>NC_091065.1:171018789-176163789 GCF_000393655.2 Nicotiana sylvestris
TCAACTCAAATACATAGATTATAAGATAAGGATACTTTAGAATATTTTTTTAATTTACATTATGTGTCATTTTAAAAAAATCACTATTACTAACAAACTGATATGATATTCGAATTTGAATTGGAATGCAATTTGAGTAGTTTGCATTGAGGTTAAGTCAAGTATGGTGTCGAAAAATAAACTACTTGATAATTTTAAGACAATATATGCAATGTTTTATAATAATAATCAACTAATTTAACATTTAATGATTCAAAGAACAAATTTTTTGTATATATAGGGTATTAAAAATTCAAATTCTGGGGCTAGAGATATCGATAAACTTAAAGTAGAGTCATACTGAAATAAATTCGGCCAAATAATCATTTAAATTTTTAGATAGCTGATTAAAGTGAATTTTAAATTAAGGATAATATCTTCACTTGCATCATTATAAAGATAGTCATTATTATAATATGTATATATATATAAAGTTTTAGAAATTGAAATTTCAAAACAGAAATATTTTTTGAAAGATAAAATCATACCAAATAAGAGTTCAAGTCGTAGTATAAGAGTCACATCGTAATCAAAGAATCGTTTATATCGTATCAACTTTTGTGCTTTGCCATAAATATGAGCTATTAGATAGCCAATTAAAATGAGTTTTGAATTAAGAATAATATTTTCAATTACATTATTATAAAAATAATTATTATTGAAAAATAATATTTTAGAAACTGAAATTTTAAGAAAGAAATATTTTTAAGAGATATCAACACACCAAATAAGAGTTCAAGTAGTAGTAAAAGAGTTGAGCTTATCCAAAGAGTCATTCATTGTCTTAACATTTGATTGTTTTGCCATAAATATGAGTTATTATTTTGCTTCCTGATTATTTTTTGGATCCAATGACACCGGTAAGAATGGTATCGAAAAAGAAAAATAGAAAAAATGGTTAATTTTTTTCATATAGTTAATATCCAATGATTATCTGTATTTACAGAGAAAATGTAAATTTTAAGATTCTTTACATACAATCCAAATAACTTCAATATTTGACATGATTAGTGTCTACACATCCGCACGGGTACTAATACTAGTGCATCAATAAAGCAAGATTTACATAGGAGATGCAGTAGCTAAAGAAGGACAAACTTTAACTAAGACATGTTCCCAATCAAGAAAATTTGTTACCAGAATTAGGATATTTAGCAAATTTCTAATCATGACACGCTCTTAACTGCGATATTTTTTTAAACATTCACTTGAACATCAAAGTCCTAAAACAATTGCATTCCAGGGAAGACCTCCTTCAGTATCAAATATTATATATTCATATTCACATTATCAAAATAAAAACTTTATCTAAAAATTTATTCTCAAAATATCATAATAGGGAACAAGGTACGAAGGAATAAAGAGATAAGAAAGCAAATGCAAACCTTAAGGCCAACACATTCTATTCGAACCTCTTGCCCTTTTTGATCTTGGTAAACGGAGTGACCAATACAAGCATATCTAAAATCCGAGGGCTCCTACGTTATATGACCTTGGTCGACTACACTTAACTCTTCTATATAATAGAAAATACAAAAATCGATAAAGAGAAAAATATTACTTGAGTAGTTCAAATATAATACAAAAATTTATTATAGTTCAAATATATTAATGGATTCGCTTATATTTGCTAGGAATTTATTTTCTCCTATCGACCCTTTTATTTTAGGGTCAATGTTTTATTCTAGAAATTACAAGAGGAAGATAGAAGGAACAAAATAAAAGAAAATAATTCAGCACCTAACGATATTGGAGCCTTTATTCTGTTGTAAGCGGGAAATATATTGGTGCAACTTAATACGCTGACAAAAAATTGTTCTTCTTGTTGTAAGCGAAAGAAAAACCCATTTCTTACTTTTCCTTAAAAATTTCTCCGGTAGATAATGAAGCGCCCTAGACCAAGGAATGCTCATTAAATTAGTAGCCTAAATTTAAATTTTAATGAGGAAATGACACTTAGAGTCTCATTTAAATTTAATGACCAAAGTGCTCTCTGTTTTAAAAATGACGTGCACTGCCCCAAAGTCTCAGATTATCACACGTGTGCCCCATCTTTTATGCCAGGTACCTTCTCTCTTTCCTAATTTCAAAATACATAACCGTTCTCTAACTGCAATATCGAAATGCAAAATTTTCCAAATTTCCAGCAAAATCGGAAATTTTCGCTTCTAAATCTCCGTTAGGTTTCAATTTTCGTTTCTCCTCTTCTAAAATTTGGTAATGTCATGCTTTAATTTTTGAGAAATTTTTTTTGACGTCTCATGGGCAGAAAGCACTCTCTTTGGTGTGCAAGATTTTTCCATCCAATTTCACCTTCATCACAAGTTTCTGATCCAATTCTACCTTCACCACAAGTTTCTGATATTGATATGGATGTCGAAAATCAGTCAATCACAATGGCCGAGTGTCACGACCCAAAATCAACTGTCGTGATAATGCCTATCGTGGAAATAGACAAGCCACTACTCAACATCTCAACACGGTAAAAACCTTGAAAATAAAGACGAAAGTAATTAATATTTAAGAAAAAGACTTTTTTAAACATAAATAATCCGAAATACGATATAATCTATCCAAAAATCGGGGTGTCACAGAGTACATGAGCATCTATACCAGAATACAGTCTATTACAATGTTTAGGGAATAAGAACTGAAATACAGATAGAGATAATGAAGAGGGTCAAAGTTTGCGAACGACATGCAGCTACCTCGATGGTCTCTAAATCCTGACTCATCGATCATTAGCCGCCATGAACAGAAGCACCTGGATCTGCACATGAGGTGCAGGGTATAACGTGAGTACAACCAATTTAGTAAGTAACAAGTCCAACCTTTGGACTGAAAGATAGTGACGAACTCAACCTGCACAGCTCAGAATAGAAATAACTGTGCAAAAATGTAGGCATGCTTACAAATTAAATAGATAGCTCAAAACAGTAAAATAGATCAAATCTGAACGATGTGAAGAATATAACTCTGCTACTTTTACATGCCAATGCACATGTTGTATGTGATGCGCTATGCTGATAGCCTCATTCTCACACTCTCAAATGCTCAGTCACTCGGTACTGTATATGGCCCATACGGCCTAGGAAAGATCCATCCCAGAATATATACATCACTGACCATCAGTCACCCAGTACCGAGTAAGGCTTGGAGAAGATCCATCTCCAAGTATATAATGCTTCAGACAAGATCCATGTCCAGGGAAGATCCATCCCTCAATAATATCAACCGCGCTCACTAGGGCTGTGTGCAGACTCCAGAGGGGCTCCTTCATCCCAAATGCTATCATAAATCAGTATAACCGCTGCGGCGTGCAGCCCGATCCCATATCTGTCACTCATAATCAGGATCTCAACCTCACTCAGTCATCAATCTCTCCAGTCCCACTCACGGGCGCACAATGTCATGAAAACTAGCCCAAAACAATAATATGATGTATCAATAAATAACAACTAAGACTGAGATATGTTATGAAATGAATGAATATGACTGAGTACGAAATATCAACAAAATTAGTAAAATGACAACAAAATACAACCACTATGGGTTACAACAGTACCGGCATAAAGCCTAAACATGATATCTAGCATGATTAATAGCTTAGTTACTTTATCACATGATGAAAATATGGATATGAACAAGATAGAACCACTATATATTGCCATGGAACAGACCAGATCACAACTTTTCATGGTGCACACCCGCACGACCGTAACTTGGCATGTGCGTCACCTTAATACCAATCACATAACAGATAATTAGGGTTTCGAACCCTTAGAACCAAGTTTGAAAGTGTTACTTACCTCAACCCGGGCAAAACTCTACTCAAAATGCCTTTGCCTCTCAAATCGGTCTCCAAATATTCCGAATCTAGCCACAAGTAGTACAATACAATTAATATAGGCTAAAGAGATCAATTCCACAAGAAAAATATTAAACTATTGCCAAAATCCGAAATCGACTCAAACCCGGACCCGCAGGCCCATATCTCGAAATCCGACAAGAGTCCCAAAACCCGAAAGCTCATTCACTCACGAGTCTAACCATACCAAATTTACCAAAATCCGAAACCAAATGGTCATTCAAATCCCCAAAATTTACTCTCCAAATCCCTAACCTTAAACCCCCAAAGTTTACCTCAAGAATGTGCCCACTAGGAAACATAATTATTGAAGAAAGATGAACACAAGGAGCTTATCTCAAGAATCTCTACAAAAACCCTTCAAAAACCTCCAAAATCTGAGCTCAAAATGCTAGAAATGGCCAAAAATCTCGAAACCTCGCTTACATAGTTTCTACCCAGGCATTTCCGCACCTGCGGAGCCTGGCTCGCACCTGCGCGCCTGCTTGTGCGAAAAAATGAGCGCTCCTGCGCAAACCACTTTATCCTAGCTGCATCCGCACCTGCGACCTCTGATTTGCATTTACGCTATCACAAGTGCGGGAAAATATAGCACCTGCGGACTCTGCTGATCTCCCTCACTTTCGCACTAGCGGTCCACCTGCCGCACTGGCGGCATCTCACCTGCGGCCTAAAATCACCTCAAACAACATCAAAAACACGAATTACATACGGATTCAATCTTAATGAACTTTGAAATTTCCAAATTACACAAACAACTCCGAAACTTATCAAATCACGTCCGATTAACCTCAAATTTTGCTCATAAGTCATAAATGCCACCACGAACCTACTCCATCTTTTGGAAATCCAATCCGACCCCGATATCAAAAAGTCCACTCCCGGCCAAACTTTCCAAAATTTCAACCTTCGCCATTTCAAGCCTAATTCTACTACGGATCTCCAAATCACAATCTGGACGCGCTCCTAAGTCCAAAACCACCACCTAACAGAGCTAACAGAACCATCAAAATTCAAATCCGAGGTCGTTTTCACATAAGTCAACATCCGGTCAAATTTTCCAACTTAAGATTTTAATTAAGAGACTAAGTGTCTCAATTCACTGTGAAATTACTCTGGACCCGAGCCAACTAACTCGGTAAGTCATATAACAGCTGTAGAACATAAAAGGAGCAGTAAATGGTGGAACAGGGCTACAACTCTCAAAATGACCGGCCGAGTCGTTACATCCTCCCACTCTTAAACAAATGTTCATCCTCGAACGGGTCTAGAAACATACCTGAAGTCTCAAATAGGTGTGGATATCTACTTCGCATCTCCCGCTTGGTCTCCCAAGTAGCCTCTTCCACGGGCTAACCTGTCCACTGCACCTTTACTGAAGTTATATCCTTTGACCTTAACTTTTAAACCTGACAATCCAAAATTACCACCGGCTCCACATCATAAGTCAAATCACCATCCAACTGAACCGTGTTGAAATCCAAAACAAGAGACGGATCACTGATATACTTCCAGAGCATTGAAACATGAAATACTGGATGTACACTCGACAAGCGAGGTGGCAAGCCAAGCTTGTAAGCCACCTCCCCAATCCTCTAAAGTACCTCAAGAGGCCCAATGAACCGAGGGCTCAACTTGCCCTTCTTCCCAAACCTCATAGCACCTTTCATGGGTGAAACTTTGTCCCCAACTATATAAGACACACCATGGACCTTTTTGTCGGAATAGCTCTTCTGTCTAGACTACGACGTACTAAGCAGCTCCTGAATCAATTTAACCTTGCCCAAAGCATCCTGAACTAAGTTGGTACCCAATAGCCTAGCCTCACCCGACTCAAACCAACCACCGGAGATCTACACTGCCTCCCATATAGAGGCTCATATGGAGCCATCTGAATGCTCGATCGATAACTGTTGTTGTAAGAAAACTCCGCGAGCAGCAGAAACTGGTCCCATGAACCCCTAAAATCAATGACAAAAGCGAGTAGCATGTCCTCCAATAACTGAATAGTGCACTCGGAATGTCCGTCCGTCTGAGGGTGAAGTGATGTGCTCAACTAAACCTGAGTGCCCAACTCCCGCTGCACGGCTCTCCAAAACTGTGATGTAAACTGCGTGCCTCTATTTGAAATGATGGAAACTGGCATACCGTAAAGGCGAATAGTCTCTCTGATGTACCAATGGGAATGAAGTGCACGGACTTGGTCATCCGATCCATAATCACCCAAATAGCATCGAACTTCCTCGAAGTCCATGGGACCAACTAAAAAATCCATGGTTATCTGCTCCCGCTTCCACTCTGGTATCTCTATCTTCTGAAGTAGTCCGCCCAGTCTTTGATGCTCATATTTTACCTGCTGATAGTTAAGACACCGAGCTATAAATCCAATTATATCCTTCTTCATTCTCCTGCACCAATAGTGTTGCCTCAGGTCCTAGTACATCTTCGCGGCACCTGGATGGATGGAATACTGCAAGATGTGGGCCTCCTCAAAAATCAACTCCCGTAGCCCATCCACATTGGACACACAAATTCGGCCATGCATCCTAAACACTCCATTATCTCCAATAGTCACATCTCTGGCATCACAGTGCTGAACTTTTTCCATGAGAACAAGTAAATTAGGATCATCATATTGGCGCTCTCTGATGCGATCAAATAAGGAAGACCGAGATACCACATAGGCTAGAACCCGACTGGCTCCGAAATATCTAATCTCATGAACTGGTTGGCCAAGGCCTGAACATCAACTACAAGAGGTCTCTCACTAATAGGAATGAATGTAAGACTTTCCATACTCACTGCCTTCCTACTCAAGGTATCGGTTACCACTTTGTCCTTCCCCGGATAATACAAAATAGTGCTATCATAATCCTTTAACAACTCCAACCTTCTCCGCTGCCTCAAATTCAGATCCTTCTGTTTGAACAAGTGCTAAAGGCTCCGATGATCAGTAAATACCTCACAAGACACACCATAGAGTTAGTGCCTCCAAATCTTCAATGGATGAACAATGGCAGCCAACTCCAAATCATGAACAAGGTAGTTCTTCTCATGGGGCTTTAACTGGCGCGAAACATAAGCAATCACCCTACCCTCCTACATCAAAACACACCCAATACCGATCCGAGAAGCATCACAATATACTGTGTAAGAACCAGAAGCTGATGGTAGAACTAAAACTGGAGTCGTGGTCAAGACAGTCTTGAGCTTATGAAAGCTCTCCTCACACTCATTCGACCACCTGAAAGGAGCACCCTTTTGGGTCAATTTGGTCAAGGGCGATGCAATAGACGATAAACCCTGCATGAACCGACGGTAATAACTAGCCAAACCAAGAAAGATCCGAATCTCCATAGCTGAGGACGGTTTGGGCCAACTATGAATCACCTCTATCTTCTTTGGATCCACCTGAATACCCTCACTGGACACCACGTGCCCTTAGAACACCATTGACCTGAGCCAAAACTCACACTTGGAGAACTAGGCATAAAACTTCTCCTCTCTCAACCGCTGCAACACAATCCTCAAATGCGGGGCATACTCCTTCTGGCTACGAGAGTACACTAGGATATCATCAATGAATACAATGACAAACAAGTTGAGATAAGGCTGAAATATAATGTTCATCAGATGCATGAACGTTGCTGGGGCGTTGGTAAGCCCAAAATATGTCACAAGGAACTTATAATTACCCTAACGGGTTCGTAAAGCCGTCTTAAGAATAACCGAGTCCCGAATATTCAACTGGTGATACTCTGACCTCAAATCAATCTTGGAGAACAACCTCGCTCCCTGAAGTTGGTCAAATAGATCATCAATACGCAGCAAAGTATACTTATTCTTGATTGTGACTTTGTTCAACTCCCTATAATCAATGCACATTCTCATAGTACCATCCTTCTTCATCACGAACAGAATAGGTGCACCCCAAGGTAACATACTAGACCTAATAAACCCCTTCTCAAGGAGCTCCAGAAGCTTCTCTTTCAACTCCTTCAACTCAGCTGGTGTCATACAGTATGGAGGAATAGAAATGGGCTGAGTGCCCGGCACCAAGTCAATACCAAAGTCAATATTCCTGTCGGGCGGCATGCCCGGCAGGTCTGCAGGAAACACATCCTCAAAATCTCGCACCACCGGAATTGAATCGATAGCAGGGTATTAGTAACAACATCCCTCACAAAATCCAAATAAGATAAATAACCCTTCCCAACTATCCGCTGGGCCTTCAAGTATGAAATTACTCTACAGGGAACATAGTCTAAAGAGCCTCGCCACTCAATCCATGGCAACCCTGACATCGGCAACGTCACAGTCTTAGCGTGACAATCCAAAATAACATGACATGGAGACAACCAATCCATACCCAATATCACATCAAAATCAACCATACTAAGCAGCAAGAGATCAACTCTAGTCTCCAATCCCCCAATAGTCACTACACAAGACCGATACACATGGTCTATAATAATAATATTACCTACCGGTGTAGATACATGAAAAGGTAAAGCCAAAGACTCATGGGGAATATCTAGATAATGAGCAAAATACAATAATACCTCAAATAATACAGAAGCATCTCGATGACATACTGAGACAATACTTGTGATCGTTGTATCTGAAGCAATAACATCTCATCTTATAGGGAGTGCATAGAAATGGGCATGGCTGCCACCTTATCAGCCTCCCCTTCTAGGATGACCCCTAGTTAACTGACCTCCACCCTGAGCTGGGTGGGTGGGTGGTGAAGTAATCGGTGGTGAAGTCGTAGGCTGACTCCTCTGCTGAGGTGAACCTCCTAAGAGGCAGGGACAATGCCTATTGATATGATCCAAATCTCCACACTCAAAGCAACCTCTCCTTACGAATGGTAGTGGGGACTGAAAGGAGCCCCAAGCACCAGGATAACTGCTAGAAGGACTTGACATAGATGAACCCTGAGCTGATGATGCATAAGACAAACTCTGAGTTGGAAAGGCAATGAGAGATGAGTGATACTGCTGAGAACTGTGCGAACCATGGACAGGTGATGCACCACGGTGACCTGGATGAGGCATCTAAGCATGCATATAGGGACGACCCCTACCATGGTGGAACTGACCTCCAGATGGAACACCACTTAAACCACCTGATCTACGAGATCTCTTGGCCTCCCTCTCAACCCGCTCCTGGCTGAGGACCAACTCTATCTGCCGAGCAATGTCAACAATCTCATCGAAAGTAGCACCAGACACCCTCTCTCTAGTCATAAGCACCCGCAGCTAAAATGTAAGACCATCTATGAACCTCCTGATCCTCTCCCTATCAGTGGTGACCAACCAAAAGCATGATAGGATAACTTAGAAAACCTCATCTCGTACTGCATCACAGTCATATCATCTTGACGTAACTACTCAAACTACATGTGCAGGCGCTATCTAAGAAACTCCAACCTACGCCTCTCATAAACCTCCCACTAGTTGAAGGCAGCTCCAGTAAACTAAAAAGTAGTGAAGACCCCACTGGTCTCTAGAATACTTATTGTACGGAGAATCCCCTGATATCTGTCCAAGAAACCCAGGGCATCTTCCGACTCTGCCCCGCTGAAAGATGGAGGCTGGAGTCTACCAAACCTCTCTAACCATCGGCTGGGTTGGTAATTCCCCTGGTGTCTGGAGTCCTTGTATCACCTACTTGGGTATACGAGCGGCGGGTGTCATGACCCCGATTCGCCCTCTGTGAACCATCGTAATGGCACCTAGTCTCTACGACTAGGTAAGCCTAAATTGCGGAAGATAACCAAAACTTGCAGAAGTAAAACAATTTAAAAGCATAAATAAGGCAACAACAGTGTTTAAATGTGCCGCTCGGCATGCACCATATATAAATCTCAAAACCAATATCCAAATCCAAGACCCGGAAACCCACGAATCACAAGCTAAGAAAAAGAAATACTACATGGCTCTAACTCTGGAATTTGTCTAATAAGAACAGAAAGTACAGAAAGGCTAAATACTAAAAGACATGAATAGAAAGGGACTCCTCGGTCTAAGGACGCGACAGATGTACCTCGAAGTCTCTAAGTAGTCGCCTCTCTCAAGGATGGAAGGCCTGAGTAGAAGTACCTGGATCTGCACATGAAAAACATGCGCAGAAGGGGCATGAGTACACCACAACGGTACTCAGTAAGTGCCAAGCCTAACCTCGGTCGGGTAGTGACAAGGAAGGTCAGGGCCCTATTGAGGTTAAATACAATATAAGGGTTAACAGTGTGGAATAAAACAATATAAATAAGTGCAACAGTAAGAAATAACATAGAATTGACAGAACAACAACAACTAGAACAGAGACAAAACAAACCATGGAAAGCAATACAACTGAACATAGAGATAACAACCGAGGCACCTTCCAGGATACCGTCTTGTAGTCCCAATAACAACTGTCTAGTGGATCTCCCGAGATACCATCCCATAGTCCATCATATATATGTCCGAAGGATCTCGTAGGATCCAGTCCCGTAGTCCAACTATCAATGCGTGGGGATCTACCAGAATCCCGATCCGTATTCCCAAATGTAAATACCCAGTACTGGGGGAATCTACCGGGTGCATTCCCGTATTTCCATATAACTGTGCCGGGGGATCTATCGGGAATCTAACTCGCAATCCCAAAGTAAATGTGCAGGGGGATCTATCGGGAATCTAACCCGTAGTCCCAAAGTAAACATATAGGGGGTAGCTACCTGAATCCCACATCCGTAGTCCCAATGTAAATACACAGCATCAGTAAGAAGATATACAGAAATGGTAAAATTTCATATTAAGGCAATAAGTGATTCTAGCCTAGCATGCTGCACAGAATTCAAGTAAGGCAGGTTGAATCAAATAAAGCAATTAAGTCACTTAGACATGCTTTCCTAAGCTAACAACGAGCTTAATAGTGCAAGTAATAGAAACAGGAAAGAAAACATGCTAGTATTTACTTAAAGAAAATCGGATTCCAACAATTAGCATAAGTACGCACTCGTCACTTCATGTTCAAGGAATTTCAATTACCAAACATACCAATTCTAAGGGGAAGGTCCCCCACACAAGGTTAGACAAGCCACTTACCTCGAACCAACTCAATAATAAATCCGAAACCACGCTCTTGCCATGAGTACTCGACTCCAAATGGCCCAAATCTATTCAATTCAATTTCATAACGTAAATAACACTTCAAGTAACTGATTCTACAAAGAAATTTAAGCTAATACGCGAAAATAGGTAAGATGACCAAAATGCCCCTCGGGCCCACGTCTCAGAATTGGGTGAAATTTATATTTTCAGAAACCTCGTACTCTCACGAGTCTATACATAATAAGAACACTGAGATCGGAGTCCAAATGACCCCTCAAATCCTCATTTAAGGGCCTCTTAAACGCAAGCCCTAATTACCCATTTTTCCCAAATTTTATACCACTAATTAGGTCTTTAATCACATAAAAACGAGTTATAAAGTCAAGGATGTTACCTCCAAGTGATTCCCCTTTGTTTTCCTCAAAAATCTCTCTTAAAAGCTTCAAACCCAGATAAAAATGGTGAAAGGATCCCTCAAATTCACGAAGGCAACTATTTATATGTTCTGCCCAGGCATTTCCGCATTTGCGGCCCTAGGACCGCATCTGCAGACACAACGTTGCATCTGCGACTTTCATTAAAATGTCAGCTTCCGCATCTGTGGACCTTTAACCGCAGGAGCAGTTCCGATTTTGCGAGCCCTTCACCGTATCTACGGTTCCTCAGGAATTGACACAAAGCCGCTTCTTCGGCCCTTTAGCCGCTTCTACGGTCCCCAAACCGCAGATGCGAAAATAATAGGAGACTAGTTGCTGCAGCAACTTCAACTCCAAAATTTCCTCCGTTAACCATCCGAATTCATCCCGAGGTCCCCGGGACTTCAAACAAAGGCATCAACATATCCTAAGACCTTATTCAAACTTGTACAAATCTTCAAAATACCTCAAACAACATCAAAACAACCAAAACACATCGGATTCAAGCCTAAGCTTCTAAAATATTCCGAATTCCGCTTTCGATCACAAACCTAACCAAAACATGTCCGAATGACCTGAAATTTTGCGCACACATCCCAAATGACACAACGAAACTACTGCAACTCTTAGAATTCCATTCCGGCCCTCAGATCAAAATCTCACTATCGAACCGAAAACTTCCAAAATTCAACTTTTGGCATTTCAACCCTAAATTAGCTACAGACCTCCAAAACACAATCCAAACACGCTCCTAACCCCGAAATAAACCAACAGAGCTAACAAAACCATCAGATTTCCGTTCCGAGGCCGTCTCCACACTGTTCTGACTACGGTCACTTTTCCAACACTTAAGCTCTCATTTAGGGACTAAGTGTCCCAAAACTCTCCGAAACTCAAAACTGAACATCCCGGCAAATTAAAATAGCAGAATAAACTTGGGGAAAGCAGTTAATAGGGGATTGGGGTGTTAATTCTTAAGACGACAGCCGGGTCGTCACATCTCCTACACTTAAACATTTGTCATCCTCGAACGAGCGTAAAGACATACCTGAAGTAATGAAAAGATGAGGGTAACGGCTGCACACATCCTGCTCGGTCTCCAGGTTGCCTCCTCGACCGGCTGACCCCGCCATTGGACCTTCACTGATGCAATGTTCTTTGACCTCAGCTTTCTAACCTGCCCGTCCAATATTTCCACTGGTTCCTCAACATAAGATAGATCCTTATCCAACTGGACGGAACTGAAATCCAACACGTGCGATGGATCACCGTGATACCTCCGGAGCGTTGAAACATGAAATACCGTATGAACTCCTGCCAAGATGGGAGGTAAGGCAAGCTTATAAGCAACCTCACCAATACGCCTCAATATCTCAAAAAGGACAATAAACCTCGGACTCAACTTCCCTTTCTTCCCGAATCTCATAACGCCCTTTATAGGCAAAACCTGAAGCAGAACCCGCTCTCCAACCATATAGGAAACATCACGAACCTTCCGGTCCGCATAACTCTTCTGTCTGGACTGGGCTGTACAAAGACTATCCTGAATCACCTTAACCTTCTCCAAAGCATCCTGAACTAAGTTCGTGCCCAATAATCTAGCGTCACCCAGCTCAAACTAGCCCAACGGGGATCTATACCGTCTCCCATATAAAGCCTCATACGGTGCCATCTGAATGCTGGACTGATAGCTGTTGTTGTAAGAAAACTCCGCCAATGGAAATAATTGATCCCAAGACCCTCCAAACTCAATCACACACGTACGATGCATATCCTAAAAAATCTAGATAGTGCGCTCGTACTGCCCGTCCGTCTAAGGGTGAAATGCTATACTCAACTCCACCCGAGTACCCAACTCATGTTGAACGGCCCTCCAGAACCGTGATGTAAACTGAGTACCCCTATCTGAGATGATTGACACTGGAATACCATGCAAACGAATAATCTCCCGGATATAAATCTCCACCAACCACTCCGAAGAATAAGTAGTACACACAAGAATAAAATGAGCGGACATGGCCAGCCGATCCACAATCACCCAAATAGCATCAAACTTCCTCAAAGTCCGGGGGAACCCAACTACAAAGTCCATGGTGATCCGCTCCCACTTACACTCCGGGATCTCTATCTGCTGAAGCAACCCACCCGGTCTCTAGTGCTAATACTTCACCTGCTGACAGTTGAGGCACCGAGCTACAAATCTCACTATATCCTTCTTCATCTGCCTCCACCAGTAGTGCTACCTCAAATTCTGATACATCTTCGCGGCACCTAGATGAATGGAATACCGTGAGCTATGGGCCTCCTCCAGAATCAACTCCCGAAGCCCATAAACATTGGTACACAAATCCGACCATGCATCCTCAATACGCCATCGCCACCAACAAATAGTCACCTCTCTGGCATCACCGTGCTGAACCTTATCCTTGAGGATAAGCAAATGAGGGTCATCATACTGCCGCTCTCTGATACGATCAAATAAAGATGACTGATAAACCACACAAGCTAGAACCCAGCTGGGCTCCGAAAGATCCAATCTCACAAACTGGCTAGCTAAGGCCTGAACATCCATCGCCATAGGCCTCACCGATGCTGGTAAATAAGCAAAACTCGCCAAACTCTCTTCCCGGTGACTCAAAGCATCGGCCACTACATTGGCCTTGACCGGGTGATAAAAATAATGATATTATAGTCCTTTAGCAACTCTCACCACCTCCTCTGGCGCAAATTTAGATCCTTTGCTTGAACAAATGCTGCAAGCTCCGATGGTCAGTATAAATCTCACAAGGAACACCGTATAAGTAATGGCGCTAAATCTTCAGGGCGTGAACAATGACAGCTAACTAAAGGTTGTGAATAGGGTAGTTCTTCTCATGTATCTTCAACTGTCTGGACACGTAGGCAATCACCCTACCATCCTGCATCAACACCGCTCCGAGGCCAACTTTCGAGGCATCATAATAGACCGTATAAGACCTCAAACCTATAGGCAGTATCAAAATTAGGGATATGGTCAAAGCTGTCTTGAGCTTCTGTAAAGCTCAACCTCACACTCCTCCGTCCACTGAAACGGAGCACCCTTCTGGGTCAACCTGGTCATAGGAGCTGCAATCGATGAAAACCCCTCCACAAAACGACGGTAGTAGCCAGCCAAACCAAGGAAACTGCGAATCTCGGTAGTTGAGGATGGTCTGGGTCAACTCTACACGGCCTCTATCTTCTTCGGATCCACCTGAATACCCTCCTAGATACCACGTGGCCTAAGAATGCCACTGAATCCAACCAAAACTCACATTTCGAGAATTTAGCATATAACTTCTTCTCTCTCAAAGTCTGAAGCACAATCCTCAGGTGTTGCTCATGATCTTCCCGATTCCGGCAATACACCAGAATATCATCAATAAAGACAATGATGAACGAGTCAAGATATAAGCGAAACACATTGTGGATCAAATGCATAAAGGCTGCTAGGGCATTGGTCAGCCCTAATGACATAACAAGGAACTTGTAATGACCATACCGAGTCCTAAAAGAAGTTGGCTCCTGAATCTTCAACTGATGGTAACCTGAGCGCAAATCAATCTTAGAAAACACTCGTGCGCCCTGAAGCTGGTCAAACAGATCATCAATACAAGGCAAAGGATAATAGTTCTTCACTGTAACCTTGTTCAACTGGCGTTAATCAATACACATATGCATAAAATCATCATTTTTCTTCACAAACAGGACATGAGCATTCTAAGGTGATACACTAGGCCAAATAAAACCCTTGTCAAGCAATTCCTGTAACTGATTCTTCAACTCCTTCAACTTAGGAGGAGCCATACGATACAGAGGGATAGAAATGGGCTGAGTGCCTGGCAACAGATCAATGCCAAAATCAATATCTCAATTGGGCGACATGCCCGGAAGATCAGCTGGAAACACATCGGGAAAATCCCGTACTACTGGGACTGAATCAACTAAAGGGGTATCAATACTGACATCTCTCACATAAGCTAAATACGCGTCACACCCCTTCTCAACCATACGCTGAGCTTTAAGAAAATAAATAACTCTACTGGGAGTGTGATCTAAAGTACCCCTCCACTCAACACGCGATACACCTGGCATAGCCAGCATTACTGTTTTGGCGTGACAATCAAGGATAGTATAATGGGGCAACAACTAGTCCATGCCTAGGATAATGTCAAAATCTACCATGCTGAGCAACAATAAATCGGCTCTGGTCTCAAAACCACTAAGAGCAACCAAACATGACCGATAAATATAGTCCACAACAAGAGAATCTCCCACAAGAGTAGAAACATAAACATGGAAACTCAAGGAATCCCGAGATGCACCCAAATGCGGGGAAAAATAAGAGTAAATGGAGCCTGGATCGAATAGAACTGATGCATCTCTATGACAACCCATGACAATACCTGTGATGACAGAATCGGATGAAACAACCTTGGTACGGGTAGGAAGGGCATAATATCTCGCCTGGCCTCCCCCTCTAGGGAGACCTCTACTTTCCCAACCTCCACCTCTAGCTGGCTGAGCAGATGGGGTAGCAACTAGTGCTGTAATCATAGCTTGAGAACTCTACGGGGCACCCTGTGGCTGAGAAGTCTGTGGAGGTGCACTCCTCCAGAGTCTAGGGAAATCCCTCACCACATGGCGTGTGTCACCACACTCAAAACAAGCTCTAGGAGGACGTGGTAGTGGGAACTGTGTGGTACGGGTACTCCAAGACCCCTGAACACCTGAAACACTGTGTAAAATCTAAGATGCAAACTGAGCTGGCTGACCCACAAAACCTCTACCATGCCATACTCTCCCTCCAAAATAAGGACCAGTGGGTCTCTCCAGTCTACGAGGTCTCCTCACTTCCCTATACTCTCTCTTCTGACCTCGTCTATCCTCTACTCGGTGAGAGGTCCTCACCACCCACTGAAGTGGGACCACAGTCTGTGTTGCCATGACACCAGGAACTTGAACAATGGGAACTCGCTGCTCTGGAGTGGGGGTGGCAGAAGTCTGGATCCCTTCCCTGATCTATGAAGTAGTTGGTACAACATGAATCAACCCCGCCTGAACTAATGTACCAAACATGCTCAGGAACTATGCTAATGTCTCCTGAAGTGCTGGAGTAGTAGTAGCAGTAGGCGTATTCGGTGCCTGGGCTCTAGCTGGAATTGCTGGTGGCTCCTCTGTGGCAGCTCGCGTGGGTGCTCTGGCTGCACCGCGTGCGCATCCTCGTAAGGGACGCAGGTGTCTGATCGTCTTTGGTAGCACATATTCTCACCATCTGTGAGAGAATGGAAGACAAAGGTTTAGGATTGTGACGTCAAAATATTGCACGACAGGGAAATCAAATGAAGTGGAATTTTCCTAACGGTTACATAGCCACTCGTAGATAAGTACAGACGTCTCCGTACCAATCAACGAGACTCTAATAAACCGACTTGTGATTCATGACTCCTATGAATCTAGAGCTCTGATACCAACTTATCACGACCCCGGTTCACCCTCTGTGAACCATCGTGACATCACCGAGTCTTTACGACTAGGTAAGCCTAAGTTGCGGAAGATAACCAAAACTTACGGAAGTAAAACAATTTAAAAGCAGAAATAAGGCAACAACAATGTTTAAATATGCCGCTCAGCATGCACCATATATAAATTTCAAAACCAATATCCAAATCCAAGACCCGGAAACCCATGAATCACAAGCTAAGAAAAAGAAATACTACATGGATCTAACTCCGGAATTTGTCTAATACGAACAGAAAATACATAAGGTCTAAATACTAAAAGGCAGGAATAGAAAGGGACTCCTCGGTCTGCGGACGCGGCAGATGTACCTCGAAGTCTCTAAGTAGTCGCCTCCCTCAAGGATGGTAGGCCTGAGTAAAAGTACCTGGATCTATACATGAAAAACATGCGCAGAAGGGGCATGAGTACACTACATCGGTACTCAGTAAGTGCCAAGACTAACCTTGGTCGGGTAGTGACGAGGAAGGTCAGGGCCTTACTGAGGTTAAATACAATACAAGGGTTAACAGTGTGGAATAAAACAGTATAAATAAGTGCAACAATAAGAAAGAACATAGAATTGACAGAACAACAACAACTAGAATAGAGACAAAACAAGCCACGGAAAGAAATACAGCTCAACATAAAGATAACAACCGGGCACCTTCCAGGATACCGTCCTGTAGTCCCAATTACAACTGTCCAGTGGATCTCCCAGGATACCGTCCCGTAGTCCAACTATCAATGCGCGGGGATCTACCGGAATCCCGATCCATAGTCCCAGATGTAAATACCCAGTACTAGGGGAATCTATCGAGTGCATTCCCATAGTTCCATATAATTGTGCAAGGGGATCTATCGGGAATCTAACCTGCAGTCCCAAAGTAAACAGACATGGGGGAGCTACCGGAATCCCACATCTGTAGTTCCAATGTAAATACACAGCAGAAGCAAGAAGATATACAGAAATCGCAAAATTTCATATTAAGGCAATAAGTGGTTCTAGCCTAGCATGCTGCACAAAATTCAAGTAAGGCAGGTTGAATCAAATAAAGCAATTAAGTCACTTAGACATACTTTCCTAAGCTAACAACAGGCTTAATAGTACAAGTAATCGAAACAGGAAAGGAAACATGCTAGTATTTACTTAAAGAAAACCGGATTTCCAACAATTAGCACAAGTACGCACTCGTCATCTCACGTA
Organism: Nicotiana sylvestris; assembly: GCF_000393655.2. Taxonomy (NCBI): domain Eukaryota; kingdom Viridiplantae; phylum Streptophyta; class Magnoliopsida; order Solanales; family Solanaceae; genus Nicotiana; species Nicotiana sylvestris. The sequence continues at coordinate 171,036,937 of NC_091065.1, forward strand.
CAAGGCATTTCAATTACCAAACATTCCAATCCTAAGGGGAAGGTTCCCCACACAAGGTTAGACAAGCCACTTACCTCAAACCGACTCAATAATCAATCCGAAACCACGCTCTTGCCACAAGTACTCGACTCCAAATGACCCAAATCTATTTAATTCAATTCAATTTCATAACATAAATAACACTTCAAGTACCTGATTCTACAAAGAAATTCTAAGCTAATACGCGAAATTAGGTAAGATGACCAAAATGCCCCTCGGGCCCACGTCTCAAAATCGGGTGAAATTTATATTTTTAGAAAACTCATACTCTCACGAGTCTATACATAACAAGAACACTAAGATCAGAGTCCAAATGACCCCTCAAATCCTTATTTAAGGGTCTCTTAAACTTAAGCCCTAATTACCCATTTTTCTCAAATTTCTTACCACTAATTAGGTCTTTAATCACATAAAAATGAGTTATAAAGTCAAGGATGTTACCTCCAAGTGATTCTCCTTTGTTTTCCTAAAAAATCTCTCTTAAAAGCTTCAAACTCGGATGAAAATGGTGAAAGGATCCCTCAAATTTGCGAAGGTAACTATTTACATGTTCTGCCCAGGCATTTCCGCATTTGCGGCCCTGGGACCGCATATGCGTTTCCATATCTGCGGTCCCGCTTCTGCGGTCCCGCTTCTGCGGACACAACGTCGCATCTGCGACTTTCATTAAAATGCCAGCTTCCGCATCTGCGGACCTCTAACCGCATGAGCAGTTCCGCTTCTACGAGCCCTTCACTGCATCTAGGGTTCCTGAGGAATTGATACAAACCCGCTTCTGTGGCCCTTTAGCCACTTCTGCGGTGCCGCATCTACGGTCCCCAAACCGCAGATGTGAAAATACCAGAAGACCAGCTGCTGTAGCAACTTCAACTCCAAAATTTCCTCCGTTAACCATCCGAATTTATCTCGAGGTCCCCTGGACCTCAACCAAAGGCATCAACATATCCTAAAACCTTATTCAAACTTGTACAAATCTTCAAAACACCTCAAAAAAATATCAAAACACCCAAAACACATCGGATTCAAGCCTAAGTTTCTAAAATCTTCCGAATTCCGCTTTTGATCAAAAACCCAACCAAAACACGTCCGAATGACCTGAAATTTTACAGACACATCTCAAATGACACAAGGGAACTACTGCAACTCTCGGAATTCCATTTCGGCCCTCGAATCAAAATCTCACTATCGAACCGGAAACTTCCAAAATTCAACTTTCGACATTTCAAGCCTAAATTAGCTACAGACCTCCAAAACACAATCCGAACACGCTCCTAACCCCGAAATCACCCAAAGGAGATAACGGAACCATCGAATTTCTGTTCTGAGGCCGTCTACATACTGTTCCGACTGCGGTCACTTTTCCAACACTTAATCTCTCATTTAGGGACTAAGTGTCCCAAAACTCTCCGAAACTCAAAACCGAACATCCTGGCAAATATAAATATCAGAATAAACTTGGGGAAAACAGTTAATAGGGGATCGGGGTGGTAATTCTTAAGACGATCAGCCGGGTCGTCACATCAGGAGTCTGAGTACCTCCCATGGCCTGAGAAGTGGCTGCTACGACCGGAACAGAGACTGCCTGAGCAAGACTGGTGCACATAGTCAGAATTAGAGCTAAGGCCTCATAAAGGCCTGGAATCATAATGGGCATGGGCGGTGCCTGAGCTGGTCCCACAGGCTCATCTACAACTGGGACCTGCTCCTGAATTGGGGCAACTGGTGGATCTGCAAGTGCTACCCTAGCTGTTGTACGAGCTGCAACTCTGCCCTTACCGCGACATCTACCGCGACCTCGGCCTCTCGCATCCCTAAAAGGTGGTATCGGTGACTGTCCATCCTTCCCAGTAGTAGGGGTCCTTACCATCTGTGAAAGAATAAAATAACAAAAGTTTAGTTACCAGTATCAACAGATTCGCACGACAAGAATTCAAGAATGCGAAGTTTCTTAAGGGTTCGATAGCCTCTCAAAGATAAGTAACTCTACTAAACATGCTCATAACTCATGAGACCTATGTAACCTAGGCTCTGATACCAACTTATCACGACCCAAAACCAACTGTTGTGATGGCGCCTATCCTGGAACTAGGCAAGCCACTACTCAACATCTCAACATAGTAAAATCTTTGAAAATAAAGAAAGAAGAAATTAATATATAAGAAAAAGCCTTTTTGAAACAGAAATAATCCAAAATCCAATACAATCTATCCCAAAACCGGGATGTCATAGAGTACATGAGTATCTATATCAGAATATAGTCTACTAAAATGTCTAGGAAATAAGAACTGAAATACAGATAAAGATAATGAAGGAGGGTCAAGGACTACGAACGCCATGCAGCTACCTCGATGGTCTCTGAATCCTGACTTCTCGATCAGCAGCCGCCGTGACCAGAAACACCTTGATCTGCACACGAGGTGCAGGGTATAACATATGTACAACCAACTCAGTAAGTAACAACTCCAACCTTTGGACTGAAAGGTAGTGACGAACTCAACTGGCATAGTTCAAAATAGAAATAATAGTGCAAAAACTTAGGCATGCTTTCAAATTAAATAGATAGCTCAAGACAGTAAAATAGATCAAATCTGAACGATATGAAGAATATAACTCTGCTACTTCTACATGCCAATGCACATGGTGTATGTGATGCACCATGCTAACAGGCTCATGTGCTCACACTCTCAAATGCTCAGTCACTTGGTACTGTATATGGCCCATACGGCCCAGGAAAGATCCATCCCGAAATATATACATCACTGATCATCAGTCACCCAGTATCGAGTAAGGCCAATCTAGTTCGTGGAGAAGATTCATCTTCAAGTATATAATGCTTCAAACAAGATCCATGTCCAGGGAAGATCCATCCATCAATAATATCAACCGCGCTCACTGAGAGTGTGTACAGTCTCCGGAGGAGCTCCTTCAGCCCAAGCGCCATTATAAATCAGTATAATTGTTGCGGCATGCAGCCGATCCCATATTTGTCACTCATAATCATGCTCTCTGCCTCACTCAGTCATCAATCTCTCCAGTACCACTCAAGGGCTCATAATGTCCTGAAAACTAGCCCGAAACAATAATATGATGTATCAGTAAATAATAACTGAGACTGAGATATGATATGAAATGAATGAATATGACTGAGTACAAAATATCAATGAAATCAGTAAAATGATAGCAAAAAACGACCACTATGGGTCCCAACAGTACCGACATAAAGCTTAAACATGATATCTAGCATGATTGATAGTTTATCACATGATGAAAATACAGATTTCAACAAGATTGAACCATTATACAATGCCATGGAATCGACCAGGTCACAATTTTTCACGGTGCACGCCCGTACGTCAGTCACTTGGCATGTGCGTCACCTTAATACCAATCACATAACATATAAATCGGGGTTTCGAACCCTCAGAACCAAGTTTGAAAGTGTTACTTACCTCAATCCGGGCAAAACTCTACTCCAAAATGCTTTTGCCTCTCAAATTGGTCTCCAAACGTACCGAATCTAGACACAAGCAGTACTATACAATTAATATAGGCTAAAGGGATCATTTTAACAAGAAAAAAACTAAATTAAAGCCAAAATCCGAAATTGCCTCAAACTCGGCCACCGGCCCATGTCTCGAAATCCGACAAAAATCGCAAAACCCGAAATCCATTCACTTACGAGTCAAACCATATCAAAATTTTCAAAATCCGACACCAAATGGTCATTCAGGTCCCCAAAATTCACTTTCCAACTCCCTAGCCTCAAACCCCCAAATTTCACCTAAAAAACACACCAACTAGGTGAAAAATTAGTGAAGAAAGATGAACACAAGGTTCTTATCTCATGAATCTCGTCAAAAACCCTCTCAAAAATCTCCAAAATCCGAGCTCAAAATGTTAGAAATGGCCAAAAATATCGGAACCTCACTTAAATAGGTTCTGCCCAGGCATTTCTGCATCTACGGAGTCTGGGTTCGCACCTGCACGCCCGCTTGTTCGAAAAAATGAGCGCTCATGTGCAAACCACTTAATCCTAGCTGCCTCCGCGCCTGCGACCTCTAATACACATTTGCGCTATCGCAGGTGCGGAAAAAACATCGCACCTACGGACTCTTCTAATCTCCCTTACTTCCGCACTTGTAGTCCACCTGCCGCACCGACAGCATCGTACCTGTGGCCAAAACCCTCACAAGTGCGATCACACCAGCTGAATCTAAACTTTATCAGTCCCTCAAATCAAATTCCAAGTCTGTTAACAATCCAGAATCAACCCGAGGCCCCCGGGACCTCAACCAAGAATATCAACAAGTCTTAAATCACGATACAAACTTAGTCAAACCCTCAAATTACCTCAAACAACATCAAAAACACGAATTATATGCGGATTCAAGCCTAATGAACTTTGAAATTTCCAAATTTCACAAAAGACGCCGAAACATATCAAATCACGTTCGATTGACCTCAAATTTTGCACACAAGTTATAAATGACACCACGAACCTACTCTAACTTCCGAAAATGTAATTCGAGCCCGATATCAAAAAGTGCACTCCTGGTCAAACTTTCCAAAATTCCAACTTTCGCCATTTCAAACCTAATTTTACTATGGACCTCCAAATCACAATCCGGACGCGCTCCTAATTCCAAAATCACCTAACGGAGCTAATGAAACCATCAAAATTTAAATTCGAGGTTGTTTACACATAAGTCAACACCCGGTCAACTTTTCTAACTTAAGCATTCAATTAAGAGACTAAGTGTCTCAATTCACTCTGAAATTACTTCGGACCTGAACCAACTAACCCGGTAAGTCATATAACAGTTTTAAAACACAAAAAGAGTACTAAGTAGGGGAATGAGGCTACAACTATCAAAATGACTGTCAGATCATTACATCGAGTCTTATATGAAAGATGCTCTAAGCGGCCATGCAATTGGAGAATCATCTTCGACAAGTGGATCTCAACTAGTTAGTTTTGGAAGAACGTATTCACAAAGGTCTAAGGCAAGAGATACTGCTGGTTCTCCAAGTTCTAAGCAACAACAAATTGATATTTCTCAAACTGATTTGAAAACCTTGTTAAATGGTCATACAAATGGAGAATCATCTTCGAATGGACCTGGAGCAGCTAGTTTGAGAAGAACATGTTCTAAAAGTGCTATGGAACAGGAAATTGGTCGTTCTAAGCAATGAGAACTCGATGTTTCTCACACTGATTTGAGGGCTACAAAAAGAGAAAGGTTTATGAATCCGTTTTCGTCAGAAAAAACATGTTGAATCCCCTTCAAAGGTAAATTTTGGAATATATTTGAATTTTTATGTATGTTAGAGCTTACTTATTAACCGCTAGTTCCTCTAATGTATACCATATGATATACTTATATATGTGTGTCTATTTAAATGCAGCTTAATGCAATGGATAAGTCGAAACTTGGAATTCATTTTAATTCTGAGATTGTTAACAATTGGAGAAAAAATTTATCAACAACACAAGTTAGGCTTTTTAGGTCAACTTGTTTTGGGTAGTTGTTGGATTTTTCTAGGATAGAAATGCAATTGAAGTTAATATATTCTTTGTTGATGATGGAGGTTGAAAAATAAAATGAGGCTGAAATGCAGTTTGTTGTCAATGGAGTTAAGTTTTGTTTTGGTTTGTTTGAGTCTACTTGTGTGACTGGATTAAAATGTACTGGTAATGTACGGCTCCCTACTCATCATAAAGGAAAGAAGAACCGTTTGATTGAAAATTACTTTACGGATTACCCTTCTCTTGCTAAGAAATACCTTTAGGATTATTTTATTAATAAAATATTTGAGTCTGATGAAAATGTTGTGAAGGTGGCAGTGCTATTTGTGATAAATTTCTTCCTTTTTTTTTATGAAGAACAACAAATTGGTAGATAGCGGTTATTTTGACTTGGTTGAAGAAGGTAATTATAGCAGTTATCTAAGGGGAAGACTTATATACAAGGCTTCCTTAAAATTAATGTCTGACATTTTAAATAGGCGGCGACAGTATTATCGGATTTCTGAGTTACCTTTGGTTATTCATAATATGGTTCTATGAATGTTGTGGATATATGCATAATGGTGTAATCAATAGGCAGCGAGAAAGACACACAAAATCATGCGTATATCGCGTTGGAAAAGTCGGGCATCGGGTGGAAAAATATTTTAGGGGTATGGCTTGTCATTAAGTTTTAAAAGTGGTGTATATCTGTCATTTTCCTAATTTTAATAAAGGCCTTAAACTTTTTTAATAGAACTAATATAAGATACACATACATACAAAAAAGTTATTTTTGTCTTTATTCTATATTTGTTTATTTATAATATAGGATTTGTAAAGCTTTTAGCTTCACATATTAATATTATTATTTGTATTGGTAAGAACTCATTCAAATTAATAAATAAGATATATATTTGCAATGCATTACATTGGATCTTGTTGTGAAAAACCTTTATTTACTATTATGAGTATTGAATTTTTTTAAATTAAAGTTCTATAATATTTCTACTAAGTCTTTCTTTCTTTTTTCTATAAACTAGTTTTAAAATACACACGTTGCGCGCGTACTCCATATTAATGAACATAGAATATTAAAAATAAAATAATATTATTGAACTATGTAATTGAGTTACAAAATAATGTTTTTTTAAAACACAAGCTCTTAAAATAATGAGTATTGACCTTTAGTAAAAGAAAACATTATGTTAGACAAAACTATTATAATACCTTATAATAACTTTAATATATGACTTACATTTGCTTTAATAGTTGACAAAATGTAAAATAATGTGTTGATTTGTACTCAAATATCATTACACAATATTATTATTTGTAATAAATTATGCAGAAAAATAAAATTGCAATCACAAACAACTAAAAAGTAAAACGAATTTTATTGATAAACATTGCAGGTTACAATCGGTTTATCCTTTGATTTTTTTCTCCGATTTGATATCTGTAATTCGAGCGCCTTAGCGGCGTATTTCTCGAACGTAGGATGATATGCATCTCCTTGATGTATTTGATAATTATTAAGCATATAGTAGCACTCCATTTGGATCTTGAATGATGCTAGAACTTTGAGAAAGACATATCTGACATGTCTTTGATCTCTTAATGAATATTTTAAAGAATTTTATGGAATTTCGGAGATCGTATATTTGATCTCTTTGTGCATATTCTGGGAGTTTATGGAATTGATGAGATTATCTCCATTTTTGAGATACTTTTGGTAAGGGAATTATGTAACCCTTTTAATAGGAGTGACCTAGGGTTAGAGTAGAGTGAGCCTCAAAAAAACCCTGATAGACTCCTAATATTTCAAGATTCGTCTTCTAGTATTTTAAATTTAGCATTTAGCTTGATCCGCTAAAAATTTGATGTCTACAAATGCCCCATACTTTAAGGTTTGTCAGGGTGTAGGCTTGGCGATAAACTTGAAGTACCCGATTATCGGAACAAAAATTTTGAAGCTGGTAGTTTTCAATTTGTAGGAGAAATAGATGAAGGGTAGAACTAGTCCCACTGGGTATGCCAATTTGTTTGCAATAAATTGATGCAGAAAAATAAAACCGCAATCACAAACAACGTAACTATAAAGAATTTTTTTTTTATAGATAAACATTGCGGGTTACAACTCTGTTTATCCCTTGATTCTTTCCTCCGATTTCTTATCATAATTTGAGGGCCTTAATGGCGTATTTTTCTCGAAGGTAGGATGAAAAATATCTTCTTGATGTATTTGATGATTAAGAAGCATGTAGCAACACTCTATTTGGATCTTGAATGATGCTAGAACTTTGAGCAAGACATATTTGACATGTCTTTGATCTTTTAATGAATATTTCATATAGTTTTATGGAAGTTCGGAGATCGTAATTTTGATCTCTTTGTGCATGTTCCGAGAGTTTATGGAATTTCTGAGATTATCTCCATTTTTAGATGCTTTTGTTAAGGGAATTATGTAGCTTTTTTTTATATAAAAGTGACCTAGGGTTAGAGTAAAGTAGCCTCCAAATTAGAGTTTTGGTAGAGCAACCTCCAAGCAACCCATGATAGACTCCTAATATTTCAAGAGTCGCCTTCTAGTAATCATGAATTTAGGATTTAGCTTGATACGTTAAAAATTCGATATCTACAATTATATTCTTTATGACCTTAAAAAATAATTCTAATTGCTCAAGTACCTAATATGAGTTTCATCTTAGTCTTATCGAACCTCAAATCAGAGAGTAGAGAAACAAAATGAGACTCCGAATTGTTAGGTCTAGTTATCATACAAAGAAGTTAGTTCGATGGTAACATTCAAACCCAACAAATTTGTTTCTAGAAACTAATAAAACGATTGTCAAAAGAAATTAGGGTAGAAAATAATATCTGTTATTATTTTATTCAACATGAAAAGTAGCGTAATTTAATATATTTCTCAAAAGGTATAAATATCTATTAACATTTCATGTAGCTTTAATGTGTGTACATATATTGTAACGACTCAGCCGGTCGTTTCATGAGTTACCGCTCCGTTTCCCCCATTTCTGCTTCTTATTGCCTTGTTCAGCTGTATTATGTGTTATCAGGTTGGTTGGCTCGAGTTCGGAGAGGTTTTGGTAAGGTTTGAGACACTTAGTCTCTTTTGAGTAAGCTTAAGTTGGAAAAGTCAACCGGATATTGACTTATGTAAAAAAGAGCTCGGATGTGAGTTCCGATAGTTCGGATAGCTTCGGGAGGTGATTTAGGACTTAGGAGAGTCATCAGAATGTGTTTTGGAGGTCTGAAGTAGATTTAGGCTTGAATTGGCGAAATTGGAATTTTGACATTTTCCAGCCGATAGGTGAAATTTTGATATAGGGGTCGGAATTGAATTCCGGAAGTTGAAGTAGGTTCGTTGTTTCATTTGTGACATGTGTGCGAAATTTCAGGTCATTCAGACGAGGTTTGACAGACTTTTTGATCAAAAGCGAAATTTAGAATTTTTGGAATTCTTAGTCTTGAATCCGATGCAAATTTGGTGTTTTGAGCATTTCGAAGGTTGGAAAAGTTTGAATGATGTTATGGGATATGTTGGCATGTTTGGTTGAGGTCGCGAGGACCTCGTGTGAGTTTCGGGTGGTTAAACGGATCAAATTGCATGTTGGGAAGTTGCAGATTTTCTTCAGGTCTGTTGTAGACCTTTTGTTCTTTGCGATCGCGTATAAGGGGCTGTAATCGCGTAGGCTTATTTGGGGGCTAAGGTATAGTTGCCCTACGTGATCGCGTGAGGCATATTGTGATCGCGTGGTTCTGTGTGCTATGGCTTCGCGATTGCGTTGAGTTTGTTGCGATCGCGTAAGGTTAAGTGGGGGCAGTTAGCGTATATGCTTCGTGATTGCGAGCCTATTCTGTGATTGCAGTGAAAGAATTTTAAAAGCTGGGCACAATGTTTAAAAGGCCATATCCGCGATTTTGGGTCTAAGTTTCACCATTGTTGAGAGATTTTAGAGCTTTTTGAAGAGCATTGAAGAGGAAATCAAGGGGAAATACTTAGAGGTATAATTTATGGACTTAATACTCGATCCTAATGTGATTTCTACCTAATTTAATATGGAATTTGTGGAACCTAAAGCCTAAAAATTGGAAGTTAGGGCTTGGAAATTGGAGACTTAAATCTAGGAATTTGAGGGGTCGTTTGTTGTCGGATTTTGTTGTATTTGATATGTATGAACTTGTGAGAGTGTAAGGATTCGAGTTTTGTGATTTTTATCAGAATCCAAGACGTGGGCCCAGGGGTTGGGTTTGGCCAATTTCGGGATTTTTGATGTAAATTGGTTAGTTTTGAGTGGGCTTTGTTCCCTTAGCATATTTTGATGGTATAAATCTGTTTTTGGATAGATTTGGAGCATCCGGAGGCCTATTCGACATGCAAACGTATCGTGGGCTAGAGTTTGGACCGGATTGAGGTAAGTAATGATTGTAAATATTATCTTGAGGGTGTGAAACCCCAGATTTCACATCGTTGTGCTAATTTGAAGTGATGCACATACTAGATGACGAGTGTGGGGTCGTGCACCATTGGAGATTGTGACTTAGTCCATCCCATATGACTATTTAACCGCGTATTTGACTGAAAATTATTTGCTATCATCATGTTTTGGGCTGAATACCATATTTGAGCATCGTGCCAACTGTTTTGGATCCTTAGAGGATTTTTACTACTATTCCTCACTGTTTTGACTTCGTATTTGTACTCAGTCATGCTATATTCTACTGTTTTTACAACTGTCTCGATCGTAAATAGGACCCGGTCAGGATGACGCCTATCGTAAAACAAAGCCAACCGACATAAACTCCCAATCCATTTTTTTACCGTTATAATAATTCAATTTAAAACATTAATAGATGATAAATCCCAAAATAAAGTGGAATAGAGCAACGCGGAAACAAACACAACCCGACATCGGTGTGTCACCAGTCATGAACATCTAACATAAGTCTAAGAGTATGGAAAAGGACTACACAGTCTATTACAGAATCTAGTACAAGGGAAAATAAAGATAGGAGGGAGAAATACTGGGCTGCGAACGCCGAGCAGCTACCTAGTGAATTTCGAATAGCCCACTGAAAGCAATCAGCCCTCGCTACCTGGACCCGAGACTCCTGTATCTGCACACAGGATGCAAGGAGTAATGTGAGTACGCCAACTCAGTGAGTAATAAAAGTAAAGGCAGCCGAGAGATAAGAAAACATGTAAAACACAACAAAATGCTATAAAGAGGCAGTATAAAATCAATATAATGCAATAGAATAGTGAAAACTTGTAAAAACACCACAGTTCAATAAAAACCTCTTTAAAACATCTTTTAATAGTTATACAAGTGAATGAAAAGCAACGAGAAAAGATAAACACATAAAATCAGCCCTTCGGGCACAATATCAATAGAAATCCGCCCTTCGGGCAATAACATGGAACAACATCATCCCCTCGGGCTATATCACATATCACACAGGGTACCCACGCTCACTAGGGGTGTACAGACTCCGGGAGGGGCCCCTTACGGTCCAAGAGCTATATCAAGCCATCTCGTGGGATAATCAATAGGCTCTCGGCTTCATATCAAGCCACCTTGTGGCGTACAACTTAGGCCCTCAGCCTCATAATCATGAATCTGTTTAGTACCGCTGCGGCGCACAGCCTAATCCCATAATAACCTCATAACATAGGCCCTCGACCCTACTCACTCAAAAATCTCTAAAAGCCACTCGGGCATAGTAAAATATGATGCCAAACTTAAAATATCATTTAATATGTCAAAACAGAGTAAAACATGGCTGAGTTATAAAAATAGTAGAATATAGCAAGACTTAGTACAAATATAAAGTTAAAACAGTTAGGAATAGTAGGAGCAATCCCCTAAGGGTCCAAAACAGTTGGCATGAGGCCCAAATATGGCATTCAACCCAAAACATGATGATAGCAAACAATTTTCAATCAAAATACGCAGTTAAACAGTCATACGGGATTGACTAAGTCACAATCCCCAATGGTGCACGACCCCACGCTCATCATCTAGCATGTGCGTCACCTCAAAATAGTACAACGATGTAAAATCCGGGGTTTCATACCCTCAGGACAATATTTACAATCATTACTCATCTCTATCCGGTCCAAACTCTATCCTGCGATGCCTTTGCCTCTTGAATCGGCCTCCGAATGCTTCAAATGTAACCAAAATCAGTGCAAAACCACCAAAATATGCTAAGGGTACAAAGCCCACTCGCAAAAAATCAAATTACAACACAAATCCCGAAATTGGCCAAACCCGGCCCTCGAGCCCACGTCTCGAAATCCAATAAAAATTACATCAATACACTCCTTATCATTCCCCGAGTTCATTCATATCAAAAGTACCAAAATCCAAGCACAAATGACCCCTCAAATCCCTAATTTTTGGTCTCCAATTACAAGTCCTAGTTCTTCAATATTTAGGCTTAAATTCTACAAATTCCATGATTAATTAGGTAGAAATCACATTAGGAGTATTAAGTCCATAAATCTTACCTCCAAGTGTTCCCCCTTGATTTCCTCTTCAATCCTCTTCAAAAAGCTATAAAATCGCCCAAAAATGGAGGAACTTAGGTTAAAAATCATGGATATGGCCTTTTAAATCACTCTACCCAGCTATTTCAAATCCTTCTTTGCGAACACGGTCAAAGCCTCACGTTCACGAAGCACAAACTTAAGTTGACCAGAAATCCTCTTGCACGAACGCGTTGAACACAGATCCATCCCTTCGTGAATGCGGGACCCTCATCATGAATGTGAAGGCCAACAATCTTGCCTTACTCCTGACCCTTCGCGAACGCGAGGGCCCACTCGCAAACGCGAAGGCCAAATGCCTGCAATACCAACAACTGATTTTTCTGCAATCTTTTCAACTTGAAATGATCCGTTCAACCACCCGAAACTCACCCAAGGCCCTCGAGACCTCAACCAAATACACCAACATATCTCATAACATTATTCAAACTCGTTCCAACCTTCGGAACGCTCAAAACACTAAATTTGCATCGGATTCAAGCCTAAAAATTCCAAAAACTTCCAAATTCTGCTTTCGATCAAAAAGTCTATCAAACCACGTCCGAATGACCTGAAATTTTGCACACACATCCCAAATGATACAACGGACATACTTCCATTCCCGAAATTCCATTCTGACTGATATATCAAAATCTCACCTACCAACCAGAAAACGCCAAAATTCCTATTTCGCCAATTCAAGCCTAAATCTACTCCGCGCCTCCAAAACGCATTTCGATTACGCTCCTAAGTCTTAAATCACTTTCCGAAGCTATCTAAACCATCGAACTCACACCTGAGCCCTTTTTCACATAAGTCAACATCCGGTTAACTTTTCCAACTTAAGCTTCCTCAAAAGAGACTAAGTGTCTCAAACTTTACCAAACCCTCTCCGAACTCGAGCCAACCAACCCGATAATACATAATCCAGTTGAACAAGGCAATAAGAAGCAGAAATGGGGGAAACAAAATGGTAACTAATGAAATAACCGGCCAGGTCATTACAACAACTAAATTATCTTTACTCGTTTTGATATTTTAAATGATATTTTGGGCTGAACATCATGTTTTACTATTGCCCGAGTGGCTTGTGAGATTCTAACTGAGTAAGGCCGAGGGCCTGTGTTATAAGGATACTATGGTATTGGGCTGCACGCCACAACATTATTATACGATTAATGATTATGAGGCTGAATGCTTGATTTGTTATGCACGAGGTGGCTTGATATGAGTCTAAGAGCCTGTTTGATTTTGCCACGAGTTGGCTTGTTATTGTGCTTGGGCTGTAAGGAGCCCCTCCCGGAGTCTGTACACCCCAGTGAACACGGTTACCCAATGTGAGATATGATATAGTTCGAGGGGCTGATGTTGTTCTGTGTTATTGCACGAGGGGCTGATACGAGTGATTGTGAGATAGCCCGAGGGGCTGATTCTGTTGGTATTTTTCCCGAGGGGCTGATTTTATGTATCTATCTTTTCTCCCTATTTTTCATTCACCCATTTAAACTACTAAAAGATGTTTTAAAGAGGTTTTTACTGAACTAAGGTGTTTCTACGAGCTTTTACTGTTTTATTGCATTGTTCTGGTTTTATACTGCCTCGTTGTAGCATTTTGCTATGTTTTATGTGTTTTCTTATCGCACAACTGCCTTTACTTTTATTACTTACTGAGTTGGTGTACTCACATTACTCCCTGCACCCTCGGTGCAGATTTAGAAGTCTCGGGCCACGCTAGCGAGGGATGATTTGCTTCCACTGCAGGCTTGTTCGGAGTTGACTAGGTAGTTGTTCGACGTTCGTAGCCTAGTGCTTTTCCTTCCTATCCTTATTTTCCTTTGTACTAGTTTTTTATTAGACTATGTAGTCTCTTCATACTCTTAGACGAATGTTTAGATGCTCATGACTGGTGATACCTTGATGTCGGGCTGTGTTTGTTTCCGCATTGTTCTATTCTACTCTATGGTTTTGGATTTATAGCTTATTAATGACTTAAAATGAATTTTATAACTGCTTAATTGGTTTGGAGGTTTGTGTCGGCTGGCCTTGTTTCACGATAGGCTCCATCATGACCGGGTCCGGTTTAAGGTCGTGACAAGTTGGTATCAGAGCCTAGGTTACATAAGTCTCATGAGTCATGAGTAGGTTTAGTAGAGTTTCGCGTATTGGTATGAAGACGTTTGTATTTATCCTCGGGAGGCTGCAAAACCTTTAGGAAAACTTCATATTCTTGAAATTCTTGTCGTGTGAATCTGTTGATCTGGGTACTAAACTTCTGTTATTCAATTCTCTCATAGATGGTGAGGACACGTGCTATCGGTCAGGATGGACGACCACCAGTACCACCAGTTGGGGCCACTAGAGGCCGAGAACGCGGTGGAGGCTGTGGTAGGGGTAGGGGTGTAGCCCGCACAATAGCTAAGGCAGCACATATAGATCCAACAGCCTCCCTAGTTCAGGATCGGGTCCCAGTTGTGGACGCTCCAGTAGCACCAACTCAGGCACCAGTTGTGCCCATTGTGATCCCAGGTCTTCAAGAGGCCCTGGCCTAGATTCTATTAGTATGCACTGGCCTAGCTTAGGCGGTCTTAGTTACTACAGCTGCAGCTACTTCTCAGGCTGAGGGAGGCAGTCAAACTCGCGCTGTTCGCACACCTGAGCAGGCCATGCAGGGACTTCAGACACCGGGGGCATCTACAGCCCAGCCGGTTGTAGTTGTTCAGCACTATGTAGCTCCTGCTATGCCAGAGGACGAGCAACGCATGTTGGAGAGGTTTGGTAAATTTCAACCTTCGACTTTCAGTGGTACAGAGGGCGAGGACGCCCAGGGTTTCTTGCACAAGTGTCATAGGATTCTTTATACAGCGGGTATTTTGGAGAACATCGGGGTTGCATATACTACTTTTTAGTTTTCTCGAGCTGCCTTCACTTGGTGGGAGGCTTATGAGAGGCGTAGGCCTATTGGTGCAGCACCCCTTACCAGGCAGCAGTTCACAGTTCTCTTTTTGGAGAAGTATCTACCACAGTCTCGCAGAGAGGAGTTGCACAGGTAGTTCGAGCAGTTGCGTTAGGGAGATATGACTATGACACAGTATGAAATGAAGTTCTCGGAGTTAGATCATCATGTTGTTTGGGTTGTTCCTATGGAGAGAGATAGGATTAGGAGGTTCGTTGATGGTCTCACGTATCATCTTCGGATTCTCATGATCAGGGAGAGGGTATCTGGTGCTACTTTTGAGGAGGTTGTCGTCATTGCTCGCGATATTGAGTCAGTTCGTCGCCAGGAGCGAGATGTGAGGGAGGCCAAGAGGCCTCGGGGATCTGGTAGTTATGGTGGTGCTCCTTCGAGGGGTCAGTTTCAGCATGACAGAGGTCGTCCATTCAGGCATGCTCAGTCAACTCGCCTAGGTTATCGTGGGGCATCATCGGGTCATGGTTCTTACCATTCTCATCAGGGCCATTCATCACTCAATGCCCTTCCAGCCCAGAGTTTGTCTCGTGCTCCATCAGTTTAGGGCTCTTCTATGCCAGGTGCATTTGCTAGTTATTTCGATGCTAGGGGTTCCCTTCAGTCCCTGTCTTCAGCACCAGGGAGTTGTTATTAGTGTGGAGAGTTGGGCCATATGTGGAGGTAGTGTCCTCATCATCTTGGGGGTTTATCTCAGCAGAGGAGTCATCTATTGGCTTCAGCTCTAGTTACATTACCACCACCTGCCCAACCAACTAGGGGTGGAGGTCAGTCAGCTAGGGGTCGCCCTAGAGGGGGAGGTCAATCAAGTGGCGGTCAGGCCCGTTTCTATGCACTTCCAGCTAGACCCGATGCTATTGCTTTACATGCTGTGATTACAGGTATTTTCTTAGTTTGCCACAGAGATGCCTCTATGTTATTTGATCCTAGTTCCACTTTTTCATATGTGTCATCATTTTTTGCTCGTTATTTGGATACGCCCCGTGAGTCCCTTGTTTCATCTGTTCGTGTATCTACTCCGGTGGGTGATACTATTATTGTGGACCGTGTGTACCGATCGTGTGTGGTGACTATTGCTTTGTATGGTGGACTTTGATGTGATATTGGGCATGGATTGACTATCTCCGTGTCGTGCTATTTTGGACTGTCATGCTTAGACAATGACGTTGTCTATGCTGGGTGTGCCATGGATTGAGTGGCAAGAATTGACCGATTTTTCCCCAATAGGGTGATTTCATTTTTGAAGGCCCAGGGGATGGTTCGGAAAAGTTGTCTTTCATATTAGCCTTTGTGAGGGATGTCGGTGCAGAGACTCCTAGTATTGATTCTCTTCCTGTTGTGAGGGACTTTCCCGATGTGTTTCCTGCAGACTTGTCAGGCAGGCCATCAGACAAGGATATTGATTTTGGTATTGATCTGGTGCCGGGCACTCAACCCATTTCTATTCTACCGTATCGTATGGTACCAGCGGAGTTGAAGGAGTTGAAGGAGCAGCTTCCGGAACGCTTTGATAAGGGGTTTATCCGGCCTAGTGTGTTGCCTTGGGGTGTGCCTATTCTATTTGTGAAGAAGAAGGATGGCACGATGAGGATGTGCATTGATTACAGGCAGTTGAACAAAGTAACAATCAAGATCAAGTATCCTTTTCCTCGTATTGATAATTTGTTTGACCAGCTTCAAGGAGAGAAAGTGTTCTCTAAGATTGATCTCCGTTCAGGTTATCACCAGTTGAAGATCAAGGACTCGAATAATTCGTAAGACAACTTTCAGTACCCGATATGGTCATTATGAGTTCCTGGTGATGTCTTTTGGGCTGACCAATGCCCCAGCAGCATTCATGCATTTGATGAACAACGTGTTTCGACTTTATCTCAACTTGTTTGTCAGAGTTTTCATTGATGATATTCTGGTGTACTCGTGTAGTCAAGAGGAGCACACAGAGCATTTGAGAGTTATGTTACAGAGATTGAGGTAGGAGAATCTTTATGCAAAGTTCTCCAAGTGTGAGTTTTGGCTCAGTTCAATGGCTTTTTTGGGACACGTGGTGTCCAGAGAGGGTATTCAGGTTGATCTAAAGAAGATAGAGGTGGTTCAGAGTTGTCCCAGACCACTGAGGATTCGCCGCTTTCTTGGTTTGGCAGGTTATTACCGTCGGTTTATTCAGGGATTTTCATCTATAGCATCACCCTTGACCAAGTTGACTCAAAAGGGTACTCCATTTATATGGTCGGGTGAGTTTGAGGAGAGCTTTCAGAAGCTCAAGACTACCTTGACCACAACTCTAGTATTAGTTTTACCATCAACTTCAGGTTTATATACTGTGTATTGTGATGCTTCGAGAATTGGTATTGGGCATGTGTTGATGCAGGAGAGTAGAGTTATTGCTTATACTTCTCATCAGTTGAAGCCGCATGAGAAGAACTACCATCTTCATGATTTGGAGTTGGCTGCCATTGTTCACGCATTGAAGATTTGGAGGCATTATTTGTATGGTGTGTCTTTTGAGGTGTTTACTGATCAGCATAGCCTCCAGCACTTGTTCAAGCAGAAAGATCTCAATTTGAGGCAGCGGAGATGGTTGGAGCTGCAAAAGGACTATGATAACACTATTTTATACCATCCGGGGAAGGCCAATGTGGTGGCCAATGCTTTGAGTAGGAAGGTGGTGAGTATGGGGAGTTTGGCGTACATTCCAGTTGGGGAGAGACCTCTTGCGGTTGATGTTTAGGCCTTAGACAATCAATTCATGAGGTTAGATATTTCGGAGCTCAGTCGGGTATTGGCTTGTGTGATTTCTCGGTCTTCCTTATTTGATCGCATCAGAGAGCGCCAATATGATGATCCTCATTTGCTTGTCCTTAAGGACAGAGTTCAGCAGGACGATGCCAGAGATGTGACTATTGGTGATAATGGGGTGTTGAGGATACATGGCCGAATATGTGTGCCTAATGTAGATGTACTTCGGGAGTTGATTCTGGAGGAGGCCCATAGCTCGCAGTATTCCATTCATCCAGGTGCCGTGAAGATGTACCAAGATCTGATACAATATTATTGGTGGAGGAGAATGAAGAAGGACATTGTGGGATTTGTAGCTCGGTGTCTCAATTGCCAGTAGGTGAAATATGAGCATTAGAGACTGATTGGCTTGCTTTATCAGATGGATATTCCAGAGTGGAAGTGGGAGCGGATCACTATGGACTTTGTAGTTGGGCTCCCAGGGACTTTGAAGAAGTTCGATTCTATTTGGGTGATTTTGGATCGGCTGACCAAGTCTGCGCACTTCATTCCTATGTATACTACCTATTCTTCAAAGCGGTTGGGAAAGATCTATATCCGGGAGATTGTTCGTTAGCATGGTGTCCTAGTTTCTATCATTTCAGATAGGGGCACTCAGTTTACTTCACAGTTTTAGAGGTCTATACATCGAGAGTTGGGTATTAAAATTGAGTTGAGCATATCTTTTCACCCTCAGATGGACGGGCAGTCCGAACGCACTATTCAGATATTGGAGGACATGTTGCGCGCTTGTGTCATTGATTTTAGAGGGTCATGGGATCAGTTTCTACCGCTCGCAGAGTTTGCATTTAACAGCAGTTACCAGCCGAGTATTCAGATGGCTCCATATGAGGCTTTGTATGGGAGGCGGTGTAGATCTCTAGTTGGTTGGCTTGAGCCGGGTGAGGCTAGGCTATTGGGTACAAACTTGGTACGGGATGCTTTAGACAAGGTGAAGGTGATTCAGGAGAGGCTTCGTACAACGCATTCGAGACAAAAGAATTATGCTGACAAGAAGGTTCAACATGTGTCCTACATGGTTGGTGAGAAGGTTTTATTGAAGGTTTCACCCATGAAGGGTGTTATGAGATTTGGGAAGAAAGGTAAATTGAGTCCTCAGTTCATTGGGCCTTTTGAGGTGCTTTGGAGGATTGGGGAGGTGTCTTATAAGCTTGCTTTGCCACCCAACTTATCGAGTGTGCATCCAGTATTTTATGTTTCTATGCTTCGGAAGTATATTGGCGATTCGTCTCCTGTTTTGGATTTCAGCACAATTTAGTTTGATGATGATTTGACTTATGATGTGGAGCCAGTAGCTATTTTGGAGCGTCAGGTTCGAAAATTGAGGTCAAAGGATATAGCTTCAGTGAAAGTGCAGTGGAGAGGTCGGCCCGTGAAGGAGGCTACTTGGGAGACCGAGCGGGAGATGCGGAGCAGATATCCTCACCCGTTTGAGGCTTCAGGTGTGTTTCTTTACTTGTTCGAGGACGAACGATTGTCTAAGAGGGGGAGTATGTAATGACCCGGCCAGTCGTTTCATGAGTTACTGCTCCGTTTCCCCTATTTCTGCTTCTTATTGCCTTGTTAAGTTGTATTATGTGTTATCGGGTTGGTTGGCTCGGGTTTGGAGAGGTTTTGGTAAGGTTTGAGATACTTAGTCTCTTTTGAGTAAGCTTAAGTTGGAAAAGTCAACTGAATGCTGACTTTTGTGAAAAAGGGCTCAGATGTGAGTACTGATGGTTTGGATAGCTTCGAGAGGTGATTTGGGACTTAGGAGAATCATCAGAATGTGTTTTGGAGGTCTGAAGTAGATTTAGGCTTGAATTGGCGAAATTGGAATTTTGGCGTTTTCCGGTTGATAGGTGAGATTTTGATATAGGGGTCAGAATTGAATTCCGGAAGTTGGAGTAGGTTCTTTGTGACACGTGTGCAAACTTTCAGGTCATTCGGACGAGGTTTGATAGACTTTCTGATCGAAAGCGGAATTTGGACATTTTTGGAATTTTTAGGCTTGAATCTGATGCAAATTTGACGTTTTGATGTTGTTTTGAGCATTCTGAAAGTTGGAACAAGTTTGAATGATGTTATGGGATATGTTGTCATGTTTGGTTGAGGTCCCGAGGCCTCGGGTGAGTTTCGGGTGGTTAAACGGGTCAAATTGCATGTTAAGAAGTTGCAGATTTTTTTCAGGTCTGTTGCAGGCCTTTTGTTCTTCGCGATCGCGTAGGCTTGTTTGGGGGCTGAGGTAGAGTTGCCCTACGCGATCGCATGAGGCATGTTGTGATCGTGTGGGTCAGTGTGCTACGGCTTCGCAATCACGTGGAGTTTGTTGCAATCGCGTAAGATTAAGTGGGGGCAGTCAGGTTTGTGCTTTACGATCGTGAGGCTATTTTCGCAATCGCAGTGAAGGAATTTTAAAAGCTAGGCAGAATGTTTGAAAGGCCATATCCGCGATTTTGGGTCTAAGTTTCACCATTGTTGAGCGATTTTAGAGCTTTTTGAAGAGGATTGAAAAGGGAATCAAGGGGAAACACTTGGAGGTAAGATTTATGGACTTAATACTCGATCCTAATGTGATTTCTACCTAATTTAACATGGAATTTGTGGAACCTAAAGCCTAAAAATTGGAAGCTAGAGCTTGAAAATTGGAGACCTAAATCTAGGGATTTGAGGGGTCATTTGTGGTTGGATTTTGATGTATTTGATATGTATGAACTCGTTAGAGTGTAAGGTTCTAGTTTTGTGATTTTTATCGGAATCCGAGACATGGGCCCGGGGGTCGGCATTGACCAATTTCTGGATTTTTGATGTAAATTGGTTAGTTTCGAGTGGGCTTTGTTCCCTTAGCATATTTTGATGGTATAAGTCTATTTTTGGATAGATTTGGAGCATCCGGAGGCCGATTCGATAGGCAAAGGCATCGCGGGCTAGAGTTTGGACCGGATAGAGGTAAGTAATGATTGTAAATGCTGTCTTGAGGGTATAAAACCCCGAATTTCACATCGTTGTGCTACTTTGAGGTGGCACACATGCTAGATGACAAGCGTGGGGTCGTACACCATTAGGAATTGTGACTTAGTCCGTCTTGTATGACTGTTTAACCGCATATTTAATTGAAACTATTTGCTATCATCATGGTTTGGGCTGAATGCCATATTTGGGCCTCGTGCCAACTGTTTTGGACCCTTAGGTTATTTTTACTACTATTCTTCACTTTTTTGACTTCGTATTTGTACTCAGTCATGCTATATTCTACTATTTTCACAACTCAACCATCTTTACTCGTTTTGATATTTTAAATAATATTTTGGGCTAAGCATCATGTTTTAGTGTTTCCCGAGTGGCTTGTGAGATTCTGACTAAGTAAGGCTGAGGGCATGTGTTGTGAGGATATTATGGGATCGGGCTATGCACCGCAGTAGTATTATACTGATTCATGATTATGAGGCCGAGGACCTGATTTGTTATGCCACGTGGTGGTTTGATTTGAGGCCGATAGCTTATTTTATTATGCCATGAGATGGCTTGTTATTGCGCTTGGGCTGTAAGGAGCCCCTCCCGAAGTCTGTACACCCCCAGGGAACGCGGGTACCCAGTGTGAGATGTGATATAGCTCGAGGGGCTGATGTTGTTCTGTGTTATTGCCCGAGGGGCTGATACGAGTGATTGTGATATAGCCCGAGGGGTTAATTCTGTAGGTATTTTGCCCAAGGGACTGATTTTATGTATCTATCTTTTCTCCCTATTTTCATTCACTTGTTTAAACTGCTAAAAGATGTATCTATCTTTTCTCCCTATTTTCATTCACTCGTTGTAGCATTTTGTTGTGTTTTACGTGTTTTCTTATCACTCAGCTGCCTTTACTTTTATTACTTACTGAGTTGGCGTAATCACATCACTGCCTGCACGCTGTGTGCAGATTCTGGAGTCTCGGGCCATGCTAGCGAGGGCTGATTTGCTTCCACTGCAGGCTTGTTCGGAGTTAACTATGTAGTTGCTCGGTGTTCGCAGCCTAGTGCTTCTCCTTCCTATCCTTATTTTACTTTGTACTAGGTTTATATTAGACTATGTAGTCTCTTCATACTCTTAGACGAATGTTTAGATGCTCATGACTGGTGACATCCCGATGTCGGGCTGTGTTTGTTTTCGCATTGTTCTATTCTACTCTATGTTTTGGGATTTATAGCTTATTAATGACTTAAA
The DNA here is from genome assembly GCF_000393655.2 of Nicotiana sylvestris. Taxonomy (NCBI): domain Eukaryota; kingdom Viridiplantae; phylum Streptophyta; class Magnoliopsida; order Solanales; family Solanaceae; genus Nicotiana; species Nicotiana sylvestris. The sequence continues at coordinate 171,058,981 of NC_091065.1, forward strand.
AATGAATTATTATAACTGATTAATTGGTTTAGAGGTTTGTGTCAGCTGGTCTTGTTTCATGACTAGGTCCGGTTTAGGGTCGTGACATATATATATATCATTACAATAGAGTTTGAAATACTTGTTTTCATCTGCATACATATTTTAATATTTTCTATAAGTTATAAAAATAACTTATAATTAACTAATAAAAAGTTATACTTAGTAATATTTTAGTATCGTAGTATTGGTTATCCTCAAAATTAAATAATAATTAAATTTGTAAGTGATTTTAGGATACGTGGATTAATTCGATACAAAGCGATAAATAAAGTCAATATTGAACAAACAAAGATAAAATAAATTCAAACCACACGAGTAGCATAGTTCCAGCCAGTGTTTTAAAAGGCATTTTCGGGGCGAGGCGCACCAAAATTGCCCTAAGGCGATGGTGTGGGTGAAAGTCTCAAGAAGCGTATGCCTAGCAATTTGGGGCGTACACTCGGGCATTTGAGGTGTAAGCCCCAGAGACTTTTTCAAATTAAAATAAATATTTTTGAATAAGTCCTTCATATAATACCCAAATTCTCAAAAGTCAGCTTGATATTTACTTAAAAGTTTTAAAAATGAACTGAAATATTGTAAATTTAAAGGTCAAGACCTTTTTTATTGATTAAAGCCCTAAATTATAGTCTTTCCTAATTTTTTATCTTGTCCGCTAGTATGCTAATATCTCCGAAAAGCAACAAATATTCAATTTATTTTTACAAATACAAAGAGAACTGCATTCTCCTTTATAGCACCAAGTTCAAAGTTCAAATTGCAGGTTAGCCATCCTTTTTGTTCCTCTATGCAGAAAACTTTATTCTTTTCGACTCAAGTTACTTGTGCTTCTAAGTAGCGTATAATAGATTGTTTTGACTAGTTTTTTGTGGGAATAAAGCATATATATATATATATATATCACATATTTATAGTTTTCTGCAATCCTTATGCAATTTTACCTGTTTATAAATATTTACTCTAATTATATTATTTTATAAAATATTAAAAATTAAATACCTATGGGGCTTACGCCCCGTGCCTCGGGACATACGTCTCACTGAGGCATATCTAAAATGCCTCACCTTACGCCCACGCATTTTAAAACATTCGTTCCAGCCTTAGTGAAATAGTCACCCTCGATATGGACTCACCATGGCCAACACTAAAGAAAAAGAGAATGAGCTCATACCAGATTAAATAAAAATATATTGCTTTGAAGTACGTGTTACAATGTGTTTCATGGATTATCAGACCCCCTTTATATAGTAGGGGAATCCTACTTTAGGTACAACTCTATAAAAGGTAAAAAAAATCTTCTAATTAACTGATTGCAGGCTCCTTATCGATACGTGCCAAGAACCCCGCCGTGATATCCGGTCGGTCACGCATATTTCGGCCTTCTGTTGGCTATGCTTGATTGTTCGATAACGTTCTTCAAAGTTTTTCGAGGTTAAGACCAGTCCAGAACCATGACCCTGATATTCTCGGGGGTAGGCGTCATTGTTTACCGTGAAAATGGTAATAGCAATTAAATTTGTTGATGAGACTCTAAAAATACGTGATCTATATTTATGCTAGTTGTTAAGAAGTTGATGCTAGGTATGTGAAGTTTAAAAGATGAAACACGAACTAGAGTAGAGTTATAACCAAAAGGGGTTGGTTATTCGGGCCTCAGACTGACCGATGAGGGGCCTCGAGGTCGATGCCTGGGCTCGGGCTCGAGCTATCGGGGATAATCGGGAAAGGGCTAACAGTTAGGATATGATTAAGGGATGCTCTTTATGGCCAATGACAAGTAGTAAATAAAGAACAAGTATGAACGTAATAAATGAAAGTAATAATATCGAGAGAGTGTATGAGAAAGCAAAGATAGTGTTCTTCTATATTTCTTGTGGAGCGGATGGAACAACAGAGTTTACAAAGTGCCAAGGATCCCCCTTATATAGGAGGAGAAGTCCCAACATAGTACAAAATACAGTAACTGTAAAGGTATGGAGATGGGACGGCTAGACGTGACACCAGGCTCTGCCAGTGCTATTTTCCCGCCATGGAAACTCCCCATCCCTGGCATCGTTGTTTGGTCGGGGGTAAATGAACGTTGGGGGAGAGAACTCGACCGCAACCTCACAGCCTTGAGATCTAGAGATGACTTCCCGAAATGCCTTAATGATGAGGAATTGGACCCTCCGATTTCACCATATACAAATAGTCTCCACGTTTCTTAGAATGAAGCAAATAGGAAACGAACTTGAATTTCTTACTCCTTTGATATTCTTGTAATCGGCAACGGCCACAAGATGCCAAGATACGACGTGCACGCTGCTCCTTCAGGTTTTCACATTGACTATGGCAGTTAGCTGCCTCTTGGACTTCTTCAATGCACACACGGTGCTTTTATAAATACTCCCATTCTTATTTTCTATAACACATTTCGTGCCCGAATCCCTGAAAAGGTTCGCTCTTCTTTTTCCCTCATATTTTCTCGGGAACGCAACTCTTTTTCTTCCTCCAGAATCTTCTAGGGATGGCGAAAACTTCCACCTCTGCTTCTCAGGAGGTTGCAGTCTCATCCTCTTTACTTCTTTCTCATGGTGAAGTGGCTACACCTTCTCGTGATGAGGAATGTGTCCTAGATTCTTTTGCAATGACCTCTGATTTCAAGGTTAGAAAGACCTTCCTCGAAGCCAAAGCGTCGCGAGCCCGTGACTCGGTATATCAGCTCGGTAATAGAAGTCGGGAGAGTGAGGGTTGACTGCCACTGGGGGGATACCATGCTTGTGGAGATCCCTGCTCGAGAAGAAGATATTACGGCTCACAAAGTCGGCTTTCTGAATGTGTACACCTATCCATTCACCTTGGGGACGGTGGGGCCATTCTCGCCCCCGATTGACCCCATGATTCTCGACTTCTATCGACAATATCAGGTAACCCTTGGTCAAATTCATCCTTCGTTCTGGCGTGTTGTTTATATGATCAGGCATTACACAATATGATAGAGGAGATGCCCTTCACCCTCAACCACCTAATCAGGATGTATAGTCCTCGTCTCCTCTACGGGGGCCTAATCAAACTCTGTTGTAGAGCCCCGAGGTCCCTCTTTTCATGCACTGAGGAGCTTGGGAACGGGGGATGGGCAAGCCAATTCGTCCGAGTGAGAACTTCTTACCTGATCCCGGCAGAAAAGATGTCGTTCCTCAAGAGGTGCAACGCGGGGCGTAAGTAAACTTGTTGTCGGGTCTTCCTTTGCTTCTCGTTGACAATATTTCTCCAAGCATCTTACTCTATTTCTCTTGCTTTTTTAGCCGTAGCAACCTACCCTGGTGTGGATTTGAACCTCCTGGATTGGGTCAGCCACTTACACTCGATTTTTCCGTATGCCAAACGAGTGTGGCGAGATTTATCCCGAGCCCGGTGGGAAGCCAAAGATCATGGTAAGCTCCGAACCCTACTGCATCCGCACCCTTTGATGCAAATTACTATTAGTAGCGTTCTTCATTCTTTGAATTTAACTTCTAAATTTGTGTAGGTCTGGGGGAAGTCCCTTTGATGAAGGAGGAACCACCCATTAATGGGGACGCCCTAGTGCCTGGTGAGAAGAAGAGAAGTCGGAGGGGGGGGGGTCTGTCGGTCAGGCCGTCGGAGTTCAAGAGGGTTAAGGTGGAAGAATCCAAGGTCGACTCAATAGCTCTAACTCCAGAGATAACGGGAAACCCTCGGGTTGAAGGCGAGGGGGAAAGTAGCTTTCCAACGGCCCTCGAGGAGTGTATAGACTCGGCTGATACTCAGGCCGTGAGGATGGAGGCTTTCGAACCAGAGCCTGATGTCGCTGCGGTCTATCTTTGTGGTGGGGAGTCAACGGATGGAGTATTGAGTACTACCCTTGAGTTAGTTGGTGGCCAGGATTCTCCCTGAGTCGAGGTGACCTTGATAGGCAGTTCAGAGGGGCCCAGTTCTAGGGTTCAGGGTGAACAAGGGATGGAGACTTTGATTGATCCTGCCAACTCTGTCATCGTTATTGATTCTCCTCTAGGAGTGATCCTACCGCCTTATAGAGTGCAAGATACCTCGCGGGAAGAGCCCTTTGATGCGGGGGCACCAACCAACGACGAATATATGCTCGAGAGACCGCCTGACCGCTCTCGAGGGAATTCCCGAGGTTGACACTTCGTTCGTTTTTGGCAAAATGGGCAGACTTTGCGAGCGGGTAATTTTTGATAACTCTGTCTGCCGCTTTGGGCTGCTCCGATCTTTGTTTTTCTAACTTGTCCTTTTTCGTGGCTTCAGGCCAAAGCGCTTTACAACCATGCTTTCACCCAATACTAGGATAAGGTGAAGCGTTGCAAGCATGAGAAAGCCTATCTTACCAAGCATGTTATTCATCCCTCATTTACTATTATCTGAATCTTTGTTAGATTCTAGTGCTTTTAACATCTCGGGCCTGATTTGTGCAGTTTGAGAAGGAAAACGCCCTGCTAAGAGAGGAGCTCCGGGCCAGAGATGCTGAAATTTTTGAGCTCAGTCAGTGTATAAGGGAAATAACTTCTGAGAGGGACACCCTCCAGGGGAAGGTAACCTCAGTCGAGCATCAGCTCCAGGATGCAAATGAGGACAGTGACAAGTATAGAGGTCTCCTTTCCGGGCTGGTAGCTACATTATCTAGGATCAAAGCCAAAGCCGAGGCGCTTGTATCCTCACATGGGGAGGAAGCTATTGTCGCAAGTGCTCGCGTTGAGAGGGCATTTAAGGAGGCTAGTCCGAATTTACCTCGAGCTGTAGATCGTGCTTGGCCAGATTCTCAAAAGTAGACTGTTTGAGGTGTGCCGGGTGACAGCTCGGGCGATGCTAAAAATGAGGGTGGATTCCAAAAAAGGGAAGATGTCGTTGAGAAGGGGCCGTTGGGGGACTCGTAGCCGTCGGGGTGCAACCCTCGAGGGAGCCATTGAGAATGTAGGCTCGACAATGGATTAGGGTTCTGTTGATTTTCCTATTTATATATAGTAGTTTCATACTGGCATATATATAAAGTAAACCATGTGGCTTTGTTTCTTCCACTCCCCTTTTTGTCTGGAATTCAGCCGAGTGATCCTGTTTTAAAGTTGGCAAAAATCCTTAGATTTGTGATATGGCCCTAGGGCTCATTAGGCAGGTTCGGGGGCTCGTACGCGCCTAGTCAATGCGACCTTTAGTATAAACTGGCATTAGGGCTCTTATACCTTTGCTCAACTGTTTTGGCTTTAGTTTCTGCGTCGAGTTTTGACTCGAGCTCATTTGACCCTCGAGCTTTCGCGTCTGCATGGGCTGGAGACAATGGCCCTTATGCCTCTGATCGAAGCGATCTCTTATATGCACGGCCCTGCAGCTCATTAAGCTGGCAACAATAGCTCTTACTCTTTGCCCTGAGGCATTTGTATTTTAACTATTTTGGGCTCAGTCTCCTAGTCGGGTTTCGACTCGAGCACAATTGACCCTCAAGTTTTGTATTTGCATGGGCTAGCGACAATGGCTCTTATGCCTTGGGTTGAAGCGACCTTTTGTATGCATGGTCATGAGGCTCATTATGGTGACAATAGCTCTTACGCTTTGGGTCGAAGCGACCTTTATATACACGACCTTGAGGCTCATTAAGCTTGCGACAATGGCTCTTACGCTCTGCCCTTAGGCGTATGTTGGCTTTGTTTTCCTCTCGTTAAGGACTTTTTGTAATGATTTTGCCTGACCCGTCGTCGGTTCGGGAAGAACCTCGATTTCAAGTCATTTACGGCGATGTTCGAGCACCTCGGAAGTTTTGGCTCGTAGGCTGAGTAGCTCGGAGCCTTGTGATTTGGAGCTAAAATGGTAGAAGCTCTTTTGCTTGTCGAGGGTAGCTCGTTTAACCGGTTTTTTTCGAAGTAGATTCTAAGTAATGGCCTATGATTTTGTAGCGACGGTCGGGCATCCCCGTGTCGCGTTAATTCGGTCGGTACAGCCGTATGCCCGTAGTCATTTGTGTTTAACCGAAGCCATTTTTGGTCCTGAGTGTAGTAGTTTAGGTGTCTATATCGAGGGTATACCCTTTCGGGAGTCTTACAAGTGCGATATATAGCTTAAACTTCGGGATTGAATTTATGCCTGTAGTAAGGTCTTAAAAATAATTCATGCCTTTTGAGGTCTTAGAGTTTTGTTGATACTTGGTACAAGTACGATTCATGCCTTGCTTGAGGTCTTACAGTTTGTGTTGTTGATACTTGGTACGAGTATGATTCATTCCTTGCTTGAGGTCTTATAGTTTTTGTTGTTGCCTTTTGTAGGCCTTACAAGACTGAGTCTGCCTGCTCGGGGTCTTATGACCTCGGGTTTTTAATAAATGGCGATTGGCGACAGTCTCAAAGTTATCGAGTTTGTTTAGGCTCAGGAGCTATTACTCATAAGCTCGGAAATGCCTTATTGAGGGCTTATAATTTCGGAGATTCCGACCTTGAGGTCATGCGGGTGCCGAGTTGCTGATGCCAGTCTCCAAGTATTTGGGGCGCTCTTGGTGGAGGAATTTTTGTTGAGAAAATGTTGAGTTTCCTTTAGAGTATGAGGTTCTTTGGCAAAAACATTCTTTGATTTCTTGGCACAAGTAAATATCATTTTGTTGTCGTGGGTCCGGCTCATACGGGCACGGTTCATTCAACTGTTTGGCCTGGTACATCATTTTCCTATTGGAATCCTGTTTGGGGTTCCTCGGTTCCTCCGAGTGGGTGGCCTTTCGAGGGGGTTCCCCCTAGTGTTCGGGGTTGATTGCAAAGGAAGCTTCGAACACTTGTTGTATTCCCCATAGGTAGCATGTAGGTGTTTCCTCGTTAAAAACCTTGCCGTTAAAACCCTCTTTGGGACAAACTACGGTCAAAGGAAAAGAGTGCAACGCTTGCTCGAGGGTATTTATGGAATTTTCGATCGGATGCCCTAGTAGTAATATCATTTTAGCATGGATATATTCCAGTTTCTCGGAAGTTGTTCGCCCTCCATGGTGCCGAGCTTATAAGATCCCTTACCGACTACTCCGAGGACACGGTACGGTCCTTCCCAGTTCTGGCCCAGCTTCCCTTCATTAGGGTTCCGGGTGTTGAGTGACCTTCCTTAGGACTAAGTCCCCGATCCCGAAATACCGAAGATTTGTTCTCATGTTATAATTTCTTTCGATTCTCTGCTTTTGGGTGGCCATTCGAATCAGCGAGGCTTCTCGTTTTTCATCCAGTAGTTCAAGGGCCATTGTCATGGCCTCGTTGTTCGAGCCCTCATTAGTATGCTGGAATCTGGCGCTCGGCTCCCCGACTTCCACAAGTATTAAAGCCTTGGCACCATATACTAGAGAGAAAGGCATTTCCCTGGTGCTTGATCTTGAAGTTGTTCGATATGCCCATAGCACCTCGGGCAGCGTTTCTCTCCATTTTCCCTTGGCACTCTCCAATTTCTTTTTTATGTTCTGAATGATGATTTTATTTATGGATTCGGCCTGGCCATTTGCATATGGGTGGTAAGGCATCGACAGGATTCTCTTGAATTTGTGATCTTCAAGGAACTGTGTTACCTTGCTTCCGATGAATTGCCTCCCGTTATCGCATCTTATCTCAGATGGAATTCCGAATTGACATATGATGTGATCCCATATGAAGTTGATGACTTTCTTTTCTCTTATTTTTTCGAAGGCCTGCACTTCCACCCATTTTGAAAAATAGTCAGTCATAAATAAAATCAATCTAGCTTTACCTGGTGCTGTCGACAAAGGACCGATGATGTCCATTCCCCATTTCATGAATGGACATAGTGATAAAACAGAATTTAGTTGCTCGCCGGGCTGGTGAATCATGAGAGCAAATCTCTGGCATTTGTCGCACTTTTGTATGAATTCTTTGGTGTCTTTTTCCATGCTGTCCCAATAGTAGCCTGCTCTGATCACCTTTCGGACTAAGGAGTCGGTGGCGTAATGATTTCCACAAGTACCCTCGTAACTTTCTCGAAGTACATAATTTGTGTCACCCGGCCCTAGGCATACCGCCAAGGGGCCATCGAAAGTTCTCCTGTACAGAGTCTCATTTTCATTGAGCGAGAATCGGGCTGCTTTGGTTCACAGGGCCCTTGATTATTTTGGATCTACGGTGGAACTAATCTTTTTATGACCTTCCTTAACCACTGATTTAAACAATTGGACAATATCCCCGGGGAGTAGGTCCTATTCTTCAATAAAAGATCCCAGATTCGCGAGGGCAATAGCCTCGCTGTTCTGCTCTCGAGGTACATGGACTAAGGTCCATTCTTTGTAATGACGTAGTGCGATTTGGATTTTGTCCAAGTATCTCTGCATCCTGTCTTCTCGAGCTTCGTAGCTCCCATTCACCCGGCTTACTACAAAGAGTGAATCGCATTTCGCCTCGACTGTTTCGGCTCCCAAGCTTTTAGTTAGTTCTAAACCTGCAATCATAGCCTCGTACTCGGCTTCATTGTTAGTCAATTTTGTAGTTTTTATGGAATGCCTTATTATGCCGCCAACGGGTGGCTTTAGGACTATACCGAGCCTGGATTCTCTTATGTTTGTGACACCATCTGTGAACAGGGTCCATACCCTGGAAGACGTGCCTGATTTTAATAAAAGATCCCTCACTACCTCGGGTACGAGGGAGGGTGAAAAATTGGCCACGAAGTCCTCTCGAATTTGGGACTTGATGGCCATTCGAGGTTCATACTCGATGTCATACCCTCCGAGTTCGATGGCCTATTTGGCCAATTGGCCTGATAGCTCGAGTTTGTGCAGTATGCTCCAGAGGGGGTACGTCGACCGAATGCAGATACGGTGATATTGAAAATAGGGCTTCAGCTTTCCTGAGGCGCTTATTAGCGCGAGAGCCAATGTTTCTAGATGGGGATACCTGGTTTCGGCGTCCCCCAAGGTTCGACTTATATAATAAATAAGAAATTGCGTACCTTGCTCCTCTCGAACCAGTACACTACTTACCGCTATTTCAGACACGGCCAGGTACAGATATAGTGTTTTATCCTTCTTTGGTGTATGCAGCAAAGGTGGACTAGTCAGATATCATTTTAGTTCCTCTAAGGCGTGTTGGCATTCTAGAGTCCATTCAAAGTTTTTCTTTCTTTTGAGTAAAGAGAAGAAATGATGGCTCTTGTATGATGACCTTGATATGAATCTGCCCAGGGCTGCTATCCGCCCTTTTAGCCGTTGTGCGACCTTTACATTGTTCACCACCGTGATTTCTTTGATGGCCTTTATTTTGTCAGGATTGATCTCGATCCCCCTGTTTGATACCATGAAGCCCAGGAATTTGCCTGAACCCACTCCGAAGGCGCACTTCTAGGGGTTGAGCTTCATGTTGTAACTTCTGAGGATGTCAAAAGTTTCCTGCAAATGAGTCAAATGGTCCTTTTTGCGCAGGGACTTAACGAGCATATCATCAATATATATCTCCATTGATTTACCTACTTGATGCTCGAACATATTATTAACTAGGCGCTGGTACGTTGCCCCTGCATTTTTTTAGCCCGAAAGGCATTATGTTGTAGCAGTAGGTACCATACTTTGTGATGAACAAGGTTTTTTCCCTATCCTCGTGGTTCACCTGGATTTGATTATACCCCGAGTAGGCATCAAGAAAGGTGAGGGTCTCGTGGCTGGCCGTAGCATCGATCAGACGATTGATGTTAGGCAATTGGAAGGAATCTTTGGGACATGCTTTATTCAAGTCTTTATAATCTACGCACATTCTTAGCTTGTTTCCCTTTTTAGGCACCACTACTACGTTGGCCAGCCATTCAGGGTACTTTACCTCTCTAATATATCCTATTTTAAGAAGTTTCGTTACCTCTTCTTTGATGAAGGCATGTTTTACCTCGGACTGTGGTCTTCTCTTCTCCTTTACGGGTTTAAACTTGGGATCGACGCTCAACCTATGAGAGGTTATTTATGGCAGAATTCCTGTCATATCTAAGTGGTACCAAGCGAAACAGTCAATATTGTTACTAAGAAATTGAATAAACCCTTTCCTGAGTTCGGGGGTTAACCTCATTCCCAGGTATACCTTACAATCCGGGAGGTGTTCGATTAAAATGGTCTGCTCCAGCTATTCGACTATCGATTTAGTTGCGTCCGATTCCTCGGGGGCAACGAAGGTCCGAGGAGCGAAGAAATCTTCTTCGTCATCCTCGGGGGTCTGTGTGTTCCTCACCTTGTCTGAGATCGGGTGAGTGGGGATCAACGCCTTATGGTGAACTGCAAACATTTCTTTTGCCACCCACAGTTCTCTATGTATAGTCATTATGCCGTCCTTCGTGGGAAATTTTATCACTTGGTGCAAGGTTGATGGTACTGCCTTCATGCTGTGTATCCAAGGCCTGCCAAGCAATGCATTATACCTCATGTCGCCATCGATGACTTGGTACTCGGTGTTCTGAATCGTGTTGGATGTGTCGATCGGGAGGGTGATCTCTCCTTTCGTTACCTCATCGGCTATGTTGAAGCTATGGAGGACTCGAGGGATGGGGGTGACTCGATCGAGCAACCCCAATTGTCCTACTACCTCTGATCTAATTATGTTGGTCGAGTTTCCTGGATCCACAAGCACACATTTTATCCTGGTATTGTTTAAAAGAAATAATATCACCAGTGTGTCGTTGTGCAGTTTTATAATGGCCTCGAAATCCTCCTCGCTGAACGTGAAGGTGTTTTCAGGCATGCGCTTTTGGGTCGGTCCCTCTTCTGTGGCGGACGTTCTTGTCCGTTTGAACATGGGTCCTTGGGGGACGTTGGTTCCTCTAATAATCATATGAATATAGTGTTGGAGAGTCTCCCTTTCCACCCGGGTTGAGTTTTGCGGTGGTGTACCGACATCTGGAGTAGTCATGTCCTTCTCTTTGTGGTTTTCGTGGTTGTTGTTCTCAACTCTGTTCACTTAGCCAGACATTTTGTCCTGAAATCGAAGATCATGTGCAAGAAAAAGTGTGAAAGGCAACTTGCGTTGTGTAATGAAACCAACAAGAAACTAATTACTATTATTTTTAGCCCCACGGTAGGCACCAAACTGTTTACCGTGAAAATGATAATAACAATTAAATTTGTTGATGGGACTCTAAAATACGTAATCAATTTTTATGCTAGTTGTTAAGCAGTTAATGTAGGTATGTGAAGTTTAAAAGACGAAACGTGAACTAGAGTAGAGTTATAACCAAATTGAGGGGTTGGCTATTCGGGACTTGGACTGACCGATGAGGGGCCTCGAGGTCGATGGCTGGGCTCGGGCTCGAGCTATCAGGGATAATCAGGAAAGGGCTAACAGTTAGGATATGATTAAGGGAGGCTCTTTATGGACAATGACAAGTAGTAAATGAAGAACAAGTATGAACGTAATAAATGAAAGTAATAATATCGAAAGAGTGTATGAGAAAGAAAAGAGAGTATTCTTCTATATTTCTTGTGGAGTGGATGGAACAACAGAGTTTACAAAGTGCCAAGGATCCCCCTTATATAGGAGGGGAAATCTCAACATAGTACAAAATGCATTAATTGTAAAAGTATGGAGATAGGACAACTAGACATGACACCAGGCTCTGCCAGTGCTATTTGCCCGCCTTGGGAACTCCCCATCCCCGGCATCATCGTTGGGTCAGGCGTAAACGGACATCGAGGGAGAGAACTCGAACGCAACCTCGCAGCCTCGAGCTCTTGAGATGACTTCCTAAAATGCCTTAATGACGAGGAATTGGACAGTCCAATTTCAACGTATATAGTCATGCCCAAGGATTCTGACTCGACTAGACTTTTGCCTTGATGTCGGCCCAAGGATTCTCGAGCATGGCTTATTCTGTCGGAGACCGGGGTGCACCATGGGCTCAATTTTACTTGTATATAGATAGTCCCCTCATTTCTCAGAGAATAAGTCATCGAGTAATGACATGAGCTTCCCGTGTCCTTCTTCGATACAACATGTCAGAAACGACAAAAATGCAAAACCTCTTGTCAGTCATGTCATAATGGCATTAAATGCATGTCGGCTGTCGATTGCACGTCCCTATACATATCGCCAAACTACTATAAATGCCCCCTTCTTTGTTCATTTTCAGTTTACATCACACCTTCTACCCTCTTACCCTTAGAATTACAATACTCTTTTGCACTTTTACCCCCGTTACTCAAGGTCTTTTGCAAAGAATTTTTTTTTATCCATTTTCATCTCAAGCCAAAAAGTCTAATCCTTCAACTTCCTTTCTTTTTTCATCTTTTCCAGATCTTCCTCCATTTTTACTTTCTAAAAGAATGGCAAACACTTCCAAAACAGTTCCCCAGAAAAAAGCTCTTTCTACTTCGAGGCCGACCACTGAGGTCGAAGAGACCGCTCCGGGCGTGGCTATTGATGAACTAATAGGTAAACCCCTTGAAAATGTTCATCCCCAGGGGGTGCTTGGTCAATGACAATTTCAAGGTTGAAAATCCTTCCTCCGTGCAGGGTCAGTGTGAGGAGGTCTCGAGATACATCTTCTCGATCACTGAAGAGGTCCTCCCTATAGTCTAGAAAGACTGCAACTGGGTCGATAAACACATAGTGGTCCCCGACCCTTAGGAGGACATTACCACCCAAGTCGAGGGATATCTGAGTGTTTAAACTTATCCCTTCACATTGGGACAAATGGACTCGGTCATCATAGACTTCTGTAACAGATACGAGGTATGCCTCGGTCAGATCCATCCTTCAATGTGGAGGACTGTAATCCTCTTTCATTTTTTTGTGAGCAAATTTGACTCCTACCGGTTCATCGTGGATCACCTACTTTGTTTGTACAGTTGTAACGACCTGACCGGTCGTTTTGAGCTTTTGCACTTTGATCGCCAGTTCTCGGGTATGACTTGCCCCGTATGATGTATTATGACTGATGTAAATCGTTGATTTTGGTTTTCACGGAAATTGGTATGAATTTGAAAGAATAGTCTAAGTTGAAAGCTTTGTATTTGAAAGGTTTGACCAAGAGTTGACTTTGTTGTATATGAGCTTGGATCAGAATATTTATGATTTGGTTAGCTTTTTTGGGTGATTTATGACTTAGGAGTTTGATCGGATTTGGTTTTGGAGGTCCGGTGTAGAATCAGGCTTGAATTGGCGAAGTTAGTATTTTGGCGAATTTCGGTTGATAGGTGAGATTTCGATCCGGGGATCGGAATGGAATTCCAAGAGTTACAGTAGCTTCGGTATGTAATTCGTGATGTGTGTGCAAAATTTCAGGTTATTCGGACGTGGTTTGGTTGGGTTTTTGATCGAAAGCGCATTTCGAAGGTTTTTAGAAAAATTAGGCTTGAATTCGATGTGAATTGATGGATTTGGTGTTATTTGAGGTTTTTGATGATTGGAACAAGTTTGAATGAGGTTTTAGGATGTGTTGGTTTTTTTGGTTGAGGTCCCGGGGGCCTCGGGTGAGTTTCGGATGGTCAATCGGACCATTTTTGGTATTTTGAAATTGCAGATTTTGGAGTTTAGGTGTTGCAGAGTGTATCTCTTCGCGTTTGCGAAGAAGGAAGGAGGAAGGCCAGGTTTTAGCCTTCGCGATCGCGAGATGGGCTTCGCGTTCGTGGAAGGATGGGATCGAGTGCTTTGCATTCGCATGAGGTCTTACGCGATCGCGTATAAGGAGTGGGGTCCAAGAGGTTATTGCTTTTCGCGTTCGCAACATAGGTCTCGCGTTCGCATAGTATGGGAAGTGGAAGCATCATGTTCGCAGTGTATGTGTCACATTCTAGTAGCATGTTTTGAAGTCTTGGAAATTTGCTCTTTACGATCGCGAGGCTCGGGCCGCGATCGCGATGAAGGAAGTTCAGAGCTGGGCAGAAAGTTTGTAAAACATTTCATCCATGATTTTGAGCCATTATTCCTCCGTAGCTGAGTATTTTGAGAGCTTTTTGAGGGAAATTGAAGAGGGATTCATGGAGAATTGATTGGAGGTAAGATTTTTGAACCTAAAACGTGATTCTATTGTGAAATCCACCTAGAAATTCGTGGAAACTAGGCCTAAAATGGAAGAACTAGGGCTTGGGATTTTGAAACTTTTAAATTGGGATTTGAAGGACAATTTGAGGTCGGATTTGAGAACTTTTGATATGTTTGAACTCGTGGAAGGATAAGGAACCCGTTGATGTAAAACTTTCTGAGTTTCAAGAAGTGGGTCCGGGGCTCGAGTTTTGGTAATTTGGGGATTTGTGCTCGTTATTGATTGTTTTCGCTTGGGCTTTGTTCCCTTAGCATATTGTGATGTATTCGTTCTGATTTTGGGTAGATTCAATGCGCGTGGAGGCTGATTTGGGGGGGCAAAGGCGTCGCGAGCTAGAGATTTCGCAGGTTCAAGGTGAGTAATGATTGTAAATGATGTCTTGAGGGTTTGAAACCCCGAATTGCACATCGTAGTGCTATATTGAGGTGAGACACATGCTGGATAACGGGCATGGGGTCGTGCGCTATTGGGGATTGTGACTTGGTCCGTCCCGATTGATGATTTTACCGCGTATTTGACTGAAAATTATTTGCGATCATTATGTTTTGGGTTGATTGCCATATTTGGGCTTTGTGCCAGCTATTTGAACCCTTCAGGGACTGCTGTTGATATTTTCTCACTGTTTTGATTTTATACTTGAACTCAATCATGTATTTCCACTATTTTCAAAACTCAACCAAGTTTATTTCGCTTTAACACTTGAAATGATATTTCCAATAATATTTTTTGGACTGAGCATCATGTTTACTGCTGCCCTAAGGGCTTATGTGATTTTTGACTGAGTAAGGCCGAGGGCCTGTATTGTGAGGATACTTTTGGATCGGGCTGCATGCCGCAGCAGTGAGATACTGATTGATTATGAGGCCGAGGGCCTTAGATATGTACGCCACGAGGTGGCTTGTGATTTATATGAGGCCCCGTGCCTAGATTTGATGCCACGAGATGGCTTGATATTGCGCTTGGGCCGTAAGGGGCCCCTCCCGGAGTCTGTACACCCCCAGTGAGCACCGTCGATGAGATATATGGATCGGGTTGCACGCTGCAGCGGTGCTGGTACTGTTCTATGTGCTTACTTTATTTTATTTGTCTGCCAATGTCTGTCGTTTGTGCTACTTCATGTGATATCTATCTGAATGCCTCGCATTATCTATTAATTGAGTGTTGTGCCCGAGGGGCGGATTTCCGTACTTATCTGCACTATTTGTTTTGCACTCATTTGCGTAACCGTTGAAAAAGTCATTTTTAAAAGAGATTTAATCTGAGCAAAGATGTTTTTCCAAGGATTTCACAGTTTCACTGCTTTTACTCAAAGGGTTTTAGACTGCTCTCTATAGCATGATGGTTTGTTTTACGTGGTTTCTTACTACTTAGTTATTATTTACCTTTATTACTCACTGAGTTGGAGTACTCACTTTACTCCCTGCACCTCGTGTGCAGATGCAGGTATTTGTTCACCCGGTAGCGGGTTTTGAGCTGGTCGGAGGCTAAGTTATCGGAGTTTAGCAAGGTGGTTGCCCGCATTCGCAGCACCGATTTTCTCCCTTTTCGTTCATCAGTTCTGTTTTGTACATCTCAGACCTTGTAGTTGTATTTATACTCTAATAGATGCTCGTGACTTGTGACACCCCGGTTTGGGTTGTGTTTGGGTTGTATTCTGTACTTAATAAAAAAAACTTTTGTTTAGACTGTGGTTATTTAATTTTGCTTGAACTGTTTATTAATATTGACTATTCTGAAAAGGCGAAATGGATTGGTTGGCTGACCTTGTCTTCACGAGAGGCGCCATCACGACCAGGTCGGCGTCTGGGTCGTGACAACAGTCCCCGACTATTCTGAGGGGGGCTGATAAAGCTCATGCGCCGGGCCAGTAATGCCCTGTTGTCAAGTATTGATGAAGACCATGATCGAGGCTAGCAAGTCCGTTTTGTCCGAGTGTGGACTTCGGACTTGATTTCAGCTGAATGCGGGCTATTCCCCGAGAAGTAGAATATGTCACATAAGTAGATCTTTCCTTAGAATGTTTAAGTTTATGTTTACTTTACTTTTCCTCACTGGTACTTGTGGTGGTGCAGCCGTCACTCGGGTCCCAAATGTTGTCACTCGGGTCCCAAATGTTGTCCCTCGACTCAAGGAGTGGGTCAAGGGTATCATTTCACAGATGCCCTACTCCGAGCACTCATGGTGCAAACTCTTGAAGGGCCGATGGGAGGCCCATTCCCATGGTAAGACTTTTTTCCCGAGTAGGTTGTGTTAGGCTTCTTCGTTTTACATCAAGTCCTAATTTCTTTTACTTCCTTTTACAGGTTTGCCTAAGGATGTCAAGCTTAGGCCTCCAATAGGTGGCGAGGACTTGCATGCTGAGTCTCCTAATCTGGGGCAGGCCGTAGAGAGAAAAAGAAAGAGGGCTTCAAGCTCCCCGAGCTCGGAGAAAAAGAAACCGGGAGGGAGGCTGGTTCGCAAGTCAAAAGAAACCTTCAGCTTCCGAGTGCTTGACTCGGACTCACTCCTTCTACTCAAGGACAAGCCAGAGGAGGAAGAACTTTTAGTATCACAAGAGCCATCAGTCCCCAAGGAAAGGGTAGCAGCTGAGGGGAAAACAATGGAGGCCAATCCCTCTCAAGTTTAAGAGGTCGATGCAGCAGTGAGGGTTGAGAACCCTCAAGACGTCGGTTCTGCCCCACGTGATGCCATTGACATAATGGGATCTCCTTTGTTCATGAAATCGATATTCGGTGAAGCTCAAACGGTGAAGGAGCGATTGAATGGTGGGGGGGGGTCTATGGAGCGGACGATCCCCTCCAAAGCTTTTCTGATGGCATGGACTCAACCGCCACGGAGGATCCACAAGATTGGTTGACTTAGAAGTACCGAGGAAAATTCCATCCTCAAGGGCAGGTGGGTCTAATTCGAGCTTGAGACTGGTCAATTGGTTCCTTGCCCCGAGTGCGGATCCTGGTCGGAAGCGGTTGATTATTATCACCGTTCCGGAGGATACCCAGGGTTCTTTCTGCACCCGATAGGGTAGCTAGTTACCTCTGTTGCCTGGTAACCGATGAATACCATGAAAAAATGAGCGAGGTAGATTCCCCATGCCTGTTCAATGAAGCACAACAGGCGCTGAACCGGGTAAGGTGATACCAAACCTTTTTATTTTTCAGCTTTGATTATTGGTGATCTTGATATTTCTTCTCATATTTGCAGGCCTCGATGCTTCACTACAAGACTTTCCTCCGATATCGAGATGAGCTGAGCCAAAGAGCTCATTGAGAAGAGAGGCATGTACAAACTTCTCAGTGAGCAACATGAAGGAGAGGATAAGAGCCTTCGAGCCGTATTGGATACAGCTCAGAAAGAACACGCCGACCATATGGAACAGGTAAAAATCTTTGAAGTTAGTGACGATGAGCTAGACACAGTGACTAATAGCCAGGACCCGCAGGTCCAACAGAATATTGATCGGATCGACCAGCTTCGGGCCGAGATGGATGTCATCAAGGTCGAGGCTAAGAAGTGGAAAGGCAAAATGGACCACTTGGCCTCGAAAAAGAAAAGTGCCGGAGCATGATTGGCCTCAGTGGAAGCTCAACTTCATGCAATATGGGAGAAGGATGAGGCACGGTGCCAGAAAATTGAGGAGCTCTAGTCTCAACTAAGCTCGATTGTTCCCGATTGGGAGACGCTCGCCAAGGATCTTAAAGTGGCCAAGTCGGTGGTTGAAATAACCAAGGACGATACCGACGAGATGGTGGCCCCGTATAGAGCCGACGTTGAGGCATCCCAAGACCACTTGAAATTCATTGTTGAGTATGAGAAGTGGCAGTCCCGAAGGGAGATCCTCGATAAGGTTCACATTTGGGGTTTTTATTTATCGGTCGAGATTGAAAGTGCTAAGGGGCTCGAGGCTAAGGCCAAGAAGTTGGCTTATCCCGAGGATGAAGAAGACTCTGAGAGTTCCGGCAAATCCGGTGGCGGAGAAGACCACGATGGTCCCGGTAATGAGGCGAGCTCCGGTGAGGACCAGGCTACTTAGATGTCTTGCAGATGTTTTTGCTTTTTTGCTTTTTTGTATTATTTTTTTTGTCGAGGCCGCTTGGCCTTTGTAAACATTCTTATCGAGGCCGTTTGGCCTTTGTAAACATTCTTATCGAGGCCGTTTGGCCTTTGTAAAAATCGTTTATTATATATACAAGGCTTTTTTCCTCCAACAAATTTCAAGCTTTTTTTCTTTACGCTTGCAAAGATATCGAATGTCTTAGCACCTAATTAGGTCTTATTCAGAGGTTTGAACAGGCCTTGTTCTCGATATTATTTTGCTTAAAACTCATGTGGAGCTCGGTATGACCGGAAGTTATCCCCAAAGTACTTAGAATATTTTATATTACAATTTGTTGATGGTAGACTTTTGAACCAATTAAGAAATCTTAAAGGCCTTATATTTTTGTTACGGGTCTCGGACGTCTCCGAGCCATTCTAGGACGTCCATAGCCTTTTCCATTCAGGTGTTGCCCAATGGGCTTGTTACCCCGAATCATCCGGGCTTACCCAAGATAGCGTCCCCGAATAGGGATGACCATATCCTTTAAAGTTCGAGCACTGCCTAATAGGCTTTGTGCCTCCGGGCCTCATTATCCCGAACCGTTCGAACCTTCCTTGGACGATAGTCCCCGAGTGAAGTGGCCCTTGGGCTCGATGTCTTTAGGGGACCAAATGTAAGAAACAAAAAAAAATTCTAAGGGAAAAAATATTTATCCGCAAGGTAGAAACTCCTTTTTATTTCTGTGCGCAGTATACAAGGTTGCACATGTGTACAAGATTTGTGTCAGGGCTCGGGCAGTCTATTTGGGCACGGTTCGTTTGACCGTTTGGCCCTTACAGTGAATCCTATCGACCGAGCCTAGACTATTCGATCATAAAGTTTCTTTCCTTGCTAAATTCATTATCCGAGGGTGATTCCCCCTAGTGTTCGAGGTCAAGCATAGAGAAGCCTCAGATACTGTTTATGTGATCCTTGACACCAGTTCATAACCGGTATTCGATTCTAAGTTAGCACGATCCACTATTGCCTTGTTAAAGACCTTACTAGAAAACCCATTTGGGACAAAAATGGTTCAAAGGAAAAAGAGTGCAACGCTTGCTTTCAGGCCTAAAAATTGTATCGTTCCTTGATGGTTACTTGTAAATGTTAGTCCAAAATGTAAAATAAAAGAAATTAATGGGGTCGTACCTTAGCAGCAGTATCATTTCAAGTGAGTTATGTTCCAGTTGTTCTGTAGTCACTCGCCATTCATTGCTACGAGCTTATACGATCCTTTTCCGGTGATCTCGATAATTTGATATAGACCTTCCCAATTCGGCCCCAGCTGTTGATACCCAATTTTTTTCTATATATTTTTTCAATATGAAAATTATCTTCAAAATAGCATATAAATGCATATATAAGCATGTCCAAGTATTTATTATTTTTCCATAATTTTTAAAGATTTTAATTGATTTATTTCCCCCCGTTTTTATCCATAAAATCTCAATAATTATCTCCAAATATTTTTGGTAATTCATCTATTGGATTTTCATATTTATGCCAAAATATGGATAAAATAATTTTTACATATTTGTACAAATTCATTTATTATTTTTAAAGCTAAATTGCACATAATTGCAATATTAGCCATTTTAAGGTTTAATTGTGTCTTATATTCATAAAATTGAGTCTTGTATTTTTAAATTGTTAATTATGTGCTATAAATCATTTTTTTTATTTTCAATTTATTTTTTCAGAAATCATTTGCTATTTTTATAAAAATAAAAAGGGAAAAGTGGCTATTAAACTCGTAGCCACATTGGTATTTCAATTATAACCCAAATCAGGCCCCAATTTCCCCAGCCCAATTCTGAATTAAACCCAACCCTAGCCCAATTTTTTAACCGACCCAAACCCACATCCCTACATACCCGTTTAATCCAGGTCGTTGATCATTCAGATCAACGGCCACCACTTCACCTACCATAATTAAACAGCAAACGACCCCTTACTCGAATTCATTTCTCACCACCCGCCACCCTTGAATCCCTCTTCTCTCAATTCTCTCTGCACCCTCACATAAATCCTAGCCGCCACCACCCAATTCCACTCTAATCCACCTCCATCACTGCCTAATCCAGGAACTCTTACGGTCGTTCGAGATGTATACCGACCTCATATATCTTTTGGTGGCCTGTTTGTGTGATTTCATGGACAGATCTCGAATAGATCTGGTCCAGTCCTTGCTCAACCTCTATCTTTGGTCTTTCTCCGGCCAACCATGGCCGTTCAAGTCAGATCCTAAACTTTTCCGGCTAGATCGGTAACTTTTCAAGGTCTTTCTCACCTTTTCCGGGTTCTCTGAAATCCTAGCTTTAAGGTCTTTTGATTTTCTTTCAGATCTATCTTAGATTTGCGCTTATTACGAACTTCTTAAGTGTTTTCTCGAAGGTTCTTCGATTTTCTTTCAAAATGACTCTTCATTTTTTAACGATTAGGGTTTCTCTTAACTTCTTTTAAAGATCTCTTCTCTAATTTTATTGTTGTTTATGATTTTACTATGTTCAAACGGCTTGTTTATGCTTTCCTTCTACCTGATTCAGCATATTGAAAACCCTAGATCTTTTTTTTTGGTCTTATCCGAGTTCTGAAACTGTTTATTTAAATGTATACTTGTTCGATTAAGTTCTTTGTTTCCGACTCTCTTTTATTTGTTTGACTTATCTAATTCTGAGTTCTTATCATCTTTTAAACTCGACTATTGTTAAAACCCTAATTTCTTAAAAGCTTTTCCTCACTTGTTACTGTGAGATCTTTACTTGTTTCTGACTCTCTTTACCTGTTGGACTTGTTTCTTCATTTTGGCTCTACGTATGAGCCCTGACTATTTGACTTTGTTGACTACTGAGCATTAGCCTACTCTTGTTATTGCTGCATATTTGTAAGTATCCAGTTATTTCTTTTGCCAATGCGTTTGGCCTTGCATGTCTGATATTTCTGTTCATTCTATTTATATGTCAAGGTGTAGAATCATGACTCTTTCTTGATTGATTCTGATTCCCTCAATGTTGCAATTGATTGCAAAGGGTTCCCTTATAAACCCTAATTTTTACTCATTTTGTTTAAATTAATTGATTCCCCTGCTTTAATTACTATGATATTTTACCTTGCTAAATCCTTTCCCAAAACTAAGCATATTTTGTACTTAGTCTCAATTATTTACTTCATACTTTTACTACCCCTTATATGGCAATAATCAATCTGTCTTAAATTGATTTCTTTCCTTAATTAACCCTATTAGTATCCGTTTGAGCAGTAATCCCTTGATTAAAGGGGAGTACTTGTGTTAATTGATTCTGATTGTGGTTATTTCCATGTTTGAGTTGAAACTTTACCGGTTACCTTATTCTTTACTCGTTTTCAAAACTATAAATACCCTACCCTCTCTTCTTTCAAAGACTATTTGAGTTCAAAACACACACTTACACTCAAAAACTCTCTCTACTACTACTTGTGCTATTGCTTTGTCTAGCCGGCTGAAAGCCAAGGCTAGACTGTGGAATCTTGCTTGCTTTACCTTTCTGCACTTTCCTTCTCTACTGGTATGTCCTAGTTATTTTTTTAAAAGCCTCAACAACAACATGCTTCTTTAGTTGCTTCAGTTTCTTTCACTCTTGCCTACTTCTGTTTATGTTTTTGTAGTCAAGTTACATTATTAGGATGCCGTAATATGTTCCCTTCCCCATTAGGTTAATGCTTCCCTATGTGTGTACTCTGTCAGTCACTTGTTGTGTACTTGCTGACTTATGAATCCCAAACCCCCATATCCCCCTATGTGTTTGTGTTCCTTTGGTTGGTTTGTGGCCATGCCAGCATCAACTATTGATGTACATGACCAAACCAGACCCCTGTTGGGGTCATGTGCTTACAGATAATGTATCCCCAAAATCCCTTGACCCCTTTTGTATGATTACTGATTCTGTGTAGTTTTGAGTTTTACTGCTACAAACTGATTTCAATCACCTCTGTCACTAATTGCTTTCAAAATGGACTATCAGTCCAGCCTTTTCTAAATAAATCTCTTTCAACATGTGTTCTGCACTTCCACTATATTCTTAGAATCTAGGTTTTGCCCCTCTTGTGCGAGCCTTGCCTTGGGACCCTTGAGCTCCCTCTGAACTTGGACACATAAGGGCTGGCCCTTTCACACTGCACTCATTTTGTCTAGTTATGCAAATCTGGGTGTAAGCATTGCCCCGGATCCCTTGAGGTCCTTAGGGAACTCTGATATACCCAGATATGAGAAAGGCTTTGGAACATATTGGCTTTTGAAGTGATTTATTACATACCTCAGAGAGGAAGTCAGAATCAGGCTTCATATGGTTGTAATTGCTTATTTCTGCACTTCTTTTGTAATTCAATCATTTGGTCTGTAATAATTTGTAAACAATATCAGGGTGATTAGTGAAAAAGGGTGGGTAGTTGTATGTTGTGAGTAAATTAGGTAGATAACATGCCTATAGGGTCTATTTTGATTCCAAGCATGGCCTGTTAGATATCATGCCTATAGGATCTGCTTTGGTTTAAAATAAATTTTGCATGCTTTACTTTCACCCAATTAGAAACCATGTCTATAGGATCTAAATGGCTTTAATAGAGATCATGCCTATAGGGTTAAAAATCAGCTTTATAATTAGATATCATGCTTGTAGGATGTAAAGTAACTGAAGTTCAATTTTCATTACAGCATGTATCCAAATTCATTTCCCTTAGAAATCATATCTATAAGTCCAAAGTCAGCTTTTAATACTTAGATACCATGCCTATAGGATCTAAATAGCTATAATAGAAATCATGCTTATAGGATCTAAAACCAGTTTAGTTAAAATAAGTTTGACTTGTGCCTGTCTATTCTAAATCAGATTAAACAACCTACTCTTTTCGTGTTAATTAATACCGTTAAAAAGCATGCCTATAGGATCTCAAGTTGTCCGTTTAAAATTAATCACTGCTCTACTGCATTCCTAATCAATATAGATATCATGCTCATAGAACATCACTATTATGCCTAGGTAAGCCTTAGGTAACTATTTAAATAAAAACTGGAATTGCATTTGCTAATTACCAATTGCTACAACCAGCAGGCAAGCCTGATTCAGACTTCTTTTCTGAGTTATATAATGAGTCTGGTTCTGACTCAAACTCCTTGCTTTAGGATTTTAAAATTTAGACCTTAATTGTATTTGAGTCGTGCTATTTACATGCATTTTTGTGTGGAGGTATACCTGAGCCTTATAATTGCATACATGTTTCCCTTTTTAATGCAGTCCTATGTGTTTTTTTGGCCTTGGCCGTTTTACCTTTAAACCTAAGAGTCAGCCTGAAACCTCCCTTTTGTAGGAATAGTAGTCCTAAATTCCTCCGGGACAGATAGGAATGGGACGGGTAATAGCATGCAATAGAGGTGGGAAGGGTAGATATGGATATGATGACCGGTGCGCTAATACCACGTGTATCCCCTCTTCTGAGAAGTGTCATACTGGGTATTGCATTGATGTGATCCATATTACAAACAAACCTAGGACCCCTATTTATTTTTACAAGCAGGGTTAGCTTATAACTCTTTCCAAACCTTGCCTTTCAGTAATTGTTTTCAAACGCTTGTGTGTTTAACTTAAATCCCCTCTTACTTAAGCATTATTTGATTACTTGCTAATTGTACAAATTCACAAAAAACTATCTAGCCGGGAACCACACTAGTAGATTCTGAGGTGTGCCTAACACCTTCCACTTGGGATAATTTCAAGCCCTTACTCAATCTCTGGTTATCAAGCATAGTTGTAAATGAACTCTATAGGTGTCCTAATGCGCCTAAAATCATTAGGTGGTGATTCTTCAAATACCCAATTCCCAAAAAGGAAATGAGTCATTTCACCCCATGAATGTCGAAACCCGAAAACTCTTCTCCGGCTAGAAGGGCGAGGAAAAGAGGGCGCGACACCAACTTCCCTTCGTTCGGGTTTCGGGTGTTTGGTGTGACCTTCCTTAACCCCAAATCCCTGATATTGAAGTGCCGAAGGTTGGCTCTTCGATTGTAATACCTCTCAATCTGTTATTTTTGGGCAGCCAACCGGACGAGGGCGGCCTTGTGCCTTTCATCTATCAGTTCCAGGCTCGTATTCATGGCCTCATCATTTGACTCTTTGGTCGCATAGCAGAACCAAAGACTCAGTTATCCCACTTCACCCAGTATTAGAGCTTCGGCACAGTAAACCAACGAGAATGGGGTGGCCCCGTTACTGTACTTCGAGGTCATACGGTATGCCTATAAGACTTCGGGGAAGATTTCTTTCCAATTTCCTTTGGTGTTGGTCAATCTCTTTCTGAGGTTTTGGAGTATAGTTTTGTTTGTGGACTCCACTTTCTCGTTCCCACTAAGGTTATAAGGTGTTGAGAGGATCTTTTTGATATTATGGTCTTCAAAAAACTTACTTACTTTGCTGCCAATGAACTATTTCCCATTGTCGCACACAATCTCGGCCGACATATTATGTGGTCCTTGATGATATCAATGACTTACTTCTCCCTAACTTTCTCAAATGCCTGGATTCCACCTATTTAGAAAAAATAGTCAGTCATAAACAATATAAATTGAGCCTTATCGGGTGCCCATGGAAGGGGGCCAATGATGTCCATCCCTCATTTCATGAATTGCTAGGGTGACAAGGCTGAATGTAGTAGCTCCCCGGGCCGATGAATCATCGGAGCGTGCCTTTGACATCCGTCGCATTTTTGTATGAATTCCTTCGCTTCCTTTTCTATGTCGATCCAGTATAGCCGACTCTGATTAATTTTCAAAGTAATGATTCGCTGCCCGAATGGTTTTCGCAGGTGCATTCGTAGACCTCTCTTAGAACATACTCGGTATCTCCCATCCCTAGACATATTGCAAGTGGGCCATCGAACGTTCTTCTGAATAGGGTACCCTCTTCAGGCAAGCTGAATCGGGCCGCCTTTGTGCATAGATCCCTCGATTCCTTAGGATTCGAGGGTAGTTTTTTTGGTCTTTAGATACTCCATATACTTGTTTCTCCAATCCCAAGTTAGGCTCGTTGAGTTTATCTCGGAGTGACCTTCTTCCACTACCGATTTCATGAGTTGTACGACCACCTCCGAGTTGAACTCATCATTATTGATCGACGATCCTAAGTTAGCGAGAGTGTCAGCCTCGCTATTTTGATCCCAAGGTACATGTTGTAGAGTCCACTCCTTGAACCGATGTAACTTTACCTGCAGCTTATCTAGGCATCTTTGCATTCGTTCCTCTCTGACCTCGAATGTCCCGTTGACTTAGTTTACCACAAGGAGGGAGTCGCACTTAGCTTCAATCACCTCTACCCCCAAGCTTTTAGCTAGTTCGAGACCTACAATCATAGCCTCATACTCGGCCTCATTGTTAGTCAATTTTACAGTCCTGATAGATTGTCTAACTACATTACCTGTCAGCAACTTCAACATGATGTCAAGTACAGACCCCTTTGCGTTCGAAGCATCGTCCGTAAAGAGGGTCTAGATTTCCGAAGAAGTCCCCAAGTTCAATAACAAATCTTTTTCGACTTCGGGTATCAGGGCCGGCATAAAGTCGGCCATGAAGTCTGCCAAAATTTGAGATTTGATGGCGGTCCGAGGTCGATATTCGATATCGTACCCGCTGATTTCCATGGCCCATTTGGCCAGTCGTCTTGAGAGTTAGGGTTTATGCATTATGTTTCTCAATGGGTAAAAAGTTACAACACATATGGGGTGGCATTGAAAGTACGATTTCAGCTTTCTAGAGTGTCACGATCCGGATTTTCCACCGTCGGGATCGTGATGGCGCCTAACTTTTAAAAATGCTAGGCAAGCCAACAGATAAATACCTAATATGCTAACCGCTATCCAAAATAATACATAACAATAATTAAACCAAAACAAATTAAGAAGTGTGAAACAATTTAATAATCCAAAAACTAATACACGACTACCCAAAATCTGATGTCACATTCCACAAACATCTAGGGTAATTGGAAGGGGACTCCAGGGTCTGCGAATGCCGACAGATCTACCTTAAGTCTCCTGTGGATTGAAGGCAGCAACCCAACTCTGATTAATGTAGTCCGGTACCGGAATCTACACAGAAAGTACAGAGTGCAGTATTAGTACAACCGACCCCATGTACTGGTAACCGACGAGCCTAACCTTGGTGAAGTAGTGACGAGGCTAGGACATGAAAATAACATGAACCTGTGCAATTAAATCATATATGAGAAAATAACAACAAATGAAAATTTAGCAGATATTAACAGGAAGGGGGAGAAACATGCTGGGGGGAATATCAATTCTTGAAATAGTATAGTAAAGAAACAGAGTAAATAACATGCCTTGCACCTATGAAAGTAATAACACAGCAAACAAGTGCACGGCATCACCCTCCGTGCTTTTACTCTCATTCTCACTATAAGAAACAATAGATACGACACGACATCACCCTTCGTGCATTAACTCTCTCATAACATGGCACGGCATCATCCTTTGTGCATTAACTCTCTCATAGCATTGCACGACATCACCCTTCATGCATTATCACTCACAGAATACGGCACGACATCACCCTTCGTGCATGATCACTCACTCACAATACATTGCATGGCATCAACCTTTGTGCTTTACACTCTTCCTCACCCAAACAACATAACAATAACACCTGACAAGGGAAGCATCAATAACCAACCTCATTTCAATATTTAACTTCACAATATAAATCTTAACTTGAGTCAATACCCAACCAATATCTTATTCCAGGAAAAACATGATAAAATTTGTTTAACCTGAAGAATAACTAGTTTAAGCATGAATAGTATGAATAAGGAATACAATAGTCACAAGTATAAGACTCACTCGCATGCTATGATTCGACGACAACATATAGGTACTCGTTACCTCACCTATACGTCGTACTCAACAACCAAACACATAGCAATTAAGGCAACAACACCTAATCCCTCAAGCTAAGGTTAGCCACGATACTTACCTCGATTCCACGGTCGAACTCAAGCCTCAATCACCGCTTTTCCTCTTAGTTACACCTCTGAACAACTCCTATCTAGTCATAATTAACCTAATAATATCAATTACTGCTAAAGAAATTAATTCTAATGCAGAATTATAAGCTTCTCAACAATTCCCTAAAAAAAAGTCAAAAACTAACCCTAGGCCCGCTTGGTCATAACTCGAGGTTCGGACCAAAACTCATTCACTCCCGAGCCCAATTATGTAATTAGTTTCGGAATCCAACCCCAAATCGAGGTCTAAATTCCCAAATTTGCAAAATCCCTAATTTTCCCAAAATCCCTAATTCCACCGTGAAAGAACAAGATTTAGGGCCAAAAATCTAATGGGTGTTGATGGAAATTGAAGGAAATGAGTTGAAGAACACAAACCTATGAATTAGTGTTGAAATCACTCTTCAAAATCGCCCCTAGGTCGAGTTCTAATGAAAGAGTTGTGAAATTTTTGATAAATCCTGTGTTGGTTCTGTTTTTAAAAAGATTGGACAGGCCTTCTTCGTGTTCGCAAGAAGCCTGTCGCATTCGCGATACGTAGCAGCCAAAGGCCTTCACATTCGAGAGATACCCATCGCGTTCATGAAAGTATTCTCCCCCATCCTCCGCGTTCACGAGCCTGGTGTCGCGTTCGCGATGAGCAACTTCCCCTTCCCCCAAGTCCCATGCTTCGCGTTCGCGAAGGGTAAAGCCCATGCTGCTCCGCATTCGCGACCTGTCCTTTGCATTTGCGAAGAAGAAATTCCCCCTGCCCCTCTTTACCTTTTGCGTTCGCGAGACTACCTACACGAACGCGAAGAAGGGCATATCAGAACAGCTGCTGCAGCAAAAATATCAGATTTTCTAAATCTAAAATATCCCGTAACCTATCCAAAACTCACTCGAGCCCTTGGGGCTCCAAACCTATCATGCACACAAGTCTTAAAACATCATACAAACTTGCTCGCGGGATCAAATCTCAAAAATAACATCTAGAACTATGAATTTAGCATCAAATTGCATGAAATTTTCAAAGAAGTTTCAAAACTTCTATTTTTCAACCTAAGGTCCGAATCACGTCAAATCTGTCCTGTTTCTAACCAAATTTCACAGATAAGGTATAAATATCATATGGACATGTAGCGAACTCCGTAACCACAATAATCAATTATTAATCAATTTCTTAAAACCTTTATAATTTCAGTTTAACAATTTTCATCAAAAATTCATTTCTCGAGCTAGGGATCTCAGAATTCGATTCCGGGCATACGCCCATGTCTCATATTTTACTACGGACCCTCCAGGACCGTCAGAATATGAGTCCAAGTCCGTTTACTCAAAATATTGATCGAAGTCAACTAAAATCAACTTTTAAAGGCAAAAATGATATTTTTCTCAAATTTCCACATAAAGGCTTTCCGAAAATGTGCTCGGACTGTGCACGCAAATTGAGGATAAATAAGATGAGGGTTTAAAGGCCTCGGAACCCTGAATTGGGTTCTAATACACAAGATGACCTTTCGGGTCGTCACATAGAGGTGCTTAGCAAAGCGAGCTCTAATTTCTCCAAGTGAGGATATCTAGTTTCGGCATCGCCTAGAATTCTGATAAAATAATAAATTGGATATTGCGTACCTTCCTCTTCCCGAACCAGGACTCCACTTACCTCCGCCATGGAAACTGCTAAGTATAGGTACAATTGTTTGTCTGCCTTCGGAGTATGAAGCAAAGGTGGGCTCGAGAGGTACCATTTAAGTTCCTCCAAGGCTTGTTGGCACTCTGGAGTCCATGAGAAGTTATTCTTCTTCTTCAATAGTGAGAAGAACCGATGGCTCTTGTCGGAGGATCTAGAGATGAATCGACCTAAAGCGGCTATGCACCCGGTTAACCTTTGTACGCCCTTGACGTTGTCCACTACGGTAATGTCCTCTATGGCCTTGATTTAATCAGGGTTGATCTTGATCCCTCGATTGGACACCATGAACCCAAGAAAATTCCTGTAACCTACTCTAAACGTGTATTTCTCCGAGTTCAGCTTCATATTTTACTTATTCAATATGTTGAAGGTTTCCTGCAAATGTTTTCAATGGTCCTCCGCTCGAAAGGGACTTAACCAACATGTCGTCAATGTAAACCTCCATTGATTTTCCTATTTGTTCTTTGAACATCCGATTTACTAGGTGTTGGTAAGTGGCACCGATATTTTTTAGTCCAAATGACATTATGTTATAGCAGTAGGTACCATATTTAGTGATGAAGGACATTTTTTTCCTGATCGCCTGGGTCCATCCAAATTTGGTTGTACCCGAAATAGGCGTCGAGAAAACTAAAGATCTCGTGGCTGGCAGTCACATCGATCATGCGATCGATGTTGGGCAAAGGGAAAGAGTCCTTCAAACATTCCTTATTCAAACCTTTATAGTCGACACACATTCTTAGTTTATTCCCTTTTTTAAGGACTACCACTACATTCGCTATCCAATCCAGGTATTTAACCTCTCGAATGCACCGTATTTTAAGGAGTTTTGATACTTCGTCTTTGATGAATGCATGTTTGAATACGGACTAAGGCCTCTTTTTCTGTTTGTCTGGATGAAACTTTGGGTCTAGGCTCCGCTTGTGAGTGGTTATTTCTGGCGGGATCCTTGTCATATCAAGGTGGGACCAAGCGAAACAATCTATGTTAGCTATAAGAAATTGAATGAGTTGTTCCTGAGCTCGGGACTTAACCCTGTTCCCAGGTGTACCTTTCGATCGGCAAAATGCTTGATCAATATGACCTGCTCCAGCTCATCGACCATTGATTTAGTAGCATCGTAGACATCAGGGGCTATAAAAGACCTGGGAACCCCATAGTCATCATATTCATCGGTCCCCTACTTCTCCGATTAGGTCGGGGTCAGTGGGTAATTGCTATTTGGCTTCTTCCTTGGTGACCGAACTTGGACTTTTTGCCATTGTGAGTGCGGATATCGGGGTCGCCTTTTCGACCGCGAATATTTCTTTTGCGGCTAGCTATTCTCCGTAGATTATTTTAATCCCTCCCAGCATTGGGAATTTCAGCACTTGGTGCAGAGTCGAGGGTATTGCCCTCATGTTGTAGATTCAAGGCCTCCCGAACATAGCATTGTACCTCACATCTCCTTTTATTACATAGAACTTGGCTTCCTGGATGGTTCCGATGACATTTATCGGTAATGTTATCTCCCTTTGGTAGTTTCACATGCCATGTTGAATCCGTTTAGAACTCGGACTGTAGGCACATTTTGATCTTGTAGACCGAGCTATTCCACGACCCTCGATCTGAAGATATTAGTTGAGCTACCTAGATCAATTAATATACACTTCAATCGAGATATATTTATAAGTACAGATATTACTAGTGCGTCGTTATAGTGCTGCATGATCCCTTCCACGTCCTCATCATTGAAAGACAAGGTTCTTTCTGGTATGTAATCCCGAGTCCATTTTTCCCTCTTGATTGATACTTTGGTGCACTTCAACATCGGCCTCGAGGGAGCGTCGACCTCATTGATGAACATGTTAATGACGTGCTGAGGTTCTTCCTGTTCGGCCTGTTTATTAGAATCTCTATTCCTGAAATAATTCTTGGCATGGTCACTCAGGAACTCTCGGAGATGCCCGTTGTGGAATAGCCAGGCTACTTCCTCTCTTAATTGTCGGCAATCCTCTGCTCTATGGCCGTGAGTGCCTTGATATTTGCACATTAGGTTAGGATCCCTTTGGGCTGGATCGGATTGTAGATGTTGAGGCCATTTGGTTTCATTAATGAGCCCGATGGTAGATACAATGGCGGCGACAACGATGTTAAAGATATACACCGATAACCTCTGTGCTTCCTTAGGCCCCGATAGGCATGTCAAAACCATTTTTGCTTATGAGTCCCATTTGTTTTGACCTCGATCACTCCTCCTTTCACTTCTCATAGTGTTTCGCCCAGACCCACTACCTCTTCAGTCTCCATTGTATGGCTGATACCGATCCCTATACTATCTTGGTTCATGATCAATGTCTCTTTTGACTCTATCGACGGTTCTAACTGGATAAACAAACCTGGAAGGGGCCCCAATTTGATCATCTTCAACCCTGATTTTTGATTGATACCGGTTATGCATGTTGTACCAAGTAATAGCCGGATATTCTACCAAATTTTGTTTCAACTATTGTGAAGCCAACGAGCTTCAGACATTGAGTCTTTGGGTGAAGGACTGAATGACCCAATCATCTGTGACCGGAGACAGGTCCATCCGCTCCATTTGAAATCGGGATACGAATTCTATGAGCATCTCATTATCCTTCTATTTCACTTTGAAAGGTTTGACTTCCTGGTCTCGACCTTGATAGCCCCGGCATGTGCTTTTACAAAGAAATCTGCAAGCATAGCAAAAAAGTCAATAGAATTAGGAGGAAGGTTGTGAGACCATATTATAAGTCAATAGAATTAGGAGGAAGGTTGTGAGACTATATTATTGCTCCCTTCGACAGAGTTTCCCCGAACTTTTTTAGCAGGACAGACTCGATATCATCATCCTCCAAGTCATTCCCTTTGATGGCGCATGTGTAGGAGATCACATGCTTATTTGGGTCGGTCGTTCCGTTATACTTAGGAATCTCGGGCACGCGGAACTTCTTAGGAATCGGCTTCGGAGCTGTGCTTGGAGGAAAAGGTTTTTGGTTGACCCTGGAGTTGTAGGTTTCCACCTTTTTGTCATTGGCTTCGATCTTCTTCTCTCACCATTCTATCCATTTTGTCAGTTCCTCGAGCACCTTTATGATCTAGGGTTGGTCCCCGATTCAATATCATTCGGCCTCTCCGTGATTTGTTCACTTATGCGAATGACTTCCCGGGATGGCTCGGGCTCAATACTGCTCGGGGCATGGCTTTGGTTTAGGAGCTGGGCTATTGCTGCCTGTTGGTCCTGTAATATCTCGAAGATCACCCGCAAGTTGATCCCATCATCTTCGCCGTTGTGCGTATTTCGTGCAACCGATCGGGCTTCCATGCGGATGTTGTTCTCAGAATCGGTAGGCAAATTTACATTGATAGCCATATGCAAGCTAGCATTGATTGGGTATGCAACTGGAACTCCGTTGAGGTCATCCAAGGTCACCTTATTACTAGGAGCTACATTGTTGCTCTCGCCATGGTGGCCGAATTCAGCATTCACGTTTAGAGGGGCTGACTGGGAGTTTGACATTTTGAACTTTGGCATGAAATTAGAGACACTTCAAAGAACAAGTGTAAAATAGGGTATGTTATGAGAACTTGTACCAAATCGCCGCTATTATCCTCAACCCCACAGTGGGCACCAAGTTGTTTACTCTCAAATCGGATAACAATTAAATTTGTAAGTGATTTTAAGGATATGCGGATTAATTCGATACAAAGCGATAAATTAAGTCAATATTGAACAAACAAAGATAGAATAAACTCAAATCACACGAGTAGGGTAGTTCCAGCCTTAGTAAAATAGTCACCCTCGATCCGGGCTCACCACGACCAGCACTAAAGAATAAGAGAATGAGCTCATAATAGATTAAATAATAATAATGTATTGCTTTGTAGTGCGTGTTATAATGTGTTTCATGAATTATCAGATCCCATTTATATAGTAGGGGAGTCCTACTTTAGGTACATCTCTATAAAAGGTAAAAAAATCTTCTGATTAACTTATTGCCGGCTCCTTATCGATATGTGTCGAGATCTCTGCCGTGATATCCGGCCGGTCACAGATATTTCGGCCTTCTGTTGGCTATACTTGATTGTCCGATAACGTTCCTCGAAGTCGTTCGAGGTTAAGACCAGTCCGGAACCATGACCCCGATATTCTCGGGGGCAACCGTCATGCCCCGAATTCCGACTCGACAAGACTTTTACCTCGATGTCGGCCCCTTGTCATCATGTCTTGAGCCTGACTTATCCTGTCGGAGATCGGGGTGCACCATGGGCTCGATTTTACCCATATAAGTTCAAATGAATGAATATTATAACAATTAATTCACGTATGTTCTCTTTTATCATTAAAATCTTACTACATTACTAATAGTTGTCACATTTATAGTTATATCATATAATTAAAAATAATAATTTAATAAGATAAAATTAAAATTCATTTTAAAACTTAAGTATTAAATTTTTCTATCTAAATAAGGCAAAATCCAATAAATAATATTTTTTAATTTAAAAGTGCTAAATATTGAGAAAATACCTTAAATCTAAAAGTAGTTCAAAGTTGTAAACAACTTATAATTGAGTTCATAAATGGATAGTACTTGGACAGACGCTTATACATGATTTTCTTCAAGTCGCAAAATTTAAAATAAAATTGAAGGGAATAAGGATTTTCATTTAACAAACCAAGCGAAATTAGTATACAATATTCGTCCAATGTGAAAATAATGTATACATTTTTCTCTTCATCTATCTATACTATATTTCCCTTAACCAATGAAGAGAAAAATGTAGTTAAAACACTTAACGACATATTTAACCACACTATTTTTAAAGCACTTATTTTCCTCTTTAAGTATAAAACACGTAAGTTCAATTCAATAGACTAAATTTTTAAGTGGAAAATTCAATGGTCGAATTCTTTGACGAAATTTTAAGAGCTTATTGTCACGTCCTTAGTTGTTAGTTAAGTACACGTGCGACACTTGACAACTCGCTCACGGTCTTGCACAACTTGCTCACGTTCTTGCTACGCCAAGTCAGTCTTACTTCACTCAAGATTGCTAAGAGAATGGAAGAAAGAACACAAGAGAATTGCTAAAGGAAGCTTTGTATTAGAGAGAACTTGAAATGTTTGCTTGGTGAATTACAAATGAGTGGCCCCTTTTATATACTAGTCTCCTAGGGGCTAGTGTGTAAATATTAATTATTATACAAGTCCTTGATATTTACAAGATAATGGCTTTCTCTAGAATTCTCTACAAGCCTAGAAGATTCCAAGGACTTTCTTCGCAAATCCATAAGGATCTAGGTTCTTCCTAAGGAAATGTCCATACCTCTCTAGAATCTTCTCACAAATGCTAGCCTTCTTCTTAAGTAAGCTTCCACATGGCATTAATATATGTCAAATGGCGCCTATGTGGCATTGATGACATGGTGGGTCATCACACTCTCCCCCACCCAATATTGCGATTACCGCGGCGCAATGCTGCTGCATAAACTCTCCGATCTTATCTTCGAATTTCCACAAGTCTTCATATCGTTCCCACGTGGCCTCCTCCGATGATTGCCCTTTCCAATGGTTGAGGAACATAGCGGTGGATTTTTGCCCTTGTTTTCGCATGGCCTAGTAATCTATGATAGCCTCAATCTCCTGATCATGCGAGGTGGTGATAGACATTGGCGCTCGACTTGATTGGCCCCTACTCGAATCATCCTTATCTTCATGATATGGCTTAAGCATGCTGGCATGGAAGACATGGTAGATCTTAAGATACGATGACATGTCAAGCTTGTATGAGATCTTGTCTACCTTGGCGATGATCTTAAATGGCCCCTTATACTTGTGAATCAGATTCTGATGCATGCCCCGTAGTGCCTTGAACGGTCTTGGGTTAAACTTCACCATGACCATGTCCGTAACTCTATAGTATGTGGTACATCGCTTACGGTCCGCAAACTTCTTCATCTTCTTAGCTACCTTATCCAAGTAGGACTTAGTAGTGTCGAGATGCTCCTCCCATCATTTGGCCATATGATAAGCCCCCAAACTCTTTCCCTTGAACGCGGCTGGTAATGAATGTGGAGTTTGTGGTTGTTGGCCTGTGGCTAGCTCAAATGGTGTCCGCCCAGTGGACTCACTCCGTTGCAAGTTATAAGAGAATTGGGTAATGTCTAGGAGTTTTGCCCAATCTTTCTGATGTGCGCTTACATAATGCCTCAAGTAGCATTCTAGTAAGGCATTGACCCGTTCCGTTTGTCCATCCGTCTATGGGTGGAAACTAGTAGAAAAGTGCAGTTCCATGCTAAGTATGTCGAACAACTCTCTCCAAAAGTTCCCAGTGAAGCGGGGGTCTCGATCACTGATGATAGGCCTTGGTAAGCCCCAATACTTTACCACATTCTTAAAGAATGGCTTAGCGGCTTCCTTAGCTGTGCAACCCTGTGAGGTAGGCATGAAGGTGTCATATTTGGAAAATCTATACGACCACCATAATAGTACCATAACCGTCAGATTTCGGTAGGCAAGTGATAAAGTCCATAGTCACGCTCTCCTATGGATGCTCTGCAACTGGTAGTGGCTCCAAAAGTCCTCCGGGTTGTTGTTGTTCAACCTTGTCCTGTTGACAGACAAGACAAGTCTGCATATAGCACTCTATGTCATCTCACATTTGTGGCCAATAGTAGACTAGCTCAACCAAGGCCCTAGTGCGACGTTGGCCTGGATGACCAGCCTACATTGTGTCATGCCTCTCCCTTATGATCTGTCGTCTAATGTCTCCAAACTTAGAAACATAGACCCGATGACTTGTGGTAAGTAGTAGGCCGTCTTCTATCCAAAACCGTCTCGTCTTGCCTTTGTTAGCTAACTCGATAAGTTGTCTAACTGCTGGATCATGTTGCATGCCTTCTTTTATTGCCTCCCGAATGTCCTATCTCGCTGAAGTGATTGCAGCAAGCTCGCCTTTTCAGCTCAAGGCATCGGCTACAACATTACCTTTTCCCGGCTTATACTCCAGTGCATAATCAAACTCGGCTAAGAAATCCTGCCACCTAGCCTGCTTTGGTGTGATCTTCTTCTGTGTATGAAAGTAGCAAGTAGCCACATTATCAGTCTTGATCACGAACCTCGACCCGAGCAGATAACGTCTCCATGTACGAAGGCAATGCACAATGGCAGTCATTTCCTTCTCTTGCACCGCGTAACGCCGCTCCGTCTCATTTAACTTGCGGCTCTCA
The DNA here is from genome assembly GCF_000393655.2 of Nicotiana sylvestris. Taxonomy (NCBI): domain Eukaryota; kingdom Viridiplantae; phylum Streptophyta; class Magnoliopsida; order Solanales; family Solanaceae; genus Nicotiana; species Nicotiana sylvestris. Next base: position 171,095,042 of record NC_091065.1, read on the forward strand.
AATGCTATGAGATGCTTATCCTGCATCAGGACACCCCACAATGGCAAAGTCTGAGGCATCTGTGTGCACCTCAAATGTCTTGGCAAAGTCAGGTAATGCCAAGACTGGCTCCTCTATTACAGCTGCCTTAAGGCATTCAAACGCCTTTTGACAATGCTCTGTTCAAACCCATGGCTTGTTCTTCTTTAAGAACTCAGTCAATGGTGCGGCCTTTGCTGAGTATCCACTGATGAACCGATGATAGTAGTTAACAAGGCCAAGGAAGGATCTCAACTCAGTTATCTTTATGGGTGCCTCCCACTCTTGGATAGCATGTACCTTAGCCTCGTCCATGCGTAGCTCGCCATTGCTAATGACATGGCCCAAGAAGTGCACCTTTGATTGTGCAAACTCGCACTTCTCTCTCTTGATATATAGCTCGTTCTTCAGCAAGACTTGGAAAACCTTCCTTAAGTGCTCCATGTGTTCCTCTAAGGTGTTGCTGTAGATTACTATGTCATCTAGGTAGACTACCACGAACTGATCAAGGTAGGGATGAAAAATCTTGTTCATAAAGGTGCAAAATATGGTCGGTGCATTGGGTAAGCCGGAGGGCATCACCAACCACTCAAAGTCTCTATATATCGTCAAACATGCTGTCTTTAGCTCATCCCCTTCCGCAATGCAAACCTGGTAGTAGTCCTTTCGAAGATCCACCTTGGTAAAGTACTTGGCTTGCCCAAGTCTATCAAACAAATCAGCAATGAGCGGGATTGGATACTTATTCTTCACTGTAACATTATTAAGTGCTCGGTAGTCTATGCACAAGCGCAGCGATCCATCCTTCTTCTTTTGGAACAATACTGGTGCGCCGAAAGGTGCCTTTGATGGGCGAATATGACCAGCATCCAGCAACTCTTTCAATTGTTTCTTGAGCTCCTCCAGCTCGGGATGTGCCATACGATATGGGGCAAATGCAGGTGGCTTAGCACCTGGCTCCAACTCAATCTTGAGATCCACCTCTCGCCTAGGCGGAAAATGCTTAGGTAACTCCTCGGGCATGACATCTTTGTTCTCCTCAAGCAACTTCTCTATGCAAGGCAGCACTGCCTCTTGAAAATTCTTGTCTTCCTCTAGACTTGCAATGGTTGCCACGAACGTCGGCTCCCCCTTCTTGATCTGCTTGACAACCTGCATAGCTGAGAGTTGTTCTTGGCTCTGTATGTGTGGCATAGTCATTGTAGGTACCATGCAAGCTCCTTCTCGCTCCATAACCAAGAGACGTTGGAGGTAGGGGTCGATCAAAGTATGACAATGTCTAAAGAACTCTTTCCCTAGTATGATGTCAAAGATATCCATAGCGGTTACGGTAAAGTTTTGTCATACCTTTCCAAGCTCCCAATTTGACACCAACTCCATTAGCTACCCCATGAGCATTTTGTACTTCGGCATTCATGGTCTTGACGCGAGACTTGGTTGGAGCAAGCTTCAATTCTAGTCTCTTTGCGGCAGCCTCAGTTACGAAATTATGAGTTGCTCCAGTATCCACCACTGCACGAGTGGGCTTGTTATTGATGGTGAGATCCACGTACTGAGTGTCATTATCGGTAGGTTGGATATCTTGATTTGTGAAAGCACCACATAATCCGATCATACCCAACTGTGCGGTTCCCGAACTCTCTCCTTGCGGCTGCTCCTTCCGTTCACGGACCATGGCACTGAGGCTCTTGAGGTCGGGACAATTCCTGAAGCTGTGTGGCCCTCCGCATATGTAGCATCCCTTCTTCTCGGCCTGTGCCTTCTTCTCGGCATAGCCCTAACGACCACTCGACTTTTTGGGATCTTGAGTCTTGGAGTATTGTTGTTGTATCTCCTTGCCTTTGCCACGGTCTCCCCCACCTTTGACATTGTTAGCCTTTGACTCCTTGCCATTGCCTTTGTCGTGCTTGTCATGCCTAAAATCCATCAATGATTCGGCCTCCACTATGGCTTGGTCTATATCAGTGACTTGTTGGTGTTGCAACTCCTACTTAGCCCAATTTTGCAACCCATCCATGAAGTGGAACAACAAGTCATCATTGGTCAGGTTGGGGATTTGAAGCATAAGGGTAGTGAACTCCTTGACATAGTTACGTATGCTCCCTATTTGCTTCAATTCCCTAAGTTTGTGCCTTGCCTCGTACAAGGCATTATTTGGAAAGAACTGTCGCTTGGACTTCGCTTTGAACTGATCCCGTGTGCTAATAGTACATAGACCTTTATCTACGTCGGCCATCTTCCTTATCCACCATAGCATGGCAGTCTTTGAGAGGTACAATACTGCAATATTGATCTTGGCCTCGTCGTCCCTCACTTTGCCCTGCCTGAAGTAGTTCTCCAAGTACCAAATGAAGTTTTCCACTTCTTGTGCATTACGAACACCTTTGAACACCGGGGGTTTGGGAGCCTCGATCTTGGTCTCCCTCGTCACCATAACATTGCTAGCTGCCTCGGTCACGCCAGCATTGACATGCTCCTCGAGTGACTCTATCTTTGCCTTCACAGCATCGATAGTACTAAAAGCCTCCATGAATCTGCACTCTAAGGCAGTGATGGTTTGTCTTAGTTCCATCTCAGTATGTGTACGTCCCTCCAAGTCATTTTGGATACTCTCAATCTCTTCAAGAGTGTGCCCCTCAAGAACGTTAAAGGTGTCTTCCACCTTCCCCCAAGCGTTGGCCAAAGATCTCCACGGCGTCCATCCTCGCGTTCATCTTCATCACCCACTCTTTACTGAGCGAGACTGCCTCTGGAAAGACCTCCACTTCATCCTCGCTTGCCTCAGTGGCAGATGGTTCTTGGGATGTAAGCAATTCGTTTGACACAACCTCAGGTGGCACCTCCTGGCTCTTGTTGGTGGCATTCCTCTTTTTTCTACAGCCGCTCTTGCCAGTAGCATCCTGGATGACGTTGGCTTGGGTGTTGGCAGCGTTAATTTCTCCGTCGTTCGTCATTCCCTTAATTGAAACCCGGCTCCGATACCACATTGTCACGTCCTTAGTTGTTAACTAAGTACACGTGCAGCACTTGACAACTCGCTCACGATCTTGCACAACTTGCTCACGTTCTTGTTATGCCAAGCCAGCCTTACTACACTCAAGATCTCTAAGAGAATGGAAAAAAGAACACAAGAGAATTGCTAAAGGAAGCTTTGTATTAGAGAGAACTTGAAATGTTTGCTTGGTGAATTACAAATAAGTGGCCCCTTTATATACTAGTCTCCTAGGGACTAGTGTGTAAATATTAATTATTATATAAGTCCTTGATATTTACAAGATAAGGGTTTTCTCTAAAATTCTCTACAAGCTTAGAAGATTCCAAGGACTTTCTTAGCAAATCCATAAGGATCTAGGTTCTTCCTAAGGAAATGTCCATACCTCTCTAGAATCTTCTTACAAATGCTAGCATTCTTCTTATGTAAGCTTCCATATGACATTAATATATGCCAAATGGCGCCTATGTGGCATGATGACATGGTGGTTCATCACATTATTCCAATGGCCAATCGTCATATACGTAAAGAAAAGATGTTAACAAAAAATAACTTTCCAAATGAAGTTCCAACGTTTAAATTTTATTATTTGGACGAAACCAAACCAAACCAAATTTAGATAAAATTGGGAGTAAAATCTTAGTCAATCTAAAATTCCTAAATATTAGGAGTAAATAGAAATTTTAATTAATTTTAAAGTCCTTAATAAAATAAATTAAATTGCAATTATTGTCCAATATGAAATATGTTTTTAAAGGGTAAAAGAGCCGAACAACATTTCACTAAGGGGTTTCATACTTTTAATATAGTATTAGTCTCTGTGTACGTGCATATATTTCACATATTATAACACGCATATCGAAAGTAATAAACAAACAATTGCACAAATATTTTAAAAGCACTTGTTAATGAATATATATAATACGAAGGCCAATAATCAGTTCCTTAAAACTAAAAACAAAAAAAGAATACAACTTATAGTCCAAACCAACTCACTAATAAAGTGTAAATACAATCATAAAGGGCAATATGGAACTATACATTTTTCAATGCACATAATTTGCGACTAAATTTGTAAAATCATGTTAAAAATGCAACATTACGTACTTAATATTTTCCTTTGAGATGCAAAAAATTAATTTAGTTAAGCCTTAATGATTAAGGTATATAAAAGTTATTTTTTTATATTAAGATTCAGTAATGACGGTAAAACAAAGATGAAAATTCAAGAGAAAACTACCCTGTATGGCCGTTGAAAAAAAAGTATTAGCCCAAGGTTTTGCACGTAACTCGAAATGTCCGATCGAATAAAACTAATATCAAATTGTAGATAAAATCAACAGATAAAAGACAAAAGTAAATTTTAGTACTAACTTTTTTATCTTCCTAGATATTTTTCCTTCCCAATACCAAATTGTTTTCTCTTTCTTACTTTTTTATCTTCCCCAGATATTTTTCCTTCCCAATACCAAATTATTTTCTCTTTCTTAGGTATCACCTTTGACTTTTTACTTTTTCTATATTTTTTTACTTCTTTTCTTCAATTCGTTTAATTCCTAACACCTTTTCCCCCACTTTATTTCTGTTAACAGTACTACTAAAAATCTTTGATTGAACATAAAACGTTATTAAAAAAAATCAAGATTTTTTCATGAGCAAATAATTATTTTACTATTTTTCCAACTAGTAATACCTTATTACATTACAATTATGTCTTTGATTCAATGGAAAACAATAAAAATCAAGACTTCTTACATCAGCTTTAAAAAAATATCAAGTGTTGCTCCATAACCAAACAAAGGAATGAAACCTCTTTTTACAATAAACCACACGCCAATCCTTTTTTCCCTTCCCTCCAAAATATTTTCTTTCTTAGGAGTTCTCACACATAATTGGTGATGATTTTCATCTTCTTTCTTTAGTTAATTTCCAAGTTCGACTTAGTCTTTTTCAATCATATAAGTGGAAAAACAATAGTTGAGAAAAGTTCAATCATATATACATGTATAAAGTGTGTGTGCGCATATATATGTATAAATATTGTATCCTAAGTTCGACAGTGTATCCTTAGTGTATATTGAGCCTATCTCGAGTGTGCTTGTGTATCTAAAGTGTATATATTTGTGTACCCCAAATGTATTTTGTATCATGAATATATAGTTTGTCTGAACAATGTATCAAAATTGTATATAATGTGTATTTTCTAATATGTAAACATAGTGTATATAAATTATATACAATTTGTATGTGTAATGTGTGCACACTGTGTATTTGGAGTGTATCATGTATTTTTGTAAAGTGACAGTCTTTTTTGTATATATTTTATATAGCTACATCTATTTTGTATATTTTTTGTATAGTGACAGTCTATTTTGTATATTTTTTGTATGGTGACAGTCTATTTTGTATATTTTTTGTATAGTGACAGTCTATTTTGTATATTTTGTATAATGACAGTCTATTTTTGTATATATTTTGTATTTTGCATAGTGACAGATTTTGTATATATTTTGTATAATGACGGTCTAGGGTATATATATTGTATAGTGACAGTCTATTTTGTATAGTAATGGTCTAATGTATATAAATTGTATAGTGACAATCTATTTTAGTATATTTTTTGTATAGTGACAGTCTATTTAGTATATACATTGCATAAATTTTATATATAGAGTGTATCGTGCATCTTGCAATGTATCCATAATATATCATAAATGTATCCTGAGCGCTTTTGTGTATCCTTTTTACATAGTGCAATTTACTAATATAATCTTAATCTCGAACGGAGTATTGAGGGATGAAAAAGCAACAAAATCCGTGATACCATTAGCATATGAATAAGACACTCCTCTAACCCTCTTACCCACGTCTTCTGGAATAAAAAAAGGCCGGAGTGACAATAATGACGACAAGAAAAGGGAAGAAACAACCCAACTCTTGTAAATATTAAAACGTTGTGTTTGGCAAGAGCAAAACCAACTTCTTCAAAGAAAAAGAAGATGGAAAAAGGAAGTTTTTATATGATTCAAACATGGAAAAATCCCAGTTCTTTCCTAAGGTATTCACAAATCAATGGTTGGTTTTAAACCTACTATGTTCTTTCCTACAATTAATTACTCAATAGGCCAAGAATTAACACCAGAGCAAGGGGAAAAATTGAAAAAGCTAAAATCAGAGATTAAAAGAGATGAGAAGGTAAATTAGCCTAATTAACACCGGAACGTTTCTTTGCTTGTTGATAGGGAAGCTTCGGAATTGGAAACTATAATTGATGGGGTTGAAACAGTCGATGATGGCGGTGATTGAAGCAGCGGAGCATCTACGAAGATCGGCAATGAGGTTTGTCTTTGCAGCCATGGCGTAGTCGCCTCTCTTTCTGCGACCTGTCTTTGCAGATCTGAGTCTCTTAGTTAAGTACTTTTAGGCTAGCCACTAGAATTACTTTTGGGCTATAAAATGCATACTGCAATTTTTGGGCTACTGGATGATATATGTTTGGGCCGATGGGCTATAAATGAATTTTGCTCTAAAATCAATTAGTCATTTCTGTCTGCATTACTTTTTATCATGAAAAGAAAAGAAAAGAATAGATCGTGAATAGCCTCAAAAGCCAAGAAGTTGTAAAATTAATATTCTTCGGTATTGCAGCAAGTTTTTCTCGCTTTATTAACCAATTTGAGAAATTGACCAGCCAAAAGTTTAACTCCGTGAATGTTACAGTCTTTCAAAAGGAACTATAACATTTAGAAGACTATGTTATGTTGTGAACAAATTCTCGTTAGAAAATTATATCTACTACCGTAAATAGTTAAATCGAAATAAAAGCATGAAGCATCCACCCAAAAGCCAAAACAACTACACTTAAGAGATAAATTAATTTAATTAGTTATTTTTCCAAAATAATAGTCGACTGATATATATATATTATAAATTATTAGTTTATAATATATGTTTATTAACTAAGGGTCATAAATATTTTTAGTCGCACGGCAAAATAAAATCCCAAAACACAATTTGCTATGCCAAAAGAATCCGATTTGTTAAAAGTATCGGCTTTGATGCCAAAAATAAAAGTAATACCAATATAAGGGATAGAAAAGGGAGAGCACAGTTGAAGACTTGCACTGTATCTTCCTATCGGATTAGTCCTTATCATAATACATTATTGTTCCATGAAAAGGAATTGACTTTATAATTGTAAGTCTACACTAATTCATTTGGTTTGCAATGTTATTCTGCAAGGGGATTAGTATTTAAAAAATAATTTAAACTTATACTAATATTTACTGGACTTTTAATAGCTTAACTTTGGTTCAAGATTACAAATTTTACTTTTTTATGAAATCTCTTTATACTGTCAGTGGTTAAACTCTTTAAAAAATCTAAGCATTATACTTTTATCCAACATAAAATTATTATTTTAAAAAATAATTTAATCTTTAATTGTCTGCTTTAATACTTCTAGTATTCACTCAAATTATATTCCACAATGATTCATAACTTCATGCGCCTTTTATATCTTTTAGAATTTAATTAAACTACTTTGCATGTTGTCCTTTAAAAAATATAACAAACTGTATAAGTAAAAAAGGAAAACAAATAGATGATCTCCACTCACAAGAAATACCTAAATAATATGCTAACGGAAAACAATTGAGATATTGGTCTAGAGATACTTTAAATTAGGAGTACGATAATACTACTATCTTATGCTTCTCTAAAATTCTTGTTTAAACAGAAGATTTTTGGTCGTGGAAAAGTTTGTTTCTCTTCTAGATCTCATTGTTATTTAAGAAAAATAAAAACTTACTGAAAGAGAATCTAAAACAAGATCGAAAACAAAATAAGATTGAGGAGTGGTAGAGCACAAAATCGAGTTCTCAAACAAAAATTTAAAAGAAATCTTAAAAAAGGACGTTGCAGAATCAAAAATTTAAAAAAAAAAAAGAAAAAAAAAAAGCATTACGAACTCGTAATCATTAAATTTCAGGAATATTTTCATTGATCAAAATTTGGCACTTTAAACATTCCACACCTAATGGAAAATCTCATTATATTTTCAATATTTTGCCTTGATTAATTATAGACGATAACGATTGGCTGTGGTGGGCACGAGGAGAGGTAGAGGGAGACCTAAGAATTATTGGGGAGAGGTGATCAGGCAGGACATGACACGACTTAGGATTACTGAGGACATGACCCTTGAAAGGGAATTGTGGAGGTCGAGCATTAATGTTGTAGATTAAGGGAAATTGTGAATATTTCTACAGCGTACTAGAGTGAGACTAACCAGTTAGGAGTTAGTCTTAGGATGCTACAGGTCAGAAACTGATGCAGGGCTTTATTTGCTGGATATTATTATATCTTCCATCTTTTTCGTATTTCCTATATTTCTTAAATTGTTGTTATTTTGTTATTTTATGTTATGTTATGTTATTTTATGTTATTTTATTATGAGTCTATTGATATTACTAATATATCGTCTCTTGTTGCTTTCTTGAGCCGAGGGTCTCCTGGAAACCGCCTCTTTGCCCCTCGGGGTAGGGATAAAGTCTGCGTACATATTACCCTCCCCAGACCCCATTTGTGAGATTATACTAGGTCGTTGTTGTTGTATAAAGTCTATATATTATATTATCGACTCCTACAAATAATGTATAAAGTACGACTGATCAAACGATATTGTTTAAGAATATGGTGTCACGGGTGCAGAAGATGCCTAAATTAAAGTGTGTGTTAGGAGAAATTAAAATTTATTCCGTCAAAATAAATATACTTCATCTGGAACAAATGAAAAATATTGAAGAAATACGCAAGAAAAAATCTTAGAAACATGCGACATAATCCTAATCTCTATTTACATATAATATAAGATATCCATATACAGATTATACTATATGTCTAAATCAATGAAAATCATTGTGTCATGTATAAATCCAACAATATTTGAACATGTATCGGCAAATAGTACTTATCATATAAAATTATTAAATCCATAAAAGTGAAGAAAATAAATGAAAAGAGATAAAAATTACCTTGTTAATTAAGAGTCAAGCTTTTGACTTTTCTTTCGGAAAATACTAATCACACTAACTACAAGAGAGGTTATGTAAAAGTTAGATAACTACTAGAAATTCGGCAAAAATCGATCATGATCGATCGAGCCGGTCAAAAAACCAACCAAAGTTGGTCGATTTTTTAAAATATTTTATTTTTTTAATTGTTTTTACGAAACCGACCAAAGTCTTTGGCGCAAAAATGCGGGAAACTATTTTTGAGTCCCGCGAAATTTATTTTTCAAGAAATCGACCAACTTTGGTCGGTTTTTCATTTAAAATAAATCAAAATTAATATTAAAAAATCGACCGAAATCGGTCAGTTAATTCGGCCAGCCATTTTAAAAAACCGACCAAATTCGGTCGGTAATTATATTTTTTAATAAAACCGACCAAATGCGAAATATAATTGTCACGACCCAAAATACACTAAGGATCGTGAAGGCGTCAGACACCACTGTCACGCAAGCCAACACCAAGAAGTTAATTAAATTCTCATTTTAATATTAATTGAAATTATTTCTTTTATACATTAAACAATAAATAATGAAATTCAGTAAAATAAAATGATGTCTTTAACAAACTTAATATTTAATAATCCCATAATTATCCCAAAATCTGGTGTCATAAGTGCATGAGCTATTTCTAGGAAACAACGTAATACACTAACCATCCGAAATACAAATTGGACAGTAGAGAAAATACAATACAGTACTCAGAAGGAGACTCTGTTGGTTGCGGGTCATCTCGAGGAGTGCAGCTCTCCTAAGTCTCCATATCAACCATGCCGCTGCACCGAACTAGGCCTCTAGACATACATGAACATGTGCAACAAAATGCATAGCAAGTGTAGTATGAGTACAAAAATAACGTGTACCCAGTAAGTATCTCGCCTAATCTCGAAGAAGTAGAGACGAGAGGTCGACTTTGACACTTACTAGTGGTCCAATAATAATATACGAATAATATAGTAAATCGAGAATTTCCATAAATGTGGTTGTAATTCAATAACATGAAGCAAGTAATCAATTCTTTTATTAATAAGGAATTTCCAAGTTCATTTTCATCATTTATGCATATATCTCAAGCTAGGGAGGAAAAATCATTATTTATAAATTTGCAAACCAAACAGCACAAGCATGCGCAAATCATGCCGAGGTCGTACGACCCAATCCAATAAATATTTAAACTGTACACTGCCAGAGGGTCGAATGGCGCAAACAATAGATGCATCTATTTAATCTACCGAGGCGTTCGACCCGTTCCACAATATATAAACACATTCAAACAGTCAATCAAGGATTCATCAAGGAGAAATTATCCAAGGAAATGACAATCTCTCTTTTTAAAAATAAAGAAACAATGTCGAGTCTTTTAGAAATTCATTTACTCGTTTGATATGCTTTAAGCATTTTAAATTGACAACAAGATTTCAAATATTGCAAGTAAAGCATACTTTTGGGTCCTAGACTAGCCGGACTTAAGCATAATAGTAGCTACGCACGAGCCCTCGTCACCTCGTGCGTACGTAGCCCCCACAAATAGAAGCACATATCCAATTAATTTACATATAGGGACAATTCCCTCTTATAAGGTTAGAAAGGAGACTCACTTCGCTCCCAAGTTCCATAACCGACATTTCACGTCCTTCCGAAGACTCAAATCGATGCACAATGCTCCAAAACTAGCCAACAATTATGTAAACTCATTAATATTTGTTTAATTACTCATAACAATCCAATTTATAAAAATTTATAACCCTGATCGAAAAGTTGACAAAATCTCCCTCGAGCCTACTATTCTGAAATTTTTCGAAGATAAAGTTTACCCATGGCCTCACGAACTCGAATATATAATTTATTCTCAATTTCATGCCCAAAATCGTGGTCAAAATCCAAAAATATCAATTTCTAGGCCTTTCCTTCAAAACCCCAAATTCCATCTATATAAATAGATGGAATTTGTGGCCAAATTCATGCCCAATATCGTGGTCAAAATCCAAAAATAATTTCTCATGTTTAAATCCGTATATAAACTATGTATTTAACCCACAACTAGTAGAAATCACTTACCTCATAATACATGACGAAACCCCTTCTTCAAAAACTCCAAAAATCCCCCAAGCCAAGTGAAAAATAGGTGAAATGAACTCAAACCCCCACTTTTAAACATTCTGCCCAGCCTAGGTCCGCCCTTCTTCGCGAACGCGGCACTGCCCTCGTGTTTGCGAAGGCCAAAAATCCAGCTACCCAAAAAACCTCTTTCATGAACGTGAGACCCAGCTCACAAACGCGTAGCTTCACCAGGCGGACCCTTCGCGGCATGCACCTTCCGCGAACGCGAAGGATAAAAATCCGAAGACCCAGTTTCCCATTTTTCTTCTACGCATTCGCAACTCCCCACTCGCGTTCGCGTAGATTCCACAAGCCCATCCTTTGCATTCGCGACCTCCCCGTCGCATTCGCGAAGGACAAAACTCAGCACCCTCAATTTTACTCTTCAGTAACATGGAACTCCCTTCGCGTTCGCAAAAAAGGAAACTAGATGCAGCAAATTAGCAGCAGCAAAACACCCGAAATTGGTCGGAAACAACCACGAAACATACCCGAGGCCCCAGGACCCCATCTAATCACACAAACCAATCCCATATCATAACACGGATCTGCTCGAGGTGTCAAATCACATCAAACAATATCAAAATCCGAATTCGCACCTCGATTCGAACTTAATGAACTTTAGAACTTCAACTTCTTCATTTGATGCCGAAACCTATCAAATCTTGTCCGAATGACCTCAAATTTTGCGCACAAGTCATATTTGACATCACGGGCTTATTCCAACTTCCAGAATCGGATTCCAACCCTTATATTAAAAAGTCCACTCCTTGTCAAACTCCTCAAAAACCTTCAAATTTCTATCTTTAGCCAAATGACTCCAAAATGACATACGGACCTCCGAATTCACTTCCGATCGCGCTCCCAACACCAGAATCACCATACGGAGCTATTACCAGACTTGGAATCCCAAACGGACATTGATAATACTGAAATGCACTTTAACCCAAACTTATGAAATTCTTTCAAAAATGCTAACTTCCATAATAGGTGCTGAAACGTTCCCCGATCTTCCAAAACCCAATCCGGACATACGCCTGTCACACCTCCTTTTTCACCTACACCCCCACTAAGGGACGTAAAGGGAGTTTTTTCAATTAAAGGACAATCGAAACGGGAATTTATTTAAAGATTCAGAGTCGCCACTTGAGAGATTTATGGTGTCCCAAGTCACCGGTCGAATCCCGAATCGAGTAAAAGATTGACTCTATATTACAGTCCGCGAACTAGAAATCCGAGTAAGGAATTCTGTTAACCCGGGAGAAGGTGTTAGGCATTCCCGAGTTCCGTGGTTCTAGCACGGTCGCTCAACTGTCGTATTCGGCTTATTTATCTGATTTTTAATACAATTATGAACCTATGTGCAAATTTTAACTGTTTACTGCTTTTGTTATTATTTATTCAAAGAATTGCAACGTCGTGAGAATGCATCTCGAATTGCGCCACATAAATGTACCCGCAATTTTCGATACGTTCCAACTTCGTTGAGATTTGGATTTGGGTCACATAAATGTGCACCCGAGTTTAAGAAGGTAACATTATTAAATACACGCCTAAAGATACTAACGCGTTGTTATTTTGAGAAAAAGCCGTAAAGTTTGCTATGCGGCCTATCTCGAAATCTGAGCATTTTTGAAATAACCGTCCATTGAGGGCCCCGCAGTTTGTGTATTCTTGTTTGTTGAGGCTCGTCTCATTTATTATTTTTAAAGGAATTTGCAACGTCATGGAAATGCATCTCGAACCACGTCACAATCAATGTATACGTGATTAACAACACATTTCGACTTCGTTGAGATTTGGACTTGGGTCACATAAATGTGCACCCGAGTTTAAGAAAGTAATGTTATTAAAATACGCGCCTAAAAATGACTAACGCGTTACTACTTTGGGGAAGGCCGTGAAATTTGCTAAACGACCCATCCCGAATTCTATGCATTCATGATATCCATTTGTTGAGGGCCCCGCAGCTCGTGCGTTTTATTTGGCGAGGCTCGTCTCATTTTTTATTTAAAAGGGTAAACCTAAAGCAACTATGATTTGCTATTTTTTTATTGTCATTAGGTAAGCATCCTGATTTTATAGTGAAAACAACACATCGTTCTACTTGGAACAACTTGAACAAAATAACCACCACACTCTTTATGAGCCAATTTTTAACATGCCATGATGTAGTAAATAAACAGTTCTATTAACGAAGCTAAAACTGAAATTACTATTACTGAAACTACCAAAATAGACTATTTCCAAAACCGTAAGATTCAGGAATTGATCTAACTATCCTATTAACCTAACATAAAACTAAATACATCCCCGAGCAGATTCAAAGCAGTCTTGTTAATAAAGCATGTTCAATTCGATTAACTACTGCTATGAACTATTAATCCGGAATTGCCAACACTTATGCTGTAATAATGAATTCTGGGTCGTCCAAACCTAAAGTGGCCGTCATACTGATTTCAAAATCAATTGTATCCTAGGAAAACGATTTAGTGGAATGTATCTAAAAACAACTGAGCTTCCATTAATCAATACAAGTTACATCAGTTTGTTAGCTATAGAACTCTTAGGCTCCCAAGAATACACATCTAATTAATTTAACTAAATCAGATTGATGTTCTAAATTCTAAAATCTGTTACAACAGTCCAACACAGTCCACAAGTTAAAGCAACCAGTCCATCACAATTCATTGGGGTTCAGAATACTTAACTATAGTGGACGAATACACGCATCATAAACAATTTATCTACATATTAACAGAAATTTTTACTATAATTACGCAACAGGAAACTTGCTTCATTTCATTCCAATAGCCAAGAATATACAAAATGTGTACCTGGTATGGACAATACAAGAAGAACGAGATCAGCAGAGTATATAACCCAGCAACAGCAGCAACAACCAGCAACAACCAACAGAAATAAATCAGTAACTGATTTAAAAAGGAAGAACCAAACAGAATTCCAGCAATACCAAAGCAACACAAACAGACTCAGTAACTGATCCCAACAGCTTGGTAGCAACCAAATACCAATCAAAACTCAAGCAGACACACCCCTAGAATTCAGTGACCAAGAGAAAGACTCGAACACACAGCCCCACGGTTAAAGCTGAAACTCTTTTCAGTTTCAATGGAATCAGATTTTTTTTAGAAAATCCTCTTATCCCCTCTCAAACTCCAGCCCCCTTTTACTGCCTATTAATGACTCTATTTATCCCCAAACACTGACCCTGCCCCCTTACCTTATCAGATTCTGCCCATCATCTTCCTTTACAGCCCATTATCAAGTGTTTTGTGCCCAAAAGGTATGGGCAGCTTATAATAATCAATTAATCCCCCATACTTTTACGTTTTGTTCCCCACTAATACTAATCAATTCATTAGTTTAATGGTATTTTAATACTTAGTGGACAGAGCACTCTAACCACCCATTTCTTCCTGTTTTGAATTCCCAAATTACCTCCTAGAGTCCTGAAATTACTGCCCTAGTCCAATCCCTTGTACTTTATCAGCTATAACCAATTTCCCTAACCAAAATCAAACAATAACTCAAACCTCATAGATTATATCAAAGAGCAAACTACAATAGCTATAACCAATCTAGCATACCAAATTTCTAATAACTAATGACTAAGGCTGAATTCTAACGGGAACCAACAGACTAAACTTGAATCAAAACCATATTAACACCACACAGAACTCAACAGAACCATTAAAACTGAAACTGAAAATTGAACTAAAATCAACAAGAATGCAGGATCATTGTGAGCATATTGACAATGCCCTGAAGCTAATTGCCTAAAGATCAACACCTACAACATTCGATCTTAAATCATTTGATGAATCTACTAATAAAAACTTGAATTAATCGATGATAACTAATTAACCAATTGCCTACAATAATTGACAGCAAACAATCAGAAATGGGCAATCAAGCCATTCAAACGACATCGACAAGAACTGGGATTTATAATAAAACTTAACTAATCGACGAACTTATTCGAACCGACTACACAACCTATAATTAACAACGAACAGAAACAAATTTGACCAAATAAAAGGGTATGAGGGAGAAGAACAGAACAATCGACAAAAGAAATTGAAAAACCAATAAAACTAAACTAAACAAAGTAAATTGAACAAATAAACACAATGGAAACAAAAAGGAAAAGGGAAAATACCTCAAGAATTCAGAAACTGGACGACCCTGGTTCGAATTCACACTCGAACTATTTGAAGTCGAACGGACCTTAATCGAGTGTTCTCAACTAAGAACACTTCGACTAAAGTCGGTTAGACCCCAAACCCTTCCTTCAGTTGGGACAGATTTCAAACTCTGGCTTGCTAGGGTTCTTGGGGGTTTGATTTGAGGTTTGAGTGGTTCTGGTCTGATTCGAACCAAACCCACGGTGTTTTGGTGACGAGGGAGGTCAGGGACATGTCTGGTATGAGTTTGGGACTGGTTGGGGTAGATCTAATTCCTGCTCGAATCTTCAATTGAAGATTCGAGACTAGCAATCAATAGATCCGTAACGAGGGTGGTCAGGGGGTGCCTTGGTGTGAGTTTGGGACTGGTTGGGGTGGGTTTCAAGTTTTGCTCGAATCTTCAATTGAAGATTCGAGAAGCTGCCGGTTGATTCGAGCAAAACGGGTGAGGGATTTGGATTGGGGGTGGTTAGGAGGTTCAAGGGTGTTATTTTGGTGGTCGGCAGCGTCGTTGCTGCTGGGTTTCAGGCCAAGGAATGCCATGGCGGCTAGGGTTTTGGGGAAGGGCTTCGTCTCTAAGAGACGATAATGAACAGGGGTTTGGACTTGGGGGGGGGCTGGGTAGGAGGTTTCATTTATATAGTGGGTGGTGGTTTGATCTTGGCCGTTCGATCAAGAGAGATCGAGGGTCCAGATCAGTTCACTTAACTCAAACGGTGTCATTTGGAGTAGTACTTGGGCGGTCCGGGTATTGGAGTGACGGGTCGGGGGTCGGTTTGGTCAAGGCTTTGGGACCGTTTGATCAGTTGAGATCAACGGTCTAGATTGAGACACCTGAAATGGCGTCGTTTGACAGAGGCTAGAGACGGGTTGGATTGGGGCGGGTATTGGGCTGACTTGGGGTGACATTGGGCCTGGATTTTTTCTTTTAAAATTGGCCCAGTCCGAAAATTTTACCCCTCCTATCTTGTTTCCTCTTTTCCCTTTTACTTTCTTTTTAATTCCTAAAACCAAAATCCCTAAATTTATTTGTAAAGTCAAGCTTATTTAAAAAAGAAATTAATTAATCCTTAACAATAATTAACACACAAAATCAAATATTGATTAAAATAAAATCACGCAATTAAACAATAAAAATGACGAAGCTACCAAAATTCATATTTTTGTGATTTTCATTCTTTACAATAGGACATGGTTTAATTAATTCCAAAATGCATAATTAAATCCTAAATGCACATGCAACACATATTTTTTTTTGTATTTTTCAGTAGTAAAAATAGAATAAAACATAGACAGACAAATACAAATAAATCACAAACAACACACAACTATTTTATTGAATTTTTGTGGGAGTAGTTCTTGTAGGGCAATAATCGCGTGCTCACAGCCGCCCCTCTTTGTCCGGAAACAGGAAGAGTTTCCGTGCAAAGATAAAGTGAGCGGATACGAGCGATTTTTGCCCGTTCGGCTACTCCGTGTGAAGAATTTTGAAAAGATTTAACCGAACCTTTGCTTTAAAGGTTTCCTACATATCCCTGGCTACAAAGGAATCAAGTTAATGTAGTTCAGGAAGTTTTGGTAGCTGGGACTACCATGGGACTGCGATGTTGTTGTTACTGCTGTTGCATGCCGTTACCACTGATTTTCGACCTCTTTATTACACCATTGCTAGAAAGAAAACAAAAGCTAGACTAAACTAATGATTACAACATCTTATCTATCTTCAACTCGCTCTTGTAGTCTTCTTTCTGATTTCTGAAGTGGGATTCGTGCTGGGGGTATTTTTGTTGTGACCCTCCGCATTACTGACTTCTGACTTGCTCTTGGAATGTATTCCTCTGTTCTGCAGGCGGGCTCCTGACTCCAACAACAACTTAAAAATAATTCAGCCTCCACTCTCCAGGCGGGCTCCTGACCTCAACAACTTCTTAAAATGTAGCACCTCCATTCTCCAGGCGGGCTCCTGACCTTAACAACTTATTAAAAATGTAGCACCTCCATTCTCCAGGAGGGATCCTGACTTCAACAACTTATTAAAAATACAACACCTCCATTCTCCAGGCGGGCTCCTGATTTCAACAACTCCTTAAAAATACAACACCTCCATTCTCCAGGCGGGCTCCTGATTTTAACAACTTCTTAATAATTCAGCCTCCATTCTCCAGGCGGGCTCCTGACTTCATCAACTTCAAATATAACAACCTCCGTTCTAATAGGCGGGCTCCTGACTCCTTCAACTTAACATTTAACAACCTCCATTCTACAGGCGGGCTCCTGACTTCATCAGCAACTTTGAAAATAATTCAGCCTCCATTCTTCAGGCGGGCTCCTGACTTCATGAGCAACTTTGAAAATAAATCAGCCTCCATTTTCCAGCAGGCTCCTGACTCCAACAACTTCTAAAAATGTAGCACCTCCATTCTCCAGGCGAGCTCCTGACTTCAACAACTTCTTAAATTTTAACACCTCCATTCTCCAGGCGGGCTCCTGACTTTAGCAACTTCTTAAACATATAACACCTCCATTCTCCAGGAGGGCTCCTGACTCCTCGACTTCTTAAACACGTAACACCTCCATTCTCCAGGCGGGCTCCTGACTTCAACAACTTCTTAAAATAAATCAGCCTCCATTCTCCAGGCGGGCTCCTGACTTCGACAACTCCTTAAAATGTACCACCTCCATTCTCCAGGCGGGCTCCTGACTTCATCAACAACTTTGAAAATAAATCAACCTCCATTCTCCAGGCGGGCTCCTGACTTCATCAACAACTTAAGATAATTCAGCCTCCATTCTCTAGGCGGGCTCCTGACCTTGACAACTTCATAAAATGTAACACCTCTATTCTCCAGGCGGGCTCCTGACTTCAACAACTTCTTAAAATTTTAACACCTCCATTCTCCAGGCGGGCTCCTGACTTCAGCAACTTATTAAAAATGTAACACCTCCATTCTCCAGGCGGGCTCCTGACTTCAACATCAACTTTGAAAATAATTCAGCCTCCATTCTCCAGGCGGGTTCCTGACTTCATCAACAACTTAAGATAATTCAGCCTCCATTCTTCAGGCGGGCTCCTGACCTCGACAACTTCTTAAAATGTAACACCTCCATTCTCCAGGCGGGCTCCTGACTTCAAAAACTTCTTAAAATTTTAACACCTCTATTCTCCAGGCGGGCTCCTGACCTCGACAACTTCTTAAAATGTAACACATCCATTCTCCAGGTGGGCTCCTGACTTCAACAACTTCTTAAAATTTTAACACCTCCATTCTCCAGGCGGGCTCCTAACTTCAGCAACTTCTTAAACATATAACACCTCCATTCTCCAGGCGGGCTCCTAACTCCTCAACTTCTTAAACATGTAACACCTCCATTCTCCAGGCGGGCTCCTGACTTCAACAACTTCTCAAAATAAATCAGCCTCTATTCTCCAGGCGGGCTCCTGACTTCGACAACTCCTTAAAATGTAACACCTCCATTCTTTAGGCGGTCTCCTGACTTCATCAACAACTTTGAAAATAAATCAGCCTCCATTCTACAGGCGGGCTCCTGACTTCATCAACAACTTAAGATAATTCAGCCTCCATTCTCCAGGCGGGCTCCTGACCTCGGCAACTTCTTAAAATGTAACACCTCCATTCTCTAGGCGGGCTTCTGACTTCAACAACTTCTTAAAATTTTAACACATCCATTCTCCAGGCGGGCTCCTGACTTCAGCAACTTATTAAAAATAATTCTATTGACGTTGCTCTTTCCTGCCTCCCGAACCATTTTCCTTCTAACTTGAATCATCTTCTTTCAGCTGCTTCCCTCAAAACTGGTGTCTTATTCCTCCGAAAACTGTTGGGGTATAACACCGGTGTTTTATTCAAAAATATGTCATTTTCCCACTTCAAATACTACTTCCTTTAAAGCTGGCGCTTTCCTTCCACTGGAATTACTTCCCTCCGACTGGTGTTTTCACTTCTCTGAAACCTGCCGGGAATAACACTGCTGGGGAATTATCTTCCTTCTTTAAGATTAGTTACTTTCCTCCCTTTAACAATGGTGGGGATGGCACTGATTCACGGACCACTACCCTTAAAACTCGGGTTATCTTGCTTCTTCCAAGATTGCTTTCTTTAAAACTTGTATCGCCTTCTCTCATATACTGCTGGGGATTTCACTTCCTCCAAAATTTTTGTTATCTTCCCTCTTCCCCAAGTGGCTATCTGATTTTCGAGAAAATTTTTGCAATGAGAGAAAATTTTCTGCCCCAGTTTGATAATCTTCTTTGTGGCCATGTCTTCCTGCTATCAATAACATTTCATTTCCCTGCTTCAAATCAAAGAAAAATTTGTTAGTTTAAAACGTGGTGAGTGGTCATGCCACTCCTGCCGGGGATGGTTTTTCCCTTCTCCCTTTCCCTGCTTTGCGTTTTATTACAACACTTGCTGGGGATCATATTATTTGCTGGGGATGATATTCCTGCTAGGGATGGTTTTTCTTTTCTCTTCCTTCCCCACTCTGTGTTGTCCGACCATTGCGGAACTTGGTCGAGAATTTGTCGGAGTTGTTCCTGTATCTCGCAAATCTGCTGGGGATCCTCATAACCTTTTAACTGTTGCTTTTCCGTTTTTCTCCAACTTCCCCTGGAAATTTGGTCCTCTTGGGATCTAGACCCATTCATCATTTGGTCTTGCGACCAACTTCCTTTCGCTTTGTCGCCTTATCTTTGGCCAGAGATGCCATATTTGCATTTTGCTTTGCACCATTTTGGCAACTGGTAGTAAGCTCTGAAAATCCTTTTCAAAAGCAAATTGCTGGGGAAGTAAAGTCTTTAAACCCATAAATTAAAAAATGATGATTTCAAAAAATAGAAAAAGAAGAAGTCTTTCTGAACAAATGCTGGGGAAAAAGAAAGAAAAGAACTTATCTGAATTATATAACTGATCCCAACGATCATGTCGTGCATTTCGGATTAATCAACCCAATCTATTTGTATCAATCAATCTTTCGGACGACCTCATCTTGCTGGGGATAAACAAGCACTCAATTCTTTGCCCAATGTGGATCCTTTCCGCCAATCTTGTCTTGTCGCCTCATAGTGCCCTTCGAGGGATTTTCACTAATAAGACTCTCTCGTTTCTCTCAACTCCTGTCGTCTTATGGTGCCTGTGAAGGTTTTCACCTATAAGTCTCTCTCGTTTTATTTCTCTCATCTTCCGTCGCCTTATGGTGCATGTGAAAGTTTTCACCGATAGGACTCTCTCATTTTATTTTATTTTTCAGCTGGGGATTGGAGTGCTGCCGATATGACTCTCTCTACTGGGGATTCTTTTCGGCTATCAATTCATTTCCAGTTCATGATCCTCTTCTCTGCTGGGGATCGGGGTGTTATCCTCGACTTCCGTTTGCATGACTTGGCACTTCTCGGATACTGATCAGGAGGTCTTTTTTGGACATCAATATGGGTTTTTGTGTATGGACAAAAGGAAAAGGGGTATCAAAAGTTCAAAATAATTTTGATGGGTAAAACAGTACAACTCTTGGAATCAAACTTTCTTTCCAAAATTACAAACACAATTTCTGCCCCAGTTTTCTTGCTTGGGGTTTTTTATTTTTTGTTACACTATGTTACACTATGCACACTATGTTACACTATGCTACACTATGACCGAGCCGTGAGGTGCCTACGTATCCTTCTTTGAGGAATCAGGTCAAACGTAGTTCCCAATTCCTTTATTTTTCTTGTTATCATTATTTTTCTCTTCTCTTTTCTTTCATTTTCATTAATGATTCCAAAAGAGGGGTATGAAAGAACAAATAAGGCTCAAAAGGGGAAGCAAAGGTTACAATGTTTGGATAGAAGAAAGAATTGCCTCCGTCATTTCATTCTCCGATAAATGCCAAGTACAAACAAACAACAATTACAACTAAAAGAAATCATACATAATATCTCTTAACTGCGTCAGAATTGATAGCCATGTCGACGCATTTCCCTTCGATATCTGTTAAACATAAAGCGCCATTGGACAATACTCTCGTTACAATGAATGACCCTTGCCAATTCGGGGCAAACTTGCCCTTTGCCTCAGCCTGATGTGGGAGGATGCGTTTCAGCACTTGCTGGCCCACTTCAAACTTCCGGGGACGCACCTTTTTGTTGTATGCTCTTGCCATTCTCTTTTGATACAACTAGCCATGACACACAGCTGCCAATCTCTTTTCATCAATCAAGTTCAACTGCTCCAGACGAGTTTTGACCCACTCATCATCATCAATCTCAGCTTCTACGACAATCCGAAGGGATGGAATTTCAACTTTCGCCGGTATTACTACTTCAGTTCCATATACCAACAAATAAGGAGTTGCCCCTACCGAAGTACGGACAGTAGTGCGATAACCCAACAATGCAAATGGTAATTTTTCATGCAATTGCCTCGAACTTTCTACCATTTTCCGAAGTATCTTCTTTATGTTTTTGTTGGCTGCCTCAACTGCTCCATTCGCCTTGGGACGATATGGAGTGGAATTGCGGTGTGTAATATTGAACTGCTAACATACTTCATTCATCAAACCGCTGTTAAGATTAGCACCATTGTCCGTGATGATCAATTTTGGGACCCCAAATCTACAAATGATATGGGAATGAACAAAATCTACCACTGCTTTCTTGGTTACCGACTTGAAAGTTTTAGCTTCAACCCACTTAGTGAAATAGTCGATGGTCACCAGAATGAACCTATGACTGTTAGTAGCTACCGGCTCGATAGGTCCAATGACATCCATGCCCCAAGCAACAAATGGCCATGGTGCTGACATTGTGTGCACTTCTGTCGGCGGAGAATGAATCAAATCTCCGTGTATCTGACATTGATGGAATTTTCGCACGAAATTGATACAATCACGATCCACAGTGAGCCAATAGTACCCTGCTCGAAGAATCTTCTTCGCCAACACATATCCGCTCATATGTGGCCCACAAACTCCAGCATGTACCTCTGTCATAACTGTCGTGGCTTGACTAGCATCTATACATCTCAGCAATCCCAAATCTGGGGTTTTTTTGTACAACACTCCTCCACTGAGGAAGAAACCACTTGCCAATCGCCGAATGGCTCTTTTTTGACCTCCGGAGGAAGAAACCACTTGCCAATCGCCGAATGGCTCTCTTTTGATCTCCGGTGGCCTGCTCCGGGTATATCCCCATCCTGAGGTACTCCTTGACATCATAAAACCATGGTTCGCCATCCATTTCTTCCTCTATCATGTTGCAATAAGCATGCTGATCACGAACCTGGATATGCAACGGGTCAACATGAATTTTGTCTGGGTGGTGCAACATCGATGCTAAAGTGGCCAAAGCATCGGCAACCTCATTGTGAATTCTTGGGATGTGTCTGAACTCCACTGATCGAAATCTCTTGCTCAGATCGTGCAAAAATTGTCGATATGGTATGAGCTTCAAATCCCTTGTTTCCCATTCACACTGAATCTGATGCACCAGGAGGTCCGAGTCTCCCAAGACTAAGACGTCCTGGACATCCATGTATGCCACTAGTCGTAGACCCAAAATGCATGCCTCATACTCAGCCATGTTGTTGGTACAATAGAAACGCAGCTGAGCCATAACAGGATAATGACGTCTTGTTTCAGAAATAATTACCGCTCTTATTCCAACTCCCTTCGCATTTGCGTCTCCATCAAAGAAGAGCTTCCAACCTGGTTCCTTGGTCATTTCCAACTCATCTATATGCATCACTTCTTCATCAGGAAAATACGTCCTCGATGGCTCGTATTCTTCATCAACAGGATTCTCAGCCAAGTGATCAGCCAGTGCTTGGGCTTTCATGGCCGTCCTCGTCACATAGACGATGTCGAACTCCGTAAGTAATATTTGTCATTTCGCTAACCTCCCTGTGGGCATAGGCTTCTGGAAAATATACTTCAGTGGATCCAAGCATGAAATGAGATAAGTAGTATATGATGACAGATAATGCTTCAATTTCTGGGCCACCCAAGTTAGGGCACAACATGTCTTCTCGAGTTGAGTGTACTTAACCTCATATCCTGTAAACTTCTTGCTGAGATAATAGATGGTTCGCTCCTTCCTTCCTGTAATATCGTGTTGTCCTAGTACGCAGTCAAACGAATTCTCTAGGATCGTTAGATAAAGAATTAATGGTCTCGCCGGCTCAGGGGGAACCAACACAGGTGGATTTGATAAATATCCTTTGATTTGGTCAAATGCCTCCTGACATTCTGCCGTCCATTCTATCGTAGCATCTTTCTTCAGTAACCAAAAAATAGGTTCACAAGTTGCTGTGAGTTTAGCAATAAACCTGCTGATATAATTAAACCTTCCCAACAGACTCATTACTTCTGTCTTGTTCTTCGGCGGTGGCAAATCTTGGATGGATTTGATCTTTGATGGGTTCAACTCAATACTCCGCCGACTGACGATGAATCCCAACAGCTTTCCAGATGGAACACCAAATGCACATTTGGCCGGGTTGAGCTTAATATCGTACCTTCGAAGTCTTTGGAAAACTTCCTTAGGTCTGCTACGTGGTCCTCCTGATGCTTGGATTTTATGATCACATCGTCCACGTATACCTTAATTTCTTTATGTATCATGTCATGAAACACAGTAGTCATTGCTCTCATATACATTGTCCCAGCATTCTTCAAACCAAATGGCATTACCCGGTAGCAATAAGTCCCCCACGGCATAATGAATGTCGTCTTTTCCGCATCTTCTTCATTCATCAGAATCTGATGATACCCAGCATAGCAATCCACAAAAGATCTGATCTCACGTCCGGCACAATTATCGATCGAGATATGGATGTTGGGTAATGGAAAGTTATCCTTTGGGCTTGCCCTGTTCAGGTTGCGGTAATCGACACACACCCTGATCCTCCCATCTTTCTTTGACACTGTCACCACATTAGCCAACCAATCGGGATATCGAGTGACCCGAATAACCTTTTCTTGCAGCTGCTTGGTTACTTCTTCTTTGTTCTTCACACTCATATCTGTCTTGAACTTCCTCAATTTCTGCTTGACGGGAGGGCATGCCGGGTCAGTGGGCAATTTGTGAACCACTAAATCCGTGCTTAACCCCGGCATGTCATCATACGACCATGCAAAAACATCTTTGAACTCAATAAGTGCTTTGATTAGTTCTTCCCTGATATTTGGTGCAATGTGGATGCTTATTTTAGTTTCCCGGATATCATCTGCATCCCTTAAATTGATGGCTTTTGTGTCATTTAAGTTGGGCTTGGATTTCTCTCAAACTGGCTTAACTCTCTGTTCATCTCTTCGAAAGCTTCATCCTCATCGTATTCCGATTCATCATTATAATCGAACTCTTGTACAATTAGTTCGGAATTAGATTGATTTTTTAGACTGAGTTTAAGATCCGCTGTGCACGCCATGTCATTAGAACAAATATGAAGAGAACTGTTCAGAAAGAGAAAAGAAGAAAACAGAATTAAAATAAAAATAAAGAGAGAAAACTTTCACTTTATTAAACTGCGGGATAACAGAGTTGCACACTTTTGCCGAATACAAAAATAAAACAAAAACTGGATTACAACTCTGGAATAATCCAGAAAATAAGAAAGAAAAATCCAGAGCCTACTACCAAGACTCCTTCCGGGTAGGAAGAGGAGTAGTCGTCCAATTGTTGACATTGGCCCTAGGCCCCACAAACTGTATGTCTGCCTTACTGGAACCTTCTCCAGCTTCTATCATGTTGACATCAGCGAACAACCTTTCAAAGCCTTCATTCAAATCTCCATCTGGCCCAATCAGTGGTCCGAGAACTTTCGGGACCGGCAGCTTTCTGGTACCTGCTCTGACAAATGATCTGTATAGGCGCGGGATTGGCTTGGGAAGGACCCAGACTCTTTTCTTCAACTTGCGGGCTCGTCTCACATCCGCTACTGTAGGCTTGAATCTCAGCCCAAAAGTATCCAGGTTCTTGGGCAAAGAAACTGGCTGGACAATTCCCTGCAGATCAATCCCCAAACCTTTTCCTGGTACAAACCCGCTGTTTAACATCTCCGAGGCTATCATGAAGGTCGCAGCTGTGATTCTGGGAAGTGGAAGGCCCCCACCCTCCGGAATTTTGTCCACTGAGACTGCGTCAAAATTGATAAACCCATGGGCCCTTGTCATCGTCGGTTTCTATGAAGGGCACAATGGCATCACTAACGGCGCCTATACCGTCATCCCCGTGTACCACAATCTCTTGTCTATCCCACTCAAATTTGACCATCTGATGCAGTGTAGAAGGCACTGCTTTGGCTGTGTGGATCCAGGGTCGCCCCAACAGAAGATTATACGACACCGCCACGTCTATCACTTGAAATTCCATGGTGAACTCGACCGGACCAATTGTCAATTCCAACATGATATCACCCACTGTGTCAGTACCACCCCCATCAAAACCTCGGACGCAGACATTGTTCTTGTGAATCCTATCATTATCAACTTTCAGTTTGTTTAGAGTGGCCAGAGGACAGATATTGGCACTGAACCCATTATCAATCAGTACTAGAGTGACCACCGAGTCTTCGCATTTTGCAGTCAAATAGAGTGCTTTATTGTGTTCTGTACCCTCTAATGGCAACTCTTCGTCAGAAAATGTCACTCGGTTTACCTCGAAGATTTTGTGCACTATTTTCTCCAAATGGTTCACTGAGAGCTTGTCCAGAACAAGGGCTTCATTCAAAATTTTCATTAATGCCCGACAATGATCGCTTGAGTGGATCAACAAGGATAGCAACGAAATATGGGCCAGGGTTTTCCTGAACTGTTCTACAACGGAGTAGTCCTGTGCCTTCATCTTCTTCAAAAACTCCTATGCTTCTTCCTCCGTCATTGGCTTCTTTATTGTTATAGGATTGGCCCTTCTCAATTCTGCGGGAACAAAACACCTTCCCGAACGAGTTAACCCCTGGGCCTCGCATACTTCTTCCACAACCTCCTTCCCCTTATGCATCACTGTCACTTGACTGTAGCTCCATGGCACAGCTTTCTCACTTGTTATCGGCAACTGCATTACTGGCCTGATAACAAATGGTTCTACGCGGGCCCCCTTCACCACCAACACTGGTGTGCTTGATACTCCCGGTAGCACTACCTTGACCGGCTCTGGCTTTTTCGCAACAACAGTTGAACCTTTCCCCATTACCACAACTGGCTTGTCATCTACCCTTCCCAATTGTACCATTGCCTTTCCACTGGTCGGTTTTTTGTTTGGACTGGCACGAATCATCATTACCGTTTGTGAGGGTTTCTTGGGCTTCCCTCCTTCGTGCACTAGCTCGATCATGTGGGCCTCATGGTGCACCGGCAATGGGTTCTCATTGATGTTGGATGCCTCTGGTGCCAGAACCTCGATCCTATTTGTGTCAATAAGATCTTGTACATCAGTCTTCAACTTCTAACACTTCTCAGTATCATGCCCGAGAGCCCCCGAACAATATTCACAGCTTACCGAGTGGTCCAGATTTTTGGGAAAGGGATTTGGCAATTTGGGCTCAACATGACTCAATAGACCTAATTTCCTCAATTTTTGGAACAGAGTAGTATAGGTATCTCCCATCAGAGTGAATGTTCTCGGCCTCTGCACCCTTTCGTTCCTGAAAGCCTGATTTTCGCGGAAGCTTGGCCCTGAAGGATTCATGTAGGCCCTTGGTGGTGGATATGTGTTTTGTGGAGGTGGATATGTATTTTGTGGAGGTGGATATGTATGTTGGGGAGGTGTATATGTATGTTGGGGAGCCAGCGCACGCCATTGCGGGCGAGCCGGAGGCTGGGTGTAAGTTTGGGCGTGATGGACGGAAAAATGTGGCTCTTGTGGTGGATAATAGGGTTGTGGAGGGTTGTATGGAGTGTGTGGATAATTTGGGTAATGGTGTCTGGGTTGGTAGCGAGGGGAAGAACCTCTGGATATGGACCTAGTACCTGCTTCGACTATTGCGACCTCATTTATCTTCTTTTTCCCGAGCGCACCTCCCGTGCCGCTTTGGATAGCCTGAGCTGTGGCCTTGATTGCCGAATAGCTCATTATCTTGTTTGACCTGAGTCCCTCTTCAACCATACCGCCCATTTTTACTACTTCGTTGAAAGATTTACCAACTGACGTCACCAAGTGACCAAAGTAAGTCGGCTCCAAAGTTTGTAAGAAGTAGTCCACCATTTCACCTTCCCTCATTGGTGGATCGACTCTTGCTGCTTGTTCTCTCCAACGGAATCCGACTTCCCTGAAGCTTTCTCCGGGCTTTTTTCTCAAGTTTCAACAGTGTGAGACGGTCAGGGACGATCTCAAGGTTATACTGGAAGTGACCTGCAAATGCTTGTGCTAGATCGTCCCAGGTATACCACCTGCTAGGATCCTGCCTCGTGTACCATTCCAGTGCGGACCCGCTTAAACTTTAACCAAAATAAGCTATCAGCAGCTCATCCTTTCCACCTGCCCCTCTCATCTTACTACAGAAACCTCGTAGATGCGCCATGGGATCACCATGTCCCTCATATAGATCAAACTTTGGCATCTTAAAACCTGCCAGCAATTGAACATCGGGGAAAGGACACAGATATTTATAGGCCACACTAACTTGGCTGCCCAATCCATGCATATTCCTGAAGGATTGCTCAAGGCTTTTCACTTTACGGAGCACTTATCCTGCTCCGAATTCTTAGCTAGCCTCTCAGTTTCTGCCGGGAGCTGAAGGTGGGGGTGTAAATGTATGGCTCGGGTGATTTGAAGGTGAGTTCGGAGGATAGTATTGGTTGTCGTGAACCTAAAACACTGGTTCATCGGATGATTTTTGCAATGTGGCGGGTGGAGGTGCCACGAAAACAGGAACAGTTGGTGGAGGAGGGTTTTGTTTGGGTGGTAGAGCTTGGGGATTATAGGAAGTTTCCCCTAGATAGTATTGGGCAATGGGGAAGCTCGTTGATGGACCAGTGGGAGGGTGTTCCAGAGTCCGAGCCGGCTCAGGGTAGGAGTAGGGGGAAGGGTTGGTGATGTTTGTCCCCTAGCCCAGGCTAGGTGCATCCCAGCTATCTCTCGTCTCAACCTGTCTACTTCCTTCTTCATCATTTGCATCTCTGTCTTTTCCTCCTCAACACTTTTGTCCGAACCAGACATACTTTCCGGAATGGGCCCTTTAGATCTTGTGTGGTAATGGTAATCTGCCAGAACGTTCTAACGAGCTAACTGTTTCGAAATCATTCTCTGAATATACAACAAACTTGTTAGCGTTAGAGTTTAACACATATTGCAATTGTCACACCTCCTTTTTCCGACCCCGCGAAGGACGTAGGAGTTTTTTCCAATTAAAGGACAATCAAAACGGGATTTATTTATTTATTTCAGAGTCGCCACTTGGGAGATTTAGGGTGTCCCAAGTCACCAATTTTAATCCCGAATCGAGGAAAAGAATGACTCCATATTACAGTCTGCGTACCAGAAATCCGGATAAGGAATTCTGTTAACCCGGGAGAAGGTGTTAGGCATTCCCGAGTTCCGTGGTTCTAGCACGGTCGCTCAATTGTCATATTTAGCTTATTTATCTGATTTTAATACAATTATGAACCGATGTGCCAATCTTAACTTTTTACCACTTTATTATTATTAATATTTTTATAAAAAAAAAAATTGTGAACATCGTTTAAAACATGTCTTTGGATTACGTCACATGAAATGCACCCGCAATCCGGAACACATTTTTATTCAATGTTTTAGGATTTAGATTTGGGTCGCATGAAATGCGCATCCGAGTTTAAGAAGGTAAAATTAATTAAATCGCGCCTAAAGAGTCTAGCGCGTCATTATCTTTGGGGAAGGAAGTGAAATTCACTAAACAATCCATCCCAAATTCTAAGTAATCAATTAAATATTTATTGAGGGCCCCGCAATTAGTGCATTTTATTGGGCGAGGCTCATCTCATTTTATTTTTAAAAGGACAGTCCTAAAATGCCTACATTTTTTATTGAAATTTGTATCTACAAAATAAAGGAGAAATATCTTAATTTATTTACATGTTATTACCTAGTTACATTATACTAGGCATGTTCTCAGTTTGTCAAATTAAAAAAAACATAGCAATTCTAATTTTAATCCTAGACCATTTATATGCTGAAATTAACCAATATTATTTAACTAAATAAATTTCTACTAACTTCCTACTAGATGGCCTATTCGTTTGATTTTTTATTCAACGGAATTACTACACCATTTATTTATTTTTAGGCAATAGATGTAGATAGTTCATTTGTTAAGCTATCGTCGAATGTTCCACTATATGTATTAAATATCTACATGATTCTGATTTTTTTGCAAACTACATAATTTATACATACAAATAAAATTCAGAATATAATTAAATATAATTCAAAATTTCAACTCTTCATTTTTTCGTATTCATGCTTCATATTTCGGATTACAATAACCAGCGTGTCAGTTGTGTACCTGATATTGGAAGCAAAAGAAAATGAAGATGAGAATCAGCAGCAGCAGTAAAATCAGTACAACACAGCAACAATAGCCCAACAACAGTAACAACCCAGTAACAGACCGGTGGAGTAGTAATCCAAAAAAAACAAAAGCTTCAGCTTTTATGAAACAACAATCAATTCTGATTTCAAACAACAAAAGAAAGCAGAATATTTTTTTTAGTTTTTTTTTATTTGAAAGCTTAAATATTTTTCGGAATTTTCTATCTCTTAAATGTTCAGCCCTTTTCTCTCTTATTTTCAGATTTGTTTCTCTCCCCCGTTTTTCTTTCTGTCTGTGTCTTGTCCTGTCTGTGTTTTTTTCTATCTGATTTCAAGACTTCTCTTTTATAACCCATCCCATAAACCTTTCAATTAATTAAAATCCATACTTTTTCTCTACCCAACCCATTATCTTTCCACTCATCCCCATTACATTAAATAAACATATCACACCACCCCATTTCATTTTGTCCCCCATGCTTCATTTAAAATAATGCAAGATTCCCCTTTAAATTAAATCTTGTCCCCCCTTTATATTAAATAATCATATCACAACCCACCCCATTTCATTTTGTCCCCCATGCTTCAAATAAACAATTACAAAATGTACAATTCCTAAACTACCCCTTCCGACCTTACTGAAATTACCAAACTACCCCTGAACGTATTACAAATTTACCAAACTACCCATCAGCTATAACACATCAATTAATCAAACTTAACCAAAATATAGACAATATGATCAATTTCTAACAATGTTCAAACAACAATATGAACACGGATGAACATCATAACAACAATATCACATGAACATGATTTTAACAACATTTCAACAACAAATCACATGAACACAAATTGAACAACCAAGAACAACTAAAATTTGATTGAACAATATTTTTGGCAACAACAAACCTATTTTTCGGATTTAAACAACAACAACAATCAAACAAGTATATTTAGATTCCTAAATTCAATAATATTGAACTTAAAATCAACTCTAACAACATTACAACCAACAATTCCTATATTAAACTTTATGAGACAAATTCAAGAAATAATCACAAATGGTAAACAAGAAATCAAGCTATACAAATTTCGGATTCAAGAACAATCAAACAAAGTATGAACATGAATTAAATCTATTTTAAACAACAAACATGATGGATTTAAACGATTAAACCAACATATTTCTCTAACACAACTAAATTCTTTAAACAAATAACAAGACCGACGAAGAAACAATTATGAACTTAAACTTGAACTTAACAATATTAACAATTTCTAACAATACATAAACACATGAAACAAATTGAAGAAATAGTTAATTAAATTTCAATTTGAATCTAACAAACATCAAACTAACAAATACTTACTTAAACAATAATACAAACATGAAATAAACATGAAAACAACTAATTAAACTTCTATTTTGAAATCTGAAAATTAATTTAACAAACAACATGAACACACTAGAAAATTATTTCAACGATGAACAACGAACAAACAAGAATTGAATTCTTTAACGATTTTGGATCCGGAAAATATCAAACAAAAATATGGACAAAAATAAAACTCAAAAACAACTAACCGGAGATGAATCAACGACGAACTTTGATTGTAAACAAATCTGTCCGAGCCTCGACCAAAGCTCGAACGAAGAACGACGAAGACGAAGAAGAAGTAGAAGCAGACGCAACTCGAAGAGAAGAGACGCAATGGCAGCCATGGCTGCCTGCGTTGATGAGGAACAGCTGAACGAGCTGGAACGGCAGCAGCAGTGGCGACCATGGCAGTAGCTGTCCGTCGACGGGGAGAAGAAGAAAACATCGGCAGAAGCAACGGGGCAAAAACGGGCAGCAGTGACGCGTTTGAACAATGAGGAAGCAGCTGCGGCGCAGTAGGAGCTTCGACGAGCAGCAGCAGCAGTCTTAAAGTGAGGAAGAAGAAACAGCAACGTTGGTTAAAGCTCGACGAAGAACGAAGGAGGAGGAGCAGCCATGGATGAGCTTTTTGAGCTCGACATGGAGAAGATGAAGACGCAACTGGGTTGTCCATGGTGAGGGTGAAGATGAAGCTGTGAGGGGTTGTTTGGACGTGATAGTGGAGGGTAAAGGGTAGCCATGGGATCTTGAGGGGGAAGCCATGGATGAGCTTTGGAGAAACTTGGAGAAGAAGAAGATAGGGAAGGGGGGCGGATTGTTTTAGTGTTTTTTAGGGTTTTCCTTTTATTTTTTGTTTTGTTTTGTGTCTTTGAAATGCAAGATAGGGGTATTGGGTCTTTTGGGTTATGGACTGGGTCGACCCAGTTCGAAATGGACTGGGTCGTAGGGAAGATTGGGCCATTTTTTGGGCCTATAGCTTGAAATTGAAGAAGAGGCCCAATTCCGACTTTCTTTATATTTTCGCTCTCTTTTCTTCTTTTATTTTTCTAAAACTAAATTATAAAAATACTTAAACTATTATTAAGAACTAAATTAAGTTATAAAGGCGCAAATTAACTCCCAATAACAATTAACGCACAATTAAGTATTAATTAAGCATAAAATTGTATATTTGGACATTAAATGCTAAAAATGCAAACGATGCCTATTTTTGTAATTTTTAATTTTTGTAAAACAATTTTAATTACTAACAATTGTAGAATTAAATCCTACATGCAAAATGCGATATATTTTTGTATTTTTTATTAATTTAGCGAATAAACACGCATAGACAAATACAAATAATTCTTCAAAATATCACAAAATATCACAAAATTGCACACCAAAGAAAAATCATTTTATTTTTGAATTTTTTGGGAGTAATTCTCATATAGGGCAAAAATCACGTGCTTACAGCTGCCCCTCTTTGCCCGGAGACACGAAGGGTTTTCGTGCAAAGATAAAGCGAGCGATTTTTGCCCATCCGAGTACTCCGTTGAAGCATTTTTTTGAAAAAGATTTGACCGAACCTTTGCTTCAAAGGTTTCCTACATATCCTGGGCTAAACAGGAATCAGGTCAATGTAGTTCGAGAAATTTTGGTAGCTGGGACTACCGTTGGACTGCAATGTTACTGTTGTTGCATGCTATTACTACTGCTTACCGATCTCCTTGTTACACCGTGCTTAAAAAAAACAAGAAGCTAGGCTAGAGTACAATTTGTTTTTGTTGCCTTGCTTCCTTGTCTGCTTGCATTTCTTTCGGTGCTTTACTTCTTTTGACACATGTACTTGAGTTTGTACTGTGACCTCTTGTTGCAACCTTCTGTTTCCCGGTGCCGGGGAATTTTATTGTTTCCTGCTGGGGATTCCTATTGTAACCCTCTGTTTTATTGTCCTCTGACTTGATCTTGAAATGTATGCCTCTGTTATCTGGGCGGGCTCCCAACTTCAATACTTGAAAATTAAAGACTTGAAATGTATGCCTCTGTTATCTGGGCGGGCTCCCAACTTCAATGCTTGAAATGTAAAGACTGAAATGTATGCCTCTGTTATCTGGGCGGGCTCCCAACTTCAATGCTTGAAATGTAAAGACTGAAATGTATGCCTCTGTTATCTGGGCGGGCTCCCAACTTCAATGCTTGAAATGAAAAGACTGAAATGTATTCCTCTGTTATCTGGGCGGGCTCCCAACTTCAATGCTTGAAATGAAAAGACTGAAATGTATTCCTCTGTTATCTGGGCGGGCTCCCAACTTCAATGCTTGAAATGAAAAGACTGAAATGTATTCCTCTGTTATCTGGGCGGGCTCCCAACTTCAACTCTTGAAATGTAAAGACTGAATGTATTCCTCTGTTATCTGGGCGGGCTCCTGACTTCAAATACACAACTTTTAAAATAAACGCCTTTCCTCTCTTCAGGTGGGCTCCTGACTTCAACAACAACTTTGAAAATAAATCGCCATTCCTCTCTTCAGGCGGGCTCCTGACTTCAAACAATACATCGCCATTCCTTTCTTTAGGTTGGCAAGATTTCAACAACTTTTAAAAACGCCTTTCCTCTCTTCAGGCGGGCTCCTGACAACAACTTTGAAATTAATCGCCATTCCTCTCTTCAGGCGGGCTCCTGACTTCAAACAATACATCGCCATTCCTTTCTTTAGGTTGGCAAGATTTCAACAACTTTTAAAAACGCCTTTCCTCTCTTCAGGCGGGCTCCTGACGTCATACTTGAAAAGTATGTCTCTGTTCTCCAGGCGGACTCCTGATTTCAACAACAACTTAGGAGGAAATGCCTCTCCTATGGGTAAAATAAACTTAGGAGGAAATGCCTCTCCTATGGGTAAGACTAAACTTAGGAGGAAATGCATCTCCTATGGGGTGAAACTAAAAGAAACTTAGGAGGAAATGCATCTCCTATGGGTAAAATAAACTTAGGAGGAAATGCCTCTCCTATGGGTAAAACAAACTTAGGAGGAAATGCCTCTCCTATGGGTGAAACTAAACTTAGGAGGAAATGCCTCTCCTATGGGTGAAAACAAACTTAGGAGGAAATGCCTCTCCTATGGGTGAAACTAAACTTAGGAGGAAATGCCTCTCCTATTGGTTCAACAACAACTTAGGAGGAAATGTCTCTCCTATGGGTGAAACTAAACTTAGGAGAAAATGCCTCTCCTATGGGTAAAAATTAAACTTAGGAGGAAATGTCTCTCCTATGGGTGAAACTAAACTTAGGAGGAAATGCGTCTCCTATTGGTTCAACAACAACTTAGGAGGAAATGTCTATCCTATGGGTAAAAACAAACTTAGGAGGAAATGCATCTCCTATGGGTGAAACTAAAACAAACTTAGGAGGAAATGCATCTCCTATGGGTAAAAACAAACTTAGGAGGAAATGCATCTCCTATGGGTGAAACTAAAACAAACTTAGGAGGAAATGCATCTCCTATGGGTAAAAACTAAACTTAGGAGGAAATGCATCTCCTATGGGGTAAAAGTAAACTTAGGAGGAAATGCATCTCCTATGGGTGAAACTAGACTTAGGAGGAAATGCCTCTCCTATGCGTGAACCATTTCCTTCTTCCTGAATTATTTACTTACCTGTGTTGTCTTCCCTCGAAACTGCTGGGGATTATTTTGCTGGGGATGACTTTTCCTTTTCTTCCTTACCCACTCTGGGTTGCCCGAAACTCTGTCGAGGATGCTTCTACATCTCG
The DNA here is from genome assembly GCF_000393655.2 of Nicotiana sylvestris. Lineage (NCBI taxonomy): Eukaryota > Viridiplantae > Streptophyta > Magnoliopsida > Solanales > Solanaceae > Nicotiana > Nicotiana sylvestris. Next base: position 171,130,064 of record NC_091065.1, read on the forward strand.
ATGATCCACTGGGGATAACACTGCTGTGGATAACTCTGCTGAGTAAATATGTTATCTTACTCCTTCCAAAATTACTTCCTTTTGAATAGGATGTTTCATTCCTCTGCAAACTACTTCCCCCTTTTTCTTTCTTTTTTCGTTTTTTTTTTGAAATGAAAAGACTGAATGTATTCCTCTGTTATATGGGCAGGCTCCCAACTTCAACCAACAAATCACCATTCTATTTTTCAGGGGGGCTCCTGATTACTTAAAATTTGAATTGTATTCCCTTATTCTCCAGGTGGGCTCCTGATTGCTGATACTTCCATTGTATTCCCTTATTCTCCAGGTGGGCTCCTGATTGCTGATACTTCAACTGCTCTTCCTTGTTCTCCAGGTGGACGCCTGATTGCTAATACTCCAACTGCTCTTCCTTGTTCTCCAGGTGGACGCCTGATTGCTGGGGATAATACTACTAGGGAAGTCTCCCTTCTTCCCCTCCTTCAAATTCAATTTTTTTTCTTTTTTTCTTTTTTTTTCCTTTTTTTTTTGTTTTTTTTTTCAACACTGCTGGGGATAAAAGTGTTATCTTCTCGGGATAACGTTGTTGAGGATAACGCTACTGGGGAATTTTATCCCTTCAAGTCGATGCTTCATTCTTCTGGAAGCTGCTGGGGATGATAATGGCTTTTTGCTTTTCTGAGCACAAGTGTCATCCCTTTATTCTGTCTGCTGGGGAATACTTCCTCCATTTAAACTTATTATGTTGGGGCAACACTGGTTCAAATACCACTTCCCTTGAGACTGGTGCTATCTTTATTCTTCCTCGAATGGGTACCTGACTTCCAGAAAATTTTCCAAATGAAAGGAAAATTTTCTGCCCCAGTTTGACAGTCTCCCTTATGGCATGCATTTCTGTCATCAATGCCATTTCCTTTACCTGTTTCAAATCAAACAAAATTTGTTAGTTTAAAACGTGGTGGTTGGTTGTGATATTCCTACTGGGATGGCTTTTCCTTTTCTCCTTCCTTGCTCTGCGCTCCACAATTTGTTGGGGATGATATTATTTGCTGGGGATAATCCCTTTCTGCTGGGGATATCCCTCTTCTTTTGTGGCATAGCTCGGAAACTGGCATTTCCCCGACCTTTTAGTCTAGTATGAATTTCCCCAAATCATGCTCACTGCTCTCCTTGCTTTGTTCAACGGGCCTTGGCCTTGAGGTTTATAACCTTTGATTTCGGCAAGGGTATCCCTCTTGACACTTGTCAATCCTTTTGTCAATTCCCTTTTGCTGGGGATATCTTTTTTGACACTGGCCTCGCGTTTGTTCCTCGTTGACTATACCACTTGGATGTACTAGTCAGATCTTATCTTGCATAATTGGAAAGCTGATGGCATATTTTGAAGTCAATTCACACTTGTTTTGACCTGACAGACTCTATTGGGGAGTTTTTCTATGAAAGGAAAAAGATAAAAAAAAATAATAAAAAAAGGAACAGAATAAAAGACAAATGAAAAAGATGACTCTGTAACAAAAGAAACTATAAATAAAAACCTATCAAACGCAGACACCGACTCTAATGGTCATGGCATGCATTTGTGGCCTATCTTCCGTCGTCAATCGTCTTTCAAGACCTTCAATTGGCAATTCCCCATCTGATTCTCAATCTTATTCGACTTGTAGTGCCCGAAGGGTTTTCACTATCAAGTCTCTCTCATTTTGTTTTTTTTCTCTCAGCTTGCATCGCCTTATGGTGCCTGTGAAGGTTTTCACCGATAAGACTCTCTCATTTGTATCACTTTCCAGTTGGGGATTTGGAGTGTTGCCAGTATGACTCTCTCTGTTGGAGATTAGAGTCCTTTCTGCTGTGGAACAGAATGTTATGTTCGCCGGTAAGACTCTTCATTTGTCTGACTTGGCATCTTTTAAAGACTGATCAGAAGGTATTTCTTTGGACCGTAATGTGGGTTTTTGGATAGGGCTAAAAAAAGGGTATTAAAGGCTCAAAAATGCATTAATTTTGGGTTATTAATTACAACCTTCGGAATTAAATTTATTTACAACAAACGCAACCTTTGCCCCAGTTTCTTGCTTGGGGACATTTTAATTTATGATTTTTTTCATTTTTCAAAACTATGATCGAGTCGTGAAGTGCCTACGTATCCTCTTTGAGGAATCAGGTCAAACGTAGTTCCCAATTCCTCTTTTTTCATTTGACTTTTTTTTGTTATCATTTTTCTTTTCTTTTCTTTTTCGTTTTGTTGTTTTCTTTTCTTCTTTTTTTTCTTTCTTTTTTATTCTTTTTTTTCATGTTTTCATGCCATGCTCGCGTTTTCTAGTCGTTTTTACTGATTCCGAACGAGGGGTATGAAAGAAAAATAAGTAAGGCTCAAAAGGGATAATGAAGGATAAAGTGTTTAGGTAGCAGAACAAAATGCCTTCGTCATTCCAGTCTTCAAAACATGCCAAATGCAAACAACACAACAAACAATAGATTTATAGTCTCTTCCGACGGTGCTGGGCTTGACAATTATGTTAAACATTTGCTTTTCCCTTTGTTATTTCTAAAACATCGTTGGGCGACACTCTCATTATCATGAATGACCCTCACGCCAATTTGGCGAATCTTGATTTTAACGGTTTTCTTTGTGTTTAACTTGCCCCAGTTCCACATGACTCGGGCTTCAAATAATCCCAAACCGTTCTTATTTCCTTTAAATGGTCTGATCGCCTTTCCAGGGTTTTACGATTAACTTTTAAGGTTTGGCCCAAACTGTGTGCGCATGTCATGTCACTAGAATCGACACTGAACAAAAACGATAAAAGGACTAAACAAAGAGATGACTGGAAATAAAGAAAGACCGGATTTTGTATTAGACTACCGGTGAAATGGTTTAAATAACAAAACAAACAAAACAATCCAGAACAAAATCCTAAAACAAACTGGACAAGACAATATCCGACTTATAACCCTAATAATCCGAACAACATAAATGTCAACAAAATAAGCCACCACAAGCTTCTCTCTTGTTAACCAAGGAACAGAGCGTCCTTCCACTTTATCAAGACTGGCATCTTAGCCACTGAGCTTTGCATCGATACTGCCAAGACCATTACCAGCTTCAATATCATCAACATCCGTTGGCAAGTTCTCGAGGGGGCTCGAGTGCACCATGTCACTGTTATTAATCACAACCCGCCCTTCTTGGATCATTTTCTCTACTTCCCTTCTCCAACTATGACAGCTCTCAATGTTGTGCCCTATGACATTGGAGTGGTAGGCGCATCGCGCTGCCGGATCAAAGCTCCTTGCAAGTGGATTTGGAGTACATGCGGGGAGTGGCTCAATCGAGCCAGCATGCTTTAGCCTTTCAAACAGACTTGCATAAGATACTCCGATAGGGGTGAGAGCCTTTCCTCGTTTCAGCAACCTTTCGTTCCTAAATGCTTGATTGGGCCGGAAACCTGATCCAGGGGGCTTCCGGTAGGCTTGTGAGGGTGGATAGGCCTTCTGTGGAGCTGGGTATTTGGAAAGTGAAGCCCGTCTTTGGGAATCTCGTGGAGAGAAGTAGCATTGGGGAGGGGAGTAGCGTGGACGAGTGATGGAGCTACTCGGGTAGCTAGGAAAGCTGTCATAAGTGGGCTGGGATGGAGAGTATGGGGGATGGGTAATGCCAGAGTTTGAAAAGCTTGGCGGTGGTGGGGGTGGTGCTTTCCCAGTTATCCATGCCTGATTTTTGACCCTCCCCGAGAATTTTCACATTTTTAGCGTGAATATGTGAAATTGGGTCTAGTATAGCTATTTTAACTATTTTTACTTTATTTCGTTGCAAAAAGAAAAATTACAAAAAAAAAGTATATATATAAATTTTAGTTTATGTATCCCTCATAAACTTGAAAAAATCAAAAATTGCACTTTATTTTGGTACTTTATATAAATTCGAAAATTAACAAAAAATATATATATAATTCTATTAATGTTTTGAAGTCATTTTAATACAAAAAATATTATTTCATATTTTTGTCTTTATTAAAAAAAACGAAAATTACAAAAAATAGTTTTATTAATATGTTATAGTTATTTTAACTTTGAAAAATACAAAAAATATTACTTCATATTTTATCTTAATATTTACGAAAAATACAAAAAAATGGTTTTATTAATATTTTGTAGCTATTTTAAAACCTTAAAAATATTTAAAAAAAAAGATATAGTTTTGTTAAATACTAGTCTTATTTTCGGTAGTTATTTTGCTTACATAGGACTAGTTAAGCAACGTGTTCCTATTTCTCGGGTCCGGGCAAAAGAATAATATTCGGGTTCAAACTACCCGATTTTAGGCCTAATTTTCGGACCTAGCCCATAATAACCGTGTCCAGGACACGTGGGGAACCCCACCACGCGTGGGGGACATATGCCTTGAATCCCACCACGCGTGGGCTCATTTTTCTGGGTAAAACCCAGTACAAAACACGGACAAAAAGCAAAAAGGAACGGGGAGACTTGGGGGGATTTTTGGAAATTTGAAAAAAAAAAAAAAACATGTACTGTTTATCTTCTTCTTAAGAAGAAGAAGCAGAAAGAACGGGAAAAAAAAAAACGAAACCAGCCCCCCTCCCCCTCGTCGTCATTTCCGGACGACAACCAAACGGGACCAACTCCTCCCACCTTCACCACCGAGTAACCAGCCCCCTCCCCCTCGTCATCATTTCCAGACGACAACCAAACGACCATTCCCCGGTCACCTTCCCCAGCTCCCTCTCCGCCATAACCACCAGCCCCATCACCACCGTCGTCAACCACCACTACCCCGTCACCTTCCCCCAGCTCCCTCTCCGCCTCAACACCACCACCATGCTGCCCGCAACCCCACAGTCCACCAGACCAAAAACCATGCAAAACCCTCACGTCCAAAACCACTAAACAGATCCCTCCATCGTCCAACTGCTGCCCGTCAAGCAGCATCTATCGCTGCTGCATCGTCAAGCCTCATCGTCGACCACTCTCCGAACAACCACCCCTCCTCCTCTAATCCCATCGCAACCGGGCGATTATACAGTCGCCATTCGCGTGTCCAGTGACCGCTATTTCTTCATTGTCGTCGTGTAGTCCGTCCGAGGTCGTTGTTGGGTTGTGTTCGTGGCTTCCGGTCTGATATCGTTGAGCTTGACGTCGAGTTTGGTCGTTGAGGTCGATGTAGAGGTTTGGTCCCTGGTTCTATTCGTTTCTGTCTGTTCAGGTTAGTAAGCTCTCACTGTATTAGATAAAGAAATTTTATGTTCAATGTTCGAAGTTGCAATATATCGATTGATATGATAATTTTCTGCCCATGTTTCACCGTACGCATTTTTGCTCATTTTGCGTTATGTGACTCTTGTTTATTCGATGTCATTCAATTAAGTTGGACTGTTGTTTTACGACACAAGTTTGACGTTAATTTGTTCGTACTTTCCTTCGCTTAGTTCATTCGAAAAAAAACAAAATTTATTATCAGTACTTGTTGTTATTACTTCCAAAACACTCATTTTGCTAGATTCCTTTTATTAAATTTGTGACGAGTTATGAGATTTCAGTTGTCAATAGGTTATAAAGTTTAGTATTGTTAAAGGCGTAAAAATGGCATCCTTTTAAAAAAAATATATATAAAAAAAAATATAAAAAAAAAGGTAAATAAAACAAATAAATAAATAAACAAAAAACGAGACTAGCTTCGCCAAAAATAAAAATGTACATATTGTGGAGCCCTCGCAAAATATATGTATTAAGTACTTAGATTTCGGGACGGCCCGTTTAGTAAATTTCACGGCCCTACCCAAAAATAATAATGCGCTAGTTGCTTCAGGCGCGCCTTTAATAATTTGATTTTCCTAAACTCGGGTGCACATTTATGTGACCCAAATCTAAATCTCAACGGAGTCGAAATATGTCTCTAGTCACGGGCGCATTGATTGTGGCGTGGCCCGGGATGCATTTCCATGACGTTGCAAATTCTTTAAAAAAATAAGAATGAGATGAGCCTCGCCGAATAAAAAATACAAATTGCGGGGCCCTCAGCAAATACTTGTTTAAAATTACTTAGAATTCAGGAGGGTCGATTAGCGAATTTCACGGCCTCCGCAAAATAATAACGCGATAGTCTCTTTAGGCACGTGTTTAATAATTTACTTTCTTAAGCTCGGGTGTGTATTTCATGCGACCCAAATCCAAATCTCAAAACATCAAACAAAATGCGTTCCGGATTATGGGTGCATTTCATGTGACGCAGTCCAAAGACGTATTTTAAGCGATGTTCACATTCTTGTAAAAAACAATAATAATAAAGCGGTAAAAGATAAAATTTGCACATGGTTCATAATTGTATTAAAAATCAGATGAATAAGCCGAATATAACAGTTGAGCGACCGTGCTAGAACCACGGAACTCGGGAATGCCTAACACCTTCTCCCGGGTTAACAGAATTCCTTATCCGGATTTCTGGTACGCAGACTGTAATATAGAGTCATTATTTTCCTCGATTCGGGATTAAAATTGGTGACTTGGGACACCCTAAATCTCCCAAGTGGCGACTCTGAAATAAATAAATAAATCCCGTTTCGATTGTCCTTTAATTGAAAAAAACTCCCCCTGCGCCGCGGGCGCGGAAAAAGGAGGTGTGACAGCTCTGGCGACTCTGCTGGGGATTTGGAACCCAGAACCACTGGTTCAGGGTTAAGAATTCGAGCTTAGAATAATTGTTATTATTTGGCTTTATTTATTATTTGATTTTTACATGTTTGAGCCTAATGTGCTAAATGCTGCTTTTACTGCTTTGATATTACGTGAACTGTATATAAACTGTGCCGAAACCCCTATACTTTCTGAGTCTTCTAAATCATGAAGAAGGGCATACTTCGTATGACTTCTTTTCTGTATAGCGTCAAATCCCAATTTAGAACGAGGTTCGGATAAGTTGCTAAGCCGGCTGGCCTTTTGGTTCCCGGAAAGGAGCTCCTTCCTCAGCTCGAGTTGTCCGCTCGGGTACACTGTCTAGAACACCGACCCAGGTTTTTGAACCTAGTATAACAAAGCCACATGCCGGATCCCTAGTAGGAACGTTTATTTGCATCATGTGCATTTGACTTAGGGGACTCAACATAGGGGTTGGGTCCGTCTAGGACAAGCAACCTGAAAATAATAGACAATCTTTCGGCATCCTATGTGCTACATGTTGTATTTAGTCAAGGGCGTATGGGTCATTTGGTCATTTCCAGCATGATGTTATTTTAATCAAAGCATGGGGAACATTTGTGGAATCCAAGAAGCCTTGGAATTCCCTATGTCCCCCACGCTTGCTTTTTGGGAAAGCACATGGGGAACATTTGTGGAATCCAAGAAGTCTTGGAATTCCCATATGTCCCCCACGCTTCATATGTTGGGAAAAGCGCATGGGGAGCATTTGCGGAATCCAAGAAGTCTTGGAAATCGTTATGTCTCCCATGCCACATTTTTGAAAGAAATAATAAATATAAAAAATAAAATTACAAATAAAACAAAGCATGAAAATTCAAAAAGATTTTGTATGTTTTCATTATTTTCCACAAAAAAAAAATCGTGAAAAAGAGGAGAAAAAATGACAGTGTAGAGATATAACTACTTATTGTTAGAAAAAAAAATGTTCAAGTAGTGTCGAAACTCTGCCGAAATTTTGAGAAAATAAAAAAAAATGTGTTAGTTTGCTTTATTAAAAGCAAAGGAAAAAAAAAGGTCGTCGCTCTGTTTTGTTTTTCAAAAAAAAAGGAGAAAAGATATATAGTTTGTCTTGCCATTAAAAAGAAAATAAAAAAAGAGTCTTGTTTTAAAAAATAAAAAAATGGTTTTTTTTATTACTTATTTGCTTATGAAAATGCAAAAAAAAAATATATAAAAGAAAAAATAAAAGGAGTCTTTCATTATCTGTCGCAAGTATATATATATATAAAATCCAAAAAGTTTTTCTTATTTTCCAAAAAAATTTATATATATCTTTATCTGTTGCAAGAACAATTGTCTTGCCGAAAGTTTTTAGAATCCCAATTCTCAAAACAAATAATCCAAAAATATTTTCCATTATTGACTTCTTCAGAAAGTCTTTCCAATTTTTATTTTATTTTTTTAAAAAAAAATAAAAATAATTAATAAACAAAATAAAAAAAAATATAAAAACAAATCCGAAAATATTTTGATTCTTTTTTTCAAAATTGAAAAGAAGATTCAAAATTCAAAAAAAAAAAACATTTTGAGAAGCATTTCTTTTATTAAAGGCAAAATTCCGAAAATAGTTTCTTCTTCTTCTTTAGAATAAAGAAAAAAAAGAGCAAATGAAAATTCAAAAAATATATCTTAGAAGTGTTTCTTTTAAAAAGAAAATCAATCAAAAAAAATGCTTCCTTTCTTCTTTTAAAGTAGTTCTTTTGCCCGAACTACGCGGGTTTGATTCTCACCGGATGTGAGATACGTAGGCAACCCTCATCGGGTCCAACCCCACCTTCTCAAAAAAAGAAGAAGAAGGAATGTTTTATGTTTTTCGTTAATTTGTTTGTTTGTTATGAATGAAAAATAATAGTCTATTTGATTGTTGTGGGAAAAATAATAAAAACAAAAAAAATATAGAAAATGGAAAAGGGTCCTCTCAAAAATAGTTTATTCGCCCGAACTACGCGGGTTTGATTCTCACCGGATGTGAGATACGTAGGCAACCCTCATCGGGTCCAACCCCACCTTTTGCTAAAATAGCTAAAAAAACAAATAATAATAATAATAACAAAAATACATGTCAAATTTTAGCTTTTGTCATAAAGAAGTCGGGTGACGCTGTTTTATCAAGACATAGCCGAATGTTCCCGAAAGGGACGCCGGAAGGCTGACTTTGCATAAACAGCCACTTTTGGGTCATTTTTAAGACTTGGTCCAGTTGACCCCCACAGCCTAAAAATCTTCGTCCCCGGGACGTTGAAAGGCCGTGCTTGCAATATTGAGTTTTCTAATTCGAAAAACGACAAAAGAGTCATAAATAAGTCAGGTGATGCTGTTTTGTCATAAATAGCCGAATGTTCCCGAAAGGGACGCCGGAAGGCTGACTTTGCATAAATAGCCACCTTCGGGTCATGCTTAGAATTTTTGGTCCAAGTTGACCCACACAGCCTTATAAATCTTCGTCCCCGAGGCGCTGAAGGGCCGTGTTTACAACGCCAAGTCTTTTATTGTAATTTGAAAAGAAAAATCAAAGAGTCAGCGGTCATGTGAATACCGTCTTTTGTCATAATAAGCCGAGCCAGCTTCGGCCGCATCTTAAACCGTTCTTGCCGAAGTAGCCTTAGAGTATCTTTCAGTTGTCGAAAGGTTATTTTCATAAAAGAATGGACAAGTTTGTAAAGTGTCGAAATAATCCTCCCCGGCCTCAAAATTCATGTGAAATTTGGAAGGGGCCACATTTGCAAAAATAACCGTTTGGTTGCGCATTTGTCGAACAGAGAAAGGGAGCTAGCCTTTTGTTTGTGAAGTTTGTAAACCTTTTGATTAAAATAGGCGGGTTGTTTGATTTTCAAGTTTGCAGGTCATCTATAAACCTTTGAAACCCAGTTTGTTTCAATATGAAAATTGAAAAAATGTTCATTGTTGTTTATCTTTTATTGGGCCGAACTACGCAAGATCTGATTCATGCAGGGACATGATACGTAGGCAATCTCCATAAGATTCGACCACCACTAAAATGAAAAAAAAAAGAAAAAAAAATAAAAAAAGAAAATAAAATAAAAATATATAATAATAAATAAATAAAAGAGAGTGTGGAAGATTTTCAGGGGGCACAATTGCCTAACTGCTTGGGTACATTTTTGATATATGATTGTCCGTCCAATGCCCTAACACTAACGTGATGACTTCCTTTTGATGTGTTCATATATAGAAAAGTGGTTGGTTGTGGTAACTCCTCCCTGCAAAGCAAAATCAAAGGACAATGGCTCAGAACCGCAGAACCGAGTGGGTCGGTACTGATGACCGACAATAATTGGTCGAACGGAACAGCGGGTTGGTAGAAGAAGTGAGATTGCTGAGACAGCATGTGGCAGACATGTATCAGGCATGGATAACGGGAAAAGCACCACCCCCTCCACCGCCAAGTCTCTTGAACTCGGTCAATTCCCAAGCACCCAACACCATAATGGAAGATCCCCCATACTCTCCATCCCAACCCACTTATGGCAGCCTTCCCAGCTACCCGAGTAGCTCCATCACTCCTCAATGCTTCTCCGCTCCCCAACACCACTTCTTTCCCCGCCATACTTCACTTTCCAGGCACCCGGCTCCACAAAATGCCTACCCACCTACACAAGCCTACCAAAAGCCACCTGGATCAGGTTTCCGGCCCTGTCAACATGCAAGAATGAAGAGGTTGCTGAAACGAGGAAAGGCTCTCACCCCCATCGGGGTATCTTATGCCAGTCTGTTTGAAAGGCTAAGGCATGCTGGTTCGATTGAGCCACTCCCCGCATGTACTATAAATCCGCTTGCAAGGAGCTTTGATCCGGCAGCACGATGTGCCTACCACTCCAATGTCATAGGGCACAACATTGAGAGCTGTCATAGATGGAGAAGGGAAGTAGAGAAAATGATCCGAGAAGGGCGGGTTGCGATTAATAACAGTGACATGGAGCACTCGAACCTCCTCGAGAACTTGCCTACGGAGGTTGATGAGGTTGAAGCTGGTAATATTGATGCAAAGCTCAGTGGCTAAAATGCCAATTTTGATAAAGTGGGAGGACGTTTTGTTCCTTGGTCAGCAAGAGAGAAGCTTGTGGTGGCTCATTTTGTTGTCATTTCTGTTGTTCGGATTATTAGGGTTATGAGTCGGATGTTGTCTTGTCCAGTTTGTTTTTAGGATTTTTGTTCTGGATTGTTTTGTTATTTAAACCATTTCACCGGTAGTCTAATACAAAGTCCGGTCTTTTATTATTTCCAGTCATCTTTTTGTTTAGTCCTTTTACCATTTTGTTCGATGCTGATTCTAGGGACATGACATGCGTGCACACTTTTGGGCCTAATCTTTAAAGTTAATCATAAAACCCTGGAAAGGCGATCAGACCATTTAAAGAAAATAAGGATGGTTTGAGATTATTCAGAGCCCGAGTCATGTGGAACTGGGGCAAGTTGAACACAAAGAATACCGTTAAAGAAAGATTCGCCTAAATTGGCATGAGGGTCGTTCATAATAATGAGAATGAGAGTGTCGCCCAACGGTGCTTTAGAAGTGACAAATGAACAAACATATGTTTAACATAATTGTCAAGTCCAGCACCATCAGAAGAGACTACAAATTTAAATTGTGTTGTTTGCACTAGGCATGTTTTGAAGACTGGAATGACGAAGGCATTTTGTTCTGCTACCCAAACACTTTATCCTTCGTTAACCCCTTTTGAGCCTTATTTATTTTCTTTCATACCCCTCGTTCGGAATCAGTAGCAACGAAAAAGAAAAAAAAAGAAAGAAAGAAAACAACAAAACGAAAAAGAAAAAAGAAAAGAAAAGAAAAGAAAGATAAGAAATGAGTAAAAAGAAAGTCAAATGAAAAAAAGGAATTGGGAACTACGTTTGACCTGATTCCTCAAAGAGGATACGTAGGCGCTTCACGGCTCGGTCATAGTTTTGAAAAATGAAAAAAAAAATCAATTAAAATATCCCCAAGCAAGAAACTGGGGCAAAAGTTGCGTTTGATGTAAATAAATCTAATTCCGAAGGTTGTAATTAATAACCCAAAATTAATGCATTTTTGAGCCTTTTATACCCTTTCTTTCTAGCCCTATCCAAAACCCACATTACGGTCCAAAGAAAGACCTTCTGACCAGTCTTCAAAAGATGCCAAGTCAGACAAATGAAGAGTCTTACCGGCGCACATAACATTCTGTTCCACAGCAGAAAGGACTCTAATCTCCAACAGAAAGAGTCATACCGGCAACACTCCAAATCCCCAGCTGGAGAGAGACATAAAACGAGAGAGTCTTATTGGTGAAAACCTTCACAGGCACCATAAGGCGATGAAAGCTGAGAGAAGAACCCAAAAATGAGAGAGACTTGATAGTGAAAACCCTTCGGGCACTACAAGTCGAATAAGATTGAGAATCAGATGGGGAATCGCCAATTGAAGATCTTGAAAGATGATTGACGGCAGAGGATAGGCCACATACGCATGTCATGGCCATTAGAGTCGGTATCTGCGTTTGATAGGTTTTTATTTATAGTTTCTTTTGTAAAAGAGTCATCGTTTCCTTTGTCTTTTATTTTGTTTCTGTTATCTTTCTCCTTTCATAAAAAATTTTCCCCAATAGAGTCTGTCCGGTCAGAACAAGTATGAAATGACTTCAAAATATGCCATCAGCTTTCCAAGATGAGATCTGACTAGTATATCCAAATGGTATAGTCAGCAAGGAACAAGCGCGAGGCCAGTGTCAAAAAAGATATCCCCAGCAAAGGGAATTGACAAAAGGATTGACGAGCGTCAAGAGAGATATCCTTGCCAAAACCAAGGTTATAAACCTCAAAGGCCAAGGCCCATGAACAGAGCAAGGAGAGCGGCGAGCATGATTTGGCGAAATCCGTACTAGACTAAAAGGTCGGGGAAAATGCCAGTTTCCAAGCTATGCCACAAAAGAAGAGGGATATCCCCCAGCAGGAAGGGATTATCCCTAGCACATAATATCATCCCCAACAAGTTGTGCAACGCAAAGCAAGGAAGGAAAAAAGGAAAAGCCATCCCATTGGGAGTATCACAACCAACCACCATGTTTTAAACTAACAATTTTGTTTGATTTGAAACAGGTAAGGGAAATGGCATTGAGGCAGAAACGCATGCCACAAGGGATATTATCAAACTGGGGCAGAAAATTTTCCTTCCATTTAGAAAATTTTCTGGAAGTCAGGTACCCCCAGCTGATAACATTTTACCCCCAACAGGTAAGTAAATAATTCCTCAACAGTGTTATCCCTAGCAGTTGCGAGGGGTCCAACACAAGGTTGGAAAGTCGGTATCCTCAGCGGTTAGACTTCAAAGGAGGAAGCTAATAATAATAATAATAATAATAATAAATAAATAAATAAATAAATAAAAGAATAATAATAAAAAGTGGGGAAGGTAGAAAAGGAAAGTTCATCCCAATCCCCAGCAAGTATTCGAGGTAAGACATTTTCAAGTCTTAAAGATATTTTGGGTTCATCCGCCCTCAAATAGGATATGTTGGGTTCATCCGCCCTCAAATAGGATCTGTCGGGTTCATCCGCCCTCAAATAGGATATGTCGGGTTCATCCGCCCTCAAATAGGATCTGTCGGGTTCATCCGCCCTCAAATAGGATCTGTCGGGTTCATCCGCCCTCAAATAGGATCTGTTGGGTTCATCCGCCCTCAAATAGGATCTGTCGGGTTCATCCGCCCTCAAATAGGATATGTTGGGTTCATCCGCCCTCAAATAGGATCTGTTGGGTTCATCCGCCCTCAAATAGGATCTGTCGGGTTCATCCGCCCTCAAATAGGATCTGTTGGGTTCATCCGCCCTCAAATAGGATCTGTCGGGTTCATCCGCCCTCAAATAGGATATGTCGGGTTCATCCGCCCTCAAATAGGATCTGTCGGGTTCATCCGCCCTCAAATAGGATCTGTTGGGTTAATCCGCCCTCAAATAGGATCTGTTGGGTTCATCCGCCCTCAAATAGGATATGTTGGGTTCATCCGCCCTCAAATAGGATATGTCGGGTTCATCCGCCCTCAAATAGGATCTGTTGGGTTCATCCGCCCTCAAATAGGATCTGTCGGGTTCATCCGCCCTCAAATAGGATCTGTCGGGTTCATCCGCCCTCAAATAGGATCTGTTGGGTTCATCCGCCCTCAAATAGGATCTGTTGGGTTCATCCGCCCTCAAATAGGATATGTTGGGTTCATCCGCCCTCAAATAGGATATGTCGGGTTCATCCGCCCTCAAATAGGATCTGTCGGGTTCATCCGCCCTCAAATAGGATCTGTCGGGTTCATCCGCCCTCAAATAGGATCTGTCGGGTTCATCCGCCCTCAAATAGGATCTGTCGGGTTCATCCGCCCTCAAATAGGATATGTCGGGTTCATCCGCCCTCAAATAGGATATGTTGGGTTCATCCGCCCTCAAATAGGATATGTCGGGTTCATCCGCCCTCAAATAGGATCTGTCGGGTTCATCCGCCCTCAAATAGGATATGTCGGGTTCATCCGCCCTCAAATAGGATCTGTCGGGTTCATCCGCCCTCAAATAGGATCTGTTGGGTTCATCCGCCCTCAAATAGGATCTGTCGGGTTCATCCGCCCTCAAATAGGATCTGTTGGGTTCATCCGCCCTCAAATAGGATATGTCGGGTTCATCCGCCCTCAAATAGGATATGTCGGTTAATCCGCCCTCAAATAGGATCTGTTGGGTTAATCCGCCCTCAAATAGGATCTGTCGGGTTCATCCGCCTTCAAATAGGATATGTTGGGTTCATCCGCCCTCAAATAGGATATGTCGGGTTAATCCGCCCTCAAATAGGATCTGTCGGTTCATCCGCCCTCAAATAGGATCTGTTGGGTTCATCCGCCCTCAAATAGGATCTGTTGGGTTAATCCGCCCTCAAATAGGATATGTTGGGTTCATCCGCCCTCAAATAGGATCTGTTGGGTTCATCCGCCCTCAAATAGGATATGTTGGGTTCATCCGCCCTCAAATAGGATATGTTGGTTTCAGTCTTTACTTTTAAGTGTTGAAATTGGGAGCCCGCCCAGATAACAGAGGCATAAATTCAGTCTTTTTATTTTCAAGTGTCGAAGTTGGGAGCCCGCCCAGATAATAGAGGCATACATTCAGTCCTTTTATTTCAAGTGTTGAAGTTGGGAGCCCGCCCAGATAATAGAGGCATACATTCAGTCTTTTTATTTCAAGTGTTGAAATTGGGAGCCCGCCCAGATAATAGAGGCATACATTCCACGTCTTTACCCATAGGAGATGCATTTCCTTCTAAGTTCAGTTCTACCAATAGGAGACGCACTTCCTAAAGTTTATATGTTTCACCATAGGAGACGCACCTCCTAAGTTCAGTTTCACCATGGGAGACGCACTTCCTAAAGTTCAGTTTCACCATAGGAGACGCACTTCCTAAAAATATTTCACCAGTAGGAGACGCACTTCCTAAGCAAGTTTTATCAGTAGGAGACGCACTTCCTAAGATAAGTTTCACCAGTAGGAGACACACTTCCTAAGTTCAGTTTCACCAATAGGAGACGCACTTCCTAAAAATATTTTATCAGTAGGAGACGCACTTCCTAAGATAAGTTTCACCAGTAGGAGACGCACTTCCTAAGTTTCAGTTTCACCAATAGGAGACGCACTTCCTAAGTTTCAGTTTCACCAGTAGGAGACGCACTTCCTAAGTTAATTTCACCGATAGGAGACGCACTTCCTAAGTTTATTTCACCAATAGGAGACGCACTTCCTAAGTTTCAGTTTCACCAATAGGAGACGCACTTCCTAAGTTTCAGTTTCACCAATAGGAGACGCACTTCCTAAGATAAGTTTCACCAGTAGGAGACGCACTTCCTAAGTCAGTTTCACCAGTAGGAGACGCACTTCCTAAGTCAGTTTCACCAATAGGAGACGCACTTCCTAAGCAAGTTTCACCAATAGGAGACGCACTTCCTAAGTTAATTTCACCGATAGGAGACGCACTTCCTAAGTTTATTTCACCAATAGGAGACGCACTTCCTAAGCAAGTTTCACCAATAGGATACGCACTTCCTAAGTTAATTTCACCGATAGGAGACGCACTTCCTAAGTTTATTTCACCAATAGGAGACGCACTTCCTAGGTTCAGTTTCACCAATAGGAGACGCACTTCCTAAGCAAGTTTCACCAATAGGAGACGCACTTCCTAAGCAAGTTTCACCAATAGGAGACGCACTTCCTAAGCAAGTCTTACCCAGCAGGAGACGCACTTCCTAAGAACAAGTTTCATCAATAGGAGACGCACTTCCTAGATTCATTTCACCCATAGGAGACGCACTTCCTAAGTTTAGTTCTACCAATAGGAGACGCACTTCCTAAGCAAGTTTTACCCATTAGGAGACGCACTTCCTAAGAACAGTTTTTCCAATAGGAGACGCACTTCCTAAGCAAGCTTCACCAGTAGGAGACGCACTTCCTAATTTGATTCATTTTAAGTTCGACCGTAGGAGACGCACTTCCTAATCGAGATTTTATTCATAAGAGACGCACTTCCTAGTTTCTAATCACTGAAGTTTTCACCCTTAGGAGACGCACTTCCTAGTTTAGCTCAGTCCGATTCAACCATAGAAGACACACTTTCTAGTTTGAGTCATTGATGTTTTTATTTTAGCAGACACATTTGCTAGCAAGGGTTTTGGTTTTACTCATAGGAGATGCACATCCTAGACTTTAGTTTGCTCTCATCATTGCATCAGTGGTGTAAGTGAGTTACAATTTTGCTAACGACTCACAAATCTTCCCAGTACAAACTGGTTAGGAAATTTTGTTTGTTTTGTTTGTTTTGATTGTCAGGGACCCGCCTGTAGAACGGAGGTTGTTGCGTGTCGAAGATAGAAGAAGTCAGGAGTCCGCCTGTAGAACGGAGAAACATTTTTCAAAATCAAGCAGTGACCCACTGGAAAGCAGAAGGATTACAACAGAAATCCCCAGCACTCAATCCAAGATAGAAGCAACAAGAAGCTCGCCCCAAGAATGCGAGTCAACAGTCTGAGAGGGTCAACAAAAGCTAGTCACAAAAAAAAAACAAAAACAAAAAAAAAAAGAAAAAGAAAAAGAAAAAATGAATGAATCCAAAGCACAGAAGTGGAGAACAGATGTGATCTGCTCAAGAACTGGCGCCTACAACTAGCAAGTATCAAGGTTCAAATTCAAAGTCTGTATGAAGCACCATTCAAGACTCAAGACCAAGTTTCAGAAGACTTAAGAGATAGGAATCCTTGTAACTAGTAGCTGATAGGCTTAGTTAGTCTTTTTCAGTTTTCATTTTTGTTGTAATGGCAGGACCGCGGACCGGAACCTCAACGGAACGACACCTCGATCGGCTCTTCACCTCGGTACACTTCACTATCTCTCTCATTTCCGAACTACACGTGGCCTGATTCCTGTATAACCAAGGATATGTAGGCAGCTCGGATACCAGGGCTCGGTCACATTCCCTCCCTTTCCTGAAGTGTAGTCCGTCCAAGTAATGGTCGGGTCAAAAACACGGCTAGTCGTTCTTTGTCGGAAAACTCTTCGTGTTTCCAGTCAAAGAGGGGCAGCTGTAAGCACGTGATTTTTGACCCTCCCCGAGAATTTTCACATTTTTAGCGTGAATATGTGAAATTGGGTCTAGTATAACTATTTTAACTATTTTTACTTTATTTCGTTGCAAAAAGAAAAATTACAAAAAAAAAGTATATATATAAATTTTAGTTTATGTATCCCTCATAAACTTGAAAAATCAAAAATTGCACTTTATTTTGGTACTTTATATAAATTCGAAAATTAACAAAAAATATATATATAATTCTATTAATGTTTTGAAGTCATTTTAATACAAAAAATATTATTTCATATTTTTGTCTTTATTAAAAAACGAAAATTACAAAAAAAATATAGTTTTATTAATATTTTATAGTTATTTTAACATTGAAAAATACAAAAAATATTACTTCATATTTTATCTTAATATTTACGAAAATTACAAAAATAGTTTTATTAATATTTTGTAGCTATTTTAAAACCTTAAAAATATTTAAAAAAAGATATAGTTTTGTTAAATACTAGTCTTATTTTCGGTAGTTATTTTGCTTACATAGGACTAGTTAAGCAACGTGTTCCTATTTCTCGGGTCCGGGCAAAAGAATAATATTCGGGTTCAAACTACCCGATTTTAGGCCTAATTTTCGGACCTAGCCCATAATAACCGTGTCCAGGACACGTGGGGAACCCCACCACGCGTGGGGGACATATGCCTTGAACCCCACCACGCATGGGCTCATTTTTCTGGGCAAAACCCAGTACAAAACACGGACAAAAAGCAAAAAGGAACGGGGAGACTTGGGGGGATTTTTGGAAATTTGAAAAAAAAAAAAAGAAAAGAAAACATGTACTGTTTATCTTCTTCTTAAGAAGAAGAAGCAGAAAGAACGGGCCAGCCCCCCTCCCCCTCGTCGTCATTTCCGGACGACAACCAAACGGGACCAACTCCTCCCACCTTCACCACCGAGTAACCAGCCCCCTCCCCCTCGTCATCATTTCCAGACGACAACCAAACGACCATTCCCCGGTCACCTTCCCCAGCTCCCTCTCCGCCATAACCACCAGCCCCATCACCACCGTCGTCAACCACCACTACCCCGTCACCTTCCCCCAGCTCCCTCTCCGCCTCAACACCACCACCATGCTGCCCGCAACCCCACAGTCTACCAGACCAAAAACCACGCAAAACCCTCGCGTCCAAAACCACTAAACAGATCCCTCCATCGTCCAGCTGCTGCCCGTCAAGCAGCATCTATCGCTGATGCATCGTCAAGCCTCATCGTCGACCACTCTCCGAACAATCACCCCTCCTCCTCTAATCCCATTGCAACCGGGCGATTATACAGTCGCCATTCGCGTGTCCAGTGACCGCTATTTCTTCGTTGTCGTCGTGTAGTCCGTCCGAGGTCGTCGTTGGGTTGTGTTCGTGGCTTCCGGTCTGATATCGTTGAGCTTGACGTCGAGTTTGGTCGTTGAGGTCGATGTAGAGGTTTGGTCCCTGGTTCTATTCGTTTCTGTCTGTTCAGGTTAGTAAGCCTCACTGTATTAGATAAAGAAATTTTACGTTCAATGTTCGAAGTTGCAATATATCGATTGATATGATAATTTTCTGCCCATGTTTCACCGTACGCATTTTTGCTCATTTTGCGTTATGTGACTCTTGTTTATTCGATGTCATTCAATTAAGTTGGACTAGTTGTTTTACGACACAAGTTTGACGTTAATTTGTTCGTACTTTCCTTCGCTTAGTTCATTCGAAAAAAAACAAAATTTATTATCAGTACTTGTTGTTATTACTTCCAAAACACTCATTTTGCTAGATTCCTTTTATTAAATTTGTGACGAGTTATGAGATTTCAGTTGTCAATAGGTTATAAAGTTTAGTATTGTTAAAGGCGTAAAAATGGCATCCTTTTAAAATATATATATATATATATATATATATATATTTTTAAAAAAAATATATATAAAAAAAGGTAAATAAAACAAATAAATAAATAAACAAAAAACGAGACTAGCTTCGCCAAAAATAAAAATGTACATATTGTGGAGCCCTCGCAAAATATATGTATTAAGTACTTAGATTTCGGGACGGGCCGTTTAGTAAATTTCACGGCCCTACCCCAAAATAATAATGCGCTAGTTGCTTTAGGCGCGCCTTTAATAATGTTATCTCCCTAAACTCGGGTGCACATTTATGTGACCCAAATCCAAATCTCAACGGAGTCGAAATATGTCTCTAGTCACGGGCGCATTGATTGTGGCGTGGCCCGAGATGCATTTCCATGACGTTGCAAATTCTTTAAAAAATAAGAATGAGATGAGCCTCGCCGAATAAAAATACAAATTGCGGGGCCCTCAGTAAATACTTGTTTAAAATTACTTAGAATTCAGGAGGGTCGTTTAGCGAATTTCACGGCCTCCGCAAAATAATAACGCGATAGTCTCTTTAGGCGCGTGTTTAATAATTTACTTTCTTAAGCTCGGGTGTGCATTTCATGCGACCCAAATCCAAATCTCAAAACATCAAATAAAATGCGTTCCGGATTGTGGGTGCATTTCATGTGACGCAGTCCAAAGACGTGTTTTAAGCGATGTTCACATTCTTGTAAAAACAATAATAATAAAGCGGTAAAAGATAAAATTTGCACATGGTTCATAATTGTATTAAAAATCAGATGAATAAGCCGAATATAACAGTTGAGCGACCGTGCTAGAACCACGGAACTCGGGAATGCCTAACACCTTCTCCCGGGTTAACAGAATTCCTTATCCGGATTTCTGGTACGCAGACTGTAATATAGAGTCATTATTTTCCTCGATTCGGGATTAAAATTGGTGACTTGGGACACCCTAAATCTCCCAAGTGGCGACTCTGAAATAAATAAATAAATCCCGTTTCGATTGTCCTTTAATTGGAAAAAACTCCCCCTGCGAGCTTGGCGGTGGTGGGGGTGGTGCTTTCCCAGTTATCCATGCCTGATACATGTCTGCCACATGTTGTCTCAGCATTTTCACTTCTTCTACCAACCCGTTGTTCTGTTCGACCAATTGTTGTCGGTCATCAGTACCGACCCACCCTGTTCTGAGGTTCTGTGTCATTTGCTTTGCAGGGAGGAGTTACCACAACCAACCACTTTTCTATATATGAACACAGCAAAGGGAAGCCATCACGTTAGTGTCAGGGCATTTGACAGATAATCATATATTAGAGATGCAATGCACCTAAGCAGTTAAACCGTTCTATCAGAGATGCGATGCACTTGCGCTTTCCTTTATTTTTCTTTCTTCCCTTTTTTTCTTTTTCAGTGGTGGTCGAATCTTATGGAGATTGCCTACGTATCATGACCCCGCATGAATCAGACCTTGCGTAGTTCGGACCAAATGAAAGGTAACAACAATGAGACACATTTTTTTTATCAATTTTCATAATAAAATAAACTGGGTTTCAAAGGTTGAAAGATGACCAACAAACTCAAAAATCAAACAACCCATATATTCTAGCCAAAAGATTTATAACCTCAAAACAAAAAGGCCAGCTTCCTTTCCCTGTTTGACAAATGCAACCAAACGGCTATTTTTGCAAATGTGCCCCCTTCCAAATCTCACATGAATTTTGAGGCCGGGGAGGATTATTTTGACACTTTACAAACTTGTTCTGTTCTTTTACGAAAATAACCTTTTGACGATTGAAAGATACTCTAAGGCTATTTCGGCAAGAACGGTTTTAAGACGCGGCCGAAGCTGGCTCGGCTTTATTTTGACCAAAAATTCAAATGGTATTCACCTAACCGCTGACTCTTTGTTGTTTTTTTTTTCAAATTACAATAAAAACCGGGTGTTGTAAACACGGCCCTTCAGCACCTCGGGGACGAAGATTTTTAAGGCTGTGTGGGTCAACTTGACCAAAAATCCTAAACATGACCCAAAAGGTGGTTGTTTATGCAAAGTCAGCCTTCCGGCGTCCTTTTCGGGAACATTCGGCTATGTCTTGATAAAACAGCGTCACCTGACTTCTTTATGACAAAATTAAAATTTGACATATTTTTTTTATTGGCTATTTTTAGCAAAAGGGGAGGTTGGACACCACTAGACTTATTTATGACAAAATAAAAAATTTTGACACGTTTTTTATTTATTTTTTTGGTTTTTGACTATTTTAGCAAAAAGGGGGTTGGACCCGATGAGGGTTGCCTACGTATCTCACATCCGGTGAGAATCAAACCCGCGTAGTTCGGGCCTCGCGAATAAGTAAATGAACTAATATTTTTTTTAATTGGAACTGTGAAAGAACTGCTTCAAAAGAAGAAAGGAAGTATATATATATATATATATATATTTTGATTGATTTCTTTTTGAAAGAAAGACTTGTAAAAATTCCTTTTCTTTTGATTTGAACTTTGAGAATTTCAAAAGTAAAGGACGTTTTTTTTTTGAATTTCCATTTGTTTTTTTTTCTTATTCTAAAAAAATATATTTTTTGGGATTTTACTTTTGATAAAAGAAATGCTTCTAAAAAATATTTTTTGAATTTTGAATTTTCTTTTCAATTTTGAAAGAAGTATCAAAATATTTTCGGATTTTTTTTTTAAAGAAAACATTTTTATTATTTTTGTTTTATCAACAGTGGAAAATAAAGATATTTATATTATTTTTTACAAGACATATCTTTTTTGGAATTTTACTTTGAATTTTCTTGGCAAGACAAATACTCTTTGCAACCAATGAAGATATATATATTTTTTTGGAAATAAAAAAAAACTTTTCGGATTTATATATATATATATATATATATATATATATATATATATATATATATATATATATATATATATATATATATTTGCGACAAATAATGAAAGACTCTTTTTTTTTGCATTTTCATAAGCAAATAAATAATAAAAAAAACCATTTTAAAAATAAGACTCTTTTTTATTTTCATTTTCATGGCAAGACAAACTATATATTTTTTCTATTTTTATTTTTAAAAAACAAAACAGAACAACGACTCTTTTTTTTTCTTTTCTTAGCTTTTAATAAAACAAACTAATAAGACATTTTTTTTTCATTTTCTCAAAATTTCGGTAGAGTTTTGACAGTATTTGGGCATTTGTTTTATTTTCAAAAATAAACAATCAATTCCCTAACCGCTATTTATTTTTTTTTCAATTTCAAAATATTATTCCTGATATTCACAAGTCAGTCAACACACAAGTCCGAATCAAATTAATGCGCAAGTAGTAACAAGTAAGATGCATCAGGATGGTCATTTTCATTTTTGGTGCACCTGTCCTAGACAGACTCAACCCCTGTGTTGAGCCTCCAAAGTCAGATGCACGTGATGCAAACAAACGTTCCTACTAGGGATCCGGCATGTGGCTTTGTTATACTAGGTTCAGAACCTGGGTGTTTGTTCTAGACCTGGCTTACCCGAGCGGACAGCTCGAGCCGAGGGGGGGTAGCGTACCGGGAATACAGAAGCTTCACCGGCTTAGCAACTTGTCCGAACCTCGTTCTAAATTGGGATTTGACACTATACAGAAAAGAAGTCGTACGAAGTACACCCTTCTTCATGATTTAGAAGACTCAGAGAGGAGATGGGTTTCGGCACAGTTTATACACAGTTCACGTAATATCAAAGCGGTAAAAGCAGCATTTAGCACATTAGGCTCAAACATGTAAAAATCAGATAAAACCAAATATAACAATTTATATGAGCTTGGATTTCTAACCCTGAACCAGTGATTCTGGGTAAATGTCCCCAGCAGAGTCGCCAGAGCTGTCACACCTCCTTTTTCCGACCCCGCGAAGGGCGTAGGAGTTTTTTCCAATTAAAGGACAATCAAAACGGGATTTATTTATTTATTTCAGAGTCGCCACTTGGGAGATTTAGGGTGTCCCAAGTCACCAATTTTAATCCCGAATCGAGGAAAAGAATGACTCCATATTACAGTCTGCGTACCAGAAATCCGGATAAGGAATTCTGTTAACCCGGGAGAAGGTGTTAGGCATTCCCGAGTTCCGTGGTTCTAGCACGGTCGCTCAATTGTCATATTTAGCTTATTTATCTGATTTTAATACAATTATGAACCGATGTGCCAATCTTAACTTTTTACCACTTTATTATTATTAATATTTTTTTTAAAAAAAAATAAAAAAATAAAATTGTGAACATCGTTTAAAACATGTCTTTGGATTACGTCACATGAAATGCACCCGCAATCCGGAACACATTTTTATTCAATGTTTTAGGATTTAGATTTGGGTCGCATGAAATGCGCATCCGAGTTTAAGAAGGTAAAATTAATTAAATCGCGCCTAAAGAGTCTAGCGCGTCATTATCTTTGGGGAAGGAAGTGAAATTCACTAAACAATCCATCCCAAATTCTAAGTAATCAATTAAATATTTATTGAGGGCCCCGCAATTAGTGCATTTTATTGGGCGAGGCTCATCTCATTTTATTTTTAAAAGGACAGTCCTAAAATGCCTACATTTTTTATTGAAATTTGTATCTACAAAATAAAGGAGAAATATCTTAATTTATTTACATGTTATTACCTAGTTACATTATACTAGGCATGTTCTCAGTTTGTCAAATTAAAAAAAAACATAGCAATTCTAATTTTAATCCTAGACCATTTATATGCTGAAATTAACCAATATTATTTAACTAAATAAATTTCTACTAACTTCCTACTAGATGGCCTATTCGTTTGATTTTTTATTCAACGGAATTACTACACCATTTATTTATTTTTAGGCAATAGATGTAGATAGTTCATTTGTTAAGCTATCGTCGAATGTTCCACTATATGTATTAAATATCTACATGATTCTGATTTTTTTGCAAACTACATAATTTATACATACAAATAAAATTCAGAATATAATTAAATATAATTCAAAATTTCAACTCTTCATTTTTTCGTATTCATGCTTCATATTTCGGATTACAATAACCAGCGTGTCAGTTGTGTACCTGATATTGGAAGCAAAAGAAAATGAAGATGAGAATCAGCAGCAGCAGTAAAATCAGTACAACACAGCAACAATAGCCCAACAACAGTAACAACCCAGTAACAGACCGGTGGAGTAGTAATCCAAAAAAAAAACAAAAGCTTCAGCTTTTATGAAACAACAATCAATTCTAATTTCAAACAACAAAAGAAAGCAGAATATTTTTTTTTAGTTTTTTTTTATTTGAAAGCTTAAATATTTTTCGGAATTTTCTATCTTTTAAATGTTCAGCCCTTTTCTCTCTTATTTTCAGATTTGTTTCTCTCCCCCGTTTTTTTTTCTGTCTGTGTCTTGTCCTGTCTGTGTTTTTTTTCTATCTGATTTCAAGACTTCTCTTTTATAACCCATCCCATAAACCTTTCAATTAATTAAAATCCATACTTTTTCTCTACCCAACCCATTATCTTTCCACTCATCCCCATTACATTAAATAAACATATCACACCACCCCATTTCATTTTGTCCCCCATGCTTCATTTAAAATAATGCAAGATTCCCCTTTAAATTAAATCTTGTCCCCCCTTTATATTAAATAATCATATCACAACCCACCCCATTTCATTTTGTCCCCCATGCTTCAAATAAACAATTACAAAATGTACAATTCCTAAACTACCCCTTCCGACCTTACTGAAATTACCAAACTACCCCTGAACGTATTACAAATTTACCAAACTACCCATCAGCTATAACACATCAATTAATCAAACTTAACCAAAATATAGACAATATGATCAATTTCTAACAATGTTCAAACAACAATATGAACACGGATGAACATCATAACAACAATATCACATGAACATGATTTTAACAACATTTCAACAACAAATCACATGAACACAAATTGAACAACCAAGAACAACTAAAATTTGATTGAACAATATTTTTGGCAACAACAAACCTATTTTTCGGATTTAAACAACAACAACAATCAAACAAGTATATTTAGATTCCTAAATTCAATAATATTGAACTTAAAATCAACTCTAACAACATTACAACCAACAATTCCTATATTAAACTTTATGAGACAAATTCAAGAAATAATCACAAATGGTAAACAAGAAATCAAGCTATACAAATTTCGGATTCAAGAACAATCAAACAAAGTATGAACATGAATTAAATCTATTTTAAACAACAAACATGATGGATTTAAACGATTAAACCAACATATTTCTCTAACACAACTAAATTCTTTAAACAAATAACAAGACCGACGAAGAAACAATTATGAACTTAAACTTGAACTTAACAATATTAACAATTTCTAACAATACATAAACACATGAAACAAATTGAAGAAATAGTTAATTAAATTTCAATTTGAATCTAACAAACATCAAACTAACAAATACTTACTTAAACAATAATACAAACATGAAATAAACATGAAAACAACTAATTAAACTTCTATTTTGAAATCTGAAAATTAATTTAACAAACAACATGAACACACTAGAAAATTATTTCAACGATGAACAACGAACAAACAAGAATTGAATTCTTTAACGATTTTGGATCCGGAAAATATCAAACAAAAATATGGACAAAAATAAAACTCAAAAACAACTAACCGGAGATGAATCAACGACGAACTTTGATTGTAAACAAATCTGTCCGAGAACGAATCTCGCACCAAGATAACTTGACGTCGAAGACGACTACGAACGGACGACCAAAGAGAAGAGACGCAATGGCAGCCATGGCTGCCTGCGTTGATGAGGAACAGTTGAACGAGCTGGAATGACAGCAGCAGTGGCGACCATGGCAGCAGCTGTCCGTCGACGGGGAGAAGAAGAAAACATCGGCAGAAGCAACGGGGCATAAACGGGCAGCAGTGACGCGTTTGAACGATGAGGAAGCAGCTGCGGCGCAGTAGGAGCTTCGACGAGCAGCAGCAGCAGTCTTAAAGTGAGGAAGAAGAAACAGCAACGTTGGTTAAAGCTCGACGAAGAACGAAGGAGGAGGAGCAGCCATGGATGAGCTTTTTGAGCTCGACATGGAGAAGATGAAGACGCAACTGGGTTGTCCATGGTGAGGGTGAAGATGAAGCTGTGAGGGGTTGTTTGGACGTGATAATGGAGGGTAAAGGGCAGCCATGGGAGCTTGAGGGGGAAGCCATGGATGAGCTTTGGAGAAACTTGGAGAAGAAGAAGATAGGGAAGGGGAGGGGCGGATTGTTTTAGTGTTTTTTAGGGTTTTCCTTCTTCTTCTTTTTTTGTTTTGTGTTGTAAAATGTAAGACAAAGGGGTTTGGGTCTTTTGGGTTATGGACTGGGTCGACCCAGTTCGAAATGGACTGGGTCGTAGGGAAGATTGGGCCATTTTTTGGGCCTATAGCTTGAAATTGAAGAAGAGGCCCAATTCCGACTTTCTTTATATTTTCGCTCTCTTTTCTTCTTTTATTTTTCTAAAACTAAATTATAAAAATACTTAAACTATTATTAAGAACTAAATTAAGTTATAAAGGCGCAAATTAACTCCCAATAACAATTAACGCACAATTAAGTATTAATTAAGCATAAAATTGTATATTTGGACATTAAATGCTAAAAATGCAAACGATGCCTATTTTGTAATTTTTAATTTTTGTAAAACAATTTTAATTACTAATAATTGTAGAATTAAATCCTACATGCAAAAATGCGACATATTTTTGTATTTTTTTATCAATTTAGCGAATAAACACGCATAGACAAATACAAATAATTCTTCAAAATATCACAAAATATCACAAAATTGCACACCAAAGAAAAATCATTTTATTTTTGAATTTTTTGGGAGTAATTCTCATATAGGGCAAAAATCACGTGCTTACAACAATTTCACGTTGGGGAGTGCAATGTTCCTAGGCAGTTTAACCATTTTTAACATGTCTTTGCTTCGATTGCATGCGTCATTCCGGCTTACTTTCTTTATCTCTCTTTTTATGTCCCTTTTTTTCTTTGCTTTTATTCACTTTGCCTTTTCTTTTCTTTTTTCTTTTTAGTGGTGGTCAAATCTTATGTGGATTGCCTACGTATCATGTCCCCACATGAATCAGACCGGGCGTAGTTCTGCCCTATAAGTGCAAAAGGCAAAAAGATAAATTTTTGGAAATTTTTCATTAACAAACATTCTATTACAAACCAGACGCTTCTTAGAAAGGAAAATAACAGACTCGAAACCAAAGTACGAACTCAATAACTACCGACAGACTCTGATGCGAAATAAAGATAGATTCTAACAGACTCTAAGAGAAAGAAAATGCAGATTCAAACTATGAACTCATTAAGGTTTTGAATTTGGGTCCCCGCGGGGCGTCATTCGGCCTCGCCACGGGTTTAGGGGTAAGGTTCCTTTCCAGCTACTCCAATTCATGCATGATTTGCTTCACAAATATCATCACCGCCGAGAAGAAGGTAGTGCGGGTCATGTTTTCACACTCCCGACATTTCTTGGTGATAGCACGAGCAGTAGTCAGAATCTTGTTCCTGGTCCGGTCTTTCTCTAGGAGTTGGCGTTCTATCTGATCCCCGCTAGCCTTCAAAACCCAAGAATCACGCAGTTGTTATTTCCTTAAATGCTGTATTTCATCTTCCATCAAGGCCATCAGATTACAGCAGTGTTTACTCTCGGTTTCAAAAGCATTGGCTTGTTGAGACGCCTTGCTCTCTAGGGTGGTCACCTTCCCTTTTAGACTGACAATGGTCTTTTCATGATCCTTCCTTGCTTGTTGTAAGCACTACGTGCGCTCTTTCGTTCTCTTTGCCCATTGTGCCCGGAGTTGTGCTATGGTATCCTCAGATTGCTTCAAATCATCTCGACACCCACCGATTTCCTTTTTCAATCCTTTTATTAACCGCTCATCTGACCGACTCCTTTGTTGTTTGTCAGCATCTCTCCTCATTTGTTGGATTTGGGCTTTTAGTGCCTCGTTTTCTTGGGCCAATTTGCTCTTTTCTCCCCGATCGGCATCAACTTGCAGACTATTTTCAAATTCCAGGTCTCTAATCTGCTGCCTCAGCTTGCCTACTTCGGCCCTGTAACTCTCTTCTCTAACCAACCAATCCCATTGTTCTTGTGACGCCTGGACGAACTCCTGGAGATGGAGCCTTTTGGCCGGTCTCCCAAACTTGATTTCTTTCCTAAACCAAGCAAGGTGTCCCGGTGAAACTTCACCCTTGGAACGATCACGTACACAAGTATTGGCTGTTAAGTATTGACACTCGCTCCAGATTTGTCGGACGGCTGCTTTAAGAAACTGCCCACTAGGCCCGATCTCGACTACTTGGCCACTAATATCTTCATCTCTCGGAACTATTTGGCATCTCCCCAACTGTCTCAAGACTCGATACGGGGCGTAGGGCTGAATACTCCGGAGTCCCATCAAAAGGAAGTGGGGTCCAGTGGCTGGCATATGTATGATTTCATCCGCAGGTAACCATCCAAATGTCCATTCTATTTGGCCTGCAGTGACAGAACGGAGGCGTGCTATCCATTCTTTGACCCCTACTGGTAAGCTGATTCCGTCAATCCTTGTGGAAAATTCCTCTATGCATGTTTTCTCTGTCGACCCATAACTCATAAATTGAGGACGACGACATAGGTGTTCAATCATCCACATCTGCAGCAACACATTGCATCCCTCAAAAAGATTTCCCCCGGCTTTGCAGGCTGTGAGAGCGCGGAAGATTTCAGCTACTATCATGGGTGCGAGGGTGATGTTGGCCTGAGTGAGTAAAGTGCTGACAACCCCGGATACTCGTATGTCAATGTTCCCGTCTTTTCTAGGAAACACCAGGAGTCCCAGAAAGGCTACCATGAATGCAAAACACTTGTGTTCTTCCCACTTAAGGCGGTTTCCTTTCCTACAGATTTTGTTTTCCGGCTTGTTGAACCCCCCATATGTGGCCATACATGTTGTATATAAACCGCAAAGTACAAAAACCAGCTACCAAGTCTGGATTGTGGACCCCCCGGCTTATTTTCAAAGAGTCTAGGAACCGGTGTACGACTACGGCCCTTGGAGCAATCAGGTACTGGTGTCTCAAAGGAATTTTGGGACCCCCGATATATCCGGCTATTTCTTCCAATGTTAGGGTAAGTTCAAAATCCGAGAAGTGAAATACGTTGTGAGTCGGGTCCTAGAACGCGACCAAGGCCTTTATGATATCCCCTCTAAGATTAATCTTCAGCAACCTAGTGAGGCCTCCCAGGTATAGATTGACTGTGTCGCGCCCTGATTCGCCCAAGTCATCCCACCACATGTGCAACTCCAAAGGGATCTTGTTCATAATTGTTACGTACGAATTCTGACTTGTGCTCATTCTGAACATTGATTAGGGTGGTTAAGCAAAAGTCACGATTCAACTGACTCAAAGATAACATGGACACTTTTCTCTCTTTTGTTTCATTTAAACTAGGACCCGGTCTTGCCAATACGGCCTTTCAGCACCCCGGGGTCGAAGATTTTAAGGCTGTGTCGGCTAACCAATGAAAGCCTAAAACATGACCATAGGCGGCTATTCTTGCAAAAATAGCCTTCCGGCGCCCTTTTAGGGATATTCGGTTATTCCTAACAAGAATGGCATCATCCTAATTATTATTTTTTTTTAAACTTTGTTTTTTTGGCTATTTTCGCAAAAAGTGGAGTTGGACCCGATGGGGGTTGCCTACGTATCTCACACCCTGTGAGAATCAAACTGGCGTAGTTCAGGCCAATAAAACAAACTTCTTTTGAAAACGAAACTCCTTTTTATTGGCAAATAAAACTATTTTTCTCTTTTTGTCTTTTCTTTTCATTTTCTAAAAAATTTGGCAGAGTTTCGACACTATTTGGACATTGTTTTTTTTTCCTTTTTTTTTCATAATAGGTGATTAACACCTTTTTAACCCTCGTACCTTTATCTCTCTTTCCTCAAAATATTCAAAAGCCGGTTAGACCCAACCCCTGTGTTGAGCCTCCAAAGTCAAATGCACGTGATGCAAACAAACGTTCCTACTAGGGATCCGACATGAAACTGAGTTATTCTAGGTTCGTAACCTGGGTATTTATTCTAGACTGTGTACCCGAGTGGACAACTCGAGTCGAGGAGGGGGCTACGTACCGGGAACTAAAAGGCCATCTGGCTTAGTAACTTGTCCGGCCTCTTTCTTATTTCAGGGTATGACACTAACAGAATAGGGAGTCTCAACTAGTAAGCACATCCCCGGAGGCAAGAAGATAAGGGTTCGTCACAGTTTATATACAGTTCGGATAATATTAAAGCAGTAAAAGCATCATTTAGCACATTAGGCCCAAACATGTAACAAAATCAGATAAAGCCAGATATAACAATTTATCTAAGCTCGAATTTTGAACCCTGAACCAGAGATTCTGGGTTCAGTCCCCAACAGAGTCGCCAAAGCTGTCACACCTCCTTTTTCACCTACACCCCCGCTAAGGGACGTAAAGGGAGTTTTTCCAATTAAAGGACAATCGAAACGGGATTTTATTTAAAGATTCAGAGTCGCCACTTGAGAGATTAATGGTGTCCCAAGTCACCGGTTGAATCCCGAATCGTGGAAAAGATTGACTCTATATTACAGTCCACGAACCAGAAATCCGAGAAAGGAATTCTGTTAACCCGGGAGAAGGTGTTAGGCATTTCCGAGTTCCGTGGTTCTAGCACGGTCGCTCAACTGTCGTATTCGGCTTATTTATCTGATTTATAATACAATTATGAACCTATGTACACATTTTAACTGTTTACCGCTTTTGTTATTATTTATTCAAAGAATTGCAACGTCGTGAGAATGCATCTCGAATTACGCCACTTAAATGTACCCACAATTTTCGATACGTTCCAACTTCGTTGAGATTTGGATTTAGGTCACATAAATGTGCACCCGAGTTTAGGAAGGTAATGTTATTAAAGTACGCGCCTAACAGTGACTAACGCGTTACTACTTTGGGGAAGGCCGTGAAATTTGCTAAACGACCCATCCCGAATTCAATGCATTCATGATATCCATTTGTTGAGGGCCCCGCAGCTTGTGCGTTTTATTTGGCGAGGCTCGTCTCATTTTTTATTTAAAAGGGTAAACCTAAAGCAACTATGATTTGCTATTTTTTTATTGTCATTAGGTAAGCATCCTGATTATAGTGAAAGCAGCACATCGTTCTACTTGGAACAACTTGAACAAAATAACCACCACACTCTTTATGAGCCAATTTTTAACATGCCATAATGTAGTAAATAAACAGTTCTATTAACGAAGCTAAAACTGAAATTACTATTACTGAAACTACCAAAATAGACTATTTCCAAAACCGTAAGATTCATGAATTGATCTAACTATCCTATTAACCTAACATAAAAATAAATACATCCCCGAGCAGATTCAAAGCAGTCTTGTTAATAAAGCATGTCCAATTCGATTAACTACTGCTATGAACTATTAATCCGGAATTGCCAACACTTATGCTGTAACAATGAATTCTGGGTCGTCCAAACCTAAAGTGGCCGTCATACTGATTTCAAAATCAACTGTATCCTAGGAAAACGATTTAGTGGAATGTATCTAAAAAAAACTGAGCTTCCATTAATCAACACAAGTTACATCAGTTTGTTAGTTATAGAACTCTTAGGCTCCCAAGAATACACATCTAATTTATTTAACTAAATCAGATTGATGTTCTAAATTCTAAAATCTATTACAACAGTCCAACACAGTCCACAAGTTAAAGCAACCAGTCCATCATAATTCATTGGTGTTCAGAATACTTAACTACAGTGGATGAATACACGCATCATAAACAATTTATCTACATATGTAACAGAAATTTTTACTATAATTGCGCAGCAGGAAACTTGCTTCATTTCATTCCAATAGCCAAGAATATACAAAATGTGTACCTGATATGGACAATACAAGAAGAAGGAGATCAGCAGAGTATATAACCCAGCAACAACAGCAACAACCAGCAACAACCAACAGAAATAAACCAGTAACTGATTTAAAAAGGAAGAACCAAACAGAATTCCAGCAATACCAAAGCAACACAAACAGACTCAGTAACTGATCCCAACAGCTTGGTAGCAACCAAATACCAATCAAAACTCAAGCAGACACACCCCTAGAATTCAGTGACCAAGAGAAAGACTCGACACACAGCCCCACGGTTAAAGCTGAAACTCTTTTCAGTTTCAATGGAATCAGATTTTTTTTAGAAAATCCTCCTATCCCCTCTCAAACTCTAGCCCCCTTTTACTGCCTATTAATGACTCTATTTATCCCCAAACACTGACCCTGCCCCCTTACCTTATCAAATTCTGCTCATCATCTTCCTTTACAGCCCATTATCAAGTGTTTTGTGCCCAAAAGGTATGGGCAGCTTATAATAATCAATTAATCCCCCATGCTTTTATGTTTTGTTCCCCACTAATACTAATCAATTTATTAGTTTAATGGTATTTTAATACTTAGTGGACATAGCACTCAAACCACCCATTTCTTCCTGTTTTCAATTCCCAAATTACCCCCTAAAGTCCAGAAATTACTGCCCTAGTCCAATCCCTTGTACTTTATCAACTATAACCAATTTCCCTAACCAAAATCAAACAACAACTCAAACCTCACAGATTATATCAAACAACAAACTACAATAGCTATAACCAATCCAGCCTACCAAATTTCTAATAACTAATGACTAAGGCTGAATTCTAACGGGAACCAACAGACTGAACTTGAATCAAAACCATATTAACACCACACAGAACTCAGCAGAACCATTAAAACTGAAACTGAAAATTGAACTAAAATCAACAAGAATGCAGGATCATTGTCAGCATATTGACAATGCCCTGAAGCTAATTGCCTAAAGATCAGCACCTACAACATTCGATCTTAAATCATTTGACGAAACTACTAATAAAAACTTGAATTAATCGATGATAACTAATTAACCAATTGCCTACAACAATTGACAGCAAACAATCAAAAATGGGCAATCTTCCCATTCAAACGGCATCGACAAGAACAGGGATTTATAATAAAACTTAACTAATCGACGAACTTATTCGAACTGACTACACAGCCTATAATTAACAACGAAAAGAAACAAATTTGACCAAATAAAAGGGTCTGAGGGAGAAGAACAGAAAAATCGACAAAAGAAATTGAAAAAATAATAAAACTAAACTAAAAAAGTAAATTGAACAAATAAACACAATTGAAACAAACAGGAAAAGGGAAAATACCTCAAGAATTCAGAAACTGGACGACCCTGGTTCGAATTCACACTCGAACTGTTTGAAGTCGAACGGACCTTAATCGAGTGTTCTCAACTGAGAACACTTCGACTAAAGTCGGTTAGACCCCAAAACCTTCCTTCAGTTGGGACAGATTTCAAACTCTGGCTTGCTAGGGTTCTTGGGGTTTGAGTGGTTCTGGTCTCATTCGAACCAAACCCATGGTGGTTTGGTGACGAGGGAGTTCAGGGACATGTCTGGTATGATTTTGGGACTGGTTGGGGTAGATCTAGTTTCTGCTCGAATCTTCGATTGAAGATTCAAGAAGTTGGAGGTTGATTCGAGGCAAGAAATCAAC
Source organism: Nicotiana sylvestris (assembly GCF_000393655.2). Lineage (NCBI taxonomy): Eukaryota > Viridiplantae > Streptophyta > Magnoliopsida > Solanales > Solanaceae > Nicotiana > Nicotiana sylvestris. The sequence continues at coordinate 171,163,952 of NC_091065.1, forward strand.
AGATCAGTAACGAGGATGGTCAGGGGGTGCCTTGGTGTGATTTTGGGACTGGTTGGGGTTGGTTTCAAGTTTTGCTCGAATCTTCAATTGAAGATTCGAGAAGCTGCAGGTTGATTCGAGCAAAACAGGTGAGGGATTTGGATTGGGGGTAGTTAGGAGGTTCAGGGGTGTTATTTTGGTGGCCGGCAGCGTCGTTGCCGCCGGGTTTCAGGCGAAGGAATGCCATGGCGGCTAGGGTTTTGGGGAAGGGCTTTGTCTTTGAGAGACGATGATGAACAGGGGTTTGGACTGGGGGGGCTGGGTAGGAGGTTTCATTTATATAGTGGGGGGGTGGTTTGATCTTGGCCGTTCAATCAAGAGAGATCGAGGGTCCAGATCAATTCACTTAACTCAAACGGTGACGTTTGGAGTAGTACTGGGGCGGTCCGGGTATTGGAGTGACGGGTCGGGGTCGGGTTTGGTCAAGGCTTTGGGACCGTTTGATCAGTTGAGATCAACGGTCCAGATTGAGACGCCTGAAACGGCGTTGTTTGACAGAGGCTAGAGACGGGTTGGATTGGGGCGGGTATTGGGCTGACTTGGGGTGACATTGGGCCTGGATTTTTTCTTTTAAAATTGGCCCAGTCAGAAAATTTTACCCCTCCTATCTTGTTTCCTCTTTTCCCTTTTACTTTCTTTTTAATTCCTAAAACAAAAATCCCTAAATTTATTTGTAAAATCAAGCTTATTTAAAAAAGAAATTAATTAATCCTTAACAATAATTAACACACAAAATCAAATATTGATTAAAATAAAATCACGCAATTAAACAATAAAAATGACGAAGCTACCAAAATTCATATTTTTGTGATTTTCATTCTTTACAATAGGACATGGTTTAATTAATTCCTAAATGCGTAATTAAATCCTAAATGCACATGCAACACATATTTTTTTTTGTATTTTTAGTAGTAAAAATAGAATAAAACATAGACAGACAAATACAAATAAATCACAAACAACACACAACTATTTTATTGAATTTTTGTGGGAGTAGTTCTTGTAGGGCAAAAATCACGTGCTCACAACACCCAAGTATGAAATCATCATACGAACCTGCTGGAACTTTTGAATCCCGTTTCTGACGTTGTTTACTCAAAAATCCAATATTAGTCAATTCTTTCAACTTAAGGCTTCTGAAATGAGAATTCTCTTTCCAAATCAACTCCGAACTTCCCGCAATTCATTTCCAACCATGCGTACAAGTCATAATACCTGAAGTGAATCTGCTCATGGCCTCAAACTACTGAACGATGCGCTAGAGCTCAAAACGAACAGTCGCGAAGGGCTACAAGTTTGTGCATCACGTTCGCGGGGGAGGAGCCGCGTTCGCATAGAGCAAAAAGGGTAGCTGAGCTTCAGGGAGAATTTGTTCATCGCGTTCGTGATAGAGGGAACGCGATCGTGAAGGTCTATCTAATTAAGGCATTGGATTCGCGATGTGGTGGTCGTGATCGCGAAATAGGAATTTGGTCAAGGTTATTTTGTGATTCGTAAATGCGAGGCTTTGATCGCGTTTGCGAAGAAGGATTTTTAGGCCTGGGCAGAAGGTTTAAAATGTCGTCTTGTCCATAAATGTGGGATTTATTTCTTCCATTGTTGGTCGTTTGTGGAGCTTTTTGGAGGGGATTGAAGAGGGATTCAAGGGGAATCACTTGGAGGTAAGATTCTTGGACTTAAAACTCGATTCTAATATGAATTCCACCTAAATAATCATGTAAATTAAGCCTAAAATTAAGGAATTAGGGTTTGAGATTAAGAGACTTTAAATGTGAATTTGAGGGGTCATTTGGACTCCGATTTCACTGTTCTTGGTATGCACGGACTCGTGGGATGTCACGACCCAGATTTCCCACCCTCGGGAGTCGTGATGGCGCCTACTCATAGAAGCTAGGCAAGCCACGAAATGCGGAAAATTCAACCTATTTTATTTTAGCCTTTTTAACCAATTAAATAAGCAGGTAATCAACTTTAAATAATGGTGAAAGATGAAATTTAAGTGGAAGACTTAGATAAATATTATACCAAAACCGATACGAATAAAAATTCAACATATATCTCTACACAGAAACTGGTGTCACAACATTTACAGACTGTCTAGGAATGCTACATACAAGTGTCTGAAAAAAGAAATATAGTCTGTCTCGTATACAAAAGAAAAGAACATCTAAATGGAAAGAAGAGACGTCGGGCCTACGGATGCCTGCAGGGCTACCTCGGTGTCTCGGTGGACTGAAGGCTGGATCCCCTACCACTGCTGACCAAGCACTGCTCATGTATCTGCACATAAGTGTAGAGTGTAGTATCAGCACAACCGACCCCATGTGCAGGTAAGTGTCTGGACTAACCCCGGCGAGGTAGTGACGAGGCAAGGACCAGACTCCAGATAAACCTATGTAGTTATGTATCTATATACAACGGAAAGATAAACGGAAACAAACAATTAAAATTGGGGAGAGAAAACATGCTTCGGGGAATAACAGATAAGGCAGAATCTCAATAAAATTATAAGGAAGCCAAAATTTAACTTCTAACAAGGATAAGGAAAATAAAGGCAAATTTCACTTTCAGTTTACGTTTTGTTGCAGGTGTGCAACCCGATCCCATTTCTCATATCTTGTGGTAGGCGTACCACCCGCTCCCATTTCATTAAATCTCATGGTAGGCATACCACCCGCTCCCATTTCATCAAAACTCGTGGTAGGTGTACCACCCGCTCCCATTTCATCTTATCTTGTGGTAGGCGTACCACCCGCTCCCATTTCATCATATATTGTGGTAGGCGTACCACCCGCTCCTATTTCATTATATCTTGTGGTAGGCGTACCACCCGCTCCCATTTACAAGCCAGCACAAAATCACAAGGAATCCCGGCAAGGGAACAAAAGCAATATAATAACTTCCCGGCGAGGGAGCAACAATATCGAAACAATCATCCCGGTAATGAATAATCAGCTATAACCAATCCTAACTCAACTTCTACTCAGCTCAATTAATACCAATACTCAATCATAAATAAAATCCACGAGGATAAACTAAATCTTTGCTCAATATCGAGAATCATTAATTAAAGCATCTGTAGTAACATTTAAGAACGCAACAACTATCAATTTAAGACTCATGGTCATGATTGACTCCAACATACAGATACCCGTCACCATGCCTATACATCATACTCAACAAGAAGCAATTAACAAATAGGACTCAACTCCTAATCCCTCAAGCTAAGGTTAGACTGAACACTTACCTCGATGCCTCGAACACAACTCAAGTTTCAATTATATCTTTACCCCTTGATTCCTCCGTCAATTCGCTCGTATCTAGCCACAAGTTACTTAATTACATCAATAAACGCTAAATGAATCAATTTGAATGCATGAAAATGAGTTTTCCAAAGTTTTACCCAAAAAGTCAAAATCGCCCCCAGGCCCACGTAGTCAAAACCCAAGGTTAGAATCAAAACCCGATTACCCGTTCCCCCACGAACTCAGATATATAATTTGTTTTGAAATCGGACCTCAAATCGAGGTCCAAATCCCTAATTTTTTAAAAACCTATGTTCTACCCAAAACACCCAATTTTCCCCATGAAAATCATTAATTTGAAGTTGAGATCATGTTAAAAGATGTTAATAATTGAAGAAAACTAGTTAAAAATGACTTACAATTGATTTGGAGAAGAAAGGTTGTTTGAAAAATCGCCTCTTATGTTTTTAGGGTTTTGAAAAATGAAAAATAACTGAAATCTCATCTATTTATACCCCTCTTAGACCCCCTGTGCGGACCGCACAAAATGGACTACGGCCACATAGGCATCCACCGCGCACCTCACTGGCCCCCTTCCGCGGTCGCACACGTTTTGGTGCGGACCGCACTGGCGGGTTCAAAGACCTGCAACTTCTTTGAACCTACCACAACTGTGTTTTTAGGCCTAAGGCATCACGAAACCTACCCAAAACTCACCCAAGCCCTCGGGGCTCCAAACCAAATATACACAAAAGCCTCCAAAAACATCATACAGACTTATTCGTGCAATCGAATCGTCAAAATAACATCATGAACATCAAATTAAAACTCGAGATCAATGAATTTTTTCTCAAAACTTCTTTAAACATCAACTTTGCAATTTAAGCCTGAATCACGTCATATGACATCATTTTTCACCAAATTCCACTAAAACGTCTTAAATCATATATAAGACTTGTATCGGGCGCCGGAACCAAAATACGGGCCCGATACCATCATGTTCTAAGCAAATTTCATTTCAATTTTCCTTATATAGTTTCAGAAAATAATTTCCTTTAAAAATTCATTTCTCGGGCTTGGGACCCCGGAATTCGATTCCGGGCATACGCCCAAGTCCCATATTTTCCTACGGACCCTCCAGAACCATCAAATCATGGGTCCGGGTCCATTTACCCAAAAAATTGACCAAAATCAAATTTATTCATTTTATAGTCAAAACTTATCATTTTCATAGATTTTTCATATTTTAGCTTTCCGACTACGCGCCTGGACTGCTCATGCAAATCGAGGTGGTGCTAAGGGAGGTTTTTAAGGCCTCAGAATGTAGAATTTCATTGCAACACAAGTGATTCTCCACCTCTAAAACAATTGTTCGTCCTCGAACGAACAGAAGAAGGAAGTACTTGAGTCGGGGAAAAGATGAGGATAACGGCTCTGCATATCGGACTCGGACTCCCAGGTCGATGCCTCAGGAGGCTGACCTCTCCACTGAACACGAATAGAAGGAAAACTCTTTGATCTCAACTAACGAACCTGCCGGTCTAGAGTAGCCACCAGCTCCTCCTCATAAGATAAGTCCTTGTCCAACTGGACAGTGCTGAAATCTAACACGTGGGATGGATCACCGTGATACTTTCGAAGCATGGACACACAAAACACTAGATGTACGGCTGATAAGCTCGGCGGTAAAGAAAGTCTATAAGCCACCTCTCCCACTCGATCATGAATCTCAAATGGGCCAATGAACCTAGGGCTAAGCTTGCCCTTCTTCCCAAATCTCATCACGCCCTTCATAGGCGACATTCGGAGCAATACCCGCTCACCGACCATAAAAGCCACATCTCGAACCTTGCGGTATGCATAACTCTTTTGCCTAGACTGAGTTGTACGAAGCCTATCCTAAATAATCCTGACCTTGTCCAAGGCCTCCTGAACCAGATCCGTACCCAACAACTGAGCCTCTCCCGGCTCAAACCATCCAACCGGAGATCGACACCGCCTACCATATAAAGCCTCATAAGGAGCCATCTGGATACTCGACTGGTAGTTGTTGTTGTAGGCAAACTCCGCTAAAGGCAAGAACTGATCCCACGAACCCCCATAGTCAATGACACAAGCTCGGAGCATATCCTCCAAAATCTAAATAGTTCGCTCGGACTGCCCGTCCGTCTGAGGATGAAATGTTGTACTCAACTCAACCTGAGTTCCCAACTCTCGCTGAACTGCTCTCCAGAAACATGAGGTAAACTGCGTACCTCGGTCTGAAATGATAGACACAGGCACACCATGAAGACGAACAATCTCCCAGATATAGATCTCAGCTAACCTCTCGAATGAATAGGAGACTGCCACAGGAAGGAAATGTGCTGACTTGGTCAGCCTATCAACAATGACCCATACTACGTCAAACATCCTCCGAGTCTGCGGGAGTCTAACAACAAAGTCCATAGTGGTCCGCTCCCACTTCCATTCGGGAAGCTCAATCCTTTGAAATAAACCACCAGGCCTCTAATGCTCATACTTAACCTGCTGACAATTTAAACACCGAGCCACATATGCAACAATATCCTTCTTCATTCTGCACCACCAATAATCCTGCCGCAAATCCTGATACAACTTCGCGGCACCCGGATGAATAGAGTACCGGGAGCTATAGGCCTCCTCTAAAATCAACTCCCGAAGCCCATCCACATTTGGCACACACACTCGACCCTACAATCTCAAAACTCCATCATCATCTAAGGTAACCTGATAAGCATCGCCGCGCTGCACCATGTCTCTAAGGACACACAAATGGGGATCATCATACTGTCGATCATGGATACGCTCCAATAAAGAAGAACGAGCGACCGTGCAAGCTAATACCCGACTAGGCTCAGAAATATCCAACCTCACGAACCGATTGGCCAAGGCCTGAACATCCAAAGCAAGTGGCCTCTCACCGACCGGAATATAAGCAAGACTGCCCATACTGGCTGACTTCCTACTCAAGGCATCGTCAATCACATTGGCCTTTCTCGGGTGATATAAGATAGTGATATCATAATCCTTCAACAACTCCAACCACCTCCTTGTTGATACCCAATTTTTTCCTAGGTATTTTTGTACCCAAAATACTTCCAAAATAGCATGTATGTGCATATATAAGCACACCCAAGAGTTTTAGTTTTTTTTTAATGATTTTTAAACCGATTTACTACCCATTTTAATACCACAAAATCCAATAGTTATTCTCAAAATTATTATTTTTTGGTGAATAACTTATTTCATTCCCGTATTTATACCAAAATATAATTAAGGTAATTTTTGCATATTTTTTACAAATTTATTTGGCATTTTTAAGCTAATTGCATGTAATTGCAATTATAGCCTATTTTACAATTAACAACATTTTATAATTATAAGATCACTTTTAATATTTTTACATTAATATTTATATGTTATTAATTATTTTAGTGCCTTTAATTTATTTTTAAATCATCTTTTTACTATTTTATAAAATAATAAAAGGGGAGATTGGCTATTTAACAAACATCCCTTATTATATCAATTCTAGCCAAATTGACCACACCCACTATCAGATTCAAATGGCCCAATATCCTGATTAAATTAACCCATCCCATTCCCCAATATAACTCGGTCTAATCTGAGCCATTGATTAAATAAGATCAACAGCCCAGATTTAATTCCCTTAATTAAATTCAATTACCCCTCCCCCAAAACCCCTCATTTCCATAGACGGTCTCTCTCTCTATATCGTCTCTCCCTCTCCCTTCTCTCTAGAACCTTCTGGTTCTCTCTTCTCCGATGATCTCCACCGTATTCCCGGCCATCTCCGGCCACATGCTTCGATTGATTTTCTTTATGATTAAAACCTTTTCTTTGTTTATTCTGACCGATTTCTATGCTCTTACTATTTTTTAGTTTGACTCTGCTAAAAACCCTAATTTCTAGAAAATGTTTCTTCATTAGATTATGTGTGTTAGCATGTTTCTTTGGTTCAATTACCTGTGTTAGCCTAATTTCCTTTGTCCTGTCTCTATGTGTTAGCATGTTTCCTCGTTTGATTGTGTGTATTAGCCTGATTTTCCTTGCTTTGGTTCTGCCTGCGCGCCTATTTGCTTGATTCTTGTTGATGTTTCATAGTCACCATGCTTCGAATATGTCTTGCTGAATCTTAACTTATTTTCACTATCTCTGAGTGGTTATGTTTGTTCATCCCTTGTTCCTTCCTAGTTAACTTTGCTCGCTACTTTTGTTCATTTACCTCTATTTATATGTTAAAAATGCAGAATCATGACTTCACATGATTGATTCTGATTTTCCTTGATTGATTGGTAATTCAAAAACTTTCTTAAAAAAAAACTAATATTCTATCCGCCCATTTGAATTAATTGGTTTTGTTACCTCATTTGTTATAGTACTATGTTCTTTTAAGCCTTTCCTTAATTGGAATTTTCCTGAATTTGGTCTTACTCGACTACTATATGCAATACTGAACCTTGACTCTTTCCTTATTTAATCCTACGCTGATTTTTCCTATTTGCCTTATATGGTGCTGAATCTTTTCGTTTGATTTTGATTCCCTTAATTAATGGGAGTACTTCCTTGATTCTTTGATTAATTGATTCCGAGTTCTTCAATTAACATATTTCCATGATTTTTACCTTATTTTACCACCTGTTTTTGACTATAAATACCCTAAGTCTTTACAAAAAAACACACAACAGTCTTCTAACTTACACACACCACTGAATACTTTCAAAATCTGCATTCCCTTTCGCTCTTTTGCTCTACTGCTATTCTCTGCTCCTTCTTATTTTTAGCCGGCTAAAAGCCAAGGTTAATATACTACTACTGCTTTGTCTTTGCATCCTACTCTTGCTCTTTTACTGGTATGTCTTAACTCAGTTCCCAGCAATCATCCTAATGTGTTTACTTATAGTCTTTATATCTATGCCTATTACCTGCAGAGTTTGACATGTTCATATGCTACTGTTCACTTTACTTTCCTGCAAATGCTTGATCCCTACTCCCTTACCCTCTATGTGTTTATAAATGGGGATTCAGGGCATGGCAACATGAATTGTTGTCCATGAACTAAATTTTGACCCCAAGTAAAGAGTGTGTCAGTATGTTTCATTGCTGATCATGCCATTTGCCCCCTCTTTCTTTGTTTATTGTTTTTGTTATGAATTCCCTATCATTACCCCTATGTATGTTGAGTTAAAGTTTATGGTCTGGTAGCCTTTAAATGGCTATCCAGGCCTGAACCTGGCTTTCAATAAGTCATAACTCCTCAATTTGAAAATGACAAATTGGTCAGGGGTGTGTCACCACTTCAAATTGCTTGGCATGACCACCAGCTTATCATTTCCCCTCCCCTGCACTTGCACTTACTCTTAGACTTTAAGTTCTGACCCCCCCCCTCATATGAGCCTTGCCTTGGGACCTTGAGTTCCCTCTGAACTTGGACATTTGAGGGATGGCTTTTCCACACTGCACTTTACTACAATTCTGGAATGATGTTTGGGGTGTAAGCACTGCATGGAGCTCTTGAAGCTCCTTGGAACTTTGACACATTCCAAATAAGAGAAGGCTTTGGCAACCTGGATCCTTGGAAGTTGGTTTATTACATATGTCAGACTGGGAGTCTAAATTAGGCCCTCTTTGGTTGGAATTCTGATTTCGGATGTATTTTATTTATTTTTGATTAATTCTGGTCTATAATAATTTTGTAATAACATTTGGGGTCGGTTAGTAAACAAAAAGGGGTGGGAACTATGCATGCAAGGGGTAGATATCATGCCTATAAGAGTTATCATTTCTGAAATTCTGTATCCCATCTAGAGATCATGCTTGTAGGAATTACTGTCTCTAAAAGTTCTGCATCTTATACAAATCACTGAAACTCTGCATTTTCAAATAATGACATAGGAACTCTGCATTTTCATACTATGCCTATAGGATTTTCTGCACTTTCATATAGATACTATGCCTCTAGGATTTTCTGCACTTTCATATAGATACCATGTCTATAGGATTTTCTGCAATTTTGCATGTGCATCCGTCATTAGGCAAACTTTTTATAGGATTTAAACAACTAACCAATTGCATATAGATAACCTGCCTATAGGATTTCTGTATAATAATAACAGTGTTTAAAAAATAGTGTTTAAAATCAGTGACACTTAGAAAGCATGCCTATAGGAGCTGTTAACTAACTTGAATCGCCAATTCGTCTAAAATCAGTAGCAATAACGCGTAAGCACCTGCAGAACTTATGTTTTTGTAACTAACAAATCTTTTCTGCAATCAGTTTACTCTCTTTGTTTTTCTTGAAATTGATAGATATCATGCCTATAGGTTCTGTTTAACGCCTAGGCAAGCCTTAGGGTAAAATTTTATAACTGCATCAGTCTTTGATAATTACAACCAGCAGGTAGGCCTAATTCGGACTTCTTATCTGAAAATATGTGATAAATTAGTCTGCCTTAACGTTTAAGTTAATTACAGACCAAACCAGTATGTGCAAGACATGCTAAACTCTATGGCTTATATGATTTAAGGAGGTTTACTTGAGCCTTACTTGCTTATTTGCCCTCCCATTTATTGCATTATGTGTTTTGATTGACGCCTTAGTATTTTGTCCTTTGAAACTCCCCAAAAATCCCCAACTCCCTCCCCTTTAGGATTAGTAGTCTCAATGCCTCCGAGATTTATAGGATTGTGAGACGGGTACTAGCATACAATAAGTAATGATACCATTCCGCGCTTTAATACCTTAACGGGGAGGGAAGGGTAGATATGGATATGATGACCGGTGCGCTAATATCATGTGCGACCCCTCTTCTGAGGAGTGATCACTGGGTATTGCATTGAAGTGATCCATATTAATTATAAACTTAGGACCCCTCTCCCTTTATTTGCTTTCATCTTTTCTTGTAAAATTATTCAAATCTTTTTTTTTTATTTCTGCCCTCTCTATATACTTTCAAAAGTTTTCAACCTAATTGCAATGTTATATGCGAGTCCTTATTTGAGCTTTGATTTTTTACTTGTAAAGTCACAAATGCAACATGGCCGGGAACTACACTAGTGGATCTTGAGGGGTGCCTAATACCTTCCCCTCGAGATAATTTCTAGCCCTTACCCGAACTCTGGTTTTCCAACTCAAACTCTTCTAAAAAAGTGTCCTAATGCACTATAATTATTAGGTGGCGACTCTTCAACTTCTAAACCCAATTCTCGAAAGGGAATAGAGTTGTCCTCCCAATGTCGTATACCCGATTTCTGACCCCATGGTTAGAGAAAAAAGGGGGCGTCGACAGCATGGTGACTCTGTTGGGGATTTTCTTTAGGCTTTTACCATTGCATGTTGCTTGTGACTTTACTATCTCATTAATTGCTTTATTTACTGTCTTTTATTCGCTACGAAACTGACTTGGCTCTTCATGTCTTTTCTTTCCTTTAGCTGCTTTCCTTTACTGCTTTATTTCAATACTGTTGTAATTACTGCAATTATTGTAATCATTTATCTTATGAACGTGGAAATACATGTCAATTTGTTTCATTCTTGTAAACCGCATCTTCAACATCATATTCCACTCGTGCCAAACAAATACCAATGCAACGCTTATAATGAGTGGTTGCGCTCTTCCAATATTATCACCCTTTAAATTTGGCAAAGGCGTATTTGCGGTAAAACCAGTCGATCAGCGGTGCAGTCGACGGTTCCGTGTCTTTCCCTCTTGAGTTGTCCGCTCAAGGGTACCTGTTTAATACCCCAATAGAAACCTTACTCTGTTTAATTGTGTATGCATCATGGTTAAACCTAGCCGAGTTAGTTATGTTGTCCACATAATGACTCGTTAAGATAGCCTTGTCCGAAGTCCACTGGGTTTCCCTGAAACCCAAACAGACACCTACATGTTCTGTGCATTTATTTGGAACTAAATGCTTTTATGCTGATTATTGGTATTAAATAGTCGAGTCCGGTGGGGGGTGAGGTCTTAACCCTTTTGTTTTGCAGAAAATGAATGACAAAGTTCCTGACTTCGGTATGGTAAACATACCTTCACTCTTGCATACTTGGTGGAGAAACCTCCCATCGAGCAATCAAATCAACGAATGGAAAGAGAGAGTCACCAAGGCTAGTGAGAAACTAGAATACCTGGAGTACAACTTGCTGGAATTGGAAGGGAAAGTGAGGAAAAGAGTCACCAACTGTCAAAATGCTGAGGAAGGCAAAGGAGAGCGTCTGGCGATAGCATTTTTACTGGAAAATCTGCGCGAGCTGGAGGACTTGATCAACGAGAACATTCAACCTGAAGAAGGTCCTTCTGGGACCAAGTAGTTAGGAGTCTTTCTTTCCGCTTTTGATGTAATAAGGCCAATGGCCATTAGTGACATTTTTACTTTACGCTATTTTAGTGTCGTTTTGGGATTCGTCTTATTTTTATCAATAAGATGAGGCATTTAGCATTATAAGTTCTCCAAATTAACTTGTCGCTAGGCCTACCTCGGGCACAATGAGGCACCCAAATTAGGACACGATTTATATTCTTGCACAATGTGTTTAAATATTGCAACATTTTCTTCTCATAACCCGCACTAACTCGTTACCTTTTTTTTTGTTTTTCTTTATTTTTATTCCTCTCCCCAAAGGTTAGTTCGTGCATTCTGGCACCATCATCATACAGTACGAGATCCAAGGGCCCTCCTCCTCCTCTGAGTCCTATCCGAAACAAGAACAAAGGTAGAATGGGAGATTCAAGCACCAGAAAGGAAATTGAAAGAATTGAGATTCCTCAGGGTACCCCGGTTGCTAAGGAAACTGTTGCCCAACTTGAGCAGAAATTGTTGAAGTTCCAAGAAGAACTGGATCAAGTTCGGAACTTGGAAAATTTATCATTCACTCTCACCGCTCCTGATGTCAACTTCTCAAATGCTCAAAATCCCGCACCTCCACAGAACACCTCACAACCACAGATGCAACCCACTCATGATCAACATTGCAACACATGCCACACTCCACTACCCATTCCTGAACCACTGAACACCACAAACGACCACCCCCACAACACTCCCATCTACGTAGATACCATACCCCACTACACTCAACCAATCTCAAGTGCACATGAGTTTGATGACAAGGACTCTTTTATTAGAAACTTGGCAGCAGAACTGAAGAAATTGACCAGTCGAGTCCAGGGCATGGAAGGAAACAAAGGCATAGAGGGGCTGAATTATGAGGACCTCTGCATTCAGCCAGATGTTGAACTTTCGGAGGGATACAAACCTCCCAAGTTCGAAATGTTCGATGGCATAGGAGATCCCAGAGTCCATTTGAGGACATATTGTGATAAGTTGGTCGGAGTCGGAAGGAATGAGAAAATTCGTATGAAACTCTTCATGAGAAGCCTGAAGGGGGATGCTTTATCTTGGTACATCAGTCAGGACCCCAAGAAATGGACAAGCTGGGTAAGTATGGCATCGGATTTCATGGATAGGTTCCAATTCAATACAGAGAATGCACCGGATGTATTCTACATCCAGAATCTAAAGAGGAAGCCTACCGAGACATTCCGCGAGTATGCTACTCGTTGGAGATCAGAGGATGCTAAGGTCAGGCCGGCGTTAGAAGAGGAACAAATGAACAGATTCTTCGTCCGAGCTTAGGACCCACAATATTATGAGAGGTTGATGCTGATCGAGGGCCAGAAATTCTCCGATATCATCAAGCTGGGAGAAAGAATTGAAGAAGGCATTAAGAATGGTATGGTTACTAATCTTGAAGCATTGCAGGCCACCAACAAGGCTTTACAGTCTGGTGGCACGTCCAAAAAGAAGGATGTCAATGCCGTGATGGTTGCACAGGGAGCCAAACCACCACTAAAATACCACACTTACCCATCACCTCCACTTACATATCAGCCTATCCCGTATTACCAAGCACCCTCACCCTCTTACCAAAATCCACCACCCGTTTACCAATCATCTCCACCTCCCGCATATCAACCCACTTCACCCAGATGCTCTCAACCTACACCTGTTTACCAAGCTTATAATGCCCAACCCCCTGACTACCAATCACCTCCCACTCGCCAAAATTTCCCTAGACCCAGACCAAATTTTGACTGCAGACCTCCTAGACAATATATAGCCATCGCTGAGCCAATTGACCAGCTGTATGAGAAACTTAAAGCTACTGGTTACATCTCCTCTATCTCTGCCATAACTCCAGAAAATCCTTCCTATTGGGTCAACCCTAATAAGACCTGTGTGTACCACTCCGGCATAAAGGGACATACCATTGATGAGTGCCGCTTGTTGAAAGACAAGATTCAAACTCTGATCGACAATAAGGTTATCGTAAAAAGGGAGCCTACTCCCAATGTCCGCAACAACCCTCTGCCTGATCACAGAGGTGGGGACATTCACATGATCGAGATCGAAGATGACTGGGACCCCAAGGGATCGATAGGATTAATTGTTGAGGATGATGAGCCAAAGAAATCGGCAGTCACACTTAACCCGATTGTTGTACAGAACTAGCCCTCCAGGGGCGATGAAGTGTCACGACCCAAACTGAAGGGCCATGACTAGCACCCGACCACACTTGCTGAGCACCAACGTACATTTCATCTAACCTTCATTATTATCTTTTAAGGCTGACGAGATCAATATAAATGGTAGACCTAGATCATGGACAACCAGCAATAAAATATGACGGCATGAACATACATAGCAGGGGATGACCAGACAATCAAGAAACTACGTATAAGGTATGAGCTACCACGCTACTATGAAAGACTATACAACAAAAACTAGCCGACAAGGCATACCAAACTATACATGAGCCGACACCTGTCTATGAGCCTCTAAAAGAACATAAGTGTTGCAACATAGCCGGAACAGGGCCCCGACATACCCATAATGTCTATAACAAAAATTGCATACCAAGACCAAGGCAAGTCCGGAGAAGGGATCTCGCCAATCACCGCTGAACTGGACAGTCTACTGTGGTGGGGGAGCTGCACCTGCCTGTCTATCAGGACCTGCAGCACGACATGCAGCGTCCACAAATAAAAGGACGTCAGTACGAATAAAGTACTGAGTATGTAAGGCAAGGAACCATAAATACGATCAGTAATGTAAGCAAGGATAGAGAATATACAACCTGTAACATCTTAGTACCTCTGAGGGCTACTTACATGAAATGCATGATACATATGTATAAATACATAAACCTTTAAAGCATTCACCTCTGTGGGCATCATTATCATCATATCGTACCCGGCCATAATAGGCTCGGTAGAATCGTACCCGGCCACGTGGAGCTCGGTAAAACCCAACTGATCAGTGGTTGCACAATAGGTGCCGTACCCGGCCAACTATAGCGTGGCTCGGTAGAGTAAAATAGATACATATATATAATGCATGCTCGACTCATGGAATCACATTCTAAACCTTTCGGAGTGACGTAAGGTCGGTATCCTCTATACACGTTATTAGGACTAACTCTTCACTATGAACCTTATAAGATTTAGGAAGTACGAACAACATTGATAACATAAGAATAAGAGAAGTAACATTAACATCAATCGTTCCATAAGAGGGAAAACAATGTAAGTACTGCTAGCTTCTAAGAGTAGAGTATCTTGGAAGCTCGTTCATTACATTATGTACAATTGGAGTCATGCAAAAGAAGGAAAGGGATAGCCTCACATACCTTGTATATACTGCCCCAATCTCAAGCTATGCAATTGTCAAAACTCCTTAGTCTACAATAAGAGAAACGATACTATCGTTATCATTTAAGCGTCATAACTATTATGTATCGACCACAACCTATTTTACGATGAAACGGACAGCACATCCCCTATATATATGACCTCACACCATTCAAAACAGTCACCAAACAGCCCAAACAACATCAATAATAAACATATTGAGCCTCCCAAAATAGTCCACACATAGCCTAATCACTCCATACATACGACGACCACCGTAGTCGTGTCAAACAACCTGGAAATGTTACGAATAACTATCAGCCCATAACCCTACATATATATGGTGTTTCTCCACACCCTTCCTCCTCCAAAACTCCACAAGATAGTAGTAAAATACGCAGCCCAACAACAACGCAAAACAGTCCACAAAACAATAACATTACTACCAAGCCTTTCGATATATATCTCACAAGTTCTAGCTTCAATGGCTTAGCCGCAACTTGGATAATCTTAAATACATATAGAGTAAGAGGTTCCTTACCTTTATACAGAAAGAACAACTCCAATTTGACCTTAAATTTCCATGAAATATCCCTCCAATGCTGCCACAACAACAAAAAAGCGAAACTAGCGATCAATTAGTGTTTTTCGGCACTAGAATCACTTTAGAAGGCTTGAAATCACCTAGGATTGATATTAAGAACATGAGGGAGTATTTACAGAACATAAACCCTTTAAAACAACCTCCCACACGAGCTGAAACGACACAAAAATGAGCAACAACAAGAAGAACAAGAGACTTACTAGCGCCACGGAATTCCCGACACTTGATTTGTGTTGTTTGCCCTTTTTTGGGTCTTGAATCTTGAGAGAACCTTGAGAGGATGTTCCTAGGGTTCTAAGGTCTGAAAATAGTGAAAATAAATGACTTAAAACGGGTTGGAGGCATCCTATATAGGTCCAAATATCTTAAACCGACTTAGTGGGCCCCATAGAGAGGTGCTTGGCGCAGTCTCGCAAAAATGCAAATATCTCTATACTCCGAGATCGTATCGATGAAAGGTTTAATGCGTTGGAAACTAGACTCATAGATCTTTAATTTTGTTGGTATATCACCCCGTAATTCCTTGTAAATTATGAGAAAAGATTAGAAACATTTGACCTAATGTTTAAGTAAAATTATGAACCTAAGTTGCGACAACTTTTGTCGACTTTTGTTTCATAACTCGTTTGACTTCAAGACTTATGATACGGATATTATATGATTAAAATACCTTCATAAATGACCTCTTGAGTGTATTAAGCACCGCTAGATTACCTGAAAATTCGAGTTACAACATCCTTGATTCGTTTAACTTCTAATACTGGTTAATCACCCTTATACACTCTTGTATCACTTAAGACCAATAGGATTGACTTCTTATCATCTCAAAGATAATTCCTTCTTGGATTTATGTTAACTAATATATGGCATGAACTAACACATGTGGATATGGGTTGTAACACCCTCCCCCCTTAGGAACATTCGTCCTCGAATGTAAGGGTTTATGGGGAGTTTAAATCATCGTGGATTCCAATGGAAATTTCCGATCAATTTTCCCCTATAAAATGGTCACTAGCAAAACTTGCAAGTAATTAAGCCCAACATATGGCTTCACAAGGCTACACAAAGCATTATGCGTATTTACATTATCTACATATCACCATTTTGTATTAAGGAGGAGTATTCTCAAATTATTGCTTACCTCATAGAGCCGTTTCTTCTTCCAATGTATCCTGTCTTCCACCAGCATCCTTGTTATCTTCATTCTGGAATAAGTAAGGGTATTTAGACTTCATCTCCTCTTCTGCTTCCCATGTCATTTCTTCCATATTTTTGTTCCTCCACAATACTTTGACGGAAGCTACATCTTTTGTTCTCAGCTTGCGGACTTGCCGATCTAATATCGCCACTGGCACTTCTTCATATGATAGGTCCTCTGTAACTTGTACATCTTTGATAGGGATGACTCGAGAAGGGTCTCCAATACATTTTCTCAACATAGATACATGGAATACCGGGTGGACAAATTCCAATTCGGATGGCAATTCTAACTCATAAGCAACCTGTCCAATCCGTCGAAGAATTTTATACGGCCCGATATACCTTGGACTCAGCTTACCTTTCTTCCCAAAACGCATAATACCCTTCATTGGTGAGATCCTCAGGAAAACCCAATCACCAACCTCAAACTCTAGATCACGACGTCGGACATCAGAATAAGATTTTTGCCTGCTTTGTGCCGTCCTCAATCGCTCCTGTATCACTTTCACCTTCTCAATAGCTTAGTGAATCAAATCTGGCCCATATAATTCTGTTTCACCGACTTCGAACCATCCAACTGGTGATCTACATCTCCTCCCGTATAGTGCCTCATATGGGGCCATTTTAATACTGGAATGGTAGCTATTGTTATAGGCGAATTCTATGAGTGGAAGATGATCATCCCAATTCCCCTTAAAATCTAGAACACATGCTCGTAGCATATCTTCCAGTGTCTGAATGGTACGTTCAGCCTGTCCGTCAGTCTGCGGATGAAATGCAGTGCTGAGATTTACCTGTGTGCCTAAACCCTTCTGGAAAGACCTCCAAAAGTTAGCCGTAAATTGAGCTCCTCGGTCTGATATAATAGATATGGGCACACCATGAAGCCTAACAATCTCCTTGATATACAACTTCGCATAATCTTCAGCCGTGTAAGTTGTCTTTACTGGCAGAAAATGGGCACATTTTGTAAGTCGATCAATTATCACCCAGATGGAGTCAAACTTATGATAAGAGCGAGGTAATCCAATAATGAAGTCCATATTAATCACCTCCCACTTCCAGGTCGGAATCTCTATATTTTGAAGCAATCCACCGGGTTTCTGATGTTCTATCTTTACTTGTTGACAATTGGGACACTGGGCTACAAATTCTGCAATAGACTTCTTCATATTATCCCACCAATATTGCTCCTTGACATCATGATACATCTTTGTCGAGCCGGGATGGATGGAATATCGGGATTGATGAATCTCATTCATAATCTTCTCTCGCAACCCTGCCACATTAGGCACACACAATCGGCTCTGGTATCTCAGTGCCCCATCTTTTCCGATCCCAAAAGCCATACTTTTACACTGTTGAATGCTTTCTCTTAATCGTACTAAGATAGGATCTTCATATTGTCGTGCTTTTACCTCGGCTACCAAAGATGATTCTGATGTATTCTGTACAGTAACACCTCCGTCATCAGAGTCTAACAATCTGATTCTCATATTGGCTAGCTGATGAAGCTCTTTAATCAACCCCCATCTACCTGCCTCAATATGTACTAAGCTTCCCATTGATTTACGGCTGAGAGCGTCTGCCACAACATTGGCTTTACCGGGATGATACAATATCTCGACGTCGTAGTCTTTCAATAATTCAAGCCACCTACGCTGCCTCAAATTCAACTCTTTCTGCTTGAAGATGTATTGTAAACTCTTGTGATCTGTGTAGATGTCAACATGGACGCCGTATAAGTAGTGCCGCCATATCTTCAAAGCATATATTACTGCAGCCAATTCCAAATCATGGGTTGGATAATTCTTTTCATGCTTCTTCAATTGTCTTGATGCATAAGCAATCACATTCCCACGCTGCATCAATACGCACCCCAAACCTATACCTGAGGCATCACAATATACCACATAACCTTCTGTTCCTTCAGGAAGAGTGAGCACTGGTGCAGATGTCAATCGATTCTTCAACTCCTGAAAACTACGTTCACAAGTGTCAGACCACTGGAATTTGGTAGCTTTTTGTGTTAACTTAGTCAATGGTGATGATATAGAGGAAAATCCTTCTACAAACCGCCTATAATATCCTGCTAGCCCTAGGAAGCTGCGGACTTCTGATGGTGTTGTAGGTCTCGGCCAATTCTTTACTGCATCGATCTTCTGAGTGTCGACACTAATACCCTCATCAGATATCACATGGCCAAGGAATGCTACTGAGTTCAGCCAGAATTCACATTTGGAGAGCTTAGCATATAACTTACGATCCTGAAGCGTCTGTAATACTATCCGCAAGTGGCCCGCATGTTCCGCCTCCGAACGAGAATACACTAGAATGTCATCAATGAATACAATCACGAACACATCAAGATAGGGCCTGAATATAGTATTCATGAGATCCATAAAAGCTGTTGGGGCATTTGTTAGCCCGAACGACATCACCAAGAACTCAAAGTGCCCATATCTTGTCCGGAAGGCCGTCTTTGGAATATCCTTCTCCCTAACCCTTACCTGATGATACCCTGAACGTAAATCAATCTTGGAGAAATACTTGGCACCCTGGAGTTGGTCAAACAGGTCATCAATTCTTGGAAGTGGATACTTGTTCTTTATAGTAGACTTATTCAACTGTCGATAGTCGATACACATCCGTAACGACCCGTCTTTCTTCCGCACGAATAGGACTGGTGCACCCCAAGGTGAAGTGCTAGGCCTAATAAAGCCCTTATCTAGCAAGTCCTTCAACTGCACCTTCAACTCTTGCAACTCTGCCGGGGCCATTCTGTATGGAGGAATAGAGATCGGTTGAGTGTCAGGCAACACATCAATGCTAAACTCAATCTCCCTTTCAGGAGGAAGGCCTGGGAGTTCATCTGGGAAAACATCTGGGAATTCGTTGACCACAGGGATTGATTGTAAAGTAGGCGGTTTCGCCTCCGCATCCCTAACGCGAACGAGATGATAAATGTAACCTTTTGAGATCATTTTCCTTGCCTTAAGATAGGAAATAAACCTACCTTTCGGTGTAGCAATGTTCCCTTTCCATTCAATGATGGGTTCACCCGGAAATTGGAACCTAACCATCTTCGTACGACAGTCAACATTTGCATAGCATGAGGCCAACCAGTCCATTCCCATTATCACATCAAAATCAACCATTTCTAACTCAAATAAATTTGCCGAGGTTTGACGACTACAAATCATCACAGTGCAACCTCTATATACCCTTCTAGCAATCACAGAATCTCCTATCGGAGTAGATACCGCGAGGGGTTTACTTATCAATTCAGGTTCAATGCCAAACTTATTAGCCACAAAGGGTGTAACATAGGATAATGTAGATCCCGGATCAATCAACGCATATACATCATAAGAAAACACAGATATAATACCTGTAACAACATCTGGAGACGACTCGAGATCCTGTCGACCTACTAGAGCATAGGTTCGATTTTGAGCACCACTCGAACTCGGCACTGCACCTCTACCCCTACCACGACCTGTCGACTGCTGAAAACCCCGTGCTGGAGGTCGAACTGATGAGGAAGAACCAGACACAGATCCAGTCGGCTGAGCCATACCATCACCTCCTCTATTAGGACAATCCCGCATCATATGGCCAGGCTGCCCGCACGAATAGCATGCATCAGAACCTCGACGACACAGTCCAAAGTGGGCCTTGCCGCACTGATCACAATGTGGTGTTGGGGGTCTCATCTGACTAGTATCCCTGTGATGTTGCGAGCCAGATGCCCGCGAACTCTGACCTGGACCAGAATAGGATCGATCATATCGAGGCCTCTGAAACTGTGGAGGAGCACTAGCTACAGGTGGCGCCGAACTCCTCGAAAACTGTGGCCTGATGCGGCCTCTGAAGTCATCAGAATACCCTGCAAATCTCGCCCTCTTATGCTGGCCCCTATCCTGCTCCCTAACTGCCCTCTGCTGGCGCTTACGATCCTCTAGGGTCTGGGCATAAGCTTGAATACGGGAAATATCCATGCCCTCCACCAAGGAGGCTGTCGTACACTCATTTATCAGATGTGGTCCCAACCCATTCACGAACATATGCACCCTATCACTCATCTCGGCCACCATATGGGGAGCATACCTTGCCAAAGAATCAAACTGCATACTATACTCTCGCACACTCATATTACCTTGTCTAAGGTTCAAGAACTTATCAGCTCTAGCTCGTCGTATCTCAACTGGCAAGTAGTGACGAAGAAAGGCCTCAGAAAATTCCTTCCACACAGCTGGAGGAGGGTTCGGACCCCTGGATCTCTCCCAACTATCATACCAGAGAACCGCTAAATCCCGTAGCCGATAAGAAGCCAACTCTACTGCCTCTGTATCACTAACATGCATAACCCGAAGTGTACGATGAACCTGGTCAATAAAAGTCTGTGGGTCCTCCTTGGGGTCTGATCCGGTAAACACTAGAGGGTCTAAATTAATAAAATCACGAACTCTTGTACTAACTGGTTTCTCAGCAGCACCTGTATTCTGCCTCTGAGCCTGAGCAGCTACCAAGCTAGTCAATAACTGCAAAGCACTCCGCATATCCTGGTCTGGAGTGCCAGACGGAGGAACTGGAGGCGCTGGGTGCCTTCTAATATCCTCTGGAGGAGATGGAGTAGATGAGGTATGAGAGGGCATCTCACTTTGAGCCTCACTTTGTCCTGCTCTGACTTGGGGCACCTGACTGGTACCCTCTTCCGCTGCTGTATCAAGCCGTCTACTAATCGTTTGCTTCCTAGTCGAAGGCATCACTGAAAAAAACAAGGTGAATATTAGAGACGAACACTTACGACTCAACTCTACGCACGATCTAGATTCAGGAAGAAGGTAACAACCCTAGATGTCATGTAGCCTCCTGATTATAAATGTGGCGCGCTACACATCCATAATCAAGACTCTACTAGACACGGCTCATAGACAACCCCTAGGACAGACTTGCTCTGATACCAAGTTTGTCACGACCCAAACTGAAGGGCCATGACTAGCACCCGACCACACTTGCCGAGCACCAACGTACATTTCATCTAACCTTCATTATTATCTTTTAAGGCTGACGAGATCAATATAAATGGTAGACCTAGATCATGGACAACCAGCAATAAAATATGACGGCATGAACATACATAGCAGGGGATGACCAGACAATCAAGAAACTACGTATAAGGTATGAGCTACCACGCTACTATGAAAGACTATACAACAAAAACTAGCCGACAAGGCATACCAAACTATACATGAGCCGACACCTGTCTATGAGCCTCTAAAAGAACATAAGTGTTGCAACATAGCCGGAACAGGGCCCCGACATACCCATAATGTCTATAACAAAAATTGCATACCAAGACCAAGGCAAGTCCGGAGAAGGGATCTCGCCAATCACCGCTGAACTGGACAGTCTACTGTGGTGGGGGAGCTGCACCTGCCTGTCTATCAGGACCTGCAGCACGACATGCAGCGTCCACAAATAAAAGGACGTCAGTACGAATAAAGTACTGAGTATGTAAGGCAAGGAACCATAAATACGATCAGTAATGTAAGCAAGGATAGAGAATATACAACCTGTAACATCTTAGTACCTCTGAGGGCTACTTACATGAAATGCATGATACATATGTATAAATACATAAACCTTTAAAGCATTCGCCTCTGTGGGCATCATTATCATCATATCGTACCCGGCCATAATAGGCTCGGTAGAATCGTACCCGGCCACGTGGAGCTCGGTAAAACCCAACTGATCAGTGGTTGCACAATAGGTGCCGTACCCGGCCAACTATAGCGTGGCTCGGTAGAGTAAAATAGATACATATATATAATGCATGCTCGACTCATGGAATCACATTCTAAACCTTTCGGAGTGACGTAAGGTCGGTATCCTCTATACACGTTATTAGGACTAACTCTTCACTATGAACCTTATAAGATTTAGGAAGTACGAACAACATTGATAACATAAGAATAAGAGAAGTAACATTAACATCAATCGTTCCATAAGAGGGAAAACAATGTAAGTACTGCTAGCTTCTAAGAGTAGAGTATCTTGGAAGCTCGTTCATTACATTATGTACAATCGGAGTCATGCAAAAGAAGGAAAGGGATAGCCTCACATACCTTGTATATACTGCCCCAATCTCAAGCTATGCAATTGTCAAAACTCCTTAGTCTACAATAAGAGAAACGATACTATCGTTATCATTTAAGCGTCATAACTATTATGTATCGACCACAACCTATTTTACGATGAAACGGACAGCACCTCCCCTATATATATGACCTCACACCATTCAAAACAGTCACCAAACAGCCCAAACAACATCAATAATAAACATATTGAGCCTCCCAAAATAGTCCACACATAGCCTAATCACTCCATACATACGACGACCACCGTAGTCGTGTCAAACAACCTGGAAATGTTACGAATAACTATCAGCCCATAACCCTACATATATATGGTGTTTCTCCACACCCTTCCTCCTCCAAAACTCCACAAGATAGTAGTAAAATACGCAGCCCAACAACAACGCAAAACAGTCCACAAAACAATAACATTACTACCAAGCCTTTCGATATATATCTCACAAGTTCTAGCTTCAATGGCTTAGCCGCAACTTGGATAATCTTAAATACATATAGAGTAAGAGGTTCCTTACCTTTATACAGAAAGAACAACTCCAATTTGACCTTAAATTTCCATGAAATATCCCTCCAATGCTGCCACAACAACAAAAAAGCGAAACTAGCGATCAATTAGTGTTTTTCGGCACTAGAATCACTTTAGAAGGCTTGAAATCACCTAGGATTGATATTAAGAACATGAGGGAGTATTTACAGAACATAAACCCTTTAAAACAACCTCCCACACGAGCTGAAACGACACAAAAATGAGCAACAACAAGAAGAACAAGAGACTTACTAGCGCCACGGAATTCCCGACACTTGATTTGTGTTGTTTGCCCTTTTTTGGGTCTTGAATCTTGAGAGAACCTTGAGAGGATGTTCCTAGGGTTCTAAGGTCTGAAAATAGTGAAAATAAATGACTTAAAACGGGTTGGAGGCATCCTATATAGGTCCAAATATCTTAAACCGACTTAGTGGGCCCCATAGAGAGGTGCTTGGCGCAGTCTCGCAAAAATGCAAATATCTCTCTACACCAAGATCATATCGATGAAAGGTTTAATGCGTTGGAAACTAGACTCATAGATCTTTAATTTGGTTGGTAGATCACCCCGTAATTCCTTGTAAATTATGAGAAAAGATTATAAACATTTGACCTAATGTTTAAGTAAAATTATGAACCTAAGTTGCGACAACTTTTGTCGACTTTTGTTTCATAACTTGTTTGACTTCAAGACTTATGATACGGATATTATATGATTAAAATACCTTCATAAATGACCTCTTGAGTGTATTAAGCACCGCTAGATTACCTGAAAATTCGAGTTACAACATCCTTGATTCGTTTAACTTCTAATACTGGTTAATCACCCTTATACACTCTTGTATCACTTAAGACCAATAGGATTGACTTCTTATCATCTCAAAGATAATTCCTTCTTGGATTTATGTTAACTAATATATGGCATGAACTAACACATGTGGATATGGGTTGTAACATGAAGTCAACATGTCTACACCTCTCGAATTTGAAGCACCTTCTTCTGCGAAGGTAGCCGGGCCAATTGAGGTTGAGTTTGGGGCTCCAAAGGCAGCTGTACTCTTTGAAGTTGCTGTGTTACCGCCTAGGGTACCCATTCCTGTAGCAATGTTAGACATAATACTGTTCCACTCAAATGCCATACCATGGGATTACACAGCTGAAGCAAGGAGGAAAGTAAAGACCAAGACAGGAGAAGCAATTGTTGTGCAGGGTATGACCAGAACAGGAAGGGTTTACACTCCAGAGCACCTAGCTGAGTCCAGTAAGCAAGCCTCGGGATGGACTACTGAAACTGGTCCCGATGATCTTTGGAGGAAAATACAAGCTAAGGAGTATTTGGTCGTTGAGCAGTTGAACAAAACACCAGCACAGATCTCCATCCTAGCTCTTCTACAGAGCTCTGACGCACACAAAAATGCCTTGATGAAGATATTGAGCGAAGCTTATGTGCCCAGAAACATAACTGGGGGGCGAAATGACAAATATGGTAGGACAAATACTGGAAAGCCACAAAATCACCTTCTACGAAGATGAACTACCGCTGGAAGGACTGAGTCACAACATGGCCCTACACATCATCGTGCAATACGAGGATTACTTCGTCACTAGAGTCTTGATCTATGGAGGCTCCAGCCTCAACATCTGTCCGTTGGTAACTCTCAGAACATTGGGAAAGAGCCTGCACGAGATCAAAGATGGGGCCATCAATGTCAAAGCCTTTGATGGGTCCCAAAGGTCTACTATTAGAGGGATCAGCCTATGCTTGCAAATGGGGCCAACCTGGTTCGACGTTGACTTTCAAGTGATAGATGTCCCAGCATCCTATAATTTGCTGTTGGGATGACCATGGATCCATGCCGCTGGAGCTATAGCATCGAACCTGCATCAGGCAGTAAAGTTCGAATGGAATCACCAAGAGGTGATCATTCATGGAGATGGTAGCAACCCCATATATAGTCACCAAACCATCCCGATGATTGGAGGCAGAAGGAGAATAGGCGGAGAAAAATACCACCACATTAAGAGAGTCAATGCTGTAGACAAAGATAAATGGTGGGATAACAAGATTGAAAGTATCCTGAATTGGTGTGGATACGAACCTGGAAAGGGACTCGGCAAAAACCTCCAGGGAATCGCCAAACCCATCAAGCTGAAAAAACATGGCACTACATTTGGTTTGGGGTATGAGTACACTTGGGAGGAGTTCAATCACTGGTCTCCACCATGGCGCGGTCCCTACTACCCACTGGAGCATTCGATACCTCACCTAGAGCAGACTTTCCAGTCGGCAGATATGATATATGGGTCGGAGGGAGATGAAGCATTGGAAACCATGAAGAATATGTTCCTGGAGGATGATGATATGGATTGCTGTGTTATTTTCGAGGAGGAAGGGGAGGAAGGATCTTCTATACAAGTTGTGAACCAAGGAGAGCGCCTCAGCCATTTGTCAATCAGAACCACTAGGGCCCGAAAGCTTCGGGCATTACTATTACTTGCCTTGACGATGAACCAATGATTGTGACTTGCAACGAGACGATGCAACAAACGGATACGGACTCAGAAAGGGATGATATACCAGAAGAGGTTGTCAAAGGAGTTGAGAATTTTGAAAATAGGCCTAAGTCTAACTTGGACGAATCTAAGGTCGTTAATTTGGGAGATACAGGGAATGTCAAAGAAACATGCATCAGTATTCACCTGTCACCCTTAGAAAAGAAAGAGTACACAGAGTTCCTGAAGGAATATGAAGATATATTCACCTGGTCATATAATGATATGACTGGTCTCAGCACCTCCATTGTAGCTCACAAACTGCCAACAGATCCAACATGCCCGTCGGTAATGCAGAAGCTCAGGAAATTCAAACCCGACATGACTTTGAAAATCAAAGAAGAGGTTACCAAGAAAGTCAAAGCCAAGGTTCTTAGGGTAGTAGAGTATCCGACATGGTTAGCTAACATCGTGCCAGTGCCAAAAAAGGATGGGAAAGTTAGAGTTTGTGTTGAATACCGGGATCTCAATCGGGCTAGTCCCAAAGACGACTTCCCCTTTCCTAACATACATATTCTTATCGACAACTGCGCCAAACACGAGTTGCAGTCTTTTGTTGATTGTTTCTCTGGGTATCATCAGATATGGATGGATGAGGAATATGCAAAGAAAACGGCTTTCATCACGCCGTGGGGAATGTGTTGTTACAAAATGATGCCATTCGGTTTGAAGAATGCTGGTGCCACCTGCATGAGAGCCATGACTACCATCTTTCATGACATGATACACAAGGATATCGAGGTATATGTGGATGATGTCATCATCAAATCCAAGAAAGCCAGGGATCACATGGAAGACCTAAGAAAGTTCTTCAACAGACTGAGGAGGTACAATCTGAAACTGAATCCCGCCAAGTATGCATTCGGGGTTCCTGCTGGAAAATTATTGAGTTTCATCGTGAGTCGTCGAGGAATAGAATTTGATCCATCAAAGGTTAAAGCTATCCAAGAATTGTCACCGCCAAAGAACAAGAAGGACGTGATGAGTTTCTTGGGAAGACTCAACTATATCAGCCGGTTCATAGCTCAATCCACGGTCATTTGTGAACCTATCTTCAAAATGTTGAAAAAGGACGTTGCTACCAAATGGACTGATGATTGTCAAAAGGTTTTTGATAGAATTAAGGAATACCTATCAACGCCGCCGGTCTTGGTTCCGCCTAAGCCGGGAAGACCCCTATTGTTTTACCTTGCGGTATCGGATAGAGCATTTGGTTGTGTTCTAGGACAACATGATGAAATAGGGAGAAAGGAGCAAGCCATCTACTATCTCAGTAAGAAGTTCACACCGTACGAGGCCCGATATTCTCTTTTAGAACGCACTTGTTGTGCTCTGACTTGGGTCGCACAGAAGTTAAGGCATTACTTCTGTGCTTACACTACTTATCTCATATCCAGAATGGACCCTCTGAAGTATATCTTCCAGAAACCCATGCCCACTGGCAAGCTCGCCAAGTGGCAGATCCTGCTAATTGAATTCGACATTGTTTACGTGACCCAGAAAGCAATCAAAGGGCAAGCCTTGGCGGACCATCTCGCCGAGAATCCCGTGGACGGAGAATACGAGCCCCTAAAAACGTATTTTCCCGATGTAGAGGTATCTTTCATAGGAGACGATATTGTATTATCCTATGATGGTTGGAGGTTGTTTTTAGAAGGAGCTACAAATTTCAAAGGAGTTGGCATAGGAGCAGTCTTAGTATCAGAAACCAGCCAACACTACCTGGTATCTGCTAAGCTCAGGTTCCCTTGCACCAATAATATGGCCGAATATGAAGCCTGCATCTTGGGGCTCAAAATGGCCATTGACATGAACGTTCAGGAGTTGCTAGTGATCGGGGATTCAGACTTGCTCATACATCAGGTTCGAGGAGAGTGGGCAACCAAGAACTCTAAGATACTTCCCTACTTGCATCATATATAGGAGTTGAGGAAACGGTTCACAAAGACAGAATTTCAGCACATCCCCAGAGTCTAGAACGAGTTTGTTGTTGCATTAGCTACTTTATCGTCCATGATCCAGCATCCAGATACAAATTTCATTGATCCCATCCCAGTAAAGATTCATGATCAGCCAGCTTATTGTGCCCACATTGAGGAAGAAGCGGATGGAAAACCATGGTTCCATGACATCAAGGAATACTTGACAACAGGGGAATATCCAGAACTTGTCAACGCTACTCAGAAGCGCACACTTCGTAGGCTATCCAGCAACCTTTTTCACAGTGGAGGAATCCTGTACAGAAGGACTCCCGATTTGGGTTTACTAAGGTGTGTCGAAGCAAAAGAAGCATCCAGGCTATTAGATGAAGTGCATGCAGGGACCTGCGGGCCGCACATGAATAGTTTTGTCTTAGCAAAGAAGATACTCCGAGCAGGGTATTTTTGGATGACTATGGAAACAGACTGTATCCAGTATGTTTGCAAATGTCATCGCTGTTAGATACATGTAGATATGATAAAGGCGCCTCCAAACGAGCTTACTGCGACAAGCTCACCATGGCCATTCGCCGTTTGGGGAATGGATGTTATCGGATCTATCGAGCCTGCCGCATCAAATGGGCACAGGTTCATCTTAGTGGCAATCGATTATTTTACCAAATGGGTCGAAGCAACATCATACAAGGCGGTCACTAAGAAGGTTGTGGTGGGTTTCGTCCGCGACCGCATTGTTTGTCGGTTCGGGGTTCCGGAATCAATCATCACCGATAATGGTTCCAATCTCAACAGCGACTTGATGAAAGCAATGTGTGAAACTTTCAAGATCAAACACAAGAACTCTACAGCCTACAGGCATCAGATGAATGGAGCTATGGAAGCAGCCAACAAGAATATCAAGAAGATACTAAGGAAGATGGTCGAAAGGCACAAACAATGGCATGTGAATTTATCATTCGCCTTATTGGGATACTGCACTACAGTCTGCACATCGACCGGAGCAACTCCCTACATGCTAGTTTATGGTACAGAGGCGGTCATCCCCGCCGAGGTAGAAATTCCCTCCCTAAGGATCGTACAAGAAGTAGAGTTAGATTATGCAGAATGGGTAAAAGGTCGCTACGAGCAGTTAGCCCTCATAGACGGGAAAAGGATTAATGCAGTTTGCCACGGTCAGTTGTATTAGAACAGAATGTGCAGAGCCTTCAACAAAAAAGTTAAACCAAGGAAGTTTACACCGGGGTAGCTGGTGTTGAAGAAAATATTCCCACATCAAGATGAAGCCAAGGGGAAGTTTTCTCCCAATTGGCAGGGTCCGTACATAGTTCACCGAGTTCTAACTGGAGGAGCCCTTATTCTTGCAGAGATGGATGGAGAAGGCTGGCCGAAGCCAATCAATTCAGATGCAGTGAAACGATATTATATGTAACCACTTATGATTCCATTTGAACTACGCCTGACCTGATTCCCGTTTAAGAGGGGATACGTAGGCAGCCCTATGGGTTCGGTCATAAGTTAATAAAAATTCCATTTTCCCCCGTTATTGGAACTGGGGCAGAATTTTGAGAAGGACCCTCAAAATTCTAAAGTTAATTTTAGTTCATGCATCGCCATAAGCGCCAGCCCAGTAAACTGGGGCAGAATTTTAAGGAGGACCCTCAAAATTACAAAGATGTTTTTAGTCATTTAGCACAACCGTCAGAAATGTCCGCTCAGCAAACTGGGGCAGAATTTTGAGGAGGACCCTCAAAATTCCGGAGAAAGAGAGGTTGCAATGTCTTGAACCACGTCGCAGTTGTTGGATCATCTAAAGAAAACTATTTTCGATTATATACGTTATATTTACTAAATCATGCATAGCTATTATCTGAATTGTTGTTGTTTAGCGACGCTACCCTAATGACACACAACGCCAAGAGCCCGGGGAAGACGAACTAACCTTTCCCCTCACAGAACTCACGATTTTCTTTGGATGCAGGCACTCGACTTGCAATATCGTCAGGTATATTTATGTACGCATACTTTCCCAAGAATGCAACCTCTCAGAATCATCACTTGCCCGCAATTGCTATCCGTACACAATCTCCCCAACAGTCATATTGTCGTAATATCAGCTAAGAGATCTTACTACTAATCATCCTTTTACATTCATGCATTTCATAAGGCTACCTTTCTGCCTTCCGAGACTAAGCCTTGTCTCCATCTGCATTTCTCTGCATTGTATAAGGCTACCTTTCTGCCTTCCGAGGTTAAGCTCTACCTCCATCTGCATTTCCTGGATTGCATAAGGCTACCTTTATGCCTTCCGAGACTAAGCATTATCTCCATCTGCATTTCTCTACATTGCATAAAGCTACCTTTCTACCTTCTGAGACTAAGCATTGTCTCCATCTGCATTTCTCTGCATTGCATAAGGCTACCTTTCTGCCTTCTGAGGTTAAGCTCTACCTCCATCTGCATTTCTCTGCATTGCATAAGGCTACCTTTCTGCCTTCCGAGGTTAAGCTCTACCTCCATCTGCATTTCCTGCATTGCATAAGGCTACCTTTCTGCCTTCCGAGACTAAGCTCTGTCTCCATCTGCATTTCCTGCATTGCACAAGGCTACATTTTTGCCTTTCGAGACTAAGCTCTGTCTCCATCTGCATTTTGCATAAGGCTACTTTTCTGACTTTCGAGGTTAAGCTCTACCTCCATCATCATCTGCATAAGGCTGCCTTTCTGCCTTCCGAGACTAAGCTCTGTCTTTATCCTGCATGGCTGAAATATCGCCACTTTATTTTCTTGCATGGCTGAAATATCGCCACTTTATTTTCTTGCATCGGTTGAAAGATCGCCACCTTATCTTTTTTGCATCGGCTGAAATATCGCCACCTTTTATTTACATCTTGTATCGGCTGAAAGATCGCCAAACTGTCCAAGGGCATCATTATTCAGAGGCACCATTTTCATAACCCGAGAACGCCATGCCATGGCCTGAGGACCCCATTTTATCTTTTGCATATCATTATTCAAAGGCATCATGGTTCGGAGGCACCATTCTCATAGCCCGAGAACATCATCTCATAGCCTACGAATCCTTTATCATACGCTTCATGGCCCAGGACATCATGGTTCAAGGACATCATCCTAACCGTCCGAGGACAGCATTCATGGTCCAATGGGAAGTTGCATCACGTTTAAATTACACACAATATGCGCTCGTATTGCTTACTTGCAGGTACACCGGCTGGCAAACGACCGTCTCAGCAGGAGCGATCCCGCTCCGGTTCCCGCAGCCTATCGATTTTTCAGAAAACCTTTCTCAATCTAAACATCGCGTTCGTCCGTTTCAAATTTCCATCGACATATTCTGCCAATGGTTCCGGAACTACATATGACCTAATTCCTGTAAGACCAAGGATATGTAGACGGCTCAAAAATCATAGCTCGATCAAAACTCCTTTCAAATCTCCACTTCCGGTCAAAATTGGTCATCTTATCTTTACCCGACAACTCTTTCATCCTCCTCGGGTAAAGAGGGGCAGCTGTTGATACCCAATTTTTCCCTAGCTATTTTTGTACCCAAAATACTTCCAAAATAGCCTGTATGTGCATATATAAGCACACCCAAGAGTTTTAGTTTTTTTTTTAATGATTTTTAAACTGATTTACTACCCATTTTAATACCACAAAATCCAATAGTTATTCTCAAAATTATCATTTTTTGGTGAATAACTTATTTCATTCCCGTATTTACACCAAAATATAATTAAGGTGATTTTTGCATATATTTTACAAATTTATTTGGCATTTTTAAGCTAATTGCATGTAATTGCAATTATATCCTATTTTACAATTAACAGCATTTTATAATTATAAGATCACTTTTAGTATTTTTACATTAATATTTATATGTTATTAATTATTTCAGTGCCTTTAATTTATTTTTAAATCATCTTTTTACTATTTTATAAAATAATAAAAGGGGAGATTGGCTATTTAACAAACATCCCTTATTATTTCAATTCTAGCCAAATTGGCCACACCCACTATCAGATTCAAATGGCCCAATATCCTGATTAAATTAACCCAGCCCATTCCCCAATATAACTCGGTCTAATCTGAGCCATTGATTAAATAAGATCAACAGCCCAGATTTAATTCCCTTAATTAAATTCAATTACCCCTCCCCCAAAACCCCTCATTTCCATAGACGGTCTCTCTCTCTATATCGTCTCTCCCTCTCCCTTCTCTCTAGAACCTTCTGGTTCTCTCTTCTCCGATGATCTCCACCGTCTTCCCGGCCATCTCCGGTCACCTCCCTTCAACCCCAAGGCTCTGATGGACCTCTCATCGTCCTGTTCATCACCTCGAAGACCTTCGAGGCTTATGGACCATGGCTATTTAAGACCTAGGGTTCCTGGTTCTTCTATATGTGAGTTCTCCGGTGTGATATCAGGCGAAATCACACCCTATATGTCACGATCTATGAGGTTATGACGGGTTTTTCCCACTTCTATTAGGTTTCCTTTTTTTGGAAACCCTAACTCTCTCTTGAATCTCTCAAAAACGGTGTCATTTCATGCTATTCTCATATTTTCCTCTGTGCTCTATTTATTCTCGAGTTTATTCTGAAAGATCCTTTGCTTTGAACCTTTTTTTTTACTTTCTTCGAAATTAGGATTTCTGGGATTTCTTTTTATGCATGCTTCGATTGATTTTCTTTATGATTAAAACCTTTTCTTTGTTTATTCTGACCGATTTCTATGCTCTTACTGTTTTTTAGTTTGACTCTGCTAAAAACCCTAATTTCTAGAAAATGTTTCTTAATTCGATTATGTGTGTTAGCATGTTTCTTTGCTTCGATTACCTGTGTTAGCCTAATTTTCTTTGTCTTGTCTCTATGTGTTAGCATGTTTGCTTGTTTGATTGTGTGTATTAGCCTGATTTTCCTTGCTTTGGTTCTGCCTGCTGGCCTATTTGCTTGATTCTTGTTGATGTTTCATAGTCACCATGCTTCGAATATGTCTTGCTGAATCTTAACTTGTTTTCACTATCTCTGAGTGGTTATGTTTGTTCATCCCTTGTTCCTTCTTAGTTAACTTTGCTCCCTACTTTTGTTCATTTACCTCTATTTATATGTTAAAAATGTAGAATCATGACTTCACATGATTGATTCTGATTTTCCTTGATTGATTGGTAATTCAAAAACTTTCTTAAAAAAACCTAACATTCTACCCGCCCGTTTGAATTATTGGTTTTGTTACCTCATTTGTTATAGTACTCTTGTTCTTTTAAGCCTTTCCTTAATTGGAATTTTCCTGAATTTGGTCTTACTCGATTACTATATGCAATACTGAACCTTGACTCTTTCCTTATTTAATCCTACGCTGATTTTTCCTATTTGCCTTATATGGTGTTGAATCTTTTAGTTTGATTTTGATTCCCTTAATTAATGGGAGTACTTCCTTGATTCTTTGATTAATTGATTTCGAGTTCTTCAATTAACATATTTCCTTGATTTTTACCTTATTTTACCACCTGCTTTTGACTATAAATACCCTAAGTCTTTACAAAAAAACACACAACAGTCTTCTGACTTACACACACCACTAAATACTTTCAAAATCTGCATTCCCTTTCGCTCTTTTGCTCTACTGCTGTTCTCTGCTCCTTATTATTAGCCGGCTAAAAGCCAAGGCTAATATACTACCACTGCTTTGTCTTTGCATCCTACTCTTGCTCTTTTACTGGTATGTCTTAACTCAGTTCCCAACAATCATCCTAATGTGTTTGCTTATAGTCTTTATATCTATGCCTATTACCTACAGAGTTTGACATGTTCATATGCTACTGTTCGCTTTACTTTCCTGCAAATGCTTGATCCCCACTCCCTTACCCTCTATGTGTTTATAAATGGGGATTCAGGGCATGGCAACATGAATTGTTGTCCATGAACTAAATTTTGACCCCAAGTAAAGAGTGTGTCAGTATGTTTCATTGTTGATCATGCCATTTGCCCCCTCTTCCTTTGTTTACTGTTTCTGTTATGAATTCCCTATCATTACCCCCTATGTATGTTGAGTTAAAGTTTATGGTCTGGTAGCCTTTAAATGGCTATCCAGGCCTGAACCTGGCTTTCAATAAGTCATAACTCCTCAATTTGAAAATGACAAATTGGTCAGGGGTGTGCCAACACTTCAAATTGCTTGGCATGACCACCAGCTTATCATTTCCCCTCCCCTGCACTTGCACTTACTCTTAGACTTTAAGTTCTGCCCCCCCCCCCTCATATGAGCCTTGCCTTGGGACCTTGAGTTCCCTCTGAACTTGGACATTTGAGGGCTGGCTTTTCCACACTACACTTTACTACAATTCTGGAATGATGTTTGGGGTGTAAGCACTGCCTGGAGCTCTTGAAGCTCCTTGGAACTTTGACACATCCCAAATAAGAGAAGGCTTTGGAAACCTGGATTCTTGGAAATTGGTTTATTACATATGTCAGACTGAGAGCCTAAATTAGGCACTCTTTGGTTGGAATTCTGATTTAGGATGTATTTTATTTATTATTGATTAATTCTGGTCTATAATAATTTTGTAATAACATTTGGGGTCGGCTAGTAAAAAAAAGGGGGTGGGAACTATGCATGCAAGGGGTAGATATCATGCCTATAGGGGTTATCATTTCTGAAATTTTGTATCCCATCTAGAGATCATACTTGTAGGAATTACTGTCTCTAAAAGTTCTTCATCTTATACAAATCACTGAAACTCTGCATTTTCATATAGATGCCATAGGAACTCTGCATTTTCATTCTATGCCCATAGAATTTTCTACACTTTCATATAGATACTATGCCTCTAGGATTTTCTGCACTTTCACATAGATACCATGTCTATAGGATTTTCTGCAATTTTGCATGTGCATCCGTCATTATGCAAACTTGTTATAGGATTTAAACAACTAACCAATTGCATATAGATGACCTGCCTATAGGATTTCTGTATAATAATAACAGTGTTTAAAAAACAGTGTTTAAAATCAGTGATACTTAGAAAGCATGCCTATAGGAGCTGTTAACTAACTTAAATCGCCAATTCGTCTAAAATCAGTAGCAATAACGCATAAGCACCTGCAGAACTTATGTTTTTGTAACTAACAAATCTTTTCTGCAATCAGTTTACTCTTTTTGTTTTTCCTGAAATTGATAGATATCATGCCTATAGGTTCTGTTTAACGCCTAGGCAAGCCTTAGGGTAAAATTTTATAACTGCATCACTCTTTGATAATTACAACCAGCAGGCAGGCCTAATTCGAACTTCTTATTTGAAAATATGTGATAAATCAGCTTGCCTTAACGTTTAAGTTTAATACAAACCAAACCAGTATGTGCAAGACATGCTAAACTTTATGGCTTATCTGATTTAAGGAGGTTTACTTGAGCCTTACTTGCTTATTTGCCCTCCCATTTATTGCATTATGTGTTTTGATTGACGCCTTAGTATTTTGTCCTTTGAAACTCCCCAAAAAGCCCCAACTCCCTCCCCTTTAGGATTAGTAGTCTCATGCCCCTGAGACTGATAGGATTGTGGGACGGGTACTAGCATGCAATAAGTAACGATACCATTCCGCGCTTTAATACCTTAACGGGGTGGGAAGGGTAGATATGGATATGATGACCGGTGCGCTAATATCATGTGCGACCCCTCTTCTGAGGAGTGATCGTTGGGTATTGCATTGAATTGATCCATATTAATTATAAACTTAGGACCCCCCCTCCCTTTATTTGCTTTCATCTTTTCTTGTAAAATTATTCAAATCTCTTTTTTTTATTTCTGCCCTCTCTATATACTTTCAAAAGTTTTCAACCTAATTGCAATGTTATATGCGAGTCCTTATTTGAGCTTTGATTGTTTACTTGTAAAGTCACAAATGCAACATGACCGGTTACCACACTAGTGGATCTTGAGGGGTGCCTAATACCTTTCCCTCGAGATAATTTCTAGCCCTTACCCGAACTCTGGTTTTCCAACTCAAACTCTTCAAAAAAAGTGTCCTAATGCACTATAATCATTAGGTGGTGACTCTTCAACTTCTAAACCCAATTCTCGAAAGGGAATAGAGTTGTCCTCCCAATGTCGTATACCCGATTTCTGACCCCACGGTTAGAGAAAAAAAGGGGGCGTCGACACTCCTCTGCCTCAAATTTTCAACTCCTTTTGCTTGAACCAATACTGAAGACTCTTATGATCCATGAACACCTCACATGCTATGCCATACAGATAATGCCTCCAAATCTTCAATGCGTGAACAATGGCTGCCTACTCCAAATCATGAACCGGATAGTTCTTCTCATGAATCTTCAACTGCCGCGAAGCATATGCAATCACCCTACCCTCCTACATCAACACTGCCCCAAGTCCAATACGTGATGCATCACAATAAACTGTATAAGGTCCTGAACCTGTGGGCAAAACCAACACTGATGTCGTAGTCAGATCTGTCTTGAGCTTCCGAAAGCTCGCCTCACACTCGTCCGACCATCTGAACTGGGCACCCTTCTGGGTCAACCTGGTCATTGGGGCTGCAATGGATAAAAACCCCTCCACGAACTGACGATAATAGCCTGCCAATCCCAAGAAACTCCGAATCTCTATAGCTGATGCTGGTCTAGGTCAGTTCTTGACTGCCTCAATCTTCTTTGGATCCACCTGAATACCCTCTACTGATACAACATGACCCAGGAATGCAATTGAACTTAGCCAGAACTTACACTTCGAGAACTTAGCATATAGATGACTATCCCTCAGAGTCTGAATAACCACTCTAAGATGTTGCTCGTGCTCCTCCTGGCTGCGAGAATATATCAAAATATCATCAATGAAGACTATCACGAATGAATCCAAATAAGGCTTGAACACTCGGTTCATCAAATCCATAAAACATGCGGGACATTTGTCAACCCGAATGACATAACTAAGAACTCATAATGCCCGTACCGAGTGCGGAAAGCAGTCTTAGGGACATCAGATGCCCTAATCCTCAACTAATGGTAGCCAGATCTCAATTCAATCTTTAAAAATACCTTGGCACCCTGAAGCTAATCAAACAAATCATCAATCCTCAGCAATAGATACTTATTCTTGATCGTAACCTTGTTCAATTGCCGGTAATCAATACACATTCTCATCGGCCCATCCTTCTTCTTAACAAACAACATCGGTGCACCCCAAGGCGAAACACTAGGTCTAATGAAACCCTTCTCAAGCAAGTCTTGCAACTGTTACTTCAACTCTTTCAACTCAGGCGAGGCCATACTATTCGGCGGGATAGAAATGGGCTGAGTGCCCGGAGCCAAATCAATGCAAAAGTCAATATCACTGTCGGGTGGCATACTTGGCAGGTCTAAAGGGAATACCTCAGGGAACTCACGAATAATGGGCACAGAATCAATAGATGAAACCTCAGCACTGGAATCACGAACATATGCCAAATAGGCCAAACACCTCTTCTCGACCATACACCGAGCCTTCACATACGAGATAATGCTGCAGGTAGAATGACCAGGAGTCATTCTCCACTCTAAACGAGGCATACCCGGTAAAGTTAAGGTCACAGTCTTGGCATGACAGTCCAAGATAGCGTGGTAAGGTGATAACCAGTCCATTCCCAATATAACATCGAAATCGACCATGTCTAAAAGCAACAAATCTACACGAGTCTCAAGACCCCTAATAACCACAACACAAGAATGATGGACTCGATTGAACACAATAGAATCACCCACTGATGTAGACACATAAACAGGAACACTAAATGAATCACTAGGCATGATCAAATACAGTGCAAAATAAGTTGACACATACGAGTATGTAGACCCTGGATCAAACAACACTGAAGTATCTCTATCACAAACCAAAACCGTACATGTAATAACTGCATTGAAGCCTCATCCTCGGGCCTGGTTGGGAGAGCATAACATCGGGGTTGTTCCCC
The DNA here is from genome assembly GCF_000393655.2 of Nicotiana sylvestris. Taxonomy (NCBI): domain Eukaryota; kingdom Viridiplantae; phylum Streptophyta; class Magnoliopsida; order Solanales; family Solanaceae; genus Nicotiana; species Nicotiana sylvestris. Next base: position 171,201,924 of record NC_091065.1, read on the forward strand.
ACCACCCTGAACTACATCTCTAGACGGCCTCTAGTTGGTTGGACTCAACCTCTAGCACCTCTACCTCCACCTCTAGCACCTCTACCCCCACCTCTAGCTGGCTGGGCAACCTGTGGGACACCTGGTGCCTGAACTATAGCACGGGAACCCTGATGCGGAGAACTGCTCGAAGCTCGAGGGCAATACCTAGCAATGTGCCTCGTGTTGCCACAAGTAAAACAAGCCCTCGGCTGTTGGGGCTGACGACCCTGGAAATTCTAAAGCAGTGGTGCACTGATAGGTGCTGGTGGTGCACTGTAGGACTGCTGATTAGAATACTGCATCTGAGAACTACGACTACCTGACACACCATGAGAAACCTGGAATGCTGACTAGAAAGGCCTAGGGGGATGGCCTCTACTATATGAATCTCTACCCCCAGACGAGGTACCACTGAATTTGCCTGAATAACGGGGCCTCTTATCCGACCCATGACCACCTCCCTATGACAGGACCATCTTCACTCTCCTGGCCACATTGGTCGCCTCCTAGAAAGATATCTCACTCCTAGTCTCCCTAGCCATCTGAAGGCAAATCGGCTGAATAAGACCATCAATAAACCTCCTTACCCTCTCTCTCTCTCTCGATAGGTAGTATGACAAGAGTATGGCGAGTTAAGTCGACGAACCTGGTCTCATACTGGGTAACAGTCATGGAACCCTGCTGGAGGCGCTCAAACTACCTCTGATAGGCCTCTCTCTGAGTAATGGGGAGAAACTTCTCCAGAAATAGTTGTGTGAACTGCTCCCAAGTCAAGGCTGGCGATCCGGCTGGTTTAGCTAAGCAATAATCCCTTCACCAAGTCTTGGCAAATCCAGACAAGCGAAACGTAGCAAAATCGACCCCATTGGTCTCAACAATACCTATGTTCCTGAGAACCTCGTGGCAGCTGTCTAGGTAATCCTAGGGATCCTCAGTAGATGCACCGCTGAAAGTAGAATTGAAGATCTTGGTGAACCTATCCAGCCTCCACAAAGCATCGGCAGACATAGCTGTTCCATCGCCTGTCTGAGCTACCATACCCGGTTGAACTGCTCCAACTGGCTGAACCGCTGGAGTCTGTATCTGGAGAGCTACCTGCCCTAGAGTGCGAGTAGCAGGAGTCTGGGCCCCTCCTCCAACCTGAGAGACGGCTGGTGCCACAGGAAGCAAGCATGCCCGGGTGACACTCTCCATGAGGCCCACTAATCGGACCAGAGCATCTTGAAGAACTAGGGTAGCAATAAACCCCTCTTGGACCTGAGCTGGGCCCATCGGAACTGCTGGGGCCAGAACCTCCTCATAAAAAATCAACTTGAGGCTCCGTCATTAGTGTTGTTGCTCGGGGCTGAGCTCTGCCCCTACCTCGGCCTCTAGCATGGCCTCGCCCTCTACCCCTCGTGGAAGTGGCTGCTGGGGGCTAGGGTTGCTGAGCAGTGGATGATGAAGTGCGTGTTCTCGCCATCTGCGAAAGAATGGAGTAAAATTTCAATTAGCATTGAGAAACAAACCGTACGACAAGAAAGAACGAATGTGAAGTTTTTCCAAACTTTGTAGCCTCTGGGGGATAAATACAGACGTCTTCGTACCGATCTCTCAGACTCTACTAAGCTTGTCCGTGAATTGTGAAACCTATGTAACCTAGAGCTCTGATACCAACTTGTCACGATCCGGATTTTCCACCCTCTGGAGTCATAATGGCGCCTACTCATAAAAGCTAGGCAAGCCACGAAATGCAGAAAATTCAACCTCTTTCATTTTAGCCTTTTTAACCAATTAAATTAGTAGGTAATCAGCATTTAAATAATGACGAAAGATGAAATTTAAGCGGAAGACTTAGATAAATATTATACCAAAACCGATACGAATAAAAATCCAACATATATCTCTACCCAGAAACTAGTGTCACAACATTCATGGACTGTCTAAGAATGCTACATACAAGTGTCTGAAAAAGGAAATATAGTCTGTCTCGAATACAAAAGAAAACAAAACATCTAAATGTATAGAAGAGATGTCGGGCCTGCGGACGCTTGCAGGGCTACCGCGGTGTCTCGGTGGACTGAAGGCTAACTCACCTAGCGCTGCTGACCAAGCGTTACTCCTGTATCTGCACATAAGTGCAGAGTGTAGCATCAACACAACCGACCCCATGTGCTGGTAAGTGTCTGGCCTAACCCCGACGAGGTAGTGACGAGGCTAGGACCAGACACCAGATAAACCTGTGCAGTTATGTATATATATACAGCGAAAAGATAGACGGAAACAAACAATTAAAATTGGGGAGGGGAAACATGCTTTGGGGAAAACAGATAAGGCAGAATCTCAATAAATTATAAGGAAACCAAAATTTAACTTCTAACAAGGATAAGGAAAATAAAGGCAAATTTCACTTTCAGTTTACATCTTGTTGCAGACGTACAACCCGGTACCATTTCTCATATCTTGTGGTAGGCGTACCACCCGCTCCCATTTCATTAAATATCGTGGTAGGCGTACCACCCGCTCCCATTTCATCAAACCTCGTGGTAGGCGTACCACCCTCTCCTATTTCATCTTATCTTATGGTAGGCGTACCACCCGCTCCCATTTCATCATATCTTGTGGTAGGCGTACCACCCGCTCCCATTTCATCATATCTTGTGGTAGGCGTATCACCTTCTCCCATTTCATTATATCTTGTGGTAGGCATACTACCCGCTTCTATTTACAAGCCAACACAAAATCACAAGGAATCCCGGCAAGGGAGTAAAAGCAATATAATAACTTCCCGACAAGGGAGCAACAATATCGAAATAATCATCCCGACAAGGGAGCAACAATATCGAAACAATCATCGCGGTAATTGATAATCAGCTATAACCAATCCTAACTCAACTTCTACTCAGCTCAATTAATACCAATACTCAATCATAAATAAAATCCACGAGGATAAACTAAATCTTTGCTCAATATCGAGAATCATTAATTAAAGCATCTATAGTAACATTTAAGAACGCAACAACTATCAATTTAAGACTCATGGTCATGATTGACTCCAACGTATAGATACCTGTCACCATGCCTATACATCATACTCAACAAGAAGCAATTAACATATAGGACTCAACTCTTAATCCCTCAAGCTAAGGTTAGACTGAACACTTACCTCGATGCCTCGAACACAACTCAAGTTTCAATTATATCTTTACCCCTTGATTCCTCTGCCAATTCGCTCGTATCTAGCCACAAGTTACTTAATTACATCAATAAACGCTAAATGAATCAATTTGAATGCATGAAAATGAGTTTTCCAAAATTTTACCCAAAAAGTCAAAATCGCCCCCCGGGCCCACGTAGTCAAAACCCTAGGTTAGAATCAAAACCCGATTACCCATTCCCCCACGAACTCAGATATATAATTTGTTTTGAAATCGGACCTCAAATCGAGGTCTAAATCTCTAATTTTTGAAAAACCTAGGTTCTACCCAAAACACCCAATTTTCCCCATGAAAATCATTGATTTGAAGTTGAGATCACGTTAAAAGATGTTAATAATTGAAGAAAACTAGTTAAAAATGACTTACAATTGATTTGGAGAAGAAAGGTTGTTTGAAAAATCGCCTCTTATGTTTTTGGGGTTTTGAAAAATGAAAAATAACTGAAAATCTCATCTATTTATACCCCTCTCAGACCCCCTATGCGGACCGCACAAAATGGACTGTGGTCGTACAGGCCTTCCTGAGGCTACTGCGGTCCAGTACACTGTGCGTACCACACGAAATGAATTGCGGCTGCACATGCTTTTACCGTGCACCGCACAAAGCCGACCGCGGACCGCACAGGCACCCTTCCGCTGTTGCACACGTTTTTGTGTGGACTGCACTGGCAGGTTCAAAGACCTGCAACTTCTCTGAACCTGCCACAACTATGTTTTTAGGCCTAAGGCATCCCGGAACCTACCCGAAACTCACCCGAGCCCTTGGGGCTCCAAACCAAATATACACAAAATCCTCCAAAAACATCCTACGGACTTATTCATGCAATCAAATCGTCAAAATAACACCATGAACATCAAATTAAATCTCGAGATCAATGAAAATTTTCTCAAAATTTCTTTAAACATCAACTTTGCAATTTAAGTCTGAATCACGTCATTTGACATCTGTTTTTACCAAATTCCACAGAAACATCATAAATCATATATAAGACCTGTACCGGGCGCCGGAACCAAAATACGGGCCCGATACCATCATGTTCTAAGAAAATTTCATTTCAATTTTCCTTATATAGTTTCAGAAAATAATTTCCTTTAAAAATTCATTTCTCGGGCTTGGGACCTCGGAATTCGATACCGGGCATAAGCCCAAGTCCCATATTTTCCTATGGACCCTCCAAGACAGCCAAATCATGGGTCCGGGTCCGTTTATCCAAAACGTTGATCGAAATCAAATTTATTCATTTTACAGTCAAAACATATCATTTTTCATAAATTTTCCACATTTAAGCTTTCTGGCTACGCGTCCGGACTGTGCACACAAATCGAGGTGGTGCTAAGGGAGGTTTTTAAGGTCTCAGAATGTAGAATTTCATTGCAACACAAGTGATGACCTTTTGGGTCATCACATGGGAGGACAAGGATTTCGTTGATGTAATTTTTATCGAGTTTCGAGAAGTGGGCCCGGAGGTCGGGTTTGGCCTATTTTGGGATTTTTGGTATTATTTGATTGTTTTCGCTTGGGCTTCGTTCCCTTAGCATATTTTGACTCCGTGATTCTGATTTTTGGATAGATTCGACGCGAATGGAGGCCGATTCGAGGGGCAGAAGCATTGCGGAGTAATATTTTCACCTGTTTGAGGTAAGTAACCATTGTAAATCTAGACCTGAGGGTACAAACCCCGGTATTTGACTTGTTTTGATAAATGCGGTGACGCATATGCTAGGTGACAAGCTTGTGGGCGTGCACTGTTAGGGATTGTGACTTGGTCCGGCCCGTAGCGACTATTAAGCCACGTATTTGATTTGGAACCTTATGATATTTCGTACTTTAGTCATTTATATTGTATTATGGGTTGTATGCTATGTTTGGGGCTTAGTGCCGACCTGTAGAGACCCTTAGGAGCATTTTTACTGTGTTTCCTCACTTTACTTGTTGAAAGTATATCCTTAATCATGTTTTACCTATTTAAATGTTTAAAACTAGTTTTATCACCCTACTTCTAATTGTGAGGATTGTTTGGGCTGAGTTCCCTAATTTCTATTGTTGTACCCGAGAGGCTGTGAGGTTAATGACTGAGAGAGGTTGAGAACCTAATAGTGAGGATATTATATGTATATATTATGTATTGGGTTGCACGCCTCAGCGATACTTATATGGATCGAACTACACACCGCAACGATATATATATTGGATCGGGTTGTACGCTGCAACGATATATGTATTGGATCGGACTGCGCGCCGCAACAATATGACGCTTGAGTGCTGAGAGTGAGTACTGAGTGATGAGAACGAGTCACGAGTGACTGAGAGGCTGCCCGAGAGGCCATATTCTGAGTAATACTTGTCCGAGGGGGCCAGTTATGATATTTCTATTGATTTCACTCTTCTTTTAAAAAAAGCCTATGTTGGAAAAATTGCTAAGTATATGATTTCAAGTGTTTAAACTGAAATTTGATGATTTTACGACGAAACTGGTTTTTACTGTGAAGTTGATCTGTTATCCTATTGTTTATTAAGTTATATGATTTTTAACTGCTCTCATTGCTTTCAGATCTTATTTACTTTAGTTACTTACTGAGTTGGCGTACTCACGTTACTTCCTGCACTTTGTGTGCAGATCCAGGTGCACGAGTAGCAGAGTGAGGGTCCTTAGCTGATCCAGAGGTTGCCGGAGATTTTAAGGTAGTTGCATGGCGTCCGCAGCCCTATTTTCTCCTTCTTATCTTGTTCTTTCCGCATTTTCTAGACTTATGTTGTATCAGACAGTCGGTTATGTAGTAGAGGCGCTAGTCTCATGACACCAGATATTTGCGGCTGTGTAGTTTCATATTTATTTGATTTTCGCATATGTAATTGTGTTTTAAACACCTAATATGGAAATTTGATATTTAAACCTGTGTTAGAAAAGGGTTTTCTAAAAGGAATTTGTTGTAGTAATGCTTTGGGTTGGCTTGCCTAGTAATGTGATAGGTGTCATCACGACCGGGTATTTGGGGTCGTGACAAGCTGGTATTAGAGCCTAAGTTACATAGGTCTCGCGAGTCATGAGCTTGTTTAGTAGAGTCTCATGGATCGGTACGGAGACGTCTGTATTTATCCTCAAGAGGTTGCAGAACCTTTAGGAAAATCCTCATATTTTTTACATTCTTGTCGTGCGAACTTGTTGATCCGAATACTAAACTTTTGTTATTCCATTTCCTCACAGATGGTGAGGACACGTGCTACCGGGCAGGGTGTACGACCACTAGTTCCACTAGTTGGGGCCACCAGAGGCCGAGGACGCGATCGAGGCCGTGGTAGGGGCAGAGCAGCTAGGGTAGCACTTATAGATCCACCAGCTGCCCCAGTTCAGGATCAGGTCCCAGTTGTGGATGCTACGGCAGCACCAGCTCAGGCACCAGTGGTGCCCATTGTGATTCCAGGCCTTCAGGAGGCTTTAGCTCAGATCTTAGCAGTGTGTACTGGTTTGGCTCAGGCGGTTTCGGTTACTACGGTCGCAACTACTTCTTAGTCCGGGAGAGCCACCCATACTCCCGTTGCTTGCACACCTGAGCAGGTTGTGCAGGGACTCCAGGCACCGAGGGTACCTCCAGCCTAGCTGGTTGCACCAGCTTAGGAGTTTATGGTACCAGTTATGCCGGATGACGAGCAGTGTCGACTAGAAAGGTTTGGTAGACTTAAGCCTCCGACTTTTAATGGTGCAAAGGGCGAGGATGCCCAGGGGTTCTTGGATAAGTGCCAAAGGATGCTTCGTACAGCGGGGATTTTAGAGACCAGTGGTGTAGCTTTTACCACCTTTCAGTTTTCTGGGGCTACCTTCACTTGGTGAGAGGTGTATGAGAGGCGTAGGCCTATTGGTGTAGCGCCCCTTACCTGGCAGTAGTTCTCTATTCTCTTTCTGGAGAAGTATGTGCCACAGTCTCGCCGAGAGAAGCAGCGCAGGCAGTTCGAGTAGTTGCGTCAAGGAGAGATGACTGTGATGCAGTATAAGATGCGGTTCTCTAAGTTAGCTCGTCATGCGATCTAGTTGGTTCTGACATATAGAAAGAGGATTATGAGGTTTGTTGATTGTATCACATATCAACTTCGGATTCTCATGACTAGGGAGAGGGTGACAGGTGATACTTTCGAGGAGGTAGTTGACATCGCCCATGAGATTGAGTCGGTTCTCCGCTAGGAGCGAGAGGAGAGGGAGGCCAAGAGGCCTTGGGGATTTGGTAGCTTTAGTGGTGCTCCTTCGAGGGGTCAGTTCCAGCAGGGCAGAGGCCACCCATTCAGACAAGCTCATTCAGCTTGCCCAAGTTATCGTGGGGCATCATCGAGTCATGGTTCTCACAGTTCTCATTAGGGCCACTCATCACTCAGTGCCTTTCTAGCCTAGAGTTCGTCATGTGCTCCACAGTGCAGTGTTCTTCCATGCCAGGTCATTCTACTGGTCATTTCGGTGCCAGGGGTTCCCTTCAATCCCCATCTCCAGCACTAGGGAGTTGTTATGAGTGTGAAGAGTTTGGGTATATAAGGAGGCAGTGTCCTCGTCTTCATGATGGTTAGTCTCAGCAGAGGGGTCAGCCTTCGACTTTTGCTCCAGTTACTTCACCACCCGCCCAGCCAGCTAAGGGAGGAGGTCAGTCAGCTAGGGGTCGCCCTAGAGAGGGAGGTCGATCAGGTGGTGGCCAGGCTTGTTTCTATGCCCTCCCAGGTATACTAGATGTCGCTGCTTCAAATGTTGTGATTTCAGGTATTGTTTCAGTCTACCACAGAGATGCCTTTGTATTATTTGATCCTAGTTCCACCTTTTCTTATGTGTCATCATACTTTTCTCGTTATCCGGATACGTCCCATGAGTCTCTTGTTTCACCTGTTCATGTATCTACTCTAGTGTGCGATACTATTGTTGTAGACCGTGTGTACTAATTGTGTGTGGTAACTATTGGGGGTCTGGAGACCCGAGTGGATCTTTTATTATTGTGTATGGTGGATTTCAATATCATTTTGGTCATGGATTGGCTATCTCCGTATCGTGCTATTCTGGACTGTCATGCCAAGACAGTCACATTGACTATACCGGGTGTGCCACGAATTGAGTGGTGAGGTTTGACTGATTATGTTCCCAGTAGAGTGATCTCATTCTTAAAAGCCCAGCGTATGGTTGGGAAGGGTTGTCTTTCATATCTAGCCTTTGTGAGGGATGTTAGTGCAGAGACTCCTAGTATTGATTCTGTTCCAGTTGTAAGGGATGTTCCCGATGTGTTTCCTGTAGACTTGCCGGGCGTGCCACCGGATGTTGATTTTGTCATTGACCTGGTTCTGGGAACTCAGCCCATTTCTATCTTGTCATATCGTATGGCACCAGTGGAGTTGAAAGAGTTAAAAGAGCAGCTTTAGGAACTCCTCGATAAGGGGTTCATTCGGCCTAGTGTGTCACATTGGGGTGTGCCGGTTCTATTTGTGAAGAAGAAGGATGGCACTATGAGGATGTGTATTGATTATAGGCAATTGAACAAAGTAACAATTAAGAACAAGTATCATTTGCCTTGCATTGATGATTTATTCGACCAACTTCAGGGAGCGAGAGTGTTCTCCAAGATTGATCTCCGCTCTGGTTATCACCAGTTGAAGATTAGGGACTCGGATATTCTTAAGACAACTTTTCGGACCTGATATGGTCATTATGAGTTCTTGGTGATGTCTTTGTGCTGACCAATGCCCCAGCAGTGTTCATGTATTTGATGAACAGCGTGTCCCGGTCTTATCTCGATTCATTTATCATAGTCTTCATTGATGATATTATGGAGTATTTGCATAGTCAGGAGGAGCACACGGAGCATTTGAGAGTTGTGCTGCAGAGATTGAGGGAGGAGAAACTTTATGCAAAATTCTCCAAGTGTGGTTTTAGCTCAGTTCAATGGCTTTCTTGGGACACGTGGTGTCCAACAAGGGTATTCAGGTTGATCCGAAGAAGATAGAGGCAATTCAGAGTTGGCTCAGACCGTCCTCAACCACAGAGATTCGTAGCTTTCTTGGTTTGGCAGGCTATTATCGCCGGTTTGTTCAAGGGTTCTCATCTATCGCATCGCCCTTGACCAAGTTGACTCAGAAGGCTTCGTTTGTATGTCGGACGAGTGTGAGGAGAGCTTTCAAAAGCTCAAGACAGCTTTGACCACAGCTCCAGTGTTAGTTTTGCCATCAGTTTCAAGTTCATATATTGTGTATTGTGATGCTTCGAGAGTTGGTATTGGTTGTATTTTGATGCATGAGGGTAGAGTTATTGCTTATGCTTCTTGTCAATTGAAGCCCCATGAGAAGAACTACCCCGTTCATGATTTGGAGTTGGCTGTCATAGTTGATGCGTTGAAAATTTGGAGGCTTTACTTGAATGGTGTGTCTTGTGAGGTGTTTACTGATCATCGTAGCCTCCAGTACTTGTTCAAGTATAAGGATCTCAATTTGAGGCAGCGGAGGTGGTTGGAGTTGCTTAAGGATTATGATATCATTATATTGTACCATCCGGGAAGGCCAATGTGGTGGCCGATGCTTTGAGCCGAAAGGCGGTGAGTATGGGAAGTTTGGAATATATTCCAGTTAGGGAGAGACCTCTTGCTGTTGATGTTTAGGCCTTGGCCAATCGGTTTGTGAGGTTAGATGTTTCGGAGCCCAGTCGGGTATTGGCTTGCGTGGTTTCTTAGTCTTTCTTATATGATCGCATCAGGGAGCGCCAGTATGATGATCCGCATTTGCTTGTCCTTAAGGACAGAGTTCAGTATGATGATGCTAGAGATGTGAATATAGGTAATGATGGGTGTTGAGGATGCAAGGCCAAATTTGTGTGCCCAATGTGGATGGGCTTCGGGAGTTGATTCTGGAGGAGGCCCACGGCTCACGGTATTTCATTCATCCGGATGCTGCGAAGATGTATCAAGATTTGAGGCAGCATTATTGGTGGAGAAGAATAAGGAAAGATATTGTGGGATTTGTAGCTCGGTGTATCAATTGTCAGTAGGTGAAATATGAGCATCAGAGACCGGGTGGCTTGCTTCAGCAGATGGATATTCCTGAGTGGAAGTGGGAGAGGATCACTATGGACTTTGTTGTTGGACTTCCACGGACTTTGTTTGGATCGGCTGACCAAGTCCGCGCACTTCATTCTCGTGTGTACTACTTATTCTTCAGAGTGGTTGGCAAAGATCTATATCCGGGAGATTGTTCATTTGCATGGTTTCTCCAGTTGGTTGGTTCGAGCCCGGTGAGGCTAGGCTATTGGGGACAGACCTGGTGCAGGATGTTTTAGAAAAGGTGAAGGTAATTTAGGAGAGGCTTGGTACCGCACAGTCAAGGCAAAAGCGTTATGCTGATAGAAAGGTTCGAGATGTGTCTACATGGTTGGCGAGAAGGTTCTGCTGAAGGTTTCACCCATTAAGGGTGTGATGAGATTTGGGAAAAAGGGAAAATTGAGTCCGCAGTTCATTGGGTCTTTTGAGGTGCTTCGGAGGATTGGGGAAGTGGCTTATGAGCTTGTTTTGCCCCCCAGCTTGTCGAGTGTGCATCCGGTATTTCATGTTTCTATGCTCTGGAAGTATATTGGGGATCTGTCTCATGTTCTGAATTTCAGCACGGTCCAGTTGGATGATGATTTGACTAATGATGTGGAGCCAGTCGCTATTTTGGGTCGTCAGGTTTGAAAGTTGAGGTCAAAGGATATAGCTTCAGTGAAAGTGCAGTGTAGAGGTCGGCCGTGGAGGAGGCAACTTAAGAGACCGAGCGGGAGATGCGGAGCAGATATCCTCACCTATTTGAGGCTTCAGGTATGTTTCTTGACTCGTTCGAGGATGAACGTTTGTTTAAGTTGGGGAGGATGTGACGACCTGGCCAGTCTTCTCATGAGTTACCGCTCTGTTTTCCCCAATTCCGCTTCTTTATGCTTTGTTTATCCGTGTTATGTGGTATCAGGTTGGTCGGATCGAATTAGAAATGATTTTGGTAAGGTTTGAGACACTTAGTCTCTTTTGAGGAAGGTTAAGTTGGAAAACTCAATCGAATGTTGACTTATGTGTTAGAGGGATCGAATGTGAGTTTAGATGGTTCGTTTAGCTTCGGGAGGTGATTTGGGACTTAGGAGTGTGATCATAGTGAGTTTTGGAGGTTCGGAGTAGATTTAGGCTTGAATTGGCGAAATCGGATGTTTGGCGATTTCTGGTTGGTAGTTGAGATTTTGATATAGGAGTCGGGATGGAATTCCAAGAGTTGCAGTAGTTTTGTTGTGTCATTTGGGACATGTGTGTAAAATTTCAGGTCATTCGGACTTGTTTTGGTTGGGTTTTTGATCAAAAGCAAAATTTAGAAGTTTTTGGAAAATTAGGCTTGAATCAGATAAGTTTTGGTCAATTTGATGTTGTTTGAGGTGTTTTGAAGATTGATACAAGCTTGAATAAGATTTTGGTATATGTTGGTGCCTTTGGTTGAAATCCCGGGGGCCTCGGGTGAGTTTCGGAGGGTTGAAGGGACCATTTTGAGTAAAAGAAAAGTCGCAGATTTTTGTTCAGCTGTTGCAGGTATTTTACTCTTCGCGTTCGCGAGTGGACCCTCGCGTTCGCGAAGAGTCAACTGAGGAAGGTGGAATTTAAGCCTTCGTGTTAGCGAGGAAGGCTATGCGTTCACGAAGGGCTACAAGTTTGTGCATCACGTTCGCGGGGGAGGAGTCGCGTTCGCATAGAGTAAAGAGGGCAGCTAAGTTTCAGGGAGAATTTGTTCATCGCGTTCGCGATGGGGGAACGTGATCGCGAAGGTCTATCTGATTAAAGCATCGCATTGGTGATGTGGTGGTCGCGATCGTCAAAGAGGAATTTGGTCAAGGTTATTTTGTGCTTCGCGAACGCGAGGCTTTGACCGCGTTCGCGAAGAAGGATTTTTAGGCCTAGGCAGAAGGTTTAAAAGGTCGTCTTGTCCACGAATGAGGGGGTTTATTTCTTCCATTGTTGGTTTTTGGAGCTTTTTGGAGGTGATTGAAGAGGGATTCAAGGGGAATCACTTGGAGTTAAGATTCTTGGACTCGATTCTAATGTGAATTCCACCTAAATAATCATGGCAATTAAGCCTAAAATTGAGGAATTAGGGCTTGAGATTAAGAGATTTTAAATATGAATTAGAGGGGTCATTTAGACTCCGATTTCAGTGTTCTTGGTATGTATGGACTCGTGGGAGGATAAGGATTCCGTTGATGTAATTTTTATCGAGTTTCGAGACGTGGGCCCAAGGGTCAGGTTTAGCCAATTTCGGGATTTTTGGTATTATTTGATTGTTTTCGCTTAGGCTTCATTCCCTTAGCATATTTTGACTCCGTGATTCTGATTTTTGGATAGATTTGACGCGAATGGAGGCCGATTCGAGGGGCAGAGGCATCACGGATTAGTATTTTCACTTGTTTGATGTAAGTAACCATTGTAAATCTGGAACTGAGGGTACAAACCCCTGTATTTGACTTGTTTTGATAAATGCGGTGACGCACATGCTAGGTGACGAGCGTGTAGGCGTGCATCGGTAGGGATTGTGACTTGGTCCATCCCGTAGCGACTATTAAGCTGCGTATTTTATTTGGAACCTTATGATATTTCGTACTTTAGTAATTTATACTGTATTATGGGCTATATGCCATGATTGGGGTCTTGTGCCGACCTGTTGAGACCCTTAGGGGAATATTTACTATTTTTCCTCACTTTACTTGTTGAAAGCATATCCTCAGTCATGTTTTACCAGTTTAAATGTTTAAAACTAGTTTTATCACCCTACTTCTAATTGTGAGGACTGTTTGGGCTGAGTTCCCTAATTTCTATTGTTGTGCCCGAGAGGTTGTAAGGTTAATGATTGAGAGAGGTTGAGAACCTAATAGTGAGGATATTATATGTATATATTATGGATCAGGCTGCACGCCGCAGTGATACTTATATGGATCGGGTTGCACGTCGCAACAATATATATATTGGATCAGGCTGCACGCTGTAGCGATATATGTATTGGATCGGGCTGCGCGTCGCAGCAATATGACGCTTGGGTTGTAGGAGCCCCTCTAGAGTCTGTACACCCCAAGTGAGCGTAGTCGACTATAAATTACGTATCGAGCTGCATGCCGCAGTGGTTACTATGATTTCTATTATTATGAGATATTAACGAGCCTGAGTGCTGAGAGTGAGTACTGATGACGAGAGCGAATCACGAGTGACTGAAAGGCTGCCCGAGAGGCCATATTCTGAGTGATACTTGCTCGAGGGGCCCAATTATGATATTTATACTGATTTCACTCTTCTTTTAAAATAAGCCTCTATTGGAAAAATTGCTAAGTATATGATTTCAAGTGTTTAAACTGAAATTTGATGATTTTACGACGAAACCGGTTTTAAACTGTGAAGTTGATTTGTTATCATGTTGTTTATTCAGTTATATGATTTTTAACTGCTCGTCACTGCTTTCAGACCTTATTTACTTTAGTTACTTACTGTGTTGGTGTAGTCACATTACTCTCTGCACCTTGTGTGCATATCCAGGTGCCCAAGTGGTAGAGTGAGGGTCCTCAGCTGATCCAGAGGTTGCCGGAGATTTCAAGGTAGCTGCATGGCGTCTGACCTTGTTTTCTCCTTCTTATCTTGTTCTTTTCCGCATTTTCTAGACTTATGTTGTATCAGACAGTCAGTTATGTAGTAGAGGCTCTAGACTCATGAAACCAGATATTTGGGGTTGTGTAGTTTCATGTCTATTTGATTTCCACATATGTAATTTGTTTTTAACGCTTAATATGGAAATTTGGTATTTAAACCTGTGTTAGAAAAGTGTTTTATAAAAGGAATTTGTTGTAGTAATGGTTTGGGTTGGCTTGCCTAGTAATGTGCTAGGCGCCATCACGATCCGGTATTTGGGGTCGTGACATTTCCAGTTGCCATTATCGTAACTATGGTGCTATATTTGCTTCTTCATTCCCGGTTGACTACTCAATTCTCACTCTTTGTTGCTTCTTTTCTTTAATTTTCATACGCTCTTCCTCCTGCAAAGTATGTTAGAAAATATGGGAGAAGATGGTATATTTATTCATGTTTTATTTAAAATCTTTAATATTTTACATATAAAAATATATGAATAAATTATACCCATCACATGGCCTCACGAACTCGAATATATAATTTATTCTCAATTCCATGCCCAAAATCATGGTCAAAATCCAAAAATATCAATTTCTAGGCCTTTCCTTCAAAACCCCAAATTCCTACTAATTTCTCATGTTTAAATACGTATATAAACCATGTATTTAACCCCACAACTAGTAAAAATCACTTACCTCATGATACATGACTAAACCCCCTCTTCAAAGCTCCAAAAATCGCCCAAGTCGAGTGAAAATGGGTGAAATGAACTCAAACCCCGCTTTTAAATGTTCTGCTCAGCCCAGGTCCGCCCTTCTTCGCGAACGCGACACTGCCCTCGCATTCGCGAAGGCCAAAAATCCAGCTATCCAAAAATCCTCTTTTGCGAACGCGAGACCCAGATCGCGAATGCATAGCTTCACCAGGAAGACCCTTCGCGAACGCGTGCACCTTCCACGAACGTGAAGGCTAAAAATCTGAAGACCCAGTTTCCTCTTTTTCTTTTACGCGTTCGCGACTCCCCACTCGCATTCGTGTAGGTTCCTCAAGCCCACCATTCACGTTCGTGACCTCCCTGTCGCATTCGTGAAGGCCAAAACTCAGCAGGCTCAATATTCCTCTTCGCGAACGCGGAACTCCTTTTGCGTTCGCGAAGAAGGAAACCAGATACAGCAAATTAGCAGCAGCAAAACACGCGAAATTGGTCCAAAACAACCACAAAACACACCTGAGGTCCCCGGGACCCCGTCCAATCACGCAAACAAGTCCCATATCATATCACGGACCTACTCGAGGCGTTAAATCACATCAAACCACATCAAAATCCTAAACCGCACCTCGATTCAAACTTAATGAACTTTAGAACTTCAACTTCTTCATTCGATGCCGAAACCTATCAAATCTCATCCGATTGACCTCACATTTTGCGCACAAGTCATATTTGACTTTACGGGCCTACTCTAACTTTCAGAATCGGATTCCGACCATGATATCAAAAATTCCACTCTTAGTCAAACACATCAAAAACCTTCAAATTTCTATCTTTAGCCAAATGACTCCAAAATGACCCACAGACCTTCGAATTCACTTCTGATCGCGCTCCCAACACTAGAATCACCATACGGAGCTATTCTCAGACTCGCAATCCCAGATGAACATTGATAATACTAAAATGCACTTCAACCCAAACTTATGAAATTCTTCCAAAAATGCTAACTTCCACAATAGGTGCCGACACGTTCCCGGGTCTTCCAAAACCCGATCCGAACATACGCCCAAGTCCGAAATTGTAATGACCCGACCGGTCATTTTGAGCTCTAGCACGTCGTTCGGCAGTTTGAGACCATGAGCAGCTTCACTTCAAGTATTATGACTTGTATGCATGGTTGGAATCGAATTCTGGGAAGTTCGGAGTTGATTTGGAAAGTGAATTCTCATTTCGGAAGCTTTAAGTTGAAAGAATTGACTAAGATTGGATTTTTGAGTAAACAACCTTGGAATCGGGATTTGAAGGTTCCAACAGGTTCGTATGATTATTTCGGACTTGGGCGTATGTTCGGATCGGGTTTTGGATGAACCGGTAGTGTTTTAGCGCTTATTGTGGAAGTTAGCATTTTAGAAGAATTTCAAAAATTTGGGTTGAAGTACATTTCAATGCTATCGATATCCGTTGGGGATTCCGGGTCTGGGAATAGCTTTGTGTGGTGATTCTGGTATTGGGAGCGCGATCGGAAGTGGATTGGAGGTCCGTAGGTCATTTTGGAGTCATTTGGCGAAACTTAGAAATTTGAAGGTTTTTGAGAAGTTTGACCGAGAATTAACTTTTTGATATCGGGGTTGGATTTCAATTCCGGAAGTTGGAATAGGTCCGTAATGTCGAATGTGATTTGTGTGCAAAATTTGAAATCATTCCGGATTGATTTGATATATTTCAGCGCAAAATATAAAAGTTGGAAGATTTGAAAACTCATAATTCGATTTGATGCTTGATTCGTAGTTTTGTCATTGTTTGACGTGGTTTGAAGCCTCGATTAAGTTCGTATTGTATTTTGGGACATGTTGGTATAATTGGTTAAAGTCCCGAGTGCCTCGGGTGGATTTCGGAAGGTTAACGGAATGGATTTCGAACAATAGGAGCTGCTGCATTTTCTACTGCAAAAGTTGTTTTTGGACAGCATTGGTGCAATCGCGGAGCTAACTTTGGGAGCTTAATTTTGCAATCTATAAGGAATCTAAAAATTTGTAAAAACATAAAAGTTTTATCCCTTGCATTCTAGTTTCCATAAAGATAAACCATTAATAATTTGGATATTTGTACAGAAAGTTATGATCGATTGAATAAAGGCTGGTAAAGCAGTTTTGCCAGAAATTTCTGATGCGTGGAGCCAACTTTGGAAGCTTATATCTCAAAATTTATAAGGAGTTATATAGTGGACAACCTATCAAATGAAATATCTTCGAGTCTAGTTTCTAATTCTTTAAACCGTACATCATTTGTATATTTCTTCAAGGAGTTATGGACGTTTTAGTAAAAGGTGTCCAGCAGGGGGAAAACTTGTAATATGAGGTACAACCTGCACAGCGCAAGGTACAACTCGCTGAAGCACCTGTGCCTATATAAGGCAGTCGGGCAACAGCCATTTTTGGGGGCTTTCTTGAGCTAGGGATTGGTTCTTTCATGGTGAATTCGACCTTGGTGACTACTTAAGAATACAAGGTGAGTTTTTTTGAATATTTTAAGTTAATAACATCCTATTAACACTAGTATTAACATCATTCAATCTTTGAAATCCCTAGAAATCTTCCAAGTTGTTCAAGAACACCAAAATTTTCAAATATTGGATTTTTAAGGAAAAGATTCAAGAAGGTAATTCTAATGCTTCAAGCTCATTTCTTATGAGTCGGTGAGAGTAATTCCAATATTTGTTTCAAGTTATTATAGTCTGATAATTGATTTCACAATCCCTAGTTCATAGCATGAATAGTGTTCTTGAAAAAAATGAGGAAAAGATAAATAGTATTCTTAGAAATGAAATTAAAGGATGCAATGAACCTATGGAATTATTTTCTAGCTTAGTTGGAAGTGTTCAATTAAGTAATCACCAAATTGAATGTTTTGGAAATGTTGGTTAAGGAAAATGATGAATAGTAATTTGGCAGTGATGGAGAATTAATGTAGTAGCATTGATGACTTCAAATGGGTATTAAATGATAAGAGTAGAGTTGAATGTGCCAGTGAGTGAACCTATTAGACGATTTGAGCCGGAGGCTTGGAGCCAACTTGTGAGCCATAGATGGATATTGATAAATATTTTTGAGTCATATTTTGATTGTAATTGGGATTGTAATTGTCGATATCAATTTGTTGGTGGCGTATGAGCATTTTACTCAATGTTACGATGTCGTGGGAGGATTAAAAGCTTGTGAATGTTAATAAAGCAAAAGTGAGTATTGGAGCGTTGGGCATCGGTCGAGTTGTTTGAAAGGCTTGGGAGCCGGCTATGGAACTTCGAAGTGAGGTAAGTCTCCTTTCTAACCTTGTAAGAGGAAATTGTCCCCATAGGTGAAATAATTGGTTATGTGCTTCTATTTGTGGGGGCTACGTACGCACGAGGTGACGAGAGTCCGTGCGTAGCTACTATTGTGCTTAAGTCCGGGTAGTCTAGGACCCAAAATCATGTTATACCTGAACTATTTGTAATCTTATTGACAACTTAAATTGCTTAAATCATATCGAATTAGTAAAAGAATTTCTAAAAAATGGATTAAACTTCATTTTCTTAAATCGTTAAAAGAGAATTGGCTTTTACTTGGATAAATGTTTCCTGATGAATTCTTAATTGACTGTTTGAAAGTGTGTATCTATAAGTACCTGCACCGCACGTATGATTCGCGAGCGGAGTAACTATATTATTTATATTTGACTGTGTCGCACGTATGATTCGCGAGCGGGGTAATAGATGCATCTATGGTTCGCGTCGTTTGATCCTCGGCAGTGCACATTTTACATTTATGTTGGATCGGGACGTACGACCTCGGCATGATTTGTGCATGTTTGTAATTCTTGCTTGAGATTTACAAAAATTGATATTGCCTCCCTGGTCCGAGATAAATTGATAAACAATGGAATATGAATTTGGATACTTCCTAATATAAAAAGGATTGTTTACTGGTTTTCTTGATTTACTTGAGTTTACTGTCGTTTCTAATAAATTCATGATTTTTTACATTATTAATACATTATTATTGGACCACTAGTAAGTGTCGAAGTCAACCTCTCGTCACTGCTTCTTCGAGGTTAGACGGGATACTTACTGGGTACATGTTGTTTTTATACTCATACTGCACTTGTTGTGTATTTTTGTTGCACAGACACATGTATGTCTAGTGGCCTAGTTGGGTGTAGCGGCATGATTGATACGGAGACTTAGGTGAGTTGCACCTCTCGAGACGACCCACAGCCAGCACAGTCTCCTTCAGAGTATTGTACTGTATTTTCTTCTCTGTCCAATTGTATTCCGGACAGTCATTATTTTACATTATTTCTTAGAAACTGCTCATGCACTTGTGACACCAGGTTCTGGGATGATTATGGATTATTCAGTATTGAAATTGTTAAAAACATTATTATTTATTCTGTAAAGTCCATCTTTTACTTTTAAATTCAAGAAAACCATGATTTCAAAATTTTCAAAACGAGAATTTAATTAAGTATTGATGGTTGGCTTGCCTGACAGCGGTGTCCGGCGCCATCACGACCCT
Source organism: Nicotiana sylvestris (assembly GCF_000393655.2). Taxonomy (NCBI): domain Eukaryota; kingdom Viridiplantae; phylum Streptophyta; class Magnoliopsida; order Solanales; family Solanaceae; genus Nicotiana; species Nicotiana sylvestris. The sequence goes on from NC_091065.1 coordinate 171,221,029, forward strand.
TAGTGGATTTTGGGTCATGACAGAAATCATCATACGAACCTGTTGGAGCCTTCGAATCCCGATTCCGAGATCGTTTACTCAAAAATCCAATCTTAGTAAATTCTTTCAACTTACGGCTTCCAAAATGAGAATTCTCTCTCCAAATCAACTCCAAACTTTCCAAAATTCAATTCTGACCATGTGTACAAGTCATAATACCTGAAATGAAGCTGCTCATGGCCTCAAACTGTTGAACGACGTGCTAGAGCTCAAAACGACCGGTCGGGTAATTACAACAATTAAAGAGTATAAATGAAATTAAAGAAAATCTTAAAACAAAATGCACCAATGGTGTAGTGGTAGAATAGTATCCTGCCATAGTACAGTCCCTAGTTCGATTTTCAGATGGTGTATTTTTTTAATTACATAATTAAAATACCGACCAACTTTGGTCGTTTTTCGGCAATTTCTTTTTTTTTTGAATTTAATTGACCGACCAAAGTTGTTCGGTAATTTCCGATAAAATTTGTTCAGTATACCCTTCCGACCTTCAAAATACCGATCACACATTAATGGTCATGTTTTGTACGGTTATTAGCCATTACCGACCAGCTTCGGTTGGTTTTTTTGGACGATTTTTTCCGAATTTCTAATAGTGATAATGGAGGAAAAAATACTATAAGAAATATTCATTCCAAGAGGTTTATTCTCAAGCAGCCATACTATAGGAAACAATAGAAAGCACAAAAGTAATAACACAGATAACGTAATATTTCCTCTTCAAATTGAGAATGTATAACCAGCAACCGACTCCTATTTAAGTTTGGAGCTCTACAACGAAAAGGTATCCATAAAGCTAAAAGTTTTGTTGATTTTAAATTTTAATATTACCATTTCTATCCAAATCAAGTTAGTTCTTTGAATGGATGATTTGATTTTGCAAGGTCATAAAAATCGGTCAATATTTAGGGATAGTTTTATCGAATAATATTTAGAAATACATATATATATGTAATATTATCTAAGAAAAAATCCACTATTACTCAAAAGAATTGAAGCCCCAATTGAGCGTCCCTGCCCTAAACACGTCTCAGTGTGTTCGATGGGTGATGCCTCAAGAAAATAGGGATAAGGTTACCCTTTCACAATGCGCAGGACTTGGAAAAAAGGCTTGAAAAACTCAAAGATTATCGAAATTGTTATGAAATAAAAGCAATTTAGTAAAACATGAACAAGAAATAAAGACAATTTAGTAAAACATGAACAAGAAATAGAGATAGAGAGAAAGGAAGAAATTTTCTTCTTAAATTGTGTGTATTTTCCTATCTATTACAAAGCCTTTATATAGGCATGAAAAGTGAAGAAAATATGTCATGGAATATGTCATGAAATATGTCATTGAACATAGAAAATATGTCATTGAATATGTCATTAACTATTTGAGAGAAAGATGATGGAGGAAGAGTAGACATCCACCATATTTTAATTTTTATCATAATACTCCCCCTTGGATGTCCATAAATAATGTGCCTCGTTACAACCTTATTAGGAAAAAACTCTATGGGAAAAAAATTCTAATGAAGTAAAAGAGTACATATATTTAGAAATACGCCTTTTGGTTGCCTCGTTAAAAACTTTGCGAGGAAACCCAATGGGACAAAACCTTATAAGGAAAAAAGAGTACAACGCGTATTAACTCCCCCTGATGAGATCATCAGTTCACATCGTTGAGCCTTCGTATCCCAATCTTGTACACTAGTTTCTTGAAGGTTGACGCCGGTAGATATTTGGTGAACAAATCAGCCATATTATCACTTGAACGGATCCGTTGCACATTAATATCACCATTCTTTTGAAGATCATGTGTGAACAATAATTTAGGTGAAATGTGCTTTGTCCTAACTCCTTTATGAATCCTCCCTTTAATTGGGCTATGCATGTTGTATTTTCTTCATACAAAACTGTGGGTAGTTTATCACACTTCAAACCACATTTGTCTCGAATAAGATGTATAGTAGACCTCAACCATACACATTCTCGACTTGCTTCATGAATAGCAATTATCTCAGCATGATTAGAAGAAGTAGCCACGATTGATTGCTTAGTCGATCGCCAAGATATGACAGTGCCACACATGTAAACACATAACATGTTTGAGATCAAGCCTTGTGTGTGTCAGATAAATACCCCACATCGACATAACCAACAAGATCGGTATTGCAATCATTGCCATAAAATAAGCCCACACCGGGAATCCCCCTTAGATAACGCAATATGTGCCTGATTTCATTCCAATTTCTCCTTGAGCGGAGCTATATCTTGCTAAGACATTAACTGAAAAAGTTATGCCATGCCTTGTAGTGTTAGCAAGATATATTAGCGCACCAATTGCATTAAAATATGGTACTTTAGGACCAAGAAGCTCTTCATTATTTTTGTGAGGTCAGAGTGGATCTTTATTTATATCGAGTAATCTTACAACCATCGGGGTACTTAATGGATGTGTTTTATCCACATAGAAGCTCTTTAAAATCTTGTTAGTGTATGCTGATTGAAGGACAAAAATTCCATCTTTCATATATTCAATTTGTAGACCAAGACAAAATTTTGTCTTTCCAAGATCTTTCATTTCAAATTCTTTCTTTAAACAGTCTACTGCTTTAGGAAGCTCTCCGAGAGTTCTAATGATATTTGAATCATCAACATACATGGCGATTATAACAAATTCAAATCCATATCCTTTTATAAGGACACAAGGACAAATTGAATTATTCTTATACCCTTCATTCAACAAGTACTCTCTCGGGCGATTATACCACATGCGCCCTGATTGTTTCAATCCGTATAAGGATTTTTGAAGCTTTATTTAATAAATTTCTTGGAAACCTTAATATGCTCCAAGACAATTTAAATCTTTCAATGATATCCACTATACGCATATCAAGTTTTTCATATATTGCCAGATTAAAACCTGAAGTGACTATATCCACTATAAGAGAACATGTCTCCATATAATCAATGTGAGGATATTTACTAATTTTCTTGTGCCACAAGTCGTCTTTATGTCTATCGACTTGAACCTTTCGCACAAGAACACATTTATACCTCAATTGACTTTATACTTTCAGGTGTTGGACTATCCGTCCAACTTCACATTTTTCAAGTGAAGTCAAATTTCATGACAGATTTGATCTCAAGATCCTCGTCAATATTAATCATATTGAGCGCTACATTATATTAACAATATCATCGACAATCATTTTATGTCGGTTCCATTATTACCCAATAAAGACATAACTTATTGAGATCTTTTTATTTCATTATTTTCAGGTACCTGAGCCTCTCCCATGAGGTCTTATGAAGTGTTATGTCGTGGTGCTCTTCTAGGGCACTTGCCTCCTTATTATGACCATTTTGAATATTTGTCTCTCTCCTTCTTCAAGGAGTTTTATCTTTGGAACCGATTGGTCTGTTACGCTTCATGCGTGCCATAGACTCTGTCCCTCATGGACTTTATTCTATTTGGAGCATTAGCAGCTGAAATATGACATTTAGCTTTGGGTCAGCAAATGCGTCTGGCAATAATTTGTAAATGAATTATCACTTGAACTTCAAGTTTATATTTTCTTGTACGAGGATCTATATGTATTCATAATAATTCATTTCACGTATCACTTTCTCAGCTGCCCATTTTCTCCCCCTAATGTTGGGATCACCAACACATTTCCCAACCATCTTTGGGAACTCATCTTTGTGCATTTTGGTGGCATAATTAAATCATATAGCACATCCATATTTCTATATAGAAATTATTTGGTTCCTGACCCTGAACCGATTGTGATAGGGAGAAATTTTTATAACTTGGCTAGATGCGTACAAGTGTTGTTGTATATTAAATAATAAATCTCATACCAAATTTCGTTTTTGGGAGTTTTGTTCTCATAACCAATGATTTAGCTATAATTGGAGGCATACAATTTCTGCTAAACCAACTTGGATTTAAACCAGTATTATTAAGATAAATCATCATAATTTATATTCTGGAATTGTGCTCTAATAATTTGAGCAAGCAATCTTGCAAAAACCAAACTGCAAGTTGATAACAAATGCACATGTGACCATAAAATAGATGCATCTATTAAAATCATATAATAGTAAACGGTCCACATGGCAGGTGACTGGGCCCATATATATCACCTTTTATTCCTTCCAGAAATCAAAGGATTCAATCCCAACCTTTAACTGGTATATCATGAGAATAAGCAGCACAAGAGAATTCTTGAAGAATCTTCTATTCTTCAATATATGTCAATGTAATTCTTAATTAATTTTTTGTATCATAATTGAACCGAGATGGTCAACCGGTCATGCCAATTAATATTTTTTTTAGTAAACCTCTAGTTTACTTATGGCATATAATTCCAACATCATGCTTATATTTGTGTAGTACAAATAGAAAGAAGATCGAGTAACCTTTCATATTTACCCGGTATAATTATAGAAATATGAAGATATTCAATCTTCCTTTCATTTATAGTCTCAATATGCCAATCACTTTGACTTATATATTTGAAACTCAAAAATTTTCTTTTGAGACTTTAAAATATCAATGTCATGAATAAGTTTATTCATCCGGGTAGTAACAAAATAGTTTTTCCGGAGTTCTTAACAATTTTGTACTATAAGATCTTTTATCATACCATTTATATGGTAAATGTCTCCTTCACGGAGAAAATTATATCATAATAAATTGCCATGGTCAAAATCATTATAAGCAAAATCATTTCTTGTTTTAATTTTGCCTTTAATAACTTTTATAAGGCATGACAAAATAATATTTGGCATATCACATTTACGCGACAACGACATATTCATGTAACTACACAATAATATTTATTCTCTTTATTTTACTCAAACCTCCCTTAGAGGTGAGTTGTGTGGTATTCATATAATCATGAATTGTATGTCTTTATTCATTGCTTTTATCACATATTGCCACATTCAACTTTAGGAATGAGTTTGCATTCTCAATGCTTATCACAAGTCACATTCTCTTCAAGGAATGGATCATAATTAGCGACGTGCTTTATTATTTTCATACCAATTTGATGGTAAGCATTACCTTCACATTTTGAAGGACTATTTTGAGAACCCTTATTGTTCTCCTTTTATAATCATAGTAATGATTATTATTATTATTTTGATATTTGGAACGCTCACGTTCATTGTTCAATCACTTGTCTTCATTGAAACTTATTATGCACTGCTATCACATTCACTTCAAGAATGGAGCAAATCAAGTAGGACAATTTCCATGCCTTTTCATGAAAAATATATTATTTTTCTTTAGTCATCATTATATCATCAATATGGTACATTGGGACTCAAACTCAATGTCTTACCAATATAAAGAAATGTTAGGTCATAATAAATTGGGACTCAAACCCAACTCTTATCATTATGGAGCATCAGGATTTGATCCCGATGTCTTATCCTTAATCAATGGAATAATAGGCTAAACAATATTAAGATTCATTTTCAAGCCTTAATTTCAATCACATGCCAAGAAAATTATACACAACTAATTTGCAACTTAGCAAATCAAATTTGCTTTCTTAAATAAGTGTACAAATCTCAAATCAGCGTAAAACTTTATTAATTATTTGTAGCATCTATATGAAATACAATCGTTTGTAGTCAGAATATTTCTTCTAAATTCTATTAGAGTTTAAAAGGATCATAAAATCATTGTCATAATATTTATTGAGTCTCTCTCAAAAATATTGTTGTTTTCGGGGTATACCCTACCTATTGGATTTGATTTAACGCCATGACTTTCCTTCACTCAATTCAACCAAGCAATTAGTGAATAAATTTATCAAAAGTACACCATATAGGTAACAACACATATATAGTACTAATACATAAATTCAGCATTTATATTACCTGAAAAGTGACATTATAGGTAACAACTTACCAGTTGTAGCTTGTGCATCATTCATATAAAATACTTAAAAATGGTAAGTCAGTAGCAAGCATCAAGTAGGTCATGGATACTCAAAAATACCTCTTCTAGTAGTCATACTAATCATTGTTTGCTTTCAAATGATACGACCATAAATTATGAAGTATACTTTCTCAATAGCTGGTTTGTTTTCCAAACTTCAAAGAAGTAATTAATCAACCTAGATAAAGATGTGAAGTATTTCTTGTTTTCTTCAAGATGATTTATGCTTTTAATCAGTATGACCAATTTTATTTTATTTTTTATTCCTTTTTTTAAGTACTATATGCAAGTGTAAAAATCCAAAAGGAAAAAAATATTCATCCAAGTAAAAGAAAATGTTAAAAGCGGCAGGACAGATTGAAGATAGTTAACACATAAATATGCATAAGACAATTTATATAAAATATCCTTGGTTACCATGACATGCATCATATCAACAATTAACTGCTACTATGATTTTCACATATAGAACTTCGAAAATTTTATTCCATTCATGTGATATAAAAGATGTAATATTAATATGTGCTTATGCAATACAGGTGTAGTACGAAGTTGTGTGCATATGAGATTTTAAAGGAATGACAAGTATAAGATAATCATACCTTCTTACATTTCATTACTTACCATATGTAGTTTCTCTTTACATTTAACCATGTGATGATATGTATGGCTTCTAATTGTAATCTTTCCGGATGTAGAAAAAATTTTGTAGATATATATATATATACAATTGGTTAGAGACTCGTGCTGATAACGTGTTATGAAATAAAAGCAATTTAGTAAAACATGAACAAGAAATAAAGACAATTTAGTAAAACATGAACAAGAAATAAAAGCAATTTAGTAAAACATGAACAAGAAATAGAGATAGAGAGAAGGAAGAGATTTTCTTCTTCAATTGTGTGTATTTTCCTATCTATTACAAGGCCTTTATATAGGCATGAAAAGTGAAGAAAATATGTCATGGAATATGTCATTGAACATAGAAAATATGTCATTGAATATGTCATTAACCATTTGAGAGAAAGATCATGGAGGAAGAGTAGACATCCACCATATTTTGATTTTTATCATAATAGAAATCTTTTTATGGTGAGATCTGTGGTTCTCTTGAAGCACAATATATATGTACAAATGGGTGCAAGAAAGCAAAGACAACGATTCAAGTTGGACATGGGCAGATAAAAAATGGATAATGCAAAAATAGAAAAAATATCTTACCCGACTCATATTTAATACGAATAGAAAATGAGTTAATCAGCGGATAATATGAATATTTGTTCAGATGGATTCCCAATCTCTCAAATTTAAGGAACCATCTTTGCAAATGTAAAAGTTAAACTCATCCATTAGTTATCCAATGATTATCCTTTTTTAAGTGGATAATATGGATCTTATCTATTTTTAAAAAATTCAGAATCCAACCTATTTTTTAGTAGATAACTAGTATCAATACCTGCGCGATGCGCGGACAAATTATTTCAAATTGCGATGTAGGTTGTTTGAATCATGTACAAATAAACTTAAAATATAAACCTCTCAAATAAAAATTATATAACATGAGAATTTAATTATGAAACATGATATGAAATTATTGTTCAAATCTCGTAGTGAACAACCAATCTTTTTAATATATATTTGTAGCAACCTAACCCCTTGATTTTGGTACTTGTATTTCGTTCCGCTGTCGATATTAAAGAATACTAAACATGTCATATTGTGATCTATCTTGTTCGAGCACATTAGATCATATTATCTTCACAAAATTCTTATTATCACTTTATTTTTATCTGGAAGTCAAATATATCTTATTCATCACATCACTTTTACATAAATTATTTTTTTTTGTTCTTTTCTTATAGTTATTGTATTATTTAATATATAAAATTGTTATAATATCATATAATTTGTTTATTAGCTTATAATTAAATTAATGTCGTGCTTTTTATCCTTTTAATAGTATTTAATAAAAATAAATATTTTATTCTTGAAATTTGGTATATTTTTATGCTTTTATCCTCTTATTCATAATATTTTAATAATTTAATTTTATCGGTAATATTTTTAAATATAATTTAATTATTTTATTTTATATATTTTTAAATTAATTTAAAGTATAAGTATCCTCACACTACCTTTATTTTTTTATATACATTCTGTTCCCTACTACAAATGTTAATTAATTTTTATATTAATGTTTTACCTAGAGCCAAAATAATGTCATATTTTATTTTAAATTGTAACTTATAATTAGTCTAAAATATTAATACATAAGTTATTTGATTATGTGACGCCCAAAGGGTCATCACCGTACTTCTTCCTAGTTCCGTGCTTCCGAGGCCGTGAAAACCTCTCTTTTAGTTGCCTCGATTTGCATGCACAATTCGGGCGCGTAGCCAGAAAGTTTTTATGTTAGAATATGCGAATTTTGTGAAAAGTTTGATGAATTTTGATATTAATATGCATAATATTGACTTCGGTCAACATTTTGGGTAAAACAAACCCGGACCTGTGATTCGACGGTCTCGGAGGGTCCGTAGAAAAATATGGGACTTGAGCGTGTAACCGGAATCAAATTACAAGGTCCCAAGCCCGAGAAATAAATTTTTGTGTGAAATTATTTTCTGAAAGTAATTAAGGAAAATAAAGAAGAAAACTTATCAGAAAACTGTGGTATTGGGCTCGTATTTTGGTTCCGACGCCCGGTACGAGTCTTAAATATGTTTTAAGCACTATCTGTAAAGTTTGGCTAAAAACGGACGTCATATGACGTGTTTCGGACTTAAAATGGGAAATTTGAGTTTTTATGAAAGTTGAAAGAAAATCATGTATTTTGAGGCTTGATCCTATGTATATGATGTTATTTTGGTGATTTGATCGCACAAGTAAGTCCGTAAGATGTTTTAAGGTTGTGTGCATGTTTGGTTTGGAGCCCCAAGGGCTCGGGTGAGTTTCGAGTGGGGGCCCGGGAGGTCTTAAACTTAAAAGAAAATACAGGTTCAGGTGTTGCAGGTCCGGCGCGGCCGCGGCCATTTCCGCGCGGTCCGCGCTGGTAGCCACGCGGCCGCGGCACTTTTCTATGTGGTCCGCGTGGTGGGGTTCAGAGGGGGTATTCAGGTCGACCAGCACGGCCGCGCACCAAATCAGTGCGGTCCACGCTGGGTGGGTTTCTCTGAACCCACCTCTTCCCTCCCTCGGCGCGGTCGCAGTGCATTTCTGTACGATCCGCGCCAGCCCCCAGCAAAAATGTATAAATTCGGGATTTTCAGTTATTTTTCCACTTTTCAAAAACCCAAAACCTAAGAGGCGATTTTTCAAACAACTTTTCTTCTCCAAAACGATTGGTAAGTGATTTCTAACTTAATTTTTTTATTCCTTGACATCTTTTAACATGATTTCAAATTCAAATCAAAGATTTTCATGGGTGAAATTGAGTGTTTTGGGTAGAACCTAGGTTTTCTACAAATGGAGAAGTTGGACCTCAATTTGGGGTCCGATTTCAAAACAAATCATATATTTGGATTCATGGGGGAATGGGTAACCGGGTTTTTGTCCGAACCTCGAGTTTCGACCACGTGGGTCCGGGGGTATTTTTGACCTTTTTGAGAAAAACCTTGTAAAAATAATTTTCATGCATTGGGATTGATCCATTTAGTAATTATTAATGTGATTGAGTAACTTATGACTAGATTCGAGCGGATTGGTGGTGGAATCAAGAGGTAAAGCTATAATTAAGACTTGAGTGGTGTTCAAGGCATCGAGGTAAGTGTTTGTTCTAACTTTGGCTTGAGGGAATAGGATTAGGATGTTATTTGCTACTTGCTAATGTGGAGTACGGTGTATAGGCATAGTGACGGTTATCTATGCACCGGATCTAGCATGACCGTGAGTCTTAATTGCTTTTAATTCAAATAATGTGACACAATCTCATTGTTTACTTGATGAATTTCATATAATGTGAACGATTGAGGTAGAATTGTGATTGGTGTACTTTTGGAGCGTTAGCTCGAACATGAATGTGTTAGTTGAGGAAGAAGTGATTTAAAAAGAGAATGTGTTGTGAGTACTCCCTTGCCGGGATGTGTAGACTGATATATACTCTCCCTTATCGGGATATTTTGGGCTGTTAGCTGTACCCTTGTCGGGTTAAAGGTATTGAGTTGTTATCCTCCCCTGAAGGGGTCTACTATATGAAGTCAGATATCATATACTATATTATGGGATCGTGTGGCACGCCGTCCACTTGGTTGTTGGCCTCCGTTACCGATGACATATTATACACTGTGATAAAGATGAATTGGGATCGTGTGGCACGCCGTCCACTTATATAAGATATTATGGGATCGTGTGGCATGTCGTCCACTTATATATGATATTATGGGATCGTGTGGCACGTCGTCCACTTATATATGATATTATGGGATCGTGTGGCACACCGTCCACTTATATATGATATTATGGGATTGTGTGGAACGCCGTCCACTATATATAAATATATATATATATATATATATATAATATGGAAACCGGAGTTTCTTCTGTTTATTTCCGATATTTCATTTTTATCTGTTACTCCCCGATAGCATGTCCCTTCCCAGCTTTACTTTGTATTATCTTGTTATTGTTTTCTTGCACTTGTTATATATATCTGTACAGGTTAATTGTGGTAGGTCCTGTCTATCCTCGTCACTACTTCGCCGGGGTTAGGCCAGGCACTTACCAGCACATGGGGTCGGTTGTGCTGATGCTGCACTCTGTGCATTTTTGTGCACAGATCAGGGAGCAACTTTCGGACCGCAGCAGTAGGACTTTTGGGAGCTATCTTCAGTCCAGGGACTCTCGAGGTAGCCTAGCTGTCGTTCACAGGCCGAAGTCCCTTTCCATGTTTTTCGTTTGTTTATCTTGTATCAGACAAACATGATGTATTTTCCTTTCAGACATTGTTTGTAGCATTCTATAGTAGCCCGTGAGCTAGTGACACCAAACTCTGGGTAGCATTTTGGTTCAAACTTCCGCACTTTTGGTTTTCAGTTGTTTTAAATTTAAAGTCTTCCGCTTAGATTTTGTCTCGCTTATTATATTGTTGAAAGAAAGCAGGAAAGGTATTTTAAACATTTGGCTTGCCTAGCTCTGATAGTAGGTGCCATCACGACACCTGATGGTAGGAAATCCGGGTCGTGACAAGTTGGTATCAGAGTCCTAGGTTACTTAGGTCTCATAACTCACGGACAAGCTCAGTAGAGTCTTAGGGATCGGTACGGAGACGTCTGTATTTATCCTGCAGAGGCTACTGAGTTAGGAAAACTTCACTTTGTTCATTCTTGTCATGTGATTCTGTTTCTCAAGTACTGATTGTCTTTCCACTCTGTTGTTTCACAGATGGAGAGAACACGTGCTTCCTCTTCTACCGCGCAGCAGCCTGAGCCCCCAGCAGCAGCTCCTATTAGGGGAAGAGGGCGAGGCCGAGGCCGTGCCAGAGGTCGAGGTCGGGGCAGAGCTCAGCCCCGAGCAGCAGTCCCAGCGACGGAGCCTCAAGTCGATTTGGAGGAGGAGGTTCCGGCCCCAACTGTTCCAGTGGGCCCAGCTCAGGTCCCAGAGGGTTTCATAGCCACTGCAGTGCTTCAGGACGCTTTGGTCCGACTGTTAGGCTTTATGGAGGGCATGTCTAGAGCGGGTTTGATTCCCGTAGCTCCAGCCACATCTCGAGCTGGGGGAGGAGTTCAGACTCCCGATACTCGTACTCCAGAGCCGGTAGCTCCTCAGGCTCAGGTTCAAGCAGTTCAGCCAGCCGTGGCAGTTCAGCCAGCTATGGCAGCCCAGCCAGGTATTGCGGCTCAGTCCAGTGATGGTGTGGCTATGTCCACGGATGCTTTGTGGAAGCTTGATCGTTTTACCAAGCTCTTCACTACTACATATAGTGGCACTCCCTCAGAGGATGCTCAGGATTTCATCTTTAGCTGTCATGAGGTTCTACGGACTATGGGCATTGTAGAGACCAATGGGGTCAACTTCGCCACTTTTCGCCTGGCAGGATCCGCCAAGACTTGGTGGAGGGATTTCTGTTTAGCCAGGCTAGCAGGGTCTCCATCATTGACCTGGGATCAGTTTTCAGAGTTATTTCTGGGGAAGTTTCTTCCAATTACTCAGCGAGATGCTCTTCGCAGGCAGTTTGAGCGTCTCCAGCAGGGTCGTATAATGGTCACCTAGTATGAGACCCGGTTCATTGACCTTGCTCGTCATGCCATTGTGATACTCCCCACAGATAGAGAGAGGGTGCGGAGGTTTATTGATGGGTTGGCCTAGCCGATCCGTGTTCAGATGGCCATGAGTGCCGGTAGTGAGATTTCATTTCAGGAGGCGGCAGATGGTGCCCACCGGATAGAGATGGCACTTGCTCAAGGAGGTGGTCATGGGTCTGATAAGAGGCCCCGTCATTCTGGTAGATTTAGTGGTACCTCGTCTGGAGGTAGGGATTCTTATGGTAGAGGCCATCCTTCGAGGCCCTTTCAGTCAGCTCTCCAGGCTTCTCATGGTACACCAGGTGGTCGTGGTTCTCAGCCGCAGTATTCTGACCAGCAACTCTTCAGTTCACCATCAGCACCTATCAGTGCACCACCACTTCATTATTCTCAGCAGCCGAGGGCTTGTTATACTTGCGGCAATGTGAGTCACATTGCCAGATATTGCCCTCGAGCTTCCAGCTGCTCGCAGCAGCAGGGTCCTCGCCTGACAATTCAGGCACCAGTTTCCCCACAGCCTGCCCAGCCAGTTAGAGGCGGGGGTAGGGGACATAGAGGTTGAGATAGAGGTCTTAGAGGTGGAGCTCAGACCGCTAGAGGTAGGGGTCAGCCAGCAGCAGATCGTCCCAGGGATATGATTCAGGGAGGTGGGGCTCAGCCCCGTTGTTATGCTTCGCCAGCCAGGCCAGAGGCTGAGTCATTAGATACTGTGATTACAGGTACTATTCTGGTCTGTGATAGGAATGCTTCTGTGCTATTTGATCCCGGATCGACGTATTCATATGTGTCGTCCTATTTTGCACCCTATTTGGTTATGCCTAGTGACTCGTTGAGTATTCCTGTTTATGTTTCAACACCGGTGGGTGATTCTATTGTGGTCGACCAAGTTCATCGTTCTTGTATCGTAGTGTTTGGGGGTCTTGAGACCCGTGTTGATTTGTTGCTTTTGGACATGGTCGACTTCGATGTTATATTGGGGATGGATTGGTTATACCTGTATCATGCTATCTTGGATTGGCATGCCAAGACCGTGACCTTAGCCTTACCGGATTTACCCCATTTAGAGTGGAGAGGGACTTCTGGTCATTGTACCAGTAGTGTTATCTCGTATGTAAAGGCTCGGCGTATGGTCGAGAAGGGATGTTTGGCTTACTTGGCGTATGTTCGCGATTCTTGCACGGAGGTTCCTTCTATTGATTTTGTGCCCGTTGTTCGGGAGTTTCCTGAGGTTTTCCCTTCAGACCTACCGGCCATGCCGCCCGACAGAGATATTGATTTTTGTATTGATCTGGCTCCGGGCACTCAGCCCATTTCCATTCCGCCGTATCGTATGGCGCCGCCAGAATTGAAAGAGTTAAAGGGTCAGCTTCAGGATTTGCTTGAAAAGGGTTTCATTAGACCCAGTGTTTCACCTTAGGGTGCACCGGTGCTATTTGTGAAGAAAAAGGATGGTTCGATGAAGATGTGCATTGATTACCGGCAATTGAACAAGGTGACGATTAAGAATAAGTAGCCACTACCGAGGATCGATGACTTATTCGACCAGCTTCAGGGTGCGAGGGTGTTTTCAAAGATAGATTTGAGATCTGGCTACCACCAGCTGAGGATTAGGGCGTCTGATGTCCCTAAGACAGCATTTCGCACTCGGTATAGGCACTATAAGTTTTTGGTCATGTCATTCGGATTGACTAATGCCCCAGCAGCGTTCATGGAGTTGATGAACCAAGTGTTCAGACCTTATTTGGACTTGTTCGTGATAGTCTTCATTGACGATATTCTTATATACTCCCGCAGTCAGGAGGAGCATGAGCAGCACCTCAGAGCGGTTCTTCAGACCCTGAAGGATAGTCAGTTGTATGCTAAGTTCTCAAAGTGCGAGTTTTGGTTGAGTTCGGTCGCATTCCTGGGTCATGTCGTATCAGCAGCAGGTATTCAGGTAGATCCGAAGAAGATAGAGGTAGTCAAGAACTGGCCTCGACCAGTTTCAGCTATGGAGATTCGGAGTTTCCTAGGGTTAGCAGGTTACTACCGTCGGTTCGTGGAAGGGTTTTCATCCATTGCAGCCCCTATGACCAGATTGACCTATAAAGGTGCCCAGTTTAGATGGTCAGATGAGTGTGAGGCGAGCTTTCAGAGGCTCAAGGCAGCTCTGACCACGGCACCGGTGTTGGTTTTGCCCACAGGTTCAGGGCCCTATACAGTCTATTGTGAGGCATCTCGTATTGGACTTGGTGCAGTGTTGATACAGGATGGCAAGGTCATGACCTATGCTTCGAGGCAGTTGAAGGTTCATAAGAAGAACTATCTAGTGCATGATTTGGAGTTGGCAACCATTGTTCAGGCATTGAAGATTTGGAGGCACTATCTGTATGGTGTGGCGTGTGAGGTGTTCACGGATCATAAGAGTCTTCAGTATTTGTTCAAGCAAAAGGAGTTGAACTTGAGGCAGAGGAGGTGGTTGGAATTGTTGAAAGATTATGACATCACTATCTTATATCACCCGGGAAAGGCCAATGTGGTGGTCGATGCCTTGAGTAGGAAGTCAGCCAGTATGGGTAGTCTTGCTTATATTCTGGTCGGTGAGAGACCGCTTGCTTTGGACGTTCAGGCTTTGGCCAATCAGTTTGTGAGGTTGGACATTTCTAAGCCTAGTCGAGTATTAGCTTGCACGGTCTCTCGTTCTTCATTATTGGAGCGTATCCATGATCGGTAGTTCGATGATCCCCATTTGTGTGTCTTGAGGGACACGGTGCAGCGTGGAGGTGCCAAGAAAGTGACCTTAGATGATGATGGTGTATTGAGATTGCAGGGACGAGTTTGTATGCCCAATGTTGATGGGATTCGAGAGTTGATCTTAGCGGAGGCCCACAGTTCTCGGTATTCTATTCACCCGGGCGCCGCGAAGATGTATCAGGATTTGAGGCAGCACTATTGGTTGCGTAAAATGAAGAAAGACATTGTTGCATATGTGGCTCGTTGTTTGAATTGTCAGCAGGTTAAGTATGAGCATCAGAGACCTGGTGGGTTGTTTCAGAGGATTGAGCTTCCTGAGTGGAAGTGGGAGCGAATCACTATGGACTTCATTACTGGACTTCCGATGACTCGGAAGAAGTTTGATGCAGTTTGGGTCATTGTAGATAGGCTGACCAAGTCAACGCATTTTGTTCCTGTTGCAGCCACCTATTCGTCCGAAAGGTTAGCCGAGATTTATATCAGGGAGATTATTCGCCTTCATGGGGTGCCGCTATCTATCATCTCGGATCGGGGTACGCAGTTCACCTCGCATTTTTGGAGAGCAGTTCAGCGAGAGTTGGGCACCCAGGTTGAGTTGAGTACAGCATTTCATCCCCAGACGGATGGTCAGTCCGAGAGGACTATTCAGATTCTTGAAGATATGCTCCGAACCTGTGTTATTGATTTTGGAGGCTCGTGGGACCAGTTTTTGCCTTTAGCAGAGTTTGCCTACAACAACAACTACCAGTCCAGCATCCAGATGGCTCCATTTGAGGCGTTGTATGGTAGGCGATGTCGGCCTCCAGTTGGATGGTTTGAGCTAGGAGAGGCTCGATTATTGGGTACTAATTTGGTTCAGGAGGCCTTGGATAAAGTCCAGATTATTCAGGATAAACTTCGTACAGCTCAGTCCAGACAAAAGAGTTATGCAAACCGCAAGGTCAGAGATGTTGCTTTCATGGTTGGGGAGCGGGTATTGCTCTGTGTGTCGCCTATAAAGGGCGTGATGAGATTTGGGAAGAAGGGCAAGCTTAGCCCTAGGTTCATTGGCCCATTTGAGATTCTTAAGCGTGTGGGAAGGTGGCCTTTAGACTTGCTTTGTCGCCTAGCTTGTTAGCCGTGCATCCAGTTTTACATGTATCCATGCTTCGGAGGTATCACAGCGACCCATCCCACGTGTTAGATTTTAGCACTGTCCAATTGGACAAGGGTTTGTCATATGAGGAGGAGCCGGTGGCTATTCTAGACCTGCAGGTTTGACAGTTGAGGTCGAAAAGTTTTCCTTCGGTGCGTGTTCAGTGGAGAGGTCACCCTCCTGAGGCATCGACCTGGGTGCCCGAGTCCGATATGCGGAGCCGTTATCCTCATTTATCTCCCGACTCAGGTACTTCTTTCTTTGGTCCGTTCGAGGATGAATGGTTGTTTCTTTGGTCCGTGCTTTCGAGGCCCTGAAAACCTTGCTTTTAGTTGCCTCGATTTGCGTGCGCAGTTCGGACGCGTAGCCAGAAAGTTCTTATGTTAGAATATGCGAATTTTGTGAAAAAATTGATGAATTTTGATATTAATATGCATAATATTGACTTCGGTCAACATTTTGGGTAAAACGGGCCCGGACCTGTGATTCGATGATCCTGGAGGGTCTGTAGAAAAATATGGGACTTGGGCGTGTACCCAGAATCAAATTCTGAGGTCCCAAGCCCCAGAAATAAATTTTTGTGTGAAATTGTTTTCTGAAAGTAATTAAGGGAAATGAAGAAGAAAATTGATCAGAAAACTGTGGTATCGGGCTCGTATTTTGGATCTGACGCGTGGTATGAGTCTTAAATATGTTTTAAGCACTATCTGTAAAGTTTGGCTAAAAACGGACGTCATATGACGTGTTTCGGACTTAAAATGGGGAATTTAAGTTTTTATGAAAGTTGAAAGAAAATCATGTGTGTTTGAGGCTTGATCCTATGTATATGATGTTATTTTGGCGATTTGATCGCACGAGTAAGTCCGTAAGATGTTTTAAGGTTGTGTGCATGTTTGGTTTGGAGCCTCGAGGTCTCGGGTGAGTTTTGAGTGGGGCCCGGGAGGTCTTAAACTTAAAAAAGTGCAGGTTCAGGTGTTGCAGGTCCGGCGCGACCGCGGGCATTTCCGCGCAGGTAGCCACGCGGCCGCGACACTTTTCTGTGCGGTCCACGTGGTAGGGTTCAGAGAGGGTAGCTAGGTCGACCAGCGCGGCCGCGCACCAAATCAGTGTGGTCCGCGCTGGGTGGGTTCAGAGGAAGCCCACTTCTTCCCTCCCTCGGCGTGGCCGCGGTGCATTTCTGTGTGATCCGCGCCAGCCCCCAGCAAAAATGTATAAATTCGGGATTTTCAGTCATTTTTCCACTTTTCAAAAACCCAAAACCTAAGAGGCGATTTTTCAAACAACTTTTCTTCTCCAAAACGATTGGTAAGTGATTTCTAACTTAATTTCTTTATTCCTTGACATCTTTAACATGATTTCAAATTCAAATCAAAGATTTTCATGGGTGAAATTGAGTGTTTTGGGTAGAACCTAGGTTTTCTACAAATGGAGAAGTTGGACCTCAATTTGGGGTTGATTTCAAAACAAATCATATATTTGGATTCATGGGGGAATAGGTAACTGGGTTCTGGTCCGAACCTCGAGTTTCGACCACGTGGGTCCTGGGGTATTTTTGACCTTTTTGGGAAAAACCTTGTAAAAATAATTTTCATGCATTGGGATTGATCCATTTAGTAATTATTAATGTGATTGAGTAACTTATGACTAGATTCGAGCGGATTGGTGGTGGAATCAAGAGGTAAAGCTATAATTGAGACTTGAGTGGTGTTCAAGGCATCGAGGTAAGTGTTTGTTCTAACTTTGGCTTGAGGGAATAGGATTAGGATGTTATTTGCTACTTGCTAATGTGGAGTACGGTGTATAGGCATGGTGACGGTTATCTATGCACCGGAGTCTAGCATGACCGTGAGTCTTAATTGCTTTTAATTCGAATAACGTGACACAATCTCCTTGTTTATTTGATGAGTTTCATATAATGTGAACGATTGAGGTAGAATTGTGATTGGTGTACTTTTGGAGCGTTAGCTCGAACATGAATGTGTTAGTTGAGGAAGAAGTGATTTAAAAAGAGAATGTGTTGTGAGTACTCCCTTGCCGGGATGTGTAGACTGATATATACTCTCCCTTGTCGGGATATTTTGGACTGTTAGCTGTACCCTTGTCGGGTTAAAGGTATTGAGTTGTTATCCTCCCCTGAAGGGGTCTACTATATGAAGTCAAATATTATATACTATATTATGGGATCGTGTGGCACGCTGTCCACCTTGTTGTTGGCCTTCGTTGCCGGTGACATATTGTGCACTGTGGTAAAGATGAATTGGGATCGTGTGGCACGTCGTCCACTTATATATGATATTATGGGATCGTGTGGCACGGCACACCGTCCACTTATATATGATATTATGGGATCGTGTGGCATGCCGTCCACTTATATATGATATTATGGGATCGTGTGGCACGCCGTCCACTTATATATGATATTATGGGATTGTGTGGCACGCCGTCCACTTATATATGATATTATATATATATATATATATAAACCGGAGTTTCTTCTGTTTATTTCCGATATTTCATTTTTATCTGTTACTCCCCGATAGCATGTCCCCTCCCAGCTTTACTTTGTATTATCTTGTTATTGTTTTCTTGCACTTGTTGTATATATCTGTACAGGTTAATTATGGTAGGTCCTGTCTAGCCTCGTCACTACTTCGACGGGGTTAGGCTAGGCACTTACCAGCACATGGGGTCGGTTGTGCTGATGCTGCACTCTGTGCATTTTTGTGCACAGATCAGGGAGCAGCTTTCGGACCGCAGCAGTAGGACTTTTGGGAGCTATCTTCAGTCCAGGGACTCTCGAGGTAGCCTAGCTGGCGTTCGCAGGCCGAAGTCCCTTTCCATGTTTTTCGTTTGTTTATCTTGTATCAGACAAACATGATGTATTTCCCTTTCAGACATTGTTTGTAGCATTCTATAGTAGTCCGTGAGCTAGTGACACCAAACTCTGGGTAGCATTTTGGTTCAAACTTCCGCACTTTTGATTTTCAGTTGTTTTAAATTTAAAGTCTTCCGCTTAGATTTTGTCTCGCTTATTATATTGTTGAAAGAAAGCAGGAAAGGTGTTTTAAACATTTTGGTTGCCTAGCTCCGATAGTAGGCGCCATCACGACACCCGATGGTGGAAAATCCGGGTCGTGACAGATTATCATGTTCCAAATGTATTGAATTCTCTTATAATTAATTTTGTATTAGATGCAGCTAAATTTTCTTCCTTTTTTAGCTATAACATACAATTTAACTTTTAATTTTCATTATTAAGATTACCAATATTAGAAATTTATTTTGTATTTTTAAAATTTTATTTCATCATAGAAACAAAATTCTTAATTTTTTGAACACATTATTTCTAAGTATTGTAGTAATATTTTTATTGTCATTTTAGTTCTTTACGTAATATTTTAAAAAACAAAAAAATAATCTCATCTCAAATTCAAATAATTCTTATCATTCTATTTTCTAAAATGGACCGCATTTTTAAAAATTTATGCTACGCATTTAAACTCAAACAAACTGCACTCGATTCAGATATTAATCATAAAAAAATATTTCTTAATTGGTTGAACATGTTATATCTAAATGTTGTAATAATATTTTCACTGTCATTTTATTTCTTTACATAAATTTTCTTTCTTTTTTAGTTTTAAGATACAAATTTAATTTTTGTAAAATTACCTATATTAGAAATTTATTTTGTCATTTAAAAATTTTATTTTTTATTATTATTTTATTTTTCATAAGTAAGACTTCAATTTCGTGGTATTATCCATAATTTGAGCATTCACATCATAGTTTTAAGAACAATTTTAATCTCAAATTCAAATAGCCTTTACTTTTAATTTCTATTAGTAAATTTGTGACGACCCGGCCGGTCGTCTTAAGAATTAACGACCCGATCCCCTATTAACTACTTTTCCCAAGTTTATTTCTACTATTTTGATGTGCCGGGATGTTCGATTTTAAGCTTCGGAGAGTTTTGGAACACTTAGTCCCTAAGTGAGAGCTTAAGTGTTGGAAAGTTGACTGTAGTCGGAACAGTATAAAGACGGCCTCGGAATGGAAATCCAATTGCTCTATTAGCTCCATTGGGTGATTTTGGGGTTAGGAGCGTGTTCGGATTGTGTTTTGGAGGTCCGTAGCTAATTTAGGCTTGAAATGGCGAAAGTTGAATTTTAGAAATTTCTGGTTCGATAGTGAGATTTTGATCCGAGGGTCGGAATAGAATTTCGAGAGTTGCAATAGTTCCGTTATGTCATTTGGGATGTGTGTGCAAAATTTCAGGTCATTCGGAGGTGGTTTGGTTGGGTTTTTTTATCAAAAGCGGAATTCGGAATATTTTTGAAACTTAGGGTTGAATCCGATGTGTTTTGGTTGTTTTGATATTGTTTGAAGTGTTTTGTAGATTGGTAAAAGATTGAATAAGGTTTTAGGATATGTTGATGCATTTAGTTGAGGTCCTGGGGCCTCGGATGTATTTCGGATGCTCAATGGATCATTTCGAGTTGTTAAAACGTTGCAGGTTTTTGTTCAGCTGTTGCAGAGGGATTTTACCCTTCGCATTTGCGAGTGGACCCTCGCGTTCGCGAAGAGTCAGTAGAGGGTTGATGGAATTTTGCCTTCGCGTTCGCGAGGAAGTCTCCGCGTTCGCAAAGGGTGGTGATGTTTGAGCATCGTGCTCGTGGGAAGGGTATCGCATTTGCATAGAATGAAATGGTCAGTTGGGTTCGAGGTGGAATTGCTCTTCGCGTTCGTGAGAGGTGTAACGCATTCGCGAAGGGTTGGTCGGCGGAAGCATCGCGTTCGCGAGAGCATTGTCGCGTTCGTATAAGAGGACTTTGGTCAACGACTTTATGTGCTTCGCGAACGCGAGGCCTTGACCGCGTTCGCGAAGAAGGAATAAAAATACCTAGGCAAATGTTTAAAAAAGGTTATTTCGCGAATTTTAGCCTAGTTTCCTCCATTGTTAGGCGATTTTGAAGCTTTTTGAAGAGGGTTGAAGAGGGATTCAAGAGGAATCACTTGGAGGTAATATTTTTCACTTCATAACTCATTTTTATGTGATTAAATACCTGATTAGTGGTGGAAAATTTGGGAGGAATAGGTAATTAGGGCTTAAGTTTAAGAGAAACAAAAAGGGGTATTTGAGAAGTCAATTGAACTCCGATTTTAGTGTTCTTATTATGCAAAGACTCGTGAGAGTATGAAGATTCTGAAAATATAAATTTCACCCGATTACGAGACGTGGGCCCGAGGGGCATTTTGGTTATTTTACATAATTTTGCGTATTAGCTTAGAATTTTATTGTATAATCAGTTACTTGACGTGTTATTTACATTATACAATTGAATTGAATAGATTTTGGTCATTTGGAGTCGAGTACTCGTGGCAAAGATGTGGTGCTGAGTTGATTTTGAGCTGGTTCGAGGTAAGTAGCTTGTCTAACCTTGTGTGGGGGACCTTCCCCTTAGGATATGATATATTTGGTAATTGAAATGCTTTGTACGTGAGGTGATGAGTGCGTACTTGAGCTAATTGTTGAAAAATCCGGTTTTACTTTAAGTATTTCAATTGAGTTCCTTTTTCCCACTTTATTCCACTTGCGAGTTTAGCCTGTTATAGTTTAGAAAAGCATGTTTAGTTGATTTAATTGCCTATTTGCTTAAACTGCCTTAATTGCATTATGTGAAATATGTTAGGATAGAATTAACTGTTACTTGGTACGAAATTTGGCATTTAATTATGTATTCTTGTGTTGCTTCTATGTATTTTTAATTTGGGACTACGGGATGGCATCTCGGGAGATCCCATGTACGTATTTATGATTTGGACTGAGGTGCGGGATACCAAGAGATCCCTAGCATTTATTGAGGATACCAAGAGATCCTCGGGATACCAAGAGATCCCTAGCATATATTGAGGATACCAAGAGATCCTCGGGATACCAAGAGATCCCTAGCATACATTGAGGATACCGAGAGATCTTCGGGATACCAAGAGATCCCTGGAATATATTGAGGGTACTAAGAGATCCTGGGGATACTGAGAGATCCCCGGTTATCATCCTTGTTATGAATGGTACTTCTTGGTGTTTGCCATTATTTTTGTTTTCGTTATTGTACTCCTTATTACCCTGTGTAGATTCTTACTCTAGATTTTCAACTGTACTGCTTATCTTATACTGTCATGTCTCATATTCTCTATATTTATTTAATCTTAGTATGGCTCTGACCTTCCTCGTCACTACCCAATCGAGGTTAGGCTTGGCACTTACTGAGTACCGTTGTGGTGTACTCATGCCTCTTCTACGCATATTTTTCATGTGTAGATCCAGGTACTTCTACTCAGGCCTACCATCCTTGAGGGAGGTGACTACTTAGAGACTTCGAGGTACATTTTCCGCATCCGCAGACCGAGGAGTCCCTTTCTATTCCGGCCTTTTTTACTAATTAGCCCTTCTGTACTTTTTGTTCTTATTAGACAAATTCCAGAGTTAGAGCTATGTAGTATTTCCTTTTTCTTAGCTTGTGATTCGTGGGTTTCCGGGTCTTAGATTTGGATATTGGTTTTGAGATTTATATATGGTGTATGCCGAGCGGCATATTTAAACACTGTTATTGCCTTATTTATATTTTAAAATTGTTTACTTTCGCAAGTTTTGATTATCTTCCGCAATTTAGGCTTACGATGGTTCACGGAGGGCGAACCGGGGTCGTGACAAGATGGTATCAGAGCCCTAGGTTCATAGGAGTCATGGATCACAAGCCGGTTTATTAGAGTCTCATTGATTGGTACGGAGACGTCTGTATTTATCTATGAGAGGTTATATAATTGTTAGGAAAATTTTCACTTCATTTGATTTCCTTGTCGTGTGGTATTTTGACATCACAATTCTAAACTTTTATCTTCTATTCTCTCACAGATGGTAAGGACACATGCTACCCGAGATGATCAGGCACTTGCGCCCCCTACTACAGCCGCCAAAGGCCGAGGCCAGGGTAGAGGCCGAGGACGTGCGCGTGGTGCAGCTAGAGCACCTGTGCGAGCTGCCGCCGAGGTACCACCAGCGGATCCAGCCGGAGTCCAAGCACCTGACATGCCTACTGCTACTACTACTTCAGCTCTTCATGAGTCTTTGGCATAGTTCATGAGCATGTACACCACTTTGGCTCAGGCAGGGTTGTTTCCCCTTGCTGCAGCTATATCTCAGGCCAGGGAAGGAGCACAGACTCTCGCTGCCCGCACTCCTGAGCAGTGAGTGCATGTTGAGTAGGTCCCTGAGATTATTCATGTACCGCCTGCAATGCCATCTCAGCCCGAGGATAGGGCAGCTGCTTCCGAGGATGAGCAGTTGAGGCTTGAGAGGTTCAAGAAGTACAAGCCTCCTGTATTCAGTGGTCTAGCATCAGAGGATGCTCTAGGATACCTGGATGAGTGTTACCGCATTCTCCGTACCATGGGTATCTCAGGATCGAGCGGGGTTTCTTTCACTACCTTTCAGCTTCAAGGAGCCGCTTATGAGTGGTGGCGCACCTATGAGTTAGACAGTCCAAATGAGGCTGCTTCACTGACTTGGGCTCAGTTTTCAGATCTGTTCCAGAGGGAGTATGTTCCTCAGAGCCTCAGAGACGCATCGCGCGTAGAGTTTGACCATTTGCGCTAGGGTGCTATGACTATTTCAGAGTATGCTGTCTGTTACACCAGTTTGGCTGGGCATGCACCAGCCTTGGTTGCTACTGTCCGCGAGAGGGTTCACCGGTTTATTGAGGGCCTTATTCCCAGCATCAGATCTAGCATGGCTCGTGAGTTGGAGATGGACTTATCAGTAGGTGGTGAGCATTGCTAGGAGGATTGAGGGTATGCATGCTAGGGAGAAAGAGGAGAGGGAGGCCAAGAGGTCTCGAGAGTCGGGCCATTATTCTAGTGCCCGTACCCTAGCTGCAGGTCATCATGATAGGGGTTATATGAGTCGCCTTGTTCATTCAGCTCTTCCAGTAGCCAGTGGTATTCCAGCTCCTCCTAGACCTTAGGAGCCTTAGTATACACCTCCGGTTTCTAGCGCGCCTCCTGCGTAGGGTGTTTTCAGAGATCAGTCCAATAGACCTGGCCCTAGCCAGTCACAGCCACCACGTCCTCCCAGAGCTTGTTTTGAGTGTGGTGACACATGCCATATGGTGAGGGATTGCCCTAGACTTGGGAGAAGTGCACCTCTACAGACTTCTCAGCCACAGCGTGCCGCACAGAGTTCTCAGGCTATGATTACAGCTCCAGTTGCTACCTCACCTGCTCAATCAGCTAGAGGTGGAGGTTGGGGAGGTAGAGGTCGCCTTAGAGGGGGAGGTCAGTCCAGATACTATGCCCTTTCTGCCCGTACCGAGGTTGTTGCCTCCAATTCTATCATCACAGGTATTATACTGGTTTGCCGCAGAGATGCATTGGTTTTATTTGATCCAGGCTCTATTTATTCTTATGTCTCTTCTTATTTTGCTCCACATTGGGTGTATCTCGGGATTTTTGAGTTCCCCTATTTATGTTTCTACTCCTGTGGGAGATTCTCTTATTGTGGACCGCGTTTATCGGTCGTGTTTGGTTGCTCTTAGTGGTTTTGAGACTAGAGCCAATCTATTATTACTTAGCATGGTTGATTTTGACATTATCTTGGGCATGGACTGGTTGTCACCCCATTATGCTATTCTTGATAGTCACGCCAAAATCGTGACGCTGGCTATGCTAGGTATACCGCATGTTGAGTGGAGAGGTAATTTAGCTTACACTCTCAGTAGAGTTATTTCTTTTCTTAAAGCTTAGCATATGGTTGAGAAGGGGTGTAACGCATATTTAGCTTATGTGAGAGATGTCAGTATTGATACCCCTTCAGTTGATTCAGTTCTAGTAGTACGGGATTTTCCCGATGTGTTTCCAACTGATCTTCCAGGCATGCCACCTGATAGAGATATTGATTCGTAGCTCGGTGTCTCAACTGTCAGCAGGTGAAGTATGAGCACCAGAGACTAGGTGGATTGCTTCAGCGGATAGAGATTCTGGAGTGGAAGTGGGAACGGATCACCATGGACTTTGTAGTTGGGCTCCCACAGACTTTGAAGAAGTTTGATGCTATTTGGGTGATTGTGGATCGGCTGACCAAATCTACTCATTTTATTCCTGTGTGTACTACTTATTCTTCGAAGCGGCTGGCGGAGATTTATATCTGGGAGATTGTTCGTCTGCATGGTATTCCGATTACCATCATTTCAGATAGAGGTACTCAGTTCACATCACAGTTCTGGAGGGCCGTTCAGCATGAGTTGGGTACTCGGGTGGAGTTGAGTACAACATTTCACCCTCAGACGGACGGACAGTGCGAGCGCACTATTCAAATTCTAGAAGATATGCTTCGTACGTGTGTGATTGAGTTTGGAGGGTCTTGGGATCAGTTCTTGCCATTGGCGGAGTTTGCTTACAATAACAACTATCAGTCCAATATTCAGATGGCACCGTATGAGGCTTTATATGGTAGGCAGTGTAGATCCCCAGTAGGTTGGTTTGAGCCGGGTGAGGTTAGGTTATTGGGCACAGACTTAGTTCAGGATGCTTTGGAAAAGTTAAGGTGATTCAGGATAGACTTCGCACAGCCCAGTCCAGATAGAAGAGTTACACGGACCGGAAGGTTCGTGATGTTTCCTATATGGTTGGAGAGTGGGTTCTACTTCGGGTATCTCCTGTGAAGGGCGTTATAAGATTTCGGAAGAAAGGGAAGTTGAGTCCGAAGTTTATTGGCCCTTTTGAGATATTGAGGCGTGTTGGAGAGGTTGCTTATGAGCTTGCCTTACCTCCCAGCTTGGCCGGAGTTCATCCGGTATTCCATGTTTTGATGCTCCGAAGGTATCACGGTGATCTGTGGCACGTGTTGGATTTCAGTTCAGTCTAATTGGACAAGGATCTATCCTATGTTGATGAGCCAGTGGCAATATTGGATAGGCAGGTTAGAAAGCTGAGGTCAAAGAACCTTGCATCAGTGAAGGTCCAATGGCGGGGTCAGCCGGTTGAGGAGACGACCTGAGAGACTGAGCAGGATATGCACAGTCGTTACCCTCATCTTTTCACTACTTCAGGTATGTCTTTATGCTCGTTCGAGGATGAACGAATATTTAAGTGTAGGAGAATGTGACGACCCGGCTGGTCATCTTAAGAATTATGCCCTGATCCCTATTAATTGCTTTCCCCGAGTTTATTTATGCTATTTTGATTTGCCGGGATGTTCGGTTTTAAGTTTCGGAGAGGTTTGGGACACTTAGTCCCTAAGTGAGAGCTTAAGTGTTGGAAAGTTGACCGTAGTTGGAGCAGTGTGAAGATGGCCTAGGAATGGAAATCCGATGGTTCCGTTAGCTCCGTTGGGTGATTTTGGGGTTGGGAGCGTGTTTGGATTAAGTTTTGGAGGTCCGTAGCTAATTTAGGCTTGAAATGCCGAAAGTTGAATTTTGGAAGTTTCCGGTTCGATAGTGAGATTTTGATTTGAGAGTCGGAATAGAATTCTGATAGTTGCAGTAGTTCCGTTATGTCATTTGGGATATGTGTGCAAAATTTCATGTCATTCGGAGGTGGTTTGGTTGGGTTTTTGATCAAAAGAGGAATTCGGAAGATTTTTGAAACTTAGGCTTGAATCCGATGTGTTTTGGTTGTTTTGATTTTGTTTGAAGTGTTTTGTAGATTGGTACAAGTTTTAATAAGGTTTTAGGATATATTGATGCCTTTTGTTGAGGTCCCGGGGGCCTCGGGTGTGTTTTGGATGCTCAACGGATCATTTCAAGTTGTTAAAAAGTTGCAGGTTTTTGCTCAGCTGTTGCAGAGGGATTTTACCCTTCGCGTTCGCGAGTTGACCCTCACGTTCACAAAGAGTCAGTAGGGGGTTGATGGAATTTTGCCTTCGCGTTCATGAGGAAGTCTCCGCATTCGCAAAGGGTGGTGATGTTTGAGCATCGTGTTCGCGGGAAGGGTATCGCGTTCGCGTAGAAGGCAGTTGGGTTCAAGGTGGAATTGCTCTTCGCGTTCGAGAGAGGTGTAACGCGTTCGCGAAGGATTGGTCAGCAGAAGTATCGCGTTCGCAAGAGCATTGTCGTGTTCGCATAAGAGGACTTTTGGTCAACGACTTCATGTGCTTCGCGAACGCGAGGCCTTGACCGCGTTCGCAAAGAAGGAATTAAAATATCTGGGCAGAATGTTTAAAAAAGGTTGTTTCGCAAATTTTAGCCTAGTTTCCTCCATTGTTAGGCGATTTTGAAGCTTTTTGAAGAGGGTTGAAGAGGGATTCAAGGGGAATCACTTGGAGGTAACATTTTTTACTTCATAACTCATTTTTATGTGATTAAATATCTGATTAGTGGTGGAAAATTTGGGAGGAATAGGTAATTAGGGCTTGAGTTTAAGAGAAAGAAAAAGGGGTATTTGAGGGGTCAATTGAACTCCGATTTTAGTGTTCTTGTTATGCATAGACTCATGAGAGTATGAGGATTCCGAAAATATAAATTTCACCTGATTCCGAGATGTGGGCCCGAGGGGCGTTATGGTTATTTTACATAATTTCGCGTATTAGCTTAGAATTTAATTGTAGAATCAGTTACTTGAAGTGTTATTTACATTATGCAATTGAATTGAATAAATTTGGGTCATTTGGAGTCGAGTACTCGTGGCAAAGACGTGGTGTTGGGTTGATTTTGAGCCGGTTCGAGGTAAGTGGTTTGTCTAACCTTGTGTGGGGGACCTTCCCCTTAGGATATGATATATTTGGTAATTGAAATGCCTTGTACGTGAGGTAATGAGTACGTACTTGAGCTAATAGTTGAAAAATACGATTTTACTTTAAGTATTTCAATTGAGTTCCTTTTTCCTGCTTTATTCCACTTGCGAGTTTAGCCTGTTATAGTTTAGAAAAGCATTGTTAGTTGATTTAATTGCCTATTTGCTTAAACTTCCTTAATTGCATTACGTGAAGAATGTTAGGCTAGAATTAACTGTTACTTGGTACGAAATTTTGCATTTAATTGTGTATTCTTGTGTTATATCTATGTGTTTTTAATTTGGGACTACGGGACGGCATCCCGGGAGATCCCCTGTACGTATTTATGATCTGGACTGAGGTACGGGATACCAAGAGATCCCTAGCATTTATTGAGGATACCAAGAGATCCTCGGGATACCAAGAGATCCCTAGCATTTATTTAGGATACCAAGATATCCTCGGGATACCAAGAGATCCCTGCATATATTAAGGATACCAAGAGATCCCTAGCATACATTGAGGATACCGAGAGATCCTCGGGATACCAAAAGATCCCTGACATATATTGAGGGTACTAAGTGATCCTCGGGATAGTGAGAGATCCCCGGTTATCATCCTTTTATGAGTGGTACTTCCTGGTGTTTGCCATTATTTCTGTTTCCGTTATTGTACTCCTTATTACCCTGTGTAGATTCTTACTGTAGATTTTCAACTGTACTGTTTATCTTATACTGTCATGTCTCATATTCTCTTTATTTATTTAATCTCAGTAGGGCCCTGATCTTCCTCGTCACTACCCAACCGAGGTTAGGCTTGACACTTACTGAGTACCGTTGTGGTGTACTCATGCCTCTTCTGCGCATGTTTTTCATGTGCAGATCCAGGTACTTCTACTCAGGCCTACCATCCTTGAGGGAGGTGGCTACTTAGAGACTTCGAGGTACATTTGCCGCATCCGCAGACCGAGGAGTTCCTTTCTATTCCTGCCTTTTTTAGTATTTAGCCCTTCTGTACTTTCTGTTCCTATTAGACAAATTCCGGAGTTAGAGCTATGTAGTATTTCCTTTTTATTAGCTTGTGATTCGTGGATTTTCGGGTCTTGGATTTGGATATTGGTTTTGAGATTTATATATGGTGTATGCCGAGCGACACATTTAAATATTGTTATTGCCTTATTTCTGTTTTTAAATTATTTACTTCCGCAAGTTTTGGTTATCTTCCGCAATTTAGGCTTACCTAGTCGTAGAGACTAGGTGCCAGCACGATGGTTCACGGAGGGTGAACCAGGGTCGTGACAAAATTTCTAATAATTTAACATAATTTTGCTATTTTTTTAATCTAATATATAGTCTTATTACATTTTTGTGGCTTTTTATTAACTTGCAAATTTATTTAATATCATTATCAACTACTTTTCTTTAATAATATAAGATAAATATATAATTTTTTTAATTATGAAATAAATATTGATTTTGTTTTAAAAACATTGCTCGAAAATTTTAAATTATTTAAAATTTAATAATATTTTTAAGTATTGTATATTTATTTTATTTTATTTTCGAAACTTATGATTTATTAATGTCCTTACATTATTTCAAATTTATTTTTATTGTTCAATTTTTTTAGTTTTTGATTTTAACTATTAAACTTGAGTTATGTGGACTTATATTATGACTTTTCTTAGTATAATATAAAAAGTTTTCTCATCTGAAATTTAAATAAGTTTTACCCTTTTTCGTATGATAAAAAATCTGAATTTTTATTTTTTTCTCTATTTATTCGTTATTTTTGATTTTATATTATTCAATACCTAATACTATTACACTGTCATGTGAACTTTTATTATCATGTTTTAATTTGGTATTTATTTTTACCACACTCATTCTAATATAATATAGATAAAAATTTAAAAACTTTCTCATCTCAAATTCAAATAATTTTTATCATTCTATTTTCTTAATTGGACCATATTTTTAAAAATTATGTTATGCTTTCAAATTTAAACATACTGAACTTAATTCAAATATAATTATAGAAAAAAAAATTTCTTTATTGTTCGAACACATTAAATCTAAATGTTGTTGTAATATTTACGTATAAAATATTCGTTTGCACGATTTATCAGTATTAATATGAATTTATTATTCTTGTTATTAAAATATCTTTTGTTGATTATTTAATTTTTCTCTTACCTTATAAATAATTTGTATACTTTATGTAAGATCTTTTTAATTTTTAAACTCAATAAATCCTTAATATCTTAAGTAAATTTTAGTTTTATTCTATATTTTAACTTACTCCGAAGTATAAATAGTTATAGGTTATCTCAATTTACGTCTTTATATATTTTTATTTTTTCC
This sequence comes from Nicotiana sylvestris, assembly GCF_000393655.2. Taxonomy (NCBI): domain Eukaryota; kingdom Viridiplantae; phylum Streptophyta; class Magnoliopsida; order Solanales; family Solanaceae; genus Nicotiana; species Nicotiana sylvestris. Next base: position 171,251,252 of record NC_091065.1, read on the forward strand.
TATTATAGTTTTTAATTAATTTTTCACCTCCATATTTCTAGCTAATATAGAAAAAAATCTATTACTAGATCAATATATAAATATAAATATAGATATAGATATAGATACAAATATACATATAAACTTAATTATAGATATATAGATTAGATTTGTCTAAGATCTATTTAGATTATGTATAAGATTCATTAAACTACTTCCATTAATTATGTTTCTATATATAATTTCTAATTATTAATGTTGTCCTAAAATTGTCAAGTGGCTTCATTTTAGCTTGCCACTTGGCTTAACCACAATGCATACTGCTCTCCTTTTAATATAATATAGATATAGATAGATAATTATTTTCTTTATCTATTTTGCCACCACTAATTCAGTAATTTATTTACGAAAGGTTATGTTTTTCATGTTCTTCTTTAAATTGAATCTACGTTTCTTGATTAATTTCTTTTCAGTTTATGATGAATTTTGAGTTAATTACTTTGAGTTTCGATTTTAAGAAAGAATCCATTTTATGTGTTCGTACTTTAAAATGTATGTACGTTCTTGGCTAATTTCTTATCATTTTGTGATAGTTTTTGAGTTGAATTAAATTATTGATCGCTTAGCCCTAAGTTTAGGTTTTAAGAAAGAACCTGACCTCTTTTTTCGTACTTTAAATTGAATGTACGTTCTTGGCTAATTTCTTTTCAGTTTGTGATGATTTTTGGGTTGAATTAAATGATTGATCGTTTAGCTCTGAGTTTAGGTTTTAAGAGAAAAATAAAGAATCCCACAAAGAAGGCTAAATATGGACTATTGTTGCTAATAGACTGGGCTAATAGTGGGTTATATCCTGTGGTTATACTTTTGTTGTGGTTCAAATTTTTTGTAATATGGAATGTGCTTATTTAGAGTAGAATGGATAGAAGATCCCGTGTAACCAGCCAAATTAATTTGGAATTGAGGTGTATCTATCTTCTAGCATTTTGAAAAATAGCTTTTTAGAGTTTTTTAATCTTTCGAAAAATTTTAAAATTTATCTTCAAGTGAAATGTGAAATTTTTATTGAATTAAGATAATTATATATATTTATTTTTCCTTCTTTGTATCTTTTGTAGAGTTTAGCTAGCTTAGTTTGTTAATCATAGTTAGTTGGTAGTTAACTGTGGCCTAGCTATCAAAGTAGTTAGAATTAGTTTGTGGAGTGGTACCCACGTATATATATACACTATTAGATATCAGAAATAAATAGCTTTCATTCTCCCATACTTGTAAATCAAATCTTCTTCTTCTTCAGCTCATGCGAAGCTTCTAGAGCTCATCAATGGAGTCTCTGATCAACGATGAAACTCGATATCTCAAATCCACAAGTTGACATGGTGTCAGAGCATAGGAATCTCCGATTCAATCGTCTCTAGTATCTCCTAGCTCAAACGATCTGAGCAGTGTTCTTTGATTTGCCCTAATTCTCAATCGATCCGCGCAGTGTGAGCTTCGCCTTATCTTCAATTTTACTTTCCTAAATTCTCATCTTATTTTTCTATTATGTATCTCTTGAATTTTTCAATATGGTTGTTGTCGATCAAATCGATGCGACTGATAATACCGCAAATGTCGAAAATGTCGAAACTACTGTCAATTTTGCTCTAGATCCTGGTGATCCTCTCTACCTACACCCGTCGGATAATCCTGGAGCTATGCTAGTTAGTGTGGCTTTCGGTGGAATTGGATATAGAACTTGGAGGCGTGCAGTTTTGTATGGCCTTTCTGTTAAAAATAAAATTGATTTCATTAGTGGAGAGTGTAAGCGTCCTGATCCCAATTTCCCAAGTTCCGACAGTGGAAACGGTGTGATGACATGATGACCTCGTGAATTCTAAATTTATTCTCAAACGAGATAGCGGATAGTGTAGAATATGCAGGTGATGTTGTTAAATTATGGAGGGAATTGGAGGATCGATAAGAGCAAACTAATGGTGCGAGATTGTATCAAATCCAAAAGGAGATCAATGACCTATCTCAGGGAGTCCTAGACATCACATGCTACTACGCTCAATTGAAGAAACTCTGGGAAGAGTTGAGTACTTTGAGTGCAAAAACTCAATACAGCCGCCAGTGTACCTGTGGTGCTAAGGAAGGTATGCACAAGGTTGAGCAGGATAGGAGGTTAATTCGATTCCTTTTGGAGCTCAATGAAGTGTACACAACAATGAGGGGTAGCATTCTCATGATGAACCCTCTTCCTTCAATGGCACAAGCCTTTTGTTTGCTCATCCAGGATGAAAAGCATTGTGAAATGAGACCTTCAAATCATATGGTTGCAGAGTCAATTTCCCTCCATGTTAATGCTTCAGGAAATGCCAACAATTTCAGGAACAATAACTTCAGGACTAATTACACTCCCAATTCCAATTTGCCAAATACCAATAGGTCAAGGCCCTTTTGTGACTACTGCAAATGTCTAGGACAGACTAAAGATAAGAGTTTCAAACTTCATGGTTATCCCCAGACTTCAAGCAACAATCAAAACATCAAGTACAATAAGAACAAAAGAGTTGTGGCCAATGCACACTCCAACCTGTCTGATGAGATCTCTGCCAAGACTGAGGAGTTTGGATCCAAGGATGAGAATCAGAATCTAAACCTGTCTAAGGTACAATATAGCCAATTGATTAAAATACTTCAGCACTTCAATACCAGCAGTGGAGGAGAAAGTTCTTAGAACACAAACCATGGAGTTGGATCAGTAAACCTTACTGCAGGAACTATGAACTTTGCAGGTATAGTAACTTGTACATCCTCTATTGATTTTGGAAAGTTATCTTGTAAATATTTCAGAACTTGGACTGACACGTGGATTTTACACTCAGGAGCTTCAAATCATATGACCTTTAATAAGACTTCATTAGTTGATATTAGGATTTTACCCTATCCCTTGCTAGTCACACTCCCAAATGGCTATAGAGTTAAGGTAACAGAGATTGGTAGTGTGTATCTTGCTCCCTAAATTACTCTACGCAAAGTCATGTTTGTTCCCTCTTTCAAGTTTAATCTCATTTCTATATCCTCTTTGACTGCACAACTTAAATCCTTGATAGCCTTTACTGACACATATTGTCTGATGCAGGCCCCTTCAATGAAGAGGCCTCTGGAGATTGGAAAAATCAGGGATGGTCTGTATCTCTTGTGCTCCCTCTGTTTGAAGAGTGTTAGTACTGGTTCTGCATCTGTGTCTCCTTTTCCTATTTCATGTCATGTTTTTGATGTACATAGTTTGCAAACTCCATCTAGTGTCTATAATCACAGTCCTTCACAGAATCATTCCTTTTGAAGTGTAAATAATTTCATTTGCAATAAAACACATGATTGTGATTATTCCTTATCTCATAAGAATGATGTTAATGTGTTGTGGAACAATAGATTAGGCTATGTTCCTTTTGCAAAGATGAGAAATATCACCACTATACCTGTTGCTTTTTCTAATAAACAACCCTTCTTGTGTTCTATATGCCCCATGGCCAAACAGACTAGACTGCCCTTTCCTAAAAAAGCCAGTAACACTAAATAAATTTTTGACCTCTTACATGTTGATCTGTGGGGACTCTATCATGTCCCCATACATGACAATTACAAGTACTTCTTAACCATTATAGATGATCATAGCAGGTCTACATGGACTCACATTTTGTCTAGTAAAAGCAATTCCCTCCAGATACTTAAAGCCTTCATATCTTTTGTCAAAACTCAGTTTCACTTGACCATTAAATCAGTAAGATCATATAATGATTTAGAGTTCACCAGTACAGAAGCAAACTCTTTCTTTCAGACCCAAGGCATTATTCATCAGAGAACTTGTCCATACACACCACAACAAAATGGTGTAGTTGAGAGAAAATATAGATACCTTCTAAGACAGCCAGAGCACTTTTATTTCAATCAAAGTTACATATAAGGTACTGGGGTGAATATATCCTGACAGCTACATACCTTATTAACAGACTACCTACCACATACCTCAAGAACAAATGTCCCTTTGAACTCCTATACAAAAGGAAACCAAATTACTCCCATTTGAGAAGCTTTGGGTGTCTATGTTTCCCCACTATACCAAAGATACATAGGGACAAATTTTATCCAAGAACTATGCCTCGTGTCTTTATTGGATATCCTTTTGAAACTAAAGGATACAAAGTACTGAACTTGCAGACCAGGAAGATTCACATATCCAGAGATGTAACCTTCCATGAAAATGTGTTTCCATTTGTTGTGTCACATGTTAAGGTTCTTCTTTTCCAACTCTACCACATTTCATTTCTGATCTACACACTACTATATCTCAACCTACAACAGGCAATCCACCAAGCCCAGACAACTCTGAAGCAGGACATGATCACTCTTTATCTTATCACTCTCCACCTGATCACTTTGCTCCTATTTTTCCGGAGTTACACTCTCACTCTACTGAAATCCTCCCACAGAATCCTTTTGATCCCACTTCACAAAGTGAGTTTCTTGTCCTAGAGCCTAGAAGGTCTGGTAGAGAACACAAATTACCTGCACACTTGCAGGATTACATCTATTCTATACCTCAATTGAAGCCAACTTTTATTCCTTTGTCTATTGATCCGTCAACCACTCCAACTTCCCTTGATGCCTTATTCTCCTTACATAGTCATGTTCCTACTAATTCTTTAATCCATAATAGTCAGTTGCTTGTTATGAATATTTTCAATGATTCTGAACCATCTTCAAATGAGGAAGTTGCTCTTAATCCTGCCTGGCAAGCAGCAATAACACAGGAGTTTGAAGCCCTACATGTTAATCATACCTGGGATATAATGCCCTTACTAAGTGGGAAACATGTAATTGGCTGTAGGTGGGTATACAAGATTAAACACAAAGCTGATAGAACAATAGAGAGGTTCAACACTAGGTTGGTAGTAAAAGAGTATACCCAGCAGCCTGGCATAGATTACACAGAACCTTCAGTCCTGTAGTGAAAATGACAATAGTGAGAGTTCTCATAGGTAAAGCATTGAAGAAGCAGTGGCATATCTTTTAGTTGGATGTGAACAATGCATTCCTTCATGGAGACATGCATGAGGAAGTCTATATGCAAATACCACCAGGATTGAAAGGTTTAGTTTGTAAGTTGAACAAATCCTTATATGGCCTCAAATAGGCAAATCAGACAATGGTACTCTAAGTTGACTGAGGCCCTTTGCTCAAGGGGTTATGTGTGTTCTCTCATTGACTACTCACTTTTCTAAAAGAAAACAGAATATTCTACCATCTATATAGTAGTATATGTAGATGATGTTATCATCATTGGGACATACATCTTAGAAATTACTCAAGTCAAATGCTTTTTACATGATCAATTTAAGATAAAAGACCTAGGGAAGCTACACTATTTTCTTGGTTTGGAGGTTCTTTACACAAGTGATGGGGAGATAATATCTCAAAGGAAGTTTGCACTAGACTTACTCAAAGAATATGATTGTCTTTCTTATAGCATCCTGTCTACTCCTCTTGATTCAAATGAAAAACTAAGAGACCAGGAAGGAGAAGCATTGCCAAACCCTACTTATTACAGAAAATTGGTAGGAAAATTAAATTTCCTCACCAATACCAGACTGGACATAGCCTTCAGTGTACAGCACCTCAGCCAATTCATGCAAGACCCCAGGAAGCCACATTTGAAAGCAGCTTTTCGCTTGCTTAGGTACCTGAAGAGTGATCCAACTCTAGGAATCTTTCTATCTAATGACTATGGTTGCAGCCTGAAGGGTTATTATGACTCAGACTGGGCTGCTTGTCCAGATTCTAGAAGGTCAGTTACTGGCTACATAGTCCTGCTGGGCAATAATCCAATTTGTTAGAAGTCCAAGAAACAAGAAACAGTGTCCCTATCTTCAGCAGAATACAGATCCTTGAGGAAAATTATTGGTGAACTAACTTGGTTATGCAGACTATTTGATGAACTCACTATTTCCTATCCTAAGCATGTTTCAGTGTTTTGTGATAGTCAATCTGCTTTACACATAGCTCGTAATCTTGTTTTTCATGAACGAACAAAGCATGTCGAGGTTGATTGCCATTTTGTGCGAGATAAGCTCCAAGAAAGATTGATTTCTCTTCATCATATTGATACTGGTGCTCTGTTAGCAGATGTCCTTACTAAAGCTCTTATTGGTGTCAAGCACTCTACGATATTGAGCATGTTGGGTGTGAAAACCTCACCTCCAACTTTGGGGGGGGGGGGGGGGTATTGAATTGAGATAACTATGTATATTTAGTTTTCCCTCTCCGTATGTTTTGTAGAGTTTAGCTAGCTTATTTTGTTAATCATAGTTAGTTGGTAGTTAACTATGGCCTAGCTGTCAAGGTAATTAGAATTAGTTAGTGGAGTGGTACCCACGTATGTGTGTGCATATATACATATACTGTTAGATATTAGAAATAAATAACTTTCATTCTCTCATACTTGTAAATTAAATCTTCCTCCTCAGGTCATGCGGAGCTTCTAGAGCTCATCAATGGAGTTTTTGATCAACGGTGAAATTCGATATCTCAAATATACAAGTTGATAATTTTCATGGCCAAACACTGACTATGAAAAAAGTGAACTTTTTTTTTGGCCAAACGGGCCCTACGTTGGCTTTAGTGGATTATCACATTCCTTGGTGCTCTTGTTTATGCAGAAACCTAATGTCATTAAAAATGTTGAAGGGTCTAACATAACTATAATTCTGAATATTCTTTTATTATCTTAACTGATTACGTACATTCAACTATTAATATCATACGATTAATTAAGAATTTTTTGCAAATTCAACAGATTTTAGTTGTAACATATACAAGTGTAACGTAACCATTAGCTGTGATTCTACTTCTTGTTGGTAGATTTATTTAGTCGAATATCGTCAAGATTAAAATTATAATATAGTATCAATTACTGAGGGATGACGACTATCCTTTTGCTTTAGAAAACACTACTGTAATAGCAGCCAATAACCAAAGTAGTTGATGTGCTGGTGTGGGCCGGGAGGGTCACTACTTCCTACTTCTAAAAATATAGGATCTAAATACTGCTAAAAATATAGGGTCAAATTTATTCAAGCAAGATTGGCAATCATCCCAAATTAAAGAGATTATAAATCCAAACTGACTAGCGCGTTTCGAATCTGACGGCCTGCTTCTCATCAAATTTATAAAGTTACAGATTCATGTGTCAGAATCTTATTCACATGCTGAAGCGGTTTACCTATGCACTCATAGCAAGAGTGGCAAGAATGCCAAAGGCCTCATTTGTTTTTTTTTTAAGATTAACACGTCTAAATCTGAATACACATCTTTATATCAAAATATGCAGTAAGATTAAGATATTTGAATGTGAATACATATTTAAATATTAAAATGTGTATCAAGATTTGAATACTAAATGATTGAGATTGTTTTAAATGTATAAAATTTATCTTTATTTGAAAATTAATAAACACAAAATTCAAATAAAAAATGCTAATTAATCTAATATTCTATCAATAATATATATATTAAAAATATGGTAGTTAGTGGTGGTGATGGCTAATAATGGTGCTTGGGAATGCCGCGCGGTGGTTGGTGGCGATTTTGGTTGGTAGCGATTGTCCTAAGTAGTAGCTAGTGGTGATTGATAGTGATAGGAATTATGGTTGAGGATGGTAGTGGTGGGTGGTTATTAGGGGTGTTCAAACCGAACCGAAAAACCAAACCAAACTGATTAAAAAACCCGACTAGGTTTAGTTTGATTTGGTTTGGTATTGAGTAAAAAACCCGAACCAAACCGACATATAAATATATAAATTTTATTTATATTTTTAAGACTTTATAGTGAATTTTCTTTAGAAAATATAGAAATATTTGGGATCCTCTCATGTATTAACCTTGAGAGCGTAAATTAACAAAAAATTATTGTTAATCGACTACGAAAATAACTATTATGTATTACTAAAAAAAGTACCCATTAGAATATTTTAATAGATCATATGTTTGTCAATTTTTTTCCATATTTACTAAACATATATTCACTTATCAAAGCTTTATCTATAATTTTAACAAGGTAAGATTGAAATAATATTCATGTAACAAAAAAACCCGAAAAACCTGACAAAACCGAACCAATCCAAACCGATATAGTTAGTTTGATTTGGTTTGGTTTTGATAAAAACCGAACCAACCTGGTCCATGTACACCCCTAGTGGTTATAATTAATAATGGTGGATGGTGGTGGCGGTTGTGGCTGTGATTGAGGAAGGTGGTGGTAGTTTATAATGGTGGGCGGTCCCGGCTATGGTTGTTGATGGTGATAGGGTGGTTAGTTGTCGTAGTTGAGGTGGATGAGTTTGTGGTTGTGGTTAAGAATGATGATGGTAGGGTAGTAGGGATGGTGGGTGGTGGTTGTAAATAATGGCGGCTATGATTGAGTATGGTGGTAGTAGGTGGCATGATGATAGTTGATAATGATAGGTATTGGTGACAATTAATAATGAATGTGGATGATAACATCTTAATGAAATTAAATTTTTATTATAGATCTTAATTAAGATTCAGACTTTAAAAACAAACGCACTTAATATCTGAGATCTGAATGATTAAAATTCAGAGCTCGATTAAGTGCAAACAAACGAGGACTACGCTGACCAAAAACCGGAAAATACGTATCCAGTTCAAGTAGTTCTAAGATCTCCTGGGTAGCCCATAGATACGACGAATGGCCCTCGATGAATTCAGTTACATCAACCTGTTAAAAGCAATGAGGCACCAAAGAAATTGTACTTCAACTAAATGGAGACAACTGGAATATAGAAAACAGAAATTGGGAACATAAAAACTTACATTTTCAACACCAGGAACCTCAACTGGTTGAATACCAGCCAAGCCTTGAGTAAGGAGACTGTAGAAGAAATTACAGAAGTCACAATAAAGAGAAGCGAAAACGACACATCAAACATGAAAGCAGATATAGGGGAATCCCTGAAACCGTCAAATACATTGAAAGCAGATACGGGGTTTCGTGTAGACAGGTGAAATATGTTGCAGCTGCAGCAGTTAACATTTTCAACATCAGTACTATGCTAGCGGATAATGCATACCTGGCACGAAAGGCAACTCCAAGCATCCAATCGTTTGTAGAGTAAGCATTCACAAATCTACCAGCTACCACCTGCAAAACAAGAACAGAGAGCTTCGCATGTAATGAGGTTGAAGCCCTATACTAGTAAGGAAACAAAACAACAACAACAACCACTCAGTAGAATCCCACTAGTGAAGTTTGGGAAGGGTAGAATGTACGTAGACCTTACCCCTACCCCGAAGGGATAGAGAGGCTGTTTCCGGGAGACCCTCGGCTCAGAGACACTAGTAAGGAAAGAAAATATAAAGAAAAAGATGGGAGGGAAGGGGGAGGCCCAAGATTTATTAATTAAAAGTAGTTAAAATCAAGAAAAGCACGACAATGAAAACCTTTCTAGCTGCTTCCCAGTTCATATCTTTAATTGCAATGGGTGCCCCAAGAAGAACAACCCTTTCCACTAGTCCAGCTGCCAAAATTTAGAAAGTACTTCAGGATCACAGGAAGCAACTCAACAATCGGTAAATCAAATTACTACATCTCAGCTCGAATTAGTTGTTGTCTAAGAAAGCAAATGATCAATCTAAAAAGTAAAATAAAAACGAACACTTACAATTATTTTCAGTCTCAGCCAGAATCTGGAGACATTTAAAAATAACTCTTGCCCCTAGTGAAAATCCTACAAGTGTCACAGGCCTGAAACATTCATGGACAACCAATAATGGAATTGTCTTACACGTAAACCCAAACTTTCAGGACAATCAATTGGAATTTTCTCCAAATTATATTTAAAGCTTGTATACCTGTGCCCTTGTAATCCTTTTTTCAACACTTCTGCCAGGAGTACTCCTGCTTTATCAGATCTGCAAATGCAAATTCAGAGTTTTTTTTTCCAATCAAAGAAATATGATACTCCGCTTTCGACACAAAATGGTTTAGTATAACTGCTCGATGATTTAAGCAATAGGATTCTGGAGCATAATCAGCACCATTGGAGAAGGGAAAGAAAGGAGAGACTAGAAATGCTAGTGATACAAAACTTAAAATGCAAATACGGGAAAACAGTTTGGATTCTTTCTTTGGATTTTCTCATCCTTACAATTAATTTACCACCTTCCCTTATTACAGATGAACCTTATGATTGCAGAGAAAATGAAAGGAAAACAACTCCAAAACTTCCTCCTTCCTGATCCACATCCCACAACAGAAAAGAACGTGCAATGAAAAATAAGCAGATAAACAGAAACCTGTCCACAGCAATTGACCATGTGCTGTCTATAAAATCAGTAATAGTAAGTAAAGCTGCAGGCCAAGCCAATGCTGTTAAAAGAGTGTGTAGTACAGTCATCATAGCGCCTTGCTTCATCAACTCCAATGCAATTCCTGTAATTTAGTCATGTTGTCTATATCACACACTAATAATACAATTGTATATGGTCAGTGTATTACATCACCTGAAAGTAAAGTATAAAATTATTTACTTGACGTCAGCCAGTCCTGAATCGCAGTGCTTACAGCAATAAGATTCTTAGATTCCCACTGCAATATATACCTGACAAAATTGTGAAATGTAAAGACAATTTATTCTTTTCGCATTATACTCCTTGTACTAAAGATATGGGAAATGATTGGGTTGTTCTTATAAACACAGGTAAGAAATGTTAAATAAAGTTCATTGTTAACTTGGTAGTATTTCACCAATACAAAAATAAACTGAGAAAAAAAAAATAAAGAATGACGTTTTACCTCTCAGAATTATCATATTGACCTTCCCAAGGTCTTAAAAAATCTTCCTCCTCAAAAACAAGACCCGAGATCAAGATCTGAACTGCCAGACGCTGAGAGGATGATATGCAGAGTAAGAACAAATAACAAGGAGCATTTATGGTCCATAAGTGAAAATATAATTCGTGGTAATTATGAGAATAAAGATGAAAGGATAGAAAGAAACAATAAAACAGCACGCCTACATACCCAGTGGAACAATACATGCTAAGAAGACAATATCAAGTATGAAAAAAGAGAGCTCATTGACTTACCCCCTGGTTGTGGTTTTCCCCTATAGCCTTGAACTCAAATTCATCGACATCTCCAATTCTCCTGGCCATTTTAGTTCCTGTAAGTCCAGCTCCAGCAGCTGGGTAATCAAAAGTATCAGTACAACATTAAATAACCGTAGAATCCACTTAAAGATGTTCACACTCCAACGCCAGTCTCAATTTTATGGGTTAGCCTTGCATTATCTGTCTCCATTATCATGCCATAAAAAGGAGATTCAACCAAAGAATGTTAAAAACTTATACACACACACATATCCTGCAAAACATGTGTTAACCTCCAAATGATGCCGCAACTGCAACAGATCCCGCAACACTTCCTGCAGCAGTAGCAACAGCAGCGAACCCACTTGCTCCAATCACAGGAATAAGAGTCCCCAAGGTAGGGGCTAAAGCACCAAAGCCAGCAGCTATTGCTGGAGCAGCCAAACCTGATTGATAATAAAACAAATTTTGTTCTCTAAGACAGTTGTTCATTGAACATAGTAGAACCTCTCTATGAATCAAACAAACTGAAAGAACAGAGAATTCTGTTTCCTTGGAGGTTCGTTAGATTATAACTGGAGCTGCTAAAAATTAAGTAAAACTGCAATGTCATACCACCAGTAATTGCCATTAAAGTTCCACCAGTCAATGCAGCAGCACCTATAATACCTCCTCGTTTCCACTTAGCCCATGAACTATCAGGAGATTGGCTTTCCTCCTTCGATTCTTCCTCTTTCAGCAAAGCCATCGCTGAACAAGCAACCATGGTCTCAATGGCTTCCTGCAGCACATAAATTCTTTTGATATCTGTGAAGTATATGGATGTTCATGCCTAAAATAAATAGCAACTTGGGACAAACGTAAATTCTACACCACTTCAACGTGTTCTCTCATATGAAATAGGTGCTACCCTAATTTTAATGAAGAAGAACTGCTTGTTAAAATCAGAAGAAAGTATTTTAAACTAATGCATCTACATTCTCTTCAAAAAAATTGTTGACATCAAAGTAAAGAACCAAAAGCACAATAAGATTCAGACTCTCGTCCTTTTAAAGGAAAACAAAAACATATAACCAGCCATGCACATTCCCCCCATCGAATTATCGCACTTACATAAAATGTTATGTCTGTAGTATCTTGCTAAAAGAAGGACCTCATCGCCATTTTGGAATTATTTTTATAGCCATATCAAGGTAGTAGAAGATCCTCAAGAATTCTATGGCATAATGAAATAAGAACTTCTGGATTCGTATTAAAAATACATGCAAATACATGCATTAGAGCACATAAAAATTACACAAATGTGCCCTTTATTGTAATAACTTGATCATTATCCATCTCTTACCTGCTATCTCTAATTTCTTATAATAAAGTTTGTAATACTAATTTTAAAAATATAAGAAAGTGTCTAAAAGGATTTTCTTTTGTTTACAAAAGGAATTCAAGATTTATTCATTCACTTATTTTATGATGTAGCATTCACATTTTAACTTTCCTCTAAAATTTGTTGTTTATTTGATATAATCAGAAATAAATAATTAAGGAGTATAATTTGATGATGATTTTAATTTCTCAAGCTCATATTACTGCTTAGAGCTCTCCACATTTGGGCAGCTAATGGAATGCTCTCCACATCTCTTCCTCAGGAGAGCAGGCATTCAAACAACTTCATTATTGCAGAGTGATATACAAAAAGTCTAGAAAGATTCTTTCTGCTATAAATCTAGCATGTTCCTAATAGGATATGCAATTAATATATCAGTCACTTTAGAAGAGATAGCACAGAAAGAAACGAAGCACATAATGGAAATTTATGCATCATTTAAATGAATGTACCATTTTGATCCATTTGACATTAAGCCAAGTCGTTAGCAACCGTAAAGCCACACGATGTCGAGCATCATAACCATTCCTTCTTCGAGTAGATTGCTTACCATCTTCAGGTACTTGTGCGAGACAAGCTGAAAGAAGCTCATAGAGAATGGTCACTTTCCTAGAGTACCCAAGCATTGATACCTCTTCGACAGGTTTTTCATCGGAGCCACTAACAGCCTCCAAATGAGCACCAGCAATGCTAGATGGTTTCTGGCTTTTCTCTTGGTAATTTTTAACATTCGTTTTTTCCACGTCAGATGTGGACTTCACATCAGCAATCGATAACTTCTCCCGACATTCATGCTTATATTCACGCCTCTTCTCCTTCTCAGACTCATTATCAGAAGTTCTCTCCATGCTTGACACCATAGCATCTACCCCATTTGCCAAAGCAAGTTCCATGTCTGCTGCTTCTGAAGAATCATCACTACTTTCTTCAGACAGTAACCTTAGAAACTGATGTAATATCAGTAATCATGTCGTCAAGAAAGTAACAATAAAGATAATAACTTTAACTACCTAATTAGTATCAGCTGCTGATATAAAAAAGCAATGTGGTTCCCTTTCCATTTGAATAAGCAACAGTGGTAATTAACAGATCTCTCTCTAAAAACTACAGCAGACCTTAATTTAATGCCATTTTCTAATAAATGTAGAAACTTGTCCTGGACATGAACATAACTGTAGTACTCTTCTACAACTTGAAGAGACAAGAAAACTAACCGCTCCAACATGATGCTTTGGTGGTGTAGACGCAGCAGTTTCCTCTAGTCCTGACCATGCCTTTTCGTCAATCTCTAGAAATCTATTCACAATAAATTCAACACGCAGCCCAAATTAGTAATTTACAAATAAGACATTGTGCACTAGCATTAGTGGTCGATTGCTGGCTTAAAATTTTCGAAAAAAGAGCAGGTGGCAGAAATTAACCCCAAGAATATAGCAAACGCTTCATATTCAAAGTATGGTATGCTTTCATTAGTTAGTCAGCAGTAAATACTCATTTTGCCCCAATTTTATATGATACTTTTTCCTTTTTAAGACGCCCCAAATTTTTTACACCATTCAAAAACTAAATATAATTATGCTATTCAAACTTTAAACTTTGAGAGGAGCCTTGGCGCAACAATAAAATTTGCCGCTCTGAAGCCAGGTGGTCACCTATGTTGCGCGGACTCTCCAAAATGATGTCGCACCCGTGTTGGATCCTCCAAAAATACATTATTTTTGGAGGATCCGACACGCACCCGGCAACATTTTCGGAGAGTCCGAGCAACATAAGTGGTCAAAAATTCAAGCAAACAGTCTCTTCTAAAAATGCAAGGTAAGACTGCGTACATTAGATCCAATATGATCCAACCCTTCCCAGACCTGTGCATAGCGGAAGCTTAGTGCTCCAAGCTGCCTTTTTATATGTTATTTTCTTTATGGAACTAACTTCTCAATATTTCTTCCACCAATAAAATTATAAATTAGTCACAATTAACCTTTAAATTCTCTATCCAGTCAAAAACCGTTATATAACATCAATCGATCAAGTCATTGAAGATAACTAGCATTGCACAGTAACCTAGCATAAATGATAAGTAACTATTATAACATGTTAAATTGCAGTGATAGTGTAAAAAGTTCATTATACTACAATAATTTAACTTGTTATATCAAGTTACTTATCATTTACTCTAGGTTATCAATCAATGCTATTAAATAGAGTTACCTTCAAGTACCTATTAAGTGACCTGATTCTGTAAATAATTTTTACGCCATTAGTAATAAAATTTAAACTCTAACTTAAATCCATATCAAATTTTCATATTTATTATCTGGCAAATAAACATTGAAATGAAATGATTAAAAAAAATTAGCAAGCAGAAGGAATGAGTAACTTGAAAATGGGCCGAAGGAGAGCGGAAGATTCGTGGACCCAAAGGTGAGGGTCGTCGGAGACGGAATCGCTACTGCTGCCATTGCTACTACGTTCCTCCGATAAAGAATCGTCGGGCGGAAAGCCCAATGGACAAGTTTGGTGAATCTGGGCCTGGTGAAGGCTCAGCCCGAATAAAGCTCCGGCCGCATATTTGTGTGTTGGCGTCAATATCGAAGGCGACATGATTTTGAACAAAGCTCGTCAGTGATTAGTGAAATTGTGAAGTTTTTTGAATTTGATCGAAGATGATTGAATCAATTTTTCAGTTTTTCAAGTTTCGTAATTTGATGTTTCACCGTTTTGTTTCCTAATTTGTCAATTCTCGTTCATTAGTTTGGGCGGTCATATTGTATATTGTTGAATTTGGAAGGAACCGGCGAATGGCCAAAGTAAACGACGTACGTTATTAGTGACTATATATTTCTAGGAGTCCAAAACGCGTTTGATGTTTTTTTTTTTTTGGGACAAAAATCACTTTTATACTGCTTAAAAAAATTACATAAATGAGTAAAACGCAGTACTATACTGCAAACTATGTTAACGAAAATTAGTCCGTTAAAGTAAAACGCAGTACCATACTGCGTTTTACTTTTTTTTTATTTTATTTTTTTGTAATTCGCAGTATAATACTGCATTTTATAAAGCTGTTCGCAGTATTATACTGCGTTTTACTCTGGTTTTTGGCCCACCAATAATGAACTGACATAACAATAATTCAATACATAAAACGTAGTATTGTACTGCGTTTTACATTCGGACTTGCCTTATTTAAAGGCGTTTCAATTTTATGAAAATTCATTCAATCTTCAAACTTACGTTCATACTTCTCTCTTCTTCTTATCAATCATTTTTTTACAATGTCCGAAGTGGCAAAAATAAGGGTTTCACTATATTGGGGGGTGAGGTTGTATTGGAGAATAACTTTGTGAGGTATAGCTCACCTCCACAATGTCATGTTAAATTGCCGCTTACTATGGAGTACGATAAATTGGTATCGTTGTTACGTAAAAAAATGAATGAGAGGTGGCGTTCGGTTAACCTTAAAATAACCGGTAGATTTTTGTATTCAGTGACTCCGCATGGGTTTGCTTATTATTCTGAGTTTAACATCGAGGATGATGAAACTCTTAGAGATTCTTTTCACCACCGTCCCAACAATTTTGCATCGAGCATTCTTTTCCACAGTTGCACTTTGGTGGACGAAGAGGTTGAGCCATTTAATGAAATATTTGCTTTTAATAAAAAAAAACCTTACTTTTAATGAAATATTTGCTTTTACTAATTTTTGAGCACACAAAATAGCTGCAATGATGCTGTTATTTATAGGCGAAAAATTTAATACATAAAGCGTGGTATAGTACTGCGTTTTATGGAGTTGTCTTGTCGTTCTGAAAAAGATGAAAACCATGTGAAAAAAGCTGGTTTATTGCAGAAAAATTTAATACATAAAGCGTGGTATAGTACTGCGTTTTATGGAGTTGTCTTGTCGTTCTGAAAAAGATGAAAACCATGTGAAAAAAGTTGGTTTTAGTTATCCTTTGTGCAGTGATGGTTTTAGTTCTACTGTTTGTTTTTGTGTTATGTTTGCAATGTTTGTGTTTCTTGTGTACTGTTTAAGTAAAACTGTTGTTCAAACGCAATTAAAATAAAATTGTTGTTAAAAGATAATTGTTATCATTATTTACATAATGCACTATTTACACAAACTAAAAACCTAAGTAAATCAGTGAGTCCTGCAGCCTGTGTGCTTCAGTGCTGCTGCTGGCCTGAGTCGCATCCCCTGTCGCCCGGGTACACTATCTGGATCATCAACATCAAGCCGCCTCTTTATGTGAGGATGTGCAGCATCATCAACACAACAGCTGGCATGATCAGAAGAATAGGCCGTCGGGTCGTCAACAACCTACAAAACAAGTACTAAACTTAGCAGGTGACAAAGTATATTTGTATTGTACGTGTTAAGTCAAAAAATATATACCCACCGTGGTCTCGTCGGCTTCCTGAATATATGCATCCGTGGTGTCCTCGTCAAAGCATGTAGTGGCCTCAAAGATGGGCTGGGACAAAGCCTTCATAAAAACCTTAAAAATTAATTAATGGCAGCTCATTAAGGAAAAGAAAACAAATTGAAATTTTAAAGTAATACAAACATACCTGCGTCTGTGGTAGATCCGCATCAACCGCCGGGGATGAGGCATAACTCAACATGCGCCCGCCATCCACGTCCCGGGTGGGCCGATCCTCAGCTGCGGTAGATGGGCATGCAAAGTACTGGTATACATCCCCGTCGAATGTACCCGTGATCGACAATGCTCCTGACGGGGTGACCTGCGATGTTGGCAGAGATAGCTGAAGGTTGTACGAAGGCATGCTGCTGGAAGGCTCATCTTCCCGAGGTATATAACCCGGTTGATCATCTCCAAGCGCCAAAACTTCAAAGTCCTCATCATGTCCCTCAACATGTGGGTCGACAGGTGCCTCAACTCCCCCTTGTTGGGGACCACCTCATCGCCGTCCCTCGCGACCCCGTAGGGCACCCCTCCCTCGTGACCTACCCCTGCCTCGTGGGACACCCCTACCCCGATGGTAGTCCTCTGGCGCCACATACTGAGCCTCGTGGTCCAACCTCGCGGCATCCCTCGCCTGAAACAGGGTCCGACGAGCCAACTGTGCCACCCGCCGGCCATAGTCAACGACTGCAGGGATGTCGGTATGCTGTTGCATCTCCTGTCCCAACTGGTAGAGGTGATGATGGCCAATGGCCTGTGAAATATTTAAAATATTAATTAAATAACTCTATATCACAATTATACGATATTAATAAGCCAAAAAATATACAGTGCCTCGTGTCTCCCGGCGTATGGTCTATAGCGCTCGCCAAGTACATGAATGGGGTTCCCGATAATCAGTCGGGTGTGACGGCGGTACCATGACGCATACATATGAATAGTGGCCTCCTGGGGCGGAGAAGCTGCATCGATAGTTGTCCCTCCCATACAAATGAGGACCTATGGTCGCCCTGCAACACTAGTAGCTGATCCTCGGCAGGTCCGGGATGCGCAGGCGGAGGAAAGTCCATGTCGTCTACTATAATTTAAACAAAATTAATTGTGTGTGTTAGCTTAATAAATTAAATAATTAATTATGTTTAAAATTGGACTGAATAATTATGTACGGGTTCCAGGCTCGATATTTGAGGCCCGGTAGCACCGAGTTATCCTTAATTATTATGCGTGTTAATTTCAACATTTTTAGAATTGTGCCTGTTAGCTTAATAAATTAAATAATTAATTATGTTTAAAATTGGACTGAATAATTATGTATGGGTTCCAGGCTCGATATTTGAGGCCCGGTAGCACCGAGTTATCCTTAATTATTATGCGTGTTAATTTCAACATTTTTAGAATTGTGCTTGTTAGCTTAATAAATTAAATAATTAATTATGTTTAAAATTGGACTGAATAATTATGTATGGGTTTCAGGCTCGATATTTGAGGCCCGGTAGCACCGAGTTATCCTTAATTATTATGCGTGTTAATTTCAACATTTTTAGAATTGTGCCTGTTAGCTAGGGCTGTTCATTCGGATCGGATATCCAAAATCCGAACCGATCTATTCAATTTGAATTTCGGATTACAGATTGGATCGGATTTCGGATTATGTTTATTAAAATTTCGGATTTCGGATCGGATTTCGGATTGGTATATTTTAATCTAATCCAATCCGAAATCCGAAATTATTAGGACATGTATAAATACTAAACTTTAATTTACATCAACCTCCAAGTTATTACCTTTACAATTGCTAGATTTAGCTATATTGGCACCATAGTACTCTCATAATTGCATAAACATGAATTTTTCTTAATGTATTGCATCTTTTACAAAGAAAATATACATATTAGTTTAACTTTGAGGCATAATAATACGATCCGATATCCGATCCGATCCAAACTTTAAAATCCAATCCGATCCGATATAATTCGGATCGGATTCGGATTGCATTTTCTAGAATCCGAAATTCGAATCTGAAATATGCTAAATCCGATCCGATCCGATCCGTGCACAACCCTACTGTTAGCTTAATAAATTAAATAATTAATTAATGTTTAAAATTGGACTGAATAATTATGTACGGGTTCCAGGCTCGATATTTGAGGCCCGGTAGCACCGAGTTATCCTTAATTATTATGCGTGTTAATTTCAACATTTTTAGAATTGTGCCTGTTAGCTTAATAAATTAAATAATTAATTATGTTTAAAATTGGACTGAATAATTATGTATGGGTTCCAGGCTCGATATTTGGAGGCCCGGTAGCACCGAGTTATCCTTAATTATTATGCGTGTTAATTTCAACATTTTTAGAATTGTGCCTGTTAGCTTAATAAATTAAATAATTAATTATGTTTAAAATTGGACTGAATAATTATGTATGGGTTCCAGGCTCGATATTTGAGTTAATTTTACAACATATATTAATTTGTTACTTTTGTAAGTTTATTGTTATAAATTAAATAATTAATTTTGTAAAGTGTAATTGGAGTTACTACATACTTAAACTACATAGACTCTACGCTAAAAGGCTCTACATTTTACTACGCTAAAAGGCTCTATATTTTACAACGCTAAAAGGCTCTATATTTTACTACACTAAAAGGCTCTATATTTTACTACGCTAAAAGGTCAATATTACATATAAAAACAACTAACATAAAATACAAATATGAACAACAAACAAAATAAATAATATTAATTTTTTAACAATACAAATAATTTATCAAATTTTAATAATTTTTTGTACCAAAGCTAATAAATCAATCCGGGTATAAATAAGATACAAATTTAAACACAAACATAACACAAATTAACATGGAAACACATTAAACAATACAAATATGCATGTACTATACGAGTTTCGACATAAACAAAATCGAAATACCTTGATTTAAGTTTTTTGAATTTGATTGAAATCGAATTTTTGCACCCGAAAGAAAGAATCCAAAGCTTGTCTTGTATGTGGGACCTACACTCCTTGCTCTTTAGGTGACGGGTGGGGCCGATTTTTTTTTAAGTTTGTCGCGGGGTGGGGGAGGGGGGACCAGAACAATCGAAATTTTTAAACAAGAAGGGGCTGCGTTCAGTGGTCCAAGGAAGAAGAAGGGGCTGCGTTTTATAAAGTTGTTCGCAGTATTATACTGCGTTTTAGGTAAAACACAGTATAATACTGCGAACAGCTTCATAAAATACAGTATTATACTGCGAATTACAAAAAAAAATTGATGTAAAACACAGTACGGTACTGCGAATTACAAAAAAAAAAGATTAAAGTAAAACGTAGTATAGTACTGCATTTTACTTTAACGGACTGATTTCTGTTAACGTAGTTCGCAGTATAGTACTGCGTTTTACTCATTTATGTAACTTTTTTTAAGCAGTATAAAAATATTGTTTGTCCAAAAAAACATCAAAAAAGTTTTGGACTCATATTTCTAGTAGGATTAGAACGAGAAACAGCAATAGCAAAATATAAAATTGGCTTGATTGACCGAAACTAATTATATTTGTTAGTCAAAAAGTATATATATATATATATATATATATATATATATATATATATATATATATATATATAGGGTTTTGCTAACCTATTATATAGTTGTAGTAAGTTAGTATTATTAGGGGCGGCCCAACGAATTTTGTGGCCAACGCCAAACTTTATGAGGGACCTTAATTTTTAATTATTTTAATTAATTATTTAAAGTCTATTTTTTTTAGCTTTTCTTAGATATAAAGTTGTTAATAATTTTCCTATAATCAATAACTCCTAATAAATATTTCTCAATTGATAATATAACTAATCCATGTAACCTTTCTTGTGACATCTTAGGTAAGATTTCATTAATTTTAATTTTGAAAACTTCTTTCCGCTGAAGCAACGGTAACATGAGTTATTAACATTATTCCATAAGAAATTTAAGCATTTGAAAAAGAATTATATCTTTTTTATTTTATTAAGTGTAGATTTTAAATTGTTATCTTCTAATTGTACTATATTCCTTAATATTTTTATCAAAAATAAATCCAAACCATTAAATACGAATTGAATATTATGCTTTAACGAACATACAAGATTAAGGCAATATATTTTTTTCAAATTTTCAATATCTAGTGATCTTTAGTTTTTACGGCCAAATAGAAACCCAAAAATATTTTCATATGTTGCAAATTGTTCAAATCTATTTTGAAGTGAAAAAATAGACTTGTCTATTATGTATAAAAGTAATCAACTCTAAAGTATTGTTCGAAAGATTTTGAGATTTCATTATCAACAATCACATCAAATTATTACTTCCTATATATCACACGTTTCTTACAAAATTCGGACTCGATATTCATTTCAAGTGCAATTTTCTTGGTAAAGAAATCAAACTTTTTCACTTTACAGAACTTATTTTAAAAATTATACATAATTTAATAGGTGTAATAAAAAATGGGGCCCTCAAAAATATGGGTCTAAAGCTATTGTTTTACTTGCTTTATGGAAGGGTAGCCCCTGAGTATTGTATACATATTTGAGTTCTCTAAAATATCCTTATTATTTCATGTCAGCACATTAAATGTATGGATATTTTTGTCTTTCACCAAAATATCTCATTTCTTCTTGCAATTCACACTCGACACAGCTAATTCTTTGATGCAGTTCCCACTCCATTTTAGAAGAACAATTTATTCTCATTCTATCAATTTAATGAAATAAACTAATGATAGGGAGTACTATATTTGGAGTTTGCCTAGTATTAAGTCATTGAAATAAATTAATTGGGCATAAAAACAATGAGCCGTTCATAGAAATATATTTAACCGATTGAGGGGAAGAGTATTTCTAGTGCATCGAATGAGGACGTGTCCAAAAATGATGGAGTTGGCTGTGTTTTCTTTCTTAATCGCAGGCACCTATATATTTTCTTCTCATGTTCTTTTTCAATTGGGTTTCATCTTTTTCTTGAATTTTTTTCAACTTGTTCTCACCTAACAATTCTTACGTGACCATGGTTTCAGTCGCCAGAGCTGTCACACCTCCTTTTTACACACCCGAAGGTATATAAGAAAGTTTTTTCAATTTAAGTGACATTATTCAAAATGAGATTAATTATTCAATTCAGAGTCGCCACTTGGGATAGTTTATTTGGTGTACCAGGTCACTAATTTATTTTAAATCCCAAATCGAGGAAATTTCGACTTTCCTTTTGAAGTCTGCGAACCAGAAATTTTGAGTAGGGAATTCTGTTAACCCGGGAGAAGGTGTTAGGCATTCCCGAATTCCGTGGTTCTAGCACGGTCGCTTAAACTATTACAATTGACCTATTATCTGATTTTTAAAATATGTTTCAACCTATGGTATATTTTTAACTTATTAGCCGCTTTTAATTAAAAAAAAATTGGAAAAATTCAACGTCATTTAAAACACGTATTGTACCACGTCACATGAAATGTACCCGCGGTCCACGACACATTTTATCTAACGTTGTTGAGATTTGGATTTGGGTCACATAAAATGCACACCCGAGTTTAGGAAATTAATTTATTTTTAAAAAAAATAGCGCGCCTAAAACAACTACGCACTTTCAAGTTTGCGAGGGCCATGAAAAATTCAACTAAATGGCACGCCTCGATTTCTAAGGATTAAAATTAATTAAATGAGGGCCATGAGTTTTGAGATTTTATTTGGCATGGCGCGCCTCGATTATTCTAAAAGGATTGTATTCAATTTAAAGCAAACTACAAATATTCATGATTATGTTTCTTCCTAAAACTACTTTGAGATTATTGCAAGGTCATGATTTATGAATATGGAATTATTATTGAAGAAATATATGATTTGAGTTATTATGGACCTAATCACCCATGTCGGTATCAAATTTGCTATTGACTTAACATCCTTTAATTTGGATCCAAGCTATTACATCGTTCTCTCTCCATTTTGAATACATTTTCCTATCTTTCCCTATGAAGTACAATCTCATTGAAGAAACTCATTCTGTCTTTCACGAATTCTATTTCTTGATGCTCTTCCTTCATTTTTTTTGTTCATATCTTTCAAGTTGGTAGATAACCAAAATATAATATACAAATCAAAAGGAAATACGGTGAAAGAAAAATAATGGAAACATTGGTTAAGAAAAGAATGAACCTTTTATAGATGAAGATCTTATTCAATACATATGGAGCAAACAACCATCAAATTTAATGTGCAAATGAACCACAATCAGAGGCAACGAGCGGAAACCTTTCGAACCGAACTCGACTTTGACCTCTTCGGGCTAGTATTTTGGGCTATCTTTTAAATTGAGTTTGAAGCTTTTGGATTTGATTTTTGGTGTGATTTAGCTCCTGTTTTTGAGGTATTTATTTTTTAAACAAGGTAATGAATGACTATATGTTTTTTTTTTGTTGAAAGAAATAGGTAGAAAGAATAAAACTAGTAGAAATTCTCGTTAGCATAGAAGAAGAAAATTTGTTTTCTCTCAATATTCTTCCCTCTTCTCTTCTCTTCTCTTATTTTCTTCAAATATTTCTCTTCTATTTATAGGAGAATTTTAAAAAAAATTCAGATTTTTTTAAATTTTTTTATTTTTTTATTTAAAAGAAATCCCACTTACATTTTGCTTTTCTTTTTTTATAAAAAGAATTACCACCTTTCTTTACTTTTATTTTTTAAATTAGAACTTTAATTACTTTTATCTTATTTAAAATCCCACTTTTTTTACCTTTTTAAAAGAGAATTCCACTTATTTTACTTTTCTTAAAAAAATAATCCACTTTCTTTTACTTTTCTTTAAAAAATGTCTACTTTATTTTAATTTAAATTTTTTTAAATTTTCAACTACCTTTATATTATTTTTTAATTCTAACTTTCTTTTACTTTTTATTTTTAAAAATTTCCACAAAACTTTACTTTTATTTTTTAAATTTTTCACTTTCTTTTACTTTTTTAAATGAGAATTTCATCTACTTTTACTTTTTTTTTTAATTTCATACTTCCCCTTTTCTTATTTTTTTAAATCTCTCCCGAAAATTTTAAAAAAAATAATATTTTTCGGATTTTTTATTATTATTTAAAAATAAGAATAAAAATAAAATAATATTAATAGTAATAATTCACCTTCTAAAATTTTGTATTTTTAACCTATAATAAAAAGTATAACAAAGCTAAAAATTTGTATGTTAAAACCCCCTAAAATATTTACATAGAAGAAGTGACAAAAAAAATTAAATATTGTCAAAAATTAGGTGCTCACAGCTGCCCTCTTTGCTTGGAAACATGAAGAGTTTTCAAGCAAAGATAAGGTGAGCCATGTGACTAATTTTTGAACATATCTTTATTCAAAAGAGAAGAAATAAGGATAAGAGAAAAGAGAAAGGGTGCAACCGAGTCTTGGTTTTGGACAGCATACTTATCCCGGGTTATAAGGGAATCAGGTCGCGTGTAGTTCAAGAAAAATGATGGAATGATGAGTTGAGGAGTCGAGTTAGGTTTCGTCGAGGCTCCGGTCTGCGATCCTGTTATTATATCAAAAATCAAAGAAAAACTAAACAAGCCTATCAGCTATGAGTTACAAGATTCCTATCTATGAGTCTTGTGAAACTTGTCCTTGATCTTGACTGGTTCTTCCTGCAGACTCTGATCTGAATCTTGATGCTCGTTAGCTGCAACTGCTGGTTCATTCTTCTTCAGCTTTTCGGATCAAGGCGGGACATGCGAAGCTTGTGACTTCAAGCATATCTTGAACAGTCCGCATCTTTCTCCACATCAACACTTTGAGTTCATTTCTTTTTGCTCCTTTTCTTCTTTTCTTTATTTTGGATTGAGACTCATTCTTTTGGTTGTCTCAGACCTTGTGCCTCGAGGCCAAACCTGCTCAGACACCAAAACAAACAAACAAACGAAATTTTTCTGCTCCAGTTTTCATTAGGAAAATTTCGTAAGTTATTTGTAACTAAAATCTAAACTTTTTTTTTGTTTTGAAAGCGGTAAAATAAGGATTGCGTGTCTTTAGGATGAAGATATTAGGGAATGGACCCCTATATCTAAAATAACCTCGACTAGGGAGTGGATACCCTATGTTGGCAAAAAGGCGACTAGGGAATGGAGGCCCTATGTCTAAAAATCTCAACTCAGGGATTGGAGCCCTAATGTTAGAAAAGAAATGCGACTAGGGAATGGAGGCCCTATGTCTAAAATCTCAACTAGGGATTGGAGCCCTAAAGTTGGCAAAAGGCGACTAGGGAATGGAGGCCCTATGTCTAAAAATCTCAACTCAGGGATTGGGGCCCTAATGTTAACAAAAGGAGACTAAGGAATGGAGGCCCAATGTCTAAAAATCTCAACTTAGGGATTGGAGCCCTAATGTCGGCAAAAAGGCGACTAGGGAATGGAGGCCCTATGTCTAAAAATCTCAACTTAGGGATTTGAGCCCTAATGTTGGCAAAAAATACGACTAGGGAATGGAGTCCCTATGTCTAAAAATCTCAACTCAGGAATTGGAGCCCTAATGTTGGTAAAAGACGACTAGGGAATGGAGGCCCTATGTCTAAAAATCTCAACTCGGGGATTGGAGCCCTAATATTGGCAATAGAGACGACTAGGGAATGGAGGCCCTATGTCTAACATCTCAACTTAGGGATTAGAGCCCTAACGTTGGCGAAAGGCGACTAGGGGATGGAGGCCCTATGTCTAAAAAATCTCAACTTAGGGATTGGAGCCCTAATGTTGGCAAAAGGCAACTAGGGAATGGAGGCCCTATGTCTAAAAAATCTCAACTCAGGGATTGGAGCCCTAATGCTGGCAATAAAGACGACTAGGGAATGGAGGCCCTATGTCTAAAATCTCAACTTAGGGATTGGGGCCCTAATGTTGGCAAAAGGCGACTAGAGAATGGAGGCCCTATGTCTAAAAATCTCAACTCAGGGATTGGAGCCCTAATGTTGGCAAAATGCGACTAGGGAACGGAGGCCCTATGTCTAAAAATCTCAACTCAGGGATTGGAGCCCTAATGTTGGCAAAATGCGACTAGGGAACGGAGGCCCTATGTCTAAAAATCTCAACTCAGGGATTGGAGCTCTAATGTTGGCAAAATGCGACTAGGGAACGAAGGCCATATGTCTAAAATCTTAACTCAGGGATTGGAGCCCTAATGTTGGCAAAAAGGTAAAAGATTGATTTTGGGGCTTCTAAACTACCTTTTTTTTTAATTTTCTTCTTATCTATTTTCTTTCAATTCATTTTTTAGTAAAAAAAAAATGCAGGAAAGAATTTGGAGGAGACTTTCTTTTTGGGTTGATTATTGTTGCTAAGCTATTTCTAGCGCTTGCACATTTCTTTTTCCATTTTGGTTACACCTGCTTCTTGCACTGTTGCTTTGGATTGCACCTGTTTCAATTTTCAAATAAAGAACAATTGTTAGTTTGAAACGGTGGTCGGTTTTGTGGCCTTCATTGTTTTTGATCACTTGATCTCGGCCCAACTCTTTTGGCGAGAACCTCTGCCGCTTGCTGGCTTTTCTTAAAGATTGGTCTCTCTCCTAAAACTGAGGAACTCAACTTTTCAAAATTTATCATGACAGCTCACCCGTATAGGGCTTTGGCCCTTTCATTTTAATCTGCTTCTAGGGGCTTTTGACTTTGGATTTCTTTTCATTTTCAATAACTCTGATTTCAGAGCATCGGCTATCATGGCCAGTTGGGATCGACTTGATGCACCCACTGAGGCTGGGTACTTTTCTTTGGACTTGGATTTATTAAACAAAACCCTGTAAAACCAATCTTGCCACCTTTTCTTTGTATTAGTTTCGGAACAGAGTTAGACCGAAAGGGATTCAAGAAAAAGTAAAGAAAGGACAAGAAAAAATGAATTTAAGGAGAAGCGTCCCTTTTGGGGGAAAGAAGGACTTATCTGGGGTGCATGCAAACTTCAATAGACATGACATGCTTCTTGGACTGGATACCCGATATGCACAACTATCCAACTCATTGTAAACCACATCTCCAAATCGAGAAACCTGGCCAGGACTCTTTCAGTGGTGGGGGTGTCTTCTTTTCGATCGATGGCGCCGTTTGCGGGTTTTCGCCAATCGACCTCTCTCATTTCTCTTCTTACCGTCGCCTGATAGTACTCTTTACGAGTTTTCACTAACCAGGCTCTCTCATTTTCAATTTTTCTGCTCACCATCGCCTTATGGTGCCCTTGTGGATTTTCACCAATAAGACTCTCTCATTTTATTTATCTCATTTTTATTGCATCGGATCCAAGTAGCTGTATTCTCTGATCCTTGAACATTCTCACCGATTGATCGGAAGGACTTGAAAGGATTTGGGTAAAAATTATTTGGATCGAATTACAACTTTGGAACCATTCAAGCGGGATTATCGCAGGACCATTACAACATTTGCCCCAGTTTCACTTTTGAGGGAATTTGGATTTTTATTTTGGTGTGACTGAACCCCATAGAGAGGCTGCCTATGTATCCTTTCGGAATCAAGTCGAATGTAGTTCAGGAAAACATCTTCTTCTTTTTTTTTCATTTTTTTTTTCAATAACACTTTCAAGTTCTAAAGAGGGCAATCAAAGAAGAGTAACCGGCACAAATGGGTTTACAAAGGGTAGATAGTGTTTGGGTAGCGAGAATAAAAGCCTTCGTTCTCCCAATCGGACAATGTACAGAAAGACTAAACATAGTACCTTTTGACTGCATCCGCATTTACAGCTGCTTCAGGATCATTTCCTTCGATATCGCCCAGATACAATGCTCCTCTCGGCAATATCTTTCTGATGACGTATGGGCCCTTCCAATTAGGAGCGAATTTTCCTTTTGCTTCCTGGTGATGGGGAAGAATACGCCTTAAAACGAGTTGCCTCACTTCAAAACTTCTAGGCCGCACTTTCTTTTTATAGGCACGAGCCATTCTTTGTTGGTACAACTGCCCGTGGCAGACCGCAACCATTCGCTTTTCATCGATCAAGGTTAATTGTTCCAAACGGGCTTTAACCCACTCACTGTCTTCAATTTCGGCTTCAACAATGATCGGAGAGTGGGGATTTCAACCTCGGTGGGTATTACGGCTTCCGTGCCATAAACCAAAAGATACGGGGTGGCTCCAATTGATGTGTGCACAGTAGTGCGATATCCCAACAATGCAAACGACAACTTTTCATGCCACTGCCTGGAACTTTGAATCATCTTTATCAAAATCTTTTTGATGTTTTTGTTTGCTGCTTCAACAGCACCATTGCCTTTAGGCCGATAAGGAGTAGAGTTCCTATGCATTATCTTGAATTGCTCACATATCTCCCCCATCAAATGACTATTCAAGTTTGCAGCATTGTCTGTGATAATAGTTGCAGGAATGCCAAAACGGCAGATAAGATTGGAGTGCACGAAATCTACCACAGCTTTCTTGGAGACAGACTTGAGAGTGATTGCTTCAACCCATTTTGTAAAGCAGTCAATGGCAACTAGTATGAATCTGTGTCCATTTGAGGCTTTTGGCTCGATTGGCCCAATGACGTCCATGCCCCAGGCAACAAATGGCTAAGGTACAGACATGGGATGCAGTTTTGTGGGAGGTGCATGAATCAAATCACCGTGCACCTGACACTGATGACACTTCCGAACGAAACTAAAACAGTCCTTTTCCATGGTCATCCAGTAATAACCCGCTCGAAGGATTTTCTTTGCTAAAACATACCCATTCATGTGGGGCCCGCATACTCCCGCGTGTACCTCATGCATGATTCTTCCAGCCTCTTCTGTGTCAACATATCTTAACAAATTGAGTTCCGGAGTTCTCTTGTACAAGACATCCCCACTAAAAAATTAAACCACTCGCGTGCCGTCTAATGGTTCTCTTTTGGTCTCCACTGGCTTGCTCGGGGTATTCTTGAGTTTTCAGAACTTTTTGATGTCATGGTACCATGGTTGGGTATTTGGTGCTGCTTCAATTGTATTACAATAACCATGTCTTTCCCGGATTTGAATTTCCAAGGGATCTATGTGAGCATTGCTTGGATACGGCAGCATTGAGGCCAAAGTAGCAAGTGCGTCGGCTAATTCGTTGTGATAACGAGGAATGTACCTGAACTCTATTGACTTGAATCGCTTGCTGAGGTCTTCCACATACTTCTTGTAAGGGATAAGCTTAACATCTCGGGTTTCCCATTCTCCTTGGGCTTATCGGATAATCAGATCTGAGTCTCCCATGATCAATAACTCTTCGACATTTTGGTCGATTGCCATGTTTATACCCATAATGCAAGCTTCATACTCGGCGGTGTTGTTTGTACAGAAGAACTGAAGCCGAGCTGTGGCTGGATAGTGCTAACCAGTGGGTGAGATCAAAATTACCCCAATTCCAACACCTTTTGCGTTTACCGCCCCATCAAAGAACATTTTCCAAGGATGAGTGTCTTCAGATATTGCCTCAACTGAATTTACTTCTTCATCTGGGAAGTAAGTTCTCAAAGGTTGGTACTCATCATCAATCGGGTTCTCAGCTAAATGATCCGCTAATGCCTGGGCTTTCATTGCCGAGCGAGTGACATAGACTATGTCAAACTCCGTGAGCAAGATCTGCCACTTTGCTAATCTCCCAGTGGGCATTGGTTTCTGAAATATGTACTTTAAAGGATCCAACCTGGTTATGAGGTAGGTGGTGTAAGCTTGCAAATAATGCCTCAGCTTCTGAGCGACCCATGTCAAAGCACATCAAGTTCTTTCCAATAAAGTGTACTTGGCTTCATAACTAGTAAACTTCTTGCTCAGATAGTAAATGGCCTGCTCCTTCTTTCCGGTCACGTCATGTTGCCCGAGGACACAACCAAAAGAATTTTCCAAGACGGTCAGGTACAAGAACAGAGGCCTCCCTGGCTCAGGTGGGACCAAGACTAGCGGATTTGACAGATATTCCTTGATTTTATCAAAAATTTCTTGACATTCAACTGTCCATTTGATTGACGCATCTTTCTTTAACAACTTAAATATGGGTTCACACGTGGAGGTCAACTGAGCAATGAAACGACTGATGTAATTCAATCTTCCCAACAAACTCATAACATCTTTCTTGGTTCTTGGAGGAGGCAAATCCCGAATAGACTTTATCTTTGTTGGATCTAACTCGATGCCCCTCCTACAGACTATAAATCCCAAGAGTTTGCCGGATGGTACCCCAAATGCACATTTAGCTGGGTTCAGCTTCAAATCATATTTGCGCAGCCGCTCAAAGAATTTTCTCAAGTCCCGAACGTGGTCGTCCTGGGTTTTGGATTTGATGATTACATCGTCCACATACACCTCTATCTCTTGGTGCATCATATCATGAAAAATGGCAGTCATGACCCTCATGTAGGTTGCCCCGGCATTTTTCAGACCAAATGGCATGACTCTATAATAGTAAGTGCCCCAAGGTGTGGTAAAAGCTGTCTTTTCTGCATCTTCTTCATCCATCAACACCTGGTGGTATCCTGCGTAACAATCCACAAAAGACTGTATTTCATGTTTGGCGTAGTTATCAACAAGGATGTGGATGTTTGGCAAAGGGAAATTGTCCTTGGGGCTTGCTTTGTTCAGATATCGGTAGTCAACGCACACCCGGATTTTCCCATCTTTCTTTGATACAGGAACTATATTAGCCAGCCATGTGGTGTATCGGACTACTCGGATCACTCCCGCCTTTAACTGTTTTGTGACCTCTTCTTTAATCTTGTCACTGATATCAATTTTGAACTTCCTATGTTTTTGCTGGATAGGGGAATAATCGGGGTAGGTTGGAAACTTATGGACCACTAAATCAACACTTAATCCTGGCATGTCATCGTATGACCAAGCAAACACATCTTTGAATTCAAACAAAATTTGAATTAATGCGTCTCTGGTTCTTTCATCTGTATGAATGCTTATCTTGGTTTCTTTAACTTCTTCAGAGCTACCCAAATTAACCGGCTCGGTTTCATTTAAGTTTGGCTTAGGTTTATTCTCAAATTGTTCCAATTCTCGATTTATTTCCTTAAAAGCCTCTTCTTCATCATATTCCGGTTCTTGGTTCATTATTTCGCAGTTAGACAACGTGTTTGGATCTGGACATGAAGTCCGCAAGCATGTCATGTTATTTAAATCCACATTATTAGAGCTGAAAGAAAAAAGAGAAAAAATAACAAAATCAGAAAGAATAAAGAAGGATGGACGATGAAATATGATTTCATTTCTTTGAATTTGAAGATAACAGGGTTTACATTGGAAATTAAAAGATAAGAAACTAAAGAAAAACATCCGAATTACACCCTGACATAACTCGCGATACAGAAAAGTGGCAGGACAGGTCTACCGGGACTCCCGCCTGATTGGGAATGGCGTAGCCTTCCAATTCTGCAGCTTGGCATTGGGTCCCATATACAGCACCTCAGCGGTGCTTGAGCCCTCCCCTGGCTAGACCATGTGGGTTTCATATAGTATCTTCCTCATTGCCCCACAGATCTCTTCAATCTCTTCGGCAGTAAAGGCCTCATCTTCTTCTTTCTTCTGGTATTTTGGCTTGACAAAACATATGCGGAACCGGCTGAGGCAAGACCCAACCATCATTCTTTCTATCATCTGCCCATCTTATATCAACTGGAGTGGGTCGAAAGCCTACCCCGAAGAACTTTTCACTGGTGGGCAGGGTGATAAGTTCAACTATCCCTTGCAATGATTTCCCAAGTCCCTTCCCTAGTTTGAAGCCATGTCGGATCATTTCTTTGGCCACCATGATTGATGCATTAGAAAGGAAGGGTTGGGGGCAAGGGTTTCCGTCTTTGTACTGGTCTGCAACCACAATTTCAAAATCCTGATAAACTATGTGCTCACTCCCCTCTCTTGCTTCAAGACATGGGACTAATGAGTCCCGATAAATTGATTGCACATCTTCTCCGTGGACCACGATCTCTTGATCCTCATGCTCGAACTTCACCATCTGATGAAGAGTAGAGGGTACAGCCCCCGCTGCATGAATCCATGGCCTCCCCAAAAGAAAGTTGTAGGATGTGTCCATGTCTAGAACCTGGAAGGTTACTTCAAAGTCTATTGGGCCGATGGTCAGAATTAGATCGATCTCTCCAATTGTGTCCCTTTTGATGCCATCGAAGGCACGTACGCAGACATTGTTGGGTCAGATTATTTCGGTCCCGGTTTCCATGAGCTGTAGAGTTGAAAGTGGGCAAATGTCTACTCCAGAGCCTCCGTCCAACACAACCCTTTTCACGTAGTGCCCTTTGCATTTGACTGTTAGGTGCAGGGCTTTGTTATGTGCGGCCCCTTCTAAGGGCAAATCATTTTTGCTGAAAGTGATCTGGTTGATTGCAAAAACTCTTTCTGCCATTCTCTCCAACTGCTCTACAGAAGTGTCAACAGGCACATATGCTTCGTTAAGGGTCTTGATCAACACCTTCTGATGTTCGGCGGAGTTCATCAACAAAGCCAACAAGGAGACTTGTTCGGGAAATTTTCGAAGCTGGTCAATCACCTCATAATCTGCCATTTTCATGTTTTGAAAGAAAGCCTCCGCTTCTTCGGCACTCACGGGCTTCTTAAGTGGGAAGCGCTTTCTAGTAGCGTTGTTCACCTCTTCCAAATTGGAATACTTTTCAACAGGGTTATTTTCTTGAACTTCTCCTGGGATTTCTTTGCCCTTATAGGTCACCACCGTTTTGTTGTAGTTCCAGGGCACATCAGTAGGATCTTTCATGGGCTTTTGTGGCGCGCGTCCAATAACCACAGGCTCATTCAGCCTCGATGGCTTAATTGGGCCCCGCATCACATAAGCTCCCTTGGGCACATACATCTGGGTTGTTTTGTTCAGCTCGAATCTCGTGTGAGGACTCAATGTCATCTGCTTTTCTTTACGGCCTTGAGGGACGTAGAGAACAACATCTTTGGGAGGCGTTGCCCCGGTCTCAACTTCAATTTTCTTCTCTGACTTTGGAGGGGTGGTTTCTTTCTTTTTCTCCCCTTTATCTTGCTTCGGGGCAGCTTTTGGTTTCTTTTCTTCGTCAGCAATGACAATGATGGCCTTCAATGCTGGGTCAAATTCCTTATCCTCACAAATCATTCCAATTACTGGCCCGTTGTTGTGGGCTGGCAGTGGGTTGTTGGTCACATTGGGAACATCTTCATCCCTCAGCACTATCTTCCTTTGTTCTATCAAGTTCTCCACGACTCTCTTCAGAGTCCAGCAATCATCCGTGTCATGCCCTTCTTCCCCTGAGTGATAGGCGCATAGGGTACCGGCTCTGTAAGCGGGTGATGCTGGGTTTGCCTGGTTTGAGGAACAGGCTGTAGCAGACCCATTTGAACAAGCTTTGGTAATAGGCTGGAGTAGGTTTCGCCAATTGGTGTGAAATTTGGCCTCTTGGGCGGTTCATGAGGGTGGAAATTATTTTGTAGAGGACGGGGGTTGTAGTGGGTTTGGTAAGGAGGTTGGTTTCTAGGAAATGGAGCTTGATTTCTATTGGCTTGTTGTTGTGGCCGGACATAAGGCTGAGCATTCATGACCGAGTATGGCTGAGGAGTATAGGCCAAGTCTTGGTGAGGGTAATAGTGTTGCGGGGTCCTTTCTGAGAAAAGGGATCTGGGAGTACAGTTTCTCCTTGCACCCGACACTGCCATGGATGTTTCTTCCTTTTTCTTTCCCTTTACTATTCCTCCAGACCCACCCTGAATGGCTTGGGAGGTAGCTCTGATAGCGGATTGGCTTAGAATTCGACCCGTTTTCAGCCCATTTTCAACCATTTCACCAATCTTGATAGCTTCAGCGAATGGTTTACCCATTGCGGACATCATATTTTGGAAGTAATCAGCTTCCTGAGCTTGAAGGAAAACTGTGACCATTTCAACCTCATCCATCGGAGGCTTTACCTTGGATGCCTGCTCACGCCATTTAACTGCGTACTCTCAGAAACTTTCTGAGTATTTCTTTTTCAAGTTTGTCAATGAGTTCCTATCTGGAGCAATATCAATGTTGTACTGGAACTGCCTGACGAAATCTCTAGCAAGATCATCCCAAATGTACCAGCGGGATATATCCTGGTCCATGTACCACTCAGATGCGATGCCTACCAGATTTTCTCTGAAATAGGCCATGAGTAGTTCTTCCTTTCCACCGGCTCCTCGCAGTTGATTGCAATATCTCTTGAGATGAGCAATAGGATCACCATGCCCATCGTACTTCTCAAATTTTGGGGTTTTGAATCCCAATGGTAGGTGCACATGAGGGAACATGCATAAGTCGGCATAGGATACACTTTTCTGTCCACTCAAGCCTTGTATGCTTTTGAGACTCTGTTCCATACTCCTCATCTTCCTCACAATATCTTCTTGCTCAAGAGTTTTGGTGGTCGTTTCTTGCCCCACAGTGAACTCAAATTGGGGTAGTTGAGGGTAAGTATAAGTAGGAAACTGAGGAGGTTCCACTGGGAAAGATGGTGCTTGAAATGTGAAGGAAGATGAATCAAAGTTAGGCCTGGGTAAAGCAGGTTGTGCCGTAGCTGAACAAGGTGGCGCGGTGAATATGTTTGAAGCCGCACTTGAAGCTAACACCTGGGGGCGAGACTCAGAAGGTGTTCCAGTAAAGTGGGCTGAAATGGTAGGATATCCCAGTGGGGTATTTGGATAACTTATGGGGATGTTGGAGGTCCCACTTGCCCTGGGAAAAAGCTCAGGGAATCCAGGGATCGTACTTGGCGGTTCTTTTCTATTGGCCCAGGCGTCCCACATTTCCATCATGCGGAGATGCAGAATTCTATTTTCCTCAGCTGTTGCTGACTCAGAAGTTGGGATGGCCGAGATCGGACTATCCTCTGGAATAGGAACTGTTGGCAGAGGAATTTCCGAAGACATTTCAACGCTTCCTTTTGACCTTGTGAAGTATGAATGTGAAGCCAGACTACCACAAAACCAACCACCTTACTATAGAACCTTTACAATAGTAGACAACAAACCAGTTAGTTTGAAGCAATTAACACATAGGAAATCGCACGTTGGGGTGTGATGCACCTATACAGTTAAATGTGTTTCTACATGTTTTGCAACGGCTGCATGTTTCATCCCGGCTCTGCTTATTTTCCCAATTTTCTTTTTCTTTCCACTTTTGGCTTTTGTACTTCTCCTCTTATTCCCATTTTCCACTCTTTTCTTTCCTCTCTTTCCTTGCCCTTTTTTTCATTTTCCTTTTCGTTTTTCTTTGGCTCTCTTTTTCACATCCCTCTCTTATTTGAGTTATCTACAAAAATCGTGACCGGATCCGATGAGGATTGCCTACGTATCACGACGCCGTGTGAATCAGATCATTACGTAGTTCAAGAAAAACAAGTGCGAAAAATAAAGAAACAATTTTTTGGGAATTTTCATTAATAAAACTCCTAAACTTTCTATTACAAAAGACTTCAAACTACTCATTTTCTTGGAATTTTAAAACTACCAATAGACTAAAAAATAATTTCCAAAATACAGACTCAATAAGTGAAAAATCATGAATACATCAATGCTTCGACTCTTGGGGCCCGTGGGACATCATTCGGTCTCACGGGCCTACATGCGAGATCCCCTTGAAGCCGCTCCAAATCACTCAATCTCTGGCGGACAAATGTCATTACAGCAGCGATGAAAGTGGTCTGAGTCATATCCTCACATGCGTGGCATTTCATGACGATGTAGTCGGAAATGGCTCTAACCCTCTCTCGGACAATACCCTTTTCCTGAAGTAAACGCCCGATTTGCTGATTCCGAGCTTCCAACACTTGAGTGTCATGATGATTTTGATTCCGCAATTGTTGCATATCTTCGTCCATTTGGGCCATCAAAGCATAACAATGTTCCCTATCGGCTTTAAAATTCCTGGCCTATTTGTCCGCCTCATTTTCAAGGGTGATTAGCTTTCTCTTTAAATTGGCGATTGTCCCCTCATATTTTCTTTTCATTTGTCGCACAAACTCTGCCCGCCCTTTTTCATTCTCTGCCAATTGTGCTCGGACTTTTGCTAGACTAGCCTCAGATTTTTCTAGGTCATCTTGACACTCAAGTACTTTCTTTCTCAGACCGCTTATAAGCCTTTCATCTGCCCGGCTTCTTTCCGGGTTTCTAGCAGCTATTCTCATTTTATGGATTTGAGCTTTGAGAGCTTCGTTTTCCTGAGTTAGCTTTTTCTTTTCCCCTTCATCTGCGACAGCTTGGATACTGTGGCCAAATTTGAGGTCCCTGATTTGTCCCTCTAATTTACTTATCTTAGCCCTATAGCTTTCTTCTTTTGCCAACCAACCCCACCGCTCCTGCGAGTCGTTAGTGAATTATTGGACATGAGGTCTCTTAGCAGGTCTCTCGGGCTCTCGAGGAATTTGAAATCTTTTGCCAAACCAAACCATATAATTGGGGTCCACCTCACCTCTAGCTAGATCCCGCACCATAGTCTTGGGTTCGAGAAATCTGCACTCATTCCAAACTTGGCGAACTCTTCCTTCTGGAAATACAGCCTTTGGGCCCAATTCGACGACATGTACACTCAAATCTTCGTCATGGGGGACGGTTTGAAATCTTCCTAGTTGGCGCAAAACCCTGTGAGGAGTATATGACTGGATGCTCCGGATGCCCATTAGGAGAAAGTAGCACACTTTAGCTGACATGCATATGACTTCGGTGGCAGGGAGCCATCCAAACGTCCACTCAATTTTATCCGAAGTTAAAGAACTCAAGTGGGCAAACCAAGCTTCGGTACCCTCTGGAAATTCAACCCCCGCCACTCGCCTTTCAAATTCTTTGATGCAATCCAAACTGGTCATGCCGTTGTTCATATACCCGACACGGTGGCAGAGATGTTCCAGTATCCACAATTGTAGTAGTAAGTTGCAGCCTTGGAAGAATTTTCCCCCTTCTCGACAGATGGTCAAAGCTCGGTAAATCTCAGATAAGATCAGGGGAACTAATGTGCCATTAGCTTTCTTGATTGCGACATCAACCATTCCCACGAGGCCCAATTCTATGTTGCCGTCTTTTCGCGGACATATTATAACACCCAAGAATGCTACTATAAAAACCAAACCCCGCCTTGCCTCCCATTTATCTTTATTTCTGGCATGGGTCAGACCAGTATTCGGTGCTTCGAAACCTTGGGGATTGCCATAGCGTTGGTACAGGAACTGGAAAGTGCAAAACCCTCCAGATAAATTCTCATCCTGAATATCCCGGCTAATACTCAACATATCCAGAAACTTGTGAGGCGATACTGGTCTCGGTGACACAGGGTACCAACTTCTAAGGTTTTCGCTAAGGCCAACGTAACCCGCAATTTCCTCTAGCGTGGGTGTGAGCTCAAAATCAGAAAAGCGAAACACATTGCGAGTCGGATCCCAAAAAGGTATCAAGGCTTCAATCACGTCCAATCTTGGCTTGATGTTAAAAAGTCCGACAAGACCACCCAAAACTTTTATCACAGTTCCTCGGCTACCTTTTCCTAGGTCATTCCACCACATGTGGAGCTGTAAGGGGATCTCTTCAAGAGCTGCGAAGGGTTTGTTTTCATCTGTGCTCATCCTGCACATTTATTAGGGTGATTTAATTTAAAAGGTTATGACTCATTTTGACTCAAGAAAAGGTTATCACTATTTTTTTTTTTAAATTTCATAAAAAATCCGGCTTTGCAAATACGGCCTTTCAGCACTTCGGGAAAGAAAATTTTAAGGTTGTGTTTGCTAAACGGCCAAAAACTTAAAAAAAACTACTAAAGGTGGTTGTTCTTGCAAAAACGGCCTTCCGGCGCCCTTTTGGGGACATTCAACTATTTTAGACAAGAATAACATCACCTTCTTATTTACAATCAAAACAAAATTTTTTGTTCTTTTTGGACTATTTTTACAAAAATGAAGTTGGACCCGATGGGGGTTGCCTACATATCCCACATCCGGTGAGAATCAAACTAGCGTAGTTCGGGAAGACAAAAAATAAAGTAAATAAACTAACTCTTTTTTTTTGGAATATTTTAATTTCCGCAATAAAGACTTATAAAGAAGAAAGAAAATATTTTTGATTTCAATTTTTTTTTTTGGGAATTTCGAAAGAAGAAAGATTTTTTTTAATTTAGACTTTTACTGTTTTTTTTTTGGAATTTCGATAGAAAAAAAAACTTCTAAAGAAGAAAGAAAAATATTTTGGGAATTTTATTTTGAATTTATGAAAGAAATGCTTCTAAAAAAATGAAATATTTTTGAATTTTGAATTTTCTTTTCAATTTTGAAAGAAGAATGAAAATATTTTTGGATTTTTGGAAGAAATTAAAAGAAAATATTTTTGTATATATATATATTTTTTAAAAACAATTAGGGTCTAAAGAAGCAGTAAAAGAAAATATTTTTGTATATATTTGTTTTAAAAAAAACAATTAGTTTCTAAAGAAGCAAGTAATGGAAAATATTTCTTTTTGGATTTTTTGAAAATTGGGGTTTAAAAAAAAGACTTTTTTAGAGAGGAAGTAAAGGAAAATATTTTTGGATTTTTTTTTTGAAAATTATGGGCCGGAACCGATGAGGTTTGCCTACGTATCTCACATCCGGTGAGAATCAGACCCGCGTAGTTTGCCAGTTTTGACAGAACATGGCAGTTGAAAACTTTGGCTCATTTGGAGACTTCTTTTTTTTTTCCAGAATTTCGGCAGAGTTTCAGAATTTTCTAAATACCTACCTCTCACTCCTATATTATTATTATTATTATTATTTTTTTTTTTGATTTTCTTCCTCTGTTCTAGAAGCCGGTCAACATGCAAGCCGAAATAAACAGATGCGCAAGTAGCACGTAAGATGCATCAGGATGGTCTTTTTTATTTGGGTACACCTGTCCTAGACAGACCCAACCCCTGTGTTGAGTCTCCAAGGTCAAATGCACATGATGCAAACAAACGTTCCTACTAGGGATCCGGCATGAGGCTTGTTATACTAGGTTTAAAAACCTGGGTTTATTGTTCTAGACCTGGCTTACCCGAGCGGACAGCTCGAGCTGAGGGGGGAAGCATACCGGGAATACAGAAGCTTCACCGGCTTTGCAACTTGTCCGAACCTCGTTCTAAAATTGGGATAAGACTCTAACAGAAAAGAAGTCACACGAAGTGCACACTTCCCAGATGATTTAGAAGACTCAGAGAGAGGAGGGTTTCGTAGCAATTTATATACAGTCCAAACAATATCAAAGCGGTAAAAGCGGCATTTAGCACATTAGGCTCAACATGTAAAAATCAGATAAAACAAGCCAACTATAACAGTTATTCTAAGCTCGAATTCTTGAACCCTGAACCGAAGTTCTGGGTTTGGATCCCCAACAGAGTCGCTAGAGCTGTCACACCTCCTTTTTACACACCCGAAGGTATATAAGAGAGTTTTTCCAATTTAAGTGACATTATTCGAAATGGGATTAATTATTCAATTTAGAGTCGCCACTTGGGATAGTTTATTTGGTGTCCAAAGTCACCGATTTATTTTAAATTCCAAATCGAGGAAATTTCGACTTTCCTTTTGAAGTCTGCGAACCAGAAATTCTGAGTAGGGAATTCTGTTAACCCGGGAGAAGGTGTTAGGTATTCTCGGATTCCGTGGTTCTAGCACGGTCGCTTAAACTATTACAATTGACCTATTATCTGATTTTTAAAACATGTTTCAACCTATGGTATATTTTTAACTTATTAGCCGCTTTTAATTAATATTTTTAACTTATTAGCCGCTTTTAATTAAAAAAAAATTTGGAAAAATTCAACGTCATATAAAACACGTATTGAACCACGTCACATGAAATGCACCCGCAGTTCACGACACATTTTATCTAACGTTGTTGAGATTTGGATTTGGGTCACATAAAATGCACACCCGAGTTTAGGAAATTAATTTTTTTTTTAAAAAAAATAGCGCGCCTAAAGCAACTACGCACTTTCAAGTTTGCGAGGGCCATGAAAAATTCAACTTAATGGTACGCCTCGATTTCTAAGGATTAAAATTAATTAAATGAGGGCCATGAGTTTTGAGATTTTATTTGGCATGGCGCGCCTCGATTATTCTAAAAGGATTGTATTCAATTTAAAGCAAACTACAAATATTCATGATTATGTTTCTTCCTAAAACTACTTTGAGATTATTGCAAGGTCATGATTTATGAATATGGAATTATTATTGAAGAAATATATGATTTGAGTTATTATGGACCTAATCACCCATGTCGGTATCAAATTTGCTATTGACTTAACATCCTTTAATTTGGATCCAAGCTATTACATCGTTCTCTCTCCATTTTGAATACATTTTCCTATCTTTCCCTATGAACTACAATCTCATTGAAGAAACTCATTCTGTCTTTCACGAATTCTATTTCTTGATGCTCTTCCTTCATTTTTTTTGTTCATATCTTTCAAGTTGGTAGATAACCAAAATATAATATACAAATCAAAAGGAAATACGGTGAAAGAAAAATAATGGAAACATTGGTTAAGAAAAGAATGAACCTTTTATAGATGAAGATCTTATTCAATACATATGGAGCAAACAACCATCAAATTTAATGTGCAAATGAACCACAATCAGAGGCAACGAGCGGAAACCTTTCGAACCGAACTCGACTTCGACCTCTTCGGGCTAGTATTTTGGGCTATCTTTTAAATTGAGTTTGAAGCTTTTGGATTTGATTTTTGGTGTGATTTAGCTCCTGTTTTTGAGGTATTTTTTTTAAACAAGGTATTTTACTTTTTTAAAAGAGAATTCCACCTACTTTTACTTCTTTTTTTTTAATTCCATACTTCCCTTTTTCTTATTTTTTTAAATCTCTCCCGAAAATTTAAAAAAAATTAATATTTTCGGATTTTTTTATTATTATTTAAAAATAAGAATAAAAATAAAATAATATTAATAGTAATAATTCACCTTCTAAAATTTGTATTTTTAACCTATAATAAAAGTATAACAAAGCTAAAAATTTGTACGTTAAGATCCCCTAAAAATAGAAGAAATGACAAAAAAAATTAAATATTGTCAAAAATTAGGTGCTCACAAAGGCCAAACATTAATAATTATAGGATATGTAAAGAACAAAAATCTAAAGATTGAAGAAGAAGGGTTTGCTGAAACGATAGGTTCGGAGCTTGATGATGATGACGGGAGATTGCTAGATTGGGAGGGGGGGGGGGAGGAGAGGAGGCTTCTTTGTGCAAAGTCGAAAGTGTCCCCATTATTAATGAAAAACAGTGGCATATATTAAGGGTATTTTAGAGAACTCAAATATATATATACAATGCTAACCTATTATAACTAAGTAGTAGGTTAGCAAAACTCATATATATATTATACAAAAAAATATGTATTTTAATCATTATTAATATTGAGAGTAGTTAAAAATATACATTTCTCAACAATAATAGAGCTTTGGTGATTGGTCTTTTAAATTTCTTCAAAAGGGAGTACTTTGTGTCTCTATCAAATATTTAACCAACTTATTATCAGGTTTAAGGAAAGATTTAATTAGAGTTCACATGTGAAGGTGCAGTTTCTGTTATTTTTGGTCTATATAAAATTTGTTACAGTTTTTCAAGGGCAGTTTCTACTACTTTGAGCATTTTCCAGGTGAAATGGGGTTACATCAAGGCTCTGCGTTCAATCCGTTCTTATTCGCCTTGGTGATGGATGCGATAACAAACCATATTCAAGGGGAGGTGTCATGGTGCATGTTATTTGCCGATTATAGTTCTGATTAATGAGTCACGAGCCGGTGTTAACGAGAGATTGGAAGTTTGGAGACAGACTCTTGAGTCTAAAGGTTTCAAGCTAAGCAGAACGAAGACGGAATACCTCGAGT
Organism: Nicotiana sylvestris; assembly: GCF_000393655.2. NCBI lineage: Eukaryota > Viridiplantae > Streptophyta > Magnoliopsida > Solanales > Solanaceae > Nicotiana > Nicotiana sylvestris. The sequence goes on from NC_091065.1 coordinate 171,293,081, forward strand.
GTAAGTTCAGCGCTGAGCCGGGAGAAGTGGACCTGGATGTGAGGCTTGAGTCACAGGTTATCCCAAGTAGAGGCAACTTCAAGTACCTTGGTTCGGTTATCCACGGGAGAGGGGAGATCGACGAGGATATCACACACCGTATTGGGGTAGGATGGATGAAGTGGAGGTTAGCATCTGGAGTCTTGTGTGACAAGAGAGTGCCAATGATACTCAAAGGTAAGTTCTATAAAGCGGTGGTTAGACCGGTCATGATGTACGGGGTTGAGTGTTAACCTGTTAAGAACTCACATATCCAAAAGATAAAAGTAGCAGAAATGAGGATGTTGAGGTGGATGTGTGGGCACACCAGGATGGATAAGATTAGGAATGATGATATTCAGGAGAAGGTGTATGTGGCTCCCATTGATGACAAGATGCGAGAAGCGAGGCTCAGATGGTTCGGGCATGTACAGAGGAGAAGCCCAGATGCTCCAGTAAGGAGGTGTGAGCGCCTGGTTGTGGAAGGTACGAGAAGAGGGAGAGGGCGGCCTAAGAAGTACTGGGGAGAGATGATCAGGCAGGATATGGCGAGGCTTCAGATTTCCGAGGACATGACACTTGATAGGAAGTTGTGGAGGTCGAGTATTACAGTTGTAGGCTTGGAGGTAGTTGAGTCTTGCGTTAATTTGCCTTACTTTGTACCTTTGTCAGCCTAGTAGTGTAGGTTTCTGTCTAAGATAGCTAGGGGCAATGTCGCATCTTACTATTTTCTATTTTCGACGCAGGATACATTTACTAGCCATCGTTTTTGCTGTGCATTTTTCTTCTGCATTTTATGTTCCTATTTTTCCTATGATCCCCGTGGTGATTCTAATATTCTCCCCTTTTGTCTTTTTATTATCTTGAGCCGAGGGTCTTTCGGAAACAGTCTCTCTACCCCTTCGGGGTAGGGGTAAGGTCTGCGTACACATTACCCTCCCCTGACCCCACTTGTGGGATTTTACTGGGTTGTTGTTGTTGTTGTTTCTACTACTTTGTTTTGTTTTCAATATCTATTGCAGTTTTGTTAAAAATTTAAGATTGACAAAAAGTACTCATTTTAAAAAACTGAAAAATCGAAAACTATTAGGAATATATTTACGGTAACAATTTTAAATTTTCCCAAACATAAAGTCATTTTAGCGGACTAGGGCATGAGCTGCAGAACTATTCTAAATATTGGCCATCAGTATTAAGTTTGGTCTTATGTAGCAATGGGAGTGGAAAAAATGGAGAACCTAAATTCAGATTACTCAGATAGTAATAGTTTTGAGATACCGATACTAAGATAAAAAGAAAAAAGTTTGGTTTCATGTAATTCCTTCATTTCATTTTATATACTAGTGTGATTGAATATGAAAGTTGATAATGTTAATTTGACTTATATCATATTTTAAATTAATGACAAAGAAAACATATTGAAAGAGTGCTTAAATTTTTAATTTGATTGATAATTATCTCATAATATGTTAGTACTTCTAAATGTGGTAACAACATCAACTGTGCTTGCTCTCATTCCCAATGAAACCCCTTAGCCATTTTTCATCACTATGTCCAACGTAACAAGTGCCTAGGTGAACACATTCGAATTCTAGTTTTGTAGAGTGAAAATTTATCATAAATTGATTAGTTTTGTAGAGTGAAAATTCATCATAAATTGATTAGTTTTACGCCCGTTGTCGACCTACAACAACCTCCACTCTCCTCCTTTATTCAGTCTTGGGACAAGCAAACTTGTAGAGTGAAAATTCATCATAAATTGATTAGTTTTGTAGAGTGAAAATTCATCATAAATTGATTAGTTTTACGCCCGTTGTCGACCTAAAACAACCTCCACTCTCCTCCTTTATTCAGTCTTGGGACAAGCAAACTCATATAAGCGATATGTACATATAAATGCAGGAGTACAAAATCATTACTGCAGTTTCGCATCTACAGATACCTCTTCTGGTTCAGAATTAACCTATTACAATGTATATAGATTTTTCAGCACCTCATTTCAACGAAAGTTAAAATAACGATTCTAAGGGGAAAAATCGCATTTTGCCATTTTTTTAGCTGATAATTTTTCAGTTAAATACAATTTATCCTGTTACAATGAAGCGTCCTCCTTGCAACTAATAAAATTTACAAAATCACTGTCCTTCGCAGAGTAGGCTAAGAGTATCTCCACTACCAGTCAGCGGGTGCCTGCTCCACAATAACCAATCCTACCAAATCCCATGTCCCCTCTTTGAAGAGCCCAATTTCTCGAGGCACCAGAACTCTCCCCCATATACGTCCCACACTTGATTCCCGGTAAAGTACAACAAAAATTATGAACTTCTTGTGCAGCTTCCATGCTGGTACCCCAACCAACATTTGAAAATCCCCGAACTGATCAGCCCCAAATTTGTATCCCTGAACGGACACAGTCTGTGCTCATAGCTTCCAATTCTATACTCCTAAGAATGCTGAGAAATTTAGTGTTTTTGACTCATACAAGGTGCAGCCTATTGGACCCAGCTTCCTCTTGGGTAAAGTAAACATCAGCTGACTTAGTTTCTCCCTCACAGCTTGCTGACTGACCTCTTTTAAAGGGTCAAAAGCATCGGCTTGAGACATTAGCTTACTTAGTTTCTGTTTCGCTGCTCATTAGATGAATTCCCATCAGACCTCTTTAAAGGGTCAAAGGCATCAGCTTGAGATGCCCCAACTAGCTCATCTGTCACAGGTGATTGACAAGGCAACTTTATATCTCCATTTGAGCTCAAGCCATCACTTTTTGCAGGATCAGGCGTAGGACTCAGGTCCTCAAACAGAGCTAGAATAAAGTTTTTGTAACCTGGTATCATCTGCTCACTAAACCTCATTGCTGAAGTAGGCGAACCCATACCGCTTTGAGTTTGAGATTCCATTGCATCAACTTCAGCCAATAGATCTGATACCGACTCTTCAGCCAAAGTGCTGAACTCAATAGGCTCATTAACAGCTGCCTGCCAATTGGATAAGTTTGACACCTGGAGAGATGGGGAGGTATAATTAAGTTGATCTGCGACAGGAGTGGGCGTGGCAACATGATCACTCACTGCTTCAGCTGGCTTTAGCGAAGAAACGGAAACAAGACCGGAATCCCATTCTTCAGCAGATGGTTCTGCAGTTGGAGTATTTCCATCACATTCATCAGCTAGACTAGAACCACTGCTCCAGCTAGGGCCTGAATCCTGCACAGACAGCTTAGAAGGAGCAGATGCTTTGTTTTCAGCTGCCCGTCCAGCTTTAGCTTCACCATAGGACTTAGGAGTAGAAGTAGACCAATCATGTATATCTGAAGCACGAAGAGGAACACCTGAACTCAAAGAAAGCAGCTTTTCAGCAGCCTGAGCTTCAATATCGTCATAGCTTGTATTTGCAGTAGGACTTGGTCGATCTGAAAGATTCACGTTACCTTTCTGTTCAAATGACTCTTTTGAATTGGTACCTGAAGCAAAGCCAGTGTCCAAGTTAATTGAACTTCTACAACTGGTTGATGAGCCCCAATTCTGTCCAGAAGACTGTCCTACATAACTCTGGTTGTTAGATTGGGCTTTACGGTTGTAACTCTCAGTAATCTGGCACATTGTGCTTCCACAGGAATCCTGAATTACTTGACCTCTGGCAGAGTGAAGCTCCACATTTTCATGACCTCTTTCCTTACTTGGAAGAGCTACATGCACCTCCCCATGACGGGACGAAGGGACTGGGCTACACAGTTGGAGTTTGTCTGAATAAGGATTACTTCCATTCATCAAGTCCAAAAATTTTGGAAATGGAGCAGACAACCCATCTATCCTCGCATTCTCAGCATTGCCATTTAAGTCTTTACTTGCACGGTGGCAAGGTACCTCCATTTCTCTACATTCTCTCCCTGTTCCAGTAGAACGTCCACACCGTTCAGAAACATTTCTGTCAGCAGAGGCAGCTCCAAGCTCCTGAGACCGGCTTGATGTCTTTCCATGAACCGGAGGGGCTTTATGGAGCAGCCCATTTAGTGCATCAGTCAATAGTACTGAGTCATCATACTCATCATTTGTCCATATCCTCATATCAAGTGGGAAAAGCCCCAATTTACTCCATTTCCTCAACTGTATCATTGAAAATGATCCTTGCGTTTTACCAGTAGGGTCACGGTAATGCCACACTTCATCCGTTTCACTGATGTTAGTGGATGCTGAGTTTGCTGTTGAGAGACTTGCAATTGAAGTTTCAGATCCAGACCCATCCACAGCCTGATCAACAGTAGCTCGATCTCCTAGTTTCTCCAATATATTAGTCCCATGAGTGTCTGTTTTCTCACTCATTTCGCACTGAGCCATTATAGATCCTTGTTCTTTAAATGCCTGATCAACCGTAGCTCGATTTCCTAGCTTCTCCAATCTATTAGTTCCATGTGCCTCTTGTTTCTCCTTCATTTGGCACTGAGCCATGGTAGATCCCTGTTCTTTAACTGGATAAGCACAACAAAGGTTCTAATTAGGTCATGGTGAGTAAACTTTTAATAAAGTTGCTAGTACAATTAATATCTTACCATTTGTAACATGATGACTATATTGCAGTTCCCCATGTATCCTATCTGATTCCTTCCAGGGATTTTTAGCTTGAGCAAGTTCACTTAGTGTTAGTGAGAGCTTTTCTTTCAAGTATACCCAATACAACTTGAATAGATACTCCCAGCTGCCTTTGTCATCAAAATCTACTTGAACCTGAACAGGTTTTTGGTATTATAGAAATTTAAATCACATCCAATGTCAAAACCAAGCCAAACATTTTTTTTGTTTGCTGAAATAAAGAAAATGAAACTAGATAGTAACAAAACTTTACATAAAGAATCAAATTAAATGATTTCTTTCTTTATGCAAGACATGACAAGAAAAATAAAAGAGAGCAAAATTAGTAATTTAAACTGATAACCAGATCCAGTTCCCAAAGATTACAACTGTTCTTTCCTTTTCATAAACCGACGGACTAACCATGCTTGGAAGTAACTTACTCAAAATATGTGGAATCGCAATGAAATTATTACATGCAAAATAAAAAATCTGTCAATATTATGGGGCATATGATTTACCGTTCCGTTGTTTCCTTGGTCGTTATTCTCAATCAGCATGATAGTTCGCATGCACATTGAGCAAAAGCCTTTGTTTCGTCGAACGCAGAAGTAATCAGCATTTTTTATACATCCCTTGCACAATGAATATGTACAAGTATAGCACAAATAGTGGGAAGCCTTTTGACACACACTACAAATATGCCAACCTGAAGACAGAAATTTTCGTGATGTTATAACACACAAACCTTCTAGAACTGGTAATGTGATCAGTAACAGAATAGAAATAATGACATAGATAACTTCAAGCAACTACAAAATCTTGAAGACTTCCAGCTCATGAATCCTCTCTTTTTTAAATCAAAAAGCTTATAGTCCATGATTTTGGTAGGACAATGTTGAACAGGAACAAAGAGTTGATCTCATGCATCATATAGAAAAATGAACGAATATTTTGATGTTTAAATTAACATACTTTTTCCTATTTAAAAAAGCTGGAGTAACAAATTATTGTGCACAAGAATCAAGCTGAAGCACCAGGTGATGAAGTGGGTTACCTAATAGTTAAGACTGGCTGCAACATCTATACAAGGCCTATTCCAGATTTTTTTTATGGGCATAAACGTAACAACATGAATTACTGTCATGCAAGATCATAAGTCTTCATGCAATCTAGTCAACTATTTACTATTCCCTCTGTTTATTACTAGTTCAATATCTACCAATCATATGCCACTCCAAATTGGTGTCCACTTTCTAATTTTTCTTTTCATGTTATATCTTGGGTCTGCAAATTCCTGACCTTGAATGAGAAGGCAGATTAGCATGGACTAACCTAATAAATGCAAATCTAAGTTACAATTCAGAAATGCGGTGTAAGATAACGTTGGGAGAAAATCGTATAAACAACAACAACTGCATCTCAATCCTAAACTAGTTGGAGTTGATTGTATGAAGTCTCCAAATCTGTTCTGCTCTATTGAAGCGAAAATCCCGCAACAGAAACAGCTAGAATTCAATCCCAAACTAGTAGGGACAGCTAAATGAATTCTCTGTATTCATTCCGCTCTATTGACGAAAACTCCCGTGAATAAACTAAAAGCCAAAATAGAAAAAAAGCTAATAACCAGCAGCATAAAGTAAATAGTAGGTTCTTTTGAGTTCATGAAGAAGGGGAAACGTACCACAGAACCATTTAGCGTTGGAGCTGAAAAATTCCTCGTCCCGCTTAATACAAGCTGGATGGTATGCCTTCGGACAACCCCTAACCATTAAGAATACATTTTGGAAAAGATAAGGATATATAAATTACCATTTATGAAGTACTAATAGCGGAGGGAGTATCACTTTTATCAGAAATTACAGTACACTAGCATCCAGTATGTACGAAAAGCTAGAAGTTGGAAACGAGTTTAAGTTCTATACACTGACGGTGTAAATTTTTTGCACAATCAGGTTACTTATTAGGTAATTACAGGTAAATCTCTTGATCAACATTAATTGATAATCTGATAAAACGGTAAATAATCTGCAAAGTAACCTGCTATCGCAGGTTAAAGTTCACTGATTCTTTACCCTTCCCGGTGCCCATGTATATAACCTAAATTCATTGGAAAAGAGTTTAAGTTCACAGTGCAAAAAACTATTTACACAATTAGGTCATCACTTATTAGATAATTACAAGTAAATCTGTCAATCAGCATTAATTGATAATCTGATAAAAATGGTAGGTAACCTGAAAAGTAACCTAAAATTCACTGATATTACAAAAAAATAACTTAAAGTCATTGGAAATCAATCAACTGCGCCTCAATAAGAAACTAATTGAGATCAGCTAGGTAAATCCTCTATATCAACTTTGCTCAATTTGGAAATGAAGGCAAAATGAAAACCTAATTTGTGCACAAAAAAGAAGGAAAAAACAACACGATTAACTCACTTGCGATCGCATAACACGAGTGAACCACCATCGAAACATATAAAGCAAACATCTTCTTCTTCATCCTCCTCCACTCGCTGAATCTTCGGCGGCGGAGGCTTCCCTGCTTGTCCACGTGGCGGCCGTCCTCGCTTCCGCTTCTCCGAGCCGATCGTCGCTGAAGTGCTTACCTCCATAGTCACCGGAATCGGAGTATTATTAACAGTAGCGAGCATCGTATCTCCGGCGACAGCTATCGGAGCTCCGATCGGCTGAGATTCGGCCATATCCTGAAATTGAATTGTACTTTTTTTTTAGCTCAGGAAACCCTACAGAACGTGAAGTGTCAGGGCTTATTGCATCTTTCGTCAATTATTTGACTGTATAAATGTGTTCAAATTTGTACGACTGTACGCACCTTCCCACGAGGTGATTTTTAGTGTGGAACAGTTGGGTAAATTTTGTGAACTAAAGACCGACAAAGGCAACACTAACGTTCCATTGATTGGCTGTATTAATTAAAATAATCTCAACAAAAATTATTAAATTAGAGTATAATAAACATCCTTTTAAAAAACTTATAATACTCTCTCTCCAATTCATGTGGCGCTGTTTAATCAAACACGAAATTTAAAAAAAAGAAGAGAGTTTTTTTTAAAACTTAAGGTTATATCATTAAATATAAAATGACATGTTTAAAATTAAATTATTTTTAAATATAAAAAATTTAATTTTTTTGGAACAAACAAAAAGCAAAGTATGCCACATAAATGTGATTGTACACATATAAATTATATTAGAATTTATTCATTATTTTATGTAAAATATAATATTATGTAATAACAAATACTCCCTTCTTTTACTTTTTACATTTTCCTTTTTTTAGTCTATTAAAATATTATGTTATATATTTAGTAAATTTAAATTTAACATTTTTATTTTAGCCTTAATGATATTCAAATAGGAATGACATGACATATATAAGATCACAAAATTCCAAGAATATTTTTGAGATGTTGTACATACGTTCAGTTTAATACCACGGACTAAAAAGATTACATTCTTAACTTCATACTCAATCAATTAAGACTTAAAATAAAATGGAACGAGTAATATATTTGTTATATATGTTACAATCATAAAAAAATGTGGTAAAATAAGCTTTTTTTAAATAACACACTTAATAATTAACATTACTTCTTTGTTTATTGTATAACAACAATAATATTTGTGCATTTTTTTCTAATCAAATCATCTATAAATGAAGTTATTCAATATATATCCTCGTATAGTAACATGTACCTACCAATAAATAAATAAATAAGTTAAAATTGTTATGAGCACACGATAAATTAGTTGTAATGATGTGTATATAAAAAAAAAAAAAAAGTAAAAGGTCAGTACATTGCCACGCGTATGGCAAAAAGCTAAGGTTAATATTAAGTTCTAATTTTTGTAAGATCGCTGACAATTACCGAATTGCATTTATTATGCATCTTTATTCCTCTGAAATGAACATATATTAATTCATTTGGCTACGCAACATATTGATATTATTTAATAAACATTTTTCCTTGTGTTTTTACCTGAAGCACTAAAGTCAATTCTTTTAAAAAGCTTTTGATTCTAGTGCAATGAACCAAAAAACATAGTATTGAATATTGATTAACAAATAACAAGTGTCCTTGGTAGGTGCGGTACAGCAATTCTCCTTTTTTTATTAAGAAAAAGATTAATAAAAGACTGGACATTTGGTTCAAAAGAGAGATGGCACAAACCATTGTAAACAAAATAGAAAATGAATTAATTGATCTAAAATGCTCCCTCTGGTCTTGCTTAAATGCCAAAGTCCCAACGAACTTGGTTTAAACTAAGTGTCATTAGAAACATTTCTTCGAACATGATCCAAGATAGGAAAGCATAAAGTGAAGGATTAGAATAAACGGTCAGTAGATAGTCAAGCATTTTTTATCCTTCATGTGAAAAACATAGTTCTAGTTTAGAGCACCTTATTTGCTCGATCTTACTATTATTATTATTATTATTATTATTATTATTATTATTATTATTATTATTATTACTGTTGTTTCATTTACTTTAGTTATCTTTACTATTTTTGCCGTCAATACTTTTATTTTCTTCTCATCTTAATTTTTTTATTCTTGTATTTTTTAAACTTATTTTGGGAACGCTTTTCTTAAGTCGAGGGTCTATCAAATCAGCCTCTCTACCCCACATAAGGTAGAGGTAAGGTCTGCATACACCTCACCCTTCGCGGACTCCACTTATGAAATATGTCGTGTATATTGTTATTGTTGTCCCAACTCCAATACATGAGTATATATTATTTGTTAGTTTATCAATAGTTATTATTCATTTTGAGGAGAAATAACGGGTAATTCAATTAAACAATCTATTTGGTTAATACTAATAAATAATTTTCTTTGTAACTGTACCAAAATATTAAATGATATTTAAAAGGGATTAGAGAAAATATAAATCTTTTTAAGTATAGAAAATATAAATCTTTGACGCGTGCAATTTAAGGTCTAATGACAGTTGCATTATTGGACCACAATTAATTTTTGGCTTGCAAATTAAATGGCTGTCTGCGGACTGCTGAACCATAAGACGACTAAATGTCAACCTAACAAGGATTTGTTCTTTTAAACGTGGCATTAGATTTACATATTTTCACTTTCTGTGGGAAATGTAGCTATTTTTGTCCTTTTTCTCAATTTATTAGAAATAAATGGTTAGACGTTATTCTACTATTTTTCACTTCTTACTTCATTACTAGGGCCTATTTTGGCCTAGGCTTTTGACAAGTACAGGAATACTATAGCCTATTCCACTTAACTAATTAAAAGTAGCTTATCATTAAGTATTGAAACCAAATTTATAACTAAAAAATTATATGCTTGGATAAAAATGTTAAAATTGATAATAAGTAATTGATATATTTTAATAGAAAACAGCTAAAATGATTGAAATACACGAACATTCTTTACAAAATATATTAAAAATTATATTTGCATGGAGAAGAACGGATGGTGAAAATTGTCACGATCCAAATACTCCGGTCGTGATGGCGCCTATCACAGTGCTAGGCCAGCCAAAAACAGCACGAACAATACGGAGATCATTTATAAGTTCACTTTTCTAAACAGATTAAGTCTCAAAGCTTTCATTTATAAAATATTAAAGAAATACGCTAATAAGGACGAAAATACATCAACACAACCCAAATCTGGTGTCGCTAGTCATGAGCCACTAAATACACTCAACACTATCTAATTAATACATAATAAGTCTGCAAATACGAAGTACTAGAATAGGAAGGAGAAAGGCAGGGCTGTGAACGTCGTGCAGCTACCTTGCGATCTCCGGATAAGACTCTGGGAGTGCTAGAAGCTCTCACTCTGATGCTCGGGCACCTGGATCTGCACACAAGGCGCAGGGAGTAACGTGAGTACGCCAACTCAGTAAGTAACTAAAGTAAATAAAGTCTGAGTGCAGTGACGAGCATTTAAAATCATATGCATACTTATCAAGAAAATCTCAACAGAAATATCAAGTCAAAATCTGCATTTCAATAGTCAACTATCTCGTAAAAACTTCAGTTTCAATTAAAATCCTTTAAAGCATTTATTCAACATTTTTCAATAGAGGCTCAGTATAAAAGAAGAGTGAAAACAGGAAATCTCACAAATAAACCCCTCGGGCAAAGTATCACTCATAAATATAGCCTCTCGGGCAAGCCTCTCAGTCACTCGTGACTCAGCTCTCGTCAATTCGTACTCACACTCAGCACTCCGGCTCAATAGATATATCAAAATAATAATAATAACCGTTGTAGCATGCATCCCGATCCATAATATATAGTTGACTATGCTCACTAGGAGTGTACAGACTCCGTAGGGGCTCCTACAGCCCAAATGTCATATCGCTACGGTGCGCAGCCCGATCCAACACATATTGCCGCGGCATGCAGCCCGATCCATATGTATATCGTTGCGGCGTGCAGCCCGATCCAACACATATTGCCGCGGCATGCAGCCCGATCCATATGTATATCGTTGCGGCGTGCAGCCCGATCCATATATATATAAATATCGTTGTGGCGTGCAGCCCAATCCATAACATATAAATAATCCTCACCATTGGGTCCTCAACCTCTCTCAGTCATTAACCTCATGGTCACTCGGGCATATCAGTAAAAATCAGGGAATCTCAGCCCAAACAGTTTTCATGTATTAAGAAGTAGGGTAATGAAATCGGATTAAACAGTAACAGGTAAAATATGACTGAGGATATGCTTTCAAATCAAAACAGTGTGAGGAAAGTAGTAAAATACCCCTAAGGGTCTAAACAGTTCGACATAAAGGCTCCAAACATGGCATTCAGCCCTAGTTAACAACCAATTTCTAAAACACATGGATATCATATACAATATATCAAAATATGCAACTATACAGTCGCCACGGGACGGACCAAGTCACAATCCCTATGGGTGCACGCCCACACACCCGTCACCTAGCATGTGCGCCACCTCATTTATCAAAACAGTACGAAATTCTGGGGTTTCATACCCTCAGGTCTAGATTTACAATCGTTACTTACCTCAAACCGGGTGAAATACTACACCGCGACGCCCTTGCCTCTCGACTCGGCCTTAACTTGCGTCAAATCTATCCAAAATCAGTATCATAACATCAATATATGCTAAGGGAACGAAGCTAATGCGAAAATAGTCAAATTACATCAAAAATACCGAAATTGGTCAAACCCGACCCCCGGGCCCACGTCTCGGAATTCGATAAAAATTACATCAATAGAATCCTTATCTTTCCATGAGTCCATACATACCAAGAACATCAAAATCAGACCTCAATTGGTCCCTCAAATCCTCAATTTTACCTCTCCAATTTCAAGCCCTAACTTCCCAAAATTTTCACCCTTAATCTCATAAATTTCATACTTAAACAACTGAAAATCAACATAGAATCGAGTTTTAGATTCAAGAAACTCACATCAATGGAAACCCTTTGATTCCCTCTTCAAAACCCTCCAAAAAGCTTTAACTCTGGATAAAAATGGTGGAAAACAACCCAAATTTCGCGAAAGGGAACTTATATACTTTCTGACCCAGGGATTCCGCACATGCGGTCATTTTCCCACTTCTGCGGTCTATCCAACCGCATATGCGGTTTCCACTTAAAGTCCTCGGACCGCACCTGCGCTCATCCACCCACACCTACGGTCTCGCATGTGCATTACACCTCCCGCAACCTGCGACTTTTGGCTTTCTCTCATATGACCGCATCTGCGGCTGATCTCCCACTTCTGCGATCTCGTACCTACGGTCCCCAATCCGCAGGTGTGGTTATGATAGGAACCCAGCAGCTTCAGCTGCAAACTCTAACTTCCAACTTCCCGATAACCATCCGAAATCACCCTGAGGCTCCCGGACCTCAACCAAAAGTACGAATAAGTCATATACCACTATTCAAACTTATAGCAATCTTCGGAACACTTAAAACAACATCGAATCATCAAAACACCATCAGATTCAAGCCTAAGGTTCCCAAAACTTCCGCATCCCGCAAATGATCAAAAAGTCTATCAAACCTCATGCGAATGACCTGAAATTTTGCACACACGTCACACATGATAAAACGGATCTACTCCAATTTTCGAAATTCCATTCCGACCCCGATATCAAAATTTTCACTACCAACCGGAAAATTCCAAAATTCCAATTTCGCCAATTCAAGTCTAAATCTACCACGGACCTCCAAATTACATTCTGATCACGCTCCTAAGTCCCAAATCACCTCACGGAGCTATCCGTACCATAAAAACCAAGTTCCGAGATCGTTTACTCACAAGTCAACTTTTGGTTGACTTTTCCAACCTAATGGCCAACTTAAGAGATTAAGTGTCTCATAACACTCCAAAACAACTCCAAACCCGAACCAACCGATACGATACGATGTAATGAAGCTGAACAACACATAAAGAAGCAGAAATGGGGGAAGCAGAGTGGTAACTCATGAAATGACCGGCCGGATCGTTATATCCTCCACCTCTTAAACAAACGTTCATCCTCGAACGAGTCAAGAAACATAACTGAAGCCTCAAATAGGTGAGGATATCTGCTCCGCATCTCCTGCTCGGTCTCCCAGGTAGCCTCCTCCACGGGCCGACCTCTCCACTACACTTTCACTAAAGCTATATCCTTTGATCTCAACTTTCGAACCTGCCACTCCAAAATAGCTACTGGCTCCACATCATAGGTCAAGTTGCCATCTAACTGAACTGTGCTAAAGTCCAAAACATGAGACGAATCGTCAATATACTTCCGGAGCATAGAAACATGAAATACCGGATACACACTCGACAAGCTGGGTGGCAAAACAAGCTCATAAGCCACCTCCCCAATCCTCTGAAGCACCTCAAAAGGCCCAATGAACCGAGGACTCAATTTACCCTTCTTCCCAAATCTCATAACACCCTTCATGGGTGAAACCTTTAGTAGAACCTTCTCCCCAACCATGTAAGATACATCACGGACCTTCCTGTCAGCATAACTCTTTTGTCTGGACTGCGCTGTACGAAGCCGCTCCTGAATTACCTTCACCTTGTCTAAAGCATCATGCACCAAGTTTGTACCCAAGAGCCTAGCCTCACCCGGCTCAAACCAACCAACTAGAGATCTACACCTTCTCCCATATAAAGCCTCATATGGAGCCATTTGAATACTCTACTGATAATTGTTGTTGTAAGCAAACTCCACAAGCGGTAGAAACTGATCCCATGACCCTCCAAAATCAATGACACAAGCGCGCAATATGTCTTCCAATATCTAATAGTGCGCTCGAACTGCCCGTCCGTCTGAGGGTGAAAAGCTATGCTCAACTCAACCTGAGTACCCAACTCTCGCTGCACGACCCTCCAAAACTTTGAAGTAAACTAAGTACCTCTATCTGAAATAATGGAAACTGGGACACCATGCAAGCGAACAATCTCTCGGATATAAATCTCTGCTAACCGCTCTAAAGAATAGGTAGTACATACAAGAATGAAGTATGCGGACTTGGTCAACCGATCCACAATCACCCAAATAGCATCGAACTTCTTCAAAGTCCGTGGGAGCCCAACTACGAAGTCCATGGTGATCCGATCCCACTTCCACTCTGGAATAGCTATCTACTGAAGCAAGCCACCCGGTCTCTGATGCTCATATTTCACCTGCTAACAGTTTAAACACCGAGCTACAAATCCCACAATATCCTTCTTCATTCTCCTCCACCAATAGTGTTGTCTCAAATCCTGATACATCTTTGCGACACCCGGATGAATGGAATACCGCGAGCTATGAGCCTCCTCTAGAATCAACTCCCAAAGCCTATATATATTGGGCACACATATCCGGCCCTGCATCCTCAATACCCCATCTTCACCAATAGTCACATCTCTAGCATCGTCATGCTGAACTCTGTCCTTAAGGACAAGAAGATGAGGATTATTATACTGGCGCTCTCTGATGCGATCAAATAAGGAAGACCGAGAAATCACACAAGCCAATACCCGACTAGGCTCCGAAATATCCAACCTCACGAACTGATTGGCCAAGGCCTGAACATCAACTGCAAGAGGTCTCTCCCCAATAAGAATATGCCAAACTCCCCATACTTACCGCCATCCTACTCAAAGCATCGGTCACCACATTGGCCTTCCTCTGATGGTACAAGATAGTAATATCATAATTCTTTAGCAGCTCCAACCATCTCCGCTGCCTCAAATTGAGATCCATCTACTTGAGCAAGTGCTGAAAGCAATGATGATCAGTAAACACCTCACAAGACACACTATATAAATAATGCCTCCAAATCTTCAACGCGTGAACAATGGCTGTCACACCTCCTTTTTCCGCACCCGAGGGGGCGCAAGGGGAGTTTTTCCAATTAAAGGACAATCGAAACGGGATTGGTTTATTTATTTCAGAGTCGCCACTTGGGAGATTTAGGGTGTCCCAAGTCACCAATTTTAATCCCGAATCGAGGAAAAGAATGACTCTATATTACAGTCTGCATACCAGAAATCCGGATAAGGAATTCTGTTAACCCGGGAGAAGGTGTTAGGCATTCCCGAGTTCCGTGGTTCTAGCACGGTCGCTCAACTGTTATATTCGGCTTATTTATCTGATTTTAAATACAATTATGAACCAATGTGCCAATTTTAACTTTTTACCGCTTTATTATTGTTATTTCAAAAGAATGTGAACATCGCTTAAAACACGTCTTTGGATTGCGTCACATGAAATGCACCCACAATCCGGAACGCATTTTATTTGATGTTTTGAGATTTGGATTTGGGTCACATGAAATGCACACCCAAGTTTAAGAAAATAGATTATTAAACACGCGCCTAAAGAGACTATCGTGTTATTATTTAGGGAAGGCCGTGAAATTCGCTAAACGGCCCTCCTGAATTCTAAGTAATTTAAAACAAGTAATTACTGAGGGCCCCGCAATTTGCATTTTTTGTTTGTCGAGGCTCGTCCCATTTATTATTTTAAAAATGAATTTGCAACGTCATGGAAATGCATCTCAGACCACGTCACAGTCAATGTACCCGTGATTAGAGACACATTTCGATTTTTGTTGAGATTTGGATTTGGGTCACATAAATGTGCACCCGAGTTTAGGGAGATAACATTATTAAAGGCGCGCCTAAAGCAACTAGCGCATTATTATTTTTGGGGTAGGGCCGTGGAATTTGCTAAACGGCCCGTCCCGGAATCTAAGTATCTACTATATACATTTGGAGGGCCCCGCGGCTTGTGCATTTTTTTTTTGCGAGGCTCGTCTCATTTTTACTATTTAAGGGCAAACTTAAAACAACTACGATTTCCTACTAGTGAAGCCATCCGAGATTAAACAAAAAAACAACGATTCTAACAGGTAATAATATCCATGGTAAAAATGAAAAATAGAATAACCTCGTTCATATGCTCACATTTACTTTAAGCATGCAGTAACTAAACATAAAATACCATTTTTAACACAACAACAAAAATTGCATTGTTGACATTCATAAATATCGAATATTTTCATTTATTGCCTTGAACCATAATATGCAAAATGAATGAAATGAAACAAAGGACGAAGAACACCAACCTTCGAACCTCGACAATCCTAGAACGACAAACAGTGCTTCCTACGGAACTCGAACCGGACTTCACTGAACAAGGAACAACAACGAAAACCCCGGAACAAACTCGACGAACCGGACCTCGACTCAACTTTTGGACTTTGGACTGGAACTCGACTTCAACTCGACCTCACTGACGGACTGTTTGGTCGACGACTGTGGGGCCAACGGGCAGTGTTCGACGACGGGGGGTGCAACGATGGAGCTAGGAGGAGAAGTGATGGTCGTGGGCTGTGTGAGACGATGGAGGGAGCTGGTAGCGACTGTTTCTTTTTTTCGTCGAGGGGTGGTGGTTATGGAGACGGGGGGGGGGACGGGGGGGTGTGACGGGCTGTTTGGGCAGTGGTCTTGGGGTGCAATGACAACGGGGGTCGTCGTGGGTAGTGGTCGACGATCGCTGCTGAGTTTTGCTTGGTGTTTGGACGTGGTCGACGATGGAGTGTTTGGTGGGGGTGACGACGGACTTTGAGAGGAGACGGGTGAACAGTGACGACGGTGAAAGGAGGTGGTTATTCTGGGTAGTTTTGCTGGTTTTTGGTCGTTGGGACAGAAGGGACGGAGGGAGCTGTTTGGGGTGGTGGTAATGGGCGATGGGGGGGTGTGACGGGCTGTTTGGGCAGTGGTCTTGGGGTGCAATGACAACGGGGGTCGTCGTGGGTAGTGGTCGACGATGGCTGCTGAGTTTTGCTTGGTGTTTGGACGTGGTCGACGATGGAGTGTTTGGTGGGGGTGACGACGGACTTTGAGAGGAGACGGGTGAACAGTGACGACGGTGAAAGGAGGTGGTTGTTCTGGGTGGTTTTGCTGGTTTTTGGTCGTTGGGACAGAAGGGACGGAGGGAGCTGTTTGGGGTGGTGGTTATGGGCGATGGGGAGTTGACGGGGTGGTTTAATGGTGGTGTTCCGGACTGGTGGGTCGCGAGGGTGTAGCGGGGTTGGGCTTCGTAGGTTTGTCTGGTTTTCGAATGAGGAAGAAGATGGGGAAGGTGACGGGCTGGTAAGGAATGGTAGTTATGGCGTTGGAGCAGGTGATATTGAGCGTGACGACGAGGGGTGCGACGGACTTGTTTGGTTACGACAGTGGGTCGACGGAGGGAAGGGATCGTTAGGGTTTCTTCTTCTTCTTCAAGAAGAAGAAGATGATGAACAGTACTCCTTTTTCCAAAAAATTTCAAAGTCCTCCCCTCCAAATGTTTCATCCGTGTATTATAATAGGTTTGCCCCAAAAAATGAGCCCACGCGTGGTGGGGTTCAAGGTTTGTGTCCCCCACGCGTGGTGGGGTTCCCCATGTGTCCTGGACACGGTTTATTATGGGTTAGATCCGAAATTAGGCCTAAAACCGGGTAGTTTGAACCCGAATATTATTCTTTTGCCCGGACCCGAGAAATAGGAACACGCTGCTTAACTAGTCCTCTGTAAGCAAAATAACTACCAAAAATAAGACTAGTATTTAACAAAACTATATCTTTTTAAATATTTTTAAGGATTTAAAATAGCTACAAAATATTAATAAAACTATTTTTGTAATTTTCGTAAATATTAAGATAAAATATGAAGTAATATTTTTGTATTCTTTCAAAGTTAAAATGACTATAAAACATTAATAAAACTATTTTTTTGTAATTTTCGTTTTTTAATAAAGACAAAATATAAAATAATATTTTTTGTATTAAAACGACTACAAAACATTAATAGAATTATATATATATTTTTTGTAATTTTCGAATTTATATAAAGTACCAAAATAAAGTACAATTTTTGTATTTTTCAAGTTTATGAGAAATACATAAACTAAAATTTATATATATTTTTGTGATTTTTCTTTTTGCAACGAAATAAAGTAAAATAGTTAAAATGACTATATTGGACCCAATTACATATTTATGCTAAAAAAATGTGAAAATCCTCGGGGAGGGTCAAAAATCACGTGCTTACAGCTGCCCCTCTTTGACTGGAAACACGAAGAGTTTTCCGACAAAGAACGACTAGACGTGTTTTTGACCCGACCATTACTTGGACGGACTACACTTAAGGAAAGGGAGGGAATGTGACCGAGCCCTGGTATCTGAGCTGCCTACATATCCTTGGTTATATAGGAATCAGGCCACGTGTAGTTCGGGAATGAGAGAGAGATGGTAGAGTGCACCGAGGTGGAGAGCCGATCGAGGTGCCGTTCCATTGAGGTTCCGGTCCGCGGTTCTGTCATTACAACAAAAATGAAAACTGAAAAAGACTAACTAAGCCTATCAGCTACTAGTGACAAGGATTCCTATCTCTAAGTCTTCTGAAACTTGATCTTGAGTCTTGAATGGTGCTTCATACAGACTTTGGATTTGAACCTTGATACTTGCTAGTTGTAGGTGTTAGTCTTTGAGCAGACCACATCTATTCTCCACTTCCGTAATCTGGGTTCTTTCTTTTTCTTTTTTTTGTTTTTTTCCCTTTTTTTTCTCTTGTTTTTGTTTTTTGGTGACCAGCTTCTGTTGATCATCCCAGACTGTTGACTTGCATTCTTGGGGCGAGCTTCTTGTTGCTTCTATCTTGGATTGAGTGCTGGGGATTTTTGTTGTAACCTTCTGCTTTCCAGTGGGTCACTGCTTGATCTTGAAAAATGTTTCTCCGTTCTACAGGCGGACTCCTGACTTCTTCTATCTTCGACATGCAACAACCTCCGTTCTATAGGCGGGTCCCTGACAATCAAAACAAACAAAACAAACAAAATTTCCTAACCCAGTTTGTACTGGAAAGATTTGTGAGTCGTTAGCAAAATTGTAACTCACTTACTCTACTGATGCAATGATGAGAGTAAACTAAAGACTAAGCTAGGATGTGCATCTCCTCTGAGTAAAACCAAAACTTTGCTAGCCAATGTGTCTGCTAAAATAAAAACCTCAATGACTCAAACTAGAAAGTGTGTTTTCTATGGTTGAATCGGAATGAGCTAAACCAGGAAGTGCGTCTCCTACGAGTGGAAACTTCAGTGACTAGAACTAGGAAGTGCGTCTCCTATGAATAAAATTTCGATTTAGGAAGTGCGTCTCCTAAAAAACTTGAAAGACCTCGATTAGGAAGTGCGTCTCCTACGGGTAAACTTCAAAAACTGGATTAGGAATTGTGTCTCCTATGGTCGAACTTAAAATGAATCAAACTAGGAAGTGCATCTCCTATGGGTGAAATCTCAATTCCGGAAGTGCATCTCCTGAAATAAAATATAATCTAAAAAGCCAAACTCGGGAGTGCGTCTCCTAAAGCAAAAGTATAACCTGAGTGAACCAGACTAGGAAGTGTGTCTCCTATGAGTAAAATAGTCTTAGGAAGTGCGTCTCCTATGGGTGAAACCTTAATGATTTTAAACTAGGAAATGCGTCTCCTATGAATGAAAATATTTTAGGAAGTGCGTCTCCTATGGGTAAAAGTAAACTTAGGAAGTGCGTCTCCTATGGGCAAAACTAAACTTAAGGAAGTGCGTCTCCTATTGGATACAATAAACTTAGGAAGTGCGTCTCCTATTGGGAAAAACCGTCCTTAGGAAGTGCGTCTCCTATCGGTAAAACTTACTTAGGAAGTGCGTCTCCTATTGGTGAAATTTAACTTAGGATGTGCGTCTCCTTAGGAAGTGCGTCTCCTATTGGTGAAACTAAACTTAGGATGTGCGTCTCCTCTTGGTGAAACTACTTAGGATGTGCGTCTCCTTAGGAAGTGCGTCTCCTATTGGTGAAACTAAACTTAGGAAGTGCGTCTCCTCTTGATGAATCTTATCTTAGGATGTGCGTCTCCTTAGGAAGTGTGTCTCCTGTTGGTGAAACTGACTTAGGAAGTGCGTCTCCTACTGGTGAAACTAAACTTTAGGAAGTGCGTCTCCTATTGGTGAACTATTCTTAGGAAGTGCGTCTCCTACTGGTAAAAACTTGCTTAGGAAGTGCGTCTCCTATTGGGTGCAATAAACTTAGGAAGTGCGTCTCCTATTGGTAGAACTGAACTTAGGAAGTGCGTCTCCTATGGTAAAACTGAACTTAGGAAGTGCGTCTCCTATGATAAACTGAACTTAGGAAGTGCGTCTCCTATGGTAAAACTGAATTTTAGGAAGTGCGTCTCCTATTGGTACAACTATTCTGAGGAAGTGCGTCTCCTATTGGCGAAACTTCTTAGGAAGTGCGTCTCCTATTGGTAAAACTTAACTTTAGGAGGAAATGCATCTCCTATGGGTAAAAATAAACTTTAGGAGGAAATACATCTCCTATGGGTAAAGACGTGGAATGTATGCCTCTATTATCTGGGCGGGCTCCCAACTTCGATACTTGAAATAAGAAGACTGAATGTATGCCTCTATTATCTGGGCGGGCTCCCAACTTCAACACTTAAAATAAAAAGACTGAATGTATGCCTATGTTATCTGGGCGGGCTCAAAACTTCAACACTTGAAAGTAAAGACTGAAATGTATGCCTCTGTTATCTGGGCGGGCTCCCAACTTCAACACTTGAAAGTAAAGACTGAATGTATTCCTCTGTTATTATGGGCGGGCTCCCAACTTCAACACTTGAAAGTAAAGACTGAAATGTATGCCTCTGTTATCTGGGCGGGCTCCCAACTTCAACACTTAAAAGTAAAGACTGAAACCAACATATCCTATTTGAGGGCGGATGAACCCAACATATCCTATTTGAGGGCGGATGAACCCGACATATCCTATTTGAGGGCGGATGAACCCGACATATCCTATTTGAGGGCGGATGAACCCGACATATCCTATTTGAGGGCGGATGAACCCAACATATCCTATTTGAGGGCGGATGAACCCGACATATCCTATTTGAGGGCGGATGAACCCAACATATCCTATTTGAGGGCGGATGAACCCAACATATCCTATTTGAGGGCGGATGAACCCAACATATCCTATTTGAGGGCGGATGAACCCGACATATCCTATTTGAGGGCGGATGAACCCGACATATCCTATTTGAGGGCGGATGAACCCGACAGATCCTATTTGAGGGCGGATGAACCCGACAGATCCTATTTGAGGGCGGATGAACCCGACAGATCCTATTTGAGGGCGGATGAACCCGACAGATCCTATTTGAGGGCGGATGAACCCGACAGATCCTATTTGAGGGCGGATGAACCCAACAGATCCTATTTGAGGGCGGATGAACCCGACAGATCCTATTTGAGGGCGGATGAACCCGACAGATCCTATTTGAGGGCGGATGAACCCAACAGATCCTATTTGAGGGCGGATGAACCCGACATATCCTATTTTAGGGCGGATGAACCCGACAGATCCTATTTGAGGGCGGATGAACCCAACATATCCTATTTGAGGGCGGATGAACCCGACAGATCCTGTTTGAGGGCGGATTAACCCAACATATCCTATTCGAGGGCGGATGAACCCAAAATATCCTTAAGACTTGAAAATGTCTTACCTGGAAAACTTGGTGGGGATTATTTACTTACCTGTTGGGGGGTAAAATGTTATCAGCTGGGGGTACCTGACTTCCAGAAAATTTTCTAAATGGAAGGAAAATTTTCTGCCCCAGTTTGATAATATCCCTTGTGGCATGCAGTTTTGGCATCAATGCCATTTCCGTTACCTGCTTTAAATCAAACAAAATTTTGTTAGTTTAAAACGCGGTGGTTGGTTGGGATACTCCTGCTGGGATGGTTTTCCCTTTCTCCCTCCTTGCTCTATGTTCCACAACTTGTTGGGGATGATATTATGTGCTGGGGATAATCCCTTCCTGCTGGGGATATCCCTCTTCTTTTGTGGCATAGCTCGGAAACTGGCATTTTCCCGACCTTTTAGTCTAGTATGGATTTCGCCAAATCATGCTCACTGCTCTCCTTGCTCTGTTCATGGGCCTTGGCCTTTGAGGTTTATAACCTTGGTTTTGGCAAGGATATCTCTCTTGACGCTCGTCAATCCTTTTGTCAATTCCCTTTGCTGGGGATATCTTTTTTGACACTGGCCTCGCGCTTGTTCCTCGCTGACTATACCATTTGGATATACTAGTCAGATCTCATCTTGGAAAGCTGATGGCATATTTTGAAGTCATTTCATACTTGTTCTGACCGGACAGACTCTATTGGGGAAATTTTTTATGAAAGGAGAAAGATAACAGAAACAAAATAAAAGACAAAGGAAACGATGACTCTTTTACAAAAGAAACTATAAATAAAAACCTATCAAACGCAGATACCGACTCTAATGGTCGTGACATGCACACGTGGCCTATCCTTTACCGTCAATCATCTTTCAAGATCTTCAATTGGTGATTCCCCATCTGATTCTTAATCTTATTCGACTTGCAGTGCCCGAAGGGTTTTCACTATCAAGTCTCTCTCATTTCTGGTTTTTCTCTCAGCTTTCATCGCCTTATGGTGCCTGTGAAGGTTTTCACCGATAAGACTCTCTCATTTGTATCACTTTCCAGCTGGGGATGTGGAGTGTCGCCGGTATGACTCTTTCTGCTGGAGATTAGAGTCCCTTTTGCTGTGGAACAGAATGTTATGCTCGCCGGTAAGACTCTTCATTTGTCTGACTTGGCATCTTTTGAAGACTGATCGGAAGGTCTTTCTTTGGACCGTAATGTGGGTTTTGGATAGGGCTAGAAAGAAAAGGTATTAAAGGCTCAAAAAATGCATTAATTTTGGGTTATTAATTACAACATTCGGAATTAGATTTATTTACATCAAACGCAACTTTTTGCCCCAGTTTCTTGCTTGGGGATATTTTAATTGATGATTTTTCATTTTTCAAAACTATGACCGAGCCGTGAAGCGCCTACGTATCCTCTTTGAGGAATCAGGTCAAACGTAGTTCCCAATTCCTCTTTTTCATTTGATTCTTTTTTTTTCTTTGTTATCAATTTTCTTTTCTTTTCTTTTCTTTTTTTTCTCTTTTTTTTCGTTGTTGTTTTCTTTCTTTCTCTCTTTTTTTCGTTGTTACTGATTCCGAACGAGGGGTATGAAGGAAAAATAAATAAGGCTCAAAAGGGGTAACGAAGGATAAAGTGTTTAGGTAGCAGAACAAAATGCCTTCGTCATTTCAGTCTTCAAAACATGCCAAGTGCAAACAACACACTTTAAATTTGTAGTCTCTTCTGATGGTGCTGGACTTGACAATTATGTTAAACATTTTATTTTTCCTTTGTCATTTCTAAGCACCGTTGGGCGACACTCTCATTATCATGACCGACCCTCATGCCAATTTGGCGAATCTTGCTTTTAACGGTTTTCTTTGTGCTTAACTTGCCCCAGTTCCACATGACTCGAGCTCTGAATAATCTCAAACCGTCCTTATTTTCTTTAAATGGTCTGATCGCCTTTCCGGGGTTTTATGATTAACTTTTAAGATTAGGCCCAAACTGGGTGCGCATGTCATGTCCCTAGAATCGGCATTGAACGAAATGATAAAAGGACTAAACAAAAGACGACTGGAACTAACAAAAGACCGACTTTGTATTAGACTACCGGCGAAATGGTTTGAATAATAAAACAAACAAAACAACCAGAATAAAATCCTAACACAAACTGGACAAAATTTAAACAAACTGCTATGACAAAATGGAAAGATAAGAAGGTTTGACACAGGACAAAATCCAAATTACAACCTTAATAATCCGGACAACAGAAATGACAACAAAATAAGCCACCAGCTGCTTCTTTCTTGTTAACCAAGGAAGGGAGCGTCCTCCCATTTTATCAAACTTGGCATCGTAGCCACTGAGCTTTGCATTAGTATTGCAATGACCATTGCCAACTTCAATATCATTACCCTTAGTCAACAAGTTCCCAATAGGACTCGAATGCTTCTATCATCAGGCCTGATCCCCGCAGAGTGTGCATCATGAGGTGCAAGTAAAGGATTCCGGGTGTCATTGTCCGGCTTACCACAAACCAACCACCTTAACTTATTTGCAAAACAAACAGGTTAGAATGGACTCAGTCGGTCCTCATTATTGACACTTTTTTTCTTTTTCGATTTTTTCGATTTTTTTTTCATTCATTTTTCCCTTTTTTCATTTCTTTTTTTTGCTTTTTTTTGTTGTGGTCGAATCTTATGGAGATTGCCTACGTATCATGACCCCGCATGAATCAGACCTTGGGTAGTTCGGACCAATAAAAGATAAACAATAATGAACATTTTTTCTTTTCACTTTTCATATTAAAACAAACTGGGTTTCAAAGGTTTGAAGATGACCTGCAAACTCAAAAATCAACCAAACCACATATTTTAATCAAAAGCTTTACAAACTCAAAAACAAAAGGCTAGCTCCCTTTCTCTGTTCGACAAATGCAACCAAACGGTTATTTTTGCAAATGTGGCCCCTTCCAAATTTCACATGAATTTTGAGGCCGGGGAGGATTATTTATGACACTTTACAAACTTGTCCGTTTTTACGAAAATAGCCTTTCGACAACTGAAAGATACTCTAAGGCTATTTCGGCAAGAACGGTTTAAGACGCGGCCGAAGCTGGCTCGGCTTATTATGACAAAATTTGAACGGTATTCACCTGACCGTCGACTCTTTTTTTCAAATTATAATAAAAACTTGGTATTGCAAACACGGCCTTTCGACGTCTCGGGGACGAAGCTTTTTAAGGCTGTGTGGGTCCATATCTCAAAATGACCCAAAGGTGGCTGTTTATGCCAAGTCAGCCTTCCGGCGTCCCTTTCGGGAACATTCGGCTATTTATGACAAAACAGCATCACCTGACTTATTTATAACTCTTTTTTTCATCGTTTTTCAAATTAGAAAAGTCAATATTGCAAACACGGCCTTTCAACGTCTCGGGGACGAAGATTTTTAGGCTGTGGGGGTCAACTGGACCAAGTCTTAAAAATGACCCAAAAGTGGCTGTTTATGCAAAGTCAGCCTTCCGGCGTCCCTTTCGGGAACATTCGGCTATGTCTTGATAAAACAGCGTCACCCGACTTCTTTATGAAATTTGACATATATTTTTGCTATTTTTTGTAAAAGGCAAAAGGGGAAGTTGGACATCACCCGACTTATTTATGAAAAAAAATCTTGACCTGTTTTTCATTATTTGTTTGTTTTTGGCTTTTTTAGCAAAAGGTGGGGTTGGACCCGATGAGGGTTGCCTACGTATCTCACATCCGGTGAGAATCAAACCCGCGTAGTTCGGGCAAATAGACTATTTTTGAGAAGACCCTTTTTCATTTTCTATTTATATATATATATATATATATATATATATATATATATAACACACAAACAAACTATTATTTTTCATTCATAACGAACAAACTAACTAACGTAAAACCTAGAACATTCCTTCTTCTTTTTTCATTTGTTTTTCCTATTCTAAAGAAAAAGAAAATGCTTTTTTTTTTTTTGGAGTTTTTACCTTTAGTAAAAGAAATGCTTGAACTTTTAAAGAAGAGTCAAAATATTTTTGCATTTTTTTTTGGATTATATATATTTATTTTCGGAACAAATAATAAAACCACATTCAACGCCGGACTCTTTTTATTTTTATTTCTGGCATTTTCATAGACAAACAAAATAAAATAAAATAAAACATTTTAAAAAAAATCAGACTCTTTTTCATTTTCATTTAATGGCAAAACAAACTATTTTCTTTAATATTTTAAAAAAAACCAGACAGAACAATGATGATTTTTTTTATATTTCCTTTGCTTTTAATATAACAAACTAACAAGACATTTTTATTATTTTCAAAATTTTGGCAGAGTTTCGACTCTTCTATGCTGTTATTTTCTCCTTTTTTTCACGATTTTCTTATATGTGGAAAATGATGACAACATACAAAATCTTTTTGAATTTTCATGCTTTGTTTTTATTTGTATTTTTATTTTTTATATTTATTATTTCTTTCAAAAATGTGGCATGGGAGACATAATGATTTCCAAGACTTCTTGGATTCCGCAAATGCTCCCCATGCGCTTTTCCCAACATATGAAGCGTGGGGGACATATGGGAATTCCAAGACTTCTTGGATTCCACAAATGTTCCCCATGTGCTTTCCCAAAAAGCAAGCGTGGGGGACATAGGGAATTCCAAGGCTTCTTGGATTCCACAAATGTTCCCCATGCTTTGATTAAAATAACATCATGCTGGAAATGACCAAATGACCCATACGCCCTTGACTAAATACAACATGTAGCACATAGGATGCCGAAAGATTGTCTATTATTTTCAGGTTGCTTGTCCTAGACGGACCCAACCCCTATGTTGAGTCCCCTAAGTCAAATGCACATGATGCAAATAAACGTTCCTACTAGGGATCCGGCATGTGGCTTTGTTATACTAGGTTCAAAAACCTGGGTCGGTGTTCTAGACAGTGTACCCGAGCGGACAACTCGAGCTGAGGAAGGAGCTCCTTTCCGGGAACCAAAAGGCCAGCCGGCTTAGAAACTTTCCGAGCCTCTTTTATTTAGGGTATGACACTAACAGAATAGGGAGTCTCAACCAGTAAGCACATCCCCGGAGGTAAGAAGAGAAAGGTTTCGGCACAGTTTATATACAGTTCAAATAATATCAAAGCGGTAAAAGCAGCATTTAGCACATTAGGCTCAAAACATGTAATAATCAGATAATAAATAAAGCCAAATAATAACAATTATTCTAAGCTCGAATTCTTAACCCTGAACTAGTGGTTCTGGGTGCTCTTATCCCCAGCAGGGTCGCCAGAGCTGTCACACCTCCTTTTTCCGCACCCGAGGGGTGCAAGGGAGTTTTTTCCAATTAAAGGACAATCGAAACGGGATTGGTTTATTTATTTCAGAGTCGCCACTTGGGAGATTTAGGGTGTCCCAAGTCACCAATTTTAATCCCGAATCGAGGAAAAGAATGACTCTATATTACAGTCTGCGTACCAGAAATCCGGATAAGGAATTCTGTTAACCCGGGAGAAGGTGTTAGGCATTCCCGAGTTCCGTGGTTCTAGCACGGTCGCTCAACTGTTATATTCGGCTTATTTATCTGATTTTAAATACAATTATGAACCAATGTGCCAATTTTAACTTTTTACCGCTTTATTATTGTTATTTCAAAAGAATGTGAACATCGCTTAAAACACGTCTTTGGATTGCGTCACATGAAATGCACCCACAATCCGGAACGCATTTTATTTGATGTTTTGAGATTTGGATTTGGGTCACATGAAATGCACAGTCAAGTTTAAGAAAATAGATTATTAAACACGCGCCTAAAGAGACTATCGTGTTATTATTTAGGGAAGGCCGTGAAATTCGCTAAACGGCCCTCCTGAATTCTAAGTAATTTAAAACAAGTAATTACTGAGGGCCCCGCAATTTGCATTTTTTGTTTGTCGAGGCTCGTCCCATTTATTATTTTAAAAATGAATTTGCAACGTCATGGAAATGCATCTCAGACCACGTCACAATCAATGTACCCGTGATTAGAGACATATTTCGATTTTTGTTGAGATTTGGATTTGGGTCACATAAATGTGCACCCGAGTTTAGGGAGATAACATTATTAAAGGCGCGCCTAAAACAACTAGCGCATTATTATTTTTGGGGTAGGGCCGTGGAATTTGCTAAACGGCCCGTCCCGGAATCTAAGTATCTAATATATACATTTGGAGGGCCCCGCGGCTTGTGCATTTTTTTTTTTTTACGAGGCTCGTCTCATTTTTACTATTTAAGGGCAAACTTAAAACAACTACGATTTCCTACTAGTGAAGCCATCCGAGATTAAACAAAAAAACAACGATTCTAACAGGTAATAATATCCATGGTAAAAATGAAAAATAGAATAACCTCGTTCATATGCTCACATTTACTTTAAGCATGCAGTAACTAAACATAAAATACCATTTTTAACACAACAACAAAAATTGCATTGTTGACATTCATAAATATCGAATATTTTCATTTATTGCCTTGAACCATAATATGCAAAATGAATGAAATGAAACAAAGGACGAAGAACACCAACCTTCGAACCTCGACAATCCTAGAACGACAAACAGTGCTTCCTACGGAACTCGAACCGGACTTCACTGAACAAGGAACAACAACGAAAACCCCGGAACAAACTCGACGAACCGGACCTCGACTCAACTTTTGGACTTTGGACTGGAACTCGACTTCAACTCGACCTCACTGACGGACTGTTTGGTCGACGACTGTGGGGCCAACGGGCAGTGTTCGACGACGGGGGGTGCAACGATGGAGCTAGGAGGAGAAGTGATGGTCGTGGGCTGTGTGAGACGATGGAGGGAGCTGGTAGCGACTGTTTCTTTTTTTCGTCGAGGGGTGGTGGTTATGGAGACGGGGGGGGGTGTGACGGGCTGTTTGGGCAGTGGTCTTGGGGTGCAATGACAACGGGGTTCGTCGTGGGTAGTGGTCGACGATGGCTGCTGAGTTTTGCTTGGTGTTTGGACGTGGTCGACGATGGAGTGTTTGGTGGGGGTGACGACGGACTTTGAGAGGAGACGGGTGAACAGTGACGACGGTGAAAGGAGGTGGTTGTTCTGGGTGGTTTTGCTGGTTTTTGGTCGTTGGGACAGAAGGGATGGAGGGAGCTGTTTGGGGTGGTGGTTATGGGCGATGGGGAGTTGACGGGGTGGTTTAATGGTGGTGTTCCGGACTGGTGGGTCGCGAGGGTGTAGCGGGGTTGGGCTTCGTAGGTTTGTCTGGTTTTCGAATGAGGAAGAAGATGGGGAAGGTGATGGGCTGGTAAGGAATGGTGGTTATGGCATTGGGGCAGGTGATATTGAGCGTGACGACGAGGGGTGCGACGGACTTGTTTGGTTACGACAGTGGGTCGACGGAGGGAAGGGATCGTTAGGGTTTCTTCTTCTTCTTCAAGAAGAAGAAGATGATGAACAGTACTCCTTTTTCCAAAAATTTTCAAAGTCCTCCCCTCCAAATGTTTCATCCGTGTATTATAATAGGTTTGCCCCAAAAAATGAGCCCACGCGTGGTGGGGTTCAAGGTTTGTGTCCCCCACGCGTGGTGGGGTTCCCCATGTGTCCTGGACACGGTTTATTATGGGTTAGGTCCGAAATTAGGCCTAAAACCGGGTAGTTTGAACCCGAATATTATTCTTTTGCCCGGACCCGAGAAATAGGAACACGCTGCTTAACTAGTCCTATGTAAGCAAAATAACTACCAAAAATAAGACTAGTATTTAACAAAACTATATCTTTTTAAATATTTTTAAGGATTTAAAATAGCTACAAAATATTAATAAAACTATTTTTGTAATTTTCGTAAATATTAAGATAAAATATGAAGTAATATTTTTGTATTTTTTCAAAGTTAAAATGACTATAAAATATTAATAAAACTATTTTTTTTGTAATTTTCGTTTTTTAATAAAGACAAAATATAAAATAATATTTTTTGTATTAAAACGACTACAAAACATTAATAGAATTATATATATTTTTTTTGTAATTTTCGAATTTATATAAAGTACCAAAATAAAGTACAATTTTTGTATTTTTCAAGTTTATGAGAAATACATAAACTAAAATTTATATATATTTTTGTGATTTTTCTTTTTGCAACGAAATAAAGTAAAATAGTTAAAATGACTATATTGGACCCAATTACATATTTATGCTAAAAAAATGTGAAAATCCTCGGGGAGGGTCAAAAATCACGTGCTTACAATGGCAGCCAACTCTAAATCATAAACAGGGTAGTTCTTCTCATGGAGCTTCAACTGACGAGAAGCATAAGCAATCACTCTACCCTCCTACATCAACACACACCCAATACCAACTCTTGAAGAATCACAATACATTATATATGAACCTGAAGCTGATGGCAAAACTAATATTGGAGTTGTGGTCAAGGCAGTCTTGAGCTTCTAAAAGCTCACCTCATACTCATCCGACCACCTGAATGGAGCACTCTTTTGAGTCAATTTGGTCAAGGGTGATGTAATAGATGAAAATCCCTGGATGAACCGACAGTACTAATCAACCTGAATACCCTCGCTAGACACCACGTGCCCCAAGAAATCTAATGAACTGAGCCAAAACTCACATTTGGAGAACTTTGCATAAAGCTTCTCCTCTCTCAATATCTGCAACACAACTCTCAAATGCTCTGCGTGCTCCTCCTAACTACGCGAGTACACCGAAATATCATCAATAAATACAATCACGAACGAGTCGAGATAATGCCGAAACACATTGTTCATCAAATGCATGAATGTTGTTGGGGCATTGGTCAGCTCAAAAGACATCACAAGGAACTCATAATGACCATATCAGGTCCTGAAAATTGTCTTAAGGATATCCGAGTCCCTGATCTTCAACTGGTGATACCCTGAACGGAGATCAATCTTGGAGAACACTCTCGCTCCCTGAAGCTGGTCAAATAAATCATCAATGCGAGGCAAAGGATACTTGTTCTTGATTGTAACTTTTTTCAACTGCCTATAATCAATGCACATCTCATCATGCCATCCTTCTTCTTCACAAATAGAACAAGCACACCCCACGGTGACATACTAGGCCGAATAAATCCCTTATCAAGGAGTTCCTGAAGCTGCTCCTTCAAATCTTTTAACTCCGCCGGTGCCATACAATAGGGTAGAATAGAAATAGGCTGAGTGCCCGACACCAAATCAATACCAAAGTTAATATCCCTGTTATGTGGCATGCCCGACAGGTCTGCAGGAAACACATCGAGAAAATCCCTCACTATAGGAACAAAATAAATACTAGGAGTCTCTGCATTGACATCCCTCACAAAGGCTAAATATGAAAGACAACCCTTCCCAACCATCACTGGGCCTTCAGAAATAAAATCACCCTACTAGGGACAAAATTAGTCGAACATTGCCACTTAATTCGTGGCATACCCGGCATAGCCAACGTCACTGTCTTAGCATGACATTCCAATATAGCATTACAAGGAGATAGACAATCCATGCCTAATATCACATCAAAGTCCACCATACAAAGCAACAAAAGGTCCACTCGGGTCTCCAAACCCTCTATAGTCACCACACACTACCGGTATACACGGTCCACAACTATAATATCACCCACCAGAGTAGATACACGAACAAATGAAACAAGAGACTCATGGGGTGTATCCAAATAACGAGCAAAATATGATGACACATATAAAAATGTGGAACCATGATCAAATAACACAGACGCATCTCTGTGGCAAACTGAGACAATACCTGTAATCACAACATCTGAAGCAATAGCATCTGGTCTGGCTGGGAGTGCATAGAAATAGGTATGACCACCACCTGATCGACCTCCCCCTCTAGGGCGACCCCTAGCTGACTGACCCCCACCTCTAACTGCCTGAGCGGGTGGTGAAGTAACTGGAGCTGAAGTCGAGTGTTGACTCCTCTACTAAGATGGACCCTCAAGAAGATGTGGACATTGCCTCCTTATATGTCCAAACTCTCACTCGTAACAACTCCCTAGTGCGGGGAATGGGGACTGAAGGGAACCCCTAGCACCGGAATGACCAGTAGAAGGACCTGGCATAGAAGAACCCTGAACCGATGGAGCACAGGATGAACTTTGGGTTGGTAGGGCACTGAGTGATGAATGGCCCTGATGTGAGCTGTGAGAACAATGGCCCGATAATGACCCACGATAAAATGGGCAAGTTAAGTGAGCATGTCTGAATGGGCGGCCTCTACCGTGCTGAAACTGACCTCTCGAAGGAGCTCCACCAAAACTACCGGATCCCCGAGGCCTCTTGGCCTCCCTCTCATCTTGCTCCTGGCGACGAACTGACTCAATCTCGCGAGTGATATCAACAACCTCCTCAAAAGTAGCACCTGACACCCTCTCCTTGGTCATGAGAATCCGAAGATGATATGTGAGGCCATCAACGAACCTCCAAATCCTCTTTCTATCCGTAGGAACCAACCAAATACCATGACAAGCTAACTCCGAGAACCTCATCTCATATTGCATCACAATCATATCTCCCTGGTGCAACTACTCGAACTGCTTGCACAGCTCCTCTCTACGAGACTATGGCACATACTTCTCCAAAAAGAGAACGGAGAACTGCTGCCAGGTAAGGGGAGCTGCATCAATAGGCCTATGCCTCTCATAAGCCTCCCACCAAGTAAAGGCAACTCCAGAAAACTGAAAAGTAGTAAATGCGACCCCACTGGTCTCCAAAATACCCATTGTATGAAGAATCCTTTGACACTTGTCCAAGAAATCCTGGGCATACTCGCCTATGTACCACTGAAAGTCGGAGGCTGAATTCTACCAAACCTCTCCAATCGACGCTGCTCGTCGTCAGGCATAATTGGTACCACATAATCCTGAGCTGGTGCAACCGGCTGGGCTAGAGGTGCCCCCGGTGTCTGAAGTTCCTGCACAACCTGCTCAGATGTGTGAGCAACGGGAGTCCGAGTGCCTCCCCTGGACTGAGAAGTAGCTGCGGCCGTAGTAATTGAGACTGCCTAAGCCAAGCCAGTGCATACTGATAGAATCTAGGCTAGGGCCTCCTGAAGGCCTGAAATAACAATCGGCAGAGCCGGTGCCTGAGTTGGTGCTGCTGGAGCGTCCACAACTGGGACCTGATCATGAACTAGGGCGGCTGGTGGATCTGCAGGTGCTGCCCTAGCTGCTGTGCGCGCTATACCCCTGCCCCTACCATGGCCTCGAATGCGACCTCGACCTCTAGTGGCCCCAACTGGTGGTACTGGTGGTCATCCATCCTGACCGGTAGCACGTGTCCTCACCATCTGTGAGAGAATAGAATAATAAAAGTTTAGTACCAGAATCAACAAATTCGCACGATAGGAATTTCAAGAATGTGAAGTTTTTCCAAAAGGTTCTACAGCCTCCCAAGGATAAGTACAGACGTCTCTATACCTATCCACGAGACTCTACTAAACCGGCTCATGACCGTGAGACCTATGTAACCTAGGCTCTGATACCAACTTGTCACAAACCCAAATACCCCGATTGTGATGGCGCCTATCACAGTACTAGGCCAACCAAAAACAACACGAACAATACGGAGATCATTTATAAGTTCACTTTTCTAAACAGATTAAGTCTCAAAGCTTTCATTTTTAAAATATTAAAAAAATACGCCGAATAAGTACGAAAATACATCAACACTGCCCAAATCTGGTGTCACTAGTCATGAGCCACTAAATACACTCAACACTATCTAATTAATACATAATAAGTCTGAAAATACGAAGTACTAGAATAGGAAGGAGAAAGGCAGGGCTGCGAACGCCGTGCAGCTACTTTGCGATCTCCTGATAAGACTCTAGGAGTGCTAGAAGCTCTTGCTCTGATGCTCGGGCACCTGGATCTGCACACAAGGCGCATGGAGTAATGTGAGTACGCCAAATCAGTAAGTAACTAAAGTAAATAAAGTCTGAGTGCAGTGACGAGCATTTAAAATCATATGCATACTTATCAAGAAAATCTCAACAGAAATATTAAATCAAAATCTGCATTTCAATAGTCAATTATCTCGTAAAAACTTCAGTTTCAATTAAAATCCTTTAAAGCATTTATTCAACATTTTTCAATAGAGGCTTAGTATAAAATAAGAGTGCAAATAGGAAATCTCACAAACAAACCCATCGGGCAAAGTATCACTCATAAGTATAGCCTCTCGGGCAAGCCGCTCAGTCACTCGTGACTCAGCTCTCGTTAATCCGTACTCACACTCAGCACTCAAACTCAATAGATATCTCAAAATAATAATAATAACCATTGCGGCATGCAGCCCGATCCATAATATATAGTCGACTACACTTACTAGGAGTGTACAGACTTCGAAGGGGCTCCTACAGCCCAAATGTCATATCGCTGCGGCGTGCAGCCCGATCCATAACATATAAATAATCCTCACCATTAGGTCCTCAATCTCTCTCAGTCATTAACCTCACGGCCATTCGGGCATATCAGTAAAAATCAGGGAATCTCAGCCCAAACAGATTTCATATGTTAAAAAGTAGGGTAATGAAATCGGATTAAACAGTAACAAGCAAAACATGACTGAGGATATGCTTTCAAATCAAAACAGTATGAGGAAAGTAGTAAAATACCCCTAAGGGTATAAACAGTTCGCCACAAAGGCCCCAAACATGGCATTCATCCCAAGTTAACAACCAATTTTTAAAACACATGGATATCACATACAATATATCAAAATATACAACTATACAGTCGCCACAGGACGGACCAAGTCACAATCCCTACGGGTGCACGTGATAAATAGGGATTTTGACGTGTTTCATGCTCCTTCTTGTTTACACTATGATTATAAATTCTTACAAAATAGTCCAAAAGGCTCATAAGTTGTGCTTGATTGCAGGTTTGATCAACAAAGTGACGAGACGTCAAAGATCGGCTCAAAAGGAGTGAAACCTGCACAAGTACCAAAGACAAGACAACTCAGGACAAACAGGCCTAGTGCGACCGCACTACACTTTGTGCGGTCCGCACTAGGGAGATTCAGAGATCTGGATTTGAAGGCATCAAAGCAGTGCGGCTGCACTACCATTTTATGCGGTCCGAACTGAAGACACTGCGGCCGCACTACCATTTTATGCGGTCCGCGGAAGCAAACTTCAGAGAGATGTCAAGTGCCAAGGTTCAAGCCTATGCGGTCCACGGTCATATTTGTGCGGACCGCGCTAGACTCCTTCGCGGCCGCATTCCATTCTGCGCGGTCCACGGAGCCTAGGTTCAGAGAGTTGATTTTTCAGAGTCAAGAGCCTAGTGCGACCGCACACCATTTTGTGCGGTCCGTACTGACCCCGCAGGGGCCTTTTTATCCAATTTTTCCAGCTTATTATAAATAGAACCTTTTTCCATTTCTAGGGTATCAGCTAATTTCTGAACTGAGCTGCGCTCGTGAGAAGACCATCTGTAGCCATTTTGGGCATTTTAACTTAGTTTTAACGATATAATCTCTGTATTTACTTTAGTGTTTAATTAATATGCCTTTATCTTCATCTATTTCTCTGTTCTTCTCTTCAAGCATGAGTAGCTAAACCCATTAGCTAGGGTTGTGGCTCAACCCTAGTGAGGGTAATTGATGGGTATTGTGATTTAGGGCTAGATTGACTATGGGTGTTTGTTATTTGGGTCAATTTTATGTTTAATTTATGAATTGGTGGTTGCAAACACTGATTTGTGCTAAGTTGACTTGGCTCTTCTTGAGAAAGAGAGCCTATGTCTCCAAAATTGACCCAACAAGGAATTAGGATGGACTCAAGAGAATTGATAGTCCCAATTAAAGAGTTAAACCTCGAGAGAGTAATTACCCGACTTGAACCCTAGTTGCTTGAGCAAATTTTCCTACCCATTTGGTCTTGAGAAAGTCAATTGGGCAAAATCACTCTTTCAACCGAGAGGTGTGAGAGTGGGTAAAATTGTGCAGCGGTTATAGCATATTTCTCCAATCATGTCAATCATGCCTTAGAGAAATTACCCGTCAATTAGCCACCTAGGTGAAAGTCACTACCCTAGTGCCTTTTTATCCATTAGATACAACTTTTAGCAATTCTCGTTTAGCATAATCTAGTTGCATTTATAATTAGTAGTTGATAATAGTAGTTTGTTAAAGAAAAACCAAAAATGATTGAAAGTGATATTTGGAACAAATACACAATTCCACTCTAAATAGATACTCGAATCCATTCCTAGCTCTCTGTGGAAATCGATCCCGACCCACAAATCGGGTAAAAGCTATTGCGACCCTCTCTTCCTACTTTTTAGTAGTGCAGAGTAGGCTGCAATCACTTTTTGGCGCCGTTGCCGGGGAGCTAATGGTTTTGGCTATCTATTTAGTTAGTTTTGTGTATTGTTATTCGTTCCTTCTTTGTTACTTACTTGTTTGTGTCATTACTCAGGTACCAACATGGCTTTAAACAACACTAATGACCCTCTTGAAAACGTGATAGCGAGGGAGGAGGTAGATGATCTTGAGCAAGATGAGGTGCCTCTTGCACCTCAAGGTCAACGAAGAGGTCGGAATGCCAATGCTAATCCAAATGACAATATTCCAGACCCTCCCCGGTTCCTCCAAGAGTGGCTCCCAGAGTATTACCGAACCAGGGCTACACAAGTGCTATTGTCCCACCCCAAATCCGGGCGGGCAACTTTCAGATACCAATGTGATGCTGACCTTACTTAAGCAGCGTGGGTACTTCACGGGCGCTGCAAATCAAAATGCCTACAAACATCTCAATGGGTTCGTACATACATGTTGGGGGAGCAAGCAGACTAATGTATCCGAGGATGCACTGAGATTGAGACTTTTTCCGTTCTCACTTCGGGGGAAGGCATTAGACTGGCTCGAGAGACTCCCCAACCATTCCATCACAACTTGGGATGAGTTGGAGGATAAATTTATTGCCAAATTCTTCTCTCCTAGTCATATGGCGGCACTTCGAGATGAAATATTAGCCTTCAAGTAAGAGCCAACGGAACCTTTGCATGAGATTTGGGAGCGGTATAGAACGATGGTGAATGAATGCCCAAATAATGATATGACCAAGGCCATGATCCAACAAACCTTCTACCGGGGCATAAATACTACAAATCAATGCATTGTTAACCAATTGGCTGGGGGCAATTTTATGAAACTTTCTTATGATGAGGCATGTGAAGTACTTGATGAAATGGCGGACACTTCTTCAGCATGGCAGAGTAGAGCAAATGTGCCTCAAGGCGACCCTACGGTTATCCATTTGCACAAGGAATTGCACGACCACGGGCAATCGATAGCTGAGCTTACTACTACTATGAACCAATTGGCTAAGGCGTAGTTGCAACAAGTTCAGAATCCTCGCCAAGTGAATGCCATGGAGGGTGTTAGTATGCTTATCAACAAGAGAAGGCAAAGGAGGCAACAAAATCAAGGAAATTTTGAACAATTTGTTAATGAATATGATGGGTGTCAAAATGATGGTTATGATGACCAAAGTGAAGAGGTACAATATGTCAACAACTATCAAGGCAATAGAGGCAACTCTTTAAACCAACAATGGTGACCCCAAGGAAATTGGGGCAATCAACAACAAAGTGGTGGCAATTGGAACAACAACAACCAAACCAACAATTGGGGTAATCAAAACAACAACCAAGGCAATTGGAATGGAAATAACAACAATTGGGGCAACAACAACAATCAAGGTGGGTGGAACAATAATGGAAACCAAGGCAACCGGGGGCAAGGCTTTCAAAGGTCCCCAATGTATCAACAACCGAACAATCCACCCCTTTCCCTTCTCAAGGTCCTAGTTCTTCTGGTAATGATATGGGTAGAATTGAAATGATGTTCGAGCAGATGATGAAGAGAAATGCGGATTCTGATGCACAATTAGCTTCTCACAACACCTCTATCCGAAACTTGGAGGTGCAATTAGGCCAAATCTCTCAGTCATTGAATACTCGTCCGAAGGGTGCTCTACCAAGTGATACGGTAGTGAACCCAAAGAATGGGAACAATCATGTTATGGCGGTCACAACAAGAAGTGGGAAAGGTGATGATGTGAATGTCTCTAAGCAAAAGCAAGTCGTGGATGATGATGTTGAGTTGTAAGATGACGAAGTCCCTTTGGTAGTTGAAGATGTGGTTGATGAAAATATGAACAATGAAGTGAGGATTGATATTCAAGAAGTCGAGGTGGAAATCCAAAATGATGTGAACCCGTCTAGGGAACACATAATTGACATGCCGGAGCTGGTTGTGCCAAAAGCCAAGGCTCCTTTGCCAAGGCCACCTCCACCTTATCATCAAAGTCTCGCGAAGTAGAAGAATGATAATCAGTTTAAAAAGTTCATTGACACAATGAAGAGCTTATCTATTAATGTGCCTTTGGTAGAGGCACTTGAACAAATGCCGGGTTATGCAAAATGCATGAAATATTTGGTTACAAAGAAGCGTTCTATGGATTGTGAAACTATAAAGATAACTCACAAAGTTAGTGCTATAGTGCATTCAATGGTCCCGAAGCTTGAAGATCCCGGTGCTTTCACCATTCCTTGCACCATTGGGAGTGCGGATTTTGCCAAGGCTCTATGTGACTTGGGAGCTAGTATCAATTTAATGCCCTACTCGGTTTTCAAAACTTTGGGTATCGGGCAACCTAGGCCAACCTCAATGAGACTTCAAATGGCAAATCGATTGATGAAGCGACCTTTGGGCATTATTGATGATGTGCTTGTCTGGGTGGACAAATTTATTTTGCCGGCCGACTTTGTCATTTTGGATTGTGAAGTGAACTATGAGGTTCCTATTATCTTGGGCAGACCTTTCCTTGCAATGGGGAAGGCATTGGTTGATGTTGAAGCGGGTGAGCTCACTTTCCGAGTGGGAGATGAAAAGGTCGTTTTCCATGTTTGCAAGTCTATGAAGCAACCCAATAGCACCGAGGTGTGCTCATTGGTAGACCTTGTCACAGTTGTGATTGTAGATGATACCAGTGCTATGATCAACGTGGAGGATCCTCTTGAGGCCGTGCTATTAAATCTTGATGTCAATGAGGATGCAAGTAGAGTGGAGTGCGTGAATGCCTTACATGGGATGGGCTCTTATTCTTATGAGCCTAGAAAATTGTCTTTAGATCTTGAAAACCGGAAAACTCCACCAACAAAGCCATCAATTGAGGAGCCACCGGTGTTGGAGTTAAAACCACTTCCTCCACACCTCAGGTATGAATTCTTGGGTTCAAACTCTACTTTACCGGTTATTCTTTCTTCTTACCTTACTAACATGCAGGTTGACGCCACTTTGGCGGTGCTTCAAAAGCGGAAAAGGGCAATTGGATGGACTTTAGCTGACATTCGGGGAATAAGCCCCGCATTTTGTATGCACAAAATTATCTTGGAGGATGATGCAAATCCTTCCCTAGAGCATCAAAAAATATTGAACGAGGCTATGCAAGAAGTGGTGAAGAAAGAAGTGATCAAATGGTTGGATGTCGGGGTTGTGTACCCCATTTCTGATAGCTCATGAACTTCTCCGGTGTAATGTGTACCGAAGAAGGGTGGTATGACTGTGGTGACCAATGATAACAATGAACTTATTCCTACTCGGACAGTCACAGGTTGGAAGGTTTGCATGGACTACCAGAAGCTAAACAAGGTGAACCGAAAGGACCATTTCCCATTGTCATTCCTTGACCAAATGCTTGATTGTCTCGCGGGGCATGCTTTTTATTGCTTTT
This sequence comes from Nicotiana sylvestris, assembly GCF_000393655.2. NCBI lineage: Eukaryota > Viridiplantae > Streptophyta > Magnoliopsida > Solanales > Solanaceae > Nicotiana > Nicotiana sylvestris. The sequence continues at coordinate 171,332,479 of NC_091065.1, forward strand.
TGGATGGGTACTCGGGGTATAATCAAATCTTAATTGCCCCGGAGGACCAAGATAAGACCACCTTTACTTGTCCGTATGGAACCTTCGCTTTCTCTCGGATGCCGTTCGGATTGTGTAATGCTCCGACGACATTCCAAAGATGCATGATGACTATTTTCACCGATATGGTGGAAGATATATTGGAGGTCTTCATGGATGATTTCAATGTGGTTGGTGATTCCTTTGAAGAATGTTTGAGAAATTTGGATAGAGTATTGGCCCGATGTGAAGACACAAACCTCACACTCAATTGGAAAAATGCCATTTCATGGTTGAATAGGGTATAGTGTTGGGTCACAAAATTTCAAAGCATGGAATTGAAGTTGACAAAGCCAAGATAGAGGTGATTTCAAGGCTTCCTCCCCCCATTTCTGTCAAAAGGGTGAGGAGTTTTCTTGGGCGTGGGTTTCTACCAGAGGTTTATAAAAGATTTTTCAAAAGTGGTAAACCCCTTGTGCAAGTTGCTAGAAAAGGATGCAAAGTTTTTGTTCGATGAGGGATGTGTGCAAGCATTCGAGCTTCTCAAGCTTAAGTTGACCACCACCCCTATCATTACCGTACCAAATTGGAGTTTGATCTTCGAGCTCATGTGTGGCGCAAGTGACGTTGCGGTTGGGGATGTTTTAGGTCAAAGGATTAACAAGATGTTTCATCCGGTGTACTACGCAAGCAAGACCATGAATGAGGCTCAAAGGAACTATACAGTCACCGAGAAAGAGTTGTTAGCTATAGTATTTGCAATGGAAAAGTTTCGGCCGTATCTTATGGGGGCCAAGGTCATAGTGCACACCGATCATGCCGCTCTTAGGTACTTGATGACAAAGAAAGACTCCAAGGCAAGATTGATGCGATGAGTGTTACTACTTCAAGAGTTTTATCTATAAATTATGGACCGGAAAGGTAGTGAGAACCAAGTGGCAGACCACTTGTCTCGTTTGGAGGAGGAGAGGAGGCCTTGTGATGGCCTTGAGATCAATGATTCATTTCCCGACAAACAACTCCTTGCGGTGTCAATGAATGATATGCCATGGTTTGCCGATGTTACCAATTACCTTGTGACTGGAGTAATCCCGTGTGAGCTCTCTTCTAACCAAAGGAAGAAGCTCAAGCGGGATAGTTTAGATTTCTATTGGGATGAGCCATACTTGTTCAAGATTTTCACGGATGGTGTGATTCGTAGATGTGCCCCGGAGGAAGAACAATTAAGTATCTTAGAGGCTTGCCATTCTTCACCCTATGGTGGCCATCATGGTGGGGTGAGGACCGCCTTGAAAGTTCTTAGTTGTGGATTCTATTGGACCACCTTGTTCAAAGATGTGGGTGATTTTGTGAAGAGGTGTGACGATTGCCAAGAGCGGGTGAAATTTCAAAAAGGGATGAGATGCCTCTCAATACCATTCTTGAAGTGGATATCTTTGATGTTTGGGGCATCGATTTCATGGGTCCATTTGTTAGCTCTTATAGGAATACTTACATTCTCGTGGCGGTGGAATATGTCTCAAAATGGGTTGAAGTCGTGGCTTTGCCTAACAATGAAGCCCGGAGTGTGTTGCATTTCTTAAAAAGAGCATTTTCACAAGGTTTGGCACTCCTCATGCAATTATTAGTGATGAGGGGTCTCACTTTTGCAATAAAGCTTTCGACACAATGCTTTCCAAGTACGGTGTCAATCATAAGGTTTCGACCCCTTATCATCCTCAAGCTAGTGGTCAAGTGGAAGTCTCCAATAGAGAAACCAAAAGTATCTCGTCAAAGATGGTCAATGCAAATAGGACCGATTGGTCGAAGAAGTTGGATGACGCTCTATAGGCTTATCGGACGGCTTACAAAACTCTGATTGGGATGTCTCCGTATCGGTTGGTGTTTGGGAAAGCATGCCATATTCCGGTTGAGTTAGAGCACAAGGCCATGTGGGCTTTGAGGAAGTTGAATCTTGAATAGGATGTTGCAGCTAATCTTCGTGTTGAACAACTCAATGAACTCGATGAATTTAGATTTCATGCCTACTCCAGTTCGTCCTTGTATAAGGACAAGATGAAGTACCTTCATGACAAATATGTTCGTGGAAAGGAGTTCAACATAGGTGATTTGGTTCTCTTGTTCAACTCTCGGTTACGTCTGTTTCCGGGAAAGCTCAAATCCAAATGGAGTGGACCATTTGAAGTTGTGTTTGTGACCCCTTTTGGTGCTCTCGATTTGAAAAACAAAAATGGTGAAGTTTTTAGAGTTAATGGGCACCCGGTAAAGCATTATCTTGAAAAGTTTGATGACAGCTACGTGGTGGTGCTCCTTCATCTCAAGTGATGTGGTGGTAACATGCGTCGTGCCATGACGTTAAATCATGCGCTTCTTGGGAGGCTTTTCTTTGATTTTCTCTATAGTATAGAATAGATTTTTGGGCTAACTGGTTGTAAGATGTTGCAGGGATTGTGTTGATGCAGTGCAAGACATAGTGAAGTAAATGTTCAGTCGCTGAAGTTGCCAATACGGCCGCACTACACATTGTGCGGTCCGCGGTGGACCACTGCAGCCGCGGTCTATTTTGTGCAAACCGCAGTGGGGTACTAGGCCAAGTTTGATCATAATAGCCCAGTGCGGACCGCGGTCCATTTTGTGCGGTCCGCACTGGTAAGTGAGACTGGGCCCCAGGGGCTTTTCTATAAATAGACCCTGGAGACCCCCTTTACCCTTTTCGCAATTTTAACTCTCAAAAGCATAGAGCACTATTCATCTTCCTTTCTTCTTGTAATTAACTACTTACATCAATCAGTCCTCACCTCATCTAACAACTGGTAAAATAATTTTCCATTTTCTTGTTTCAATTCGGTCAATTTCATTTTATTTTCAATTTTTCTTAGCTTATAATCCTTTTCCCTCCCGTAATTAGTTCACTAGCTGGGTTAGATTGGTTGTAATGCTGATTCATGAGGACTTAATGAGTTTTAAGGACTGGGTAAATATGTAGGGACATAAATTATCAAAAGTTGAACTTAAAAGCAAAATCTAAGAACCCTAACTCAGTGCCACTACTGGGCACCCTGTGCGGACCGTGGTCACTTTTGTGCGGTCCGCGGTGACCTAGTGCGGTCCGTAGTACCACTTTTTACGGACCGCATTGACAAACTTCAGAAAGATTACTCTTGGTCAGTGCGACCGCACTACATATTGTGCGGTCCGCACTGGCCCTGTGTGGTCCGCACTGGCCCAATGCGGCCACGGTACCATTTTGTGCGGACCGTACTGGTCAGATTCAGAGGAAGGGTAGTCTGAACCCCATCCCTGTGCGGACCGCGGTCGTTATTGTGCGGTCCACGGTGGTCCCTGTGCGGCCGCACTCCATTTTGTGCGGTCCGCATTGGGCTGTTTCTGCAACCTGGCTGCAACTTTTCAATTCTGTCTGCAATCCTTTCTGCATAAATGTTTCCCACTACTTCTATTGGTACTAACAATGTAAGATGATTGACTTTGCAGATAATGGTTAAACAAAGAGGAAAAGGCTCCAAACAACCCGACAAAGGTGATTCCTCCCGGGGAGGGAAGCAGAGATTGGTTAAACTCACTCCCCAGGCTCGTCAAAACATAAAGAAGATGAGAAAGGAAATTAAGACAGCTGATAGAGCCTGTGATCAGTCGGGGAGTGAGTATGTGCCCTCCTAAGACATTTCTTCAGACTCAGTAAAAACACATTTCCACTCAAGTTTCAGATTGACAGATGACACTCCTCCACCATCACCCACTGCCCAAGCACTAAAGCATGTTTCTACTGAGTCGTCTAAGGGCTCAACAGTCGGCAATAGTGAATACTCCACCTCCCCCACAACTTCATTATCTGGGGAGGGTGCAGACGGAGGTAAGGAGGAAATGCAAGGGGTTGAAGAGGTAGCTGAGGGTGGTGAGCCTTAGGTTGGAGGCATTTCCCGAACTAGAAAGCCCGATGTTTTGGAGGATAGGTTTGTAAGCCAGGTGGCGTACCACAAGTTTAGGGAGTGGTGGTCGGTGAGAAAATTGATACCGGAGTGGAGTTTCATTGATAGAGATCTTTTACCCCACAACCCTGACGTGCATAGACACTTCAGAATGAGAGTAGGTTGGGAGCACTTCCTAGATGACTGTGTGGATGCCAATGAACACTTGGTCAAAGAGTTCTATTGTAATGTAGCCCACATCGTAAAGGGTTCCAAAGTGACCAAGGTTCGGAACCTCAAGGTGTTGTTTGACGGGAAGTCGCTCAACGGATACCTGGGTTTCAATGAGGAAGATGAGTCTCTTTATATGGCAAAGTTGGAGATAGGCGAGGAGGTCCGTCCATGGTTAGCTCAGTACTTGGAAATCCTAGGTACCGTTCCGGAGTGGTTGACTGTTGGGGTCAAAATACTACTGAGGACCCTAAACTTTGAGGCGAGGGGCTAGAAGACATTTGTGTGCAGCCGGTTAGATCCTACTACCCATGACCAGACTCTTCCTCTCCACCGTTCTATTTTGGTTGCTTCCATTATGGCAGGGTACCCCATCAACGTGGGGAATGTGATATCCCGAATCATTTCTATAGTGGGTGCCGAGCATGACCGGAACTATCATTTTCCCAGCACCTTCACTATGTACTTCCGGGACTTGGGGGTGGACAAGAGGCCATATGACATCAAGGTCAAGGCGACAAACCCGTTCTCCTGGTATAGCGTGAAGAGGAATGACAACCCCAAGGATAAGAACTACAAAGCCCCTTCTTCTGCCCCAACTGGCCAGTCTGAAGAGCCAGTTGCGGTAGAGGCCCTCGCTGCGCCTGCCTCCACTTTTGCTGAGATGCCTTCTGGCCCTTCTACATCAGCAGGCCTAGAGATCCCATCATCCCAGGCCCATCCTATCACTGCCCACCGACTGAGTCATACACTTCAGAGTATCAACAACTGGATGTATACTGCTTCATCCAAGTTGTCCACCTTGACCACCACTATTGCAGCTCAGTCGACACCTCAGCCAGCACAGGTCCCACAATCCATTGAGGATGCTTTGAAAGAGATTCTTGAGAACCAAAAGAAAATCCTCACTACCCAGGATGCATTGGCAAAGGCAGTTGATTCGCATAGCAAGGCTCTCAAGGATCTTGCTAAGGAGCATAAGAAGCTGCGAAAGACACGGGCCTCCAAGGAGTCCGTGAAGGAGCTGTGGGCGGATGTTGACAAGATGAAGGCAGACCAGTTGCCTTTAGACCTATTGTTTGAGGACCCAGTTCCAGCAGCTGAGCCACAGCCAGAGAAGTCACAGCGACCTCCAAAGAGGAAGAGGATGGTTCCTAGAGCCGATGATGTTATCATCCAGTTGGCGTACCTAGCAGAGACTTTCTCCAGTCAGCCACAGGGTGTACCAGATCCAGAGCCTGTCCAGGTCTAGGCCTAGGTCCCAATAGCTGAGCAGCAGGACACCGGGAATCAGTCTGAGGTTCCCAAGCACATAGAGGACCCAAGGACCATCCATGATCCTATGCAGACCGACATGGCTTAGGGAGTCTTCATATCCTTTTTCTATCATTTTTATGCTTATTTGGACTAGTTGGCATTGGGGACAATGCCAGCTTTTATTTGAGGGGGTGCACCCTACATTTTTGGATGACTGTATATATTGATTCATTTTATGCTTTCTTGATTTTCACATTTGGTCTGTATATAATTTGATATTTAGTTACTTTTATCACATTTTTCATCTTTCTTTGGGTCTGTATATAAAGTTACATCATTGTATATATTCCCCGTTGTATATTCAAATCCCCTATTGTATATATTCGTTCTATTTTCGTCGCAAAAATTTTCCGTTTTTAGCTTCTTGTTTATGTTTGTAGCTTTTGTTTTGTTTTGGACGTTTTCAATAAGCCTTTGGTTTTCTTAATACCACGGTTCTTCCCAAAGGTGGAGTGTTGTGTGAACCGGGTGGCTCTTCCCAATGATGGATGGCGTGACAACCTTCTTAAGGGTTTGAGTCTATTTTTGTTTTTAGTTGTTTATAGTTAAGGATACCTTAAGCAAAGCCTCACCTGGGCCTAGCACATTTGGATTTGATCCCATGGTCAAAGACAAAATGTTGTGTTAGGATGGTGAAAGTCGTGACCTTGAGACTTTTATGTTGACCGATAATCATCAAGTGGTTTTTCGGGACCATTGTGTGCTCAAATCGTATCTAAGGTCGTTGTGGGCCCCCAACTCTATGTCTTTAGCGATCCTTTAGCTTGTGTGGTGAGTAATTGAATTGCAAATCCAAGTCCCGAGCCATTGGTCTAGAACTTGCCCCGAATGTTTGTTGAGGCGAAATCCTAAGTGAATTTTGACTTGAGACGTGATTATAGGCCCTCCTTGATCCAAATAATAGCTTGAAAAATTCCATAGCCTACCAATGATATGATCCCTAGTTAACCCTTTTGAGCCTTAGACCTTTTTCTTTCAAGAACCATGAGACAAACCTATACCCGTTCTAAAAGATACCCTCTCTTGGCACCCGATCTTTCCTTAAACACATGGCAAAAATATAAGTTTGGGGGAGGGGGAGACGAGGGTGGCAATAAAGTGGTAAAAGACACAAAAATGAAGAAAAGAAAAGGCAATGAAAAAGAAAGAAAAGCAAAAGACAAAAAGAATGCTCAATGTGAAAAAGAATAAAAAGGGATTCAAGAAAAGCAAAAGAATGAAAGGTGTGGAAAGTTGAAAAAGGAGAAACGGTTTGAATTGCATAAGCAAGAGTGACAACGTGTCCCTCTAACCCCTTAGAAAGAGGTGAGATGACTCAAAGAATCAAGAGAATGTATGCTGAATGAATCAAAGAAGTGCTTAAGGGAAGCTGAAACCCATTTAGATCAAAATATTCCTGCCCTGAACCAAAAGCCTTCACAATGACTCCACAAAAGCAAAATATGATCTTGAGTTGAATGATGCTTACATTAGTGGATACTCACATGAGGGGCAAGCATATGGTACTTAGAGCCAGACTTGTGACTTTTTCTTGAGAGAGATGAGTGAATTTCCATTAACATCGGTTTGTATGCCAATATTCTAAAAGGTGAGGTTTGCTTAGGGAGAGTTAAGGATGTGTGAGTTTGGGTTCCACAATGACCAAAGTAATTGAGAGAGTTCTTTGATGTAGTGAGTCAACTCTTGATGCTCTTGTGTCACACTTGATCCATGGTTTTTCAAAGGTTAAATGTTGTTAATAATTCAGTTGTATTGAGGGTAATTGTTAGTCCCAATTGATGCTAGTTGAGGTTACTTTAAGATAACCGAAAATTCTTGGATTTTTCCTTAGGGGGTGGGTCTTATTTTGTTTGCTTGAGGACAAGCAAAAGCTTAAGTTTGGGGGAGTTGATAACTAGGGATTTTGACGTATTTCATGCTCCTTCTTGCTTACACTTTGATTATAAATTCTTACAAAATAGTCCCAAAAGGCTCATAAGTTGTGCTTGATTGTAGGTTTGATCAACAAAGTGACGAGACGTCAAAGATCGGCTCAAAAGGAGTGAAACCTGCACAAGTACCAAAGACAAGACAACTCAGGACAAACAGGCCTAGTGCGGCCGCACTACACTTTGTGCAGTCCGCACTAGGGAGATTCAGAGAGCTGGATTTGAAGGCATCAAAGCAGTGCGACCGCAGTACATATTGTGCGGTCCGCACTTAAGACACCGCGGCCGCACTACCATTTTATGCAGTCCGCGGAAGCAAACTTCAGAGAGATGTCAAGTGCCAAGGTTCAAGCGTAGCCTGGGTTCAGAGAGTTGATTTTTCAGAGTCAAGAGCCTAGTGCGACCACACACCATTTTGTGCGGTCCGCACTGACCCCGCAGGGGCATTTTTATCCAATTTTTCCAGCTTATTATAAATAGAACATTTTTCCATTTTTAGGGTATCAGCTAATTTCTGAACTGAGCTGCGCTCGTGAGAAGACCATCTGTAGCTATTTTGGGCATTTTAACTTAGTTTTAACGATAGAATCTCTGTATTTACTTTAGTGTTTAATTAATATGCCTTTATCTTCATCTATTTCTCTATTCTTCTCTTCAAGCATGAGTAGCTAAACCCATTAGCTAGGGTTGTGGCTCAACCCTAGTGTGGGTAATTGATGGGTATTGTAATTTAGGGCTAGATTGACTATGGGTGTTTGTTATTTGGGTCAATTTTGTGGTTTAATTTATGAATTGGTGGTTGCAAATACTGGTTTGTGCTAAGTTGACTTGGCTCTTCTTGAGAAAGAGAGCCTAAGTCTCCAAAATTGACCCAACAAGGAACTGGGATGGACTCAAGAGAATTGATAGTCCCAATTAAAGGGTTAAACCTCGAGAGAGTAATTACCCGACTTGAACCCTAGTTGCTTGAGCAAATTTTCCTACCCATTTGGTCTTGAGAAAGTCAATTGGGCAAAATCACTCTTTCAACCGAGAGGTGTGAGAGTGGGTAAAATTGTGCAGCGGTTATAGCATATTTCTCCAATCATGTCAATCATGCCTTAGAGAAATTACCCGTCAATTAGCCACCTAGGTGAAAGTCACTACCCTAGTGCCTTTTTATCCATTAGATACAACTTTTAGCAATTCTCGTTTAGCATAATCTAGTTGCATTTATAATTAGTAGTTGATAATAGTAGTTTGTTAAAGAAAAACCAAAATGATTGAAAGTGATATTTGGAACAAATACACAATTCCACTCTAAATAGATACTCGAATCCATTCCTAGCTCCCTGTGGAAATCGATCCCGACCCACAAATCGGGTAAAAGCTATTGCGACCCTCTCTTCCTACTTTTTAGTAGTGCGGAGTAGGCTGCGATCAGCACGCCCACACGCCCGTCACCTAGCATGTGTCCCACCTCATTTATCAAAACAGTACGAAATTTCGGGGTTTCATACATTCAGGTCTAGATTTGCAATCGTTACTTACCTCAAACCGGGTGAAATACTACACGGCGACGCCCTTGCCTCTTGACTCGGCCTCAACTCGCGTCGAATATATTCAAAAGCAGAATCATAACATAAATAAATGAGCTAAGGGAACGAAGCCCATGCGAAAATAGTCAAATTACATCAAAAATTCCGAAATTGGTCAAACCCGACCCCCGGGCCCACGTCTCAGAATCTGATAAAAATCACATCAATAGAATCCTTATCCTCCCACGAGTCCATACATACCAAGAACATCAAAATAGGACCTCAATTGGTTCCTCAAATCCCCAATTTTACCTTTCCAATTTCAAGCCCTAGCTTCCCCAAATTTTCACCCTTAATCTCATAAATTTCATGCTTAAACAATTGAAAATCAACATAGAATCGAGTTTTAGATTCAAGAAACTTACCTCAATGGACACCCCATTGATTCCCTCTTCAAAACCCTCCAAAAAGCTTCAACTCCGGATAAAAATGGTGGAAAACAACCCAAAATTCGCGAAGAGGAACTTATATACTTTCTGACCCAGGGATTCCGCACCTGCGGTCCTTTTTCCGCTTCTGCGGTACCGCTTCTGTGGTCTATTCAACCGCATATACGGTTTTCACTTAAAGTCCTGGGACTGCACCTGCGCTTATCCACCCGCACCTGCGGTCTCGCAGGTGCGTTACACCTCCCGCACCTGCAACTTCTGGCTTTCTCTCATATGGCTGCATCTGTGGCTGATCTCTCGCTTCTGCGATCTCGCACCTACGGTCCCCAATCCGCAGGTGCGGTTATGACAGGAACTCAACAGCTTCAGCTGCAAACTCTAACTTCCAACTTCCCGATAACCATCCGAAATTACCCCGAGGCCCCCCGGACCTCAACCAAAAGTACGAACAAGTCATATACCACTATTCAAACTGATAGCAATCTTCGGAACACTTAAAACAACATCGAATCATCAAAACACCATCGGATTCAAGCCTAAGGTTCCCAAAACTTCCGTATCCCGCAAATGATCAAAAAGTCTATCAAACCTCATCCGAATGACCTGAAATTTTGCACACATGTCACAAATGATACAACAGACCTACTCCAATTTCCGTAATTCTATTCCGACCCCGATATCAAATTTTCTCTACCAACCAGAAAATGCCAAAATTTCAATTTCGCCAATTCAAGCCTAAATCTACCATGGACCTCCAAATTACATTCCGATCACGCTCCTAAGTCCCAAATCACCTCACGAAGCTATCCATACCATAAAAATCAAGTTTCGAGATCGTTTACTCACAAGTCAACTTTCGGTTGACTTTTTCAACCTAATGGCCAATTTAAGAGACTATGTCTCTCATAACACTCCAAAACTACTCCAAACCCGAACCAACCGACACAATACGATGTAATGAAGCTAAACAACACATAAAGAAGCAGAAATGGGGGAAGCAACGCGGTAACTCATGAAACAATCGGCCGAGTCGTTACAAAAATGAAACAGAGAGGAAGTCAAAATTTCTGATTCGGGGAAAATATTTGGGGATTACAAAAAGTGTTAGTGATAAAATATGAAAAATATTGTTGAACCAAAAATGCATATTAAGATGAAAAGCGATAAGTTGGAGGTGATCAATTTATGGCTTAGAGCTTGTTCAGCTTATAACTTTTAAAATGTGCTTTCAGAAAAATAAATTTGGAGAGTAGTAGTTTGTGTTTGGCCAATATTTTTTTTAATATTTGATAAACAAATTATATTTAATTAATCTTTCTAAAAACTGTTTTTGAGTGTGAAATTACAATAAAGACAACATCAAAGTTCATTTTACAATTAGTACCATTCACATAGAGATATAATTCGAATATATATTATGGAAGACTTTAATTAAGCACTTTTAATGCAAAAGCCAAAAGTGCTTATAAGATGGTTTGCCGATCGGATTTACTGTTTTCCTAACCAATATACATAAATTATATACTTATTATACATGGTTATGCACATATTATATATAGATTAAAAATATATTATATATCTATCGGTTATTTTTAGTTTAAACGGTTGATAGACAGCTGTTTAAATTAATTCTTCTTGATTTTTTATTAACATAACAAAACAGACATGTCAACCAAGCACTTTTCATCACCTTTAATAAAGTACAATGGTAGTGTATGGGTTAAATATTTATCTCTTGACTGCCCATTCTTCTCGACACTGAACATGTCTACTTGATTAATTATCTTTTCGATAGTCTTTTCCAATTTAACGTTTAGGGAGATTTTTTTCTTACTTTTACAACTTTATGCTATCAGCCTATCACGATTAAAAAGGAAAAAAGTACTTAGCTTTTTTGTGGTTATTTACTCCACAAAAAAGAAAGAACGTTAGCTTTTTTATTACAATCATCTAAGAGCTCTTGTACACACGCACCATTCTCTGTGTAGCGTATTATTCTTAAGGAGAAATATATTTATTTGACTGATTTACATCTCGGGAGTTTGGTCAATACTTCAGGTGTTGTTTATAAAAATATCTATCGATTATAATTTATAACATAGCCCAATTTGTATATCTCAGTCTAGTTAGATAGTTCCTCGTCTCATTTTATGTGATGCTCTTTAAGCATAAAATTTAAGAAAGAATCTTTCTTTAAAAAATAAATTATGGTCTGAAACAACTCATTTATATATGTGTTGCTATAAATCATTTGATTAAGAGTGAAAGAAAAAGTTTAAAAAATTTAAATACAGATTTTTTTTGAGATAAACTAAAAGGAATATATATCATATAAATTGAAACAGAAAAAACATTCTTCTCCTTTTTGCTCCGACAATAAAAAGAATGACCGAAAGTGGGCGAAAAAAGCAAACAATTTCCGTTGCCGGGACTTGAACCCGGGTCTCTCGGGTGAGAGCCGAGTATCCTAACCACCTAGACTACAACGGATTTGGTATCCGAAGCTAACAAAATATTATAACATTCAAGAAGTCACTAAATTAGAACATTAGTCAATTGTTAATACTTCAATAATATTTGTACATAGTAATTTATGCTACAAAACGTGATTGGTAACCTTTAGTATGCAATGAGCTTAATCGAAAATTTAGTCTAATGAAAAATTAAGTAACAGCTGAAAGAACATAAATCTCTACTAACTAAGATCGAGAAAAAAAAAAAAACATAAATTGTTACTAAAAAAATTGACGAAAAGAATTTTCCGGTCTACTAACAGAAAACGTTGCTTGCAAGTTCATATGTGAAGGGCAAGTATCATCTTAGGATTAGCAGTTGAGTGAAAGAAACAACGAAAAGGGAAAATGGTGATAATTGTAGTCTAGCTAGTGGTCGTTTGTTCATGGGAAAAGAGTTATGAACACCTACCTCAAAATCTTAAGACAATAGATGGAATAACACATAACCATTGAACCCCCTTTTAGAATTATTATATTACATAACTGACGACAGACAAGTGTAACATTCTCTATTATCTCACATGTGTAACATTCTTTATTATCTCACATGTGTAACATGGTTCTCTGATTTACACGTCGATTTAGTTTTCTTTTTTCGTAGGTACATGGTGAAAAATTCCTTAGTTTTGGTTGTGTTTACCAATTACTAAGAATTGGTCTAATTTTGATTAAAAACTATAGGGTCTTATTTCCTTGGCTGGTTCAAACAATGAATCTTGGTGCCAAGGTCTTGATGGTCTTGCCTCTCGTTCTGCTGCTTATTCCGAATTCACAAGGCGCCCGTTTTGCTAAATGGTAAGTAAGTATACATTTCTACTTTAGGGTTTTAACTTATATACGCGGATAATATAAAGCTATTTCATGCATAGACTCAACGAGCGAAATATGTCGTCAAAATGAAGTGTGCTCTGCTCTCTCACGATCTCTACTGAAAAGACTAAAGGCTCCCTACTAAAATAGGTTGCCAAACTACGACGAGAAAGTTTCGCCATATATTTTGATAAGACAATGATTTTTTGTCATTTTCAGGATAAGCCTAGCATGGTCATTCTTGGAGCAGAGGCCAAAGAACAGACCACCTCAGAACAAGTTGTTGACTACAGTCTACAGTCTACACCGAAATAATTCCTCACGCTGTCAATCATGGCAAGCTTATAGCCTGTTTGGCCAAGCTTATTTTTGGCCAAAAGTGCTTTTTTTTGCCAAAAGCACTTTTGGCCTCAATTTGAGGTGTTTGGCCAAGCTCCTGGAAGGAAAAAAAGTGTTTTTGAGGAGAAGCAGAAGCAGTTTTGGAGAAGCAGAAAAAAGTAGCTTATCTCCAAAAGCACTTTTGAGAAAAATACACTTAGAAACAGTTTTTTAAAGCTTGGCCAAACACTAATTGCTACTCAGAAATGCTTTTCAAACTAATTAGCCAAACACAAACTGCTTCTCACCAAAAGTACTTTTGAAAAAGCACTTTTGAAAAAAAACACTTCTCAAAATAAGCTGATTTTTGTAGCTTGGCCAAACGGGCTATTAATCTGCTATTTTGCATTTCATGCATTTAGTATTTGAAACTCACTGTCTCAGACTAATTCAAATTTTGTTTTGGGTCGGCCCACTAAGGTGAGTAAAGCGTTTCTCCATTTCCAGGGTTCAAACCAGAGACCTCTGGTCAAGAAAATTGATCTCAATCATTTCATCAACACCCTTAGTGGTTCTTGAAATCTAGCTAGTGTTTTTTTTTTCTTTTTCTTTTGGCATAAAAAAATTGAAACTCGTTCCAATTAATCCATATTTACACATGGTAAGCCCAAAAAATTGCATAAGTATGATACTTTTTTAGGTGATCTTTAACTTTTGACCCCCACTTGCGGCATTGGCAGAACTTCAAGGTCAAAAATTAAAAGTGATGTTTATGGGGCAAGCGAAGGGCAACACTTGTTAAGCTTCAAGTTCTTCCCCCGGGGTAAGTGATGACAAAAATTCAAGACCATCCACTTTTAGAGTAATTTGTGTACTTCACCCGGTCAATGCTTCATACCCGGACATTTTCCATTCTCAAGGCCCGAACTAAAGGCCTCTAATTAAGAGCGAGGGGATCGCAACAATTCCACATCCCTTGATGATTCTTGAAATCCTGCTATACCTTACCTTCTTCAACACTTTCAAGAACCTCACTATCAAAGTTTCATGGTTTAATATACAGATTTTGTCTGGTGGACAATCTGAAGTCGAGGCTACGTCTCAACTTGAATGCGATGAACCAAGGTGGCAATCTATGGCACGTTTCATTCTCATACGCCAGAGCCCCTCATAACTGTTTCATAGTTAAAGAACTGTGAAATGGCCCCTTATCGCCTTTGGTACTAAGAGGGCTACATTTAGCATTTCAAATACTGGCCATTTTAAAGAAATTTCCCAGTATACATGTCATCTGTCACAGATCCTGCTTATATATGTCGAAAATGAAAATTTTCCTACAAGAACAACTGCTACGATGCCATGTAACTCCACCCGATTCTTCTTTTACCAACCTTGTAAAACTGATGTCTGACCGATATTTTTCCCAATCATGGTCAAACTGTGAGGCAAAGTTGTGCTAAAGCAACATTACAAAATGTAAGAGTTCTAAAGAACGAGACTTAAGAAGAAGAATTGCACATGTTTAGTAGCAAGCCATAGTACACGAGATCAATTCATACAGATGACATCGTTCATGGATGGGCAACTATACATCTGTCCACGACGAGATACATAATTTAGTGGTTAGTTAAAGGACATAAAATATACTTCAGTGTGTATAGCTGGGAGATGATGTTTCACATCCAACTCCTACCTGAAACCTGGCACTGGGACAGCCATAAATCTATATGTTTAACAATCTTTTCCCTTACTTTCCGAACTGCATCAGGGGAACTGCAGTTTTTGGCGTCACCTGTGATATGAAATAATTTTCATGAAAAATGCATCACGGTTCATTGCTTCAAAAGAAGGAACTTCACAAAACATCATGCCTAAGACAAGTCGAAGATCAATAGAGACAGCAATCCTGGTAAACTTTGTGCGCTCAATGTAGCTTCTAAAATTGGAATGACACTAGCAGTTAATCAGTTTGATGTTCTTATCATATATGTAGACTGAAAGCTATATTTCAGATAATTGTCCAATTTGATGCTAACTTCGACTAACTTTGTGTGTTCAAAGTAGCTTCTAAAATTGGAATGACGCTAGCAGTTAATCAGGTTGATGTCCTTATCATATATGGGGTCTGAAAGCTATATTCAGATAATTGTCCAATTTGATGCTAACTTCGACTAACTTTATTTGGTGAGCAAACTAAAAGTATCCAACTAAAAGTATGAAAATGTTGGAGACATTGGACCCTCTGAATCAGTAAAAAACATAACATACTGATAGGACTAAACAAATTACGAACTAAAGAAAGAACAAGTCACAAATTGGAATTTTGCTTATTAAGCTTTTTCTTTAAAGTCAAAATGCTTTATTAGTGAACAGTACGCATCAAAATATCTAATATGGTTATCTGGACTAATCACATTCTTCTAGCAAGCCTCCGTGCTCCGTTAATTATTTATACCAAAAGATATATTTTTAGTATGGTATAATGAAACAAGAGCTAGCTTTTCATGATCCTAACATCCCTCTCAAATGCCTTGAACATTTTCCTATTCCTCTTTTCAAAATTACCCTAAAGGGACACAATGGAGTTACTTTCCACACTGCTTTTCTTCTCTTTTCCAATTCTCTTTAGCCTCTAGGTCGCAACTACTCAAACACCATCCTTAATAACACCAAATTTGATGTCAAATAACAAATTGGCCGCAAAGCTGTGAAACAATTCGAAATTGCACTTAAATATGGTTTGCATCTTCCCCACACCTTTACACAGCAATTAGCTTGCTCCTTCTAAGATTTTCCGCCCTAAAAATTGCATTTTATGTAGCACACCAGGTGAAAAGGGCAACTTTTTTTTGACAGCTTAGGATTATCCATATTGACTTCCACAAGTCCTCATGTCACCCCCTTAGGGTAATCCTACGTGATAGGAATCTTATGTTTTTTCCCATTGACATTCACCATTAATTTCTCATTGAATTGCAAGTGCTACCAACTGTATGCAGCAGTTCAGGGTCATAGTTGAGAACAACATAAATTTAAATTTTTTATCATAAATAATCGCCAACGAGAATTTGGTTTATTTTTTACAAACCTGATGCCGATAAATCTGCGAATCTAGAAATTCATTTCGATTATAGAGGTAAAAGAAAATAAGAATAATAATTGCAGCAGCGACCAAAGAGACTAAATTAAGTAAGATTAAATAGAAAAACTGCAAGCAAAGAAAAGGAAATATGGGGTTTGACGTAAGAATACTCATGTCCAGCGTACTACAGGATATGCAAAACCAGTGAAGTCTAAACAGTTAACGTTGAGATCTGAAATATGCATACCTTCAGGGACTAAAGGAGACTGGGGGCAGCCCCGCAAGTCAGTTCCATGGCCACAGTTATGGCAAGAGACTATGTAAGAAGGCACTGAAAGTTGAAACGGGGTCTCAGAAACAAGAAAAATTACTTGCAGTACAACAATTTAAAGTCAGTACTCTAGCTCAACAAAATTGTCACTTCAGAAGTACTTTTAGCATAAGGTCATTCGGTTTCTGATCCGTCACTTTGAATCAAGCACACACTTCTCTGAGATAAATCTATTATTAATTGTTGCAGACGAGTTTATTGGAAAATATATGAAGTTATGAACCACATTAGCAGATGAATCTTCAATATGGACAACAGATTCCGAATACAAATTTTACTTTATGATTTAAGAAAATTTCTTGCAGATGAAGAACGGTCCATTTTACCCTTCGTTTAATTTTTGAATGGTAGCATGGTTAATTCTACTATAAAAAAGATAAAACAAGCATTAATAAAGGTCATGCATCTGTCCTGGAATACAACACTCTACCAATCTAGTTTCACAATAGATGGGGATGAAATTTCACTACCGGAGCAGCCTAAAACTTACTCTCTGGGGAAGAAGTCTGTTTTGACGCATGTCGCCAGGGATCCTGTGATCCATTGGTGAAGATAATCTTTGACCCTGCCAAAACAAAATTTTAAAATAATGAAATTTGTAATTCCATAATTGTTCCATATTTGTACCAGGATAAAGTGAAAAAACAAATTGTCTATTCATCCAACTAGAGCTCCCACCCTCTCGAACATTTTTTAGGCATGACAAACGGGTAAATGGCGTGACAGAGACAGAATATCTATGGAAACAAAGACAAGTCAAAGAAACATTCTATTCCATTGACAAATACTCGTATAGAGACAAATTCCAAATGCCAGAGATGGCATTCAGTTAGATATTGAGTCCAATCTGAAAGTCATCAACCCCAAAAAACAAGGTTTTAAAAATTTCAGAGATAAAACATACACCTTCCATTAAACTGAGCATGCTCTAAAATACAGCCATTTATATCAAGTATTTATCCCCCCACCCCCAACACACACACCCTCTCAGTTGGCTTGAGGTAATTATTTTATTTTCTTTAAACATTAACACAAGTGATAAACTTAAGCCAACAGTGACGTCATGTCATTACTTTGTAAAAGTATCAGGGTGTGCTGTGAATGTTGGGATCATATAAAGTAATCCGGGGTAAATTGATTAGCTGCCAAAAGCTTTTAGCAAAGCAAAATAAAAAGACCAACCGACGGAATCAAATAAAATAACATAGGTAATGAATATTCTCTTATTAAGTGCACCCGAGCCGACAACAGATTTTCCTTTCTTTTTTTCCTTTCAAATAAACTCAAGGGTATCCTATTAACAGATATATCGGATAAGGAAACATAAAGGAGAAATGAGACTGCTGAAATAACTATCAAATGGTTACCAGCAATTTTTGTTCCTCCATAGTACAAGTTAGTTGCATCAACTTCAGGATATATACCGGTGCCAAAGACATTCCTGCAAAGGTCCAAATGGTATCTGCACGAATGAATTATGAAGTCAGTTCACCAGAAGGTGTGTGACTAAACAAGTGGAAACAGCTCAGTTGAACAAAGAAAAGAAACAGGGCTTAAATACTTCCAAGAGTAAGACACATGCCTGGTATCAACTTTAGTAGAGCGAATACTATCATTCGAGGGTGCAACCTGAAAATATGCAACTTCTGTGCAGACCTGGAACCACCACAAGTGATCAGAAGTATCACCATTTACAGCAGTGTTCTTCAGATTTTCCTGATTGTATGTTTTGACGCTGACCCCCAAAGTCTTAATGTAATACTCCTTTACATAAGTGGCATATGCATTCTGCAAATAAGAAATAAAATAAATGATTAAAGAAGTAAAGAGGATAAGCAAAGTCTTCCACAACATGAATTCTTTTTTCTTTTTGGGTGATTGGCTCTTGTAACATGATGTTCTGGTCAGTGGTCACAGATTATGCAGCTGGAATTAAGCTGAATTCCTCATTTAAGTGTAGAGAACTTCCTGGAAAGCTAGCATAACAGGAAATCGATAAGGAAAATTTTGACATAGAGAACTTGAGATTTTTCAGAACTACCTATCGAACATAAACATCCATGGGAATATCTACTTATGTTGTTTCCGAATATAGAATATATACACTCTAATCCAGGCGCAGCTGGAAAATTGTTCTTCAGTAACTAATAATTTTTTTGTTTAACTACTTACTGGTTCTAAGAAAAGAGAAAAGGCATATTTATATAAATATGGGTATCTTCTCTAAGAAAACTTATGTACGTGATACTGAAGAAATTCTCTTCGTGGCATTTCTGACAAGCTCCCGAAGGTAATATGTCTCTGATCTCAACCTCGTGGGGACAGGGGACGCTTAGGGGGGTGGGAGGGGGAAGGGGGTTACACTCCAAAAATAATGTAAGGCAACAAATGAAACCATACCACTAAATCTTCCC
Organism: Nicotiana sylvestris; assembly: GCF_000393655.2. Classification (NCBI taxonomy): domain Eukaryota; kingdom Viridiplantae; phylum Streptophyta; class Magnoliopsida; order Solanales; family Solanaceae; genus Nicotiana; species Nicotiana sylvestris. The sequence continues at coordinate 171,351,336 of NC_091065.1, forward strand.
CAGACTTCTTTGCTTCAAGTAGTGGGATGCATAGTTTGTCTGGACTTCCATATTGAAACTAAAACATCAAAAACTTTCAATTAGGAAAATAACAAACTCGTTCAATAGAAGATATCTTATGAATGTCTCATACATACTGCTGTAACTGCAGCATCTGCGAGAAAGTACAGGAAGTCACCATCAATCCTCAGCTGAAAGAAAATTAAAGTTTCTGTGTATCAGACTTATAAAAGAGAGCAACAATAACGATGCATCCTCTCCTTGATTGAGAACATGAAGTAACATGTTTATTATTTGGTCAGATTACATCAATCCAAAGTCTCTTGAGATCATAAAGCTACGGGGTTGGCAGTATTCGCCATTGCCCATTTAACCTATGTTAAGGATTAATTGGTTTGAACTTTAAAACTCAACCAATAAAGCATTAATCTGACGGACTTCAGCAGCCCACATTACTGCATATATCATCACTGATATGTTTCCGTAAGCATTAAAGGGTATACTATTATAGACTACTACTAGAAAAAAATGGAAAGAACAATTGAATATTATACTTAATTAGTATCCAGAGTTACCACAGATATGATCAGCAATATGCTGCTTTAGATGATTGAGGTCAGAATGTCAGAGAATTCTTTGAGAGGAAGGTAAAGAAATCACACAAACAATGAACAACCAATACCTCATCAGCACCAAACAACGCTTTAAGGTCCTTGCGATTTGACGCAAGCCTTGTTTCTACTAGTTGAGTAATTTCTTGCAATACTGCTTTACATTCTGGACCAGCAGATTCGCCAACCTACAGTAGGAAGACCAGGAGTCAAATTCACAGATCCTCTAGAAACTGTGTCCAACAAATCCAAAAGAGAGCCACAAACAGACAACATTCTTAGTCACATTGTCTCAATTTCACAGTGTTCAGGCCTGTTCTCTTGTAAGCTTTTTTCTTTTGGGATTTATTCTCTTGTAATACTATAGGAGTTAGAGGCATTCTCAGATGATCATCTTCCTTCTTTAGTGATTGAGGACAGCTTGTGTTTTTTATTTTTCCCAACTTTTGTCTCTCCCTTTTATTAGTACTACTAGTAATTATTTAACGAATATTCTAAGATAATAGAAGGACTAAGCCTGTTCGTTCAGGAAAACAAAACAACTGTTACCAAAAGGCTAATTTTCTACAAGCAATTAAGCTTACACACACAGTTACTTCTTCCAAAACCATATCTAAACTCAGATAATGTTTCCAAAAACAAAATAAAAAACAAAAATAAACTAAAAACCACAATGTTTTGTAATCCATCACCTAAAGAAAGATAAAACTTGCAAAAGGAAGAACATCCGAAGAGCTTTCCTTTGCATTACCATTTTTTTTCCTGATGCGAAGAAAACTACCATAAATATTAACAACCAAAGTAGCACAATTTTTACCTGCTTGTCAAAATCTGAGAAGCTGTAAACTGCTTGAACTACAGCAGAGCTTGCAAGGCTTCCACAAGTCAGGTGAGGAAACTTCAGGCGAAACCATGCACTAAGGGCTCCTGAGTATGAAATACCAAAGAAAAACCACGGGTTTTCAACATTGGATCTGTTGAGCTTCACGTTCAGGGACTCCTGCAGCATATAAGAACTATTATCCGCTGAACAATCATCATGCAAAAGGGAAAGAAGGGGAATTGAGAAGTGGTAAACTAAATCAGTGATGTAACATAGGACTTATTTTATTGCATACCTGAATCAAAGGCTCATCATTTCACGCTTTCCTATCATTTATTTTTCGTCTTGCTAATATTGACATTTTGAAATTACATATAGAGATGCATTGACGAACTAGAAGCAGACTACCCACCTAAAATATGGGTTGTCAGATTTTAATTAGTTCTGGGCCAAGTGCTATAATCCAAAGACATGTTACCTATAGCGCCACTAAATGGTGGTTGGTTTACCCTAATCTCACGAGATATCGCAAAGATTATAAGAACTTTGGATTGACACAAAATTACAATAGATAGAGGATATAGAATTAAGATGCAACCAACCTGATAGAAATTCCTGAAAGCTGCCAAGTCAAAAAGTGCCTGTTTTGATGACAAATATTTCAGATTCCCAGTTGTCAAGGATTTGAAGGGTGAACTCTTCCCGTAATAGCGATGCTCAAGAGTAACGACAGCAGCTCCAAACTTCTTCGCCAAAACCTGTTAAACAGGCAAGGTTCAGAAGTAGAAGTTAGTGGTTTTAGCCTTCCATGACTCCAAATGATAAGTCATTGTCACAGCCAAAGCATGTACCTATGTGTTTGTTTTGTGCCAGCAAACCATAATACTAAAAGCTGTAACTCATTGCCGAGGTTATTTGGCTTAAAATAATCTCAGTATAAAATTCGCATTGTTACCTGGGTGTTTGGTTACCATTTTTGTTTCTCGAATAAATAAAATCATATTCCACGTAACTTATGTGGGAAATCATGTATACCGGAACAACGTGGAATAGGAGTACTTGTACTAGCAATATGATAAGAGCAGCTTAAGACCTTACCTTAATTATAAAAACTATGATCATGACAGTATCAGATAGTAAGAATTCCTAATTTTTGAATTTATCAGTAAGGTAAAACTTGTATTTTGCCACGTATTGATCTTTTTAACTAAATAAAGTATGACAACAGATTCAAATAGATATCAACTGAGATACTTGAATTAAAACCACACAAAACATTTGACCAACTTTAGCAGTGCTAAAACGATCCTAAAGCATATAAACCACGATTGCAATTTCTAAGATCAACCTAGGTCACAAAAATGAAAGATCAATTTTTTTCCCATTTCCTTCTCCAATTCCTACCGCCATGTTACCCCACCCATGGCAAAAGGGGAGATTGAAAGCGAGTTGGGCACCGGAGAAAAAGAGGGGAAGCGGCATAAAGGACTTGACTGTCTTGATAAATAAAGTAAAAAGACGAAACAAGAATTATAAGAACGCATTCACGAATAGAATATAGGATCAGCAGTAAGGATTACAACTTACACTGAGGTAATCATTCGGTATCCCGTTGCAAGCAGATTCTCCACAAATTTTCAAAAATATGGGTCCATCAGGACTTCGGAAATAGTCAAGAAACTCATAGTACCTCTGTCCAAATGTACGATGATCCTATAAAATAGCAGCACCAAGTTAAAGGCATACAATGGCCAATGCAGCCAATCAAAAACAACTAAATGCTTGATCCATCTTTATCTTGACTACCTATTGATCCATTTATTGGACTTTTAAATCCTACAAGCTTTTACTTTCATAGTGCTATACTTGTCCTAGTAGCACATATTTCTCTTAATATTCAACTGCATTGGATGGATTCCTTTCATTCTCACGTTGATATAGTTATCTCAATGCATCGAAAATCTTCATGATAATAGAAACATAAAGGGGCAAGATTAATGTTTTTTCCAGGTTCAACAACAACAACAACATACCCAGTGTAATCCCACAAGAGAGGTTGTTTCCAATAGACCCTCGGCTCAACGAAAGCATAACACAACAGTTATGACAAAGAAATACTCGGGATCCTATAAAACCATTTTTTTTTACGTACTTCAATGTAAAAACATAATTTTCAAGTCTATATTCTCCCCAATTTTCAGTAAAAATTATAACAAGGGATTTTTCTAAGATAATACAAGAAACAAATTTTTGAGCTTGATGCCTCTCAGACCATCCCCACCCCAAAGCATAACTTCTTGTTACAGCAAAAACAACAATTTCACCATCCAAAGCAAACAATTTTATTAGTTTTAAAGTACAAGAAAAAAGGTGAACCCAATTTTTTTTTAAGGGTACACAAAATTCAATCTAACCCATTAAAATTTCCATAAAACAAATTGAACTTTGTATATAAATAATATAAGCTAATCATATTTCACACATATTTTTTCCCAAAGAACACAAATAGAATTCATAAAAGGGTTCTATCTGCAAAAGCTATAAATAAATAAATATATATAAAAAGAAGAAGAATATTACGTAAGGAGAAAAGTGATCAAGAGTCTGATTGAACCAGTGTTCTTCTTTGGTCAAGTATTTGTTATTCTGTGAACTGATTTGCTGAAGAAGCTGAGAATTTGAGATTCCCTTTGAGATTCTAAGCAACTGTAAGAAGAAAGCCAGAAGTAGAGCTAAGCCAGTTAACTTCTTCATCTTTTGTTGTTTCTGTTATTGATTTGTTGTTTTTTATATAATGTATAATTGTTATATTATCCTCGGAATTTTGCTTTTGTCACATCAACCTTTGTACAATTGTCCTACCTAGCGCCGCAGCTTCTACGATATTGCGGAAATTTTAAAAAAAAGAAAAAAGAGAAGAGATAGTTTTACTTAGCACAAAATTAGATTTCATCAATTTTGGAATTCTAAAATGTTAAAATTTTGATTAATCACTGCCCATAAAGTATTAATTGCAGACGATTAAAATGTTGGTTATATCGAATAAAGAAGTACAAAATGATATATTATTAAGAGGTAATCATTATAACGAAAAATATAAAATTGGTCGGCTAGCCGAAACTAATTACATTCGCTAGTTAGATGTTTACAATATATATATATATATATATATATATATATATATATATATATATATATCGTCCGTTATTATTTTTGGGAGTGGCTAAAAATACAAGTTTCTCATCATTATATGACTGACGCGAGCTAATGGGCTGGGCCAATCTGGACTCAAATGAGCCCAAGCCTGAAATATGCGAGCTTTGATTAGGGCCTAAATTACGGGAAAATTTTCGTTCATATACCATATAAGAAATTATATTACTAAATATGTTCATAGTTTGCATATTACCCTTCATGCTAATAGTTTTTTTACATAATATAGACAATGCATTAAATAAGGAATCATTGTAGCCGTAGACTTCCTTATTTAGGCGCGCTAAAATTAGGGATTAAATATTCTTCCAGATCTTCCACAACGCAAATCACGCACATTAATCTTCTTCGTCAGTTTCGTTTCAAATTTAGCATCTCTGCTCTTTCGATACACTATGTTTCAAACTGTTTTCTAATTTCACAAATCAAAAACGACTAAATCTTCTACATCAAACGCAATTATGTCCAAATTTCAGTAATACAAAGTAAAGGAAAAGAGAGCAGCAATTCCACCATTGACATCCATTAAAAAGCTTTGAAGCTTTGAATTCAAATTTGGGTTTTCAAAAATCATTATTTGTTTGGATTGGGTGTTGTTACAAATAATTGGGAATGTGGTTTGGAGTTTATATCTCAATTTTGAGGAGTTTTGGTGAAGATTAGACTTGGTTTTGGCTGAATTTCGGATTGAAACTCGAAGAAGAAGAAGAAGAAGAAGAAGAAGAAGAAGAAGAAGAAGAAGAAGAAGAAGAAGAAGAAGAAGAAGACAACATGACATACATTATATTGCAGAAATTGTAGAAAAATTGTAGAAAAATTGTAGATAAATTGTAGAAAAATTGTATTCTGTTGTTTATTTATTTTTCTTTTATTCATTTAACTATTGTATGAAAGTTGAACAACATTGTATAAAAATTATATTTAAGTAGTATTATATTGTAGTTGTATATAACTTAGTAGAAATAATGTACGAAAATTGTAGATAATTTGTAGATAAGTTGTATAATATATAATAAGTTGTTTGAAAATTATATTTACTATGTATAAATCAGATACAAAATATACAAAGGACATATTGTATAAATTTTGTATGTAAGTTTTATGTTATTGTAGTTGTATTTCACGGGGTGGAAATAATGTGTGAAAGTTGTAAAAAAATTGTAGATAAGTTGTATTCCTCTATAACGAGAGATGTTGGCATATCAAGTAACTTTATTGTTGCAGACGAACATACATGAAAATAAAGATAAATTCTGTTATAAACAGTTTGTAGAAATTTTGTAGATAATTTGTAGAAACATTGAAATTATGTATTTTCATATTAATTTTTCAAATAATATGCAGTTTTATTGTAGAATAAATGTAGAAAACAAGCTATTGTGAGTCTTATTTGACTCATTCCTCACATTCAACCTATTCTACAAATTCACGCCTCTTTAAATACAATACAACCGTACTTTTTTGAATTTAAAGGTATAGCAATATATATAACTTAAAAAACATCTTCTCCTCTGCACAAGTTAGCTCCAAAACAGACGAAGTGGAATAACAAGCTCCCATCAAAACTTTTAACACAAAAACACAAAGCTCAAATTTTATGTTATTGTAGTTATATTTAAATAGGTGGAAATAATGTGTGAAAGTTGTAGAAAATTATAGATAAGTTGTATTCCTCTATAACGGGAGATGTTGGCATATCAAGTAACTTTAGTGTTACAGACAAACATGCATGAAAATAAAAATAAATTTTGTTATGAACAATTTGTAGAAACATTGAAATTCTGTATTTTCATATTAATTTTTTCAAATGATATGTAGTTTTGTTGTAGATTAAATGTAGAAAATAAGCCATTGTGAGTCTTATTTGACTCATTACTCACATTCAACCTATCCTATAAATCCACGCCTCTTTAAATACAATATAACCATACTTTCTTGAATTTAAAGGAATAACAATATATATAACTTAAAAAACATCTTCTCCTCTGCATAAGTTAGCTCCAAAACAGACGAAGTGGAATAACAAGCTCCCATAAAAAATTTAACACAAAAGCACAAAAGCTCAAAAATAAATAAACAACAGTCTACAATTTTTTCTACAATTTATCTACAATTGCTGCAATATAATGTATGTCATGTCGTCGTCTTCTTCTTCTTCTTCTTCTTCTTCTTCTTCTTCTTCTTCTTCTTCTTCTTCTTCTTCGAGTTTCAATATGAAATTCAGTCAAAATCAAATCTAATCTTCACCAAACCCCCTCAAAATTGAGATATAAACTCTAAACCATATTCCCAATTATTTACAACAACACTCATTCCAAACAAATAATGATTCTTAAAAACCCAAATTTTAATTCAAAACTTCAAAGCTTTTTAATGGCTGTCAATGGTGGAATTGTTGTTCTCTTTTCCTTTCCTCTTATATTACTGAAGGAACACATAATCATAACCATCAAATCGACCAGGCTTGTGCTCATCTTCCCCAGGCACAAAAACATTGGGACAAGATTGCAGAGGTGTCGACAATGCCTTGACTATGGAAGAAATAATGAGATTTTGATACATAAATCATGGGTGTGGGAGGGAAACGTGGGTAAAGGTGTGAGAATTGGAGAGAGAAACTTGGGGGGGGGGGAGTGGTATTAGAAGGAATATACGATACCATTAAATTAGGAGTGTAATTAGTACCTTTAAAAACCACTAATGGTATATAAATGGTAATGCCAAATGTAATTATATGAAACCTTAAACATTGAGGGTAATATAGTTTCCTATATGACATAGGAATGTAAAAATTCCTAAATTATGGGGAGAAATTCAAAAATAGCCTTCAAATATAGCTACAGTTCAAAAGTAATCGAAATTTAACCACTTTTCATGTAAAGATAAATCTGAACGAAAATACTGTTCAAAATCCGAAAGATACTCCAACATAATATACTGAAACTCCAGTATATTATAATGGAGTTCCAGCATAAGTATACCGGAACTCCATCATAATATATCGGAGTTCCAGTATAATATATCGGTCCAGCATAATATGCTGGATGTTCATAGACAAGTGCTCCAATCTCCAGTACATTATGCTAGAACTTTCCGCGTGTTGGAGTTCCAACATAATATGCGAGAAGTTCATATAGAGGTATACCGATATCCAGTATATTATGCTAGACCGGTCCCTGTTGCAGCAAAATAGTAGCTATTTTTCAATAACTTTGCAAACGCTGACTATTTTGAATGACCAGTCTGAAAACTGGCTAGTCCTACTCTACTCATAATGTTTTACGAAAAAGTTATAACCTTAGTAATTACATGTGTAGTTTTAGCATACAGTCAAACTCCTCTATAACAACCTTGTTTGTTCCTAATATTTTTGGATGTTATAGCGAAGTGCTGTTATAGAGAACATATATTATAACATAACATGAAATTTGGTTCCGAAAAAAGCTTGACTTTTATAGTGAAGTGTTGTTATATAAGAATGCCATTATAGAGAGGCCTGACTGTATTACCAAGTTAGGATAACTGAGTAATTACATGATTTGACAGGTCATAATAAAAAATGGATATTTCAACACTTAATTACAATTGAGCTTAATAAAGGATCGATGAGAAGTGAGACCGAACAAAAATGGTCATTTTACGTATGTGTTCTTCAAAAGTGGAAGAATGACATAAAAGTCACAATACAAAGCTTTAATTTCTACCCATTTCTTGTGTGTTACAGTCAAAGGTATATCTTAAATCGCAAAATCTTGCTTCTTCAATTTCATGTTGTTTAATTGGACACCAACTTAAAGACAATCCATTCATCAATATATATATGTTATCCCATCAGAGTTTACAAGTTGGCTACTGATGGCTACTTTAATTTGTGGGATTTTACTCAAATAGCCTGGCGAATTTACTATTTAATTTTTCATAATCGGTTTACATAGATTATACATTGGTTATATACAATCATATATATATAATACATGAATTATATAAATATTATATATTCACCGATTACTTTTGATTTAAGTTGTTAGATGAGCGGCTATTTACTTAATTTGTATTGTTGTATATAGCTGACTTTTTGTTGGTATGTTGCAGTTTTGTGTCCTTGGTCTTTTCTGGGATAATGCATAAAATCCTCCCTGAACTATACCCGAAGTAGTTACGATACACTTTACATTTGTGTGAGTCCTATTACCCCCCTAAACTTTTTAAAAGTAGAATAAATGTCACCCTAGCTAAGTGCTGACGTGCCATAGAGAACTAAATATTTGGCAAGCGGTGAAATACACGTGCTGCCACATGTAATTTTGTATTTTTATTTTATTTTTTTAAATCTATTTTATTTTCTTCCTTTTTCTTTTCTTTTTTAATTCGAAATGTAACGGAAATATTATTTTGTATTTAGAAAAATGAAAGGACAATTTTTTTTTATGAACTTGAAGAACTATTAGAGATGTTGAGCATGTTCGGACGTTGCTGAAGTTTTAAAGTTGAGATTCAAGTGCTAAATTCATTCTAAATCCGTAGTTGTAGATGAAATTCGAAAATAAAAAAAAGAATTTCGAATCCACCATTGTTGAACTTAAAAAAGCTTAAAGAAAAAAAAATAAATTTGTCAAAATTCTTGGTTGTTGGCCAAATTGATCACTGGGGTACGATGATGATGTTGTTGTGAAGTTGTAGCTGAAATTTGAGCTTGATTTAGTCGAGTTTTTGTTGAATTTTGACACTAAAAAATAGAGTTGGAGCTCTTGAAAATGGGTGATAAAACGGGGATGAAGAGCTCTTGAAAATCAGCTTTGAAATTGACACGTGGACATTTCGTATAAGTTATAGCCTTTTTTTAAAGTTCCCACGCGCTTGAAGGAGTTGTTCTCACGCAATGCTCTACGTCAGCAATAAAAGTGCAAAGAATTACGAGGAAAAAAAATATAGGAGGGTAATAGGAACCCTCAAAAGTAAGGTGTATCGTAGCAACTTCGGGTATAATTGAGGAGGGACTTTTTGCATTATCCAGTCTTTTTTTGTTTCTTTCACCTATTATCTTAGGAAAATTCATAAAGATCAGCAAACCATCTCTAGGAGAGCTTCCAAGAAAATTTGAAAAATCAAAGGATCAAGTTAAAATATAAAATATCAACACTCAAGAAAACAGAATATACTAAAACAACTTTCTTATAATTTATTCATTAAAAATAATAGTTGCACATAACCAAACTATAGAGTTTGAAAATGCAAATACATCATATTTTTGCATGTAAAAATAAGCAAACTTTTGTAAACAATAATGACAAACATTTGAAAGATTCAAAGATTCAAGACACCCCCACTAGATATTTAAACACAAGTAACAAGGGTCGCTAGATTCGCGTCCCCATTCCAGACTATCAAAGATTTCAAAGATCATTTTAATCAAAAGGAAAAGTTGAGCATGTCCATGCTTAATTTCTCCATCATGAGAGTCTCCATAAAACCACAGCTATAATTTGGGACAGCCAATGGCATTATGTTCTTATTGTAAGTGCCAATAAATTGGGACTTAAGTTGGCAATTTGAAGAAATAGGCAGCATTGGAAGGTTTTCACAGTTGCAAATTTCAATCATATAGCCATCTGGATCATGGAAAAATACTTGATCTACTTTGATTCCTTCATCTTCTACCACTGCAGTTACATATCTCATTCCCATCTCCTTCAACTTCCTCTTCACCAACTCAACATCAGTGCACTGCTTGTTATACATATGATTTTTCATAAGCGATATCAACATTTAAAGAAGTGAAGACAAGTATATAACAACAAGCGGTGTCATTTTGTTTATTTATATCCAAGAAAATTATTATTCTTATTGCAGTATATAATATTTAAAAAAAAATTTCGACGAAGCAGTGATCCATGACACCTTTTGTGGCAAGGTGAATCCGCCCTTGTTTGCACAGACAATATAAAGTATTTTTACATAATATCAGTGTAATTTAATATGTCATGCATATGACAAGTTACTTACTATTTCCTTTGTTCCATTTCATATGGCGAGATTTGTACGAGGGTCAAACAATTTAGTGCTACGTAAATTGAAACATAAAGAGTATTTTACTAACGAATATTTATTAAATAGAGTTACTGAGCTATGTTATTTTTTAGGTATCTGATTGTATAAATACATTTTTACTCTGTTTAGATGCAGAAAACTTAATTTCATGCCAAAATGTGAGATGAATAACAAAAATAACAAGAAAATACATAAAACTCAATTTATTACCGGTGGTTTAGTTTACCTGAAAGGAAATGTGATTATCCTTTGGATTAATAGGGCGTGGTTCATTGTTGACATCCAAGTCCTCCATTACTTTATTCTCAAGTAAGTGAATCCCAATGCCATAATTGTAAAGCCTTCAATAATTCAAAAAGGTAAAATTTTATCAAATTCTTGAACACCTTAAAGTTTATGAATATGTAACTAAGCTATAGTTTCTTAGGTGATTTGTACCCCTCCGTTCATTTTATACTATGATATTTTATTGAGTACAAAGTTTAAGAAGAAAAAACTTTTTGAACATGCAATAAGTATTCTTGAAACTTACAATAGTAAACATGTATGTCACGTCATTTTTGTGACTAAGACAATATCGTTAAAGGTAAAATAGTAGGTTTAAATTTAAAGAAGACATTGTATAGTCGCTCTCAAAATAATAACCGACAAAAATATATCTTTTGTATATAAATTTTATATATTTTTTCGGCTACCAAATATAAATAGCTTATATCGCGGGCTAAAAGTGATAATATCCTTTTTTTAACGTAAAGGCGTCCATTCTTTTTAAAACAAATTATACAAGCGGGAAAAAGTATCATTAGATGGAACAAAATGAGCATAATTCACTGACTTGAGTGAAAAGGGAAAGAAAGAGGGTAAATGTTATGTTTTTCGGACTCTTCAAAATTTTGATGCTGCAGCCCACTATCAAAAAAGGAATTAGCTATGAATTTCGTCGCTAATCTATACTAAATCCCTCGGCTAACAGAATTTCTTGAAAATTTGTCGCTGCAAATTTTGTGTTAGTTACAGAACTTGTCTGTCGCTAAGTTTTGCTTTTTTATTAGTGGCATGCGTGTCAGATCCTCAGAAAATATACTAATTTTGAAGGATCTGATACACACTACGTAATATTTTTAAAGAGACCGAACAATTTAGGGCGAAGGAGGGCTTACCAGGCTCCATGAAAATTGAAAGAAGAAGGGCGTTTCACAAGACAAAAGCCCAAGACAGCTTCATAGAATTGCACTGAATTCCAAACATCTTTCACCAACAAAGATACATGGTTCAGTGAAAGTAGTGGCAGTTTTTGGTAGCTGCTGATGGTCACTTCCTCAATCTCCATATTCATCTTTTCTCTTTTCTCTTTTTCTTCTACTTATTACTTTTTTTTGTGCTTGGATCAGCTAGCCTAGATATGTTGCTTATTTATAAACTGCATTATGGAAAACTTATATAAGTGATATCAAGGAACCTTCCTTTAAAAAAAAAAGGGAACCTTCCTTTTGCTTTTTGGATAATCGAGGTATCGAAGCTACTTTGAACGCATATCGATTAATTCCAAAAAGGTGCTTGTTATCTTTCATCAATGCAGGTATTGAGTGTTTCTGTCAACTAATTAGGTTTGGACATGTAGAAAGAAATTACTTAATGTTTTTTTTTTCCGCTGGAATTTGAATCTGAGAACTAATAGTTTTCAACCTATTTTATTGACCACTAGACCACACCCTTAGATGCGAAGAGGTTCGATATCAAGGAACCTTCCTGGCAAGTTCTTATCATAGAGTATGTAGAGGACAAACATGTGTGATATTTAAGATCTTCTTATGGAATTGATCAGTTGTGTGAAAGTATGGATGTAAACCTATTTACATCTGAAATGCCAAGACACAAATAATGCTACTGTACTCAGCGTTATTATATTGTCCTTGAGCGCTTGAAATGAGAGATACATACGTATATGTTACTTCCTCCGTCCGGATTTATGTTTCCGATTTCGAGAATCAAACGGTTTTATCGCAATTTTCTCCTATGCCTTTTAAATATTTTGAATTACGAATTATTGTGGATTATTATCGTATTTTTTACGTAGTTTCTAAATATGCAAATTTTATTTTGAAAAATTTAAAGATATGTAAATTTAATTTCGAAAAACTTAAAGATTTTATATTCAACTGCACGATTAAAATCAACAAGTTTAAATTTCGACAACCAAAAAGTATCACATAATTGGACAGAGGGAGAACTTATTACTGGTCTCAGGAGAAAAAGGTTCATATATAACTACTAAACAAAAACATTTCTAGTAAATAAAAATGGTGATTGATGATGTACTTCAATTTTTAAGTGTTTGAAACTTTTTCTATATCTATAAAAAAATTATAACTAAATACTACTACAGCAAGAACAAAAAGGAGGGGAGGGGTTCTGGCAAAAAGGAGTTTAATGTTAATTAGAGATTTATGTGTCATTTAGTTGGACCAAAATAGGTAATTAGGGGAACACTACTAGAAATTCGATCAATTCGACTAACATAATCGACATCGGTCGGTAATTGCAAAAATCGATTGAAAAGTCGGAAATTATTAGGTTGGTAGAGCCAACCGACCATCAATCATAACCGATCGATTTCGACCGGTCAATTAAATTCCACACTCGACCCAAAAGAAAAAAGGATGACCAAAAATTGATCAATTTTTTTAAATTATATAATTAAAAATACATCATTTGAGAATCGAACTTGGGTCTATACAGTTATCCTGCCACTAGAAAATTGTGCCTTTTAGTTTAAGACTTTTTTTTTTAAAATTTTATTTATACTCTTTAATCACATTTTTGTGCGAAAATAACCGATTGATTCCAGTCGATTTTGTTAAAAAAAATAAAATTACCTACCGATATTGGTCTATTTTTAAAATGATCGACCGAAATAACTGATCGATTTTGATCGATTTTTTGAACATTTATTTTATTTTATTTTAAATGGAAAACCTACCAAAGTTGGTTGGTTTCTTAAAAAAAACTTCCTGGGGGAAAAAAATAATTTTTCGCATTTTGGTGCCAAAGAAAAATAATCGAATTCGGTCGATTTCGTGGAAAAAAATTTTAAAAAATATTTTCAAAAATAGACCAACTTCAATCGGTTGACAGTGGACGGTTTTGACCGAATTTCTAGTAGTGAAAGTGTCCCCAAGCCAGGTCCGTCTTTGTTTGGTAGGATGCATTAGAAAAAATAATGCATGCATTAACTTTTGTTATTACTAATTCCTTGTTTGGTACACTTTTTCAACCGATGTATTACTAATATAACTATTAATTATGCAACTTATTTGGTATTATCCTATGCATAACTAATACATAGCAAACCATAATATTAGCAATACCGAGTCTATTAATGCATGCATTAGCATGGTTTCTTATAAGTTATGCAATGCATTTTGATTTTTAATACAACACGAAATAGTGGATAAGAAATAATCTATGCATAACTAATGCTTGCATTACAAATCTAGGTATTACTAATATACCTTATTTAATATTATTCTTATACACCCTACCAAACGACTGAGTGTATAATGGCATTATTAAGCCATACAAATATTAACGAAGAGCAAAATATTACCATTTCGCATAATTCAGTGAGAATTTGGCCCATTGTCCTTTTCTTTCGTCGATTAATTAGTACAGTTAGGAGTCGTTTGGTAGGGTGCATAAGAATAATGTTGAATAAGGTGTTTAAGCCAAAAAATAGTTTTCAAGGTCTGTATACAGCTAAAATTGGAGAGTCTGATTTTATGATCATTATGACACTCCATAGCCCGTCTCCAGAAGGCTCGAGGCACAGCTCGAGGTTCGACCCTGAGGGTTCCCTATGTTTGACCTCGGGGCAGTGCAAGCGGTGGCTATGATGGACAAGCGGGAAATTCCCAAGGCACGTGGTTAAAGCTGACCAGGTCTATAAGAATAGTACAAGTCTGTACCGTGACATTAAATGGCTACACCAGCCGCATGTCTTTATAATAAATGCACCTATACTATGTTGGGATTCCCCCTCCTGTATAAAGGGGACCCTTATTATTTTGTAAGAGACATGATATTTAATACAAGAATAAGAACATTCTCTGCTCTCCAACTTGAACATATTCTACTGTCGTTCCTTTGATTTTATTGCTACATTTATTGTGTTTTAATTGATTGTTCTTCATTTATTGCTCATCATTGATCATAAAGAGCCATCATCAAGGTCCTTAGAACTGTTAGTTCTTCATCAACCCTCCCTATTCTGATAGCGGCGAAAGAGCCTTGTCCCTCGAAGTACCTTCGACCAGGGAAGAAGATGGTGGCAAAAGAGGAGCCACTCCCCCGAGGCTAGAAACCTCGGGTATTGCAGGATCAACGGCCTCGAGAGGTCTCTCGGCTCAAGCCATTGATGTGTGGCCGCTCCTTTCTGTTGCACCAATGTTCGCACGACGGCCAATAGGTACATGATCTACCTCAACGGTTGGATCTCCTTTTCGCCTCCGGGCAGACCCTACCTCACTATAAATCTCCTCGCCCACGGAGGATTTCTTACGCTTGTTATCTCTCTTTGGCCCCGAAGTTGATGATCCTCCCTCCTCTCCGAGAGGGCATGGTTTCATCTCGGAAAATTTTCCAACGCCTGCAGTAAAGATGTTAGGAAACACAAAGGGAAATATTCCTTAAAGAAAAGAATCATACGGTACTCACCGTGGTGTTTTGCCTCCTATCTACCCTTCGACAGGTCTCGCCACTTACATTCATTGTAAGTCGAGCAAGCTACCAGTTTTCGAGTCCAATCCGCTTGATCGGGGACCTCGTATGGCAACCACGGGATTGCTGCAGAAAGGGAAAGAAAACACCTTTACATCGTCTGCCTCCACTATGAACAAAAATGACAAAAGCACAAATGTACCACTTACGTTTGAAATTCCATTTCTCAGGGAATGGCAGGAACTCTATAGGGATAATGTCAACAGTATGCACTCGGACAAATCGACTCATCCACCCTCGGTCCCCGTCTTCTTCATTACTGGAAATAAAGGGCCAGGTGGATCGATGCATAGAGTAATCAGGCCTCGGTAATGCAAGGGCCAACACAATCTAATAAGATGGCTGAGGGTGAACTCGAGCCCAGCTTTATCTACAAAGAACCTTATCATCAACGCTATCCTCCAACACGACGGGTGAACCTGTGCCAAGGTAACCCGATATCTTCTACAAAACTCGAGCATAACTCTATCTAGACGGCCCAATGTAAAGGGGTACGTGTAAACATTCAAAAACCCCTCTACATGAGCCATGATGCTCACTTCTAGGGAAGGTACCTGTAGTACTGCCTTTTCTCCCTATCCGCAGTCTCTCATAACTGCCTCAAGGTGTTCCTCTCTTATTGATGAGATGAACCTCGATGCATGCTCCCAATGGCCTTGAACATTTGGAGGTCTCTCTAACGTAAAGTCCCTCCTCGATAAAAAGCATCTCGAGGTTAGCTCACCGGACGCCAGCGGTGTACCACCGACCTAGCGGGTAGTAGAGGCGGAACTCTCCTCTTCTTGGTGAACGAATTTGGGCATCGCATCATGGTGAATGAGAAGGGAGATGAAAACATATGCGAAAGCTTTGAATTAAAATGGTGAAAGAACTGACGCAAGGAAGGAGAGCTCTATAAAAAGGATAGTTACTCAAAGTAGCGGAATCCTTAAATAAGAAGAAAGCAAATACATATATAGAGCAAGCGACCACTATTTACCTATTCTTAAGCCAACTAATTCTGACCATGCCATTACCACTTTTGGGGAAGTGTACCAGTAGAACCACCCCGGTCACTTCACAGTCATGTCATATGAATGAGACTGTCATACAGTGCTCGAGAGCTATCGAAATCCCCACATCGATCTAGCCTCGAGATGGTTCCCGATCTCGAGGATCTCTGTTATTACAAGTATGGACTCTAAAAGAGCTATCAATCTAGCCTTGATATGGTGCCCGATCTCGAGGATCTCGGTTACTCCAAGTATGGGCTCCAAAGAGCCTACATCAAAACTCAAAGATTAACTTTGCATAAGCACTAAAAATAAAATTTGAAGACTTGAAGCAAAGGAATCCTTTTGCATTCCCAAAAATACATTTACAAAGGGTGTATTTATAAATCCCCCCTGAGGAATCCATATGCAAAAAGATAAAAAAGGATAAGCAAAGATGACGACGCGAGTCTATTCTTCACCCTCACTACTGTCTGAATCACTTCCGAAAACCTCATCCGAAGTAGTTGAAAGTGCTGATTCTTCCTTCAAGGCTTTTCCTTTCTCAATCTCAGCAGAGAGATCGACACCTTTAGATCTTGCTTCCTCGAAGGCCTGCCTTATAGCTTGCAAACGAGCATGAGCAACGGCCCATGCCAGCTTCTGCTCGGCCTTCTCGAATATCTCTCTGGCTCGATCGTTTGCGGTGGCGGCATCTCTCTTGTATGAGGATACATGTTCATCAGCCTCAGACTTGCCACAGATAATGCAGTGGCCTCCTTGTGAGCACTTCGAAGAATATCCTGGGTCGAGGCCAACTCTTCCCGCAAAAGGTAATTCTCCAAGTTCACGGCCTCATTCTGCCTCTTCAGCTTGAGGATCTCTACATCCTTGGCTGCAACCTCTTCCTGAAGTTTCCCCACTAGGGCATTCTTTTGCCTAATATGCAAAGGCGAATCAAGATAGTGAGCATAAAATTATAAGAATAAAAAGATGAACTCATGAATGTCGTGTTACCTGCTCAGCAAAGCTAGTCCATTCTTGGTGCACTCCCTCCAGACTCGCCCGAAGCTCACTCAACTCCTCTTCCTTTCGGCAGAGGAAGCCTTTGACTCATTTAGCTTTGAAGTGAGCTTCTCGAGCTCATCCACATGGCATGAAAGCTCATCTTGAAGCTTAGAAAAGGTGTCGTCATACAATTTCTTGACCTACAACAAAGCAGAGAAGTTAGAAAGGCAAGGGTAATAATTTGAAGCACAAATGGTATGTCAAGAATATCACCTACTTTTGAAGCCTCCCAGCCTCCTCGAGAGCGACGGGGGAATCAAGATCTGTGTCATCGTCAATACCGACAAAGTAGTCCTTGAGCATATCATCCTCTCCCTGAGAGGTCCCCACATCGGCAGCGCCCATGTTCTGGGCATCCCTTATTTCCCCCGGAGAAAATGAAGGGCCCGATTCAAAGCCGCCTCCTTCTTCCTCTTCTTACCCTTGTCGGGTTTCGAGGATTCTTATTTACCAGGAGAAGGCAGTCTCATCAACACGCCTTCCTCAAGGCCTGCACATGCATGATATATTAAACTTACCACCACAAAGAATACTCATAAGAAACTTGGTAATGACAATAGCGAAAGCATACCGTGGTTCTTGGCCTGCCACCGTGCCAAATCACGCCAAACACACTCGCTATATGGAAAGGCAGAGTCTAATAGTTTGATCCATCATGGAAGGTTCTGAACCACGTCGGTGAACCAAATTGTGGCTACATAATAGAAAGAAGATCATTTCAGAAGAAGAAGAAGGGGCAATAAAATGTGCTCGATGTAGGGACACTTACGCTTTATGTTCCATTCCTCCGGGAATGGCATCCTATGAATAGGGATGATGTCCGAGGTTCTTACTTTGACAAACCAGATCATCCATCCCCGGTCTTTGTCCTCATTGATGCTCGCAAAGAATGTCTTGGCAGATCGATGATGAAGCTTGATTAAACCCCTTCGGAAGAGATGGGGGCTCTACAATTTGATCAAGTGGTCGAGGGTAAAGGTCATTCCCTCGATCCGGTGGGATAAATATCTGAGCATGTAAACAATTCTCCAGAAAGAAGGATATATATGACCGAGTGTCACTCAGTACTGATTACTAAAGTCAAGAATCACCGGATCTATCAGTGGGGAAGAAGAATCTACAGGGCCTAGAGTGAAGGGGTATGTGTATATGCTGAGAAAACCAACTTTGTGTGCTACTATGCTTTCCTCAGCTTTGGAGATGTCTACTTGCACTGCCTCCCCTCATCGACACTCTATCTTTACTCTCTTCATATCGGTCACCACACTGATGTACCAAGACATGGGCTCGCATTGGCTCGGTGCAGAAGGGGGATTCTCAATGGTAAAATCAAAGACAATATCGAAGTGGCCAGGGATACATTGCTCAATACTTGGAGGTGTTTTTTATTTGCCCTTGGACGTGCGTGATGAAAAAATGGTACCTTCTTTTTGAGGTACCATTTTGGAGATTTTATCCATAACTATAACAAAGCTTCTAAGAAAGAAAATGAAGAGGCAAGTACAGAGAGGAGATGAATGCAGAAGATGGTGAACATAGCTCTGAAAACTTGAAGATATTGTAAAAGTATGAATGACAAACAATTGAGGTATTTATAGAAGCCGTTTGGGCAACGTTTGAGAAACGAAAGACTCGAACCAATAATGGTTCGTGGGTTTCTCGATGATCGTGCTGACAGTGACCTCTATGCAGCCTTTGAGTTATGCCATTTAATGCTCTAATGGGATGACATCATGATGGAAGTATCAAAGAGGCAAGAATTCAAGACCGTTTCTTATCATTTTTCCTCTAAGAAATGCGGGGACTATCTGTATACGGCTAAAATCAGAGAGTCCGATTTTATGATCATTATGACACTCCATAGCCCGTCTCCAGATGGCTCGAGGCACAACTCGAGGTTTGACCCCGAGGGTTCCCTATGTTTGACCATAGGGTAGTGCAAATCGATGGCTATGATGGACAAGCAGGAAATTCCTAAGGCACATGGTTAAAGCTGACCAGGTCTACAAGAATAGTACAAGTCTGTATAGTGAGATTAAATGGCTATACCAGCCGCATGTCTTTATAATAAATGCACCTATACTATGTTGGGATTCCCCCTCCTATATAAAGAGGACCCTTATCATTTTGTAAGAGACAGGATATTCAATACAAGAATAAGAACATTCTCCGCTCTCCAACTTGAACATATTCTACTGTTGTTCCTTTGATTTTATTGCTACATTTATTGTGTTTTATTGATTGTTCTTCATTTATTGCTCATCATTAATCATAAAGATCCATCATCAAGGTCCTTAGAACTGTTAGTTCTTCATCGACCCTCCCTAGTCTGACACTTTAGCTCGACCTCGAGGCCCTGCGTAGGCCAGCTTGAGACCCCGATTCACAACCATTTGGTTTGCATAACATACTATCCTCAAGCTCTTATCTCATATTCATGATTCATACTTAGCATCTATCGCTTAACAACTAGCATTAAAATAAATCACGTATTTTTAGAACCACAAATTCAAATTTAATTGTAATTACCATTTTCAAGGTAAACAAGGTCAAAATAATAAAATTTATATGACGGACCACAAGCAACCAATATAAATTTCGTTAATACAATGTGATAGAGAAGTAAAGTACAGACTTGTACGTCAATTCAAAAGATATAAAGTTTCCTTAATACAACGTGATAGAGAAGTAAAAAAATAAATTCAATGACAGATAATATAATAAAAATAAAGTAGAGAAAAGATAGTTCTTATTGAATGATCCTTGATGATAGGCTATAATTACATATTTTAGTCGCTTATTACACTCTAAATTACTGCACTTTAATTGAGTTTGAGTTTTAATCGCTAGTGTCTTGCACTAATTGTGTATTTTATGCCTTGTAGGAGTGATTCTGAGCTATGTAGATATTATGGAATGAATTCAAGTGATTTGGAGCTTCGAAGTTTGAGTAAAAGCCCAAGGAATCAAGCCGAGATCGTGGTCGGGGATCAATGGGTGATAGTTAAGAATGAAGCGGAGAATCGAGCGGGCATACGATGCACTGTCTAGTAAAATGCACATAACGTTCTCTCAGAAGTCCATTTAGGCTCCAGAATATATCGTTGGAAAGCTATTTGAAAGGGCTACAACTTTCATGTTTTGCATTTTTGCAAATTCCCTGTACCGCGGTGCGTGGATCGTCGAGCAGTGCGCCGCACCTGTGGAAATTTCCTACAGCCTGTCAGAATCAACAATTTGAACTTTCCCACTGCTGCCCCGCATGGTGCGTCACCCCATGCGGTGCGGTAGTGCAAATTTTATAGAGTGACTGTCCTATTTCACGCGGGAGAAGGTGTTTTCATTTGGGCCCGACCCTACTTGGTATAAATATATGTAAAAATGCTTTTTTGCGGGAGAGGACATACTTTTGACACACTTTAGTCCTAGGGAGAGAACGGGACCGACATTAGACTGGGGATACAACCTAAGGAGGCAAGAACACACTAGCAAGGCGGAGAATTCTTCTACATGTTTTTCACTTCCTTCTTCCTATTTCTATTATTGGTTATGAATTCTAGTATTATAGTTATGCATACTATTATGAAAACCTAATTTGTTATCTAGGGTTTTGATGGAACCTATTGGAGTATGAGTTTCCTGTTATGTTAATATAGATTTGCCATAATATTTCTTTATTTGTTCAACTGCGTTATTATTGTGGTTGGTTGAAGAGCTCTCAATCGACTGTGCCTATTTAATGTGTATTACTCGGGAGAGAGTGCATATTTAGGTAGTTGTTGAACAACATCACTCCTAACGTATATGAGGGATCAATACGAAGGGTTTAAAAGTGGGATTAGGGATAACAAAATCTTGGGTGCGATTCGAGTGAGCTGTAGTTAATGCCGGCTAGCATAATTCGGGAGAATATGTCTAGTAAATTGTGGTAATTACTCGGGAGAGAGTTACGATAGTCAGAGCACTCATGATTGGTAGAGAATACTTAGGCGAATTTATAAAAAACATAGCGGGAAGGATTCCGACAATAGGCGAAATCATAACTCTAGATCTCCTTAATCTTTTCTCCAACCCGTAGTATCTTTAGTTGTTAATTTACTATTTTAATTTTGTTGTTAATTAGTTAAACACAAGAAACTTAATATCTATAAGTTAGGAATTGTTCAAGTTTGTCTTCTTGGTGATAGTGAACAGTTGTAGCTAAACCTTAGTTCTCTGTGGGATTCGACTTCGGACTTGTAAACCGGATTATATTTGCAATGACCGCTTAGTCCTTTTTATAAGGCATAGTTGGGCATGATCAATCCTTGATAAGATGATGATCCGAACAGAGCTTGAAGGGCCGAACTATGGCTAACTTGGGAGCAATATGCGATAAATTACAATGTATAGAACTGTAGAGAAGAAAATTAGATCCTTATAATGGTGTTGAAGTGTGTCTATTTATAGTGCTAAATCTAAGTAACCATTCTCCTTGAATTATGAGTCCATTACGAGCATTTACTCAATCAATCTGTTACTTTTGGAAGACTTGTAACAACTGAGTAAGTGCTGGAATTTCTTAACTGACGAGTTAATTTCGTAACTGATGAGTTAATTCTGTAACTGATGAGTCAATCTCGTACCTATTTAGTCAATCTCGTACCTATTGAGTCAATTTTGTACATGTTGAGTCAATCCTATGCTAGTTGAGTCAATTTCATAATTGATTGGTTCTGCCCGTTACAATCAGTTATTGCATTTATTGTATGTTATATAATTGATTTGTAATTGATGGTGTAATTGTCACGACCCAATATCTCCTATAGGCTGTGATGGCGCCCAACATTATCGCTAGACAAGCTAATAGTGAACTAACCATGTGATTGTTTCTTTTAACAATGTAGAAATAGTTAATTTTTAATTATTAAATAAATAAGAAGTGGAAAATTTCATAAAATGAGTAATGGACAATTTTAAGAGCAAATGAGATGAAGTAAATAATCAAAATCAACAAGTGTTTACTAGCATAATTTTCAAGGTCTGGTGTCACAAGTGTATGAGCTACTAGTAGGATATACAAAAATACTAAACTACTATCTGAAATGAAGTAGAGAGAAAGTGAATGCAAAAGAAAGACTTAAGGTGCTGCAGAACGGGCTCAGAAGGTAGCTCACCACAAAGTCTCAGAGAATCTAGAGTGCACGCCGAGATGATAACCAGATGCACTTGCCTCAAATCATGCACGGGTAGTGTAGAAGTATAGCATGAGTACATAAACAACATGTACCGAGTAAGTACCTAGTCTAACCTCAAAGAAGTAGTGACGAGGGGTCGATTTCGACACTCACTATGGGCTAACAATAAAATATCAAAATATCTAAATAGCCATGGGCTATATAATTGATAATGAAACCTCAATAACAAGCAGTAAATAAACAATTGTTTCATAAATAGTAAATCCAAAATAAATTTCCATCGTTTGACGATTTTAACCTCTCTAGCCAATAAAATGATATCAACTATAATTAGACTCCAAGTATTATTACGCACGATTTATGCCGAGTTCATACGACCCGATCTAAAATACATAGACATAAACTGTGTGCACTAACGGGGGTCAAACGACACAAACTATAGATGCATCTATTAACCTGCCAAGGCGAACAACCCCCTCCCATAAGAGTAGTGGAATTTACCTCACTCGTGGAAATACTTGTGACACGAGTGAGCATAGATTTCTCAAAGTTATTGCCGCGCTCCTTTTTCTCGCGAAATCGAGTTTTGACACGTGACAACTCTTTTAAGGAAGGGTTTTAAAAGGGAAATTGCCACCTAATGGGTTTGAGGTGCTTTAGGGAACCTATTTGCAAATAACTCTGTTTTAACTAGTTTGCGTCACTAAAGATCGGGTAAGGGCTCAAATTACCTCAAAGAGAAGGTGTTAGGCACTCTTCGAGGTCCACAACTGTGGGTCCCGGCTGAACTTGAATTATATGAATTAGTCAGCTAAATGAAAACAGAGAGAAACAAG
Organism: Nicotiana sylvestris; assembly: GCF_000393655.2. Taxonomy (NCBI): domain Eukaryota; kingdom Viridiplantae; phylum Streptophyta; class Magnoliopsida; order Solanales; family Solanaceae; genus Nicotiana; species Nicotiana sylvestris. The sequence goes on from NC_091065.1 coordinate 171,374,859, forward strand.
AAGTTTGGGCAGTTTTATTATCAAGGACTTAGAATAAATACAAACACTTGATTTGAAGACAGGATTGGGGGGTGGGTGGAGGGGGTGGGGTCCTAAGTTTTTTAGCTTAAAGGATCACCCGTACAACATAAATAATACTTCGTAACTCCATCGAGGTGGGCTATACTCGTATTATTCAGCAGGCACAAACTATCATCTCCTACTACCCGATTACTATCTTTAAGTTTGTTACCTAGAGCGTACTAATTGATTCTAAATTGTGTCTTATGCGTGCACTACCCGTCCCATGCTTATGGCCCAGGAGGCGTTTGGACCTCTATTTTGGATAGTTCTAGACTTAACTTAGGCTTCTCAAAAATGATAAAATTAGGCGACATAAAAAACAAGTTTGACTTCATGTAAAAGCAATTAAGGGCTCAAGTTAGCCTCCACACTTAGACAACAAATGCATGCGAACAAATTCTAACATTAAGGATTAGATGATTTCAGAATTAAGCCAAATTAAAGCCATTAAGCCCTATAAACATGTTTTCTATATGACCTCGTGCAGGTAGTTTCAGATGCAAGGTACAATCTTATAGACATGATTTCTAAACAACTATATAGTATAGGGAATCTGGTATTGGATGCTGATTATTGGAATGATAGATTATAAGTGATTAAACCTATAGACATGATTTCTAGGTGATTTACACAGTAGTTGGCAGTGATGACCATTGGAAATACTCAAAATTACCTAGTTTGATCCTATAGGAATGCTTTCTAAGAGTGGTAGAGTTAAGCAATGAAGCAGTGTTTGGAAAATTCGATATTAACACTTTAACGAGAGTGGTATTACCCTATAGGCAGGATTTCTAACGATTAGCGATTGAAACTGATTTTTTATACTTAGCTCCTATGAGCATGTCTCCTAACTGAGCAATTACAATAACAACAGTGAATTAGCTAATCAAAGTCCTATAGGCATGATTTCTAGATGAATATTGGCGTCTAATGAATATGCTGCAATTATGCAAATTGAGAGATTTGTTATTTGTTTCCTATAGGCATGATATCTAAAAAAACATGCAGAAGCAGAATATATTAATTGAATTAAACGCTCAGGTCCTATAGGCAGGTTATCTAACAACACATAGGAGAAGAACATGTTTGAACAAATTAAACATCTATAGGAAAGATTTCTACCCGTTTCATGCAAACATTAAAATAGACCCATTTTCCCAATTTTACTAAGACCCCAATTGTTATTACAGTATTATTACAAGCCCAAAGAATGAAACAAAATACAAAGTTAAAAAATAACTATAGTCCCAGCCCGGCCAGGACTTCAATTTCATATCCAACAGGCTTCACCATAGCCCAGAAGTCATAGCCAACCAAACCCAGAAAACAATCTTCATTTACACCAAAATAGCCAAAACCCAGTAGCAAGAGCTGATCAACAACCATTTACACAAGCCAATTGGTTTATTCAGTATGTGAACATGGGCAGAGTGGAGTAATTAGGACAAAGTGACAAAGAACCTTAGACCCTAGTGTGTCAGAGTTCACAAGGGTCTCAAAATGGACCCCGAGCAGTGCCTATACTAGGGAGGTTGATAGAGAAGATTTGGGGGGGGGGGGCTTGGCTTTCAGCCGACCAAGAATTAGACTCATAACAAGAAATAATCAATGAAAAATAGTAATAAAGTAATAGGTTTGGAAAAGCATTTGCAAACACTATAAGATAATCACATAATGAAACTAACACATTGGGCAGGGTGACATATGATAAGAAACAAAGAACCTAGGATTGCAAATTCAACAGGCAAGGGCATTAGACTAGTAAAACCAAGTAATGCAACCAGTTTAGAACTTAAAGGATCCGATTATACCAAATTCAGGATTAAACAGTATAGTACAAACAAGATTAGATATCATAGAGGGCATTAGTCAAGGAGGATTAATTTAAAGGACAATAGATTGTTAAAGGTACAGAATTGGACATGGCAAGAACACATATAGTGGCAACTACAGTCATAGGAGCATACTACACTTAGAGTAAAGGTCTTAAACAAGTTAGGACATGCTAATAACATCAATTAATCACTAGAAGTACGGTATTAGGCAGAGAACATGGATTGCACCATATAATCAAGTTAGAACATTTGACTTATCAATAGCACCAAACTAAACATGCTTCATTATGTCCAAATTAACTAGGTGCAAAGACATTATTAGGCTATCAATTATAGGCAGAATCATACAGAAAAAGAGTCAAGGGAATGCATTAAGATCATGAACTTCAGAGAACATGTTAACATAATAGAATAAACACTGCGAGGGTTTAGAAACTAACTGGTGATTGTTCAATGAACAAGAAAAGAGCAACAATAGGGACCTAAAGTCTCAAATGTGTCAAGTTCCCAAGGGTTTCAAGAACCCAGGGCAGTGCTCACACCCAAGAGATGGTCAAAAAAGTAGAAATCCAGTGGCCTTAGCTTTCAGTCGGCCAAGAGCCAAACAAAACAGAATAGTAAACAAATACAGAGTAGAAACCTTAGTTTTTAGTGAGAGTATTTAGTGATTTTTTGTCTGTTTTGAAAAAGGGAAAGGGAATGAGTTTATATAGTAGTAAAATCAGCACATAAGCAAGGAAATACAATCAATCAAACCATAAAAGGAAAGAAGAACATATAAATCAAATAAAATCGGGTTAGGAGAAGAAGCCAGTAAATGCTAGTTTTTAGGAAAAATAAATATCAATGGAATATACACAAAAATAGTAGCATATGATGAATATAGACACAAATAATACTCAAAATCAGAGAATTGGTTCGATTTGAAGAGATATGTGAACCCTAGTTTTAGGGTAAGTAAGAATCAACAAAAACACACAAATATTCGTACTCACAATAGAACAAAGGATGAACATAGATAGAATAGCAGAGAGATCAGTGATTTGAACCTATTATGGTTCGATTTTGATGATATTTGCTTTCCATGTTTAGGCAAGCACTATAGGAGAGTAACCAGTACCAGGAGGAGGTCATATATGGCAAGTAGTAGCCATGGAATCCCATATTAGATGGGAATATGAGAGGATTTACGGGGCAACGACTAGGGTTCTTAGGAGGGAGAAAGGTGGTGAGGGATATTGGCCTCCCCGATTGTGGTTCCTGCTCGTATCTCATGCAAACCTTTACCCATCCTTTTCAAAGTGGTTAATGGATAGATGTTGAGACTTGAACCCCCGTCTATTAGGACTTTGATAATGAATTTGTCCTCAAACTGCACCGTGATATGCAGTGCCCTATTGTGACATAGTTCTTCTGGCGACAGTTCGTCTTTGTGAAAAGTGATCTTGTGGCCCTCAAATACTTGCCCTACCATATTGGCCATCTCCCCATTGGTAATGTTGTTGGGTATATAAGCTTCGTTCAACACTTTCATCAATGCATTCTTATGCGCCTCAAAATTATGTAGTAGTGATAGAATGGATATCTGAGCAGAGGTTTTGTTCAAATGATCAACCATAGAATACTCTCTTGCTTGCACTTTTCTCCAAAGATCATCCGACCCAGTGTCAATGATATGCTGTTTGGAAGCGGCTTCTTCACTTGTTCCTCCCCAATGCTCGGACGTGTAAACCCTACCGGTTTTGATCATGTCTTGTGCTGCACCTGTTTCTTTGATTTTTCCCTTTCCTTTCCTGCTCGCCTCTGCAGCATAGTCCCAAGGTATATTATTGGATTTAAAGGATGGTGTAGGTGCTACCGTCACGGTGAAGGGTGTGGTCACTTCCACCTCAAACGGAGTTAGCATTGTTGAGGGCGTTGTTACTTCAACCTCAAACAAGGTCGGTGCGGTTACTTAAACCTCAATTGGTGATTGAATCTGCACCACAATAATGACTGGAAGTATTTTAGGTTCATCCCCTTGACGAGTGAGCCCGATTGATCCTTCCATATCCCATTCTTTATCAGTTTTGATCATAATTACCCCCTCGCCCCTGTGACCCGGGAGAGGATTGTTGGGGACATTAGGTGAAACCTCTTTTGCTTGTATAATGTTGGTGTTAATCAATGTCTAGATCTTATCCTTCAAAGTGCGACATTCATCAATAGTATGACCCTTCATTCCCAAGTGGTAGGCACATGTCTTGTTTGGATTGAACCACTGAGAGGGGTTTTCCATGGCAACATCAGGAATGGGAGTGACATAACCGGCATCCTTCAGTCTTTCATATAATTGGTCGATGGGTTCAACAATCAGGGTGTATTGTCTCGACGATTTGCGGTTGGAATTTGGTCTTGGTTTTTGGTAGTTTTGGGGGGCTAGTAGTGGGTAGTAGTATGCTGGCTGGGTGTTATAAGTATGGTAAGCGGCAACAAGTTGTTGGTATCTGGGAGGTGAAGGCCGATATATGGGTAGAGGTATTTTATATGTGAGAGGAGACTTTGGACCTTGGGCTATCATCACTACCCCTACTTCCTTCTTTGTAGAAATACCGCCCGACTATCCAGGCTTTGTTTTTAGCCTGGAGTGCCTCAAAATTTGTCACCATTCCATTTTTGATCCCCTCTTCTATTCTTTCTCCTAACTTGATGATTTCAGAAAATTTATGGTTCTCAATAACCATCAGTCTCTCATAATACTGCGGATCCTGAGCTCGGACAAAGAACTTATTCATCTGTTCTTCTTCCAATGTTGGCCTTACTTTTGTAGCTTCAGACCTCCACCGAGTAGCATACTCGCAGAAAGATTCTATTGGCTTCTTCTTAAGATTCTGAATGTAGAAGACGTCTGGCGCATTTTCCGTATTGAACCTAAATCGATCCACAAAATTTGACGCCATTCTTACCTAGTTAACCCATTTTTTCGAGTTTTGACTGATGTACCAGGACATGTCATCTCTAGTGAGGCTCCTCATGAACAACTTCATGCGGATTCTTTCATCTTTACCAGCCTCTACGAGCTTGTCACAATATGTTCTCAAGTGTACCTTCGAATCACCTGTCCCGTCGAACATTTCAAACTTAGGAGGATTGTAACCCTCTAGTAGTTCTATGTTCGGCTAAATACACAAATCCTCATAATTCAAACCTTCGATGCCTTTACTGCCTTCAACACCTTGGACTCGACCAACAAGTTTCTTGAGTACCTCCGCCATGTTCTTGATGAGCAGGTCCTTCTCAGCAGATTCAGGTATGTATAGGGTTTGTCATGGAGTGTGGGGTAAGGTTTCCATATATATGGGGTTGCTTTTATGGACTCCAGGAATTTGAGCGTAGTGGTGGTTGTTGGTTGAGTTTTGGGGATTAGGGGTAGGTTGTGGTGCTTTTTGAAGAATATGGTATGTCATTGTTTGTGAATACTAGGTTGGATAGTGATGATGTTGTAGAGGGGTCGATACTGGCGGAGGATTAGGATTTTGAGGAGGTGTGACATAAATGAGGTGCGGGAGGATTTTGATGGTTTTGTGTGTTCTGGGGAGGTGCTAGGTTTTGGGCGTTTTGTTGGTTGACATCGGGGACGTTCAGGGTAAAGGAAAGATTTGCCAAGTTTTGGACCTGCTCAAGTTCCCCTTGCAACTCCAATATCTTCTGTTCTAACCATAAAACCAAGTTATTCTGTGCCGGAGTACTCCGACCATCTAAAGTCTCGACATTCTCTACATGCGTAGCGTTGTCTTTCCTGATACCGCTCATATCGTCCATTCTGGCTTTTCTCTTGCTTTTAAGATTACTTGGAGGAGGAGAAGGTGGAGGACCTCTAGATCTGGTGTGATATGTCGATGATGCCAGTATGCACGAACTAACCTTAGGGGGTGGGAATAAACAAACAAAGAAAAGAAGAAAACAAAAAGGTAACAAGTCAGTAAGGGGTATTAAAAGGATGTTTGCGGTATTCAAACACATATTGCGGAGTTATAAATTCATGTCCTAGTTTGGGGACCTCATTGTGACCGAGGTAGGCCTAAGCGACATATAGATTTGGAGAAAATCGATGCCAATAACTATGTCATTTCATTAATATGATAAATGAACCAAATCTCTACTAAACGACAATAACTATAAAAGGTCACTAATGGCATTTGCCGTATTACAACCAAAGTCTAAAACGAGTTTAGAAAGCAAGTAGAAACATTATTCCTACTCTATTTGGTCCCAGAGGGACCTTCTCCATGCTTGGCCATCAACCCCTGCTCCAAATATTCCAACCTCTTTGTTGATTTAGTTGCAATTTTTTTCCACTCGCTGATTGCTTCCATGTCCACTTTATATTGTTCCAAATGCCTGGCTTCAGACTCGAAAACCCTTTTGTGCACCATCCTGTATTTGACTTGTGCTTTAGCAGTATCATCTATAACCCTATTCTTCAGATTAATCCCTAGCTTGACATCTCCCGCTATATCATCTACCAACCATGATGGATAGAAGTACACATAGACGGCATGATACCAATCTAGCTTGGTGGTATCTTTTTACACAATGATCTTTTGATGCCACATATGTTGTACCTCAAACTTAAATGGAATGGCATTCCCCTGGAAGTTTGCTTTGTATTGAACTATTTTGGAAACTCGTGGTATAACCTGCTTTGTCATGCTTGCCTCATAACCCTAATGAGCATAAGGATAGATCCCCTCAATATTAACACTAGATGAGGAGTATCTCTCGACCTCATGATCAATTCACTACTAAGGAACCACTCGAACATCCAATGTACCTTGTCATCAGTCAAATTGCTAAAGCAATGTACCCAGCTCACATCGTTTTTCGGTTGCGCAAACCTGTTTGGGATAAAAGTCATTCTCTTTGGATGGTGATAGGCTATGTGGTCATTCCATGGTCGTCGCGGAAGTTCTTGACGGTATTTTCCCTTCTGAAGGTGTTCCAACAACCATACTTGCAACAATAGATTTCAACCCTTGAAATGCCTATACCCTTCTTGCAATGGTTTAAAGCCCGGTACATCTCAGCCAAAATCATAGGGACAATAGTGTAAGTTTTCCCCTCAATTCCCTCCATTAAGGTCTTAGTGACCATAGCTAGGCAAGTGTGGATCCTTTCTCCCTATATTGGAAATACCAGCATCCCTAGAAAGCAGACAATGAATACAAAAACTCGGCGGTGAGTCCAACCAAAAGAAGTGATGACAAACTCATCATGATAAAGGCAATATGACTTACTGTGCCCATAACGCTCATAAAGGAAATCGAATGGTATGTAAGACTTCTTCAGACAAACTAACTCATCATTTTTCCTAAAACCCATCATTTTCAAGAAACCTCGAGAAGTGCAATTTTCCAGTATTAACAAACCAGGGCTATCCCATGGGAGCCCAGCGAAGCCTCCTATTTCTTCTAAAAGGGGAGTCATTTCTATGTCGCTAAAACGGAAGACGACTCTTTTCAAATCCCAAAACATGGTGGCGGCCTCAATTAACACATCGTTTGGCTGAATGTCTAACAAGGAGGGTTAATTTCTGAGGACTCTTTTTACATGATTTTTGTCACTTGGTGAGAGATTTTCCTACCAATCTAGTTGCAAAGGTGGGATATTTTGAACCATGCCGAACCTGGGGACTTCGTTTCTCATTTCTGCAAAACAAATAAAGTTAGCCCTTTCTCCCCTCCGGATTTGGCTATTTACACATCAACAATCAACATATTGGCATGTTTTTCCAAATAATACATAGACCGTGATTATGTCCATTGGGATTATGGAAATCCTGGCGGACTTTGGTCAAGGCTTGCCTTAGCTAGTTATTATGCGGACAATGTTCTAACCCATACTAGGTTTGGACATGATGCATACACAGTTAATATTAGAATGGGGGTTTCTAGAAGAGTCTAGACCGGTACCCTCAAGCGGACAACTTGAGAGGGAAAGACACGGAACCGTTGACTGCACCACTAATCGACTAGTTTTACCGAAAATAAGCCTTTCCAAATTTAGGGGGTGATTGAGGAAAGGCGCTGACACTCATCACGCGCCGCTATGGTATTAATTATACACGAGTGGTCAGTGGAATATGATGTGGAGCATGCTTTATGCAAAGATAAAACAACATGTTTCAAATATTTTGCATGATGAAAACAGTAAATGCAATATGAAATGAAACGTAAAAGCATAAAAAGAAAGGAAAAACAAGGAAAAAAGTTAGTTTGCACAATGTGAAAATTGTAATAAAGTAAATGAGGGGGTGAGGGTGGGGAGAGACATGATGTAGCAATTCTTTTAGAAAAATGTCTTGGAGCAAGCAAGCATGACAGGAATAAAGGAAAACACATTATGACCAAATTGAGCAGAGATTTGCAATTTCAAATAAAGGGAAAATAGGAAAAAAGGTGTATATGCAGTAATAAAAGGGAAACGAGAGTGGGATATTCATGTAAAAGCAAAATAGTAAAAGACACATTTGTCAGAGAAGACTAATTCATACAAATCAAGTTCGCTATGGTAAGAGCTTAGAAATATCCCAGTACAGTCGCCATGCTGACACGCCCTTTTTTCTCACGAAATCAGGTTTCGACACATGACAAATCTTTTAAGGAAGAGTGTTAAAAGAGAGAGTTGCCACCTAACGGGGTTGAGGTGCGTTAGGGCACCTATTTGCAAATAACTCTGTTTTAACTAGTTTGCGTCACCAACGATCAGGTAAGTGCTCAAATTACCTCGAAGAGAAGGTGTTTGGCACTCTTCGAGGTCCACAATTGTGGGTCCCGACCGAACTCTAATTATATGAATTAGTCAGCTAAATGAAGACAAAGTGAAACAAGATGTTTGGGCAATTTTATTATCAAGGACTTAGAATAAACGAACACTTGATTTGAAGACAGGATGGAGGGTCATAAGTTTTTTAGCCTAAAGGATCACCCCGTGCAACATAAATAATACTTCGTAACTCCATCGAGGTGGGGTGTTACTCGTATTATTCAGCGGGCACATACTATCATCTCCTGCTACCAATTACTATCTTTAAGTTTGTTACCTGGAGTGCACTAATTGATTCTAAATCGTGTCTTATGCGTACACTACCCGTCCCATGCCTATGGCCCAGGAGGCATTTGGACCTCTATTTTGGATAGTTCTAGACTTAACTTAGGCTGCTAAAAAATGATAAAACTGGGCAACATACAAAACAAGTTGGACTTCATGTAAAAGCAATTAAGGGCTCAAGTTAGCCTCCACACTTAGACAACAAATGCACGTGAATAAATTCTTACATTAAGCGTTAGACAGTTTCAGAATTGAGCCAAATTAAAGCCATTAAGCCCTATAGACATGGTTTCTATGTGACCTCCTGCAAGTAGTTTCAGATGCATGGTGCAATCTTATAGACGTGATTTCTAAACAACTATGTAGTTTAAGGAATATGGTATTGCATGCTGATTATTGAAGTTACAGATTATAAGTGATTAAACATATAGACATGATTTATAGGTGATTTACACATTAGTTGACAGTGACGACCATTGGAAATACTTAGAATTACCCAGTTTGATCCTATAGGCTTGATTTCTAGATGAATATTGGAGTCAAATGAATATGCTGCAATATGCAAATTGAGAGGTTTGTCATTTTATTTCATATAGGCATGATATATAACAAAATATGTAGAAGCAAAATATGTTAAATGAATTAAATGCTCAGGTCCTATAGGCAGTTATCTAACAATACATAGGAGCAGAACATGTTTGAACAAATTAAACACCTATAGGCAGGATTTCTACCCGTTTCATGCAAATATTAGAATAGAACCATTTTCCCCAATTTTACTAACACCCCAATTGTTATTACAACATTATTACAGGCCCAAAGAATGAAATAAATTACAAAGTTACAAAATAACTATAGTGGGCCTAAGATTGGCCCAAAGTATACGCAACCCGGCCAGGCCTTCAATTTCATATCCAACAAGTTTCACCTCAACCCAAAAGTCATAGCCAATCAAACCAATAAAACAATCTTCATTTACACTAAAATAGCCAAAACCCAGTAGCCAGAGCTGATCAACAACCATTTACACAAACCAATTGGTTTATGTAGTAGGTGAAAACGGGCAAAGTGGAGCAATTAGGACAAAGTGACAAAGAACCTTAGACCCTAGTGTGTTAGAGTTCACAAGGGTCTCAAAATGGACCCCGAGTAGAGCTCACAAGAAACAATCAATGAAAAATAGTAATAAAGTAATAGGTTTGGAAAAGCATTTTCAAACACTATAAGATAATCACATAATGAACTCAAGAAGCTAACTAACACATTGGGCAGGATGACATATGATAAGAAACAAAGAGCCTGGGATTGCAAAGTCAACATGCAAGGGCATTAGACTAGTAAAACCAAGTAATGCAACCAGTTTAGAACTTACAGGATCAGATTATACCAAACTCAGGATTAAACAGTATAGTACAAACATGATTAGATATCATAGAGGGCATTAGTCAAGGAGGATTAATTTAAAGGACAACATGTTGTTAGATGTACAGAATTGGACATAGCAAGAACACATAGAGTGGAAACCATTGTCATAGTAGCATACTATACTTAGAGTAAAGGTCTTAAATAAGTTGGGACATGCTAATAACATAAATTAATCACTAAAAGTACGGGATTACGCAGAGAACATGGATTACACCATATAATCAAGGCTGAACATTCGACTTATCAATAACACCAAACTAAACATGCTTCATTTTGTCCAAATTAACTAAGTTAGGTGCAAAGACATTATTAGGCTATCAATTATAGGCAGGATCATACAGAAAGAGAGTCAAGGGAATGCATTAAGATCATGAACTTCAGAGAACATGCTAACATAATAGAATAAATAGTGCGAGGGTTTAGAAACTAACTAGTGATTGTTCAATAAACAAGAAAAGAGCAGCAGTAGGGACCCAGAGTCTCAAATGTGTCAAGTTCCCGAGGGTTTCAAGAATTCAGGGTAGTGCTCACACCCAAGAGATGGTCAAAAAAGTAGAAATCCAGTGGCCTTGGCTTTCAGCTAGCCAAAAGCAAAATAGAACAGAATAGTAAAAAAATACAGAGTAGAAACCTTAGTTTTTAGTGAGAGTATTTAGTGATTTTTTGTCTGTTTTGAAAAAGGGAAATTGAATGAGTTTATATAGTGGTAAAAATCAGCACATAAGTTAGGAAATACAATCTATCAAACCATAAAGAACATATAAATCAAATAAAATCGGGTTAGGAGAAGAAGCCGGTAAACCCTAGGTTTTAGGAAAAACAAATATCAACAGAATATACACAAAAACAGTAGCATACGATGAATATAGACACAAATAATACTCAAAATATGAGAATAGATTTGAAGAGATCTATAAACCCTAGTTTTAGGGTAAGTAAGAATCAACAAAAATACACAAATATTCGCACTCACAATAGAACAAAGGATGAACATAGACAAAATAGCAGAAAGATCGGTGATTTGAACCTATTTTGGTTTGATTTTGATGAGATTTACTTGCCATGTTTAGGCAAGCACTATAGGACAGTAACCAGTACCAGGAGGAGGTCATATATGGCAAGTAGTAGCCATGGGATCCCATATTAAACGGGATTAGGAGAGGATTTAGGGGGCGTAGGCTAGGGTTATTAGGAGAGAGAAAGGAGGTGAGGGATATTAGAGTGGCGGACGGGGGGAAAATGAGATTAGGGTTGAGTGTTTGGGTAGTTAAAGGGGGGTTTGATATGGGCCATTGATCTCAGAGATCAACGACCACGATTAAAAGGTAGTTGGGTCGGGTTATTAGAAACGGGTCATGACCGATTTAGGGGTTGGGTTAATTTTGGTTTGGGCTAGGGTATTTGGGCCAGTGTATTAGGTATTTTGGGCCATTGTTTGGTCCTGAAAATAGGTTTAGTGTGAGGCTAGTTTTTAAATACCCAACATTTTAGCAAAAAATAATTTACAAAAGTAATTAATGAATAACAAAAATATTATTTGTTTAATAAAATGATTAAAAATAATAACTTTATATTATAAAAATATAAAAAGTTATTTTTTGCATAAATAACGTAATTATATATAAATATGGGCTATTGTTGAAAAAATGTGCAATTAGCCTAAAACTGCAAATGCAATTATGAAAAAAAATGATGAAAAATATATAAAAATATGCATGTTGGTGTAAATAATAAGTGTGGATCATAAAAATAATTTGAAGGATAATTATTGAATATTTATACAACAAAAATTCAGAAGGAAATAATTTTAGGGCTTCTAAAAATCATGGAAAATTATGTAAAATGCTTGTAGAGTAACCAAATGATAATGCAAGTATACTATTATATATATATATAAATATGAGGGAAAAGTGGGTATCAACAGTTATTATATAATTCTCCAATTCTTTCCAAAAATAAGGAGTCTAAACAGGAAACTTTCAATCTTGAAACCATCAATCTCAGCTCTATTCAAGACTATTAATAAGCATAATTAAATAACGGTGTCAACAAAGCATAATGCAAACCTAAAACTACCCGGACATCATATGAAATATAGCTACGCACAACCTCTTGTCACCTAGTGCGTACGTACCTCCCCACACAAGTAATTTACAATAAAACACACCTAAGAGGATGAGTTCCCTCTTACAAGGTTAGACAAAAGACTTACCTCATTCTCAAGTCCACTTCCGATCCACAAATATGCTTTAAATCCTCAACTCGGTGCCAATGAATCGAAACTAGTCAAACGTTATATAAAATAATCGATATATATTTAAAAGTTCATATTCTAACTATTAGAGTGGTTACCCAACCCCAATTGAAGGATTCCTAAAATTCACTCTCAGGACTACATGCCCGGATTTCGAAAATTTTCGAAAAAAGTTGTTACCCATAACCTCACGAACCCAAATATATAATTTTCACTCAATTCCATAACCATTTTCGTGGTTAAATCCCAATTTTATCAAAACCTAGTTTTTTTCCATCTAAACCCATAATTTTCACAATTTTTACATGCTTATATTAGGTAGAAATTACTTACCTCCAAGTAGCTAGGTGAATACCCCTCTCAAGAAGCTACAAAATCGCCCCAAGAAGTGAAATAAATGAACAAAACATGACCTAAGTCCATCGTTAAACGACCTCACTGCCTTCAGTGATTCTGCTTCTGCGACTCCTTGGACGCATCTGCGAAAAGGGACTCGTAGAAGCGGTCCTCCCCTCAGATGGCTCCCTCATTTCTGCGACCAGCGGCTCGCTTCTGCGGTACTTGTGCCGCACCTACGCCTCCACCCCGCTTCTGCCGTCGCATGCTTCACACCTGCGCCTCCGCAGGTGCGGTCTCCCTACTGCTTCTGGGATTCCAGTGTAGCCTTCACATGGCTACTTTTGCGTTCGTTGGCTCGCTTTTGCGAGCTCGCACCTGTGGTTGGCCCTCTGCAGGTGCGATTACACCAGAAGCCTGGTGCTTCAGCTACTGCTCCTAAGTCCAAACTTGGTCCGTGCCTAGTCCGATTAACATACGAGGCCTCCTGAGCCCCGCCCAAACATACCAACATGTTTAAAATCATAGAAGAAACTCGCTCGAACCCTAGGAATGAATAAAACAACATCAGAAATAAGAATCACACCCCAAACCAATTAGAATCAACTTGTGAATTTCAAGTTCTTCCAATTCATTTCGAACATGCCGAAATGTACTTAAACTACTTGGAATGACACCAAGTTTTGCATGCAAGTCTTAAATAATATTATGGACCTACTCCAACTTTTGGAATTGGAAGTCAAATCCTATATCAAAAAGTCCACTCCCAGTCAAACTTCCCAAAAACCTTCAAATTTCCAACTTTCACCAAATGACCCCGAAATGACCTACAGACTTCAAATCCATATCTGGATGCGCCCCTAAGATCAGAATCACCATATATAGCTATTATTAGGCTCGGAATCTCAAACAGACGTCGATATCAACTCCAGCCCAAACTTATGAAATTCACCCAAAATGCCAACTTTCAATATTAGGCGTCGAAACGTTCCCCGGTCATCCAAAACCCAATATGGACAAACGCCCAAGTCCAAAATTATCATACAAACCTATTGGAACCGTCAAATCTCAATTCCGAGGTTTTTTACTCAAAACGTTGACTCAAGTCAAACTTAGCTCTTTTTGCCAACCTTAAGGAACCAAGTATTTCGATTTCAACTTGAACCCTTCCAAATCCCAAACTAACCATTTCCGCAAGTCATAAAATAGTAAAAGCACACACTGAGAGTCTTATTTGGGGGAATGGAGATCTAGAAAGCAAAACGACCGGTCAGTTTGTCACAATAATGATGGTAAATCCCGTAATTCAGGATTAATTGATTCTTTCCTCATTTGTAATTAAGAGCTATTCTCCCGTACCTAATGTTGGGCTATTCTATGATGATCAGTTTTGAGACTAACATGCACTGTACGAGTATGTTCTGTTCCGAGGGTATTTCATATATCATCTTTACATGCCATTCTTCACTTTTCTCATATCTACGCTGACACACGTGCATCTAATATACCCACATGGCGAGTCTATTTTTCACTAATACAGATTGTAACGACCCGACTTATTGTTTTGAGAATTTATGTCTTATTCAACGAATCAAAGTACCGAGCAGCTTCGTATTATGTATTGTGACTTGCGTGTGCGTCAAGTTTGGTTTTCAGATGATTCAGGATTAAATTGAAAGAACAATTCTTATTTTTGAAGCATAAATAAAAAAAGTTTACCGGAGTTTGACTTTTGAGTAAACGACTCTGGAATAGAATTTTATAATTTAAATAGCTTCATATAGTAATTTCGGACATAGGCGTACGTCCAGATTTGGATTTGGAAGTCTGTAAGACAGTTCGGTACATTTCGGCAAAAAATGAAAAATGGAAGATTGTGAAAAGTTTGACCGAGAGTTGACTTTATTGATATCGGGGTCAAAATTTGATTCCGAAAATTGGAACAACTCCATTATGTCATTTATGACTTACATGCAAAATTTGAAGTCATTCCGGATTGATTTGATACATTTCGGCACAAGATATAGAATTTGATAAATTTCATAAACTCATAAGTTCGATTCGAGGTGAGATTCATTATTTCCGTATTGTTTGATGTGATTTGAAGCCTCAACTAAGTTCATATTATGTTATGAGACTTATTAGTATATTCATATGGGGTCCTGAGTGGTTCGGGTGAGTTTCGAAGTCATTTCGGACCATTTCTAGGCCATTTTTAATTGCTGGTTTTTGGCTACAGTAGTGTGCATCGTGAGAAATTTCTGCTGCACATGGCTGACTTTGGAAGCTTATATCTCGCAATCTGTATAGAATTTGGAGATGATCAAAACATGAAAGTTGTAGCCCTTTGAGTCTAGTTTCAAGAAAGGTAACCATGCATCATTTGGACATTTGTACGGAAAGTCATGATTGATTTATTGAAGACCGGTAATGCAGTTTGTTTTTTGCCTGGTTGTGTGCATCGCAAGAAATTTCTGCTGCACAAGGCTGACATTGGAAACTTATATCTCGCTATGAGTAAGGAATTTGGAGATGATCAAAGCATGAAAGTTGTATCTCTTTGAGTCTAGTTTCGATAAAAGTAAACCATGCATCATTTGGAAATTTTTACATATAGTTATGATCGACTTAATGAAAACTAATACTGCAGTTTTTGCCTGGAAATAATGAGACAAGTCACATTTCACATATGCGACTTGCCTGGGCAGAAGTTATATTCCGAGGTTTCGGCCATTTTAACATATTTAGAGCTATGGAGCCAGGATTAAAATGATTTTTAGGAGATTTTTACCATATGAATTGGGGTAAATATTCTATATCCGAAAGTGATTATATTTTATAAATCCATGGTTATATTCATCATCTATTTCAGATTTGATTGAAGAAATTGAGAAAAATTGTGAAATCTTCCGAAAAAGTAAAATAAAGATTTGGAGGTCGATTTGTTATTGGAATTTGATAAAATTGGTATGGTTGAACTCATATCAGAATGGACGTTTGGATTTCGTAAAAATTCCACAGGTTTCCGAGATGCGGTCCCCACATTGACTTTCGGGTAGACCTTTTAATGTGAAATTTTAAGTCGACGTTTTATTATCCGGAATTACTTACGATGAATTATAATAAAGTTATATAACTTATTTGACTAGATTTGAGCCGTTCAGAGGTTATTTCACATAAGAAGGCTATTTTGGAATATCAGCCTAACTCCGTAAAGGTTAGTATCTTGTCTAACCTTGAGTGAGAAATTACCCCTTAGGCATTGAGTCGTATGTGCCATTTTGTGTAATGTGAACACCGTGCACGCGATGTGACGAATACGTACTCGGGCTTATATGTGAAAATTTTGTTGGTTTAAATTCTTAGACATTTTTAGGTATTAAATTGGAAATTGTTGGCACGTATTAAATCCTATATTTGTCATGCCTCATTCCATATTTGTCAAGTTTTTTATATGATAATATGATGTGATTGCCACTTGACTTTTATGTGAATTCCTTGATTTTCGAGTTACTATTTTATGGAAGATATTTTTATTATTGAGTTTTCCCTTAATTAATTAATTGAGATATTTACCACTTAAACCATTTCGTGGACTCGTTTATTGTTAAGTAGCCATTTCGTGGAGACACTTTCATTATTGATTTTTATCTTCGAATAATTAAATAGGAATTTAAGTTATCAAGAGGCATAAATCTATTTATTTTCTGAAGCTGTGATTAAAAGAGGTATTGTTCCTTGACGAATTATTTTTCAGTTCATGTTGTTGAAATTGGTATTGAGTTATAAAGGGCGTGAATCATATTGAGGCAAAGTGTTAACTGCTGAGATATTATTTGGTTGAGTTGATCACTCCCGAACATTTTGTTGAGATCTTGTGCACATTATGATCGAGCCGTTGACTCCTTATTGCGAAAAAATAATATTATCGTTGATTTCTGTGGAGAATGTAATATTTGAGCACTTGACGTAAAATTTGTGATATATTGTGATAATTGAACATTTGAGGTGCAAATTGTGATATGTTGTGATATTTGAGCCCTTAAGGTACAAGTTGTGTTATGCTGTGATAATTGGGCACTTGAGGTGCGATTTTTGAATTTTTTTGATATTGATACACATGTGGTGATATAAGGTCAGGGTATTGAAATGCATGCGGTGAGATAAAGTAGATTTGATACGTGTGGCTAATAGGGGAACTACTAGAAGTCATGTGATGTGATAAGGTGGGTTAAAACGCGAGATGCTATTTTGGGAAAAATAATTTTTAAAACTAAATGTAAAGGCTCCCGCGGTGATATAAGGAAAGGTTGTGAATTTATTTATGATTTGGGACTACAGGGAGGTACCTCAGGAGTTCCCTTTGTTGAAATTTATTTATGATTTGGGACTACGAGGCGGTATCTCAGAAGTGCCCTTTGTTGATATTTCTCTATGGCTGCACTTGCCTTTGGTTATTTTGTTTTTCTGTGGTATGTAAATCCTTGTGTTCTTCCATAATATATTATTTTACTTTATTATGTGTTTTGTATTCCTTGTTATATTGTGTTGGCTTTGGCTCTTCGTACAAGACTCTGAGGATTTGTGTTTCTGGTTTTTACTGGTTTTGGAAGGTTGAGTTGTTTTAAATAAAAGAAATTACTTTTATGTTTTAATTTAATAAATTTTGCATCCAAATCAGTAGCTTATCTGATGCTTTATTGTAATTGAAATGTCGTTTTCTTCACCCAAACAATTTCTAAAATAAACTCATTTTTTTGATGATTCTTACTTGATTTAAAAATTATAACCTTACTCTATTGAAAATAAATTGATCATGCAGATCTTATATACATTGATATTTTTGGCACGTGAGTTGTCCGTGCAGTTGGAGTATAAATATGGGCACGAGGTGTCGTATGAATATGATAGTGGGTTGAGACCCATGACTAGTGATTTTGAGATGAGGTACCATAGATCGACTTTATTTTGAAAGACTTATATTTGAAAAAACTTGTATTTGAATGACTTGTTTAATTGGTTGTACTTGTGTTCCTTATTTGGTTGAATAATATTTATGGTATTCTTATTGCTTGTTATTTATATCACTGATTAATTTTGTTGCTATCACTACTATTTATTTTCCATTATTATCGTATACTGCTATATTGCACAGGTTATTTGACTAGCGAGTGTCTTGACTGTACCTCGTCACTACTTTACAGATGTTAGCCTTGATACTTACTAAGTACCGACCATGATGTACTCATACTACACTTCTGCATATTTTTATGCGGAGCAAGGTATTGGAGATATTGGACTCGGCAGAGTTAGTGTGTTGATCGCAAGTATTCAAGATATAGCTGCTTGGTCGTCGTAGTCCATTGTAGTCTTTTCATTTTGTTGTACTGTTAATTATTATTTGAACAGTATTGTATATTCGATCCTTGAGATCATTTGATGTATTCAGTTAGAGTTTGTAACTCAGTATTACCATTTATGGGAGGTTGTTATAATTGTTTCCGCTTTTGGTTTTGATATTTGTATTAAATTCTTTTTCAAATAAAAAATGGCTTGAATTGTAATTATAATCCACTTACTTCGTCTTAGAGACTAAGTTCCATCACGACAGTTGTGGTAGGATTTTTGGGTCGTGACAAGTTTGTATGAGAGCTCTATGTTCATAGGTTTTACGAGTCATGAACAAGTTTAGTAGAGTCTTGCGGATTAGTATGGAGACGTCTGTACTTATCTTTAAGAGGCTACGGAACTGGTAGGAAAATTTCCACTTCTTTCATTCCTTATCGTGCGGCGTTGATTCAGTTTGAAGCATATATCGTATGTTCCTTTGCATCCACTTGTGTATAAAATTGTGCACTTAGTATCAGCTATGCACCAATAGTTCATGATACTGTAGAGGGGCTACAAGGGAGCCAGGGAGGCTCAACCATTGTCTCAATGTGTCGTCCAGATCGAGGATGTGAAAGTATTAAGAGATCATTCAGTTGTGCACATGGTGGTGCAGCGGGTTCTGACATCTGGTTGATAAATACGAGCTTAAGAAGGTTTAATTAGTTGCCTAATCATCGCAATCGCCATAGGGTCATGAGGTGGATGTATATCTAAAGATAGTTGGTGGTATTAGAAATTATGTGGTTCATATAGGATTTCTATTTAGTAAAGGGTACATACTAGCAGTCAAGGCACTAGAGGAAGTGAGTTTGACTCTCACGAGGATGACATGTGCCTAATAAATGGCGTGATGTGTCTTATGACCGGTGTCATACGAGTGCTGAAGGTTAGTATTGTAGATCATCGGAGTATGTCCTATGGCTTTGCACCAAGTGAGGGGAGTCCACTATTAACGATCAGATTGCAGTCATATGTTATATCAGTTTTGGCATGAGATGCATATAGATTGTATGGAGAGGTTCCCCAAAATTTGTATATGATTAAAAGTTAAGATTTGTATGGGATGATGCAAGGACTTGTGGTATTCTCGCATCCTTAATAATTCCATATTTCAGTATCAGCAGCGTCATGGAAACAATTTCAGAATACTCGGGCTGCTCCAGTAAGTTCTTTTAGTGCACCACCAACATGGGGTTCCTACAATGGTTATTCAAGTTTTTCGGCACATACTCAGTACGAGCATTCGCACCCGCAGAGGGGTTGTTATGAGTATGGTGATACTAGAGACATCATGAGAGATTGTCCCAGACTTGGGAGAAGCGTATTTCATCAGAACACATAGGCTATGGGCCCCATTTCAGTTACAACTCCACCTACACATCTGTTGATACCCAATTTTTCCCTATATATTTTCATATGTAAAATACATTTTAAAACAACATATATATGCATATCCCAAGGTCCTATTATTTTTCTCAGTTTTTTAGATTTTTAAATCAATTTTATTGCCCTATTTTATCAAGAAAAACCAATAAGTGTTCCAAAATTAGCATTTTGGTAAATCATTTATTGGATTCTCTTATTTATACCAAAATATAGCTAAAGTAATTTTGCACATTTTTTACAAATTTATTTAGTATTTTAAAGCTAAATTTCATATAATTGCAATATTAGCATATTTTAGATTTAATTGTGTTTATAATTATAAAATTGATTCCAGTATTTTTTAATTTAATATTTACATATTATTAATTAATTTAGTACCTTTAATTTGTTTCCAGAAATCATTTTAATATTTGTATAAAATAAATAAGGGAAAAGTGGTTATTTAAATACTAGCCCTACTTATTTCAATTTTAGCCTAAATTCTACCCCAATTAAACCCAATTGAACCCCATCCCAATTCCTAAAATTACCCGCCCCTGACCCAATTAAATCCAACCCGACCTGGACCCCTCTCATCCTGGTTGTTGATCTCTGAGATCAACGACCCCTATTCACTCTTAACCTTTTTACCTAAATGACCACCCTAACCTTCTCATTTCTCACCTACCAGCCACCTATGAACCCTCCACTTTCTCAAACACTCTCGAACCTTCTCAAACCCTAGCCACCTCATACTATCTCTGCCTTGAAAGTCACCAGAATGTATGGCTTCCAAGGCTATAAAAGTCCTACACCGGCCTCCTATGACTCCCACGTGCCTGATTTCTGAAGATTCAAGGCTTGACTTTGAAGGATTGTACCCAGACCTCTGTCGATTCAAGGTTCCACGGTCATCTACGACCTTTCTCCGGCGTATCATGGTCGTTTGAGCCTGATTTTGACCTCTCCGACTCAGATCGGTGACTTTTCAAAGACTTTCTTACTTCTAGGGTTCTTCTAAATTTCTTACTTCTAGGGTTCTTCTAAAACCCTAACCCTTCGAGGTTCTCTCCGATTCTTTTAGATTTGTTGTGTATCTATGCTTTCCCTAAGTTTTCAAACGATTTCTCTGGCTTTTCTTTCAAAATTACTTTCAGAACCATTTCTTTTCCGATCTAGGGTTTTCTGGAAAAATGTTTAAGTGTTTCTCTGATTTTTTTTTTGTGTGCATATGCCTCCACTATGTTCTTATATTTTTTCTTCTACCACGTTCTTGTATGCTTCTTCTACTGTGTTTTCCTATACTATGTTCTCATATGCTTTTCTGCTATGTTTTGGTACTTTCTTCTACCATGTTCTAATATGTTTCTCCTACTATATTCTTCTACTGTGTCCTTAAGTGTTTTACTATTTTCCTTCTACTAAGTTCTGTTTAAGTTTCTTCAAAAAACTTCTCAGCATGTTTCTACTACTGATCTTATCAGTCTTTTCCATTACGTTTCGTGTTAGCTTCTTCTACTCTATTTTCTTTGAATTCTTCTACTATACTCTGCATGTTACTTTTCTATCATGTTTCTCACGAGTTTCAGTTGCTGAGAGGAACATGGTAGAGGTTTCAGTCTTTCTGAGACCTCTGAACCTATTTTGAATCTCTGAAATGAGTTTCAAAATATTTGTTCTTCAAATGATTCCAGCTCTTGCTAAACTCTTATGTACTGGATCTTCTACTGATTTTATAATGACACCACAGTCTTTTTCATGCTTAACAAGTTCGTATGCTCCTTATATATGATGAATTTCCCTCTAAAATGGTTTTCAAATTTGCAATTAGTTCAAACTTCCCTATGAATATGGCTTGATTGATTTCTTTCCATTGTTTGCTGATTTTCTCTATGTCTCGGCCTAAGTTAAAACCCTTATTCATCTTTTCTAACTCGGTTCATTCATGCAAGATCCCTGACCTTTGATTTACTAGCTATTAATTGATTTTCTTGCCTGGTTTATGCAACAGCATATTTTAGAAATTCTGTCCTTAAATAACCTTTATGTATTTACCCTTAATTGCATGCTGTGCACAAAGTGCTTATTCATTTTTCTTTCCTTACATTGTTTTTACCCATTTGAATATGAATCCCTTAATTAAAGGGAGTCTTGTGTAATTGATTGACAATCAGTTCCTCAACTATTTTCTTACCTTATTTCTTCATGATTTTCACACTATAAAAGGCACGACTCGTTTTCACAAAGACACTCTTTTCACAGTCTTTCTGAACTCACATTTATACACAATAGTATTCTCTTCCTGTCTGTAATGTGGCCTGTTTGCAAGACCTACTGCTTTTCTCAATTTGTCCCTTTGAAACTGGTATGTCCGAATTTAATCTTTAGCACCACAACAATGTGTATTACTGCTTTTGTATCCATGTTCACCTGCTGTTTATTTATATCTCAGCGCTTAAATTGGCATGCTGATTTCCTTATGTGTGTTTTGTTATGAACCCTCATTCCTTATCACCCTTATGTGTTTTGAGTTGTGACTTAAGGCATGACAATATAAGTTGTTGTCCATGAATTAAGTTTGAACCACTGGGGTCTTGACCTCTAAGCAAACAGACTGGAGGGTGTGCCAACATCTCCCATTGCTGGGTATGCCTTTTAGCCTGCTTTCTTTTGCCTCTTACAACTTCCCCATTCCCCTATACCCTTATTTGTACTGATTTAAGCTGCTTGCCTTTTCCCTTTCAGAATCCTACTTCTGCACTTGCACTCTTTCTTAAGTCCCTAAGTTCTGCCCCCATCTTGTGAGCCTTGCCTTGGGACCTTGAATTCCCTCTGAACTTGGACACCTGAGGGCTGGCCCTTCCACACTGCACTATGTCCTAATCTGGTGATACATTTGGGTGTAAGCACTACCCGGAGTTCATATGAGACTCTTAGGAACTTTGACACACCACAAATGGGAGAAAGGCTTTAAAATATGACCTCTTGGAGTTGATGTACTTCATACTTCAGACAAAAAGTTTGAATTAGGCTCTCTTTGGTTGTACTTTTTAATTTTCGATGTATTTTTTACTTTACTTTTCTGGGCTGTAATAACTTTGTAGTAAACTCTCGGGGATGGCTAGTGAAAAGGGAGGGGTAACTATGTATGAAAAAAAGGGTAGATAACCTGCCTATAGGGGTTTATGAATTCCTGCATTCTCATATATACACCATGTCTATAGGAATCTTGCATTCCCATATAGATACCATGCTTATAGGTTATTTCTGAATTTCTGCACTCTCATGTAGATATCATGTCTATAGGAATCTTTGATTTCTACACTTTCGTATAGATACCATGTCTATAGGATTTCTGAATTCTCATATTAGATAACCTGCCTATAGGAATTTCGGCACTCTCATGTAGATACCATGTCTATAATTACTCGAAATCTGAATTTTGTATATGCATGTAGAAAATATGCCTATAGGATTTTCTGAATCTTGCATCTCCATTTCTTATTAGGCAAACATATTTATAGGTCTTAATAACCAACTGCAATTAGATATCATGTTCATATAGTACAATACCTAGATATCATATTTGTAGGATTTCTGCATTTCACTATGTCTATGAGGTGTTCTAAAATCGACAAACGCATAGAAATCATGCCTATAGGAGCTTTAGTCGAATCTCAATCGCCTCACTCGTTTATAAGCCTAAAATTAGCAGTAATAATGCATTACCAGTTGCAGAACTGGCGATCTTTTGCTAAAAACTTGCCTTTCTTTCTTTAGTATGTAATCAATTCACTTCATTATTTCTGGAATCAATAGATATCATACCTATAGGTTTTCGTCCAGCACTTAGGCAATCCATAGGGTGAAAGTTTATAAACTGAATCAGATTTTATATGCTACAACCAGCAGGTAGGCCTGATTCGGGCTTCTTATCTGAACTATGTAATAAATCAGTTTGCCTTGACCCTTTAAGTTTTAATCAGACCTTAAACAGTACATGTAAGTCATGTTATATTATGTGCTCTCTTTGGTTTAAAGAAGGTCTATTTGAGCCTTTTTATTTGTTTATATGCTTCCCCAAACTTTCTATATGTGTTTTGTTTGTCGCCTTAGTATTTTACCTTTTGAAACCACAAATAAGCCCAATACCTCCTCCCTCTAAGATCAGTAGTCCCAAGTGTCTCCGAGGCTGATAGAATTGGGGAGGGTAATATCATGCAATAAGTAAACGAAACCATTCTGCACTTTAATACCTTAACGGGGTGGGAAAGGGCAGTTATGGATATGATGACCACGCGATAACATCACGTGTAGCCCCTCACTGAGGAGTGATTACCGGATGTTGTGTGGGGTGATCCATATTATTAGTAAACCTAGGACCCCCCTTCCCTTTGTTTTCTTTGTTTCTTTTAAATTTTTTTTAAACCATCTTTTTTAAGAAAATCAACTCTTTTAGTTCCTTTTTCTTACTTTTGTTTATTTGTAATCATTACATGAAAATCTCCTCTTATTTAAAGTTTTATTTGCCTACATGTTATTTGCACCTAAATTCACAACAATAGTCTGACCGGGAACCACACTAGTGGATCCTGAGGAGTGCCTAACACCTTCCCCTTAGGATAATTTCAAGCCCTTACCCAATCTCTGGTTACTCAAAACAAACCTTTTTAGTGTCCTAATGCACTTTAATCATTAGGTGACGACTCTTCAATTCAAACCCAATTCCCGAAAGGGAACGAGTTGTCTCCCAAATGTTATAAACCCGATTTCACGAGAAAAAGGGGGCGCGACAGCGTGGCGACTCTGCTGGGGACTTTCAGGCTTTTACCATTTCAGGCTATTATTGTGAATTTATGCTTCTTTATGCGCAATTATTTGTTTGTTTCTTTTAAGCATTTAATTTCCTTTTCGATTACAAAACTGACTTGTCTTTTTGTTTCTTCCCTTTATTACTTTCCTTTACTACCACTTTAAGTTATGAAAAACTGTTGTATTTACTGCTTTCCTAACGTGCAAATACGTGACAATCTGCTTTAATTATTGCATAATCATGCTCAACATCATATTCCACTCGTGTCAAACAAATACCATATCAACGCTTATAATGAGTGATTGCGCTCTTCCGATATTATCACCTCTAAATTCGAAAAAGGCGTATTTGCGGTAAACCAGTCTATCAATGGTGTAGTCGACAGTTTCGTGCCTTTCCCCCTTGAGTTGTCCGCTCAAGGGTACCAGTCTAAAACCCCATAGAAACCTTACTCTGTTTAATTGTGCATGCATCATGGTCAAACCTAGTGAGTCAGTTATGTTGTCCTCATAATGACTCTTTAAGATAGCCTTGTCCAAAGTCTACTGGGTTTCCCTAAAACCCAAACGGACACCACCACATTCTGTGCATTTATTTGGAGAACTAAATGCTTCATGCTAATTGTTGATGTTAAATAGTCGAGTCTGGTGGGGGTAAGGGCCTAACACTTTTGTCTTGCAGTATGAGGCACGAAGTCCCCAGATTCGGGATGGTCACCAACATCCACCCAAAAGTGCTAAGCTGGTGGGAGGATCTTCATTCCAGTGATCAGACTCTTGTCCGGAAATACATAGGAAATCTACCTTCTCTCCTAGAAATCCAACCTAACAACAAGATCATAGAAGTTGCTACTCTGTTTTGGGATTGTGATAGGTCTGTATTCCACTTCAGAGACATTGAGATGACACCCCTGCTGGAGGAAATATGAGGATTAGCTGGTATACCATGGGAAACTCTGGGTTTGTTAATGCCGGAAAACCGCAAGGGTAGAGGTTTCCTCAAAATGATGGGTCTAAAGAAGAATCCAGACTTGACATGCTTGAAAGAGTCGTATATTCCCTTTGATTATTTGTACGAGAGGTATGGTCACAACAAATCTTACCATACTTATTCTGACGAGTTCGCCCTCACATCATTGGGGCATATTCACTGAAGGGTCTTTGTCTTCATGTTTTGCTTCCTGGGGATGATAGTGTTCCCAATGAAGAAAGCCAGGATCCACACTAGGCTAGCTATGGTAACCAAAACTCTAATAGAGGGAATTAGTGGTCAACCATTCAGCATTGTGCTCATAATTATTGCGGAGATATGCCGAGCCTTGGAGAAGTGTCAACGAGGAGCCGAACGCTTCGAAGGCTGAAATTTTCTACTTCAGCTTTGGCTCATGGAGCATCTACAAAGGGGTGAATATCGATAGGAAATTCAGCAAAGAGATTGGGACGATTATATCGTCTTCCATCATCTGAAATGAATGAACTACATGCCCAACATGTTCGCCCAACCAGAAGACGCCAAGGGATGGTTAGAGCTATTTGAAAATCTAACTGAGGATCAAGTACAATGGATGTTCGAGTGGTTCCCTACTAAGGAGTTCATCGTCCGATCTAGGGATGCGCCATTTCTGATACTAATCGGTCTGAGAGGAACCTACCCTTATGTCCCTCCGAGTTATGAGAGAGGCTGGTAGGAAGCAGGTTATACCAAGGGTAGACAAGATGAGTCACTTCCGGGCTGAGTCCAAGCTGATGACACTCCTTATAAGTGCCAAGCTCAGCATATGTGGCATTGCAAGATCATCATGGGAAGAGACACTATCGAACCAGACAGATGCCATGCTGGTTGTACTCCATACTATTCTGGCTGGTTGGAATCTAATCACGATGGTCTGAGTCAGCAAGGACTTACTAGGGGCCATAGAATCATAGATGAAAGGACCGAGGCACAGGTCAAATACAATCAACTGCACACGAGGATCCGGGAATGTGAAAGCAAGCACCGTGAGATACAAGAAACCAACCAAAAACTGATCGAGTAGTGGAAAGACATGGCTGTCAGTGCCAACAAGTGACCGGGACATTTGGAGCGAGGCATAGTAGAGCTAGAAAGGAAGTTCCTCAAAAGGATCGAGGATTGCCAAAATGCTGAGGGAAATGAGGGCGGACATCTAGCCAGAGCCTACCTATTGCTGGGACTTTGCCAGTTGGGAAAGCTGTTCGACGATGTCGAGTCTGGGGAAGGCCCTTCTGGAACCAAATAGATAGGAACCTTTTCTTTTTTGCTTTAAGAAATGTAATAAGGCCAATGGACACTAGCGACATTTTATTTCTTGTTATTTAGTGTCATTTTGGGATTCATCTACTTTTATCAATAAGCATTTAGCATCCTAAGTTATCCAAATCAATTTGTCGCTAGGCCTACCTCGGGCACAAAGAGGTTCCCAAATAGGACACGATTTACATTCTTGCACTATGTGTTTAAATATCGCAACATTTTTCTTATAATTCGCACTGACTTGTTACCTTTTGTTTTTACTTTTGTTTTATTTATTCCCCTCCCCCAAAGGTTAGTTCGTGCACTCTGGCATCATCATCATATTCCACAAGGTCAAAGGGCCCTCCACCCACTTCTCCTCCTAGTCCTATCAGAAGCAGGAAAAAAAGGAAAGATGGAAGATTTGAATAACACCAGAAAGGAAAACTCAACTGAACGGGTAGAGGTCACTCATGGTGCTCAGGTCTCAAAAGAAAGTGCATCCCAACTCGAGTAGAAACTGTTGAAATTTCAGGAGGAACTTGATCAGGTCCGGAATCTGGCAAACTTGTCATTTTCCCTCACCACTCTGGATATCAATTTTCCAAATGCTCAGAACCCCCACGCCTCCACAAAACATCCCGAAGCCACGAAACCATCCCGCTTCTCACCACAACTACAATACTTTCCACACATGCAACAATACTCCACTGCTCATCCCTGAGCCTTTGAATTTCACAAATGACCATTTCCACGCCCACCATAACACCCCCATCAACGTGGAAACCATTCCACACTCCACTCAACCCATTTCAAGCACATACGAGTCTGATGATAAAGACTCACTCTTCAGGAGTCTGGCTGAAGAGCTTAAGAAGTTGACTAGCCAAATTCAGGACGTCGAAGGAAGTAAGGGGATTGAAGGGTTGAACTACAAAGATCTTTGCATACAGCCAGATGTCGAACTGCTCGAGGGGTACAAACCCCTAAGTTTGAGATATTTGATGGTACAGGGGATCCGAGAGTCCACTTGAGAACATACTGTGACAAGCTGGTCGAGGTAGGGAAGGACGAAAGGATTCGCATGAAGCTTTTCATGAGGAGTCTGAGAGGAGATGCTTTGTCTTGGTACATTAGCCAAGACCCGAAGAAATGGTCGAACTGGGTGAGTATGGCATCTGGCTTTATGGACAGGTTCAGATTCAACACAGAAAATGTGCCAGATGTGTTTTACATCCAGAATTTAAAGAAGAAGCCTATGGAAACATTCTGCGAGTACGCTACTCGTTGGAGATCAGAAGCCGCTAAGGTCAGACCGACTTTAGAAGAAGAACAAATGAACAAGTTTTTCGTCTGGGCTCAAGACCCGCAGTACTATGAAAGGCTGATGTTGATTGAGAGCCAGAAAATTTTCGACATCATCAAGCTAGAGGAGAGGATCGAGGAAGACATCAAAAGTGGTATGGTTACAAACTTTGAAGCTTTTCAAGTTACCAATAAGGCTTTACAGTCTGGTGGTACGTCCAAGAAAAGGGACGTAGGTGCCGTAATGGTTGCACAAAGAGCCAAATCCCCTATCAAATACCAAGCCTATCCGATACCTCTACTTACATACATCCTACCCCGAATTACCAAGCACCCTCACCTTCTTACCAAACTCCACCACCTACTTACCAGTCACCCCCACCTCTTACATATCAACCTACTTCACCCAGATATTCCCAACCCGCACATGTCTACCAAGCCTACAATGTTCAGCCATCCCACTATCAATCACCTCCCACACGTCAAAACTTTCCTAGACCTTGACCAAATTTCGACTGCAAACCCCCCAAACAGTATACCGCCATTGTTGAGCCAATTGACCAGCTGTACGAAAGGCTCAAAGCTGCTGGTTATGTCACCCTATCCCTGTTATAACCCCTGAAAACCCTTCTCAATGGGTCAATCCAAATAAATCATGTGCATACCATTCAGGCATGAAAGGGCATACCATTGATGAATGCCGCTCTCTAAAAGACAAGATCCAGACTTTGATTGATAACAAGATCATGGTGGCAAAGGAGCCTACTCCGAATGTCCGCAAAAACCCTCTGCTGGACCATAAGGGTGGAGGTGTTCACATGATTTAAATAGAGGAGGATTGGGATCCCAAAGGATCGATCGGTTTAATCATAGAAGGTGACGAACCAAAAAAACCAATAGTCACCCTTAATCCGATTGTAGTCCAGACTCAGCCTTCTGGGGATGCCGAGGTAAACATGTCTGTACCATTTGAGTTTGAAGCACCACCCCCTGCAAAGACACCAACACCAGTTGAGGTCGAGTTTAGGTCTCCAGCAAACGCACCAGCACCGTTTGAAGTTGCGGTTTTACCCTCCAAAACACATGCTCCATTCGGACTAAAGGTTCCCATTTCAGTAGCAATGTCGACTGTAACATCATTCCATACAAATGCCATACCTTGGGATTACACACCGAGTCAAGAAGGAAAGGGAAAGCCAAGCTCGGGGAAACATTTATGGCAAAGGATATGATAAGAACCGACAGGGTTTATACTCCGGAGCATTTAGCTGAGTCGAGTAAGAAGGCCTCTGGTCGGCCGACCATCACTGAAATCAGGCCCGATGGTCTTTGGAGAAAGATACAAGCCAAGGAACACTCAGTCATTGATTAGCTGAACAAAACACTAGCACAAATTTCTATCCTAGCTTTGCTGCAAAGTTCCGATGCACATAAGAATGTGTTATTGAAGGTGCTGAGTGAGGCATATGTACCAAGCAACATCACCGGAGGAGAAATGGCAAACATGGGAGGGTAGGTATTGGAAAGTCACAAGATCACTTTTCATGAAGATGAGCTGCCACCAGAAGGGTTGAGTCACAACAAAGCATTGCACATCACCGTGCAATGTGAAGATTATTTTATCACTAGGGTCCTGATTGATGGAGGGTCCAGCCTCAATATTTGTTCGTGTGTAACACTCAGAACATTGGGAAAGGGGATGCATGAGATCAAGGACGGGGCCATCAATGTCAAAGCTTTCGACGGTTCCAAAAGGTCCACTATTGGGGAAATTAGTTTGTGCTTGCAAATGGGGCTTACTTGGTTCGATGTCGGTTTCCAAGTAATAGATGTTCCGGCATCTTACAACTTGCTATTAGGACGACCGTGGATTCATGTCGCTGGGGCTGTAGCGTCAACACTACATCAGGCAGTGGAGTTTGAATGGAATCACCAAGAGGTGATCATTCATGGCTACAGTAGCAATCCCATATACAGTCGCCAAACCATCCCAACTATCAGAGGAAGAAGAAAGATAGGCAGGGAAACCTATCACCACATCAAGCGAGTCAATGCCGTTGATAAAGACAAATGGTGGGACAACAAAATTGAAAGCATATTGAACTGGAGTGGATATGAACCTGGCAAGGACTTGGCAAAAACCTCCAAGGAATCACCAAGCCTATCAAACTGAAGAAACATGGCGCCACTTTCGGTCTGGGATACGAGTATACTTGGGAGGAATTCAACAACTGGTCGCCACCATGGTGCAGTCCATACTACCTGCTGGAGTAGCCAATACCACATTTGGAGCAGACTTTCCCGCCAGCCGTGTTATCTATGGGTCGGAAGAGGAGGAAGCACTGGCAGTAGTAAGGAACTTATTCCTAGAAGACGATGACATGGATTGTTGTGTCATTTTCTAGGAGGAGGGGGAGGAAGGCCCTTCCATACAGGCCGTAAGTGGAGGAGCATTCCTCAACAATTGGACCATCAGAACCGCCAAAGCCCGGAAAGCCTCGGGGTAGCAAGGCTGAACAAAGCATCATGCACTATCTTTTATTTTTACTAGTTGAATTTCATTTCGCATTTTGAATTTTCGCAATAAGATCTTCCAATGTTCAAAACAATTATGAAATTTATCAAAGCATTCCAGTTTCCTTACAAATCTTACTCTTATTATTTTCTCTTATTACTTTATTTATACAACATTACTATTACCTATCTTAATGAACCAATGACTGTGATGTGCAACGAGACAATGCAACAAACGAACATAGATTCAGAAGAAGATGATATACCAGAAGAGATTGTTAAAGAAGTCGAGAATTTTGAGAACAAGCCGAAGTCCAACCTAGACGAGACTGAGATTGTTAACCTGGGAGATACAGAAAATGTCAAAGGGACACGAATTAGCGTTCATTTGTCGCCATCGGAAAAGGAAGGGTGCACAAAATTTCTAAGAGAATATGAAGATATATTCGCCTGGTCGTATAATGATATGACTGATTTGAGTACATCTATTGTGGCTCACAAACTGCCAACTGATCCGACGTGTCCATTGGTAAAGTAGAAGCTCAGAAAATTTAAACCTGATATGAGTTTGAAGATCAAGGAAGAAGTCACCAAGCATGTCAAAGCCAAAGTTCTCAGGGTAGTGGAATACCCAACATGGTTAGCCAACATTGTGCCAGTGCCAAAGAAGGATGGGAAGGTCAGAGTCTGTGTCGACTATCAGGATCTCAATCAGGCTAGTCCAAAGGACAACTTCCCCTTGCTGAACATACACATCTTGATCGACAATTGCGCCAAGCATGAGTTGCAATCGTTTGTAGATTGTTTCGCTGGATATTATCAGATCTGGATGGATGAAGAAGATGTTGAGAAAATGGCTTTCATTACGCTGTGGGGGATGTACTGCTACAAGATGATGCCATTCGAGTTGAAGAATGCAGGGGCCACCTACATGAGGGCCATGACTACTATTTTCCATGATATGATACACAAGGAGGTTGAGGTGTATGTAGATGATGTCATTATAAAGTCCAAGAAAGCCACTGATCACATAGAAGATTTGAGGATGTTCTTCAACAGACTGAGAAGGTACAACCTGAAACTAAATCCCGCCAATGTGCATTTGGGGTTCCTGCCGGAAAACTACTTGGGTTCATTGTGAGTCACCGAGGGATAAAACTGGATCCATCATAGGTCAAAACTATTCAAGAACTGCCACTGCCAAAGAATAAGAAGGACGTAATGAGCTTCTTGGAGAGACTCAACTACATCAGCCGGTTCATAGCACAATCTACTGTCATCTGTGAGCCAATCTTTAAGATGTTGAAAAAGGACGCCGCTACCGAATGGACTGATGACTGCCAAAAGGCCGTCGACAGAATCAAGGAGTACCTATCAACACCACCAGTTTTGGTCCCGTCCGAGCCAGGTAGACCTCTATTACTCTACCTCGCAGTATTGGATGGAGTGTTTGGTTGTGTTCTGGGGAAACATGATGAAACAAGGAGGAAGGATCAGGCTATCTATTACTTTATTAAGAAGTTCACCCCATACGAGGCTCGGTATTCTCTGTTAGAGCACACATGTTATGCTTTTACTTGGGTGGCACAGAAGGTGAGGCACTATTTCTGTGCCTATACCACATATCTCATATCAAGGATGGATCCTTTGAAGTACATCTTTCAGAAGCCTATGCCCACTGGCAAGCTGGCCAAGTGGCAAATCCTGTTGAGTGAATTTGACATTGTCTACGTGACTCAGAAAGTAATCAAAGGACAGACACTAGTAGATCACCTTGCTGAAAATCCCGTGGACGGAGAATACGAACCCCTGAAAACATATTTTCCTGATGAAGAGGTATCATTCATAGGAGAAGATATTGTAGAGTCCTATGACGGTTGGAGAATGTTTTTCGATGGAGCAAAAAATTTCAAAGGAGTTGGCATAGGAGCGGTCCTAGTATCAGAAACCGGTCAACATTATCCAGTGTCTGCCAAACTCAGATTCCCCTGCACCAACAATATGGCCGAGTATGAAGCCTGCATCTTAGGGCTTAGGATGGCCATTAACATGAACATTCAAGAGTTGCTAGTATTTGGAGATTCGGACTTGCTTATACATCAGGTCCGAGAAGAATGAGCAACTAAGAATTCTAAGATACTCCCTTATCTGCATCATGTACAGGAGTTGAGAAAGAGATTCACATAGTCAGAATTCCAGCATATTCCCAGGGTCCAGAATGAATTCGCCGATGCACTGGCTACCCTATCATCCATGATACAATATCCAGACAAGAACTTCATTGATCCCATTCTAGTATAGGTCCTTGATCGGCCAGCCTACTGTGCTCATGTCGAAGAAGAAGCAGACGGAAAGCCTTGGTTTCATGATATCAAGGAATACTTGGCAAAAGGAGAATACCCAGAACTCACAAACGCTACTTAGAAGCGCACGCTTCGGAGGTTATCCAACAATTTCTTTCACAGTGGAGGAATCCTGTATAGGAGGACTCCTGATTTGGGATTACTAAGGCGTGTCGACGCAAAGGAAGCATCCAGGTTATTAGAGGAACTTCATGAAGGTACCTGCAGTCCACATATGAATGGTTTTGTCTTAGCAAAGAAAATACTCCGAGTTGGTTACTTTTGGATGACTATGGAAACAGACTGCATCCAGTAAGTCCGAATGTGCCACCGCTGCCAGATACTCGTAAACATGATAATGGTGTCTCCAAATGAGCTTAATGCAACAGGCTCGCCGTGGCTGTTCACCGCCTGGGGAATGGATGTTATCAGACCAATCGAACCTGCGACATCAGATGAGCAAATGTTTATCCTAGTAGCAATTGATTATTTTACCAAATGGGTTGAAGCGACATCTTATAGGGCAGTGACTAAGAAAGTCGTGACAGATTTTGTCTGCGACCGTATCATGTGTTGGTTCGGAATTCCAGAGTCAATCATTACAGATAATGGCTCCAACCTCAATAGTGATTTGATGAAATCCATGTGTGAAACCTTCAAGATCAAACACAAGAATTATACAGCCTATAGACCTCAGATGAACGGAGCCGTAGAGGCCGCCAACAAGAATATCAAGAAGATACTAAGGAAAATGATAGAGAAGCATAAACAGTGGCATGAGAAGTTATCATTTGCTTTATTGGGGTACCGCACCACAATCCGCACATTAACTAGGGAAACCCCCTATATGCTGGTTTACGGTACAGAGGTAGTCATTCTCGCCAAGGTGAAAATTCCTTCCTTAAGGATCATATAGGAAGCAGAGCTCGACGACACAGAATGGGTGAAAAGCCGTTACGAGCTGCTAGCTCTTATAGACGAAAAGAGAATGCATGTAGTTTTCCACGGTCAGCTCTATCAGAACAGAATGTCCAGAGCCTTCAACAAAAGAGTCAAGCCAAGACAATTCACACTAGGGCAACTGGTATTAAAGAAGATTTTCTCGCATCAAGATGAAGCCAAAGGGAAATTCTCTCCCAACTGGCAGGCTTCGTACATGGTTCATCGGGTTCTGATAGGAGGAGCCCTCATACTTTCAGAAATAGACGGAGAAGTTTGGCCAAAGCCGATCAATTCAGACGCACTCAAGCAATACTATGTGTAACCTTTATGCTTTCCTTATATGATGTAATTTGAACTACGCCTGACCTGACTCCCGTTTAAGAGGGGATACATAGGCAGCCCAATGGGTTGGGTCACAAGTCAATAAAATTTTCATTTCCCCCCGCAATTGGAAACTGGGGCAGAATTTTGAGGATCCGAAGTGATTTCAGCCATTCACCGTAAGCAGCCATCAGAAGCAATAGCCCAGTAAACTGGGGCAGAATTTTGAGGAGGACCCTCAAAATTCTGGATCAAGAGAAGTTGCAATGTCTTGAACCACGCCGCAGTCGTCGGTTCATCTAAAGAAAACTATTCTTAATTATGTATTTATTTCATATTTTCTTTACTAAGATCATGCATGTTTATTTCTGAAATCGCTTTATTTAGCAACGCTATACGTGCAGTATCACCAGATCAAAATCGAGTAGGTCAAGCAAAGCCAGCAGGGGACACGAACTAACCTTTCCCCTTTATAAAACTCACGATTTTTCTTTGGATGTAGGCACTTGAGTTGCAAAATCATCAAATATACCATCTCTCAGAACCGTGGCACTCACTCACAGGTGCTATCTGTACACAACAGTGTCCCCGGCAAGCACAATGCCCCCAACAGCCACAATATCCCTCATCTATCAGCTAAGAAAACTCTATGTCTTTCATTTCTTGCATAAGGCTACTATTCTGCCTTTCAAGATTAAGCTCTACCTCCATCTGCATTCTTGCATTGCATAGGACTACCATTCTGCCTTCTAAGACTAAGCTCTGTCTCCATCTGCATTTTTGCATTGCATAAGGCTACCATTCTACCTTCCGAGACTAAGCTCTGTCTCCATCTGCATTTTTTGCATTGCATAAGGCTACCATTCTGCCTTCCGAGACTAAGCACTGTCTCCATCTGCATTCTTGCATTGCATAAGGCTACCATTTTGCCTTCCGAGGTTAAGCTCTACCTCCATCTGCATTCTTGCATTGCATAAGGCTACCAGCCTTCTGAGGTTAAGCTCTACCTCCATCTGCATTCTTGCATTGCATAAGGCTACCATTCTACCTTCCAAGGTTAAGCTCTACCTCCATCTGCATTCTTGCATTGTATAAGGCTACCATTCTGCCTTCCGAGACTAAGCTCTGTCTCCATCTGCATTCTCTGCATTGCATAAGGCTACCATGCTGCCTTCCGAGACTAAGCTCTGTCTCCATCTGCATTCTATGCATCACATAAGGCTACCATTCTGCTTTCCGAGGTTAAGCTCTACCTCCATCTGCATTTTCTTGCATTGCATAAGGCTACCATTCTACCTTTTGAGGTTAAGCTCTACCTCCATTTGCATTTTCTTGCATTGCATAAGGCTACCATCCTGCCTTCTGAGGTTAAGCTCTACCTCCATCTGCATGGCTGAAAGATCGCCACCTTTACATTTGCATTGGTTGAAAAATCTCCACCTTATTTACATTTGCATGGCTGAAAGATTGCCACATTTACATTTGCATTGGCTGAAAGATTGCCACCTTATTTACATTTGCATGACTGAAAGATCGCCACTTTTACATCTTGCATGGCTAAAATATCGCCACTTTATTTATGTCTTGCATCGGCTGAAAGATCACCACTTCATTTACATCTTGCATTGGCTAAAAGATCGCCACCTTTTGCATCTCATGGGTTGAAAGATCGCCAAAATTGTCCAAAGGCATCATTGTTCGGAGGCACCGTTTTCATAGACCGAGAACGCCATGCCATGGCCTGATGACCCCTTTTATCTTTTGCATATCATTATTCAAAGGCGTTATAGTTCGGAGGCATCATTCTCATAGCCCAAGAGCATCATTTCATGGCCTGCAAATCCCTTATCATACGCTTTATGGCCCATGATGTCATGGTCTGAGGACGTTATCCTAAACATCCAAAAACAACATTCATGGTCCGACAAGAACTTGCATCACGTTTAAATTTCCGCACAATATACACTTGTATTGCTTATTTGCAGGTAAACCGGCGAGCAGCGACCGTCTTAGCAGGAGCAATCCCGCTCCATTTCCCACAGCCATATTAGACTTTAACCATCCATTCCAACCCAAATATCGCGTCCGTCTTGAAAAATCTCCATCGACATATTCCGCTGACAGATCCTGAACTACGTATGACCTGATTCCTATAAGACCAGGGATATGTAGGCAGCTCAGGAGTTAGAGCTCGGTCAAATTCTTCAAACCATTCCGTTTGGTCAAATTGGCCATCATATCTTTACCCGACAACTCTTTCATCCTTCCCAGGTAAAGAGGGGCAGCTGTTGATACCCAATTTTTCCCTATATATTTTCATATGTAAAATACCTTTTAAAACAACATATATATGCATATATAAGCATATTCCAAGGTCCTATTATTTTTCTCAAATATTTTTTTAGATTTTTAAATCAATTTTATTGCCCTATTTTATCAAGAAAAACCAATAAGTATTCAAAATTGGCATTTTGGTAAATCATTTATTGGTTTCTCTTGTTTATACCAAAATATAGCTAAGGTAATTTTCGCACATTTTTTACAAATTTATTTAGTATTTTAAAGCTAAATTGCATATAATTGCAATATTAGCCTATTTTAGATTTAATTGCATATATAATTACAAAATTAATTCCAGTATTTTTTTAATTTAATATTTACTTATTATTAATTAATTTGGTACCTTTAATTTGTTTTCAGAAATCATTTTGCTATTTTTATAAAATAAATAAGGGAAAAGTGGCTATTTAAATACTAGCCCTACTTATTTCAATTTTAGCCTAAATTCTACCCCAATTAAACCCAATTGAACCCTAGACCAATTCCTAAAATTACTTGCCCCTGACCCAATTAAATCCAACCCGACCCGGACCCCTCTCATCATGGCCGTTGATATTTGAGATCAACGACCCCTATTCACTCTTACCTTTTTAACGCAAACAACCACCCTAACCTTCTCATTTCTCAACTACCAGCCGCCTCTGAACCCTCCACTCTCTCAAACACTCTTGAACCTTCTCAAACCCTAGCCGCCTCATACCATCTCCGCCCTGAAAGCCACCAGAATCTATGGCTTCCAAGGCTGTGAGAGTCCTACATCGGCCTCCTATGACTCCCACGTGCCTGATTTCTGAAGATTCAAGGCCTGACGTTGAAGGATTCTACCCAGACCTTTGTCAATTCGAGGTTCCACGGTCATTTCCGGCCTTGCTCCGGCGTATCATGGTCATTT
Source organism: Nicotiana sylvestris (assembly GCF_000393655.2). Lineage (NCBI taxonomy): Eukaryota > Viridiplantae > Streptophyta > Magnoliopsida > Solanales > Solanaceae > Nicotiana > Nicotiana sylvestris. Next base: position 171,412,336 of record NC_091065.1, read on the forward strand.
GAGCCTGATTTTGACCTCTCCGACTCAGATCGGTGACTTTTCAAAGCCTTTCTTACTTCTAGGGTTCTTCTGAAACCCTAACCCTTCAAGGTTTTCTCCGATTCTTATAGATCTGTTGTGTATCTATGCTTTCCCTAAGTTTTCAAATGATTTCTCTGGCTTTTCTTTCAAAATTACTTTCAGAACCATTTCTTTTCCGATCTAGGGTTTTCTGAAAAAATGTTTAAGTGTTTCTTTGACTTTCTTTCTTTTTTCTTTTGTGTGCATCTGCATCTACTACGTACTTATATTTTTTCTTCTATCACGTTCTTGTATGCTTCTTCTATTGTGTTTTCTATACCCTGTTTTTGTATGCATCTCCTACTGTGTTTTCCTATACTATGTTCTCGTATGCTTTTCTGCTGTGTTCTGGTACTTTCTTCTACCATGTTCTAATATGTTTCTCCTACTATATTCTTCTACTATGTCCTTAAGTGTTATACTATTTTCCTTCTACTAAGTTGTGTTTAAGTTTCTTCTAAAAACTTCTCAGCATGTTTTTGCTACTGATCTTATCAGTCTTTTCCATTACGTTTCGTGTTAGCTTCTTCTACTCTATTTTCTTTGAATTCTTCCGCTATGCTATCCATGTTACTTTTCTATCATGTTTCTCATGAGTTTTAGTTGTTGAGAGGAACATGGAAGAGGTTTCAGTCTTTCTGAGCCCTCTGAACCTATTTTGAATCTCTGAAATGAGTTTCAAAACATTTGTTCTTCATATGATTCCAGCTCTTGCTAAACTTTTTTGCAATGTATCTTCTACTGATTTTACAATGACACCACAGTCTTTTTCATGCTTAACATGTTCGTATGCTCCTTATATATGATGAATTTCCCTCTAAAATGGTTTTCAAATTTGCAATTAGTTCAAACTTCCTTCTGAATATGGCTTGATTGATTTCTTTCCATTGTTTGCTGATTTTCTCTGTGACTCGGCCTAAGTTAAAATCCTTCTTCATCTTTTCTGACTCGGTTCATTCATGCAAGATCCCTGACCTTTGATTTACTGGCTGTTAATTGATTTTCTTGCCTTGTTTGTGCAACCACGTATTTCAAAAATTCTGTCCTTAAATAACCTTTATGTATTTACCCTTAATTGCATGTTGTGCACAAAGTGCTTATTCATTTTTCTTTCCTTAAATTCTTTTTACCCATTTGAATCTGAATCCCTTAATTAAAGAGAGTCTTGTGTAATTGATTGACAATCTGTTCCTCAACTATTTTCTTACCTTATTTCTTCATGATTTTCACACTACAAAAGGCACGACTCTTTTTCACATAGACACACTTTTCACAGTCTTTCTGAACTCACATTTATACACAATAGTATTCTCTTCTTGTCTGTACTGTGGCCTGTTTGCAAGACCTAATGCTTTTCTCAATTTGTCTCTTTGAAACTGGTATGTCCGGATTTAATCTTTAGCACCACAACAATGGGTATTTACTGCTTTTGTATCCATGTTCACCTGCTATTTCTGTGTATTCATTTATTGCCATATTTGCTAGTTAGGGTTCTGACCCACGGGGCCTCTTTATATTTTTTATATCTCCAAGCTAAAGCCGCATTAAAGGAGGAGTTTTTCCAGTGGGTGTTTGGGATGCCCAAACCACCTCATTTTTTGGCATTGTGACTATGCTCCATCTAGCCAGGTGGCATTTTCTTTTCTCTTCCGTACTACCCCTGAGGAAATTTATTTTGGATAGAGACAATTTTATTTAGGGTTGCCTTGGGCAGGTCACAAATTTGCATGGTGTGATTTGGGATTGCCACTAAGGTTGCTTTGATAAGGGTTGATCTACCAGCCATGGTTAAAAACTTAGTTTTCCAGCCCTTTATCCTAGTGTTCATACAGTCAAAGATGAATTAGAAGTCTTTTTTATTTAGGTTATTGTTTGGCATTGGGAATCCTAGGTATTTCCCGAAATTACTAGCATGTCTCATTGAGAAACAGTTAGTAATATGGTTCTTAATGTCTTCTGGGGTGTTCTTAGAGAACACAATCTTTGATTTCCTAAAATTAATGGATTGACCTGAGGCCCATAGAACTTGTTGATAGTGTCGATAATCGACTTGTAACTCCTGTGGTTAGCTTCGGATAGAAGGATGAGGTCATCAGCAAAGAATATGTGAGATAGTTCAGGGCTTTTGGGGGCTATCCTTATAGGTGTCTACCTATAGCAGTCTACTTCGTGGTCAATTAGTCTAGATAGCATTTCCATACATATAATAAATATGTACGGGGATAGGGGGTCACCCTGCCTGATGCCCCTTGAAGGTTCAAAAAATTCGATTTTGGACCCATTGATCAGGATAGCCGTGGAGGTGGTGGTAATGCAGGACATTATGATCTCAATAAGATCGGGGGGGGGGGGAGGGGAGTTAAGAGAAGAGAGGGAAAATCTAATAAAAGGTCATTCGATCTTATCAAAAGCCATTTCTAGATCTATTTTAATCAACATTTTGAGTTTTTTACCTTTAGTTCTTTAGAAGTTGTCTAGTACCTCATGAATGATTATGGCATTATCTGCCGCTCTTCTTCCCTTTATAAATCTAGTTTGGGTAGGGTGGATGAGGTTAGTTAGGAATGGTTTGACCCGGTTAACAATAATCTTAGTGACTATCTTATAAGCCGTATTACAGAAGCTTATAGACCTGAATTTTCTTATTGTCTCCGCATTTTGACATTTGGGAATGAGACAGAAAAAGGTGTTGTTCATGTTTTTCAGCATTCTTTTAGATTTAAACACTTCCTGGAAGAAGTTGATAAGATGATTACTAGTCTCTTTCCAATATTTTTTGTAGAATAAAGGATGGAGGCCGTCTAGACTTGGGGATTTGTAGGGTTTAAAGGAATCGAGGGCCCCTTTTATTTCCTCTACAGTAGGGGTACTGCTTAGGTATGAGTGGTCATGTTTACTAATTTTAGTGTTGTAGTTCATATAAGTTATGTTAAGAGTTGATTATTTATGCCCTGTAGAGTACAGGTCTATGTAATATTTAGTAATAAGGTCTTTTATTTGATTTTGGTCTTGGAACCAATTCCCTGTTTCATCTTTTAAACAGAGGTTTCTCTATTCCCTTCTTCTTTGCATAGTAGTGATATGGAAAATTTTTGTGTTCGTGTCCCCGTGCTGGACCCACTGAACCCTAGATTTCAGTTTCCAAAATTCTTTCTCCTGCATGAGTGCTAAATTATACTCATTTAGGAGCTCATTCTCAAGTTTATTAGGAATTGGCTGTGAGGGAAACTTTAAAGAATTCTGGATGCCTTTTAATCTTGCTAGTATTTTGTTCTATCTTTTGAAGATGTTTCCAAAAGTATTTTGGTTCAAATCCCTTACCCCAGTACAAAAATTGTCTATGGCTTTAGTTATATTTGGTTGGCCCGTCCAAGAACTTTCCACTAGGGTTTTGAAGGTAGGATAGGATTACCACATAGACTCGATTCTAAAAATATTGGTATTAGTGGGGAAGATTTTGAATAGGTCTAATTTTAAGGGGCAACGATCCGAGTGGGTTCTTGTTAGATGTTTAACACTGGCGTCCTGAAATAATTCTAACCTTTCCGTGTTTACTATACATCTATCAAGTCGTTCCATAATTATTTTATTACAATTCTTTCTTTTATTTGTCCAAGTAAAGTTTGAACCCTTAAACCCTAGGTCTATTAGGCCGTAGTGGTTTATACATTCTAGGAAGTAAGATATACGATTATTATTGACGTGTAAACCTCCAAATTTTTCAGAGGCGTGAGTGACTTCATTAAAGTCTCCCGCCACTAACCATGGCCCTTCAAAACTATTAGCCACAGTCTTGAGTTTTTCATAGAATTAGCCTCTACTCTAATAAATTGCTAGGATAAATAATAGAACACAACCAGCTCTTTGTAGAGTTACTTACCTTAGCCATGTCGTGTATTTCTTGGTCCGTCCCTCTGATTTGATTCATCATAGTATCTCCATTATTCCACGTGAGCACAATACCTCCATATTTCCATTAGCGGTCATTAGAATGAGGCTAGAATAACCAAAGTCTTGAACTAAGCCATGGTGGTCGTCTAGCTTTATTTCCAGTAGGGCTACAATACTAGGTCTATGGTAGTCCAACATTGCTCTAAAATCTCTCCTAAAATATGTGCTACTTGCGCCTCTACAATTCCAGATTATCATATTCATACTTGTATTTCTTGTTGGTTCTCCTCCTTCACGGCTAGTGGAAGGGTTAGGTTGTTCATAAGATTTTCCCTATGAGTCCAGTAATGCGAGAACATTGTTGGCACTAGCACCACTGCATGTTGGTATATGCTTTGCGAGCTTAGTTTCCTGATGGATATAGAGAACTTCCTCAAATCCACTGGGCAACTTAAGATGAATCTTTTTCTTTTCTTGCCTTGAACACCATTGTTTTTGGGTATCGCAACACTCCGTGCTCCACTATTTGTTTGTTTGGGGTAGTGTCATCTTCTTCCCCCTCTTCCATCATTGTTTGGTTTGTGTTCTGTTGGGGGGATGGAATTGCTGTATGGGGAGTAGTTGTCTGGTTGTTGTTGCTGGAGTTTAGAGGCTGGACAGTATGTTGGATCATCTGCTGGGGTGGTGCAGGTTGGGGTGCATGTGTAGGGTTTGGATAAAGGGTAGGTTCAGATTTGTTGGATGGTGAGTGTTGGGGTGAGACCATGTTTGTTGACTCCATAGTGATGGATGGGGGACTAGAATTGGTATCGTAGGGTATGGGTAGGGGTGGAGATGATTGGAGTGTATCCATGGTCGAATCATGATGTTGTTTAGCCCCAGTTGGAGTCCTTCCGCTATGATTTGGTCTAGGTAGCTTGGGTCTCCTATTTGGACTATGATATATCTCCCTTCTAGTTATAGGCTTATGTTCAAGGCTTGGCCCATTAGTTCCCATTCCATCCATGATTGGGGTGCATGATCCGCTTGGATGGGCCTTGTAGTGAAGAGAAGAGGGGTTTGGGGTTGAGATATATTCTATGGACGTGTCCACACGTACCTCCGAGGCCTTGGGTATCTTTTGTTGTAATTGGTGGGTGGGAGCCTTGGCATTTTGTATGTTATCGTTAATAAGGGCTGTGTCTTGTAGAGGAAGGGAGTCAAGGCTCTTGTTAATATACAGTAATGAATTATTAGTGTCTAATGTGTTTGGGATTTGGACTTTGGCAGCCGTTTCTCTCTTCATATCTTTCACCTTGTCTTGTGCATTAATGGGATTGAGACTAGGGATTGATAAGGTGAAGGGGTGCTTTGTACTATAGTTGATTTCCTTAAGTCTACTAGGTTTTTGGCATGGGATAATAGACTAAATTTGTGGGCTAACTAAGCCTTGGATTAATGAGTTGAATTGATTGGATGTAGGAAAGGAAGGGTCTATGTCCATGATTTGCTCCTTTTTGTCATCTCTTGCCGTCACACTAGGTGATATATGGGTATAGTCTTGTCTTTAGGAGGTATTAATGCCCAAGGGTTCTTGTGAGTAAATGCTATCATTGATGAGGTGTGTTTCCTTATTTAGGTTGTTCAAGTTTTGGTCCATTGGGGAAAGGGATGAGGTGCCGCTACTGTTAATATTTTTTGGACTAAACTTATTGCCTAGGTCAACTATGTCGTTAGAGTCAGCACAAGTATTTGTTTTTGGTCGAGGTGATATGTCCTTAGGGTTTAGGGTAATATCCATTGGTTTTGTAGTAGGACCGATCCTAGGGTTGCTAGGTTGAAAAAGAGTGGAATCTGGGCTTGTTTGTTTCAGATGTATTTGGCTGAGAATATGATTTAAGGTATCCCTACTTGGTCCCTTTAGGCTTCTGCTACGGTTAGAGTTTTGGGGGTAGTTGGACGGTTTTTTGATTTTTTTGTGTGATACTATGGTCTAGTGGTCAATTTAGTGTGTGATGCTCTCTAATTCGTTTTTTTCATGGGATTGGTCTTGGCCTCCCAGTGCTCCTTGGTGTTTTGGTTTAGAGATTTGATGTGGGCATTGGTTTTGGTCATGGTCAAGCCTTCCAAAGCTTGTGCAAAGGAGATTAAAACCTTCATATGCAAAGTTTTGTATGTGTTTTCCAATAACAACATAGGTTTTGAGTGATTTTTCTATGGGAACTAAGATGCAGACACAAGCATATTTAGCTCGCATCGCAGATTTTGTGCAAACATCTATTCGTATTAGTTGTCCTAATTTTTCTCCAATTTTTTACAATATGTCATAGTAATAGAATTCGGTAGGAAGTTCGGGGAGCCTTGCCAAAATAGCTGAGTATGTCAGGGCGGCTTTTGAAGCTACAAATCTGGGCTCCCATTTTCTAACAGTAAGAAATTGGTTACCAATGAACCACGGGCCTTCATGTAGAGCTTTCCTATAATTTTCCTCCTTTGTGAGTTTTATTAAGTAGTAGTAACTTCCTAGATCAATTAGAGATAGAGTCTCCGTAGGTTTCCATATTGCATGCATTTTCTTTTGAAGGAAATGGTACCCTACTCATCTACCAAATATTTTAATGATGAGGGCATTGGTCCAGTTCTTGTAGAGTCGTTCCTTATCAGATGAAGTGATTGGGATGAAGAGGTTGGGATATGGGTAGTTGTTGATCTCATCCTCAGGTTCGTATAGGTCTATGTTACGTTGCACGGTGATTTGGTTACTGTCTTGGTCACAGTTTTGGTTAGATTTTAGGGTGTCCAGGACGAACATTTTCTTTCTGTTACTGGTGTTAGGGTAGTTCATTGCATTTGTGAGGTCGTTAGGGTGAACTGGGCTCATCTCCACGTCCATTAGGGTTCTATTCAGGGTAGTTTCAAGGGCTGGGGGGGTGGTGTTGGTTAGCCCTTCCATGGAGATTGATTCTGGAAGGGGAGTAGGAGTTATTCTTTTGCTTGGGTAGCTTGTTGTGCAGGTGGTCATTTGGAGTTGAAGGTTGGCAATGTTGGAAGGGTCTTAAGAAATGGTTTATAAATATTTGTAGGAGTTGGCAATGTTGTGACTTTCTATTACTCATTACAGTGAGTTTTGATGTGATTGTGGGATAATTGATTACAAATTGTGATTTATATGCCCTACCAGTATGGGGGTTCATTATGTATTGTGATTTTGTTTAATGAAATTTATTTAAAAGAAGAAAATAGAAGGTTTCAGTTGGCACAATGTTCATAATACTTGTGATTCAGAGCTGAGGATGGGATCCTCGTGTTCTTATGTGAAATGATATGTTTGAATCAGGCTACGTGCCACACTGGAAGTTATATTAGGATGAGATCCTTGTGGTGAAGATTCATGTGTTTTAATTCTCCACTGCGAAATTGATTTGCGTTATAGTACAGATAGGGAGTTATACCTGTTGGGCTTATTTGATAATTCTTCTGTATGTTTATCTGTGCATGTTAGTCATATTTGTGTTGTGCTTATTTTGTTTTAGTTGACGAGGCATGTGCCCAGCTAACATTATATGTGACTCGACGATTCAGGTGAATAATTATGAGGTTTTCATGTTCCCTACATTGTTATCAGTATTGTGAATGATTGAAACAAGGCTTAAACTGAGATGAAGTTAATTGCCGGTGCTATAATTGATTATGGGAAGCTACTGTGGCCAGAGTTATTATTATGGGCCTATGTATGATGTATTACATTGTATGAATGTACCATGCGAATGTAGGTACGAGATGTTACAGCTGGTTGAGACTAATACCGTGTGTTGATGTGAAAATCAGGTCTTCTTGAAAAACAAATATTAGAGTGTAAGAAATTTTGGTTCTAAGGTTTATAAGTGTAGATAAGAGAAATAATCTCAATTGAGATGGAGTTGTCAGACCTAGGTTGATTTGCAGTGACGCAGAATCATCGGCGAGTATGTGTGCAAGAATACACTCAGTAATTTGTTGTCCTCAGAAAGATTCATGGCACGTTTCAAGGACAAATATATGTTTAAGAGGGGGAGAATGTAACGATCCAACTTGGCGTTTTGAGATTTATGTATCGTTCAGTGACTCAAGGTTCTGAGCAGTTTCGTAATGTGTATTATGACTTGCGTGTGTCGTCGAGTTTGAGTTTTAGATGATTCGGGATTAAATTGAAAGAACAATTCTTATTTTTGAAGCTTAAATAAAAAGAGTTGACTGGAGTTTGACTTTTGAGCAAACGACTCCGGAATGAAATTTTTATGATTTCAATAGCTTCGTATGGTGATTTCGGACTTAGGCATATGCCCAGATTTGGATTTGGAAGTCCGTAGGTCAATTCGGCACGTTTAGGCGAAAATTGAAAAAAATGAAAGATTTTGGAAAGTTTGACCGGGAGTTAACTTTATTGATATCGGGGTCAGAATTTGATTCAAGAAATTGGAACAGTCGCATTATGTCATTTATGACTTTCACGCAAAATTTGAAGCCATTCCGGATTTATTTGATATGTTTTGGCACAAGATATAGAATTCGGAAAATTTCATAAACTCATAAGTTTAATTCGAGGTGCGATTTGTTGTTTCGGTGTTGTTTGATGTGATTTGAGGCCTCGACTAAGTACGTATTATGTTATGATAATTGTTGTTATATTCGGACGGGGACCCGAGTGCCTAGAGTGAATTTTGGAGTGGTTTCAGACTATTTCTAGGCCATTTTTAATTGCTTGTTTTTGGCAACAACAATGTGCATCGCGAGAAATATTCTGCTGCACAAGGCTGACTTTGGAAGCTTATATCACAATATATAAGGAATTTATAGATGATCAAAACATGAAAGTTGTAGCTCTATGAGTCTAGTTTCCCTAAAGGTAAACCAAGTATCATTTGAACATTTATACAAAAAGTTATGATCGATTTACTAAAGACTGGTACTGCAGTTGTTTTTGCCTGGCAATGTGCATCGCGAGAAATTTTTGCTGCACAGGGATGATTTTGGAAGATTATGACTCGCAATTTGTAAGGAACTTGGAGATGATCAAAACATGAAATTTGTATCTCTTTGATCCTAGTTTCCAGAAAGGTAAACCATTCATCATTTGGACATTTGTATAGAAAGTTATGATCAATTTATTGAAGACTAGTACTGCAATTTTTGCCTTAAAATAATAAGACAAGTTGCATTTCACAGATACGATTTTCCTGGGCAGAAGCTATATTTCGAGGTTTCAGCCATTTTAACATATTTGGAGCTGGAGCTCGGATTGAAGTGACTTTTAGGCGATTTTTACCATATAAACTGGGGTAAATGTTCTATATGCGAAAGTGATTATATTTTATGAATCTATGATCATATTCATCATTTATTTCAGATTTAATTAAAGAAATTGAGAAAAATTGTGAAATCTTCCGAAAACGTAAAATGAAGATTTGAAGATTGATTTATTATTGGAATTTGATAAAATTGGTATGGTTGAACTTGCATCGGAATGAGTGTTCATATTTCGTGAAAATTTTACTAGGTTCGGGCCCCGCATTGGCTTTTGGGTCGTCTTTTAATTGTGAAATTTTAAGTCGACGTTTTATTATCCGAAATTATTTTTGATAAATTTTAATAGAGTTATATAATTTATTTGGCTAGATTTGAGACATCCGTAGATCATTTCACGCAAGAAGACTATTTTGAGACAAATAAATTTTAATGAAGCACGTATTTTGCGTGATATTGATACACATGTGATGATATATGGCCAGGGTGTTGAAACACATGCAGTAAGATAAGGTAGGCTTGATACGCATGGCTAGTAGTAGAACTACTAGAAGTCATGCGGTGTGATAAGGTGGGCTAAAACACGAGATGCTATTTCGGGAAAAATAATTTTTAAAACTAAATGTGAAGGCTCCCACGGTGATGTAAGGAAAGATTGTAAATTTATTTATGATTTGGTACTAAGAGATGGTACCTTGGGAGTCCCCTTTGTTGAAATTTATTTATGATTTGAGACTACGAGGCGGTACCTCGGGAATGCCCTTTGTTTATATTTCTGTATGGTTGCACTTGCCTTTGGTTATTTTATTTTTCCGTGATATGTAAATCCTTGTGTTCTTCCGTGATGTATTATTTTACTTATTATGTGTTTTGTATTCCTTGTTGTATTGTGTTGGATTTGATCTTCGTACGAGACTTTGAGGATTTGTGTTGCTATTTTTATTGGATTTCGAGGGTTGAGTTATTTTGAATAAAAGAAATTGCTATTATATTTGAATTTAATAAATTTTACATCCAAATCGGTAGCTTACCTGATGCTTTATTTTAATTGAAATATAATTTTCTTCACCCAAACGATTTCTAAAATAAACTCATTTATTTGTTTATTCTTACTTGATATAAAAATTGTAAACTTACTCTATTGAAAATAAATTTATCATGCAGATCTTATATACATTGATATTGTTGTCACGTGAGTTGCCCGTGTGGTTGGGGTATAAATATGGGCAAGAGGTGTCATGTGAATATGCTAGTGGGTTGAGACCCGTGACTTCTGATGTTAAGATGAGGTACCACAGAGCGACTTTATTTAGAAAGTCTTATATTTGAAAGAATTTGTATTTGAAAGGCTTGTTTAATTGGTCGTACTTGTGCTCCTTATTTGTTGAATAATATTTATGGTATTCTTATTCCTTGTTGTTTATATCACTAGTTGGTTTTTGTTTCTATCACAACTATTTATTTTGCATTAGTATCGTATATTGCTATATTGCACATGTTATTTGACTAGTGAGTGTCTTAACTGTACCTCGTCACTACTCCACCGAGGTTAGTCTTGATATTTACTGAGTACCGACCGTGGTGTACTCATACTACACTTCTACACCTTTTTGTGTAGAGCCAGTTTGGACTCGACAGAGTTAGTGTGTTGATCGCAAGGATTCAAGGTAGAGCTGCTTGGTCGTTGCAGTCCCTTGGAGTCTGTCCATTTTATTGTACTATTAATTATTATTCGAACAATATTGTATATTCGATCCTTGAGATCATTTCATGTATTCAGTTGGAGTTCGTGACTCAGTACTACCAGTGTTGGGAGGTTATAATAATTGTTTCCGCTTTTGGTTTCGACGTTGTATTAAATTCTATTTCAAATTAAAAAATGGCTTGAATTGTAACTATAATCGGTTTACATAGTCTTAGAGACTAAGTGCCATCACGACGCCTGTGGTGGAATTTTGGGTCATGACACAGACAACCTTCCCATTTTTCGGTTACTCATTGTGATATGATCAGGAGCGGAAGATTTTTTTTTCACCCTCGCCTCTGCCTCATTAAAAACCTTGCCGGAAAAACTCAATAGGGATAAAAACTGAGCGAAGGAAAAAAGAATCCAGAACTTAGGGATTCATATGACAACTTCACCACTTATTATCCTTTTGTCAATGATCGGTTGGTGCTGAAAAAATACCACTACCATAGAAAGCTTAATCTCAGGTTTATAATGTTCATCAATAACTTTTAATCATTGAGTTTTGACTCTTGGATTTTTAGTTGTACCCAAAACGTTTATAACCTCACGGTATTAGAGACCGGGGATGTTAATATTTAGGGATTTTTAGTTCTGATTTTGATAAAGTTCAGAAATTTAATACATCCGATTAACTTTACGATCAGAAAACAAAGCATCCAACCATTGGCCATTTGATTGGATGACTTTAGAAGAATAGTACTATAGGTACTGATCCGGAGAGTTTCCTTGAATGTCTTCCAAAGAAAAGATTTGACAAGGGGAGGAAAGAGATTTATGAGGATAGTCAGAGTAATCCTCGAATTAATCCCTAGCCTACTCAGTTTCGTTTCCAACCTAGATGATAATTTTATTATCATGGTGGATGATAGAGAGAGTTCTCTAATTTGAGAAAGATATAAGTACTACAAATTTGAGTACTGTAATCACGCTTGCCAAGATATCATTTGGTACTTTAGGAAATTTATCCGAGTATTAATTTTTCTTGGCATTTTAAGAATTTATCTAAGTATTCAGATTTAGTCTTATACACTTAAAATATATATCTAGATGCATCGTTTCATGTGCGATATCTTAAAGTTGCACCTTTGGGTGTCTAACTTTTAAATAAAAGAAAGCCCTTTTATATTGTCAAGACCCAAAAGCTCGCCTGTCGTGATTGCGCCTATCTCAGTACTAGGCAAGCCGACAACCTCAATAAATAATATATTCTTTTAAGTTTGAAAACATCATAATTAGATTTAATAGAAAATCCCACAATTACTGATACAAATACACTCCCAAAACCCGGTGTCACTGAATGCATGAGCATCTTAATGATAATATAGTCTGACCGATACAACCATTGTCTGGAAATGTAGAACAATATAAATAACTGAAAGGAAAGAAAGTCAAGGTCTGCGGACGTCACAACAGCTACCTCGATAGTCTCCAACAGATAAATCCCCAAAATCTAGCAGCCGCCGTATCCGGAGGTACCTGGGTCTGCACACGAAGTGCAGAGTGTCGTATGAGTACAACTGAACCAATATACTCAATAAGTAACAAGACTAACCTTTGGGCTGAAGGTAGTGACGAGCTCAACAGGTACAATCCAATATAGAAATAACAGTACAGAAATGTAGGCATGCTTTCAAGTTCAACAGATAAACTCAGTACAAGTAAAAATAGATCAATTCTGAATGATATGAGAAATATGACATCTCTATATCTACATGCCAATGTATGTACTATGTATGATGCACCTCAATGGAAATCTCGTGCACTCATACTCTCAAAATACTTAATCACTCAGTAGTATATATATATATCTTAAATGACAATCAGTCATTCTGTACTGTATAAGGTCAAACCAGCCTAGGAATGATCCATCCCCAAATATAAATGATTCGGGCAAGATCCATGCCCAGGGAAGATCCATCCCTCAATATAAATAATTAGGCAAGACCCATGCCAGGGAAAATCCATCCCTTAATATAAATATTTCGGGAAAGATCCTTGTCCAGGGAAAATCCATCCCTCAATATTCACGCTTCGGGAAAGATCCATGCCCAGGGAACATCCATCTCTCAATATAAATCAACTACACTCACTGTGTGGGTTGCAGACTCCGAGGGGCTCCTTCAACCCAAGCGCTATAATAAGCCAGATCAAAGCATAACTAAGTAAAACATGATGCGGCGTGTAGCATGATCCCATAAATATCATTCAAAATCTCTAGTCTCTTGGCTCTCAATAACATGAAAATCAACCCGACATAATGATATGATGTATCTCTTGACTGCATCTGCGGTCTCGCTTTTGCGGTGCAATGCCCACTTCTATAACTACCTTCACTTCTGCGGACGAGAAGTTCACTTTTACGGACTCGCTTCTGTGAAGAAGTTGTCTCCCTCTTGCCCTTTCGCTTCTACAATCGCCAAGTCGTAGGTGCGACTCCGCTTCAATGGTCAGTCATGCGCATCTGCGGCCACTGTCCTTTTCACCCCAGGCTACTTATATGATGGCATGCTTGCTTCTACAAGCTCGCACCTACAAGATAAGTTCCGTAGGTGCGACTGCATCAGTAGGCAATAAATTTCCAGCTTTGTTCTAAGTCCAAATTTGATCTGTTAACCATCCAAAACTCACCCGAGACCCCCGGGACCTTAACCAAATATACCAACAAGTCCTAAGACATCATACGAACTTAGTTGAGGCTTTAAATCACATCAAACAATTCTAAAAACAAGAATCACACCCCAATTCAAGTTTAATGAAACTAGAAACTTCCAACTTCTACATTCGATGCTGAAACCTATCAAATCAAGTCCGATTGACCTCAAATTTTGCATACAAGTCATAAGGGACATTATAGAGCTATTCCAATTTTCATAATCAGATTTTGACCGCGATATCAAAAAGTCAACTACTGGTCAAACTTCCAAACTTTCAATTTCCTATTTTCGCTATTTCAAGTCAAATTTTACTACGGGCCTCAAAATAAATATCCAGACACACTCCTAAGCACGAATCACCATACGGGGCTATTGAGACCATCAAAACTCTATTTCGGGGTCATTTACCTATATTTCATCATCCGGTCAATTATTTCAACTTAACCTTTAAATCTTGGAACTAAGCACTCCAATTCATTCTGAAATATCTCCGACAGGTCACATAATTATAATTGAACATAGAATAATCAGTAAATGGGGAAATGATGCTTTAATACTCAAAATGATTGACCGGGTCATTACATATTATTTTTTAAATGCTATAAAGAGGACATCTACTTTTCATTTAGGCGTAAAATAGGACCGATTGATCCGAGTAGACTTTTAGTTTGAGGGAGTTATTCCCGGTATGATTTATGAGAGCTTTGACCCTTACGAGAGTATTGATCCTAGTAAGACATTGAGTTTGAGGGAATATTGATCCCGAATAAATGTTGTATATGGCTAAAACTGGAGAGTCCAATTTTGTGATCGTTATGACATTCCACGACTCGTCTTCAGAAGGCCCGAGGATTAGCTCGGGGTTCAACCCCGAGGGTTACCAATGACTGACCTCGGGGCAACATAAATCGATGACTATCTTGGAAAAGTTGGAAATTCCCAATGCTCGTGCTTAAAGCTGACAACGCCTGCAAATATAGTATAATTTCGTATCGTGACATTAAATAGTTGTACTAGCTGCGTATCTTTGTAATAAATGTATATGTACTATGTTGGGATTCCCCCTCCTATATAAAGGGGACCCTTGTCATTTTTTGCACACATGATATTCGATACAAGAACATTCCCAGCTCTCTAACTTAAACATTCTTCATTGTCTCTACTTTGATTCATTGCTTGTATTTATTATATTTCATTAATTGTTCTTCATTTATTACTCATAATTGATCATAAATAGCTACATTCAAGGCTCCCAAATCTATTAGTTCTTCATCGATCGGTCCTAGTCCAGCATTCCAGCTCGACCTCGAGGCCCAACATCGTCTAGCTCGAGACCCCGATTTACCTCGATTCACGATCGTGGTTTGAATAACAACACTTACTCTTACTCTTACTTTACTTTCCTAACTCACACTTAACATCTATTGCCTAACAACTGGTATTAAAATAGACCACGTATTTTTAGAACCACAAAATTAAATTTAATTGTAATTACCATTTTCAAGGTAAACAAATGTATATCTTAATAGATTTGTTCTGAACACATTACATTTGATTGGATGTTGAATCCGAATTGGAATATATGAACATACTTCCAAGTAGAAAGGGATATATGTCCGAAATGATATTTGATATTTTCATTAATGTATCTGGGATAATCGATCCTAATATAATGATAAATTGTAAGTCATTTACTAATGAAACAAGATAATATATCTGAGACATAATACAGTCAGCCATTAAGAAAGTCTTATATATTTAACTTGAATGGTCGTTGTTGGACCGAATATAAGTCATATGTTTGTTGAAAGTGAAATATATTCCGGTGACATATTTGCGTATATTTATCTTGACTTGGATATAAAACTCTCGTTCTTTATCGTGGGATTCTTGACTCTACATGGAGTTCTCGATCCTTTTTGTGTATGTGTAGTATATGTATTTTTGAAAAACTGATTCAATACTATTTGAAGTGTTTATGCTTGATATGAGCAAGAAAACTAACTGAGTTGAGATGGTGGTAAATAATGTCGGAATAATCTTAGGAATTCCATATCCCAAGGCAATCAACTATTTGTATCACTTCTTATAATGTCAGGTCAAACTGACTACTCTTCAAGTATAAGTAATCTCCCTAGTGTTCGAGTTTTGAGGTATGAGAACTCAAATACTGTAATCATAATTTGATAGTCCCCAATAGGATAGCTACTTTCGATGTTGATGGACTTTCAAATGGTCCAGTTCTAACATAGGGACGGTGCCAGAATTCTTTTTATCAATTTTTTTTTACTCTAGCCAGGAACTACGGAGGTTCTAAAATATTGTCGAGGATCATGCGATTTGAGTTAGTCATACTGGCTATGATGAGCTCTAGATTTAAAGCCTTATTACCAGAGTAATTTTCACTGCTCGCTTTATAAATTTCTTGCATCATATATTCTGGGTACTAGCGGCATTTAAGTTTTGGGACCCTTGAATATTCTCAAATATAATTCTCCTTCAATAAGGCAGTATGGGATGAGACACACTCAGAGTTGTCGAGAGCTTGCTTGTCTTTGGGTAAAGTCTTATTCTACAAGTAATCAATAAATTTATTATGCCAATTCCAAATTATATAGTCAAGCTTAACTCATTTTCATTCTAATTGATGATAGATCAGGGATCACCCAAATAAGGGATGACTCCATCCTGAGACTGTTTGATCTGGAAATAATATTTCTCAATACAAGCCCGTAGTTGTTTTTGCTATCTCTGATATCAACGGTAGATTTGAGAGTAGTGCATCTGGTTTGTTTTTCTCGGGATGAATAGTTTTCTTGGATTTGATCACGAGTTAATTGTTAAATCAACATTTTTTCTATGAGTCCCCCAGCTAATTCAAGCCCTGTAACATATGCTTCATACTCGGCTTTGTTGTTAGTATTAAAATAACTTTTATGAATTATTTAACTACTTTCCCCGATAGATATTAAGCATTGTCCCTAACCCTAGACTTTTAATACTTGTAGACCTAATTGTGTTTAAGGTGTAGATTCGATAATTATCTCATGAGCAACATGTACTTTCCTTTAAGCTTTGGGTAATATGTTCGATCTATGATTAATCATGAAATCTACTAAATTTGTGATTTTATAGCCATACATGGCTGATAACTAACATCATATTCACTAAGTTCAACTACCCATTTAGCTAGCCTTCCTAATAGTTCGTGTTTATGCTAAATATTGCAATAAAGCCTTAGATTTAGGCCAGCTAATATTAATGCCAACTTCTCAAAATGTAGATAAGTAGTTTCCGTGTCTAAGAGCATTTTATAATAGATAGGAGATTGTGTACCTTAATCTTCTTTAATTAAGATTGCATTTACCGAGACCTCCAAAATAATTTGGTATACTAGCAACCATCTTTCTCCTTAGAATTTTGAAAGTAATGATGGGTTGATGTTAGCTAGCGAGTCCAGATGACTCGACTTTTTAGACTAAACCGATCTTTCGAAGTTTTGTAACATTATCTTTTATTATTTGACTCTAGTTTCTTCTTTTTATTGATTAGATTATACCGTGTTACCTCTGGTGGTATATCTATTATGTTAGCATGGGGGCAAACAAAGAAATTATCATTAGCATGTTGCGACCAAACACATACACAAGTATACGTGATTGTCAAGTAATAAAGTGACTCGAAAGTCGGATGTCGAACCTATAGAGACTTAGATAAACGTTAACTAAGCAAACTAAAATCAATTTAATGTCGAAGATGATCAAAAGTTTAAGTTCTCTATTTCAACTACTATTGTAAAATTTATACACTTAACCAAGGGAGATATAGATTCCAGGGTTGTGGTTGGTTTATCAATCATATTGAGTTCTTAATTACACCTGTTAATCCGAATTATCTATGAGTGCTAGTTAACTGGATCGTTTATATAAATATCATGTTCCCACAATACTATCCGTCTATCCATAATATATCAATCCTATATTCCTATGGTCTTAAATCTATCATGAATGAATATAATACAGTATTCAACTAAGCAAAACTATTATGTATATTCCTATCCTAATCGTGAAATCTTTTCCCGAGCCACGGGTTCAGAAACAAGCTCTCTCTAATTCTACTCTAATCTAAACAGGCTTTCCCAATCATAGCATAGATATTAAGTAGAACTTAACTGCTGGCCAAACAATTAAGCAATTATGCACAGAATTAGAGAAACAACCAAAGATGATAACTCAAATTAGCAGTAATATAATTAATAAACTTCAATATTCATGACAACCACA
This sequence comes from Nicotiana sylvestris, assembly GCF_000393655.2. Taxonomy (NCBI): domain Eukaryota; kingdom Viridiplantae; phylum Streptophyta; class Magnoliopsida; order Solanales; family Solanaceae; genus Nicotiana; species Nicotiana sylvestris. The sequence continues at coordinate 171,430,236 of NC_091065.1, forward strand.
ACCCTAGAACGCGAAGTTTAGCTCCACATAGAAATGATGGAAAAATAACAACTCATCCAAAGAAACGTAAAAATTACTAAGTTTGATGGAAGAAAGATGGAATCTGATAAATTCTGGCCTCCACGGCGGCTCCGTGCTCTCCCTAGGTCCAAAGTTTGTCCAAAGACCTCAAAATAACATTTTAACATGTATTTATATCAAGTAGGGTTGGGCTACGACGGAATATCCTTTTCCTAGCCGAAATAGGAAAACTTGAAAGCACAGTTCTGAACTTTTGAAATTTTTGACATAAATTTAAACTTATTCCTTGCACTGTGCGTCGCATAGTGCCACACACTATGTGATGACCCAAACGGTCATCACTTGTTTTAAAATGAAATTCTACGTTTCAAGGCCTTAAAAACCTCATTTAGCATCCCCTCGATTTGCGTGCACCATCCGGGGCAAGTAGTCGGAAAGCCTAAATGTAAAAATCTGTGAAAAATGATAAATTTTGACTATATAAAGAATTAATTTGACTTCGGTCAATGCTTTGGATAAACGGACCCGGACCCATGATTGGACGGTTCCCGAGAGTCTATAGGAAAATATGGGATTTGGGCGTATGCCCAGAAACAAATTCCGAGGTCCCAAGCCTGAGAAATGAATTTTTGAAGAAAATTGTTTTCTGAAATTGTTCATAAGGTTTGGAAATGAATTTTGATTAGAACATATTGTTATCGGGCCCATATTTTGGTTCCGGCTCCTGGTACATGTCTTACATATGATTTAAGATAATTCTGTGAAGTTTGATAAGAAACGGAATCCGTTTGACGTGATTCAGACCTTAAATGCAAAATTTGATGTTTAAAGACGTTTTGAGAAATTTCATTGATCTTGAGGTTTAATTCGATGTTCATGATGTTATTTTGGTGATTTTATTACACGAATAAGTCTGAAGGGTGTTTTTGAGGTTGTGTGTATATTTAGATTGGAGTCCCGAGGGCTTAGGTGAGTTTTGGATAGGCTGCGGGGTGCATTTTGAACTTAGAAAAATTGCAGGATTTTTGTTGGTATGATCTGGCCTGTAGGCTTCGCATTTGCGAAGCCTGGCTCGCAAATGCGATATCGCAAATGCGAGAGCTTGGCCGCAAATGCAAACCCGCCCAGGCCTGCCTTATTCTATGTTTCGCAAATGCAACTTCACAAATGCGACCTCGCAAATGCGAGGATCCCCTTCGCAAATGCGACGTATGGTGGGAAGGCTTGAAGTCACAAATGCTACTTATTGTTCGCAAATGCGAAAAGCCCAGATTTGCTAAGGGTTCGCAAATGCGAGCCTTGTTTCGCAATTCCCAAGCTAGCAGAGGTCGGGGTTCGCAATTGCAAACCCCTGTTCGCAATTCCCATTTCTGAGACCTGCAACTTTTATACTTAAACGATTTTAAACTCATCTTTCACATCTTTTCAAAACACAAACTCCTTTGGGCGATTTTTCAAGAACAACTCTTCTTCCAAATCAATTGTAAGTTAATTTTAACTTATTTCCTTCAATTATTAACATCTTTTAACATGAATTCAACTCAAAATTAATGAGTTTCATGGAGGAAATTGGGTGTTTTGGGTAGAACCTAGATTTTTCAAAAATTGGAGATTTGGTCCTCGATTTAAGGTCCGATTTCCAAACAAATTATATATTTGGGTTCGTGGGGGAATGGATAATCGGATTTTGGTTCGAACCTCAGGTTTTGACTATGTGGGACTGGGGGTGATTTTTGACTTTTTGGGCAAAATTTTAGAAAAACTCATTTTCATGCATTGGGGTTGATTCATTTAGCCTTTATTGATGTAATTAAGTAACTTGTGGCTATATTCGAGCGAATTGGTGGTGGAATCAAGGGCTAAAGCTATAATTGAAACATGTATTGTGTTTGTGGCATCGAGGCAAGTGTTTGGTCTAACCTTCGCTTGAGGGATTAGGAGTTGTGTCTTATTTGCTACATGTTAATTATGGAGTATGACGTATAGGCATGGTGACGAGTATCTACACGTTGGTGTCAAGCATGCCCGTGAGTCTTGTATTATAATTGTTATGACTCCGTTGTGGTATATTGCGCTTCATATGTTATTATCACCATTGTTCCCTTGCAGGGATGTTGTTGAAATATCATTGTTCCCTTGTCGGGAAGTTGTTATATTGCTCTTGTTCCGTTGCCGGGATTCCTTGTGATTATTGTTGGCTTGTAAATGGGAGCGGGTGGTACGCCTACCACAAGATATAATGAAATGGGAGCGAGTAGTACGCCTACTACAAGATATAATGAAATGGGAGCAGGTGGTACGCCTACCACAATATAAATGAAATGGGAGCGGGTGGTATGCCTACCACAAGATATAATAAAATGGGAGCGGGTGGTATGCCTACCACAAGATAAATGAAATGGGAGCAGGTGGTACGCCTACCACGAGATAAATGAAATGGGAGCGGGTGGCACGCCTGCCACGAGATACAGGAAATGGGATCGGGGTGCATGCCTGCAACAAGATATGCAAAGAAATTGAAGTCTGCCTTTGTTTTCCTTATTCTAATTAGTGGTTGATTTTGATTCCTTTATAATTCTCTTGATATTCTGTTTTACTTGTTATTCCCCGAAGCATGTTTCCCCCTCCTATATTTATTTGTTTATTTCTATATTTCTTTTCTATTGTATATATATTTGAACTGCATAGGTTTATTTGGTAATCTGGTCCTGGCCTCGTCACTACTTCATCGGGGTTAGGCTGGACACTTACCAGCACATGGGGTCATTTGTGCTGATACTACACTTGCACTATGTGCAGATCCCAGAGCAGCTTTTGGACAGTAGCTTGGATGCTTCCTTCAGTCCATCCGGGGACCCAAGGTAGACCTACAGGCGTCCGCAGGCCCTGACATCTCCCTCTATCCGTATTTCCTGTTTCATTTTCCTTTTAATTAGAAACAATGTACTGTTATTTCTTCAGACTTTGTATGTAGCAATCTTAGATAGTGTGTGACACTGTGACACTAGGTTTTGGGTGGTTAAGGCTTAAGTATTTATAATAGGTGCAGTTTTCATTAATCTTATTATTGTCTTCCACTTAAATTTAAATTTCTTCTGTTACTACGTTGTCGTCTTATATTTGTTAAAAAGAAATAATTGTTTAATGAAGTAATTAAATTAGAGGTTTGGCTTGCCTAGCTCACATTAGTAGGCGCCATTACGACTCCCGAGGGTGGGAAATTCGGGTTGTGACAAATTGGTATCTGAGCTCTAGGTTACATGGGTCTCACAGTTCACAGACAAGCTTAGTAGAGTCTGAGGGATTGGTATGGAGACGTCTGTGTTTATCCCCCAGAGGCTACAGAGTTCGGAACAACTTCACATTTATTCTCTCATGTCGTGCGATTTGGTTTCTCAATGCAATTTGAAATTTTACTCTGTTCTTTCGCAGATGGCGAGAGCACGTGCTTCCTCATCCACTGACCAGCAGCTCGAGCCCCCAATAGCAGCTCCTACAAGGGGCAGAGGGTGAGGCCGAGGCCGTGCTAGAGGATGAGGTAGGGGCAGAGCTTAGCCCCGAGCAGCAGCACCAGCGGCGGAGCCTCAGGTTGACTTTGATGATGAGGTTCTGGCCCAGCAGTTCCGGTGGGCCCCGCTCAGGTCCCTGAGGGGTTTATTTCTACCCTAGTTCTTCAGGATGCTCTGGTCCATCTAGTGGGCCTCATGGAGAGTGTCACCCGGGCAGGCTTGCTTCCTGTAGCACCAGCCATCTCTCAGGCTGGAGGAGGAGCCTAGACTCTTGCTACTCACACTATGGAGCAGGTAACTCCCCAGATTCAGACTCCAGCGGTTTAGCCAGTTGGAGCAGTTCAGTCGGGTGTGGTAGCTCAGACCGGTGTTGGAGCGGTTATGTTTGCCGATGCTTTGTGAAGGTTGGATAGGTTCACCAAGCTCTTCTCTACTACTTTTAGCGGTGCATCTACTGAGGATACCGAGGATTATCTAGACAACTGTTATGAGGTTCTCAGGAGCATAGTGATAGTTGAGACCAATAGGGTCAATTTTGTCACTTTTTACTTGTCTAGATCCGCCAAGACTTGGTGGAGGGATTTCTGTTCGGCTAGACCAGCTGGATCGTCAACTTTGACTTGGGAGCATTTTACTCAACTATTTTTGGAGAAGTTTCTCCCCATCACTCAGAGAGAGTCCTATCAGAGGCAGTTTTAGCATCTCCAGCAGGGTTCTATGACTGTTACCCAGTATGAGACCAGATTCATCGACCTAGCTCGTCATGCCCTTGTCATACTTCCCATCGAGAGAGAGAGAGAGAGAGAGAGAGAGAGATGAGGTTCATTGATGGACTTATTCAGCTGATTCATCCTTAGATGGCTCGAGAGACTAGGAGTGCGATATCTTTCCAGAAGGCTGCCAATGTGACCCGGAGAGTTGAGATGGTTCTGTCATAGGGAGGTGGTCATGGGTCGGATAAGAAGTCTCATCATTCAGGTAGATTTAGTGGTACCTCATCTGGAGGTCGGGATTCATATGGTAGGGGCCATCCTCCCAGGCCTTTTTAGTCAGCACTTCAGGTTTCTCATGGTGCTTCAAGTGGCAGTGGTTCTCAGATGCAGTATTTTGATCAGCAGTACTACAGTGCACCATCAACTCCTATTAGTTCACCGTCGCTTTAGAGTTTCCAGGGTCATCAGCCCCAACAGCCGAGGGCTTGTTTTACTTGTGGCGACAGGAGGCACATTACTAGGTATTGCCCTCGAGCACCGAGTAGCTCTCAGCATCAGGGTTCCCGTGCCGTGGTTCAGGTACCAGGTGTTCCACAGCCCACCCAACCAGCTAGAGGTGGGGGTAGAGGTGCTAGAGGTGGGGGTAGAGGTATTAGAGGTGGAGCTCAGGCCGCTAGAGGTAGAGGCCAGCCAACAATAGACCGTCCCAGAGATGTAGCTCAGGGTGGTGGGGCCTAGCCCAATGTTATGCTCTTCCAGCCAAGCCCGAGGCTGAGGCTTCCGATGCAATTATTACATGTACGGTTCTAGTGTTTGTTAGAGATACTTGAGTGTTATTTTATCTAGGGTCTACGTACTCGTATGTGTCCTCTTATTTTGCATCGCATCTGGTCATGCCTAGTGATTCTTTGAGTGATCCTGTTTATGTGTCTATGCCGGTGGGTGATTCTATTGTGGTAGATTGAGTCCATCGTTCATGTATAGTTGTGATTGGAGGTCTTAAGACTCATGTAGATTTGCTTCTTTTGGACATGGTCGATTTTGATGTCATATTAGGGATGGACTGGTTATCATCTTACCATGCTAGCTTGGATTGTCATGCTAAGACTGTGACCTTAGCCTTACCGGGTTTACCTCATTTAGAGTGGAGAGGGACTCCTAGTCATTCTACCTGTAGCATTATCTCTTATATGAAGGCTCGACGTATGGTCGAGAAGGGGTGTTTGGCCTATTTGGTATATGTTCGTGATTCTAGTGCTGAGGTTCCTTCTATTGATTTTGTGCCTGTTGTTCGTGAGTTTCCTGAGGTATTTCCTTTAGACCTGTCGGGTACACCCTATAGGGATATTGACTTTTGCATTGATTTGGCTCCTGTCACTCAGCCAATTTCTATCCCGCCATATCGTATGGCCCCGCTGAGTTGAAAGTGTTGAAGGAGCAGTTGTAAGACTCGTTTGAGAAGGGTTTCATTAGGGCGAGTGTTTTGCCTTGGGGTGCGCCGGTGTTGTTTGTTAATAAGGACTGATCAATGAGAATGTGTATTGATTACCGACACTTGAACAAGGTTAAAAGCAAGAATAAGTATCCATTGCCAAGGATTAAAGATTTGTTTGATCAGCTTTGGGGTGCCAAGTTATTTTCGAAGATTGATTTGAGATCTGGCTACCATTAGTTGAGGATTAGGACATCCGATGTCCCTAAGACAACTTTCCGCACTCGGTACGGACATTATGAGTTCTTGGTTATGTCATTCGGGTTGACAAATGCCCTAGCAGCTTTTATGGATTTGATGAACCCAGTATTCAGGTCTTACTTGGATTCGTTTGTGATAGTCTTCATTGATCATATCTTGATTTATTCTCGTAGAAGAGAGGAGCACGAGCAACATCTTAGAGTGGTTCTTCAGACCTTGAGGGATAGTCAATTATATGCTAAGTTCTCAAAGTGTGAGTTCTAGTTGGGTTCAATTGTATTTCTGGGTCATGTTGTATCAGTAGAGGGTATTCAAGTTGATCTGAAGAAGATTGAGGCAGTTAAGAACTGGCCTAGACCAACATCAACTATAGAGATCTGGAGTTTCTTAGGGTTGGCAGGCTACTATCGTCGGTTCGTAGAGGGGTTGTCATCTATCGCAGCCCCGATGACCAGGTTGACCCAGAAGGGTGACCAGTTCAGATGGTCGGACAAGAGTGAGGCGAGCTTTCAGAAGCTCAAGACAGCTCTGACTACGGCACCGGTGTTGGTTTTGCCCACAGGTTCAGGGCCTTATACAGTTTATTGTGATGCATCTCGTATTGGACTTGTGACAGTGTTGATACAGGATAACAATGTCATTGCCTATGCTTCGCGGCAATTGAAGATTCATGAGAAGAACTACCCAGTTCATGATTTGGAGTTGGCAGCCGTTGTTCACGCGTTGAAGATTTGGAGGAATTATCTGTATGGCATGGCATATGAGGTGTTCATGGATCACAAGAGTCTTCTGTATTTGTTCAAGCAAATGGAGTTGAATTTGAGGCAGAGAAGGTGGTTGGAGTTGTTGAAAGATTATGATATCACCATCTTATATCATCCGAGAAAGGCTAATATGGTGGTCGATGCTTTGAGTAGGAAGTCAGCCAGTATGGGCAGTCTTGCTTGTATTCCGGTCGGTGAGAGGCCGCTTGCTTTGGATGTTCAGGCTTTGGCCAATCAGTTCGTGAGGTTGGATGTTTCTGAGCTCAGTCTGGTGTTAGCTTGCATAGTCGCTCGTTCTTCTTTATTGTAGTATATCTTTGATTGCAGTATGATGATCCTCATTTATGTGCCTTAGAGATACGGTGCAACACAGAAGTGCCAAGCAGGTTACCTTAGGTGATGATGGAGTTTTGAGATTGCAGGGTCGAGTTTGTGTGCCTAATGTGGATGGGCTTCGAGAGTTGATTTTTGAGGAGGCCCATAGACCCCGGTACTCTATTCATCCGAGTGCCGCTAAGATGTATCAGGAGTTGTGGCGGCATTATTGGTGGCGGAGAATGAAGAAGGATATCGTTGCATATGTGGCTTGGTGTTTAAATTGTCAGCAGGTTAAGTACGAGCATTAGAGGCCCGATGGTTCATTTCAGAGGATTGAGCTTCCCGAGTGGAAGTGGGAGTGGATCACTATGGATTTTGTTGTTGGACTCCCGTAGTATCGGAGGAAGTTCAACATTGTATGGGTTATTGTTGATAGGTTGACCAAGTCAGCGCATTTCATTCATGTGGAAGTCTCCTATTTTACTGAGAGGTTAGCTGAGATCTATATCCGGGAGATTGCTTGTCTTCATGGTGTGCCTGTGTCTATCATTTCTGATCGAGTTATGTTGTTTACCTCACGCTTCTGGAGAGTAGTTCAGCGAGAGTTGGGCACGTGGGTTGAGTTGAGCACAACATTTCATCCTCGGACGGACGAGCAGTCTGAGCGGACTATTCAGATTTTGAAGGATATGCTCCGAGCTTGTGTCATTGACTTTAGAGGCTCGCGGGATCAGTTTTTGCCTTTAGCAGAGTTTGCCTACAACAACAGCTACTAGTCGAGTATCCAGATGGCTCCTTATGAGGCTTTATATGGTAGGCGGTGTCGGTCTCCGGTTGGATGGTTTGAGCTGGGAGAGGCTCGGTTGTTGGGTACGGATCTGGTTCAGAAGGCCTTGGACAAGGTTAGGATTATTCAGGATAGGCTTCGTACAGCTCAGTCCAGGAAAAAGAGTTATGCATACCCCAAGGTTCGTGATTTGGCATTCATGGTCGGGGAGCGGGTATTGCTTCGAGTGTCACCTATGAAGGGCGTGATGAGATTTGGGAAGAAGGGCAAGCTTAGCCCAAGGTTCATTGGCCCGTTTGAGATTCTTGATCGAGTGGGAGAGGTGGCTTATAGACTTGCATTGCCGCCGAGCTTATCAGCCGTATATCCAGTGTTTCATGTGTCCATGCTTCGGAAATATCACGACGATCCATCCCACATGTTAGATTTCAGCACTGTCCAGTTGGACAGGGACTTGTCTTATAAGGAGGAGCCGATGGCTATTCTAGACCGACATGTTCGTCAGTTGAGATCGAAGAGTTTTCCTTCTGTTCATGTTAAGTGGAGAGGTCAACATCCTGAGGCATCAACCTGGGAGTCCGAGTCCGATATGCAGAGCCATTATCCCCATCGTTTCCCCGACTCAGGTACTTCCTTATTCTGTATGTTCGAGGACGAACGATTGTTTTAGTGGTGGAGAATGTGTTGACCCTCATCCAAAAGGTCATCACTTGTTTTAAAATGAAATTCTACATTTCGAGGCCTTACAAACCTCTTTTAAAATCACCTCGATTTGCGTGCGCCATCCAGGCGCGTAGCCGGAAAGCCTAAATGTGAAAATTTGTGAAAATGATAAATTTTGACTATAAAATGTATTAATTTGACTCCGGTCAACATTTTGGGTAAACGGACCCGGACCCGTGATTGGACGGTCCCGGAGGGTCCATAGGAAAATATGGGACTTGGGCGTATGCCCGAAAATGAATTTCGAGGTCCCAAGCCCGAGAAATCAATTTTTGAAGAAAATTATTTTCTGAAATTGTTCATAAGGTTTGGAAATGAATTTTGATTAGAACATGTTGGTATCGGGCCCGTATTTTGGTTTCGGTGCCTGGTACAGGTCTTATATATGATTTAAGATAATTCTGTGAATTTTGGTAAGAAACGGAATCCGTTTGACGTGATTCGGACCTTAAATGCAAAATTTAATGTTTAAAGAAGTTTTGAGAAATTTCATTGATCTTGACGTTTAATTCGATGTTCATGATGTTATTTGGGTGATTTTATTACACGAATAAGTCCGTAGGATGTTTTTGAGGTTTTGTGTATATTTGGGTTGGAGCCCCGAGGGCTCGGGTGAGTTTTGGATAGGCCACGGGGTGCATTTTGAACTTAGAAAAATTGCAGGATTTTTGCTGGTATGATCAGGTATGCAGGCTTCGCATTTGCGAAGCCTAACTCGCAAATGCGATATCGCAAATGCGAGGGCTTGGTCACAAATGCGAACCAGCCCAGGCCTGCCTTATCTCGCAAATGCGAGCTAAGTTTTGCAAATGCGACTTCGCAAATGCGAGGATCCCCTTCGCAAATGCGACGTATGCTGGGAAGGCTTGAAGTCGCAAATGCGACTTATTGTTCGCAAATGCGAAAAGCCTAGATTTCCTAAGGGTTCACAAATATGAGCCTTGTTTCGCAATTCCCAAACTAGCAGAGGTCGGGGTTCGCAATTGTGAACCCCAGTTCGCAATTCCCATATCTGAGACCAGCAACTTTTATACTTAGACAATTTTAAACTCATTTTTCACATCTTTTCAAAACACAAACTCCTTTGGGCGATTTTTCAAGAACAACTCTTCTTCCAAATCAATTATAAGTTAATTTTAGCTCATTTCCTTCAATTATTAACATCTTTTAACATGATTTCAACTCAAAATCTATGAGTTTCATGGAGGAAGTTGGTTTTTTTGGGTAGAACCTAGGTTTTTCAAAAAATGGGAATTTGGACCTCGATTTAAGGTCCGATTTCAAAACAAATTATATATTTGGGTTTGTGGGGAATGGGTAATCGAGTTTTGGTTCAAACCTCGGTATTGACCATGTGGGCCCGAGGTGATTTTTGACTTTTTGGGCAAAACTTTAGAAAAACTCATTTTCATGCATTGGGGTTGATTCTAGCGTTTATTGATGTAATTAAGTAACTTGTGGATAGATTCGAGCGAAGTGGTGGTGGAATCCAGGGGTAAAACTATAATTGAATCATGAATTGTGTTCGTGGCATCGAAGCAAGTGTTTGGTCTAACCTTAGCTTGAGGGATTAGGAGTTGTATCTTATTTGCTACATGTTAATCGTGGAGTACGACGTATAGGCATGGTGATGAGTATCTATATGTTTGTGTCAAGCATGCCCGTGAGTCTTTTATTATAATTGTTATGACCCCGTTGTGGTTTATTGCGCTTCATATGTTATTATCACCATTGTTCCCTTGCCCGGATGTTTGTTTGATTTTAGTGATCCCTTGCCGGGATGCTTGTTTTGAAAGTATTGTTCCCTTGCCGGGATGTTGTTGAACTATCATTGTTCCCTTGCCGGGAAGTTGTTATATTGCTCTTGTTCCCTTGTCGGGATTCCTTATGATTATTGTTGGCTTGTAAATAGGAGCGGGTGGTACGCCTACCACAAGATATAACGAAATGGGAGCGGGAGGTACACCTACCACAAGATATAATTAAATAGGAGCGGGTGGTACGCCTACCACAAGATAAAAGAAATGGGAGCGGGTGGTACGCCTACCACAAGATAAAAGAAATGGGAGCGGGTGGTATGTCTACCACGAGTTAAATGAAATGGGAGCGGGTGGCACGTCTACCACGAGATACAGTAAATGGGATCGGGTTGCACGCCTGCAACAAGATGTGAAAAGAAAGTAAAGTCTGCCTTTGTTTTCCTTATTCTTGTTAGTGGTTGATTTTGATTCCTTTATAATTCTCTTGATAATCTATGTTACCTATTATTCCCCGAAGCATGTTTCCCCCTCCTATCTTTATTTGTTTATTTATGTATTTCTTTTTCGTTGTATATATATTTGAACTGCACTGGTTTATTTGGTAGTCTAGTCCTAGCCTCATCACTACTTCGCCGGGGTTAGGCTGGACACTTACCATCATATGAGGTCAGTTGTGCTGATACTACACTCTACACTATGTGCAGATCCCGGTGCAGCTTTTGGACAGTAGCTTGGAGGCTTCCTTCAGTCCATCCGGGGACCCAAGGCAGACCTACATGCGTCCGCAGGCCCTAGCATCTCTCTCTGTCCCTATTTCCTATTTCATTTCCTTTTAATCAGAAACAATGTACTGTTATTTCTTCAGACTTTGTATGTAGCAATCTTAGACAGTCTGTGACACCAGGTTTTAGGTTTTTAAGGCTTAACTATTTATAATAGGTGCAGTTTTCATAAATCTTATTGTTTTCTTCCGCTCAAATTTGAATTTCCGCTGTTACTACGTTATCGTCTATATTTGTTAAAATGAAATAATTGGTTAATGAAGTAATTAGATTAAAGGTTTGGCTTGCCTAGCTCACAATAGTAGGCTCCATCACGACTCCCGGGGGTAGAAAATCCGGGTCGTGACACACTAGTGCATTTTTTTAGCAGTTGCTTCTTCCTAACTTTTAGAGGAGAACAAAAGTACGGAGCACTCAAGAGCACAAATTTGATCAATTCTTCCAGTCTTCTTCTAGTATTCAATGATTTTATGTTTAAAAAGACTATTTTTGATGATTGTATGAACATGGGTGGCTAAGAAGCATAATATTCTGGGGTCATGGGTGCTACATGAATGTGATGTTTGAACTTTAATTCGACATGTTTGAGTTTATCATATTGGGTCCCCGACAACGACACCAAAACTTGTTGCGACCGAACGCACACGCAAGTATACGCGGTCGTCAAGTAATAAAGTGACTAAAAGTCAGATGTGTTACACCCCAAGTTTTCATACGTGAGAGTACGTCATAAGCCATTAATGTAAGCTCGGAAATGAGATTATATTTGGAAGCAAATAAAGTAAGTTAATCATGTTACCTTGGAGGTTACAAATATTTAATATCATGAATAAAGAGTTCCAAGAGGGTTAGAAAGCTTAGAAGCTAAACCAATTGAAGAAAATAAGTTTCGTCGAAAGTCGACAAGTTTGGAATGTTATAACATGTACTTTGGGGTGAGACTAGAGTTATTAACATGATAAAGAGGTTGTTCTATGAGTTATTTTATTCGTATGATAGTCATTTCTACATTTTGAAGGCAAGCAAGTTGTGGAATAAGAGTTAGCAAAGGTCATCACAAGTTATATTCATAAATTTGCTGAAACTTAGGTCAAATGTATCTGAGCTTTAATCCAAATATACTTGTAATTATGGGATGATCTACCTATCAAATTGAATATCTACGAGTCTAGTTTCTATCGCATTAAATCATTCATCAATACGACATTAGAGTAGAGAGATATTCGTGTTTTTGTGAGACCGCGCAAGCAGCTCCCAATGGAACCCACCTAGGCGGTGGTCGACCTACTTCAATTTATAAGTGATTTGGACGCCTATTTTTAACTCATTTTCAACTCAACTTCGTCTCCAAACTTCTCATAACCTTTCTAAACAGATACCACAAGGGATTTAAGTGATTCCAAAGTGATTACACCATATTTCAACATCAAAACTTAGTTCTAGTGAAGAACAACACCTCTTTGAGGTTGTGTTGTCATTGAGGATTGTTGTGGGCTGTGTTTGGTTGAAATTATAAGTTATTACTACTATATAAGGTGATTATAACCGCCTACCGATTGTACTTAATCTTTCTTGTATGTTGGTTAAGTTGTTAGGATGATAAACTACAAGATAATACTTGGATTAGCTTAAGTCACTTCTATGGTGTTGTATTGCCATTCAGGGCTGTTGTAAGCTGAATATAACTTGGATTTTAACTTGAAGCTACTGTAGGTGGTATGTATATTCTGTTCTTACATGTTCCTAAGGTTATCTTAATGTTGATTAAGTTAAATGGATGGACTAGACATGAACTAGTGAAGAAAGTTTCTAATTGAGGATAGTTGAAGTCGTGGTTTGTTTCCTTTGTTATAAATATATGGTATAAGGATAGAATCATAGATGAATGACTTCATTATCATGTTAATGATACTGTTAAGTTAATTTAAGAAGTATATAAGGGGCGATATGGGTTATACGGATTCCAATCGGAGCTTTCCGCTCGTCGTGAAGTAGTTCTAACTTGTCGTTGTTATCTGGTATCTTGTTATTGATATTTATATGTTGATGGATTTATATGGTTGTTGTTGTTGGTATATGATATTGGAGGAGTCCCTTGTTACAGGGGAGATACTGCCCGAATTTACGTAAATGAGCTACTACCTTAAGCTACAGACTTAGCCTTTGCCCAGCACTGTTTTTGAATCTCCTTATACTATGATAGATTGAGTTGACTTGTTTGAAGAGTTGCTTGGAAGGTATTAAGACCTCAATGGGTTTAAGGTATGTTAAGGCACTTCCTTCTTTATTTTGGCATGATCTAATGTGAAATGAATACACTATTTCATAACAGATCTACTCCTAGTAACTAAGGTTGTCCATGTTGTTCTTTCCTAATAAAGTTATTCTAAGAAATTGTGTATGATACTTGAATCCTACTGAGGTTCATATTGAGGGTATATATGTCCATAACATTAATCGAAGGTGCAATGACCTTAAGGTCACACCTAAAGCTTTAGAACATGATCCGATGAGTCTAGCATACATTATACATAGTATCTATTTTACTCTGCAGAGCCACGCTATAGTCGGTCGGGTACGACACCTATTGTGAAACCACTGATTAGTTGGGTTTACCGAGCTCCACGTGGCCGGGTACGATTCTACCGAGGCTTACAATGGTCGGGTACATTTACCAAGCTCTCTTTGAGGCCGAGTATGATATGATGATGATGACGCCCACAAAGGCGAACGTTTTTAAAAGTTTATGTATATATATGTTTTATGCATTTCATGTCAGTAGCCCTTACAGGCATTCAGATGTTACAAGTTGTATCTCCTCTATCTCTCTTTACATTAGTGTTCTTATTTATGCATTCCTGCCTTACATACTCATTACTTTATTCATACTGACATTCTTTTTTTGCTTGGGGATGCTGCGTTTCATGCCCGCAGGTCCCGATAGACAGGTTGACATTCCTCCTAGTAGGCTATCGTCTCAGCAGAAGGTGTTGGTGCACTCTACTTGCTCCGGAGTTTCATATTTGGTCAGTATGATTTGGACATGTATTGATTAGTATGGTGGGGCCCTGTCCCGACCTTTATGATATGTATGTACTCTTAGAGGCTTGTAGATAGATGTCATATATATGAAAGATTGTATGGCCTTATTGGCCTATGTTCAGTGTATGAGTGTTCATTTTGGTCCTATAGGACCGTATGTCACATGTATAAGTTTCTACATCATATTGTGTCGTCCTATGTCTAGTATTCCTTTATGTTTTATTCTGGTTATCTCATGATGGTCCTTTTGGCCCATTTACCCATGATAGTAAGATAAGAAATATAAGTTACGTTGGCACTCGGTTGAGTAAGGTACCGGGTGCCCATCGCGGCCCTTCGGTTTGGGTCGTGATAGAAGTGGTATCATAGCAGTTCTGTCCTAGGGAGTCTACAAGCCATGTCTAGTTAAGTTTTGTTTATGGGTGTGTTGTACACCAAACTTATAAGCAGGAGGCTATAGGGCATTTAGGATTATCACTCTTTCTTCTTACTTTAGATCGTGTGGTAGAGCTCAGTTGTAAGAATTCAAACTCCTAAATTCTATTTTATTTATGTAATACAATGAAACCTACATCCATAAATAAGATGATTGGTAAGAGATTGAATGTGGCTGTGGAAAAGTTGAGTCGGAGGAACTTGATTTTGCAAAATGTGAGGTCTTCAGCAGATCACATGTGTACTAAGACGTGTAAGCTTCTTGATAAAGAGCCCTAAGGAATGAATATCTATCCATCCATATGGTAAGAAGCAATAAGAAAATCAAAAGGTAGATACGAGTTTCAACAAGTAAAAAGAAGCAAGGTGAAGAAGGATACGACGTCCTAGTTTGTGAATATTATCAGTATTTACAATTCACGTAGAAAAGTATAAATATTTTGAGTTACTTTCAATAGTAATGAAGATATATACAATTGACCATGCCCATCTCAATTATTCCCTATGGGAGCTAACATATATAGTTTAAGAGAAAGATGGGATATCAGGATCTAGCTTGGGTTAGAGCAACCTAAAATGGTGGATTGAGCCGTGGGAGACAAAGGTGAAACAATATTATTTTGAAGTTTTCAGAATAATGAGATAGATAGAAGTATAGCAGGAGAATAAGAAGAGAATAAATAAAGCATTATGAGTAATGTATGATAAATGGGTGATAACGATAAATCAAACAATGGTACGATGATAGAGTCTATGGTCAAGTGAAGGAAAAGACAAGAGATGACAGGCTTTGAGACTATAAAAGAGTATATGCCATAAAGTCATATCTTTAGTTCGAGAAATGAGTTGGTGACTCCAACATGATTACTAGAAAGCTAAGTTGGACTCCCAGAGTTATAAAAATTAACATAGGCTTGTAAACAAATAAAATCGAACATGATAGGGACCAGAGGATTCAATAATAGTCAACATCACGAGATCATCAGAGACCATGTTCCAACAAAAATAGAATGGACAACGGAAGAATAACCTTTAAAGGTCATTCAGGAAGACGCTTCCCTAAAGTAAGCAATGTGAGCAAAGTTATGCTCAAGGGACTAAGTGTGCTAGTTACATTAGGTGTCACCCTCACACATAAGGAATTCAATTATCCCTAGTAGGGAAGGGTTACCTCAAGGCGAGTAAGAGTTAGTGAAGACGTGAAAAGAAGCCAAAGATGAAGAGGTAAACCATATATAGGTAAATCTGCATAGCATTAAATGCTAGTATTCCCCTAAGGGGGGGGGGGGGGGGAGATGGTGTGATATGGTAGTAAGTCAGAGCTATTTAGTTCAAGTAACTATGGAATAGTAAAGAATGAATGCGGTAAAAAGGCGAAAGGAATGCGATTACATTTATTCAGATCCTACAGATATGTTACGACTCCAGAACATTATTCAAGCACGATGTCGGGAGAGGTAGTAAGGGTTCCTGGCTAGGATATTATTGATACTAAGTGCGAATGAACTCTTGATACATAAGGATCCAGTGCGAGAGATAAGTTAAGATAAAGGAAATAACCCAAGAGAGATAATACAGAATATAAATATGAGAATGGATTAACGAGTATTTAGTAGTTGATTCAGGAAGAGCCTAGTTATGGATAGACAAGAGGATACAGATAAATTAGCAGATCGTGCAAGATAAACCTAGTGAACCCCAGCATAGGAAGTTTAGTCTCATAGGTACGACATCGTAATCCTTGAGAAATATTCAGATAAGAGTTGAGGTAGTTATAGTTGCCGTAAAAAGTGTTACGGATAAAAGAGAGTGCCACTGGGGAGAAAAAAAAATTGAGTTTAGAAGTAACCCTGTGAGAACAAGGGCACAAAGGTATATAACTGAGGATATATATAAGTGAGTAAGAACATGAAATATTTCGTCAGGTATATGATGGGATAAGCTCACAGCTTTACAAGAGTCAGAGAGTCTTCCATAAATGCTACAATGAAAGACTAGCTGAGGAAATAAGGAAGAAGGCTTCAAACAAAGCATAGTGACCTAAATAAATAATGGTCTTGTAACAATAGTCTCACTACGACATTGTATGCTCTCTATAGCAAAGTGGCACCTATCGTAACTGAGGAACGAGAAGTAAAATCCAAAGTAATATTCGAGATCATATGAAGTTTCACAAAATTACAATATATGTGGGCACTAGATAAGCCAAGTATTCATGCAACAAGTGGCAGAATGACCAAGAAAGGTAATTGCTTACTTTTAACGAAAGCTGAGAAGGCACAAAAGGAATTATTCGATCTATGACCCAGAGTTAGTTACATTATGAACACACTTAAGATTTTGAAGTGTTATCCATGCAGCATATATGTTGACAATGGTACAGCTATAGGAGACTCCAGTATAAGTTAAAAGAAAGAATTGACTCCACGTCATAGACAAAAGCTTGAATTGCTAGAAGGTTATATCATGGATGTTCCATAGTGTCAATGAGGGGCTAAAGTAATAACTAGTACCCTGAGCCGTAGATCAGAAGATAAAGTAAGACTACTTAAAGGCTAAGATAGATAAGGAAACTAAAGAGTTACATTAGTAAAGTGAATTAGGATTCTTATTATTAGACCCTGATGAGTATAGAAATCGCGATTAGAACATTATAGAGTCACTCTAAATATCATAGGTACAAAAGATATAGTACAACTGACATATTCTATACTGGCTCTATAATAAATCTAGTTAGAACAGTACCAACCTCATAAGAAGTCAGTATGAAGCTTTCAGTGGATTGTGTGTGCACATGATGTGCAAGTATTATAGTAGAGCTTTATGGTGTGGATTGGAATAATACCTATGTGGAGGAGAGGTTATTAAAGAGATAGAAGCTACGATACAAGACTTAAAGGTAAGTAAGGTACATGTGAAAAAGGTACGAGATGCCCAAGTATAAAAGGTTACGAATAATCCAGATATCAGATAGAGGGCTGGAAGCGTCACAATTCTATATCAAGAAATGATAATGGTTTTGTTGGTGGCATATTTTTCAGCATGCGATATCCAAATATAGAGAGGTCTAGTTAAGAGAGAAAATAAGAGTTAGAGACGATATGATGTCTCGCTTGAGGTTCCATAATAACATAAGGAAATATATGGTGCTTGCAATTTAAATGAAGGTTGCGAGTAGTATAAATAGATATATTTAGGCCACATGCTAAAGTAAGGTAGAGCGACAAGGTTTTAGCTAGACATGAGTAAGGATAAGAAAAAGTGAGTGAGAAGGTGACGAGAATAGGTAAGTCCTTGAGATTTGTGATGACCTTTTTGGGTCATCACTTGTTTTAGAAATAAATTCTATGTTTCGAGGCTTTAAAAACCTCTTTTAGTATCACCTCGATTTGCATGCGCAGTTCAGGCGCGTAGCCAGAAAGCCATTATGTGAAAATCTGTGAAAAATGATGAATTTTGACTTTAAAATGAACTTAAGTTGACTTCGGTAAACATTTTGGGTAATCATACCCGGATCCGTGATTTGATGGCCCTGGAGGGTCCATAGGAAAATTTTGGACGTGGGCGTATGCCCGGATCGAATTTCAAGGTCCCAAGCCCGAGAAATGATTTTTTAAAGAAAATTATTGTTTGGAATATCTATGAGTTTTTGAAATGAAATGTGCTTGAAATTTGATGGTATCGGGCCCGTATTTTGGTTCCGGAGTCCGGTACGGGTCTTATATGTGATTTAAGATGAGTCTATGAAATTTGGTAAGAAACGAACTTGAAATGACGTGAATTGGACCTTATTTGAGAAAATTGGAAAATTTGATGTTATTAAGTGATTTCATGATTTTGATGCTAAATTCATAGTTGTCAATGTTATTTTGGTGATTTGAACGCACGAGTAAGTCTGTAGGGTGTTTTGAGGTAGTGTACATGTTTGGTTTGGAGCCCCGAGGGCTTGGGTGAGTTTCGGATAGGCGTTGGAGTGTTTTTTTGGACTTAGAAATATGGTATTTCTGCTGTCTTTTGGTGTCCAGGCTTTTACTCTACGCGAACGCATGGTCATCTATGCGAATGCAATGCACAAATGGGGAAGGGGGCAGGTTTGCACTATGTGAACACATAAACCTGGGTGCGAATGTGGAGCTTTGGGAAATTACTCTACACGAACGCATCGGGTCAGTCGCGAACGCATAAAATAGGAGATGGATTTGGGGTTGGGTAGTTTTAACCCTATGCGAATGCGACCCTTATCTCGCGAACGCATAGGTCAGGAGAGTCAAACCTATGCGATCGCATATGCTTTGTCGCGATCACATAGCCTAATTTTGCCCAGTCGTTTAAAACAGTAACAGAAACAGGATTCTTAAAAATTTTCCTAACTCTTTCACTTAAACTCGAACTTGGGCGATTTATGAAGAGGGATTTCACCACAAAACCTTAGGTATGCATTCTTAAACTCATTTTCTTCAATTTCCATTTACACCCATTAGATTTCTAGGGCTAAATCATGTTATTAAGGGTAGAAAATTAGGGGTTTGTGTAGAGTTAGGGCTTTTTGAATAATTGGAATTTAGACCTCGTTTTGGGGTCGGATCGCAAAACTAATTATATATTCGGGCTCATGAGTGAATGGGTGATCGGGGTTTGGTCCAAACCTCGTGTTTTGACCAAGCGGGCCCATGGCCGATTTTTGACCTTTTGGGGAAAATGATAAAAAAACCAATAATTAAGAATTGGGCATGAATTCTTTAGCATTTATTGATGTTGTTAAATCAATTTGGACTAGATACGTGTTTTTTTGGAGGCAAATTCTAAAGGAAAAGCGGTGTTTGAGGCTTGAGTTGGACGTGGAAGTTCGAGGTAAGTGTTTGATCTAACCTTAACTTGAGGGATTAGGAGTTGTGTACTATTTGCTATGTGTTATTTGTTGAGTACGATGTTTAGGCATGGTGACGAGTATCTATACGCTGGTGTCAAGCATGCCCGTGAGTCTTAAATTGAAATCCTTGTGTTCTTAATAAGTACTACGGAAGCCTAAGTTGTTGATTCTCTGTGTGGGGCAAGAATTATGATTATTTCGTGGAAATTTCTTATGGTTGAGTATTGGTTCTAGTTGAGGTTTCTTTTATGAAGTTAAATGTTGGAACAAGTTCGGTTATAGATGCCTCCCATGCCGGGACATATTTACTTATATTGTCAATTCCCTTGTTGGGATAGTGTTGTTTCCTTATTGTTCCCTTGTCGGGACTCTTTTGTGATTGGTGTTGAATTGTATATTGGGATCGGGTTGCATGCCGCAATATTATATTTGGACCGGGTTGCATGCCATAATAATATTATAATTGGATCGGGTTGCACGCCGCAACAGTGATAAATGATATGGATCGGGTTGCACGCTGTAACAGTTTTTTTTATGATTTGGATCGGGTTGCGCGCCGCAACAATAAATGATAAAAGTGGTTATTGATTGGTTACAGTTTCCTTATTCTTCTGTTGCAAATTTTAGATTGTTCTTTATGCTCTTCTCCTGAGTTACTGTTGATAAGTGAAATTTCCCCGCAACATGCTCCCTCCTATCTTTAATTGTTTATTTCTGTTTTATTTTCTACTGTATATGATATAACTGTATAGGTTTAATTGGTAGTCTGGTCCTAGCCTCATCATTACTTTGCCAGGGTTAGGCTAGACACTTACCAGCACATGGGGTCGGTTGTGTTGATACTACACTCTGCACTGTGTGCAGACCGAAGCGACAACTTTTGGACCATAGCTTTCGGTGACTGCCTTCAGTCTAGTCAGAGATTCCGAGGTAGTCCTGCAGGCGTTCGCAAGCCCCGACGTTCTCTTCTATCTTTATATTCCGGTTTTATTTACTTCAGAGATAGATTGTATCTTTCTTTCCAGACAACTATTTGTAGTATTCATAGATGGTCCATGATATTGTGATACCAGTTCCGAGTAGAGATGTACTTGGTATTGTCGTACTTGTTTTTGGCTAAGTTATCAGATTATGTCTTCCGCATGTCTTTAATTATTGTTAATATTTCACTGTTGATCGTATGTTGTTTTAAACTGTTAAAAAGCTAAATAAAAGAGTTAATGAATCTATAATACTTGGCTTGCCTTGATTTCTCGAGTAGGCATCATCACGACTCCCGAGGGTGGGAAATCCGGATCGTGACAAGTTGGTATCAGAGCTCTAGGTTACATAGGTCTCACAGTTCACGGACAAGCATAGTAGAGTCTGAGGGATCGGTACGGAGATGTCTGTATTTATCCCTAGAGGCTACAGAGTTAGGAAAAACTTCACATTTATTCTTTCCTGTCGTGCGGTTTGGTTTCTCAATGCTAATTGAATTTCTACTCTATTCTTTCGCAGATGGCGAGAACATGTGCTTTCTCATCCATCGATCAGTATCTCGATCCCCCAATAGCAGCTCCCATGAGGGGTTGAGGGCGAGGCCAAGGCCATGCTAGAGGCCGAGGTAGGGTTAGAGCTTAGCCCAGAGCAGAAGCGCCAGTGGCAGAGCCTCAAGTTGACTTTGATGATGAGGTTCCGGCCCAGACAGTTCTGGTATGCCCATATCAGGTTGCAAAAGGGTTTTTTGCTACCCCAATACTCCAGGATGCTCTGGTCCGTGTAGTGGGCCTTATGGAGAGTATCACCTGGGCAACCTTGCTTCCTGTAGCACCAGCCGTCTCCCAGGCTGGAGGAGGAGCTCATACTCATGCTACTCGCACTCCGGAGCAAATGGTTCTCCATTTTCAGACTCCAGTAGCTCTGCCAATTTGAGCAGTTCAGCCGGGTATGGTAGCTCAGACCGGTGATGGAGCAACTATGTCTGTCGATGCTTTGTGGAGGTTGGATAGATTCACCAAGCTCTTCACTACTACTTTCAGCGGTGCATCTTCTGAGGATCCCCAAAATTATCTAGATAGCTGTCATGAGGTTCTCAGTAACATAGGAATAATGGAGACCAATGGGGTCGACTTTGCTACTTTTCGCTTGTCTGGATCCGCCAAGACTTGGTGGAGAGATTATTGTTTTGCTAGACCAGCTAGATCACCAGCTTTGACTTGGGAGCAGTTTACTCATCTATTTCTGGAGAATTTTCTCCCTATCACTCAGAGAGAGATCTATCGGAGGTAGTTTGAGCTCCTCTAGTAGGGTTCTATGACTGTCACTCAGTACAAGACCAGATTCATCGACTTGGCCCGTCATGCTCTTATCATACTTCGCACCGAGAGAGAGATGGTGAGGAGGTTCATTGAGGGACTCATTCAGCCTATTCGACTTTAGATGGCTATGGAGACAAGGAATAAGATTTCTTTTTAGGAGGCGACTATTATGGCCAGGAGAGTTAAGATGGTTCTGTCGCATGGGGGTGGTCAGGGGTCTGACAAGAGGCCTCGTCATTCAGGTCGATTCAGTGGTTCCTCGTCTGGAGGTAGGGATTGGTTTGGTAGAGTCCATCCTCCTAGGCCTTTTCGGTCAGCACTTCAGGTTTCTCATGGTGCTTCAGGTGGTCGTGGACCTTATATGCAGTAATCTGATCAGCATTTCTATAGCGTACCACCAGCTCCTATCAGTGCACCACCACTCCAGAGTTTTCGGGGTGGTCATTCAGGTCACCAGGGTCAG
The DNA here is from genome assembly GCF_000393655.2 of Nicotiana sylvestris. Lineage (NCBI taxonomy): Eukaryota > Viridiplantae > Streptophyta > Magnoliopsida > Solanales > Solanaceae > Nicotiana > Nicotiana sylvestris. The sequence continues at coordinate 171,452,416 of NC_091065.1, forward strand.
TCTCAGTTTCCTCAACCGCAAATCTTAGGTGGATTCTTTGAGTGCGGTGAGTATGGTAATATTCGAAGGGCTTGTCCGATATTGGTGGGTATTCAGCGTAGTAGTAGGGTTCTCGTGCTATGGTTCAGGCACCAGGTGTTCCACCGCCTGCTCCGCCAGCTAGGGGTAGGGGTAGAGGTACTAGAGGTGGAGGTAGAGGTATTAGAGGTGGAGGTCAGGCAGCTAGAGGTGGAGGTTAGCCAGCAGCAGGTCGTCCTAGAGATGTAGTTAAGGGTAGAGGGGCTCAGCCCCGATTATATGCTCTTCCAGCCAGGCCTGAGGCTGAGGCTTCCGATGTAGTTATCATAATTATTGTTCTGGTTTGTAGTAGAGATAGTTCAGTTCTATTTGATATAGGGTCTACATACTGCTATGTGTGATCTTATTTTGCACTGTATCTTGTGATGCCTAGCGATTCTTTGAGTGCTCCTGTATATGTGTCTACATCGGTGGTTGATTCTATTATGGCATATCGAGTCCATAATTCGTGTATAGTTGTGATTGGGGGTCTGAGACTCGTGTAGATTTTTTACTTCTGAACATGGTTGATTTTGATGTCATATTAGGGAAGGACTGGTTATCACCTTACCATGCTATCTTGGACTGTCATGCCAAGACTGTGACCTTAGCCTTGTCGGCTCTACCTTGTTTAGAGTGGAGAGGGACTCCTGGTAATTCTACCTGTAGTGTCATCTCATATATGAAGGCTCGACGTATGTTCGAGAAGGGGTGTTTGGCCTATTTGGCATATGTTCATGATTCTAGTGCCGAGATTCCTTCTATTGATTCTGTGACTGTTGTCCGTGAGTTTCCCGAGGTATTTCCTTCAGACTTGCCGGCTATGCCACCCGATAGGGATATTGACTTCTGCATTGATTTGGCTCCGGGAACTCAGCCTATTTCTATTCCGCCGCATCGTATGACCCCGCCTGAGTTGAAAGAATTGAAGGAGCAGTTGCAAGACTTTCTTGAGAAAGGCTTTATTAGACCTAGTGTCTTGCCTTGGGGTGCGCCAGTGTTGTTTGTTAAGAAGAAGGATGGATCGATGCGAATGTGTATAGATTACCGGGAGTTAAACAAGGTTACAATCAAGACTAAGTATCCATTGCCGAGGATTGATGATTTCTTTGATCAGCTTCAGGGTGCCAAGTTATTTTCGAAGATTGACTTGAGATTGGGCTACCATCAGTTGAGGATTAGGGCGTCCGATGTCCATAAGACAGCTTTCCACACTCGGTACGGGCATTATAACTTCTTGGTGATGTCATTCGAGTTAACAAATGCCCCAATAGCTTTTATGGATTTAATAAACCGAGTGTTCTGGACTTACTTGGATTCGTTCGTGATAGTCTTCATTGATGATATCTTGATCTATTCCCGCAGCCGGGAGAAGCATGAGCAATATTTGAGAGTGGTTCTTCAGACTTTGAGGGATATTCAGTTGTATGCCAAGTGTTCGAAATGTGAGTTCTGGTTGAGTTCAGTTGCATTCTTGGGTCATGTTGTATCAGCGGAGGGTATTCAGGTTGATCTGAAAAAGATAGAGGTAGTCAAGAACTAGCCTAGACCCGTATTAGCTACAGAGATTCAGAGTTTCTTGGGTTTGGTAGGCTACTCTCATCGGTTTGTGGAGGGGTTTTTGTCTATTGTAGCCCCGATGACCAGGTTGACCCAGAAGGTTGCCCAGTTCAGGTGGTCGGACGAGTGTGAGGCGAGCTTTCAGAAGCTCAAGACAACTTTGATTATGGCACCAGTGTTGGTTTAGGCCATACATAGTTTATTGTGATGCATCTCATATTAGACTTGGTACGGTGTTGATGCAGGATAGCAATGTCATTGCCTATGCTTTGCGGTAGTTGAAGATTCATGAGAAGAACTATCTGGTTCATGATTTGAAGTTAGCAGCCATTGTTCACGCGTTGAAGATTTGGAGGCATTAGCTGTATGGTGTGGCATGTGAGGTGTTCATGGATCGCAAGAGTCTGCAGTACTGGTTCATGCAGAAGGAGCTAAATTTGAGGCAGAGAAGGTGGTTGGAACTATTAAAGGACTATGATATCACCATCTTATATCATTCGAGAAAGGCTAATATGGTGGCCGATGCTTTGAGTAGGAAGTTAGCCAGTATAGGCAGTCTTGCTTATATTTCGGTCGCTGAGAGACCGCTTGCTTTGGATGTCCAGGCTTTGGCCAATCAGTTCGTGAGGTTGGATGTTTCTGAGCCCAACCGTGTGTTAGCTTGCACAGTCGCTCGTTCTTCATTACTGGAGCGTATTCGAGATCGACAGTATGATGATCCTCATTTGTGTGTCCTTAGAGACACGATGCAGCACATAGGTTCCAAGCAAGTTACCTTAGGAGATGATGTAGTTTTGAGGTTGCAGGGTCGAGTTTGTATGCTTAATGTGGATGAACTCGGGGAGTTGATTTGAGAGGAGGCCCATAGTTCCCGGTACTCTATTCATCCAGGTGTTGCTAAGATGTATCTAGATTTGCGGCAGCGTTATTGGTGGAGGAGAATGAAGAAGGACGTTTTTGCATATGTGGCTCGGTGTTTGAACTGTTAGCAGGTTAAGTACGAGCATCAGAGGCCCGATGGTTTGTTCTAGAAGATTGAGATTCCTGAGTGGAAGTGAGAGCGTTCTATGGACTTCATTGTTGGACTCCAACGGACTCATAGGAAGTTTGATGCAGTGTGGGTTATTGTTGATAGGCTGACCAAGTCAGTACATTTCATCCCTGTGGCAGTCTCCTATTCTTCCGAGAGGTTAGCTAAGATCTATATCCGGGAGATTGTTCGTATTCATGGCGTGCCCGTGTCTATCATTTCAGATTAAGGTACGCAGTTTACCTCACATTTCCGGAGAGTAGTTCAGTGAGAGTTAGGCACACTGGTTGAGTTGAGCACATCGTTTCATCCTCAGATAGACGGGCAGTCTGAGCGAACCATTCAGATTTTGGAGGATATGCTCCGAGCTTGTTTCATTTACTTTAGAGGCTCGTGGGATCAGTTTTTGCCTTTAGCAGAGTTTGCCTACAATAATAACTACCAGTCGAGTATCTAGATGGCTCCTTATGAGGATTTGTATGGTAGGCGGTGTCGGTCACCGGTGAGATGGTTTGAGCCGGGAAAGGCTTGATGTTGGGTACGGATCTAGTACAGAATGCCTTGGACAAGGTCAGGATTATTCAGGATAGGCTTCGCACAACTCAGTCCAGACAAAAGATTTATGCCGACCGTAAGGTTCGTGATTTGGATTTCATAGTCGGTAAGTGGGTATTGCTTCGAGTGTCGCCTATGAAGGGCGTGATGAGATTTGGGAAGAAGGGCAAGCTTAGGCCTAGTTTCATTAATCCGTTTGAGATTCTTGATTAAGTGGGAGAGGTGGCTTACAGACTTTCGTTGCCACTGAGTTTATCAGCCGTGCATCTAATGTTTCATGTGTCCATGCTTCAGAAGCATCACGGCGATCCATCCCACGTGTTAGATTTCAGCACTGTCCAGTTGGACAAGGACTTGTCTTATGAGGAGGAGCCAGTAGCTATTCTAGACCAGCAGGTTCGTCAGTTGTGATCGAAGACTTTTCCTTCTGTTCGTGTTCAGTAAAGAGGTTAGCCTGCTAAGGCATCGACCTAGGAGTCCGAGTCCAATATGCAGATCCGTTATCCCCATCTTTTCCCCGTCCCAAGTGTCACACCTCCTTTTTCATCTACACCCCCGCAAGGGTGTAAAAGAGTTTTTCCATTTAAAGGACAATCGGAACGGGATTTAATTATTAATTATTCAGAGTCGCCACTTGGGAGATTAATGGTGTCCCAAGTCACCAGTTGAATCCCGAACCGAGGAAATTTATAACTCTATTACAGTCCGCGAACCAAAATCCGAGTAAGGAATTCTGTTAACCCGAGAGAAGGTGTTAGGCATTCCCGAGTTCCATGGTTCTAGCACGGTCGCTTAAATGTTGTATTTAATTTTATCTGATTTTGATACATGCCAGACTATGTGCTTTTTATTTATAAACCGCTTTTATCATTATTTTTAACGAGAGTTGCAACGTCGTGAAAATGTGTCTCGAACCACGTCACATCAATGCACCCGTGGTTATTGACACAATCCAACTCCGTTGAGATTTGGACTTGGGTCGCATCAATGCGCACCCGAGTTTAAGAAAGTAATTTTATTAGAAACGCTCCTAAAGGGTCTAACGCGTTGTAATCTTTAAGGAAAGCCGCGAAATTTGCTAAACGGCCCATCCCGAAGTCTAAATGTCCTAATTAATTTGCACGTTTTCAGCTTCGAGTTCATGGGATTTTACTAATAGCTTCAGCGCCTATGTGAAGGCTGCCCCAAGTTTAGAGTACAAAGCTAGCTGCTCTTCAAATGTGAGATTCAGTATTATCTGATCCAAGATCATCTCAATTGACAAGTTATGTGGCACAATAAAGGACTGAGGATAGATATATGCAACGTACATAACATTTAAGCTCGGACAGGATAGTAACCAATATCAACTCAAAACAAAGGTTAGAAATGAACTCCTATGTTGATAAATCAAACTGGAGGTTTACAACTCAATAGTCAAACCAGGGGATCAGATAACTGAGAGAAAAGAGTATGCAATCCTGCTACTACAAGAACAAAAATGGATCCTGAAATGCCGATAAACCAAAAGCCAAGACAGATTCCTTAACAAGGCTAACAATGCAGAATTTGCGCTCAAACTGCACAAACTTGCTGCTCAATTAGTGCAAAACCAAAGCAGATTTTCAGCAGACTCACAGTTCAAACAAATAACCAAAATACTGCGCGTCATCAGCTCAACCTACTGCTGAAATTGCCTTCTTCAGCAGCTCGAAAGAGCAAGATTATTACAGCAGTAACAAAACAGGGAGGACACTTAAAACCTTCAAATTCGCCACTGCCTCTCTATAGAGATGGTCAGATTTCAGCAACAAATACGTGGAGAAAGCTATTCCAAGCAGATCAGAGAAGCAAAACAGGAAAAACTATTTCAAACTCGAACTTGACGGAACCAAACCAACATAGTCATGAAAAGCACAAATGAGCAGATTATCGACTCGCCATTCATTTAACGGTCATGCAACAAATTAAATTCCAGCCGTGAATTATCAAAAACCAAACAGGTCTCACTTTCAAGAATAGATTTGGTTAACCAATTGATAGACACACGAATGGTCTCAAATCTCATAAACGAAGACACTAATCAGACTCCTAACAAACATATTGGAGCAGAGGTGAAACACTAAGCGTGATCTTAACATAGCAGCCATTTCAACCTCTATAAGATCATGTGATTTAAACTTTGATAACGACAAAATCCAAGCACAACATGCTATGCTCATTTAGAAGAAAATAACAGAACGATTTAGGCATTGATGAGCAGGTATGCGACCCTGAACAGATAGCCGGAAACATTCGTACTAGAGAGTCAGATAACCGAGCGAAGAACCATATGAGTATACATGAGGCAGAGCAGAACAGAACAATGAGTGTAAGATTCGAACAACAAACGACATGTCAAATAGCATTTCCAAACGCAAACTGAAACTAAAAGCTAACCTCAAATTCAACCTCTAATGGAATTAGTCAAAAAATTACTTCTATAAATGGATTTCCATGGCTCTTATCGTATTTTCAATCAACATCCAAACTGACATAAGAAAAGAGAAAGAGATTGAACCTAATTTCGCGAAGCTTTGATTAATTTCGTTTGGACTCCAATACAAACGAATCCGTCCTTGGAATTGGGAGTGTCAACAACTGAAATTTTAACCTCCTTTTAATAACTATATACTAGACAATACACCCTTTGATTCCAAATCCTGTCGAGGTTCAATGGCGAAGCAGCAGAGCAACCATAGAAACAGAGTCGACAAAATCGAAGCTCATGAATAGTTAGTAAACCTCAGTTCATTTTTCTCAAATTCAATCCAGAAGAAGAAGAAAGACCATTGTTTTTTTAACCCTCAGTTTTTGCTCAAAAAATTGTCTCCTTCAAAAATCGGATTAAGTCCTTTTATGAAATGAATCCCTGATGAATGTGGGGCTCGGATTGAACGAAATCAATCCAATGCCTCACATTCATCCAACGAATCATCTCTAGGACCTTCCAATCGCGTGCCTCCTCTCAAAATCGAGCGAGTGAACAGAAACGAATCTTGGCATCAGAAAATCCATTAGCAACAGCAAGAGGATAGGTGGAGGGACGCGTGGGTTAGGTCTTGATGCTCACTCGCGTGAATTTTGACGATTTATTGGGACGGATTTGAGGCCTGACTCGCGTGTTCTTCAAAGAAGAAGAACAGTCACGGAGGGGTGGGTTTTGGGATTAGGGGTCTGTGGGTTTGACTGACTGATTGGCTTCTGAGTGTATTATGGACGGGTCGGGTCAGGCGTCTGGGCCGGGTTTCTGTATGATTGGGAGGGTAGGTAGATGATGTAGGTTTGGGCTGGGGTTGGGATTGATTTTGGCCCAAATTTTGGGTCCTTTTTAAGACCACCTATTCTACTCTTATTTTCTTTTCTCTTTTATTTCCTTTTCTAATTTTTAAATTTTTTATAATTTTTTCTAATTTTTATAAAGATGTAAAGCTAACATGAAATCCTAATTATTTCAAAACATAGACTAATTAATTCCTAAAATTGTTTAAAAACTATTTCATGACAAATTCACAATTAAAATGCAAAAATGAACTAATTTTGTGATTTTTCATGTTTTGTTCTAAACAAATTAACCCTTAATTGATACTAAAAAAATATAAAACTAAAACCTAAATGCAAAATGCATATTTTGTATTTTATATAAATTAACATGCGCAAATAAAATGCGACAATTATCAAAAAAAAAATTACACCGAAATGCACAAAAATTGTAAAAATAAAGAAAAATTATTTTGTTGGAATTTTTTGGGAATTATTCATATATAGGGCAAAAATCACGTGCTCACAGCTGCCCCTCTTTGCTCGGAAACACGAAAGGTTTTCGGGCAAAGATAAGTGAGCAAATACGAGCGATTTTTGCCCGTTCAAATATTCCGTTGTGAAGCATTTTTGAAAAGTTTGACCGCATCCTGCTTCAGAGGTTGCCTACATATCCTGGGCTAAATAGGAATCAGGTCAGTGTAGTTTGGGAATGACCGGTAGCTGGGACTACCGGGAGCTGTGATTTCACTGCGATTGCTGTTGCTGCTGCTTGCTGACTTCCCTTATTACACCGTGTAAAAATAAAAGAAGTTAGACTGAGCTATGAACTATGAATTACAAAAATCATATCTAGATTCTTCAAACTTGCTCTTGTACTTCCTTGTTGCCTTGTTGTCTTGTGTTGCCTTGTTGCCTCATTGTCTTGTGTTTTCTCCCTAAAATTCCCTATTGCTATTTCAACTAGTTAACTGAGATGTTATTCCCTCTCTCCAAACTGCTGAACTTGACTAATCTTGAACTCTAATGTATTCCTCTGTTATCCAGGCGGGCTCCTGACTTCACCTACTTAAAAATTTAACACTTCCATTTTTCAGGCGGGCTCCTGACTTTGACTACTTAAGAATTTAACACCTCCATTCTTCAGGCGGGCACCTGACTTTGACTACTTGAAAATTTAACACCTCCATTCTCCAGGCGGGCATCTGACTTCCGAAACTTGAAATTGAATGTATTCCTCTGTTATCCAGGCGGGCTCCTGACTTCCGAAACTCGAAATTGAATGTATTCCTCTATTATCCAGGCGGGCTCCTGACTTCGACTACAACTTGAATTGCATGTCTCTATTCTCCAGGCGGACTCCCGACTTCTAAAACTTGAAATTGAATGTATTCCTCTGTTATCCAGGCGGGCTCCTGACTTCCGAAACTTGAAATTGAATGTATTCCTCTGTTATCCAGGCGGGCTCCTGACTGTTGAACTTGAAATTGAATATATTCCTCTGTTATCCAGGCGGGCTCCTGACTGCTGAACTTGAAATTGAAATGTATTCCTCTATTATCCAGGCGGGCTCCAGACGTCATAAAAATAGACAAAATAAAGAAAACTTTCTGCCCCAGTTTGGAAACTGGGTACATGTTACTGGATATTAATAAGAATTTGACTAAAACTTGACTTGAAATACCTCTGTTATACAGGCGAGCTCCTAATTTCCGAAACTTGAATTGTATACCTTTGTTATTCAGGTGAGCTCCTATGTTCTTCAGGCAGGCTTCTAACTGCTGAAACTTGAATTGTATGCCTCTGTTCTCCAGGCGGACTCCTGACTTCTGAAACTTGAAATTTATTCCTCTGTTCTCCAGGCGGGCTCCTGATTTCTGAAACTTGAAATGTGTGCCTCTGTTCTCCAAGCGGACTCCTGACTTCTGAAACTTGAAATGTATTCTTCTGTTCTCCAGGCGGGCTCCTGATTTCAACAAAATAGACAAAACAAAGAAAATTTTCTGCCCCAGTTTGGCTACTGGGCGATTTGTGAATTGTTAGCAATATTGTAACCCACTTATACTATTGATGCAATGGTGAGAGTAAACTAATGACTAGACCAGGATGTGCGTCTCCTATGAGTAAAACTCAAAACTTTGACTAGCAAATGTGTCTGCTAAAAATAAAACCTGAATGAACCAAACTAAGAAGTGCGTCTCCTACGGGTGAAATCTCAATTTAGGAGGTGCGTCTCCTAAAACAAAATATAACTTGAAATACTAAGACTAGGAAGCGCGTCTCCTAGGGGTGAAATCTCAATTACTCAAACTAGGAAGTGCATCTCATAGGAATGAACTTAAATAAACCAAATAGGAAATGTGTCTCCTAGTGGTAAAATCTCAATTTAGGAAGTACGTCTCCTAAAGCAACAATACAACCTGAACTACCCAGACTAGGAAGTGCGTCTCCTAGGGGTAAAACATCAATGACTCAAACTAGGAAGTGCATCTCCTAGGAATAAACTTAAATGAACCAAATAGGAAGTGCATCTCCTAGTGGTAAAAATCTCAATTAGGAAGTGCGTCTCCTAAAGCAACAATACAACCTGAACTACCCAAACTAGGAAATGCGTCTCCTAGGGGTGAAACATCAATGACTCAAACTAGGAAGTGCGTCTCCTAGGAATGAACTTAAATGAACCAAATAGGAAGTGCGTCTCCTAGTGGTAAAAATCTCAATTAGGAAGTGCGTCTCCTAAAGCAAAACATAACTTGAAAACCCAGACTAGGAAATGCTTTTCCTAGTGGTGATGTGTGATCTTCTCAATAGCCTTTGCGTAAGAAGAATTGGGGCATTACACCTGAAAATTTCAACCTTCCAAGATTTGATATGAACATAGCTTCCATCCCTGTTTCAGACAAAGAAAACTTGTGAGTTTAAACATGGTGGTTGGTTTGTAGCCTTGACTTTGCGGCGGTTGCTCCTTCACTTGCCATGATAACTGATTTCCACTCGAGGACCTTGCTTGCTTATGGACTAACCACTTTCTCTGTCACCCTTATCACAGAAAATACCCCTTCTCCATTCAGACCCAATTCTCTTTATCTGTTGCATTGCTCATGAACTGACATTTACCAACCTTTGTGTTTCACCGAAAATACCCTTGATTCGTTCACCTAACATCCTCCATCTGTTGCATCGTGCTCTTGTGTTGACATGTACTGCACCTTTGTGTTTTTCATGAATTTCGAAGCATGTTAATTTCCATCCACTTAGTGTGCATGCTGTTCTTCCCTGACTTAAATCACTGGCCTTGGCCTTGAAGTCTATTGTTCCCTCACTTGTCACGATAACTTTGATTTCTGCTTGGAAAACCTCGCTTGTCACTGGTTAACCACTTTCTTTGTCGATCTCATCATAGAGAATACCTTTGACCCGTTCACCCAGCATCCTCTATCTGTTGCATTGTTCATGAATTGAAACATACCAAACCTTTTTATTTCTCATGGACCCCAAAGCATGTTGATTGCGACAAACTCAGTGCGCTTGTTGTTCTCTTCTGACTTATGACACTGATGTGCAATTGGAAAGCTGGTGGAAAATCTTGAAATCATTTCTCACTTGTTATGACCAAACAGACTCGGGAAGAGGAGGTAAACAAGACAAAAGGAACAGAGTAAAAGGCAAAAGAAAGGGATGATTCCTAACAAAAAAGCTACGAAGTAGAAACCTATCAGATGTGGATACCAACTCTAATGACCATAGCATGCACCTGTGGCCTATTCTGTTGAGCAAGTCTGACGTTCAGCTCTTGTTGTACCCCCAAACCGTGAAACTGGGCTTCAATGTTCTGATCATCCAATCTGATTCACAATCCTTATTCGACTTGTAGTGCCCGAAGGGTTTTCACCATCAAGCCTCTCTCATTTTGTTCTTTCTCTCAACTTACCGTCGCCTTACTGTGCCCGCGAGGGTTTTCACCAACATGACTATCTCATTCTGATTTCTCTCAGCTCTCATTGCCTTACGGTGCCCATGAGGGTTTTCACCGATAAGACTCTCTCATTTCGTTATTTTTCTGCTTGGACCAGAGTGTTGCTCCTGGTATGAATTACTTCTCCTTGCTTGACTTGGCATTTCTCGAAGACTGATCGGAAGGTCTTTCTTTGGACCGTAACGTGGGCTTTTGAATGGGGTTAGAAAGAAAGGATATCAAAGGCTCAAAATAATTCAAACGGGTTCAAAATTACAACTTTCGGAATCAGATTTCTTACAACAACCACAACTTCTACCCCAGTTTCTTGCTTGGGGACTTTTGGATTTATATTTTGATGGGACCGAACCGTGAGGCTGCCTACGTATCCTTAAAAGGAATCAGGTCGAACGTAGTTCATGTCATAGGAATTTCTCTGTTGTTGTGATTTTTCTTTTCTCTTTCTCTTTTCTTTTCTTTTCTTTCTTCGTTTTTCTCTTTTTGTTGTTTTCTTTTTCCTTTTTTTTTCAATTTTCATTTTTTTCTTCTCTCCCTTTTGTTCTTTTCTTTTCTCCTTTTCCTTTACTTATCTTTCACGCTTGTTTTCCTGATCTTTGCTACTGATTCTAAAAGAGGGGTATGAAAGAAAATAGACAAGGCTCAAAGGGGTAACGAAGGATAGGGTGTTTAGATAGCAGAACAAAATGCCTTCGTCATTCCAATCTCCAGAACATGCCAAGTGCAAACTACACAATTAAACAGACCAATGAAAACATTTGTAACATCTTTTGATTGTACTAGACTTGATAACCATATCCACACATTCGCCTTCTACATCTGTTAATTACCAAGCACCATTGGACAACACTCTCACTCTCATTACCACGAATGCCCCCCTACAAATTTGGGGCAAACTTGCCATTATCTTTACCCGATGCAGCATGATGCATTTCAATAGTGTATTTTTATGTTCCACCTGTCCCAGTTTCACACAATTTGGGCTTGAAGTGATCTCAAAATGCCTTCACTTATTTCCCTCCAATATCTCTACATCTTCAACATTGTTTCATTGCTTCATGACTAAACTAACTTTTTAAGATCAGGCTGAGAATTACGCATGCATGTCATGTCACTAGAGTCAACAGGAAAAGGACTATAAAAGGAAAAGAGAACTAAACAAAAATGACTAAAAATAACATAAAACAGGAAGTTGCATTAGACAGATGGTGAAAGGGTTTGAACAACAAAACAAGCAAACTAAACTGGGTTACAACTCTGGAACAAACCTAAACAACACTAAACGAGTTACTACAAAAAATAAACTAGGCAAAATAAAAGGATATAAGGATTTGAATCACAAGACAATATCCGGATTACAACCCTGAAAATAACCCGGACGACAGAAATGACAACAAAATAAACCACCAAGACTCCTCTCCAGGTAGCCAAGAGATGAAGCGTCTTTCCAATTACCAAGCACGACATCTTAGCCACTGGGTTCCACATCAATATTGCCAAAACCATTAACAACTTCAATATCACTAACTTCAGTCCGCAAGTTCCCAAGAGGATTCGCATGCTCCCTGTCATTATCATTGATCACAATTACCCCTTCTTGAATCATTTTTTCTATTTCCCTTTTCAAAGAACGATAATCTTCAATGCTATGCCCTTGGACATTAGAGTGGTACATGCATCGTACAGTAGGATCAAAGCCTTTTGCATATGGGTCTGGAGTATAGCCTAGGAGCGGCTCAATCAGGCCAGAATGCTTTAACTTTTCAAACAAGCTTGTGTAGGATTCCCCAATTGGCGTGAAACTATTTCTTTGCCTTTGTTCCCTTCTCTGCCCCGGTTTTCTAGGGTTGTTGGGTGCTCGAAAATGTTGTGAAGGCAAGAATTCATCATGCGGTGCTGGCGCTCGCCATAGAAAGTAACCTGGTGGTTGGACATATGACCAGACATTGTTTGGAGAATAATACTGAGGTGGATTACGTGGAGCTCGGGGATAGGTTTGGGGTTGGAGTTGAGGCTGGGTATATTGGGGAGGCGGGCCCTTTAGGCCATGTCGTGACTCTGAAACAACCATGGCAACATCATCGCGTTCCTTCTGACCTAGCAAACTTCCTGTGTCGTTCTGAATTGCTTGTGTCATGGCTTTTTAAGCAGAATAACTCATGATCTTGCTAGACTTCAAACCGTCTTCTACCATTTCTCTCATTTTTATCACATCATTAAAAGGCCTACCCACAGCCGTGATCAAATGCCCAAAGTAAGTTGGCTCTTGATCTTGGAGAAAGTACTCGACCATCTCTTTTTCTTCCATGGGAGGATGGGCTCTGGCAGCTTGCTCTCTCCACCTGAACCCGTATTCCCTAAAGCTTTCATTAGGCTTCTTTTCCATCTTGGCGAGGGACATGCGATCTGGGACAATTTCTATATTGTACTGAAAGTGCCTGGCAAAGGCTTGAGCCATATCATACCATGTGTACCACTTGCTAACGTCTTGACGGGTGAACCACTCTAGAGCTGCCCTGCCCAGACATTGACTGAAATACGCCATCAATAATTTGTCCTTCCCACCGACGCCTCTCATCTTACTGCAATAGCCTCTCAAATGGGCCACGAGATCTCCATGCCCGTCATATAAATCGAACTTTGGAATCCTAAACCCATCAGGCAGTTGGACGTCAGGAAACAAGCACAAGTCTTTGTAAGCCACGCTCATCTGGCTCCCTATCCCTTGCATGTTTCTTAAAGACTGCTCTAAGATTTTCCCCTCCCTGGATATCTCATCTTGCTCCACTGTCTTAGCAGGCTTTTCAATTTCACCGGGAGGCTCAAAATGAGGAGCGGGAGAGTATGAATCTGAGACTTTGAAAGTTGGTTCTGGTGCATAGTGTTGGGCATTAGGGACTTTGAACACAACCTCGTTAGAGGATCGATGAAAAGTAGTTGGGGGAAGAGCTACAAGAGCATGAGTGGCCAAAGGAGCGGGATACGAGGTGGTTTTGGCGGGTAGAGTGTGAAAATGTTGTGGGGTGATATCAGCAGCAGTGGGAATCTGGATTTGGGATTGTGGTAGGATAGTTGCAGGGTTTTCGGTGTAGCTAGTGGGGAATGAAGGCGGAGGATGCCCCCTGATCCAAGACTGATACATTTCTGCCATCTGTTGTTTTACCCTTTGGAACTCCTCTTTCAATTCAGACCCCGACTCCACAAACTCCCTTGACGGGTCAACAACTCTTGTGCCCAAGTTTTTACTAGTCATGGCTACCTTGCCCTTTGGCCTTGTGTTGAATGGATGAGTTACCTTAAGAACCACAAACCAACCACCCTTCTGCTATGAACATAACAAAATGAAGCTATCACGTTAGCGTTAGGGAATTTAACATAAGATATGCACCTAGCCACAATTATCGGTTCTAAAAGACTTTGAGGGTACAAAGGTCACTTGGCATCATCCCAATTTGTTCATTTCAACCTCTCTTTTCTTTGCTTTTCTAGCACTTGCTGCCTTGCCCATTTTCCTTCATTTCTCCTTTTTTTCATCACTCTTTTCTTTCTCTCATATCTCACATCCCACAATTTCACCTCTTTTTTTCGTTTCCCTTTTTTTTTTCCCTTTTTCCCCTCTTTTTTCATCTTTTTCTTTTAATAATAATAAAAAAATAATTTGATCGATCCCTATGTAGGTTGCCTACGTATCATGATGCCGCATGAATCAGATCTTTGCGTAGTTCTGGAAGATCATGAATAAAATAAACAAACTGACATTCTCCTTTTTTGGTTCCTTTTTTTTTTCATGACGATCTGACGAGAAAAGAGAAATAAGCAGCAAACCCTTTTTTTGAATTTTCTAGAATGAATGTTCTATAACCTATTCTAAACTTAAGCCTAACGAGCATGTATTTTTTCCCCTTTTTTTTTGAAGCAAATACTCTATTAAGGAAAAAAAAATCTTAGAAAAGAAAAATATTTTTTACCCAATTTTTTAGGAAGAAAATCTAAAGAATAAACTACAGAAAAAATATTTTGAATTTTCGTTTGACATCTTGACGCGATATTTCGAAACAAGCAATGGAAAAGATAAAACACAATGTTTTTGGATTCAACTTGAATACCTAAGGGAGAAACTGTGAGATAAACCAAAGATAACATACGTTGTTTTTTGTTTTTTCCTCTCTTTCTTCTATGTACCATATCCTACCATTCTAGTAGAAATAAAAGCAATATTTTTCAATTTTTGCTAATTTCCCAAAGAAAACACCACAAAAGAATTTTTTTTTGAATATTGGTCCTAATATACTAAAGGAAACATAAAAATAATTCATTTTAAGTCCTAGATATTAATTGCCTAAAGGAGTAACGGAAATATAAAACGCAAAATCTGTTTTTTTATTTATTACACACCTTAGCAAAATAAAAAAACAATAATAATAATCAATCTCGATATTACTATACAAAACTAAAAGGCAAAAAAAATGACATAAAATGACTACATTTAATAAACGAGGGGACAGATGTGCATTAAACAAATGCCGCAAGAATTTTATAATGCACAACCATGATAAGCCATGTCTCGATGTCTCGATGGAAGCTATGCACGATGGAAGCTAAGCACGATTTGCAAAACAATGGATCTGCCCAGAAAATGGCTACACATGGATCACTAATATGGGCTTATATGCAATGGAATTGTCTGGACTCACAACTAGAATGGGCCTCTGGTGCAATCGAAAATACTGGACAATAGCTGAACAAGAAAGATACTACGAAACCAAGCAGCAAATTTCATTAACGAGCTGTTTGTGTTGCGAAAACCTTTGAACTTGTGAACAAGATCAGCACTATCAACCACCCGAACTCTTGAGTCTGCAGATGTACAAGTACTTCTGATGTACTCACAGGCACAAACTGGAAACCAGTAGTTTTCTTCTGGTGAGCCTTCTTCTTCTTATTCTGCAGATTGATTTGAGCTTTTTGCTGCAATGTATTATCTGATGTGTTGTAAAGGAAAACTCCCCTTGTATGAACCAACAAATGCACCCTGACCATCTGGTGTATAGCAAGCAGCAGTGACCATCTCATGCAGATCATTCCAATCAACAACTTGCCTCTCAGGAATGCTCCATATGCGAACCTTAGCATCTAGTTATCCACTGATAAAGTATCTATCATCAATGGGGTTAAATTGGATGCAGGTTACTGTGCCAAAGAAAGCAAATCAAGAGCACACATAATCACTATGCGAGAAGATCTTCAAACAAGACTTGCTAGACAAATGCCAAAGCCACACTATTTTGTCCACTGACGATGAAAGCAAAATGCTGAGACTTGGACCATGAGAGGTCAAGAAAATCACCCAAATGCCCCTGAAATGAAGAGATAGGCTTTTCTGAAAGCGCAAAAACAGTCTCCGGTACCAAAACATAGTCAAAGCTCCCTGATTTTCGACTTATAGACAATCTTCCTCGGCAATGCAGAATACCTGAATCTTAGAGCCCTCAAAGCTCTCTTTTGTGAGAAGCAGTTGAGAGAGCAGCAGCGTAAGACCACCATCTCTCACTATCCAGTATAAATCAATGGTACCATACTGTCTTTGATACTCATTAGGCCATTCATCAAGACCCTTCACAATGACTACTGCCTTGTTTGCAACAATGCTCTGACATGTTGGGAGCAACAACTATTTCTGCTACACCTTTACATTGCTTGTAATCGATATACGTGCTTAGCTGCCTGCAAGCTGTCTTGGCATCCTCAGCACGTTCATGATAGTCTCTATCTATAGTAGAAATAAAGATGGACATTCCTCTTCCTTTTTTTCTTCATACAGTTGGCAAAGTCTGCAAGCTTAGAATGGCAAGGTACATTTTCTGGAAGCTTGCCCCATGGACGACAAAATATGAGAGGGATAGGGTACCAATTTTTGGGGTGTACCTGACTTGCTCCCAAGGATCGTAAAATGCGAAGAGCAAGCTGAAAATATGCACTCTTGAAACCATCACCCCAGTCTCCTGCTCTCCCCTTGATACTCACATAATAATAGATGAGGCTTGCTAAGGCTAGTGATTCCACAGTTAATGCCCAAGAAATCAAAAACATGATCACTATACAAAGTAATGCTCCAACAAGAGAGAAACTCCAGTGGTGGAATTTCCACCGAGGTCGCCAGCTGGGATCATCCAACAGATCCAGAAGGAAGCAGGATAAGTTCACACCAGCATAGCATAGGAGGTAAAACATTGTTATAGTTGGTGAAATAAGATCCAGATTCCCAATTACAACACATCCAATACAGATGAAGGCAGTGAAGAAAGTAGCCACATAAGGCCCACTTCCATCTACCACTTTAAAATAGTTGAGAACTAGTAGAATATCATCATTTGCAATCGCAGCAAGGAGACGTGGTGCACCAGTCAAGCTTTGAAAGGCTGCCCCCAATGCTGAAAGGATGATACCGATATAAAAAATTGCTGGAAATGGCCGTCAAAAGCTTATCTCGAGTTGCAAAGGAACCAAAGAATAGCATTGAAACTAGATATAATCCGCTAGTTGTCAAAGTTGCTACTAATGTCCCAACAGGAATCGAACATTGAGTATCCTTTAGTGATGCTGAACGGTTTGAACCTGCCATGGTTCCAGTCACAGCTGGGAAATAGAGACCTACCAACGCATTGAAATTCCAGTATATTTGCCATTAGGATCTGGAATTCCAGCATTGTTAGTCCTCTGATAAACAGGACCCCGGTTCTCCTTGACAGATTCCGAACTCAACCCCGTGATTCCAAACGCTGGACGATCATGCCTTGCCAAAAGGATGCCAGAGAATATGCAGATCAATGAGAATACAACATGTACAAGGAATGCTGGTGCGACCCGATTAATCATTTTTACACCACCAAAAATATGAAGCAGAGAATAATAGTCATGACAATCCCATAAATATGCAGATCGTGCAAACTTGGCCTTGTAATGGGCTCCGCAATAGCTGTACCATTATCTTTTGTGACAACTTCTTTAAAAATACCAGCAGCTGGTACAACATTTAAGAAGGTTTCCACAGCCCCCAATACATACATTGCTCCAGCAACTGCATTTCCCAGGAAAAAAACATAGACCAATGCTAACACCAACTTCTGGACCCAAAGCACGACCAATGAGATAGTAAGGTCCTTCACTATTCCCTGGATTCATAGCCGCATCAATTTGTATTGCCAATAGTTGACTAGTGCGAGACAACACCTTTTGTCACAGATATATTATCTTCCCCTTGAGGATAACCAACAACAGCCACAGCTTCTTGGAGATGAAACATCACCAAGCTCCGAGTTCATGCTCTCCCAGAATTCTTCACTTTCTACCACCAGAATAGCCAAGTCACATTCATGACCAACAACTTGCACTGTGGCTCTATACTTGGTAGGGGAACCATGTTTTCTTACAAGTACAAACATATGATCAGCCACAACATGAGCATTTGTTAGGATCTTTTCCCCCAGAATAACAAAACCAGAGCCGGAATTTTCACGCTAGGACTAGTTCTGCCAGATGTGAGACAATAACATTCCCCACTAGACACATGTAAGATATGGTTGCGATTATTTTTCAAAAATTAACCTATGCGGCTAAAAGTGGCAAAAAATGCAAGATTTGGCTAAGACCCCGCGAAGCCAAGAACCTAAGACTCACTAGGAAGACCGGACTCTATGTGGGTTGCCTACGTATCACGCCCCGAAAGACGAGAATCAGGTTTGCGTAGTTCAGGCAGGTTGGATAAGGGCGAGAATAAAAAATAACTAATTTAGAGAAAACATATCTTTTTTTTGCTTTTTCTTAAAAGGTGATGAAACATGTAACATTTTTGGATTTTCTTTTTTTGATTTTCCGATTTTCGACAAATGATGAAAAAATGCAAAATCTTTTTTTCGAATTTTCACGCTCTCTTCTTCCCTCCTTTTTTTTTTTTTTTTTTTTTTTTTTTACAAAAATGTAACAGAAAACATAATTAGGCCCCGCTCGCTTTATCCTTACACTTCACCCTCTCTTTTTCCTTTTTTTTTTAATTTTCATTTTTTTCATTTTTTCACTTGCCCTCAATTATCATTGGTCCACCAAATGACCTTTTTACCCTTGAAAGAATGCAACATGTAGCACACAGGATGCATCAAGATGGTCTGTTATTTTGGGCATACCTGTCCTAGACGGACCCAACCCCTGTGTTGAGTCCCCTAAGCCAAATGCAGCATGATGCAAATAATAGTTCCTACTAGGGATCCAACATGAAGTCACGTTATTCTATATTTAAAACCTGGGTCGGTGTTCTAGACTGTGTACCAGAGCGGACAACTCGAATCGAGGAGGGGCAACTTACCAGGAACCAAACGGCCATCCGACTTCGTAATTTGTCCGGCCTCTTTCTTATTTCAAGGTATGACACTAACAGAATAGGGAGTCTCAGCCAGTAAGCACATCCTCGGAGGTGAAGAGAGAAGGGCGTCGACACAGTTTATATATAGTTCAGATAATATCAAAGCGGTAACATTTAGCACATTCAGCACAAAACATGTAGGAAAATTAGATACAACCAAATGCAACAATTTATCTAAGCTCGAATTCTGAACCCTGAACCAGAGATTCTGGGTTCGGTCCCCAGCAGAGTCGCCAGAGCTGTCACACCTCCTTTTTCATCTACACCCCCGCAAGGGCGTAAAGGAGTTTTTCCATTTAAAGGACGATCGGAACCAGATTTAATTATTAATTATTCAGAGTCGCCACTTGGGAGATTAATGGTGTCTCAAGTCACCAGTTGAATCCCGAACCGAGGAAATTTATGACTCTGTTACAGTCCGCGAACCAGAAATCCGAGTAAGGAATTTTGTTAACCCGAGAGAAGGTGTTAGGCATTCCCGAGTTCCGTGGTTCTAACACGGTCGCTTAACTGTTGTATTTAATTTTATCTGATTTTGATACATGCTAGACTATGTGCTTTTTATTTATAAACCGCTTTTATCATTATTTTTAACGAGAGTTGCGACGTCGTGAAAATTTGTCTCGAACCACGTCACATCAATGCACCCGTGGTTATTGACACATTCCAACTCCGTTGAGATTTGGACTTGGGTCGCATCAATGCGCACCCGAGTTTAAGAAAGTAATTTTATTAGAAACGCTCCTAAAGGGTCTAACGCGTTGTTATCTTTAGGGAAAGTCGCGAAATTTGCTAAACGGCCCATCCCGAAGTCTAAAAGTCCTAATTAATTTGCACGTTTTCAGCTTCGAGTTCATGGGATTTTACTAATAGCTTCAGGGCCTATGAGAAGGTTGCCCCAAGTTTAGAGTACACAGCTAGCTGCTCTTCAAATGTGAGATTCAGTATTATCTGATCCAATATCATCTCAATTGACAAGTTATGTGGCACAACAAAGGACTGAGGATAGATATATGCAACATACATAACATTTAAGCTCGGACAGGATAGTAACCAATATCAACTCAAAACAAAGGTTAGAAATGAACCCCTATGTTGATAAATCAAGCTGGAGGTTTACAACTCAATAGTCAAACCAGAGAATCAGATAACTGAGAGAAAAGAGTATGCAATCCTGCTACTACAAGAACAAAAATGGATCCTGAAATGCAGATAAACCAAAAGCCAAGACAGATTCCTTAACAAGGCTAACAATGTAGAATTTGCGCTCAAACTGCAAAAACTTGCTGCTCAATTAGTGCAAAACCAAAGCATATTTTCAGCAGACTCACAGTTCAAACAAATAACCAAAATACTGCGCGTCATCAGCTCAACCTACTGCTGAAATTGCCTTCTTCAGCAGCTCAAAAGAGCAAGATTATTACAGCAGTAACAAAATAGGGAGGACACTTAAAACCTTCAAATTCGCCACTGCCTCTCTATAGAGATGGTCAGATTTCAGCAACAAACGCGTGGAGAAAGCTATTCCAAGAAGATCAGAGAAGCAAAACAGGAAAAACTATTTCAAACTCGAACTTGACGGAACCAAACCAACATAGTCATGAAAAGCACAAATGAGCAGATTATCGACTCGCCATTCATTTAACGGTCATGCAACAAGTTAAATTCCAGCCGTGAATTATCAAAAACCAAACAAGTCTCACTTTCAAGAATAGATTTGGTTAACCAATTGATAGACACACGAATGGTCTCAAATCTCATAAACGAAGACACTAATCAGACTCCTAACAAACATATTGGAGCAGAGGTGAAACACTAAGCGTGATCTTAACATAGCAACCATTTCAACCTCCATAAGATCATGTGATTTAAACTTTGATAACGACAAAATCCAAGCACAACATGCTATGCTCATTTAGAAGAAAATAACAGAACGATTTAGGCATCGATGAGCAGGTATGCGACCCTGAACAGATAGCCGGAAACATTCGTACTAGAGAGTCAGATAACCGAGCGAAGAACCATATGAGTATACATGAGGCAGAGCAGAACAGAACAATGAGTGTAAGATTCGAACAACAAGCGACATGTCAAATAGCATTTCCAAACGCAAACTGAAACTGAAAGCTAACCTCAAATTCAACCTCTAATGGAATTAGTCAAAAAATTACTTCTATAAATGGATTTCCATGGCTCTTATCGTATTTTCAATCAACATCCAAACTGACATAAGAAAAGAGAAAGAGATTGAACCTAATTGCGCGAAGCTTTGATTAATTTCGTTTGGACTCCAATACAAACGAATCCGGCCTTGGAATTGGGAGTGTCAACAACTGAAATTTTAACCTCCTTTTAATAACTATATACTCGACAATACACCATTTGATTCCAAATCCCGTCGAGGTTCAATGGCGAAGCAGCAGAGCAACCATAGAAACAGAGTCGACGAAATCGAAGCTCATGAACAGTTAGTAAACCTCAGTTCATTTTTCTCAAATTCAATCCAGAAGAAGAAGAAAGACCATTGTTTTTTAAACCCTCAGTTTTTGCTCAAAAATTGTCTCCTTCAAAAATCGGATTAAGTCCTTTTATGAAATGAATCCCTGATGAATGTGGGGATCGGATTGAATGAAATCAATCCAATGCCTCACATTCATCCAACGAATCGTCTCTAGGACCTTCCAATCACGTGCCTCATCTCAAAATCGAGCGAGTGAACAGAAACGAATCTTGGCATCAGAAAATCCGCTAGCAACAACAAAAGGATAGGTAGAGGGATGCGTGGGTTAGGTCTTGATGCTCACTTGCGTGAATTTTGACGATTTATTGGGACGGATTTGAGGCCTGACTCGCGTGTTCTTCAAAGAAGAAGAACAGTCACGGATGGGTGGGTTTTGGGATTAGGGGTCTGTGGGTTTGATTGACTGATTGGCTTCTGAGTGTATTATGGACGGGTCGGGTCAGGCGTCTGGGCTGGGTTTCGGTGTGATTGGGCGGGTAGGCAGATGATGTAGGTTTGGGTTGGGGTTGGGATTGATTTTGGCCCAAATTTTGGGTCCTTTTTAAGACCACCTATTCTACTCTTATTTTCTTTTCTCTTTTATTTCCTTTTCTCATTTTTAAATTTTTTATAATTTTTTCTAATTTTTATAAAGATGTAAAACTAACATGAAATCCTAATTATTTCAAAACAAAGACTAATTAATTCCTAAAATTGTTTAAAAACTATTTCATGACAAATTCACAATTAAAATGCAAAAGTGAACTAATTTTGTGATTTTTCATGTTTTGTTCTAAACAAATTAACCCTTAATTGATACTAAAAAAATATAAAACTAAAACCTAAATGCAAAATGCATATTTTTGTATTTTATATAAATTAACATGCACAAATAAAATGCGACAATTATCAAAAAAAAAAATGACACCGAAATGCACAAAAATTGTAAAAATAAAGAAAAATTATTTTGTTGGAATTTTTTGGGAATTATTCATATATAGGGAAAAAATCACGTGCTCACACCAGGTACTTCCTTCTTATGTCCGTTCGACGACGAATGGTTGTTTTGGTGGAGGATGTGATGATCCAAAAGGTCATCACTTGTTTAAGAAATAAATTCTGTGTTCCGAGGATTTAAAAACCTCTTGCAGTATCACCTCGATTTTGCGTGCGCATTCCGGGAGCGTAGCCGGAAAGCCATTATGTGAAATTCTGTGAAAAATGATGAATTTTGACTTTAAAATGAACTTAAGTTGACTTCGGTCAACATTTTGGGTAAACGGATCCGGATCCCTAATTTAACAGTCCCGGAGGGTCCATAGGAAAATATGGGACCTAGGCGTATTCCCGGAATCGAATTCTGAGATCCCAAGCTCGAGAATGAATTTTTAAATAAAATTATTTTCTGGAATATTTATGAGTTTTTGGAAATGAAATGTGCTTGAAATTTGATGGTATCGGGCTCGTATTTTGGTTCCGAAGCCCGGTACGAGTATTATATGTGATTTAAGATGAGTCTGTGAAATTTGGTAAGAAACGGACTTGAAATGACGTGATCGGACCTTATTTGAGAAAATTGGAAAATTTGATGTTCTTTAGTGATCGGTGTTATTTTGGTGATTTGAATGCACAAGTAAGTCCGTAGAGTGTTTTTGAGGTAGAGTACATGTTTGGTTTGGAGCTCCGAGGGTTCGGGTGAGTTTCAAATAGGCGTCTGAGTGTTTTTATGGACTTAGAAATCAGGTATTTCTGCTGTCTTCTGGTGTCTAGGGTTATACTCTATGCGAACGCATGGTCAATCATGCGAACGAAATGCACAAACGCGGAAGGGGGAGGGTTTGCACTATGTGAACACATAGACCTGGGTGCGAATGCGGAGCTTTGGGAAATTACTCTATGCAAACGCACCGGGTCAGTCGTGAATGCATAGAATAGGAGATGGGTCTGGGGCTGGGTAGTTTTAACCCTATGCGAACGCGGCCCGTAGCTTGCGAATGCGTAGGTCAGGAGAGTCAAACATATGCGATTGTATAGGCTTTGTCGGGCCTATTTTTTCCCAGTTGGCCCATAACTCTTTCACTTAAACTCGAACTTGGGCGATTTTTGAAGAGAGATTTCACCACAAAACCATAGGTATGTATTCTTAAACTCGTTTTCTTCAATTTTCATTAACACCCATTAGATTTCTAGGCCTAAATCATGTTCTTAAGGGTAGAAAATTAGGGATTTGGGTAGAGTTAAGGCTTTTTGAATAATCGAAATTTAGACCTCATTTTGGGGTCGGATTCCGAAACCAATTACATATTCGGGCTCGTGGGTGAATGGGTGATTGAGTTTTGGTCCGAACCTCGTGTTTTGACCATGCGGGCCTGGGGTCGATTTTTGACTTTTTGGGGAAAATTATAGAAAACCTATAATTAAGCATTGGGTATGAATTCTTTAGCATTTATTGATGTTGTTAAATCAATTTGGAACAGATACGAGTTATTTGGAGGCAAATTCTAAAGGAAAAGTGGTGTTTGAGGCTTGAGTTGGACGTGGAAGTTTGAGGTAAGTGTTTTGTCTAACATTAGCTTGAGGGATTAAGAGTTGTGTCCTATTTTCTATGTGTTATTTGTTGTGTACGACATATCGGCATGGTGACGAGTATCTATACATTGGTGTCAAGCATGCCCGTAAGTCTTAAATTGAAATCGTTGTGTTCTTAGTAAGTACTACAGAAGCCTAAGTTGTTGATTCTCTGTGTGGGGCAAGAATTATGATTATTTCATGGAAATTGCTTATGGTTGAGTATTGGTGCTAGTTGAGGTTTCTTTTGTGAAGTTAAATGTTGGAACAAGTTCTGTTATAGTTGCCTCCCTTGCCGAGACGCATTTACTTATATTGTCAATTCCCATGTCGGGATTGTGTTGTTTCCTTAATGTTCCCTTGTCGGGACTCTTTTGTGATTGGTGTTGAATTGTATATTGGGATCGGGTTGCACGCCGCAACAATATTATATTTGGATCGTGTTGCAAGCCACAACAATATTATATTTGGATCGGGTTACATGCCGCAATAATATTATAATTGGATCGGGTTGCACGCCGCAACAGTGATAAATGATATGGATCGGGTTACACGCCGCAACAGTGATAAATGATATGGATCGGGTTGCACGCCGCAACAATGTTTTTTTATGATTTGGATCGGGTTGCGCGCCGCAACAATAAATGGTAAAAGTGGTTATTGATTGGTTACAGTTTCCTTATTCTTCTGTTGCAAATTTTAGATTGTTCTTTTTGCTCTTCTCCTGAGTTACTGTTGATAAGTGAAATTTCCCCACAACATGCTCCCTCCCATCTTTAATTCTTTATTTCTATTTTATTTTCCATTGTATATGATATAACTGCACATGTTTAATTGGTAGTCTGATCCTAGCCTCGTCATTACTTCGCCGGGGTTAGGCCAGGCACTTACCAGCACATGGGGTCGGTTGTGTTGATACTACACTCTGCACTGTGTGCAGACCGAAGCGACAACTTTTGGACCATAGCTTTCGGTGACTGCCTTCAGTCTAGTCAGAGATTCCGAGGTAGTCCTGCAGGCGTTCGCAAGCCCCGACGTTCTCTTCTATCTTTATATTCTATTTCCATTTACTTTAGAGACAGATTGTATCTTTCTTTCCGGACAATTGTTTGTAGTATTCGTAGATGGTCCATTATATTGTGACACTAGTTCCGGGTAGAGATGTACTTGGTATTATTGTACTTGTTTTTGGCTAAGTTATCAGATTATGTCTTCCGCATGTCTTTAATTATTGTTAATATTTCACTGTTGATCGTATGCTGTTTTAAATTGTTAAAAAAGGCTAAATAAAAGAGTTAGTGAATCTATAATACTCGGCTTGCTTAGCTTTCTCGAGTAGGCGCCATCAAGACCCCCAAGGGTGGGAAGTCAGGATCGTGACAGGATTAAACCAATCACAACAAGAGAGTTGATGGTTTCCATAAAGTTATAAAAAGCTGAGTATAGCATGAGTGAACTTAGAAGAGTTTAAGACTAGGAGAATTTAGAAAAGATGGAATGCTGCCCTAATGGTAGAATAATGGTATAATTGTGATAGATAAGAGGATGACGTTTAGACCTTTGATTGGGGGATGATTCAAAGAAAAGGGATTTCATGAATTGTACAGGGTTAAAATACCCCCCATAAGATGAATCGTGTTGTGATGTGATGAAATACGGTTATTGAAGTATATTATTATCCTTAGGTGGATCAGGAAAATCACTTCAGATATTCCTCGATAAGGCGTGAGCCTTAATGACAGTGTATTATGTAAGAGGTTGCAAGTTATCAGTGGTGGATAAAAGATGTTAAGGTCAATCAACAATAGATGGATAAAAGTTCCAATGTATGTGACGAGATTAGGCTGTAATTCTTAAGATGAACATTAATGAGGAAGCATTAAAGGACTTAGATTTATACATGTAGGATAAGTAGAGAGAAAATAACCTGGAGTTGGGTAACATACCTCAATAATAATAAAACAAAAGTAAGAGTTATGGTATAGTTTGACCTGCCTATATGCAGCAAAGCCATAATTATATATATCTAAGGCTATGAAAAAAGATATATCAATAGTCATAAGTTCAACAAAGTACCAAGCGAAGAACATTAGTATACCTATAGATGCCTAGAGGGACAGCTTGTCATAATTCTATATATGTTCATAAAGTGAGGCTTAGAGATTGGATAAAAGATGGAGGAAAAAGGGGAGAAGAGTCGCAAGGCGCTCATACAAGGACACAGTTGTACATACTGCATGACATAAGGTAGCAACAACTACGAGATTGGGAGAATTCCGACCATATGTCATGGTGTGAGAAAGAGGCCTAAAGGGGGGAATGCCCTAGCATTTGGATTTATTCACAAAACAGTTGCTTAGATGGAAAGATGAGCATTACAATATTCGTAAGAGCTATAGTTATGAAATTGATAAGAGCATCAGTCAACATTCGAGGACAAATATTCCAAAGGGGAAAATGATGTTACACCCCAAGTTTTCATACGTGAGAGTACGTCGTAAGCCATTGATGTAAGCTCGGAAATGAGATTATATTTGGAAGAAAATAAAGTAAGTTAATCATGTTACCTTGGAGGTTACAAATATTTAAGATCATGAATAACGAGTACCAAGAGGGATGGAAAGCATAGAAGCTAAACCAATTGAAGAAAATAAGTTTCGTCGAAAGTCGACAGGTTTGGAATGTTATAACATGTACTTTGGGGTGATACTAGTGTTCTTAACATGATAAGGAGTTTATTCTATGAGTTATTTTATTCTTATTATAGTCATTTTCTACATTTTGAAGGCAAGCAAGTTATGGAATAAGAGTTGGCAAAGGTCATCACAAGTTACATTCATAAATTTGCTGAAAATTAGGTCAAATGTATCTGAGCTTTACTCCAAATATACTTGTAATTATGGGGTGATATACCTATGACTGAAGATCTACAAGTCTAGTTTCTAACACATTAAATCGTTCGTCAATACGACATCAGAGTATAAAGATATTCGCATTTTCGCGAGACCGCGCAAGTAGCTCCCAATGTGACCCACTTAGGCGGTGGTCGACCTACTTCAATTTATAAACGATTTGGACGCCTATTTTTAACTAATTTTCAACTCATATTTGTCTACAAACTTCTCCTAACCCTTCTAAATAGATACCACTAGGGTTTGAAGTGATTCCAAAGTGATTACACCATATTTCAACATCAAAACTTAGTTATAGTGAAGAACAACACCTCTTTGAGGTTGTGTTGTCTTTAAGGATTGTTGTGGGCTATGTTTGGCTGAAATTACACGTTGTTGCTACTGGATAAGGTAATTATAATATCCTACTAATTGTTCTTAAGATTTCTTGTATGTTGGTCAAGTTGTTTGGATGATAAACTACAAGATAATACTTGGATTAGCTTAAGTCACTTCTATGGTGTTGTATTGCCATTGAGGGTTGTTGTAAGCTGATATAACTTGGATTTTAACTTGAAGCTACTGTAGGATGTATGTATATTGTTTTCTTGCATTTTACTAAGGTTATCTTGATGTTGATTAAGTTAAATGGATGGACTAGACAAGAACTAGTGAATAAAGTTGCTAATTGAGGATAGTTGAAGTTGTGGATTGTTTCTTTGTTATAAATATATGGTATAAGGATGGAATAATTAATGAATGACTTCATTATCATGTTAATTATACTGTTAAGTTAATGTAAGAAGTCTATAACGAGTGATATGGGTTATACGGATTCCAATTGGAGCTTGTCGCTCGTTGTGAAGTAGTTGTGACTTGTTGTTGTTATATGGTGTCTTGTTATTAATATTTATATGTTAATGGATTTCTCTGGTTGTAGTTGTTAGTATATGGTATTGGAGGAGGCCCTTGTTACTGTAAGCACGTGATTTTTGACCCTCCCCGAAGATTCACATTTTTAGCGTGAATATGTGAAATTGGGTCTAATATAACCATTTTAACTATTTTGCTTTATTTCGTTGCAAAAAAAAAAAATCACAAAATATATATATATAAATTTTAGTTTATGTATTTCTCATAAACTTGAAAAATACAAAAAAATTGTACTTTATTTTGGTACTTTATATAAATTCGAAAATTACAAAAAATATAATTCTATTAATGTTTTGTAGTCGTTTTAATTTTGGAAAAATACAAAAAAATATTACTTTAAATTTTGTCTTTATAAAAAAAAAGAAAATTACAAAAAAATAGTTTTATTAATATTTTATAGTCATTTTAACTTTGAAAAATACAAAAATATTACTTCATATTTTATCTTAATATTTACGAAAATTACAAAAAATAGTTTTATTAATATTTTATAGCTATTTTAAATCTTGAAAAAATATTAAAAAAAAAGATATAGTTTTGTTTAAATACTAGTCTTATTTTTGGTAGTTATTTTGCTTACATAGGACTAATTAAGCAACGTGTTCTTATTTCTCGGGTCCGGGCAAAAGAATAATATTCGGGTTAAAACTATCCGCTTTTATGCCTAATTTTCGGACCTAGCCCATAATAATCCGAGTCCGCCACACGTGGGGAACACAGACGGAATCCCATACACGGGGAACCCCACCACGCGTGGGGAACACAAGCCTCGAACCCCACCACGCGTGGGGCTCATTTGTCTTGGCCAAAGGGATCAAATACACGGACAAAGAAAGAAAAATGGACTGAAAAATTTTTGGGGTTCAGAACACTATTCATCTTCTTCTTCAAAAAGAAGAAGAAGAAAAAACCTAAAGGACCACCCAAAGCCACCGTCAACCTCCAGCTCCCCCCCCCCACGCTTCAACTACCATCCCCTCACGTCCAAAACGCCACCACCTACGTCCGCAACCTCCCAGCTCCACCATCGTCAACCAAACAGGCCCGTCGAACCACCGTCGACCACCTGCCCGACGCCATAACCACCAACCTTCAACGAAAACCCACCAGCTCATCCAGTCGCACCCCCACGTCCAAACGACTGCCTGCATCGTCCAAACACCACCTTCAACCAACAACCTCCCGTCGAACCCCCTCCTCCTCACGTCCAGCAAAACCCAAGCACCACCCCCATCCCGTCACCTTCCGAACTTCCCCTACTCCGAACCTCCATAGCTTCCTCCTTCCTCGAATTTACTGTCACCATCACCGCAGCTGCTTCCGCCTCCAAAAACCACCCGCCAAACAACCAGCTACATCGCCACCACCAAACGACATCAACTCCCTCACCTTCCTTCCATCGTCACTCCTCCTCCTCTTAACTCCTTCACGTCCAAACTCCACTACCCAGACACCATTACCAAACAGACCACTCCATTTCCAGCAACCACCCGTCAGCAGCCCCCCCTCGCACGCCTGAACCGCCAGCAAACAACCCCTCGTCGACCCACCACCACTGTTTCATCCGTTCTGTCCAAACACCACAACAAACCTGCTGCGTCGAGAAAATCCAAAAGGCAGCCAACATCTCGGGCGTTGACAGTATTGGGTCGAGCTTTCAGTCTCCATTGAGGTCGTCTTTGGTTCGTCGAGGTCCGGTACATCGAGGTTGTTGTCCGAGGTTTCGTCGCAGGTCCAACGCATCGGACGTTAATCTCAAGTAGGTTATCTCTGCCCGTGTCCTTCATGTTTGCTGTTTAGTAATATGTATAGGTGTTTGTTGAAATACAATCCTAGTTCATGCGGATAGTACGCGAAATTACGCGAGACATATATACATGATGATTGCGAATTGCTATATTTGATAATTAAATCCGTATGGTATTGAAATTTGGCCGTGAATGTCTCTTTTCCGTTGTTTCGTTATTTTAAGTAGCTATTTGACATTTTGTTTCTTCATGTTTAAATTGTTGTTATCCAAATATTTGTCGTAATAGAGGTTTGCATGAAAGGTGTTAATTATTTAGTTTGTCTTAATAGTTGTTTATACATGTGGTAGTAATGTTGAAATTATAGTAGCAATTTTAATTCCACGGAAAAATACTCGCTTCATCAAATAGGCTCAATCTATAACCTATGACCTCACAAAGTAGCAAAGAATGTAGTTATTTTAGCCTTATCCTTTTTTTTTCTTTTGAAAAAATAAATAAATAATAAATAAATAAAAAAACTAGACAAGCTTCACCAAAAATAAAAAGTGTACAGACTGCGGAGCCCTCACAAAAATGTATGTATTAAATACTTAGATTCCGGGATAGGCCGCTTAGCAAATTTCACGGCACTACCCAAAATAATAATGCGCTAGTTGCTTTAGGCGCGCCTTTAATAATATTATCTCCTTAAGCTCGGGTGCACATTTATGTGACCCAAATCCAAGTCTCAGCGAAATCGAAATGTGTCTCTAATCACGGGTACATTGATTGTGACGTGGTCTGAGATGCGTTTCCACGACGTTGCAAATTCCTTTAAAAAAAAACAAGAATGAGATGAGCCTCGCCGAATAAAAATACAAATTGTGGGGCCCTCAGTAAATACTTGTTTTAAATTACTTAGAATTCAGGAGGGCCGTTTAGCGAATTTCACGGCCTTCCCAAAATAATAACACGATAGTCTCTTTAGGTGCGTGTTTAATAATCTACTTTCTTAAACTCGGGTGTGCATTTCATGCGACCCAAATCCAAATCCTAAAACATTGAATAAAAATATGTTCCGGATCGTGGGTGCATTTCATGTGACGCGGCCCGAAGACATGTTTTAAGCGATGTTCACATTCCTTAATAATAATAATTATGAAAGCAGTAAAAAGTAAAAATTTGCACATAAGTTCATATTTGTATAAAATCAGATAATCAAGCCGAATATAACAGTTGAGCGACCGTGCTAGAACCACGGAACTCGGGAATGCCTAACACCTTCTCCCGGGTTAACAGAATTCCTTATCCGGATTTCTGGTACGCAGACTGTAATATGGAGTCATTCATTTCCTCGATTCGGGATTAAAATTGGTGACTTGGGACACCCTAAATCTCCCAAGTGGCGACTCTGAAATAAATAAACAAATCCCGTTTCGATTGTCCTTTAATTGGAAAAAAACTCCTTTGTACCCTCTCGGGTATGGAAAAAGGAGGTGTGACAGCTCTGGCGACTCTGCTGGGTAACTAGACCCAGAACCACTGGTCCAGGGTTAAGAATTCGAGCTTAAAATAATTGTTATTGTTTGGCTTTATCTATTATCTGATTTTTACATGTTTGAGCCTAATGTGTTAAATGCTGCTTTTACCGCTTTGATATTATTTGAACTGTATATAAACTGTGCCGAAACCCATATCCTTTCTGAGTCTTCTGAATCATGAAGAAGGGTGTACTTCGTACGACTTCTTTTCTGTATAGTGTCAAATCCCAATTTAGAACGAGGTTCGGACAAGTTGCTAAGCCGGTGAAGCTTCTGTATTCCCGGTACGCTGCCCCCCCCGGCTCGAGCTGTCCGCTCGGGTAAGCCAGGTCTAGAACAAACACCCAGGTTCTGAACTTAGTATAACAAAGCCACATGCCGGATCCCTAGTAGGAACGTTTATTTGCATCATGTGCATTTGACTTAGGGGACTCAACACAGGGGTTGGGTCCGTCTAGGACAAGCAACCTGAAAATAATAGACCATCTTTTGGCATCCTATGTGCTACATGTTGTACTTATTCAAGGGTGAATTGTTATGTTGATCACGTTTAATAAGAAGGCCGCACGTTTTTTCAGCATGATCTTATTTTAATCAAAAGCATGGGGAACATTTGTGGAATTCAAGAGGCCTTGGTATTCCACATGTCCCCCACGCTTTACATTTTGGGAAAAAGCACATGGGGAACATTTGTGGAATCCAAGAAGTCTTGGAATTCCCTATGTCCCCCATGCTTCATTTTTGGGGAAAAGCACATGGGGAACATTTGCGGAATCCAAGAAGTCTTGGAATTCCCTATGTCCCCCATGCCACATTTTTGAAAAATACAATAAATATAAAATATATATATATATATATAAAAAGATATATATATATATATATATATATATAAAGGCATGAAAATTCAAAAGATTTTGTATGTTGTCATCATTTTCCATAAATTAGAAAATCGTGAAAAAGAGGAGAAAATAACAGTGTAGAGATATAACCACTTATTTCTAGAAAAAAAAAGCAATGTCCAAGTAGTATCGAAACTCTGCCGAAATTTTGAGAAAAAAAATGTCTTATTAGTTTGTTATATTAAAAGCAAAGGAAAAATAGAAGAAAAATCATCATTGTTCTGTCTTGTTTTTTTCTTCCAAAAAAGAAAATAGTTTGTTGTGCCATTAAATAAAAAAAAAAGGGTCTGTTTTTTTTTTTTAAAAAAAAAAATATTTTTTTAATCTTGTTTTGGTTGTCTGTGAAAATGCCAATAAAAAGAGTCGGGCGTTAACGTGATTTTATTATCTGTTCCCAAATAAGTATATATATAATCAAAAAAAAAAATTTCAAAAGAAAATTCAAAATTAGGAAAAAATCCGAAAACATTTTGATTCTTCTTTAAAATCCAAAATTCAAAAAAATATTTTTTAAGCAAGGTAAAAGAAGGAATGTTTTATGCTTTTGTATGTTTTTTTGTTAATTTGTTTGTTTGTTATGAATGAAAAATAATAGTCTATTTGATTGTTGTGGGAAAAATATAATAAAAAAAATAGAAAATGGAAAAGGGTCTTCTCAAAAATAGTTCTTTTACCCGAACTACGCGGGTTTGATTCTCACCGGATGTGAGATACGTAGGCAACCCTCATCGGGTCCAACCCCACCTTTTGCTAAAAAGCCAAAAACAAATTAATAATAATAAACAAAAAATATATGTCAAACTTTAATTTTGTCAATAAAGAAGTTGGGT
Organism: Nicotiana sylvestris; assembly: GCF_000393655.2. Lineage (NCBI taxonomy): Eukaryota > Viridiplantae > Streptophyta > Magnoliopsida > Solanales > Solanaceae > Nicotiana > Nicotiana sylvestris. Next base: position 171,485,178 of record NC_091065.1, read on the forward strand.
GACGCTGCTTCATCAAGACATAGCCGAATGTTCCCGAAAGGGACGCCGGAAGGCTGACTTTGCATAAACAGCCACCTTTGGGTCATTTTTTAAGACTTGGTCCAGTTGACCCCCACAGCCTAAAAATCTTCGTCCCCGAGACGTTGAAAGGCCATGTTTGCAATATTGACTTTTCTAATTTGAAAAACGATAAAAAGAGTTATAAATAAGTCAGGTGATGCTGTTTTGTTATAAATAGTCAAATGTTCCCGAAAGGGACGCCGGGAGGCTGATTTGGCATAAACAGCCGCCTTTGGGTCATTTTGAGATATGGACCCACACAGCCTTAAAAATCTTCGTCCCCGAGGCGCTGAAGGCCGTGTTTGCAACACCAGGTTTTATTATAATTTGAAAAGAAAAATACTGTTGGAATTTTGTCATAATAAGCCGAGCCAGCCTCGGCCGCGTCTTAAACCGTTCTTGCCGAAATAGCCTTAGAGTATCTTTCAGTTGTCGAAAGGTTATTTTCGTAAAAGAACGGACAAGTTTGTAAGGTGTCATAAAATAATCCTCCCCGGCCTCAAAATTCATGTGAAATTTGGAAGGGGCCACATTTGCAAAAATAGCCGTTTGGTTGCATTTGTCAAACGGGGAAAGAAGCTGGCTGTTTGTAAATCTTTTGATTAGAATATGCGGGTGTTTGACTTTCGAGTTTGTAGGTCATCTTCAAACCTTTGAAACCCGGTCTGTTTTAATATGAAAATTGAAAAAATGTTTATTATTGTTTATCTCTTATTGACCCGAACTACGTCGGTTTGATTCTCACCGGATGTGAGATACGTAGGCAACCCTCATCGGGTCCAACTCCCTTTTTCATTTTACCAATAATGATATACCATAAAGCATATATGTACATATACACATGTATATAAATACGTATACTGTTTGTTTTGTTTTCCAAGATTTTTGTTTAGAGTCAAAATAAAGGTTTCTGTTTTCGCCTAAAAGGTCACCTTAATAAATGTGCAGGATGAGCACAGAGCAAAATGAACCATTCTCGGCCCTCAGCGAGGTCCCCCTACAACTCCACATGTGGTGGAATGATTTGGAAGCCAATAGCAAAGAGGTAGTAGGAAGAATATTGGGAGGTTTTGTAAATTTGTTGGGTGTTAGGCCGAGGACAGATATTCTTGAAGCTCTAATACCATTTTGGGACCCAACCCGCAATGTATTCCGTTTTGTTGACTTTGAACTTTCACCGACACTTGAGGAAGTTGCCGGATATGCGGGATTGAATGAGAGGTTAAGAGGGCAATATTTGCTTTCGCCAAGGCCAGTGTCTCCGCATGCGTTTCTGGATCTACTAAGCATTAGTCGGAAGGTACAACATGACGATTTATCGAGAGGATGTTGTGATCTCCATTTCTTGTATCAGCGGTACGGAACCCCGCAGGGTTTCGAGGAACCGAACCTTGGGCTAACTCACGGCGGGAACAGAAACAAATGGGAAGCAAGACGTACTTTGGCTTTTATCACAGCATTCTTGGGAGTCATGGTCTGTCCAAGGAAGGATAAAAAGATAGAGATAGGTCTGGTAGGGATGGCCGACGTGGCAATCAAAAGAACCAATAGTACTGTGGTTCCTTTGATTTTGTCCGAAATCTACCGGGCTCTGACTATATGCCGAGAAGGAGGCAAGTTCTTCCAAGGTTGCAACCTGTTACTTCAGCTATGGATGCAGGAACATCTCCATCACCGAGTAGGATACATGAACCACGGGTTGACCGAGAGGAATTGTATCAGCAGATTCAAGAAGCGCATGACAGGCGCCAGATTTTCGGAAGGTGTCGAAGCATGGTTTACACGGTTAAGGTCAACAACAACTGACCAAATTGAATGGGCATTCGGTTGGTTGACTGATACTGAGGTGATCTACATGTCGGCTGAAGAATGTCATGTTCTCTTAATGGGGCTTCGCAGCATCCAGCCATATGCCCCTCATCGGGTATTACGACAACTGGGCAGGTTTCAAGTAGTCCCTACTGATGAAGATCTGAGCAAGCATGCCTTGGAATTAAGCCCGGGAGTCATATTCCCCGAGGGGAAGATTAGAAAACTGTGGCATGAATGTAGATTCTTGGAGCCCAAGACCATGGTGCGAGAACTAGCTAAAGGTGAGGTAGACCCAAAGTACGATGCTTGGTTCGAAAGAAGGTTTCAGATTCGGCAAAGACCTGCTAAAAGGGCACACGTCCAACACTTCACAGATGATTCACAAGAGCAATGGGGATGGTTAAAAAGGGAGGAAGGTTACCGGGTGGAAATCGGGAAGCTAAAGCAACAAGTCGAAAGGCTTGTATTTGAGAACAATGTGCAAGTCGCCTCGGAGCAGGCTGAAAGAAACAAGCTAGCCCAAGAAAACCAAACCTTGAAGGCCCGCCTTCGCCAAGCCAGTAAGAGTAACGTTGACCGACAGAAGCGTCGCTCTGACGAAAGATTGATAGCAAGTTTGAGAAGTCAGGTCATCCAGAGCCAAGAAGAATTAGAACAATCAGAAGCTTGCATAGCAAGGATGAAGGTCAGATGGGCAAGGTACACAATGGCCCGGAAGCAGCGTTTGCAACAGGTCATAAGGGATTATGAAATGAGCGTCGGAATATTAAGGGAGACGAACTCCACTCTACATGATCGGATCGTCAAACAAGCACGAGATGCCCAAGCCGACAGAAGGCGATGTTACGATGCAATGACCAGAATGGAAAGACAAATGGAGATATTCCAGGATCAGCTTGCCAACAATGCGCAAACACTGGGATTGAAGAACCGACAGATAAGGCATTTGTTCGCAGAAAGGGACAACATTCGAGGAAGGATCGACGAGATTGGGCATTACATCTACATGAGATGCCTGGCATGCGAGCAAATGCCTCGGAAGACCCTCCTTGTTTCCATCATGGGTTGCGTCCACCGAATCATGAATGAGTTGAAAAGCCTGCAGAGGGACCTCACACCAAGGGCCGCGGAAAGGCCGAATGATGCCTCGCGGGCCCCTAAGTTGGAAAATTAATCTTTGGTTGAGTCTTGTTTATTTGGCTTTGTTGCTTTTCCATATGTTGTTTTCTTTTCTTTTAGTCAAAACGGGTTAAGAACTGTGGAGTCTGTACTATTGCTATTCCTTGCTTGAAGTAATTTGTAATAGCAAAATTTTGAGAATGAATTTAACGATTTCACAAGAATTTTGTGTTTCTTTACTTTAAGGCAGAACTACGCCTGGTCTGATTCACGCGGGGACGTGATACGTAGGCAATCCCCATAAGATTCGACCGCTTTTAATAAATAAAAATAAAAATACAAAATAAAATAAAACACAGGGTTTCCCAAAGTACCTTAAAAAAGGGACGAATGAGCAAACCGGGATGACGCATGTTGTTTGAAGCAAAGCATGTAGAAACGATTAACTGCCTAGGTGCATTGCATCCTCTATGTGTTATGATCAAATCTGTTAAACTCTAACGCTAACAAAGTTTGTTGTTGTCTGAATCAAACAAATCAATTGTTAAAGAACTCTGGCAACACACTCCTATCAAACCAGATCCAAAGGACCGATAGCAACCAACATGACTACTTCAGAGAATAGTAATGAGGAAGAGAGGCCGATGAGCCAGTTGCTAAAAGAAGCGATGGAAAAGATTGAAAGGATGGGACTAGAGATGAATGCAATGCAGCTAGCCATAGCCAAAACACAAAAGAGCCCTGAAACACTGGGGCACATGCCGGAATACCCTCACTCTGGCCCTTCCACAAGCCGCCCAAATCCCCTTTATCATCAAGAAAGAAGCCCTCATGATTCCCAAGCTCCACCACCCCATCAACCTCTCCCAACACCCAATATTCCCATTTTTGTGGGACCAACATCAGCCCCTTTGCAAAGAACGACCAGTGAGCCATTGTTTCAGGCTCACGATACACAATACTACCCCCCCGAGCCTACGTTTCATGCCCCCGAACCACAGGCTTACAATCCACATTTGGAAGTGCCGGCAGAGATTGAGAAGCCGGCTAAGGCCCCTGAACAGGATGAAGTATTGAGAAAGTTCAAAAGCCTGGAGCAGTCCTTCAGGAACTTGCACGGGCTGGGCAATCAAGTCAGCGTAGCATACAAAGATCTGTGCCCTTTCCCAGACGTCCAACTCCCGGCTGGGTTCAAGATGCCTAAGTTTGATTTATATGAAGGGCACGGTGATCCCATGGCACATTTGCGGGGATTCTGTAGCAAAATGAGGGGGGCAGGCGGCAAGGATGAGCTGCTGATAGCTTATTTCGGCCAAAGTCTGAGCGGATCTGCACTAGAATGGTATACCAGGCAGGATTCCAGCAGGTGGTACACGTGGGATGATCTGGCGCAGGCTTTTGCAGGTCATTTCCAGTACAATCTCGAGATAGTCCCTGACCGTCTCACATTATTGAGAACTGGGAAGAAACCCGGGGAAAGTTTTCGCGAGTTCGGGTTCCGCTGGAGAGAGCAAGCAGCTAGAGTCGATCCTCCCATGAGAGAGGGAGAGATGGTGGACTATTTCTTGCAGACACTGGATCCAACCTATTTTGGTCACTTGGTGACAACAGTTGGAAAATCTTTCAACGAGGTGGTCAAGATAGGGGTCATGATAGAAGAGGGTCTGAGGTCTGACAAAATCTTGAACTATTCGGCACTCAAAGCCACAACCCAGGCTATTCAAAGCGGCACGGGAGGTGCGCTGAGAAGAAAGAAAGAAGAGGTTGCCACGATCGAGGCAGGCAGTTGGTCCAGGGCTGGCAGGCCGCACTACAACCAACCCAGACCTCCACAGGTCAAACTACCCATACAACCCACCACAAAATTTCTATCCACCTCGAGAACCACATTGTTCCGTACACCAGGCCCAAGCATACACTCAGCCTCCGGTTCGCCCACAATGGCGCGCGCCGGCTCCCCAGAACATATATGCACCACCACAAAACACCTATCCTCCACCGAGGGCGTATAGAAACCCTTCAGGGGCAGGCTTCCGGGGAAATCCAGATGCTAGGAATGACAGGTTGCGGAAGCAGAGAACTTTCACGGAGTTGGGAGAAACCTACACCGCTTTGTTCCACAAGCTGAGGCAATTGGGTTTGGTTAGTCCTGTCCAGACTCGAGAACCAAATCCCCCACCTCAGAACTTGGATCGATCAATCAGTTGTGAATACTGTTCAGGGATGCTCGGGCATGATACCGAGAAGTGCTGGAAATTAAGGCATGCCATACAGGATCTTATTGACACCAATAAGATCGAGGTCCAGACACCGGAGGCTCCTAACATCAACCAAAACCCACTGCCAGCGCACCACGAAACTCACATGATTGAGTTGGTGTGTGAGGGAGGAGAATTGAGAAAACCCTCACAAACAGTGATGATGATCCAAGCCGCCCCGAAAGAAGTCTCAACCAGTGGAGGAACGAGTGTACAGTCGCAGGGAGAAGGCGTCAAGCCGGTAGTGATATTGGGAAAGAGCCCGTCCGCCATAACAAGCAAACCCGAGCCAAGCAAGTTGGTAATACCAGGGATCCCGCCCACACCGGCGGTCGTGTTGAAAGGGGTATGTAGAGAACGGGTGACCATAAAGCCTGTGGTCCAGCTGCCGATGATTGACAGCAGGGCTGTGCCTTGGAAATATGAAAAGGCGGTGGTGATGTACAAAGGAAAACAGGTGGAAGAAGTCAGTTGTGAAGCGCAAGGGCTGACTCGATCAGGTCGATGTTTTGCTCCGGTGGAGCTAAGAAGAACCAACCCAGTTGCAACCAAGAAACCTGTGTCCGAAGAAGAGGCTGAAGAGTTCCTGAGGAAGATGAAAGTACAGGACTATTCTGTGGTCGAACAGCTGAGAAAAACACCGGCCCAGATCTCACTGTTGTCGTTACTGATCCATTCTGAGGAGCATCGTCGGGCCCTGCTGAAGATATTGAACGAAGCTCATGTACCCAGTGAGATTGCTGTAAACCACCTGGAAACCATTGCCAGCAAGATTTTCGAGGTGAACAGGGTAACATTCTCAGATGATGACCTGCCGGTGGAAGGTACGGAGCATAATAAAGCTCTATACCTAGCTGTCAAATGTGAAGACTCGGTGGTAACTCGAGTATTGGTGGATAACGGCTCAAGCGCCAATATTTGCCCACTATCTACTTTGAACCAGTTGAAGATCGACCACGGAAGGATCCACAAGAACAGTATCTGTGTCCGAGGGTTTGACGGAAACGGAACGGCCACTGTAGGGGATGTTTTACTTGAACTGACCATCGGTCCGGTCCTATTTACCATGGAATTCCAGGTATTAGACGCCACGGTATCTTACAACCTGCTGTTAGGTCGACCATGGATTCATGCAGCCAAAGCGGTGCCTTCCACCCTACATCAGATGGTGAAGTTCGAGTGGGAAAGACAAGAGGTCGTGTTACACGGCGAGGATACAACGTGCACCATGGGCGGAACCATTGTACCTTTCATAGAGACCGCTGATGACAAAGGTCCTTGGGTCTACCAGATTTTCGATACAGGGTCGGCCAACAAAATTTCTGAAGGAGAAATCATCCCGCACCCTAGGGTAGCTGCCGCAACAGTCATGATGGTCTCAGAAATGCTGGGTAATGGATTTGTGCCGGGAAAAGGCCTGGGAGTCGAGCTTCAAGGGATTGTCCAACCTGTCTCCCTTCCTAAAAATCTGGAAACTTTCGGATTGGGGTTCAAACCAACCGCAGCAGATAGGAAGCAAGCGCGAAAAATGAAGAAGAGGGTCTGGTTTCTGCCTAAACCAGTGCCACGCCTCTCAAGGTCTTTTGTCAAAGCAAGTGCCAAGGGGTCACCGGTCCCAAAGATTCTAGGACCTTTGATCGGTATAAATGAAGACCTGAATCAGAGTTTTGAGAAGCTATTCGCGGATGTCAGTATGGTGGAAGCTGGAGAAGGTTCCAGCAGAGCAGAGATACAGTTTGTGGGGCCTGAGGCCAAGACCAACAATTGGACAGTTACTCCTCTTCCTGTCCGAGGGGAGTCTTGGTAGTAGGCTTTGATTTATGTTTTGTGTGTTTTGTTTTGTCCGGATTATTCAAGGGTGTAATCCAAATTTTACTTTCGTTTTTGTAAAAGTGTGAACCCTTTTATCCCGCAAGTTTAATGAAGTTCTTTTCTTTTGTCCCATTTTAATTTTGTTTTGTTCTTTTTCTTTCTGAACAGTTCTCTTTTTACTGGTTCTAATGACATGGCATGCACAGCGGATCTTCGACCTAGTCTAATAAATCAATCTGAATCTGACTCAATGATGCAAGAGGTCGTTTGTGATGATGAATCTGAATATGATGAAGGTGAAGCCTTCGAAGAGATAAACCGAGAATTATGCCAATTTGAAGAAAAACCCAAGCCTAACCTAAATGACACTGAGGCTGTGAATCTAGGAGACGCTGATAACGTCCAAGAGACCAAAATTAGCATCCACATTGAGCCGAATGTCAGGGAAGAATTGATCGAAACCCTCATGGAATTCAAAGATGTTTTTGCATGGTCCTATGACGATATGCCTGGATTAAGCACAAATTTAGTGGTTCACAAATTGCCCACTGACCCGGCATACCCTCCGGTCAAGCAAAAACTAAGGAAATTTAAAACAGAAATGAGTGTAAAAATCAAAGAAGAGGTGATTAAGCAGTTGCAGGCAAAGGTCATTCGGGTCACTCGATATCCCGAGTGGTTGGCCAATGTGGTACCAGTCCCAAAGAAGGATGGAAAAATCAGGGTGTGCGTCGACTACCGCAACCTCAACAAAGCAAGTCCCAAGGACAATTTTCCGTTACCCAACATTCATATCCTGATCGATAATTGCGCTGGGCGCGAGATCGGATCCTTTGTGGATTGCTATGCGGGTTATCATCAGATCCTAATGGATGAGGAGGATGCTGAGAAGACAGCATTTATTACGCCATGGGGAACCTACTGCTATCGGGTAATGCCGTTCGGTTTAAAGAACGCTGGGGCAACGTACATGCGAGCAATGACTGCTGTGTTTCATGACATGATACACAAAGAAATAGAAGTGTACGTCGATGATGTGATCATCAAATCTTGGCGTCAGGAGGACCATGTAGCAGACCTAAGGAGATTTTTCCAAAGACTCCGAAGGTATGATATCAAGCTTAACCCGGCCAAATGCGCATTCGGGGTTCCATCAGGAAAGTTGCTAGGATTCATCGTCAGTCGACGGGGGATTGAGTTAGACCCATCCAAAATTGAATCCATCCGAGATTTGCCACCGCCAAGGAACAAAACAGAGGTAATGAGTTTGCTGGGTAGACTCAATTACATCAGCAGGTTCATCGCTCAACTCACAGCAACTTGTGAGCCCATATTTCGGCTGCTGAGAAAGGATGCTGCGGTAGGTTGGACGGCAGAGTGTCAGGAGGCTTTCGACCAAATCAAAGGGTATCTGTCTAATCCACCCATATTGGTCCCGCCTAAGCCCGGGAAGCCCCTAATTCTTTACCTGACGGTCTTGGAAAATTCATTTGGTTGTGTGTTGGGGCAGCATGATGACACAGGAAGGAAGGAGCAAGCCATCTACTATCTTAGCAAGAAATTCACAGTACATGAGGTCAAGTACACTCAACTCGAGAAAACATGTTGCGCCCTAACTTGGGTAGCTCAGAAGTTGAAACACTACCTGTCTTCGTATACTACTTATCTCATATCCCGCTTGGACCCATTGAAGTATATCTTTCAGAAACCTATGCCAACGGGAAGGTTGGCAAAATGGCAAATTCTGCTCACAGGGTTTGATATCGTCTATGTAACGAGGACGGCCATGAAAGCCCAGGCGCTGGCAGACCATTTGGCAGAGAATCCCGTTGATGAAAAATACGATCCCTTAAGAACGTATTTTCCTGACGAAGAGGTAATGCATACAAATGAGTTAGAATTGCCTGAGGAACCGGGTTGGAAGCTTTTCTTCGATGGAGCTGCAAACGCGAAAGGGGTTGGAATAGGAGCAGTACTCATTTCTGAAACAGGACGGCATTATCCTGTTACGGCTCAACTACGCTTCTATTGCACCAACAATATGGCCGAGTATGAGGCTTGCATTCTGGGTCTGCGCTTGGCTGCTGACATGGATGTCCAAGACGTCTTGGTCTTGGGAGACTCGGACCTCTTGGTACATCAAATTCAGGGTGAATGGGAAACACGAGATCTAAAGCTCATACCATACCGACAATGCTTGCATGATCTGAGCAAGCAATTTCGATCGGTGAAGTTCAAACACATCCCGAGAGTTCACAATGAGGTTGCGGATGCCTTGGCCACCTTAGCATCAATGCTGCACCACCCTGACAAAATGTATGTTGATCCTCTACACATCCAGGTCCGTGATCAGCACGCCTACTGCAATGCCATAGAAGAAGAAGCAGATGGCGAACCCTGGTTTCATGATATCAAGGAATACCTCAGAATGGGGATATATCCAGAACATGCCTCTAGAGACCAAAAAAGAGCCCTTCGGCGTTTGTCGAATGGTTTCTTCCTCAGTGGAGGAGTATTGTACAAAAGAACCCCGGATTTGGGATTGTTGAGATGCATAGATGCCAGTCAAGCAACGACGGTTATGGCAGAGGTACATGCTGGAGTTTGTGGGCCACACATGAGCGGATATGTATTGGCAAGAAAGATCCTTCGAACAGGGTGTTATTGGCTCACCATGGAACACGACTGTATCACTTTCGTGAGGAAATGCCATCAGTGCCAGATACATGGAGATTTGATTCATTCTCCGCCAACAGAGTTACATACGATGTCAGCACCCTGGCCGTTTGTGGCATGGGGCATGGATGTCATTGGGCCCATCGAGCCGGCAGCATCCAACGGTCATAGGTTCATTCTAGTGACCATTGATTACTTCACCAAATGGGTTGAGGCTAAAACCTTCAAATCAGTAACCAAGAAGGCAGTGGTGGACTTTGTTCACTCCCATATCATCTGCAGATTTGGGATCCCAAAAGTGATCATCACGGATAACGGTGCGAATCTTAATAGCAGCTTGATGAGAGAGGTATGCCAACAATTCAAGATTACACACCGCAATTCCACCCCATATCGTCCCAAGGCGAATGGAGCAGTCGAAGCAGCCAATAAGAATATCAAGAAGATACTGCGAAAAATGGTGGAAGGGTCCAGACAATGGCACGAGAGATTACCCTTTGCTTTGTTGGGTTACCGCACTACCGTCCGAACTTCCATAGGCACAACTCCTTATTTGTTGGTGTATGGAACTGAGGCCGTAATACCAGCGGAAGTCGAAATTTCCGTCCCTCCGAATTGTCGCTGAAGCCGGGATTAATGATGATGAATGGGTCAAAGCTCGATTGGAACAGTTGAGCCTGATAGATGAGAAAAGATTGGCAGCAGTGTGCCATGGTCAGCTGTACCAGAAGAGAATGGCAAGAACATATAATAAGAAGGTGCGCCCCAGGAAGTTTGAAGTAGGGCAGCAGGTATTGAAGAAGATCCTCCCACATCAGGTCGAGGCAAAAGGCAAATTCGCCCCAAATTGGCAAGGGCCTTATATCGTGACCAGAGTATTGTCCAACGGTGCTTTGTGTTTGACAGATGTCGAGGGGAGATGTGTCGACATGGCTATCAATTCAGATGCAGTCAAGAGATATTATGCGTAATTTCTTTAATTATGGCAATTGTTGGTTTATTTGTTTGTATTTGGCATTTATTGGATAATGAGATGACGGAGGCAATTCTTTCTTCTATCCAAACACTTTTTAACCCTTGCTTCCCCCTTTGAGCCTTAAGTTATTCTTTCATACCCCTCTTTTGGAATCACTAATGGAAAAGACATGAAAAAAGAGAGAAGAAAAGAAAAAAAAAATGAAAAGAAGGAAAAAGAAAAAGGGAAGATAAAATCATAAGAAATACAAAACCGTGGGAACTACGTTTGACCTGATTCCTCAAAGAGGATACGTAGGCGCCTCACGGCTCGGTCATAGTATGCATCATAGCAAATATAGGATGCATAATGTACATAGTGTGCATAATAGGCACAGTGTGCGTAACGCACATAGCGCAACATAAGTGTAAAAAAATAAATTCCCCAAGCAAGAAAACTGGGGCAGAGGTTATGTTTTAAGTTCCAACAAAGGTTTGATTCCAAAAGTTGTAGCACATCACCCATCAAATTATTTTCATTTTATAGCCTTTCTTTAACCCCACACCAAAACCAATATCAACGTCCAAAAGACCTCCCGATCAATGTTCAAGAGATGCCAAGTCCGACAAATAAGGTCGAGAATAATACACCGATCCCCAGCAAAGGAGAGGATCGTAAGACTGGGAATGAATTGATGGTCAAGGGAATCTCCAGAAAAGAGGGTCGTATCTAAAACACCCCGATTCCCCGAAAGAAATAAAATGAGAGAGTCATATCGGTGAAAACCTTCACAGGCACCGAGAGGCGATGTAAGATGAGGGACATGAAATGAGAGAGTCTTATTGGTGAAAACCTTCACAGGCACCATAAGGCACCGGGAGATGAGAGAAAAGAGAGAGTCTCATTAGTGAAAACCCCTCGAAGGGCACTATGAGGCGACAAGACAGATCAACAAAAGCTACAACATTCGAAATGGACACTCCTTTATCATCCCCAGCAAATCAAACCATCGGGCAAATCGATTGATACAAATAGACTGGGTCGGGAATCGGTGGTGCACGTCATGATCACGGGGACCAGTCATGTCCTCCAGATAAGTTCTTTTGAGTTTCTTCTCCCACCAAAATATTGGTTCAGAAAGATTTTCTCCTTTTTCTATCTTTTATTTCTTTTCCTAAAATGTGTCTTGAAAGGATTTTTCAAAGCTTACTACCAGAAACCGGAGGGGAATTCATCCAATGCAGGATAATACAAACAGTCTTAAAGGCCGATCCCAGGCAATGCAGTGATCGTGCCCGGCAATTTTGGAGGAAGTAAGCTCATAAAGGGAGTGGTTTCGGGAATTAAAAAACAGACTCCCACAGCATGTGCTTAAAGAGAAAGCAGAAAAGGGGATTAATTGAAAGCCAATCCCCAGCAGGCTAGAGACCCCCAGCAGGCAACTCTGCCCATTAATCAATTATGGGGACATAGAGCAAGAAAGGGGGAAGGGAGAAAAATCGTTCGCCGGAAAGGCACCCTCTACCACCACGATTAAAACTGACTAAATCCTTTTGTCTGCTGCAGGAGAACAAAGGATTGATAATGGCAGCAAGACGCAACGCCAGGGAAACCACCAAAAACCGGGGCAGAAAATTTTCTGCCGATTGTCAAAATTTTCTCGGAAGAACGGGGAAACAATTTCAAATACTTTTAAGTTCTAGGTCGCCCACCAGTAAAATGCGGGAATACATTTAAGTTCTAGGCCGCCCATCAGTATAATGCGGGAATACATTTAAGTTCTAGGTCGCCCACCAGTAAAATGCGGGAATACATTTAAGTTCTAGGTCGCCCACCAGTAAAATGCGGGAATACATTTAAGTTCTAGGTCGTCCACCAGTAAAATGCGGGAATACATTTAAGTTCTAGGTCGCCCACCAGTAAAATGCGGGAATACATTTAAGTTCTAGGTCGCCCACCAGTAAAATGCGGGAATACATTTAAGTTCTAGGTCGCCCACCAGTATAATGCGGGAATACTTTTAAGTTCTAGGTCGCCCACCAGTAAAATGCGGGAATACATTTAAGTTCTAGGTCGCCCACCAGTAAAATGCGGGAATACATTTAAGTTCTAGGTCGCCACCAGTATAATGCGGGAATACATTTAAGTTCTAGGTCGCCCACCAGTATAATGCGGGAATACATTTAAGTTCTAGGTCGCCCACCAGTATAATGCGGGAATACATTTAAGTTCTAGGTCGCCCACCAGTAAAATGCGGGAATACATTTAAGTTCTAGGTCGCCCACCAGTAAAATGCGGGAATACTTTTAAGTTCTAGGTCGCCCACCAGTAAAATGCGGGAATACATTTAAGTTCTAGGTCGCCCACCAGTAAAATGCGGGAATACATTTAAGTTCTAGGTCGCCCACCAGTAAAATGCGGGAATACATTTAAGTTCTAGGTCGCCCACCAGTATAATGAGGGAATACATTTTGTCTGTTCATTCCATATTCTAGGTCGCCCACAAGTATAAATACAGGCATGTCATTACCAATAGGAGACGCACTTCCTCGGTTTAGTTTCACCATAGGAGACGCACTTCCTAAGTTTAATCTTACCAATAGGAGACCCGCCTGTAGAACGGAGTTTGTTGTAGGACAAAGAAAAATAGAAATCAGGCGTCCACCTGGAGAACAAGGATAAAGAAAAGAAGAAATCAGGCGTCCACCTGGAGAACAAGGACAAAGAAAAAAAGAAATCAGGCGTCCACCTGGAGAACAAGGACAAAGAAAAATAGAAATCAGGCGTCCACCTGGAGAACAAGGACAAAGGAAGGAAGAAATCAGGCGTCCACCTGGAGAACAAGGACAAAGAAAAATAGAAATCAGGCGTCCACCTGGAGAACAAGGATAAAGAAAATAAGAAATCAGGCGTCCACCTGGAGAACAAGGACAAAGAAAAGAAGAAATCAGGCGTCCACCTGGAGAACAAGGACAAAGAAAAATAGAAATCAGGCGTCCACCTGGAGAACAAGGACAAAGGAAGGAAGAAATCAGGCGTCCACCTGGAGAACAAGGACAAAGAAAAATAGAAATCAGGCGTCCACCTGGAGAACAAGGACAAAGAAAAGAAGTAATCAGGCGTCCACCTGGAGAATAAGGACAAAGGAAGGAAGAAATCAGGCGTCCACCTGGAGAACAAGGATAAAGAAAAGAAGAAATCAGGCGTCCACCTGGAGAACAAGGATAAAAGAAATAGAAATCAGGCGTCCACCTGGAGAACAAGGACAAAGAAAAGAAGAAATCAGGCGTCCACCTGGAGAACAAGGACAAAGAAAAATAGAAATCAGGCGTCCACCTGGAGAACAAGGACAAAGAAAAGAAGTAATCAGGCGTCCACCTGGAGAATAAGGACAAAGGAAGGAAGAAATCAGGCGTCCACCTGGAGAACAAGGATAAAGAAAAGAAGAAATCAGGCGTCCACCTGGAGAACAAGGATAAAAGAAATAGAAATCAGGCACCCACCTAGAGAATAAGGGAATACAATTGAAGTATTGAAGTCAAAAGCCCGCTCATATGAGAAAGGAGCACACTTAGAATCAATGAAGCAGAGGAATACAACAGGAGTCCCCAGCAGGAAGCAATAAAATCCCCAGCATTCACAAAAGGCTGGTCAAAAAAGACAACAAGAAAACAAGAGGGGAAAAGAACCCAAGGTACGGAAGTGGAGAACAGATGTGGTCCGCTCAAAGAACTAGCACCTACAACTAGCAGTATCAAGGTTCAAATCTGAAGTCTGTATGAAGCACCATTCAAGACTCAAGACCAAGTTTCAGAAGACTTACAGATATGAATCCCTGTAACTAGTAGCTGATAGGATTAGTTAGTCTTTTTCAGTCTTCATTTTTTGTTGTAACGACAGGACCGCGGACCGGAACCTCAACGGAACGACACCTCGATCGGCTCCTCACCTCGGTACACTCTACCATCTCTCTCATTTCCGAACTACACGGGGCCTGATTCTTGTATAACCAAGGATATGTAGGCAGCTCAGATACCAGGGCTCGGTCACATTCCTTTCCTTTCCGTAGTGTAGTCCCCTCCAAATAATGGTTGGGTCAAAAAACACGTCTAGTCGTTCTTTGTCGGAAAACTCTTTGTGTTTCCAGTCAAAGATGGGCAGCTGTAAGCACGTGATTTTTGACCCTCCCCGAAGATTTTCACATTTTTTAGCGTGAATATGTGAAATTGGGTCTAATATAGCCATTTTAACTATTTTGCTTTATTTCGTTGCAAAAAGAAAAATCACAAAATATATATATATATAAATTTTAGTTTATGTATTTCTCATAAACTTGAAAAATA
The DNA here is from genome assembly GCF_000393655.2 of Nicotiana sylvestris. Classification (NCBI taxonomy): domain Eukaryota; kingdom Viridiplantae; phylum Streptophyta; class Magnoliopsida; order Solanales; family Solanaceae; genus Nicotiana; species Nicotiana sylvestris. The sequence goes on from NC_091065.1 coordinate 171,500,213, forward strand.
CAAAAAAATTGTACTTTATTTTGGTACTTTATATAAATTCGAAAATTACAAAAAATATAATTCTATTAATGTTTTGTAGTCGTTTTAATTTTGGAAAAATACAAAAAAAATATTACTTTAAATTTTGTCTTTATTAAAAAAACGAAAATTACAAAAAAATAGTTTTATTAATATTTTATAGTCATTTTAACTTTGAAAAATACAAAAATATTACTTCATATTTTATCTTAATATTTACGAAAATTACAAAAAATAGTTTTATTAATATTTTATAGCTATTTTAAATCTTGAAAAAATATTTAAAAAAAAAAGGTATAGTTTTGTTTAAATACTAGTCTTATTTTTGGTAGTTATTTTGTTTACATAGGACTAATTAAGCAATGTGTTCCTATTTCTCGGGTCCGGGCAAAAGAATAATATTCGGGTTAAAACTATCCGCTTTTAGGCTTAATATTCGGACCTAGCCCATAATAATCCGAGTCCGCCACACGTGGGGAACACGGACGGAATCCCATACACGGGGAACCCCACCACGCGTGGGGCTCATTTGTCTTGGCCAAAGGGATCAAATACACGGACAAAGAAAGAAAAACGGACTGAAAAATTTTTGGGGCTCAGAACACTATTCATCTTCTTCTTCAAAAAGAAGAAGAAGAAAAAACCTAAAGGACCACCCAAACCACCGTCAACCTCCAGCTCCCCACCCCCCCCCCCCCACGCTTCAACCACCATCCCCTCACGTCCAAAACGCCACCACCTACGTCCGCAACCTCCCAGCTCCACCATCGTCAACCAAACAGGCCCGTCGAACCACCGTCGACCACCTGCCCGACGCCATAACCACAAACCTTCAACGAAAACCCACCAGCTCATCCAGTCACACCCCCACGTCCAAACGACTGCCTACATCGTCCAAACACCACCTTCAACCAACAACCTCCCGTCGAACCCCCTCCTCCTCACGTCCAGCAAAACCCAAGCACCACCCCCATCCCGTCACCTTCCGAACTTCCCCTACTCCGAACCTCCATAGCTTCCTCGTTCCTCGACTTTACTGTCGCCATCACCGCAGCTGCTTCCGCCTCCAAAAACCACCCGCCAAACAACCAGCTGCATCGCCACCACCAAACGACATCAACTCCCTCACCTTCCTTCCATCGTCACTCCTCCTCCTCTTAACTCCTTCACGTCCAAACTCCACTACCCAGACACCATTACCAAACATACCACTCCATTTCTAGCAACCACCCGTCAGCAGCCCCCCCCTCGCACGCCTGAACCGCCAGCAAACAACCCCTCGTCGACCCACCACCACTGTTTCATCCGTTCTGTCCAAACACCACAACAAACCTGCTGCGTCGAGAAAATCCAAAAGGCAGCCAACATCTCGGGCGTTGACAGTATTGGGTCGAGCTTTCAGTCTCCATTGAGGTCGTCTTTGGTTCGTCGAGGTCCGGTACGTCGAGTTTGTTGTCCGAGGTTTCGTCGCAGGTCCAACGCATCGGACGTTAATCTCAAGTAGGTTATCTCTGCCCGTGTCCTTCATGTTTGCTGTTTAGTAATATGTATAGGTGTTTGTTGAAATACAATCCTAGTTCATGCGGATAGTACGCGAAATTACGCGAGACAATTGCTATATTTGATAATTAACTCCGTATGGTATTGAAATTTGGCCGTGAATGTCTTTTCCGTTGTTTCGTTATTTTAAGTAGCTATTTGACATTTTGTTTCTTCATGTTTAAATTGTTGTTATCCAAATATTTGTCGTAATAGAGGTTTGCATGAAAGGTGTTAATTATTTAGTTTGTCTTAATAGTTGTTTATACATGTGGTAGTAATGTTGAAATTATAGTAGCAATTTTAATTCCACGGAAAAATACTCGCTTCATCAAATAGGCTCAATCTATAACCTATGACCTCGCAAAGTAGCAAAGAATGTAGTTATTTTAGCCTTATCCTTTTTTTTCTTTTGAAAAAATAAATAAATAATAAATAAAAAAAAAACTAGACAAGCTTCACCAAAAATAAAAAGTGTACAGACTGCGGAGCCCTCACAAAAATGTATGTATTAAATACTTAGATTCCGGGATAGGCCGCTTAGCAAATTTCACGGCCCTACCCAAAATAATAATGCGCTAGTTGCTTTAGGCGCGCCTTTAATAATATTATCTCCTTAAGCTCGGGTGCACATTTATGTGACCCAAATCCAAGTCTCAGCGAAATCGAAATGTGTCTCTAATCACGGGTACATTGATTGTGACGTGGTCTGAGATGCGTTTCCACGACGTTGCAAATTCCTTTAAAAAAAAATAAGAATGAGATGAGCCTCGCCGAATAAAAATACAAATTGCGGGGCCCTCAGTAAATACTTGTTTTAAATTACTTAGAATTCAGGAGGGCCGTTTAGCGAATTTCACGGCCTTCCCAAAATAATAACACGATAGTCTCTTTAGGCGCGTGTTTAATAATCTATTTTCTTAAACTTGGGTGTGCATTTCATGTGACCCAAATCCAAATCTCAAAACATCAAATAAAATGCGTTCCGGATTGTGGGTGCATTTCATGTGACGCAATCCAAAGACGTGTTTTAAGCGATGTTCACATTCCTTAATAATAATAATTATGAAAGCAGTAAAAAGTAAAAATTTGCACATAAGTTCATATTTGTATAAAATCAGATAATTAAGCCGAATATAACAGTTGAGCGACCGTGCTAGAACCACGGAACTCGGGAATGCCTAACACCTTCTCCCGGGTTAACAGAATTCCTTATCCGGATTTCTGGTACGCAGACTGTAATATGGAGTCATTCATTTCCTCGATTCGGGATTAAAATTGGTGACTTGGGACACCCTAAATCTCCCAAGTGGCGACTCTGAAATAAATAAACAAATCCCGTTTCGATTGTCCTTTAATTGGAAAAAAACTCCTTTGTACCCTCTCGGGTATGGAAAAAGGAGGTGTGACAGTTACAGGGGAGATGTTGCCCGAATTTACGTAAATGAGCTATTACCTTAAGCTACAAACTTAGCCTTTGCTCAGCACTGATTTTGAATCTCCTTATACTATGATAGATTGAGTTGACTTGTTTGAAGAGTTGCTTGGAGTGTATTAAGGACTCAATGGGTTTAAGGTATGTTGAGTCACTTCCTTCTTTCTTTTGACATGATCTAATGTGAAATGAATACGCTATTTCATAACTGATCTACTTCTAGTAACTAAGGTTGTCCATGTTGTTCTTTCCTTATAAAGTTATTCTAAGCAATTGTGTGTGATACTTGAATCCTACTGAGGTTCATATTGTGGGTATGGATGTCCATAACGTTAATCGAAGGCGCAATGACCTTAAGTCACACCGAAAGCTTTAGAACGTGATTCTATGAGTCTAGCATGCATTATACATAGTATCTATTTTACTCTACCGAGCCACGCTATAGTTGGCCGGGTATAGAACCTCTTGTTCAACCACTGATTAGTTGGGTTTACCGAGCTCCATGTGGCCGGGTACGATTCTACCGAGCCTTATGATGGCCGGGTACGTTTACCGAGCCCTCTTTGAGGCTGGGTACGGTATGATGATGATGATGCCCACTGAGGTGAATGTTTTTAAAAGTTTATGTATATATATGTATTATGAATTTCATGTCAGTAGCCCTCAGAGACATTCATATATTATAGGTTGTATCTCCTCTATCTCTCTTTACATTACTATTCTTGTTTATGTGTTCCTGCCTTACATACTTGGTACTTTATTCGTACGATGTCCCTTTTTCTCTTGGTGACGCTGCATTTCATGCCCGCAGGTCTCGATAGACAAGTTGACATTCCTCCTAGTAGGCTATCACCTCAGCGGAAGGTGTTGGTACACAATACTTGCTCTAGAGTTGCCTATTTGGTCAGTAAGATTTGGACATGTATTGATTGGTATGACGGGGCCCTATCCAGACCTTTATGATGTGTATGTACTCTTAGAGACTTGTAGACAAATGTTATGTATATAAAAGATTGTATAGCCTTATCAGCCTATCTTTAGTGTACGAGTGTTCATTTTGGTCTTATAGAACCGTATGTCACATATATAAGTTTCTACATCATATTGTGTCGTCCTATGTCTAGTATTCCTTTAAGTTTTATTCTCGTTCTCTCATGAAGACCCTTTTGGTCCGTTTACCCATAATAGTATGATAAGAAAGATAAGTTACGTTGGCACTCGATTAAGTAAGGTACCTGGTGCCCGTCGCGGCCCTTCGGTTTGGGTCGTGGCAAGATGTCGAACCCACGAGGACTTGTGATTAACTATTTACTAATTTAGACTATCCTAATTATCTAAATAAGGACTTAACCCAAAAGTAGTGATGCTAAAGTAATTAAACTAAAAAGAAAATAACTAACGAACTATAAACAAAGGAAGAACATGTTTTTATATTATCAATGTAATGGAAACGTTCTAGGGTTATGGTCTATCTAACATTCCTATTGTATTCTTCAATTTAATTGACTAACTGTATCCAGTATATTGGTTAAAATGGTTAATATTGCTAATAAGAATCTGTCAAGTTCTTACTCGCCTATTCAAGATAACCTAACCCCTATATGCCTATGGAATTAGAACTAACAAGAACACATTTATAATTCCTATTAATCAACCAAGATGGTCAATTAGGTATATGTCTATCCTAGTCGCGAATCCGTTCTCCAATGCCCAGGTTCAAGAACTTGCTCTACTCAATCCTATATGCAATCTAAAATTCCCACTTTTGAGTTCAATTCTAGATTCGTAGATAGTATTTAATTGGTGATCAATGAATCAAATAAGTAAGCGCATGATTGAGTAAATAAACCAATACGATAAACTAAGCTATCAAAATCAATATTCGAATAACAATAGTCATAAAAGAACCACAACCCTAGAACGTGAAGTTTAGTTCCACATAGACATGGTAGAAAAACAACAAATCATACAAAGAAACATAAAAATTACTAAGGTTGGTGGAAGAAAAGATGAAACCCGGCCTCCATGGAGGCTCTGTGCTCTACTTAGGCCAAATGTTTGCCAAATGTTACTCTAAAACATATTTTTACATGTATTTATACCAAGTAGGGTCGGGCCCAAATGAAAACACCTTTTCCTGTGCGAATTAGAATAATAACTCTATAAGAATTGCACAGGTGCACCACATAGATGACGTTCCACACAGTGTAGTAGTGGAATTTATCAGAGAACTCAACACTTGAAGATGCATGCATATTTTGTACAGACACGGCACAGTGAGCATCGCGTTAGTAGGATTCTTCAGAAAAATTGGCAAAGTCATTGCCTGATGGAATTTTGTCCAACTCCTAATCATTCACGTCATTAAGAATGTGATATTACGCCTCATCATCAAAGGCTTTGGTTTTGTTGCCTTCTGCTACAACATTAAATTGCATATTCACCAGGTGACTTACATTGGCCTGCCCAACGTGGCAGCACTATTTCATCTCTATGTAACTTTTTTTTCTTTCATTTTCCTTGTACGTACTCAATTTTCGACCTCCGAACGCCATCCAATTTAATCCTTTGGGCTTTTACTCAGACTTTAAAGCTCAAAATCACTCGAATCAGCTCCATAACATCTATATCACTCGAAATCACTCCTACAATGCATAAAACACACAATTAGTGCAAAACACTAGCGATTAAAGCTCATACTCAATTAAAATACAATAAATTAGAGTACAATAAGTGACTAAAATATGAAATTATAGCCTACCATCAATACCCAACACTTAAACCATTGCTCGTCTTCGAGAAATCAAACTACACTTTATATGGATACGACCTTTTTAAACAATTCCCCTAACACATCACACAAGGAATTTTTAAAATAAACTAAACACAAAAGTGTAATATCTTCACCTCATGATTTGACTCACAAGTACCATGGATTATTCATAATTCACTCACTTACTCTAACATAGAGGTCAATGACATTACCTATCCTTCATGAATCAAGTGCCCTCATACAACAAACGAGGGTAGTTCCACACAATAAAATTTAAGAACAATTAGGAACTCAAGATAGAAAGAATTAACTCACTTTCAGAATCAAAATTCATGTGCAACAGAAGGCGTACCATAGGCTTGCCCGTAATATAATATTGTACTAATCGAGATCATTCAGTCTAGGATAAAGTAGGACTTTAATTGGTTGTAATGTAGGCTGCAGGACGGGTAGGATACATTTAGATATAAGAGTGACTACACATCCCTATGCACTTTAATACATACACTTTTACATTTAAAACCCCACACTTATGTCAAACCATAACTTCACCTTCATATCAATGTATATTAACTCCATACTTCTTTAAGCACAATTACATCAAGAGTCACCACTATCAAGGAATATTTTTCACAGTAATACAACTATTTTTTCTTTCTTTTCAATTCAAGTGGCTCTTACTTTTTCAAAATAGTGCACCTTTCTCGGTATTTCATTAGTTCCATTAAAAATCCAAACCAACCACCCCACAGTTTAACTTTTATAAAGTTCATTACAATTCAAGTGCTCATGAGAGGTAAAAAGGTTCAAGAAGATGATAAATTCAAACAAATGGGTATGGCTTGTAATGTGATTGCCAAAGAAATAGGATTACTAGATCAAAGGAGTTAACTAAGATATATAACAATTAGGCAGGTAAAATATATATATCTGGCTCAACAAAGAAAAGCCTATATCACTACCAAGAATGAACAAAACTACTATTTCCCTTTGCAAACACACGAGGCAAGTTATAGACATCAAATGCAATGCACAAAATAACACACAAACCTCACACACATATGTCATATAACTCACTAAGGATTGGACTCATCAAGACACTCCAGTCAAAGCTGTTAAGGAAAGTTACAATCACATAATTTAAGATACTTATACAAGAGTCAAAAACTGAGCCTAAGAGTCACAACCAAGGTACTCACTATTCTCAAGTCATAAGAAAGTCAAGAAATATTGCTTCACTTCAATTCATAGCATAAGGTTTCCTACTTCTAACGAAAAATACAAACTAACTACACCAGGTTCAAACAAAACCCTTGGAAAAGAACCGCATCACAAAAAAACCAAAGGAGAATTATTACACTAACTACTAAAAGAAAATATTTTTGTCTTTTTTTTCTTTCGACTTAAATCCCTCAAGAAAACCGTTGAATGAGATCCATCGTCAGGAAAAGTCCAAATTTTTTTCCAATTTTTCTTAAAAGGATTTATACTACACAACGATGAAAAAAACAATAAGTTAACATTTTTCTAACACACTACTCCTAATTATCTAGAGAAATTCTCCCGTCCCACACATAAAGGTGTGTAGTGTATGCAATGTACAAATAAAACAAAACAATAACGAGGGTGGACAAAAAACTCCCTGAAAGGCCAAAGGCCGAAACAATAGCGGCTCATGGGGTACTCAGACTTCCTCCATGCATGGTCCTTTGTATGGGCACCCCACACTTAGTTCTCACCATCTAGCTCGCTTTTATACTCTTCCAATGGCTTTGCTTTCTATGCTTATAATACTACAAAATAAAACAACACTAAAAAGGTAATAAATAATTTTCAAAAATAAAAATAAAAAAAATAGTAAAGCTAAGTTGCCTCCCAACAAGCGCCTAATTTAACGTCGCGGCATGACGTGAACCACTTTTTGCCTCCTCCTAAAACTTATGAATTGTACCCCTAATTTGACTTCAAGCTTTCTGTTATGCTTCCAGGGCGGTGTGATAAATTTAATTGGGCCAAGCAACCAATATAGCATTCTAAACTTCTTGGCCTTCAGATAAGGTATGTAATTCTGTCTCTCTGGAACGACGAATTCAAGAATGTAAGCATCCCATTCCTCATCCATTGGCTCCTCCAAAGGCTCGAATGACTCAATTACCATATCATCATCCAAACACAAAGTCAAAAAATGCATGGAATGAGGACCGGTATGCCACAACTCTAGAATTGTATCACTATTTACATCCTCATATGTACACACACTAGAGTCTTCAAAAATAATATTATCTACTTCCTCACATGGCTCTAATGTACTTTTCTCAACATGGGCATCATTAACAAAAGTATGGTTGAATGATTGGCTTTCCACTATTAGCTCCTAAATTTGCCATATAAGCTCCTTTTCAACTTCACACTACTCATTACTATTTTGTTGGGCGTTAGACCCATCAACTTTTGCAATCAATTGAGCCCCTAAGTCGTGAATAGCAATTCCAAAGTTTTTGATCTCTTGTCCCATTTCAGCTCTCCCTTCTATTAAGTCTTTTATCCCATCTGTAATTTTCTCATGTTGAGCTTTATATATTTCTAATCGTTCAGCTTCTTCCATTAGCAGAGTTTGGCTCAAAATCTCCTCTTATTTGAAGGTTTCCTCTAGCTGGAACTCACTCTCTTGCCCAATTTTAGGCTCTTCTTGACTATCAACTATGTGATGACCCGATAGGTTATCTTATGTTTTAAAACAAAATTCTATATTCCGAGGCCATAAAAACCTCATTTTAGTCCTCCTCGTTTTGTGTGCGCAGTCCGAGCGTGTTTTTGGAAACCTTTTATGGTAAAAACTGAGAAAAAAATATATGAAATTTTGCTTTAAAATCTAGCTGAGTAGACTTCGGTCAATATTTTGAGCAAACAGACATAGATTCATGTTTTGATGGACCTAGTGGGTCCGTGTCGTGAATTAAGACTTGGGCGTATGCCCGAAATCGAATTCGGAAGTCCCTAGCCCGAGATACCGGGCTTTGTTGAAAATTGAAAGTTAAAGGTTCAATGAATTTGAAATGTTTGGCCAATAGTTGACCTTTGGATATCAGGTCCATATTTTGGTTCCAAAACCTAGTATAGGTCCAATACCATATTTATGACTTGTCTGTGAAATTTGGTGAGAAATGGAGTTGGTTTGACATGATTCGGACGTCCGGTTGTGAAAATAGAAGTTTCAAATTTTTCTTGAAAATTTCATTTGATTTGGTGCTCAATTCATAATTCTAGGTGTTATTTTAGCGATTTGATCATGCGAGCAACTTAGTATAATGTTTTTAGACTTGTGTGCATGTTTAGTTTGGAGCCCCGAGGGCTTGGGTGAATTTTGAATAGGCTACAGAGTGAAAATTGGACTTAGAACTTAGGTGGTGGTTCAGATTTTGTTGCAGGCCTCAGACCTCGCATTTGAGAGCTCAATCAACATGTTTGTGAGGTCAATCAATGTATCTAGGGAGGCTAGAGTTTGCATTTGCGAAGTGGGTGTTGGGTAGGCAGATTTGGTCGCATTTGCGGATGCATCAGAGTTCGCATTTGCGAACTGTTCTTCGCATTTACGAAGATAGTAGAGGTATGAAGGGCTTCACATTTGCGATGATTCCTTCGTATTTGCGGGCTTTACAATTTGCGAAGCTAGGTTGCAAATATAACATCTGCAGCTGAACAAAATATGACTTAGACATGATTTTTGGTTCATTCATCAAATAAGTCCTATCACGTTAGATGTTGGGTTAAAGCATGCGGGAGGGGCTTGGTTTCTTGTAATTATTGCTTTATTGATTATTTTATCCATGTTTAGACCAGTATTATTAAATTGATCGTTCTTATCACATTTACATATCTTTTGATCATAATTGAGTATTGATTTCCAAGTTGAGGTTGGTATTCTGGAACCAAATATTGAAGTAAGACTTGTTCTTGTTATATATCTATCTCCCTGTTGTCATTTGTTCATTTCTTTATGGTAAGGGAGAGTGTTAATGCATGAGGGGTGATACCATGCCATTTTGTGAGTGTTAATGCTCGAAGGGTCATGTCGTGCCATGTTGTGAGTGTTAATGCATGAATGGTGATGTTGTTCCATGTTATGAGAGTTAATGCATGAAGGTTGATGTCGTGCCGTTTCTATTGATTATATAGTGAGGTTGAGACTAAAAGCACGAAGGGTGATGCTATGCATTTTTCCTTTACTGTGTTTACTTGTTCTTATTGGTTCGAGGTATATTGGTTGATAAAGTTCTTATTACTGATGTGATTCTTTATCTTGTGACCCCTGAGCATGTGCCCCTCCCGATATTACTTGTCTAGCTTCTATCTATTGTTATTTAGTACATATATACTATTATCTGCACATGTTTATTATTGGGTGTCTTGTCATTGTCTCGTCATTACTTTGTCGAGGTTAGGCTCGACACTTACCAGTATATGGGGTCAGTTGTACTGATACTACACTGCACGTATGTGCAGATTTTAGTACTGACCTAAGCTAATCAGAGGTTAGTAGCTGGATTGACGGATAGGAGACTCAAGGTAGATATGTTGGCATCCGCAGACCTTGGAGTCTCTCTCTAGTTTGCTATTTTACTGTTTCTTTTCCTTCAGAACATTGTAGTCCTTTTCAAACTCTATTTGTATTTATTCGTAGTAGCTCGTGAGTTGTGACTCCAGATCCTTTAAGATATTTTAGGTTTATGTTATTCCGCAAAGTAAATTCTAGTTTCTGTTCAACTTAATTGTTCTTATTATTGATATTGGTTAAAGTTGGTAGTAAGAATCCTCTAACATTGGCTTGCCTAGCAAGTGAAATGTTAGGCCCCATCACAGTCCCGACGGTGGGAACTCCGGGTCGTGACAAGTTGGTATCGGAGCACTAGGTTGCCTAGGTCTCACAATTCATGAGCAGGTTTAGTAGAACCTGGAGTATCGGTACAGATACGTCTGTACTTATCTTCTAGAGGCTATGAAGTTAGAAACAAATTTTACTTCTTGTAAGGCCCCCAAAATATTTCGCTAAGTAATTTAGGATTTCTTGGTACCTTGTAGGCAAATTATAATATTTTATGCGCTATTAACATGATGGGCATCAATTAGATTTGGTAAATAAGTGTATAAGTCATATAATAAGTAATGTGGGGTCTAATGGGAGGCCTAAGTCTAAGTCAAGTTAGAAAATTTCATAATGGGCTAAAATTCTAAATGAGTTCGCACAAGTCCACACTTTAGATGAGCATATCTAAATATATATAAGGTTTTAAGTGGTGAAAAGCCTATCATATGAAAGGTCTTCGAGTATAATTCCTAACGATTCAAACTGTTCGTCATTTGGACATTCCTACCCAAAGTTATGGTCAAATTACAAAAGGCTAGAAAATGCAATCCTGTGGCAGTTCTGCGATCGCAAAACCATTATGTGGTCCACATAATTGATCTGCGACCGCAAATCTGGTCGCAAAATAGACCAGTGTAGCCCAGTTTTGGGCAGCAGTTTCGCGATGCCTTTTACGACCCACATTCCTATTTTGCGGTCCATTATGCGACCACAAACTTTATTTCGGAGGCTTATTTTTCCTATTTTTATAACCCGAATCCATTTTGATAAATAGGCTTAGGGCCTTCATTTGGGGTCATTTTTCTACTGATTTTAGAGAGAGTTGAGAGAATATAGAGAGATAAAGAAGGAGCCTAGTTACATAATCACCTAAATCTTGCTCAAGTTTTCAAGAATCAAGGAAGATAACCACTTGATTGTCCTCCATTTGGGTAAGTCCTTCTTCCAAGATTTCATGTAAGAGGTTAAGGGTTCAAATATGTTGTGGGGATTAGAAATAGGCCATGCATGTGGGACTAAGTTGTAGTATGTGATATTAAAGAACTAATTTGGGTAGTTCCTGTTAAAATTGGTTGGGAAATGAAGGAAATCTTATAAAAGAGCTTTGAAATCAAGATGCACAATTAGTATTTGATAAAATGCTCAAATGAGCCGAAACCATGAATATCTTCCTAACTTGTGTCCAATTTTGTTATGTCTCAAAGTAGGTTGGGATTTCTAGAATTTCCAGAACGTTGTAGTAATTTAAGGAAAGCTTAAACAAGGTATGTATGGATAAAACCCCCTCTTCTTAGAAATTGAGCTCCCATGGTGTTCATGCAACTATTGTAAGTCCGAAATTTGATTGATGTAGTACTTGTTATTACAAAGGAATTGGTGTTGCAAGAATATATGTGAAAGGTGTATCTCAATATGTTCAATATGCTATTCTTGGTAAATTATGGATATGTGAAGAATGTGAACTATGTGCTTAAATGCCTAGATTTTAAGTCAAGTTTAAACTAAGATTGTTATGCCACACTATGTGAAAACCTCTATGTATAAAGATCTTTGAATAAATCAAATAAATTGGGAAATAGAGTGTGACCAACGTGTTGAGAACTTGAGTTATAATTGTGCCTGGTGACGCTTATGATATGAGAAATTATGAAACAAATTATGTAATTAGCCCTGACTCTACTTTCCGTAAATGACTTCAATAATAAAGTGCCCTAAAGGCTTTGTACACAATTTATGCCCATAAGTGGTTGTTCGAGATAATGTTTTGCCATATAAGTACATGCAATATGATTCGAGTTATTACATACTTCAATGTTGAAATTGTATATTGTCATGATTGGAACAGACTAATTCAAAAATAATTGGTGTAATTACTTGTTTATGACTTTGATGTGTGTTTCTATTATGGTTTGGTGTGTCCCCTCCTTTTTGGAAGAATCCTTTGTATTTAAAGTTCCATTGCTAATGAACTTGAGGCGTATGATTTCAGAAATATTGTATATGCCCATGATTCATGATTTCCTCTCATGTGTACTTGACATCTTTGATTGAATGGCTTGTTGTTGAAATTGATATTGATGTGAAAAGTGGGGGAAAAGAGCTCGAATTATGAAATGTGGCCTAGTGCCAAGTATGATGTGATAATTGTGGCCCCAAGTGCCGATGAATTGATATGTATGATATAAACTTGAAAGGAGATGATTGATGGAAAAATGGAAACGTCTTGGTAAGACAGCTTAACCGATCGAGTCGTGAACGCCATGCTACACACATGGTGGTATTGGGTTGATACTGAACCCGGAATGTGAGAATGAAATAGTGATTGAGGTATATGTCTCAAATGAGGTAGCTTAGCCGAGCGGGCCATGATCGGACTCCGCGCAAGAAAGCGGTGGTATTATGAATGATGATGCACCAGTATGAAATGTCCCAACCTAAAGCTATGAAAATTATGTGAAAGCTATGTGATTCCTTTTATTTGATGTTATGGTGATTGTTTAAAGCTTTTGTTGAACCCTTATGATTTCTTTGTTCTTGTGTGGTTGTTCTTTCTAATGAGATGGTGTTTAGTTATACATACTAGTGCTATTCGACGATACTAACGTCCCTTTTTCCGGGGGCACTACACCTTTAAATAGATGTAGGTGGTTCCATAGCAGGTAACGTTGGTCGCAACTAGTGGCGCATCTTCCTTTCAGCTGACTTGGTGAGCCCCACTTGATTTCGGGATCTTGTACCGTTGTTTATCATGTACTTTGTATTTTGAGGTATAGACGGAGCCTTGTTTCCAGCATTTCCATATTATTCTTCAGTTGTATTTAGAGGCTCCGTAGACATATTGTGGATGGTGTTTCATATTGGAAATTAAATTAGAAGTATTGGTATTTGGCAAATATGTTTTTCATCATCATAACTATAAAAATTGTAATATTTTGGACATTATGGTTGAAATTGCTAGTGGAAGTAAAATGGAAGCTGTTAATGAAATATTTAAAAAGTATGATTAATGAAGTTCATCTCCTTTTTATTCATGAATTAGTTTGGGTAGAATGAAATCTAATAGGATTGCTCAGTCAGGTTTACTCGGTTGAGCACCGGTTGTGCTCCTCGATTTTTGGGGCGTGACACTTCTATTCTTCTCTATCATGCGATTTTGTTCTCCTATTGCTAATTGAACTCTTCTACTATTGTTCTCTCGCAGATGGAGAGAACACATACCACATCATCAACTGAGCAGCAGCTAGAGCCCACAGTGGAAGCCCGTACGAGGGGCAGAGGTCGAGGCCAAGGTCATGCCAGAGGCCGAGGCAGGGGTAGAGCTCAGACTAGAGCTCGATCAGCAGCACCAATAGTGGTGCCTCAGGTGGAGTTTAATGAGGAGGTTCCCATACTATGCATGTCGGATGAGCTTAGGTCCCGAAGGGTTTCAACGCCACCCCATTGCTTAAGGATGCTTTGGTCCATTTGGTAGGCCTTTTGAAGAGTGTGTCACAGGCCGACACATGCCCTGTGGCACCAGCCATATCTCAGTCTATGGGAGGAGCACAGACTCCCGCTACTCATACTCCAAAGTAGATGAGTCCCCAGTTTCAGACTCCAGCATCGCAGCCAGTTGGGGTAGTTGTACCAGTTTTTGCGACATAGGCCGGTGATGGATCAACTATGTCTTCTGAGGCTTTATGGAGTTTGGACAGGTTTTACCAAACTTTTTGCAGTTCACTTTCGTGGTGCATCTTCAGAGGACCCCCAAGATTATCTCGGCAGCTATCATGAGGTACTATGAAACATGGGTATAGTGGGGACCAATGGGCTCAATTTTGCTGCATTTCAGTTGTCAAGTTTCGCCATGAAATGGTGGAGGGACTATGTGTTGACTAGACTAGCTGGATCGCTTGCTCTCACTTAGGATTGATTTTCTCAGATAATTTAGGAGAAGATCCTTCCTGTCACATTAAGAGAGGACTATTGAAGGCAGTTAGAGCCTCTTCAGCAGGGCTCTATGTCTGTCACTCAGTACGAGACCTGATTTGTGGATTTAGCCCGTCATGCTGTTCTTCTACTTCCTACCGAGAGAGAGAGAGAGAGGGTGAGAAGGTTCATTGAGGGACTCGCTCAGCCTATCAAGTTACAGATGGCCAAGGAGACTGGGAGTGAGATTTCTTTCAGACGGACACCAATGTCGCCAGGCGAGTTGAGATGGTTCTAGCACGGGGGGAGGTCATTCAATGGTGCCTCATCTGGAGGCAAGGGTACTTTTGGTAGAGGCCATCCTCCCAGGGCATTACATTCAGCACTCTAGGTATCCCACAGTGCTTCAGGTGGTCGTGGCTCTCATATGCCTTATTCCGATCAGCTAGCCTTTAGTGCACCACCAGCTCCCATTAGTGCACCTCCGCTGTAGAGTTTCCAGGGTGGTTACTCAAGACAACAGGGTTAGTTTCAAGGTCAGCAGCCATAGGAACTGAGGTCTTGTTATACTTGTGGTGATCCGAGGCACATTGCTAGATTTTGCCCTCGAGCATCGAGCAGTTCTCAGTATTAGGATTCTCGTGTCATGGTCCTAGCACCGAGTGCTTTACTGCCCGCTCAGCTAGCTAGGGGTAGGGGTCGGGCAGTTAGAGGTGGAGGTCAGGCTGCTAGAGGTGAAGGCTAGCCAGTTAGGGCCCATCCTCGAGATGTAGTGCAGAGTGGTGGGGCCCAGCCCCAATGCTATGCCTTTCCAGCTAGGCATGAGGTCGAGTCATTTGACTCGGTTATCATAGGTATAGTTTCAGTTTGTAGTGGAGATGCCTCAGTTCTATTTGATCCGGGTTCTGCTTATTCCTACATGTCATCCTATTTTGCTTCATATTTGGTTGTGCCTCGTTATTCTTTGAGTGCTACTGTGTATGTGTCCACCCCCGTGGGAGATGCTTTTATTGTAGATCGTGTTTATCATTCGTGTTTGGTGGCTATTGGGAGCCTTGAGACTCGTGTAGATCTCCTACTTATCGATATGGTTGATTTTGATGTAATTTTGCATATGGATTGGCTGTCACCTTATCATGCTATATTGGATTTTCACGCCAAGACGGTGACCTTAGCCTTGCCGGTATTCCATCAATTAGAGTGGAGAGGGACTCCTGGCCATTCTACCAACAGAGTTATCTCATATGTGAAGGCTCGACATATGGTCGAGAAGAGGTGTCTAGCTTATTTTGCTTATGTTCGTGATTCTAGTGTAGCGGTTCCTTCTATTAATTTAGTACTGGTTGTTCGTGAATTTCTAGAGGTATTTCTTGTAGACCTGCTGGGGATTCCACTCGACAGTGATATCGACTTCTATATTGATTTGGCTCCGGGGAATCAACCCATTTCTATTCCGCCATACCATATGGCCCCACCAGAGTTGAAGGAATGGAAGGAGAAATTGCAAGATTTTCTTGAAAAAGGCTTTATTAAACCTAGTGTCTCGCCCTAGGGTGCGCCTATGTTGCTTGTGAAGAAGAAGGATGGGTCGATGAGGATGTGCATAGATTATCGACAACTGAACAAAGTCACTATCAAGAACAAGTATGCATTGCCAATGATTGATGACTTATTTGATTAACTTTAGGGTGCCAAGGTATTTTCAAATATTGATTTGACGTCTGGCTACCATCAGTTGAAAATTAGGGCATATTATGTCCCTAAGACAATTTTTCAGACTCAGTATGGGCCTTATGAGTTTCTAGTGATGTCATTTGGGCTGACAAATGCCCCAGCAACATTTATGGATTTTATGAACCAAGTTTTCAAGCCCTATCTTAATTCATTTGGGATTATGTTTACTATTGATATCTTGATCTACTCCCGCAGTCGAGAGGAGCATGAGCAACATCTTTGGATCGTTCTTCCGACTCTAAGAGACAGCTGGTTATATGCTAAGTTTTCAAAATGTGAGTTTTGTTTGAGCTCAGTCGCTTTCTTGGGGCATGTTGTGTTGGTAGAGGGTATTTAGGTGGATCCTAAAAAGATTGAAGCAGTTCAGAACTGGCCTAGACCCACTTTAGCTACAGAGATCTAGAGTTTCTTGGGATTGGCAGGTTATTACCGTCGGTTTGTGGAGGGGTTCTCATCTATAGTAGCTTCGTTGACTAGAGTGACCTAGAAGGGTGCCCCGTTCAGTTAGTCAAACAAGTGTGAGGTGAGCTTTTTGAAGCTCAAGATAGCTTTGACTACGACGCCTGTGTTGGTGTTGCATATAGGTTCAGGATCTTATACGGTATATTGTGATGTATCTCATATTGTACTTGGTGCGGTATTGATGCAGGATGGCAGGGTGGTTGCATATTTGTCGCGACAACTGAAGGTTCACAAGAAGAATTACCTTGTTCATGACTTAGAGCTACCAGCCATTGTTCATGCGCTAAATATTTTGAGGCACTATATTTATGGTGTGGCATGTGAGGTACTCACAGATCATCGGAGTTTGCAGTATTTGTTCAGGCAAAAGAGCTCAATTTGAGGTAGAGGAGGTGGTTATAGCTATTGAAGGATTATGATATCAGCATCTTGTATCATCTCGGGAAGGACAATGTGGTGGCCGATGCCTTGAGTAGAAAGACAATGTGTATGGGAAACCTTGCATCCATTCCAGTTGGTGAGAGACCGCTTGCATTAGATTTTTAGGCTTTGGCCAATGAGTTTGCAAGGTTGGATGTTTTTGAGCCCAGTCATGTTTTAGCTTGCATAGTCGCTTGGTCTTTATTGTTTGAGCGCATCAGGGAGTGGCAGTATGATGGCCCTCATTTGTTGTCCTTAGGGACACAGTGTGGCACGGTGATGCCAAGCAGTTTAAGGGTTTGAGATGATGGAGTTTTAAGGATGTAGGGTTGTATTTGTGTATCTAATATGGATGGACTTCATGAGTTGATTCTAGAGGAGACCCACAGTTCCCGGTATTCTATTCATCCGAGTGCTACCAACATATATCAGGACTTGTGACAACATTATCGATGGAAGAGGATAAAGAAGGATATAGTTGCATATGTAGCTCAGTGTCTAAATTGTCAGCAGGTAAAGTATGAACATCAGAGACCTGGTGGTTTGCTTCAGAAGATAGAGATTATTGAGTGGAAGTGGGAGTGTATCACTATGGATTTTGTTGTTGGACTCCCATGGGCTCAGAAGAAGTTTGATACAGTATGGGTTATTGTGGACAGGCTGACCAAGTTAGCACATTTCATTCATGTGGCAGTTACTTATTCTCTAGAGAGGTTGGTCGTGATTTATATGTGTGAGATCGTTCGTCTTCACAGTGTGCCAGTGTCTATCATTTCTGATTGAGGTACGCAATTCACCTCACATTTCTGGCGGTCAATACAACATGAGTTGGTCATGCAGGTTTAGTTGAGCACAACATTTCATCCTCAGACGGACAGACAGTCTGAGAACACTATTCAAATATTGGAGGATATGCTCCGCTCTTGTGCTATAGACTTCAGAGGATCTTGGGATCAGTTCTTGCCACTTGCGGAGTTTGCCTACAACAACAATTATCAGTCGAGCATCTAGATGGTTCCCTATGAGGCATTATATGGTAGACGGTGTCGATCACCAGTTGGATGGTTTGAGCCGGGGGTGGCTCAATTATTGGATACAAATTTGGTGCAGGATCCCTTGGATAAGGTTAAGATCATTCAGGATAGACTTCGCACAGCTCAGTCCAGGTGGAAGAGTTATGCCGACCATAGAGTTCGTGATGTTGCATTCATGGTCGGAGAGTAGGTGTTACTCCGGGTTTCACCCATGAATGGTGTAATGAGGTTTGGAAGAAAGGTCAAGTTGATCCCTAAATATATTGGACCTCTTAAGAATCTTCAGAGAGTGGGTGATGTGGCATACAAGCTCACATTGCCACCTAGTTTATTAGCAGTTCATATGGTATTCCATGTGTCCATGCTCCGAAAGTACCACTGTGATCTATCTCGTGTGCTAGATTTCAGCTTTGTCCAATTGGACAAGGATTTGACTTATGAAGAGGAGTCGGTGGCTATTCTATCCTTACAGGTTCAACAGTTAAGATCAAAGAGTTATTCTTTAGTTCGAGTGTAGTGGAGAGGTCAGCCCGTCGAGGCAGCCATTTGGGAGTCCGAGTCGAACATGCGGAGTAGATATCCACACTTTTTTACCAGCCCAAGTACTTTTCTATGTTCGTTCGAGGACGAACGATTGTTTTAAAGGTGGAGAATGTGATGACCCGATAGGTCATCTTTTGTTTTAAAACCAAATTCTGTGTTCCGAGGCCTTAAAACCTCATTTTAGTCCTCTTCGATTTGCGTGCGTAGTCCAAGCGTGTTTCCAGAAAGCTTTTATGTTAAAAACTAAGAAAAAACTATGAAATTCTGCTTTTAAATCCATTTGAGTTGACTTCGTTCAATGTTTTGGGACTTGGGCGTATACTCGGAATCGAATTCAAAAGTCCCTAGACCGAAATATTGGACTTTGTTGAAATTTTAAAGTTAAAGGCTCAATGAATTTTAAATGTTTGACCAATAGTTGACTTTTGGATATCGGGTCAGTATTTTGGGTCCAGAACCCGTTATAGGTCAAATACCATATTTATGAGTTGTCTATGAAATTTGGTGGGAAACTGAGTTGGGTTGACGTGTTTTGGACGTCCAGTTATGAAAATAGAAGTTTCAAAGTTTTCTTGAAAATTTCATTTGATTAGGTGCTCAATTTGTAGTGCTAGGTATTATTTTGGTGATTTGATCACCTGATCAAGTTAGTATGATATTTTTAGACTTGTGTGCATGTTTGGTTTGGAGCCCCGAGGGCTTAGGTGAGTTTCGAATAGGCTATGGAGTGAAAATTGGACTTAGAACTCAGTTGGTGGTTCAGATTTTTGTCGTAGGACTCAGACCTTGCATTTGTGAGTTCAATCATCGCATTTGCGACCATTGCTGGGTTTACATTTGTGATCCACTCATCGCATTTGCGAAGAGTGGCAGGGGAGGCTAGAGTTCGCATTTGCGAGGTGGGTGTTGGGTAGGTAGTGATCACAAATGCGATCATTTGGTCGCATTTGCGGATGCATCAGAGTTTGCCATTGTGCACCATTCTTCGCATTTGCAAAGATAGTAGAGGTGAGAAGGTCTTCACATTTTTTATGGTTCCTTCGCATTTGCTAAGCCCAGGTCGCAATGTGACATCTGCAGCTGAACAAAATATGACTTAGACGGGATTTTTGGTTCTTTCTGAAAATTTTCAAAACCTTAAACCTTAGAGGCAATTTTTCCAAGACTCATTCTTCCCCAAATAATTGGTAAGTGATTCTAACTTATTTCCTTTCAATCTTTCACTACATTTCACAATTTTCAACCTAAAATCTAGAGTTTTCATGGTGAAATTGGGGGTTTTTGGGTAGAAATTAGGGATTTTGTAGATTGGGGATTAGACCTCAAATTGAGGCCGGATTCCAAAACAAAGCACATAACCGTGCTCGGGGGTGAATAGGTAATCAGGTTTTAGTCCGAATATTGGGTTTGGACCAAGCGAGCCTGGGTGTTGACTTTTTCAATAATGACCTAAATTGAATTCTTTACAATGGTATGTAGTTCCTAAGGCTTAATTTGAATCATTTGGTTGGTTAATTGCTATATTCTATTGGTTCGAAGGCTTGTTTGGAAGGCAAAGCGGTGGTTGAGCTTTGAGTTTGGTCCTTGGAGCGAGGTAAATGTTGTGGTTAACCTTAACTTGAGGGATTAGGACTTATTTGGGTATTTGCTACGTATTTAGATGTTGGGTACAACGTATTGGTGAGGTGACAAATACCTATGTGTTATTATCGGGCTAAAGCATGTGGGTGGGGCTTGGTTTCTTGTAATTATTGCTTTCTTGATTATGTTATCCATGTTTAGACTAGTATTATTAAATTGATCATTCTTATCACGTTTACGAATCTTTTGGTGATAATTGAGTATTGATTTCAAAGTTGAGGTTGGTATTGTGGAACCAAATGTTGAAGTAAGACTTGTTCTTGTTATTTCTATCTCCCTACGAAGGGTGATGTCATGCTATTTTGTGAGTGTTAATGCACGAAGGTTGATGTCGTGCCATGTTGTGAGTGTTAATGCACGAAGGGTGATATCGTGCCATGTTATGAGAGTTAATGCACGAAGGGTGATGATGTGCTTTCTATTATTTATATGGTAAGGTTGAGAGTAAAAGCACGAAAGGTGATGCCGTGCATTTTTCCTTTACTGTGTTTACTTTTTCTTATTGGTTCGAAGTATATTGGTTGATCAAGTTCTTATTATTGTTGTGATTCTTTATCTTGTGATCCTCTCAGCATGTCCCCCTACCAATATTACTTGTATAGCTTCTATTTGTTGTTATTTTGTACATATATTGTTATCTGCACAGGTTTATTATTGGGTGTCTTGTCATAGTCTCGTCACTACTTCGTCGAGGTTAGGCTCGACACTTACCAGTACATGGAGTTGGCTATACTGATACTACACTACACGTCTATGCATATTTTGGTACTGGCCTGAGCTAATCGTGGGGTTAGCGACTGGATTGATGGATAGGAGACACACGATAGATCTGTTGGCATCCGCAGACCCTGGAGTCTCTCTCTAGTTTTGCTATTTTATTGTTTCTTTTCCTTCGAAACATTGTATTTCTTTTCAAACTTTGTTTGTAGTTAATCGTAGTAGCTCATGAGTTGTGACTCCAGATCCTAAATGTTTAAGATATTTTGGGTTTATGTTATTCCGCAAAGTAAATTTTAGTTTCTGTTCAACTTAACTGTTCTTATTTTTGAAATTGGTTAATGTTGGTAGTAAGAATTCTCTAACGTTGGCTTGCCTAGCAAGTAAAATATTAGGCGACATCACGGTTCCAACGGTGGGAACTCCGGATCGTGACAAACTAAGTCTGCAACTTGTTGATCATTACATGTTTTAGCCCATTCTTCTACTTTGGCCTTCATTCTCTTCATTGTTTCCTTGAGAATTTTCATCTCTTTTCGACGTTCAAGAGTTTGTTCCAATAATTGCCTTAACATGTCCATAATCTGAGCATCATATTCCATATTCTCCACTTTGTTCCTATCAAACTCACAAATATTATGAGAAACATCAAAATAAGGGCTCGAAAAAGGATAAAAAGAATTAGTACAGTCATCCCAATGGCCACCTTGACGACCACGCATATTACAAATATTCAACTTAAAGGATTGAGATTGTGCACCGAACTCTAACTTGAACATATTCTCTTGGTTTCACTACTTACATTTATTTGCTTATATTCACTGCATTCTATTTATTGTTCTTCATTCATTGCTCATTATTGGCCATAAGGAGCCACCATCGAATTTATCTTAACTGTTAATCCTCCATTGACTGCCCCCAGCCGGGCACCCGACTCAACCTTAAGGCCCCGTATACGCAAGATCAAGGCCTCAATTTCCAGCCATTCAGTTTGATTATTACACTATCTACGAGCTCTTATCTTATCTTCTAATCTTACACTTAGCATCTATTGCCTAACAACTAGCATAAAAATAGATCACATATTTTTAGAACTACAAAATCAAATCTAATTGTAATCACCATTTTCAAGGTTAACACACAATTTCTAAAAGAATTATTTGTTTACAAAAATACCCTCATAAACAGTCTATCACTTTATTCTTTTAAAATAAACATATGTTTAACTCTATGTATTAAAGAGCGAAAATCATCAAGGTATTTGTGTGAATAGATATAATCCATGTAATCGCAGAAACTATCAAAATCAAAAAAGAAGTGACAATAGTTACTATAAGTATACGAAAGAACCGTTTTTTTCTAAATCCTATCATGCAATTGGGGCCTTTTCTTTTTCTCTTTTTATTTATTATTTATCGTGAATGGGGAAATCATTACACATAGTATGCCCGATCAGCGTATTTTTTTGTTTTACGCCCTGTAACTCTTCTTGAGCCAGGCTTGGACAAAATAGCAAAGCAAGTATTAGTAGTATAACAAAAAAGCCTTCCTCGTCATTAATATCTTTGCTCACGGAAATTGTGACCTCTCGGGAGAATCGATGAAGGAATATTTTATATGAAAAAAAGTTTTAAAAAATTATTCGATTTACCTACATATATTTGTAGTATATAATAGAATATTTATTTAAAAAAATAAAATATGCTAAGTGTTTATTTATCTACTTGGGATATGATTTTATTTCTCACTTTCATGGACTATTAGGCAAAGAAAGTTTGAATTAAAAAAATAAAAGAAAAAAGAGTTGATTACAAGTGCATTCCAGTACGTAGTAGTAGAGTACAAACTTATAAATTTACAAAGATTAACTTGGCAGAGTATGGATATAAATTGTCACGACCCAAAATTTAAATGTCGTGATGGCGCCTTCTCAATACTAGGCAAGCTGATAACCTCAATAAATCACAACAAAATTTTAAGTTTGCAAACATATATATTAGATTGAATAGAAAATCCCACAAATACTGATACAAATATACTCCCAAAATCCGGTGTCACTGAGTGCATGAGCATCTAAATGATATCATAGTTTGACTGATACACCCACTATCTAGAAATGTAGAACAGTACAAATAACTGAAAGGAAAGAGAGTCAAGGTCTGCAGATGCCAAAGAAGCTACCTCATTAGTCTCTAACAAATAAAACCCCGAACTCTAGCAGCCACCATATCCGGAAGTACCTGGATCTGCACACGAATTGCAGAGTATAGTATTAGTACAACTAACCCCATGTACTCAATAAGTAACAAGACTAACCTTTGGGCTGAAAGTAGTTATGAGCTCAACAGGTACACCCCAGTATAGAAATAACATTACAGAATTGTAGACATGCTTTCAAATTCAGCAGAAAATGCCAATACAAGTAAAATAGATCAATTTTGCATGATATGAGGAATATGACATCTCTATATCTACATGCCAAAAATACATGTTGTATGTGATGTACCAAAATGGAAACCTCGTGTACTCACACTCTCAGGATACTCAATCACTCAGTACTGTATATGGCCAATCCAGCACAGGGAAGATCCATCCCCAAATATATATCACTGACAGCCAGTCACTCAGTACTATATAAGGCCAATCCATCCCAAGGAAGATCCATCCTTCAATATAGATAATTAGGCAAGATCCATGCGAGGGGAAAATCCATCCCTCAATATAAATGCTTCGGGCAAGATCCATGCCCAAGGAAGATCCATCCCTCAATATAAAATAAACTGTGCTCACTGTGTGGGGGTGCAAACTCCGGACGGGCTCCTTTAGCCAAGCATTAGAATAAGCCATATCCAAGCATAATTAGGTAAAACATGTTGCGACATGCAGCCCGATCCCATAAATATCACTTAAAATATCCGGTCTCTCGGGCTCTCAATGACATGAAAATCAACTCGACATAATGATATGATGTATCAATAAATGGCAACAGAGACTGAGATATGATATGCAAATAATAGATGTGACTAAGTACAAAAAATTACAATTTAAACAATTAATTCCACAACAATACAACCTCTGTGGTTCAAAAAAATATCGGCATATAGCCTAAACATGAACTTTAACATGAATCTCAGCTAAATTTCTCTAACACGTGGAGAATATGTGGAAAATGGCATGATTATTTGATTATAAAACTCCATTAAATCAATTAAGTCACAATTTCAATGGTGTACGGCCACACGCCCGCATGTGCGTCACCTCCAAACAAATCATATAACACGTAATCCAGGTATTCATACCCTCAGAACCAAGTTTCGAAGTGATACTTACCTCAAACCATGCAATTCTTTATTCCAATAAGCCTTTTCCTCGTGATTCGGTGTCCGAACGCCTCAAATCTATTCACAAATAATTCGATACAATCAACATAAATTATAGGAATCAATTCCATGTGAAAAATACTACATGTTCCAATAAAAATCCGAAATTCAACTCAAAAATTAACAATGGGGTCCACATCTTAGAACCTGACAAAAGTTACAAAATATAAACGCCCATTCAACCATGAGTCCAGCCATACAAATTTTACCAAATTTCGACATCAACTCGACCTCCAATTCCTCAAATCTTATTTTAAAATCTCTAGGTCCAAATCCTCGAATTTCATCTCAAAAACATGTAATCTATTCGAAATACTCAATGATAATTCAATATTATTGACTAACAATGATCATAGGGGACTTACCTCAAGATTTCCCGTGAATTCTCGCTCAAAAATCGCCTAACCCATGCTTGAAATGTCCAAAAATGGGAAAGACTCTCAGACCCTTTGTTTTTATTCAGCCCAGGGATTTTATGCATCTGCGATGCACTTAGCCGCATCTGCGAGGGCCTTCACCCTTCTGCGGCTTCATGTGCTTTTGTGGACAGAAGTCCGCTTCTGCGACGAGGCCAAGCTTCTCTCTTTTCGCTTCTGTGGTCTATCAGCCGCATTCGCGACCTTGCAAGTGCGCAAAATTCTCGCAGCTGACTACCCAACGCCTTCACTCATGTCCACTTTTGCGATGGGCCTTGCACATCTGCGGCATCGCACCTGTGATCAAAGCTTCGCAAATGCGGTTACACCAGAAGCAAAATTCCATATTTTCCTTAAGTCCAAATTTTGATCTGTTAACCATACGGAATCCACCCGAGGCCATTGAGACCTCAACCAAATATACCAATAAGTCCTAAAACATCATAGGAACTTATTCGAGGCCTCAAATCACATTAAACAACGCTAAAAACACGAATCGTATCCGAATTCAAGCTTAATGAAACTAGGAAATTCCAACTTCTATATTCGATGTCGAAACCTATTAAATCAATTCCGATTGATCTCAAATTTTGCACACAAGTCATAAATGACATGACGGACCTACTCAAATTACTAGAATCAGATTCCGACCCTAATATCAAAAAGATAATTCCCGGTTAAACTTCCAAACTTTCAATTTCCTATTTTCGCCATTTCAAACCAAATTTAACTACGGACCTCAAAATAAATATCCGAGCACTCTCCTAAGTCCGAAATCACCATACGAAGTTATTGGAACCATCAAAATTCTACTCCGGTGTCGTTTACACTTAATTCACCATCTGGCCAATCATTTCAACTTAAGTTTCAAATCTTGGAACTAAGTACTCCAATTCATTCTGAAACCTCCCCGAGAAGTCACATAATTATAATTGAATAAAAAATGAGTAGTAAATGGGGGAACGTGGTTGTAATACTCAAAATGACTGGCAGGATCATTACATTCTCCCCCTTTTAAACAAACGTTCATCCTCGAATGGGTTTAGAATTATACATGGAGTCTCAAATAGGTGTGAATATTTGCTCCGCATCTCCCGCTCAGTCTCCCATGTAGCTTCTCCGACTGGATAGCCTGATCTCCACTGTGGTTTCTCTGAAGCTATGTTCTTTGACCTCACCTTTTGAACCTGTCGGTCCAAAATGGCCACCAGCTCCACGTCATAAGTTTAATTACCATCCAACCGAACCGCACTGAAATTCAAAACATGAGACGGATCTCCGATATACTTTCGGAGCATGGATACATGAAACATTAGGTGAACACCCGATAAACTAGGCGGCAATGCAAGTTCATAAGCCACCTCTCTGATCCTCTTAAGTACTTCGAAAGGCCTAATATATTGAGGTCTCAACTTACCCTTTTTCCAAATCTCATAACACCTTTCATAGGCGAAATTCTGAGTAGCGCCTTCTCTCCTACCATATAAGCAACATCATGACCCTTCCTGTCAGCATAGCTCTTCTATCTAGATTGCGCCGTATGAATTCGATCCTGAATCAATTTAACTTTTTCCAAAGCATCCTGAACTAAGTCAGTACCCAAAAGACTAGCCTCACCCAGCTCACACCAACCTACCGGAGGCCGACACCGTCTCTCATACAAAGCCTTATACGGAGCCATCTAAATGCTCGATTGGTAGCATTTGTTATAGGGAAACTCTACTAGCCACAAAAATTGATCCCAAGAACCTCGAATATCTATAATACAAACACGTAACATATCTTTCAATATCTGAATAGTGCGCTTGGATTGTCCGTCCGTCTGTCTGTCTAAGGGTGAAATGTTGTACTCAGTTGTACCTGTGTGCCTAACTCTCGTTGCACTGCTCTCCAAAAGTATGATGTAAACTGTGTGCCCCGATCTAAAATGATGGACAGTGGCATACCGTGAAGGTGAACAATCTCGCTGATATAAATCTCTGCCAACCGCTCCGAAGAATAAGTAGCACCAACTAGAATAAAATACGCGGACTTGGGCAATAGATCCACAATCACCCAAATAACATCAAACTGTCTCAAAGTTCGTAGGAGTCCTACTACGAAGTCCATGGTGATACGCTCCCATTTACACTCCAGAATCTCAAGTTTCTGAAGTAATCCGCCCGGTCTCTGATGCTCATACTTCACATGTTGATAGTTTAAACACCGTGCTACAAACTTCACTATATCTTTCTTCATCTTCCTCCACTAATAATGCTACCTCAAGTCTGATATCTTTGCGGCACCCGGATGAATGGAATACCGCGAACTGTGGGCCTTTTCAAGAATCAACTCACGTTGCCCATCTAAGTTTGGTACACAAATCTGACCCTGCATCCTCAACACCCCATCATCTCCAATAGTAACATCTTTAGCATTGTCGTGCTGAATTGTGTCCTTTAGGACAAGCAAATGAGGATCATCATACTGGCACTCTCTGATGCGTTCATATAAGGAAGAGCATGAAACTACACAAAGCAGCACCCGACTTGGCTTTGAAACATCTAATCTCACGAACTGATTAGCTAAGACTTGAACATCTAAAGCAAGCGGCCTCTCACCAATAGGAATAAATGCAAGATTACCCATGCTCACTGCCTTTCTACTCAAGGCATCAGCCACCACATTGGCCTTTCCGGGATGATACAAAATAGTAATATCATAGTCTTTTAGTAATTCCAACCATCTGCACTATCTCAAATCTAGATCCTTTTGTTTGAATAAATGCTGAAGACTCCGATGATCTGTAAATACTTCACAAGACACACCGTAGAGATAGTGTCTTCAAATATTTAATGCATGAACAATAAATGACAACTCTAAATTATGAACACGGTAGTTATTTTCATATGGATTCAACTGGTGCGAAAGATAAGTAATCACTCTACCCTCCTACATTAATACACACCTAATACTAATCCGAGAAGCATCACAATATATAGTATTAGAACCCGATGCTTAAGGCAAAACTAGAACTGGAGTTGTGATCAAAGTAGTCTTGAGCTTTTGAAAGATCTCTTTACACTCATTCGACCACCTAAATTGAGCACCCTTCTGGGTCAATTTAGTCATAGGCACTGCAATAGACGAGAAACCCTCTACAAAGAGGCGATAGTATCCGGCCAAGCCGAGAAAACTCCGAATCTCATTAGCTGAAGATGGCATGGGCCAACTCTGAATTGCCTTAATCTTCTTCGGATCCACCTTAATTCCATCACTGGACACTATGTTTCCCAAGAATTCAACCGAACTAAGCCAGAACTCACACTTGGAGAATTTGGCATAAAGTTTCTTCTCCATTAGCCTCTGTAGTACACTACTTAAATTTTGTGCATTCTCTTCATTGCTACGTGAGTAAACTAGGATGTCATCAATAAATACTATGACAAACGTATCAAGATACGACTAGATTACACTATTCATCAAGTGCATAAATGCTGCTGGGAAATTGGTCAACCCAAAAGACATCACGAGAAATTCATAGTAACCATACGGGTCCTGAATGCCATCTTTAGAATATCCGAATCCCGAATTTTTAACTGGTGATACCCAGATCTCAAATCAATTTTGGAGAATACCCTCGCTCCCTAAAGCTGGTAAAATAGATCATCAATACATGGAAAATGATACTTGTTCTTGATTGTAACTTTGTTCAACTACCTGTAGTCGAGGCACATCTGCAGAATACGATCTTTCTTTTTCACAAACAAAATAGGTGCATCCCAAGGAGACACAATATACCTCTTATCAAGAAGTTCCTGAAGTCGCTCTTTCAATTCTTTCAATTCCGCTGGTGCCATGCGATATGGTAGAATAGAAATGAGCTAAGTGCCCGGCTCCAAATCAACAATGAAATCAATATCCCTATTGGGTGGCATACCCGGCAGATCTACAGGTAACATATCTGGAAAGTCTTGCACTATCGAAACAGAGTCAACAGTAGAAGTATTAGCATCCACATATCTCACAAAAGCCAAATATGATAAACAACCCTTCCCAACCATTCACTGGGCCTTTAAAACAAATTACCCTGCTGGGAACATAATCTAGAGAACCTCTCCATTCGACCCATGATAACCCTGGCATTGCCAATGTCACGATATGTCACGACCCTAATACTGACCCGATCGTGATGGCGCCTATCATGAAACAAGGCCAACCGACACAACTCCCAAATTAACCATTTATCAATAAAAGACATTTGTAAGTCTTTACTTATTCAAATATTTCATAATAAAAGTCTAGATGAACAGTGCAGAATAAATACACAAGCCCGACATCGGGGTGTCACAAGTCACGAGCATCTACCCAAGTCTAAATACAATAAAGAGTCTAAAAATGTACTAAATACAGTCTAAGGAAGACAAGAGGGACAAAAGTAGTGTTGCGAACGTCAGACATCCACCTTTCTGACTCCGATGACTCTACCACTAAGCAATCAACACCCGCTACCGGGTACAGAAACACCTAAATCTGCACAGAAGGTGCATGGAGTAATGTGAATACGCCAACTTAGTAAGTAACAAAAGTAAATGAAAGTTGCACAGTAAGAAAAAACGTAAGCCACATCATAACACTACAACAAATGTAGATAACTTTCAAAGCAGTACACAAATCATTTACTTCGTAAATCAAGCTTAGTTTCAGTAAAAATCTTTTAAAACAACTTTCAATTGTTTCAAAGGAGTGATAAAATAGTGAGTATAAATGATAAAAAATGTATACAGCCCCTTGGGCATAATATCAACAGAACCAGCCCCTTGGGCTACCTCACAGTCACTCGTATTCAGCCTCTCGGGCATAACATGAATCAAGAACTGCCCCTCGGGCAAACATGTATCAACAATAGCCCCTCGAGAAACAATAAAATTAACCACAGCCCCTCGCGCTACATCACATCACTCTCACTGGGTACCCACGCTCACTAGGGGTGTACAGACTCTAGGAGGGGCACCTTAAGACCCAAGTGCAATAACAAGCCATCTCGTGGCATAATCAAACAGGCTCTCGGCCTCATATCAAGCCACCGTGGCGTAACAACTCAGCCTCTCAGCCTCATAATCATGAATCAGTATAATACTACTATGGTGCGCAGCCTAATCCCACAGTATCCTCACAACACAAGCCCTTGGCCTCACTTAGTCAGAAATCTCTCTATCCATTTGGGCAATAGTAAAACATGATGCTCAGCCCAAAATATCATTTATAAAATCAAAATTGAGTAAATATGGATGAGTTATGAAAATAGTAGTATACAACATGGCTGAGTACAAATATGAAGTCAAAACAGTGAGGAATAGCAGTAAAAATCCCCTAAGGGTCCAAAACAGCTGCCACAGAGCCCAAATACGATATTCAGCCCAAAACATGGTAATAGTTTCCAAAACACAACAATATCAAACAGTTTTCAATCAAATGCGCGACTTAACGGTCATACAGGATGGACTAAGTCACAATCCCCAATGGTGCATGACCCCATGATCGTCATCTAGTGTGTGTGTCACCTCAAAGTAGCACAACGATGTGAAATCCGAGGTTTCATACCCTCAGGACAGAAATTTATAATTATTACTTTCCTCAATCCGGTCCAAACTCTAGCCCGTGCTGCCCTTGCCTCTCGACTCGGTCTCCAAATGCTCCAAATCTAACCAAATACAGATTTATACCATCAAAATAGGCTAAGGGAACAAAGTGTACTCTAAAATAACCAATTTACATAAAAAATACCGAAATTGGCTAAACCCGACCTTCGAGCCCACGTCTTGGAATCCGATAAAAATCACATCAATAGAATCCTTATCCTCTCACGAGTTCGTACATATCAAATATGCCAAAATCCAACCACAAATGAACCCTCAAATTCCTAATCGAAGGTCTCCAATTTCAAGCCTAATCAGTGAAATAATACCATAGAAACTAGTTTAGGGTCCAAAAACCTTACCTCTATGAAATCCCCTCTAATTCCCTCTTCAAATTGCTATCCAAAGCTTTCTCCTGAATGAAATATCGTGAAAAACCACTCAAACTCGCGAAGGACCAAATATATATGTTCTGTCGCAACTAAACCGCATCTGCAGTCCAATTATCTAATCTGCAGTTTCACTTAAAACTAAAAGTCCGCACCTGCACATCATCCTCCGCACCTGCAGTCTCGTAGGTGTGACCAAACCATCCACACCTGCGCTTCAGCCCTTCACACCAACTTCTGCATCTCCAGCTAGCCATCCGCTTCTGCGGCCACGCACCTGCGGTCCCCAAGCCGCAGGTGCGGTTATAACAGTGGTTCAGTAGCTTCAACTACAAATCTCAAACTTCAAATCTCCCGTCAATCACCCGAAATCACCTCGAGGCCCTCGGGACCTCAACCAAACATGCCAACATATTCCATAACATCATTCAAATTTGTTCCAACCTTCGGAAAGCTCAAGACAACATCAAAACACTTTTACATCGGATTCAAGCCTAAGAATTCCAAAAACTTCCAAATTCCGGTTTCAATCAACAAGTCTATCATACCTCATCCGAAAGACTATTTTGCACACGCATCACAAATGACACAACGGACCTACTCCAACTTCCGGTATTCCATTTCGACCCCTATATCAAAATTTCACCTATCAACTCTAAAACACCAAAATTCCAAGTTTGCCATTTCAAGTTTAAATCTACTTCGACCTCCAAAACACATTCCGATCATGCTCCTAAGTCCCAAATCACATAATGGAGCTAATCAAATCATAAAAATTCAGTTCCGATATCATACACTAACAAGTCAAATTTTGGTCAAACCTTTCGAATTTTTTCGCCTCAAACAGAGAATAGTTCCTCCACATTCATTTCGATTACCCTGAAAACTAAAACCGATTGTTTACATAAGTCATAATACATCACACGGGGCTAGTCATGCCTGAGAACTGGCGAGTGAAGTGAAAAAGCTCAAAACGACTGATCGGGTCGTTACATCCTCCCCCACTTAAATATACGTTCGTCCTCGAACGTGCCCAGAGTTATTCCGAAAATCATCAATCGCTAAGTAACCTTACCATGCACATACCCGGGGGTGATCCCACGTCATCCTATCTCATATAGGTCCGACAACACAATGTAACTGAAATTTTACAATCCAACCTAGCACATAAACCTTAGAACCACATTTCCACTTCTGAAATAATCTACCAGATCAGAACCTCACATCTATACTCCGAACACACTGCAACCGAATCCGTTTGTATTCATTTTAGATCCCGACCATCTAATTTAATCCAACACAGCTACTCTGGTGACATGACACAATCATTCTATCTAAAGACACAACTCGTGTAATCCGCACACCAATAAGCAAAAATCCGAATGTACTCAATTCATAAAAATGACTCAAATGAAAGATTTGTACCGCATGCTCACCTGTACCATCACAACACAATGTTGAGAACCCATCACACGTTGTAGAACAATAACGCAGAAATCTATCCTGTAGGATCATACCTCCACCTAGCTTCACTCCAATACGCGACCTCATCCAAACAATAGTCCACGTAAAACACCTCAAGTCATTATGCTCAAATCAACAACCACGCACAATTTGATGTCTATATCCAAAACAATTCATCATAACCACGGCAAAGTAATTGATACAGCATTACACATACCCTAAAGGACACAACCGATAGACCATCCACAGAGCAATACCCAATACTCTTCCTGCTCGAATTCCACTAAGAGACTCTAATAAAATCGCACCGCATGTGCCTATAACCAACAAATTCCAAAGCCTCGCAACCTGTAAAGGTAACTTATAGATCTCCCTAGCTCATTAATAAGCTCAACAACAATCGAATCAATACATCCCTCAACAATACAACTTAGAGTCAACCAAGCCGACTCAAGTTAGAACAAACATCTACCTTGGCGTACCAATTAACCCCTTATCAAGGAGTCCCTAAAGTTGCTCCTTCAACACCTTTAACTTTGTCGGTGCCATACGCTATGGTGCCCGACACAAAATCAACAACCCTGTCCGGCGACATGCCTAGCAGCAGGAAACACATCCAAAAAAATCCCTCGTCACCGGAACTGAATCAATGGTAGGAGTCTCTACACTTACATCTATCACGAAGGCCAAATAAGAAAGACAACCCCTTCCAGCCATCCGCTGGGTCTTCAAAAATGAAACTACCCTACTGAAAACATAATTCGTTAAACCTTTCCACCCAATCCGTGGCATTCCCGGCATAGCCAACGTCACCGCCTTAGTGCAACAGCCCAGAATAACACAACACTAAAACAACTAGTCTATACCCAATATCACATCCAAACTCTAACATACCAAGCAATAAAGGATCCACTCGGGTCTCCAAACCCCCAATAGTCACCACACCAGGCCGATACGTGCGACCCACAACCACAACATAACCTGTCTATGATAATTCCCGGTCTCTAAGTCCATAAAGCACACGAATCACCATATTTGAACCCAAGTCCACCCTATGAATATACAACACACCTCTAATACCCAATAATCCCACGAGAGGTACCCCTATAATTCTTCGATGCCACCAAGCAAACTCGAATATCAGCATTCAATCCAACAAGAGAGTGCCGCAATACTAATGAAGTATCCTCAACTCAAACACATCGCCCTTTCTAAAATGTATACCCTCATCAAGCCACACCAATCAGTAATCTCATTTATCTAGTGATCCGAACTGTCCATGCTACCTAAGAATTTGTGACCTTCCTTTCAAACTGAATTGTGACCTTACACATACAAGTATCAATCCTACACAACATATCGCATATACCATACCATCCTAGGATAAGCATGAGAACTTCATACCCATTTCTGAGCCACAAGCAACTACGTACTCAACTAGCCAAGAACTTTCCATTGATCCCATCTAGAATAAAATCGCTATACATCTCATGCTCCTCACGCTAGTAGAAAATATACAACTCTAACCGTGGTAGAAACCATCAAGAACTCTCTGAATTCCATTTGCACAAAACTAAACTGTCTGGACTGAATCCTTCTAACTCAACCAAGCTACGCAGGCAACTAAAACCCCAAAAAATTGTCGTGAAGCACCTGTAGAAATTCATCGCCTCGTAAGCACCCAAAGAATTAATCATATCCTTACCATGACGTCCTAGCCTACTACCAAGCCAACCCATCTACCCAAGTTCCTTCTATTTTTCTTTTGACTTGATACTTCTTCTCGCTATAAAACCATAATCCTCAACCCAGACTTGCCACACGAGGCCCAAGCATAAAGCCACACTCTCCTACGATTCATAAGCCACTAACTACTTTCTCAAATATACCCAAAAGTACCACATGCGAAATGCTTTCCCTGAAGAGACTTCCAGCGAATCTAAAGTCATTACCTTCACCTTTCTGATACTGATGTATAGAATTCATAATGATATAGAAATACCATAAGTATTGACACCCTTCAATGCAAACATTAGTTTCTAGCCAAATATACAACCTGAAAATCTCCAAATATTACGTCTAAAATCTTGAACCCATTAGAACCATATTTGAGAGTCATCCACTCTACTCAAACCTCAATTAGACTGATTAAATGAACTGAACAACATGTGCCTCAATAGCACTCCGACACTGTAGAAGATAACTTCACCTTAATGGAACAAAGCAACTTCCTGTTCTATGCACCGAACATCCTTTATCAATAACAACTCAAGTCATTTCGTGATTCTCATACACCCATACAACATAACATAGCCTTTATTAAAATTCCCTATACTCAAACCATTCTCAATCTCAACCCTTGCAAGTCACAACCGATTCACTAGTATCCGTCAAACTGAAACCAATACAACAAATAACCATGCCATCAACTAATCAATAGCGAACTCCCCCACTTGGCTAAAAGCCATAGGTCAAAACACACAACAACTCCTAATACATATACTTTATCACTGAAAAAATACCATAGTGAGATTAAACTCAATCCTTCATAAGCTCGTACAAGACAGACCATCTAGTACCTCAAATCTCCTGCAAATCTTGCATTCGTCCTCGTAGCAGTCAAGCCCATTCTCTTATGAAACACAAATTCAAATTGCAACACATACATTTCACTAGTAAAAGATATTTTCCAACAAACCACATAAGGATCACACAACTTCAGAACACTCCGGGGGAGATAACCGACCTGCTTTGCCTCAAATTGACATCCCTTTATACCCTTCCACCGTTATAAACATTACGCAGTCACTTAATCTTCCTAAGTCTGAACTCATATCACAACGTGAAATCTACTTCACTTCCCAACTAGGAAACATGAAAAGATCCTTCAACACGCCCACGACTCGTGCTATACATCAAATCACGATGGAAACCAAGCACCAAATAGTTCTTCTATCCTTAAGCAGACCCTTTTCGTCGCTTCCAAATCGTATGAATACATTTCGAAGTCATATCATACTCATCACATAGTCATCCAGCCATCACCTCTACTAACAGGGACACTACCAAACATATAAGTTCAAAAACACATACTCATCCAATCAGTACCTTGGTGCTCAAGCTACAGGCAAAGACCCGCCCTCAAGTCCTCCAGACTGGCCCAACATCAATGCACATAAATCACATCTCACCCCTCGATCAGGGTATCACAAGCCGTCAATGCATAGCTGATACTGATGGCTCATGCGCGCACACAAATGTGTAGAAGGAATTTCAAGAGTTATATTTCAAGATGAATCAATGACGCACGATAAGAATTCAAGAATGTGAGATTTCTTAAAGGTTTTGCAGCCTCATGAGGATAAGTACAAATGTCTCTGTACCGATCCGCGAGACTATACTAAACCTGCTCATGACTCATGAGACCTATGTAACCTAGGCTCTGATACCAACTTGTCACGACCCTAAAATCGGCCCGGTCGTGATAGCGCCTATCGTGAAACTAGGCCAGCCGACACAATTCCTGAATTAACCAATTATCAATAAAAGTCATTTTTAAGTCTTTACTTAATCAAATATTTCGTAATGAAAGTGTAAATGAACAGTACAAAACAAATACACAAGCTCGACATCGGGGTGTCAACAAGTCACGAGCATCTACTCAGGTCTGAATACAACGAAGAGTCTTAAATGTACTAAATACAGTCTAAGGAAGACAAGAGGGAGAAAAGCAGTGCTGCAAACATCGGGCAGCTACCTTGCTAACTTCGATGACTCTGCCACTGAGCAATCAACACCCACTACTAGGTCCATAAACACCTAAATCTGCACACATAGTGCATGGAGTAATGTGAGTATGCCAACTCAGTAAGTCATAAAAGTAAATGAAATATGAGCAGTAAGAAAACATGTAAGTCATGTCATAACACTACAACAACTGCAGATAATTTTTAAAGCAGTACATAAATCATTTACTTCGTAAATCAAACTTAGTTTCAGTAAAAATCTTTTAAAACAACTTTCAATTGTTTCAAATGAGCGATAAAATAGTGAGTATAAATGATAAAAAATGTATACAGCCCCTTGGGCATAATATCAACAGAACCAGCCCATCGGGCTACCTCACAATCACTCGTATTCAGCCCCTCAGGCATAACATGAATCAACAACCGCCACTCGGGCAAACATGGATAAACAATAGCCCCTCGAGAAACAATAAAAATTAACCACAGCCCCTCGCGCTAAATCACATCACTCACACTCTGTACCCGCGCTCACTAGGGGTTACAGACTTTAGGAGGGGCATCTTACGGCCCAAGTGCAATAACAAGCCATCTTGTGGCATAATCAAATAGGCTCTCGGCCTCATACCAAGCCACCTCGTGGCGTAACAACTCAGGCCCTCGACCACATAATCATGAATCAGCATAATACTGCTGCGCCGCGCAACCCAATCCCACAGTATCCTCACAACCGAGGACCTCGGTCTCACTCAGTATGAAATCTATCTAGCCACTTGGGCAACAATAAAACATGATACTCAGGCCAAAATATCATTTAAAATATCAAAACGGAGTAAATATGGCTGAGTTATGAAAATAGTAGAATACAGCATGACCGAGTACAAATATGAAGTCAAAATAGTGAGGAATAGTAGTAAAAATCCCCTAAGAGTCCAAAACAGTTGGCATGAAGCCCAAATATGTCATTCAGCCCAAAATATGATAATAGTTTCCAAAACACAATGATATCAAACAGTGTTCAATCAAATACGCGACTTAACTGTCATACGGGATAGACTAAGTCACAATATCCAACGGTGCACGACCCCACGCTCGTCATGTAGCATGTTCGTTACCTCAAAGTAGCACAACTATGTGAAATTTGGGGTTTTATACACTCAGGACAGACATTTACCATCATTACTTACCTCAATCCGGTCCAAACTCTAGCCTACGATGCCCTTGCCTCTCGACTCAGTCTCGAAATGCTCCAAATCTAACCAAATACAGACTTATACCATCAAATATGCTAAGGGAACAATGATCACTCGAAAATAACCAATTTACATCAAAAATCCCGAAATTGGCCAAACCCGACCCCTGGACCCACATCTCGGAATCCGATAAAAATCACATCAATAGAATCCTTATCCTCTCACGAGTTCGTAAATATCAAATATACCAAAATCCAACCACAAATGACCCCTTAAATCCCTAATTGAAGGTATCCAATTTCAAGCCCTAGTTCTTAAATTTTTAACCACAAATTTCCATATATTTCAAGCCTAATCAGTGAAATAATATCATAAAAACGAGTTTAGGGTCCAAAAACCTTGCCTCTACGAAATCCCCTCAAATTCCCCCTTTAAATTGCTATCCAAAGCTTTCTCCCGAATGAAATATGGTGAAAAACCACTCAAAATTGCGAAGGACCAAATATATATGTTCTGCCCCAACTAAACCGCATCTGCGGTCCAGATATCACATCTGCGGTTTTCACTTAAAACCAGACGTCCGCACCTGCGCCTCATCTTCCGCACCTACGGTCTCACAGGTGCGACCAAATCATCCGCACCTACACTTCAGCCCTTCAGATCAACTTCTGCATTTGTGCCTAGCCATCTGCTTCTGCGGCGCATCTAGGGTGCCCAAGCCGCAGGTGCGGTTATGATAGTTGTTCAGCAGCTTCAGCTGCAAATCTCAAACTCCAAATATCACGTCAGTAATCCGAAATTACTCCGAGGCCCTCGAGACCTCCACCAAACATGCCAACATATCCCATAACATCATTCAAACTTGTTCCAACCTTCGGAATGTTCAAGACAACATCAAAACACCAAATTTACATCGGATTCAAGCCTAAGAATTCCAAAAGCTTCCAAATTCCTCTTTCGATCAACAAGTCTATCAAACCTCGTCCGAATGACCTGAAATTTTTCACACACATCGCAAATGACACAACATACCTACTCCAACTTTCGGAATTCCATTCTGATCCCTATATCAAAATTTCACCTATCAACCAGAAAACGCCAAAAATTCAATTTCGCCAATTCAAGCCTAAATCTACTTCGGACCTCCAAAATACATTCCGATCATGCTCCTACGTCCCAAATCACCTAACAGCTCTAACCAAATCATAAAAATTCAATTCCAAGATCATACACTAACAAGTCAAAACTTAGTCAAACCTTTCAAAATATTTTGCTCCAAACTGAGAACTGTTCTTCCAAATTCATTCTGATTACCTTGAAAACCAAAAACTGACTATTTACATAAGTCATAATATATTACACGGGTCTAGTCATGCCTGAGAACTGGTGAGAAAGTGCAAAAGCTCAAAACGACCGGTCAGGTCGTTACATCCTTCCCCGCTTAAACATACGTTCGTCCTCGAGCGTGCCCAGAGTTATTCCGAAAACCATCAATCGCTGAGTAACCTTACCATGCACATATCCGGGGTTGATCCCACGCCACCCGATCTCATATAGGCCCGACAACACAATATAACTAAAATTTCACAATCCAACCTAGCGCATAAACCTTAGAAACACATTTCCACTTCTGAAATCATATACAAGATCAGAGCCTCACATCTTTACTCTGAATAAGTCCGAAAAAGCTGTAACAAACCATACCCACAACCTCAGATGCAATTACACGATATACCACATAACTCAAACTCTCTTAAAGATGACTTTGATCATAGCAGTAGCTCAGAATAACTGAATATCTATAATAAACCTCTTATCAGATAAAGCTTCATTCCAACACTTCTGTATACTGCCAATGATAAATGAATCATATAGAAAGACAAAACAATTCCTCAGATCAGCCATTCATGAAGCCACTTCTCTTTTGGCAAGGACCATAGCAAATTTCTAAACCGAACATCGATATTATCCTTCCAACACGCTGCAACCGAATCAATTTGTATTCATTTTAGATCCCGACGATCTCATCTAATCCAATATAGCTACTCTAGTAACATGACACATCCATACCATCTAAAGCCACAACTCGTGCAATCCGCACAATAATAAGTAAAAATTCGAACGTACTCAATTCATGAAAATGACACAAATAAAAGAGTTTTACTGCAAGCTCACCAGTACCATCACAAAAAAATACTGAGAACCTATCACACATCGTAGAACCAGAGCACACGAATCTATCCCGCTGGATCATACCTCCACCTAGCTTTGCTCCAATGCACGACCTTATCCAAACACTGGTCCACGTGAAACACCTTAAGTCATTATGCTCAAATCGACAACCACACACAATTTGATGTCTAGAACCAAAGCAAATCATCATAACCACGGCGAAGCAATTGACATAACATTACACAAACCCGAAAGGACACAACCGATACGCTATCCATCAAGCAATAACCAATACTCTTCCCGCTCGAATTCCACTGAGAGACCCCAATAAAATCGTATTGCATTTGCCTATAACCAACAAATCTTAATGCCTCACAACCCATAAAAGTAACTCATAGATATCCCCAGGTTATTAATAAACTCAACAACAATCGAATCAATACATCCCTCAACAATACAACTCGGAGTCAACCAAGCCAACTCAAGTTAGAACACACATCCACCTTAGCCTACCAATAAACCCCTTAACAAGGAGTCTCTGAAGCTGCTCCTTCAAATCCTTTAACGCTGCCGGTGCCATACGCTACGGTGCCCGGCACCAAATCAATACTAAAATCAACAACCCTGTCCGGAAAAATGCCTGGCAGAAGGAAACACATTCGGAAAAATCCCTCATCATCGGAATTGAATCAATGGTAGGAGTCTCTGCACTAACATCCATCACGAAGGCCAAATAAGAAAGACAACCCCTTCCATCCATCTGTCGGGTCCTCAAAAATAAAACTACCCTACTGAAAACATAATCCCTCAAACCTCTCCACCCAATCCATGGAATTCCTGGTATAGCCAACGTCGCGCCCTACCGCAATATCCTAGAATAACACAACACAGAAACAATCAGTCTATACCCAATATCACATCAAAACTCTAACAAACCAAGCAACAAAGGATCCACTCAGGTCTCCAAACCCCCAATAGTCACCACAACAGGTCGATACGCGCGACCCACAACCACAACATAACATGTCTATGAGAATTCTCGGTCTCCAAGTCCATAAAGGTCACGAATCGACACATCTAATCCCAACACCACCCTCTGAATATACAACACACCTCTAATACCCAATTATCACACGAGAGGTACCCTTATAATTCTTCGATGCCACCAAGCAAACTTGAATATCAGCAGTCGATCCAACAAGAGAGTGCCGCAATACTAATGAAGTATCCTCAACTCAAACACATTGTCCTTTCTAAAAGGTATACGCTCATCAAGCCACACCAATGTTACATCTCGCATTTTTTGTACATTAAAAATTTGTCTTTAGTTAATTGACATAGACTCAGGGATGAGATTATCTCGAGGTTAGCATATTTATGCTATTTATATCAATCAATAAGTAAGTTCCATAAAGTTTGAAGGGTACACGAATTAAAGAAAATGAGTTTCATTGAAGGTTGTTGATTTGGGATAAAATATGGGTCGAGCGGTAATACCCGATATTTATGGACTAGTACCATACAAGGTACTATATGACCACGGTAGTATAATGTATAAAGTATATTAAAAATAAGTAAATTTTAAGTAATTTGAGAATTTTTTTGATTCTGTAGGTAATTGATTAATTACGGGTAACAGGATATTACCTAATTATCTAATAAGTAATAAAGATTAAAAACACCCCAACCCACCCCATGTGGAAGCAAGCCACTAGCAATGATGTGACTCATGGTCACATTAGAATAGGTGGCATCTTGACAAT
This sequence comes from Nicotiana sylvestris, assembly GCF_000393655.2. Taxonomy (NCBI): domain Eukaryota; kingdom Viridiplantae; phylum Streptophyta; class Magnoliopsida; order Solanales; family Solanaceae; genus Nicotiana; species Nicotiana sylvestris. The sequence continues at coordinate 171,541,440 of NC_091065.1, forward strand.
TCAATTGCAAGACACCTAATACCTTAAGACTTTTAAAACCAAATCATTTTACAATTCTTGCAAAGACTTTTAATAAGCCACTAACAGAGGAGGACATCGTTAGTAACTCATAAAGGTTCTCTCAATTTCATTATCAAAGAATGTTGAAATCAGATCCTACAAGTTTCAACGGTTCCAACAAGATTTAGCAACGTAAAATTTTGCGGTTCTAAGGGAGTACGGTGTATTCTTTTTCCAAGGATATCATAAAGATTTTTCCCTACTCCAAGTATGTTAAGGCTAAGCTTTTCCTTCATTTTAGCATGATCGCGTCATTACGCAAGTTTGATAACGAGCCATAAAGAAAATTTCATATCCCGAAATTTAGGTATATTTTGCTAGTCTCGCAAGTTACGTATAATTTCCTAGTTTTGTAAGTTATAATATTCTCCTTATCGGGACTTCATATTCAATTGAGTATTTCCTTTTTCCAATCAAGATATCAGAGAATTTATATATATAGTATTGAAGTATTTTCATTACCATCGAGCTATAATCGATGGGCATGCCCTTATTGGGCAACCTCTGAGCAGATGATAAGTTATACACCGAGCCTACTGTGGTCGAGCGCCTATGAGAAAGCCCGGTTGGCCTTGATACAGAGCCTAGTATTGCCGAGCGCCTATGAGTGAGCCTACTATGGCAGCGCAGTTTTATATATATATATATATATATATATATATATATATATATATATATATATAACGAGCTTTATGGGGTCGGACAACTGTTTTACTTATTATATTGAGAGAATTTAGTCAGTATTAGTAGTTAAGCATATGTTTAAGTTATTAGTTCAATTTCAGCTTTCAATATATTACCTTACATACTCGGTACATTATTTCATATTGACGGTACTTTCTAGGGGCACTGCATTTCATGCGTGCAGGTTCGGACATACAAACGGGTAGACCTCCTCAGTAGGTGTATGCCCAAGTTCAGCCTTCAGTAAGCTCCCCGTCTTTTGGAGTTGCCGGGTCTAGCAGTTTGGTGTACATCTTGTGTATATATGTAGATAGGTTAAGGGTAGGTCAGGGCCCTATTCCGATCATAGTACATCTATCAATAGAGGCTTGTAGATATATCCTGTCAGTTAGTGTTGTATGTTGGGCTTGTAGGCCCTGTACATATATTTTGTTGGCTTGTCAGTTGTAGTAATTATGACGGCCATGCCGGTCCAGCTTTATGTTGACATTTACTCAGTGTTAGTGTCTATTCAGTTGTATATTTTGCATTGCACATTATCTTGCAATGTGCTCCATGGCCAAAGTATGACATTACATGTTCAGCGTCTCTTAGTCACAAGTGGTATGCGAGGATAGGTGAGGCACTAGGTGCCGGTTTCGCTCCCCAGGCTCGGGGCATGACAAAAGTGGTATCAATGCAGTTCTGTCCTAGAGAGTCTACAAGTCGTGTCTAGTAGGGTCTTGTTTATAGATGTGTGGTGCACCATATTATAAGCAGGGGACTATAGGGCATTTAGGAGTTGGTTACCCTTCTTTCAAATCTAAACCGTGTTGTAGCACTGAGTTATATGAATTTTGAGTTAAACTTATGTGTTGACATTTGCATGCACAGATGACGGTAACAAGGAAAACTACGACTAGCCAGAGGAGAGAAACATCAGTAGGTGAGGGGACTAGAAGGTACCCCCAGCAGATGGGGCCCAATCAGAGTGGTAGGGAGAGATCTCTACCCAGCGATTACCGGCTCCTCCACCATATGAGGAGATTCCTAGGGAGACCGCACATCTAGTTCCCCCTCTACTTCCAATAGATCGTGACTTGAGGAGTACTGTAGTGCATTTGTTGGCACAGCTGGTAGCTACCCATCAACAGGCTAGGGCATCCGCTAGTGCAGGACCTTCTGAGGGATCTGGAAGTTCAAGGGTCCGAGAGTTTATTGTTTTGAATCCCCCAGAGTTCATGGGGACAGATCAGAGGGAGGACCTATAGATTATCTTCATAGGATCTTTCGGGTTATGCATGCCACAGAGAAAGAGGCAGTTGAGTTAGCAGCTTTTCGACTCCGAGATATTGCCATCTTTTAGTATGAGGGATGGGAAAGGTCCAGGGGACGTGATTCACCTCTTGCTATTTGGGAGAATTTTTCAGATGCCTTCCTTGACCAGTACTTACCACGAGAGATCTGACAGGCCAGACTCAATCAGTTTCTAGGCCTCAAGCAGGGCAATATGAGTGTTCGAGAATATAGTCTCCGTTTTGACTCATTGGCCAGATATGCACCATCCATAGTTGCTACTATGTGGGATAGAATCCACAGGTTTATAGCAGGGTTGGCCCCAGAGTTGACCGAGGGGTGTGCCACTGCTGCATTGTAGGATAGTATGGATTCTCGCAGATTTAGGCATTTACCCAGAATATAGAAAGGGGTAGGCATCAACAACAGGGTGTAGAGAGGACTGAGTAAGGGCAGCGCAAGAGGGTAAGATTTGCCAGGTCTTAAGAGTAGTCTCAGGGTAGTTACAGGCCCCAGTACTTTGAATGGCCACCTAGACCTCTGCCACCTCAGTTATAGGGTTACAGGTATGACCGCTATACTTAGTTAGGACCAGGCGAAAGCTCTCAAGCATTCGGTTTGCAGTGACAGCAAGGTTCGTGGAAAACATGGTCAATCTCTCCACGGTGTGCCAACTGCGGTAGAGGACATGTGGGCCAATGTTGAGCTGATTCTGATGCTTGTTATACATGTGGACGTCCAAGGCATATGATGCGAGATTGCCCAGATAGAGATTCTAGGGGTATGGCACAACAAGCGAATTCAGCAACATGATCAGCTATGTCTATGCATCCTTCAGGGCGTGAGTCTCAGTCTTCGGCTGGTAAAGGTCGAGGCAGAGGTAGAGGGTCCAGTTCAGGTGGTAGCCAAAATCGTATTTATACGCTTGCAGGTTGAAAGGACCAAGAGTCCTCACCAAAGGTTGTGACAGGTATGTTAACTATTTGCTCTCACGATGTTTATGCCTTGATAGACCCGGCATCTACTTTATCATGTATTACCCCATTTGTCGCACGGAAATTTGGTATAGTCCCTGAAAAACTAAGTGATCCTTTTGCGGTATCTACATCGGTCAGAGAATCGATTATTGCTAGACGAGTTTACTGAGGTTGTACGATATCAGATTGTGGTCATCGGACCTCAGCCGACCTAGATGAGCTAGAGATGTTGGATTTTGATGCTATCATGGGCATGGACTGGTTGGAAACTTGTTATGCCATAGTTGATTGTCGAGCAAAGACAAACATATTTCATTTTCCGAGTGAGTCAGTCCTTGAATGGGTAGGTAATATAGCGCCACCGAGAGGTAGGTTTATTTCCTATCTGAAGGCGAGGAAAATGATCGCAAAAGGGTGCATTTATCATATTGTGTGAGTTAAAGATGTGAATGCTGAGATACCTACATTTCAATCTATTCTAGCAGTCAATGAGTACGCGGATGTATTTCCAGATGAACTTGCAGTTATTCCTCCAGAGCGAGAGATTGATTTTTGGCATCGATTTGCTTCTAGGAACACAACCAATATCCATCCCTTCGTATAGAATGGCACCTGCTGAATTAAAGGAGTTGATGGAGAAGTGAAAAGATTTACTGGAAAAGGTTTCATCAGACGCAGTACCTCACCTTGAGGTGCATCGTTATTGTTTGTACGGAGCAAAGATGGCTCAATAAGGATGTGTATCGATTATAGGCAACTAAACAAGGTAATTATTAAGAATAAGTATCCCCTTCCAAGGATAGACGACTTGTTTGATCAGTTGTAGGGAGCTAGATGCTTTTCAAAGATAGATTTGAGGTCGGGGTACCACCAGGTCAGAGTTCGGGAGAAAGATATCCCAAGACAGCCTTTAGGACCCGATATGGCCACTTTGAGTTCCTTGTTATGTCCTTCGGGTTGACAAATGCACCTGCCATATTTATGGACTTGATGAATAGCCTATTCCGACCATATTTGGATCTGTTCATGATAGTCTTTATTGATGATATTATGGTTTATTCACGTTCAGAGGATGAGCATGTGGATTACCTACGAGTAGTACTCCAAACCCTCCGTGATAATAAATTGTATGCTAAGTTTTCTAAGTGTGAGTTCTGGTTAAAGTCTGTAGCATTCTTGGGGCATATTGTATCTGACGTAGGTATAAAGGAAGACACTCGGAAGATTGAGGCTGTGAAAACTGGCCTAGACCTACCCCTCTAACATATATTCATAGCTTTCTAAGCTTAGCAGGATATTACCGGAGGTTCGTAGAGGCTTTTTCTTCTCTTTCAGCACCATTAACAAAGATGACATAGAAAGCGACTAAGTTTCAGTGGACAAAGGCATGTGAGTAGAGTTTCCAAGAGCTTAAGAACAGGTTGACCTTAGAGCCAATTCTAGCACTTCCAAAAGGTCTAGATGGTTATGCCATGTATTTTGATACCTCAGGTGTCGGGTTAGGATGTGTCCTAATGCAATATGGGAAAGTAATTGCGTATGTTTCATGATAGTTAAAGAAGCATGAGCGGAATTATCTAACCCACGACCTCGAATTAGCTACGGTTGTCCATGCATTTAAGATATGGCGGAATTATTTATATGGTGTTCATATTGATGTGTTCACAGATCATAAAATCCTGCAATATATCTTCAAGCAAAAAGAGTTGAATTTGCGACAGCGGTGATGGCTTGAGTTATTGAATGATTATGATGTTAACATTCTCTACCATTCAAGGAAAGATAATGTTGTAGGAGATGCCTTAAGTCGTCAATCTATGGGTAGCTTAGCACATGTGCCAAGAAAAGACAATTAACAAGAGAGGTTCATCAATTGGCTTGTTTGGGGATTCGGTTAGTAGACTCTGGCAATGGAGGCATTTTACTCCAAAACACTGCAAAATCATCTCTCATAGCTAAAGTAAAGGAGAGGCAGTACGAGGATCCAGAGTTAGTCAAGTTGAGAGAGCGGGTTCCACAATTGAAGAAGCCATTGTTAGAACTCAAAAGAGATGGGGTTCTCAGATATAGGGGCCGTTTGTGTGTTCTAGATATAGCAGGGCTACGTGACAGGATTATGTCAGAGGCATATTATTCATGGTATTCCATTCATCCTGGGTCGACAAAGATGTATCATGACATTAAGGATGTGTATTGGTAGAACAATATGAAGAAGAACATTGATGAGTATGTCGCTTCATACCCTAGTTGCCAGCAGGTGAAAATAGAGCACCAGAAGCCCGGAGGGCTAATGCAGACTATAGAGATCCCGACATGGAAATGGGAGGTGATAAACATAGACTTTATCACAAGTTTACCTCGTTCCCATCGTAAGTTTGATTCAATGTGGATGATAGTCGACAAGCTCACGAAATCAGCTCATTTTCTTCTAGTCAGATATACATATGCAGCAGAAAATTATGCAAAATTATATAATAAAGAGATAGTACGACTACACGGAGTACCAATATCTATTATATCTGATCATGGGGCCCAGTTTACAACACATTTTTGGAGGTCATTTCAAAAAGGTCTAGGAACTCAGGTGCATCTCAGCACTGCTTTTCATCCACAAATAGATGGACAAGCCGAGTGCCCGATTCAGGCGCTTGAGGATATGTTGCGAGCATGTGGGCTAGATTTTAAAAGAAGTTGGGATGAACATCTACCTCTTATTGAGTTTGCATATAATAACAGTTATCACTCTAGTATCTAGATGGCTCCGTATGAGGCTTTGTATGGGCGCAGGTGCAGATCTCCCATATGGTGGTTTGATGTTGGAGAATCTGGATTACATAGACCAGACCTAGTTCAGCAGGCCATAGAAAAAGTAAAGCTTATCCGGGAGTGACTGTTGACAGTTCAGAGTCGTCAGAAGTCATATTCTGACGTGCGGCAACGAGATTTAGAATTCGGGGTTAATGACTAGGTATTCTTAAAGGTGTCACCTATGAAAGGTGTGATGTGGTTTGGAAATAAAGGCAAGCTTAGCCCACAGTATATTGGGCCTTATAGGATCATTCGGAGAGTGGGCCAAGTGCTTATGAGTTAGAATTGCACTCAGAATTGGAGTCTGTTCATCCGATTTTTCACGTATCTATGTTACGAAAATGCATTGGCGATCCTACTAAAGTGGTGCCCACAGATGATGTACAGATTGCAGAGGACTTGTCATACGAGGAAATTCTGGTTTCCATCCTAGACCGACAAATCCGCAAGCTACGAAACAAGGAGATAGCATTCGTGAAGGTTTTATGGAGAAGTAGGAAGGTGGAAGAGATGACATGGGAAGAAGAGGAAGAAATGAAGTCTAAATACCCCCACCTAGTTCAAACTGAAGATATGATTCGAGGGTATAAACTCTCAGGCCAGTAGGTCATTAGGTAAGTTCTCATTTTTAACTCTCAAAATTTATAATGGACAGTTATGTGGAGCCAAGTGTTGCTATTTATAGACAGTGGACATGTGTGGCATGTATAGTAACTTTTCTGGCTGCGTACAGGTTAGTTTTAGTCTAATGTACGAAAGAGGCTCCGTCAAAAAATTTCCCAATGTATTAGAATACACATTCGAGGGCAAATGTTTCTAAGGGGGGAAGGATGTTACATCTCGCATTTTTCGTACGTTATAATTTCGTCTTCAGTTAATTGATATAGACTCGGGGATGAGATTATCTCGAGGTTAGCATATTTATGCTATTTATATCAATCAATAAGTAAGTGCCATGAAGGTTGAAGGGTACACGAATTAAAGAAAATGAGTTTCGTTGAAGGTTGTTGATTTGGGATAAAATATGGGTCGAGCGATAATATCCGATATTTATGGAATAGTACCATACAAGGTACTATATGACCACGGTAGTATAATATATAAAGTATATTAAAAATAAGTAAATTTTAAGTAATTTGAGATTTTTTTTAATTATGCAGGTAATTGATTAATTACGGGTAACGGGATGTTACCTAATTACCTAATAAGTAATAAAGATTAAAAACACCCCAACCCACCTCACGTGGAAGTAAGACACTAGCAATGATGTGACTCATGGTCACATTAGAATAGGTGGCATCTTAACAATTCAATTGCAAGACACCTAATACCTTAAGACTTTTAAAACCAAATCATTTTACAATTCTTGCAAAGACTTTTAATAAGTCACTAACAGAGGAGGACATCGTTAGTAACTCATAAAAGTTCTCTCAATTTCATTCTCAAAGAACGTTGAAATCAGATCCGACAAGTTTCAAACGGTTCCAACAAGATTTAGCAACGTAAAATTTTGCGGTTCTGAGGGAGTACGGAGTATTCCTTTTCCAAGGATATTATACGGATTTTTCCCTACTCCAAATATGTTAAGGCTACGCTTTTCCTTCATTTTAGCATGATCGCGTCATTACACAAGTTTGATAACGATCCATAAAGAAAAATTCATATCCCAGAATTTAGATATATTTTGCTAGTCTCGCAAGCTAAGTATATTTTCCTAGTTAGGTAAGTTACAATATTCTCCTTATCGGGACTTCATATTCAATTGAGTATTTCCTTCTTCCAGACAAGAGAGCAGATAATTTATATATACAGTATTAAAGTATTTTCATTACCATCGAGCTATAATCGATGGGCAGGCCCCTATTGGGCAACCTCTAATCAAATGGTAAGTTATACACCGAGCCTACTGTGGCCGAGCGCCTATGAGCGAGCCCAGTTTCCCAAGATACAGAGTCTAGTATGGCCAAGCGCTTATGAGTGAGCCTACTATGGAAGAGCAGTTATATATATATATATATATATATATATATATATATATATATATATATATATATATATATATATACCGAGCCTTATAGGTCCAGACAACTATTTTACTTATTAAATTGAGAGAATTGAGTCAGTATCAGCTGTTAAGCATATATTTAAGTTATTAGTTTAGTTTCAGCTTTCAATATATTGCCTTACATACTCGGTATATTATTTCGTACTGATGTCCCTTTCTGGGGGCGCTGTATTTCATGCGTGCATGTTCGGACATACAGACGGGTAGACCTCCTTATTAGGTATATGCCCGAGTTCAGCTTTATCAGTAAGCTCCCCGTCTTTCAGAGTTGTCGGGTCTAGCAGTTTGTTGTACATCTTGTGCATACATGTAGATAGGTTAAGGGTAGGTCGAGGCGCTGTTCCGATCACAGTACATCTATCAGTAGAGGCTTGTAGATATATCCTGTCAGTTAGTGATATATGTTGGAATTGTAGTCCATGTACGTATATTTTGTTGGCTTGTCAGTTGTAGTAATTATGACGGCCTTGCCGGCCAAGCTTTATGTTGACATTTAGTCAGCGTTAGTCTCTATTCAGTTTTATATTTTGCATCGCACATTATCCTGCGATGTGGCCCATGGCCAAAGTATGACATTACATGTTCAGAGTCTTTAAGTCGCAAGTAGTATGCGATGATAGGTCAGGCATTGGGTGCCGTTCTCGCCCCCAGGCTCGGGGCGTGATAACCACTCAGCGATCTCATTTGTCTAGTCATCTGAACTGTCCATGCATTAATTAAAATTCCCTATACACAAACCATTCTCAATCTCAACCCTTGCAAGCCACATATGATTCACTAGCATCCCTCAAACTGAAACCAATACAACAAATAACCATGTCATCAACTAATCAAAAGCCGTCAATGAACAGTTGATACCGAGCGCTCATGCGCGCACACGAATGCATGGAAGAAATTTCAAGAGTTACATTTCAAGCTGAATTAATGACGCACGATAAGAATTCAAGAATGTGGGATTTCCTAAAGGTTCTGCAGCCTCCCAAGGATAAGTACAGACGTCTCCACTACTGATCCGCGAGACTCTACTAAACCTGCTCATGACTCGTGAGACCTATTTAGCCTAGGCTCTAATACCAACTTGTCACGACCCTAAAACCGTCCCGGTCATGATGACGCCTATCGTGAAACTAGGCCAGCCGACACAACCCCCGAATTAACCATTTATCAATAAAAGTCATTTTTTAGTATTTACTTAATCAAATATTTCATAATGAAAGTCTAAATGAACACTGCGGAATAAATACATAAGCCCGATATCGGGGTGTCACAAGTCACGAGCATCAACTCAGGTCTAAATACAATGAAGAGTCTAAAAATGTACTAAATACAGTCTAAGGAAGACAACAGGGAGAAAAGCAGTGCTGCGAATGTCGGGCAGCTACCTTGCTAACTCCGATGACTCTGCCACTAAGAAATCAACACCCGCTACCTGGTCAAGAAACACCTAAATCTACACACAATATGCAGGGAGTAATGTGAGTACGCCAATTCAGTAAGTAATAAAAGTAAATAAAAGTTTAGCAGTAAGAAAATACGTAAGCCACGTCATAACACTACAACAAATGTAGATAATTTTCAAACAATACACAAATCATTTACTTCATAAATCAAGCTCAGTTTTAGTAAAAATCTTTTAAAACAACTTTCAATAGTTTCAAACGAGCGATAAAACAATGATTATAAATGATAGAAAATGTATATAGACCCTTGGGCATAATATCAATAGAACTAGCCCCTCGGGCTACCTCACAATCACTCGTAATCACTCCCTCGGGCATAACAATAATCATGAAACGCCCCTTGGGCAAACATGGATCAACAATATCCCTTCTAGCAATAATAAAAATCAACCACAGCCCCTCGGGCTACATCACATCACTCAAACTGGGTACCCGTGCTCACTGGGGTATGCAGACTCCGGGAGGGCCCCCTCACGGCCCAAGCGCAATAACAAGCCATCTCGTGGCATAATCAAACAGGCTCTCGGCCTCATATCAAGCCACCTCATGGCGTAACAACTCAGGCCCTCGGCCACAAAATCACGAATCAGTATAATACTGTTGCGGCGCGCAGCCCGATCCCACAGTATCCTCACAACATAGGCCCTCGGCCTCACTCAGTCAGAAATCTCTCCAGCCACTTAGGCAACAGTAAAACATGATGCTCATCCCAAATATCATTTAAAATATCAAAATGGAGTAATTGTGGCTGAGTTATGAAAACAATAGAATGCAGCATAACTTAGTACAAATATGAAGTCAAAACAGTGAGGAATAGTAGTAAAAATCCCCTAAGTGTCCAAAACAATTGGCACGAAACCCAAATACGACATTCATCCAAAAACATGGTAATAGTTTCCAAACACAATGATATCAAATAGTTTTCAATCAAATACGCGACTTAACAATCATACGGGACGGACTAAGTCAAAATCCCCAACGGTGCACGACCCCACGCTCGTCATCTAGCATGTGCGTCACCTCAAAATAGCACAACGATGTGAAATTCGGGGTTTCATACCCTCAGGACACACATTTACAATCATTACTTACCTTAATCCGATCCAAACTATAGCCTGTGATGCCCTTGCCTCTTGACTCAGTCTCCAAATGCTCCAAATCTAACCAAATACAGATTTATACAATCAAAATATTCTAAGGGAACAAAGCCCACTTGAAAATAATTAATTTACATCAAAAATGCCGAAATTGGCCAAACCCAACCCCCGTGCCCACGTCTCGGAATGTGATAAAAATCATATCAATAAAATCCTTATCCTCTCACGAGTTCGTACATATCAAATATACCAAAATCCAACCACAAATGACCCCTCAAATACCTAATCGAAGGTCTCCAATTTCAAGCCCTAGTTCATCAATTTTTAACCATAAATTTCAAGCATAATCAGTGAAATAATACCATAGAAACGAGTTTAGGGTCCAAAAACCTTACCTCTACGAAATCCCCTCGAATTCCCCCTTCAAATCGAAATCCAAAGCTTTCTCCCGAACTCACCCTGAGGCCCCTTGGGACCTCAACCAAACATGCCAACATATAACATCATTCAAACTTATTCCAACCTTCGTAACACTCAAGACAATATCAAAATACTAAATTTACATCGGATTCAAGCCTAAGAAATCCAAAAACTTCCAAATTCTGCTTTCGATCAACAAGTTTATCAAACCTCGTCCGAATGACTTGAAAATTTGCACACACGTCACAAATGACACAACAGACCTACTTCAACTTCCGGAATTCCATTCCGACTCCTATATCAAAATTTAACCTATCAATTGGAAAACGCCAAAATTCTAATTTCGCCAATTCAAGCCTAAATCTACTCCGGACCTCCAAAATACATTCAGATCACGTTCCTAATTGCCAGATCACCTAACGGAGTAAACCAAATCATAAAAATTCAATTCCAAGATCATACACAATCAAGTCAAAACTTGCTGAAACCTTTTAAAAATTTTCGCTTCAAACTGACAACTGTTCTTCTAAATTCATTCCGATTATCTTAAAAACCAAAACCGAGGATTTACATAAGTCATAATACATCACACGGGGCTAGTCATGCCTAATAACTTGTGAGCAAAGTGAAAAAGCTCAAAACAACCGATCGGATCATTACACGGTATTAGCGTCACAATCAAGAATGGCATGACATGGAAACAACCAATCCATACCTAAGATCACATCAAAATTGACCATACTAAGCCATAAAAGATCAACTCTGGTCTCCAATCCCCCAATAATCACTACACATGACCAATATACACGGTACACAATGTTAGTATCGCTTACCGATGTAGACACATGAACAATTAAAACTAAGGAGCCACGTGGCATATCCAGACAACGAGCTAAATATGATGAGATATATGAATATGTGTAACCAGGGTCAAGTAATATAGAAGCTTCCATGTGGCATATTGAGACAATACCAGTGATCACTGTGTCTGAAGCAACAACATCTGGATTGGCAGGAATAGCATATAATTGAGTCTGACCACCACCTGATCGGCCTCTCCCTCTATGGCGACCTCTAGCTGCCTATGCCCACCCCGTGCTAGCTAGGTGGGTGGTGACATAACTAGTGTGGGAGTCGCAGCCTGACTCCTCTGTTGGGCTGGAACTCCCGAAAGGCTGGAACAATGTCTCTTTATATGACTCAAATATCCACACTCAAACCAATCACTCTCTAAAAATGTCGGTAAGTACTGAGGCGGACCTTGAGAACCAGAATAGCTACCAAAAGAACCTGGTACAGATGAACCTGAACTGATGGTGCACGAGATGAACTCTGAGCTGGAAGTGCACTAAGAGATGACTAAATCGGTCGAGCACTATATGAACCATAGCTAGCTGATGTGCCATGATGAGCTGAATGATCCATCTGAGTGGGCCTATAAGGAAGACCCCTACTGTGATAGGGTTGCCCCTGAAGGAACACCGCTGGAATTATCCGGACCACAAGACCTTTTGGCCTCCCTCTCCTCACGCTCCAGAGTATGGACCATTTCTAGTCGTCGAGCACTGTCAACCACCTCATCGAACTTAGCACCTGCTATATTCCCCAACGTCATAGCAAAACGAAATTGCTGGTTGAGGCCATTAATGAACTTCCTAATATTTTCCCTCTCAGTAGGAACCAATCAAATTGCATGACGAGCCAAGTCTGAAAACCACAACTCATAGTGGGTCACAAACATATCCTCCTAACTGAGCTGTTCGAACTGCCTGCGCAACTCCTCTCTACGGGTCTGTGGCATAAAATTCTCCAAAAAGAGAATGGAGAACTCATGCCATAAAAGTGGTGCTGCACCAACTGGTCCACTTCTCTCATAAGCCCCCACCATCTGAAGGTTGCCCCAGTCAGCTGAAAAGTTGTAAATAAGACTCCACTGGTCTCTAGAATGCCCGTTGTACGAAGAATCCACTAGCATCTGTCCAAGATATCCTGAGTATCCTCTGACGCAGCTCTACTAAATGATGGAGGATGGAGTCTCCCAAATCTCTCTAGTCTGTTCTGCTCCTCGTCATTCATAATAGGACCCACCTAGGTCTCAGAAGCTACAACTGGCTAGACTAGTAGTACCCCCAATTTTGGAGTCCCGGCACTACTTGCTCTAGTTTACGGGCGATGGGGGTATGAGTACCTCCCCCGGCCTGAGAAGTGGAAGGTGCGGCCTGAGCAAAAATTGCCTAAGGAAGGCCAGTGTAAACAGTTAATATTTGGGCCAAAGTCTCTTGAAGGCCTGGAATCACAATAGGCATAGCTGGAGCCTGAGCTGGTCCCACCGACTCAACTATATCTAGAACCTGCTCCTGAGCTGGAGTAGCTGGTGGGTCAACAGGTGCTGCTCTAACCGCTGTACTAGCTGCACCTCAGCCTCTACTGCGGCCCCGGCCTCTACCATGGCCCCGACCTCTCGTGGCCCTAACTGGTGGTACTGGTGGCTGGCTATCCGATCCGGTAGTACGTATCCTCACCATCTGTGAAAGAATAGAATAAGAAGATTTTGCTTTCTAGAATCAACCCATTCGCACGACCAGAATACAAGAAAGCAAAATTTTTTCCTAAGGATTCGGCAGCCTCTCGAAGATAAGTACAAACGTCTCCATACCGATCCACAAGACTCTACTAAACTTGCTCATGACTCATGAGATCTATGTAACTTGGGCTCTAATACAACTTGTCACGACCCAAAATTTGCATGTCGTGATGATGCCTATCTCAATACTAGGCAAGTCGATAACCTTAATAAATCACAATAATATTTTAAGTTTGAAAACATAAATATTAGATTTAATAGAAAATCTCACAAATACTGATACAAATATACTCCCAAAACCCGACGTTACTAAGTGCATGAGCATCTAAATGATAACATAGACTAGTGCAACCACTGTATGGAAATGTAGAATAGTATAAATAACTGAAAGGAAAGAGAGTCAACACCTGTGGATGCCAAAGCAGCTACCTCGATAGTCTCCAACAGATAAATCCCTAAAATCTAGCAGCTGCCATATCCAAAAGTACCTAGATCTGCACGCGAAGTGCAGAGTGTAGTATGAGTACAATCAACCCCATGTACTCAATAAGTAACAAGACTAACCTTTGGGCTGAAAGTAGTGACGAGCTCAACAGGTACAGTCTAGTATAGAAATAATAGTACAGTATTGTAGACATGCTTTCAAATTCAACAAATAAGCCCAATATAAGTAAAATAGATCAATTCTGCATGATATGAGGAATATAACATCTCTATATCTACATGCACAGAATACATGTTGTATGTGATGTACAACAATGGAAACCTCGTGTACTCATACTCTCAGGATACTCAATCACTCAGTACTGTATATGGCCAATCCATCCCAGGGAAGATCCATCCCCAAATATATATCACTGACAGTCAGTCACTTAGTACTGTATAAGGCTAATCCAGCCCAGGAAAGATCCATCCCTCAATATAGATAATTAGGCAAGATCCATGCCAGGGAAAAATACATCCCATAATATAAATGCTTCGGGAATGATCCATGCATAGGGAAGATCTATCCCTCAATACAAATGCTTCGGGCATGATCCATTGTCATGCCCCGAACAGAGGGAGCGCGACCAGCGCTCAACCGAGTGAACCCGGTCAAGCAAGCATGTTAGATTTACTTCTACCCAAACTCATCCATGAATAAAGAGGAGATGTACTCTGTTAATCATACACTGAAAATATTCCATTATTAACTCCTAATTCATTTCCATTAGCAGTTTCATTCATAATTTCCAAAATACTACAAGTTTATAGATATAATGAAAACATGTTTGCCAAATACCAACATTTCTAATTCAATTCCCAATATCAAATACTATCCACAACCTGTCTACAGAGCTCTAAGTACAACAGAAGAGTAATATGGAAATGTTGGCAACGAGGACCCGGCTATACCTTAAACACAAAGTATAACATCAAGTGATATCAGGCCCAGAATAGAGTAGGGCTCACCAAAACTTGCTGAATAGAGAGTAACGGCTAACGAAGACCAAAGTTGCTCGATGATGAACCACCTGCATCCATTGAAGATGCAGCACCTCCGACAAAAGGGACATTAGTACATATGGAATAGTACTAGTATGTAATGCGAAATGTCCTCTTTAAAAATAGAATACCCATATAAGAAAGGGAAAATCATAGAAACAGCAAATTAGAATCAACAATATCAAAATGCCCAATTGAAATATAACCATTTTTCAAAATTCAAAATATAATATATTTTTTGGTTGGGAGATCATTAGCACCGATATACTATTGTATTTTTAGCACGGAGTCCGATCATGCCCGATTGGCTAGGCCATCTTACCACGAATAATGTGGTTTGACATGTAATGTAAAAGAAAGGTGTTACCAATAGTAGTACCACCATGTGCGCAACATGGCGTCTCATCTCCACCCGATAAGCTAGGCCGCCTTATCACATATGCGTATGGGTTGACTTTTCCAATTCATGGCTAGTATCAGTCACATCCAAATTAAGGGGAATAATCACAATCACATCAATATTTTAATGACATCCCAATTAACGGGAATAATCACAATCCACCCTTAACCGACACGTGTAGTTCCGAGTATGGGCCTTATGACCCACCCTTCCTCAGTTTGCTAGTGATACTCCCAAAAATATTTTTTTGTTTTTGCCCACAAAGGTAATATAGATACAAATGTATTCACCTCATCATCTTTCATATTGTATAAATCTCCATTAGTATTTTCAGCCAATAACAACAACAATATTTCATTGACTCTTTTGGCCATTCACAAGATTGTTTATTCATGGGACGATGGTCGGATTTCATATTCCACACTTTCATATCTTTCCTTCCATGAATCATCATCATAAATATCATCATATATAATATTATGGAAATCACAACTTTAAGTTCGTTAGAAATGAAGGTTTTAAACACAAAAAATTTCTTTCCAAGAAATGGAGTAAGACGATTGGCAATCGATGCACAAATTAAAATCATAAACAAGTAATGCACCATTTATTCTTGAGTTACTTTCCCCCAAAAGAAGGCAATACACAATTTCCACTCACGAATATATATATGAACGCAAAACACCTTGAAAATACTTACAAAGTATAGCATTAGTTAAAACAGCCATATATGGGCATGAATTGAGTAAATAAGCTTTTAGGCAATTTTATTTTTGAAGTCATTTTAAAACAATTGAATTAGGGCTTATTTCTTAACCTTTCTCACATCATCTATTTTCAGTTGCATCACTAGCCACAAGTGTTGATACCCTATTTTGCCCACATATTTTTTATACATATATACTTCCAAAATAGCATATTTGCATCATCATTTAGTCTACAAACCTATACAAGCATTTTTTATAATTTTCCATAATTTTTTTAGAGCTTCAAATTAATTTTTCTTATATTTAAAATTATATAAATATCTAGTAATTATCCTTTAAATTACTTTGTGATGACTTAACTACCGCAAAATTATTATTTACATCCGTAATACATGTTTCAAATATTTTTATCCAATTTTTCTAATTGCATTAGCATTGTTAAGCTATTTAACTAATTTTGCAATAATGGCATGTATTCTTCAAGTAATTGCGTTTATTATATTATTTATATCAAAGTATCATTTTTATATTTTTTATAATATCGAGTTATTATTTTAAAATAGTTTTACAACATAAATACTATTTTTACCATTTTTAGAAGTTTTAATAATTTATTTTAATTATTTCCAAGGGTTTCAAGGGCTGACCCAAAATAAGCCAAAATTTCGGACCAAATTAATGGTCCAAACACTCAAATCACTAGCCCAATTCCCAGATCCCAAACCAAATAACCCATAAACCCAACCCCAATTAAGTATAACCCGACCCATGCCCCTTTCAAGATCAACGACCCTCATCCTTTCTTACCTTTTTTTTAAATTCAAATGACCCCCCTAACCTAGTCATTTTATTATATCCGCCGCCCCTAAATTCCTCTTCTTCTCCATCTCTCTGAGACCTAACCCTAATCCTCCCCCCCCCCCGCCCTCACTCACCTATTGTCGTTCATGGTGGTTCTTCACCACCCCAGGCCTCTAATGACCTCTTCAATGTTGGGTACTTCCATCTCTAAGGTCCTTGAGAAGATTCTCAAGGGGCCAGGGCTAGTCTGCTTACGCCTTTGGATCTTTCTTGCCTGTTTCAGGCCGTTGTGGTTCGATTTTGAGTAAGAATTTCTTATTTTGTCTTAAATCTGTGGGTTCCTAAGTGTATGTTCTCATCTATGATTTACTTCTGAAAACCTTAAATTTTGTCTTTAATCTTCTCAGATCTGTATAGCTCTGAGAAGAATCAGACCTATTTCCTATGATTTTCATAAAAAAATCTTTTGGTTTTTCTAGTGATTTTCCATTTTTCTAAAGCTAGGGTTTCCTGGAAATCCTTTTCTCCAAATGTTTTTTGACTTTGAATGTTTAACCTTCTGTTCTTATGTGCTTTTTGGTCGATTTATGTTGAGTTTGCGTTAGCCCTAGTTGATTTATGCTAAAACCCAATTTTTGGCATTTTCGGTTTGATTCTGAGTTTGATCGTGTTATCTGTGCATTGTTTCGTTCTATACTTTGATTCTCATGATTTCTCATTAGTCCAATTTAAACGTCTTGTGAATTTTACCCTAGTATGCCTCCATTAAGGTTTATGTCTCGATTTCTAGACTGATTCTATGTGTTTATACTTAGCCTATTTGTGTATTTGTGGAAACATATATTATTCTCCTTTAAATCAGTACTATTTCGTATTCCTGGTTCACTTATTTGCTCCGTAAAAACCTAGGGGCTGATTCTTGATTATTCCTTTATTTGTGACCTTATTTAGTTTCTTACCTTATTTGATTAACTGTGATACGTACTGATTCCTCAAGATTGTTTCCTTAATTGAACCCCTGCTTATTTACCCCTAATGCTCACTCTATACTTAACTCTTACTCGATTTTCTTTCCTTAAATATTATCCTGCCCTTTACCATTGGGTAATTACCTCTTAATTAAGGGAGACTATACTGATTTTGTGCGTAATTGATTTCGTAAGCTTCTTAATTGCTAACTGATTGATCTCCTTTACATTATTCTATTTTGCTACTAACTACTATATATACTCTCCTCTATTCTCACTTCTACACAAACATAAATTCACAATACACACATACACTCAAACTATTCTCCTTCTTTGCTACTTGTGCTACTTGTGGGTCTAGCCGGCTGAAAGCCTAGGCTAGATAGTGAAACTGTACTTGCTCTATATTCTCCACTCTTTTTCCTCAACCGGTATGTCTCTAGTTAAATTTGAAACCCAAACTCTATGTGTTTCATTCCTGCATTAGTTCATTGATTATGAATTTGACATATCCTCTTATTTACTTCTTTGTTTAAGCATGCCTAAATTATGCCCAGTTTAATGTACAACTAGTATGTCTACACTTTACATGTTTACCTGATGCTTGACCGGCCTATTTGTTGATTTATGATTAATCCTTTAACTATGTGATCATGTTGGTTACTTAATATGGCTGATCCTACTTGTGTTTTGATTCTATCCTCTACATTTTGGCTCCATGTCTTGATTGCCTACTATATTGGTTAATTTGTTAAGGCATGAAATTCCTAAGTGTTCTATGCATATTGTTGTCCACATGCCTCCTTGCACCCTATTCATGGACCGCCCAATAAGATTCATATATGTTCTTAATCCCTTTCACCCCTATGTGCAAACCTGCCTGCTAAAGTGCCTATGAATTTGAACCTTTTATGATTGATTGGTTGTCTACTGAATTTGCTTTCTGCTGAACTGATTTCAAAATTCTGTTAGTGTTCTTCTAAAAACTGGTTTTCATTCCTAGTATTTTCTTAAAACTGGTCTGTTCTAGAAAATCTTTTCACTCCTAAGAAGTTGTCTCCATACTGTTTTTTACTAAGTCTTTTAAACTATGTCAAGCACTCTCACTTACTCTTAGGTTATTAAGTTCTGCCCCTCTGGTATGTGTACTACTTAAGGATCCTTGAGATCTCTTAGAACTTTGGCATATCAGGGCTGGCTCTTCCACACTGCGCATAACCAATCTCTATTTGAGAAAAGTCTGGGTGTGAGCACTACCCGGGATTCTTGAGGTCCTTAGGGAACTCTAACACACCTGGACACAAGTTTGGCAATGAAATCCTCAGCATTTGAGACTACTGAAGGCATGGTACTCCCAGGTTGGCTTTGGGCCTGCATCAGGATCCCTATAGTTTAATTTATATTGCATTTATGTAATTTATTCAATTCTGGTCTGTAATAATCATTTGTAAATAGATATTGGTGTAACTAGTGAAAAGGGAGGGTAGCTATATGATCTTGTGGGTAAAGCTGGGTAGAAAACATGCTATAGGATTTATATTTTGCAAATCTGCATTAGAATCCATATTTTAGGATTGATATGTTCATTTACATTTAAACCATGTTGAACCTGTACATTAGATATCCTAATTTTAGGGCCTTCACATTTACTGCTTCAGCATGTTGCATGCTCATTTCCTGGTTTTTCGCAAGTACTGTCGCATAAACATCCTGCTATTAAATATCTTAATAAAAAATTGTCATTCTTGTATGCATTAGGTACCATGTTCTTATGAACTTTGTTTGCATCTATTTGAACCACGTCTATTAAATCAATAGCTGTCCATGAAAAGGTTTAAAACAAACTCACGTATAGGTATCATGTCTCTAAACAGAAATTAATAAATCTCCTGTTATAATCTGTATCACCTAGATCCAGCATGCCTATAAGTTGAATAATCTCAAACTTTTTAAACAGCTCCTACAATTGTGATTGTGTAGAATCCCATGCCTAGGCAAGTCTTAGGTAATTAATCTCCTTATAAAAAATGAGAAAATATGTTCTGATCGTGTTTAAACTGCTTAAGTTTCACTGGCTATAAAATCAGTAGGCAAACTGGTTAGGATTCTTCCACCTCCCTTAAAACAACCCTGTATATCCTGTTTCTGTAACATTCATCTAGATATTATGTTCCTAGGCTTTCTGAACTTCTTCAAAATCCGTTGTTTGAGACGTGTTGTTTATTTGCCTATGTATATGTGGAGGTAAATATGAGCCTTTTACATGCTTCCTTAATTGGCAGTCCTATGTGTTATTTGTTGTCGCCTAGACTTTTCCCCATTAAACCCCTTAGGATTGTCTAGAACTGCCTCAGTCTAGAGGTCCTAAATTCCTTCGGGGCCACAAGGAAGGGACGGGTAACAACATGCTTAGAGGTCGTTAATCAAATTCGCTTATATAACCATTAAGGGGATGGTGATGGGTAGTAAAGGGATATGATGACATACATGCTAATGTCACGTGTAGCCCCTCTAGTTGAGGAGGATTATCTGGCATTGCACAGATTGATCCTTTAGGCTAATCAACTTAGGACTTCACTTTCCCTATTCTTATATGTGTTTAAATTATTTAAACTCCCTCTTTTTCTTTACATATACATGTGTTTAAGCTATCCAAACCTCTTTTACTTTCATTATCTGAACTTCATTGATCATATATGTATTTAGATGGGGAAAACTACTTTATTTGCAACTATGTGCTAAGACTGCTTACTTGTTAATTGACTAATTCACATAGTTTAAGTTCCGTCGGGACCCACCGTTGTGGACCACGAGAGGTTTCTAACACCTTCCCTTCAATGTTATTTCGAGCCCTTACCCTAATCTATGGTAATATAGACTAGTTACATGAGTTAATTGCCTAAGTGCTCTAACGCAACTTAATTCGTTAGGTGGAGACTTTTCAAATACCCAATTCCCAAAAGGAAACGAGTTACTCCCAATGAATGTCAAAACCCAGACTCCGCGAGGAAAATGGGGGTGCGACAACAAGTATAACTTTAATTCTTGCGACATTGCCCACACTCTATATCCCCGATTCACCTATTTCATTTTCAAGCATCTATATAGATTATCAACAACACGACATTTTGAATCAAGACTTCAAATACATATATGAGCAATTTAGAGTCTTAAGCATATCGAATTTTTCTCATACAGTTTGGCATACTAGATTTTATTTGAAACATGACTCAAAGCCATAACATTTTAATACAGAAACCATACTTTGAACATATATCTTTTGACATAAGGCACATTAGGAATAATCAATTTTATAAGGATAACCGGGAACATAAGAATTAGGAACTTGAGTCAACCTTACTTGAAACTTACGAGAATATTATTGAATTCGATTCTAAGAGAGAAAATTTAGCCAACATACCTCGCTTTGAGCTTTCCTTAAATACTACAATGATCCAGAAATCCTAGCAATCCCAATTTATTTTGAGACATAACAAAATTGAACAGAAATTAGGAAGATATGCATGGTCTCAGCTCATTTGAGCATTTTATCAAACACTAGATATGCAAATTTGATTACAAGATTCTTCCACTATATTTCCTTCACTCCACAACCCAATCTTTACCCATTTGAGCTCAACAATATTCCCACAAACCTTATTGGTACATGTATGTATAAATAATACTCTTACACCCTAGAATCACACTCCCAATTAACCATCTTCCACCCAAATCCGAAATTGAAAACTAGGGTATGAGACCTTACCTCTTAGGTGAATATCTTTTCAGATTTCCTTGTTGGATATTAAAGCTTGGACAAGATCTTGATGAACAAAGCACTTGGGCTTCTTCCTCTCTCTCTAGAATGCTCTTCCTTCTCTCTAAAAGTATTAGATTTTCTTTTCCAAATAAACCTTTAGGTTTATTTATCGATATAGGGTCAGGTTATAAATATCAGATAATAGACTCTCCGAAATCAACTCTGCGATCGCAGAGTGGTTGCATAATGGGTATGCGGTCCGCAAAATGGTGTCAAAAATTAGGCTTCTCACGTTGGGTCTGCGGTAGTTCTGCGGCCCACAAACCTGTTCTGCGGTTGCATAATATACCACATACCTATTCTACGATCGCATAATGCATCGCAGAACTTCCCTCCAAAAATCCCCATGATATTCTGCGATTCAATGTGTGGTCCGCAAAATAATTTTATAGTCGCAGAATTGACAACATAATGGTCTTCAAACTTGGCTCGAGTTCTGCTTCACGATGCGACCCTTATGCGGCCCACATAATGTTTCTGCAGTCATAAAATAGACCGTAGAATCGCCTTCTTCTACTAGAAGTTTTCATCAACCATCCAATGCATTCTTCAACCTAAAAAGTCCGAGCCGCCAACCTTTGTGCTCATTAGTCTACCTCAGTACCACAAAACCTTAAATTCCTAAGCGAAATTTTCTGGGGCCTTACATTCTCCCCCCCCCTTAGGATCTTTTGTCCTCGAATGAGAAGTAGAGTTCTCCCCAAATGCTGAATATAACTTATCTCTTTTCTCACATACCTCAAGCCCTCGAATTTTGACTAACTCCCAAATGTTTCAGAAATTTTGGCAAAGTTTCCTCTGTAATTAGGCCTATCCGTCTGCTAGAGAATCACCAAAACCATCCTAACAACACATTCACAACTCATCAAAGCATCACAATATATATATATATATATATATATATATATATATATCAACATCACTAATCACAATATTACAGTTATTATAACATCAAAAGTGATATCTGGACATGAGCTGCACATTTCAATCATAACACATAGAAAGTACCTTTCGAATCACAACTATTTGCTATACAAACAAGCTAAAACATTTTCTTTCCTTAACACTTTCGGCCTACGAGGTGGCTTCCTCGACTCATAGACTTGGCCATAACACTCGACACAGGCAATCTCAACTTTCGGACTTATCTAACAAGGATGACAATTAAGTACCTCTCATAGGGTAATTATCCATTTACTTCACCTCCACTAGCTTTCAGTGGAACGACAGAAAGGATTTCCGAATGCCTTCTCAAACATAGACACATAAAACATTGTATACATGGAGGATAATGACAGGGAAACATCATACTCATAGTTTTGCCTATTTCCTTCAAGATTCTATAAGGCCTAATGTGAACTACACCTACTTCACCTTCTTTAACAATTCACCTAACATTTTCATGGATAAAGTCTTAATAATAACTCGTTTACCCTCTTCAACTCTAACTCTCTACGTGAACACCCAAACTAAACCTTTGGCGACCTTCAACAATTACTCTAAGATGTGCTAGCATGAATATGACCTTAAAATCTCCTATCCAATATATTTGATAATAGGATGGTGCTTCTTCTTTGACATGTTTGAATTTTCAACCCCTATAGATCTAATACAAGTAGCAATGGGGTTTGAGATGGAGCTGGAAGAATCCATCAATGTGCTAAGCAGGGCATTTCAGGAGGTTATATACTAAGAATTATGAAGGTTACTACCAATAGCGCTAACATGTTTAACCATTGTGATGACATCATTGATTTGACAAATGAGGCATAGATTTAATCAGCATATCTGCAATAGAAATCCTTAAGGAGGAATAGTCAAGTACGTGACATCAGTCGCCTTCTAAATGGTAGGGAAAATTTTGTTTAATTCAAAATGAGAATATTCTGGCACCCTGAATGTGATATGGGTTTCAAAATACATGAAGTTGTGGTACGTTCTTAACATTAACTGACACAAGGAACCTATGCCACAAGCCCATGAGACTGAAAAAGAAGTTGAACATTTGTGAGATTATTATCATGTTGATAGCTTAACCCTTCACAATAATTGAACCTATATGAGAGGACTAGAGATAAGAAAAACTTTGTCTTTCAAATTAATATGCTCATGATATGTGCTAGGCATGTTTCTGCCATAATAACTCTCAATCTAAAATTCTAGGACACTTCAAGGGCAACTACAATACTAGGAACAAATGATCTACTTACTGCAGAATGATCTAAGTGGACATGAAAGTCATACTGAGATGGGCAACAAAAAGTTCTTCCTTTGACGAATTTGTGAAAATCCCAAATTTCTTAGAAACTTTATGCGGACAAGTGACACCTTTCAATTGACAAGTACACATGATAGGTGCTGAGATATGCTCTCATGTTACTAGATGGTGAAAATGATTCATGATAATATTTACATAGGAGTAAGGTCACTATTCAAACCATAGGAGCCACATACACCGAAGAGAGAGAAAAAGAGTGGCTCGAGAAGGATCTTAGCATTAGGCTACTTTACATTGGATATAATACCACGTAGGTAAACTTTACGATGGTGCATACATAAGCACCAGTGAGCAGATGTTATCCATTTGAATGAAAAGGTTTTGTAAGAAATTCATCAGGTATAGTCCTTTGTTGAGAATTTAGGGAAGCAAATGGGAAATATTAGCCTAGGGTTATAACTCAATTCAAGGAAATAATTATAGAGCTCAATCCCACAAGAGGTTTTAAATAAGAGAATTTATGATAAAGTGGCTTCATGAATAATGCGTCTCGTTCAAAGAGTTGATACAGAGAATGACTCGTAAAGTTGTTCCGATTCTATACCAACTTCCATAGAAACATAAGGAGTGACATATGACAAAGTGGAACTACGATCAATAAGAGCATACACATCATGAAATTGGACAGTCAATATACCTGTAACCACACCAGGAGAAGACTCTGAATTTTGACGTCTCCTCATAGCATGAAACTTGTTGGGACCTCTCGAGCTCTGAATACCACCCCTAGCTGCTCCACGCCTTGCGGACGCTATAGCGCATCGAGCTGGGGGAGGCGCTGTGGATGTAGTAGCTGCAGAACTAGTTGGTTGTGCTGCACCCCTGCCCATGCTCTTGGGAGATGAATCACAATATCTTTGAATGTGACCCGTCATACCACACTTGTAGCATACATTGGTACCATAGTGACATACTCCCAGATGACATCTCCCACACTTCACACAACGAGGATGAGGTCCGCTAAACTGACTCTCCCCACTAACCTAATATTTATCCTTTTTGTATACATCGTAAGCATCCTCTGTATCTTTCCTCCAAGCTTCCAATGCGGGAGTAACAATTCCAGTACCGATTTGTTGTGTGGGCCTTTAGAATTGCCCATGTCTACCACTCTTAACATGTTGTTGTGTACCCAACCTAGGACATTTGTTATTCTTGTACCCCCTCTTTCCACAAACGTAACATATTTCAAGAGTCATCCAATATCTCCCTAAGTGACGCTTCTTGCAAACTAAACAATCCAGCTTATTGGTAGCAACAACCTTTTTTGTTTCTCAGATACTCTCACCACACGATCCGGTGGTGCGGTGACATTGGAAGGAACAATGACACTTCCCCGAGCAACAAATTCTTTCAACCCCTCCACGGTGCAACATATTCTCCCAATGAACTCTTGTGCAATCTCCCCTAGATTCAATGGCAAGGTCATTACCTCCTTGCTGCTTCAAACTCGTGGATTACTCATCTAGAAAATGAGACATAATGAGGAAATTAGCTCCCTATCTTGGGCTTGATTGCATGATCTGGAATATCAAAGAAGTGTGAAATTTCATAAATGTCCGTGTAGCCTCCTCATTATCGATATGGTCGACAACAAACCGATAAGAAGGACTCTACTGCACAGAGCTCTGAGACATCATAAGACACTTTAAAATCTTAGGCTCTAATACCAAGTTTTTTATGCCCCGAACTGAGGGAGCACGACCGGTGCTCAACCGAGTGAATCTGGCCAAGCAAGCCTGTTAGATTTCCTTCTACCCAAACTCATCCAATAATAAATAGGAGATGCACTCCATTAATCAAACATTGAAAATATTTCATTAACAACTCCCAATTCATTTCCATTAGCAGCTTCATTCATAATTTCCAAAATATTGCAAGTTTATAGATATAATGAAAAACATGTTTGCCAAATACCAACATTTCTAATTCAATTCCCAATGTCAAACACCACCCACAACCTATCTACGAAGCCTCTAAGTAAAACAGAAGAGTAATATGGAAATGCCGGCAACAAGGCCTCGGCTATACCTTAAAACGTAAATTACAACATCAAGTGATATTATGCCCCATAATAGAGTAGGGCTCATCAAAACCTGTTGAATAGAGAGTAACTGCTAATGAGGACCAAAGTTGCATGTTGATTAACCGCTTGCATCCATTGAAGATGTAGCACCTCTGGCAAAAGGACGTTAATACATATGGAATAGTACTAGTAAATAAAGCTAAATGTCCTCTTTCAAAATAGAATGCATATATGAGAAAGGAAAAACCATAGAAACAGCAAGTCACAATCTAAAATATCAAAATGCCCAGTTGAAACATAACCATTTTTCAAAATACAAAAATAATATATATTTTTGGTTGAGAAATCATTAGCACCGATATACCATCGTATTTTTAGCATGGAGTCTGATCAAGCCCGATCATCTAGGCCATCTCCCCACAAAAAATGTGGTTTGATAGGTAATGCGAAAGAAAGGTGTTACCAAGAGTAGTACTACTATGTGCGCAACATAGCGTCCGATCTCCACGCGATCAGCTAGGCCGCCTTCTCACATATGTCGTTTGTGTTGACTTTTCCAATTCACAACTATTATCAGTTTCATCCCAATTAAGGGGAATAAACACAATCACATAAATATTTCAATCCCATCCCAATTAAGAGGAATAATCACAATCCACCCCTACACTGGCACGTGTAGTTTTGGGTGTGGGACTTATGGCCCACCCATCCTCGGTTTGCTAGTGTTACTCCCAAAAACATTTTTTTGGTTTTTGACCACAAAGGTAACATAGATACAAATGTATTCACCTCATCATTCTTCACATTGTATAAATCTTCATTAGTATTTTCAACTAATAACAACAATAATATTTCCTTGGCTCTTTTGTCCATTCACAAGATTGTTTATTCATGGCACGATGGTCATATTTCATATTACACACTTTCATATCTTTCCTTCCATGAAACATCATCATAAATATCAACATATATAATATTTTGAAAATCACAACTTTAAGTTCGTTAGAAGTGAAGTCTTTAAACACAAAAGATTTTTTTCCAAGAAATGGAATAAGACGGTTGGCAATCGATGCACAAATTAAAATCATAAACAAATAACACACCATTTATTCTTGAGTTACTTTCCCCCAAAAAAAAGGCAATACACAATTTCCACTCACGAATATGTAAGAACACAAAACACCTTGAAAATACTTACAAAGCATAGCATTAGTCAAAAACAGTCACATATGGGCATGACTTGAGTAAATAAGCTTTTAGGCAATTATATTTTCGAAGTCCTTTAAAACAGTTGAATCAAGGCTTTTTTTTCTTAACTTTTCTCACATCATCTATTGCATCACTAGCCATACGTATAACTTTCATTCTTTCACATTGGTCATACTCTATTTCCCTGATTCACTTATTTCATTTTCAACCAGCTTTATAGATTATCAACAACAAGACATTTCAAATCAAGACTTTAGATACACATATGAGCAATTTAGAGTCTTAAGCATATCGAGTTTTTCTCACGCAATTGGCATACTAGCTTTCATTTGAAACACGACTCAAAGCCATAACATGTTAATACGTAACTCATACTTTGAACATATATCTTTTGACATAAGGTTCAATCGTAATAATCAATTTTATAAAGGATAACCCGAAACATAGGAGTTAGGAATTTGAGTCAACCATACTTGAAATTTACGGGAACATTATGGAATTCGATTCTAAGAGAGAAAATTTAGCCAACACATCTCGCTTTGAGCTTTTCTTAAATACTACAATGATCCAGAAATCCTAGCAATCCCAATTGCCGCGCCCCCTTTTTTCCTTCGCAGAGTCTGAGTTTCGATATTCATTGGGAACAACTCGTTTCCTTTTGGGAATTGGGTATTTCAAGAGTTGCCACTTAACGGATTATGGTGCGTTAGGGCACCTTGAGCAGTTAACTCATGTAACCAGTTTGCATTACCATAGATCAGGGTAATGGCTCAAAATAACCTTGAGGGGAAAGTGTTAGGCACCCCTCGCGGTCCACAATGGTGGGTCCCGACCGAACTTAGTCATGTGAATTAGTCATTTAAAAAGTAAGCAGTTTAAGCACATATTTGCAAATAAGGGTAGTTTATATAGTCTAAACACAGATATATAATTAAGACAGTTTAGGCACACATGCTTATTAAAAAGGTTTGGACAGTCCAAGCGCACGTACATAAATTAAAGAAGGGAAGTCCTAAGGTGGTTAGCCTATAGGATCACATCTGTACAATACCCGGTAAGCCTTCATCAACTAGAGGGGTTACACGTGACATTAACGCACAGGTCATCATATCCTTTTACTACCCATTACCCTCCCCTTAGTGGTTATATATGCGAGTTTAATTAACAAACTCTTAGCGTGCTTTACCCTTACCTTCCTTATAGTCCCGGAGGTGCTTAGGACCTCTACACTTAGGTAGTTCTAGATGCTCCTAAGGTATTCAAAAGGTAAAATCTAAGCGACAATAAAGAACATATATCACTGTCAAATTGGGAAGCAATTATGGGCTCATGTTTTACCTCCACACTTAAATAGATACGTAGCACGTCTCAAACAACTGATTTTAAAGAAATTCAAAAAGTCCTAGAACCTGATATCTAGACGAACATCGCTAACACAGAATATGCAGTATTTGTTTAAAAGAAAAGTGGCAGAACGCTAGTCAGCTTGCCTATTATTTTTATAGCCTATTAAACTTGGACAATTTCACACATAAACAGAATCTGATTTCACAGTTATAAGACGATTAATTACCTAAGACTTGCCTAGGTGTGGGTCTGTATGCGATCATAATTTTGGGAATTGGTCAAGACAACTCGAGGTCATTCAATCCTATAGGCATACTGAATTAGGTGATTAATGTTACAGAACTGATTTCACGCATGTTTACACTGGAACATGATATTTATGTGTTGGACTATTCTTAAACCTTTTTATAGACAATTGTTCATTCAACCGATGTAGACATGATTTAGAGCCAATGCAATTAGAGTCCTAAATTAGGATTTCTAATGTACAGAGAGAGATGGTCATTTTATTAAGGATGATTACAGTAGTAGTTTAATGACATGATTTCCCGGTGATAATAACTTATGCAGAGTCAGAGAAAGAAGTGATGCACTTATAACATGTTTCTAATATGTAGAATATAAACGTGAGTGTCCTAAGGCAGGGTTTCTAATGCAAATAATATAGACTAATGACATGTCTTGATACAAGTAACATAGCATATAGACTTAAAGCATGATTTCTATCACAATATAAACTCAAAGCAGTTTTTCTACTGCAAATATATATATATATATACATAAACTAAGAGAAAGATTTCTACTATATATCAACCTAAAGCATGATATCTATCCAGTTTCAAACAAATATCATATAGGAACCATCCCCTTTTACTAATCACCCAACATCTATTTACAAATAATATTATTACAGGACCTCAAGGATCTCGGGCAGTGCTCACATCAAGACCATTCATCAAATATGGATTGGTTATGTGCAGTGTGGAAGGGCCAGCCCTGGTATGCTAGAGTTCAGAGAGATCCCAAGGATCCCTAAACAGTACACACACCAGAGGGGCAGAACTTAATAGTCTAAGAGTAGGGTGAGAGTGCTTGATATAGTGTTGAAAGACTTAGTAAAATAGTCTAGAAGTGAAAAGATTCAGAAATAGTTTTTAAAGATATTAGGAGTGACCAGTTTTGAGAAGAATGCTAGGAGTAGGAGCAACAGTTTTGAAATCATTCTTTGAGGAAAGCATACTCAGCAAAAAAAACCCAATTAATCATTAGAATACCCAGATTTACTTGACAAGCATACTTACAAATATGGGTGAATGGATTGGGAATATATAGGGTTGAAACCACATAAATAGGGAAACATCTGATACAATAAATGTACATAACAGCTAGGAGTCCACTAAACAAATCAGTCATGGTAATAGACAGTTAACATAGAGAAGGAATGCAGTAGGATCATGTTGAAGACAAGAGTTTGTTGAACAAAATTTGACATACAATTAGGGTCAATTGAATGCACAAGAAGACTAAGTAACTACATGATCATACCAGTTAAGGCGGGATAAGGGAACTAAGTAAACATGTTGGACAAGTATCAAAGAACGAAGTGAAGTCAGACATGCTAATTAACTTTAGGCAGAATTTAGACATGCTTAATAATAGCAAGCAGAGAAACAAATTGAATAACTAGTATAGGAACAAACATGGATGTATAGACATGGAACATATAAAGTTGAGTTTCAAAATTTAACTATAGATATACCAGTTAAAGAAGAAAATGCAGAATGTAAAAACACGTGCAATTCCACTATATAGCCTTGACTTTCAACCTGCTAGATTAACAGTTAGCATAAATAGAAAAGAAAGAAGAGAGAGTTTTAATGTATGTGTGTGCATTCTGAACAGTGTGTTTGTATGTTGAAGGAGAAGAATGAGAGGGCTTACACAATAGTTCAAGAGTAGAGCCAATAAGGTAAAAGAATCAGAAATCAGCAATATAGTGCCATCAGAAACCAATCACATAAAGGGGTTCAGAATAGACTTCTTAAATTAGGGGCAATTAGCCAATGGTAATTATAGGAAGTCTAATTAAGGAAAGAAGTTCAAATCAAACCAAATAAAGGAGTTCAGAATAAAATAATCAGTGTTCTAATTAAGGGAAGAATCATGTAAAGGAATCAGTAAATATACAGGTAATCAAATAAGGCAAGAGTGACTAATTAAGGTCGTAAGCATGGAAACATGCAAGACTTAGGCTACAAATTTCTAACAGAGCAAATCAATCAACCGAATTTCAAAGTAACAATGATTTCTGGAAAGAATATATCAACTCCCATAAAAAAGAAAATAAACTTAAGTAAAACTTCATAGAAATATAGAACTTAATTGGGGAAAATCAGGTTCAAGTCCTAACAGAAATTTATTAGGGCAAAACCACAAAAATATTGAATTTGGCGAAGAAAAGCATGCAAGTCAGAGGATACAGAGCAAACTAATACGATTAGTAACACGAAAAGATCCAAATCGTAGCAAGAATTGGAAAGATCAGTATATTACATACAGTCAACTTGGGTTCGAGTACTCTTGCAAAAATCAATCAAGAAGATAAAAAAAAATAGAATCGATGAAACATCTAGAAGTCAGAAAGCCTTTGAAAAACAACTCATAATGAACCCTAGTTTTAGGAAAAAGCAAGAACAAGCGATTAAAACCAGAAATTTTCACATAAACACATGTAATAGTGCTCGAATCGTCTCAGATCTATATAGAGCTGGAAATAATCGAAGGTAATAGACTAGGGTTTTTGAAAACATAATAGAGATGAAAGAATAGGTATAGAAACCATTGATTCGTAACAATATAAAGAGAACTTCTCACTCACAATCGATAAAAATGGCTTGAGACAGGCTGACAAGTAGATCTTCAAACCAGAACCAATTAGGTTCCTCGAGATCCCCTCAAGTATCTAAGGAGTCGAAGAGCCATGGCGTGTAAGAGGCCAAAACTGGCCGGAGAAGACAAGAAAATATCACAACGTTGAGATATACGCTAGTGATGGTGCCTGAGAAACTAGAGTTTAATGGAGAAAGTTGAGAGACAAAGGGATATGAGGACGGCGTGTGAGGGAGTGAATGAGAGGTCTGGTGGTCGTTCTAGGTTAATTATGGTAAGTTTTAAGGTGGATCATTGATCTAAAGGATCAATGGCCACGATTTGATGGTGGTTTGGGTCGGGTAGGTGTAGATTGGGCTTAGGGTGAATTGGGCTGGTATTATTAAGGGGTTTGGGCTGGTATTAAAAGGTTTAGGTCCGAAAAAATTAGAGAAATTAAAAAGGCTATTTGTTGAATAACCAAAATAATTGATAAAAATAATTAACAGATTATAAAAAATAATTTTCATGAATAGAAATATTTTAAAACAGTTACTACATATTTAGAAAAATATAATGAGCTATTTTTGTAAAAAATAATATAATAATGTACACATGGGCTATTATTGCAATTGTAATCGAAGGGTATACATCTGGCCATTTGTGAAATAATTTGAACTTAATATAACTGTAAATAGCAATACTAAGTCATGAAATGCTATAAAGTCATTTGTGATGCAATTTGTAATTATTTATGTAAATAAAATACTAGGATAAAATTAATTTAAAAATATAGAAATAATGGGAAAATATCAATTGATGCTAATGCATAGTTTTGAAGGTATATATGCACTAAAAAGCATTATAGGGAAAAATTGGGTATCAACAGCTGCCCTTCTATACCCGGAAAGGATGGAAGAGTTTTTGGTTAAAGAAATGATGGCCAATTTTGACCAAATGGGAAGTTTTTAGAAAAATAGAGGCCTAACTCTAGTCTTTGAGCTGCCTACGTATCCCTAGTTTTACAAGAATCAGGCCATGTGTAGTTTCAGATCCACTAGTGAATGATGCCGATGGAGTTGTTATAGGAATGGTAGTCAATTTCGGTAAAGGTTATTTTATGAAGGGTAATGTCGGACGGAGTTATGATTTTGGGTTTGGAGTGTATCGGATGTATTATAGGGTACATAGTTGGATATCATGAGGTAGGATGGGTAACTGATGAGAATCGTTTATGAATGGAAAAGTGAAAATGGTATGAGCGGAAACCAAAGCAGAGGTTGCTCCTGTTTGAAAAAACGGTTAGCTCCAAGATCACCTGTAAACTTAAAATTCAATGCATGCAAGTACGTAGATTACTGCAAAAACTTAAATGTGATGCAAATTTCTTTTGGACCATGAAAGATTGCCCTTGGATGGTGTGAATGGAGTCCTTAGACTATGATGTCTTGGGTCATGAGTTGTGAGATAGGAGATTCGCAGGCCATTAAATGATGTTCTCGGGCCATGAAAATGGTACCTCCGAACCATGATGCCTTTGAATAATGATATGCAAATTTGAGAGATCCTTATGCTATGGTATGGTGTCTTCCAGCTATAAGGATGATGCCTTTTGACAATGATGCCTTTAGACAAGTTGGTGATATTTCAACCCACGAGATGTAATAATATGATGCTAAAATTACCAAGACAAGGTTTAGTCTTATGAGGTTGAGGGCAGAGCTTAGCCCGAAAGAGGAGCAAATAGATAGTGCTAGAATAGAGCAATGTTTATGTAAGGAGGGACAATTCTTAGTCCCATGAGAAGGCAGTGCTTAGCCTTATGCAAAAATGGAGAAAGAGCTTAGTCCCACGGAAGGCAGAGCTTAGCTTTATACAAATATGGAGGTAGGGCTTAGCCTCATGCAAGATGGAGACAAATCTTAGTCTCATGCAGGATGCGGGACAGGGCTTAGTCTCATGCAAATGAAAGGCAGAGCTAAGCCTTATGCAAATATGGAGGAAGGTCTTAGCCTTATGCAAGATTTGGGACAGGGCTTAGTCCCATGCAAATGAAAGGCAGAGCTTAGCCTTATGCAAATATGGAGGCAGGGGTTAGCCTCATGCAAGATTCGGGATAGGGCTTAGTCCCATGCAAATGAAAGGCAGAGCTTAGCCTTATGCAAATATGGAGGCAGGGCTTAGCCTCATGCAAAGATAAAGACAGAGCTTAGTCTCATGCAGGATGCGGGATAGGGCTTAGTCCCATGCAAATGGAAGGCAGAGCTTAACCTTATGCAAATATGGAGGCAGGGCTTAGCCTCATGCAAGATTCGGGACAGGGCTTAGTCCCATGCAAATGAAAGGCAGAGCTTAGCCTTATGCAAATGTGGAGGCAGGGCTTAGCCTCATGCAAAGATGGACACAGAGCTTAGTCTCATGCAGGATATAGGATAGGGCTTAGTCCCATGCAAATGGAAAGCAAAGCTTAGCCTTATACAAATATGGAGGCAGGGCTTAGCCTTATACAAATATGGAGGCAGGGCTTAGCCTCATGCAAGGTTCGAGATAGGGCTTAGTCCCATACAAATGAAAGGTAGAGCTTAGCCTTATGCAAATATGGAGGCAAGTCTTAGCCTCATGCAAAGATGGAGATAGAGCTTAGACTCATGCGGGATGCGGAATAGGGCTTAGTCCCATGCAAATGGAAGGCAGGGCTTAGCCCTAAGCAAATATGGAGGCAGGGCATAGCCTCATGTAAGATGGAAACAGAGCTTATTCTCATGCAGGATGCGGGACATGGATTATTCCCATACAAATAGAAGGCAGATCTTATCCTTGTGCAGATATGGAGGCAGGGCCTAGCCCCATGCAAGGTGCGGGATAGGGCTTAGTCCCATTTAAAAATGAATAGCAAATAAGAGTAGAATGTTTCTTAGCTAGAGATATGTTCGGTTTCTGTTGGCCCGATTGATAGTGATTTTGATGCATGTATATATTTGCGAATGCTACTGTTACGTCAGATGTGCTTGCGCTCAAAGAAAAATTATAAGTTTTGTAAGGGGAGGTTGGTTCGTGCCTTTTGTCTGCTAGCTCTGCTCCTCCATTTTGAAGTTCTTGTTTGAGTTTCCCTAGGCAACACCTAGCTGTTATAGAGTTTTCGAAAATATGCAATTATTTATGAAAATAGAGTTATTTTAAAAAACATAGTGAAATATTACGTAATTTTAGATGAACTAGTGATTGTAATACATTTCAGAGACATTGCAACTTTCTTTTATTAGAATTTTAAGAGTCCTCATCAAAATTCTGCCCCAGTTTGGTAGATGATCCTTCGGCCGTTTACGAGTGACAAAACTTATTTAACCTTCTTTGGAATTTTGAGAATCCTTCTCAAATTCTACCCCAGTTTCTTAACCCATTTCTGACTTTCTGGCATGCAATGGCATTGGCTAGACTTGTTCCGAAATTTTGAGGGTCCTCTTCAAATTCTGCCTTAGTTTCTGTTTCTAGGAGGGGAATGAAAATTTTACTATGATATGACCGAACCCACAGTCCTGCCTACGTATCCCCTCTTAAATAAGAATTAGGTCAAGCGTAGTTCAATTACATCATGTGAATGTGAGACATCTAAGCATAATATCTTTTCACTGTGTCTGAATTAATTGGCTTTGGCCATACCTCTACGTCCATTTCTGCATGTATGGGTGCTCCTCCTATTATTAGCCTATGAACCATGTAGAGATCTTGCCAGTTGGGAGAGAATTTCCCTTTGGCTTCATCTTGATGTGGGAAGATCTTCTTCAGCACCACCTGTCCTGGTGCAAACTGTCTTGGTTTGACCCTTTTGTTGAAAGCTTTGGACATTCTGTTCTGATAAAGCTGACCGTGACATACTGCGTTCATTCTTCCATCTATAAGGGCCAATTGCTCATAACGACTCCTTATCCATTCTGCATCGCTAAGTTCGGCTTCCTGTATGATCCTTAAAGAAGGAACCTCTACCTTGGCTGGGATGACAGCTTCGGTACCATAAACCAGCATGTAGGGAGTTGCCCTAGTTGATGTGCGAACTGTACTACGGTATCCCAAAAAAGCAAAAGGAAGCTTCTCGTGCCATTGTTTGTGGTTTTCTACCATCTTCCTTAGTATCTTTATGATGTTTTTGTTAGCAACTTCTACGGCTCCATTCATCTGAGGTCTATAGGCTGTGGAGTTCTTGTACTTGATTTTGAAAGTTTCACACATGGCTTTCATTAGACCACTGTTGAGACTGGTGGCATTATCACTGATAATGGATTCTGGAACTCCGAATCGGTAAACAATACGATCCTTGAGAAAGTCTGCGATGACTTTCTTGGTTACAGCTTTGTAGGATGCGGGCTCTACCCATTTTTTGAAGTAGTCAATGCCACTAGAATAAACTTGTTCCCGTTTGAAGCAGTGGGCTCAATCGGACCGATGACATCCATTCCCTAGGCGGCGAATGGCCAAGGTAAGCTTGTTGCATTGAGCTCATTTGGCGGCACTTTTATCATATCGGCATATAACTGACATTGGTATCATTTTCGGACATACTAGATGCAATTTGTCTCCATAGTCATCCAAAAATAACCGGCCCTAAGTATCTTCTTGGTCAAGACAAAACCATTCATATGTGGGCCGCAGGTCCCAACATATATCTCCTCAAATAGTTTAGAAGCTTCTTTTGCGTCGACACACCTTAGTAACCCTAAATCAGGAGTTCTTCTGTACAGGTTTCCTCCACTG
Source organism: Nicotiana sylvestris (assembly GCF_000393655.2). Classification (NCBI taxonomy): domain Eukaryota; kingdom Viridiplantae; phylum Streptophyta; class Magnoliopsida; order Solanales; family Solanaceae; genus Nicotiana; species Nicotiana sylvestris. The sequence goes on from NC_091065.1 coordinate 171,577,528, forward strand.
TGAAAGAAGTGATTGGACAATCTCTGAAGTGTGCATTTCGGAGTATGATTCACATGCTCTGAATATTCTTCTTTTGCCAAATATCCTTTAATATCATGAAACCAAGGATTCCCGTCTGTTTCTTCTTCAATATGGGCACAATACGCCGGTTGATTATTAATTCTCAGTGGGATAGGATCAATGAAATTCTTGTCTGGATAATGTATCATGGATGACAAAGTAGCCAATGCATCGACAAACTCATTCTGAATTTTGGGAACATGCCGAAACTCTATCTTCGTGAACCTCTTTCTCAATTCATGCACATAGTGTAGATATAGCAATATCTTGGAATTCTTGGTGGCCCATTCTCCTTGTACCTGGTGCACAAGCAAATCTGAATCATCAATTACCAGTTGCTCCTGAATATTCATGTCGATTGCCATGTTGAGCCCTAGTATGTAGGCTTCATACTCTGCCATGTTGCCAGTGTAGGGAAATCTGAGTTTAGCAGACATCGGATAATGTTGACTAGTTTTCGATACCATGATGGCTCCAATGCCCACTCCTTTGAAATTTGCAGTTCCATCAAAGAACATTCTCCAACCGCCGTAAGCTTCAGTAACATCTCCTACAAATGACACTTCCTCGTTAGGAAAATCTATTTTCAAGGTTCTTATTCTCCTCCCACGGGATTTTCGGCAAAATGGTCTGTCAATTTTTGTCCCTTGACCGCCTTTTGAGTTACATAGACGATATCGAACTCACTTAACAGTATCTGCCATTTGGCTAACTTCGTAGTCTACATGGGCTTCTAAAATATGTACTTTAGGGGGTCCATCCTGGATATACGTTATGTGGTGTAGGCACAAAGATAATGCCTCAACTTCTTAGCTGTCTAGGTCAAAGCACAGCAAGTGCATTCCAGCAGAGAGTATCGTGCTTCATAAGGTGTGAATTTCTTACTCAGGTAGTATATGGCTTGCTCCTTTCTCCCTGTCTCATCATGTTGTCCCAGAACACATCCGAAGGCTCCATCTAATACAGAAATATAGAGTAGCAAAGGTCTACCTAGCTTTGGTGGGACCAAGACCGGTGGTGTGGATAGGTACTCCTTGATTTTGTCAAAATCTTTCTAACAATCTTCGGCCAGCTTGTTTCGGCATCTTTCTTTAACATCTTGAAGATGAGTTCACGTATAACTGTAGAGTACACTATGAAGCGACTGATATAGTTGAGATGTCCTAGGAATCTCATCACGTCCTTTTAGCTCCTAGGTGGCGATAAGTCCTAAATAGCCTTAACTTTGGACAGGTCCAATTTGATTCCCCGACTACTAACAATGAATCCCAACAACTTTCCTACGGGAACCCTGAATGCACATTTAGCGGGGTTCAATTTTAAGTTGTACCTCCTTAAACTATTAAAGAACTTTCTTAAGTCTTCTATGTGATCTACGGCCCTCTTGGATTTGATAATGACGTCGTCCACATACACCTCTATTTCTTTGTGTATCATATCATGGAAGATGGTTGTCATGACTCTCATATAAGTAGCCCCAGTATTCTTTAGATCGAATGGCATCATCTTGTAGCAGTACACCCCCATGGTGTAATAAAAGTTGTTTTCTCTGTGTCTTCTTCATCCATCCAGATCTGGTGATAACCCGCGAAGCAATATGGAGTTCATGTTTTTGTGCAATCATCGATCAGGATGTGTATATTTGGCAGTGGAATGTCATTATTGGGACTTGCTCTGTTTAAGCCTCGATAGTCAACACATACTCTAACTTTCCCATCTTTCTTCGGAACTGGTACAATGTTGGCTAACCAGGTTGGGTATTCAACTACCCTGATGACTTTGGGTTTGATTTGCTTAATAACTTCCTCCTTGATTTCTAGGCTCATATCTTGTTTGAATTTTTTGAGTTTCTGCTTCACCGGCAGACACATGGGATGGGTAGGCAACTTGTGAGCCACTATGGACGTGCTCAAACCGGTCATGTCATCATATGACCATGCAAAGATATCCTCATACTCTTTCAAGAAACGAATGTACTCCTCTTTCTTTGGCGGTGATAAGTGAATGCTTATGCGAGTCTCTTTGGCAGTTTCGGCGTCTCCCAGATTTACTACTTCAGTTTCATACAGGTTGGACTTAGGTTTATTCTCAAAGTTCTCAACCTCTCTAACAACCTCCTCAGATATTTGATCTTCTTCCTCCGAGTCACTATCCTTATATTGCGTTGTCTCAATGTAACAGTCACAGGTTCATCACGAAAAGCAATAATAATGTTGTAGAAAGAAAAGTGTAGAAGACAATAATGATTAATAAATAGCAATGCATTGATTAAAACTGAAAACATTCAAAACAAGTACGGCTCGATGAATTGAGCGTTTATTTGAAACAAGTACGTCTTTAAAACAAAATTACTGGAAATATCTTAGATTCCTAGAATGGCTATAGAAATAAAATTAAGCTGATTGCCAAGCTACCGAGGGACTCGGTGGGCCCGGGATGGTGTGGCAGTCCAGTTCTTGAGAATAGCTCCCTTCTCTATAGTTTGAATGGTGAGGCCTTCCTCTTCCTCCTCCTCAATTATTGCACTGCAATCCATGTCCTCGTCCTCTAAGAACAAATTCCTTAGCCCAACTAGAGCTTCTTCTTTTGCAGTTCACCATATTGTATAAGCCTGGTGAAAAGTCTGACCCAGATGTAGCACTAGTTGCTCGAGAGGCTAATAAGGTCTGTGCCATAGAGGTGAGAAATCACCATACTCCTGCCATGTATACTGGTATCCGAGCTCGAAGGTAGTACCATGATGTTTCAGCTGTATTGGTTTGGTAATGCCCTAGAGATTCTTCCCAAGCCCTTTCCTGGATTCATAGCCAGACCATGCTAGTATGCTTTCTATTTTTTTACTCCACCATTTTCCTTTCTTAAAGGCATTGACATGGTCGATGTGGTGATACATTTCCTCTCCTAGCCTTCTTTTGTTCCTGATAACTAAGATGGTTTGACTGGTGTAAATAGGGTTACTCTCGTCCCCATGAATGATCACCTCCTGATGGTTCCATTCAAACTCACAGCTTGGTGTAGTATGGAAGCCACAGCCCCAACGGCATGTATCCAAGTTTGACCCAATAGAATATTGTATGAAGCTGATGTCCAGCACTTGGAATTCAACGTCGAACCATGTTGTTCCCATATGTAGACAAAGATTAATCTCCCCAATCGTGGCCCTTTGAGACCTATTAAAGGCTTTCACATTCATGTTTCCTACCAGTATTTCATGAAAACCTTTGCCTAATCTTTTCAGAGTATCCAATGGACAAATGTTGATACTTGAACCTCCATCGATCAAAACTCGGGCAATGAATTTATGTTTAAATTGTACCATGATATTCAATGCTCGATTATGATTTAACCCTTCAGGCGGTAGTTCATCCTCGTAGAAGATTATCTTATGACTTTCCTGCACCTGCCATACCATGTTGGCCATCTCTCAGCAGGTGATATTGTTGGGTATGTAAGCTTCAGTTAACACCTTCATCAAAGCATTCTTGTGCGCCTATGAATTCTGCAACAGTGATAGAATGGATATCTGAGCGGGGGTTTTGTTCAAATGATCAATGACGGAGTATTCCCTCGCCTGTACTTTCCTCCAGAGGTCATCTGGTCTTGTTTCAATGACAGGTTTCTTGGTAGTGGCATACTTACTTGGTCCTACCAAGTGTTCAGGTGTATAGACCTTTCCAGTTCTGGTCATTCCTTGTGCAACATCAGATTCTTCCACCTTTGCCTTTCCCTTTCGTCTAGCTTCAGCAAAATAATCCTAGGGTATTGCTTTTGAGTCGAAAGGAGGTGTGGTTCATGCTGTCACTGTGAAATGTGTGGCTACTTCCACTTCAAATGGAATAGGTGTGGCTACAAGTGGAGCTACCTCTACCTCAAATGGAACCGATGCAGCTACCTCGACCTCGACTGGCGACTACGTTTGTACTACAATAGGAGTAAGTTTGACTGGAGGTTTAAAGTCATTGCCTTCTCGAATAAGCCTGATTGACCCCTCAGGATCCCATTCTTCATCTATCTCTATCATATGTACTCTACCGCCCCTATGATCCAAGAGAGAATTGCTACGGATGTTGGGAGCAGCTTATTTTGCCTATATAACCTTGTTGTCAATCAGTGTCTGGATCTTGTCTTTCAATGTTCGGCATTCATCGATGGTGTGCCCTTTCATACTGAAGTGATATGCACAGGGTTTGTTTGGATTGACCCATTGATATGGGTTCTCCACTACCATAGTAGGAATAGGAATGACGTAACCAGCAGCCTTTAACCTTTTATACAGCTGGTTGATGGGTTCAGAAATAGCGGTGTATTTTTTGGGTGGTTTGTGGTCGAAATGGGGTTGCGGTCATGGGTAATTTTGATGAGTTCGAGGTGACTGGAAATGAGATAGTTGGGAATTATATGTGTGATAGATAGTGGCTGGTTTGGAATATCTTGGAGATGAGGGTTGGTATATAGGTGGAGGTGTTTGGTCTGTGGGTGGGGGTACTAGGTATGTGAGTGGAGATTTTGGGCCTTGAGCCACCATTACTACCCCGACATCTTTCTTCTTTGATATGCCGCCTGATTGTAGTGCTTTGTTCGTGGCCTGTAGTGCCTCAAAGTTTGTTACCATCCTACTTTTGATGCCTTCTTCAATCCTTTCCCCAAGTTTGATGATATCAGAGAACTTATGGTTTTCAATAACTATCAACCTTTCATAGTATTGCGGATCATGTGCTTTGACGAAGAATTAGTTCATTTGTTCCTCGTCCAAAGTTGGCCTGACTTTGGCCGCTTTTGACCTTCAATAAGTAGCATACTCATAGAAAGTCTCGATGGGCTTCTTCTTAAGGTTCTGAATGTAGAAAATATCTAGTGCATTTTCTGTGTTGAACCTGAATCGGTCCACAAAATCAGACACTATGCTCACCCAGTTGGACCATTTCTTAGGATCTTGGCTGATGTACCAGGACAAAGCATCTCCCGTAAGACTCCTCATAAAAGGTTCATCCGGATCTTTTCATCCTTTCCGACCCCGATGAGTTTGTCACAATAAGTCCTTAGATGAGCCCTAGGATCACCTGTATCGTCAAACATCTCGAACTTGGGAGGTTTGTAACCCTCCAGCACTTCTACATCCAGCTGTATGCATAAGTCTTCATAATTCAAACCCTCTATCCTTTTGCCTCCTTCGAGACCTTGAACTCGTCTTGTCAATTTCTTTATTTCCTCATCCATGTTCTTGATGAGTAGGTCCTTCTCAGCAGATTCCGGCATATAGGAGATTGGTTGAGTAGAGTGAGATACGGTTTCCACATATATAGGGTTGTTTTGGTGAGTCCCAGGAACCTAGGTGTAGTGGTGGTCATTGGTTGAGTTTTGAGGATCGGGAAGGGGTTGTGATGTGTTCTAGGGAGAGTGATAGGCAGCGGTTGGTGGGTACTGGATTGGTTGATGATGGTGTTGTGGTGGAGTTGGTAACAGTAAGGGATTGAGATTTTGAGGTGGAGTAGCATATTGATGCGGTGCGGGAGGGTTTTGCGGATGTCGGTGTGGTGCATTTTGGGGAGGTGCTAGGTTTTTGGTGTTTTGTTGGTTAACATCGGGGATATTCAGGGTAAGGGATAGGTTTGCTAAGTTGCAGACCTGCTCAAGTTCTCCCTTTAGCTCTAGTATCTTTTGTTCCAACCATAAAACCAAATCATTTGGTGCCGGAGTACTCCAGCCATCTGAAGTTTCTGCACTCACCGCATTTTCCTTTTGAATACCACTTAAGTCATCCATTTTAGCTTTCCCTTTGCTCTTTGTATTACTTGGAGGAGGAGGAGGAGGTGGAGGGCCTCTAGATCTGGTATGATATGCCGATGATGCCAGTATGTGTGAACCAATCTTAGGGTATGGGAATAAAGAATAAAGAAAAATAAAAGGTAAACAAGTCAGTAAGGGTTCTGAAATGTTTGCAGTATTTAAACACGTATTGCGGGAATATAAATTTGTGTCCAAATTTGGGAGCCTCGTTGTGCCCAAGTTAGGCTTAGCGACAAATAGATTTGGAGAAATTCAGTGCCAATAATTGCCTTATTTCATTAATGTAAAAATAAACGACTCAAAACGACACTAAATAATGCTACTAATGGTACTTGGCTTTATTACATTTAAAAGAAAAGCAAGTAAACCTAATCTACTTGGTCCCAGAAGGAACCTCTCCATATCGGATGATGTTTTTGATCTGTTCTCCCAGCTCGCGCAGGTTCAGCAGTAAGAATGCTCTTGCCAAATACCTACCTTTGTTTCCCTTAGCATTCTAGCAGTCGGTGACCCCCTTTCTTATCTTCCCTTCTAATTCCATTAAACTATACTCCAGATATTCCAGAATTTCGCTGGACTTAACAGCTCTCTCTTCCACTCGTTAATCATTTCCATGTCGGCCTTATGTTGCGCCATATGCTCAGCTTCATACTCTCGAACTCTTTTGCGCAGCTCGTTATACTTCACTTCTACTTTGGCAAACTCGTCTATGACTCTGTTTCCGGGACCAACCCTTGGCTTGAAGACTCCTGACAGATTATCATCCAACCATGAGGGGTAAAAGTATGAATGGCCCGCATGATATCGGTCCAGCTCGATGGTATCCTTCTCCATGATAATCTTCAAAGTCTACATATGTTGTTTTTCATTATTATATGGGATGGCGTCACCCTAGAAATCAGCTATGAAATGACTCATTTTAGCAACCTGTGGTATGACCTATCTCTTGTCTGCATGTCTCATAACCCTGAGGGGAGCATAAGGGTATATCCCCATTAACCCAATTAACACTAAGTGTAGGACATCTCTGGATCTGATGATAAACTCGTCAGTGGGGAACCACTCGAACATCCACTAAACCTGGTCCTTAGTTAACTTGTTGAAGAACTGCACCCATCCTACAGCATCCTTAGGTTGAGCAAACATGTCTGGAATGTAAGTCATTCTCTTAGGGTGATAGAACGCTATGTGGTCATTCCACAGTCTTCGTGGAAACTTTTGGCAGTATTGACCCCTTTGGAGATGTTCTAGCAGCCAAGCTAGTAATAGAAAATTGCAACCCTCAAAGAATCTGAACCCCTTCTGACAGCATTCCAAGGCCCGGTACATATCTGCAATGATCATGGGGACAATGGTATATGTCTGCCCCTCGATCCCGCCCATCAAAGTTTTGGCCACCATGGCCAGCCTTCTATCCTCTTGTATCGGGAAAACCAACATGTCCAAGAAACACATAATGAATACGAAGACCTTAAGATGAACCCAGCCCAATGAGGTGATTGAGAACTCATCATCAAAAATATGGTAAGAGCTACTGTGACCGTATCTTTCATAAAGGAAGTCGAAAGGTACATAGGAATTCTTCAGGCACTCCAAATCATCATTTTTCTTCAGCCCCATCATCTTAAGGAACCCCCTAGCAGTGCAATTTTCAGGCACTAACAGACTAGGTCTATCCTAAGGCAACCCAGCAAATCCCTATATTTCTTCTAGAAGAGGAGTTAGTTCTATGTCCCCAAGCGAAACACGGCCCTTTTCTTGTCCCAAAACATAGTGGCAGCCTCGATCAACATTTTGTTTGGTTGAAGATCCAACAGTGAAGGCAAATTTTCTAAGACTCGATTCACATGATTTTGGTCACTTGAGGGAAGATCCCTCCACCAATCTAGCAAAAGTGAAGGTACGCTACCGACCATACCGAATCTAGGGACTTTGTGCCTCATTTTCTGCAAAACAAAAGATGCTTAGTCCCTTTCCCCCTCCAGGTTCGTCTATACAACAATGATTAGCATATTAGCACTTATTTCTCCAAAATTAATGAACACAATCGTGGTTGCGTCCGTTGGGATTATGGAATACCCGATGGACTTTTGGACGAAGCTTGTCTTAAAGGGTTATTATGCAGACAACATATTACCCCGCTAGGTTTGACCATGATGCATGCACAATTAATCAGAGTAAAGTTGTTATAGAGGTCTAGATTGGGACTCTCAAGTGGACAACTTGAGGGGAAAAGGCACGGAACCATCGAACGCACCATTGATCGACTAGTTTTACCGCAAATATGCCTTTCCGAATTTAAAGGATGACATATAGGAAGAGTGCAAACACTCACCAAGCATTGTTATAGAATTGATTACGCACGAGTGGAATATGATTATGAGCATGATTTATGCAATAATAAATAGCATGTTGTCAAGTATTTGCAAGCCAAAAAAAATGATAAATGTAGTATTTAAATAAATGAAAGACAGTTGCGGAAAAGAAAACAAAGAGACAAGTCAGTTTCAGGAAATAAAGGAAATCATAAATAAGTAGTTAAATTCAAATAAGGGGGAAGGGAGCACGGGATAAATCATGCTTAAGACTAATTCACAAAAATAAGTTCGTTATGGTAAGAGCCTAAAATATCCCCAGCAGAATTGCTATGCTGTCGCGCCCTCTTTTTCCTTTGCGAAGTCTGGGTTTCGACATTCATTAGGAACAACTAGTTTCCTTTTGGGAATTGGGTATTTGAATAGTAGCCACCTAATGGATTATGGTGCGTTAGGGCACCTATAGCAATAAACTCATGTAACCAGTTTGCATTACCATAGATCAGGGTAAGGGCTCGAAATAACCTTGAGGGGAATGTGTTAGGCACCCATTGCGGTCCACAACTGTTGGTCCCGACCGAACTTAGTCATGTGAATTAGTCATTTAACAGGGAAGCAGTCTAAGCACACATTTGCAAATAAGGGTAGTTTATATAGTCTAAGCACACATATATAATTTAGACAGTCTAGCGACACACACTTAAACTAAAAAGGTTTGGACAGTCCAAGCGTACGTACATAAATTAAGGAAGGGAAGTCCTACGTTGGTTAGCCTATAGGATCACATTTGTACAATACCCTGGTAAGCCTTCCTCAGCTAGAGTGGTTACAGGTGGCATTAGGGCACAGGTCATCTTATCCTTTTACTACCCATTACCCTCCCCTTAGTGATTATATAAGCGAGTTTAATTAATGAACTCTAAGTGTGTTTTACCCGTCCCTTCCTTGTGGTCCCATAGGTGCTTAGGACCTCTACACTTAGGTAGTTCTAGACACTCCTAAGGTATTTAAAAGGTAAAATCTAAGTGATAACAAAGAACACATAGGACTGTCAAATAGAGAAGCAATTAAGGGATCATGTTTTACCTCCACACATAAACAGATATGTAGCATGTCTCAAACAACTAGTTTAAAAGAAATTCAGAAAGTCCTAGAATGTGATATCTAGATGAACATCACAAACACAGAATATGCAGCATTTGATTAAAAGCGAAGTGGCAGAACCCTTGTCAGTTTGCCTATTGATTTTATAGCTTGTTAAACCTGGACAATTTCACACATAAACAGAACCTGATTTCACAGTTGTAAGACCATTAATTACCTAAGTCTTGCCTAGGCGTGCGTCTGTATGCAATCATAATTCTGGGAATTGGTTAAGACAACTTGAGGTCATTCAAGCCTATGGCATACTGAATTAGGTGATTAATGTTACAGAACTGATTTCACACATGTTTACACTAGAATATGATATCTATGTGTTGGACTATTCCTAAAACTTTTTATAGACAGTTATTCATTCAAGCGATGTAGACATGATTTAGAGACAATGCAAATAGAGTCCTAAATTAGGATTTCTAATGCAGAGAGAGATGGTCATTTAATTAAGCATGATTACAGCAGTGGTTTAATGCATGATTTCCAGGTGATAATAACTTATGCAGAGTCAGAGAAAGAAGTGATGCACTTATAACATGTTTCTAATATGCAGAATATAAATGTGAGTGTCCTAAGGCAGGATATCTAATGTAAATAATATAGACTCATGACATGTTTTGATGCAAGCAACATAGCATATTGACTTAAAGCATGATTTCTATCATAATATAAACTTAAAGGAGGATTTCTACTGCAAATATATATAAACTAAGAGCATGATTTCTACTATATATCAACCTAAAGCATGATCTCTACCCAGTTTCCCACAAACATCATATAGGAACCCTCCCCTTTTACTAATCACCTCAACATCTATTTACAAATAATATTATTACAGACCAGGATCAAATGAATTACATAAGTGAATGAAACTACACTATAAGGAGCCTAAATTATGCGCAAAGTAAACCTGGAAATGCCATGCCTTCGATAGAGTCTTAGAAGCCAAAGATCTCACAGTCAATAATATATGTCTTGGTGTGTTAGAGTTCCCTAAGGACCTCAAGGATCCCGGGCAGTGCTCACACTAAGACCATTCATCAAATAGGAATTGGTTATGTGTAGTGTAGAAGGGTCAGCCCTGGTATGCCAGAGTTTAGAAAGATCTCAAGGATCCCTAAGCGTTACCCACACCAGAGGGGCAGAACTTAATAGTCTAAGAGTAGGGAGAGACTGCTTGACATAGTATTTAAAGACTTAGTAAAACAGTCTAGAAGTGAAAAGATTCAGAAACAGTTTTTAAAGATACTAGGAGTGACCAGTTTTGAGAAGAAAGCTAGGAGTAGGAGCAGTAGTTTTAAAATCATTCTTTGAGGAAAGCATACTCAGCAAACAACCCAATTAATCATTAGAATACCCAGATTTACTTGACAAGCAGACTTACAAACAAGGGGTGCAGGGATTGGGAACATATAGGGTTGAAACCACATAAACAGGGAAACATGTGATACAACAAATGTAGAGAACAACTGGGAGTCTACTGAACAAATCAACCATGGTAACAGACAGTTAACATAGAGAAGGAATGCAGCAGGATCATATTGAAGACAAGAGTTTGATGAACAAAATTTGACATACAATTAGGGCAAATAGAATGCACTAGAAGACTAAGTAACTACACGGTCATACCTGTCAAGGCAGGTAAGGGAACTAAGTAAACATGCTGGACAAGTTTCAAAGAACTAAGTGAAGTCAGACATGTTGATTACACTTAAGGCATAAGTTAGACATGCTTAATAACAGCAAACAGAGAAACAAATTGAATAACTAGTACAGGAACAAGCATGGATGTATAGACATGGAACACATAAATTTGAGTTTCAAAATTTAACTAGAGACATACCAGTTAAAGAAGAAAATGCATAATTTAAAAACAGGTGCAATTCTACTATCTAGACTTGTCTTTCAGCCGGCTAGATCAACAATTAGCACAAGTAGCAAACAAAGAATATAGAGTTTTAATGTATGTATGTGTATTCTGAACAGTGTGTTCGTGTGTTGAAGGAGCAGAATGAGAGTGCTTATATAGTAGTTCAAGAGTAGAGCCAATAAGGTAAAAGAATCAGAAATCAGCAATTAAGGTCCATCAAAATCCAATTACATAATAGGTTCAGAATAAACACCTTAAATTAGGGGCAATTAGCCAAACGGTAATAATAGGGAGGCTAATTAGGGAAAGAAGTTCAAATCAAACCAAATAAAGGAGTTTAGAATAAAATAGGTAGTGTTCTAATAAAGGAAAGAATCATGTAAAGGAATCAGTAAATATACAGGTAATCAAATGAGGCAAGAGGGACTAATTAAGGTCATAAGCATGGAAACATGCAAGACTTAGGCATACAAATTTCTAACAGAGCAAATCAATCAGCCAAATATCAAAGTAACAATGATTTCTGGAAAGAATGTATCAACTCCCATAAAATAGAAAATAAACTTAAGTAGAACTTCATAGAAACATAGAACTTAGTTAGGAAAAATCAGGTTCAAGTCCTAACAGAAATTTATTAGGGCAAAACCACAAAAATTTTGAATTTGACGAAGAAAAGCATGCAAGTCAGAGGATACAGAGCAAACTAATATGATTAGTAACACCGAAAGACCCAAATCGTAGCATGAATTGGAAAGATCAGTATATTACATAGAGTCAACTAGGGTTCGAGTACTCTTGCAAAAATCAATCAAGAAGATAAATCTTTTAAACATCTAGAAGTTAGAAAGCCTTTGAAAAACAACTTGTAATGAACCCTAGTTTTAGGGAAAAGCAAGAACAAGCGATTAAAACCAGAAATTTTCAAGAAACACATGTAATAGTGCTCGAGTTGTCTCAGATCTAGAAATAATCGAAGGTAATAAACTAGGGTTTTTAAAAATATAACAGAGATGAGAGCATAGGTATAGAAACCATGGATTCGTAACAACATAAAGAGAAGTTCTCACTCATAGTCGATAAAAATGGCCTAAGACAGGCGGACAAGTAGAGCTTCAAACCAGAACCAACTAGGTACTTCGAGATCCCCTCAAGGATCTAAGGAGTCGAAGAGCCATGGCGTGTAAGAGGCCAAGACTGGCCGGAGAAGACAAGAAAATATCACAATGCTGAGATATACGCTGGTGATAGCGCCTGAGAAACTAGGATTTAATGGAGAGAGTTGAGAGAGAAAGAGAGATGAGGACGGCGTGTGAGGGAGTGAACGAGACGTTAGTGTGTCATTCTAGGTTAATTATGATAAGTTTTAAAGTGGATCGTTGATCTAGAGGATCAACTGCCACGATTAGATGGGGGTTTGGGTTGGGTAGGTGCAGATAAGGCTTAGGGTGAATATGGCTGGTATTATTAAGGGGTTTGGGCTAGTATAAAAGGGTTAGGTCTGAAAAATTAGAGAAATTAAAAAGGCTATCTGTTAAATACCCAAAATAATTGATAAGAATAATTAACAAATTATAAAAAATAAATTTCATGCATAGAAATATTTTAAAACAGTTACTACATATTTAGAAAAATACAATGAGCTACTTTTGTAAAATATAATGTAATAATGTACACATGGGCTATAATTGCAAAATTATTGCAATTGTAACCAAAAGGTATAAATCTGACCATTTGTGAAATAATTTAAACCTAATATAACTATAAATAGCAATATTAAGTCATGAAATGCTATAAAGTCATTTGTGATGCAATTTGTAATTATTTATTTAAATAAAATACTAGGATAAATTTAATTTAAAAATATAAAATTATGGAAAAATATCAATTGATGCTAATGCATAGTTTTGAAGGTATATATGCACTTAAAAGCATTATAGAAAAAAATTGGATATCAACACCTATCTATTTTGAGACATAACAAAATTGAAAAGAAATTAGGAAGATATTCATGGTCTCAGCTCATTTGAGCATTTTATCAAACACTAAATATGCAAATTTGATTACAAGATTCTTCCACAAGATTTCCTTCACTCCACAACCCAATCTTTACCCATTTGAGCTCAACAATCTTTCCACAAACTTTATTGGTACATGCATGTATAAATAATACTCTTACACCCTAGAATCACACTCCCAATTAACCATCTTCCAGCCAAATCCGAAATTGAAAGCTAGGGTATGGAACCTTACCTCTTAGGTGAAGATTTTTTCAGATTTACTTGTTGGATATCAAAGCTTGGACAAGATTTTGATGAACAAAGCACTTGGGTTTATTCCTCTCTCAAGAACGCTCTCCCTTCTCTAAAAGTATCAGATTTTCTTTTCCAAATGACCTTTTAGGTTTATTTATCGATATAGGGTCGGTTTATAAAAATTAGAAAAAAAACTCTCTAAAATCAACTCTACGATCACAGAGTGGTTGCATTATGCAGTCCGCGAAATGGACCGCAGAAATGGTGTCAAGAAATGGGCTACTTATGTTGGGTCTGCGGCAGTTCTGCGGTCCGCAAACCTGTTCTGCGGTTGCATAATGCACCACAAACCTATTATGCGATCACATAATGCACCACAGAACTTCCCCCCAAAACCCCCATAATATTTTGCAATTTAATGTGCGGTCCGTGATATGATTGCGCGGTCACAGAATTGACCACATAATGGTCCTAACTTGGCTCGATTTTGGCTTCACTCTACGGCACTTATGCGACCCACATAATATTTCTATGATCACGAAACAGACTACAGAATTGCCTTCTTTTGCCAGAAATTTTCGACAACCATCCAGTGCATTCTTCAACCCAAAAAGTTTGAGCCGCCAACCTTTATACTCACTAGTCTACCTCGGCACTACAAAACCATAAATTCCGTAGTGAAATTTTCTGGGGACTTTCATCCATGCTCAGGAAAGATCCATCCCTCAATATAAAATCAATTAAGCTCATTGTGAGGAGTGCAGACTCCGGAGGGGATCCTTCAGCTCAAGCACTATAATAAGACCTATCCAGGCATAACTAAGTAAATCATGTTGCGACGTGAAACCCAATCCCATAAATGTCACTCAAAATCTCCAGTCTCTCGGGTTCTCAATGACATGAAAATCAACCCGACAAAATGATATGATGTATCAATGAAGGGCAATAGAGACCGAGATATGATATTCAAATAATATATGTAACTGAGTACAAAACAATTACAATTTAAACAATTAATTCCACAGCAATACGACCTCTGTGGGTCCAAAAAATATCGGCTTATAGCCTAAATATGATCTTTAACATAAGTCTCAACTCAATTTCTCTAACACATGGAGAATATGTGGAAAATGGCATGATTATTGATTATGCAACTCCATGGAATCAATTAAGTCACAATTTCAATGGTGCATGCTCACACGCCCATCACCTAGCATGTGCGTCACCTCCAAATAAATCATATAACACGTAATTCATGGATTCATACCCTCAGAACCAATTTTAGAAGTGTTACTTACCTCAAACCGTGTGATTCTTTATTCCAATAAGCCTTTTCCTCACGATTCGGCCCAATAAACACCTTGAATCTATTCACAAATAATTTGATACAATCAAAATAAATTATAGGAATCAATTCCATGTGAAAATACTACATTTTCCAATAAAACTCTGAAAATCAACTCAAAAATTGACAGTGGTAACCACATCTCAAAACCCAACAAAAATTACAAAATATGAACATCTCATTCAACCACGAGTACAACCAGACAAATTTTACCAAATTCTAACATCAACTCGACCTCCAAATCCTAAAATATTATTTTCAAATTTCTAGGTCCAAATCCTCGAATATCATCTCAAAACCATATATTCTAGTCGAAATACTCAATGATATGTCAATATTATTAACTAACAATGATCACAAGGGACTTAACTCAAGATTTACCGTGAATTCTCGCTCAAATATTGTCCAACCCATGCTTAAAATATCCAAAAATGAGAAAGAATCTCGGACCCTTCGTTTTTATTGTGCCCAAGGATTTTTTGCATCTGCGATGGTCTTAGCCGCATCTGCGGTCTCGCTGATGTGAGGGCCTTCACACTTCTGCGGCATTTTGTGCTTCTGCGGATTCGCTTCTGCGAAGAAGTTGTGCGCTTCGGCGATGAGGCCAAGCTTCTCCCTTTCCGCTTCTGTGGTCAATCAGCCACATCTACGACCTTGCAGGTGCGGCAAAATTCTCGCACCTGCGCAAACAGCCCAGTCCCTTCACTCCTGGCCTTTTTTGCGATGGACCTTGTGCACCTGTGGCGTCGCACCTGCGATCAAAGCTTTGCAGGTCCGGTTACACCAGAAGCAAAATTCCAGATTTTCCTTAAGTCCAAATTTTGATCTGTTAACCATCCGGAATCCAGATGATGCCCTCGGGACTTCAACAAAATATACCAGTAGTCCTAAAACATCATACGAACTTAGTCGAGCCTCAAATCACATCAAACAATGCTAAAAACACGAATCGCACCCCAAGTTAAGCTTAATGAAACTAGGAACTTCCAACTTCTACATCTAATGCCGAAACCTATCAAATCAACTCTGATTGACCTCAAATTTTGCAGACAAGTCATAAATGATATAACAGACCTACCCAAATTTCCAAAAGGGGATTCCTACCCCGATATAAAAAAGTTAACTCCCGGTCAAACTTCCAAACTTTTAATTTCCTATTTTCACCATTTCAAGCCAAATTTAACTACGGACCTCAAAATAAATATCCAAATACACTACTAAGTCTGAAATCACCATAGGGAGCTATTGGAATCATCAAAATTCCATTTCGAGGTCATTTACACATAATACACCATCCAACCAATTATTTCAATTTAAGCTTTAAATTTTGGAACTATGTGTTCCAATTCATTCTAAAACCTCCCTGACAAGTCACATAATTTAATTGAACACAGAAGACTTAGTAAATGGGGAAACAGGGTTGTAATACTTAAAAGGATCGGTTGGGTCGTTATATAAATAGTGGGAGCAATTTCAGTATCAAACTTTATGTCAAACTTGCATTAATATAATATTATATTTTAATCAAGCATAAATTCTGAAAGGCAATTTTATCTTTAACTAAGCTAATGTATACATTAAAATCCATTGCACTTTTAATGGAATGGTTTTCTATGCATTAATTATTCACAAGATAATACCAAATAGGGTGTATAACTATTACTTGCGTAACTGAGGCAAAATCCTTCTCTCATATAGTGGTGAACTCAAGCAAGCACTTAGAGTGAGAAACTCTCACATCTCACTATACATATAATGGAGAATACAACCAAAACACCCAATATAACCTTGGAACCACTAGACATTAATCCCATGGAGGAAGATACTAATCCAGCACATTCCTACAAGGAAATGCTATTAGAGAAGAAAGATACAATCCAAATGGAATACAACACAAATGAACTTGGTAAGCAAAAAAGTGGTGTAAAAGGCAAGGAAAACCTAGGCTGAATCATCCTCCCTCAAGATGATAAAATCCGCCTATATGAACCATGGCGTTTATTGGTTATTATCAAATCCTTGGTAGAAGAATGTCATATTACCTCTTTCGATCCAAACTAATTGATCTATGGAACTTCTCCGAATAATTAATCTTAATTGACTTAGGATGGGAATTCTTTATAGTCAAATTTGGAAAGGAAGAGAATTTGATGAAGGCAATACACCAAGGACCATAGTTCATATCCAGAAATTTCCTCTCAGTCAGAAGGTGGGAACCAAAATTTGTCCCAGAAGAGGATACTCTAACCTTTACTGCTATATGGGTGCAGTTGCCATAATTGCCAACTGAATTTTATGACAAAGAGATATTTGATAAGGTTGGAAGGAAACTAGGGAAACTACTCAAATTTGGTACGTGCACATCAGCTACGTTAAGGGGCAGATATGCGCGAAGTTGTTTACAAATACCACTGGATTGGAGACCACAAACAAGTGGTGGTATACGAAGGGGAAAACATCATATGCACATGTTGTGAAAGGATAAGACATACCCTAAAATCGTGTATTCACAGGCAAAAGTCTCTTTCCCCAACACAGGACCAGCCTGAATGCTCCTCTTCAAAAGCCAACGCTGACGAGTGAGGGGAATGGAAAACAGTTGTCTTCCCCAGAAGAAGGAAACAAGGACACTCCTCACCACAAGACCAAACCACAACACAAAGAAAGGAAGGAAAAATAACTCCACTCCAACTGGAAGAATCAAATTCAGAATGTTTGATGCAAACTCCGGTAAGTTCCTTGAAACTAAAACATTCAGATATAACTCTAAGACTAATCCTATATAGGACAATTCTGAATGCCCTACCAACACAAATCACGGGCCAAGGAAAAATACTCCTCTCTCAAAGAGCTAGCCCACCCGGGAATAACCCATGTGGGAATAGCCCAACACAAACACAAAGAGGAAAGCCCCAGCAGGTGAAGACCCAACCCTTAGCAAAGAAAAAGAACCTACAAACCCAAAAGGGGTTGTCTAAATGGCCCCCAGAGTTAACAAAACAGCAGGCCCAAAGGAAATAAGTGTGGGTCTGTCAGTTCAACAAAACACGACCCACCAAGACCAAATTACCCATTCCACCACAGGGGCCTATTTCCACTAGAAGAACACCATTACCAATGATGGCCCTTATAGAGCTACATCACCCCTACCAACCAATTATACAAAAAAAACCTCCATGGATACTCAAGTGCCATATCTAATAAACCATCAAAACTCAGGTGATTTCACATTTTTCTTAACTCAATCGAATTCACATTTAATACGAAATCTCTTGTATTAGACACAGGTTACGAAACACAAAACATAGGTAATGAGTTAACCCAGATATTAGTGATGACCCTTGATTACCCCCAAAACCCCTTAATTAATACCAGCACAAAAGGGAAAAACCAAAGAAACCAAAAAATGGATCAACCCACCAATCCCACTGTCGTTTTGACTTCCACCCCTCCACCACCAGACCACACTCTAGCGTCTTGGCTGGAGATAGCACGCCACGGCCAGGCCTTGTGCTACAATTTTCAGTGGGAAAATTAGCCAATCACCCTCATCATCCAAAACCCGGCTCATCTAGCAAGAGTTAACAAAGGCCTTAAACAGGGGTTTGGTGATATTTTGAACCCAACTTTGGCAAACAATGATTCTATAGAGGAGCTTCAACCCTCTGCAACCAACCAATGATGCTCCATCAGTGCACAATCTCATGCAACAAATCTTCAACTTGATCCCTTTCTTCCTAGACCCAGCGGCACTAGACCCAACAGTGACACCTCAGTTCTCAGTGATGGATAAATGGGCTCAGCAGGACCCTTTGTCTTCAACCCCGGAGAAACAACAATCATTACCACTAGGGAATATCTCTAAGGAGATAACGAAAACACTAGGTACTCAAGGGACAGGAAAAAACAAGGATATGGCAAATCAGAGCTCCTATTATCCACTGAGAACAGACTCCCTATGACTGGAAGCAGTAAGGGCAGTGGAATTCAGTGTGGACTACAGCGAGACCCTAATATTACTCTGCCCCAAATACTTCCTAGATGTGTATTGTGCATGAGCTCTCATTAGAGACAGGGAGTGCTGAAACCACTTCTGAGACTGACTCTAGCCATGAGATATTAGACACCAGTAGCAAGGAAGAAGGAAACAAGCCTACCCAGTGGAAGGAAAAGGCAACGACAATGACTCCCTAAATAAACCACAACCCTCTAATGAATTTTTTCATATGGAATGTTAGAGGGGCAAACAGTGTGGAGTTCAGAAGATACTACTCAGAGATGATCAACATGCACAAGCCGGCCATACTGGTGCTTCTTGAGACCAAGATGGCAGATCATAAAAAGCTTATAGAGGAACTGCAATATGACCTGCATATCTAGTTCCCAACAATTGGTCACTCTGGGGGCATCGTCATCATGTGGAAAGAGAATGTCCTCCAGGTAGATGAAGTATTAGTCACACCCCAAAGAATCCATGAAATGGTCAAGGTATTACCCTCTAACCCCCTTGATTTTTCTCTACTATTTATGCAAGTAACTATTTAGAGGATATGAAAACTCTTTGGGGAAATTTGATAGATATTTCTAATAACATAAATGGTAGTTGGTTTATTAGTGGGAATTTTAATGAAGTTTTAAAAGCAAGAGACAAGTTTGGTGGAAGCTGCATTAACACAAATAGAAGCAACTTATTCTGGAATTGTATTAACCAGTGTAGATTAGTTAACCTAGGCTATAAAGGTAGTAATACACATGGACAAACAAGAGATATAGGAACAGGACTAGCCTAACCTTAAAAACAATTGAGAGGTGTTTTGCTAATAACTGCTAGATCAATGAATTCCCTAAAGTATCAGTAACCCACTTACCTAGGACCCACTCTGATCATTGTCCCCTTTCTAGTTATGTTAAAAAATGGCACCCACAATTTTAATACTAAGACCTTTAGATTTGAGTCCATGTGGCGTAGTCACCCTGCTTTCCCCCAGCCTTATCCAAGACTCCTTCCCACCACACTCCACCTTACTCCCCTCATCTCAAAGGTTCAGAACTAATGTCACTAATTGGAACAAACACATCTTTGAAAATATTTTTCACACAAAAAAAAAGAGACGGTTGGCCAGGATTGTTGGCATCCAAAAATCTCCAAATTACCAATTTAGTCAATTCATCCTGAATTTAAAAAATACTTTAATCGAGGAATTAAACTCAATCCTCAAAAATAAAGAGGATTTCTGAAGTTTAAAGCTAGATTAACTGACTCTCTGATGGTGATGCTAATACCAGCTTTTTTCACACTTCTATTCTAAATAGAAGGAGGAGAAATATGATCCTCTCGCTCAAAGATGAGGCTGGGAACTGGCAACATGAGCCCCATGAAATCAAAGAATCTATGACCAGTTTCTTCAATGCTCTTTACACATCTTCATACACCTAGTCCCTCATCTCTATCTCTACTCCAATCTCTCAAAGTCAGTCACTGTCCACAATTCTAAAGGCCAAACTAGCTCTTTCTCTCAAAGATAGTAAGATCAAAAGAGCAATTTTCTCCTTCAAGCCCTTCAAAGCTCCAAGGCCTGATGAATTACACCCCTTCTTTTACCAAAAGTACTAGGACCTTATGGGGAAAGATGTTATCCGGTTCCTCAAAGATTTCTTCTCATCTAAAACAATACACCCCAAAATGTATGTGACTCTCTTATGCCTTATAACAAAAATGCCCCAGGCCTCCATGCTAAAAAACACAAGGCCCATAGGTCTCTACAACATTGTCTACAACTATGACAAAAATCATAGTCAATAGAATCAAGCCCTACCTGACCCATATAATTGGTCCTAGTCATGCTAGCTTCCAGTCCAACAGGAGAGCTTTTGACAATGCTACCATTGTCCATGAATACATCACACACATTGAGAAAATGAGAGGCAAAATACCTCACATGATCCTGAAGATTGACATGGAAAAGGCCTTTGATAGGATTGAGTGGTACTTTATCAAGGACACTCTCCATGCTTTCAACTTCTCAAATGACATTATAAATCTCATCATGTCTTGTGTAAGCTCCGCCTCCATATCTATTCTAGTGAATGGGGACCAAACCCCTCTTTCAAACCATCAAGAGGCATAAGACAAGGTGACCCCTTTCCCCTTATTTGTTCATCATGTGTATGGAAAAAATTTCTAGGATAATTGATGAAGCTGTTCAGAATAAAGAGTGGTGCCCAATCAACATCAGTAGATCTGGACCAAAAATCTCTCATCTAATTTTTGCTGATGACCTGACCTTATATGCTAGAGCTGACCAAAAAAATTGGTCCACAATCATCAACACTTTAAACTCTTTTATTCAAGCTCAGGCAAAAAAAAAATCAGTCTCACAAAGTCAAGAGTCTGCTTCTCTTCCAATTGCCAACCCCACCGATGGAGACTAACTCTAACACCTTATCCATCCAAGCCTCATCTACCTTCGAGAAGTATCTAGGATTCCATATCTTCCATAAAAGGCTTGTTAACAATGACTTCCAATTCATCATTGATGGCATGCACTCCAAAATGGCTGGTTGGAAAACAAGCTTTCTAAACATGACTAGAAAACTACACTAGCAAAAGCCTCACTGAATAGCATACCAGGCCATATAATGCAATTCATCAAGCTCCCATCAAGAACCACAAAAGAAATTGATAAAATTCAGAGGAATTTCTTATGGGGACAACACCCAATAAGAAAAAAATACACCTAGTAGGCTGGGACACTGTTATTAAGCCTAAAAACCAAGGAGAGTTGGAAATACAAAGGGCTAAGTTAAAAAAACAGAGCTATTAATTCGGGCCTTGCGTGGAGACTCTTTCATAACACCTCCTCCTTATGGGCAATGACCTTGATTGTCAAGCACTGTAATTAGCGCAACCCCTCCCCCCCAAGAAAGCCAAACCCTCTACATGGCAGTGCATTTTTAAAGGCTGAAAAACATGTAGGAAAGCCATTAGATGGGTGGTGTACAAAGGAGATAGAGTCACCTTCATAAATGACTCCTGGATCCCCAATCACCCACCAATCAGGAACATGATTGAGGGTCCTCTCACCCAAACTGACCTTTCAGCCACATTAGCTACAATTTATAACAATGGGGCTTGGGACTCCTCCTCCATATCCTTGAACATCCTTCCTAATATCAGAGACTTTTTCTCAACTACTTTCATTCTACCCAATCCTATAAAGGAGGACAAAATAATATGGGGCAACATCAGCAATGGCCTCTTCAACGCCAAATTAACCTATAGCCTCCTTGCTAACATAACTCCACAGAAGGTGAAAGAGGATAACAATAGCTATATGTGGATCTTGAATTTGAAGGTCCCGAACAAGACCAAAACTTTCATATGGCTCTTATACCATGGAAGGTTCTCCACAAGGACCTACCTCCACAAAATTGGGGTTCATTGTAACCCAATGTATTGTTTCTGTGCTAACTCTTGAGACCTCTGCCCAACATTTTCTCCGGGTGTCCTAATGCTAAATTATTCTGGCAGCAGCTAATCTCAAAAAGCACCACAATAGCCCAAACTCAACCCCCATATTCACTAGCAGATCCTGGTCTAACACTTGGTCAAACCTTAAAAGAAAGCCATTCAACAACATTTCTTAGTTGAGAAAACCTCTTTCTCTTTAGCTTATGGCAACTCTGGATTACTAGGAATAATAATCTCTTCAACAACAATAAGGATATTGTCCTTACTTATGTTGTTTTGGCTAAGACAACTGAGTATATCACTATCTCAATTAACTAAATACCCACAAAAGAGAAGACCATCTAGATCAAGTGGGTTCCCCCCGTTAACAGCCATTACAAGCTCAACACCGATGGGGCAACTTTTGGGAATCCTAGGAAGGGGGGTGTGGGAGGAGTCTTCAGAAACTCTAGTGGCAACTAGGTGCTGGGATTCATGGGAAGTCTGACACACACCACAAACACACAAGCTGAATTTCTTGTAGTACTGCAGGGATTATAAATTGGTGAGCAAAGAGGATTCATACCCCTTGAAATCAATACATATTCAACAGAGATAATAAGAATGCTTAACTCGGGTAACCATGTCTTTGACTCAATCATTTTTGATTGCATATCAATCATCCTAAGATTAAGAGACGTGGCGGTGAAGCACAGCTACAGGGAGACGAACAAAGCAGCTGATCTGATGGGAAAGGAGGGTGCAACAAAGATTTTTTTGGTAAAACACGAACTGTGACAGTTCCTCCGGTGTTTGCAAATAAAGCTCTTTTGGGCAGACATCTTAGGAACTGTTTTTCCTAGGATTGTAATATTAATACTTTTGATCAGTTCAGGTTCAGGGGTTACCTCATATCCCCCCCCCCCAAAAAAAAAAAAAACAATGCTCTTGTTTTGACTATATATATATATATAATCGAAAAAAATACACAAAAAGCAAATACATGTATTAGATTATCTAATGCATCCTACCAAAGTATTAATTTGTTTTCCACGTTTCCTTTTAGTTTAGATTTTTTTTTTTGGTATAAAATATCTAGCTTAGTAATGTCGACAAGGTCTAATTTGAATTAAATGGTCGAAACTGAAGTCATAATAGTGATTAACGTGGTATAAACCAATCCTGTAATAAGTTATTAATTCCTCACACTATTATTATACGGTTACTGCTTCCCTAATTAGGAAAAAATAGTTTTATTTAGTGAAATAATGATTGCTTGATATATTCATTCAATATTATTAGTCAATATATAAAATGGTACGGTACATATTAGAAGATACTAGAAGGAGTAGTTTGTTTTAAATTTGTCTATTAAGTAAATAGAATTCTTTTGGATAAATCAACCATAAAACTTTGCAATTTTTCTACTCCCTCCGTTCACTTTTACTTGGTATGTATCTAAAAATAGATTTTTATTTTTATTTGTCACTTTACGTATATTAAGAGAAGACAAAAAAAATTTCCTGTTATACCCACAGTATTTATTACTCATTTCAAATTATTTTTTCAAATTCAATAAAATATGCATCAATTAATATGGGTATCATCGTAAATTATGCACTTAATTTATTATTTCTTAAGGGGCGTGAAAAGTCAAAATGTGTCAAGTTGCCAAGTAAAAGTGAATGGAGGGAGTAGTAATTACGAGAGTCGCCAATTAATGGTTTTCTTGAGAGCTTAATTATGAATTTACCTTAAAAAAATTATTACTTTCCGTGAAATTGCTTTACCGTTATGGTAACAATTATTTACCAATTATACATTCTCTCTAGTTATTTTTCTTCAACTTTTTCTAATATTGTTCTTTACTCGTACATTCTAACAAGTGAAGATGGAGAATAAGGAAAAAGTAGAGAACAAGCCTTTTCGTCAGATGTTCAAGTTCATATGCAGAGCCATACTTACGTTACTTTCTGGAGCAATTACAGGTTTATTAATCAAGTTTTTGGTTAAGATTTTTTCACATTTAAAATCGGGCAATTTGGAAATTATAGATAAAATAAACACAGTTTTAGGGTTGTTATTTGTTGTTATTTTCATAATTCTAACAGCTTTGTTAACGGTCTTTACTTTACTTGACTTGAAAAATATGTTTAGAGCAATTTGGGGTTGTATTAAGGAACCAGAATCTTCTGTTTTTGCAACTTCATGGGAATCCGAGGAAATTCAACAAAGGAATGTTATTGAGGGAGTTTGATCATATATATTTCCAGAAATTGTCCATTGGTTATATTTATAGTTCCCTTTTACTTATTTTGGATCTTGGATGAAATGTTTCTTGTTACTCCATGTGTTCTATTTCATGTGATATTTCTTCCTTATTAATTCGTTATAAAAATAATGTTATATTTATATAATTTAATTTTATATTACGCATTTTATTTTTAATGTCATTTTTTTATGTAGCCACATAAATTTCATAACACGTTTAGGAATTTTTTTTTTTTTGGTTAAACTGTCAAATTTTATTTAACCAAGTATAAGTATTTACACTGCTAGCTCAATTGGACTCTACAGCTTGACCTTATCCAATATCTATAAAAAACAAATCAAAAAAGAGAATAGACCAAACATTTTTCCTGCTACTAAGAGTCCCTAGCTTTTATTGTCTACCCTTCAACTTAAACTAGCTAGGGAAACTATATAACCTTTCTAATTCTTTTTGTCATTTGACTTATGTCTGCTCCCGGATGTGCAAATCCAATACAATGTCTTTGATCCTCTGGTTGCAGTTGTCATCTTTCCTTCAAATCTTCTGTGGTTCCTCTCAGCCCATGTATGGTAGACCACTACTGCAAATAGAACACTAGCATATCACCTCGGACTTTGCTGGTAGCCCTTCTTGTTATCCATACAACCTCCTCATTCCAGCTTCTTATCTGGTGTCTTTCTCCTATCCACTATAGTAATATAGCCTAGATAATTCTGTAACAATCACATTCAAACATCAGATGTTCCATTGTCTCCTCAATGTTCTTTCCACATAATACACAGTCACTTGTTACTGATATTCTCCATTTCTGTAGTCTATCAACTGTGGCTAATCTTCTATGTAATGCCAGCGAAAGAATGAACTGATGTTTTGGCAATGCTTTGGATGTTATAGTTAATTTTCTCCAGGGATTCTTCTGGTATTGAGGTCTTGTTGCAATGTAGAACTTCTTAATGCTGAATTTTCCTTGCTTGTAGTAGCTGTTCAAATCATCAGTAGGTTTCTTTTGGCTGAACCAGTCCCTAGCATCAAATATCTTCCTAATGAGCCAACAAGCCTGCTTAAGAGTACCCACAGTCTTAACATTTTGGTATTTTATATAGAAGTTAAGGATCCATTGGATCCATAGAGTATCCATCTTTGTAGTGATAGCCCACAACAGCTTGCATAGGGCAGCCTTATTCCGGGAGTAGATATCAAGAGCATTTAGCCCACTTGCTGACATTGGGATACAAATTGTATCCCAAGCTATCATGGCCCTCCTAGATGGTTCACTGCTTCCTGTCCATAGAAAAGTTCTGCATGATGTGACAATTAATTTGATGATCTTCTTTGACAATAGGAACACTTGCGCCCAGTATGTTTGCACTTCAAATACTATACTCTTGAGTAGTTGAAGTCTTCCACTGTATGATAGGAATTTAGTTGTCCAACAATTAATTCTGGCAGTGATCTCCTCAATACATGGCATCTATTACTATATAGACAGTTTCTTGGAAGACAGGGGCACTCCAAGATATTTCAATTATAGCTCTCCTAGTGTGAATTGTATTTCTTCTAGGATCATTTCGTTAAACTCCCTAGGAACACCAGTAATATATAGTGCGCTCTTCTCCATATTGGCCTTGATACCTGAGACCTCAGAGAAGTGAGTAAACCTTTCTAGTAGCAAGCTTATAAATATCATGTCTGCTCTACAACATAAAATCAAATCATCAGCAAAGCATATATGGGTTATGTTATTTCTGGAGTATCTTGGATGGTAGCTAAGGTCTAGGTTGTGCTTCAACTTCTTCAACGACCTATTTAAATACTCCATCACCAATACAAATAGGTAGGGATACATTGGGTCTCCATGTCCCTGTCTTAGCCCTTCTTTGCTTGGAATTTAGTAGTTAGGCCTCCATTCAATAGTAAAGAGTAACTGACAGTGGTTACACACTCCATTATCAACTGAACAAATGTCACAGGCATTCCAAATTCAAGTAGTATCATCCTTAAGAAAGGCCACTAGACTGAGTCATAAGCTTTCCTTACGTCTACTTTAATGCAGCATCTTGGTGAGACCCCTTTCTTAGTATAAAACACCATAGTATAAATTAAAACAAGAAAGTATGTGCAAAATTCTATTAGTGATAAATAATTTCAAACAATTGCTTCAAGGAAATATGGAAATAAAGGAGATAAACATATATTAGAAATTATAAGAGAGGTTAGCATTATGAAGCCATACTCTAAAGGGGATCTCTGAAATTATCCCTTCGTTTGTAAACAAGTTATGCTGGATTATAATATGGGTATTATAATACGGAGATTAAATAATAATGTAATTATTTAGTTGATATACTTTTACTTGTTGATGTTTTGGTTTATTGGACGGAAACTGAGATATACCACTAAATGGGTAAGTCGCCAACAGCAGACGATTTAAAAGCGGACTCCACATTCATTAGATAGAGAAGATCATCAAGATTTTGCGATCCGCTGCTACATTTATTCCAATTCCAAGAGCTCAGATCGAATCAGTATTATAAAATGTGTATTTTCTTTAAAAGACTTGGAGAAAAGTCTTGGTGAAGGATAATTAACGGCTTATTTGGATGGTCGTTACATATCGTTTCATGATGCATCATATTGTATAATAGTATATTGTACTATATTGTTTTAATGAATACAGAGTTTGGATAGATTGTATCATTTTTCATCGTTTTATGATATCATACACCAACAATATGAAGAATAACTTGTAATATTAAAAAGAAAAAGTAGGGCACAAGGTAAATTATTATATAAAAAGATAGGGTAAAAAAATAAACTATGATTTTTTAATGACAAGGAAGGGCAAGATGAGAGGAAAAAAATAATGCAACAACACGATGACACTAAATCAGTCATTACATAAATTAGCATTTTTTATTGTTATATAATGACTGTGAGCACGTGATTTTTGCCTCATACGAATTACTCCAAAAGAATTCCCAAAATTAGGTCTTTTCTTTAATTATGTGTTATTTTTCAGGAATTATTGTGTTATTTCCCTAATTGTTTGCATATATTTGTGTGCATGTTTAATTTTATTAATGCATTAAAAATATAAAAATATAGCATTTGCATTTAAGATTTGATTTTTATATTTTTTGGAATTAATTAATAATTAGGTGCTTTACAAAATGAAAAATCACAAAAATAATGTACTTCGCATTTTAGTGTTTAATGTCAAATTGTGTGATTTTTTTTTATTTAATTATGTGTGATAATTATTATTAAGAATTAATTAGTATCTTTAAGATAATTTTGGTTTTATAATTTAATCTAGGATTTTTTGGTTTTAAAATTAGGAAATAAAAAGAAAAAGAAACAAGATGAAAAAAGGGAGAGAAATTCGGACCAGGCCAAATTTCCACAGGCCCAAACCAAAATAATCTTCTACCCAAAAATCCACTCCCCAAACCGGCCCAAAAAACCCGCCCCGACCCGGTCTGCCCCAAACGACCCCCCCCCTTCAATCTCTTCCTCATTTTTCCAATCCCACTCAAACCCTAGGAGACCCAAACACCCGCCCCCCCCCTTCTCATCTTCCTCACACCACCCTCCCTTCACCAGCAACACAAAACGACCAGTCTCGTCGCCCTCACCAAACGACCCCTGGAACGAATCCCCATCGCCCCCTTCGTGAGCCCCGTCCCAAACAACCGGCTCCACCATCGTCATCCGCCTCAACTTGACCCCAAAATCACACCCCTTGACCACTAGACCCCCCTTGTCCCTAATCTAGCACCACCATCATTCGAATAAGGCTGGATGCTTTCGAATTTGAAGTCAACTCGACGAACCCTAAAAGAACCAAGCCAGGGGATCGATACACAGTAGAAAACTGAGGTCGTAATCGACCTTAGTCAGAATCAAATTGAAGCTTTGAATATGATGAATTCGTTTGGTCTGAGATTCTGAGGTATTTCTTCTCTTTTCTTTTTTTATTTTTTACTGTTGTTATTGTTTACCTAATTAGGTTTCGTTGTAATTCATCATTTTGTCAAGTAATTCTTCCTCCTCTTTCGGACCTTTTTTTGGTCCAGTTTTCTTCTGTTGATTAGCATATGCTATAAATTGTTGAGTCGATTAAATAGTTTTGTCGATTAGTCCGTTCATATTTGTAGTTTAGTAGTCCTCGTCAAGTAATTTGATGTCGATTGACTCATTTTGTAATCATTAGATTCCCAGCTTCAGGGCTCATCGTTAGTATGCTTTCTGTTCCTACATCTTTGTTTTAATGCTATTCATTTAATTTGAGTTTCGAGCTTAAATTGTGGTCTGAGTTTGATGAATTGAATCCTAAGGTTGTCATGTTCAGGGTCTGATATGAATCTATCATTGGTTTAAATTCAGTTTTGGTGTGATAGTGTTGATTAGGAGTTAGTTTCATGTGGTTAATTAGTTAGTTGTTTGGTGGATTGGTTATATATGATGGGTAGTAATCACAGGGGTTTCAGGGGATAATTTGGGGCTTAAAAGTTTAAAAATGGTTAGTTTAAGTGTTCTGTCCAGTAAGTACTAATGTAACATTAAACTAATGCATTTGTTTAGTAGTAGTGGGGAACAAAACATAATAGCATGGGGAGGCCTAATGGAAATGTAATTAAAGTATGTACTACCCATAACCATTGAATTAAATAAAGAAAAGACAAGGGTTAGTGGAGAACAAGTGAATCAAAAATAGAGCAAAACATATAGGGGTGGGGTTCTAGAGAGTATCATGGGCAAAAATGCTTAATTAATGGGTCTGAGTGCTCCTAAGAGCTGTAAAAGGGGTTGTAGTTTGCGTATAAATAGGGGATTTTGGACAGAGTTAAGGGTCCTCCCTTTTTTCAGTCTTTGAGAGAGTCTTCCTTTTTGAATCAGCTTTAGAGAGATATAGAGCTTTTAAGGCATTCAGTTTTGGAGAGAGTTTAAAGACTGGGAATCAGTTTGAGAAAGTTTTGGAGAGCTTTTCTAGGATTTCAGTTCTTAGGGAGCATTTTGAAAACTTTGAGGGCATTCAGTTCTAATTTGAAACATACAGAGAGTTTGAGATATCAATTTTAAGAGTCGCTTTTTGAGAGCTTTCAGATTGCTAGCTACTGGAGTCAGTAGTGTTTTATGCTTGGTTTTCCAGTAGACTTTTGGTTTCAGTCGAGACATTCTAGGATCAGTTTGAGCGTGTTGTTGTTGTGGTATGTTTCTAGGTTCAATGTGAAGGTCATTTGGGTTTATTCGAATTTGTTTTGGGTTGATCTATTGATCTTGTTGGTTTAAAACATTTCTGAACTCTTCCTGGATTGATAAATATATTTATGGGCTGAAGCTGGGTTGATTGGTGTTGTTTGAACTCAAATACTTGGTTGTTGTGATCCACTGTGTGCTATTGTTGATAACCTCTCCTTCTTCCTATTCCTTTCTGCTTTCAGGTACACATTCTCAGTTTGAGTTGATGTAGCTCTTTTGGTTCAAAAATGTTGAAATGAAATGATTGCATATTCACCTCTTAACATGTGTGGGTCCATGTTGTTATGCCAAAAATAGATAATAGTTGATTTGTATTTGCTTAGACTTACTTTAGATTTTACATTGTATAACTGAGCTGAAGATTGGATTGTATAACTTAGACTGATTCTAGACTGTAAATTTAGACTATTGGACTCTCATTTGGACTTATGTGTTCGTGTTGGTAATTAGGGAGAAATTGAAGTAGTATTAGTACTATTAACAAATCATGTTGAAACTCAGCACAAATGAGAACACTTGTGGTTTAAAACAAAATCGCACATAGAACACTTGTGTCCATTCTTTGTCCTTGATAAAAGAAACGAAACAAAATCATCCGTTGAATCAGCTGATGGAGCCATTTAGATCCATTCCTAAGATTTAACATGGCTAAAATGAATTGATTTCCTCCTTCTTTTAATTATATTTTTTGTGAATGAAACTCTTGCTAAGGCCCAGTTGTGATGCAATCCATGCCAAGCTGGGGCCAAGAATCACGGTTGGCCAGTTTGAAATTCCGTGGGCCTATACTGAAGTCCAAACGGCCTAAATTCAATTAATGCCACCCCTCTCTTAGATAAAAATATTAATAACTAACTAGGGCCTTTTGTTTTATTTTTAGAGACAAACAAAGATAGAAAACCATAGTCACTTTAGGTTTGCCTTCTAAAATAAAATGAGACGAGCCTCGCAAAACAAAACACGTAAATTGCGGGGCCCTCGATAATTGTATATATTAAAATACTTAGATTTCGGGACGGGCCGTTTAGCGAATTTCACGGCCTTCCCCAAAATCATAACGCGTTAGTCTCTTTAGGCGCGTATTTTAATAACATTACCTCCCTAAACTCGGGTGCGCATTTATGTGACCCAAATCCAAATCCCAACGATGTTAAAGTATGTCCAAAAACCACGGGTGCATTTATGTGACGTGGTTCAAGACTTATTTTAATAACGTTGCAACTCTTTTTTTTTTAAACAAAAAAATGAATAAAAGTGGTTTAAGTTAAAATTTGCACATAGGTGTAAACACGTACTAAAATTAGATAATATGCCAATTATAATAGTTGAGCGACCGTGCTAGAACCACGGAACTCGAGAATGACTAACACCTTCTCCCGGGTTAACAGAATTCCTTACCCGGATTTCTGTGTTCGCGGACTGTAAAACAGAGTCAATCTTTTCCTCGATTCGGGATTTGAACCGGTGACTTGGGACACCATAAATTATCCCAAGTGGCGACTCTAAATTTCTAAATAAATGAATCTCGTTTCGATTGTCCTTTAATCGGAAAAACTCCCTTATATACCCCTTCCGGGGGTGTAGGAAAAAAGGAGTTGTGACAACTCTGGCGACTCTGCTGGGGACGAAGAACCCAGAACTTTTGGTTCAGGGTTCAAAATTCGAGCTTATAATAATTGTTATATCTATCTTTGTTTATTATCTGATTTTATTACATGTTTGGACCTAATGTGCTAAATGTTGTTTTTGCCGATTTGATAGTATCTTAACTGTATACATAAACTTCTACGAAACCCCTCTCTTCTCCCTCCTAAGGAGTGCATGTTGGTCGTGACTTCTTTCTATTAGTGTCAAATCCCAAATAGAACGAGGTTCGGACAAGTTGCAAAGCCGGATGATCTTTTGGTTACCGGTACACAGCCTCCCCCCCCCGGCTCGAATTGTCCGCTCGGGTAAGCCAGGTCTAGAACAAATAAACCTAGGTTTTTAAACTTAGTATAACAGTACCTCATGCCAGATCCCTAGTAGGAACGTTTGTTTGCATCATGTGCATTTTGACTTTGGAGACTCAACACAGGGGTTGGGACTGTCTAGGACAGGTGCACTCGAAATAAAAAAACCATCTTGATACATCTTACTTGCTATTTGCGCATTTATTTGCTTCGGATTTGCATGTTAACCGGTTTTGGAATGAAAGGAGAGAATTTGGGAAAGAAATAGCAGTGTAGAGGGTTAAGAGAGTGAATCACATGTTTAAAGAAAAACCAGTGTCCAAATAGCGCTGAAGCTCTGCCGAATTTTTGAAAAAAAAAAGAGAAAACGAATTAAAAATAAGAAAGGAGTTTTGTTTTCGAAAATAGTTCGTTTTATTTGCCTAAACTAAGCCAGTTTGATTTTCACAGGGTGTGAGATACGTAGGCAACCCCCATCGGGTCCAACTTCCTTTTTTGCAAAAATAATCCAAAAGAACAAAAATTTTACTTTTTATTTGAAAATAGTTAGGGTGATTCCATTCTTGTCAGAAATAGCTGAATGGCCCTAAAAGGGCACCGAAAGGCTGTTTTTGCAAAAACAGCTACCTATGATCATTTTTTCAAGGTTTTCATCGATTAGCCAACACAGCCTTAATATCTTCATCTTCGAGGTGCTGAAAGGCCGTATTTGCAAAACCGGATTTTATTTTGGAAAAAAAAATGAGTCAATTTTGTCTTCGAGTCAAATGAGTCTTGATTTTTGCTTAATCACCCTAATAAATGTGCAGAATGAGCACGAGTCCAAGTTTTCCAATAGCAGTTATGAACAAGATCCCTTTGGAGTTGCGTATGTGGTGGGAAGATCTGGGCAAGTCAGAGCAAGATAAGGTCAATCTACATTTGGGGGGTCTCACCGGGTTATTAAAGATCAGACCTAGAGGAGACATCATAAAGGCTTTGGTTACGTTCTAGGACCCGGCCCATAACGTATTTCACTTCTCGGATTTTGAACTCACCCCGACCTTGGAAGAGATAGCAGGTTATATGAAAAGTACTGCAGGTTTAAGGCATAAGTATCTTATCGCTCCAAGGGCCGTTAACTCTCACAAATTCATGGATTTGCTAAAGATAAACAAGGGAATCCCATATTTCGAGTTGGAAGAGTGTTTCTCCACTCTACAATTCATACACCAGAAGTACGGGCATATAGGAGGGTTCAACTATCCGGAAAGCGGGGTTTGCAGTAAAGGGAACCGAACAAAATGGGAAGATCATAGGCGCTTCGCTTTCATGGTAGCATTCTTAGGCCTTGTGGTGTTTCCCCAAAAAGACGGGAATATCGATTTGCGGGTGGTTGGAGTCGTCAAGGTCCTGGTTACCAACGCCAAAAGCACTCTCGCCCCTATGATATTATCTGAGATATACCGAGCTCTCACAGCTTGTAAAGCTGGGGCAGACTTCTTAGAGGGATGCAATTTGCTACTACAAATGTGGATGATCGAGCACTTGTGCCACCACCCTCAGTATATGAGTTATGGATCCGCAGAGAAAAGCTACATTGAAGAATTCAATACAAGGGTTTCAGGGTTCAAGTTACCGGAGGGGTTTGGAGAATGGATAGCCCACCTTTGCGCCATCACTACGGGACAAATAGAATGGACACTAGGTTGGCTTCCTACTGAAGAAATTGTGTATATACCCGCCGTGGGTCCTTACGTCCTCCTAATGGGTCTTCGAGGTATTCAGCCTTACGCTCCCTACCGAGTTATGAGGCAATTAGGAAAGTGTCAGGTGATGCATCCAGATGAAGATCTCAGTATCCACGCGGTTGAGATTAGCTCCGATGGCCAATTTCATGAAGAAACGGTTCGTTCTATTTGGAATGAGTGCCAATATTTGACGGCAAGCACCCAAGTGCGGAACCTATCTAAAGGAGAGGTCTCACCCGCCTACCTTTGCCTGGTATAGAAAGAAGAACACTGCAAGGGGCCGAATCAGAAAGACTGGCCAAAAACCCGCACATTCAGGAATTCGTCAAGGCATCGCAAGAACCATGGGCTTGGTTAGCCAAAGAAAACGAGTATAGGGCCACGATAAGAAAGCTGGAGAAGCAAGTCAAAGACCTTTAATTCGAGAATAGCTTACAAGCAGCGGCGGATGAGGGTGAAAAGAAAAGGCTAGCCAAAGAAAATAAGGCCCTTCGAACTCAAATTCAGAAACTGAAAGTAGCAGCAGAAAATCTAGTCCGAAGTAACAGAGATGAAAAGCTCGTAGCTAACTTAAGGCAGAAAGTGAGTAACTATAGTTTCTATTTGAACAAGGCAGAAAGTGAACTAGCCGGGGATCAAAAACAATTGGCTAAAAATGCAGATGAACGGGTATGCCTGGTTAAGCAGTTGAGATAAAGGTACGACGATGAGGTCGCGGGGTTGAAGAAAAGGGTCATCGCCACGAGAAACAAAATGATCAAGTAGGCAAACGACTTCAAGGTTGAAAGGGAACATTGTTACACGACTTTGGAACAGTTAGAAATAGACATGCAACAACTTCAGAAACAAAACTATGCAGCCAAGCAAACTTTGGAGGTTAGGTCCCAACAGATTGGGCGTTTGTTACAAGAAAAGGGCATCATAAGAGAGAGAATTAGAAACATCGCTGACCACATCGTTATGAAGTGCCACATTTGTGAGGATATGACTCGCACTACATTCTTTGCAGTAGTGATGACCTTTGTTAAACAAATAATGTACAGCTTGGACCGACTTCAAAGGGATCTTGCACATAGGCCCGTGGCGAGACAGAATGATGTCCCACGGACACCAGGAGCATTGATGTACTCATAATTTTCAGTTTGAGTCTGTATTTCCTTTTCTGTCAGAGTCTGTAAGGCATGTTGGGTTTATATTTCTCTTTGTTTGAGTCTGTGTTTCTTTAAAGTATGATAGCTTAATTTCAGAGTCTGTATTTTGTCTTTGCATCAGAGTCTATTAGTCTTTTGAAATTTGTTAGTATTGAGTCTTTGTGATCGAAGCATCTATTTTTATAAAAGCTGAAAATCCCAAAAATATTTTATTCACTTTCACACTTATTTGACAGAACTACGCACGGTCTGATTCATGCGGAGACATGATACGTAGGCAACCTCTATAGGATTCGACCACCACTAAAAAAGAAAAAGGGAAAATAAAGAAGGATAGAATAAAAGAAGCTTAAAGGAAGGGGCAAAATTATAAGGGGCCAAAATGACGCACGCAATTGAAGCAAATGCATGATAGAAAATGGTTAATTACCTAGGTGCATTGTATCCCAACGTGTAATTGCATATGTGTTAAACTCTCTAACAAGTTTGTTGTTTTTCAGAGAATTCAAGCAGTTAGTGTATTTTAGAGGATACTGGCACATTATCATTACCAAACCAGATCAAAGGGACTAATACCAGAAATCATGTCTATCCCGGATGTTGACACTAGTGTTGAGGTAGAGGAGTTAGACGTCAATAAAATAAAAGAGGAGATGCTCAAGCTTAAGCAACAGATGGCCGAAATGTACCAGTCCTGGTCCCAAGGGCAATCACCGCCGTCTTACCCAACCAACCCGGCTTTTACCCCACCATTAGCTCAATCTCAGGATCATCCCACCACCAATCCAGGTTTTCCCATTTATCAACACTACCATGGCACTACTTCTCATATGCCGCAAGCTCTACCACCAAAATCAATCCCATACCCTCCTCCGCCAGCCACCCCTGTCTTTGTGGTATCTCCGCCAGCTGCACTCCATAGATCCTTGAGTGAACCTGTGTCACAAGCTCAGGACAACCAGTATTATCCCCCGGAACCCACCTTCAAAGCTCCCGAAACCTACCCCTATGATCCACGTTTTGATCTCCCGAGAGAAGCTGAGAGACCAACCAAACATCCCGAACATGAGGAGATGTTCAGAAAAATGAAAAGCATAGATCAATCCTTCAGGGATATGAGAGGGCTAGGAGGTCAAATAAGCGTGGCTTACAAATACCTGTGTTTATTCCCAAATGTACAACTACCGGAAGGGTTCAAAATGCCCAAATTCGACTTGTATAACGGACACGGTGATCCGGTGGCTCATTTGAGAGGTTTTTGCAGTAAGATGAGGGAAGCCGGAGGAAAGGATGAATTACTAATGTCTTACTTCAATCAAAGTTTGAGTGGAGCAGCATTGGAGTGGTACACCCGCCAAGATCACGGAAGATGGTACACATGGGATGATCTGGCACAAGCATTCGCTTGTCACTTTCAGTATAATCTTGAGATCATTCCATACCGACTATCTTTGACTAAACTAGAGAAGAAGCACAGTGAAAGCTTTAGAGAATATGGTTTCTAGCGGAGGGAGCAAGCAGCAAGGGTAGATCCCCCAATGAAAGAGAGCGAGATGGTTGAATACTTTTTTGCAGGCTTTGGAGCTAACTTACTTTGGGCATTTGGTGTCCGCAATTGGCAAGCCTTTTAATGAGGTTGTAAAAATGGGAGGCATGGTCGAGGAGGGGCTTAAGTCCAACTAAATCATGAGTTATTTAGCGATCAAGGCAACCACTCAGGCCATTCAAAGCGGCACTGGGGGTGTACTTGGGAAGAAGAAGAAAGAAGATGTCACGACTGTTGAATCCGGTGCCTGGTTCAGATCTAGAGGCCCATCACCCTACTATAGCCAACCACGACCCTACCACCAAAATTACCCCCACACTCCATATAGCCCTCCACAACATTACTACCCACCTCCAGATCCCCATTTTTCTGTCCATCATGCACAAACCTATACCCAAACTCCGGCACACGTACAATGGCGTGCGCCGGCTCCACCAAATCCATACCCAGCTCCACAAAATACATATCCACCCCCAAGAGCCTACAGAAATCCCCCCGGAATGGGTTTCCGACCAAACCAAGCCTTCAAGAATGAGAGGTTACAGAAGCAAAAGACTTTCACTCCACTGGGGGAATCATATACCAGTCTTTTCCACATGTTGAGGCAGTTGGGCATGCTGAATCCAATTGAGCCTAAAATGCCTAATCCTCCTCCTAGAAATCTTGACCACTCGGTGAGTTGTGAGTACTGTTCAGGAGCCTCGGGGCATGATACAGAGAAGTGTTGGAAACTGAAAATAGTTGTGCAGGAGCTTATTGACACTCATCGAATCAAGGTTCAGGCCCTAGAAGCACAAAATATCAATCAGAATCCACTGCCAGCTCACCATGAGACCTATATGATTGACTTGATACACAAATGAGGGGATCCCAAGAAGCCCTCGCAGACGGTAATGATGGTCCATTCCAGTGAAACCAGCTCAAAGGAAAAGGTAACTAGTGATAAATAAATGGTCCAGATCAATAAGCCATCTGTGGTAGCCGAGAAAGGGTCGTCAAGCATTGTTGTAGTGAAACCCGAGAAAGCTAAAGTGGTAGTGGCGGGGGTTGCAAGTAAACCTATTGTGGTCGTGAAGGGTGCTCGCACAGAGCCTGTTATTATAAAACCAGTAACTCAGCTTCCAGTTATCAACAGCAAGGCTGTTCCTTGGAAGTATGAACGGATGACGGTGATTTACAAAGGGAAAGAAATCAAGGAAGAAGTTTGTGAAGCACAAGGTTTGACTCGCTCAGAAAGGTGTTTTACTCCCGAGGAGTTAAGAAGAACTAAAGATGATCCAACAACGGTGAAGAAAGCTGTAACTAAAGAAGAGGCAGAGGAATTTTTTAGGAAAATGAAAGTGCATGACTATTCTGTTGTAGAGCAGTTGAGGAAAACGCCCGCTCAGATCTCATTGCTAATCCATTCAGATGAGTACCGCCGATCATTGATGAAAATCCTGAATAAGGCCCATGTTCCCGACTAGATCTCGGTGAACCATCTGGAAAAGATAGCCATCAAGATTTTCGAAGTAAACAGAGACACTTTTTCCGATGATGAATTGCCCATAGAGGGTACTGAGCACAACAAAGCACTTTACTTGATAGTAAAGTGCGAGGATTCCGTGGTTACTCGGGTATTGTTGACAATGGTTCAAGTGCGAACATCTGTCCACTCTCCACTCTAAGCAAGCTGAAAGTAGAAGATGAGAGGATCCATAAGAACAGTATTTGTGTGCGAGGATTTGACGGCGGAGGCAAAGACTCAGTCGGGGACATAATGTTGGAGCTGACTATAGGTCCAGTAGAATTCACAATGGAATTCCAAGTGCTGGATATAGCTGTTTCCTACAATTTGCTATTAGGACGACCATGGACCCACGCCGCTAAGGTAGTACCATAAACACTCTATCAGATGGTCAAGTTCGAATGGGACAAACAGGAAATAGTTGTGCACGGCGAAGATAATTTGTGCGCTCACAGCAACACCATTGTGCCATTCATTGAGGTGGAAGATGAAAAGGGATCATGGGTCTACCAAGTTTCTGACATAATGTCAGTCGAGAAAGTTCCACAGGGGAAGTGTATCCCAAATCCGATGATAACCGCCGCATCAGTCATGGTAGCTTATGAAATGCTGAAGAATGGTTTTGTACTAGGAAAGGGTTTGGGGTCAGATCTGCAAGGCATCATACAGCCCGTGTCTCTTCCTGAAAAATTAGGAACATTTGGTCTGGGATTCAAGCCCACAGCTGCATACATTAAAAGAGCCAGGAAATTGAAACAGAGGACATGGGTCCTTCCAAAGCCGGTCCCATGTCTTTCCAGATCATTTGTCAAGACCGGTACGAGGAGTCGCCCAGTGACAGCAATTCCTAGTTCTGTGACTGATCCAGACAAGGAGTTAATGGAAAGATTTGAGAAGTTGTTCGACAGTGTGAACATGGTGGAAATTGGAGAAGGTTCTAGCAACGCGGAAGTGCAATTTGTCGGGCGAACAACAAAGCTTAATAATTGGAAGGCTACTTCTCTCTCTACTCGGAAGGAGTCTTGGTAGTTTGCTTTGATTTTCCTTTAAGTTTGTATGGATTATTCCAGGGTTGTAATCCGGATTTCATTTTTTTAGTCTATTTGAGTGTGCAAACCTTGTTATCTTTTATCATTCAATAAAATACAATTTCCCTTTCTTCATCATTCCTGATGGTTTTCCTTTTTGTTTTGCTTTCTTTTATATACAGTTCTTTTTACGTTGGTTCTAATGACGTGGTATGTATAAGGAATCCTTAGCCCAGTCTTAAAAATCAATCTAATTCCGAAATGTTAGTTCAAGAAGTAGATTGTGATTACGAATCAGAATACGATGATGAGGATGAAGCCTTCGAAGAAATTAGTAAGGAGTTAATTCACTTCGAAGAAAAACCCAAACCCAACTTGAATGACACAGAAGCCGTCAATTTAGGGGACATAGACAATGTACGAGAAACTAAAATAAGTGTCCACCTCGAGCCGAAAATCCAGAAGGAGTTAATCAAAACACTCATCGAGTACAAAGATGTTTCTGCGTGGTCATATGATGACATGCCTGGTTTAAGCACTGATTTAGTGGTCCACAAATTGCCCACTGCTCCAGCTTCCCTCCCGTCAAGCAAAAGTTGAGGAAATTCCAAACTGATATGAGTGTGAAGATTAAAGAAGAAGTTACCAAGCAGTTGGATGCAAAGGTTATTCGGGTCACTCGATATCCTGTTTGGTTGGCTAATGTCGTGCCTGTACCGAAGAAGGATGGCAAGATCAGAGTATGCGTCGATTACCGCAATCTCAACAAAGCAAGTCCGAAGGATAACTTCCCACTACCCAATATCCACATTTTGATTGATAATTGTCCCAAGTGTGAGATTGGATCTTTTGTGGATTGTTATGCCGGGTATCATCAGATTCTAATGGATGAAGAAGATACAGAAAAGACGGCATTCATCACACCCTGGGGAACTTATTGCTACCGGGTAATGCCATTTGGTTTGAAGAATGCTGGGGCAACTTATATGAGGGCAATGACTACTGTGTTTCACGATATGATACACAAGGAGATTGAGGTATACGTAGATGATGTGATCATAAAATCAAAGGATCAGGCCGACCACGTCGAGGATTTGAGGAAATTCTTCCAGAGGCTTCGCAGGTACAACCTCAAGCTTAACCCCGCCAAGTGTGCATTTGGTGTTCCATCCGAAAAACTATTGGGATTCATAGTCAGTCGGCGAGGCATCGAGTTGGACCCATCGAAGATCAAAGACATACAAGAATTTCCCCCTCAGAGGAACAAGACTGAAGTAATGAGTCTGTTAGGAAGGTTGAACTATATCAGCAGATTTATTGCTTAGCTCACGACAACTTGTGAGCCTATTTTCAAGTTACTGAAGAAGGACACTGCGATCAAGTGGATTGATAAGTGTCAAGAAGCATTCGACGAGATAAAGGGATACTTGTCTAACCCGCCTGTGCTGGTACCACCAGAACCAGGGAGACCTTTGATTCTTTACTTGACTATCCTGGAAAATTCATTTGGTTGTGTACTGGGGCAGCATGACATCACTGGCAGGAAAGAACAAGCCATCTACTATCTTAGCAAGAAGTTCATAGCTTATGAGGTTAAGTACACTCACCTGGAAAGGACATGTTGCGCCCTAACTTGGGTGGCACAGAAATTGAAACATTATTTGTCATCTTACACTACTTACCTCATTTCACGCTTGGATCCATTGAAGTATATCTTTCAAAAGCCTATGCCGACAGGAAGACTGGCGAAGTGGCAGATTTTGCTCACAGAGTTTGACATAATCTATGTGACTCGGACTGCAATGAAAGACCAAGCATTGGCTAATCATTTGGCCGAAAACCCGATCGATGAAGAGTATGAGCCACTGAGGACTTATTTTCCTGATGAAGAGGTGGTGCATATTGACGAGATAGAACAAGCCGAAAAACCAGATTGGAAACTTTTCTTTGATGGGGCTGCTAACATGAAAGGAGTGGGGATAAGAGTCGTGCTTATTTCTGAAATAGTGTATCACTATCTCGTTACAGCTCGGCTTTGATTCCATTGCACCAACAATATGGCTGAGTATGAAGCATGCATTTTGGGTTTAAGGCTAGCTGCAGACATGGATGTCCAGGAAGTCTTGGTCTTGGGAGACTCGGATCTTCTGGTACACCAAATTCAAGGAGAATGGGAAACACGAGATTTGAAGCTCATACCGTACCGACAATGTTTACATTATCTTTGTCAACGGTTTCGATCAGTGGAGTTCAGGCATATTCCTAGGGTCCAAAATGAGGTCGCTAATGCTTTAGCTACCCTGGCATCAAATGTTGCACCATCCGGACAAAGCTTATGTCGATCCTCTGCATATTCAAGTACGAGATCAGCATGCTTACTGCAACATGATTGAAGAATAACTTGATGGATGTCACACCTCCTTTTTCACCCGCGCC
Organism: Nicotiana sylvestris; assembly: GCF_000393655.2. NCBI lineage: Eukaryota > Viridiplantae > Streptophyta > Magnoliopsida > Solanales > Solanaceae > Nicotiana > Nicotiana sylvestris. The sequence continues at coordinate 171,618,646 of NC_091065.1, forward strand.
TCCGCAAAGGGCGTAGCGGGAGTTTTTCCAATTAAAGGACAATCGAAACGGAATTTATTATTTAATTCAGAGTCGCCAATTGGGAGATTTATGGTGTCCCAAGTCACCGGTTGAATCCGAATCGAGGAAAAGATTAACTCTGTATTACAGTCCGCGAACCAGAAATCTGAGTAAGGAATTCTGTTAACCCGGGAGAAGGTGTTAGGCATTCCCGAGTTCCGTGGTTCTAGCACGGTCGCTCAACTGTCATATTCAGCTTATTTATCTGGTTTCAATACATGTTGAACCTATGTGCAAATTTTAACTATTTACCGCTTTTATTATTATTATTTTTACCGAGAATTGCAACATCGTGAAAATAAATCTCGAACCACGTCACATCAATGCACCTGTGGTTATTGACACATTTCAACTCTGTTGAGATTTGGATTTGGGTCACATAAATGTGCACCCGAGTTTAAGAAGATAACATTATTAAATACGCGCCTAAAGCGACTAGCGTATCATTATTTTGGGGAAGGCCGTGAACTTTTGCTAAACGGCCCATCCTGAAGTCTAAGGAATTTTACAAACTCTTATAGAGGGCCTCGCGGCTTATGTATTTTTGTTTGTCGAGGCTCGTCTCGTTCGTTATTAAAAGAATTGTCACGTCATAGAAATGCATCTTGAACCACGTCACAATCAATGTACCCGTGGTTATTGACACATTTCGACTCTGTTGAGATTTGGATTTGGGTCACATAAATGTGCACCCAAATTTGAGAAGGTAAGAATATAAAAATGCACGCCTAAAGCGATTAGCGTATTATTATTTTGGGTAAGGCCGTGAAGTTTGGCTAAACGGCCCATCCCGCATTCTAAATATTTAAAATAACCAATTGTTGAGGGCCCCGCCGTTTGTACGTTTTATTTGGAGAGGCTCGTCTCCTATTTTATTTAAAGGATATCATAAAGCGACTAAGATTTTCCTATATTGTTTCTCTAAAGATAAAGAAAAGGTCCTAATTGGTTAATTTTAAGAGCTATTTCCCCATTTAAGAAAGAAACTTATGATTAATCTGCATCGGGCCTCCAAAGCCTACCCGTGGGACAACCGGCTTTCCCGGTCAGTCAACTAATTAGCAATGATTACAATTATTAGCTTAATAGCACATTACCATTCATCTCCAATCTCGTTTTAACTATTGAAGATGGTCTATTATTATCAGATTGCAAACATGTACCATAACATTATTATTACAACTAAAATATGTTACTTATCTAAACTACAACACTCACTAATGACAACATTGTCTAAATTTACATAGATATACGCGTTATAAAATATATAAAAGAAAATTTCATAAGAATACTTAGATACAAGCTTGATTCTTAACAAGATATGAATAACGAATGCGCTCTTAATCAATAACCGCATTTAAACCCATACTTACTGATTTCATCTCAATTTTATGAGTACAAGCGAAACTCATGAATTCCAAAACACTTTACTGTTTCAGCTTGCAGCTTGCTTCCAATTTCAAAAATTATACTACAAAAACAAAACTAAACCCATACGACTATTACATAATCCCATTCCAAAGTCCAAACAGTCCCGGAATCAAACAGCCCAAACAACTTATAAATAGCCCTAATAATACAGTCATCTATTATTCATGTAACAGGAAACACACAATTAATATCGAGTAGAATACAAGAATTTTATAGTTTGAACATTAAATCCTCTGGCCATTTCATTTCAGCTTCAATGAGCATACACCAAGATGATTCGAAGTAGTGTACCTGGAATCGAGAATAGCAGAAGAAGAAGAAGAAGAAGAAGAAGAAGAAGAAGAAGAAGAAGAAGAAGAAGAAGAAGAAGAAGAAGAAGAAGAAGAAGAAGAAGAAGAAGAAGAAGAAGAAGAAGATAGGCAGGTTAGCAGCAGCAGATAGCACAGCACAACAGCAACAATAGTAATCAATGCCCAGTAATATAGAACAAAGAACAGACCCAACTGATGAACCAGAAATCCAGAAGAGTTTAAAACCAAATAGAATTACCAGAACTGACTCAAAACCAAGCCTGAATAAACCCAAAATCACTAGAAAACCAACCAGGAAACCTCTGAAACTCTCACAATCAGGAATCAAACTAGAAACATGCAACTCATCGCTGGAATTCTAATCTGACTTCAGGAAACTAATGCAACAGTAGGTTTTCTCAATCTTTTTCAAGGTTAGGAAGTGTGTGTCTATCTTTGGACTTTTCTTATTTGTTTTTGACTCTAAACCCTTACTGGCCGTTTCAAAAAAAGTCCCCCCAATGTCTCTACTAATAATTATATTTAAACCCAAAACCTCAGCCCATTTTTCAACTCTAATGAGCACTTAGCAAAGTATTTATGCCCATGATATTCCCTGATAGCCCATTATCCAGTGTCTTATGTCAAAAGGCATGGGCAACTTGTATATTCAATTAACCCCCATGCTATCATGTTTTGTTCCCTACTATTATTAAACAATTCATTAGTTTAATGGTGTTTTAATACTTAGTGGACAGAACACTCAAACTACCCATTTCTTCCTGTTTTCAATTCCCAAATTACCTCCTAAAGCCCTGAAATTACTGTCTTACCCACTCCCTGTCACTCTGCATTGAACCTTTCAAATCTAACCTATTCAAATCTACCCACTAACCAAGCTGAATTCAACAAGCTACCACAACTATAATCAATCCAGCCTACCAAATTTCTAACAACTAAATGACTAAGGCTGAATTCTAACTGCAACCAACAGACTGAACTTGAATCAAAACGATATTAACACCACACAGACCCCAACAGAATCATTGAAGCTAAAACTGAAACTGAATCAAATATCGCGTTGATACAGGGATTAAGCTAACACAATTCTAACCTAGACAAAACAGATGAACACTGAACGAAAACAAACTGAACTCATACGAAAAAAACATGGTGGATAACAATGAGAAAGGGAAATTGGAACACTTGGAAACAACTGATACCAACAGGCTTACTTCAACACAACATTAGAACAGAGAAGAAACAGGAAGGTAAACCTACGGGGATGAACCAAAACTTAAACTATTATCATTCTAATCTAACATTCAAACATAACAGACTAATCAACGACACTTATTCAATCGATTACACTCATTACAGCATACAACAACCGACAACAAACAAAAATGATGATAAAATTGGACCAAATAAGAAGGTCTGAAAGAAAAGAGTAATTGATAAAAGACGAATTCGAACTCATCTTAAACAAACAAACAAACAAAACATGAAAACGAACAGATAAATAGATGAAATACCTCCGAACTCAGACCTATTTCTCACTCGCTCTGCTCGTAACTCCAACTTGAGCCTTTTGGGGTAAAAACAGACTTTAATCGAGTGTTCTCAACTGAGAACACTCGACTAAAGTCGATTAAAACCCCCAATTTTCCTCGGACTGCCTCTAGGTTTAGGGTTTGAATACATCCGATGAGATTCGAACGAAACTAGGGTGTGATTTGGGGCTGGGGAGGTCTAGTGGTCAAAAGGTGTGAGTTTGGGAGGGTTTAGGTTAGGCGCCGCCACCAGGGGATCTTGTGGCGGTGCTAGGGTTCTTGGCTCAAAATCAATATTCGAACGGCTGGGACTAGATTCGAAGGAAGGGGAAGGTGGATTTGGAGAAAAGAAGTCAGGGCGGAGCTGTGGTGTGAAATTGGGGGTCATTGGACGAACTAGGGTTCTGGCCTTATTTTCGATCTAATATTCAACTCAAACGGCTGGGATTCGAGGGATAAGGGTTAGGGGTTCTGATTGGGGAGGTCGAGGAGAATCAATGGTGTAAAAATGGGGCCGTTTGGACCACCGGAACCACCGTGAGGCGATTTTCGGTGGGCGGAGTATGGTGGTTGAAGGCGGCGGATATGTTTGGTCTCTGAAGCTCAGAGACGAAGAGGTGAAGGGGGGGTTTGGTTTAGGGGCGTAGGGGTAAAGAATCAAGGTTATATACGGGGGGGTGTTTCAATCCTGGCCGTTGGATCAAGCACGACCAACGGCTAGGATCAAGGAGCTAATCAAATACGGTGTCGTTTGGTTTAGTGTTGGGATCGGGGTCGATCCGGGTAACGGGTCAGGTATGGCGTTACGGGTGAGGGCGGAGTGATCTGGACCGTTGATCCAGTGAGATCAACGGCCCTGATCAGGGCTTCCCCAAAAAGATGTTGTTTGGGTGTCTTTGAAACGGACTGGTTTGGGTAAAAGGATATTTGGACTGGGCCTGAACTTTCTTTTAAAATTGGCCCAGTCCGATTTTTCTCTTGTTTTCTTCTTTTTCTTCAATTTTCTTTTTAATTCCTAAAACCAAAATTCCTAAATTGAATTGTAAAACCAAGATTATTTTAAAAAGATATTAATTAACCCTTAACAACAATTAACGCACAAGATCGAAAACTAAAATCGCACAGTTAAACAATAAAAATGACAAAACTACCAAAATTCATATTTTTTGTGATTTTCATTCTTTAAAATAGGACATGGTTTGATTAATTCCAAAATGCATAATTAAATCATAAATGCACATGCAACACATATTTTTTGTATTTTTCTTAATTAAAGTAGAAATAAACATGCACAGATAAAAGTACAAATAAATCACAAACAACACAAAACCATTTTATTTTGAATTTCTTGGGAGTAGTTCTCATAGGGCAAAAATCACGTGCTCACAGCTTCCCCTCTTTGTCCGAAAACACAAAGAGTTTTCGTGCAAAGATAAAGTGAGCGGATACGAGCGATTTTTGCCCGTTGGAATACTCCGTGTGAAGCATTTTTGAAAAGATTTAACCGAACCTTTGCTTCAAAGGTTTCCTACATATCCCTGGCTAGAAGGGAATCAGGTTAATATAGTTCGGGAAGTTTTGGTAGCTGGGACTACCATGGGACTGCAATGTTACTGCTGCTGCATGCCGTTGCTACTGCTTTTCGATCTCCTTATTACACCGTGCTAAAAGGAAAACAAGAAGCTAGACTAAACTAGGGATCACAACATCTTATCTATCGTCAACTTGCTCTTGTAGTCTTCTTTCAGATTTCTGAAATGGGATTCATGCTGGGGGTATTCTTGTTGTAACCCTCCGCATTACTGACTTCTGGCTTGATCTTGAAATGTATTTCTCTGTTCTGCAGGCGGGCTCCTGACTCCAACTTGACTTTAAATGATAATACGTGACTTCAATTACAATTTAAAAATATAGCACCTTCATTCTCCAGGCGGGCTCCTGACTTCAACTACTTCTTAAAAATATAACACCTCCATTCTCCAGGCGGGCTCCTGACTTCAACAAATTCTTAAAATGTAACACCTCCGTTCTTCAGGAGGGCTCCTGACTTTGACCACAACTCAAATATATAACACCTCCATTCTCCAGGCGGGCTCCTGACTCCAATAACAACTTTGAAACTAAATCAGCTTCCATTCTCCAGGCGGGCTCCTGACTTCAACAGCTTCTTAAAATGTAACTCCTCTATTTTTCAGGCGGGCTCCTGATTTCAATAACGACTTAAAAATGTAACTCCTCTATTTTTCAGGCGGGCTCCTGACTTCATTTTATGAATTAAAATATAACACCTCCATTCTCCAGGCGGACTCCTGACGTCAACTACAACTTTGAAAATACAATACCTCCATTCTCTAGGCGGGCTCCTGACTTTAACAACTTCTTAAAAATATAACACCTCCATTCTCCAGGCAGGCTCCTGACTTCAACTACAACTTGAAAATATAACACCTCCATTCTCCAGGCGGGCTCCTGACTTCAACAACTTCTTAAAAATATAACACCTCCATTCTCCAGGCGGGCTCCTGACTTCAACTACAACTTGAAAATATAACACCTCCATTCTCCAAGCGGGCTCCTGACTTCAACTACTTCTTAAAAATATAACACCTCCATTCTCCAAGCGGGCTCCTGACTTCAACTACAAATTGAAAATATAGCACTTCCATTCTCCAGGCGGGCTCCTGACTTCAACTACTTCTAAAAAATGTGTTTTATTGATGTTGTTCCTTCCTGCCTCCTAAACCATTTTCCTTCTATCTTGAATCATATTCTTTCAGAACTTCTTCCCTCAAAACTGGTGTTTCATTCCTCTGAAAAACTGCTGGGGATAACATCGGCGTTTTATTCAAAAATATGTTATTTTCCTCCTTCAAAGACTACTTCCCTTAAAGCTGGTGCTTTCACTTCTCTGAAACCTGCCGGGGATAACATGGCTGGGGAATTATCTTCCTTCTTTAAGACTAGTTACTTTCCTCCTTTTAACAATGGTGGGGATGACACTAATTCAAAAACCACTACCCTTAAAACTCGGGTTATCTTGCTTCTTCCAAGATTGCCATCTTTAAAACTTGTATTGCTTTCTCCCGTATACTACTGGGGATTCCACTTCCTTCAAAACTTGTGTTATCCTCCATCTTCCCCAAGTGGCTATCTGATTTCAAGAAAATTTCGCAATGAGAGAAAAGTTTCTGTCGCAGTTTGATAATCTTCTTTGTGGCCATGTCTTCCCGCTGTCAATAGAATTTCCTTTCACTGCTTCAAATCAAAGAAAAATTTGTTAGTTTAAAACATGGTGAGTGGTCGTGCCACTCCTATTGGGGATGATTTTTCCCTTTTTCCTTTTCCTGCTTTGCATTTTATTACAAAACTTGTTGGGGATGATATTATTTGTTGGGGATGATATTCTTGCTGGGGATGGTTTTTCTTTTTCCTTCCCTCCCCGCTCTGTGTTGTCCGACCATCGCAGAACTTGGTCGATAATCTGTCGGAGTTGTTTCTGTATCTCGCAAATCTGGTGGGATCCTCTTGGAGTTTGATCCACAATTTTTCCACTGTTGTTTTTTCTGTTTTTCCCCAACTTCCCCTGGAATCCTAGACCAATCCATCATTTGGTCTTGCAATGAACATCTTTCTCGTTCCATTGCATTATTTTTGGCCCGTCCTATCCACATTGTGCTTTTGCACCATCTTGGCAACTGGTAATAAGCTCTAAAAATCCTTTTCAAATACAAACTGCTGGGGAGATAAAGTCTTTAGACCAAGAAATGAAAAATGATGATTTCAAAAAAATAGAAAAAGAAGAAGTCTTTCTAAACAAATGCTGAGGGAAAAGAAAGAAAAGAACTTATCTGAATGATATAACTGATCCCAACGATCATGTCATGCATTCAGGATTAATCAACCCAATCTATTTATATCAATCAATCTTTCGGACGGCCTCATCCTGTCGGGGATAAACAGGCACTCGACTCTTTGCCAAATGCGGATCCTTTCCGCCAATCTTGTCTTGTCACCTCATAGTGCCCTTCGAGGGGTTTTCACTAATAAGACTCTCTCATTTCTCTCAACTCTCGTCGCCTTATGGTGCCTGTGAAGGTTTTCACCGATAAGACTCTCTCATTTTATTTCTCAACTTACGTCGCCTTATGGTGCCTATGGAGGTTTTCACCGATAAGACTCTCTTATTTTATTTTATTTTTTCCAGCTGGGGATCGGAGTGTTACCGATATGACTCTCTTTGCTGGGGATTCTTTCGGCTACCAATTTATTTCCAGCTTATGATCCTCTTCTCTACTGGGGATCAGAGTGTTATTTCCGACTTCCGTTTGCATGACTTGGCACTTCTCGGATACTGATCGGGAGGTCTTTTTGGACATCAATATGGGTTTTTGTGTATGGCTAAAAGAAAAGGGGTATCAAAAGTTCAAAATAACTTTGATGGGTAAAACAGTACAACTCTTGGAATCAAACTTTCTTTCCAAAATTACAAACACAAACTTCTGCCCCAGTTTTTCTTGCTTGGGGATTTTTATTTTTCGTTACACTATGACTGAGCCGTGAGGCGCCTACGTATCCTTCTTTGAGGAATCAGGTCAAACGTAGTTCCCAATTCCTTTGTTTTTCTTGTGACTTTTCTTTTGTCCTTATTATCATTATTTTCTCTTCTCTTTTTCTTTCATTTTCATTACTGATTCCAAAAGAGGGGTATGAAAGAATAAATAAAGCTCAAAAGGGGAAGCATAGGTTAAAGTGTTTGGATAGAAGAAAGAATTGCCTCCGTCATTTCATTCTTCGATAAATGCCAGGTACAAACAAACAACAATTACAATTAAAAGAAATCATACATAATATCTCTTAATTGCATTAGAATTGATAGCCATGTCGACGCATTTCTCTTCGATATCTGCTAAACATAAAGCGCCATTGGACAACACTCTGGTTACAATGAATGACCCTTGCCAATTCGGGGTGAACTTGCCTTTTGCTTCGGCCTGATGTGGCAGGATTCGTTTCAACACCTGCTGCCCCACTTCAAATTTTCTGGGGCGCATCTTCTTATTGTAGGCTCTTGCCATTCTCCTTTGATACAGTTGGCCATGGCATACTGCTGCCAACCGTTTCTCATCAATCAAGCACAACTGCTCCAATCGGGGTTTGACCCATTCATCATCATCAATCCCTGCCTCAGCGACAATCCAATGGGATGGAATTTCAACTTCTGTCGGTATCACTGCTTCAGTTCTGTATACCAACAAATAAGGAGTTGCACCTACTAAAGTGCGGACAGTAGTACGATATCCCAACAATGCAAATGGCAACTTTTCATGCCATTGCCTCGAACCTTCTACCATTTTCCGAAGTATCTTCTTTATGTTTTTGTTGGCTGCCTCAACCGCTCCATTTGCCTTGGGACGATAAGGGGTGGAATTGCGGTGTATAATCTTAAACTGTTGACATACCTCTTTCATCAAATTGTTGTTAAGATTAGCACCATTATCCGTGATGTCACTTTTGGGACCCCAAATATACAAATGATATGGGAATGAACAAAATCTACCACTGCCTTCTTGGTTAACGACTTGAATGTTTTAGCTTCAACCCACTTAGTGAAATAATCGATGGTCACCAGAATGAACCTATGACCGTTGGTAGCTACCGTCTCAATAGGTCCAATGACAGCCATGCCCCAGGCAACAAATGGCCATGGTGCTGACATTGTATGCAATTTTGTCGGTGAAGAATGAATTAGATCTCCGTGTATCTGACACTGATGGCATTTCCGCACGAAACTGATACAATCATGCTCCATAGTGAGCCAATAGTACCCTGCTCGAAGAATCTTCTTCGTCAATACATATCCGCTCATATGTGGCTCACAAACTTCGGCATGTACCTCTGTCATCACTGTCGTGGCTTGACTAGCATCTATACATCTCAGCAATCCCAAATCTGGTGTTCTTTTGTACAACATTCCTCCACTGAGGAAAAATCCATTTGCCAGTCGCCGAATGGCTCTCTTTTGATATCTGGTGGCCTGCTCTAGGTATATCCCCATCCTGAGGTATTCCTTGACATCATAAAACCATGGCTCGCCATCCATTTCTTCCTCTATCATGTTGCAATAAGCATGCTGATCACTAACTTGGATATGCAATGGGCCAACATGAATTTTGTCTGGGTGGTGCAACATCGATGCTAAAGTGGCCAAAGCATCGGCAACCTCATTGTGAATTCTTGGGATGTGTCTGAACTCCACTGATCGAAATCACTTGCTCAGATCGTGCAAACATTGTCGATATGGTATGAGCTTCAAATCCCTTGTTTCCTATTCACCCTGAATCTGATGCACCAGGAGGTCCGAGTCTCCCAAGACCAAGACGTCCTGGACATCCATGTTAGCAACTAACCATAAACCCAAAATGCATGCCTCATATTCAGCCATGTTATTAGTACAATAGAAACGTAGTTGTGCCGTAACAGGATAATGATGTCCTGTTTTAGAAATAAGTACCGCTTCTATTCCAACTCCTTTCGCATTTGCGGCTCCATCAAAGAAGAGCTTCCAACCTGGTTCCTCGGATAATTCCAACTCATTTACATGCATCACTTCTTCATCAGGAAAATACTTCCTCAAGGGCTCGTATTCTTCATCAACAGGATTCTCGGCCAAGTGATCGGTCAATGCTTGGGCCTTCATGGCCGTCCTCGTCACATAGACGATGTAGAATTCTGTGAGTAATATCTGCCATTTCACCAATCTTCCTGTGGGCATAGGATTCTGAAAAATATACTTCAGTGGATCCAAGCGTGAAATGAGATAAGTAGTATATGATGATAGATAATGTTTCAATTTCTGGGCCACCAAAGTTAGGGCGCAACATGTCATTTTGAGTTGAGTATACTTAACCTCATAGCCTATAAACTTCTTGCTGAGATAACAGATGGCTTGCTCATTCCTTCCTGTAATGTCGTGTTGCCCGAGTATGCAGCCAAACGAATTCTCCAGGACCGTTAGATAAAGAATTAACGGTCTTCCCGGCTCAGGTGGAACCAACACAGGTGGATTTGATAAGTATCCCTTGATTTGGTCAAATGCTTCCTGACATTCTGCCGTCCATTCTACCGCAGCATCTTTCTTCAGTAGCCGAAAAATGGGTTCACAAGTTGCCGTGAGTTGAGCAATAAACCTGCTGATATAACTCCACCTTCCCAATAGACTCATTACTTCTGTCTTGTTCTTCGGCGGTGGCAAATCTTGGGTGGATTTGATCTTTAACGGGTCCAACTCAATGCCTCGCCGACTAACGATGAATCCCAACAACTTTCCAGATGGAACACCAAAGCACATTTGGTTGGGTTGAGCTTAATATCGTACCTTCGAAGTCTTTGCAAAAACTTCCTTAGGTCTGCTACGTGGTCTTTTCGATGCTTGGATTTTATGATCACATCGTCCACGTATACCTCAATCTCTTTGTGTATCATGTCATGAAACACAGTAGTCATTGCTCTCATGTACATTACCCCGGCATTCTTCAAACCAAATGGCATTACGCGGTATCAATAAGTCCCCCACGGCGTAATGAAAGCCGTCTTTTCCGCGTCTTTTTCATCCATCAGAATCTAATGATACCCCGCATAGCAATCTACAAAAGACCCGATCTCACGTTTGGCACAGTTATCGATCAAGATATGGATGTTGGGTAATGGAAAGTTATCCTTTGGGCTTGCCCTGTTCAGATTGCGATAACACATACACTGATCTTCCCATCTTTCTTCGGCACTGGCACCACATTAGCCAACCAATCAGGATATCGAGTGACCCGAATAACCTTTACTTGCAGCTGCTTGGTTACTTCCTATTTAATCTTCACACTCATGTCTGTTTTGAACTTCCTCAATTTCTGTTTGACGGGAGGGCATGCCGGGTTAATGGGCAATTTGTGAACCACTAAATCCGTGCTTAACCCCGGCATGTCATCATACGACCATGCAAAAACGTCTTTGAACTCAATAAGTGCGTTGATTAGTTCTTCCCTGATATTCGGTGCAATGTGGATGCTTATTTTAGTTTCCCTGATATCAACTGCATCCCCTAAGTTGATGGCTTTTGTGTCATTTAAGTTGGGCTTGGATTTCTCTTCAAACTGGCTTAACTCTCTGTTTATCTCTTTGAAAGCTTCATCCTCGTCGTATTCCGATTCATCATCATAACCGACCTCTTGTATAATTAATTTGGAATTAGATTCATTTTTTAGACTGGGTTGAAGATCCGTTGTGCATGCCATGTCATTAGAACCAATATAAAGAGAACTGTTCAGAAAGAGAAAAGAAGAAAACAAAGTTAAGACAAAATAAGAAGAAAAAGCTTTCACTTTATTAAAATACGGGATATAACAGAATTTCACACTTTGTCGAATACAGTACAAAACTGGATTACAACCCTGGAATAATCCAAAAGACTAGAAAGAAAAATCAGAGCCCACTACCAAGACTCCCTCGGGTAGGAAGGGGAGTAGCCATCCAATTGTTGATATTTGCCCTAGGCCCCACAAATTGTACATCTAACCTACTGGACCCTTCTACAGCTTCTATCATGTTGACATCGGCGAACAGCCTTTCAAAGCCCTCATTCAAATCTCCATCTGGCCCAATCAGTGGTCCGAGAACATTCGGGACCGACAACTTTCTGATACCTGCTCTTACAAATGATCTGGATAGGCACGGGATTGGCTTAGGAAGGACCCCTACTCTTTTCTTCAACTTGCGGGACCGCCTCACATCCGCCGTTGTAGGCTTGAACCCCAACCCAAAAGTATCCAGATTTTTGGGCAAAAAAACGGCTGAACAATACCCTGAAGATCAGCCCCTAAACCTTTACCTGGCACAAACCCGTTCTTCAACATCTTCGAGGCTACCATGAAAGTTGCAGCTGTGATCCTGGGAAGTGGAAGGTCCTCGCCTTCAGAAATTTTATCCACTGAAATCATATCGAAAACCTGGTAAACCCACGGCCCCTTATCATCATCAGTCTCTATGAAGGGCACGATGGCATCGCTTATGGCGCTTGTATTGTCTTCCCCATGTACTACGATCTCTTGCCTATCCCACTCGAATTTGACCATCTGATGTAGTGTAGAAGGCACCGCTTGGGCGACGTGGATCCAGGGTTGTCCCAATAGAAGATTATATGAAACTTCATGGTGAACTCGATTGGGCCAATTGTTAATTCAAGTATGATGTCCCCCACTGTGTCTGTACCACCACCATCAAACCCCCGAACATAGATACTATTCTTGTGAATCCTGTCACCATCGACCTTCAGTTTGTTCAATGTGGCCAACGGACAAATATTGGCACTGGACCCATTATCAATCAGTACGCGAGTGACTACCGAGTCCTCATACTTTATAGTCAAATAAAGGGCTATATTGTGTTCTGTACCCTCCACGGGCAACTCATCGTCTGAAAAAGTGACCCTGTTGACCTCGAAAATCTTGTTTGCTATTTTCTCCAAATGGTTCACAGAGATCTTATCCGGAACATGGGCTTCATTCAGAATTTTCATCAATACCCGGCGGTGCTCGTCTAAATGGATCAACAATGATAACAATGAGATCTGTGCTGGGGTCTTCCTCAACTGCTCCACAATGGAGTAATCTTGCGCCTTCATTTTCTTTAAAAATTCTTCCCCCTCTTCCTCGGTAACTGGATTCTTTGTCGCTACTGGATTGGCCCTTCTTAACTCTGCGGGGGCAAAACACCTTCCCGAACGAGTTAATCCCTGTGCCTCACATATTTCTTCCATAACTTCCTTCCCCTTGTGCATTACCATTACCTGACTGTAGCTCCATGGCACAGTTTTCTCGCTGATTATCGACAACTGCATTACTGGCCTGATAACAACTAGTCCTATGCATGCCCCCTTCACGGCTACTGGATTGCTTGATATCCCCTACACCGTTACTTTGACCGGCTCTGGATTCTTGGCAACATTAGATGAACTCTTCCCTATCACCACCACTGGCTTGCCTTCTACCCTTTCCGACTGTACTACCGCTTTTCCACTGATCAACTTTTCTTTTAGACTAGCACGGATCATCATTACTGTTAGTGAGGGCTTCTTGAGCTTCCCTCTTTCGTGCACTAGTTCGATCATGTGGGCTTCATGGTGTGTTGGAAACAGGTTCTGATTGATGTTAGGTGCCTCTGGCTCCTGGACCTCGATCCTATTTGTGTCAATAAGATCTTGTACGACAATCTTCAACTTCCAACACTTCTCAGTATCATGCCCGGGAGCCCCCGGACAAATTAACAGCTTACCGAGTGGTCCAGATTTTTGGGAAGGGGATTTGGAAATTTGGTCTCCACAAGATTCAATAGACCTAACTGCCTCAATTTGTGGAACAGAGTAGTATAAGTTTCTCCCAGTGGAGTGAATGTTCTATGCCTCTGCACCCTTTCATTCCTGAAGGTCTGATTCCCACGGAAACCTGGTCCCGAAGGATTCCTTTAGGCCCTTGGTGGTGGATATGTGCTTTGTGGAGGTGGGTATGTGTTTTGTGGAGGTGGATATGTATTCTGGGGAGCCGGTGCATGCCATTGCGGGCGAACCGAAGGTTGGGTGTAAGTTTGGGCGTGATGGACAGAGAAATGTGGCTCTTGTGGTAGGTAGTAGGGCTGTGGAGGGCCGTATGGAACATGTGGGTAATTTGAGTGATGGGGTCTAGGTTGGTAGTGAGGGGGGAACCTCTGGATATGGACCAAGTACCTGCCTCGATTGTCGCAATATCTTCCCTTTTCTTCTTTCCGAGCGCACCTCCCGTGCCGCTCTAGATGGCCCGAGTGGTTGCTTTAATCGCTGAATAGCTCAAAATTTTGTTGGACTTAAGTCCCTCTTCAATCATACCGCCCATTTTTCACCACCTCGTTGAAAGATTTGCCAACTGACGTCACCAAGTGACCAAAGTAAGTTGGCTCTAGAGTCTGCAGAAAGTAGTCCACCATTTCCCCCTCTCTCATCGGAGGATCAACTCTTGCTGCCTGTTCTCTCCACCGGAACCCAAATTCTCTAAAGCTCTCTCTCGGCTTCTTCTCAAGTTTCGGCAATGTGAGACGGTCAGGGACGATCTCAAGGTTGTACTGAAAGTGACCTGCAAATGCCTGTGCTAAATCGTCCCAGGTGTACCACCTGCTCGGATCCTGTCTTGTGTACCATTCCAGTACAGAACCGCTCAGACTCTGACCAAAGTAAGCTACCAGTAGCTCGTCTTTTCCCCTGGCCCCGCTCATCTTACTGCAAAACCCTCGCAGATGTGCCATTGGATCACCGTGCCCCTCGTATAGATCAAACTTTGGCATTTTGAACTCTGCCGGCAATTGAATGTCTGGGAATGGGCACAGATCTTTGTAGGCCACACTGACTTGGTTGCCTAACCCATGGATAGTCCTGAAGGACTGCTCCAGGCTTTTAAACTTTCGAAGCACTTCGTCTTGCTCTGGTCTCTTAGACGGCTTTTCAGTCTCTACCGAGATCTTGAAGTGTGTATTATAAGTATGAGGCTCGGGTGCTTTGAAGGTTGGTTCACGGGGGTAATATTGGTTATCATGAGCCTAAAACAATGGCTTGTTGGATGATCTTTGCAGCGTGGCTAGTGGGGGTTCCACGAAAATAGGAACATTTGGTGGAGGAGGGTTCTGATTGAGTTGTGAAGCTTGGGGATCATAGACATTTCTTCCCCGATAGTATTGGTGATTGGGGAAGCTTGTCAAAGGGCCGGGGGAGGGGGTATTCCGGCATGTGTCCTGGTGGGAGAGTGGGAGTAACGGGAAGGGTTAGGCACTTTTTGTACCCTAGCTAAGGCCAGCTGCATTTCCTTCATCTCCTGTCTCATCTTATCCATTTCCTCCTTCAGCATTTGATTCTCTATCCTTTCATCCTCGACACTTTGGTCTGAACTAGTCATGCTTTTTAGTACGGGCCCTTTGGATCTTGTTTGGTAATGGTAATCTGCCAGAACGTTCTAACAAACTAACTGGTTTGAAATCTCTGGATCAACAACAAACTTGTTAGCGTTAGAGTTAACACATATTGCAATTTCACGTTGGGGGGATGCAATGTTCCTAGGCAGTTTAACCATTTCTAACATGTCTTTGCTTCGACCGCATGTGTCATTCCGGCTCACTTTGTTTGTGCCTCGTTTAAGTGTTTCATCTCTCTTTTTATTTCTTTATTTCCCTTTCTTTTATTCACTTTTTTTAGTGGTGGTCGAATCTTATGTGGATTGCCTACGTATCATGTCCCCGCATGAATCAGACCGGGCGTAGTTCTGCCCTATAAGTGCGGAAAAAAGATAATTTGGAAATTTTTGATTTTTCATTAATAGACATTCTATGACAAACCAGACGCTTCTTGGAAAGGAAAATAACAGACTCGAAACCAAACCACGTACGAACTCAATAACTCCTAACATACTCTGATACAAAATAACGACAGACTTTAACAGACGACAGACTCTAAGAAAAAGGAAATGCAGACTCCAACTATGAACACATTAAAGTTTTAAATTTGGGTGCCCACGGGGCATCATTCGGCCTCGCCGTTGGTTCAGGTGTAAGGTTCCTTTCCAGCTGCTCCAATTCATGCATGATTTGCTTCACAAATATCATCACCGTCGAGAAGAAGGTAGTACGGGTCATGTTTTCACACTCCCGACATTTCTTGGTGATAGCACGAGCAATAGTCAGAATCTTGTTCCTGGTTCGGTCTTTCTCTAGGAGTAGGCGTTCTATCTGATCCCCTCTAGCCTTCAAAACCCGAGAATCACGCAGATGTTGTTTCCGTAACTGCTGTATTTCATCTTCCATTGAGGCCATCAGATTACAGTAGTGTTTACTCTCGGTTTCAAAAGCCTTGGCTTGATGAGCCACCTTGCTCTCTAGGGTGGTCACATTCCTTTTTAGACTGACACTGGTATTTTCATAATCTTTCCTTGCCTGCTATAAGTACTGTGTACGCTCTTTCGTTCTCTTTGCCCCTTGTGCCTGGAGTTGTGCTATGGTATCCTTAGATTTCTTCAAATCATCCTTGCATTCACCGATTTCCCTTTTCAACCCTTTTATTAACCGCTCATCCGACCGACTCCTTTGTTGTTTGTCAGCATCTCTCCTCATCTGTCGGATTTGGGCTTTAATGCCTCATTTTCTTGGGCCAATTTGCTCTTTTCTCCACGATCGGCATCAGCTTGCAGACTATTTTCAAATTCCAGGTCTCTAATCTGTTGCCTCAGCTTGCCTATTTCTGCCCTGTAACTCTCTTCTTTTGCTAAGCAATCCCACTGTTCTTGCGACGCCTGGATGAACTCCTGGAGATGAGGCCTTTTGGCCGGTCTCCCAAACTCGATTTCTTTCCTAAACCAAGTAAGGTATTCCGGTGAAACATCACCTCTGGACCGATCACGTACACATGTATTGGCCGTTAAGTATTGACACTCGCTCCAAATTTGTCGGACTGCTGCTTCAGGAAACTGTCCGTTGGGCCCGATCTCGACTACTTGGTCACTAAGATCTTCATCTTTCAGAGCTATTTGGCATCTCCCCAACTGTCTCAAGACTCGATACGGGTCATAGGACTGAATACTCCGGAGTCCCATCAAAAGGAAATGGGGTCCAGTGGCTGGCATATATATGATTTCATCCACAGGAAACCATCCTAGTGTCCACTGTATTTGGCTGGCGGTAAGGGTCCGAACAAATGATGTCCACTCCGTAACTCACTCAGGTAGATTGACCCCCTCGATTCTTGTGTAGAACTCTTCTATGCAAGTTTTCTTCGAAGAACCATAACTCAAGAGCTGGGAACGGTGGCAGAGATGCTCAGTCATCCATATTTGTAGCAACAAGTTACACCCCTCGAAAAAGTTTCCTCTGGCTTTGCAGGTTGTCAGAGCTCGGAAGATATCAGATACTATCATAGGCGCAAGAGTGTTTTTATCTTGAGTGAGCAAGGTACTGACGACCCCAGCTATTTTCATATCAATGTTCCCGTCTTTCCTTGGAAATACCAAAAGGCCCAAAAAGGTTATCATAAAAACCACTCGTGTTTGCTCGTCCCACTTCTGACGGTTGCTTTTGCTGCACAACTTGTTATCTGGGTTGTTGAATCCTCCGACATGACCGTATCTGTCGTATATGAAGCGCAGTTCAAAAAAACCTGCGGCCAAATCCGGGTTATGGACCGTCCTGTGTATCTTTAACGAATCTAAAAACCGATGCATAGTGACAGCTCTTGGAGCGATCAGGTATTTTTGCCTCAATGGAACTTCAGCATTTTCGATTTACCCGGCTATTTCCTCCAAAGTCGGAGTGAGTTTAAAATCGGAGAAGTGGAAGACATTGTGTGTCGGGTCCCAGCGGGTGACCAAAGCTCTTATGATATCCCCCCGAGGCTGGATTTTCAATAAACCCCTAAGTCCTTTTAGATATTTCTTGACCTCATCTTGCCCTTCACCACCCAAATCATCCCACCATAGCCGCAACTTGAAAGGAATTTTAGTCATTATTGAAAAAAGTTCATTTTGCATCGTGCTCATCCTGCACATTTATTAAGGTGATTAAGAAATAAAATTTATTTGATTCAACAAATTTACTATTTTTAATTTTTCACAAATTAAAAGGAAGATCCGGCTCCGCACACGGCTTTTCAGCACTTTAGGAACGAAGATTTTGAAGCTGGGTGAGTCAACCGGTTCAAAAAAATCCAAAAATGACTAAAAGTGGCCGTTTATGCAAAGTCAGCCTTCCGGCGTCCCTTTCGGGAATATTCGGCTATTCTTGCCAAAAACGGCATCACCCGACTTATTTATATTGACAATTAAAATTTGGCATTTTTGGCTATTTTTGTAAAAGGGGAGGTTGGACCCGATGAGGGTTGCCTACGTATCCCGCACCCTGTGAGAATCAAACCGGCGTAGTTCGGGTAGATAAAACAAACTTTTTTTTGAAATCAAGACTCTTTCTCAATGGCAAATAAAATCATTTTTCATAAACAAAAACCCTTTTCTTTTCTTTTTTTTCATTTTCTCAAAAATTCGACAGAGTTTCGACGCTATTTGGACATTGATGATTCAAAATAGGCGATTAACTACCTCTATCTCTCTTTCCTCAAAGTATTCAAAAGTTAGTCAGCATGCAAGTCCGAAGCAAACAAATGCGCAGGTAATAAGCTGGATGCATCAGGATGGTCTTTTGTCGTTTTGGTACACCTGTCCTAGACAGACTCAACCCCTGTGTTGAGCCTCCAAAGTCAAATGCACATGATGCAAACAAACGTTCCTACTAGGAATCCGGCATGAAGCTGAGTTATTCTAGGTTCGTAACCTGGGTATTTGTTCTAGACTGTGTACCCGAGCGGACAACTCGAGTCGAGGAGGGGGCTACGTACCGGGAACCAAAAGGCCATCTGGCTTAGTAACTTGTCCGGCCTCTTTCTTATTTTAGGTATTGACACTAACAGAATAGGGAGTCTCGACCAACAAACTCATCCCCCGAGGTAAGAAGAGAAGGGTTTCGGCACAGTTTATATACAATTCAGATAATATCAAAGCGGTAAAAGCAGCATTTAGCACATTAGGCCCAAACATGTAAAAATCAGATAATAAACAAAGCCAAATATAACAATTTATCTAAGCTTGAATTCTGAACCCTGAACCAGAGATTCTGGGTTCGGTCCCCAGCGGAGTCGCCAGAGCTGTCACACCTCCTTTTTCACCCGCGCCTCCGCAAAGGGGGTAGCGGGAGTTTTTCCAATTAAAGGACAATCGAAACGGAATTTATTATTTAATTCAAAGTCGCCACTTGGGAGATTTCTGGTGTCCTAAGTCACCGGTTGAATCCCGAATCGAGGAAGAGATTGACTCTGTATTACAGTCCGCGAACCATAAATCCGAGTAAAAATTTTAACCCGGGAAAAGGTGTTAGGCATTCCCGAGTTCCGTGGTTCTAGCACGGTCGCTCAACTGTCATATTCGGCTTATTTATCTGGTTTCAATACAAGTTGAACCTATGTTCAAATTTTAACTATTTACCGCTTTTATTATTATTATTTTTACCGAGAATTGCAACATCGTGAAAATACATCTCGAACCACGTCACATCAATGCACCCGTGGTTATTGACACATTTCAACTCTGTTGAGATTTGGATTTGGGTCACATAAATGTGCACCCGAGTTTAAGAAGATAACATTATTAAATACGCGCCTAAAGCGACTAGCGTATCATTATTTTGGGGAAAGCCGTGAACTTTTGCTAAACGGCCCATCCCGAAGTCTAAGGAATTTTACAAACTCTTATAGAGGGCCCCGCGGCTTATGTATTTTTGTTTGTCGAGGCTCGTCTCGTTCGTTATTAAAAGAAATGCAACGTCATGGAAATGCATCTCGAACCACGTCACAATCAATGTACCCGTGGTTATCAACACATTTCGACTCCGTTGAGATTTGGATTTGGGTCACATAAATGTGCACCCAAATTTGAGAAGGTAAGATTATAAAAATGCGGTGCCTAAAGCGATTAGCGTATTATTATTTTGGGGAAGGCCGTGAAGTTTGGCTAAACGGCTCATCCCGCATTCTAAATATTTAAAATAACCAATTGTTGAGGGCCCTGCCATTTGTACGTTTTATTTGGCGAGGTTCGTCTCCTATTTTATTTAAAGGATATCCTAAAGCGACTAAGATTTTCCTATATTTTTTCTCTAAAGATAAAGAAAATGTCCTAATTGGTTAATTTTAAGAGCTACTTCCCCATTTAAGAAAGAAACTTATGATTAATCTGCATCGGGCCTCCAAGGCCTACCCGTGGGACAGCCGGCTTTCCCGGTCAGTCAACTAATTAGCAATGATTACAATTATTAGCTTAATAGCACATTACCATTCATCTCCAATCTCGTTTTAACTATTGACAATGGTCTATTATTATCAGATTGCAAACATGTACCATAACATTATTATTACAACTAAAATATGTTACTTATCTAAACTACAACACTCACTAATGACAACATTGTCTAAACTTACATAGATATACGCGTTATAAAATATATAAAAGAAAATTTCATAAGAATACTTAGATACAAGCTTGATTCTTAACAAGATATGAATAATGAATGTGCTCTTAATCAATAACCACATTTAAACCCATACTTACTGATTTCAGCTCAATTTTATGAGTACAAGTGAAACTCATGAATTCCAAAACACTTTACTGTTTCAGCTTGCAGCTTGCTTCCAATTTCAAAAATTATACTACAAAAACAAAACTAAACCCATACGACTATTACACAATCCCATTCCAACGTCCAAACAGTCCCGGAATCAAATAGCCCAAACAACTTATAAATAGCCCTAATTATACAGTCATTTATTATTCATGTAACAGGAAACACACAATTAATATCGAGTAGAATACAAGCATTTTATAGTTTGAACATTAAATCCTCTGGCCATTTCATTTCAGCTTCAATGAGCATACACCAAGATGATTTGAAGTAGTGTACCTGGAATTGAGAATAGAAGAAGAAGAAGAAGAAGAAGAAGAAGAAGAAGAAGAAGAAGAAGAAGAAGAAGAAGAAGAAGAAGACAGGCAGGTCAGCAGCAGCAGATAGCACAGCACAACAGCAACAGTAGTAATCAATGCCCAGTAATATAGAACAAAGAACAGACCCAAGTGATGAACCAGAAATCCAAAAGTGTTTAAAACCAAACATAATTACCAAAACTGACTCAAAACCAAGCCTGAATAAACCCAAAATCACTAGAAAACCAACCAAGAAACCTCTAAAACTCTCACAATCAGGAATCAAACTAGAAATATGCAACTCATCGCTGGAATTCTAATCTGACTTCAGGAAACTAATGCAATAGTAGGTTTTCTCAATCTTTTTCAAGGTCAGGAAGTATGTGTCTATCTTTGGACTTTTCTTATTTGTTTTTGACTCTAAACCCTTACTGCCCATTTCAAAAAAAGTCCCCCAATGTCTCTACTAATCTCTATATTTAAACCCAAAACCTCAGCCCATTTTTCAACTCTAATGAGCACTTAGGAAAGTATTTCTGCTCATGATATTTCCTGAAAGCCCATTATCCAGTGTCTTATGTCAAAAGGCATGGGCAACTTGTAATATTCAATTAACCCCCATGCTATCATGTTTTGTTCCCCACTATTACCAAACAATTCATTAGTTTAATGGTGCTTTAATACTTAGTGGACAGAACACTCAAACTACCCATTTCTTCTTGTTTTCAATTCCCAAATTACCCCCTAAAGCCCTGAAATTATTGTCCTACCCACTTCCTTTCACCCTACATTGAACCTTTCAACTCTAACCTATTCAAATCTACCCACTAACCAAGCTGAATTCAACAAGCTACCATAGCTATAATCAATCCAGCCTACCAAATTTCTAACAACTAAATGACTAAGGCTGAATTCTAACTGGAACCAACAGACTGAACTTGAATCAAAACCATATTAACACCACACATACCCCAACAGAATCATTGAAGCTAAAACTGAAACTAAATCAAACATCGCATTGATACAAGGATTAAGCTAACACAATTCTAACCTAGACAAAACAGATGAACACTGAATGAAAACAAATTGAACTCATACGAAAAAAACATGGTGGATAACAATGAAAAAAGGAAATTGGAACATTTGGAAACAACTGGTACCAACAGGCTTACTTCAACACAACATTAGAACAGAGAAGAAACGAGAAGGTAAACCTACGGGGATGAACCAAAACTTAAACTATTATCATGCTAATCTAACATTCAAACATAACAGACTAATCTACGACACTTATTCAATCGATTACACATATTACAACATACAACAACCGACAACAAACAGAAATAATGATAAAATTGGACCAAATAAGAAGGTCTAAAAAAAGAGTAATTGATAAAAGACGAATTCGATCTCATCTTAAACAAACAAACAAACAAAACATGAAAACAAATAGAGAAACTGAAGAAATACCTCCGAACTCAGACCTATCTCTCACTCGCTCTGCTTGTAACTCCGACTTGAGCCTTTTGGGGTAAAAACGGACTTTAATCGAGTGTTCTCGATTGAGAACACTCGACTAAAGTCAATTAGAACCCCCAATTTTCCTCGGACTGCCTCTAGGTTTAGGGTTTGCTCGTTTGATTTGGGATTTGAATAGTTCCGATGAGATTCGAACGAAACTAGGGTGTGATTTAGGGCTGGGGAGGTCTAGTGGTCAAAAGGTGTGAGTTTGGGAGGGTTTAGGTTAGGCGCCGCCACCAGAGGATCTTGTGGCGGCGTTAGGGTTCTTGGCTCAAAATCAATATTCGAATGGCTGGGACTAGATTCGAAGGAAGGGGAAGGTGGATTTGGAGAGAAGAAGTCAGGGCGGAGCTGTGGTGTGAAATTGGGGGTCATTGGACGAACTAGGGTTCCGGCCTTATTTTCGATCTAATATTCGACTCAAACAGCTGGGATTCGAGGGATAAGGGTTAGGGGTTCTGATTGGGGAGGTCGAGGAGAATTAATGGTGTAAAAATGGGGTCGTTTGGACCACCGGAACCGCCGTGAGGCAATTTCCGGTGGGCGGAGGGCGGTGGTTGAAGGCGGTGGATATGTTTCGTCTCTGAAGCTCAGAGACGAAGAGGTGAAGGGGGGGTTTGGTTTAAGGGGCATGGGGGTAAGGAATCAAGGTTATATACGGGGGTGTTTTAATCCTGGCCGTTGGATCAAGCATGACCAACGGCTAGGATCAAGGAACTAATCAAATATGGTGTCGTTTGGTTTAGTATTGGGGTCGGGGTCGATCCGGGTAATGGGTCGGGTATGGGGTTACGGGTGAGGGCGGAGTGATCTGGACCGTTGATCCAGTGAGATCAACGGCCTTGATCAGGGCTTCCCCAAAACGATGTCATTTGGGTGTCTTTGAAACGGACTAGTCCGGGTAAAAGGATATTTGGACTGGGCCTGAACTTTCTTTTAAAATTGGCCCTGTCCAATTTTTCTCTTGTTTTCTTCTTTTTCTTCTATTTTCTTTTTAATTCCTATAACCAAAAATCCTAAATTGAATTGTAAAACCAAGATTATTTTAAAAATATATTAATTAACCCTGAACAATATTTAACACACAAGATCGAAAAATAAAATCGCACAATTAAACCATAAAAATGACAAAACTACCAAAATTCATATTTTTTGTGATTTTCATTCTTTAAAATAGGACATGGTTTGATTAATTCCAAAATGCATAATTAAATCATAAATGCACATGCAACACATATTTTTTGTATTTTTCTTAATTAAAATAGAAATAAATATGCACAGATAAAAGTACAAATAAATCACAAACAACACAAAACTATTTTATTTTGAATTTTTTGGGAGTACTTCTCATAGGGCAAAAATCACGTGCTCACAATGGCGAACCATGGTTTCATGATATCTAGGAGTACATCAGAATGGGGATATATCCAGTTCAAGCCACGGGGGATCAGAAGAGAACAATTCGACGGATGGCAAGTGGATTCTTCTTAAGTGGAGGAGTTTTGTATAAAAGAACACCAGACCTTGGATTGTTAATATGCATAGATGCTAGACAAGCTACGACTGTCATGTCTGAAGTACATTCAGGAGTTTGCGGACCACATATGAACGGGTATGTGCTCACAAAGAAAATTCTCCGAGCAGGTTATTATTGGCTCACCATGGAGCGAGATTGTATCAGTTTTGTGCGCAAATGTCATCAATGCCAGATACACGGAGATTTGATTCATTCTCCACCATTGGAATTGCACACGATGTCGGCACCATGGACCTTCGTTGCTTGGGGCATGGATATCATTGGACCAATTGAGCCAGCAGCATCCAATGGGCATAGATTCATTCTGGTAGCCATTTATTATTTCACCAAGTGGGTTGAGGCCAAAACTTTCAAATCGGTGACCAAGAAAGCAATGGTCGATTTTGTTCACTCAAATGTCATCTGTCGATTCGGCATCCCAAAGGTGATCATCACGGATAATGGTGCTAATCTTAATAGTAAAATGATGGAAGAGGTATGCCAACAGTTTAAGATTACACATCGCAATTCTACCCATATTGTCCCAAGGCAAATCGAGCAGTTGAGGCCGCCAACAAAAACATAAAGAAGATACTTCGTAAAATGGTAGAAAGTTCCAGGAAATGGCATAAAAAATTACCGTTTGCGATGCTGGGCTATCGCACTACTGTCCGTACTTCAGTAGGTACGACTCCTTATTTGTTGGTATATGGAACTGAAGCAATGATACCTGCGGAAGTTGAAATCTCGTCCCTTCGGATTGTCGCTGAGGCTGAAATCGATGATAATGAGTGGGTCAAGACCTGTTTGGAGCAGTTGAATTTGATTGATGAAAAACGATTAGCAGCAGTGTGTCATGTCCAATTGTATCAAAAGAGAATGGCAAGAGCATACAACAAGAAAGTACGTCCCAGGAAGTTTGAAGTGGGCCAGCAGGTGCTGAAACGTATCCTTCCACACCAGGCTGAAGCGAAAGGCAAGTTCACCCCAAATTGGCAAGGGCCATTCGTTGTGACCATAGTATTGTCCAATGGTGATTTATGTTTAACGGATATCGAAGGAAAATGCATAGACATGGCTATCAATTCTGATGCAGTAAAAAGATATTATGTATGATTTCTTTGTTATAACTGTTGATTGTTTGTAGTTGGCATTATTTCGAAGATTGGAATGACGAAGGCAATTTGTTATGCTATCTAAACACTTCACCCTTTGTTCCCCCTTTTGAGCCTTATTTATTTCTTTCATACCCCTCTTTTGGAATCAATAACGAGAAAGAGAGAAAAGAAAGAAAAGAAAAAGAGAAAAGAAAAGAAGTAGAAAGTATAACAACAAGGAAATTCATGTGTGAACTACTTTTGACCTGATTCCTGTTAAGGATACGTAGGCAGCTTCCCGGCTAGGTCATAGTAAAATAAAATATCAAAAGATCCCCAAGCAAGAAACTGGGGCAAAAGTTGTACTTGTAATAAGAAATGTGATTCCAAGAGTTGTAATTTTAAAACACGTGTCAAAATTGCTTTAAGCCTTTGATACCCTTTCTTTCTAACCCCATCCAAAAGCCCACATTACGGTCCAAAAAAAGACCTTCTGATCAGTCTTTGAGAAATGCCAAGTCGAGCAATGTACAGAGAACTCATATCAGGGGAAACACTCCGGTTTAAGTAAGAAAAATCAAAAAATGAGAGAGTCTTATTGGTGAAAACCCTCATGGGCACCATGAGGCGACGAAAGTTGAGAGAAAATAAAAATGAGAGAGTATTATTGGTGAAAAACTTCATGGGCACCATCAGGCGACAAGTAATCGAGGAATCAACAAATGAGAGAGGTTTGTCTGTAAAAACCCTTCAGGGCACTGCAAGTCGAATGAGGTCCGTAAATTGGCGGAAAGTATAATTGAGTTGTGGAAATCTTGGAGAACAAAGTGAAACAATTGGAAAGGAGATTGGTTAAATAGACTGGCATGATTAATCCAAATGCATACCATGATCATTGGTGCCGGTGATTCCGCTCAGATAAATCCCTTTTCATATCTCCAACAGTCATCCAAATTTGGATTCTTTTCTTTATTCTTAAAATCCTTGCATTTCATTGCTGTTAATTTTACTTCTCTAAAAGCTCTACCAAGTTTAGCCTTGTAAGAAGGAATTTCAAAGCTTACTACCAGTTTCGGAATTGCACAAAGCAAAATGCAGCTGGAACATGCAAAAAATAATATGATGAAAAATGGGACCTATGGTGTAAGCAAAAGTTAAAACTGTGGAATGGTTCAGTAATGTGATAGGAGATGTACGATTTCAGGCAGAAAGGTCAGGAGGGGAGAATAGCAGTTGGGGATTTTGCAGTTAAGGATCAGTCAGGAGGTCAAAACAATCTTTTCGATCAGTCCAAAACAGTTGGACGAAGCAAAGAATGGCGAGGAGAAAACCACCTCCAGCAGGAATGCCACAATGAACCACCACGTTTTAAAATGACGAAATTTTCTTTGATTTGAAACAGGGGCAAAAATGGCATTTGTTTCGGGAAATCATCCGTAGGAAGAGTAAGTACTAGGCAGAATTGATCATGGAAATTCTCAGGACCCTTCTGGAAAATAGGACTTAGTTTAAAATTCAAAATAATCATGAGTAGCGGAATTTGGCATGAGTACACCCTAGAAGATTATAAGTGGAACTTTGAAGTTTGTATGTTTGAGATACACTTTGGACATTACCCCATGAGAATAAAGATTCTGACCTCTCTTCCTTCCCAGATTAATAATCATGATTTTCTGTTTCCTCAACATTTTCCCCAAGCAGAAACGCCATCTTTTTCCGCCTTTTTCAAATATAGTCGGAAATTTTCAGGACCCCCCGTAAAATTGGACCTAGTTTAAAAATCAAAACAATCATAAGTAGCATAACTATACCCCAAGGAATATAAGTTCGTTTCAAAGTTTGCATGTTTAAGATAGGATGTAATTAGGAGTTTTCAGGACCCTCCTGGATAATGGGATGTAGCTTTAAGACCCTCTTAGATAACAAGATTTAGCGGAAGTCACACCTTTAGAAGATATAACTTAGATTTAAAATTGTCGTTTAGGCAAGAATTGTCAGGACCCCCTGGATAATGGGACCTAGCTTTCGAATTCTTAGTAATATTTGGTAATATGATTCAGTTTAACACTCACATATGTGCCCAACCTCCAAACTGGGGCAGAAAGTTTTCTTTGTTTTATCTGTTTCATTGAAGTCAGGAGCCCGCCTGGAGAGCAGGGAATACTTTCAAGTTAGTAGTCAGGAGCCCGCCTGGAGAGCAGGGAATACATTCAAGTTCAGCAGTCAGGAACCCGCATGGAGAACAAGGGAGTACAATTCAAGTTTTAGTTTTCAAGTTCTTATTGATATTTAGTAATATGATTCGTTTTACACTTACATATGTTCCTAGATACCCAAACTGGGGCAGAAAAATTTCCTTTGTTTTCGTCTATTTTGGTTGAATTCAAGAGCCCGCCTGAAGAGCAGGGAATACATTTCAAGTTAGCAGTCAGGAGCCCGCCTGGAGAGCAGGGAATACATTTCAAGTCTAGCAATCAGGTACCCGCTTGGAGAACAGGGAGAAGCAGTTCAAGTTTAGCAGTCAGGAGCCCGCCTGGAGAGCAGAGGAATACATTTCAAGTTTTGAAGTTGGGAACCCACCCATATAACAGAGGAATACATTGAAGTTTGAAGTCAGTAAAGCAGAGGGTTACAACAAAAATTCCCAGCAGAAATCAGAAGGAAAACCACAAGTCGAGCCAGAAGTAAAGAAACATCGGAGGAAACACAAATCAACAAGGCAACATCAGTCACAAGATCAAGTTTGGAAATAAATCTTTATAAAGCATAGATTACAGCTTAGTCTAGCTTCTTCATTTTTGTCATGGTGTAATAAGGAGGTCAGTAGGCAGTATCAGCAGCAGCAGTAACAGCAAAACCGCAGCTTCATGGTAGTCCCAGCTACCAAAACTTTCCGAACTACATTGACCTGATTCCTTTATAGCCAAGGATATGTAAGAAACCTTTGAAGCAGAGGCTCGGTCAAATCTTTCAAAATGCTTCCCCACGGAGTATTCAAGCAGGCAAAAATCGCTCGTATCCACTCATTTTATCTTTGCACGAAAACTCTTCATGTTTCCGGACAAAGAGGGGCAGCTGTGAGTACGTGATCTTTGCCTCATACGAATTACTCCAAAAGAATTCCCAAAATTAGGTCTTTTCTTTAATTATGTGTTATTTTTCAGTAATTATTGTGTGATTTTCTTGATTGTTTGCATATAATTGTGTGCATGTTTAATTTTATTAATGCATTAAAAATATAAAAATATAGCATTTGTATTTAAGATTTGATTTTTATATTTTTGGAATTAATTAATAATTAGGTGTTTTACAAAATGAAAAATCACAAAAATAATGTGCTTCACATTTTAGTGTTTAATGTCAAATTGTGTGATTTTTCTTTTTTTTATTTAATTATGTGTGATAATTATTATTAAGAATTAATCACTATCTTTAAGATAATTTTGGTTTTATAATTTAATCTAGAATTTTTTGGTTTTAAAATTAGGAAATAAAAAGAAAAAGAAGAAAAAGAAACAAAATGAAAAAAGGGAGAGAAATTCGGACCAGGCCAAATTTCCACAGGCCCAAACCAAAATAACCTTCTACCCAAAAATCCACTCCCCAAATCGGCCCAAAAAACCCACCCCGACCCGGTCTGCCCCAATACCAAACGACCCCCCCTTTCAATCTCTTCCTCATTTTTTCAATCCCTCTCAAACCCTAGGAGACCCAAACACCCGCCCCCCTTCTTATCTTCCTCACACCACCCTCCCCTCACCAGCAACACCAAACGACCAGTCTCGTCACCCTCACCAAACGACCCCTGGAACGAATCCCCATCGCCCTCTTCGTGAGCCTCGTCCCAAACAACCGGCTCCACCATTGTCATCCACCTCAACTTGACCCTAAAATCACACTCTTTGACCACTAGACCCCCGTCGTCCCTAATCTAGCACCACCATCATTCGAATCAAGCTGGATGCTTTCGAATTTGAAGTCAACTCGACGAACCCTAAAAGAACCAAGATAGGGGATCGATACACAATAGAAAACTGAGGTCGTAATCGACCTTAGTCGTGTGTTCTCAGTCGAGAACACTCGATTAAGGTCCATTTCGGCTTCAGAATCAAGTTGAAGCTTCGAGTAGGACGAATTCGTTTGGTCTGAGATTATGAGGTATTTCTTCTCTTTTCTTTTTTTACTTTTTTATTGTTGTTATTGTTTGCCAAATTAGGTTTTGTTGTAATTCATCTTTTTGTCAAGTAGTTCTTCCTCCTCTTTCGGACCTTTTTTTTTTCTTGGTCCAGTTTTCTTCTGTTGATTAGCATATGCTATAAATTGTTGAGTCGATTAAATAGTTTCGTCGATTAGTCCGTTCATGTTTGTAGTTTAGTAGTCCTCGTCAAGTTATTTGATGTCGATTGACTCATTTTGTGATCCTTAGATTCCCAGCTTCAGGGCTCATCGTGAGTATGCTTTCTGTTCCTACATCTTTGTTTTAATGCTATTCATTTAATTTGAGTTTCGAGCTTAAATTGTGGTCTGAGTTTGATGAATTGAATCTTAAGGTTGTCATGTTCAGGGTCTGATATGAATCTATCATTGGTTTAAATTCAGTTTTGGTGTGATAGTGTTGATTAGGAGTTAGTTTCATGTGGTTAATTAGTTAATTGTTAGATGGATTGGTTATAGATGATGGGTAGTAATCACAGGGGTTTCAGGGGATAATTTGGGACTTAAAAGTTTTAAAATGGTTAGTTTAAGTGTTCTGTCCAGTAAGTACTAATGTAACATTAAACTAATGCATTTGTTTAGTAGTAGTGGGGAACAAAATATAATAGCATGGGGAGGCCTAATGAGAATGTAATTAAAGTATGTACTACCCATAACCATTGAATTAAATAAAGAAAAGACAAGGGTTAGTGGAGAACAAGTGAATCTAAAATAGAGCAAAACATATAAGGGTGGGGTTCTAGAGAATATCATGGGCAAAAATGCTTAATTAATGGGTCTGAGTGCTCCTAAGAGCTGTAAAAGGGGTTGTAGTTTGCGTATAAATAGGGGATTTTGGACAGAGTTAAGGGTCCTCCCTTTTTTCAGTCTTTGAGAGAGTCTTCCTTTTTGAATCAGTTTTAGAGAGATATAGAGCTTTTAAGGCATTCAGTTTTGGAGAGAGTTTAAAGACTGGGAATCAGTTTGAGAAAGTTTTGGAGAGCTTTTCTAGGATTTCAGTTCTTAGGGAGCATTTTGAAAACTTTGAGGGCATTCAGTTCTAATTTGAAACATACAGAGAGTTTGAGATATCAATTTTAAGAGTCGCTTTTTGAGAGCTTTCAGATTGCTAGCTACTGGAGTCAGTAGTGTTTTCTGCTTGGTTTTCCAGTAGACTTTTGGTTTCAGTCGAGACATTCTAGGATCAGTTTGAGCGTGTTGTTGTTGTGGTATGTTTCTAGGTTCAATGTGAAGGTCATTTGGGTTTATTCGAATTTGTTTTGGGTTGATCTATTGATCTTGTTGGTTTAAAACATTTCTGAACTCTTCTTGGATTGATAAATATATTTCTGGGCTAAAGCTAGGTTGATTGGTGTTGTTTGAACTCAATACTTGGTTGTTGTGATCCACTGTGTGCTGTTATTGCTAACCTCTCCTTCTTCCTATTCCTTTCTGCTTTCAGGTACACATTCTCAGTTTGAGTTGATGTAGCTCTTTTGGTTCGAAAATGCTGAAATGAAATTATTGCATATTCACCTCTTAACATGTATGGGTCCAAGTTGTTATGCCAAAAATAGATAATAGTTTATTTGTATTTTCTTAGACTTACTTTAGATTTTACATTGTATAACTGAGCTGAAGATTGGATTGTATAACTTAGACTAATTCTGGACTGTAAATTTGGACTACTGGACTCTCATTTGGACTTATGTGTTCGTGTTGGTAATTAGGGAGAAATTGAAGTAGTATTAGTACTATTAACAAATCATGTTGAAACTCAGCACAAATGAGAACACTAGTGGTTTAAAACAAAATCGCACATAGAACACTTGTGTTCATTCTTTGTCCTTGATAAAAGAAACGAAACAAAATCATCCGTTGAATCAGCTGATGGAGCCATTTAAATCCATTCCTAAGCTTTAACATGGCTAAAATGAATTGATTTCCTCCTTCTTTTAATTATAATTTTTGTGGATGAAACTCTTGCTAAGGCCCAGTTGTGATGCAATCCATGCCAAGCTGGGGCCAAGAATCACGGTTGGCCAATTTGAAATTCCGTGGACCTATACTGAAGTCCAAACAGCCTGACTTCAATTAATGTCACCCCTCTCTTAGATAAAAATATTGATAACTAACTAGGGCCTTTTGTTTTATTTTTAGAGACAAACAAATATAGAAAACCATAGTCACTTTAGGTTTGCCTTCTAAAATAAAATGAGACGAGCCTCGCAAAACAAAACACGTAAATTGTGGGGCCCTCGATAATTGTATATATTAAAATACTTGGATTTCGGGACGGGCCATTTAGCGAATTTCACGGCCTTTCCCAAAATCATAACGCGTTAGTCTCTTTAGGCGCGTATTTTAATAACATTACCTCCCTAAACTCGGGTACGCATTTATGTGGCCCAAATCCAAATTCCAACGATGTTAAAGTATGTCCAAAAACCACGGGTGCATTTATGTGACGTGGTTCAAGACTTATTTTAATAACGTTGCAACTCTCTTTTTTTTTAAAAAATGAATAAAAG
The DNA here is from genome assembly GCF_000393655.2 of Nicotiana sylvestris. Classification (NCBI taxonomy): domain Eukaryota; kingdom Viridiplantae; phylum Streptophyta; class Magnoliopsida; order Solanales; family Solanaceae; genus Nicotiana; species Nicotiana sylvestris. Next base: position 171,650,412 of record NC_091065.1, read on the forward strand.
TGGTTTAAGTTAAAATTTGCACATAGGTGTAAACACGTACTAAAATAAGATAATATGAAAATTATAACAGTTGAGCGACCGTGCTAGAATCACGGTACTCGGGAATGCCTAACACCTTCTCCCGGGTTAACAGAATTCCTGACCCGGATTTCTGTGTTTGCGGACTGTAAAATAGAGTCAATCTTTTCCTCGATTCGGGATTTGAACCGGTGACTTGGGACACCATAAATTATCCCAAATGACGACTCTAAATTTCTAAATAAATGAATCCCATTTCGATTGTCCTTTAATCAAAAAAACATCCTTATATACCCTTTCCGGGGGTGTAGGAAAAAAGGAGGTGTGACAATAACGAATTTAAACGATATGATATAATAAAGTTTAAATAACAGTTATAATAAATATTGTATTAAAAGTAACAATACTTTTTAAAGTAAAAGGAGTTATATTTCTAATTTTCTTATCAATTTGAAGAGTGCACGTAGTTCTATTTGTGGCGTAATTGTGTTACAAAATATTATGTAAATGTTACCATATGAATTAGTTTTGTTATAGAAATACCAAAATAAGGAACGTGAATGTAATATATCAAATCATAAGGAAGGGTTTGTTTCTTTCTTCTTCTCTTTTGAGTCGATGGTCTATCAGAAATAACATCTCTATCCTCACAAGGTATAAGTAAGATTTAATTTGCATACCTACTCTCTACCAAGATTTCATTTGTGGGAATACACTGAGTTTGTTATTGTTGTTGTTATTTTTATAGGGGAAAGTGCACGGTTAGCCACTAATGACACATGTATTTACTTTTAAGCCACTGTTTAATATGTCTTTAGTCTTTAGCCACTACTTTAATAATCTTTAAATGCCCGTACGAAAATACCCTTCTGCTCATGTCCTTAACTTTTGAACTTAACTTCAGGACATCAGGACTACATGTCCTTAACTTTTGAACTTGTAACTCTAAGTTCAGGACTACATGTCCTTAACTTTTGAAATTAACTTCAGGACTACATGTCCTTAACTTTTGAACTTGTAACTGTAAGTTCAAGACCAAGTGTCCTTAACTTTTGAGCTTGTTAGCCTAAGTTCAGGACCTATTGTCCTTAACTTTTGGGCTTCTTAGCCTAAGTTCAGGACCTATTGTCCTTAACTTTTGAACTTGTAACTGTAAGTTGAGGAACTATTGTCCTTAACTTTTGGGCTTCTTAGCCTAAATTCAGGACCTATTGTCCTTAACTTTTGAGCTTGTTAGTCTAAGTTCAAGACCAAGTGTCCTTAACTTTTGAACTTGGAACTCGAAGTTCAGGACCAAGTGTCCTTAACTTTTGAACTTATAACTGTAAGTTCAAGACCTATTGTCCTTAACTTTTGAGCTTGTTAGTTTAAGTTCAGGACCAAGTGTCCTTAACTTTTGAACTTGTAATTTCAAGTTCAGGACCAAGTGTCCTTAACTTTTGAAATTGGATGCACCAAATCGATTCTGCAGAACACCATCCTCACTGACTTTTACTGCTTTCATTTTATCATGTCTTTCATATACAATTACTAAATCTCCATCTTTAATGCAGCGTTTAAAGGATAATTGATTTGCTGGATTTATCATGTCTTCTCTTTCTCTAACATCTCTCCGCCTATACTAAGTATGATTTACTTCTCCCTTTCGATATTCTTCTCACTTCAACTGGAACTTCTAGAATATTATCGTGCATGTCTTCTAAATGCGCTATTTCAGGTTTGAAAAGAGTTGATTGTTACGATGCTAAAGCAAGGCGAGATGCTGACTATTTCGAATTACAGGTACCTTATTTTCTTTCTTTTCTTCTGGTTTTGCATTTGTTCGGATTTTGATGATGCCAAAACTCTCTGCCGATTAAGATATGCAATGGGAAGACATTACAAGTGGTTGAAGCAGCAAAAGGTTTCTACACATTGTGGAAGCCGCTTATGCGAAGCCATTGCTTGGTTGAGTTTCTGCAGCAGCTCAGTCAAGCTTTTGCTAATTCAAGTAAACGAAATTGAAACTAGGATATCTCCTTGAAAGAAAATAAAAAAGGAGTGGGTATCTAACTTGAGAGAGAAGCGAGGGTTTGAGAAGAAAAGTAATGGAAGAAAGGGTAAAAATATTTTTTTATATTAATTTTAATAGAATAGTGCTATTTTTGCTCAACATTAGAATTGCTGGATAAAAAATAAATACAACCTTAAATAGTAGCTACCCCGCGCCATTTCTACGTTTTTGTAAAGCCAAAAAGGCCCAAAGATACTCTTAACACGGTGTGATATTGTTTGTTTTGAATCAAGCTGCACAATTTTTCCTAAAAGGTCTCACACCATTAAGAGTATCCAATTCTTTATAAGTAATTTTTTTTCCTTTCTACTTACTTTGTTCACACATATCCGACAGCCGTAAAGAGAAGTCGTGTGACAGAGATAAATCTTGTAGGAGGTATCTGAAATTATCTTAAAAAAAGTACTTCAAAAAAATAAAAATTATTGCTGCACGAAATATGTCAGAGATTACTAAACGTAAAGTAATTTGTCAGTCAACTCAAAGAAGCCACCATGATCGGAACTGATCCTCTCACGGCCCAAAACATTTGAATTATCTCTTTAGTAGTCTTCTTGCTTGCATTAATGCTCCATGTAAATTAGACGGATCGAAATCTGGGGCATGTGAAGGTTATCATGTAAGCTGGGCAAGGTACATGCCAAGTGAATATATATATATATATTTCTTCCCCTTACATTTTCATGTAACAAACGAATCTCGAATTTAAAATTTATGGATTTTATCGATCTCCCGCTTGCCACATAGCCCACAATCCATTTTTTTACTATTGTGTTCGCAATTTATTATATGTACATATTAAATGTATTTTTCAATACATATATATAATTGGAAAAAAACTATGGATTCTTATGAACCCGTATTCATATGTTGTGCCTCGCCACTCCAAATAGACATGGATATGTTTTTTTTTATAAAAAAAAAAAATAAATAAATAAACAATAACATGGCCCCTTAAAGTTGGTAAAGTTTTCGCCAACTGTCCTTTTTTGTATAAGATGTTTAGTAAATGACTATCTTTTAATTATTATTTTTGTAACTTATGAACGTTTTTGTTTGAGCAAAAACAGTGCTAAACGTTTTTGTTAAATCAATTAATGATGTGTTAAAGGGCGAGTCTTAGCTGAACTTAATAAATTCTAGATCAAATATAACAAGGTACTCGCGAGGTGAACATCGTTCAAGAGCATTAAATAACGGATTTAATACTCAATGATTGACAATGAATATGATAACAAGAATTTTTAATAAATGTACATAATGGCAATAAGTGTAATATGAAAGGATCTACCACTCAATTATTGTATGATTGGAATGTTCCTTTCTCTTGTCAGCGACGTGGAAAGATGAGAAGTAAAGATGGATGTGGAATCTTCGGATCTTGTGAACAAAGATTGAACAACGTGTACTGAATAATAAAATTAGTGAACAAGACAACTTTATTATATTATCTTTTGTCAACTTTTACAATGTGTTCTTATCAAAAAGTGAAGATCCTTTTTGTTCTATATCTCTTACTATTTATAAGGGATATTCCCAAGAAACCCTAAAAAAGTACAATATAAGGAATATCCAAGGAAATATTCCTGGTTCCCCTTTTTCTAGGCATGTCCTTCCATTATAATTGCAATTCCGGTTATGCGTCCTCAACAATGACCCTTACGAGGCCGACGCCTTCGTTATCGTATCGTGGTCGACCTCATCCTTGGCACGACTTATCTGCAGTTACCGAGTTTCCAAATTTTGACCAATACAGTTAGTCCCTCCGCTTCTTGAGGTTGTGATCTTGCACGCCCTTGAGAAGCGGACTTGTTTATCGTCTGTTTAGAAGAAATTTGGTCATATAGATTAGATCGATGCAACCGGGGTCAATGAGAGGAGGCGTGACCAGCAAGGTTGCGATTGATGTGATTGGCGTGGGATGACATCACAGCCACGCGCGTCATTATTACGCGTCTTCCCGAGGTAGCGCCTGCACATCTGTCGTTTCAATTTTGGTGCCATTGTCGGTTTGTTGCTTCGATTTTGGTGCCAACCTACCTTTTAAATAGATGGAGGCTTAATTTTTGAGAAGTTTCCACCATCCTCTATTTTGCATGAGCACTATTCTTCTTCCCCAATCTCTGAGCTGAAATTCCATTTCTCTGATTTCATTGCCCTCCTTCTTATCGAACCGTTACCTTCTTCTTTGGGTTTGGTGGAGTATGTTTTATAGTCAAAATATGTCACAATCCTCTTACATTCATGACGACGTTTCTGATGCAACTCCATTATCGGTGGCTCATCCTCTCGGCGGTGAGGAATTCGTGGCTGATGAGGGTGACAACTTCCTACCGCGGAGGAGGTAGTTCCTAGAAATCCTTTGGCTAGAAACGACTTTCCAAATGAGCCTGCTCCTTCTCCCGCTCATGTGCTCTTCGAGACTGGACCGTCTCATATAGCTAACCATTGGTCCAAGTATCGCATCTCTCCTCATGTTGAGATAATTCCAGCTAGTGGCGACATCGTGGAGGTCCATCGAACCAGGTATTGCGCCTTCTATGTCTACCCATTCTTGATTGGTTATACTCTTCCTCTTCTTCCTTTAGCGGAGGAATTTTGCCGGTTTTACAACATCTGTCCGGCACAACTCTCTCCTTACTTGTACAAAACTTTCTTGATGCTGATGAAGTACGCGGAGTTGGCTGGGTGTGAGGTTAATATTCGCCATCTGCTACACTTGTTCTCACCAAGTTTCTATAGAGGTACCATGATACACCTACGGCATCGTAGGACCATAGGGTTAGTTTTCGGAATGGACGATAGGACGAATCGAAAGTTCTGGCACAAATATTTCTTTATCTAAATCGACCACTTAGTGGTGAACCCGACCGGGTTTCCTGAGTAATGGAATCATAATCATAAGTATCTCTATTGTGCGCTTGTTGTCTTTTGTCGTCCTTTTGTTTTTTAGCTCACTCACGGTTTGTTTTTCAGCTGAAAGGCATGCACCCTCTCATGTCTTCGACATTGAGGATTGGGTGGCTCACGTGTTGCCTCATGTGGTAGGGATTCGTGATTGGTCAGCTTTCCACATGCGCTTTGGACCTAAGGTTCCCTTCTGGTAACTGTTTTTGCTTCAGCTTTCTGTTGTTTACCATTGTTTGTTGATATGACCTCCTTCTGGTGCTAGGTCGGCAAACTTCTAAGAAGAAGGCTCCAGTGCCGGCATTCCGCCAAGCTGTCGCATCGGCTGGGATGCAGTTTGCTTTAGTCGAATTCGTTTATGGGGGTCGCACTCAAATTCCGTCGATGAGGGACCCCGCCCCTCATGCTGTTATGTGGGACGAGATCTCTTCTCAGTCTACCTATCATCTTGTAGACGAGTCGTCTGATGGAGAGGAGTCGCCATCAAGAAAAAGGCGAAGGATGGAGCTCGAAAAGGCCTTCATTACTGATATTGAACCGGAGACACTTATTGTTCCAGAAGCGGCGCTTGCACTTAGATTAGATGTAGGGGACATGCTTACGGTGGGTACTGTTACGGAGGGGACTCCTTCTGGGTCTGAGGAGATAAACGATGACGAGGACCATGTCAAGATTGCAGAAGGTGCCACATCATCGGCGACGAAAAGGGATAGGACGATACATGTGGGGGACGACGGCTCTAGCTCGGACATTGATCCTGAAGAGGTACGGGCCTTTTCGGAGAGGCATACTCGCGTGGAGGTGAGGACGGAGGGTCCTAACCGGCACGTAATTATCCCTGTGGGTTATGACCTTTTGGCCAACTCTAAGCGGACGGTACCGTCTTTTTCTCCCTTGTGCACGGCTTATGAGAACATGACGTTACAAGCGATGAGCGATGTAGAGCTATCACTGAGTATTTCTGGCATGGCTTTGCGTGTAAGTGTTTTTTACTTGTTAGGGTTTGTTTTGCATACGTAAGCTGCTCATATTGATTTCTTTCTTTTGCATGTGAGACTCTCATCATGGGGATCAAGCATAACAGGCGGGAGGAGCGGAGGACAGCTATTTTCAAGAAGGTGACCTCTAAATACAAAGAGTACCATACCATGCACCGAATGTTGGCCGACGTCTTCAACCAAGATAGCGAGTTTCAGCTGTTTTGTGATGAGCTCAAATAGAAAGAGGAGGAGTTGGCAGGGAAAGTTAAGGAGCTAAAGGAGCGGGACGATGAGCTATTGAAAGCCATCGGTCGGTGCACCGAGCTTGAGGAGGCTCTTAAGGCCAAGGAGGATGAGCTCGAAGTGAGTAAGAGGGTGATGGCTGAAAATGCTGACTTTAAAGCATGGGTAGCCTCCTTGACTACTGAGCTTGGGTGGAGGGAAGCAAATGATGTCGATCTAAGGGGCGAGTTGAGCACTATGGCTGAGGAATTGACTAGTGCCGAGAAGAGTAGATTGGCCACCATATCTAAAGCATCGGCTTTAGGTGATGCCCTTCGTATTTGTAGGTCTAAGCGGGATAATGAGGTGGAGACATCGGCTCTCAAGGTGGAGAGGTTAGAAGAGCGAATCCAGGATCTGGAGGTCGAGTTATCCGGATTAAACGAGCAGGTTGTTGCTTTGAAGGCTGAGGAAGTGCAACGATAGTCACAGCCATCTATGTCTCATACTTTTGTTGACCCCATTATGCTATGGGATCTGTATGAGATGTGGGTTCACGCCGAGGCTCAGCTTGATATGTACAGGTCCCTGAAGGCCGATGGGAAAGTTTCCAAAGCAGAACTCATAGGTGTCTGTGTTAAAGTAGCGGCGACTCGTGAAACTTGTGGTTATGCCCTTGGTACGCCTTGCGGGGATGATGCTGATGATGATGCAGACAGGCTCGCCTCCGATTCTTGGTATGACGATGAATACGCCGATGGAGCGACGCGGCGTAAAGCTATTTTACTTATTTTTGTTTGGTCCTGCTATTTTTGTGAGGGCATCTTTGAGCCCTTTGTAAAAAGTATTGTAATATAACAGTTGTAATGGAACAGTTCTCTTTTTGCTATGTATCTCTTGATTCATGTTCTCTTCTTCTTCTTTACTATGTGGGGAGGTTCCTAACTCCTTCAGCCGCTTGCGTGTAATGTTTTGGCGTGGTAGATTGTAGATTGTAAATTGATTCGAATGAGGTCGAATGTAAAGAAATTCTAGCGAGGTCGAATGTAAAGTAATTCGAGTGAGGTCGAACGTAAATTAATTCAAGCAAGGTTGAATGTGAAGTAATTCTAACGAGGTCGAATGTAAATTAATTCGAGCGAGACCGAATGTAAATTAATTCGAACGACGAAAATATGCCATGTCTCTTCGCTCCTCTGCTTCGTCAAGGTCTTGCCTCCTATTTTCGTCGTTGCTTGGCCCACTTTCATTAGAATATCTCAAACTAGGCTCTCCGATCTCGACCAGTATCATGGCGTCAGTCCCGTAGACTAATGAATATGGCATTTCTCCGTTGCTTGTTTTTGGTGTGGTGCGGTATGCCCACAGTGCTTCTGGTAGTAACTCCGGCCACAATCCCTTGGTGTCCTCAAGATTTTTCTTCAAGATGTTCAGTATCGTTTTGTTGGAGGACTCGGCTTGGCCATTTTCGGCATGGTGATATGGAGTGGAGAGTATTCACTTAATATGCCATTTTTCGAAGAATTCGGCAGTCTTTTTTTCGATGAATTATGGTCCGTTGTCGCAACTAATTTCTTTTGGAATGCTGAAGTGGCATATGATATTTCTCCATATTAATGTGACAACTTCCTGCTCGCGTATTTGGCGAATGCATCTGCTTCCACCCACCTGGAAAAATAGTCAGTTAAAACTAAAAAGAATCGTGTGTTACCTCGCCTTGCTGGGAGGGGTCCGACAATATCCATTCCCCATTTGATAAATGGACATGGTGGCGTAATGGAGTGGAGGAGTTTGCCTGCTTGGTGTATCATAGGGGCGTATTTCTGACATTGCTCACACTTTTTGACATAGTCGGCGGCTTCATTCTTCATTGTGGGCCAATAGTAACCTGCCTAAATGAGGTATCTGATGAGGGCTCGGTTGCCGGTATGGGCACCGCAGTTGCCTTCGTGGACTTCCTCGAGGACGCGCCTCATTTGGCTCGACCTTAGTGTACAAGTCGTGGTTGATGATGTTGTACCTGGCCGCCTGCATTAGAAGCTTTTTGGCTTCCTTTTTGTCCGATGGGAGTACTCCCTCCTGCAACTATGTTATGATTCAGTTGCGCTAGTCCCAAGTCAAATTTACAGAGTATACCTCAAGTTGGTCTATTGACGAGCAAAGGAGGGTGACCATGTTCTCTTTACTGATTTTTTTTGGTGGCCGCCGCTAATTTGGCGAGGCCATCTGCCTCGATGTTTTGTGCTCGAGGTATCTGGTCGAGTCGACATTCATCGAATTATGGCAGTAATTTATGAATTTCTACCTGGTAGTTTTGTAGCCTCTACTCTTTGATCTGGAAAGTCCCTGTGACTTGGTTGACGACGAGTTGTGAGTCGCATCTAAGGATGACTCGTCGTGCTCCTTATTTGAGAGCTAGCTTTAGTCCTTCAATTACGGCCTCATACTCGGCCTCATTGTTAGTCATATCGGTGCACCATATGGATTGGTGGATGACTTCGCCTTTTAGGACCTCGAGTACGAGTCCCAGTCCAAATCTTGATGCATTGGATGCGCCATCAGTGTATAGGACCCATAGATCAGGTATCCCGAGAGGGGTAGAGAAGTTTCCTGCTCGACTTCGGGCATTATTTTGGCACTGAAATCGGCGATGAAGTCGGCGAGTACCTGTGATTTTATCACTATTCGCGGCTGATATGTTATATCGTGCTCGCTTAATTCTATGGCCACTTGGCCAGTCTTCCCGACAATTCGGGTTTATGTAGGATGCTCCGCAGGGGGAAGGTCGTTACCACCGATATAGGATGGCATTGAAAATAGGATCTAAGCTTTCGTGAAGCTATAACCAATGCTAAGGCCAATTTCTCGAGGTGGGGGTACCTCGTTTCAGCGTCGACCAGGGTTTTGCTAACGTAATAAATTGGATATTGCGTACCTTTGTTTTCGCGGACCAACACAGTGCTTACCACGGCTTCTGAGACGACCAAGTATATTGGGAGGCGTTCTCCAGGTTCTGCTTTAGCGAGTAGTTGGGGCGAAGACAAGTACGCCTTTAATTTCCTCAAGGCACCGACACATTCTGAATTCCACTGGAGCCCATTGTCTTTTTTCAGTATGTTGAAGAATTTGTGGCACCTATTGGATGACCGTGAGATCAACCTCGACAAGGCGGCTATACGGACAGTCAGGTTTTGCACCTATTTCTTGCTAGTTAACACTTCAGGTATCCCTTCAATGGCTTTAATTTGATCGGGATTGACTTTGATGCCTCTTTGTGACACCAAAAACCGGGAAATTTTCCCAGGGTTACACCGAAGGCACATTTTTCGAGGTTCAATTTCATTTCGTACTGCCTTAATATACTGAAGGCCTCTTTCAAGTGGTCGATGTGCTCTTCTTTCCTTTTTGATTTGACCAACATGTCATCGATGTAAACTTCCATTGTTTTGCCGTGTTGATCCTTGAACATCTTGGTGACCAACCTTTGGTACGTTGCCCCTGCGTTCTTCAACCCGAAATGCATGACTCTGTAACAGTATTTTCCATGATGGGTGATGAAAGTAGTTTTCTCCCGGTCCTCCTCCTCCATGAGGATTTGGTTGTAACCGAAGTAGGCATCCAAGAAGCTTAACAATTCGTGCCCCGCTATTGCGTCGATTAGCTGGTCGATATGAGGCAATGGAAAGGAGTCTTTTGGCATGCCTTATTGATCTGTGAAATCCACACACATATGCCATTTCCTGTTTTTCTTTTTTACCATGACCACATTAGTGACCCATTGGGGTATTTTGATTCCCGGATGGAACCGTTGGCGAGTAGCTTGTCCACTTCATCACTGACGGCCTCATTGATTGAGATGTTGAATTTTCTTCTTATTTGCTGCACTAGGGGGTAGAGTGGGTTGATGTTTAACTTGTGTATGGCAACGTCTTTCAGGATACCCACATATCTGCATGGGAGAAAGCAAACAAATTGGCATTGTCAATTAAAAACTTATGAAATTTACCTGGATCTGAGAGTTTATGTCCAATGTAAGCCTTTTTACTGCTATCATTGTTGTCCAATTGGACGGAATCGATGTCTTCTACCATTGAGCCTGCGGCTTCCACGATGTCCGGGTCCCTGATGATGTCTGTTTGTGCATCGACTTCGGTCCCCGACTTTGGTAATTACTATGTTCTGAGTTTGTTCCCTTTAGCTGTTGAGTGTATGTGCAATCCTGAGCGATACGATAGCATTATTGGGCAGTGCATTGTTCGCCTCGGATGCTAAATATCCCCCATGGAGTAGGGAACTTGATCGCTTGATACATTCTTGACAGGATGGCCCTCATGGCGTGTATCTATGGCCGCCCTTTGATTGTAAGATGTGTCTTGGTTCATGACATGGAATGTGATTTCTAGGGTGATACCCCAGGCCAGAACGTGTAGCGTTATCTCCCCTGAGGTTCGCTCAACTGCATTGTTAAAACCTGTTAGTGTTATACAACATGGTACTATCTTGTCTTCGAGTCTCATTTGTGTGAGAACTCGGGGTGGATAATACATGTGCCGCTTACGTCGTCTGCCATTATTCTTTTCACATCAGTATCTGAAATACGTAAAGTAATAACAGGAGCATCGAAATGAGGGAAAGTCAAACCATCAGTATCTGACCTATCGAAGATGATACTGTCTCTGAGGTCGTCATACCGTTCGTGGGTGATCGACCACTTCAGTTTGTGTGTGGTAGTGAACTTCACGTGATTGACCGCTGCTTCATCGCCTCCGTTGATGATCATTTGGATTGTACGGGCGGGGGAGGGCGGCTTTGGAGGGCCCTAATGTTGTTCACGTTGCGGCCAAAGTTGGCTCGTCCACGGTCGCTCATCAGCTCCCTCAGGTGCCCTTGGTTCAGCATGTTTACTACCTCTTGCCGTAGAGCTATGCACTCCTCGGTTTTGTGACCCCGCTCCCAGTGAAATTCATAGAGGACGTTCAACTTTTGATTAATTGGCTCGGACTTCATTTTTCGTGGCCATTTCACCTTTATGCCAAGCTTTTCTAGTGTGTACACTATTTTCGAAGGGGAGACACAAAAATTGTGAGCAAATAAGAGTGGAGGCACACCTTTATCATTCTGCTGAGTCCCTGTATGTAGCCTAGACGACCCTTCCGCATGTCTAGGTGATGATGGGATGGCTGTTCTGACGAAGGGTTGATGCCTTTCTCGGTTGCGACGGGGACCTGGCTGATCTCTTCGACTGTCATTACGATGATCTTTTCTCGACTCCGTTTGGACTGATGTCAACCATTAGGTCGGACAGTTAAGATCGTCCTCGTCTGCTCTCACCTCGGCGCAGTAGGCGTTGTGGATTTCTTCCCAAGTGGTGGGAGGGTATTTCATAAGCCTGCTTAATAACTTTCTAGTTACTATCGGCCCTTTCCTATTCAACCCGTTCTGGAAAGCTGCTACCACCATCCCTTTATGATACATTTGGTAGGCTCATTCTCACTATGTTAAACTGGGCGAGGAAGTCCCCGAGTCCCTTGCTAGGCGATTACCTAACGGCGAATATATCATTCACCCTGGCCTCCGCCTTTTTAACCGCGACATGGGCGGGTGATGAACTTGTTGGCCATTTCTTCAAACGTTGTTATTGACCGTGCCGGGAATTGTGAATACCAGGTTAAGGCTCCTCCCGTTACAGTTTCACCGAACTTTTTAAGTAACAGTTATGGTACTTGCTCTTTCAAAAGGTCGTTGCCCTTCACCGCTGTAACATAATGGATGATGTGATCTTCGGGGTCTGTAGTACCATTGTATATCTTCAAGTACGGTGGCATTTTGAAGGTCTTGGGAATGACATGTGCAGCAGCTTCCTTGTTGTATGGTTATTCGACGAAACAACCAATGTTTCGTTTTGGTAGCAATTTTGGGGCGCCCAATATCTTATCGACCCTTTCTTGATGTTCCCTTATCTGGTCGCGGAGTGCCTTATTTTCGTTTTCCATTTCTTCCAATTTTTTTAGAATGACTGTAAGTGCGTCATTACCTACATCAACATACTTACCTGTTTGGGGGGCGGGCTATTCGCCAGTGATCGTTGTGGTGTCTGCTTGCGCAGTGTTTCTGTTCGCCAGTAATTTTTTCACTGCTGGTGGTGCATCCTCAACTGTAGACGTGGAGGCTCCCCTTTGCATGAAATGGTTACACTTTTGTGAGGGGGAGGTGAATCACTCCACCTAGATGTAGCGCTTGGCATCACGTTCTCGTAATCTTCTCTGCCATCTTCGTTGATGGTGTTCAAAATGTTGGTAGGGACGCCTGCTATTGCTTTCAGTCTTGTATCTCTTTTTCCTGCCATCGTTAGTTTATGCAAACGAAGAAGAGATAATTGTTTCTTTTTTTTTTTAATTCTAAAAGAAAACCTCCTCACAGACGGCGCCAAATTGTTTGAGCAAAGAGAGTACTAAATCTTTTTGTTAAATCAATTAATGATGTATTAAAGGGCGAGTCTTAGTTGAACTTAATAAGTTCTAGACCAAATATAACAAGGTACTCGCAAGGTAAACAATGCTTAAGAGCATTAAATAACAGATTTAATACTCAATGATTGACAATGAATATGATAGAAAGAATATGTAATAAATGTAGATAATGACACTAAGTGTAATAAGAAAGGATCTACCACCCAATTATTTTATGATTGGAATGTTCCTGTCAGCGACATAGAAAGGTGAAAAGTAAAGATGGATTTGGAATCTTCTGAACAAAAATTGAACAACGTGTGCTTGAATAATAAAATCAGTGAACAAGACAATTTAGTATATTTTCTTTTGTCAACCTTTATAATGTGTTCTTATCAAAAAGTGAAGATCCTTTTTTGTTCTATATCACTTATTATTTATAAGGGATATTCCCAAGAGACCCTTAAAAAGTACAATATAAGGAATATCCAAGGGAATATTCCTGGTTCTCCTTTTTCTAGGCACGTCCTTCCGTTATAATTGCAATTCCTGTTATGCGTCCTCGCCAATGACCCTTACGAGGGCGACCCCTTCGTTATCGTGCCGTGGTCGACCCCGTCCTTGGCACGACTTATTTGCAGTTACGGAGTTGCCAAATTTTGACCAATACAATTTTAAAGGAGAAGATACTTTTTGAGCAAATTAAATTTTTTATTATGAGAAAACGTTAGTCTGCAGTCTAAAATTTTATTATTTACTGCAAACGTTAGATAACAGTTTAATGTTTTGTCTGTAAAATTAAGAAAACTAACGCTTATATAAGCAACTATTAGATCCATGTCTAACATTGTCCAAAAGGTATAATATCCTAGAGCTATCACACATACAATCATACTCAACTCAATGAAATTGTTTGATCTTCGAGGAGATCTTCTATAATTTTGCATGTGAGGGGTTATTTCTTAGTTTCGTTCAGTCATTAATAACTTAATTATTTTTAGATAATAGTAGATAGAAACAACGCTTGTGAGGAGTCCTATTAAAACCAAGAAATATAGGCCTGTCTATTATTCACACCAGAATAAATAGAGTTTTTCCGAAAGAACCCGCTAGCGGAGGAATAAGTGACATAAGGCTAGAGAGAGAGCAAAAAAAGGATTACACATCCTAGAGCTATATTTGCATAACTTTTTGAAATAGGAATAAAATATAAACGGCGATCTAAAATAGACATTTGCATAAATTAGCCTTCAAGTTTAGATAGGTTCAAACAGATAGAATAGAAAAAGAGGTCATGTCAAATTAATCCAAGGTTTAATTAGGTCAAAGTGAGTTGAATCAAGATTCATCGAGTAACATGTCCTGGCTCACTTAAAGTAAGGTTTGAATCAAAATGGATATGAGTAAGATGCGTCAAATAATATGATCATAACTCAACTCATCAAAGTTGATCAACTAAAAATGAGTTGAATAATGAGTCATAATCCAATTCGTTCAGACTTGGATTATACTTTTGTGAATCATAAAACTTCCAATTACCTCATAAAGATTTTGTGGGTGTTTGGATATAAGAATTGTGAAATTTTAGAAGTATCTCAAGTGAAAATGATATTTAATAAAATTGTGTTTGGATATGAATACAATTTGAAGTTGTTTTTGAATTTTGTGAGTGTTTGAAGTGAAAAATTTTGATAATTTTTTTTTAGAGTTTTTCAAATTTTCAAAAAATTTCGAAATTCAACTTCAAATGAAATTTGAAAATTTCATGGCCAAACACTGATTCAGAAAAAATGAAAAATTTTCGAAAAAGTAATTTGTTTTACGGCCAAAACGGGCGCTTAGTGTCATTTCCGAGAACAAAGCTTTATATTTATGCAGTTTGAAACCTAATATTCCTATACAAAGCATGAATTTTGAAACAATGTCTTTGAATGATTCCCTCCAAAAATGAAACTGGAAAAAATTTCATGTATCTTGGTAGTTGGTACCCATCATATTTAACCTGCCTATTGACAAAGAGGATAAGATAGTAAGATAGTGAATGCCATTAAGTAATGGCTGCGAATAGTTTTTTGTGGTCCTACTTAGCACCCTACCTTACAAGTGGACTTTACAACAAAAGTCAAGAGTACATGACTTTTGGTGTATAAATATCATGTTAGATTTTGACACTATTGAAATGGTCACGCTGTTCGGTTGGTTAACTATATGAATTTTTATTTTGCTGGTAGTGATTCGATTCTTCACCCTATAATAATTCGATCTTTCATTTCCCATTCCCTTTTTCTTATGTATAATCGAAAATTAAAGGGAAAAAAACCTATTGAGAGATCAAAAGAGAATCCGTGACAAGTGATTTTTGTCCATTCCCCCCCCCCCCCCTTTTGTGGACCTCTTTTTGACCACCCACATCTCAAAAGTAGTAAATCAATCAACAGCAACACTTGGTCAGCAAATTTGGTGGAAACTGTTGAAAAAGGTTAAATATAAAAAAAACAAGAGAGCAGTGAAAAGTTAAAAATGAGTATACCAACAGTATCAAAATGTAGGATAGGTTTACGATAGATTTAACACGTCTTAGAAATGCAAATTGCTGGTAATAAAAGTAGCAAGTAAAACACATGACCCACCAATTATGGGGGAAGGGCACCGTTAACCACTAATAACATATATATTTACTTTTAAGTCATTGTTTAAAATATCTTTAGTCTTTAGTCACTGCTTTAATAAATTTTACCTGTCCGGACGAAAATACCCTTCTGCTCATAAAGTTCAGGACCAAGTATTCTTAACTTTTGAACTTACAACTCTAAGTTCAGGACTTCAGGACTATATGTTATTAACTTTTGAACTTGCAATTCCAAGTTCAGGACTTCAGGACTACATGTCCTTAACTTTTGAACTTGGAACTCGAAGTTCAGGACCATCTGTCCTTAATTTCTGTGCTTGTAACTCTAAGTTAAGGACTACTTGTCCTTAACTTTTGAACTTGTAAGTCTAAGTTCAGGACCAAGTGTTCTTAACTTTTGAACTTGTAACTGTAAGTTCAGGACCAAGTGTCCTTAACTTTTGAGCTTGTTAGTCTAAGTTCAGGACCAAGTGTCCTCAATTTTTGAGTTTGTTAGTCTAAGTTCAGGACCTATTGTCCTTAGCTTTTGAGCTTGTTAGTCTAAGTTCAAGACCAAGTGTCCTTAACTTTTAAACTTGTAATTTTAAGTTCAGGATCAAGTGTCCTTAACTTTTGAACTTGAAACTCGAAGTTCAGAACCAAGTTATAAAAAGAATAGAGACAAGGATTTGCAAGTTAGTTAGATTTTAAAAAAATTAAAATTAATTTTGTAAGCTAAGTACAATTGAAAATTTCCAAAAAGGAGAACAATAAATCTGAAGAAACAAAGTCAAATGATTCAATCGCAGCTTGAAATTGCAAATGGGCTAAACTAGATGGCCGACCGACCATTGGGCTATATTATCCCAAATTAGCTCTGGCAAAAGCATAAACGGTTCTGGGTGCCTACTTATGTCTTCGCAGTAGCCGTATCGCCTGCGGCACAGTTCGTTCTCCCTAACATGAAAGAAATAGAAGAAAGATAACACAGTTTTTTTATATTAATTTTAATAGATTAGTGGCTACTATTGCTAAGCATTGAAAATGCTGAATAAAAAATAAATATCACTTTAAAAAGTAGCTACCCCACACAATTTTTATCCAATTATTGTTATCGCGTTTATATTACTACTAACTAATTTATTTGCTTTCTCATTTAAAACTACAAAAAAATTGCTTTTGTGACAGCTATTACCTCCCGTCAACTTTAATTAATTGTTTTGTCTTTTTCTTTTTTAATCCATAATATTTGATTTTTTCAGCTATCAAGAAAGAATTAATATTTTTTTTCCAAAGTTGCCCTTGGAGTAAAGAAGTTAGGAGTATTTGTTATATTTTCAATGATCAAAATAAGGTTAATATGGTCAACTTCATTATTAATTAATGTTAAAAAGTAAATTTCTTAATATACGTGAAAACAACCAAAAAATCAATTAAAGTGGGCAAGAGGGTAGGTTATTTTTATATTCCTTTTTCTTTCTCCATCAACTCCTCTTTACTCACTTCACTTTTCGATATAATTTACACCTTTCAACCTAGTCGTAAACATTTGATTATTTGCAGGACTAACATGAGAAGTAGTCTGCCAACATCATATATTTTTAAGGTGTAGCAGCGGCAGATGCAGGAATTATGTTAAGAGGGTTAAAAAAAAAAAGTTAAAAAATTAAAAGATACTATAGCCAATGGAAATTAAACCATGGACCTTACAAAGGTTTGAACCATTTTAAACACTAAGTTATTCTTTTGGGTTGTATTAAAGAGATTCAAAGTATAATATATAGTGCAAACCGAAGTTTACCTTATATGTACAATATAGTTTTCCAGCGAAGGAGATACGGGTAAATCACCTTCCGCCCCCTTTAAATTCGTCTTTTGGTATAGTCTTTACTCAAACGTTTTATAAATACAAGATATTTTGTACACCTCATTGATAAAGAGTCGAGCTTCGTTTGCCACAGCCCACAAGAACGTAACCCTTTTAGCAAATGGTATAAAGCTATACACTAGGAATAAATACTTTTTACTTGGTTAATACTAGAGTGTAGCTAAATTCTAAGATTGGAATTGGAATCTGATAATTCTGTTCACAACAGCCAGGACCATTCTTCTTCTAAAGCAGAATTCGAAGCAAGAGTACATCATTTTCTATTAACATAGTGACGCGGTTCTTCTCTAAATCCTACAAATCCTAGGTAAATACAAGATTCTTCGTGAATTAGTTTATTCGATGCGGGTCCAACAATATTTTGGAAGAATTGAACATACCATAACCTAGATCCCTCTTCTTTTCCCTTGTATTCTTTCGATTGATTCTTTTTCACTTTTAAAGGGTAGGATAAAGATCAATCAGAAGTCAGAACCCAATAATTTCAAACACATAACACGTTAAAATTTGCCAACCCACATTAAAATATAGGTTAATAACATTAATTTCTTCCTTTGAAAACCGTTCCTTCATTTAAAACTCTTGAAATGTGAGAAATCTCCACATGTACTACTTCACACTTGAGCTCAGCACACTCACCCCCTCTCTCACTCACTTTGCAAAAATAGCCACCGTAGCCAAATCTCCACCATTTTCTTCCTCCTTAACAATGGCTACTACTCCATTTTCTCTACATTTCTTCTTTCTATTTCTCTTTTGCCCATTTTTCGTATCCTTTGCCCAAAAAAAACCAGAAATTCAAGCTCTTGAATCGTTCAAACTTAATATTCATGACCCAATTGGAGCACTTAACAACTGGGATTCTAAATCTCTTTCTGCTCCATGTGATTGGCGTGGAATTGTTTGTTTAAACGGCAGCGTTAGTGAACTTCGTTTGCCACGTTTACAGTTGAGTGGTCCACTCACTGCAGAAATTGCTAACCTGCGCATGTTGCGTAAGCTTAGCCTCCGTTCCAATTTCTTCAATGGTACTATCCCTGCTTCACTCTCTAAATGCACATTACTTGATACTGTTTATTTACAGTACAACTCGTTTTCCGGTGAGATTCCGCCGGAGATCTCGAAGCTGAAACAACTTTTTACTTTTAATGTCGCCGGAAATCAGTTGTACGGTGAAATCCCCGGCGAGTTGCCGGCCAGTCTCCGGTACTTTGATATCTCAGAAAATTCGCTCTCCGGTAGCATACCGGAGAAAATATCGGAACTGTCTCAGCTTACTCTGTTTAATATTTCTTACAATCAATTCTCAGGAGGAATTCCGGCGAGTTTTGGTTTGCTTCAACAGCTTCAGTATATTTTACTTGATTATAATAAATTAGAAGGAACATTGCCTTCTGCAATTGCTAACTGTTCATTTTTAGTGCATTTGAGTGCTGAAGGCAATAGTATTAGTGGTATTATACCTGCGGCAATTGCTGCTCTTCCGAAGATTAATGTGATTAATTTATCGCATAATAACCTTTCTGGATTTTTACCATATTCAATGTTCTGCAATGGTTCTGTAAATCCTCCGTCCCTTAGGATTATTCAATTGAATCACAATGCTTTTACGGAGATTTTGCAGCCACAGTTGTCAACTTGTGTTAGTTTTTTGCAAGTTTTGGATCTTCAACAGAATCAGATAGACGGAATTTTTCCAACTTTCTTGACAGACAATTCTACATTGAGGTCTCTGGACTTGTCAGGGAATTTGTTTTCAGGTAAAATCCCCGGTTCTATTGGGAATTTGTTGAGATTGGAGCAATTGAGAATGGCGAATAATTCGTTTGAGGGTGATATACCCATTGGAATCACGAAATGTAGTGGTTTGACGGTTCTTGATCTTGAAGGGAACCGATTGATAGGGGAAATTCCGGGCTTTTTAGGTGATCTTAGAAGCTTGAAGATTTTGTCACTTGGAAGAAATCAGTTTTCGGGTTTAATTCCTTCTAGTTTTGGCAA
Source organism: Nicotiana sylvestris (assembly GCF_000393655.2). Lineage (NCBI taxonomy): Eukaryota > Viridiplantae > Streptophyta > Magnoliopsida > Solanales > Solanaceae > Nicotiana > Nicotiana sylvestris. Next base: position 171,669,538 of record NC_091065.1, read on the forward strand.
TATCACTAGTCTTGAAAGTCTGAATTTGGAAGGGAATCGCCTTACGGGAAGCTTGCCTGAGGAGTTAATGCTTTTGAGCAATTTAAGTATACTAAATCTTAGTGGAAACAAGCTTTCTGGTAGTATTCCTGTTGGTATTGGGAACTTTCAGCAGTTATCAGTTCTGAATTTGAGTAGAAATGAATTCTCAGGGAGTATTCCGTCTACACTTGGAACTCTGTATAAGCTAGTAGCTCTTGATTTGAGTGGACAGAATTTATCGGGGGAATTGCCATCGGATCTTGCAGGTTTACCTAATTTACAAGTGATTTCTTTGCAAGAAAACAAGTTGTCTGGGGATGTTCCTGAAGGTTTTAGTAGCTTAATGGGTTTGCAGTACTTGAATCTATCTTCCAATTCATTTTCGGGCCATATACCGTCTACGTTTGGCTTCTTGACCTCGTTAGTTGTTCTTTCGTTGTCTAACAATAACATATCTGGTTCAGTTCCTCCCGACTTGGGTAATTCCTCTGCTTTAGACGCTTTAAATCTGCGGTCAAATGCATTGATTGGCCAAATTCCTTCTGATCTTGCACGTCTCTCCCACTTGAGTGTGCTGGATTTGGGTAGAAATAACCTGACGGGTGAAATTCCAGGAGTTATTTCAAATTGTTCATCCCTCACGTCGCTTGTGCTGGACATGAACCATCTTTCCGGGAACATACCAGCGTCACTGTCAAGCTTATCAAGCTTAAATACGCTTGACCTTTCTGGAAACAACCTGAATGGAGAAATCCCAGAAAATCTTACAATGCTCCTGGCCTTGGTGAACTTCAATGTGTCGAACAATAAATTGGAAGGCCAGATACCAACGACGCTCGGCTCTCGTTTTAATGACCCATTGGATTACACTGGCAACCAGGGTTTGTGCGGGGAGCCATTGGACAGAAAATGTGAGAGATCTAGTAATGGTAGGAATAGATTGATTATGTTTATTGCAGTGGCTGCAAGTGGAGGTCTTCTCCTTGCATCATGCTGCTGCTTTTACATATACGCCCTGTTGAGGTGGCGCAGGAAGCTCAAAGAAAAGGCAGCTGGAGAGAAGAAGCATAGCCCTGCAAGGGTTAGTTCAAGATCCAGTCGCAGTCGTGGCAGTGGCGTCAATGGTGGACCAAAACTTGTTATGTTCAATAACAAAATCACAGTCGCTGAAACAATCGAAGCAACAAGGGAATTTGATGAGGAAAACGTGCTAAGCAGAACACGCCACGGAGTGCTATTCAAGGCTTGTTACAATGATGGAATGCTGCTCTCGATTTGTAGACTACCAGATGGATCACTAGATGAGAACAAGTTCAGAAAAGAGGCCGAATCACTTGGCAGATTGAAGCACAGAAACCTAACTGTTCTCCGCGGGTACTATGCTGGTCCTCCAGACCTTAGACTACTTGCATATGATTACATGCCAAATGGAAACCTTGCGACACTACTTCAAGAAGCATCCCACCAAGATGGTCATGTCCTCAATTGGCCAATGCGACACCTCATTGCACTTGGCATTGCTCGCGCATTGGCTTTCCTCCACGCATCCTCTATTGTTCATGGAGATGTTAAACCACAAAATGTCCTATTCGATGCAGACTTTGAAGCCCATCTTTCAGATTTCGGCTTAGACAAGCTTACAGTAGCAACATCAGCCGAGCCTTCCACTTCAACATCAGTTGGGACTATAGGATACGTAGCACCAGAAACAGCATTAACAGGAGAAGCCACGAGACAGTCAGATGTTTATAGCTTTGGCATTGTATTACTGGAACTACTAACAGGAAAAAGGCCATTAATGTTCACTCAAGATGAGGACATTGTGAAATGGGTAAAGAGGCAATTGCAGAGAGGGCAAATATCAGAACTGTTAGAGCCAGGTTTGCTTGAGTTGGACCCAGAATCATCAGAATGGGAGGAGTTCTTGTTAGGAATAAAAGTAGGTTTGCTTTGCACAGCACCGGACCCCCTTGATCGACCCACCATGACCGACGTTGTGTTCATGCTTGAAGGTTGTCGTGTCGGCCCCAATATATCTTCTGCCGATCCCACTGATCAAATTTCACTCGCCTGAAGAACCTAGGCATGCAATGGTAACCCGTAAAATCCAAGGTTTCATTCTAATTCTTTACCTTTTTTATTGGCTCTGTTAATATTTGTGGAATTTGGATTACATTGTAACAGTAGCGAGCACCAGCTTTTCAATTTTTATTCTCAAATTTTGTAGCTGTAGCCATTTTATTGATTCTGTTTTCTATTACAAAGGTCCTTTTGAGCCAAAAAGATGAAGTGTATTCTCTTTACCTGTTTAAGCTTTTAGATGGGTGGTTGAACAATTCAAGAATTCCTTTAGATGGAGACCGGACTACAGTGTAATACTACTAAGTTCTTTTTTTTCTTCAAAGAAAGGAAATGTTGGGATACTGTTAGGGAGTCATTAATAGGACTGGTGTGCACTTAATTAGGATTAATTAGTAAAGGAGAGTAGGAAGTATTGAAGGGTACTTAAATGGGGACTGAAATGTTGCCATTATTCTAAACCTTAGTTAATGGCATGCATAGATAGACACCCTGTCAAAAGAAAGAAAAACACAATAAAAGTCGTATTTTCTAGAATGCATTAAGGTGTGTGTAATCACTAATTCCCCGGTCCACAATAAGTAATTTTTTGACTTTTTTCTTGTGGGCTAAAATAAGTGATTTTTCTAGATTTCAAGAATGAATTAATTATTTTTTTCCTACATTACCCTTGGAGTAAATAACGTTGGAGTATGTGTTAGGAGTGTTTATGTGAAAAGATATTAAAGGCTAATATAGTCAATTTTATTACTAATTAATGTTAAAAGGTAAATTTTTTATGTGTGAAAATAATAGAAAATTCAATTATTTTGAACTGGAGAGAGTATTCAGCAGCATTAATAAAGTACGATGCATTAAAGGAGTGTGTAATCACTAGTCAGCAGCATTAATGAAGTAGTACAATCACGGGATCCAGTGTAATGTTTGCGGGCGGGCTCAAGTGAACCCAATATTTTCGGTGTGAATCATAAATTTATGTGGAAAAATTTGTTATAATTACAATAAATACTAGGTCTAAACCCATTGATTTTAAGAATAAGATTGAACTTATAGGATTTAAATCTTGGATCCGCCTCTGAGTTTGTACGATTATAGTTTAGTTACTTCTTCTCAGTATTTGTTTTTCAACATACTTACTACCGTGGGCGGATCTACAATGTAACATGTGATTTTCCGTGAACTCAATAGTTCTTGCCAAAATCTTGTATATGTATTAAGAAAATCATTAAATATTTACGATATTGCCCTAGAAACCTGTAAATTTCAAATTTTGTATTTCCGTCTCTACAGACAATAGAGTACCAACAGAAACAAAAGTAATGACAAACAAGGCCCCTCTCATGCTTCAGGTAGGGGGCTGGGAATGGGAGGGGACGAGATTTGTGGGCGTTGGGGAGATGAGGGGGTCAAAGTTTGTGGCGATTTGGGGACACAGATAAAAAAGGAACTATATTGAAAGAGACAAAGGGTGAGAGAGACTTTACGGCATGATGATTTTGATGGTGACACTAAGATGAATTAATTCCAACATTGTATGGGTGTGTCATTATTTCATGTATTCAATATTGTTTTCTTTTTGTTTTATGATACATGTGCAGCATGGTCAGCACCATTTTTGTCATCCATTTAATAGAAATATTTTTTCATATTTGATGTTTCCACATGATGTTATATAAAAACCTGAGAAAATGATCATTCAATATCTGTTCATTTATGTAAAAAAAAATTGGCGTGTCACGTATCATTAGCAATGCCGGATCCAAAATTAAAATTTAATGGATTCAGTTTTTAAAATTTTTAGCATTGCACTTATTGAATTGTTAAAATTATAGGTTCAAATCTAAATATTTGTTGAAATTTTAGCAAGTGATTTACATATAAATTCATACTCCCTCTTGAAAGTTATGAGTTTAATTGAACTCGTAGCGGAAATGTTACATACGCCCCTGATCATTAGTGTAGCCACTTCTCCTTCCGACCTTCCAGTACCGGGCAGGTGTGTGTTTTTAATAAACAGTTGCTACCCCTGGTATGTGCCGCTTTTCTAATCAAAAACCTTTTGTCGCCTGTTAGCTACACCAGACCAAGAAAAGGAAAACTAATCAACCAAGACTCAGTCACGACCTTCATAACCTCACGACCACTTTCTTTCCTTGTATAAATATCGAGGGCGAATAAATATCTTTGCAATCAAGATCTAACTACAAAATGATTTCTTACTTAATTTGGTAATATTGTCGACCATATCACGAGATTATGCTCGAAAAGGACAAGGCCATCAACATGAAATGATTCTCTTTATATAAAGAGCTGAAAAGTCTTTTCACATCAACAAGGCATGGAATACAATAGCTTGTTTTTAGTCGCATAGGGTTGAGATCTATGCTAATAATTTTTTTTTATATAGTGAAATCAGATGCCATGAGACCTTTAGACCTGTATATCTTTGTCTATATGTATTGTATTTATTTCTTTTCTTTTTTTCATGTTGTAAGTGCTACAAATCGCAATAATGTTACAGCATGTAATTATTGTTGTTCCAAGGAGACAGTCCCACTTGGATAAACAGTGGTTGAGAACGGTGATTTGACTATAAGTTGGATTAAAGTTTTGAGAGTAACTTGTGCAAATTAATACCGGGGTTCTTTTTTTTGTTACCGTTCGAAATCCATTGGTTGACTTTCAACTAAAGGGGTTAATCGGGCCAGGCCGGCTCACGAACAACCCAAATCGATCCGGTTCATCCCAATTTGGTAAAGGGTGGGACAGGTTGGCTAGGGTAGGGGGTTGTGCCGGACAGGGTCGGACCTTTTTTGGTTATTGGTGCACCGGAACCCGGCTAGCCCGCTAACCCCGTTCAAGGGTTTTAATCGTATTCCAATCCGGTCCAGCGCGGTTTAAATTGTAATTTTTTTTAAAAAAAAATTCTGACGGTTACCAATGGTCAAAATAAAAAATGACCATTGGGAAACAACCAGTTTTTGCACTTTTAGTCATTTCGGCCTTCCCCTTACTAAAATATCCCATCCGCCCCTAATAATTGACAAATTACATTCTTAGCCTCTTAATAACTATAAATAGCCCCCTTCTTCTTCATTTTTTTTCTCACAAATTGCCCTCTTCTTCTACTCTAATTCTCTCTCAATTCCTTCTTGATTATTGAATTGCTTATTGCTCTCAAGTTCTCAATTAATTAATATTTCAAGTTTTATCAATTATTTATGGTAGCCACTACAAAATTACTATTATCAAGTGAAATGTGGTTACTATTTTTGTTAGGTTCAAGTTGAATCATGGCCCGTGCTTTTAGAGTACGTTCACATGTTTGGGAACACTTTGAGGTGGTAGAAGAAAATGAAGAAGTTTGCAAAGTAGAGTGCAAGAACTGTGGTCGAGACTTTAATGTTCGTCGAAAGTGGGAGGGCACATCTGGTTTAAGAAGGCATATCAAGGGTTGTCTTGAGCGTCCTTAATGTAAGACTTTAATGTTCGTTGAATTTGTTAGACTTATTTAAGCTTAATTTGTTAGTTTATAAGACAAGTTAATTTGAAGTATTATTATGCAATGAAAATATGAAATAAAAGCCTTTGAATTTTGATCCTTACATATTGGTCTTATTAAATAATAATGAGAAAATCTCACTTTATACCCATCAATTCCAAACTATTTACCCTTTAATGCCCATACCCAAACTATTTACTACTCCTACCCATGCGCCCTAAACTATTTACCCGATTTTTGTTTAGACTCTTCCACAAGAACAGTGAAACAAAAAAGACCAAGAAATAGCAAAGAAAAAGGTAGCCATGGATGCGGAAGAAAGAACACAACAACCCCAGCTAGTTCTTGCACACAAACTCTTCCTTTTGACACACCTAGATGTCAATGACTTGGATAAAGTTTGCCTCCTTGAAGAAGACTTGGACAAACTCTTCCATTTCCCTTATATCCTTCTTCAAAAAGAAATTAGATCTGATTATCTGAGAAGTTGGCCTCTGGCTAGTTTCAATCCTGCTCCACTTTTTCTTGGTTGTTCTTTTCCTAGCTCTTGCTCTTGCCTTGGCCCTTGAATTTAAAATTTTTATTTTGAAGATTGCTTGTTTGATTCAAAGTAGGTGTTGTTAAATATTGCTTGTAGTACCTTCTGGAAGTTCAAACGGAAATTTGATAGCATTTGGAGCTGATTTGAGGTGATTAAGATCGAATTTTTCAGTTGAAAATCGAAGAACACAGCAACAGTATACCGCTACGGTATACAATATACTATAGGAGTATATAGCTATACTGCAACAATATACTATTATAGTATACAATATATTGTTATAGTATACTATAATAATATGCAATATATTCTAACAGTATGCTATAATAGAATACAATATACTATTATAGTATACTTATTACACGTAAATTCACTTGTCTTTTCTCTTTTAATTTGCTTTAAGCTTTTACCCAGTGTGAGGGGCAAATTAAAAATGTAGAAAAAAATATATATTATAGTATGATATATAATGTAACAGTATACTCTTACAATTAGATCCTTTTAGAATTTTTTGAAATTTTTATTGACAAATGATATTATTTCAGTTTAATAATTAAATTAATTTTTTTAACTCTTTGCGTATAATTGTATATGGTATAGCTATATACTATACTGGTATCATATGTTAGTTAATATTTTTTGGTTGTATTAGATACATTTAATTGGTACACAATTTGATTTTTCTTTAGTAATAGTATAAAAAAAAGAATAATAAAAATAGTGAAAACAGTAAATGAAATTAGATTATGAAGAGAAAAAGAATATATAAAAAAAAGGTTAAATGAAATTAGAAAAGGGAAAAAGAAAAAAATAAGAAGAAACCGAGAAAAAAGAAAAGAAAAAAAAAAGAAAAGAAGCATGGAAATAAAAAAGAATAGGAGAATAAAGAAAAAATTCTCCACAAAAACTACTATGGGTAGGAAATGTAATTAGTTTATGGGTAGAAAAATAAATGGGTAGAAAAGGGTAAATAGTTTTATTTTTGTGGGTAACTGTGTCAAAACCCCTTAAATAATTTTATTTAGCAATTTAATTTCAATATTCAAATTTTAAAATTCAAATTTCAAATTTAAAACTTTTATTTTTATGCCTTAAAATACTTATTTTATTATTTAAAAGTTTGCAAACACTTTAGTAACAATTACATTGAACAAGAAAATATAATACACTAAAAATTAACCTGGCTCGGTCCGGACCCGATAAGCCCGAAGTTGTACGGGCCCACCAAAACCCGAAATATCCCAACCCACTACCAGCCCGGAACCCCAGCCCACTAACCAACCCGCCCCACTAACTTGACGGGCTTTTTTTCCCATGTCCAGCCCGGTCCATCCTGTCCGGCTAACACTCTTACTTTCAACTTCGTGCCGCATAGACTCATTACAAACAGAGGCATACCTATGCTTTAAGAAGAGTGACCACTGGACCCAATTAACTTTGGCAAAATTTTTGAATATTTTATATATAAAAAATGCTCATATATTTTGCTTGGAATAAGGACACTGGTTGATCAGTTTGCTCATGTACCCCTATCACCTTCATATCTTGAGTTTGCCTCTGACTACAAAGGGTGTTCCCTATCGAAAGGTTCTCACTATTCCCGGTGCTTGAACTCCAAACCTCTGACTAGGGGTGGCGAGACTCCAACCGTTCCGCCCCAAACAACCCTAGGTGGTAATAAGGTACTGTTTAGTAGCTACTCAAGAGTTAAACAAGATGAGTCTAATACTAAAAGATGTTTCACCAACCAGAGGAAAGATTTCCATCATAAATTATCTCTCAAAAGAGGATGAAGAGATGGTCAAGATAGTCTCAATATTTTCCTTGCCTCCCAAATTTATCTATATATAAATATAAAATTGGGAATGAAAAAGATGATGTGGCAGTCCCTATAATCAACATTAGTATTTATCTATTTTTTCCCTTCTCCTGCAATTTCTTCTTCATTCTGCTATAGAACAAAAAAAAATTGATTCGGAAAAAGACTAATGGTTTTGCTTCTAAAGAGTCACATTGGGTAACGTAAAATGTTAATCTGATAGGTCACATTGGTAACGTAGAATGCTAACCGTATGCTTCTAAAAAGTCAAACTCAAATTAATTGTATTTAGTTTAGGCTTCCAAATACAATGGACATGTCTTTCACCTTCTTTCTTCTTACTCCAATATCTACCTATGGAAACTTCATCAGTTCTAAATACACCGCGGTACAGGCATGACTCCTTATTCTATCTTGCAATATCGCGATTCTTCATTTTATGAACTTATCAACAATTATATGATTGTTTGAATTAAAGTATTACTATTCTCCTTTGTATGTAGTTTTAGTTTTGTAGAAACGAGAGATGTGCCCACCGGAAGTAAAACCTAGCGGCAGATGCCGCCTCAAGTTTTCCATTCTCATAACTGTCTTGATGTCTGTAAATAGATGCGATCATGTACAAACCATCCCACTTGAGAATTCAACTGTTGAAGGAAAAGTAATAAAAACAAGAATTTGCAGATTTATTCTTTGTCTTCAATCTATTTTCTAGGGTTTTTTGACATAAGATCAATACGTCAGACTAACCACGTGATAAATAATATCTCTCTTCCCATTTTTAATTCTTAGTTTTTCGTTTATTTCTTCCCGACCTATTTTAATTTCTTGATCTGAAACCCTTTATCTTCCTCAATTTCTGCCATATTATAATAAATGATTAATTGAAGGTGTTATTTGAAGATTTCTGTTCTAAAAGACTAAATAAGTTATCCAGAATGACAATTGTCTGCCTATACGTACACAACAATACTTCTAAAACAAGATAAATTTTTTTTCTCTCTACCTCGTTCTCTCTGTACAACAAAAACAGAATGGTAACATTTCCCCCTTTTGGGAGAGTGGTGCACACGCACTGCCGTATGGGGACGCCGACCGACCTCGAGCAGTCACGTCCGGTGGAAAACTTAGCTCTCCCAGCCAGGCCAATCACTAATGAAGAGTCAAAAACCCAGAAGATCGATTATGCAACTGTTGTTGCAACTCTTCTTAAACTCAAAGGGGTTAGATTGGGCGACCCAAATTTAAAAGCTAGGGTGTCAACCCATAACGAAAGTCCGACAGTCATATTTAAAGCTAGTGACTACTATGGAGTGATGGCAGAAGAGTATAAATATACATTCATTGGTAAGTTTCTAAGAACAAGACCTAATATTGAAAGAATCAGATCAACCTTCGCTGAAAAAGTGTCACTCAGAGGCGAGGCAAAAATTGGGGTCTATGATTTTCAAACAGTGTCCATAAATGTAACTAATGAAGAAGATTGCAAAATGGTTTGGTTTAGAAGGTCAATTGAAATTGATGAAATGGTTATGTGGCTTCAAAAATGGTCCCTTTATTTCAAGCCGGAAGAGGACTCCCTTGTTGTGCCAGTTTGGGTGCTACTGCCGGGCCTTCCTTTCCATTGTCACACTTGGTACTATGTTAAACAAATATTGAGACCAGTGGGAGTACCATTATCAATGGACTTAGCAACTGATTACAGGACAAGACCGGGGATGGCTAAAGTCAGAGTCGAAATTTGTAACGACCTGACCGGTCATTTCATGAGTTACCGCTCAGTTTCCCCCATTTCTGCTTCTTATTATCTTGTTCAGCTATATTATGAGTTATAGGGTTGGTTGGTTCGAGTTCGGAGAGGTTTTGGTAAGGTTTGAGACACTTAGTCTCTTTTGAGTAAGCTTAAGTTGAAAAAGTCAACCTGATGTTGACTTATGTGGAAAAGGGTTTGGATGTAAGTTCTGATTGTTCGGGAGTTGATTTGGGACTTAGGAGTGTGATCGGAACTTGTTTTGGAGGTCCGTAGTAGGTTTAGGCTTGAATTGGCGAAAATGGAATTTTGGCGTCTTCCGGTTGGTAGGTGAGATTTTGATATAGGGGTCGGAATGGAATTTTGGAGTTGTAGTAGGTTTGTTGTGTCATTTGAAATATGTGTGCAAAATTTCAGGTCATTCGAACGTGGTTTGATAGACTTTTGATCAAAAGCAGAATTCGGAAGATTTTTGGAACCTTAGGCTTGAATCCGATGTTATTTGGTTGATTGAATGTTGTTTGAGGTATTTTGAAGATTGATATATATTTGGATAGTGGTGTATGACTTGTTCGTGCTTTTGGTTGAGGTCCCGGGGGCCTCAGAGTGATTTCAGATGGTTGACAGGAGATTTTGGAGTTGAGTTTGGCAACTGAAGTTTATTGTTGTTGTCATAACCACACCTGCGGTTGGGAGGTCGCAGGTGTGATGCCCGCAGAAGAAAAAGGCAAGCCGCAGAAGTGGCCAAGAGGGAGGTCAGCTGGAACCGCAGAAGCATCTATTGGAGCGCACCTATGATAGCGCAACTGCGGGTGTTTTATCGTAGATGCGGAACTTGGCTTTTTAAGTGGAAACTGTAGATTCGGTGCTTTGGCCGCAGATGCGGTACCACAGATGCGGTGTAAGGACCGCAACTGCGAAAAGCCTGGGTCAGAAAGTATATATTTCATCCTTCGCGAATTTCAGCCTTCTTTACCATTTTAAATCGATTTTGGAGCTTTTTGGGGGATTTTGAAGAGGGAATCCAAGGGAACTTCATTAAGGTAAGATTTTTCAACATAAAACTCGTTCTTATGGTGTTATTTCATTGACTAGGCTTGAAATTTATGGAAATTTGTGGGTAAATATTGAAGAAACTAGAGCTTGAGATTGGAGACCTTTGATTAAGGGTTTGAAGGGTCATTTGTGGTTAGCTTTTGGTACTTTTGATATGAATGAACTCGTAGAGTGATAATGATTCCATTGATGTAAATTTGGTAGGATTCCGAGATGTGGGCCCTAGGGTCGGGTTTGGTAAATTTCGGCATTCGTGTTGTAATTTGATTACTTTCGAGTGGGATTTGTTCCCTTAGTATAGTTTAATGGTTATGTACTGATTTTGGTTAGATTTGAAGCATCCGGAGGCCAATGCGAGAGGCAAAGGTATCGCGGGCTAGAGTTTGGACCGGATAAAGGTATGTAATGATTGTAAATGCTATCCTGAGGGTATGAAACCCCGGAGTTCACATCATTGTGCTACTTTGAGGTAACGCACACGCTAGATGACGAGCGTGGGGTCGTGCACCATTGGGGATTGTGACTTAGTCTATCCCGTATGACTGTTTAACTGCGTATTTGATTGAAAACTATTTGCTATCATCATATTTTGGGTTGAATGCCATATTTGGGCCTCGTGCCAACTGTTTTAGACCCTTAGGGGATTTTTAAAACTATTCCTCACTATTTTGACTTCATATTTGTACTCTGTCATATACCGTTTTCATATCTCAGCCATATTTACTCTGTTTTGAGATCTTAAATGATATTTTGGGCTAAGCATCATATTTTACTGTGCTCGAGTGGCTTTAAGAGATTTCTGACTGAGTGAGGCCGAGGGCTTGTGTTGTGAGGTTATTATGGGATTGGGCTATGCACCGCAACGGTATTGTGCTGATTCATGATTATGAGGCCGAGTGCCTGACTTGTTATGCCACGAGGTGGCTTGTTATAAGGCCGAGTGCCTATTTGATTATGCCACGAGATGGCTTGATATTGCGCTTGGGCCGTAAGGGGCCCTCCCGGAGTCTGTACACCCCTAGTGAGCGCGGGTACCCAGTGTGATATGTGATATAGCCCGAGGGGATGATGTTGTTCCATGTTATTGCCCGAGAGGCTGATACGAGTGATTGTGAGATAGCCCGAGGGGCAGAATCTGTTGGTATGTTGCTCGAGGGGCTGATTTTATGTGTCTATCTTTTCTCACTGATTTTCATTCACTATTTTAACTACTAAAAGATGTTTTAACGAGGTTTTTACTGAACTAAAGTGTTTCTATAAGCTTTTACTGTCTTATTGCATTACTCTGATTTTATTCTACATTGTCGTAGCATTTTGTTGTGTTTTACATGTTTTCTTACCACTTAAATGCCTTTACTTTTATTACTTACTGAGTTGGCATACTCACATTTCTCCTTGCACCCTGTGTGAAGATCCAGGAGTCTCGAGTCACACTAGCGAGGGTGGATTGCTTCCAACAGGCTATTCGGAGTTCACTCGGTAGCTGCTCGACGTTTGCAGCCTAGTGCTTCTCCCTCATATCTTTACTTTCTTTTGTACTAGCTCTGTAATAGACTGTGTAGTCTTTTTTCATACTCTTAGACGGATGTTTAAATTCTCATGAGTGGTAACACCCCGATGTCAGGCTGTGTTGTTTACGTAATTGTTCTATTTCACTCTTTATTTTAGGATTTATAGCATATTAATGACTTAATTATGAATTATTATAACTGTTAATTTGTTTGGGGGTTTGTGTCGGTTGGCCTTGTTTCACGACAGGCGCCATCACGACCGGGTCTAGTTTGGGGTCGTAACAAGTTGGTTAGGGAGATATGAGAGTGACGCAATACGAGATGAGGTTCTCAGAGTTAGCTCGTCATGCTTTTTGGTTGGTTCCTACGGAGAGAGAGAGAGAGAGGATTAGGAGGTTCGTTGATGGTCTCACATATCAGCTTCTTATTCTCATGACTAGGGAGAGGGTGTCTGGTGCTACTTTTGAGGAGGTTGTTGACATTGCTCGTGAGATTAAGTCAGTTCGTCGCCAAGAGCGAGATGAGAGGGAGGACAAGAGGCCTCGGAGATCTGGTAGTTATGGTGGTGCTCTTTCGAGGGGTTAGTTTCAGCACGACAGATGCCATCCATTCAGACATACTCAGTCAGCTCGCCTAGGTTATCGTAGGGCATCATCGGGTCATGGTTCTCACAGTTCTCATCAGGGCCAGTCATCACTCAGTGCCCTTCCAGCCCATAGTTCGTCCCGTGCTCTATCAGTTCAGGGCTCTTCTATGCCAGGTGCATCTGTTAGTCATTCCCGTGCTAGGGGTTCCTTTTAGTCCCCGTCTCCAGCATCAGGGAATTGCTATGACTGTGGAGAGTTGGGTCATATGTGGAGGTAGTGTCCTCGTCGTCTTGGGGGTTCATCTCAACAGAGGAGTCAACCATCGGCTTCAGCGCCAGTTACTTCACCACCACCTGCCCAGCCAGCTAGGGGTGGAGGTCAGTCAACTAAGGGTCACCCGAGAAGGGGAGGTCCATTTTTATGCACTCCCAGCTAGATCCGATGCTATTGCTTCAGATGCTGTGATCATAGGTTTTTTCTTAGTCTGCCACAGAGATGCCTCTGTATTATTTGATCCCGGTTCTACTTATCCTTACGTGTCATCACACTTTGCTCGTTATTTGGATACGCCCCATGAGTCTCTTGTTTCATTTGTTCGTGTATCTACTCTGATGGGCGATACTGCTATTGTAGACCGTGTGTACCAGTCATATGTGGTGACTATTGGGGGTCTGGAGTCCCGAGTGGATTTTTTGTTGTTATGTATGGTAGACTTCAATGTTATATTGGGCATGGATTGACTATCTCTGTGTTGCGCTATTTTGGACTGTTATGCTAAGACAGTGACTTTGGCTATGCCGGGTGTGCCATAGATTGAGTGGCGAGGTTCGACCGATTATGTTCCCAGTAGGGTGGTTTCATTCTTGAAGGCCCAGCGTATAGTTGGGAAGGGTTGTCTTTCCTACTTAGCCTTTGTGAGGGATGTCGGTGCAGAGACTCCTAGTATTGATTCTTTTCCAGTTGTGAGGGATTTTCCCGATGTGTTTCTTGCTGACCTATCGGGCATGCCATCAGATAGGGATATTGATTTTTGTATTGATTTGGTGCCGGGAACTCAACCCATTTCTATTCCACCATATTGTATGGCACCAACGGAGTTGAAGGATCAGCTTCAGGAACTCCTTGATAAGGGGTTTATTCGGCCTAGTGTGTCACCTTAGGGTGTGCCTGTTCTATTTGTGAACAAGAAGGATCACACAATGAGGATGTGCATTGATTACAAGCAGTTGAACAAAGTAACAATCAAGAACAAGTATCATTTGCCTCGTATCGATGATTTATTTGACCTGCTTCAGGGAGCGAGAGTGTTCTCCAAGATAGATCTCCGTTCAGGTTATCTCCAGTTGAAGATCAGAGACTCAGATATTCTTAACACAGCTTTCAGGACTCGATATGGTCATTATGAGTTCTTGGTGATGTCTTTTGGGCTGACCAATGCCCCAGCAGCGTTCATGTATTTGATGAACAACGTGTTTTGGCCTTATCTCGACTCGTTCGTCATAGTTTTCATTGATGATATTTTGTTGTACTCACGTAGTTAAGAGGAGCACACAGAGCATTTGAGAGTTGTGTTATAGAGATTGAGGGAGGAGAAGCTTTATGCAAAGTTCTCCAAGTGTGAGTTTTGGCTCAGTTTAGTGGCTTTCTTGGGGCACGTGGTGCCCAGCGAGGGTATTCAGGTTGATCCAAAGAAGATAGAGGCGGTTCAAAGTTGGCCCAGACCGTCCTCAACCATGAAGATTCATAGCTTTCTTGGTTTGGCAGGTTATTACCGCCGGTTTGTTCAGGGATTCTCATCTATCGCATCACCCTTGACCAAGTTGACTCAAAAAGGTGCTCCATTCAGGTGGTCGGATGAGTGTAAGGAGAGCTTTCAGAAGCTCAATACTGCCTTGACCACAACTCTAGAGTTAGTTTTGCCATCAGCTTCAGGTTCATATACCGTGTATTGTGATGCTTCGAGAGTTGGTATTGGGTGTGTGCTGATGCAGGAGGGTAGAGTTATTGCTTATGCTTCTCGTCAGTTGAAGTCCCATGAGAAGAACTAACCTATTCATTATTTGGAGTTGGCTGCCATTGTTCATGCGTTGAAGATTTGGAGGCATTATTTGTATGGTGTGTCTTATGAGGTGTTTACTAATCATCGTAACCTCCAGCACTTGTTCAAGCAGAAAGATCTCAATTTGAGGCAGCGGAGATGGTTGGAGTTGCTAAAGGATTATGATATTACTATTTTGTACCATACGGGGAAGACAATGTGGTGGCCGATGCTTTGAGTAGGAAGGTGGTGAGTATAGGGAGTTTGGCATATATTCTAGGTGGGGAGAGACCTCTTGTAGTTGATGTTCAGGCCTTGGCCAATCGGTTCGTGAGGTTAGATATTTCGGAGCCCAGTCGGGTATTGGCTTGTGTGATTTCTTGGTCTTTCTTATTTGATTGCATTAGAGAGTGCTAGTATGATGATCCTCATTTGCTTATCCTTAAGGATAGAGTTCAGCACGATGATGCCAGAGATGTGAATATTGGTGATGATGGGGTGTTGAGGATGCATGGCCGAATATGTGTGCCCAATGTAGATGGGCTTCGGGAGTTGATTCTGGAGGAGGCCCATAGCTCGTAGAATTCCATTCATCCGGGTGCTGCAAAGATGTATCGGGATCTAAGGCAACATTATTGGTGGAGGAGGATTAAGAAGGACATTGTGGGATTTGTAGCTCGGTGTCTCAATTGTCAGCAGGTGAAATATGAGCATCAGAGACCGGGTGGCTTGCTTCAGTAGATGGATATTCCAGAGTGGAAGTGGGAGATGATCACCATGGACTTTGTAGTTGGGCTCCCATGGACTTTGAAGAAGTTTCATGCTATTTGGGTGATTGTGGATTGGCTGACCAAGTCCGCGCACTTCATTCCTATGTGTACTACCTATTCTTCTGAGCGGTTGGTAGAGATCTATATCCGGGAGATTGTTCGTTTGTATGTTGTCCTAGTTTCCATCATTTCAGATAGGGGCACTCAGTTTAATTCATAGTTTTGGAGGTCTGTACAGTGAGAGTTGGGTACTCTGGTTGAGTTGAGCACAACTTTTCACCCTCAGACAGACGGGTAGTCCGAGCGCACTATTCAGACATTTGAGGACATGTTGCGTGCTTGTGTCATTGATTTTGGAGGGTTATAGGATCAGTTTCTACCGTTCGCAGAGTTTGCTTATAACAAGATTTACCAGTCGAGTATTCAGATGGCTCCATATGAGGTTTTGTATGAGAGGCAGTGTAGATCTCCAGTTGGTTGGTTTGAGCCGGGTGAGGCTAGGCTATTAGGTACAGACTTGGTGCAGGATGCTTTAGACAAGGTGAAGGTGATTCAGGAGAGGCTTCATACAGCACAGTTGAGACAAAAGAGTTATGTTGACAGGAAGGTTCGGGATGTGTCCTACATGATTGGCGAGAAGGTTATATTGAAGGTTTCGCCCATGAAGGGTGTTATGAGATTTGGGAAGAAGGGTAAATTGAGTCTTCGGTTCATTGGGTCTTTTGAGGTGCTTCAGAGGATTGGGGAGGTGGCTCATAAGCTTGCCTTGCCACCCAGCTTATCGAGTGTGCATCCGGTATTTCATGTTTCTATGCTCCGGAAGTATATTGGCGATCCGTCTCATGTTTTGGATTTCAACACAGTTCAGTTAGATGATGATTTGACTTATGATGTAGAGCCAGTGGCTATTTTGGAGCGTCAGGTTCTAAAGTTGAAGTCAAATGATATAGCTTCAGTGAAAGTGCAGTGGAGAGGTCGTCCCGTAGAGGAGGCTACCTGGGAGACTGAGCGAGAGATGTAGAGTAGATATCCTCACCTATTTGAGGCTTCAGGTATGTTTCTTGACCCCTTCGAGGACGAATGTTTGTTTAAGAGGGGGAGGATGTAATGACCCGGCCGCTCATTTCATGAGTTACCACTCCATTTCCCCCATTTCTACTTCTTATTGTCTTGTTCAGCTGTATCATGAGTTATCGGGTTGGTTGGTTTGGGTTCGGAGAGGTTTTGGTAAGGTTTGAGATACTTAGTTTCTTTTGAGTAAACTTAAGATGGAAAAGTCAACCAAATGTTGACTTATGTGGAAAAGGGCTCGGATGTGAGTTCTGATGGTTCGAATAGTTTTGGGAGGTGATTTTTGATTTAGAAGTGTGATCGGAATGTGTTTTGGAGATCCGTAGTAGGTTTAGGCTTGAATTGGTGAAAATGGAATTTTAGCGTCTCCGGTTGATAGGTGAGATTTTGATATAGGGGTCAGAATGGAATTCCGGGAGTTGCAAATGGTCCGTTGTGTCATTTGGGATGTGTGTGTAAAATTTCAGGTCATTCGAACGTGGTTTGATAGACTTTTGATCAAAAGCGAAATTCGGAAGATTTTTGGAACCTTTGGCTTGAATCCGATGTTATTTGGTTTATTCGATGTTGTTTGAGCTATTTTGAAGATTGGTATAATTTTGGATAGTGTTATATGACTTGTTCGTGCTTTTGGTTGAGGTCTCGGGGGCCTCGGGGTGATTTCGGATGGTTGACGGGAGATTTTAGAGTTGAGTTTGGCAGCTGAAGTTTATTGTTGCTGTCATAATCGCACCTGCGATTGGGAGGCCGTAGGTGCGATGCCCGCAGAAGAGGAAGGCAAGCCGCAGAAACGGCCAAGACGGAGGTCAGCTGGAACCGCAGAAATGGCTATTGGAGCATACCTGCGATAGCGCAGGTGCATGTGTTTTATCACAGATTCGGAACTTGGATTTTTAAGTGGAAACCGCAGATGCGGTGCTTTGGCCGCAGATGCGGTACCGCAAATGCGGTACTGCAGATGCGATGTAAGGACCGCAGGTGCGAAAAGCCTGGGTCAGAAAGTATATATTTCATCCTTCGCGAATTTCAGCCTTCTTCACCATTTTAAATCGATTTTGGAGCTTTTTGGTGGAATTTGAAGAGGGAATCCAAGGGAACTTCATTGAGGTAAGATTTTTGAATATAAAACTCATTCCTATGGTGTTATTTAATTGATTAGGCTTGAAATTTATGGAAATTTGTGGGTAAATATTGAAGAAACTAGGGCTTGATATTGAAGACCTTTGATTAAGGGTTTGAGGGGTCATTTTTGGTTGGGTTTTGGTACTTTTGATATGAATAAACTCGTGGAGTGATAAGGATTCCATTGATGTAAATTTTGTCGGATTTCGAGATGTGGGCCCGGGGGTCGAGTTTGGTAAATTTCGGGATTCGTGTTGTAATTTGATTACTTTCGAGTGGTCTTTGTTAACTTAGAATATTTTAATGGTTATGTACTGATTTTTGTTAGATTTGGAGCATCCGGAGGCCGATTTGAGAGGCAAAGGCATCGCGGGCTAGAGTTTGGACCGGATAGAGGTAAGTAATGATTGTAAACGCTGTCCTGAGGTTTGAAACCCCGGAGTTCACATCATTGTGCTACTTTGAGGTGATGCACACGCTAGATGACGAGCGTGGGGTCGTGCACCGTTGGGTATTGTGACTTAGTCCATCCCGTATGACTGTTTAATCGCGTATTTGATTGAAAACTGTTTACTATCATCATGTTTTGGGCTGAATGCCATATTTGGGCCTCGTGCCAACTGTTTTGGACCCTTAGGGAATTTTTACTACTATTCCTTACTGTTTTGACTTCATATTTGTACTCAATCATGCTGTATTCTACTGTTTTCATATCTCAGCCATATTTACTCTATTTTGACATCTTAAATGATATTTTGTGCTAAGCATCATAGTTTACTGTGCTCGAGTGGCTTTGAGAGATTTCTGACTGAGTGAGGCCGAGGGCTTGTGTTGTGTAGTTATTATGAGATCGGACTGCGCGCCGCAATGGTATTGTGCTGATTCATGATTATGAGGCCGAGGGCCTGACTTGTTACGCCACGAGGTGGCTTGTTATAAGGCCGAGTGCCTGTTTGATTATGCCACGAGATGACTTGATATTGCGCTTGGGCGGTAAGGTGCCCCTCCTCTCTGTACACCCCCAGTGAGCGCGGATACCCAGTGTGAGATGTGATATAGTCTGAGGGGTTGATGTTGTTCCATGTTATTGCCCGAGGGCTGATTCGAGTGATTGTGAGATAACTCGAGGGGATGAATCTATTGGTATGTTGCCCGAGGGGCTGATTTTATATGTCTATCTTTTCTCACTGCTTTTCATTCACTCGTTTAACTGCTAAAAGATGTTTTAAAGAGGGTTTTACTAAACTAAGGTGTTTTATGAGCTTTTACTGTCTTATTGCATTACTGAGTTGGCGTACTCACATTACTCCCTGCACCCTGTGTGCAGATCCAGGAGTCTCGGGTCACGCTAGCGAGGGTTGATTGCTTCTAGCAGGCTGTTCGGAGTTCACTAGGTAGTTGCTCGGCATTCTCAGCCTAGTGCTTTTCCCTCCTATCTTTACTTTCCTTTGTACTAGCTCTGTAATAGACTGTGTAGTCCTTTTTTATACTCTTAAATGGATATTTAGATGCTCATGACTGGTGACACCCCGATGTCGGGCTGTGTTGTTTCCGCAATTGTTCTATTTCACTCTTTATTTTGGGATTTATAGCATATTAATGACTTAATGATGAATTATTATAATTGTTAATTGGTTTGGGGGTTTGCGTCGGCTGGCCTTATTTCACGAGAGGCGCCATCACGACCGGGTCCGGTTTAGGGTCGTGACAAAATTTATCTTACAAAGCCTCTAGTTAACTCTGTATGGGTGGGTCAAGAGGAAATTTACTCAAAAGTTGGAATATAAAGGAGTACCAAAGTATTGTAAACATTGTAGGATTCTAGGACGCTCTTTTTTGCAATGTAGGGCATTGGAGTGAGAAAAAAACAAGGAAAAGCAGAGCAAAAATCAAGAAGTTGAAAAATCCACAAGAAAAGGAGACAATCACAAAAGTTTTAAAGGGGAGATACACAATAACCAAATCACAAAAATGAAGGAGCAGACCAAAACAACACAAGAAACACAAGAAACACAAGAAAAAATGGAGGTGCAAACTATGCGACATATGGGACAAACAAACGGAAAAGTCATCACAAATAGCAACAAAAGGGAAAGGAAAAGATGGAGGAAGAGACATGGCAAGTACCTAATACAAAGAGGAACCAGCAAAATAAAAAGAAGGAAGTCATAGAGGCAAGGAAAGGGGAGCAATCCACTGGAAACAAAGAGAAGATACAGGAACATACTCAGGAACAAGAGCAAAATATCAAATACAAAACCAATCATCAAAGGAAAAAGAACAAGAAGAAAAAAATGCCACGAAAAAAGAGCATAGTGCTATTTAAACCAGCAATAACACACGGCCAGTACAAAGCAAACAAGGAAATCAACAAGAGAATTAAGCAGCACACACACATAGAAAATCTACCAAGTGAAATTCTGGGGAGTGAGACAGCTTCACAACAATAGGTCATGATAAATGCTCAAACATACAACTCCAAGGAAGAACACTCAGTAAATCAATCAGCTACTAAGGAACACATAGGTGACCAATCTCAAGAAATAGTAGAAAGTAGCAACACTAATATAGACAAAGGAAGACAGAGCTACGAGTTCAAAAAATAAGGAATATGAGAGTGAACAGGATGAAATGAATGAGATAAGATATGAATATGTCCAAGAAAGTCAAAAAACAGACAAAAAGGAACACAACAGACATCAATATCCTTCCAGTAGCATAGACACAGAGATAAGAAATCAACCTCCTATCAAATTGGTGATAGAAATATTCGAAGACGACCAAGACAAAGATGCAACACATAGAGATCAGAACAACCAGGTGTGTGGAATTGAGCAACAACAAACTAACTCGATTTCTTCAAACATCAACGAAGACAAGTAAAGAGATAGCCATGAGGAGTCGCAAGAGATAGCCAGAGCGGAGGAAAATCCATGCCCAGAAGATGGGAAAGGGAAAAACAAACAAAGAAGGATAGGGAAAAAATCCAAAACAAAAGACATTACTTTCCAAAGAGAGGGAATAAAAATAGGGTACTCATACTCAAGTTTCCAATGATTAGTGCTATATTCTGGAATATTGGAGGTGTTAGGTCAAAAAAGTCCATACATCATTTGAAGAATTTGATCAACATTAACAACTACGATTTTGTGGCTATCTTTGAGCCTTTCTTAAATAGCAATAAAATTGAGGGTTACAAAAGATTTCTAGGCTTTCAACACTGCTTGGCCAATACTAGTGGGCAAATTCGATGCTTCTGGAATTACCAGGCAGATCTTGTTGCCAATGAAGACCAACAAGTTACTCTTTTCTTTAAAGGAAATAACAATAGTGATGATACTTATTTTACAACAGTGTATGCAAAGTGCAGTGCCATAGAAAGAAAAGCTTTATGGGAAGGTTTAGAAAAAATGGCCAGGATTATCAATGGGCCTTAGTTTACGGGTGGTGACTTTAATGTAATCATGGAGTCGGGGGAGAAGCTGGGAGGCAGCCCTTATAGAGCTTATAAAAACTTTGACTTCATTACTAGCATGGAAGCATGTGGACTTGTGGATATTGGCTACGTGAGACCTAAACATACTTGGTGCAACAATAGACGTCCGAGGAAGAGAATTTGGAAGAAGTTGGACAGAATCTTCATTAACGACCAATGGGCTAAAAAATTTCAATAGAATTATGTTAGACATTTGGTAAGAACAGGGTCAGACCATCAACCTTTGCTCATGAAATGTCGGAATGACCAACAAGAGGTTATCAAGTATTTTAGGTTCCTCAATTTTTGGGTACATCAGCCTGGTTTCATGGAAGTAGTTCAAGAGTCATTGAATACTCATGTAGAAGGAAATGTTATGTGGAGATTAAAGGCAAAGCTGCAAACTCTGGCCAGAAACCTCAGTAAATGGTCCAGAGAAAGCATAGGTGACATATATGAGCAGTTCAACAACTGGGAAGTCAAAGTACAACAACTCGAAAAGTTGGATTTTCACCAGAACTCGGAGGAGAGCAAAGAAGAGTTGAACAAAGCTCATGCGGAATATGTTAAATGGCTTGGTATACAGGAGAATATTCAAAGGCAAACATCTAAGGTTAAATGGTTTCAAGAAGGGGACTACAATAGCAACTATTTTCATAGTGTCCTCAGAGAAAGAAGAAGAAGACTCCACATTCACAGGATCAAAAATCATAGAGACAGATGGGTGCAAGAGGATGACAAGATTGCAAAGGCAGTGGTGAATCATTTCAAGAAACGTTTCAATCTCCAAGCCCCCACAATGAATAACTCAACCCTGAACTGCATTCCTAACATCATCTCAACTGAATAGAATGAGTATCTGACAACTATTCCAGACATTGAAGAGATTAGGGAGGCTGCTTTTAGAAAAAATTACAAGAAAATATATAGAACTATAACAAAAAATGGTCCATGTTTTTAAGTTTTACCCCACCCAGCCTACATTGTACATATTTTGAAAGCACTTGCAAATTCAAAATTTGTGTTCTTGCAACCATTGCTTCTAAAAGCTATGGAGTTAATTCTTTGTTCTCACAACCATTGCTTTCACTCTCTCTTCTTCTCACATCTTCTACATATGCTTCAAGGGCCATGTATTTTCTGCTTCTCCTCTTGTGTCACCTGCTTGCAATGTAAGAAAATTGAAGAGTAGAAGTCCACCATTGAAGACCATTCAAAGCTTTGCTTTTGAAAATGAGTTTTTTGAATTTGTTACTTGTTTGGATGGGTGTTGTTCCAATTGATTGAAAATATCAAAAGAAGTTCAAAATTTAAAGTTGAAGTGATTTGGAGTAGATTTGAGCAAGATTTGAATTAAATTTCAAAAAAGACGCAAGGAAGAAGACGAAGTTAATTTTTTGTATAATTATATATAATCTTGTATAATAGTGTATATTAGTGTAGAAACACACCTTATACACTATTACACACCTTTATACAAGCGTCTCTAGACGAACTTCTTCCACGATTTTCAGTTGTAATTCTCGTTCAAAACCAGTCCAAATCTCCATTAAATGACTTCAAATTTTATACACAACCTCCTTATACTGTTTCTAACAAGTCTACATAACACCCACTTTAAATTTCTCACAAAATCAAATTCGGAATTTAAACCCACATATTTAAGCTTGTTAATAATCTAATTTTCACTACCCAAATGAATTTGGTTTGTTGAATTAATATTTGAGTCACAGTTACTGATTCGAAAATTAATTTAAGAGTTTGAGGAATCTTTTTTAAAAATTAAATAGTTATTTTGAGAACCTATTTGAGTTGGATGTTAAATCTTAGCCTATTATTTTGAGCTAGTTGGTTGTAAATAGAAATATGGGCTATACAATTGAAAAGTATGGAGCTCAGTTGGTCTAATGTGAAATTTTCCCCAGTTTTTAACCTTAGTCAACATAGTGTAGCTGGCCCTGATGGTTTTAATGGGGTCTTTATCCAGACCTGTTGGAAAACCATCAAGGAAGATATTGCTACTTTTGTCCAAACCTTCTTTAATGGTCGCAATCTTACAAAATTCTACTCCTACTTTTGCATTGTCTTAATTCCTAAGGTTGAGTCCCCTACCAACTTCTCAGAATTAAGACCCATCAGCCTAACTAAGTTTAGTACTAAAATCATCTCCAAAATCCTGGCCAGCAGACTTAATACAATTCTTCCAAAATTGATATTAGACAATCAAAGTGGCTTCGTGAAAGGTAGGCTAATCACAGAGAATGTGATGCTAACTCAAGAGATCATTCAAGGTATTAGAAAAGACAACAAAGGTGGTAATATAGTTATTAAGCTAGATATGGCCAAGGCTTACGACAAATTATCTTGGATTTTTTTAGCTTCAATAATTAGAAGGTTGGGATTGCGGAATCTTGGATTGATATCATCTTGAGGTTGGTGTCAGAAGCATGGTATTCTATTGTTATTAATGGTTCGAGAATGGGGTTCTTTACATCATCTCAAGGGTTGAAGCAAGGCGACCCTCTATCACCTTCTTTGTTTATCATAGCCACAGAAGTTTTGTCCAGATCATTGAATAAGCTCCATTCTAATCCAGATTTCACCCCTTTTCACATGAATCAAAGATGCCCTCCAATAAACCACTTGGCTTATGCAGATGATATTGTGATCTTCAGTGCAGGCAATAACAAGTCAATCAGATTGATCAGGCAACAAGTAAGCAATTACGAGAGAGCCTCTGGGCAAAAGGTTAATGGAGACAAAAGTTTCTTTCTCACTAATCCAAAAGCAAGAGCACATAGAATCAATAGGATGAGAATAACCATGGGCTTCATGGAAAAAAGTTTTCCCTTCAACTACTTAGGCTGCTCCTTATATGTGGGTAGGAAGAAACTCTCTCATTTTGATCCGATGGTGACTAAAGCGACTAAGCGATTGAGTGGGTGGAAGGGGAGACTTCTTACTAGTAAGGGTAGAATTGTTCTTATTAAAAGTGTCCTCCAATGTCTACCAATTTACACTCTGTCTGCAATGAGTCCTCCAAAGGGCACCCTAAATTTGATTGAAAAGTATTTGGCTAGGTTCTTCTGGGGAATTTCAGCGGATAAAAAGAAGTATCATTGGAGTGCTTGGAGGAACCTATGCCAACCTAAAGAAGAAGGTGGCATTGGAATAAGATATATGGAGGATATTAGTAATACATTATCCATGAAGAGGTGGTGGAGATTAAGAACTCAAAACACTATATGCGCAACCCACCTTAGAGCTAAATATTGCATCATATCTAACCCTGTTGCAAAAAAGTGGGCATCAGGTAACTCACATGCTTAGAAATATATGATCAAATAAGAGACAAAGTAGAATAAAACATGATTTGGAACATCAACAAGGGTAATAGCAGCTTCTGGTGGGATAACTGGTCAGGGAAAGGGGCATTAGCCAATTTTTTCCCAAATAGTGGAAAGAGTAAAAATACTGCTGTGATGAAATTCATTCAGGAGGGCAACTGGAATATGAACAAACTTATCAACACTCTCAACACGTAGTTTTCTTCACACATCAGTGCTATATAAATTGGAGATCAGAGTCAAGAAGATTATGCATTATGGGAAGCTACTACATATGGCTAATACACTACCAAAAGTGCCTCACATACAATTAGAAGGAGAAAACCCAAGAACCCAGCTCTTCACCACATGTGGCTCAGTTGCATTCCCTTCAAAATCTACTTCTTGGCCTAGAGACTATATCTTGGTAAGCTTCCTTTTGACGAAGTTATTTCTAAATTTGGTAACCATGTTGTTTCCAGATGCAGGTGTTGCAACAAAGACTCAATGCAATATGTCTTCATAGAAAGAGAAGCGGCATAAAGACTATGACAAGCTTTTGGAGCCCCCCTGGGCATCAAACATGAAACTGGAGTATTAGGAGAACTTTTGCGAAATTGTGGGAAGTAAAGTCTAAGAACAACATTCAAGAATTCACTCTTCGAGCAGTCCCATTGGCCGTGTGTTGGGAAATATGGAGAAGCTAGAGTGCATGCAGGTATGATGATCAGAATAAATTTCAAGTGAGAAGCATGGAAATGCACATAAACTGGACTATTCAAGTGGCCCTATATATGGCATTCCCTGGAATCAACAAAACAGAGTCATGGACAAAGCTATACGATATGATAGAAAGATGGAGACCAACCCTCAGAGTGCTACAAATAGCTGGCAGAAACCTTCTCCCGAAAAGATCAAAGTAAACACAGATGGAAGCTATTTCAAGGAAGCAAGTAAACCAGGGATATGGGGAATAACCAGAGACGAACAGGGTGAATTGATCATGGATTTCTCCCTACCCACTCAGTGCAAGACTAATAACAATACTGAGGCTCTGGCTGCTAAAAAAGGAATCCAATGGGCAGTTCGTCAAGGATACAACAAAATTGAATTGGAATTGGACTCAACACATTATTGCTAACATGTTGATACATGGCAGCAAAAACAATCTCAAACTCAAGAAGTTTGTCGAAGAAATCAGACAGATTCTAACACAAGCAGAGGTTAATATTGTCCACTGTTACAGGGAAGCAAATCAAGTAGCTGACATGCTTGCCAAAAAATGCTACTATTTCGGGCGAAAGTTCCTTCTTTTACGATTTCCAACATCTCCTAGGAAAGGTAAAGGGCCTTTTCAACTAGATAGATGGCAATTGCCTAGATTTAGTAATAGGTATGACAAATCTAATTTCTTTGTAAGTTGATTATTTTGGTAGTTGAACATGAGTGGGATGTAAATATTGGAAACCCCTCGTGTTCCTCAAGTTTAGAAGGAGGTCAGGTCCATGTCTCCCTCCTATGTACGTTTTTGCTAGATATAGACATGGTAGGGGTCCTGCCAAACCCCCAAACACCACAAGATGTGAAAACCTGGGTGATTGGTGTTGGGATATATACTATTAACCATGAGTTTGGTTTAAATATAGTATTTATTATGAAACAATTGTTTATTCAGTTTTAATAGAGTTTTAAATAGATCATATATTAGTCTGTGTCCTTTGCTTATATAGTAGATGATTTAGTGTATAGAATTTAGCTTATACATGGAAGATTAAATCATCGGTTCTTGTAAGTATAAAGTTTGAGTTCACAATCTAATGATGGAATTGGACAAACCATCAGGAATGATTTTAACACAAGATTAAATATAATTTATCTTGATTATGGGAATTGTTTAATTCCAACTTCTTGTGCTAGTACATTTTGTATGTATTGAACAAACCAAGTAGAGATAAGTATTTTATACTGACTTAATAAAATAAACTCTTTATCCATTAAATGTACTTATACTTTTAATCTTGATATAATTATTATTAGCTGTGTACATTATTATTATTTTAATTTATTAAAAGGCGAAATTCTTTCGTGGGTCAATATACCTGGTAAATTGGATAATAATAATAATGTACATTGGCGAAATAATAGTTAGTTGATGGAATCCATCTCTCGATTTAGAGATTGATGATACAACTTTATGAAGGCTTGTAAGTTTTCATGTGTAAATCCGGCCGATGGATTTTGTATCCGACACATGAAATAAGTTAAGCGAAAGTCTAAAGGAAATAATCAATAAATTAAATTGTTAGAAATTTAATTTAATTGATTAATATATGAATTTTATCATGGGGAGTTAAATAAGATTTAATGGATGAATTTCAAATTTGAATAAGGAGTGCAATTACAAATTTTTTGTAGAATAATTCGTAATTAATTATGGTGGATATTAATTTCGAAAATTACAAATTAATTTCATAGTTGGAAGCCTTGTTAATTAAATTCTGTGGTCTCTACTGTGCCTAAATAATAGAAAATAAAGGAATCCTTTTTTGGTGGAAAAGAAAACCCAACAGATTTTGGAAAAGAGTTTTAATCTTTAAAACTTGTGCTATAAATACATAAGGTTTTTCACCTAGAGGAAGGAGAACAAGATGGCCGAAAATTTCAGCCAAATTTTCCTAGAAGTTTCGCCCACATGAAATTACTATTTTCGGATATTATTTATGTAACACAGTAGAAGACCGTAGAACGTTCAGGAATCGTGATCGTGCTGATAATGGTGATTTCATTGAGTTGCTGTGGAATTGGAGGCTCACGAGATACAGAAGCTTTATTCACGCTTCAAGAGGTAACCGTGAAATCCCGTTTATGCTAGTTTTCTAGATTACATGTGATTTTGATACTGGGATTACTTCTGTTGCATATAATAATCTATTAATTGGTATTAGAACCCACTCACATCTAATTAGATAACTAAGTTTTTCATGAAACAAGAATATCGTATTTATGTGTGTTTTTGAATTACATGTATATGTGGTTTTCTGAAATACTACACTGCTGTTTTGTAAATTAACTTTGCAAAATTTTTGGATTATTCTTGTAATCATGAGATATCTGTTTTCTTATTGATATTTGATTGAGATTATCTGAATTTTTGGAGTAAATCCTAAAAAAACGCAAAACCTGATTTTGACCGAATAGCCGGTATTTTCGGAGGTCAGCGAGCTTGACGGACTCCGATTGAGCTGAAATTTGGTGGATCCATCGGAAACGACGTGCTGAGAAAAACTCACTGCTTTTGCAATGAATCATGGTGTGTTTCGGCGTTTTGAGTTCGTTTGGACTGTGTTTTGGATGTTTTTCTGTTTTTTGAAAATTATTTCTTAATAGTTTTAATTCGTTTTTAATTCAATGGTGGTGGGGTGACTCCCCATGGTCCCTATGATTAAATACTGGTCATATAATAGGTTTACACAATGGCTATTAGCAAATAGATATGTTGTTGTATTAAATTCAATAATAGAGGTGTAGGATTTTATTGACTAGGTCTTACAAGGTATAATTGATATTGTGTGATGATATAATATTTTTGTAAGAAAGTGAAATCCTCTATTTGATATCCTGTATGACTAATGATATGAGCGTTTGGCATATTTGTGCATAAAAAAATTCTCAAATTTTAGTTTATGTTTTCATGTCCTACATGATTACATGTTTTGGATTTTCGATGAAGAATTTTGTTCTCTGATTGGAGGTTCTAATTAAGTGAAATATGACGATATTTTGTATGAGTTTTATATTGTTGGTATGGCTTTTAATATATGGTCTATATTCTGTCATAAAATAATTTTATGAGCTACATATATATTCACTTGTAAATTGAGAATTTTATGAGTAATAAATAGTTACCACTGAAGTGGTTTGTTTATTGAACTCATAAAAAATTCTTAGTAAATTTGTACATGTGAAATTATATCTATTCATGGATTGAGCATTGTGATTAATAAGTAGGATCCACAAAATGGTCTATTTATTTGAGTCATTGAAATCTGCTTAATATACCATGTGAAAATTATCCTTGAGAATCTACATTAATGGTGGAGGTTCTTAAATAGAAGAAGGGTTTTATCTTTGGGTACTAGTGAAACTAACTCCACCCATGAGAAGAGATATTGGAATTTTCATCGAACAGAAGAAAATATAATATCTTAGGTTCTTGTGTATTTAATAAAAGGATAATTTATTGCAGAAAGAGATATTATGTATCCTAGAAATAGGAAAAACATAATATATGCGTTGAGCTCATAGTATAATTATAAATAGAATGGAAATCAATATCATATTTTTTTTAATTCATGAAACTGCTTAAAACGGTTATTCCCCGAGTTTGGTTACACGCTGGTGGTCATGAATTTGACGAACTCCGATTAACCTGAAACATGGTAGGTTCATCGAAAATGATCTAGTGAGAAAAACTTACTGCTATGCAGTATATCATGCTATTTTTCGGCATTTTGAGGTCATTTAGATAGGTTTTCAAGCAGTTTATTAAATTAAATTTGTTATAAATATGAAGAATTATTCTTTATATATCGGCTATATTTGTGTTAAATCTGAAACATGATGATTCAACTTGATATGATATATAGCAAGAATGAAAAACACATGGATTTAATCCTAAATACAAAAAAATAATTTATTCGAATTTGGTCAAGTTTTTGGCGATCGTGAATTTCATGATCTCTGAATGACCTGAAATTCGGTAGGATCATCAGAAATGATCAGTTAAGGAGAACTCACTGCTATGCAATGAATCACATCGTATTTTGACGATTCGGGATCGTTTAGATGAGTTTTTTTTGGAGGTTTGGTGGATTAAAATGTGATTTACATACGAAAAATCATTCTTTCTATCATTTTATTTATGTCTAATCTGGAACATGATAACACATGTTGATTTGATATAAATTGGTATATGATAAGAATGTAGGTCTTATTTTAAATTCTTAAAAAATGCTTAAAATGGCAATTTTCCAAATTTGGTCGCAATTTTGAAGATTGTGATTTTAACGATCTCCGATTGATCTGAAATTTGGTAGGTGTCATGACCCTAAACCCGGACCCGGTCGTGATGGCGCCTCTCATGAAGACAAGGCCAGCCGACACTTCCTCATTTCAGTTTTAAGCATTTAAACAATAAGAATTAAGTCTAAAACGTAATAAACAATCCAAAAGTAAGCAGTTAATGGTACAGTTTGCGGAAATAGAACCCAACACAGCCCGATACCGGGGTGTCACTAGTCATGAGTATCTATCAACACACTACAAGTCTGAAATGCCTACCAAGCTATCATAGAATAACTGAAAAGAGATAGATGTCACGACCCTAACCCCGAACCCGGTCGTGATGGTGCCTCTTGTGAAGATAATGCCAGCCAGCTAAATCCAATTCACCTTTTAAAATAGTTAACCAACATAAAAATAGTATAACCATGATTTAAATATACCAAATAGCGGAAAATATCGATAAAATGCGGAAATACACCCGCACGGCCCTCACCGAGGTGTCACTAGTCATGAGCGTCTATAGGCCATAATACAAGTCTGCTAAATCCATAAACTAGTACAAATGTTTGAAGGGAAATAGAAATGATAGAAGAGTAGAGACACGGGGCCGCGGACGTCAACAACTACCTCGTAATCTCCGAAAACTCGCCTGGAACTGGAGGAATCAGCACTCAAGAGCGGAACTAGCTATGCCTGAATCTGCACACAGGGTGCATGGAGTAAAGTGAGTACTCCAACTCAGTGAGTAACAAATGTAAATAAAGACTGAAAGTAAGAAAACACGTAAAGCGGAATGCATTCTATAATGAAGCAGTAAAATCACTTAAAATCAGTAAAACAGTAAAAATCAAGTAAAATCCTCTTTCAACCAGTAAACAGGTAATTGACAGATAATTAAGATAAGGTAAACAAATAGAAGTTCGCCCCTCGGGCACAATATCAACAAATCTGCCCCTCGGGCAACATCTCAGATCAGTACTAGCCTCTTGGGCTCAATCTCACATCACAATGGGTACCCGCGCTAACTGGGGGTGTGCAGACTCCTGGAGAGGCCCCTTACGGTCCAAGCACAATAATAATCCATCTCGTGGCATCAAACTAAGCCCTCAGCCTCATATCAATCTAGCCACCTCATGGCGTACATATCTCAGGCCCTCTGCCTCAAATCAGTATCAGTGTTTCCTCACAATATAGGCCCTCCGCCTTACTCAGTCCAAAAATCATCACAAGCCCCTCGGGCAATAGTAAAACAGTATTTCTCAACCCAACATCATTAAGTCTTAAAACTGAGTAAACATGGCTGAGTAGTAAAACAATGAAAATTAACAATGCTGAGTTCAAGTAATAAGTCAAAACAGTGAGGGAATAGTAATAAAAATCCCTGAAGGGTTCAAATAGTTGGCACGAAGCCCAAATATGGCATTCAGCCAAAATCATGATGATAGCAAATAAGTTTCAGTCAAATACGCGGTAAAATATCAACCGGGACGGACCAAGTCACAATCCCCAATAGTACACGACCCCACGCTCATCATCAAGCGTGTGTCTCACCTCAATATAGCACTACAATGTGCAATCCGGGGTTTCAAACCCTTAAAGCATCATTTATAATCATTACTCACCTCGAACCGGCTAAATCTCTAGCTCGCGACGCCTTTGCCCTTCGAATCGGCCTCCACGCACGTTGAATCTATCCAAAATCCGAACGAGGACGTCAAAATATGCTAAGGGAACAAAGCCCAAGCGAAAACAATCAATAAAGGACACAAATCCCGAAATTACTATCACACCTCCCTTTTACGTACACCCCCGGAAAGGTATAAGAGAGTTTTTCCAATTTAAGTGACAATCTAAAACGGGATTATTTATTTATTAAAAATTCAGAGTCGCCACTTGGGATAATTTATAGTGTCCCAAGTCACCGGTTCAAATCCCGAATCGAGGAAAAGATTGACTCTATATTACAGTCCGCGAACTATCATGACCCAACCCCCGAACCCGGTCGTGATGGCGCCTCTCGTGAAGACAAGGCCATCCAAACCAAAACAGAACACCTCTTTTAACAGTTAATCATCATAAACAGTAATAACATATAATGTAATACTCATAAATTGCGAAATTTAACGATAATAACCGCAAGAACCCTCCCGACACATCCTAAACCGGGGTGTCACAAGTCATGAGCTACTATAAAATTTGCTATAGGTCTAAAAAGTATAAAATCCGATACAACAGTCTGAAGAAAACATAAATGATAGAGGATACGGGAGACAAGGGGCTGTAGACGTCAACAGCTAACTTGAAACTCCAAATCACCGCCTAGCCTGGACAGAATTAGCACTCAGGTGCGGACTCTGCTATGCCTAAATTTGCACACACGATGCAGGGCGTAATGTGAGTACTCCGACTCAGTGAGTAATAACTATAAATAATGGCTGAAAGTATGAAAACACGTAAAGGCACAAAGCAATTCCATATCAAGCAGTAAAAATCACTTAAAGCAGTAAGTCAGTGAAGAAATCAAATGATATTCCTTTTAAAACAAGTAAAACCGGTAATTCAACAGGTAAATAACAAGTAGAAATCCGCCCCTCGGGCACAGTATCAATTGCTCAGCATAGTATCAGCCCATCGAGCTCACTCTCAGTACAGTATCAGCCCCTCGGGCTCAGTATCAATCGCTTAGAACAGTGTCAGCCCCTCGGGCTCACTCTCAGAATAGTATCAGCCCCTCGGGCTACCTCACAATCACTCATATCAGCCCCTCGGGCATAACATCAATCACTCAGAACAATAGGTACCCGCGCTCACTAGGGGTGTGCAGACTCCGGAGGGGCCCCTTACGGCCCAAGCGCTATATCAAGCCACCTCGTGGCATCATCACTCGGCACTCGGCCTCACATAACTCAAGCCACCTCATGGCATATAAAGTATCTCAGGCCCTAGGCCTCATATCACTCAGCATATCCTCACATATGGCCCTCGGCCTCATACAGTCCAAAAATCATCACAAGCCCCTTGGGCATTAGTAAAACAGTAGTTCTCAGCCCAAAACATGATGTAGAAATATCATTTAAGTTTCAAATCTGAGTAAAAGTGGTTGAGTTTGTAAAATAGTAGATATCAACAGGATTGAGTTCAAATAATAAGTCAAGTAGTGAGGAAACAGTGATAAAAATCCCCGAAGGGTTCAATTAGTTGGCACGAAGCCTAAATGTGGCAATCAGCCCAAATCATGATGATAACAAATGAATTTCAGTCAAATATTCGGTAAAATCATCAATCGGGATGGACCAAGTCACAATCCTCAGTAGTGAAAGACCCCACGCTCATCATCCAACACGTATCTTGCCTCAATATAGCACTACGATGTGCAATCCGGGGTTTCAAACCCTCAGGACATCATTTACAACCATTACTCACCTCAAGCAGGCCGAAATCCTAGCTCGCTACTCCCTTGCCTCGCAAATCAACCTCCTCGAGCGTCGAATCTGATCAAAACCAGAAGTAATACGTTACAATAGGCTAAGGGAATACAACCTAATCGAAAAGACTCAAAAATATCGAAAATCACGAAGTTGGCAAAACCCGAGCCCCGAGCCCACTTCTCGAAAAATTAGAAAATTGGCATCACCGGATTCCTTATCTCTCCACGAGTCTATACATATCAAATTTACCGAAACCCGAGCTCAAATGCTCCCTCAAACCCCCAAATTTCTATTCCAAAAGTCAAGCCCTAATCCTTCCCTTTTTAATCAAATTTCCATGAATTTAGATGTTGAATCTACAATTAAATGACGTTTCTAGGCCACAGGACTCACCTCCAATCGATTCCCAGTCAAAACCCTCTTTAATACTCGCCAAAAGCTCCCAAGGTTACTCAACAATGGAGAAAATGGGACTTGGTTCGCTGGTGAAATGTTTATTAAAACCTTTCTGTCAGCCCAGATTTTACTCTATGCGATCACATCCAAGCCTCTGCGATCGCATAGCTCAACTTTCCCAGGACTCCAAAATGTCCTATTCGAACGCGACCCCTTAACTGCGATCGCACTGCTTCACCAATTAAACCTACGCGATCGCATACACTACTCCGCGATTGCATTGAGCAAAGTACCCCTCAGAACCTCAGGTCCATTTAACACTACACGATCGCATTACTCTTCATGCGATCGCAATGAACAACCTCCTCAACCTATGCGATCGCATACCCTATTCCGCGATCGCATTGAGCAATCAGAACGGCCTTCCTCAAACCTTCTATGCGATCGCAATTGCACTCCTGCGATTGCAGAGAACAAAAATGTTCTGCAACACTCAGCTGAAATCTGCAACTTCAAAAACCAAGATTGGTCCGATTGACCATCCGAAATCACCCCAGGCTCCCGGGACCTCAACCAAAAGTGCCAACCCATCCTAAAACATCATTCAAACTTGTTCCAATCATCAAAACACCACAAACAACACCAAAACCATCAAATTACATCGGATTCAAGCCTAAATTTCTTAAAAACTTCCGAATATGCATTTGATCAAAAACCTGGCCAAAACACCTCTGAATGATCTAAAATTTTGCACACACATCCAAAATCACCTAATGGAGCTACTGCAACTCTTGGAATTCCATTCCGACCCCCGTATCAAAATCTCACCTACCAACCGGAATTCGCCAAAATACTAACTTCGCCAATTCAAGCCTAATTCTTCTCTACAACTCCAAAACCCATTCCGATCGCGCTCCTTAGTCATAAATCACCTCCCGAAGCTAACCGAATCATTGGAACTCACTTCCGAGCCTTCTAACACATAAGTCAACACCCGGTTGACTTTTCCAACTTAAGCCTTCTTAAAAGAGACCAATTGTCTCATTTCTTACCAAATCCTCTCCGAACTCGAACTAATCAACTCGATCACATAAAACACAGATAACGAAGCGTAAAGAAGCTGAAATGGGGGAAACAGAGCGGTAACTCATGAGACGACTGGCCGGGTCGTCACATCCTCCCTAACTAAAACAAACGTTCGTCCTCGAACGAGTCAAGAAACATACCTGAAGCCTCAAACAGATAAGGATATCTGCTCTGTATCTCCCGCTCGGTCTCCCAGGTAGCCTCCTCCACGAGCCTACCTCTCCACTGCACTTTCACTGAAATTATATCCTTTGACCTCAACTTCCGAACCTGGCAACCCAAAATAGCTACTAGCTCCACATCAAAGGTCAAATCATCATCCAACTGAACCGTGCTGAAGTCCAAAACATGAGACGGATCCCCAATATACTTCCGGAGCATAGAAACATGAAATATCGGATGCACACTCGACAGGCTAGGTGGAAAAGCAAGCTCATAAGCCCCTCCCCAATCCTACGAAGCACCTCAAAAGGCCCAATGAACCGAGGACTCAACTTGCCTTTCTTCCCAAATCTCATAACACCCTTCATGGGCAAAACCTTCAGCAAGACCTTCTCACCGACCATGTAGGACACATCTCGAACCTTTCGGTCTGCATAACTCTTCTGACGCGACTGCGCTGTACGAAGCCTCTCCTGAATCACCTTCACCTTCTCTAAGGCATCCTGACCCAAATCTATCCCCAATAGTCTAGCCTCGCCAGGCTCAAACCAACCAATCGGAGATCTACACTGCCTCCCATACAAAGCCTCATATGGAGCCATCTGAATACTCGACTGGTAGTTGTTGTTGTAAGCAAACTCTGCAAGTGGTAGAAACTTATCACATGAACCTCCAAAGTCAATAACACAAGCACGCAACATGTCCTCCAATATCTAGATAGTACGCTCGGACTGTCCGTCCGTCTGAGGATGAAACGCTGTGCTCAACTCTACCTGAGTACCCAACTCTCTATGCACGACTCTCCAAAACTGCAAAGTAAACTAAGTACCTCTATCTGAGATGATGGAGACCGTAACACCATGCAACCGAACAATCTCCCGGATATAAATCCCTGCCAACCGCTCTGAAGAATAGGTAGTACACACAGGGATGAAGTGCGCAGACTTGGTCAGCCGATCCACAATCACCCAAATAGCATCGAACTTCTTCAAAGTCTGAGGAAGACCACTCACAAAATCCATGGTGACCCTCTCCCACTTCCAATCGGGAATAACCATCTGCTGAAGTAAGCCACCCGGTCTCTAATGCTCATATTTACCCTGCTGACAATTGAGACACCGAGCTACAAATCCCTCGATATTTCTTCATTCTTCTCCACCAATACTGCTGCCTATAATCCTGATACATCTTCGCGACACCTTGATGAATGGAATACCGCAAGCTATGGGCCTTTTCCAGAATCAACGCTCTAAGCCCATCCACATTGGGCACACAAATCCGGCCCTGCATCCTCATCACACCATCATCACCGATGGTCATATCTCTAGCATCACCATGCTAAACTCTGTCTTTAAGGACAAGCAAATGCGGATCATCATATTGGCGCTCTTTTATGCGATCATATAAGGAAGACCGAGAAACCACACAAGCCAACACCCGACTGGGCTCCAAAATATCCAATCTCACAAACTGATTGGCCAAGGCCTGAACATCAACTGCAAGGGGTCTCTCCCCAACTGGAATATATGCCAAACTCCCCATGCTCACTGCCTTTCGGCTCAATGCATCGGCCACCACGTTGGCCTTTCCCGGATGGTACAAAATAGTGATATCATAATCCTTAAGCAACTCCAACCATCTCCGCTGCCTTAAATTAAGATCTTTTTGCTTGAACAAATGTTGAAGACTGCGATGATCAGTGAAAACCTCACAAGATACGCCATACAAGTCATGCCTCCAAATCTTCAATGCATGAACTATGGCAGCCAACTCCAAATCATGAACGGGGTAGTTCTTCTCATGGGGCTTCAACTGACGAGAAGCATAAGCAATAACTCTACCCTCCTGCATCAACACACAACCAATCCCAACTCTCGAAGCATCACAATACATAGTATATGAACCTGAAGCTGATGGCAAAACCAACACTAGAGCTATGGTCAAGGCTGTCTTGAGCTTCTGAAAGCTCTCCTCACACTCATCCGACCATACAAATGAAGCACCCTTCTAAGTCAACTTGGTCAAGGGCGATGCAATGGTTGAAAATCCCTGAACAAACCGGTGATAATAGCCTGCCAACCCAAGAAAGCTACGAATCTCTGTGGCTGAGGACGGTCTGGGCCAACTCTGAACTGCCTCTATCTTCTTCGGATCAACCTATATACCCTCGCTGGACACCACGTGCCCCAAGAAAGCCACTGAACTAAGCCAAAACTCACACTTGGAGAATTTTGCATAAAGCTTCTCCTCCCTCAATCTCTACAACACAACACTCAAATGCTCCGCGTGCTCCTCCTGACTACGCGAGTATACCAGAATATCATCAATGAATACTATAACAAACGAATCAAGATAAGGCCGGAACATGCTATTCATCAAATGCATGAATGCTGCTGGGGCATTGGTTAGCCCGAAGGACATAACAAGAAACTTATAATGACCATATCTGGTCCTGAAAGCAGTCTTAAGAATATCTGAATCCCTGATCTTCAACTAGTGATAACCTGAACAGAGATCAATCTTGGAGAATACCCTCGCTCCCTGAAGCTGATCAAATAAATCATCAATGCGAGGCAAATGATACTTGTTATTAATTGTTAATTTGTTTAATTGCCTATAATCAATGCACATTCTCATCGTGCCATCCTTCTTCTTCAAAAATAAAATTCGTGCACCCCAAGGGGACACACTAGGCCGGATGAACCCCTTATCTAGGAGTTCCTAAAGCTATTCTTTCAATTCTATCAACTCTGCTGGTGACATACGATATGGCAGAATTGAAATGGGCTGAGTACCTGGCACCAGGTCAATACCAAAATCAATGTCCCTGTCTGGTGTCATACCCGGCAGGTCTATAGGAAACACATCGGGAAAATCCCTCACAATTGGGACAAAATCGATACTAGGAGTCTCAGCTCCTACATCCCTTACAAATGCTAGATATGAAAGGCAACCCTTCACTACCATACGCTAGGCCTTCAAGAAAGAGATCACTCTACTAGGAATATAATCAGGCACACCACGCCACTCGATCCGCGGTACACCCGGCATAGCCAAAGTGACTGTCTTAGCATGACAGTCTAGAATAGCACGACATGGAGATAGCCAATCCATGCCCAAAATGACATCAAAATCCACCATGCTCAATAGCAATAGATCCACTCGGGTCTCCAGACCCCTAATAGTCACCACACATGACCGGTACACACGGTCTACAACAACAGTATCGCCCATTGGGGTAGATACATGAACAGGTAAAGCAAGAAACTCATAGGGCATACCCAAATAATGAACAAAGTATGATAACACATAAGAAAAGGTGGAACCAGGATCAAATAATACAAAGGCATCTCTGTGGCAGACTGAAACAATACCTGTAATGACAACATCCGAAGCAATAGCGTCGGGTCTACCCGAGAGTGCATAGAAACAGGTTTCACCGCCCCCTGATTGACCTCCCCCTCTGGGGTGACCCCTAGCTGCCTGACCTCCACCCCTAGATGGCTGGGCGGGTGGTGAAGTAACTGGAGCAGAAGTCGAGGGCTGACCCCTCTGCTAGGATGAACTAGCAACACGACGAGGACAATGCCTCCACATATGTCCAAACTCTCCACACTCAAAACAACTCCTAGGTGATGGAGAAGGGGACCGAAGGGAACCCTTCGCACCGGAGTGACCAACTGATGCATTAGGCATAGAAGAACCCTAAGCTGATAGGGCACGAGATGAACTTTGGACTGGAAGGGCACTAAGTGATGACTAGCCCCACTGAGATCCATGATGACCATGACCCGAAGATGACCCGCGATACTCTGGGCGGGCTGACTGAGCATGCCTGCAAGAACGACGCCTACCATGCTAAGACTGGACCCTCAAAGAAGCACCACTATAACTGCCAGATCCTTGAGGCCTCTTGGCCTCCCTCTCATCTCGATCCTGATGGCGAACCGTCTCAATCTCACGAGTGATATCAACCACCTCCTCAAACGTAGCACACAACACCCTCTCTCGGGTCATAAGAATACGGAGGTGATAGTTAAGGCCATCAACAAATCTCCTGATCCTCTCACGATCTGTCAGAACCATCTAAATGGCATAACGAGCCAACTCAGAAAACCTCGACTCATACTGTGACATAGTCATATCCCCTTGTCGCAACCACTCGAACTGTCTATGCAGCTCCTCTCTGCGGGACTGCGGCACATACTTCTCCAAGAAGAGAGTGGAGAATTGCTGCCAAGTAAGGGGTGCTGCTCCAACCGGCCTACGCCTCTCATACGCCTCCCACCATGTGAAGGCAGCCCCAGTAAAATGAAAGGTGGTAAATGCCACACCACTAGTCTCAAGAATCCCTGCTGTACAGAGCATCCACTGACACCTATCAAGAAAACCCTGGGCATCCTCGCCCTCGGCACCACTGAATGACGGAGGCTGGAGTCTACCAAACCTTTCGAGACAATGCTGCTCATCATCCGACATAACTGGCACAACAAACTCCTGAGCTGGTGCAACCGGCTGAGTTGGAGGTGCCCCCAGTGTCTGTAGTCCCTGCACTACCTGCTCAGGTGTGCGAGCAGCAGGGGTCTGATTTCCTCCCCAGCCTATGAAGTAGCTGCTGCTGTAGTGGCTGAAACTGCCTGAGCTAGGCTAGCGCAAACTGATAAGATCTGTGCCAAGGCATCCTGAAGACTCGGAACCACGATAGGCACAGTTGGTGCCTGAACTAGTGCTACTGGAGCATCCATAGCTGGAGCCTGATTTGGAGCCAGGGCAGCTGGTGGGTCAACAGGTTCCGCCCTCGCTGCTATGCCTCTACCACGTCCACGACCGCATCCACGGCCTCTGTGGCCTCGGTGGGTGGCACTGGTGGTCATCCACCTCGTCCGGTAGCTTGCGTCCTCACCATCTGTGAGAGAATGGAATATCAGACGTTTAGTACTCAGACTAACAAGTTCGCACGATAAGAGTTTCAAGAATATGATGTTTTTCCTAAAGGTTCTGCACCCTCTCGAGGATAAATATAGACGTCTCCGTACCGATCCGCGATACTCTACTAAACCTGCTCATGACTCGTGAGACCTAAGTAACCTAGGCTCTGATACCAACTTGTCAAGATCCAACCCCCGAACCCGGTCGTGATGGCACCTCTCGTGAAGACAAGGCTAGCCAGACCAAAACGGAACACCTCTTTTTAACAGTTAATCACCATAAACAGTAATAATATATAATGTAATACTCATAAATTGCGGAATTTAACGATAATAACTGCAAGAACCCTCCCGACATAGCCCAAACCGGGGTGTCACAAGTCATGAGCTACTATAAAATCTGCTATAGGTCTACAAAGTACGAAATCCGATACAACAGTCTGAAAAAACATAAATGATAGAGGATAAGGGAGACAAGGGGTTGCGGACATCAACAGCTACCTCGGAACTCCAAATCACCACCTAGCCTAAACAGAATCAGCGCTCAGGTGCGGACTCTGCTATACCTGAATCTGCACACACGGTGTAGGGAGTAATGTGAGTACTCCGACTCAGTGAGTAATAACTATAAATAATGGCTGAAAGTATGAAAACACGTAAAGGCACAAAGCAATTCCATATCAAGCAGTAAAAATCACTTAAAGCAGTAAATCAGTGAAGAAATCAAATGATATTCCTTTTAAAACAAGTAAAACCGGTAATTCAACAGGTAAATAATAAGTAGAAATCCGCCCCTCGGGCACAGTATCAGTCGCTCAACATAGTATCAGCCCCTCGGGCTCACTCTCAGTACAGTATCAGCCCCTCGGGCTCAGTATCAATCACTCAAAACAGTGTCAGCCCCTCGGGCTCACTCTTAGAATAGTATCAGCCCCTCGGGCTACCTCACAATCACTCATATCAGCCCCTCGGGCATAGCATCAATCACTCATAATAATGGGTACCCGCACTCACTGTGGGTGTGCAGACTGCGGAGGGGCCCCTTACGGCCCAAGCGCTATATCAAGCCACCTTGTGGCATCATCACTTGGCACTCGGCCTCACATCACTCAAGCCACCTCGAGGCATATAAAACAATAGTTCTCAGCCCAAAACATGATGTAGAAATATCATTTAAGTTTCAAATCTGAGTAAAAGTGGCTGAGTTTGTAAAACAGTAGATATCAACAGGACTGAGTTCAAATAATAAGTCAAGTAGTGAGGAAACAGTGATAAAAATCCCCGAAGGGTTCAAGTAGTTGGCACGAAGCCCAAATATGGCAATCAACATAAATCATGATGATAACAAATGAATTTCAGTCAAATATTAGGTAAAATCACCAATCGGGATGGACCAAGTCACAATCCTCAGTAGTGAAAGACCCCACGCTCATCATCCAGTGCGTATCTTGCCTCAATATATCACTACGATGTGCAATCCGGGGTTTCAAACCCTCCAGACATCATTTACAACCATTACTCACCTCAAGCAGGCCGAAATCCTAGCTCACTACTCCCTTGCCTCACAAATCAACCTCCTCGAGCGTCGAATCCGATCAAAACCACAAGTAATATGTTACAATAGGCTAAGGGAATACAACCCAATCGAAAAGACTCGAAAAATATCGAAAATCACGAAGTTGGCAAAATCCGAGCCCCGGGCCCACTTCTCGAAAAATCAGAAAATTGACATCACAGGATTCCTTATCTCGCCACAAGTCTATACATATCAAATTTACCAAAATCCGAGCTCAAATGCTCCCTCAAACCCCCAAATTTCTATTTCAAAAGTCAAGCCCTAATCCTTCCCCTTTTAATCAAATTTCCATTAATTTAGATGTTGAATTTACAATTAAATGACGTTTCTAGGCCATAGGACTCACCTCCAATCAATTCCCAGTCAAAACCCTCTTTAATACTCGTCAAAATCTCCCAAGGTTACTCAACAATGGAGGAAATGGGACTTGGTTCGCAGGTGAAATGTTTATTAAAACCCTTCTGTCAGCCCATATTTTACTCTATGCGATCGCATCCAAGCCTCTGCGATCGCATAGCTCAACTTTCCCAGGCCTCCGAAATGTCCTATGCAAACGCGACCCCTTAACTGGGATCGCACTGCTTCACCAATCAAACCTACGCGATCGCATACATTAATCCGCGATCGCATTGAGCAAAGTACCCTCAGAACCTCAGGTCCATTTAACACTACGCGATCGCATTACTCCTCATACGATCGCAATGAACAACCTCCTCAACCTATGCGATCGCATACCCTATTCCGCGATCGCATTGAGCAATCAGAACGGCCTTCCCCAAACCTTCTATGCGATCGCAATTGCACTCCTGCGATTGCAGAGAACAAAAATGTACTGCAACACTCAACTGAAATCTGCAACTTCAAAAACCAAGATTGGTTCGATTGACCATTCGAAATCACCCCCAGGCCCCCAAGACCTCAACCAAAAGTGCCAACTCATCCTAAAACATCATTAAAACTTGTTACAATCATCAAAACACCACAAACAACACCAAAACCATCAAATTACATCGGATTCAAGCCTAAATTTCTTAAAAACTTTCGAAATACGCATTTGATCAAAAACCCAACCAAAACATCTCTGAATGATCTGAAATTTTGCACACACATCCAAAATCACCTAATGTAGCTACTGCAACTCTCGGAATTCCATTCCGACCCCCGTATCAAAATCTCACCTACCAACCGGAATTCGCCAAAATACTAACTTCGCCAATTCAAGCCTAATTCTTCTCTACAACTCCAAAACCCATTCCGATCGCCATCCTAAGTCAAAAATCACTTCCCGAAGCTAACCGAACCATAGGAACTCACTTCCGAACCTTCTAACATATAAGTCAACACCCGGTTGACGTTTCCAACTTAAGCCTTCTTAAAATAGACTAAGTGTCTCATTTCTTACCAAATCCTCCCTGAACTTGAACTAATCAACTCGATCACATAAAATACGGATAACGAAGCGTAAAGAAGATAAAATGGGGGAAATGGAGCGGTAACTCATGAGACGAATGGTCGGGTCGTCACACGGACACAGAAATCCTGGTAAGGAATTCTATTAACCCGGGAGAAGGTGTTAGGCATTCCCGAGTTCCGTGGTTCTAGCATGGTTGCTCAACTGTTATTATTTGCCTATTATATGATTTTAGTACATGTTTTAACCTATGGTACAATTTTAATTTTATAGCCGCTTTTATTTAGATATTTTTTAGAAAGATTCAACGTCGTCCAAAATACATCTTAGACCACGTCACATAAATGCACCCGCGGTCCACGACACATTTTATCTAGCGTTGTTGAGATTTGGATTTGAGTCACATGAATGCACACCCAAGTTTAGGAAGGTAAATTATTAAATAGCGCGCCTAAAGCAACTACACATTTTCAAGTTTGCGAAGGCCATGGAAATTCAACTAAATGGCGCGCCTCGAGTTCTAAGGATTAAAGAAGTAATTAAGTGAAGGCCATGCATTTTGAAATTTTATTTGGCACGACACACCTCGGCTCCGATTTTAAAAGGAGGTTCAAACTAAATTTTGAGGGCCATAAGCTATATTCTATCTAATATGGCAC
Organism: Nicotiana sylvestris; assembly: GCF_000393655.2. Lineage (NCBI taxonomy): Eukaryota > Viridiplantae > Streptophyta > Magnoliopsida > Solanales > Solanaceae > Nicotiana > Nicotiana sylvestris. Next base: position 171,712,916 of record NC_091065.1, read on the forward strand.
CTCAAATAATTTGGGAAAAACACTACTTAGTAAGAGACACATTAAATCCGATCTTCTCTTAACAAAACCCAATTAATTACCCGGAGACTATTTTTAAAGAGATTAAAATTACTCACAGCTACAGTCCAACGTCGATTCATTAAATTAACATTTAGGGGTTAAGTTTTATTCTGAGGCTTGGCCTGACGTGAGGCCCAATGGCCCAATAAAGTCACAAAGCTGCAAAGTTATAGGCTCCACAACAAATCCCATTCGAGCCCAAGAAGATAGCCCAATCCTTTATGAAGCACGCATAGGCTGGAGACCAAGGGATTCGCGTATCGGACCCACACAAGAACAAAAGGCAATCAGATTTTAGAAGCAACGACAATGGGGATTTAAACATTCAACAGATCCGTAAACTTGACATTGAGTAGCCATACAATTGGACTAACAACTACTAGCTATTAAAGTTCTAAGTAGAATTAAACTGACGACTATTCTAAACCATTTTTAAGTTTAGACACATTCACATGATAATCATTGAAACACTATAAATTGACAACCACTGAAACACTAACTAGATAATCATGCTTCATTTTTTAAATGTTCACGCTTAAGTCGACTGACTAAGCATCCTAATTTCCACACCATTTCTAAATTTAAACCATTCACATACCATTCGACAGCACATCAAACAATATCATTTTGCCCTTAGCCTTTTTAAAAGCAATTCAAACATGAGACTATTATCAAGAACGATCACTTATTTTACCTAAGGCTAAAGCAAGTTCAAGACATATTTAACATTGATTGAGTCCTCTAACACAACATTCCAACAGTCCCCAAATCAAGTACAAATGTAAGAATTCGACTACTCAAAACAGAAATTGGCTATAATATATGATGATTCATGTGGCCAAAGGTACAAACACCATGAAAAAATGTAAACGAAACACAAATAAATCTACTGCCGTGATTTGAACTCTTATTTCCATCCTCCAACTGAAAGTTAGATCAAGTAGAATTCAGAAAATGTACCTGTAATTCAAAAGAGAAGCAAAATAGAGTGAGTGATTAGCAAGAACAGTAGCAGCAAAAGTTATTTCTAACTTCCAGCAATGGAACAATAGATTCACAACAGCTCCCAAATAAGATTTGAACTCCCAAAACTCAGCCCATTTCTACTCGAATGCCAGAATTTGTGGTTTTCAAAGGGTCTAGCTAAGGGGAAAGGTCAGAAATCCAGCAAAACAAACCCAATTCTCAAGCAATTTCCAACCAAATATGCAGGAAATTCAGTGTTACTTTTTTAAAGTTAGCCCTCTCAAGTTTTTCCAGAATTTTTCTCTCTTACTCCCTTGAATGGCAAATCTTGATGCCTTTATAGGCAAGGCATTAGGGCAGCCTATTATAGAATCAATTTTGCACTTGAAACCTTTTCAGATTTTTATTTTTGCTTAGATACCCTTAGTGTACAAATTAGATTTTCCTTTAAGCCCCAACCCCAGCTTCTAAGAAGCTTTCTAAGTTGGTTACCAGAGATTCTTTCACCTAGAGTTCCTAAATTACCCCTTAAGAAATCTATTTTTACCCCTGAACCCATGGATCATGGGTCAAATTGACCCAATTGTTCAAACCCATCCTGGGCTTGCAAAACCCACTGCGAACCCCTTCTTTTTGGGCTTTTGATTTTAGAAAATCAACTCAATTTCATCAGGTTTAAACGGATTCGACCCAAAAGAAAAACAGAAATCCTTTGAGCTGAAACCAAAACGAAAGAGAAAGAAAAAGGGGCTGATTAACGCTAAATAACGGAAAACCCAAAAATAACACAAAAAATTTGCTAAAAGTTGAAACATGCAATCAAAAGAAATCTGTTAACGGACTAAAAAGAAAGACGAAAAGAAGAGGACAGAAAAAGGATGAAGATGAGAAAAAGAAAATGAGAATGGAAAAGAAAAGAATAGAGATTACCTAACAAAAGACATGAAAGGCATGGCGTGGAGGAAACTTGCTTTGAATGGCCTTTTTCATTCCGATTTTGAACCAAAATTGGTGTTCCTCGCCGGTTTTTTCCAAAACCAATGAAAAACATCAATTTAAGCCCTAAACGGTCTTTGAAGCTTGAAGGATTCAAGAGATTTTTGGGTTGTCGTTTGTTTCTTCCTCTTCAGATCTAAAATGGGCTCACCTTTGATTCAAGATTCGACGAGATTGAAGGTGATTCGAGGGGAGCTATGTTGAGGGTTGGAAAGAGGAGAGTTAGGTGGTTCAGGGGTGTGATTTTGGGGTGATTTGGAGGAGGCGCCGCCACCCTAAAGCGATGGAGAATAAGGCGGCGGGTTAGGGTTCATCTCTGAAGGGAGAGATGAGAGAGACAAGATGGGGGAGAGAGGTTCTAGGGGTAGGGGGTGGGGCTATTTCGGACCATTTTATACGGAGAGTGGGTGAGTTGGGGTCCATTGGATCAAAGAACATCGTCGGCCTGGATTGAAGCTAACATGAACGGTGTCGTTTTGGGTTGAGTGGGACTGGATCAGTTTTTTGGAACGGGTTTGGGCTGGATCGGCGGATATTTGAGGTAAAAAGGGGAAAATCTGGTTTGGGCTTGGGGGAATTTCAAATTTTGGCCCAAGATCCGAATTTTCTCAATTCTTTTCCTTTTCGTTTTATTTTTTCAATTTTTTTTATTTTTCAATTTTTTTTTTGTTTTTTCAAAATTAAAAACTGCATTAATTCCTAAACCAAATTAGATTAATTGCTTAAAATAATACTTACTACAACTAATTAATTAAGAAACTTACAAAATTCTAAGCTAAATGCAAGAAATGAGTTATTTTTGTGATTTTTCTATTTTTTTGCAACACAACTAAATTATTAAATATTTCGAAAATGCCAAATTAAATACTAAATGCAAATGCCACATATTTTGTATTTTTTCATGAATTAAACAAAATAAACATTCACAGACAAATGCAAACAATTTACAAAAAATGCTACAAAAATCCACGAAACTGCAAATAATGGAAAATTTTTATTTTGTTTTGAATTTGTGGGAGTAAATCATATAGGGCAAAAATCACGTGCTCACAACTGCCCCTCTTTACTCGGAAACACGAAGAGTTTTCGTGCAAAGACAAAGTGAGCGGATACGAGCGATTTTTGCCCGCTTGAATACTCCGTGGGAAGCATTTTTGAAAGATTTGACCGCACTCTACTTCCGAGGTTGCCTACATATCCTTGACTATAAAGGAATCAAGTTAGTGTAGTTAGGGAAGTTTTGGTAGCTAGGACTACCATAAAGTTGTGATTTCACTGTTGTTGTTGCTGCTGCTGCTACTACTGCTTACTGCACCCCTTATTACACCATGTCAAAATAAAAGGAAGCTAGACTAGACTATAATCTATACATTACAAAAATCCTATCTAATCTTCAAACTTGCTCTTGTGGTTCTTGTTGCCTTGTTGACTTGTATTCTCCCGGTGAACTCCCTTTGTTGCCGACTTGAATTGTAATCTGAGATGTTTTTCCTTTCTCCAGGTGGGCGCCTGACTGTTGAACCTGAATTGTACTCTAAGATGCTTTCCCTTTCTCTAGGTGGGTACCTGACTGCTGAATTTGCATTATATTCTCGTGCTCTCCAGGTGGGCGCCTGATTGCTGAACTTGAATTGTATTCCCGTACTCTCCAGGTGGGCGCCTGATTGCTGACCTTGAATTGTATTCTCGTGCTCTCCAGGTGGGCGCCTGATTGCTGGACTTGAACTGTATTCCCGTGTAGGTGGCCACCTGATTGCTGAACTTGAACTGTATTCCCGTGCTCTCCAGGTGGGTGCATGATTTCAACAACAATAGACAAAACAAAGAAAATTTTCTGCCCCAATTTGGTAGCTAGCACATATGTGAGTGTTAAATTGACTCATATTACCAAATATTACTAAGATTTTGAAAGCTAGGTCCTGTTATCCAGGAGGATCCTGACAGCTCCTAGTTAAACGACAATTTTAAATCTAAATTATATCTCCTAAAGGTATTACTTTCGCTACATCTTGTTATTTAAGCCGATCTTTAGACTACACCCCATTATCTAGGAGGGTCCTGACAATTCTTAATTAAATGACAATTTTAAATCTAAGTTATATCTTCTGAAGGTAAGAAAGTATTAAAGCTACATCCCATTATCCAGGAGGGTCCTGAAAAATCCTAGCTGAATTATGTTTTCTAAAGGTATGACTTCCGCTAAATCTTGTTATCTAATGGAAATTTTAAAGCTAGGTCCCAATATTCAGGAGGGTCCTGACAATTCTTAATTAAATCCTATCTTAAACATGCAACTTTGAAACCAACTTATATTCCTTTGGGTACATTTATGATAGATTTTGCTACTTATGATTGTTTTGATTTTTAAACTAGGTCCCATTTTCCAGGAGGGTCCTGAAAATCAAAAGTCAAACCTGTCTGGTGCTTGCTTTTCCCCTACAGAGGGTTTCTCCGAAACAATCGAAACTTTCTGCCCCTGTTTCAATCAAAGAAAAATCTTGTCAGTTTAAAATGTGGTGATTAGTTTGTGGCATTCTTGCTGAAAGTGGCCTCCCCGTTGTTGTACTTTGTTTTGACTGACTTCCTCTGAACTGGCCAAAAACTGCTTGAATTCTCGGCTGACTTTCAAACCCCCATGACTTTGGATGATCGGAGTGTTCTATACCCGAACCGTTGTTTCACACTTCTGACCCCTTTAACTGACCCTCTGCATATCCCATGAAATTACTAAATCATTCCGCAGATGGCACTTTTGCTGGCACTTTATCCCACTTTACATCATGCTATCTTTGATAAGTTCCGGCCATACTGTGCTTTGCAATTTTTGAAGTTGGTAGTGAGCTTTGAAATCCTTAACCAAGACTGACATTGAAACATCTTAGAGAAATGAAACCCAAAAGAACTGAAATGCAATGACCCTAAGAGTTAAGGATAAAGAGAATCCAAAACTGGAAGACTTACTAAAAAGGAAAAGGGAAGAGACTTATCTGAGTGGAACAACTGGTACCAATGATCATGACATGCATTTCGGATTAATCGGCCCAATTTGTCCAACCAATCAACTTTCAGCTGCCATACCTTTTTGCCCCTGAATTTTCATAACCTGATTTCTTTACCAAAACCTTGACGTTGTTCGGCCTGCGATGCCCTAAACGGTTTTTACCAACAAGCCTCTCTCGTTTGTTTATCTCTCAACTCGCTTTCTCCTTACAGTTCCCATGAGGGTTTTCACCAATAAGACTCTCTAATTTTTGATTTCTCTCAGTTTCTGTCGCCTTATGGTGCCAGTGAGGGTTTTCACCAATAAGACTCTCTCATTTTTATTATTTTTTTCCTTCTTGGACTAGAGTGTTGCCCCCGATATGAATCACCTTCACTTGCTTGACTTGGAATTTCTTGAAGACTGATCGGAAGGTCTTTCTTTTGACCATAATGCTAGTTTTTGGATAGGGTTAGAAAGAATGGGTATCAAAGGCTCAAGACAATTCAAATGAGTTCAAAATTACAACTTTTGGAATCAGATTTCTTGCAACAATCACAACTTCTGCCCCAGTTTCTTTTCTTGGGGACTTCTGAATTTTTGTTTTGATGGGACCGAATCGTGAGACTGCCTACGTATCCTTAAAAAGGAATCAGGTCGAACGTAGTTCATGTCATTCAAGTTGCTTTGTTGTTGTGACTTTTCCTTTTCTTTTCCTTTCTTTTTCTTTTCTTCTTTCTCTTTTTTTTCTTTTTGTTGCTTTTTTCTTCTTTTCTCTTTTCCGTTTCTTCTTCTCTTTTTTAATGTTTTTCTTTCTCTTTTAATTCTTTGTTTTACTTATCTTTTGCTCTCGCGTTTCCGAAATTTTCCACTGATTCCAAAAGAAGGGGATGAAAGGAAATAAATAAGGCTCAAAAGGGGTAACAAAGGATAAAATGTTTAGATAGCAGAACAAAATGCCTTCGTCATTCCAATCCTCAAAATATGCCGAGTACAAACAAATACAATTTAACCAAAGAAATCATACATAATATCTTTTGACTGCATAAGAATTGATAGCCATTTCTACACACTTGCCTTCTATATCTATTAAATACAAAGCACCATTGGACAACACTCTTGTTACGACGAACGGCCCCTGCCAGTTCGGGGCGAACTTGCCTTTTGCTTCAGCCTGATGAGGAAGGATGCGTTTCAATACTAACTGACCCACTTCAAACTTCCGTGGACACACCTTCTTATTATATGCTCTTGCCATTCTCTGTTGATACAACTGGCCATGACACACTGCTGCTAATATTTTCTCATCAATCAAACCTAGTTGCTCCATGCGGGTTTTGGCCCATTCATCATCATCAATTCCATCCTCACTGACAATCCGAAGGGACGAGATTTCAACTTCCGCTGGTATTACTGCTTCAATGCCATATACCAACAAATAAGGAGTTTCCCCTACTGAAGTAAGAATAGTAGTGCGATAACCCAACAATGCAAAAGGCAGTTTCTCATGCCATTGCCTAGAACATTCCACCATTTTTCGAAGTATCTTTTTTATGTTCTTGTTGGCTGCCTCGACTGCTCCATTTGCCTTGGGACGATATGGGGTGGAATTGCGATGTGTAATCTTAAACTATTGACACACCTCTTTTATCAAATGACTGTTGAGATTAGCGCCATTATCTGAGATGATCACCTTTGGGATTCCGAACCGACAAATGATATTTGAGTGCACAAAATCGACCACTACTTTCTTGGTCACAGACTTGAAAGTTTTAGCTTCAACCTACTTGGTGAAATAATCAATGGCCACTAGAATAAACCTATTCCCATTGGACGCTGCTAACTCGATTGGTCCAATGACATCCATGCCCCAAGCAACAAAGGGCCATGGTGCAGACATTGTATGTAATTCAGATGGTGGAGAATGAATCAAATCTTCGTGCACCCATCATTGATGACACTTGCGCACAAAGCTGATACAATCTCACTCCATAGTGAGCTAATAATAACCTGCTCGGAGAATCTTCTTTGCCAGCACGTACCCACTCATATACGGTCCATAGACTCCAGAATGTACTTCGGTCATGATAGCTGTGGCCTGTCTAGCATCTAGGCATCTCAACAGTCCAAGATCCGGAGTCATTTTGTACAAAACCATCCACTGAAGAAAAATCTGCTTGCCAACCGCCGAATTGTTCTCTTTTGATGACCTGTGACTTGTACTGGATACACCCTTATCCTGATATATTCCTTGATATCATGAAACCAAGGCTCACCATCAAGTTCTTCTTCAACCATATTACAGTAAGCATGCTAATCATGGACCTGAATATGCAAAGGGTCCACATAGGCCTTATCTAGATGATGTAACATTGATGCTAAGGTAGACAAAGCATCAGCAACCTCGTTATGGATCCTTGGAATATGCCTGAACTCTACTGATCGAAACCGTTGACAAAGATCTTGCAACCATTGCCGGTACGGTATGAGTTTTAAATCCCGTGTTTCCCATTCCCCTTGGATCTGGTGTACCAGAAGGTCCGAGTCTCCCAAGAGCAAGACTTCCTGGACACCCATGTCTGCGGCCAACATCAAACCCAAAATGCATGCTTCGTACTCGGCCATGTTGTTAGTGCAATAGAAACGAAGCTGAGCTGTAACAGGATAGTGATGCCCTGTTTCGGAAATAAGTGCAGCCCCTATCCCGACGCCTTTCATGTTAGCAGCTCTATTAAAGAAAAGTTTCCAACCTGGCTCTCCAACTGGTTCCAACTCATCAACATGCATTACCTCTTCATCAGGGAAGTAAGTCTTCAAAGGCTCATATTCTTCATCCACTGGGTTCTCAACCAAATGATCAGCCAATGCATAAGCCTTCATCGCGGTCCTAGTTACATAGACGATGTCGAACTCTATGAGCAAGATTTGCTACTTTGCGAGCCTCCTTGTAGGCATAGGCTTCTGAAAAATATACTTTAATGGATCCAAACGAGAGATGAGGTAAGTAGTGTAAGATGACAGATAGTGCTTCAACTTCTGTGCTACCTAAGTTAGGCCATAACATGTCCTCTCAAGGTGAGTGTACTTAACCTCTTAAGATGTGAACTTCTTTCTAAGATAATAGATGGCCTGCTCCTTCCTGTCAGTGATGTCATGCTGACCCAATACACAACCAAACGAATTGTCCAAAACCGTCAAATACAGAATCAAAGATCTCTCTGGTTTAGGTGGGACCAACACAGGTGGGTTCGACAAGTACCCCTTTATCTTATCAAATTCTTCATGACACTCGTCTGTCCACTTGAGCGCAGTGTCCTTCTTCAACAGTTTGAAAATAGGCTAACAAGTTGTTACAAGCTGAGCAATAATCCTGCTGATGTAATTCAACCTCCCTAATAGACTCATCACCTTAGTCTTGTTCCTTAGGGGTGACAACTCTTGGATAGCTTTGATCTTTGATGGGTCCAATTCAATACCTCGACGGCTGACTATGAATACCAATAACTTTCCAGATGGAACACCGAATGCGCACTTTGCAGGATTGAGCTTAAGATTGTACATGCGGAGCCTTTGGAAGAACTTCCTCAGATCTCTAACGTGATCAGACTGCTTTTTGGACTTTATGATCACATCGTCCACATAAACCTCGATTTCCCTGTGTATCATATTGTGGAATATGGTTGTCATTGCCCTCATGTAAGTTGCCCCAGCATTTTTCAAACCAAAAGGCATGACCCTGTAGCAGTATGTTCCCCACGGCGTCATGAATGCCGTATTCTATACATCTTCCTCATCCATTAAGATCTGATGATAGCCCGCATAGCAATCCACAAAAGACCCAATCTCGTGTTTGGCACAATTGTCTATCAGAATGTGGATATTTGGCAGTGGAAAGTTGTCCTTGGGACTCGCCTTGTTGAGATCACGGTAATCAACACATACCCTGGTCTTGTTGTCCTTCTTTGGCATAGGTACTACGTTGGCTAACCAAGTGGGATACCGTGTGACCCGAATAACTTTTGCATCGAACTTCTTGGTATCCTCTTCTTTGATCTTCATACTCATATCAGTTTTAAATTTCCTCAGCTTCTGCTTGACAGGAAAGAGTGCCGGGTCAGTGGGAAATTTGTGAACCACTAAGTCAGTGCTTAAACCCGGCATGTCGTCATATGACCATGCAAAGACGTCTACTCAAGTAATGCTTTAATTATCTCCTCATTGAGTTGAGGTTCAAGATGGACACTTATCTTAGTTTCTCTGATATTATCTGGGTCCCCTAAATTGATTGCTTCTGTATCACTCAGGTTAGGCTTGGGTTTTTCTTCAAAATGGCTTAACTCTTTACTAATCTCTTCAAAGGCCTCATCCTCATCATATTCTGATTCATCATCACACTCTATTTATTGAATTACTATTTCAGAATTAGATTGGCTTTTAAGACTAGGTCGAAGATTCCTCATGCATGTGATGTTATTGAAACCAGCATAAGAAGAACTGTACAAGGAAGAAAAGAAAACAAAAATAAAACTGTCAGGAATGAAGAAAAAGGGCAATTGCATTTCATTAAAACTAAAAGATAACAAGGTTTATACATCCAAACGGACAGAACATAGAATTTGAATTACAATCCTGGAATAATCCAGATAAACTGAAAGAAAATCAAAGCAAACTACCAAAACTCCTTCCTGGTGGGGAGAGGAGTAGCTTCCCAATTGTTAATCTTTGCACTGGGCCCAACAAATTGCACATCCGCCTTGCTAGAACCCTCTCAAGCTTCCACCATGTTTACCTCGTCGAATAACTTCTCAAACGTTTTGAGTAAATCCTTATCGGGACCAACCACAGAATTGGGAACTGTTGTTACTGGGCGTTTCTTGGTGCCAGGCCTAACAAATGATCTGGAGAGCCGTGGGACGGGCTTTGGTAGTACCCAGGCCCTCTGTTTCAACTTTCTAGCTCTTTTCACGTCCGCAACTGTGGGCTTAAACCCCAAACCGAATGTATCCACATTTTTGGGGAGATACACCGGCTGTACGATACCATGCAGAGATGCATCCAAACTGTTGCCCGGTACAAAACCATTTTTTAACATTTCAACGGCTACCATGACTGATACAACAACTACCCTCGAAGTTGGAACGCACTTCCCTTCTGGAATTTTCTCTACCGATACCGTGTTGTAGACCTGATAGACCTATGGCCCCTTGTCGTCCTCAACCTCAATGAACGACACAATAGCATCATCACGAGCACACTGATTATCCTCACCGTGCACAACTATTTCCTGTCTATCCCATTCAAATTTGACCATTTGATGCAGGGTGGATGGGATCGCCTTGGCAACATGGATCCAAGGTAGACCCAATAGCAGATTGTAGGAAACAGCCACATCCAGCACTTGGAATTCCATAGTAAATTCAACTGGCCCTATTGTCAGCTCCAGCACTATATTACCGACTGAATCTTTGCCTCCACCATCAAATCCCCGAATGCAAATACTGTTCTTGTGAATTCTCTCATCCTCCACTTTCATTTTGTTTAAGGTGGAGAGAGGGAAAATGTTGGCACTGGAACCATTATCATCAATACTCGAGTAACCACGGAATCTTCGCATTTTACCGTAAGATAAGGGGCTCTATTGTGCTTAGTATCCTCCACGGGCAAATCATATCAAAAAAACTGACTCTGTTTACCTCAAATATCTTGTTAGCTAACTTTTCCAAGTGGTTTACTGAGATTTTGTCAGGAACGTGGGCCTCTTTCAGGATCTTCATCAAAGCTCGTCGGTGTTTGTCTGAATGGATCAATAATGACAATAGTGAAATCTGAGCAGGCGTCTTCCTCATCTGCTCCACAATAGAATAGTCTTGCACTTTCATCTTTTTCAAAAACTCTTCTGCCTCTTCTTCGATCACAACCTTTTTCACTAGTACAGGGTTATCTTTGGAGGTTTTGGCTTTTCTTAACTCTTCGGGGCGAAGCATCTCCCCGACCGAGTCAATCCATGGGTTTCATAGAATTCTTCTTTAACTTCTTTTCCCTAGTAAGTCACTATTGTAAGCACGTGATTTTTGCCCTATGAAAGAATCACTCCCAAAAAATTCAAAATAAAATGATTTTTCTTTGTGTGCAATTTTGAGAATTTTCGTGGCATTTTTAGGATAATTATTTGTATCTGTCCATGCATGTTTATTTGTTAAATTAATAAAAATACAAAAATATGTCATATTTGCATTTAGAATTTAATTCTACAATTAGGAGTAATTAAGTTTGTTTTACAAGAATGAAAATTACAAAAAATATGCATCGTTTGCATTTTAAGCATTCAATGTCAAATTGTGCAATTTTGTTTTAATTGGTGTTTAATTATGTATGATAAATGTTGCTAGGAATTAGTTAGTATTTGTGATAAGTTAATTTAATTTATAACTTAATTTAGAATTTTAATTTTTTAGGAAGATTAAAAGAAGAAAGGAAGTAGGAAAAATGGAAAATTCGGATTGGACCCAAACAAATCAGGCCCAAAATCGATACATGGACTCGGTCCAAATCAACCTGGTCTCATAGGCGGTGAAACAACGCCGTATTGATGTCCCCATTCCGAACCATTGATTGACTCAAACGAACGGCCCAGATCAGACCACTCACTTACCCAAAATGACGCCGTATAGGGCTGTCTGATCTCAACCGTTAACCCAATCCCATCCAACGGCCTCAAACCACCCCCAGATGCCCGACCTATTTGGCCCCGGACCAACCCGACCTCCTTTTAAGTGGAACGACACCGTTTTACGCTAGCCAAGGGATCCTGGCCATCGATCACGTTCTATCTAACGGCCATGATCGATTCTTCTAAACTGTATATAAGCCTCACCCCTTTACCCACGCCCCCAAACCAAACCCCCTCTCACCTACTGTGCACCATCATCCCAGAGATGAACCAAACATCCCGTTCCAAACCCTAGCCGCCACCCTGCACTCTCACCGTAAACCCGGCAACCACGACGCCGGTGACCACCAAAATAACACCCCTGATGCACCCAACCACCCTGAACACGAATCCGTTAGCGTCTTGCCTCGAATCTGTCACGACCCAAACAGGAGGGCCATGACTAGCACCCGACCACACTTGCCGAGCACCAACGTACATTTCATCTAACCTTCATTATTATCTTTTAGGGATGACAAGATCAATATAAATGGTAGACCTGGATCATAGACAACCAGCAATAAAATATGACGGCGTGAACATACAAAGCAGGGGATGACTAGACAATCAAGAAACTACATATAAGGTATGAGCTACCACGCTACTATGAAAGACTATACAACAAAAACTAGCCGACAAGGCATACCAAACTATACATGAGTCGACACCTGTCTATGAGCCTCTAAAAGAACATAAGTGTTGCAACATAGCCGGAACAGGGCCCCGACATACCCATAATGTCTATAACAAAAATTGCATACCAAGACCAAGGCGAGTCCGGAGAAGGGATCTCGCCAATCACCGCTGAACTGGACAGTCTACTGTGGTGGGGGAGCTGCACCTGCCTGTCTATCAGGACCTGCAGCACGACATGCAGCGTCCACAAATAAAAGGACGTCAGTACGAATAAAGTACTGAGTATGTAAGGCAAGGAACCATAAATACGATCAGTAATGTAAGCAAGGATAGAGAATATACAACCTGTAACATCTTAGTACCTCTGAGGGCTACTTACATGAAATGCATGATACATATGTATAAATACATAAACCTTTAAAGCATTCGCCTCTGTGGGCATCATCATCATCATATCGTACCCGGCCATAATAGGCTCGGTAGAATCGTACCCGGCCACGTGGAGCTCGGTAAAACCCAACTGATCAGTGGTTGCACAATAGGTGCCGTACCCGGCCAACTATAGCGTGGCTCGGTAGAGTAAAATAGATACATATATATAATGCATGCTCGACTCATGGAATCACATTCTAAACCTTTCGGAGTGACGTAAGGTTGGTATCCTCTGTACACGTTATTAGGACTAACTCTTCACTATGAACCTTATAAGAATCAGGAAGTACCAATAACATTGATAACATAAGACTAAGAGAAGCAACATTAACATCAATCGTTCCATAAGAGGGAAAACAATGTAAGTACTGCTAGCTTCTAAGAGTAGAGTATCTTGGAAGATCGTTCATTACATTATGTACAATCGGAGTCGTGCAAAAGAAGGAAAGGGATAGCCTAACATACCTTGTATATACTGCCCCAATCTCAAGCTATGCAATTGTCAAAACTCCTTAGTCTACAATAAGAGAAACGATACTATCGTTATCATTTAAGCGTCATAACTATTATGTATCGACCACAACCTATTTTACGATGAAACGGACAGCACCTCCCCTATATATATGACCTCACACCATTCAAAACAGTCACCAAACAGCCCAAACAACATCAATAATAAACATATTGAGCCTCCCAAAATAGTCCACACACAGCCTAATCACTCCATACATACGACGACCACCGTAGTCGTGTCAAACAACCTGGAAATGTTACGAATAACTATCAGCCCATAACCCTACATATATATGGTGTTTCTCCACACCCTTCCTCCTCCAAAACTCCACAAGATAGTAGTAAAATACGCAGCCCAACAACAACGCAAAACAGTCCACAAAACAATAACATTACTACCAAGCCTTTCGATATATATCTCACAAGTTCTAGCTTCAATGGCTTAGCCGCAACTTGGATAATCTTAAATACATATAGAGTAAGAGGTTCCTTACCTTTATACAGAAAGAACAACTCCAATTTGACCTTAAATTTCTAAGAAATATCCCTCCAATGCTGCCACAACAACAAAAAAATGAAACTAGCGATCAATTAGTGTTTTTCAGCACTAGAATCACTTTAGAAGGCTTGAAATCACCTAGGATTGATATTAAGAACATTAGGGAGTATTTACAGAACATAAAACCTTTAAAAAAACCTCCCACACGAGCTGGAACGACACAAAAATGAGCAACAACAAGAAGAACAAGAGACTTACTAGCGCCACGGAATTCCCGACACTTGATTTGTGTTGTTTGCCCTTTTTTGGGTCTTGAATCTTGAGAGAACCTTGAGAGGATGTTCCTAGGGTTCTAAGGTCTGAAAATAGTGAAAAGAAATGACTTAAAACGGGTTGGAGTCATCCTATATAGGTCCAAATATCTTAAACCGACTTAGTGGGCCCCATAGAGAGGTGCTTGGCGCAGTCTCGCGAAAACGCGAATATCTCTCTACTCCGAGATCGTATCGATGAACGGTTTAATGCGTTGGAAACTAGACTCATAGATATTTAATTTGGTGGGTAGATCACCCCGTAATTCCTTGTAAATTATGAGAAAAGATTAGAAACATTTGACCCAATGTTTAAGTAAAATTATGAACCTAAGTTGCGACAACTTTTGTCGACTTTTGTTTCATAACTCGTTTGACTTCATGACTTATGATACGGATATTATATGATTAAAATACCTTAATAAATGACCTCTTGAGTGTATTAAGCACCGCTAGATTACCTGAAAATACGAGTTACAACATCCTTGATTCGTTTAACTTCTAATACTGGTTAATCACCCTTATACACTCTTGTATCACTTAAGACCAATAGGATTGACTTCTTATCATCTCAAAGATAATTCTTTCTTGGATTTATGTTAACTAGTATATGGCATGAACTAACACATGTGGATATGGGTTGTAACAGAATCATTCCCCACCGTCTCGAATCTTCGTTGGAAGGTTCGAGCAAAACCCCGATCTACACCAACCCACCCCAGATTCACACAGGTCACTACCCTGGCCTCACTCGTGACCAAACCAAGTTTTGTTTGGTCCGAATCTACCCAGAAACCCTCAAGCCCCAAATCAGACCGTATAAACCCTAGAACACAAAAGCTTTGGGAATCCAGCCAGTTTAAACGGAGGGTTGGGGTCTAATAGACCTTAATCGAGGTGTTCTCGGTTGAGAACACCTCGATTAAAGTCCGTTCGACCTCAAATGGTCAAATCCAGTCAAATCCTGGGTCGTTTGTTGTTGAGCTTCCAAAGTAAGTTTTCTTTTTCCTTTCTGTCCTTGTTTGAATGCTGTTTGTGTTTGTTAACATGTTTAGTTAGTTTGTTGATTTTACTGATATTTTTTGTCAATTTTCTCCATCCTCGTAAGACCTTTTTATTTGGTCGACTATTCTTATGTCTATTGTTAAATACGTATGGTGTGATACATACTCGATTTTATTAATATCGTCGAGTGTTTCATTTATGTTGTTCCCCTGTTTTGTGCAAAGCTGCTTGAAGTCATTTGGTGACCTGTTCATTTTATTTGTTTATCGACTGATTGTTCTATGTTATAGCTAGTATAGTCGATTGGATAAACGTCGTCGATTAATTTTATAGGTTTGAATATTCTGATAGCCTCACATGATTGATCGAACCATTGTAGTTTAGCTGATTGTTTGAAATTATCTGTGAATGGTTTGTAGCTGCAGTGCAATTAGAGAAATAGCTAGAACTCAGTCTAGGGCAGTTGTTGAGTTTGAACTTCCATAAGTTCAAATTTCAGTTTGCTGAAGCTTAGGGTAAAACAGTAATACACAAGGGTTAAAGGGGTAGTTTGGGAATTGAAAAATTCACAATTGGTTAGTTTTAAAGGGCTGACAGTAGGGTACTGAAATATGATTAAACTAATACAATAGTGGGGAACAAAATGATAGCATGGGGTAATTGAATATTGTAGTCTCCCCATACCTTCTGTGTACAAAAACACATGAGAGGGCTGTCATGAGGATAGGCATTTTGATTAGTTTAAGGGTGTATGGGCATAGTGGGAAGGCAGCCTGGGGGGCTTGCCATTTTTGGCCTAAAAATAGACTCATTTAGAACAAGAGCGGGGACTGATTCTGAAGGACAGAAAAACAGATTCTTAAGGACAGAAAACTGATTTTAAGGAGGGAGGACTGACTTTTAAAAGAGAGGACTAATTTTGAGAGGAGGAGGATTTGGAGATTAAGATTTCATAGTAAGAAAAAGCAAAAACAGTGCTAACTTTTAAATTTTGAAAGTCAGAGTATATTGAGTGTGAGATAGGCTGGATTTTGAATCGAAAATGTCCAGAGTTAGAGATTTGTTGTTCTAGGCTGCTTTCTTACAGTTATTTTTAGTAGATTAAGAGATAGAAACTGAAAAGAGGGGTCTTTGCTTTGCTGTTGAATACATCATTGTTACGGCTTCACTGGTCTGTTCATTATTTAATATTGTTGGTTGTTTTTTCCAAACTGGTTTTGCTGGTCTGCACTTGGGTGACCTGTTGCTGTTTCATTGAGCGTCCTGGGTTTCTGTTTGGTTTTAAAAATCTGTCACTGGGTGTTTGTGGCTGTGTTGCTGTGTTGATGAATCTGCTGTTGTGCTACTGCTACTGCTGCTGACTTCTTTTCTACTCTGTTTCTGTTCCTCTACCAGGTACACAACTTTATCATGGCTGTTGTAAGTCTGAAAATTTGAAGCATGAATGTGAGATGAAGAACTGAAATTTTAACGTTTAGCCTTGTAAATTCTGAAATTTTAAGTTGTGTAAAAGGGTAGTTAGTTTTCATTGGTTAGAAGCATGTAGTAGCTTTGCCATGTACAATTGAGTACCAAGCAGTAATAGTGGATAGAGAGCCTTGCATGTTATTCTACAAGAACCAATAATATAAGGATAACATTCTGTTAATTCAGTTTCTTCCTTTACAAAGCATGCTTCAAATACATATAAAGACTTTAGGTTAATTAATCAGTAGTTTGAACTGTTTTAGTTAGCATCTTTATTTAGAATCATAAAAGGAGTTTTGCAGTTGTTGATTCCATTTCCGCCTTATCGTGAAAACCAAAGGGTAAAAGTAAGTAGCAGGCCGGACGTAAAAACAAAATGGCCCAGGTCCAGTTCCGCACCCTGTATGCTGGGCCTGGGCCCAAAACTGTGCTAGCCCCCATGTTCCCGTCTATCTTCAATGTTAACTATTTAGGTTCGAATTTTTTTTAATAATAACTCTCAAGCATGTAAATAAATTAGGTATTTTTCTTCTTTTATTCTAGAGACAAACGAAATAGAAAACGTAGTCGCTTTAGGATTATCCTTTTAAAAATAAATGAGACGAGCCTCGCCCAATAAAAGGTACAAACTGCGGGGCCCTCAATAAATGTACATTTAATTACTTAGACTTCGGGAGGAGTCGTTTAGCAAACTTCACGTCTGTCCCCAGAAATAAGAACGCGATAGGCTCTTTAGGCGCGTGTTTAATAATCCCACCTTCTTAAATTTGGGTGTGCATTTCATGCAACCCAAATCCAAATCCCAAAACACTGAATAAAAATGTGTTCCGGATTACGGGTGCATTTCATGTGACGCAATCCAAAGACATGTTTTTAAACGATGTTCACATTCTTTTAAAATATAATAATAAAAAGCGGTGAAGAGTTAACTTGCACATGAGCTCATAATGGTATAAAATCAGATAAACAAGCCGAATATGATAGTTGAGCGACCGTGTTAGAATCACGGAACTCGGTAATGCCTAACATCTTCTCCCGGGTTAACAGAATTCCTTGTCTGGATTTCTGGTTCGCGGACTGTAATATAGAGTCATTCTTTTCTTCGATTCGGGATTAAATTGGTGACTTGGGACACCCTAAATCTTCCAAGTGGCGACTCTGAAATAAATAAACAAATCCCGTTTCGATTGTCCTTTAATTGAAAAAACGCCTTCGCCCCTTGCGGGGTCGGAAAAAGGAGGTGTGACAGCTCTGGCGACTCTGCTGGGGATACCTGACCCAGAACCACTGGTTCACAGTTAGAAATTCGAGCTTAGATAAATTGTTATATTCGGTTTTATCTGATTCTGTTACATAATCTGTGAATAATGTGCTAACTAACTGCTTTTACCGCTGTGATATTTCGTGAACTGTATATAAACTGTGCCGAAACCCATCTCCTCCCAGAGTCTTCTAAATCATGAAGAAGGGTGTACTTCGTACGACTTCTTTTCTGTATAGTGTCAAATCCCAATTTAGAACAAGGTTTGGATAAGTTGCAAAGCCGACGAAGCTTCTGTATTCCCGGATTGCTGCCTCCCCTCGGCTCGAGCTGTCCGCTCGGGTAAGCCAGGTCTAGAACAAACACCCAGGCTCTGAACCTAGAATAACTCAACTTCATGCCGGATCCCTAGTAGGAACGCTTATCTGCATCATGTGCATTTTTGACTTAGGGGACTCAACACAGGGGTTGAGTCCGTCTAGGAATAGCAACCTGAAACGGAAAAGACCATCCTGATGCATCCTACTTACTGATTGTGCATTTATTTGCTTTGGACTTGCATGCTGACCGTTTTTGAATATTGGGAAAATTTGAAAACAAATTTTGAGAAAAAAACAAAAAAAAGAAAGAAAAACAGTAGTGTATAGGGTTAATCTTCTGCTTTGAAAAATAACAATGTCCGAATAGTGTCCCAATTTCTGTATTTTGGAAATTGATCGCGGAAAAGAAAAGAGTTTGGGAAAATAGGTTGTTTCTAACAAAAGTGGAAAAGCAAAATAGTTTGTCTTGCCATAAAAAATGAAAATGAAAAAGAGTCTTGATTTGTTTTCAAAATAGGTTATTTGCCAAGGGAAGCGAAAATATGTTGTTTTTTTTATATATAGTTTGTTTAATTCGGCGAACTACACCGGTTTGATTCTCACCGGATGTGAGATACGTAGGCAGTCCTAATCGGGTCCAACCTCCCCTTTTGCTAAAATAACCAAAATATGTCAAATGTTAATTTCATTAGAAAAATAAATCGAGTCAGGTTGTTTTGCCATAAATAGCCGGGTATTCCCGAAAGGGACGCCGGAAGGCTGAATTTGCACAAACGGCCATTTGGTGATTTTTTTGACCGGTAGACCTACACAGCCTTAAAATCTTCGTCCCCGAAGTGCTGAAAGGCCGTATCTGAAAACCGAGTCCTTCATCTTCAAAATTAAAAAAATGGAATATAGATAGTTTTTTTTTGAGTCGAATAAAAGTTTTTCCTTCTTTAATCACCTTAATAAATGTGCAGGATGAGCACAAATCACAATGAACCGTTCTCAGTCTTTAGCGAGGTCCCTCTACAACTCCACATGTGGTGGAATGATCTGAAAGACGATAGTAAAGAGATAGTGGGAAGAATTTTGGGAGGTTTTGTCAATCTGTTGAATAGCAAGCCGAGGACAGATATCCTCGAGTCTCTAATACCGTTCTAGGACCCAACCCGCAATGTATTCTGTTTTGTTGACTTTGAACTTTCACCTACACTAGAGGAAATCGCTGGATATGCAGGATTGAATGGGAAATTAAGGGGACAATATTTGCTTTCACCAAGACCGGTATCTCCGCACGAGTTTTTGGATTTGCTAAACATTAGTCGGAAGGTGCAAAATGATGATTTGTCGAGAGGATGCTGCGCTCTCCAATTCTTATATCAACGGTATGGTACTCCTCAGGGTTTTGAAGAGCCGAACCTTGGACTAACTTATGCTGGGAATAGGAACAAGTGGGGGGCGAGACGTACTTTGGCGTTCATAACAGCATTCCTGGGAATCGTGGTTTGTCCCCGCAAAGATAAGAAAATAGAGATAGGCCTTGTAGGGATGGCTGATGTTGCAATCAAAAAAACTAATAGTACTGTGGTCCCTTTGGTTTTGTCCTAAATCTACCGAGCTTTAACTCTATGTCGAGAAGGAGGTAATTTCTTCCAGGGATGCAATCTGTTACTCCAGCTGTGGATGCAAGAACACCTCTGTCACCGAGTAGGATACATGAATCACGGGTTGACCAGAAAAAACTGTATTGGTGGTTTTGAGAAACGAATGACAAGCATTGTATTCCCCGAAGGTGTCGAAGCATGGCTTGCACGATTGAGGTCAACAACAGCCGACCAAATTGAATGGGCATTTGGGTGGTTGCCTGATACTGAGGTAATATACATGGCGGCCGAGGAATGTCATATTCTTTTGATGGGAATTCGCAGCATCCAACCATATGCTCCTCATCGGGTATTGCGCCAGCTAGGACGATTTCAGGTAATTCCCACTGATGAGGATCTAAGCAAGCATGCCATTGAGCTGAGCCCAGGAGTCGTATTCCCTGAAGGAAAAATTAGAAAGTTGTGGCACGAATGTAGATTCCTTGAGCCCAAGACTATGGTTCGAGAACTGGCTAAGGGTGAGGTAGACCCAAAGTACGATGTTTTGTTTGGGAGAAGGTTCCAGATTCGTCAGAGACCTGCTAAAAGAGCTCACGTCCAACAATTTACGGATGATTCGCAAGAACAGTGGGGCTGGTTGGCGAGAGAAGAAGGCTAACGGGCTGAAATCGGGAAGCTGAAGCGACAAGTTGAAAGGCTTATATTTGAGAACAACGTGCAAGTCACCTCGGAGCAGGGTGAAAAGAATAAATTAACCAAAGAAAACCAGGCACTGAAAGCCCGAATTCGCCAAGTCAGTAAGAATAAACGTCGCTCTGATGAAAGGTTGATAGCAGAGTTGAGAAATCAAGTCAACAAAAGCCGAGAAGACTTGGAGAGATCCGAGGCTCGCATAGCAAGAATGCGGGTCAGATGGTCAAAAGGAACAATGGCACGGAGAAAGCATCTACAACAAGTCATAAGGGATTCTGAAATAAGCATTGGACTATTAAGAGAAACAAACTCCACTTTTCAGGAGGGGGTCCTTAAACAAGCCCGGGATGCCCGGGCAGACAGAAGGCGCTGTTATGATTTAATGGCCAGAATGGAAGAACGAATGAAGAGGTTTCAGGATCGACTCGCCGACAATGCTCAAATACTGGGACTAAAGAACCGACGAATAGAGCAACTGTTCGTTGAAAGGGACAACATTCGAGGAAGGATTGATGAGATTGGGCACTACATCTACATGAGATTCCTAGCATGTGAGCAAATACCTCGTGATACCCTTCTTGCCTCCATCATGGGCTACGTCCACCGGATCATGAATGAGTTAAAGAGCTTGCAGAGGGGTCTTACACCAAAGTCCGCGGAAAGGCCGAACGATGCCTCGCGAGCACCTGAGTTGAAATCTTTAATGTATCCCTAGTTCGAGTCTTGTTTGTTGACTTTATGGGTCCGATGTCTTCCCATATGTTGTTTTTTTTCTTCTTCTTTTTCATCGAGTCAGGTTAAGAATTTTGGAATCCATATTCTGCTGTTCTTTGTTTCTAATAAGTAGTTTGTAATAGAAAATTTTGGTTGTGAATTGAATGATTCCAAAAGAATTTTGTGTCTTTACTTGGTGGCAGAACTATGCCCGGTCTGATTCACGCGGGGACGTGATACGTAGGCAATCCACATAAGATTCGACCACCACTAAAAAAGAAAAAAAAAAAAGAAAGAAAGAAAAAGAAAAAAAAGAGAAGAAAAGAAAGAAGAAAAGAAAAATAATAGAAAGAAAAGCGGAGGGTTCCCAAAACACTTTAAAGACACAAATAAAGCAAGCCGGGATGACGCATGCGGTTGAAGCAAAAACATGTTAGAAATGGTTAACTGCTTAGGAGCATTGCATCCCCAACGTGCGATTACCAAATTTGTTAAACTCTAACGCTAACAAGTTTGTTGTTTTCCAAAATATCAGACAGTTAGTTGTTAAAGCATTCTGGCATCACATCATTATCAAACCAGATCCAAAGGACCTATAACAATAATCATGACTACTTCAGACAACAGTGTCGAGGAAGAAAGGCCAGTAAGCCAGTTGCTGAAAGAGGCAATGGAGAAGATAGAGAGGATCGGATTGGAAATGAACGCGATGCAGTTAGCCTTGGCTAAAGTACAAAAGAGCCCTGAACCACCCGTTACTCCTACACTAGGGCATATGCCGGAATACCCTCACCCTGGCCCTTCAACAAGCCTCCAGAATCACCCCTACTATTAGGGGAAAAGCCCTTATGATTCCCAAGCTCCACCACCCCATCAACCTTTCCCACCACCAAATGTTCCCTCTTTCATGGGACCCATACCAGCCACGCTGCAAAGATCAACTAGTGAGCCGTTGTTTCAGGCTCACGATGCGCAATACTATCCCCCTGAACCCACATTCAATGCACCAGAACCCCATACCTATAATCCACACTTGGAGGTCCCGTCGGAGATTGAAAAGCCGACTAAGGTTCCAGAGCAGGATGAGGTAATGAGGAAGTTCAAAAGCCTGGAGCAATCCTTCAGGAGCATGCATGGATTGGGCAACCAGGTCAGCGTGGCCTACAAGGACCTATTCCCTTTCCCGGACGTCCAACTCCCGGCAGGATTCAAGATGCCTAAGTTTGACTTATACGAAGGGCACGATGATCCTATGACACATTTGCGGGGCTTTTGTAGCAAAATGAGAGGAGCAGGCGGCAAAGATGAGCTACTGATAGCTTACTTTGGTCAAAGCTTAAGTGGATCGGCATTGGAATGGTATACTAGGCAAGATCCCAGCAGGTGGTACACTTGGGACGATCAAGCGCAGGCTTTCGCAGGTCACTTCCAATACAATCTCGAGGTAGTCCCTGACCGTCTCACATTATTGAGGACCGTAAAGAAGCCTAGGGAGAGCTTTCATGAGTTCGGTTTCCGCTGGAGAGAACATGCAGCCAGGGTTGATCCTCCTATGAGAGAGGGGGAAATGGTGGATTACTTCCTGCAAACGCTGGATCCAACTTACTTTGGTCACTTGGTGACAACAGTTGGAAAATCCTTCAATGAAGTAGTAAAGATAGGGGTTATGATAGAGGAGGGGCTGAGGTCCGATAAAATCCTGAATTACTCAGCGCTTAAGGCAACAACTCAGGCTATTCAGAGCGGCACGGGAGGTGGGCTGGGGAGGAAAAAGAAAGAAGAAGTTGCCACAGTTGAGGCAGGCAGTTGGTCCAGTTCCGGCAAACCATACAACAACCAACCCAGACCCCACAATCCAAATTATCCATACAGCCTGCCACAACACTATCATCCACCTCAAGAACCACACTTCTCTGTGCACCAACCCCAAACATATACTCAGCCTCCGGCTCACCCGCAATGGCGCGTGCCGGCTCCCCAAAACGCATATGCACCTCCAAAGAACACATACCCTCCACCCCAAAATACCTATCCTCCACCAAGGTCCTACAGGAACCCTCCAGGGGTAGGCTTTCGAGGAAATCAAGCTTCTAGAAATGAAAGGCTACAGAGATAGAGAGCCTTTACTGAGTTGGGAGAGACCTATACCGCCTTGTTCCACAAATTGAGGCAGTTAGGTTTGTTGAGTCCTGTCGAGCCTAGGGGGCCAAACCCCCCACCCCAAAATTTGGACCAATCGATAAGCTGTGAGTACTGCTCAGGAATGTTAGGGCATGATACCGAAAAATGTTGGAGGTTGAAGCATGCAATACAAGATCTTATTGATGCCAACAAGATCAAGGTCCAGACGCCGGAGGCACCCAATATCAACCAGAACCCATTGCCAGTGCACCGCGAAGCTCACATGATCGAGCTGGTGCACAAAATAGGGGAGCCCAAGAAACCCTCACAGACGGTGATGATGATCCGTGCCACTCCGAGAGAAAAATCGACCGGTGAGGAAGCAGGGGTACAGTTGAAGGGGGAGGATGTCAAGCCAGTGGTGGTATTAGGGAAGAATCCATCCACCACAATAGAGAAACCAGAGCCAGCCAAATTGGTAGTATCGGGAGCATCATCTTCACCCGTAGTTGTTGTGAAAGGGGTCTGCAGGGAACCGGTCGTCATAAAGCCGGTAGTCCAATTGCCAGTGATTGATAGCAAGGACGTGCCTTGGAAGTATGAAAAGGCAGTGGTAATGTACAAGGGAAAGAAAGTGGAGGAGGATAGTTGTGAGGCGCAGGGACTGACTCGATCGGGACGGTGTTTTGCTCCAGTGGAGTTGAGAAGGTCCAACCCAGCAGTAATAAAGAAACCCATGTCGGAAGAAGAGGCGGAGGAATTCTTGAAAAAGATGAAAGTGCAGGATTACTCCGTTGTCGAACAATTGAAGAAAACCCCAGCCCAGATCTCGTTGTTGTCACTATTGATCCATTCGGACGAGCATCGCCGGGACCTGATGAAGATACTGAGTGAAGCTCATGTGCCCAATGAAATTTCAGTGAACCACCTTGAAATGATTGCCAACAAATTTTTTGAGGTAAACAGGGTAACGTTCTCTGATGACGATCTGCCAGTGGAGGGCACGGAACATAATAAAGCTCTCTACTTGATGGTCAAATGTGAAGATTCGATAGTTACTCAGGTGCTGGTGGGTAACGGTTCAAGTGCCAATATTTGTCCATTGTCCACACTGAACCAGTTGAAGATTGACCATGATAGAATCCACAAAAATAGCATTTGTGTCCGAGGATTTGACGGAAGCGGAACATACACTGTGGGGGATATTATATTCGAGTTGACCATCGGCCCGGTCAAATTCACTATGTAGTTCTAGGTATTAGATGTCGCGGTATCTTATAACCTTTTGTTGGGACGACCGTGGATCCACGCGGCCAAAGCTGTACCATCCAGATTGCATCAAATGGTCAAGTTTGAATGGGATAGACAAGATGTCGTGCTGCATGGGGAAGACACTGCGTGCACCATGGGAGGTGTCATTGCACTATTCATAGAAACCAACGGTGAAAAAGGTCCCGGGATTTACCAGATTTTTGATGCAGTATCAGCAAACAAGATTCCCCAGGGTAAAAGCATTCCACACCCCAGGGTAGCTTCCGCAACCGTCATGATGGTTTTAGAGATGCTGGGTAATGGGTTCGTGCCAGGAAAAGGCCTGGGGACTGAGCTTTAGGGGATTGTTCAACCTGTCTCCTTGCCCAGGAATTTAGAGACCTTTGGACTGGGGTTCAAACCTACTGCGGCAGATGTAAAGCGAGCGCGGAAAATGAAGAAGAGAGTTTGGGTTCTTCCCAAACCTATTTCGCGTCTCTCCAGATCCTTTGTTAGAGCAAGTGCCAAGGGGTCACCAGTCCCGAAAATTCTCGGACCATTGATTGGGATGGACGGGGATTTGAATCAGAGCTTCGAAAGGCTGTTCGCTGATGTCAATGTGATAGAAATTGGAGAGGGTTCCAGTAGAGCAGACATATAGTTTGTGGGGCCTGAGGCCAGTACCAATAATTGGACGGTTACTTCTCTTCCTACTCGGGGGGAGTCCTGGTAGTAGGCTTTGATTTTTCTTTCTTGTTTTTTGGATTATTCCAGGGTGTAATCCAAATCTCATTTTATTTTGTAAAGTGTGAACCCTGTTATCCCGCATTTTGAATAAAATTCTCTCTTCTTGTCTTGTTTTAATTTTGTTTTATTCTTTTCTTTTTCTGAACAGTTCTCTTTTTATTGGTTCTAATGACATGGCATGCACGACGGATCTTCGACCTAGTCTAAGAAATCGATCTGGCTCTGACTTAATTGTACAAGAGATCGGTTATGATGATGAGTCCGAATACGACGAGGATGAAGCCTTCGAAGAAATAAATAGAGAATTGTGCTAGTAGGAAGAGAAACCCAAGCCTAATCTGAATGACACCGAAGCTGTCAATCTAGGAGATGTAGATAATGTCAGAGAAACCAAAATTAGCATCCACATTGAGCCAAACATCAGGGAGGAATTAATCGAAGCCCTCATTGAGTTCAAAGATGTTTTTGCGTGGTCATATGATGATATGCTAGGATTAAGCACCGATCTAGTGGTTCACAAATTGCCCATTGACCCGGCATACCCTCCGGTCAAGCAAAAGTTGAGGAAGTTTAGGACGGATATGAGTGTGAAGATCAAAGAAGAAGTGACCAAGCAGCTGCAGGTAAAAGTTATTCGGGTCACTCGATATCCCGATTGGTTGGCCAATGTGGTACTAGTGCCGAAGAAGGATGGGAAAATCAGGGTATGTGTCGACTACCACAATCTCAACAAGGCAAGTCCTAAGGATAATTTTCCATTGCCCAACATCTATATCCTGATCGATAATTGCGCGGGGCGCGAGATCGGATCCTTTGTGGACTTCTATGCAGGGTATCATCAGATCTTAATGGACGAAGAAGATACGGAGAAGACGACTTTCATTACGCCATGGGGAACTTACTGCTACCGGGTAATGCCATTCGGATTGAAGAATGCTGGGGCAACATACATGAGGGCAATGACTACTGTGTTTCAAGACATGATACACAAAGAAATTTAAGTGTACGTAGACGATGTGATCATAAAGTCCTAGCGTCAGGAAGACCATGCATCAGACCTAAGGAAGTTCTTCCAAAGACTTCGAAGGTATGATATTAAGCTCAACCCAGCCAAATGTGCCTTTGGGGTTCTATCAGGAAAGCTGTTAGGATTCATCGTCAGTCAACGGGGTATTGAGTTGGACCCGTCCAAGATCAAATCCATCCAGGATTTGCCACCGCCAAAGAACAAAATGGAGGTGATGAGTCTGTTAGGAAGACTAAATTATATCAGCAGGTTCATCGCCCAGCTCACGGCGACTTGTGAACCCATATTTCGGCTGCTGAAGAAAGATGCTGCGGCAGAATGGACAGTTGAATGTCAAGAAGCGTTCGACCAAATCAAGGGGTATCTGTCGAACCCACCTGTGTTGGTCTCGCCTGAGCTAGGGAGACCATTAATTCTCTATCTAACGGTCCTGGAGAATTCGTTTGGTTGTGTGTTGGGGCAACACGACATTATAGGAAGGAAGGAGCAAGACATCTATTATCTTAGCAAGAAATTTACAGTATATAAGGTCAAGTACACTCAACTCGAGAGGACATGTTGCGCCCTAACTTGGGTGGCTCAGAAATTGAAGCACTATTTGTCCTCATATACTACTTACCTCATTTCCCGTTTGGATCCATTAAAGTACATTTTCCAGAAGCCTATGCCTACAGGGAGGTTAGCGAAATGGCAAATTTTTCTCACAGAGTTTGATATCGTCTATGTGACGAGGACGGCCATGAAAGCCCAAGTGCTGGCCGATCACTTGGCTAAGAATCCTGTTGATGAAGAATACCAGCCATTGAGGACGTATTTTCCGGACGAGGAAATAATGCATGTAGGTGAGCTGGAATTACCCGAGGAACCAGGTTGGAAGCTTTTCTTTGATGGAGCCGCAAACGCAAAGGGAGTTGGAATAGGAGTGATACTTATTTCTGAAACAGGACGTCATTATCCTGTTACAGCTCAGCTGTGTTTCTATTGTACCAACAACATGGCTAAGTATGAAGCATACATTTTGGGTCTGCGACTAGCTGCAGACATGGATGTCCAAGATGTTTTGGTCTTGGGAGACTCGGACCTCCTGGTACATCAGATTTAGGGTGAATGGGAAACACGGGATTTGAAACTCATACCATATCGATAGTGTTTGCACGATTTGAGCAAGCGATTTCGATCAGTAGCATTCAGACACATCCCAAGAGTTCATAATGAGGTTGCCGATGCATTGGCCACCTTGGCATCAATGTTACACCACCCAGACAAAATTCATGTTGACCCATTGCACATTCAGGTTCGTGATCAGCATGCTTATTGCAACATGGTAGAGGAGGAAGTGGATGGCGAGCCATGGTTTTATGACGTAAAGGAGTACCTCAGGATGGGGATATACCCGGATCAGGCCACCGGAGACCAAAAAAGAGCCATTCGGCGATTGTCAAATGGGTTCTTCCTTAGTGGAGGAGTGTTGTACAAAAGAACCCCAGATTTGGGATTGTTAAGATGTATAGACGCCGGTCAAGCCACGACGGTTATGGCCGAGGTGAACGCTGGAGTCTGTGGGCCACATATGAGCGGATATGTATAGGCAAAGAAGATACTTCGATCAGGGTATTACTGGCTCATTATGGAGCGTGATTGTATCAATTTCGTGCGGAAATGCCATCAATGTCAGATACACGGAGATTTGATTCATTCTCCGCCAACGAAATTGCATACAATGTCAGTTCCATGGCCTTTTGTTGCATGGGGCATGGATGTCATTGGGCCTGTTGAGCCAGCAGCGACCAACGGCCATAGATTCATTCTGGTGACCATCGACTACTTCACTAAGTGGGTTGAAGCTAAAACCTTCAAGTCGGTAACCAAGAAGGCAGTGGTGGATTTTGTTCACTCTCATATCATCTGTAGATTTGGGGTCCCAAAAGTGATCATCACGGATAATGGTGCAAATCTTAACAGTAATTTGATGAGAGAGGTATGTCACCAGTTTAAGATTACACACCGCAATTCCACCCCATATCGTCCCAAGGCGAATGGAGCAGTTGAAGCAGCCAATAAGAACATCAAGAAGATACTGAGGAAGATGGTAGAAGGATCTAAACAATGGCATGAGAAATTACCTTTTGCCTTGTTGGGTTATCGCACTACAGTTCGGACTTTAGTAGGTGCAACTCCTTATTTATTGGTGTATGGAACTGAAGCAGTGATACCAGCAGAGGTCGAAATTCTGTCCCTCCGGATTGTCGCTGAAGCCGGGATTGACGACGATGAATGGGTCAAATCTCGACTGGAGCAGTTGAACTTAATAGATGAAAAAAGATTGGCAGCAATGTGTCATGGCCAGTTATATCAGAAGAGAATGGCAAGAGCATACAATAAGAAGGTGCACCTCAGAAAATTTGAAGTAGGGAAGCAAGTATTGAAACGGATCCTCCCACACCAGATCGAAGCAAAAGGCAAGTTCGCCCCAAATTGGCAAGGGCCTTATGTTGTGACCAGAGTGTTATCCAATGGCGCTTTATGTCTAACAGATATCAAAGGAAGATGCGTCGACATGGCTATCAATTCTGATACAGTCAAAAGATATTATGCGTAATTTCTTTGATTATTATAGTTATATGTCCATTTGTTTGTACTTGGTACTTATTGGATAATGAAATGACGGAGGCAATTCTTTCTTCTATCCAAACACTTTTAACCTTTGCTTCACCCTTTGAGCCTTATTTATTCTTTCATACCCCTCTTTTGGAGTCACTAATGGAAAAAAATAAATAATAAATAAATAATAATAATAATGAAAAATGAAACGAGAGAAAAGTCACAAGAAAAACAAAGGAATCATGGGAACTACGTTTGACCTGATTCCTCAAAGAGGATACGTAGGCGCCTCACGGCTCGGTCATAGTGTGCATAGTTCAACATAGTGTAACAAAAAAATAAAAATCCCCCAAGCAAAGAAAACTGGGGCAGAAGTTATGTTTTAAAGTTTCAAAAGAAGTTTGATTCCAAGAGTTGTAATGTTTCACCCAATAGTTACTCTTTGAATTTTTGATAGCTTTTCTTTTAACCCCACACAAAACCAATATCGATGTCCAAAAAAGACCTCCCGATCAGTATCTGAGAAGTGCCAAATCATGCAAACGGAAGTCGAGAACAACACTCTGATCCCCAGCAAAAGAAGAGGATCATAAACTGGAAATGAATTGATAACCGAAAAGAATCCCCAGCCGAGAGAGTCATATCAGAAACACTCCAATCCCCAACTGAAAAATAAAATAAAATGAGAGAGTCTTATCGGTGAAAACCTTCACAGGAACCATAAGGCGACGAAAAATGAGAGAAATAAAACGAGAGAGTCTTATTGTTGAAAACCTTCACAGGCACCATAAGGCGACGGGAGCTTAGAGAAAGGAGAGAGTCTTATCAGTGAAAACCCCTTGAAGGGCACTATGAGGCGACAAGAGGAGATCGGCAGAAAGAATCCGCATATGGCAAAAGTTAGGCGTCGGGTTATTCCCGGCAAGTGAGGCCATCAGGAAGATTGATTGATACAAATAGACCGGGTCGATTAATCCGTAATGCACGACATGATCGTTGGGACCAGTCATACCGTCCAGATAAGTTCTTTCCTTTTCTTCTCCCCCAGCATTTGTTCAGAAAGATTTTTCTCTTTTTCTATCTTTTCATTTCTTTGTCTAAAAGGACTTTTTCCAGAAATTTGTTTTGAGAAGGATTTTTATGAGTTTACTACCAGTGGACAAAATGGCACAAAGCAAAATGCGAAGGGGACAGGCCAAAGACAAGGCAATAAGACAAAAGGCGTTTGTTGCAAGACCAAATGACAAATTGGCCTAGAAAGTTAAGGGGAACATGGAGAAAAACTGGAAAGCAACGATTGAGGAACTTATGGACCAAGTTCCAAGAGGATCCTCAGCAGAATTTCGATAGATTACTAACCAAGTTCCAAGGTGGTCAGACAACACAGAAAGGGAGAAGGAGAAAGAGAGGATTGATCCGCAGCAAAATAACCCCAACAGTCTTATCCTCAATAACGTTATCCCCAGATGATAACATTTTATCCCCTGCAGTACTGAGAGAAAATAAACTTTTAAGGGAGTAGTTTTGGAGTTGAAGAAGACTCCCCCAGCATGTTTTGAAACAAAAGAGCGGGGAAGGGATAAATGGAAAAACCATCCCTAGCAAAAATATCTTCCCCAGCAAGCAACTTTATCCCCAACCAGTTTTGGGAGCGCAGAGCAAGGGAGAGGGAAAGAAAAAATCATTCCCCATCAGGAGTGACACGATCACTCACCATGTTAAAACTAACAAGATTTTCTTTGATTTCTACAGGAAAATAAAGGTTGATGATGGCAGAAAGACACGCTACAAAGAAGGTCACCAAAACTGGGGCAGAAAACGTTTCTGCCGTTGTAAAATTCTCTCGGAGGAATGAGGAAACAAATTTTATATTTTTATGTCTTAGATAAATAGGTGCCCACCTGTATAACGAGAGGAATATTTTCATGTTTTAGATAAATAGGCGCCCACCTGTATAAGGAGAGGAATATTTTCATAGTTTTAGATAGATAGGCGCCCACCTGTATAACAAGAGGAATATTTTCATGTCTTAGATAGATAGGCGCCCACCTGTATAACGAGAGGAATATTTTCATGGTTTAGATAGATAGCCGCCCACCTGTATAACGAGAGGAATATTTTCATGTTTTAGATAAATAGGCGCCCACCTGTATAACGAGAAGAATATTTTCATAGTTTTAGATAGATAGGCGCCCACCTGTATAACGAGAGGAATATTTTCATGTCTTAGATAGATAGGCGCCCATCTGTATAATGAGAGAAATACTTTTCATGTTTTAGATAAATAGGCGCCCACCTGTATAACGAGAGGAATATTTACATGTTTTAGATAAATAGGCGCCCACCTGTATAACGAGAGGAATATTTTCATGTCTTAGATAAATAGGCGCCCACCTGTATAACGAGAGGAATACTTTTCATGTTTTAGATAAATAGGTGCGCACCTGTATAACAAGAGGAATATTTTCATGTTTTAGATAAATAGGCGCCCACCTGTATAACGAGAGGAATATTTATATGTCTTAGATAAATAGGCGTCCACCTGTATAATGAGAGGAATACTTTTCATGTTTTAGATAAATAGGCGTCCACCTGTATAACGAGAGGAATATTTTCATGTTTTAGATAAATAGGCACCTACCTGTATAATGAGAGGAATATTTTCATGTCTTATATAAAAAGGCGCCCACCTGTATAACGAGAGGAATATTTTCATGTCTTAGATAAATAGGCGCCCACCTGTATAACGAGAGGAATAATTTTCATGTTTTAGATAAATAGGCGCCCACCTGTATAACGAGAGGACTATTTTCATAGTTTTAGATAGATAGGCGCCCACCTGTATAACGAGAGGAATATTTTCCTGTCTTAGATAGATAGGCTCCCATTTGTATAACGAGAGAAATACTTTTCATGTTTTAGATAAATAGGCTCCCACCTATATAACGAGTGGAATATTTTCATGTTTTAGATAAATAGGCGTCCACCTGTATAACGAGAGGAATATTTTCATGTCTTAGATAAATAGGCGCCCACCTGTATAACGAGAGGAATATTTTCATAGTTTTAGATAGATAGGCACCCACCTGTGTAACGAGAGAAATATTTTCATGTCTTAGATAGATAGGTGCCCACCTGTATAACGAGAGGAATACTTTTCATGTTTTAGATAAATAGGCGCCCACCTGTATAACGAGAGGAATATTTTCATGTCTTAGATAAATAGGCTCCGACCTGTATAACGAGAGGAATATTTTCATGTCTTAGATAAATAGGCGCCGACCTGTATAACGAGAGGAATAATTTTCATGTTTTAGATAAATAGGCGCCCACCTGTATAACGAGAGGAATATTTTCATGTCTTAGATAAAATAGGCGCCCACCCGTATAACGAGAGGAATAATTTTCATGTTTTAGATAAATAGGCGCCCACCTGTATAACGAGAGGAATAATTTTCATGTCTTAGATAAATAGGCGCCCACCTGTATAACGAGAGGAATACTTTTATGTTTTTAGATAGGCGCCCACCTGTATAACGAAATAAATACTTTTATGCTTTTAGATAGGCGCCCACCTGTATAAATAGAGGAATATCTTTCATGTTTTAGATAGATAGGCGCCCACCTGTATAACTAGAGGAATACTTTCATGTTTTAGATAGATAGGCACCCACCTGTATAACGAGAGGAATATTTTCATGTCTTAGATAGATAGGCGCCCACCTGTATAACGAGAGGAATATTTTCATGTCTTAGATAAATAGGCGCCCACCTGTATAACGAGAGGAATACTTTTCATGTTTTAGATAAATAGGCGCCCACCTGTATAACGAGAGGAATATTTTCATAGTTTTAGATAGATAGGCGCCCACCTGTATAACGAGAGGAATATTTTCATGTCTTAGATAGATAGGCGCCCACCTGTATAATGAAAGGAATATTTTCATGATTTAGATAAATAGGCGCCCACCTGTATAACGAGAGGAATAATTTCATGTTTTAGATAAATAGGCGCCCACCTGTATAACGAGAGAAATATTTTCATGTCTTAGATAAATAGGCGCCCACCTGTATAACGAGAGGAATAATTTTCATGTTTTAGATAAATAGGTGCCCACCTGTATAACGAGAGGTATAATTTTCATGTCTTAGATAAATAGGCGCTCACCTGTATTACGAGAGGAATACTTCATGTCTTAGATAAATAGTCGCCCACCTGTATAACGAGAGGAATACTTTTATGTTTTTAGATAGGCGCCCACCTGTATAACGAAATGAATACTTTTATGCTTTTAGATAGGCACCCACCTGTATAACTAGAGGAATACTTTTCATGTTTTAGATAGATAGGCGCCCACCTGTATAACTAGAGGAATACTTTCATGTTTTAGATAGATAGGCACCCACCTGTATAACAAGCGGAATATTTTTCAGTCCTTACATTTCAGGTCTTGAAACCAACAACTCATTGGAAACGGAAGGTTGCAACAAGAGGTCCCAACGCAAATTCAAGTGCATGAGTCAAAAGGAAGAGAAGACGCATCTTGAAAGAAACGACATGTGAACATTAAATTATGCCCAGCATAACAAATCTGATGAAGAAAGTCGTATCCCCCAAAAGAACCACCGAAAAGCTTAATGAAGGAAGCTATACCCCTGGCGGACCGAACCAGACAGTGAGAGCTGGTATTCCAAGAAGCAAAAGGCCGGTGTCATTCCCGTCAGTTCTCGGAAGAAAGAAGCACTGGAATAGACACAAGCCGACAAGAAAGCAAGGCATCAAGAACAAATGGAAGATAGATGGGATCTTGTAATCCGTAGTCTAGCCTAGCTTCTTGATTTTTCTTTTAAGCAGGGCGTAACAAGGAGATCAGTAAGCAGTAATAACAACATACAACAGTAGTAATGTTGCAGTCCCATGGTAGTCCCAGCTACCAAAACTTCCCGAACTACATTAACCTGATTCCCTTCTAGCCAGGGATATGTAGGAAACATTTGAAGCAAGGGTTCGGTTAAACCTTTTTCAAAAAGAAAAATGTTTCACACGGAGTACTCGGATGGGCAAAAATCGCTCGCTTTATCTTTGCACGAAAACCCTTCGTGTCTTCGGGCAAAGAGGGGCAGCTGTAAGCACGTGATTTTTGCCCTATGAAGAATCACTCCCAAAAAATTCAAAATAAAATGATTTTTCTTTGTGTGCAATTTTGAGAATTTTCGTGGCATTTTTAGGATAATTATTTGTATCTGTCCATGCATGTTTATTTGTTAAATTAATAAAAATACAAAAATATGTCATATTTGCATTTAGAATTTAATTCTACAATTAGGAGTAATTAAGTTTGTTTTACAAGAATGAAAATTACAAAAAATATGTATCGTTTGCATTTTTAGCATTCAGTATCAAATTGTGCAATTTTGTTTTAATTGGTGTTTAATTATGTATGATAAATGTTGCTAGGAATTAGTTAGTATTTGTGATAAGTTAATTTAATTTATAACTTAATTTAAAATTTTAATTTTTTAGGAAGATTAAAAGAAGAAAGGAAGTAGGAAAAATGGAAAATTCGGATTGGACCCAAACAAATCAGGCCCAAAATCGATACATGGACCCGGTCCAAATCAACCTGGTCTCACAGGCGGTGAAACGACGCCGTATTGGTGTCCCCATTCCGAACCATTGATTGATTCAAATGAACGGCCCAGATCAGACCACTCACTTACCTCAAACGACGCCGTATAGGGCTGTCTGAACTCAACCGTTAACCCAATCCCATCCAACGGCCTCAAACCACCCCCAGATGCCCGACCCATTTGGCCCCGGACCAACCCGACCTCCTTTTAAATGGAACAACACTGTTTTACGCTAGCCAAGGGATCCTGGCCATCGATCACGTTCTATCCAACGGCCAGGATCGATTCTTCTAAACCGTATATAAGCCCCACCCCTTTACCCACAGCCCCAAACCAAACCCCCTCTCACCTACTGTGCACCATCGTCCCAGAGACGAACCAAACATCCCATTCCAAACCCTAGCCGCCACCCTGCACTCTCACCGTAAACCCGGCAACCACGACGCCGGTGACCACCAAAATAACACCCCTGATGCACCCAACCACCCTGAACACGAATCCGTTAGCGTCTTGCCTCGAATCATTCCCCACCATCTCAAATCTTCGTTGGAAGGTTCGAGCAAAACCCCGATCTACACCAACCCACCGCAGATTCACACAGGTTACTACCCTGGCCTCACTCATGACCAAACCAAGTTTGGTTTGGTCCGAATCTACCCAGAAACCCTTAAGCTCCAAATCAGACCGTATAAACCCTAGAACACAAAAGCTTTGGGAATCCGGCCAGTTTAAACGGAGGGTTGGGGACTAATAGACCTTAATCGAGGTGTTCTCGGTTGAAAACACCTCGATTAAAGTCTGTTCGACCTCAAATGGTCAAATCCAGTCAAAGCCTGGGTCGTTTGTTGTTGAGCTTCCAAAGTAAGTTTTCTTTTCCCTTTCTGTCCTTGTTTGAATGCGGTTTGTGTTTGTTAGCATGTTTAGTTAGTTTGTTGATTTTACTGATATTTTCTGTCAATTTTCTCCATCCTCGTAAGACCTTTTTATTTGGTCGACTATTCTTCTGTCTATTGTTAAATACGTATGGTGAGATACATACTCGATTTGATTAATATCGTCGAGTGTTTCATTTATGTTGTTCCCCTGTTTTGTGCAAAGCTGCTTGAAGTCATTTGGTGACCTGTTCATTTTATTTGTTTATCGACTGATTGTTCTGTGTTATAGCTAGTATAGTCGATTGGATAAACGTCGTCGATTAATTTTATAGGTTTGAATGTTTTGATAGCCTCACATGATTGATCGAACCATTATAGTTTAGCTGATTGTTTGAAATTATCTGTGAATGGTTTGTAGCTGCAGTGCAATTAGAGAAAAAGCTAGAACTCTGTCTAGGGCAGTTGTTGTGTTTGAACTTCCATAAGGTCAAATTTCAGTTTGCTGAAGCTTAGGGTAAAACAGTAATACACAGGGGTTAAAGGGGTAGTTTGGGGATTGAAAAATTCACAAATTGGTTAGTTTTAAAGGGATGACAGTAGGGTACTGAAATATGATTAAACTAATACAATAGTGGGGAACAAAACTTGATAGCATGGGGCAATTGAATATTGTAGTCTCCCCATACCTTCTGGGTACAAAAACACATGAGAGGGCTGTCAGGAGGATGGGCATTTTGATTAGTTTAAAGGGGTATGGGCAGAGTGGGAAGGCAGCCTGGGGGGCTTGCCATTTCTGGCCTAAAAACAGACTCATTTAGAACAAGAGCGGGGACTGATTCTGAAGGACAGAAAAACGGATTCTTAAGGATAGAAAACTGATTTTAAGGAGGGAGGACTGACTTTTAAAAGAGAGGACTAATTTTGAGAGGAGGAGGATTTGGAGATTAAGATTTCATAGTAAGAAAAAGCAAAAACAGTGTTGGCTTTTAAATCTTGAAAGTCAGAGTATATTGAGTGTGAGATAGGCTAGATTTTGAATCGAAAATGTCCAGAGTTACAGATCTGTTGTTCTAGGCTACTTTTCTTATAGTTATTTTCAGTAGATTGAGAGATAGAAACTGAAAAGAGAGGTCTTTGCTTTGCTATTGAATACAACATTGTTACAGCTTCACTGGTCTGTTCATTATTTGATATTGCTGGTTGTTTTTTCCAAACTAGTTTTGCTGGTCTGCACTTGGGTGACCTGTTGCTGTTTCATTGAGCGTCCTGGGTTTCTGTTTTGTTTTAAAAATCTGTCACTGGGTGTTTGTGGTTGTGTTGCTGTGTTGATGAATCTGCTGTTTTGCTACTGCTACTGCTGCTGACTTCTTTTCTACTCTGTTTCTGTTCCTCTACCAGGTACACAACTTTATCATGGCTGTTGTAAGTCTGAAAATTTGAAGCATGAATGTGAGATGAAGAACTGAAATTTTAACGTTTAGCCTTGTAAATTCTGAAATTTTAAGTTGTGTAAAAGGGTAGTTAGTTTTCATTTGTTAGAAGCATGTAGTAGCTTTGCCATGTACAATTAAGTACCAAGCAGTAATAGCGAATAGAGAGCCTTGCATGTTATTCTACAAGAACCAATAATATAAGGATAACATTCTGTTAATTCAGTTTCTTTCTTTACAAAGCATGTTTCAAATACATATAAAGACTTTAGGTTAATTAATCAGTAGTTTGAACTGTTTTAGTTAGCATGTTTATTTAGAGTCATAAAAGGAGTTTTGTAGTTGTTGATTCCATTTCCGCCTTATCATGAAAACCAAAGGGTAAAAGTAAGTAGCAGGCCGGACGTAAAAACAAAATGGCCCAGGTCCAGTTTCGCACCCTGTATGCTGGGCCTGGGCCTAAAACTGTGCTGGCCCCCATGTTTTTTTCGTCTATCTTCGATGTTAACTATTTAGGTTTGAAATTTTTTTAATAATAACTCTCAAGCATGTAAATAAATTAGGTATTTTTCTTCTTTTATTCTAAAGACAAACGAAATAGAAAACGTAGTCTCTTTAGGATTATCCTTTTACAAAATAAATGAGACGAGTCTCGCCCAATAAAAGGTACAAACTGCGGGTCCCTCAATAAATGTACATTTAATTACTTAGACTTCGGGAGGAGCCATTTAGCAAACTTCACGGCTGTCCCTAGAAATAAGAACGCGATAGGCTCTTTAGGCGCGTGTTTAATAATCCCACCTTCTTAAATTCGGGTGTGCATTTCATGCAAGCCAAATCCAAATCCCAAAACACTGAATAAAAATGTGTTCCGGATTACGGGTGCATTTCATGTGACGCAATCCAAAGACATGTTTTTAAACGATGTTCACATTCTTTTAAAATATAATAGTAAAAAGCGGTGAAGAGTTAACTTGCACATGAGCTCATAATGGTATAAAATCAGATAAACAAACCGAATATGATAGTTGAGTGACCGTGCTAGAACCACGGAACTCGGGAATGCCTAACACCTTCTCCCGGGTTAAGAGAATTCCTTATCCGGATTTCTGGTTCGCGGACTGTAATACAGAGTCATTTTTTTCCTCGATTCAGGATTAAATTGGTGACTTGGGACACCCTAAATCTTCCAAGTGGCAATTCTGAAATAAATAAACAAATTCCGTTTCGATTGTCCTTTAATTGGAAAAACTACTTCGTCCCTCGCGGGGTCGGAAAAAGGAGGTGTGACAACTATCACCCGCTCATAATTCCACGGAACAACCTAGCTATTGACTATTGGTAGCTGGGTTACAAGTTTGATAATGACAAGATCTGTGCGAGCACCCTCCACAATTACCACAGGCTTGTTCGCTACCCCTGGTACCACTACTTTTGCTTTTCTTTGTTTCACTGCAACCTCATTTGAGGACCCCTTCTCGGCTACCACAGATGGTTCATTGTCTGTCCCTTTCAACTTGATCACTGAGTTCTCACTTGTCAGCTTTTCAACCGGCCTGACTTCACTGGACCGAATCATCATGACGGTCTGTGAAGGCTTCTAAGGCTCCCCTCCCTTACGCACTATCTCGATCGTATTCGTCTCATGATGGGCCGGCAACGGATTCTGGTTGATATTGGGCGCCTCCGGAGCTTGGACCTCAATCTGATTAGTATTAATGGGCTCTTGAATAGCTATTTTTCAATTTCCAGCACTTCTCTGTGTCATGCCCTGGAGCACCAGAATAATATTCACAA
Organism: Nicotiana sylvestris; assembly: GCF_000393655.2. NCBI lineage: Eukaryota > Viridiplantae > Streptophyta > Magnoliopsida > Solanales > Solanaceae > Nicotiana > Nicotiana sylvestris. The sequence goes on from NC_091065.1 coordinate 171,751,547, forward strand.
CTCACAGAATGATCAAGATTTCTCGGGGGAGGATTTGGCAGTTTCGGCTTGATCGGACTTAGCATACCCAATTGTCTCAACCTGTGGAACAAACTGATATAGGATTCTCCCAATGGAGTGAAGGTTTTCTTCTTCTGCAACCTCTCATTCTTAAATGCTTGGTTGGGCCAAAAACCTGATCCAGGCAGATTCCGGTAGGCTCTTGGGGGTGGATAGGCATTTTGTGGAGCTGGGTATGTATTTTGTGGGATGGGTGCACGCCATTGTGTGTGGGTCGAAGGTTGGTTGTATGTCTGGGCATGATGGATAGAAAAATAGGGGTCTGGTGGTGGGTAGTAGTGTTGGGGTGGATTATACGGGGTATGGGGGTAGGTTTGGTGGTGGGGACGAGGTTGATGATAGTGGTGAGGTGAACCCCTAGGCCCGAACCAAGCTCCTGAATCAATCGTTGCTACATCCTCTTTCTTCTTCTTTCCAATTACTCCCCCAGTTCCGCGTTGAATGGCATGGGTGGTTGCCTTAATAGCCGAGTAGCTCATGATTTTGTTGGACTTGAGCCCCTCTTCCACCATGCTCCCCATTTTCGCCACTTCATTGAAGGACTTGCCTACAGCCGATACCAGATGACCGAAATAAGTGGGCTCCAAGGCCTTCATGAAGTAATCCACCATTTCACTTTCTTTCATCGGAGAGTCAACCCTCATTGCTTGCTCTCTCCAATGGAAACCATACTCTCTGAAACTTTCATTGTGCTTTTTCTCAAGTTTTTTCAAGGACAGTCGGTCCGGAATGATCTCAAGATTGTACTGGAAGTGACAAGCAAATGCCTGGGCTAGATCTTCCCATGTGTACCATCTTCCATGATCCTGTCGAGTATACCATTCTAACGCTGAACCACTCAGACTCTGACTGAAATATGCCATTAACAACTCATCTTTCCCTCCAGCTCCCGTCATTTTGCTACAAAAACCCCTCAAGTGCGCTACTGGATCACCGTGCCCATCGTATAAATCAAACTTGGGCATCTTAAACCCTGCCAGCAATTGCACATCTGAAAATAGGCATAGGTCTTTGTAAGCCACACTTACTTGACCTCCCAACCCTCGCATGTCTCTGAATGACTGTTCTAAGCTTTTAACTTTCCAGAACATCTCCTCCTATTCGGGATTTTTGGAAGGCTTCTCAGCTTCCACAGGAAGATCAAAACAAGGAGTGTAGGAGTATGGTTCCGGAGCTTTGAAAGTGGGCTCCGAGGGATAGTACTGGTTATCATGATCTTGGAACAAAGGCTCGCTAGAGGATCTGTGAAGTGTAGCGGGAGGAGGTGCCACGAAGATAGGAGTGGCTGGTGGAGGAGGGTATGGAACTGGTTTGGGTGGTGGAGCTGGTGGTGTTTGGGAAGTTGTGCTCTGGTAGTGTTGATAGATGGGAAAGCTCGGGGACAAATCGGTGGCAGGGTGATCCTGAGACTGAGCCAGTGGCGGGATGAAGGCAGGGTTGGCGGGGTAGGCTGGTGGTGGTTGCCCTTTTACCCAGGCCTGGTACATTTCGTCCATCTGCTGCTTCAACTTATACATCTCTTTTTTCATCGAATTAACATCCAACTCTTCCACCTCTCTTGAAGGATCAATGACACTCGCATCAAGTTCCTAATTGGCCATGATCAATTTGTTTTTGGAACGGGTGTTGTATGGGTGAGTTGATAGAATGCCACACAAACTAACCACCTACATGTTAGTTGACGACAACAACAAACTTGTTAGCGATCAGGGTTTAACAGATAGGCAATCGCACATTTGGATGATGAATGCACCTAAGAAGTTAACGTTTCTATTATGCATTTGATCGGTTACTTGGGTCATCCCGGCTTTTCCTTATTTCTATTCGGAACTTCCCTTTTCTCTTTTTTTTTCATTCTTGCCTTTCTTTGCTTGACTTCTCTTTGTTTTTCTTTTCTCATTTCCCTCACTTGTTTTGCCATTGTTTTCTTCTCATGGTTTCTTATTTTCTCTCTTTTCCTTCTCTTTTCGCTCTTATTTTTCCTCTGTTTTCTTTTCCCCTCTCTCTTTTTCTTTTGGTTATGGTCGAATCCTATGGAGATTGCCTACATATCTATTATGCCCCGTAGTATTACGTCGATGTCATGCTCTGCAATTTTACATTACAGTGATGTACGTTTCGCAATATTAAGTTACGACGATGTTGCACCTTGAAATATTATACGTTAAAGTTTTCTCCTCAGTTAATTGACGTAGACTTGGGGATGAGCTCATTTTGACGTTAACATATTTACGTTATTTATAACAAGCGATAAATAAGTGTCCTGAAGGATAAAGGAGTACACCGATTAAAGAAAATGAGTTTTGTTGAAAGTGGATAATTTGGAGTTCAATATGGGTCGAGCGATAATACCCGATAAATATGAACTAGTACCATGCAAGGTACCATATGAACACGGTAGTATATTATATAAAGTATATATAAAGTATTTTAAAAATAAATAGAATTTTAAGTAATTTGGAGCAATTTTTAAATTATGGGGGTAATTGATTAATTACCAGGTAATAGGACATTACCCAGTTAACTAATAAGTAAGGAAAGATTACTAATCTTCACCCACTCTCCACGTGGCACAAGGCCAGCAAATTAAGAAATGACTCATGACAATTTTATAGGTGTCTTACACCTAAGGAATAAGAAAGTTTAATTTATCAAGATAAATCCTTGTAGGAATCTAACAATCTACAAAATGTGATATTATAACAATTAATATCAAAGCCATTAAAAGTCTAGAAACAGAAGCTATAATCCTTCCTACTAGTAGTACTACATTTTATTGCTACTACTTTTTCCTATCCTTTCATCGAGTATAATCCAGCACTATTGTGTTATAAATAATTTGACTTCTTGCTAAACAGTATATGCCCTTTCGTGACCTTAATTATTAGATGCAATGTTATAAGTAAACAACTAAATCACGCTGGAATTCAAAAGCTTTCTCTAGCAAAAATTTCGTTCAAATTAACATAAGCAGAAGCTCCATTCCATTCGAAGAATTCAAGGAATCCAAGTGTAAATTTCGCAGAAGCAGATTCGTTTAAATAATTCCAGGAACAGGTATGTTAAGTCTAAGCTATTCTTTCATTTGGCATGATCTCATCATTACATTCATATCCCAAAATTTACGTATATTTTGCTAGTTTCGCAAATTGCGTATATCTTTCTAGCACTGTAAGTTATAATATTCGCCTTATCGGGACTTCATATTAAGTTGAGTATTTCCTTTTTCCAGTCAAGAGAGCAGAGAGTTTATATATACAGTATTAAAAGTATTTTCATTACCATCGAGCTATAATCAATGGGCAGGCCCCTATTGGGCAACCTTTGATTAGATGGTAAGTTATATGATGATCCTACTGTGGCTGAGCACATATGAGCGAGCCCAGTTGGTCGAGATACAAAGCCTAGTATGGCCGAGCGCTTATGAGCCAGCCTACTATGGTATAGCAGATATATATGTATACCGAGCCTTATAGGGCCGGACAACTATTTTACTTACTATATTGAGATAATTGAGTCAGTATCAGCAGGTAAGCATATCTTCAGATTATTTTTGACTTCCAGCTACTTGTAGTTATTATATTATCAGTTCAGTTTCAGCTTTCAGTATATTGCCTTACATACTCAGTACATTATTTCATAATGACGTCCCTTTTTGGGGGTGTTGCATTTCATGTGTGCAGGTCAGACAGACAGTCGAGTAGGCCTCTTCAATAAGTGTTGCCCGAGTTCAGCTTGATCGGTAAGCTCCATGTCTTTCGGAGTTTCTGAGTCTATAGCCTTATATATATATATATATATCATGAGTAGGTTGGAGAGCCGTTCCGATCACAGTATATCCATCAGTAGAGGCTTGTATACATATCTTGTCAGTTAGCAGTATGTTGGGCTTTTAGGCCCTGTATGTATATTTGGTTGGTTTGTCTGCTGTAATAAATATGACGGTCTTGTCTGCCAAGTTTTATATTGATATTTAGTCAACATTCGTTGTCGTCTTGCTATGTGGCCCATGGCAAAAAGTATGACATCATATGTTCAGAGTCCCTTAGTTGTAAGTTGGTACGCTAGGATAGGTTAGGTACTAGGTGTGGGTCTCGCCCCTCAAGTTCGGGGCGTGACAAAAGTGGTATCAGAGCAGTTCTATCCTAGGGAGTCTACAAGCCGTGTCTAGTAGAGTCTTTCTTATGGGTGTGTCATGCACCACACTTATAAGCAGGAAGCTACAGGGCATTCAGGATTGTCACTCTTTCTTCTTACTCTAGATCGTGTGGTAGAGCTCACTTATAAGAATTCAAGTCCCGAGCTTCTATTTTTATTCATAATAAGACGATGCATACGTTCAGATAGATGATCGATAAGAGATATAGCCCTGAAAGTGTTGAATTAGAGGAACTCGACTTCGTATCATGCTTATGAAGAGTAAATATGAGGTCTTCAGCAGATCATGGGTATACCGAAAGGTGTAAGCTTCCTGATAAGAAGCCTTAAGGAAAGAATGCCTATCCACCTCTATGGTAAAAGACAATGAGAGATTAAGAAGATAAATACAAGCTTCAATAAGCAAAAGAAGCAAGGTGAAGAAGGGTACGAGGCGCCCAGTTAATGAAGGTTAACAACGTTTATAATTAAGGTAGAGGAACACGAGATTTTTGAGTTATATTCAATAGTAACAACGATATATACAATTGACCGTACCCATTATAGATATGCTTTATGGGGTTTAACAGAAGTAGTATAAGAAGATATGATGGATGAATTGTTTGCGTCAGTTAACATTTCTGAAGGATATTGCAAATATGCTAATAGATCTCTTTATGAGACACCTAGATGGTGCACTCTAAAATAGTGCAGCAAGATATGAGTACTACAAAGACATGCACTATAAGAGTTGAAGGGATAAATATTACCTTAGTGTGGCTCGCGTCCCTAGTAAAGCGAGAAGGTTAAGCAACTTGAAGAGCTACTGGATGGAGCAAAGGAAAGCTAAAAGCGAAAGAATGTCGTATTGAAGTTTTCACAAGAAAAAGGATATGCAGAAAGATTAGCAGAATAATGAGAAAGAGAGATAAGAAAGCATTATGAATAAGGCATGATACATGGATAAAAACGGTAGAGTGTTATAGAACCTATAGTTAAATGAAACAAGAGGCGAAAGGTGATGGGCCTTAAGACAACAAAAGTGCATAGGCCATAAGGTTATATCCTCATTTCGAGAAATAAGTTTGTGACTCCAACACGACTACCAGAGGGGAGAGTTAATCTCCAAAGTAATAGAAATCAGTATGGGCTGGTAAACAAGATAAACTAAATATGAATTAGGGATTGAATGATTGGAAAGTAGTTAGCATCATGGTAATTTCAGATTCTGTTCCAGCGGTAATAGAATGGACCACAGAAGAAGATTCATGATGAATCTAGAGAATGGTCATTCAGGGAAACGCTTCTCTAGAGCAAGCAATGTGAGCAAAGTTAAGCTTAAGAGATGGTATGTGCCAGTTACACTGAGTTTCACCCTCACGAGAAAGGGAATTTGTCATCCTTGGTACAGAAGGATTGCCGTAAGGCAAGTAAGGATCATCGATGTTGAGAAACGACGCCAAAGATGAAGAGGTAAAATATCTATAGGTAGATCCTCATGGCTTCAACTCTTAATACTCCCCTAAATGGGAGAATATGAAGTGATATGATGTTAAGTCAAAATTAAGTGGAATGGTAAAGGAAGAATGCAAAAAGAAAGGGGATGAGAGTGCACTATTCAAAGCCTACAGATAGGCTACGATCCCAGAACATTATGCAAACACAACGTCAAGGAGAAGAAGTGAGGCGTTCTTGCCCGGGATGTTATGGATAAATAAGGAGCCAGTGCGAGACGTAAGTTAAGACAAAGGAAATAACCCAAGAAAGATTTCACAGAATATTGACATGAGAATGGGATAACGAGTAGTTAGTAGTTGATTCAAGAAGAGCCTAGTCACGACTGGATAAGAAGTTATAGACAAATCAACAGATCATGCAAGATAAATGTAGTAAACCCCAATATGGAGAATTCAGCCCCACAGTTATGACATTGTACTACTTGAGATATATTCATAGAGGAGTTGGAGAAGTTAAAAAGGTGTATGAGTGTTACAGAAATAAAAGAGAGTGCCACTAGGAAGACGGTCAAAATATCAGTCCAGAAGCAACCCCACAAGCACAAAAGCATGGAGATAACTAACTACAGATAAGTATAGGCAAGGAAGGATAGTAGAAGGTCCGTCAAGTATACGATATAATAAGCTCGCATCTTTACAAGAGTTAGAGGATCCTCCCTAAGTAATATAGTGAAGGACTAGCTTAAGAAATGATGAAGAAGGCTTCAACCTAAGCACAATGACCTAATGAAGAAAGGGTCATGTAAAAGCAGTCTCACAACAAAAATTGTATGCCCTCCAAAAGAAAGTGGCACCTACCGTGACTAATGAATGGGGAGAAAGATCGAAGGTAATATTCGAGACTATATGAGTTGCACAAAAATTCTGGCATGTGTGGGAACTAGGATGAGTTAAGTATGCATGCAACAAGGGGCATAAAGACCAGGAAAAGTAATTGCATACGTTTAAAGAAAGTTGAGACAAAATGAAAGGAATTATTCGATCAATGATCCAGAGTTAGTACGTTGTGGATACACTCGAGATTTTTGAGCATTATTCAGGCAGCATGATACAGCCAGAGAAGACTCCGATATAAGTTAAAAGAAAGAATTGAGCCCAGGGTATAGACAAAGGATTGAATTGTTAGAAGATTGTATCATGGATATTCCATAATGCCCATGAAAGGCTAAGGTAATAACTGATACCATGAGCCATGGGTCGGAAGATAGCTTAAGCCTATGTAAAGGTTGATCAGGAGGAAGAGGAAACTAAAGAATTACATCACCTAAGTAAATTGATTATTGGACCTAGAAATATTATAGAAGTTGTGCTTGAGAACATGACAGGATCACTCTTAATATCAGACATTCAAGAGAAATAACACAACAACCATAATCTATAATGAATCTACAATAAAGCTAGTTAGAAGGGTACCAGTCTTATAGGAAGTTAGTATGAAACTCCCATGGAATTGTGTATGTACCAGAGGTGCAAGTATTATAATAGAGCTTCAAGTTATGGACATGAATTACACCTAGGTGGAAGGGAGGTCACGAAAGAGATAGAAGATACGATGCGAGATTTTAAGGTAAGTAAGGTAAAGGTGAACAACGTACGAGATACTCAAAGGCAGAAGATTGTGAATAGTCCATACTTCGGATAGAAGGCTATGGGCACGGGGATCCAATAACCGGGAATGATAGCGGCATCGTCGGTGGCATGTCTTCCAGCCTATGATTTCTAAGTACTGGGAGATCTAGTTAACAAAACAGAAAAAAATTGGAGACGATATGATGTCTCGCTTGACGTTCCAGAATAACATAAGAAAATCTATGGTGCAAGAAAATTGAAGGAAAGTTTATAAATGGATATATATAGGTCGCAAGCTAAAGGATGGTAGAGAGATAAAGTTTTAAGGAAGCATGAGTAAGGATGAGAAGAGACAAGTGAAAAGGTGACGAGAATGGATAAGCCATTAGGATTAAGCCCTAGGGGAAAAATTTTACGTAAGAAGTTTTAAGTTATCAATGGTATATTGTTGATCAATATTGAGGTGAATCATCAATATATGGACAAAAGTCACAAAGTATGAGATGAGATTAGATCGTCATTCTAAAGATGAGCAGTAATAAGAAAGCATTAAAGGACTTAAATTTATACATATGGAATAAGCAACAAGAGTAAGCTGGGATTTGGTAGCAGACCTCAGCAACGACAAATTAAAGTAAGAGTTATGGCAGTAAATTCATATGGATGGCTAAACAGACCTATGTGTTGAGATATAGCAATATTTGTGAATTCAACAAAGTACCTAGTGAAGAACTTCAGTATACTCATATATGCCCAAAGGGACATCTTATCAAGCTCTACATATGAATCCTAGAGATTGGGCACACTTACACAGTCAAAATTGTACAGGCTGCATGATGAAAGATAGTAACAGTTACGTGATTGGAAGGATTCCGACTACAAGTTGTGATGTGAGAAGGAGGCCTAAGGGGAGAATGCCCTAGAATTTTAGACTCATTCACAGAACAGTCCCCTAGATGGCAATGGGAGCTCTAAAGTATTCAGAAGGTATAAGTTACGAAAATGAAAAGTGCATCAGTCAACATTCGAGGACGAATGTTCCAAAGGGGAGAATAACGTTACGCCCCACAATATTACGTCGATGTTATGCTTTGTAGTTTTACATTATGGTGATGTACGTTTCGCAGTATTAAGTTACGACGATGTTGCACCCTGAAGTATTATACGTTAAAGTTTTCTCCTCAGTTAATTGACGTAGACTCGGGGATGAGCTCATTTTGACATTAACATATTTACGTTATTTATAACAAGCGATAAATAAGTGTCCAGAAGGATAAAGGGGTACACGGATTAAAGAAAACGAGTTTTGTTGAAAGTGGATAATTTGGAGTTCAATATGGGTCGAGCGATAATACCCGATAAATATGAACTAGTACCATGCAAGGTACCATATGAACATGGTAGTATATTATATTAAGTATATATGAAGTATTTTAAAAATAAATAAAATTTTAAGTAATTTGGGGCAATTTTTAAATTATGCGGGTAATTGGTTAATTACTGGGTAACGGGATATTACCCAGTTAACTAATAAGTGGGTAAAGATTACTAATCTTCACCCAATCTCCACGTGGCACAAGGCCACCAAATTAAGAAATGACTCATGACAATTGTATAGGTGTCTTACACCTAAGGATTAAGAAAGTTTAATTTATCAAGACAAATCTTTGTAAAAATCTGACAATCTACAAAATGTGATATTATCACAATTAATATCAAAGCCATTGAAAGGCTAGAAACAGAATCTATAATCCCTCCTACTAGTAGTACTACATTTTATTACTACTACTTTTTCCTATCCTTTCATCGAGTATAATCCAACAATATTGTGTTATAAATAACTTGACTTCTTGCTAAATAGCATATGCCCTTTCGTGACCTTAATTATTAGATGTAATGTTATAAGCAAACAACTAAATCACACTAGAATTCAGAAGCTTTCTCTAGCAAAATTTTCGTTCAAATTAACATAAGCAGATGCTCCATTCCATTCGAAAAATTCAAGGAATCCAAGTTTAAATTTCGCAGAAGCAGATTCGTTTAAATAATTCCAGGAACAGGTATGTTATGGCTAAGTTCTTCTTTCACTTGGAATGATCTCGTTATTATATTCATATCCCGGAATTTACGTATATTTTGCTAGTTTCAAAAATTGCGTATATCTTTCTAGCATTGTTACTTATAATATTCTCCTTATCGGGACTTCATATTCAGTTGAGTATTTCCTTCTTCTAGTCAAGAGAGCAGAGAGTTTATATATACAGTATTAAAAGTATTTTCATTACCATCGAGCTATAATCGATGGGCAGGCCCCTATTGGGCAACCTCTGATCAGATGGTAAGTTATATGACGATCCTACTGTGGCCGAGCGCATGTGAGCGAGCCCAGTTGGTCGAGATACAAAGACTAGTATGGCCGAGCGCTTATGAGCGAGCCTACTACGGTAGAGCAGATATATATGTATACCGAGCCTTATAGGGCCAGACAACTATTTTACTTACTATATTGAGAGAATTGAGTCAGTATCAGCAGGTAAACATATCTTCAGATTATTTTTGACTTCCAGCTACTTGCAGTTATTATATTATCAGTTCAGTTTCAGCTTTCAGTATATTTCCTTACATACCCAGTACATTATTTCGTAATGACGTCCCTTTTTTGGGGGTGCTGCATTTCATGTGTGTAGGTCAGACAGACAGACGAGTAGGCCTCTTCAATAAGTGTTGCTCGAGTTCAGCTTGATCGGTAAGCTCCATGTCTTTCGGAGTTTCCGAGTCTATTAGCTTATATATATATATATATATATATATATATATATATATATATATATATATATATATATATATATATATATATATATATCATGAGTAGGTTGGAGAGCCGTTCCGATCACAGTATATCCATCAGTAGAGGCTTGTAGACATATTTTGTCAGTTAGCAGTATGTTGGGCTTTTAGGCCCTGTATGTATATTTGGTTGGTTTGTCAGCTGTAATAAATATGACGATCTTGTCGTCCAAGTTTTATATTGATATTTAGTCAACATTGGTTGTCGTCTTGCAATGTGGACCATGGCAAAAAGTATGACATCATATGTTCAGAGTTCCTTAGTTGCAAGTTGGTACACTAGGATAAGTGAGGCACTAGATGTCGGTCTCGCCCCCCAAGTTTAGGGCGTGACAGTATCATGACCCCGCATGAATCAGACTCAAATAAAAATACAGACTCAAATAAAAATCACGAATACATCAGTGCCTCAACTGCTTCTGGGGCCCGCGGGACATTATTCGGTCTCGCCACGGGCCGACGTGCTAAATCCCCTTGGAGGTGGTAGAGATCTTCCATTATCCGGTGGACAAAGGTCATCACAATGGAAAAGAACATGGATCTAGTCATATCCTCACAGCTACTGCACTTCATTGCGATGTAGTCGACGATCCTTCTGACTCTCTCTCTTATGACACCCTTTTCTTGCAACAAACGCCCAATCTGCTGGGCCCTGGCTTCCAAAGTTTGTTCGGCTACATGATTCTGTTCTTGAAGTTGTTGTAAATCTCTTTCTAACTATGCCATCGCTGCGTAACAGTGTTCCCTTCCTGCCTTAAAGTCTTTTGCTTGCTTGGTCATTTTGTTCTCAAAGATGGTGACCCTTTTCTTCAACCTCAGAACCTCATTGTCATATTTCTCTTTTAATTTCTTAACCAAGCGCACTCGTTCCTCTGCATTTTTAGCCAGCTTTGCTCGAGCCCTTGCTAATTCACCCTCTGCCTTGTTCAAATCGAAGCCATACTCACTCACCTTCTACCTAAGGTTCTTTATGAGTTTTTCATCTTTTATGCTCCTGGCAGGATTTTCAGCTGCTATTTTCATTTTTTGAATCAGGGCTCGAAGGGCCACATTTTATTTGGCTAGCCTTTTCTTTTCACCCTCATCTGCCGTGGCTTGTGAACCACTCTCGAACTGATGATCCTTGACTTGCTTCTCTAGCTTGCTTATGGTAGCCCTATACTCATTTTCTTTTGCCAACCAAGCCCACTGCTCTTGTGATGCCTCAACAAATTCCTGAAGTTAGGGTCTTTTGGCCGGCCTCCCAAACTCAATTTCCCTTTTATACCAAGCAAGGTACCCTGGTGAAACTTCACCTTTGGATCGATCATGTACACATGTATTTGCCGTCAAGTATTGACACTCGCTCCAAATCTGGTGGACTGCTGCTTCATGAAACTGACCATCAGGGCACATCTTGACTACTTGAGCACTACGATCTTAATCTTTCGGAACTATTTGGCATCTCCCCAGCTGTCTCAAAACCCGGTATGGGGCATAAGGTTGGATACTCCTGAGACCCATCAAGAGGAAATAAGGCCCGGTAGCTGGCATGTATATGATCTCACCTATAGGAAGCCATCCAAACGTCCACTCTATTTGGTTTTCAGTGAGGGAATGGAGGTATGATACCCATTCTGTGACCCCTTCTAGCAAGCTGATTCCATCAACCCTTGTTTAAAATTCCTCTATGCAGGATTTCTCTGTCAACCCATAACTCATGAAGTGAGAACGATGGCATAGATGTTCAATCATCCACATTTGTAGCAACAAATTGCATCCCTCAAAAAAGTCTCCCCCGGCTTTGCAGGCTGTGAGAGCACGGAAGATTTCTGCTACTATCATGGGTACGAGGGTGCTTTTGGCCTGATTAAGCAAAGTGCTGACAACCCCAACTATTCATATGTCGATATTTCCATCTTTCCTAGGAAACACCAGAAGTCCCAAGAAGACCACCATAAAAGCAAAACACCTGTGTTCTTCCCATTTGAGACGGTTCCCTTTGCTACAAATTTTATTTTCTGGATTGTTAAACCCTCCTATGTGGCCATATCTCTGGTATATAAACTGCGGAGTGGAAAAACCGGCTGCCAAATCTGGGTTGTGAACCCCCTACTTATCTTTAAGGAGTCTAGGAATCTATGCACAACGACGACTCTTGGAGCAACCAAATACTTGTGTCTTAGAGGAACCTCGACGCTCCCAATATACCCGGCTATTTCTTCCAAAGTTGGGGTGAGTTCAAAATCTAAGAAATGAAAGATGTTGTGGGCCGAGTCCTAGAATGTAACCAACGCCTTTATGATGTCTCCTCTAGGCCTAATCTTCAACAACCCGGTGAGGCCCCCAAGTATTGATTGACCATATCTTGCCCTGATTTACCCAGATCATCCCACCACATATGCAGCTCCAAAGGGATTTTTTTCATAACTGTTATTGGCAAATTTTGACTCGTGCTCATTCTGCACATTTATTAAGGTGATTAAGCAAAAATCAAGACTCATTTGACTCACAAAACAAAGTTAGCATTGTTTTTCTTTTTTTTTTGTCAAAATAAAATAATAATAAAAAAACCGGGCTTTGCAAATACGGCCTTTTAGCACTTCAAGGATGAAGATTTTAAGGCTGTGTTGGCTAACTAGCCAAAACCTTGAAAAATGACCAAAGGCGGCTATTCTTGCAAAAATAGCCTTCTGACTCCCTTTGAGGGACATTCAACTATTTTTGATAAGAATGACATAACCTTACTTATTTGCAATAAAAATAAAATTTTGTTCTTTTTGGGCTATTTTGTAAAAAGGAAGTTGGACCCAATGGGGGTTGCCTACGTATCCCACATCCAGTGAGAATCAAACTGGCGTAGTTCGGGCAAAAACCAACTCTTTTTTTTCAAAACAAAACAAATATTTTTCTTTCAAAATTTCGGCAGAGTTTCAGTATATTTTGGGACGTCGTTTTTTCAAAACAGGAAATTATCTCTCTCAGCTTTCTCATTGGCTTTCCCTAAGTTTATCCCTACAAGCCGGTCAACATGCAAATCTGAAGAAAATGAATGCACAAGTAGCAAGTAAGATGCATCAGGATGGTCTTTTTATTTCGGGTACACCTGTCTTAGACATACCCAACCCCTGTGTTGAGTCTCCAAAGTCAAATGCACATGATGCAAACAAACGTTCCTACTAGGGATCCGGCATGAGGCTGAGTTATTCTAGGTTCAAAACCTGGGTATTTGTTCTAGACTTGTGTACCCGAGCGGACGACTCGAACCGAGGAGGGGGCTATATCATTTCATTTTAAGAAATGCGGGGACTATCTGTATACAGTTGAAATCGGAGAGCTCGATTTCGAGGACTTAACGGTACCCCATGCTTGAGTTCGGGCGGCACGAAGTAAGGACCAGATCTGACTGGAAAATGCATACCTCGAGAGAGCAAATCGGAGACCCGTCATGATCTGCCTCGAGGGCAGTACAATTTCAATGACACTCAAGAATGAGCGGGAATTTCTCAAGGGCACGTGGATCAGGGCATAAATTTGTTTACTGTGAAAATGATGATAACAATTAAATTTGTTGATGGGACTCTAAAAATACGTGATCTATTTTTATGCTAGTTTATTAAGCAGTTAATGCTAAGTATATGAGATTTAGAGATGAAGTAAAGTTAAAGAGAGAGAGCTATAACCAAACCGATAGGTCGGCCACTTGGGACCTCGAGGTCGATCCCGGGACTCGGCCACGAACTATTGAGGGCAATCAGGGTAGGGCTAACAATTATGAGGCGATTAAAGAGGGATCTTTATGGTCAATGGTAAGCAATAGATGATGAATAAGTATGGGGATAACAAATAAAAGTAATAATGTCGAGAGAGTGTATGAGAAAGCAAAGAGAGTGTTCTTCTATATTTCTTGTGAAATGGATGGAGCAACAGAGTTTACAAAGTGCCAAGGATCCCCCTTATATAGTAGGGAAAATCCCAACATAGTACAAAATACATTAATGATAAAGAAAACGGGATGGGACAGCTGACTAACTTCATGATACAGGTTCATACTAGCCTCAGACTAGCCTTACAGATTTTGCCAGCCCCGGCTGTACTCTTTGGAAACTCCCCATGCTCGTTGGGGTCACAACCAACATTATCCCTAGGTCGGGTGTCGATAGACCTCGAGGGGGAGTACTCAGTCTGTGGTCTGGAGCCTCCGAGGTGATCTTCCGAGATGCCTTATTAACGAGAAATTGGTTCTCCCAATTTCACCATATACAGATAATCCTCGTGTTTCTTAGAGAGGAGCGACAAGAAACGATTTTGACATCCCACTCTTCGGGCTTCCCATAATGACATCATGCTGGTGACGCAAGCCTTTATGATTATCGAAACGTTTCGTCATTTCGCTTTTCCAGGACCATTCAACCATTTCGCTTTTCCAAGACCATTCAAGGACGCATTGAATGTGCCTGTCGTTACATTTTTCGAGGGCTATAATGGCGTTGTCGGCTATGTTGCCTCTCTTTCTATAAATGGGGGCCACCTAGGATCAGCCTTTTACCCAATTATCTTCCCACACCTATCCATTACTCCTTTCCTGCTATCTTTATTATTTGTCGTTCACCATGTTTGAGGCCTATGGCCTCAAGATTGTGTGGCGATATCAGGCATGCTACGACTTATCTCCCGGACCTTCTCTGGTCAAGCAAGATTACATTGTTTTTCTGTCATTGTTGTTGTTGTTGTTGTTGTTGTTGTTGCCGTTGGCTCGGGACGACGAAACAGAGGGCCGATTTCCTTTGACCCGAGGAAATACTCAGATTATACACCGCTGCTCACCTCCCATGACTCTCCGGTCCGGCACCTCGCTCCCTTCACTTTCTATGGAGTGAGGTGGGACTATCTACTAACTGTTGCATCCCGCACCGGGGAAACGTCTCAAGAAGTGGCTTTATAGTAGTAGCCTGGCAAAATCCATACAAGCCAGATTTTTCACCCAGCCACTTCTTCGTTCCTTCCTGCCTTTTCCGCGTCACTTTGCTCTTCTCCATCGCTTTCCTCTTCGTCGTCTCCCCTTTTGAAGATGCCATTATAGGGAATCGAGATAAGACTCCCGAGGGGATTGCGCTTGGAAGATATTGTCCTTGAGGACGCGTGCTTGAGGAGATGATTCCCGAAAATGTTGCTATTAAGGACGCACCTTTGAGAATAGGCTAGGCTCTTAGGCTTTTATTATATGTACACCTTCCTACTTCTTTGTTTTTGTGTATAGACCCCTCGTGGACTTTTGTAATCATATGTAAGGACCCCTCACGGTCTTTTGTAACTGAATATTCATGAATAGAGAGATATTTTCTCACTTTTGATCTTTGATGCTTGTTGTATTTTATTGTGTTTGTGGAGATTTTGCGTGCACGACTCTGTTTGATGTTGCTAATACCGAACCCAGATGCGAGTATTCCTTCTGGCCTTTGGTTGATAAAAATAGTTTCCTGGGGGATCTTTTGCCATTATTCAAGCCAAACATGGATTGATCCGATAACCTCGGAACGTCGGGACCCTTACGTTGAGTCTAAAAGAAGCAGGGCTTCGAACCCCTAAACTGAGACTCAGCCCTTGGACCTTCGAGACCAGTCCCCGAGTGAGGGTTGATTCGGGGCATTTGGAGACTTGTCTTGAACTTAATGTATGTAATCTTAAGGCATTGTAGATAGGTTCCGGATGAGGGACTGCCCAGTTCAGGATGATATTTGTAATGTTTTTAAGGCTTCTTGGAGCCTAACATTCTTTGGATGGAGATCCTCGAGGTCGGGTACCACCTCGAGACTGGAGAAGGCGTTATTGGCTTCCTGGAGCCTAGCCTTGTTTTGATAGAGGCCTCGAGGTCGGGTACCACTTCGGGATTGGAGAAGGCGTTATTGGCTTGCTAGAGCCTAACCTTGTTTTGATGGAGGTCCTTGAGGTCGGGTACCACCTCGGGACTGGAGAAGGCGTTATTGGCTTCTTGGAGCCTAGCCTTGTTCTGATAGAGGTCCTCGAGGTCGGGTACCACCTCGGGACTGGAGAAGGCATTATTGGCTTCCTAGAGCCTAGCCTTGTTCTGATGGAGGTCCTCGAGGTCAGGTACCACCTCGGGATTGGAGAAGGTGTTATTGACCAGTTTTGTGGCAGGCGAACCATCGCCGTTTTACCCATATATAAATGGGGTTGTTTCTGCTTTTTTGGGGTTTTTATCATTTTAAGCAATTGCCCTTATTTTTTTGCGCCAGCCATTTGGTACTTTAGTGCTAACGCGTCTGCACATATTCCTACTTTTTAGTTCTCTAATTTCATCACCGCTACGGCCGATATGTCGGGGCCTGTCCGACAGGGAGAAGAGAGCTCCGCCTCCGGTCTTCAGGATCAACAAGAGTACGCCTTGAAGACCACTTCATTGATAGGAGAAGAGCATCTTGAGTTATTGAGAAAATAATGTGGATCGGGGGAGAAAGTGATGTTACAGGCATTTTCCATAGGTGAGGGCATCACGGATCATGCTGATGGGTTTTTGAATGTGTACACGTATCCTTTCACACTAGGCCCCTTTGATAGGGTTGTGCTCGACTTCTGCTTAAAGTATCGGGTTACTTTGGTGCAGATCCATCCGTCATTTTGGCGAACAGTGCTGATGATGAGATTTTTCGCGGAGAAGCGGGGCTTGATTTTACTCTTAGTCATCTTATCAGGATGTATCGGCCCTTCCACCATCGAGGTCTTCTGACCTTGCGATGCTGATCGACTACACCCTTCATTGTTGATGACG
Organism: Nicotiana sylvestris; assembly: GCF_000393655.2. Lineage (NCBI taxonomy): Eukaryota > Viridiplantae > Streptophyta > Magnoliopsida > Solanales > Solanaceae > Nicotiana > Nicotiana sylvestris. The sequence goes on from NC_091065.1 coordinate 171,768,446, forward strand.
AGGAAGATGGAGACTGGGGATGGATGAGTCGCTTCATCCAAGTGTGGACCCCTGATATTATCCCCGGGGAGCTCATGTCATTCCCTGCGGAATGGAATTATACTCGTAAGTGGTGCATCTTGTGCTTTATCAGTTCTGTCTATAGCGAAAGCCTGGTTTTGTAGACGTGCCTTCTTTTCTTTTCCCGTAGTGGTTTCGTGGGTGCCGGGCGACGTTCCTGATTTGCCAGACCAGGTCCGAAAGTTGGCGACCTACTCTACTAGTGACGAGCGCAAGTGGAGAGCTGCGTCCCAGGGCAGATGGGAAGCAAAATACCATCATGAGTGTTTTGCTATTCCTTCCTTTCCCCTCTTTTACGTGGAGAAGCATATCCCCCTTTACACACATTAATCTTACTGTGGTAGGAATTAGAGAGACTTTCGAGGCAAGGCCGCATTCCTTCGAAGAGAGGGAAGGGTTGCCAGCTCCCGGGCTGAATAACGGCAATGATGAACGAGAGTTGCTTTCACAGGGCGATGGCACTCAAGGTAAGGCGGAGTGGGACCGGGGCTTTGGAGCAGAAGCATCATCCGAGCCTATCGTGTCTGTGGCTCCTGGTTTTGGAAAGTGGGTTTTTCCATTGTTGTCACCTTCTTTTTCCGTCGATAGCATTTCGAGAGATATTAGAAAACTGGGGTGGCATACACCGAGCGACCGTGCTTCGACCGGAGTTGGCTCTTTCAGGGCCGAAGGGACTGGATTGGTAGGTGTGCGTTCGGCCTTCGAGGAAGCCCAACGGCTTCACTTTGCAGTGAGTTTCGGCACAGGTTTTTCGAGCATTGCGCCTTCCCTTCCTTGTTGAGTTTTCTTTTGCAGGCATTTGACAAGCTTAAGTCCAGGCTGCTTCATTGTGAAGCTAGGCTACGGAGAGCTCTAGATGAGGAGATATCCTTGAGGCTCCTTTGTGATGAAAAGGAAGTCGAGCTGGTACACCTGCAGTATTAGGTGGGTCAGAGCATGAATTACGAGAACCACCTAAAAGAGCAGGTAGTTTTCTATCTCGGGTGAGTGTGCATTCCGCCTCCTGGTTCCTGGGGCTAATACTTAGTTTATTTCAGCTGCAAAAAAAGACGGAGGCCCTGGAGCACCTTCAAGATAAAGTTGACCGGGCCAGGCGTGAGCATGATGAATTGAAAGATCGGGCGGAGGCTCAGGCTTTGGAAGGGAAGGATGCTCTGGCCAAGGTTCGTGCTTTTGAAGATCAACTTCGCATAGATCATAACAACACTTTGGTTCAGGCAGAAATGATTGCAAAGCTTGAGTCCGAGCTTTCGAAAATCAAGGCTAAGATCGTTGATGTCTGGATAGAAGCTGCAATGAGCCAGACTAAGGCTGACTGGGAGATGTTGATCTACTCAAAGGATGCTACTGATGCTCAAGCCGAGTTGAGAAGGATCCTCGACCGCGAAGGGAGGATTGAAGAATATGCTCATTGCAAATCCCAAAGAAAGACCCTCAAGGAGATCCGTGTTAGGGGTTTTGCCTTCCTAAAAGAATCGGCGCTAGCAAGGGTGGATGAGCGCGACGCTCGATTATTTTTGCCAGATGCCGAGGAAAGAGAGGATGAGGCCAGTAGGCCATAACCCATAGGGTCATAGATTGTGCCATCTGTATGTACCATTTCCGAAGCACGTTTGTAGACGGAGATTGCATTTTTTCGCACATGTGTATGAAAGAAAACCTTGCAACTTTGCTCTTTTCATATCTTTTTCTGTCTTGATTTTGACCAGGCGAGCTGGTTTTGTGTTGGTAGGAATCCTCAGAGTGACGATGTGGCCCCGGGGCTCATTGGACTGGCCAGTAGGCTCTTACGTAATTCCCCTCTTAGGCATACTTAGGCCACTTGTTGTGGGCTAAGTCCCCGAGTCAGGCATCGACTTGAGCTTATTTGACCTTCGAATGGACGAATTTTAGGCTGGCGATAGTGACTCTTGCGCTTTAAGTCGAAACGACCTTTTAATGTAAGCTGGCAACAATGGCTATTATGCTTTGGGTCGGAGCGACCTTTTAATGTAAGCTGGCGATAATAGCTCTCACGCTTTGGGTCGAAGAAACCTTTTAACGCAAGCTGGCGACAATGGCTCTTACTCTTTGCCCTTAGATATATATAGTTAACTATTTTGGGTCCAGTCTCCGAATCGGGTTACGACTCAAGCTCATTTTGACCCTCTAGTGTTCAGATTTCAGGCTGGCGATAGTGGCTCTTACGTGCTTGGTCGAAGCGACCTTTTGTATGTGTGCCCTTGAGGCTCATTAGGCTGGCGGCTATGGCTCCTATGTGCTTGGTCGATGCGACCTTTTATGTAGGCTTTATTTTCCTCTTGTTAAGGACTTTTGAAGTAATTTTTGCTTGACTCGTCGTCAGTTCTAGAAGAACCTCGATTTCGAGTAACTTGCGGCGATGTTCGAGCACCTTAAAAGGTTTGGCTCGGAGGCTGAGTAGCTCGAAGCCTATGATTTGGAGCTGACATGGTCGAAGCTCATTTGCCTATGTTGGGGTTATCCTATTTAACCGGTTCTTTCCGAAGTAGATTCGGAGTAATTGAAGGCCTGTGTGGGCTGGCAGCAATGGCTCTTACACCTTGTAGTGACGGTCGGGCATCCCCGAGTCGTATTATTTCGGCCGGTACAGCCGTGTGACCGGAGTCACTTGTGTTTGGCCGGAGCCTTTGAGTCCCGAGTGAAGTAGTTTCGGCATCTATATCGAGGGTATGCCTTTTTAGGGGTCTTACAAGTTCGATATATAGCCGAAACTTTGAGATCGGGTCTATGCCTTTAGTAAGGTCTTACAAGTTTTTCATGCCGTTGAGGTCTTACAGTTTTGTCACTTGGTAACAAGTGTGGTTCATGCCTTACTTGAGGTCTTGCAGATTTTTCATGTCGTTGAGGTCTTACAGGATTTTCATGTTGTTGAGGTCTTACAGATTTTTCATGATGTTGAGGTCTTACAAATATAGTCATAGCCTTAAGTAGTTCTTACGAGACAGAGTCTGCCCGCTCGGGGCCTTAGGGCCTCAAGTTTTTATAAGTCATTGAGGGTTTCCTGACTCGGGAGCCATTATTCGCAAAGTTTGTATTGCCTCGTCGAGGAATTACGATTTTGGAGATCCTGGCCCTGAGGTCATACGTTCTTGGAAATACCGACGCCAGTCCCCAAGTGTTGGGGCACCTTTGGCCTGGGAGATGTTTCACGATTGTTGCCTCGCCTGAGGGCTTGTCATTTTGGAGTCCGGACCCAGAGGTCATTCGGGCGTTGAATTGTAGACGCCAGTCCATAGTGTTTAGGACGTTTTCGGCGGAGAAGTTGTTTATACGAAGGTGCTGAGCCTTTTTTAGAGTGTGAGATGTTTTGATAACAAATATTCTTCAATTATTTGGTACAAGTGTACACATTTTCGCAGTCGGGGGCCCGACTATATGGACACGGTTAGTTCGATCATTTGGTTCGGTACATCATTTTCCTATAGGGACCCGATTCGACGGCTCTTGACTTTTTTGAGTGGATGGCCTTCGGGGGGGTTCCCCCCAGTGTTCGAGGTTGATTGCAAAAGAAGCCTCCAACATTTGTTGAGTTTCCCTTAGGTAGCATGCAGATGTTACCTCATTAAAAACCTTGCCGGTAAAACCCTTTTCAAGATAAAAACTCGATCGAAGGAAAAGAGTGCAACGGATATTCGATCGGGCTTGATCGAAGGCGGGGCTTGGTTACCCTTTGGCTCTTTTACGAGCGGAGGTCCTGATACCGGTGCCACATCGTGCACCGCGAACATTTCCCTTGCCGCATACTGTTCCCCGTAGACGGTTTTGATCATATCCTTTGACGGCAATTTCATCATTTGGTGTAGTGTGGATGGTACTGCTCTCATGCAGTGTATCCACGGCCGTCCGAATAAGGTGTTGTACCTCATGTCTTTCGATGACATGGAATTTGGCATTTTGGGTCGTGCTGGCCACGGTGACTAGGAGAGTGATTTCTCCTTTCGTTGTTTCACTTGCCATGTTGAATCCGTTGAGGACTCGAGTGGCGGGCACGATTTGTTCGAGCAATCCGAGCTGCTCTATCACCCTCAACCTGATAATGTTGGCCGAGCTACCTGGATCCACGAGTACACATTTTGTTTGAAAGAATTTACAAGGAAAGAGATTACCAATGCATCATTGTGAGGTTGAGACAAGGTCTCGGTGTCCTCTTCGGAGTTGGTGGCAATCCTCGGTCCTGTGGTCGTGCGTGTTGTGAAACTCGCACACTAAGTTGTGATTCCTTTGTGAAGGATCCGATTGTATAGGCCTGGGCCACTTGGCGTCTTTGATTTTACCGATGGCGAACACGATGTCGAACACATCGACATTGAAGTTGTATTCCAACAAGTGAGGTGCACCCATTGGCCCCGCACTCCTATCGAATCTGGCTCTGTTTATGAGTCCCCAAGGATCCTGTCCTCAATCTATCCTCTGATATTTGTGAGGTGGGTTGTGCCTCGGCGCGTTCCTCCTTTCTTCAATGTACGGCTGATATCTTTCTTTGTTTGGTTTTGGCTCCTGGCATTTGGGTATACTGAGCCCGAGGGGGCTCCTAACTGGTCATCTTCAGCCCTGATTTTCGATTGGTACCGGTTGTAGACGTCCGACCAGGTCACAGCTGGATACTCGATCAAATTCTATTTCAACTATTTTGAAGCCACTGAGCTTCGTTCATTCAGACCTTAAGTGAAAGCCTGCACCGCCCAGTCATCGGAGACTAGCGGGAGCTCCATCCATTCCATTTGAAAGCGAGACACAAATTCTCGCAGCATCTCGTTCTCCCTTTGCTTTATTTTGAAACGGTCGGATTTCCTCGTTGCTACTTTTATGGCACTGGCATGTGCCTTTACAAAAGAGTCTGCTAGCATGACGAATAAATCTATGGAGTTAGGAGCCAAGTTGTGATACCACATCATGGCCCCCTTTGAGAGTGTTTCCCCGAACTTTTTCAGTAATACGGACTCGTTCTCATCGTTCTTTATATCGTTTCCCTTTACCGCGCAAGTGTAGGCAGTAACGTGTTCATTGGGGTTCGAGGTCCCATTGTACTTTGGGAGTCCTGGCATTCTGAACTTCTTTGGAATGGGTTTTGGGGCCGCTTCCTCGGGGAACGACCTTTGTATGAACTTCTTCGAATCCACACCTTTCAAAACTGGGGGTGCGCCCGAAATTTGGTCGACCCTGGAGTTGTAGGTCTCGACCTTCTTATCATTGGCTCTATCATTTTCTCACCCGATTCGATCCTTTTGGTGAGGTCCTCGTGCATTTTTATGATGGTAGGGTCGACTATCGATCTGTTATTGCTTGATCTCTCAGGTACCTGTTTGGCTGGGGGAGCTGTCCCTAGCACTACCATGCTGGGATTTCTCTGGAGACTTTGCAGGTGAGCAAAAGCTAGCTGTTGTGCCTGCAACATCTCAAAAATATCATGAAGGCTAACCTCACGTTCCTCCCTAATTGGGGTTTCCCTTGCTTCTTGTTGATCGCCTTGGTGCATGCTCCTGTCAGTGTAGGAGCTTATGTCGATGCGCTGGGCGTCGCGTGAGACCGCATCCACGCGGACTGGCTCCGGTGCATTCCCAGGGTTTTGCGGTGACACAACATCACCTGGAACAGCCACACCATTTTCCCCATAGTCCTCAAGATTGTTGTTTTCATCTCCATTTACCGAGTTAGACATTTCGACCTGAAATTGAAGATTTGGACAAGATAAGGCGTGAAAGATAACTAGTGTTATGGAGTAAAACCAGCAAGAAAATAATCACTATTATTTTTAGCCCCACGGTAGGCGCCAAACTGTTTACCGTAAAAATAATAATAACAATTAAATTTGTTGATAGGACTCTAAAAATACGTGATCTATTTTTATGCTAGTTTGTTAAGCAGTTGATGCTAAGTATATGAGATTTAGAGACGAAGTAAAGTTAAGGAGAGAGCTATAAGAAACCGATAGGCCGGCTACTTGGGACCTCGAGGTCGATCCCGGGACTCTATCACGAACTATTGAGGGCAATCGGGGTAGGGCTAACAATTATGAGGCAATTAAAGAGGGCTCTTTATGGCCAATGGTAAGCAATAGATGATGAACAAGTATGGGGATAACAAATAAAAGTAATAATATCGAAAGAGTGTACGAGAAAGCAAAGAGAGTGTTCTTCTATATTTCTTGTGAAGTGGATGGAGCAACAGAGTTTACAAAGTGCCAAGGATCCTCTTTATATAGGAGGGGAAATCCCAACAGTACAAAATACATTAATGATAAAGAAAACAGGATGGGACAGCTGACTAACTTCATGATGCAGGTTCAGACTAGCCTGACAGATTTTGCCGGCCCCGGCTGTACTCTTTGGAAACTCCCCATGCCCGTTGGGGTCACGGCCAACATTATTCTCAGGCGGGGTGTCGATGGACCTCGAGGGGGGATACTCGGTCTGTGGTCTCGAGCCTCCGAGGTGATCTTCCGAGATGCCTTATTAATGAGAAATTGGTTCCCCCGATTTCACCGTATACAAAATTATAAGATAAGCTTTGTACGAAATAGTACGAGTCTGTATTAGGTTGTTATACAGCTGTACCAATAGAATCCATTACCATAATTGGGAATGTACCATATTAAGGTTTTCCCCTCCTGTATAAAGGGGACCTCAATCATTTGTAAAGATCATCTCATTCACTGCAATAGAATATTCTGCTCTGCTTTTCTCGTTTACTATGCTCCACAATTATTCTTCAGCTTTATTATTTTTTACTTCATTGTTCATACTTTATTTGCTCTTAACTCACCTCGAGGCCCCCGAGATAATGGAGCTCGAGGTCCCCTTTGCTCTAACAACACTGGTTTGATTCATCAATTCTTCTTACTTATACCTAATATTATTTATATATTCACTAGTATTGAAATAAATCACATGTCTTTAAAACCACAAATCATATTTAATTGTTGCTCACATTTTTCGAAGTAAACAAAGTTCAATTATTAGATTCATAATACGTTGATTTACATCCGTTGTATGTGACCTTTTTATATATAGTAGTTAATCAAGCAATAATCTAGCAGCTTGTCTTCTCATTTTCATTGAGATTTCTTCGTGGACAAAAAGGTTAAGTCAGTTTTCTCGCTTATTTTGCCTCTTATATTTGTTTTTTCCCTTTTATTTTATTGGAATGTCGTTATAACCCAATAATATGAAAGTGAAATGTCTCAAAATTGAAAACCTTGCATGTGACCCTGATAAACCTTATTTCCAACAACATAAGCACACAAAAGCTGACAAAACATAAGTTTCTTACAGATTTTTGGACGGTTATTACATATAGTATTGTATTGTGTTGTTACTTTAAATATAATATTTATTTTGATTTTTACTTAACTTTTATTGTATCGTATCGTTAAATTCATTGTTACGTAATGATGAAAAGTGCCACTTTATGGAACGACAAATTTGGTGTGGTGGTGTCGTCAACTTTTTTCTCTCATTTTGCCCTTCCTTATTATTAAATAATTATATTTTATCATTTATCCTACTCTTTTATATAATAATTTTACATCGAATTTTCTTTATATTATTGGTGCATGACATCATGAAATAACAACAAATAATATAATCTATCTAAATATTGTATTCATAAAATAATACAATACAATACAATACATGTAACAAGAATCCAAACATCGTCTTCTGCTTTGGTGACAGATTATGATAACTTCTCTCTTTCCCATATTGCATGGCACAGAAAGTTGCATTTTTGATTGATAAGTTCCCTAATATAGCAGAGAAATAAATCATCCAACAGCTTTGTGATGATAAATATAGATATAAAAGCAACAAGTACACTTGAGTTGGCTCATGCTAGGCTAGCTAATACCTATGACCTTGGGTACTCAGAGGTCGATGTGGGCCTTTTTGCTTCGGGTTCATTTTAATTCAGAACTTTTGATATGGGATATAAATAAATAAATAAATAAATAAATATATATATATACAAACGTAATAAAATTTCAATAAAAATAATATATCTGAATCTATAATTTTAATAGTACAACAAGTTCAGTAGAAAATTGAACCTATTAAATTTAAATCATAAATCCGCCTTTGTAAATGCGTGTGGTTGAACATATCCTTCCTATACCCAACAAAAAGAACATAAATTAAATACAGCTAAAAAAGGAAAAAACATTAGACAATATTTAAGAAAAAATTTCAGATACCTAGCAGCACTAGATATTTTATAAAACAGGCAGCTAAATAATTATATTCTTAGCAACAAGCTATAAATATGGACCTAGAATCACGTTTTAAAAAATCAAAAGCATTCAATTCCTATAATATTCGAAAGTCGTTTCAATTCTCTTTAAGTGAATACACTTCCTAAATTACCGCCGAACAATAATGAAGAGATTACTGCGTTTTCTTGTTGCTACGTGCATATATGAGATTAATGGAGAACCAAAAGGCCATCCGGCTTAGTAACTTGTCTGAGCCTCTTTCTTTTTTAAGGTATGACACTAATAGAATAAGGAGTCTCGACCAGTGAGCACATCCCCGAAGATGAGAAGAGAAGGGTTTCGTAGCAGTTTATATACAGTTCAGATAATATCAAAGCGGTAACAGCAACACTTAGCACATTAGGCCCAAACATGTAATAAAATTAGATAATAGATAAAGCCGAATATAACAATTCATCAAACCTCGAATTCTGAACCCTGAACCAGAGATTCTGGGTTCAATCCCCAGCAGAGTCGCCAGAGCTGTCACACCTCCTTTTACCTACACCCCCGGAAAGGTATAAGGGAGTTTTTTTAATTTAAGTGACAATCGAAACGGGATTATTTATTTATTAAAAATTCAGAGTCGCTACTTGGGATAATTTATGGTGTCCCAAGTCACCAGTTCAAATCCCGAATCGAGGAAAAGATTGACTTTGTATTACAGTCTGCGAACACAGAAATTCGGGTAAGGAATTCTGTTAACCCGAGAGCAGGTGTTAGGCATTTCCGAGTTTCGTGGTTCTAGCACGGTCGCTCAACTGTTATTATTGGCCTATTATCTGATAATAGTACATGTTTTAACCTATGGTACAATTTTAATTTTATAGCCGCTTTTATTTAGATATTTTTTAGAAAGATTCAACGTCGTCCAAAACACATCTTGGACCATGTCACATAAATGCACCCGCGGTCCACGACACGTTTTATCTAGCGCTGTTGAGATTTGGATTTGGGTCACATGAATGCACACCCGAATTTAGGAAGGTAAATTATTAAATAGCGCGCCTAAAACAACTACACATTTTCAAGTTTGCGAGCGCCATGGAAATTCAACTAAATGGCGCGCCTCGAGTTCTAAGGATTAAAGAAGTAATTAAGTGAGGGCCATGCATTTTGAGATTTTATTTGGCACGGCACACCTCGGCTCCGATTTTAAAAGGAGGTTCAAACTAAATTTTGAGGGCCATAAGCTATATTCTATCTAATATGGCACCTCAACAATTTGGGAAAAACTCTACTTAGTAAGAGACACATTAAATCTGATCTTCTCTTAAAAAAACCAATTAATTACCCGGAGACTGTTTTTAAAGAGATTAAAATTACTCAGAGCTACAGTCCAACATCGATCCATTAAATTAACATTTAGGGGGTTCAGTTTTATTCTGAGGCTTGGCCTGACGTGAGGACCAATGGCCCAATAAAGTCATAAAGCTGCAAATTTATAGGCTCCACAACAAATCCCATTCGAGCCCAAGTAGATAGCCAATCCTTTATGAAGCACACACAGGCTGGAGACGAAGAGATTCGCGTATCGAACCCACACAAGAACAGGAGGCAATCAGATTTTAGAAGTAACGACAATGGAGATTTAAACATTCAACAGATCCGTAAACTTGACATTGAGTAGCCACACAATTGGACTAACAACTACTAGCTACTAAAGTTCTGAGTAGAATTAAACTGACGACTATTCTAAACCATTTTTAAGTTTAGACACATTCACATGATAATCATTGAAACACTATAAATTGACAACCACTGAAACACTAACTAGATAATCATGCTTCATTTTTTAAATGTTCACGCTTAAGTCGACTGACTAAGCATCCCAATTTCCACACCATTTCTAAATTTAAATCATTCACATTCCATCCGACAGAACATAAAACAATATCATTTTGCCCTTAGCCTCTTTAAAAGCAATTCAAACATGAGACTATTATCAAGCATGATCACTTAATTCACCTAAGGCTAAAGCAAGTTCAAGACATATTTAACATTGATTGAGTCCTCTAACACAACATTCCAACAGTCCCCAAATCAAATACAACTGTAATAATTCGACTACTCAAAACAGAAATTGGCTATAATATATGATGATTCATGTGGCCAAAGGCACAAACACCATGAAGAAATGTAAACGAAACACAAATAAATCTACTGTTGTGCTTTCAACTCTCATTTCCATCTTCCAACTGAAACGTACATCAAGTAGAATTCAGAAAATGTACCTGGAATTCAAAAGAGAAGCAAAATCAAAGAGTGAGTGATTAGCAAGAACAGTAGCAGCAGAAGTTATTTCTAACTTCCAGCAATGGAACAGTAGATTGACAACAGCTCCCAAATAAGATTTGAACTCCCAAAACTCAGCCCATTTCTACTTGAATGCCAGAATTTGTGGTTTTCAAAGGATATAGCTAAGGGGAAAGGTCAGAAATCCAGCAAAACAAACCCAATTCTCGAGAAATTTCTAACCAAATATGCAGAAAATTCAGTGTTGCTTTTTTAAAGTTAGTCCTCTCAAGTTTTTCTAGATTTTTTCTCTCCTTTTCCCTTGAATGGCAAATCTTGATGCCTTTATAGGCAAGGCATTAGGGCAGCCTATTATAGAATCGATTTTGCACTTGAAACCTTTTCAGATTTTTATTTTTGCTTAGATACCCTTAGTGTACAAATTAAATTTTCATTTAAGCCCCAACCCAGCTTCTAGGAAGCTTCCTAAGTTGGTTACCGGAGATTCTTTCACCTAGAGTTCCTAAATTACCCCTTAAGAAATCTATTTTTACCCCTGAACCCATGGGTCATGGGTCAGATTGACCCAATTGTTCAAACCCATCCTGGGCTTGCAAAACCCAATGCGAACCCCTTCTTTCTTGGCTTTAGATTTTAGAAAATAAACTCAATTTCATTAGGTTTAAACGGATTCGACCCAAAAGAAAAATAGAAATCCTTTGAGCTGAGACCAAAATGAAAGAGAAAGAAAAAGGGGCTGATTAACGCTAATAACGGAAAACCCAAAACTAACACGAGAAATTTGCTAATTGTTGAAACATGCAATCAAAAGAAATTTGTTAATGGACTAATAAGAAAGACGAAAAGAAGAGGATATAAAAAGGATAAAGATGAGAAAAAGAAAATGAGAATGGAAAAGAAAAGAACAGAGATTACCTAACGGAAGACATGAAAGGCATGGCGTGGAGGAAACTTGCTTTGAACGGCCTTTTTCATTCCGATTTTGAACCAAAATTGGTGTTGCTCACGGGTTCTTGCCAAAACCAACGAAAAACATCAATTTAAGCTCTGAACGGTCTTTGAAGCTTGAAGGATTCAAGAGATTTTTGGGTTGTCGTTTGTTTCTGCCTCTTCAGATCTAAAATGGGCTCGCCTTTGATTCAAGATTCGACGAGATTGAAGGGGATTCGAGGGGAGCTATGTTGAGGGTTGGAAAGAGGAGAGTGAGGTGGTTCAAGGTTGTGACTTTGGGGTGATTTGGAGGAGGCACCGCCACCCTAAAGCGATGGAGAATGATTGCGGCGGGTTAGGGTTAGGGTTCAAATCTGAAGGGAGAGATGAGAGAGACGAGATGGGGGAGAGGGGTTCTGAGGGGGATGGGGCTATTTTGGACCATTTTATACGGAGAGTGGGTGAGTTGAGGTCCGTTGGATCAAAGAACATCGACGACCTGGATTGAAGCTAACATGAACGGTGTCGTTTTGGGTTGAGTGGGATTTGACCGGTTTTTTGGAACGGGTTTGGGCCGGGTCGGCGAGTATTTGAGGTAAAACGGGGAAAATCTGGTTTGGGCTTGGGGGAATTTCAAATTTTGGCCCAAGATCCGAATTTTCTCAATTATTTTCCTTTTCGTTTTATTTTTTCAATTTTTTTATTTTTCAAAAATTCTTTTCTTTTTTTCAAAATTAAAACCTGCATTAATTCCTAAACCAAATTATCCTACCAAATTATATTAATTGCTCAAAATAATACTTACTACAACTAATTAATTAAGAAACTTACAAAATTCTAAGCTAAATGCAAGAAATGAGTTATTTTTGTGATTTTTCTATTTTTTTGCAACACAACTAAATTATTAACTATTTCGAAAATGCCAAATTAAATCCTAAATGCAAATGCCACATATTTTATATTTTTTCATGAATTAAACAAAATAAACGTGCATAGATAAATGCAAACAATTAACAAAAAATGCTACAAAAATCCACAAAACTGCAAATAATGGGAAAATTTTATTTTGTTTTGAATTTGTGGGAGTAATTTATATAGGGCAAAAATCACGTGCTCACAATTACCAAAACTCAACCCCCGGGCCCACGTCTCGAAATTCAGAAATTTTCACATCAATAGATTCCTTATCTCCCCACGAGTTCATACATATCAAGAGTTCTCAAATCCGACCCCAAATGGTCCTTCAAATCCCAAATCAAAAGTCCAATTTCTCAAGCCCTAGTTCTTCAATTTTAGGCTTAGCTTTCATGATTTTCTAGGTGGAATTCACATAATAATCGAGTTTTTAGTCCAAGAATCTTACCTCCCAATGATTCCCCTCGAATCCCTCTTCAATCTACTTCAAACTTCTCACAAAATTCCCAACTATGGAGGAAATAAATCCAATCCTCGCGGACAAAACGAGTTTAAAAACATTCTGCCCAGGCCTGATTTTCTTCATCTAGATCGCGGGAAAACCTTTGCGATCATGAAACACAAAAAACTCAGCTCCCAAAATTACTCTATGCGATCGCATCCAAGCCCCTGCGAACGCAATGCCGAGGCTATTGACCCTACGCAATCATGGACTGCCTCCCGCGTTCGCATTGCACAAAAATCTAGCCAAGACCCAGGTTCATTTAACTCTATGCGAACGTGACCACCTTCCCGCGTTCACGATGCACAACCTTCCCACTCTACGCGATCACGAGCCTCACTTCGCGAACGTGAAGGACAACCAGATAGCCTCCTCAAATCCTTCTACGCGATCGCAGGACTCCCCTCGCGATCGTGAAGGACAAATTTCTGCAACATCTTAGCCCGCAATTTCTGCTCTCTTCTCAACTGCAAAATGATCTGAATGACCACCCGAAACTCAGCCGAGGCCCCCGGAACCTCAACCAAAGGCAGCAACATATCTTAAAACCTTAATGAAACTTCTTCCAATCATCAAAACAGCTCAAACAACATCAAATCACCCAAAACACATCGAATTCAAGCCTAAGTTTCTAAAATCTTCCGAAATACGCTTTTGATCAAAAACCCAACCAATCCACGTCCGAATGACCTAAAATTTTGCACACACATCCCAAATGACACAACGAAGCTACTGCAACTCTCTGAATTCCATTTCAACTCCTATATTAAAATCTCGCCTAACAACCGAAAATCGCCAAAATATCAACTTCGTCAATTCAAGCCTTATTCTACTCCGAACCTCCAAAACCCATTCCGATCACAATCCTAAGTCATAAATCACATCCAGAAGCTAACCGAACCATCGGAACTCACATCCGAGCCCTCTAACATATAAGTCAACATCCGGATGACTTTCTAACTCAAACTCAATTAAAAGATACTAAGTGTCTCAAACCTTACCAAAATCATTCCGGATTCGATCCGACCAACCCGATACCATAAAATATGGATAACGAAGCATAAAGAAGAAAAAATGGGGGAAACGGAGCGGTAACTCATGAGATGACTGACTGGGTCGTCACAATAGAGATAAGATAAAGGGGAGAAACACGGGACTGCGGACGCCAATCAGCTACCTCATGAACTCCGAAGTCTGCCGGGAGCTCTCAACTCGCACTAGCAGGATCATCAATTCCTGAATCAGCACACGTGGTGCAGGTAGTAAAATGAATACTCCAACTTAGTGAGTAATAATCATAAATAAAGACTGAAAGCAATAAATCACATAGGGCACATTACAGGCTATAATGAAGCAGTAAAAATATGTAAGAATCATTTTTGTTCAGTTAAAATTTCATAAAAGGCCTTTTTAACAATTACGCGGGTAAATGACAGGCAATAAAGAAGATAAACACATAAAGGTTTGCCCCTCGGGCACAATATCAACAAATCCACCTCTCGGGCAATATCTCAGAACAATACCAGCTCCTGAGGCTATATCTCACATAACAATGGGTACCTGCGCTCACTGGGGGTGTGAAGACTCCTGGAGGGGCCCCTTACGGCCCAAGCGCAGTATCAAGCCATCTCGTAGCATCATCACTAGCCTCTCGACCTTATATCAACAAGCCACCTCGTAGCGTACATTTCTCAGGACCTCGGCCTCATAATCATAATTAGTGTTACTCACAACATAGGCCCTCGACCTTACTCAGTCAAAATCCTCACAAGCCACCCGGGCAATAGTAAAACATGATTCTCAGCCCAAAATATCATTTAAAAGATCATTTAAGTATTAAAAATAGAATAAACATGGCCGAGTTATGAAAATAGTGGAATATAGCATGACTGAGTTCAAGTATAAAGTCAAAACAGTGAGGAAATATCAATAAAAATCCCCTAAGGGTTCAAATATTTGGCACGAGGCCCAAATATGGTGTTCAGCCCAAAACATGATGTTCATAAATAGATTTTAGTCAAATACGCAGTAGAATAGTCATTCGAGACTGACTAATTCATAATCCCCAACAATGCACGACCCCACGCTCGTCATCAAGCATGTGTGTCACCTCAATATAGCACAACAATGTGCAATCCGAGGTTTCATACCGTCAGGACATCATTTACAATTATTACTCACCTCAAACCGGTCCAAACTCTAGCCCGCGACACCTTTTCCCCTCAAATCGGACTCCACTCGCGTCGAATCTATCCAAAATCATAACCACGACGTCAAAATATGCTAAGGGGACGAAGCCTAAGCGAAAATATTCAATTTAAAATATAAATCCCGAAATTACCAAAACCCGACCCCCGGGCCCACGTCTCAGAATTTGATAAAATTCACATCAATAGATTTCTTATGTCCCCACGAGTTTATACATATCAAAAGTGCCAAAATCCGACCACAAATGCTCCCTCAAACCCTCAAGTCTAGTTCTCCAATACCAAGCCCTAATTTCCGCAATTTTAACCCTTAAATCCCATTAACTATAGCTCTAATTCGTGAAATAATACCATAGGAACGAGTTTTTGGTCTAAAATCCTTACCTCAATGAAGTCCCCTTGAAATCCTTCTTCAAAATCGTCCAAACAGCTCCAAAGCCGACTTAGAAATGGTGAAATAGATCAAAAATCATGAAGGAAACAATTTATACCTTCTGGCCTAGGGATTTCGCATCTGCGGCCAAATTCCGACTTCTATGGTACCACATTTGCGGTTTTCACTTAAGTCACCCAAAACCGCTTCTGCGATGCATTGCTCGCACCTGCCGGCCATCGCAGGTGCGACTCCTCAACCGATTCTGCGTCTCCATCCTTCCCAGGCCCTTTCCGCTTCTGTGGCCTTCTCCCTCACATCTGCGGCATCACACCTGCGGTCCCCAATCCGCAGGTGCGGAAACACCAGAAGCAGAAAATTTGCAGCTTCACCAAAAATTCCAAACTCTTCGTCAACCATCCGAAATCACCCCGAGCCCCCTGGGACCTCAACCAAAAGCACCAACATATCCCAAAACCTTATTCAAACTTATACCAATTTTCAAAACACCTCAAACAACACCGAATCAACCAAAACACATCGGATTCAAGGCTAAGTTTCCAAAATCTTCCGAATTCCGCTTTTGATCAAAAACCCAACCAAACCACGTCCGAATGACCTGAAATTTTGCACACACATCCCAAATGACACAACGGAACTACTGCAACTATCGGAATTCCATTCCAACCCCTATATCAAAATCTCACCTATCAATCGAAAATCGCCAGAAATCCAATTTCGCCAATTCAATCCTAAATCTACTCCGGACCTCCAAAACACATTCCGATCACACTCTTAAGTCCCAAGTCACCTCCTGAAGCTATCTGAACCATCGAAACTCATATCCGATCACTCTAACACACAAGTCAACATCCGATTGACTTTTCCAACTTAATCTTCCTCAAAAGAGACTAAGTGTCTCAAACCTTACCAAATCCTTTCCGAACCCGAACCAATAAACCCGATTATATATAGAACCATTAGACAAAGCAATAAGAAGCAGAAATGGGGGAAACAGCGGTAACTCATGAGATGACTGGCCGGGTCGTCACATCCTCCCCAACTTAAACAAACGTTCATCCTCGAACGAGTCAAGAAACATACATGAAGCCTCAAACATATGGGGATATCTGCTTCGCATCTCCTGCTCGGTCTCCCAGGTAGCCTCCTCTACGGGCTGACCTCTCCACTGCACTTTCACTGAAGCTATATCCTTTGACCTCAACTTTCGAACCTGACAACCCAAAATAGCTATTGGCTCCACATCATAGGTCAAATCGTCATCTAACTAAACTGTGCTAAAATCCAGAACATGAGACGGATCCCCAATATACTTTCGGAGCATAGAAACATGAAATACCGGATGCACACTCGACAAGCTGGGTGGTAAAGCAAGCTCATAAGCCACCTCCCCAATCCTCATAAGCACCTCAAAAGGCCCAATGAACCGAGGAGTCAATTTACCTTTCTTCCCGAATCTTATGACACCCTTCATGGGCAAAACCTTCAATAGATATTTCTCGCCAACCATGTAGAACACATCCCGAACATTCCTGTCAGCATAACTCTTTTACCTCGACTGTGCTGTATGGAGCCTCTCCTGAATTACCTTCACCTTTTCTAAAGCATCCTGCACCAAGTCTGTCCCCAATAGCCTAGCCTTACCAGACTCGAATCAACCAACTGGAGATATACAACGCCTCCCATATAAAGCCTCATATGGAGCCATCTAAATACTCGACTGGTAGCTATTATTTTAAGCAAACTCTCCAAGCGGTAGAAACAAATCCCATGACCCTCCGAAATCAATGACACAAGCACGCAAGATGTCCTCCAATATTTGAATAGTGCGCTCGGACTGCCCGTCCGTCTGAGGGTAAAAAGTCGTGCTCAACTCAACTTGAGTACCCAATTCTGGCTGCACAGACCTCCAAAACTACGAAGTAAGCTGAGTGCCCCTATCTGAAATGATTTAAACTAGGACAACATGCAAACGAACAATCTCCCAGATATAAATCTCTGCCAACCACTCTGAACAATAGGTAGTATACACAGGTATGAAGTGCGTGGACTTGGTCAGCCAATCCACAATCACCCAAATGGTATCGAACTTCTTCAAAGTCTGTGGAAGTCCAACTACAAAGTCCATAGTGATCCGCTCCCACTTCCACTCTGGAATATATATCCGCTGAAGCAAGCCACCCGGTCTCTGATGCTCATATTTCACCTGCTGACAATTAACACACCGAGCTACAAATCCCATAATGTCTTTCTTCATTCTCTTCCACCAATAATGCTACCTCAAATCCTGATACATCTTCGTGGTACCCGGATGAATGGAATACTGCGAGCTATGGGCTTCCTCCTGAATCATTTCTCGAAGCCCATCCACATTGGGTACACAAATCTGGTCCTGCATCCTCAACACCCCATCATCACCAATAGTCATATCTCTGGCATCATCGTGCTGAACTCTTTCCTTAAGGACAAGCAAATGAGGATCATCATACTGGCGCTCTTTGATGCGATCATATAAGGAAGACCAAGAAACCACATAAGCCAATACCTGACTGGGCTCCGAAATATCTAACCTCACAAACCGATTGGCGAATTCCTAAACATCAACTGCAAGAGGTCTCTTCCCAACTGGAATATATGCCAAACTCCCCATACTTACCGCCTTTCGGCTCAAAGCGCCTGCCACCACATTGGCCTTTCCCGGATGGTACAATATAGTGATATCATAATCCTTTAGCAACTCCAACCACCTCTGTTGCCTCAAATTAAGATCCTTCTGCTTGAACAAGTGATAGAGACTACGATGATCAACAAACACCTTACAAGACACACCATACAAGAAATGCCTCCAAATCTTCAATGCGTGAACAATGGCAGCTAACTATAAATTATGAACAGAGTAGTTCTTCTCATGGGGCTTCAGTTGACGAGAAGCATAAGAAATAACTCTACCCTCCTGCATCAATACACAACCAATACCAACTCTCAAAGCATCATAGTACATGGTATATGAACCTGAAATTGATGGAAAAACTAACACTGGAGCTATGGTCAATGTTACCTTGAGCTTCCAAAAGCTCTCCTCACACTCATCCGACTATACAAAGGAAGCACCCTTCTAAGTCAACTTGGTCAAGGGCGATGTGATAGATGAGAATCCCTGAACAAACCGGTGATAATAGCCTTCTAAACCAAGAAAGCTGCGAATCTGTGGCTGAGGACGGTCTGGGACAACTCTGTACCACCTCTATCTTCTTCGGATCAACCTGAATACCCTCGCTGGACACCACGTGCCCCAAGAAAGCCATTGAACTGAGCCAAAACTCACACTTGGAGAATTTTGCATAAAGCTTATCCTCCCCCAGTCTCTGCAACACAATTCTTAAATACTCCGCGTGCTCCTCCTAGCTACATGAATACACCAGAATATCATCAATGAAAACTATGACAACCGAGTCGAGATAAGGCGGGAACACACTGTTCATAAAATGCATGAACGCTGCTGGGGCATTGGTCAGCCCAAAAGACATTACCAAGAAATCATAATGACCATATCGGGTCCTGAAAGTTGTCTTAAGAATATCCGAGTCCCTGATCTTCAACTGGTGATAACCTGAACGAAGATCAATCTTGGAGAACAGTCTTGCTCCCTGAAGCTGGTCGAGTAAATCATCAATGCGAGGCAAAAGATACTTGTTCTTAACTGTACCTTGTTCAATTGCCTATAATCAATGCACATACTCATAGTGCCATCCTTCTTCTTCAAAAATAGAACCAATGCACCCCAAGGTGACACACTAGGTCGAATGAACCCCTTTTTAAAGAGTTCCTGAAGCTGCTAGTGCAATACGATACAGCGGAATAGAGATGGGCTGAGTGTCCGGCACTAGGTCAATACCAAAGTCAATATCCCTGTCCGCTGGCATGCTCGACAAGTCTGCAGGAAACACATCGGGAAAATTCCTCACAACTGGAACAGAAACAATATTTGGAGTCTCAGCACCGACATCCCTCACAAAGGCTAGATATGAAAGACAACCCTTCCCAACCATATGCTGGGCCTTCAAGAATGAGATTACTCTACTGGGAACATGATCAGTCAAATCTCACCACTTAATCAGTGGCACACTCGGTATAGCCACTGTGATTATCTTAGCATGATAGTCCAGAATAGCACGACACATAGATAGCCAATCCATGCCCAAAATGACATCAAAATCCACTATACACAATAATAAAAGATCCACTCGGGTCTCCAAACCCCCAATAGTCACCACACATGACCGGTACACACGGTCTATAACAACAGTATTGCTTACCGGGATAGATACATGAACAGGTGAAGCAAGAAACTCACGGGGCATACCCAAATAATGAGCAAACTATGATGACACATAAAAACAAGGTGGAACCAGGATCAAATAATACAGAGTCATCTTTGTGGCAGACTGAAACAATACCTGTAATAATATAATTGAAAGCAATAACATCGGGTCTAGCTGGAAGTGCATAGAAACGGGCCTGACTGCCACCTGATCGACCTCCCCCTCTATGGCGACCCCTAGCTGACTGACCTCCACCCCTAGCTGGCTGAGCGGGTGGGGGTGAAGTAACTGGCGTTGAAGCCGATGGCTGACTCCTCTGCTGAGATAAACCCGCAAGGCGACGAGGACACTGCCTCCACATATGACCCATCTCTCCACACTCATAACAACTCCCAAGTGCTGGAGAAGGGGACTGAAGGGAACCCCTAGCACCGGAATGACTAGCAGATGCACCTGACATAGAAGAGCCCTGAATTGATGGAGCACGAGACGAACTCTGAGCTGGAAGGGCACTAAGTGATGACTGGCCCTGATGAGGACTGTGAGAACCATGACCCGATGATGTCCCACGATAACCTGGGCAAGCTAGCTAAGCATGCCTTAATGGACGCCCTCGGCTGTGCTGAAATTGACCTCTCGAAGGAGCACCACTATAATTACCAAATCCTCGAAGCCTCTTGGCCTCCCTGTCCACTCGCTCCTGGCTATGAATAGACTCAATCTCACGAGCTATGTCTACAACCTCCTCAAAGTTAGCACCAGTCACCCTCTCCCTAGTAATGAGAATACGAAGCTAATAAGTGAGGCCATCAACAAACCTCCTAATCCTCTCTCTATCTGTCGGAACCAACCAAATCGCATGACGAGCTAACTCAGAGAACCTTATCTCATACTGCGCCACAGTCATCTCTTCCTGATGCAACCACTCAAACTGCATGTGTAGCTCCACTAGGCGAGACTACGACACATACTTCTCCAGAAAGAGAACGAAGAACTGCTGCCAGGTAAGGGGTGCTACACCAATAGGCCTACGCCTCTCAAAAGTCTCCCACCAAGTGAAGGCAGCTCCAGAAAACTGATAAGTAGTGAAAGCATCCCAACTGGTCTCTAGAATACCCGTTGTACGAAGCATCCTCTAATGCTTATCCAAGAAACCCTGGGCATCGTCGCCCTCTGCACCACTAAAGGTCGGAGGCTGAAGTCTAGCAAACCTCTCCAACCTACGCTGCTCATCCTCTGGCATGGTAGGAACTACATAGTCCTGAGCAGCTGTAACCGGCTGGGCTGGATGTTCCCCCGGTGTTTGAAGTCCTTACACGACCTGCTCAGGTGTTTGAGCGGTGGGAGTATGATTGCCTCCCCCGGCCTGAGAAGTAGCTGCGGCTGTAGTGGCTGAAACCGCCTGAGCTAGACCAGTGCAAACTGATAGGATCTGAGCCAAGGCCTCCTAAAGACCCGAAATCACAATGGGCACAGCTGGTGCTGCTAAAGCGGCCATAACTGGGACCTGATCCTGAACTGGGGCGGCTGGTGGATCTGCAGGTGCTGCCCTAGCAGCTATGCGGGCCATAGCTCTACCCCTACTGCAACCACGATCGCGTCCTTGACCTCTAGTGGCCACAACTGGTGGTACTGGTAGTCGTCCATCCTGACCGGTAGCGCGTGTCCTCACCATCTGTGGGAGAATCGGATAGCAGAAGTTTAGTACTCGGATCAACAAATTCACACGACAAGAATTTCAAGAATATGAGTTTTTCCTAAAGGTTTTGTAGCCTCTCGAGGATAAATACAAACGTCTCCGCACCGATCCACGAGACTCTATTAAACCTGCTTATGACTCGTGAGACCTATGTAACCTAGGATCTGATACTAACTTGTCACGACCCTAAACCCGTACCCGGTCATGATGGCGACTCTCGTGAAGACAAGGACAACCGACACTTTCCCATTTCAGTTTTAAGCATTTTAAAAATAAGAATTAAGTCTAAATTGTAATAAATAATCCAAAAGTAAGTAGTTAACAGTACAGTTTAAGGAAATAGAACCCAACACAGCACGATACCGGGGTATCACTAGTCATGAGCATCTATCAACACACTACAAGTCTGAAATGCCTACCAAGCTATTACAGAATAACTGAAAGAGATAGAGATAAGATAAATGGGGAGAAACACGAGATTGCGGATGCCAAGAAGCTACCTCGTGAACTCCGAAGTCTGTAGGGAGCTCTCAACTCGTACTAGCAAGATTAGCAACGCCTGAATCTACATATAGGGTGCAAGGAGTAAAGTGAGTACTCCAACTCAGTGAGTAATAATCATAAATAAAGACTGAAAGCAAGAAATCACATAAGGCATATTACAGGCTATAATGAAGCAGTAAAAATATGTAAAAATCATTTTTGTTCAGTTAAAACTTCATAAAAGGCCTAAAAAAATTAAGCAGGTAAATGACAGGCAATAAGGAAGATAAACACATAAAGGTTCACCCCTCGAGCACAATGTCAACAAATCCGCCAATCGGGCAATATATCAGAACAATACCGACACCTCGGGCTATATCTCACATCACAATGGGTACCCGCGCTCACTGGAGGTGGGCAGACTCCTATAGGGGCCCCTAACGGCCCAACCACAATATCAAGCCATCTCGTGGCATCATCACTAGCCTCTCGGCCTCATATCAACAAGCCACCTTGTGGCATACATATCTCAAGCCCTCGGCCTCATAATCATAATTAGTGTTTCCTCACAACATAGGCCATTGGCCTTACTCAGTCAAAACCCTCACAAGCTACTCAGGTTATAGTAAAACATGATTCTCAACCCAAAATACCATTTAAAGATCATTTAGGTGTTAAAAATAGAGTAAACATGGCTGAGATATGAAAACAGTGGAATATAGCATGACATAGTTCAAGTATAAAGTCAAAACAATGAGAAAATATCAATAAAAATCCCCTAAGGGTTCAAATAGTTGGCACGAGGCCCAGATATGGTTTTCAGCCCAAAACATGATATACACAAATAGATTTCAGTCAAATACGCAGTAGAATAGTCATTCAGGACAGACTAAGTCATAATCCCCAACAGTGCACGACCCCACGCTCAAGCGTGTGTGTCACCTCAATATAGCACAGCGATGTGCAATCCGAGTTTCATACCCACAAGACATCATTTACAATCATTACTCACCTCAAACCGGTCCAAACTCTAGCCCGCGATGCCTTTGCCCCTCAAATCGGCCTCCACTCGACGTCAAAATATGCTAAGGGGACGAAGCCAAAGCGAAAATATTCAATTTACAACATAAATCCCGAAATTATCAAAATTCGACCCCCGAACCCACGTCTTGGAATCCGATAAAATTCACATCAATAGATTCCTTATCTTCCCACGAGTTCATACATATCAAAAGTACCAAAATCCGACCACAAATGTCCCTCAAATCCTCAAGTTTAGGTCTCCAATACCAAGACCTAGTTTCCCAATTTTATCCCTTAAATCCCATTAACTATAGCTCTAGTCCGTGAAATAATACCATAGGAATGAGCTTTTGGTCCGAAATCCTTACCTCAATAAAGTCTCCTTGAAATCCTTCTTCAAAATCGTCCAAAAAGCTCCAAAGCCGACATAGAAATGGTAAAATAGCTCAAAAATCGCGAAGGAAATAATTTATACCTTCTGGCCCAGGGATTTCACATTTGCAGCCAAATTCCCGCTTCTGCGGTTTTCACTTAAGTCACCCAAAATCGCTTCTGCGATGCATTGCCCATACCAGTGCCATTGCAGGTGCGGCTCCTCAACCGCTTCCGGCTCCAGCCTTCCGTGGCCCTTTCCGCTTTTGTGGCCTTTTCCCTCGCACCTGCGGTCCCCAATCCGCAGGTGTGGAAAAACAAAAGCAGAAATCTGCAGCTTCACCAAAAATTCCAAACTCTCCGTCAACCATCCGAAATCTCGCCGAGGCCCTCGGGACCTCAACCAAAAGCAACAACATATCCCAAAACCTTATTCAAACTTATACCAATCCTCAAAACACCTCAAACAACACCGAATCAACCAAAATACATCGGATTCAAGACTAAGTTTCCAAAATCTTCCGAATTCCGCTTTTTATCAAATGCCCAACCAAACCACGTGCGAATGACCTGAAATTTTGCACACACATCCCAAATGACACAACGGAGCTACTACAACTCTCAGAATTCCATTCTGATCCCTATATCAAAATCTCACCTATCAACCAGAAATCGCTAAAAATACAATTTCGCCAATTCAAGCCTAAATCTACTCAGGACCTCCAAAACACATTCCGATCACGCTCCTAAGTCCCAAATCACCTCCCGAAACTATCCAAACCATCGGAACTCACATCCAATCCCTCTAACACAAAAGTCAACATCCGGTTGACTTTTCCAACTTAAGCTTCCTCAAAAGAGACTAAGTGTCTCAAACCTTACCAAATCCTTTACGAACCCGAACCAATTAACCCGATTACATATAGAACCAATAGACAAAGCAATAAGAAGAAGAAATGGAGGAAACAGAGCGGTAACTCATGAGACGACTGGCCGGGTCATCACAATAGGTTTATCAGAAATAGCCCAGTGAACAATACTCACTGCTATGTAGTGAAAAACGTTATTTTTAGCGTTTTAAAACTGTTTAAATGGGGTATTGAGCATTTTTTTAATTATAAAACTTAATTCTCAGAGAAAAGTTCGTGGTTATGATAAAGCGATGATAGGAATTAACCCCTACGGTCTCCATTTTTTTTATAGTGAGATAATAAATTTACGCGTTGACATTAGATCTTCCTCCAGATCGGATAAATTTATTATGAACTCACTGGATATAGTTACTAGTTATTGACAACTTGTATTAACTCTCTATCTGAGTTTAAAGAGTTGAATCAATTTTGTAACTAAAATACAATCATGATTATGCAGTGATAGAAATATATTTCTATGATCTTCCACTATTAATTTCAAGTGAGTAATAAATTTACGCGTTGACTTTAGGTCTTCCTCCATATCGGATAAATTTATTGTAAGCTCACTAGGTAAAATACTAGTAATTGATATCGTGTACTTACTCTCCATCTGAGTATACATGTTGGATCAATGAACTAGAGCTATTAAAAATGATGTTCACTTGACTTAAATTAATAGTATACTCTCCATCTGAGTTGGGTTTGTTTTAATTATTGGGTTGAATAATCTGGCATTACATATGTATGTTGCATGATTAGTTCTTTTCCCATCGAAATTGATAATCAAGATGCATGACATATATGTGTAGTGTATTTAACATTTTCGTACTAAAAGGTTATTAAATTGACTGAAAATAATAGTAATACTCTCCATCTGAGTTGGTTCTATTTATTTTTGGATTATATAATTCTTGCATTATATGATATACTTTGCATGAATGATTCTTTTCCCATCGAAATTTATTATTCGAGATGCATGTATGTATATAAATATTGAATGCAGTTTGAATTTTACTATTCAGTGTTTTGACTTATTATGATCTATTTAATATTTTTATCTCAACTCCACAATGACTTTATGCAATTTGTCGTATTACTTGTTAAACTTTTCTTTTAGTTATAAGACATTAATTTAAAGGATGCAATATATGTACCTTTTCTTAGAAGGAATTTAATTTCGATTTCTGGGCAAAATAAGAGATGGATATTTGTTTTATTTTTCGAATAACTCTTGAGTTATTGAGCTTGATAATTATTTTATCTCTTGTGGTACATGAATGCATGACTTTGTTATTGTATATTAATTTCTCTCATGAACAGAACAATATTAGTCTACCTCATAAGAGAATATATTCTTCAAAATTGAGTAAAACTTATTTGTGCACTTTTGTCCAAGTCATACTAATATGGATAGGATTTCAAGTTGGTCAAGGATGGACCTTAAGGTTCATTGAAAGTAGAGACACTACCAACTTCTAGATCATGTTTGGAAGGAAATTTGGCTAAAGGATGTTTCCCTTAATAAGAAAATAAAGCTAGTGATAAGTTTGAATGAATCCCTTCTTATTTGTATGGTTCAATGAACATACTGGTAAGAGATTGTTTTGAGTATTTTTGTGACGTTCATGAATGATTACTCAAAATACTAACATATTTATTTGATGCACCGTAAGTCTTAATAAATTAAGTAATTCAAGAATTTTAAGACAACGGAGAAGTACCAAGTAAATATATTAAGTTATTGCAATTTGATTGTAGTGGCGAGCACCTGTAAAGGGTTCTTTTGTTACTTATCAGAATAAGGGATTACATATCAATGGACTACACCGTAAACTCCATAATAGAGTGGTATAGTAGAAAGAATAAATAAGTCTCTTTTGGACATGGATAGCTTAATGACGTGCTATTCAGATTTACCTTATTTGTTTTTGGAATATTTCTTGGAAACTGCAAATTACATTCTGAATTTAGTTCCTTCTATGTTAGTACCTGGGACATCCATAGAACTGTGGACTGAATGTAAGCTCGGTCTGTGGAATATTCAGATATAAGATTGTCCCGCATATGTGCTAAAAGGGAAAGCAGACATGTATGTTGGAACTAAGAATGGATAGGTGCATGTTTATCGAATATCCAAGAAAATGAATGGAGTTTTATTTTATTGTCTTAAATAAAATAAGGCAATTGTTAAAACAAATGCATTTTTCTAGATAAGGACTGTTTAATAAAATATGTTCCTAGAAGTAAACTATTTTTATAGGAACTAGGCAAAGAAATAACTAGATGTTCAAGAACATCAAAACCCACATGTCGGAATTGACGTTTCATTGCATTTAAGTAGTGGGAGAACGTTAATAGACATGATATGCCTTTATCGAATGGGAGTGATGTTTGAACATTGAACATTATAGTATAATATTTCAATGTCGTGAGGTAATGAAGGTAATATTAGTAGTACTTCATCGTAGTGGGAGAATGCTAAAGAAAATCATAGTTCGGTGTACACTCTTGAGATAGTTTCGGTAACAGGATCCCTGAAGAGTTTAATATCAAATTAGATAGTTACGACAAAGCAATACTGAACAAATATTGCATCAGATATAACTTGGCAAGATTCTTTAATAAAACCTTATTTGGTGAAGACTTTAAATAGTCATGTAAAAGATTGCTTGAAAAAGTTGTAGATGTATGGTTATGAGTTTAAGTGGGAGATTGTTGGGGCATATACTATTAACCATGTATTTGGATATAGTATGTGAGCACGTTATTTTTGCCCTATATGAATTACTCCCATAAATTCAAAACAAAATAACTTCTTTTTAATTATTTGCAGTTTTTGTGGATTTTGTGGCATTTTCTGATAATTGTTTGCATTTTGTCTATGCATTTTTATTTTTGTTTAATTAATGAAAAATACAAAAATATGTTGCATATGCATTTAGGATTTGACTTTGCATTTTTAAGACTAATTAGCACATTAGTTGTTTATAAAAATGGAAAAATTAAAAAAAATATATAGTTTAATTTGCACTTTATGTTTTAGTTTTTTAATTGCGAGTAGTTTTATTTTTAATTTGCTTTATTGTGATAACTATTATTTGGGCTTAA
Organism: Nicotiana sylvestris; assembly: GCF_000393655.2. Classification (NCBI taxonomy): domain Eukaryota; kingdom Viridiplantae; phylum Streptophyta; class Magnoliopsida; order Solanales; family Solanaceae; genus Nicotiana; species Nicotiana sylvestris. The sequence goes on from NC_091065.1 coordinate 171,795,897, forward strand.
TTAGTGTTTTGATAGGGTAATTAGGTTTTAGGATTTAATTTGAATTTTAATTGAATTTTGAAAAAAGAAGAGAGAAAGAATTGTTGAAAAAAAATTGATTTGCAAATTGGAAAAAATAAAAGGAGTGTAATGGCAGATTTGGGCCAAATTTAAGTAGATTACCCAGGCCCAAGTCATCCCCCCTCTCATACCCGTCCAAACCACCCAAATCGGAACCAACCCCTAACCCGATTCGGTCTCCCACTTGATTGAACTACGCTGTTTTAACGGCCTTTAATCTGAGCCATTGATTCCTTCTAATCAGATGGACTGGAACTTAAGACTCCTAGGTATATTACTGTCCTAATGAGACCCCCCCCCCTCAAACCCGTTTTTCTCACTTACCCACTTCAAAGACTCCAAACCTCTAACCCTAGCGCCGCCGTCTAGCTCTCTCCACCATCTCTGCCGGCGGCTCAACCTTAAACCACTCCAATCCCTACCAAATTAACATCATGAACTCCCTTCCACCTCCCCATTCGAAATCTCCAAATAATTCCTCTCAAATCCCCTTTCGCCGCCTCGAATCTCGGATTTAAGGTCATTGTCAGAACCCTAATTCGCCCAAACCTACCCAAAACCGTACTAGGTCATCTCCTCGCTCCCTTCATCTTTCGTATCCTGTTGATTTTCTCAAAGACCTGTCAGATTAGAGCTATTTCAAATAGAAATCTGGGAAGAAAAGAAGAAGAAGAAAAGCCCAAGGATATGTTGTGTTTCAAATGGGTCATACCCGTATGAGTCATTTGCTCTAAATCTCAATGGGAGCAATGGATTCATATGGGCTTGGTTCATTGTCTCAAACCTTCTTCAACCATATCCGGAGTCCACCCAGCCTCATATGAACCCAGGTCCAGGTTTCCTTCTAAACAAATTTTGGTTTTGGTAAGGTTTCATCGTTCGCCCTTCATTTTTTCTTCTTTTCTTTTGTTTTCTCTTTTCAGTATTCCTTCAAGTTGTTTTTCCGTTAGTAAGTATGTTGTTCTTACTTTTAAAGGTCATTCCTGTTTTATCGCAAAATCAGTTTCATAAAGGGGTTTGTTAGTTTAGTTTAATCCATAGTTCATTGGAGTTGCATTTTTGCCGTTTTCCTGATTTTTGGCTAAGTTTTAGTTTTTATTTCAAATTTGTTGGTTAATCCTGGTGCTTAATCATTGAGGTTAGTTAGTGTTGTTCATCATATGCGTTGATTTTTATTCCAATGGCTTTTTCTGAGTTTATGTTTGTGTGAAAATGATCTAAGTACAATTCAAAGGTTCAGGTGCTCGTTGGGTGTCATTCGAGCATGTTTTATCAATTTTCTAGCATTTTGAAAATCCCATCTGAGGTTCTTGTTATAGACCAGGTCCTCTTGATTTAATGGAATTCACAGTTGTTAGGTGCATTCCCAGTCCTCATTTTATCTATTTTCGATCCATCTCAAGGTATTTGCTCGTTTGTTCTTTGTTTGTTTATGTTTGTAGATATTCAGTACTTTAAGGGTGGTAATTGAATAATCAGAAAATTAAGGGGTAATTTGGGGATTGTCAAACTTGGGGAATTTTTCCATAAATGATTGGGAGGCTACTTAGATGGACAACTGCCCAAATTCATTAGAAAAAATAGGCTGAAAGATGAAAATATCTGAAAGAAATGGACAGCTGTCCAGAATTCAGTTTTAAAAGATGCCTTGTGGGGCTATTTTGGGCAATTTGATTGCCTTGCCTTGGAAGGCACACCACAGACCCTCCCCTCCTATAAATGAAATATTCCCTTCACTCAATAGGGAGCTTTTTGGGAATACTCTGAAAATCCAAAAAGTTAAAATAGCTAAGAAATCCATAGAAAGTTACTGTTCTATTGAAATCCTTCTTTGATTTTCTTAGTTTTCAATTGCTGAAAGTCTATGGAGTTGGTGTTGTTTGCTTGGTTTTAATTCTCTGAATCACTTTGTTGGTTTAAAATTTCTGGAAAACTAAAAATCTGGTGATAAAATGAGTTGAGCTTAGGTACAGAAAGAGCTTGGTTTAGTTTGTCGGTTGGTTCATTGTTCTGTTGAGTCTCTTCTAAGGAATCTCACTGTTTCATTGTTGGTTTGATTGGATCTGGGTTGTTTGCCATTATTACTGCTGCATTCCTTACCCTTTTCTTTGTTCTTTCCAATCTAGGTACACAACTCTGTAACCCTGTTGATTGTGAAGTGAAAATTGGAAGAATGAAATGGAAAATAGAAGTTCGAAGCCTAGCATTAACCCTTTAATTCATAGTTTTATCTTTGTTGTCTTTCTGAATCTTCTTGTTCTGGTCCACTGGATGCATTGTGTTTGACTAAGTCTGATTTTCAACTGTTATGGAAACCTAAACGTATAACTGGTGTAATAAAGTCATTTAGTTATATTCTGCATTCCATCATGATAAATGGTGTTAGCTGTGTTAGACCTCTCTCAGTTGTGTAATTCGTTTGGACTGTCATAACATGCTCTTATTGTAATTAAATAGAGTCATAATCATGCGATGGATACTGATTGTTCATTAAGTAGTGAAAGAAGTCCAGGTTGTTTCAAAGTTGATTTTAGTGGCATGTTAGCTTGGTGTCGCTATATTCACACATGAATTCTCAAGCGTTTAAAGGATTGTGAGCATAATTTGAGTTTAAGACTAAATCTGAAAGTTCACGAGTCTGATTTTAATGCTTGCACTTGTCTCTCTCAGAAAAGTTTAAGGTCATATAGTTTTATTAAATGGGGATTCAAACTGGGATCTTTGATCTTTTCTTATTATGTAATTCATTTGGACTGTCAGAATAGTGGTGTGCACGGACGTCTAAAAAATGCTTTGAATGTTCCTTGTTTCCCTTTTGTTTGATTAGTTTAAAAGAAATGAAATGCAAAGTAACAACTTCTTGTGTTGGTCTGTGGATTCAAACTAAGGATCTCATCTCTTGCTGAGGCTGCTTTGTTTCGATTTTGGCTCCTTTGGGCCCAACCTAGACTGAATGTTAGTTGTTGACTTAAGAGGGCTTTACGTCTATGGGTTGTTGGGCCTCACGCATATTAAAAATGTAGTCTTATTTAAATATGTAGTCTCTTAATTTGAACCGTAGTAGAATCCTTACCCATTAATGTGGAATAATTAAACTTCTCCAACTAGTGAAGCGAGCCATGTTAGATAAAACAAATAGTTTATGGCCCTCCGAACTTTTTAGTTTGAATACCCTTTTAAAATGGAATTGAGGAGCGCCGTACCAAATGAAATCTCAAATGTGTGGCCCTTGCTTAATTGTTTCTTTTAAAATCCTTAGAATTCGAGGCGTGCCATTTAGTAAAGTTCCGTGGCCCTCGCAAAGTTAAAAATGCGTAGTTGCTTTAGGCGCGTTACTTTAATAATATCACCTTCTTAAACTCGGTTGTGCATTTCATGTGACCCAAATCCAAATCTTAACAACGTTGAATAAAATGCGTTTCAGATTGCGGGTGCATTTCATGTGGCGCGGTCCAAAGACAAGTTTTAGATGGCGTTGAAATATTCCTTAAAATAATTAAAAGCGGTTTAAAGTTAAAATGCACATAGGTTTAAAAGTGTTTTAAAATCAGATAATTAGGTTAATAATAACAGTTGAGCGACCGTGCTAGAACCACGGAACTCGGGAATGCCTAACACCTTCTCCCGGGTTAACAGAATTCCTTACCCGGATTTCTGTGTTCGCGGACTATAAAATAGAGTCAATCTTTCCTCGATTCGGGATTTAAAACTTGTGACTTGGGATACCATAAATTATCCCAAGTGGCGACTCTGAATTTGTAATGAAATAATCCCGTTTCGATTGTCACTTTAAGTTGGAAAAAACTCCCTTATATACTTCCTTGCGGGGGTAGTGAAAAAGGAAGTGTGATAGCTCTGACGACTCTACTGGGGATCAAACCCAGAATCTCTGGTTCAGGGTTCAAGAATTCGAGCTTAGAATAACTGTCATGATTGGCTTTGTCTGTTATCTGATTTTCCTACATGTTTTGAACCTAATGTGCTAAATGCTTTACCGCTTCGATATTTTGTGAATTGTATATAAACTGCTACGAAACCCTTCCTCTCTCTGAGTCTTATAAATCATGGAGAAGGGCTCACCTTTGGCTTCTCTTCTGTCTAGAGTCTTTTCCCATTTTAGAACGAGGTTCAGACAAGTTGCTAAGTCGGTGAAGCTTCTGTATTCCCGGTATGCTACCCCCCTCGGCTAGAGTTGTCCGCTCGGGTAAGCCAGGTCTAGAATAATAAACCCAGGTTTTAAACCTAGTATAACAAAGCCTTATGTCAGATCCCTAGTAGGTATGTTTGTTTGAATCACGTGCATTTGACTTAGGAGACTCAACACAGGGGTTGGGTCTGTCTAGGACAGGTGTACCCGAAATGAAAAGACCATCCTGATGCATCCTACTTGCTACTTGTGCATTTATTTGTTTCGGATTTGCATGTTGACCGGCTTATGAATAATAGGAGAAAAGTTGAAAAAAAAGAAAATCAATGTGAGGGCTCGGTGAGATAATTACTTGTTTTGAAAAATCAATGTCCAAAATATGCTGAAACTATGACAAAAAAAATTTGTTTGAAAAATAGTTGGTTTATTTTCTTCCAATCTGCCCGAACTACACCAGTTTGATTCTCACCGGATGTGGGATACGTAGGAAACCCTCATCGGGTCCAACTTTCCTTTTTGCAAAAATAGCCCAAAAAGAACAAAAATTTTAGGCTTATTGCAAATAAGTAAGGTGATGCCATTCTTCTCAAAAATAGACGAATATCCCTCAAAAGGGTGCCCGAAGGCTGTTTTTGCAAGAACAACCACTTTTGGTCATTTTAAAGGTTTTGGCTAGTTAGCCGACACATCCTTAAAATCTTTGTTTTCGAAGTGCTGAAAGGCCGTATTGGCAAAGCCGGATATTTTGTGGAAATTTTGAAAAAATGGTCATTTTCTTGAGTCAAAATGAGTCATAATTTTCTTTTAATGAAAATCACCCTAATAAATGTGCAGGATGAGCACAACTCAAAATGAACCTTTCTCAGTTCGTGAAGAGATCTCTTTGGAGTTACATATGTGGTGGCATGATTTGGGGGACGACAGCAGGAAAGTTGTGACAAAAGCGTTGGGCGGTCTTATCGGGCTCTGAAAGGTTAAGCCAAGAAAAGATGTGATTGAGGCCTTGATACCATTTTGGGACCCAACACATAATGTATTCCACTTTGCTGATTTCGAGTTAACTCCTACACTGGAAGAGATAGCAGGCAATGTCGGTTTCGAGGGGAATCTTAGAAATCAATACCCGGTAGCACCGAGAACAATAACCCCTCACAAATTTTTGGACTTGTTAAGCATCAGTCGGGACATCCGAGATGGAAATTTGGCCAAAAGAATTCTGTACCTTCTACTTTTTGTATCGACGTTATGGGAATCCCTGTGGCTTCGAAACGCCAGATACCGGTCTTACTCACGCGGGAAACCAAGACAAGTGGGAAGCTCGGAGAGGATTAGCTTTTATAATGGCGTTCCTGGGTATTTTGATTTGCCCCAGAAAAGATGGGAACATAGAGTTGGGGCTTGTAGGGATAGCTGACTTTATGATGAAAAAGGCAAATGGGACTATAGTGCCGCTGATCTTGGAGGAGATTTACCGAGCTCTGACCCTTTGTCGAGAAGGAGGAAAGTTCTTTGAAGGGTGCAATATGCTGTTACAACTATGGATGGAGGAACACCTTTGCCACCGTCCCCGATACTTGAATTGTGGTATGACTGGCCTTGAATGCATCGAAAAACATGAAAAGTGGGTAGAGGGATATGAGTTCCCGGATGGTACGGAAGCATGGCATGCTCATTTGAGATCTTTGACTGCAAACAAGATCGAATGGACGATCGGGTGGCTCTCGGTCAGTGAAGTAATCTATATGTCGGCAGAGGTGTGTTTTTTGCTGTTCATGGGTCTTCGGAGTCTCTAGCCTTATGCTCCACAGAGAGTCCTACATCAGTTAGGCCAATACCAGACCATCCCACACGATGAAGATTTGAGTCAGCAGGTCAATGAGTAAGAACCAAAAGCTGCCTTCCCAGAAGAAAAAGTGTGTCGGATTTCGCATCAGTGCAGATTCTTAGGGCTTAATACTCAAGTACGAGATCTATCCAGAGGCGAGGTGAAGCCTAGTTACACTGCATGGTATGGTAAAAGATCCCGAGTTCATCATGAGCTCGAAAGGCCCGCAAAGAGACCCCATGTCCAACAGTTCACCGACAAGCACAAGTGCAATGGGACTGGTTGACCAAAGAAAACGAGTACAGGGTTACCATAAGCAAATTGGAAAGGCAAGTGAGGGACCTTCAGTTTGAAAATAGCTTGCAAGCTGCGACAGATGAAGGGGAAAAGAAAAAGCTGACCAAGGAAATTGAGGCACTTCGAGCCCAGATTCAGAAAATGAAAATAGCGGCAAAAGATCTCGCCAGAAGTGCCAAAGATGAAAAACTCATAGATAACCTGAGGCAGAAAGTGAGTGACTACAGTTTTGATTTGAACAAAGCAGAAAGTGAACTAGCCAGGGAACAAAAGCAATTGGCTAAAAACGCAGATGAACGAGCACGCCTGGTTAAGCAGTTGAAAGAAAAGTACGACAATGAGGTCGTGGGATTAAAGAAAAGGGTCGTCGCCACTAAAAACAAAATGATCAAACAGGCAAAAGACTTAAATGTTGAAATAGAACATTGTTATATAGCATTGGAACAATTAGAAATAGATTTGCAACAACTTCAAGAGTAGAATCAAGTGGCCGAGCAAACTTTGGAAGCCATGGCCCAGCAAATCGAGCATTTGTTGCAACAAAAAGTTGTCCTAAGAGAGAGAATTAGAACCATCGCCGATTATATTGTTGTGAAGTGCCAAGCCTGTAAGGATATGACTCGCACCACTTTCTTCGCGGCAGTGATGACATTTGTTAAACAGATAATGAGTGACTTGGATAGACTTCAAAAGGATCTTGCATATAGGCCCGCGGCGAGACCAAATGATGTCCCACGGGCACCAAGAGCATTAATGTATTCATGATTTTCATTTGAGTCTGTATTTCCTTTTCCGTTAGAATCTGTCAGTTTTTTTGAGTATGTATTTTCTTTCTGCTGGAGTCTGTCAGTTGTTTTAGAGTATGTATTTTCTTGGAGTCTTTCTAAACAAAGCATTTGTTTTTTATGAAAATTGAAAATCCCAAAATATTTTTATTATCTACTTTCACACTTATCTCCCAGAACTACGCTCGATCTGATTCATGTGGGGTCATGATACGTAGGCAATCTACATAGGATTCAAACACAACCAAAAGAAAAAAAAAGAGAAGAAAAAAAAAGAAAAAAGAGAGGAAAAAACAAGAGAAAACAAGAAAAGAAAAGAGAGAAAAAAATAAGAAACCATGGGGCAGAAACCATGAGAGATCAAGCAAGGAAAGGAAAGAATGAAAAAGAAAAAGAGAGAAAAGTGAAGTTGCAAATGAAATAAGGAAAGGCCGGGATGACACAAGCAGCCGATCAAATGCATAGTAGAAACGGTTAACTGCTTAGGTGAATTCATTCCCCAAAAATGTACGGTTACGAATCTGTTAAAGCCCTAATCGCTAATAGGGTTCTTGTTGATGTATTGAATCCAGTCAAGTGGTTAGTTGATTGGCATTCTGGAAACTCATTCCTACAACACCCGATCAAAAGACAAGCTGAACAAGGCCAATCAAGAACTGGAGGCAAGCATTGTCGATCCGTCAAAAGAGGTGGATGAATCAGAGGTTAATTTGAGAGAGGAGTTATATAAGTTGAAGCAGCAAATGGCTGAAATGTACCAGGCCTGGGCAAAGGTGCATCCACCACCGGTTTATCCCGCCAACCCTGCTTTTATCCCACCATTGGCTCAACCTCAAGAACCTCTCACTCTGAACTCGTCTCCAGCCTTTCCCCTCTACCAACAATGTTATGGCACCACTTCCCATACTTTCCAAGTTCCACCACCCAAACAAGTCCCATACCCTCCTCCACCAGTCACTCCCGCCTATGTGGCCCCTCCACCTACTGCATTACAACGATCTTCCAGTGAGCCTCTATTCCAAACTCATGACAACTACTATTACCCCCCGAGCCTACCTTCAAAGTTCCAAAACCATATTCTTACACCCCTCATCTTGATCTCCCGGCAGAGACCGAGAAGCCACCCAAAAATCCCGAACATGAGGAGATAATTAGAAAGGTCAAAAGCTTAGAACAACCGTTTAGAGATATGGGGGGATTGGGAGGTCAAGTAAGTGTGGCCTATAAGGATTTATGTTTGTTCCCAGATGTTCAGTTACCGACATGATTCAAGATGCCCAAGTTTGATCTGTACGACGGGCATGGTGACCCAGTAGCGCACTTGAGAGGGTTTTGTAGCAAGATGAGAGGAGCAGGCGGAAGAGATGAGTTACTAATGGCATATTTTAGCCAAAGTCTAAGTGGATCAACGTTAGAGTGGTATACCCGACAAGATCACAACAGGTGGTACACATGGGATGATCTAGCCCAAACTTTTTCCTGCCATTTTTAGTACAATCTTTAAATTGTTCCAGATCGTCTGTCCTTGACGAAGATTGAGAAAAAGCCCGGTTAGAGTTTCAGAGAGTATGGATTTCGTTGGAGAGAGCAAGAAGCAAGGGTTGACCCTCCGATGAAAGAAAGTGAGATGGTTGATTATTTCTTACATGCCTTGGAGCCCACTTATTTTGGTCATTTGGTATCGGAAATAGGCAAGTCCTTTAATGAAGTGGTAAAAATGGGGGGCATGGTAGAAGAGGGACTCAAGTCTAATAAAATCATGAGCTACTCAGCAATTAAAGCAATCACCCAGGCCATTCAAAACGGTACCGAGGGTGTACTTGGGAAGAAGAATAAAGAGGATGTTGTGGTAATTGAGTCAAGAGCTTGGTTCGGATCTAGGGGCCCATCACCTTACTATAACCAGCCTCGACCCCACTACCTAATTTACCCCCACACTCCATATAGCCCACCACAACACTACTACCTACCGCCAGATCCCCATTTTTCTGTCCATCACATACAAACATACACTCAACCTCCCGCCCACACGCAATGGCATGCGCCAGCTCCACAAAATACCTATCCACCCCCAAGAGCCTACCGAAATCCCCCAGGAACAGGTTTTCATCCTAATCAGGCCACCAAGAATGAGAGGTTTCCGAAGAAGAAGACTTTCACTCCATTGGGAGAATCCTACACCAGTTTGTTCCGCGGGTTGAGGCGATTGGGTATGCTGAGTCCGATTGAACCAAAATTGCCAAATACTCCCCGAGGAATCTTGATCACTCCGTGAGTTGCAAATATTGTTCTGGTGCCCCGAGGCACAACACAGAGAAGTGCTGGCAATTGAAAATAACTATTTAAGAGCTCATCGATACCAATCGGATCAAGGTCCAAGCCCTAGAGGCACCTAATATCAATCAGAATCCTTTGCCAGCCCATCATGAGACAAATATTATTTAGATAGTGCATAAGGGAGGGGAGCCTAAGAAACCTTCACAAACTGTCATGATAATTCGGTCCAGTGAAGCCAGGCCATTTGAAAAGTCAACAAGTGAGAAGTCTGTGATCAAGTTGAACGGGAAAAATAGTGAACCATCTGCGGTGGTCAAGAAGGGGTCCTCTAGTAACGTTGCAGGGAAACATGAAAGAGCGAAATTGGTTGTGCCGGGAGTGGCGAACAAGCCTATGGTAATAGTGGAGGGTGACCGCACAGATCCTGTCATTATCAAGTCGGTAACTCAATTATCGATAGTCAACAGCAAGGTAGTCCCGTGGAATTATGAACGAGTGACAGTGACTTACAAGGGGAAAGAGGTTAAAGAAGAAGTTTGTGAGACACATGGTTTGACTTGATCAGGGAGATGCTTTGCCCCCGAAGAGTTGAGGAAAGCTAAGATCTCCAAAGAAAACCTAGTATTGGCGAAGAAAGCTGTGACTAAGGAAGAAGCAGAGGAATTCTTAAGAAAGATGAAAGTTCAGGACTATTACATTGTGGAGCAATTAAGGAAAACACCGGCTCAGATTTCATTATTGATCCATTCAGACGAGCACCGTAGGACTTTGATGAAGATCCTGAATGAGGCCCACGTTCCTAATAAAATTTTAGTAAACCACTTGGAAAAGATAGCTAACAAGATATTTGAAGTAAACAGAGTCACTTTTTCTGATGATGAATTGCCCGTGGAGGGTACTGAGCACAATAGAGCCCTCTATCTGACGGTGAAATGCGAAGATTCCATGGTCACTCGGGTACTGGTTGACAATGGTTCCAACGCGAATATTTTCCCTCTCTCCACTCTGAACAAGTTGAAGGTGGATGATGAAAGAATTCACAAGACCAGTATCTGCATTTGAGGATTTGACGGTGGAGGGAAAGATTCAGTCGAAGACATAATGCTTGAGCTTACAATAGGGCCAGTTGAATTTACCATGGAGTTCCAGGTGCTCCATGTGGATGTGTCTTACAATCTGCTATTAGGTAAACCCTGGATTCATGCAGCCAAAGCGGTCCCGTCTACTCTGCATCAAATGGTCAATTTTGAATGGGATGGACATGAAATTGTTGTGCATGGTGAAGATAATTGGTGTGTTCCTAGTGATGCCATTGTTCCGTTCATAGAGTTCGAGGACGACAAGGGGCCATGGGTTTATCAGGTTTTTGACACGGTATAGGTAGAGAAAATTCTAGAAGGGAAGTGCGTTCCAACCCCGAGGGTAGTTGCCGCATCAGTCATGGTAGCTACCGAAATGGTGAAAATGGTTTTGTACCGGGCAAGGGTTTGGGTGCATCTCTGCAAGGTATCATACAGCCGGTGTCTCTCCCCAAAAACGTGCATACATTTGGTTTGGGGTTCAAGCCCACAACTGCGGACGTGAAAAGAGCTAGAAAGTTGAAACAGGGGGCCTGGGTCCTCCCAAAGCCCATCCCACGGCTCTCCAGATCATTTGTCAGGCCTGGCACCAAGAAACGCCCAGTGACAACAGTTCCCAGTTTAGTGGTTGATGTAGGTAGAGGTTTGATTGAAAGGTTCGAGAGGTTATTCTCCTATGTGAACATGTTGGAAGCTGGATAGGGTTCGAGTAAAGTGGATGTGCAGTTTGTTGGGCCCAGTACAAAGATTAACAATTGGGAAGCTACTCATCTCCCTACCAGGAAGGAGTTTTGGTAGTTTGCTTTGATTTTCTTTCAGTTTATCTGGATTATTCCAGGGTTGTAATTCAGATTCTTTGTTCCGTTTGTTTGGACGTATAAACCTTGTTATCTTTAATTTCAATGAAATAAAATTTCCCTTTTTCTTCCTCCCCGATAGTTTCATTTTTGTTTTTCTTTTCTTCCTTGTACAGTTCTTTTTATGCTGGCTTCAATGATATGACATGCATGAGGAATCTCTGGCCCAGTCTTAAAAGCCAATCTAATTCTGAAATAGTAATTGAAGAAATAGAGTGTGATGATGAATTGGAATATGATGAGGATGAGGTATTTGAAGAGATTGGTAAAGAATTAAGCCATTTTGAAGGAAAACCCAAGCCTAACCTGAGTGATACAGAGGCAATCAATTTAGGGGACCCAAATAATTCCGGGAAACTAAGATAAGTGTTCACCTGGAACCACAAATGAGGGAAGAGATAATCAAAGCATTGTTTGAATTCAAAAATATTTTTGTGTGGTCCTACGACGACATGCCGGGCTTAAGCACTAACTTGGTGGTTCACAAATTGCCCACTGACCCGGCATTCCCTCCTGTCAAGCAAATGCTGAGGAAATTTAAAACTAATATGAGTGTGAAGATCAAGGAAGAGGTCACCAAATAGTTCGATGCAAAAGTCATTCGGGTCACTCGGTATCCCACTTGGTTAGCCAATGTAGTGCATGTGCCAAAGAAGGATGGCAAGACTAGGGTGTGTGTTGATTACCGTGATCTGAACAAGGCAAGCCCCAAGTACAACTTCTTGCTGCTAAATATCCATATTTTGATTGACAATTGCACCAAATACGAGATTGAGTATTTTGTGGATTGCTATGCGGGCTATCATCAGATCTTAATGGATGAGGAAGATGCAGAAAAGACGGCATTCATCACGCCATGAGGAACATACTGCTACAGGGTCATGCCTTTAGGTTTGAAAAATGATGGGGCAACTTACATGAGGGCAATGACAACTATATTCCACGACATGATACACAAGGAGATCGAGGTTTACATGGATGATGTAATCATAAAGTCTAGAAAGAAGTCTAATTATGTCAAAGATTTGAGAAAATTCATCCAAAGGCTTCGTAGGTACGGTCTTAAGCTCAATCCTGCAAAATGCGCATTTGGTGTGCCATCTGGAAAATTATTGGGGTTCATAGTCAACCGTCAAGGTATTGAATTGGACCTGACAAAGATCAAAGCTATCAAAGAATTGCCACCCCAAGGAACAAAACTTAGGTGATGAGTTTATTAGGGAGATTGAATTATATCAGCAGGTTTATTGCTCAGCTTATGACAACTTGTGAGCCTATCTTCAAACTGTTAAAGAAGGATGCTGCGGTCAAATGGACAGATGAGTGTCAAGAAGCATTCGATAAGATAAATGGGTACTTGTCTAACCCACATGTGTTGGTGCCACCAAAGCCGGGGAGACCTTTGATTCTGTATTTGACGGTCCTGGACAATTCATTTGGTTGTGTGTTGGGTCAGCATGACATCACCGGAAGGCACGAGCATGCCATCTATTATCTCAGCAAGAAGTTCACATCTTACGAGGTTAAGTACACTCACCTTGAGAGGACATGTTGTGCCCTAACTTGGGTAGCACAAAAGTTGAAGCACTATTTGTCATCATACACTACTTACCTCATCTCTCGTTTGGATCCATTAAAATATATCTTTCAGAAGCCTATGCCTACAAGGAGGCTTGCAAAGTGGCAAATCATGCTCACAGAATTTGACATCGTCTATGTGACTAGGACTACAATGAAAGCCCAGACATTGGCCGATCATTTGGCTGAGAACCCAATGGATGAAGAATATGAGCCTTTGAAGACTTACTTCCCTGATGAAGAGGTAATGCATATTGATGAGTTGGAACCAATTGAAAAGACAAGATGGAAACTTTTCTTTGATGGGGCCGCTAACATGAAAGGCGTTGGGATAGGAGCAGTACTTATTTCTGAAACAGGGCATCACTACCCTGTTACGGCTCAGCTTCATTTTTACTGTACTAACAACATGGCTGAGTACGAGGCATGCATTCTGGGTTTGAGATTAGCTGTAGATATAGCTATCCAGGAAGTCTTGGTCTTGGGTGACTCGGACCATCTGGTGCACCAGATTCAAGGATAATGGGAAACTCGGGATTTGAAGCTCATATCGTACCGACAATGTTTGTAGGATCTTTGTCAACGGTTTCAATCAATAGAGTTCAGGCATATTCCAAGGATTCATAATGAGGTTGATGATGCTTTAGCTACTATGGCATCAATGTTACATCATCCAGATAAGGCTTACATAGACCCTTGCAGATTCAAGTCCGCGAGCAGCATGCTTACTGTAATGTGATAGAGGAAGAACTTGATGGTGAGCCTTGATTTCACGATATCAAAGAATATATCAGGATAGGGGTATATCCGGTACAAGCCACATGTGAACAAAAGAGAACAATTCGACAGTTAGCAAGCGAGTTTTTCTTTAGTGGAGGGATCTTGTACAAAAGAACTCCAGATCTTGGATTGTTAAGATGCATGGATGCCAAGCAGGCCACAACTATCATGACCGAGGTACATTCTGGAGTCTGTGGACCGCACATGAGTGGGTATGTTCTTGCAAAAAAGATCCTCCGAGCAGGTTATTATTGGCTCACCATGGAGCGAGATTGTATCCGTTTTGTGCGCAAGTGTGACCAATGTCAGATGCACGGAGATTTGATTCATTCTCCGCCATTTGAATTGCATACAATGTCCGCGCCATGGACCTTTGTTGCTTGGGGTATGTATGTCATTGGGCTAATCGAGCCAGCAACGTCCAATGGGCACAGGTTTATTCTAGTATCCATTGATTATTTCACCAAGTGGGTTGAAGCTAAAACTTTCAAGTTTGTGACCAAGAAAGTAGTGGTCGATTTTGTGCATTCAAACATCATTTGTTGGTTCGGGATCTGAAAGGTGATCATCACAGATAACGACGCTAATCTCAACAGTCATCTGATGAAAGAGGTATGTCAACAGTTTAAGATTACACATCGCAATTCCACCCCATATCGCCCCAAGGCGAATGGAGCTGTTGAGGCAGCCAACAAGAACATAAAGAAGATACTTCGGAAAATGGTGGAAGGCTCTAGACAATGGCATGAGAAGCTGCCTCTTGCATTGTTGGGTTATCGTACTACTGTTCGTACTTCAGTAGGGGAAACTCCTTATTTGTTGGTATATGGCATGGAGGTAGTGATACCCGCATATATTGAAATTATATCCCTTCAGATCGTTACAAAATCCAAAATTGATGATGATGAGTGGGTTAAAACCCGCCTGGAAAAATTGAGTTTGATTGATGAGAAAAGATTAGCAGCAGTATGTCATGGCCAGTTGTATCAACAGAGAATGACAAGAGCATATAATAAGAAGGTGCATCCACGAAAGTTTGAAGTGGGTCAGTTAGTATTGAAATGCATTCTTCCTCATCAGGCTGAAGCCAAAGGCAAGTTCGCCCCAAACTGGTAGGGGCCGCTTGTCGTAACAAGAGTGTTGTCCCATGGTGCTTTGTACTTAACAGATATAGAAGGCAAATGTGTAGAAATGGCCATCAATTCTAATGCGGTCAAGAGATATTATGTATGATTTCTTTGTTTAAATTGTATTTGTTTGTACTTGGCATGTTTTGAAGATTGGAATGACAAAGGCATTTTGTTCTGCTATCTAAACACTTTATCCTTTGTTATCCCTTTGAGCCTTATTTATTTCCTTTCATACCCCTCTTTTGGAATCAATAGCAAAGATCAGAAACGCAAGCGCGAAAGATGAGTAAAGGAAAAGAGAAAAGAAAAGAATGAAAAGAAAGAAAAGAATGAAGAGAGAGAGAAGAAGAAGAAAAAAAAAGAGACAGGAATGAAAAGAAAGAGAGAAAAGAAAAGGGAAAAAACAAACGAAATAACAAAACAACAATGCAACAAAAGAGAAAAGAAGAAAGAAAAGAAAGAAGAAAAAGAGGAAGAACAAAAAAGAAAAATCACAACAACAAAGCAATTTCTACGACATGAACTACGTTCGACCTGATTCCTTTTAAGGATATGTGGGCAGCCTCACGGTTCGGTCCCATCAAAACAAAAACCCCCAAGCAAAGAAACTGGGGCAGAAGTTATGGTTGTTGTAAGAAATCTGATTCCAAAAGTTGTAATTTTGAATTCACTTGAATTGTTTTGAGCCTTTGATACCTTTTCTTTGTAACCCTATCCAAAACCCCACATTATGGTCCATAGAAAGACCTTCCGATCAGTCTTAGAGAAATGTCAGGTCAAGCAATAAGAGGTAATGCATATCAGGGGCAACACTTTGGTCCAAGCAGGAAAATGTTAAAAATGAGAGAGTCTTATTGGTGAAAACCTTCACGTGCACCGTAAGGCGATGAGAGCTAAGAGAAATAATAAAAATGAGAAAGTCTTATTGGTGAAATCCCTTATGGGCACCTTGAGGCGAAAGTGAGTTGAGAGATGAACAAATGAGAGAGGCTTGTTGGTGAAAACCCTTCAGGGCACCGTAGGCCGAACAAGGTCAAGGTTTTGGTGAAGAAATCAGGTTATGGAAATTCCAGGGCAACAAAGTATGGCAACTGAAAGTTGATTGGTTGGACATATTGGGCCGATTAATCTGAAATGCATGTCATGATCATTGGTGCCAGCTGCTCCACTTAGATAAGTCCCTTTTCTTTTTCCCCTTCAGATAGCCTTCTAGTTTTGGATTTAGCTTATCTTTAACTTTTGAAAGTCATTGAATTTCATTTCTTTTAGGTTTATTTCTCTAAGATGTTCCCAATGTCAGTTCGGTTTAAGCAAATAAGAAGGAATTTCAAAGCTTACTACCAATTTTCAAGATTGCACAAGGAGCAGTGCGACCAAGGAATTGCTAGAGAGGTTTAAACAGATGGGTAGGAGATGTAACACAACAGTTTGGGTATAAAACACTCGGGTCATCCAAGGTCATGGGGTTTGAAAGCCAGCCGGGAAGGCAAGCAGTTCTTAGCCAGTTCAGAGGAAGCCAATCAAAACAAAGCATGGCAGCGGAGAGACTTTCAGCAAAGAATGCCATCAACTAACCACCACATTTTAAACTGTCAAGATTTTTCTTTGATTGAAACAGGGGCAGAAAATTTTGGTTGTTCAGGAGAAATCTTCCGCAGGGGAAAGACAAGCACTAGACTGGTTTGATTTTTGATTCTCAAGTCCCGCCTGGATAATGGGATTTAATTTGAAGTTCTCAGGACCCTCCTGGAAAATGAGACCTAGGTTAAAATTCAAAACAATCATGAGTAGCAAAATCTTACATAAATGTACTCCGAAGGAATATATGTTGGAATGTTTAAGATAGGATTCAATTAGAAGTTTTCAGCACCCTCCTGAATAATGGGACTTAGCTTTAAGATTTCGATTAGATAATAACATTTAGAGTAAGTTCTGCTATAGGGTAGTATAATTCAGCCGTAAAAGTTGTCACTTTTAAGATAAGATTTGATGTTTGATTTTCAGGACCCTCCTAGATAATGGGATGTAGTTTTAAGACCGTCTTAGATAACAAGATTTAGCGGGAGTCACACTTTTAGAAGATATAATTTAGATTTTAAAGCCATCATTTAACTAGAAGTTTTCAGGACCCTCCTGGATAATGGGATCTAGCTTTCAAATTCATAGAGATATGTGGTAACATGATTCAATTAACACTCACAGATGCGCCCAACATCAAACTGGGCAGAAGTTTTCTTTGTTTTTGTTTATTTTGTGGAAATCAGGCGTCCACTGGAGAACAAGGGAATACATTTCAAGTTCAGCAATCAGGAGCCCACCTAGAGAACAAGGGAATACATTCAAGTTTCAGCAATCAGGCGCCCATCTGGAGAATAAGGGAATACATTTCAAGTTCAGCAATCAGGCGCCCATCTGGAGAACAAGGGAATACATTTCAAGTTCAGCAATCAGGTGCCCACCTGGAGAACGAGGGAGTATAGTTCAAGTTTCAGTTTTCAAGTTCTTACTGATATTTGGTAACATGCCTAACTGGGGTAGAAGTTTTATTTGTTTTTGTCTATTTTGTGGAAATCAGGTGCCCACCTGGAGATCAAGGGAATACATTCAAGTTTCAGCAATCAGGCGCCCACCTGGAGAATAAGGGAATACATTCAAGTTTCAGCAATCAGGAGCCCACCAGGAGAATAATGGAATACATGCAAGTTTCAGCAATCAGGAGCCCACCTGGAGAACAAGGGAATACATGCAAGTTTCAGCAATCAGGCACCCACCTAGAAAACAAGGTAATACATTTCATGTTTTAGCAGTCAGGCATCCACCTGGAGAAAAGGAAAACATCTCAGATTACAAGTCAAGGCAGCAACAAAGGGATTCTGTGGCCCTCACAAAGTTAAAAACGCGTAGTTGCTTTAGGCACGTTACATTAATAATATCACCTTCCTAAACTTGGGTGTGCATTTCATGTGGCCCAAATCCAAATCTTAACAACGTTGAATAAAATGTGTTTCGGATTACGGGTGCATTTCATGTGGCGCGGTCCAAAGACATGTTTTTAATGGCGTTGAAATCTTCCTTAAAATAATTAAAAGCGGTTTAAAGTTAAATTGCACATAGGTTTAAAAGTGTTTTAAAATCAGATAATTAGGCCAATAATAACAGTTGAGTGACCGCGCTAGAACCACGAAACTCGGGAATGCCTAACACCTTCTCCCGGGTTAACAGAATTCTTTACCCGGATTTCTGTGTTCGCGGACTATAAAACAGAGTCAATCTTTCCTCGATTCGGGATTTAAAACCGGTGACTTGGGACACCATAAATTATCCCAAGTGGTGACTCTGAATTTGTAATGAAATAATCCCGTTTCGATTGTCACTTTAAGTTGGAAAAATCTCCCTTATATACTCCCTTGCGGGGGTAGTGAAAAAGGAGGTGTGACATAGTATATTCTAATAATTGTCATGGTTAAAAGTCTAAGTGGGGGATTGTTGGGATATATGCTATTAGCCATGGGTTTGGTTTAGATATAGTATTTATTATGAAATAATTATTTATTCAGTTTTAATAAAGTTTTAAATAGATCATAATTAGTCTGTGTCCTTTGCTTATATAGTAGATGATTTAGTTAATAGAGTTTAGCTTATACACGAAAGATTAAATCATCGGTTCTTATAAGTATAAAGTTTGAGTTCACAATCGAATGATAGAATTGGACAAACCATCAGGAATGATTGTAACACAAGATTAAATATAATTTATCTTGATAATGGGAATGGTTTAATTCCAACTTCTTGTGCTAGTACATTTTGTATATATTGAACAGACCAAGTAGAGATATGTATTTTATACTGACTTAATAAAATGAACTCTCTAGCCATTAAAGGTACTTATACTCTTATTCTTGATATAATTATTATTGTCTGTGTACTTTATTAATATTTTAATTTATTAAAAGGCGAGATTTTTTCGTGGGTCAATATGCCTGGTAAATTGGATAATAATAAGGTACATTGGCGAAATAATAGTTAGTTGATGGAATCCATATCTTGATTTAGAGATTGATGATACACCTTTATGAAAGCTTATAAGTTTTCATGTGTAAAACCGGCCGGTGGATTTTGTATCCGACACATGAAAACAAATAAGCGAAAGTCTAAAGAAAATAATCAATAAATTGAATCGTCAGTAATTTAATTTAATTGATTAGTATATAAATCTTAAAATGGGGAGTTAAATAAGATTTAATGGATCAATTTCGAAATTAAATAAGGAGTGTAATTACGAATTTTTTGTGGAATAATTCGTAATTAATTATGATGGATATTAATGTCATGACCCTGTTTCGCCCTCTGTGAACCGTCGTGACGGAACCTAGTCTCTACGACTAGGTAATCCTAACAATGCGAAAAATAAACAAAATTTGCGGAAGAAATAATTAAAAACCGAAATAGTGAAATAAAACAATGTTTAAAATGCTGCTCGACATACACAATAACAAGTCTCGAAACTAATATCTTTTCCCAAACCCGGAATCTCATAATTACAAGCTTTTAAATGTCTACAAGCATCTAACTCCAGAACCTCTAACAATGAAACGAAAGTACAGAAGGGCTAATACAAAAATGGAGAGTAGAAAGGGACTTTTTGGTCTGCGGAAGCCGCAGATATACCTTGGAGTCTCTACAAGAGCCTTATCTCAAGCGTGATAAGTCTGAGTGGAGGTACCTGGATATGCACATGAAAAATATGCACATAAAGGGCATGAGTACACCACAACAATACTCAGTAAGTGCCAAGCCTAACCTCGGTCGGGTAGTGACGAGAAAAGTCAGGGCTCTACTGAAATCAAATGAAATATAAGAGATGCCAATATAGAATAAGACAGTAGAATTAAGTGCAACAGTAAAAAAATAACATAGAATGGAAAGAACAACAACAATTACAACAGAAACAGAATAATCACGGAAGGAAGTACAGCTTAACACGGAGATAACAACTGGGGATCTCTCAGTATCCCGAGGATCTCTTGGTATCCTCAATATATGCTAGGGATCTCTTGGTATCCTCAATATATGCTAGGGATCTCTTGGTATTTCGATGATCTCTTAGTATCCTCAATATACATGATGGGGATCTCTCGGTATCCCGCACTTCAGTTCCAATCAAAATACGTATAGGAGATTGTGAGCATATGATTTTTGCCTCACGAAAACTACTCTAAAATAAAACAAAAATTCTCTTAATATGCAGTTTTTAGAATTTATGTGGTTTTATTAATTATTTGTGTTTTGTCCGTAAAAGTTTACTTTGTTATAGTTAAATGAAAAAATAAAATAAAAATACATGTTGCCTGCATATCTAGGTTTTAATTATGCATTTAAGAGTTAATTAAAAAATCACAAAAATATGCATTTATCTTATTTGCTCGTCATTTAAATATGCCATTGTGTGATTAATAATTTGTCTTAATATTTGTTAAAGGGTAATTAATATTTTTGTAAGGGTAATTTTGTTTTTATAATTTTAATTAGGAATTTGATAATTAAGGAATAAAATTGGAAATTAAAAAGAGTTGATTAAATGGGCAAAACGGATCTGGGCCAAAGTTTTAAAACAAAATCAAGCCCAAACAAAATCAATTTCCCCACAGCCCAATCCAAACAACCCCATGTCCGGTCCAATTCAACCACACCAAACAACGTCGTTTGGTCATTTTTATCAAAGCCGTTGGATTAAATCAATCCAACGGCTGAGATCCCATACCCTTACCCGTAACCCCTTACCTGACCCATTGCCCCGATTCAGCCCGACCCCAACATTAAACCAAACGACATCGTTTGGCTAAATGAACTGATCCTGACCGTGTATCATGCTTGATCTAACGGCCAAGATCAATCCACCTTTCCCCTATATAAACCTCAAATCCTTACCCCAGCCCCCTAACTAAACACCCCCCCCTCCTCTCCTGTTCATCATCATCTCCGAAAACACACCCCTAACCCTAGCCGCCCTAACTCTCCATCGCCTGAAACCCGGCGGCAACAACGTCGCCGGTCACCACCTTAACACCCTCGACTTCTCACAACCCCCTTCTTTATGGATCTGGTATTAGTTTCCTTCGAATCAGGTCACATAGTCTCGAATCTTCGATTGAAGGTTGGTCTGAAAAACCAACTTTCTCCGATGGCCTCCAAACTAACACCACAGTCTCCCCTGTCCATCCTCATCACGGATCTGTTAGTGGCATGGTTCGAATCCTCCTGGAAATGCTCGAATATTCATTTGAAGATTCGAGTGAAACCTGACCCTATCCCAACCTACCTCAAACTCACACCAGTTATCCACCTGACCCCCATCGTGCCTAGAACACCATTGGTTTGATTCGAATATACCTAGAAATGTTCGGATTTGAGATCGAAGAATCTGAAACCCTAAAAATTTCCAGTTATGGAATTTGCCCGAATTAAATGAGGGATTGAGGTCTTAGAGACTTTAATCGAGCTATTCTCAATTGAGAATACTTCGAATAAAGTCTGTTCAACCTCAAAAGGTCCAAATCCAAGTTGACCCTGTGTCCGTGTGAAATTGAAGATTCAGAGGTATTTTCTATTTCTTTTTGTTTCCTACGTGTATAATGTTACCTGTTTCAGTAGCCTGTGTAATTTTTCATGTTTGTTTTATTTGATTCTATGATTCTGTCTCATACCTGTTTATTTGATCAGAATTATAGCATTGTCTTTGTTTGTTGTGGTTGTTTACAATGTGTGTAATCGACTCGATTAAGTTCGTCGATTAGTTATATTATAAAATCCTGTTTCTGAAAATGCTGATTGAAATAATCTGTTTATCTGTTTATTAAATTGTTTGTTGACAATTGTTGTAGATAGTCAGTTGATTTGTATTTGTTAGTTAAATCATGCTTGTTTGTAAATCAATGGGTCAGGGAAATGGGTGCTGTGTGTGTGTTGATTTCTGAGCATTAAGTTTCAGGGCATTGTCAGTATATTGACAATGCTCCTGTGTTTGTTTGATCTTAGTTCAATGTTGAAGTTCAGTTTGAATTGTTATGTTGAATTCAGTGTAATGTTAGTATATTTTATTCAGGTTCAATGTTCAGTTTGTGAATTCCCTATTTAAATTCAATTCTTGTCAATCAATTATTAGAAATGTGATATACTGTCTCAATCATAGATTGCACTTCTTTGTTTAGCACAATCTGCGAGGATATAATAGCTGTTTGATGTTAGACAGATTAGTTTAAACAATTTTTTTTTAGCTCTAACAGATTATAAAATCGGTTTTTGTATCAGATTTTGATTTTTGTATTAAGGGCAGTAATAACAGTAGGATTTCAGGGGTATTTCTGGGATAAAAACAGTAGGAATAATATGTTAGTATTAGTGTGTTATAGTGGAATGTTAGTGGCTATTAATTAATGTAATAATGGGAAACAAAGGGTAATGGGATGGGCTGAAAATCAGGAAAAAGGTTTGTAATGGGATTTAAAGTAGTAAAAGCAGATTTTGAATGGGATTTTCTGATTCTTTTAAGAAAGAAGGGGTCCAGGCAGCACTTAAGGGAAGGGGGCAGACCTGTATTAAGATAGAAGAAGGGAATAACTTATATAAGAGGGGATTGGGACTGATTTTAGGGGGGAGAGAAATTAAGAGAGAGCGACAGAAAAAAAAGGAGAAGAAGAGAACCAGATAGAGAGAGAGAGAGGAATCTGAAAATTAGATAGACACACGGGAGAAAGAATACACATAGAGGGAGATAAAAGAAAGAAAACTAAGCAGAAAAATCAGAAATAGAAATCTGAAGAGGAGGAAGAAAACAAAAAAAGAAACAAAAAAGAGTACACTCACACCCACACACAATTTGAAACAGATGTAGAAGAAGGAAAGAAAAATCAGAAACATATTTTCCTTGAATCTGTCTGGGTCTGCTTTTATTGGTATTGTTTGGTTCAAATCTGAAATTTTTCTTAAAAATTTGTTACTGCTCGTCTGGTTTCACGGGTCTTGATCAAACCTGCTGAGTTATTGGTATATTCTGTTGTTTTGTTGTTGCCGTTACTGCTGAAATTCACCTCTTCTACCCTCATTTCCAGGTACATATCTGTAAACTCATGTCATGAAAAGCTTCAACATGGCAAATAAATGAAGTTTGGGATTATAATTATGTCTTTTACTCGTTTAAGTCTATTAGTTTAAATTTCAGTTTTGTTTTAGTTATTTAACATGGTAGTATGCTTGATATAATGACTATTATTTAATCATTCCCGTTTGAAGTTCGTATAAGTGTTGTAATAGTGTTGTCTATTTCAGAATTTCATTAAGTATAGTTGTGATTGAATTATCAAAATAGGGAACATGGCATAAAGTTGGCCATTAATTAAGTCTTGTGACATTGTTAGTTAAGTAAAGAGTAGTATGGAAATGGCAAAAACTATATCACTAGCCTATTTTGTCAACTATCCGATTTAGTTGTGGATCGAATGATGTTAGTTTTATTTTGTTCATTTATGGCATAATAATGGTTATGTTTATAATCAATAGTTGAAAGATGCATTAGTACAATTCGTTATGTTCACAATGTTGAAATATGGCGAATAATGTTGTATGCAATATCCTCTTATTAAGTCAACAGATAGATTAGTTCTCTTTCTTAATAAAAAATGGCCTCGGAATTTATACTATGCGTAATGTTAGTGTTTAGCAATAGTTCGCATAGATTGAGAATAAAAATTGGTTTGATTATGTATATCCCAAACTCAATCATAAGCATAATTAATCAAAATAATTGTGCCTATCAGATTAGGAACAAGCAATGTAGAAGGAGATTAGATTTATAATGTGTAACAATTTTAAGAATGTAAAAATAGCATTCGCTACAAATAGAATAATGAAAAATCTTCGAAAATATCACTTCCTTTCATGAATCGATTTTTTTTAGTTTCATACGCCATTCACATTTTGAGTATACATATATTGTATTTACGAGAAAAATGGTAGTATTAATCACACGTTGTTTATTTTACTCTTTAAATTTGAATGGCTTGGAGGAATATAATTTATACGCGAAAAAATATAATTTGCGATCAATGTCCAATAAATTGTGAATTCTTTTCGAGGAATTTAGAGACTAGAAAAATATTGATTTCTCATGACTTTCACATAAAAATGCATGGACGTAATAAACAGTTTATGGGAAATTTATGCTACCATCAAGAATATTCCGTGTGATTAGGGATACGTTCGCGTAACCTGATTATATTTCTAAAAGCAATTCGGATTATGCGTTCGCACAACTTCGAGCGAACATTTAATAAAAAGGGGTTTCTTCGGAGAATATCAATATTAATTTCATATAACCCGAGATGTGCAGTTCACTATTTAATCATACAAGAGCGACGAACGTTCTTAATTTTAAGCACAATTTCGAACATAAGTCTATTTTTATAATAAAAATAAACAAGAAATAATATTATCAACTTTTCTGTGTACACGTATGCGTGACACGATTCTCTACAAAGGATATATAATACAAATATACGTACGCGTGATTCGTTTACATAATTGTAAACAATCTAAACAAAAGCGGTAATAAAATTGGGCAACAAATAAGGATGTATTTAACAAATCAAGATAATTAAGCCAAAAAATATAAAAATGGTTAAGCGACCGTGATAGAACCACGGAATTCGGAAATGCCTAACACCTTCTTCCGGATTAACAAAATTCCTTACTCAGGATTTCTGGTTCGCAGAATAACAAACAGAGTCATATTCTCCTCGATTCAGGGATTAAAACCGGTGACTTGGGACGCCTTAAAATTCCCAGGTGGCGACTCTGAAACAAACAAATAAATCCCGTTTCGACTGTCCTTTAATTGGAGAAAACTCCTTCGCACCCCCGCGGGGGCGGAAAGAGGAGGTGTGACAGCTCTGGCGACTCTGCTGGGAACAAAAGTGTTAACCCAGAACCACTGGTTCAGGGTTTAAGAATTCGAGCTTAAAATAGCTGCTATAGTTGGCTTTATTTATTATCTGATGCTTATATAATATATGCCTAATGTGCTAAATGATGTTTTTACCGCTTTAATATTATCTGAATTGTGTATATACAACTGCTACGAAACCCCTTCTTTCTGAGTCTTCTGAATTTATGGTGCACACGTGCGCGTGGCCCACCTTTCTGTTAAAGTCATACCAAATAAGACGAAGTTGGGACAAGTAACTAGGCCGGGTAGACTTTCGTGCTCCCGGTACGTTGCCCCCACTTCGGCTCAAACTGTCCGTTTGGGTAAGCCAGGTTTAGAACAATCAGCCTCAGGTTTTTCACTTAGAATAACTAAGCCATGTACCGGATCCCTAGTAGGAACGTATATTTACATCATGTGCATTTGGCCTTGAAGACTCAACACAGGGGTTGGGTCTGTCCAGGACAGGTGAAACCGAAATGAAAATACCATCCTGATGCATCCTACTTGCTACTTGTGCACTCATTTGCCTCGTATTTGCTTTTTGACTAGCTTAATTGAAAAAAAATCATTGTGAGAGCCGAGGAATAAAATGAGTTGTTTTAGAAAATACCCAAAAAATAGTTTTAAGTTTTGAAAAAAAAAGTGTTAATTAAAAAATATATAATTTTTTTTATGAGTGTCTATTTTCAAAATGAGTTTTGATTTTTGTTAAAATTAATCGCAGACACAAAATGAGCACTACCCAAAACCTACCGTTCGCAAATGCAGATGAGGTTCTATTTCGGCTTCAGATGTGGTGGCATGAGTTAGGAGAAGATGGTCAAAAATGGGTCATTAAACATTTGGGAACTCTCACAGATATTATGAAAGTTAAACCACGTGATGATTTGATTGCGGCATTAGTAACTTTCTGGGACCTTGTTCACAATGTTTTTCGCTTCTCTGATTTTGAGCTTACTCCTACATTAGAAGAGATAGCTGGATATGCCGGTTTTGATGGAGATTTAAGAAAACAAAGTCTTATATTCCCAAAAGCTCCCTCAGCGCATCGGTTCTTTGGGCTCCTGAACATCAGTAATCAAATCAGAAAAAACAACGTTATCAACGGGTGTTGTTCTTTCAACTTCCTACATTCAAGGTTCGGAAAGCCAGATGGATTTGAAATTCATGAGAAGGGCCTTACTAACAAGCAGAACAAAGACACCTGGCAGATTCACCGTCGCTTCGCCTTCATGGTGGCTGTTCTAGGAATCATGGTCTTCCCTAACAAAGAACGAACAATTGATATTCGCACAGCGAAAGTCGTACAGGTCCTCACTACCAAGGAAAATCACACCCTTGCCCCGATCATTCTCTCAGACATTTATCGGGCGTTGACCTTATGTAAATCAGGGACAAAGATCTTCGAAAGGTGCAAAATTTTGTTGCAAATGTGGATGATTGAACATCTCCAACATCACCCCAAGCTCATACAGTATGGTCCAAGCCACGATAATTTCATCGAGAGTTATGAAGAAAGAATAAAAGATTATAAGTCACCAGAAGGGGTCGAAGCCTGGGTATCTCATCTAAGATCTTTAACGGCAAGTCAAATTGAGTGGACTTTGGGATGACTCCCGATAAGGGAAGTGATACACATGTCAACCTCGAATAGTTATTTGTAACTATTGGGATTGAGAAGCATCCAGCCATATGCGCCACAAAGAGTTCTGAGACAACTAGGGAGATACCAAGTGGTTCCCGATGATGAAGATTTGATTATGCAAGTAATCGAGTTACACCCTGAAGCCACTCTTCCCGAGGCTTTAATTCAGCAGATGTGGAATGGATGTCGGTACTTGAAAAATGATACTCAAGTCCCAGACACTACAAAGGGCGAGATAAATCCAGGATATGCAAGGTGGTCTGAGAAACGATCCCACGTGGATGATGCACCAGAACCCGATCTAAGAAGGCCAACAAAAAGACCCCATGTTCAGACCTTTAACGATAAAATCCAAGAACGGTTGATTTGGGGAGAAAAGGAAAAAGGGTATAAAGCAACCATCCATGCCTTAAAAGAAAATTTGAGGAGCCTCAGTTTGGAGAAAGATTTGCAAGCACAAGAAGCAGAAGGCGAGAAGAAGAGTCTGGCTTGTGAGAATAAAAATCTTCGCACTCAATTTCAAAAAATGAAGAAAGCTTC
This sequence comes from Nicotiana sylvestris, assembly GCF_000393655.2. Lineage (NCBI taxonomy): Eukaryota > Viridiplantae > Streptophyta > Magnoliopsida > Solanales > Solanaceae > Nicotiana > Nicotiana sylvestris. Next base: position 171,822,879 of record NC_091065.1, read on the forward strand.
TGAAACACCAATGAGGAGTTGGAAGGATCAAAAAATCATCGCCAATCTTTTTGAAAAAATGCAAGATTATGATTCCATTTTTGCAAAAACCGAAAAGGCGTTGAGCAAAGCTAAAGAAAGAATCCAACAATTAAACGAAGAAGCCAGATCTAATAAGGAACGCCAAGTAAGGCAATCCGAAGAAGACAGGGCACAATTTAAGAAGGAGAAAGGCCGTTGGATACATTCAGAAGCCCAACTTCATGCACAACTGGAAGAAGCAAGAAGATATAACATAGAATGTCAACATGCAGACATCGAAAGAGAAAGAGCACAGACAAGACTCGATCAGGCCTGACTCCGGGCTCAATTAGAGTCAGCTTTAGATCGTGAAGACCGTATCAGAGATATAGCCACCACTCGCCAACAGCAACTGCAAAATCAAGACCAGCATCTCCAAGACTTCAGGGCACAAATCCATGATTTAGCGGTTTACACATCTCAAAGTTATGTAAACTGCCAAGGGATGGATTGTGAAAGGTTTATAGAGCATGCACCTATTTTTGCCCGTCATCTGGCAATAGAGCTAGAAAGAATGTATCGTACGCTGGGAGGTCATCCGGGTCAAGCCCCGCCATGAGCAGATAGTCCCATGATTAACAACAAAAGTGGGAAGTGGAACGTGTTCAGAAACGTTAAGAGTTGTGTCTTTTATTTGATTTGGCTGTGTGTCGAGTTTTTAAATCATTTTCGTATAATGTGTTCCAAATGTAATGTTTTTCCTTTTTTATAAAATAAATAAAAGTGTTGACAATTGCTTTACATTCGAACTACGCAAGGTCTGATTCATGCGGGGGCATGATACGTAGGCAATCTCTATAAGATTCGACCACATCCGGAAATAATAAAGGAATTAAATAAGAGTGAGTAACAATAAAAAGGTCAATAAAGCTGGGATGACACAAGCAACCGAGCAAATGCATAATAGAAAAGGGTTATTTGTCTAGGAGCATTGCATCTCAACGTGTAATTATATATGTGTTAAACTCTCAAAACTAACAAGTTTGCTCATTTCCAGAATTCAAGCAGTTAGTTTTTCTAAGAGATACTGGCATATTATCACTATCACACCAGATCAAAAGGACCGATACCTAAAAGTATCTCTATTCCGGATATCGACACAGGTATTGAGATAGAGGAGATGGACGTTGGCAAAATGAAACATGAAATGCTTAAACTCAAGCAGCAAATGGCTGAGATGTACCGAGCCTGGTCTACAGGGCAATCACCCCCATCTTACCCAGCTAACCCTGCTCCATCACTAGCCCAAGCTCAGGATAATCTTACCACTGAATTATCCCAAAATTTCCCCATCTACCAACACTACCGAGGCACCACCTCTCAGACACCGCAGTCTCCACCTCCAAAACCAGTTCCATACCATCCTCCACCAGTGACTCCTGTCTTCGTAGCACCTCCCCCGGTTACATTCCACAAATCTCCTAGTGAGCCTATACTCCAGGCCCAGGACAATCAATACTACCCCCCAGAGCCCACCTTCAAAGCCTCCGAAATCCATTCAACTACTCCTCGTTTTGACCTCATAAACGAAATTGACAAGCCAGCCAAAAATGCTGAACAAGAAGAGATGTTCAGAAAGGTCAAAATCCTAGAACTATCGTTCCGAGACATGCGAGGGTTAGGAGGACAGGTCAGTGTGGCCTACAAGGATTTATGCTTATTCCCAAATGTGCAATTGCCAGTTGGTTTCAAGATGCCCAAATTTGACCTATATAACGGGCATGGCGATCAAGTAGCCCACTTGAGAGGATTCTGCAGCAAGATGTGAGGAGCTGGGGGAAGAGACGAATTATTGATGGCTTACTTCAGTCAAAGTTTGAGCGGATCAGCTTTAGAGTGGTATACACGCCATGACCATGGGAGATGGTACACCTGGGATGACCTATCACAAGCATTTGCTTACCACTTCCAATACAATCTGGAAATCATCCCAGATCGACTATCTTTGACAAAATTTGAGAAAAAGCACAATGAAAGTTTTAGAGAGTATGGTTTCCGGTGGAGGGAACAGGCAGCAAGGGTGGATCCTCATATGAAGGAAAGTGAAATGGTAGACTACTTCTTACAAGCCCTGGAGCCAACTTACTATGCCCATTTGGTTTCAGCGGTAGGAAAATCATTCAACGAAGTAGTGAAGATTGGAGGTATGGTGGAAAAAGGCTTCAAGACAAATAAAATCATGAGTTATTCGGCTATTAAGGCGACTACTCAAGCCATTCAAGGCGGGGTAAGAGGAATCGGAAGAAAGAAAAGGGAGGAAGCAGCGGTGGTTGATTCAGGAACTTGGTCAGGATCCGGAGGTTCACCTCATTACTACAATCAACATCGGTCCCACCAATCAACTTACCACCACAATTCACCCCAACATTACTATCACCCGTCGGAACCTCATTTTTCCATCAATCATGCTCAAACATACAATCAACCACCTGCTCACGCACATTGGCGCGCCCCTGTCATATCAAGCACTTACCCATGAGCCTACCCCGGACCAGGTTTCAGGCCTAGGCAAGCATTCAGGGGGAAAGAGACCAGAAAAAGAAAACCTTCACTCCATTGGGTGAATCCTACACTAGTCTGTTCCACAGGTTGAGACAGCTAGACATGCTAAGGCCGATACAATCCAAGCTGGCCAATCCTCCTCCAAAGAATCTGGACTACACCATAAGCTGTGAATATTGTTCCGGTACACCATGCCATGATACAGAAAATGCTGGCATTTGAAGAATACAATACAAGGGCTAATTGATACTAAAAAAATTGAAGTTTAAACCCTTGAAGCTCCCAATATCAACAAAAATCCAATGCCAGCCCATCAGGAGGCCAATATGATAGAAATAGCATGGGCTGATGGGGAAACAAAGAAGCCATCGCAAACCGTCATGATGATTAGGTCTCATGAAGCAAAGCCAAATGAGCAGTTAACGGGGGAGAAATTGGTACCTAAGCAGAACAAAAAGGGTGATGAACCATCTGTGGTATTTGAGAAGGGATCTTCAAGAAAAGTTGCTATAAAGAAGGACGGATTAAAAGTGATTGTACCAGGGGTCGCCAACAAACCCATTATAGTCGTGGAAGGAGCCCGTATAGATCGGGTCATTATCAAGCCGGTAACCCAGTTACCAGTGATCAGCAACAAATCCATTCCATGGAACTACGAACGGGTAACAGTAATATATAAAGGAAAAGAAGTCAAGAAAGAAGTCTGTGAGGTGCAAGGCTTGACTCGGTCGTGAAGATGTTTCACTCCCGAGGAGTTAAGAAAAACTAAAAATCCAACACTAATAAAGAAAGCTGTGACGGAAGAAGAAGCGGAAGAATTTTTGAGAAAAATGAAGCTCCATGATTATTCTGTTGTGGATTAATTGAAAAAGACGCCCGCTCAAATTTCATTATTGTCACTACTGATCCATTCAGAGGAGTACCGTCAAGCTTTGATGAAAATCCTGAATGAAGCACACGTCCCTGATAAGATCTCCGTGAATCATTTGGGAAAAATAGCCAACAGAATCGTTGAGGCAAACAGAGTCACATTTTCGGATGATGAACTGCCTATAGAAGGTACTGAGCACAACAAAGCTCTTTACCTCACATTGAAATGTGAAAATTTAGTAGTAACCTGGCTATTGGTTGACAACGGGTCAAGCGCAAATATCTGCCCTCTCTCCACTCTGGGCAAGTTGAAAATCAAAGAGGAGAGGATCCAGAAGAATAGTATTTGTGTACGAGGGTTTGACGGTGGAAGCAGAGATTCATTTGGCGACATAGTGCTGGAGCTGACAATAGGGCCAGTTGAATTCACGATGGAGTTTCAAGTGTTGGATATAACTGTTTCTTATAATTTGCTCTTGGGTCGACCATGGATCCATGCTGCTAAAGCAGTCCCGTCAACACTACACAAGGCGGTCAAGTTTGAATGGGATAAACACGAAATAGTTGTGCATGGGGAAGACAGTTTAAATGCTCACAGCGGTGCCATTGTACCAGTTGAGGGAATAGAAAATGACCAGGGACCATGGGTTTACCAAGTGTCTGACACAATGTCGGTAGAGAAAATTCCAGAGGAGAAATACATTCCGAATCCAAAGATAACCTCTGCATCAGTCATGGTAGCCTATGAAATGTTAAAAAATGGTTTTATACCCGGCAAAGGTTTGGGCTCATCTTTGCAAGGAATTATACAACCAGTATCTCTCCCCGAGAACTGGGGAACATTTGGTTTGGGATTCATACCCACTGTCACAGACGTGAGAAAGGCCAGAAAGCTGAAACAAAAGGCATGGGTTCTTCCAAAACCAGTCCCACATCTATCAAAGTCTTTTATCAAGATCGGTGCTGAAAATCACCCGATAACAACAATTCCTAAATCCTTGGTCAATCCTGAGGAGGAATTAATTGAAAGATTCGAGAAATTGTTTGACGATGTGAATATGGTGGAAAACAGGGAAGGTTCTAGCGACACAAAAGTGCAATTCATCGGGTCAGATACAAAGCTAAATAATTGGAAAGCCACTCTTCTCCCTATTCGAAAGGAGTCTTGGTAGTTTATTTTGATTTTCCTTCAGTTTGTTTGGGTTACTTCAGGGTTGTAATCCCAATGTTTATCTTACAGCTTGTTTGAAGTGTGCAAACCTTGTTATCTTTCATCATCCAATAAAATACAGTTTCCCTTTCATTATCATTCCTGATATTTTTTTTTTTTTTGTACAGTTCTTTTTACGCTGGCTCTAGTGATATGGCATGCATGAGGAATCCCCAGCCTAGTCTTAAAAATCAATCTGATTCCGAAATAATAATTCAAGAAGTATATTGTGATTATGAATCAGAATATGATGAGGATGAGGCTTTCGAAGAGATTAGTAAAGAGTTAATTCATTTTGAGGAAAAAACCAAACCTAACCTGAGTGATACCGAAGGCATCAACATAGGGGACACGAATAATATCCGAGAAACTAAAATAAGTGTCCATCTCGAACCGAAGATCCGAGAAGAGTTAATTAAAGCACTCACAAAATTCAAAGATGTTTTTGCATGGTCGTATGACGACATGCCAGGTTTGAGCACTGATTTAGTGGCTCACAAATTGCCCACTGATCCAATGGTGCCTCCTGTCAAGCAAAAATTGAGAAAGTTCAAGCCTGATATGAGTGTGAGAATTAAAGAAGAAATCACCAAACAGTTGGAGGCAAAGGTCATTCGAGTCACTCGATATCCTGTTTGGTTGGCTAATGTCGTTCTTGTGCCAAAGAAAGACGGCAAGATCAGAGTATGCGTCGATTATCGCAATCTCAATAAAGCAAGTCCGAAGGATAATTTCCTATTACCCAATATCCATATTTTGATCGATAATTGTGCCAAGCATGAGATAGGATCTTTTGTGGATTGTTATGCCGGTTATCATCAAATTCTAATGGATGAAGAAGATGCGGAGAAGACAACATTCATCACACCATGGGGAACTTATTGCTACCGGGTAATGCCATTCGGTTTAAAGAACGCCGGGGCAACCTACATGAGAGCAATGACCACGGTGTTTCATGATATGATACATAAGGATATTGAGGTATACGTGGACGATGTGATCATAAAATCAAAGCATAAAACCGACCACGTTGGGGATTTGAGGAAATTCTTCTTTAGACTTCGCAGGTATAACCTCAAGGTTAACCCTGCCAAGTGCGCATTTGGTGTTCCATCTGGAAAGCTGTTGGGATTCATAGTCAGTCGGCGAGGCATCGAGCTAGACCCATAAAAGATCAAGACCATCAAAGAATTGCCACCTCCAAGGAACAAAATTGAAGTAATGAGTTTGTTGGGCAGGTTGAATTACATCAACAGGTTTATTGCTCAGCTCACGACAACCTGTGAGCCTATTTTCAAATTGTTGAAGAAAGATGCTGCGGTCAAATGGACTGATGAATGTCAAGAAGCATTTGATAAGATAAAAGGATACTTGTCAAACCCACACGTGCTGGTTCCGCCAGAGCCAGGAAGACCTTTGATTCTTTACCTACCAGTCTTAGAAAATTCATTTGGTTGTGTATTGGGGCAACATGACCTCACCGGCAGAAAATAACAGGCCATCTACTACCTTACCAAGAAATTCACAGCTTATGAGGTTAAGTATACTCATCTGGAGAAGACATGTTGCGCCCTAACTTGGGTAGCTCAGAAATTGAAACACTATTTGTCATCCTACACTACTTACCTCATTTCGCGTCTGGATCCGTTGAAATATATTTTTCAAAAGCCTATTCCAACGGGAAGACTTGCAAAGTGGCAGATATTGCTCACAGAATTTGACATCATCTATGTGACTCGGACTGCAATGAAAGCCCAAGCATTGGCCGATCATTTAGCTGAAAACCCGATCGACGAGGAGTACGAGCCATTGAAAACCTATTTTCCCGATGAAGAAATAATGCATATCGGTGAGACGGAGCAGATTGAAAAACCTGGCTGAAAACTCTTCTTTGATGGAGCCGCTAACATGAAAGGAGTCGGGATAGGAGCTGTAATTATTTCTGAGACCGGGCATCACTATCCTGTTACGGATCAACTTTGATTTTATTGCACCAATAATATGGCTGAATATGAAGCTTGTATTTTGGGGTTAAGGCTAGCCGCAGACATGGGTATCCGGGAAATCTTAGTCATGGGAGATTCGGATCTTCTGGTACATCAAATTCAAGGAGAATGGGAAACCCGAGACTTGAAGCTCATACCATACCGCCAATGTCTACATGATGTTTGTCAGCGTTTTCAATCAGTGGAGTTCCGGCATATTCCAAGGATCCATAATGAGGTTGCCGATGCATTGGCTACCCTGACATCAATGTTGCACCATCCGGACAAAGCTTATGTGGATCCACTGCATATTCAAGTCCACGATCAGCACGCTTATTGCAATATGGTTGAGGAGGAATTTGACGGTGAACCATGGTTCCACGACATCAAGGAGTATATCAGAATGGGGATATATCCAGCACAAGCCACAGGGGATCAAAAGAGAGCCATTAGGCGATTGGCAAATGGATTCTTCTTAAGCGGAGGAGTTTTGTATAAAAGAACACCAGACCTTGGATTGTTAAGATGCATAGATGCCAGACAAGCTACGGCTGTCATGTCTGAAGTACACGCGGGAGTTTGCGGACCCCACATGAGTGGATATGTGTTGGCAAAGAAAATTCTCCGAGCCGGTTACTATTGGCTTACCATGGAGCGAGATTGTATCAGTTTTGTGCGCAAGTGTCATCAATGCCAGATACACGGGGATTTGATTCATTCTCCACCATCTGAGTTGCAAACAATGTCGGTTCCATGGCCCTTTGTCGCCTGGGGCATAGATGTGATTGGACCAATTGAGCCAGTAACATCCAATGGGCACAGATTCATTCTGGTAGCCATTGATTATTTTACCAAATGGGTTGAAGCCAAAACATTCAAATAAGTGAACAAGAAAGCTGTGGTCGATTTTGTTCACTCAAACATCATATGTCGATTCGGAATCCCAATGGTGATCATCACAGATAACGGTGCTAATCTTAACAGTAACCTAATGAAGGAAGTATGTCAACAGTTTAAGATTATACATCGCAACTCTACCCCATATCGGCCCAAGGCGAATGGAGCGGTCGAGGCAGCCAACAAAAATATAAAGAAGATACTTCGGAAAATGGTAGAAGACTCAAGACAATGGCATGAAAAATTACCATTTGCGTTGTTGGGATATAGCACTACTATTCGCACTTCAGTAGGAGCAACTCCTTATTTGTTGGTATATGGCACTGAAGCAGTAATTCCTGTAGAAGTTGAAATTCCTTCCCTTCGGATCATCGCCGAAGCTTTGATTGATGATGATGAATGGGTCAAAGCCCGTCTGGAACAGTTAAACTTGATTGATGAAAAATGATTGGCAGCAGTATGTCATGGCCAATTATATCAAAGAAGAATAGCAAGGGCATACAACAAAAAGGTGCGTCCCCGAAAATTTGAAGTGGGTCAACATGTGCTGAAACGTATTCTTCCACATCAGGTCGAAGCAAAGGGCAAATTTGCCCCGAATTGGCAAGGACCATTCATTGTGACCAGAGTATTGTCCAATGGTGCATTATGTTTAATAGATATTGAAGGAAAATGCATAGACATGGCTATCAATTCTGATGCGGTAAAGAGATATTATGCATGATTTTTTTCCGGTATAGTTGTTAAATGTTTGTATTCGGCATTATTTCAAAGATTGGAATGACAAAGGCAATTTATTCTGCTATCCAAACATTGTACCCTTTGTTTCCCCTTTGAGTCACACTCGCTTCTTTCTTACCCTCTCTTGGAATCAATGAAATCAAAAGAAAAAAAAGAAGAAGTAGAAAATCACTATTAAACAGTGAACTACGTCTGACCTGATTCCTCAAAGAGGATACGTAGGCGCCTCACGGCTCGGTCATAGGGTGCATAATATGCATAATGTTCACAAAAGGAAACATTCAAAAGACCCCAAGTCAAGAAAACTGGGGCAGGGATTATATGTGCAACGAGGAAAAGATTCCAAGAGTTGTAATTTTAAACCCATATCGAAATTATTTAATTTTTTTTTGATACCCTTTCATCCCAACCACATACCAAAAGACCTTTTGACCAATCTTAGAAAAATGCTGAATCAAGCAAATGGAGATGGTTCACAACACTCTGGTACAAACAAGAAGAGGTAATGAAAATGAGAGAGTCTCATAGGTGAAAATCCTCACGGGCACCATGAGGCGACGAAAGCTGAGAGAAAGAAAAATGAGAGAGTCTTATTGGTGAAAACCTTCGCAGGCACCATAAGGCGAAAAGGAAGTAAGAAATGAACAAATGAGGAAGGTTTGTCAGTGAAAAACTCTTTAAGATATTGCAAGTTGAACAAGGTTTGTAAATTGGCAAAAGTAAAAGTGGGTTGTGAAAATTTTGAGAAAAGCAAAATGAAAACAATTGGAAAGAAGAGATTGACTAAAAAGACTGGGTTGATTAATCCGAAATGCATACCCTGATCATTGGTGTCAGTAACTCCAATCAGATAAGTTCTTTATTCCTTCTCCAACAGTCATCCAAATTTGGATTTTTCTTTTCATTCTAGATTGTCGAAATCGTCATGTTTTCGTCACTAATAATCTTATTCTTCTAAAGCTTTTGAGTTGAGTTTTGTTCCAAACAAATAAGAAGGAATGTCAAGGTATACTACCAAGATTCAAGATTGCATAGGACAAAATACGGCCATGATGGACAGGAGGTAGTAGGATAAAAATAAGATATGGATGTAAGAAAAGTGGAATCAAAAAGTGGTTCAGTAATGTCAGGAAAGACATATGATTACAATTGAAAGGGTGTGATGTGAAACAACAGTTGGGGATCCTACGGTAAAGGATCAATTGCAAGGACAAAATAGTCTTTTCAACCACTCCAAGGAAGTAAAACAGGATAGCAAGAATGCTACAATTAACCCCCATGCCTCAAACTAACAAAATTTTCTTTGATATGAAACAGGGGCAAAAACAACATTTGTGCCAGGAAACACCCAGTGAAGGAAATAGAAGGAGTCAGGCATCCACCTGGAAAATAAGGAAGAGCATGGAAGTAGAAGAAATCAGGCGTCCACCTGGAGAACAAGGACAAATAAAAGAAGAAATCAGGCGTCCACCTGGAGAACAAGGACAAAGAAAAGAAGAAATCAGGCATCCACCTGGAGAACAAATACAAAAAAAAGAAGCAATTAGGCGTCCACCTGGAGAACAAGGACAAAGAAAGGAAGAAATCAGGCGTCTACCTGGAGAACAAGGACAAAGAAAGGAAGAAATCAGGCGTCTACCTGGAGAACAAGGACAAAGAAAGGAAGCAATCAGGCGTCCACCTGGAGAACAAGAACAAAGAAAGGAAGCAATCAGGCGTCCACCTGGAGAACAAGGACAAAGAAAAGAAGCAATCACGCATCCACCTGGAGAACAAGGACAAAGAAAAGAAGAAATCAGGCGTTCACCTGGAGAACAAGGACAAAGAAAAGAAGAAATCAGGCGTCCACCTGGAGAACAAGGACAAAGAAAAGAAGAAATCAGGCGTCCACCTGGAGAACAAGGACAAAGAAAAGAAGAAATCAGGCGTCTACCTGGAGAACAAGGACAAAGAAAAGAAGCAATCAGGCATCCACCTAGAGAACAAGGACAAAGAAAAGAAGAAATCAGGCGTCCACCTGGAGAACAAGGACAAAGAAGAGAAGAAATCAGGCGTCCACCTGGAGAACAAGGACAAAGAAAAGAAGAAATCAGGCGTCCACCTGGAGAACAAGGACAAAGAAAAGAAGAAATCAAGCGTCCACCTAGAGAACAAGGACAAAGAAAAGAAGAAATCAGGCGTCCACCTGGAGAACAAGGACAAAGAAAAGAAGAAATCAGGCGTCCACCTGGAGAACAAGGACAAAGAAAGGAAGAAATCAGGCGTCCACCTGGAGAACAAGGACAAAGAAAGGAAGAAATCAGGCGTCCACCTGGAGAACAAGGACAAAGGAAATAAGCAATCAGGCGTCCACCTGGAGAACAAGAACAAAGAAAAGAAGAAATCAGGCATCCACCTGGAGAACAAGGACAAAGAAAAGAAGAAATCAGGCGTCCACCTGGAGAACAAGGACAAAGAAAATAAGAAATCAGGCGTCCACCTGGAGAACAAGGACAAAGAAAAGAAGAAATCAGGCATCCACCTGGAGAACAAGGACAAAGAAAAGAAGCAATCAGGCGTCCACCTGGAAAACAAGGACAAAGAAAGGAAGAAATCAAGGCGTCAACAAGGACAAATAAAGGAAGAAATCAGGCGTCCACCTGGAGAACAAGTACAAAGAAAGGAAGAAATCAGGCGTCCACCTGGAGAACAAGGACAAAGAAAGGAAGCAATCAGGCGTCCACCTGGAGATCAAGGACAAAGAAAAGAAGAAATCAGGCGTCCACCTGGAGAACAAGGACAAAGAAAAGAAGAAATCAGGCGTCCACCTGGAGAACAAGGACAAAGAAAAGAAGAAATCAGGCGTCCACCTAGAGAACAAGGACAAAGAAAAGAAGAAATCAGGCGTCCACCTGGAGAACAAGGACAAAGAAAAGAAGCAATCAGGCGTCCACCTGGAGAACAAGGACAAAGAAAGGAAGAAATCAGGCGTCCACCTAGAGAACAAGGACAAAGAAAGGAAGAAATCAGGCGTCCACCTGGAGAATAAGGACAAAGAAAGGAAGCAATCAGGCGTCCACCTGGAGAGCAAGGACAAAGAAAAGAAGAAATCAGGCGTCCACCTGGAGAATAAGGACAAAGAAAAGAAGAAATCAGGCGTCCACCTGGAGAACAAGGACAAAGAAAAGAAGAAATTAGGCGTCCACCTAGAGAACAAGGACAAAGAAAAGAAGAAATCAGGCGTCCACCTGGAGAAAAGGACAAAGAAAGGAAGCAATCAGGCGTCCACCTAGAGAACAAGGACAAAGAAAGGAAGAAATCAGGCGTCCACCTGGAGAACAAGGACAAAGAAAGGAAGCAATCAGGCGTCCACCTGGAGAACAAGGACAAAGAAAAGAAGAAATCAGGCGTCCACCTGGAGAACAAGGACAAAGAAAAGAAGAAATCAGGCGTCCACCTGGAGAACAAGGACAAAGAAAAGAAGAAATCAGGCGTCCACCTGGAGAACAAAGACAAAGAAAGGAAGCAATCAGGCGTCCACCTGGAGAACAAGAACAAAGAAAAGAAGCAATCAGGCGTCTACCTGGAGAACAAGGACAAAGAAAAGAAGAAATCAGGCGTCCACCTAGAGAACAAGGACAAAGAAAAGAAGAAATCAGGCGTCTACCTGGAGAACAAGGACAAAGAAAAGAAGAAATCAGGCGTCCACCTGGAGAACAAGGACAAAGAAAAGAAGCAATCATGCATCCACCTGGAGAACAAGGACAAAGAAAAGAAGAAATCAGGCGTCCACCTGGAGAACAAGGACAAAGAAAAGAAGAAATCAGGCGTCCACCTGGAGAACAAGGACAAAGAAAAGAAGAAATCAGGCGTCCACCTGGAGAACAAGGACAAAGAAAAGAAGCAATCAGGCGTCCACCTGGAGAACAAGGACAAAGAAAGGAAGAAATCAGGCGTCCACCTGGAGAACAAGGACAAAGAAGAGAAGAAATCAGGCGTCCACCTGGAGAACAAGGACAAAGAAAAGAAGAAATCAGGCGTCCACCTGGAGAACAAGGACAAAGAAAAGAAGAAATCAGGCGTCCACCTGGAGAACAAGGACAAAGAAAAGAAGAAATCAGGCGTCCACCTGGAGAACAAGGACAAAGAAAGGAAGCAATCAGGCGTCCACCTGGAGAACAAGGACAAAGAAAAGAAGAAATCAGGCGTCCACCTGGAGAACAAGGACAAAGAAAAGAAGAAATCAGGCGTCCACCTGGAGAACAAGGACAAAGAAAAGAAGAAATCAGGCGTCCACCTGGAGAACAAAGACAAAGAAAAGAAGAAATCAGGCATCCACCTGGAGAACAAGGACAAAGAAAAGAAGAAATCAGGCGTCCACCTGGAGAACAAGGACAAAGAAAACAAGAAATCAGGCGTCCACCTGGAGAACAAGGACAAAGAAAAGAAGAAATCAGGCGTCCACTTGGAGAACAAGGACAAATAAAGGAAGCAATCAGGCGTCCACCTGGAGAACAAGGACAAAGAAAGGAAGCAATCAGGCGTCCACCTGGAGAACAAGGACAAATAAAAGAAGCAATCAGGCATCCACCTGGAGAACAAGGACAAAGAAAAGAAGAAATCAGGCGTCCACCTGGAGAACAAGGACAAAGAAAAGAAGAAATCAGGCATCCACCTGGAGAACAAGGACAAAGAAAAGAAGAAATCAGGCGTCCACCTGGAGAACAAGGACAAAGAAAACAAGAAATCAGGCGTCCACCTGGAGAACAAGGACAAAGAAAAGAAGAAATCAGGCGTCCACTTGGAGAACAAGGACAAATAAAGGAAGCAATCAGGCGTCCACCTGGAGAATAAGGACAAAGAAAGGAAGAAATCAGGCGTCCACCTGGAGAACAAGGACAAATAAAGGAAGAAATCAGGCGTCCACCTGGAGAACAAGGACAAAGAAAGGAAGAAATCAGGCGTCCACCTGGAGAACAAGGACAAAGAAAGGAAGCAATCAGGCGTCCACCTGGAGAGCAAGGACAAAGAAAAGAAGAAATCAGGCGTCCACCTGGAGAACAAGGACAAAGAAAAGAAGAAATCAGGCGTCCACCTGGAGAACAAGGACAAAGAAAAGAAGAAATCAGGCGTCCACCTGGAGAACAAGGACAAAGAAAGGAAGAAATCAGGCGTCCACCTGGAGAACAAGGACAAAGAAAGGAAGAAATCAGGCGTCCACCTGGAGAACAAGGACAAAGGAAAGAAGCAATCAGGCGTCCACCTGGAGAACAAGAACAAAGAAAAGAAGAAATCAGGCATCCACCTGGAGAACAAGGACAAAGAAAAGAAGAAATCAGGCGTCCACCTGGAGAACAAGGACAAAGAAAATAAGAAATCAGGCATCCACCTGGAGAACAAGGACAAAGAATAGAAGAAATCAGGCATCCACCTGGAGAACAAGGACAAAGAAAAGAAGCAATCAGGCGTCCACCTGGAGAACAAGGACAAAGAAAGGAAGAAATCAGGCGTCAACAAGGACAAATAAAGGAAGAAATCAGGCGTCCACCTGGAGAACAAGTACAAAGAAAGGAAGAAATCAGGCGTCCACCTGGAGAACAAGGACAAAGAAAGGAAGCAATCAGGCGTCCACCTGGAGAACAAGGACAAAGAAAAGAAGAAATCAGGCGTCCACCTGGAGAACAAGGACAAAGAAAAGAAGAAATCAGGCGTCCACCTGGAGAACAAGGACAAAGAAAAGAAGAAATCAGGCGTCCACCTAGAGAACAAGGACAAAGAAAAGAAGAAATCAGGCGTCCACCTGGAGAACAAGGACAAAGAAAAGAAGCAATCAGGCGTCCACCTGGAGAACAAGGACAAAGAAAGGAAGAAATCAGGCGTCCACCTGGAGAACAAGGACAAAGAAAGGAAGAAATCAGGCGTCCACCTGGAGAACAAGGACAAAGAAAGGAAGCAATCAGGCGTCCACCTGGAGAGCAAGGACAAAGAAAAGAAGAAATCAGGCGTCCACCTGGAGAACAAGGACAAAGAAAAGAAGAAATCAGGCGTCCACCTGGAGAACAAGGACAAAGAAAAGAAGAAATTAGGCGTCCACCTAGAGAACAAGGACAAAGAAAAGAAGAAATCAGGCGTCCACCTGGAGAACAAGGACAAAGAAAGGAAGCAATCAGGCGTCCACCTAGAGAACAAGGACAAAGAAAGGAAGAAATCAGGCGTCCACCTGGAGAACAAGGACAAAGAAAGGAAGCAATCAGGCGTCCACCTGGAGAACAAGGACAAAAAAAAGAAGAAATCAGGCGTCCACCTGGAGAACAAGGACAAAGAAAAGAAGAAATCAGGCGTCCACCTGGAGAACAAAGACAAAGAAAGGAAGCAATCAGGCGTCCACCTGGAGAACAAGAACAAAGAAAAGAAGCAATCAGGCGTCCACCTGGAGAACAAGGACAAAGAAAAGAAGAAATCAGGCGTCCACCTGGAGAACAAGGACAAAGAAAAGAAGAAATCAGGCGTCCACCTGGAGAACAAGGACAAAGAAAAGAAGAAATCAGGCGTCCACCTGGAGAACAAAGACAAAGAAAGGAAGCAATCAGGCGTCCACCTGGAGAACAAGAACAAAGAAAAGAAGCAATCAGGCGTCCACCTGGAGAATAAGGACAAAGAAAAGAAGAAATCAGGCGTCCACCTAGAGAACAAGGACAAAGAAAAGAAGAAATCAGGCGTCTACCTGGAGAACAAGGACAAAGAAAAGAAGAAATCAGGCGTCCACCTGGAGAACAAGGACAAAGAAAAGAAGCAATCATGCATCCACCTGGAGAACAAGGACAAAGAAAAGAAGAAATCAGGCATCCACCTGGAGAACAAGGACAAAGAAAAGAAGAAATCAGGCGTCCACCTGGAGAACAAGGACAAAGAAAAGAAGAAATCAGGCGTCCACCTGGAGAACAAGGACAAAGAAAAGAAGCAATCAGGCGTCCACCTGGAGAACAAGGACAAAGAAAGGAAGAAATCAGGCGTCCACCTGGAGAACAAGGACAAAGAAAAGAAGAAATCAGGCGTCCACCTGGAGAACAAGGACAAAGAAAAGAAGAAATCAGGCGTCCACCTGGAGAACAAGGACAAAGAAAAGAAGAAATCAGGCGTCCACCTGGAGAACAAGGACAAAGAAAAGAAGAAATCAGGCGTCCACCTGGAGAACAAGGACAAAGAAAAGAAGAAATCAGGCGTCCACCTGGAGAACAAGGACAAAGAAAAGAAGAAATCAGGCGTCCACCTGGAGAACAAGGACAAAGAAAAGAAGCAATCAGGCGTCCACCTGGAGAACAAGGACAAAGAAAGGAAGAAATCAGGCGTCCACCTGGAGAACAAGGACAAAGAAAGGAAGAAATCAGGCGTCCACCTGGAGAACAAGGACAAAGAAAGGAAGCAATCAGGCGTCCACCTGGAGAGCAAGGACAAAGAAAAGAAGAAATCAGGCGTCCACCTGGAGAACAAGGACAAAGAAAAGAAGAAATCAGGCGTCCACCTGGAGAACAAGGACAAAGAAAAGAAGAAATTAGGCGTCCACCTAGAGAACAAGGACAAAGAAAAGAAGAAATCAGGCGTCCACCTGGAGAACAAGGACAAAGAAAGGAAGCAATCAGGCGTCCACCTAGAGAACAAGGACAAAGAAAGGAAGAAATCAGGCGTCCACCTGGAGAACAAGGACAAAGAAAGGAAGCAATCAGGCGTCCACCTGGAGAACAAGGACAAAGAAAAGAAGAAATCAGGCGTCCACCTGGAGAACAAGGACAAAGAAAAGAAGAAATCAGGCGTCCACCTGGAGAACAAGGACAAAGAAAAGAAGAAATCAGGCGTCCACCTGGAGAACAAAGACAAAGAAAGGAAGCAATCAGGCGTCCACCTGGAGAACAAGAACAAAGAAAAGAAGCAATCAGGCGTCCACCTGGAGAACAAGGACAAAGAAAAGAAGAAATCAGGCGTCCACCTGGAGAACAAGGACAAAGAAAAGAAGAAATCAGGCGTCTACCTGGAGAACAAGGACAAAGAAAAGAAGAAATCAGGCGTCCACCTGGAGAACAAGGACAAAGAAAAGAAGCAATCATGCATCCACCTGGAGAAAAAGGACAAAGAAAAGAAGAAATCAGGCATCCACCTGAAGAACAAGGACAAAGAAAAGAAGAAATCAGGCATCCACCTGGAGAACAAGGACAAAGAAAAGAAAAAATCAGGCGTCCACCTGGAGAACAAGGACAAAGAAAAGAAGCAATCAGGCGTCCACCTGGAGAACAAGGACAAAGAAAGGAAGAAATCAGGCGTCCACCTGGAGAACAAGGACAAAGAAAAGAAGAAATCAGGCGTCCACCTGGAGAACAAGGACAAAGAAAAGAAGAAATTAGGCGTCCACCTAGAGAACAAGGACAAAGAAAAGTAGAAATCAGGCGTCCACCTGGAGAACAAGGACAAAGAAAGGAAGCAATCAGGTGTCCACCTGGAGAACAAGGACAAAGAAAAGAAGAAATAAGGCGTCCACCTGGAGAACAAGGACAAAGAAAAGAAGAAATCAGGCGTCCACCTAGAGAACAAGGACAAAGAAAAGAAGAAATCAGGCGTCTACCTGGAGAACAAGGACAAAGAAAAGAAGAAATCAGGCGTCCACCTGGAGAACAAGGACAAAGAAAAGAAGCAATCAGACATCCACCTGGAGAACAAGGACAAAGAAAAGAAGAAATCAGGCGTCCACCTGGAGAACAAGGACAAAGAAAAGAAGAAATCAGGCATCCACCTGGAGAACAAGGACAAAGAAAAGAAGAAATCAGGCGTCCACCTGAAGAACAAGGACAAAAAAAAGAAGAAATCAGGCGTCCACCTGGAAAACAAGGACAAAGAAAGGAAGAAATCAGGCGTCCACCTGGAGAACAAGGACAAAGAAAGGAAGCAATCAGGCGTCCACCTGGAGAACAAGGACAAAGAAAAGAAGAAATCAGGCGTCCACCTGGAGAACAAGGACAAAGAAAAGAAGAAATCAGGCATCCACCTGGAGAACAAGGACAAAGAAAAGAAGAAATCAGGCATCCACCTAGAGAACAAGGACAAAGAAAAGAAGAAATCAGGCGTCCACCTGGAGAACAAGGACAAAGAAAAGAAGAAATCAGGCGTCCACCTGGAGAACAAGGACAAAGAAAAGAAGCAATCAGGCATCCACCTGGAGAACAAGGACAAAGAAAAGAAGAAATCAGGCGTCCACCTGGAGAACAAGGACAAAGAAAAGAAGAAATCAGGCGTCCACCTGGAGAACAAGGACAAAGAAAAGAAGCAATCAGGCATCCACCTGGAGAACAAGGACAAAGAAAAGAAGAAATCAGGCGTCCACCTGGAGAACAAGGACAAAGAAAAGAAGAAATCAGGCATCCACCTGGAGAACAAGGACAAAGAAAAGAAGAAATCAGGCGTCCACCTGGAGAACAAGGACAAAGAAAACAAGAAATCAGGCGTCCACCTGGAGAACAAGGACAAAGAAAAGAAGAAATCAGGCGTCCACTTGGAGAACAAGGACAAATAAAGGAAGCAATCAGGCATCCACCTGGAGAATAAGGACAAAGAAAGGAAGAAATCAGGCGTCCACCTGGAGAACAAGGACAAATAAAGGAAGAAATCAGGCGTCCACCTGGAGAACAAGGACAAAGAAAGGAAGAAATCAGGCGTCCACCTGGAGAACAAGGACAAAGAAAGGAAGCAATCAGGCGTCCACCTGGAGAGCAAGGACAAAGAAAAGAAGAAATCAGGCGTCCACCTGGAGAACAAGGACAAAGAAAAGAAGAAATCAGGCGTCCACCTGAAGAACAAGGACAAAAAAAAGAAGAAATCAGGCGTCCACCTGGAAAACAAGGACAAAGAAAGGAAGAAATCAGGCGTCCACCTGGAGAACAAGGACAAAGAAAGGAAGCAATCAGGCGTCCACCTGGAGAACAAGGACAAAGAAAAGAAGAAATCAGGCGTCCACCTGGAGAACAAGGACAAAGAAAAGAAGAAATCAGGCGTCCACCTGGAGAACAAGGACAAAGAAAAGAAGCAATCAGACATCCACCTGGAGAACAAGGACAAAGAAAAGAAGAAATCAGGCGTCCACCTGGAGAACAAGGACAAAGAAAAGAAGAAATCAGGCATCCACCTGGAGAACAAGGACAAAGAAAAGAAGAAATCAGGCGTCCACCTGAAGAACAAGGACAAAAAAAAGAAGAAATCAGGCGTCCACCTGGAAAACAAGGACAAAGAAAGGAAGAAATCAGGCGTCCACCTGGAGAACAAGGACAAAGAAAGGAAGCAATCAGGCGTCCACCTGGAGAACAAGGACAAAGAAAAGAAGAAATCAGGCGTCCACCTGGAGAACAAGGACAAAGAAAAGAAGAAATCAGGCATCCACCTGGAGAACAAGGACAAAGAAAAGAAGAAATCAGGCATCCACCTAGAGAACAAGGACAAAGAAAAGAAGAAATCAGGCGTCCACCTGGAGAACAAGGACAAAGAAAAGAAGAAATCAGGCGTCCACCTGGAGAACAAGGACAAAGAAAAGAAGCAATCAGGCATCCACCTGGAGAACAAGGACAAAGAAAAGAAGAAATCAGGCGTCCACCTGGAGAACAAGGACAAAGAAAAGAAGAAATCAGGCGTCCACCTGGAGAACAAGGACAAAGAAAAGAAGCAATCAGGCATCCACCTGGAGAACAAGGACAAAGAAAAGAAGAAATCAGGCGTCCACCTGGAGAACAAGGACAAAGAAAAGAAGAAATCAGGCATCCACCTGGAGAACAAGGACAAAGAAAAGAAGAAATCAGGCGTCCACCTGGAGAACAAGGACAAAGAAAACAAGAAATCAGGCGTCCACCTGGAGAACAAGGACAAAGAAAAGAAGAAATCAGGCGTCCACTTGGAGAACAAGGACAAATAAAGGAAGCAATCAGGCATCCACCTGGAGAATAAGGACAAAGAAAGGAAGAAATCAGGCGTCCACCTGGAGAACAAGGACAAATAAAGGAAGAAATCAGGCGTCCACCTGGAGAACAAGGACAAAGAAAGGAAGAAATCAGGCGTCCACCTGGAGAACAAGGACAAAGAAAGGAAGAAATCA
The DNA here is from genome assembly GCF_000393655.2 of Nicotiana sylvestris. Classification (NCBI taxonomy): domain Eukaryota; kingdom Viridiplantae; phylum Streptophyta; class Magnoliopsida; order Solanales; family Solanaceae; genus Nicotiana; species Nicotiana sylvestris. The sequence goes on from NC_091065.1 coordinate 171,842,248, forward strand.
GGCGTCCACCTGGAGAACAAGGACAAAGAAAAGAAGAAATCAGGCGTCCACCTGGAGAACAAGGACAAAGAAAAGAAGAAATCAGGCGTCCACCTGGAGAACAAGGACAAAGAAAAGAAGAAATCAGGCGTCCACCTGGAGAACAAGGACAAAGAAAAGAAGAAATTAGGCGTCCACCTAGAGAACAAGGACAAAGAAAAGAAGAAATCAGGCGTCCACCTGGAGAACAAGGACAAAGAAAAGAAGCAATCAGGCGTCCACCTGGAGAACAAGGACAAAGAAAGGAAGAAATCAGGCATCCACCTGGAGAACAAGGACAAAGAAAGGAAGAAATCAGGCGTCCACCTGGAGAACAAGGACAAAGAAAGGAAGCAATCAGGCGTCCACCTGGAGAATAAGGACAAAGAAAAGAAGAAATCAGGCGTCCACCTGGAGAACAAGGACAAAGAAAGGAAGCAATCAGGCGTCCACCTGGAGAACAAGGACAAAGAAAAGAAGCAATCAGGCGTCCACCTGGAGAACAAGGACAAAGAAAGGAAGAAATCAGGCGTCCACCTGGAGAACAAGGACAAAGAAAGGAAGAAATCAGGCGTCCACCTGGAGAACAAGGACAAAGAAAGGAAGCAATCAGGCGTCCACCTGGAGAACAAGGACAAAGAAAAGAAGAAATCAGGCGTCCACCTGGAGAACAAGGACAAAGAAAAGAAGAAATCAGGCGTCCACCCGGACAACAAGGACAAAGAAAAGAAGAAATTAGGCGTCCACCTAGAGAACAAGGACAAAGAAAGGAAGAAATCAGGCGTCCACATGGAGAACAAGGACAAAGAAAAGAAGCAATCAGGCGTCCACCTAGAGAACAAGGACAAAGAAAGGAAGAAATCAGGCGTCCACCTGGAGAACAAGGACAAAGAAAGGAAGAAATCAGGCGTCCACCTGGAGAACAAGGACAAAGAAAGGAAGCAATCAGGCGTCCACCTGGAGAACAAGGACAAAGAAAAGAAGAAATCAGGCGTCCACCTGGAGAACAAGGACAAAGAAAGGAAGAAATCAGGCGTCCACCTGGAGAACAAGGACAAAGAAAAGAAGAAATCAGGCGTCCACCTAGAGAACAAGGACAAAGAAAGGAAGAAATCAGGCGTCCACCTGGAGAACAAGGACAAAGAAAGGAAGAAATCAGGCGTCCACCTGGAGAACAAGGACAAAGAAAGGAAGCAATCAGGCGTCCACCTGGAGAACAAGGACAAAGAAAAGAAGAAATCAGGCGTCCACCTGGAGAACAAGGACAAAGAAAAGAAGAAATCAGGCGTCCACCCGGACAACAAGGACAAAGAAAAGAAGAAATTAGGCGTCCACCTAGAGAAGAAGGACAAAGAAAAGAAGAAATTAGGCGTCCACCTGGAGAACAAGGACAAAGAAAGGAAGCAATCAGGCGTCCACCTAGAGAACAAGGACAAAGAAAGGAAGAAATCAGGCATCCACCTGGAGAACAAGGACAAAGAAAGGAAGAAATCAGGCGTCCACCTGGAGAACAAGGACAAAGAAAAGAAGCAATCAGGCATCCACCTGGAGAACAAGGACAAAGAAAAGAAGAAATCAGGCGTCCACCTGGAGAACAAGGACAAAGAAAAGAAGAAATCAGGCGTCCACCTGGAGAACAAGGACAAAGAAAAGAAGTAATCAGGCATCCACCTGGAGAACAAGGACAAAGAAAAGAAGAAATCAGGCGTCCACCTGGAGAACAAGGACAAAGAAAAGAAGAAATCAGGCATCCACCTGGAGAACAAGGACAAAGAAAAGAAGAAATCAGGCGTCCACCTAGAGAACAAGGACAAAGAAAAGAAGAAATCAGGCGTCCACCTGGAGAACAAGGACAAAGAAAAGAAGCAATCAGGCGTCCACCTAGAGAACAAGGACAAAGAAAGGAAGAAATCAGGCGTCCACCTGGAGAACAAGGACAAAGAAAGGAAGAAATCAGGCGTCCACCTGGAGAACAAGGACAAAGAAAGGAAGCAATCAGGCGTCCACCTGGAGAACAAGGACAAAGAAAAGAAGAAATCAGGCGTCCACCTGGAGAACAAGGACAAAGAAAAGAAGAAATCAGGCGTCCACCTGGAGAACAAGGACAAAGAAAAGAAGAAATTAGGCGTCCACCTAGAGAACAAGGACAAAGAAAAGAAGAAATCAGGCGTCCACCTGGAGAACAAGGACAAAGAAAAGAAGCAATCAGGCGTCCACCTGGAGAACAAGGACAAAGAAAGGAAGAAATCAGGCATCCACCTGGAGAACAAGAACAAAGAAAGGAAGAAATCAGGCGTCCACCTGGAGAACAAGGACAAAGAAAAGAAGCAATCAGGCATCCACCTGGAGAACAAGGACAAAGAAAAGAAGAAATCAGGCGTCCACCTGGAGAACAAGGACAAAGAAAAGAAGAAATCAGGCGTCCACCTGGAGAACAAGGACAAAGAAAAGAAGCAATCAGGCATCCACCTGGAGAACAAGGACAAAGAAAAGAAGAAATCAGGCGTCCACCTGGAGAACAAGGACAAAGAAAAGAAGAAATCAGGCATCCACCTGGAGAACAAGGACAAAGAAAAGAAGAAATCAGGCGTCCACCTGGAGAACAAGGACAAAGAAAACAAGAAATCAGGCGTCCACCTGGAGAACAAGGACAAAGAAAAGAAGAAATCAGGCGTCCACTTGGAGAACAAGGACAAATAAAGGAAGCAATCAGGCGTCCACCTGGAGAATAAGGACAAAGAAAGGAAGAAATCAGGCGTCCACCTGGAGAACAAGGACAAATAAAGGAAGAAATCAGGCGTCCACCTGGAGAACAAGGACAAAGAAAGGAAGAAATCAGGCGTCCACCTGGAGAACAAGGACAAAGAAAGGAAGAAATCAAGCGTCCACCTGGAGAACAAGGACAAAGAAAAGAAGAAATCAGGCGTCCACCTGGAGAACAAGGACAAAGAAAAGAAGAAATCAGGCGTCCACCTGGAGAACAAGGACAAAGAAAAGAAGAAATTAGGCATCCACCTGGAGAACAAGGACAAAGAAAAGAAGAAATCAGGCGTCCACCTGGAGAACAAGGACAAAGAAAAGAAGCAATCAGGCGTCCACCTGGAGAACAAGGACAAAGAAAGGAAGAAATCAGGCATCCACCTGGAGAACAAGGACAAAGAAAGGAAGAAATCAGGCGTCCACCTGGAGAACAAGGACAAAGAAAGGAAGCAATCAGGCGTCCACCTGGAGAACAAGGACAAAGAAAAGAAGAAATCAGGCGTCCACCTGGAGAACAAGGACAAAGAAAAGAAGAAATCAGGCATCCACCTGGAGAACAAGGACAAAGAAAGGAAGCAATCAAGCGTCCACCTGGAGAACAAGGACAAAGAAAAGAAGAAATCAGGCGTCCACCTGGAGAACAAGGACAAACAAAAGAAGAAATCAGGCGTCCACCTGGAGAACAATGACAAAGAAAAGAAGAAATTAGGCGTCCACCTAGAGAACAAGGACAAAGAAAAGAAGAAATCAGGCGTCCACCTGGAGAACAAGGACAAAGAAAAGAAGCAATCAGGCGTCCACCTAGAGAACAAGGACAAAGAAAGGAAGAAATCAGGCGTCCACCTGGAGAACAAGGACAAAGAAAGGAAGAAATCAGGCGTCCACCTGGAGAACAAGGACAAAGAAAGGAAGCAATCAGGCATCCACCTGGAGAACAAGGACAAAGAAAAGAAGAAATCAGGCGTCCACCTGGAGAACAAGGACAAAGAAAAGAAGAAATCAGGCGTCCACCCGGACAACAAGGACAAAGAAAAGAAGAAATTAGGCGTCCACCTAGAGAACAAGGACAAAGAAAAGAAGAAATTAGGCGTCCACCTGGAGAACAAGGACAAAGAAAGGAAGCAATCAGGCGTCCACCTAGAGAACAAGGACAAAGAAAGGAAGAAATCAGGCGTCCACCTGGAGAACAAGGACAAAGAAAAGAAGAAATCAGGCGTCCACCTGGAGAACAAGGACAAAGAAAGGAAGCAATCAGGCGTCCACCTGGAGAACAAGGACAAAGAAAAGAAGAAATCAGGCGTCCACCTGGAGAACAAGGACAAAGAAAAAAAGAAATCAGGCGTCCACCTGGAGAACAAGGACAAAGAAAAGAAGAAATCAGGCATCCACCTGGAGAACAAGGACAAAGAAAGGAAGCAATCAGGCGTCCACCTGGAGAACAAGGACAAAGAAAAGAAGCAATCAGGCGTCCACCTGGAGAACAAGGACAAAGAAAAGATGCAATCAGGCGTCCACCTGGAGAACAAGATTGAAGAAAGGAAGAAGAAATCAGGCGTCCACCTGGAGAACAAGGATGAAAAATTGAAGAAGAAGTCAGGCGTCCACCTGGAGAACAAGGATGAGGAAAGGAAATGGCAATCAGGCGTCCACCTAGAGAACAAGGATGAAGAGTTGAAATGTTAGTAGTTAGGCGCCCACCTGAAGAATAAGGGAATACATTTGAAGCATCAGCAGTCAGGCGCCCACCTAAAGAATAAGGGAATACAATTGAAGTATCAGCAGTCATGCACCCACCTGGAGAATAAGGGAATACAATTGATGTGTTGAAGTCAAAAACCCGCTCTTATAAGAAAGGAGCACACTTAGAGTCAATAAAGTAGAGGAGTCCAACAAAATCCCCAGCAGGAAACAACAAGAGTCCCAAACAAAGAAAGAAAATATGGGACACAATGAAAGGAAATACGGAACAAGTCGGAAGCGAAGGATGCCCAAGAGTCACCAAGACCTTAAGACAACAAGAAACACAAGGGCATGATCTAGATAAGATTCTGTAATTCATATACCATAGTCTAGTTTTGCTTTTATTTTACCTTTGAAGCAGGGTGTAATAAGGAGGTCAGCAAGCAATAAAAGCAGCACAAAACAGCAGTAACATCGCTGTCCCACGGTAGTCCCAGCTACCCAAAACTTCCCGAACTACATTGATCTGATTCCTTTATAGCCAAGGATATGTAGGAAACCTTTGAAGCAGAGGTTTGGTCAAATCTTTCAAAAATGCTTCCCACAGAGTATTCGAACAGGCAAAAATCGTTCGTATCCGCTCACCTTATCTTTGCACGAAAACTCTTCGAGTTTCCGCACAAAGAGGGGCAGCTGTGAGCACATGATTTTTGCCTCACGAAAACTACTCTAAAATAAATCAAAAATAAAACAAAAAATTCTCTTAATATGCAGTTTTTAGAATTTATGTGGTTTTATTAATTATTTGTGTTTTGTCCGTAAAAGTTTACTTTGTTATAGTTAAATGAAAAAATAAAATAAAAATACATGTTGCCTGCATATCTAGGTTTTAATTATGCATTTAAGAGTTAATTAAAAAATCACAAAAATATGCATTTATCTTATTTGCTCGTCATTTAAATATGCCATTGTGTGATTAATAATTTGTCTTAATATTTGTTAAAGGGTATTTAATTTTTTTGTAAGGGTAATTTTGTTTTTATAATTTTAATTAGGAATTTGATAATTAAGGAATAAAATTGGAAATTAAAAAGAGTTGATTAAATGGGCAAAACGAATCTGGGCCAAAGTTTTAAAACAAAATCAATTTCCCCACAGCCCAATACAAACAACCCCATGTCCGGTCCAATTCAACCACACCAAACGACGTCGTTTGGTCATTTTTATCAAAGCCGTTGGATTAAATCAATCCAACGGCTGAGATCCCATACCCTTACCCGTAACCCCTTACCCGACCCATTGCCCCGATTCAGCCCGACCCCAACATTAAACCAAACGACATCGTTTGGCTAAATGAACTGATCCTGAACGTGTATCATGCTTGATCTAACGGTCAAGATCAATCCACCTTTCCCCTATATAAACCTCAAATCCTTACCCCGCCCCCCTAACTAAACACCCCCCCTCCTCTCCTGTTCATCATCATCTCCGAAAACACACCCCTAATCCTAGCCGCCCTAACTCTCCATCGCCTGAAACCCGACGGCAACAACGCCGCCGGTCACCACCTTAACACCCTCGACTCCTCACAACCCCCTCTTTACGGATCTGGTATTAGTTTCCTTCGAATCAGATCACATAGTCTCGAATCTTCGATTGAAGGTTGGTCTGAAAAACCAACTTTCTCCGATGGCCTCCAAATTAACACCACAGTATCCCCTGTCCATCCTCATCACGGATCTGTTAGTGGCATGGTTCGAATCCTCCTGGAAATGCTCGAATCTTCATTTGAAGATTCGAGTGAAACCTGACCCTATCCCAACCTACCTCAAACTCACACCAGTTATCCACCTGACCCCCCTCATGCCTAGAACACCATTGGTTTGATTCGAATATACCTAGAAATGTTCGGATTTGAGATCGAAGAATCTGAAACCCTAAAAATTTCCAGTCATGGAATTTGCCCGAATTAAATGAGGGATTGAGGTCTAAGAGACTTTAATCGAGGTATTCTCAATTGAGAATACTTCGAATAAAGTCTGTTCAGCCTCAAAAGGTCCAAATCCAAGTTGACCCTGTGTCCGTGTGAAATTGAAGATTCAGAGGTATTTTCTATTTCTTTTTGTTTCCTACGTGTATAATGTTGCCTGTTTCAGTAGCCTGTGTAATTTTTCATGTTTGTTTTATTTGATTCTATGATTCTGTCTCATACCTGTTTATTTGATCAGAATTATAGCATTGTCTTTGTTTGTTGTGGTTGTTTACAATATGTGTAATCGGCTCAATTAAGTTCGTCGATTAGTTATATTATAAAATCCTGTTTCTGAAAATGCTGATTGAAATAATCTGTTTATCTGTTTATTAAATTATTTGTTGACAATTGTTGTAGATAGTCAGTTGATTTGTATTTGTCAGTTAAATCATGCTTGTTTGTAAATCAATGGGTCCGGCAAATGGATGCTGTGTGTGTGTGTTGATTTCTGAGCATTAAGTTTCAGGGCATTGTCAGTATATTGACAATGCTCCTATCTTTGTTTGATCTTAGTTCAATGTTGAAGTTCAGTTTGAATTGTTATGTTGAATTCAGTGTAATGTTAGTATGTTTTATTCAGGTTTAATGTTCAGTTTGTGAATTCCCTGTTTAAATTCAATTCTTGTCAATCAATTATTAGAAATGTGATATACTGTCTCAATCATAGATTGCACTTCTTTGTTTAGCACAATCTGCTAGGATATAATAGCTGTTTGATGTTAGGCAGATTAGTTTAAACAAATTTTTTTTTAGCTCGAACAGATTATAAAATCGGTTTTTGTATCAGATTTTGATTTTTGTATTAAGGGCAGTAATAACAGTAAGATTTCAGGGGTATTTCTGGGATAGAAACAGTAGGAATAATATGTTAGTATTAGTGTGTTATAGTGGAATGATAGTGGCTATTAATTAATGTAATAATGGGAAACAAAGGGTAATGGGATGGGCTGAAAATCAGGAAAAAGGTTTGTAATGGGATTTAAAGTAGTAAAAGCAGATTTTGAATGGGATTTTCTAATTTTGTTTAAGAACGAAGGGGTCCAGGCAGCACTTAAGGGAATGGGGCAGACCTGTATTAAGATAGAAGAAGGGAATAACTTATATAAGAGGGGATTGGGACTGATTTTAGGGGGGAGAGAAATTAAAGAGAGCGACAGAAAAAAAAAAAGGAGAAGAAGAGAACCAGATAGAGAGAGAGAGAGAGGAATCTGAAAATTAGATAGACACACGGGAGAAAGAATACACATAGAGGGAGATAAAAGAAAGAAAACTAAGCAGAAAAATCATAAATAGAAATCTGAAGAGGAGGAAGAAAACAGAAAAAGAAACAAAAAAGAGTACACTCACACACACACACAATTTAAAACAGATGTAGAAGAAGGAAAGAAAAATCAGAAACATATTTTCCTTGAATCTGCCTGGGTCTGTTTTTATTGGTATTGTTTGGTTCAAATCTGAAAATTTTCTTAAAAATCTGTTACTGCTCGTCTGGTTTCACGGGTCTTGATCAAACCTGCTGAGTTATTGGTATATTCTGTTGTTTTGTTGCTGCCGTTACTGCTGAAATTCACCTTTTCTACCCTCATTTCCAGGTACATATCTGTAAACTCATGTCATGAAAAGCTTCAACATGGCAAATAAATGAAGTTTGGGATTATAATTATGTCTTTTACTCGTTTAAGTCTATTAGTTTAAATTTCAGTTTTATTTTAGTTATTTAACATGGTAGTATGCTTGATATAATGACTATTATTTAATCATTTCCGTTTGAAGTTCGTATAAGTGTTGTAATAGTGTTGTCTATTTCAGAATTTCATTAAGTATAGTTGTGATTGAATTATCAAAATAGGGAACATGGCATAAAGTTGGCCATTAATTAAGTCTTGTGACATTGTTAGTTAAGTAAAGAGTAGTATGGAAATGGCAAAAACTATATCACTAGCCTATTTTGTCAACTATCCGATTTAGTTGTGGATCGAATGATGTTAGTTTTATTTTGTTCATTTATGGCATAATAATGGTTATGTTTATAATCAATAGTTGAAAGATGCATTAGTACAATCCGTTATGTTCACAATGTTGAAATATGGCGAATAATGTTGTATGCAATATCCTCTTATTAAGTCAACAGGTAGATTAGTTCTCTTTCTTAATAACAAATGGCCTAGGAATTTATACAATGCGTAAAGTTAGTGTTTAGCAATAGTTCGCATAGATTGAGAATAAAAATTGGTTTGATTATGTATATCCCAAACTCAATCATAAGCAGAATTAATCAAAATAATTGTGCCATCAGATTAGGAACAAGCAATGTAGAAGGATATTAGATTTATAATGTGTAACAATTTTAAGAATGTAAAAATAGCATTCGTTACAAATAGAATAATGAAAATTCTTCGAAAATATCACTTCCTTTCATGAATCGATTTTTTTTAGTTTCATACGCCATTCACATTTTGAGTATACATATATTGTATTTACGAGAAAAATGGTAGTATTAATCACACGTTTATTTTACTCTTTAAATTTGAATGGCTTGGAGGAATATAATTTATACACGAAAAAATATAATTTGCGATCAACGTCCAATAAATTGTGAATTCTTTTCGAGGAATTTAAAGACTAGAAAAATATTGATTTCTCATGACTTTCACATAAAAATGCATGGACGTAATAAACAATTTATGGGAAATTTATGCTACCATCAAGAATATTCCGTGTGATTAGGGATACGTTCGCGTAACCTGATTATATTTCTAAAAGCAATTCGGATTATGCGTTCGCGCAACTTCGAGCGAACATTTAATAAAAAGGGGTTTCTTTGGAGAATATCAATATTAATTTCATATAACCCGAGATGTGCAGTTCACTATTTAATCATACAAGAGCGACGAACGTTCTTAATTTTAAGCACAATTTCGAACATAAGTCTATTTTTATAATAAAAATAAACAAGAAATAATATTATCAACTTTTCTGTGTACACGTATGCGTGGCACGATTCTATACAAAGGGTATATAATACGAATATACGTAGGCGTGATTCGTTTACATAATTGTAAACAATCTAAACAAAAGCGGTAATAAAATTGGGCAACAAATAAGGATGTATTTAATAAATCAAGATAATTAAGCCAAAAAATATAAAAATGGTTAAGCGACCGTGCTAGAACCACGGAATTCGGAAATGCCTAACACCTTCTTCCGGATTAACAGAATTCCTTACTCAGGATTTCTGGTTCGCAGAATAACAAACAAAGTCATATTCTCCTCGATTGAGGGATTAAAACTGGTGACTTGGGACGCCTTAAAATTCCCAGGTGGCGACTCTGAAACAAACAAATAAATCCCGTTTCGACTGTCCTTTAATTGGAGAAAATTCCTTCGCACCCCCGCGGGGGCGGAAAGAGGAGGTGTGACAGGGATCTCTCGGGATGCCGTCCCGTAGTCCCAAAGTAAAACACACAGCAATAACACAAAGAATACTTAATTAAACACAACTTCGTACCAGGGTAAAACAGGAAATTCTAACCTAGCATGCTCCACATAATACAAATAAGGCAGTTTAAGCAGATAAAGCAGTTAAGTCAATTAGACATGCTTCTCTAAACTAGCAGCAGGCTTAAATTTCAAGTAATGTAAGCAGAAAAGGAAATACACAATTAAAGCTACTTTAGTGAAAATAGGATTTTCAACAATTAGCACAAGTACACACTCGTTACCTCACGTACAAGGCATTTCAATTATCACAATACCAATCCTAAGGGGAGTATCCCCCACACAAGGTTAGGCAAGCCACTTACCTCGAACCGGCTCAAAATCAATCCGAAACCACGTTCTTGCCACAAGTACTCAACTCCAAATGGCCCAAATCTATTCAATTCAATTGAATAATGTAAATAACACGTCAAGTAACTGATTATACAAACATATTCTAAGCTAATACGTGGAATTAGGTAAAATGACCAAAACGCCCCTCAGGCCTGCATCTTAGAATTGGGTAAAATTTACATTTTTAAAATTCTCATACTCTCACGAGTCTACATATCAAGAACACTGAAATCGGAGTTCAATTGACCCCTCAAATACCCATTTTAAGGTCTCTTAATCTCAAGCCCTAATTACCCATTTGCATTGATTTTTCCCTAATTTGTTTACCATTAATTAGACCTTTAATCACATATAAACGAGTTGTGAAGTCAAGAATATTACCTCCAAGTTCCCATTTGGTTTCCTCAAAAATCTCCCTCAAAAGCTTCAATCCCATTCAAAAATGGTGGAAAAATGAAAAAGAGTCGCGGATTGGCTATTTAAATACTACCCAGCTATTCCTTCTTCACAAACGCGGAAGGACCCTCGCGTTCGCGAAGTACAACTTCGCTTGGGTCCAGCTTCCTTCATTGCGAACGCGATACCCAGGTTGCGAAAGCGATGCAACATCTCCTCCAGCTTCGCAAACACTGGAGAACCTTCGCGAACGCGAAGCATTAAAACTCCCCCAGCCCCAGCTCTTCTTCACGAACGCGAAGAAGGAAACCAGAACTGGGCTGCTGCAATTTTTTTTTTGCAATACCAATACATTCCAAAATGCCCCATTGAGCCTCCAAAACACACCCGAGGCCCCCGGTACCTCAACCAAACATGCCAACCAATCCTAAAACATCATTCAAACTTGTTCCAATCTTTGGAACCCTCAAAACAACATCAAAACACCAATTTTACATCAGATTCAAGCCTAAGAATTCCAAAAACTCTCAAATTACACTTTTGATCTATCAATCCTCGTCCGAATGACCTAAAATTTTGCAAGCACGTCACATTCAACACTACAGAGCTACTACAACTTCCGGAATCCCATTCCGACCCCGTTATCAAAATACCACTATCGAACCGGAAACTTAAAAAATTCGACTTTCGGCATTTCAAGCCTAAATTATCTACGGACCTCCAAAACACAATTCGAACACGCCCTTAAGCCTGAAATCACCCAACGAATCTAACAGAACCAATGAAATTCCCTTCCGAGGCCGCCTTCATACTCCTCTGACTATGGCCCAATTTCTAAAACTTAAACTCTCATTTAGGGACTAAGTGTCCCAAGACTCTCCGAAACTCAAAACCAAACATCCCGGCAAATCAAAATAGCCGAAATAAAAACGGGGAAAGCAGTTAATAGGGGATCAGGACGTTAATTCTTAAAAAGACCAGCCGGTTCGTTACATCCTTCCACACTTAAACATTCGTTCGTCCTCGAATGAGCATAGAGACATACCTAAAGTAGTGAAAGATGAGGGTAACAGCTGCACATATCCTACTCGGTCTCCCAGGTCGCCTCCTCGACCGGCTGAACCCTCCACTGAACCTTCATTGATGCAATGTTCTTTGATATCAGCTTTCAAACCTGCCTATCCAATATTGCCACAGGCTCCTCAATATAACATAGATCCTTGTCCAACTGAACTGAACTGAAATCCAACACGTGTGACGAATCGCTGTGATACCTCCGGAGTATCGAAACATTAAATACCAGATGAACTCTTGCCAAGCTGGGAGGTAAGGCAAGCTCATAGGCAACTTCCCCAACACACCTCAATATCTCAAAAAGGGCCAATAAACCTCGAACTCAACTTTTCTTTCTTCCCAAATCTAACAACGCCCTTCATAGGCAATACCCGAAGCAGAACCCGCTCTCCAACCATATAGGAAATATCACGAACCTTTCGGTCCATGTAGCTCTTCTATATGGACTAGGCTGCACGGAGTCTATACTGAATCACCTTAACCTTCTCCAAGGCATCTTGAACCAAGTTTGTGCCCAATAATCTAGCTTCACCCGGCTCAAACCATCCCACTGGGGATCTACACCGTCTACCATATAAAGCCTCAAACGGTGCCATCTGAATGCTGGACTGATAGTTGTTGTTGTAGGCAAACTCTGCCAATGGCAATAATTGATCCCAAGACCCTCCAAACTCAATCACACACGCACGAAGTATATCCTTAAGAGTCTGAATAGTGCGCTCGGACTGTCTATCCGTCTGAGGGTAAAATGCTATACTCAACTCTACCTGAGTACCCAACTCATGTTGAACGACCCTCCAGAACCGTGATGTGAACTGAGTACCCCTATCTGAAATGATGGAAAATGGGATACCATGTAGACGAACAATCTCCCGGATATAAATATCCGCCAACTGCTCTGAAGAATAAGTAGTACACACAGGAATAAAGTGTGCGTACTTGGTCACCCAATCCACAATCACCCAAATAGCATTAAACTTTCTCAAAGTCCGTGGGAGCCCAACTACAAAGTCCATGGTGATCCGCTCCCACTTCCACTCCGGAATCTCTATCTGCTGAAGCAACCCACCCGGTCTCTGGTGCTCATACTTCACCCGCTGACAGTTGAGGCACCGAACTACAAATCCAACTATATCTTTCTTCATCCGCCTACACCAATAGTGCTGCCTCAAATCCTAGTACTTCTTCGCGGCACCCGGATGAATGGAATACCGCGAACTATGGGCCTCTTCTAGAATTAACTCCCGTAGTCCATCAACATTGGGTACACAAATCCGACCATGTATCCTTAATACCCCGTCATCACCAATAGTCCTATCTCTGGCATCACCATGCTGAACCTTGTCCTTGAGGACAAGAAAATGAGGGTCATCATACTGACGCTCCCTAATACGATCAAATAAGGAAGACCGAGAAACCACACAAGCTAGAACCCGAATGGGCTCCGAAAGATCCAATTTCACAAACTGGCTGGCTAAGGTATGAACATCCATCACCATAGGCCTCTCCGATGCTGGTAAATAAGCCAAACTCCCCAAACTCTCTGTCCGGTGACTCAAAGCATCGGCCACCACATTGGCCTTGGCCGGGTGATACAAAATAGTGATATCATAGTCCTTCAGCAACTCTAACCACCTCCTCTAGAGCAAATTTTGATCCTTTTGCTTGAACATGTGCTGCAAGCGCCGATGATTAGTATAAATTTCACAAGGAACACCATACAAATAATGACGCCAAATCTTCAGGTCGTGAACAATGGCAGCTAACTCGAGATCATGGACATGATAATTCTTCTCAAGCACCTTCAACTGTCTGGACGCATAGGTAAGCACCCTACTGTCCTACATCAAAACTGCTCCAAGGCCAATCCTCGAGGCATCACAATAGACAATGTAAGACCCCAAACCTGTAGGCAATATCAAAATTGGGGTTGTAGTCAAAGATGTCTTGAGCTTCTCAAAGATCGCCTCACACTCTTCCGTCCACTAAAACAGAGCACCCTTATGGGTCAGTCTGGTTATAGGGGCTGCAATCGATGAAAACCCCTCCACAAAACAATGGTAGTAACCCGCCAAGCCAAGAAAACTGCGGATCTCTGTAGCTGAGGATGGTCTGGGCCAACTCTGTACTGCCTCTACTTTCTTTGGATCCACATGAATACCTTCACTCGACACCACGTGGCCTAAGAATGCCACGGAATCCAACAAAACCTCACATTTCGAGAACTTAGCATATAACTTCTTCTCCCTCAAGGTCTGAAGCACTGTCCTTAGGTGCTGCTCGTGATCTTCCCCACTCCAGGAATATACCAGAATATTATCAATAAAGATAATGACGAACAAGTCAAGATATGGCCGGAACACATTGTGCATCAAATGGATAAAGGTTGTTGGGCATTAGTTAGCCCAAATGACATAACAAGGAACTCGTAATGACCATAACGAGTCCTAAAAGCAGTCTTTGGGATATCTGGCTCCCGAATCTTCAATTGATGGTACCCTGAATGCAAGTCATTCTTAGAAAATACTCGTGCACCTTGTAACTAGTCAAACAGATCATCAATATGAGGCAAAAGGTAACGGTTCTTCACTGTAATTTTGTTCAACTGGAAATAGTTAATACACATATGCATAGAACCATCCTTTTTATTCACAAACAAGGCATGAGCACCCCAAGGTGATTCACTAGGCCGAATAAAACCCTTATCAAGCAATTCCTATTACTGATCCTTCAACTCCTTTAACTCAGGAGGAGCCATACGATACAGAGGAATAGAAATGGGCTGAGTGCCCGGCAATAGATTAATGCCAAAATCAATATCTCTATCAGGCGGCATGCCCGAAAGATTAGCTGGAAACACATCAGGAAAATCTCGTACTACTGGGACTGAATCAACTGAAGGGGTATCAATACTGATATCTCTCACATAATCTAGATACGCGTCACACCCCTTCTCAACCATACACTGAGCCTTAAGGAAAAAAATAACTCTACTTGGGAGTGTGATCTAAAGCACCCCTCCACTCAACACGCGATACACCTGGCATAGCCAGCATCACGGTTTTGGCGTGATAATCAAAAATAGCATAATGGGGTGACAACCAGTTCATGCCCAAGATAATATCAAAATCTACCATGTTGAGCAACAATAAATCCACTTTGGTCTCAAAACCACTAAGAGCAACCAAACACAGCCAGTAAACACGGTCCACAACAAGAGAATCTCCCATAGGAGTATAAATATATACGGGGGAACTAAAAGAATCCCGAGGTACACCCAAATGCGGAGCAAAATAAGAAGACACATAAGAATAAGTGGAGCCTGAATCGAATAGAACTGATGCATCCCTGTGACAGACCAGTATAATACCTGTGATGACAGAATTGGAGGCAACAACCTTGGTACGGGCAGGAAGGGCATAGTATCGGGCCTGGCATCCCCCTCTAGGGTGACCTCTACCTCCCCGACCTCCACCTCTAGCTGGCTGGGTAGGTGGGGTAGCAACTGGAGCTGTAACCATAGCCTGAGAACTCTGCAGGGTACGTTGTGGCTGAGAACTCTGTGGAGGTGCACTCCTCCCAAGTCTAGTGCAATCCCTCACCATATGGAATGTGTCACCACACTCAAAACAAGCTCTAGGAGGATGTGGCAGTTGTGACTGGCTCTGGCCAGGTCTGCTGGACTGACCTCTGAAAGCACACCGCGTAGGAGGTGCACTAGATACTGGAGGTGCATAGTAAGACTCCTGAGGCCTAGGAAGAGCTGGAATAACACTGGCTGCTGAAAGATATGAATGAATGGGGCGACTCATATAACCCCTACCATGATGGCCTGCAGCTAGGGCATGGGCACCAGAATAATGGCCTGACTCTCGAGACCTCTTGGCCTCCCTCTCTTCTCTCTCCCTAGCATGCATACCCTAAATCCTCCTAGAAATACTCACCACCTTCTGATAAGAAATATCCATCTCCAACTCACGAGCCATGCTATATCTGATGATGGGAATAAGCCCATCAATAAACTAGCAAACCCTCTCGCGAACAGTAGAAACCAAGGCTGGGGCAAGTCTAGCCAAGCTAGTGTAATGGACAGCATACTCCGAGACAGTCATAGTACCCTGGCGCAAATGCTCAAACTCTGCGCGGCATGGTCCCTAAGGTTCTAAGGAACAAACTCCCTCAGGAACATATCTGAAAACCGAGTCCAAGTCAGTGAAGCTGCCTTATCCGGACTGTCTAACTCATAGGTACGCCACCACTCATAGGCGGCTCCTCAAAGCTGGAAGGCAGTGAAAGAAACCCCACTCGATCCTGATATACTTATAGCGCGAAGGATATAGTAACACTCCTCTAGAAATCCCAAGGCATCATCTGATGCTAACCCACTGAGTATAGGAGGATCATACTTCTTGAACTTCTCAAGTCTACGCTGCTCATCCTCTGAAGCCTCTGCCCTATCCTCGGGCTGATTTGGGGCTACAGGCTGTACAGGAATAATCTCTAGGACCTGATCAACATGCACTTACTACTTAGGAGTGCGGGCAATGGGAGTCTGTGCTCCTCCCCCGGCCTAATATGTGGCTGCAGCAAGGGGAAGCAACCCTGCCTGAGCCACAGTGGTGTACATGCTCATGAACTGTGCAAGAGTCTCCTGAAGAACTGGAGTATTAGTACCAGTAGGTGTATCAGGTGCCTAGACTCCGGTTGGAACTACTGGTGGTACCTCAGTGGCAGCTCACGCAGGTGCTCTGGCTAAACTTCGTGCGCGTCCTCGGCCTCTACCCGAGCCCTAGCCTCTAACGGCTGCAGTAGGGGGTGCGGGTGCCTGATCATCTCGGGTAGCATGTGTCCTCACCATCTGTGAGAGAATAGAAAATAGAAGTTTAGAATTGTGATATCAAAATCTCGAACGACAAGGAAATCAAATAAAGTGGAATTTTCCTAACAGTTACATAGCCTCTCATATATAAGTATAGACGTCTCCGTACCGATCAACGAGACTCTAATAAACTGGCTTGTACTTCATGACTCCTATGAACCTAGAGCTCTGATACCAACTTGTCACGACCCCGGTTTACCCTCTGTGAACCATCGTGATGGCACCTAGTCTCTACGACTAGGTAAGCCTAACAATGTGAAAAATAAACAAAATTTGCGGAAGAAATAATTAAAAACTAAAATAGTGAAATAAAACAGTATTTAAAATGTCACTCGGCATACACAGTAACAACTCTCAAAACTAATATCTTTTCCCAAAACTCGGAATCTCATGATCACAAGCTTTTAAATATCTACAAGCATCTAACTCCAGAATATCTAATAAAGAAACAAAAGTACAAAAGGGCTAATACAAAAAGGGAGAGTAGAAAGGGACTCTTCAAGCTACGGATACGGCAGATATACCTCGGAGTCTCTACAAGCGCCTCATCTCAAGCATGATAAGTATGAGTAGAGGTACTTGGATCTGCACATGAAAAATATGTACAGAAAGGGCATGAATACACCACAGTGGTACTCAGTAAGTGTCAAGCCTAACCTCGGTCGGGTAGTGACGAGGAAAGTCAGGGCCCTACTGAGATCAAATAAAATATAAGAGATGACAATATAGAATAAGATAGTAGAATTAAGTGCAACAGTAAGAAAATAACATAGAATAGAAAGAACAACAACAATTACAATGTAAATAGAATAATCACAAAAGGAAGTACAACTCAACACGGATATAACTACCGAGGATCTCTTAGTATCCCGAGGATCTCTTGGTATTCTCAATATATGCTAGGGATCTCTTGGTATCCCGAGGATCTCTTAGTATCCTCAATATATGCTAGGGATCTCTTGGTATTCCGAGGATCTCTTAGTATCCTCAATACACATGTTGGGGATCTCTCGGTATCTCGCACTTCAGTTCCAATCAAAATACGTACAGGGGATCTCCTGGGATGCCGCCCCGTAGTCCCAAAGTAAAACACACAGCAATAACACAAAGAATACTCAATTACACTCAACTTCGTACCAGGGTAAAACATGAAATTCTAACCTAGCATGCTTCACATAATACAAATAAAGCAGTTTATGCAGGTAAAGCAGTTAAATCAATTAGACATGCTTCTCTAAGCTATCAGCATGCTTAAATTTCAAGTAATGTAAGCAGGAAAGGAAAAACACAATTAAAGCGACTTTAGTGAAAACAGGATTTTCAACAATTACCATAAGTACACACTCTTCACCTCACGTACAAGGCATTTCAATTATCACAATACCAATCCTAAGGGAATGTCCCCCCCCCCCACAAGTTTAGGCAAGCCACTTATCTCGAACCGGCTCAAAATCAACCCAAAATCACGTTCTTGCAACAAGTACTCGACTCTAAATGGCCCAAATGTATTCAATTCAATTGCATAATGCAAATAACACTTCAAGTAACTGATTTTACAAACAAATTCTAAGCTAATACGCAAAATTAGGTAAAATAACCAAAACGCTCCTTGGGCCTACATCTCGGAATCAAATAAAAATTTACATTTTCAGAATCCTCATACTCTCACGAGTCTATAAATATCAAGAACACTGAAATCGTAGTTCAATTGACCCCTCAAATACCCATTGTAAGGTCTCTTAATCTCAAGCCCTAATTACCCATTTTGCACTGATTTTTTCCTAATTTTCACCACTAATTAGACCTTTAATCACATATAAATGAGTTGTGAAGTCAAGAATATTACCTCCAAGTGATTCCCCTTTGGTTTCCTCAAAAATCTCCCTCAAAAGCTTCAATCCCGTTCAAAAATGGTGGAAAAATGAAGAAGGGCCACGAATTGGCTATTTAAATGCTATCCAGTTATTCCTTCGTCACGAACGCGGAAGGACCCTCGCATTCACGAAGTACAACTTTGCTTGGGTCCAGCTTCTTTCATCGCGAACGCGATTCCCAGGTCGCGAACGCGATGCAACATCTCCTCCAGCTTCGCTAATGCGGGAGAACCTTTGCAAACACGAAGCATTAAAACTCCCCCAGCCCCAGGTCCTCTTCGCGAACGCGAGACCCTACTCGTGAACGCGAAGAAGGAAACTAGAACTGGGCTGATGCAATTTTTTTTTGCAATTCCAACAAGTTTCAAAATGCCCCGTTGAGCATCCGAAACATACTCGAGTTCCCAGGGACCTCAACCAAACATGCCAACCAATCCTAAAACATCATTCAAAGTTGTTCCAATCTTCGAAATGGTCAAAACAACATCAAAACACCAATTTTACATCGGATTCAAGCTTAAGAATTCCAAAAACTCTCAAATTCCGCTTTCGATCAAAAAGTCCATCAAACCTCGTCCAAATGACCTGATACTTGCAAGCACGTCACATTCAACATTACAGAGCTACCTCAACTTCCGGAATCCCATTCCAACCCTGATATCAAAATCTCACTATCGAACCGGAATCTTCAAAAATTTGACTTTCGGCATTTCAAGCCTAAATTAGCAACGAACCTCCAAATCACAATCCGAATACGCCCCTAAGCCCGAAATCACCCAACGGAGCTGACGGAACCAACAAAATTCCCTTCCGGAACCAACACCACTCCGACTACGGTCCAATTTCTAAAACTTAAACTCTTATTTAGGAACTAAGTGTCCCAAAACTCTCCAAAACTCAAAACCAAACATCCCGGAAAATCAAAATAGTAGAAATAAACACGGGAAAAGCAATTAATAGGGGATCAGAGCGTTAATTTTTTAAACGACCGGCCGATTCGTCACAATTAATTTCAAAAATTAAAAATTAATTCCATAATTGGATGCTTTGTTCATTAAATTATGTGGTCCCTACTGTGCCTAAATAATAGGAAATAAATGAATCCTTTTTCTGGTGAAAAAGGGTTCTAACCCTTAAAACTAGTGCTATAGATACATAAGGTTTTCCACCTAGAGGAAGTAGCACAAGATGGTCGAAAATTTCAGCCAAATTTTCCTACAAATTTCGCCCACACGAAATTACTATTTTCGGATATTATTTTGGTAACACAGTAGAAGACCGTTAGGAATCGTGATCATGCTGATAATGGTGATTTCATTGAGTTGCTATGGAATTGGAGGCTCACGATATAGAGGAGCTTTATTCACGCTTCAAGAGGTAACACGTGAAATCCAGTTTATGCTTAGTTGTCTAGATTACATGTGATTTTGATACTGGGATTGCTTCCGCTACATATAATAATCCATCAATTGGCTTAATTTAAAAAAATTGTCTGTCTCATTCTGTTGGAAGAATTGATAAAAAAGAAGTTATAGAAGTTGAATAAAAAAATTGTGAAGTTAGTGGTATGTACACCGATATGAACCTCGCTTGGCAATTGGATTCAAAAGAGATCTCTCCAACTCTCTCTCTCTCTTTCTCTTTATTTATTTATTTATTTATTTATAACTAGTATTAGTACCTATGCGGATGCACAGACACTAATCATGTCAAATATTTAAGTTATTTGGATTGTATGTAAATGTCACCACCCGGATTTCCCGCCCTCGAAAGTCGTCATGGCGTCTACTGGTGAAAGCTAGGCAAGCCAAATGTTTGAACAAATTACCTTTTTACCCATCTTATGCAGTAAACTATTTGAAATATGTATCGAATACAACTGTTTGAGCCTCGACTACCCAGAACTAGTGTCACAGTTTCACAAGCGGTCTACGAATCCTACATACGAAGTCTGAAAGATAAAAGATACACTGCTTCTGAAATAAGTAAAGGAAACAGTATAAAGGAAAGATAGGAGGTGACGACAAGGCCCTCAGACGTCTGCAGGACTTCTTCGGGTCGCCTGTGCGGACTGAAGACAGCACACTCACTACGGTCCAAGCACTCCGATATCAGTATTTGCACACAGTGCAGAGTGTAGTATCAGCACAACCGACCCCATGTGCTGATAAGTATCTAGCCTAACCTCAGCGAAGTAGTGATGAGACTAGGACCAGACTGCCAAATAAAAATGTGCAGTTATATCGTATACAGCGGAAATAGAAGCAGATAATTACATTTAAAATTAGGCAAGGGAAACATGCTTCGGGGAATAGCAGATAACAACAGAATATCAAAAGAAAATAAAGAAACCAAAATCCAATTAATAACAAGGATAACGAAAACAAATGAAGAATTCACTTTCATTTCAGATCTTGTTGCAGGCGTGCAACCCGATCCCATTTCGTGTGTCTCGTTGCAGGCGTGCAACCCGATCTCATTTTACATGTCTCGTTGTAGGCGTGCAACCCGTTCCCATTTCATATATCATGTTGCAGGCGTGCAACCCGCTCCCATTTCATATATCTTGTTGTAGGCGTGCAACCCGCTCCCATTTCACATATCTTGTTGCAGGCGTGCAACCCGCTCCCATTTCACATATCTTGTTGCAGGCGTGCAACCCACTCCCATTTCTTTTATCAAGACCAATCATAAAAGGGTCCTGACAAGGTAACAATAATATCAAAACAAATATCCTGGCAAGGGAACAATAATATGACAATAACATCCCAGCAAGGGAACAATAATGATAATAATATGCCGGCAAGGGAAAAATAATGATAATAAGATTTCGGCAAGGGAATAATAATGATAATAACATGTGAAGCGCAATAAACCACAACGAAGTCATAACAATTACAATACAAGACTTACGGACATGCTTGATACCGATGTATAGATATTCGTCGCCATGCCTATACGTCGTACTCCACAATTAATACGTAGCAAATAAGACACGACTCCTAATCCCTCAAGCTAAGGTTTGACCAAACACTTACCTCGATGTCACGAACACAATTCAAGCCTCAACTATCGCTTTACCTCTTGATTCCACCACCAACTCGCTCGTATCTAGCCACAAGTTACTTAATAATATTAATAAGTGCTAAATGAATAATTTCTAATGCATGGAAATAAGTTTTCTAAGTTTTTCCCAAAAAGTCAAAAATCGCCCCCGGGCCCACATGGTCAAAACCCGAGGTTCAACAAAAACCTGATTACCCATTCCCCCACGAACTCAAATATATAATTTATTTTGTAATCGGACCTTAAATCGAGGTCCAAATGCCCAATTTTTGAAAAACCTAGGTTCTACCTAAAATACCCAATTTCCCCCATGAAAATCATTGATGTTGAGTAGAAACCATGTGAAAAGATGTTAATAATTGAAGAAAACGAGTTAAAGTGACTTACAATCGATTTGGAAGAAGAGTTGCCTTTGAAAAATCGCCCAAGAGTATTTTGGTTTTGAAAGATTTTCGGCTAAGTTATAAAATTGCAGGTTGTAGACGTCGCAATTGCTACCAGGGTTCACAATTGCGAACCTAGACTTTTGCTAAGCTCGTATTTGCGAGGCGACCTTCTCATTTTCGAAGTCGCTTTTGCGAACCACATGTCGCATTTGCAACGACTGACCAAAAGAGGGAAACATCGCCTTTGCGATAAATTCCTCGCAATTGCGAGGAAGGCTGGCCTGGGCTATTTTCGCCTTTGCGACATAGCCTTCGCATTTGCGAGCTAGGCTTCGCGCCTGCAATGCAACAGCTGAAATCTGCAACTTTCCATGTCCAAAATCCACCCCGTGGCCTATCCAAAACTCACCCGAGCCCTCGGGGCTCCAAACCAATCATGCACACCAACCTAAAAACTTCATACGAACTCGCTCGTGCATTCAAATCACCAAAACAACAACAACAACTATGATTTTAACATCAAAATCATGATATTTCTTAAGAACTTCACATTTTCCAATTATTTCAAATACGATCCGATTCACGTCATCTCAAGTCTGTTTATAACTAAATTTCACAAACTTATCTTAAATCACATATAAGACCTGTACCGGGCGCCGGAACCAAAATACGGGCCCTATACCATCAAGGTCTAAACAGATTTCACTTTCAAAAACTTATAAATATACCAGAAAATAATTTTCTTTAAAAAATTCATTTCTCGGGTTTGGGACCTCGGAATTCGGTTTCAGGCATACTCCCAAGTCCCATATTTTCCTACGGACCCTCAGAGACCTTCAAATCACGGGTTCAGGTCCGTTTACCCAAAATATTGACCGAAGTCAACTTAAATCCATTTTAAAGTCAAAATTCATCATTGTTTCACAAATTTTCATATATTGGCTTTCCGGCTACGCGCTCGGACTGTGCACGCAAATTGAGGTAATGCTGATAGAGGATGTTAAGGCCTCAGAATGCAGAATTCATTTCTAAAACAAGTTAAGACCTTTTGGGTCATCACATTCTCTACCTCTAAAATAACAGTTCATCCTCGAACGGACATAAGAAGTAAGTACGTGAGTAAGGGAAAAGATAGGGATAATGGCTCCGCATATCGGACTCAAACTCCCAGGTTGATGCCTCAGCAGGCTGACCTCTCCACTGAACATGAACAGAAGGGAAACTCTTCGATCTCAATTGACGAACCTGCCGGTTTAGAATAGCTACTGACTCCTCCTCATAGGACAAGTCCTTGTCCAACTGGACAGTGCTGAAATCTAACACGTGGGATGGATCGCTGTGATATTTAGCAGGGACACATAAAACACTAGATGCATGGCTGATAAGCTCGGCGGCAACACAAGTCTGTAAGCCACCTCTCCCACTCGATCAAGAATCTCAAACTGGCCAATGAACCTAGGGCTAAGCTTGCCCTTCTTCAGAAATCTCATCACACCCTTCATAGGCGACACTCAAAGCAATACCCGCTCACTGACCATGAAAGCCAAATCACGAACCTTACGGTCGGCATAACTCTTTTTCCTGGACTGTGCTGTATGAAGCCTATCTTGAATAATCCTGACCTTGTCCAATGCATCCTAAACTAGATCTGTATCCAACAACCAAGCCTCTCCCAACTCAAACCATCCAACCGGCGACCGACATCGCCTACCATACAAAGCCTCATAAGAAGCCATCTGAATACTCGACTGGTAGCTGTTGTTGTAGGCAAACTCTGCTAAAGGCAAAAACTGATCCACTAGCCTCCAAAGTCAATGACACAAGCTCGGAGCATATCCTCCAAAATTTGAATAGTCCGCTCGGACTGCCCGTCCATCTGAGGATGAAACGTTGTGCTCAACACAACCTTTGTGCCCAACTCTCGCTGAACTGCCCTCCGGAAACGTGAGGAAAACTGCCTACCTCGGTCTGAAATTATAGACACAGGCACACCATGAAGACGAACAATCTCTCCAATATAGATCTCGGCTAACCTCTCGGATGAATAAGAGACTGCTACAAGAATGAAATGCACTGACTTGGTCAATCTATCAACAATGACCCACACTGCGTCGAACTTCCTCTGAGTCTGTGGGAGTCCAACAATGAAATCCATAGTGATCCGCTCCCACTTCCACTCAGGAAGCTCAATCCTCTGAAACAAACCACCAGGTCTCTGATGCTCATACTTAACCTACTGATAATTCAAGCACCGAGCCACATATGCAACGATATTTTTCTTCATCCTCCTCCACTAATAATGCTACCGCAAATCCTGATACATCTTCGCAGCGCCCAGATGAATAGAGTAACAGGAACTATGGGCCTCCTCTAAAATAAACTCTCGGAGTCTATCCACGTTAGGCACACAAACTCGACCCTACAATCTCAGAACTCCATCATCTCCTAAGGTAACCTACTTGGCATCTCCGTGCTGCACATTGTCTCTAAGGACACATAAATGGAGATCATCATACTGCCGATCTCAGATACGCTCCAATAAAAAATAACGAGCGATTGTGCAAGCCAACACATGGCTGGGCTCAGAAAGATCCCACCTCACAAACTGGTTGGCCAAAGCCTGAACATCCAAAGAAAATGGCCTTTCACCGACCGGAATATAAGCAAGACTGCCCATACTAGCTGACTTCCTACTCAAAGCATCGGCCACCACATTGGCTTTTCCTGGATGATATAAGATGGTGATATCATAGCCCTTTAATAGCTACAACCACCTTATCTATCTCAAAATTAGCTCCTTCTGCGTGAACCAATACTGCAGACTCTTGTGATCCGTGAACACCTCACATGCCACGCCATACAGATAATGCCTCCAAATCTTCAACGCGTGAACAATGGCTACTAACTCCAAATCATGAACCGGATAATTCTTCTCATGAATCTTCAGCTGTCGTGAAGCATAGGCAATGACCTTGCCATCCTACATCAATGACACACCAAGTTCAATACGAGATGCATCACCATAAACTGTATATGGCCCTGAACCTGTGGGCAAAACCAACACCGGTGCCGTAGTCAAAGCTGTGTTGAGCTTCTGAAATCCCACCTCACACTCGTCCGACCACCTGAATTGAGCACCCTTCTAGGTCAACCTATTCATCGGGGTTGCGATAGATGAAAATCCCTCCACAAACTGATGATAGTAGCCTACCAAACCCAAGAAACTTTGGATCTTTGTAGCCGATGCTGGTCTAGGCCAGTTCTTGACTACCTTGATCTTCTTCGGATCAACCTGAATACCCTCTGCTGATACAACATGGCCCAGGAATGCAACTGAACTCAACCAGAACTCGCACTTTGAAAACTTGGCATACAACTGACTATCCCTCAAAGTCTGAAGAACCACTCTAAGATGTCGCTCGTGCTCCTCCCAGCTTCGAGAATAGATCAAAATATAATCAATGAAGACTATCATGAATGAATCCAAGTAAGACCTGAACACTCAGTTCATCAAATCCATAAAAGTTGTTGGGGCATTTGTCAACCCGAATGACATCACCATGAACTCATAATGCCCGTACCGAGTGTGGAAAGTTGTCTTAGGGATATCGGATGCCCTAATTCTCAACTGATGGTAGTCGGATCTCAAGTCAATCTTCGAAAATATCTTAGCACCCTGAAGTTGATCAAACAAATCATCAATCCTTGGCAATGGATACTTATTCTTGATTGTAACCTTGTTCAACTGCCGATAATCAATACACATTCTCATCGATCCGTCCTTCTTCTTAACAAATAACACCGGCGCACCCCAAGGCAAAACACTCGGTCTAATGAAACCTTTTTCAAGCAAGTCTTGCAATTGCTCCTTCAACTCTTTCAACTCAGGCGGGGCCATACGATACGACAAAATAGAAATGGGTTGAGTTCCCAAAGCCAAATTAATGCAGAAGTCAATATCCCTGTCGGGTGGCATACTCGACAGGTCTGAAGGAAATACCTCAGAAAACTCATGAACAATAGGCACGAAATCAATAGAAGGAACCTCAGCACTTTAATCATGAACATAGGCCAAATAGGCCAAACACCCATTCTCGACCATACGCCGAGCCTTCACATAAGAGATAACACTATGGGTAGAATGACCAGGAGTCCCTCTCCACTTTAAATGAGGTAAACCGAGTAAGGCTAAGGTCACAGTCTTGGCATGACAGTCCAATATAGCATGGTAAGGTGATAACCAGTCCATCCCTAATATGACATCAAAATCAACCATGTCCAGCAGAAGCAAATCTACATGAGTCTCAAGACCCCTAATCACAACTATACATGAACGATGAACTCGATATGCCACAATAGAATCATCTACCGGTGTAGACATATAAATAAGAGAACTCAAAAAATCACTAGGCATGACCATATACAGTGCAAAATAAGACGACACATAGGAGTATGTAGATCCTGGATCAAATAAAACTGAAGCATCTCTACTACAAACTAGAATAGTACCTATGATAACTGCATCAGAAGCCTCGGCCTCGGGCCTGGTTGGAAGTGCATAACATTGGGGTTGGGCCCCACCACCCTGAACTACATCTCTAGGACGGCCTATTGTTGGTTGTCCTCCACCTTTAGCGGCATGAGCTCTACCTCTAATACCTCTACCTCCAACTCTAGCACCTCTACCCCCACCTCTAGCTGGCTGGCCGGGCTGTGGAACACTCGGTGCCTGAACCATGACACGGGAACCCTACTGCTGAAAACTGCTCGGTGCAACAGGGTAATATCTAGCAATGTGCCTCGTGTCACCACAAGTAAAACAAGCCCTCGGCTGTTGGGGCTGACGACCCTGGAAACTCTAAAACGGCGGTGCACTAATAAAAGTTGGTAGTGCACTATATGACTGCTGATCAGAATACTGCATATGAGAACAACAGCCACCTGAAGCACCGTTAGAGACCTGAAGTGCTGACTGAAAAGGCCTAGGAGGATGGCCTCTACCATACGAATCCCTACCTCCAGATGAGGTGCCACTGAATCTGCTTGAATGACGAGGCCTCTTGTCAGACCCCTAACCACCTCCCTACGACAGAACCATCTCCACTCTCCTGGCCACATTGGCCACCTCCTGAAAAGAAATCTCACTCCATGTCTCCCTAGCCATCTGAATTCGAATAGGCAGGATAAGTCCCTCAATGGACCTTCTCACCCTCTCTCTCTCTGTGTGTGGGAAGTATGATAAGAGCATGACGGGCCAAGTCGATGAATCTAGTCTCATACTGAGTAACATTCATAGAACCCTGCTAGAGATGCTCAAACTGCTTTCGATTGATCTCTCTCTGAGTGAAGGGTAGAAACTTCTCCAAAAATAGCTGAATAAACTGCTCCCAAATCAAAGCTGGCGATCCGGCTGGTCTAGTCAAACAATAGTATCTCCACCAAGTCTTGGCGGACCCAGATAAGCGAAAAGTAGAAAAATCAACCCCATTGGTCTCCACTATCCCCATATTCCCTGAGAACCTCATGACAGCTGTCTAGATAATCCTAGGGATCTTCAGAAGATGCACCGTTGAAAGTAGTAGAGAAGAGCTTGGTAAACCTGTCCAATCTCCACAAAGCATCGGCAGACATTGTTGCTCCATCACCGGTCTAAGCTACCACACCCGGCTGAACTGTTCCAACTAGCTAAGTTGCTGGAGTCTGAAACTAGGGAGCCATCTGCTCTGGAGTGCGAGTAGCAGGAGTCTGGGCACCTCCTCCAGCCTGAGGGACGGCTGGTACTACAGGAAGCAAGCATGCCTGGGTGACAATCTCCATAAGGCCCACAAGACGGACCAGAGCATCCTGGAGTACTAGGGTAGCAATAAACCCCCCTCTGGGACATGAGCTGGGCCCACCGGAATTGTCTAGGTCGGAACCTCATCATCAAAGTCAACCTGAGGCTCCGCCGCTGGTGTCGCTGCTCTGGGATGAGCTTTGCCTCTTCCTCGGCCTCTAACATGGCCTCAGCCTCTCCCTCTGCCCCTCGTGGGAGCTGCTGCTGGGGGCTCGGGCTGCTAGTTGGTGGATGAAGAAGCACGTGTTCTCACCATCTGCGAAAGAACAGAGTAAAAATTCAATTAGCATTGAGAAACCAAACCATACGATATGAAGGAATAAATATGAAGTTTTTCCTAACTCTGTAGCCTCTAAGGGATAAATACAGACGTCTCTGTACCGATCCCTCAGACTCTACTAAGCTTGTCTGTGAACTGTGAGACCCATGTAACCTAGAGCTCTGGTACCAACTTGTCACGACCCGGATTTCCCACCCTCGAGAGTCATAATGGCACCTACTGGTGAAAGCTAGGCAAGCCAAATGTTTGATCAAATTACCTTTTTACCCATCTTATATTCTTTAACAATTATAAAGCAATAACGTGTAGACAGCGAAAATTACAATAAGCAGAAGAAATGCAGTAAACTATCTAAAATAAGTATTGAATACAACTGTTTGAGCCTAGACCACCCAGAACTAGTGTCACAATTTCACAGACGGTCTAAGAATACTACATACGAAGTCTGAAATATAAAAGATATATTGTTTCTGAAACAAGTGAAGGAAATAGGATAAAGGAAAGATAGGAGGTGATGCCAATGCCCGCGAACGTCTGCAGGACTACCTCGGGTTGCATGCGTGGACTGAAGACAGCACCCTCACTACGGTCCAAGCGCTCGGATATCAGTATCTACACACAGTGCAGAGTGTAGTATCAGCACAACCGACCTCATATGCTGGTAAGTGTCTAGCCTAACCTCGGCGAAGTAGTGACGAGGCTAGGACCAGACTACAAAATAAACCTGTGCAGTTATATCCTATACAGCAGAAATAGAAGCAGATAATTACAATTAAAATTGGGCAGGGGAAACATGCTTCGGGGAATAACAGATAACATCAGAATATCAAGAGAATATAAAGAAACAAAAATCCAATTACTAACAAGGATAAGGAAAACAAATGCAGAATTCACTTTCATTTCACATCTTGTTGCAAGCATGCAACCCGATCCCAATTCGTGTGTCTTGTTGCAGGCGTGCAACCCGATCCCATTTCACATGTCACGTTGCAGGCATGCAACCCGTTCCCATTTAATATATCACGTTGCAGGCGTGCAACCCGCTCCCATTTCATAAATCTTTTTGCTGGCATGTAACCTGCTCCCATTTCATATATCTTGTTGCAGGCGTGGAACCCACTTCCATTTCACATATCTTGTTGCAGCCGTACAAACCGCTCCCATTTCACATATCTTGATGCAGTCGTGAAACCCGCTCCCATTTCACATATCTTGTTGCAGGCGTGCAACCCACTCCCATTTCTTTTATCAACACCAAACATAAAAGGGTCCCAACAAGGGAATAATAATATCAAAACAAACATCCCGGCAAGGGAATAATAATATGACAATAACATCCCGGCAAGGGAACAATAATGATAATAATATGCCGGCAAGGGAAGAATAATGATAATAAGATCCTGGCAAGGGAATAATAATGATAATAACATGTGAAGCGCAATAATCCACAACAGAGTCATAACAATTACAATACAAGACTCACGGACATGCTTGATACCGACGTATAGATATTCGTCGCCATGCCTATACGTCGTACTCCAAAATTAGCACGTAGCAAATAAGACATGACTCCTAATCCCTCAAGGTAAGGTTAGACCAAACACTTACCTCAATACCACAAACACAATTCAATCCTCAACTATTGTTTTACCTCTTGATTCCACCACAAAATCGCTCGTATCTAGCCACAAATTACTTAATAATATTAATAAGTGCTAAATGAATCATTTCTAATGCATGGAAATAAGTTTTCTAAATTTTTTTCCAAAAAGTAAAAAATCGCCCCCAAGCCCACATGGTCAAAACCCGAGGTTTGAACCAAAACTTGATTACCCATTCCCCCACGAACTCAAATATATAATTTGTTTTGAAATTGGACCTCAAATTGGGGTCCAAATGCCAAATTTTTGAAAAACCTGGGTTCTACCCAAAACACCCAATTTCCCCCATGAAAATCTTTTATTTTGAGTTGAAATCATGTGAAACGATGTTAATGATTAAAGAAAACGAGTTGAAATTGACTTACAATCGATTTGGAAGAAGAGTTGTCTTTGAAAAATCGCCCAAGAGTGTTTTGGTTTTGAAAGAATGTGAAAAATGAAAGATTTTCGGCTAAGTTATAGAATTGAAGGTTGTAGATGTCGCAATTGCGATCAGGATTCGCAGTTGCGAACCCAGACTTCTGCTAAGGTCGCATTTGCGAGGCGACCTTCGCATTTGCGAAGTCGCTTTTGTGAACCACATGTCGCATTTGCGACGACTGACCAAAAAGGGGAAACATCGCATTTTCGATAAATTCCTCGCAATTGCGAGGAAGGCTGGCCTGAGCTATTTTCGCATTTGCGAGCCAGACTTCGCAAATGCGAAGCCTGCAGGCCTGCAATGCAACAGTTGAAATATGCAACTTTCCAAGTCCAAAATCCACCCCGTGGCCTATCCAAAACTCACCCGAGCCCTCGAGGCTCCAAACCAATCATGCACACCAACCTAAAAATATCATACGGACTCGCTCGTGCATTCAAATCACTAAAATAACATCAACAACTATGACTTTAGCATCAAAATCATGAAATTTCTTAAGAACTTCACATTTTCCAATTTTCTCAAATACGATCCGATTAACGTCATCTCAAGGTCGTTTATTACCAAATTTCACAGACTTATCTTAAATCACATATAAGACCTGTACCGGGTGCCGGAACCAAAATGCGGGCCCGATACCATCAAGGCTTAAACACATTTCATTTTCAAAAACTCATAAATATTCCAGAAAACAATTTTCTTTAAAAAATTCATTTCTCGGGTTTGGGACCTCGGAATTCGATTCCGGACACACTCCCAAGTCCCATATTTTCCTCCGGACCCTCCGGACCATCGAATCATGGGTCCGGGTCCGTTTATCTAAAATGTTGACCGAAGTCAACTTAAATCCATTTTAAAGTCAAAATTCATCCTTTTTTCACAAATTTTCACATATTGGCTTTCCGTCTACGCGCCCGAACTGCGCACGCAAATCGACGTAATGCTAAAAGAGATTTTTAAGGTCTCGCAAAGCAGAATTTATTTCTAAAACAAGTAATAACCTTTTGGGTCATCATAGTAAATAATATTAAAATTCACTTTAATCGGCTATTTAAAAGTTTAAGTGATTCTTTGGCCGAATTTATTTCAGTATGACTCCACTTTAAGTTTATCGATACCTCTTGCCCTGAATTTGAATTTTTAATACCTCATATATACAAAACTTTTGTTCTTTGAATCATAAATTTTTAAATTAGTTGATTATTATTATAAAACATTGCATATATTATCTTAAAATTGTCAAGCAGTTTATTTTTCGACACCATACTTGGCTTTATCTCAATGCAAACTACTCAAATTGCATTCCAATTCAAATTCGAATATCATATTAGTTTGTTAGCAATAGTGATTTTTTAAAAATGACACATAACGTAAAT
This sequence comes from Nicotiana sylvestris, assembly GCF_000393655.2. Classification (NCBI taxonomy): domain Eukaryota; kingdom Viridiplantae; phylum Streptophyta; class Magnoliopsida; order Solanales; family Solanaceae; genus Nicotiana; species Nicotiana sylvestris. Next base: position 171,873,818 of record NC_091065.1, read on the forward strand.
TATAAAAAAAATATTCTAAGATATCCTTATCTTATAATCTATGTATTTGAGTTGAAAAAAAATATTTGAAATCGATGAGATTAATTTTCAAAAATTTTATACTCAACAAAGATGAAACATAAGAAGAAATTTGTTGTCATCTTATATTTCTCGTTTTTAGATTTTTCTAACATTTTTTTCAATATATATTTTCTTTTATCTTATTTTTTATGTCATTATTTCTTTTGTTACAAAACATTAATTTATTTCACTATAAAAGGATGAGTTTTAATAAAACTTGTATACGTATGAATTTTAATTATATTTTTAGTCTTTGGTTGATATTATTTCATATTTTTTTTGGCTTTATCTAATCAGCCTAAATAGGTGCTCACCCGACCAGTTAAATTTAAAAATTTAATGATGTGTAATTTATATATAATCCATATATAATATGTGTATAATCGTGTGTTGTCGGTATATAATCTATTTATATTAGCTATAAAAAGTAAACAATAAATATAACCAGATATTATGTAAATATTCCATAAGATTTCGATTTTTTGAGTTTATCCATTATATAACTTCTATTATAATAATTTTAAAACTCTCTACTAATGTTCAAAAATATCTTATCTTTTTATTATCTTTGAATTAAAAAAAGTAAAGAGTTTTTTTGAAATAATTTGTTTACATTTTTTAAAAAATATTTCATGTCATACCAATTTTTTCTTTGTATATACTCTTTGTTACACTTAAAAGTCGCTATAGAAGCTATCAATTAGAAACCAATTTATCTCTTATTGAGTTTGAAAAATAAAACTTTTCACATAATCTAATGATTCAAAATTAATATTCTTCAACGAAAAAAATATTATACCCTTACAATATTGACTTGACTACAGCTAAATGAAGGGGTTTCAGCTTATACCATTCAATTTCTTAAATTTGCTAAATTGAAATTAATGATAGCAATTGTATAGTTAAAGTTTTGTTATTTGTTTGATGTCCATTTATGCAAATTGACTCTTCAAACAAATATTCTTCAAGAAGAAAAAAGAAACAATTTTTTTTTAATATTGACTGATTTTGTGATGTTTCTTTCTCCAGCATGTATGTTTACTTTATTATACATGTAAGTAAACTTTTAAATGGTTTTGTAAACTCTTTTTTGTTATTTAGATAAACATAGACGTGTAGCCTATATATTACATTTATTTTAAAAGAATTGTGTTTTATTCAAATCTAGCTACAGCTTTTCAAAGAACTATACTTATAGGATTTTTAATGTAAAAGATTTTTTATAGTTATATGGAGTAGTTTTTGTTTTTTGCTAGAAGCAAAGTATTATTTAAATAATTGGAAAAAATAACAAAAGTTCCTAACATGATTGCATATGATCATTAACCGAATTAAGTATGATAACAAATATAAATTTTATTTTTAATTTAAATTTAAATTTTAGAACTTTGTCTATAATTTCAAAATTATCTTTTAATTCAAATTCAATATATATATATCTGAAAGTCAATGACACGTCCGTCTGAGGATGAAACACTATGCTCAACTCAACCCGTGTGCCCAACTCTCGCTGAACTGCTCTGTAGAAATATGAGGTAAACTGCCATAGGAATTAAATGTGCTGACTTGGTCAGCCTATCAACAATAACCCACACTGCATTGAACTTTCTCTGAGTTCGTGGGAGTCCAACAACGAAGTCCATAGTGATCCGCTCCCACTTCCACTCAGGAATATCAATCTTCTGGAATAAACTATCAGGACTCTGATACTCGTACTTAACCTGTTGACAATTCAAACACCGAGCCACATATGCAACGATATCCTTCTTCATTCTCCTCCTCCAATAATGCTACCATAAATCCGGATACATCTTAGCGGCACCCGGATGAATAGAGTACCGAGAACTATGGGCCTCCTCTAAAATCAACTCTCGGAGTCCAACTACATAAGGCACACAAACTCGATCCTGCAATATCAAAACTCCATCATCACCTAAGGTAACCTGCTTGGCACCTCCGTGTTGCACCGTGTCTCTAAGGACACACAAATGGGTATCATCATACTACCGATCATGGATATGCTCCAATAAAGAAGAACGAGCGACCGTGCAAGACAATACACTACTAGGCTCAGAAACATCCGACCTCACGAATTGATTGGCCAAAGCCTGAACATCTAAGGCAAGCGGTCTCTCACCTACTGGAATATAAGCAAGGCTGCCCATACTGGGTGACTTCCTACTCAAAGCATCGGCCGCCACATTGGCCTTTCCCGGATGATATAAGATGGTGATATCATAGTCCTTTAACAGCTCCAACCACCTCCTCGGCCTCAAATTCAACTCTTTCTTCTTCAACTAGTATTGTAGACTCTTGTGATCTATGAACACCTCACATGTCACGCCATATAGATAATGCCTTCAAATCTTCAATGCGTGAATAATGGATGCTAACTCCAAATCATGAACCATATAGTTCTTCTTATGAATCTTCAACTACCGCGAAGCATAGGTAATGACCTTGCCATCCTGCATCAATACCGCACCAAGTCTAATATGAGATGCATCACAATAAACTGTATATAGCCCTAAACCTGTGGGCAAAACCAACACCAACGCCGTAGTCAAAGCTGTCTTAAGCTTCTAAAAGCTCGCCTCACACTCGTCTGGCCCCCTGAATTGGGCACCCTTCTGAGTCAACCTAGTCATTGGGGTTGTGATAGATGAAAACCCCTCCACAAACCAACGATAGTAGCCTGCCAATCCCAAGAAACTCCGGATATTTGTAGCTGATGCCGGTCTAGGCCAGTTATTGACTGCCTCGATCTTCTTCGGATCAACCTGAATACCCTCTACTGATACAACATGACCCAGGAATGCAAGTGAACTCAACTAGAACTCACACTTAGAAAACTTAGCATACAACTAACTATCCCTCAGAGTCTGAAGAACCACTCTAAGATGTTGCTTGTGCTCTTCTCGGCTGCGGGAATAGATCAAAATATCATCAATGAAGACTATCACGAATGAATCTAAGTAAGTCCTGAACACTCGGTTCATCAAATCCATAAAATATACTAGGGCATTTATCAACCCGAATGACATCACCAAGAACTCATAATGCCCGTACCGAGTGAGGAAAGCTGTCTTAGGGACATCGGATTCCCTAATCCTTAACTGATGGTAGCCAGATCTCAAGTCAATCTTCGAAAATAACTTGGCACCCTAAAGCTGATCAAACAAATCATCAATCCTCGGCAATGGATACTTATTCTTAATTGTAACCTTGTTCAACTGCTGGTAATCAATACATATTTTCATCGATCCGTCCTTCTTCTTAATAAATAACACCGGCGCACCTAAGGCGAAACACTAGGTCTAATGAACCCTTTTTCAAGTAAGTCCTGTAACTGCTCCTTCAACTCTTTTAACTCAGGTGAGGCCATACGATACGGCAGGATAGAAATGGGCTGAGTGCCTAGATCCAAATCAATGCAGAAGTGAATATCACTATCGGGTGGCATACCCGGCAGGTCTGAAGGAAATACCTCAGGGAACTCACGAACAAGCGGAACAGAATCAATAGGAGGAACCTCAGCACTAGAATCATGAACATATGCCAAATAGGCCAAACACCCCTTCTCGACCATATGCCAAGCCTACACATAATAGATGACACTATGGATAGAATAACCATGAGTCCCACTCCACTCAAAACGAGGTAAACCCAGCAAGGCTAAGGTCACAGTCTTGGCATGACAGTCCAAGATAGCATGATAAGGTGATAGCCAGTCCCTCCCCAATATGACATCGAAATCAACCATGTCTAGAAGAAGCAAATCTACACGTGTCTGAAAACCCCCAATCACAACTATACATGAACGATGGACGCGATCTACTATAATATAATTACCCACCGGTGTAGACACATAAATATGAGCACTCAAAGAATCCCTAGGCAAAATAAGATGACACATAGGAGTACGTAGATCATGGATCAAATAAATTTGAAGCATCTCTGCTACAAACCAGAATAGTACCTGTGATAACTACATCGGAAGCCTCAACCTCGGGCCTGGCTAGAAGAGCATTACATTGAGGTTGGGCCCTACCACCCTGAACTACATCTTTGGGATGGCCTACTGCTGGTTGGCCTCCACCTCTAGCGGCATGAGCTCCATCTCTAATAACTCTACCTCCACTTCTAGCACCTCTACCCCTACCTCTAGCTGGCGGAGCGGGCGGTGGAACACCTGGTGCATGAACTATAGCACGGGAACCGTGCTGCAGCGATTGAGTTCCCACCAATCTAAGACAAGCCCTCCGGATATGCCCATACTCACCACATTCAAAGCATCCACCTGAGTGCTGCAGCTGAGGAAATTGAGACTGACCCAGGCAACCTGAATGACCACCCCGAAAACTCTAGAGCAGCGGTGCACTAATAGGAGCTGGTGGTGAACTGTAGGGTTGCTGATCAGAATACTGCATGTGAGAACCACGGCCACCTAAAGCACCGTGGGAAACCTGAAGGGCTGACTGAAAAGGCCTAGAAGGATGGCCTCTACCATACAAATCTCTACCTCCATACGAGGTACCACTAAATCAGCCTGAATGACGAGGCCTCTTGTTAGACCCCTAACCACCTCCCTGCGATAGAACCATCTCAACTCTCCTGGCCACATTGGCCGTCTCCTGGAAAGAAATCTCACTCCCAGTCTCCTTGGCTATCTGAAGTCGAATAGGCTGGATAAGTCCCTCAATGAACCTCCTCACCCTCTCTATCTCGGTGGGAAGTATGATAAGAGCATGATGGGCCAAGTCAATAAATTTGGTCTCATACTGAGTAACAGTCATAGAACCCTATTGAAGACACTCAAACTGCGTCCAATAAATCTCTCTCTAAGTAATAGGGAGAAACTTCTCCAAAAATAGTTGGGTAAACTGCTCCTAAGTCAAAGCGGGTGATCCGGCTGGTCTAGCCAAGCAATAATCTCTCCACCAAGTCTTGGAGGATCCAAAAAAGCGAAAAGTAGCAAAATCGACCCCATTAGTCTCCACTATCCCCATGTTCCTGAGAACATCATGACAGCTGTCTAGAAAATCCTAGGGATCCTCAGAAGATGCACCGTTGAAAGTAGTAGGGAAGAGCTTGGTGAACCTGTTCAATTCCACAAAGCATCGGCAGACATAGCTCCTCCCTCACCGATCTGAGCTACCACACGCGGCTGAACTGCTCCAACTGGTTGAGCTGCTGGAGTCTAAAACTGGGAAGTCATCTACTCTGGAGTGCGAGTAGCAGGAGTCTGGGCTCCTCCTCTAGCCTGAGAGACGTCTGGTATTATAGGAAGCAAGCTTGCCTAGGTGACACTCTCCATAAGGCCCACTAGACGGACCAGAGCATCCTGGAGTATTGGGGTAGCAGTAAACCCCTTTGGGAACTGAGATGGGCCCACCGAAATTATCTGGGCTGGAACCTCATCATCAAAGTCAACCTGAGGCTCCGCCGCAGGTGCTGCTGCTCTGGGCTGAGCTCTGCCCTACCTCGGCCTCTAGCACGGCCTCGGCCTCGCCTTCTTCCCCTTCGTGGGAGCTACTGCTGGGGGCTCGGGCTACTGATCGGTGGATGAGGAAGCGCGTGTTCTCGCCATCTACAAAAGAACATAGTGAAAATTCAATTAGCATTGAGAAACCAATCGCACGATAGGAAATAATAAATATGAAGTTTTTTTCCTAACTCTGTATCCTCTAGGGGATAAATACAGATGTCTCCGTACCGATCCCTCAGACTCTACTATGCTTGTCCGTGAATTGTGAGACCTATGTAACCTAGAGCTCTGATACCAACTTGTCACGACCCAGATTTCTCACCCTCGGGAGTCGTGATGGTGCCTACTCGTGAAAGCTAGGCAAGCCGCGTATTATAGGATCACTAAATCATTTACTAACCCTTTTCGACAATTTACACTAATATTTGATTAACAGTAAGATATCAACGATAAATAAATGCAAGCGAAAGACTTAATCTGATAAATTAATCATAAACAGTACGACAATGCCAGCATACTTCTCTACCCGAAATATGGTGTCACAATATCACGGACTGTCTACGAATACTACATACAAATGTCTGAAGAGAAAAGCACAATCTGTCTCGGAAGTAATGAAAATAGAATACATATAAAGATAGAAGATAACGTCGGGCCTGCGGACGCCTGCAGGACTACCTCGGGATCTCTAACTAGACTGAAGGCAGCCACCCAATGCTATGGTCCAAAAGCTGCCGCTCGGGGATCTGCACATAGTGCAAAGTGTAGTATCAGCACAACCGACCCCATGTGTTGGTAAGTGCTTGGCCTAACCCCAATGAAATAGTGACGAGGCTAGGACCAGACTACCAAATAAACCTGTGCAGTTATATGATATAAAGCGGAAAATAAAACAGGAATAAACAAGTAAAGATGGGGGGGGTACATGCCGTGGGGGAATATCAGTACCAACAGTAAATTAAGAGAAAAGAATAAGAACCACTTAGAATTTACTGCAAAACAATAAGAAACTCGTAACCAATCTATAAACACTTCGTATTATCAATTGTTACGGTGTGCAACCCGATCCCAAAACATAATAACTCTGTTGCGGCGTGCAACCCAATCCATATCATTTATCACTGTTGCGGCGTGCAACCCGATCCAATTATACTATTGTTGCGGCGTGTAACCCGATCCAAATATAATATTGTTGCGGCGTGCAACCCGATCAAAATATAATATTATTGCGGTTCACAACCTGATCCACATATACAATTCAACACCAATCACAACAAGTCCCACAAGGGATCAATAAAGAAACAACACTATCCCGGCAAGGGAATCGACAATATTGTTAAATACATCCCGGCAAGGGAAATTCAGCTATAACCAAACTTGTTCCAACATCTAACTACCTCAACTAGCACCAATACTCAATCATAAGTAATTTCCATGAGGATAATCATAATCCTTGTTCAACTCAAAGAATCCACAACTTAGGCATTCGTAGTATTTATTCAGAACACAACAATTTCAATTTAGGACTCATAGTTGTGCTTGACCCCAACGTATAGATACTCGTTACCATGCCCATACGTCGTACTCAACAAGTAATAGGTAGCAAATAGGACTCAACTCTTAATCCCTCAAGCTAAGGTTAGACCAAACACTTACCTCGATGCCATGAACACAATTCAAGTCTCTACTATCGTTTTACCTCTTGATTCCACCACCAATTCGCTCGTATCTAGCCACAAGTTACTTAATTACATTAATAAATGCTAAGTGAATCAATTCTAATGCATGAAAATGTGTTTTCTAAAGTTTTACCCAAAAAGTCAAAAATTGCCACCGGTCTCACATGGTCAAAACCCAAGGTTCGAACCAAAACCCAATTATTCATTCCCCCACGAACCCAAATATATAATTTGTTTTGAAATCGGACCTCAAATCAAGGTCCAAATCCCCATTTTTTTGAAAAACCTAGGTTCTACCCAAAACACCTAATTTCCCCCATGAAAATCATTGATTTTGAGTTGAAATGATGTGAAAGATGTTAATGATTGAAGGAAACGAGTTAAAGTTGACTTACAATCGATTTGGACGAAGAGTTGTATTTGAAAAATCGCCCAAGAGTGTTTTGGTTTTGAAAGAGTGTGAAAAATGAGAGATTTTCGGCTAAGTTATAAAATTGCAGGCTGCAGATGTCGCAATTGCAGCCAGGGTTTGCAATTGCGAACCAAAACTTCTGCTAAGTTATCATTTGCGAAGGGACCCTCGCATTTGCGAGGTCAGAATTGCGAACACACTTCGCATTTGCGATTCAGGCCCAGATTGGGGAGTTTCACATTTGCGAAGGAGCATCTCGCATTTGCGAGGAAGGGCAGGTCTGTGTTGTTTCGCATTTGCGACTCAACCTTCGTATTTGCGAACTCGTATTTGTGAGCCAGGCTTCACAAATGAGAAGCCTGCATGCCTATTCACACCAGCTGAAAACCTGCAATTCTCCAAGTCCAAAATCCACCCTGTGGCCTATCCAAAACTCACTCGAGCCCTCGGGGCTCCAAACCAAACATGCACACCAACCCTAAAACATCATACGGACTCGCTCGTGCATTCAAATCACTAAAATAATATCAACAACTATGAATTTAGCATCAAAATCATGAAATTTCTTAAGAACTTTTTCAAGTTTCTCACAAAATGATCTGATTCATGTCATTTCAAATCTGTTTCTTACCAAATTTCACAAGCTTATCTTAAATCACATATAAGACCTGTACCGGGCACCGAAACCAAAATACGGGCGCTATACCATCATGTTTTAAACACATTTAATTTCCAAAACTCATAAATAATTACAGAAAATAATTTTCTTTAAAAATTCATTTCTTGTACTTGGGACCTCAAAATTCGATTCCGGGCATACGCCCAAGTCCCATATTTTCCTACGAACCTTCCGGGACCGTCAAATCACGAGTCTGGGTCCATTTACCCAAAATATTGACCGAAGTCAACTTAAATCTATTTTACAATCAAAATTCATCATTTTTCACAGATTTTAACATAATGACTTTTCGGATACGCACCCGAACTGTGCACACTAATCGAGACGATGATGAAAGAGGTTTTTAAGGCCTCAGAATGTAGAATTTATTTTAAAATAAGTGATGACCTTTTGGGTCATCACAAAGAAAAAGAAAAGGAAGATTTGGGAAAAGCAAAATATCCTCATATGATGAATTAAGAAAATAAGTTAAAATAAGTGTTAGTAATAAGATGGATTAAAACATGAAATCTACTCCATATTTGGACTTAAGGAGTAAATGCTTTTAATACTCAGATATAGGAAAAAAATATTTTAGTTTTATTTTTATGACCGCACGAAGCACGGACACTTTTACTAATAAATCAGGCACAATTGTTACACTATAGTGGGCATTTAAGAAAATATATGATATTCATAAAGATTTCAAAGTACATGATGTAACTGTTGGTACAAATGCATGACAAAAAAGTAACTTCAAAGAAATCAAGAAATTGGTTATATATGGCCCTTAAGGAATCAAAGAACCTATAGGTCACGGGTTCGAGCCATTGAAGTAGCTACTAATGCTTGTACTAGGTTAGTGTGACGACCCGACCAGTCGTCTCATGAGTTACCACTCTGTTTTCCCCATTTTTGCTTCTTTATAATTTGTTTATCCGTGTTATGTGGTATCGGGTTTGTCGGATCGAATCTGGAATGATTTTGGTAAGATTTGAGACACTTAGTCTCTTTTGAGGAAGCTTGAGTTGGAAAAGTCAACCAAATGTTGACTTATGTACTATAGGACTCGGATGTGAGTTCTGATAGTTCGAATAGGTTCGGGGAGGTGATTTGGGACTTAGGAGCTTGATCGGAGTAAGTTTTGGAGGTTCGGAGTAGAGGTAGGCTTGAATTGGCGAAGTTAATATTTTGGCAATTTCTGGTTAGTAGGTGAGATTTTGATATAGAGGTCAGAATGGAATTCTGAGAGTTGCAGTAGTTCCGTTGTATCATTTAAGATGTGTTTGCAAAATTTTAGGTATTCGGACATGGTTTGGTTGGGTTTTTGATCAAAAGCGGAATTCAAAAGATTTTTGGGAACTTAGGCTTGAATCCGATGTATTTTGGTTGATTTGATGTTGTTTGAGGTGTTTTGAAGATTGGAATAAGTTCGAATAAGATTTTAGGATATGTTGGTACTTTTGGTTGAGGTCCCAGGGGCTTCGGGGTGATTTCGGATGGTTGACGGGGAGTTTGGATTTTGAAGGATGCTGCAGATTTGTTGCTTCTGGTATTACCGCACCTGCGGCTTGGGGACTACAGGTGCGATGCAGCATATGCGGAGGAGTGGTCGCAGAAGCAGAAACGGGTGATGTTGGCAGGAACTACAGATGCGGTTGTGGGACCGCACCTACGAAGGCGTAGGTGCAGAATGTGGATCGCATATGCGATTTTGGCCGTTAAGTGAAGAATCGCAGAAGCGGTTAGTTGGACACATATGCGATACCACAGAAGCAGTTATAGGGCTGCAGATGCAAAAATATCTGGGCAGAAGGTATAAATTGTGTCATTCGAGATTTTGAGCTATTTTCACCATTTCTAATTCGCTTGGTGGTTTTTGGATGACTTTGAAGAGGAATTTCAAGGGAACATCATTGAGGTAAGGAATTTGGACCTCAAACTCGTTCCTATGCTATTATTTCACGGATTAGAGATAGAAATTATGAAAAATTCTGGGTTAAAATTGGAGAAACTGGGGCTTGGAAACTTAGACCTTTGCTTGAGGATTTGAAGGACCATTTAAGGTCGAATTTCAGAACTTTTGATATGTATGAACTAAGGGTGTTTATCGGGCGGGTTGGGACGGGCTGAACGGGAAAACCCCCAGCCCGTTCGGTTAGCGGGCGAGTTGTTAGCGGGCTGGGGTTAACGGGCTGTTATAGGGCTGGGATTTTTGGATTTTCGTGGGCCCGTACGGGTTAGGGCTCACACGGGCTCGGGCGGGCCGGGCTAAATTTTTTTTTTAATTTAAATTTTATTTTCTTATTAAATGTTATTGATAGTTAAGTATTTACAAAGTTTTAAGGGTTAGAATTAAACTTTGAAGTTTAAAGTTTAAAGTTTTAAATTTGAAATTTGTATTTTATAATTATAAAATTGAAATTGGAAAGTAAGTGGCTACAAAAAATTATTTAATAGAGTATAAGACCAATAGGCAAATGTAAGGAACAAACTCCGAAGGCTTTCATTTATATTTTTAATATTTCAAATTAATTTGCAAGTTCTTTTTTATTTTATTTTTTATTTTTGAACTTGTAAATTAAAACTTAAAAGTTTACAATAATTATAAAAAATAAGAAATAGTACATCACATGCTTTGCATCATTTTTGTAAGTTCTCCATGTCAACATGAGGTTCTTGGTTTCCGGGATTGGTTGAATCGGAACCATAAACCATTATATCTCCAATTTCTTGGTCCTCTTTTTCGTCTACCTCGTCACACCCTTGATTTCGTCATTCTGATCTTATCCAATCTCTGAAGCACACTAGAATTTCCAAAGCGTTGCTGCCCAATGAATGACGGGTATCTCCTAGCTGCTGCCTTGCTTGGCTAAATGCACTCTCTGATGCGACTGTTGAAATCGGCACATTTAGCACGTCTCGAGCCATGGCCGAAAGAACAGGAAATTGATTTGAGTTGCTCCTCCACCAACTCAACGGTAGAAAATCCTTTGTGAGGGGCTCTGGTGACTTTTGCAAGTAGAATTGTAGTTCATCAATATTTCTGCTACTGGTTTGTTGATGCTCTCCTAGTGTAGACCAAATCTGATAATCTTGAACACAATCATCATCATCCATAGTTGTTCCAGATGTTGAAGGATTAGTTGAAGGAATATTTGCATCTACAACCGAAGAAGCATCAACAGTGTTAGCATAATAATTATATAAAGTTTGTAAATGTGTATGTAGCTCAGAAATACAAGTGTCAATATCAGGAGTTTCAGTTGGGCCAACATCCATATAAGTATATAAAGCTCTAATTAATTGGCGACACTTTATCATTTTGACAGTAGGATTTAAAATAGCACCAATTAGGTAAATATAGGGAATTGGGTAGAAATATTTTTTAAACTTATCTAGCATAGATTCAACAACAGTAGCATATCCTTCTTTCTGCTTCAAATTATGTAGTAAAAGAGAAATTTCAGCAATATGAACTAAACCATTTTAAATGGTAGGATAATAAGCTCCAGAAAACCATTTTAAATCGGGATTTGTGTTGTATAATGATTGTTTTCGCTTGGGCTTTGTTACCTTAGCCTATTTTGACGTCCTCGTTCTGATTTTGGATAGATTCGACGTGAGTGGAGGCCGATTCAAGGGGAAAAGGCGTCGCGAGCTAGAGATTTGACCGGTTCGAGGTGAGTAATGATTGTAAATGATGTTCTAATGGTATGAAACCCCGAACTTGCACATTGTTATGTTATATTAACGTGACACACACGCTTGATGACGAGTGTGGGGTCGTTCACTATTGAGGAATGTGACTTAGTCCGTCCCTAATGACTATTTTACCACGTATTTGACTAAAATCTATTTGCTATCATCATGATTTCGGTTGAATGCCATATTTGGGCCTTGTGCCAACTATTTAAACCCTTCGGGGATTTCTATTGATATTTTCTCACTGTTTTGACTTTATTCTTGAACTCGGTCATGATATATTTCACTGTTTTTGTACTCAGCCATGTTTACTATGTTTTAAATACTTAAATGATTTTTTAAATGATAATTGGGCAGAGAATCACTTTTTACTATTGCCCGAGGGGCTTGTGAGGATTTTGACTGAGTAAGGCTGAGGGCCTATGTTGTGAGGAAACATTTGATACTGATTATGAGGCCGAGGGCCTGAGATATGTACGCCACGAGGTGGCTTGATTGATATGAGACCGAGGTCCTAGTGATGATGCCATGAGATGGCTTGATATTGCACTTGGGCCGTAAGGGGCCCCTCCAGGAGTCTGCACACCCCAATGAGTGCAGGTACCCATTGTGATGTGAGATTGATCCCGAGGGGCTGGTATTGTTCTAAAATATTGCCCGAGGGGCGATTTGTTGATACGGTGCCCAAGGGGCGATTTGTTGATATGGTGCCCGAGGGGCGAACCTTTATGTGTTTATCTTACTTAAGTGTCTGTCAATAACCATGGTTAATTGTTGAAAAAGGCTTATCATGAAGTTAAATTTGAGTTAAAGGATTTTTACCTATATTTCACTGGTTTACTATTTTAATGGTTTTACTTCTTCATTATAGCATGCTTTTGTGCCTTACATGATTTCTTATTTTCAGTCTTTATTTATGATTATTAGTCACTGAGTTGGATTACTCACTTTACTCCCTGCACCCTGTGTGCAGATTCAGGCGTATCTGGTCCCGCTCCCGAGTGCTGATCATTTCCAGCTCAGGCAGATCCGAGGAGTCTCTAGGTAGCTGTTGGCGTTCGCAGCCCGGAGATCTTTCCTATCTTACTTCTTCATGTTCTTGGTTTTCTATATTAAACACTGTAGTTTGATTTGGAGTATTCCATTTTGTTAGATGCTCATGACTAGTGACACCCTGGTATCGGGCTGTGTTGGGTTATTTTTCGTGAATTATGCTATAATCTGTTTAAATTTTTGGTTTATTTACTCATGCTTTAGACTGTTTCTTACCGTTTAACTATTAAATAATCGAATAGGAAGTGTCAGCTGGCCTTGTCTTCATGAGAGGCGCCATCACGACTGGGTCCGGGTTTAGGGTCGTGACAATTTAGTATCAGAGCCTAGGTTACATAGGTCTCACAAGTCATGAGCAGGTTTAGTAGAGTCTCACGGATCGGTACGGAGATGTTTGTATTTATCCTCGAGAGGCTGGAGAACCTTTAGGAAAAACTTCATATTCTTGAAATTCTTGTCGTGCGAATTTGTGATCCGAGTACTAAACTTTTGTTATTTTATTCTCTCATAGATGGTGAGGACACGCGCTACTGGTCAGGATGGATGACCACCAGTACCACCAGCTGTGGCCACTAGAGGCCGAGGACACAGTCATGGTTGCAGTAGGGGTAGAGGTATGGCCTGCACAACAGCTAGGGCAGCACCTGCAGATCCACCAGCTGCCCTAGTTCAGGATTAGGTCCCAGTTGTGGACGCTCCAATAGCACCAACTCAGGCACTAACCATGCCCATTGTGATTCCGGGTCTTCAGGAGGCCTTGGCTCAGATTGTATCAGTTTGCACTGGCCTAGCTCAGGCGGTTTCAGCCACTACAGCTGTAGCTACTTCTCAGGCCGGGAGAGGCAATCAGACTCCCACCGTTCGCACACCCGAGCAGGTCATGCAGAGACTTCAGACATCGTGGGCATATCCAGCCCAGCCGGTTACAGTTGCTCAGGACTATGAAGTTCCTGCCATGCTAGAGGACGAGCAGCGTAGGTTGGAGAGGTTTGGTAGACTTCAGCCTCCGACTTTCAGTGGTGCAGAGGGCAAAGATGCCCAGGGTTTCTTAGATAAGTGTCAGAGGATGCTATGTACAGCGGGTATTCTGGAGACTAGCGGGGTCGCTTTCACTACTAATCAGTTTTCTAGAGCTGCCTTCACTTGGTGGGAGGCTTTTGAGAGGCGTAGGCCCGTTGGTGCAGCACCCCTTACCTCGCAGCAGTTCTCCGTTCTCTTTCTGGAGAAGTATATGCCGCAGTCTTGCAGGGAGGAGCTTCATAGGCAGTTCGCATGGTTACATCAGGGAGAGATGACTGTGACGCAGTATGAGATGAGGTTCTTCGAGTTAGCTCGTCATACTATTTGGTTGGTTCCAATAGATAGAGAGATGATTAGGAGGTTTGTTGATAGCCTCACTTATCAGCTTCGTATTCTCATTACCAGGGAGAGGGTGATTGGTGCTACCTTTGAGGGGGTTGTAGACATTGCTAGGGAGATTGAATCAGTTCGTTGCTAGGAGCACGAGGAGAGGGAGGCCAAGAGGCTTCAAGGATCTGGTAGTTATAGTGGTACTCCTTCGACAGGTCAGTTTCAACATGGTAGAGGCCATCCATTCTGGCATGCTTAGCCAGCTCGCCCAGGTTATCATGGGGCGTCATAGGGTCATGGTTCTCACAGTTCTCATCAGGGCCAGTCATTACTTAGTGGCCTTCCAGCTTAAAGTTTGTCTCGTGCTCCATCAATTTAAGGCTCTTCTATGCCGCGTGCATCTGCTAGTCACTTCGGTGTGAGGGGTTCCCTTCAATCCCCTTCTCTAGCACTTGGGAGTTGTTATGAGTGTGGTGAGATGGGTCATATATGGAGGTAGTGCCCTCGTCATCTTGCAAGTTCATCTCAGTAGAGGGGTCAGTTATCAGCTTCAGTGCCAGTTACTTCATCACCACCCGCCCAGCTAGCTAGGGGTGGAGGTTAGTCTGCTAGGGGTCGCCCCAGAGGGGGACGTCGATCACGTGGCGGTCAGGCCCATTTCTATGCACTTCCAGGCAGACACGATGCTATTGCTTCAGATATTGTTATTATAGGTATTGTTTCAGTCTACCACAGAGATGCCTCTGTATTATTTGATCATAGTTCCACCTTTTCTTATGTGTCATCATACTTTGCTCGTTATTTGGGTATGCCCCATGAGTTTCTTGCTTCACCTATTCATGTATCTACCTCGATGGGCGATACTGTTGTTGTAGACCATGTGTACCTATTGTGTGTGGTGACTATTGGGGGTTTGGAGACCCGTGTGGATTTTTTATTATTCTGTATGATGGATTTTGATGTCATTTTAGGCATGGATTGGCTATCTCCGTATCGTGCTATTCTGGACTATCATGCTAAGACAGTCACATTGGCTATACTAAGGGTGCCACGGGTTGAGTGGCGAGGTGTGACCTATTATGTTCCCAGTAGAGTGATCTCATTCTTGAAAGCCCAACATATGGCTGGGAAGGGTTGTCTTTCATTTCTAGACTTTATGAGGGAGGTCGGTGCTGAAACTCCCAGTATTGATTTTATTCTAATTGTGAGGTATTTTCCCGATGTGTTTCCTGCAGACCTGCCGGGCATGCCACAAGACAGGGATATTGATTTTAGTATTGACTTGGTACCGGGCACTCAGCCCATTTCTATTCTGTCGTATCGTATGGCAGCAGCGGAGTTGAAGGAATTAAAGGAGAAGCTTCAGGAACTCCTTGATATGGGGTTCATTCGGCGTAGTGTGCCATCTTAGGGTGCACTGATTCTATTTGCGAAGAATAAGGATGGCACTATGAGGATGTGCATTGATTACAGGCAATTGAACAAGGTAACAATTAAGAACAAGTATCCTTTGCCTCGCATTGATGATTTATTTGTGCATCTTCAGGGAGCGAGAGTGTTCTCCAAGATTGATCTCTTTTCAGGTTATCACTAGTTGAAGATCAGGGACTTGGATATTCTTAAGACAGCTTTTAGGACCTGATATGGTCATTATGAGTTCTTGGTGATGTCTTTTGGGTCGACCAATGCCCCATCAACATTCATGCATTTGATGAACAGCGTGTTTCGGCCTTATCTCGACTCGTTTGTCATAGTCTTCATTGATGATATTCTAGTATATTCGCATTGTCTGGAGAAGCACGCGGAGCATTTGAGAGTTGTGTTGCAGAGATTGAGGAGGATAAGCTTTATGCAAATTTCTCCAAGTGTGAGTTTTGTCTCAGTTCCGTGGCTTTCTTGGGGCACGTGGTGTCCAGTGAGGGTATTCAGGTTGATCCGAAGAAGATAGAGGCAATTCAGAGTTGGCTCAGACCATCCTCAACCACAGAGATTTGCAGCTTTCTTGGTTTGACAGGCTACTATTGCCGGTTTGTTCAGGAATTTTCATCTATCGCATCGCTCTTGACCAAGTTGACTCAGAAGGTTGTTTCATTTGTATGGTCAGATGAGTGTGAGGAGAGCTTTCAGAAGCTCAAGATAGCTTTGACCACAACTCTAGTGTTAGTTTTGCCATCAGCTTCAGGTTCATATACCGTGTATTGTGATGCTTCGAGGGTTGGTATTGGTTGTGTATTAATGCAGGAGGGTAGAGTTATTGCTTATGCTTCCCGTCAGTTGAAGCCCCATGAGAAGAACTACCATGTTCATGATTTGGAGTTGGCTGCTATAGTTCACGCGTTCAAGATTTGGAGACATTACCTGTACGGTATGTCTTGTGAGGTGTTCACTAATCATCGTAGCCTCCAGCACTTGTTCAAGTAGAAGGATCTTAATTTGAGGCAGCGGAGATGTTTAGAGTTGCTAAAGGATTATGATATCACTATATTGTACCATTTGGGAAAGGCAAATGTGGTGGCCGAGGCCTTGAGCTGAACGGCAGTGAGTATGAGGAGTTTGGAATATATTCCAGCTGGGGAGAGACCTCTTGCAGTTAATGTTCAGGCCTTGGCCAATTGGTTCATGAGGCTAGACATTTCGGAGCCTAGTCGGGTATTGGCTTGTGTGGTTTCTCGGTACTCTTTATATTATTGCATCAGAGAGCGCAAGTATGATAATCCGCATTTGCTTTTCCTTAAGGACAGAGTTCAGCATAATGATACTAGAGATGTGACCATTGGTGATGATGGGGTGTTGAGGATGTAAGGCCAGATTTGTGTGCCCAATGTGGATGGGCTTCGGGAGTTGATTCTGGAGGAGGCCCAAAGCTTGTGGTATTCCATTCATCCAGGTGCCGAAAAGATGTATCAGGATTTGAGGAAGCACTATTGGTGGAGAAGAATGAAGAAAGACATTGTGGGGTTTGTAGCTCGGTGTCTCAATTGTCAGCAGGTGAAATATGAGCATCAGAGACCGGGTGGCTTGCTTGAGCGGATGGATATTCCAGAGTGGAAGTGGGAGAGGATCACTATGGACTTTGTAGTTTGACTTCCACGGACTTTGAAGAAGTTCGATGCTAGTTGGGTGTTTGTGGATCGGCTGACCAAGTCCACGTACTTCATTCCTGTGTGTACTACCTATTCTTCAAAGTGGTTGGCAGAGATCTATATCTGGGAGATTGTTCGTTTGCATGGTGCCCCCATTTCCATCATTTCAGATAGAGGCACTCAGTTTACATCGCAGTTTTGGAGGTCGGTGCAGCTAGAGTTGGGTACTCAGGTTGAGTTGAGCACAACTTTTTACCCTCAGACGGACGAGCAATTCGAGTGCACTATTCAGATATTGGAGGACATGTTGCGTGCTTGTGTCATTGAGTTCTGAGGGTCATGGGATCAGTTTCTACCGCTTGTAGAGTTTTCTTATAACAGCAGCTACCAGTCGAGTATTTAGATGGCTTCATATAAGGCTTTGTATGGGAGGTGGTGTAGATCTCTAGTTGGTTGGTTCGAGCCCAGTGAGGCTAGGCTATTGGGGTAGACTTGGTGCAGGATGCTTTTGAAAAGGAGAAGGTGATTCAGGAGAGGCTCCGTACAGCGCAATCGAGACGGAAGCGTTGTGCTGATAGGAAGGTTTGGGATGTGTCCTACATGGTTGGTGAGAAGGTTCTATTGAAGTTTTAGCCCATAAAGGGTGTTATGAGATTTGGGAATAAAAGGAAATTGAATCTGCGTTTCATTGGGCCTTTTGAGGTGCTTCGGAGGATTAGGGAGGTGTCTTATGAGCTTTCTTTGCCACCCAGCTTGTCGAGTGTGAATCCATTATTTTTGATGTTTCTATGCTGCGGAAGTATATTGGGGATCCATCTCATTTTCTGGATTTCAGCACGGTTCAGTTAGATGATGATTTGACCTATGATGTGGAGCCAGTTGCTATTTTGGGTCGTCAGGTTATCAAATTGAGGTCAAAGGATATAGCTTCAGTGAAAGTGCAGTGGAGAGGTCGGCTCATGGAGGAGGCTACCTGGGAGACCGAGCGGGAGATGCAGAGCAGATATCCTCACCTGTTTGAGGCTTCAGGTATGTTTCTTGACTCGTTCGAGGATGAATATTTGTTTAAGTTGGGGAGGATGTGACTACCTGGCCAGTGGTCTTATGAGTTACCGCCTCGCTTCCCCCATTTCTGCTTCTTTATGCTTTGTTTATCCGTGTTATGTGGTATCGGGTTGGTTGGATCGAATCCGGAATGATTTTGGTAAGGTTTGAGGCACTTAGTCTCTTTTGAGGAAGCTTGAGTTGGAAAGGTCAACCGAATGTTGACTTATGTGCTAGAGGGCTCGGATGTGAGTTCTGATGGTTCGGATAGTCTCGAGGGGGGTGATTTGGGACTTTGGAGCATGATCGGAATGAGTTTTGGAGGTTCGGAGTAAAGGTAGGCTTGAATTGGCGAAGTTGATATTTTGGTGATTTCCGATAGGTAGGTGAGATTTTGATATAGTCGTCGAAATGGAATTCCGAGAGTTGTAGTAGTTATGTTGTGTCATTTGGGATGTGTTGCAAAATTTCAGGTTATTCAGACGTGGTTTGGTTGGGTTTTTTATCAAAAGCGAAATTCAGAAGATTTTTGGGAACTTAGGCTTGAATCCGATGTGTTTTGGTTTTTTTGATGTTCTTTGAGGTGCTTTAAAGATTGGAATAAGACCGAATAAGATTTTAGGATATGTTGGTGCTTTTAGTTGAGGTCCCGAGGGCCTTGGGGTGATTTCGGATTGTTGACGGGAAGTTTTGATTTTGAAGGATGCTATATATTTGTTGGTTCTAGTATTTCTGCACCTGCAGCTTGCGGACCGTAAGTGCGACGCCGCATATGCGGAGGAGTGGTCGTAGAAGCGGAAACGGGTGATGTTGGTTGGAACTGCAGATGCGGTTGTGGGACCTCACCTGCGAAGACGTAGGTGCGGAATGTCGATCGCAGATGAGATTTTGTCCGTTAAGTGAAGAACCGCAGAAGCGGTTAGTTGGACGCATATGTAGTACCGCAGAAGCGGTTATAGGGCCGCAGATGCAAAAAAGTCTGGGCAGAAGGTATAAATTGTGTCCTTCGAGATATTGAGCTACTTTCACCATTTCTAATTCGGCTTGGGAGCTTTTTGGACGACTTTGAAGAGGAATTTCAAGGGAACATCATTGAGGTAAGGAATTTGGACCTAAAACCCATTCTTATGCTATTATTTCACGGATTAGAGCTAGAAATTACGGAAAATTAAGGGTTAAAATTGGGGGAACTAGGGCTTGGAAACTTAGACCTTTGCTTGAGGATTTAAAGGACCATTTGAGGTCGGATTCAGAACTTTTGATATGTATCAACTCGTGGGGAGATAAGAAATCTATTGAAGTAAAAATTATCGAATTTCGAGACGTGGAACCGGGGGTCATGTTTTGGTAATTTCGGGATTTGTGTTGTATACTGATTGTTTTCGCTTGGGCTTCGTTCCCTTAGCCTATTTTGACGTCCTCGTTCTAATTTTGGATAGACTTGACGTGAGTGGAGGCTGATTCGAGGTGCAAAGGCGTCGCGAGCTAGAGATTTTACCGGTTCGAGGTGAGTAATGATTGTAAATGATGTTCTGAGGATATGAAACCCTGGATTTGCACATCATTGTGCTATATTGAGGTGACACAGACACTTGATGACGAGCGTGGGGTCGTGCACTGTTGGGGATTGTGATTTAGTCTGTCCCGAATGACTATTTTACCGCGTATTTGACTGAAATCTATTTGCTATCATCATAATTTGGGTTGAATGCCATATTTGAACCCTTCGGGGATTTTTATTAATATTCCCTCACTATTTTGACTTTATACTTGAACTCAGTCATGATATATTTACTGTTTTGTAGTCAGCCATGTTTACTATGTTTTAAATACATAAATGATATTTTAAATGATAATTGGGCTGAGAATCACTGTTTTACTGTTGCCCGAGGGGCTTGTGAGGATTTTGACTGAGTAAGGCCAAGGGCCTATGTTGTGAGGAAATATTTGATATTGATTATGAGACCGAGGGCCTGAGATATGTACGCCACAAGGTGGCTTGATTGATACGAGGCCGAGGGCCTAGTGATGATGCCACGAGATGGCTTGATATTGCGCTTGGGCCATAAGGGGCCCCTCCAGGATTCTGCACACCCCCAGTGAGTACGGATACCCATTGTGATGTGAGATTGAGCCTGAGGGGCTGGTATTGTTCTGAGATGTTGCCCGAGGGGCGGATTTGTTGATATGGTGCCCGAGGGGCGAACCTTTATGTATTTATCTTTCTTAAGTGCCTGTCAATTACCATGCTTAATTGTTGAAAAAAAAGTCTTTTCATGAAGTTAAATTTGAGTTAAAGTATTTTTGCCTATCTTTCACTGGTTTACTATTTTAATGGTTTTGCTGCTTCATTATAGCATGCTTTTGTGCCTTACGTGATTTTCTGCTTTCAGTTTTTATTTATGATTATTAGTCACTGAGTTGGAGTACTCACTTTACTCCCTGCACCTTGTGTGCAAATTCAGGCGTATCTGGTCCCGCTCCCGAGTGTTGATCATTTCTGACTTAGGCGGATCCGAGGAGTCTCTAGGAAGCTGTTGGTGCTCGCAGCCCGGAGCTCTTCCCTATCTAACTTCTTCATATTCTTGGTTTTCTGTATTAAACACTGTAGTTTGATTTGGAGTATTCCGTTTTGTTAGATGCTCATGACTATTGACACCCCAGTATCGGGATGTGTTGGGTTATTTTCCCCGAATTATGCTATCATCTGTTTAAACTATTGGTTTATTTACTCATGCGATAGACTATTTGTTATCATTTAATTGTTAAATACTAGAATGAGAAGTGTTGGCTGGCCTATTCTTTACCAGAGGCGCCATCACGACCAGGTCTGGGATTAGGGTCGTGACAAGTTGGTATTAGAGCCTAGGTTACATAGGTCTCATGAGTCATAAGTAGGTTTAGTAGAGTCTCATGGATCAGTACGGAGACGTCTATATTTATCCTCGAGAAGCTGCAGAACCTTTAGGAAAAACTTCATATTCTTGAAATTCTTGTCATGTGAATTTGTTGATCCGAGTACTAAACTTCTATTATTCTATTCTCTCATAGATGGCGAGGACACGCACTACCGGTTAGGATGGACGACCACCGGTACTACCAGTTGTGCCCACTAGAGGCCGATGACGCGGTCGTGGTCGTAGTAGGGGCAGAGGTTTGGCCCGCACAACAACTAAGGCAGCACCTGCAGATCCACCAGCTGCCCCAGTTTAGGATTAGGTCCCAGCTGTGGACGCTCTAGCAGCACCTGGTCAGGCACCAGTCGTGCCCATTGTGATTCTGGGTCTTCAGGAGGCCATGGCTTAGATTGTATCAGTTTGCACTGGCCTAGCTCAGGTTGTTTTAGCCACTACAGCAGCAACTACTTCTTAGGCCGGGGGAGGCAATCAGACTCTTACCGCTCGCACACCCGAGCAGGTCGTTCAGGGACTTCCGACACCTAGGGAAAATCCAGCCCAGCCGGTTGCAGCTGCTCATGACTATGTAGTTCCTTCCATGCCAGAGGACGAGCATCGTAGGTTGGAGAGGTTTGGTAGACTTCAGCCTCCGACATTCAGTGGTGCAGAGGGCGAGGATGCCCAGAGTTTCTTAGATAAGTGTTAGAGGATGCTTCGTATAGCGGGTATTCTAGAGACCAGTGGGGTCGCTTTCACTACTTATTAGTTTTCTGGAGCTTCCTTCACTTGGTGGGAGGCTTTTGAGAGGCGTAGTCATGTTGGTGTAGCACCCCTTACTTGGCAGCAGTTCTTTGTTCTCTTTCTGGAGAAGTATATGCTGTAGTCTCGCAGGGAGGAGCTGCACAGGCAGTTCACGTGGTTACATCAGGGAGAGATGACTATGACGCAGTATGAGATGAGGTTCTCCGAGTTAGCTCGTCATACTATTTGGTTGGTTCCGATAAATAGAGAGATGATTAGGAGGTTTGTTGATAGCCTCACTTATCAGCTTTGTATTCTCATTACTAGGGAGAGGGTGATTGGTGCTACCTTTGAGGAGGTTGTAGACATTGCTCGGGAGATTGAGTCTGTTCATCGCCAGGAACATGAGGAGAGGGAGGCCAAGAGGCCTCAAGGATCTGGTAGTTATAGTGGCACTCCTTCGAGAGGTCAGTTTCAACATGGTAGAGGCTGTCCATTCAGGCATGCTTAGCCAGCTCGCCTAGGTTTTCATGGGAAGTCATCGGGTCATGGTTCTCACAGTTATCATCAGAGCGAGTCATCACTTAGTGCCCTTCCAGCTTAAAGTTCATCCCGTGCTCCATCAGTTTAAGGCTCTTCTATGTCGAGTGCATCTGCTAGTCACTCCGGTGTGAGGGGTTCCCTTCAGTCCCCTTCTCCAGCACCTGGGAGTTGTTATGAGTGTGGTGAGATGCGTCATATGTGGAGGTAGTTCCCTCGTCATCTTGCGAGTTCATCTCAGTAGAGGGGTTGTCATCGGCTTCAGCGCCAGTTACTTCACCACCACCTGCCCAGCTAGCTAGGGGTGTAGGTCAGTCAGCTAGGGGTCGCCCTAGAGGGGGAGGTCAATCAAGTGGTGGTCAGGCCAGTTTCTATGCACTTCCAGGCAGACCCGATGCTATTGCTTCAGATGTTGTTATTATAGGTATTGTTTCAGTCTGCCGCAGAGATGCCTCTATATTATTTGATCTCGGTTCCATCTTTTCTTATGTGTCATCATACTTTGCTCGTTATTTGGGTATGCCCCATGAGTTTCTTGCTTCACATGTTCATGTATCTCCCCGGTGGGCGATACTATTATTGTAGACCGTGTGTACCAGTCGTGTGTGGTGACGATTAGGGGTCTGGAGACCTGTGTGGATCTTTTATTATTCTGTATGATGGATTTTGATGTCATTTTGGGCATGGATTGGCTATCTATGTGTCGTGCTATTCTGGACTGTCATGCTGAGACAGTCACATTGGCTATACTGGGGGTGCCACGGATTGAGTGGCGAGGTGTGACCGATTATGTTCCCATTAGAGTGATCTCATTCTTGAAAGCACAGCATATGGCTGGGAAGGGTTGTCTTTCGTATCTAGCCTTTATAAGCGAGGTCAGTGTTGAGACTCCCAGTATTGATTCTGTTCTAATTGTGAGGGATTTTCCCGATGTGTTTCCTGCAGACCTGCCAGGCATGCCACCGGACAGGGATATTGATTTTGTTATTGACCTGGTGCCAGGCACTCAGCCCATTTCTATTTTGTCGTATCGTATGGCACTAGCGGAGTTGAAGGAATTAAAGGAGCAGCTTCAGGAACTCCTTGATAAGGGGTTCATTCGGCCTGGTGTGTGACCTTGGGGTGCACCGGTTCTATTTGTGAAAAGGAAGGATGGCACTATGAGGATGTGCATTAATTACAGGCAATTGAACAAGGTAACAATTAATAACAAGTATCATTTGCCTCGCATTGATGATTTATTCGACCAGCTTCAGGAAGCGAGAGTGTTCTCCAAGATTGATCTCTGTTCAGGTTATCACCAGTTGAAGATCAGGGACTCGGATATTCTTAAGAAAGCTTTTAGGACCCGATATGGTCATTATGAGTTCTTGGTGATGTCTTTTGGGATGACCAATGCCCCATCAGCATATATGCATTTGATGAACAACATGTTTTGGCCTTTTCTCGACTCGTTTGTCATAGTCTTCATTGATGATATTCTGGTATATTTGCATATTCAGGAGAATCACACGGAGCATTTGAGAGTTGTGTTACAGGGATTGAAGGAGGAGAAGCTTTATGAAAAATTCTCCAAGTGTGAGTTTCGGCTTTGTTCCGTGGATTTCTTGGGGCACGTGGTGTCCAGCGAGGGTATTTAGGTTGATCCGAAGAAGATAGAGGCAGTTTAGAGTTGGCCCAGACCGTCCTCAACCATAGAGATTCGCAGCTTTCTTGGTTTGGCAGGCTACTATTGCCGGTTTGTTCAGGGATTTTCATCTATCGCATCGCCCTTGACCAAGTTGATTCAGAAGGGCGCTTCATTTGTATGGTCAGACGAGTGTGGGGAGAGCTTTCAGAAGCTCAAGAGAGCTTTGACCATAGCACTAGTGTTAGTTTTGCCATCAGCTTCAGGTTCATATACCATGTATTGTGATGCTTCGAGGGTTGGTATTGGTTGTGTATTAATGCAGAAGGGTAGAGTTATTTCTTATGCTTCCCGTCAGTTAAAGCCCCATGAGAAGAACTACCCCATTCATGATTCGGAGTTGGCTGCCATAGTTCACGCACTGAAAATTTGGAGACATTACCTGTACGGTGTGTCTTGTGAGGTGTTCACTGATCATCATAGCCTCCAGCACTTGTTCAAGCAGAAGGATCTTAATTTGAGGCAGCGGAGATGGTTAGAGTTGATAAAGGATTATGATATCACTATATTTTACCATCTGGGAAAGGCCAATGTGGTGGTCGATGCCTTGAGCCGAAAGGTAGTGAGTATAGGGAGTTTGGTATATATTCCAGTTGGGGAGAGACCTTTTGCAGTTGATGTTCAGGCCTTGGCCAATCAGTTCGTGAGGCTAGACATCTCGGAGCCCAGTCGGGTATTGGCTTGTGTGGTTTCTCGGTCCTCTTTATATGATCGCATCAGAGAGCACCAGTATGATGATCTGTATTTGCTTGTCCTTAAGGACAGAGTTCAGCATAATGATGCAAGAGATGTGACCATTGGTGATGATGGGGTGTTGAGGATGCAGGGCCGGATTTGTGTGCCCAATGAGGACGGGCTTCGGGAGTTGATTCTGGAGGAGGCACATAGCTCACGGTATTCCATTCATCCGGGTGCCACAAAGATGTATCAGGATTTGAGGAAGCATTATTGGTGAAGAAGAATGAAGAAAGACATTGTAGGGTTTGTAGCTCAGGGTCTCAATTGCGAGCAGGTGAAATATAAACATCAGAGACCGGGTGGCTTGCTTCAGCGGATGGATATTCTAGAGTGAAAGTGAGAGAGGATCACTATGGACTTTGTAGTTGGACTTCCACGGACTTTGAAGAAGTTTGATGCTATTTGGGTAATTGTGGATCGGCTGACCAAGTCCGCGCACTTTATTCCTGTGTGTACTACCTATTCTTCAAAGCGGTTGGCAGAGATCTATATCCTGGAGATTGTTCGTTTGCATGGTGTCGCCGTTTCCATCATTTCAGATAGGGGCATTCAGTTTACATTGCAGTTTTAGAGTTCGGTACAGCGAGAGTTGGGTACTCAAGTAGAGTTGAGCACAGCTTTTTACACTCAGACAGACGGGCAATCCGAGCGCACTATTCAGATATTGGAGGACATGCGGCGTGCTTTTGCCATTAATTTCGGAGGTTCATGGGATCAGTTTCTACCGCTTGTAGAGTTTTCTTATAACAACAGCTACCAGTCGAGTATTCTAATGGCTCCATATGAGGCTTTGTATGGGAGGCGGTGTACATCTCCAGTTGGTTGGTTCGAGCATGGTGAGGCTAGGCTATTGGGGACAGACTTGGTGTATGATGCTTTGGAAAAGGTGAAGGTGATTCAGGAGAGGCTCCGTATAGAGCAGTCGATACAGAAGAGTTATGCTGATAGGAAGGTTCGAGATGTGTCCTACATGGTTGGTGAGAAAGTTCTATTGAAAATTTCGCCCATGAAGGGTGTTATGAGATTTGGGAAGAAAGGAAAATTGAGTCTGCGGTTCATTGGACCTTTTGAGTTGCGTCGGAGGATTGGGGGGGTGGCTTATGAGTTTGCTTTGCCACCCAGCTTGTCGAGTGTACATCCGGTATTTCATGTTTCTATGCTTCAGAAGTATATTGGGGATCTATCTCATGTTCTAGATTTCAGCACGGTTCAGTTGGATGATGATTTGACCTATGATGTGGAGCCAGTAGCTATTTGGGTTGTTAGGTTCGAAAGTTGAGGTTAAAGAATATAGCTTCAGTGAAAGTGCAGTGGAGAGGTCGGCCCGTTGTGATGACCCAAAAAGTCATCACTTGTGTTGCAAGTGCATTCAGTTTTTCGAGGCCTATAAACCTCCCTTTTACCGTACCTTGATTTACGTGCATGGTCTGGCCCTATATCCAGAAAACCTTCTATGTTAAAATATGAGAAATAGAAATTTTAGAGTTAAAAATTTGATTATGGTTGACTTTGTTCAACATTTTTAGCAAACGGACCCGGATCCGTCTTCCAACAATCCCGGGAGGTCCACAGTAAAATATGGGACTTGGGCGTATGCCCAGAAATGAATTTCGAGGTCCTAAGACTTAGAAATCAATTTTTGAAAGAAATTGTTTTATTGAAGAAATAAAGAAAAGAATTAATGTTTGAAACCATTGTTATCAGGCCCGTATTTTGGTTCCGGAGCCTGGTACAAACTTGTTATAGTATTTGAAAGATAACTGTGAAATTTGGAGAAAAATGGATTTTATTTGACGTGAGTTGGACTTCCGGTTGAAGAATTATGAACTTTGAGAGTTCTTTATGAAAATGTTGAGTTTTGAGGTTTAACTCATGATTTTTCATGTTATTTTGATGATGTGATCGCACGAGTAGGTCCGTGTGATGTTTTTGAGTTAGTATGCACGCTTGATTTGGAGTTCTGAGGGCTCGGGTGAGTTTCGGGTAGGTTCTGGGTTGTCTTAGGCTTAAAAACATAGGTGTTGCAGGAACAGAGAGGTGGAAGGCCTCTGAACCGCCTAGTGTGGTCCGCACAAAAAGGAATGTTGCCGCGGAGGGGCTTGTGCGGCTATAATGGATTTTGTGCGGACCGCGGTGAGGGCCTGTGCGGCCGCACTAGATTCTGTGCGGTCCGCGGTGAAGAATATTTCATTAGTCCGACTTTGAAAGTCTATAGCTTTTGATCTACAAGTAATTGTGAGATGATTCTAAAATGCAAATTGTATCCCTTCGTGTCTAGTTTCCAGGAAGGTAAAGAAATCACAATTTGGACATCGGTAGAGAAAGTTATGGCCAATAAACTAAAGCATGTCACTGTAGTCCACACGAAGGGCTGTGCGGCCGCAGTCGATTTTGTGCTGTCCGCACAGGGGGTCTGAGAGGGGTATATTTAGACGGGATTTTCAGTTATTTTTCATTTTTCAAAACCCCAAAAACATAAGAGGCAATTTTTCAAACAACCTTTCTTCTCCAAAATGTTGGTAAGTGATTTCTAACTCATTTTCTTTACTCCTTAACATCTTTTAACATGATTTCAACTAAAAATCAATGATTTTCATGGGGAAAATTGGGTATTTTTGGGAAGAACCTAGATTTTTCAAAATTGGGGATTTCGACCTCGATTTGAGGTCCGATTTCAAAATAAATTATATATTTGAGATCGTAGGGGAATGGGTAATCGGGTTTTGGTTCGAATCTCGGGTTTTGACCATGTGGACCTGGGGGCGATTTTTGACTTTTTGGGTAAAACATTAGAAAACTTATTTTCATGCATTCAAATTGATTCATTTAGCATTTATTGATGTAATTAAGTAACTTGTGACTAGATACGAGTGAATTGGTCGTGGAATCAAGGGGTAAAGCTATAATTGAATCGTGAATTGTGTTCGTGGCATCGAGGTAAGTGTTTGGTTTAACCTTAGCTTGAGGGATTAAGAGTTGAGTCTTATTTTCTATGTGGTAATTGTTGAGTACGACGTATAGGCATGGTGACGAGTATCTATACGTTGGTGTCTAGCATGACCGTGAGTCTTTAAATTGTGAATGTCTTGATTCCGTTGTATCTTTCATGCCTTGGTGATGATTTCTATTTGTTGTGAAAAGTTTGTGGAAGGAATCGTGACCTTTGAGCATCGAGGAGCATTGGCTCAACTAATATTAAAAATTGTAAAAGTATATGAGTTGATTGAGCCCTTTGAAGCATTGACTCAAGTGGTAAAGTGAGTTGTGAAGTAAAAGTGAATAAGAGAAAGAAGTCATTAAATTGTTCCCTTGTCGGGATATAGTTATTTACTTGGTTATCTCCCTTGCCGGGATGTTGAGATTATTGATGTTGCTCCCTCGCTGGGACTTATTTGTTAAATTGTTGTTCCCTTGCCGGGATTCCCATTATAATCTTGTTTATTCCCTTGCCCCCCATTGTTTGTGATTGTTGTTTGGGTGAGGAAGAGTGTTATAGCACGAAGGGTGATGTCGTGCATTGTTTGTTATTATGAGGAAAGAGTGTAAAGCATGACGGGTGATGTTATGCCGCATGATGTACCATTCCGTGTCGATTTTATTGATTACATGGTGATGAAAGAGAGCAAAAGCACAAAGGGTGATGTCGTGCACATTTTTATTATATAACTGCTTTGTTGAGGACGAGAGTAAAAGCACGAAGGGTGATGCCATGCACACTTTTATTATATAACTACTTTGATGAGGACGAGAGTAAAAGCACGAAGGGTGATGACGTGCATTTGTTAATTTCTGATTCTTTGTTGATATCCGAGTTATGTTGATTCTTTACTTACTTGATGCCTTTCTATTCAGAACTGTTATCTCCCCCACAACATGCTCCCCCTCCCATATTGACTGGTTATTTCTGGATTTCTTTTCCGTTGTATATATATATTTGAACTGCACAGGTTTATTTGGTAGTCTGGTCCTAGCCTCGTCACTACTTAGCCGAGGTTAGGCTAGACACTTACAAGCACATAGGGTTGG
This sequence comes from Nicotiana sylvestris, assembly GCF_000393655.2. Taxonomy (NCBI): domain Eukaryota; kingdom Viridiplantae; phylum Streptophyta; class Magnoliopsida; order Solanales; family Solanaceae; genus Nicotiana; species Nicotiana sylvestris. The sequence goes on from NC_091065.1 coordinate 171,902,979, forward strand.
TTGTGCTGATACTATATTCTATACTGTGTGCAGATCCCGGAGCAGCTTTTGGACCGTAGTGTGGAGGCTACCTTTAATCCACGTGGAGATCCAAGGTAGACATGTAGGCGTCCGCAGGCCCTAGCGTCTCCCTCTATCCCTATTTCCTATTTTATTTTCCTTTTATTCAGAAACAATGTATTATTATTTCTTCAAACTTTGTATGTAGTAAATCTTAGACTGTTTGTGACACTGTAACACCAGGTTTTGGGTGGTTGAGACTTAAGTAATTGTAATAGACGTAGATTTTAGATATTTAATTGTTATCTTCCGCTTAATTATTTAAAGTTTCGTTGTTTTAATGTTATCGCCTTACATTTGTTAAAAAGGAGTAGTTGAATAACGAAGTAAGTAATTAAGGGTTTGGCTTGCCTACACATTAGTAGGCGCCATCACGACTTCCGAAGGTGGGAAATCTGGGTCGTGACAAGTTGATATCAGAGCTCTAGGTTACATAGGTCTCACAGTTCACAGACAAGCTTAGTAGAGTTTGAGGGATCGGTACGTAGACGTCTGTATTTATCCCCCAAAGGCTACAGAGCTAGGAAAACTTCACATTTATTCTTTCCTATCATGTGGTTTGGTTTCTCAATGCTAATTGAATTTATACTCTGTTCTTTCGCAGATGGCGAGAACACGCGCTTCCTCATCCACTGACCAGCAACTCGAGCCCCCAGCAGCAGCTCCCACGAGGGGCAGAGGGTGAGGCCAGAGCCGTTCTAGAGGTTGAGGTAGGGGCAAAGCTCAGCCCCGAGCAGCAGCACCAGTGGCGGAGCCTCAGGTTGACTTCGATGATGAGGTTTCGGGCCAAGCAATTTCGGTGGGCCCAGCTCAGTTCCCCGAGGGGTTCATTGCTACCGTAGTTCTTCAGGATGCTCTGGTCCGTCTAGTGTGCCTCATGGAGAGTGTCACCCGAGCAAGCTTGCTTCCTGTAGCACCAGCCGTCTCTCAGGATGGAGGAGGGGCCCAGACTCCTGCTACTCGCATTCCGAAGCAGGTAGCTCCCCAGTTCCAAACTCCAGCGGTTCAGCCAGTTGGAGTAGTTCAGTCGGGTGTGATAGTTCAAACTAGTGATGGAGCAGCTATGTCTGCCGATGCTTTGTGGAGGTTGGATAGGTTCACCAAGCTCTTCACTACTACTTTCAGCAGTGCATCTACTGAGGATCCCCAGGATTATCTAGACAACTGTCACGAGGTTCTTAGGAACATGGGGATATTTGAGACCAATGGGGTCGATTTTGCTAATTTTTGCTTATGTGAATCCGCCAAGACTTGGTGGAGAGATATTGCTTAGATAGACCAGCCAGATCGCCGTCATTGACTTGGGAGTAGTTAATTCAGCTATTTCTAGAGAAGTTTCTCCCCATCACTTAGAGAGAGGCCTATCGGAGGCAATTTGAGCGCCTCCAGCAGGACTCTATGACTGTTACCCAGTATCTTGACTCGTCATGCTCTTAGCATACTTCCCACCGAGAGAGAGAGAGGGTGAGGAGGTTCATTGATGGACTTATTCAACCGATTCGTCTTCAGATGGCTAGGGAGGCTGGGAGTGAGATATCTTTCCAGGAGGCGGCCAATGTGTCCTGGAAAGTTGATATGGTTCTATCGCAGGAAGGTGGTCATGGGTCGGATAAGAGGCCCCATCATTTAGCACTTCAGGTTTCTCACAGTGCTTCAGGTAGTTGTGGTCTTCAGATGTAGTATTCTGATCAGCAGTCCTATAGTGCACCACCAGCTCTTATCAGTGCACCACCACTTTAGAGTTTTCGGGGTGGTCATTCAGGTCGTTAGGGCCAGCAGTCTCAGCAGTTGAGGGCTTGCTACATTTGTGGTGATATGGGTCACATTGCTACGTTTTGCCCTCGAGCACCGAGTGGCTCTCAACATCAGGGTTCTCGTACCATGGTATAGGCACCAGGTGTTCCACAGCCTGTCCAGCCAATTAGAGGTGGGGGTAGAGGTGCTAGACGTGGAGGTAGAGGTACTAGAGGTGGAGCTCAGGCCGCTAGAGGTGGAGGCCAGCCAGCAGCAGACCATCCCAGAGATGTAGTTCTGGGTGGTAGGGCTCATCCCCGATGTTATGCTTTTTGAGCCAGGCCCGAGGTTAAGGCTTCAGATGCAGTTATTACAGGTACGATTCTGGTTTGTGATAGAGATGCTTCAGTGTTATTACAGGCTCGTATGTGTCATCTTATTTTGCACCATATCTAGTCATGCTTAGTGATTCTTTGAGCGCTCCTGTCTATGTGTCCACACCGGTGAGTGATTCTATTATGGTAGATCGAGTCCATCGTGCATGTATATTTGTGATTGGGGGTCTCGAGACTCGTGTAGATTTGCTCATTCTAGCCATGGTTGATTTTGATGTTATATTGGGGATGGACTGGTTATCACCTTACCACGCTATCTTGGACTGTCATGCCAAGACTGACCTTAACCTTGCTGGGTTTACCTCATTTAGAGTGGAGATGGACTCCTGGTCATTCCACCCACAGTGTTATCTCGTATGTGAAGGCTCGGCGTATGGTCGAGAAGGGGTGTTTGGCCTATTTGGCTTATGTTCATGATTCTAGTGTTGAGGTACCTTCTATTGATTCTGTGCCCGTTGTTCGTGAGTTTCCTGAGGTTTTCCCTTCAGACCTTCCGGTTATGCCACCTGACAGGGACATTGACTTTTGCATTTATTTGGCTTTGGGCACTCAGCCCATTTCTATCCCGCCGTATCGTATGGCCCCGCCGAAGTTGAAAGAGTTGAAGGAATAGTTGCAATACTTGCTTGAGAAGGCTTTTATTAGACCTAGTGTTTCGCCTTAGGGTGTGCCGGTGTTGTTTGTTAAGAAGAAGGCCGGATCGATGAGAATGTGTATTGATTATTGGCAGTTGAACAAGGTTACAATCAAGAATAAGTATCCAGTGCCGAGGATTGATGATTTGTTTGATCAACTTCAGGGTGCCAAGGTATTTTCAAAGATTGATTTGAGATCTGGCTACCATCAGTTAAGGATTAGGGCATCCGATGTCCCTAAGATAGCTTTTCGCACTCCGTACGGGCATTATGAGTTCTTGGTTATGTCATTCGGGTTGACAAATACCCCAGTAGCTTTTATAGATTTAATGAACCGAGTGTTCAGCCCTTATTTGGATTCATTCGTGATAGTCTTCATTGATGATATTTTGATATATTCCCACAGCCAGGAGGAGCACGAGCAACATCTTAGAGTGGTTCTTCAAACCTTGAGGGATAGTCAATTATATGCTAAGATCTCGAAGAGTGAGTTCTGGTTGAGTTCAATTGCATTCCTAGGTCTTGTTGTATCAGCGAAGGGTGTTCAGGTTGATCCGAAGAAGATTGAGGCAGTCAAGAACTGGCCTAGACTAGCATCAGCTATAGAGATTCAGAGTTTCTTAGGATTGGCAGGCTACTATCGTCAGTTTGTGGAGGGGTTCTCATCTATCGTAGCCCCGATGACCAGGTTAACCTAGAAGGGTGCTAGTTTAGATGGTCGGACGAGTGTGTGGCAATCTTTCAGAAGCTCAAGACAGCTCTGACTACGGCACCGGTGCTAGTTTTACCCACAGGTTCAGGGCCTTATACAGTTTATTGTGATGCATCTCATATTGGGCTTAGTGCAGTGTTGATGCAGGGTGGCAAGGTCATTGCCTATGCTTCGCGGCAGTTGAATATTCATGAGAAGAACTATCCGGTTCATGATTTGGAGTTGGCAGCCATTGTTCACGCATTGAAGATTTGGCGGCATTATCTATATGGCGTGACATGTGAGGTGTTCACGGATCACAAAAGTCTTCAGTATTTGTTCAAGCAAAAGGAGTTGAACTTGAGGTAGAGGAGGTGGTTGGAGTTGTTGAAAGATTATGATATCACCATCTTATATCATACGGGAAATGCCAATGTGGTGACCGATGCTTTGAGTAGGAAGTCAGCCAGTATGGGCAGTCTTGCGTATATTCTGGTTGGTGAGAGACTGCTTGCTTTGGATGTTCAGGCTTTGACCAATCAGTTCATGAGGTTGGATGTTTCTGAGCCCAGTAGTATGTTAGCTTGCACAGTCGCTCGTTCTTCATTATTGGAGCGTATCCGAGATCGGCAGTATGATGATCCCCATTTGTGTGTCCTTAGAGACACGGTGCAGCGCGGAGCTGCCAAGCCGGTTATCTTAGATAATGATGGAGTTTTGAGATTGTAGGGTCGAGTTTGTATGCCTAATGTGGATGGCCTTTAGGAGTTGATTTTGGAGGAGGCCCATAGCTCCTGGTATTCTATTCATCCGGGCGCCGCGAAGATGCATCAGGATTTGTGGCAACATTATTGGTAGCGGAGAATGAAGAAGGATATAGTTGCATATGTGGCTTGGTGTTTGAATTGTCATTAGGTTAAGTATGAGCATTAGAGGCATGGTGGCTTGTTTTAGAGGATTGAGCATCCCGAGTGGAAGTGGGAGTGGATCACTATGGATTTTGTTGTTGGACTCCAGCAGACTCGGAGGAAGTTCGACGCAGTATGGGTCATTGTCGATAGGCTGACCAAGTCAGCGCATTTCATTCCTGTGGCAGTCTCCTATTTTTCCGAGAAGTTAGCTGAGATCTATATCCGGGAGATTGTTCGTCTTCATGGTGTGCTCGTGTCTATCATTTCGGACCGACGTACGCAGTTTACCTCGCGCTTCTGGAAAGCAGTTCAGTGAGAGTTGGGCACGTGGATTGAGTTGAGCACAGCGTTTCACCCCCAGACAGACGGGCAGTCCGAGTGGACCATTCAGATTTTGGAGGATATGCTCCGAGCTTGTGTCATTGCCTTTGGAGGCTCGTGGGATCAGTTTTTGCCCTTAGCATAGTTTGCCTACAACAACAGCTATCAGTCGAGTATCCAGATAGCTCCTTATGAAGCTTTATATGGTAGACAGTGTCGGTCTCTGGTTGGATGATTTGAGCTGGGAGAGGCTAGGTTGTTGGGTACGGATCTGGTTCAGGAGGCTTTGGACAAGGTTAGGATTATTCAGGATAGGCTTTGTACAGCTCAGTTTAGGGAAAAGCATTATGCCGACCGCAATGTTCGTGATTTGGCATTCATGGTCGGTGAGCGAGTATTGCTTCGAGTGTCACCTATGAAGGGCGTGATGCAATTCGGGAAGAAGGGAAAGATTAGCCCTAGGTTCATTGGCCCGTTTGAGATTGTTGATCGAGTGGGAGAGGTGGCTTATAGACTTTCATTTCCGCCGAGCTTATCAGCCGTGCATCCAGTGTTTCATGTGTCCATGCTTTGGAAATATCATGGCGATCCATCCCACGTGTTAGATTTCAGTATTGTCCAATTGGGCAAGGACTTGTCTTATGAGGAAGAGCCAGTAGCTATTCTAGACCGGCAGGTTCGTCAATTGAGATCGAAGAGTTTTCCTTCTCTTCTTGTTTAGTGGAGAGGTCAGCCCGCTGAGGCATCGACCTGGGAGTCCGAGTCCGATATGCGGAGCCGTTATCCCTATCTTTTTCCCAACTCAGGTACTTCCTTCTTATGTCCGTTCGAGGATGAACGGTTGTTTTAGAGGTGGAGAATGTGATTACCCAAAAGGTTATCACTTGTGTTGCAAGTGCATTCAATATTCCAAGGCCTAAAAACCTCCCTTTCCCCCCACCTTGATTTACGTGCGTGGTCCGGACCTATATCCGGAAAACCTACTATGTGAAAATATGAGAAATAGAAATTTTAGAGTTAAAAATTTGATTATGGTTGACATTGGTCAACATTTTTAGCAAACGGACCTAGATCCGTGTTCTGACGATCCCGGAAGATCCACAGTAAAATATGAGACTTGGGCATATGCTCGGAAATGAATTCCGAGGTCCCAAGACTTAGAAATCAATTTTTGAAATAAATTGTTTTACTGAAGAAATAAAGAAAAGAATTAATATTTAAAACCATTGTTATCGGGTCGGTATTTTGGTTCCGGAGCCTGGTACAAACTTGTTATAGCATTTGATAGATAACTGTGAAATTTGGTGAAAAACAAAGTTTATTTGACGTGAGTTGGACTTCCGGTTGAAGAGTTATGAACTTTGAGAGTTCTTGATGAAAATGTTGAGTTTTGAGGTTTAATTCTTGATTTTCATGTTATTTTGATGATGTGATCGCACGAGTAGGTCCGTGTGATGTTTTTGAGTTAGTATGCACACTTGATTTGGGGTTCCGAGGGCTCGGGTGAGTTTCGAGTAGGTTCAGGGATGTCTTAGGCTTAAAAACATAGGTGTTGAAGGTTCAAAGAGGTGGAAGGACTCTGAACCGACCAGTGCGTTCTGCACAAAAAGGAATGCTGCCGCAGAGGGGCTTGTGCATCCGTACTAGATTTTGTGCGGATCGCGGTGAGGGCATGTGCGGCCGCACTAGATTTTGTGCAGTCCGCGGTGAAGAACATTTCACAAGTCCTAATTTAGAAGCCTATAGCTTTTGATATTCAAGGAATTTTGAGATGCTTGAAGAAAGTAAATTGTATCCCTTCGTGTCTAGTTTCCAGAAAGGTAAAGAAATCACAATTTGGACATTTGTAGAGAAAGTTATGGCCAAAATACTAAAGCATGTCAGTGCAGTCCACAGGAAAGGCTGTGCGGCCGCAGTCGATTTTGTGCGTTCCGCACAGGCGGTCTGAGAGGGGTATATTTAGATGGTATTTTCATTTATTTTTCATTTTTCAAAATCCCAAAAACATAAGAGGCGATTTTTCAAACAACATTTCTTCTCCAAAACATTGGTAAGTGATTTCTAACTCATTTTCTTCACTCCTTAACATCTTTTAACATGATTTCAACTCAAAATCATGATTTTCATGGGGGAATTGGGTTTTTTGGGTAGAACCTAGGTTTTTCAAAATTGGGGATTTGGACCTCGATTTGAGGTCTGATTTCAAAATAAATTATATATTTGAGTTCGTGAGGGAATGGTTAATCGGGTTTTGGTTCGAACCTAGGGTTTTGACCATGTGGGCCCGGGGACGAGTTTTGACTTTTTGGGTAAAACTTTAGAAAACTTATTTTCATGCATTCAAATTGATTCATTTAGTGTTTATTGATGTAATTAGGTAACTTGACTAGATACGAGCGAATTGGTGGTGGAATCAAGGGGTAAAGCTATAATTGAATCATGAATTGTGTTTGTGGCATCAAGGTAAGTGTTTGGTCTAACCTTAGCTTGAGGGATTAAGAGTTGAGTCTTATTTGCTATGTGGTAATTGTTGAGTACGACGTATAGGCATGGTGACGAGTATCTATACGTTGGTGTCTAACATGAGCGTGAGTCTTTAAATTGTGAATGTCTTGATTTCATTGTATCTTTCATGCCTTGGTGATGATTTCTATTTGTTGTGAAAAGTTTGTGGAAGGAATCGTGACATTTTAGCATCGAGGAGCATTGGCTCAAGTGATATTACAAATTGTGAAAGTATATGAGTTTATTGAACCCTTTGGAGCATTGGCTCAAGTGGTAAAGTGAGTTGTGAAGTAAAAGTGAATAAGATAAAGAAGTCATTAAATTCTTAGTTATCTCCCTTGCCGGGATGTTGAGATTATTGATGTTTCTCCCTCACCGGGACTTATTTGTTAAATTGTTGTTTCCTTGCCGGGATTCCCATTATAATCTTGTTTATTCCCTTGCCCCCATTGTTTGTGATTGTTGTTTAGGTGAGGAACAGTGTTAAAGCACGAAGGGTGATGCCGTGCATTATTTGTTATTGTGAGGAAAGAGTGTAAAGCATGAAGGGTGATGTTGTGCCACACGTTGTACCATTCCGTGCTGATTTTATTGATTACATGGTGAGGAAAGAGAGTAAAAGCACGAAGGGTGATGCCGTGCATATTTTTATTATATAACTGCTTTGGTGAGGACGAGAGTAAAAGTACGAAGAGTGATGCCATGCACACTTTTATTATATAACTGCTTTGGTGAGGACGAGAGTAAAAGCACGAAGGGTGATGCCGTTCATTTGTTGATTTCTGAATCTTTGTTGATATACGAGTTATGTTGATTCTTTCCTTACTTGATGCCTTTCTATTCGAAACTATTATCTCCCCTACAGCATGCTCCCCCTCCCATATTGACTGGTTATTTCTGTATTTCTTTTCCGCTGTATATATATATATATATTTGAACTGCACAGGTTTATTTGGTATTCTAGTCCTCTCCTCGTCACTACTTCACCGAGGTTAGGCTAGACACTTACTAGCACATGGGGTCAGTTGTGCTGATACTATACTCTACACTGTGTGCAAATCCCGGAACAGCTTTCAGACTGTATTGTGGAGGCTACCTTCAATCCACATGGAGATCCAAGGTAGACTTGTAGGTGTCCGCAGGCCCTGGCGTCTCCCTTTATCCCTATTTCCTGTTTCATTTTCCTTTTATTTAGAAACAGTGTATTATTATTTCTTTAGACTTTGTATGTAGTAAATCTTAGACCGTTTTTGACACTATGACACCGTGTTTTGGGTGGTTGAAACTTATGTAATTATAATAGACGTAAATTTTAGATATTTAATTTTTATCTTCAACTTAATTATTTTAGGTTCCGCTGTTTTCCTGTTATTGCCTTACATTTGTTAAAAAGGAGTAGTTGAATAATGAAGTAAGTAGTTAAGGGTTTGGCTTGCCTAGCTCACATTAGTAGGCGCCATCACGACTCCCGAGGGTGGGAAATCCGGGTTGTGACACACGTGGAGGAGGCTACCTAGGAGACCGAGTGGGAGATGCAGAGAAGATATCCTCACTTGTTTGAGGCTTCATGTATGTTTCTTGACTCGTTCGAGGATAAACGTTTGTTTAAGTTAGGAGGATGTGACGACCCGGCCAGTCGTCTGATGAGTTATCGCTCTGTTTCCCCCATTTCTACTTCTTTATGATTTTTTTATCCGTGTTATGTGGTATCAGATTGGTCGGATTGAATCCAGAATGATTTTGATAAGGTTAGAGACACTTAGTCTCTTTTGAGGAAGCTTGAGTTGGAAAAGTCAACCAGATGTTGACTTATGTGCTAGAGGGCTCGGATGTGAGTTCTGATGGTTTGTATAGCTTCAGGGGGGTGATTTGGGACTTTGGAGCGTGATTCAAATGAGTTTTGGAGGTTTGGAGTAAAGGTAGGCTTGAATTGGAGAAGTTGATATTTTGGCGATTTCCGGTAGGTAGGTGAGATTTTGATATAGTCGTCGCAATGGAATTCCGAGAGTTGTAGTAGTTCCGTTGTGTCATTTGGGATACGTGTGCAAAATTTCAGGTTATTCGGACGTGGATTGGTTGGGTTTTTTTTCAAAAGCGGAATTCGGAAGATTTTTTGGAACTTAGGCTTGAATCCAATGTGTTTTGGGTGATTTGATATTGTCTGAGGTGTTTTAAAGATTGGAATAAGTTCAAATAAGGTTTTAGGATATGTTGGTGCTTTTGGTTGTGGTCCCGGGAGCCTCGAGGTGATTTTGGATGGTTGACGGGGAGTTTTGATTTTGAAAGATGCTGCAGATTTGCTGCTTCTGGTATTTCCGCACCTGCGACTTGGGGACCGCAGGTACGACCCCCCATATGCGGAGGAGTGGTGGCAGAAGCGAAAACGGGTGATGTTGGCAGGAATCGCAGATGCGGTTGTGGGACCGCACCTGCGAAGGCGCAGGTGCGCAATGCGAAAATGTCTGGGCAGAAGGTATAACTTGTGTCCTTCGAGATTTTGAGCTATTTTCACCATTTCTAATTCGGCTTGGGAGTTTTTGGGACGACTTTGAAGAGGAATTTAAAGGGAACATCATTGAGGTAAGGAATTTGGACCTAAAACTCGTTCCTATGCTATTATTTCACGGATTAGAGCTAGAAATTATGAAAAATTAAGGGTTAAAATTGGGGAAACTAGGGCTTGGAAACATAGACCTTTCCTTGAGGATTTGAAGGACCATTTGAGGTCGGATTTCAGAACTTTTGATATGTATGAATTCACGCGGTGATAAGGAATCTATTAATGTAAAAATTATCGAATTCCGAGATGTGGGCCCGGGGGTCGGGTTTTGGTAATTTCGGGATTTGTGTTGTATACTGATTGTTTTCGTTTGGGCTTCATTCCTTAGCCTATTTTGACATCCTCGTTCTGATTTTGGATAGATTCGACGCGAGTGAAGGCCGATTCGAGGTGCAAAGGCGTCGCGAGCTAGAGATTTAACTGGTTCGAGGTGAGTAATGATTGTAAATGATGTTCTGAGGGTATGAAACCCCGGACTTGTACATTGTTGTGCTACATTGAGGTGACGCACACACTTGACGACGAGAGTGGGGTCGTGCACTGTTGGGGATTGTGACTTAGTCCGTCCCGAATGACTATTTTACCGCGTATTTGGCTGAAATCTATTTGCTATCATCATGATTTGGGCCGAATGCCATATTTGGGTCTTGTGCCAACTATTTCAACCCTTCGGGGATTTTTATTGATATGTTCTCACTATTTTGACTTTATACTTGAACTCAGTCATGATATATTTCATTATTTTCGTACTCGGCCATGTTTACTATGTTTTAAATACTTAAATGATCTTTTAAATGATAATTGGGCTGAGAATCACTGTTTTACTATTGCCCGAGGGGATTGCGAGGATTTTGACTGAGTAAGGTCGAAGGCCTATATTGTGAGGAAATATTTGATACTGATTATAAGGCCGAGGGACTGAGATATGTACGCCACGAGGTGGCTTGATTGATATGAGGTCGAGGGCCTAGTGATGATGCCACGAGATGGCTTGATATTGCGCTTGGGCCGTAAGGGGCCCTCCAGGAGTCTGCACACCTCCAATGAGCGCGGGTACTCATTGTGATGTGAGCTTGAGCCCGAGGGGCTGGTATTGTTCTGAGATGTTGCCCGAGGGGCGGATTTGTTGATACGGTGCCTGAGGGGCGAACCTTTATGTGTTTATCTTTCTTAAGTGTCTGTCAATTACCATGCTTAATTGTTGAAAAAAAAGGCTTTTCATGAAGTTAAATTTGAGTTAAAGTTTTTTTACCTATCTTTCACTGGTTTACTGTTTTAATGGTTTTACTGCTTCATTATAGCATGCTTTTGTGCCTTACGTGATTTTCTGCTTTCAGTCTTTATTTATGATTATTACTCATTGAGTTGGAGTACTCACTTTACTCCATGTAACCTGTGTGCAGATTCAGGCGTATCTGGTCCCGCTCCCGAGTGCTGATCATTACTGGCTTAGGTGGATCCGAGGAGTCTCTAGGTAGTTGTTGGCGTTCGCAGCCCGGAGCTCTTCCCTATCTTATTTCTTCATGCTCTTGGTTTTCTGTATTAAACACTGTAGTTTGATTTGGAGTATTCCGTTTTGTTAGATGCTCATGACTAGTGACACCCTGGTATCGGGCTGTGTTGGGTTATTTTCCGCGAATTATGCTATCATCTGTTTAAACTATTGGTTTATTTACTCATGCTTTAGACTGTTTCTTATCGTTTAACTGTTAAATAATGGAATGGGAAGTATCGGTTGGCCTTGTCTTTATGAGAGGTGTCATCACGGCTGGGTCCGGGTTTAGGGTCGTGACAGTTATGCTGCCTACATCACATTCATTGGGGTGCGACCCTTTTCCGGAAGCTTGTGCGTCGGGCTACCCCTTTTTAGGACCGGAAAATAATTGTAGTAAACTGAAGTTGTCTATATCGTCACCCGTGTGTTTGAGATCTTTATATTAGTGTTGTTAAGGACCAATGGGTGCTAAATCTCATGGCTAAAATTCTTTGATACGAGGAGTGATTTGCTATTTTCAACCGGAGCATTCTGAACTACACCTTGTTTACTGGTAAAATGAGAAAAATACATGATTTGGACATATTTGACTAAAGCAAAGGGTTTATCCATTTGTAAGGGGGAAAATGCGAAGAAAAAAAAGACCAAAAAAAAAAAAACATTTACTTTGACAAGTAAAATCGCAAGGCAACTAAAATAAGGGGCAAGTGCACATATAGTCCTTCTCAAGGATTAACCATTACTTATTTTGTCTTGAAATTTTAAACTGAAAATTTTAACTACAAAATAGTTTAGAATATTTTTGTCAGAAAAAAATAAAATTTAGGATACACTGGCTAATTCCTAAATAGCAGCACTTTAGAATGACTACTTGGTTTGATTTCTACCTAAAATAACCTGGACCAAAAGTTGCAATTGACTTGATGAAGTTTATTTGGAGAAAATCAAGCCCAAGTTACATCTCCTTGTTATCTAAGTCTCTTGTGGGACTGTAGCATTAGTGTGAAATGTCCATTTGCTCTGAAACCTTTCTAAATTGTCGAGCTGCTAATGTGACATGATGCTGCAAGTTCTCTGTTTGGTGGCCTTAAGACATGTATGCTGCTTGTTAGAGTTGGAAGGGGAATCTGAGTACGCTGAAATTCTGAATGTTGTTTATCTGTTGATATTGCTTGAAATTTCGTAAGTTGTGGAGACTTGTGTGCTTTTATAGTTTTTAATTTGGTGCTATGTGTTTTTCTCTATATTGATCAGACAATTTCTTTGTCTCGTGAGAGTTGTGTTAAATGCTTAACTTGGTGCCTTAATTATGGGATATTTGGAAGTGTTTCCAGGTTGTTTAGTTCCCTGTTCGTTGTTCTCTGTTAAGTTGTCTGATAATTGCTAAATAGAGTTTTATGGTTTTGCTTAATGAAATGAGACCCGTTGTCCAATATTATTGTTGACTGAATGCTTTGGCTGCTTCATCCTATCAGTTCACATGCTAACTATTATCTTTCTGCAGGCAAACATTATGGCTCGATCATCTAATGCACCCAAGCAAAGATGAGCGGTCAAGGTTAAAACTAATTAAATTGACTCCAGAATAAAAGGCTGAAACGGAACAACCCGAAGTCATCCACGCAGATGTTCATTGAAGGGGTCAAGTAATTTTATGAGACACTGCTGAAAATGAAACATTTCCTCAAACCTCTCATTGACAAAGATGCATGCAACAGGAAATACCCTAAAATATTGGCATAATTAAAAAGAAGGGGATTTGATGTTCCGCTGGAAAGTATGGGCAGAGCCAATTTGACTTTGGTCCATGAACTATATGCTAATTGAAAATTAACAGAGGGCGACATAGTGATGGTTTGTGGGGTTAAGGTTGACGTTAGCCCCTAGGGTTTGAATAGGTTTCTAGAATTGGAGCAAACAAATGTTACACTATTGCAGAAGTTGGCAGTCACACATGATTATGCTGCTATCCAAAAGGTGCTTTGTGATGACAACCAGGGACAAAATAGATAAAGAGCAAATGTAATGCCTATAATCATCTAGTCTACAAATGCATAATAAGAAAAGCTCGTGCATATCTCCCATTTGTGTGCTATAGGTTTATTTCCTTCGAGGGAAACACTGTTTGAAAGAGTTATCGCTACATATGCATTGAGCACCAAAACGGATGTGAGTGTAGGGGCGTTGATGTATAGAGAGATAGAGCAGAAAACAGAAAACCATCAACTATGGTTGTTCTTTGCTAATACATTGACCAAGTATATGACAGAGTTTGAAGATTTTGAAGGAACCTGGTGATGACATGAAACTTTTTATTTCAAATAAGATAGACATTAGTGTTGTAAAGAGCCCTAATAAAGAGAAGTTGAAGGCGTTCACATCTAAGCAGCAACTAGCATGCATGAGAAGTATGCTGACGCATATATGGTTGGTGACTGGGAGAGGATAATCGTCACTTGTTCGGCTTGCCTTCTATTACTGGAATTGAGATTGAAAGGGAGACCGGTGCTAATTTGATAGAAACTGGGAATATTACCCAGGATGCTATCACTGCTAATAGTCCCCGTCTCTATCAAATTTGCATCAATATTACTTTTAATCTCAACTCCTCTGGCAGAAGGTAGTCCAAATAAGTGAGGCTCATCGTTGTCCAAGAACAACAATGTCATAATATCACCAATATCGATGTGGCGAGTAACCATGTCTCTCTCAGTCACCAACCATATATGCATCAGCATGTCTCATGCATGCTAGTTGTTGCTCCGGCGTGAAAGACTTCAACTTCTCTTTATCAAGGGTCTTTACAACAGTAATTTCTATCTTATTTGGAACAAAGAGTTCCATTTCATCACCAGGCTCCTTCAAACTCGTCATATATTTGGTCAATGTATTAGTAAAGGACAACTACGATTGATGGTTATCTATTGTTCACTCCATCTCAGATACATCAGGGTTCCCACATTTACAGCCGTTTTGGTCATCAATACATATGTAGCAATTAACCTTTCAAACATCCTACGAGTGTTTCCCTTACAGGGAACGAGCCTATAACACACAAAGGAAAGATATACCTGAGTTTTTCTTATTATGCATTTGTAGACTATAGGCATTGCATTTGCTCTTTATCTATTCTGTGTCCCGGTTGTCATCACAAAGTACCTTTTGGATAGCAGCATAACCATGTGCGGATGTCAACTCCTGCAATGATGTAACATATGCTTGCTCCAATTTCATAAACCTATTTAAACCCTCGGGGCTAATGTCAACCCCACAACATCACTATGTCAGTCTCTATGAATTTCCAATTACCATATATTTCGCGAACCAAAGTCGAATTGACCATCGCCATACTCTCCAGCAGAACATCCCATCCCCTTTTTAGCTCTATTAATATTTCAGGATATTTTCTATCGCATGTATCTTTTTAATGGGAGGTTAAGGGAAATGTTTCATTGTTGGCAGTGACTCATAAAATTCCTTGATTTGCAGCCTTTTCTGATTGTCACCAAGTTCTGCTTGAATTTTCTTTTTGAGCTTATGTGTTTATATTGAGGATTGAAATTGAGTGAGCTATATATTCAATGTACGTTGAGCAGCAAGTTCTAATTGTGCATTTACATGCCAGTCTAGAACTTGCCGTCTTGTTGTTTGAGGTGAAATCCTAGGATGTTCTCAAGTTAGGAAATGATTATATGCCATCTTTTTCTAGCCACAGGAGCCTAAATTGACCTATCTGCAATTGTAAGTTATCCCTAAATAGCCCCTTTTGAGCCTGATGAAATATTCCCCCTTCTTTTTGATAGCCTAATGATATCCCTTAGCCTGTGAAGTTAATTGTATAAATTTTACCTATTCCTTGATGGCACACCTCACTTGAATATTGTTAAAGTGTTTAGTGCGTGAAGAGAGTTATGTGAGAAACAAAAGAAAGTAGATGTCTATTGTGCTTGTTCGTGCAAAATGGAAGCACTATTTAATGACGTGCCTTGACTAAATAAACAGTAGAGAAAAACAAGTGCTTTGAATTGTTGATGTGTAGCTAAAAAAGGAGAATTTTGTAACAATAGGGGCAGGGTTGGAGAATGACTTGAGCATTGATGTGCAACTAAGAAGAAAAATGTGCTTAAATATAATATGAAGACAGTGCCATAAGGGGGTTGAGTCATTGTTATCCATACTATCTTACATATCCTTACTGAATTACAATTGTAGAAATGTCTTACTTGCTTTTTGCTTGAGATGCATTCATTAGTGGATAATGAAAAAATAGGCAAGCTTATGGTATTGTTTCATGTGCATGTGAAATTAGTTGCTGAGTATGAGAGTTTTTCATTTCTATATACCATATTATTTTGTAATTAATTATGTGATGTATAATATTTGGGGCATTTCTTGAGTGTGACTGTGTGAGGTACAATGGATTGTGTGGTCATGGGGTTTTGATTTTCAGTGTGTGAATATGAGCAAAGGAAAAGATGTCCGAATTTCATGGTTGATCTCAATTAAGTTTGGCCGATGAGAGTCTCTCAACTAGTTTTAAATGTTTATGGGGAAAATACATAAGTACCCTACGGACTTATAGCTGGATTCCCAACTACACTATCTATATTTGCGGCGATTTTATTACCTCTAAATTATTTTAAAGTAGAACTAATTTTCGAACACATGCCAATCTCGTGTGTAAAAACTTTTTAAAACGACATATGATGAATTCTGGAAGCGATATGACATTGAACTTAATGGTTGAATACATGTATATGTTTAATGATTAAGTTATTTTGATGTTATTATAAGGTACAAATATGTGTACCTTAATCTTTCTATATGAATGATGTTTTTAGAGAATTTGTCTACATCAATCCAAAATAAATTTTGGAGACAGAAGATTTACTGTCGACAAGTATGTCTTTCAAAGAAATTGAATGACTAATGCACATATATGCTAAGTCTTTATTAAAAAGTAAATATTATTACCTGAAAGACCCACATGATAATAATTTTGGTTAAAAAAAGTTAATTAATAAACTTCAAGGAAACATGAAAATAAAAGCCAAAAGTTAAATATGCAATCTATATTTCCCTCATCATCCCTACTTTTCCTCTTCAATTAATTTTTAACATGAAAAATTGTATCACTTATATAGTTTAAGTTGAAAGAAGTATATACTGATTAATCTTTTTAAGTTTGTAATTTCTTGAAATATTGGTATTTCTTTCATTAAAATTTTAGAACGGATGAAAAGAAAGACGATAGAGGTGACTCAAATGTGACAACAATATCTATGCAAAATCCCTAAATTTATGTCTTTTTTAAGAGTTAGATATCATATAACTAACATGAAAATAAAGTTTAATAAATCATGAATATATTTTAAATGACACCTTGGATGAAAAACAAAAATACAAGAGATAACGCTTACAGAATAAGGTAGCAACATTAGACTTCAACGATCAAAAAGAGCATCTGCATGAGTATAATATTGTGTCATTCATCCACTCACTAATCCACATCTTTTTCTCTTCTATTTCACTTCAAGAAACTCATATCCGTTAGAGATCGTATGAAGAGTTCCACTTCCAGGTTTCAAAACAAAGTAAAGCAAAAAAATAAATGGATAACTACATCAATTAAAAATCATATTATTAGCCAAAAATAACAAATAAATGAATCACCAAACTAAAAAATAGGATAAAATCTATTAAAAAAAAAGAAGAACAAATAGCATTTGAAAAGAACTATTATCAGGCAAAAATAACACATCAATATATTACCCAAAACAAAAATATAAGATAAATAGAATTACATCCAAAGTAGCAATAATTTCTAGGCGCCAAAATTATGAGAAAATAAAGAACAGAAACAAATCTGAAGGAATGAATAGCACATGAAATTCTGGTTTAGTACTGATGTTTAGCAAAGGATTTCGGTATATTTATTGCATAGATAATCAATTCAGTTTTCAAATGAGTGACCTTTGATTTACATATATTGAGAATTTTTATGAATACAGATGAGGATTATACGCAATTGGAAAAAACGAAGAGTCATTTTACCACTATCATTGAGTACCCGGAAAAAGTAACGTACACTAAAGAACTACATTAATATCATTATTAAGTGTATTAATTAATTAGTCCATTGAAAGAGAAGTAAAATTTTGAATAAAGAAAGTTTTAAAAATGGGAAAGAGATAAATGAGTATTTGGTTTGATAAATGAATGATCTTGTAAACTTAGAATATTGAGGGAACATTAAAATTTATATCGGTGGAAAATAAAAACACAAACAATCAAGGCTGAATTGATTAAATGCTGGGTCGTAAATTCATTGTTGTGCTGCTGAACCTGTAATTCAACCATTATGTAACTAAAATATTAAGTACTAATTATTATGTTTAATTACATTTTGGTTTATTATAGGGGTAAAATTTTAATCTAACTTTGAAGATAGGAGTTTCCCACTTTTAGTATAATATATATATATATATGATGATTATTTGCACCCTTAAAGCTTATGTGGCAGAGTGTGTGTATTTCACTATTCTTGGGAGAGTGAGAAGCAAGAAAAAATGATGTTCAAATTTTTCTTTTTGTTTTTTAGCATTTTTAGTGAGATATAATTTCTTACTTTTTTTCCTTTTCCTTTTTCTTTGTCTTTTTATTTTACTTTATTGTTCGTTTCTTCTCTAATTCCGACGGATATTCACCCGTCTACGACTTTCTCTAACCATTCTTCTTCCATTTTCTTCTTCATCTTTCTATCCTTTTCACATACCAATTAAACTTTAAGAAAGGTCTATTCATAAACAAAGCAAAATACACTCAGATTTGGGGGAAAAAATCATCATCGAAAAACCTTTCCACGCCAGAAAAAATAGAGGTATTAAAATTTTAACTGGAAAAAATCTTCTTCTAACCTAGTAGACACACTTATACTCATATTATATATTATCACTTACCTCTTAATTATAACATCCATCATCTTTATGCCACCCACAATCACCAATTATAACCACCATTCGAAAATCTCCTACCGTAATAGCCTTTAAAGAAGCGTGGAAACAGAAAAACAAAAATATGAGTGATCTTTATTTTTCCGGTTTGTTGGTGGTGACTGGAGTAATGAACAAGAGAAAAGAGAAAAGAGAAAGGAAAAGAAAAAAAAAGTTTTTTTTAATGAAATCTGATGTGTCAAGCGAGTGTGGTTCACTGCCCCATGTAAACTTTGTTGTTTGTACTTTAAGGATGAATTTATTTGATTTTAAAATAGTTTAGGGGAATAATAAAAACCCCGTAAAAGTAAAGTGTGCAGTTGGGAATCCGGCTACAGGTCAGGGTGGGGTACTTATGCATTTTTCCAATGCTTATGCGTTGATATTGACTCATTTTTTTCCTCGAGGATGAGCAAAAACCTAAGTGTAAGGTGATAAAATTAGGCATAATTTTTTATTATTTTGATAGTAGTTTAACCTTATTCTTATGTGTGTGTGAGGAGTTTAGTGGTTAAAACTCACCAAAAATATGTCTAATTGATTATCTTTGGTTGATAGGGAGTTGAAAAGAGAATTAAAGTAAACTATGATGTTTTAAGACGAAAATCGCTTCAAATTGAAAAAAGGGACCGAGTACAAAAAACAACGCATTTTCTCTCTAACGTGCGGTCAGCCTGCGCTCAACTAGCCAAGGAAAATTTAAAGCATTCCGCACACGCTTGAAGAGTTGTGTAAAATTTTTGGTGAAACTTTTAATGATATATTTGCATTTGGAGCAATTTTACGCCATATATAAGCCCCCGTCAATCCCCCCGGCCTCCATCTCGACTTGGAAGGGAAAGACACAATTGTTGAAGCAAAGAAGAGCTTGGAAAAGTCTTGAATTTATCCTAATTGAAAATTTGAAGAGTTTTTCTTAAGTTTTCTTATTTTATGTTATTATGAAGATTATTTTGAAAATGGTTATTGTGTCTTTTTATATAAACATGATTGTTACACCCTATATTTTCGTACGTAAAAGTGCATCGTAAGCAAACTAATGTAGGACTAGAAAATGAGATAATATTTGAAAGTATATAAAGTAATTCAATCATGTGACTTCAGAGGTTACAAATATTGAAGATCATGAACAACAAGTACAAAGAGGGTTGGAAGGTTCATAAGCTAAAGGAATTGAAGAAAATAATGTTTCGTCAAAAGTCGACAAGTTGTGAATGTTATAACATGTGCTTTTGGGGTAAGACTAGGGTGCTTAACATGATAAGGAAGTTATGTTATGATTTATGTTAGTCGTATGATAGTCGTGTGTTATGTTTTGAAGTCAAGTGAATTGTGGAACAAAAGTCGATGAAAGTCATCACAAGTTACGTTCATAAGTTTTACTGAAAATTTGGGTCAAATGTAACTATGAGTTTCTACCAATATACTTAGAGTTATGGGGTTTTTCATCCATCAAATTGAATCTCTATGAGTCTATTTTCTTACGCGTTAAATCTCTTGTCAATGCGACATCGGAGTAGAGAGATATATGTGTTTTTGCGAGACTGTGCAGACTGCTAGGTGACAAGTAGGTGTGTCACCTACTTGCTTAAATAAGAGTCCAAAAAGAGGCTATTTCAGGTCGGCCAAAGAGCACATTTAAGGGATTATCTCATGCAATATAACACTCATAATATACCACAATTAATCAGACCTAAACCCCTGCAAACATCCTCCCAAAAATTTCTCACAAACCCTAATTGATTTTCTCTCCCTTTCAAGTTCTAATTGGAGGTAAAACCTAGGGTTTGAAGAACCAAGATAGGAGCTAAGTTATCTAACAAATAAGGTAAGTTTACTGCTCTCTTTCATCCATTTTTTTTATTGTAATACATGGTAAGTCATTTTATATTTGAAAGAACTCACGGTACTATGATCGGAAGCCGTGAGTTTGAGTTATTCACTTGTCGCGAACTATTTTTGTGGACTGTTTCGTGTTGTTGTTGGGCTGCATATTTTAATATTGTTCTGTGGAGTTTTGGAGGAGGAAGGTTTTGGAGAAACATCACATAAATTCAAGGTGGTGGTCTGGTCGTTCGTCGTAATATTTTCGGGTTGTTTGACACTACTACGGTGGTCATTTTGTGTATGAAGAGATTAGGGTGTGTTGAGCTGTTTTGTAGTATTTTGTGGTGTATATAAGGTTGGAAAATAATGTATATATATGTTGTTATTGTCGTTTTCATGTGTTGTTGGTGTTATCTTGAATTTGGAGGAAGTAAGGATTATAGGGGAGATGCTGCCCATTTTAATACAAAAAAAGCTTGTCGTTCATTGTGCGATACTTGTACCTTTCGTAACTTAATGATAGTATTATTATCATTGTTGTAGATTAAGGTACGAAGAGGCGAGTTCAACTTGGTGATTGGAAAGATTGTGATAAGGTATGTTATGTCTAAGCTCTTCCTTCATTTTGGCATGATCTCGTAACTACATATGTTTGATAACGAGGCATAAAGAGAAGTTCAACCTCCCGAATTTATATACATTATCCTAGTCTCATAAGTTACAATATTCTCTCTTATCAAGACTTTATATTCAATTGAGTATTGTCTTCTAGTTAATAGAGAAAAGGTTATATATATATATATATATAGTATTTTCACCACCATCGAGCTATAATAGGTGGGCAGGTCATCAGATAGTAAATTTTATATCAAGCCAACTGTGGCCGAGCGCCTATGAGCGATCCTAGAATGGCAGAGATACAGAGCCTAGTATGGCCGAGCGATTATGAGCGAGCCTAATATGGCAGAGCAGTTACACGTTCTGAGCCTTATAGGGCCGGACATTAATTTTACTTACTATATTGAGAGAGTTGAGTCAGTATTAGTAGGTAAGTATATCACCAGATCATCTTTTACTCTAGTTACTTTCAGTTATTATATTATCAGTTCAGTTTCAGATTTGAGTTATTTTATTGCCTTACATATTCGGTACATTATTTCATACTGACATCCCTTTTCTGGGAACACTGCATTTCATGCGTGCAGGTTCAGACAGACAGACAGGTAGACCTCCTCAGTAGTTGTTGCCCGAGTTCAGCTTGATCGGTAAGCTCCACATCCTTCGGAATTGCCGGTAATCTCCATACCAAGTTTTCATGCCTCGGACCTAGGGGCGAGACCGGTACCCGGTGCCTCACCTAACCTAGCATAGCAACTTGTGACTGAGAGACTCTAAACATATAATCATACTTTGGCCAAGGGGCCACATTGCAAGACAATTTGCGAAGCAAAATATAAAACTGAACGGAAACTAGCTCTGACTAAACACCAATAAAAAGCTAGGCCGACAAGGCCGTCATAACTACTACAGCTGACAATAAAATATACATACAAGGCCTACGAGCACAACATACTACACTAACTGACAAGAAATGTCTACAAGCCTCTACCGATGGATGTACTTGATTGGAATAGGGACACGACATATATATATATATATATATATATATATATATATATATATATATATATATGTACATATATATATATATAGTCCCTCAATCGCAAGTTGATACGCTAGATTAGGTGAGGCACCGAGTGCTGGTCTCGCCCCCAGGTTCGGGGCATGACAAACTTGGTAATAGAGCAGTTCTGTACTAGGGAGTCTACAAGCCGTGTCTAGTAGGGTCTTGTTTATGATGTGTTGTGCACCACATTATATAAGCAGGGAACTACAGGGCATTTAGGAGTTGGTTACCCTTCTTTCAAATCTAAATCTTGTTGTAGAAGTGAGTTATAGGAAATTTGAGTTAAACTTACGTGTTGGTGTTGGCATACACAGATGACGGTAACTAGGAAGTCTACGGCTAGCCAGAGGAGAGATACAGCAGCAGGTGGGGGGACTAGCAGGTTACCCCTCAGTAGATGGGGCATAGTCTGAGGCCCAGGGCGAGACCCCTACTCATCCATAACCGAGGCATGTGCCACTGCTGCATTGCAGGATAGTATGGATATCTCCCGAATTCAGGCATTCGCCCAGAATATAAAAAGGGGTAGGCATCGGCAGCAAGGTACAAAGAGGACTGAGCAAGGGTAGCGTAAGAGAATGAGATTTCCCAGGTCTCAGGAGCAGTCTTAGGGTAGTTATAGGTCTTAGTACTTCGGACGGCCACCTAAGCCTCAGACACCTCAATTACAAGGTTACAGGTATGACATCCATACTCAGTCTGGACCAGATGAGAGCTCACTAGCGTCAGGTTTGCAGCAACAGTGAGGTTTAAGGCAAATATTATCATTTCCGTCGTGGTGTGACATCTGTGGTAGAGGACACTTGGGCCAATGCCAAGTAGGTTCCGATGCTTGTTATACATATGGGTATCCGGGGCATATGATGTGAGATTTCCCAAATAGAGATTCTAGGGGTATGGCACAACCAGCAAGTTCAACAACAGGATCATCTATGTTTGTGCATCCTTCAGGGGGCGAGTCTCAGTCTTCAGCTGGTAGAGGTTAAGGCAGAGGTAGAGTTCTAGTTCAGGTGGTAACCAAAACCGTATCTATGCTTTAGCGGGTCGACCGGACCAGGAGTCTTCACCAGATGTTGTGACAGGTATATTGACCATTTTCTCTCACGATGCTTATGCCTTAATAGACCCAGGATCTACTTTATTGTATATTACCCCATTTGTTGCGGGGAAGTTTGGACAATGCCTGAAATACTAAGTGATCCTTTTGCGGTATCTACACCGGTTGGAGAATCGATTATTTCTAGACGGGTTTACCGAGGTTATACGGTGATAGTTTGTAGTCATCAGACCTCAGCCAACCTAGCTGAGCTACAGATGATGGATTTTGATGCTATCATGGGTATGTACTGGTTGGCAGCTTGCTATGCCACAGTTGATTGCCGAGCAAAGGCAGTCGGATTTCATTTTCCGGGTGAGCCAGTCATTGAATGGGTAGGTAATATAGAGACACCCAGAGGTGGGTTTATTTCCTATATAAAGATGAGGAAAATGATCGCAAAAGGGTGCATTTATCATATTGTGCGAGTTAGAGATGCAGATGTTGAGATACCCACACTTCAGTCTATTCCCGTAGTCAAAAGGTATGCAGATGTGTTTCCAGATGAGCTTCCAGGTATTCCTCTAGAGCGAGAGATTGATTTTAGCATCGATTTTCTTCCGGTAACTCAACCAATATCCATCCCTCCATATAGAATGGCACTTGCCAAATTGAAGGAGTTGAAGGAGTAGTTAAAAAATCTGTTAGATAAAGGTTTCATTAGGCCCAATACCTCACCTTGGGATGTACCGGTACTGTTTGTGGGGAAGAAAGATGGCTCGCTGAGGAAGTATATCAATTATAGGCATATGAACAAGGGAACTATTAAGAATAAGTATCCACTTCCAAGGATCGATGACTTGTTTGATCAATTGCAGAGGGCTAGATGCTTTTCAGATTTGAGGTCGGGGTATCACTAGGTCAGAGTTCTGGAGAAAGATATTCCCAAGACAGCCTGTAGGACCCATTATGGCCACTTTGAGTTCCTTGTCATGTCCTTCGGGTTGATGAATGCACCCGCCATATTTATGGACTCGATGAATAGCGTATACCAGGGCAATCTACCATAGAAGCTATCCACCTTATTAGGAGGATGGTGGAACAATACAGGGATAGGAAGAAGGATCTCCACATGGTGTTTATTGATCTGGAGAAAGCGTACCACAGGATTCCTAGGGAGGTCTTATGGAGCTGCTTGGAGGCTAAAGGGGTTCTGAATGCCTACATTAGGGTGATTAAAGACATGTATTATGGAGCTAACACTCGGATTAGGACAGTAGGAGGCGACTCCGAGCACTTCCCGATTGTTACGGGGTTGCATCAAGGGTCTGCGTTCAGCCCATTCCTATTTGTCCTGGTGATGGCTGCACTAACTCATCATATTCAAGGAGAGGTTCTATGGTGCATGCTATTTGCTGATGACATAGTTCTAATTGATGAGATGCAAAGCGGCGTCAATGAGAGGCTAGAGGTCTGGAGACATGCCCTTGAGTCTAAAGGTTTCAAGTTGAGCAGGACGAAGACGGAATACCTTGAGTGCAAATTTGGGGTCGAGCCAATGGAAGAGGGAGTGGACGTGAAGCTTGACTCTCAAGTCATTCCCAAGAGGGGTAGTTTCACGTACCCTGGGTCGGCTATTCAGGGGATCGGGGAGATCGACGAGGATGTCACACACCGTATAGGGGTGGGGTGGATGAAGTGGAGGTTAGAATCGGGAGTCCTGTGTGATAAGAAAGTGCCATCATTACTAAAAGGTAAGTTTTATAGAGCAGTGGTTAGGTGTTCCATGTTGTATGGGACTGAGTGTTGGCCGGTTAAGAACTCACACATCCAGAAGATGAAAGTAGCAGAGATGAGGATGTTGAGGTGGATGTGCGGGCATACAAAGATGGATAAGATTAGGAATGAAGAAATTCGAGAGAAGGTGGGTGGCCCCCATGGAGGACAAGATGCGAGAAGCAAGACTCCGATGGTTCGGGCACATTCACAGAAGGAGCACTGATGCACCGGTGAAGAGGTGTGAGCAACTGGCTGTGGTGGGTACAAGGAGAGGTAGAGGGAGACCTAAGAAGAATTGGGGAGAGTTGATCAGGCAGGACATGGCACGACTTAGAATTGCTGAGGACATGGCCCTTGACAGGGAATTGTGGAGGTCGAGCATTAAGGTTGTAGGCTAGGGGGAAGTTGTTAATATTTCTACAGCGCACTAGAGTGAGATTAGCCAGTTAGGAGTTAGTTTTAGGATTCTAATGGTCGTCTACTGATGCAGGGCTTTAGCTGCTGGTTATTATTATACCTTCCATCTAATTTGTATTTCTTATATTGTTGTTATTTTATTATGATTCTATTGATGGTACTAATATATCGTCTCTTGTTGCTTTCTTGAGCTGAGGGTCTCCTGGAAATAACCTCTATGCCCCTAGGGGTAGGGGTAAGGTCTGCGTACATATTACCCTCCCCAGACCCCACTTGTGGGATTATACTGGGTTGTTGTTGATGAATAGCATATACCGACCATTTTTAGATCTATTTGTGATAGTATTTATTGATGATATTCTGATTATTCACGTTCAAAGGAGGAGCATGCGGACCACCTGCGAGTGATACTCCAAACCTTCTATGATCGTAAGTTGTATGCTAAGTTTTCTAAATGTGAGTTTTGGTTGAAGTCTGTAGCATTCTTGGGAAATATTGTATCTGATGAAGGTATAAAGGTAGATACTCAGAAGATTGAGGCCGTGAAATCCTGGCCTAGACCTACCATTCCAAAAGAGGTTCGTAGTTTTCTAGGCTTAGCAGGATACTACCAGAGGTTTGTAGAGGGTTTTTCTTCCCTTTCGGCACCATTGACGAATCTGACTCAGAAAGTAACTAAGTTTCAATGGACAAAGGCTTGCGAGCTTTGTTTCCAAGTGCTTAAGAACATGTTGACCTCAACGCCAGTTCTAACACTTCTATAGGGTTATGCTGTGTATTGCGATGCCTCAGGTGTCGGGTTAGGATGTGTCCTGATGTAATATGGGAAGGTAATTGCGTATGCTTCAAGGCAGCTGAGGAAGCACGAGAGGAATAATCCAACCCACGACTCAAGTTAGTTGCGGTTGTCCATGCACTTAAAGATATGGCGGCATTTATTTATATGGTGTTCATGTTGATGTATATACAGATCATAAAAGCCTGCAATATATCTTCAAGCAAAAAGTGTCAAATTTTCGATAGAGGCGATGGCTTGAGTTATTGAAAGATTACAATGTTAACATTCTCTACCATCCAGGGAAAGCTAATGTTGTAGCAAATGTATTAAGTCAGCGATTTATGGGTAGCTTAGTACATGTAGAAGTCGATAAAAGACAATTAACTAGAGAGATTCATCAATTGCCTTGTTTGGGGATTCGGTTAGTAGATTCTGATGATAGTGGAGTTGTACTCCAAAATATTGCAAAATCATCTCTCATAGCTGAAGTCAATGAAATACAGTACGATGACCCAGAGTTGGTCGAGTTGAGAGAGTGAGTTCCGCAACAGAAGAAGCCATTGTTAGAGCTCAAGGGATATAGGGTTCTCAGATTCAGGGGTCGCCTGTGTGTTCTAGATGTAGCAGGGCTACGAGGCCGGATTATGTCAGCGGCACATTATTCGTGGTACTCCATTCAGCCTGGGTCGACGAAGATGTATCATGACATTAAGGATGTATACTGGTGGAACGATATGCAGAAGAACATTACTGAGTTTATCACTTAGTGTCCTAGTTGCCAGCAGGTGAAGGTAGAGCACCAGAAGCCCAGAGGGCTAATGCAGACTATAGAGATATCGACATGGAAATGGGAGGTTATAAACATAGACTTTGTCACGGGTTTACCTCGTTCTCATCATAAGTTCGATTCTATATGGGTGATAGTCGATAGGCTCACAAATCAGCTCATTTCCTACCAGTCAGATCTACATATATAATAGAAGATTATGCAAAGTTATATATTAAGGAGATAGTGCAGCTACACGGAGTACCAGTATCTATTATATCTGATTGTGGGGCAGTTTACATCACATTTTTGGAGGTCATTTCAGAGAGGTCTAGGGACTCAGGTGAATCTCAGCGCAATTTTTCATCCACAGACTGATGGACAAGCTGAGTGCACAATTCAGATGCTAGGATATGTTACCATCATGTGTGTTGTATTTAAAACGAAGTTGGGATGAACATCTACCTCTTATCGAGTTTGTATATAATAACAGTTACCACTCCAGTATCCAGATGGCTCTGTACGAGGCTTTGTATGGGCGTAAGTGAAGATCTCCTATAGGGTGGTTTGATGTTGGAGAATCTAGGTTACATGGGCTAGACCTGGTCCGCATGCCGTAGAGAAAGTAAATCTTATTTGGGAGCAACTGTTGACAGCTTAGAGTCGTTAGAAGTCATATTCTGATGTGAGGCGACGAGACTTAGAGTTTGGGGTTAATGATGGGGTAATCTTAAAGGTATCACCTATGAATGGCGTGATGTGGTTTGACAAGAAAGGCAAGCTTAGACCATAGTATATTGGGCCTTATAGGATCATTTGGATAGTGGGCCAAGTAGCTTATGAGTTAGAATTGCCATTAGAATGAGAGGATGTCCATCCGATTTTTCACGTATCTATGCTACAAAAGTGCATTGGTGATCCTACTCGAGTGGTGCCCATAGATGATGTGCAGATAACGAAGGACTTGTCATACGAGGAAATTCTAGTTGCCATCCTAGATCGACAAATCCACAAGCTACGAAATAAGGAGGTATCCTCTTTGAAGGTTTTATGGAGAAGCAAGAATGTGGAAGAGATGACATGGGAAGTGGGGGAAGAAATGAAGTCTAAATTCCCCCACATATTTCAAACTGAAGATATGGCTCAATATGGGATACTACAACACAGCTCTATTCAGGCTAGTAGGTCATCAGGTAAGCTCTTATTTTTTGACTTTCAATATTTATGATTTACGGCTGTGTAAGGCAAAGTGTTGCTATTTATAGACGTTGGACATGTGCGGCATGAATAGTATGTTTTCTGGCTGTGTGCAGGTTGGTTTTAGTCTAGTGTATGGATGAGTCTCTAGAAAACTTTTCCAAAGTCTATAAGAGTAAATATTCGAGGACGAATGTTCCCAAAAGGGGAATGATGTTATACCCTATATTTTCGTACATAAAAGTGCATCGTAAGCAAATTAATGTAGGACCAAAAAATGAGATAATATTTGAAAGTATATAAAGTAATTTAATCATGTGACATCGGAGGTTACAAATATTGAAGATTATTAACAACAAGTACAAAGAGGGTTGGAAGGTTCAGAAGCTAAAGGAATTGAAGAAAACAATGTTTCGTCGAAAGTCGACAAGTTGGGAATGTTATAACATGTACTTTTGGGGTGAGACTAGGGTTCTTAACATGATAAGGAAGTTATGTTATGATTTATATTAGTCGTATGATAGTCGTGTGTTATTTTTTGAAGCCAAGCGAGTTGTGGAACAAAAGTCGATGAAAGTCATCACAAGTTACGTTCATAAGTTTTACTGCAAATTTGGGTCAAATGTAACTATGATCTTCTACTAAAATGCTTAGATTTATGGGGTGTTAAACCCATCAAATTGAAGCTCTATGGGTTTATTTTCTAACGCATTAAACTGTTTGTCAATACGATATCGGAGTAAAGAGATATATGCATTTTTGTGAGACTGCGAGGCTGCTAGGTGACAAGTAGGTGTGTCACCTACTTGCTTAAATGAGAGTCCAAAAAGTGTCTATTTCGGGTCAGACAAAGAACCCATTTAAGGGCTTATCTCCTGAAATATAACACTTATAGTATACCACAATTATCCAGACCAAACCCCTGCAAACATCCTCCCAAAAATTTCTCACAAACCCTAATTGATTTTCTCTCCCTTTCAAGTTCTAATTGGAGGTAAAACCTATAGTTTGAAGAACCAAGATAGGAGCTGAGTTATCCAACTAATAAGGTAAGTTTACTTCTATCTTTCATCCATTTTTTCTTCTGTAAATTCATGGTAAGTAATTCTATATTTGTAAGAACTCACGGGACGATGATCGGAAGTCGTGAGTTCGAGTTATTCACTTGTAGCAGATTGTTTTATGGACTGTTTTGTGTTGCTGTTGGGCTACGTGTTTTACTACTGTTCTGTAGAGTTTTGGAGGAGGAAGGGTGTGGATAAACATCACATAAATTCAGGGTGGTGGTCTGGTCGTTCATCGAAACATTTTCGGGTTGTTTGACACTACTACGATGGACATTTTGTGTATGAAGAGATTGGGGTGTGTTTGGCTGTTTTGTAGTATTTTGTGGTGTATATAAGGTTGGAAAATAATGTATATATGTTTTTATTATCGTGTTCTTGTGTTGTTGGTGTTATCTTGAATTTGGAGAAAGTAAGGATTATAGGGGAGATGCTGCCCATTTAAATGCAAAATAAGCTTGTCGTTTGTTGTGCGATATTTTTACCTTTCGTAACTTAATAATAGTATTATTATTGTTGTTGTAGAATAGGTACGAAGAGGCGAGTTCAACTTGGTTATTGGAAAGATTGTGATAAGGTATGTTAAGGCTAATCCCTTTCTTCATTTTGGCATGATCTCGTAACTACATGTGTTTGATAACGAGACACAAAGAGAAGTTCAAACTCCCAAATTTATATGCATTATTGTAGTCTCATAAGTTACAGTATCCTCACTTATCAGGACTTTATATTCAATTGTGTATTGTCTTCTTCTAGTCAAGAGAGTAGAGGTTATATATATATATATATATATATATATATATATATATACACACACACAAAGTATTTTCACTACTGTGTTCGTATTAGTATATATACTGTGTATGTATGTATATATATACACACATAGTATTTTCACCACTGTGTTCGTATTATACTAAGTTCGTATGATATTTTGGGACCTATTAGTATTTTTAGTTGAGGTCCTGAGGGCCTCGGGTGGATTCCGGATGGTTAACGGATCAAAAATTGGACTTGAAGCAATTCTTGAAATTTTTCAGGTCTGGTGCGATCGCACCTGTGGAATTTTTCTCGCATGTTTCGAACTAACAGAAGCGAGCTTGGCAGCGCAGAAGTGGTAGTGGTCGTGGGTGTGAGGAATATCCGCACCTACCTGATCGTAGATGTGGATGATTGGTCGCAAAAGCGCAAGGTTCCGCAGAAGCGGACTGCTTCTCGCATAAGTGAGTCTGCAGAAATGGAAGCTCGTTCAGAAGCGGAGGCAGTGGATCGTGGGTGAACCGCAGAATCAGGAAAAGGCTCGCACATGTGAGACTGCAGATGCAGCTAATTGAGTCACAGGTGCGGAACCCCTGGGAATATACATTTCGAAGGGGCTCCAAGCTTTTGACATTTTTAGACTTCAAACACCCGGCTAGAGGTTATTTTTCATAGGGAATTCATGGGAAATCTAGGTAAGTCACTTGTGATTATTGTTAGTAAATAATATTGAATTATCATTGAGTATTCCGACTAGAACACGTGTTTTTGAGGTGTAATTCGAGAATTTGGCCTAGGGATTTGAAGATAAGAATTTAGGATTTGGAGGTCGAGTAAAGGTCGGAATTTGGAAATTTTGGTATGGTTGGACTCGTGGTTGAATGTGCATTCATATTTTGCAACTTTTGTCAGGTTCCGAGATGTGGGCCCCACTGTTGACTTTTGGTTGACTTTTTAGATTTAATTGGAAAATTAGTATTTTCATATGGAATTAATTCCTATAATTTGTGTTGATTGTATCGAATTAATTGTGACTAGATTTGAGGCGTTTGGAGGCTAATTTGCGAGGCAAAGGCTTATTGGAATAGAGAATTGCACAGTTTGAGGCAAGTAATACTTCTAAACTTGGTTCTGAGGGTATAAATTCCCGAATTATGTGGTATATAAATTGTTTAGAGGTGTCGCACATGCTTGGTGACAGGCGTATGGGCGTGTGATCACGCCCAACTACGCCTTATGAAAAGGACAAGCGGACGTTACAAATATAACCTGACTATTTCGCCCAGAGTGGTGTTGTTCAATAATTAGCTAAATATGCACTCTCTCCCGAGTAATACATACTAAATAGGCACAGCTAATTGAGGATCCTATCAATTAACTACAACAACAGCGTAGTTGAACAAATAGAGATTAAACCGGGCAAACTATATTAACATAACAAGAAGTTCATCCTTCAATAGGTTCCATCAAAACCTTAGACTAAATATTTGGCTACTCATACTAGTGTTCATCATAACAAAAGTCAAATTCATCACAAATGGTAAAAATATAAAAAGGAGAAAGGAAGAACTCGATCTTGAATTATCCTCCTTGCCTCTTGCCTCTCCTTGCCTTCAACTAAGCTATAAAAACCTTGATAATGTTTCTTTGGGCGAGCTGGACCTTTTATAGGTTAAGTGGAATTATCCCCGAACTTCCATGTTTACCCCTGAATTCTATTTTTCCGAACTGGACTAGCACGGTCGCACTACTGACCGCGCATATGGCATAACATTCTGCCTCGAACTTCTGGGCTAGTGTGGTCGCGCTAGTGGACGCGCTAGTGGGCGCGCTAGTCTGGGTCATCAATTTAGCCCTTCTTTCTCTCTTCTTTCAACGTACTCAGCTCCGAGGGGCTTCCCTTGCTTCAGTTTAGCTCCAAATACAATTCTAAGTCCTCATAAGTGCAACTCGCTCCTGCAGAACATGAAATTCACAATTAGAGCCAATTTATCATCATTTAACTATCCTATAACAGTGAAACATAATCAAGATGAGGCATAAACAGTCGCCAAATTACATGAATCTAGCATATTATCAACACCCCACACTTAAATCATTGCTAGTCCTCGAGCAATCCACCACATTCTATAAAGGTTCCTTCACTAAGCCTTTTCCTCTAACGTATCACACCAAGAACAAATCACTAAAGTTACGCCTAGTAGTGAACAATTTTTGCCTCAAAAGTTGACTCTCACGTGTCGTGCAATATTCGCACTTACTCAAATTACTCTATACAAAAGTCAAGACTTACCTTTCCTTTGTGAATCACATGCCCTCACATCACATAAGAGAATAGTTCCACAAATATTAATATTAAGAATAATTAGGAACTTAGATAGACAAAATTCGCTCACTCTCAAAAAGAACATCCATATGCCACAAAGATGCACCATATGCTTGCCCGTAGTGTACTACTCTACTAATCGAGCCCATTCAGTCTAAGATCAATTAGGACTTCACTTGGTTGTAATGTAGGCTAAGGGACAGGTAGGATATATTTGGATATAGTGACTAACTTCCCTAAGCACTTTTAATACAATCACATTAACCTTCAAAACCATATTTATGTCAACCAGACATTCCACTGCATTTTTATTTCTAACATCCTACTCCATTAGGTGAAATTGTATCAAGTCACCACTTATCAAATACTACATTTACTCATTCTCTTTTTTTCCTTCTTTTTTTCTTTTTAAGTAGTGCTTATTCTTTTACTTTTCCAAAAACTGCACCTTTCCTCTATTTCATCGGCTCCACTCAAAAACCAAACCACCACCCCACACTTTAGCTTTTGCATATTTCAAGACCATTCAAGTGCTCATGGGAGGTAAAGGGGTTTCAAACATATGGGTCATTCAAACAATTAGTTAAGGTTCGCAATGTGGTTGCCAAAGAAACAGGCTTATAGGCTCAACGTGGTTGACTACGATGTATTACATTTAGGTGGGTCAACTTTATATATCTGGCTTAACAAAGAAATGCCTATATCACTTCTAAGACTGAATGTAGCTACTATTTCGCTTTGCAAACATACGGGGCAAGTTCTAGGTATCAAATGTAAAGCATAAAATACAGTACAACTCACACACACATGGCACATGACTCATTCCAGATTGGCTTATCAATACACTCTCGTTTGAGTATTCAAGTTAGTTACAAACATACAATTTAAGGCACTTTAGCAAGAATCAGCCGCTAAGACTAAGCATTACACTCTAGTATCTACTGTGTTCAGGTGTATCAACGCCAAGGGTTTCTCTTTCTATTTCAGCTCGTAACCCATCAATACTAACTAAAACTAAATTCAAAATAAACAAAAACTAACTGCACCCGGTTCAAGCTAAACCCTTGGAAAAGAACCGTAGCCCAAAGAAAAACCAAGGGGGAGTTACTACACTACCTAAAACAATAAAAAATCTTTTTGGTATTTTCTTTAGATTACTTCCCTCAAGAAAACTGTCTAAAAGATCTGTCATCAGGAAGAGTCTCCATATTCCTGTTTTTTTTTATTTTTACGTCGACTTAGACCTCCAAGAACCCCGTTAAAAGAGATCCGTCATCGGGACAAGTCAACTTACCTACCTTAAGCTTACCTAATTTAACTATTACTCAAAACACCAAAAACAATCAAGAAGAAACAAAGAAACATCAAATAGTCAAATTGTTACATATACATACATACATTGAAGTATCCCCCACCCCACACTTAAAAGGAAGCCATGTCCCCATGGCATACAAAATCAAGAGCATTAAGGTAAAGGAACTTCCCTGAAATATCACTCTTGATCGGAGACCGTGTCTGGGTTCAAATTACAAGCACAACCCAGAGCTCTCAGCTAGCCCAAGATTTTCTTCTCCGATTTCACCTGCTGGGCAGCCACCACGTCAACACATGTACCCAAGTTAGCGACCGAGGTACGCAATCCAGCCACCTCCTACTCCAAAGTTGTGAACCGGATAACCCGAGCAGCTCCAGATGGTGCGACAGTCCAGATGGTGCTGCAGCTACTGCAATTTGCTCATGGGCCTGTGGATCGGCCCCCACATCCTCCTGATCAGCCTCCGCATCCTCAGACTCATCAGATTCACCACTATCATCACCATCTGCTGCCATCGGCTCCTTACCAGTAGTGACCTTGTCAGCTCAGAACTTGTGGTCTATTGGCACTCTCCCATCCATATCCAGATTTTCCGGTACCCGAGCTGCCCGGCAAAGTTTAGTAACCAATGAAGGGAAGAAAAACCCATACCTTTTCACCGGACAATGGGTGAACATCTCCTCATGAATCACTTTGGCTACGTCAAAGTTGTGACCATTAATAAAGAACCAAATCAGAGCCATTCAAGGACCATTCACCTCTGTAGTATTGGAAGACGGGATCAGGTAGTTGTTGATAATATACAACTAGCACTTCCCTTCAAAGGTTAGCGCCGAGGAGTTAAACTTCCGACCATACTTCATCCAGACAATATCCTTTCGGGGTACACAGATTGTTTCAAAGAACATCGCCCACTACGTGTGTGATCTGTCATACCCCTCATAATAGTCATCATAAGGATCCACAGGAGGGGGCAGCTGGTACATCGTCCGTATAGCCTCAACAGAGGCATCCACCTCCTTTCTGTGCACAGTTACTACACCATTCACATGTTCTTTCACATTGGCGTAAAACTCTCGGACAACCATCACAATCCCCTCGCCCGGCTCGTCAATGAAGGTTTGTAACCCCCACCTTACCAGCTCAGTATACATGTGAGGGCAGCCCAGCTAGACCGATCCTATATCTATGCCCTTTTCCAGTATCAGCTTTTTAGTGGCCTTATCCGTAAAGTGGTCCTGATCCTTGGCAAATACAAACCTACTACTATCAAAGGACGAGTAGAAGCTGACCCGTATGCCCTGGATGATCCAGCTTGATTGCTAGAAGAGGCACCTGTGGTGCGACGTTTCCTAGATAGAGCCATAGTACTTGGAAAAAGGAATAACATTAGCACAGCCCAAAAATAATTGAGACGCAATGCGGTTACTCAGACTTCACGCGTACAATTGGTCGCAATTACTCAATTACATTCACTGAGGCATTTACACAAACACCTTGTGGGCATTATATACTCACACCCCATTTCAAACATGTTATAACCCTAAAACCACCACAATGTCCCCAAAATCACATACTAATTCAAGCTACACTCCACCAATCTTACCACCCACAATCACTACAACATATGCTATAAATTTCTACTAAGAAAAGAAAAGAAAAAAATAACTACATAATTACAAAAATAAAAAATAAAATTCTGAAGAAAAAAAAATGGCACAAAGAAATCATACCTGTAGTGAGAGAATGTGAGGAGAAGTGAAGAAGAGTAAGAGAGAGCGTGGCTTGAAACTTGGGGAAGGTGGGTTGGGAATTTGAAGAAGATGGGAGTTGAAGAAGATGGAATTTGGAAGAAGAAGGGGGTTAGGGTTCTTTTGTTTTGCTTGAACGTTGGGGGAATTGGAGTTGAAGAGGGGGTGGGGGGTTAATTAGAAGGGAGGGGGGAGAATAGAATAAAGGAAAAGAAATTAACATAGAAAAATTAAAAAAACTATTTTAAGTTAAAGGAAAAAAATGCATTAGTTAGGCGGGACTAGCGCGGTCGTAGCGCGACCGCGCTAGTCCAGGCAGAACACTTGGCCATATGCGCGATCGTGCTAGTGTTTTGGAGCTAAGGCAGAACACTTGCCCATATGCGCAGCCTGTAGCATGGCGGGTAGCGCGAGCGCGCTCCTGGGCACGAATTATTTTCATTTTTTCACCTGTTCTTTCCGCTTCCGATGGACTTGTCAACTACCCAAGCTCACCTGCATTGGTTAGTACTTCCCAAACTCAAAATTAACAACTACTACTATCATTGTGTTGCCTCCCAACCAGTGCCTTAGTTAATATTGTGGCATGACAATCATAACAAATCAATGGGTTGCCTCCCATGCAACGCCTGATTTAACGTCGCGACACGACACAAACAAGCGCATTTAAGGCTCGCTCGACCTCTGAGGTTCAGTCAAATGGATCTCTAACACTTCCTTTGGCTCATTCATGCCTACATATAGTTTCAGTTTCTGCCCATTGACTCTAAATGTGTGAGAGTTTTTCTTTAAGTCAATCTCTATAGCCCCTGAAGGGAATACTTCGACCACTCGAAATGGGCCAGACCATCGTGACTTGAGCTTACCCGGGAATAGCCTTAATCTTGAGTTATAGAGAAATATCATGTCCCCGGTGTTCAAATGTCGCCCAACAATGTTCTTGTCGTGCAACCTCTTCATTCTTTCTTTGTACAACCTTGTGCTCTCAAAAGCAAGATATCGGAACTCGTCGAGCTCATGCAATTCTGTGACTCTCGTTGTGCCCGCAGCCTCAATGTCTAGATTCAACTGTTTCATTGCCCACCAACCTCTATGTTCAAGTTTCACTGGCAAGTGGCAGGCCTTCCCGAACACCAACTTATATGGTGACATACCAAGTGGTATTTTAAAAGCAGTTCTGTAGGCCCAGAGTGCATCATCTAGCTTTTTTGCCCAATCAGTTCTTTTGGCGTTCATAGTTTTGGTCAGTACACTCTTTATCTCTCTATTAGACTGTTCGACCTGTTGACGAAGCTTGTGTGTATATTAATTTCTGCTCGTACTCTGTCAAATTCTAGTATAGTTTATGATATCGTCCCATAGAGATTGGACAATCTAAGCTACAAACTTGTAATATTTTGACTACTATTTGAGAGAACCAAATTGATGAAAAGTGTGTTTGAAATTATAAATTAAGACAAATTTCTTCTGAAAAGTTTATATGTAAAAAGAGTTGGGAATCGTTGAATTCACTTGATATATCATTACAATAAAATCTCAGTTTCATACGTATTTCTCTAAAGAATAATTGCTTATTGCTAATACAATTATATTTTTATACTAAGAAATAAATAAATAATTAACACTCTGTGAGGTTATGTCAATTAATTGATTTAAAACTAGTGACGATTAAACTGAAATATCTTGCCTGAATTGTGCTCAAGTGTAGTAAAAACTTCATGAGAATATTTTTACTAGAAAATCAATAATCTTACAAAAAATTACTTTGACTCTAATATATTGTTCTCAAGTGTAGTAAAAACTTCGTGAGAATATTTTTACTAGAAAATCAATAATCTTGCTTTTAACAATTCCTCTGTGAGAATTAAAACTGAGGAAAGCAAGATTACAGACTTGAAATAATAATCTTACTAAAAATTACTTTCACTCTAATATTATTTTCATCAGTTATTATATATTAATTTTGCTCCGTGAGAATTACAAAATTAATATAATAATAACTTAGATATAAAATATGTAGATGTGATAATAATGATTAAAAAATTTCCATTCCATAACAATATTAAATATAAATAGAGTTTCAGGCCAAGAATGTATTTAAACTGAGATAGTATTATAATTATATCAAGCTTCATCAACTATCCCAACAAAAAGAAATTACTCCATTATGAAGTAAGAAAAGCTAAAAAATATTTTCAAAAGACTAAGAATATTTTTACTACAAAGAGAGACTAGAGAAAGAGACCAAGATTACTCTTCTCTTTCTCTTTAGAACTTAAGAAAAACTAGATAGGAATTTGGATACAAAGTGGGATGATCTTTCTTCTACAAATATATGCCTATTTATAGGAAAATTTCTATAAGACCTTGGTGAGAATTTGCAAGATAATATCAATATATCTTATGGCCTTGATGAGAAATTGACATGGCAATTTGTCATGAAATTTTGGTGAGAATTTGCCATAACTTTTGTATCTCTTGACTTTGTGTAGACTTAGATGAAGTTGTCACGGATGTATCCTTCTTCCTTGAACTGTAGGTTCTTTCTTTTTCTCTTTTTTCATGTATTCTTTTTCCTGCAAGGATTGTTAGAAAAGTGCGAGAATAAGATATAAATTGGTCATGTTTTATAACTAAAATATTATTTTTTTTATTAAAATATAAGAATAATTTATATCCATCAAATACTCCCACACTTGAATTTTTGCTCGTCCTCGAGGAAAAGAATTTTGAAAAAAAAATATGTATATTACTATTTTTTGTTTGAAATTATGGTTACTCTTATAAAATGAAAATTTAATCAAATAATATCATGCTTTCAAACTTTATAAATTTTCTATATTCATCAAATCTTTACCTTGTTTTTACTTTTATTTTTATTCAACAAAAATTGTACCTTCTTTCTTTTTGAGACTTCTCTGAAATTGATAACTTTATGATCATTTGCATTGAGTATTATTCATCTTTTGTCCGTAGGCTTGCCTTTTATGTCTATCTCCACTAATGTAGACTAAAGGTTATATTTGTAGTGACTTGCCTTTTTCAGTTTTGGAGTAGAATATTTCTAAGATCAGACTTTCCAAATATTTGCTATTTTTTTTGGGTACTTATACTGGTTGAACATAAGATCAATCTCTCATTTTTTTTTCTTTAATTCTGATTCTTTCTCAAAATAAGCTCCAAACTTATTTTCTAAAAAAGGACTTTTCAAATCATAAGCACGAATGTGATATTTAAATTTGGGCATATTTAGGTATTAAAAGAAAAAATAGGTCTTCAAGCTTCAAAATAGGTGCTAGGGATTTATTTTTTTTGTAGTAAATTTTTGTGCAATATCTAAAAAAGGCTGATGTAAACAAAGAAAGCCTAAATTCATATTTCAAAAATCAGTGTTGTCTAGGATTTCGTCTCGAAAGACATTTAGGGCAAGTTCTAGCATATAGATTATAAGTTCTACTTGCTTTTTGATCATAATGCTTCTCAATCTCAGAATGTCTTGCCAAGTATTGAAGATATTTATTCTTGCCTTCATAAAAATAAACTTAAAAACAAGAAAGTTATGTGGTAAATATAAAAAACATATATTTGATATAGAATGATAAGAGTTTTATTTTGATAAATTAACACGTTACAAGAGGCAATATTAAAATATATATATATATATATATATATATATATATATATATATATATATATATATATATAGATAGATAGATAGATAGATAGATAGATAGATAGATAGATAGATAAATAGATAGATAGGTAAAAATCTTTTTGGCTATCAAATATAAACTACAGAAGAAAGCTTGAAAGAAACTGCATCCACACACTTTTTGCGTACAAATAACAAGTCTAGTTTGTAGATAAACTAAAAAATTACCTGTGCCAACATATGAATTACATTATTAAATGGTTAACCAACCAGTTATTTAGGCATACCGATCACCATGAAGTTACTCCTATATAGGTGACTCTATTTTTGTAGAGGCCTTCATGAGATGTTCTGGTTGTACAATAACCTGGATATTAACTAGATCAATTGATTAAGCATTTAACTATTTAAATCTATGTTGGACTTATGAGGCTCCATTGCTTTTCCCTCAATGGCTACGGGTAAGGAACCATAGTTCTGAGTTTAACGTTGTCAGCTCGACTAATTAATTGTAGACTTCATCAATCTATCAAAGTGACAAATGGTTGTTGCTCAAAATGCCCTCCAAAATATAATTTTAACTTGTGACCGTGTCACGACCCCGATTCGCCCTCTGTGAACCATCGTGACGGCACCTAGTCTCTACGACTAGGTAAGCCTAATTTGCGGAAGAAAAACCAAAATTTTCGAAAGTAAATAATTTAAAACAGAAGTAAAGCAGTAACAATGTTTGAATGTTCCGCTCGGCATACACCATGTTTAACTCTCAATACCAAACATAAATCGAAGACCCGGAAACCCATGAATCACAAGCTAAGATCAATACTATATAGCTCTAACTCCGGAATGTCTAATAAGAACAGGAAGGTACAGAAGGGCTAAATACTAAAAGCAGGAACAGAAAAGGACTTCTCGGTCTGCGGACGCGACAAATGTACCTTGAAGTCTCTAGAGTGGTCGCCTCCCTCAAGGATAGTAGACCTGATCAACGGTACCTAGATATGCACATGAAAAACATGCGCAGAAGAGGCATGAGTACACCACAGCGGTACTCAGTAAGTGCCAAGCCTAACATCGGTTGGGTAGTGACGAGGAGGTCAGGGCCCTACTGAAGTTAAATAAAATATAAATATCAACATTATAGAACGGAACAGTATAAATAAGTATAGACGTAAAATAACATAGGATGAACAGAACATCAACAACTATACAGAATAAGGTAAACATGGAAAGGAAATACAACTCAGCACCAATAGTAACAATCGGGGATTTCCCAGGATACCGTCCTGTAGTCCTATCTTTACATATACATCATATATATGTCCGAAAGATCTCCCGGGATACCGTTCTGTAGTCCATCATATATATGTCCGAAAGATCTCCCGGGATCCCGTCACGTAGTCCAACTCATAGTGCGTGGGGATCTACCAGAATCCCATTCCGTAGCCCCAAATGTAAATACCTAGTACTGAGGGAATCTACCGGGTGCATTCCCGTAGTTCCATATAACTGTGCAGGGGGATCTACCGGGAATCTAACCCGTAGTCCCAAAGTAAACAGACTAGTGGGAGCTACCGGAATCCCACATCCGTAGTCCCAATGTAAATACACAGCAACAGCAAGAAGATATACAGAAATGGCAAAATTTCATATTAAGGCAATAAGTGATTCAAACCTAGCATGCTGCACAGAATTCAAGCAAGGTATGTTGAATCAAATAAAGCAATTAAGTAACTGAGACATACTTTCCTAAGCTAACAACAAGCTTAATAGTGCAAGTAATAGAAATAAGAAAGGAAACATACTAGTATTTAGTTAAAGAAAATCGGATTTCCAACAATTAGCACAAGTACGCACACAGCACCTCACGTACAAGGCATTTCAATTACCAAACATACCAATCCTAAGGGAAAGGTCCCCCACACAAGGTTAGACAAGCCACTTACCTCGAACTAGCTCAAAATCAACCTGACACCACGCTCTTGCCATGAGTACTCGATCCAAATGGCCCAAATCTATTCAATTCAATTGTATAATGTAAATAACACTTCAAGTAACTGATTCTACAATTAAATTCTAAGCTAATACGCGAAATTATATAAAATGACCAAAATGCCCCTCGGGCCCACGTCTCGGAATCGGGTGAAATTTATATTTTCGGAATCCTCATACTCTCACAAGTCTATACATAACAAGAACACTAAAATCGGAGTTCAATTGGCCCCTCAAATACCCCTTTTTGTTTCTCTTAAACTCAAGCCCTAATTACCCATTTCTCCCAATTTTTCCAACACTAATCAGGTATTTAATGATATAAAACGAGTTATGAAGTCAAAAATGTTAACTCCAAGTGATTCCCCTTGAATCTCTCTTCAAACCTCTTCAAAAAGCTTCAAAATCGCCTAACAATGGAGGAAACTAGGCTAAAATTCGCGAAATAACCCTTTTTAAACATTCTGCCCAGGTATTTTAATTCCTTCTTCTCGAACGCGGTCAAGGACCTCGCGTTCGCGAAGCACATAAAGTTGTTGACCAAAAGTTTTCTTACGTGAACACAACACTGCTCTCGCGAACGCATTGCTTCCACTGACCAACCCTTCGCGAACGCGAAGAGCAATTCCACCTCGAAGCCAGCAGACCACTTCCTTCTACGCGAACGCGATACCCTTCCCGCGAATGCGATGCTCAAACATCACCACCCTTCGTGAACGTGAAGGAAAAATTCCATCAACCCCCCACTGACTCTTCGCGAACGCTAGTGTCCACTCTCAAACGCGAAGGGTAAAATCTCTCTACAACAGCTGAAAAAAACCCTGCAACTTTTTAACAACTTGAAATGATCCGTTGAGCATCCGAAATACACCCGAGGCCCCCGAGACCTCAACCAAAGGCATCAACATATCCTAAAACCTTATTCAAACTTGTACCAATCTTCAAAACACTTCAAACAACATCAAAACAACCAAAACACATCGGATTCAAGCCTAAGTTTCAAAAATCTTCCGAATTCCACTTTTGATCAAAAACCCAACCAAACCACGTTCGAATGACCAGAAATTTTGCACACACATCCCAAATAACATAACGGAACTATTGAAATTCTCAAAATTCCATTCCGACCCTCAGATCAAAATCTCACTATCGACCCGGAAACTTCCAAAATTCAACTTTCGGCATTTCAAGCATAAATTAGCTACGGACCTCCAAAATACAATCTGAATACACTCCTAACCTCGCAATCACCAATCGGAGTTAACAAAACCATCGAATTTCCGTTCTGAGGCCGTCTCCACACTATTCCGACTACGGTCATTTTTCCAACACTTATGCTCTCATTTAGGGACTAAATGTCCCAAAACTCCCCGAAACTCAAAACCGAACATCCCGGCAATCACATTAGCAGAAATAAACTTGGGGAAAGCAGTTAATAGGGGATCAGGGCATTAATTCTTAAGACGAACGGCCGGGTCGTCACATCCTCCTACACTTAAACATTCATTTGTCCTCCAACGAGCATAGAGACATACCTGAACTAGTGAAAAGATGAGGGTAACGACTGCACATATCTTGCTTGGTCTCCCAGGTCGCCTCCTCGACCGGCTGACCCTGCCACTGAACCTTCACTTATGCAATATTCTTTGACCTTAGCTTTCTAACCTGCCTGTCCAATATTGCCACTGGCTCCTCAACATATGATAAATCCTTGTCCAACTGGACTGAACTGAAATCCAACACGTGCGATGGATCGCCGTGATACCTCCGGGGCATTGAAACATGAAATACCGGATGAACTCCTGCCAAGCTGGGAGGTAAGGCAAGATCATAAGCAACCTCCCCAGCATGCCTCAATATCTCAAAAGGGCCAATAAACCTCGGACTCAACTTCCCTTTCTTCCCGAATCTCATAACGCCCTTTATATGCGAAACCCGAAGCAGAACCCGCTCTCCAACCATATAGGAAACATTGCGAAACTTCTGATCCGCGTAACTCTTCTGTCTGGACTGGGTTGTGCGAAGTCTATCTTGAATCACCTTAACCTTCTCCAAAGCATCCTAAACTAGGTCTGTGCCCAACAATCTGGCCTCACCTGGCTCAAATCAACCCACCGGAGATCTGCACCGCCTACCACATAAAACCTCATACAGTGCCATCTGAATGCTGAACTGATAGCTGTTGTTGTAAGCAAACTCCGCCAACGGCAAGAACTGATCCTAAGACCCACCAAACTTAATCACACACGCACAGAGTATATCCTCAAGAATCTGAATAATGCGCTCGGATTGTCCATCCATCTGAGGGTGAAATGTTG
Organism: Nicotiana sylvestris; assembly: GCF_000393655.2. NCBI lineage: Eukaryota > Viridiplantae > Streptophyta > Magnoliopsida > Solanales > Solanaceae > Nicotiana > Nicotiana sylvestris. The sequence goes on from NC_091065.1 coordinate 171,945,942, forward strand.
TACTCAACTCTACCCGATTACCTAACTCATCCAGAACGGCTATCCAGAACTGTGATGTGAACTGGGTACCTCTATATGAAATGATGGAAACCGGAATACCATGCAGACGAACAATCTCCCGGATATAGATCTCCGCCAGCCGCTCGGAGGAATAAGTAGTACACACAAGAATAAAGTGGGAAGACTTGGTCAGCCGATCCACAATCACCCAAATAGCATCAAACTTCCTCAACATCCGTGGGAGCCCAACTACAAAGTCCATGGTGATCCGCTCCCACTTCCACTCCGGAATCTCTATCTGCTGAAGCAACCCACCTGGTCTCTGGTGCTCATACTTCACCTGCTGACAGTTGAGACACCGAGCTACGAATCCAACTATATCTTTCTTCATCCGCATCCACCAATAGTGTTGTCTCAAATCCTGATACATCTTTGCGGCACCCGGATGAATGGAATACTGCGAGCTATGGGCCTCCTCTAGAATCAACTCTCGAATCCCATCAACATTGGGTACACAAATCCGACCCTCCATCCTCAATACCCCATCATCACCAATAGTCACCTCTCTGGCATCATCATGATCAACCTTGTCCTTGAGGACAAACAAATGAGGGTCATCATATTGTCGCTCCCTGATATGATCAAATAAGGAAGACCGAGAAACCACGCAAGCTAGAACCCGACTGGGCTCCGAAAGATCCAATCTAACAAACTGGTAGGATAAGGCCTGAACATCCATCGCCGTAGGCCTCTCCGATGCTGGTAAATAAGCCAAACTCCCCAAACTCTGTCCGGTGACTCAAATCATCGGCCAAAACATTGGCCTTGCCCGGTGGTATAAAATAGTGATATCATAGTCTTTTAGCAACTCCAACCACCTCCTCTGGTGCAAATTTAAATCATTTTGCTTGAACAACTGCTACAAGCTCCGATGGTCAGTATAAATCTCACAGGGAACCCCGTATAAATAATGGCGCCAAATCTTCAGGGCGTGAACAATGGCAGCTAACTCAAGGTCATGAACAGGGTAGTTCTTCTCATGTATCATCAAATGTCTAGATGCATAGGTAATCACCCTACCGTCCTGCATCAACACCGCTCCGAGGCCAACCCTCGAGGCATCACAATAGACCGTATAAGACCCCGAACCTATAGGTAGTACCAAGATTAGGGTTGTGGTCAAAGCTGTCTTGAGCTTCTGAAAGCTCGCCTCATGCTCCTTCGTCCACTAAAACGGAGCACCCTTCTGGGACAACCTTGTCATAGGGGCTGCAATCGATGAAAATCCCTCCGCAAACGACGGTAATAACCCACCAAACCAAGGAAACTGCTGATCTCTGTAGCTGAGGATGGTCTGGGCCAACTCTGTACAGCCTCTATCTTCTTCGGACCACCTGAATACCCTCACTCGATACCATGTGGCCTTGAATCCAACCAAAACTAACATTTCGAGAATTTAGCATATAACTTTTTCTCTCTCAAAGTCTGAAGCACAGTCCTCAGGTACTGCTCATTATCTTCCCGACTCCGAGAATACACCAGTATATCATCAATAAAGACAATGGCGAACGAGTCAAGATGCGGCCGGAACACACTGTACATCAAATGCATAAAGGCTGTTGGGGCATTGGTCAGCCAAAATGACATAACAAGGAACTCGTAATGACCATACCGAGTCTTGAAAGCAGTCTTCGGGATATCTGGCTCCCGAATTTTCAACTAATGGTAACCTGAGTGCAAATCAATCTTAGAAAACACTTGTGCACCCTGAAACCGGTCAAACAGATCATCAATACGAGGCAAAGGATAACAATTCTTCACTGTATCCTTTTTCAACTGGTGATAATCAATACACATATGCATAGAACCATCCTTTTTCTTCACAAACAAAACAGGAGCACCCCAAGGTGATACACTGGGCCGAATTAAACCCTTATCAAACAATTCCTGTAATTGATCCTTCAACTCAGGAGGAGCCATACGATACGGAGGAATAGAAATGGGCTGAGTGCCCGGCAACAGATCAATGCCAAAATCAATATCTCTATCAGGAGGCATGCCTAGAAGATCAGCTGGAAATACATCGGGAAAATCCCGTACTACTGGAACTGAATCAACTAAAGGGGTATCAATACTAGCATCTCTCACATAAGCTAAATACGCGTCACACCCCTTCTCAACCATACGCTGAGCTTTAAGAAAAGAAATAACTCTACTAGGAGTGTAATCTAAGGTACCTCTCTACTCAACATGTGGTACACCTGGCATAGCCAGCGTTAGAGTTTTGGCGTGATAATCAAGAATAGCATAATGGGGCGACAACCACTCCATGCCCAAGATAATATCAAAATCAACCATGCTGAGTAATAATATATCGGCTCTGGTCTCAAAACCACTAAAAGCAACCAAACACGACCGATAAACGCGGTCCACAACAAGATAATCTCCTACAAGAGTAGAAACGTAAATAGGGGAACTCAAAAAATCCCGAGGTACACCCAAATGCGGAGCAAAATAAGAAGACACATAAGAGTAAGTAGAGCTTGGATCGAATAGAACCGATGCATCTTTGTAGCAAACCAATATAATACCTGTGATGACAGAATCGGAGGCAACAACCTCGGTACGAGCAGGAAGGGCATAGTACCTGGCCTGGCCTCCCCCTCTAGGGCGACCTCTACCTCCCCGACCTCCACCTCTAGCTGGCTGAGCAGGTGGGGTAGCAACTGGAGCTGTAACCATAGATTGAGAACTCTGTGGGGCACGTTATGGCTGAGAAGTCTGTGGAGGTGCACCCCTCCCAAGTCTGGGGCAATCCCCCACCATATGGCATGTGTCGCCATACTCAAAACAAGCTCTAGGAGGACGTGGTTGCTGTGACTGGCTAGGGTCAGGTCTGTTGGACTAACCTTTGAAAGCACTCCGCGCAGGAGGCACGCTAGATACCGGTGGTTCATAATAAGGCTCCTGAGGTCTAGGAGGAATTGGAGCACTATTGGCTACTGGAAGAGTTGAATGAACTGGGCAACTTATATAACCCCTACCATGATGACCTGCAGTTGGGGTACGGGCACTAGAATAATGGCTCGACTCTCGAGACCTCTTGGTCTCCCTCTCCTCTCTCTCCCTAGAATGCATACCCTCAATCCTCCTAGAAATGTTCACCACCTGCTGATAAGAAATATCCATCTCTAACTCACGATCCATGGTAGATCTGATGTTGGGAATAAGGCCCTCAATAAATCGGTGAACTCTCTCGCGAACAGTAGAAACCAAGGCTGGTGCATGCCTAGCCAAACTGGTGTAAAGGACAGCATACTCTGAAACAGTCATAGCACCCTGGCACAAATGCTCAAACTCCACGCGCCAAGCGTCCCTGAGGCTCTGAGGAACATACTCCCTCAGGAACAGATCCAAAAACTGAGCCCAAGTTAGTGAAGCAGCCTCGAAGCTCTGATAGGCATCTCCTCGAAGCTAAAAGGTAGTGAAAGAAACCCCGCTTGATCCTGAGATACCCATGGTATAGAGATACGATAACACTCATCAAGAAATCCAGAGCATCCTCCGATGCTAGAACATTGAATACATGAGGCTTGTATTTCTTGAACCTCTCGAGCCTCAGCTACTCATCCTCGGAAGAAGCTGCCGTGTCCTCTGGCTGAGGTGGCACTGCAGACGGTACAGGGATAATGTCAAGGACCTACTCGACATACACTCACTACTCAGGAGTGCGGGCGGCGGGAGTCCGTGCTCCTCCCCCGGCCTGGGATGTGGCTGTAGTAAGGGGAAGCAACCCTACCTGAGCCAAGGTGGTATGCATGCTCATGAACTGTGCCAGAGTCTCCCGAAGAGCTGGAGTAGTTGTTGAAATAGGCATGTCAGGTTCCTGGACTCGGGCTGGATCCGCTTGTGGTACCTCGGCGGCAGCTTGCGCAGGTGCCCTGGCTGCACCATGTGCGCATCCTTGGCCTCTACTCGGCCCCGGCCTCTAACGGCTGCAATAGGGGGCGCGGGTGCCTGATCGTCTCAGGTAGCACGTGTCCTTATCATTTGTGAGAGAATAGAAGACAGAACTTTAGAATGATGATGTCAAAATATCGCACGACAAGAAAATTAAATGAAGTGGAATTTTCCTAACAGTTACATAGCCTCTCGTAGATAAGTACAGACATCCCCGTACCGATCAGCAAGACTATAATAAAGCGGCTTGTGATACATGACTCCTATGAACCTAGAGCTCTGATACCAACTTGTCACGACCCCTGTTCGCCCTCCGTGAACCATCGTGATGGCACCTAGTCTCTATGACTAGGTAAGCCTAAGTAAATAATTTAAAACAAAAGTAAAGCAGTAACAGTGTTTAAATGTGCCACTCGGCATACACCGTGTTTAACTCTCAATACCAAATATAAATCCAAGACCCAGAAACCCATGAATCACAAGCTAAGATCAATACTGCGTACCTCTAACTCCGGAATGTCTAATAAGAATAGGAAGGTACAGAAGGGCTAAATACTAAAAGCAGGAATAGAAAGGGACTTCTCGGTCTGCGGATGCGGTAGATGTACCTCAAAGTCTCTAGAGCGGTCGCCTCCCTCAAGGATAGTAGACCTAATCAGCGGTACCTGGATCTGCACATGAAAAAAATGCGCAGAAGAGGCATGAGTACACCACAGTGGTACTCAGTAAGTGCCAAGCCTAACCTCGGTTGGGTAGTGACGAGGAAGGTCAGGGCCCTATTGAGGTTAAATAAAATATAAAGATCAATAGTATTGAGTGGAACGGTATAAAAATAAGTACAGCAGTAAAATAACACAGGATGAACAAAACAACAACAGCTATACAGAACAAGGTAAACATGGAAAGGAAATACAGCTCAGCACCAATAGTAACAATCGGGGATCTCCCAAGATACCATCCCGTAGTCCCATCTTTACATATCTAGTGAATCTCCCGGGAAACCGTCCCGTAGTCCATCATATATATGTCCGAAGGATCTCCCAGAATTCTGTCTCGTAGTCGAACTCATAGTGCGCGGGGATCTACCGGAATCCCGTTTCGTAGTCCCAAATGTAAATATCCAGTACTGGGGAATCTACTGCATTCCCGTAGTTCCATATAACTGTGCAGGGGGATCTACCGGGAATCTAACCCGTAGTCCCAAAGTAAACAGACAAGGGGGAGCTACCGGAATCCCACATCCGTAGTCCCAATGTAAATACACAGCAGCAGCAAGAAGATATATATAAATGACAAAATTTCATATTAAGGCAATAAGTGATTCAAACCTAGCATGCTGCACAGGATTCAAGTAAGGTAGGTTGAATCAAATAAAGCAATTAAGTCACTTAAACATGCTTTCCTAAGCTAACAACAGGCTTAATAGCACAAGTAATAGAAACAGGAAAGGAAACATACTAGTATTTAGTTAAAGAAAACCGGATTTCCAACAATTAGCACAAGTACGCACTCGTCACCTCACGTACAAGGCATTTCAATTACCAAACATACCAATCCTAAGGGCAAGGTCCCCCACACAAGGTTAAACAAGCCACTTACCTCAAACTAGCTCAAAATCAACCCGACACCACGCTCTTGCCATGAGTACTCGACTCCAAATGGCTCAAATCTATTCAATTCAATCGCATAATATAAATAACACTTCAAGTAACTAATTCTACAATTAAATTCTAAGCTAATACGCGAAATTATGTAAAATGACCAAAATGCCCCTCGATCCCATGTCTCAGAATTGGGTGAAATTTATAATTTCGGAATCCTCATAATCTCACGAGTCTATGAATAATAAGAACACTAAAATCGGAGTTCAATTGGCCCCTCAAATACCCTTTTTTGTTTCTCTTAAACTCAAGCCCTAATTACCTATTTCTCCCAATTTTTCCAACACTAATCAGGTATTTAATCACATAAAAACAAGTTATGAAGTCAAAAATGTTACCTCCAAGTTATTCCTCTTGAATCCCTCTTCAACCCTCTTCAAAAAGCTTCAAAATCTCCTAACAATGGAGGAAACTAGACTAAAATTCGCGAAATAACCCTTTTAAAACATTCTGCCCAGGTATTTTAATTCCTTCTTCGCAAACGCGGTCAAGGCCTCGCATTTGCAAAGCACATAAAGTTATTGACCAAAAGTCCTCTTACGCGAACGCGACACTGCTCTCGCGAATGCATTGCTTCCACTGACCAACCCTTCGCGAATGTGTTACGCCTCTCACGAACGCGAAGAGCAACTCCACCTCGAACCCAGCTGACCACTTCCTTCTACGCGAACGCGATACCCTTCCCGCGAATGCGATGCTCAAACATCACCACCCTTCGCGAACGCGGATACGTCCTCGCGAACGTGAAGGCAAAATTCCATCAACCCCCCACTGACTCTTCGCGAACGCGAGGGTCCACTCGCGAATGCGAAGGGTAAAATCCCTCTACAACAGCTGAACAAAAACCTGCAACTTTTTAACAACTTGAAAATGATCCGTTGAGTATTCGAAACACACCCGAGGCCCCCAGGACCTCAACTAAAGGCATGAACATATCCTAAAACCTTATTCAAACTTGTACCAATATTCAAAACACTTCAAACAACATCAAAACAACCAAAACACATCGGATTCAAGCCTAAGTTTCAAAAATCTTCTGAATTCCGCTTTTGATCAAAAACCCAACCAAACCACGTCCTAATGACTTGAAATTTTGCACACACATCCCAAATGATATAACGGAACTACTAAAACTCTCGAAATTCCATTCCGACCCTCGGATCAAAATCTCACTATCGAACCGGAAACTTCCAAAATTCAACTTTCGACATTTCAAGCCTAAATTAGTTACGGACTTCCAAAAAACAATTCAAACACGCTCCTAACCCCAAAATCACCCAACAAAGCTAACGAAACCATCGTATTTCCATTCTGAGGCTATCTCCACACTGTTCCGAGTATGGTCACTTTTCCAACACTTAAGCTCTCATTTAGGGACTAAGTGTCCCGAAACTCCCCGAAACTCAAAACCGAACATCCCGGCAAATCACATTAGCAGAAATAAACTTGGAGAAAGCAGTTAATAGGGGATCTGAACGTTAATTCTTAAGACGACTGGCCGGATCATGACAGACCATTTACCTTAAATTGGTCTCCTCCATTGGTTTGTTGAATTTCAATTGCTCTGTATGGAGTAACATTGTAAGGACCCGTCCACCTGGATTTTAATTTTCCTGGAAATAGCCTAAGTCTACTATTGTATAGAAGTACATGATCTCCAATTTTAAAAGTTTTCTATCGGATTAATTTGTCGTGCCATTTTTTTGTTTTTTCTTTAAAAATTTTGGCATTTTCATATGCTTCTAATCTAAGTTCTTCCAATTCATTCACCTGAGAAAATCTATTTTTACCAGCAGAGGTTAATTCAAAGTTCAATGCTTTCAACGCCCAAAAAGCTTGGTGTTCTAATTCAACTGGAAGATGACAAGCTTTTCCAAAGACTAATTGATATGGAGGCGTATCAATTGGGGTTTTAAATGCCGTTCGATATGCCCATAGTGTGTCATCTAATTTTGAAGCCCAGTCTTTTCTAGAGATTCCAACCGTTTTTTCAAGTATTCTTTTTAATTCACGGTTAGAAACCTCAACTTGCCCTTTTGTTTTGAGCATGGTATGGTGTTCCTATTTTATGAGTCACGCCATATTTTGACAATAATGCTGAAAATTATCTATTCATGAAATGAGACCCTTGGTCACTAATGATGACTCGTGCTGTACCAAACCTGGTAAAAATATTTTTCTTGAGAAAATTACACACAGTTTGAGTATCATTTTTCCTTGTTGGGATGGCTTCAACCTATCTTGAAACATAATCCACAGCCACAATGATGTATTCAAAAGAATGAGATGAAAGAAAAGGACCCATGAAATCTATTCCCCAAACATCAAATATTTCACATACCTGTATTGATTGCAATGGCATCTCATCTCTCTTAGTGATATTACTTGTTCTTCGACACCAGTCACACAGTGTAACGTAGGCACGAGCGTCATTAAAAAGTGTTGGCCAGAAAAATCCAAACTCTAGAACTTTAATGGCAGTTCGATTTGCTGCATAATGTCCTCCAACTGCTCCATCGTGGCAATGGTACAAAATTTCGGTCATTTCTTCTTCTGGTACACATCTTCTGATAATATTATCTGCACAAATTTTAAACAAGTAAGGGTCATTCCACAAATAATATTTAGCATCAGATATCTACTTTTTCCTCTGTTTGTAAGTGAGATTTTGGGGTGTCCATTTTCCAACCAAGTAATTTGCAATATCTGCAAACCAGGGTGGTTGAGTCACAACTGAGTTGTTAAAAAAAATATGTTCATAAGGAAAATCTTCTTTTATATCACATAACTTAAGTGGGGGGTTCTCTAATCTAGACAAATGGCCAGCTACCTAATTCTTTGTTCTCTTTTCATCTTTTATTTCGAGCTCAAATTCTTGGAGAAGTAAAATTCATCTTAACAATCTAGGTCGCGCATCTTTTTTTGCTAAGAGGTATTTTAGAGCGGCATGATCAGTAAAAATAGTGACATTGGTTCCTATCAGATAGGAACGAAACTTATCAAATGCAAATACCACTGCCAGTAGTTATTTTTCAGTCGTGGCATAATTTTGTCGAGCCTCATTCATTGTCCTGCTGGCATAGTAAATTGGAAGAAAAATCTTATCTTTTCTCTGGCATAAAATAGCTCCAACTACTGTATCACTAGCATCACACATGACCTCAAAAGGTTGGTTCCAATCAGGGGACACAACTATAGGGGCAGTTGATAATTTTTCTTTAAGGGTGTCAAAGGCTTTCATATAATCACCTGAAATTCAAACTTAACATCTTTTATTAAAAGGTTAGTCAACGGTTTTGAAATCTTTGAAAAATCTTTTATGAATGTCTGTAAAAACCTGCATGACCTAGAAAGCTTCCAATGCCTTTAACAATTGTGGGAGAGGGTAATCCTACTATAAGATTAATTTTAGCCTTATCAACTTCTATCCCTTTAGCAGTGATTTTATGTCCTAAAACAATTCCCTCAGTAACCATAAAATGACATTTTTCCTAATTAAGAATTAAGTTTGTCTCTTCACATCTTTTAATAACTAAGGTTAAATGGTGAAGACAATCCTCAAAACCCTTGCCGAAGAGTGTAAAATCATCCATGAAAATTTCAAGAAATTTTTCAGTCATGTCAGAAAAAATTGCTGACATGCAACGCTGAAATGTAGCAGGAGCGTTGCACAAACCAAATGGCATTCTCCTATATGCGTGTGTTCCATGATGACATGTGAAAGTCGTCTTATCTTGATCTTCTGGTGCGATTGGGATTTGGTTATACCCTGAATAGCCATCAAGAAAACAATAAAACTCATATCCTGCAATTCTTTCTAACATTTAATCAATAAATGGCAAAGAAAAGTGATCTTTTCTAGTGGCATCATTAAGACGTTTATAATCTATGCAGACTCTCCATCCTATGACGGTCCTGGTAGGTAGTTCATTATTTTTATTTTTTATCACTGTCATACCTCTCTTTTTTGGTACTACCTGAACAAGACTTACCCAAGGGTTGTTTGAAATAGGGTAAATAATACATGCCGCCAAAAGCTTTACAATCTCCTTTTTTACCACTTCCTGCATGTTGGGTTTAATCTCCTTTGGAGTTGGACTATCGGTTTGTAGCTATCCTCCACGAGGATTCTATGCGTACAAATTGCTGGATTACTTCCTTTGCTATCTTCTAAAGTCCATCCCAAGGCTCCTTTGTGTGCTTTCAATACTTCAATCAATCTTTCTTCCTATTCTATAGTTAGAGAAGATGAAATGATTACTGGAAATAATTCATGCTCAAAAAGACATATTTCAAATTAGAAGGGAGAGTTTTGAGTTCAATTTTTGGTTGAACTTCTTCTAATTGCATGTCCCCTTCCTCATAATCTTTTTCCAATAATTTTGCATCACTTCTGATAGTCGGATATTCATCGTGTATGGTGCCAGATTTTGCCAAACATCTTTCCATTGAGTCAGAAATTAATTGATCATCTTTGAATTCTTCTATAAGATTATTAATCATGTCAATTGAAAAGCATGAAGATGATGTATCATCTTCTGAGAATCTTAGTATCTTTTGCATATCAAAAATAGCTCTTTCTTCATCAACTCTTAAAATTAGTTGTCCTTGATGGACATCTATGATTGCCCTGCCTTTTGCAAGAATGGTCTACCCAAAATAATTGGTTTATCAGGACACTCCTTCATTTCAAGTACTATGAAATCTATAGGAAAAATAAATTTATCTACTCTTATAAGTACATTTTCAATTATTCCCTTTGGTATCTTAGTAGTTTGATCAGCAAATTGTAGTGAAACACTTGTGTCTTTCATTTCACCAAGATCTAAATTTTTAAAAATAGAAATTGGCATCAAATTTATTGAAGCTTCAGAATCAAAAAGTGCTTTTTCAATGTATACTCCTCCCAGAGTACATGGAATGGTAAAACTACCTGAGTCACCGAGTTTTTGTGATAGTTTATTTTGAAGTATAGCACTGCATTTTTCAGTAAGCATTACCACAGAAACTTCTTCCAATTTTCTTTTGCTTGATAAATATGAAGGCATTTGCAATAAAGCATCAGTAAAAGGAATGTTAATGTGAATTTGTTTTAAAATCTCCAAAAACTTTGCAAATTGATTATCAAGTTTTTCTCTTTTCATCTTTTGTGGGAAAGGAATTGTAACAGGGAAAGAAGACAAATTTTTAGTATTTTTTTCTTCTTTTTTCTTGGCTTCTTTCTCTTCTGATGGTTGAGAGGGTATCTCACCCTTCTCACCCTTGCCTACCTGTTGTTCTGATTGATTCTTTTCTTGTTTGTTTGCATAGGGTTCATCAAGAGTCATACCTGACCTTAAAGCAATGGCCTTAAGGTGTTCTTTTGGATTTTTCTCTGTATCGCTTGGTAAAGGACCTTGAATCTTTTCAGACACAAGAGTTGCCAATTGGTTTAACTGAATTTCAAGATTTTTTAGAGCTGAATTTTGACTTTCAATTTTTTCATCAGTAACCTTAATGTACTTGTACAAAAGGTCATCAAGACTTGGATGGCCTTGTTGAGGCCTTTGCTGATATGGAGTTGCTTGCTGATAAGGCCTGAAATTTTGTTGTCTATGATTTTGATTTTGATATCCGGGTGGACTCTGTACCTGTTGCTTTTGGTAGTTTTGAGAGTTTTCAGCACCATTTGCATTGCTCCATTGAAATCCTGGATGTTTTTGTGCTAATGGACTTCTAAAAGGATACGGCTTGTATCCGATGATATTGACATGTTCATCATTTTAATTGGTTGCTTGACATTCGTGGTTTAGATGGTTTCCTCCACACAAGTCGCAAGCCTCAGACTGGCTTGGTTGTTGTGTATTTACCTGAAAAGATTCCAATTTTTGTGCCAAAGAAACAATCTGTTGTGTTAGTGTATTTAAAGCATCCACCTGATTTACTGTAGCAGATTTCTTAATGATTACACGCTTAGATGGCCACTGTATGGCATTTTCAGAAATTTCATTAAGCAATTGCAATGCTTCTTCTGTGGTTTTTCCCAGCCTCCTACAGCTGCATCTATTACATTTCTATAAGATGGGTTCAAACCATGATAAAAAATGTACAACTGTATATGTTCAGGAATGTCATGATGTGGACATTTCCTTTACATTGTTTTCAATCTTTCCCAAACTTGATAAACTGACTCAGTGTCAGTATGCAAGAAGTTAGATATATCCTGTCTTAACTTTTTTGTTTTAGCAGGGGAAAAATATTTATTTAAAAATTTCTGAGTCATTTGGTCCCATTTGGTAATAGACCCTTGCGACAAACTTCGTAACCAAGTTTTGGCCTCTCCTTTTAAAGAAAAAGGAAATAGCCTTAACTTAATTACTTCAGGAGGTACTCCATTATACTTTGCAATTTCAACCAATTCTAAAAAGTCAATTAAATGACTATGTGGATCATCACTTAGATCACCATTGTAAATGCAAGATTGTTGAATTGTTTGAATCAGGCCTGTCCTGATTTCAAAGTTATTGGCTGCTACTGGAGGTTTCCTGACACTAGATTCACAGTTAAAGCGATCAGGTCTAGCATAATCCTTTAGGATTCTATTTGTTGGTCTTGGCGCCACTTCATCAAACTGCTCCTCTACATGAGCTGGTGGTGGAATTTGTAATGGATTGTTATCATCTTCTAATTGGTGCTCCATTTTGTTACAAGTTATGTTTTGAGACGATATTTTTCTTTCCTGCACAATCGCAAAGTTTTTTCAATTTCAGGATCGTAATTGCCCAACTCTTTTGTAGAAGAGCGGGCCATAAACTATCTAAAATTAAAGTAAAATAAAGACAGTCCCTAAAATAGTAATAGATAATTTTTAAAAATGAATAAAAATAGTACGGTAATATTATAGTAAACTAAAACAGTAAGTTATAACTAACCATCAAAAGAAATAATATAATACTAATTATACTATATGAAAAAAATCAATAATAAATCAAGTATGTTGAAGGATTAAAGTATTATCAATTAAAAAAAAGTTGAATAAAATATTATTTTATAAAAATATAGTAAAAGTAATAGTTATAATAGTAATATAGAATAGTACAAAGGATACTTTTAGAACTAGAATAGTAAAAACAAGTACTTACAATTATTATAATAATAATAATAATAATAATAATAATAAAATATACTTAAAAATGACAAATAAAAAAAATGAGATTGTGAATCATAAAAATAATATATTATACTATTATATAGATGTTAGTACTAACAATAATAATATAATAATAAAATATAAAATAGAGTAGGTTGAAGTACTAACTATGAGGGATTTCTTTTTTCTTTTTTTTATATGCTTTTTTACAATATTATATAGAATTGCTCCTAATAATAGTAACAATTATGATAGTAGTATGTAGGAGATAACATTTTGAAGGGAAAATTAACAATAATAATAAATTCTCAAATTAGTAATAAAATATTTAATCTGAAGTAGATGTGTGCCAATCCCCGACAACGGCGCCAAAAATTTGACGAAGCTTGTGTGTATAGGATTTTTTGCTCGTACTCTATCAAATTCTAGTATAGTTTATTATATCGTCCCACCGAGATTGGACAATCTAAGCTACAAACTTGTAATTTTTTTACTACTATTTGAGAGAACCAAATTGATGAAAGGTGTATTTGAAATTATAAATTAAGACAAATTTCTTCCGAAAAGTTTATATTTAAAAAGATTTGGGAATCGTTGAATTCACTTGATATATCATTACAATAAAATCTCAGTTTCATACGTATTTCTCTAAAGAATAATTGCTTATTGCTAATACAATTATATTTTTATACTAAGAAATAAATAAATAATTAACACTCTGTGAGGTTATGTCAATTAATTGATTTAAAATTAGTGACGATTAAACTGAAATATCTTGCCTGAATTGTGCTCAAGCGTAGTAATAACTTAGAAACTTCGTGAGAATATTTTTACTAGAAAATCAATAATCTTGCCTTCAACAATTCCTCCATGACAATTAAAACTGAGGAAAGCAAGATTACAGACTTGAAATAATAATCTTACTAAAAATTACTTTCACTCTAATATTCTATTTATCAGTTATTATATAATAATTTTGCTCCGTGAGAGTTATAAAATTAATATAAGAATAACATAGATATAAAATATGTAAATGTGATAATAATGATTAAAAATTTACCATTCCATCACAATATGAAATATAAATAGAGTTTCAGGCCAAGAATGTATTGAAACTGAGATAGTATTATAATTATATCAAGCTTCATCGACTGTCCCAACAAAAAGAAATTACTCCATTATGAAGTAAGAAAAGCTAAAAAATATTTTCAAAAGACTAAGAATATTTTACTACAAAGAGAGACTAGAGAAAGAGGCCAAGATTACTCTTTTCTTTCTCTTTAGAACTTAAGAAAAATTAGATAGGAATTTGGATACAAAGTGGGATGATCTTTCTTCTACAACTATATGCCTATTTATAGGAAAATTTCTACAAGCCCTTGGTGAGAATTTTCAAGATAATATCAATATATCTTATGACCTTGATGAGAAATTGACATGGCAATTTGTCATGAAATTTTGGGGAGAATTTGCCATAACTTTTGTATCTCTTGACTTTGTGTAGACTTAGATGAAGTTGCCACGGATGTATCCTTCTTCCTTGAACTGTAGGTTCTTTCTTTTTCTCTTTTTCCATGTATTCTTTTTTCTGGAAGAATTGTTGGAAAAGTGTGAGAATAGGATATAAATTGGTCATGTTTTATAGCTAAAATATTATATTTTTTATTAAAATATAAGAATAATTTATATCCATCACCTGTCCACTGGTCTGAGGATGATATGGTGTTGCCACCTTGTGGCGCACATCGTACTTCGCCAGCAACTTCTCAAAAGCTTGATTGGATGCCCCCGCCACTGATAATAGCTCTCGGGGTCCCAAAACGAGTGAATATCTTCTTCTTCAAAAACCCCACCACCACTCTTGCATCATTGGTGGGAAGTGCTACAGCTTTCTCCCATTTGGACACGTAATCTACAGCAACAAGTATGTACTTATTTCCAAAGGAGATCACAAAGGGGCCCATGAAGTCTATCCCCCAGACATCGGACACTTCAACCTCTTGAATTGGGTTCATGGGCATCTCATGGAGACGAAAAATGTTCCCGGTTCGCTGACATTCATTACAGCCCTTCACCCATTGATGTGCATCCTTAATCATTGTTGGCTAGTAGAACCCGGCTTCTAGCACTTTCGCTGCTGTCCTGACTCCTCCAAAATGCCCTCCATACGCCAATGCGTGACATGACTGCAAAATAGAAGATTGTTCTATCTCGGGGATACACCTCTGGATCATATTGTCAACACATATTCTGAAAAGATAAGGTTCATCCCAGTAATATATGCGGCAGTCACAATAAAACTTTTTCTTTTGTACAGAGGAAAGGTCATAGGGAACTATACCACTTGCTAGGTAATTTGCTAAGTCTGCATACTATGACACTTCCTCAAGACTTGTAGCGAGTAGCTGCTCGTCTGGAAAGGTTTCTAGAATATCTTCAACTTCGACTAAGTTTTTAGCTCCTTCAAGTCATGATAGATGACCAGTGACTTGGTTTTCTATGCACTTATGGTCATGAATTTCAAGGTCGAACTCTTGCAGTAATAGCACCCAACGAATCAGGCGCGGTTTGGACTCCTTCAACCTTCTTCTAAATCAAGTACCTGAGATCTGCATGATCAGTATATACAACTACCTTAGAGCCAATCAGGTATGATCTGAACTTGTCGAATGCAAACACCCCAGCCAGCATCTCCTTTTCAGTTATAGTGTAGTTTAGCTGCGCTCCACTCAACGTTCTACTGGCATAATAAATTGGGTGCATTAGCTTGTCTTTATGCTGTCCCAGCACTGCCCCCACTGCGTAGTCACTGGCGTCACACATGAGTTCGAATTTTTTCTCCCAGTCGGGGGCAACAATGATGGGTGCTATGACTAGCTTCTTTTTCAACTCCTCGAATGCTACCCTGCAATCATCAGAAAATAAGAAGGGGTGATCTTTTTCTAAGAACTTACAGAGAGGGTTGGCAATTTTTGAGAAGTCTCTTGTGAATCTCCGATAGAAACCGGCATGCCCGAGGAAGCTCCTGATTTCCTTGACTGAAGTGGGAGGTGGCAGCTTTGCTATCACGTCGACCTTAGCACGATCCACCTCGATTCCTTTACTTGATACCTGGTGTCCCAAGACTATGCCCTCTTGTACCATGAAATGGCACTTCTCCTAATTAAGAACCAGGTCAGTCTCAATACATCATTTCAGCACTCCGGTCAGATTTATAAGGTACTCGTCGAACGAGTTCCCCACCACTGAGAAATCATCCATGAACACCTCAATTATGTCTCCAACCATGTCAGTGAATATGGCCATCATGCATCTCTGGAATGTGGCGGGTGCATTGCATAGGCCAAAGGGCATCCTTCGAAAAGCATAAATGCCATATGGGCATGTGAAAGAGGTATTCTTTCTATCCTCTGGTGCAATGGAGATTTGATTGTACCTTGAGTACCCATCCAGAAAACAAAAGTGAGACCTCCCTGCCAGTCTGCCAAGCATCTGATCAATGAAGGGAAGTGGGAAGTGGTCTTTCGGGGTGGCCAGATTCAATTTCCTGTAGTCCATGCAAATTTCCAACCTGTGACGGTTCTTGTAGAGATCAACTCATTGTTATCATTTTTGACCACAGTCATACAACCCTTCTTAGGAACACATTGCACCGGAGCTAACCTAGTTGCTGTCAGAGATTGGGAAAATGATTCCCGCATCCAACCATTTAGTCACTTCTTTCTTCACCACTTCCTTCATGTTAGGGTTCAGCCTTCTTTGGTGCTCCCTGGAAGGTTTGAGTTTCTCTTCCAGCAGACTTTTATGCATACAATATGCCGGGCTGATCCTCTTGATGTCTGCCATGGTCCACCCAATGGCAGCCTTGCACTCCTTGAGTATATGCAAAAGTTGTTGTGCCTGCACATCTAATAAGCTAGATAAGATAATAACAGGTAATGTGGAGTTAGGTCCTAGAAACTCATACCTGAGATAGGCGGGCAGTGGCTTCAATTCCAGCTTTGGTGGTTCTTTTATGGATGGGTTGGCTGGAGGAGTTTTCCTATTTTATAAGTGCAGGGGCTAGAATTCAAGAGTTCTATCCCAAAACTAGGGGTGGACATAAAATCCGAAAAACCGAATTCCGAACCGAACCGAATTAATTTGGTATTTTGGTTTTGGTTTATTTCGGTACAGAAATTTCGGTATTTTGGTAATTCGGTACGGTATACGGTATTGGATTATTGATATTTTGGTATTTTGGTATACCGAAATACCGAAATAGTTTAATAAGGTGAGATCAATATTTCGGTCATCTCCACACTTGCACTTGTTTTGTGATCAGAATATGCAGATTTTTTCTCGTCAGTTGCCGTAGAAGACGACCGTTTACGATAGGAACAAACGAGGAAGAGAAGTAGCACGGCGATGAGTGTTAACGTTAATGCTAAACTTCCGAAAAGGTAAGGAAGTGGAGATTTCCAATGCAACAATGAAGTACTACCATTTGAGCCCATAGTACTACCATTAGAGATGGAGGTTGAGTTTGTCGCTACAACCCACATTATTATAATTTTCTCAGCTCTATATATATATATATATATATATATATATATATATATATATATATATATATATATATATATATATATATATATATGTTGAAACTGTGTTATAGCTGAAATAAAAATCTTGAATTGTGTTGGGTTTTATAGAGGTAGTGCTGTTGTACAAGCACTGTACAAGTCCTATAAATGAAATTGCTAAAATGGCACTAGGCTCCAAAATGATTCTCCTGTTGCTTTGCAAATTGCACGACAAAATTTTGATTTTGTTTATTAAGTTATGATGTTTCCAGGAAATTAATTCTGCATAGTGGTGATTCCCCCTTTTTTTAACGCTTTTCAAAAGGTTGATAAAGTTTTGAGGGGCATGATTTTATTTAGTACCTTTTCCTTACTAGCTGCTACTGTTGTTTACTATTGTATTTTTTAAAACCATATATTTTGTGGAAGGCTCAAGCACATAAATGTAGGTATCAAACAAATGACAAAAGATTCTGTGAACAACTTTAGAGGATCAAGAAAAAGAAAACACAATATTAAAGTAATTGAAGGTAAGATAATGTTGGCGCCAGATTTTGCTAGTTAATGGAGGGGGAGACAATGAAGATTTGGTTTAAACCGAAACGTACCGAAATAGTACCGAACCAAAATAAGAAATACCGAACCGTACCGAAATATTATGGTACGGTATTTGGTATATATAATTGATAAACCGAATACCGAAATACCGAACCGAAATTCTTAAATACCGAACGCCCACCCCTACCCAAAACCCTCTACCCTCTAAAGCCAACACCCATTCTGCCAATTCTTCCCCATTAACCTCATCTAAATTTACCAGACATGCAGCAAGAGGATCCTCAATAGTCAATGTTTCATAATCAGCTTCTAAGATTACATCCACGACATCAATAAGAGAGCAAATAGCGAATTCACTTGGTCGCCTCATAGATTTCTGCACATTGAATGTTATCTCCTCATCGTTAAATCTCATCTTGAG
The DNA here is from genome assembly GCF_000393655.2 of Nicotiana sylvestris. Classification (NCBI taxonomy): domain Eukaryota; kingdom Viridiplantae; phylum Streptophyta; class Magnoliopsida; order Solanales; family Solanaceae; genus Nicotiana; species Nicotiana sylvestris. Next base: position 171,964,236 of record NC_091065.1, read on the forward strand.
TTCCCTAGTTTAACAATCAATGAGAGCTATCCCCGTGGCCAAGAACGACCTTCCCAAAATTATGGGAATTTCTTCATCCAACTTGCAATCTAGAATCACAAAATCTGCAGGGAACACAAATTTCCCTACCTGAATGAACACATCATCCAAGATCCTAGAGGGTCTTTTCACGGTCCTGTCAGCTAGCTGCAACAACATAGATGTGGGTCTAGCTCTTCCAATCCCCAACCTCTTATAGATCGCCAAAGGCATAAGATTTATGCTAGCCCCCCAATCACAAAGTGCCTTGGCAAAAGCAAAGTTACCAATGGTAGAAGGAATTGTGAAACTACCTGGGTCAGATAACTTCTCTGCAACTAGCCTAGTCACCACAACACTGTAGGTCTGAGTTAGAGTCACTGTGGCCAAGTCCTAGAAAATGAATTTTCGGGACATCAAGTCCTTCATCATTTTTGCATAACCAGGCATCTCTTTCAAAGCATCAATCAATGGAATATTTACCTGGATTTATTTTAGCATCTCTAAAAATTTCTTGTACTACTCCTCTTTCTGGTACTTGGCCAGTCTCTGTGGGAATGGTGCTGGAGGTCTCTTCTTTCCAATGATTTGGTTATTTTCTTTGTCGGACACCACCTCAACTACCGGTTTCTGGGATGTCTCAGCTTCTTTCTCAGCCTCAATCTGTGTGTTATGTTCTTCCTGGGTAGGATGCACTGTCACCTCTATCAGTTTCGTTGAATCATCTAGCTCAATGGGCACTGGTACAAGTGTCTCAGCCTGTTTGATTTCTCAGGCCCTCTCTTGCTCTAAGTCTAAGTCTTTGACATTATGTAGACTCACTGCCATCATCTGCTTTGGGCCTTGATCTTTTGGATTTACCTGCGTAGCTACAGGCAATGCCCCAAGAGGACGATTATTCAAAGACATCAAAATCTGGCCCATCTGCACTTCAATATTCTTAATAGTTGACTTATGTGCATCTACTATTTCACTTATTTTTGCATTTGACCCAATAACCTGCTGCATCATTGCCTCGAGTCTTGCAAACCCATCTTCCTGTCTTCCACCATGCTGCTACTGAGGAGGATGATAACCCTGTTGTTGATGTTGATTATCCCTGTGGCCTTTGGTAAGGCTCCATATTATTGTGAGGTCTCATACCTCCCATGTTTCCATTGTGGAGTTGTGGCTGGACTGGCCTGTACGGCTGATTTTGTTGGACCCAATTTTGACCACCCTATCCCTGACCTCCATAATTAGACACATAACTCATGTCCTCAGGGTAGTGATGATGAGTACTTTTTGCATTCCACTGGTTACCAATTGGCTGACTAATGCAAGATGTGCATAAGCCCCTATTGGTAGTATCTACAATGTGTACATGTTGCTTCTGCTCTGACTCTTCCGCCTTTTTGGTAATATACTCATTTGTGTCATTAATGTGGCCATGTTTTCAGCAAGAGTGTTGGATGGATCTAACGGCACTGAGTGAACCATTGGAGTGATAGGTGTATTCCTGGTTGTCCACCCCGAATTTTATGTCATCTTGTCAAGCAGACTCTAGATTTCTCTCCATCGTTTGCTCAAAAATGCTCCACCAGTTGAAGCATCAACATTACCCTTCACTCCATCTGTCAAACCCATGTAGAACCGCTGCCCCAATATCTGATCTGGAATACCATGGTGCGGACATATAACCAACATCCTTTTGAATTGTTCCCATGTTTCTTGAAGTGTCTCTATTGGTTTTTATTTGAAACTCAAAATTTCATCAATTTGTTGAGCAGTCTTGTTGGGTGGATGAAACTTGTTCACAAATTGCTTGACTAACTCCTCCCAAGTTGTTATAGAATTGATGGGGAGTGAGTTTAGCCAAGTCTGGGCAGCTCCTGTCACTGAGAATGGAAACAACAACAACTTTATTGCTTCCTGAGTTACGTTGGGTTGCCTTTGAGTTTTGCAGATTGACAGGAAATTCTTCAAGTGTTGTTGAGGATCTTCGATTTGTGACCCTGAAAATAGTCCCTTATTTTGCAACAAGTGCAGCATGTTGTTTGTGATTTGAAATGATTCAGCCTGTATCTGCGGGACTAAAATCGATGTGGCCAAATTCTCTACTGTGGGTTGTTCCTAGTCATATAGAGCAGCCTCTGGCGCTGCTGGGTCTACCACGTTATCTCCCATATCTGGTTTGAATTGTTCGGTTGTTTGTTGTTCCGATTGGCCCGATTCAAGGCCTTGAAAACTTTCTTGGGATCTAATAATGCTTCAAATACTTCACTAGTTCTCGATGAGTTTCTAGGCATGCACTTGTACAACCAAGTCAACAAACGTTAAAATTTCAATGTATAGATTGAAAGTGAAGCAAAACTGACTACACTAAGAATTGTTGTATTTCTTTCAATTGTAATTGATAACACCGTTAATTCCCCGGCAATGGTGCCAAAATTGATCACACCCAACTACGCCTTATAAAAGGACAAGCGGACGTTGCAAATATAACCTGAGTATTTCCCCTAGAGTCTAACCCACAAGGAATTAACCTATCAATTACTCTTGTCAGACTCACTAAATTCTACGTAATCAACTTCCCAAATGTTTTGAATCACAATTGAGGGTATTTTTACTAACTATGACTGACTGCAATTATGTAAATAAACACTAACTATGATTAAGTTGTAAATAACTAAGAGAAGGATCTAAGGTTGTGATTTCCCCTATTGATGGAATCCCTTCCGGTTATGTTTCACATAGATTTACCTAATCGTCTCTATCGATCATGAGCACTCTTATTACCGTAATTCTCTCCCGAGTAATCACAACAATTTACTAGACACACTCTCATGAGTTACGCTAGCTGGCTTTTAATACAGCTCACTTTAGATTGCACCCAAGGCTTCGTTATCCCTAATCCCGCCTTTAAACCCTCGGTTATTGATCCTTCATATACTCTGGGAGTGGTGTTGTTCAACAATTACCTAAATATGCACTCTCTCCCGAGTAATACATACTAAATAGGCACAGCTAATTGAGGATCCTATCAATTAACTACAATAAGAACGTAGTTGAACAAATAGAGAGTAAACCGGGCAAACTATATTAACATAACAAGAAGTTCATCCTTTAATAGATTCTATGAATCTAGCCTATTATCAGTGTAAACCATAGAAATTGTGACTTAATTGATTCCGTGGAGTTGCATAATCAAATAATCATGTCATTATCCACATATCCTCCACGTGTTAGAGAAATTGACCTGAGACTCATGATAAAATCATGCTTAGGCTACGTGCCGATATTTTGGGACCCATAGAGGTCGTGTTACTGTTGAGTTACTTGTCTAATTTACAATTTTGTACTCAGTCACATCTATCATTTGCATATCATATATTAGTCTCTGTTGTCATTCATTGATACATCATATCATCATGTTGGGCTGATTTGACATTGTGAGCCCGAGAGACTGGAGAGATTTAAATGACTAAGTGAGGTCGAGGACTTGGTTGTTAGTGATATTTATGGGCTCGGGCTGCACGCCGCAACATGTTTTATATTTATTTACTTATTCCTGGATATGGCTTATTATAGCACTTGGGCTAAAATATTCCCTCCAGAGTCTGCACCTCACAGTGAGCACAGTTGATATTTATATGTGGGATGGAGTTCCTTGGGCATGGAGCTGCCCTATACATTTATATATGGGATGGAGTTTCCTGGGCATGGAGTTGCCCTATACATTTATATATAGGATGGAGTATCCTGGGCATGGAGTTGCCGTATACATTTATATTTGTAATGGAGTTCCCTGAGCATTGAGTTGCCTTATTTATTTATATTCGAGATGGATTTTCCTGCGCGGGATTGGCTCTATATAGTACTAAGTGACTGATTGTCAGTCGCTATTTATATTGAGGGATGGATCTTCTCTGGGCTGGATTTGCCCCGCACAGTACTGAGTGATTGAGTACTCTGAGAGTGTGAGTACGTGGGGCTTTCATTGTAGAGCACCACATACATCATGTGCAGAGGTTAGTCTTTTTACTTATTGAGTACATTGGGTCGGTTGTATTCATACTACACTATGCACTTCATGTGCAGATCCAGGTACTTCCGGATATGACGGTTGCTAGATTTTGGAGATTTATATGTTGGAGACTATCGAGGTAGCTTCTTGGCGTCCACAGACTTTGTCTCTCTTTTCTTTCAGTTATTTGTACTGTTCTATATTTTCAGGCAATGTTTTTATCAGTCAGACTATATTATCATTTAGATGCTCATATACTCAGTGACACCGAATTTTGAGAGTGTATATTATGAAGACACAGTATTTTGTATCAGTATTTGTGAGATTTTCGCAAAAAAAAAATTATTTATTATGTTTTCAAACATAAAGAATTTTGTGATTTAATTTGGTTGTGGTCTTGCCTAGTATTGAGATAGACGCTATCATGACATATGAATTTTGGGTCGTGATACATGAGTAGTAAAGTTTCTTATCTAGGGTTTTAATAAATCTGTTATTGGGTGATCTTGAGTGAATATTCCTGAATTCTTGATACTTATTTTATTTGTTTGACTGTAATTTTAATGAATTCAATTGTTTGAGCTCAGAAGGTGTATGCCCTATTGTTTGGTTATTCTTGGGAATGATTTATAGGTTTGGGTCAGTCAAACAACCCGATTTAAAATCATTTTAGGGATATCGTAATTCGACTGTGACCTAAATTGGACGGGTTTATTGTGTTGAATAATTTTGGGAAGAAGAGTTTAAGAACGATGTCGTTAGTAGTTGGAAAACTCTAGTGAATTGGCTTTAGATCCAAGATTAATAGAATAATGTGAAGCAAAGTTTGAGGAGTTTAGTTAGAGTTGTCCCGATTATTGAGGGATTCTCTACCCTAGGCCTTTTATCAACTATGAATTCTCTAGACTTTTACTATTTTAGTTTAATTCCATAATTAGTTTCTTTTAATTTATTTAGTTTAATATTTACTAAACTCAATTATAATTGATTCTCTTGTTCAACTTAGATTATTTAGTAATTAAGTTAGCTAGAACGCTTCATAGCTTTCTATGACATTGACTCCGAACTCTAAAATCGAATTATATTTGTGACGAACCACTTAATCTTTTTATAGGTATAGTTATGCGTGACCTATTGTCCATGAGCAGTGTGTAAATAGGGGAATCATTTTGGAACCAAATACTTAACTCAAACCATGACTTTTGAACGAGCAAGAGAGACCTAAGATTCAAGGGCTCATTCTTCACAAGAAGACGATTGATCGGGCTAAGCGAATAGTAGTAATGATCTTCCTGTTGATTTAGGGAACCAAAATGAACTAATTAAAAAGCACATTAAGATTGGCAAGAAGAAGAGTTTAGAAGAATGGAGGAGGGAAAGTTGGGCCAAGAGATCGGAGAGACACATGGGCTTACCATGTATGTAGAGAACATTTTAGTTCAACCGCACATTTTAGTTAAAATAGCACGGTCTAGCCAGTTTTCGGATTGATCATTCAAAAATAGTCAGTGTTTACCAAGTCAATGAAAAATAGCCACTATTTTGCTGCAAAATAGACCGGTCCAGCATAATATACTGGAGTTCAGTGCACCCATATGCTTTGCTCGCTCCAGTATAATATACTGGAGACTGGAGCACCGGTGCTCCAAACTCCAGTATATTATGCTGGACTGGTATATTATACTAGAACTCTAGTATATTAGACTGGAGTTCCAGTACTGGAACTCCAGTATAGTATGCTAGAGTATTTTTTTCCGAATTTTGAACAGTGTTTTCGTTCAGATTTATCTTTACATGAAAAATGGCTAAATTTCGATTACCTTAGAAACAGTGGCTATTTTTAAATGACCACTTGTAAATCTGGCTATTTTTAAATTTCTCCCCACATTTTACTGCCGAAGAACTTGTGACGTTGAATATATGGTTCCACATTTGAGTTTGAGCTTGGAAAAGCTCATTACTACTCGAAGTCTCACTTTTCCTAATAAAATTTTGTTGTCACGCATTGATGGAGTATTGTATTTATAATCTAACTTCCTAGACTTCGGCAACATATAATGAAAACCAACATTTGAATTTTTACTTGCCCAAAATCGGTCCAACCCGCCCATTTGACACCCCTACTCAGTGATAATGATAAGGGAACCTTGAACAACAGTAAAGTTGTCTTCGTGTAACCTATAAGTCACGGGTTTGATCCGTGAAATCCGCCACTAATAGTTGCATTAGGGCAAGCTACCTACATCATACCCCTTGGGTACGGCTCTTTTTCAAACCCTAAGTGAATGAGAATATTTTGTACGCCGGTCTGCCCTTTTATGCTAGGTGATAATGAGAATTCACGAATACACATTACGAGAAATATTAGAAAACTTCCTTGTATGTTGCTGTAATCTAAAAATCACTTACTTTTCACTTAATAAATATGGAACACAAAGTCAATATCCAATAAACAATAACACCGATATTTATCAAACTCCTCCAAGTTAAGAGTCAAAGGAACTGAATATTCTTCAAGGGGATCACCTTGCGCATAGTGATTAGCCCTTGCTTCGCATTGCTTCATCGCTTAACCACTTTAAGCGACAAAGTGATGGCTTTCAACAACACTAGACTAAAATTGTGGGCTGCGTAAAAGTGGAAGAGAACTATTCTATCTAGATAAAAAATAAAGAAGATTGGGCTTGGGAAGCTACGAGGTTGTTGTAATCTAATAGAGAAAGATCACAAGAAAAGGACAATAGTGTTGTTTGAATTTTAATGATGACCAAAACAAATGACAAATACACTCTATTAGTGTCTCAACTACTTATGCAAATCACATGTTCAAAGCACAAGAAGGGAAATCTCTATAATCAATGCACCAGAATAAGAAAGAAATAAGAGAATGTCCAATGACAGAGGCAGACAACTATCCTTCCATCAAAGGCATACATCAAGGAAATAAGGAAGGAAAGGAAATCAATCAACTATGCAAAACCTACGGAAGTAAATTAGAAGAATCAAATCAGGCATCCAGGAAGAAGACTACAAGAATGGAAGGCCTTGAAGTCCAAGACCGTCAAGGAGGATCTAACAAATTGATTGAGTTTGAATCCAACCTTGTTTCATATGCTGGATTCAAGAGCCAACCCTTGGGTCCTACTCTTACACTTCTTCAAAAAGGAAATTCATAATCAATAATTTTTCAAATCACATCACAAGGAATAGAGAGCCTCATCAAGAACTATATAAGAAGAGAAGGAAAGATATGGCAGAACGCACAGTTTTCATACAAGTTTTCACTCCTTCTACTTGTTAGAAAAATACTGTATTCATAAGCTTACTAGTGTTGCAAAAGATAGAGAGAAAAAGGAAGCAAGTGAAGATTGTGTCAAGATTTCATACTACAATTCATTTGCGTTAAACGTGAGAAAAACCACTCTCATTTGTAGTTGTTCGATTGAAGATTTAAGAGAACCATTGTGACTCAAGGGAACTGGATGTAGGTGCCACATCGGTACAAGAACAAGTATAAAAATCTTTGTCTCTCATATTGTTTTCTTTACTATTTATTACATATATCTATTAAACTAACTATGGCTTGCAGAACAATAGTTATCGACCAAGAAAGAGGTTAGTCGACTAAAGAATTTTTAAAAATCACTTCTCTTGTACATTCAATTGGTATCAGAGCAAGTCTCACATTTTGAGAAAAATATTTGATTAACTACAAAGTGAAAAAATATCATATAACAAACACTGTTGTTGGAGCATTATTTCAAGAAGAAACTTCACAAACAAGGCCACCTTACTTCAATGAATATCATTTCTCACATAGTGTGTATGGAAACTTATGCAAAGTCGTATGACATGAAAGTCTGGCACGTCATCAAGAAAGGGGAGCTCCCCTTACCACAAGCAAAAAAGGACAAAACTACTGAAAGCCAAGTATCATCTGATCCACTAGACTTAGATGACTATATTGACGCACAAGCTGTTGTGGTGAAGGTAAGTGCTAAAGCCAAGAACCTTCTGCATAATGCAATAAGCGATGAAGAATATGAAAAGATCTCAAGCAATAAAATCGCAAACGAAGTGTGGGACAAGCTAGAAGTTACCTGTGATGGAACAAACAAAGTCAAAGAAACAAGAATAAATCTATTAATTCATGACTATGAACTATTTCAAATGAAGGACAGAGAATTAGTGGAAGAGATGTTTTCTCCATTCAACAAAATTGTTAGAGATCTGAAATCTTTTGGTAGACCAGTAAAAATGAGAAACAAGTTAGGAAATACTCAGAAGCTTACCTACAGCCTGGCAACGCAAAGTCATTGCACTAGAGTGTCAAGATCTTGTTAAGATGTCATATGACGAGCTTAGAGATGATCTTATTACCATTGAAAAAACTAATTTAAACAGAAGTGTGCAAGAAGAAAAAAAGAAAATCAATGCGTTTAAAACCACTTTGGCCGAGTTAGAAAATGAAGAAGAAAAAGAATGTGAAGAACAGGAGGAAAACATAGCCATGCTTTCCAAAGTAGTATTAAGTATGATGAGAAGAAACAGAAATGTCAGAAGAGACAAACCAAACTTCAGAGTGAATGAGAATGACAAGAATGATGGAAGACGCTATGAATGTGAAAAACACTGCCACATTCAAGCAGAATATCTTGAACTGAAAAAAGAAATCAACAGAAACTATCAAAAGAAGAAATCTTTTGGTGCATGGAGCGATAAAGAAGAATCTTACCACGAGGAGATAACCAACATGTGTTTCATGGCAATCAGAGAAAATAGTGACGAAGAAGAATCTAACCACAAAGAAACAAATGAATTAAGTCTCATGGCAGCCGAAGGGACAAGTGGGGTGCGTTCACCTTCTTTCATAAATTTCATAAATGCAATGATCTTCAAGAATTCATTGATATTGCTCTCGTCGATCTTGAAAAAGCTACACAAACTTTGAAAGATTCAACGAGAAAAGAAAGACTGGAATTGAAAATAAAAGTATGTGAGATTAAAAGATACATGTTTCAAGAAGAAGTTCATGAACTTTAGTTGCAGCTGAATGGATTACGAAAATCTACAAGCCATAGATTCGTCAAATCAAACTAGTCGACTTCTCACAAAAACTCATCCGGACAAAAAAAAATCAATCCTTCCTCCTACATTCACTATGAAAAAATTGGTCACATATCTAGCCACAGCAGGTTTAGAAATAAAGGAGAGAAACCTCCTGAAAATTCTAATGATCCCTCATGTATCTATTGTAGAAAATCTAGTCACATATCTAACCCTTGCAGATATAAAAATAGTAGAAGTTGGATTTGGCGACCTAAGGCAACAAATCAGGCAAACAACTAAAAAAGTAACAAATCATGACCAAACAGGATTGGGTACCTAAAAATAAGTAATTTGTTGTTGCAGGAACACCGCAAGAAAAATTGAAAAGGAAAATAATATCTTGATAGTGCGTGTTCCAAACACATGGTAACAAATAACCTTTTAAATAAACCACCAATCTTGATGGTGGATCAATCACGTTTGGAGATAAATCAAAAGGGAATGTAATTGGAGTTGAAAAGTCCCTCTCAGTTCATCGTGTGACGTGGATGAAGTTTATCTTGTAGACGAACTTAGATACAACCTACTCAGCATCAATCAACTATGTGACAGTGACTATAAGCTTCGTTTTAAAAAATATGGATGGATTATCAATGATGAATTAGGTAAAGTAATTCTATCTGAAAGTAGAGATAGAAATGTTTACACCCTTAGTAATATTGATGTCATGTCGAATCAGTTATATCTAGCATCCATAATTGATTTCTTTGGGTATGACATATAAAACTCAGTCATGCTAGCATGCAAACTATCCAAAAACTTTCTAACGGGATCTTGTCATTGGTCTTTAAAAGCTAGATTTTTCAAAAGATCATATTTGTAATGCATGTCAATTAGGTAAACAAACAAGATCTTCTTTTAAAATCACAGACATTGTCTCTACGACAAAACCTCTCCAATTGTTGCACATGGACCTTTTTGGTCCAACTAGGACTGCTATTATTAGTGGTATAAAATATGCTTTTATTATATAGTAGATGATTTTTCATGATTTATCTAGGTTATTTTCTTGAGTCATTAAGATGAAGCACTAAGGAACTTTGAAGTCTTCTGCAAGAAGGTTCAGCGAGAAAATGAGTATTACATCTCTTCCATAAGAAGTGATGATGGAGGAGAACTTGAAAGCGGAGTGTCACACCTCCTATTTCCGACACCCGCGAGAGGTACAAGGAGTTTTTTCCAATTAAAGGACAATCAAAACGGGATTTGTTTGTTTATTTCAGAGTCGCCACTTGGGAGATTTAAGGTGTCCCAAGTCACCAATTTTAATCCCGAATCGAGGAAAAGAATGACTCTATATTACAGTCTGCGAACCAGAAATCCGGATAAGGAATTCTGTTAACTCGGGAGAAGGTATTAGGCATTCCCGAGTTCCGTGGTTCTAGCACGGTCGCTCAACTATTATATTTGGCTTATTTATCTGATTTTTTTTAACAATTAAGAACTTATATGCAAATTTAACTTTGACCGGCCTTTATCATTATTGTTATTATTATTATTTTATACAAGAATTGCAACGTCGTGAAAATGCATCTCGAATCACGTCACAACCTGTGTACACGTGATTTGTTGACGCATTTTGACTCCGCCAAGATTGGGATTTGGGTTACATAAATGCACACCCATATTTAAGAAAATACCCTTATTAAATACGCGTCTAAAGACTACGCGTTGTTATACTTTTAGGTAGGACCGTGAAATTTACTAAAACCGCCAATCCCGGAATCTAAGTATATTTTTTTAAAAAAAAATAAATAAATAAGATTGGAGAACCCTGCAAATTTTTGTATTGTTTATATTTATTTATTTTTAGCGAAATCCTCCCTTATTTTATGAATATCTTAAAATGACTACATTTTTTTTATTATTAAGTTTGTCTATAAATATAAAATCAATCTCTACATACTTAAAAATAACATATTAAATACTAGTTTAAAACAAATATTAACGGAAAGGAATATTACTAAAATTATAATTATAAATACAATGGAATTGTTAAATAATTTTTTTAAAAAAAAAAACTAATTATCCCATAGCCGGATTAAAATCATATTGTTAGATGACTTGAGCTATTGAAATTAATTATTTACAACTACTGAAAATTAGAAACAATCTTGATTACTAATGCGTATTTCTAAAATTTAATTAATTTAACCTTAACTAACCTTGTTTTAATTCAAATCATGTCCTAATACTTGATTCGCAAAATTAATTTAAATTCATGTTTTAACTAAATTTAGCTACATGATTTCGATTAACTTAATGTTGGCGATACTAAAACCCTTAGAAATAGTGAACTTAATCAATTTTGCCAAAACTGATTTCATAAAGTCATTTTTACGTTATTTTCTTCTCATTCTAATTATTAGACAGTTTAATCAATAATAAACCTGCTTAAATATATACTACCTAATAATTAGGTTAAAGCAAAGCAATATTTCGTACATCGCTACAATATGTCTAGTTATGTAAAACGACGGCGATTTACAGAATAATAATACATAAATAACCTAGATACAATTAATAAAAAAAAGCTAAATTAGAAATTTAACATTTCATTCTTCATTTCAGCTTACAAAATGCCAAAATTACAGTGGTGTACCTGATATTGCCAATATAAGAAAAGAAAGTCAGCAACGTAGTATGTAACACAGCAACAGCAATATTAACCAGCAATCCAGTCCACAGAAATCCTAGTGATAGATTTGAAAATCAAGATAAAAATTCGGAAACACCGATAACAAACAACGGACAGAAGCCAAGGGAATCTTTTCCGATTTGAAAGACTAATCAATGTTTAACCTTTAACTTCTGAACCTGTATATCAGAATATTTATCAGGTGTATACTACTCTCTCTTTTAATTTTCAGCTCTTTTTATTTTTGTATTTTTCTTTTTTTGAAAGTCTTAATATTTTTCGGAATTTTTCTTTCTCTCTCTTTAATCTTCAGCCCTCTTTTTTCCCTCTGTCCCCTCTTTTTTTTAAAATCTGATCAAGTCCCTCTATTTATCCCAATCTTTCAACATTTTTTTAAACATAAAAACTCATTATCTTCCCACTTATTCCCCTTTTAATCCAACTACTTAATGTTTTGTCCCCCACTACATTAAACAAATACCACATTATATCTTGTCCCCCATGCTTTTATTAAACAATTGCATTATTCCCCACCATTATATCTTGTCCCCCCATTATTGATTATTTTAATATTATCTTAATCTTAATGGACAAAACACTCAAAATAAATATTTATTCAGATTTTTAATTTTAAAAATACCCCTCTGACCTTACTGAAGTTACCCTTTTGACCCTGAAAACATTGTAATTTACCAATCTACCCCGTCAGTTATAACAAGTTCAACCAATCAATTCTAACCAAAATATAGCAGCTATAACTAATTCCTAGTCAGGTTTTATGAACAAACTCAAACTAAATGATGAACAACAAAGAAAACTTGAATTATTTTGACTGAACAATATCTTTTAACAACACATATATTTTCAGATTCAATAATATTAACAAATTGAACATAACAAACAAGTAGATTTGAATTTCTAAATTCAATAATCATTTGAACTTTTAAACTAAATCCAACAACATTACAACCAAGATAAATATTCAAATTAAATCAAGAATTAAAACATAAACTCACATTAAATCACCGGATTAAGAACGAACTTCAAACAAAAGATGAACATGAATTAAATCTAAGCTAATCAACAAAAATGGATGATCCAAGCGATTAAACTAACATATTTCTATATTACAACTAAATTCTTTTAAATGAAATAAAAAGAAACCTAAGAAGTAATAATTAATTGAATTTTAACTTGAATCTAACAACATTAAATTTCTAAATAAAAATACATAAAAACACATGAAACAAACTAAAGGAATAATTAATTAAATTTCAATTTGAATCTAATAACATTAAAATTAAACTAACAATTTCTTTTAATTAAATAAAAACACATGAACAAACTGAAAAACTAATTAATTAAATTTCAATTTGAATCTAATAACATTAAAATTAAACTAACAATTTCTTTTAATAAAATAAAAACACATGAACAAACTGAAAAACTAATTAATTAAATTTCAATTTGAATCTAATAACATTAAAATTAAACTAACAATTTCTTTTAATAAAAACACATGAACAAACTGAAAAACTAATTAATTAAACGATGAACACGAACAAAACAAGAATCAAACATTTACCGATTTTAGATCCGAGAATATAAAAACAAAATACGGACAGAAACGAAATTTGAACCAACTAACCGGATCGGAACGACGATGAACTCGAGCCAAGTCTGCCGATGACCTAACGGATCTCGACTTCAACGAAACCCACCTTCCTTTTAAACTCGATGAACTCAAAACGACAAACGACGACCTCGACGGATTGAAACTGAAGAACGACGAGGCAGCAGCCATGAGCTCGAGCTCGAGCTCGAAGAAAACTGACGACGATGAAGGGCGAAGCAGCAGCAGCAACGAAGAAGAAGACGACGCAACAGCAGGTGGACACAACGGGCAGCAGTTGTGGTGGTTTGACGAAGAAGATGAAGCAGCGGGGAAGCCATGGACGACGCAACAGCAAGGTGTTTGGGACGAAGGCGAAGAAGGAGCAGCAGCATGCAACGAAGAAAAAGACAACAAGGCTGGTCGTTTGGAACAGGAGTGAAGAAGAAGAAGATGGGGCAACCATGAGAGCTCGAGCTCGAGCTCGAAGAAGATGGCGACGACGAACTCGACTAGGCAGCCATGGTCAGGCTACGGCGTGTGTGTACGTATGTCACTATGTGTGTGCGTGTTGTGTATGTGTGTGTGGCGTGAGGGAGAAGAGGCGGGGCAGCCATGGATGGCTTGCTTGGAGTTTGAGGAAGAAGAAGGAAAGAGAGGGGGGGCTTCAACAGAGAAAGAAAAAAAATGTTAGGTTTTTTTTTTTTTAAAGATAGGGAAATAGGGGTGTTGGGTTATGGACTGGGTCGACCCGGTTTGAAATGGACAGGATCGTTTGGGAAGATTGGGTCTCTTTGGGCCTATGACTTAAAATTGAAGAAAAGGCCCAATCCGATTTTTTTTTGTATTTTTTGCTCTCTTTTCTTTTACTTCCTAATTAATAAAACTAAAAAAAATTCTAAATTAAGTTAATAAACTAAATTAACTTATCGAAAAATACTAATTAGCTCCAAATATAAATTATCGCACATAAAGATAGCAATTAACAATAAAATCGCACAATTAAACGTTAAATGCCAAAATGCGACAGTACATTATTTTTATGATTTTTTATTTTTGTAAAACAAACTTAAATAAATATTAAATGCAAAAAATGTGACATATTTTTATAATTTTTTTGTTAATTTAACCAAATAAACATTCACAGAAAAGTACAAATAAGTATGCAAAAAATGCTACAAAAATACAAAAAATTGCACACAAAGGAAAATTATTTTATTTTGCATTTTTTTGGGAGTAATTCTCATATAGGGCAAAAATCACGTGCTCACAGCTACCCCTCTTTGTCCGAAAACACGAAGGGTTTTCGTGCAAAGATAAAGTGAGCGGATACGAGCGATTTTTGCCTGTTGGAATACTCCATGTGAGGCATTTTTTTTTTGAAAAGATTTGACCGAACCTTTGCTTCAGAGGTTTCCTACATATCCTGGGCTAAACAGGAATCAGGTCAATGTAGTTTGGGAAGTTTTGGTAGTTGGGACTACCATGGGACTGCAATGTTACTGTTGTTGCATGCTACTTTTACTGTTTGCTGACCTCTTTATTACACCATGCTTAAAAGAAAAATCAAGAAGTTATGCTAGACTACAGATTACAAAATCTCTTCATTTGTTCTTGATGCCTTGCTTTCTTGTCGGCTTGTGTCGATTCCGGTGCTTCTTTCTTCCGAGAACTGACGGGGATGACACCGGCCTCTTGCTTTCCTGAATCATCAGTTTGCATCCCTTATTAAATACGCTGGGGATATGGTTTCCTTCATTAAGCTTTGTTATGTTGGGCATAATTTAATGTTCATAAGCTGCTTCTTTCAAGACGCGTATTTTCTTCCTTTTGACTCATGCGCTTGAATTGTGCTGGGACCTCTTGTTGCAACCTTCTGCTTTCCGGTGCTGGGGATTTTTATTGTTTCCTGCTAGGGATTCCTGTTGTAACCTTCTACTCTCCGGTGGGTTACTGATTTCAAAATATGCAGTATAAGACTGAAAAATATTCCTCTCGTTATACAGGTGGGCGCCTGAATGAAAAAAAATATGAAATGTATTCCCTCGTTATACTGGTGGGCGACCTAGGACATGAAATGAAAAATAGAAATGTATGCCCGCATTGTACTGGTGGGCGACCTAGAAATGAAAAACTGAAATGTATACCAGCATTATACAGGTGGGCGCCTAGGACATGAAATAAAAAAACAGAAATGTATACCCGCATTATACTGGTGGGCGACCTAGAACATGAAATGAAAAACAGAAATGTATTCCCGCATTATACTGGTGGGCGCCTAGGACATGAAATGAAAACAGAAATGTATACCCGCATTATACTGGTGGGCGACCTAAGACATGAAATGAAAAAACAGAAATGTATTTCCGCATTATATTGGTGGGCGACCTATGACATGAAATGAAAAACAAAAATGTATACCCGCATTATACTAGTGGGCGACCTAGGACATGAAATGAAAAACAGAAATAGATTCCCGCATTATACTGGTGGGCGCCTAGGACATGAAATGAAAACAGAAATGTATTCCCTTGTTATACAGGTGGGCGCCTAAGACATGAAATGAAAAATAGAAATGTATACCCGCATTATACTGGTGGGCGACCTAGGACATGGAATGAAAAACAGAAATGTATACCCGCATTATACTGGTGGGCGACCTAGGACATGAAATGAAAAACAAAAATGTATACCCGTATTATACTGGTGGGAGACCTAGGACATGAAATGAAAAACAGAAATGTATTCCCGCATTATACTGGTGGGCGCCTAGGACATGAAATGAAAACAGAAATGTATTCCCTTGTTATACAGGTGGGCGCCTAAGACATGAAATGAAAAACAGAAATGTATACCCGCATTATACTGGTGGGTGACCTAGGACATGAAATCAAAAACAGAAATGTATACCCACATTATACTGGTGGGCGACCTAGGACATGAAATGAAAAACAAAAATGTATACCCGCATTATACTGGTGGGCGACCTAGGACATGAAATGAAAAACAGAAATGTATTCCCGCATTATACTGGTGGGCGCCTAGGACATGAAATGAAAACAGAAATGTATTCCCTTGTTATACAGGTGGGCGCCTAAGACATGAAATGAAAAACAGAAATGTATACCCGCATTATACTGGTGGGCGACCTAGGACATGAAATGAAAAACAGAAATGTATACCCGCATTATACTGGTGGGCGACCTAGGATATGAAATTAAAACAGAAATGTATTCCCTTGTTATACAGGTGGGCGCCTAATGGTAAAGGCATGAAATGTATTCCCTTGTTATACAGGTGGGCGCCTAATGGTAAAGAATAACTTGAATTTGTTTCCTCGATTCTCCGAGAAAATTTTCACTTGTGGCAGAAAATTTTCTGCCCCAGTTCTGGGGATCTTTCTTATGGCGTGTCTTTCGGCCATCATCAACACTTTATTTTCCTGTTCAAATCAAAGAAAATTTAGTTAGTTTTTTTTTACAATATGGCGAGTGGTCATTTCACTCCTGATGGGGATGATTGGTCCGTTCCCCTTATTCCTGCTTGGCGTTCCCAAAACTTGTTGGTGATGATGTTATTCGCTGGGGATAACATTCTGCTGGGGATGGTTTTTCCATTTATCCCTTCCCCGTTCTGTATCTCAAAACTTGCTGGGGGTTATTTTGCTGAAGATGGATTTTCCTTTCTTCCTTTACCACTCTGTGTTGTCCGACCACCTCGGAACTTGTTTCGATATTCGATCGGAGTTCTGCTGGGGATCCTCTTGGAACTTTGCCCACAATTTCCTCAACATGTTTTTTTTTTCCGGTTCTTCCCCGTACTTTCCTTGCCATTTTAGACCAATATTATTCGGCCTGACAACCAACGTCTTTTGTCTTATTGCCTTATCTCTGGCCTGCCTTCTTCACATTTGACGTTGTACCATTTTGGCAACTGGTAGTAAGCTCTGAAAGACCTTTCTCAAAAATAAATTTCTAGAAAAAGTCTTTTAAACAAAGAAATGAAAAGATAAAAAAAGGGAAAATCTTTTTGAACAAATGATGGGGGAAAGAAAAGAAAAGAACTTATCTGGGTGGTATAACCAATTCCAACGATCATGTTGTGCATTCCGGATTAATCAACCTAGTCTATTTGTGTCGATCAATCTTTCTGATGTATTCACTTGCTGGGGATAAATAGGTGCCCACCTCTTTGCAAAATGCGGATCCTTTCCTCCAATCTATCTTGTCGCCTCATAGTGCCCTTCGCGGGGATTTTCACTAACAAGACTATCTCATTTCTCTCAGCTCCCATTGCCTTATGGTGCCTGTGAAGGTTTTCACCGATAAGACTCTCTCATTTTGCTTCTCTCAGCTTACGTCGCCTTATGGTGCCTGCAAAGGTTTTCACCGATAAGACTCTCTCATTTTGCTTTTCTCAGCTGGGGATTGGAGTGTTGCCGGTAAGATCCTCTCTGCTGGGAATTCTTATGGCTATCAATTCTTTCAGCTCATGATCCTTATTCAGTCAGGGACCGGCGTGTTATGCTCGGCTTTCATTTGCCTGTCTTGGCACCCCTCGGATACTGATCGGGAGGTCTTTTTTGGACATTAATATGGGTTTTAGAAGAAAAGGATATAAAATTCAAAATAACTTTGATGGGTAAAATATTACAACTCTTGGAATCAAACTCCTTTTTTTTCAAAATTTAAAAACATAACTTCTGCCCCAGTTTTCTTGCTTGGGGATTTTTTTTTGATTTTTTGTTACATTATGACCGAGCCGTGAGGCGCCTGCGTATCCTCTTTGATGAATCAGGTCGAACGTAGTTCACTCGATTCCTTTGTTTTTCTTGCGACCTTCCCTTTTTGTTTTTGTTATTATTTTCCTTCTTTTCTCTTTTTTTTCATTTTTCGTTTTCATTAACGATTCCAAGAGAGGGGTATGAAAGAATAAGTAAGGCACAAAGGGGTAAAGCAAAGGTTAAAAATGTTTGGATGGAAGACAGAATTGCCTCCGTCATTTCATTATCCGATAAGCACCAAGTACAAACAAACAAATAAACAACAAAAGAAATTACACGTAATATCTCTTGACTGTATCAGAATTGATAGCCATGTCGATGCATCTTCCTTCGACATCTGTCAGACATAAAACGTCGTTGGATAATACTCTGGTCACAACATACGGCCCTTGCCAATTCGGGGCGAACTTTCCTTTTGCCTCAATCTGATGTGGGAGGATCCGTTTCAATACTTGCTGCCCTACTTCAAATTTCCTGGGGCGCACCTTCTTATTGTATGCTCTTGCCATTCTTTTCTGATATAACTGGCCATGGCATACTGCTGCCAATCCTTTTTCATCAATTAAACTCAACTGCTCCAGTCGGGCTTTGACCCATTCATCATCATCAGTCCCGGCCTCAGCGACAATTCGAAGGGATGGAATTTCAACTTCTGCTGGTATTACTGCTTCAGTTCCATATACCAACAAATAAGGAGTTGCACCTATTGAAGTACGAACAGTAGTGCGGTATCCCAACAATGAAAATGGTAGCTTTTCATGCCATTGTCTGGATCCTTCAACCATTTTCCTCAATATCTTCTTTATGTTTTTGTTGGCTGCCTCAACCGTTCCATTCGCCTTGGGCCGATACGGGGTGGAATTACGGTGTGTAATCTTAAACTATTCACATACTTCTCTCATCAAGTTGCTGTTAAGATTAGCACCATTGTCCGTGATTATTACTTTCGGGATCCTAAATCTACAGATGATATGGGAATGGAAAAAATCCACCACTGCCTTCTTGGTTACTGACTTGAAAGTTTTGGCTTCAAACCACTTAGTAAAATAATCGATGGCTACCAGAATGAACCTGTGACCGTTCGAAGTTGCCGGCTCAATAGGCCTAATGACATCCATGTCCCATGCCACAAATGGCCATGATGCTGACATTGTGTGTAATTCCGTTGGTAGAGAATGAATCAGATCTCCGTGTATCTGACACTGATGGCATTTTCGTATGAAACTGATACAATCATGCTCCATAGTGAGCCAATAATATCCCGCTCGCAGAATCTTCTTTGCCAATACATATCCTCTCATATGGGGCCCACAGACTCCAGAATGTACCTCTGTCATCACTATCATGGCTTGACCCGCATCAATACATCTCAGCAATCCCAGATCTGGGGTTCTTTTGTACAACATTCCTCCACTGAGGAAAAATCCATTTACCAGTCGTCGAATGGCTCTCTTTTGATCTCCGGTTGCCTGCTCCGGATATATCCCCATCCTGAGGTATTCCTTGACATCATAAAACCATGGCTCGCCATCCATTTCTTCCTCTATCATGTTGCAGTAGGCATGCTGATCACGAACCTGAATATACAACGGGTCAACATGGATTTTGTCTGGATGGTGCAACATCGATGCTAAAGTGGCCAAAGCATCGGCAACCTCATTGTGAACTCTCGGGATGTGTCTGAACTCCACTGATCGAAATCGCTTGCTCAGATCGTGCAAACATTGTCGATATGGTATAAGCTTCAAATCCCGTGTTTCCCATTCACCCTGGATCTGATGTACTAGGAGGTCCGAGTCTCCCAAGACCAAGACGTCCTGAACATCCATGTCTGCAGCCAATCGTAGGCCCAAAATGCATGCCTCATATTCAGCCATGTTGTTGGTACAATAGAAACGTAGCTGAGCTGTAACAGGATAATGATGTCCTGTTTCAGAAATAAGTACCGCTCCTATTCCAACTCCTTTCGCATTCGCAGCCCCATCGAAGAAAAGCTTCCACCCTGGTTCCTCAGTCAGTTCTAACTCCTCTATATGCATCACTTCTTCATCTGGAAAATACGTTCTTAAAGGCTCGTATTCTTCATCAATAGGATTCTCAGCCAAGTGATCGGCCAATGCTTGGGCTTTCATGGTCGTCCTCGTCACATAGACAATGTCGAACTCTGTGAGTAATATCTGCCATTTTGCCAATCTTCCCGTGGGCATAGGCTTCTGGAAAATATACTTTAATGGATCCAAGCGTGAAATAAGGTAAGTAGCATATGACGACAGATAATGCTTAAACTTTTGTGCTACCCAAGTTTGAGCACAACATGTCTTCTCAAGTTGAGTGTACTTATTCTCATAGACTGTAAACTTCTTGCTGAGATAATAGATGGCTTGCTCTTTTCTTCCTGTGATGTCGTGTTGACCCAACACGCAACCAAACGAATGATCCAGGACCGTTAGATAAAGGATTAATGGCCTCCCCGACTCAGGTGGAACCAATACAGGTGGATTGGATAAATAACCTTTGATCTGGTCAAATGCCTCCTGACATTCTGCCGTCCATTCTATCGCGGCATCTTTCCTCAGCAATCGAAAGATGGGTTCACAAGTTGTTGTGAGCTGAGCGATGAATCTGCTGATATAGTTCAACCTTCCCAACAGACTCATTACTTCTGTTTTGTTCCTCGGTGGCGGCAATTCCTGGATGGATTTGATCTTTGACGGATCCAACTCAATGCCTCGCCGACTGACGATAAATCCTAACAGCTTTCCAGATGGAACACCAAATGCACATTTGGCTGGGTTGAGCTTAATGTCGTACCTTCGAAGTCTTTGGAAAAACTTCCTAAGGTCTGCTACGTGGTCTTCCTGACGCTTGGATTTGATGATCACATCATCTACGTACACTTCAATCTCTTTGTGCATCGTATCATGGAACACAGTAGTCATTGATCTCATGTATGTTGCCCCAGCGTTCTTCAAACCGAATGGCATTACCCGATAGCAATAAGTCCCCCATGGCGTAATGAAAGCCGTTTTCTCTGCATCTTCTTCATCCATCAGAATCTGATGATATCCGGCGGAGCAATCCACAAAGGATCCGATTTCTCGTCCGGCGCAATTGTCGATCAAGATATGGATATTGGGTAATGGAAAGTTATCTTTTGGGCTTGCCCTGTTCAGATTGTGGTAGTCGACACATACCCTGATCTTCCCATCTTTCTTTGGTATTGGCACCACAATAGCCAACCAATCAGGATATCGAGTGACCCGAATAACCTTTGCTTGCAGCTGCTTGGTTACTTCTTCTTTAATCTTCACACTCATATCTGTCTTGAACTTCCTCAGTTTCTGCTTGACGGGAAGGCATGCCGGGTCAGTGGGCAATTTGTGAACCACTAGCTTGGTGCTTAAACCCGGCATGTCATCATACGACCATGCAAAAACATCTTTAAACTCAATGAGTGCTTTGATTAGTTCTTCCCTGATGCCAGTCTCAATGTGGATGCTGATTTTGGTTTCCCTGACATCGTCGACATCCCCTAAATTGACAGCTTTAGTGTCATTCAAATTGGGCTTAGGTTTCTCTTCGAACTGGCTTAATTCTCTGTTTATCTCTTCAAAGGCATCATCCTCCTCGTATTTTGATTCATCATCATAATTGATCTCTTGTGCAATTAATTCAGAATCAGATTGATTATTTAGACTGGGTTGAAGATCCGTTGTGCATGCCATATCGTTAGTACCAGTGCAAAGAGAACTGTTCAGAAAGAAAAGAGAAGAAACAGAATTAAAACAAAACAAGAAAAGGAAACTTTCACTTTTTATTAAAATGCGGGATAACAGAGTTTCACACTTTTACTGAATAAAATTAAAACTGGATTACAACTCTGGAATAATCCAGGAAACAAGAAAGAAAATCCAAAGCCTACTACCAAGACTCCCTCCGGGTAGGAAGAGGAGTAGCTGTCCAATTGTTGGTTTTGGCCTCAGGCCCCATAAACTGTATGTCTGTTCCGCTGGAACCCTCTCTGACTTCTACCATATTGACATCAGCGAACAATCTTTCGAAGCTCTGATTCAGATCCCCGTCAATCCCAATCAATGGCCCGAGAATTTTTGGGACCGGTGACCCCTTGGCGCTTTCTCTAATAAAGGATCTTGAGAGACATGGTATTGGTTTGGGAAGAAACCAAACTCTCTTCTTCATTTTCCGCGCTCGCTTTACATCTGCCGCAGTTGGTTTGAACCCCAATCCAAAGGTCTCCAAATTCTTGGGCAAGGAAATAGGTTGAACAATTCCCTGAAGCTCAGCTCCCAAGCCTTTTTCCTGGCACAAACCCATTACCCAACATTTCTGAAACCATCATGACCGTTGCGGAAGCTACCCTAGGGTGCTGAATGATTTCACCCTCGGGGATCTTGTTTGCCGACATTGCATCGAAAATCTGGTAGACCCAGGGACCTTTGTCATCATTGGTCTCTATGAAGGGTACAATGGCGCCTCCCATGGTGCACGCAGTGTCCTCGCCGTGCAACACGACCTCTTGTCTATCCCACTCAAACATGACCATCTGATGCAACGTGGATGTCACTGTTTTGGCTGCGTGGATCCAACAGAAGGTTATAAGATACCGCGGCATCTAATACCTGGAATTCCATGGTAAACTGGACCGGACCGATGGTCAATTCAAGTATAATATCCCCCAGGGTGGCTGTTCCATTTCCGTCAAATCCTCGGACGCAAATGTTGTTCTTGAGGATCCTGCCGTGGTCGATCTCCAGCTGGTTCAGGGTGGATAATGGACAAATATTGGCACTTGAGCCATTATCCACCAATGCCCGAGCAACTACCGAATCTTCACACTTGACAGTCAAGTAGAGAGCTTTATTATGTTCCGTACCCTCCACTGACAGATCATCATCTGAGAATGTTCCCCTGTTTACCTCAAAATTTTTGTTGGCAATCGTTTCAAGGTGGTTTACAGAAATCTCGTTGGGCACATGAGCTTCATTCAGTATCTCCATCAGGGCCCGACGATGTTCATCTGAATGGATCAGTAATGATAACAGCAAGATCTGGGCCGGTGTTTTCTTCAATTGTTCGACAATGGAGTAATCCTGTACTTTCATCTTTTTCAGGAATTCCTCCGCCTCTTCCTCTGACATGGGTTTCTTTGTTACTGCTGGATTGGACCTTCTCAACTCCACGGGAGCAAAACACCATCCCGATCGAGTTAATCCCTGCACCTCATAACTATCCTCCTCCACTTGCTTTCCCTTGTATATTACCACTTCCTTTTCATATTTCCAAGGCACAGCCTTGCTATCAATCATTGGTGTTTGGACTACTGGTTTTATGATGACCAGTTCCCTGCAGACCCCTTTCACAACAACCACGGGTGTAGATGATGCTCCCGTTATTACCAACTTGGCTGGTTCTGGTTTCCTTGTAGCGGCAGATGGATTCTTCCCCAATATCACCACTGGCTTGACATCTTCCCCCTTCAACTGTACCCCTGCTTCCTCATTGATCGATTTTTCTTTTGGAGTGGCACGGATCATCATCACTGTCTGTGGGGGTTTCTTCGGCTCCCCTACTTCGTGCACAAGCTCGATCATGTGGGCTTCAGGGTGCTTTGGCAATGGGTTCTGGTTAATGTTAGGTGCCTCCGGTGCCTGTACCTCGATCTTGTTGGTATCAATAAGATCTTGTATCGCATGTTTCAGCCTCCAACATTTCTCGGTATCATGTCCGGGAGCTCCCGAACAATATTCACATCTTACCGAGTGATCCATATTTTGGGGTAAGGGATTTGGCAATCTAGGCTCAACAGGATTTAATAAACCCAACTGCCTTAATTTGTGGAACAAGGCAGTATAAGTTTCTCCCAACTCAGTAAAGGTTCTTTGCCTCTGCAGTCTTTCATTTCTGGAAGCCGGATTTCCCTGAAACCCATCCCTGGAGGGTTCCTGTAGGCTCTTGGCGGTGGATAGGTGTTTTGTGGTGGTGGGTAGGTATTATTTGGAGGTGGGTATGTATTATGGGGAGCTGGCGCGCGCCATTGTGGGCGAACCGGAGGTTAGGTGTATGTCTGGGCTTGATGGACGGTGAAATGTTGTTCTTGTGGTGGGTAGTAGGGTTGTGGAGGGTAATTTGGAATGTGTGGGTAGTTTAGATGATGGGGTCTGGGTTGGTAATGAGGGGAAGGACCTCTAGATCTGGACCAATTGCCGGCCTCTATTGTCGTGACCTCCTCTCTCCTTTTCTTTCCGAGCGCACCTCCCGTGCCGCTCTGAATGGCCTGAGTTGCTGCCTTAATTGCCGAGTAACTCAGGATCTTATTGGACTTAAGTCCCTCTTCTATCATACCTCCCATTTTCACTACTTCATAGAATGATTTGCCAACTGACGTCACCAAGTGACCGAAGTAAGTTGGCTCGAGAGTTTGTAGAAAGTAATCTACCATTTCTCCCTCTCTCATTAGGGGATCAACTCTGGCTGCCTGTTCTCTCCATCGGAACCCAAATTCCCGAAAGCTCTCTCCGGGTTTCTTCTCAAGCTTTAGCAATGTGAGACGGTCTAGGACTATCTCAAGGTTGTATTGGAAGTGTCCTGCGAAAGCCTGTGCCAAGTCATCCCAGGTGTACCACCTGCTCGGATCTTGTCTTGTATACCACTCCAGTGTCGACCCGCTCAAACTCTGGCCAAAGTAAGCTATCAGTAGCTCATCTTTTCCCCCTGCTCCCCTCATTTTGCTACAAAAGCCCCGTAGATGTGCCATAGGATCGCCATGCCCTTCGTACAAATCGAACTTAGGCATCTTGAACCCTGCTCGTAATTGAACGTCAGGGAAAGGGCATAGATCCTTGTAGGCCACGCTGACCTGGTTGCCTAACCCGTGTATATTCCTGAAGGATTGCTCCAGGCTTTTAAATTTCCGCATCACCTCGTCCTGCTCTAGGCTCTTATCCGGCTTTTCAATCTCTGTCGGGACCTCAAAGTGGGGATTATAGGTATGTGGCTCGGGTGCTTTGAATGTGAGTTCAGGGGGTAATATTGTGTGTCGTGAGCCTGAAATAGTGGCTCACTGGATGATCTATGCAATGGGGCTGGGGGGAGGTGCCACAAAGACGGGAACATTTGGTGGAGGAGGGTTTTGACTAGGTGAGGGAGCTTGGGGATCATAAGCCTCTCTTCCCTGATAGTAGTGATGGCTTGGGAAACTCGTTGAAGGACCGGGATAGGGGTATTCTGAGTTGTATCCTGGTTGGAGAGTAGGAGTAACAGGTAGTTCCTGCCCCTTTTGGGCTCTGGCTAAGGCTATCTGCATTTCATTCATTTCCAGCCTCATCTTTTCCATTTTTTCCATGGCTTCCTTCAGCATCTGATTTGCCGTCTTTTCCGACTCAACACTGTTGTCTGATCCAGTCATGCTTTCTGGTATAGGACCTTTCGATCTTGTTTGATAATGGTACGGTGCCAGTACGCTCTAACAACTAACTGATATTGATTGGAAAAACAACAAACTTGTCAGTGTTAGAGTCTTAACAGATATTGTAATTGCACGTTGGGGGATGTAATGTTCTTAGGCAGTTAACCATTTCAAACATGTTTTTGCTCTGACCGCATGCATCATCCCAACTTATTTTATTTGTGCCTCTTTCGAGCGTTTCAAGGACCTCTCTTTTTTTCTTTTTTTTTAATTACGGTCGAATCCTATAGAGATTGCCTACGTATCGTGACCCCGCACGAATCAGACCAAGCGTAGTTCGTGCCATAAGTAAAATAAAGACCCAATTTTATCTTTTATTACTCAAATATGCTATTACAAGCCATCATTTGAAAAAAAACGAAAATACAGACTCCATACTCTTTTTTTTAAGAATGTTTGAAGAGAACATAAGGGTAGACAACAGACTCTGAAAAACAAACAAGTGTAAGATTGAACTAGGGATATATTAAAGCCTTGAATTTTGGCGCCCGCGAGGCATCGTTCGGCCTTTTCGCGGGCTTTGGTGCCAGGCCTCTTTGCAAGCTTTTTAGTTCCTCCATGATCCGGTGGACATAACCCATGACTGAGGCAAAAAGGATATCACGGGGCATCTCTTCACATGTTAGGCACTTCGTGGTGATGTAACGCCCTATCTCATTGATCCTACCCCTGATTCTATCCCTGTATATGCACAGCTGTTCTATCCGTTGATTCTTTAGTCCCAATATTCGATTATTGTCAATGAGCTGATCTTGGAACCTCTCAATTTGTTCTTCCATTCGGGCTATTGACTCATAGCAGCGTTCCCTATCTGTTCTAGCATCCCGGGCTTGTTTAAGGACCCGATTATTGAGAATGGAATTTATTTCTCTCAATGTTGTAACACTCATTTCGTAATCCCTTTTCACTTGCCATAGGTGCTCTTTCCGTGCTGCTGTAACTTTTGCCCACCTGACCCGCATTCTTGCTATACAAGCCTCGGATCTCTCCAAGTCTTCTCAGCTTTTGCTGACTTGATTTCTCAATTCTGCTATCAACCTTTCATCAGAGCGACGTTTCTGTCGGTCGCTATCACTCTTACTGACTTGGCGAATTCGGGCTTTCAGTGCCTGGTTTTCTTTGGCTAATTTGTTCTTTTCACCCTGCTCCGAGGCTATTTGCACGTTGTTTTCAAACATAAACCTTTCAATTTGTAGCTTCAGCTTTCCGATTTCAGCCCAGTAGCCTTCCTCTCTCACTAACCAGCCCCACTGTTCCTGCGAATCATCCGTAAATTGTTGGACGTGAGCTCTTTTAGCAGGTCTCTGACGAATCTGGAACCTTTTCCCGAACCAAACATCGTACTTTGGGTCTACCTCACTCTTAGCCATTTCTCGAACCATAGTCTTGGGCTCAAGGAATCTACATTCGTGCCACAACTTTCTAATTTTTCCTTCGGGGAACACGACTCCTGGACTCAACTCAATGGCGTGCTTGCTTAGATCCTCATCAGTGGGAATTACCTGAAATCTTCCTAGTTGGTGCAGTACCCGATGAGGAGCATATGGTTGGATACTGCGAACTCCCATCAAAAGAATATGACATTCCTCGGCCGCCATGTATATTACCTCAGTATCAGGCAACCACCCAAATGCCCATTCAATTTGATCTGTTGTTGTTGTCCTTAATCGTGCAAGCCACGCTTCGACACCTTCAGGGAATACAACGCCTGTCATCCATTTCTCAAAACCACTGATACAATTTTGTTCAGTCAACCCGTGATTCATGTATCCTACTCGGTGACAAAGGTGTTCTTGCATCCACAGCTGGAGTAAGAGATTGCCTCCTTGGAAGAAATTGCCTCCTTCTTGGCATATAGTTAAGGCTCGGTAGATTTCGGATAAAACCAAAGGGACCACAGTACTGTTAGTTTTCTTGATTGCAACATCAGCCATCCCTACAAGGCCTATCTCTATTTTCTTATCTTTGCGTGGACAAACCACGACCCCCAAAAATGTTATTATAAATGCCAAAGTACGTCTCGCCTCCCACTTGTTCCTGTTTCCAACATGAGTTAACCCGAGATTCGGCTCTTCAAAACCTCGAGGAACACCATACCGTTGATATAAGAATTGGAGAGCACAACACCCTTTCGACAAGTCATCATTTTGCACCTTCCGACTAATATTTAGCAAATCCAAAAACCCATGCGGAGATACCGATCTTGGTGAAAGTAAATATTGCCCCCTTAATTTTTCATTCATTCCCGCATATCCTGCGATTTCTTCTAGCGTAGGTGAAATTTCAAAGTCGACAAAACGAAATACATTGCGGGTTGGGTCCCAGAACGGTATTAGAGCCTCGATGATATCTGTCCTTGGCTTGATATTCAACAGATCGACAAAACCTCCCAAAACTCTTTCCACTATCTTTTTACTATCATTTTCCATATCATTCCACCACATGTGGAGTTGCAGAGGGACCTCGCTACAGACTGAGAACGGTTCATTTTGACTTGTGCTCATCCTGCACATTTATTATGGTGATTAAAGAAGGAAAAACTTTTATTTGACTTAAAAACTATCTATATTCCAAATGACTCGGCTTTCAAATACGGCCTTTGAGGACGAAGATTTTTTTTTTTTTTTTTGAAAAGTAAGACGTCTAAAGAAATATTTTTGGATTTTAACTTCTTTTTCTTTTTTTTCTATTTCTTTTTTTGAAATTTCGAAAAAAAACTTTTAAATAAGAAAGGAAATATTTTTGGACTATTATTCTGAATTTATGAAAGAAATACTACAAAAGAAAAAAAATATTTTTTAATTTTCTTTGAATTTTTTAAACAAATAATTTGGATTTTGAGAGAGATTAAAAGGAAATATTTTTTTTTAAAAAATTGAGGTCTAAAAGAAAGACTTTCTAAATAAGCGAGTAACGTTAAATATTTTTGGATTTTTTTTTGAATACGGTGGGCCGAAACCAAAGAGGGTTGCCTACGTATCTCACATCCGGTGAGAATCAGACCCGCGTAGTTCGGGCTATAAACTAACTAATTTTTGAAAACAAACATATTTTTTCCCTTTTCTTTTATAGCAAAAAAACTATTTTTCTTTTTCATTTTTTTTCTTTTTTGAAAACAAAACAAATTAAAATAAAAGACTCATTCCTACACACTTTCTGCTTTTTAGGCAAACAAACAATTTTAAAAGTAAAACTATATATATATATTTTCAAAATTTCGGCAGTGTTCCGACAGTACTTGGACACTGATTTTTTCTAAATTAATCATCTAACTCCCCACTTGCTATTTTTTTTTTATTTTTTTTATTTTATTATTACTTCTTTTTTTTAAAAAAAAAATTTACATTCCTGAGATTCAGAAGCCGGTCAACATGCAAGACCGAGCAAATAAATGCACATAAAACAAATAAGATGCATCAGGATGGTCTTTATTTCAGGTTGCTAGCGCTAGACAGACCCAACCCCTGTGTTGAGTTCCCTAAGTCAAATTGCACATGATGCAAATAAGCGTTCCTATTAGGGATTCGACATGAAGCTGAGTTATTCTAGGTTCAGAACCTGGGTGTTTGTTCTAGACCTGGCTTACCCGAGCGGACAGCTCGAGCCGAGGGGGAGGCAGCGTACCGGGAATACAGAAGCTTCACCGGCTTTGCAACTTATCCAACCTCGTTCTAAATTGGGAATTAGACACTATATAGAAAAGAAGTCACACGAAGTGCACCCTTCTTCATGATTTAGAAGACTCAGATAGAAGATGGGTTTCGGCATAGTTTATATACAGTTCACATAATATCAAAGCGGTAAAAGTAGTCAATTAGCACATTAAGCACATATCATGTAACAAAATCAAACGAAGCCAAATACAACAATTATTCCAAGCTTGAATTCTGAACCCTGAACCAGAGATTCTGGGCTCCAATTCTCCAGCAGAGTCGCCAGAGCTGTCACACCTCCTATTTCCGGCACCCGCGAGGGGTACAAGGAGTTTTTTTCAATTAAAGGACAATCAAAACGGA
This sequence comes from Nicotiana sylvestris, assembly GCF_000393655.2. Lineage (NCBI taxonomy): Eukaryota > Viridiplantae > Streptophyta > Magnoliopsida > Solanales > Solanaceae > Nicotiana > Nicotiana sylvestris. The sequence goes on from NC_091065.1 coordinate 171,993,904, forward strand.
ATTTGTTTGTTTATTTCAGAGTCGCCACTTGGGAGATTTAGGGTGTCCCAAGTCACCAATTTTAATCCCGAATCGAGAAAAAGAATGACTCTGTATTACAGTCTGCGAACCAGAAATCCGGATAAGGAATTCTGTTAACCCGGGAGAAGGTATTAGGCATTTCCGAGTTCCGTGGTTCTAGCACGGTCGCTCAACTATTATATTTGGTTTATTTATCTGATTTTTTCTAACAATTAAGAACTTATATGCAAATTTAACTTTGACCCGCCTTTATCATTATTGTTATTATTATTATTTTATGCAAGAATTGCAACGTCGTGAAAACGCATCTCGAATCACGTCACAACCAGTGTACACGTGATTTGTTGACGCATTTTGACTCCGCCAAGATTGGGATTTGGGTTACATAAATGCACACCCATATTTAAGAAAATACCCTTATTAAATACGCGCTTAAAGACTACGCGTTGTTATACTTTTAGGTAGGACCATGAAATTTACTAAAACCGCTCATCCCGGAATCTAAGTATATTTTTTTAAATAAATAAATAAATAAATAAGATTGGAGAACCCTGCAAATTTTTGTATTGTTTATATTTATTTATTTTTAGCGAAATCCTCCCGTATTTTATGAATATCTTAAAATGACTACATTTTTTTATTATTATTAAGTTTGTCTATAAATATAAAATCAATCTCTACATACTTAAAAATAACATATTAAATACTAGTTTAAAACAAATATTAACGGAAAGTAATATTACTAAAATTATAATTATAAATACAATGGAATTGTTAAATAATTTTTTTTTTTTAAAAAAAAACTAATTATCCCATAGCCGGATTAAAATCATATTGTTAGATGACTTGAGCTATTGAAATTAATTATTTACAACTACTGAAAATTAGAAACAATCTTGATTACTAATGCGTATTTCTAAAATTTAATTAATTTAACCTTAACTAACCTTGTTTTAATTCAAATCATGTCCTAATACTTGATTCGCAAAATTAATTTAAATTCATGTTTTAACTAAATTTAGCTACATGATTTCGATTAACTTAATGTTGGCGATACTAAAACCCTTATAAATAGTGAACTTAATCAATTTTGCCAAAACTGATTTCATAAAGTCATTTTTACGTTATTTTCTTCTCATTCTAATTATTAGACAGTTTAATCAATAATAAACCTGCTTAAATATATACTACCTAATAATCAGGTTAAAGCAAAGCATTATTTAGTACATCGCTACAATATCTCTAGTTATGTAAAACGACGGCGATTTACAGAATAATAATACATAAAATAATCTAGATACAATTAATAAAAAAAAAGCTAAATTAGAAATTTAACATTCCATTCTTCATTTCAGCTTACAAAATGCCAAAATTACAGTGGTGTACCTGGTATTGCCAATATAAGAAAAGAAAGTCAGCAACGTAGTACGTAACACAGCAACAACAATATTAACCAGCAATCCAGTCCACAGAAATCCCAGTGATAGATTTGAAAATCAAGATAAAAATCCGAAAACACCGATAATAAACAACGGACAGAAGCCAAGGGAATGTTTTCCGATTTGAAAGACTAATCAATGTTTAACCTTTAACTTCTGAACCTGTATATCAGAATATTTATCAGGTGTATACTACTCTCTCTTTTAATTTCCAGCTCATTTTATTTTTGTATTTTTCTTTTTTGAAAGTCTTAATATTTTTCGGAATTTTTCTTTCTCTCTCTTTAATCTTCAGCCCTCTTTTTTCCCTCTGTCCCCTCTTTTTTTAAAATCTGATCAAGTCCCTCGATTTATCCCCATCTTTCAACATTTTTTTAAACATAAAAACCCATTATCTTCCCACTCATTCCCCTTTTAATCCCACTACCTAATGTCTTGTCCCCCACTACATTAAACAAATACCCCATTATATCTTGTCCCTCATGCTTATATTAAACAATTGCATTATTCCCCATTATTATATCTTGTCCCCCCATTATTGATTATTTTAATATTATCTTAATCTTAATGGACAAACCACTCAAAATAAATACTTATTCAGAATTTTAATTCCAAAAATACCCCTCTGACCTTACTGAAATTACCCTTTTGACCCTGAAAACATTGTAATTTACCAATCTACCCCGTCATCTATAACAAGTTCAACTAATCAATTCTAACCAAAATATAGCAGCTATAACTAATTCCTAGTCAGGTTTTATGAACAAACTCAAACTAAATGATGAACAACAAAGAAAACTTGAATTATTTTGACTGAACAATATCTTTTAACAACACATATATTTTCAGATTCAATAACATTAACAAATTGAACATAACAAACAAGTAGATTTGAATTTCTAAATTCAATAATCATTTGAACTTTAAACTAAATCCAACAACATTACAACCAAGATAAATATTCAAATTAAATCAAGAATTAAAACATAAACTCACATTAAATCACCGGATTAAGAACGAACTTCAAACAAAAGATGAACACGAATTAAATCTAAGCTAATCAACAAAAATGGATGATCTAAGCGATTAAACTAACATATTTCTATATTACAACTAAATTCTTTTAAACGAAATAAAAACAAACCGAAGAAGTAATAATTAATTGAATTTTAACTTGAATCTAACAACATTAAATTTCTAAAAAAAATACTTAAAAACACATGAAACAAACTAAAGGAATAACTAATTAAATTTCAATTTGAATCTAATAACATTAAAATTAAACTAACAATTTCTTTTAATTAAATAAAAACACATGAACAAACTGAAAAACTAATTAATTAAATTTCAATTTGAATCTAATAACATTAAAATTAAACTAACAATTTCTTTTAATAAAATAAAAACACATGAACAAACTGAAAAACTAATTAATTAAATTTCAATTTGAATCCAATAACATTAAAATTAAACTAACAATTTCTTTTAATAAAAACACATGAACAAACTGAAAAACTAATTAATTAAATTTCAATTTGAATCTAATAACATTAAAATTAAACTAACAATTTCTTTTAATAAAAACGCATGAACAAACTGAAAAACTAATTAATTAAACGATGAACACGAACAAAACAAGAATCAAACATTTACCGATTTTAGATCCGAGAATATAAAAACAAAATACAGACAGAAACGAAATTTGAACCAACTAACCGGATCGGAACGACGATGAACTCGAGCCAAGTCTGCCGATGACCTAACGGATCTCGATTTCAATGAAACCCACCTTCCTTTTAAACTCGACGAACTCAAAACGACAAACGACGACCTCGACGGATTGAAACTAAAGAACGACGAGGCAACATCCATGAGCTCGAGCTCGAGCTCGAAGAAAACTGACGACGATGAAGGGCGAAGCAGCAGCAACAACGAAGAAGAAGACAACGCAGCAGCAGGTGGACGCAGCGGGCAGCAGTTGTGGTGGTTTGACGAAGAAGATGAAGCAGCGGGGAAGCCATGGACGACGCAACAACAAGGTGTTTGGGACGAAGGCGAAGAAGGAGCAGCAGCATGCAACGAAGAAAAAGACAACAAGGCTGGTCGTTTGGAACAGGAGTGAAGAAGAAGAAGATGGGGCAACCATGAGAGCTCGAGCTCGAAGAAGATGGCGACGACGAACTCGACTGGGCAGCCATGGTCGGGCTGCGGCGTGTGTGTGTACGTATGTCACTGTGTGTGTGCGTGTTGTGTATGTGTGTGTGGCGTGAGGGAGAAGAGGCGGGGCAGCCATGGATGACTTGCTTGGAGTTTGAGGAAGAAGAAGGAAAGAGAGTGGGGGGGGGGCTTCAACAGTGAAAGAAAAAAAATGTTAAGAGTTTTTTTTTTGAAAGATAGGAAAATAGGGGTGTTGGGTTATGGACTGGGTCGACCCAGTTTGAAATGGACCGGGTCGTTTGGGAAGATTGGGTCTCTTTGGGCCTATGACTTAAAATTGAAGAAAATGCCCAATCCGATTTTCTTTGTATTTTTTGCTCTCTTTTCTTTTACTTCCTAATTAATAAAACTAAAAAAAAATTCTAAATTAAGTTAATAAACTAAATTAACTTATCCAAAAATACTAATTAGCTCCAAATATAAATTATCGCACATAAAGATAGCAATTAACAATAAAATCGCACAATTAAACGTTAAATGCCAAAATGCGACGTACATTATTTTTATGATTTTTTATTTTTGTAAAACAAACTTAAATAAATATTAAATGCAAAAAATGTGACATATTTTTATAATTTTTTTATTAATTTAACCAAATAAACATTCACAGAAAAATACAAATAAGTATGCAAAAAATACTACAAAAATACAAAAAATTGCACACAAAGGAAAATTATTTTACTTTTGATTTTTTTTGGGAGTAATTCTCATATAGAGCAAAAATCACGTGCTCACACGGAGTATTCGAAAATTTCTGCAATGGCCAAGGAATCTCCCACAATTTCTCATCTCCTAGATCATCATAATAAAATAGAGTAATGGAACGCAAAAACAGAACTCTTCAAGATATGGCAAGAAACATGATTGCAGAAAACTCACTTCCACACTATTTCTGGGTTGAAGTAGTAAGCGTTGCATGTCATATTATCAACATGTGTCTGATAAGACCTATTCTCCAAAAGACACACTATGAGCTATGAAAAATTAGAAGACCCGACATAATTTAGTTTCATCCATTTGGATGCAAATCTTCATCACAATAACGGAAATGACAACCTTGATAAGTTTGATCCAAAAAGCTACGAAGGTATTTTTCTTGGGTTCTCTCCCTCAAGTAGAGCATATAGAGTTTATAATAAATGTACTTTATCCATTGAAGAATCTGTTCATGTTGTGTTTATTGATACTAACCACTCTTCGAGGAGTGAAAAACCTTCTGATGATGAAGAAATTGCCATATTTCTAAAACATGTTCAAGCAATGGAGAATCAAGAACCTCATGCACCATAATCACAAAATCTCATTGAAAAGTAACTAGCTACAACAATACCAAACAAATGGAAAAGTGAACCTGGATATTTCCATAAGTTCATCATTGGTGATCCCCAGGAAGGCATGAAAATTAGAAGCTCACAAAAGCAGAAATCAAACATTGCTCTCTTCTCACAGCTTGAACCAAAAAGGTAGACAAGGCGCTTGGAGATAACTGTTGGATAAGCAATGCAAGAGAAACTTGACTAGTTCGAGGAAAATAAGGTTTGGAAGCTTATTCCTCAACCTCCTAACACATTCATTATTGGAAAAAAAATGGGTTTACAGGAACAAGCTAAATGAATCCGGCCAAGTAGTAAGGAATAAAGCAAAGTTGGTTGCTCAAGGATACTCTCAACAAGAGAGAATCGGCTATGAAGAAACCTTTGCTCCAATTGCCACGTTAGAATCAATCCGCATTCTGTTAACATATGCCGCTCACAAGTGTTTTAGACTTTTTTCAAATAGATGTGAAAAATGTGTAAATGGATTCATACCTGGGGAAGTATATGTCAAACAGCCCCCACGTTTTGTAAATAAGTCTTACCCAAATCATGTCTACAAGTTGTCTAAAGCTCTCTATGGACTTAAACAAGCTCTTAGAGCCTGATATGAAAGGCTAAGCTCATTCTTAGTCGACCATGATTTTAAACGACTTAATATTGACACTACTCTTTTCATCGATCGTTCTGACAAAGGTAGTTTGATTGTACAAATTTATGTTGATGATATTATTTTGGGAATACTAACTCGGATATATGCAAAGATTTTTCAAACATCATGAAAAGAGAATCCGAGATAAGCATAATGGGAGAACTAACATTCTTCCTTGGGCTACAAATCAAGCAATCCCAAAAAGGAATTTTTATCAATCAAATAAAGTACACAAATGAGATTAGAAAGAAACTTGGTATGACAAATTCCAAAGCCATAGGGACTCATAGGAGTCCCTCAACCTCTCTTGATGAAGACATGAACGGTAAATGAAAAATGTATCGAGGTACGATTGGATCTCTACTATATCTCACCGCAAGTCGACCTAACATAATGCTCAATGTATATAAGTGCCAAAGATATCAGTCAGCTCCTAAAGAGTCCTATTTAACTATTGTTAAATGCATTATCAGATATTTAACAGGGATAATCAACTATGGGTTATGGTATGAAAACTCTAACAATTTTGATCTCAAAAGTTTCTCAGATGCATGTGACAAAATTGATAGAAAAAGTACAAGTGGAACTTCTCAATTACTGGGAAAAGCACTCATTTTCTGGCACATCAAGAAATAAAATTGTGTTGCCTTTCAACTACTACACACAAGTTCTGTGGATTAGGCACCAACTTCTAGATTATGATTTTTATCTTAAATCTGTTCCAATTATGTGCGATTAATACTAGTGCTATTTGTCTTTTTAAAAATTATGTGCATCATTCTAGGGCTAAGCACATTAAAATAAAGTATCATTTTATTTGTGATCATGTTTCTAAAGGTGACATTGTGTTAGAATTTGTAAACACTAAAAATCAGCTTGCCGATATTTTTATAAAACGTTTTCTTGAAGAAAGATTTTGCTCACTTCGCGTCGAAAACGACGTATCCTCAATAACCATCTACTGCTCACAAGTTTAATATATTACGCGGTTGGTGTAGCTGCTAATTTATTTTCATTTTAAAAAGAAACTCTATCTGTGAAATTCCCTTATTTGATATGATTGCTATAATTGCATGCATTAATATGTGATTGACGGTGCTGTACTCAAGAAGGAAACTTTTTCAGTTGCTTTTTCACATGTCTCACTCCAATCAAGGCAACTTCTTTGTCACTCACTTCTCTCCTTATTAGTCACCACTTTACCATCTCTCGTTCAGCAATCCTGTTTTCCAATGGCCAAAACCAAACCCTCTTCATCTTCTTTTATGCCTCGAAGAAATCAGCGATTCAGAAAAACCCAACACGCTGATAAACTTATCAAAGTTGAGTTGTCGAAGGGTTCTGATCATCATGTATTCCAAGATGCAGAGGCGGATGCACCATGGTGGTTACGGGTTCAATTGAACCCATAATTTTTAACGCGGAGTAAAAAGTTATGTGTAAAAATTTATTAAAATTATAAAAATAATAGATTTGAACCCATAACTTTAAAAATATAATGGGTTCAATATTAAAAATCTTAAATATTGAACTCATAGAATTTAAATACTGAATCCGCCTCTACCAAGATGAATCCACCGATTCTCCGAAGGAAACTCTTATTACTCAAAAAGAGTGGCAAACATCCATAGTCATTTCTTAAATAATGCATAGAAAGGCAAAATCGAAAGCGTGGAGTTTGATACCGAGGATAAGATGAACTTCTATGGTCCAGAAGAAAAAATTCAAGTATGTTGCCTACAAAGGGAAGTCCATCGCTTAAGGACTCACAGTAAGTTTGAAATCTATAAAAAATTTCCATTGTGTTGTTGTCTCTGTATTTGAAACTCAAAAGCTCTTGTCTCTCTGTTTGCAACCGTTGGTGATACTGTTTACGAGGAACCTGTGCATATGTTTTATGCAATTTATTTGTAAACGAGAAAGATGATTTGGAATCCATGGTACTGGGAACTCTCATCATTTTTTAACTCTTACCAATCTGAAAATATTTTCTTGGGTACATTTTTTTTTTACAACATTTGTGGCCTGATGATTTCTAAAGTATCTTTTAAATAAGCAAAAAATGTTATGTCTGAAAACTCTCCTTGATATATATAGGTCCTAAAGATCTAAAATTTGAGCATCATTTGTTAGCCCACATTATTGCTACCACCCCACCCTCCTACCTCGCACTGGGTCCCTTAGCACCTTGTCTATCAGAGATGTGTTTGTCCTATACTATCTTATGAATGAAAAAGCTATAGATTTTTGTAATGTATCTTCTAACCTTATGTTCTACTAATCTCTCATGTTCTACAAGTGATAAAAGTATACTTATCTCCCTTTGCTCCTAAAGTCATCTCTAGCATTTATGACAAAATAATTTTTGTAATGATAAGATACACCTTGGTTGAAAGGACTTGGGTCAAGAAAGACAAAGCCTCAGAAACTATACTCCCAACTCAAAAGGGTATTGGAGGAGTTAAGTATGAAATTAGCCAACCTTCCTCCTCAGATTAGTTGCTGCAAATCCAACAAAACATTGCTGGTATTAAGGACATGCAAACCATTATGCAGGGATATGTGGACAAAATCAAGGATGTAATGAAGAAAACTGGAGCAGATATGGCCAGCCTAAGGATAAATCTTCAGACTACAAGGAGACACGGGATCAGAGCTATGCAGGACACATCCTGAGGGATTTGACAAAGTCTCCAAGGAGATTGATGCCTCCTATGATAGTTTCTGCACTAAAGTTATCAACATTCTGAAGTACTTCCTTGGATTATGTGGATTGTTTAAACTATGACCTTTTTTCTTGATCTGTTAAGACTTTATCTTTTGTGGTTCTTGCTCAGGCATACGGTTAACTCTCGACCAACTATGAATGCTTAACTATTGTATATATTGTTGAGGAAGCGTATCAAGATAATAGAAGGAAAAGGATATTTAGGAGAGAAACAATAAATTGTACAAGACAAGACAAGACAAGATTTACGTGGTTCGACAATTTTTGCCTACTCCACGGCCACACAAAGAATAACTCTTTATTAATTGAAGAGAGAAAGAAGAAGTTTTGGGATGTTCTACAAATGAAAATGTAGACCCCTATTTATAGGCATTTGAATGTCATGCCGAGGTAAACGCTTACATCATAAGAATGTCGATGTAAGTGCTTACATTATATTTTCATCTCTTTTTGATTTTTCTTTCTTTTGTTTTGTCTACTATCACATACAACAATAGGTTTGGTCCTATCAATCTCCCCCTCAAACCTATGTTACATCAAGAAAGAAAATAAAGAAAGATTTGCTATTCCCTGGTGGTGCCTTTACTCTATCAGTCTTGAAGGCTAACTGAGGTAGTGCACAGCCTCAGTTTGTCAACACCGACAACTTTGGTCAACATGTCTGACGGGTTCTTTGATCCTGGTATCTTCTGTAGGGAAAGAGTTCCTTCATTTATCAACTCTCGGATATGATGATACATCAACTGGATATGCTTCGATCTTGCATGAAACACTGGATTCTTGGCAAGATGAATTACACTCTGGCTATCGCTGAAAAGCTCACAATTGTCCTGCTCTTTACCTAGCTCTTTAAGAAAATTCTTGAGCCAAATCATCTCTTTTCCAGCTTCTGATATTGCCATGTACTCTGATTCAGTGGTAGATAGAGCAACACTTTTCTAAAGTCTGGACATCCAACTAACAGCAGTACCACCCAAGGTAAACACGTAGCCCGTGGTACTTTTTCGACTATCCAGATCGCCACCTAAATTTGCATCAGCAAAACCTTGTAAGATAATATTGCTCTTTTTAAAACAAAGTGTCATACCTGAAGTGCCTTTGAGATATCGCAATATCCATTTTACATCTTCCCAATGCTTATTTCCTGGATCTGACATGTATCTACTGACAACTCCAACTGCATGGGCTATATCAGGTCTAGTGCAAACCATAGCATACATCAAACTTCCTACTGCTGAAGCATACAGAACTTTGGACATGTACTTCCTTTCTTCATCTGTCTTAGGTGATTGGTCCTTTGACAGATTTAGATGGCTTCCAAGTGGAGTGCTTCTGGTCTTTGCATCATGAAGACTGAACCTGCTTAGTACCTTCTGTATGTACTTTTCTTGAGACAACTTTAAGGTTCCTTCCGACCTGTTTCTGCTAATCCTCATCCCAAGCATTTGCTTAGCTGGTCCTAAGTCTTTCATTTCAAACTCCTCCGTCAGTTGTTGCTTAACCAAGTTGATCTCATTTATGCTAGATCCTGCAATTAGCATATCATCAACGTACAACAATAAAATGATATAGGATTCATCAAGATTTTTGATATAACAACAATGGTCCATCTCACATCGTGTGAAACCATTTTTATGCATGAATCCATCAAATTTCTTGTACCATTGTCGGGGAGCTTGTTTCAAACCATACAAACTCTTCTTAAACTTACACACAAGGTTTTCTTTACCAGAAACTTGAAAACCTTCAGGTTGCTTCATGTAGATGTCTTCTTCAAGGTCACCATGCAAGAAAGCAGTTTTAACATCTAGCTGCTCCAAATGCAAATTTTCTGCAGCTACGATACTTAGCACCAACCTGATAGTAGTTAATTTGACTACAGGAGAGAAGATCTCGGTGTAGTTAATTCCTTCCTTCTGCTGTAAGCCTTTTACTACTAATCGTGCTTTGTATCTCTTCTTACCATCATGCTCTTCCTTGACTCTGTACACCCACTTGTTCTGCAATGCCTTCTTTCATTTTAGTAACTCCGTAAGTATCCATGTTTTATTCTTTTGAAGAGAATTCATCTCTTCTTTCATGGCTAGCTTCCACTTATCAGAGTCTATCACCTGCATTGCTTCAACAAAATGCTCTGGTACTCCAGCATCAGTAAGAAGTAAATAGTGAAGAGAGAGAGTTAACCTATCTGGAGCATTCATGACTCTTTTAGATCTCCTCAATGTAGGTTCATGAGTAACAGAATCCGAATTTGATTCAGGTCCTGATTCCATATTTTGTTCTGAATTTGATTCTATCTCTGGTTCCACTTCAGGTTCGGCTTCTAGTTCTTCTTCAAATTCGGCTTCTGGTTCTTCATCTTCAATTTCAGAATCAGTTTTAATCCCTCTAGCTACTTCATTTTCTGAGATTTCTTCTAACTCAACTGTTTCAGACATTGTCTGTTTGCTGGTGTTGGTTGGTTCTACTTCAAGCTTGTCCTTGTACATCACATTTTCATTAAATGTGACATTCTTGTGTCTTAGGATCTTTCTATTTTGATCATCCCAAAACCGATAACCAAAATTATCATCACCATAGCCAATAAAGAAACATTTCTTTGCTTTAGAATCAAGCTTATCTCTATCATTAGAGTTTACATGCACATAAGCAACACAACCAAAAATTTTCAGATGTGAGAGAGTTACCTCCTTTCCTGTCCATACCTCCTCAGGAATTTCAAAATTCAGCGGTACAGAGGGTCCCCTATTTATGAGGTAAGCTACCGTGTTAACAGCCTCAGCCCAAAAATACTTCGACAATCCAGAATGTATTCTCATACTTCTGGCTCGTTCATTCAGGGTTTTGTTCATCCTCTCAGCAATACCATTTTATTCCGGTGTTCCAGGAACTGTCTTGATCATTCTGATCCCATTCTCCGAGCAAAATGCTTTAAACTCTTGATTATCATACTCTCCTCCATTGTCAGACTTCAGACATTTTAACTTTAGACTTGTCTGATTTTCAACTTCAGCTTTCCATCTTTTAAAGGTAACAAATATATCAGATTTATTTTTCAAAAAATAAACTCATACCTTTCTTGTGGAATCATCAATGAAGGTGACATAATAGCGTGAGCCTCCTAGAGAAGTTACAGGAGCTGGTCCCCATACATCTGTATGCACTAGTTCCAGCTTCTCTTTCTTTGGCGACCTTCCCACTTTTGAGAAACTAACTCTCTTTTGTTTCCCGTAAATGCAATCTTCGCACAAACCTAATTCAACATGTTTTAGGTTTGACAACTTCTTTTTGGATGCCAAAAGCTTCATTCCCTTCTCACTCATATGCCCGAGCCTCCGGTGCTATAATGTTGTATCATGACCATGATCAACTGTTGCTATAGTATCTCTTTCTATTGCAGTTGCATACAGTGTTCCCCTTTTGAAGCCTCGTGCCACAACCAAATTCCCTTTGGTTATCTTCCACGATCCGTTGCCAAATGTTGTTGTATATCCTTCATCGTCAATCTGACCCATAGATATTAGATTTTTCTTGAGGCCAGGAACATGTCGTACATTTTGCAATTTCCATACAGTGCCTTGTGAAGTCTTTATATGAACTTCACCTTTTCCGGCAATGTCGAGAAGTTCGCCGTCTACTAGATAAACTTTCCCAAATTTTCCAGCAATATAATTATGCAATAATTCTTTGCATGATGTAGAGTGAAAGGATGCACCTGAGTCCAGAATCCAAGATTCGACTGGACTGTCTGCACAACAAATTAGTGCATCACCGACTTGTTCAGGAATTACATTTGCTGAATTTTCTTCCTTCTTCTTCTTTGGTTCTCTACATTGACTACTGTAGTGACCCTTTTTATCGCAATTCCAACAAGTAATGTCCTTGCGATTTTTGGATTGTCTTCTTCTCCTTGACTTTGATCTGCCACGACCATAAATCTGTCCTCTTTGGTTGATTCTCCCCCTGCTTTCGGTACTAAAAGCAGATCCTGGGGAATCACTTGATTCTCTTCGGCGAATATCTTCGCTTAGAACCAAGTCTCTAATATCATTCAATTTGAGTTTGGTACTTCCTGATGAACTGTTAAGTGCAGTTACTGTTGCAGACCAACTCTCTGGTAGAGATGATAGTAGAATCAATGCCCTGATTTCATCATCAATTGTTATATTAACAGAACTCAACTGAGTTAATATTGTATTAAACTCATTGATATGTTCCGTGACTGATCCACCTTCTGTCATTTTTAAGTTGAACAATCGACGCATCAAATAGACTTTATTTGAAGCAGATGACTTCTCATACATATTTGATAACGCCTTCATCAGGCCTGCAGTGGTCTTCTCATTAATGATGTTAAACGCCACATTTCGTGTTAGCGTCAAACGAATCACACCAAGAGCTTGGCGATCTAATAGATCCCAATCCGCTTTGGACATAGTCTCCGGTTTCACCTTGGTCAGAGGTAAGTGTAATTTTTTCTGGTACAAATAGTCCTCTATTTGCATTTTCCAGAATCCAAAATCTTTGCCATTGAACTTGTCAATCTTAACCTTCCCTTCTTCCGATGCCATTTTTCACAAAAAACAATTTATGTGAATAGTAACGATGATCAATAGTGTCGCACTATTCTTGTGAATAGTACCTGCACCAATACTGTACTTTTCTACCAGAATTACACTGTCTGTGCTCTGATACCAGTTGTTGAGGAAGCATATCAAGATAATAGGAGGAAAATGATATTTAGGAGAGAAACAATAAATTGCACAAGACAAGACAAGACAAGATTTATGTGGTTCGGCAATTTTTGCCTTCTCCACGGTCACACAAAGAATAGCTCTTTATTAATTGAAGAGAGAAAGAAGAAGTTTTGGGATGTTCTACAAATGAAAATGTAGACCCCTATTTATAGGCATTTGAATGTCATGCCGAGGTAAGCGCTTACATCATAAGAATGTCGATGTAAGCGCTTACATAATATTTTCATCTCTTTTTGATTTTTCTTTCTTTTGTTTTGTCTACTTTCACATACAACAATAGGTTTGGTCCTATCATATATAAGTATTGCATGCATCTTCTCTGTATGTTATTATCTATTATTATTTGTGTATCTTCTCTTGCTTCTTTTTGATTGATATCAAAGGGGGAGAAGAAAAAGAGCATAAAGACAGGGGGAGCAATACACGAAGAAGCAACATAAAGATAAGGGGAGCAGTGTTGCATTGGTGATAGCTGTAAGCACATGATTTTTGCTTTACCAGCAATCGCTCCAAAAGAAAATAAAAATAGTGACAAATGACTTCGCTATACAATGTTTCGAGTTTTCCGTGACATGTGTTGTTAATCATTTGTGGGTCTGTCCATTTTGCATCTAATCTTACCGATCAAAATACAAAGCATGTATGTCAGGGTAATTAAAACCATAATTCGGTCGTTAAAAGAAAATCCACAAAAATATGAAATGCATCTAGGTTGTGATTTAAACCTACTTAAATATTTCAATATGTGTGTGATAACTGTGTCAAAGGTTTAAATTAATGATTGTTTTAATGTCAGTTTTTATTATTTTTATTTATTTAATTTTTAAAATTAGAAAAAAGAACAAAAAAAAAAGAGTGCAAGATTAACCGGACTTGGGCCTGTTTGTTTTGAACATTCTAAGCCCAAAAGCAGCCCAAGTCAGCAGCCCAAGCGACCCATTCCCCAGGCCATCAAAACGACGTAGTTCAACACCAAAATTACGTCGTTTCAGGGATGGTTAATTTGAGCCATTCATTTCCATTGATCCGATGGCCTTTATTGGCCCTCATGACCCAACCCATTCCCATTTTAACCGACCCCCTACTTAACCAAACGGCACCGTATGGTTAAGCTTCCCCAATCCTGGACATCAATTGTAATCAATCCAACGGCCAGGATTGAATCAGCCTCCCCGTATATAAGCCTTCTATCATACCCCACGCCCCCTATCCGAACCCCCCCTCCACTCATCGTCTTCACCAAACACTGAAGCCCCCCAAACCCTAGCAGCCGCCCTAGTTTCCCTTTCACCAGAGCCCGGCGGCACGAACGCCGGTGACCACCTCCTGAACACCCTAAGACCCCCTTACTCTCCTGAACATGGATCTGTTACCCCCTAGCCTCGAATCACCTTCCTTCGTCTCGAATCTTCATTTGAAAATTCGAGTCGAACCCGGACCTATACCAAACTACCCCATCTTCATACCAGACACTCCCTGGACCCTCCTTGTGACCAAACCAGACTTGGTTTGGTCCGAATCTACCCACAACTCCTAAAAAACCAGATCTGAAAATCCAGACCTTAGAACACATGCACCTGGGAAATCCGGCCGGTCTTGAAAGGGGTTTGAGGTTTAATGGATCTTGACCAAGGTGTTCTCATGTGAGAACACCCTGGTTAAAATTTCTTCGGCCTCAAATGGTCAAAGCTAAGTCGGACTTGGGTCATTTCGGTTTAAACTTCCCCAGTAAGTGTTCTCTCTCCTTTTTTGTTTTGATTGAGTTGTCAGCATGATTTGTTGTGATTATTTGTTATTATCTGTTATTTTTCCTGTTTTCTTCCATCTCTAGCAAAGACCTTTTATTTGGTCGGTTGATTTTCTATGTGTGTGTTCTGAATGTACTCTGTGATATACATGCTCGTCGATTAGATTAATCGTCAAATAAGTTAACTCATATAGGTTCCCAGTAATTGAACAAAAATGTTTTAAGACATTCGGGACCTTGTACGTGTTGTTTATATGAGCGACTGATTATTACCTGTTATATTTAGTATAGTCGACTCGATAAACGTCGTCGATTAGTTTTCTATGACTAATGAATCAAATGAGCTAATAATTTCGCATGACTAATCGAACCTTGTCACTGACTGAATGCCCGTCATCGTCTGGAATGAGTTTGTTTGCATTGCAAAAATGACTGAAAAGGTTCAGTCCAGGGCAGTCCTGAATTTGAACTTTCATGAGTTCAAAATGCCCTGATGCTGCAATGGGCAGGGCAGTAATAATCAAGGTTAAACCGGGGTATTCTGGGGTGTTAAAAAGAACAGAAATAATTAGTTTAAGTGAGCTGACAAATGGGGTACTGAATTAGGATTAAATTAATGCCAATGGGGGACCAGACCTAAGAGTATGGGAATTAATTGAATACTTAACTAAACCCATAACCCTTGATTAGAGTAATAAGACAGGGCATGGGGGCTGATTAAGGATTCCGAGAAAGATGCCTTTAGGCATGGGGAGTTAAGGGGTATGGGCAGATTGCAACTGGCAGGAATCCAGGCAGTTGGACTGACCTGGGGTTTGGCTTATAAATAGGCCATTTGAGAACTTAAAAGGGGCTGGAAAATTTTTAGTCTTAAGAGGGGTCTTGTGAGTTTAAAGAAAAAGACTGAAAACATAAGAAAATTTCAGTAAAACACTGTAACCAAACACTGTCTGAGAGCTATATAAGAGTTCATATTGGTCAAGCTGTCTTGGCCAAGTTCTGTTCTTTGGCACTGACTGAGCTGCTTGTGATTGTCAAACTGCTGGTTTGCTGCATTGAACACTTTGTTCCTTCTGTTATTTCCTTACTCTTTCCTGGGATTGTTTGTTTGGTACTCGATCATCTGCTGGTTCTCCTTGTTCTGAGAATTATTGCTGTTTGTCTGTGGACTGTGGAAAACACTTGGATTGTTGATTTGTTGCTGTGTTGTTGCGGTGTATCTGCTGTTGATGTGTTTACTGCGTACTGCCCAGCTGATCATTCCTTTCTTCTTTGTCCTCTATAGCAGGTACACAACCAATGCACTGTCAAAATGTAATTGGAAAATTGAGCATGAATACAAATGAAAAGTCCTGAAGAATGTCTTTTATACATAGATTATTACATTAAATATTCATGTAATGTGTAATAGTTTGCATTCTTGTTTTGGATGCTGGAGATAGCCTTCAGGCCTAATAAATGTCAATGAATGGTAGTTGAATGTTAGATTGTGTATATAGGTTGGTGATAAGAGTATGCCCAAGGCAGTAGGTTGTATCTCAGATTTAATTCAATGGTGTAGTATAAGCCTGTAATGTATGCCAAGCATGACAATCGTACACTACTAGTTAAGTTCTTTCCTTTCCGATAAATTGCCATACATAACTGTTAAACCATGATTTAAGACAAAAAAAAAAATAGGGTTTGCAATCTCAACCCCACGAAGGTCGAGCCCAGGTCAAAACAGACCCAGCAGGCCTGCCCCGGACAAACAATGGCCCAGGTCTGGCCCATCACGCGTGGGCTGGATTTGGGCCTTTAATTTTGCTCGGCTGACTGTGTGCGTGGCCGCGCTTCTGATTTTGCTCAAGCACTCGGAATTCTGTTATAAATAACTTGCAAGCATGTAATTAATTAGGACTATCTACTGTTTTCAATTGGTAGAGACAAACACGACAAGAAACGTAGTTGCTATAGGATACCCTTTTAAAATAAGAGTGAGATGAGCCTCGACAAAAATAAATAAAATTGCACAAGCTGGGGGCCCTCGTTAAATATATATTATCGAAGCATTCAGTTTCCCGGACGGGTCGTTTAGCAAATCTCACAGCCCTCCCAGAATAATAACGCGATAGTCTCTTTAAGCGCGTACTTAATAAAGTTACCTCCTTAAATTCGGGTGCACATTTATGTGACCCAAATCCCAATCTCAACGGAGTCGAAATGTGTCTCTAATCGCGGGTACATTGATTGTTACGTGGTTCGAGATACGTTTTATAACGTTGCAATTCTCGATAAAAATAACAGTAAATGATGAAAGCGGTTGAAAGATAAGATTTGCACATAAGTTCATATTGTATTTAAAATCGGATAAATAAGCCAAATATAATAGTTGAGCGACCGTGCTAGAACCACGGAACTCGGGAATGCCTAACACCTTCTCCCGGGTTAACAGAATTCCTTATCCGGATTTCTGGTACGCAGACTGTAATATGGAGTCATTCTTTTCCTCGATTCGGGATTAAAATTGGTGACTTGGGACACCCTAAATCTCCCAAGTGGCGACTCTGAAATAAATAAACCAATCCCGTTTCGATTGTCCTTTAATTGGAAAAAACTCCCTTGTACCCTCGCGGGTGCGGAAAAAGGAGGTGTGACAGCTCTAGCGACTCTGCTGGGGATTTGGAAATGCCCAGAACCACTGGTTCAGGGTTAAGAATTCGAGCTTAGAGTAATCTGTGTTAATTGGCTTTATTTACTATATGATTTTCAACTGTTTATATGCTAATATGCTAAATGTTGCTTTTTACCGCTTTAATATTATTTGAATTGTGAATATATACAACTGTTACGAAACCCCCTTCTTTCTGAGTCTTCTGAATTTATGGTGTACACGTGCGCGTGACCCACCTTTCTGTTAAAGTCATACCAAATAAGACGGAGTTGGGACAAGTAACTAGGCCGGGCAGACTTTCGTGCTCCCGGTACGTTGCCCCCGCTTCGGCTCAAACTGTCTGTTTGGGTAAGCCAGGTTTAGAACAATCAACCTCAGGTTTTACACTTAGAATAACTCAGCCATGTACCGGATCCCTAGTAGGAACGTTTATTTGCATCACGTGCATTTGACTTAGGGGACTCAACACAGGGGTTGGGTCTGTCTAAGACAGGTGAACCCGAAATAAAAAGACCATCCTGATGCATCCTACTTGCTATATGTGCATTCATTTGCCTCGAACATGCTTGCTGACCGGCTTAAATGAAATCATGGTAAGAGCCGAGGAATAAAATGGGTTTTTTTTTTCATAATTAAAAAAATATATATATACATATATATATAATAAAAATAAAATATAGTTTTCAAATCTTGAAATAAAGGTATTTAATCTTGAAAGGTATTTAATCTTGAAAATAGTTTGAAAAATTCCCAAAAATAGTTTTAAATCTTGAAAATAGTTTTGACTGAAAATGATTAGAGTATGTTTTCAAAATGAGTCTTGACTTTATTAAATTAAATTTCAGATACAAAATGAGCACCACACAAAACCCCTCCTCCGCAAATACAGAAGAGTTTCTGTTCCAGCTTCAAATGTGGTGGTGTGAATTAGGCGAAGATGGTCAAAAGTGGGTCATCAAGCATTTGGGAAATCTCCCGGACATTATGAAAGTTAAACCCCGTGATGATCTGATTGCGGCATTAGTAACTTTTTGGGACCCTGTTCACAATGTCTTTCGTTTCTCTGACTTCGAGCTCACTCCTACATTAGAGGAGGTAGCTGGATATGTTGGTTTTGACGGAAGTTTAAGGAATCAAAGCTTGATATTCACGAAGGCTCCCTCGGTACATCGATTCTTCGGTCTTCTGAACATCAGCAGTCAAATCAGGAAAAGCAATGTCGTCAACGGATGTTGTTCTTTCAACGTTTTGTATTCAAGGTTCGGAAAGTCAGATGGGTTCGAAATTCATGAGAAAGGCCTTACTAACAAACAATACAAAGACGCATGGCAGGTTCACCGTCGCTTCGCCTTCATGGTGGCTTTTCTAGGAATCATGGTCTTCCCGAACAAAGAACGAACAATTGATATTCGCACCGCAAAAGTTGTGCAAATCCTCACCACCAAGGAAAACCACACCCTTGTCCCCATCATTCTCTCAGACATTTATCGGGCTTTAACTTTATGTAAAGCAGGAGCGAAAGTCTTCGAAGGATGCAAAATTTTGTTGCAAATGTGGTTGATTGAACATCTCCAACAACAGCCCAAGATCATACAGTATGGGCCAAGCAACGATAATTACATCGAGGGTTATGAGGAAAGAGTGAAAAATTATCAGGTTCCAGAAGGGATAGAAGCATGGGTATCTCGGCTAAGGGCTCTAACGGCAAATCAAATTGAATGGACTCTGGGATGGCTCCCGATGAGGGAAGTGATACACATGTCAAACTCAAATAGTTATCTGCTACTATTGGGATTGAGAAGCATCCAGCCGTATGCGCCATTGAGAGTCCTAAGACAACTAGGAAGATATCAAGAAGTTCCTGATGATGAAGATTTGAGTGGGCAAGAAATCGAATTACACCCAGAGGCCACTATTCTTGAGGCGTTACTTCAGCAGATGTGGAATGGATGTCGATACTTGAAATGCGATACTCAAGTCCCAGACACTACAAATGGTGAGATAAATTCTGGATATGCAAGGTGGTTCGAGAAACGGTCTCGCGTAGATGATGTACCAGAGCCTGAGCTAAGAAGGCCAACTAAAAGACCCCATATTCAAAGCTTTAATGATAAAATCCAAGAGCGGTTGATTTGGGGAGAAAAAGAGAAGGGGTACAAAGCAACTATCCATGCCCTAAAGAAAAATCTAAGGAACCTCAGTCTGGAGAAGGCTTTGCAAGCACAAGAAGCTGAAGGCGAGAAGAAGAGTCTAGCCTGCGAGAATGAAAGTCTTCATGCTCGATTTCTGAGAATGAAAAAGGCTTCCGAAACGCCAATGAGGAATTGGAAGTATCAAAAAACCATCGCCAATCTTTTTGAAAGAATGCAAGATTATGATTCCGTTCTTGCTGCAAAAGAAAGGGCGTTGAGCAAAGCGAAAGAAAGGATACAACAGTTAAACGAAGAAGCCAGATCTGATAAGGAACGCCAAGATAGGCAATCCGAGAAAGACAGGGCACAATTCAAGAAGGAAAAAGACCATTGGATACGATCAGAAGACCAACTTCGTGCACAACTAGAAGAGGCAAGAAGGTACAGAGAGCATCAACAAGCGGACACTGATAGAGAAAGAGCGCAGATGAGATTAGAGCAGGCCAGACTCCGAGCTCTATTAGAGTCAGCCCTAGATCGTGAAGGCCGTATCCGAGATATAGCCACCACTCGCCAGCAGCAGTTGCAGAATCAAGGCCAACATCTCCAAGATTTCAGGGCACAGATCCACGACCTGGCGGTCTACACCTCTCAAAGTTATGTAAACTGCCAAGGAATGGATTATGAAAGGTTTACAGAGCATGCACCCACCTTTGCCCGTCATCTAGCAGTGGAGTTGGAAAGGATGTATCGAACATTGGGAGGTCATCCGGGTCAAGCCCCGCCTTGAGCAAATGATCTAATAATTTACAACACAAGTGGAAAGTGGGGCACGTTATGAGATGTTAAGAATTGTATCTGTTTATTTCAATTTGAATGTGTGTATTTCAAGACATTGTTTTTACAAAGTTTTTCAAATGTAATGTTTGTTCATCTTTTTATATAAATGTTAGCCTCATGGCAGAACTACGCCTGGTCTGATTCACGCGGGGACGTGATACGTAGGCAATCCCCATAAGATTCGACCGCTTTTAATAAAGAAAGAAAAGAAAATACAAAATAAAATAAAACACAGGGTTTCCCAAAGTACTTTAAAAAGGGACGAATGAGCAAACCGGGATGACGCATGTTGTTTGAAGCAAAGCATGTAGAAACGGTTAACTGCCTAGGTGCATTGCATCCTCTATGTGTTATGATCAAATCTGTTAAAATCTAACGCTAACAAAGTTTGTTGTTGTCTGATCCAGACAAGTTAGTTGTTAAAGAACTCTGGCAACACACTCCTACCAAACCAGATCCAAAGGACCGGTAAGCAACAAGCATGACTACTTCAGAGAATAGTAATGAGGAAGAAAGGCCGATGAGCCAGTTGCTAAAAGAAGCGATGGAAAAGATTGAAAGGATGGGACTAGAGATGAATGCAATGCAGCTAGCCCTAGCCAAAACACAAAAGAGCCCGGAAACACCGGGACACATGCCGGAATACCCTCACTCTGGCCCTTCCACAAGCCGTCCAAATCCCCTTTATCATCAAGAAAGAAGCCCTCATGATTCCCAAGCTCCACCACCCTATCAACCTCTCTCAACACCCAATGTTCCCATTTTTGTGGGACCCACATCAGCCCCTTTGCAAAGAACGACCAGTGAGCCATTGTTTCAGGCTCACGATACACAATACTATCCCCTGAGCCTACGTTTCATGCTCCCGAACCACAGGCTTACAATCCACATTTGGAAGTGCCGGCAGAAGTTGAGAAGCTGGTTAAGGCCCCTGAACAGGATGAAGTATTGAGAAAGTTCAAAAGCCTGGAGCAGTCCTTCAGGAACTTGCACGGTTTGGGCAATCAAGTCAGCGTAGCATACAAAGATCTGTGCCCTTTCCCAGACGTCCAACTCCCGGCTGGGTTCAAGATGCCTAAGTTTGATTTATATGAAGGGCACGGTGATCCCATGGCACATTTGCGGGGATTCTGTAGCAAAATGAGAGGGGCAGGCGGCAAGGATGAGCTGCTGATAGCTTATTTCGGCCAAAGTCTGAGCGGATCTGCACTAGAATGGTATACCAGGCAGGATTCCAGCAGGTGGTACACGTGGGATGATCTGGCGCAGGCTTTTGCAGGTCATTTCCAGTACAATCTCGAGATAGTCCCTGACCGTCTCACATTATTGAGAACTGGGAAGAAACCCGGGGAAAGTTTTCGCGAGTTCGGGTTCCGCTGGAGAGAACAAGCAGCTAGAGTCGATCCTCCCATGAGAGAGGGAGAGATGGTGGACTATTTTTTGCAGACATTGGATCCAACCTACTTTGGTCACTTGGTGACAACGGTTGGAAAATCTTTCAACGAGGTGGTCAAGATAGGGGTCATGATAGAAGAGGGTTTGAGGTCTGACAAGATCTTGAACTATTCGGCACTCAAGGCCACAACCCAGGCTATTCAAAACGGCACGGGAGGTGCGTTGAGAAGAAAGAAAGAAGAGGTTTCCACGATCAAGGCAGGCAGTTGGTCCAGGGCTGGCAGGCCACACTACAACCAACCCAGACCTCACAGGTCAGAATACCCATACAACTCACCACAAAATTTCTATCCACCTCGAGAACCACATTGTTCCGTACACCAAGCCTAGGCATACACTCAGCCTCCGGTTCGCTCACAATGGCGCGCACCAGCTCCCCAGAACATATATGCACCACCACAAAACACCTACCCTCCACCAAGGGCGTATAGAAACTCTTCAGGGGCTGGTGTTCGGGGAAATCCAGATGCTAGGAATGACAGGTTGCGGAAGCAGAGAACTTTCACGGAGTTGGGAGAAACCTACACTGTTTTGTTCCACAAGCTGAGGCAATTGGGTTTGGTTAGTCCTGTCCAGACTCGAGAACCAAATCCCCCACCTCAGAATTTGGATCGATCAATCAGTTGTGAATACTGTTCAGGGATGCTCGGGCATGATACCGAGAAGTGCTGGAAATTAAGGCATGCCATACAGGATCTTATTGACACCAATAAGATCGAGGTCCAGACACCAGAAGCTCCTAACATCAACCAAAACCCACTGCCAGCGCACCACGAAACTCACATGATTGAGTTGGTGTGTGAGGGAGGAGAATTGAGAAAACCCTCACAAACAGTGATGATGATCCAAGCCGCCCCGAAAGAAGTCTCAACCAGTGGAGGAACGAGTGTACAGTCGCAGGGAGAAGGCGTCAAGCCGGTAGTGATATTGGGAAAGAGCCCGTCCGCCATAACAAGCAAACCCGAGCCAAGCAAGTTGGTAATACCAGGGATCCCGCCCACACCGGCGGTCGTGTTGAAAGGGGTATGTAGAGAACGGGTGACCATAAAGCCTGTGGTCCAGCTGCCGATGATTGACAGCAGGGCTGTGCCTTGGAAATATGAAAAGGCGGTGGTGATGTACAAAGGAAAACAGGTGGAAGAAGTCAGTTGTGAAGCGCAAGGGCTGACTCGATCAGGTCGATGTTTTGCTCCGGTGGAGCTAAGAAGAACCAACCCAGTTGCAACCAAGAAACCTGTGTCCGAAGAAGAGGCTGAAGAGTTCCTGAGGAAGATGAAAGTACAAGACTATTCTGTGGTCGAACAGCTGAGAAAAACACCGGCCCAGATCTCACTGTTGTCATTACTGATCCATTCTGAGGAGCATCGTCGGGCCCTGTTGAAGATATTGAACGAAGCTCATGTACCCAGTGAGATTTCTGTAAACCACCTGGAAACCATTGCCAGCAAGATTTTCGAGGTGAACAGGGTAACATTCTCAGATGATGACCTGCCGGTGGAAGGTACGGAGCATAATAAAGCTCTATACCTAGCTGTCAAATGTGAAGACTCGGTGGTAACTCGAGTATTGGTGGATAACGGCTCAAGCGCC
This sequence comes from Nicotiana sylvestris, assembly GCF_000393655.2. NCBI lineage: Eukaryota > Viridiplantae > Streptophyta > Magnoliopsida > Solanales > Solanaceae > Nicotiana > Nicotiana sylvestris. Next base: position 172,017,448 of record NC_091065.1, read on the forward strand.
AATATTTGCCCACTATCTACCTTGAACCAGTTAAAGATCGACCACGGAAGGATCCACAAGAACAGTATCTGTGTCCGAGGGTTTGACGGAAACGGAACAACCACTGTAGGGGATGTTGTACTTGAACTGACCATTGGTCCAGTCCTGTTTACCATGGAATTCCAGGTGTTAGATGCCACAGTATCTTATAACCTGCTGTTGGGATGACCGTGGATTCATGCAGCCAAGGCGGTGCCCTCCACCCTACATCAGATGGTGAAGTTCGAGTGGGAAAGACAAGAGGTCGTTTTACACGACGAGGATACAACGTGCACCATGGGCGGAACCATTGTACCTTTCATAGAAACCGCTGATGACAAAGGTCCTTGGGTCTACCAGATTTTCGATACAGGGTCGGCCAACAAAATTTCTGAAGGAGAAATCATCCCGCACCCTAGGGTAGCTGCTGCAACAGTCATGATGGTCTCAGAAATGCTGGGTAATGGATTTGTGCCGGGAAAAGGCCTGGGGGTCGAGCTTCAAGGGATTGTCCAACCTGTCTCCCTTCCCAAAAATCCGGAAACTTTCGGATTGGGGTTCAAACCAACCGCAGCAGATAGGAAGCAAGCGCGAAAAATGAAGAAGAGGGTTTGGTTTCTGCCTAAACCAATGTCGCGTCTCTCAAGGTCTTTTGTCAAAGCAAGTGCCAAGGGGTCGCTAGTCCCAAAGATTCGAGGACCTTTAATCGGTGTAAATGAAGACTTGAATCAGAGTTTTGAGAGGCTATTCGCGGATGTCAGTATGGTGGAAGCTGGAGAAGGTTCCAGCAGAGCAGAGATACAGTTTGTGGGGCCTGAGGCCAAGACCAACAATTGGACGGTTACTCCTCTTCCTGTCCGAGGGGAGTCTTGGTAGTAGGCTTTGATTTATGTTTTGTTTGTTTGTTTGTTCGGATTATTCAAGGGTGTAATCCAAATTTTACTTTCGTTTTTGTAAAAGTGTGAACCCTTTTATCCCGCAAGTTTAATAAAGTTCTTTTCTTTTGTCCCATTTTAATTTTGTTTTGTTCTTTTTCTTTCTGAACAGTTCTCTTTTTACTGGTTCTAATGACATGGCATGCACAGCGGATCTTCGACCTAGTCTAATAAATCAATCTGAATCCGACTCAATGATGCAAGAGGTCGTTTGTGACGATGAATCTGAATGTGACGAAGGTGAAGCCTTCGAAGAGATAAACCGAGAACTGTGCCAATTTGAAGAGAAACCCAAGCCTAACCTAAATGACACTGAGGCTGTAAATCTAGGAGACGCTGATAACGTCCAAGAGACCAAAATTAGCATCCACATTGAGCCGAATGTCAGAGAAGAATTGATCAAAACCCTCATGGAATTCAAAGATGTTTTCGCATGGTCATATGACGATATGCCTGGATTGAGCCCCAATTTAGTGGTTCACAAATTGCCCACTGACTCGGCATACCCTCCGGTCAAGCAAAAACTAAGGAAATTTAAAACAGAAATGAGTGTAAAGATCAAAGAAGAAGTGATTAAGCAGTTGCAAGCGAAGGTCATTCGGGTCACTCGATATCCCGAGTGGTTGGCCAATGTGGTACCAGTCCCAAAGAAGGATGGAAAAATCAGGGTGTGCGTCGACTACCGCAACCTCAACAAAGCAAGTCCCAAGGACAATTTTCCATTGCCCAACATCCATATCTTGATCGATAATTGCGCGGGGCGCAAGATCGGATCCTTTGTAGATTGCTATGCGGGTTATCATCAGATCCTAATGGACGAGGAAGATGCGGAAAAAATAGCGTTTATTACGCCATGGGGAACTTACTGCTATCGGGTAATGCCGTTCGGATTGAAGAACGCCGGGGCAACATACATGCGAGCAATGACTGCTGTGTTTCATGACATGATACACAAAGAAATCGAGGTGTACGTCGATGATGTGATCATCAAATCTTGGCGTCAGGAGGACCATGTAGCAGACCTAAGGAGATTTTTCCAAAGACTCCGGAGGTATGATATCAAGCTTAACCCGGCCAAATGCGCATTCGGGGTTCCATCAGGAAAGCTGCTAGGATTCATCGTCAGTCGACGGGGGATTGAGTTAGACCCATCCAAAATTGAATCCATCCGAGATTTGCCACCGCCAAAGAACAAAACAGAGGTAATGAGTTTGCTGGGTAGACTCAATTACATCAGCAGGTTCATCGCTCAACTCACAGCAACTTGTGAGCCCATATTTCGGCTGCTGAGAAAGGATGCTGCGGTAGGTTGGACGGCAGAGTGTCAGGAGGCTTTCGACCAAATCAAAGGGTATCTGTCTAATCCACCCGTATTGGTCCCGCCTAAGCCCGGGAAGCCCCTAATTCTTTACCTGACGGTCTTGGAAAATTCATTTGGTTGTGTATTGGGGCAACATGATGACACAGGAAGGAAGGAGCAAGCCATCTACTATCTTAGCAAGAAATTCACAGTACATGAGGTCAAGTACACTCAACTCGAGAAAACATGTTGCGCCCTAACTTGGGTAGCTCAGAAGTTGAAGCACTACCTGTCTTCATATACTACTTATCTCATATCCCGTTTGGACCCATTGAAGTATATCTTTCAGAAACCTATGCCCACGGGAAGGTTGGCAAAATGGCAAATTCTGCTCACAGAGTTTGATATCATCTATGTGACGAGGACGGCCATGAAAGCCCAGGCGCTGGCAGACCATTTGGCAGAGAATCCCGTTGATGAAAAATACGAGCCCTTAAGAACGTATTTTCCTGACGAAGAGGTAATGCATACAAATGAGTTGGAATTGCCTGAGGAACCGGGTTGGAAGCTTTTCTTCGATGGAGCTGCAAACGCGAAAGGGGTTGGAATAGGAGCAGTACTCATTTCTGAAACAGGACGGCATTATCCTGTTACGGCTCAACTACGCTTCTATTGCACCAACAATATGGCCGAGTATGAGGCTTGCATTCTGGGTCTGCGCTTGGCTGCTGACATGGATGTCCAAGACGTCTTGGTCTTGGGAGACTCGGACCTCTTGGTACATCAAATTCAGGGTGAATGGGAAACACGAGATCTAAAGCTCATACCATACCGACAATGCTTGCATGATCTGAGCAAGCAATTTCGATCGGTGAAGTTCAAACACATCCCGAGAGTTCACAATGAGGTTGCGGATGCCTTGGCCACCTTAGCATCAATGCTGCACCACCCTGACAAAATGTATGTTGATCCTCTACACATCCAGGTCCGTGATCAGCACGCCTACTGCAATGCCATAGAAGAAGAAGCAGATGGCGAACCCTGGTTTCATGATATCAAGGAATACCTCAGAATGGGGATATATCCAGAACATGCCTCTAGAGACCAAAAAAGAGCCCTTCGGCGTTTGTCGAATGGTTTCTTCCTCAGTGGAGGAGTATTGTACAAAAGAACCCCGGATTTGGGATTGTTGAGATGCATAGATGCCAGTCAAGCAACGACGGTTATGGCAGAGGTACATGCTGGAGTTTGTGGGCCACACATGAGCGGATATGTATTGGCAAGAAAGATCCTTCGAACAGGGTGTTATTGGCTCACCATGGAACACGACTGTATCACTTTCGTGAGGAAATGCCATCAGTGCCAGATACATGGAGATTTGATTCATTCTCCGCCAACAGAGTTACATACGATGTCAGCACCCTGGCCGTTTGTGGCATGGGGCATGGATGTCATTGGGCCCATCGAGCCGGCAGCATCCAACGGTCATAGGTTCATTCTAGTGACCATTGATTACTTCACCAAATGGGTTGAGGCTAAAACCTTCAAATCAGTAACCAAGAAGGCAGTGGTGGACTTTGTTCACTCCCATATCATCTGCAGATTTGGGATCCCAAAAGTGATCATCACGGATAACGGTGCGAATCTTAATAGCAGCTTGATGAGAGAGGTATGCCAACAATTCAAGATTACACACCGCAATTCCACCCCATATCGTCCCAAGGCGAATGGAGCAGTCGAAGCAGCCAATAAGAATATCAAGAAGATACTGCGAAAAATGGTGGAAGGGTCCAGACAATGGCACGAGAGATTACCCTTTGCTTTGTTGGGTTACCGCACTACCGTCCGAACTTCCATAGGCACAACTCCTTATTTGTTGGTGTATGGAACTGAGGCCGTAATACCAGCGGAGGTCGAAATTCCGTCCCTCCGAATTGTCGCTGAAGCCGGGATTAATGATGATGAATGGGTCAAAGCTCGATTGGAACAGTTGAGCCTGATAGATGAGAAAAGATTGGCAGCAGTGTGCCATGGTCAGCTGTACCAGAAGAGAATGGCAAGAACATATAATAAGAAGGTGCGCCCCAGGAAGTTTGAAGTAGGGCAGCAGGTATTGAAGAAGATCCTCCCACATCAGGTCGAGGCAAAAGGCAAATTCGCCCCAAATTGGCAAGGGCCTTATATCGTGACCAGAGTATTGTCCAACGGTGCTTTGTGTTTGACAGATGTCGAGGGGAGATGTGTCGACATGGCTATCAATTCAGATGCAGTCAAGAGATATTATGCGTAATTTCTTTAATTATGGCAATTGTTGGTTTATTTGTTTGTATTTGGCATTTATTGGATAATGAGATGACGGAGGCAATTCTTTCTTCTATCCAAACACTTTTTAACCCTTGCTTCCCCCTTTGAGCCTTAAGTTATTCTTTCATACCCCTCTTTTGGAATCACTAATGGAAAAGACATGAAAAAAAAAGAGAAAAGAGAAAAAGAAAAGAGAAAGAAAATGAAAAGAAGGAAAAGAAAAAAAAAGAAAAAGATAAAATCATAAGAAATACAAAACTGTGGGAACTACGTTTGACCTGATTCCTCAAAGAGGATACGTAGGCGCCTCACGGCTCGGTCATAGTATGCATCATAGTGAATATAGGATGCATAAGGTACATAGTGTGCATAATAGGCACAGTGTGCGTAACGCACATAGCGCAACATAAGTGTAAAAAAATAAATTCCCCAAGCAAGAAAACTGGGGCAGAGGTTATGTTTTAAGTTCCAACAAAGGTTTGATTCCAAAAGTTGTAGCACATCACCCATCAAATTATTTTCATTTTTATAGCCTTTCTTTAACCCCACACCAAAACCAACATGAACTTCCAAAAGACCTCCCGATCAATGTTCAAGAGATGTCGAGTCAGGCAAATAAGGCCGAGAATAATACACCGATCCCCAGCAAAGAAGAGGATCGTAAGACTGGGAATGAATTGATGGTCAAAGGAATCTCCAGAAGAGAGGGTCGTATCTACAACGCCCCGATTCCTCGAAAGAAATAAAATGAGAGAGTCTTATCGGTGAAAACCTTCACAGGCACCGAGAGGCGATGTAAGATGAGAGATATGAAATGAGAGAGTCTTATCGGTGAAAACCTTCACAGGCACCGAGAGGCGATGTAAGATGAGGGATATGAAATGAGAGAGTCTTATTGGTGAAAACCTTCACAGGCACCATAAGGCGCCGGGAGATGAGAGAAAAGAGAGAGTCTCATTAGTGAAAACCCCTCGAAGGGCACTATGAGGCGACAAGACAGATCAACAAAAAGCGACCACATTTGCAACGAAATGGACAGTCATTTATCATCCCCAGCAAGTCAGACCATCGGGCAAATCGATTGATACAAATAGACTGGGTCGGGAATCTATGGTGCACGTCATGATCACGGGGACCAGTCATGTCCTCCAGATAAGTTCTTCTGAGTTTCTTCTCCCCACCAAATATGGGTTCAGAAAGATTTTCTCCTTTTCTAGCTTTTATTTCTCTTCCTAAAATTTGCCTTGAAAAGGATTTTTCAAAGCTTACTACCAGAAACCGGAGGGGAATTCATCCAATGCAGGATAATACAAACAGTCTTAGAAGCCGATCCCAGGCAATGCAATGATCGTGCCCGGAAATTTTGGAGGAAGTGAGCTCCTAAAGGGAGTGGTTTCGGGAGTTAAAAGCAGACTCCCACAGCATATGCTTAAAGAGAAAGCAGAAAAGGTGATTAATTGAAAGCCAATCCCCAGCAGGCTAGAGACCTCCAGCAGGCAACTCTGCCCACTAATCAATTATGGGACATAGAGCAAGAAAAGAGAAGAAAGGAAAAATCATCCACCAGAAAGGCACCCTCTACCACCACGATGAAAACTAATTAAATCCTTTTGTCTGCTGCAGGAAAACAAAGGATTGATGATGGCAACAAGATGCAACGCCAGGGAAGTCACCAAAACCGGGGCAGAAAATTTTCTGCCGATTGTCAAAAATTTTCTCGGAAGAACGGGGTAACAATATCAAATACATTTAAGTTCTAGGTCGCCCACCAGTATAATGCGGGCATACATTTTAAGTTCTAGGTCACCCACCAGTATAATGCGGGAATACATTTAAGTTCTAGGTCGCCCACCAGTATAATGCAGGAATACATTTTAAGTTCTAGGTCGCCCACCAGTATAATGCGGGAATACATTTAAGTTCTAGGTCGCCCACCAGTATAATGCGGGAATACATTTAAGTTCTAGGTCGCCCACCAGTATAATGCGGGAATACATTTAAGTTCTAGGTCGCCCACCAGTATAATGCGGGAATACATTTAAGTTCTAGGTCGCCCACCAGTATAATGCGGGAATACATTTTAAGTTCTAGGTCGCCCACCAGTATAATGCGGGAATACATTTAAGTTCTAGGTCGCCCACCAGTATAATGCGGGAATACATTTTAAGTTCTAGGTCGCCCACCAGTATAATGCGGGAATACATTTAAGTTCTAGGTCGCCCACCAGTATAATGCGGGAATACATTTAAGTTCTAGGTCGCCCACCAGTATAATGCGGGAATACATTTAAGTTCTAGGTCGCCCACCAGTATAATGCGGGAATACATTTAAGTTCTAGGTCCCCCACCAGTATAATGCGGGAATACTTTTAAGTTCTAGGTCGCCCACCAGTATAATGCGGGAATACTTTTAAGTTCTAGGTCGCCCACCAGCATAATGCGGGAATACTTTTAGCTCTAGATTTTGGAATCAGCAACCCCACCTGAAGACTGAAGGTTACAACAGAGATCCCCAAGCAGGAAACAATAAAATCCCCAGCACCGAGAAGTAGAAGGCTGCAAAAGCAAGCGCGCGATTCAAAAGGAAGAAGGAACGCGTCTCAAAAGGAGCAGTGTGGGAACATTATAGCATGCTCAACGTAACAATTTTGATGAAAAAAGCCATACCGCCGAAGAAACAATTGAAAGGCTTGAAGAAGAGGGCATGTTCCCAGCGAGTCAAGCAAAGTGATGAAAACTGGCATTCAGAAAAGGCGAAGGACCAGCATCATCTCCCAAGTTCACAAAATAAGGGCAATCAGAGGAAAGCGTTAGCCGACAAGAAAGCAAGGCAACAAGAACAAGTTGAAGATGGATGAGATCTCATGATCCATAGTCTAGCTTAGCTTCTTGTTTTTCATTTTAGAACAATGTAACAAGGAGATCGGTGAGCGGTAGCATCCTACAGCAGCATGCAACGGCGCACAACAGCAGCGAGCACTACAATCACACGGTAGTCCCAGCTACCAAAACTTCCCGAACTACATTGACCTGATTCCTGTTCAGCCCAGGATATGTAGGAAACCTCTGAAGCAAAGGTTCGGTCAAATCTTTTTCAAAAATGCTTCACACGGAGTACTCGGACGAGCAAAAATCGCTCGCTTTATCTTTGCGCGAAAACCCTTCGTGTCCTCGTGCAAAGAGGGGCAGCTGTAAGCACGTGATTTTTGCTTTACCAGCAATCGCTCCAAAAGAAAATAAAAATAGTGACAAATGACTTCGCTATACAATGTTTCGAGTTTTCCGTGACATGTGTTGTTAATCATTTGTGGGTCTGTCCATTTTGCATCTAATCTTACCGATCAAAATACAAAGCATGTATGTCAGGGTAATTAAAACCATAATTCGGTCGTTAAAAGAAAATCCACAAAAATATGAAATGCATCTAGGTTGTGATTTAAACCTACTTAAATATTTCAATATGTGTGTGATAACTGTGTCAAAGGTTTAAATTAATGATTGTTTAATGTCAGTTTTTATTATTTTTATTTATTTAATTTTTAAAATTAGAAAAAAGAACAAAAAGAAAAGAGTGCAAGATTAACCGGACTTGGGCCTGTTTGTTTTGAACATTCTAAGCCCAAAAGCAGCCCAAGTCAGCAGCCCAAGCGACCCATTCCCCAGGCCATCAAAACGACGTAGTTCAACACCAAAACTACGTCGTTTCAGGGATGGTTAATCTGAGCCATTCATTTCCATTGATCCGATGGCCTTTATTGGCCCTCATGACCCGACCCATTCCCATTTTAACCGACCCCCTACTTAACCAAACGGCACCGTATGGTTAAGCTTCCCCAATCCTGGCCATCAATTGTAATCAATCCAACGGCCAGTATTGAATCAGCCTCCCCGTATATAAGCCTTCTATCGTACCCCACGCCCCCTATCCGAACCCCCTCCACTCACCGTCTTCACCAAACACTGAAGCCCCCCCAAACCCTAGCAGCCGCCCTAGTTTCCCTTTCACCAGAGCTCGGCGGCACGAACGCCGGTGACCACCTCCTGAACACCCTAAGACCCCCTCACTCTCCTGAACATGGATCTGTTACCCCCTAGCCTCGAATCACCTTCCTTCGTCTCGAATCTTCATTTGAAGATTCGAGTCGAACCCGGACCTATACCAAACCACCCCATCTTCATACCAGACACTCCCCGGACCCTCCTCGTGACCAAACCAGACTTGGTTTGGTCCGAATCTACCCACAACTCCTAAAAAACCAGATCTGAAAATCCAGACCTTAGAACACATGCACTTGGGAAATCCGGCCGGTCTTGAAAGGGGTTTGAGGTTTAATGGATCTTGACCAAGGTGTTCTCATGTGAGAACACCCTGGTTAAAATTTGTTCGGCCTCAAATGGTCAAAGCTAAGTCGGACTTGGGTCATTTCGGTTTAAACTTCCCCAGTAAGTGTCCTCTCTCCTTTTTTGTTTTGATTGAGTTGTCAGCATGATTTGTTGTGATTATTTGTTATTATCTGTTATTTTTCCTGTTTTCTTCCATCTCTAGCAAAGACCTTTTATTTGGTCGGTTGTTTTTCTATGTGTGTGTTCTGAATGTACTCTGTGATATACATGCTCGTCGATTAGATTAATCGTCAAATAAGTTAACTCATATAGGTTCCCAGTAATTGAACAAAAATGTTTTAAGACATTCGGGACCTTGTACGTGTTGTTTATATGAGCGACTGATTATTACCTGTTATATTTAGTATAGTCGACTCGATAAACGTCGTCGATTAGTTTTCTATGACTAATGAATCATATGAGCTAATAATTTCGCATGACTAATCGAACCTTGTCACTAACTGAATGCCCGGCATCGTCTGGAATGAGTTTGTTTGCATTGCAAAAATGACTGAAAAGGTTCAGTCCAGGGCAGTCCTGAATTTGAACTTTCATGAGTTCAAAATGCCCTGATGCTGCAATGGGCAGGGCAGTAATAATCAAGGTTAAACCGGGGTATTCTGGGGTGTTAAAAAGAACAGAAATAATTAGTTTAAGTGAGCTGACAAATGGGGTACTGAATTAGGATTAAATTAATGCCAATGGGGGACCAGACCTAAGAGTATGGGAATTAATTGAATACTTAACTAAACCCATAACCCTTGATTAGAGTAATAAGACAGAGCATGGGGGATGATTAAGGATTCCGAGAAAGATGCCTTTAGGCATGGGGAGTTAAGGGGTATGGGCAGATTGCAACTGGCAGGAATTCAGGCAGTTGGACTGACCTGGGGTTTGGCTTATAAATAGGCCATTTGAGAACTTAAAAGGGGCTGGAAAATTTTTAGTCTTAAGAGGGGTCTTGTGAGTTTAAAGAAAAAGACTGAAAACATAAGAAAATTTCAGTAAAACACTGTAACCAAACACTGTCTGAGAGCTATATAAGAGTTCATATTGGTCAAGCTGTCTTGGCCAAGTTCTGTTCTTTGGCACTGACTGAGCTGCTTGTGATTGTCAAACTACTGGTTTGCTGCATTGAACACTTTGTTCCTTCTGTTGTTTCCTTACTCTTTCCTGGGATTGTTTGTTTGGTACTCGATCATCTGCTGGTTCTCCTTGTTCTGAGAATTATTACTGTTTGTCTGTGGACTGTGGAAAACACTTGGATTGTTGATTTGTTGCTGTGTTGTTGCGGTGTATCTGCTGTTGCTGTGTTTATTGCATACTGCCCAGCTGATCATTCCTTTCTTCTTTGTCCTCTATACCAGGTACACAACCAATGCACTGTCAAAATGTAATTGGAAAATTGAGCATGAATACAAATGAAAAGTCCTGAAGAATGTCTTTTATACATAGATTGTTACATTAAATATTCATGTAATGTGTAATAGTTTGCATTCTTGTTTTGGATGCTGGAGATAGCCTTCAGGCCTAATAAATGTCAATGAATGGTAGTTGAATGTTAGATTGTGTATATAGGTTGGTGATAAGAGTATGCCCAAGGCAGTAGGTTGTATCTCAGATTTAGTTCAATGGTGTAGTATAAGCCTGTAATGTATGCCAAGCATGACAATCGTACACTACTAGTTAAGTTCTTTCCTTTCCGATAAATTGCCATACATAAATGTTAAACCATGATTTAAGACAAAAAAAAAACAGGGTTTGCAATCTCAACCCCACGAAGGTCGAGCCCAGGTCAAAACAGACCCAGCAGGCCTGCCCCGGACAAACAATGGCCCAGGTCTGGCCCATCACGCGTGGGCTGGATTTGGGCCTTTAATTTTGCTCGGCTGACTGTGTGCGTGGCCGCGCTTCTGATTTTGCTCAAGCACTCGGAATTCTGTTATAAATAACTTGCAAGCATGTAATTAATTAGGACTATCTACTGTTTTCAATTGGTAGAGACAATTTCCATGACATTGCAAATTCTTTTTAATAATGAATGAGACGAGCCTCGACAAACAAAAAATGCACAAGCTGCGGGGCCCTCTAAATGTATATATTAAAATACTTAGAATTCGAGGACAGGCCGTTTAGCGAATTTTACGGCCTTCCCCAAAATAACAAGACGCTAGTTGCTTTAGGCGCGCCTTTAATAATTTATTTTCCTTAACTCGGGTGCACATTTATGTGACCCAAATCCAAATCTCAACCGAGTCGAGATATGCCAAACAACTACGGGTGCATTGATGTAACGTGGTTCGAGATATGTTTCCACGACGTTGCAATTCTCGTAAAATAATAACAATAAGTAAGAAAGCGGTAAAAAGATAAAATTTTGCACATAAGTTCATATTTGTATAAAATCAGATAATCAAGCCGAATATAACAGTTGAGCGACCGTGCTAGAACCACGGAACTCGGGAATGCCTAACACCTTCTCCCGGGTTAACAGAATTCCTTATCCGGATTTCTGGTACGCAGACTGTAATATGGAGTCATTCTTTTCCTCGATTCGGGATTAAAATTGGTGACTTGGGACACCCTAAATCTCCCAAGTGGCGACTCTAAAATAAATAAACCAATCCCGTTTCGATTGTCCTTTAATTGGAAAAAACTCCCTTGTACCCTCGCGGGTGCGGAAAAAGGAGGTGTGACAATAGCAAGCAAAATGGATACAATATGAAAGTGAAGTGTCAAATAAATAATATCTTAATATCTTTAACTCTTTTTTATTGTCATCATTAAAAAGGGGAAGGTTGTTAGGTTTCGAATTTTAATGATGACTAAAACAAAAGTCAAAGACAATCTACTAATGTCTTTACTACTTATGCATGTCAACTATCCAGAGCACAAGAAGGAAATCCATGTAATCAATGTACCAGAATAGGAAAAAAATAAGAGATTGTTCATATAATCAGTGTACCAGAATAGGAAAGAAATAAGAGATTGTTCAACGGCTGAGGCGGATAACTATCTTTCCATCAAAGGCGTACATCAAGAAAATATGAAAGGAAAGGAAATTAATCAAGTATGCAAAACCTACGGAAGCAAATCAGACATCCGGGAAAAATACTACAAGAATGGAAGGCCTTGAAGACCAAGACTATCAATGAGGATCTAACAAATTGATTGAGTTTGAATCCAGCCATGTTTCATATGCTTGATTCAAGAGGCAACCCTTGTGTCTTACTATTAGAATACACTGCCTAAAAAAAAAAAAAAAATCATAATCAACGATTTTTCAAATCTCAGCGCAAGGAATAGAGAGCATTATCAAGAACTATATAAGAAGAGAAGGAAAGAAATGGAAGAACTATGCAACTTTCATACAAGTTTTCACTCTTTCTACTTCTTAGAAAAACACTGTACTTCTAAGCTTATTAGTGTCTCAAAAGATAGAGAAAAAAAGAAAGCAAGTGAAATATTGTGTCAAGATTTTGTACTGTAATTCGTTTTTAGTAAATGTGAGAAAAACTACTCTCATTTGTAACTGTTCAATTGAAGATCTAAGAGAACCCTTATAGTCCAAGAGAACTGGATGTAGGTGCCACATCGGTATATAAACCAGTATAAAAATCCGTGTCTCTCCTTTTTTTCTTTACTATTCATTACATATATCTGTTGAACTAACTATTGCTTGTAGGACAACATTAGTCGACCAAGAACAAAGTTAATCGACTACAGAATTTTTACAATTCACTCCCCCTTTTATACTTTCAAATAATTCATCGTCCAAAGAAAAAACTCTTGAATCTTCGGCCAATGCCAAGTTGGATTAGAGATTCAGTTCCATAAATCTCTTTACTTAATGTGATCTCTCATCGTTTCCCTTCCCGCAGTACTGCCAAGTCCTTTTTAATGTGGCTAGCATCTACCTGGCATGCATCTACACTCAATCAGTAGGTGAAAGCCAGAGAAAGGTAAATAAGTTTCGCCAATTCTTCAAGACTTATGAATAATTCAACAAGATAGGTAGATAGAAAGATCGATAGAATGAAGATTGCACCAAAATTATGCCTGCTCGGCATAACTTGTGAACGAGATAAGATTTGCCAATCTGACAGATTCGTGAACAATTTAACAAGATAGATAGAACAATAAATTTTTCAAAGTTGTATTCGCTAGCATAACCTCTGAACAAGAACAGATTATCCAATACCGCAAAATTTGTGAATAATTTAATAAGATAGGTGAAATGAGGATTGTGTCAAAATTATGCTCCACCCGTCATAACTTATGAAACCGTAGTTTCCATGTGGGTATTGCCGCGGCTATCCTTGCACAAATTCTTAAACAGAAACAAAATCTTTAAGTAGCGGGCTTAGACAATCCTATTTGTGCAAATCACCCAAAAAAACATGTCATATAGTATGAGTTGAATTTATTCAGAAGTCACAATTTAATGGTAATACACAACACAGTAAAAATCATTTTCCCTCCGGCTTTGCTAAAAATAATCAATCAAATTAGTCCTTCAACTTTAAATAATTATCATTTCCCCTCAATCATATGCAACGTCTGTTTAGTTTAATTCAAGGCCAAACAATTAGTTTAGTTAATGGTTGAATCAGAATCACACACTTAATTTAATTGAAGTTCTAATATTTTTAGTCAAATCATTTGAGAGGACTAACAATGAAATCGCACAGGTCGCAATATTACTCCATGAAAGTTTCAGTTTCAAAATCGAGTTTTACTTTAACTTTGGACTATTTGTTTTGTGTTAAAATAGAATAATGCCCATCACTAATTGAGATAAGGTAGAGGTAGACTAAACGGATATGTCCAAATTTGTCTATGCACTATTCGAAATAGTTTACTTTGCTCTATGTTAATTTTTGATTCGTACATACTATTATCGTTAGCAAATCGTCTCTTATTTGCTCCTATGATTAATGCAGTTCTAACATGAAATGTATGTGTATATGGGTTAAATTCGGGGTCAGCACACACCCCGAGTTCTCGGTGAATTAGACGAAATACGAAAGTACGAGATAGAACGGGATGCTTGCCACCGGGCCCGACAAGACAACAACCCCTCGAATCCGGAACGAGTTCGAAGATCTCGAAAAACATTACAAACGACTGCACACGACTAACAAAGGGTCGTGATATCCGCAACCAATCGGATATCACGGTGCGGATTTCACCCGATGCCGGTAGCGTATCAGTGATTGATGTAAAGAAAGATTTTTACCTTTTTCAGAATTGTACTAGGGGTAAAACTCCCTTACTATATAAAGAGGAGGTTTCTTATTCAATAGACATACTGTAACACGCATATCAAAATAATATAAACTTACTTCTCTACTTTCTAACCATTGAAAGGTTCTTATTTTATTCATAGTCCTTCATACATATTTGGCTTCGAATCAAGGGCCCGGTCGAGGATAAAACCACTGTTAAGCTAAAATTCGAGCCCAGAATCAATATCACAACTGGTTTGGTTATTGATTTCATCTTTAATTCGTTTATCTAATATTCTTGATTACTTGTAATGAATCTATCCACATATCTTTAAATGTACACATTTGATTGTTATCCGCTTTAAGAGTAAATAGATTGGTGCCCACCATGGAGATAAGGATAATAGTGGTGGTTTGATACAAATCTCCATAATACACTCTATTTTACACTTGTTCTTTAAGGTTTCAATTTCAGGTCAACTTAAAAATGTCACATTCTCAATCTGCTCACTTGAACGTTGAGGCTGAATCTGGCCATCATGGCGAAAACAATAATCTCGTGCCTAGCAATGAGGTGCCCCAGTCGATTCCAATGAAGGCTCTGTTACAGAACCAGTCGAGGCTAACTCTTAGGTGGCTATCGATGCCAACCTGCCTACCGACCCCAAGAACAGTGTTCGAGGAGGAGCCCGACCAACGACTCAAGGAGCGTCCGAAGGCGACATGGTCAGGCTACGATTGATCTTTGAAATACTACAGGCCGAACATGCAGCTATAGCACAGCAGCAAAACCAAAGCTGTGCCCCATTAGAGTTGAGCCCGAATAGTCCCGAGAAAACACCCGAAGAAATGAGCAAATCACCAAAAAGCTGGGCGAAGCTGAGTCCGGTGTCATCCCTGAAGTAATGAAAATTCTAGAAGCATTAACGAAAGGGGTGAAATCTAGTGAAAAGAAAACCGAGGCAAACGACAAGAGGGTAGAGACATATAATTCCCGTATTGATCAAATCCCAGGAGCGCCCCCATATTGAAAGGCCCAGACTCTAAGAAATTTGTCTAAAGGCCTTTCCCTTTGAGCGCGACACCGAAACAAATCGCGAAGAGGTTTTGTATGCCTGATATTTCAACATATAACGGAACCACGGAGCCAAATGAGCATGTGACCTGCTACACATGTGCCATCAAAGGTAACGACTTGGAAGAAGACAAAATCGAGTCAGCGTTATTAAAGAATTTGGGTAAACTCTGTCAAAAGAAGCAATGATATGGTACCACAACTTGATCCCAAATTCCATTGATTCGTTCGCTATGCTCGTGGATGATTTTGTAAAGGATCATACCGGGGCCATTGAGGTTGAGACTAGAAAATCGGACCTTTTCAAGCTTAACCAAAGAGATAACGAGATGCTCAGAGAGTTCGTGTCAAGGTTTCAAATGGAACGGATAGACCTACCTCCGGTTGTGGACGATTGGGCTATTCAGGCATTCACTCAAGGACTTAAGCCCCGAAGCTGAAACAAAATTTGCTAGAGTACCCGGCGGTAAATTGGGCCGACGTCCACAACAGGTACTAGTCAGAAATTAGAGTCGAGGATGACCAACTCGGAGCCCATTCTGGATCCATTTATCCCATCAGAACTAATGACAGGCCTAAGAGAGTCATCAATCACGAATCAAGGCCGGTCCAAGATCAGTATCAACCATATAGTGCAGATCGGAGGGGGAGGTGTTTACAATGAAAATGGTAACAATAATTAAATTTGTAAATGGGATTCTAAAAATACGTGATCTATTTTTATGCTAGTTGTTAGAGCAAATGATGCTAGGAATATGAAGTTTAACGATGAATGCAAGCTAAAATGAGGCAGTAATCAAACCGAGGGGCTTACTGCCCTGGCTTCGGACTGGTCGACGGAGGACCTCAAGGTCGATACCTGAGCTCGATCTCGAGCTATCGGGGGTAGTCAGGAAGGGGATAACAATTAAGATACGATTAAACAGGGCTCTTTATGGCCAATACCAAGTAATAATTAAAGAACAAGTAGGAGAAAATTGAATGCCAAAGTGGCCTCGAGCCAGTGAGAGCAAGCCAGTTAGAGAGAAGAGAGAGAGAGAGAGAGATATTATTGATCTTGTGGAGAAATAGTTGGAGCAACATCATCCCTTTACAAGGTGGTGTAGGTTCCCTTTATATAGGAGGGGAACCCGACTATAGTACATGGGCATTAATTGTAAAGTATGGTGATGTGACGGCGAGACGCCATGCTTCGGCGTAGGCTCTAGATAGGACGACCCTGTCAGACTTAGCCGTGTGCCTAGGGAACTTCCCTTTCTATTCTAGCCTTGTCCTCCATCTTCTTCGAGTCGGGCCCCGACGAGCCTCGAGCGAGGGAACTCGGTCGTGGCTACACATCCTCGGGGTCTCGAGGCATTCTTCCCAAGTGTCCTGATAGCAAGAAATCAAGTCCTCTGATTTCTCCACATACAGATAGTCTTCGCGTTTCCCAGAACGAAGCATGGGAAATGATTCTGACACCTGACTCATCGAGCTTCTTATGGTGATGTCACACCAATGATGCAACCTGTGGAGCAAGCTTTTGTGGCAACCGGGGTGCCCCGTGGGCTTATGCATTTTGACATCATTTAACGCTTTCCCGATTCCCGTTCTCCAAGGTGAGTGTACCGCCGTCGATTCGATTTTTCAAGAGCGCAGTAATTTCATCCGTTGGTCAATCTTCCAAAGCCTCGATGATCGTGTCGTTACCCCCTATAAATGGGGGTGCCTTGGTGCTGATTTTTCTATCCTAGTGCTTCCGTTGGCTTATTTACCCATTTCTCCTTATCATCTTGCTCCATCCTTGAACATCATGTTTGGGTCTCATGGCCTCAAAGCCATTCGGTAGAGCTCCAACAGGCGATGTTGTGGCCTGTTGTCAGAGCTTCCCTTCGTTGAGCATGACCGAGATGTCTTGTTTCTGCTGTGGTCGTTGTTATGTTTGTTGTTGTTTGCTCGAGATGATGACATACGAGGGTCAACTTTCCTTGCTCGCAAAAAGCTCCTCGGATTACATACCGCTACTCAAAAGCGGGCTCGGATTATACACCGCTGCTCATCTTGATACCCCAACTCCACATGGTACTCTACCTCGAGCTGGGGGCTTGCACGACTAGATGTTCAAGAAGTGGACTCTAAGTAAACGTGCAAGCGGGATCGAAGCTTGTTCGGTCCGCTGTCTCTTTGAGGTTCTCTTGGCCAGCGAGGGTCCTCGAGCTTCGGAGAGCTATGGCATTTTTTCATCCCTCCCTACTTCGCCCTATCCTTTGGGGATATCAGTGTGGAAGGCGGGATGAGGCTTCTAAGGATGTGTGTATGGAGGCACCCATTGCAGGAGGTGGACCTTCGAAGGCAGATCGGTCTCTAGACTTTTACTTCGCGTGTGCATTCTTTTGTTTCTTCCTTTATGCACAAAGATACTCTGTAGGCTTTTGTAGTTGTATGTAAGGACCCCTCGAGGGCCGTTGTACATGGATTTTTATGAATATGAATATACTTCATTGACTTCTGCTTTCGATTCTTGCCTTATTATTGTATGCTCTTGTGCCCTTCAAGGCCTTTGCATGTTTTTCTTTGTTGTTGACTGTAGATATCTAACTCGGATGTGAGCGTTCTTTCCGATCCTCTACTGATTAACATGGCTCTTTTTTGAGCCCCTCATCGTACCTCGGACCAAGCCTGAATTGATATGATAGGTTCAGGCTGTCGGGCCCTCCGAGTTGCATGGATATAGTACGCTGAGTTTTGGAGCATTCGAGAGCGGTAACCTGAGCAAAGGTCAGCTTTGGGTACCTGGGGCTCTTTTTTGAACTTGATGCAGATAGCTTTTTAAAGCGTAGGGGATAGACTTCTGTTGAGGGGTTACCTGTACTCAGGCGCTGCCTCAAGCCTTCCTGGAGCCTTCGTGATCGGAGCTTCGCGTAATTTTTTTTCTTTTTAGAAAAGGAAAACATGAGATCGGGTACCTCCTCGAGGCGAGTGATGGTGTTGAAAGCTTCCCGAAGCCCGACTTCTTTTTTGGCAGAGATCCTCGAGATCGGATGCTGCCTTGGAACTGGAGACAACACGGTTGACTCTTTGAGGCCTGGCTTCTCGTCGATGGATGCCTCTGGGGTCGGGTATCACCCTATTGATCTGTATCAAGGTCGTTGGCTTCTCGAGGATCACTCCGGATAGGTGAATCGTCGCTGTTTCCCGAATATATGTGGGTGGATTTGGCTTCTTCAAAAGGCCTCACTATTTTAGATAGTTACCCTTCCACCTTAGCGTAGGGTTCTTCATTTCTTTAGGCACAAAAAAGCGTTGGCGCACGTTCTTGCTTTAGTCTGCCAATTCTACCATAGCCATGGAAACTACTTCGGGCCCGACCCGGCAAGGAGTGGGGAGTGTCACTCCCAGCGCTCAGGATCTACGGTAGTTCACTCTGAAAACCGTGTCTTTGATAAAAGAGGAACATTTGGAGATAATGAAGAGATGCTGCAGATGGAGCGAGGGGGTAACGCTGTAGGTGCTTTCCCCGGATGAGAGTATTACGGATTCTGCTGATGGATTCTTGAGCGTATACCTATATCCTTTCGCATTTAACCCCCTTGATAGGGTAGTGCTTGATTTTTTCTTGAAGTATCGGGTTACTTTGGCTTAGATATATCGGTTGTTTTGGTGAGTGGTGCTGATGATGAGGTCCTTTGCGGAAAAGGCTAGGCTTGAATTCACGCTTAGTCATCTCGTCAGGATGTACCAACCCTTCCATCACCGATGCCTGCTAACCCTGCGGTGCCGTTCGTCCACGCCCTTTGTCATCGATGATGAAGAAGATTGGGATCTGGAGTGGGCCATTCAATTCGTCCGGGTCGGGACGGCTGACATCATCCCCGTGGTGCTTATGCCATTTCCCGAGGGATGGAATTACGCACGTGAGTGGAGTGTCTGGAGCTTTCTCAGATTTTGCTTATAGCGTAAAATCAGTTGAGTAATTGTGTTTCTCCCTTTTTGCAGCAACTTTATGGATGCCAGGCAAAGTTCTTGATCTGCCCGGCTGGGTCTGGAGGTTGGTGACCCATTCGACCTGCGACGAGCGTAGGTAACGAGCTATATTCCGTATCGTATAAGGAGCGAGGTACAAAGGTATGCGCGCATGCTGCCCTTGCCTTGGCCTTCGTATATTTAAGATGACATTTTCCACTTTTTTTTGTACCGACTTTGCCGTTGTAGGTACCGGGCAGTTCCTTAGGATGAGGCAGTGCTCTTCTGAAGAGGGGAAGGAGTCATCGGACTCCGAGCTGGGGTATGATGGCGATAAATGATATTTGCACCTGCAGTGTGGTGGAGCTTTTAATGGGGCTCAATTGGCCCGTATCTTCGAGGAGAGGGCCTTGCCCGAGTCCGCTATTCCCAGAGTGTTTGATTCCAGGATGGTGGTTCCTCCAAGTGGATATGCTTTGCCTATTGTTGATTCTTCCGGGGCCGAAGAGGCAGGACCGATAGGAGTGTGCTCCCCCTTCGAGGAAATCCGCCAACTTCACTTCATGGTGAGTTTCGGCGCAGTCATCCCAGTATTTCGCGTCTTCTATTGTTTATCGAGTTTTTCTTTTGCAGGCCTTTGATAGGCTCAGATCTGAACTGTTCCGTTAAGGGGCCAGGCTTCGGGAAGATCTGGCCAAGGGTGAGTCCTTTAAGCTCCTTAGCGAGGAGAAGGAGGTTGAGTTGGTGCATTGGCGATATGAGGCGTACCGGAGCTCGAATTACGAGAGCTATTTGATAGAGCAGGTAACCTTTTGTAGTATGCGCTTCACTCCTTTTGACCCTTAAGGTTAACCCTTTTCCCATCTCAACTGTAGAAAAAGACGGAGGCTTTAGAATACCTTAAGGGCGAAGCCGACCGCGTTATGAATGCTTGCGGTGAACTAAGGGCTCAAGTGCAAGCTCAAGCTTTTGAGGAGAAAAGTGCCTTGGCCAAGGTTCTTGCCTTCGAGGTCCAACTCTGTTTGGCTTGTGACAATGCTTTAGTTCAAGCAGATATGATTGTGAAGCTCAAGACCAATCTCTCAAAGGCCAGGGTTGAGATAACCGATGCTCGGGCTGAAGCATTGTTGAGTCGAACCAGGGCTGATCAAAATATGGCGATTCATGTGAGAGATGCTGCTGATGCCCAGGCTGAGTTGAAGCGGGCCCTCGATCATGAGAAGAGGATCAAAAAATATGCTCGTTGTAGATCCCACAGAGAGGTACCTGAGGAGGTAGGTGCCAGGGACTTCGTTTTCTCGGAGGAATTGGCTCGTTCAAGGGCAAACGAGTGCGTTGCTCGGTAACCTCTTACTGACGTCTCGAAGAGAGAATCTAGGGCCGACAGGCCATAGCCTTTTGGAGCGGAGCATAGATTCTGTCGTTTTTCAATTTTATATTTGATATCTGCAGAACCTTTTTGTAGATGGAGAGCGTGCCTTTTGTATATATAAAATAAGGGAAAACTTGAAGTCTTTATCTCTTTCGTATCCCTTTCTGCATTGCTTTTGACCAGGAGGGTTGGTTTCAGTGTTTGACGGGAACCTCGTGGGTTCGGAGCTAATTATGAAGGCCCGGAGGCTTTAAGTTCAACTTTTGTCGTAAATAGGCATTGGGGCCTCTGTGCTTTGCCCAGCTGTTTAGGCTCAATCTTTGAGCCCGGCCTTGACTCGAGCTTACTAGACCTCCAGTCTCCTGTGCCTGTATGACCTGATGATAATCATTTTTTATTTCTCGCCCTTGGGAGTTTGTTGTTTCAACTATTTTGGGTTCAGTCTCCGAGTCGCGTTACGACTCGAGCTTTAATTGACCCTCAAGTTTTTCGATTTTCAACCTGGCGACAGTGGCTCTTACGCTGTTTGGTCTTTGAGACCTTTTGATATGTGACCCAGAGGCTTGCATAGTTAACTTTTTGGATCCGTTCTCCGAATCGGGTTACGACTCGAGCTCATTTTTATCCTTAAGTTTTCAATTTTTAAGCTGGCAACAATGGCTCTTACACTATTTGGTCGTTGAGGACTTTTAGTGTATGGCCCGGAGGCTTGTTTGGTTGGAGACAATGGCTCTTATGCCTTTTTCCCGTGGGCATTTTGTAGGCTTTGTTTTCCTCTCGTTAAGGTCTTTTTGAAATGATTCTTCCTGACCCATCGTCGATTCTGGAAGAACCTCGATTTCAAGTTGTTATCAGCAATGTTTGAGCACCTCAGAAGGTTCTTAGCTCGTTGGTTGAGTAGGTCGAAGCCTTTTGATTTGGAGCTGACGTGGTCGAAACTCGTTTTCCTGTTGAGGGAAGCCTGTTTTAACCGGTTCTTTCCGAAGTATATTCGAAGTAATGGCCTGCAATTTTGTTTAACGACAATTGAGCATCCCCGAGTCGCATTAATTTGGATGGATCAACCATTTTGACCATAGTCATATGCATTTGGACGGAGCCTATTTTCGATCCCGAGTGATAGTTTAGGCATCTACACCAAGGGTATGCCCTTTCAGGATTCTTAAAAATGCGACATATAACTTAAACTTTAGGATTTTGAGTTTCATGCCTGTTAAGGTCTTACAGTTTGTGTTGCTATGTAGAATATATCTGGTTATACCGAGTCTGCCCGCTCGGGGTTTTACAGCCTCAGGTTTTCTAGTATAAGGCAATTGGAGACTATCTCTGAGTCATCAAGTTTGCCTAGGCTCGAAGGCCGTTATTCGTGAGCTCGGAGTTATTTTGCTGGGGTTTTATGAGCCCGGATCTCCGACCCCGGGGTCGTGCGGGTGCCAAATTGTAGACATCAAGTCTCCTAGTACTTTGGGACGCATTTGGTGGAGGGATCCTTGCCGAGAGTATACTGAAATTTCCTCTTTCAGAGTATGAGATGCTGAAAGATGTTCTTTCATTGCTTGGCATAAATACATATTGTTTCGTTACTTTAAGCTCGGCTCGCGCGGGCGCGACTCCCTAGACCGTTTGGTCTAGTACATGATTCTCTATTGAAAATCGGTCCTTCGTTCCCCGGCCCTCCTGAGCGGTCGGCGCTTTTCAGAGAAGGGGGGTGTCCTTCATCGTTTGATTGTAGAAGGAAGGATTGCGATCTTGTCGGATCCTCCTCAAGGGGTACACTGCTCCGCTAAGAACCTTGCTGGCGAAACCTTCTTTAGGGTGGGAGTCCGATCAAGGGGAAGGAGGGCGACAGGTTCTATTAAGGCCTCGGGGTTCTTGGGCAGAGTTATCACTTCTGAACGCCCTGGCCGGATGTCTGCATACATGTTAGTAAAAAAATAACAAAGGAAGGAGGTAATTTTTCTTTACCGCGGGGTGTGTAGGCAATGTTCCGGGGTTTGATAGGTTCCTGCTGTTTCGGAGTGTGGATTCTAGTACGGTCCTCCACCGTGTTTAATCGACCTCAGTCGAAGATGTGGTTCGCTTACCCTTTGATCCTTTCGAGAGTGGAGGTATCGATGCCGGCGATGCGTCATATGATGAGGAATTTCCTCTTGCCACGTATTGCTTTCCGCTTACGATTTTAATTCCGTCCCTTGGGTGGAATTTCATCCCTCGGGTGAAGTGGGGGCAACACTGTCTTCGTGCGGTGTGCTCGTGGATGTTTGAATAAGACATCTGTGCCTTGCGCCTCCATTGACGTTATGGGACTCGGCGTTCCCATCTGAGCAAGCCATGCGGTATCAAGAGAATGGTCTTTCTCCCTTTTATAGCGATCGCCCTCTGGAATTTGTTTAAGATTCGAGAGGTGGTCGTGTTTTGACCCGGCGGTCCGAGCCACAATATTAACCTTGGCCCGGCAATGTTGATGTGTTGACCGAACCACTTGAATTCATGAACACATGTTATATTTGAAATAGATCAAATGAGGGAGAAGGTTACCAATGCGTCAGTGTGAGGCCGAGGCAAAGTCTCAACGTCTTTTTTGCTGGATGTAAGGGTGTCCTCCGGAACGTATCCTTGGAGCAGCCTTTTCCTGGTAACGAGCATTCTTACTTTCTATTTTATGAGTCCTTGGAGGGTGTCACCGCTCTTCTACTATCGTGATGATACATCGCGACCCATTTGCTTCGTTCTTCCTAGTTGCCTTTCTCCCCCGGGGCTGAATTTGAGCCTGATCGCTCAACAGTACTCAACAGCGATTTTTATTTAGTAGCACAACCGTTTTCCTCCTGAGCTGGTGGCCATTTTTGACCCCGTGGTCGTGCGCGCTGTGCAGTTCCCGCGCCAGGCTGTGATTCCTTTGAGAGGGATTCGGCAAAACAGGTCTAAGCCATTTGGCGTCCCTGGTTTTGCTTATGGTGAACACAATGTTTCGCATAACGATGCTAAAATTGTACTCTGATGGGTAAGGTGCCCCTGTCGGCCGTGCGTCGTCGTTGATTCTGTCTTTGTTAAAGATTTCTAGAGGATGTTGCCCTCGGGCCATTTCCTGATCATCGCAAGCTAGATTGCATTTTGGTGCGTTCCTCCTATTCGCGGAGCATGGGTGGAACCTCCCTTTGTTTGGCATTAGTTTCTTTGTCGGGAGCCTTCTTAGGTATAGTGAGCCCGAGGAGGCTCCCGGATGGTCATCCACGACCTTGATTCATGGCTGGTGTCGGGCACGAGCATCCGACCAGATCTTAGCTGGGTATCTGATCAAGTGTCGTTTGACCTACCCCGAAGTCGTTAGGCTTGGTTTGTTTAGGCTTTAGGCAAAAACCTGTGTTGCCCAGCCACCCGAGACCGAGGGCGATCTCGTTTGTTTCTTCGGGGAATGATGTGCGAATTCCCGTGGCATTTCATTCTCCCTTTGTTCGGCCGCGAATGTATCGGGATCTCTCGTTGCTGCTTCGATGGCATCGGCGTTTGCCTCTACGGAGGAATCTTCTGGTGCAGTAAGCGAGTTTGTGGGGTTAGGTGCTAGGCTACGATGCCACATCATGGTTCCTTTTGAGAGTGTTTCCCCATACCTCTTTAATAAGACGGGCTCGAACTCATCATCTTGAAGGTCGTTGCCTTTTCCTGCGCACGTGTAAGCGGTGATGTGCTTGTCGGGATTCGAGGTCCTATTGTACTTAGAGAGTTCTGGAGTTTCGAATTTCTGTGAAACGGGTTCCGGAGATGCTTCCTCGGGGAACGGTTGTTGCATGAACTTCCACGAACCTGACTCAATCCTTATGGAGAGATCCCCAAGCATCTTTGCTATGGCAGGGTTGGTTACCGATCCGTTGTTGCTCGATCTCTTGGATATTTGTTTGGCGGGGAAAGTTGTTTCCGGTGCTGCTGTGTTGGGAGTCTCCGGGTGGCTTTGCAACTGAGCGATAGCCAATTGCTGTGCCTGCAACATTTCAAAAATATCGTGAAGACTCACTTCCTGTGCTTCTCGAGCCGGGTTTTTTGGGCTTCCTGTCGGTCGATATGTTGTATGCTTCCGTCAGTGTGCGAGGTTTCGTCGACCTGCTGCGCGTCTTGCGAACCCGCGTCCACTGGAATTGGCCCAGATGCGTTATAGGTGTTCCGCGGTGTCGTGCCAACGACTAGAGCAGCCACACCATTTTCGCCGTGATTTTCGAGGTAGTTGTTCTCACCCCTGTTTGCCGAGCTAGATAACTTGCATCCGTGCAATGAAACCAACAAGAAAATAATCACTATTATTTTTAGCCCCACGATGGGTGCCAAACTATTTACCGTGAAAATGGTAACAACAATTAAATTTGTAAATGGGATTCTAAAAATATGTGATATATTTTTATGCTAGTTGTTAGAGCAAACAATGCTAGGAATATGAAGTTTAACGATGAAATGCAAGCTAAAACTAGGCAGTAATCAAACCGGGGGGCTTATTGCCCTGGCTTCGGGCTTGTCGACGAGAGGACCTCGGGGTCGATACCTGAGCTCAATTTCGAGCTATTGGGGGTAGTCGGGAAGGGGATAATAGTTAAGATACGATTAAATAGGGCTCTTAATGGCCAATACCAAGTAATAATTGAAGAACAAGCAGGAGAAAATTGAATGCCAAAGTGGCCTCGAGCCAGTGAGAGCAAGCGAGTTAGAGAGAAGAGAGAGAGAGAGAGAGAGAGTGAGAGAGAGAGAGAGAGAGAGAGATTATTGATCTTGTGGAGAAATAGTTGGAGCAACATCAACCCTTTACAAGGTGGTGTGGGCCCCCTTTATATAGGAGGGGAACCCGACTATAGTACATAGGCATTAATTGTAAAGTATGGTGACGTGACGGCTAGATGCCATGCTTCGGCATAGGCTCTAGATAGGTCGGCCCTATCAGACTTAGCCATGTTCATAGGGAACTTCCCCTTCTGTTCTAGCCTCATCCTTCGTCTTCTTCTAGTCGGGCCCCGACGAGCCCCAAAGGAGGGAACTCGATCGTGGCTTCATGTCCTCGGGGTCTCGAGGCATTCTTCCGAAGTGGCCTAATAGCGAGAAATCAAGTCCTTTGATTTTACCGCATATAGGAGGCGTAACTCCCGAGGAACGAGAAGAGAAGCGACCGTGGGACCAATAGCCGAGGTCTGATGAGCAAGAATGGTTTTGATAGACCACTCGGGAGATGGGAAGCACTAAGATTATCAAAGTATAACTTCAACGTTTATGCAACCAACATTGTATCGACCACTGGGCGCATCAAATAAACCAAATGGCCTAGACCATTGCAGTCCGATCCTACCCAGAGGGATCCTAACCTGATGTGCAAGTATCATGGCACTCATAGCCACATGACCGAGGACTGTCCACAATTGAGAGAAGAAGTTGCTAGGTTGTTCAATAATGGGAACCTCCGAGAGTTCCTGAGTGATCGAGCCAAAAACCACTTCAGGAGCAGGGACTCCAACAAACAAACCGACCATGAAGAACCTCAACACATCATCAACATGATCATTAGAGGGGTTGATTTCCCGCATGGGCCAATGATAAAGCGCACAAAAGTATCCATCACGAGGGAAGAGCGCACAAGGGATTAAATCCTGGAGGGAGTCATTTAGTTTAGCGATGAGGAAGCAGAGGGCATCATACAGCCTCATAATGAT
The DNA here is from genome assembly GCF_000393655.2 of Nicotiana sylvestris. Lineage (NCBI taxonomy): Eukaryota > Viridiplantae > Streptophyta > Magnoliopsida > Solanales > Solanaceae > Nicotiana > Nicotiana sylvestris. Next base: position 172,043,688 of record NC_091065.1, read on the forward strand.
GCACTGGTGATATCCGTACTTATAAACAAATCCCTAGTTAAACGTGTGTTGATTGATCCAGGCAGCTCAGCCAAGATCATCAGATCGAGGGTTGTAGAGCAGTTGGGGTTACAAGATCAAATAGTGTCGGCGGTCCGGGTGTTGAACGTATTTAACATGGCATGCAAAACTACCAAAGGAGAAATAACTTTGCTAGTGAATACCGCTGGGATGATTCAAGATACCAAATTCTATGTGACCGAAGGGGACATAAGGTATAACGCCTTATTCGGAAGGCCATTGGTTCACAACATGAGGGTAGTACCCTCGACATCACACCAGGCACTGAAGTTCCCTACACTGGGAGGAATTAACACGGTTTATGGAGAGTAGCCGTCCGCGAAAGAAATGTTTGCAGTCGACGAGGTGATCCCGGTGTCCGTAGTCTCAACATCAAAGAATACAGAGAGACTAGGAAGGAATAAATTAAATAGCAATCACCGATACCGGCCTGGACCGAACCGGAAGAGCGAGGAGTAGTTGAGGAGGATGATTACGGAGTTCCTAGGTCGTTCATTGCCCCTAATGATTCTGATGCCATCAAATCGATGATCGAGGAGATGGAGCAAGTCATTGATTTCGCCCAAACTCACACCACTAATTGGGATTGTGAGGCGGTCGATGCAATTATAAATACACAACACGAGTCGAGGTCGATTCCACAGAGAGCTTTATGTGGGATTAGGTATATACCTAGTCTAGTGTATGACGTGCCTAAGATTCCACTTCCACATATTCAGTTGTTTCTTTTCTACTTCTAGTTTGTATGCTAAGGCTTGTAATTGAAAAGCTAAGAGACAATGTTTTGGTATTGTTATTTTTCAGTTATAAAAGATCTAGGGTTGTAACTTCCGCCTAGATAGTTACCTAACTTATTGAGATCTTTAAGGCATGTTTGGTTGATCGGGATACAATATAACAATCATATGTGATTACTCCCTCTATACCTCTCGATAGTTTGAGTGATTTTGCCCAATTTGGCTTTCTTAAACCTAAATGGGTATTTCACGAAACAAGTGATATATGCTTAAGTCGAGCCTTACTATCTCTAGATTCAACCCTATAATTGGGGCTATCAGTTTCTTGATTTTACCCCGATTTCTTGTTAGCCAAGTTTTCCTAGACTTAGCCTCTCTTTCTGAAGTAGAAACTAAGTCAATTAGGCATGAATCAATGTTTGCAACCATCAATTGTCAAATTCAAGCAAGAACTAGGCTAAATATCACATACCCAATCATAAACAAGTTCTAAATCAATCACCCATGAAGTACCCATACTAGGATTGGATCACAACCCTAGCCAAGGGTTTGTCTACTCATGGAAAATACAGAAATTAAAGAAAAAACTAAGATAAAATCCATAATAGATGATTAAGGGAAGAAAATCTAATGTTATAATGTTAAACTATTACAAACCCAATACAGTAAAGAAAAATAGCTATCTATTCTTAGGTGCACCAAACTTAACCTAAAAAAGACAAAAAGATCTATTTATATCCAGCTAAAATTATTGGACAAAATTTCCCCTGCGGAGGTTGTGCAACCGCACAATTATGTGTGCGGTCCGCACAATTATGTGTGCGGTCCGCACAATTATGTGTGCGGTCCGCACATTGAGACTTGGCTTGACAGGCTGGCCTTCTGCGGCCAAACAATTCTGGGTTGTGGTCGCACTTCTTCAGCTTATGTGGACCGCACATTTCTGAGTGCGGTCCGTACTTCATGACCTTGGGCTTTGGCATAGGGGATTTCTGTGGACTACACATTTCGGAGTGCGGTCGTGCTTTTGACTCTGCATCAGCACATTAATGGTGAGGTCCACACTTTTTCATGGTCCAAAATCATAACTCTCTGAACTTCATCTTATGCAGCCACACTATAATTGTGCAGTCCGCACTTTCTAAAGGAAAACTGACAGAGGCTGCACTCAATATTGTGCAGTCCAAATTTTGCCCTTTTAGCCTTGTTTTAGTCTTTGTCCAAAGTTAATCCTTCTTGAGTTGATTTTTATCTCTATGGCTCATATTCCAACACTCCTACGAGAAAGCACATTTCATTAGTTTTCGGGAATACCTTTAAGCAATTTTGAGCTAAAACGAAAGCAAAAGAGTGCAAATAAGTAGTCAAAATCCCTACTTATCATTCATATTGATCAAACACTTTCCCGATCAGAAGGTATACTTGGGCACAGGGTTAAAGCCCGATCTGAGGAAAAAACTCATTGAATTTCTTATACCTAACATAGATTGTTTTGCTTGGTCCCATCTTGACATGACAAGGATCTGATAACTAGGGATTTTGACGCATTTTATGCTCCTTCTTGCTTGCGCTTTGATTATAAATTTATACAAAATAGTCCCAAAAGGCTCATAAGTTGTGCTTGATTGCAGGTTTGATCAACAAAGTGACAAGATGTCAAATATCAACTCAAAAGGAGTGAAACTTGCACAAGTACCAAAGACAAGACAAACTCGGGAAAAACAGGCCTAGTGCGGCTGCACTACACTTTGTGCGGTCCGCACTAGAGAGGTTTAGAGACTCAGCATTTCAGGATTCGAAGCAATGCGGCCACACTATGCTTTGTGCGGTCCGCGGTGGACCTCTGAGGCCGCACTCCCATTATGTGCGGTCTGCAGAGACAAGGTTCGGAGAGATGCCAAGTTCAGAGGTTCAAGCCTGTGCGGTCCGCGGTCGTGTTTGTGCGAACCGCGCTAGAAGCCTCTGCGGACGCAATCCATTTTGTGCGGTCTACGGAGCCTGGGTTTAGAGAGTCAAGATTGCAAGTTCAAGAGCCTAATGTGGCCGCACACCATTTTGTGCGGTCCGCACTAACCCCGCAGGGGCAATTTTGTCCAGTTTTTCCAGCTTAGTATATATAGAACCTTTTTTCATTTTTAGGGCATCAAATATTATCAAACGTTAGCTGCGCTCGTGATAAGACCTTTCTTAGTCATTTTGGGCATTTTTACTTAGTTTTTATCATTGAATCTTTGTATTTACCTTAGCAATTGATTAATATGTCTTTATCTTCATCTATTTCTCTGGTTTTCTCTTCAAGCATGAGTAGCTAGACCCATTAGCTAGGGTTGTGGCTCAACCCTAGTGTGGTTAATTTATGGGTGTTGTGATTTAAGGTTAGATTGACTATGGGTGTTTGTTATTTGGGTCAATTTCATGGTTTAATCTATGAATTAGTGGTTGCAAACACTAGTTTGTGCTAAGTTGACTTGGGTTCTTCTTGAGAAAGAGAGCCTAACTCTCTGAAATTGACCTAACAAGGAATTGGAATGGACTCAAGAGAATTGATAGTCCTAATTAATGGGTTAAACCTCGAGAGAGTAATACCCGACTTGAACCCCAGTTGTTCGAGCAAATTTGCCTATCCTATTGGTCTTGAGAAAGTCAATTGGGCAAAACACTCTCTCTACCGAGAGGTGTGAGAGTGGGTAAAATTGTGCAACGGTTATAGTATATTCCCCAATCATGTCAATCGTGCCTTTGGTTCAATTAACCATCAATTGGCCACCTAGGAGGATGCCACTACCCTAGTGTCTTTTAAACTATTAGATACAACTTGTAGCAATTTACTCGTAGTTAATCTAGTAGCAATTATAATTTGTAGTTTGATAATAGTAGAATATAAAAAAACTCAAAAATGATTAGAAGTGATATTTGGAACAAATACGCAATTCCAACCTAAATAGATACTCGACTCCATTCCTAGCTCTCTGTGGAAATCGATCCCGACCCACAAATCGGGTAAAAGCTATTGCGACCCTCTCTTCCTACTTTTTAGTAGTGTGGAGTAGGTTGCGATCACTTTTTAGCGTCGTTTCCAGGGAGCTAATAGTTTTGGCTATCTATTTAGTTAGTTTTATGTATTGTTCTTCTTTCCTTCTTTGTTACTTACTTGTTTGTGTCACTACTTAGGTACCAATATAGCTTTGAACAAAGCTAATGACCCTCTTGGAAACGTGATTGCGGGGGAGGAGGTAGATGATGTTGAGCAAGATGAGGTGCCTCTTGTACCTCAAGGACAACGTAGAGGCCGCATTGCCAATGCTAATCCAAATAACAATATTCCAGACCCTCCTCCGCCACCTCCAAGAGTGGCTCTCAGAGTACTTCCAAACCAGGGTTATGCAAGTGTTATTGTCCCACCCAGAATCCGGATGGGAAACTTTCAGATAATCAATGTGATGTTGACCTTACTTAAGCAGCGTGTGTACATTGCGGGCGCTGCGGATCAAATTGCCTACAAACATCTCAAGGGGTTCGTGGATACATGCTAGGGGAGCAAATAGACGAATGTGTCCGAGGATGCTCCAAGGTTGAGATTTTTCCCATTCTCACTTCGGGGGAAGGCATGAGATTGGTCGAGAGACTCCCCAACCATTCCATCACAACTTGGGATGAGCTGGCGGATAAATTCATTTCTAAATTCTTTTCACCTGGGCATACGGCGGCACTTTGAGATGAGATATTGGCTTTCAAGAAAGAGCCCACAGAATCTTTGCATGAGATTTGGGAGCGGTATAGAACGATGGTGAAGGAATGCCCCAATAATGATATGATCGACGCTATGATCCAACAAACTTTCTACCGGGGCATCAATACCACAAATCAATGCATAGTGAACCAACTTGCCAGGGGCAACTTTATAAAGCTGTCATATGATGAGGCATGTGATGTACTTGATGAGATGGCTGACACTTCTTCTACATGGAAAAGTAGAGCTAATGTACCTCAAGGCGACCCTACGGTTATTCATTTGCACAAGGAATTACATGACCATGGGCAAGCTATAGCGGAGTTGACAACTACTATGAATCAATTGGCTAAGTCACAGTTACAACAAGTCCAAAATCCTCACTAAGTGAATGCCATGGAGGGTGTTAATATGCTTGTCAACAATAGACGGCAAGGAAGGCAACTAAACCAAGGGAATTCTGAGCAATTTGATGATGCATGTGATGATTTTCAAAATGATGGTTATGATGACCAAAGTGAAGAGGTTCAATATGTAAACAACTATCAAGGACAACGGGGCAACTCTTCCAACCAACAACAGTGGAGACCTCAAGGCAATTGGGGCAATCACCAACAAAACAATGGCAATTGTGGGAACAACAACCAAAACAACAACTGGGGCAATCAAAACAACAATCAAGGCAACCAAGGGAATTAGAATGGTAATAATAATAATTGGGGTGGCAATAATAATCAAGGAGGATGGAACAACGAAAACCAAGGAAACCGGGGGCAAGGCTTTCAAAGGCCCCCAATGTACCAACAACCGAACACGCCACTACCATTTCCATCTCAAGGTCCTAGTTCTTCAGGTAATGATATGGGTAGAATTGAAATGATGTTCGAGCAGATGATGAAGAGGAATGCGGTTTCTGATGCACAGTTAGCTTCTCACAACACCTCTATCTAAAACTTAGAGGTGCAATTAGGCCAAATCTCTCAGTGATTGAATACTCGCCTGAAGGGTGCTCTACCAAGTGATACGGTATCACAACAAGAAATGGGAGAGGCAGTGATGTGAATGCCTCTAAGCAAAAGCAAGTCGTGGATGGTGATGTTGAGTTGCAAGATGACGAAGTCCCTTTGGTAGTTGAAGATGTGGTTGATAAAAATGTGAACAATGAAGTGAGGATTGATATTCAAGAAGTTTAGGTGAAAACTCAAAATGATGTGAACCCGTCTAGGGAACACATAATTGATATGCCGGAGCCAGTTGTGCCAAAAGCCAAGGATCCTTTACCAAGGCCACCTCCACCTTATCCTCAAAGGCTCACGAAACAGAAGAATGATAATCAGTTTAAAAAGTTCATTGACATGATGAAGAACTTATCTATTAATGTGCCTTTGGTGGAGGCACTTGAACAAATGCCGGGTTATGCAAAATTCATGAAAGACTTGGTTACAAAGAAGCGTTCTATGGATTGTGAAACTATAAAGATGACTCACCAAGTTAGTGCTATAGTGCATTCAATGGCCCCAAAGCTTGAAGATCCCGGTGCTTTCACTATTCCTTGCACCATTGGGAGTGCGGATTTTGCCAAGGCTCTATGTGACTTGGGAGCTAGTATCAATTTGATGCCCTACTCGATTTTCAAAACTTTGGGTATCAGGAAACCTAGGCCAACCTCAATGAGACTTCAAATGGCGGATCGATCGATCAAGCGACCTTTGGGCATTGTTGATGACGTGCTTGTCCGAGTGGACAAATTCATATTGCCGACCGACTTTGTGATTTTGGATTGTGAGGTAGACTATGAGGTTCCTATTATCTTGGGAAGGCCTTTCCTTGCAATGGGGAAGGCATTGGTTGGTGTTGAATCCGGTGAGCTCACTTTTCGAGTGGGAGATGAAAAGGTCGTTTTCCATGTTTGCAAGTCTATGAAGCAACCCAGTAGCACCGAGGTGTGCTCATTTGTAGACCTAGTCACAGCTGTGATTGTGGATAATACCAGTGCTATGATCAACGCGGAGGATCCTCTTGAGGCCGTGCTATAAAATCTTGATGTCAATGAGGATGCAAGTAGAGTGGAGTGCGTGAATGCCTTACATGGGATGAGCTCTTATTCTTATGAGTCTAGAAAATTATCTTTGGATCTTAAAAATCGGAAAACTCCACCAACAAAACCATCAATTGAGGAGCCACCGGTGTTGGATTTGAAACCACTTCCTCCACACGTCAGGTATGAATTCTTGGGCTCAAACTCTACTTTACCAGTTATTCTTTCTTCTTACCTTACTAACATGCAGGTTGAGGCCACTTTGGGTGTGCTTCAAAAGCGTAAAAGGGCAATTGGATGGACTCTAGATGACATTTGGGGAATAAGCCCCGCATTTTGTATGCACAAAATTATCTTGTAGGATGATGCAAAGCCTTCCTTGGAGCATCAAAGAAGATTGAACGAGGCTATGCAAGAAGTTGTGAAGAAAGAAGTGATCAAATGGTTGGATGCCGGGGTTATGTACCCCATTTCTGATAGCTCATGGACTTCTCTGGTGCAATGTGTACCGAAAAAGGGTGGTATGACTGTGGTGACCAATGACAACAATGAACTTATTCCTACTCGGACAATCATAGGTTGGAAGGTTTGCATGGACTACCGGAAGGTAAACAAGGTAACCCGAAAGAACCATTTTCCATTGCCATTCCTTGACCAAATGCTTGATCGTCTTGTGGGGCATACTTTTTATTGCTTTTTGGATGGGTAATCGGGGTATAATCAAATCTTAATTGCCCTGGAGGACCAAGAGAAGACCACTTTTACTTGTCCATATGGAACCTTCTCTTTCTCTCGGATGCCGTTCGGATTGTGTAATGCTCCGACGACATTCCAAAGATGCATGATGGCTATTTTCACCGACATGGTGGAAGATATATTGGAGGTCTTCATGTATGATTTCAGTGTGGTTGGTGATTCCTTTGAAGAATGTTTGATAAATTTGGATAGAGTATTGGCCCGATATGAAGACACAAACCTCGTACTCAATTGGGAAAAATGTCATTTCATGGTTGAAGAGGGTATAGTGTTGGGTAACAAAATTTCAAAGCAAGGGATTAAAGTTGACAAATCCAAGATAGAGGTGATTTCAAGGCTTCCTCCCCCTACTTCTGTCAAAGGGGTGAGGAGTTTTCTTGGGCACATGAGTTTTTACCGGAGGTTTATAAAAGATTTTTCAAAAGTGGTAAACCCCTTGTGCAAGTTGCTAGAAAAGGATGTAAAATTTGTGTTCAATGAGGAATGTATGCAAGCATTCGAGCTTCTCAAGCTTAAGTTGACCATTATCCAGATCATTACCGCACTAAATTTGAGCTTACCTTTCGAGCTCATGTGTGACGCAAGTGACATTGCGGTGGGGATGTTTTGGGTCAAAGGTTAACAAGATGTTTCATCTGGTGTACTATGCAGGTAGGACCATGAATGAGGCTCAAAGGAACTACACGGTTACCGAAAAAGAGTTGTTGGCTATAGTATTTGCAATGGAAAAGTTTCGGTTGTATCTTATGGGGGCCAAGGTCATAGTGCACACCGATCATGCCGCTCTTAGGTACTTGATGACAAAGAAAGACTCTAAGGCAAGATTGATGCATTGGGTGTTACTACTTCAAGAGTTTGATCTAGAAATTATGGACCGGAAAGGTAGTGAGAACCAAGTGGCGGACCACGTGTCCCGTTTGGAGGAGGATGGGAGGCCTTGTGATGGCCTTGAGATTAATGATTCATTTCCCGACGAACAACTCCTTGCGGTATCAATGAATGGACATGGTTTGCCGATGTTGCCAATTACCTTGTGACTGAAATAATCCCGTATGAGCCCTCTTCTAACCAAAGGAAGAAGCTCAAACGGGATAGTTTGGACTTTTATTGGGATGAGCCATATTTGTTCAAGATTTGCATGGATGGTGTGATTAGTCGATGTATCCCGGAGGAAGAACAATTGAGTATCTTAGAGGCTTGTCATTCCTTACCCTATGGCGGCCATCACGGTGGGGTGAGGACCGCCTTGAAAGTTCTTAGTTGCGGGTTCTATTGGCCAACCATGTTCAAAGATGCGGGTGATTTTGTGAAGAGGTATGATGAATGCCAAAGAGCGGGTGGAATTTCAAAAAGGGATGAGATGCCTCTCAATACCATTCTTGAAGTGGATATCTTTGATGTTTGGGGCATCGATTTCATGGGTCCATTTGTTAGCTCTTTTGGGAATACTTACATTCTTGTGGAGGTCGATTATGTCTCAAAGTGGGTTGAAGTCGTGGCTCTGCCCAACAATGAAGCCCAGAGTATTGTTTCATTTCCTAAAAAGAGCATCTTCACAAGGTTTGGCACTCCTCACGCGATTATTAGTGATGGGGGTCTCACTTTTGCAACAAAGCTTTCGACACGTTGCTTTCCAAGTACAGTGTCAATCACAAGGTTTCTACCCCCTATCATCCCCAAGCAAGTGGTCAAGTGGAAGTTTTCAACAGGGAAATAAAAAGTACATTGTCAAAGACGGTCAATGCTAATAAGATTGATTGGTTGAAGAAGTTGGATGACGCTCTATGGGCTTATCGGACGGCTTACAAGACTCTGATTGGTATGTCTCCATATCGGTTGGTGTTTGGGAAAGCTTGCCATCTTCCGATTGAGTTAGAGCACAAGGCCATGTGGGCTTTGAGGAAGTTGAATTTGGAATGAGATGTTGTAGCTAATCTTCGTGTTGAACAACTCAATGAACTTGATGAATTTAGATTTCATGCCTACTCCAGTTCGTCCTTGTATAAGGACAAGATGAAGTACCTTCATGATAAATATGCTCGTGTAAAGGAGTTCAAAGTTGGTGATTTAGTTCTCTTATTCAATTCTCGGTTACGTTTGTTTCCAGGAAAGCTCAAATCCAAATAGAGTGGACAGTTTGAAGTTGTGTTTGTGACCCCTTTTGGTGCTCTTGATTTGAAAAACAAAAATGGTGAAGTCTTTAGAGTTAATGGGCACCGGGTCAAGCATTATCTTGGAATGTTTGATGACAGCCACGTGGTGACGCTTCTTCATCCCAAATGATGTGGTGGTAACATGCGTCGTGCCGCGACATTAAATCAGGCGCTTCTTGGGAGGCAACCCATATGTTTTTCTTCTTGTTGTTTTCTTTAATTTTATTTGTAGTATAGGATTGATTTTTGGGCTAACTGGTTGTAAGATGTTGCAGGGATTGTGTTGATGCAGTGCAAGACATAATGAAAAATTGTTCAGTCTCTGAAGTTACCAGTGCGGCCGCACTGGTGAAGGCCAAAGTGATACCTCTCTGAAGTTCGCCACTGCGAACACACTACACTGCGACCGCGATCTGCTTTATGCGGACCACAACGGGATAATTGGCCATGTTTGATCATAACAGCTTAGTGCGGACCATGGTCCATTTTGTGCGGTCCGCATTGGTAGGTGAGAATGGGCCTGAGGGGTTTTTCTATAAATAGACCTTGAGGGCCTCCTTTTACCCTTTTCGCAAAATTGAACCTCAGAGACTCTAAATACTGTTCCTCTTCTTCTTTGATCGTAATTGCTTGATTGGCACTGTTTAACTTTACTTCATCTCATAATCTGGTAACATTACACTCATTTCTTCTTTGTTTAATTTTGTAATTTTGTTTAATTTCCATTTTCTTAACTTTTGTTCTTCTTCCTCCCGTAATTAGATCGATTTCTAGGTTAGATTAGTTTAAATGTTGATTCCTGTGGATTTAGTAGTTTAATGGACTGGGTAATCGATTAGGGCCTCTAATTAGGTGGAAATTTGACCTTAAAAGCAAAATCTGAAGCCCTAACTTAGTGCCACTTCTGGGCACCATGTGCGGACTGCGGTCATTTTTGTGCGGTCCGCGATGCCCTAGTGCGGTCCGCAGTACCACTTTGTGCGAATCGCACTGTTGAACTTCTGAAAGATAACCCTTGGGCAGTGCAGCCGCACTACATTTTGTACGGTCCGCACTAGCCCAGTGCGGCCGCAGTACCATTTTATGTGGGCCGCACTATCAAGATTCAGAGGGTGGGTATTCTGAACCCCACCCCTGTGCGAAGCGCACTACCATTTTGTGCGGACCGCACTGGTCCCTGTGCGGACCGCACTCCATTTTGTGCAGTCCATACTGGGCAGCTTCTAAAGACTGTCTGCAACACTTTGATTCTGTTCTGCAATTTATTTTGCTACAATAACTTGAACTACCTTGATTGATACTAACAAATACATTGAATGATGTTTGAAGACAATGGTAAAACAAAGAGGCAAGGGATCAAAACAACCCGTCAGAGGTGAATCCTCCCGGGGTGGAAAACAGAAATGGTCAAACTCACTCCTCAAGCTAGGCAAAACATCAAGAATATGAGGACGGCCATAAAAGCGACGGACAGAGCCATTGACATGTCAGGGAGTGAGTACGAGCCCTCTCGGGAGATCTTTTCGGACTCAGTCCTAGAATACATCTCGTATCCGGAGAGGGCCAGATATAGAGATACTCCTCCCTCTTCCCCCGATGCCCAAGCATCAGTGAACATTTCTTCTAGGTCGTCTGATGGCTCAGGTGAAGGTAGTGGGGAATACTCTACCTCTCCCACAGCTTTATTATCTGGGGAGGGTGCAGGAGGAGGTGAGAAGTATATACAGGGAGATGAGGGAGTAGCTAAAGATGGTGAGCCTCAAGTGGGAGGCATTGCTAGAACTAGGAAACCCGAAGCTTGGGAAGATAGATTTGTAAGTGAGGTAGCATACCATAAGTTTCGGGAGTGGTGGCTGGTGAGAAATTGATTTCGGAGAGGAGCTTCATAGATAGAGACCTATTACCCCACAACCCCGATGTGCAAAGATAGTTCAGGACTAGAGTGGGCTGGGAGCACTTCCTAGATGCTTATGTGGACGCCAACGAACACTTGGTCAAGGAGATTTATTGCAATGTATCCCACATCAAAAAGGGCTCCAAAGTGACCAAGGTTCGGAACCTCAAGGTGTTATTTGATGGGAAGTCAATTAATGAATATCTGGGCTTCAATGAGGAGGATGAGACTCTGTATATGGCGAAGATGTAGATGGGTGAGGAGGTCCGTCCATGGCTAGCACAATACCTGGCAATCTCAGGTACCATCCCCGATTGGTTGATTGTTGGGGTCAAAATATTGAGAAGGACCTTGAACTTTGAAGTGAGAGGATGGGAGACTTTTGTTTGCAGCCGGTTGGACCCTACCACTCATAAAAACACCCTTCCTCTCCACGGGCTGTGTTGGTTGATTCGATTATGGCGGGGTACCTCATAGATGTAGGGAATGTGATGTCCCGGATTATCACTATTGTGGGCACGGAGCATGACGAGAACTATCCTTTCCCCAGTTTCCTCACAATGTACTTCCGGGACCTGAATGTGGACAAAAGGCCCTATGACATCAAGGTCAAGGCGACAACCCCATTTTCCTGGTATAGCATAACGGGGGATGACAAACCTAAGAGCAAGAACTACAAAGTACCAGCTACTGCTCCAACTGGCCAATCTGAGGAGCCGGTTGAGGTAGTGGCTTCTGCTGGGCATACCTCCACATCTCCAGATATCCCTCCCGGTCTATCCACATTAGCAGGCCCGGAGATCCCATCTACCCGGGCCCATCCTATTACTGCCCAGAGTTTGAGCCAGGCACTTTTGAGTATCAACAACTGGATGCAGACTGCCTCATCCAAGTTGTCCATTTTGACTACCACTGTAGAGGCTCAGTCGATTCCCCCAGCTCCACAGGTGCCACAACCGATAGAGGATGCGCTCAAGGAGATATTTAACAACTAGAAGAAGATCCTCGATACTCAGGATGCGCTCTCAAAGGCAGTCGATTCACATAGCAAGGCTCTCAAGGAGCTTGCTAAGGCGCATAAGAAGCTGCGGAAGACACGGGCCTCCAAGGAGTCCGTGAAGGTGCTACGGGCAGATGTTGATAGACTGAAAGCAGACCAACTGCCTTTAGACTTGTTTCTTGATGACCCAGTGCCAGTAGCTCACCCACAGCTGGAGTAGACACAGATGCCTCCGAAGCGGAGGAGGAGGATTCCTAGAGCTGATGATGCTATCATCTAGTTGGCGGGACCCACCGGAGACTTTCTCCAGTCAACCACAGGATGTACCAGTTCCAGAGCCTATCGAGGTCCAGGACCCGATCCCAGTAGCAGCAGAGCAGACCACCGGGAACTAGTCTGAGGTTCCCGAGCACACAGAGGACCTAGGGACCACCCATGATCCTATGCAGACAGACACGGCTTAGGGGACAATGCCAGCTTTCATTTGAGGGGGTGAGCCCTACATTTTTTTGGATGACTGTATATATTGATATTTTTTATGCTTTCTTGATTTTTCACATTTGATCTGTATATAATTTGATATTTAGTTAACTTTTATTGAACTTTTTATCTTTCTTTGGGTCTATATATAAAGTTACATCACATTGTATATATTCATCCCCCGTTGTATATTTAAATCCCCTATTGTATATATTCATTCTATTTTTTCGCAATTTTTTTTCTGTTTTAGCTTCTTATTTATGTTTGCAGCTTTTTGTTATTTTGGATGTTTCAATAAGCCTTTGGTTTTCTTAATGCCACAGTTCTTTTCGAAGGTGGAGTGTTGTGTGAACCGGGTGACTCTTCCCAATGATGGATGACGTACAACCTTCTTAAGGGTTTGAGTCCGTTTTTCTTTTTGTTTTAGTAGTTTGTAGTTAAGGGTACCTCAAGCAAAGCTTCACTTGTGCCTAGCACATTTTCATTTAATCCAATGGTCAAAGACAAACTGTTGTGTTTAGGATGGTGAAAGTCGTGACCTTGAGACTCTTGTGTTGACCGATAATCATCAAGTGATTTTTCGGGACCATTGTGTGCTTAAATCGTATCTAAGGTCGTTGTGGGACCCCGACTCTATGTCTTTAGCAATCCCTTAGCTTGTGTGGTGAGTAATTGAATTTCAAGTCCAAGTCCCGAGCCATTGGTCTAGAACTTGCCCTAAATGTTTATTGAGGCGAAATCATAAGTGAATTTTGACTTGAGGCATGATTATAGGCTCTCCTTGATCCAAATGATAGTTTGAACAAATCCATAGCCTACCAATGATATGATCCCTAGTTAACCCTTTTGAGCCTTAGACTTTCATCTTTCAAGAACCATGATACAAGCCTATACTCGTTCTAAAAGATACCCTCTCTTGGCAACCGATCTTTTCTTTAGCACATGGCAAAAATATAAGTTTGGGGGGAGAGACGAGAATGGCAACAAAGTGGTAAAAAGGCAAAAAAAACGAAGAAAAGAAAAGGCAATGAAAAAGAAAGAAAAGCAAAAGACAAAAAGAATGATCAATGTGAAAAAGAATAAAGAGGGATTCAAGAAAAGCAAAGAATAAAAGGTGTGGAAAAGTTGAAAAAGGAGAAAAGGTTTGAAAAGTATAAGAAAGAGTGACAATGTGTCTTTATAACCCCTTAGAAAAGAAGTGAAATGACTCAAAGAGTCAAGAGAATGTTTGCCAAATGAATCAAAAGAAGTGCTTAAAGGAATATGGAACCCACTTAGACCAAAACATTTCCTACCTGGAACCAAAAGCCTTCACAATGACTCTAGAAAAGCCCTATCTGATCTGGAATTCAATGAAACTTACATTAGTAGATACTCATATAAGGGGCAAGCATATGGTTCTTAGAGCCGAACTTGTGACTTTTTCTTGAGAGAGATGAGTGAATTTCCATTAACCTCGGTTTGTGTGCCAATATTCTAAAAAGGTAAGGTTTGCTTAGGGAGAGTTGAGGATGTATGAGTTTGGGTTCCATAATGACCAAAGTAATTGAGAGAGTTCTTTGATGTGTTGAGTCAACTCTTGATGCTCTTGTGTCACACTTCATCCATGGTTTTTCAAAGGTTAAATGTTGTTAAAGATTCATTTGTAATGAGGGCAATTGTTAGTCCAAATTGATGCTAGTTGAGGTTGCTTTAGGACAACTGAAAATTTCTTGGATTTTCCCTTAAGGGGTGAGTCTTATTTTGTTTGCTTGAGGACAAGTAAAAGCTTAAGTTTGGGGGAGTTGATAACTAGGGATTTTGACGCATTTTATGCTCTTTCTTGCTTGCGCTTTGATTATAAATTCATACAAAATAGTTCCAAAAGGCTCATAAGTTGTGCTTGATTGCAGGTTTGATCAACAAAGTGACATGATGTTAAAGATCAGCTCAAAAAGAGTGAAACTTGCACAAGTACCAAAGACAAGACAAACTCAGGAAAACAGGCCTAGTGTGGCCGCATTACACTTTGTGCGGTCCACACTAGAGAGGTTCAGAGACTCAGCATTTCAAGCTTCGAATCAATGCGGCCGTACTACACTTTGTGCAGTCCGTGGTGGACCTCTGCGGCCGTGCTCCCATTCTGTGTGGTCCGCAGAGACAAGGTTCAGAGAGATGACAAGTTCAGAGGTTCAAGCCTGTGCGGTCCGCGATTGAGTTTGTGCGGATCGCGCTAGAAGCCTCCGCGACCGCAGTCCATTTTGTGCAGTTCGTGGAGCCTAGGTTCAGAGAGTCAAGATTGCAAGTTCAAGATCCTAGTGCGGCCGCACAACATTTTGTGCAGTCCACACTAACCCCGCAGGATCAATTTTGTCCAGCTTTTCCAACTTAGTATAAATAGAACCTTTTTCCATTTTTAGGGCATCGGATATTATCAGACGTTAGCTGCGCTCGTGAGAAGACTTTTCTTAGCCATTTTGGGCATTTTTACTTAGTTTTTATCATTGAATCTTTGTATTTACCTTAGCAATTAATTAATATGTCTTTATCTTCATCTATTTCTCTGTTTTTCTCTTCAAGCATGAGTAGCTAGACCTATTAGCTAGGGTTGTGGCTCAACCCTAGTGTGGGTAATTGATGGGTGTTGTGATTTAAGGTTAGATTGACTATGGGTGTTTGTTATTTAGGTCAGTTTCATGGTTTAATCTATGAATTTGTGGTTGCAAACACTAGTTTGTGCTAAGTTGACTTAGGTTCTTCTTGAGAAAGAGAGCCTAAGTCTCCGAAATTGACCCAACAAGGAATTGGAATGGACTCAAGAGAATTGATAGTCCAAATTAAAGGGTTAAACCTTGAGAGAGTAATACCCGACTTGAACCCCAGTTGCTTGAGCAAATTTGCCTACCCTATTGGTCTTGAGAAAATTAATTGGGCAAAATCACTCTCTCTACCCAGAGGTGTGAGAGTGGGTAAAATTGTGCAACGGTTATAGTATATTCCCCAATCATGTCAATCGTGCCTTTGGTTCAATTAACCGTCAATTGGCCACCTAGGATAATGCCACTACCCTAGTGTCTTTTAAACTATTAGATACAACTTGTAGCAATTTACTCGTAGTTAATCTTGTAGCAATTATAATTTGTAGTTTGATAATAGTAGAATATAAAAAAAACTCAAAAATGATTAGAAGTGATATTTGGAACAAATACGCAATTCCAACCTAAATAGATACTCGACTCCATTCCTAGCTCTCTGTGGAAATCGATCCCGACCCACAAATCAGGTAAAAGCTATTGCGACCCTCTCTTCCTACTTTTTAGTAGTGTGGAGTAGGCTACGATCAGGATCCAGCTGGAGGTGAACACTAATAAGCTGAGTTTGGACCCGAAGTTCCATCCGATTAAGTAGAAAAGGAGACCGCAGTCCGAGGTCAAGCACACAATCATCAAGGACGAGGTATATAAACTTCTTAAAATAGGATCCATTCGGGAAGTTAAGTACCTAGACTGGTTAGCCAACGTAGTGGTAGTACCTAAGAAAGGAAATAAACTAAGAATGTGTGTGGATTATAAAGATCTGTGCAAGGCATGCCCTAAGGACTCTTTACCTTTGCCTAAAATCGATCGAATGATCGACGCGATGGCCGGGAATGAGGTACTCAGTTTTTTTGATTCCTACTCCGAGTACAACCAAATTCAGATGGACCCAGGCGACAAAGAGAAAACTTCCTTTATCACTAAATTCGGCACCTATTGTTATAACATAATGCCATTCAGATTAAAGAACGCTGGGGCCACCTATCAATGCCTAGTAAAACAGATGTTCGAAGAACAAATAGGGAAATTAATGGAAGTTTATACTGACGGCATGTTTGCCAAGTCCCTGCGAGTAGGGGACCATTTGAAACATTTGCAGGAAACCTTCGACATATTGAAGATATACAATATGAAGTTAAACCTGGAGAAGTGTACATTCGGAGTCGGATCCGGAAAGTTCCTCGGGTTCATGGTATCTAATCTGGGAATCGAGATCAATCCCCATAAAATCAAAGACATATAAGACATCACTGTAGTGACAACATCAAGGTCGTTCAGAGGCTGACCGGGCGTATAGCCACCTTGGACCGGTTCATACTGAGGTCCTCAGACAAAAGCCATTGGTTCTTCTCCCTGTTGAAGAAGAAGAATAAATTCTCATGGACCCTGGGGTGCCAACAGTCTTTGGAAGAACTCAAACGGTACCTCTCGAGTCCCCCCTACTCCACACACTGAAGGCGGATGAATGGCTGTACCTTTACTTGGCGGTTTCCGAGGTGGCGGTAAGTGGAGTCCTAGTCCGAGAAGAGAAAGGTACGCAATTCCCTATTTACTATGTCAGTAAAATTCTAGACGACGTCGAAACAAGTTATCCTTACTTGGAAAAATTGGCGCTCGCTTTGCTAAGTTCCTCCAGAACGTTAAAATCGAACTTTCAATGTCCCCACATATGTGTCGTGACCTCTTACCCACTGAGGTACATCATGCACAAGCCCGAGCTTTCGGGCCAGTTACCAAATGGGCCGTCAAAATCAGCGGGTATGATATCGAGTATCGGCCTTGAACCAACATAATATCTCAAATTTCGGCCGACTTTGTAGCCGAGTTTACATCGGCCTTAGTGCTCGAAGTCAAAATAGAGTTATTGTTAGCCTCGGGGACAACCTGGGGAATTTGGACCCTTTTTACGGATGGCGCCTCGAATGCAAAAGGGTCCGGGCTAGGCATCGTGCTGAAGCCTCCTACAGGGAACATAGTTAGGTAGTCTATTAGAACTATGAAATTGACAAACAATGAGGCCAAGTATGAGGCCATGATTGCATCCTTGAATTGGCTAAAAGCCTTGGGGTCGAAGTGGTCGAAGCTAAGTGCAATTACCTCCTCGTGGTAAATCAAGTCAATGGAATGTTCGAAGAGAAGGAGCAATGAATGCGAAGGTATTTAGACAAGTTTCAGGTAACGCTGTATCAATTCAAGGAATGGACTCTATAGCATGTACCCCGAGATAAAAATAGTGAGGTTGATGCTCTAGCTAATTTGGAGTCGTCGGTTGATGACAATGAGTTCAGTTCAGGAATAGTCATACAACTCATGAAATCAGTGATAGAAGAAATCCATCCCCAAGTAAACTCAATGATTTTGACCTGGGATTGGAGGAACAAGTACATAGAGTACTTGAAAACTGGGAAGCTGCCCTTGTACCTAAAAGAATCAGGAGCCCTGCTGTTACAACCCATATCCACACGCGTTAGTTCATGCCATATATTAGTTAACATAAATCCAAGAAGGAATTACCTTTGAGATGATAAGAAGTTAATCCTATTGGTTTTAAGTGATACAAGGGTGTATAAGGGTGATTAACAAGTATTAGAAGTTAAACGAATCAAGGATGTTGTAACTCGTATTTTCAGGTAAACCTAGAGGTTCTTAATACACTCAAGGGGTCATGTATTAAGGTATTTGAATCATATAATATACGTATCATAAGTCTTGAAGTCAACCGATTTGTGAAACAAAAGTCGACAAACGTTGTCGCAACTTAGGTTCATACTTTTACTTAAACATTAGGTCAAATGTTTCTAAGTTTTTCTCCTAATTTACAAATAATTACAGGGTGATCTACCCACAAAATTAAATATCTATGACTCTAGTTTCCAACGCATTAAACCGTTTGTCAATACGATCTCAGAGTACAGAGATATTCATATTTTCGCAAGCCCGCGCAGATTGGCAGATGACAAGTAGTTGCATCACCTACTTGCCAAAATGATAGGACAAAATTAAAAGACCTAAGCCGGCCAAGAGAGGACTTTTAAGGGGTTATGAACTCAGTTATTTCATCCATATTTCATACCCTCAAAACCAAAGTTAACCCCTGCAACTCCTCCCCAAAAATCCCACACAATCCCTAATCAATTTTCCCTCTCTTTCAAGTTCTATTTGAAGGTAAAACCTAGAATTTGAAGAACCAAGGGAAGGGCTGAGTTATCCAACAAGTAAGGTAAGTTACTGCCATCTTTCATACATTTTTCTCTTCTGTGAATTCATGGTAATTCGTTCTATACATGTAAGAACTCACGGGATGGTGATCGAAAGCCGTGAGTTCGAGTTATTCACTTGTAGCGGACTGTCTTGTGGACTGTTTTGTATTGTTGTTGGGCTGCATGTTTTACTACTATTTTGTGGAGTTTTGGAGGTGTAAGGGTGTGGATAAACACCATATATATGTAGGGTTGTGGGCTGATAGTTATTCGTAATATTTCCGAGTCGTTTGACACGACTACGGTGGCTGTCGTATGTATGATGTAATTAGGTTGTGCGTGGACTATTTTGGGAGGCTCAATATGTTTATTATTGATGTTGTTTGGTCTGTTTGGTGATTGTTTTGAATGGTGTGAAGTCATATATATAGGGGAGGTGCTATCCGTTTCAACGTAAAATAGGTTCTGATCGATACGTAATAGTTATGACGCTTAAATGATAACAATAGTATCATTTCTCTTATTGTAGACTAAGGAGTTGTGACAATTGTATAGCTTGTGATTGGGGCATTATATACAAGGTATGTGAGGCTATCCCTTTTCTTCTTTTGCACGACTCCGATTGTACATAATGTAATGAACGAGCTTCTAAAGATACTCTACTCTTAGAAGCTAGCAGTACTTACATTGCTTTCTCTCTTATGGAACGATTGATATTAATGTTGTTTCTCTTATTCTTATGTTACCAATGTTGTTGGTACTTCCTGATTCTTATAAGGTTCTTAATGAAGAGTTGGTCCTAATAACGTGTACAGAGGATACCAACCTTACGTCACTCCAAAAGGTTTAGAATGTGATTCCATGAGTTGAGCATGCATTATGTATATGTATCTATTTTACTCTACCAAGCCACACTATAGTCGGCCGGGTATGGCACATATTGTGCAACCACTGATCAGTTGGGTTTTACCGAGCTCCACATGGTCGGGTACGATTCTACCGAGCCTTATGATGGCCGGGTACGTTTTTACCGAGCCTATTATGGCCAGGTACGATATGATGATGATGATGCCCATAGAGGCGTATGTTTTAAAAGTTTATGTATACATACATATGTATCATGCATTGCATGTCAGTAGCCCTCAGAGGTACTCAGATGTTCTAGGTTGTATATTCTCTATCTATGCTTACATTACTGTTCGTATTTATGGTTCCCTGCCTTACATACTTAGTACTTTATTCGTACTGACGTCCTTTTGTTTGTGGACACTGCATGTCGTGCTGCATGTCGTGATAGACAGGCAGGTGCAACTCCCCCACCGCAGTAGGTTGTCCAGTTCAGCGGTGATTGGCGAGATCCCTTCTCCGGACTTGCCGCGGTCTTGGTATGCATTTTTTGTTATAGACATTATGGGTATGTCGGGGCCCTGTTCCGGCTATGTTGCACCACTTATGTTCCTTTAGAGGTTCATAGACAGGTGTCGACTCATGTATAGTTTGG
Organism: Nicotiana sylvestris; assembly: GCF_000393655.2. Taxonomy (NCBI): domain Eukaryota; kingdom Viridiplantae; phylum Streptophyta; class Magnoliopsida; order Solanales; family Solanaceae; genus Nicotiana; species Nicotiana sylvestris. The sequence goes on from NC_091065.1 coordinate 172,064,032, forward strand.
TATGCCTTGTCGGCTAGTTTTTGTTGTATAGTCTTTAATGGTAGCGTGGTAGCTCGTACCATATATATATAGTTTCTTGATTGTCTGGTCATCCCATGTTATGTATGTTCATGCCATCATATTTTATGGTTGGTTGTCCATGATCCATGTTTACCATTTATATTGATCTTGTCAGCCCTAAAAGATAATAAAGAAGGTTAGATGAAATGTACGTTGGTGCTCGGCAAGTATGGTCGGGTGCTAGTCATGGCCCTCCAGTTTGGGTCGTGACAAATTTGGTATCAGAGCAAGTTCGTCCTAGGGATTGTCTATGATCCGTGTCTAGTGGAGTCTTGATTATAGATGTGTAGCGCGCCACATTTATAATCAGGAGGCTACATGACATCTAGGGTTGTTACCTTCTTCCTGAATCTAGATCGTGCGTAGAGTTGAGTCGTAAGTGTTCGTCTCTAATATTTACCTTGTTTTCTTTTAGCGATGCCTTCGACTAGGAAGAAAACAATTAGTAGATGGCTTGATACAACTGCGGGAGAGGGTACCAGTTAGGTGCCCCAAGCCAGAGCAGGCCAAAGTGAGGCTCAGAGTGAGATGCCGTCTCATACCTCATCTACTCCATCTCCTCCAGAGGATATTAGGAGGCACCAAGCACCTCCAGTTCCTCCGTCTGGCACTTCAGACCAGGATATGCGGAGTGCATTGCAGTTATTGACTAGCTTGGTAGCTGCTCAGGCTCAGAGGCAGAATACAGGTGCTGCTGATAAACCAGTTAGTACGAGAGTTCGTGATTTTATTAATTTAGACCCTCTAGTGTTTACCGGACCAGACCCCAAGGAGGACCCGCAGACTTTTATTGACCAAGTTCATCGTACACTATGGGTTATGCATGTTAGTGATACAGAGGCAGTAGAGTTGGCTTCTTATCCGCTACGGAATTTATCGGTTCTCTGGTATGATAGTTGGGAGAGATCCAGGGGTCCGAACGCTCCTCCAGCTGTGTGGAAGGAATTTTCTGAGGCCTTTCTTCGTCACTATTTGCCAGTTGAGATACGACAAGCTAGAGCTGATAAATTCTTGAACCTTAGACAAGGTAATATGAGTGTCCGAGAGTACAGTATGTAGTTTGTTTCTTTAGAAAGGTATGCTCCCCATATGGTGGCCGAGATGAGTGATAGGGTGCATTTGTTTGTGAACGGATTGGGACCACATCTGATAAATGAGTGCATGACAGCCTCCTTGGTGGAGGGCATGGACATTTCCCATATTCAGGCTTATGCCGAGACCCTAGAGGATTGTAAGCACCAGCAGAGGGCAGATAGGGAGAAGGATAGGGGCCAGCATAAAAGGGCAAGATTTGCAAGGTATTCTAATGACTTCAGAGGCAACGTCAGTCCCCAGTCTTCAAGGAGTTCGGCGCCACCTGTAGCTAGTGCTCCTCCACAGTTTCAGAGGCCTCGATATGATCGATTTACCTATTTTGGTCCAGGTCAGAGTTGTGTAGGCATCAGGCTTGCAACATCACAGGGATACTAGTCAGACGAGACCCACAACACCACGTTGTGATCAGTGAGGCAAGACCCACTTTGGACTGCGTCGTCGAGGTTCTGATGCATGTTAGTCTTGCGGACAGCCTGGCCATATGATGCGGGATTGTCCTAACAGGGGAGGTGATGGTATGGCTCAGCTGACTGGATCTGAGTCTGCTTCTTCCTCATTAGTTTGACCTCCAGCACGGGGTTTTCAGTAGTCGACAGGTCGTGGTAGAGGTAGAGGTGCAGTGCCGAGTTCAAGTGGTGGTCAAAATCGAACCTATGCTTTAGTAGGTCGATAGGATCTCGAGTCATCTCCAGATTTTGTTACAGGTATATTATCTGTGTTTTCTTATGATGTATATGCGCTGATTGATCCGGGATCTATATTATCATATGTTACACCCTTTGTGGCTAATAAGTTTGGCATTGAACCTGAATTGATAAGTAAACCCCTTGTGGTATCTACTCTGATAGGAGATTCTGTAATTGCTAGAAGGGTATATGGAGGTTGCACTGTGATGATTTGTAGTCGTCAAACCTCGGCAAATTTATTTGAGTTAGAACTGGTTGATTTTGATGTGATAATGGGAATGGACTAGTTGGCCTCATGCTATGCAAATGTTGACTATCGTACGAAGATGGTAAGATTTCAATTTCCTGGTGAACCCATCATTGAATGGAAAGGGAACATTGCTACACCGAAAGGTAGGTTTATTTCCTATCTTAAGGCAAGGAAAATGATCTCAAAAGGTTACATTTATCATTCGTTCGCATTAGGGATGCGGAGGCGAAACCGCCTACTTTACAATCAATCCCCGTGGTCAACGAATTCCCAGATGTTTTCCCAGATGAACTCCCAGGCCTTCCTCCTGAAAGTGAGATTGAGTTTAGCATTGATGTGTTGCCTGACACTCAATCGATCTCTATCCCTCCATACAGAATGGCCCCGACAGAGTTGCGAGAGTTGAAGGTGCAGTTGAAGGACTTGCTGGATAAGGGCTTTATTAGGCCTAGCACTTCACCTTGGGGTGCACCAGTCCTATTCGTGCGGAAGAAAGACGGGTCGTTACGGATGTGTATCGACTATCGACAGTTGAATAAGTCTACTATAAAGAACAAGTATCCACTTCCAAGAATTGATGACCTGTTTGACCAACTCCAGGGTGCCAAGTATTTCTCCAAGATTGATTTACATTCAGGGTATCATCAGGTGAGGGTTAAGGAGAAGGATATTCCAAAGACGACCTTCCGGACAAGATACAGGCACTTTGAGTTCTTGGTAATGTCGTTCGGTCTAACAAATGCCCCAACAGCTTTTATGGATCTCATGAATACTGTATTTAGGCCGTATCTTGATGTGTTCGTGATTGTATTCATTGATGACATTCTAGTATATTCTTGTTCGGAGGCGGAACATGTGGGCCACTTGCGGATAGTATTACAGACGCTTTAGGATCGTAAGTTATATGCTAAGCTCTCCAAATGTGAATTTTTGTTAAGCTCAGTAGCGTTCCTTGGTCATGTGATATCTGACGAGGGTATTAGTGACGACACTCAGAAGATCGATGCACTAAAGAATTGGCTGAGACCTACAACACCATCAGAAGTCCACATCTTCCTAGGGCTAGCAGGATATTATAGGTGGTTTGTAGAAGGAATTTCCTCTATATCATCACCATTGACTAAGTTAACACAGAAAGCTACCAAGTTCCAATGGTCTAACACTTGTGAACGTAATCAGGAGCTGAAGAATCGATTGACATCCGCACCAGTGCTCACTCTCCCTGAAGGAACAGAAGGTTATGTGGTATATTGTGATGCCTCGGGTATAGGTTTGGTGTGCGTATTGATGCAGCGTGGGAAGGTGATTGCTTATGCATCAAGACAATTGAAGAAGCATGAATAGAATTATCCAATCCATGATTTAGAATTGGCTGCAGTAATATATGCTTTGAAGATATGGCGGCACTACTTATACGGCGTCCATGTTGACATCTACACAGATCACAGGAGTTTACAATACATCTTCAACCAGAAAGAGTTGAATTTGAGGCAGCGTAGGTGGCTTGAATTACTGAAAGACTACGACGTCGAGATATTGTATCATCCCGGTAAAGCCAATGTTGTGGAAGACGCTCTCAGTCGTAAATCAATGGGAAGCTTAGTGCATATTGAAGTAGGTAGATGGGGGTTGATTAAAGAGCTTCACCAGCTAGCCAATATGAGAATCAGATTGTTAGACTCTAATGATGGAGGTGTTACTGTACAGAATACATAAGAATCATCTTTGGTAGCCGAGGTAAAAGCACGACAATATGAAGATCCTATCTTAGTACGATTAAGAGAGAGCATTCAGCAGTGTAAAAGTATGGGTTTTGAGATCGGAAGAGATGGGGCACTGAGATACCAGGGCCGATTATGTGTGCCTAATGCGGCAGGGTTGCGAGAGAAGATTATGAATGAGATTCATCAATCCCGATATTCCATCCATCCCGGCTCGACAAAGATGTATCATGATGTCAATGAGAAGTATTGGTGGGATAACATGAAGAAGTCTATTGCAGAATTTGTAGCCTAGTGTCCCAATTGTCAATAAGTAAAGATATAACATCAGAAACCCGGTGGATTGCTTCAGAATATAGAGATTCTGACCTGGAAATGGTAGGTGATTAATATGGACTTCATTATTCGATTACCTCGCTCTTATCATAAGTTTGACTCCATCTAAGTGATAATTGATCGACTTACAAAATGTGCTCATTTTCTACCAGTTAAGACAACTTACACGGCTGAAGATTATGCGAATTTGTATATCAAGGAGATTGTTAGGCTTCATGGTGTGCCGGTATCTATTATATCAGACCGAGGAGCTCAATTTATAGCTAACTTTTGGAGGTCTTTTCAGAAGAGTTTAGGCACACAAGTGAATCTCAGCACTGCATTTCATCCGCAGACTGACGAACAGGCTGAACGTACCATTCAGACACTGGAAGATATGCTACGAGCATGTGTTCTAGATTTTAAGGGAAATTGGGATGATCATCTTCCACTCATAGAATTCGCCTACAATAATAGCTACCATTCTAGTATTAAAATGGCCCCATACGAGGCACTATATGGGAGAAGATGTAGATCACCAGTTGGATGGTTCGAAATAGGTGAAACAGAATAATATGGGCCAGATTTGATTCACCAAGCTATTGAGAAGGTGAAAGTGATACAGGAGCGATTGAGGACGGCACAAAGCAGGCAAAAATCTTATTCTGATGTCCGACGTCGTGATCTGGAGTTTGAGGTTGGTGATTGGGTTTTCCTGAGGATCTCACCAATGATGGGTATTATGCGTTTTGGGAAGAAAGGTAAGCTAAGTTCAAGGTATATCGGGCTGTATAAAATTCTTCGACGGATTGGACAGGCTGCTTATGAGTTAGAATTGCCATCCGAATTAGAATTTGTCCACCCGGTATTCCATGTATCTATGTTGAGGAAATGTATTGGAGACCCTTCTTGAGTCATCCCTATCAAAGATCTATAGGTTACAGAGGACCTATCATATGAAGAAGTGCCAGTGGTTATATTAGATCGACAAGTCCGCAAGTTGAGAACAAAAGATGTAGCTTCCATTAAAGTATTGTGGATGAACAAGAATATGGAAGAAATAACATGGGAAGCAGAAGAGGAGATGAAGTCTAAATACCCGTACCTATTCCAGAATGAAGATAACAAGGATGGTGGTGGAACACATGATACATTGGAAGGTGAAATGGCTCTATGAGGTAAGCAATAACTTGAGAATACTCTTCCTTAATACAAACTGGCGATATGCAGATAATGTACATGTCCATAATGCTTTGCATACTCTTGTATGGCCATATGTTGAGTTAACCGCTTGCAAGTTTGTCCTCTATTTATGGGAGAAACTTGGCCGGAATCCACTATGATTTAAACTCCCCATGAGCCCTTACATTCGAGGACGAATGTTCCTAAGAAGGGAAGGGTGTTACAACCCATATCCACACGCGTTAGTTCATGCCATATATTAGTTAACATAATTCCAAGAATAAATTACCTTTGAGATGATAAGAAGTTAATCCTATTGGTCTTAAGTGATACAATGGTGTATAAGGGTGATTAACAAGTATTAGAAGTTAAACGAATCAAGGATGTTGTAACTCGTATTTTTAGGTAAACCTAGAGGTTCTTAATACACCCAAGGGGTCATGTATTAAGGTATTTTAATCATATAATATCCATATCATAAGTCTTGAAGTCAACCGAGTTGTGAAACAAAAGTCGACAAACGTTGTCGCAACTTAGGTTCATACTTTTACTTAAACATTAGGTCAAATGTTTCTAAGCTTTTATCCCAATTTACAAAGAATTACGGGGTGATATACCCACCAAATTAAATACCAATGAGTCTAGTTTCCAACGCATTAAACAGTTTATCAATACGATATCGGAGTATAGAGATATTCATATTTTTGCAAGCCCGCGCAGATTGGCAGATGACAAGTAGCTGCATCACCTACTTGCCAAAATGATATGACAAAATTAAAAGACCTAAGTCGACCAAGAGAGGACTTTTAAGGGGTTATGAACTCAGTTATTTCATTCATATTTCAGACCCTCAAAACCAAAGTTAACCCCTGCAACTCCTCCCCAAAAATCCCACACAAACCTTAATCGATTTTCCCACTCTTTCAAGTTCTATTTGAAGGTAAAACCTAGAGTTTGAAGAACCAAGGGAAGGGCTGAGTTATCCAACAAGTAAGGTAAGTTACTACCATCTTTCATACATTTTTATCTGCTGTGAATTCATGGTAATTTGTTCTATACATGTAAGAACTCACGGGATGGTGATCGAAAGCAGTGAGTTCGAGTTATTCACTTGTAGCGGACTGTTTTGTGGACTGTTTTGTGTTGCTGTTGGGCTGCGTGTTTTACTACTATTTTGTGGAGTTTTGGAGGTGTAAGGGTATGGATAAACAACATATATATGTAGGGTTGTGGGTTGATAGTTATTCTTAATATTTCCGGGTCGTTTGACACGACTACGGTGGCCGTCGTATGTATGATGTAATTAGGTTGTGCATGGACTGTTTTGGGAGGCTCAATATGTTTATTATTGATGTTGTTTGGGCTGTTTGGTGATTGTTTTGAATGGTGTGAAGTCATATATATAGGGGAGGTGCTATCTGTTGCAACGTAAAATAGGTTGTGATCGATACGTAATAGTTATGATGCTTAAATGATAACGATAGTATCGTTTCTCTTATTGTAGACTAAGGATTTGTGACAATTTATAGCTTGCGATTGGGGTGGTATATAAAAGGTATGTGAGGCTATCCCTTTTATTCTTTTGCATGACTCTTATTGTACATAATGTAATGAATGAGCTTCCAAAGATACTCTACTTTTAGAAGCTAGCAGTACTTACATTGTTTTCCCTCTTATGGAACGATATAAGGTTCGTAATGAAGAGTTGGTCCTAATAACGTGTATAGAGGATACCGACCTTATGTCACTCCGAAAGGTTTAGAATGTGATTCCATGAGTCGAGCATGCATTATGTATATGTATCTATTTTACTCTACCGATCCGCGCTATAGTCGGCCGGGTACAGCACATATTGTGCAACCACTGATCAGTTAGGTTTTACCGAGCTCCACGTGGCCGGGTACGATTCTACCGAGCCTTATGATGGCTGGGTACATTTTTACCGAGCCTATTATGGACGGGTACGATATGATGATGATGATGCCCACAGAGGCGAATGTTTTAAAAGTTTATGTATACATACATATGTATCATGCATTTCATGTCAGTAGCCCTCAGAGGTACTCAGATGTTCCAGGTTGTATATTCTCTATCCCTGCTTACATTACTGTTCGTATTTATGGTTCCCTGCCTTACATACTCAGTACTTTATTCGTACTGACGTCCTTTTGTTTGTGGACGCTGCATGTCATGCTGCAGGTCCTGATAGACAGGCAGGTGCAGCTCCCCTACCACATTAGGTTATCCAGTTCAGCGGTGATTGGCGAGATCCCTTCTCCGGACTTGCCGCGGTCTTGGTATGCATTTTTTGTTATAGACATTATGGGTATGTCGGGACCCTGTTCCGGCTATGTTGCAGTATTTATGTTCCTTTAGAGGCTCATAGACAGGTGTCGACTCATGTATAGTTTGGTATGCCTTGTTGGCTAGTTTTTGTTGTATAGTCTTTCATGGTAGTGTGGTATCTCGTACCTTATATATATAGTTTCTTGACTGTCTGGTCATCCCATGTTATGTATGTTCATGCTATCATGTTTTATGGTTGGTTGTCCATGATCCATGTCTACCATTTATATTGATCTCGTCAGCCCTAAAAGATAATAAAGAATGTTAGATGAATGTACGTTGGTGCTCGGCAAGTATGGTCGGGTGCTAGTCATGGACCTCCAGTTTGGGTCGTGACACCTGCGTACCAAGGTTGCCAGATTTAGCTTGGTCGAAGGGACACTGTTCAAAAGAACGTTTGACCACCTATTATCCAGATGCTTGGGGGCTGGGAGATACCGAGTACACCTTGAGAGAAGTTCATGAAAACACTCGCGAAAATCATTCGGGAGCAGAATCTTTAGTTCGGAAATTACTTAGGGCTGGCTATTATTGGGCTGAAATGGAGAAGGATATGAAGGACTTCGCACAAAAATACGACGACTGCTAGAGACACGCACCAATTATCCTATCAACCGGGAGAGCTACTATACTCGGTCTTGTCCCCATGGCCGTTTATGAAATGGAGGATGGACATCATCGATCCCCTTCCATGGGCACCTGGTAAGGCTTAATTCATACTATTCATGACTGACTATTTTTCCAAATGGGCCGAGTCTCAAGCATTCGAAAAGGTCAGGGAGAAAGAATTCATTGACTTTATTTGGGACCATATAATATATCGATTTGGGATACCGGCCGAAGTTGTGTGCAATAACGGGAAGCAATTCATCATCAGCAAGGTAAACAAGTTCTTCTAAGATCACAAGATTAAAAAGATACTATCAACACCTTACCACCCTAGTGGGAATGGACAGGCATAGTCAACAAACAAGACCATACTTCAAAATATAAAAAAGAGGTTGACCGATGCCAAAGGAAAATGGAAGGAATCTTGCCCGAAGTCCTATAGGCATATCATACAACCTCAAAGTCTAGTACCGGGCCCACTCTATTTTGGTTGGTCTATGGGGTCGAATCCTGATACCGATCGAGGTGGGAGAACTGAGCCTCAGTTTCTAATATGCAACCGAAAAATCAAATGACAATGCCATAATTACGAGCTTGGAACTATTGGATGAAAGACGTGAGGAAGCTTTAGTACGGTTGGCCGCCCAGAAACAGTAGATAGAGAGATACTATAACAGAAGAACCAACCTTCGACATTTCAATATTGAGGACTTGGTATTGAGGAAAGTAACATTACACACCCGGAACTCGAACGAGGGAAAGCTGGGGCCAAATTGGGAAGGACCGTATTGAGTCATCAAAATTACCAGTAAAGACTCATACAAACTCGAAGCGGGAAACGGTGTGCAACTACTAAATAATTGGAATGTGACACACTTAAAGCGATACTACTGTTGTGGTATGATCTTAAATACTCTTACATCATGCTATGAATCTAACTTACACTTGCAGGCAACAACCAAGAATGGATGTGGGTATTAGGTCTGAAAGCACGCGTTGTACTCTTTTTTCCCTTGAACCGGTTTTGTCCCAAAATGGGGTTTTTAGCAAGGTTTTTAACGAGGCAACAATAAAATGTGCTAACTTAGATTCGAAGGCCAGTCTCAAACCGGAGTCAATAAGCATTCATTTCGCATCAATAGTATTCGAGCCCTCTCAAGCTCGACCTCGAATACTGGAGGCCATTACCCTTGGATTAAGGAAAAAAGAAAACTATGTATGTTAGAAGCTAAGGCTCGATGGTTAGGATTCATTATAAGGGCCAAACGGTTGTGTGAACCGTGCCCACATAGTCCACTTTATCCTTGATACAAGTTTTTACATGCTTTCGATCATGTACTTTACACACTGAAAAGAAAGAAACTACATTTCATATTCCCCGCCTTGCTATTACACATTTTCTTGTTCCTTCGATCTCGGATTCCAAGAGCTACGGGCTACCTCTATTCAGTGACTATCGAGCCCAAGGGCTATCCTCACTCGGGGACAGTTGTCCGAAAAAGGTTCAGACAATCCCGGCTACTAAATCCCGAAGGCACCAAAGATATTAGGCGGTGCTAAAATACAAAAGGCTACGCCCGCCCTAAAAATGGCTCGGAGACGTTCGAAGCTCATAATATGGAAGTAAGTCCTTTATAAAAATTCAAAACCTTCTAAAAGGTTACCCTCGGCAAAAGCATCATCTCAATCACTTAAGCATCTTGAAAAGGCTTCCGGTCACAACGAGAATTCAAATCCTCGAGAAAATAAAGTTGTATCAAAGTCAGGCTCCATTCGGACCTCTGAAAATCGGATGCCCTATAACTACATTCAATGCTATGGCATTAGAAACATTGAAAGAATAAAAACTATGAACAGATGCTGAAAAAATAAAGACTTGAAATTTCCAGAAAGGGAAAATTGTATATTCCAGAATATACTTACATAGGCCTAATAAAAACGGCCTCAAAATAAATAAAAAATGTAAATAAGAAAAAAAACTAAAAAAGTACTAAGGCATCTATGCCTAATCTTCACTAGGGCCCGACTCTTCGCCAGAGCCGTCGGGGCCTTCGGATCCCTCCGAACCCTTGGAACCCTCAGAGCCTTAGGCACCTTCGGGCTCGTAAAGTTTCTTCGCCTCGACTTTGGTTTTTTTTGGCTTCTTTGATCTCAGCCTATAGGTCAAAACCTAGGCGTGGATCTCCTCGAGGGTCTCTCTTCGGGATAGCTGCTTCATATATTTGGATTTTGCCTTCATTGGGACTTCGGTTTCCTCCCATTCGGCTTTGTACTGGGCCATTATTTTGTCGACATCGGTGGAGGTTGTAGCTAACTTGGACTTCACTGCCTCGTATTCTCTACCGAGGGCATCCCACTCTGTGGAAGCCGAGCTCAGCTGTGCTCGGAGATCATTATTCAGCTGAGACCACTTGTCAGCTCTCTCATTTTCCACCCAGAGTTGGACCTCTACCGATGCGAGCTTCACCTTGGCAGTTTCCTTCACTAGCTCCTCATTTTTAACCTCAAAGACCTTTATATTTTCAACCAGGTCGACATGTTCCCTCCTCAGGATTGAAACCTCCTTTTGAGCCATGTCCATCTCGGCCTAAAGGTCCTTGATGACCCCGTCCTATTTCTCCCTGAGGAGCTTGAACGTATCTTTTTTCGGGCCTGCTCCTTAAGGTTGAACTCGAACTGGCTAGTTTCCAAGAGATACCGAAGGAAGCTCTCATGGTGAAACACTTACGCCTGTAAAGAGAGAGAGCTAAGCAGTTCACTCGGCGTAGGGAACTGCTTCACTAATCTTGGGATCGTGTTTAGCCTGTCATATCCCGAAGTCATGTCCTTCTTCGGTATCTCCAAGTAGCCAGCCCAGAGAAATCTTCTAATGTAGACATATACATCCCTTCAAAGAAGGAGTGGAGAGGGTCTTCTGCACCGTGTGCTCCTTCACTTGATTTTCTTTGCCCGCTTGGGCCTCTTCAATCATGGACTCGGTGTAAGAGGGTATCTCTATGATGTTTATCGCATCGGATGCTTCTTTCGGTACAGAAGAGACTTCTCAAGAGGTCTCATCCCCCGTCTCCATTTCGGCCCCTCGAGTCGGAGGGAGATCGACCTCATGGCTCTCTTCCTCGGCCACTGCCTGCTCCCTAGCAGGGGTCAATCCGTGAGCGACAAAAATGTCGTCTTCTTTAGACTCGTCCTTGAGTCGGCGAAGTGAGTCAGAATCCAACACCCAAGAGTTAGTGCTCTTCTTGGGCTTGCAAACCCGAGTAGCCACCCTCTTTATTATATTCACCTCGGACCCCTACGAGCCCTAAGATTTCCTTTTAAACTTCTTCTCCTAAGCAGCAACCCGGGGTGGCCTTGCAATTGAGGGGATTCATCTTTGTCCCCTTTCAGCGGCCTAAGTTTGGTAGTCTTAGACAAACCTGCGAAGGAAAGAGAAAGGGTCAGCGTTATGTAAGTTCGAGGCATAATAATAACTATTCTGAGAAGCGCCTTACCATGATAACGGGCCTCCCATCGACCCTTTGAAAGATTATTCCACGATGGCTCAAAATACGACATCTATTTGCATATGCCTTCGATCCACTCCTTGAGCCGGGGGACTACATTGGGAACCCGAGCAACAACTGCACAATCACAAATACTGATGATGAGAAAGGAAATAATGGAGACTCAACATTTAAGGAATAATTACACTTACGAGATGCATTCCACTTCTCGTGGAATGGCAGAAACTCGTGAGGGATTAAATCTTTGATCTTCACACGAACGAATCGCCCTTGCCAGCCTCGGTCTTAATCCTCGTCAATGCTCAAAATGGGGTCTTGCTAGCCCACTGAGTGAGCTTGATTAGTCCCCCTCAAAAAATTTGAGGACTATATAGCCGGAGTAGGTGGTTGAGGGTGAACCGAGGAAACTCGGTGTTATTCACAAAGTAATGGAGAAGGATCACGATCCTCCAAAGAGACGGGTGGATTTGGCCAAGGCACACCTTGTATCTCTTGTAAAAGTCCAAAAAAACTGGGTTTATCGTGCCTAGTATGAAGGGATAAGTGTAAACACTTAAATACCTCTCCACATGAGTAGTGATATCGTCCTCAAGCCCAGGGACTACCACATCCTTACCTCCCCATTTACAGTCATTTCGGACAATGGGGAGAGTATCTTTGGTGACAGATCATATATATCTCGATGCCCTTTCAACTCAGTCCTTCTTCGATGAGGCTTTCTCGACTTTGAAGTCATCTGCGGTTGAACATCCCCCAAAAATAAAGCTTTTCATGGGGGGCTTAGTGGCCGCTTCAGTGGTAAGCACTTCGGGAGTAGACATATTGGGGGAAGCCGTCTCGAGGACAACCACTTCGGAAATGGCTGCCTCATTACTTGTGTCCGGCTGAGAAGATGAATAGGCAGCCTGCTGAGGATTTGAATTAGAAGTCTTGGCCATCGTGATCTGAGAGTAAGAGGATTTAGTAAGATTTGAAGATTTGAAGGAAAGATATGGTAGAAACTTAAGAACAGTTATGAAGTTTTGAGGATAAAAGGTAAAAAGATGATGATTTAAAGGAGTTGGTGGCTGCTAGGGAATTCGAAGATCAAAGCTAAGATCGGGAATTAAAAGAAGTACAAAAGGCTGAATCTTTTATATGAGAAAATATAATCATTGTGCGACGTTTCACTATAGGAGAAAATATAATCATTGCGTGATGTTTCACATTCGGAGGCAACCAGCCAATGGTTGACACGTGCACAAAGTCAGAACGACGCGACTGATGGGACGTTTCGACTTCTTCGTCATCTCGGTTGTAATGTACGAAGGAAGGAATAGGGGTACATCTATCATTTCCCGTCATTTTTTCAAACCTACTCTTTGAGAAATGAGGAGAATATCTGTATATGGGTGCACTTGGGGTCAGCACATACCCCGAGTTCTCGGTGAACTAGACGAAGTACAGATATACGAGATAGAGACCGAATCTAAAAACTCTTTGGTTCGAAGCCGGAACAGGATGCTCACCACCGGGCCCGACAAGGCAACACCTCCCGATCCCTGAACGAGTTTGAAGATCTCGGAAAACATTACAAATGGTTGCACACAACTAACACAGAGTCGTGATATCCACACCTAATCGGATATCACTGCGCGGATTTCGCCTGATGCCAACAGCGTATTAGTAATTGATGTACAAGAAGTATTTTTACCCTTTTTAGAGTTGTATTAGGGGTAAAACTCTCATACTATATAAAGGGGAGGTTTCTTATTCAATAGACATATTGTAACACGCATATCAAGGCAATATAAACTTACTTCTATGCTTTCTAGCCATTGAAAGGTTTTTATTTATTCATAGTTCTTCAAACATATTTGGTTTCGAATCGAGGGCCCGGTCGATGGAAAAACCAATATTAAAATCCGTGTCCAGACTCAACATCACAACTGGTTTGGTTATTGATTTCATCTTTAATTCGTTTATTTAGCATTTTTTATTACTTGTATTGAATCTATCTATATATCCTTGAAACCATCTACAAATTTAATTATATCCGGTGTTGATACCCAATTTTTCCCTACATATTTTCAAAATGACATATATGTGCATATATAAGCACCCCAAAGGGTTTTGGCATTTTTAACGATTTTAAACCAATTTAAGGCCTATTTTTTACAACATAAAATCCCATAATTATTCCCAAAGCTTGCCATTTTGGAGAATAATTTATTTCATTCTCATATTTATATCAAAATATAGTTGGCATGATTTTTTCATATTTTTACAAATTCGCTCGGTATTTTTAAAACTAAATTGCATATAATTGCAATACTAGCCTCTTTAAGATTTAATAGTATTTTATAATTACAAAATTGATCCCAATATTTTTGAATTAATATTTATATATTATTAGTTGACTCAGTGCCTTCAATTTGATTTTTAACATCTTTTACTATTTTTATAAATTCAAAAGGGAAAAATGGCTATTTCAATTTTAGCCTCTTTTAGATTTCAATTACAGCCTAATTCTAACCCCCCCAATTCCCAACCCAATTTCATTTCTACCCGTCCCAGACCCAATTAAACGAACCCACCCGGATCCCATTATAAAATCGTGGCCGTTGATTGTTTTAATCAATGACCCCCGTTGCCCTTTCCTTTTTTTAACCTAACGACCCCCCAATCCCCTCTCATTCACTCACTCGTCTCTATCTCTCTATCTCTCACTCTCTCTGGAACCTTCCACCTCCTTGCCTCTCCGATGAGCTCCCTTCACCTTCTCCAACCATTTTCTGACCTAAATCCATGGTGGTTTCACCACCCACCAGTCTCCTAAAGCTCCTCGCACTTGATTACTAAAGTTCCGTGACATTGGCCACGAAGAATCGAACCTGGACCTTTGTCGATTCAAGTTCTACGGCCATCTCCGGCCATCTCCGGCTCATCTCCGGCGTGTCTTAGCCTTATGAGTCCATCTCGACTCGGACCAGCCCCTTTTCCAGTCCTTTATAAACCCTATACCATTTCGAGGTTTTCTTGTTTCTCCCTAGATCTACTTTAGATCCATGCTATTTCTGAGGTTTTTAAAGTATTCCTTACATCATTTCAAGTTTTTGCTTTCAAAACTGTTCGTCTTCTCGAACCTAGGGTTTCCTTGATTTTTACTTGTTCTACTGTGATTTCTTACCGTATTTTGCTTTGTTGTAACTCCTAAGTGTTTTCACTATGGTTTCTATGTATTTTTCTTTTACTGTATTTCCTCCTAGGGTTTGCTAGTGATTTCCTTTACTGTGTTTTCTTTCACTATGATTCCATGAAATGTTTATGTTCCTTGGATTTTCTGAGTTTACTTTGCCTGATTTTCTACACTTTCGTCTTTACATTTGATCTATGGAGGAAACCCTAGATTTTGGGGGGTTTCAAAACACTTGTGGGCGATTGTTTTGCTTCCTGTGTCTAAACTTGTTTGATTTCAAAAACCCTAATTTCTAAGTTCGTCTCATGTTCTCTTATTCTTGCTGAGCTTTGCAAGACCTTCTGATTTCTCTCATGCTATCTGACACTCTCTTCTAGCTATGTTCTTCTACTCTTGATTGCATGACCACTCTGTTTGTTTAATTCCAGCCTCGCATGTTTAAAGCTATGCACTCTTTATAGTCAGACCTTTCCCTCTCGAAATAACCCTAATTTTGGGGATTGATTTCAGACTACCATTATGTGAGCTTGTTTGATTCTTTCTTTGTCTAATTTGGACCTTTTTCTGACTTGGTTCATTATTGATTTCGAATCCTTGATTCCTTGATTTACTATGTACTAGTTGATTTACTTCTTACCTTATTTACCTAACCGTGTATTTTTAAACTTCCCTTATGTATTTACCCTTCATTGCCCAATGTGTTACTTGATTTTCTTTCCCTAAATAAAACTCCCTTTTACCGTTCAAATTTGGACTCCTTAATTAAAGGAATCCCCTTCTCCTGATTGATTCTAATTGATACTGAATTATTCTTTGCCTTGCTTACTTGCCTGGTTTTTAAATATAAATACCCTGCTCTTTTTAAAAGAACGGTAAAGATCATTAGTAAAGGGACATTACTTCCAGTTCTGTAATAACTTTGTAAAAGAAACTCGGGGAAAATATTAGTAAAGGGTGTAGGAGGGGTTTATGTTGCCTGCATAAATCAAAGGGTAAAGATCATGCCTATAGGTCTTTTGTGCTTTAAATATTACTAGAAATCGTGCCTATAAGTTTGTTTAATGTCCCTAATTCAGTCATCTAGATGCCATGCCTATAGGGTTTAATGTTTAATCATATTGCAAATCACTAGAGATCCTGCCTATAGGATTCTAACATTCATGTAATCAATTGCATATAGAAACCATGTCTATAGGAAATGCATATGCGTTAGGCAAACTATAGGGTAATTAAACATTCATCTATTTACCAACTCTTTAACAGGCCTTAAAATCAAGTATAGATACCATGCTTATAGGGTTTCGTCTCAAACCTGTCTGATTCGTTTAAGCAGTAATAGTCCGTTAACTGGTCCTTAATGTCTTGATGTAATTCTTTCAATAAAACTCTTGTAAACCAGTATGCTTTTTAAACTCTTCAAATCTGCATCTTTTCCTGAACAGTTCTTTTAAATATTCTACCTAAACGTTTTACTCAGTCCCTGAAATTGTCTTTTAAAACAATTGCAACTTACCCTTTCCTTAGATATTTCTATCTCTGAAACTCTTTCACAACCATTTCTGTGTTTTATTTTTACTGCAGTCCATACTTTCTTTTCAAAACTCCTCTGCATTGGACTACTTTTTCCTGAAACCAGTACCTTTTAAATCACTCGCTTGAAATACCTTAATCTCTGACAATCGAATCTGAGTTGCCTAATGTAGACTTTCTGTCTAAATGTATGTGTTGAACTAGTCCGCTCGCCGCTTAATTTTTAACTTAAGACCAAATCAGTACGTGCAAGTCATGCTAAACTAGTTGCTATGTGATTCAAAGGGGTTATGTGAAGCCTTTGTATGTTTGTTTATTCCCTATTACTTGCTACTTGATTTGATTGACGCCCTAGTCTTTTTATCCTTTTGAAACTCCATATATGCCTCTACCCCTTTTCTCCCCCCTTTTAGGATTAGAAGTCCTAATACCCCATGACTGATAGGTCGGGACGGGTATTAGCATGCAATAAGTAAACGAGACTAAACGCGCTTTAATACCTTAACGGGGTGGGAAGGGTAGAATATGGATATGATGACCGATGCGCTAAGATCACGTGCGACCCCTCTTTTGAGGAGTGATTGCTAGATATTGCATTGATGTGATCCATATTATCAATAAACCTAGGACCACCTTTCCCTTTACTTGTTAATTTTTTTAGTTTTCTTTTAAGACTAATTTTCTAAACACTCTATTTCTTCAACTCTTAAGCTTGTTTGCTAAGCTATGTGAATCCCTTTGCTTGTTCTCTTACTTGTCTTCTTAAAGTCACAATTGTAGCATGGTCGGGAACCACACTAGTGGATCTTGAGGGGTTCCTAACACCTTCCCCTCGAGATAATTTCTAGCCCTTACCCTAATCTCTGGTCTCTTCATCTCAAACCCTTCTTAAAGTGTCCTAATGCAGTATAATCATTAGGTGGCGACTCTTCAACTTCCAAACCCAATTCTCGAAAGGGAATAGAGTTGTCCTTCCAATGTCGTATACCTGATTTCTGACCCCACGGTTAGAGGAAAAAGGGGGCGTCGACAGCATGGCGACTCTATTGGGGATTTTCTTTAGGCTTTTACCATTGCATGTTGCTTGTGACTTTACTATCTCATTAATTGCTTTATTTACTATCTTTTATTCTTTCACTACTAAACTGACTTGACTCTTCATGTCTTTTCTTTCCTTTAGTTGCTTTTCTTTTATAGCTTTATTTCAATGCTGTTGTAATTACTACAATTATTGTAATTATTTATCTTATGAACGTGAAAATACATGTCAATTTGTTTCATTCTTGTAAACTACATCTTCAACATCATATTCCACTCGTGCCAAACAAACACCATAGCAACGCTTATAATGAGTGGTTGCGCTCTTCCAATATTATCACCCTTTATATTCGGCAAAGGCGTATTTGCGGTAAAACCAGTCGATCAGCGGTGCAGTCGACGGTTCCGTGCCTTTCCCTCTTGAGTTGTCCGCTCAAAGGTACCTGTCTAATACCCCAATAGAAAACTTACTCTGTTCAATTGTACATGCATCATGGTCAAACCTAGCCGAGTCAGTTATGTTGTCCGCATAATGACTCCTTAAGATAGCCTTGTCCCAAGTCCATCGGGTTTCCCTGAAACCCAAATGGACACTTATATGTTCTGTGCATTTATTTGGAGAACTAAATGCTTGTTATGCTGATTATTGGTATTAAATGGTCGAGTCTGGTGAGGGTGAGGTCCTAACCCTTTTGTTTTTGCAGAAAATGAATGACAAAGTTCCTGACTTCGGTATGGTAAACATACCTTCACTCTTGCAGTCTTGGTGGAGAAACCTCCCATCGAGCAACCAAATCAACGAATGGAAAGAGAGAGTCACCAAGGCTAGTGAGAAGCTAGAATACCTGGAGTACAGTTTGCTGGAATTGGAAGGGAAAGTGAGGAAAAGAGTCATCGACTGTCAAAAATGTTGAGGAAGGCAAAGGAGAACGTCTGGCGATAGCATTTTTACTGGAAAATCTGCGCGAGCTGGAGGACTTGATCAAAGAGAACATTCAACCTGAAGAAGGTCCTTCTGGGACCAAGTAGTTAGGAGTCTTTCTTTTCGCTTTTAATGTAATAAGGCTAATGGCCATTAGTGACATTTTACTTTCCGCTATTTTAGTGTCGTTTTGGGATTCGTCTTATTTTTGTCAATAAAATGAGGCATTTAGCATTATAAGTTCTCCAAATTAACTTGTCGCTAGGCCTATCTCGGGCACAACGAGGCACTCAAATTAGGACGCGATTTATATTCTTGCACAATGTGTTTAAATACTGCAACATTTTTCCTCATAACCCGCACTAACTTGTCACCTTTTTTGTTTTTTTTTCTTTTATTATTCCCCTCCCTAAAGGTTAGTTTTGCATTCTGGCACCATCATCATACAGTAAAAGATCCAAGGGCCCTCCACCTCCTCCTCCTCCGAGTCTTGTCCGGAACAAGAACAAAGGTAGAATGGGAGATTCAAGCGCCAGAAAGTGGACTGATGTGTTATTTTCGAGGACGAAGGGGAGGAAGGCCCTTCTATACAAGTTGTGAACCACCAGGGCCCGGAAAGTTTTAGGGTAGCAAGGCTAAACAAAAGCACCATGCATCACATTTTTACCTTTTACTAGCTGATTTTATTTCCGCATTGTCTTTTAATTTTGAAAAGAGCTCTGATATTCAAAAAAATTATGAATTCAATCGAAGCATTCTCTCTTATTATTTTTTCTATCATTCACTTTATTTTACACAGCATTACTATTACTTGCCCTGATGATGAACCAATGATTGTGACTTGCAACGAGACAACGCAATAAACGGATACAGACTCCGAAGATGATGATATACCAGAAGAGGTCGTTAGAGGAGTTGAGAATTTTGAAAATAGGCCTAAGTCTAATTTGGATGAAACTGAGGTCGTTAATCTGGGAGATGCAGAGAATGTCAAAGAAACGTGCATCAGTGTTCACTTGTCACCATCAGAAAAGAAAGAGTACTCGGAGTTCCTAAAGGAATATGAAGACATATTCGCCTGGTCATATGATGATATGACTGGTCTCAGCACATCCATTGTAGCTCACAAACTGCCAACAGATCCAACATGCCCGCCGGTAAAGCAGAAGCTCAGGAGATTCAAACCCGACATGATTTTGAAAATCAAAGAAGAGGTTACCAAGCAAGTCAAAGCCAAGGTTCTCAGGGTAGTAGAGTATCCGACATGGTTAGCCAACATCATGCCAGTGCCAAAAAAGGATGGGAAAGTTAGAGTTTGTGTTGACTACCGAGATCTCAACCGGGCCAGTCCCAAAGACAACTTTCCTTTGCTGAATATACACATCTTGATCAACAACTGCGCTAAGCATGAGCTGTAGTCATTCGTTGATTGTTTCTCTGGGTACCATCAGATATGAATGGATGAAGAAGATGCAGAGAAAACGGCGTTTATCACTCCATGAGGGATGTACTGTTATAGAATGATGCCGTTTGGATTGAAAAATGTTGGTGTTACCTACATGAGAGCCATGACTACCATCTTTCATGACATAATACACACGGAGATCGAGGTATATGTGGATTACGTCATCATCAAATCCAAGAAAGCCAGGGATCACATGGAAGATCTAAGAAAGTTCTTCAACAGACTGAGGAGGTACAATCTGAAACTGAATCCTGCCAAGTGTGCATTCGGGGTTCCTGCTGGAAAATTATTAGGTTTCATCGTGAGTCGTCGAGGAATAAAATTGGATCCATCAAAGGTCAAAGTTATCCAAGAATTGCCTCCGCCAAAGAACAAGAAGGACGTGATGAGTTTCCTGGGAAGACTCAAGTATATCAGCCAGTTCATAGCTCAATCCACGGTCATTTGTGAACCCATCTTCAAAATGCTGAAGAAGGATGTCGCCACCAAATAGACCGATGAATGTCAAAAGGCTTTTGACAGAATTAAGGAATACTTTTCTACGCCGCCAGTCTTGGTTCCGCCTGAACCAAGGAGACCCCTCTTGCTCTATCTCGCAGTGTTGTATGGAGAATTTGGTTGTGTTTTGGGGAAACATGATGAAACAGGGAGAAAGGAGCAAGCCATCTACTATCTCAGTAAGAAGTTCACACCGTACGAGGCCTAGTATTCTCTTTTAGAATGCGCTTGTTGTGCTCTGACTTGGGCCGCGCAGAAGTTGAGGCATTACATATGTGCTTACACTACTTATCTCATATCTAGAATGGACCCTCTAAAGTATATCTTCCAGAAGCCCATGCCCACTGGCAAGCTCGCCAAGTGGCAGATCCTGCTAAGTGAATTCGACATTGTTTACGTAACCCAGAAAGCAATCAAAGGGCAAGCCTTGGCGGACCATCTCGCCAAAAATCCCATAGACGGAGAATACGAGCCCCTAAAAACGTATTTTTCCGATGAAGAGGTATCTTTCATAGGAGAAGATATTGCAGAATCCTATGATGGTTGGAGGTTGTTTCTCGATGGAGCTGTAAATTTCAAAGGAGTTGGCATAGGAGCCATCCTGGTATCAGAAACCGGTCAGCATTACTCGGTGTCCGCCAAGCTCAGGTTCCCATGCACCAATAACATGGCCGAATATGAAGCCTGCATTCTAGGGATTAAACTGGCCATTGATATGAACATTCAGGAGTTACTAGTAATCGGAGACTCGGACCTACTCATACATCAGGTTCGAGAAGAATGGGCAACCACGAATCCCAAGATACTCCCTTATCTACATCACATACAGGAATTGAGAAATAGGTTTAGAAAGACGGAATTCCAGCATGTTCCTAGGGTACATAATGAGTTCGCTGATGCACTTGCCACTTTGTCATCTATGATTCAGCATCCAGATACAAATTTCATTGACCCCATCCAGGTCAATATTCATGACCAACCAGCTTATTGTGCTCATGTTGAGGAAGAAGCCGACGGGAAACCATGGTTCCACGACATCAAAGAGTATTTGACCACAGGATAATATCCAAAGCTTGCCAATGCTACCCAGAAACGCACGCTTCGGAGACTATCCAATAATTTCTTTCACAGCGGAGGAATCCTGTACAGGAGGACTCCTGATTTGGGTTTACTAAGGTGTGTCGATGCAAGGGAAGCAACCAAGTTATTGGAGGAAGTACATTCAGGGACCTACGGACCGCACATGAATGGTTTTGTTTTAGCAAAGAAGATACTCCGAGCAGGATATTTCTGGATGACTGTGGAAACAGACTGCATCCAGTATGTCCAAAAGTGTCATCGCTGTCAGATACATGCAGATATGATAAAAGTGCCTCCAAACGAGCTTAATGCAACAAGCTCACCATGGCCGTTCGCCGCTTGGGGAATGGATGTTATCGGTCCAATCGAGCCTAACGCGTCAAACGAGCACAAGTTCATCTTGGTAGCAATTGATTATTTTACTAAATGGGTTGAAGCAGCATCATACAGAGCAGTTACCAAGAAGGTGGTAGCAGATTTTGTCCGCGACCGTATTGTTTGTCGGTTCGGAATTCTGGAGTCAATCATCACCGACAATGGTTATAATCTTAATAGCGACCTGATGAAAACAATGTGTGAGACTTTCAAGATCAGACACAAGAACTCTACGACTTATAGACCGCAGATGAATGGAGCTGTAGAAGCAGCCAATAAGAACATCAAGGAGATACTAAGGAAAATGACTGAAAAGCACAAGCAATGGCATGAGAAGTTGTCATTCGCCTTATTGGGTTATCATACCACAGTCCGCACATCAACCGGGCCAACTCCCTACATGCTGGTTTATGGTACAGAGGCGGTCATTCCCACTGAGGTAGAAATTCCATCATTAAGGATCATACAAGAAGCCGAGTTAGATGACGCAGAATGGGAAAAATGTCACTACGAGCAGTTAGCCCTCATAGATGGAAAGAGGATGAATGCAGTTTGTCACGTTCAGTTATACCAAACAGAATGTCCAGAGCCTTCAACAAGAGAGTTAAACCAAGGAAGTTTACACCAGGACAGCTGGTGTTGAAGAAGATATTTCCACATCAAGACGAAGCCAAAGGGAAATTCTCTCCCAATTGGCAGGGTCCATACATGGTTCATCGAGTTCTAACCGGAGGAGCCCTTATTCTTGCAGAAATGGACGGAGAAGTCTGGCCAGGGCCGATCAACTCAGACGCAGTAAAGAGATACTACATTTGATCGTATGTTCTTCTTTATGATGTAATTTGAATTACGCCTGACCTGATTCCCGTTTAAGAGGGGATACGTAGGCAGCCCTATGGGTTCGGTCACATTTTAATAAAAATTCCATCTTCCCCCCTTAATTGGAACTGGGGCAGAATTTTGAGGAGGACCCTCAAAATTCCGAAGTAAGTTTTTCAGTCTTTTCAGCAGCACCAACACGATAAACTGGGGCAGAATTTTGAGGAGGGCCCTCAAAATTCTGGAATCATTCCGCGTTCAGTTATCCAACACAGCCGGCAGTAGTGCCAACCCAGTAAACTGGGGCAGAATTTTGAGGAGGACCCTCAAAATTCCAGAGCAAGCAAGGTCGCCGCGTCTTGAACCACGTTGCAGTTGTTGGTTCATCCAAAATAAAATCATTTATATATATATATATACTTGCATTTACTAAGTCATGCACAAATATCATTTGAATCACCATCGTTTAGCGACGCTACCCCCGTGATACACTACGCCAAGAGCTAGAGGATACGAACTAACCTCCCCTCTACAGAACTCACAATTTTTCTTTGGATGTAGGAACTCAGATCGCAATGCAAAACACATTCACTCTTCAAAGTCGAAACCCTCGAAACAATCACTCAACTCACAAAGGTCTACTATCTACACCCAACATTCCCCAGCAGTCATGATATCGCAACCGCCTATCAGCTAAGAAAATTACTACTATTTGCTCCTTTACATTCCTGCACTGCATATGGCTTCTTTCTGCCTTTCGAGACTAAGCTTTGTCTCTATCTGCATCTTGCATAAGGCTACTATCTGCCTTTCGAGGTTAAGCTCTACCTCCATATTGCATAAGGCTATCTTTCTGCCTTTCGAGACTAAGCTATGTCTCCATCTACATTTTACATAAGGCTACTCTCTGCCTTTCGAGGTTAAGCTCTACCTACATATTGCATAAGGCTATCTATCTGCCTTTAGAGACTAAGCTCTGTCTCCATCTATATATTTGCATAAGGCTATTCTCTGCCTTTCGAAGTTAAGCTCTACCTCCATATTGCATAAGGCTATCTATCTGCCTTCCGAGACTAAGCTCTGTCTCCATCTATATTTTGCATAAGGCTATTCTCTGCCTTTCGAGGTTAAGCTCTACCTCCATATTGCATAAGGCTATCTATCTGCCTTTCGAGACTAAGCTCTGTCTCCATCCTACATGGCTAAAATATCGCCACTTTATTTAAATTCTCGCTTCGGCTAAAATATTGCCACATGCATTCAAATTCACGCCTTGGCTGAAAAATCGCCACTTTTTGCATTCATTCGGCTGAAAGATTGCCACCTTCTCATGGGCTGAAAAATCGCCAACTTATTCAAAGGTGTCATAGTTCGGAGGCACCATCTGCATAGCCCGAGAACACCATTTCTTGTCCTGCAAATTTTTATTTTATGCTCTTCATGGCCCAGGACATCATAGTCTGAGGACGTCATCCTAACCGTCCAAAGACAAGCATTCATGGTCCAACGGAATTTGCATCATGTTTAAATTACGCACAATATGTGCATATGCTCATCTACAGGTACACCGGCTAACAAACGGCCGTCTCAGTAGGAGCGATCCCGCTCCGGTCCTCTACGGCCTATCCGACTCCAAACACCTTTTCAAACCTAATCATTTCATCCCTCTTTTCGAGTCACCATCGACACACTCCGTCAATGGTTCCTGAACTACATATGGCATGATTTCTGTAAAACTAGGGATATGTAGGCAGCTCAGAAGCCAGGGCTCGGTCAAAACTCTTTTCAATCACCGATCCGGTCAAAATTGGCCATCTTGTCTTTACCTGACAACTCTTTCATCCTCCTCGGGTAAAGAGGGGTAGCTGTTGATACCTAATTTTTCCCTACATATTTTTAAAATGACATATATGTGCATATATAAGCACCCCAAAGGGTTTTGGCATTTTAACGATTTTAAACCAATTTATGGCCTATTTTTTACACCATAAAATCCCATAATTGTTCCCAAAGCTTGCCATTTTGGAAAATAATTTATTTCATTCTCATATTTACATCAAAATATAGTCGGCATGATTTTTGCATATTGTTACAAATTCGCTTGGTATTTTTAAAACTAAATTGCATATAATTGCAATACTAGCCTCTTTAAGATTTAATAGCATTTTATAATTACAAAATTGATCCCAATATTTTTGAATTAATATTTATATATTATTATTTGACTCAGTGCCTTCAATTTGATTTTTAACATCTTTTACTATTTTTATAAATTCAAAAGGGAAAAATGGCTATTTCAATTTTAGCCTCTTTTCGATTTCAATTACAGCCTAATTCTAACCCCCCAATTCCGAACCCAATTTCATTTCTACCCGACCCAAACCCAATTAAACGAACCCGCCTGGATCCCATTTTAAAATCGTTGGTCGTTGATTGTTTTAATCAACGGCCTCCGTTGCCCTTTCCTTTTTTAACCTAACGACCCCCAATCCCCTCTCATTCACTCACTCGTCTCTATCTCTCTATCTCTCACTCTCTCTGGAACCTTCCACCTCCACACCTCTTCGATGAGCTCCCTTCACCTTCTCCGGCCATTTTCTGACCTAAATCCATGGTGGTTTCACCACCCACCAGTCTCCTAAGGCTCTTCGCACTTGATTACTGAAGTTCTATGGCCTTGTCCACAAAAAATCGAACCTGGACCTTTGTCGATTCAAGTTCTACGGCCATATACGGCCATCTCCGGCTCATCTCCGGCGTGTCTTAGCCTTATGAATCCATCTCGACTCGGACCAGCCCCTTTTCCAGGCCTTTCTCATTTTCTAGGGTTTCTCTGAAACCCTATGCCATTTCGAGGTTTTCTTGTTTCTCCCTAGATCTACTTTAGATCCGTGCTATTTCTGAGGTTTTTAAAGTATTCCTTACATCATTTCAAGTTTTTGCTTTCAAAACTGTTCGTCTTCTCGGACCTAGGGTTTCCTTGATTTTTACTTGTTCTACTGTGATTTCTTACCGTATTTTGCTTTGTTGTAACTCCTAAGTGTTTTCACTATGGTTTCTATGTATTTTTCTTTTACTGTATTTCCTCCTAGGGTCTGCTAGTGATTTCCTTTACTGTGTTTTCTTTCACAATGATTCCATGAAATGTTTATGTTCCTTGGATTTTTCTGAGTTTACTTTGCTTGATTTTCTACGCTTTCGTCTTTACATTTGATCTATGGAGGAAACCCTAGATTTTGGGGGTTTTCAAAATACTTGTGGGCGATTGTTTTGCTTCCTGTGTCTAAAGTAGTTTGATTTCAAAAACCCTAATTTCTAAGTTCGTCTCATGTTCTCTGATTCTTGCTAAGCTTTGCAAGACCTTCTGATTTCTCTCATGCTATCTGACACTCTCTTCTAGCTATGTTCTTCTACTCTTGATTGCATGACCACTCTGTTTGTTTAATTCCAGCCTCACATGTTTAAAGCTAGGCACTCTTTATAGTCAGACCTTTCCCTCTCGAAATAACCCTAATTTTGGGGATTGATTTCAGACTACCATTATGTGAGCTTGTTTGATTCTTTCTTTGTCTAAATTGGACCTTTTTCTGACTTGGTTCATTATTGATTTCGAATCCTTGATTCCTTGATTTACTATGTACTAATTGATTTACTTCTTACCTTATTTACCTAACCGTGCATTTTTAAACTTCCCTTATGTATTTACCCTTTATTACCCAATGTGTTACTTGATTTTCTTTCCTTAAATAAAATTCTACCCTTTTACCGTTCAAATTTGGACTCCTTAATTAAAGGAATCCCCTTCTCCTGATTGATTCTAATTGATACTGAATTATTTTTTGCCTTGCTTACTTGCCTGGTTTTTAAACTATAAATACCCTGCTCTTTTTTCTTTAAAAACACGAACAATAGAGTTCAAAAACACACACACACTAAAAGCTCTCTTCTCTTTACCACTATTAGTACTACTGCTGTGTCTAGTCGGCTGAAAGCCAAGGCTAGACTATAGAATCTTGCTTGCTCTTCTCAAGTGTTTGCTGAGGCTTGAGTGGACTCTTTGGCTGTTTTATTGCTTTGTTTGTTCTGCTGTTTGAAAGTTTCAACTGGTATGTCTCCATAAGTTAAATAACATTCTCCAAAACTATGTGTTTACTTCTCCCTTTCAAATGTCCCTCACTATATGTTTGTATTGTGCTTTCCTGCATTCTGTAGCTATACTTTAGTCTGTTATGTTCTTTCTTCATGTTTCTGCACCTTTAAGTTTTGTTATGCTTTCTTGTCCTTCCTTGATGTTTTCTATACACACTTTCCATGCGAACCCTTTCCCTGTGACCCCTTATGTGTGAGTACTATTCTAGGTTAGGGTAGCATCCCATTTCTATCCATGACCTCGGACCAGGTTCTCTTGAACCTTACTCAAATCAGTCCCATTCCCTTCTTCCCCCTTTATGTGCTGAGCCTTGATTAGAGTCTGGTAGTGTCCTAATCACCATCCAGGCTCAAGTCTGACTTTAAAAAGTCTTCTCTTTATTTGTTTGGATCAAGTAAAGGGTCAGGGATGTGGCAGCCTATACTCATGGCTGGGTATGACCACCCTTTGCTCTGATTTCCTCAACTCCCCTCACTTTACACTTACTCTTAGTTCCTTAAGTTCTGCCCCCCTTTGGTAAGGCATGCTTTGGGACCCTTGAGCTCCCTCTGAACTTGGATGCCTGAGGGCTGGCATTTCCACACTGCACTACTCTATTGCTATTATAATTACTCAGAGTGTTAAGCATTGCCTGGAGTTCTTAAGACTCCTTGGAACTTTGAAAACATTCTGATTAAGGAGAAGGCTTTGGAAATTCGGAATTGGTTAATCACATGTTGTTGGGCATTAAGGTTGCATTGGGCTTCCTCGGATCTGTCTGTAGTTTTGATGTATTTATTTTTAGTCTTTTCCTTCCAGTTATGTAATAACTTTGTAAAAGAAACTCGGGGAAAATATTAGTAAAGGGTGTGGGAGGGGTTTATGTTGCCTGCATAAATCAAAGGGTAGAGATCATGCCTATAGGTCTTTTGTGCTTTAAATTTTTCTAGAAATCCTGCCTATAGGTTTGTTTAATGTCCCTAATTCAGTCACCTAGATACCATGCCTATAGGGTTTAACGTTTAATTATATTGCAAATCACTAGAGATCCTGCCTATAGGATTCTAACATTCATGTAATCAATTGCATATAGAAACCATGCCTATAGGAAATGCATATGCGTTAGGCAAACTATAGGGTAATTAAACATTCATCTATTTACCAACTCTTTAACATGCCTTAAAATCAAGTATAGATACCATGCCTATAGGGTTTCATCTCAAACCTATCTGATTCATTTAAGTAGTAACAGTCCGTTAATTGGTCCTTAATGTCTTGATGTAATGCTTTCAATAAAACTCTTGTAAACCAGTATGCTTTTTAAACTCTTCAAATCTGCATCTTTTCCTGAACAGTTCTTTTATACATTCTGCCTAAACTTTTACTCAGTCCCTGAAATTGTCTTTTAAAACAGTTGCAACTTACCCTTTCCTTAGATATTTCTATCTCTGAAACTCTTTCACAACCATTTCTGTGTTTTATTTTTACTGCAGTCCATACTTTCTTTTCAAAACTCCTCTGCATTGGACTACTTTTTCCTGAAACTAGTACCTTTTAAATCACTCGCTTGAAATACCTTAATCTCTGACAATCGGATCTGAGTTGCCTAATGTAGACTTTCTGTTTAAATGTATGTGTTGAACTAGTCCGCTCGCCGCTTAATTTTTAACTTAAGACCAAATCAGTACGTGCAAGTCATGCTAAACTAGTTGCTATGTGATTCAAAGGGGTTATGTGAAGCCTTTGTATGTTTGTTTATTCCCCATTACTTGCTACTTGTTTTGATTGACGTCCTAGTCTTTTTATCCTTTTGAAACTCCATATATGCCTCCACCCCTTTTCTCTCCCCTTTTAGGATTAGAAGTCCTAATACCCCAGGACTGATGGGACGGGTATTAGCATGCAATAAGTAAACGAGACTAAACGCGCTTTAATACCTTAACGAGGTGGGAAGGATAGAATATGGATATGATGACCGATGCGCTAATATCACGTGCGACCCCTCTTTTGAGGAGTGATTGCTGGATATTGCATTGATGTGATCCATATTATCAATAAACCTTTACTTGCTTTCATCTCTTCTTGTAAAACTGTTCAAATCTCTTTTTCATGAATTTCTGCCTTCTCTACTTATCTTTGAAAATTTTCAACTTGGTCGCAATCTTATGTGCGAATCCTTATTTGAGCCTTGATTGTTTACTTGTAAAGTCACAATTGCAACATGGCCGGGAACCACACTAGTGGATCTTGAGGGGTGCCTAACACCTTCCCCTCGGGATAATTTCTAGCCCTTACCCTAATCTCTGGTCTCTTCATCTCAAACCCTTCTTAAAGTGTCCTAATGCACTATAATCATTAGGTGGCGACTCTTCAACTTCCAAACCCAATTCTCGAAAGGGAATAGAGTTGTCCTCCCAATGTCGTATACCCGATTTCTGACCCCACGGTTAGAGGAAAAAGGGAGCGTCGACATCCGTTTTAAGGGTAAACAACATGAACTCTACATGTGCAAATTCTTTAAGGAAAAAAAAGGTTCATATTTACCTATACTTTTGAATAATATGGTTTAAATTTACGTTTAGGTTAAAGCACTGATATAATCGGGGATAAAAATAAGATTGTCTAACTAACTAATAAGATTCAAAATTACTCTTTTTCAAATAATAGGGAAGCAAATTTGACTCTTTCGCCTAGATTAAATTGGACAAATTGGAGATATTAGGCTGGTCTTGTTTGAAGGGAGTCTTGGCGTAATTGGTAAAGTTGCTGGCATGTGACTAGAAAGTCACATATTCAAGTAGTGAAAACAGCCTCTTGCAGAAATACAGCGTAAGACTGCGCACAATAGACTACTGTGATTCGATTTTTCCTGAGACCCCGCACATAGCGGGAGCTTAGAACACCAACCTGCTTTTTAGACTGGTCTGTCCGTACTGTATTTGTTTGGTAGGAAAACTGAAGGGGACATACATGTAGGCAGACAATGAGATGAGCAAAAGAGATTAGATGCATTGGACAAGAAGGCAAGACTCTAAAACTAGTGATTCTCATCCTCAATTTGTCTTTTATAAAATCAAATAATCCACATAAAAAAAGTTGTCCTTCCTCAAAAACTACGAGTTTGATCAAACTTCGTTATTTTAGTCCACCTTTTATATTTGTCTAAAAAAAATTCATTTATAATATACTATAAATTGAATCTATTTTCTTTTTGGTCCGTTCCAAAAAGAGTAATTCTTTTCTAAATTTGGTAACAATTTAGCTTAAAATTATAATTTCACCCTTAATGAGAGGCTTTTATAACCACACAAATATTCTCGGCCCTTTTTTGACTTGTTTAGGACCATAAATTCGAAAAGTCTTCATTTTTTCTTAAATTCTGTGCCCAGTCAAACAGGTTAACATAAATTAGAACGGAGGGAGTACGTACCAAATAACATAAAATAACTAGAATTTTAAATTCATAAATTTTAAACCTTGGATTCGCCTCTACTATTCTCGTCTTTTCTGTTTCTCAGATTTGTAGTTTCCTGATATTGCTTTTGCCACGTTTTTATTCTTAACATGTTGTTACTGCTCCTTTTTTTTTACTTTCCTTCTTAACTGTTGTGCTTGTGCTTGCTAGAGCCGAGGTTCTATCGGAAGCATACTTTACTTGTGAAAATACATTATTGTTGTGTTGTTGGAGCTGCCTCTACAAAGTAACACATGCACTAAAGTAGAAAGAGACTAATAACAGTCATGTTGTAAAGTATCATCCATACAAAAAGGTATGGAACCAAGCATTTTGTCTGATATCTCTGGAGATATTTCTTAAAGTTCATATATATATATATATCTTTTTGAAGCCTGTTCATCTCCATCTTCAAACTGGAAAAAGGGTTTAAGCATATGATATTGTCTTTTAATATCTAAAATTTGAGGTTGTTGATTCATGACTAATGATAATCAATGGCTGGTAAATGCAACATTGATGTCCCACATATCTAAAGTTTCCGTTGGTACAAAGCAAAGATTAGTTAGACAACATCTACCTCAGAAAATATCTAACGTATCTAACGAAGGCTGTGTTAGGTCAGAGAGGGAGCCAGGATTTGAAGCTTATGGGTTCTGTATTTTTATTCTTTTAAGTTATTGGGTTCTAAATTAAAATTCAATAATTTTTTAAGACGAATATAGTATTTGAACAAAAGTTACTGGGTCCAGCCAAACCCATATCGAAGGGCTAGCTCTGCCCTGTGTTAGTTAATCAGTGGCTCGAATGAGCACGGGGCCTAAAGCGGAATTGTTATTAGAGGCCTTTAGAGGCAAAGATATTTATTATAATTTATGGTTAACTTCATCTAATATTTTCTTTTTAATTGATAATCTAGCTAATTTATTTAATTATTCTTGAGATATTATTGATCTTAGGTAAACTTTTATTAATTTCACTTTTGAAAAACATCTTTCCTTAGGAAAAATTTCTTCATTTTTCTATGAATAATATTATATAGGCATTTGAAAGAAGAATCAAATCTTTTTATTTTTTTGAGTACATCAGTTAGAGTGTGTATAGTTTTTCATAGTACTTTTGTTACAAAATTAAACCCAAAAATCAATATGAAGTTAGTTAGATTAAACTATGTACAAAAGCCATTGTAAAGTAAAAACTAATCCAAGTTGAAGAGAATAAAAGAAAGAAAGGAGGTAATCATTTAAGTGCATGCCATTCAATATTTGAAAAGAGTTATCATGAATCATCGCAGCAACAGGCAAAGCCCGCGTCGACCTTTTATCTAATAAATGCATCCCTTCCAGAAGTCGGGGTTTGTTGCACGTATTAGCTCTAGAATTACTACGGTTATCCGAGTAGTAGATACCATCAAACAAACTATAACTGATTTAATGAGCCATTCGCAGTTTCACAGTCTGAATTTGTTCATACTTACTGTTACGCAACGCCTTCCTGATGATCTTTGGAAGGGCAACGTAAGGCTAAGCAACCGATGTCAGTGCGGTTGCTGTCCGCCAATGAGGTCCTCGCCGCACGCTAGACTAGATTGTCAGTGCCGTGCGGGAAAACCAATGTCGTGGGCAATTGCGGAAGCTTGAGAGAGAATTGGGTTTTGAATGCTGATGATGATTTTATTGATGACTGAAAATGATGATTACAATGATGTGGTGTCGAGGGGGAGAGACACCAGAAAATGCTGATTGAAATGTTTGATTGTTTGGTCCCCCTTAATAATGCTTAAAAAAAATAAACCAACATTACAAGACTAGTCCTAATAAAGCTGTAGAAGCACACTGAAATGAAAATGATGAAAACTAGTCTATGATTACAATGAAAAGGACTTAGATTATTACAAGGAAAAACTAAGTCCGATGGCAGCATCTTTGTCTTGCAGGTCTGCGCGCGCGTTGCTGTGGGCGCGCGCGACACTTGATGTGCTGGCCTGAGGCTGGGCACTGGTGCTTGGCATCAGGGTCTGTGCGCGAGGCGCTGTTGGAATGGGCCTGCAGCTGGGCGCTGGCGAGGCATCAGGATCTGCGCGCGCGGCATTGTCAGGGCGCGCGGCGCTGTTGTCAATGGCCAGCCCTTGGGCGCTGGCGAGAGGCATCGGTGGGGCGACAGAGGCACATGCGCGCTTGTCACTTGGCGCAGCCAAGACCACGGGGCCGACCATGGCGCTAGGCATTGTGAGGCTTGCTAGGCCGCCATGGGGCGCGGCCAAGGGGTCATGGGGCATGTCTGGAAAGCAGCCCATGACATTCTCCCCCACCTGAGTTGGCGCCGTCCTCGGAGCCTTATGATGATGATGATGATGATGATGATTCTGATGGTTGTTGGATGGGAGGTCTGCGCCCCTCTGTTCTGTGAGCTTGCTGTTGTAGCGAAGCAATGATTTCATGCGGCTGACATGGAAGACTGGATGGATCTTCCACCAGGATGGAGTTTTGACCTGGTATGTGGACTTCCCAATGCGTTTTTCAATGGGCAGGGGCCCGATGTATTTTTGTTGCAGCCGAGGGTCATGGGTCCTTTCTGCAAACAAGTACTGCTTTGGGATGCGTAGCATTACTTTGTCCCCTGGTTGATGTTGGGAAAAGCAACGCTGTTGTTCGGTGAACCTTTTTGCCCGCTCTTGGGCCCTTGTGAGATAGCTCCGCACTATCTCCATGTTGCGCTCCCATTCGCTCGAGAAGTTGGCAGCTCGAGGAGATTTCGGCATGGTTGATGCATTCACCGTCTGCGGGAGAAGCGGTTGCTGTCCGGTAACAATTTCAAAAGGGCTTTTGTTTGTATGATGGCTCTTTTGAGAATTGAAACACAGTTGAGCAGCATCCAGGAGCTTCACCCAATGCTTTTGTGATCCGGTTGCGAAGTTGCGGAGATATTCCTCCAGCATGTCATCGAACCGGTCTGTCTGGCCATCCGATGGTGGATGGATGGATGTGTTGTGACTCAATGTTGACCCAAAGCACCTGAAGAGGTGGGTCCAAAAGTTGCTAGTGAAGCGTGAGTCGCGCCTACTAACAATGTTCTTGGGCAGGCCCCAATGTTTGACAATGTGCGAGAAGAAGAGTCGAGCTGTATCTTCTGCTGAGATGTTTTGCGGGGCTGCTATGAAAGTTGCATAGTCTGAGAACTGATCTATGACAACCATGATGGATGCAAGATTGCCGACTTGGGGCAATCCCATGATGAATCTGAGGGAAACACTTTCCCATGGTCTCTGAGGGACATGTAATGGCTGCGAGGGTCCCGGCTGTGATGAGTGATCCGACTTGTCCTTGTGGCATGGCTGACAAGTCTTCACACGATGATGAGCGTCACCAGTCTTTTGAGGCCGATGACATGATGACTGATTGTTGCTGCGAAGGGTAGCCTGAACCTGAGGTTCATGTCTGTTGACTACTTTCTCCAACTGCATGGCCGAGATGTTTTCAGCGGCCATCTTTATGGGGAAGCATGGTATGGTGCAGGGCTTGGCCCCTTTTTCTCCCATCATCAGGAGCATGTTGGCAAATGGTACCGGAATGGTGTTGGTTTGCCTCATGAACTCTAAACCCACTATGATGTCGAAGTCATCTATGATTGCGATGCGCAGGTCGATGCTTCCTTTGTATGGGCCAAGTTTCACTGGGACATTTGTAGCTGTTCCACCCAATGTCTGAGGTGGTGAGTTGATAGCCTTGACGCGGCCTTTGCTCTTTTGTACCACAAGACCTAGGCGCTCTACTTGCGTTGATGACAAGTAGTTATGGGTGGCACCCGTGTCTATCAATGCGTGAAGGGGCTTGCCGTTCACTTTCAATTCGACGAACATTAGGGTCCTCGCTTGCTTAGGAGGTCCTTCGTCCATCTTTTCTTTCCCTTTCCTGGTGATCGGGACTGATGTTTTCTTAGGAGGACATGCACTGGTCCCCGCTAAGGCATGAGGGATAGAGCCAACAATTGCATTGAAGGCGCCTACCTGGTCGTCGTCTGATGAGTCTGATGTGTCTAACTCATCCTCGACCGTCTGATGAGCATTGACCTTGATGTTTGGGCATTCATTGTTCCAATGTGCCCCGCCGCAATGACGGCATTCTGAGGGAGGCTTTCTCCCCTGATTGTTGTTGATGGATGCAGCACTGTTGCTGTTGGAGGGAGGAGTCTTAGTTTTGGATGCACTCCGATCTCCCCCACTTTTGCTTGGGCCACCATTGCTGGGATGGTGCCCGTTGGATCCTCCTCGGACAGACGGCTGGGGCCTGTCGTTCTGAGTTCCCAAATGATAATCGCCAAGGCATTCTGCAGCTTGAATGGCCTTGGGCAGGGTGTCTACCCGTTGTCGCTGTAGTTCCATACGGGCATGAGGTTTCAAACCTTCTATGAATGCGAAGAGTTTGTCTTTGTCCCCCATGTCGCGTATGTTTAGCATGAGTGCGGAGAATTCGCGCACGTACTCCCTCACTGATCTGGTGTGGCGGAGGTCCCGTAGCTTTCTCCTTGCATTGTATTCCACATTTTCGGGAAAGAACTGCAGGCGTATGGCTACCTTCAATTCGTCCCATGTCTGAAGAGTATCTTCACCGGCCTTGATGGCTTCGTGTTTGACCCGCCACCAAAGTTTGGCATCGCCCTGAAGATACATGGCAGCAGTCGCTACCTTTTTGGATTCCTCCAAATGGCCCACGGCATCGAAGTATTGTTCGATGTCGAAGATGAAGTTTTCCACTTCTTTAGCATCCCGAGATCCGTCGTATGGCTTTGGCTCCGGTATCTTAAGCTTTTGTGGAATGGGGGTGAGGTTTGCTGCACCCCTGATGTGATGATCGCCTTCCCGAAGTAGGCTCTGTAAGGCAGCATTGACAACGTTGAGCTTGTCAGTCAAGTCGTTTATGGTTTGCTGCATGGCAGTTAGTCTGTCTGCCTCATGTTGCTGATGGGCCAAATCGTCGGCACGCTCCTGTTGGAGGTCCTCAAATTTGCCATGAATATTGGCAGTTTCAATGGCTGCCGTTTGTCGGTCCTCGTCGGAGTCACGACTGATGTTTGCAATGTCATTTTCGGCCTGCCGCATTCGGCGGTCCAGGTCGTCCAACCTTTGCACTAGGTTGTTGCTTTGATCAGGCACCGTTTCTACGATGGGTCGTAATCGGTCAACCGTCTCTTCTAGGGATGCTAGACGCTCCCCATGATTCACCATGGTCAGAAATGGTGATGATGGCAAATGTTTTCCCTCGTCCGATGTCGAGCCTAGGCTCTGATACCAACTGTTACGCAACGCCTTCCTGATGATCTTTGGAAGGGCAACGTAAGGCTAAGCAACCGATGTCAGTGCGGTTGCTGTCCGCCAATGAGGTCCTCGCCGCACGCTAGACTAGATTGTCAGTGCCGTGCGGGAAAACCAATGTCGTGGGCAATTGCGGAAGCTTGAGAGAGAATTGGGTTTTGAATGCTGATGATGATTTTATTGATGACTGAAAATGATGATTACAATGATGTGGTGTCGAGGGGGAGAGACACCAGAAAATGCTGATTGAAATGTTTGATTGTTTGGTCCCCCTTAATAATGCTTAAAAAAAATAAACCAACATTACAAGACTAGTCCTAATAAAGCTGTAGAAGCACACTGAAATGAAAATGATGAAAACTAGTCTATGATTACAATGAAAAGGACTTAGATTATTACAAGGAAAAACTAAGTCCGATGGCAGCATCTTTGTCTTGCAGGTCTGCGCGCGCGTTGCTGTGGGCGCGCGCGACACTTGATGTGCTGGCCTGAGGCTGGGCACTGGTGCTTGGCATCAGGGTCTGTGCGCGAGGCGCTGTTGGAATGGGCCTGCAGCTGGGCGCTGGCGAGGCATCAGGATCTGCGCGCGCGGCATTGTCAGGGCGCGCGGCGCTGTTGTCAATGGCCAGCCCTTGGGCGCTGGCGAGAGGCATCGGTGGGGCGACAGAGGCACATGCGCGCTTGTCACTTGGCGCAGCCAAGACCACGGGGCCGACCATGGCGCTAGGCATTGTGAGGCTTGCTAGGCCGCCATGGGGCGCGGCCAAGGGGTCATGGGGCATGTCTGGAAAGCAGCCCATGACAGTAAGTATGAACAAATTCAGACTGTGAAACTGCGAATGGCTCATTAAATCAGTTATAGTTTGTTTGATGGTATGTTGGGCATGCGTGGGTATATTTAAATCATTTTACGTACTTGTTATGATAATATTTAATGTGAGAGATCGTTATCTCTCTTTTCGTAAAATAGATATATCATTCACATGTTTTGATTTGTTCCCATTCCAATTTAACTTGTATCTAAGTATTGCGTCTCAGAATTGAAAAACTAAACAGTGTGGACAATGATTATTTTATTTGGAAAATCTAAATCATTGAATTGATTGGAAAGTAATATAGTCATAGGGGTCCTACTAGCATTTGCTCAAAAGAATATTGTGTTCAACACTTCCTCTCATCTTATCAAACTATCATTTTATCCTATCAAACAATGTACTTGATTACATCATTGAAACTAATAATTCTTGTTTGTATTTGCATGTTATATCAATTTTTTTATGTCCTGAAATTACTAGGTGCAGTTGAACTTGAACACATTGTATATTGATTACATCCGCGCGCCTCTAGTGATCATTTACCTTAGTCAAGTCGAATACCTCCTCATTTTCTAAAGAGTTTTGGTAGTTATGTTTTTGTGTCGAGTGACAAAAAATATTTATAAATTAAAGTGCCATACAAAGAACTTTGGATAAGGGAAATCCTCTCATTGACTGAAATGAAGAGTCAACCTTCCATTCAGGTCAATCTGGCACAAAATGCCTTTGGTAAGTCAATCTGGCACAAAATTCCTTTGGTATTACAAAGACTGTTTTGCTGTGCACTATCTTTGACCAAAATGAAGAAAGAAGGAATTAAATTCATCTTGCCATTAATTCATAAACGTCACATAGAAATTTATCAGGTGCAAATTCTAACACAAACGGGTAGTTGCATAAAAAATATTGGTGAAATATCTCTTTTTCTCATTTATAAACGGGTGCAAATTTAACACCGCTGATCAAAATATATAGTACATGTGATTGTACAAACTCACCCCTAAAGAGTTAAATGGGGTTTCTTTTTTAGTTAAATTTAACTATTCACTTGATGCCATTGTGCCTGACTAATAAAGGATGCCTCGGCGCACTAAGCTCCTGTTGTGCGCATAATCCAGACTCTAGAGAAGGGATAAACAATATTATGTTTTTTGTACGCAGTCTTACTTTTTATCTCTTCAATGATGGTTGATAATTTCCAAGTAAAAAAATGATATAAGAAAAGATCTTCAACTCAAGTCCTTCAATATTTTATCTGAACATTGATTTAGGGAGCAAAAATCCTCTTCATCACAGGGGATAGTAAGTGCCATATTATGATTGAATCCAAATTCTTCTTCAGCCATTTGAAGCAAACTTTGAAATTCAATGTTTGTCAACCAAGAAATGGGAATTATGTATATGTTTCTATTTTCACCCACATATACAACAAAGTGGACTTTGGGACACCTTGAGGGTATCCATTCTCATTCTTTCCAAGGCTTGAACACATTTTCATAATTTGTTTGAAAGCTGCAGTTTTAGTAAAGTGTTTGCTTGATTTCTTTAGAGCCATTTTGGTTCTTGATATGAGAAGAATTAAGGGGAAAAAAGGTTCAATTGGGGTGGCTTAAAGTTTTGTTTTTTTTGAGTTGTGTGGGGAAGAATTGGGGGAAATAAAAAAACAAAGGCACATGGATTGTGTGGGAACAAAGGAACTAAATAGGTTTTGTTTAGGGATTAGTCTTATAGGCACCGAGTCTCTTTTGTTCTTTCTTCCAACCTAAATGTTACGATCCTGGTTCGCCCTTCGTGAACCATGACGGAACCTAGTTTCTACGACTAGGTAAGCCTAACAATGCGGAATATAAACAAAATTGCGGAAGAAATAATTTAAAAACCGAAATAGTGGAATACAAGTGCTTAAAATGCCGCTCGACATACACAATAACAACTCTCGAAACTAATAACATTTTCCAAAACCCGGAATCTCATGATCACAAGCCTTTGAATATCTACAAGCATCTAACTCTAGAATATCTAACAAAGAAACGAAAGTACAAAAGGGCTAATACAAAAGGGAGAGTAGAAAGGGACTCTTCGGTCTGCGGACGCGGCAATAATATACCTCGGAGTCTCTACAAGCGCCTTGTCTCAAGCGTGATAAGACTGAGTGGAAGTACCTGGATCTGCGCATGAAAAACATGCGCAGAAAGGGCATGAGTACACCACAGCGGTACTCAGTAAGTGTCAAGCCTAATCTTGGTCGGGTAGTGACGAGGAATGTCGGGGCCCTATTAAGGTTAAATAAAATATAAGGTTCAACAATGTAGAACAGAAAAATATAAATAAGTACAACAGTAAAAGTAACACAGGAT
This sequence comes from Nicotiana sylvestris, assembly GCF_000393655.2. Classification (NCBI taxonomy): domain Eukaryota; kingdom Viridiplantae; phylum Streptophyta; class Magnoliopsida; order Solanales; family Solanaceae; genus Nicotiana; species Nicotiana sylvestris. Next base: position 172,102,770 of record NC_091065.1, read on the forward strand.
ATAAAGGACAACAACAACTACTGTCACACCTCCTTTTTATACACCCGAAGGTAGATATAAGAGAGTTTTTCCAATTTAAGTGACATTATTCGAAATGAGATTATTTATTCCTTTTTTTTATTCAGAGTCGCCACTTGGGATGGTTTGTTTTCTGGTGTCCCAAGTCACCGGTTTATTTTAAAATCCCAAATAGAGGAAAATTCGACTTTCCTTTTGAAGTCTGCGAACCAGAAATTCTGAATAAAGAATTATGTTAACCCGGGAGAAGGTGTTAGGCATTCCCGGGTTCCGTGGTTCTAGCACGGTTGCTAAAACTATTATTAATTGGCCTATTATCTGATTTACTACATGTTTTAAAACTATTGTGTATTTTTAACTTTAAAACCAGTTTTATATATTATTTTTAGAAAAGATTCAACGTCATCTAAAACACGTCATGAACCACGTTACATAAATGCACCCGCGATCCACGACACATTTTATTTAACGTTGTTGGGATTTAGATTTGGGTCACATAAATGCACACCCGAGTTTAGGAAGGTAACTTTTTAAAAATAACGCGCCTAAAGCAACTACACACTTTGTAATTATTTCCTAAACTAGTTTTGAGATTTGTTGTAAGGTCACGTAGTATGGCAAAGGAGCTGTTGGAGTTGAGATTTCAGTTATTTTCATATGGACTAAATCTTTGATGCATGTAATTTAAACCCCAAAGCTTTGAGACGATTTTAATTCGTTGGCTTATGGGAAATTCATTTGACACCCACGTCATTGAATTACCAAGAAGTGGCAGAATAGAACATAAGACAATTAAAAATTCCAATACAGATTTCCGCAGGCTAACATCAAAAGAGATTAGCACATTTGCAGCAGGGCATGCTTCATTTAAACACACACAATTCCCTTTAAATTTAATTAGCCATCATGACCCAGATATACAACTTCACTGGCCAACACATTTTGCTTTAACATGTTTCAATTCATTCCTCAAAAGTAGTAAGTATATTAGGTGACATTAGCACAAAAGCACTAGAGAAGTTAATTGCAGAGTTCTGAAAAAGGAAACAAAAAGATGCAATAACCTAAAGCGAAGTAAATACGCCAAAAGATAATATTCTGTTTAATTCTACACATAACATCAGATTTATAGAACTAATTAGCATGCACTAAAGAGGGAAAAAAGAACTTTCAAACAGATTTACAACTTTAACACATTTAACCCCACATAATAACAAGAGTATCATCTAAATTAAACTCATGCGAACATAATCTCGGTAAACATCATGGAAACAAACATAAAAAATATTGAAAGAGGGAAATAAAGACCTTGTATTAAATGAAGTTGAAGTTGAAAAAAAACTTACATCTATACGGGCCAAACAAATGCAAAGACCACAGCTAAAATACTCGACAAATAGAGCTTAGGACAGCTAGCTAAACAGTGAATCTCATCAACGAAACCCGAATTGGAGACCTCGTCGTAAACCTCAACGAGCTGAATTAAGAACTTTGCTGCTAACGGAACTTCAAACCGAAACCGACGACTCGAACGGACTCAAATCGAACTCATTGATGATCTACGTTCTTGTGCTATATTTTCGGTGTTTGGAGGTGTGGTTAACACTAGGATTTGGGGCTATTTTTTAACAGTATTTGCAGCTGTTTTTGTGAGAGTTTCAGGTGGTCTTTGTGGTGTTTTACAGCTGGTGTGTGGAGGAGAAGGAGATAGGATGGGTTGGAGAAGAAGAGCAATTGAGAGGCTGCTTTCTTAGCTATCTTTTTTGTTCTTAAGGTGTGTCCATGTGAGGGGTGCGGCTAGGAGCTTCAATGGAGTTTTCTCTTGTGAAGAAGTAGATGGTCTCCTTGTTTGTTTTTGTGCTAAAGGGTTGTGTAGTCCAAAATTATGAAAAATCACGGCTGAAGCTTGGTGCAGGGATCTTCACTCTGTTTTTTTGTATCTTATTGGAGAAAGAGACGAACAATCTGATGGGGAAGGGGTCCTTCTAAAACGGCGGATGGTTTTTTGAGTGTCTCCCCCTCTATTTAGGCATTAGGTACTATTATATAGGGGTAGAGATTATGTTAGGGGTATGAGCCTATGAATTATGGGCTTGAGAATTATGGGCTAGGTCCAAAATTAGGCTTAAAATGGGTTGCTCGAACCCAAGTTTTATTCTTTCCCCGCGAACGAGACTAAAAATACGATCTCATTTATTAATTAATCCTACTTAAGTAAAATAACTATTAAAATAAGACTGGCCGTTAAACAAAACTATTTTTGGAATTTTTCAAGATTAAAAATGACTACAAAACATTAATGGAATAATTTTTGTAATTTTATTTTTCTTGTAATAAAGTAAAAGAGTAAATATTAGTTGAAATAGTTATATTAGGCTTAAATTAAATATTTACGTGCTAAAATATGAAAAATCTTGGGGAGGGTCAAAAATCACATGTCTATAACTATTACAGAGGCAAAGTAAACACAGAAAGAAATGAAGCTCAGCACAAAGATAACAACCGAAGATCTCCCAGGATGCCGTCCTGTAGTCCGAAATATAAATATCCAGTGTATCTCCCGGGATATCGTCCCGTAGTCCAACTCATACTGCGATAGGATCTCCCGGAATACTGATCCTTAGTCCCAAATGTAAATACTCAGTACCGGGGGAATCTACTGGGTGCAGTCCCGTAGTTCCAATGTAAATGTGCAGGGGGATCTTCCAGAATACCGTTCCGTAGTCCCAAAGTAAACATACATGGGGATCTCTCGGGATACCGTCCCATAGTCCCAAAGTAAACACACAACAACAACAAGAAGAGTACACAGTTCAATTCAAGTTCCATACCAAGGTAAAACAGGTATTTCTAACCTAGCATGCTGGACGTAATCCAAATAAGGCAGTTTGAGCAAGTAAGACAATTAAGTCAATTAGACATGATTTCCTAAGCTAACAACAGGCTTAAATTGCAAGTAGTATAAACAGGAAAAGAAACATACTAGTAATTACTTAATGAAAATTGGATTTTCAACAATTAGCACAAGTACGCACTCGTCACCTTACGTACAAGGCATTTGAATTATCAATAATACCAAATCTTAAGGGGAATATTCCCCACGCAAGGTTAGGCAAGCCACTTACCTCGAACCGGCTCAAAGTCAACCCGAAACTACATCTTTGCCACGAGTACTCGACTCCAAATGGCCCAAATCTATTCAATTCAATTGCATAATGTAAATAACACTTCAAGTAACTGATTCTACAAATAAATTCTAAGCTAATATGCGAAATTAGGTAAAATAACCAAAATGCCCCTCGAGCCCACGTCTCGGAATAGGGTAAAATTTATATTTTCAGAATCCTCACACTCTCACGAGTTCAGTCATGCCAAAAGTACCAAAATCAGACCTCAAATGGCCTCTCAAATCATCACTCAAAGCCCTCCAATTAATCAAGCCCTAACCCTCAATTTAGCACTGATTTTCCTTAAATTTTTATGCTTAGAATGATAAAATGACCATTGTAATGAGTTTAGGTTCCAAGAATCTTACCTCCTCGAAGATCCCTTGAATTCCCTCTCAAAAATCTCCCCAAAAGCTCAATTCCCGGATGAAAATGGTGAAAGAATAACTCAAATTCGCGAAGGCAACTATTTATATGTTCTTCCAAGTGATACCGCATCTGCGGTCCAAATTTAAGCACCTGCGGACCGCTCCTGCGCAAAAACTACCGCTTCTGCAGTTTCCCATAAGTTCTCCTTTTCCGCACTTGCACCCCAGTCACCGCATCTGCGGGCTCGCAGATGCGACTAAACTTCCGCATCTGCATTTTTAGCCTTGTTCCTCTTGGCCGCTTTTGCGGCTTGACTCCGCATCTGCAGGAGTCGCGTATGAGGCCTCTCAACCGCAGATGCGGTTATGACAGCGGCCCAAAGACTTCAGCTGCAAACTTCAACATTCCAACTTCCCGTTAACCACTCGAAATCATCCCGAGGCCCCCGGGACCTCAACCAAAAACACAGAAAAGTCATATACCACTATCCAAACTTATACCAATCCTTAAAACACCTAAAACAACATCAAAACATCGAATTAACCATGGATTCAAGCCTAAGAACTCCAAAACTCTCAATTTGCGCCTTCGATCAAAATGTCTATCAAACCTCGTCCGAATGACCTGAAATTTTCCAAGCACGTCACATTCAACACTATGGAGGTACTCCAACTTCCAGAATTTCATTCCAACCCCAATATCAAAATTTCACTATCGAACCGGAAACTTCAAATATTCAACTTTCGGCATTTCAAGCCTAAATTAGCTACGGACCTCCAAAACACAATCCGAACACGCTCCTAAACCAAAATGACCCAACAGAGCTAACAGAACCATCATAATTCCATTCTGAGGCCGTCTTCACACTGTTCCAACTACGGTCAAATTTTCAAAAACTTAAGCTCTCATTTAGGGACTAAGTGTCCCAAAACACTCTGAAACTCCAATTAAACCCTCCTGGCAACCCACACTAGCAGAAATAAACACGGGGAAAGTAGTTAATAGGGGATCAGGGCATTAATTCTTAAAACGACCGGCCAGGTCATTACATCCTCCCACACTTAAACATTTGTTCGTCCTCGAACAAGCATAGAGACATACCTGAAGTAGTGAAAAGATGAGTGCAACGGCTGCACATATCCTGCTCGTTCTCCCAGGTCGCCTCCTCGATCGGCTGACCCCGCCACTAAACCTTTATTGATGCAATGTTCTTTGACCTCAGCTTTCGAACCTACCTGTCCAATATCGCCACTGGCTCCTCAACATAAGATAGATCCTTGTCCAACTAGTCTGAACTGAAATCCAACGCGTGCGACAAATCACCGTGATACCTTCGGAGAATTGAAATATGAAATACCTGATGAACTCCTACCAAGCTGGGAGGTAAGGCAAGTTCATAAGAAAACCTCCCAAACACGCCTCAATATATCAAAAGGGCCAATAAACCTAGGACTCAACTTCCCTTTCTTCCCAGATCTCATAACGCCCTTCATAGGCAAAACCCGAAGCAGAACCCGCTCTCCAACCATATAGGAAACATCACGAATCTTCCGGTCCGTGTAACTCTTCTGTCTAGACTGGGCTGTACGGAGTCTATCCTGAATCACCTTAACCTTCTCCAAAACATCTTGAACCAAGTCTGTGCCCAATAATCTGTCCTCATCCGGCTCAAACCAACCCACTGGGGATCTACACCGCCTACCATATAAAGCCTCACACGGTGCCATCTGAATGCTGGACTAATAACTGTTGTTGTAAGCAAACTCCGCCAGTGGCAATAATTGATCCCAAGACCCTCCAAATTCAATCACACATGTACGGAGCATATCCTCAAGAATCTGAATAGTGCGCTCGGACTATCCGTCCGTCTAAGGGTTAAATGTTGTACTTAACTCCACCCGAGTACCCAACTCATGCTGAACGACCCTCCAGAACCGTGATGTAAATTGAGTACCTCAATCTAAAATGATGGAAACTGGAATACCATGCAGACGAACAATCTCTCGGATATAAATTTCCACTAGACGCTCCGAAGAATAGGTAGTACACACAGGAATGAAATGCACGGACTTGGTCAGCCGACCCACAATCACCCAAATAGCATCGAACTTTCTTGAAGTCTATGGGAGCCCAACTACAAAGTCCATGGTGATCCGCTCCCACTTCCACTCCGAAATATCTATCTGCTAAAGCAACCCACCCGGTCTCTGGTGCTCATACTTCACCTGCTGATAGTTGAGGCATCGAGCTACAAATCCAACTATATCTTTCTTCATCCGCCTCCACCAATAGTGCTCTCTCAAATTCTGATACATCTTTGTGGGACCCGGATAAATGGAATACCGTGAGCTATGGGCCTCCTCTAAAATCAACTCCCAAAGCCCATCAACATTGGGTACACAAATCCGACCCTGCATCCTCAATAGCCCGTCATCACCAATAGTCACATCTCTGGCATCACCATACTGAACCTTGTCCTTGAGAGCAAGCAAATAAGGGTAATCATACTAACACTTCCTGATACGATCAAATAAGGAAGATCGAGAAACCACGCAAGCTAGAACCCGACTAGGATCCAAAAGATCCAATCTCACAAACTGGTTGGCTAAGTCCTGAACATCCATCGCCATAGGCCTCTCCGCTGTTAGTAAATAAGCCAAACTCCCCAAACTCTCTACCCGACGACTCAAAGCATCGGCCACCATATTGGCCTTGCCCGGGTGATATAAAATAGTGATATCATAGTTCTTCAGAAACTCTAACCACCTCCTCTGGCGCAAATTTAGATCCTTTTGCTTGAACCGGTGATGCAAGCTCCGATGATTAGTATAAATCTCACAAGGGACACCGTACAAATAATAACGCCAGATCTTCAGGGCGTGAACAATGGCAGCTAGCTCGAGATCATGGACAGGATAATTCTTCTCATGTACCTTCAACTGTCTGGATGCGTAGGCAATCACCCTACCGTCCTGCATCAAAATCTCTCCATGGCCAATCCTCGATGCATCACAATAGACAGTATAAGACCCCAAACCTGTAGGCAATATCAAAACTGAGGTTGTAGTCAAAGCTGTCTTGAGCTTTTGAAAGCTCACCTCACACTCTTCTGTCCACTGGAACAGAGCACCTTTTTGGGTCAGCCTGGTCATAAGGGCTACAATCGAGGAAAACCCCTCCACAAAACGACGGTAGTAACCCGCCAAGCCAAGAAAACTACAGATCTCTGTAGTTGAGGATGGTCTGGGCCAACTCTGTGATGCTTCTACTTTCTTTGGAACCACTTGAATACCCTCACTCAATACCACGTGGCCTAAGAATGCCACGGAATCCAACCAAAACTCACATTTTGAGAACTTAGCATATAAATTCTTTTCCCTCAAAGTCTGGAGCACTCTCCTCAGGTGCTGCTCATGATCTTCCTGACTCTAGGAATACACCAGAATATCATCAATAAAGACAATGATGAACGAGTCAAAATATGGCCAGAACACACTATGCATCAAATGCATAAAGGCTTCTAGGGCATTGGCCAGCCTAAATGACATAACAAGGAATTCGTAATGACCATACTGAGCCCTAAAAGTAGTCTTCGGGATATCTGGCTCCCGAATCTTCAACTGATGGTACCCTAAACGCAAGTCGATCTTAGAAAACACTCTTGTGCCCTGAAGCTGGTCAAACAGATCATCAATATAAGGCGAAGGATAACGGTTCTTCATTGTAACTTCGTTCAATTGGCGATAATCAATATACATACGCATAGAACCATAATTTTTCTTCTCAAACAAGACAGGAGCACCCCAAGGTGATACATTGGGCCTAATAAAACCCTTATCAAGCAATTCCTGTATTTGATCCTTCAACTCATTTAACTCAGGAGGAGCCATACGATACGGAGGAATAGAAATGGGCTGAGTGCCCGGCAACCGATCAATGTCAAAATCAATATCTCTATCAGGCGGCATGCCCGGAAGATCAGCTGAAAACACATCAGGAAAATCCCGTACTACTGGGACTGAATCAACTGTAGGGGTGTCAATACTGACATCTCTCACATAAGCTAGATACGCGTCATACACCTTCTCAACCATATGTTGAGCCGTAAGGAAATAAATAAGTCTACTGGAAGTGTGATCTAAAGTACCCCTCCACTCAACTCTTAGAATACCTAGCATAGCCAGCGTCACAGTTTTGGCGTGACAATAAAGAATAGCATAATGGGGCGACAACCAGTCCATGCCCAAGATAATATCAAAATCTATCATGCTAAGCAACAATAAATCAGCTATGGTCTCAAAACCACTAAGATCAACCCAACATGACCGATAAACGCTATCCACAACAAGAGAATCTCCCACAGGAGTAGAAACATAAATAGGGGAACTCAAAGAATCCCGAGGTACACCCAAATGCGGAGCAAAATAAGAAGACACATAAGAGTAAGTGGAGCTTGAATCGAATAGAACCGATGCATCTCTGTGACAAACCAGTATAATACCTGTGATGATAGAATTGGAGGCAACATCCTCGGTACGGGCAGGAAGGGTATAGTATCAGGCCTGGCCTCCCCCTCTAGGGCGACCTCTACCTCCCCAACCTCCACCTCTAGCTGGCTGAGCAGGTGGGGTAGCAACTGGAGCTGTAACCATAGCCTGAGAACTCTACGGGGTACGCTGTGGCTGAGAAGTCTGTAGAGGTGAACCCCTCCTAAGTTTGGGGCAATCCCTCACCATATGGCGTGTATCACTACACTCAAAACAAGATTTGAGAGGATGTGGTGGTTGTGACTGGCTCGGGCCAGGTCTGCTAGACTGACCACTGAAAGCACCCCGCACAAGAGGCACACTAGATACTGAAGGTGAATAATAAGGCTCCTAAGGCCTAGGAGGAGCTGGAATACCACTGGCTGCTGGAAGAGCTGAATGAACAGGGTGACTCATATAACCCCTACCATGACGACCTGCAGCTGGGGCACGAAGACCAAAATAATGGCTTGACTCTCGAGACCACTTGGCATCCCTCTCCTCTCTTTCCCTAGCATGCATACCTTCAATCCTCCTAGTAATGTTCACCACATGCTGATAAGAAATATCCATCTCCAACTCACGATCCATGCTAGACCTGATGTTGGGAATAAGCCCCTCAATAAACCAGCGAACCCTCTCGCGAACAGTAGAAACCAAGGCTAGGGCATGTCTAGCCAAGCTAGTGTAACGGACAACATACTCCGAGACAGTCATAGTACCCTGGCGCAAATGCTCAAACTCTACGTATTATGCGTCCCTGAGGCTCTAAGGAACAAACTCTCGTAGGAACATATCTGAAAACTGGGTCCAAAACAGTGAAGCAGCTTTGTCCGGACTGTCTAACTCATAGGTGCGCCACCACGCATAGGCGGCTCCTCGAAGCTGGAAGGAAGTGAAAGAAACCCCACTCGATCCTGATATACCCATAGTGCGGAGGATATGGTGAGACTCCTCCAGAAATGCCAAGGCATCATCTGATGCTAACCCACTGAATACAGGAGGATTATACTTCTTGAACCTCTCAAGCCTCCGCTGCTCATCCTCGGAAGTCGCTGCCCTGTCCTCGGGCTGACTAGGGACCATAGGTCGTACAGGAATAATCTCTAGGACCTGATCAACATGCACTCGCTACTTAGGACTGCAGGCGGCAGGAGTCTATGCTCCTCCCCGGCCTGAGATGTGGCTGCATCAAGGGGAAGCAACCCTGCCTGAGCTAGTGTGGTGTACATGCTCATGAACTGTCCAAGAGTCTCCTAAAAAGCTAGAGTAGTAGTATCAGTAGGCGTATAAGATGCATGGACTCCGACTGGAACTGTTGGTAGTACCTCGGTGGCAGCTCACGCGGGTGCTCTAGCTGCACCTCGTGCACATCCTCAGCCTCTACTCGACCCCGACCTCTGATGGCTACAGTAGGGAGTGTGGGTGCATGATCATCTCGGGTAGCACGTGTCCTCACCATTTGTGAGAGAATAGAAGATAGAAATTTAGAATTGTGATATCAAAATCTCGCACGACAAGGAAATCAAATAAAGTGGAATTTTTCTAACAGTTACATAGCCTCTTGTAGATAAGTACAGACGTCTCTATATCGATCAGCGAGACTCTAATAAACCGGCTTATGATTCTTGACTCCTATGAAACTAGAGCTCTAATACCAACTTGTCACGACCCCGGTTTGCCCTTCGTGAACCATCGTGACTGCACCTAGTCTCTACAACTAGGTAATACTAACAATGCGGAATATAAACAATAATTGTGGAAAAAATAATTTAAAAAATGAAATAGTGAAATAAAATAGTGTTTAAAATGCCACTCGGCATACACAATAACAACTCTCGAAACTAATAACATATCCCTAAACCCGGAATCTTATGATCACAAGCCTTTGAATGTCTACAAGCATCTAAATCCAGAATATCTAACAAAGAAACGAAAGTACAGAAGGGCTAATACAAAAGGGAGAGTAGAAAGGGACTCTTCGGTTTGCCAATGTGGCAGATATACCTCAGAGTCTCTACAAGCGCCTCGTCTTAAGCATGATAAGATTGAGTAGAAGTACCTGGATCTACACATGAAAAACATGCGCAAAAAGGGCATGAGTATACCATAGCGGTACTCAGTAAGTGTCAAGCCTAACCTCGGTCGGGTAGTGTAATGACCCGACCAGTCGTTTTGAGCTTTTGCACTTTGCTCATCATTTCTTAGGCATGACCTGCCCCGTGTAATGTATTATGACTTATGTAAATCGTTGGTTTTCAGGGTAATCGGAATGAATTTGGAAGAAACAGTCCTCAGTTGAAGCTTGAAATTTGAAAGGTTTGACCAAGATTTGGCTTGTTTGTATATGAACTCGGTTTGGAATTTTTATGATTTGGTTAGCTCTGTTGGATGATTTGGGACTTAGGAGCATGATCGGGATGCATTTTGGAAGTCCGCGGAAGGTTTAGGCTTGAATTGGCCAAATTGAGGTTTTGGCGTTTTCCGGTTGATAGGTGAGATTTTGAAATAGGGGTCGGAATAGATTTTCGGAAGTTGCAGTAGTTCCGTTATATCATTTGGTATGTGTGTGCAAATTTCAGGTCATTCGGACGTGGTTTGGTTGAGTTTTTTATCGAAAGCATAATTTAGAAGGTTTTGGAATTCTTAGGCTCTAATCTGATGTGAATTTGGTGTTTTGATGTTGTTTTTAGTGTTCCGAAGGTTTGAACAAGTTTGAATGAGGTTATGGAATATGTTGGCATGTTTGGTTGAGGTCCCGAGGGCCTCGGGTGAGTTTCGGGTGGTCAATCGGACCATTTCATGTTTTGCAAAGTTGCAGAAAATTTTTGTTCAGTGCTGCACGCATTTGGCCTTCGCGTTTGTGAGTAGGACCTCGCGTTCGCGAAGGGTTAGCTGGTGAGTGGAGATTTTAGCCTTTGCGTTTGCGAGGGAGGCTCCGGGTTCGCAAAGGTCTAGGAAGTTATTCATCGCATTTGCGAGGTACGTATCGCGTTCGCGTAGAGGAAGAGTGGCCAGCTGAGGTCTGAGGCATTTTATTCATCGCTTTCGCGATTGGTGTAACACGATCGCGAAGGCCTGTCTGAGTAGAGCATCGCGTTCGCGATGGTTTTGTCGCGATCGCGAAAGAGGAAATTTGGTCAAGTAATTTTGTGCTTCGCGAATGCGAGGCTTTGACCGCGTTCGCGAAGAAGGATTTTTATGCCTGGGCAGAATGATTTAAAAGGGCTATTCCGCGATTTTGAGGCTAAGTACCTCCATTGTTGGGCGATTTTGACGCTTGGGAGAGCTAATTAAAGAGGGAATTATAGAGGATTTCATGGAGGTAAGATTTTTGGACCCTAAACTTGTTTCTATGATGAATTCTATCATTGTAAGCTTGAAATCCATGGAAGAATCAGTAGTAAAAATGGGTAATTAGGGCTTTAGATTAAGAGATCTTTGAGTGGGGATTTGAGGGGTCATTTGAGGTCCGATTTTGATGTTCTTAATATGTATAGACTCGTGTGAGGATGAGGATTCCATTGATGTTAATTTTATCGGATTCCGAGACGTGGGCCCGGGGGGCCGGGTTCGAGCAATTTCGGGATTTTGATGTAATATTGAATATTTTTGAGTGCGCTTCGTTCCCTTTGAATATTTTAATGATTATGTACTGATTTTGGCTAGATTTGGAGCATACGGAGGTCGATTCATGCGGGCAAGGCATCGCGGGCTAGAGTTTGGACCGGATCGAGGTGAGTAAATTTTTGTAAATGATGTTCTGAGGGTTTGAAACCCCGGATTGCACATCGTAGTGCTATATTGAAGTGAGACACACATTTGATGACGAGCGTGGGGTCGTGCACTATTGGGGATTGTGACCTGATTCGTCCCGATTGATGATTTTACAGCGTATTTGATTGAAAACAATTTGCTATCATCATTATTTGGGTTGAATGCCATATTTGGGCCTAATGTCGTCTATGTGAACCCTTCGGGGAATTGAGCCAACGACCTTACAAAGGTTTTAAACCTCTTTGACCACTAAGCTATGCTTTATACTCTGTAAAGGGGATTCAAACATAATATATGGAGATAAAAAATAGATTTTGCCTTATATATATAGTGTAATATTTCGGCAAAGGGGACTGGTGTTACTTTTATCCTTAATACAAGGCCAACTCGGTGCACTTAGGCTCACGCTATAAGTAGGGTTTTGAAAAGGGACAAATCACATTGAATATATTGTATGTGAAAAAGATTTGCATGTTTATGTATAAAGTTATTTTCACGACTTGAAGTTGTAACCTTACATGAAATTGACTCTTCCTGTTGCACCAAGGCTTTGATTGGTAAAAGGTTTTTAATATAATATAAATAGTAATGGTAAAATTGTCTCCATGCGACTTATAGGTCACAGGTTTGAGTCTATTGGAAGAAGCCACTAATACTTGGGTTAGGGTAAGATGTCTATGTCATATCACTTGGAGTGTGATCCTTTTCCGGTTTTTATGTGAATGCTGGAGGTCTTGTGCGCTGAACCAACTTTTTTAATAAATAGCAACGGGGTTATGAAAAAGTATTTTGCAGGCAAGTATGTAAGTCATGGTAGGTGGCAGGGTAGTATATAAGGGGTAATGATGATACATTTTATACCTGCATATATAATTATAATATAGTTACTTTGTCGAAAACTATCAAGTTCGTTGGATTTTAAGGTATCCTGTTTGTGATTCAAGTTCGTTGGATTCTACGATATTTATTACCTTAGATGAAGTGGGACATTCTCGATTCTTTTTGACCTTTGTTCTTATAGTCCTACTAAAAGGTTTTTCCGTTTTTCGAGTATCAAACAAATCCCACATATTCCAGCTCCAAATTTTTAACCAGATACTCCAATTTGGTCTGAGTTGGCTAGCTAGAAATTCAATATTGTTCATGGTGGTGGTTATGATGGTAGAAGGGAAGAAAATTTTAGTGTTAGAAAAACAAATAGTGGGGAGGGGTAAAATAGGTTAGGGGCGCTGAGGTGGCATGCCCCATGGCATTCTTATCGTGACCTATAAGTCATGGATTCGAGCCATGGAATCAGTCACTGATGCTTACATTAGGATAGCTATCTATACTACACCCCCTTGAAGTGCGGCCTTTTCTCATATCTCGAGTGAACGTGAGATGCTTTGTACGCCGAACTGTCCTTTTTTGTCCTGAGTGGTAGCAACCCGATGGAGACGCTTGGGTAGAAAGAAACTCTCAGTATTTGTGACTCTTATGATTAATGCTTGATTTGATATAAATGGCAGGTGTGAATCATACAACAAATTTGAAAGGATACAAAATTTAAAATAAACATGAACCGTTGCTTCAAGGCTCTCCTTCTCACTTAGAAAGAGTTTAATTACAATTTGTGTACAAAGCTAATAATAATTTATTGCCATGTGAAATGGGAACAATAATGTCATGCAATAACAACTTGTTTTGTACACCTTACAATATCCCTTCTTTTTTTGCATTTCTGTATTTTCAAAGCAAAAGTAAGCATCAGTGTGGTTTACTGCCATTTGTTTAGTTCAACAAAGTTCTGTAATCTCTATTGCCGGTATTACAAAATAGTTGTTCCATTCTATCCTAGGAGGAATTAATCCAATAACCTTGAGCAACAGTAAGGGGATTAAATTCCTTAAGGAAACACAGTTTTTTGTTGGGCTCGGAACTTTTAAATCTTTTGTTTCAATTTCTGATTTTATTTCTATTTTACTTTTGCAGAAATTATTCGAACATAGATTAATAAAATGCGTATCCACTACCGTTTCTAGACCCTACTTGTGGAATTATACTAGGTATCGCACCCCTTTTTTTCCCTTCTTGCGCGAAAGTCCGGGTTTCGATATTCATGGGGGAACAACTCGTTTCCTTTTAGGAATTGGGTATTTGAAGAGTCGCCACCTAACGGATTAAGGTGAGTTAGGGCACCTAGACCAATTAAGTCATGTAACCAGTTTTGCATAACCAGAGATTAGGGTAAGGGCTCGAAATAACGGCGGGTCCTGGACGAACTTTAAACTATCCGAATTAGTCAATTAACAAGTAAGCAGTCTTAGCACATATTTCCAAATAAAGGTAGTTTTCACAATCTAAATATATAGATGACCAAGGAAGTTGAGATGGTCCAACACACATATATGAGAGAAGTTTAGATAATTTAAACACATATAGGAATTGGTAAAGGGAAGTCCTAAGTTGATTAGCCTACATGATCATTCTGTGCAATGCCCGGTAATCCTCCTCAACTAGAGGGGCTACATGTGACATTAACGCACATGTCATCATATCCTTTTACTACATATTACCCTCCTAATGGTTATATAAGCGAGTTTGATTAACGACTTCTAAGCGTGTTGTTACCCATCCCTTCCTTGTGGCCTCGGAGGAATTTGGGACCTCTATACTTAGGCAGTTCTAGACAATCCTAAGGTGTTTAAAAGGGAAAAGTCTAGGAAACAACAAATAACACACATGACTGTCAAATAAGGAAGCAGGTAAAGGCTCATATTTACCTCCACAGATACATAGGCAAATAAACATCACGTCTCAAGCAGCTGATTTTGAAGAAGTTCAGAAAGCCTAGGAACATGATATCTAGATGAACATCACAGATACAGGATATGTAGAGTTTGTTTTAAGGGAAGTGGCAGAATCCTAACCAGTTTGCCTACTGGTTTTATATCCTGTTAAGCCTGGACAATTTCACACATAAACAGAACTGGTTTCACAGTTATTTAGCGGCCTAAGGCTTGCCTAGGTGTGTATATGCAGTCACAATCTGGGGACTACCTGAACAGTTTGAAGTTCTTTCATCCTATAGGCATGCTGATCTAAGTTATGAATATTATAGTAGGTGATTTAATACCGATTCATACAAGGGACATGATACATATGTGTGAGGGTTATTTTAACCTATTTATTTTAGCGATATCTCTCTAGGCAAATGCACGTGTAGTCCTAAAATAGGATCTCTAATGCACATGGAAAAGGTTATTTTATCAAACAGTATTGGTAACTTAATGGCAGGATTTCTAAGTGACAACGACATACACAAAATCAGAAGTGAGATGATGAACTATAACATGTGATATGCAGAAGCAATAAATGTGATTATCCTAAATCAAGGTATCTAATGCACAAATTTTGCATGGTTTAATGCTAGTAAGCATAGCAATTCTAAAGCATGATATCTAATGTGTCATACAAACCTAGAACATGATTTCTACAACAATTCAACATAATATAACACCTAAAGCATGATTTCTACCCAATTTACCCCACATAATCAAATAGTAACCCTTCTCTTTCACTAGTTACCCCAATATCTATTTACATATAGTTATTACAGACTAGGATTGAATAAATTACACAGATGAAATGTAAAATAATACTATGGGGAGCCTGAAGTAGGCCCAAAGTAAACCTGGGAGTAACATGCCTTCAATGTAGTCTCAAATGCTCAGAAATCTCATAGCCAACAAGTGTCCAGGTGTGTCAGAGTTCCCTAAGGGCCTCAAGGATCCCGGGCAGTGCTCACACCAAGACCTTTCTCAAATAGGGACTGGTTATGTGCAGTGTGGAAGAGCCAACCCTGATATGCCTGAGTTCAGAGAGATCTCAAGGAACTCTAAGCATTACATATACCAGAGGGGCATAACTTAATAACCTAAGAGTAAGTGAGAGTGCTTGACATAGTTTGAAAGACTTAGTGAAAAACAGTGTGGAGATAACTTTTTAGGAATGAAAAAGATTTTCTGGAATAGACCAGTTTTAAAAAAATGCTAGGAATGAAAACTAGTTTTTAGAAGAATACTGATAACATTTTGAAATAGTTCTGGAGATAGCAAATTCAGTAGATAGCCAGTCAATCATAGAAGGTTCAGATTCACAGGCACTTCAGCAAGCATATTTGCACACAGGGGTGAAAGGGATTGGGAATATATAGGAATCTCATTGAGGGTACATGAATGGGTGTAGGGAGGCATGTAGACAACAATATGCATGGAACACTTAGGGCTTCAGAGTCTTAACAAATTAACCAGGATAGTAGGCAATTAAGACATGGAGCAAAGATGTAGTGGGCTGAATCAGACATACAAGTAGGATCAACCATATTCATTAAGTAACCAAAATGATCACATAGTTAAGGGATTAAACATAAATCACAAACAGGCTGGTCAAGCATCAGATAATTGGTGAAGTGTAGACATACTAGTTATGTATTGAACACGACAAAATTTAGGCATGCCAAGCAAGGGAGTAAATAAAAGGATAGGTTAAATTCATAGTCAATGAACTAATGCATGAATGAAACACATAGAGTTTGGGTTTCAAATTTAACTAGAGATATACCAGTTGAGGAAAAAAGAGTGCAGAATATAGAGCAAGTAGTCTAACTATCTAGCCTTGGCTTTTAGCCAGCTAGACCCACAATAGCACAAGTAGCAAAGAAAGAGAAGAGTTTGAGTGTATGTGTGTTGTGAACTGATGTTTGTGTGTTGAGAAGTAAAACAGAGGAGTCTATATAGTAGTTCAAGAGTAGAGCCAATAAGGTAAAAGAATCAACGTCAGTTAATCAAGGGAAGATCACAGAACCAATTACACAAAATATCGGCATAATCTTCCTTAATTAAGGGTAATTAACCAACGGTAAGGACAAGAAATATTTAAGGAAAGAAATTCAAATCAAATTAGGCAAAGAGTGAATACTTAAGAATCTAATTAAGGAAATAATCATGCCAAGAATCAATAGATACTATAGTCAACTAAATAAGGCAAGAAAATTAATTAAAGTCATCAACAAGGTAACAATCAAGAATCATACATATGAATGTTAACAGAGCAAATCACTCAACAATTTTGGAAATAATATATCAATTTCCATAAACAAAATAGGCTGAAATAAACTTTAGGGACACAGACAAATTAGGCGGAAAATAATTCAAAACCCTAATAGAGGTTAATTAGGATAAAAAGTCACAAAGTAAGGAATCCGACTAAGGAAGGACGTGTAAATTAGAATACAGAATGAACCAACAGGACTGGTAACTTTGAAAAGTTCAAAATCGAAGAAAAACACCAGACAATTAGAGTTTTAACACAAACCGACTTAGGGCTTATACAACTTTAGCATAAATTAATCAAAACACTTAAGAACAAACGACTAAGCGTTCAAAAGTCCAAAAAACCTTTTGGGAAGATGACTTAGGGTAAACCCTAGTTTAGGAAAACGGGGAGTCAGTGGAAAACCAGAAACTTTTGAGGAAAACATGTGAGCTATGTTCGATTCGTCTCAAATCTATACAAATCAGAGAAGATCGGAGATAAAAAAATTAAGCTTTTTAGAAAGCATGACAGAGACGAGAACATAGGTCTAGAAAATCACGGATTCATATCAAAATAAGAGAGGCTTCGTACTCATGGTCGAGAAAATGGCTTGAAACAGGTAAAGAAATCAAAGGTACAAACCAGACCGCCTAGGTCCCTTGAGATCTTCCCAAGGATCTAAGAAACTGATGAACCATAGCAAGTAGGAGGCCAATATAGGCCTGAGACGATAGAGAAACATCATAGAACGGAGGGTTAAACCGATGAAGGCGCCTGAGGATTAGGGTTTAGGTGGGGAGCGTTTGAGAGAGAAGGGAACGGGTGACGATGATGTATGGTGGAAAATGATTTAGGTTAGGAGGGGGTCGTTTGGAGTTAAAATTGGTAAGAATCAATATGGGCAGTTGATCTCAGAGATCAACGGCCAGGATTAGGGGGGCCTGGGTCGGGTCTAATTGTATTTTAGGCCTGGGGTGAATTGGGTTAGGGATTTGGGCTGGTTTTTGGGTCCAAAAATTAGGGAAATTAAAAGGCTATTTGTTAAATATCCAAATAATTGAATAAACTTATTTTAAAAATAATTTTCATGCATAGAAGTGCTTCAAAATAATTATTCGATATTTTAAAAAAATAAGGGACCAATTTCTGGCAAAATTATGCAGTGATGTGTACATGGGCTATAATTGCAAAATCAGTGCAATTGTAACCAAATGGTGTAAATTTGGCTATTTGTTAAAAAATTGGAACTTAACAAGACCATAAATGGTAATATTAAAACAAGAGATGTTTTATAATCATCTGTGATGCAATTTTATAATTATTTGTATGAAGAAAATATTGAGATAAATTAATTTAAAAATGTAAAAATTATGGAAAAATACCCATTGATGCTAATGCATAGTTTTAATGGTATATATGCATTTCAAAAAATATTATAGGGATAAATTAGGTATCAACAGTTGCTCCTCTTTACCCGGGAATGATGAAAGAGTTTCCGGTAAAGAAATGATGACCAATTTTGACCGAATGGGATATTTTAAAAGATAGAGGCCAGACTCTGGTCTTTGAGCTGCCTACATATCCCTAGTTTTGCAGGAATCAGGCCATGTGTAGTTACAGATCCATCGGCGGAATATACCGATGAAGTCATTACAAGAACGGACTCGAGATTTCGGGATGTGTAAGATAGTGGTCAAGTTTGAGATAGTTGAAGGAACTGGAGCAAGGTCGCTCCTGCTGAGATAGCGGTTGCTTACTGGTTACCTGCAGACAAAGAGATGCTACGAACATTTATTTGTGCAAAAATTTAATTATGATGCAGATTCCTTTCGGACCATGAAAGTTGTTTTTAGACGGTGCGGATGACGTCTTCAGACCATGATGTCCTGGGCCATGAATTGTGAGATATGAGATTTGTAGGCCATGAGATGATGTTCTCGGGCCATAAAAATGGTGCCTCCGAACCATGACGCCTTTGAATAATAATATGCAAATTTGTGAGATCCTCAGGCCATGGTATGGTGTCTTCGGGCTTTGAGGATGATGCCTTTAGACAATGACACCTTTGGACAAATTGGCAATATTTCAGCCCATGAGTTGTAATAATATGATGCTAAAATTAACAAGACAAGGCTTAGTCTTGTGAGATTAAGGGCAGAGCTTATCCTGAAAGAGGAGCAAATAGATAGTGTTGAAATAGAGCAATATTTAAGTAAGGAGGGACACCACTTAGTCCCATGGAAGGCAGAGCTTAGCCTTTTGCAAATATGGAGGTAGGGCTTAGCCTCATGCAAGATGCGAGACAGGGCCTAGTCTCATGCAAATGGAAGGCAGAGCTTAGCCTTATACAAATATGGAGACAAGGCTTAGCCTCATGCAGAATGGAGACAGAGCTTAGTCTCATGCAAGATGCGGGACAAGGCTTAGTCCCATGTAAATGGAAGGCAGAGCTTAGCCTTATGCAAATATGGAGTAGGGCTTAGCCTCATGCAGGATGCGGGACAGGTCTTAGTCCCACGCAAGTGGAAGGTAATGCTTAGCCTCATGCAAATATGGAGGTAGAGATTAACCTCATGCAAGGATGAAGGAATTGTTTAGCCTTATGCAAGTATGGGGACAGGGCTTAGCCTCATGCAAGATTCAGGACAGGGCTTAGTCCCATGCAAGTGAAAGGCAGTGCTTAGCCTTATGCAGGTATGGAGGCAGGGCTTAGCCTCTTGCAAGATTCGGGATAGGGCTTAGTCCCATAATAGTGAAAGGCAGTGCTTAGCCTTATGCAGATATGGAGGCAGGGCTTAGCCTCATGCAAGATTCAGGATAGGGCTTAATCCTATGCAAATGGAAGGCAGTGCTTAGCCTTATGCAGATATGGAGGCAGGGCTTAACCTCATGAAGATGGAGACAGGGATTAATCCCATGCAGATGGAAGGCAGAGCTTAGCCTTATGCAGATATGGAGGCAGGGATTAGCCTCATGCGGATGGAGACAGAGCTTAGTCTCATGCAAGATGCGGGACAAGGCTTAGTCCCATGCAGATGGAAGGCAGAGCTTAGCCTTATGCAGTGAACAGTTAGCAAATAGGAGTAGAGTATTTATTAGCTGGAGATATATTCGGTGTTTGGTAGCCCGATTGATAGTGATTTCGTTGCATATATATATATTGCGAATGCTACTGTTACATTATATGTGCCTGCTCTCAAAGAAAAATTGTAAGTTTTGTAAGGGGAGGTTGGTTCGTGCCTTTCGTCTGCTGGCCTTGCTCCTCCATTCTGGATGCCTTGTTTGAGTTTCCCTGGGTAACACCTGGCTGTTATAGAGTTATCAAAAATATGCAATTATTTGTAAAAAATAGATTTATATTCGAAAACATAGTGACATATCAAGTGATTTTTAGATGAACTAGTGATTGTAACATATTTTAGAGACATTACGGCTTTATTTTGTTAGAATTTGAGGGTCCTCCTCAACATTCTACCCTAGTTTGATAGATTATCCTTCGGTCGTTTGCGAGTGACGAAACTTGTTGAACCTTCTTTGGAATTTTGATAATCCTTCTCAAAATTCTGCCCCAGTTTCTTAACCAATTTCTGACTTTCTGGCATGTGATGGCGTTGGTTGGACTTGCTCCAGAATTTTGAGGGTCATCCTCAAAATTTTGCCCCAATTTCTGATCCTGGGGGGAAATAGAAATTTTATTATGATATGACCGAACCCACAGGGCTGCCTACGTATCCCCTCTTAAACGGGAATCAGGTCATGCATAGTTCAATTATATCTGATGAGGAAATATAAGTAGTCTAAACATATTATCTTTTGACTGCATCTGAATTAATTGGTTTTGGCCAAACTTGTTACAACCCATATCCACATGTGTTAGTTCATGCCATATATTAGTTAACATAAATCCAAGAAGGAATTATCTTTGAGATGATAAGAAGTCAATCCTATTGGTCTTAAGTGATACAAGAGTGTATAAGGGTGATTAACCAGTATTAGAAGTTAAACGAATCAAGGATGTTGTAACTTGTATTTTCAGGTAATCTAGCGGTGCTTAATACACTCAAGAGGTCATTTATTAAGGTATTTTAATCATATAATATCTGTATCATAAGTCTTGAAGTCAAACGAGTTATGAAACAAAAGTCGACAAAAGTTGTCGCAACTTAGGTTCATAATTTTACTTAAACATTAGGTCAAATGTTTCTAATCTTTTCTCATAATTTACAAGGAATTACGGGGTGATCTACCAACCAAATTAAATATCTATGAGTCTAGTTTCTAACGCATTAAACCGTTTATCGATACGATCTTGGAGTAGAGAGATATTCACGTTTTCGCGAGACTGCGCCAAGCACCTCTCTATGGGGCCCACTAAGGCGGTTTAAGATATTAGGACCTATATAGGATGCCTCCAACCCGTTTTAAGTCATTTCTTCTCACTATTTTCAGACCTTAGAACCCTAGGAACATCCTTTCAAGGTTCTCTCAAGATTCAAGACCCAAAAAAGGGCAAACAACACAAATCAAGTGTCGGGAATTCCGTGGTGCTAGTAAGTCTCTTGTTCTTCTTGTTGTTGCTCATTTTTGTGTCGTTCTAGCTCGTGTGGGAGGTTCTTTTAAAGGGTTTATGTTCTTTAAATACTCCCTCATGTTCTTAATATCAATCCTAGGTGATTTCAAGCCTTCTAAAGTGATTCTAGTGCCGAAAAACACTAATTGATCGCTAGTTTCGCTTTTTTGTTGTTGTGGCAGCATTGGAGGGATATTTCATGGAAATTTAAGGTCAAATTGGAGTTGTTATTTCTGTATAAAGGTAAGGAACCTCTTACTCTATATGTATTTAAGATTATCCAAGTTGCGGCTAAGCCATTGAAGCTAGAACTTGTGAAATATATATCGAAAGGCTTGGTAGTAATGTTATTGTTTTGTGGACTATTTTGCGTTGCTGTTGGGCTGCGTATTTTACTTCTATCTTGTGGAGTTTTGGAGGAGGAATGGTGTGGAGAAACACCATATATATGTAGGGTTATGGGATGATAGTTATTTGTAACATTTCCAGATTGTTTGACACGACTACGGTGGTCGTCGTATGTATGGAGTGATTAGGCTGTGTGTGGACTATATTGGGAGGCTCAATATGTTTATTATTGATGTTGTTTGGGCTGTTTGGTGACTATTTTGAATGGTGTGAGGTCATATATATAGGGGAGGTGCTGTCCGTTTCATCGTAAAATAGGTTGTGGTCGATACATAATAGTTATGACGCTTAAATGATAACGATAGTATCGTTTCTCTTATTGTAGACTAAGGAGTTTTGACAATTGCATAGCTTGAGATTGGGGCAGTATATACAAGGTATGTGAGGCTATCCCTTTCCTTCTTTTGCACGACTCCGATTGTACATAATGTAATGAACGAGCTTCCAAGATACTCTACTCTTAGAAGCTAGCAGTACTTACATTGTTTTCCCTCTTATGGAACGATTGATGTTAATGTTGCTTCTCTTATTCTTATGTTATCAATGTTGTTGGTACTTCCTGATTCTTATAAGGTTCATAGTGAAGAGTTAGTCCTAATAACGTGTACAGAGGATACCGACCTTACGTCACTCCGAAAGGTTTAGAATGTGATTCCATGAGTCGAGCATGCATTATATATATGTATCTATTTTACTCTACCGAGCCACGCTATAGTTGGCCGGGTACGGCACCTATTGTGCAACCACTGATCAGTTGGGTTTTACCGAGCTCCACGTGGCCGGGTACGATTCTACCGAGCCTTATGATGGCCGGGTACGTTTTTTTACCAAGCCTATTATGGCCGGGTACGATATGATGATGATGATGCCCACAGAGGTGAATGTTTTAAGGGTTTATGTATTTATACATATGTATCATGCATTTCATATAAGTAGCCCTCAGAGGTACTAAGATGTTACAGGTTGTATATTCTCTATCCTTGCTTACATTACTGATCGTATTTATGGTTCCTTGCCTTACATACTCAGTACTTTATTCGTACTGACGTCCTTTTATTTGTGGACGCTGCATGTCGTGCTGCAGGTCCTGATAGACAGGCAGGTGCAGCTCCCCCACCACAGTAGACTGTCCAGTTCAGCGGTGATTGGCGAGATCCCTTCTCCGGACTTGCCTTGGTCTTGGTATGCAATTTTTGTTATAGACATTATGGGTATGTCGGGGCCCTGTTCCGGCTATGTTGCAACACTTATGTTCTTTTAGAGGCTCATAGACAGGTGTCGGCTCATGTATAGTTTGGTATGCCTTGTCGGCTAGTTTTTGTTGTATAGTCTTTCATAGTAGCGTGGTAGCTCATACCTTATATGTAGTTTCTTGATTGTCTGGTCATCCCCTGCTATGTATGTTCATGCCGTCATATTTTATTGCTGGTTGTCCATGATCCAGGTCTACCATTTATATTGATCTCGTCAGCCCTAAAAGATAATAATGAAGGTTAGATGAAATGTACGTTGGTGCTCGGCAAGTGTGGTCGGGTGCTAGTCATGGCCCTCCAGTTTGGGTCGTGACAAACTTGGTATCAGAGCAAGTCTGTCCTAGGGGTTGTCTATGAGCCGTGTCTAGTAGATTCTTGATTATGGATGTGTAGCGCGCCACATTTATAATCAGGAGGCTACATGACATCTAGGGTTGTTACCTTCTTCCTGAATCTAGATCGTGCATAGAGTTGAGTCGTAAGTGTTCGTCTCTAATATTCACCTTGTTTTTTTAGTGATGCCTTCGACTAGGAAGCAAACGATTAGTAGACGGCTTGATACAGCAGCGGGAGAGGGTACCAGTCAGGTGCCCCAAGTCAGAGCAGGACAAAGTGAGGCTTAGAGTGAGATTCCCTCTCATACCTTATCTACTCCATCTCCTCCAGAGGATATTAGAAGGCACCCAACGCCTCCAGTTCCTCCGTCTGGCACTCCAGACCAGGATATGCGGAGTGTTTTGCAGTTATTAACTAGCTTGGTAGCTGCTCAGGCTCAGAGGCAGAATACAGGTGCTGCTGAGAAACCAGTTAGTACAAGAGTTCGTGATTTTATTAATTTAGACCCTCCAGTGTTTACCGGATCAGACCCCAAGGAGGACCCACAGACTTTTATTGACCAGGTTCATCGTACACTTCGGGTTATGCATGTTAGTGATACAGAGGCAGTAGAGTTGGCTTCTTATCGGCTACGGGATTTAGCGGTTCTCTGGTATGATAGTTGGGAGAGATCCAGGGGTCCGAACCCTCCTCCAGCTGTGTGGAAGGAATTTTCTGAGGCCTTTCTTCGTCACTACTTGCCAGTTGAGATACGACGAGCTAGAGCTGATAAGTTCTTGAACCTTAGACAAGGTAATATGAGTGTACGAGAGTACAGTATGCAGTTTGATTCTTTGGCAAGGTATGCTCCCCATATGGTGGCCGAGATGAGTGATAGGGTGCATATGTTCGTGAATGGGTTGGGACCACATCTGATAAATGAGTGTACGACAGCCTCCTTGGTGGAGGGCATGGATATTTCCCGTATTCAAGCTTATGCCCAGACCCTAGAGGATCGTAAGCGCCAGCAGAGGGCAGTTAGGGAGCAGGATAGGGGCCAGCATAAGAGGGCGAGATTTGCAGGGTATTCTGATGACTTCAGAGGCAGCATCAGGCCACATTTTTCGAGGAGTTCGGCGCCACCTGTAGCTATTGCTTCTCCATAGTTTCAGAGGCCTTGATATGATCGATCCTATTCTGGTCTAGGTCAGAGTTTGCGGGCATCTGGCTCGCAACATCACAGGGATACTAGTCAGATGAGACCTCCAACACCACATTGTGATCAGTGCGGCAAGGCCCACTTTGGACTGTGTCGTCGAGGTTCTGATGCATGCTATTCGTGCGGACAGCCTGGCCATATGATGCGGGATTGTCCTAATAGAGGAGGTGATGGTATGGCTCAGCCGACTGGATCTGTGTCTGGTTCTTCCTCATCAGTTCGACCTCCAGCACGGGGTTTTCAGCAGTCGACAGGTCGTGGTAGGGGTAGAGGTGCAGTGCCGAGTTCGAGTGGTGCTCAAAATCGAACCTATGCTCTAGTAGGTCGACAGGATCTCGAGTCGTCTCCAGATGTTGTTACAGGTATTATATCTGTGTTTTCTTATGATGTATATGCGCTGATTGATCCGGGATCTACATTATCATATGTTACACCCTTTGTGGCTAATAAGTTTGGCATTGAACCTGAATTGATAAGTAAACCCCTCGTGGTATCTACTCCGATAGGAGATTCTGTGATTGCTAGAAGGGTATATAGAGGTTGCACTGTGATGATTTGTAGTCGTCAAACCTCGGCAAATTTATTTGAGTTAGAAATGGTTGATTTTGATGTGATAATGGGAATGGACTGGTTGGCCTCATGCTATGCAAATGTTGACTGTCGTACGAAGATGGTTAGGTTCCAATTTCCGGGTGAACCCATCATTGAATGGAAAGGGAACATTGCTACACCGAAAGGTAGGTTTATTTCCTATCTTAAGGCAAGGAAAATGATCTCAAAAGGTTACATTTATCATCTCGTTCGCGTTAGGGATGCAGAGGCGAAACCGCCTACTTTACAATCAATCCCTGTGGTCAACGAATTCCCAAATGTTTTTCCAGATGAACTCCCAGGCCTTCCTCCTGAAAGGGAGATTGAGTTTAGCATTGATGTGTTGCCTGACACTCAACCGATCTCTATTCCTCCATACAGAATGGCCCCGGCAGAGTTGCGAGAGTTGAAGGTGCAGTTGAAGGACTTGCTGGATAAGGGCTTTATTAGGCCTAGCACTTCACCTTGGGGTGCACCAGTCCTATTCGTGCGGAAGAAAGACGGGTCGTTACGGATGTGTATCGACTATCGACAGTTGAATAAGTCTACTATAAAGAACAAGTATCCACTTCCAAGAATTGATGACCTGTTTGACCAACTCCAGGGTGCCAAGTATTTCTCTAAGATTGATTTACGTTCAGGGTATCATCAGGTGAGGGTTAGGGAGAAGGATATTCCAAAGACGGCCTTCCGGACAAGATATGGGCACTTTGAGTTCTTGGTGATGTCGTTCGGGCTAACAAATGCCCCAGCAGCTTTTATGGATCTCATGAATACTATATTCAGGCCCTATCTTGATGTGTTCGTGATTGTATTCATTGATGACATTCTAGTGTATTCTCGTTCGGAGGCGGAACATGCGGGCCACTTGCGGATAGTATTACAGACGCTTCAGGATCGTAAGTTATATGCTAAGCTCTCCAAATGTGAATTCTGGCTGAACTCAGTAGCATTCCTTGGCCATGTGATATCTGATGAGGGTATTAGTGTCGACACTCAGAAGATCGATGCAGTAAAGAATTGGCCGAGACCTACAACACCATCAGAAGTCCGCAGCTTCCTAGGGCTAGCAGGATATTATAGGCGGTTTGTAGAAGGATTTTCCTCTATATCATCACCATTGACTAAGTTAACACAAAAAGCTACCAAATTCCAGTGGTCTGACACTTGTGAACGTAGTTTTCAGGAGCTGAAGAATCGATTGACATCTGCACCAGTGCTCACTCTTCCTGAAGGAACAGAAGGTTATGTGGTATATTGTGATGCCTCAGGTATAGGTTTGGGGTGCGTATTGATGCAGCGTGGGAATGTGATTGCTTATGCATCAAGACAATTGAAGAAGCATGAAAAGAATTATCCAACCCATGATTTGGAATTGGCTGCAGTAATATATGCTTTGAAGATATGGCGGCACTACTTATACGGCGTCCATGTTGACATCTACACAGATCACAAGAGTTTACAATACATCTTCAAGCAGAAAGAGTTGAATTTGAGGCAGCGTAGGTGGCTTGAATTATTGAAAGACTACGACGTCGAGATATTGTATCATCCCGGTAAAGCCAATGTTGTGGCAGACGCTCTCAGCCGTAAATCAATGGGAAGCTTAGTACATATTGAGGCAGGTAGATGGGGGTTGATTAAAGAGCTTCATCAGCTAGCCAATATGAGAATCAGATTGTTAGACTCTGATGACGGAGGTGTTACTGTACAGAATACATCAGAATCATCTTTGGTAGCCGAGGTAAAAACACGACAATATGAAGATCCTATCTTAGTACGATTAAGAGAAAGCATTCAACAGTGTAAAAGTATGGCTTTTGGGATCGGAAAAGACGGGGCACTGAGATACCAGAGCCGATTGTGTGTGCCTAATGTGGCAGGGTTGCGAGAGAAGATTATGAATGAGATTCATCAATCCCGATATTCCATCCATCCCGGCTCGACAAAGATGTATCATGATGTCAAGGAGCAGTATTGGTGGGATAATATGAAGAAGTCTATTGCAGAATTTGTAGCCCAGTGTCCCAATTGTCAACAAGTAAAGATAGAACATCAGAAACCCGGTGGATTGCTTCAAAATATAGAGATTCCGACCTGGAAGTGGGAGGTGATTAATATGGACTTCATTATTGGATTACCTCGCTCTTATCATAAGTTTGACTCCATCTGGGTGATAATTGATCGACTTACAAAATGTGCCCATTTTCTGCCAGTGAAGACAACTTACACGGCTGAAGATTATGCGAAGTTGTATATCAAGGAGATTGTTAGGCTTCATGGTGTGCCCGTATCTATTATATCAGACCGAGGAGCTCAATTTACGGCTAACTTTTGGAGGTCTTTCCAGAAGGGTTTAGGCACACAGGTAAATCTCAGAACTGCATTTCATCCGCAGACTGACGGACAGGTTGAACGTACCATTCAGACACTGGAAGATATGCTACGAGCATGTGTTCTAAATTTTAAGGGGAATTGGGATGATCATCTTCCACTCATAGAATTCGCCTATAATAATAGCTACCATTCCAGTATTAAAATGGCCCCATACGAGGCACTATACGGGAGGAGATGTAGATCACCAGTTGGATGGTTCGAAGTCGGTGAAACAAAATTATATGGGCCAGATTTGATTCACCAAGCTATTGAGAAGGTGAAAGTGATACAGGAGCGATTGAGGACGGCACAAAGCAGGCAAAAATCTTATTCATGTCCGACGTCGTGATCTAGAGTTTGAGGTTGGTGATTGGGTTTTCCTGAGGATCTCACCAATGAAGGGTATTATGCATTTTGGGAAGAAAGGTAAGCTGAGTCCAAGGTATATCGGGCCGTATAAAATTCTTCGACGGATTGGACAGGTTGCTTATGAGTTAGAATTGCCATCCGAATTGGAATTTGTCCACCCGGTATTCCATGTATCTATGTTGAGAAAATGTATTGGAGACCCTTCTCGAGTCGTCCCTATCAAAGATGTACAAGTTACAGAGGACCTATCATATGAAGAAGTGCCAGTGGCGATATTAGATCGGCAAGTCCGCAAGCTGAGAACAAAAGATGTAGCTTCCGTCAAAGTATTGTGGAGGAACAAAAATATGGAAGAAATGACATGGGAAGCAGAAGAGGAGATGAAGTCTAAATACCCTTACTTATTCCAGAATGAAGATAACAAGGATGCTGGTGGAAGACAGGATACATTGGAAGGTGAAACGGCTCTATGAGGTAAGCAATAATTTGAGAATACTCCTCCTTAATACAAAATGGTGATATGTAGATAATGTAAATACGCATAATGCTTTGTGTAGCCTTGTGAAGCCATATGTTGGGCTTAATTACTTGCAAGTTTTGCTAGTGACCATTTTATAGGGGAAAATTGATCGGAAATTTCCATTGGAATCCACGATGAATGTTCCTAAGGGGGGGAGGGTGTTACAACCCATATCCACATGTGTTAGTTCATGCCATATATTAGTTAACATAAATCCAAGAATGAATTATCTTTGAGATGATAAGAAGTCAATCCTATTGGTCTTAAGTGATACAAGAGTGTATAAGGGTGATTAACCAGTATTAGAAGTTAAACGAATCAAGGATGTTGTAACTCGTATTTTCAGGTAATCTAGCGGTGCTTAATACACTCAAGAGGTCATTTATTAAGGTATTTTAATCATATAATATCTGTATCATAAGTCTTGAAGTCAAACGAGTTATGAAACAAAAGTCGACAAAAGTTGTCGCAACTTAGGTTCATAATTTTACTTAAACATTAGGTCAAATGTTTCTAATCTTTTCTCATAATTTACAAGGAATTACGGGGTGATCTACCAACCAAATTAAATATCTATGAGTCTAGTTTCCAACGCATTAAACCGTTTATCGATACGATCTTGGAGTAGAGAGATATTCACGTTTTCGCGAGACTGCGCCAAACACCTCTCTATGGGGCCCACTAAGGCGGTTTAAGATATTTGGACCTATATAGGATGCCTCCAACCCGTTTTAAGTCATTTCTTCTCACTATTTTCAGACCTTAGAACCCTAGGAACATCCTCTCAAGGTTCTCTCAAGATTCAAGACCCAAAAAAGGGCAAACAACACAAATCAAGTGTCGGGAATTCCGTGGCGCTAGTAAGTCTCTTGTTCTTCTTGTTGTTGCTCATTTTTGTGTCGTTCCAGCTCGTGTGGGAGGTTGTTTTAAAGGGTTTATGTTCTGTAAATACTCCCTCATGTTCTTAATATCAATCCTAGGTGATTTCAAGCCTTCTAAAGTGATTCTAGTGCCGAAAAACACTAATTGATCGCTAGTTTCGCTTTTTTGTTGTTGTGGCAGCATTGGAGGGATATTTCATGGAAATTTAAGGTCAAATTGGAGTTGTTATTTCTGTATAAAGGTAAGGAACCTCTTACTCTA
Organism: Nicotiana sylvestris; assembly: GCF_000393655.2. Lineage (NCBI taxonomy): Eukaryota > Viridiplantae > Streptophyta > Magnoliopsida > Solanales > Solanaceae > Nicotiana > Nicotiana sylvestris. Next base: position 172,132,467 of record NC_091065.1, read on the forward strand.
TATGTATTTAAGATTATCCAAGTTGCGGCTAAGCCATTGAAGCTAGAACTTGTGAAATATATATCGAAAGGCTTGGTAGTAATGTTATTGTTTTGTGGACTGTTTTGCATTGTTGTTGGGCTGCGTATTTTACTACTATCTTGTGGAGTTTTGGAGGAGGAAGGGTGTGGAGAAACACCATATATATGTAGGGTTATGGGCTGATAGTTATTCGTAACATTTCCAGGTTGTTTGACACGACTACGGTGGTCGTCGTATGTATGGAGTGATTAGGCTGTGTGTGGACTATTTTGGGAGGCTCAATATGTTTATTATTGATGTTGTTTGGGCTGTTTGGTGACTGTTTTGAATGGTGTGAGGTCATATATATAGGGGAGGTGTTGTCCGTTTCATCGTAAAATAGGTTGTGGTCGATACATAATAGTTATGACGCTTAAATGATAACGATAGTATCGTTTCTCTTATTGTAGACTAAGGAGTTTTGACAATTGCATAGCTTGAGATTGGGGCAGTATATACAAGGTATGTGAGGCTATCCCTTTCCTTCTTTTGCACGACTCCGATTGTACATAATGTAATGAACGAGCTTCCAAGATACTCTACTCTTAGAAGCTAGCAGTACTTACATTGTTTTCCCTCTTATGGAACGATTGATGTTAAGGTTGCTTCTCTTATTCTTATGTTATCAATGTTGTTGGTACTTCCTGATTCTTATAAGGTTCATAGTGAAGAGTTAGTCCTAATAACGTGTACAGAGGATACCGACCTTACGTCACTCCAAAAGGTTTAGAATGTGATTCCATGAGTCGAGCATGCATTATATATATGTATCTATTTTACTCTACCGAGCCACGCTATAGTTGGCCGGGTACGGCACCTATTGTGCAACCACTGATCAGTTGGGTTTTACCGAGCTCCACGTGGCCGGGTACGATTCTACCGAGCCTTATGATGGCCGGGTACGTTTTTTTACCGAGCCTATTATGGCCGGGTACGATATGATGATGATGATGCCCACAGAGGCGAATGTTTTAAGGGTTTATGTATTTATACATATGTATCATGCATTTCATGTAAGTAGCCCTCAGAGGTACTAAGATGTTACAGGTTGTATATTCTCTATCCTTGCTTACATTACTGATCGTATTTATGGTTCCCTGCCTTACATACTCAGTACTTTATTCGTACTGACGTCCTTTTATTTGTGGACGCTGCATGTCGTGCTGCAGGTCCTGATAGACAGGCAGGTGCAGCTCCCCCACCACAGTAGGCTGTCCAGTTCAGCGGTGATTGGCGAGATCCCTTCTCCGGACTTGCCTTGGTCTTGGTATGCAATTTTTGTTATAGACATTATGGGTATGTCGGGGCCCTGTTCCGGCTATGTTGCAACACTTATGTTCTTTTAGAGGCTCATAGACAGGTGTCGGCTCATGTATAGTTTGGTATGCCTTGTCGGCTAGTTTTTGTTGTATAGTCTTTCATAGTAGCGTGGTAGCTCATACCTTATATGTAGTTTCTTGATTGTCTGGTCATCCCCTGCTATGTATGTTCATGCCGTCATATTTTATTGCTGGTTGTCCATGATCTAGGTCTACCATTTATATTGATCTCGTCAGCCCTAAAAGATAATAATGAAGGTTAGATGAAATGTACGTTGGTGCTCGGCAAGTGTGGTCGGGTGCTAGTCATGGCCCTCCAGTTTGGGTCGTGACAAACTTGGTATCAGAGCAAGTCTGTCCTAGGGGTTGTCTATGAGCCGTGTCTAGTAGATTCTTGATTATGGATGTGTAGCGCGCCACATTTATAATCAGGAGGCTACATGACATCTAGGGTTGTTACCTTCTTCCTGAATCTAGATCGTGCGTAGAGTTGAGTCGTAAGTGTTCGTCTCTAATATTCACCTTGTTTTTTTCAGTGATGCCTTCGACTAGGAAGCAAACGATTAGTAGACGGCTTGATACAGCAGCGGGAGAGGGTACCAGTCAGGTGCCCCAAGTCAGAGCAGGACAAAGTGAGGCTCAAAGTGAGATGCCCTCTCATACCTCATCTACTCCATCTCCTCCAGAGGATATTAGAAGGCACCCAGCGCCTCCAGTTCCTCCGTCTGGCACTCCAGACCAGGATATGCAGAGTGCTTTGCAGTTATTGACTAGCTTGGTAGCTGCTCAGGCTCAGAGGCAGAATACAGGTGCTGCTGAGAAACCAGTTAGTACAACAATACCATTGAGAACAAAATCTGCCACAACTTTCTTAGTTACTACCTTGTAGGACACAGCCTGTACCCATTTTGTTAAGTAGTTGATGGTTACTGGAATAATCCTGTGCCCGTTTGAAGAAGAGGGCTTGATTGGGTCGATGACATCCATTCCCCAAGCGGCGAATGGTCAAGGTGAGCTTGTTGCATTGAGCTCATTTGGTGTAACTTTTATCATATCGGCGTGCACTTGACATTGGTAGCATTTTCGGATATACTGGATGCAATCTGTCTCCATGGTCATCCAAAAATAACCAACCCTGAGTATTTTCTTGGAAAAGACAAAACCATTCATATGCGAGTCGCAGGTCCCAGCATGTATCTCCTCAAGTAGCTTAGAAGCCTCTTTTCGTCAACACATCTTAACAATCCCAAATCAGGGGTTCTTCTGTACAAGTTCCCTCCGCTTGGAAAAAGTGTTGGACAATCTCCGGAGTGTGCGTTTTCAGTATGGTTCGCATGCTCCGGGTATTCTCCTTTGGCCAAATACTCCTTTATGTCATGGAACCAAGGTTTTTCGTCCATCTCTTCTTCAACATGGGTACAATACGCCGGCTGATTATGAATTCTCACTGGGATGGGATCAATGAAATTCTTGTTCGGATGTTGTATCATGGATGACAAAGTGGCCAATGTATCGGCAAACTCATTCTAAATTCTGGGTACATGCCGAAACTCTACTTCGTGAACCTTTTCTCAATTCCTGTACATGGTGAAATGACAATATCTTGGAATTCCTTGTGGCCCACTTTCCTTGTACCTACTGCACAAGCAAATCCGAATCACCGATTACCAGCAGCTCCTGAATATTCAAGTCGATTGCCATGTTGAGCCCAAGTACGCAGGCTTCATACTCTGCTATGTTGTTAGTGCATGAAAATCTAAGCTTTGCAGATACATGGTAGTGTTGACCTGTTTTTGATAACAAAATCGCTCCAATGCCTCCTTTGAAATTTGCAGCTCCATCGAAGAACATCCTCCAACCGTCGTATGCTTTTATAATTTCCTCTCATATGAATTACACCTCTTCATCAGGAAAATACGTTTTTAAGGGTTCGTATTCTCCTCCTACTGGATTTTCAGCAAGATGGTCTGCCAATGCTTGTCCTTTGACCGCCTTTTGAGTTACATAGACGATATCGAACTTACTTAACAGTATTTTCCACCTGGCTAGCTTCCCAGTTGGCATGGGTTTCTGAAATATGTACTTCAGAGGGTCCATCCTGGATATGAGGTATGTGGTATAGGCACAGAAGTAATGCCTCAATTTCTGGGCCGCCTAGGTCAAAGCACAGCAGGTGCGTTCCAGTAGAGGGTATCGTGCTTCATAAGGTGTGAATTTCTTACTTAGGTAGTATATGGCTTGCTCCTTTCTCCCCGTCTCGTCATGTTGTCCTAGAACACATCCGAAGGCTCCATCTAATACCGATAGATAGAGTAGCAAAGGTCGACCTGGCTCTGGTGGGACCAAGACCGGTGGGGTGGACAAGTACTCCTTGATTTTGTCGAACGCTTTTTGATAATCCTTGGACCAGCTTGTTTCGGTATCCTTCCTTAGCATTTTGAAGATGGGTTCACATATAACTGTGGACTGCGCTATGAAGTGACTGATATAGTTGAGATATCCCAGGAAGCTCATCACGTCCTTTTGCTCTTATACGGTGGTAACTCGTGAATAGCCTTAACTTTAGACGGGTCTAGTTCGATCCCTCGACGGATGACAATGAATCCCAGTAACTTTCCTGCGTGAACCCCGAATGCACACTTTGCGAGGTTCAGTTTTAAGTTGTACCTCCTCAACCTGTAAAAGAAATTTCTCAGGTCCGCTATGTGGTCCGACGCCCTCTTGGATTTGATAATGACTCCGTCCACACACACCTCTATTTCTTTATGTATCATATCATGGAAGATGGTTGTCATGGCTCTCATGTAAGTAGCCCCTGCATTCTTTAGGCTGAATGACATCATCTTGTAGTAGTATATCCCCCATGGTGTAATAAAAGTTATTTTCTCTACGTCTTCTTCATCCATCCAGATCTGGTGATAACCCGCGAAACAATCTACAAAGGATTGGAGTTCATGCTTAGCGCAATTGTCGATCAGGATGTGTATATTTGGTAGTGGGAAGTCGTCCTTGGGACTTGATCTGTTTAAGTCTTGATAGTCAACACATACTCTGACTTTTCCGTCTTTCTTCGGAACTGGTACAATGTTGGCTAACCAGGTTGGGTACTCAACCACCTTGAAGAATTTGGCTTTGATTTGCTTAGTAACTTCCTCATTGATTTTTAGGCTCATATTTGGTTTGAATTTTTTGAGTTTCTGCTTCACTAGCGGACACATGGGATTAGTATGCAACTTATGAGCCACTATGGACGTGCTTAAACCGTTCATGTCATCATATGACCAAGCAAAGATGTCGTCATACTCCTTTAAGAAATGAATGTACTCCCCTTTCTCTGTCGGTGATAAGTGAATACTGATGCGAGTCTCCTTGACGGTCTCGGCGTCTCCCAAATTCACTACTTCAGTTTTGTCCAAGTTGGACTTAGGCTTATTCTCAAAGTTCTCAACCTCCCTAACAACTTCCTCAAGTATTTCATCTTCTTCATTCGAGTCACTATCCTCATAATGCATTGCCTCATTACGTGTCACAGTCATCGGTTCATCAGGAAAAGTAATAATAACGTTGTAGAAAGAAAAAGTGTGGAAGATAATAATGAATAATAAAGAGCAATACATTTGATTAAAACTAAAAACATCCAAACAAGTACGGCTCGATGAATCGAGCATTTATTTTGAAACAAGTAAGTCTTTAAAACAAAATTAGTGAAAATCTTAGATGCCTAGAATGGCTATAAAAATAAAATCTGCCAAGCTACCTAGGGACTTGGCGGGCCCGGGATGGTGTGCCAGTCTAGTTCCTGAGAACAACTCCCTTCTCCACAGTCTAAATAGTGAGGCCTTCCTCTTCCTCCTCCTCGATTATTACACTACAATCCATGTTTTCGTCCTCTAGGATTAAATTCCTCAGGCCATCTAATACTTCTTCTTCTGCAGTTCCCCATATTGTATCAGCTTGGTGGAAAGTTTTACCCAGATGTGGCACTGGTTGCTCGAAAGGGTAATAGGGTCTACGCCATGGAGGCAACCAATCATCATACGCTTTTCATGTATACTGGTATCCAAGCCCGAAGGTAGTACCATGACGTTTTAGCTGTATCGGTTTGGTAATACCCTAGAGATTCTTCCCAAGCCCTTTCTCGGGTTTATACCCAGACCAAGCCATTATGCTTTCTATTTTGTTACTCCACCATTTGTCTTTCTCAACGGCATTGACACGTTTGATGTGATGATATGTTTCCCCTCCTAGCCTTCTTCTGTTCCCGATAACCGGGATAGTTTGACTGGTGTAAATGGGATTACTCTCGTCCCCATGAATGATCACCTCCTGATGGTTCCATTCGAACTTCACGGCCTGATGTAGCGTGGAAGACACAGCCCCAGCGGCATGTATCCATGGTCGGCCCAATAGAAGATTGTATGAAGCTGATATGTCAAGCACCTGAAATTCAACGTCAAACCAAGTTGGCCCCATCTGCAGACAAAGATTAATCTCCCCAATCGTGGCCCTTTGAGACCCATCAAAGGCTTATATGTTCTTGTTTTCTGCCCGTATTTCATGGAAACCTTTGTCCAACATTTTCAGAGTGTCCAACGGTCAAATGTTGAGGCTTGAACCTCCATCGATCAAAACTTTGGCAATGAATTTGTCTTCAAATTGTACCATGATATGTAATGCTCGGTTATGATTCAACCCTTCAGGCGGTAGCTCATCCTCGTGGAAGATTATCTTATGACTTTCCAGTACCTGCCCTACCATGTTGGCCATCTCTCCGCAGGTGATATTGTTGGGTACGTAAGCTTCACTCAACACCTTCATCAAAGCATTCTTGTGCACCTCTGAATTTTGCAATAGTGATAGGATGGATATCTAAGCTGGGGTCTATTCAAATGGTCAACAACGGAGTATTCTCTCGCCTGTACTTTCCTCTAAAGGTCATCTGGTCCTGTTTCAATGACAGGTTGCTTGGTAGTGGCATCCTTACTTGGTCCTCCCAGGTGTTCAGGTGTATAGATTCTTCCAGTCCTAGTCATTCCTTATGCAGCATTGGATTCCTCCATCTTTGCCTTTCCTTTTCGCCTAGCTTCGGCAACGTAATCCCAGGGTATTGCTTTTGAATCAAAAGGAGGTGTGGCTGATACCGTTACTGTGAAAGGTGTGGCCACTTCCACTTCAAATGGAAGAGGGGTGGCTGCAGGTGGAGCTACTTCTACTTCAAATGGGACCGATGCGGCTACTTCAACCTCAACTGGTGGCTGAGTCTGTACTATAATAGGAGTAAGTGTGACTGCAGGCTTAAAGTCAACACCTTCTTGAATAAGCCTGATTGAACCCTCAGGATCCCATTTTTCATCTATTTCTATCACATGTATTCCACCGCCCCTATGCTCCGGGAGAGGATTGTTGTAGACATTGGGTGCAACGTTTTTTGCTTGTATGACCTTGTTGTTAATCAATGTCTGGATTTTGTCTTTCAATGTTTGGCACTTACCGATGGTGTTCCCCTTCATACCAAAGTGATATGCACAGGTTTTGTTTTGGTTAACCCATTGAGAGGGATTCTCTACTGCCACGATGGGAATAGGAGTGACGTAACTAGCAACTTTCGACCTTTCATATAGCTGGTCGATGGGTTCAGCAATAGTGTTGTATTGTCTAGGTGGTTTGCGGTCAAAATTGGGTCGTGGTCTTGGATAATTTTGGCTAGTTGGAGGTGACTGGAAATGAGATGGTTGGGAATTATAGGTATGATAGACAATGGCTGGTTGGGAATATCTGGGAGGTGAGGGTTGATATGTAGGTGGAGGTGTTTGGTATGCGGGCAGAGGTGCTTGGTATGTGGGTGGAGGTGTTTGATATGTGAGTGGAGATTTTGGGCCTTGAGCCACCATTACTGCCCTCATGTCCTTCTTCTTTGATATGCCACCTGATTGTAATGCTTTGTTTGTGGCCTGTAGTGACTCAAAGTTTGTTACCATCCGTTTTTTGATGCCTTCTTCTATCCTTTCCCCAAGTTTGATGATATCAGAGAATTTATGATTTTCAATAACCATCAACCTTTCATAGTATTGTGGATCCTGTGCTCTGACGAAAAATTTGTTCATCTGCTCCTCGTCCAAAGATGGCCTGACATTGGTTGCTTCTGACCTCCAACGAGTAGCATACTCATGGAAATTCTCGGTAGGCTTCTTCTTGAGATTTTGAATGTAGAAGACATCTAGTGCATTCTCTGTGTTGAACCTGAATTGGTCCATGAAGTCAGGCGCCATACTTACCCAGTTGGACCATTTCTTAGGATCCTGGCTGATGTACCAAGACAAAGCATCTCCTGTAAGACTCCTCATAAAAAGCTTCATCAGGATCTTCTCATCCTTTCCGACTCCGACAAGTTTTTCACAATAGGTCCTTAGATGAACCCTAGGATCACTTGTACCATCAAACATCTCGAACTTGGGAGGTTTGTAACCCTCTGGCAGTTCTACATCTGGCTATATGCATAGGTCTTCATAATCCAACCCGTTTATCCCTTTGTCTCCTTCGACACCCTGAACTCAACTTGTCAATTTCATGAGTTCCTCAGCCATGTTCTTGATGAAAAGGTCCTTCTCAGCGCATTCTAGTGTATAGGAGACTGGTTGGGTAGAGTGAGGTACGGTTTCCCTATATATAGGGTTGTTTTGGTGAGTGTCAGGGACTTGGGGTGTAGTGGTAATCATTGGTTGAATTTTGAGGATCGAGAATGGGTTGTGGTGTGTTCTGGGAAGTATGATAGGTAGAGGCTTATGGGTACTAGATAGGTTGAAGATGATGTTGTGGTAGAGTTGGTATCGGTAAGGGATTCAGATTTTGAGGTGGAGTTGCATATTGATGTGGTGTAGGAGGGTTTTGGTGGATGTTGGTTTGGTGTATTTTGTGGAGGCATTGGGTTTTTGGTGTTTTGTTAGTTGATATCGGGGACATTCAGGGTGAGGGATAGGTTTCCTAAGTTGCGGACCTGCTCAAGTTCTCCCTGTAGCTCCAGTATCTTTTGTTCCAACCGTAAAACCAAATCATTTGGTGTCGGAGTACTCCGACCATCTGAAGTTTCTGCATTCTCAACATCTTCCTTTCGAACACCACTTAAGTCGTCCATTTTAGCCTTCCCTTTGCTTCTCGTATTACTTGGAGGAGGATAAGGTGGAGGGACTCTAGATCTGGTATGATATGTTGATGATGCCAGTATGTGCAAACCAACCTTAGGGGATGGGAATAATAGAGAATAAAGAAACACAAAAAAGGTAAACCAGTCAGTAAGGATCCTGAAATGTTTGCAGTACATAAAGACATATTGCGGGAATGTAAATTTGTGTCCCAATTTGGGAGCCTCGTTATGCCCAAGGTAGGCCTAGCGAGACAAACAGATTTGGAGAAATTCAGTGCCAATAATTACCTCATTTCATAAATGTAAAAATAAACGCCCAAAAAATGACACGAAATAAGATAATGTTACTAATGGAACTTGGCCTTATTACATTTAAAAGAAAAGCAAGTAAACCTAATCTACTTGGTCCTAGAAGGACCCTCTCTAGACTGGATACTCTTGTCGATCAGCTCCCCCAGCTCGCGCAAGTTCAGCAGTAAGAAAGCCCTTGCCAAATGTCCTACTTCATTTCCCTCAGCGTTTTGGCAATCGGTGACCCTTTTTCTCATCTTTCCTTCTAATTCCATCAGGCTATACTCCAAATATTCCAGCCTTTCACTGGATTTAGTGGCTCTCTCTTTCCACTCATTGATCATCTCCATGTCGGCCTTATGCTGCTCCATATGCTCAGCTTCAGACTCATGAACCCTTTTGCGCAGCTTGTTATACTTCACTTCTGCTTCAGCAACCTCATCTATGACCCTGTTTCCTGGACCCACCCTTGGCTCGAAGATTCTTGCTATGTTATCATCCAACCACGATGGGTGCAAGTATGAGTGGCTCGCATGATATCGGTCTAGCTCGATGGTATCCTTTTCCACAATGATCTTCAAAGTCCACATATGTTGTGCTTCATTCTTATATGGGATAGCGTCACCCTAAAAATCAGCTATGAAGTGACTCATCTTGGCGACCCGCGGTACGACCTGTCTCCTGCCTTCTTGTCTTATGACCCTGAGAGGAGTGTAAGGGTATATGCCCCTTAACCTAATCAACACCAAGTGTGGAAAATCCCTGGATCTGATGATGAACTCGTCGGTAGGGAACACTCAAACATCCACTGGACCTGATCCTCGGTCAAATTATTGAAAAGTTGTACCCATCCCACAGCGTCCTCTGGTTGAGCAAACATGTATGGAATATAGTTCATTCTTTTGGAGTCTTCACAGAAATTCTTGACGGTATTGTCCCTTTTGGAGATGTTCCAACAACCAAACTTGTAACAGCAAATTGCAACCCTGAAAGAATCTGAACCCCTTCTGACATCATTCCAAAGCCTGGTAAATGTCCGCAATGATCATAGGGACAATGGTATATGTCTGTCCCTCGATCCTGTCCATTAAAGTTTTGGCCAGCTTGGTGTGGATTCTATCCCTTTGGATCGGGAACACTAGCATGCCCAAGAAACATACAATAAACATGAAGACCCCATGATGAATCCAACCCAAGGAGGTAATTGAGAACTCATCATCAAAAATATCATGAGAGAGAGACTATGACCGTATCGTTCATAAAGGAAGTCAAAAGGTATGTTGGAGTCCTTCAGGCATTTCAAGTCGTCATTCTTCTTTAGCATCATCATTTTCAGAAATCCCCTAGTAGTGCAATTTTTCGGTGCTAACAAACCAGGAATGTCCCAAGGCAACCCAGCAAATCCTCCTATTTCTTCTAGAAGGGGAGTCATTTCTATGTCCTCAAAGCGGAACACAGCCTTTTCCTTGTCCCAAAATATAGTGGCAGCCTCGATTAACATTTTGTTGGGCTGAAGATCCAACAGAGAAGGCAAGTTTCCTAAGACTCATTTCACTTGGTTTTGGTCACATGAAGGAAGATCTCTCCACCAATCTAGCAAAAGTGATGGTATGCTACCGACTATATCGAATCTGGGGACTTCGTGCCTCATTTTTCTGCAAAACAAAAGATAGTTAGGCCATTTCCCCCTCCACATTCGTCTATTTATACAACAATGATTAGCATATTGGCACTTATTTCTCCAAATTAATGTACGCAATTGTGGTTGCATCCATTGGGATTATGGAAAATACGATGGACTTTTGGGTGAGGTTTGTCTTAAAGGGTCATTATGTGGACAACATATTAACCCGGCTAGGTTTGACCATGATGCATGTACAATTAATCAGAGTAAGATTGATGTAAAGGTCTAGAATGAGACCCTCAAGCGGATAACTTAAGGGGGAAAGGCACAGAACCGTCGAGCACATCGTTGATCGACTAGTTTTACCGTAAATACGCCTTTCCAAATTTAAAAAGGTGAAATATAGGAAGAGCGCAAACACTCATCAAGTATTTCCATAGTATTTATTACGCACGAGTGGAATATGATGTTAAGAATGATTTATGCAACAATAAATAGCATGGTGTCATGTATTTGCACGTGAAAATAATAAATATAGTATTTAAATAATTGAAAGACAGTTACGGAAAAAGAAAACAGAGAGACAAGTCAATTTCAGGAAATAAAGAAAATCGTAAATGTTTGGGAAATAAGCAATTAAATCCAAGTAAAGGGGAAAGGGAAAAGGGTGCATAGGTATTAACAAAATAAAACATACTTAAGACTAATTCACAAAAACAAGTTCGTTATGGTAAGCGCCTAAAAATATTTCCATCAGAGTTGCCATGCTGTCGCGCCCCCTTTTTCCCTTCTTGCAGGGAAGTCCGGGTTTCGACATTCATGGGGGAACAACTCGTTTCCTTTTAGGAATTGGGTATTTGAAGAGTCGCCACCTAATGGATTAAGGTGCATTAGGGCACCTAGAGCAATTAACTCATGTAACCAGTTTTGTATTACCAGAGATTAGGGTAAGGGCTCGAAATAACCTTGAGGGGAAGGTGTTAGGCACCCCTCACGGTCAACAATGGTGGGTCCCGACCGAACTTTAAACTATACGAATTAGTCAATTAATAAGTAAGTAGTCTTAGCACATATTTGCAAATAAAGGTAGTTTCACAGTCTAAATACATAAATGACCAAGGAAGTTGAGATGGTCCAATGCACATATTGAGAGAAGTTTAGATAATTTAAACACATATAGGAATTGGGAAAGGGAAGTCTTAAGTTTATTAGCCAACAAGATCAATCTGTGTAACACCCGATAATCCTCCTCAACTAGAGGGGCTACACGTGACATTAGCGCGCAAGTCATCATATCCGTTTACTACCCATTACCTACCACCCCTTAATGGTTATATAAGTGATTTTGATTAACGACCTCTAAGCGCGCTGTTACCTGTCCCTTCCTTGTGGCCCCGGAGGAATTTAGGACCTCTAGACTTAGGCAGTTCTAGACAATCTTAAGGTGTTTAAAAGGGAAATGTCTAGGCGACAACAAATAACACATAAGACTGTCAAATAAGGAAGCGGGTAAAGGCTCATATTTACCTCCATAGATACATAGGCAAATAAACAGCACGTCTCAAGTAGCTGATTTTGAAGAAGTTCAGAAATCCTAGGAACATGATATCTAGATGAACGTCACAGATACAGGATATGCGGAGTTTGTTTTAAGGGAAATGGCAGAATCCTAACAAGTTTGCCTACTGGTTTTATAGCTTGTTAAGCCTTGATAATTTCACACATAAACAGAACTGGTTTCATAGTTATTTAACGGCCTAAGGCTTGCCTAGGTGTGTATATGCAGTCACAATCTGGGGACTACCTGAACAGTTTGAAGTTCTTTCATCCTATAGGCATGTTGATCTAAGTGGTGAATATTATAGCAGGTGATTTTATACTGATTCATACTAGGGACATGATACATATGTGTGAGAGCTGTTTTAACCTATTTATTTTAGCGACATCTCTCAAGGCAAATGCACGTATTGTCCTAAAACGGGATATCTAATGTACATGGAGAAGGTTATTTTATTAAACAGTATTAGTAACTTAATGGCAGGATTTCTAAGTGACAGTGACTTATACAAAATCAGAAGTGAGATGATGAACTATAACATGTGATATGTAGAAGCAATAAACGTGATTGTCCTAAATCAAGGTATCTAATGCACAAATTTTGCATGGTTTAATGCGAGTAATCATAGCAATCCTAAAGCATGATATCTAATGTGTGATACAAACCTATAACATGATTTTTACAGCAACTCAACATAATGTAACACCTAAATCATGGTTTCTACCCAATTTTCCCCACATAATCACATAGCAACCCTCCTCTTTCACTAGTTACCCCAATATCTGTTTACAAATAGTTATTACAGACCATGATTAAATAAATTACATAGAGGAAATGTTAAATGATATTATGGGGAGCCTGAAGCAGGCCCAAAGTAAACCTGGGAGTACCAGAACTTCAATGTAGTCTCAAATGCTCAGAAATCTCACAGCCAACAAGTTTCCAGGTGTGTCAGAGTTCCCTAAGGACCTCAAGGATCCCGGGCAATGCTCACACCAAGACCTTTCTCAAATAGGGACTGGTTATGTGCCGTGTGGAAGAGTCAGCCCTGATATGCCAGAGTTCATAGATATCTCAAGGATCCCTAAGCAGTACACATACCAGAGGGGCAGAACTTAATAACCTAAGAGTAAATGAGAGTGTTTGACATAGTTTGAAAGACTTAGTGAGAACAGTGTGGAGATAACTTTTTAGGAGTGAAAAAGATTTTCTGGAATAGACCAATTTTAAGAAAATGCTAGGAATGAAAATCAGTTTTTAGAAGAATACTGATAACATTTTGAAACAGTTTTGGAGGGAGTAAATTCAGTAGAAGTTTCAGATTCACAGGCACTTCAGCAAGCAGGTTTGCACACATGGGTGAAAGGGATTGAGAATATATAGAAATCTCATTGATGGTACATGAATAGGGTTCAAGGAGGCATGTAGACAACAATATGCATGGAACACTTAGGAGCTTCAGACCCTTAACAAATTAACCAGGATAGTAGGTAATTAAGACATGGAGTAAAGATGTAGTGGGCAGAATTAGACACACAAGTAGGATCAACCATATGCATTAAGTAACCAACATGATAGTTGATACCCAATTTTTTATCACATATATATACTTTTAGATAGTACATATGCAGTTATAAGCATGCATAAGTATTTTATAATTTTTCTATAGTTTTAAAAGCTCCAAATCAATTTATTTCTTCTCTCTTTATTATATAAATGTCCAATAATTATCCTTCATATTACTTTTGTGATGATTTAGCCATGTAAATTCATTATTTATGCCAACATAGTGTTTAAATATTTTTAGTGTATTTTTGTAATTACATTTATATTTTTTGGCTAAATTGCACATCTTTGCAATAATAGCTCATACTAATGTATAATTACATTATTTATGCATAAAATGGTCATTTATATTTTTAAAATGATAAATAACTATTTTAAATTATTTTAGTACACAAAAATATTTTTTGTTACTCATTTATTATTTTTATAAATTATTTAGTTATTAAACTTAGCTATTTAAAATCTGGTCCCATTCTTTATTTAATTTCGGACCTAAAGCTACCCAAACCAGCCCAACACTCAGCTCAATTTTAACCCCTTAAAATAGCCCAGAAATCTCAGGCCCAATACTCATCTGCCCCAACCCAATACCCGGCCAAATCCTAGTCGTTGATCATTTTGATCAACGGTCCGGATTCACCATTAAACTAAAAGACCCCCCCCCCAAACCCTCTCATTACTCACCACACAGTCACCTTGAAATCCCTTTCCTCTCAAAAGCTCTCAAACCCTAACCCTAATTTACCCACATCGCCGGTCATCTACTGTCTTTCATAGTATTTCCCCACCACCACCAGGCCTCTAATGGCCTCCCTCACGCTGGTATTGCCATCTCTAAGGTCCTTGAGGGACCATGGTCAGTCCGTTTGCATCTCTGGCCCTTTCTCGCTGATTTCAGGCTGTTTCGATTTGGTTCCGAGTAAGATCTTCTTATATCGTCATGAATCTAGGGGTTTCTAAGCTTGCTTCTTCATTTATGTGATTGTTCTTCTCGAAACCCTATTTTCTTCATTCTAAACTTTGTAGATCTGTACAGATCTGAGATGGTTTGGACCTATTTCATATGAGTTTTACAATAACCTTTTGATTCTTTACACGAATCGTCTGATTTTCAAATGATTTTTCATCTTTCTCTAAACTAGGGTTTTAGGAAATTTCTTTTTCCAAAACATTTGATGATTTGGCTTTTTAATCTTTTGTCTCCTATATTTTTTAACCGATTTCGTTATGTTTTCTCTAACTTCAACTCATTTATACTAAAACCCTAATTTTTTCGACTTTTTTGTTTGGTTTTTGAGTTACTTGTGTATTGCCTTTGTTCTTGCCTTGGTTCTTGTGATTTTTCTTTAGCCATTTAGATGTGTCGTGATTTTCTTATCCTAATATGCCTCTACTATGTTCTTGGTTCAACTTTTATACTAATTCTATATGTCTATGTTCATTCTGACTATTCTTTTCTTGCTTTATTTAAGTTGTTTGCGATATTTGCTGACTCTTTACGTGATTCTCCTTAGTTAAACCCTTGATTATTTTGAAGTTCTTATTTTCAGTTTGAATTGAGCCCTTTTCCCTAACAAAGTTCTTATGATTCTTATTTCTCTACTGGATTTGATTGAACTCCTTGACTTAATTAGTTTTTCCCTTGCCTTATTAGTTATTTGCTGATTCTTATTGATTGTTTCCTTAATTGAAATTTTTGTTCATTTACCCCTAATTACCTACTCAATACCCAAACCTTACTTGATTCCTTTCCGTAAATATCTATCATGCTTTTACCATTGATTGATTATCCCTTGATTAAGGGGAAGACTTACTGATTTTACGTGTGTGATTGATTCTGTGAATTTCCCTAATTGCTACTTAATTGATCCCTTACCTTATTTTGTTTAACTCTTGATTACTATATAAACTCCCTCCTATTCTCACTTCTGACACGAACAATAGTTTAGAAACTATCACTTTACACTCTAAAAGGCTCTGTCTCTGCTCTCTTTGCTACTTGTGATCCCTGTTATTCTAGCCGGCTGCAAGCCAAGGCTGGAAATTGCACAATACCTTTCTCACATCTTGTGTTTTGTTTCTTAACTAGGTATGCTTCTAATTAATTTTAAGAATCCAAACCTATGTGCCTTAGTTCATGTGGCTTGAGTCCATTCTTGCTTCTGTTTACTGGTTACTAGCATACCAAATACTGCCTATTGAAATCTATGATTAACATGTTTCTACTTTACTTGCTTGTCTGCTATCTTGATTAATATGTCTACATATATAACTAGCTTGTTTTACTAACTATTGTTTCTCTAGCATGCCTAAACTCTGCTTTTTGTGCAACTAGCATGTCTGTAATTGTTAACACTTGCCTAGCATGTCCATTTAAACCTTTGTTTGTTCTGCCTTACTCCTGCTAAGTTAGTTACTCTCTCTAGAGTGGCTTCAACATGTTTCTGCTGTGATCCTTTGTTGCATGGCCTGCTTCTATCTAATCTACTAGTTCTATAGAACCCCCTCAAACTCTATGTATCCTGTTGTTTGTGTGCTCCATTAAGGTGTACTCTCGATGCTCCCAATCCCTCTTCCCTTGTGTGAAAGTTGTTTGCGAAAGTGCTTCCTAAAGCTTGTTTGTTCTATGACTTGTGTTCTGATTGCAAATGGTTTCTTACATTTTCCTCAAACTGTTTTATCATTAATGTTTTTTCAGAAGTTCTTTTCAGTCCTAAAACCTTTCTTTCAAATTATTATGCACTTTCACTTACTCTTAGAATACTAGGTCCTGCCCCTCTAGTATGTGTACTGCTTAGAGACCCTTGAGATCTCTTTGAACTCTGGTATATCAGGGCTAGCACTTTCACACTGTACCTAAATCAGTTGTTATTTGAGAAAGGTCTAGGTGTGAGCACTGCCCGGGATCCTTGAGGTTCTTAGGGAACTCTGACACACCTAGACATGAAATTGGCTATGGAACTTTGGGCATTTGAGACTAATGGAGGCTTGGAAATCATTTGGGCCTACTTTAGGCTCCCTATAGATTAGTTTATGTTCTATTTATGTAATTTTTATTCAATTCATCGGTCTGTAATAATTAATTATAAACAAACAGTAGGGTGATTAGTGAAAAGGGAGGGTAGTTATATATTGTAGGTAAAAATTGGGTAGATACCATGCATATAAGGTCTTTATTGATTCAAATGTGTTTGTTAGATAACATGCCTATATGATCTACTTTGGTTTATAATAAGTTCGGTTTGCTTTACTTCCACACAATTAGAGGCCATGCCTATAGGATCTAAATCAGCTTTTTAATAATTAGATATCATTCCTATAGGAGTTAAAATCAGTTTTAATAGAAATCATGCCTCTAGGGGTTTCACTTTGGTTAAATGAATGTTGTTTATTTCACCTTATGCTTAACTAGAAATCATGCCTATAGGACTTAAAACCAGTTTAGCTAGAAAAACAGTTTAATTCGTGTTTGTTTATTCTGAATCGGTTTAATTTACTAATTTGTCTGCTTCCTTAATAAGTTTTCAAATGCTGCCTTAATTAATATTGCTAGAAAGCATGCCTATAGGATCCAAGTTGTCCATTTAAAAATCGTTTACAGATTTACTGCATTCCTAATCAAAAATAGATACCATGCTTATAGGATATCACTATTATATGCCTAGGCAAGCTTGTAGGGCGATTAAAATCCTGCAACTATAAAACTATGCTCTGTTATCTATGACTGCTCATATTCAACTATCTAAAAACAGTAGGCAACTAAACAGTCATTGACACTCTGGTTCTAATTCAATGCTTTATACTTTCTGCTCACCTAGATATCATGATGTAAGGTTTTTAAATGCCTGAAACTATTGTTTGAGACGTGCACTTACTTGTTCTGTCTGTGGAGGTAAAAATGTGAGCCTTTAATTGTTCTTTCTAATGCAGTCCTAACTGTTTTTGATTGGCCCCTAGATTTGTCTCCTTTAAGTACCTCAGGATGGTCTAGAACTACCTAAATTAGAGGTCCTAACTACCTCCAGGGCCAGAAGGGATGGGTAGTGCCCGCATAGGGTATCTTTCAAGGTTGCTAGAACACTTTAGGCCATGACCAAATGGGAGGGAATTGGCTAGTAAGGATATGATGACTACGCGCTAATATCACGTGTATCCCCTCATTGAGAAGTGATTACCGGGCATTGTGTGGGTATGATCCTGTAGGATAACCAAACTAGGACCTCTCTTTCCCAACTTCCGTTGTTTAAATATATTTACTTTTCTTTATATATGTGCAACTTGTTCAAGTCTTTTCCCTTGTTTCATTACTTGAATCACACATGTGCTTAGAAGCTCAAAACATGTCTTTACTTGCAAGTACGTGTTAAAACTGTTTATCTATTAAAATGACTAATTCACATAGTTTAAGTTCGGGTGGGACCCACTGTTGTGGACCGCGAGGGGTGCCTAAGACCTTCCCCTCAAGGTTATTTTAAGCCCTTACCCTATATCTCTGGTAATGCAAACTAGTCCATGAGTTAATCGCTCTAGGTGCCCTAACGCACCATAATCCGTTAGGTGGCGACTCTTCAAATACCCAATTCCCAAAAGGAAATGAGTTATTCCCCCATGAATGTCGAAACCCGGGCTTCCCCGTCAAAAAGGAAAAAAAGGGGGCGCGACAATGATCATATAGTTAAGGGATTAAACATAAATCAAAAACAGGCTGGTCAAGCATCAGATAACTGGTGAAGTGTAGACATACTAATTATATATTTAACACGGCAGAATTTAGGCATGCCAAGCAAGGAAGTAAATAAGAGGATAGGTTAAATTCATAGTCAATGAACTAATGTAGGAATAAAACACATAGAGTTTGGGTTTTAAATTTAGCTAGAGACAAACCAGTTGAAGAAAAAAGAGTGCAGAATATAGAGCAAGTGTAGTCTCACTATCTAGCCTTGACTTTCAGCTGGCTAGACCTACAATAGCACAAGTAACAAAGAAGGAGAAGAGTTTGAGTGTATGTGTGTGTTGTGAACTGATGTTCGTGTGTTGAGAAGTAAAATAGAGGAGTCTATATATTAGTTCAAGAGTAGAGCCAATAAGGTAAAAGAATCAACTTCAGTTAATCAAGGGAAGATCACAGAACCAATTACACAAAAAATCAACATAATCTTCCCCTAATTAAGGGTAATTAACCAACGGTAAGGACAAGAAATATTTAAGGAAAGAAATTCAAATCAGACTTAGGCAAAGAGTGAATAATTAAGAATCTAATTAAGGAAATAATCATGCCAAGAATTAGTAGATACTATAGGCAACTAAATAAGGCAAGAAAATCAATTAAAGTCATCAACAAGGTAACAATCAAGAATCATACATATGAACGTTAACAGAGCAAATCACTCAACAATTCTGGAAAGAATATATCAATTTCCATAAATAAAATAGGCTAA
Organism: Nicotiana sylvestris; assembly: GCF_000393655.2. NCBI lineage: Eukaryota > Viridiplantae > Streptophyta > Magnoliopsida > Solanales > Solanaceae > Nicotiana > Nicotiana sylvestris. Next base: position 172,151,464 of record NC_091065.1, read on the forward strand.
AATAAACTTTAGGGACACAGAGAAATTAGGCGGAAAATAATTCAAAACCCTGATAAAGGTTAATTAGGATAAAAAGTCACAAAGTAAGGAATCTGACTAAGGAAAGACATCTAAATTAGAATATAGAATGAACCAACACGACTAGTAACTTTGAAAAGTTCAGAATCAACGCAAAACACCAGACAGTTGGAGTTTTAACATAAATCAAAAGATGTATTAGCATCAATAATTTTATAATTATTTGTAATTAGAAATTAATTTTAAAATGTAAAAATTATGGAAAAATACTCATTGATGCTAATGCATAGTTTTAAAGGCATATATGCATTTCAAAAAATATTATAGGGAAAAAATGAATATCAATCCGGATACTTTGTTGTTGTTATCGTTGGATTTGCCTCTACAAAGAAAGACATACACTAAACTAGAAGAGACTAATAACAGTGTTGTACAGTATCATCCATACAAAAAGTTACGTACCATTGCATTTTGTCTGATATCTCTGGAGATATTTCTTTGAGTTCAGATATATATCTTTTTGAAGTCTGTTCATCTCAATCTTCAAACTGGAAATTAAAAAGGGTTTAAACATATGATATTGTCTTTTAATATCTAAAACTTGAGGTTGTTAATTCATGACTAGTGATAATCAGTAGCTGGTAAATGCAACATTGTTGTCCCCATATTAAATGTTACTACTACAAACTAACAAATAGCAATCTAACTGTTCTTAGTACGTACGGTGGTACTGAAGTTGTTCCATGTTGATTGTATTCATTTACAATCTTATTACCTGATGAGTAATTTTGGAAAAGTTCGTGGAGACCAAATATATTTTTGTCTCCTTTTTTTTTCGTAGAGCACTTATGTACTAGAAATCCTAGATCCGCTTCTGTATATATACATAATATATATTTGTCCGTAGAGGTGATTAGATAGGATATTGCACATTTTCAGCTTGCCGAGAACATGACATTTGATAGCATGTGTGGAGATCGACGATTAGGAAAGTAAGTTAGTAAGTAGTTGAACACAATTTTTTTCGTACCAGTATTACTTTTCTATACCTGTAGTGCTAGTGTATTCTCGTATTTCCTATTCTTTGGTTTCTGATACTACATGTTATTTCTTTTGGTTTGATTATCTTTTCTCTGGATAGGGTTATTGCTTCTCTTTACGTGGATTCTCCTTTACCGTATTTTCTCATCTCAATTGTTGTGATTATGCTTTTCTTAAACAGTTTATGTACCCTCACAAGATAAGAATAAAATTTGTATACACAATATACTGGGTTTGTTGGTGTTGCAGGCATATAAGTTTATTTATATAATTTTACACACTTATTATGATAAGATTTAATGTGAGAGATCGTTATCTCTCTTACGTCAAATAGATACATCACTCACATGATGTTTGGCTTTCTTCCCATTCCAATTTAACTTTTGTCTTCAACTAATTAAGTATTGCGTCTCAGACTTGACAACTAAACAGAGAATGGACAATGATTATTTTATTTGGAAAGTCTAATTCATTTTATTGATTGGAAAGTAATATAGTCATAGGGGTCCTACTAGCATGTGCCCAAAAGAATATTGTGTTCAACAATTCCTCTCATCTTATAAGACTACTATCATTTTATCCTATCAAACAATAAACTTGATTACATCATTGAAACTAATAATTCTCGTTTGTGTTTGTGTGCTTATATATCAATTTCTTTTAAAACATAATATTAATATATGTTGGGTCCTATCATTTTATCCCAGCAAACAATAAACTTGATTACATCATTGAAACTAATAATTCTCGTTTGTGTTTGTGTGTTTATATATCAATTTCTTTTAAAACATAATACTAATATATATTGGGTCCAAACGCACATGCAAGTATATGCGCTCGATAAATAATAAAGTGATATGAAAGTATCGTTCTATCGTTCCCACAAGGATTTATGATCAATTATTCTCCAATCTAAGCTATTTATATATTTAATGCTCAAGTGAGTGTGAAGAAGATGATTGTAATTTTTAGAACTAATTAAATTACTACAAACTAATAAGGAAGAAAGAAAATAAGATCGCAAATAGAGCAAACAAACACTTATAAAGAATTCAATAAGATGGAGATATTCCAAGGTTATGGGACTGACATCTCTCCTATTGCATTTTTCATGTTGATGTAATCACTTGACTTATCTAATTTGTTGATTAGCAGGGTTTATTATGCTCGTGAAGTTCTTTCGACGCTTCGTTCTCCTATTCAAGCCAACCTAAGACTATATGTCTATAGAATCTAACTTGACAAGAACGCATGTATATTTCCTGCAAAAATATCCAAGTAAGGCAACTAGAATATGTATATCCTAATCACGAATCTATTCTCCGATGCCCTAATTCAGGAACTTACTCTATTCAATCCTATATGTAATTTATAGTTCCCACTTTCGAGTTCATCTATAAATTCGTAGATAGTACTCTATTGTTAGCTACACAATAGAATAATTAAGTGCAAGATTAAATAAACAAATTAATATTATAAAATCAAGCAAAACAATCAACCGTCAATTTACAATAGTCAAGAACAAACTATAACCCAGAATAATGAGGTTCTTAGCCACTCATGTTCATAACAATCATAAAAATATTATTTTTAAACATAAAAACTATGAATACTAGAAGAAGAATGGAAGAATGGATGAATTTTGTGCTCCCAAGTGTTTTGTACTTGTATTTCTCTCTCAAAGTCGTGTCTCTTTCGCCAAAATAGGCTTAGGTTTGCTTTATACGATTTGGGTGCTCTTGGGGTCAAAATAACCAAGTCCCGGGATAGGACAAATTCACGTCACTAGAGCCCAGGATAGAATGGGGCGCTAGCCCTGGCGTTGGAAATTTGGAGGTTCTGGAAACTACGCCACATGTAGCGCTCCTTGCTACCTGTGGCGCTACTTTGTGGCTTTTTCTTGTTTCTTCCCATTTTCACTTCAATTCATGCACCTTCATCCCAAATAGCCTTAGAATGATTGTTGCACATAAAAATATCACTAATTAGCATAAATTATTACATTACACATCCAAAATTTACGAAACATGAGTAAATTGCAAAGCAATATGCATATAAATATACATACTTTAAGCCGAATAACAATACCCCACACTTAAACTCTTGCTTTTCCTCGAACAATGGAACTATAATTACACCCCAACAACGTACATCTCACTAGGAAAGAGTGATTCAAATTTCTTTCAATCATACACTCTACCTTTGACTATGGTTGATACAGGCAATCAAGCATGAACATACGAATTTCACATTCTTCCCATTTTACACATGACCAAGTATACACAATGCAATTCAACTAATTCAAACAACTTATCCACAACCACCCTACCTCAAGAGCCGACTTGTTACAAATAAGCACCTTCAACTCGCACACTCACCAAACAAGAGAAGTTTACGATATTACCAATCCTGTCATGAGATCAAGTGCACTCACCCACAAATAAAAGAGTGAATATAGAAATAATACATACGTTCAAATATGACATTGAACATTAATTAAGGACATCACACAATTGAACAAAATTCACTCACACTCATAAAGAATTTCATGTGCATCCCGTGGTCATATCATAAGCTTGCCCATAGTGTATATTTCTACTAATCTAAGCTAGCCAAATCTAGGATCACTTAGGACTTTAAGGCTATAATGTAGGCTAAGGGACGAGTAGGATACATTTAGGAATAATAATTAACTCTCTTAAGCACTTTAATATACTATACTCAAGAATCGAGCACTTTTTCTTCTCAACCAATTCACTCACCACAAACCATACAAAACATAGCCCTTTTATCAATTAAGCACTCTACATCTCCACTAGCACAAATTAGTAAGAGGATAACACAAAATACCACGAATCCTTATACACACATTGCACATGACTTAATCAAGATGGTTCTATTCAACTCTCAAGTCAAGCAAGCACATATAATTGAAAAATTTTAGGCAATATTGTACTAGGTGACATACAAGTCAAACAACTGAGAAAAAGGCATCGCAGAGTAGGCTATTTCTTTCATTTTAGGCATCACAATTCACATCAAATATACATGAAGATAAAACGCATTCCATAGCCTAATGTGTCAGCACCAAACATGTCAAAAGGTATCTTAGAGCAACTCAGTTTTCTTCCTATCATACTCCTAAAAGAAATATTAAAAAAAAAATACCCGGTTCAAGCTACACCCTTGGAAAAGAACCGGCATCCAAAGAAAAACAATAGGATACTACCTAACTATCCAAAAAAAAATCTTTTTGGTATTTTTAACCGGACCTTAATCCCTGAAGAAAACTGTCCAAAGGATCCATCGTTGGGAAAAGTTCAAGCCATTTTTATTTTTTTTCTTTTATATTTTCGTTTGTTTTAAGTCTACTACTCTAAACTAGATTTTTCTAAATATGGGTTAAAAAAATGAGAAAAGATTTTCATACAATTATACTCAAAAAGAAATTTTTCTACCCCACACTTATGACGTGCATAGTCCTTGATGCATGATCACATAGAAAAATATAAAAACAAGGATGAAAAATACTCCTGAGCCCATCTAGGGTCTAGTAGCACTCATATTAAGGGCCGGGACGATCCCACAGTTAAACTTAAACATGCTCCTCAGCTTCAGTTAAGCTCAAACATGCTCCCCAGCTTCAACTTCGGGTAATCAGACTTCCCTTAATCTGTGAAATAAAAACAAAAATATAACACTAAAAAAATAAAAATAAGAATAAATAAAATACATGTTGGGTTGCCTCCCAAAAAGTGCCTTATTTATAATCGTGGCACGACTCTACTAGTCTACTCAAGTTGGGCGCTTTCATTTCATCCTCTTTTCATGGAGTTTTGCCTTCTTGTGTGCTCTAGGAGGATCTCATCTTTACTCTCTGACCCTTTTCTCTTTTACCTTTATACATTCAGCTCATAACACCACTTTTTCTAAGTCAATTTTATTTTTCCATGCCAGTTGGCTCTATATAAGGACCTTGCACTATCAACTTTGATTCTACCGCAGAGATCATGCACAAATCCTCATAATGCTTAGGAAGGTTAAGCTTTTTGTACACATTAAATGTGATTTCTTAATCATGCACTTTCAACTTTAGTTTACCCTCCCTCACATTAATAAGTACTCCACCAGTAGCTAGGAATGGTCGCCCCAAAATAATTGGAACCTCCTCATCGGTCATATAATCAAGAATAATGAAATCGATGGGAAAGATTAACTTCCCCACTCGCACCAGCACATATTCAATAATTCCTTTAGGCACCGCAAGTGACCGATTTGCTTGTTGTAGAGTTACACTAATAGTCCTTGGGCTCCAAGATCGAGCTGCTTGAAGACAGATAGTGGCATCAAATTAATGCTTGCTCTCGGATTGCACAAGGCTCTACCAACCTCGTGTTTTCCAATCGTCAGGGGGATTGTAAAACAATCGGGATCCTTCAACTTAGGTGGGAGCTTACTCTTTACTCTAGCACTACACTCCTCAGTTAGTGACACTGTCCCAAACTCTGTCAACCTTCTTTAGTTAGCCACAATATCTTTGATGTACTTAGTCTATTTTGGGATTTCATGTAGCACATCACCCAATGGGAGATTCAACTGAATTTGGCTCAGCATATCAAGAAATTTATTGAACATCATATCATCACTTTTCTTCTTCAATCTTTGTGAGAAATGAGGTAGTGGCCTTGCAATCGGAGTTTTTTCACTTTCTTCAGTTTCTTTCTCAGCTTCTCCCACAGTTTTGGGAATCAGGTCACCCTTATGAGTGACTTGCATTCTTTTTTTCTTTTTGGGACTTCTTCTAATTCTCTGCTATTGCTAAAAGTTACAGCATTTACCTAAGGATTCTTATCTGTATCATTGGGAAGGGTCCCTGTAGGTCGAGTATTTTGTTGTGCAACCAACTGCCCAATCTGCCTTTTCTATATTTCAAAAATTTAGTCCTCAATTACTAATTATCTATTTGAAGTTGCTGGTTTTCAATCAATAGCTTCTTCAACATATCATTAGTGCTTTCTTCTACATGTTGAGGTAGTTTTGGGGCTGATTATAATTTCCTTGAGGCCTGTATTGATTTTGAGTGATCTGGTTCCTACCCCATCAGAAATTCGGGTGATTCCTCTTGTTGGGATTATATGTATTCCCATATTGATTATTCTGGTTCATTGGACCTTTACCTTGATGGCCACATAATAGATAAATTCAGGATTCACCGGACATTGGTCACTCATATGAACAATTCCACACTTCTTGAGTCACCTTCACCCTGCCAATTACGATCATTTGCAGTGAAATTGTTGAGTGGGGTTCGAATCTCACTGTATGACTTTTGCACGCAACTTTCTCCACAAGCTAAGCCTAGATTTAATTTGGAGGTCTCATCCAACCCATTCACAAAAGTATGTCCCAACACCTCATCAATCTGACAATGATGTGGGCAGTCTCTGAGTTGTTTCTTATAACTTTCCCAATCTTGACGAAAAGTCTCACCATGTCGTTGTTGAAACCCAAGAATCTGGCTCCTCAGTGCCTTTGTCTTCTTAGTGGGAAAAAACTTGATTAAGAATTTTCGTACCAGATCATCCAAACTGTGGATCAATTTTGCGGGCTCCTTGTTTAACCGTTCCTTTGCTTCCCCCATTAGAGAAAAGGAAAACAAAGTCAGTATGACATAGCCCTTAGAGACATTCGGATAATTGTATATATGTGTAATCTATAGGAAATTATGCATATGCCTATGGGGATCTTCACTTGACAACCTCACAAATAGCCCTGTGGATTGAATCGGTTGTATCATATATTGCTTCAGCTCAAAGTACCCAATTATATCATGCTTCAAAATAGCCTGAGTCATGTTCGTGAGACTAGGCCTTACAGCCTCAATCATCGGTCTTTCTTCATTTTCTGCCATCTCGATTGGTTGTGGTTGCACTATAATACCCAACTATGCAATGCTTGCTCTTTCTTCCGCCTCCCTCCTTAACCTCTAGAAGAGTCTTTCGAGTTTAGGATCAGGAAGAGGAAGGTCGTTCAAACTGTTGTTTCTTCTTAGCATTCAAAGTGAACACCTGTAGAGTCAGAAACAGTCAAACAGATTAACACTTGAACAAAAATAAATAAATGCTTATTTTAGACAAATAACTAATTTCTAAATCACCGGCGACGGCACCAACAACTTCTTGGGTCCAAACACACACACAAGTATACGCAGTCGGCAAGTAATAAAATAATAAGAAATTATCGTTCCCACGAGGATTTATGATCAATTATTCTCCAATCTAAGCTATTAATATATTTAATGCTCAAGTGACTGTGACGAAGATGATTGTGATTTTTATAACTAAATTACTACGACTAATAAGCAAGCAAGAAAATAAGATCGCAAGTAGAGCAAACAAGCACTTAGGAAAAATTCACTCAGATAGGGATATTCCAGAGTTATGAGATTGATGTCTCTCCGATTGCGTTTTTCAGGTTGATTTAGTCACTTGACTTATCTAATTTATTTATTAGTAGGGTTTATTATGCTCGCAAAGTTCTTTCAACGCTTCGCTCACCTATTCAAGCCAACCTAAGACTATATGTCTATAGAATCAAACTTGACAAGAACGCATGTATATTTCCTGCAAAAATAACCAAGTAAGGCAACTAGAATACGTATATCCTAATCACGAATCTATTCTCCGATGCCTGAATTCAAGAACATACTCTATTCAATCCTATATGTAATTTATAGTTCCCACTTTCGAGTTCAACTATAAATTCATAGATAGTACTCTATTGTTAATCACGCAATAGAATAATTAAGTGCAAGATTGAATAAATAAGTTAATATGATAAACTCAAGCAAAACAATCAACCGTCAATTTACAATAGTCAAGAACGACCCATAACCGCAGAGTAATGAGGTTCTTAGCCATTCATGTTCATAACAATCATCAAAATATTATTTTAAAACATAAAAGCTATGAATACTAGAAGAAGAATGGAAGAATTGACGAATTCCATGCCCTCGAGTGTTTTGTACTTGTATTTCTTTCTCAAAGTCGCGTCTCCTTCGCCAAAATAGGTTTCAGTTTGCTTTTATACGAGTTGAGGGCATCTTGGGATCAAAATAACCAAGTCCCGGGCGAAATAGGACAAATTCACGTCACCAGCACCCAGGGTAGCGTGGGGTGCTAGCTCTGGCGCTGGAAATTCGGAGGTTCTGGAAACTACACCATAGGTAGCGCCCCATGCTACCGGTGGCGCTTGTGGATTTTTCTCTTTTCTTCCCCTTTTCGCTTCAATCCATGCACCTTCATCCTAAATTGCCTCCGGATGATTCCTACACATAAAAGTATCGCTAATTTGCACAAATCATTAAATTAAACATCCGAAATATACGAAACATGAGTAAAATACGAGGCAATATGCTTATGAATATATATACTTTAAGTTGGATATCAATAAACAGTAATATTTCTTTTTCAATTCATAAAATTTTAAAAATTGGAAGGAAAAAAAAAGCATAAGAAATGTAAGACCATAGAATAAGCAAGTCATTAGCCGTCATGTCAGTGGGTACAAGGCAATATGGGACCTATTTGTTCCCAAAATTCCAGCAGAAATTTCCAACAGTGATGGCTTCAACTCGTACTAGTGGAAGTATACATCTTTTTATTCACCCACTTTAAATTTGATAAACGAAAGTAGTGGTTAAGAGAGGTGAATATAGAATTTAAACTTTATAAATATTAATATTTAAAGCTCTTAGTATGAATATCTTGTATGTTTAAAGTATGGATTCAAAATTTGATATTTGTCGAAATTTTAGTACTCTATAGCTTTTTATAATATGTATTTATGTTATATGTACTGAAAATGCTAGGTTCATTTGAACTTGAGCCCATTGTATGTAGATTGCATTTGCGCGCCTCTAGTGATCATTTACCTTAGTCACGTTGAATACCTCATTTTCTAAAGAGTTTTTGAAGTTATGCTTTTATGTCGCATGACAAAAAATATTTATAAATTAAAGTGTCATACAAAGAATTTTAGATAAAGGGAATCGTCGCATTGATTGAAATAAAAAGTCAACCTTCTATGCAACGCAATCTACCACAAAATACCTTGGTATTACAAAGATTGTTTTGCCACACACTATCTTTGACCAAGATGAAGAAAGAAGGAATTAATTTTATTTTTGTCATTAATTCATAAACGTCACGTAGAAATTTATCAGGTTCCAATTCTAACACAAGCGGACAGTTGCAAAAAATCTATTGGTGAAATATCTCTCTTTTTTTCCTCATGAACAGTAATACCAAGAGGTTGTGTGTTCGAGTCACCCAAGAGCAAAGTAGGGAGTTCTTGGAGGGAAGGATGCCGAGAGTCTATTGGAAACAACCTCTCTACCCTAGGATAGAGGTAAGGTCTGCGTACACACTACCCTCCCCAGACCCTACTTGTGGGATTATACTGGATTATTGTTATTGTTGAACAGTAATACCAGAATTTTTAAACGGGTGCAAATTTAACACTATATTAAGTACATGTGATTGTATAAACTCACCCCTAAAGAATTTGATGGGGTTTCTTCCTAATTAGTTAAAAAAAAATATAATTTTCACTTAATTGCCTAACTTAGTTGCTCAACCAAGCTTGATCATCATCATCTTCAGTAGTGTTTGATTAGTTAAAGGCCAGCCCGGTGTACTAAGCTTCTGTACTTGTGCGCGTGATCCAGACTCTAGACAAGGGCCAGGTCGGCACACTATGCTCCTGTCCTTGTAAGCGTGATTCAGACTCCAGAGAAGGGCAAGCTCGGCATATATACTAAGCTCCTGTTGTGCGCGTGATCTAGACTCCAAAGAAGGATTGGACAACATTAGGTTTATTGTACGCAGTTTTCCTTTTCATCTAATTAGTAGTCGTCGTGGCCCACCGAAAAATTTCAAGTAAAAAAATATATAGTAAGGAAAGATCAAGGGCCTTCAATTTTTTTATCTGAACATTGAAATTACGGAGCAAAAATCGTCTTCATCACAAGGGATAGCAAGTCCCATATCATGATTGAATCCAAATTCTTCTTCAGCCCTTTGAAGCAAACTTTGGAATTCAGGATGTGTCAACCAAGAAATGGGAATTATATATCTGCTTCTATTTTCACCCACATATACTACAAAATGGCCTTTTGGGACATCTTGAGGGTATCCATTCTCATTCTTTCCAAACCTTGAACACCTTTTCATAATTTGTTTGAAGGCTGCAGTTTGAGTAAAGTGTTTGCTTGATTTCTTCAGAGCCATTTTGGTTCTTGATATAAGAAGAATTATGGGGGAAAAGCTTCAATTGGTGTGGCTTAATTTGTTTTTTGAATTGTGTGGGGAAGAATTGGAAGAAAGGAGATTATTTATGGGGGAAATAGAAAAACAAAGGCACCTGAAATGTGTGGAAATCAAGAAACTAAATTGCTTTTGTTTAGGGATTAGTCTTGTATAAGGGCATTGAGTCTCTTTTGTTCTTTCTTCCGTTGGTCCTATGCCCTACTTTTGTCACCCCCCCTAAAAACACTACTTTTGGACCACTCACCTCCCTATAGCTAACCCCAAAATGCAGCCCTGGTGACTGGTATTCCTTTTTATCTTTAATACAAGGACAACTCGGTCTACTTAGGCTTTCGTTGTGGGTAGGGTCGGGAGAAGGGACGAATCACATTGAATATATTGTATGTAAAAGTGCTTTGCATGTTTTTATGCAAAGCTATTTTCACGACTTGAATCTGTAATCTTACGTGACAGTAACTCTTCCAGTTGCACTAAAGCTTTGATTGGTAAAAGATTTTTAATATAATATAAATAGCAATGGTAAAGTTGTCTCCATATGACTTATAGGTCATATGTTCGAGTTTTGGAAGCCGCCACTAATGCTTGCATTAGGGTAAATTGTCTACATCATGTCCCCTGGCGTAAGGCCCTTCCCCGATCCCTATATAAATGCGGGATATCTTGTGCGCTGAACTACTTTTTTTTTATAAATAGCAACGGGGTTCTGAAGAAGTATTTTTGCAGGAGTCCGGAACCCAATTGTGGTTCTTTTGGACTCAAAAAACATAAATAGGTGATAAAAAGAAGGTGACATTTTTATATATAGTGCCACAATACTTGACGCTATACATTAACGTTAACTGTGTCGTTAATGTATAGCGCCAAGTATTGTGGCACTATACTGAAAAAGCTGACACGCCCAGGTATAGCGCCATAATACCTGGTGTTATACATAAATTTTTAAAAATAGAACCGTCTTCTTTATCGTCGTTCTATTCTCCTCCTCAATATTTTACTCCTCTTTCTTCTTGGTCCCCCATACCCGCTGCCCACGATTTTAAAAAAAGTAATTTATGGTTCCCCCCATCACATAAAAGTTGTAGAACGTAGGTCCCACATTCGAGTAGAGCTTCGTATTATTGTTGATTCATACTTTCGAAGTCAAAATTTCAATCTATTTGCTTTCCGAAAATTCTAAATCGAGGTATTTCAGTTTATTTTAAGTTGAAACTTTTATAATAATGCATATTATTTGATTTGTATGTGTTCTATTTCGGTTTTTTTTTCGAAACTAGCATGTTAAATTTATCCGGATTTAATATTAGTGTTTTATAAAAAAATAAATATCCTGATTTATATATATGTGTTTTCATGCCGTTTTGTGTTTTATTTGCAATTAAATTTATTTGTTGTTTATATTTAGTTTAGATTATTTTTTAGCGCAGTAAAATCTAGACCTTTTAAGCATAGTAAAACGTAGACCCTTTTAGCGTAGTAAAATTTAGAGCCTTGTAGCGTAGTAATATGTAGTATTTTAGCTTAGAATTCCTTTTGTTTAAGTATCTTATACTGGTAGTTGAAAATGCAAACTTTGTACAATTAAGTTAATAATTGTATCAACACACATAATTAGTAATTTGTACAATTAAGTTATTAAAAAATATGAATTTAAATTATAAAAAAACACATAATTATTAATGATAGTTTGGTGCCACTGGGCCTCAAAATATCGAGCCCGGAACCCATAGGCAGGTATATATATATATATATATATATATATATATATATATATATATATATATATATATATATATATATAATTTGTACAATTAAGTTATTAAAAATTATGAATTTAAATTATAAAAAAACACATAATTATTAATGATAGTTTGGTGCCACTGGGCCTCAAAATATCGAGCCCGGAACCCATATATATATTGTACAATTAAGTTATTAAAAAATATCAATTTACAGTTGACGACATGGACGCGACTATACATCCCGACCCTCGAACGTTGGATCTATTAGCCCTACATCCCCAGCATAGATCTGAGTATATATAGGACGGACAGTTGCTTACGCAGACTTTCCGGGCCAGGAGAGTGCATCTATTGTGGGAGTTTTTGAGTCCTCCCCGGGTTCTACATCCCCGCGTGGTCCATTACCTGGAGGAGATGGGATTATATAGGATTATTAGGATTGGCCGGATACAGCTCGACTAAGCTTTGATCACGGCCTTGATTGAGCGGTGGCGACCGGAGACGCACACTTTCCATTTGCCCATCGGCGAGGCCACCATCACACTCCAGGACGCTGAGATTTTATATGGCCTGTCCGCTGATGGCTTGCCAGTTTTACTGCCTGCGACCATGAGATATTATTCGCGGCAGGTATATTGGGATATGTTGCACATGCTCACGGGTTTCATGCCGGAGGACGAGGAGGTAGCGTCTAGGTCCAGTCGTATACAGTTGGTCCCCATTAGAGACCACCTGGTGCAGATCCACCATGCTATCACCGACGAGTCAGTGGAGGTGGATGTACAGCGATATACGAGGTTGTTGTTGCTCCTTCTATTTGGGGGGGGGGTCTTGTTTCTGAACACTTCGGGGAACCTAGTGAGCCTCCGTTTTCTGCATCATATTGCTCGGTTCGAGGATATAACCATCTACAGCTGGGGTGGTGCTGTCATCTCATATCTATACAGGCAGATGTGTCCGGCTTGCATCGGCACACAGAAAGACGTTGGTGGCTTTATGCCGCTTCTACATGTGACAACATATTCAAATAATATGTCCATTAGTTACAATTCTACCTAGTTATAGTTAATCTTATACTTTACGTCAACTTTGTATGTTAGGTTTGGGTCTGGGAGCGATTTTTGTAGTTTCGGCCACCACTACCACAACTACCAGCTAATGTAGAAATTCCGCAACTCCCTCTAGCCTGTAGGTGGGTTATGCGTCGTACTCTTGCACGAGAGTATGATGTCCATCATAATCTCCCCCTCTGCAGGGATGTGTTGGATCTGCTGGAGGACGCATAGGTGAATATCTAACTAAACTTACCTGTTATAGACTAACTTAGTGTTGCGCATACTAACGGTTTGTGTTCTTATTTGATAGTTTATCTGGACGCCGTACAACGATGAGGTGATAGGTACCCTGCTAGCGTATTGCACGTTCGGTCGACATATTTGGAGGGCTTCTGCCCCGCTCATATGCCTCGATATTGTCGAGCATCATGCCTACGAGCGGGTATTTCGTCAGTTTGGACTGCCGTAGCCTATACCGACTCTGACTGCATGGCATGCTTTACATTATGAGACGGATGATCGGTCCAGGGCGGGCGACACATTTATGGCATGGCTTAACGAGCAGTTGGGTACTTGGGACAAGCGAGGGGACTTGACCCCACCTCCGCAGCACTTTCCTATTCAACGTTATATGGCATGGTACCGCACTGTTTCCCGACTTTTTATCGGGAATCCAGTTCATCAGGCACACGGTCGGTATGTCCCATACGCCGGGAGACACGAGGCCCTGGTATGTTTTCTGTTATTATTAATTATATACATGTAATTTAGTACCAAATGTGTAGTTTATATTTTTTACTTTGTGCAGGCAATTGGATTGCATACCGTCTATCATATGGGGTAGCAGATGCAGAGTCATGTCCACGATCCTGTGGCCATGCAGGAGTATAGTCGTCGACTCATGGATGTGGCTGGCCAGACACTGCAGCGAGCCCGATCGGATCAGCGTTTGGCATACGAGGCTGATTATATGGACCCAGCGCAGTACCATCGAGGTCGTGGTATCCCACGAGCTGGTGAACTGGTGGTGCCGGACGACGTGGTCGTGGGCGGAGAGGAGGTGGTCCCCAGTAAGGAGGCGTTGAGGCTCCTGCTGATGATGTTGTTGCTGATATGGCAGGAGGCATGCATGAGACGGACATGCTGTCTTACAGCCTTGGAATTTATCGCACTCCAGTGCCATCGCAGGTGACCCCATCGGGTCAATTATTGATCACGGGCTCAGATATTCAAGGAGTGGATTGGGGTAGATACTTCCCAGGCCCGTCTACCACTGTTGAGGATCGACCGACCCAATATTTTTATAGTGGGCGCCGACTGAGTTATGGCTCCACATCACATGCTCAGGTATGAGTTTATTAGTATTGAATTTGAATTTGTTTTAACTGTAACTTATTTATTTTCTTTAACTTTATTAATTTCCTTTTTAAGGCTTCATGCGATGCAGCGACAGATGACTACATTCAGGATCTAGACACGATGATGGTAAGACAATATAAATTGTTGTGAATTGTTATGTAGTTTTCTATACTAAGTTTCATATTATTATGTAGCCTTCTACTGGAGCTGACAGCACTACCGATACATTTCATCCTGCGCCGCATCCGGCTATAAGGAGATGACTTGATGATGATGATCCTGATAGCGTACCTGGGCGGGAGGGGATGCACCTCAGGCCAGCGGCTGCATTGAGACTCACCGGATGCGGGACACATTGACATGGTGTAAATAATATTTTTGTATACAGTAACAACAATATTTAATCGAATATTCCCATTACTTTTTTTAGTTCTCCATTCGTTTGATAGTTTCATAAAATAAAATTTTGAACAACACAAGCACTTAAACTTAACTTCCACTTCAATTAAAATAAAATTTAGTACAACACAAGCACTTAAACTTAACTTCCACTTCAATTAAAATAAAATTTAGTACAACAAATAAGGAAAACATTACTACAGCACAAACACAAAATAGCAGGCCAACATAATAAAAATACATGAAATATGAAAAATACACTAAACACATACATGCCAATGTTTAGCCCCGGTTGCCATTATTCTCCGCTCCAACCACTTATATCGTTCTTCCAGTTGTTCTTTTTCTTCTTCCACCTCTTTCAGTTTAGCCTTCACCTCTGCATGTTCCAGTTTATATTTCTTTTACGTTCCTTTTGTGCTTCACAATTCCATTGTGTTTTCCATTTTTCTTCTCCCACCTCCTTCAGTTTCGCCCTCAAGTCTGCAATAATTTTATTTGCTTTCTTTTTCATGTTCCCGTTGTGTTAAACACATATTATGAAGAAACTGCAGTTGTTCTCTGTAACATTCCTTATAACATGGTTCATCAACCCATTCCTCAAAATCACAAATAGGTTTGCCGGGAACCTTGTAAAACTGGTTCATACAACGCCAGTAGCGGCGTCCAACTTCACCACCATCGCAACAATTTTGCATCAAGCATGCTTTTTCACAGTTGCACTTTGGTGGATGAAGAGGTTGAGCCATTTGTGAAATATTTGCTTTTAGTAAAAAAAATAAACCTTACTTTTAATGAAATATTTACTTTTAGTAAATTTTGAGCACAAAAAATAACTACAATGATCTCGTTATTTATAGGCGAGACAACACACACATAACGTACTATCTAATGGTGCTATATTTTGCGTGTTAAATATCATGATGTTGACAAGACAATTTATGTCAGCTGGTCAGCCTTTTCAGTTCGACAAGACAACACACACATAATGTACTATCTAATGGCGCTATATTTTGCGTGTTAAATATCATGATGTTGACAAGACAACTTTATGTCAGCTGGTCAGCTTTTTCAGTTCGACAAGACAACACACACATAATAAATATACAGATAATTTTATTAAATTATTATTTAAATAGGTAAAATGGGAAAGTACAAATCATAATTAACAAGCATAATTTTATTTCATAAATCTTGCAACATAGACATAACAACTAATTATTACAACATTAACTCATGGGTAGTTAGGTACACTAGAAGAACATCCACCCCGAGCTTGATTACTGTTGCCACCCAAAGGATATTTTCTACGGTCGTGTCCTGTTTGCGAGCATATACCACATTTGCGCGCATAAACGGTGTCACTAACATCCATTTGGTTCCGTATACGCATTCTCTTCTGCACCTGTCTTTTACGCAAATAGGACTTGTTACACACCATTTTAAATGGTTCCTGAGGCCAATAATGCTCAGCACCCACTGGCTGCAACTGACCACTATATGTGTTTAGGTACTTGGAAACACTATATTGTTGATCAACATAGTTGGTCTCCGCATAACCAACACGTTGAAAACACTTGATGGCATGTGAGCAAGGCATGTGGTGGATGGACCATTTCCCACAGGATCATAACCTTGCAGATTCATTTACAGTATGTACATTATTACCCCGATTATTATGGATCGCGGTACGAACTTCAAAAATACCTCTTTCGTTATCATACTGCAAAAATGAATGCCAATGTGCTCGCCGTCTGTATTTCTCAAATCTTTTCATAGACACTGGCATTAATTCAACACCCCTCTCCATCGATTCCGTTGCAGCTGCAGACCGTTCAACAAATCTCTACGCCATCTGCTTGAACGACATCCGCACCATGGCTGTGACGGGCAATCCTCTTGCCGACTTCAATAACCCGTTGAAGGACTCTGACACGTTTGTAGTAAGAATTCCCCATCGTCTGCCACCATCCGCATGCAACGTCCACTTTTCAGGGTCATGTCGCATTAACCAACGATAGGCTGCCTCGTCTTCTTGCCTGATAGAATCCATATGCCTCTGGAATTTATGTTGTTGGTGGTCTGTTGCTTCCGTCCACATCAAACCATGTAGATCCTTGTTGGGATGTGCCTTCTGGAAATTGGCCTTCAAGTACCTCACACAGTAACGGTGGTATACATAAGGTTCTTGCCATGCAGGCAAGTTTTCCACAGAACTTAATATACCACTGTGATGATCAGATATTAGACAAATACCTGAACGCTGTTTGACAACGTGCTATTTTAAGTGGTTCCAAAATAGTGTCCACGTCTCTGTGCTTTCATTGGCACAAAAGGCAAAAGCTAGAGGAAATATATGTACATTAGCATCCACTGCCATGGCTATCAATAGCTTGATATCGTACTTTCCATAGATATGAGTTCCGTCTATGGATATTACAGGCCGGCAATGCGAAAAACCATCAATTGCTGGCTTAAACACCCAGAACACGTAATTGAATATGTATTCTGGTATTCCCGGACTCTGCTCAAGCTTCCATTCAACAATTGTCCCGGGGTTAAAGTGCTGCAGTGCGGCTATGTACTTTGGTAGAGATGTAAATGACTTATCCCAATTACCATAGACAATTTCAAACTCTCGTTTGTGCACGAAAAATGCCATTCTTTTCGTTATGGTATGGCCATATTCCTGGTGGACTGATATAATGCACTTTTTGATTATATACCTTATGGATGCTTCGAGGTGCGGAATAAGTACAAGAGAAATCAAGTCAATATCCAAGTTAAAGTGATTCCCGTTGAATGTGTCCATTTCGCAGTGTGGGTGGGAATGTATTTACCCACTTTCCACATACTTGTCTTCTTCTTGGTCGCACGCAACATCCAATTACATGGCTAAAACCACCTGCGGCAAACAACCTTGTATTCCATCGAACTTCACTCCCGTACCTGCATCTCACGACACTCTATTACGTCGTGCATTTGACAAGCCCTGCTTAAGCGCGCTTTATCCGAAAAAATCATCCCCTTTGCAAGCACCGTTGGTCTAGACTCATCCCACATTGTTGTCCGGATTTCATTAAAATCCCTTGTGAGAGCTTCCATATCCGGCACGGTTGTCAAGTTATCAATGTAAGGAATCTCCCTTGAATGAAACGACACTTCGGACTCGTACACTCTTCGTCTAGGGGGTCTCTCTTCAAATCAGGTCTTTCCTCCTCATCCTGCTCATCACCATCCTCACGAGGAAAGGGTGTCTCGTCTTCGGATTCATCGGCATTGTTATCGTAATCATTGTTCTGTTCCTCACTCTGTGCATCTGCCAGATCCCGATGTAATACGTCGTTTTCGGTCAATTGAGTGAATACGGGTGGTTCAACTTGCTCGGTTTCACTGCACAACCAACAAAAATATAAGCTACTGAATTAATAAATGCTTTCCATATGGCTATATTACTTCACTTACAAGTCGTAATGTGATGAAATTCCATGATGGACTATTTCAATTAGGTGATGACTACCAGATGGGCCACTTGTAAAATTCATATCCGGCCGGTACCCCTATTAAATATATGAGCGTTAATACAAATTCAATACGCCAAAAATATACATAATTAACACAAATGAAAATTGAAGTTTACCACTCGTCTTGTGAATTATGGAAAACAGGGTATAAATTATTTTCTCGCTGCTCATTCGTCGGCGGTGATAAGTTTAAATCAAGGAAAACTCTTTCATCCAGACCCTGTCCGGCAAAAACTGCTCTAAAATAATCACCCGATGACTGGGGGTTATCTCTACTACGCACAACCTCATTTTTTGGAACGTCTTCGACCTTCACGTACATCTCCAACATTATGATTACAAGAAATTTCCGGCATTCGTCCGGAATCCTCAGAAAATCACTCAAAGTTTCATCATCGTCGATGTTAAACTCCGAGTAAAAAGCAACCCCCTGCGGAGTGACGAAATACGGATATCTTCCGATTACTTTAAGTATCACTGAACGTTTCCTCACACTCATTTTTTTGCATACCAACGATATCAATTTATCGTACTCCATTGTAAGTGGCAATTTAACATGACACTGAGCAAGTAAACTGTAGCCCACCGAGTTATTCTCCATCACAACCCCCCCCCCCCCCCCCCAATATAATGAAACTCTTATTCTACGCTCTTCAGACATAATGAAAAAATGCTGGAGAATTTAACAACAATAGACGTTTCAACAAGAGTTAACAACTTTTTTGAATGAATTTCTATATAATCCTAACCTCTTTATATAGGGAATGGCTAGCCGAGATTTATATATATATATATATATATATATATATATATATAGCACCCAAAAAGTTGGCACTATACGCTTTTGAATCATTGAAGCCAGGAATTATTGGTGGGGCCAGGAAAAAGGAGTATAACGCCAAAATTCCAGGCGCTATATATAAAAATTTATGTATAGCGCCATGTATTTTGGCGTTATACCTGGGCGTGTCAGCTTTTTCAGTATAGTGCCACAATACTTGACGCTATACATTGACGGCACAGTTAACGTTAATGTATAGCGCCAAGTATTGTGGCACTATATATAGAAATGTCACCTTTTTTTATCACCTATTTATGTATTTTGAGTCCAAAAGAACCACAATTGGGTTCCCGACTCATTTTTGCAGGTATATATGATAGTCGTGAGAGGCGCCAGGATAGTACATAGGGGGTAATGAGGGTACATTTTGTACATGCATATATAATTATATTATAGTTACTTTGTCGGAAACTATCAAGTTCGTTGGATTTTAAGGTATCCTGTTTGTGATTCAAGTTCGTTGGATTTTACAATATTTATTACCTTCTCGGTTTTTGGCCTTTGTTAATCTTATAGTTCTACTAAAAGGTTTTTCTGTTTATAGAGTATCAAACAAATCCCACATATTCCAGCTTCAAATTTTTAACCAGATATTCTTATTTGGTATGAATTGACTAGCTGAAAATTCAATATTATTTATGGTGGCGGTTATGGTGGTGGAGGGAAAGAAAATTTTAGGGTTAGAAAACAAATAGAGGGAAAGAGTAAAATAGGTTAGGGGCGTTGAGGTGGCATGCCACGTGGCATCCACCTCATCAAATGTCAGTGTCACATAAGATTGGATGTGCACCTTGGACAATCTTAAAAGAAAAAGGATATATTTGAACCAATAGTATTATAACAAAAGTATATATTTTGACCCAAAGTATAACGAGAAGTATATTTAAACCTTTTCTCATAATACATAGGTATGTTCGGTCCTTTTCCGTTTTCAAATTTGAGTGTAGCTTCCTAGGAAAACACTACCAATATGAAGATGTTCTTTTGATATTTTTTACTATCTCTATAGCTACAGTTGTGTTTTCACATATAACCAAGAAATAGACTTGTTCACTCACTCCTTTTTCTAATTTTGGTATATGAAACGTTTAACTCTTTTAGTTAGTTGGCCCGTTTACTAAGGTAGTACTAATAGATAACTTGTATATTTTTTAATGAAAGAAAACCTATCCATTTACCGTTTCTTTTTATTTTAGGGGGTAGGGTATTAGAGGGGAGGGATTCAATGCCACTGTGTTTTAGCCTATCTATCTAATGCCATTTTACCAGAATTTCAAAGAGTTTAAGTTATGTACATCGATACGGTAGTTTTTTCTTAAACTATCAGGTTACCTAAAAGATATCTACTGGTAATTTGTTTTTTAAAATGTGAGATTTGTAATCTTGAAAATAAGAAAGGAACGGTTACCTACTATAACAAATAAAAGTTACCTGATGCTGTAAAAAAAAATTCTTATACTAACTGTCACGACCCGGAATCCCCACCATCGGGACCGTGATAGAGCCGAATATTACGCTTGTTAGACAAGCCAATGTTAGAGATTTATTAGTCAATCCTTCTACATTTCAGTATTAACAATAAGCAAGCTATAACAAGTCGAAATGAACACGGAAGTAAATAAATAACAACTTTGATTATATACTATTACTATCCAGAAATCGGAGTCACAATTCACGAACATTCTAAGATTTTACTACAAGTATTTATTCGAAAGAAAATATAACTATTTGCGAAATAAAGAAAGAAGTAAAGTATGGGGTATAGAAGGGGACGCTAGGGTCTGCGGACGCCGACAGGTCTACCTTGGGTCTCCTAGTCGATAAATCCTACAACAAATTCCTCTCTTATTTCCTCTTATTAACATAAACAACAGAATATAAATAAAAGTATTGCAGCGTGCAACCCGATCCCACCATATCAAAATAATCACATTCAATGTTAGTTGTTCCGTACGTACAGAAATTTCACAATTCAAATCACATAACCCTTCCAAAGGCTTAACTTCAAACCAAAATAATTAGGAAGTTTGTACACTATGAAATTTTACACAAGTAATACTGCTCAGCGAGACCAATCCGGGATATACCATGAAAGTACCAATAACCAGCTTAAGCAAATAATAGGAGACAATGAAGCTACGAAATAATTAATACCTTCAACTAAGAGAAGAAATATTTAGCAAGTAGCAATTAAGCATGGAAATACAAGTAAATCATGTAATAGTTACGACATGGGAAGAGACAATATGAGAAAAACGGAAAGAAACAGGCAAAAATAGATAAATTGACAGCACATAAGTACTCGTCACCTCACATATACGCCGCTCACATGAATTTCATATAGCAAATAAGTCAAGAGTTCCTAATCCCTCGAGTCAAGGTTAGACTGAATACTTACCTCGCTCCAAAAGCCACTTAATGCTCAATTACCACTTTTCCTCTAGTATCCACCTCCAAACCACTCATATCTAGCCACAATTAACTCAATAACATCAAATATTGCTAAAGGAATCAATTACAATGCACAAATTTTGATTTTCCAAACTTTTCTCCAAAAAGTCAAAAATCGACCCCGGGCCCGCTTGGTCAAAATTCAAGGTTTGAACCAAAACTCATTTATCCATTCACCCCCGATCCCGATTATGTCATTAGTTTTGAAATCCAACCCCAATTTGAGGTCTAAATCCCAATTTTCCGAAAATCTCTATTTCTACCCAAACCCCCAATTTCTACCATGGAAATCCTAGATTTTAGGTTGTAAATTCATGAAATGTGACGGAAAATTAAAAGAAAGTGAGTTAGGATCACTTACCAAAGTTTTGGGGAAGAATTGGTCTTGGAAGAATCGACTCTAGGGTTCTAGGATTTGAAAATTTGAAAAATGTGAGAAAATCCCGTCTAAGTCTCATTTACCCAACTACAAATGTCGCAAATTCTACCTGGGCTTCGCAAATGTGAACCCCTTCTTATTTACACATTGTTTGCAAATGTGAGGTATAGTTCACAAATGCGAATATGGGCAAGATCGCAAATGCGACCATGTGATCGCAAATGCGAAAAGCACCCCTCCCTAGTTCCCATCGCAATTGCGAGTAATTGTTTGCAATTACGATCATTGGCCTCCACATCTACTCTTCCCAAATGCGATGAGTAGGTCACAAATGCGAACCCAACAGTGGTCGCAATTGCAAAGCTTGGTCTCGCAATTGTGAGATCAGAGGCCTGCTGTCACACCTCATTTTTCTACCCAGAAAGGGGTGTAAGGGAGTTTTTCCAATTAAAGTGACAATAATCGAAATGAAATTATTTATTCAAATGCAGAGTCGCCACTTGGGATAATTTATGGTGTTCCAAGTCACTGGTTTTAAATCCTGAATCGAGGAAGTTTGACTATTATTTATGGCCTGCAAACACAGAAATCCGGGTAAGAAATTCTGTTAATCCGGGAGAAGGTTTTAGGCATTCCCGGATTTCGTTGTTTAGCATGGTTGCTCAACTATTATTATTGGCCTATTTATCTGATTAATTACATATTTTTATACCTATTGTGAATTTTTAACCTTTGACCGTTTTTAATTATTCATCTAACCACTTTTAGGATATATGAAAATTATTTCAACGAGTCACGATTGTCTCGCACTCATTTGTTTTTTGTACACATTGTGAATCATGTCACGGGAACCGTACTCATGATCTACAACACGTTTAATTTATTAATATTATTAGAAGTTGTGGCCGAGTCACATAAAATGTGCTCCCAGATTTGAAAATTATATATCACAACTATGTCACAGAAATGATACCCGTACCTGTGATGATTACTTACACACCAAAAAGTTTTCTTACCCATGTGTAGTCGGCCTAAAACCATGCTCCTAGCATTTTAATTAAAAAAATCTAGAATAAAAGAAATGATAAAACATTTTCAAACTCAATTCAATATACGTCATTTTAACTTTTAGTCCAAACCCATGGCCTAAGAACTTTCAAGCATCCAGACAATTATCTAATCTACTTAATTCTGTTAATTTAATTCTTTCATTATCAAGGTGTTAATTTCTGAAGCCTATCCTTTGATGAAGAAATGCAACAAAGAAACAAAAACTTAGTTTAACTATTAAGTCCCTCTAATCACAGATTAAACTAACCAACATTCCAATAACAATCAACTAAACAAAATGGAGTGAACAAATATTACTAGGACATTCCCAAAACGCAACAGCAAATATGAACATGTTTGTGAAAGAAGTAGTGTAATAGTTTATATTCGAATGACTTACAAAACACAGGCTCAGTTGGAAATGAACAGATACGGAAATGAACAAAGACCGACGCGTGGAATCTCAGTTGGAATCGACGGACTAGAATGACAGATGATGAACTAACCAATTTCCGGTGAAGCTCGTCGGCAATAGAGGTGAGACAGAAAAGCCGAGAGAGCGAGAGGGATTTGGAGGGGTGAGGTTGTCTCCCTATTTTTGTCTTCTTCTTATCCGTTTTTCCGCTAGGTCAGCTGGAGTGTGGCTGTAGGTTCATTTTCCGGCGAGATTGTCGGGCATCGTCGAGGTAGTTGCTGGTTAAGGGCGTGGTGGTGAGGCTCTTTGTGTGAGTGTTGAACGACTGATGCTTGTCCTCAGGTCTATGGCATTCTCTGTTAGGGTGTCTAGGTTCTTTTGTTGTTTAGGTTGAAGAGGAAGAAGAAAGTTTTTGGATCAACATGAACAAGGCTGGCTCCTTGGTCTCTAGGGTTATTAGCGTTTGTTTTTTTTTGTTGGAGAAGATGATTCCTAGCGTCTGTTTTATCAGTAAACGGCTTATGTGGTTATGGAGATTATGGTTTTTGGTTAAGAAGATGATGAAAAAGGGTCTTAGGGTTTTTTCATTTTTTGAAGATGAAGGACCAAATCTGATGGGTGTCCTCTATGATCAAAACGGCTGGTCCTATGTCCAGGTTAGGGGTCCCTTTTTAATGTCTTTCTAGGGTTTTAGGGGTATTGGGCTTGTGTTATTATGGGCTAGATCCGAATTTGGCCAAATTTTGGCCAAATTTAACTTTTAAAATGGCCATTTAACTCTACTAGACTAAAAAAATATTAATTCCTAAAATAACAACGACAAAATTGTGAAATCATTTCTAATTAATTAAAGTAAAAATAAAAATTATAAGTGAAACTATTTTATATTAATTAGCTAAATAAAAGAAGATATTTTTGTAATTTTTTTTTCATGACAAAATAAAGTAAAAGAGTCAAAACTAATTGAAATAGCGATATTAGGCCTAAACTAAATATTTGTATGCTAAAATATGTAAAATCTTGGGGAGGGTCAAAAATTACATGTCTACAGTTGCCCCTCTTTGACTGGAAACGCGAAGAGTTTTCAGACAAAGAACGATGAGACATGTTTTTTGACCCAACCCTGATTTAGAGAGACCAAAGACTAAGAGAAATGAGAGTGACTGAGCCCTGGTATCTGAGCTGCCTACATATCCTTGGCTATAAAGGAATCAGGCCACGTATAGTTCAGAAGTAGGAACAGTGATGGAGTATACCGAGGTGGTGAGCCGATTGAGGTGTCGTTCCGTTGAGGTTCTGATCCGCAGTCCTGTTATTACATCAAAAATGAAAAAGACCAACTAAGCCTGTCAGCTATGAGTTACAAGATTCCTATCTATAAGTCTTCTGAAGCTTGATCTTGAGTCTTGAATGGTTATTCATGCAGACTTTTGATTTAACCTTGGTGCTTGCTAGCTGTAGGTGCTGGTTCATTCTTCCACGGCTTCTTCGAATCAAGACCGGACACGCAGTGCTCGTGACTTCAGCCACGTATTGAGCAGTTCACATCTTTTCCTGCTTCTGCATTTTGGATTCACTTCTTTTTTCTTTATTTTGTTATGGATTGATACTACTTATATTGATCATCTCGGACTGTTGACTCGCCTTCTTACCGCGAGCTTCTGCTACTTCTAACTTGAATTGAATTCTGCAATGCCTTCCCTCATTCTCCAAGTGGGCGCCTACTACTGACTTGAAACTTGGAATAATTCCAAAATGAATTCCCTTGTTCTTCTAGGTGGGTGCCTGCGCCTTAAACTTGAAATGAATTCCCTTGTTCTCCAGGTGGTCTCCTGATGCTGACTTAAAATTTGAAATAAGTTCCCTTGTTTTCCAGGTGGCCACCTGCAACTTAAACTTGAAATGAATTCCCTTGTTCTCCTGGTGAGCGCCTGCAACTTAAAATTGAAATGAATTCCCTTGTTTTCCAGTTGGGCGCCTGATGCCAAAACATGAAATGAATTCCTTTTTTTTCCAGGTGGGTGCCTGATGCCAAGACTTGAAATATATTCCCTTATTTTTCAGGTGGGCGCCTGATGCCAAAACTTGAAATGTATTCCCTTGTTTTCTAGGTGGGCGCCTGATGCCAAAACTTGAAATGAATTCCCTTGTTTTCCAGGAGGGCGCCTGATGCCAAAACTTGAAATATATTCCCTTGTTTTCCAGGTGGACGCCTGATGCTTAAACTAGAAATGAATTCCCTTGTTTTCCAGGTAGGCGCCTGATGCCAAAACATGAAATGAATTTCCTTGTTTTCCAGGTGGGCGCCTGATGCCATAACTTGAAATGTATTCCCTTGTTATCCAGGTGAGTGATGGATGTTGACTCGAAATGAATTCCCTAGTTTTCCAGGTGGGCGTTTGATGCCAAAACTTGAAATGAATTCCCTTGTTTTCCAGGTGGGCGTTTGATGCCAAAACTTGAAATGAATTCCCTTGTTTTCCAGGTGGGCGCCTGATGCCAAAACTTGAAATGTATTCCCTTGTTCTCTAGGTGGGCGCCTGATACTGACTCGAAATGAATTTCCTTGTTATCTAGATGGGCGCCTGATGCTAAAACTGAAAATGAAGTCCCTTGTTATCCAGGTGGGCACCTGATGCTGAAAACTGAAAATGAATTCCCTTGTTATCCAGGTGGGCACCTGATGCTGAAACTGAAAATGAATTCCCTTGTTATCCAGGTGGCCACCTGATGCTGAAACTAAAAATGAATTTCCTTGTTATCCAGGTGGGCGCCTGATGCTGAAAACTAAAAATGAATTCCCTTGTTATCCAGGTGGGAGCTTGATAGTGACTCGAAATGAATTCCCTTGTTTTCTAGGTGGGCGCCTGATGCTAAAACTGAAAATGAAGTCCCTTGTTATCTAGGTGGGCGCCTGATGCTGAAAACTGAAAATGAATTCCGTTGTTATCCAGGTGGGCGCCTGATGCTGATATTGAAAATGATTTCCCTTGTTATCCAGGTGGGCACCTGATGCTGAACTTTGAAAATGAATTCCCTTGTTATCCAATTGGGCGCTTGATGCTGATATTGAAAATGAATTCCCTTGTTACACAGGTGGGCACCTGATGCTCATCTTTGAAATGAATTCCCTTGTTTTCCAGGTGGGCGCCTGTCATTACAACAAAACATATAGAACAAAAAAACTTTTCTGCCTCAGTTTGATACTGGGAACATCTGTGAGTGTTAACCGAATTATGTTATCCAAAAGAGCTATAAGAATTTAAAAGCTAAATCCCATTATCGAGGAGGGCCTTGAAAATTAAAATTAAATCTCATTATCTATGAAGGTCTTAAAAACATAAAACTAAAACCAATAATCCACGAGGTCCTGAGGATTTGAAATTAAATCCCATTATCCAAGAGGGCTCTGACAACTTGAACTTAAATCCCATTATCCAGGAGGCTCCTAAAAACTTTAAATTAAATCCCATTATCCAGGAGGATCATGAGAACTTACGGTTGAATCTATCTGGTGTACGCTTTCCTCACGGAGGGTTCCTCCAGAACACGAAATATTCTGCCCCTGTTTCAAACAAAGAAAACTTGTGAGTTCAAACATGGTAGTTGGTTTGTGGCCTTGACTTTGAGGGTTATTGCTCCTTCACTTCCCATGATAACTTTGATTTCAACTCGAAAGATTGCTTGTTTATTGACTAACCACTTTCTCTGTCACTCTTATCACAGAAAATACCTCTGATCCGTTCAAACCCAATACCCTCTATCTGTTGCATTATGCTCATGAATTTATATATACCGAACCTTTGTATTTCACATGAATCCCAAAGCACATTGATTGTTACCAACTCAGTGCGCATACTGTTCTTTCCTAACGTATGCCACTTTGATGTGCTAGCCAGATTTTGTTTTGTGCAATTGAAAGCTAGTGGCAAATTTGGAAGTCATTTCTCACTTGTTCTGACCAAACAGACCGAGGAAGAGGAAGTAAACAAGACAAAAGAACATAGTAAAGGACAATGGAAAGAAATGATTCCTAACAAGAAAACTACAAAGTAGAAATTTATCAGATGTGGATACCAACTCTAATGACTGTGACATGCACCTTTGGATTAAGCGGCCTAATCTGTCAAGCAAGTCTAATGTTCAACTCTTGTTGTACCTCTGAGTCGTGAAACTGGGCTTCCATGCTCCGATTATCCTATCTGATTCACGGTCCTTATTTGACTTGTAGTGCCCGAAGGGTTTTCACCAATAAGACTCTCTCATTTTTTCTTTTCTTCTTTTTTTTCCTCCGATTTTGCAGATGACAAGGCATTAACCACGATAGAAATACCATATGCTCCTGGGATGTCTGACTCGACACTCTCAAAGATTATCTGAGAGGTCTTTTTTAGACTGTAATATGGCTTTTGGACAAGGTTAGAAAGAAAGGATATCATAAAGTCTCAAAATAACTAAGACAACGGGGTTAATTTATTTACAACTTTTGGAATTCATTCTAAAAACTTTGCCCCAATTTCTAAAACAATGTAATTTGATTCTCTTTTTTTTCTGTTTTTCTTTTTGAAATAGAATTTCTAAAAAAGACTGCCCCATTCTCGACTTCATGGGATTATAAAATATTTTTTTTGGTGCGACCGAACTTTAAGGCTGCCTACGTATCTTATGGTGACAAGAATCAGGTCGAACGTAGTTCAAAAGACTACTTTTTGTTACTATTTTCCTTTTTTTTCTTATTTTTTTTTCTTTTCTTTTTTCTTTTTTTTCTTTATCTCTATTTCTCTCTTCTTTTTCTTGAATTTTCCTTTTGGAATGCACTTTTTTTAAAATAAACCTATGGGGGCATGAACTTTTTTTCCTGTATGACTCTAACTTGATTCCAAAAGAGGGGAAGTCAAAGAAATCAGTACAGGCTCAAAAGGGTTTCTAATGATATAAGTGTTTGGGTAGCTGAAAGAGGGCCTCCCAATCACTAAAAATGCTAGGTACAACACATGCACCTTGAAGATGAAAAAGGAATATCATGTACAACATTTCTTTTGTAGCTTCAACATTGATATCACTGATATGCCTTCCAATTTTCTTTAGTGCCTTGTTAAGTACAAAACTCTTGTTGGATGATTCCCTCTTCACAATGGATATCCTCCGTCAATTCGGAGCAAACCCTCTTGACTTTATCTTGTAAATTGAGATACACTTGAACTCAAAGTTGCTTGCTTCAAATTATCCGGGATGCATTCTCCTTTAACGAATTCTTGTCATCCTATTAACTTCCCAAGTTATCCGCCTCAGTTTCGCACAGTTCGGGCTTCAAACGATCTCAAAATGTCCAAATCTGTACTTATTTCCCTCAAACATCCCTATCATCTTCAAAATTATTTCATTGCTTCATAATACTAACTTTTAAGATCAGGCCTAGAATTATGCGTGCATGTCATATCACTTGAGCCAGTATGAAAAGAACTATAAAAGGAAAAGGGAACTAAACAAAAACTGACTAGAATAACAGAAAATAGGAAATTTCTTTAGACAGATGGTGAAAGAGTTTGAACAACAAAACAAGTAAAATAAACTGGGGTTACAACCCTGAAACAAAACTAGACAACACTAAACGAGCTACTGCGACTAAACAAACTAGGCAAAATAAAAGGGTAGAAGGGTTTGAGTCACAAGATGATATTCGAATTACAACCCTGAAATAACCCGGACAACAGAAATGACAACAAAATAAACCACAAGAACTCCTCCCTGACTAGCCAAGAAAAGAGTGTCTTTCCAATTACCAATTTCGATATCTTAGCCACTGAGTCCCACATCAATATTATCAAGACCATTACCAACTTCAACATCATTAACTTTAGTCAACAAGTTCCCAAGGGGATTCGCATACCCCATGTCTCTGTCCTCGATCACAATCATCCCTTCTTGAATCATTCTTTCTATTTCCCTTTTCAAAGAACGACAATCTTCGATGCTATGCCCTTGGACATTAGAGTGGTACATGCACCATACAGTAGGATCAAAACCTTTTGCATATGGGTCCGAAGTATAGCCGAGGAGCAGGCCAGAGTGTTTTAACTTTTCAAATATGATTGTATAGGATTCTCCGATTGGCGTGAAAATATTTCTTTGCCTTTGTTTCCCTCCATGCCCCAGTTTTCTAGGGTTGTTGGATGCTCGAAAATGCTGTAAAGGCACACGAGAATTTTGGGATACTGGTGCTCACCCTAGGGAGTGACCTAGTGGTTAGACAGATGGTCGGATGTTATTAGAAGGATAATACTGGGGTGGATTATGTGGAGCTTGGGGATGTTCATGGGTTGGTATTGAGGCTGAACGCCGATGACAGGAATGCCCACTGGATCCTGTCATTGGCGGGGCTTAGCAACATATTTTCTATCAATCGAAGGACTAACCTGAAAAACTTGTTCGTTCCATCTGAGCCAAAACTCCCTAAAACTTCCTTCGGGTTTATTTTCCATTTTAGATAGGGAGGAGCGGTCTGGGATAATATCTACATCGTACTGATAGTGCCAAACAAAATCTTGAGCTATGTCACCCCATACATGCCACTTACCGATATCTTGATGAGTAAACCACTCCAAGGCTTCCCTACTCAAACTCTCACTGAAATATGCTATCAATAATTCATCTTTCCCGCAAACATTTCTCATTTCACTGCAATAACCCCTTAGATGGGCTCCTAGATCTCCACGCCCATCATATAAATCAAACTTTAGCATCTTACACCCAGCAGGCAGTTGGATGTCAGGAAACAAGCACAAGTCTTTGTAAGGCTCGCTCACTTGAGTCTCTATCCCTTGCATGTTTCTTAAAGACTGCTCTAAGATTTTTACCTTTCTAGATATCTCATCTTGCTCCACTGTCTTAGCATGCTTTTTAGTTTTACCGGAAGGCTTAAAATTAGGAGCGTGAGAAGTTGGTTCTGGAGCATAATGTTGGGTATCGGGAACTTTGAACACAGCCTCGCTAGAGGATCGAGGAAAAATAGCTGGTGGAGGAGGTACCAAAACATGAGTGGTCAAAGAAGCGGGATATGATGTGATTTTGGTGGGTTGAGTGTGAAAAAGGTTGTGGGGAGATATCAGTAGCAATGGGAATCTGGATTTGTGAGAGTGGCAGAATGGTGACAAGGCTTTCAGTGTAGTTAGTGGGAAACAATGGTGGATGACGCCCACTAATCGAGGCTTGGTATATTTCGGCCATCTGTCCTTTCAACTTTAAGACCTCTTCTTTCAACTCAGATTCTGATTCAACAATTCCCTTAGAAGGATCAATAACCCCTGTGTCCAAGTCTTTGCTAGCCATGGCTACCTTGCTCTTTGACCTTGTGTTGTATGGATGAGTTACTTAAGAACCACAAACCAACCACCCTTCTGCTCAATGAAAATAACAAAAGGAACAAAATGGGGTCAGCCTGTTAGCGTTAGGGCATTTAACATAAGATAATCTCACAATATGTGCAATGCACCTAGTCACAATTATCGGTTCTAGAATGACTTTGAGGGTCACAAGATCACTTGGCATCATCCTAATTTGTTCATTTCAATCTTCTCTTTTCTTTTCTTTTTTAGCACTTCTTAGCTTGCTCATTTTCCTTCCTCTTTTTCTTCTAATTATCACTCTTTTCTTTCCTCTCATTTCTCACATCCCATAATTTCACCTCTCTTTTTTTTTATTTTTTTTCCTTTTTTTTTTCTTTTAACTTAAAAAAAATAATTCGATCGAACCCTATGTAGGTTGCCTATGTTTCATGACGACGCATGAATTAGATCTTTGCGTAGTTCGAAAAAGTAATGGATAAATTAAACTAAAAAAATAAAAATCTTTTTGGATTATTCATTACAACAACTTTTTTTTTTTCATTTTCAAATACAAAACAGGAAATATGATAACAAGAGACTCAATTCAACTATACTACAACAAACTCTGACACCAACTAATAGAATCATTACTACTGGACATGGCTATAAAGTACAAGACAACATAAAAGGAAACAAACTCAAAACATAAAAAATCTCCTTAAGCAACTCCTGGATGAGCGATCCTAACTGGATGGTCTCGGGGTGTCTGTCATGCTCAAACTTCGATAAGTAGATCCACACCTGTATGAAAAACTAAAACCAAATAGAGTTAAAGACTTAGAACACTATGTGAGACAATAACACTCCCTATTGGACACACGCAAGACGTGATTGAGGATATTTTTGCAAAATGGCTTATGTGGCCAAAAGGTGGCTAGAAGTGCAAACTCGACAAAAGTGACCTCTAAGACATGGAAAAATTACTTTGCAGAAATGAACCATTTTATAGAAATGGTCTATGTGGACAAAAATGGCTAAGCATGCAAATTCAACACAATGGACCTTAAACGGAGAGAACATCTTGTTGTGGACTTAGAACTCTAAAACATGGGTTACTGAACCACTTTTGCAAAAATAACCCCATTTTGCAAGAACGGCCGATGTGGCCAAAAGCGGCTAGACATGCAAATTCGACAAGGACAGACCTTTAAAGTAAAGAGACACCTAATTATGTATTGAAGTCTCTCCAGACACAACTAAACAAACTACTTTGCGAAAATAGCCCTATTTTGCAAAATGACCGATGTGGCCAAAAGTGGCTAGACATGCAAGATTTGGCTACGACCCTCGAAGCCAAGAACCTAAGACTCACAAGGAAGACCGGACCCTATGTGGGTTGCCTACGTATCATGCCCCGAAAGACGAGAATCAGGTATGTTTAGTTCGGGAAAATTGGATACGAGCAAGAATTAAAAAAACAACTAATTTGGAGAAAATATTTTTTTTGTCTTTTTGTTTTAGAAAATGATGAAACATGTAAACTCTTTTTGGATTTTTTTTTTTTTTTGATTCTTTTTTTTTTGTAAAATGATGGGAAAATGCAAAATCTTTTTGGATTTTTATTTTTTTTTATTTTTTGTCTTTTTTCTTAAAAAAATGTGAAAGAAAAACGTAACTAGGTCCTACTTGCTTTATTTTTTACACTTCACCCTTTTTTTTCATTTATCCTCAACTCTCATTGGTTTGCCAAATGACCCTTTTTGTCCTGGAAAATTGCAACATGTAGAACATAGGATGCATCAGGATGGTCTTTAGTTTTGGGTACACCTGTCCTAGACGGACCCAAAGTCAAATGCACATGATGCAAATAAGCGTTCCTAATAGGGATCCGACATGAGGCTATGTTCTTCTAGGTTTAAAACCTGGGTGTATTGTTCTAGACCTGGCTTACCTGAGCGGACAACTCGAGCTGGGGGGGGGGGGCTATGTACCAGGAACCAAAAGGCCATCCAGCTTTGTAACTTGTCCGAACCTCGTTCTAAATTAGAGTATGACACTAACAGAAAAGAAGCCACACCAGCGTGCACTTCCTAGAAGATTAGAAGAGAAGGATTTAGCAGTAGTTTATATACAGTTCAAATAATATCAAAGAGGTTAAAAGCGACATTTAGCACATTAGGCCAAAGCACGTAATAAACATTAGATAATGAATAAAAGCCAAATATAAAAATTATTCTAAGCTCAAATTCTTGAACCCTAAACCAGAGATTCTGGGTTCTTGTCCCAGCAGAGTCGCCAGAGCTGTCACACCTCCTTTTTCTACCCGGAAAGAGATATAAGGGAGTTTTTCCAATTAAAGTGACAATAATCGAAACGGGATTATTTATTCAAATTCAGGGTTGCCACTTGGAATAATTTATGGTGTCCCAAGTCACCGGTTTAAAATCCCGAATCGAGGAAGTTTGACTCTTATTTATGGTTTGCGAACACAGAAATCCGGGCAAGGAATTTTGTTAACCCGAGAGAAGGTGTTAGACATTCCTGGGTTCTGTGATTTTAGCACGGTCGCTCAACTATTATTATTGGCTTATTTATCTGATTAATTACATATGTTTATACCTATTGTGCATTTTTAACCTTTGACCGCTTTTAATTATTCATCTAACCACTTTTAGGATTTATGAAAATTATTTGAACGAGTCACGATTGTCTCGCACTCGTTTCTTTTTGTACACATTGGGAATCATGTCACGAGAACATTACCCATACCTACAACATGTTTAATTTATTAACATTATTAGAAGTTGTGGCCAGGTCACATAAAACGTGCACCCGAATTTGAAAATTATGTATAACAACTACGT
Organism: Nicotiana sylvestris; assembly: GCF_000393655.2. Lineage (NCBI taxonomy): Eukaryota > Viridiplantae > Streptophyta > Magnoliopsida > Solanales > Solanaceae > Nicotiana > Nicotiana sylvestris. The sequence goes on from NC_091065.1 coordinate 172,185,253, forward strand.
CACGGGAACCGTACCTGTAGCTATGATGATTACTTACGCGCCAAAAAGTTTGCTTACCCATGTGTAGTGGGCCTAAAAACATGCTCCTAGCGTTTTAATTAATAAAAGCTAGAATAAAAGAAGTGATAAAATATTTTCAAACTCAATTCAATATACGTCATTTTTAACTTTTAGTCCAAACCCATGGCCTAAGACCTTTCATCCAAACAATTATCTAATCTACTTAATTCTGTTAATTTAATTCTTTCATTATCAATGTGTTAATTTCTGAAGCCTATCCTTTGATGAAGAAATGCAACAAAGAATCAAAAAGTTAGTTTAACTATTAAGCCCCTCTAATCACAGATTAAACTAACCAACATTTCAATAACAATCAACTAAACAAAATGGAGTGAACAAATATTACTAGGACATCCAAAAAACACAACAACAAAATATGAACATGTTTGTGTAAGAAGTAGATATAACAATTTATATTCGAATGACTTATAAAAGACTGGCTCAGTTGGAAACGAATAGATCCAGAAACAAACAAGGACAGGCGAGCGGAACCTCAGTTGGAATCGACGGACTCGAATGACAGATGACGAACTAACTGGTTTCCTGCGAAGTTCGTCGGCGATAGAGGTGAGACAGAAAAGACGAGAGAGCGAGAGGGATTTTGAGGGGTGAGGTTGTCTCCCTATTTTCGTCTTCTTCTTATCCGTTTTTCCACTAGGTCAGCTGGAGTGTGGCTGTTGGTTCGTTTTCTGGCGAGCTCGTCAGGCAGCGTCGAGGTGGTCGCTGGTTAAGGGCGTGCTGGTGAGAATCTTTGTGTGAGTGTTGAATGGATGATGCTTGTCCTCAAGTCTCTGGCGTTGTTTGTTAGGGTATCTAGGTTCTTTTGTTGTTTAGGTTGAAGAGGAAGAAGAAAGGTTTTGGGTCAACATGGACACGGCTGGCTCCTTGGTCTCTAGGGTTATTAGCGTTAGTTTTTTTTTTTGTTGGAGAAGATGATGCCTAGCATCTGTTTTATCAGAAAACAGCTTATGTGGTTATGGAGATTAGGGTTTTTGGTTAAGAAGATGATGAATGAGGGTCTTAGGGTTTTTTCTTTTTTTGAAGATGAAGGACCAAATTTGATGGGTGTCCTCTATGATCAAAACGGCTGGTCTTATATCCAGGTTAGGGGTCCTTTTTAATGTCTTTCTAGGATTTTAGGGGTATTGGGCTTGGGTTATTATGGGCTAGCTCTAAATTGGGCCAAATTTTGGCCAAATTTAACTTTAAAAATGGTCCTTTAACTCTACTAGACTAAAAAAATGTTAATTCCTAAAATAACAACTACAAAATTATGAAATCATTTCTAATTAATTAAAGTAAAATTAAAAATTAAAAGTGAAACTATTTTATATCAATTAGCTAAATAAAAGAAAATATTTTTGTAATTTTCATTTTTGTGACAAAATAAAGTAAAAGAGTCAAAACTAATTGAAATAGCGATATTAGGCCTAAACTAAATATTTAAATGCTAAAATATGTAAAATCTTGGGGAGGGTCAAAATTTACATGTCTACACCTGCAACAAGAACTCAAGCACACCAACAATTTTTTTCTAAGTTCATTCACTCAGTAACCTATCTGAAAATCACCCGAGCCCTCGGGGCTCCAAGCCAAACACACACACAAGTCTAAAAACATCATACGGACTTGCTCTCACGATCAAATTGCCAAAATAACACCGAGAACTATGAATTTATCACCAAATCTAATGAAATTTTCAAGAAAACTTTGAAATTCCTATTTTCACAACCTGACGTCTGAATCACGTCAAATCAACTCCATTTTTCATCAAATTTCACAGATGTCATAATTATGGTATTGGATCTATACTGGGTTTCGGAACCAAAATAAGGACCCGTTATCTAAAAAGTCAAACTTTGGTCAAACACTTCAATTTCATTAAGCTTTCAACTTTCAACTTTTGACATAGTCCGATATCTCGGGCTAGAGACTTCCAATTTCGATTCTGGGCATACACTCAAGTCTCAAATCATGGTTCGGACCGACAGGGACCGTTAAAATACGAATCGGAGTCTGTTTACCAAGAATGTTGACCAAAGTCAACTCAAATGAAGTTGTTTAGGCAAAATTTCTTATTTTTATCATTTTAAACATAAAAGCTTTTCGGAAAGACACCCGGACTGTGCACGCAAATCAATAAAGGATAGAACATAACTTTTAAAGGTTTCAGATCACAGAATTGGGTTTAAATTATAAGGTGACCTATCGGGTCATCACATTCTCCACCTCTAAAACAACTATTTGTACTCGAACGGACATAGAAAAGTACCTGAACTGGGGAATAGGTGGGGATATCTACTCCGCATATCAGACTCGGACTCCCAGGTAGTTGCCTCAATAGGCTGACCTCTCCACTCCACTCGAACTGTAACTCTTCGATCTCAATTGATGAATCTACCGGTCTAGAATAGCTACCGGCTCCTCCTTGTAGGTCAAATCCTTATCCACCTGGACAGTGCTGAAGTCTAACACATGAGATGGGTCTCCATGATACTTCCGGAGCATGGACACATGGAACACCGGATGAACTGCTGATAAACCAGGTGGCAATGCAAGTCTGTAGGCCACCTCTCCCACTTGCTCAAGGATCTCAAAATGCCTGATATACCTAGGGCTCAACTTGCCCTTCTTTCCAAACCTCATTACACCCTTCATGGGTGACACTCGGAGCAACACTCTCTCTCCGACCATGAATGCAACATCACGAACCTTACGGTCGGCATAACTCTTCTGCCTGGACTGAGCTGTGCGAAGTTTATCATGAATAATCTTGACCTTATCCAAGGCATCCTGTAATAACTCTGTATCCAACAACCGAGCCTCCCCTGGCTCAAACCATCAAACAGGCGATCGACACTACCTACCATATAATGCCTCATAGGGAGCCATCTAAATACTCGACTGATACTTGTTATTGTAGGCAAAATCCGCTAGCAGCAAGAACTGATCTCACAAACCTCCAAAGTCTATAACACAAGAGCGGAGCATATCCTCTAATATCTTAATAGTGCACTCGGACTGGCCGTCTGTCTGAGGATGAAATGTTTTGCTCAACTGAACCCGCGTGCTCAACTCACGTTGCACTGCCCTCCAGAAATGCAAGGTGAACTGTGTACCTCGATCAGAAATGATGACACGTGCACACCGTGAAGACGAACGATCTCGCTCATATAAATCTTTGCCAACCGCTCCAAAAAATAGGTAACTGCCATAGGGATGAAGTGCGCCAACTTGGTAAGCCTATCCACAATGACCCAAACTGCATCAAACTTCTTCTGTGTCCGTGGGAGCCAAACAACGAAATCCATAGTGATACACTCCCATTTCCACTCAGGAATATCTAACTTCTGAAGAAAACCACCAGGTCTCTGACGCTCACACTTTACCTACTGACAATTTACATACTGAGACACATATGCAACTATATCTTCCTTCATTCTACTCTACCAATAATGTTGCCACAAATCTTGATACATCATGGCGGCTCCGGATAAATGGAATACCGGGAAATATGGGCCTCCTCAAGAATCAATTCACGAAGCCCATCCACATTAGGCATACAAATATGACCCTGTATCCTCAAAACTCTATCATCTCCAACAATAGCCTGCTTGGAACCACCGTGCTGCATTGTGTCTATAAGGACAAAAAAATGAGGGTCGTCATATTGTCGATCTCTAATGCGCTCAAACAAAGAAGACCGAGCAACTGTACAAGCTAGAACATGGCTAGGCTAAGAAATATCCAACCTCACGAACTGATTGGACGAGGCCTGCACATCCAATGCAAGCTATCCCTCACCAACTGGAATATAGCAAGGCTACCCATACTAGCTGACTTTCTACTCAAAGCGTCGGCCGCCATATTGGCCTTCCCGGGATGATACAATATGGTGATATCATAGCCTTCATTAACTCCAACTACCTCCTCTGCCTCAAATTGATATCCTTTCTACTTGAACAAATACTACAAGCTCAGATGATCCCTGAATCTCACATGGCACGCCGTAAAGATAGTGCCTCCAAATCTTTAGCGCGTGAACAATGGCTGCCAGCTCTATATAATGAACATGGTAATTTTTCTCGTGAACCTTTAGCTGCCGCGAAGCATATGCAATAACCTTACCACCCTGCACCAATACCACACCTAAACCAATATAAGATGCATCACAATATACTGTATAAGATCCTGAAACTGTGGGTAACACCAGTATCAGCACCGTAGTCAAAGCCGTCTTGAGCTTCCGAAAGCTTGCCTCACACTCATTTGACCACCTGATCGGAGCACCCTTCTGGGTCAATCTGGTCAACGGGGCTGCTATAGATGAGAACCCCTCCATAAACCGATGGTAGTAACCCTCCAAACCCAAGAAACTACGGATCTCCGTGGCTAAAGTAGGTCTATGCCAGTTTTGAACTGCCTCAATCTTCTGGATCCACCTGAATTCCCTCTGCTGATACAACATGCCCCAAGAAAGCGACTGAGTCCAACTAAAACTCGCATTTGACAACTTAGCATAAAATCGGTTGTCTCTCAAAGTCTGAAGTATGATCCGAAGATGTTGCTCGTGCTCCTCTCGACTGCAGGAGTAGATCAAGGTATCATCAATGAACACAATCACGAAAGAATCAAAATACATCTTGAACACCCGGTTCATCAAGTCCATAAATGTTGTCGGGGCATTTGTCTGCCCAAATGACATCACCAGAAACTCATAATGCCCATATCGAGTCCAAAAGGCTGTCTTAAGGACATCAGACGCCATAATCCTCAACTTATGGTAGCCGAATCTCAAATCGATCTTTGAAAATACTTTGGCACCCTGATGCTTATCAAATAAGTCATCAATCCCCGGCAATGGATACTTTTTCTTGATAGTGACTTTGTTCAACTGCTGGCAATCAGTACACATCCTCATCAACCAATCTTTGTTCTTCACAGATAACAGGGGCACACCCCATGGAGATACACTAGGTCTAATGAAGCCCTTATCAAGCAAATCTTGCAACCGCTCCTTCAATTCTTTCAGCTACGGCGGGGCTATACGGTATGGCGGAACAGAAATAGGCTGAGTGCCCGAAACTAAATCAATACAAAAGTCAATATCCCTGTCGGGTGGCATCCCCAGCAGGTCTGCAGGAAATACCTCTAGAAACTCTCGAACAACTGGTACAGAATCAATGGAAGGAACCTCCGCACTAGAATCGTGGACACATATACAGGGGCACCCAAGGAATCACGGGGCACACGCAAATATGAAGCAAAATAAGATGACACATAGGAGTAGGTAGACACTGGATCAAATAGAACTGAAGTATCTCTACTGCAAACTGAAATAGTACCTATGATAACAGCATCGGATAACTCAGCCTCAGGCCTGGCTGGAAAAGCATAACATCAGGGCTAGGCCCCACCATTAACCATATCCCTAGGACGACCCCCTGCTAGCTGGCCTCCACCTCTAGCGGCCTGACCTCTAACTTTAATGGCCTGACCTCCACCTCTAGCGTCCTGACCTCTACCTCTAGCTGCCTGACCCCTACCTCTGGTTGGATTAGCGGGCGGTGGTGCACCCGATGTTGAAATCTTGGCATGAGAACTCTGCTGCTATGGCAGAATGCCCAATAATCTCGGACAGGTTCTCCTGATATTCCATAGCCACCATACTCGAAATATCCATCCTGATAATGTGGCTGTAGAAATTGAGATTGACCTGAACGAGCCAGCTGAACACGATAATAACTCTGAATAGGAGGTGCACTGATATGAGACGGTGGTTTAGTGTAGGCTGGTTGTCCAAAAGGAGGCATATAAAGACCACAACTCCCTGAAGCACTATGGGATGCCTGAAGCGCTGAATGGAACGGCCTGGGAAGATGGCCTCTACCAAAATTACCCCTGCCTCCAGATGAGGCACCGCTGAACCCACTGGAATGATGAGGTCTCTTGTCAGACCCCTGACCTCCCTTTGCAAGAACCATCTCGACTCGTGGCGATATTGGCAACCGCCTAAAAAGAAATCTCACTCCTAGTCTCCTTAGCCATCTGCAATCTGATAGGCTGAGCAAGTCTGTCAATAAACCTGCTCACCCTCTCTCTCTCGGTGGGAAGCAGAAGAAGAGCCTGACGGGCCAAATCCACAAAATGGGTCTCATACTGAGTAACAGTCATACTGCCCTACTGGAAATGCTCGAACTGACGGCGGCACTCCTCTCTCAAGGTGATAGGCAGGAACTTCTCTTGGAAGATCTAAGAGAACTGGTCCCAAGTAAGAACAGGCGACCCAGCTGGTCTGGTCAACAAATAATCCCACTACCATTTCTTGGCAGAACCAGTCATCTGGAATGCAGCAAAGACGACCCCATTAATCTCCAATACATCCATGTTCCGAAGAACGTCATGACATCTGTCAAGATACTCTTGGGGATCCTTTGAAGTAGCACCACTAAAATGGACTGGGAAGAGCTTGGTAAACCTGTCCAATCTCCACAAGGCCTCAGAAGACATAGTTGACCCATCACCGGTCTATGCCGCAAAAACTGGCTGAACTACTCCGACTGGATGAGCTACTAGAGTCTGATACTGGGGAGCCATCTACTCCGAAGTGTGAGTAGCAGGAGTCTAGGCTCCTCCTCTAGCCTGAGAGACAGCTGGTGCCATGGGAAATGTGTCAGTCTGGGCCACACTTTCCATAAGGCCCACCAAACACACCAAGGAATACTGAAGCATGAGGGTGGCAATGAACCCCTCTAGGACCTGAGCTGGTCCTGCTGGAACGGTCTAGGCTGGAGCCTCCTCATCAAACTCTACCTGAGACTCCGCTGCTGGTGCTTCTGCTCGAGCTCCGAGCTGAACCCTACCCCTGCCTCAGCCTCTGCCCCTCGTAGGAGCTACCACTGGGGGCTCTGGCTACTGCTCAGCTAAAGACGCGGTACGTATTGTCGTCACCTTTGAAGGACAAGAGTAGAAAAGTTCGATTAGCATTGAGAGAACAAAATCGAACGACAGAGAAGAATAGAAGTGAAATTGTTCCTAAACTCTGTTGCTTCTGGAAGATAAGTACAGACGTCTCTGTACCGATCCTCCAAACTCTACTAAGCATGTTCGTGAATCGTGAGACCTAGGCAACCTAGTGCTCTGATACCAACTTGTAACGACTCGGAATCCCCACCATCGGGACTGTGATGGCGCCTAATATTAAACTTGCTAGGCAAGCCAATGTTAGAGATTTATTAGCCAATCCATTTACATTTCAGTGATTAACAATAAGCAAGCTATAACAAGTCGAAATGAATGCGGAAAAAAATAAATAACAACTTTGATTATATATTGTTACTACCCAAAATCCGGAGTCACAATTCATGAACATTATAAGATTTCACTACAAGTATTAGTGTGAAAGAAAATACAACTGTTTGTGAAATAAAGAAAATAGTAAAGTATGGGGTATAGAAGGGGATGATAGGGCCTCCGGACACCGACAGGTCTACCTTGGGTCTCCTATCTAATAAATCCTACAGCAAATCTCTCGATCAGCTTGAACCAACTCCAAAATCTGCATAGGAAGTGCAGAGGGCAGTATCAGTACAACCCACCCCATGTACTAGTAAGTACCGAGCCTAACCTCGACGAAGGAGTGACGAGGCTATGGCGGGGCAATCACAATATATGCTGCATAAAGTATATAATAAAAACAGAAAGGAAGACAGAGTAAAATAAAGCAGTAACTTGCAAGAAGTGAATACAGTTATCAAAGCATTTCATTAGTGTTCAGCTACTACCAATCCTTAAGTGCAATTTAAGGCTATCGTACAACTAACACAGTCACGGAAAAGTATAAACATATAGGTTGTTGTGGCGTGCAACCCGATCCCACCGTACATATCATATTCTTCCCTTATTTCCTCTTATTAACATAAATAACAGAATATAAATGGAAGTGTTGCAGCATGAAACCCGATCCCACCATAGCACAATAATCACATTCACAGTTCACCCCTATTACACCACAATTCACCCTTATTACACATGTTGCGGCGCGCAACCCGATCTCACCTTATCTCAGTGTCAATTATTCAGTACGTACAACAATTTCACAATTCAAATAACATTACCCTTCACAAGGATTAACTTCAAACCAAAACAATTAGGAAGCTTGTACAGTATGAAACTTTACCCAACTAATACTGCTCGGCGAGACCAATCCAGGATATACCATGAAAGTACCGATAACCAGCTTAAACAAATAATAGGAAACAACGAAGCTACGAAATAACTAATAACTTCAACAAAGAGAAGCAATGTCTAGAACGTAGCAATAAAGCATGGAAATACAAGTAAAGCATGTAACAATTACGACATGGGAAGACACAATATGAGAAGAACGGAAATAAACATGCAAAAACAGATAAATTGGCGGCGCATAAGTACTCGTCACTTCACATATACGCCACTCACATGTATTTCATATATCAAATAAGTCAAGGGTTCCTAATCACTCGAGTTAAGGTTAGACTGAACACTTACCTCGCTCCACAAGCCACTCAATGCTCAATTATCATTTTTCCTCTAGTATCCACCTCCAAACCACTCGTATCTTTCCACAATCAACTCAATAATATCAAATATTTCTAAAGGAATCAATTACAATGCATAAATTTTGATTTTACAAATTTTCCCCAAAAAGTCAAAAATCGATTCCGGGCCCGCTTGGTCAAAACTCGAGGATCGGACCAAAATCCATTCATCCATTCACCCCAGCCCCATTATGTAATTAGTTTTGAAATCTAACCCTAATTTGAGGTCTAAATCCCAATTTCTTAAAAATCCCTAATTCTATCAAAACTCCAAATTTCTACCATGAAAATCCTAGATTTTAGGTTGGAAATTCATGAAATGTGATGGGAAATTGAAAGAAAGTGGGTTAGGATCACTTACCAAATTTTGGGGAAGAATTGGTGTTGGAAGAATCACCAAGGGTTTTAGGATTTGAACATTTGAAGAATGGGAGAAAATCCCGTCTAAGTCTCATTTACCCAGCTGCAGATGTCGCAATTATGACTGGGCTTCGCAAATGCGAAGCACGTAAATGCAAAGGAGGCATCGCAAATGCGAACCCCTTCTCAGTTCTACATTGTTCGCAAATGCGAGGTATAGTTCACAAATGCGAACATGGGCAAGATCGCTAATGCGACCATGTGATCGCAAATGCGAAAGGCACCCCTCACGAGTTCCCATCGCAATTGCGAGTAATTGTTCACAATGGCGAACATTGACCTCCACAACTACTCATTGCAAATGCAATGAGTAGGTCGAAAATGTAGAACCCAAAAGTTGTCACAAGTGCAAAGCTTGATCTCGCAATGTCTTGCGAGATCAGAGGCCTGCAATAAGAACTAAAGTACTCCAGCAATTTTTTTCTAAGTTCAATCACTCCGTAGCCTATCCAAAACTCACTCGAGCCCTCAAGTTCCAAACCAAACACACACACAAGTCTAAAAATATCATACAAACTTGCTCGCGCAATAAAATAGCCAAAATAATACCTAAAACTACGAATTTAATACCAAATCGAATGAAATTTTCAAGAAAACTTTGAAATTCCTATTTTCACAACCGGACGTCCGAATCACGTCAAATCAACTCCGTTTTTCATCAAATTTCTCAGATAAGTCATACTTATGGTATTGGACCTATATGGGTTCTGGAACCAAAATACGGACCCGTTATCCAAAAAGTCAAACTTTGGTCAAACACTTCAATTGCATTAAGCTTTCAACTTTCAAATTTTGACATAGTCCGATATCTCGGGATAGGGACTTCCGATTTCGACTCCGGGCATTTGCCCAAATCCCAAATCACGGTATGGACACATCGGGATCGTCAAAATATGAATCCAGTTCCGTTTACCAAGAATGTTCACCGAAGTCAACTCAAATAAAAAATTTAGGCAAAATTTCTTTTTTTTATCCGTTTTTAACATACAAACTTTTCGTAAAGACACCCAGACTGTGCACGCAAATTGAGAAAAGCTAGAACATAACTTTTAAAGATTTCAGATAACAGAATTCAGTTTAAATTATAAGATGACATATCGGGTCATCACACTACCCGTATATACAACATAAACTTATTTTAAAAGACACAAATTCCTTTTTACATCTTTAGAGGAAAAGAAAGGGCAAGCTTAGCTTTTCCTTTCAGCATTGACTATCATTGTAATTGTAGGCATTGCCATTACGATGGGCCCAAAGTAAGTCTTGGCTCATTTCTGCACGAGTTTAACTGTAAATGAATTTGTCACAGAATTTTATTAGTTACTGAACACTTAGTAGAGAAAAATAATCTTTTGGCATCAACAAACCAAATTTACCAACTAATGAAGTATACTCGTGTTTATTTCAAATTCTGCACAAATTGTTTAGAAGTTCATAAAACAGAAAATGATCAATGAGCTAATAACGCATTAGTTAATTTATTTTTTGAATTGACCAAAATCCTTTCAAATTTGTTGTATGATTTATACCTGCCATTTATATCAAATCAAGCATTAACCATAAGAGTCACAAATACTGATCTGAGTTTCCTTCTACCCAAGCGTCTCTGTTGGCCTTAACAGCTTTTTAGTTTGATGATTGACAAAGGAACGCATGCATGAATCAGGTTCATGCACAGTGTACATAGGGTATGCGTAGATTTAAGCACAAGGCATGCACGTGAAGAGGATAAGTATAAGTGGTTATATCTGATATTCCCTGAACGAAAAGGTTGCATAATAGATAAGAGCAGGACTCCTTACTTGAAGATAACTCTATCCTAGATATGGGAAGAGTTAGAGATTGATGTTAACTAGAACTCTTCCACCAAGGAAGAGTAAAGCATTAGAACTCTAGTTAATCCTAATCCTACTAACTCTATATACGTATGTCATTTGTATTCTCTTTTACAGGTAACGCACAAATGCTGAAGTTAAGCAAGAATTGAGAGGAAAATAGCAAGGCATTTTGCAAGCAATTTCTGTGTGTTATAAGTGTGCAAACCTGGAGCTACATGAACCAGATAGAAAAACCAGTTCCAAGTGTTTGTCTTTTATTCTATTTCAATTGTTGTAGGAATTTTGAGTTGTACCTTTCAACTTTCTTTAGAAGCATTTGTACTAGGTACTTTGAATTATATTGCTCAAGTTAGAGTTAACTTGAAGCTGTCGCAACAACTTGAGGCTGGTTGCCACAAGGGTTAGAGGTAATCCTTAGGTTTATAAGAGTTTTGTAAACATTGTTATTTGGCTTAGTGTTTAAGTTAAGTGTTGGGAAAAATCTTACTGGTTGAGCCAGGTGTTTTCCACGTTAAAATACTTGTGTTCTTTACTTTTTGCTTTATTTATTCTACAATAGTAGAATAAGGAATGCATAGAAGAACCAGATCCTTCTATAATCAATGCACGTGAAAAGTGGACACCATACAAATCACCCTTCTCTTGTGTGGTATTAAAGTATAAAATACCAATTAGTATTATAGTGGGTTATTCTTGAAGAGGCTGACACCTTAGGAAAAGATTAATATAAGTGCACCACCTAGATTGGGAAGGGCAATCCACTACTAGGCCACCGCTCTTCAATATCCAGTACTACACTTGGAGGAAGACAAGGATGAGGGATCACATATAGGCCGAGGACTACAAGCTATGTGGCATAATTACTGATGGTCCACTGTCCACTTTGAAGAAAAATGCTGAAGGAGTAAATGTGCCAAATACAAGAGTTAATTACAATACTGAGGATTTGAAGAAGTGATAAAAGAATGCCAAAGCCAAGAAATGACTTGTCTGTGGACTTAGTCCAGATGAGTAAAGTAGAATTCAAGCCTGCTCCACTGCCAAGCAAATTTAGGACACACTGCAAGGTGCCCATGAAGGAACATCTTAAGTGAAAAGATCAAGTGGAACCCTACTATACTCTCAGTACGAGAACTTTGCCATGAGAGATGAAAAAACCATTCAGGATATGTACAAAAGGTTCACTACATTAACAAATAAACTAAAGTCTCTTGGAAGGATCATCCCTGAAGATGGGAGGGTTGAGAAGATACTAACTAGGGTCTTGCCAATAACATGGGAAAGCAAGATCACTGCCATTCAGGAATCAAAGATTATTTCTACACTTTCTTTGTGTGAGTTAATTGGAAATCTCACAACTTATGAACTTAGAAGACAAATCATGAAAATTGATGTGCCTAAGAAGGAAAGGAGTCTGACACTCAGAACTACTAAATTTTCTGACTTGGAAAATGATGAAATGGCAATGATTACCAAAGACTTCAAGAAGTACCTAAGGAGAGGAAAGAGTTCTTTAAGAAGTGGAAGCTACAACAAGGCAAGAGCTCCAGAGAAGCAGGCTAATGATGGATGCTACAATTGTGAAAAGACTGATCAAAGTCATTAATGGTCCATAATAAAGATGCATGTAACACGAAATTTTGTTTAGTTGACGCATCAAAGGTCTCCACTCTAGATTCCCACAATTCCTTTAATTCCTCTATCAAAGGCTTGAGATAGAAACCAATAGCATCTCCAAGACTCTCAGGACCAGGAATAATCATCGACAAAATAAAATTTTCTTTCTTCATGCATAGCCAAGGTGGTAAATTATAAGGAATAAGTACCACAAGCCAAGTGCTACATGGAGTTTTGGAATTTTCAAATGGTTGAAAACCATCGCTAGAAAGTCCAAGTCGGACATTACGAGGCTCAGATGCAAAAGATTGATGAAGTTCATCAAATGTTTTCCACGCTATTGAATCAGCTGGGTGCCTCATTATTCCATCATCAACTCGTTTGTCATGGTGCCATCTCATCAGAGTAGATATTTTCGAGGACATAAATAATCTTTGAAGTCTTGGATTTAGAGGAAAATAACGTAAAATCTTGTATGGTATCTTTTTTCCACTTTTAAATTTGGTTTCCCCGTTATGTTTATCCTTCTTCCATCTAGATGCACCACAAACTTTGCAAGACTAAAGAGACTTATCATCATTCCAGTATAACATGCAATCATTTTTACATGCATCAATCTTCTTGTAAGAAAGCCCTAGGTGTCGAATTACCTTCTTTGCTTCATAATATGAATCTGGCAAGTTTGATCCATCCGGCAATAAATCTTCCTTCAAGAGTTTCAACAACATTGTAAATGACGTGTTACTCCAATTACCAATACTTTTGATATGAAGCAACTTAACCAAAGTAGAAAGTTTAGAAACTTTTGAATCTTGGTACAATGGTTGCTCAAAATCTTTTAAGATCCTATAGAATCTTTTTGCTTCAATATTTTGTTCCTCCTCAAACTGCACATCACCGTCATTGTTCATATTGTCTCCTTCAAAAGTGGGATATAAATCTCTTAAAATTTCATGTATTTCATCCTCACCATCACCCTCTTCATTGATCTTATCATCTACAAATTCATAATCTGAAGAAGACTCACCTAATCTCTCCCCATGGTGATACCAAAGGGTATAATTTTGGATCATTCCGTATACTATTAAATGTGACCTAACCATCTCACGTGTTTCTGAAATTTCATTACAACATTTGACGCATGGACAACGTATTTCGCGTGTTCCCCCTAATCTTTTAAAAGCAAAATCCATAAAGGTCTCCACCCCAAGTATGTAAGCGTTATCAAGTCGATCATGAATAAGTTCCATCCATTGCTTATTAGGTGCCATAATCTGGTGCATACACAAAATTGATATACATATATAATCAACCAAAAAATATTAGTATGACAATGAACAAGAAATGAACATAAGCGAATAAAAACATACTAGTCACCTTTACTAAGGAATATTAGTCAATCTACGTTCGAACATTATTTTTATAATCCGTTTGAATAATTTCTCACATCCACCATTTCACTAGCCTATATCCCATGTAATACCCTTAATTTTTACAGTAAAGGATGAATAAATATGTTAAATTTTTAGTACTTTTGAAAATTGAGAATATATTTTATAAAGATTTTATAAATAAGCTACAAATGAACTGGAATTCTTCATAAGAACCCTTCAGTTATACTGAGAATTCTAATATGCTTCTTTTCATTTTTGATAGGTGCTAGCAAATGTTATATAACTCACTGTTGCTAAATCATTATACAAGTGCCATCTTGGGAAAAAGAACTATACAATATGGATTTCATTTTAGAAACCCACAAAATCTATACAGCTGTTCAAGTAAATTCCTTTGCACCAGCAACAACAATTCCCACACAGTGGGGTCTAAATTCCTTTGCACCAGAAGAAGAAAAGGGAGAGAGCGAGCAATCCACGTGTATATATGCCTTTCTGAATGTTTAAATTGGCAAGTGTTTCAACTTTGAGATAAGATCTGGTTTAATAATAGAATACCACTTACTTTATTATCTTATGAGCGAAGAACTATGGTTATTAGGAACTGAAAATTGGTCATCTCCTCTGTCCCCTCTGCATCTCTTTATCCTTTGATTCTGAAGATGATACTTAGAATATAGAGCTGCGAATCACCTTCTATTTCTGTATATTATCTACAATTTCATTTTGAAGATTTTTCTCATCAATTAGCATCACAAGAGCTGCCATTAAATTTCCTCGCAATGATCACACATATGATATGTTAAATCTCTTAAGGTCTAGATCATACAACTTACGAATTTGAACCAGCAGTTTAGTAGACGGGCAATAGAAGTTATTGCAGTTGCAAGCTATTGAAAATCAACAAGCTACTACTGTGCATTATTCAGTTGTCGTTAATGGGATTGATGCAGTCTGTATTGGGAAAAATTGAGTTTACATATTAAAGTGATTGGAAGATGACGTGTCATGACACGTAGACTGGTCAAAGAGTTATGATTGGCAAAGAGGCACGAGTTGCAACAGATACGAGCAGAGGCACATGAGAAGGCACGAGCGGTTATTCAGAAGACTCAACGCTTGTACCTATTTAATCCAAAAATCAAGGAGAATGAATCTGACAGCACAAGAGAGTACAAATATAGTATTTAATAAGAATTAAATACTAAAAATGTTAGGGAATCTGTATTGAATCCCAATGATTATGTAACGTAGCATTTAATGCCTTTAATTGTCTATAATGGTCTTATTATGACAAAGGCATAACGTATAACTTGGAGATAGCTATAGAAGGAAGAGAATGTATCATTTGTAGAGACACGAAATACTATCTGAATACATTGGTTTACTTTGTTTTCTTATGATTATCTTATTGTTGGAAAAATCACTTTCCTTTATTCATTATTTCATTATCAGTAATCCGAGTTCTTCTAAATTAAGGTTTTAACCGAAATTTCACTTTTTGGTTAAACAAATTGGTTCTGTTACCGGAAATCTGATAATCTATTCTTTCTTAGCCTAACCTTTTTTGGTGCATCAACTATGTCGAACATCAATGACAACACCCAAGGAAACTAACAACTCTAGGAGAATCCACAGGATGACCACATCCCAATCCCTTCTCCACAAAGCTCCCCTCGACGATATCGATAGGGCATTCCTGATGGATCTCATGCAAATGGAAATGCTCAATTTGAAAATGTTGAAGCTATTGATGAAGCTTTGCAAAAGCTAATCGCTCAACAAGTCAACAAAGCTCTTGAGGCTTTTGTTAATCAATTACCTGCCACACCACCCACACCTACTCCAAATAACAACACTTTGGAGAACCCTCATTCTGGGCTTGCTAATTCAGGCAGTGGTGGAACCCCCACTGAATCACGAAAAGGAGAACCGGGTAACTTAGTTAATTCTGATTTACAAAATTTAGTACTAACATTGCAGAAACAACTCAAAGAGCAAAGTGACCGCATAGAGCAAATTCCTAGGATGCCGCCCGTAATTAAAGGGATAGATATGGATAAATATTCACAACAACCCTGGAAGCCAAGTGCTGCTCCTCCCCCAATTCCAAAGAAATTCAAAATGCCTGAAATCCCAAAATACGATGGAACAACTAATCCATGAGACCACGTGACTGCATTCACAACAGGCGTAAAAGGCAACGACTTGACCAAACAGTAAATTGAATCAGTATTGGTCAAAACATTCAGTGAAACATTCACTAAGGGATCATTAACATGGTATTCTCTTTTACCCGAAAATTCCATAAATTCTTTTGCTGAGCTTGCATATTCTTTCATCAAAGCACACTTGGGGGCTCAAAAAGTCGAAAAAAGAATGGAAGATATTTTCAAAATCAAGCAAGGGGACTCAGAATTGCTTAGAGAGTTCATGGACAAGTTCCAACGTGAAAGAATGACGTTACCGCATGTACCTGACAATTGGGCAGCTATAGCCTTCACAAGTAATTTGAATGAAAAAGCTCTGAAGCCACGAGACGACTCAAGGAAAGTTTTCGTGAATTCTCAGCAACAACGTGGAATGGCGTTTATAATAGGTACATCACGAAGCTAAGGATAGAAGAGGATATTATCTCACGATCTCAAAACGAAGAAAAGGTGAGTTCGAGACGGGCGGAAACCGAAAAAGGCCTGGTAAAAATAGGTACGAACCATATATGGGTCCAGTAGGAAAAGGTTCACGGTCAAAATAGGACAATCCGAGGTACGATCATAGGTCGAGGAATAGAGAGTCAGGCTCATCATAAAGATTTGGGAAAGATCGAAACGAGCGAGAGCCACAGGATGATGATAGAAACATGAAAGGAAGGTTTGGCGGTTATAATTTTAATGTAAGCACTTCCGAGCTCGTAGCTGTTTTAAGAAGCATGGGTGATAAAGTATGGTGGCCAAAAGAAATGAGATCGAACCCAAACAGGCGCAACCCTAATCACTGGTGCGAATTTCACAATGATCACGGGCATAAAACGGCAGACTGCAGGTTGCTGCAAGGTGAAGTTGATCATCTATTAAATCAAGGGTATCTCACTGAATTATTCAGTGAGAGAGGTAAGCAAGCATATATGAAGAATAGGCAGGAGCCCCCAAAACCACCTTCTCCCAAAAGGACCGTTAATGTGATAAGTGGAGGTGAAGACATCAATGGTGTGACGTACATAACAGCCAATAAAGTCTCCAAAGTCAAAATTACCCACGGGAAGCGGGTGCGGCATGTCTTAGAGGAAGAAAGCATTGCGTTTGATGATGCAGACGTGGATGGCGTATTATTCCCACATAACGATGCACTGGTAATATCTTTAGTTGTACATGATACTAATGTGAAACGAGTTTTGATTGATCCAGGTAGTTCCGTGAACATTATTTTGCTAAGAGTGCTACGTGAGATGCAAGCCGAAGATAAATTAATACCAAAGGCATATACTCTGTCTGGATTTGACAATTCCAGCGTAGTGACAAAAGGGGAGGTAATACTTACAACATTCGCAGAAGGAGTTGTCAAGGATACAAAATTTCAGGTGGTAGACATGGAGATGGCTTACAATATGATCCTTGGAAGACCATGGATCCACAAGATGGATGTCGTTCCGTCAACCTTGCACCAAGTTATTAAATTTCCATCACCATGAGAAATATGTCAAATCCATGGGGATCAACATACATCCAGAAGCATCAATTCTGTAGCAGATTCAAGCACGGGAAACGAAGAAAAATAACAATTACAGAATCCAGTTGAGGGTACCACAACACAAACCTCAACTGAACAAGGATGAACAGACGTGGACTCAAGGCCAGATGCCATTCAAGAACTAGAAGAAAATGAAAATATCAAAACAAAGATTGAAGAACTGGAAGCTGTAATATTATTTGCACAATGGCCTGAAAGGAAAGTCTACTTAGGGGCCAATCTAAGCCAAGACATGAAAGGTAAGGTGATTGAATTTTTAAAAACTAACGTGGATTATTTTGCTTGGTCCCACTCTGATATGACAGGAATATCACTGGAGGTAATAACTCACAAATTAAAGGAAGACCCATCATATACACCTGTCAAACAAAAGAAGAGAGAGCAAGGAACTTTCAAAAATTAGGTGATTCAAGATGAGGTTCAAAAATTACTAAAAATTGGGTCTATCCGCGAGGTAAAGTATCCTAATTGGTTAGCCAATACCATTGTAGTACCAAAGAAGAATGGTAAGTGGCGAGTTTGTGCAGCTTACACAGACCTTAACAAACTTTGACCTAAAGATTTTTTTCCCATTACCACATATAGATCAACTAATTGATGCTACTGCAGGCATGAGTTGTTAAGCTTTTTAGATGCGTATTCAGGATATAATCAGATCAAAATGGATCATGTGGATGAAGAAAAAACTTTATTTATAACAGATAGGGGGACTTACAGTTATAAAGTAATGCCCTCTGGTCTTAAAACAACTGGCGCAACATATCAAAGACTGGTGACCAAAATGTTTCAAGAACATTTGGAAAAAACCATGGAGGTTTATATAGACGATATGCTCGTTAAAACTCAGCATTCAGGAGATCATATATCACACCTATCTGATACGCTTCAAATTTTGCAAAAATTTAACATGAAATTAAATCCTGAGAAATGTGCATTCGGTGTTGCATCAGGTAAGTTTTTAGGTTTTCTTGTTTCTAACCGTGGTATTGAAGTGAATCCCACAACAGATTAATGTCATTGAAGAAATTCCTGACATGCTTACAAGTAGAAAAGAAGTGCAGAGGTTGACAGAAAGAATTGCAGCCTTGGGGAGGTTCATTTCTAAATCATCAGAAAAATGCTTTAAGTTCTTTTCAGCTCTTAAAAAGAAAGATCAGTTCGAATGGACTGAGGAATACACTCAAAAATTTGAAGGCATACCTGTCAAATCTGCCATTACTCGCAAAACCAAAGGCTGGGGAAAGATTGCTTATCTACCTTGTTGTCTCAGAAGTAGCGGTAAGTGCTGTTTTAGTCCGTGAAGACCAAGGTAAACAATCTCCGATCTATTATGTCAGCAAATCTTTATTAGATACAGAGACACGGTATCCTCAGTAAGAAAAGCTTGCACTTGCATTAATCATAGCATATAGAAAATTAAGGCCTTATTTTCAGTGTCATCCTATCGTTGTAGTAACTGCTTATCCATTACGCAATACATTACATAAGTATGAGTTGTCAGGTAGGTTAGCCAAATGAGCTATAGAATTAAGTGAATATGACATCGCATACCAGCCTAGAACCGCGATAATCTTAAGTGTTAGCAGATTTTGTGGCTAATTTTAGCCAAGGAATGCAATTGGAAGCAGAAAAAGAATTGCAAGTGTTCACCGGCTCTAATCCGGGAATTTGGACCTTATTCGCTGATGGTTCTTCTAATGTGAAGGGTGCAGGCTTGGGAATTGTTTTGGTACCACCTATGGGTGAAACCATTCGACAAGCCATTAAATGTCATTCTATAACTAACAATGAGACAAAGTATGAAGCTGTGATTGCAGGTTTAGAACTAGCACGAGAACTCGGCATTAATCAGATTGTGATCAAAAGCGATTCGTAGCTCGTAGTTGATCAAATGCTGGGGACTTATACGGTCAGGGAAGCACGGATGCAGCAGTACTTAGAGAAGGTACAGGATCTGATCAGGCAATTCCAAACCTGGAAAGTTATGCAAATATCAAGAGATGAAAATGTCGAGGCGGACGCCCTAGCCAATCTCGCATCTGCAGCAGACGTGGCAAGCAATGAAAATGCTTCCGTAATTCATTTGTTTCATTCAGTGCTTGATCCAGATAAAAATGAGTTAAATTTTAATAACTTAACCTGGGATTGGAGGAACGCGATTGTTGTTTTTTTGCAGTATGGAACCGTCCCTGAAGACAAGAAAAAAGCTCACGCGCTTCGGAAAAAGGCTGCTCGATATTGTTTAAAGTAAGGCAATCTTTATCGAAAAATGTTCGGTGGACCCTTAGCAAGGTGCCTCGGGCCTTCACAAACGAAACATGTAATGAGAGAGATACACAAGGGGCATTGTGGAAATCACGCCGGAGGAAGATCACTGGTAAGAACCATGATTAGGGCAGGTTATTACTGGCCTAAAATGGAAGAAAAAGCGAAAAATTTTGTGGCTAAATGTGATAAGTGCCAAAGATACGGTAATAACATGCATAGACCTGCAGAGTTGTTACATCCGGTCATTGCACCGTGGCCATTTATGAAATGGGGAATGGATATCGCGGGTCCACTACCACAAGCAAAAGGACAAGTAAAATTCTTGCTTGTACTTACTGACTATTTTACTAAATGGCTGGAAGCAGGAGCATTCAAACAGGTGCGAGAAAAAGAAGTTAGAGATTTCATTTGGCGAAATATCATATGTCGATTCGGTGTGAAAAAGGAAATTGTGTGTGATAATGGCCCTCAATTTATAGGTGCACAAATTACAGAGTTTTTTCAAAGTTGGCATATCAAAAGGATAACATCCACACCTTATCATCCGGTGGGTAATGGACAAGCTGAGTTAACAAACAAAGTCATTATCAACAATCTAAAGAAGCGTTTGGAGGAACCCAAAGGTAATTGGCCAGAATTGTTACCTGGTGTTTTATGGGCATACCACACAACAACAAAAACAAGTACGGGAGAAACACCATTTTCATTGGTTTATGGAGTTGAAGCTTTAATTCCAGTTGAGATAGGAGAGCCAAGTTCTTTACACAAGCGTCAGAAGAATCTAATGGCGAAGAAATGCACATAAATCTTGATCTACTTGAAGGGAAAAGAGAAGCTGCATTAATAAGAATGGCATCACAAAAGCAGGTCATAGAACGATACTACAACTGAAAAGCACGCCTAAGATTCTTCAAGATTGGGGACTTCGTGCTCAAAAAGGTTTTTCAATCTACGAAGGCAGCCAATGCGGGAAAAGTGAGTCCAACCTGGGAAGGACCCTATAAGATTCATGGTATTGCAGTAAAAGGAGCATACGAGCTGGAAACGATAGATGGCAAAATACTACCTTCGCACTGGAATGTTGTTCATTTGAAGAGATACTATTTCTAAGGAATACCCACAGTCAAGTATCTATGTTTAATTCTATTTTTGAATTGTTAAAATTTTACTAACGATTTTAGATGATAGGCAAAAAGCTAGCCCGTACTAAATGATGAGTCACGACCTGCAAGGCATGTGGAATAAATTAAACTTCCCGGTCTAGGGTTACAATTATTCTGATAGAAATTCAAACGGGTTAAGCAGTCTTCATCTATAACAAGTGTCTCATATAAAGTTATAGAAGTAATTCAAATACATGTAAAGTGTTATTCAAAACTAGACAAAGTTCAAATAAAAACTTGTTAAAGTTATTTCAAGAAACATGTGTATTCCTATTTCTTTTATCGTATATTAACACCGTTATAAAGTTGAGACGTCTTCTTCATTAAGTGTCTCATATTAAAGGGCCCTCTTTTATAAAATTCATAATTAATTTAGGTATTCATAAAGTTAACAAAAGCATTTTTTGAAGAGTAAAAATGTAAGTTATTCAGTAAAACCTTAGAAATAAAGGCAAGAATAAATAAAACAGAAGTTCAAATAGTAACAAAAAACTTCTTACTATTAAAAAGCTTAGACTAAGTATGAGCTTAGTCATAAACTGAAAATTGTTTATACATATTGCCCCATAAAAGGTCTGGGGACTTAAACTTCCAAAACAAACCCTCAAATGAGACCAAGGGTTATAACCACATTTCACCAAAAAGGAAAAAAACACAACACAAAGGAGTTCAAATAAACTTCTCACTGATTTGATAAAGGGACTGAAGCAGGGACCTCAATAGCAGCGGGCTCAACTTGGCTTGAAGGAGTGGGGATATCCGTATCAATTTCAACATTTTCAAAATCTTCAGCTACGGGAGAAGAAAAATCTTAGTTTTGCTGAGCCTTCTCAATAGTCTCTTTGATCTTGGCTAACTCAAATTCCAAGTTAAAATTCTCTTGGCTGGCTTTAACAAGGGTATCGCGGCGAGAATTCAAAAACGCCCAACTCACTTCAATGGCAGATTTATCTTCAAGGATCTCGTAGTCTCTTTCCCAATCAGCAATTTCATTTTTTAACTTTTCATTTTCAGCCAAGGCAGATTCATAAGAAACTTGAAGAGAGGCGTGGGATTTTCTAAAGAACAAAACTTATCAGAAGATACCCGGAGATCTTTCTGAGTTTGGGTCAAATTTTGCACAAGTTCACCAGCATATGCTTCTTTCTCAGCCAAGAGAGCCTTCAACTCTCTGATCTCTTCACTTGCCTTAGAAAGCTGCTCGGAAAAAGAGGTTTCAAGACGAGACTTCTCCTTATCTGCTTGACTTGAGGGAGCCTTTTCAATTGCCAATTTCGAAGTCAAGACCCGCACCTGCTACTCCAAGGTACTCTTACTTTCTTCTAAGAGCTCCACGTCGATCTGAAGACTTTCATACTGTTCCTTCCAATTACATGCCTCCAATTGATAATCACACACTAACTGCTCTGAGAGGGTAACCCTTTTCATCATCTCCGTGCCGATGAGATTGGCCTAAAAAGGGGGGAAAGGGAAGGAAATGAGAATCTCAAAGATAGAATAATGGCAAACTAAAATCTACAAAAAAGGAATACCTTTAAAGAAGCATGCACAATGTCATTCATCAAAGTCAAAGAACTATGGCTCTCTAGCTTGGCTCTCTCAACAGGACCAATTAAAGGCTTTAGCCACACATCTGCTTGACCCGATTTCCTTAAAAGGTTGACCTCAGTGGGGACTTCAATAATTACTTGCCTCATAGCACCACTCCTACTTGAGGAGCCAACCTCAGCACGGTGAGCAGGTGGGGGAGGAATTGTCGAAGGAGGAACAGTAGAAGTAGTAAAAACATCATGGGGAGGAATGGAAGCAGCCATAATCGGCAAAGTAGGAGTCACATGCACGGGAGGAGAAAAAGAAGCCAAGGGAGTTTCATCAGAAATGGGACTTAAACTTTCACTACCAAACCCGCGGTCAAAACGCTGCTCAACAGAATCATGAGCAGCAGCGGGAGCATCATCAACTTCATCAGGGATCACTACCAGGGCTTCAACAGATTTGGTAAGAGGAATAGAACGGTGGGGGGACGCTTTTGTTTCATCATCGGAAATAATGCATCTACGAGCCTGTGGCCTTGTTACCAAGGAACCCCCGTCTTCCTCTTCTTCAAAGTCTTGGTCATCAACGGATTTTCTTTTCGATGAAGAGCCCAGAATTATTTCTTGAGCCCTTTCCAAAGAGATATGAGAAGCCGCAACCGCCTCAACAATAACTCCTCGAATAGCAAATCCTAATAGAAAGAAGGATTGAGATAAGTTCAGGAAAAAATAATATGTAAAATAAAATAAAAGCTCTTACCATGAGTTTTTACTTTCCAACCAAAACGTTGGGAAAGGGTCTTCCAAGATCTACCATCCATTTGTGCAATACTCAACAACTTTCCTACCCAATCACGGAAATTGGGAACATCTTCCACAACTCCCATGGTTGCTAGAAAAGAAAAGTAAAATTAGAAAAATCAACAAAATTGAAGAAAAAGGTACGAGAAAGTTAGAAGACTCACATGCAAAATTCCACTTCTCAGGGAAGGGAACGTTCTCATCACCCACTAAACCAACAGTGGGGGCAGCAACAAACCTGGCATACCAGCCACGATCTTTGTCATCTTCAGGGCTAACTAGAACTCTTTTGCTCCTGGCTACTAGTGTAAAAACACCATTGCGAAAGAGTCTAGGGGAGTAAAGATGAATTAGATGTGGGAAAGTAAAAGACACACTGGCTATGTTGGTCAAATGCCTCAAACAGGCAACAACCTTCCATATTATTGGGCCAATTTGACCTAAGCAAACATCAAAGAAACGACAGAACTCGAGAATAACAGGATCAATAGCAGGTTTGAATTCTAATGTGAAATTGTACGTATAGACAAAGGAAAAACCGGTTAAGTAATAGGTAATTCTTTGATTCAGATTGGGAATAATGATAGGAAAGTCATGACTCCAATGGCAGTCTCTACGAACTAAAGAACTCAAACCTTCACTGATTTAAGTGGGATAGATATCAGCACAATCTAAAGAAGATACTTGATTTCTAAGAGATTCTCTGTCATTATAGAAAGATAGTTCGGCAGGAACTATCTCTTCTACTAGAGGTTCACAAAGAGGTTCAGAAGATTCCTTACCTCTTGAAGAAGATCTGTGTGAAAGAGAACCTCTAGTTCTAGAAGAAGGGCCAGAACTAGGCGAAGGAAGAGAAGAACCACGTAAGGATGAAGATCCTAAATTACGAAGCCTACCTCCTCTTCTGCTCCTACTGGGGGCATTAGGGAAGTTAGCAACTATGGGGACCCTACTAGGGTTAGAGTTTGATGAAGACATGATAGTACGGGGAAGAAGCAAACAAAGATTCAAGAACTGAATATTTTGAGAACTTTATGTGATAAAGACAGAGAAGAAAACTATATTTATACTGCGAAGCAACCGTCAAAGGAAAATGTGCAATGATGGAAAGGTCATAATGATATCTGACGCTTCGTGGTTAGTGAAGCCGTGAAAAAGTCCTAAAAAGCGTTGCAAAGTTGCAGAACCAGTAAAAGGGGTGCCACGCGTGAAGAGCATTAAATGGAAGTGACAAATGAAGCGTTGATTTTGCTATAGCATTAATGGTGACAAAAATTCCCGTTTTAATGAATTCCACTTCCCAAATATTATATTGATGAATAAATGGCAAGTGGTGGGGACTATCTGTATTGGGAAAAATTGAGTTTACATATTAAAGTGATTGGAAGATGACGTGTCACGACACGTAGACTGGTCAAAGAGTTATGATTAACAAAGAGGCACGAGTTGCAACAAATATGAGCAGAGGCACATGAAGAGGCACGAGCGGTTATTCAGAAGACTTAACGCTCATACCTATTTAATCCAAAAATCAAGAAGAATGAATCTGACAGCAAAAGAGAGTACAGATACAGTATTTAATAAGCATTAAATACTAAAAACGTTAGGGAATCTGTGTTGAATCCCAATGATTATGTAATGTAGAATTTAATGCCTTTAATTGTCTATAATGGCCTTATTGTGTTGGCAAAATCACTTTCCTTTATTCATTCTTTGATTATTAGTAACCCGAGTTCTTCTAAATTAAGCCTTTAACCGAAATTCCACTTTTTGGTTAAACACAGTCCCAGTTGAAGCAGCCTTGTGCAGGATTCAGAGGATGTACCAGCTAATGTGCAGGCTACTAAAGCTACCAAGGTTAATAGTGTTGCACCTGGGCATCTTGAACAGGTTTTACAAACAGCTGCTGCTACAATTGCTACAAGTGATCCTACGCCTAAAGGTACTGCTTTGAAAAGGCCAGATGTGTCGCTAGAAAGGATACATGATCGAGGAGTTTCATTGGTTGATCAAGGAGGAAACAGTGGTAAGATTGCTGCTAAAAACACTGTGTAGATGAGTGATGATCAACAGAAAATTCTTGTCAAATCCAAACTTCCTAGAGACATCCCTGCTGCCACAGCTTTGGCGATGATCTACAAGGTTGTAGGATCAGCTTTACAAAATCACACAAATTTGAATAGGGGGGAGATCAAGCTAATGCTGCTGCACTTGAAATGGTTGAAAACCCATCAGTTATTAAACAACTACTGCACTTGAAGTTAAAAAATCAGCATGTTTGAAACCTAGTGCTGTGCATATTCAGGGGCAAGGTGTTCAAGGTGTGAAAGTTTTGGATAGTGCAACTGATGAAGGTGTTAAGGCAAAGGAAATAGCAGGGCAGTCGCAACAAATTACAGATGATCAAGCAAAAGATAGAGTGCAAGTAGGAAAGGAGAAAAAAGCTGGGCAGTTGTTTGTGAATTCAGGCAGAACTGGTGCAGTTCTAGCATAATCTGCTGCACAATCTACTAAACCTAATGAACTATTGGAACATGTTACAAACTCTAGTAGCAAGGAGCGGATGTGAATAGAGAGGAAGGCTTGAGTTCAGTAACACACAAAAAAAGGCATCAGCTGGAATTCTTTCTCAAAATCCATCTGTTGGTGACAAGCATTTTTGTAGTACAAATGCTTATGATGTTCTGGTGGTGGAGGATCGGCTAACAAGTGCCAACATAGAGAAGGATTCAACAGATAAGAATGGGCAGCTTGTTGTAGTTTCGAATAACTCTATTGCACCTTCTAATGTTAATCTTACTCCAATTGGAGCTAAAATTCTGGAGAGCATGAATCCTTCGCAAGTTCTGCCTGGGTTTTTGCATAATTCAACGAAAGGAATGTCTCTTCAATAGGTGAAAGAAAACAATGGCATAGTTGGGGTTGGTTTGAATACATCACAACATGATATCCCCTCCAATGATTTGTTTGATCGATATGGCAACATGTTACAAGTTTCAAACATCCAGCAAACTTTATCCATGATGTCATCGGCAACAAAACAACCAAAAGGAGGGGCTGACCACACAAGAGAAGAACATGATGACATAACAAGTGAAGATGAGTTGAATGATGAACCTGTCCAGAATTTAAACGAGCTACAGGAGGAAGTTAGCTCTAAGCGTAAGACATGGGCTGACCAAGTAGAAGAGTATGATGAAGGTGAAGAAAATTATGTTGGTGATTCCCAGGAGCTAAACACTCAAGAAAATGGTTCGTCAACACAACAAGGGGGTAAAGCAAAGGAAGGAGCAGTAGCTGTGGTTGATCAGGTTGCAAGTCCATCTCCTAGTGTGCAAAGCAAGACAAAGCTAAGTCCTAATGTTGCTGCTTTTGTTCCGACTGGACAGCAACTATCAGGTACGGTTTCTAAGCTTAATTTGATCCAAAAATCTACTGGACAGGTAGCTATTACAAGTGGAGTGGCTGCACAATATAATTTGACTCCTACAAACATCCTCCAAGCTATTTTAACTCATGACATAGATAACTTAAAAGCTCTTGACAATCCCAGGAACGAAAGGAGCTCTAGTTCCCAGATATCCCTGCTGCTACTGTGTTAGCAAGGATTTACCAGGTTGTGGGATCAGCTTTCCAAAACCATACAAGTTTGCATAAGATGGGTGATCAAGCTAATACTATTGCACTTGAGATGGTTGAAAAACTAGCAGTTATTGAGCCTACTGTTGTGCACGATGAAGGGCAAGGTCTTGAAGATGTAGATGCTTTGAGGTAGTGTAGCTGTTACAGGGCGTGATCAAGGAAAAAACACTAAGAATCATGTAGCAGTGGCAGTCAAAAAAGTGGAATTGAAGCAACTACTATAGGTTCGAAGTTGGAGCCTAATGTTGCATTGAATGCAACTGGTGATCGACCTACTGTTGGGGCTCCTAAATATAGTGCTGCAATTGTTGATGTAGTTCAAAAACCAGTAGGTTTATTAGCTACTGTTACACAAGATGAGGGGAAGGAACGTAAAGGAGTTAATGCAAGAAAGAATTAAGCTCAAATACACATGCTTTTGTACCATTCGGGCAACAGCAAATTGCAGCAGTTGGCTTGAGGAATAGCTCTAATTCTAAGATGGGCCAAAGAAGATAGGTATGGGAGATGGAACATTAAAGAATATAGCTGGAAAGGACTGGACAGTTGTTGCTCGATCACCTGTTAATCAGTAGCAAGCAGTGACGCATCGATCACCTAAAAATACGAGATCTCCAGGTCTGAAAGACCAGGTCATAACATCAAAAAATATCGAGTTTTCTAACTCGTTTGAAGCATTGCTCAATGAGCATGATCATGTGATGAATGAGGAGGGAAAGAATGTACAGCAAGTACTTTGTGATACAGTTCAAAAATTGGACAAGCCACCTCTCCAGTAAGTGCAACATATCTAACATACCCTTGCTCATTCTTTCATACTGATATTTTGAACTACAATTGAGATTGAAAACAGAGACATACTACCAAATAACTTTAGCCAATTCTTATACCCCATATCTCTGATCAAATTTGTATAGTTTAAAACAAGAATCAAGTTTCACAAAAAATTTCCATTTAAGCAGGACATCGAATATAAAAGGGATGAGAGGCCAAGATTGAAAATCAATAATATATCAGATTGAAATAAGCAATTAACCAGCAGACCTCACCGTAGAATCAGTCAATATATAGATAGAAACATTTTTTGTATTTTGTGTCATTCTTTCACCAAAGTGAACACCAACATCCATATACACACAAGTGTGATCACAACCCTATAGTTATATATACGACAACTAAAAATTATCAACTTTAATTTTAGGACAACCGATATTTCGACAATTATACTTGGTACTCAGTGAAACTGATAGTACGAAATTGACATTCAGAATAAACTGTTAGAGAAGATGATTTAATCATGATAGAAGATATAGCAGTTGCTCATTCAAAATAGATATCGCTCAACAGATGCCTTTTCTAGCGAAATTATTACTCAATTCACATAGAAAAGGGTAAAAGTTTGAACCTTACCGTGATGAGAAGAACCTCAAAGCTGAGCAGCTGTTGTCAATGAAGGTGACGAGCAGTTTCTTTTGCTAATTCGCTGAATTTTACCAACTCTGATTATTACAATTTGTCGTAGCACAATTCTCTGGTAATTCGTTCAAAACAGAGTTTACCAACTATTAGAGAAGTTTAAGTCGAACTCTTAGGGCCTTTTCCATTTTTTTTTTTTGGGGGGGTGAGGTGGGAGATTTGGCGGATTGGGAAAAAAAAGTTGGAAAAGTTAACACCACTTTTTCATTAATTAATAATTATTAACGACTGATTTTATGTCCCTTTGCTAAGAATGGTCGTTAAAAATCAAATTTTTTGTAGTGTGTCTTTTATGGGAAATTGAGTGAAAAAAGGAAAGAGGTGGACGAAGGAACAAGTTCATACTAAGAAAAACAACAACAAAGAATCAACCAAGGCTATGATTTCTGCCTGGGATATAGTTCAGATAAAAGCTTGGATGATGATGATGATGATGAACGAGCTCTAATGGCTATTGGAGAATCTGATGAAGATCCTTAGGTAAGTATCTTTCAATTAAAAGATAAAATTAAATTTCTGTCTAAAGAAAGACTATCTGAACTACTGCTAGAATTGATTGATGAGTCTGATGATGTGAATAATGAAAAGGAACAATTGTAAAAGGAGTGTGTCATCTTGAAAGCAAAGTGCAAAAACCTAAAAGTTAGGGCTTGTGAGACTGAAAATGAAAATACGGTGTTGAAGAATTAGGTACATGCACTTGACGCATCTGTTCTAGAACATAGATGTGAAAACTTAAAATCTAGAGTTAGGAACAGGTAAAAAGATAGGCAGTGACCGACAATTCTCACTAGAAAAAGATCTAGGAAGGGCAAAAGATAAGCTATAGAAAAGAGATGAACTGGTGAGAACATTGAAAGAGGACTTGACTAAGGTTAAGCACGAGCTAGATAGAACATGTAAATAGAACATATCTTTTGATGCATTTTCATGGCTACAAGAACACCATAGTGGCAACAAAAGGGGACTTGACTTTGGGAACTCTGCACCTAAGTCGGATCCCAAAAACAAGTACCTCACACTCCCTAAGAGCAAGATTTGCACACATTATAGTAACACTGGTCACTATAAGAGTGAATGCACTGCAAAAGAAAAGACAAGTCAAAGGAACAAAAATTTGTTCTAGGAAAGAATAAGTTGCCAAGGTGGGCTAAAAAGAATTTGATTTATCTTTTTGCCTATAGAAAGGGATCCAAACTAGTTTGGGTTCCTAAGACTAACTCCTTATTTTCTTTTACAGGTCCAAGTGAAGGAGAGCAGCCAAATATGGTACATGGACAGTGGCTGCTCAAAGCACATGACACGAAGCAAAAACCATTTCCTTTCACTTGAGGACCATAAAGAGGTAATATCTCCTTTGGAAATGGAAAGAAAGGTGTTATCATTGATAGACGGACCGAAGTATAACTTAATAAGTGTATCACAACTGTGTGATAGATGTAACATGGTAGCTTTTGCCTCTATAAAATACTTTGTGATAAATCTTACTACTGACAAGATAATTTTGTAGGGAAAATAGTGATTAACATATATGTGGTGGATCTGTCCACACTTTCAGATAATGAACTCGCTTGCTTAAGTGTGTTGGAGAATAATCCCCTCCTTTGGCACAAGAGACATGGACATGCAAGTCTAAGTCAACTCAACAAATTATTTTCCAAGGAATTAGTGATAGGACTGTCTGTCACGACCCAAAACCTAACCTGTCGTGATGGCGCCTATCATGGTACTAGGAAAAACGACTACGTAGACATTCCCAATACATTCAACTTTGAATATACCAAAACAGTTTAAATAAATAAAAAATCTCATAAAATGGAATAAAATATCGTAACTCAATACATAAGTTTTCCCAAAACCGGGTGTCACCGAGTACATGAGCATCTACATAATGACAAAGTCGATACACCGTCTAGGAAGTAGAACTGAATAAATAAACTAAAAGGTAGGGGAGGAGAGTCAAGGTCTACGGATGCCAAAGCAGCTACCTCGATGATCTCCGAACGTCTGAACTATGCGAGTCAGCAACCGCCGTGACCGGAAATACCTTGATCTGCACACGAGGTGCAGGGTGTAGTATGAGTACAACCAACTCAATAAGTAATAAATCTAACCTTTGGACTGAAAGTAGTGACAAGTTTGAGCATTACAGCCTACATATAGCATCAATAGTTTGGAATATTATGAAAAAATATGATAGTCAAATCTCATACATTAATAATTTACACGTAATGATATAAGAATTTAGACATGCTTTCAGGTTTTTCAATAAAACTCAACAGAGAATAAGGCAGATCCAGCCCAAATGCAAATAAAATAGAGCAGATCCAGCCCAATGTAAATAACCACTAGCATTTACGCCCGTTGTGGATGTGCAGACACCGGAGGGGCCGATTCAGCCCAAGCACGATGTAACGACCCAACCAGTCATTTTGAGTGTATTAGCCTCGATCCCCTATTAACTACTTCCCCCGTATCCTTTTCTGCTTAGGTGACTTGCCGGGAGGTTCTGTTTTTTGGTTTCGGAGTGATATGGGAGACTTAGTCCCTAAAATGGAATCTTGAGTTCTAGGATTTTGACTATAGTTGGAACTATGTGAACACGACTCCGGAATGGAGTTTCGTCAGCTCCGTTGGGTGATTTTGGACATAGGAGTGTGTCTGAATTGTGTTAGGGAGGTCTGTAGCTGAATTAGGCTTGAATTAGTGAAAATTTAACTTTTGGGAAGTTTAATCGGAAGTGGACTTTCTGATATCAGGGTCGGATTCCAGAATGAGTAGGTCAATGATGTTGAATATCACCAGCGTGCAAAATTTGAGGTCAATCACACTTGATTTGATAGGTTTCGGTGTCGGTTGTAGAAGTTTGAAGTTTAAAAGTTTATTAAGTTTTGATTGGAGGGTGATTCGTGTTTTTGTTGTTGTTTGACGTGTTTTTAGGGCTCGACTAAGTTCGAATGGTATTTTAGGACTTATAGGTATGCTTGGTTGAGGTCCCGAGTGGCTGGGGTATTTTTCGGGGTGAGTTTTGAGCGAGTCCGGGCATTTTCGGCACCATGATGTTATTCTGGTACCTTTGGAAGTGCAAGGGCACATTTCGGAGTGCTGAGGAAAAGCCTCAAGTGCGGACCTGGGAGGAAAAGTGCAGACCGCACAATTCTTCTCGCGGCCGCAAATCGGAGATTCTGCAGGTTAGACGGTCTAACTTCGGAAGCTTATATCTTTTAAACTATAAGGAATTTGGAGATGATTCAAAATCGAAACTTGTAGCCCTTTGTGTCTAGTTTCCAGAAGTGTAATGAAATAATAAATTGGACATTTGTACTGAAAGTTAAGGCTAATTTACTAAAGCCTGATAGTTCAGATTTTTCTTAAGTGCGGCCGCTCAATTTGGATCGCGGCCGCAGAACCTGGGATGTGCGACCACACCAAAAAATGTGTGGTCAGCACATTGGAGGGAAGAACGTGTACTATATAAATGAGAGTTAGGGTATTATTTCATATTTGGACATTGGGAGCTCGGTTTGTGGCGATTTTTCATGGGTTTTTCAAGAAAATTGCCAGGGTAAGTGATTCTAACTCGGATTTGGTTAATATACATGAATATATCATTGGTTTCATCATTTAATTAGTACTTTGAGATGAAAATTTGGGAAAAATTGTAGAAACTTCATAAACTATAATTTGGGGATTTAAAGGTCGAGTTCTAATTGGATTTGACTAATTTTGGTATGGTTGAACTCGTGGTCAAATGGTTATTCGGATTTTTGTCACTTTTATCCAATTCCGAGAAGTGGGCATGGGTTGACTTTTTGGGGTGATTTTTTAAGTTTTTGCTAAAGCCTTGATTTCATTAATTATATTAGTTTCTTATAGTTATATTTATGGTATGTAATTGCTTTTAGTTAGATTTGGGCCATTCGGAGTCAGAAAATCATGGAAAAGGTATTCTTATTGATTGATTTAGCATGGTTTGAGGTAAGTGGCTTGCATAAACTTGTGTGGGGAAAATCCCCTAAGGATTTGGTACTGTTGTGTTATGTGAGTGTTGTATACGCTAGCTGACGAGTTCGTACACAGGCTAGTTATTGTAAAAATCCAATTTTTACTAAGTAGTAAGTTGTTTTCATCATAATTGAGTTATACTAGCAAGTGTAGTTATGTTGTATAGTTTAACATCACATGTCTACGTGCTTTAACTGCTTATTTGAACTCTGTGCAGCATGACTAGTTGATTTCCTGTCTTTTCTTAACTTGTATCAATCTTAATTGTAGAACTATTGCTGTTAATTATTGCATTTAGCGGCTTGAGCTATGTGTTTACTTTTATAGACTACGAGATGGTACATCGGGAGATCCCCCTACACCTTTACTTTTTAGACTACGAGGTGGTGCCTCGGGAGATCTCACTGCACATTTACTTTTGAGACTACGAGGCAGTACCTCGGGAGATCTCCTTGTATCTATATTTTTGGGACTACGAGACGGTATCTCGGGCAATCCCCTATTGTGTTATCCCTATGTGTTGTACTGTTAATTTGATGTGCTTTCCTCTTTGTTAATTTCCAATCTCTTATTATATTGCTATATTCTTCTGCTTTATTTATTATATACCAGTGGGCCCTGACCTGACCTCGTAACTACTCGATCGAGGTTAGGCTTGGCACTTACTAGGTACCGTTGTGGTGTACTCCTGTTACTCTTCTGTACATGTTTTATGTGCAAATCCAGCTACTTCTTATCAGCCATGTCATCAGTGAGCAGTGACAGTTTGGAGACTTTAAGGTATATCTACCGCGTCCGCAGACCTCAGAATCCCCCTCTATTCCCTCATATATTATTTACCTTCCGTACTTCTTTTCTTAGACTTTGGTGTATAGAGATACTAGTTTTTCTTCTGTAGCTTGTGACTTATAATGTTCCGGATATTGGGAAAATATTGTGTATTAATAAAGTGTTGGTTATTGTACATGCCGAGGGGCATTGTTATCAGTTATTTAATTATCTATTGCAGTTAGCTATTAAGTGTTTACTTCAATTTTTGTTATTTCAGCAATTGGTTAGGCTTACCTAGTCGTAGATACTAGATGCCATCATGACGTCTTAGTGGAGGGAGATGTGGGTCATCACAAGTTTGTATTATAGCTCTAAGTTCATAGGTGTTGTGAGTCACAAGCAGGTTTAGTAGAGTCTCGCAGATCGGTACAGAGACGTCTGTACTTATCTTCAGGAGGCTATGGAAATATTAGGTAAATTTCACTTCTTTTGATTCCTTGTCGTGCGAAATTGTTGACTTCAAAATTCTAAACTTCTGTCTTCTATTCTCTTATAGATAGTGATGACACGTACAAGTGGATCTGATAACGAGACACCCGCTCCCCCTGCTAGAGCCGCGAGAGACCGAGGTAGAGGCTAAAGACATCTACGTGGTTCAGCCAGAGCACCCGCACGAGCTGCTATAGAGGAGCCAGTAGTTGCCCCAGTCGGAGCGCAGGCACCTGAGACGCTTGTTACTATACAAGCTTTTCAAAAGACCCTTGCACAGTTCCTAAGCATATTCAGCACCTTGGCTCAAGCTGGATTGATTTCACTAGCTCCTGCCATATCTCAGGCTGGGGGAGGAGCAAAGACTCCCGCTGTCCGTACACTAGAGTAGCGGGTTCAAGTCGACCAGGTTCCAGAGATCATACCGATGCAGTCGGTAGCTCTAGTTCGGCCTGAGGGTAGGGCAACAGCTTCTGAGGAGGAGCAGTTCAGGCTCGAGGGGTACAAGAAGTACCACACTCCTACTTTCAGTGGATTGGCGTCAGAGTATGCCCAAGGTTTTCTTGAGGAGTGCCACTGTATCCTCCGTACTATATGTGTAGAAAAGTCGAATGGGGTTTCTTTAACTACGTTCCAGCTTAGAGGAGCGACCTATTAGTGGTGGCATGATTATGAGTTGGGTAGTTCGGTTGAGGCAGCGTCACTTACTTAGACTCAGTTCTCAGATATGTTCTTCAGGGAATATGTTCCCCAGAGTCTTAGAGATGCATGACACTCCGAGTTTGAGCAGTTACACCATGGTGCTATGACTGTATCAGAGTATGCGGTTCACTTCAGTGATTTGCCTAGGCATGCTCCAGCCTTGGTTGCTACAGTTCGAGAGAGGGTCCATCGATTTATCGTGGGGCGCCATCCCAGCATCAGGATTGGCATGACCCGGGAGTTGGATATGGATCTTTCCTACTAGTAAGTTGTGGATGTTACTAGGAGAGTGGAGGGCATGCTTGCTCAGAAGAGAAAGGAGAGAGAGGCCAAGAGATTTCGAGAGTCTAGCACTTATAGTGGTACTCATACCCCAGCTGCAGTTCGTCATGGTAGGGCTATATGAGTCACCCTGTTCACTCAGCACTTCTAGCCGCTAATGGTATTTCGGCTACTCCTAGGCCCCAAGATCCTTACTATGCATTGCTAGTGTTTTGTGTACCTCCCACATGGGGTGCTTTCAGTGGTTAGTCCAGCCGACATGGCCCGATCCAGTCAGCCATGCCCTTCGAAAGCTTGTTTTGAGTATGGCGACGTTTTCCATATGGTGAGGGATTGCCCCAGATATAGGAGGAGTGCACCTCCACAGACGTCTCATGCACCACTTGCTCTACCGGGTCCTCAGGCTATGATTACAACACAAGCTACCACTCCACCTGCTCAACCAGCTCGAGGTGGAGGTCGGGGAGGTAGAGGTTTCCCTAGAGGGAGAGGCTAGGCCATATATTATGCCCTCCCTGCTTGTACAGAGGCAGTTGCTTCCGACTCTGTCATTACAGGTATTATTCCGGTTTGTCATAGAGATGCGTCCGTTTTATTTGATCTAGGATCCACTTATTCATATATGTCATCTTATTTTGCCACGTATTTGGGCGTATCTTGTAATTCTTTGAGCTCTCCTATTTATGTGTCTACACCTGTGGGAGATTCTACTATTGTTGACCATGTGTATCGGCCGTGTTTTTTTGTTCTTAGTGATTTTGAGACCAAACTCGATTTATTATTGCTCAGCATGGTAGACTTTGATATTATTTTGAGCATGGACTGGTTGTCACCCCATTATGATATTCTTGATTGTCACGCTAAGACCGTGACACTGGCTATGACAGGATTACCGTGGTTAGAGTGGAAAGGTACCTTAGATTATACTCCCAGTAGAGTTATTCCATTTCTTAAATCTCAACGAATAGATGAAAAGGAGTGTGACGCCTATCTAGCTTATATGAGGGATGTCAGTATTGGTACCCCTACAGTTGAGTCATTTCCAGTAGTGAGAGATTTTTTAGATGTATTTCCAGTGGATCTTTAGGGCATGCCGCCCGACAAGGGTATTGATTCGATATTGATTTGTTGCCGAGCACTCAACCCATCTCTATTCCTCCTTATCGTATGGCTTCTCCTGAGTTGAAGGAGTTGAAGGAGCAGTTACATGAATTTCTTGATAAGGGCTTCATTCGGCATAGTGTGTCACCCTGGGGTGCTCCAGTCTTGTTTGTGAAGAAGATGGATGGTTCTATGTGTATGTGCATTGAGTATTGCTAGTTAAACAGAGCTATAGTGAAGAACAGGTATCCATTGCCTCGTATTGAGAACATATTTTATTAGCTACAGGATGCCATGGTGTTTTTCAAGATTGACTTGCATTTAGGCTATCATAAGTTGAAAATTCGGGAGCCAGATATCTCGAAGACTGCTTTCAAGACTTGATATGGTCACTACGAGTTCCTTGTGAAGCCATTAGGGCTGAGCAACGCCCCAAGAGCATTAATGCACTTGATGGACAATGTGTTTCGGACCTTTCTTGACTCTTTCATCATCGTATTCATTAACGACATTCTACTGTACTCTCGGACTCGGGAGCATCATGAGCAGCACCTGAGGACTGTGCTCCAGACCTTGAGAGAAAAGAAGCTATATTCAAAAAATTTGAAGTGTGAGTTTTGGCTAGACTCAGTGGCATTCTTGGGTCATGTAGTATCGAGTGACGGGATCAAGGTGGATCTGAAGAAGGTAGAAGCAGTGCAGAGTTGGCCTAGACCATCCTCAGCTACGGAGATCCAAAATTTTCTTGGTTTGAGGGGGTATTATCATCAATTTGTATAGGGCTTCTCATCTATTGCAGCATATGTGACCAGGCTGACCCAGAAGGGTGCTCCATTCAGGTGGACAGAGGAGTGTGATGAGAGCTTTCAAAAGCTCAAGACAGCTTTGACTACATCCCCAGTATTGGGATTGCCTATATGTTCGGGGTCTTATACTATTTATTGTGATATATCGCGGATTGGTCTCGGTACGGTGTTGATGTAGGACCGTAGGATGATTTCCTATGCATCCAGATAGCTGAAGGTACATGAAATGAACTACCTTATCCAGAACCTTGAGTTAGCAACTATTGTTCATGTCTTGAAGATTTGGCAGCACTATTTGTACGACGTCCCTTGTGAGATCTACACTGATCATCGAAATTTGCAACATCTGTTCAAGCAGAAGGATCTTAACTTGCGTCAACGGAGGTGGTTAGATCTGCTTAAGGATTATGATATGACTATTCTATACCATCCCGAGAAGGCCAATATGGTAGCCGATGCTTTAAGTCGCAGGACGGATAGTTTGGGGAGCTTAGCATAATTACCAGCAGTAGAGAGGCCATTGGCATTGGATGTTCAGGCCTTGGCCAACCAGCTTGTTCGATTGTATATTTTTGAGCCGAATCGAGTTTTGGCTTGTGTGGTTTCTCAGTCTTCTCTTTATGATCGTATGAGGGAGTGTCCGTATGATGACCCCCATCTGCTTGTCCTTAAGCACACGGTTCACCATGGTGATACTAAGGCAGTTACTATTGGAGATGATGGTGCATTGAGGATGCAGGGCAGGCTATATGTGCATAATGTAGACTGATTGTATGAGTTGATTCTCTAGGAGGCTCAAAGTTTGCGGTAATCCATTTATCTGGGTACCACAAATATGTATCAGGACTTGAGGCAGCATTATTGGTTGAGGAGAATGAATAAGGAAATAGTGGAATATGTAGCTTGGTGCCGAAATTGCTTGCAGGTGAAGTATGAGCATCAGTGGCCAAGTGGGTTGCTTCAGAAGTTAGAGATTCTGGAGTGGAAATGGGAGCGGATCACTATGGATTTCGTTGTTGGACTCCACGGACTCCGCAAAAGTTTGATACAGTTTGGATGATTGTTGATAGGCTAACCAAGTCAGCTCATTTCATTCCTGTGATGACTACTTATTCTTTCGAGCAGCTGGCTCGAGTTTATATTCGCGAGATTGTCAGGCTTCATGGCATGCCGGTATCTATCATCTCTGACCGGGATACACAGTTTACATCACGATTCTAGAGGGCCCTACAACATGAGTTAGGTACTCAGATGGAGTTTAGCACAACATTTCACCCTCAGACGGACAGACAGTCTAAGCACACTATTCAGATATTGGAAGATATACTCTATGCATGTGTGATGGAGTTTGGAGGCTCTTGGGATCAGTTCTTGCCACTTGCGGAGTTAGCCTACAATAACAGTTATCAGTCGAGCATTCAGTGTCGGTCTCCAGTGGGTTGGTTTGAGCCGGGCAAGGCTAGATTATTGGGTACAGACTTGGTTTAGGATGCTTTAGAGAAGGTTAAGGTGATCCAGGATTGAATCCGTAGAGCCAAGTCCAGACAAAAGAGTTATGCGGATCGGAAGGTTCGCTATGTTGCATTCATAGGTGGGAGCGGGTCTTGCTCTAGGTTTTGCCAACGAAGGGTGTTATGAGGTTCCGAAAGAAGGGCAAGCTGAGCCCAAGGTTTATTGGCCTATTAGAGGTGTTGCAGCGAGTTGGAAAGTTACTTATGAGCTTGCCTTACCTCCTAGTCTAGCAGGATTTCATCCAGTATTCCATGTTTATATGCTCCAGAGGTATCACGGTGATCCATCTCATGTGTTGGATATCAGCTCAGTCCAGTTGCACTACGATCTATCTTATGTTGAAGAGTCGGTGGCTATTTTGGACGGGCAGGTTCGGAAGCCGAGGTCAAAGAGCATTGCTTCAGTGAAGGTTCAGTGGAGGGGTCAGTCGGTCGAGGAGGCAACTTGGGAGACCGAGATTGATATGCGTAGCCGTTATCCCCATCTTTTTACCACTTCAGGTATGTCTCTATGCTCGTTCGAGGATGAACGATTATTTTAAGAGGGGAAGGATTTAACGACTCGGCCATTCCTTTTGAGTGTATTAGCCCTAATACTCTATTTACTGCTTCCCCCGTATCTTTTTCTACTTAGGTGACTTGCTGGGAGGTTGTATTTTTGGTTTTGGAGTGATTTAGGACACTTAATCCTTAAAACAAAAGCTTGAGTTCTAAAATTTTGACTATAGTTGGAACTGTATGAAGACGACTCCGAAATGGAGTTTCGTCGGCTCCGTTAGCTCCGTTGGGTGATTTTCAACTTAGGAGCATGTCCGGATTGCGTTTTAGAGGTTTGTAGCTGAATTAGGCTTGAAATGGCGAAAATTGATTTTTTGGGAAGTTTGACCGGAAGTGGACTTTTTGATATCAGGGTCGGATTCCAATTTCGAAAGTTGTAATAGGTCTGTAATGTCGAATATGTCTTGCGTGCAAAATTTGAGGTCAATCGGACATGGTTTGATAGGTTTCGGCATCGCTTATAGAAGTTTGAAGTTTCAAAGTTCATTAAGTTTGGATTAGAGGGTGATTCGTGTTTTTATTGTTGTTTGACGTATTTTGAGGGCTTGATTAAGTTCGTATGGTATTTTAGGACATATAGGTATGCTTGGTTGAGGTCCCGAGTGGCTCGAATATGTTTCGGGGTGGGTTTTGAGCGAGTCCAGCATTTTCGGTACCTTAATGTTGTTCTGGTACCTTTGGAAGTGCAAGGGCACATTTTGGAGTGCTGAGGAAAAGCCTCAAGTGCGGACCTGGGATGAAAAGTGCAGACCACAAAATTCTTCTCGTGGCTGCAGATCGGAGATTCTGCAGGTTCGATGGTCTGACTTCGGAAGCTTATATCTTTTAATCTATAAGGAATTTGGAGATGATCTAAAGACAAATGTTGTAACTCATTTGTGTCCAATTTCCAGAAAGCTATGGCCAATTTACTAAAGCCTGGTAGTGTAGATTTTGCTAAAGTGCGGCCGCTCAATTTGGATCACGGCTGCAGAACCTAGGATGTGCGATCGCACCAAAAAATGTGCGGTCAGCACATTGGAGGGAAGACCGTCTACTATATAAACGAGAATTAGGGTATTATTTCACATTTGGACTTTGGGAGCTCGGTTTGTGGTGATTTTTCATGGGTTTTCAATAAAATCATCGGGGTAAGTGATTCTAACTCAAATTTGGTTAATATACATGAATATGTCATTAGTTTCATCATTTAATTAGTACTTTGAGATGAAAATTTGGGAAAAATTGTAGAAACCTCATAAATATTTAAAGGCCGTGTTGTGATCAGATTTGACTAATTTTTGTATGGTTGAACTCGTGGTCGAATGTGTATTCAAATTTTTGTGACTTTTACCCGATTCCGAGACGTGGGTCCGGGTCGACTTTTGGGGCGATATTGTAATTTCTTGCTTAAGCCTTGATTTAATTAAGTAGATTAGTTTCTTATAGTTATATTATGGTATGTAATTGCTTTTGGCTAGATTTGGGCCATTCGGAGTCAGAAAATCGTGGAAAAGGCATTCTCACTGATTGATTGAGATTGGTTCAAGATAAGTGGCTTACCTAACCTTTGTGGGGGAATCCCGTTAGGATTTGTCACTGTTGTGTTATGTGAGTGTCGTGCACATGAGGTGACGAGTGCGTACACGGGCGAATTGTTGTAAGAATCCAATTTTTACCGAGTTGTAACCTGTTTTCATCTTAATTGAGTTATACCAGCATGTGTATTTATCCTATTTTGTTTAATATTGCAGGTCTACGTGCTTCAACTGTTTATTTGAACTTTGTGCAGCATGCCTAGTTGATTTCATGTCTTTCCTTGACCTGTATCAGTCTTAACTATAGAACTATTGCTGTTCATTGTTGTATTTAGCGACTTTAGTCGTGTGTTTACTTTTTGGGACTACGAGACAGTACCTCGGGAGATCCCCCTGCATCTTTACTTTTGAGACTACGAGGCGGTATCTCGGGAGATCTCCCTGCACATTTACTTTTGAGACTATGAGGCGGTTCCTCGGGATATCTCCTTGTATCTTTACTTTTTGGACTATGAGACGGTATCTCGGGAGATCCCCTATTGTGATATCCCTATGTGTTTTACTGTTATTTTGCTGTGTTTTCCTCTTTGTTAAATTCCAGTCTCTTATTATATTGCTATATTCTTCTGCTTTATTTATTATATACTAGTGGGCCCTGACCTGACGTTGTCACTACTCGACCAAGGTTAGGCTTGGCACCTACTGGGTACTGTTGTGGTGTACTCATGCTACTCTTCTGCACATGTTTTGTGTGCAGATCCAGGTACTTTTTATCAGCCACATCATCAGTGAGCAGTGACAGTTTGGAGACTTCAAGGTAAATTTGTCGCGTCCGCAGACCTTTGGAGTCCCCTTCTATTCCCTCCTATGTCATTTACCTTTCATACTTCTTTTCTTAAAATTTGGTGTATAGAGATACTGGTTTTTCTTGTGTAGCTTGTGACTTATGATATTCCGAGTTTTGGGAAAATAATGTGTATTACTAGAGTGTTAGTTATTGTACATACCGAGGGGCATTGTTATTAGTTATTTACTTATCTGTTGCAGTTAGTTGTTAAGTTTCTACTTCCATTTTTGTTATTTTCGCAATTGGTTAGGCTTATCTAGTCGTAAAGATAGGTGCCATCACGACGTCTTAGTGGAGGGAGATTTGGATCGTGACATATAATAAGCCAAATCCTGGCATGAATCAATAAAACTTGCTGCGACATGAATCCCGATACCATGAATATCACTCACAATAAACCCTCAGCCTCACTCAGTCATTTAATCTCTCCAGTCTCTCAAG
This sequence comes from Nicotiana sylvestris, assembly GCF_000393655.2. Classification (NCBI taxonomy): domain Eukaryota; kingdom Viridiplantae; phylum Streptophyta; class Magnoliopsida; order Solanales; family Solanaceae; genus Nicotiana; species Nicotiana sylvestris. The sequence continues at coordinate 172,226,823 of NC_091065.1, forward strand.
CTCACATGAATCATGCTAATAAGCCCAAAAATGATGATGTGATGTATCAAATAAAGGACAACAGTGAGTAAGGCATAATAAGTAAATAATAACTGTGACTAATACAAAATGGCAAATTAAGCAAATAACTCAACATGTAACACGACCTCTGTGGGTCCCAACAGTACAAACACGTAGCCTAAGCAGGATTTCTAATATGATCGGCAGCTCAATTTCTCTAACACATGGTGAAAATATGGATAATTACAAGATTAATCAACTATACAGTTCACATAAAATCGACTAAGTCACAATTCCTATGCTGCACGCTGACACGCCCGTCATCTAGCATGTGTGTCACCTCAACACCAACCGCATAATAAAAAATTCGGGGTTTCATACCCTCAGAACCAAGTTTAGAAGTGTTACTTACTTCAAACTGTGTAAATCTCTACTCCAACACGCCCTTGTCTCGCGAAACAACCTTTGAATCCTTGAATCTAGTCACAAACAATTCAATACAATCAACCCAAGCTAAAGGAATCAATTCCATATGAAATTACTAAGTTCTTAATCAAAGTTGAAAGAGTCAACTCAAAAGTCGACCCCCGGTCCCACGTCTCGGAATCCGATAAAAGTTGCTAAAATTTAACACCTATTCAACCACGAGTTCACCCTTACAAAAATTACTCAAATCTAATACCAAAATCTCGATCAAATCCCCCAAAATTCGGCCTAAGAACTTTCCTATATTTTTCCACAATTTTCCAACCCAAATCACTAATTAAATAATGGAATCAAAGACAAAAACATGAAATTTAACCAAAACTAAGTAAGAATCACTTACCCCAATCACTCCATTGAAAATCACTCTAAGAATTGCCTCTAATCGAGCTCCCAAAATCAAATTTGTGATATGAACTCAAACTCTCATTTTGAAATATTTAAGTTTTGCCCACATGACACTTTATCGCGATCCCGGAAAATGCTTCGCAATCGCGAAGCACGACTCAGCTACCCAGAAAATTAACCTTACGCGAATGTGACACTACACCTATGCACGCGAATCAATGCCTCCTCAGACATGCGATCGCGAAGAACAAACGCGTGGACTTAGCTCTTACCTCATTTTCTCTTCGCGAATGCAGCCTTGCCCATGCATTCGCGATGCACTGCTTCTCTAAGCTAAGCGATCACAGACCTCTCTCACGAAAGCGTAGAGTAAATATTTTGTTTCCCACAACAAGCCTTCGCGATCACGGACCTATCCACGGGATCGCATATAAGGAAACCAGAACTAGACACAAGCAATCTTCAGCAGTCTTCCAAGTCCAATTTTCAGTCCGTTAACCATCTGAAATCCACCTGAAGCCCCCCCGGACCTCAACCAAACATAGAAACAAGTCCTAAAACATCATACAAACTCGCTCAAAGCATCAAATCACATCAAACAACGCTAAAACCACGAATCGTGCATCGATTCAAGTCTAATGAACTTCTAACTTCTACATTCGACGCCGAAACCTATCAAATCAAGTCTGATTGACCTTAATTTTGCACACAAGTTATAAATGACACAACTAACCTATTCCATCTCCCAGAACCCCAATCCAAGCCTGGTAACCACAAAGTCAACTCTTGGTCAAACTTCCAAATTTCCAACTTTCGCCATTTCAAACCTAATTTAACTATGGACCTCCAAATCACTATCCGGACACAATCCTAAGTCCGAAATCACTCAACGGAGCTAACAGAACCATCAAAACTTCATTCTAGAGTCGTTTACACATAAGTCAACATCTGATCAACCTTTTCAACTTAAGCTCCCTACCTTGAGACTATGTGTCTCAACTCTTTTCGAAACATCCCGGAAACTGAACCAACTACCCTGGCAAGTCAGATATCAACTATTAAACATAAAATGAGCAGTAAATGGGGGAATGGGGCTACAACTCTCAAAACGACCGGTCGGGTCGTTACATCCTCCCCCTTTTAAACAGACGTTCGTCCTCGAACGGGTCTAGAAACGTACCTGGAGTCTCAAATAAGGGTATATATCTGCTTCACATCTCCCACTCGGTCTCCCTAGTAGCCTGCTCGGTTGGATGACCTCTACATTGCACTTTTACTAAAGCTATGTCCTTTTACCTCAATTTTACCTGCCAATCCAAAATGGCCATGGGTTCCACATCATAAGTCAAATCACCATCCAACTGAACCATGCTGAAATCTAAAACATGAGACGGATCATCGACATACTTCCGGAGCTTTGATATATGAAACACTGGATGAACACTCAATAGACTAGGTGTTAAGGCAAGCTTATAAGCCACCTCTCTAATCCTCTGAAGCACCTCAAACGGCCTAATATACCGAGGGCTCAACTTGCCCTTCTTCCCGAATCTCATAACACCCTTCATAGGTGAAACTTTGAGCAGTATCTTCTCCCAAACCATGCAAGCAACATCGCAAACCTTTCGATCAGTGCAACTCTTCTGTCTAGACTGCGTCGTGTGAAGCCAATCCTGAATCAATTTAACCTTGTCCAAAGCATCCTGAACCAAGTCAGTACCCAATACCCTAGCCTCACCCGACTCAAACTATCCCACCGGATACCGACACTGTCTCCCATACAAAGCCTCATACGAAGCCATCTGAATGCTTGACTAGTAGTTGTTATTGTAGCAAACTGTGCAAGCAGCAGAAACGGATACCAAGAACCCCTAAAATCTTTGACACAAGTGCATAGCATATCCTCCAATATCTAAATAGTGCACTCGGACTGTCCGTCCGTCTGAGAGTGAAATATTGTACTCAACTCCACCTGTGTGCCTAACTCCTGCTGCACGACTCTCCAAAACTGTAGTGTAAACTACATGCCCCAATCTGAAATGATGGACACTGGCACACCGTGAAGGCGAATAGTCTCGCAGATGTAAATCTCATCCAACTGCTCTGAAGAATTAGTCCCACTTGGAATGAATTGTGCGGACTTGGTCAACCGATCCACAATCACCCAAATAGCATCAAACTTCCTCGAAGTCTGTGGGAGTCCAACTACAAAATCCATGGTGATACGCTCCCATTTCCACTCTGGTATCTCAAGCCTCTGAAGCAATCCGCCCGGCCTATGATGCTCATACTTCACCTACTGATAGTTTAGGCACCAAGCTACAAACCCCACTATATCCTTCTTCATCCTCCTCCACCAATAGTATTGCCTCAAGTCCTGGTACATCTTCGCGGTAACCGGATGAATGGAATACCGCTAATAGTGGGCCTACTCAAGAATCAACTCACGTAGCCCATTTGCATTAGGCACACAAATTTGGTCCTGCATCCTCAACACCCCATCATCCCCAATTGTAACATCCTTGGCATCACCGTGCTGAACCGCGTCCTTAAGGACAAGCAAATGGGGATCATCATACTGGCGCTCTCTGATGCGATCATATAAGGAAGACCGAAAAACCACCCAAGCTAGAACCCGACTGGGCTCCGAAACATCTAATCTCATGAACTGGTTGGCCAAGACCTGAACATCAACTCCAAGCGGTCTTTCACCAATAGGAATAAATACAAGGCTACCCATACTCACCACCTATCCAGTCAAGGCATCGTCTACCATATTGGCCTTCTCGGGATAATACAAAATAGTCATATCATAGTGTTTTAGCAGCTCCAACCATCTCTGGTGCCTCAAATTTAGATCCTTTTGTTTGATCAAATGCTGGAGACTCCGATGATCCGCAAATACCTCACAAGACACACCGTAGAGATAATGCCTCCAAATTTTCAATGCAGAAACGATGGCTACCAACTCCAAATTGTGAATAGGGTAGTTCTTCTCATGAGGCTTCAACTAACGGGAAGCATAAGCAATCACTCTACCCTCCTACATCAAAACACACCCAATACCAGTCCGAGAAGCATCATAATACATCGTATAAGAGCCAAAAGTTGAAGGCAAAACTAGAACTAGAGTTGTGGTCAAGGCAGTCTTGAACTTCTAAAAGCTCTCCTCACACTCATCCGACCACCTGAAAGGAGCACCTTTTGGGTCAATTTGGTCAAAAATGATGCAATAGACGAGAACCCATCTATGAAGCGGTGATAATAACCGACCAAGCTAAGAAAGCTCCGAATCTCAGTAGCTAAGGACGACCTGGGCCAACTCTAAACCACCTCGATATTCATAAGATCCACCTTAATCCTCTCACTGGACACCACGTGGCCCAAGAATGCTACCGAACTAAGCAAAACCTCACACTTGGAGAACTTGACATAAAGTTTCTCATCCCTCAGTTGCTATAGTACAACCCTCAAATGTTGGGCATGTTCCTCCTGGCTACGCGAGTATACCAGGATATCATCAATGAATACTATGACAAACGAGTCGAGTTATGGCTAAAATACATTGTTCATAAAATGCATGAATGCTGTTGCGGCTTTGGTCATTCCAAAAGACATCACAAGGAACTCATAATGACCATAACGGGTCCTGAATGTTGTCTTTATAATATACGAGTCCCAAATCTTCAACTGGTGATATTTAGACCTCAAATCAATCTTAGAGAACATCTTTGCTCCCTAAAGCTGGTCAAATAGATCATCAATACGCAACAAAGGATACTTGTTTTTTATTGTAACTTTGTTCAACTGCTTATAGTCCATGCATATCTACATTGTACCATCCTTCTTCTTCACAAATCGAACCGGTGCACTACAAGATGAACATTAGGCCTAATAAACCCCTTATCAAGAAGTTCCTGAAGTTGTTCTTCTGATTCCTTCAACTCAGTTGGTGCCATTTGATACAGAGGAATAGAAATGGGCTGAGTGCCCATACCAAATCAATACCAAAATCAATATCCCTATCGGGTAGCATGCCCGGTAGGTCTACAGGAAACACATTCAGAAAGTCTCCCAACACCGGCACAGAATCAATGGTAGGAGCATCAGCATCCACATAGGCCAAATACGACAAACACCTTTCCTAACCATCCGCTGGGCCTTTAAATAAGAAATTGCCCTACTGGGAACATAGTCTAAAGAACCTCGCCATTCGATCGTTGGAAAACTTGACATCGCCAACGTCACGGTCTTAGCATGACAATCCTGAATAGCATGAAATGAAGACAATCAATCCATACCCAAGATCATGTCAAAATCAACATACCAAGCAATAAGAGATCAACTCTAGTTTCCAATCCCCAATAGTCACTAAACATGACCGATATACACGGTCCATAATAATAGTATCGCCCACTAGTATAGATACATGAACAAATGAAACTAAGGACTCACGGGGCATATCCAACTAACAAGAAAAATACGATGATGAATATGAATAAGTGGAACCAGGGTCAAATAATATAGAAGTATCCCTATAGCATACTAATACAATACTTGTGATTGCTGTGTCTGAAGCAACGACATCCGACCTGGGAGGAGTAGCACAGAATCGAGCTTGACCGCCACCTAATTGGCCTCCCCATCTTTGGTGACCCCTAGCTGCCTGAGCCTCACACCGAGCTGGCTAGACGGGTGGTGAAGTAACTGGTGATGAAGTCTTTGCCTGACTCCTCTATTGAACTGGACCTCCCATAAGGCGGGGATAGAACTTCTTCACATGACCCAACTTTCCACACTCGAAACATCCCCTTCAAAAAGTAGTGGCAAATAGTGAGGTGGACCCTAAGAACCAGAATAACTACTAGAGGAACCTGGTGCAGATGAACCATGAATTGAAGGTGCACGAGATAAACTCTAAGTTGGGAGAGCATTGGAGATGACTGATCCAGTCTAGCACTGTAGGAACCATGGCTAGATGATGCACTACGATAAACTAGACGAGCCATCCAAGCGGGCCTATAAGGACGACGCATGTTATAGTAGGACTACCCTCCAGAAGGAACACCACTGAAACCACCCGAACCATGAGGCCTCTTTGCCTCCCTCTCCTCACGCTCCTGGCTACGAACCATCTCTAGCCTCCAAGCAATGTCAACCACCTCATCGAACATAGCACCTGATACACTCTCCCGAGTTATAATGAAACGGTACTGGTAGTAGAGGCCATCAATGAACCTCTTAATCCTCTCCATCTCAGTAGGAACCAACCAAACTGCGTGATGAGCCAACTCTGAAAACCTCATCTCATACTGGGTCACAGATATGCCATCTTGATGCAGTTGCTCGAACTACCTACACAGCTCCTCCCTGCGGGTTTATGGCACAAACTTCTCTAAGAAGAGAACGGAGAACTCATGCCATATAAGTGGTGCTGCACTGACTGGCCTGTGCCTCTCACAGGCCTCCCACCATCTAAAGGAAGCCCCAGAAAACTGAAAAGTAGTAAACGAGACCCCACTGATCTCCAAAATACCCGTCGTGCGAAGAATCCGCTGGCGCCTATCGAAGAAGTCTTGGGCATCCTCTGACTCAGGCCCCCTGAATGATGGAGGTTGGAGCTCCCAAATCTCTCTAGCCTCCTCTGCCAATCATCAACCATAATGGGACCCACTTGGGCCTGAGCAACTACAACCGGCTCGGCTGGTAGTACTCCCGGTGTCTGAAGTCTCTTCATCACCTACTCTAGAGTACGGGCGGTAGGAGTCTGAGTACCTCTCCTGGCCTGAGAAGTGGCCGGCGCGGTCTAACCACAAATCGCCTGAGCAACGCTAGTTCACATAGTTAATTTTTGAGCCAAAGCCTCCTAAAGGCTTGGAATCATAATGGGCACAACTAGGGATGTCAATGGTTATTTAAAAACCGACTATACCGACAGAACCGTACAATACTGAACTGATTTTTATGTTTCTTCTAATAAAATCATAGATTTTTAAATAAATTTATAATCATACCGATAATTAGAGTAGGCTTTTTATTTTATGAAAATAAACCAAAAAAATACCGAACCATATCGAATAAATTTACAACGTAAAAAATATATTTATATGTTATGTTTAAAAATAATAAAGTATTATATTTTTTTTGGGCCTTTAAATTATGAAACAGTTACAAGCCAATAAGTAATTAAACTCAACATCCTAATTCTCAAACTTATTATACAACTTCTATCGAAACTAAATTATTTTCATCATATTCACTAGCAAGACGCAAGGTGTTGTAGCGATTATGTGTAGCAAACTACAATGTATTGAATATGTTCCCTTTCGTATGATTTAGATTTATCTTTTTGAATGTTTAATCTTCTAAAGACTTTATTCCACATTTTTATGGGGATAAAAAAATTCTACAATATAGGGATTAATCCTACCGCAATTTTTTCCCAACCAAACATGTGATAAACTCTTCTGAAACTTAGTCTCGGAATTAATTATTCATTATCCCTCATACCAAACGAGTCCAAAAAATATCTAGAGAGTTTTGCTAAGACCTATAAAAGTACACATGTTATTGCATTCTACTTTTACTAGTAACTTTTACATGATATTTTAAAAAATTATCGAAAATTAACTGAATCGTACCAATACCGAAGAGAAACTGACATGATTGAGACGGTTTTGAAAAGTCTAATTTTGATTATACAAAATAGAATAACCGAAAAATTGGTATGGTACATATTTTATAAAATAACTGGCCGAACTGAACCATTGACACCCCTAGACACAGCTGATGCCTGAGCTGGCCCTACCAGCTCAACCACATCTGGAACTTGCTTATGAGCTGGAGCAACTGGTAGATCTGCAGGTGCTGCTCTAGCTATTGTACGAGCTGCACCTCTGCCCCTACCGCGGCCCCGACCTCTCGTCTCCCTAGCAGGTGATACTGGTGGTTGTCCGTCCTGTCCGGTAGCACATGTCCTCATCATCTGTGAGAGAATAGAATAACAGAAGTTTTAGTTCCCGGAATCAACAAATCCGCACGACAAGAATACAAGAATGTGATGTTTTAGCATCCTCTTGAAGATAAGTAGAGATGTCTCCGCATCGATCCATAAGACTCTACTAAGCCTGCTCATGACTCATGATACTCATATAACCTAGGCTCTGATACCATCATATCACGACTCAAAAACCAACCTATGGTGATGGCACCTATCATGGTACTAGGCAAACCGACTACTCAGACATTCCCAACATTTTCAAGTTTGAAATATACCAAAACAGTTTAAATAAATAAAAAATCTCATAAAACGGAATAGAATATCGTAACTCAATACGTAAGTTTTCTCAAAACCGTGTGGCACTGAGTATATGAGCATCTACATAATGACATAGTCTGGTACACTGTCTAGAAAGTAGAACTGAATAAATAAATTGAAAGATAGGGGAGGAGAGTCAAGGTCTATGGACACCAAAGCAATTACCCTGATTGTCTCCGAACGTCTGAACTCTGTGAATTAACAACCACCGTGACCGGAAGCACTTGGATCTACACACGAGGTGTAGAGGGTAGCGTAAGTACAACCAACTTAATAAGTAACAAATCTAACCTTTGGACTTAAAGTAGTGATGAGTTTTAGTATTACAACCTACATATAGCATTAACAGTACGAAAATTTATGAAAAATATGATAGTGATATCTCAGACATTCATAATCTACAAGTAATGATACAAGAATTTTGACATGCTTTCAGGGATTGCAATAAAACTCAACATAGAACAGGGCAGATCCATCCCAAATGCAAATAAACCAGGGCAGATCCAACCCAAATGTAAATAACCGTTAGCATATGTGCCCATTATGAATATGCAGACTTCGGAGGGGCCTATCCAGCCCAAGCGCTATAATAAGTAAATTCCTGGCATGAATTAATAAAACATGATGCGACGTGCAGCCCGATCCCACGAATATCATCACAATAGACCCTCAGCCTCACTCAGTTATTTAATCTCTCTAGTTTCTCGGGCTCACAAGAATCATGTTAATCAGCCCAAAATTGATGATGTGATGTATCAAATAAAGGACAACACTGACTGAGGCATAATATGCAAAGAGTAACAGTGACTGAGTACAAAATGGCCAATTAAGCAAATAATTCAACATGTAACACGACCTCTATGGGTCCCAACAGTACCACCACGTAGCCTAAGAAGAATTTGTAACATGATCGACGGCTCAATTTCTCTAACACATGGTGAATAAGGATAACGACGAGATTAATCAACTATACAGTTTAATGGAATCAACCAAGTCACAATTCCTATGGTGCACGCTCACACGTTCGTCGCCTAGAATGTGCATCACCTCAACAACAATCACATAACACGAAATTCGAGGTTTTATACCCTCGGAACCAAGTTTAGAAGTGTTATTTACCTCAAACTGTGCAAATCCCTACTCCAACATGCCCTTGCCTCGCGAAACGGCCTATGAATGCCTCGAATCTAGTCACAAAATATTTGATACAATAAACACGTTCTAAAGGAATCAATTTCATATAAAATTACTAAGTTCTTAATCAAAAGTCAAAAATTCTACTCAAAAGCTAACCCCTGAGCCCACTTCTCTAAATCCGATAAAAGTCGCAAAATTCAAATACACATTCAGCCACGAGTCCACCCATACCAAAATTACTCAAATTCGATACAAAAATCTCAATCAAATCCCCCAAAATTTGGCCCAAGAACTTTCCTCTATTTTCCCCTAATTTTCCAACCCAAATCACTAATTAAATGATGAAATCAAAGACATAAACATGGAATTTAACCAAAACTAAGTAAGAATCACTTACCTCAATCACTCCCTTGAAAATCTCTCCAAGAATCGCCTCCAACCGAGCTCCCAAAATCAAATTTGTGATATGAACTCAAACCCTCGTTTTGAAATATTTAAGTTCTACCCAAACAACCCTTCATCGCGGTCGCGGAAAATGCTTCGCAATAACGAAGCACAAATCAGCTGCCCAAAAAATTAACCTTACGCGAACCGACACTACACCTGCGAACGTGAACCAGTGCCTCCTCAGACCTACGCGATCGCGTCCCTCTTCAAGCGATTACGAGGAACAGATGCTTGGACTCAGCTCCTACCTCATTTCCTCTTCTCTAAGCTAAGTGATTGCAACCTTTCTCTCACGAACGCGTAGAGTAACAATCCAGCTATCCACAACAAACCTTCACGATCGCGGACCTATCCACACGATCGCATAGAAGGAAACCAGAACTGGACACCAACAATCTTTAGCAGTCTTCCAAGTCCAATTTTCACTCAATTAACCATCTGAAATCTACCCGAGGCTCCCGGGACCTCAACCAAACATAATAACAAGTCCTAAAATATCATACGAACTCGCTTGAAGCGTCAAATCACATCAAACAACGCTAAAACCATGAATCCCACATCGATTCAAGCCTAATAAACTAATGAACTTCCAATTTCTACATTCGATGCTGAAACCTATCAAATCAAGTCCAATCGACCTCAAATTATGCACACAAGTCATAAATGACACAACAGACCTACTCCAACTCCTAGAACCCCAATATGATCCTGGTACCGCAAAGTCAACTGTCCATCGAACTTCTAAATTTCTAATTTTTGCCATTTTAAGCCTAATTCAACTATGGACCTCAGAATCACTATACAGACACACTCCTGAGTCAAAAATTCTCCAATGGAGCTAACAGAACCATCAAAACTCCATTCTAGAGTCGTTTACACATATGTCAACATCCGGTCAACCTTTTCAACTTAAGCTTCCTACTTTGATACTAAGTGTCTCAACTCATTCCGAAATATCTCTTGAATCGAACCAACTACCCCGGCAAGTCACATAACAACTATTAAGCATAAAATGAGAAGTAAATGGGGGGAACTGGATATGACTCTCAAAATAACTAGTCGGGTCATTACTCTGCTGAACATTAAGTTCTAGGAAGATAAAGTTTGTGAGGCTTGTACAAGGGGGAAGCAGGTAAGATCCTATTTTAAAAGCAAGAAAATGGTAAGTACTACTAGGTCGATGGAACTGGTCCATGTGGATATATGTGGACCAATGAGGACAATGAGCAGAGGTGGTAAGAAATATGTTATGGTGCTTGTTGATGATTACTTTAAGTTTACTTGGACAAGGCTTTTAACATCTAAAGATGAAGTATTTGACATGTTCACTTCATTTGTTAGAAACACTTAGAAGTAACTAGGTAATCAACTTGCATCAACTAGGTCTGATCATGGTATTGAGTTTGAGAATGCTAAATTTCTTGAATTTTGTGATGAATATGGCATAGATCATAATTTTTTTGCTCCTAGAACTCCACAACAAGAATAGAGTAGTTGAAAGAAAGAATGGTACTTTGGAGGAAATAGCTAGGACTATGCTACTTGCTAGTAATTGCCTCAAAGCTTCTGGGCAGAAGCTGTGAATATTGCATGCTATATCATAAATAGGTGAATGACAAGACATCTGGTTGAGAAGATTCCCTATGAGTTAATTAAAGGGAGAAAGCCAAATATATCCCACCTTAGAGCATTTGAATGCAAGTGCTTTTTGCATAATATTGGAAAAGACTCTCTAGGTAAGTTTGATCCCAAAAGTGATGGGGGAGTATTCTTGGGATACTCTTCACATAGTAAAATCTTAAAAGATTTATAACAAAAGAACTATGTGGGTAGATAAAAGTGTACATATTATTTTTGATGAAACTAATATTCTTTCTGAGAGGCAAGAACCAGATGATGAAGAAATTGGGCTGGTATGAAACTCAAATGAAACAACAGTCCATCCTGAAGCTGCATCATAGGAAGGAACATGTGATGGAACATGTTCTTCCACCCTGGGCAACCTGACCAGAGGAACTGAACAAAGAGGAACTGATCTTTAAACCTCGAGGGAACCTGTCCATGAACCTGTTCCTCAACAACAAAACATTGAAGGAACATCTAGAGAAAACTAGTTGGTTGTGAAACCTTAAAAGTATCAAAGTTCTCATTCCATTGGGAACATAATCGTTGCTCCAACCTTTGGTATCAAAACCAGATCTTCTTTAGAGAATCTCTGTGCTTTTGATGCTTTCCTGTCTCTTATGCAGATTGGGTAAGTGCAATGTAGGATGAACTCAACTAATTTGAGAGAAGTCAAGTTTGGCTTTTGGAACCAAGACCCTAGGATGGAACAATAATTGGCACTAAATGGGTCTTCAGAAATAAACTTGATGAAGATGGAACAGTAACAAGGAACAAGGCATGATTTATGGTTCAAGGATATAGTCAAGAGGTGGGAATAGACTATGATTAGACTTTTGCTCCAGTTGCAAGATTAGAAGTAATTAGTCTCCTAATAGTCTTTGCTGCTTACGTGGAATTCACTCTACATGAGATGGATGTCAAGAGTGCCTTTCTCAATGGCTATTTAAAGGAAGAAGTGCGCGTCAAGCAACCTCCTGGTTTTGAAAGAAAAGAATGTCCTGATCATGTGTACAAGTCCGACATGGCACTTTATAGGCTCAAGCAGGCTCCAAGAGCATGGTATAAAAGATTATCTAAATTCTTGCTTGAGCATGTCTACAAGAGAGTCAAAATTGACAATAATTTATTTTTGAAAGAAAAAGGTAAAGATCTTTATGTAGTTCAGATATATGTTGATGATATAATCTTTGGAGCAACAACTCATAGGTTAAGTAAAAAAATTGCTAATCTAATGGGAAGTGAATTTGAAATGAGTATGATGGATGAGCTTAATTTCTTTTTAGGCTTACAAATTAATTAAAATTCAAATGGAACTATGATCCATCAGCAAAAGCATGTGAAAGAGTTGCTCAAAAGGTTTAAAATAGAAGATTCCAAAGAAATTGACACTCTTATAGCAACAACCACGAAATTGGATTTGGATGAACATGGTTTATCTATTGATCAGAAGATGTATAGGGGAATAATTGGCTCTCTGTTATATCTCACTCCTAGTAGACCAGACATTATTTTTAGTGTAGTCCTTGGTGCTAGATTCCAGGAAAATCCAAAGGAGTCTCACTTAAAGACTGTCAAGAGGATTTTGAGATGCCTAAAAGGCACCACTGATCTTTGCCTATTGTATCCAAAGGGTAGTGATTTCAATTTAGTGGGATATGCTGATACTGATTATGTAGGATTTCTTGTGGATAGAAAGAGCACTTTAGGTATGGCACACTTTCTTGGATCATGTCTTGTATCTTGGGCCAACAAAAAGCAAAACTCCATTGCTTTGCCTACTGTTGAAGCTGAGTATGTGGCTGCTGCCTCATATTGAGCTTAATTATTATGGATTAAGCAACAATTAATAGATTTTAGAATTGATGTAGGTTGTATCCCTATGTTTTGTGACAACACTAGTACAATTAGTATGCCAAGAACCCGGCTCATCATAAAAGAACTAAATACATAGATGTTAGGCATCATTTTTTGAAGGACAACTTTGAGAAGGGTTTGATCACTGTGGAATTTTGTACTACTAATAAGCAAATAGCTGACATCTTCACAAAAGCTCTAGGTAAAGATCACTTTGAAAGGAATAGGTTAGAATTAGGGATGACTAAGATCACCTAAAAGGAACCAGTTGAAACTCAATGACCGGTCAGATAATTTGTGAATTTTGTAAATAATTAGATTAGATATTGCTCAATATCGTACTTTTATTAGTATACTCTTGTTCTATGTGCTAAAATATCTCACTGATATCTAATGATATTACCTTTATTTTCTTGAAAAATTCAATTTTACACAAGAGAATTTTCAGTGAAGAACCTGGTTCATAAAAGTTATAAGGTATATATTCTCCACTCCGCATATTTTGAAATAACTGTATTTGGATCATGATCTAAAAAGAGTCCCACTTTATCCCAACCTCTTTATGAACCAATCTATTACAAACAAACAAGTTTCACCAAACAAAAACCCACGCGCCATAATTACCTAAATTTTTGGAGAAGAGTCCAACGTCTCTTCAAACTGACACTCCCAAGTTGATTAGACTTCTAGTCTTCAAAAGCAGCCATTATACACTCCATTTCTTCCCTCTTTAAATTTATTTGATCTTACTTGTTCCTTCACTCCTAATCTTTTAAAAATCAAGACTCCAAATTCTCTTATCATTCTCTCAACCCTTTTACACTAACCTAATGGCTAATACATCTGAGAACCCATCATCACCACCCAATGAACCAGCACCCACACCTTCAACCACCCAAACTCCCAAGAAAGGGCATGTCAAGATGCTTGCTCGTAAAATAGTAGATGGTAATGAACAAGCCAAGAAACTAAATGAGAAGTTTAAAGCCAGTCAAGCAGAGGAACCCCAAAAATCAAATGAGTCCTTGAAGTCTGCAACTAAGGGGGAAGAATCAGTTTCATTTGAAACTAAACATGTAATTTCTGGGCTAAAAGTTTCATCTGATGTTATTTCTGAAGTTGCTGAAAATCTTGAGAAAAGATTTTTTCTGGTTGGTACTATTGCTAATGTAGAATTGGAGTCTTGAAAAATAGGTGGTAAAAGGAAAAAAGAAAAAATAAAAAGTGAGTGAGGGTGTTAAAGTAGATGTGAGGGGAAAGGAAGAAGGAGGAGTGGCTGAATCTTCTTCACCCACTCCTGTTCGTCTGACTGAAGAAACATGAACTATGTTGTTATAGAGTGAGAAAGTTGTTGAAGAAGAAGAGAGTCTGAGAGATGAAGGAGGAAGTGGGTCTAGATATTCTAGTGTAGCATAGGGGTTGGTTAGGCTGAGGAAATGGTTCTAAGAACATGTACCATCAAGGAAGGAATCCCTTCATGGCCTACTGAAGAAAGTGTCTGATAGCTACATTCCAAATAAGAAGAAAAGTTCAGGAGTTAAAATCCCTGGAACTGCTTTGGATTGTAGGAAGAGAAAGGTTGTATCTTCTATCCATATAGAGACTCCTCCCTCAAGAGGAAGAACTACAAGGAGTCAGAGAAAGCAGAGTGAGGCTGACCTAGAAAAGGCCTTAGTTGAGAGTAAAAGAAAGTTGCGGCTAAACGAAAGAAAAATATGGGTGAACCAAGTGAAACTATTGAGATATAGGAGATAAACTTGGTGCTTCATGATGAGGATGAGCTAGAGAAAGCGGAGGTTGTGATTCCAAGCACCAAAAAGTAAAGACTTCTAAAAAGAAGCCTCCTGCAAAGTCTGTTGATATAGAGAGCTCTGCCTTGGCAAAAAGAACTTGGTTTGTTAGGAAATCAAGAAAAGTGCAAATTGTGCACGATGAGAGCATATAAGAGGAGGCTGATGAAGAAAAGGACAAGGTGGTCAAGTTTGGAAAAGAAC
Source organism: Nicotiana sylvestris (assembly GCF_000393655.2). Lineage (NCBI taxonomy): Eukaryota > Viridiplantae > Streptophyta > Magnoliopsida > Solanales > Solanaceae > Nicotiana > Nicotiana sylvestris. Next base: position 172,242,030 of record NC_091065.1, read on the forward strand.
AATTCTGAAAGGGAGGCTCCTCACTGATTTAGAAGAGGAAAGAATGGTGTTGCTGCTGGAGAAGTTGGAGATTCGGGGCTGGAAGGACATGGTCCTTCAATTGGAAAAAAGGTTAGATTGATCTGAAATTGTGGAATTCTTTGCTAATTATTAAATCGAAAATGAAAGGGTCAGCAGTGTAGTGAAAAGTGTGAAGGTGAGCTTTGATGATAAAAAGCTAGGAGAGATTCTAAGGATACCTGTTGAAGGTTAAAATGACTATAAAAAGTTGAAGTTTCCTAGTCTAGAGAATCTATCTACCTCACTTGCCATCACCAAAAAAATTGATGATAGGGACTTAGAGCTACAAATCAGGGTTGTTTATAAGAGTGAAAGTGCTCTTTGAATTTGTCAACAAAATGATTCTGCCCAAGCACATTGCTACCTTGATGGACCTGGTCCTTATGGAGTTCTTTGATAGTGGGAGGCAGATAAATTGGTCATGGTTCATCATCTAGCTCCTTAATAGGGTGGTCTATGGCATTAAAACTCATGTCATCCCCTATACATTCACACTCACTGATGTGCTTGCTCACTTTAAGGTTCCTCTCAAGAAGTGGGATGTTAGCACAAGTAAAGATTACTTTGGGGCCAACACCTTGACTGACTGTGACTATGAAGTCCTTATTGCTCCCAAAGAACCTAGTTCATCCAAGAGGGTGCCTAAAAACAACAAAGTGAGAGCATTTGAACAAGAGACTTGGGCTAAGGTTGCTGAAATTGAGAAGCTGAAGAAGAGGCTGGCTAAAGTAGAAACCCAGAGGGGCTCTCTCAGTTCTGAGCTTGCAAAGGAGAAAGAAAATAATGAGGGCATTCTTCAAGAAGTGTTAAAGTTGCTTCAAACCAGAAACCAAGAACCTGGTGTTTCCAGTCTTAAACCCTTCCTAACCTAGTTTGTAACCAGTGACCCCAAGACATGGTTCAATACTTTTATTTCATTTTATGCCTTGTGGAAGAATCTTATCAATAATAATCATTGCTTTTGCTCTTATTGTTTGTTGATATTTCTTAGATGGTAATATCCTTAGATTGATAAGAGAAAATTTGAATTCATGATCGCATTTGAAGTAGCCTCAGTGGCCATGAGTAAGATCTGCTAAAATTTAGTTACATAGCTTAAGTATGAAGCTTTTCGATGATGCCAAAAGGGGGAAGATAAGTTGTGCTTTTGTTTTGGACTGTGATGTTTATAACCTAATAAACCTGGTCCTTGATGATTTGTGACTTTAAAATAGAAAGTGTTCTAACATTCTATTGATGTTGAGCTCAGTTCAAACATGTTCCATGCTTATGAAGAGTACATAGTTTGTCATTATCAAAAATGGAGAATTTGTTGGCCTTAGGGTCTTGTTGTTTTGATTATTAATAAAGAAACATATGCATGAACCAGGTCCATGGACAGTGTGCACAGGGCATGGGCAGATTCAAGCACAAGGCATGTACGTGAAGGGGATAAGTATAAGTCATTATATCTTATATTCTCTGAACGAAAAGGTTGCATAATTGATAAGGAGCATGACTCATTACTTGAAGAGAACTCTCTCCTAGATAAGGGAAGATATAGAGATTGAAGTTAACCAGAGCTCTTCCACCAAGGAAGAGTAAAGCATTAGAACTCTAGTTAATCCTAATCCTATTAACTCTATATATTTCAGTTGGGTTCTCTTTTTTAAATGAGGCACAAATGCTGAAGTTAAGCAAGAATTGAGAGCAAAATAGCAAGGCATTTTGCAAGTAATTCCTGTGTGTTTCAAGTGTGCGAACCTAGATCTACATGAAGTAGATAGAAGAACCAGTTCCAAGTGTCTGTCTTTTATTCTAGTTCAATTGTTGTAGGGCTTTTGAGTTGTACCTTTCAGCTTCCTTAGAAGCATTTGTACTAGGTACTTTGAGTTGTATTGTTCAAGTTAGAGTTATCTTGAAGCTATCGCAACAGCCTGAGACTGGTTGCCACAAGGGTCAGAGGTAATCCTTAGGTTTACAGAGTTTTCTAAACATTGTTCTTCTGCTCAATGTTTCAGTGAAGTGTTTGGAAAAATCCTACTGGGAAGTAGGTTATGATTTTTTCACCTTTTGAGCCAGGTGTTTTCCACGTAAAAATACTTGTGTTCTTTACTTTTTGCTTGATTTATTTCGCACTAGTAGAATAAGGAACGCATAGAAGAACCAGGTCCTTCTATAATTAGTGCACGCGAAAAAGTGGATACCACACAAATCACCCCTCCCCTCTCTTATATGGTATTGAAGTATAAAATATCAGTCTCCATCGGATTGCTACCACTTAGGACAAAAAGGGACAGTTCAGTGCACAAAGAATCTAATGTTCATGCAGGATACGAGGAAAGGCGGAAATCCAAGGGGGTGTAGTATAGGAAACTAACCTGATGCAAGGATCAATGGCTGATTTCATGGCTCGAACCCGTGACTTCTAGGTCACGGAAAGACAAATTTACCATTACTCCAAGGTTCCCCTTCTCACTTAGGAAGAGCTTAATTACATTTGAGTACAAAGCTAATAATAATTTATTGCCATATGAAATGGGAACAATAATGTCGTGCAATAACACCCTGTTTTTATCACGACCCAAAATCCATTAGTCGTGATGGCACCTAACTCAACCCGCTAGGTAAGCCAACTAATAACTATCCAATTCCAATGAAGTTAATCAAACAATTAAATAGAGAAGTTAACTGAATTTTATACATTTCCCAAGGACTGGTGGAATAAATCACGAGCTTCTAAGAATAGAGTTTACAAGCTGATATGAAGTAAATACATCTTCTGTTTGAAAAGTACATAAACAAAGTTTCATAAATCCTATGGCTACCATGAACACGAGGCAGCTACAACAGGAACGCAGGTACATCTTCAATCCGACAACCATCGAGCACAACAACAACAACAGCCAACATCTGCACGCAATGTGCAGAAGAGTAGTATTAGTACAATCGACCCCATGTAATGAGTAAGTAATAAACCGAACCTTAGGTTGAAAGCAGTGACGAGCTGGAACATTGGTCAGGTCCAACAACAATAACCAATAGTAGTTCATAACAACGTAAAGCATATAAGAAAGCAACTCAGAGATATAAATGCTAAGCTTTTTTACAGTTTTCCGAAAATAGTTCTACTTTTCAAGAATATCAGTGAAAACTCAACTCCTATACCAAAATCGTCGTAAAATATGAGATAGTTTGAAAACTTTAATTTATCTAAAAATCCTTTTCACAGTAAAGAAGATGTTTTATTTTCTTTCCAGATAGCAAATGTGAAATACCTCTTTTTGCCCACATATCAATATGTATGAAGAATCATGAATGACGTGATACCGTACAGCATGAGGAAAAACGCACCTCTATGCTTGTATGTCATATGTGCATGCAAATACCATGTATCTCAGAGATGAATCATATACCCACACTTTTAGAGTACTGAATCTTACTGTCGCACACTTTCCACTCATCATGCTCAACCACCCGGTACTGTATATATCGCCCATACGGCCCACGGAAATCCATCCCGGAACATATACAACATTGACTATAAGTCACCCAGTATCGAGGAAAAAGGGCAATCCAACCCTGTAGAGAAATCCATCTCCAAGTATGAAGTACTTCGGACAAATCCATGTCGAGGAAAATCCATCCCTCAATAATATTATTCGCGCTCACTGGGGATGTATACAAACTCCGGAGGGGCTCCTTCAGCCCAAGTGTTATCATAATCATCAATATAACCACTACAACGTGCAGCCCGATCTCATAACTGTCTCTCATAATTAGGCTCTCGGCCTCACTCAGTCATCAATCTCTCAAGTCTCACCCACGGACTCACAATGTCATGAAAAATGACCCGGGATAATGATATGATGTATTAATAAGTAACAACTGAGACTGAGACATGATATGAATGCATAAATGTGACTGAGTACGAAATATCAATGAAATCGATGAGATGACAGCATGAAACAACCACTATGGGTCCCAACAATATCAGCATAAAGCCTAAACAGGATATCTAGCATGGTGTACATATCAATTACTTAATCACATGGTGAAAACACAGATATTAACAAAATAGGGCCACTAAATAGTGTCATTAAACAATGGACTCACAAATTCATAGGGTGTACGCCCACATGCCCGTCACCTAACATGTGCGTCACCTCAACATCAATCATATAGCATATATTTCGGGGTCTTATACCCTCAACACTAGGTTTAGCAGAGTTACTTACCTCGAACGAGCCAATACCAATGCCGAGCAAGCCAAGCGATGCTCCAAAGATGCCATCCCGCACATCCCGACCTCCGAAAGACTCGACACTAACCAATAACAATTCAAATACATCAAACAACGCTAAAGGAACCAATCTTGCTCGTAAAAGATCAGATCTATACAATCGTAAAAGATCAGATCTATACCCAAAATTGGCCCAAAAGCCCAACCCAGGCCCGCCCCTCGGAACCCGACAAAACTCACAAAATCTGATAATCTATACAATTATGAGTTCAACCATACTAGTTCCACTCAAATCCGACTCAAATCGGTGTTCAAAACTCAAAAACTCCTATTATGAAACTTTAAGCCAAAACCCCAAATTTCTCCTTATAATTCATCGACCAATTGCCAAAAATGAAGATAAATTCATGAAATGTGATAAAAACAATGAGTAGAAAATACTTACCCCAATTCTTCTGATGAAATTTGCTTCAAATATTACCTCAATCCGAGTCCGACATCTCAAAATATGAATAATGACCAAAACTCTCGATTTTTATAACCCTGCCCTACTATACTACATTTGCGGTCAAATTGTCGCATCTGTGACCATTGCTTTTGCGGTAATTCCTCGCTTCTATGAAACAACCTCACTTAGCAAGACCTCACACCTGCAGTCCTTGTGCCGCTCCTGCGATCGCGCTTTTGCGCACTCTAACCGCATCTATGGTTGTGCATGTGCGTCCAAGCACCCGCACCTGAGATCCTCACGCCCAACTCCTCTCTTGCTTCTGCGATGGAACTGCCTCTTTTGCGGCTCCGCACCTGCGCTCAACACTCTGCAGGTGCGGTTATACCAGAACTAGAAAATCTTCAGCAATGCAACATAGAATGAAAATGATCCGAACCTCGTCTGAAACTCACCTGAACCACTCGGGACCCCATCCAAATATACTAACAAGTCCCATAACATAACATGGACCAAATCGAGGCCTCAAAACACACATAACAACATCGAAACGGCGAATCACACCTCAATTCGAAATTATTGAACTTCGAAACTTCAACTTCCACAACAGATGCCGAAACCCATCAAATCACGTCTGATTGACCTCAAATTTTACACACAGGTCACATTTGACATTAGGGACCTTCTCCAACTTCTAGAATCGAAATTTGACCCCGATATCAAAAGTTCACTCCCGGTCAAACTTTCAAAAATTCCAACTTTCGCCATTTCAAGCCAAATTCTACTACGGACCTCCAAACCATAATACGAACGCACTCCTAAGTCCAAAATCACCCAACAGAGCTAACAGAACCATCAGAAATCTGATCAGAGCTCAAATACTAAAAAGTCAAAACTTGGTCAAACCTTTCAAATTTAAAGCTTCTAGCTGAGAATCATCCTTCCAAATCAATTCCGAATAACCTGAAAACCAAAACCGACGATTCACATAAGTTATAATACATCATACGGAGCTACTCATGCACTCAAACAACTAAACAAAGTGCAAATGCTCAAAACGACTGGTCGGATCATTATATCTTCCCTCACTTAAACATATGTTCGTCCTCGAACGTGCCTAGAGTTGTTCCAAAAGCCATCAAATCGCCGTGTAACCTTACCAAGCACATACCCGGGGGTGATGCCACGTCATCCTATCCCATATAGGTCTGAAAACACAATATAACTGAAATTTCTTAATCCAACCTAGCCCACAAGCCTTAGAATCCAATTTTCACGTTCGGAATTTTCTATAAGATCAGAATCTCGCATCTACACATTGTATAAGTCCGAACAAGCTGTATCCAGCCATAGCCATAACGCAAGATGAAATCACATGATACACCCCATAACTCAAACACTCATAGCGATAATTTTTAATCATAGTAGCTGCTCAAAATACCCAATACCGGTAATAAACCACTTATCAAACAAAGTATCGTTCTAACTCCTTCATATATTGACCACGATGAAAGAAACACGCAGAAACTCATAACCATTCGTCAGATCAAGTTGTGGAACTCCCTCTCCTTTGATAGAAACTATAGCAAATTTCTAAGCCGATCAGCAACAATATTCTTCCAATCATGTTGTAATCAATTCCGATAGTATCCATTCTAAGCCCAATGACCTCATCCAAATGCTGGTCCATATTATATACCTCGAGCGACCCTGCTCAAAATCCATAACCACTAAAAATTCGACATCAAGTACCCAAATTGCATAACCATAATCACGGAGAGCAAATAACACAATGCCACTATCCAAAAAGAACATAGCCAACGCGCAATCAATCACACGGTACTCAAATACCCATCTTGCTCAAATCTTCACTATAAAGCCCAAATAGAACTGCACCATGTGTGTATGTAACCAACGAATCACAACTCCTCGTAACATAGAAGGGTAACTCACAGATCATTTCAGAACACAAATAAGTTCAACAACAACTGAATGGAACATCCCTCAACAATAGCAGTTTGGAGCTAACCAATCTAACTAGGTGCAGAACACACATCCGTATTGGGCCTACCAATGGACCCCAAATCAACTCCGGCCACCCACAATAAATAAATAACCCTCCGAAAGTCCACAATGACTGAATCACAACACATACTACTCTCTGACTAACATTGGCTACATTTTCACAATCCACAACCACAAAACAATCCACTCATGAGAACTTCCAGTCTCCAAATCCATAGAACCCACAAATCATCATATCTGATCCCGACTCCACCGCCTGAATGTCTAATATTTCTCCAATACACGATCATCCTATAAGGAATACTTCTATAATTCTTCTGTGCCACATCATAAATCTAACTGTCAGCAGTCGATCAATTAGATGAGTACCACAATACCAATGAAGTGTCCATAAATTAAAACACAGTGCACCTCCTGAAATGTATACTCTCAAGTAATACCAAATTGTAATATCATTTGCCTAGTCACCTGAGATCTCCTATGCTGCCTAAGAATTCAAGTCTTTCCCTCTAAAACTAAACTGTGACCTTACACATGCAAATCTCAATCCTACCCAATATACCGCATATACCATGCCACCCTATTAAAAATACGAGAACTTCGTAATCCACTCTGAGACACAAGCAACTACATACTCAATTATCCAAGGACCTTCCATTTGATTTCACACATCATATGCTCCTCACGCCAGTAGGAAATATACATCTCTAACCATGGTAGGAACCATCAAGAACTCTCCAAATCCAATTTGCACAAAACTAAATTGTTAGGACTGAATCCCTCTAATTCAACCAAGCTACATAGCTCACCAAAACCCAAGAGCATTTCCATGAAACACCGGTAGAAACCCACCACATCATAAGCACCCAAAGAACCGATTATATCCATTACCATGCCGATCCAACCTACTACCAAGCTGTCCCATTTCTCTGAGTTCATTCTGAATTACCTTCAAATTGAAACTTCTCCTTGCCATAACACCACAATCATCAACCAAGACTCACCACACGAGACCCTAGCATAAAACCACATCGCCCTAAGGGTCATAAGCTATTGAATGCTCTCTTAAGCACCCCAAAAGTACCACAAACCGAGATACCCACTCTGAAGAGACCTTCTATGAATTTAAAGTTGTTCATCTTACCTTCCTAGTCCTGAATATAGAATCCATAGTGATATAAAAATATTGCGAGTCTCGACACCATCCAATGTAACTCTCAGCTTCTCGCCATATATAAATCCGCAACATTCTCAATTGCCATGTATAAACCTTGATTTCATTAGAACCATCCTCGAGAGTCATCCACTCCACTCAAGTCTCAATTGCATCGCCCAAACGGACCGAACGACCTATGTTCCATTTGCACACCAACACCCTAAGAAGTAATCCACACTTCTAAGCAACCGAGTAGATTCCTACTCTATGCGCACTACATCTTTCACCAATAACACTCAAATCATTTCATGATTCTTATATACCCATGAAGCATAATACAACCCGTATCCAGAAATTCCTTTACTCGAGTCATCCTCGATCTCACCCTCTGCAGAACATAACTTATTCGCAAGTATACCTCAAACTGAAACCAATACGACACATAGTTGTGCAATCAACTTATCAATAGCAGACTCCCCTACTTGGCTCAAAGCCATAGATCAAAACACACAATAACTCACGATGCCCATACTCTATTACTGCCAAAATACCGCAGTGAGATCCAACTAAATCCTTTATAATCTCATGTGACCCAAACCATCTAATATCTCGAATTGTCCGCAAATCTTGCATTCCCCCTTGTAACAGTCAAGCCAACTCTATCATAAGTGATCCAAACTCAAACTGCAACACATAATTCGTTGGTAAACGAGAACTCGCTACAAGACAACATAGGGATAACACAACCTCAGGACACCCCGTAAGAGATTACCCACCTGCTTAGCCTTAAACTGACATCTTTCCATACGCTTTCACAGTCACAGCTACTACGCAATTACTTAATCGTCCTGATTTTGAACTTATCAACAAGTCATAAGAAATTAATTTGTTCCACAATTAAATAACATGAAGGATCCTTCAATACACTCATAACTCGAGACTATGCATCACAACAAAACAGAAATCAAGCACCCGATAGCCCTTTCCATACCCCAAGAAAACCCTTCTTGTCACCTTCAATCCATATGAACACATCTCGCAGTCACATCATACTCGTCACGTATTCATCCAGCCACAAATTCCACTAATAGGGACACTACTGGACATATAAGTCAAAAAGCACGTGCTCACACAACCAAAATCCCTGCGCTCAAGATATAGTCAACACCCGACCTCAAGTCCTCCCGACAGGCCCATCATCCGCACACAGAAATCATATCTCGCACCTCGTCTATAAAAATCACAAGTCGTCAATGCACAGCTGATACGGAGCGCTCATGGGCGCATATGAATGCATGGAAGGAATTCAAAGAGTTACGTTTCAAGCTAAATCAATGCCGCACAATTAGGAAAAAAAGATGGGAAGTATATCCTAAATGTACTGTAGCCTCTCGAAGATAGGTATGGAGGTCATCATACCGATCCACAAGACTCTACTAGACACCTGTTCATGACTTGTAGAACCCATGAACATAGAGCTCTAATACCAATCTGTCACAACCCAAAATCCACAAGTCGTGATGGCCCCTAACCCAACCCGCTAGATAAGCCAACTAATAATTACCCAATTCCAATGAAGTCAATCAAACAATTAAATAGAAGTTAACTGAATTTTGTACATTTCCCAAAGTCTGGTGGTACAAATCATGAGCTTTTAAGAATAAAGTTTACAAACTGATATGAAGTAAATACATTTTCTATTTGAAAAGTACAAAAACAGAGTTTTATAAATTCTACGGCTATCACGAACAAGAGGCAATTACAACAGGAAGGCAGGTACATCTTCAATCCGGCAACCATCGAGCACACCACCAACAACAACCAACATCTGCATGCAATGTGCAGAAGTGTAGTATCAGTACAACCGACCCCATGTACTGAGTAAGTAACAAACCTAACCTTAGATTGAAAGCAGTGACGAGCTGGAACATTGTTCGGGTCTAACACCAATAACCAATAGCAGTTCATAACAACGTAGAGCATATAAGAAAGCAACTCAGAGATATAAATGCCCAGCTTTTTTACAACAACAAAACAACAACAACAACCCAGTAAAATCCCACAAGTGGGGTCTAGGGAGGGTAGTATATACGCAGACCTTACCACTGCCCCGAAGGAGTAGAGAGGATGTTTCCAGAAGACCCTCGGCTCAAGATAATAAGAAAAACAAAAATGAGAGAATATTAGTTTCACCATAGAGATCATAGAAAAAATAAAATCATAAAATACAGAAGGAAAAATGCAAAACAAAAATGATGGCTAGTAAATAGCTCCAACACCGAAAAGAGAAAATAGTAAGACACGACAATGCCCCTAGCTATTTCAAACAAAAACCCTACCATACTAGGCTCACAATAGTACTAGGTAATGCAAGACTCAACTACCTCCCAGTCTACAACCGTAATACTTGACCTCCACAACTTTTGTATCAAGTGTCATGTCCTCAGAAATCTGAAGCCTCGCCATATCCTGTTTGATCACTTCTCCCTAATACTTCTTAGGCTACCATCTACCTCTTCTCCTGCCCTCCACAATCAATCGCTCACACCTCCTTACTGGAGCATCTGGGCTTCTCCTCTGTACATGTCTAAACCATCTGAGCCTCGCTTCCCACGTCTTGTCATCAATGGGAGCCACGTGCACCTTTTCTCGAATATCATCATTTCTAATCTTATCCATCCTAGTGTGCCCGCACATCCACCTCAACATCCTCATTTCTGCTACTTTCATCTTTTGGATATGTGAGTTCTTAACAGGCCAAGACTCAACCCCATACATCATGGCCGGTCTAACCACCGCTTTATAGAACTTACCTTTGAGTATTGTTGGCACTCTCTTGTCACACAAAACTCCGGATGCTAACCTCCACTTCATCCATCCTACCCCAATACGGTGTGCGACATCCTCATCGATCTCCCTTCCCCCGTGGATAACCGACCCAAGGTACTTGAAGCTACCTCTATTTGGGATAACCTGTGATTTAAGCCTCACATCCATACCCACTTCCCTTGGCTCAGTGCTGAATTTACACTCCAAGTATTTCGTCTTCGTTTTGCTCAGCTTGAAAACTTTAGACTCAAGAGTCTGTCTCCAAACGTCTAGTCTCTCGTTAACACCGGCCCATGACTCATCAATTAGAACTATTTCAGCGGCAAATAGTATGCACCATGGAACCTCCCCTTGAATATGGTTTTTTATGCATCCATCACTAGGGCAAATAAGAATGGACTGAGCGCAGAGCCTTGGTATAACCCCAATTCAACCGAAAAATGCTCAGAGTCGCCTCCTACTATCCTAACCCGAGTCTTAGCCCCATCATACATGTTCCTAATAGCCATAATATAGGGAACCAACACACCTTTTCCGAAAGTTTCGCTTTTCAAAAATATCAATGAAAACTCAACTCCTATACCGAAATCGTTGTAAAATATGAGATAGTTTAAAAACTGTAATTTATCTAAAAATTCTTTTCACAGTAAATAAGATGTTTCATTTTCTTTCCAGATAGCAAGTGTGAAATACCTCTTTATGCCCACATATCAATATGTATGAGAATCATGAATGACGTGATACTGTACAACATGAGGAAAAATGCACCTCTATGCATGTATGTTATGTGTGCATGCCAATGCCATGTATCTCAAAGATGAATTATGTACTCACATTCTCAGAGTATTCAATCTCACTATCTCACACTTTTTACTCATCATGCTCAACCACACGGTGATGTATATGGCCCATACTGCCTAGGGAAATCCATCCCGACACATTTACAACACTGATTATAAGTCACCCAATACCGAAGAAAAAGGGCAATCCAACCCTGTGGAGAAATCCATCTCCAAGTATGAAGTACTTCAAACAAATCCATGTCCAGGGCAATCCATCCCTCAATAATATCATCCGCGCTCACTTGGGGTATGTACAGACTCCGTAAGGGCTCCTTCAGCCCAAGCGCTATCATAATCATCAATATAACCCCTGCAACGTGCAGCCCGATTCCATAACTATCACTCATAATCAGGCTCTCAGCCTCACATAGTCATCAATCTCTCCAGTCTTACCCACGGACTCACAATTTCATGAAAATTGACCTGGAATAATGATATGATGTATCAATATGTAACAACTCAGACTGAGACATGATATGAATGTATAAATGTGATTGAGTATGAAATATCAATGAAATCGCTGAGATGACAGCAAAAAACGACCACTATGTGTCAAACAATATCAGCATAAAGCCTAAACAGGATATCTAGCATGATGTATAGCTCAATTACTTAATCACATGGTGAAAATGCAGATATCAACAAAATAGAGCCACTAAATAGTGCCATTAAACAATGGAGTCACAAATTCACAAGGTGCATGCCCACACACCCGTCACCTAGAATGTGTGTCACCTCAATATCAATCACATAGCATGTAATTCAGGGTTGTATACCCTCAGCACTAAGTTTAGAAGAGTTACTTATCTCGAACGAGCCAATACCAATGCTGAGCAAGCCAAGCGATGCTCCAAAGATGCCATTCCGCGCGTCCTGACCTCTGAACGGCTCAAAACTGATAAGTAACAATTCAAATACATCAAGCCACGCTAAAGGAACCAATCCCGCTCGTAAAAGATCAGATCTTGAATCAAAGCCCGAAATTGGCCTAAAAGCCCAACCTGGGCCCGCGCCTCATAACATGACAAAACTCATAAAATCTAATAACTCACTAAATTACGGGTCCAACCATACTAGTTACACTCAAATCCGACTCCAAATCGGTCTTCAAAGCTCAAAAAATCCTATTATGAAACTTTAGGCCAAAACCCTCAATTTCTCCTTAAAATTCATCAACCAATTGCCAAAAATGAAGATAGATTCATGAAGTGTAGTAAAAAATGAGTAAAGAACACTTACCCCAATCCTTGTGATGAAACTTGCTCCAATAATCGCCTCAATCCGAGTCTCACATCTCAAAATATGAATAAAGACCAAAACCCTTGATTTTTATAACTCTGCCCCAGCTATACCGCATTTGCGATCAAATTGTTGCATCTGCGACCACCACTTTTGCGGTAATTCCTCGCTTCTGTGAAACAGCCTCACTTAGCAAAAACTTGCACTTACGGTCCTTAAGTCGCTCCTGGGATCGCACTTCTGCGCACTCTAACCACATCTGCGGTTGCGCAGGTGCATCCAAGCACCCGCACCAGCGATCCTCATGCCCAACTCCCTGTCTAACTTCTGCAATGGCACTGCTGCTTTTGTGCCTCCGTACCTGTGCTCAACAATCTGCAGGTACGGTCATACCGGAACCAGAAAATCTTCAGCAATACAACATAGAATGAAAATGATCTGAACCTCGTCTGAAACTCACCCAAGCCACTCGGGACCCCGTCCAAATATATCAACAAGTCCCTTAACATAATATGGACCTACTCGAGGCCTCAAAACACACATAACAACATCGATACGACGAATCACACCTCAATTCGAAATCATTAAACTATGAAACTTCAACTTCCACAATCGATGCTGAAACCCATCAAATCACGTCTGATTGACCTCAAAATTTTCACACAAGTCACATTTGACATTACAGACCTGTTTTAACTTTCGGAATCGGAATCGGAATCCAACCCCGATATCAAAAGTCCACTCCCGGTCAAACTTTCCAAAATTCTAACTTTCGCCATTCAAGCCAAATTCTACTACGGACCTCCAAATCATAATCCGGACATGCTCCTAAGTCCAAAATCACCCGACGGAGCTAACAGAACTATCAAAAATCCGATCCGAGGTCAAATACAAAAAAGACTAAACTTGGTCAAACCTTTCAAATTTAAAGCTTCTAGCTAAGAATCATCCTTCCAAATCAATTTTGAATAACCTGAAAATCAAAACCGACGATTCACATAAGTCATAATACATCATACGGAGCTACTCATGCCTCAAACAACCGAGCAAAGTACAAATGCTCAAAACGACCGTTCGGGTCGTAACAGTTTTGTACACCTTACAATCTCCCTTCTTTCTCTGCATTTTTGCATTGTTTTCAAACCAAAAGTAAACATTAGTGTGGTTTACCTCCGTTTGTTGAGTTCTACAAAGTTTTGTAATTTTTATTACTGATATTACAGAATAGTTGTTATGTTCTATCTTGGGAGAAATTAATCAAATAACCTTGAGCAACAGTGAGAGGATTAAATTCCTTAAGGAAACACAGTTTTCTGTTGGGCTCGGAACTTTTAATTCTTCTATTTCTATTTCTGTTTCTATTTTACTTGTGGAAAAATTATTAGAACATATATTAATAACATGCGTACACACTATCTTTCTTAGACTCTACTTATGGGATTACACTGAATACGTTATTGTTAGTGGTGGTGGATCTGCCTCTACAAAGAAACACATACACTAAACAAGAAAGAGACTAATAACAGTGTTGAACGGTATCATCCATACAGAAATTAGGGACCATTGCATTTTGTCTGATGTCTCTAGAGATATTACTGTCATGGGCTGCTTTCCAGACATGCCCCATGACCCCTTGGCCGCGCCCCATGGCGGCCTAGCAAGCCTCACAATGCCTAGCGCCATGGTCGGCCCCGTGGTCTTGGCTGCGCCAAGTGACAAGCGCGCATGTGCCTCTGTCGCCCCACCGATGCCTCTCGCCAGCGCCCAAGGGCTGGCCAATGACAACAGCGCCGCGCGCCCTGACAATGCCGCGCGCGCAGATCCTGATGCCTCGCCAGCGCCCAGCTGCAGGCCCATTCCAGCAGCGCCTCGCGCACAGACCCTGATGCCAAGCACCAGTGCCCAGCCTCAGGCCAGCACATCAAGTGTCGCGCGCGCCCACAGCAACGCGCGCGCAGACCCGCAAGACAAAGATGCTGCCATCGGACTTAGTTTTTCCTTGTAATAATCTAAGTCCTTTTCATTGTAATCATAGACTAGTTTTCATCATTTTCATTTCAGTGTGCTTCTACAGCTTTATTAGGACTAGTCTTGTCATGTTGGTTTATTTTTTTTAAGCATTATTAAGGGGGACCAAACAATCAAACATTTCAATCAGCATTTTCTGGTGTCTCTCCCCCTCGACACCACATCATTGTAATCATCATTTTCAGTCATCAATAAAATCATCATCAGCATTCAAAACCCAATTCTCTCTCAAGCTTCCGCAATTGCCCACGACATTGGTTTTCCCGCACGGCACTGACAATCTAGTCTAGCGTGCGGCGAGGACCTCATTGGCGGACAGCAACCGCACTGACATCGGTTGCTTAGCCTTACGTTGCCCTTCCAAAGATCATCAGGAAGGCGTTGCGTAACAGTTGGTATCAGAGCCTAGGCTCGACATCGGACGAGGGAACATTTGCCATCATCACCATTTCTGACCATGGTGAATCATGGGGAGCGTCTAGCATCCCTAGAAGAGACGGTTGACCGATTACGACCCATCGTAGAAACGGTGCCTGATCAAAGCAACAACCTAGTGCAAAGGTTGGACGACCTGGACCGCCGAATGCGGCAGGCCGAAAATGACATTGCAAACATCAGTCGTGACTCCGACGAGGACCGACAAACGGCAGCCATTGAAACTGCCAACATCCATGGCAAATTTGAGGACCTCCAACAGGAGCGTGCCGACGATTTAGCCCATCAGCAACATGAGGCAGACAGACTAACTGCCATGCAGCAAACCATAAACGACTTGACTGACAAGCTCAACGTTGTCAATGCTGCCTTACAGAGCCTACTTCGAGAAGGCGACCATCACATCAGGGGTGCAGCAAACCTCACCCCCATTCCACAAAAGCTTAAGATACCGGAGCCAAAGCCATACGACGGATCCCGGGATGCTAAAGAAGTGGAAAACTTCATCTTCGACATCGAACAATACTTCGATGCCGTGGGCCATTTGGAGGAATCCAAAAAGGTAGCGACTGCTGCCATGTATCTTCAGGGCGATGCCAAACTTTGGTGGCGGGTCAAACACGAAGCCATCAAGGCCGGTGAAGATACTCTTCAGACATGGGACGAATTGAAGGTAGCCATACGCCTGCAGTTCTTTCCCGAAAATGTGGAATACAACGCAAGGAGAAAGCTACGGGACCTCCGCCACACCAGATCAGTGAGGGAGTACGTGCGCGAATTCTCCGCACTCATGCTAAACATACGCGACATGGGGGACAAAGACAAACTCTTCGCATTCATAGAAGGTTTGAAACCTCATGCCCGTATGGAACTACAGCGACAACGGGTAGACACCCTGCCCAAGGCCATTCAAGCTGCAGAATGCCTTGGCGACTATCATTTGGGAACTCAGAATGACAGGCCCCAGCCGTCTGTCCGAGGGGGATCCAACGGGCACCATCCCAGCAATGGTGGCCCAAGCAAAAGTGGGGGAGATCGGAGTGCATCCAAAACTAAGACTCCTCCCTCCAACAGCAACAGTGCTGCATCCATCAACAACAATCAGGGGAGAAAGCCTCCCTCAGAATGCCGTCATTGCGGCGGGGCACATTGGAACAATGAATGCCCAAACATCAAGGTCAATGCTCATCAGACGGTCGAGGGTGAGTTAGACACATCAGACTCATCAGACGACGACCAGGTAGGCGCCTTCAATGCAATTGTTGGCTCTATCCCTCATGCCTTAGCGGGGACCAGTGCATGTCCTCCTAAGAAAACATCAGTCCCGATCACCAGGAAAGGGAAAGAAAAGATGGACGAAGGACCTCCTAAGCAAGCGAGGACCCTAATGTTCGTCGAATTGAAAGTGAACGGCAAGCCCCTTCACGCATTGATAGACACGGGTGCCACCCATAACTACTTGTCATCAACGCAAGTAGAGCGCCTAGGTCTTGTGGTACAAAAGAGCAAAGGCCGCGTCAAGGCTATCAACTCACCACCTCAGACATTGGGTGGAACAGCTACAAATGTCCCAGTGAAACTTGGCCCATACAAAGGAAGCATCGACCTGCGCATCGCAATCATAGATGACTTCGACATCATAGTGGGTTTGGATTTCATGAGGCAAACCAACACCATTCCAGTACCATTTGCCAACATGCTCCTGATGATGGGAGAAAACGGGGCCAAGCCCTGCACCATACCATGCTTTCCCATAAAGATGGCCGCTGAAAACATCTCGGCCATGCAGTTGGAGAAGGTAGTCAACAGACATGAACCCCAGGTTCAGGCTACCCTTCGCAGCAACAATCAGCCATCATGTCATCGGCCTCAAAAGACTGGTGACGCTCATCATCGTGTGAAGACTTGTCAGCCATGCCACAAGGACAAGTCGGATCACTCATCACAGCCGGGACCCTCGCAGCCATCACATGTCCCTCAGAGACCATGGGAAAGTGTTTCCCTCAAGATTCATCACGGGATTGCCCCAAGTTGGCAATCTTGCATCCATCATGGTTGTCATAGATCAGTTCTCAGACTATGCAACTTTCATAGCAGCCCCGCAAAACATCTCAGCAGAAGATACAGCTCGACTCTTCTTCTCGCACATTGTCAAACATTGGGGCCTGCCCAAAAACATTGTTAGTAGGCGCGACTCACGCTTTACTAGCAACTTCTGGACCCATCTCTTCAGGTGCTTTGGGTCAACATTGAGTCACAACACAGACATCCATCCACCATCGGATGGCCAGACAGACCGGTTCGATGACATGCTGGAGGAATATCTCCGCAACTTCGCAACCGGATCACAGAAGCATTGGGTGAAGCTCCTGGATGCTGCTCAACTGTGTTTCAATTCTCAAAAGAGCCATCATACAAACAAGAGCCCTTTTGAAATTGTTACCGGACAGCAACCGCTTCTCCCGCAAACGGTGAATGCATCAACCATGCCGAAATCTCCTCGAGCTGCCAACTTCTCGAGCGAATGGGAGCGCAACATGGAGATAGTGCGGAGCTATCTCATCAGGGCCCAAGAGCGGGCAAAAAGGTTCACCGAACAAAAGCGTTGCTTTTCCCAACATCAACCAGGGGATAAAGTAATGCTACGCATCCCAAAGCAGTACTTGTTTGCAGAAAGGACCCATGACCCTCGGCTGCAACAAAAATACATCGGGCCCCTGCCCATTGAAAAACGCATTGGGAAGTCCACATACCAGGTCAAAACTCCATCCTGGTGGAAGATCCATCCAGTCTTCCATGTCAGCCGCATGAAATCATTGCTTCGCTACAACAGCAAGCTCACAGAACAGAGGGGCGCAGACCTCCCATCCAACAACCATCAGAATCATCATCATCATCATCATCATCATAAGGCTCCGAGGACGGCGCCAACTCAGGTGGGGGAGAATGTCATGGGCTGCTTTCCAGACATGCCCCATGACCCCTTGGCCGCGCCCCATGGCGGCCTAGCAAGCCTCACAATGCCTAGCGCCATGGTCGGCCCCGTGGTCTTGGCTGCGCCAAGTGACAAGCGCGCATGTGCCTCTGTCGCCCCACCGATGCCTCTCGCCAGCGCCCAAGGGCTGGCCAATGACAACAGCGCCGCGCGCCCTGACAATGCCGCGCGCGCAGATCCTGATGCCTCGCCAGCGCCCAGCTGCAGGCCCATTCCAGCAGCGCCTCGCGCACAGACCCTGATGCCAAGCACCAGTGCCCAGCCTCAGGCCAGCACATCAAGTGTCGCGCGCGCCCACAGCAACGCGCGCGCAGACCCGCAAGACAAAGATGCTGCCATCGGACTTAGTTTTTCCTTGTAATAATCTAAGTCCTTTTCATTGTAATCATAGACTAGTTTTCATCATTTTCATTTCAGTGTGCTTCTACAGCTTTATTAGGACTAGTCTTGTCATGTTGGTTTATTTTTTTTAAGCATTATTAAGGGGGACCAAACAATCAAACATTTCAATCAGCATTTTCTGGTGTCTCTCCCCCTCGACACCACATCATTGTAATCATCATTTTCAGTCATCAATAAAATCATCATCAGCATTCAAAACCCAATTCTCTCTCAAGCTTCCGCAATTGCCCACGACATTGGTTTTCCCGCACGGCACTGACAATCTAGTCTAGCGTGCGGCGAGGACCTCATTGGCGGACAGCAACCGCACTGACATCGGTTGCTTAGCCTTACGTTGCCCTTCCAAAGATCATCAGGAAGGCGTTGCGTAACATTACTTTTGAGTTCAGATATTTATCTTTTTGAAGTCTGTTCATCTCCATCTTAAATCTGGAAAAGCGTCCATAAACGTACGATATTGTCTTTTAAAATCTAAAACTTGAGGTTGCTAATTCATGGCTAGTGATGATCGGTGGCTGGTAAATGCAACATTGTTGTCCCACATATTAATTGGTACAAACAAACTTAACAAATGGTGATCTGAATCAGATTACTGTTCTTTGTACGTACGGTGGTACTGAAGTTGTCCCATATGTTGGTTGTATTATTCTTGATATTTACAATCCGTCCTCATGAGATCTTTTCGAAAAATTCGTAGTTATTAGTTTCCACTGCTTAAATTCGTAATCTCCTCATCTAATGAAAGCAAGTTCTATCTGTGTTAAGTAAATTAGCACAGACACATGCACGCATGCGCATACATGTAAAACTGATACACATATACATATTGTATATTTGCATAGGCGGAGCTAGGATTTAAATTTTATGGGTTTGGGATTATAATCCTTTTAAGTTATTGAGTTCTAAATTAAGAATTTGTACATATTCATTAGATTTTTTTATACAAATACAAAATTTAAACAAAAACTACTGGATTTTAGCGAACCCGCAACCTGTAATGAGGCTCCGTCCCTGTGTATTTGTATTGTATGTAGGCAAGTGAGTGTATTTATATATTTTACCTACTTATTATGATAAGATTCAACTAAGTCTGGCGTCTCAGAATTCAAAAACAAAACAGAGAATGGACAATGATTATTTTGTTTCGAAAATCTAAATCATTGAATTGATTGGAAAGTCGAGGAATATAGTCATAGGGGTCCTAGTAGCATGTGCTCAGAAGAATATTGTGAGTTCAACAATGCCTCAACATCTGGTCAAACTAACATTTTATCCTATCAAATAATTAGTTGATTACATCATTGAAACTAATAATTCTCTTTTTCTTTTTTGTGTGTGTGTGTTTATATATTATCAAATTGTTTAAAAAATAATATTAATATAACGTAATATTTTCATTCACTTAAAATTTAAAAGTTAGAAGGAATAAAAGAAGCATAAGAAATGTACGACAATAGAAGCAAGTCGTTAGCCGTCATGGCAGTGGGTATAAGGCAATATAGGACCTATTTGTAACCAAAATTTCAGCAGAAATTCTCCACATTGATGGCTTCAACTTGTTTATAAGAGTTGAGATAGACAATACATCTTTGCTGTTTTGACAAGTGGTGTTTATATTAGTGGAAGTATACATCTTTTCGGTTAATTGTAAATAATTAGTGATCCGCTTTTAATTTGATAAACAAATATAATGGTCATTAGAGGTGGATTTAGAATTTAAACTTTGATAAATTCAATGTTTAAGGCTTTTAGCATAAAATAACTTTTACGCCTAAAATTATGGATTCCAAATTTGATATTTGTTGAAATTTTAATAATTTCTTAATAATTTATATTTATGTTTTTGTGTCGAAGGTTCTGGATTCAGTTGAATTTGAACCCATTGTATGTAGGTCGAATCCGCCTCTTCCATGTGATTATTTACCTTAATCAAGTTGCATTCATCTTCTAAAAAATTTTGGTGGAGAATCTTAGTAGCTCGGTTGGATGAATAGATGAATTTTTACCTTATTGGTAAGGGTTTGACTCCCTATCTTATAAGCCCCTCATCTATTCTTCTTTTTCCTATATATCCCCTATATAATAAAACTAAAAAATGAAAAAAGATAAAGAGTTTTGATAGTGTTATGCTTTCTGTTTTGGGTGAAAAGGGCGGTTAGAATGTAATACAAATAACTTTGGAAAACTAACATTCTATAGCCGCTCTAAAAATAATATCCAAAAAAAAATATTTTTTGTATTATATATATATATATATATATATATATATATATATATATATATATATATATAATACAAACAATATATAATTTTTGATTGCGAGCTAAAAATGATCTTTGCTCAAATAACTTGGCATAAGGGGAATCCTTTGTAACAATTCGGCCGGTCATTTTTTAGAGCTGTAGCCTTGTTTCCCCTTTTACTGCTCATTTTGTGCTTTACTATTATTTTATGACTTACCGGGTTAGTCGGTTCGGATCCGGAGGGACTTTGAAGTGAATTGAGACACTTAGTCTCATAATGGAAAGCCTAAGTTGGAAAAGTTGACCGGATGTTGACTTATGTGTAAACGATATTTCGATGGTTCCGTTAGCTCAGATTGTGATTTGGAGGTCCGTAGTGGAATTAGGCTTGAAATAGCGAAAGTTGAATTTTTTGGAAAAATTTGACCGGGAGTGAATTTTTTGATATCGGTGTCAGATTCCGTTCCGGAAGTTGAAGCAGGTCTGTGGTGTCATTTGTGACTTGTGTGCAAAACTTGAGGTCAATTGGACGTGATTTGATAGGTTTCGGCGTCGTTTGTAGAATTTGGAAGTTTTAAAGCTCATTAGGCTTGAATTGAGGTGTGATTCATATTTTTTTATATTTATTGAGGTGATTTGAAGGTTTGACTAAGTTCATATGATGTTATGGGACCTGATGGCATGTTTTGGTTGAGGTCCCGGGAGCTTCGAGTAAGTTTCAGGTGGTTAACGGATCAAGAATTGAAGTTGGGAGACTGCTGAAGTTGAGTTTGCTGGTTTTTGGTTGATCTAGTTTCCTTATACGCATGGGCAGGTCCGCAATCGCGTAGGCTAATTGGGTCACTGATGGAATTTGCTCTACGCGTTCGTGAGTAGAGGGCTGCGATCGCGTAGCTTTGGGTAGCAGTGTATCGCGAACGCGTGGGCTAGGCCGTGTTCGTGAAGAGGAAGTGAGGTAGGAGCTGGGACCATGCATTCATCGCGAACGCGTGAGGTCGTTCGCGATCGCGTAAGTCAGAGGGTCAGTTCACCGCGTTCGCGTAGGGTTAATTTGTGGGGCAGCAGGGTTGTGCTTCACGATCGCGAGGTATGTTCCGCGATTGCAATGAAGGCATATCTGGGAAGAATAACAGATTCAAAAACGAGGGTTTTGAGTTCATAACATAAAATTAAATTGGGAGCTTAGTAGAAGGTGATTTTTGGAGAGATTCTTGCGTGAGTGTTTGGGTAAGGGGTTCCTATCTAATTTTGGCCAATTCCCATGATTATGCCTTTGATTCCATCATTTAATTTGTGATTTTGGGTGGAAAATTGAAAAAAATGAAGAAGTTCTTAGGCTAGATTTTTGAGGTTTTAAATGGGATATTAATATCGGATTTGAGTAAATTTGGTATGTTTAGACTCGTGCTTGAATAGGCTTTCGATTTTCGTTAGTTTTATTGAATTTCGGGGCGTGGTCTCGGGGGCCGGTTATGAGCCGATTTCGGATTTTAGATTAACACTTCATATTTTTCTTATGGAATTGATTCCTTAGCTCGTATTGATCGTATTTTTTTGTGGCGAGATTCGAGACGTTCGGAGGATAATTTGCGAGGCAAAGGCGTATTGGAGTAGGGATTTTGCTTAGATTGAAGTAAGTAACAGTTCTAAATCTGGTTTGGAGGGTATGAAACCCCGAATTTGTATGTTATGTTATTGGTTTGGAGGTGACGCACATGCTAGGTGACGGGCATTTTGGTGTGCACCGCAGGAATTGGGAATTGGTCCATTCCATTGAAATTGTAAAGTTGAATAACTTGTTGCTAGCTATATATTCTCCATGTGTTATAGAAATTTAACTATAAATTATGTTAAAAATCATGTTTAGACTATGTGTTGATACTGTTGGAGCCCACAGAGGTCGTGCACGTGTTGAATTACATGTTATTTGTTGTTTGCACTCAGTCTCAGATTTTTCTTGTATATCATATCTCAGACTCTATTATTCCTTGTTGATACTTCCTGTTATTGATGTTTGGGCTGATTTTCATGACTTTTGAAGGTCCGAGAGACTGGAGAGGTTGGTGACTGAGTTAGGGCCTAAGTGCCGAGATGTGAGCGATATGTATATATGTGGATCGGGTTGCACGCCGCAAAAAGCCTCAGGGATGTGTATATGTGGATCGGGTTACATGCCGCAATGAGCCTTAGGACTGTATATATGTGGATTGGGTTGCGCGCTGTAAAAGCCTTATGGCTATTTATATATTTATGGGATTGGGCTGCACGGCACAGCAATATAACATTTAGGGCGAAGGAGCCCCTCTAGAGTCTGTACATTCCCAGTGAGCGTAGGTACCCATTGAGTACGAGTGTTGAGTTCCGAGTGCTGAGTGTCGAGTGCAGAGATATTGAGAAAGATTGACTGATTGTTACTCTAAGAGGATGCTCTTGATGTCATTATTATTGCACTTAGCTACCATATATCACTGTTTGAAAGTTTTCTAAAAGATATTATATTCCGTTTTACTCGAATTCGATACGAGATAGCTGATTTGGCTTAAATTGTCGAAATTGAAAGCATGCCTATTTTTCCTATGTTGAAAATTACTGAAATTTGAACTATAACTGTGTAGTTTGTCACTATCTTTCAGTTCTTTATTTAGTATTATTATTTACTAAGTTGGTAGTACTCATGCTACACCCTGAACTTTGTGTGCAGATCCAGGTATTTCCGGACACGGTGGGTGTTGATACCTTGTGCAGCTGATAATTGGAGACTTCGAGGTAGCTGACCGGCGTTCGCATCCCTTGTTTTCTCCTTCCCTATCTTTTCTTTTCACTGTTTTTCTAGCTTCAGACTATGTTAGCTGTGTATTCCAGACTTGTAACACTTAGATGCTCATGTACTCTATGACACCCCAATTTGGGAGTTTTTCCGCGTTGTGTTTGGATCTTTTATCTTGTTTATGAGAAATTGATATTTAAACTACTTTAAACCCATTTTTGTCAAAAGAGTTAGAATTTTTCATAAATGTCAGCTTGCCTAGTACCACGATAGGCGCCATCACGACATGTTAGAATTTTGGGTCATTACAAATTGGTATCAAAACCTAGGTTACATAGGTCTCACGAGTCATGAGCAGGTTTAGCAGAGTCTTGCGGATCAGTATGGAGACGTCTGCATTTATCTTCGAGGGGTTGCCGAACCTTTAGGAAACTTCACATTCTTGTATTCTTGTCGTGTGAATTTTTTGATTCCGGTAATAAAACTTCTGTTATTCTATTCTCTCATAAATGGTGAGGACGCATAATACTGAGCAGGATGGACAGCCACCAGTACTACTAGCTAGGGCCGCGAGAGGCCGAGGCCGCGATAGAGGCAGAGGTGCAACTCATATAGTACCACACCAGTAGACCCACCAGTTGCCCTAGTTCCAAAGTAGGTTCCAGTTGCGGATGAGCCAGTGGGGCCAGCTCAGGCACCAGCTGTGCTTATTGTAATTTCGGGCCTTCAGGAGGCCTTAGCTCAGGTTCTGACCGTGTGTACCAATCTTACTCGGGCGGTCTCCGTTCCGGCTGCAGTAGCCACTTCTTAAGCCGGGGAGGTACTCCAGACATCGGGGGCACTCCCAGCCCAGCCGGTCGTACCTGCTCAGGCCCATGTGGTTCCTGCTATGACTGATGATGAGTAGAGAGACTAGAGAGGGTTGGGAGGCTCCAACTCCCATCTTTCAGTGGGGCAAAGTCGGAGGATTCCTAGGGCTTCTTGGATAGATGTGAACGGGTGCTTCGCACAGCCGGTATTTCTGAGACCAGTGGGGTCTCATTCACTACTTTTCAATTCACTAGGGTTGCTTTTAGTTGGTGGGAGGCTTATGAGAGGTGCAGGTCGGTCGGTGCAGCACCACTTACATAGCAGGAGTTCTTCGTTCATTTTTTGGAGAACTTCGTGTCGTAGTCTCGCAGAGAGGAGCTGCGCAGATAGTTTGAGCAGTTACGTCAGGATGGCATGTCCGTGACGCAGTAGGAGATGAGGTTTTCTAAGTTGGCTTGTCATGCGGTTTGGTTGGTTCCCACTGATAGGGAGAGGATTAAGAGGTTCATCGATGGCCTCACATATCAGTTGTGATTGCTTATGACTCGAATGAGGGTATCTGGTGCTACTTTTGCTGAGGTAGTCGACATTGCTCGACAGATAGAGATGGTCCGTAGTCAGGAGAGCGGTGAGAGAGATGCCAAGTGGCCTCGTGGACCGGGTGGTTTTGGCGGTGTTCCTTCTGGGGGTCAGTTCCACCACGGCACGAGGAGTCCTTAAAGGCATTCTCAGACAGTTTGTCACCATAGTGCGTCATCCGGCCATGGATCTTATAGTTCTCATCAGGGCGAGTCATCTCTCAGTGCCCTTCTAGCTCAGAGATTGTCCCGTGCTCCATCGGTTCAGGGCTCATCTATGCCAGGTCCTTCTAGTAGTTATCTCGGTGCTCGAGGCTCCCTTCAGTCCCCACTACCAGCCACGGGGAGTTGCTATGAGTATGGATAGTTTGGTCATATCAGGAGATATCGTCTCCGCCTTACGGGAGGTCCGGCTCAGCAGAGGAGTCAAATTACGACTTCAGCGCCAGTTACGCCACCACCCGCATAGCCAGCTCGGGGTGGGGCCCAGTCAGCTAGAGGTCGCCCTAGAGGGAGAGGCCGATCAGGTGGCGGTGAGGCTCGATTCTATGTTGTTGATACCCAATTTTTCCCTCATATTTTTTCAAATAGTATATGTATTTTCAAAAAGTCATTTTGCATCATTATTTAATTTACAAGATTTATTCAAGCATTTTTCATAATATTTAGAGCCTTAAAATTAATTTTCTCGCATTTAAATTACTTGTATATTTATTAATTATCCTTTTAAATTATTAGTGATGACTTAATCATCCAAATTTATCATTTTATATCCACGTTTGTGTTTAACAATATTTTACTTTATTTTATATAATTACAACTATATTTTAGTTATTTATGTAATTTTGCAATAATAGCATATATTCATGCATAATTGCGTTTTATTACATTATTTGTGCCAAAATAATATTTTATATTTTTATAATGCTAAGTTATTATATCCAATCATTTTATTGCATAATTAATATTTTTACTATTTATTAATTACTTTTATAAATTTGTTTTTTATAAATTTTGTGTATTTAAACTATGGCCCAATTTTAAGCCAATTTCGGACCAAACTTGGCCCAAATCCTCAGCCCAACAACCCCCAGCCCAAGCCAAATGACCCTTTACTAAAACCAGGTCGCAACTCACTTCAAACGACCCCCTCGTACAATTTTTAATCCTGGCCGTTGATCTTGACAGATCAATGACCCTCGTTCATTTTCTCCTTTTAATTAACCCAACCCAAACCCTAATCCTCATTATCCACCTAACATTCGCCTCTGAAACCTCTCCACTCCACTCGTCTTTGAGAAACCCTAGCTGCAATACCCTTACTCCTCTTCGTTTCCAACCTAATCATGGAATCAATCCATGATCTACTTACCTATTTTGTGATACCTTACTATTATGTGCATGTCTATGGTGTTACTTAGTTCTTGCCCTATTTTTGGCAAGAATTACCTTTCAAGAACGGGCCTGATTTACTCTAATTTTGTGAAGATCTGGACGATCTTTCGTCTGTATATACTGTACAATGGACGATTCTTGCATTATTGGTTCGATTTAAGGTCGTTGGACCCAACTAGGTTTGGGATTTTCCTTTCTCCTTACTGATTTTGATTGCATGTGATATATTCTTTCCTTTCTTGTGTTTGACTGATGATTTTCATGTTCATCCGCTCAATTTGAACACTATATAAACCCCTCCCCAATTTCCCCTTGAAAGAAAACCTAATTTCCACTACTATTACACTCACTACACTCTTCTCTCACTCGTTCACTTCTTCTGAGACATTTGAATATTTTCTGAAATTGTTGAATCCTTGACTGGCTGAAAGACAAGGCCATAATATTGTAAAACAGCCTCATCCGGTGCGAGCACTGCTCGGAGCCATTCTCGAGGCTCTTGTGAACTCTAAAGCACCGGGGATCTGGGTTCTCTTGCTACCAGTATTCTAACTCCTCATTCTTTTGTTTGTTTAACTTTGCTACTGGTTAGTGTCCTTGACTCTTACAATGTCAACTATTCTCTTTTCTATTTGTCTATGACGTATGTTCTATGTGCTAATGTTGTTTAAATTCTATAAGTATGATTCAATTTTCTTGTTATTCATGGATCCCTGTTACTATATGTCATGATATTGTTTTATAATTAATCCCCGGCCATTCCATGTTCTTTATTAGTTGAGTTTAGTAGATATAAGATGCTTTCATTATTGGAATAGATTCCGACTTTCTTAGGTATTTCTAGACTAATGTGTGTTCTCTATCTTGTCATGTATTTCTATGTTTGTGTTCTAGACCTTATTGAGTTCTTCTTGCCCAATATGATAGATCTCTGAGGCTGTATTGATTAGCTAAAGCATGTTCCCATTCCATTTAAGTATTGTTGCGTGTTTGGTTTAGAATGGCCTCTAGGGCAAATTGCTATGTTAGTTTCCCTTCTATCTAAGCAATTAGTGCAAATAGCAATGCTTTCCTGTCTCATTCCCCTTAAGTGCTATATATTATCATGAGTAAACCTTGCCATTAGTTTATTGTGATGCCGCTTATGGTCATTTTCATGTGCAATTGTATATCCCTCTAACTATAATTATTTCAAATAAGGCTCACTCGTTTAAAGTCTTTTTCTGACCTATTTTGGTTAATGTCTCGTGCTAATCTTGGTTTCTGGTAAATTGACATGTGTGTGTTTGTCCTGTTAACTCAATAGATTTGCCTTTTCAACCTTCTTAATGAGTAATTGTGTCAGTATGCTATACCCTTCCCTTTGTCGAATGATAGTTCAATATGGTTGTTAGTTCTTCTATGTCGAACTAGCTATGCCAAAGTTGTCTATCCAGTTGGTATGCTCAAGTCCTTTTATTTAACTAGTATTGTTCCCTTAGCTTCTAAGAATTATAATCATTGCTAATAGACTTTAGAACTGCCAATTGGTTACTATATATGTTTCTCCTGTCTAATTCTGGTAAGATTTCGTGTAGGGCCATGAGAGTGTAGTTGATACACTCTCACACTTTAGATATGATGGGTCTTGGGTTTACTATTCGTGTGAAAGGTGAAGCTCGCTGAAGGCCCAGGTGTTACTGGGTTATATTCTTTTGGGTCTACTATGTGTATTGCACCTGTAATCTTCTAATATGTAATGTTCGCACTTGTATTCATTATTTTTTGGGTATTTAATAATTTATGAAAAAAACATATGAGCAAATTAGTAAAAAGGGGGTAGGGTACTCTAATTCTCGCATAAATGGGTAGAAAGCATGCCTATAGGATCTATGTGGTCTATTCGCTCTTTGCTTTACATGTTTTTGATTTAATGAGTAGAAAGCCTGTCTATAGGAGTCACACACAGACACATCACTTAAACATATTCTCTTTCAAGTATTTTTCGTACCAGTTTCCACTACTATGTTTCCTTAGATAGCATGTGTATAGGACGTAACAATGCAATATTTTACTCACCTAGATGTCATGCCTATAGGACTTCGAATGACTAATCTATTAGTTGCGTCAACTATCATTGCACTGCTCATCTAGATATCATTCCTATAGGATTAAAAAATCAATCAACTGCTCCATTCATTTGTGTTGTTCAGAAAGCATGCCAATAGGGATAAAAACAATAAAATCAATTGCCAACGATTAGATATCATGCTTCTAGGACATTGTCGCCCCACCTAAGGAATTTTCTATAAAATAAGTGTTGGTAGTTCAGGGTTCTGGAGTTGTTTCACTGCCTCTTTGCGCCAGCAATCTAGAAATCATGCATATAGGTTTGTAATCTGCAAATATGTTGCCCGTACATTGCTAGAAATCAGAATCACTTAGAAACCATATCTATAGGACTTATAATGATTTAATCTATCCGTACATTGGCCTAAAAAATGCAGCATTGCCTATTTGATATTGGAATCATATAGAGATCATGCCTATATGAACAAGGATTTCAAGTCTCAGAGCTCAAAATATTCTATTACTTAATCTAAAAATCAGTCTGCGTGCTTCTTTGTTTATGTGCGGAGGCTAATATGAGCCACTCTTTGCTATTCTATGCAGTCCTCTTTGTTTTTTAATGCACGATTAGTTTTATCATTTTTGAGCAGCCTAAATAAGTCTAGAGACACCCAAATAGAGTTCCAAAGCCTCCTGGACCATAGGCATAGGACGAGTAGTGCACACATAGGACGCGACTAGAATTGAATTAGAATGCTTTAGGTAAACAACTTCAACATAGTAATCGGGTAGCATGAGATGATAGTTTGTACTCGCTGAATAATATGAGCAACTCCTATCTAAAAGGAGTTGCAAAGTATTATTTATGTTGCACGGGGTGATCCTTCAGGCTAATAAACTTAGGATTCCCCCTCCTTTATATACTTTTTATTCACACTTAGTCATTTATGTAGACTATTGTAGTCGCATCCTTGTAATATTAATGATTTGTACCAATTCTTACTATGCTATAATGAGATTTTTTATTTTTATATTCTCTTTGTTTATTTGACCACTTAGACTAATTACATAATCCGCATAGTCTTAAGTTCGGCCGGGACCCACAGTTATGGACCTCGAGGAGTGCCTAACACCTTCTCTTTGAGGTAATTTGAGCCCTTACCCGACCTTTGGTGGCATTGACTATTCAAACAGAGATATTTTCATAATAGGTGCCCTAACGCCTTAAAAATCGTCAGGTTGTGACTCTTCTCTTTTAATACCCTCTTCCTTTAAAAGAGTTGTCACACGTCGAAACCCGCTTTCGTGAGAAAATGGGGCGCGACATATGTTATTCTTGCCAGACCAGATGTTGTTGCTTTAGATGTAGTGATCACAGGTATTGTCTTAGTTTGCCATAGGGATGCATCTGTTTTATTTGATCCTGGTTCCAGTTATTCATATGTCTCATCATATTTTGCTCATTATCTGGATATGCCCTGTGAGTCCTTAGTTTTATCTGTTCATGTCTCTACACCGGTGGGCGATACTATTATTGTGGACCGTGTATATCGGTCGTGTGTGGTGATTATTGGGAGTCTAGAGACTAGAGTTAATCTCTCGTTGCTTAGTATGGTTGATTTCGACGTGATCTTTGGTATGGATTGGTTGTCTCCATGTCATGCGGTTTTAGATTATCACGCTAAGACCGTGACATTGGCAATACCGGGGTTGTCGAGGATTGAGTGGAGAGGTTCTTTACACTATGTTCCCAATAGAGTGATTTCATATTTGAAGGCCCAGCGGACAGTTGGGAAAGGTTGTTTATCTTATTTGGCCTTTGGGAGGGATATTAGTGCTGATACTCCCACTATTGATTCTGTTTCGGTGGTACGGGAGTTTCAGCACGCGTTTCCTGCAGACTTGCTCGGCATGCTGCCCGATAGAGATATTGACTTTGGTATTGACTTGGTGCCGGGCACTTACCCATTTCTATTCCACCATATCGCATGACACTAGCTGAGTTGAAGGAATTGAAGGAGCAACTTTAGGAACTCTTTGATAAGGGGTTTATCAGGCCTAGTGTGTCACCTTGGAGTGCACCGGTGTTGTTTGTAAAGAATAAGGATGGTACTATGAGAATGTGCATTGATTATATGCAGTTGAACAAAGTCACAATCAAGAACATGTATCCTTAACCGCGTATTGATGATCTATTTGACCAGCTTCAAGGAGTGAGGGTGTTCTCCAAGATTAATTTGAGGACTGGTATCACCAGCTGAAGATTCGGGACTCGGACATTCTAAAGATAGCATTTATGACCTGTTATGGTCATTATGAGTTCTTGTGATGTCTTTTAGGCTGACAAATGCCCCAACAACATTCATACATCTGATGAGCAACGTGTTTCAGCCTTAGCTTTACTTGTTTGTTATTGTATTCATTGATGATATCCTAGTGTACTCTCGTAGTTGGGAGGAGCATGCCCAGCATTTGAGGATTGTGTTGCAGCGGTTGAGAGAGGAGAAACTTTATGCCAAGTTCTCCAAGTGTGAGTTTTGGCTCATTTCAGTGGCATTCTTGGGGCACGTGGTGTCCAGTGAGGGCATTCAGGTGGATCTGAAGAAGATAAAGGCAGTCTAAAGTTGGCCCAGACCGTCCTTAGCTATGGAGATTCGGAGCTTTCTCGGCTTGGCCGATTATTACTGTCACTTCATGGAGGGTTTCTTTTCTATTGCATCTCCCTTGACCAAATTGACCCAGAAAGGTGCTCCTTTTAGGTGGTCGGATGAGTGTGAAGAGAGCTTTCAGAAGCTCAAGACTGCCTTGACCACAACTCCAGTTCTAGTGTTGCCTTCAGCTTCAGGTTCTTACAAAATATATTGTGATGCTTCTCGGATTGGTATTGGGTGTGTCTTGATGCAGGGGGGTAGAGTGATTGCTTATGATTCACGTCAGTTGAAGCATCATGAGAAGAAATACCTTGTTCATGATTTGGAGTTAGCTTCCATCGTTCATGCATTAAAGATTTGGAGGATTATCTCTACAGTGTGTCTTGCGAGGTGTTTACGTATCATCGGAGCCTCCAACACGTGTTTAAATAGAAGGATCTAAATTTGAGGCAGTGGCGATGGTTGGATCTACTAAAGGACTATGATATCACCATTCTGTATCACCCCGGGAAGGTCAATGTGATGGTCGATGCCTTGAGTAGAAAGGGTATGGGTAGTCTTGCATTCAATCCCATAGTGAGAGACCTCTTGCAATTGATGTTCAGTCCTTGGCCAACCGGTTCGTGAGACTGGATATTTCGGAGCTCAGCCGGGTCCTAACTTGTGTGGTTTCTCAATCTTCCTTATTTGATCGTATCAGAGAGTGCCAGTATGATGATACTCATTTTCTTGTCCTTAAGGATAGGGTTCAGCACGGTGATGCCAGAGATATTACTATTGGGGATGATGGGGTATTGAGGATGCAGGGTCGGATTTGTGTTCCCAATGTGGATTGGTTATGTGAGTTAATTCTTGAGGAGGCCTATAGTGTGCGGTATTCCATTCATACGAGTACCGCGAAGAAGTATCAGGACTTGAGGCAGCACTATTGGTAGAGCAAATGAAGAAGGATATAGTGGGGTTTGTAGCTCGGTGCCTTAACTATCAGCAGGTGAAGTATGAGCATCAAAGACCGGGTAGATTGCTTCAGAGGATCGAGATTCCAGAGTGGAAGTAGGAGTGGATCATTATGGATTTTTTAGTTGGGCTCCCACGGACTTCGAGGAAGTTCGATGCTATTTGGGTGATTGTAGATCGGCTGACCAAGTTCGCGCACTTTATTCCAGTTGGTACTACCTATTCTTCAGAGCGGTTGGCTGAGATTTACATCGGAGAGATTGTCTGCCTTCACGGTGTGCCAGTGTCCATCATTTCAGATCGATACACGCAGTTTACATCGCAGTTTTGGAGAGCCGTGCAACGAGAGTTGGGCACTCAGGTTGAGTTGAGTACAACATTTCACCCTTATACAGACGTACAGTCTGAGCGCACTATTCAGATATGAGAGGACATGTTACGCGCTTGTGTCATTAATTTTGGGGCTTCATGGGATCAGTTTCTGCCACTCGCGTAGTTTTCCTACAACAATAGCTACCAGTCCATCATTCAGATGGTGCCGTATGAGGATTTGTATGGGAGGCGGTGTAGATCTCCGGTAGGTTGGTTTGAGCCGGACGAGACCAGGCTATTGGGTACTGACTTGGTTTAGGATGCATTGGACAAGGTTAAATTGATTCAGGAGTGGCTTTGCATGGCGCAGTCTAGACAAAAGAGCTATGCCAACAGGAAGGTCTGTGATGTTGCTTACATGGTTGGGAAGAAAGTCTTGTTGAAGGTTTCACCCATGAAGGGTGTTATGAGATATGGGAAGAAGGACAAGTTTAGCCCTCGAGTTATTGGGTCGATTAAGGTGCTTCGGAGGATTGGAGAGATGGCTTACGAGCTTTTCTTGCCACCTAGTTTCTCGAGTGTGCATCCAGTATTTCTTGTTTCTATGCTCCGAAAGTATGTCAGCGATCCGTCTCATATTTTGGATTTCAGTACAGTTCAGTTGGATGGTGATTTGACTTATGATGTGGAGTCTGTGGGCAATTTGGATGGGCAGGTTCGAAAGTTGAGATCAAATTATATAGCTTCACTAAAGGTGCAGTGGAGAGGTTAGCCCGTTGAGGAGGATACTTGGGAGACCGAGCAGGAGATGCGAATCAGATATCCACACCTATTTGAGACTCCAAGTATACTTCTCGACCCGTTCGAGGACGAACGTTTGTTTAAGAGAGGGAGGATGTAATGACATGGCCAGTCGTTTTGAGAGTTGTAGCCATGTTTCCCCATTTACTGCTCATTTTATGCTTTACTTTTGTTTTACGACTTATCGGGTTAGTCGGTTCGGGTCCGGAAGGACTTCAGAATGAATTGAGACGCTTAGCCTTATAATGGAAAGCTTAAGTTGGAAAAGTTTACCGGATGTTAACTTATGTGTAAACGGCCTGGAATTGAGTTTTGATGGTTCTGTTAGCTCCGTTGGATGATTTCGGACTTAGGAGTGTGTCCAGATTGTGACTTAGAGGTCTGCAGTGGAATTAGGCTTGAAATAGAAAAAGTTGAATTTTTTGATTAAATTTGACCGGGAGTGGACTTTTTGATATCGAGGTCGGATTCCAATTTCGGAAATTGGAGCAGATCCGTTGTGTCATTTGTGACTTGTGTGCAAAATTTGAGGTCAATCGGACGTGATTTGATAGATTTAGGCGTCGTTTGTAGAAATTGGAAGTTTCAAAGTTCATTAGGCTTGAATTGGAGTGCGATTCATGTTTTTGATTTTGTTTGAGGTGATTTGAAGGTTCGACAAAGTTCGTATAATGTTATGGGACTTGATGGCATGTTTGGTTGAGGTCCCGGGGGCCTTGGATGAGTTTCGGGTGGTTAACGGGTCAAGAATTGAAGTTGGGCGACTACTGAAGTTGAGTTTGCAAGTTTTTAGCTGATCTAGTTTCCTTATACGCGATCGCGGGGGCAGGTCCATGATCGCGTAGGCTAAATAGGTCACTGATGGAATTTTCCCTACGCGTTCGCGAGTAGAGAGCTACAATCGCGTAGATTTAAGTATCAGTGCATCACGAACGCGTGGGCTAGGCCGCGTTCGCGAAGAGGAAGTGAGGTAGGAGCTGGGACCACGCGTTTTGCTCATCGCGAATGTGTGAGGTCATTCGCGATCGCCTAAGCCAGAGGGTTAGTTTACCGCGTTCACGTGGAGAATTCTGCATTCGCGTAGAGTTAATTTGTGCGGCAGCATAGTTCTGCTTCGCGATCGCGAGTTATGTTCCGCAATCGCGATGAAGGCATATCTGCGCAGAATAAAAGATTCAAAAACGAGAGTTTTGAGTTCATAACATAAAATTGAATTAGAAACTCGGTAGAAGGCGATTTTTGGAGAGATTCTTGCATGGGTGTTTGGAGTAAGTGATTCCTATCTAATTTTGGTCAATTTCCATGATTATGCCTTTGATTCCATCATTTAATTTGTGATTTTGGGTGGAAAATTGGGGAAAATGAATGAAAGTTCTTAGGCTAGATTTTTGAGGTTTTGAAAGGGATTTTGATATCGGATTGGAGTAAATTTAGTATGGTTAGACTCGAGGTTGAATGGACTTTCGATTTTTGTGAGTTTTGTTGTATTCCTAGACGTGGGTCCGGGGGCCGGTTTTGAGCCGATTTTGAATTTTTGATTAAAACTTCGTATTTTTCTTATGGAATTGATGCCTTAGCCCGTGTTAATCGTATTGTATTGTTTGTGGCTAGATTCGAGACGTTCAAAGGCTGATTTGCGAGGCAAAGGAGTATTAGAGTAGGGATTTTGCTCAGATTGAGGTAAATAACAATTCTAAATTTGGTTTTGAGGGTATGAAACCCTAAATTTGTATGTTATGTGATTAGTTTGGAGGTGATGCACATGCTAGGTGACGGGCGTGTGGACATGTACCATAGGAATTGAGACTTGATCTATTCCATGAAAATTGTGAATTTGAATAACTTGTTGCTAGCTATATATTCTCCATGTGTTATAGAAATTTAACTGCAAATCATGTTAGAAAACATGTTTAGACCATGTGTTGATACTATTAGAGCCCACAGAGGCCGTGTATATATTGAATTACCTGTTATTTGTTATTTGCACTCAGTCTCAGGTTCTTCTTGTATATCATATCTCATACTTATTAATCTTTGTTGATACATCATGTTATTGTTGTTTGGACTGATTTTCATGACTTTTGAGGGCTCGAGAGACTGGAAAGGTTGGTGACTGAGTTAGGGCCTGAGTCACCGAGATATGAGTGATATGTATATATGTGGATCGAATTTCACGCCGCAACGAGCCTCAAGACTGTATATGTGTGGATTGGGTTATACGCCACAACGAGCCTTAGGGTTGTATATGTGTGGATCGGGTTGTACGCCGCAACAAGCCTTATGGCTATTTATATATTGATGGGATCGGGCTGCGCGCCGCAGCGATATAGCGCTTGGGCTGAAGGAGCCCCTCCGGAGTTTGTACACCCCCACTGAGCGCAGGTACCTATTGAGTACGAGTGTTGAGTGCCAGGTGCTGATATATTCAGAAAGATTGAGTGATTGTTGCTCTGAGAGGATGCTCTTGATGTCATTATTGTTGCACTTAGCTGCCATATATCACTGTTTGAAAGTTTTCTGAAAGATGTTATATTCTGTTTTACTCGAATTCGATACAAGATAGCTAATTTGGCATAAATTGTCGAAATTGAAAGCATGCATATTTTTTCCTATGTCGAAAATTAGTGAAATTTGAACTATAATTGTGTAGCTTGTCACTATCTTTCAGTTTTTTTATTTAGTATTGTTACTTAGTAAGTTGGTTGTACTCGCGCTACACCCTACACTTTATGTGCAGATCCAGGTATTTTCGGACACGATCGGTGTTGATACCTTGTGCAGCTGATCTTTGGAGACTTTGAGGTAGTTGCCCGGCATTCGCAGCCCTTGTTTTCTCCTTCACTATCTTTTCTTTTCATTGTTTTTCTAGCTTCGGACTATGTTAGACAGTGTATTCCAGACTTGTGACACTTAGATTCTCATCTACTCTGTGCACCCCGATTTAGGAGTTATTCCGCATTGTGTTTGGATCGTTTATCTTGTTTATGAGAAAATTGATATTTAAACTGCATTAAACCCATTTTTGTCAAAAGTGTTAGAATTTTTCAAAAATTCCGGCTTGTCTAGTAGTACGAGAGATGTCATCACAACAGGTTAAGATTTTGGGTCGTGACATCCTTCCATTGACTGAAGTGGAGAGTCAACGTTCCGTGCAAGGCAATCTTTCATTAAAAACAAAACAAAAAAGAAAGCCTGATCATAAACGTTACAATATCTTTGCTATACAACGAGATGCGCTGATATTACAAAGGCTTTTTTGCCACACAATATCTTTGACCAAAATGAAGAAAGAAGGAAGTAATTTCAATCTTATCATGAATTCATTAACGTCACATTGAAATTTATGTTTTCTACGTTAAAATTTAGCATAATTTGCAGGTCGCTTGCATTAACGATTTTCCAAATTAATTTGCCATGCTATTCATCTAGTTTGTGCCATTTATCGTACCATTGTTTTTGAGTTCTTGCGCTCGTTTTAAATTGTTCGTGAAGAAAGAGTAAAACAAGGTGCAAACTCTAACCCAAACGGACAGTTGCATAAAAAATATTTGTGGGATATCTCTTTTTGCTCATGAACAGTAACTCCAAGAATTTTTAACGGGTGCAAATTTAACACCATTGATCAAAATATTAAGTACTTGTGATTGTACAAACTCACCCCCTAAAGAGTAATTAGATGGGGTTTCTTTCTGATTTATTAAATTTAACTATCCACTTAATGGCCTAACTTAGTTGCTCAACCAAGCTTGGTCATCATCATCTTCAGTAGTGTCCGATTAAATAAAGACTAGCTCGGCGCACTAAACTCCTGTGCAAGTGATCCAGAAGGGCCAGCTCAGCACTATAAGCTTATTGTGCGCGTGATCCAGACTCTAGAGAAGGGTTGGATAACATTAGGGCTTTTGTACGTAGTCTTACTTTTTATCTCTTCGGTGGTGGTTCACTGATAATTTCCAAGTAAAAAAATATATAAGAAAAGATCATCAACTCAAGTCCTTAAATTGTTTTATCTGAACATTGATATTAGGGAGCAAAAATCCTCTTCATCACAAGGGATAGTAAGTCCCATATCATGGTTGAATCCAAATTCTTCTTCAACCCTTTGAAGCAAATTTTGAAATTCATGATATGTCAACCAAGAAATAGGAATTATGTATCTGCTCCTATTTTCACCCACATACACTACAAAGTGGCCTTTTGGGACATCTTGAGGGTATCCATTCTCATTCTTTCCAAAGCTTGAACACCTTATCATAATTTGTTTGAAGGCTGCAGTTTGAGTAAACTGTTTGCTTGATTTCTTTAGAGCCATTTTGGTTCTAGCTATGAGAAGAATTAAGGGGGGAAAAAGGTTCAATTGGTGTGGCTTAAAGTTTTGTTTTTTGAATTGTGTGGGGAAGAATTGGAAGAAAGGAGAGTATTTATGGGGAGAGATGGAAATACAAAGGCACATGGAGTGTGTGGGAACAAAGGAACTAAATAGGTTTGTTTAGGGATTAGTCTTGTATAAGGGCATTGAGTCTTTTTTGTTCTTTCTTCCATTGGTCCTATGCCCTACTTTTGTCACCCCACGTAAAAACACTAGATTGGACCACTCACCTCCCTATAGCTAACCTAACACCAAAAATGCAGCCCTGGTGACCTTTTCTTTAATCTTTAATAAAAGGCCAGCTCGGTATACTTAGGCTTTCGATGTGTGTAGTGTTTGGAGAAGGGACGAATCACATTGAATGTATTGTATGTAAAAGTGTTTTGCATGTTTTGTACAAAATTATTTTCATGACTTGATTCTGTAACCTTACATAAAAATAACTTTTCTAGTTGCACTAAGGCTTTGATTGGTAAAAGGTTTTAATATAATCTAAATAACAATGGTGAAGTTCTCTCTGTATAATCTATAGGTCACGAATTCGAGTCGTAGAAGCAGTTATTAATTTTTGTGTTATATTAGGTTGTCTACATCACACCTTTTTAAAATATAGCCCTTACCCGTTCCTTACGTGAATGCAGAGTATTTTGTGCACTAAACTGTTTTTTTTTTATAAATAGCAACGAAGTTATGAAGAATTATTTTGCAAGTAAGTAGTCGTGGTAGGAGCCACGATAGTACATAGAGGGTAATGAGGGTACATTTTGTACCTGCATATATAATTATATTTTAGTTACTTTGTTTGGAACAACTTGAAATAAGAATAAGTATCTAGAAAGGAAAGTGTAAAAATGATCAACAAAAAAATCTATCTATACTGGATTTTATAATGTTTATTACCCTTTAACGTAGGACCTTCTCGGTTCTTTTTCACCTCTGTTCTTATACTCCTAAATAATGATGCCCAATATTTTAATCATATAATTAACCCTCGGGTATATAAATCTTGCTAGTTTGAATAATTCAACTTTGCGATGTTAAAAGCGGATGCGATTAATTTGAATTCGCATTGAATAAGTTCTTTAATGAGAGTAAATCATTTTCTACTGAAAGGTTTTTTCATTTCAAAATCCCATATAAATCTTATGAATAATTCAACTTTGCGATGTTAAAAGCGGATCCGACTAATTTAAATTCGCATTGAATAAGTTCTTTAACGAGAGTAAAGCATTTTCTACTGAAAGGTTTTTTCGTTTCAGAATCCCGCATATTCCACCGCACCTCTCGGTTGCTCCAAATTTTTAACTAGTATCGTATCTATCCTACTAGATTACTAAAACATTCTGTGTTAAGATCACAATAATAAAGTGTAATGCGAAAGCTAATAAAGTATACTTTCAACGACGATAAGTCAGACAATTGAAGAGTACGCTATACCAAAGAGTCACAAATATTTAACGTGCTTTGGTCAATTGACCTACATTCACATGCTGAGATGAACAATCAAATAAATAAAAGAGAGTACTCCCTAAGTTTCAATTTAGATAAAACGCTTTTCTTATTAGTCCGTTCAAAAAAGAATGACACTGTGATGACCCGATAGGTCATCTAGAGTTCTAAATCTTAATTCTATATTTTGAAGCCTCCAATAGCTTCTTTAAGACTTCCTTGGTTTGCGTGCAATGTTCGGGTATTTTTTTTGGAAGGCTTTTATGATAAAAATTGATAAAATATGAAATTTTTGCCTTAACAATCTATTTGAGTTGACTTCGATCAACGTTTTGGGCAAACGTCCCAGATCTATGTTTTGACGGTCCCGTGGGTCTGTATCGTGATTTGGACATAGGCGTATGCCCGAAATTAATTTCGGAGGTCCCTAGCTAGAATTACCACTTTTGTCGAAAATTGAAAGTTTAAAGGTTTAATGACTTTAAAGATTTGAGCAATATTTGACTTTGTTGATACCGGGTCCTATTCTGGTTCTAGATCCCGATATAGGTCCACTACTATATTTATGACCTGTCTGCCAAATTTGGTGAGAAATGGAGTTGGTTTGATGTGATTCGGACGTCTAGTTGTTAAAATAGAAATTCTAAAGCTTCATTGAAAATTTTATTTGATTTGGTGTCTGATTCATAGTTCTAGGTGTTATTTTGGTGTTTTGATTGCGCGAGCGAGTTCGTGTCATATTTTCGGACTTGTGTGCATATTTGGTTTGAATTCCCGAGGGCTCGGGTGAGTTTCGGATAGCCTAAGGACCTTTTGAACTTAGAAGATTTGCTAGTATTTCACTTCTACTGGTTTCTGGTGTTTCCTTCTTCGCGACAGGGAATGTACTCCTGCGATCGCGGAGGGTAAACTGGGCTGGGGGAGATTTTATTTTACGCGAACACGAGATCATGGTCATGAATGCGGAGCGTTGGGGGTCTTGTTCTTCGGGAACGCGGTCAGTTAATCGTGAACGCGTAGTGAGATAAAGGTGGGGGATGGGAACTGGTTGTTACTCTATCCGAATGCAATACAAGGATTGCTAACGCAGAGGCTAGGGGGGGTAAGCCTACACGAACACATGTAGATTAACTCGCGATTGTGTAAGCCAATGAGGTTTTGCACTTCGTGAATACATCAGGTTTCACGCGAACGCGATGAACACCTGGCGCTAGTGATTAAAACAATCCCAAAAATGGGATTTTGTTCATTCTTTTAAATTTTCAAATCTAGAAAACCTAGAGGCGATTTTCCCAA
Source organism: Nicotiana sylvestris (assembly GCF_000393655.2). Lineage (NCBI taxonomy): Eukaryota > Viridiplantae > Streptophyta > Magnoliopsida > Solanales > Solanaceae > Nicotiana > Nicotiana sylvestris. The sequence goes on from NC_091065.1 coordinate 172,282,388, forward strand.
GAGATCTTCTCCCTAATTTTTTTGTATGTGATTCTAACCTACTTTCTTTCAATTACCTATTACATTTCATAGGATTTTCATGGTAGAAATTGGGGATTTGGGTAGAATTAAGGATTTTTGTAAAATTGGAATTTAGACCTCAAATTGGGGTTGGATTTCACAACAAATTACATAATCGGGCTTAGAGGTGAATGCGTAATCGGGTTTTGGTTCGAATTTTGGGTTTGAATCAAGCGGGTCCGGGGCCAATTTTATACTTTTTGGGGAAAATGTGGGAATCCTAAATTTATGCATTGTAATTAATTTCTTTAGCAGTATTTGATATTATTGAGTCAATTGTGGTTAGATACGAGTGGTTCGGAGGCGGATTCTAGAGGATAGGCCCAAGTAGAGCTCTGAGTTGACTGCGAAGTGAGGTAAGTGTGGAGTTTAACCTTGATTTGAGGGAATAAGGAACCCGCCGACTATGTGCTATGTGAATTTCATGTGTTGCGGCGTATATATGAGGTGATGAGTGCTTATACGGCGCCGAATTACTTGTTTCCCTGATTTTTTCCGTTTTTCCTTAATTATCTCCTTTCCTGCCTTAACTGCTATGTATTCTAAATGCCTTCCATGCTTTATTTGTTGCTTGTTAATCATTGTTTCTCCTGTTAAAAATGTTAGTCCTTTTCATGCTTTTATGATTCACTGCTATTTTCCTTAATTGACTTACTTGCACCTTCTAATTGTTATTTACCAGACTTGTCTTGCCGTGTAATATTACGTATGTGAATTTCCAAGTTGGTACAAGGTTTCCTTTCTGATTCAGCTTTATATTCATCAATCATAGAGGTTCTTGTGATTTGAATTATAGATTTAAGTGTACTCAGTAAATATTTGTACTATATGGTGGGATCGAGTTGCACGTTGCAACATGTAAAATAAAAGTAGGTTGATATGGTGGAATAAGAGTTAATTTGTACTGATATGGAGGGATCGGGTTGCACGCCGCAACATGTGAAACAAGGGTGGATTGATACGGTGAGATAAGGGTGAATTATGATACTGATCTTGTTATATGGTAGGATCGGGTTGCACGCCACAACATGTATTTATTTGTTTATGATTGTTGATATTATTACGGTGGAATTAGGGAGGATTGTGTTGTACGGTGGGATCAGGTTAGGCTTTGCGACAACCTATGTGTTTCTATTTCCCTGTATTGTGTTGGTTCTCTATATTTTTCATACGAAACTCTAAAGATTTTGTAATTCTGATCGGCACTGGTTTTCTTTAAGGATTTAGCTATTTTCTTCAGTTAACTGTCTTGTTTTGTTCTTTATTTTCTTCTCCTATCTCTATTATATACTGCGTATAAGATATAGTGTAAGTGACTTGCGCTCGTCATTGCTTCGTCGAGGTTAGGCTCGGCACTTACAGAGTACATGAGGATCGTTTGTACTCATACTACAATCTGCACTTCTTGTGCAGATTTTGGAGTCGGTCCAAGCGCTGTTATTAGAGTGCTCGAATTGGCCAACTTTGCGGAGACTTGAGGTACAACTACTCAGCGTCCACAACTCCTAGAGTCCCCTTTCCTTTTTATTAGCTGTGTATTTTTCCTCAGACAGCTTTATGTTTTATTCAGACCTGTATTTGTACTACTCTAGTAGCTCGTGCACTTGTAACACCTGGTCCAGGATTGTATCAGATATTTCAATTGTTATGGCTTCTGCACTTTACTTTATATTATTACAGTTATTTCAGCTTTTTTTTATCATTTAATTTGAACTGTTGAAAATGGATAAATTGTTCTAACATTGACTTGCCTAGCAAGTGAAATGTTAGGTGTCATCACGGTCCCGAAGGTGGGATCTGGGTCATGACAGACACATTTCTATAATTGGAAACAATTCAACTTTAAACTATTCATTTTTCCATTATATCCGTAATAACAAGTTTTTATAACTACACAAATGTCATGGTCTCACAAAGCTTTTACTCCTTATGTTTTTAAGACTACAAATTTCAAAAAGAGGCATATAAAAGTGGTAGTCTATATAACATTTGTCTCAAAAATTTCCCCATAAACAAGACTCTCAAACCTCGTATGACTACATTATGGATGCTACTAAATGAGAAGGAAGGATCCTCAACTTTTAGAAGTCTAAAATATTTTCCTCCAAAAAATGACTAGCCAAATATCAAAGAATTATATTTTTCTTTTTGTAAAAGGCAAAATTTTATGGTAAATATGTTGTACTTCATTCAAAAGATAAAAAATCAAATATAGTAAAAAATCTAGACAAATACCTAACACTTTGTTCATACGCAGATTGTTCCCATACTTTATATTTTTTTGGAAGTCTTTGATTGTTGAAGTTTCGAAATGTTATGAAATCATTGATGATAACTGTTTAAATAGGTAGTAAATAACTGCAGATTCTGTCCGAAGATTGAAACCTGACTCAAATATTTTCGAATAGAAAAAGGTCCAAATATACCCTTGTACTATGAGAAAAGATTAGTTCCAAATATATTTTTGTCATTATACTATTGGTTCAAATATATTTCCTCTTTCGTTAAATTTGTCTAAGTTGGACAACCAATCTTATATGACACTGATATTTGATGAGGTGGATGCAACATGGCATGCCATCTCTGCACCCCTAACACATTTTACCCCTCCTTTCTATTTTTTTTTCACCACTAAAATTTCTTTCCTCTCCACCACCATTGCCACCATTACCGCCACCATCAACAATATTGTATTTCAAAGTTTAGTCTTTTACATATGTGTGTTCCGTTCATCGCTCACATTCGATTCAATATAATCCTAAGCTTCTCGAATTTCAGGTGAAGTTTTCTTCCTCGAGAAACTAGATAATCTCTTTATGTACTACTAGTATGCATGATATTGGGGTGACGAATTGAAGTATTATTTTGCAGACTCGGGTTCACGAAGCATTTACAAATGGTACTGTTCAGATACTTCGATTTGGTCTGAGTTGACTAGCTGAAAATTCAATATTGTTCTTGGAGGTGGTTATGAAGGCAATGGTGGTGGAGAGAAAGAAAATTTTAGTGGAAGAAAAACAAATAGAGGGGAGGGGTAAAATGGGTTTGGGGCGCTGAGGTGGCATGACATGTGGCATCCACCTCATCAGATATCAGTGCCACGTGGGATTGGATGTGCATCTTGGACAAACTTAACAAAAAAGGAGTATATTTGAATTAATAGTATTACGATGGAGGTATATTTGGACCCAAAACATTACGAGGGATATATTTAAATATTTTCTTATATTACAGGGATATGTTTGAACTCAAAATATAGTGAAAGGTATATTTAAACAATTTCTCGTACTATGGAAATATATTTGGACCTTATATTTTGGACCTTTTCCGTTTTCAAATTTGTGTGGCTTGTAGGAAAACACTACCAATATGAAGATATTTTTTTGGTATCTTAGTACCTCTATAGCTACAGTTGTGTTTTCACATATAACCAGGAAATAGACTTGTAATGATAGACTTGTTCACTCACTCCTTTTTCTAATTTTGGTATATGAAACGTTTAACTCTTTTAGTTAGTTGGCCCGTTTACTAAGCTAGTACTAATAGATAACCTGTATCTTTACAGAAAGGAAAATATCCACTTATCTTTTCTTTTTATTTTAGGGGTAGGGTAGAGGGTGTTTTAGCCTAGCTACCTCACGTATACTATATTTTTTTCAAAGAGTTTAAAGTACATGCAATGTCCCTACAAAAAAAAATTATACACTATCAGGTCATACTAAAGATATCTACTGATAAGTATACATAAAATATGAGATTTGTAATTTTAAAAATAAGACAAATTATTTGCTAGAACAAGCAAAAGGTTACCTGATGATGTTAAAATTTTCTTATACTAACGGTGTATATAAGTTAAACTCATTTTCAAAGTCATAAATCCATTTTCATCATATTTTAGAGGAAAAGAGAAGGCAACCTTAGCTTTTTCTCTCTGGCATTGACTATCCTTGTAATTGCAGGCATTACAATTTCAGAAGGACAAAAGATCTAAAAGCTTTTGTGCCGATACTTAATTGAGTATTAAGTTTTCTTTTGTGTTTAATTAAGCATTTCCATGTGCATGCATATATAGCATAGATTCTCTTTTAGGTTACTCCATTCAACTTTATTAGGAGTTTTGGCTCATTTCTGCACGAGTTTTATTATTTTTCATTGAATTTTATTATTTACTGAACACTTGATGAGAGAAAAATAATCTTTTTAGTACCAACAAATCAAATTTACCAACTAATCAAGTATACTCGTGTTTATTTCCAATTCTGTCCAAGATTTTTCAGAAGTTTATAAAATGGAAAATGATCCATGAACCAATAAAGTATTAGTCAATTTATTTTTTGAATACACAAAATCCTTTCAAATTTGTCGTATGATGCACACCTTCCATTTATATCAAATCAAGCATTAACCATAAGACTCCCAAATACTGATATGAGTTTTCTTCTACGCAAGCGTTTCATCGGATTGCTACCACTTGGTTCAAAAAAGGGAAGTCCGGTATATGAAGCATCCCATATTCACGCATGGTATGAAGAAGGGACGCACCCCAAGAGAGTGTGATGTAGACAGACTACGCTGATGTATCAATGGCTAATTTCATGACTCGAACTGTGACCTATAGGTCACTGGAGACAATTTTACCGTTGCCCCAAGAGTCCCTTTCTCGCATAGGAAAAGCTCAACTACAATTTACGTGCAAAGCTAATAATAATTGATTGCCAAATGAAATGGGAACATTAATGTCGTGCAATAACACCTTGTTTTGTACACCTTACAATTCTTGTACGACATTATCCACATGGTTCTCATCAAATTTTTAAAGACGACAGTTGTCGAGGAGAAGACAATATAACTATTAGAGTTAAATTTAATTTGGTGTTCCATGTTTCTTACGACCAAAAGTAGAAGAAAACCACCACAAATTTACTTGACATTTGAGTCCTAGCTAACTAACAAGTAATAACTAGTATACATTGTATTGCAAGATTTGATTCTTATCAAGCTCTTCTGTGCCTCCCCCTCCCTGGAACGGAAAGATAACCCGATGTACTAAGCTCCTGTTATGTGCGGGGTTCAGAAAAGGATCGGACCACAATCGTCAAAACATAGGTCCCCCTCCTTGAGCCTCACCTAAAAGAAAAATTAGAAAGGAAAAACACAAATTTACTTCCAAAGAATTTGGAAAATTAGGTATTTTTAACTGTCGTCATAGTTGTTATCATATCCACATGGCAGTTCTAACCGTATAATATTTATCCACATGTCTGCTAACTGACAACAGGACGTACAGCTTTAAATAATTGGTCTACGTTATAATACGCAACACCAAAATAGAGGCAGATTCATAATTTTAATTTGATAAGTTTGTATACTGTTGAAATCGAAGAGCTCGATTTCGAGCACTTGACGGTACCCCAGACTCGAGTTCGGGCGGCACCAAGTAAGGACCAGATCTGACTGGAAAATACATACCTCGAGGGAGCAAATCGGAGACCCATCATGATCTGCCTCGAGGGCAGTACAATTTTGATGACACTCAAGAAAGAGCGGAAATTTCTCAAGGGCACGTGAATCAGGGCATAAATTATAGGATAAGATTTGTACGAAATAGTACAAGTCTGTACTAGGTTGTTATACAGTTGTACCAATATTATCCTTTACCATAATTGGGAATGTACCATATTAGAGTTTCCCCTCCTATATAAAGGGGACCCCAATTATTTGTAAAGATCATCTCATTCACTGCAATAGAGCATTCTGCTCTACTTTTCTCGTTTACTGTGCTCCACAATTGTTCTTCAGCTTTATTGCTTTTTACTTCATTGTTCATACTTTATTTGCTCTTAACTCACCTCGAGGCCCCCGAGATAATCGAGCTCGAGGTCCCCTTTGCTCTAACAACACTGGTTTGATTCATCAATTCTTCTTACTTAAACCTAATATTACTTATATATTCACTAGTATTAGAATAAATCATATATCTTTAAAACCACAAATCATATTTAATTGTTACTCTCATTTTTTGAGCTAAACAGTTTGGCGCCCACCGTGGGGTCAAAGATAATAATGATTATTTTAGTGCTAGTTTTCTGATAACACACATTATTCTTTACACTTTTTCTTGTCAAAGATTCTTTGATTTCAGGCTAAGATATGTCTAGCTCAGCAAACGCACCCGTGCATGGAAACGATGGTCTCGGATCCCATGGAGAAAACAGTAGTATAGGGGTTGGTGTACCATGAATCAACCCTGAAGAAGTGCCAAATACGGAGCCAGTTGATATCAGTTCACATAATGCTCTAAACGCGGACTCAGGCACTGATCCCATAGGGAATGAAAACAGGGAAGCTCGATTTGGTGACCAAAGAGCACGAGAAATGGAAGATGGGGGGATCAGCCTCCAAGTGATATTTGAGGTGCTGCAGGCTCAACAAATCGCCATTGCTCAACTTCAGAGTCAAAATAAGTCCCCGAGCGTAGCTGAACATGAGAATATTCGGTCTGCTGAACTAGAACCGGAGAGATCAAACAGAAATAACTCGGGGACTGACCCCACCATCATGAGGATGCTCGTAGAGCTCATCAAAAGGATCGAGACCGGAGAAAAGAAGATTGAATAAAAGGACAAAAAGGTGGAGGCATACAAATCAAGGGTCGACCAGATACCAGGAGAACCTCCGATTTTGAAAGGACTGGACTCGAAGAAGTTCGTGCAAAAACCATTCCCCTAGAGTGCGGCTCTGAAGCCCATCCCGAAGAAGTTTCGGATGCCAGATATCCCGAAATACAACGGGACCACTGATCCCAATGAGCATATCACCACATATACTTGTGGAATAAAAGGAAATGATTTGGAAGATGATGAGATTGAGTCTGTTTTGCTAAAAAATTTTGGGGAAACTCTGTCTAAGAGTGCCATGATTTTATTCCACTCAGGGGCTAAATGAACGAAGTTCGATAGCTTCGAAGCAGCTGAAGTAGAACTTGATCGACTATCCCGCTTAGACTTGGTCGGATGTGCATAACAGGTACCGACCAAAAATTAGGGTCGAGGATGACCAGTTGGGAACCCCCTCGGGCTAAGTTTATCCAAGCAGGTTACTAACAAAGGAGTCAGGAAATGCAGACAGGGGGTCAAGGTCGAATAAGGAAAGATATCAGCCATACGTCGAGGATCGAAGGAACATCTCAAAGCGTAACATACCACGGAATGATCAAAGAACAGATCGAGATCAAAGTTCCCGGGGACTCATGAGCAAAACCGGGTTTGATAGGCACTCGGGACCGGCGGAGGCACCCCGATTATCGGAATACAACTTCCATGTTAATGCCTCGAGTATCATCTCAGTCATTGGAAAAATTAGAGATACTAGATGGCCCAAGCCTATACATACCGATCTTTCTCAAAGGAACCCCAACTTGATGTGCAAGTATCATGGTACACATAGGCATAAGACCGAGGATTGCAGGCAGCTTAGATAGGAGGTAGCCCGGTTGTTCAATGAGGGGCATCTTCATGAATTTATCAGCAACCAGGCTAAGAACCATTTCTGAGAAAGAGATGCAAACAGGAATAATGAACCTGAAGAACCTCAACATGTCATTCACATGATCATCGGTGGAGTCGACATCCCACTGGGACCTATATTCAAACGAACTAAAGTATCCATCACAAGGGGGAAGCGAACTCGGGACTATATGCCCGAGGACACCCTCACATTCAGCGAAGAAGACATCGAAGCCTTATCTCAGCCTCACAACGATGCATTGGTTATTTCTATCCCTTTAAATAAAGTTCAAGTTAAATGTGTTCTTGTGGATCCAGGTAGTTTGACAAATATAATCAGTTCAAGGGTCATGGAGCAACTTGGGTTGCTCGGTCAAATCATCCCAGCATCTCCAGTCTTAAATAAATTTAACATGGCAAGTGAAACAACGAAGGGAGAAATCATCCTCCTAGTCAACGTAGCCGGAACCATACAAGACACCAAATTTCATGTCAACGAAGATGACATGAGGTATAATGCTTTGCTTGGAAGGCCGTGAATCCATAGCATAACGGCGGTGACATCGACCTTTCATCAAATGATGAAGTTCCCAACAAACGATAGCATGAAAACATTATACGGGGAGCAGCATGCAGCTAAGGAAATGTTTGCAGTGCACGACTTGGCACCGGTATCGACACCATCCACATCGGAAAAGTCAAAGGAAGAACAGGTGGCCAAATAGCAATCACAGACCATACCCTCGATTGAGCCCGAGGGACAAGTGTTCGATAAACAGGTACTCGAGGACGAAGAAGAAGATTTCCTCATCCCCCGAGCTTTCTTTGCCCCCGAGGAATCGGAGGCGACGAAGTCCACGGTCGATGAACTCAAGAAGGACATATTGATTGAGCGTCTTCCAGAACAAAAGATATACCTGGTCATTAACCCCGAACTCAGGGAGATAACTACCCATCGACTAAGTGTCGATCCCAGATTTAAACCGGTGAAGCAAAAGAGGAGACCTCAGTTCGAGGTAAAGCATACATTCATCAAAGAAGAGGTAACCAAACTTCTCAAAATAGGATCCATTAGGAAAGTAAAGTATCCCGAGTGGCTAGCTAACATAGTAGTAGTCCGTAAAAAGGGAAACAAACTTAGAATGTGTGTAAACTATAAAGATTTAAACAAATCATGCCCTAAAAATGCTTTCCCACTGCCCAACATCGATCAATTGATTGATGCTACGGCTGGCCACGAGATCCTTACTTTTCTCGATGCCTACTCCGGGTATAATCAAATTCAAATGAACCTAGAGGACCAGGAAAAGACTTCGTTTATCATGAAGTATGGTACGTATTGTTATAATGTAATGCCCTTCGGGCTAAAAAATGCAGGAGCCACATATCAACGCCTAATTAATAAGATGTTCGAACATCAAATAGGAAAATCCATGAAATTTTATATTGATGACATGCTAGTTAATTCCCTACGTGTAGAGGACCATTTGACCCATTTGCAGGTGACGTTCGATATCCTAAGAAAGTACAACATGAAGCTTAACCCCAAGAAATGCGCTTTTGGAGTCAGCTCGGGCAATTTCCTAGGCTTCATAGTGTCGAACAGGGGTATCAAGATCAACCCCGATAAAATCAAAGCCATCGAGGAAATCACCATAGTGAACAATGTGAAAGCCGTACAATGGCTGACCGGACGGATAGCTGCCCTAGGCCGATTTATCTCGATGTCATCAGATCGGAGCCATCATTTCTTTTCCCTACTCAAGAAGAAGAACAACTTCGCATGGACTCCAGAGTGCCAATAAGCCTTGGAAGAAATAAAACAGTATCTCTCTAGCCCACCCCTGCTCTATACTCTGAAGGAGGATGAAACACTCTACTTGTATTTAGCCGTGTCCGACGTGGCGGTAAGTGGCATGTTGGTTTGAGAAGAGCAAGGTACATAATTTCCTATCTATTATGTGAGTCGGACCAGGAGATGCTGAAACCAGGTACCCGCATTTGAAAAAATTAGCTATTGCATTAATAAGCGCATCTAGGAAATTAAAACCATATTTCCAATGCCATCCTATATGTGTATTGACTACATACCCACTTCGAAGTGTCTTGCATAACCCCGAATTATCAGGTAGATTGGCCAAATGGGCTATCGAACTTGGAGGTTATGATATCGAATATCAGTCTCGAACGACTATCAAATCTTAAATTTTGGCAGACTTCGTGGGAAAGTTTTTGCTTACCCTCGTAGCCGAAGTAGAAAAACAACTCTTGCTAAAATCGGGTACCTCTTCGGGGGTGTGGACCCTTTTCACAGACGGTGGCTCGAATGTGAAAGGGTCCGGCCTCAGTATTGTTCTAAGACCGCCTACGGGCGGTATCATTAGAAAATATATCAAAACTTCTAAATTAACTAACAATGAGCCCGAGTATGAAGCCATGATTACAGGTCTCGAACTGGCCAAGAGCCTAAGAGCAGAGGTCATCAAAGCTAAGTATGACTCACTTTTGGTGGTAAACCATGGAAATGGGAGCTTCGAGGTTTGAGAAGATCGAATGCAAAGGTACCTGGACATACTACAAGTGACGTTACATCGTTTTAAGGAATGGACACTAGACCATGTACCTCGAGAATAGAACAGCGAGGCTGATGCGCTTGCAAACTTAGGGTCGTCAATTAAAGAAGATAATATTATCCCGGGGACTGTCGTCCAACTATCAAGCTCGGTGGTCGAGAAAGGCCATGCAGAAATTAATTCAACAAATTTAACATGGGATTGGAGGAATAAGTACATCGACTACTTGAAGCATGGGAAGCTCCCCTCAAACCCAAAAGAATTGAGGGCTCTTCAAGCCAAAGCAGCTCGATTCTCACTCTATGAAAACTAAATTATATAGGAGGACCTTCAACGGGCCACTGGCAGTGTGCTTGGGACTTGGGGACACCGACTATATGCTACAAGAAATCCATGAAGGCACTTGTGGGAACCATTCTAGTGTCGATTCTTTGGTCCGCAAGGTGTTCAGAGCGGGGTATTACTAGGATAGCATGGAAAAGGATACCAAGGAGTTCATTCGAAAGTGCGATAAATGCCAAATATTTGCACCGATGATCTATCAACCCAGGGAACAGCTCCATTCAGTCCTATCTCCGTGGCCATTCATGAAATGGGGCATGGACATCATCGGCCCCCTACCAATGGCGCCAGGTAAAGCTAAATTCATCTTATTTTATGACTCACTACTTCTCAAAATGGGTATAAGCGCAGGCGTTCGAGAAAATAAGAGAAAAAAGGTCATCGATTTCATATGGGACCACATCATACATTGGTTAGGGATACTCACCGAAATAGTATGTGATAATGGGAAACAGTTCATCGGCAGTAAAGTGATGAAATTCCTCGAGGACCATAAGATCAAAAGGATTCTGTCAACACCTTATCACCCAAGTGAAAATGGTCAGGCTGAGTCCACAAACAAAACCATCATTCAAAACTTAAAGAAAAGGTTAGATGATGCAAAGGGGAAATGGAGAGAAGTACTGCCCAAGGTGTTATGGGCATATCGAACGACGTCGAAGTCAAGCATGGGGGAGACCCCATTTTCTTTGGTGTACAGGTCCAAGGCATTGATTCTAGTTGAGGTCGGGGAACCTAGCATTAGGTTTCAGCATACCATCGAGGACTCGACCCACAAAGTTATGAACACTTCTCTTAAACTACTAGATGAAAAACTTGAGGCCGCATTAATTCAAATGGTCGCGCAAAAACAAAGGATCGAAAGGTAGTACAATAGAATGACAAACCTTCGACATTTCAGAGTCGGGGACTTAGTCCTAAGGAAAGTCACTCTCAACACTCGAGACCAAATGAAGGGAAACTAGGCCCCAATTGGGAAGGACCGTAACGTGTCCTCGGAATCGTAGGGAAAGGATCCTACAAACTTAGCACAATGGAAGGCGAGCAACTACCAAACAATTGGAATGTATCGTTGCTCAAACACTATAACTGCTGATGTATAACCTTCTCCCCTTTTTTCGTCTATATTTAAAACTAACTCCTTACAGATGTTCGATTGAAAACATCAAGGCACTGTTCTGCTCGAAGAACTTGGGTTTTAAAGCACGCATTGCACTCTTTTCTCCTTATATCGGGTTTTATCCCAAATGGGTTTTACTGGCAAGGTTTTTTAATGAGGCAACACATATATGCTACCTAAGGAATATTCAGCAAGTACTCAAGGCTTCTTTTAAATCAACCTCGAACACTGGGAGGTATCACCCTCGGAGGACACATCCTCGAAGAAAGAAATCCATGCAAAAGAGGGTCTCGATATGGGAATGTTGTAATCGGCCAAACGGTCAAACGAACAGTGTCCATGTAGAATAGTCGAGCCCCCAGCGGCAAAACATGTACGCATGTATCAATTATTTGAAGAAGCATTCTTATTATATCAAAACATTTTGTGCCTAAAAGAAGTCCGCATTTATATTCCTACATGAAATGGCTCAAGGGCCAAAATTGCACCTGGATATTCGGGGACTGCCATCAACAGTCGACATATCGAGTCATCAAACACTCGAACTCATAAGACCTCAAAGAGGCACACTCGAACTTATAAGACCTCAAAGAGGCACACTCGAACTTATAAGACCTCAAAGAGGCACATTCGAGCTCGCAAGACCTCAAAAAGGCATCCCATCGATATTAAGGCTAATGTCATCACACTCAGGGACTAAAGGCTACGGTCATATGAAAAGGATATGGCCAAAATAATGCGGCTTAAAGATGTCCGACTTCCGCCATAAAACTAAAGGCCTTCAAATACTTCAAAAAATGGGTTAAATCAGGCTACCTTAGGCAAAAGCAAATTATAAGGGGCTTCGATAAAATTATCCCTCAAATAATACGAAGGCTTAGATAACATCAGCCCTTCGAAAAAACCTCAAGAGGTATTTGATTAACGTTGCATATCAAATTACAAACGAGGTTCTAATCAGTCAAACCTTCGAAAAATTTGAACTAATATGAATACAATAAATACATGTTAAGGCATACCAAAATTTTCACTAAGTCTTTAGCTAGAAAGAGGGAAAAATTTATAGCCATTTTTAGAAGCTGAATTGGCCCTACCTAAAGAGCCTAAGGGCCAACCCAAAAGAGCCTAAGGGCCAACCTAAAGAGCCTAATGTCCAATATTTAAAAAGCTTAAAGGCCGAAGCACACCATGCTTAAGACCTTACCCGGCTCGGACTCTAAAATCCCGAGCTAAAACTTGGCTTGAAAATAGAACCTTAAGTGGTAACCTATTATCGATCGCTGATCAAAACACAAAACTTGAGGGTCTACTCTACCCCAAATTTGAATCAACGCTTAGAAATTGTAGCATCAAAAATCAAGCAAACTTTGAAGAAAAATTGAAGGCAAATGATCAAGGAAACTCCTTTCCTTTTTATATATACAAAAAAGATATTATACAGGAGTCCTACAAAGCAAAAATTACAAAAAGAAAGAAAGAATTCTACCTACACCAGAGGGGCATTCCCCCTAGACCTATCACTAACCCGAGACCAGCCTCTTCCCCGGGGGTAGCTTATTCGACAACCTCCCCCTCTTCGTCATCTTCGACATCATCATCGTCGTCGAAGGAAAGGACAAATTTGGCATCAGCCTCAGTTTCCTAAGCTTGTTTTATCTCTTTAGAAAGATCGAACCCTTAGCATGGACCTCTTCGAGGGTCTCCCTCCGGGATCGGCATCGGGCATAGTCATTGCTTCTTTTATCTCGGTCGGAAGCCCCCCTCAACTCCATCTGAGCATCGGTAGCATCCTTCAAATAGATGGCCATCGTTCTATCGGCCTTGGCTTGTATTTCTCTGGCTTCGGCCCGGACTTCCACAACTTCGGCCCTCGCCTTCGCAAGACTAGCCTCGAGCTCAGCTTTTCTGCTAGCCTGAACCAAGTTGCTCCTTTGAGCATTCTGAAGTTGAATCTCGAGAGCCGATACCTTCGCCAGTGCATCATTTTTATCCACAACGAGGGTGTCCATCTTCTCCTTCCATTCATTGCACTCGGCTCGAACTTGATCTTCGGAGCTTCCCAATCATATCAGCTTTTGATGCAGCTGAGACATTGAAGTATTAGCCTCCGAAAACGGGAGAGGTAGCCCGTATTTTTTCAAAACAAAGGTTACCTGCTTTTCTAACTCACTCTCATATTCACGAGCTTTGGACAACTTAGATCGAAGATGCTTCAGTTATTCCTCCTTTTGTCAAAGAGAAGCCTAAGGGTTTTCTCCTCACTCGAAGCTCTACACAACTCGGCTTCACAATGACGCAATTCGGTCTTCAATTTGTCTAATGCCTACAGAAAGGAAAGGAATGATCGATTAGACAAAAGAAGAAAAGTATGGCATTGGAGAAATTGCAGTACCACTAAAAACTTACAATTGAGCAAAGACGTTGAGCCTTCTCGAAGATTAGGCTCGCATCTACTAGGTCGGCCTCATCGACCGCAGTGAAGCAACCCTGGAAGGGGTCGTTCTCACCCGGGACTCCGCCTAGCTCGGACATCTTCAAGTTCTGAGCATTCCTAATGGCATCCTCGGAGAAGGCTGGAAATGATAAGGAATGACCTGCTGTCATGGCCTCGAGGAGATCACCCGAGGCGCTCTGTTCAGGAAAAGGAGCTTCAAAGCTCGCTCCCTTTGGAGTATTTCCAGAAGTTTGGGAAGTAGTTACCACGTTAGGTGATGCAGGGCCTTCACCCCTTTTTTCTCTTAAAGTTCCTTTATCGAGGCTAGGGGCCCGATCTCAACAGTTTTGATAGCCTCGGAAGATTTCCTTGTTTGAGTCACCAATGTCGAACCCTCCATCTCGTTACCATCATCGTCCAAGAACTGGTGGGCCGAGTCAATATTCATGTTGATGATGACACTTTTCTTGTGCCTCCGAGCAGGCTCTTCTTGGCTTTGAGTATCCTTGTTCTTCGAGGACCTTTTTCTCTTGTTATCCTCCTTTGGATTTATAGCCGAAGATCCTACTTCCTCCCTGAGAGGGGGCGGCCTCATCTCGAAGAGCTCACCAATACCTGCGATAAGGGAATCAGGTCACATGAAGAAAGACATTCTTAATAAGGAAAGAGATATTATGACGCATACCGTTGTGTTTCGTCTCCCACTTGCCCTTCGACAAGTCCCGCCACTTGCGTTTTTCATATGATGAAGTAGCAGCCAGTTTGCAAACTCAGTCCTCAAGGACAAGGACCGCATTAGGCATCCACGGAACCGCTGCAAAAAACGGAAATGAATAATTATGCGAAGTTTAGCAAAATTTATGGAAAAGAACTAAAGCAAAGAATTCCACTCACGTTCGAAGTTCCATTTCTTGGGGAACAGCAAGAACTCCTCGGGAATAACATCGACGGTCCTCACCTGGATGAACCGGCTCATCCAACCTCGATCCTTGCCTTCGTCGTTACTGGCGAAGAAGGACTTGGTTGATCGGCGTTGGAGTTTGATTAAACCTCAGAAATGTTGAGGCCGATATAATCGGATGAGGTGGCTGAGGGTGAACTCGAGCCCGACCTTTTCGATGAAGAACCTCATTATTATTACGATCCACCAAAAGGATGGATGAATCTGGCCTAGGGTGACTTGATATCTTTGGCAGAATTCAAGCACGAACGAGTAGAGGGGACCTAACTTGACCTAACTTAAAGGGGTATATACACACTCAGGAACCCCTCTACATAAGTTGTGATATTCTCCTTACGAGAAGGTATTTGCAGAACGACCTTCTCTTCCCATTTACACTCTCTCCTCACAACATCAAGGTGTTCTTTCTCAATTGACCTTATGTATCTCGATGCATGTTGTCGATGGCCGGGGACGTCGGGAGGGTTCTCGACTATAAAGTCCTTTTTCAAGAAAACATTGCTCGGTACGATCTCATGAAGCACCGGAGGTTTACCATCGGCCGGATGGGAAGTAGAAGTGGAGGTTCCTTCTTTCTGAGGAATGGACTTGGAATATTTTGCCATCGGTTCTTTAGAAAAAAGAGAGGAAGAACTGAATAAACCGGAGAGGTTTTGAGCTAATACGGCGGAGGGACTGGTGGTGAAAAGGAAACGTATAGAGGAAGATAGGTGTTGCAAGGTGGAAAAGTTCTTAATGAGAAGAGAAAAACAAGTATATATAGAGGAAGGCGACGACGGTTCATTAATATTGATGGCCGACCGGCTGTGACCTGCATTTAATGCTTTTGGGGAAGAGAACTAATGAGACGCTTCAGTCATTTCAATGCTTATGTCATAAGAGTGATGTCATCATAAAGGACTTAGGAAATTCAAATAACTCTCTTACTTGTTGTAGATTAATACGATTGCACAAGTTTTTGTCAAACAAATATCGAATTAAATGATAAAATTGTACTCCTATATCCTATTGGCATAAACTTTTATTTTTAATTGTATGTCAAGATAAATTTTTACGTAGTATAATGATGGTATTAAATAGTTTATAGATTACAATGGTATTTTTAGTATATTAATATACAGGTATAGTGAATCCTCCAGCCATTGTATTTATATATTGTGTTTTAATGGAATAATAGTAGATAATTAAATATATACATAGAATAAGTATATATGTGGTATTATAATACTCTGTGTGTATATATATATGAGGTATAATATATGTATAAACAATATATATGACATATTTTATTTATACTACTCATATAAATATTCGAAGTGCTTCAAATATTCAAAGAATACTTGAATGCTAAATTAAAGGAAAGAAATTTAGAATAGAAAAAAAAGAGAGATTGTGAATGCTAAATCAAGCAAGTAAAATTTAGAATAGAAAATAGTAGGAGAGAGTGTAAAAAGATAAATAAGGATAAAACTGATCCCACAATTTGAGTTACTCATTAAATGCACACATGATCTTTATCATGTGCTAATATTGTAAAAGAATGTGCTATATATGGAATAAACAAGAATTATATCATTTTCTTAAATACTTTTTGAAAGATGCTCGGTAATGTATTTTCCTCAAAAAAGAGAACCAGGGGTGGCTCAGTAGCTTCAGAGGCCTAAAGCCGAATCTTCATAAGAAGCCTTAAATATATGAGTTTATTTTTTACCCTATTAGGTCACTTAAAGATAATATACACGTAAACCTTCTTAAAATATAGGATTTGTAATATTAACAACAGATAAAGATAACATGATGATATAAAAATTACTTACAAGGATTATGTATGTTACTTAAACATTGAATATATTTAGTATAAATAATATTTAATGAGGACAAGTGCAGTGGCGGATCTAGAGTTTATCCCGGGAACCTAATAATTTTTGCATAGATCCTGTATCTCTTATTAAAAAAATTATCAAGGATCTATAAATACCTAACTGTGAACTTAGTTATTATTGTATATTAATTTGACATTACGATATGAATTCATAAGCTTCAAATCCTGAATCCACCTCTGAACAAGTGTTTGACAAAATAGGCAAGTGAGTATGAGGAATGAAAAAAAAAAAGAAGACAATTTGGTTTTATGAGATAAATAATAATAATAAATTAAACGTTGCAAAACTTTGTTTGTTGCAACGCTTGCATGCTTGATTACATCACAACCGAAATAAGAGAACCCAGAAAATGTTTAATTTATGTGAGAGAAAAATAAATGATAAGTTGGATGATTATTAAATAGAGTTAGGTGGCTAATTAATGAATAGAGAAAAAGGATTCAACAACAAAGTAAAATTGGTTGAAAATTAGTTAGGTTGTACTAATTATTGAGAGAGCAAAATTAAGTTATTAAACGCTGATATAAAAATAAAATAAGAAGTGTATCAATAATAAGAAATAATTATATAAATTATTTATTTTATATATAGAAATATTAATTTTTTGGTCTAAAGCAAGTGCTTTAGGGCCTAGACCGCCCTGAAAAGAATATAAATACAGAGAACTAAAGCTTCCAAAATAAAATTAAGTAATAAAAATCAATAGAAGTGATCAATGGAGTGGGTACTTTCATGTTCTATGAATGAGAATGGATAACAAAAGGAGCTTAGGACCAGTATTAATTAAGGAACATAAAAATGGCATTTTCTTATAGTGATCACCAATTAAAGTTTGAATAAGCACGTGAATAAAAATGCATTAGAAATTATAAGTCAATATACTCAATAAATGCGGGTACCATCACATTTATTACTCCCTCCGGTCCAAAATAAGTGACTTTTTGGATTTCACACAGATTAAGAAATCCACCTTTTAGCATTAATTAGCAATGGAATTGACCATATTAACCTTTACTATCTTACATAAACACTCCTAACACATATTCCAACACTAGTTACTCCAAGGACAATGTAGAAAAAAAATAATTAATTCACTCTTAAAATCTGAAAAAATCACTTATTTTGGACCACAAGAAAAAGGCCAAAAAATTAGTTATTTTGAACGTGAGGGAGTAATGTTTTGCCACAATATATACAGATTTTATAGAAATTATATTCATTTTGTTCCCCTGTATATAAAATCCAAGTCGAAAAGTCGTGGATGTGTTTGCAACTTTAGTCTGCCGTATAGTTTCTGAAACCTATTGTTTAACTCAAAAATAAATTTTTCGGTTAAAGCGGATATTAAAAAAAAATGGATTACTGATAACAAAAGTTACTTCACTTTCTTGTTAATTAAAAGAATAAAAAGAATAATAAAAATATTAGATAAGGAAACAAAGCTTAATGTAGATCGCCATTCTCTCCCAGAATTGCGGTTTAAACACTTTAAATAAAGTAAAAGACTAATTGCATATATTCAAAAAAATTTAGATGCCTTTACAAATGAGAATCGGTTCCTTATATAAGGTTACATAATTATAATGGTTTCCTTACTTAATTCTTGCTTGTTAATGATATTAATTTGTGATGATCCGATAGTCTATCTTATGTTTTAGAATATAATTTTGTGCTTTGAAGCCTTAAATACCTCATCTTAGCTCTCATCGATTTGCATGCGCAGTCCGAATATTTTTTCGGAAAGCTCTTATGTTAAAAACTGAGAAAAAGATGAAATTTTGCCTTAAAATCCATTTGAGTTGACTTCGGTCAACGTTTTGAGTAACGTACCCGGATTCGTATTTTGACGTTTCTGGTGGATCCGTATCATGATTTGGGACTTGAGCGTATGCCCGAAATCGAATTCGGAAGTCCCTAGCCCGAGTTATCACACTTTGTTGAAATTTGAAAGTTTAAAAGCTTAGTGACTTTGAAACTTTGACCAATGTTTGACTTAATTTATATTGGATTCGTATTCTGATTTCGGAACCCGGTATAGGTCAATTACTATATTTATGACTTGTATTACAAATTTGGTGAGAAACGGAGTTAGTTTGACGTGATTCGAACGTCTGGTTGTCAAAATAGAAGTTCATAAGTTTTCTTGAAAATTTCCTTTGTTTGATGCTCAATTCGTAGTTCTAGGTGTTATTTTGACGATTTGATTGTGCGAGCAAGTTTGTATGGTATTTTTAGACTTGTGTACATATTTGGTTTAGGGCCCCCAGGGCTCAGGTGAGTTTCGGATAGGCTACAGAATGAATTTGGGCTTAGAAACATTATTGGTGTGCTTTAGTTCTGGTACAGACCTTAGAACTCGCAATTGCGAGATCAGGCTTCACATTTGCCGCCTCTGATAGGTTCGCATTTGCGAACAATACTTCTATTTTGCGAAGTGGGATTGGGACAGACTTGATCGTTTTTGCGATCAATTTGGTCGCAATTGTGGAAGATCAATGTTCGCATTTGCGAACAAATCATCGCAAATGCGATGACAGCAGAAATGGAAGGATTTCGCATTTGCGACTATTTCTTCGCATTTGCAGGGTTTGCATTTGCGAACCCCAGGTCGCAAATGCGACATCTGCGACTGATCAAATAGCTAAAAAATAGGATTTTCTCCCATTCCTCAAATTTTCAAAGCAAGAAAACCCTAGAGGCGCTTTTTCTAAGCACCCTTCTTCCCCAAATCATTGGTAAGTGATTCAAACCTATTTTCTTTCAATCTTTCATTACATTTCCTAAGATTTCAACCTAACATCTAGTATTTTCATAGTGGAAATCAGGTTTTGATCCGAATTTTGGGTTTGGATCAAGAGGGCCCGAGAGTTGACTTTTGTTGACTTTTTCAATAATGACCTAAATTGAATCCTTTTGCAATCGTTGGTAGTTCCTAAGGCTTAATTTGAATCGTTTGGTTGATAATTTGCTAGATTCTATTGGTTCGGAGGCTTGTTTTAAAGGCAAAACTATAGTTAAGCTTTGAATTGATCCTTGGAGCGATGTAAGTGTCGTGGTTAACCTTGACTTGAGGGATTAGGAATTTTTTTGTCTATTTGCTACATGTTTAGATGTGGGGTATAACGTATATGTGAGATGACGAGTACTTATGCGTTGTTTTCGGGTTAAAGTATGCGGGTGAAACTTGTTCCTTGAAATTATTGCTTACTTTCATCATGTTGTCAATGCTTACACTAGTTACTTGTTAAATTGATCGTTTGTACCATGTTTATGGTCTTTTTTAATAATTGAGTGTTGTTTCTAAAGTTGAGATTGGTATTATGGAAATTGAAGTAAAGCTTGTTCTGTTGATCCTATCTCCTGTTATTACTTGTTTATTGTTTTTTGTAAGGAAAGTGTTAATGCACGAAGGGTGATGTCGTGCCATATTGTGAGTTTTAATGCACGAAGGGTGATGTTATGCCATGTTATGCGAGTTAATGTACGAAGGGTGATGTCATGCTGTATCTATTGATTTATGATAAAAGTGAGTGTAAAAGCACAAAGGATGATGTCGTGCCGTGATTATTGTTTCATTGTGAGGTTGAGAGTAAAAACACGAAGGGTGATGCCCTGCAATTTTTATTCATTCTCACTCATTTCACTGGTTCAAGGCATATTGACTGTTCTGGTTATCATTTCTGCTGTATTTCTTGTATCTTGTACCCCTTTTAGCATGTCCCCCTCCCACAAGCACATGTTTAGCTTTTATTTGTTGTTATCTTGTATGTATACTATTATCTGCATAGTTTTATTACATGGGTGTCTTGTCATAGCCTCGTCACTACTTCGTCGAGGTTAGACTCGACACTTACGGAGTATATAGGATCGGTTGTACTCATACTACAATCTGCACTTCTTGTGCAGACTTTGGTACTAGTACTAGCTGTTCGTAAGGCGTAGCAGCTCAGACTTGCTCGTTGGAGACGCGAGGTAGATCTGCTGGCGTCCGCAAACCTTGAAGTCCCCTTCCATTTCTCCTATTTTACTGTTTCCTTTCGTTCAAAACTATTGTATTTCTTTCAGAATCTGTTTGTAGAAAAATTCTAGAAGCTCATGAATTGTGACTCCAGACCCGAATTGTAGAAGATATTATGGGCATTTATGCTATTCCGCACTTAGTTTTATTTCATATTGGCTTAATTGGACTTATTTATTGAAATTGAATAAAAGTTAGCTTAACGGTTCTCTAACGCCAGCTTGCCTAGAATGTTAAATGTTAGGTGTCATCACAGTCCCGAAGGTGGGAATTTGGGGTCCTGACAAGTTGGTATCAGAGCATTAGGTTGCCTAGGTCTCACAATTCACAAGCAGGTTTAGTAGAGTCTGGAGGATCAGTTCAGAGACGTCTGTACTTATCTTCCAGGGGCTATGAAGTTTAGGAACAAATTTCACTTCTATTCTTCTCTGTCATGCGATTTTGTTCTCCTATTGCTAATTGAACTTTTCTACTCTTGTTCTTTTGCAGAAGGCGAGAACACATACTGCATTTTCAGTTGAGCAGCATCCAGAGCCCCCAGTGGTCCTATGAGGGGCAGAGGTCGAGGTCAAGGTCGCGCCAAAGGCTGAGTCAGGGGCCGAGCTCAGCCCAGAGCTCGAACAGCAGCACCAGAAGTTTGATAAGGAGGTTCCAGCCCAGACTGTTCTTGTTGGACTAGCTCAGTTCTCAGAGGGGTTCATCGCCACCCCAGTGGTTCAGGACGCTCTACTCCGTTTAGTGAGCCTTATGGAGAGTGTGGCCTAAGCCGGTACATTTTCCATAGCACCAACTGTCTCTCAGGTTGGGGAGGAGCACAAAATCCCGCTACTCACGCTCCGGAGCAGATGGCTCCCCAGTAACAGACTCCAGTAGCCCAGTCAGTTGGGTAGTCCAACCAGTTGTTGCGGCACAGGCCGATGATGGACCATCTATGTCTTTTGAGGGCTTATTGAGATTGGACAAGTTTACCAAGCTCTTTCCAGTTCACTTCAGTGGTGCACCTTCTAAGGACCCACATGATTACCTTAATCGCTGCCATGAGGTGCTGTGGAACATGGGGATAGTCGAGACCAATGGGGTCGATTTTGCTATGTTTTAGATGATAGGTGTTTACCGTGAAAATGGTAATAATAATTAAATTAGATTATGGGACTCTAAAAATACGTGATCTATTTTTATGCCAGTTGTTAATCAGTTGATGCTATGTATGTGAGACTTAGAAATGAAATGAGAGTTAAGGATAGGGTGATAATCAAACCGATAGGTTAACAATCGGGGCCTCGAGCTTGTCAATTTAGGGGCCTCGAGGTCGATTCTGGAGCTCGGCTGAGAGCTATCGAAGGCAGTCGAACTATGGCTAATAGTTATAATAAAATCAACGAAGGCTCTTTATGGCCAATGATAAGCAATAAATGATGAACGGTATGAAGATAATAAATGAAAGCAATAATATCGAGAGAATATGTTAGAGAGCAAATAGAATGTTCTTGTATATTTCGTGTGGAGTAACTGAAGCAACAGGGTTTTACAAAATGACAAGGATCCCCTTTATACAAGAGGGGAATCCCAACATAATACAAAATACATTAACGACAAAATGCGGAGATGAGACAGTTAGATAACACCCTGATTAAGGGTTAGGATAGTCCAATAGGCTCTGTCAGTCCTAGCCATGTGCCTTGAGAACTCCCCATTTCTATCACAGCCATGGTTAGCATTGTCCTTAGGTCGAGCGTCGATGAACCTCAAGGGAGGAAACTTGACCATAGTCTTGCAACCTCGAGCCTTCGAGATGATCATCTGAGGTGCCTCGATGATGAGGAATTGGACCCTCCAATTTTACCGTATACAGATAGTCCCCGCGTTTCTTAGAGAGGAGCGATAAGAAACGATTTTGACATCCAACTCTTCAGACTTCCCGCGATGAAGCCACGTTGATGATACCATCCGTCTTTCAAAGGCACTGATGGCGTTGCTGGCCGTACTATCACCCCTATATATGGGGGCCTTCCGATATTATCTTTTTATCCTAGTGCCTTTCAACACCTTTCCATTCCTTTCTTCCCACTATCCTCCTCTATTTCTACCCACCATGTTTGGAGTCTACGACCATAATGTCTTGTGGCGACGTTCTCATTAGTCACGCCATGGCCTTTTGCCTAGTTTTTCTTTGTCGAGCGAGATTATACAGTCTTGTCGCTGTTGTTATTGTTACGGTTGTTACTGCTGTCGCCGTTGGTTCGAGATGATGAGATAGGGGGGCGACTTCTTTCGACTTAGGAGGACGTTTGGACTCTACACTGCTACCAAGGATGCCCCTTTAGGAGTAGGCTAGGCTATAGGCTTTTTGTTACATGTGTACTTTTTTGCTTCTTTGTTTCTGTGTAAGGACCCTTAGTGGGCTTTTGTAATCATATGTAAGGACCCTTTGTGGGCTTTTGTAATCATATGTAAGGACCCCTCGTGGGCTTCTGTAATCAAAAAAATTTATGAATACAAAGATGTTTCTTCAATTTTATCTTCGATGCTTGCTGTATCCCCTTTGATTTACGTTTATGGAGATTCTGAATGTATGACTCTACCAGTTGTTGCTGATATCGAGCCCAGGTGCGAGTGCTTTTTCCTGATTTCTGATTCATTAGTATGGCTTCTCGTGGAGTCCTTTGTCGTTCATTGGATCGATCCTGGATTGGACCGATAAACTCGGGTCATCGGGGCCCTTACTTCGAGTCGAATGAAAGTAACGCTTCGAGCCTTGAAACCGTGATTTATCACTTAGGCTCCGCGGTAACCTTTGAGGGGAAATTTGCTCGGTGGCCCATGGACAGGGACTGCCTTTGAGCTTTCGAGGGCAGTCCCCGAGTGGAGGTTCGTTCAGATCCGGACCACCTGGAAACTTGCTTTGAACTTAGTATAGATAGCCTTAAGGCGATGTAGATAGATCCTGGAAGAGGGTTCGTCCGAGCTCAGATGGTGCCTCGGGGCCAAGCCCATACGGATAGAGTTTAAGTGCTTATTTCCTTGGAGCCTAACTCTTTTTTTATGAAAGTCCCCGAGGTCGGGTACCACCTCGAGCCTTGTAATAGTGTCATTGGCTTCCTGGAGCCTAACCTTTTTTTGATGGAGGTCCTCGAGGTCGGGTACTACCTCGGGACTGGCGATGATGCCGTTGGCCTTTTAGAGCCTAACTTCTTTTTGATTGAGGTCCTCGAGGTCGGGTACCACCTCGGGACTAGCAATGATGTTATTGGCTTCCTGGAGCCTAACTTCTTTCTGATGGAGGTCCTCGAGGTCGAGTACCACCTCGGAACTAGCGATGATGTTATTGGATTCTTGAAGCCTAACTGTTTTTCCTGATGGAGGTCCTCCAGGTCGGATACCACCTCGGGACTGGCGATGATGTTATTGACTTCCTGGAGCCTAACTTCTTATTCTAATGGAGATCCTCAGGTCGGGTGCCGCCTCGGGACTGGCGATGATGTCGTTGGCTTCTTAGAGCCTAACTTTTATTTGATGGAGGTCCAGGAGGTCGGGTACCACCTCGGGACTGGCGATGATGTCGTTGGATTTTCAGAGCCTAACTTCTCTTTTTTTTATGGCGGTCCTCAAGGTCGGGTACCACCTCGGCCAGTGTTTTTAATCGGCTTTGAGGAAGGCGGATCTCGTCACCGTTTTTTCCATATATATATATAAGGATGCTTCTGCTCTTTTGGATATCCCACCATTTTGAGTAGTTACCCTTCTTTTTCCGTGTTAAGTATTTCATTAATTCAGTACTAACATACTTGCACGGATTTCTGCTTTAGTTTTCTAATTTTTCCATAGCCATGGCTGTTATGTCGGGGTTTATCCAGCAGACACGAGAGATTTCCACCTCCGGCATTCAGGACCAACGAGAGAATAACTTGAATATCACTTTTTTGATAGGAGAGGAGCACCTTGAGTTAGTGAGAAAAGACTGCAGATGGGAGGGGGAAGTAGTGCTACAGACATTTTCCCGGGATGAGGGCATCAGGGATCATGCCGATGGATTTTTGAATGTGTAAACGTATCCTTTCACACTGGGCCCCCTTGATAGGGTTGTGCTCGACTTCTGTTTAAAGTATCGGGTTACCTTGGCGCAATTCCACCCGTCGTTTTGGCAAATAGTGTTGTTGATGAGATTTTTCGCGGAGAAGGCGGGGCTTGAACTTACGCTCAGTCATCTGGTTAGGCTGTACCAGCCCTTTCACCATCGAGGTATGCTAACCTTGCGATGTCGATCGACCACACCCTTTGTTGTTGACGATGAGGAAGATGGAGACTGGGAGCGGATGAGTCGCTTCGTCCGAGTGCGGACCGCTGACATTATCCTCGTGGAGCTTATGTCATTCCCTGAGGAAAGTAATTATACACGTAAGTGGAGCATTTCGTGCCTTCTCAGTTTTGTCTATGGCGAAAGCTGATTTCGTAACCGTGCCTTCTTTTCCTTTATTGCAGTGCTTTCATGGGCGCCGGGCGATATTCCTGATTTGCTGAATTGGATGCGGAAGTTGACAACCCACTCGACCTATGATGAGCGCAAGTGGCGAGCTTTGTCCCGGGGTAGATGGGAAGCAAAACATCACGGTGCGTGTTGTGCTATTTTTTCTTTTCCCTTCCTTTATATGGATAGGGATCTTCCCTTTATGCGTATTAATCTTATTGTTGTAGGCATGGGAGAGCTGCCCGAGGTGAGGCCACGCTCCTTTGTAAAGGGGGAGGGTTGCCGGCTTTCGGGCTAAAGAACGACAACAATAAGTGAGAGATTCTTTTACAGGGCGATGGCACTCAAAGCAAGGCAAAACAGGACAGGGCTTCGGAACGGGAGCATCGTCCGAGCATGCTGCATCCGTGGGCTGCTTCGTTGTGAATCCAGGCTACAGAAAGCTCTGGATGAGGAGAGATCCCTTAGGCTCCTTTGCGATGAAAAGGAAGCCGAGTTAGTGCACTTGCGGTATGAGGTGAGCCGGAGCTTGAATTATGAGAACTACTTGAAGGAGCAGGTAACTTTCTATCCTGGGTGAGCGTGCATTCCGCCTTCTAGCTTCTGAGGCTAACACTTCGTTTATTTCAGTTGCAAAAAAAGATGAAGGCCTTGGAGCGCCTTCAGGATGAAGCTGGCCAAGCCAGGCATGAGCATAACGAGCTAAAAAGCTCGGGCGGAGGCTCAAGCTTTAGATGGGAAGGGTGCTCTGTTACATCTCGCATTTTCGCATGTTAAAATTTCGTTTTTAGTTAACCGACGTAGACTCGGGGATGAGATAATCTTGACGTTAACGTACTTATGTTATTATAACAAGCGATAAATAAGTGTTATGAAGGATAAAGGGGTATATGGATTAAAGAAAACAAGTTTTGTTGAAAGCGGTCAATTTAGAATAAAATACGGGTCGAGCGATAATACCCGATAATTATGAACTAGTACCATTCAAGGTACCATATGACCACGGTAGTATAATATATAATGTATATATGAAGTATTTTAAAAATAAATAAAATTTTAAGTAATTTGTGGTAATTTTTAAATTATGCAGGTAATTGATTAATTATCGGGTAACAGAACATTACCCGATTAACTAATAAGTGGATAAAAAATATAATAAATTATACCACTCCCACGTGGTATCCAACCACTTCCAAACAATGACTCATGGTCATGTTGGAGTAGGTGGCTAGCTACCTAAGCTTTAAAATGAAATGTTTTAGCATTTCATTAAAACTACTCTAGAAGATCAAAGTTAAGTTCCTCTTTGGACAAGGAAACAGAACCAAAGGAAATGATCAACAAATCCTAAAGCAAGAGAATTTTCATTCTTGGTTCAAATAATGTAACGCCAAGAAGAGTTGCTCACGCGTTCAAATACATCAACGAGCAGAAGCGTAATTCCGTCCAAGTTTTGTGGTTCTAAAAGAATACGGTGTAATCTTTACCAAGAATATTATACAAAGTTTTCCCTACTCCAGGTATGTTAAGGCCTTCCCTTCTTTCTTTTGGCATAGTCTAGATTATACGAAAGAAACGAGCAAATACACGGTTTCTATAAATTATTCTATTCATAGAAATAGTAGGGGTGTCTATATTCTTGATTCCCCATGAGAATTATTATTTTCTTCTGTTCATGGGTCTCGGAATAATACGCAGTTGGAAAAATTATCCGGAAGGAATATTGAGATTATTATGTATTTTTCATGCATTTCGTACATGTGCATTGACCCATGACCAGATGGCATTATATATGCGTATATATATAAATATATGTATATGGGATATGAGAAAAGGTTACGGCGTTATATACGCAACACCACCTGATCAGCTGGTATATGATGATGATATTGCCCACATTGGCTAAAATATGATTCAAACGACGTTATATACGCGTATATATGTATGTATTCAAACGGCGTTATATATGCGTATATAAGTATGTATATATATGTCTATGGGATATGGAAAAGGTTATGGCGTTATATACGCACCACCACCTGATCAGCTGGTATATGTTGATGATATTGCCCACAGTGGCCGAGATGATATAATGGGTTGCACCCAGTGGCTTGATGATATTATGTACACCATACCTATACATGGCATGACATTTACACGCACGTGCATGACGTTATAAACGTTTCAGTATTTACAAAGTTATTCAAATTTAAAATGTGTTTCAGTATTCCATGTTTCATCTATGTCTTTTACGTACTAATTTCCATGCCTTACATACTCAGTACATTTTTCGTACTGACTCCCTATTTCACGGGGCCTATGTTTCATGCCCGCAGGTGCAGGTAGGCAAGCTGACGGTCCTCATTCTTAGGATCCCTGATCAGCGACAGTTGGCATGCTCCATTTGATCCGGAGCTACTTTTGATATTGGTACGATACGTTTGTACATATATATGTATATGAGTATGACGTGGCTCAGTCCCGTCTTTGTATAGTTATGTTTCTATTAGAGGTCTGTAGACAGTATGTCTATTTGGGTTGTATGTGGCCTTGTCGGCTTTTAGTTTTTGATGTATAGTTGTCTATAGCAGCCTTGCCGGCTCGCCCACTGTATTCTACCGGTATACGTACATATGCCTTGATGGAAGGCTTCTTTCACGTAAGTTAATTTTGTAATGCAGCAGATGTTATTCAGGTTCATATTTTAGACGCATGCTTAGGGGTGTTTGACAGGTAAGACTCAGGCGCCCGTCGCGGCCCATCGGTTTGGGTCATGGCAAAAGTGGTATCAGAGCAGTTCTATCCTAGGGTTGTCTACAGACCGTGTCTAGTAGAGTCTTATTTATGGGTGTGTCGTGCACCACACTTATAAACAGGAGGCTACAGGACATATAGGATGGTATCCTCTCTTTTTATCTCAAGATCGTGCAATACAAGAATTCTTGTTCCTAACGATACGTTATATTTTCAGCAATGCCTCCAAAGAGTACGGCTGCCCAGAAGGGAAAGTCCGTGGCTGGTGAGACTACTAGTCGAGCACCACGAGTTACCAGGGCTCGGGGAGAATCTCATGGTGAGGTTCCATCTCAGACTTCACATACCCCGCCTTTTCCAGAAGAGTTCCGAAGGGCACCAGCTCCATCACCCGCCCCTATACATTCAGCACCTCAGTAGGATACGCCAGGCTCGGCGTTAGGAAGCAGGTATTGGTCACGCAGATAGGTCCGTGAGCGCGAGGGTTCGTGATTTATTAATTTAGACCCTCCAGTATTCACTAGAGCAGACCCGAATGAGGACCCTCTGGTATTTATTGATAGAGTACAGAGGACGTTACAGGTAATGAAGGCCACTGAGATTGAGTCAGTTGAGCTAGCTTCCTATAGACTTCGAGATGTTGCAGTTAATTGGTACGAGTCTTGGGAATTGTCCAGAGGTGAGAATGCCCCTCCAGCGATATGGTAGGAGTTTACAGAAGCTTTTCTTCGTCATTATCTGCCACCAGAGCTTAGGCGAGCCAGAGTTGATAGGTTCTTGACCCTTCGGCAGGGAAACATGAGTGTTCGGTAATACTGTCTTCAGTTTGATTCGTTGTCTAGGTATGTTCCCTCTATTGTATCTAAGATGGAGGATCGGATTCACCGGTTCGTGACGGGATTAGAGACTTACTTGCTTAATGATTGTATGTAGGTTTCACTTCATCCAGGCATGGATATTTCTCATATCCAGGCGTACGCTCAGGGTGTAGAGGAGAGTAAACAGAAATAGAGGGCCAATCGTGAGCATGATAGGGCCCAGAATAAAAGAGCGAGGTCTTTGGGTCTTTCTGGTGAGTTTCGAGATGGTCAGAGGCAGCAGTATTTGAGATATCCATCCCAGCCCTCGGCTAGAGCGCCCCCTCAGTTTAGAGGAAAGAGATTTGATCGTTCTACATATTCAAGGCCTGGTCAGAATTTTAGGGCCTCAGGTTCTCAATATAGGGGTGAGTCAAATTAGATGAGGCCACCCTTGCCACGATGTACTCAATGTGGTAAGCAGCATACCGGGCAGTGTCGTATGGGATTAGATGTTTGTTATACTTGTGGTTATCCGGGCCACATTATGAGGGATTGTCCGATGAGAGGTGATGCAAGCATAGCTCAGCCAACGGGATCTGTAGCTGGATCGTCATCATCAGTACGCCCCCTAGGCAAAGTCCCCAAGCACCAATGAGTCGTGGTAGAGGCAGAGGCGGAGCATCTAGCTCGAGCAGCCCTCAGAACCGCATTTATGCATTGGCAGGACGACAGGACCAAGAGTCATCGCCTGATGTTGTTACAGGTATATTATCAGTCTCCTCCTACGATGTATATGCACTAATTGATCCAGGTTCGACCTTATCATACCTTATCAGTCTCCTCCTACACCTGTTGGGGACTCGGTGATAGCTAAGCAGGTATATAGGGGTTGTATAATAATAGTTCATGGTCGACCTACCGTAGCAGACTTAATCGAGTTAGATATGGTAGAATTTGATGTTATAATGGGTATGGATTGGTTGGCTTCTTGTCATGCCAATGTTGATTGTAGATCGAAGATAGTCCGATTTCAATTTCCGGGGGAGCCTATTTTTGAGTAGAAAGGTAACACGGCATCGCCAAGAGGTAGATTTATTTCCTATCTCAAGGCAAGGAAGATGATCAGAAAGGGCTGTATTTATCACTTAGTTCGGGTTCAGGATATGGAAGTAGAGTCACCAACCATTCAGTCCATCCCTGTGGTAAATGAGTTTCCAGATACCTTCCCTGATGAACTTCCGGGTCTCCCGCCAGAGCGAGAAATTGAGTTTTCTATTGACCTACTACCAGATACTCATCCAATATCTATTCCTCCCTATAGAATGGCCCCTGCAGAGCTGAAAGAGTTGAAAGAACAACTAAAGGACTTGCTTAAAAAAGGTTTTATCAGACCTAGTACGTCACCGTGGGGAGCACCTGTGTTGTTTGTAAGGAAGAAAGATGGTTCCTTAAGAATGTGTATTGATTATAGGCAACTGAATAAGGTGACGATCAAGAATAAGTACCCGCTCCCGTGGATTGACAACTTATTTGATCAGTTGCAAGGTGCCAAGTGGTTTTCAAAGAAAGACTTGAGGTCCGGGTACCATCAAGTAAGGATTAAGGATGAAGATATTCCGAAGAGAGCATTCAGGACTAGATACGGGCATTTTGAGTTTCGGGTCATGTCATTCGGTCTGACCAATGCCCCAGCAGTATTCATGGATTTGATGAACCGTGTGTTCAGGCCTTTCTTAGATCTGTTTGTAGTTGTATTTATTGACGATATATTGGTATATTCTCGTTTAGAGGATGAGCATGCTGGTCATCTGCGTACGGTGCTCAGAGTTCTACAAGAAAGGAAGTTGTATGTGAAATTTTCTAAGTGTGAATTCTGGTTGAACTCTGTAACTTTCCTTGGGCATATCATTTCGGGTGAAGGAATCCTAGTGGATACACAAAATATTGAGGCAGTAAAGACTTGGCCTAGGCCCACAACACCAACAGAGGTTCGTAGTTTTCTTGGGTTGGCAGGATATTATAGGAGATTTGTGGAAGATTTTCTTCCCTTTCAGCACCTTTAACAAAGTTGACTCAGAAGGGAGCAAAGTTTCAATGGACTGATGCTTGTGAACGGAGTTTCCAGGCATTAAAGGACAGGTTAACTTCTACACCAGTTCTAACGCTTCCAGAAGGGACCGATGGTTATATTATCTATTGCGATGCTTCAGGCATTGGATTGGGTTGTGTGCTGATGCAGCATGGTAAGGTTGTGGCTTATGCTTCTAGACAACTAAGAAAGCACGAGAAGAACTACCCGACCCACGATTTAGAGTTAGCTGCGGTAATTCATGAACTAAAGATGTGGAGTCACTACTTGTATGGCATTCATGTTGATATCTATACAGATCATAAGAGCCTCCAGTACATCTTCAAGCAAAGGGAATTGAATCTTCATCAAAGGAGATGGTTGGAGCTACTTAAATACTATGACGTTAATATTTTATACCATCTGAGGAAGGCAAACGTAGTTGCCGATGCTCTCAGCTGTAGATCTATGGGTAGCTTGTCGTATTTGCAGCCAGAAAAGAGGGGAATAGCCCATGAGGTTCATCAGCTAGCTAGTCTTAGAGTTCATCTACTGGACTCAGGTGACATTGGAATTACTCTTCAGGATACGACAACATCATCTTTAGTAACTGAAGTAAAGGAACGCCAGTACGAGGATCTTGTGCTAATTCATTATATAGATACCACTCTTCAGAAGGAGAAGACACCGTTTGTAATTACCTAAGATGGGGTCCTCAGATATCAAGGGCGATTAAGTGTTCCTAATGTTGCAGGGTTGTATCGGCAGGTTATGGGAGAAACTCACTATTCCCGTTATTCTATCCATCCAGGAACGACAAAGATGTATCATGACATCAGGGAAATATATTGGTGGGACGGAATGAAAAAGGATATAGCAGAATTTGTTGCTCAGTGCCCTAATTGTCAGCAGGTTAAGATCGAGCATCAAAAACCCGATGGATTATTGCAGGTTATGGAGATTCCGACTTGGAAATGGGAAATAATCAATATGGACTTCATCATAGGCTTACCTCGTACCCAGTGTAAGTTCGATTCAATATGGGTGATCGTTTATAGGCTCACAAAGTCAGCCCATTTTCTACCCGTTAAAACTACGTATTCCTCAGAAGATTATGCGAGGCTTTATATTAAGGAGATAGTACGACTGCATGGTGTACCTGTATCTATTATCTCAAATAGAGGAGCTCAATTTACAGCTAACTTTTGGAGGTCCTTCCAAAAGGGATTGGGGACTTAAGTAAGTCTTAGTACTGCATTTCATCCCCAGACAGACGGACATGCTGAGCGTACTATTCAAACACTGGAGGATATGTTGCGAGCTTATGTAATAGACTTCAAAGGTAGCTGGGATGGTCATCTGCCACTTATTGAGTTCGCATATAATAATAGCTACCATTCCAGCATTCAGATGGCTCTATACGAAGCTCTTTATAGACGAAAGTGTAGGTCGCCTATAGGGTGGTTCGACATTGGAGAATCTGGATTACACGGGCCAGATCTGGTTCAACAAGCCATAGAAAAAGTAAAGCTTATCCGGGATCGACTATTGATAGCTCAGAGTCGTCAGAAGTAATATTCAGATGTGCGACATCGAGATTTAGAGTTCGGGGTTGATGACTGGGTATTCTTGAAGGTGTCGCCTATGAAAGGCGTGATGAGATTTGGCAAAAAGTGTAAACTTAGCCCACGGTATATTGGGCCTTATAGGATTATTCGGAGAGTGGGCCGAGTAGCTTATGAGTTAGAATTGCCCTTGGAATTGGAGTTTGTCCATCTAGTTTTTCACGTATCTATGTTACGAAAGTGCATTGGCAATCCTACCCGAGTAGTGCCCACGAATGATGTACAAATTACAGAGGACTTGTCATACGAGGAAATTCCGGTTGCCATTCTAGACCGACAAATCCGCAAGCTGCGGAATAAGGAGGTAGCCTCCGTGAAAGTGCTTTGGAGGAACAACAATGTAGAAGAAATGACTTGGGAGACCGATGAAGACATGAAGTCTAGATATCCCTACCTATTTCCTCTTCCAGAGAAGGGTCTAACAGAGACGTCTTAACCTCAAGGTGCGTGTATAAATTTTTCTGTTAATAATTGTCGTTGTCCTATGTATCGTTGAATTATTAAGCTTCTACAAGGATAATTGGTAGTAGTGCTATGACCAAGCCGACCCTGCCAAAGTTATGCAGATTACGGGGAGTTGAACATTCGAGGACGAATATTTCTAAGGGGGGAAGGATGTTACATCTCGCATTTTCGTACGTTAAAATTTCGTTTTTAGTTAACCGATGTAGACTCGGGGATGAGATCATATTGACGTTAACATACTTACGTTATTATAACAAGCTATAAATAAGTGTTATGAAGGATAAAGGGGTATACGGATTAAAGAAAACAAGTTTTGTTGAAAGCGATCAATTTGGAATAAAATACGGGTCGAGCGATAATACCCGAATATTATGAACTAGTACCATGCAAGGTACCATATGACCACGGTAGTATAATATATAATGTATATATGAAGTATTTTAAAAATAAATAAAATTTTAAGTAATTTATGGTAATTTTTAAATTATGCGGGTAATTAATTAATTACCGGGTAACAGAACATTACCCGGTTAACTAATAAGTGGATAAAAAATATAATAAATTATACCACTCCCACGTGGAATCCAACCACTTCCAAACAATGACTCATGGTCATGTTGGAGTAGGTGGCTAGCTACCTAAGCTTTAAAATGAAATGTTTCAATATTTCATTAAAACTACTCTAGAAGATCAAAGTTAAGTTCCTCTTTGGACAAGGAAACAGAACCAAAGGAAATGATCAACAAATCCTAAAGCAAGAGAATTTTCATTCTTGGTTCAAATAATGCAATGCCAAGAAGAGTTGCTCACGGGTTCAAATACATCAACGAGCAGAAGCGTATATCCGTCCAAGTTTTGTAGTTCTAAAAGAATACGGTGTAATCTTTGCCAAGAATATTATATAGAGTTTTCCCTACTCCAGGTATGTTAAGGCCTTCCCTTCTTTCTTTTGGCATGATCTAGATTATACGAAAGAAATGAGCAAATAAACGGTTTCTATAAATTATTCTATTCATAGAAATAGTAGGGGTGTCTATATTCTTGATTCCCCATGAGAATTATTATTTTCTTCTGTTCATGGGTCTCAGAATAATACGCACTTGGAAAAATTATCCGGAAGGAATATTGAGATTATTACGTATTTTTCATGCATTTCGTACATGTGCATTGACCCATGACCAGATGACGTTATATACCCGTATATATATAAATATATGTATATGGGATATGGGAAAAGGTTACGGCGTTATATACGCACCACCACCTGATCAGCTGGTATATGATGATGATATTGCCCATAATGGCTAAAATATGATTCAAACGACGTTATATACACATATATATGTATGTATTCAAACGCCGTTATATACGCGTATATATATATATATATATATATATATATATATGTATATGGGATATGGAAAAGGTTGTGGCATTATATACGCACCACCACCTGATCAGCTAGTATATGTTGATGATATTGCCCACAATGGCCGAGATGATATGATGGAAATCCCCCAGTGGCTTGATGATATTATGTACACCATACCTATGCATGGCATAACATTTACACGCACGTGCATGACGTTATAAACGTTTCAGTATTTACAAAGTTATTCAAATTTAAAAATGTGTTTCAGTATTCCATGTTTCATCTATGTCTTTTACGTACTAATTTCCATGCCTTACATACTCAGTACATTTTTCGTACTGATGCCCTATTTTACGGGGCCTGTGTTTCATGCCCGCAGGTGCAGGTAGGCAAGCTGACGGTCCCCATTCTTAGGATCCCTGATCAGCAAGAGTTGGTGTGCTCCATTTGATCTGGAGCTTCTTTTGATATTGGTACGATACGTTTGTACATATATATGTATATGAGTATGACGTGGCTCAGTCCCGTCTTTGTACAGTTATGTTTTTGTTAGAGGTCTGTAGATAGTATGTCTAGTTGGGTTGTGTGTGGCCTTGTCGGCTTTCAGTTTTTGATGTATAATTGTCTATAACAGCCTAGTCGGCTCGCCCATTGTATTCTGCATGTATATGTACATATGCCTTGATGGTAGGCTTCTTTCACGTATGTTAATTTTGTAATGCAACAGATGTTATTCAGGTTCAGATTTTAGATGCATGCTTAGGGGTGTTTGACAGGTAAGACTCAGGCGCCCGTCGCAGCCCATCGGTTTGGGTCGTGACATGCTCTGGCTAAAGTTCCCTCTTTTGAGGCTCAACTTCGCTTGGCTTGTGACAACACTTTGGTTCAAACTGATATAATTAAGAAGCTTGAGTTTAAGCTTCTGAAGGTCAGGGCAGAGATCGTTGATGCCCGTACTAAAGCCGTAATGAGCCGAACTAAGGCTAACCAGGAGATGGTGATCTATTTAAAGGATGCTTCCGATACTCAAGTGATCTAAGAAGGATCCTCGATCGCGAAGAGAGAATAGAAGAGTATGCTCGTTGCAAGTCTCGAAGAAAGACCCTCGAGGAGATCTGTGCTAGGGTTTCGCACTCTCGAAAGAGTTGGCACGAGCGAGGGCGGACGAGCATGATGCTCGGTTATTTATGTCCGACATTGAAGAAAGAGAAGACGAGGCCGATAGGCAATAGCTCCCAGGGGGCGTAGATTTCGCCATCTGTATGTAGCATTTTCAAAGTATGTTTGTAGACGGAGATTGTGTGTTTTTTTTGTATATGTGTATAAAATAAAACCTTGTGGCTTTAATTATTTTGCATCTCTTTTGGTCTCGAATTTGGCCAGGTAAACTGGTCTTTGAGTTGGTAGGAATCCTTAGATTTGTGATATGGACCCAGGGCTCATTAAGCTGGCCTGTAGGCTTTTATGCGCTTGGTCGATGCGACCTTTTATGTGGGCTGGAGACAATGGCTCTCACGCCTTGGGCCGATGCGTCCTTTTAGTGTGGGCTGGCAACAATGGCTCTTATGCCTTAGGTCGAAGCAACTTTTTATGTGTGTGGCCCTGAGGCTCATCAGGCTGGCGACAATGGCTCTTACGCTTTGCTCCTAGGCATATTTAGTTAACTATTTTGGGTTCAGTATCCGAATCGGATTTTGACTCGAGCTCATTTGACCCTCAAATTTTGTATTTGTGTGGGTTGGCAACAATGGCTCTCACGCCTTGGGCCGATGCGGCCTTTTAGTGTGGGATGGAGATAATGGATCTTAGGCCTTGCTCTTAGGCATATTTAGTTAACTATTTTGGGTTCAGTCTCCGAATCGGGTTTTGACTTGAGCTTATTCGACCCTTAAGTTTTGTATTTGTGTGGGCTGGCGACAATGACTTTTACGCCTCGGGCCGATGCGGCCTTTTATATATGTGGGCTGGCGACAATGGATTTTACGCCTTGGGTCGATGCGACCTTTTATGTAGGCTTTATTTTTTCCTCGTTAAGGACTTTTTTGAAATAATTTTTGCCTGACTCTTTGACGATTTAATAAAAAACCTCGATTATGAGTCATTATATGGCAATGATCGAGCACCTCAGGAGGTTTGGCTCGGAGGCTGAGTATCTCGAAGCCGATGTTTAGGAGCTGATGTGGTCGAAGCTCTTTTGCCTATGTCGAGGGTACCCTATTTAACCAGTTCTTTTCGAAGTATATTCGAAGTAGTTTCGACATCTATATCGAGGGTATGCCTTTTTAGGGGTCTTACAACTTCAATATATAGCCGAAACTTTGAGATCGGGTTTATGCCTTTAGTAAGGTC
Organism: Nicotiana sylvestris; assembly: GCF_000393655.2. NCBI lineage: Eukaryota > Viridiplantae > Streptophyta > Magnoliopsida > Solanales > Solanaceae > Nicotiana > Nicotiana sylvestris. The sequence goes on from NC_091065.1 coordinate 172,319,182, forward strand.
TTACAAGTTTTACATGCCTTTGAGGTCTTACAGTTTTGGATACTTGGTACAAGTATTTTTCATGCCTTGCTTGAGGTATTACAGATATTGTTGCTGCCTTACGTAGGTCTTATGAGATCGAGTCTGCCTGCTCGAGGTCTTATGGCCTCGGGTTTTTTAGTGAATGGCAAATGGCGACAGTCCCGGAGTCATCGAGGGTATCTTGGCTTGGAAGTCGTTACTTGTAAACCTTGTATTGCCTCATTGAGGGCTTACGATTTCGGAGATCCTGACCCTGAGGTCGTGCATGTTTTGAGAATTTGATGCCAGTCCCCGAGTATTCGGGGCACTTTTCGGCCTTAGAGACGTTTCGTGGTTTTCATGTTGCCTCATCGAGGGCTTACAAGTTTGGAGTCCCAACCCGGAGGTCATTCAGGTGTTGAATTTTTGACGCCGGTCCCCGAGTGTTCGGAACGTTTTCGCGGAGGAACCATTTTTACGGAAATGCTGAGTTTCTTTTGGAGTGTGAGATTCTTTTACAAAAGGTATTCTTTGATTACTTGGTACAAGTATACACGTTTCCACCGTCGAGGCCAGGCTATACGGACATGGTTCGTTCGATCGTTTGGCCCAGTACATCATTTTCGTATTGGGACCCCATTTGGCGTTTCTTGGCTTTTTCGAGCGGATGGCTTTCGGGGGGGATGTCCCCCAGTGTTCGAGGTTGACTGCAAAAGAAGCCTCGAATACTTGTTGAGTCTTCCTTAGGTATCATGTAGATGTTGCCTCATTAAAAATCTTGCCGGTAAAACCCCTTTTCGGGATAAAAACTCGGCCGAAGGAAAAGAGTGAAACAGATGCTTTAAAACCTTAAAGTCTTCGATTTGGGTTAGCGCTTTGACTGCATCGGTCGGGCGCTTGCATGAGGGTTAGTATGAAATATAAAATGAAAAGGGAGATGGTTATATCTTAGTGTGGGATGTGTCGGCGATGTTTCGAGGTCCGATATGTCCTAGTTACTCGAGATGAGGACGACGTACGGTCCTTTACTTTGTTTAACCGGGCTTAATCAAAGATGTAGTTTGATTACCCTTTGGATCTTTTGTGGGTGGAGGTATCGATGCCGACGCCACATCGGGCACAACGAACATTTCTCTCGCCGCATGTTGTTCCCCGTAGACGATTTTAATCCCATCCTTTGTCGGGAATTTCATCATTTGGTAGAGGGTGGACGGTACTGCTCTCATGTAGTGTATCCATGACCTCCCGAACAAGGCGTTGTACCTCATGTCTCCTTCGATGACATGGAATTTGAAGTTTTGGGTTGTGCCGGCAATGTTGACTAGGAGGGTGGTTTCTCCTTTCGTTGTTTCACTTGCTATGTTGAATCCGTTAAGGACTCGAGTGGCAGGCATGATTTGGTCAAGCAGTCCGAGCTACTCTATTACCCTCGACCTGATAATGTTGGCCGAGCTACCTGGATCCATGAGTGCACATTTTATTTGAAAAGAATTTACAAGGAAAGATATTACCAGTGCGTCATTGTGGGGTTGAGACAAGGTCTCGGTGTCTTCTTCGCTGAATGTGAGGGCATCCTCGGGTATATACCCTTGAGTTTTCTTTTCTCTGGTGATGGATATTTTTGTCTTTCTCATCACGGGTTCCTGCGGGGCATCGATGCCTCCCAAGATCCTCGGTCCTGTGGCAGTGCGTGTTGTGAAATTCACACACTAAGTTATGATTCCTTTGTGAAGGATCCGATTGTACAGGCCTGGGCCACCTGGCGTCTCTGATTTTACTGATGGCGAACACGATGTCTGATACATTGACATTGAAGTTGTATTCTGATAAGTGAGGTGCCTCCATTGGCCCTGCGTTCCTGTCGAATCTGGCTCTGTTGATGAGTCCCTGAGGGTTCTGTCCTCGGTCTATCCTTCGATTAATAAGAGGTGGGTTACGCCTCGAGGCGTTCCTTCTGTCTTTGGTGTATGGCTGATATCTTTCTTTGTTTGGCTTTGTTTCTTTCGCTAGAAGCCTGCTTGGGTATACTGATCCTGAGGGGGCTCCTAGCTAGTCGTCTTCAGCCCTGATCTTTGACTGGTATCGGTTGTGGACGTCCGACTAGGTCACAGCGGGATACTCGACCAAATTCTGTTTCAACTGCTTTGAAGCAACCGAGTTTCATTCATTCAGACCTGGAGTGAAGGCCTGCACTGCCCAGTCATCGGAGACTGGCAGTAGTTCCATCCGTTCCATTTGAAAACGAGATACGAACTCCCGCAACATTTCGTTCTCCCTCTGCTTGATCTTGAACTCGTCAGACTTCTTTGTTGGTACTTTGATGGCACCGACATATGCCTTTATGAAGGAGTCCGCTAGCATGGCAAACGAGTCTATGGAGTTAGAAGCTAGGTTGTGATACCACATCATGGTCCCCTTCGAGAGTGTTTCCCCGAACTTCTTTAGCAAGACGAACTCGATCTTATCGTCCTTTATATCGTTGCCCTTCACGGCGCAAGTGTAAGCAGTAACGTGCTCATTGGGGTCTGAGGTCCCATTGTACTTTGGGAGGTATGGCATTCTGAACTTCTTTGGGATGGGTTTCGGAGCCGCTTCCTCTAGGAACGGCCTTTGTATGAACTTCTTCGAATCCACACCTTTCAGGATCGGGGGAGTGCCTGGAATTTGGTCGACCCTGGAGTTGTAGGTCTCGAACTTCTTGTCGTTGGCTTCTATAATTTTCTTTCCCGATTCGATCCTTCTGGTGAGGTCCTCGAGCATTTTTACGATGACGGGATCGGCCATCGACCCGTTATTGCTCAATATCTCTGGTACCTGTTCGACTGGGGGAGCTATCCCCGGTGCTACCGTGCTAGGAGTTTTCTGGTGACTTTGCAGCTGACCAATAGCAAGCTGTTATGCCTACAACATTTCAAAAATAACATGAAGGCTAACCTCCCGTTCTTCCCTGGTCAGGGTTTTTTGAGCTTCTTGTTGATCCCCTTAGCGCACACTCCTGTCAGCGTGGGAGGTTATGTCGATGCGTTGGGCGTCGCGTGAGATCGCGTCCACGGGGATTGGTTTTGGTGCATTCCTAGGGCTTTGTGGTGGCACAAGAACACCTGAAACACCCTCACTGTTTCTTCCGTGGTTCTTAAGATTGTTGTTTTCACCTCCAATCACTGAATTGGACATTTTGACCTGAAATCGAAGATCTTGGACAAGAAAAAGCGTGAAAGATAACTCGCGTTGTGTAGCTAAACTAGCAAGAAAATAATCACTATTATTTTTAGCCCCACGGTGGGCGCCAAACTGTTTACCGTGAAAATAGTAATAACAATTAAATTTGATTATGGGACTCTAAAAATACGTGATCTTTTTTTTTTTGCTAGTTGTTAAGTAGTTGATGTTATGTATGTGAGACTTAGAAATGAAATGAGAGTTAAGGATAGGGTGATAATCAAACCGATAGGTTAACAATCGGGGCCTCGAGCTTGTCGATTTAGGGGCCTCGAGGTCGATTCTGGAGCTCGGCTGGGAGCTATCGAAGGCAGTCGAAGTATGGCTAACAGTTATAATAAAATCAACGAAGGCTCTTTATGGCCAATGATAAGCAATAAATGATGAACGATATGAAGATAATAAATAAAAGCAATAATATTGAGAGAATATGTTAGAGAGTAAATAGAATGTTCTTATATATTTCGTGTGGAGCAACTGAAGCAACAGGGTTTTACACAATGACAAGGGGAAATCCCCTTTATATAGGAGGGGAATCCCAACTTAGTACAAAATATATTAACAACAAAAAGCGGAGATGGGACAGCTAGATGACACCCTGATTAAGGGTTAGGGTAGTCCACTAGGCTTTGTCAGTCCAAGCCATGTGCCTTGGGAACTCCCTATTTCTATCACAGCCGTGGTCAGCATTATCCTTAGGTTGAGCGTCGACAAACCTCGAGGTAGGAAACTCTACCATAGTCTTGCAGCCTCAAGCCTTCGAGATGATCATCTGAGGTGCCTCGATGATGAGGAATTGGACCCTCCGATTTCACCGTATACAATAGGTTCCTCCAAGAGATGGTGGAAGGATTTTGTATCGACCAGACTAGCTGGGTCACCTGCTCTTACATGGGACCAGTTCTCTCAAATATTTCTTGAGAAGTTCCTTTCTGTCACACTGAAAGAGGATTATCGTAGGCAGTTTGAGCATCTTCAACAGGGAAGTATGTCCATCACTCAGTATAAGACCCGTTTTGTGGATCTGGCCCATCATGTTATTCTTCTGCTTCCTACTGAGAGAGAGGGGGTGAGGAGGTTTATTGAGGGACTCGCTCAGCCTATCAAGTTGCAGATGGCTAAGGAGACCGGGAGTGATATTTCTTTTCATCCATCTACTAATGTCGTCAGGCGAGTCCAGATGGCCTTGCACAAGGGGGAGGTCAGGGGTCTGACAAGAGGTATCGGCATTCCGGTGGGTTTAGTGGAGCCTCGTCTGGAGGTAGGAATACTTTTGGTAGAGGCCATCCTCCTAGGCCATTTCATTCAGCACTCCATGAATCCCACGGTGCTTCCGGTGGTCGTGGCCCTCGTATGCCCAATTCCAACCAGCTAGCCTACAGTGCACCACCAGCTCCTATAAGTGCACCTCCACTCTAGAGCTTTTAGGGTGGTTACTCATATCGACAGGGTCAGTTTCAGGTTCAGCAGTCACATCAACTGAGGTCCTATTATACTTGTGGCGATCCGAGGCACATTGCTAGATTCTACCCTCGGGCATCGAGAAACTCATAGCACCAGGGTTCTGGTGCCATAGTTCCGGCATCGGGTGCTTCAACGCTCGCTCAGCCAGCTAGAGGTAGGGTTAGACAACTAGAGGTGGAGGTTAGGCTACTACAGGTGGAGCTCAGGCTGCTAGAAGTGGAGGCCAGCCAGCTTGGGCCCGTTCTAGAGATGTAGTTTAGAATGGTTGGGCCCTGCTCCGATGCTATGCTTTTCTAGCCAGGCCTAAGGCTGAGTTATTTGACTATGTTATCACAGATACTGTTTTAGTTTGTAGTAGAGATGTTTTAGTTCTATTTGATTTGGGTTCTACTTATTCCTACGTGTCATCCTATTTTGCTTCATATTTGGTTGTGCCTCGTGATTCTTTGAGTGCTCATGTGTGTGTGTCCACACTTGTGGGAGATGCTATTATTGTAGATCGTGTTTATCGTTTGTGTGTGGTTACCATTGGGAGTCTTGAGACTAGTGTAGATCTTCTACTTCTCGAAATGGTAGATTTTGATGTTATCTTGGGTATGGATTGGTTGTCACCTTATCATGCAATATTGGATTGTCATGCCAAGACGGTAACCTTAGCCTTGCCAGGGTTGCCTCGACTAGAGTGGAGAGGGAATCTTGGTCATTCTTCAACTAGGGTTATCTCTTATGTGAAGGCTCGGCATATGGTAGAGAAGGGGTGTCTAGCTTATTTGGCTTATGTCCGCGATTTTACTGCGGAGGTTCTTTCCATGGCTTCAATACCAGTTGTTCATGAGTTTCAAGAGGTGTTTCATGCAGACCTGCCAGGGATGCCTCCGGACAGGAATATTGACTTCTGTATTGATTAGGCTCTGGGCATTCGGCCTATTTCTATTCCGCCATACCGTATGGCCCCGCCAGAGTTGAAAGAATTGAAGGAGTAGCTGCAAAATTTTCTTGATAAAGGATTCATTAGACCTAGTGTCTCACCCTAGGGTGTGCCCGTGTTGTTTGTGAAGAAGAAAGATGGATCGATGAGGATGTTCATAGATTACCGGCAATTGAACAAAGTCACCATCAAGAACAAGTATCTATTATCGAGAATTGATTACTTATTTGATCTGCTTCAGGGTGCCAAAATGTTTTCACAGATTGATTTGAGGTCTGGCTACCATCAGTTAAGGATTAGGGCATCTGATATCCCTAAGACAGCTTTTTGAATCGATATGGCCATTATGAGTTTCTGGTGATGTCATTTTGGCTGACAAATGTCCTAGCAGCATTTATGGACTTGATGAACCGGGTGTTCAAACCTTATTTGGATTCCTTTTTTATTGTGTTTATTCATGATATCTTGATCTACTCCCATGGTCAAGAGGAGGATGAGCAGCATCTTCGGATCGTACTTAAGACTCTGAGAGACAGCTAGTTATATGATAAGTTTTCAAAGTGCGAGTTTTGGTTGGACTTAGTCACTTTCTTGGGGCACGTTGTAGAAGCAGAGGGAATTCAGATGGATCCTAAAAAGATTTAGGTAGTTCATAACTGGCCTAGACCCACTTCATCTACAGAGATCTGGAGTTTTTTAGGTTTGGCAGGATATTACTGTTGACTTATGGAGGGGTTCTCATTTATAGCTGCCCTATTGACTAGGTTGACTCAGAAGGGTGCCTCGTTCAGATGGTCAGACGAGTATGAGGCGAGCTTTTAGAAGCTCAAGACTGCATTGACTATGGTACCAGTGTTGGTGTTACCTACAGGTATATTGTGATGCATGTCGTATTGGTCTTGGTGCGATATTGATGTAGGATGGCAGGGTGATTGCATATGCATCGCGGTTGTTGAAGTTTCAAGAGAAGAATTGCCCTGTTCAAGACTTAGAGTTGGCAACCATTGTTCATGCGCTGAACATTTGGAGGCACTATCTTTACCGCGTGTCGTGTGAGGTATTCAAGGATCATCGGAGCTTTCAGTATTTGTTTAAACAGAAGGAGATCAATTAGAGGCGGTTGAGGTGATTGGAGCTTTTGAAAGACTATGATATCACCATCTTGTATCATCCCGGGAAGGCCAATATGGTGGCCGATGCCTTGAGTAGAAAGTCAGTGAGTATGGGCAGCCTTGCGTACATTCCAGTCGGTGAGAGACCGCTTGCATTAGATGTCCAGGCCTTGGCCAATCAGTTTGTGAGGTTGGATGTTTTTGAGCCTAGTTGTGTTCTAGCTTGTACAGTCGCTCGGTCTTCCTTGGTTGAGCGCATCAAGGAGCGGCAGTATGATGACCTTTATTTACTTGTCCTTGGGGACAAGTGTGTCACGGTAATGCCAAACAGGTTAATGTCAGAGATGATGAAATTTTGAGGATGCAGGGTCGTATTCGTGTGCCTAATATAGATGGACTTCATTATTTGATTCTCGAGGAGGCCCACAATTCCCGGTATTTTATTCATCCGGGTGCCGCAAGATGTATCAGGACTTGCGGAAGCTTTATTGGTGGAGGAGGATGAAGAAGGATATAATTGCATATGTAGCTCGCTGTCTAAATTGTCAGCAAGTAAAGTATGAGCATTAGAGACCTGGTAGTTTACTACAGAAGTTAGAGATTCCTGAGTGGAAGCGGGAACATATCACTGTGAATTTTGTTGTTGGACTCCCACGGACTCAGAGGAAGTTCGACGCGGTATGGGTTATTGTGGACAGGTTGACCAAGTCAGCGCATTTCATTCCTGTGGCAGTTACCTATTCTTATAAGCGGTTGGCAGAGATTTATATCCGCGAGATCGTCCATCTTCATGGTGTGCTCGTGTCTATCATTTTTTATTGAGGTACGCAGTTCACCTCACACTTCTGGAGGGCAGTACTGTAGGCAAGTGATTTTTGACACATCCCAAAATTTTTATATTTTAGCATGTAAATATTTAATTTAGGCATAATATAACTATTTCAACTAATTTTTACTCTTTTACTTTATTTTATTACAAGAAAAATAAAAATTACAAAAAAATATTTTAGTTTAGGCATTTTTCATAAATTTAAAAAAAATACAAAAATAGTACCTTATTTTTATCTTTATATAATTTCGAAAACACAAAAATAGTTTCATGTTAAGTTTAATTAATTAGGATTAGCTTTGGCATTGTGTAGTATTTCTATCTTATTTTAAAAGGAGTCAATTAAGATGTTAGACCACAATTTTAAGAGTTTTAGACCCCAATTCTTGCCCCAATACCCAATACCCATTAAGCCAACCCTAGAGACCCTTCTAGACTCTTCTTTGGAACAAAAAATAAATAAAAAGACCATAAGGACTTAACATAAAAAACCTAGGAACTAATTGGCAAAATACACAAAATATAAACCTAGACTCTAGACCTATAAGACCCTAGAGCTGAAAAATAAAAAGGGAGAAGAAAGAGAGAAAAGATCTGGAAAAAAGGACTGAAATAGAGAGTGACGAGAAAAACAAACGGGCAGCCTTCTTCCTCAATTGGAATTCCCGTTTCTATAGGAGAAAATTCATAGACTTTCAACTCTCTTCTCCAGTTTTAACACTACAAAATTTCCACTCATCGCACCACCATTTCCCACAAAAACCAGCCCAAAACAGTTGCAACGCACCTCTTAAATGCAGCTGAAAAATAAAGTAACAAAATTCAGCCAAAGAAGCAGCCATTTAACCCCAAAATCTCCCGAGAAACAGTCCTAAAAGCAGCAATATCAGTCGCAAAACCCAGTTGAAATCGATCTTGAAATCGGCTCCAAATAACTGCCAAACCCCGTTATAAATAGCTTCTTTCTTCTAGTTTTTGTTGTTGTGGGGATTCAAGTTTTTCGGCAGGTTTCGAGGTCGCCGGCGAGGTCCTATTTGAGTTCGACGATTGGTTTCCGGTCTCTGTTCGTTGGAATCAATTTCTCTGTATGTTGGTTTTGAGTTTAAACATTTTTGCTCCAAGCTCTGTTCAAATGTAAGACCCTCTGCGCAAATTTGAGTTTCAGAAATAAAAGACAATTAAGGTTATTCCCTTCACTATTCATTATAGATTCACATTATGTTTCTTTTTGTTGCAATTTTGGAGTGATTTGCATCTTGTTCACTATTTTTGCTTGATAAAGTGTCGATTGGTTCATTGCTTTCTCTACGATAATTGTAGAGTACGGTTAATAAATCTTTTTTAAAAGAAGTTTAGTTTTTTTTTCAAAAGAAATCTGCAGAGAGCCTTGAGGTTTGATGAATAGAACTTAGAAGAATTTTTGGGTCCATGTGTTTTAATATTAAAGAAGGTAAAAGATGAATTTAAAATGGACTTTTAAGGCGTTGAGGTCGTGATTGGGTTTTAAATGAGCCATTGAGTAGTTAAAGGGTTAACCCTCACTGAGGGCTGATATTGGCTCATAGGAGAATCAATTTTGTCACTTAGGAATTAAACATTGAATACCCAAACATTGTCCCTATTATTAAACCCAAATGTTGAACGATTTCTTGATAGAGATTGCCAACAATCTGATAAGTTGCAGATATCTCTAATTTATATTTTTATACAAAATTTTCATAACCTATGGCCTTTACTATAATCTCAAAGTCGTTTAAGGAAAAATAGTTCATGAAGTGCGTAGCTGCTTTAGGCGCGCTATTTAAAATTACTTCCCTAAACTCGGGTGCATTTATGTGACCCAAATCCAAATCTCAACAACGTTAAATAAAATGTGTCATGGACTGCAGGTGTATTTATGTGACGTGGTTCAAGATGTGTTTTAGATAACGTTGAAATTTTTCTTAAAAATAATTAAAGCGGTTATAAAGTTTAAAATTGAACCATAAGTTAAAACATGTGTTAAAATCAGATAATAGGCCAATTATAACAGTTGAGCGACCGTGCTAGAACCACGGAATTCGGGAATGCCTAACACCTTCTCTCGGGTTAATAGAATTCTTTTACCCAAATTTTTGTGTTTGCAGATTGTAAAACAGAGTCAATCTTTTCCTCGATTCGGGATTTGAACCGGTGACTTGGGACACCCTAAAACTATCCCAAGTGGCGACTCTGAATTTAATAAATAAATAAATAATCCCGTTTCGATTGTCACTTTAAGTTGGAAAAAACTCCCTTATATACCCCTTTACAGAGGTGTAGGTAAAACGGAGGTGTGACAGCTCTGGCGACTCTGCTGGGGATAAGAACCCAGAATATCTGGTTCAGGGTTCAGAATTCGAGCTTAGATGAATTGTTGTATTTGGCTTTATCTGTTATCTGATTTTATTACATGCTTGGGCCTAATGTGTTAAATGATGCTTTTACCGTTTTGATATTATCTGAACTGTATATAAACTGCTACGAAACCCTTCTCTTCTCATTTTCGGGGATGTACATGCTGGTCGTGACTCCCTATTCTGTTAGTGACATACCTTGAAATAAGAAAGAGGCTCGGATAAGTTACTGAGCCGGATGGCCTTTTGGTTCCCGATACGTAGCCCCTTCCTCGGCTCGAGTTGTCCGCTCGGGTGCACAAGTATAGAACAGTATGCCCAGGTTTTGAACCTAGAATAACTCAGCCTCATGTCGGATCCCTAGTAGGACGCTTGTTTGCATCATATGCATTTGGCTTTGGGGACTCAACACAGGGGTTGGGTCCGTCTAAGACAGGTGTATCCAAAAATAAAAGACCATATTGATGCATCTTATGTGCTACATGTTGCATTTTTGCAAGGGTAGAAAGGGTAATTTGGCGGACCAAAGATAGTTGAGGGCAAATGAAAAAAAAAAAGAGTGTGAAGTATGAAATAAAGTGAGTGGGGCCCAATTATGTTTTCTGTCACATTTTTGTTAAGGAAACAAAAGAGGTTGAAAATTCAAAAAAAAAAAGGAAAAAAAATCCAAAAAGAGTTTATATGTTTCATCATTTTTCAAAATAAAAACATATTTTCGTTGAATTAGTTATTTTTCTTTTAATTCTCGCCCGTATCAAATCTGACCGAACTACACATACCTGATTCTCGTCTTTCGGGGCGGGATACGTAGGCAACCCACATAGGGTCCAGTCTTCCTAGTAAATCTTAGGTTCTTGGATTTGCCGAGTCTTAGCCAAATTTTGTACTTCTAGCCATCTTTTGGCCAAATAAGTCATTTTGCAAAAATAGCCTAAATCATGTCTTGCATTTTTCCAACAGAAAGAGTTATTATCTCACATAGCGCTCTAGGTCTTTAACCTATTTGGTTTTAATTTTCTCATACATGTGTGGATTTACTTATCGGAGTTTGAGCATGATATAGCCCAGGACAACTAGTCAGGATCGGTCATGTAGGTGATTTTTCTTTTGATGTTTTGAGTCTATTTTTCTTTTGTTGTCTTTTATCTTCTAGCTTTGTAAAGTAATGTCGATGTCTTTGATTATTGTATTTTCTATTTTTCTATTGAAAAAAAAAGTGTGTTATAAATCAAAAATCCAAAAAAAGAGACTTTGCGTTTTTATTTCTTTTGAAAGTTTTCTTTAGAAAACCAATTCTAGAATTAAAAAAAAAAATCTTTTGAGGTGTTTCTCCTTAGGAAATTAATATCTAGAACTCCAAATAGGAATTTTTTGCGTTCATATGTCCTTTAGTATATTAGGACTAAAAATTTTTTTTTTAAAAAGAGAATTTTCTTTAGTACCCCTTTAAAGGGTTTTCTTTAAGGTATTAATTTCAAAATTCCAAAAAGATTTTCTTTTGAGGTTCTTCTTTTGGAAACTAATTCTTTTATTTTTATTAGAACTTTAGGACATTATACATAGAAGAAAAAGAGAACGACATGATTTCCTTCCTAAAAAAAGTCAAAAAATATTTTTCTCTTCTAGGAATTTTTCCTTAATAGAGAATTTGTGTCAAAAAAAAGAGAAAAAAATCCGTTAAGCCTGAGTTTAGAATAGGTTATAAAACATTAAGTCTAGAAAAAAATAGAAAAGACAGAGAGATTTGTTTCTTTTATTTCCCTTATCTCTCAGAGTAGTCATTAAGAAAAAAAATGATGAGAAAGTTAGTTTGTTCACTTTATTCTCGATTTTCCAGAACTACTCAAAGATCTGATTCATGCAGCATCATGATATGTAGGCAACCTACATAGGGTTCGATCGAATCATTTTTTTTATTTTAAAAGAAAAAGGAAAAAAGGCAAAGAAAAAAAAAAGAGAGGAAAAAGAAAAAAAGAGAGATGAAATTAGGGGATATGAGAAATGAGAGGAAAGAAAAGAGCGATAATCAGAAAGAAAAAAAGGGAAAGAAAATGAGCGAGCCAAGAAGTGTTAGAAAAGAAAGAAAAGAGAAGATTGAAATGAACAAAATTGGGATGATACCAAGTGACCTTATGACCCTCGAAGTCATTCTAGAACCATTAATTGTTGCTAGGTGCATTGCACGCAAGGTGATATTTTTGCTGTTAAATGCCTTAACGCTAACGGGATGACCCCGTTTTGTTCCTTTTGATATCTTCATAGCAGAAAGGTGGTTGGTTTGTGGTTCTTAAAGTGGTAACTCTTCTCTACAACATAAGGTCGAAAGGCAATGGCAGACAGCAACGGAATCGAGTCGGTTGATACTGGTACCCAAATGCAATTGGTTGAACAAGGCAATGGGTTGGTTGAAGAGGTAAGGATGTTGAGACAATATATGGCGGACATGTATCAGGCTTGGATGACTGGGAAGGCACCACCCCCGCCGCCACCTAGCTTCCTAGATGCTACCCTCACCCAAACTCCAGTCATAGTGCCAGATGATCCTCCATACTCTTCGGATCCACCCGTTTATCATAGCTTTCCCAACCACCCTAGTAGCTCAATCACTCATCCTCACATTACCTCTCCATAAAATTGTCCTCCTGTCATATCCGTTATTCCCAACAATGAATACCCACTCAAAGCTCATGATGCCCAATATTACCCCTCAAAGGTTGCCCACAAGGTTCCTGAGTCATACAAGAAGAGCCCTCGGGATGAGCTTCATGCTGAAAATGAAAAGGTTACAGGAAAAGAAGGGCGAGATGAGATATCCGGGAAGCTAAAAACATAGAACAGTATTTAAAGAACATGCAAGGGACGGGAGACCAGGTTAACACGACTTACAAAGAATTGTGTATGTTCCCTGACGTTCACCTGCCCGCGGGGTTTAAGGTGCCAAAGTTTAAATTATATGAGTCACACCTCCTTTTTGTGCGCCCGCCCCGAAGGGTTAAATGCGCGAGGGGGTTTTTCCAATTTAAGTGACAATATTCGAAATGAGATTATTTATTTAATTCAGAGTCACCACTTGGGAAAGGTTTGGCTTTTGGTGTCCCAAGTCACCGGTTTATCTTGAATCCCAAATCGAGGAAAATATTCGACTTTTCCAAATGAAGTCTGCGAACCAGAAATTCTAAGTAAGGAATTCTGTTGACCCAAGGGAAGGTGTTAGGCACCCTCGAATCCCGTGGTTCTAGCACGGTCGCTTAAATTGTTATAATGGCTAAATATCTGATTTAAATATATGTTATGACTTACGTGCTTTTATTAAGTTTAAACCGCTTTTATTATTATCATTTATTTTTATAGAATTGCAACGTCGTGAAAATGCATCTCGAACCACGTCACAATCAATGCACCCGTGGTCGTCGACACATTTTGACTCCGTTGAGATTCGGATTTGGGTCACATCAATGTGCACCCGTGTTTAAGAAGGTTAAATTATTAAAGGTGCGCCTAAAGCAACTAGCGTATTGTTATTTTGGGAAGGCCGTAAAATTCGCTAAACGGCCTGTCCCGAATTCTAAGTATTTTAATATATACATTTAGAGGGCCCCGCAGCTTGTGCATTTTTGTTTGTCGAGGCTCGTCTCATTTTTATTTAAAAGGATAAACCTACAGTGACTATATTTTCTATTAAGTTCATCTCTAAAATAAAAGAAAATTTCTTAATTATTTACATGCTGAAAAACGTAACTTATTTATTAAGTTACGACTAATGTGAACGGAAAATTGCGATCGCGTTTGTACAAGGAAAAACTGCTTTAATTCTACATTCTATTATTTACTAATACTAGAGCATGAGATAGATACACAATAATATCAAAAACAGATTAATTCAACTAACATTATTAGATGAAGAAGTTATACATATGCAATCCATTACTTATTAATAAATCGACTACATTTTTATATAAAGAAAGGAAAATTATATTCAAACAACAAATCTAAACAGTTCGGATTCAACAGGAACAAAGCCTGATTAATATTTCATTTTTTGCTTCAAGCCGAGATTGTACAAATGTGTACCTGGAAACAGCAGTACAAGAACAAAAGAAGTAGGAGTCAGCGACAGTAATAACGCGGCAACAGCAGGTTCAGCAACACCGCAAAACCAGTAAAAACCAGTAGAATAACCCAGTAACAGATTGAAAACTCAGCAGTGCAAAAGTACAATCGCAGTCAAAGCAGAAGAGAGAAAAGATACGAGATGCAGTAGTTTCTGACTTTTGAATGACACTCGAAGAAGAGCAAACAGAATTGTTCGAGTGAAAGTTCAAATTGTCTTTCTCTTTTACTATCACAAACTCTCTCCCAGTATAAAAGTATGTCAACTCTCAAGTGTAAAAAGAATCTGTCAACTCTCTCTAAAAATCCTCTCAATAATATTCAACTCTTTTTCTCTCCCCCAAAAAATCTCCCCTTTTAATGTTAAGAATCACTCTATATATAGCAAGACAAGTCTTCAATTCCCAAACCCCAAATTATTCCCCCAATGGCATGCTTTGTCCCACTATCAAATGTCTTCTTTATTTTAAAACTTTGTCCCCCATGCCTACATTAAATAAATGCCACATTACCAACCCATTACAATATGTCCCCCATGCCTACATTAAACAAGTACAAGATTCCTCCCCATTATGTTTTGTCTTGTCCCCCATTATATTAAACAAGTACATCAAAAACCCCACCCCATTATATTTGTCCCCCATGCTTAACATAAAGAATCAAAATAATGTTCAATTACCAAACTACCCCTCCGACCTTATTGCAATTACAAATCTACCCCCGAATGCAATGCAATTTACCAAATTACCCCTCTGCTCTAAACAATCAATTAATCATAACTCAACCAAAATATAGTCAAGATGACCAATTTCTCAACAATCTTCAACAACAATTTACATGAACATGATGAACAACACAAACTCCAAATTAATGGAAATAAATCAACCATATCGGGAACCAATCCTGGTTAATTTAGACCATTAATGGATGAACAAAGAGACAATAATACAAACAACAATATGCATGATTCAAATTAAATCAAGCAAATCACAAACAAACATGAACTCACATTCTATCACTGAATTTAATCATGAACTTCAAACAAAGATGAACATGAATTAAATCTATTTTTAGCAACAAACATGACGGATTCACATGACTCAAACAACATTAATGATTCCCGGAAAATACATAACAACATGAAACAAATTGAAGAAATAACCAATTAAATTTCAATTTGAATCTAACAAACTTTAAACTAACAAATAATCAATTAAACAACAATACAAACAGGAAAACAATTAATTAATCTTTCATTTGAAATCTGAAAAAAATTAATTTAACAAGAACACATGAACATGAACAAAACAAAAAAAATCATTTCTAACGATTTTAGATTCGAGAAATATCAAAACGAAATACGGACAAACATAAAACTCAAAAACTACTAACCGTACTGAAACGAAGAGTGTATGGACTGACTCGACGAACCTCGGCCAAAGTTCGACCACACGACGATGAACGAATTTAAGGAGCGAACCAAGCAGCGCCGAAGCAGTAGCAGCAGTTCGACGCAACGGAAGGGATGAAACAGGAGTAGCTGGGGTGCGTTCGGCTTGCTTGTAGACGACGAAGTTCGGCAAGGCAGACGACGCAACCCCGGAGGTTCGTTTGGACGACGAAAGCTACAAGCAGAAGGAGCAGCTACGACAGCCATGGATGACACGAAACAGGAGCAGCTGGGTGTGTTCGCTCGTGAAGAAACCATGGACGATGAGCTGGAACTACCATGGGACGATGAGCTGGAACTACATATCTCTGGCTAAAGGGGAATCAGGTTAATGTAGTTCGGGAAACTTTGGGTAGCTGGGACTACCATGGGATTGCAATGCTTGTTGTTACTGCTGTTGTTGTTATCACCGCTGCTTTACTGACCGCCTTATTACAACCAAATAAAAATTGAAACTGAACTAAACACTTATATGCATGTCAACTGCTAGTTACAAGATTCCTATCTATGATTCTTTTGCGACTTGATCTTGGGTCTTAGCTGATTCTGCTTGTAGACTCCGATCTGAATCTTGATGCTTGCAAGTTGTAGGCGCCTATTTATTTCTGTGATACTGAATAGGACGGGGTTGGTAGAACTCGGGACCTTGATCAAACCTTTGAACGATCCGCCTCTCGCCTTTTCGAATATCTCGGGACATCTTCTTTTTGTCTTTTTCTTCTTAGATTCTGAGTTGAGACTCATCTCGTGGGTCATTTCGATCCGTGTGGCTCGAGGTTAGACCTGCGGGAAAAACAAACGAACGAAATTTTTTTCCCCAGTTTCACTAGGAAAATTTCGTGAATTATTCGCCAAGAAGTTCATAAAATTGATGAAAGAAGATATGAATGCTTAGTTCAGGGTTGGAGCCCTAATACCGACTAGCTGGGGAGAAGTTCAGTTTTAGAGTTGAAACTCTAATACTGACCAACTGGGGAAAAGTTCAGTTTAGGGTTGGGGCCCTAATGCTGACTAAAGGAAAAGTTCAGTTTAGGGTTTAAAACCCTAATGCTGACTAAAGGAAAAAAGTTCAGTTTAGGGTTTAAAACCCTAATGCTAACTGAAAGGAAAAAGTTCAGTTTAGGGTTTGAAACCCTAATGTTGACTGAAAGGAAAGAGTTCAGTTTAGGGTTTAAAACCCTAATGCTGACTAAAGGAAAAGTTCAGTTTAGGGTTTAAAACCCTAATGCTGACTAAAGGAAAAATTCAGTTTAGGGTTTAAAACCCTAATGCTGATTGCATGGAAAAGCTCAGTTTAGGGTTTAAAACCCTAATGCTGGCTGAATGAAAAAAAGTTCAGTTTAGGGTTTAAAACCCTAATGCTGACTAAAGGAAAAATTCAGTTTAGGGTTTAAAACCCTAATGCTGACTAAAGGAAAAGTTCAGTTTAGGGTTTAAAACCCTAATGCTGACTAAAGGAAAAATTCAGTTTAGGGTTTAAAACCCTAATGTTGACTGCATGGAAAAGCTCAGTTTAGGGTTTAAAACCCTAATGCTGGCTGAATGAAAGAGTTCAGTTTAGGGTTTAAAACCCTAATGCTGACTAAAGGAAAATTTCAGTTTAGGGTTTAAAACCCTACTGCTGACTAAAAGGAAAAATTCAGTTTAGGGTTTAAAACCCTAATGTTGACTGCATGGAAAAGCTCAGTTTAGGGTTTAAAACCCTAATGCTGGCTGAATGGAAAAAGTTCAGTTTAAGGTTTAAAACCCTAATGCTGACTAAAGGGAAAATTCAGTTTAGGGTTTAAAACCCTAATGCTGACTGCATGGAAAAACTCAGTTTAGGGTTTAAAACCCTAATGCTGGCTGAATGGAAAAAGTTCAGTTTAGGGTTTAAAACCCTAATACTGACTGAATGGAAAAGTTCAGTTTAGGGTTTAAAACCCTAATGCTGATTAAAGGAAAAAGTTCAGTTTAGGGTTTAAAACCCTAATGCTAATTAAAGGAAAAAGTTCAGTTTAGGGTTTAAAACCCTAATGCTGACTAAAGGAAAAAGTTCAGTTTAGGGTTTAAAACCCTAATGTTGACTGAATGAAAGAGTTCAGTTCAGGGTTTAAAACCCTGATGCTGACTAAATGGAAAAGTTCAGTTTAGGGTTTAAAACCCTAATGCTGACTGAAAGGGAAAAGTTCAGTTTAGGGTTTAAAACCCTAATGCTGACTGGTTGGGGGTAAAGTTCGAGAATGCTAGCTAGCCTTTTTTTTTTGGATTTTCTTGTTTTAGTAGCAGATAAAAGGGAGTCTCGTAGAAACTTACCTTTCGAGTGAATTCCTTATTGTCAAAATATTTCTTGTACCCATGTACCTTCTTCTTTGGGAGACACCTGCTTCTTGCACGGTTGTCTTAGATTATACCTGTTTCAACTTTTCAGACAAAGAACAATTGTTAGTTCGGAAATGACGGTCGGTTTGGTGACCTTGATCGTTCCTGTTGCTTTGTTGCGTCCTTATTTCTGTCGCGAAGTCCCGCCGTTGATTGGATTCAAATGGCGAAACTCTTTTGACTGCTCAGGCTTTGTATTTCCAGATTCTGTGATGATTTGCCTCGTAAGGCTCTTTTTTTCTCTTTTTTTTGTGTCCCATCTTGCTTGGAGATTCTCAACGGGGATTTTATTGGGGATACTCTGTGGGGATTTGTACAAAAAGAAGCTCTGTGGGGGGAATATTTACAAAGTGGATTCTTTGTGTGGATTTTTGTACAACGGGGCATGCTGGGGATTTGTTTCAAAGCGGGCTTTCTAGGATTTGTTGGGGTAAGCTTGTTGGGGAATTTTTACAAAGGGACTCGCTGGGGATGTGCTGGGGAAATTCCAACGGGGATTTTTTTTTATTTTTATTTATTTTTATTTTATTTTATATTGGGGAGACTTTGTGGGGGATTGTACAAGGGGAGACTCTGTGGGGATTTGTACAGAACGGACTTGCTGGGGATTTGTTGGGGCAAGCTTGCTGGAGAATTTTTACAAGGGGGGGCTTTGTGGGGATTTCTTTTTTTTTTTAACTTCGTGGAGGCGATTAACCATGTGAAACCCAAACGTTTCAACTTCAATTGCCTTTATAGGCTGCCATGACCAGTCGAGGTCGTCTTGATGCCCCCTGCTGAGGCTGGGTGCCCTTTGCACATTAGCGTGTATCCAACGAAAGCCCTGTAAATCAGTCTTGCCATCCTTTCTTTGTCTTGGTTTTGGAACAGTGTTAGACCAAAAGGGATTCAAAGAGAAACAAATAATTGAATGGAGAATGAGTTTAAAACTAGAAGTGTCCCTTTCGGGGAAAGGAGAGAAGGACTTATCCGGAGTACATGCGGACTTCAATGAACATGACATGCCTTTTGGACTGGATGCCTGATCTGTGTAAACCGTCTGACTCCCAAAAATTTATCACAACTTTGCCTTGAATACCGAGGAACCTTGCTAGGACTCTGTTGATGACGGTGGTTGTGAGGATCTCATTTTCGGTCATGGGCGCCCTTTGTGGGTTTTCACGAGCTGGCATTTTCATTTCGTTTCTTACCATATCCTTATAGTGCCCGGGTGGGTGTTCACTAAACAAGACTTCTCATTTTGATTTTCTCTGCTTAGCGTCGCCTTACGGTGCCCGTGTGGGTTTTCACCAATAAGACTCTCTCATTTTATTCTTCTCATTTTGTTGTATCAGACCCAAATAAATCCATCCTCCCATTTTGAACCGCTTTGCCGATTGATTAGAAGGACTTGAACAAGGTTTGGGGTGAAAAGAATTTGGATTGAACTACAACTTTGGAACCTTTTGGGCGGGATTATTGCTGAATCGTTATAACTTCTGCCCCAGTTTCACTTTTGGGGGACTTCTTGGATTTTTGTTTTGGTGTGACTGAACCCCAAGGAGAGGTTGCCTACGTATCCTTTCGGAATCAAGTCAAACGTAGTTCAGGCCACTTTTGTTTTTGGATTTTTTGGATTTTTTTTTCTGATTTGCTTTTTTTTTGTATATATATTTTCTTATTTTCCAAATCTTTCTTCTTCTTTTTTCATTTTTCTTTTTCAATAATATTTTCAGGTTCCAAAGAGGGTAATCAAAGAAGTGTAACCAGCTCAAATGGGTTTTGCAAAGGGTTGATAGTGTTTGGGTAGCGAGAATGAAAGCCTTCGTCATCTCAAATGGACAAGATTTTATTATATAAAGGATCCAACATAGTACCTTTTGACTGTATTTGCATTGACAGTTATTTCAAGGATATTTCCTTCGATGTGTCCCAAGTACAACGCACTCTTTCTGGCAGTACTCTTGTTGTAATGTATGGACCTTTCCAATTTCGGGAATCAATTTTCCTTCAGTTGTTCCAACTCTTTGTCTTGTTTCCTTAAGCTATTCTTCATGGTGACCCAATTCTTGATTCATTATTTCGAGGTCTGACAGAGTTTTAAGATCCGGGCATGAAGTCCGCAAGCATGTCATATTATTGAAATCTGCATTTAACAGAACTAAAAGAGAATGAGAAAATTGACAAGATTTAAGAAAAGAGACATTCCGGGAAAATGAAATATCAATTTCATCTGATTTTTTTTTAAAATTTTTGAAGATAGAAGGGTTTACATAGGAAAGTAAGACAATAAAGTAAAACATCTGGATCACACCCTGAGATAATCCAGATGCAGAAAGGATAACAAGACAGGCTACCGAGACTCCCATCTGATGGGGAACTTTCAGGCTTGACAATCGTTTTTTGGCTTTTCTTCTGTCTCGGCAATGGCTGCAATAGCCTTCAGTGCCGGATCAAATTTCTCAGCTTCACAGATCATTCCGTATATTGGCCCATTTGTGAGAGTAGGCAGGGGAATGTTCATCATATTAGGAACCTTTTCGTCCCGGGGAACGATTCTTTCAGCTTCAATCAAGTTTTCAAATGCCATTTTGAGGGTCCAATGACCAACAGTCCTTTGTACCGTGCCCCACTGCTCCAGAGTGGCATTCACATCTAGTATCAGCTCGATGCGGGGAGGGGTGACTCGGTGTTTGGCCGATTTGGGGCCACTGGCTGCAGCAGACTTCGCCTGACTAGCTTTTGGAACAAGCCTGAGTATGATTCACCAACAGAGGTGAACTGATTCCTTTTGAAAAGACTCTCTTGGGTGAGGATTGAACTGAGGAACATTTGATTGGGGACTATATGGAGCTTGGTAAGGATGGGCGTTTCTGGGAGGTAGAGCTCAGTTTTGTGTATAATGTTGTGGCCGCGTGCAGGGCTGCATGTTCATCACCGCATACCAACAAAACCAATCACCTGAACAGAACCTGGCTAATTTACTCACACACACAACCTTGTTAGTTTTGAAGCATTTAACATATAGGAAATCGCAAGATGGGATGCAATGCACCTAAACAGTTAAACGCTTTTACCATGTGTTTGAACGAGTTGCATGTTTCATCCCGACCCTAAACTTGCCCTCTTCACTATGTACCTCTTTTCTTTTATTCTTGCCTCTCTTTAGTCACTCTTGATCTTATTTTTGCCGCTCTTTTATTTTTTGCACTTTTTTTTTCTTTTTTTCCTTTTTGTTTTTTTTTTCTATTTTCTTTTTCACTCGATTTTCTTTTCCCTCTTCTTTCAGTTTGTTTTTTTTTTTTCAATTTATTTTATAGCTATGATCGAATCCGATGGAGATTGCCTACGTATCATGACCCCGCATGAATCAGATCTTGCGTAGTTCGGGCCGAATGAAAGGTAAAAGCAATGAAACATTTTTTTTTCATAATAAAAAATTGGGTTTCAACACTCACAAAATGCAACCGAACGGTTATTTTTTGCAGACGTGGCCCCTTCCAAATTTCACATGAATTTTGAGGCCGGGGAGGATCATTTTACAAACTTGTCCGTTCTTTTACGAAAATAACCTTTCGACAACTGAAAGATACTCTAAGGCTACTTCGGCAAGAACGGTTTAAGACGCGACCGAAGCTGGCTCGGCTTATTATGACAAAATTCAAACGGTATTCACCCGACAGCTGAATCTTTGTTTTTTTTTTTGTTTTTTTTTCAAATTACAATAAAAACCTGGTGTTGAAAACACGGCCCTTCAGCGCCTCGGGGCGAAGGTTTTTAAGGCTGTGTGGGTCAACTGGATAAAAAATACTAAACAAGACCCAAAGGTGGCTGTTTATGCAAAGTCAGCCTTCCGGCGTCCCTTTCGGGAACATTCGGCTATTTATGACAAAACAGCATCACCTGACTTATTTATGACTCTTTTTATCGTTTTTTTTTCAAATTAGAAAACTCAATATTGCCAACACGACCTTTCAACGCCTCGGTGACGAAGATTTTAAGGTTGTGTGGGTCAACTGGACCAAACCTTAAAAAATGACCCAAAGGTGGCTGTTTATGCAAAGTCAGCCTTCCGGCGTCCCTTTCGGGAACATTCGGCTATTTATGACAAAACAGCATCACCTGACTTATTTATGACTCTTTTTATCGTTTTTCAAATTAGAAAACTCAATATTGCCAACACGGCCTTTCAACGCCTCGGTGACGAAGATTTTAAGGCTGTGTGGGTCAACTGGACCAAACCTTAAAAAATGACCCAAAGGTGGCTGTTTATGCAAAGTCAGCCTTCCGGCGTCCCTTTCGGGAACATTCGGCTATTTATGACAAAACAACATCACCTGACTTATTTATGACAGATTTAAAATTTGACATATATTTTTGGCTATTTTTAGCAAAAGGGAAGGTTGGACACCACCCAACTTATTTATGGCAAAATTTAAAATTTGACACGTTTTTATTTATTTATTGATTTTTGGCTATTTTAGCAAAAGGTGGGGTTGGACCCGATGAGGGTTGCCTACGTATCTCACATCCGGTGAGAATCAAACCGGCGTAGTTCGGGCATCGAAAATGGAGTAACTAGACTAACCCTTTTTTTGGAATTTTTGAAAGAAATGCTTTAAAAGAAGAAAGAAAATTTTGTTTATTTTGATTTTTGTTTTATTTTTTTTAAAGAAAGACTTCTAAAAATTTATTTGCTTTTGACTTGAACTTTGGAAATGTTTTTTTTTCTTTATTATTTTTTTTAAACAAAAAGAAAATGTGTTTGGTTGATTTTTTTTTGTTTGTTTTACCTTTTCTACGGGAGAAAGAATGTATATGATGTTGCCTCTTAAATTTTGAAAGAGGGACTTTTAAGAAAATGATGTGGAATTTTGAGTTTTATTTATTTACAAAAGCACTTCTAAAGAAAAATCCTAATATTTTGAAATTCAATTTTTCAAATATTTTTTTTGGACATTTTACAAAAAGGAGACTAAAAAGCAAAGAGTATTTTTTTTGGATTTTTGTTGCTGCTTTTTAATTCTTATTTCATTTTTTCATATGAAAGACTTCAGAAAGAAGGAGACTATTTATTTTTTTTATTTTTTTTATTTGAGTTTAAAGAAAACTTCTATATATTTTTTTTTTTGTATTTTCTAAAGAAACATTTATAAAGAAAGAACTAAAGAAAAATATTTTTTTTTTTGGATTTTTGAAAATTGGAGCCGGAACCGATGAGGTTTGTCTACGTATCTCACATCCGGTGAGAATCAGACCCGCGTAGTTCGGTCAAATTAACCGAATTAATTTAGAATAAAATTGTTTCCTTTTATTTTTCAACAAACAACTTCCCAAAAATAAAAGACTATTTTTCTATCTTTTTGTTTTTGTTTTTCTTAGTAAATAAAACATTTTCCCCTTTTATTATCGCAAAATTTCGGTAGAGTTTTGATAGTAATTGGGCATTGCTATTTTTCAAAGTAGAAAATTAGCCTTATACACTGTTATTTTTTTTTTATTATTATTTTTGTTTATATTTTTCAAATACTCCAAAGTCAGGCAGCATGCATGTCCGAGACAAATAAATGCACGGAAACAAATAGGATGCAACAGGATGGTCTTTTCATTTCAGGTTGCTAGTCCTAGACGGACCCAACCCCTGTGTTGAGTCCCCTAAGTCAAATGCAACATGATGCAAATAAGCGTTCCTACTAGGGATCCGGCATGAAGTCAAGTTATTCTAGGTTCGTAACCTGGGTATTTGTTCTAGACTGTGTACCCGAGCGGACAACTCGAGTCGAGGAGGGGGCTACGTACCGGGGACCCGCGAGATCGTCCGGCTTTGTAACTTGTCCGACCTCTTTCTTATTTCAGGTATTGACACTAACAGAATAGGGAGTCTCGACCAGCGAGCTTCTCCCCGGAGGTAAGAAGAGAAGGGTTTCGGCACAGTTTATATACAGTTCAGATAATATCAAAGCGGTAAAAGACAACATTTAGCACGTTATGCAAAAACATGTAATAAAGATCAGATAATAAAGCCAAATATAACAATTATTCTAAGCTCGAATTCTTGAACCCTGAACCAGTGGTTCTAAGTTTCTTCCCCAGCAGAGTCTCCAGAGCTGTCACACCTCCTTTTTGCGCGCCCGCCCCGAAGGGTTAAATGCGCGAGGGAGTTTTTCCAATTTAAGTGACAATATTCGAAATGGGATTATTTATTTAATTCAGAGTCGCCACTTGGGAAAGGTTTGGCTTTTGGTGTCCCAAGTCACCGGTTTATCTTGAATCCCAAATCGAGGAAAATATTCGACTTTTCCAAATGAAGTCTGCGAACCAGAAATTCTAAGTAAGGAATTCTGTTGACCCGAGGGAAGGTGTTAGGCACCCTCGAATCCCGTGGTTCTAGCACGGTCGCTTAAATTGTTATAATGGCTAAATATCTGATTTAAATATATGTTATGACTTACGTGCTTTTATTAAGTTTAAACCGCTTTTATTATTATCATTTATTTTTATAGAATTGCAACGTCGTGAAAATGCATCTCGAACCACGTCACAATCAATGCACCCGTGGTCGTCGACACATTTTGACTCCGTTGAGATTCGGATTTGGGTCACATCAATGTGCACCCGTGTTTAAGAAGGTTAAATTATTAAAGGTGCGCCTAAAGCAACTAGCGTATTGTTATTTTGGGAAGGCCGTAAAATTCGCTAAACGGCCTGTCCCGAATTCTAAGTATTTTAATATATACATTTAGAGGGCCCCGCAGCTTGTGCATTTTTGTTTGTCGAGGCTCGTCTCATTTTTATTTAAAAGGATAAACCTACAGTGACTATATTTTCTATTAAGTTCATCTCTAAAATAAAAGAAAATTTCTTAATTATTTACATGCTGAAAAACGTAACTTATTTATTAAGTTACGACTAATGTGAACGGAAAATTGCGATCGCGTTTGTACAAGGAAAAACTGCTTTAATTCTACATTCTATTATTTACTAATACTAGAGCATGAGATAGATACACAATAATATCAAAAACAGATTAATTCAACTAACATTATTAGATGAAGAAGTTATACATATGCAATCCATTACTTATTAATAAATCGACTACATTTTTATATAAAGAAAGGAAAATTATATTCAAACAACAAATCTAAACAGTTCGGATTCAACAGGAACAAAGCCTGATTAATATTTCATTTTTTGCTTCAAGCCGAGATTGTACAAATGTGTACCTGGAAACAGCAGTACAAGAACAAAAGAAGTAGGAGTCAGCGACAGTAATAACGCGGCAACAGCAGGTTCAGCAACACCGCAAAACCAGTAAAAACCAGTAGAATAACCCAGTAACAGATTGAAAACTCAGCAGTGCAAAAGTACAATCGCAGTCAAAGCAGAAGAGAGAAAAGATACGAGATGCAGTAGTTTCTGACTTTTGAATGACACTCGAAGAAGAGCAAACAGAATTGTTCGAGTGAAAGTTCAAATTGTCTTTCTCTTTTACTATCACAAACTCTCTCCCAGTATAAAAGTATGTCAACTCTCAAGTGTAAAAAGAATCTGTCAACTCTCTCTAAAAATCCTCTCAATAATATTCAACTCTTTTTCTCTCCCCCAAAAAATCTCCCCTTTTAATGTTAAGAATCACTCTATATATAGCAAGACAAGTCTTCAATTCCCAACCCCCAAATTATTCCCCCAATGGCATGCTTTGTCCCACTATCAAATGTCTTCTTTATTTTAAAACTTTGTCCCCCATGCCTACATTAAATAAATGCCACATTACCAACCCTTTACAATATGTCCCCCATGCCTACATTAAACAAGTACAAGATTCCTCCCCATTATGTTTTGTCTTGTCCCCCATTATATTAAACAAGTACATCAAAAACCCCACCCCATTATATTTGTCCCCCATGCTTAACATAAAGAATCAAAATAATGTTCAATTACCAAACTACCCCTCCGACCTTATTGCAATTACAAATCTACCCCCGAATGCAATGCAATTTACCAAATTACCCCTCTGCTCTAAACAATCAATTAATCATAACTCAACCAAAATATAGTCAAGATGACCAATTTCTCAACAATCTTCAACAACAATTTACATGAACATGATGAACAACACAAACTCCAAATTAATGGAAATAAATCAACCATATCGGGAACCAATCCTGGTTAATTTAGACCATTAATGGATGAACAAAGAGACAATAATACAAACAACAATATGCATGATTCAAATTAAATCAAGCAAATCACAAACAAACATGAACTCACATTCTATCACTGAATTTAATCATGAACTTCAAACAAAGATGAACATGAATTAAATCTATTTTTAGCAACAAACATGACGGATTCACATGACTCAAACAACATTAATGATTCCCGGAAAATACATAATAACATGAAATAAATTGAAGAAATAACCAATTAAATTTCAATTTGAATCTAACAAACTTTAAACTAACAAATAATCAATTAAACAACAATACAAACATGAAAACAATTAATTAATCTTTCATTTGAAATCTGAAAAAAATTAATTTAACAAGAACACATGAACATGAACAAAACAAAAAAAAAATCATTTCTAACGATTTTAGAATCGAGAAATATCAAAACGAAATACGGACAAACATAAAACTCAAAAACTACTAACCGTACTGAAACGAAGAGTGTATGGACTGACTCGACGAACCTCGGCCAAAGTTCGACCACACGACGATGAACGAATTTAAGGAGCGAACCAAGCAGCGCCGAAGCAGTAGCAGCAGTTCGGCGCAACGGAAGGGATGAAACAGGAGTAGCTGGGGTGCGTTCGGCTTGCTTGTAGACGACGAAGTTCGGCAAGGCAGACGACGCAACCCCGGAGGTTCGTTTGGATGACGAAAGCTAAAAGCAGAAGGAGCAGCTACGGCAGCCATGGATGACGCGAAACAGGAGCAGCTGGGTGTGTTCGCTCGTGAAGAAACCATGGACGATGAGCTGGAACAGATGCAACTCGCGTCCAAGTAAACACATGCAACTCAGACATGAACGATGAAGCTGGAACGAGGTCGGGGGCAAAGACTGCCATGGACGTCGAGCTTCAAACCCAAGCTTGACGTCGACGCAGCAGTCGCGGGGTTTACTTGGATGCGAGGGATGTGTTGTTGATAGGGAGGCAGCCATGGGAGCTACTCTTGCGGAAGGGGAGGTAGCCATGGATGGCTTGGGGTGTTTGGTGTTTTGGAGAAGAAGAAACCCCAAAAATGGGGGCGGATGGTTTAGGTCTCTTTTTTAGGTTTTTTTTGTTCTTTTTCTTTTTTTTTCTTTTTTTTTGTGTCTTTGAAATGCAAGATAGGGGTATTGGGTTATGGATTGGGTTAATGGGGCGGACCGGGTCGACCCATGTGGAGATGGACTGGGTCATGGAGAAGGTTGGACAAATATTTGGGCCTGGGGTTGAATTTTGAAGAAGTGGCCCAATCCGATTTTTCTTTGTATTTTTGTTCTCTTTTCTTCTTTTATTTTCTAAAACTAAATTATAAAAATACTTAAATTATTATTAAGAACTAAATTAAGTTATAAAAGCGCAAATTAACTCCCAATAACAATTAACGCACAATTAAGTAATAATTAAGCATAAAATTGTTCATTTGGACATTAAATGCTAAAAATGCAAAAGATGCCTATTTTTGTAATTTTTAATTTTTGTAAAACTAATTTAATTACTAACAATTGTAGAATGAAATCCTACATGCAAAATGCGACATATTTTTATATTTTTTATTAATTTAACAAATAAGCAAACACAGACAAATACAAATAATTATCTAAAAATATCACAAAAATACTCAAAATTGCACACCAAGGAAAATCATTTTATTATGCATTTTCTGGGAGTATTTGTCATATAGGGCAAAAATCACGTGCTTACAATATGATGGGAGTGGAGATCCGCTAGCACATCTGAGGGGTTATTGCAGTGAAATGAGAAGTGTTGGCGAGAAAGATGATTTGTTAATGGCGTATTTCAGTGAGAGCTTGACTGGGGCAGCTTTGGAATGGCATAATAGTCAAGATGTTGGGAAGTGGCATACATTGGGCGACATGGCTCAAGATTTTGTGCGACGCTTTCAGTACAATATAGACATTGTCCCAGACCGCTCCTCCCTATCTCAGATGGAAAAGAAACCCAAGGAAAGTTTTAAGGATTTTTGGCTCAGATGGAACGAACAAACTGCTCGGGATAGTCTTCCCATTGATGGAAAAGATGTTGTTGAGCCCCGCCGACGTCAGGGTCCAGTGGTCATTCTTGCTAAATGCTTTCAGTCTCAACACCGACCCCATGAACATCCCCAAACTCCATATTATCCACCCCAGCATTATCTGTCGAACAACATCCGATTATCCGTCCAACCACCAGGTCACTCCCTCCGCCGACGACAGGGTCCAGTGGTTGTTCTTGCTAAATGCTTTCAACCTCAATACCGACCCTATGAACATCCCCAAACTCCACATAATCCACCCCAGTATTATCCGCCAAACAACATCCGGTCATCTGTCCAACCACTAGGTCACTCCCTAGGGCGAGCACCAGCATCCCAAAATTCTCGTGTGCCTTCACAGCATTTTCAAGCATCCAACAATCCTAGAAAACTGAGGCATGGAGGGAAACAAAGGCAAAAAGATAATTTCACTCGCATCGGAGAATCCTACACAAGTTTGTTTGAAAAGTTAAAGCATTCTGGCCTGATTGAGCCGCTCCTCGGCTATACTCCAGACCCATATGCAAAAAGGCTTTGATCCTGCTGTACGATGTATGTACCAATCTAATGTCCAAGGGTATAGCATTGAAGATTGTTGCTCTTTGAAAAGGGAAATAGAAAGAATGATTCAACAAGGGGTAATTGTGGTCAATGACAGTGACTGGGAGCATGTGAATCCTCTTGGGAACTTGTTGACTAAAATTGATAATGTTGAAGTTGGTAATGGTCTTGGAAATATTGATGCGGAACTCAGTGGCTAAGATGTCGTGCTTGGTAATTGGAAAGACGCTCCATCTGTTGGCTAGATGGGGAGGAGTCTTGGCGGTTTATCTTGTTGTCATTTCTGTTGTCCGGGTTATTTTCAGGGTTGTAACCCAGATATTGTCTTGTGACTCAAACCTTTCTATCCTTTTATTTTGACTAGTTTGTTTAGTCGTAGTAGCTTATTTAGTGTTATCTAGGTTTGTTTCAGGTTTGTAACCCCAATTTAGTTTGCTTGTTTTGTTGTTCAAATCCTTTCACCAGCTGTCTAATGCAATTTTCTGTTTTCTGTAACTGCTAGTCATTTTTGTTTAGTTCTCTTTTCTTTTATAGTTCTTTTCTTGTTGAGTGACATGACATGCACGCATAATTCTCAGCCTGGTTTTAAAAGTCAATTTAGTCATGAATCAATGAAGCAATTTTGAAGATGTAGGGACATGCGAGGGGAAATAAGCAAAGGCATTTTGAGATCACTTCAAGCCCGAATTGTGTGAAACTAGGGAAGATAGAACATAAAGAAACCATATTGAAATGCATCCTGCCGCA
The DNA here is from genome assembly GCF_000393655.2 of Nicotiana sylvestris. Classification (NCBI taxonomy): domain Eukaryota; kingdom Viridiplantae; phylum Streptophyta; class Magnoliopsida; order Solanales; family Solanaceae; genus Nicotiana; species Nicotiana sylvestris. The sequence continues at coordinate 172,348,564 of NC_091065.1, forward strand.
TCGGGTCGAAGCTAAAGGCAAGTTCGCCCCAAATTTGCAGGGTGTCGTTCGTGGTAATGAGAGTGAGAGTGTTGTCCAATGGTGCTTTGTATTTAACAGATGTAGAAGGCAAATGTGTAGAAATGGCTATCAATTATGATGCGGTCAAAAGATATTATGTATGATTTCTTTGGTTAAGTTGTGTTTGTTTTTACTTTGCATGTTTTGAAGATTGGAATGACGAAGGCATTTTGTTATGTTATCTAAACACTTTATCCTTTGTTACCCTTTTTGAGCCTTATTTATTTCTTTTTCATACCCCTCTTTTGGAATCAGTAGTAAAGTTCAGAAACGCAAGTGCAAAATATAAGTAAAGGACAAAGAGAAAAAGAGAAAGAAAAAAATGAAGAGAGAAAGAAAAGAATGAAAAGAAAAAGAAAAAAGGAAAAAGAGAGGAAAAAACAACAAAAAGAAAAACAAAAAGAAGAAAAGAAGAGAAAGAAACAGAAAAGAAAATCACAACAAACAAAGTAATTCCTATGACATGAACTACGTTCGACCTGATTCTTTTTAAGGATACGTAGGCAGCCTCAAGATTCGATCCCATCAAAATAAAAATCCAAAAGTCCCCAAACAACGAAACTAGGGCAGAAGTTGTGGTTGTTGTGAGAAAATCTGGTTCCAAAAGTTGTAATTTTGGACCCGGTTGAGTATGTTTTGAGCCTTTTGATACCCTTTATTTCTAATCCCATCCAAAATCCCACATTACGGTCTAAAGAAAAACCTTCCGATCAGTTTTCGAGAGATGCCGAGGCGAGCAAGTAGAGGTGAATCATATCAAGGGCAACATTCCGGTCCAAACGAGAAAAATGAAAAATGAGAGAGTCTTATTGGTGAAAATCCTCACGGGCACCGTAAGGTGACGGGAGCTGAGAGAACTCAAAAATGAGAGAGTCTTATTGGTGAAAACCCTCGTGGGCACCGTAAGGCAACGGTAAGTTGAGAGAAAGAACAAAATGAGAGAGGCTTGATGGTGAAAACCTTTCGGGCACTACAAGTCGAATAAGGATTGTGAATCAGATTGGATAATCGGAGCATTGAATCCTAGTTTCACGATTTAGGGGTATAACAGGAGTTGAACATCAGACTTGCTCAACATAATAGGCCATAGGTGCATGTCATGGTCATTAGAGTTGGTATCCACATCTGATAGGTTTCTACTTTGTAGTTTTCTTGTTAGGAATCATCTCTTTCCTTTGTCCTTTACTCTGTTCCTTTTGTTTTGTTTACTTCCTCTTCCTGAGTCTGTTTGGTCAAAATAAGTGAGAAATGACTTCAAAATTTGCCACCAGCTTTCTAATTGCACAAAACGAGATCTGGCTAGCACATCAAAGTGGCATAAGTCAGGAAAGAACAGCAAGCGCACTGAGTTGGTAACAATCAACATGCTTTGGGATCCATGTGAAATACAAAGGTTTGGTATATATCAATTCATGAACAATGCAACAGATGGAGGGTGTTAGGTGAACGGATCAAAGGTATTTTCTGTGATAAGATTGACAAAGAAAGTGGTTAACCAGTGACAAGAAAGGTCTTCCGAGCAGAAATCAAAGTTATCATGGCAAATGAGGAAGCAATAGACCTCAAGGCCAGGGCCAGGGGTTTAAGTCAAGAAAGAATAACATACAAAATGAGTGGGTGGCAATTGTCGTGCTTTGAGATTCATGTGAGACTCAAAGGTTTGGTAAATATCAGTTCATGAGCAATGCAACAGATGCAGGATATTGGGTCTGAATGGAGAAGAGGTATTTTCCGTGATAAGGGCGACAGAGAAAGTGGTTAGTCAATAAACAAGCAAGGTTTTCGAGTGGAAATCAAAGTTATCATGGGAAGTGAAGGAGCAACCACCCTCAAATCAAGGCCACAAACCAACCACCATATTTTTAAACTGACAAGATTTTTCTTTGATGTGAAACAGGAGCAGAAAATTTCGTTTGCTTCGGAGAAACCTTGCATAAGGAAAAGCAAGAACCAGACAGGTTTGACAGTAAATTCTCAGGACCCTCCTGGAAAATGGGACCTAGTTTTAAAATTCAAAACAATCATGAGTAGCAAGATCTAGCATAAATGCACCCCAAAGAAATATAAGTTGGTTTCAAAGTTTTCATTCTAGAGATAGGATTCAGTTAGGAGTTGTCAGGACCCTCCTGAATAATGGGACTTAGCTTTAAGATTTCCATTAGATAACAAGATTTAGCATAAGTTCTGTTGTAGGGTAGTATAATTCAGTCATAAAAGTCGTCACTCTTAAGATAAGACTTGATTTTTGACTTTCAGGACGCTCCTAGATAATGGGATATAGTTTTAAGACCTTATTAGATAACCAGATTTAGCGGAAGTCATACCTTTAGAAAACATAATTCAGCTTTTAAAACTATCATTTAACTAGGAGTTTTCAGGACCCTCCTGGATAATGGGATCTAGCTTTCAAATTTTTAGTAATATTTGGTAACATGATTCAGTTTAATACTCACAGATGTGCCCAGCTACCAAACTGGGGCAGAAAATTTTCTTTGTTTTGTCTATTTTGTTGAAATCAGGAGCCCACCTGGAGAGCACGGGAATACAGTTCAAGTTCAGCAATCAGGCGCCCACCTGGAGAGCACGGGAATACAGTTCAAGTTCAGCAATCAGGCGCCCACCTGGAGAGTACGTGAATACAGTTCAAGTTCAGCAATCAGGTGCCCACCTGGAGAGCACGGGAATACAGTTCAAGTTCGGCAATCAGGCGCCCACCTGGAGAGTACGGGAATCCAGTTCAAGTTTTGGCAATCAGGCGCCTACCTGGAGAGCACGGGAATACAGTTCAAGTTTAGCAATCAGGCGTCTACCTGGAGAGAGCACGGGAATATAGTTCAAGTTCAGCAATCAGGCGCCCACCTGGAGAGCATGGGAATACAGTTCAAGTTCAGAAATCAGGCGCCCACCTGGAGAGCACAAGAATACAGTTCAAGTTCAGTAATTAGGCGCCCACCTGGAGAGCACGGGAATACAGTTCAAGTTCAGCAATCAAGCGCCCACCTGGAGAGTACAGGAATACAGTTCAAGTTCAACAATCAGACGTCCACTTGGAGAGCACGGGAATACAGTTCAAGTTCAAGAATCAGGCACCCACCTGGAGAGAACAGGAATATAGATAAAATTTTGGCAATCAGGTGATCACCTGGAGAGCAAGGGAGAACAACACCAGTTTTAAGGAAGGGAAACAATCTAAGTGTCGGTAATCAGGCGTCCACCTGGAGAAAAGGAAAGCATCTCATATTATAATTCGAGTTTAGTAATCAGGCCTCCACTTGAAGAAAAGGGAAAGCATCTCAGATTACAATTAAAGTCAGAAACAAAAGAAGCTCGCGGAAAGAATGTGAGTCAACAGTCCGAGCTGATCAACAGAAGTTAGTCACAATAAAGGAAAAAAAAAGAAAGGCAAGAAGTTAATCCAAATGCAGAAGTTGATGAAAGATATGAGCTTCTCAAGACATGGTTGAGGTCACAAGCACTACATGTCCGGTCTTGATCTGAAAATCTGAAGAAGAACGAGCTAGCACCTGCAACTAGCAAGCATCAAGGTTCAAATCCAAAGTCTGCATGAAGAACCATTCAAGGCTCAAGATCAAGCTTCAGAAGACTTATAGATAGGAATCTTGTAACTTATAGTTGACAGACTTAGCTAGTCTTTTTCATCTTTTGATTTTTGATGTAATAACAGGACCGTGGACCGAAAACTCGGCGGAACAACACCTCGACCGGCTCTCCACCTCGTCATACTCCATCATCTCACTTACCTCTGAACCACACTTGGCCTGATTCCTTTATAGCCAAGGATATGTAGGCAGCTCAGATACCAGGGCTCGGTCACATTCCCCTTTTCTCAGTTTTAATCTCTCCCAAATAAGGGTTGGGTCAAAAAAAACCTGTCTAGTCGTTCTTTATCTGAAAACTCTTCGCGTTTCCAGTCAAAGAGGGGCAGCTGTAGACGTGATTTTTGACCCTCCCCAAGATTTTTATATTTTAGCATGTAAATATTTAATTTAGGCATAATATAGCTATTTCAACTAATTTTTACTCTTTTACTTTATTTTATTATTAAAAAAATTAAAATTATAAAAAAATATTTTAGTTTATGTGTTATTCATAAATTTAAAAAAAAAATACAAAAATAGTACCTTATTTTTATCTTTATATAATTTCGAAAACACAAAAATAATTTCATGTTTAGTTTAATTAATTAGGATTAGCTTTGGCATTCTGTAGTATTTTTATCTTATTTTAAAAAGAGTCAATTAAGGTGTTAGACCACAATTTTAAGAGTTTTGGAGCCCAATTCTTGGACCAATACCCAATACCCACTAAGCCAACCCTAGGGACCATTCTAGACTCTTCTTTAGAACAAAAAAAAAAGACCCTAAGGACTTAACAAAAAAGACCTAGGGACTAATTGGTAAAATACACAAAATGTAAACCTAGACTCTAGACCTATAAGACCCTAGAGCTGAAAAATAAAAAGGGAGAAGAAAGAGAGAAAAGATCTGGAAAAAAAGACTGAAATAGAGAGTGACGAGAAAACAAAAACGGGCAGCCTTCTTCCTCAATTGGAATTCCCGTTTCTATAGGAGAAAATTCATAGACTTTCAGCTCTCTTCTCCAGCTTTAAAACCACAAAATTTCCACCCATTGCACCACCATTTCCCACAAAAACCAGCCCAAAACAGTTGCAACGCACCTCTTAAATGTAGCTGAAAAATAAAGTAACAAAATTCAGCCAAAGAAGCAGCCATTTAATCCCAAAATCTCCCGAGAAAAAAATCCTAAAATTAGCAACATCAGCCGCAAAACCCAGTTGAAATCGATCTTGAAATCAGCTCCAAATAACCGCCAAACCCCGTTATAAATAGCTTCTTTCTTCTAGTTTTTGTTGCTGTGGGGATTCGAGTTTTTCGGCAGGTTTCGAGGTCGCCGGCGAGGTCCTATTTGAATTAGACGATTGGTTTTCGGTCTCTGTTCATTTGAATCAATTTCTCTGTATGTTGGCTTTGAGTTTAAACATTTTTGCTCCAAACTCTGTTCAAATGTGAGAGCCTCTGCGCAAATTGAGTTTCAGAAATAAAAGACAATTAAGGTTATTCCCTTCGCTGTTCATTATAGATTCACATTATGTTTCTTTTTGTTGCAATTTTGGAGTTATTTGCATCCTATTCACTATTTTTGCTTGATAAAGTGTCGTATTAGTTCATTGCTTTCTCTACGATAATTGTAGAGTATGGTTAATTAATTTTTTTTAAAAGAAGTTTAGTTTTTTTTTCAAAAGAAATCTGCAGAGAGCCTTGAGGTTTGATAAATAGAACATAGAAGAATTTTTGGGTCCATGTGTTTTAATATTAAAGAAGGTAAAAGATGAATTTAAAATGGACTTTTAAGGCGTTGAGGCCGTGATTGGGTTTTAAATGAGCCATTGAGTAGTTAAAGGGTTAATCCTCACTGAGGGCTGATATTGGCTCATAGGAGAATCAACTTTGTCACTTAGGAATTAAACATAGAATACCCAAACGTTATCCCTGCTATTAAGCCCAAATGTTGAACGATTTCTTGATAGAGATTGCTAATAATTTGATAAGTTGTAGGTATCTCTAATTTATATTTTTCTACAATAATTTTCATAACCTATGGCCTTCACTATAATCTCAAAGTCGTTTAAGGAAAAATAGTTCATGAAGTGTGTAGCTGCTTTAGGCGCGCTATTTAAAATTACTTCCCTAAACTCGGGTGTGCATTTATGTGACCTAAATCCAAATCTCAACAACGTTAAATAAAATGTATCGTGGACCGCGGGTGCATTTATGTGACGTGGTTCAAGATGTGTTTTAGATAATGTTGAAATTTTTCTTAAAAATAATTAAAGCGGTTATAAAGTTTAAAATTGAACCATAGGTTAAAACTTGTGTTAAAATCAGATAATAGGCCAATTATAATAGTTGAGCGACCGTGCCAGAACCACGGAATTCAGGAATGCTTAACACCTTCTCCCGGGTTAACAGAATTCCTTTAGTCGAATTTCTGTGTTCGCAGACTGTAATACAGAGTCAATCTTTTTCTCGATTCGGAATTTGAACCGGTGACTTGGGACACCCTAAAACTATCCCAAGTGGCGACTCTGAATTTAATAAATAAATAATTCCGTTTCGATTGTCACTTTAAGTTGGAAAAAACTCCCTTATATACCCCTTTAAAGGGGTGTAGGTAAAAAGGAGGTGTGGCAAGTACAGCATAAGTTGGGCACATAGGTTGAGTTGAGCACAGCATTTCATCCTCAGACAGACGGATTAGTCCAAGCGCACTATTCAGATATTGGAGGATATGCTCTGCGCTTGTGTTATAGACTTCGGAGATTCTTGGGATCAGTTCTTGCCACTTGCAGAGTTTGCCTACAATAACAGATACCAGTCGAGATTCAGATGGCTCCCTATGAGGCACTATATGGGAGACGGTGTCGTTCGCCAGTTAGATGGTTTGAGTTGGAAGAGGCTCGGTTGTTGGGTACAGATTTGGTACAGGATGCCTTGGACAAGATTAAGATTATTCAGGATCGACTTCACATAGCTTAGTCTCATTAGAAGAGTTATGCTGACCATAAAGTTCATGATGTTGCATTCAAGGTTGGAGAGAGAGTGTTGCTACGGGTTTCACCCATGAAGGGTGTGATGAGGTTCGGAAAGAAGGGAAAGTTGAGCCCTAGGTATATTGCCACCTAGTTTGTCAGTAGTTCATCCAGTTTTCCATGTGTCCATGCTCCGGCAGTATCACGGTGATCCGTCCCATATGTTAGATTTCAGCTCTGTCCAGTTGGACCAGGATTTGACTTATGAGGAGGAGCTGGTGTCTATTCTAGCCCAACAAGTTCGACAGTTGAGGTCGAATGGTTATCCTTTAGTTTGAGTGTAGTGGAGAGGTCATCCTGTCGAGGCAACTACTTAGGAGTCTGAGTCGGACATGCGGAGTAGATATCCACACCTTTTTACCAGTTCAGGTACTTTTCTATGTCCGTTCAAGTATGAACAATTGCTTTAGAGGTGGAGAATGTGATAACCCCATAGGTCATCTTATGTTTTAGAACCTAATTATGTGCTTTGAAGCCTTAAATACCTCATTTTATCTCTTCTCGATTTGCGTGCGCATTCCAGGTAATTTTTCGGAAAACATTTATTTTAAAAACTGAGAAAAATATGAAATTTTGCCTTAAAATCCATTTGAGTTGACTTCGGTCAACATTTTGAGCAAACGGACCCAAATTTGTGTTTTGACGGTCTCGATGGGTCCGTATCGTGATTTGGGACTTGGGCGTATGCCTAGAATAGAATTCGGAAGTCCCTATCCCGAGTTATCACACTTTGTTGATATTTGAAAGTTTAAAAGCTTAATGACTTTGAAAGTTTGACCAATGTTTGACTTTATTGATATCAGGTCCATATTTTGGTTCCGGAATACGGTACAGGTCCATTACTATATTTGTTCCTTATCTGTCAAATTTGGTGAGAAACGGAGTTGGTTTGACGTGACTCGGACGTCCGGTTGTCAAAATAGAAGTTCATGAGTTTTCTTGAAAATTTCCTTTGATTTGATTCTCAATTCGTAGTTCTAAGTGTTATTTTGACGATTTGATCGTGCGAGCAAGTTCGTATGATATTTTTAGACTTGTGTGCATATTTGGTTTAGGGCACCGAGGGCTCGAGTGAGTTTTCGATAGGCTACAGAGTGAATTTGGACTAAGAAACATTGCTAGTGTGATTCAGTTCTGGTGCAAGCCTCAGACCTCGCCATTGTGAGGTCAGGAATCCCATTTGCGACCTCTGATAGGTTCGCATGTGCTTTTGCGAAGTGGGATTGGGATAGGCTTAATCGCATTTGTGATCAATTTGGCCGCAATTGCGGAAGATCAATGTTCGCATTTGAGAACAAATCATCACAAATGCGACGATAGAAAAAATATAAGGACTTTGTATTTGCGAACCTCAGGTCGCAAATGCGACATCTGTGACTGATCAAATAGCTAAAAAATGGGATTTTCTCCTATTCTTCAAATTTTCAAAACAAGAAAACCCTAGAGACGATTTTCCCAAGCACACTTCTTCCCCAAATCATTGGTAAGTGATTCTAGCATATTTTCTTTCAATCCTTCATTACATTTCCTAAGATTTCAACCTAAAATCTAGTGTTTTCATAGTGGAAATTGGGGGTTTGGGTAGAATTAGGAATTTTTGTAAAATTGGAATTTAGACCTCAAATTGAAGTTAGATTCCAAAACAAATTACATAACCGGGCTCAGGGGTAAATGGGTAATCGGGTTTTGGTCCGAACTTCGGGCTTGGACCAAGCGGGCCCGGGAGTTGACTTTTGTTAACTTTCTCAATAATGACCGAAATTAAATCCTTTGCAATCGCGGGTAGTTCCTAAGACTTAATTGAATTGTTTGGTTGGTAATTTTCTAGATTCTATCAGTTCGGAGGCTTGTTTGAAAGGCAAAGACGTGGTTGAGCTTTGAATTGATCCTTGGAGCAAGGTAAGTTTCGTGGTTAACTTTGACTTGAGAGATTAGGACTTGTTTGTGTATTTGCTACATGTTTAGATGTTAGATACAATGTATATATGAGGTGACGAGTAATTATGCGTTGTTGTCGGGTTAAAGCATGCGTGTGGAACTTTTTCCTTGTAATTATTGCTTACTTTGATCATGTTACCCATGTTTAGAGTAGTTACTTGTTAACTTGATTGTTCTTACTGTATTTATGGGCTTTTGTGATAACTGAGTATTGTTTCTAAAATTGAGATTGGTATTGTGGAACTATTGTTGATGTAAGGCTTGTTATGTTGATCCTATCTCTTTGTTACTACTTGTTCATTGTTTTATGGTAAGGGAGAGTGTTAATGCATGAAGGGATATGTCATGCTATATTGTGAGTGTTAATGCACGAAGGGTGATACCATGCTATATTGTGAGTGTTAATGCACGAAGGGTGATGCCGTATCTATTGATTTGTGATAAAAATGAGTGTAAAAGCATGAAGGATGATGTCGTGTCGTTATTATTGTTTCACTGTGAGGTTGAGAGTAAACGCACGAAGTTTTTATTCATTGTGTTCACTCATTTCATTTGTTAAAGGCATATTAACTGTTCTAGTTATAATTTCTGTTGTATTTCTCGTATCTTGTACCCCCTTTAGTAGTCCCCCTCCCAATAGCACATGTTTGGCTTTTATTTGTTGTTATCATGTTTGTATATTGTTATCTGCAAAGGTTTATTACATAAGTGTCTTGTCATAACCTCGTCACCACTTCGTCGAGGTTAGGCTCGACACTTACGGAGTACATGGGGTCGGTTGTACTCATACTATACTCTACACTTCTTGTGAAGACTTTGGTACTGGCCCCAGTTGTTCGTGAGGCGTAGCAGCGTGGACTTGCTCATTGGAGATTCGAGGTAGATCTATTGGTGTCCGCAGACCTTGAAGTCCCCTTCCATTTCCCCTATTTTAATGTTTCCTTTCGTTCAAATCAGTTGTATTTCTTTCAAACTCTATTGGTAGAAAAATTCTAGAAGCTCGTGAGTTGTGACTCCAGATCCAGATTGTAGTCGCTATTATGGGCACTTATGCTATTTCGCACTTAGTTTTATTTCATGTTGGCTTAATTGACCTTATTTATTGGAATTGAATAAAAGTTGGCTTAACAGTTTTCTAACATTGGCTTTCTTAGCAAGTAAAATGTTAGGCTCCATCACGATCCCGAAGGTAGGAATTTCGGGTCGTGACATAATTGCCTTGACTACCCGTTACCATATATAATTGTAACGGCTACATTGATCTCTGAAGATTTCCCGTAATCCAGATATTATCCTATCACCTTCCAAGGCTTGGCGAACTCGTTTCTCCTGAGTGACGGTGTCCTTTGATGTCTTTTTTGCAGTTGTGTATGTTACCCCTTTAGCTTTATCTGTGGAGATGGAGGCTTTGGAGGTTCTTGCTTGTTTTTCATGTATGGTTGTTTCCCCTTCCCATTGAACAGATCAGTAAGATAGTCTTGTTTCAATAGATATTCAACTTCCCCTTGCAAGAGCATGTAGTCTGTTGTTCTATGGCCATGTTTATGATGAAACTCGGACAAGAACTCCAGGTTCCTTTTAGTTCGGATCCGATCTCATCTCTTTTGGCCATTATGCCTTGTCTCTCATTTCTCTTAGAACAACCACCAATTCAGAAGTGCTGGCGTTAAAACTATAATCTCTTATTCTTGCTTGAGGGCTAGAATCGTTGCTTCGGGTGTCCCGCTCCTTTTTAAATCGGGAAGAAGAAATCGTCTCTTTTTGCCTTGGTCTTGAATCAAAATGTGAATTCTCTTGTTTAGGTTGGGAATCTCGCCCCGGAGGTCTCATATAAGGCTCGTACATGTTCTTACCAGACCTTCTCTTTGATTCCGAGCATCTAGGACCTGGCCTTTCATCTACCCTTGGCTGTGTAACTGTATCTTCTTCTATCCGCAGCTTCGTGTTGTATCGATTGTACACACCGTTCTAAATAGTTGCAGGAAACTCCCGAACTTTCTTTCAACCTCCTCGTAGCTTCTGAACTTTTCTCATTCAAATTGCATACAAATGCCATAGCAGCCCAATTATCAGGTACTCGTGGCAGCATTATTCTTTCACGTTGGAATCTATCTACGAACTCTCCGGACAATTCTGTACTCCCCAGTTTAACTTTAAAGATATCATTAATCCTTTTTTTTCAACTTCCCCCCCCCGAATGTGCCTTCATAAATGGATCTGCAAGCTCAACAAAAGAATCAATAGATTCTCAAGTAAGAGCGAATACCATGTTAGCTCCCCTTTAGTGAGAGTTTTGCCAAACTTCTTATCGAAGACTGATTTTATCTCCTGCTTGGTTAAATCATTGCCTTTCAGGCCTGTGGTGAAAGCATTAACATGATCTCGTGGGTTATATGTCCCATCAAATTTAGGGATATCAGGCATTTTAAACTTTTTGGGAATTGGCAAGGGAGTTGCACTTCTCTTCCAGGGTTGTTGTGAATATTTGTCAATATCCACACCCTTGTTCGCAGGAGGCACGCCAGGTATTTGTTCTATATGTTCATTTTGCTCCTTCAGCTGCTTCTGCAGAGTTAGTACTAAACTTTGTAAATTAGAATTATTCGGTGTACCTGATCCTCCATTGCGGGATTCATTTGGCATTTCTCTACTTCCAGAGTTAGCGAGTCTGGAACACGGATTTTCCAAGGTGGTATTCACTGGTAGATTCATTTGGAGTTTGTTATGCGTTGGGAAATCCACTAGCAAAAGCTCGTGGCGTTTCGTTCACATGTTGTGCAATCAACTGCTTCAAAGCATCTTGATCGACGATTTGGTCACCTCCCTGTTTCCCATCAATACGCAGACCTTTCAGGTGAACTTTCTCGTGAATGTTGGGGAGTAGTTGTGGTTACGTGATGTGGTAGAGTTTAACCTTGTTGATTCAGCTAGTTATTCTCATTAGCACTAGACATGTTTTGTTGCTAAAAACAAAATTTAAAAAGTGAACAGATTATCAAAGTCGCAGCAACAGAATCAATTTGTTTAACCAAAAAAAAAAAATCTCGATCAAAGCGAATATCAAGAAAAGTTCGGGTGACTGATAACCAAAATTATTTTACTTTCTTGGTAATTCAAAGAATAAAAAAAAATAATGGAAATATTATATAAGGAAAGAAAGCTTAATGTAGATCGACAATCTCTCCCAGAATTGCGGTTTGAACACTTTAAATAAAGTAAAAAACTAATTGCATATATTCATAATATTCATATGTCTTTACAAATGAGGATCGGTTCCTTATATAATGATACATAATTATAATGGTTTTCCTACTTAATTCTGCTTGTTAATGACATTAATTTCCTTGATTGTCCGTTACCATATATAATTGTTGTGGTTACATTAAAGGTTGAGATTTCCCGTAATCAAGATCAATGTTGATTTTCCTTCCTTATTTATAACAGATTCATGAATATTCCCCTTTTATGGTCTTCATTCATCTCATGCCTATTTATTCTTTTTCGGTTGTTAGGGCCGGTACCTTTTCTGATGGAACACCGGGGGGTGTTTCGTTCGTGCCTTTTCAATTCCTTTAATTCACTTAACCGAAAGTGTCATTTGTCGTCTTGTTGATGGTCCGCGTGTCTTGCCTTTTTTCCACCAATACACCTCATATAATTATTATTACGTTCAAATGATATTGTACTAGTCCTTAGCCATCTTCCATATGTAAAACGGTATCTTAGATATACGTTATCGCAATTAATTCCTTCAAACTTCACGAAATTCTTAAGGTCACTACACCATATTAGGTATTTTTAATCATAAGAATTTTTTTTCTAAACATCTTGTATTTCTCTCTTAAATGTTCGCTTATTAAACATTCCACAAATTAGAGCTATGGGGGTTGATGAATTTGCAACAACAACAAAAAAAAGCAACAAATACTTCTTATATTTTTTTTCTAAAACAGTGAATATGTAAAAATTAATTAGCGCATGTTATTGTAGACGATTGAATTTTATTTGAGTTTAAGTCCATTAAATTATTTGGACCACATGATAAAATCAAAGACATATCAGCCCAAACAATGATTACAGGCTAGAATAATTGAATTTATTATTTAAATCCAATATGCGTATATGGATTTAATTAAGAGCCTGAGTTAATTGGGCTAGTTCATCTTGTTGGACTTCAAATGATAAGCCCAAAATCCATGCCACGTGTCAAAGGACATGGCACGCCAAGTCAAATCAAGGGCCACTAAAATCATGCCACGCGCATAAGTGATGTAGCATGCCAAGTCAAATGTAAGGACCAATCAAATGTCGCCAAATATTCAAATGACATGGTTCAACCAATTATGTGCAAGCTTATCACATAGCTTTAGTGATAGGTTTGACTCAAGTTGGCCAATCAAATTGGAGGAAAAAGATATGTGTTTATCACAAGTTCCCTCCCCTCCAACTATAAATAGGGGGTCTCCATAAGGCTAAAGGGAGAAGAAAAAAGATACATATTGAAGCTCTCCTCCACAGTGGTGATTCGCAAGTCTTCCGCATAGCAAGAAGTTGTCGTCTCCAAGGGTGAGCCGCAAGTTTTCTATCCTCCACGTTTGTGGTCAAAGCCTAGCTCTGCATTCATGGTCAAATCCCAATAACAAGTGGTCCATCAATTCAACAACAAGAGAAGCTCTCGAATTGACGGCCGTGAGGAGAAGAATCAGAGGATTACATCTTTTAAACTTAAGATTGTTCAAAGATTGTAACCCGCGTAAATTATTGAAATACAAATACTTTTTTTGTAGCTATATTTCTTGTCTTGATTATTATTTTCAGGAACGAAATTTTAGTTGATACAAATTTTGGCACGCCCAGTGGGACATATCTTTTCCTCTCATCTCTTCTCTCCAACAATCAAAATTCAAGAACGCTAAATGGCTTCAAATAAAATCAACTCCGGTTCAACTTCCACCAAGGCTGCTAACTCCAAGTTCTATGATGATGTGGAAAGCATCCTCGATATTACCTTTGGAAGCTTTGGACTAGTTACGAGGAGAAAAGCAAGCTCTTTAGGACAACAAGCACCCCAAGTTCCATCTGCGTCAACCCCTATTTTCGGATCTTCATCCTCAAAAGGAGCAAGATCTTCCACAAACGTATCTGAAGAAGGAAGCGATGTTGCTGAAAAGATCAAGAAAACTCTTGCTCTGCTTGACCTCTCCTGATCCAAGCACTCTGCTGTGAAGGAAGATGATGATGCTTCAAGTGATGGGTCCTCCTCACTTACACCACATAGCGTGAGCCGATCAAGGATCAATCATTCAGTCGCCTTATGAAGAAAGGTGTCCCTTTCAAATGGGACCAAGCATGCAGTAATGCCTTTGAGAGCATTAAATCCTACTTGATGAAGCCTCCAGTTTTAGCAGCCCCTATACCTGGAAAGCTATTGATACTATACATTGCGGCACAAGAAAGGTCCGTTGGAGCACTGTTGGCCCAAGAAAATAGTGAAGGGAAAGAAAACTCTCTTTACTACTTGAGCAGGATGATGACACCGAACGAGCTGAATTATAGCTTGTTTGGCCAAGCTTCTCAAGACAAAAAAGTGCCTTTTTCCCTAATTTGAGGTGTTTGGCCAAACTTATTTGGGAAAAAAATGTGCTTTTGGGAAGAAGCAGAAGCAGTTTCAGAGAAGCAGAAAAAAGTAGCTTCTTTCCAAAAGCAGAAGCAGAAGCAGTTTTTGCTTTTCTTCTTACCTAAAATACCCTTAACAAAATATAGTATATACCAAAATAACCCTTAAACCTAATACTTAGGATATTAATTTATAAATATTTCTTCTTATTTTTAGGAAACTTTCTAATATATAGTGTCTTTAGGGGTGAATGCTTTTATATTTGTTGAAGGAATTTTAATATATTTAACTTATATTAAAAGAATTAAGTACTTTTTAATTTTATTTTCATATTTTACTTAAATAAAATGAATTTTTTTTAATTATTGCATGTAATAACAAAATCTTGATATTATTTACTTATAATATTAATTATTAAGTAAATCTATTCATGTCCTTATTCGTAATTTGACATTTAAAAGCACTTTCTAAAAAGCTTGGCCAAACACAAATTATTTCTCAAAAGTGCTTCTCAGACTGATTAGCCAAACACAAACTGATTCTCTCCAAAAGTACTTTTTTCAAAAGCACTTCTCAAAATAAGCTGATTTCTCCAGCTTGGCCAAACATGCTATTATTCGCCAATTGAAAAGTTGTGTTTGTCGCTAGTCTTCTCAATTCAAAAGTTGAAGCATTACTTTCAATCTCATATTGTTCGTCTTGTTTCTAAGGCAAATCCCATCAAGTTTGTGATGTCAAAACCTATTCGTAGCGATCGACTAGTGAGATTGTACCTCTAATTTCAACAATTCGAGATTTTATACATTCCTCAAAAGGCTGTAAAAGGACAAGCATTGGCAGACTTCTTGGCAGATCATCTGATACCTGATGACTGGGAGCTAACCGACAAACTACCTGATGAGGATGCAATGGTCGTTGAAGTTTAACCTCCATGGAAGATGTACTTTGATGGTGCTGCACATCGTCGAGGAGCTGGTGTTGGTGTAGTATTTGTCACTTCCCAAGGTGAAGTCTTGCCCTACTCCTTCACCTTGACACAACTCTGTTCCAACAATGTTGCTAAGTACCAAGCATTAATACTTGGGCTTGAAATATGAAGCAATTGCAATTGCAAGTCTTTGGAGACTCCCAGTTAGTGGTCAATCAGCTTTTAGGTAGTTATGAGGTCAAGATGCCTGAACTATGCCCATATCATGATTACGCTAAAAAATTAATGGGTTGGCTCAGTGATGTGACTATTCAGCATGTGCCAAGGAAAGAAAACAAGAAAGCGGATGCTTTAGCTGCCCTAGCTTCATTGTTAACCCTGCTTGATCAAGCGCAAGTTATTGTCTACAAAAAATGGGTAGTACCGTCGCCAAATGAGGCTGAAGGTAAAGAAAATAAACTCAAGCATCTTGTCGCTGTTTCTGAAGTCGAGAAAGAAGAATGGAGACAACCCATTATTGATTACTTGTGTTATGGGATACTTCCAGAAAATCCGCGGAGAAGAACTGAAATCTGTCGTCGTGTACCTCGCTTCCTTTACTACAAAGATACCATATACAGAAGATCATTCGAGGGACTACTCTTGCTATGCTTAGGGGAAGATGAAACACTCCAAGCTTTACAAGAAGCGCATTCTGAGGTATGTGGGTCACACCAGTCTGGACCAAAGCTCCACTTCCATATAAAAAAGATGGGATATTATTGGCCAATGATGGTAAAAGATTGCTTGGACTATGCTCGAAGATGCAAGGCTTGTCAATTCCATGCGAATTTTATTCATCAACCTCTTGAAGTGTTGCACCCGACTGTGGAATCCTGGACGTTTGACGCTTGGGGATTGGATGTTGTTGGACCACTACCAAAGTCCTCTGGTGGGCACCTATACATCCTGGCTGCAACCGATTACTTCTCAAAATAGGCTAAAGTTGTTGCTCTTAAGGAAGTAAAGAAGGAAAATGTTGCTAATTTCATCCGAGTAAACATTATTTATCGCTTTGGCATTCCCCGTTACATAATAACGGATAATGGAAAGCCATTCGATAATAGGTTGATGAATAAGGTTTGTGATCTCTTTGGCTTCAAGAAACGTAACTCTTCGATGTACAATGCTGCCGCCAATGGTCTGGCTGAAGTATTCAACAAAACTCTATGCAACTTGCTAAAGAAAGTCGTCTCCAAATCCAAACGAGATTGGAATGACCGTATGGAAGAAGCTCTATCGGCATATAGGACGACTCACCTCACGCCAACACAAGCAACTCCGTATTCACTTGTTTATGGAGTCGAAGCCGTCTTGCCACTTGAGCGTCAAATACCTTCATTACGACTGGCTATTCAAGAAGGGATCACTGGTGAAGAAAATGCTCAACTTCGATTAGCAGAGTTGGAGGCTCTTGATGAGAAGAGGTTGGAAGCTCAACAGAGTCTTGAATGTTATCAAGCTCGATTGTCTCGTGTCTTCAATAAAAGAGTTCGCCCGAGATCCTTTCAAGTAGGAGATCAAGTCCTTATCGTACGAAGACCTATAATTACTTCCCATAAACCTGTAGGGAAGTTCACTTCAAAATGGGATGGGCCCTATGTTGTACAAGAAGCTTACTCAAGTGGGGCTTACAAGCTGGTTGATGCAGATGGCATGAGAATTAGCCCTATCAATGGCAACTTTTTGAAGAAGTACTATCCTTGAAGTTGCAACGCTCCTCGACGTATGAGCCTAAACTGCAAGTTATGACGCTCCTTGATGCATGATCCTAAACTGCACGTTGCTACACTCCTGGCCCGCATGAGTCTAAACTGTGTACGGCCCAACCAAAAAAAAAGAAGTCCGCTAGGTTGAAAACCTCGCGAGAGGTGGCCTAGGAAAAAATTAGGACATAAAAAAAACAAAAAAAAATCATCCCTCTGAACTACGTTATGACTTGATCCTCTTTATCGAGGTACGTAGGCAGCT
This sequence comes from Nicotiana sylvestris, assembly GCF_000393655.2. NCBI lineage: Eukaryota > Viridiplantae > Streptophyta > Magnoliopsida > Solanales > Solanaceae > Nicotiana > Nicotiana sylvestris. The sequence goes on from NC_091065.1 coordinate 172,365,748, forward strand.
TAGACTTTCATTCTAAGTTCAGTCGCATGAGTTTTAAAAAAATAAAAGTTTGGCATCATCGGATCATTACATTAATTCTTCCAAGTGTAGAGGCACATATCTATGAGGAAAATGAGACGATTTGCGTTGAAATATAAAAGATGTTTTATTTCTTCAATAGTACAAAAGTTGATACATCCAAAAATGTAGATACAACAGGAACTAGACATTTTTCTATACAAAAGCCTAAATCATGAAGATAATCGTAAACTAGGCTTTGTTGTTGACTCGTCTAAATGCTTTTCTAAGTCTATATGACATCTCCACATTTGATGCCATTCTCAATTGTTGGTTGAAGGTCCCAATCACCATGGGAGCCGCCATTGATGAGCTTCAAGACTATCAACAAATCAAGTGCAATAGTTGGTGAAGGGGTGGCTCCACATCTTGTATGACACCTCGGTCTGATATCCAGACTCTTTGAGCTTCTTTGCGAGTCTTCAAAAGAAATAAATGAAGAGATAAGATTTGTGACGCATATAGCCAAAGCTACTACACGCAAGACTATAGAGTCAATTTCAAGAAGAAAAAAAACATTTGTAGGACAATTCAGAGAGCATAGAGCTGGAAAGCAAGCTCGACAGACGACGGGATCAACTTTGAAAAACTACTGCAGTCCATCTTGAAGACGTTTTGCTCCTAACATTTTATATGTTGTAGATTTGTATGTCTAGTTTGTCATGATTTTTTTGCCGGAACTACACGAATCTGAAAGTTACTGCAGCTACGTGGACTTTGAGAATTTTCTGTTTCTAGCTCGGAAGGAGTTATGCCACGAAACTCATATGTATTGCAGATCTCTAAGTGTACTTTCTAACAGCGCAAATGGATCTCAATTTGGAGTCTCCTAGCTCGAGATATGAATCATTCGACAGAAGTGCACAAAGCAAAAACAAACGCAAGGCGGACATCAGGAGCGAATTCAAAGTAATATCGTGACCAATCTAAAAGGAGTTCTGCCACGATATTTTCAGGTGTTGTAGGTATCAAACTTATCTTTCCGATGTTGCAGACGTCGTGGGATCCCGATACCCATAGCTTGAGATATGAAGTTTTTTACAAAAGCGCGCAAAGCTGGATTGCAAGTGCGGCAGACATTAGGAGCAATTTCAAACTACTGTTGCGGGCAATCCGAAAGGAGTTCGTCCTTGATATCTTCAAGTTGCAGAAATTGTAGTGTTCTCTCCAATGGCACAGATGGCTTGCGATTCTGACACTTGTAGATTGAGATATGAATTTTTCCACGAGTGCACACAAAGTTGAATAGCGAGTTCGGCAGATAGATGGGTGAATTTCAAAATATTGCTGCGGCTAATCTGCTCAGAATCCTTCCATGATGTTTCGGGGATTTCCTTACTCTGAGTCTTCTTTCCAGTGGCTCAGACGGCTAGCGATTTGGACGTTCCTAGCTTGAGGTATTTTTCGTTCCAATGACAGCATGCAGTGTTGTGAAGCCGAAATGACAAACTTGTGCATCACCTTCAAAAGTTCATTCCGACTTGTCCTGTTGCAAGTTTTGATTCTGCAGAACCAAGCGGATTGCAGTTTGGACACTCCTAGGTCGAGATACAGTTTTTTTAATGCAAGCATGAAATGCTATGAAGTCAAAGTAGCAGAGACACGCCAAGTGCTTGCTCGCCGAAGTTGGAAAGGCCAACTCCAAGCCTGTTCCGCGCCAATCTTCAAGAACTCTGCGCTTGCATAGAAGAATACAGTCGCTCCAACTCCAAGCCTCTTCCGCGCCAATCCGATGAGAGGTGCCATGTGCTCGCTCTTCAGGGATGAACTCGGTCTTCATCTTCGGCATGACCATGGATTTCGAAGGTAAGATGCCAAAGGACCAGACATATCGCAATTCGGATTCACCATACACAAGATATGATCTCTTTTGCAAGAAAAACAAAAAAAAAAAAAAAAAAAAAGAAAGTTCACGAGTTTGAAAGTTTACTGCGGTTAGGCCAACTTCAAGAATTTTCTGTTAAGAGCTCGAAAGGAGTTTTGCTATGGAAATCGTATGAGTTGTAAGCCTCTGAGTGTAATTTCTAACGGAGCAAACGGATTTCAATTCCGATTCCCCTAGCTCAAGATACATTGTTTTTCGCTGAAAGTACACGAATCAGAAAGTTTACTGTGGTTAGGCCAACTTCAAAACAAAAAAAGCTGTTGACAGCCCAAAAGGAGTTTTGCTATGAAATTCATATGCGTTGTAGGTCTCTAAGTTTACTTTCTAACGGATCAAACGGATTGCAATTCCGATACTCCTAACTAAAGATACATTGTTTTTCGCTGAAAGTACGCAAATCGGAAAGTTTACTGCGGTTAGGCCAACTTCAAAAAATTTCTGTTAACAGCCCAAAAGGATTTTTGCTATGAAATTCATACATGTTGAAGGTCTCTAAGTTTACTTTCTACTGGAGCAAACGGATTGCGATTCCGATACTCCTAGCTCAAGATACATTACTTTTCGTTGAAAGTACACGAGTTTGAAAGTTTACTACAGTAAGGTTGACTTCAAGAATTTTCTGTTGACAGCCCTGAAGGAGTCCTAATATGAAATGCATACATGCTGAAGGTTTCTAAGTTTACTTCCTAACAGCACAGACGGATCAGGATTCCGACACTCCTAGCTCGGGATATGATGTTCTACGCTAAAATTATGCAAACCTGTAAAGTTACTGCAGTTAGAACAAATTCAAGAAACTACTGCAACTAATCCAGAAGGAATTTTGATCTGAAATTTTGACACGAGGTTGCGGTATAAGTCTGGTTTCGGGTGCATAAACTAGACTTCGGGTTGCACCCACCTACACCAAGATATGGCTGGTTCAGCAAGAGTGGACAAAGCCGTGAAAGGAGCGAGTCATGATTGGAGGCCGCCTTCAAAAAAAAAAAATTAGTTCTGGTCGGTCCAGAAAGATATTCAATCTGAAACTTTAATATGTTGCAGCACTTGATACCTGGTTTCTAGGGGATTAAGGGTTTCGTGATTTGAGCGCTTCTAACTGAAGATATGGATTTTTTTCCACTAGAGCGCGCAAAGCTGTAAAACATATGTATCTGACTTAGAGATCAACTTCAGGAATCAGCTCGGACCAATGCGGAAGGAATTTCAAGGCGCATGAAGTGAATGACATATGTTGTAATAGAAAACAACTCTGCCGCACGTGATCTTCACTGCCTCTCCAGCATCATATCATGAAGCTTTTGCTGTGTACTATTTTCGGATCTTGGCGTAGGCCTTCAATACAAACGGACGCACTGCGAAGTCCCTAAAAAACATATGAGCAAGTCGTCCAGTTAGAATTCATCAAATACGTGCATCCAGTAAAGAGTCGCCTAAATATGTTTGTCACTGAATGGAGTCCATGGCTCGCATTTGGGAATGGTCATTCGACTGAAGCCTCCATGAGTAGATGGCTGCAACTTAAAAAAAACAGCTTTTCCACCGCAGTGGAAACTGAACCAAAAAACAAAGGGAATTCTTCTAAGAAGCATAATTAAAGCAGCGCAACAACTTTGAACACTATCAGCAAAATAACTTACCATTGTGTAGTAGACACAGCCGATCGAGCTCAAGTATTGTGACAATAAAAAGTGCCGCAGCGTTTCATTCGGCATGTCTCCAACAACGGAGCAAAGCATCTGAAAAAGCAACTTTGGTCGTTCAACGACCTTTCTTAGCAGCATCAGGAAGCAGTGATCAACAAACATAAGGTGCAACTCTGACCAGCAACACACCAAAAATGGGAATTATACAAAAGTGTAAAGATGGAGAATCGACCAAGCAAAGAACCTGAGCGTCATATGTTTTAGAAATAAACGGTTTCAGAACTATGACACCAGTTAGTTTATCTCAATTAACCTCGATATATCTGTATAATTCATCCATGCCATAATTCACAGGAAACTCAAAATTCAATGAGACAACGCAAATAAAAAGAAAGTACTTTTATTGCTCTAAGAAAAGAAATATCAATACATGATATTCGTCTCCAAAATAAGAAAGAAGCAGGGGATCCTAAATAAAAAATAAAAAATCTAAAGCTATGGAAAAGGTTTGAAGCTAAAGATTTGCTGGAGACTCGTTTTAACTGCGTCTTTCAAGAGTGACAGTTTCTCCGCTTTATCATCCGACAACGGAACATTCACCTCAATGGTATAAATCTCGCCTTCGGTAACGGTGATTTCCTTTTGACTTTTGGACAGCATCTCTTGTTGTTTATCCAGGAGCACGATGATCTTCTTCTTTTTATAGGTCAGGGCTGCTAACGGATTGCAATTCCGATACTCCTAGCTCAAGATACATTACTTTTCGTTGAAAGTACACGAGTTTGAAAGTTTACTGCAGTAAGGTTGACTTCAAGAATTTTCTGTTGACAGCCCTGAAGGAGTCCTAATATGAAATGCATACATGCTGAAGGTTTCTAAGTTTACTTCCTAACAGCACAGACGGATCAGGATTCCGACACTCCTAGCTCGGGATATGATGTTCTACGCTAAAATTATGCAAACCTGTAAAGTTACTGCAGTTAGAACAAATTCAAGAAACTACTGCAACTAATCCAGAAGGAATTTTGATCTGAAATTTTGACACGAGGTTGCGGTATAAGTCTGGTTTCGGGTGCATAAACTAGACTTCGGGTTGCACCCACCTACACCAAGATATGGCTGGTTCAGCAAGAGTGGACAAAGCCGTGAAAGGAGCGAGTCATGATTGGAGGCCGCCTTCAAAAAAAAAAAATTAGTTCTGGTCGGTCCAGAAAGATATTCAATCTGAAACTTTAATATGTTGCAGCACTTGATACCTGGTTTCTAGGGGATTAAGGGTTTCGTGATTTGAGCGCTTCTAACTGAAGATATGGATTTTTTTCCACTAGAGCGCGCAAAGCTGTAAAACATATGTATCTGACTTAGAGATCAACTTCAGGAATCAGCTCGGACCAATGCGGAAGGAATTTCAAGGCGCATGAAGTGAATGACATATGTTGTAATAGAAAACAACTCTGCCGCACGTGATCTTCACTGCCTCTCCAGCATCATATCATGAAGCTTTTGCTGTGTACTATTTTCGGATCTTGGCGTAGGCCTTCAATACAAACGGACGCACTGCGAAGTCCCTAAAAAACATATGAGCAAGTCGTCCAGTTAGAATTCATCAAATACGTGCATCCAGTAAAGAGTCGCCTAAATATGTTTGTCACTGAATGGAGTCCATGGCTCGCATTTGGGAATGGTCATTCGACTGAAGCCTCCATGAGTAGATGGCTGCAACTTAAAAAAAACAGCTTTTCCACCGCAGTGGAAACTGAACCAAAAAACAAAGGGAATTCTTCTAAGAAGCATAATTAAAGCAGCGCAACAACTTTGAACACTATCAGCAAAATAACTTACCATTGTGTAGTAGACACAGCCGATCGAGCTCAAGTATTGTGACAATAAAAAGTGCCGCAGCGTTTCATTCGGCATGTCTCCAACAACGGAGCAAAGCATCTGAAAAAGCAACTTTGGTCGTTCAACGACCTTTCTTAGCAGCATCAGGAAGCAGTGATCAACAAACATAAGGTGCAACTCTGACCAGCAACACACCAAAAATGGGAATTATACAAAAGTGTAAAGATGGAGAATCGACCAAGCAAAGAACCTGAGCGTCATATGTTTTAGAAATAAACGGTTTCAGAACTATGACACCAGTTAGTTTATCTCAATTAACCTCGATATATCTGTATAATTCATCCATGCCATAATTCACAGGAAACTCAAAATTCAATGAGACAACGCAAATAAAAAGAAAGTACTTTTATTGCTCTAAGAAAAGAAATATCAATACATGATATTCGTCTCCAAAATAAGAAAGAAGCAGGGGATCCTAAATAAAAAATAAAAAATCTAAAGCTATGGAAAAGGTTTGAAGCTAAAGATTTGCTGGAGACTCGTTTTAACTGCGTCTTTCAAGAGTGACAGTTTCTCCGCTTTATCATCCGACAACGGAACATTCACCTCAATGGTATAAATCTCGCCTTCGGTAACGGTGATTTCCTTTTGACTTTTGGACAGCATCTCTTGTTGTTTATCCAGGAGCACGATGATCTTCTTCTTTTTATAGGTCAGGGCTGCTAATTGTGTCTCGACACTCGCAAGAGCCACTTGAAGTCTTTCAGCAGACTCATTTGCCTTCCCATATTCCAACTTCGCATCATCGAGGTGTTGTTGCGCATTAGAGAGTGAATCTTGGTGTAATTCTCTACTCATCTTGGACGATCTTAAAGCATCATACTCTGTATAAGTCTTGAAGAAAGCTTCAACAAGATCCTCCAAAGTAGAAATATCAATGATATTCTCTCTTCGTATTTCCGTAAGAATCAAACTAATACTTTCCTCCAACTTCATAAAGCTATCTGTGGAATCTACAGAGAACTCTTTGATCCACTCGCATAATTCACGCCACATCACAGAAACAAAAGTTGATTTGGCACGACAAATAGTCCCATGCGGCTCTTTGCTTGAAGCACCAGGCTGCAATGGCCATGAGGAAGGCCTAAACGATTTTGGGTGCATGACCTCAGTTGTAGCAGCCGTAGCTTCACTCGTCACAGCTGGTTGGATAAACTTTCTATGAACTGGAGAAGAAGAATATGGCTTTCTAGGTGGTATTAACTCCACCGAAGAGGCTCCACCCATACCATGATACTTAGAACCATTTGGTGACTTATGGGAACTCTTTGCTGTCATACCAAGATCATCTATGTCAGCAAAGCAATCCTCAATAATGTCACCCCCAAGCTCATCATTGCATAATTCTTGAAGATCCGACTGAAAATATATATATAGAAGAAGAAGAAGAAAAAGCTGTTAGTATTCAAAAAAAAAGGAAAAAAAAATAAAGTAATAGGAATACAAACAAGAAGAACTCTACTTGTTCTGGTAATTCAGGGAATGGCATTGTTAATTAGCCCGTATCCTCATCCATAAAGGCATCATCCTCAATAATGATGGTATCTAAGGCAGCAGTACCGCAACAGACGTCACCCAACTCCTTCGCCTTCTTGTTCGGACGGTTCCAATGGTGGTCTTCGCTAGATTCACTCTCTACTGGACTGGAAGCTATAGTAATATCTCCAATACCATTTGGAACAATGGGAAGATGATTTTTCTCTTCACAAAGTGGCACAAGGTTGGGCTCTCTATCACTGCCCTAGTTTGACGAAACTAGGCACTCCTTCCTTTTGCAAGAGTCGTTGGATACCTTGGGGCAGTAGTAGTTGTCTTCAAGGCCAATGAACGTCGCCTAACTTTCTTTTTCGTCGGTGCATTCCCATCCTTCATGACTTTGGACTTGGAAAGGGTCTGGGCTGCTTGCAGAAGGTCATTTGACTTCGTCTTAGGCTTGGAAGAAGGAGAAGGTAGCTTTACTTTCAGTCGACTCGGGACCCCTTTAGATCGCACATGCACTTGATCTTGCCTTGGACTTGTCGAAACAATATGAGGGTTCTTTTTTGAAGGATCTAGTCGATGTATTGGCCACCAGTCTATGTACTCACGAGTCATTAAGGTCACATCGTTTAACGGACGTAGTGGCACAATGAATTTCAAGGAGGTACCAAGACGTGTGGATGAATCCCAAAGTTGCACTAGTGCCTGCAACGTACCATCATAGGGCTGCTCCATAAGATCTCCAGGGATGTCTTGGCAAAAACCAAACTGCCTACTAAACCTGTGAGGGTTGTAGGACTCCACGATAAAAGTAGCATCATGCCTAAGGGTGAGATAGCTAGAGCGAAGAGATATAAAAAATTCGCTGAACGAATCTGAAAGTTTGCCATTTTCCGTAAAGTGTAACTCTTTGCCGCGCAACAATGCCAAATGGTAGAGTTGACGGGCATCATCACGTTGGAACAACCTTCGAGCATCAGAAAGGTTGAAATATTTATCCACCTTCTCGCCTAAAATTTTGCATAAGGGTAAACTTCGGTTCATGTGATTAACACGATGGTGGGTCTCAAAATACTCTCCCATCCAACCACACACATAGTGTATGGGAAAAATTACATCACTTGCAATCAGGTCATTGGAAGTGGAGATCTCCCTCAAGCCATGGTATATGCTCGCAAGGAGCAGGACTGCTAAAGAGAATTTTACTCCACGAGCCATTAAGCTTGCAACTTTGAAAACACTAGCACGAACGTGGTCAACCTTCTTATTTGGAAGCACAAACTTACAGAGCCAACATGCAAGGAAAGCCGCCAAGTTAGTCTCATTTATAAGAGACTCTTCCACACCTAGCTCGATAAAGGGGGCATTCTCCTCGTTTGTTCATGGTAGGAAGGTTTTGTCTATACGTCCCGAAGGATTATGATTCTACCTCGGCTTGGTGGTCCGTACCTTTGACGTCTTTTGCAGAGGCTCAGCATACCTGCTCGGCCCTCTAAACCAGAACCCCACCCAATCATGGACGGAGAACTCATGAAATTCCCCTTTTGCAAGCCTGTGGAACGCTGAAAACAAGTATAAGCAGCTTTCTGAGAGGAATGGCTTCACTTGATGGTCCATTTCTATCAACTCCTTCGCTGAAGGAACTACTTCGTCATAAAAGGACCCATGCATGGGAAGGCCTCCAATGGTTCGCAGGTCCCATAAAAATATAGATAATTCTCCAATGAAGGTAGAAAGTGTGTTGGTGGAAGGACGCCAAAGCTCACAAAAGGCCTGAAGCACGTTGTCGTTATAATCGTACGTAAACAATGAAGCGTATATGGCATCGTAGACCTTCAGATCTTCCAAAAAAATTTTGTGGTGGGGGAGCACATCTTCTACCCACTCCCAGTAGCCGGGTATGTAGCGAACCTTGCCAAAGCCAGAAGGGGGAACATTCCAAGTGTGGAAGCATCCATTGCGATGAGAAAATTCAGACGGCGCGACTTCCCGATGAGTTGCGGACTTCAAAATAGGGACCTTCATGCTAGTTGTCACACCTCCTTTTTGCGCGCCCGCCCCTAAGGATAAATGCGCGAGGGGAGTTTTTCCAATTTAAGTGACAATATTCGAAATGGGATTATTTATTTAATTCAGAGTCGACACTTGGGAAATGTTTGGCTTTTGGTGTCCCAAGTCACCGGTTTATCTTGAATCCCAAATCGAGGAAATTTTCGACTTTTCCAAATGAAGTCTGCGAACCAGAAATTCTAAGTAAGGAATTCTGTTGACCCGAGGGAAGGTGTTAGGCACCCTCGAATCCCGTGGTTCTAGCACGGTCGCTTAAATTGTTATAATGGCTAAATATCGGATTTAAATACATGTTGTGACTTATGTGCTTTTATTAAGTTTAAAACCGCTTTTATTATTATCATTTATTTTTATAGAATTGCAACGTCATGAAAATGCATCTCGAACCACGTCACAATCAATGCACCCGTAGTTGTTAACACATTTCGACTCCGTTGAGATTTGGATTCGGGTCACATCAATGTGCACCCGAGTTTAAGAAGGTTAAATTATTAAAGGTACGCCTAAAGCAACTAGCGTATTGTTATTTTAGGAAGAGGCCGTGAAGGTTCATTAAACGACCAAATCCAAAGTCTAGTCAATGGTTATGTATTTTATTGAGGGCCCCGGCGGTTTGTGATTTATTTGGCGAGGCTCGTCTCATTTTTATTTTAAAGGATAAACCTATAGTGACTATATTTTCTATTAAGTTTGTCTCTAAAAATAAAAGAAAATCTCTTAATTATTTACATGCTGAAAACGTAACCTATTAGTTATTAGTTTACGGCTAATGCGATTGGAAAATTGCGATCGAGTTTGTACAAAGAAAAACTGCTTTCATTTTTATACTCTATTATTTACTAATGCTGGAACATGAGAGGGATACACAATAATATCAAAGCCGATTAACTATTCTTCAAGTAATTTAAACTAGCATTATTAGATGAAGAAATCATACATATGCAGCCTCATTACTCATTAATTAATCGACTACATTTTTATACAAAGAGAGGAAAATTAATATTCAAACACAGATCCAAACAAAAGAATTCAACAGGAACAGGAGCCTGATTAATATTTCATTTTTTCGCTTCAAGCCAAGAGTGTACAAATGTGTACCTGGAAACAGCAGTACAAGAACAAAAGAAGTAGGAGTCAGCAACAGTAATAACGCGGCAACAGCAGGTTCAGCAACACCGCAAAACCAGTAACAACCAGTAGAATAACCCAGTAACAGATTGAAAACTCAGCAGTGCAAAAGTACAATCGCAGTCAAAGCAGAAGAGAGAAAAGATACGAGATGCAGTAGTTTCTGACTTTTGAATAACACTCGAAGAAAAGCAAACAGAATTGTTCGAGTGAAAGTTCAAATTGTCTTTCTCTTTTACTATCACAAACTCTCTCAAGTATAAAAGTATGTCAACTCTCAAGTGTAAAAGAATCTGTCAACTCTCTCTAAAAATCCTCTCAATAATATTCAACTCTTTTTCTCTCCCCCAAAAATCCTTCTTAAAACTCTCTAGTCTTCTCCTCAATGTCAAGAAATGACTCTATATTTATAGCAAGACTTTGCCTTGAATTCCTAAACCCAAATTATTCCCCCAATGGCATGCTTTGTCCCACTATCAAATGTCTTCTTTATTTTAAAACTTTGTCCCCCATGCCTACATTAAATAAATGTCACATTACCAACTCATTACAATATGTCCCCCATGCCTACATTAAACAAGTGCAAGATTCCTCCCCATTATGTTTTGTCTTGTCCCCCATTATATTAAACAAGTACATCAAAAACCCCACCCCATTATATTTGTCCCCCATGCTTAACATAAAGAATCAAAATAATGTTCAATTACCAAACTACCCCTCCGACCTTATTGCAATTACAAATCTACCCCCGAATGCAATGCAATTTACCAAATTACCCCCATCAGCTCTAAACACTCAATTAATCATAACTTGACCGAAATATGATCAAGATGACCAATTTCTCAACAATCTTCAACAACAATTATATGAACACGATGAACAACACAACTCAAAATTAATGGAATGAATTAACCATATCGGGAACCAATCCTGGTTAATTTAGACCATGAATGTATGAGCAAAACACAACAATACAAACAACAAAATACTAAATTAAACAAATCAAAGACAACATAAACTCACATTAAATCACTGGATTTAATCATGAACTTCAAACAAAGATGAACATGAATTAAATCTATTTTTAGCAACAAACATGACGGGTTCACATGACTCAAACAACATAAATAATTTCTGAAAAATACATAACAACATGAAACAAATTGAAGAAATAATAAATTAAATTTCAATTTGAATCTAACAAATATTAAACTAGCAAACATTCACTTAAACAACAATACAAACATGGAATAAACATGAAAAATAATTAATTAATCTTTCATTTGAAATCTGAAAAATTAATTTAACAAACAACACATGAACATGAACTAAAAATTAATTCAAACGATAAAAAAAACAAACATTTGCCGATTTTAGATTCGAAAATATCAAAACAAAATACGGACAAAATAAAACTCAAAAAAACTACTAACCGGATCGAAACGACGAACAACGACCAAACAAACAACGAACTTGACGAGCCTCGACCAAAGCTCAAACCAACGATGGCGAACACGAGCAGACGACGAACGAACATGAACCTACGAAGCAATATCAGCGGTTGACAACTGAAAACCACGCCGAAGCTAAACCGGCAGTTGGCGGGGCAGAAGTGAAGCAGTAAAAGCATTCGTGGACGACGAGGTTTCAGTACAAACCCTAATGAGAGGTCGATGGACAGCGGAGACGCGACAGCTGGGGACGGGGCTTCGAACTGGACGATGAGCTTGGCCAATGGAAACAGCGGAGACGCGACAGAACTGGGTCGTGACGATGACGGGGAGGCAGCTGGAGGCGACGGGTTCTTGTTCGTTTTCTGGGTTTTTGCCGGAGAAGAACGTGACGCAGCAGCAGCATTAGCATCAACAGCTGCTACTCGACAGGGGGGTCCGATGATTCGAGCATTGGGGGTGCGAGGGTTCGTCTGGGCAGTGGCGTTTGGTGGTTGTTTGGTCGTCGACTCGACAGTGACGACGAGGGGGAAGCTGGTGGTTGACGAGGACTGTTTGGTCGAAGGTGTTTGGACGTGAGAGAGTCCGGGCTGCGTCCATGGTGGTGGTGTTCGCGGTGGGAAGGTGCTGGGTGGTGGACGCAGAAGAAGGGAGCATGGTTTGGGCAGCCATGGTTGTGAGCTTGGAGTTTTGAGAGGATGAAGAGAGGAGGCGGATGAGTTAGTCTTTAGGGTTTTTGGTTTTTTGTTATTTTTGTTTTGTTTTTGTGTTTAGACCAAAAAATGAAGAAAGGGGTTGGGTATTGGGTTAATGGGGCGGACCGGGTCGACCCGTGTGAAGTGGACTGGGTCGTGGACAATTGTTTGGGCCTGGGGTTGAAAATTGAAGAAGTGGCCCAATCCGATTTTTATTTGTATTTTTGTTATCTTTTCTTCTTTTATTTTCTAAAACTAAATTATAAAAATACTTAAATTATTATTAAGAACTAAATTAAGTTATAAAAGCGCAAATTAACTCCCAATAACAATTAACGCACAATTAAGTAATAATTAAGCATAAAATTGTTCATTTGGACATTAAATGCTAAAAATGCAAAAGATGCCTATTTTTGTAATTTTTAATTTTTGTAAAACTAATTTAATTACTAACAATTGTAGAATGAAATCCTACATGCAAAATGCGACATATTTTTATATTTTTTATTAATTTAACAAATAAGCAAACACAGACAAATACAAATAATTATCCAAAAATATCACAAAAATACTCAAAATTGCACACCAAGGAAAATCATTTTATTTTGCATTTTCTGGGAGTATTTCTCATATAGGGCAAAAATCACGTGCTTACAGCTGCCCCTCTTTGCCCGAAGACACGAAGGGTTTTCGCGCAAAGATAAAGTGAGCGATTTTTGCCTATCCGAGTACTCCGTGTGAAGCATTTTTTTTTGAAAAAGATTTAACCGAACCTCTGCTTCAAAGGTTTCCTACATATCTCTGGCTAAAGGGGAATCAGGTTAATGTAATTCGGGAAACTTTGGGTAGCTGGGACTACCATGGGATTGCAATGCTTGATGTTACTGATGTTGTTGTTGTCATCGCTGCTTTACTGACCGCCTTATTACAACCAAAGAAAAATTGAAACTGAACTAAACACTTATATGCATGTCAACTGCTAGTTACAAGATTCCTATCTATGATTCTTTTGCGACTTGATCTTGGGTCTTAGCTGATTCTGCTTGTAGACTCCGATCTGAATCTTGATGCTTGCAAGTTGTAGGCGCCTATTTATTTCTGTGATACTGAATATGACGGGGTTGGTATAACTCGGGACCTTGATCAAATCTTGGAGCGATCCGCCTTCCATTTTCTCCGGTGTCTCGGGACATCTTTTTTCTTTTTCTTCTTAGATTCTGAGTTGAGACTCATCTTGTGGGTCGTTTCGATCCGTGTGGCTCGAGGTTAGACCTGCGGGAAAAACAAATGAACGAAATTTTCTGCCCCAGTTTCACTAGGAAAAATTTCGTGAATTATTCGCCAGGAAGTTCATAAAATTGATGAAAGAGGATATGCATGCTCAGTTCAGGGTTGGAGCCCTAATATCGACTAGCTGGGGAAAGGTTCAGTTTAGAGTTGAAACTCTAATACTGACCAATTGGGGAAAAGTTCAGTTTAGGGTTTAAAACCCTAATGCTGACCAAAGGAAAAATTCAGTTTAGGGTTTAAAACACTAATGCTGACTAAAGGAAAAGTTCAGTTATGGGTTTAAAACCCTAATGCTGATTAAAGGAAAAAGTTCAGTTTAGGGTTTAAAACCCTAATGCTGACTGAAAGGGAAAGGTTCAGTTTAGGGATTAAAACCCTAATGCTTACTGAAAGGGAAAAGTTCAGTTTAGGGTTTAAAACCCTAATGCTGACTGAAAGGAAAAGTTCAGTTTAGGGTTTAAAGTCCTAATGCTGACTGGAAAGAAAAAGCTCAGTTTAGGGTTTAAAACCCTAATGCTGGCTGAATGGAAAAAGTTCAGTTTATGGTTTAAAACCCTAAGGCTGATTAAAGGAAAAAGTTCAGTTCAGGGTTTAAAACCCTAATGCTGACTAAAGGAAAGAGTTCAGTTTAGGGTTTAAAACCCTAATGCTGACATGCATGGAAAAAGCTCAGTTTAGGGTTTAAAACCCTAATGCTGGCTGAATGGAAAGAGTTCAGTTTAGGGTTTAAAACCCTAATGCTGACTAAATGGAAAAGTTCAGTTCAGGGTTTAAAACCCTGATGCTGATCAAAGGAAAAAGTTCAGTTCAGGGTTTAAAACCCTAATGCTGACTGAAAGGAAAAATTCAGTTTAGGGTTTAAAACCCTAATGCTGACTGGAAGGAAAAGCTCAGTTTAGGGTTTAAAACCCTAATGCTGGCTGAACGAAAAAAGTTCAGTTTAGGGTTTAAAACCCTAAGGCTGATTAAAGGAAAAAGTTTAGTTCAGGGTTTAAAACTCTAATGCTGACTAAAGGAAAGAGTTCAGTTTAGGGTTTAAAACCCTAATGCTGACATGCGTGGAAAAAGCTTAGTTTAGGGTTTAAAACCCTAATGCTGGCTGAATGGAAAGAGTTCAGTTTAGGGTTTAAAACCCTAATGCTGACTAAATGAAAAAGTTCAGTTCAGGGTTTAAAACCCTGATGCTGATCAAAGGAAAAAGTTCAGTTCAGGGTTTAAAGCCCTAATGCTGACTGAAAGGAAAAATTCAGTTTAGGGTTTAAAACCCTAATGCTGGCTGAATGGAAAAAAGTTCAGTTCAGGGTTTAAAACCCTAATGCTGACTAAAGGAAAAATTCAATTTAGGGTTTAAAACCCTAATGCTGACTGCATGGAAAAGCTCAGTTTAGGGTTTAAAACCCTAATGTTGGCTGAATGGAAAAAGTTCAGTTTAGGGTTTAAAACCCTAATGCTGACTGCTTGAAAAGCTCAGTTTAGGGTTTAAAACCCTAATGCTGGCTGAATGGAAAAAGTTCAGTTTAGGGTTTAAAACCCTAATGCTGACTAAAGGAAAAATTCAGTTTAGGGTTTAAAACCCTAATGCTGACTGCATGGAAAAGCTTAGTTTAGGGTTTAAAACCCTAATGCTGGCTGAATGGAAAAAGTTCAGTTTAGGGTTTAAAACCCTAATGCTGACTAAAGGGAAAATTCAGTTCAGGGTTTAAAACCCTAATGCTGACTGCATGGAAAAGCTCAGTTTAGGGTTTAAAACCATAATGCTGGCTGAATGGAAAAAGTTCAGTTTAGGGTTTAAAACCCTAATGCTGACTAAAGGGAAAATTTAGTTCAGGGTTTAAAACCCTAATGCTGACTGCATGGAAAAGCTCAGTTTAGGGTTTAAAACCCTAATGCTGACTGAAAGGAAAAAGTTCAGTTTAGGGTTTAAAACCCTAATGCTGACTAAAGGGAAAATTCAGTTTAGGGTTTAAAACCCTAATGCTGACTGAAAGGAAAAAGTTCAGTTTAGGGTTTAAAACCCTAATGCTGACTAAAGGAAAAGTTCAGTTTAGGGTTTAAAACCCTAATGCTGACTGAAAGGAAAAATTCAGTTTAGGGTTTAAGACCCTAATGCTGATTAAAGGAAAAGTTCAGTTTAGGGTTTAAAACCCTAATGCTGACTGAATGGAAAAGAGTTCAGTTTAGGGTTTAAAACCCTAATGCTGACTGGCTGGAAAGTTCAGTTTAGGGTTTAAAAACCCTAATGCTGACTAAATGAAAAGTTCAATTTAGTGTTTAAAACCCTAATGCTGACTAAAGGAAAAAGGTTCAGTTTAGGGTTTAAAACCCTAATGCTGACTAAAGGGAAAATTCAGTTTAGGGTTTAAAACCCTAATGTTGATTGCATGGAAAAGCTCAGTTTAGGGTTTAAAACCCTAATGCTGGCTGAATGGAAAAAAGTTCAGTTTAGGGTTTAAAACCCTAATGCTGACTAAAAGGAAAATTTCAGTTTAGGGTTTAAAACCCTAATGCTGATTAAAAGGAAAATTCAGTTTAGGGTTTAAAACACTAATGCTGACTGCATGGAAAAGCTCAGTTTAGGGTTTTAAACCCTAATGCTGGCTGAATGGAAAAAGTTCAGTTTAGGGTTTAAAACCCTAATGCTGACTAAAAGGAAAAGTTCAGTTTAGGGTTTAAAACCCTAATGCTGACTGCATGGAAAAGCTCAGTTTAAGGTTTAAAACCCTAATGCTGGCTGAATGGAAAAAGTTCAGTTTAGGGTTTAAAACCCTAATGCTGACTAAAAGGAAAAGTTCAGTTTAGGGTTTAAAACCCTAATGCTGATTAAAGGAAAAAGTTCAGTTTAGGGTTTAAAACCCTAATGCTGACTGATTGGAAAAGTTCAGTTTAGGGTTTAAAACCCTAATGTTGGCTGAAAAAGTTCAGTTTAGGGTTTAAAACCCTAATGCTGACTGGTTGGGGGTAAAGTTCGAGAATGCTAGCTAACCTTTTTTTGGATTTTCTTGTTTTAGTAGAAGATGAAAGGGAGTCTCATGGAAATTTACCTTTCGAGTGAGTTCCTTATTGCCAAGATATTTCTTGTACCCATGTACCTTCTTCTTTAGACGACACCTGCTTCTTGCACGGTTGTTTTGGATTATACTTGTTTCAACTTTTCAGACAAAGAACAATTGTTAGTTTGGAAATGACGGTCGGTTCGGTGACCTTGATCGATCCCAGTTGCTTTGTTGCGTCCTCATTCCTGTTGCGAAATCCTGCCATTGATTTGATTCAAATGGCGAAACTCTTTTGACTGCTCAGGCTTTGTATGTCCAGATTCTGTGATGATTTGCCTCGTAAGGCTTTTTTTTTTTTGTATCCCATCTTGTTTGGAGATTCTCAACGGGGATTTTATTGGGGATACTCTGTGGGGATTTGTACAAAAAGAAGCTCTGTGGGGGGAATATTTACAAAGTGGATTCTTTGTGTGGATTTTTGTACAACGGGGCATGCTGGGGATGTGCTGGGGAAATTCCAACGGGGATTTTTTTTTTTTTATATATATTGGGGAGACTCTGTGGGGGATTGTACAAGGGGAGACTTTGTGGGGATTTGTACAGAACGAACTTGCTGGGGATTTGTTGGGGCAAGCTTGCTGGAGAATTTTTACAAAGGGAGGCTTTGTGGGGATTTCTTTTTTTTTTAACTTCGTGGAGGCGATTAACCATGTGAAACCCAAACCTTTCAACTTCAATTGCCTTTATAGGCTGCCATGACCAGTCGAGGTCGTCTTGATGCCCCCTGCTGAGGCTGGGTGCCCTTTGCACATTAGCGTGTATCCAACGAAAGCCCTGTAAATCAGTCTTGCCATCCTTTCTTTGTCTTGGTTTTGGAACAGTGTTAGACCAAAAGGGATTCAAAGAGAAACAAATAATTGAATGGAGAATGAGTTTAAAACTAGAAGTGTCCCTTTCGGGGAAAGGAGAGAAGGACTTATCTGGAGTACATGCGGACTTCAATGAACATGACATGCCTTTTGGACTGGATGCCTGATCTGTGTAAACCGTCTGACTCCCAAAAATTTATCACAACTTTGCCTTGAATACCGAGGAACCTTGCTAGGACTCTGTTGATGACGGTGGTTGTGAGGATCTCATTTTCGGTCATGGGCGCCCTTTGTGGGTTTTCACGAGCTGGCATTTTCATTTCATTTCTTACCATCTCCTTATAGTGCCCGTGTGGGTGTTCACTAAACAAGACTTCTCATTTTGATTTTCTTTGCTTAGCGTCGCCTTACGGTGCCCGTGTGGGTTTTCACCAGCAAGACTCTCTCATTTTATTTCCTCTCATTTTGTTGTATCAGACCCAAATAAATCCATCCTCCCATTTTGAACCGCTTTGCCGATTGATCAGAAGGACTTGAACAAGGTTTGGGGTGAAAAGAATTTGGATTGAACTACAACTTTGGAACCTTTTGGGCGGGATCATTGCCGAACCATTATAACTTCTGCCCCAGTTTCACTTTTGGGGGACTTCTTGGATTTTAGTTTTGGTGTGACTGAACCCCAAGGAGAGGTTGCCTACGTATCCTTTCGGAATCAAGTCAAACGTAGTTCAGGCACTTTTGTTTTTTTTTGTTTTTTGTTTTTTTTTCTGATTTGCTTTGTTTTTCACTTCCCTTCCTTTTTCATTTTCATTGTCTCCCTTTTTTTGTATATATATTTTCTTATTTTTCCAATTCTTTCTTCTTCTTTTTTTTCTTTTTCATTTCAATTTTTTTCATTTTATTTTCAATAATATTTTCATGTTCCAAAGAGGGTAATCAAAGAAGAGTAACCAGCTCAAATAGGTTTGCAAAGGGTTGATAGTGTTTGGGTAGCGAGAATGAAAGCCTTCGTCATCTCAACCGGAAAAGATTTTATTATATAAAGGATCCAACATAGTACCTTTTGACTGCATTTGCATTGACAGTTATTTCAAGGACATTTCCTTCGATGTGTCCCAAGTACAACGCACTCTTTTTGGCAGTACTCTTGTTGTAATGTATGGACCTTTCCAATTTCGGGAATCAATTTTCCTTCAGTTGTTCCAACTCTTTGTCTTGTTTCCTTAAGCTATTCTTCATTGCGACCCAATTCTTGATTCATTATTTCGAGGTCTGGCAGAGTTTTAAGATCCGGGCATGAAGTCCGCAAGCATGTCATGTTATTGAAATCTGCGTTTAACAGAACTAAAAAGAGAATGAGAAGATTGACAAGATTTTAAGAAAAGAGACATTCCGGAAAAATGAAATATCAATTTCATTTGATTTTTTTATTTTTTTTTTATTTTTGAAGATAGAAGGGTTTACATTGGAAAGTAAGACAATAAAGTAAAACATCTGGATCACACCCTAAGACAATCCAGATGCAGAAAGGATAGCAAGACTGGCTACCGAGACTCCCGTCTGATGGGGAACTTTCAAGCTTGACAATCATTTTTTGGCTTTTCTTCTGTCTCGGCAATGGCTGCAATAGCCTTCAGTGCCGGATCAAATTCCTCAGCTTCACATATCATTCCATCTATTGGCCCATTTGTGAGAGTAGGCAGGGGAATGTTCATCATATTAGGAACCTTTTCGTCCCGGTGAACGATTCTTTCAGCTTCAATCAAGTCCTCAACTGCTATTTTGAGGGTCTAATGACCAACAGTCCTTTGTATCGTGCCCCACTGCTCCAGAGTGGCATTCACATCTAGTATTAGCTCGATGCGGGGAGGGGTGACTCGGTGTTTGGCCGATTTGGGGCCACTGGCTGCAGCAGACTTCGCCTGACTAGCTTTTGGAACAAGCCTGAGTATGATTCACCAATAGAGGTGAACTAATTCCTTTTGAAAGACTCTCTTGGGTGAGGATTGTACTGATGAACATTTGATTGGGGGACTATATGGAGCTTGGTAAGGATGGGCGTTTCTGAGAGGTGGAGCTCAGTTTTGTGTATAATGTTGTGGCGCGTGCGAGGCTGCTCATCACTGCATACCAACAAAACCAATCACCAGAACAGAACCTGGCTAATTTACTCACACACACAACCTTGTTAGTTTTGAAGCATTTAACATATAGGAAATCGCAAGATGGGATGCAATGCACCTAAACAGTTAAACGCTTTTACCATGTGTTTGAACGGGTTGCATGTTTCATCCCGACCCTAAACTAGCCCTCTTCACTATGTACCTCTTTTCTTTTATTCTTGCCTCTCTTTAGTCACTCTTGATCTTGTTTGTGCCGCTCTTTTATTTTTTTGCACTCTCTTTTTTTTCTTTTTTTTCTTTTTTGTTTTTTTTTCTATTCTCTTTTTCACTCGATTTTCTTTTTCCTTTTCTTTCAGTTTGTTTTTTTTTCTCAATTTATTTTATAGCTATGATCGAATCCGATGGAGATTGCCTACGTATCATGACCCCGCATGAATCAGATCTTGCGTAGTTCGGGCCAAATGAAAGGTAAAAGTAATGAAACATTTTTTTTCTTCATAATAAAAAATTGGGTTTCAACACTCACAAAATGCAACCGAAC
Organism: Nicotiana sylvestris; assembly: GCF_000393655.2. NCBI lineage: Eukaryota > Viridiplantae > Streptophyta > Magnoliopsida > Solanales > Solanaceae > Nicotiana > Nicotiana sylvestris. Next base: position 172,385,877 of record NC_091065.1, read on the forward strand.
GGTTATTTTTTGCAAACGTGGCCCCTTCCAAATTTCACATGAATTTTGAGGCCGGGGAGGATCATTTTACAAACTTGTCCGTTCTTTTACGAAAATAACCTTTCGACAACTGAAAGATACTCTAAGGCTACTTCGGCAAGAACGGTTTAAGACGCGACCGAAGCTGGCTCGGCTTATTATGACAAAATTCAAACGGTATTCACCCGACCGCTGACTCTTTGCTTTTTGTTTTTTTGGTTTTTTTTTTCAAATTACAATAAAAACCTGGTGTTGCAAACACGGCCCTTCAGCGCCTCGGGGCGAAGGTTTTTAAGGCTGTGTGGGTCAACTGGATAAAAAATACTAAACAAGACCCAAAGGTGGCTGTTTATGCAAAGTCAGCCTTCCGGCGTCCCTTTCGGGAACATTCGGCTATTTATGACAAAACAGCATCACCTGACTTATTTATGACTCTTTTTATCATTTTTTTTTTCAAATTAGAAAACTCAATATTGCCAACACGACCTTTCAACGCCTCAGTGACGAAGATTTTAAGGTTGTGTGGGTCAACTGGACCAAACCTTAAAAAATGACCCAAAGGTGGCTGTTTATGCAAAGTCAGCCTTCCGGCGTCCCTTTCGGGAACATTCGGCTATTTATGACAAAACAGCATCACCTGACTTATTTATGACTCTTTTTATCGTTTTTCAAATTAGAAAACTCAATATTGCCAACACGGCCTTTCAACGCCTCGGTGACGAAGATTTTAAGGTTGTGTGGGTCAACTGGACCAAACCTTAAAAAATGACCCAAAGGTGGCTGTTTATGCAAAGTCAGCCTTCCGGCGTCCCTTTCGGGAACATTCGGCTATTTATGACAAAACAGCATCACCTGACTTATTTATGACTCTTTTTATCGTTTTTTTTTCAAATTAGAAAACTCAATATTGCCAACACGGACCTTTCAACGCCTCGGTGACGAAGATTTTAAGGTTGTGTGGGTCAACTGGACCAAACCTTAAAAAATGACCCAAAGGTGGCTGTTTATGCAAAGTCAGCCTTCCGGCGTCCCTTTCGGGAACATTCGGCTATTTATGACAAAACAGCATCACCTGACTTATTTATGACTCTTTTTATCGTTTTTCAAATTAGAAAACTCAATATTGCCAACACGGCCTTTCAACGCCTCGGTGACGAAGATTTTAAGGCTGTGTGGGTCAACTGGACCAAACCTTAAAAAATGACCCAAAGGTGGCTGTTTATGCAAAGTCAGCCTTCCGGCGTCCCTTTCGGGAACATTCGGTAGTTCGGGCTCGTGAATAGAGTAAGCAAACTAACCCTTTTTTTTTGAATTTTTGAAAGAAATGCTTTAAAAGAAGAAAGAAGATTTTTTATTGTTTTGATTTTTGTTTTATTATTTTTTTTAAAGAGATACTTCTAAAAAATTATTTGCTTTTGACTTGAACTTTGGAAAAAAAAAATTCTTTATTATTTTTTAAACAAAAAGAAAATGTGTTTGGTTGATTTTTTTTTTGTTTGTTTTACCTTTCTACGGAAGAAAGAATGTATATGATGTTGCCTCTTAAATTTTGAAAGAGGGACTTTTAAGAAAATGATGTGGAATTCTGAGTTTTATTTATTTACAAAAGCACTTCTAAAGAAAAATCCTAATATTTTGAAATTCAGTTTTTCAAATATTTTCTTTTTGGACATTTTACAAAAAAGAGACTAAAAAGCAAAGAGTGTTTTTTTTGGATTTTTGTTGCTTCTTTTTAATTCTTATTTCATTTTTTCATATGAAAGACTTCAGAAAGAAGGAGACTATTTATTTTTTTTATTTTTTTATTTTTATTTGAGTTTAAAGAAAACTTCTATATTATTTTTTATTTCTTTTTTTTGTATTTTCTAAAGAAACATTTATAAAGAAAGAACTAAAGAAAAATATTTTTTTTTATTTTTAAAAATTGGGGCCGGAACCGATGAGGTTTGCCTACGTATCTCACATCCGGTGAGAATCAGACCCGCGTAGTTCGGTCAAATTAACCGAATTAATTTAGAACAAAATTCTTTCCTTTTATTTTTCAACAAACAACTTCCCAAAAATAAAAGACTATTTTTCTATCTTTTTGTTTTTCTTTTTCTTAGTAAATAAAACATTTTCCCCTTTTATTATCGCAAAATTTCGGCAGAGTTTTGACAGTAATTGGGCATTGCTATTTTTCAAAGTAGAAAATTAGCCTTATACACTGTTATTTTTTATTATTATTTTTTTTTGTTTATATTTTTCAAATACTCCAAAGTCAGGCAGCATGCATGTCCGAGACAAATAAATGCGCGGAAACAAATAGGATGCAACAAGATGGTCTTTTCATTTCAGGTTGCTAGTCCTAGACGGACCCAACCCCTGTGTTGAGTCCCCTAAGTCAAATGCAACATGATGCAAATAAGCGTTCCTACTAGGGATCCGGCATGAAGTCAAGTTATTCTAGGTTCGTAACCTGGGTATTTGTTCTAGACTGTGTACCCGAGCGGACAACTCGAGTCGAGGAGGGGGCTACGTACCGGGGACCCGCGAGATCGTCCGGCTTTGTAACTTGTCCGACCTCTTTCTTATTTCAGGTATTGACACTAACAGAATAGGGAGTCTCGACCAGCGAGCTTCTCCCCGGAGGTAAGAAGAGAAGGGTTTCGGCACAGTTTATATACAGTTCAGATAATATCAAAGCGGTAAAAGACAACATTTAGCACGTTATGCAAAAACATGTAATAAAGATCAGATAATAAAGCCAAATATAACAATTATTCTAAGCTCGAATTCTTGAACCCTGAACCAGTAGTTCTGGGTTTACATCCCCAGCAGAGTCGCCAGAGCTGTCACACCTCCTTTTTGCGCGCCCGCCCCGAAGGATAAATGCGCGAGGGGAGTTTTTCCAATTTAAGTGACAATATTCGAAATGGGATTATTTATTTAATTCAGAGTCGCCACTTGGGAAAGGTTTGGCTTTTGGTGTCCCAAGTCACCGGTTTATCTTGAATCCCAAATCGAGGAAATTTTCGACTTTTCCAAATGAAGTCTGCGAACCAGAAATTCTAAGTAAGGAATTCTGTTGACCCGAGGGAAGGTGTTAGGCACCCTCGAATCCCGTGGTTCTAGCACGGTCGCTTAAATTGTTATAATGGCTAAATATCTGATTTAAATACATGTTGTGACTTATGTGCTTTTATTAAGTTTAAACCCGCTTTTATTATTATCATTTATTTTTATAGAATTGCAACGTCATGAAAATGCATCTCGAACCACGTCACAATCAATGCACCCGTAGTTGTTAACACATTTCGACTCCGTTGAGATTTGGATTCGGGTCACATCAATGTGCACCCGAGTTTAAGAAGGTTAAATTATTAAAGGTACGCCTAAAGCAACTAGCGTATTGTTATTTTAGGAAGAGGCCGTGAAGGTTCATTAAACGACCAAATCCAAAGTCTAGTCAATGGTTATGTATTTTATTGAGGGCCCCGGCGGTTTGTGATTTATTTGGCGAGGCTCGTCTCATTTTTATTTTAAAGGATAAACCTATAGTGACTATATTTTCTATTAAGTTTGTCTCTAAAAATAAAAGAAAATCTCTTAATTATTTACATGCTGAAAACGTAACCTATTAGTTATTAGTTTACGGCTAATGCGATTGGAAAATTGCGATCGAGTTTGTACAAAGAAAAACTGCTTTCATTTTTATACTCTATTATTTACTAATGCTGGAACATGAGAGGGATACACAATAATATCAAAGCCGATTAACTATTCTTCAAGTAATTTAAACTAGCATTATTAGATGAAGAAATCATACATATGCAGCCTCATTACTCATTAATTAATCGACTACATTTTTATACAAAGAGAGGAAAATTAATATTCAAACACAGATCCAAACAAAAGAATTCAACAGGAACAGGAGCCTGATTAATATTTCATTTTTTCGCTTCAAGCCAAGAGTGTACAAATGTGTACCTGGAAACAGCAGTACAAGAACAAAAGAAGTAGGAGTCAGCAACAGTAATAACGCGGCAACAGCAGGTTCAGCAACACCGCAAAACCAGTAACAACCAGTAGAATAACCCAGTAACAGATTGAAAACTCAACAGTGCAAAAGTACAATCGCAGTCAAAGCAGAAGAGAGAAAAGATACGAGATGCAGTAGTTTCTGACTTTTGAATAACACTCGAAGAAAAGCAAACAGAATTGTTCGAGTGAAAGTTCAAATTGTCTTTCTCTTTTACTATCACAAACTCTCTCAAGTATAAAAGTATGTCAACTCTCAAGTGTAAAAGAATCTGTCAACTCTCTCTAAAAATCCTCTCAATAATATTCAACTCTTTTTCTCTCCCCCAAAAATCCTTCTTAAAACTCTCTAGTCTTCTCCTCAATGTCAAGAAATGACTCTATATTTATAGCAAGACTTTGCCTTGAATTCCTAAACCCAAATTATTCCCCCAATGGCATGCTTTGTCCCACTATCAAATGTCTTCTTTATTTTAAACTTTGTCCCCCATGCCTACATTAAATAAATGTCACATTACCAACCCATTACAATATGTCCCCCATGCCTACATTAAACAAGTGCAAGATTCCTCCCCATTATGTTTTGTCTTGTCCCCCATTATATTAAACAAGTACATCAAAAACCCCACCCCATTATATTTGTCCCCCATGCTTAACATAAAGAATCAAAATAATGTTCAATTACCAAACTACCCCTCCGACCTTATTGCAATTACAAATCTACCCCCGAATGCAATGCAATTTACCAAATTACCCCCATCAGCTCTAAACACTCAATTAATCATAACTTGACCGAAATATGATCAAGATGACCAATTTCTCAACAATCTTCAACAACAATTATATGAACACGATGAACAACACAACTCAAAATTAATGGAATGAATTAACCATATCGGGAACCAATCCTGGTTAATTTAGACCATGAATGTATGAGCAAAACACAACAATACAAACAACAAAATACTAAATTAAACAAATCAAAGACAACATAAACTCACATTAAATCACTGGATTTAATCATGAACTTCAAACAAAGATGAACATGAATTAAATCTATTTTTAGCAACAAACATGACGGGTTCACATGACTCAAACAACATAAATAATTTCTGGAAAATACATAACAACATGAAACAAATTGAAGAAATAATAAATTAAATTTCAATTTGAATCTAACAAACATTAAACTAGCAAACATTCACTTAAACAACAATACAAACATGGAATAAACATGAAAAACAATTAATCTTTCATTTGAAATCTGAAAAATTAATTTAACAAACAACACATGAACATGAACTAAAAATTAATTCAAACGATAAACAAAAAAAACATTTGCTGATTTTAGATTCGAAAATATCAAAACAAAATACGGACAAAATAAAACTCAAAAAAACTACTAACCGGATCGAAACGACGAACAACGACCAAACAAACAACGAACTTGACGAGCCTCGACCAAAGCTCAAACCAACGATGGCGAACACGAGCAGACGACGAACGAACATGAACATACGAAGCAATATCGGCGGTTGACAACTGAAAACCACGCCGAAGCTAAACCGGCAGTTGGCGGGGCAGAAGTGAAGCAGTAAAAGCATCCGTGGACGACGAGGTTTCAGTACAAACCCATATGAGAGGTCGACGGACAGCGGAGACGCGACAGCTGGGGACGGGGCTTCGAACTGGACGATGAGCTTGGCCAATAGAAACAGCGGAGACGCGACAGAACTGGGTCGTGACGATGACGGGGAGGCAGCTGGAGGCGACGGGTTCTTGTTCGTTTTCTGGGTTTTTGCCGGAGAAGAACGTGACGCAGCAGCAGCATCAGCATCAACAGCTGCTACTCGACAGGGGGGTCCAATGGTTCGAGCATTGGGGGTGCGAGGGTTCGTCTGGGCAGTGGCGTTTGGTGGTTGTTTGGTCGTCGACTCGACAGTGACGACGAGGGGGAAGCTGGTGGTTGACGGGGATTGTTTGGTCGAAGGTGTTTGGACGTGAGAGAGTCCGGGCTGCGTCCATGGTGGTGGTGTTCGCGGTGGGAAGGTGCTGGGTGGTGGACGCAGAAGAAGGGAGCATGGTTTGGGCAGCCATGGTTGTGAGCTTGGAGTTTTGAGAGGATGAAGAGAGGAGGCGGATGAGTTAGTCTTTAGGGTTTTTGGTTTTTTATTATTTTTGTTTTGTTTTTGTGTTTAGACCAAAAAATGAAGAAAGGGGTTGGGTATTGGGTTAATGGGGCGGACCGGGTCGACCCGTGTGAAGTGGACTGGGTCGTGGACAATTGTTTGGGCCTGGGGTTGAAAATTGAAGAAGTGGCCCAATCCGATTTTTATTTGTATTTTTGTTATCTTTTCTTCTTTTATTTTCTAAAACTAAATTATAAAAATACTTAAATTATTATTAAGAACTAAATTAAGTTATAAAAGCGCAAATTAACTCCCAATAACAATTAACGCACAATTAAGTAATAATTAAGCATAAAATTGTTCATTTGGACATTAAATGCTAAAAATGCAAAAGATGCCTATTTTTGTAATTTTTAATTTTTTTGTAAAACTAATTTAATTACTAACAATTGTAGAATGAAATCCTACATGCAAAATGCGACATATTTTTATATTTTTTATTAATTTAACAAATAAGCAAACACAGACAAATACAAATAATTATCCAAAAATATCACAAAAATACTCAAAATTGCACACCAAGGAAAATCATTTTATTTTGCATTTTCTGGGAGTATTTCTCATATAGGGCAAAAATCACGTGCTTACACTAGTGACCTCGCCCAAATATTCGCCCATAACATCTTTGGCCTCCCTTGTCCACCATTCTGTAAGATGAAGAGATGTGGCAGGCAGCTTTCTAACACGAGGGAAGGAACTGATCACTGGAGGATGAACTTTCAAGGTGAGAACTTTATCGGACTGATTTTGCTCGTCGCTCGTGATTTCAAGATGAGGGTGTGGCTTATTATGGTCACAAAATTGCATCTTGATTGCCAGAAGTCAAGGTTGTATACGTTGCATGAAAGGAATTGAGAAAAAAGATTAAAATTCATGAAGCATGTCCAAAACTGAAACAGAAAAATCAGATCCTGCAGCTAACTTTAAAAAAAATCATAGAAACCAGCACACAATGAATTGAAGTGCGAGTATTCGGTGTAAAAGTAGTCTCTGAAGTTTAGAATTCAAATGATCAAGTAGTGCTTGATTTTGGGCCTACGTCAAGATACAAGCTATCTAGTGAGCGCGCAAATCTGGAGACGCAATATAGCAAGATCGCAACTCTGAATTTCAGAATATTACCTGGATAAATATATTAGCTTTCTGGTCGTGATTTTTAAGCATGTCGAAGCTCCACGAGTCTACTTTCCAGCGCCATAAACCGTTTGTGATTTCGGTATTCCTTCAAAAAGTTATTAAGTTTCTCGTGACGATGCGCGAATCTAAAACCATCAGCGAATTCGAATTAAGAACCTGATTTCGAAGAGGTTACCTAAACAAATCTACGAGCTATGTGATCAGGATTTTCGGATATGTCAAGGTGCTACGAGTCTGCGTTCCAGCTCCACAAACCGTTAAGATTCAGGTGCTCCTACAACAAGTTATGAATTTTCTCCTGCAAGTTCTCCAAGCTGCCAGGAAAGTTCTGTCACAAAGACAATAAGGGAAGAACAACATTAGCTGCAAGCTTTGCTTCATCTGAGCATAATAAATTATATGATCAACCGGAAAATGAAAAGAAAGCAAGGCTAAGTCCATAACGCCGCAATAGAAGTTGGAACGATAGAAGACGTTTGTTCTATTAAGCACCATGATAAGAGGCAAACCAGACCAAAACAAGTGTATGAGGACTTACATAAAGGAAGGAAATACTCGAAAGAGTTGGTGTGAATATAATGCATCGGAATGAGTCCTTATATCGACCACCGAAGGTAGTGTTTGATTCGTTCCCAACATGGTTTCATTGAGCTGTCACTCTTTGAGAAGAACTCAAATTTCAGGATTGAGGAGTTTATATCCTAAAATTTCTGGACAAGAAAAGTTGGGTCCTAAAAGAAGACAAATTGAAAAAAAATACTACTCTCTCTTGTTCCTAAAAGAAAAGGGAGTTTTTGTTGGCATGAGTCCTAAAATATCTGGACAGGAAAACCGAGCAAGTGGAATACCAATTGAAAGTTTTTAAAAAAAATAAAAGGGCGCGACTTTCCATTTTTTTCAATTTCAAGTAGAGAACGACTTCATATAGTATTGATGGACTCAAGTCTGAAGTTATTGAGCAGGAATATCGCAAGGCGAATTCGAAAAGCCAAATCAATTCGATCCAAATGCTATATGTTGTAAATTCACAAGGTTGTATTTCCAAAATAGGAAAGGGCTTACAAGGAGTCAAGTTTGAGGTTCAGACAAGTTTGTCAATATTAGTACTTCAAGCCTCGCCGTTAAAGTTTGACAAGTCTACAAACCGATGCAACTTGAAGTAGGGGGCATCTGTAGACGATTGAATTTTATTTGAGTTTAAGTTCATTAAATTATTTGGACCACGTGATAAATTCAAAGACATGTCAGCCCAAACAAAGATTACTGGCTAGAATAATTGAATTTATTATTTAATCCAATATGCGTATATGGATTTAATTAAGAGCCTAAGTTAATTGGGCTAGTTCATCTTGTTGGACTTCAAATGATAAGCCCAAAATCCATGCCACGTGTCAAATGACATGGCACGCCAAGTCAAATCAAGGGCCACTAAAATCATGCCACGCGCATAAGTGATGTAGCATGCCAAGTCAAATGTAAGGACCAATCAAATGTCGCCAAATATTCAAATGACATGGTTCAACCAATTATGTGCAAGCTTATCACATAGCTTTAATGATAGGTTTGATGACTCAAGTTGGCCAATCAAATTGGAGGAAAAAGATATGTGTTTATCACAAGTTCCCTCCCCTCCAACTATAAATAAGGGGTCTCCATAAAGCTAAAGGGAGAAGAAAAAGGATATATATTGAAGTTCTCCTCCACAGTGGTGATTCGCAAGTCTTCCGAACAGCAAGAAGTCGTCGTCTCCAAGGGGTGAGCCGCAAGTTTTCCATCCTCCACGTTTGTGATCAAAGCCTAGCTCCGCATTCGTGGTCAAATCCCAACAACAAGTGGTCCATCAATTCAACAACAAGTGAAGCTCTTGAATTGACGGTCGTGAGGAGAAGAATCAGAGGATTACATCTTTTAAACTTAAGATTGTTCAAAGATTATAACCCGCGTAAATTATTGAAATACAAATACTTTTTTTGTCGCTATATTTCTTGTCTTGATTATTATTTTCAGGAACGAAATTTTAATTGTTACAGTTATATTCTCTAATTCACATGCCATAAATCTCTCAAACATTGCTGGGACTTTTAGACTATAGACCAGAAACAACCAGAGCAACAGCTAATGAGATGAAATAATTGAACAGGCCAAAATAGAAATGAGAAAGATGTCCCATTACTTTGTTTTTCAACATGATAATAATGTGAACTATATAAACAAGTCACAAACTAAAACATGACATTAAAATCATGCAAAGAAACTTTATCTTTGATTTTTTGGGCAAAGGACGACCCGGTGCACGAAGTACCTGTTAGGATCGAAAAATCAGGTGCCATGCGGAAGCTAATAATGCAAACCTTGAACGACGATAAATCATGCTACAAAAGAGAAATATACCAAAAGAGACACAAATATTTAATGTGGTTCGGTCAATTGACATGCGTCCATGGCGGAGATGAGCAATCCACTATAATAAAAGAGAGTACAAAATATAGAGAGAACAACCTCACAAAGAGGTAAACACAAGTAACACACTAACACTTGTCCCGTAACGTTCTCCCCCTAAACACGACTCTCAAACCCCATATGGATAAATTATGGATACTACTGAATGAGAAGGACGGATCTTCAATTTATAGAACTCCAAACCTTTTCCTACAAGAAAAGGGACTATCCAAATATGGAAGAATTATATTTTCCTTCTAGGAAAAGAAAAACTTTATTATGGTAAATATGTTGTCCTTTCCTTCATGAGATAGGAAAACCAATTATGGTAAGAAATTTGGACAAACACCTAACAATTCTCCCCCTTGGCCTGAATTTTCTGACGAAATAAACTTGATCCACCTTCTTCGCATAGCCTTCAATAGGGTCGCATCTCCAAATCTCCACCACAAAGTTTGTCTCAATGTGCGTAGCACACCGGCCAAATTTCTCAGATAAAAATTACTATTATTGTCAAATATGTTACGGCTAGAACTGAACCCTCCAAGATGAACCTGTCTTGAACATCGCTCTGATACCACTTGTTAGGACCGAAAAAACCAGGTGTCATGCGGAAGTTAGTAAAGCAACACTTGAACGACGATAAATCCGATAACAAAAGAGAAATATACCAAAAGAGATGCAAACATATAATATGGTTCGGTCAGTTGATCTACGTCCACAGCAGAGGTGAGTAATCCACTATATAAAAGGGAGTACAAAATATCGAGAGAATAACCTCATGAAGAGGCAAACACAAGTGACACACTAACACTTGTCCCATAAAGTTCTCCCCCTAAATACGATTCTCAAGCCCCCTATGGCTACATTGTGGATTTTACTTAATGAGAAGGACGGATCTTCAACTTATAGAACTTCAAACCTTTTCCTACAAGAAAAGGGACTAGACAAATATGGAAGAATAATATTTTCCTTCTAGAAAAATGAAAATCTAATTATGGTAAATATGTTGTCCTTTTCTTCGTGAGATAGGAAAATCAATTATGGTGAGAAAATCTGGACAAACACCTAATAATTCTCCCTTGTGGCCTGGATTTTCTGACAAAATAAACTTGACAAAATAATGTTTGGAGAAGCAAGATGAAAGATTTGTTATTCGTGAAGAAGATGCATCTACCCGTTTTTGCAGCTCATAAACCCGAGAATGTATCTGATGAAGATTAGGATTTCGAGCACCAACAAGTATGTGGATATATACGACAATGGGTTGAAGATAATGTTCGCAACCATATTGTGAACGAGACACATGCGAGATCATTGTGGGAAAAGCCAGAGACTCTTTATGCTTCAAAATATGGGAACAACAAGTTGTTCCTGCTAAAGTAATTGATGACCTTTAAATACAAGGAAGGCAGCCCTATCTTTGGTCACATAAATGATTTTCAGGGCGTCCTTGATCACCTGTCTAGAGTGAGAGTTAATTTTAATGATAAGATACAAGGACTTTAGCTTTTTAATACTCTACCAGACTCTTGGAAAACTCTTCGTGTTTCTTTGACAAATTCAACTCCTGAAGGTAAGGTGACCATTGAATATGCCAGGAGTGGTGTGTTGAACGGGGAAGTAAGGAGAAAATCTCAGGGTTTATCCTCACAAGCAGATATCTTGGTTACACAAGACCGGGGGAGAGATATAACAAGAGGCTCAAGGAATAGAGGTAAAAGTAGAAGTAAGCCAAGTTCCAAATACTATAATATTACATGCAACCACTGTGCCAAGATAGAACACATCAAAAGGTTTTGCTGCAAGTTGAATCAAGACATTAGAGAAGGAAAGAAAGCTGAAAATAACGAGAACAATGTTGCTGCTATTGTTCGATATAACCTTCTTTTTGCTTATGATGAAAACGTCATCAATTTGGTATCCCATGAGACGACCTGGATAGTAGATTCTGGAGCTACCTCACATGTCACACCAAGAAAAGACTTTTTCTCATCTTATACTCATGTTGATTCTAGAGTGTTAAAGATAGGCAATGCTAGTAAAGTTAAGGTGTTTGGTGTTGGCACAGTTTGTTTGAAAACTAATAATGGTTCAATGTTAGTTCTTCAAGATGTTAATCATTCTCCAGACTTTCCTTTCAATTTAATCTCCACAGGAAGATTAGACGATGAAGGTTACCATAATGCCCTATTTAAATGGCCAATGGAAGCTCACCAAGGGCTCGTTAGCAGTGGCTCGAGGAGTCAAGTATGGTCATTTATATGTGACATAGGGATATATTCATAATGACTCCATAAATCTTGTAGAAAGTGACACTTTATCAGAATTTTGGCACAGAAGATTGAGTCATATGAGCGAGAGGGGGATTACGTGTTTGGCTAAGAAAAGTTTGATTTCTGGAGTGAAACAAGCAAAGCTGAAAAGGTGTATCCATTGTTTAGCTGGAAAATAGAAAAAAGTTTCTTTTCATAGCCATCCTCCCTCAAGAAAGCCTGATTTATTGGAGCTAGTACACTCTGATTTGTGTGGTCCTTTTAAAGTAAAGTCAAAGGTGGTGCACTTTACTTTGTGACCTTCATTCGTGATCATTCTCGTAAGCTCTGGGTGTATCCTTTGAAATCTAAAGATCAAGCACTTGGCGTGTTTAAGGAATTTCAGACCTTAGCTGAGAGACAGAAGGGGAAGAAATTAAAATATATTCGCACCGATAATGGTGCTGAATATTGTGGTCATTTTGATAACTATTGCAAGGAACAAGGAATTCGCCATCAGAAACTCTGCCCAAGATGCCTCAATTGAATGATTTGGCAGAGAGGATGAATAGAACTCTAGTTGAGAGAGTTAGATGCTTACTTTCAGAAGCTAAACTTCCAAATACATTTGGACGGAAGCACTTAACATTGTTGTCTATATCATCTTGTTGTTGCTTTGGATGGTGATGTCCCAGACAGAATTTGGTTTACCAAAGATGTTTCTTATGATCACCTGAGAGTTTTTGGGTGTAAAGCTTCTGTGCATGTTCCTAAAGATGAGAGATCGAAACTGGATGTCAAAACTAAGCAGTGCATCTTTATTGGTTATGGTCAAGATAAGTTTGGGTATCGTTTTTATGATCCAGTTGACAATAAACTTATTAGAAGTCGTTATGCAATATTCTTTGAAAACTAGACTATTGAATGTATTGACAAAGCTGAGAAGATAGATTCTCATAATGAGAGCTTAGTTGATAGTGATCCAGTTTCTATTGCTAAGGCACCTATTGCACATGAATGAACCCAAGACAATGATGGAGACAGTGATCAAGAACAAAATGATCATCATGGTATAGATATTATGGATGCTTCAGTTGATGAAGTTGTGGTTGATCAGCAACCAATTCCTGCTCAAGTAACTACTTCGAATGCTCCTGAAACCTCTCTTAGAAGATCTAAAAAGGAGAAGCAAAAATCCATGCGCTATCCTCCTGATGAGTATGTACTTTTGACAGATATGGGAGAACCTAAGAATTATGATGAACCCATGCAAGATACTCATAAAGATCAGTGGATCGAAGCCATGGAAGCTGAGATGAAGCCACTCCATGAGAATGGCACATATGAATTAGTGAAATTGCCGAAAGGTAAGAGAGCTTTATCTAACAAATGGATATTCGGAATAAAGCAAGATAACCATACCTCTGCGCCAAGATACAAGGTTGGTTAGTTGTTAAAGGTTTTGGCCAGAAGAAGGGAGTTAACTTTGATGAAATTTTCTCCCCTGTTGTGAAGATGTCTTCTATTCGTATGGTTCTAGGCTTAGCCGCAAGTCTAGATTTAGAAGTTGAGCAGATGGATGTCAAGACTGCTTTTCTTCGTGGTGATTTAAATGAGTGAGATTTATATGGACAGCCTGAAGACTTCATAGTTAAACTTGCAGATAAGCATGTGTTTTGCAGAAAATTGGCAGGCATGAAGGCTGTCAATAGTTCCTCTAAAGACACATTTGGCCCATTGGATGGAGGGGGAGTTTGTTGGGCACATACTCATGTTGTCCAGCCAAAGGCCCAATGGCCTAATCCTATTCCCTTTTGGTTTCTATTCCTATTCGGAAGTGGATTCGGTGTTTATTCCTATTTTGAGTGGGTTTTGGCTTTAAGAGAAAGCACCACTCATGATCTATAAATAGGACAACCTTGAAGAATTATTCTATGCTCATTGATACAAGTCTTTGAAAGACTTAAGCACATAAGACTAGTTTTTAAGAGAGCTTTCATCAAGAGAGAAGAGAGAAGAAAAGTATTTGTTTCGCTGTAGATTTTTTCCGATCAGCCAACTTCAAATCATGTTTTCCGATTCGTTAACTGTTGGATCAGGCTAAAGTTTTGACTGAGTGTTTGTAACATCTTGATCTTTGATTTGAATGGTGAAGATCGGATTTCGCTTCCCATAGAATCCGATCTTGAGCCTCGAACAACAGCTTTATTTTTGTGGATTTTCCTCTTTCTTCAATTGATTATTTGTTGCTATTGTTGCTCCATATTTGGCACTTGCTGTGTAGTCAATTTGGAGAATTTTTGTAACCCTCTTATTGTTATAGTGGAGTTTTTTGGATCTTTGTGATCTCGTGATTTTTACCTTCGATTTGAAGGGGTTTTCACGTTAAAATTTGGTGTTCTTTACCTTCTTTATTTTTGGGTTTGTCTCTTCCTCGACATAACAGTACCTTGCATTTACGTAGGGTTCGGAGAAGAGCCGCATCCCAAGTGAGCAGTGGCGGATCCAAAATTTTTAATGATTTTAATGTAAATCCTAAATGGTCAAACATGATCATAGCGAGTGCTCATGGTCAATTTTAGGTATCTATGAATATATTACACAATTTGGACAAATCCAATGGGTGTACGGATTATGCATATTACTTAAACTCTAAAATATATATATATATATATATACACCTACTAGAAATCCGGTAAAAACCGACCAACTTTGATCGGTAATGACCAATAGCCGTCCAAAATGCGGCCATTTACGTGTGGACGGTATTTTAGAGATCGGAAAGGCATACCAACCAAAGTTGGTCGGAAATTACCGGTCAACTTTGGTCGGTCAATTAAATTCAAAAAAAAATATTGCAAAAAAAAAACCAAAGTTGGTCGATATTTTAATTATGTAATTAAAAGATTCACCATCTGGGAATCGAACAGGGGTCTGTACTGTGACAGGATACTATTCTACCACTAGACCATTGGTGCATTTTATTTTAAGTCTGCCTTTTATTTGATTTATACTCTTTAATTGTATTTTCGCACGAAAATTACCGACCAAAATTGATCGGTTTTATTAAAAATAAAATTACTGACCAAAGTTGGTCGATTTTTTAAAATGACCGGCCGAATTAACCGACCATTGATCGATTTTTTTTAATATTAATTTTTATATATTTTAATTGAAAAACCGACCAAAGTTGGTCAGTTTCTTGAAAAATAAATTTTGCGGAACTCAAAAATAGCTTCGCGCATTTTTGCGCCAAAGAAAACTAACTAAAGTTAGTCGGTTTCGTAAAAAAAATATTTTAAAAAACTGACCAACAAACCGACCAACTTTGGTCAGTTTTTGGCCGGTTTTTTGACTTTGGTCGGTTTTTGCCGAATTTCTAGTAGTGTATGTGTGTGTGTATATATATATATATATAATGACGATAAGTGTTTGACAAAATAGGCAGGTGAGTATGAGGAATGGAAAAAAAAAAAGACAATTTGGTTTTACAAAATACAAAAAAGTAATAAATTAAACATTGCAAACTTTGTTTGTTGCGACACTTGCGTGTTTGAGTGCGTCACAACCGAAATGAGAGAACGTCTAATTTATGTGAGAAAAAATAAATAATAAATTGGATTATTATTAAATAAAGTTAGGTGACTAATTAATGAATAGAGAAAAAGGACTCAACAACAAAGTAAAATAAAATTGGTTGAAAATTATTTAGGTTGTACTAATCAGTGATAGAAAGAAATTAAGTTATTAAACATTGATATAAAAATAAAAGAAGAAATGTATCAATGATAAGAAATATAATTATATAAATTAAATATTATATATAGAAACAGTAATTTTGGGGCCCTGAAAAGAACATAAATACAGGAAACTGAGGCTTTCAAAATAAAATTAAGTAACAAAAGTCAATAGAAGTGATCGATGCAGGTGGGTACTTTCATGTTCTATGAATGAGAATGGATAACAGAAGGAGCTTAGGACCAGTATTAATTAAGGAACACAAAAATGGCATTTTCTTATAGGGATCACCAATTAAATTTTGAATAAGCACGTGAATAAAATTGTATTCGAAATTTTAAGTCAATATACTCAATAAATGTGGGTACCAATTACATTTATTAATTAATGTTTTGCCACATAGATGCAGATTTCATAGAAATGTATATTCATTTTTTCCACTTTATATAATTGAACAGACCAAATTAGAATTGAGAAAGATGGCCTATTACTTTGTATTCGACATAATAACAATGTGAACTATATGTCTATATAAACAAGTCACAAACTAAAACATGACATAAAAATCATAAATGTAAGTACATTACGGCAATTCAAGTCAGACTTTTTGTGAAGAAACTTTATCTTTCATTTTTTTAACAAAGGGCAGCGCAGTGCACGATGTATCTTGCATTTATACATGTTCGGAAAAGGACTGCACTCCAAATTGGTGAACTGCAGGCAACCTACCATATTTGGCAAAGGCCGGGTGAGATCAAACTTATATAACTAGTAAAAATAGCACGATATAGCAAGTTTTCAGACTGGTCATTCAAAATAGTCCGCGTTTACCAAGTCAATGAAAAATAACCACTATTTTGCTGCAACAGAGACCAGTCCAACATAATATACTGGAGTTCGATGCATCTATGTATGAACTTCAGCATATTATGCTGGACCGGTATACTTTGCTGGCTCCAGTATAATATACTGGAGACTGGAGCACCGGTGCTCCAAACTCCAATATATTATGTTGGACCGGTATATTATACTGGAACTCTAGTATATTATGCTGGAGTATTTTTCCGGATTTTGAACAATGTTTTCGTTCAGATTTATCTTTATATGAAAAGTGGCTAAATTTCGATTACTTTTGAAACTGGACTATTTTTGAATGACCACTTGTAAATCTGGCTATTTTTTAATTTCTCCTATACGTGGCAGAATATACATTTTGACCTTGTCCAGAAAATACCTTTTTACCTTATCCACAACATAGAGAAAAGGGATGAAAGGAACTCTACTATTTGGTTAGGGCAGATTAATTTTGACAGTGATGTGGAGATACTAAAGGAGATGAGCTTGTCAACATGTACAAGAAGACGCATCACAAGGATCTATTGTACGTACTCTTACTTTGTATTTTTGCAAAAAGTTGTTTCCACAACTCGAGTCCGTGACCTCCTAGTCACATGACCACAATTTTACTAACTACGCCAAGGCTCCCCTTCACAAGAAAACATTACATGTTCTTAATTTATTCAACAAACATTTATGAAATTATCTACGCGCTCTAATCAAACTCCAGGTTTTAATTAATATCTGCCTTGACTGATCCCTTAATAATGCAACTATTGCTACAAGCCTACAACGTGAAAATTGAGTAGATAACCTTAATTAAAGAGGTTGTGGCAGACACGAAAACCATACGAAAGAAAAGATAAAGAGCAATCACGGTAAGGAGACTGTGATAGCCAAGGGCGAATACAGCTTACGGCAAACGGTGTTACATCATACTGTTTCGTCGAAATTCTAATTAAATATGCATGTACATATAGTATACAAAATAAAATAATGGGTATAAATATAAAAAATGACACCGCTTGTTATTATAGTAATTTATTTATTCGTTCATTTTTTTAAATATTGATACCGCTTATTAAAAATTCTGCGTACGCCACTGGTGATAGCTAGCCGTATGTCGGGCTAACTAGTGCGCAACTTGATTATTTTACATGGCACACGTTACTTTTTATATGTATAGATATCACCTAACGTTTGATGTCTTTATTTGAATTTGGACTTTAATCTTCCGTGTTATTCACTAACTTTACTGATCGTTAAGACACACCGTTCAAATCAACTATAAGTCTCTCTTTTTAACGAACTACAGCCGTCTCCTTTAGAATGTGTCACAACAAAAAAT
The DNA here is from genome assembly GCF_000393655.2 of Nicotiana sylvestris. Taxonomy (NCBI): domain Eukaryota; kingdom Viridiplantae; phylum Streptophyta; class Magnoliopsida; order Solanales; family Solanaceae; genus Nicotiana; species Nicotiana sylvestris. The sequence continues at coordinate 172,403,858 of NC_091065.1, forward strand.
ATGCTTTATTTTCATTTGGAAGGCAATGTGTGGCTGAGCCTTTACGAGTTCATTTATATTTGGAATATGGATTACTTGCAAGGTAGCTAATGGGCAATGGCCTGCTGTTATGGAACAGGATTCTTATATAGAAGTCAATAGTAGGCACTAAAAAAAATAATTTTCTAAATAATATAAGATAATTCAAATTAATGTTATCTTTATCAGTTACGATTTAACATTTTCTTATGATTAGGTATTGAAGAAAAATACATCTTAACTTCCCCACCATATTTCATTTCGTCCCTTTGCCATCAAAATAAGTCGGTCGATTGGCTCTACCGACCGCCACAAATCAATTGGTTTTCGGTTGGCTTTTGTCAATTACCAACCACATTGGTCGGTTTTGGCAGTCGTCTCATCAATTTTTGACTTGCTTACACAATTTGGTATCATCCTCTCTTTTTTTCCTTATATAATAGTGGTGTCCAATCAGCTTACTTGCACACACTTCAACTCATATATGGAAACACACTTCAACTCATATATGGAAGGTACCCATTGCCTCTCACCAAAATAGGCATACGGTAACTCTACCCATTAAGTACCAGGCACATACGAAAAATCACCTATCATATTTTCTGTTTTTGCTAGAATTTGAATCCTGCTTCCCATAGTTTTTACCCACTTTATTAACAGATAGGTCACATTCTTGAGTGTACATAAAGCAGTAAACTGTTTCCCTTAACTAAAAGCATATTTCAAAAAAAAAGGGCAAGAGGTAAAAGAGAACGCGCCTAACATGGCGCAGCATAGTTTTCCATTAAATTCAAGAGCAAATTGCATCTAGTTAGTTGAATTACTTCACCTAATGAGCAAATACAACACAACTATGGTTGCAGAAATTCTCTCAAAGATGCATGCATAGAATACAAGATTTTATGGAATTCAACCCTTGTGACAACCTTTTACAAAGACCACAAAGGAACAAAGGTTGCAAGCAGAATATTACTTATAAGCATTCAGTGCCATAACCTTGCATTGTTCATTCATGGCCAAGAGTTGTGCCTCTTTCTTGTCAAGAAGAGCTGTCAACCTCACATTCTCTTCCATAAGTTTTTGGACCTCGACCTCTTTCTGCATCTTCTCGCTCTCCAATTGGGTTGTTTTCGCAGTTAACCTGGTTCACATAAAACAAACTGAACTCATAAAAATTCCCGGATATGGGACCTTAGCATTTGTTAATTACAACGATATACTTTTCGTGCAAACAGGGATATATAAGACAAACTATTACAATTATAATTCTTGCGGAGACCACTACTCTTAATGCTCCGGAGAAGAAAAACCAAGTATTAGCCACTAGATGTGCTTAGACTTCTATTCTCATGCGTCAAATTAGCGTGAGATATAATTAATTAGTACTATACTATTATGACCATTAAGAAGGCGGAAATCAACCAAAACGAACGAAGCCAGTTGTAAGAGCAGGTAGTCCAATTGCAGCAGAAAGTAAGGGGCACGAAGTTCGCCCAAAAACAGCAAGAAACAAAGACATGCTCTGCTCAGGATCTTCCCAATGGTGTTTCAGAACACAGTGTTGGGCTAAGCAAGCCCACAGAAACTCTTATCATGGTGTTATATTGTCCGCTTTGGATCACGTCCATACAATTATTTTCCGAAAGGCCTCACACCATTAAAGAGTATTCCTACACCTTTTTCGTAGCTTATTTTCTTATCAACTTTCGTGGGACCGTTGGCGCACCCAGCAATCTCCTACTCCAACTAAGTGCCTCATGGCACTTCACCGAGATATATGGACAATAATTTATATAGTCTCAAAAAAACATGATATATGCCTAACTCTAACCGGCTATGTTCAAAACCTAACCACGTATATACGATCATCACCTCACATATATGAAGTACCTAATCATGTGGCAAACAACAAGCAAATCGCTTATAAGGAAAATTCCCTCTTACAAGGATAGACAAGAGACTTACCTCCATTGGGTAATAACTTCAACCTTCCAAAACAGACTTTCCTCTCGAATCGACCTCCAATAGGCCTCACACCATTAAAGAGTATTCCCACACCCTTTTGTAGCTTATTTTCTTATCAACATTCGTGGGACCATTGGCACACCCAGCAATCTCCCACTCGAACTAAGTACCTCATGGCACATCACCGAGATATATGGGATTATCTGGAGAATGCAACCCACATTATCTAAGTACTTATGGACACCAAAATCCACAAGCTTCTTGTGTGTGCGTCTCCAACGATGGGCAAATGCAGTAATTTGGATGTAGACAAGCAAAGGCCATAGGCCGGCCGTTCCACAACATCACTTCGACATTTCTATACTTGTATCACTAAGTTGTCGACACTGATATCAGATGTAAGGCTAAGCTAACCTAAAAACACTCGTAACAGTTGTGATCTTGTCTGCTTTAGGCTAAACCCATACAATTTTCCCAAAAGGCCTCACACCATTAAGAATATTTTACGCCTCATATGTAGCTTATTTTTCTTTTCAACCTCCAACATAGGACTTTGTTCGCACATCAACACAAAGCAGCGGAATTTTGTCAAATAGCTTATAGAAATCCTGATTTTCATGCCACATTCTTTCCCTTTGTACTGCTCTTCCTAATTTTCATGACACACTCTTTTATTCTATACTGCTTGGTAACTTCAACATAGAGGAACGTAAAACAGGAATGGCACACAGGCAGAATATATTAGTCGGTTACAAGCCTATAGAACTTCAACATTCGAGTTTACACCAGGCTAGATAATTCGACAACACATCCCCCGTAAATTGCAGGGCCAACATGAATTTTAGCCCAGTCAGAAAAGTATATCCAGATAAAAAATGGATAAAACACCACAGCAGAGAATAAGTAATCCCCCCCCCTGCGGCAGGGAAAATAAATCCCATTGTGAGAAGCAAAAAGGAACTTTTCAAGAACTTTAGGTCCTCTAGGAAAGAACATTATCTAACATAAACCAGCATTAACATCATTTGGAAACTTTAAGAGTCAGGATGGGTGAAGACAAATTAGAGAGACCAAGTGGAGATGGAATGACGTGACGATTGTATAGTTTACCCGCACACAGTGTATATGAAGGATAAAGTTCGATAGAGAGAGAGAAAAAGAACTGGGAAAGGAACGGAAGGCGATAGAGACTCTATACAAGCAAATCACTTACTGCATTAAGTTAAGATAAAAGTAATACAGTAATTATATGATCATTACCACTTAAATCTACAAAAAGCGAATAATTATTAAATTATACATGAATAAAACTATAATTTCAAATACACCGAAGAGTAAGCGGAAAAGACAAGATATACTACACTTTGTAGTTAATCTTTTTGGATAACCGGGAAATCCCTAAGAACTAATGGCGTAAGGTTCGAAACTCGGGGGATAATGAGCCCACCCCTCTATCCTTCCCCACTTGAATACCAGGCCTTTGTTTGCGGCAAAATTTGAACCTGTGACTTGCGCCTAGTCCACAAACCACGCGTTGTGCTCATACTACTAGACCATAGCCCTGGAGCCACTACACTTTACTATTAATAGATCAACTTAGTTCCAAATTTCAGTTAAAAATCACTTAGAAGGATAATCTGAATTTTTGTAGAGGTCTAAAATATATAACATAAACTTAATATGAACTAAAATTCAGTAATTTGAATTGTTTCACAATGCAAGTTCCAATTTTTTGTCTTAGTGACCAGTTCAGTTTTTATTATAAACTGTTAGTCCAGCATCTTAATTTGTAATATTGGTAGAAGGTGATTATCACTACCATCACTAGTTGGATCAGAGAAAAGCTTTTGCAAACCTGCAGTCAAACCGCCTCGTTCTATGTTCTGTGTCTAGGACATGCCATAGTGCTAGCTTAAATTCAACTTTGCACTAGAAAAAAAAAAGGATGATTCTTCATTCTTAGTACAAATAGTATATTTCATTTTATCTTTCAGATTTTATTGTTTCTGTACATATCAGTAAAGCCGAGAACAAACAACCTAGTGCCCTGATACATGGTATGAATCATATGACCAACATTCAAAGACCTAAAGAATTATTAATTTATTATAACCAATTCCACCAAAGGACACTCTGGTGCTGTGGGAGAAACATGGCTGGAAAAGATGCTTAAGGGTTCTTGATCCGTTGACATAAATTCAATGTCTAAGTGAATTGGTAAGCAACTTGTTTTTTATGTTAGTACACTAACAGTAACTTCTGATATCACTCGCATACTGACCAGAAGCACTCAAAGAACATAATTAAACAGATGTACCATCATTTTATGATAACGGAAATTATGTTCGAGTGAAAGAGTTATACTGACTGTTCAAAAAGCCTTTCAATTGTCTGGAATTGCTTTTCTGATGACAGAAGAGTTTCTCTGACACTAACGAGACTACTGACATAGGATTTCAGAGACTCAAAATCTCTTTTAACACGAGAAAGCTCCTGCTCATTTTCTGTAGCTCGCTGCCTCTGTCTAGAAGTTTCTTCGACCAAATCTTCAACTCTCTGGCGCATCTCATTCAAGATACAATTTGTACCCAAAGCAAACCTTTCCATCTCTTCTAACTTACCTGACATGTTTTCAATCTGAAGCGCCTTTCTTTGAATCTCTTCATGACCTATTGTTACCTTCTCCTTCTCTAAAGCAGTTTCAGATTCAGCCATTATAGCCCTCTTGACAAGATTTTCCATAACATCTGTAACCATTTGTACACTGGTGAGTAATTCGCTCGTATAAGATCCATCTTGTTCATCAAAGGAATCTTGTTTACTCGCAAGTTTAATCCATGTCTCATCATCAGCATCACTAAACGACGAGAGATCTAAGTCCCTTGACCAACTAGACAACGGTACACCATTTTTATCAATAATTCCTACTCCATCTAGTTCTTTTATACCGCAGGACATATGGGCCAAATCTGGAACAGCCATGACTCTAGCTTTAGCTTTCAAATACGTCATTAATGTTGCAGCAGTTCTGACTCTACGCCAAAGTACATCTAACTCCTTTTTTGTATCTTCTTCTGAACCCTGAATACAAGCTTTTACATCTAATAGTTTTGCTTGCAAAGCATCCACTTGAGACTGGTTTTTCTCCATCTCTTGCTTCCAACTAACTTGTGTTTGGCTCAGTTGGTACTTTAAATCTGAAAGATCAATATCTTCCTCAGCCGACATCACCTGTTATAAATTCAAATTAGGAACTTAGATCGTTAAGATCTAACAACACTAGGAAGTAGCAACACGTACAGCACACATGGAGAACGAAATCTCACTAAGATCATCTCAAAAGTCTAAGGTGTTTTTTGGCTAAGTCAAAAAGAAAATGAATCAAATGCAAATAATGAATAAGACAGTAAACTGTGACTAACAAAATACTATCTTTCTCATCCACTCGAGGCCGTTCTTTCTTGTTCCTTCTAACCAAACAACCCCCAAGTTTAATCACTACGACACAGTTCTTGATACACAGATAACAACAACAACAAACCCTGTAGTTTCCCACAAGTGGGGTCTGGGGAGGGTAAGATGTACGCAACCTTACCCCTACCCCTGGAAGGGCAAAAAGGTTATTTCCGATAGACCCTCGGCTAGAGAACGACTGAAAAAGAACAGGTAATTGCAACAAGTAGAAATAACAGCAAAATGAAATAAGATCTAATCCAAGAATGCAGTCAAACTCTAGGTAGTAATAGTCATCTATGAATAAAAGATATCATATTAACACTAATGCTAGCGAACTGAGTAAGACAAAGAGAAATGCTCGACTACCTACGAACCTTCTACCCTAATCTTTAACTTCTACACCCTCCTATCTAGGGCCATATCCTCAGTCAGCTCCAGCTGCGCCATGTCCCGCCTAATAACCTCTCCCCAAGACTTCTTAGGCCTACCTCTACCCCTCATGCTGCCCATCGATGCTAACCGCTCGCACCTTCTAACTGGGGTTTCTATACTTCTCCTCTTAACATGCCCGACCATATAAACCTCGCCTCCCGCATCTTATCCTCCACAGGGGCCACTCCCACCCTTTCCCGAATAACTTCATTCTTAATCTTATCCAACCGGTATGCCCACACATCCACCTCAACATCCTCATCTCAGAGTACTTTTAGCTTCTGGGTATGAGAGTTCTTGACCGGCCAACACTCTGCTCCATACAACAAAGTCGGTCTAACTACAACCTTGTAGAACTTACCTTTAAGTCTCAGCGGCACATTCTTATCACACAAGACACCGGAAGCGAGCCTCCACTTCATCCATCCCGCTTCGATACGAGGCGTGACATCTTCATCAATCTCCCCATTACCTTGTATTATAGATCCCAGATACTTAAAACTACCTCTCTTGGGGACGACTTGCGTACCAAGCCTCACCTCCATATCCCCTTCCTGGATACCGTTGCTGAACTTGCACTACATGTATTCCGTCTGGGTCCTGCTCAACTTGAAACTCTTAGACTCTAGGGTGTGCCTCCAAACCTCCCGCCTCTTGTTAACACCACCCCATACATGGATAATGCATCATAAATACATGAACAAATTCTTTGGCAGTGCCGTGCATTTACAATTTTGCCACAAAAAATACAAAACGCATTCTAAAACAGACAATGAATAATGTTTTTTGTAAGATAAGAATGAAGATTTACATACTCCCCTAGCAAAAACAAAATACTTCTATCAGAAACTACACTAAGAAGATAGTGCCCCTTATGCTCAACTTCTATCACCGTTTAATTCACATCAAATTTACAGAATTCATATTTTGAATCTATAAGATACATTTGTATATATAAGTTCAAATAAAGAAAAACAACAACAACAAACCCAATGTAATCTTACAAGTGGGGTCTGGAGAGGGTAATATATACGCATACCGTACCTCTACCTTATGGAGGTAGAGAGATTGTTTTCGGTAGACCCCGGACTCAGAGAACAATGAAAATAAAGCCACAAACAATTGCAACAACAAGGTAACAGGGTAACGGAAGAGAATGACACAACATGTACTAATAACGAACCAAGAATAAGAAAATAAGATAATTTCTTCCATCCCATCTATCTAAGCTTTATTACGCAGTATATGTGTGGAATAGTCGAGGTGCGTCCAACCACTCAGACACTACCAAAAACAATAAATAAATATATTGAAGTTCAAGATAAACTCCTAGTAAGAGGCAGACTGCCAATTCCATCAACTGCAAACCCAAGATAAGAAACTAAACATTGTCCTCCTTTTTACAGATAAATCAAAAGAATTCACTTATAAAGTACAAATTGTTACTTTTGGCAGTGAGTTCAAAAAAATGCTAAAGACAGCATTTTTAGTCCAACCCAACTTTCAATTTGGCTTCTTTAACAAATCCAATATAACCCCAAGACAGAATCTTTATAATTTGTCCCTCCCTAAAAATATCTAAAGCCACCAAGAAAATAAAAATCAGAATTTTACCCAATAAAGCAAACACAATTACCATAAAAATAAATCCTACTAATACCCAATAATTTATCATTTAAGGAACCAAAATAAACACAAAATCAAAAAATTAGCAAGGATGAAAAAAATTAGCAGGTACAATCTGAGCAAAAAAGAAAACATACATTTTGTTAGGAAAATTTTCAAAGGCATAGAAAAAGAGGCACCTTGTAAATTTAATGGGAAAAAAAAACAATTGAGAGCTTTAGATTTTTGGCAGGTGATGATGATGATGATACTGCTCGAACACGCGTTGTGTGGAGGATGGGTATTGAAGGAATTTGGTAAAGACAGCTTCAAGTTCTTGATTGTCTGTCTTTTTCAGTTTAACTTTATGGGAATTGTATTTGTTTCCCCTAAACCTTCTTAAATTACAGATTGGGTATCACTTCCTTTTGAGCCTTTGCATAAAATAAACTTATTTTAAAAAATATTTTTCAAAATGTACTTTTAGTGAAAAGCAATTTGTATTTTGTTATTTCATTTAAAAAATACTTTTAAGTAGTAATTAATATTTAATCAAATTTTAAAAAGTATTTTTTACTGTATTTTTGTCTATTGAATAAAGTATTTTGAGGAGAAGTTACTTTTTTTACTTCTTAAAAATTACTTCTGCTTCTAAAAGTATTTTTTTTCTTTCTAAAAGCTTGGCCAAACATCTAAACTTTTAAGCGAAAAAGAAGCTTGGACAAATAAACTATTATTCTCACCAAAAATCCAATTTTTGAATTAAATAATTTCGAGAGTCAAAAAAAATTTCAATATGTCTAAAAAATACTTTTTTATCTTAAAACACTGGTTTATGATAGTTTTATTTATATTGTATTCATTGAATTATCTTTTTTAATTGGATTTTCATATAATAGTTGATGTTAGAATTGAAAAGTTAAAACTAAATTTAAACACGCACTTTATTTATCAAAAAAAAAAAAAAAAGATCTGTTGGTGAAAGTAATATTTCATATGATACACTGTCAAATTTTACATTTCAATATTAAACTTCACTCTTCACAATATCCATGACCCTATAAGTATTTGGATGTGTTGCATTTCAGTATTCTGAAAATAAAACAACCATCAAAGATTATGTTGGGTTGAATAAGATTTTTCACTTTTAATTTTGGTCAAAAGTGCTTTTGGCCACAAAAAAAAATACTTTTGGCCCAAATAAAAATTTGATCAAACAAACACAGTAACAACAACAACAACGATCCAGTATAATCCCACAAGTGGGGTCTGGGGAGGGTAATATGTACGCAGACCTTACCTCTACCCCGAAGGGTAGAGAGACTGTTTCCAGGAGACTCTCAGCTTAAAAAAGCAACAGGAGCCGATATATTAGTACCATAAAAATGCATAATAAAATAACAGCAATATAAGAGATATTTTAGGTTCCAAACTTTGAGAAGGAAAAAGATTATGCTACGGCGGGATATTTAAAAAAAATATAGAAGGGGAGGAAACGGAATATAAAAGGACGCGAGTCACGTGACCCCGGCATTCCCTAAAACAAAATAGGGCATCCATATCCCCTAGTAGGCTAATACCAAGCGGGAAGTACAAAAGGTGTTGCGCAATAACAACAGCACAATCTCATAGAGAAATGGGACGAGAAGGAGATTGGGCGTGTAGTGGTTGCGGCAATAGGAATTATGCATTCAGATGTTTCTGCAACAGATGTAAACAGCCTCGTCTCCTTGTTGACAACAACACTCCTTCTGATTCCAAGTGGCTTCCGCGTATCGGCGATTGGATCTGCACTGGTAATTTCCATTTCGAATTATTATTGTTTTTGTGTTATGTTTTGGTCTGTTCTTTCGTTCATACTTTTAATGGAAAAAATTGAATTTTTCCTATGTGTTTAACTGTGCTAAGTCGCCAATTATATTGAACTTATTGGTAGCTAGTTTGCCTTAGCTGTTTGAAAGTAGTTTGTAAGCATCAAAGTGCTAAAACAAGACATTTTAAGTGGTGAAACTGATTTAATATGTTCAGTGTGCCATAATCAGGGGCGAAGCTAGAAGCCCGGCTATTGGTTCGGTCGAACCAAGTAGCTTTTGCCAATAGTTTTTGCTCAATCAGTGTATTTGTGTTAAGAAATTTATTATATATGTACGAATATTAAATTATAGGACCCAATTACTAGCACTTTAAGTCGTCCTTCTAAAATTCCAAGACACATAAGTTGGCTCCGCCTCTGGCCATAATACGCCAGTACTTCTTTCGAAACTAATACCCAAGTAAATATGATTGAAGTTTTGTACATGTTACTTACAAAGTGTCAACTATCTTATACAACGATCAAAAATTATTGTCACCTATCTTATACATACATCTCTTTATAAGTATTTTGACCGCATGTATGGAATTCTGCATATCCTCTGGCATCGACTTCTTTGAAATTAGTTCTGGATTATTCAGTGGAGATCAATGATCTTTTCTGGAAAACAAAGTATTTATACAATGTTTTTTAATCTGACACTTTAAAAGAAATTTATCTTCAAATTGGTTGCTGGTATAAAAAATTGATTTACGCTATCTTTTCATTTGAAAACAGCTTTGTTGAAACTGGTTTCTAGTTTAAGAATAAACAACTGTATCTCTATTTGCCTCGCATGTAAAATTGCTTTTTCCTTTAAGTAGCATTTTTTGGTGGATAAGCCCTCTAAGTAGCATTCTTGAACTGATTAAAATATGATTCTCTTTATACTGCTGCCAAACTGACAGTTTATTCTTTGCATCAAGTTGGATTTTCCCCTTGTAGCTCTAGCTGCTTGCCAATTTGTCTGGTGCAACTTATTGCATTATTGGTTCGCTGGCTTTCGTGCTCTCTGCACTTCTTGTCCTTTTTTTGTTTAATAGCTTCCTTAGTTTCTTGACAGGAATTAATTACCGGATCCAGACAAGCCAAACATTTATATTGGCTATAAAGTGAACTATGATTAGAATTCCTCATATTCTATGGGAGATTGATTTTCTATGTTAAACTGTATTAGAAACCTGATTTTAGTAGGTTGAGTTTTTTATGATTTCTTCTGTCTGTCTTCATCTTGGATGGCGGGTTGGCGTGCGTATTCTCGGCTTGTTTCCTCTTCCTGGGTGCGTTGTGTATTGCGTGTGTGTGGAATGCTCCATTAGGTTGCACTAACAACAATTATGCTTCGAGAGAAAAGTGCAAAAAATGTGGACAACCAAAGGAGGTAGCAGCAATGCCAGCTATTGCAATCCCTGGAGCATCTCTCCCAACTCATCCAAATTATTTTGCCAGGGCACAAGGAATAGAGCAAAAGTTGAACATTGGGTTATTAGGAAATGGAGCTCTCCAGCAGCAACTTCCCTTGAGCTCTAACTGGTCTTTAGGGGAGGCTGGTAATTACGAAAGCCAACATGCTGATCGGTATAGACTGCTGCAAGCTTCTACTTGGACTTCCGTTGGTAACAGCACTCCTGGAGTTCCGTACCGAAGCCAAGCGCACCAACTGCTTCCAGTTCCAAATGGATGGCGTAACGGCGACTGGCTCTGCAGTTGTGGCTTTCACAACTACTCTTCTCGAGCTCAGGTACTACCATACAGAACGTTAAATACTTTCGGAACATTAAATACTTTCAATATATGAAAAGACATTTTTGAGTGGCGGTTTCATATGGATGTACATCTGCTCTTGCAGTGCAAAAAATGCAATGCTTCTGCGGCTCCAGCTTCATCATCTTCTCTTGTCAGCACCCCTATGACAGGTTTGCGTAGCATAAATTTTTTTTTGATCCTCCAGTAATCTATATATATATATATAAGAACAATAAGAAAGCGAGTTGGCACCTCAGTATTGTCAAAGGCTCATTTGAGGCGCGTTTCAACCCTGAAAGCTCAAAAAAGCTCAAGGTATGCGTTTCGCCTCACTTAGGTTGCGCTTAAGTGTAGGCAAGGCACTGACGTGTGCGCCTCATTGCCTATAAGTTCTATTTTTTGAATAAAGTGGTACAAAACAATAAATGTGATTGGCAAAAAGATATATTAATTGTTGAGGAAATCATTATGAATGAAATTGTCACTACTTTCTTGCATTACATATATATATATATATATATATATATATATATATATATTTTTTTTTCTTCGTTGCGCCTTTTTTTTAACTAAAGCCTACACTTTAATTGTGCTTTGCGCTTAAAACTCCGATAGACTTGACCGCTTTTTAACGCTTTTCGCCTTTGACAACACTGTGGCACCTCTCTTAAGCCAAGAAACATGTTTATCTTTTTTCTCCTTTTTTGGGATTTTTCATTGTTCTTTCAATTTATTTTATATTAAAAGTTTATTTTCATAACTCACACTTCTTTATCTTCGTATCCTATTCATTTTATAATCTCATAACCCTAAATATTTAATGTGTAAGTTTATGATAATTTATCTCCTTTTTTTTCATTTCCCCCTTTATTTCTCTCATTTAGTCTATTTAACACATTGGAGTAATAAAGAGCCCATGTAGCTTTACCATTTCCATTAATTGAGTATAGATCTCAAGGCTTATACCTTATTTTAAATTTTAAAAAAAAGCACCACGATGCTTCGGTCACTGTCCTTGCAGAACTCTTTTTTAGTATTTCGACTTTTTAGCTGGCTAATTTTCCCCGGTTGCTTTGAGATCCTACCAAATCCTTGGAACCTATATGTTCAAAACATGTATTGAGCAAGGGCTCCAATTTAATTTACTTCTTACTTTTGAAGGAAAAGTCTGATGTGGACATTTTGACATGTTGAGGTTTCTAGGCTGAACTTTTTTAAAAGAGAAAAATTATTGTGTTGTATCATAATGGGATGAAAGATATTCGTTGTGAAAAGTATCTTATCTTCTGTTGAAATCCATTCTGAATTGATCATTACTTGATCGTCATCCAATCCTCTAATTGTTTCACATATTTAATGATGCCTTATCTTTTTCAATTGTTACTTTTAATCATCAGAAGAAATGTGTATATGTTTTGATGTCAAAGGTTCTCTCTCGTACCCTAGAATTTAGGCAATTAGAACGTCTGGTCTTTAGGTACTACCCTATACCACTAAAAGGGCTTGTTTGGTTTGGTGGTTGGATGGATTAATCAGGGTATAAAATCCAGCATAGATTTATACATTGTTTGGTTGGTCTCTTTAGAAAAACTAATACAACAACAACATACCCAATATAGAGCCCGTTTGGATTGGCTTAAAAAAAGTGGCTTTTAAGTTAAGTGCTTAAAAGCACATTATAAGTGTTGGAGCTTGTTTTGTAAATAAGCAGTTACGTGTTTGGATAAAAGTGCTGAAACTGAAAAAAACTGATAAAGTGTTTGGTAAAGAAGTGTTGGTAGACACTTTTTCTTGTTAAAATGACTGAAATATCCTTAAAGTTGTTAACATTATAAAGAAGATAACATTATAAAGAAGATGATTACTATAATATTATATTTTCGTTCATAGCTTCTAATTCATCAGCCCCTTTCCAAGAATCCATTAGAAATTTCAAGTTGAAATCTTCAAAATTAATCCTTTTGTTTACTCTAAACAGAAAGCAATTGGCCAGAGAATGGAGATAGTTAATTATTCTCATCATTTGTCATAAACCCTCTACGCGTTTTCTTTGTTAATCAAATCCATTCTTGAGTTGTTGCTGCTGCTGCTATTCTTGAGTTGAAAAATGAAAACCCCAAAAAAAGATAAAAGAAAAAGTTGGCAAATTAGTCACAAAAGTCGTAGTTACGACTATGAAATTTACAGAAAGGAGCAGTATATATATATTTGGTCTACTATTAGTAAACCAAATGTATAAGTGTTTTATTGAAAAATATGAGGGGTGCATAAACAAAGAAATGAAAGGAAAAGAAAAAGAGGGGAAAATAATGAATGAAGTGTAAAGAAAGAAATGAAAGGAAAAAAGAGAAAAGTTATGGAAGAAGACGAAGAAGAAAGCAGAGTACGTTGTAACAAGAATGGAGAAGAAGGCTACTGCGACAAGATGGAGAAAGGAAAAAGATAGTATGTTGTAAGGTTTTCTACTGAGGGGTAATTTCGGGATTAAGAAAAATTATAAGGGATAAAAATGTAATATACTTGGTCAAAGCACTATGGCTTTTAAGCCAATTTCGAAAAAAGTTAGGTTTTCCAACTTAGAGCCTATTTGGATGGGTCCTTTTAACTTGTGGAAGTGTTTGGCAACCAAAAAAAGGGCTTAAAAAAAGTTAAAATCTGCTTAAAAAAGCCAAAACCAATAAGTTGGAAAATTTAACTTTTTCGAAATTGGCTTAAAAGCCATATTGCTTTGACAAAAAATATTACATTCTTATCCCTTATAATTTTTCTTAATCCCGAAATTACCCCTCAATAAAACATACTATCGCCTTCTCGTCCCCGACCAGCAACCCCTATGTTCCATTCACCTCCACAATTCCAAGCGATGGGTGAAACTCCAGTCCCAAAGTCAGTTTTAAAGAAGCAGAAGAGGAGTGAGGAATGGGCTCTTGCAAAGAAGCAAGAACTTGAATGCTGAGAACCGAAAAATAATCTACAACAGGGCAAAACAGTAGTCAAAGGCTAAGTTGCACGGACTTGCCTATTTTGGTGTCGTACCCGTCTCGATACGGGAGCGGGACGGGACCGGGAACGGGATACATCCCGGATTCAGTCAACCGACGTCGGACACTTTGACCGGAGTCCATCGACAGAACTTGGTGGAATGGCGTTGAATGACTTTCGTTTTCACTTATGAAGGAAGAACGAAGGGGTAAAGGCAGCGTGAATGGCGGTTTGTAAGAGCTTGAAAGAAATTGGGTAATTTTGAGCATCTGTACAAGCTTGAAAGAAGTCGGGGAAGCTTGAAAGAAGTTGGGGTCCTTGGGGAAGATGATCTGCTGTGCCTTTAGGTGTAAAGAAAATGTAATAAAATAATACAGTATAATAATAAATACACTAGTGTTTTGCACATTCCAAGGCTAGTGATGTCTGCCACCAAACTTTGTTTAATAATATTTGTTAAATCTCTTTTAAAAATATGTGGATATTGCAAGACTTGTTGAGGAGAACAGCTGTCATAAACTACTGTCATGTTCTTGATTCTAATGCCTAAAGAACTCTTAAATGTAAAAAATACTATATAATAATACTTTTGCACATTCCAAGGTCACTCATATTTGCCACCAAACCTTGTTTAGTATTCAAATATTATTATTGATTTAACAGTAGCAGTTTAATAGTAGTCGTTCCGTTCTTTTAAAGTAATTTCTATATTGCAATTGAAAAATAACGGTACTTTATCATGATGACCAAAATAGTTGTTAACATCAATGAGTAATTTTTTAGAACAATTTTTTTTTACTTTACATAGTATTTGCAACAAGTATATTAATTTTATAGTAATTATGTGGTAAATAAAAATTTAAAACTACTAAACATATATCTATTTTTTTATTTTGAATTTTTTTAGCCGAATCCTCGCACCCGTATCCATATTTGGATTCGCACCCCCGAATCTTAAAATTTATATTTTGCTGAATTCGATACTCGGATCCGTCCCCGTATCGGATACCTGCACCCGAGTCCGAGCAACTTAGGTCAAAGGAGTATGAGGAGCAGGAGAAGGAGTTAATTTGTTTGAAACGTGAGGCTAGGTTGAAGGGCGGTTTCTATGTGGATTTTGGGATAGCTTCCTCCGCTGGCGCCGGCCACCTCTATTGCTATTTGATCCTTGCCAACTTTAAGGATATTTCAGTCATTTTAACAAGAAAAGTGCTTATCAGCACTTGTTTACCAAACACTTTATCAGCTTTTTTTCAGTTTCAGCACTTTTATCCAAACACGTAATTGCTTATTTATAAAACAAGTTCCAGCACTTATAAAGTGTTTTTAAGCACTTAACTTAAAAGTCACTTTTTTTAAACCAATCCAAATGGGCTCTTATTGGTTTTGGCTTCTTTTAAGCAGATTTTAACTTTTTTTAAGCCTTTTTTTTGGTTGTCAAACACTTTCACAAGTTAAAAAGTACTTAAAAGCTGGTTTGACCAGCTTTTAAGCCCATCCAAACAGGCTCATAATCCCACATATTGGGCTCTGGGGACATTAGCCCTAACTTGTGAAGGTATAGATGTTGTTTCCAATAGACCCTCGGCTGAGGAAAGCATAAGCACCACATAAATAAAAAAGAAAACAAGATGGGACAACACCGAGAAGCCATGTAAAAACAGTATAAATAACAACAAGATAGTAAAATAATTGAAATGCAAAAAGCAACAGGTAGTCATAGAAACCTAATACTTACAGAATGCGAAAGTACATACTGATACTACTGGTATGAATAATTTGACTACCTAACCTACTAACATAATCCTCGACCTCTACACCTTCCTATCAAGGGTCATGTCCTCGGTCAGTTGTAGCTATGTCATGTCTTACCTAATCACCTCTCCCCAATTCTTCTTCGGCCTACTTCTACCTCTTCTAAGGCCCTCCACTGTCAACCCCCCACACCTCCTAACTGGGGTGTGTGTGCTTCTCCTACTCACATGTTCAAACCATCTAACCCTTGATTCCCGCATCTTGTCCTCAATAGGGGTCACACCCACCTTGTCCTGAATAACTTCACTCCTAATTCTATCTAACTTAGTGTGCCGCACATCCATTTCAACATCCCCATCTCTGCTACCTTCATCTTTTGGACATGCTCAGCCGCATATAACATAGTCGGTCTGACCACCGCTTTGTAGTACCTTTAAGTTTTGGTAGCACCTTCTTGTCACACAAAACACCAGAAGCAAGTCTCGATTTCATCCATCCTGTCCCAATACGATGTGTGACATCTTCGTTAATCTCGTCATACCCCTTTATAATAGACCCAAGGTACTTAAAACTCCAGTCTTAGGGATGACTTGTGAATCCAGCCTCACCTTCCCCCTGAGTCGCACCACTAAACTTATACTCCAAGTATTCTGTCTTGGTCCTGCTCAACTTGAAACCTTTAGACTCCAGGGTTTGTCTCCACACCTCTAACTTTGCGTTAACCGCCTCGCATCTCGTCAATCAAAACAATGTCGTCTGCAAATAACATGCACCACGGCACCTCCTCTTGGATGTGGCGTGTCAGTACGTCTATCGCCGGGGCAAACAAAAAAAGACTAAGTGTCGACCCTTGGTGCAATCCCATTACGACCCGAAAATGGTCTGAGACCCCTCCCACTGTCTTCACCCTGGTCTTCGCTCCATCATACATGTCTTTAATAGCCCTAATGTAGGCCACAGGTACACCTCTAACCTCCAACCACCTCCACATAACCTTCCTCGGAACTTTATCGTAAAACATCATATGCAAGTCCCTCTTTCTCTCCCTATATTGTTCCATCTTAAGAAAACTAATCTTGGTCTAAAATCCACCATAGCTTATACAATGTTTGAGTAGGTTTTCCTTTTTCTTCTACATAATAAACGTATTATATGAAAATTATGAGGAAATCTGTGTATTATTTTATGCATGGTAGAATATGGAGTAAGAATACGTGTATTAATACATGGATTAAACTATCTAATGTCAATATTACTCTCATACAATTTTTAGCATGGCCTTGATCACACTTAAAAGAATCTTGAAAACTTCTTCGTTCAACGTTAACTGTTGACAAGTAAACTAAAAGTGAGCAAAGTGAATTTCTATAATCCTTCAACGCAAATTGGTTGTCTTTAACCATTATAACTTCATCAGCGATCTGAATTTCTCTCATTTGCTGATTACTTTTTCGTGAAGATTCTCTGTTTCTTACTGTTCCTTCAAATTATATAATGTGTACCAAGTCTTATACCAACCAAACATTCAAATGGAATTATTCACGGCATAAAAATCCCTGCATAACTGATCTCCGAACCAAATGACCCCTAAATGTTTAGGTAACTTTGGAATGATTGCATAATGTAGTCACTTGCTTGGACTTACCCAGTTATCATGCTATCCTCCAGTCCGGGTTCATCAAATATTTCCAGCTGGTAAGGTCGAACTAGATCCCAAAGATGGCAAGAATCATTGTTTAGGATATATGGAATCATCTAAAATGGTATGCAATGGCAAGAAGGATCATGAAACCTACAGATCTTACTACCTTCGCAGCCTTCCCAATTTACCAGTTTTACTTTACAAATCCCAGCAATATTTCAACCTTTAGATAACAAATACTACACCTCATCAATAAGCCATTTAGTCATTGCCTTTAGTTTTCTTTATCTATTTGTCTGAAAATTTCTACATTTTTACTCATTAAGAAAAGAAAGGAAAATTTCTACAAAACTTATCTCAGAGTTTTTTGTTCTGAGTTGCTGTATATTTTAAGCTACTCTTTCATAGTTGGGGTTTAATACAGATTCATAGTGGACTGAAGGAGTTATTCAAGTTAAAATAAATGGTCATTGTTTTTTTTAAACTAGGATCATGCTATCCGCAATCTGATAGTAATAACCCCTGAGATCCTAATTTGGGTCATGATTCTCAAAACATTGGTTGTTAGAGCCTCTAATATTTTTGAATGTACTCATAACTTATTTCATTCTTCCATTCCGTTTTGCTACCTCTTTTGGGGAAGAAAATTTTGTTTCGCTCTTTTTACCTGCTCATGTTTGCTTTTAGTCCAGTAATCTGAATGTGTAACTGAACTAGTGTGTTCTCCTCTGTCTTCCCTCTCACAATGAAGCTCTTGGGACAAAGCGATTAGCATCGGAAGAACTTGTTCATGACTGGGATAACAAGAGGCTGAATGCAGGGCATGTATGGATCCATCTTCTTGTATTGATGTCTCGAAAGTTTTTGTTGTGAATTTCCGGTTTACACTCACACACCATCTTATTTGAACCTTCAGACGTTTGGGTATCAGCAAGCCTATCCAGAAGCAGCAGAGAGAATGGTGGGTTCAGTTGGAAATCAACTAAATGGTATATCAACAACCTTCCCTAGTGGAAACTCAATGGTGCTTCCTTTGCAAGTCAACCTGCAGGTTCCTCATGTACCAGCAGCGCCCACACTTCTTGGCAAAGGGTAATGTATATTTTATTATAAACTCTTGCTTCCGGGTTATTGGACTGACTAGTGGAGGCAACAGGGATGCTGCCCATTTATCCTGTAAAATGACTATCACCTAGGATTATTTACTTTGGAAATAGTAGTGTAACATTCATAAGATAATATCCCTCTCTTTCAATGTTCAGGAAGTGACATCAGGACTTCGAGGATTAAGGAACTATAACATTGAAAACCTTTGTTGTACATTTTCGCCGGTGCATTAGTCACTAAGCACCTTTTGTATGGCTGACCTTAATATCACTCCTGTATATACAGTCGTGGCAATTACCCATTAAAAATAAAGGTGACTGGAAAAGATGAGGATATACAGTCTTGGCAGTTACCCGTTTAAAAAAAAACATCAAACTTTTGTTGACGCAATGTCATCAAACATGTATCTGAATCTGTATTGCCACACTTGAACTGCCACCAAAATCAACTACAAACTGATAACACAATATGAAGAGCTCTGGGACGAAATAAGCTGTGGTCTACATATAAGCTATGTTGCCGTGCGGATCTAGAGGTCATCCTTCATAATCTGAATTTTAAGATTTGGGAATACGGATTCAGGTATGTATACGGGTGCGGAGATTCGGCTAAAAATGATTCAAAATTCTAAAATTAGATCTATAAAAATATCCTAAATTATGAGAAAATTCTGTGAAAAATTTATAGGTTGTGGAGTGCAGCCAATAATTCAATCTTTCATTTTGGGAATTTCTCAAGTTGTAGGCACTAGACACTAGCAAGCAGCGGCTAAAATTCAATTTTTCGTTTTTCCTCAAATTTGTCCATGGATTGTGGTCAAAGTACCCGATCTCGATTGACCACACCCGATACGAATCCCACATCCTTACCAGTAGTAGTATTGTGTTGACACGGATGCGGCGGCTAAAATAAAGAGTCCCCACAACATAGCATCTAAGTGCAATGCTAGCAATCATTCTTCACAACATTTTTAAGTAGTGCTGTTGCATGTGTTTATCAGGGCAAAGCAATGGCGTGATGGGGACTGGATGTGCACAAATTGCAATAATCATAATTATGCATCTCGATCGAACTGTAATAGGTATGCTCCTGGTACTTTATTCAGATTCTTTTTGTAAAGCTGAAATCTCCGAGGACCACTGGCACACGGTTTGAAACTCGATGGATAATGGGCCCACCCCTCTACCCGTTTTCTCTTAAATAGCCGGCTTTTGTCTGCCGCAAGGTCGAATCTGTGATATGTGCCTATGCAGACATCATGTGTTGCGCTCTTATCATTGAGCCCTTGGGGCTACTTTATTCAGAATTTTGTGAACCACTAGTGAGCAAATGTTGGTAAACCCTCGGCAGAGCACCTTAAAATTAACTTTGAAGATGTTCACTCCAAAAGGTCTCTTCCACTTTCCTGCCAAATTTCTCTCTATTCCGGCACATAAAGGAAAGGATCCTAGTTGTAGTGTCTTTTTAATTAAGGGACCTAAGCATTTAAAGAAAAACAGCATTTGGCATTTCATATTGCCTTGTAGTCTCATTGTGATGATGGTCTTTTCAATCACATTTTCTTTTTTCTGAATAAATATAAGGTTTTTTAATCACATAAAAGTTAATGCTTGAAAAGGGTCACCGCTGTCGGAGTAGAGGGAGGGAAGCAGTTGAGGGTTGTTGACTTAACTATATCAGTTGAGCTATATAGGCAGAGAGGCAAATGGAGCTTAGAAAACTTGACCGGAAATATTGATTTTGTTCCCACTCTTGATCTCCAACCATCTGATTTTCAATATATTATATTTACGTCTTGACATCTATGTACTTTTGCCTGTGCAGGTGCAAGACTGAGAGAGACGTACCAGCTCAACCTGTTAGTGTTGCATAGCACTTCAGTTATAACCGGCTTGAACTTGTTGTAGCTTCACAAGATGCGTTTGTATCCTCCTCTAACTTATTATCATGTTGTGTGTAGTTTTGGTAGGCAATCAAATGAGGTAGATTAATCAATATGGTGTAAATTGATCGTTTCTCCGGTTTTGCTTCAGGAGAACGGAGTACATGAGAGAATACTATCTGTATGTTATCTATTTTCTCATTAACCGTTTCTTCCAAATACACTTATAAGATTTATATTGCAATCTATATTAACTTGAGACTTGTTTGGGGCAGCCTGGTTTCACAGCTTATTCTGGGCTGCTAGCATCATCTGATATATAACATTGAAGTTTCTGTTTTCCTGGTGAAAGCGAATGGCATTGTTTTGTGAAAGATTTTGAGCCCATGTGGCCATAAAAATTTTTCCCCTTTTTTTCTTTATTTTTTTTTTGTTTTTCAAAATTAGTGTTTGGCCATAGAATTTTTAATTTTCACTTGAAGTTAAATTTTGGAATTTTTCGAAAATTTGAAAAACTTCGAAAAGTTATTTTTCAAAATTTTCACTTAGATCACTCAAAAAAATTCAAGAACAACCCAAAATTATATTCATGTCCAAATACAACTCTAACTTTTAAATACCGTTTTCACTTGATTTTTTTTTTCACTTTTTTCTGGAATTTTACAATTCTTATGTCCAAACACCCTCTTAGTAGTATGATCTGCTTAGCCTTCTTAGGTTTCAAGTAAATAGAGTATAAAAAGAATCTTATTAGAAACTCGGTTGGCTACCGGAGGGTTGGATTTTCCACCTTGTATTTCCTTCCCTTATTTTTCCTTCCGCTATGTAATAAAAAAAAAATTTAAAAAAAAAAGAATAAAAAATTCTGATACATTTTGTTTCTTCTATCCTAAGTCCCAACTAGGGAGAGTCGATATCCATAAGTTTCCTTTTCCAAATATTTTACATAACGATAAGGCGGAGTGAGTTATAAAGGGTAAAATTTACCCCAATCAGTGCTCGCATCAAATATGCTAACTCACCATGGTTCAGTGATAAATTAATGCGAGAATGTGTATTAATTGATTATACTTTTACTTTGTATACAGTACAAATGTGTCATAAAATCTTTGGGTTGGGTTGGTGCAAACACTTGGTGGTTAGTTTTAACCGATAAGGGTGTGTGATAGTTGTCTCATTGGCGCCAATCTTTCTCATTAAACTAGTACATAGTTTGTATTCTATTATCATGTTTCGTCTGAGGATTTATTTTTTATTATCTAAATAGCTGACGGATGCCTCATGGTCTGGTCCAGACCTAGAAATTGACATCGCAGAAATGCTCGGATTCAGCTCCACGGATAGTGGAAATATCAAAATAAGCCATATAAAAGGGGACGTTTCAATAAGTTTGTGCCATTATCAGAAGGACAAAAGGGGGCAAAGTGCAGCAATAGCCATTTTAAGTGCGCTATTTAAAACATATTCACAATTTACAATGTATTTAAAAATTAGCCAATTCACCCAAATTTCAGGACTAAGTGTCCTGAATTTCCAAATTAAGGACTTATTGTCCTGAATTTTTGAGCTTCTAATTTGAAATTCAGGACTAAGTGTCTTGAATTTCTGAACTACTAATTTAAAATTCAGAACATAAGATTGAAACTTCTGGACACAATATTCAAACTTTAGGACACGATGTCCTGAAGTTTGAATTTTGAGGTTAAAACTCTAGGACGTTGTGTCCTAAAGTTTGAGCGAAATTGGCTAATTTTTAAATATATTATAAACTATGGATATATTTTACACAGTATACTTAAAAGTGGCTACCTAGTGTCATTTCCACAATGGAGGGGGACAAAAAGGAATTTTTGCCATATAGAAACCAAGTGAAACTGTAAGAAATAAGCTATTCTGCATTAGTAATAGTAGATTTTTCAATAATGAACAACAATGCTGATAATCCCAATCAATATATATACACATCGTCCATGTGTACTATATTTTGCATATCTAAAATATTGAACTAATTACAGGCACTCTCTTTCTAGATTATAGAAATAAACCAATAAAGATTCTCTAACAAGAAGAAAACTTATTTAATTAACAGCCAAATGCAATGGTAAAATCTTTTTGAGACCTCTACCATTCTCCTTATTCAAAAGGGTCACAAAATTTCAAACTTAAAATAGGATTTCATGAATATTGGTTTACTTGATTTCCTTTCTTCTTGGAAAACAATCCACCAAAAAAAGGAATTAAAGTTTTCTTCTTCATTTTTTTCTTAAGTTGTGAAGGGCTAGTCTTAGTCTCCACATTAATGATCTTAGTAAGTAAAGGGGTACTAGCAAATTTAACAGACCTTTTTTTCTGAAATTCAATCTCATTATCATACTCTTGAAATTGTGTTCTTAATTCAACTTTGGATGATGATGAATTCTCAATGAATTTGAGCTCTTCAATCTCAGGATCCGCGCCTAAAGGTACTTTCTGCTTCAGTTCTCTTGTCTTTAACTGTTGTATTTCTCTTTTTGTCAGTTCTAACTCTTCTTTTAGAGATTGAAGACAATGTGCCATAAAAGTTCCTTCTTCTTTTGATTTTTGGAGGTTTTGCTTTGTCTTTTCAAGCTCAATTGTCACTGGTGAATCTGTTTTAGGCTGGTTCTGTCCAGCACTTGGCTTGGTCTGTACCTAATAGAGATGAAATAATTAATTAAGCGCACAGCTAAAACAGCTCAATTGTAATAGATATTCTAAAAATTATATGGCCTGAAGTATTCATATGCTAGATTAATAGAGTTGAGGGTCTAAACAATTGTTCCCTCCTATTTAACTAGCCTTTCTTTCAATTTCATTAGCAAATGTTACCTACGGTTGTGGTAGGATGCATAGGATCCCTCCACCCATAACCAGAGAGGTCTCGCGTTCGAGCCCTAGGTATGGAAAAAAAAATTATTAGGGAACACTTCCCCTTAAATGGGCCTTACACGGCGCAAATTCAACATAGTCGGGCTCCAATGCAGGTAACGGATACCGGGTGAGAAACCCCGGAAAAAAAAAAAGCGAATGTTAAGTTGTTTTCTTCTATGTAGATCAATGTTGCCTTTTGTAGTATTCTTTGTACAAGAACTATGCCTAAATCCTTACCAAGTTGGGGTTGGCTATATATATGAATCTTCATATGTCACTCGTTTAAGTTCCATCCATACAATATTAACTCTAAAATCATTTAGCACTTAGTCTAATAGGTAAGTTTTTTCATGCCGCGACTCTTCCTTGGTTCGTTCGAAAATCAGGATAGTCTTTTCATGATGGAAATTATGCGGAACGGAAATGTGCCTAGATACCTAGGAACAACGATAAAACTGCCTTCTGTTTATGACCTTGAATAAGTGAATTTAGGAGACAAAGACGTAGTCATACTTTATGATTGTTTATACATGTTACGGGAATTACTTAGTACATAAACATAATTTGAACCAAAGCTACTAGGTTTTATCGTACCCGTAACTTCTATTGTATCTCTGCCCCTGATAATACGTGCAAGTCATGCATGAAAGCGTTTGCTCAAAGCTCCATAACCAGAGAAAAAAAGAGAGGAAAGACAGGAAACTAAAAGGAGAAGAAAAGAACCTCTTTAAGCTGTTTGGCATAAATTTCTTCAGCCAAAAACTTTTCTCCGAATAACATGACTGCCTCCTTCACAGATCGAAAAGGCTGCCTCGTGTCGATCTCTACACGTCCCCGCACCATTAATTCTCCTTCTTTTTCCATCTTTCTTGTCGAAAATCAATACTTTTAGCAGTTTGGCTCTTATATATCTGTAGTTGAGATGTGTCGTTTCTTCGTGGTCATTACAATGTGCAAAATGTAGAAAGAAGACTTAGCTTCTTTTCTCTATTATAGAGTAAATATGATCAGTATCTAGCAGCCATCCTTTGAAGAAAGCGTAATAGCTCACTGGTCTAGCTCCATGGCACCGAAAATGTATCAGGGCTCAAGTGATTCACCGAAGCGACGAGACCTTGAAAGCTGCTTTTTCAAGTGTCAGTAGCGGAACGTTCTGTCAATCGGGGAAGGTTTTTGGTGACAAGACCTGGAGATATCAGAAGTGAGAATGCTGACATGAGTAACGAAAAATCCTGTGAAAAACACGATCGCCTGCCAGTGGAAGGTTTTCTGCGTTCAGTCAATCTACGCAGAGTGAATCGGTCCCTAAGGAACCCCCGAAAGGGCTGCCGTCCGATGGGTACACGAAAGTGACGAAGTTGCTTTGACTACAGAACCATGCCTGTCTGTTGGAGCGAATTGGATGATCGGGCCGAGGGCTGCCCCCTCTTCCCCTCACTCTCCTTTCCCTAATATGAACCTTGAGTCATCAAAGCCTTTCTGACTCGGCCTGGCCCGGTCGCCCTACGCGACTGGCGCTTCAAAAGGCGAAACTCTCGGTCGTAGTTTGGCGACCTATCTTCAGTAGGGGCCTTTAGTCTTTTGATTAGAGTAGGGGTCGCGAGAGAGCAGAGCGTACCGCCCTGCCATAGTCACGAGTCTGTTTATAGTCGCGACTGTTGTCATAGTGAACCCAGTTATTATTGCATATTAATCTAAAATTACGGCGGGAACCCATAAGCCTCAACTCCTGGATCGGCCTCTGGCGTATACAGAATTTTAAGTTATTGCCACAAAATAATTTTTATATACTGGTTTGTGTTTGATGTTCGGAAGATTATAAGAA
Source organism: Nicotiana sylvestris (assembly GCF_000393655.2). NCBI lineage: Eukaryota > Viridiplantae > Streptophyta > Magnoliopsida > Solanales > Solanaceae > Nicotiana > Nicotiana sylvestris. The sequence continues at coordinate 172,429,014 of NC_091065.1, forward strand.
TTCACTTCGTCTTCCAAATTAATATTTAAAATTTTTAAGTAGCATCGAATTATTGTATCTAAATATTTTTATATAAAAATGCTAATTACATGTAAATATAGTGAAATCAGAACAGTTATTCAGAACAGTTTAAATTGAATTCTGTATTCTGATGCCTTGAAAACCTCATTTAGCATCACCTCGATTTGCGTGCGCAGTCCGGGCGCGTAGTCGGAAAGTCTAAATGTGAAAATCTATGAAAAATGATAAGTTTTGACTGTAAAATGAATTAATTTGACTTTGGTCAACGTTTTGTGTAAACGGATCCAGACCCGTGATTTGACGGTCCCGGAGAGTTCGTAGGAAATTATGGGACTTGGACGTATGCCTGGAATCGAATTCCGAAGTCCCAAGCCCGAGAAATGAATTTTTAAAGAAAATTATTTCCTGAAATTGTTTAAAGGATTTTGAAATGAATTTTGATTAGAACATGGTGGTATCGGGCCTGTATTTTGGTTCCGGCACTCGGTACAGGTCTTATATGTGGTTTAAGATAACTCTGTGAATTTTGGTAAGAAACGGAATCCGTTTGACGTGATTCGGACCGTAAATGCAAAGTTTGATGCTTTAAAAAGTTTTGAAATATTTCATTGATTGTGAGGCTTAATTCGTTGTTATTGAGGTTATTTTGGCGATTTGATCGCATGGATAAGTTCGTATGATGTTATTGAGTTAGTACGTATGTTTGGTTTTGAGCCCCGAGGGCTCGGGTGTGTTTCGGATGGGTTTTGGAAGGTTTTTGGAACTCAAAAGTTGCATGTTTTTCTAGTTCCTGTTGTGCTGATACTTTCTTCTTCGCGTTCGCAGGAGGACCCACGCGAACGCGATGTGTTATTTGTGCTGAAGGAAAATTCCTTCTACGCGAACGCTTAACCTAGGTCGTGAACGCGAAGCATTGGGGGGTCTTCCCTTCGCGAACGCGAGCCTGGTATCGCAAACGCGAAAGCTTATAGCTTGGGCAGGGGAGGGGTACTGTACCCTACGCGAATGCGACCACCTGGACGCAAACGCGAAGGCTCGAGAAGTTTCTTCTCCGCGAACGCGAACCCACTTATGCGAACGCGAAGGTCTCTCAGGCCTGACTCATCGCGAACGCGATGAACCTGTCGCGAACGCGAAGACCATTTTCGCCCAGTTATTTTAAGTTTCAAAAACAGAACATATTACGAGATTTCCACAATTTTTCATAAACTTCATCTTCTCCACACCTCTTGGGCGATTTTTGAAGCACTTATTCACCATAACCTCTTGGGTAAGTAATCTTTGACTTGTTTTCTTCCATTTTTATCAACACCCACTAGATTTCTTGGCCTAATGTGATTAAGGGTAGAAAATTAGGGATTTGGGTAGAGTTGGGGCTTTTTGATTATTTGGAAATTTGACCTTGTTTTGGGATCGGATTTGAAAATAAATTATATATTCGGGCTCGTGGGTGAATGGGTGATCGAGTTTTGGTCCGAACCTCGTGTTTTGACCAAGCGGGCATGGGGTCAATTTTTAACTTTTTAGGAAGAATGATTAGAAAGCTATAATTAAGCATTGAAATTGGATTGTTTAGCGTTTATTGATGTTATGAAGTCGATTATGTATAGATACAATTGATTTGGAGCCGAATTCGAAAGGAAAGGCTGTGTTTGAGGCTTGAGTTGGTCGTGGAAGTTCGAGGTAAGTGTTCAGTCTAACCTTAGCTTGAGGGATTAGGAGTTGTGTCCTATTTGCTATTTGCTTCTTGTCGAGTACGACGTATAGGCATGGTGACGTGTATCTATACATTGGTATCGAGCATGACCGTGAGTCTTAAATTGGAGTTTGTTGTGTTCTTAAATGATATTATGGATGATTTAATTGATAACTCTCGATATTGAGCAAGGATTTAGTTTGATTTCGTGGGAATTTACTTATGATTGAGTATTGGTGTTAGCTGAGATGATTAGAAGTTGGGTTGAGATTGGTTATAGTTGTTTCTCCCTTGCCGGGACGTATTTATTTTTACCGTTGAATCCCTTGCCGGGATAGTGTAGTTTGTTGTTGATCCCTTGCCGGGACTCTTGGTGTGGTTGTTGCTAAAACAATATTAAATATATGGATCGGGTTACACGCCGCAACAATATTAAATATATCGATCGGGTTGCACGCCGCAATAATACTAAATATATCGATCGGATTGCACGCCGCAATAATATTATATTGGATCGGGTTGCACGCCGCAATAATGTTATATTAGATCGGGTTGCACTCTGCAACAGTGTTACATGATAGGGATCGGGTTGCGCGTCGCAACAATGTTATTATTGTTTGTTTTAGATTTTGAGTTGTTCTCTCATATTTCTCTTTAGTTTTTGCTGGACTTGATATTTTCCCCGTAGTATGTACCCCCTCCCATTTAAATTGTTTATTTTTCGTTGTATATATATATATATATATAACTGCACAGGTTTATCTGGAGTCTTGTCCTAGCCTCGTCACTACCTCGCCGGAGTTAGGCCAGGCACTTACCAGGACATGGGGTCGGTTGTGCTGATGCTACACTCTGCACTCTATGCAGATATCGGAGCAGCGTTGATAGTAGCACTTGGGGAGCCAGCCTTCAGTCCATCCAGAGATCCCGAGGTAGTCCTGCAGGCGTCCGCAAGCCCGGCGTTCTTTTATATCCATTTATATGTTCTGTTTTCACTTGTTTTTCGTGACAGACTGTATTTCCTTTTTCAGACATTTGTACGTAATACTCATAGACAGTCCGTGAATATTGTGACACCAGATTTCGGGTAGAGGAGTATATTGGCACTGTAGTACTGATTTTGATCACTTTTATCCGTTTAAGTCTTCCGCTTATTCTTTTATCGTTAATCTTTAAATTGTTGATTACCTATTGATTCAAGTTATTAAAAGGATTAAAATGAAAGAGTTAGAATTTCTATATTTCGTGGCTTGCCTAGTTCTACGAGTAGGTGACATCACGATCCCCGAGGGTGGAAAATCCGGATCATGACACCAAACTAGCTAGGTCGACTATATGAATCTTTACCATTATGTTGTTAATAAGTAAACTATTCAAATGTAAGTTTTTCAGAAAAGAACGAAATAAATGTTTTCCAAAGACTCGTGATTTTCAGAAAATAATGTAAGCACAAATAAAGAAAATAGTTTTCTAAACACTAAATAAATATCAAATTGAATCTTTTAACAATTTTACTACTGTTAACCCGTATATATTGATTTCAGCAGTATCTTGTAAAGTGAGTGACTGGAGTATGTTGCCTTTCCAAAGTAGTAAGCTTTTGGGCTTCAAAATTACCGAAACATTTACATTAAGAAGAATTAACATAAATAATCGTTCACCCAATTATTTAAATTAAAAATAATTGGTAAATATATAATAGATGTAATTCATATAGTATAATATATGTATAACTATTTATACTAATATATAATCTATGTATACAGACTAAACAAAAGTAGACCGTCAATCCGATAGGCTATTTGTGTAAAGATCTCAAGCATTAATTAACTGTAGAGCCATGTGGTAAATTTCTTTTTTGTAATGGGTGTTCCCTGTCCAATCCAACAGACAAGGTATTAGGAACTACAATTCAGACCAAAAAATTATGGCCCAATACCTTTTTCTGAGAAATTTTCAGAAATCACTATTGTTTAGTGACTATTAATTCTTATAGCTATTATATACACAATTACTTTCTATAGCTACTACTCAATTGCTACGGTAGTGTATTCGCTGTATTCGCGCTGCTATATTCATGAATACAGCAGCAAAAAGCGCCTAAAATCAGGGCAATCCAGCTGTACGCGCATGTATTCACGCCATGTATTCATAAATACAACACTAAAAAGCGCCTAAAACCAGGGCAGTCCAATTGTACGCGCATGTATTCACGTCATGTATTCATGAATACAACAGCAAAAAGCGCCTAAAATTACGGCAGTCCGACTGTACGCGCATGTATTCACATGTATTCGCACTACTGTATTCATGAATACAACAATAAAAAGCGCCTAAAACCAGGATAGTCCAACTGTATGCACATGTATTCACTCCATGTATTCATGAATACAATAACGGCAATCACCTTAAAAATAGGTATGTCCACCTGTCCAAGAGAGAGGAAAAACATAAATAGCGTATTTCATGCCTTATTTCATGCCTCAATGGTAGTATATACCATAAACATTTATTTTGCTATAAAATATAAAAGGTAGCTATAGAAAATAATATTTAAAATAATTTTGATTTATAATAAATTGTCACGACCCATTTCCATTATAGGTCATGATGGCTCCCAACACCAATGTCAGTCAAGCCAACGCGGAAATAAAGATAAGTGTTCATTTTACTTTACCAAAATAAGTACTGCAATTTCTAAACTTGAAGTTAAAACAAGTGATAATCAGTAATGTACCCAAAATAATTGTGCAGTTCCCAAAAGAATAGTCTACTAATGTGTGTGTCAAGATCTGGTGTCACAAGTTGTGGGCAACTAGTAGAATATACAAAAGAATAAATATATGCTACTATCCAAAATAGAATAGACAGCCAAAAATAAAAGAGAGACTCCATCAAGCTACAAAACGGCACAGAAAGGGAGCAGCTCACCGTGGAGGTCTCGGACTATGATCAGGGATGCGCACCAGACTGATAGCCAGATGTACATGCCTCAGATCCTGTACAATTAAGTACAAAAGCGTATGAGTACATAAACAATATGTACCCAGTAAGTATCTCGTCTAATCTCGAAGAAGTAGAGACGAGAGGTCGACTTGATACTTATTAGGGTCAAATAATATAATAAAGTGTTATGCTAAGCATGGAAGTCACAAGTAATTAGCAGCTTGTAGCAAGAAGTAATAAGTCATGTCCTTAATAATATCACAGTTAACCATTTACATTTCAAAACATTTAACAAAACAAGTCATGAATAAGATTTCACATAGATATCATGCGCACATTATGCCGAGGTCGACGGCCCGATCCAACAGAAAAGAAACTGTGCATTGCTAGAGGGTCGAATGACGCGAACCATAGATGCATCTATTTCTACCGAGGCGATCGACCCGATCCACAAATATCAATTATCATCAGGAAAACACATGAAGGCGCATTTATATTCAAAAAAATTCAAAATTCAACAAGTACATACGTTCACTTATGTTCAATTCCAATTCTCTAACGTATCCTAAGTGATCACATTAGCAAGAAAATATATAAACATTCACAAATATGGCTTGATACGGGTCCTAAACTACCTGGACAATTAACATAATAGTAGCTACGCACGGACTCTCGTCACCTAGTGCGTACATAGCCCCTGCATTTAGTGGCAAATTATTTAATTATTACACCTATGGGGATAATTCCCTCTTATAAGGTTAGAAAGGAGATTTACCTCGCTCCGAAGTATACTTCCAATACCAAGAACGAGCTCAAACTCTCAATTTTGAGCCGAACGATCCAAAACTAGTTAAACGAGGTAGGAACTAGTCAATACAAGCTCACAAGATCGCATTCTAACTATTAAGGCAATTTCCCAACCTTAAACACAAGTTTCCTAAAATTCGACCCCGGGCCCACATGCCCGGATTCCGAAATTTCTTTAAGAAAGTTGTTCTTTATAACCTAAGGATCAATATTATATGATTTCTAATGCATTTCATAACAAATTTCGTGGTTAAATCTAACTTTTATCAAAACCCTAGGTTTTGCTCTAACCGCATGATTTTACCTTAATCTTTGTGTGTTAATCTACCCAAGACTCAAGTATTAAACTACAAATAGGTAGGATAAACTTACCTCAAGATGATAGGTGAAATTCCTCTCTCAAGAGCTCCAAAATCGCCCAATAGGTGAGTGAAAATATAATGACCTGATCGGTTGTTTTGAGCTTTTGCACTTTGCTCGCTAGTTCTCGGTCATGACTTGCCCTGTGTGATGTACTGTGACTTATGAAATCGTTGGTTTTGGTTTTCAGGGTAATCAGAATGAATTTGGAAGAACAGTTCTTAGTTTGAAGCTTGAAATTTAAAAGGTTTGACCAAGATTTAACTTGTTAGTATATGATCTCGCATCGGAATTTTTATGATTTGGTTAGCTCCGTTAGGAGATTTGGGACTTAGTAGCGTAATCGGAATGCATTTTGGAAGTCCGTGGAAGGTTTAGGTCTGAATTGACGAAATTGAGATTTTTAGTGTTTTTCGGTTGATAGGTGAGATTTTGATATAGGGGTCGGAACGGAATTTCAAAGTTGCAGTAGTTCCGTTATGGCATTTGGGATGTTTGTGCAAAGTTTTAGGTCATTCGAATGTGGTTTGGTTGGGTTTTTGATCAAAAGCAGAATTTGAAAGATTTAGGAATCCTAGGCTTGAATTTGATGTGTTTTTTGTGTTTTAATGTTGTTTTGAGCGTTCTGAAGGTTGGAACATGTTTGAATAAGATTATGGGATATGTTTTGTGCTTTTGATTGAGGTCCCGGGGGCCTCGAGGTGATCCCGGATGGGTAACGGAAGGATTTGCAATTGAGTTTTGAAGCTGAAGCATTTGGTTCTGTCATAACCGCACTTGCGGTTGGGAGACCGCAGGTGCGATGATCGCAGAAGCGGAAGGCAGCTGCAGATACGGTCAAGTAGAAGTCCTCAGGAACCACAGAAGTGGTGGCGTGGGCGCATGTGCGAGTTTTTAACCCCAGATGTGGTAACTGGCAATTTAATGAAAACCGCAGATACAGTTGTTTTAGTCGCAGAAGCGATACCGTAGAAGCGGGAAAAAGGACCGCAGGTGCGAAAATACCTGGGTCAGAAAGTATATAATGTTCCTTTGCGAATTTTTGCTAAATTCTCTATTTTTGAAGACGGAAAGAGAGCTAGGGCAGTGAATTCAAGGGAAAATCAAAGAGAATCAGTTGGGTAAGTTCCCTAAGTTTCATTACTCATGTTTATGATCATTTTTCCATTATTTAATCCTGGTATTAATGGAAATTAAGGAAGAAAATTGAGGGATCCGGGCTTGAGATTAAGAGACCTTTGAGTGGGGATTTGAGGGGCCATTTGAGGTTCGATTTTGATGTTCTGTATATGTATAGACTCGTGGGAGGATGAGGATTCTATTGAAGTTAATTTTGTTGGATTCTGAGACGTAGGCCTGGGGGCCGGGTTTGAGCAATTTTTGGGATTTTTGATGTAAATTGGATATTTTCGAGTGGGTTTTGTTCCCTTAGCATATTTTAATTGTTATGTACTGATTGTGGCTAGATTTGGAGCATTCGGAGGATGGTTCGTGAGGACAAAGGCATCGCGGGCAAGAGTTTGGACCATATCGAGGTGAGTAATGATTGTAAATGAGGTTCTGAGGGTATGAAACCCCGGATTGCACATCGTTGTGCTATATTGAGGTGACGCGCACGGTTGATGACGAGCGTGGGGTCATGCACTATTGAGGATTGTGACTTAGTCTTTCCCGAATAATTATTTTACCGCGTATTTGACTGAAATCTATTTGCTATCATCATGTTTTGGGTTGAATGCCATATTTGGGCCTCGTGCCAACTATTTGAAACCTTAGAGGATTTTTTATTGATATTTCCTCACTGTTTAGACTTTATACTTGAACTCTGTCATTCTATATTCCACTGTTTTTATAACTCGGCCATGTTTACTCTATTTTAACACTTAAATAATCATTTAAATGATATTTTGGGCTGAGGATCATGTTTTACTATTGCCCGAGTGGCTTGTGAGGATTTTGACTGAGTAAGGCCGTGGGTCTATATTGTGAGGAAACATTTGGTTATGATTATGAGGCCGAGGGGCTGATATATGTATGCTACGAGGTGGCTTGTTGATATGAAGCTGAGAGCCTAGTGATGATGCCATGAAATAGCTTGATATAGCGCTTGGGCCGTAAGGGGCCCCTCTAGGAGTCTGCACACCCTCAGTGAGCGCGGGTACCCATTGTGATGTGAGATATAGCCCTAGGGACTGGTATTATTGACATTGTGCCCGAGGGGCAATCCTTTATGTGCTTACCTGTCTTATTTGTCTGTCATTTACCTGTTTAGTTGTGTATTTGTGCCCGAGGAGCGAATTTTTTGTGCTTATCTGTTCTAATTGTTTTGCATTTAATTGCTTAATTGTTGAAAAGTCATTTTTTAAAGAAGTTTAAACTGGGTTAAGATGCTTTAAGAGATTTCACAACTTCATTGCTTTCTTACTGGTTTTGTACTACTTCTATACAGAATGTTGATGTACTTTTCATGATTTCCTATCACTCAATCTTTAGTTATGATTATTACTCACTGAGTTGGAATACTCACTTTACTCCCTGCACATTGTGTGCAGATTCAGGTATTTCTGCATCCGGTAGCGAGTATTGGTTGATCAGAGGTAGAGTATTTGGAGTTTAGCAAGGTAGCTGCCCGATGTCCGCAACACTGCTTTTCTCTCTTTAATGTCATTAGACTGTATTTAGCACATTTATAGAAATTCTGTTGTATTTTAGACCTTAGTAGATGCTCGTGACTTGTGAAACCCCGATATCGGGCTGTGTTGGGTTGTTCTTCAGCATATTTGTACTGTTGATTGCTTAAATGTTGGACTAATTATCATGTTTTAGACTTAATTCTCATTTTTAACTGCTTAAAACTGAAATGGGTAAGTGTCGGCTGGCCTTGTCTTCACGAGAGGCGTCATCACGACCGGGTCCGGGTTTAGGGTCGTGACAAGTTGGTATCAGAGCCTAGATTACATAGGTCTCACGAGTCATGAGAAGGTTTAGTAGAGTCTCGCAGATCGGTACGGAGACGTCTGTATTTATCCTCGAGAGGCTGCAGAACCTTTAGGAAAAGCTTCACATTCTTGAAATTCTTATCCTGGGTCCTTGATTCAACTTGAAATGTAACTCTTTGAACTCCTTCCACGTGTTCGTATGCGCACATGAGCGCTCAGTATCATATGTGCATCGATGGCTTGTGGTTCTCTGATCGAGGGGCGGGATGTGACCTCTGTGTGTTTGATGTTGGGCCGGTCTGGAGGACTCGAGGCCGGATTTTTGCCTATAGCTTAAGCACCGAGGTGCTGATTGTGAGAGCACATGTTTTTGAACTGATATGTTCGGAAGTGTCCTTATTAGCAGAAGTGATGGCTTGATGGCTATGCGATGAGTATGTTATGACTGCGAGATGTACTCATATGATTTGGAAGTGACGAGAAGTGTCTGTTGGAGGATAGAGGAACTATTGGGTGCTTGATTTCCATCTTGATTTGAGGTATAGCCCCGAGTTATGGGTGTGTGAAGAATCCTTTCATGCTTCCTAGTTGGGAGTGAAGTAAATTTCATGTTGCGGTATGAGTTCAGACATAGGAAGATTAAGTGACTACATAATGTTTATGATGGTGGAAGGTATACAGAAATGTTGGTTTGAGGCGAAGCAGGTGGGTTATCTCCTGCGAAGTGTTCTGAAGTTGTGCGATCCTTATGTTGTCCGTTAGGAGATCTCATTTACAAGTGAAATATACGTGTTGCAATTTAAATTTGGGTCGCTTAAGAGAGTGGGTTTAACTGTTACGAGACTGAATGCGAGATTCGCATAAGAGTTAAAGTACCATATGGTCTGTGTTTCACGAACTTTTGAAGGATCGAATTTAATCTCACTATGGCACTATGGCAGCAATAGAGTATATGCGTTATGAGTTATTGAGTGTGTTTTGATCTATGGCTTCGAGCCAAGTGGGGGAGTCTTCTATTGATTAGTTGATTGTACGGTTATGTGCTATGTTGGTTCTAGTTTGAGGCGTACGGGAGAATCAGTTATGGCCTACGGAGATTGAGACTGAAGATGGCTCGAGTAAAGGAAAATTCTTGACAAAGGTTATAGAATGCTTTATAGGTGTGTGTGAGAATCACGGAATGTCATGAGTTGTTGTTGGTAAAGGATACTCGGCGCATAGAGCAGGAAGTTGCTCGGTTGTTTTAGGAAGAGGTTACACTCTACGGTGTCGGAGTGCTATTGAGGCACAGGTTGTTCGATTTGTTTGGTCAGGCTAATTGCAGTTTGAGTAGAGTGAATGACTCTCGGGAATGGTTCTAATGGGTTCAAGATTTTTCATGTAATAAGTAGAAATTTTCGAGTTGTCTTTTTGGCTAGAAACTGAAGTTGCATTGGAGGGTGTCAAGACTCGTGGTATTTTTATATCACTATGGGATTCTATGTATCAGTATCAAAAGGTGGAGGTAATGGCTTTGGATCCGCAGGGAAATCTCTTCAGGGTAGGTATTTTGAATGTTGTGCTTTTGGGAATATTTAAGAGAGTAATCCACAGCTTATGAGTCTTAGACGGTGTGATTTTATGCTTGGGTCTCGTATGGTGATTCTGGATTGAGGAGTTGTGGTGTTATAGCAAGAAGGAGTATCAAGTTAAAGGTAAATCAGAAGGAACTAGGATTAATAGGATAGTTTGGTAGTAGGCCGGATCGGCATGGTAAAGATATGATTAGTCCTTTGGGTGATTACGAAGTAATGAGTTTCTGCAATTGTTTCGCGGCAATTCTCTTGGGTTTTTAGTGGCCTGCGTAGCTTGGTTGAGTTAGAAGGATTCAGTCCTGACGGTTTAGTTTTGTGTGAATGGAATTCGAAATGTTCTTGATGATTCTACCACGGTTAGAGGTGTATATTTTCCACGGGCATGAGGAACATGGGATGTATAGTGATTTTCTCCTAGATGAGGTCCAATGGAAAAGTTCTTGGCTAGTTGAGTACATAGCTTCTTGTGACCCGGAAGGGGTATGAAGTTCTCATGTGTATCCTAGGGTGATATGGTATGTGCGATATGTTGTGTAGCATCGAGATTTGCATGTGTGAGGTCACGATTCAGTTCTGGAAGGAAGGTCACAAATTCTTAGGCAGCATGATCTTCAAATTATTAGGGAAATGATATTACTAACTGGTATGGCTGGATGAGAGTATGTATTTTCAAAAAAAATGCAATGTGATTAAGTTGATGGTACTTCGGTGGTATTGCGGCACTCTCTTGATGGATCGACCACTGATATTCGAGTTTGCCTGGTGGCACAGAAGAATTATAAGAGTACCTCTCGTGGAATGATTGGGTGTTTGAGGTGTGTGGTATATTCGGACGGTGGACTTTAGATCGGATGTAGAGAATCGTGTGCTATATGGAGTTGGAGACTGGGAGTTCTCATAAATAGGTTAGGTCGTGGTTGTGGACCGCGTATATCGGTCTGGTGTGGTAACTATTGGGGGTTCAGAGACCCGAGTGGATCCTTGTTGCTTGGTATGTTAGATTTTGGATGTGTTATTGGGTATAGACTAATTGTCTCAGTGTTGTGTTATTCTGGGCTGTTGCGCTAAGACGACGACGTTGGCTATGATGGGTATGCCACGGATTGAGTGGCGAGGTTCGACGGACTATGTTCCCAGTAGGGTGGTGTCATTTTTGAAGACATAGCGGATGGTTGGGAAGGGTTGTCTTTCTTATTTGGCCTTCGTGATGGATGTCAGTGCAAAGACTCCTACCATTGATTCAGTTCTAGAGATGGGGGACTTTTCCGGATGTGCTTCCTGCTGTCGGGCATGTCGCTGGACAGGGTTTTTGATTTCGGTATTGATTTGGTGTTGGGCACCGTATTGTATGGCACCGACAGAGTAAGAGGAGTTGAAGGAGTAGCTTCTGGAACTCCTTGATAAGGGGTTCATTGGTAGACCTATATGGATGTGTGTTCTGCATCGAGACGGCTTTGTTGACTTCGAGTCGCTATTGGTAAGGGATGTGTTGATTCGGTTGTTATTGAGATATTAGTGCTCTGAGGTGATCTATGAATTACTTTTCTATGTTGCGAGACATTATGATTTGTTGGTTATAGGAATAGATGGTGCGGTTCCATTAGAGTTTCATAGTGGAAGTCGAGCGGGAAAGAGTACCGGTATTGCTCGGTGGATGGCATATTAGTTATGTCCTTTCGGGTTTATGTAATGTATGTCAATTGCTTCACGGTGGTTATGATGATTGCTTTGGTTTTAGACATCATATTGCGCATGGTTGTCGATTTTAAGCATAATGACTTAAGGTGTTTCATGTGGACCAGTGATTGGATGAGGTCGTGCATTGGAGCGAAGCTATGTGGAGGTATGATCCTGCGGATTGGATTCGTTTGTTCTATTTCTACGACGTGTTTCAGGTTCTCATCATTATATTGAGGTGGTACTGGGGAGCTTGCAGTACAGCTCTTTCATTTGAGTCATTTCCATGATTTGAGTATATTCGGATTATTGCTTATTGGTGCGCGGATTGCGCAAGTTGTGGCTTTAGTCTGTATTGAGGTGTCATGTCACTAGAGTAGTTGTGTTGGATTAGATGAGATCATTGGTATCTAGAATGAATACAAACGGATTCAGTTTTAGCGTGTGGGAATGATAACATCGAGGTTCAGCTAAGAAATTTGCTATGGTCCTTGACAAAGGAGAAGTGTCTTCATGAATGGTTGATCTGAGAAATGGTTACTGTTTATTGCGTGTTTCATTTATCATTGGCATTATATGGAAGTGTTAGAATGGGACTTTAGTTGATAAGAAGGTTTTCTATCGGTATTCGGGTGTTGTGTGCAGCTGCTGTGATTAGAAGTTATCGCTACAAGCGTTTGAGTTATGTGATATATCATGTAATTGCACCTCAGGTTGCACGTATGGGTTATTACAACTTGTTCGGGCTTATTCAGAGTATAGATGTGAGATTCTGATCTGGTGGATAATTTTGGAAGCGGAAATGTGGTTCTAAGGTTTATGGGCTAGGTTGGATTGTGAAATTTCAGTTATATTGTGTTGTCGGACCTATATGAGATAGGGTGATGTGGGATCACCCCCGAATATATGCATGGTAAGGTTACACAACGATCTGATGGTTTTTGGCAACTTTGGGACGTTCGAGTATGAACGTATGTTTAAGTGGGGGAGGATGTGACGACCCGACCGGTCGTTTTGAGCTTTTGCACTTTGCTTGCTAGTTCTTGGGCATGACTTGCCCCGTGTGATGTATTGTGACTTATGTAAATCGTTGGTTTTGGTTTTTAGGGTAATCAGAATGAATCTGGAAGAACAGTTCTCAGCTTGAAGCTTGAAATTTGAAAGGTTTGACCAAGATTTGACTTCTTAGTATATGATCTCGGATCGGAATTTTTATGATTTGGCTAGCTCCGTTAGGAGATTTGGGACTTAGGAGCGTGATCGGAATGAATTTTGAAACTCTGAGGAAGGTTTAGATTTGAATTGGCGAAATTGAGATTTTTGGTGTTTTTCGGTTGATAGGTGAGATTTTGATACAGGGGTTGTAATGGAATTCCGAAATTTGCAGCAGTTCCATTGTGGCATTTGGGATGTGTGTGCAAAATTTCAGGTCATTCGGACGTGGTTTGGTTGGATTTTTTGTCAAAAGCGGAATTCGAAAGATTTTGGAATCCTAGGCTTGAATTTGATGTGATTTTAGTGTTTTAATGTTGTTTCGAGCATTTCGAAGGTTGAAACGAGTTTGAATAAGGTTATGGGATATGTTTGTGCTTTTGGTTGAGGTCCCGGGGGCCTCGGGGTGATTCCTGATGGGTGACGGAAGGATTGGGAATTGAGTTTTGCAGCTAAAGCATTTGGTTCTGTCATAACCGCACCTGCGGTTGGGAGACCGCAGGTGCGATGATCGCAGAAGCAGAAGGTAGCCGCAGATGCGGCCAAGTAGAAGTCCTCAGGAACTGCAGAAGCGGTGGATTGGGCGCACCTGCGGTAGCACAGGTGCGAGTTTTTAACCGCATATGTGCTAACTGGAAATTTAATGAAAATCACAGATGCAGTCGTTTTAGTCGCAGAAGCGATACCGCAGAAGAAGGAAAAAGGACCGCAGGTGCAGAAATACTTGGGTCAGAAAGTATATAATGTTCCTTCGCGAATTTTTTCTAAGTTCTCCATTTTTGAAGACGGGAAGTGAGCTAGGGCAGTGAATTCAAGGGAAAATCGAAGAGAATCAGCTTCATTACTCATGTTTATGATCATTTTTCCATTGTTTAATCATGGTATTAGTGGAAATTAAGGAAGAAAATTGAGGGATTAGAGCTTGAGATTAAGAGACCTTTGAGTGGGAATTTGAGGGGCCATTTGAGGTCCGATTTTGATGTTCTTGATATGTATAGACTCGTAGGAGGATGAGGATTCTATTGATGTTAATTTTGTTGGATTCCGAGACGTGGGCCCGAGGGCCGGGTTTGAGCAATTTTCGGGATTTTGATGTAAATTGGATATTTTTGAGTGGGCTTTGTTCCCTTAGCATATTTTAATTGTTATGTACTGATTGTGGCTAGATTTGGAGCATCTGGAGGATGTTTCATGAGGGAAAAGGCATCGCGGGCTAGAGTTTGGACCGTATCGAGGCGAGTAATGATTGTAAATGATGTTCTGAGGGTATGAAACCTCGGATTGCACATCGTTGTACTATATTGAGATGACACACACGCTTGATAACGAGCGTGGGGTCGTGCACTGTTAGGGATTGTGACTTAGTACGTCTTGAATGATTAGTTTACCTCGTATTTGACTGAAATCTATTTGCTATCATCATGTTTTGGGCTGAATGTCACATTTTGGCCTCGTGCCAACTATTTAAACCCTTAGAGGATTTTTTATTGATATTTTCTCACTGTTTTGACTTTATACTTGAACTCAGTCATGTTATATTCCACTGTTTTCATAACTCGGCCATGTTTACTTTGTTTTAACACTTAAATGATCTTTTAAATGATATTTTGGGCTGAGGATCATGTTTTACTATTGCCCGAGTGGTTTGTGAGAATTTTGACTGAGTAAGGCCGAGGGCCTATATTATGAGGAAACATTTAGTTATGATTATAAGGTCGAGGGCCTGAGATATGTATGCCTCGAGGTGGCTTGTTGATATGAGGCCGAGGGCCTAGTGATGATGCCACGAGATGGCTTGATATTGCGCTTAGGCCGTAAGGGGCCCCTCCAGGAGTCTACATACCCCAGTGAGCGCGGGTACCTATTGTGATGTGAGATATAGCCCGAGGGGCTGATATTGTTGACATTGTGCCCGAGGGACAATCCTCTATGTGCTTACCTGTCTTATTTGTCTGTCATTTACCTGTTTAATTGTGTATTTGTGCCCGAGGGGCGGATTTTATGTGCTTATCTGTTCTAATTGCTTTGCATTCAATTGCTTAACTATTGAAAAGTCATTTTTTAAAGAAGCTTAAACTGAGCTAAGATGCTTTAAGAGATTTCACAGCTTCATTGCTTTCTTACTGATTTTGTACTACTTCTATACAGCATGTTGATGTACTTTTCGTTATTTCCTATCACTCAGTCTTTAGTTATGATTATTACTCACTGAGTTGGAGTACTCACTTTACTCCATGCACCTTGTGTGCAGATTCAGGTATTTCTGCACCCGGTAGCGGGTATTGGTTGATCAGAGGCAGAGTCTTTGGAGTTTAGCAAGGTAGCTGCCCGACGTCCGCAGCGCTGCTTTTCTCCCTTTGATGTCATTATACTGTATTTAGCACATTTACAGAAATTTTGTTGTATTTTAGACCTTAGTAGATGCTCGTGACTTGTGACACCCCGGTATCGGGCTATGTTGGGTTGTTCTTCCGTATATTTGTACTGTAGACTACTTAAATATTGGACTAATTATCATGTTTTAGACTTAATTCTCATTGTTAACTGCATAAAACTGAAATGCATAAGTGTCGTTGGCCTTGTCTTCACGAGAGGCGACATCACGACCGGGTCCGGGTTTAGGTTCGTGACAGAAAAATGGCTAAAAATGGCTCAGAGCCCGTATTAAATGAAGCTCACTGCTTCATGATTTTCGCATCTGCGGTCAGGAGACCGCATATGCGATCCTGCTTCTGCGAGAGGAAGGTTGCATCTGCGAAATTGGCCAAGCGAGCTGGGACCGCTTCTGCGGTCTTGAAGCCGCTTCTGCTCTTCCCAAGATTTCCAACTTCACTCGAACCTCGTCCGATTGATGCTCGGGGCTCCCGGCCCCCACCTAAACATACCGACAAGTTTGAAATCATGAAACAGACTCGCTTGAACCTTCAGAACGCTCAAAACAACGCTAGATCTAAGAATCACCCCCTAAAACCAATTGAATCAAACTTATGAATTTTAGGTTCTTCAAGTCACTCCTAACGCGCCGAAACGTGCTTATACTACTCGGATTGACACCAAATTTTACGGGCAAGTCTTATATGTTATATTGGACCTGTACCGGGCTCTAGAACCAACATACCAGCCGAATACCAACGTGATCAATCATTATTTAGATTCTTTAAATCCTTAGAATTTTCAGTTTAACAATTTCTAATAAAAAATCATTACTCGGGCTAGGGACCTCGAAATTCGATTTCGGGCATACGCCCAGGTCCTATATTTTCCTATGCACCCTCCAGGACCATCAAAACACAAATCCAGGTCCATTTGCTAAAAATGTTGACCAACATCAAACTTAGCCTTTTAAGAAAATCTTAAGGAA
Source organism: Nicotiana sylvestris (assembly GCF_000393655.2). Lineage (NCBI taxonomy): Eukaryota > Viridiplantae > Streptophyta > Magnoliopsida > Solanales > Solanaceae > Nicotiana > Nicotiana sylvestris. The sequence continues at coordinate 172,445,607 of NC_091065.1, forward strand.
TCAAATTAGCCTATTTCAACCCAAACTCTTCCAAATCCCGAACCAACCATCCCTGCAGGTCGTAAATTAGTTAAAGCAAGAACAGGACGTTTTATTTAGGGGGACGGGGTTCTAAGAAGTAAAACGACCAGTCGGGTCGTTACATTCTCCACCTTTTAAACAAACGTTCATCCTCGAACGGACATAGAAAAGTACCTGAGGTGTTGGATAAATGTGGATATCTGCTCCGCACGTCCTTCTTGGACTCCCAGGCCGCTTTCTCGACTGGTTGGCCCCTCCACTGCTGAAATCCTCATGGATCTTAACTGGCGATCCTATATATCAACAATGGCAACTGGCTTCTCCTCATAACTTAAGCTCTCATCCAGCTGAATAGTGTTGAGGTCTAACACGTGGGGTAAGTCGGCATGATACTTCCGAAGCATGGACACGTGGAAAACTGGATGAACTCTCGATAAGCTGGGGGGTAAATCAAGCTCGTAAGCAACCTCCCCAACTCGCCTCAACCCCTCAATTGGACCAATAGACCTTGGGCTCAGCTTGCCCTTCTTCCGGAACCTCATAATGCCTTTCATTGGCAAGACTTTTAAGAGGACCTTCTCGCCAACCATGAATGATACATCACACGCCTTCTGATCTGTGAGCACGTGATTTTTGCCCTATATGAATTATTCCCATAAATTCAAAACAAAATAATTTTTTCCATTGCTCGCAATTTTTGGATTTTTGTCGCATTTCCTGTTATTGTTTGCATTTTTGTTTAAATCATTAAAAATTCAAAAATATTGCATCTATGTTAAGGATTTAATTTTTATATTTTTAGATCAATTAGTACATTAATTTGTTTAACAAAATAGAAAACAATCATAAAAATAGTCATGTCGCATTTTAATTTCGAATTTTTGGCAATTTTATTTTTGGCATTTAATTAGTTGTGGTAATTATTATTTAGAGATAATTAAGTTAATTTAATAGAATAATTTGATTTAGGAATTAATTAAGGTTTTATTTTTTATTTTGAGAAGAAAAATACTTTTGAAATAAAAAGAAAATGAAAGGAATAAAAAAGAAATCAGAAGTTGGGCCAATTTAATTAAAATCCCAAGCCCAAATCAAATATCCCTCCCAAAACCCGGATAGACCCAGCCCATACCCGTCCAAACCCGTCCCCCTACCTGGTCCAGCCCCATTGCCACCCAAACGACGTCGTTTGACAAGTTTTGATCAAGGCCATCGATATCATTTGATCAAACGGTCCACTACATCGCCCATTAACCCGACCCCGACCCAATCCAGAACCAAACTGCCCCTAGTCAAAACGACCCCGTTTCGATTAAGGATTCAATCGGAGCCGTTGGATTCCAATCATCTGACGACTCCAATTAATCATCCCATTTTAATATACCCAAATCCCCCAGACCCCCCCCCCCACACACTTCACTCTCGTCTCTCCCAAACACCCAAACACTAGAGACACCGCCCCTGAAACCTCCATCGTTTCCGGTGGCGGCGCAGCCTTACACCACCCCTACCCACCTGAAAATAACACCCCAAGACCCTCTCCGTCCCCTCTTCCCCAATCTGTAGCTAGTTTCCCTCGAATCACCCTAGGACTTCTTAAATATTCAATCGAAGCAGTCCGGTCCTAAAATCCCCGAACCCTAGCTTACCCAATCGACCCCAAATCAATACCACATAACTCCCATAAATCCCTCATACCAAATCCATCATTGGTTTCCTTCGAATCTGACCGGAACTCGTCGAATTTTAAATCTAAGTTTGAACCCTAAAAGTTCAAAATCAGTTTCCGTTGAACCTGATAACATGCATCGATCTAAGCCTCTAGTTTTTCATGATTAGAAGGTCGATTCACTACAAAACTGATGTTGTTCATTTGTTTTTGACAAAGAACAAATGATTAGCATCAGTTTCGGGTGAGTTAGAGTATCAAGGGTAATTTCAAGTTTAGCCGGTGAGTTCCCTTTATTGTTTTCTGTTCATTTTTAAATTTGTTTCACCTTTTACTCTTCTTCTTTCCTTCTTGTTTTCTTTCTCCATGGCCCTCACAAAGTTGCAAACGCGTAGTTACTTTAGGCGCGTCATTTTAATAATTTACCTTCCTAAACTCGGGTGTGCATTTCATGTGACTCAAATCCAAATCTTAATAACGTTGAATAAAATGTGTTTCGGATTGCGGGTGCATTTCATATGACACGATCCAAAGACATATTTTAGACGACGTTAAATCTTCTTTAAAATAAATAAAAGCGGTTAAAAGTTAAAATTTGCACATAGGTCTAAAATGTTTTAAATCAGATAATGAGCTAATTATAACAGTGGAGCGACCATGCTAGAGCCACGGAACTCGGGAATTCCTAACACCTTCTCCCGGGTTAATAGAATTCCTTACCCAAATTTCTGGTTCGCGGACCGTAAAACAGAGTCAATCTTTCCTCTCTTCGGGATTTGAACCAGTGACTTGGGACACCATAAAATTATCCTAAGTGGCGACTCTGAATTTAATAATAAATAGTCCCGTTTCGATTGTCCTTTAATTGGGAAAACGCCCTTGTACCTTTCGGGGTGTAGGAAAAAGGAGGTGTTACAACTCTGGCGACTCTGTTGGGGAAAAGAACCCAGAATCTCTGGTTCAGGATTCAGAATTCGAGCTTAGATGAATTGTTATAGTTGGCTTTATTTATTATCTGATTTTGTTACATGTTTGGGCCTAATGTGCTAAATATTGCTTTTACCGCTTTGATATTCTGTGAACTGTATATAAACTGCTATGAAACCCATCTGATGTCTGAGTCTTCTAAATCATGGAGGAGTGTGCACTTCGTGTGATTTCTCTTCTGTTAGAGTCATATCCCAAATTTAGAAAGAGGTTCGGACAAGTTGCAAAGCCGATGAAGCTTCTTTATTCCCGGTACGCTGCCCCCCCTCCCCCTCGGCTCGAGTTGTCCGCTCGGGTAAGCCAGGTCTAGAACAACAAAACCAGGTTTTAAACCTAGTATAACAAAGCCTCATGTCGGATCCCTAGTAGGAACGTTTGTTTGCATCACGTGCATTTGACTTTGGACACTCAACACAGGGGTTGGGTCTGTCTAGGACATGTGTACCCGAAATGAAAAGGACCATCCTGATGCATCTTGCTTGCTACTTGTGCATTTATTTGCTTCGTATTTGCATGTTGATCGGCTTATAAATAATGGGAGAAGGTTGAAAAAAAAAGAATAGCAATGTGAGGGTTAAGTGAGTTCGTCACCTGTTTTGAAAACCCAATGTCCAAATAGTGCTGAAACTCTGCCGAAATTTTGAGAAAAATGAAAAACAAAAGGAAAAAAAAAGAGGTTTTGTTTTTAAAAATAGTTGGTTTTGTTTTATTTGTCCGAACTACGCCAGTTTGATTATCATAGGGTATGAGATACGTAGGCAATCTCTATCGGGTCCAACTTTCTTTTTGCAAAAATAGCCCGAAAAGAACAAAATTTTTATTTTTATTACAAATAAGTAAGGTGATGCCACTCTTGTCAAAAATAGCCGAATGTCCCTCAAAAGGGCGCTGGAAGGCTGTTTTTGCAAGAATAGCCGCCTTTAGTCATTTTTTAAGGTTTTGGCTGGTTAGCCGACACAGCCTTAAAATCTTCATTTTCGGAGTGCTGAAAGGCCGTAGCCAGATATTTTTGTAAAAATTTTGAAAGATGGTCATTTTTCTTGAGTCAAAATGAGTCGTAGTTTTCTTTTAATTGAAATTACCTTAATAAATGTGCAGGATGAGCACAATTCAAAATGAACCTTTCTCAGTCGGTGAAGAGATCCCTTTGGAGCTACATATGTGGTGGCATGATTTGGAGGACGACAATAGGAAGGTTGTGACAAAAGCGTTGGGTGGTCTTATTGAGCTCTTGAAGATTAAGCCGAGAAAGGACATAATTAAGGCCTTGATACCATTTTGGGACCCAACACATAATGTATTCCACTTTGCTGATTTTGAGTTAACTCCTACACTAGAAGAGATAGCAGGCTACACCGGTTTTGACGGAAATCTTAGAAATCAATACCCGGTGGCACCTAGAGCAGTAACCCCTCACAAATTTTTGGACCTGTTAAGCATCACTCGGGACATCCGAGATGGAAATTTAGCTAAAGGATTTTGTACCTTCTTTTTCCTGTACCGACGTTATGGGAATCCTCGTGGCTTCGAGACGCCGGATACCGGTATTACTCATGCAGAAAACCAAGACAAGTGGGACGCTCAGAGAGGATTAGCTTTTATAACGGCGTTCCTGGGTATTTTGATTGCCCCAGAAAGATGGGAATATAGAGTTGGGACTCGTGGGGATAGCTGACTTTATGATGAAAAAGGTAAATGGGACTATAATGCCGCTGATCTTAGTAGAAATTTACCGAGCTCTGACCCTTTGTCGAGAAAGGGGAAAGTTCTTTAAAGGGTGCAATATGTTGTTACAATTATGGATGGAGGAACACCTTTGTCACCGTCCCGGATACTTGAATTGTGGTATGACTGGTATCGAGTGCATTGAAAAATAGGAAAAGCGGGTGGGGGGTTATGAGTTCCCGAAGGGTACAAAAGCATGGCACGCCCACTTGAGATCCTTGACTGCAATCAAGATCGAATGGACGTTCGGGTGGCTCTCGGTCAGTGAAGTAATTTATATGTCGGCTGAGGTGTGTTTCCTACTGTTGATGGGGCTTCGGAGTATCCAGCCTTATGCTCTGCATAGAGTCCTGCGTCAGTTATGCAGATACCAGACCATCCCATACGATGAAGATTTGAGTCGGCATGTCATTGAGTTAGAACCAAAAGCTACCTTTCCAGAAGAAAACGTGCGTCGGATTTGGCATCAGTGCAGATTCTACCCCATGTCCAACAGTTCACTGATGGAGCACAGGTGCAATGGGACTAGTTGACCAAAGAAAATGAGTACAGGGCTACCATAAGCAAGTTGGAAAGGCAAGTCTTGGACCTTCAATTTGAAAATGGTTTGCAAGCCGTCGCAGATGAGGGAGAAAAGAAAATCTAACTCAGGAAAATGAAACCCTCAAAGCTCAAATCCGGAAGATGAAAACAGCTGCTAGAAACCCGGAGAGAAGCCGAGCGGATGAAAGGCTTATAAGATGTCTGGAAAAAAAGCCCTTGAGTGTCAAGATGACCTGGAAAAGTCTGAGGCCAACCTAGCCAAAGTCCGGGCACAATGGGAGAAGGCGGAAGAGTAGGCAAAGTTTGTGCAGCAAATGAAAAGAAAGTATTAAGGGACAATCACCATCCTGAGGAGAAAAATGACTACCCTCGAGAATGAAGCAACCAAGCAAGCCAAGGACTTCAAAGCTGATAGGAAACACTGTTATGATTTGATGGCTCAGATGGAAGAAGGAATGCAACAATTGCAAAATCAACATCTCTACGACACTCAGGTGTTAGAAACCCGAAATCAACAGGTCGGGCGTCTGCTTCAGGAAAAGGGCAGAATTCGAGAGCGGGTCAGAGTCATCGCCGACTACATTGTTGTGAAATGCTAAGTATGTGAGGATATGACTCGCACCACTTTCTTTGCGGCAGTGATGACGTTGGCCCGACAGATAATGAGTGACTTGGAGAGGCTTCAAAGGGATCTTGCATATAGGCCCGTGGCGAGACCGAATGATGTCCTGCGGGCCCCAAGAGCATTTAAGGAATTAATGTATTCGTGATTTTTTTTACTTGAGTCTGTATTTTCTTTCTGTTAGAGTCTGTTAGTTTCTTTTTATTCTGTTAGTTTTTGAGTCGTTATAATCAAAGTATTTGTTTTTTGAAAATCCCAAAAAAAATTATTACTTATTTTTACACATATACCCAGAACTACGCTCGGTCTGATTCATACGGGGTCATGATACATAGGCAATCTCCATAGGATTCGACCATAACCAAAAGAAAAGAGAAAGAAAATAAGGAACCGTGACAAGGAAACAAAATAAGAAAAGGAAATGAGAGAATAAAAAAAAACAAAGAGAAGTCAAACAAAGAAAGGCAAGAATGAAAAAAAAAGAGAAAAAGGGAAGTTGCACATGGAAATAAGGAAAAGCCGGGATAACACAAGCAATCGAGCAAATACATGATAGAAATGATTAATTACTTAGGTGCATTGCATTCCACAAATATGCGGTTACCAATCTGTTAAGCTCTAATCACTAACGAATGTGTTGTTGATGCTCCAGAACCAAGGCACGTGGTTAGTTTGTTGAGCATTCTGGCAACCCATCCATACAACACCAGGTCCAAAGGCGAATTTATCATGTCTAGCCAAGAACTTGATGCGAGTGTCATCGATCCTTCAAGAGAGGTGGAAGAGTTGGATGTTAATTCGATGAAAGAAGAGATGTATAAGTTGAAGCAGCAGATGGCTGAAATGTACCAGGCTTGGGCAAAAGGGCAACTACCACCAGCTTATCCCGCCAACCCTGCTTTCATCCTGCCATTGACTCAAACCTAGGAACATCCTACTATTGATTCATCTGTAGGATTTCCTATTTACCATCACTACCAAGGCACCACCTCCCAAACACCGCAAGCTCCACCACCCAAACCAGTTCCATATCCTCCTCCCCCAATCACTCATGTCTTCGTAGCATCCCCATTTGCTACACTACACCAATCTTCTAGTGAGCCTGTGTTCCAAGCCCAGGATAACCAATACTACCCCCCAGAGCCGACTTTCAAAGCTTCAGAAGTTTATACTCCTCGTTTTGATCTCCTTGCGAAAGCTGAAAAACCATCCAAAAATCCTGAACAAGAGGAGATGTTCAAAAAAGTTAAAAGCATAAAATAATCATTCAGAGACATGCGGGGGTTAGGAGGTCAAGTAAGTGTGGCTTACAAAGAACTGTGTTTGTTTCCAAATGTGCAATTACCAGCAGGGTTTAAGATGCCCAATTTTGATTTGTATGATGTGCACGGTGATCCAGTAGCACACTTGAGAGGTTTTTGTAGCAAGATGAGGGGAGCTGGAGGAAAAGATGAATTGCTGATGGCATATTTCAATCAAAGTCTAAGTGGATCGACGCTGGAGTGGTACACCCGGCAGGATCACGGAAGGTGGTATACATGGGATGATCTGGTGCAAGCATTCGCTTGTCACTTCAAATATAATCTTGAGATCGTTCCAGATCGACTGTCCTTGACAAAACTGGAGAAAAAGCATAGCGAAAGTTTCAGAGAGTATGGTTTCCGATGGAGAGAGCAGGCAGCAAGAGTAGACCCTCCAATGAAAGAAAGTGAGATGGTGGATTATTTCCTACAGGCCTTAGAACCTACTTACTATGGCCATCTGGTCTCAGCTATAGGAAATCCTTCAATGAAGTAGTGAATATGGGAGGTATGGTAGAAGAGGGGACTCAAGTCGAATAAAATCATGAGCTATTCGGCTATTAAGGTGACCACTCAGTCCATTCAGGGCGGCACCAGAGGAATTGAGAAAAAGAAGAGGGAGGACGTAGCAATGATTGATTCAGGAACTTGGTTAAGACCGATAGGCTCATCTCACCACTATAATCAGCCTCGACCCCACCACCAAAGTTACCCTCATAGCCCATATAATCTACCCCAACACTACTACCCCCCACCATAACCTCATTTTTCTGTCCACCATGTCCAAATATACAACCAACCTCCTGCCCACGCACAATGGCGAGCGCACATTCCCCAAAACACTTATCCATCCCCATGAGCCTACCGAAACCCTCCTGGACCAAGTTTTCGGCCTAATCAAGCATTTAAGGATGAAAGGTTGCAGAAAAAGAAAACCTTTACTCCATTGGGAGAGTCATATACCGGTTTATTTCACAGGCTAAGAACTCTGGACATGCTGAGGCTGATACAGTCCAAATTGCCAAATCCTCCCCCGAAAAATCTTGATTATTCCGTAAGCTGTGAGTATTGTTCTGGTACTCCAGGTCATGACACGGAGAAGTGCTGGCACTTTAAAAGTGCTATCCAGGAGCTTATTGATACCAATCGGATTGAAGTTCAAGCTCCCGAGGCACCCAATATCAACTGGAATTCGATGTCAGCCCATCAGGAGGCAAATATGATTGAAATAGTGCATGAGGGAGGGGAGCCCAGGAAGCCGTCACAGACCGTCATGATGATTCGGTCCAATGGGGTCAAGACAGTTGAACAATCAACAAGTGAGAAATCAGTGCTCAAGTTGAGCGAAAGGAGTAGTGAACCATCCGTAATAGTTAAGAAGGGGTCTTCAAGTGATGTGGCAGAAAAACAATAAAGGTTGAAAGTGGTTGTGCCAGGAGTGGTGAACAAACCTATCATAATCGTGGAGGGCGCCCGCATAGATCATGTTATTATAAAGCCGGTAACCCAGTTACTGATAGTCAACAGCAGGCTATTCCATGGAATTATGAACGGGTGACAGTGACTTACAAAGGAAAAGAAGTTAAAGAAGAAGTCTATGAAACCCAGGGTTTGACTCGTTCGGGGAGATGTGTTGCCCCCGAAGAGTTAAGAAAATCTAAGAACTCCAAAGATAACCCAGTGCTAGTGAAGAAAGCCGTAACTGAAGAAGAGGCAAAGGAATTTTTGAGAAAGATGAAGATGCAAGACTATTCTATCATGGAACAGTTGAAAAAGACGCCTGCTCAGATTTCACTATTGTCATTGTTAATCCACTCAGATGAGCACCGTCGATCCTTAATGAAAATCCTGAATGAGGCTCACGTTCCCGATAAGATATCAGTGAACCATCTGGAAAAGATAGCCAACAAAATCTTTGAAGTGAACAGAGTCACTTTTTCCATGATGAATTGTTTGTAAAGGGTACTGAGCATAATAGAGCCCTTTACCTTATAGTGAAATGTGAGGACTCTGTGGTTGCCCAGGTATTGGTCGACAATGGTTCCAGTGCAAACATTTGCCCTCTCTCCACTCTGAGCAAGTTGAAAGTAGAAGATGAGAGGATTCATAAGAACAGTATCTGCATGCGGGGATTTGATGGCGGAGGCAAAGATTCAGTTGGTGATATAGTGCTAGAGCTGACGATAGGACCAGTTGAGTTCACGATGGAGTTCTAGGTGTTGGATATAGTTGTTTCCTACAATCTGCTGTTAGGACAACCCTGGATTCACGCCACTAAAGCAGTCCCGTCCACACTACACCAGATGGTCAAATTTGAATGGGATAGACAGGAAATAGTTGTGCACAACGAAGAATTTGTGCGCTCATAGCAATGCCGTTGTACCGTTCATTGAAGTGGAAGATGACAAGGGGTCGTGGGTCTACCAAGTTTTGACACGATGTTGGTTGAGAAAATTCCAGAGGGGAAATACATTCCAAATCCGAAGATAACTACCGCATCAGACATGGTGGCCTTTGAAATGTTAAACAATGGTTTCGTACCAGGCAAGGGTTTGGGTTCATCTCTGCAGGGCATCATACAGCCAGTATCCCTCCCTAAAAACTTGGGAACATTTTGTCTGGGATTCAAGCCCACAGCCGCAGACATAAAAAGAGCCAGAAAATTGAAACAGAGGGCATGGGTCCTTTCAAAGCCGGTTCCACGTCTATCCAGATCATTTGTCAAGCCCAGTACCAGAAGTCACCCAGTAACAATAATTCCCAGTTCTGTGATTGATCCTGACAAGGAATTAATTGAAAAATTCGAGAAGTTGTTCGACGATATAAACATGGTGGAAATTGGAGAAGGTTCTAGCAACGCGGAAGTGCAATTTGACGGGCCAGAAATGAAGCTTAACAATTGTAAGGATACTCTTCTCCCCACTCGGAAGGAGTTTTGGTAGTTTGTTTTGATTTTCCTTCAGTTTGTCTGGGTTATTCCGGGGTTGTAATCTAGATTTTTATCTTTTAGTCTATTTGAGTGTGCAAACCTTGTTATCTTTTATCCTTCAATGAAATGCAATTTCCCTTCTTCATCTGTCCTGATAGTTTTCTTTTTTCTTTTTTTTCTTTTCTGTACAGTTCCTTTTACGCTGGTTCTAATGACATGGCATGCGTAAGGAATCCTCAGCACAGTCTTAAAAATCAATCTGATTCTGAAATAATAATTCAAGAAGTAGAGTGTGATGAAGAATCAGAATATGATGAGGATGAGGCCTTTGAAGAGATTAGTAAGGAATTAAATCACTTTGAAGGAAAACCCAAACCCAACCTGAATAATACCGAATCCATCAATTTAGGGGACACAGATAATATCAGAGAGACTAAAATAAGTGTCCACCTTGAACCAAAGATCAGGGAAGAGATAATCAAAGCACTGATTGAATACAATGATATTTTTGCATGGTCATATGATGACATGCCAGGTTTGAGCACTGATTTGGTGGTCCATAAATTACCCACTGACTCGGCATTCCCTCTCGTCAAGCAAAAATTGAGAAAGTTCAAAACTGATATGAGTGTGAAGATTAAGGAAGAAATCGCCAAGTAATTAGACGCAAAAGTCATTCGGGTCACACGATATCCCATTTTGTTAGCTAATATTGTGCCAGTACCAAAGAAGGACGGCAAGATTAGAGTATGCGTTGATTACTGCAATCTCAACAAAGTAAGTCCAAAGGATAATTTTCCACTACCCAACATCCACATTTTGATCGATAATTGCGCCCAGCGTGAGATTGGATATTTTGTGGATTGCTATGCAGGGTATCATCAAATCTTAATGGATGAGGAAGATACGGAAAAGACAACATTCATCATGTCATGGGGAACTTACTACTATCGGGTAATGCCATTTGGTTTGAAAAACGTTGGGGCAACTTACATGAGGGCAATGACTATTATTTTCCATGATATGATATACAAGGATATTGAGGTATACGTAGATGATGTAATCATAAAGTCGAAGCAGTAGGCCGACCACGTCGGTGATTTGAGGAAATTTTTCTGGAGGCTTCACAGGTACAATTTCAAACTTAACCCTGCCAAGTGCACATTTGGTGTTCCATCCGGAAAATTATTGGGATTCATAGTCAGACGTCGAGGCATTGAGTTGGACCCATCAAAGATCAAAGCTATCCAAGAATTTCCGCCTCCGAGGAACAAGACTGAGGTGATGAGTCTATTAGGGAGGTTGAACTACATCAGCAGGTTTATTACTCAGCTCACGACAACTTGTGAGCCTATTTTCAAGTTGCTGAAGAAGGATGTTGCGGTCAAGTGTACTGATGAGTGTCAAGAAGCATTTGATAAGATAAAAGGATACTTGTCAAACCCACATGTGTTGGTTCCACCAGAACCAGGGAGACCTTTGATTCTTTACTTGATAGTCCTGGAAAATTCATTTGGTTGTGTATTGGGTCAGCATGACATCACTGGCAGGAAGGAACAAGCCATCTACTATCTTAGCAAGAAGTTCACGGCTTATGAGGTTAAGTACACTCACCTGGAAAGGACATGTTGCACCCTAACTTGGGTAGCACAGAAATTGAAACATTATTTGTCATCCTACACTACTTACCTCATTTCGTGCTTGGATCCGTTGAAGTATATCTTTCAAAAGCCTATGCCCACAGGAAGACTTACGAAGTGGCAGATTTTACTCACGGAGTTTGACATCATCTATGTGACTCGGACCGCGATGAAAGCCCAAGCATTGACTGATCATTTGGCCGAGAACCCGGTCGATGAAGAGTACGAGCCATTGAGAACTTATCTTCCCGATGAAGAGGTGATGCATATCGATGAACTAGAGCATATTGAAAAACCAGGTTGGAAACTTTTCTTTGATGGGGCTGCCAACATGAAAGGAGTTGGAATAGGGGTTGTGCTTATTTCTGAAATAGGGCATCACTATCCTGTTACAGCTCAGCTTCGTTTCTATTGTACCAACAATATGGCTGAGTACGAGGCATGCATTTTGGTTTTAAGGCTAGCTGCAGACATGGATGTCCAGGAATTCTTGGTCTTGGGAGACTCGGATCTTCTGGTGCACCAGATTCAAGGAAAATGGGAAACACAGGATTTAAAGCTCATACCATACCGACAGTGTTTGCATGATCTTTGTCAACGGTTTCGATCAGTAGAGTTCAGGCATATTCCAAGGGTCCATAATGAGGTGGTCGATGCTTTGGCTACTTGGCATCAATGTTGCACCATCCAGACAAAGCTTATGCCGATCCTCTACATATTCAAGTCTGAGATCAGCATGCTTACTGTAACATGGTGGAAGAAAAACTTGATGGTGAACCGTGGTTCCATGATATCAGGGAGTACATCAGAATGGGGGTATATCCGGTGCAACCCACGGGGGATCAAAAGAGAACAATTCGACGGTTGGCAAGTGGATTTTTCTTCAGTGGAGGAGTTTTGTATAAAAGAACTCCAGATCTTGGATTGTTGAGATGCATAGATGTTAAACAAACCACGGCTATCATGACCGAAGTACATTCTGGAGTCTGCAGAACGCATATGACTAGATATGTGCTGGCGAAGAAAATTCTCCAAGCAGGTTATTATTGGCTCACCATGGAGCGAGATTATGTCAGTTTTGTGCGCAAATGTCATCAATGCTAGGTACATGGAGATTTAATTCATTCTCCACCATCGGAATTGCACACAATGTCAGCACCATGGCCCTTCGTTGCTTGGGGCATGGATGTCATTGGACCAATCGAACCAGCAGCATCCAACAGGAACATGTTCATTCTAGTGACCATTGATTATTTCACCAAGTGGGTTGAGGCTAAAACTCTCAAGTCTGTGACCAAGAAAGCAGTGGTCGATTTCGTTCACTCAAATATCATCTATCGATTTGGGATACCAAAGGTGATCGTCACAGATAATGGTGCTAATCTTAACAGCAACTTGATGAAAGAGGTATGTCAACAATTTAAGATTACGCATCGCAATTCCACCCCATATCGCCCTAAGGCGAATGGAGTAGTCGAGGCAGCCAACAAGAACATAAAGAAGATACTTCAGAAAATTGTGGAAGGTTCCAGGCAATGGCATGAAAATTTACCATTCGCATTGTTGGGTTATCGCTCTACTGTTCGCACTTCAGTGGGTGCAACTCCTTACTTGTTGTTATATGGCACTGAAGCAGTGATACCTGCGGAAGTTTAAATCCCATCCCTTCGGATTGTTGCTGAGGCCGAGATTGAGGATGATGAGTGGGTCAAAACTCGTTTGGAGCAGTTAAGTTTGATCGATGAGAAGAGATTGGCAGCAGTGTGTCATGGGCAGTTATATCAAAAGAGAATGGCAAGAGCGTACAACAAAAAGGTGTGTCCCCGAAAGTTTGAAGTGGGTCAGCAAGTATTAAAGCGCATCCTTCCACACCAAGCCGAAGCGAAGGGCAAGTTCGCCCCAAATTGGGAAGGGCCATTCATTGTAACAAGAGTGTTGTCCAATGGTTCTTTATATCTAACAGATATCGAAGGCAAATGTGTAGACATGTCTATCAATTCTGATGCAGTCAAGAGATATTATGTATGATTTCTTTGGTTCAATTGGTGATTGTTTGTACTTGGCATTGTTTCGAAGATTGGAATGACGAAGACAATTTGTTCTGCTATCTACACACTCTACCCTTTTTTTCCCCTTTTGAGACTTATTTATTTTATTTCATACCCCTCTTTTGGAATCAATAATGAAAAAAAGAGAAAAGAAAGAAAAGAAAAGGAAAGAAAAAAAGCAAAAAGAGAAAGTACAAGAAAACAAAGAAATTCAGGTGTGAACTACGTTTGACCTGATTCCTATTAAGGATACGTAGGCAGCCTCATGGCTTGGTCATAACATATCAAAATAAAAATAAAAAATCCACAAGCAAGAAAGTGGGGTAGAAGTTGTGATTGTGGTAAGAGATCAGATTCCAAAAGTTGTAATTTTGACCCATTTAAGTTGCTTTGAGCCTTTTTGATACCTTTTTCTTTCCAAACATATCCAAAGAACCCACATTACCGTCCAAAGAAAGACCTCCCGATCAGTCTTCGAGAGATTCCAAGTCAAGCAAGTAAAGAGGATTCATATCAGGTGCAACACTCCGGTTTAAGCAAGAGAAATCAAAAAATGAGAGAGTCTTATTGGTGAAAACCCTCGTGGGCACCATGAGGCGACGAAAGCTGAGAGAAAGTAATAATGAGAGTCTTATTGGTGAAAACCTTCACGGGCACCATGTGGCAACAAGGAATTGAGGAATGAACAAATGAGAGAGGTTTGTTGGTGAAAACCCTTCAGGACACTACAACACAAACAAGGTCTGTAAGCTGGCGAAAAGTAAACATCGGGTTGCGAAGATCTTAGAGCACAAAGTAAAACAATTGGAAAAGTGATTGGTTAAACAGACTGGGTTGATTAATCCAAAATGCATACCATGATTATTGGTGCCAGTTACTCCACTCAGATAAGCTTCTTTTTCTCTCTCCAACAGTTCCAAATTTGGATTTTCTTCTTTATTCTTAATTCTTAAAATCGTCGCATTTCATTGCTGTTAATTTTACTCCTCTAAAGCTCTTTCAAGATTAACCTTGTTTCAACAAATAAGAAGGAATTTCAAAGTTTACTACCAGTTTTAAAATTGCACAAAGCAAAATACGGCTAGGACATGCCAGAGATAGTGTAATGAAAAGTGGGACATAGAGTGTAAGCAAAAGTTAAATCGGTGAAATGGTTCAGTAATGTCGCGGGATATGCAGAGGTCAGAAATGAAAAACAACGGTTGGGGTGTAGAGCACTCAGATCATCTAGGGTCCTGGGGTTAAGAATCAATCAGAAGGTCAAACAATTCTCGATCGGCTCAAGGCAGCCAGTCAAAGCAAAGCATGGCAAAGGAAGAACCACCTTCGGCAAGAATGGCACAACTAATCGCCACGTTTTAAACTGACAAAATTTTTCTCTGATTTGAAACAGGGGCAAAAATTTCATTTGTTTCGGAGAAATCCTACGTGAAGAAAGAGCAAGCACCAAGTAGGTTTGATCGCAAAGTTCTTAGGACCCTCCTAGAAAATGGGACTTAGTTTAAAATTCAAAATAATCATGAGTAGCAGAATCTAGCATAAATGTACCTCAAAGGAATATAAGCGGAACTTCGAAGTTTGCATGCTTGAGATATGATTCACAAGAAATTTTCAGGACCCTCCTGAATAATGGGACGTAGCACTAAGAATTCCATTAGATAACAAGTTTTAGCATAAGTTCGGCTATAAGGAAGTATAGTTTAGCTTTAAAAGCGTCACTTGTAAGATAAGATTTAACTTAAAACTTTTCAGGACCCTCCTGGATAATGGGATGAAGTTTTAGGACCAAGTTAGATAACAAGGTTCAATACAAGAAAATATAATGCAGCTTTGAAACGGGCATTTTACTAGAACTTTTCAGGACCCTCCTGGATAATGGGATCTAGTTTACAGATTGTTAGAGATATTAAGTAACATGATTCAGTTAACACTCACAAAGGTTCCCGGCTACTAAATTGGGGTAGAAAATTTTCTTTGTTTTGTCTATTTTGTTGAAGTCAGGTGCCCGTCTGAAGAATAGGGAAGAACAACACAGATGTTAAGGATAAAAAGCAGTTCAGGATCAAGTAATCAGGAGCCCACCTGGAGAACAAGGGAAAACAAATCAAGTTTCAAGGAAGATTGACACAAGGATTGGTAATCAGGCACCCACCTGGAGGAACAAGGGAGAACAAGTCAAGAAAAAAACAGTTAAAGATTCAGCAATCAGGCGCCCACCTGGAGAGCAAGGGAATACAATTCAAGTTTCAACAGTCAGGCGCCCACTTGGAGAGCAAGGGAATATAGTTTAAGTTTCAGTAATCAGGACCCCGCCTGGAGAACAAAGGGAAAAAGTGCAATTCAAATGTTGTAAATCAGGAGCCCGCCTGAAGAACGAATGGAAGAAGTACAAATTCAAATTTTGTTGAAATCAGGAGCCCACCTGGAGAACGAAGGAAAGAAGTACAAATCAATCTTCAATAATCAGTAGCCCGCCTGAAGAACGAAGGCAAAGAGTACGATTCAAGTTTCAGTAATCAGAAGCCCTCCTGGAGAACAGAGGGAAGGCAACAATGGTCAATAGAAGACAGTTCAAGTTGAAAGGGGAAAGCAATTCGAGTTTCATAGGAAGGGAACACAATTCAAGTATTGGCAATCAAGAAACCACCTAAAAATGAAAGGAAGAAGAACAGAAGGAAGCAATTTAAGGAAAGGCAATAACAGTCAAAGGAAGACGGTTAAAGTTCGGCAATCAGGTATCCACCTGGAAAACAAAGGAAAGTAATTGAAGGAAAGGGAAAGCATCACAAAATTACGATTCAAGTCAGCAACAAAAGAACTTCTATAGGAAAATACAAGTCAACAAGGCAACAACAATCACAAGATCAAGTTTGAAAATAAATCTTTGTAATGCATAGTTCATAGCTTAGTCTAGCTTCTTTTATTTTGTCATGGTGTAATAAGAAGGTCGGTAAGCAGTAGTAGCAGCAACAACAACAGTGAAATCACATCTTCATGGTAGTCCCAGCTACCGAAACTTCCCGAACTACACTGACTTGATTCCTTTATAGCCAAGGATATGTAGGAAACCTTTGAAATAGAGATTCGGTCAGATTCTTTCAAAGATGCTTCCCACAGAGTATTCAAATAGGCAAAAATCGCTCGTATCCGCTCACTTGATCTTTGCATGAAAACTCTTCGTGTTTCCGAGCAAAGAGGGGCAGCTGTGAGCACGTGATTTTTGCCCTATATGAATTATTCCTATAAATTTAAAACAAAACATTTTTTTCCATTGCTCGCAATTTTGTGAATTTTTGTGGCATCTCCTATTATTGTTTGCATTTTTGTTTAAATCATAAAAAATACAAAAATATTGCATCTGCATTTAGGATTTAATTTTTATATTTCTAGATCAGTTAGTACATTAATTTGTTTAACAAAACAGAAAAAAATCATAAAAAATAGTCATGTTGCATTTTAATTTTGAATTTTTGGCAATTGTTTTTGGTATTTAATTAGTTATGGTAATTATTATTTAGAGATAATTAAGTTAATTAAGTAGAATAATTTGGTTTAGGGATTAATTAAGGTTTTATTTTTTATTTTAAGAAGAAAAATACTTTTGAAATAAAAAGAAAAGGAAAGAAATAAAAAAGAAATCAGAAGTTGGGCCAATTTAATTAAAATCTCAAGCCCAAATCAAATAACCCTCCCAAAACCCAGATAGACCCAGCCCAAACCCGTCCAAACTCGTCCCCCTACTCGGTCCAGCCCCATTGCCACCCAAACAACGTCGTTTGACAAGTTTTGATCAGGGACGTCGATATCATTTGATCAAATGGTCCACTACGTTGCCCATTATCGACCCCGACCCGATCCAGAACCAAACCGCCCCTAGTCAAAACGACCCCATTTCGATTAAGGATTCAATCGGAGCCGTTTGATTCCAATCATCTGATGGCTCCAATTAATCATCCCATTTTAATATACCCAAACCACTCAGACCCCCCCCCCACTTCACTCTCGTCTCTCCCAAACACCCAAATCCTAGAGACGCCGCCCCTGAAACCTCTATCGTTTCCGGTGGCAGCGCAGCCTTACACCACCCCTACCCACCTGAAAATAACACCCCAAGACCATTTTCGTCCCCTCTTCCCCAATCTGTAGCTAATTTCCCTCGAATCACCCTAGGACTTCTCGAATCTTCAATCGAAGCAGTCCGGTCCCAAAATCCCCGAACCTTAGCTTACCCAATCGACCCCAAATCAACACCACATAACCCCCATAACTCCCTCATACCAAATCCATCATTGGTTTCCTTCGAATCTGACCGGAACTCGTTGAATTTTAAATCTAAGTTCGAACCCTAAAAGTTCAAAATCAGTTTCCGTTGAACCTGATAACATGCATCGATCCAAGCCTCTAGTTTTTCATGATTAGAAGGTCGATTCACTACAAAACTGATGTTGTTCATTTATTCTTGACAAAGAACAAATGATTAGTATCAGTTTCGGGTGAGTTAGAGTATCAAGGGTAATTTCAAGTTAAGCTCGTGAGTTCCCTGTATTGTTTTCTGTTCATTTTTAAATTTGTTTCACCTTTTACTCTTTTTCTTTCCTTCTTGTTTTCTTTCTCCGGTATTCTTCTGAGTAGTCCTTCCGTTCACAAGTCTATTAGTCCTTCATCTGCATTAATCTTATTTCAATAGCATTTTTCTGAATTTATAATCATATAAGAAAGGTCTAGGTTTAATTGAATTGGTCGAGGCTTATTCGAATATGTTTTGGAAGTCGTTAGTTCCATTTAGAGTCTTATAGCAGATTAATTCAATGAATTGATATGATTCAGTTGTTTGATGTTTTCTTAATTTTAAAGTGCATTTGTATTAGCTCATTTGTTTCCTGTTTATACGAATTCAGAGTTTATGAGTGATAAATAACATAAGCTTTGAGGGTAATTTGGGTAGTCTAGCCTAAGAAAACTGTCAATAATTGAATTAGGAAGCTTCTAATAAGTGGTAGGATTTAAGAATGCACTACTCACAAAATTAAAGAACTAAGTTAAGTGGAGTTAATTAAAAATTGTTGAAAGGGCATTTGTGAATCCAATGGGGCATTTTCTACTGCCTATATAGAGATCAGAATTGAAAGAAGGAAGAAAAGGAGAAAAGAAGAGAAAATAGAGTCTAGGGGAAGAAGAAACAGAGATTGAAGAGATAAAAATTCTAAAAAAAAGGCGGCTGACTGGTTCAAATAATTACTATTCTATTGAACATTTTCTGAGATTTCTTGAAGTTTTGATTTTTAAAGTAATTGCTGATTCTGGTAGCTGAAATGGATTAAATCTGGTTTTCAAAAGCTTGGTTTGAAGTGGTCATATTCCCAACTTGATTGGGACTGTTTCATCTACTGCTTCATATCAATCTTCTTGAGTTTGAGTTATTTTGTTGAAACTGGTGTTGCTCTGCTGTGATTCCTGCTGATACCTCACTTTTCTGCTTCCTTCTTTTACTTCCAGGTACATGACCCTGTAACTCCTCTGGTTGAGAAGTAAATTTGAGGAATGAAAAATGAAAATGAAGAATCGGAGCATAAAAAATATTCCATTTTGTTCTTCTTTGATCTGTCTGTTTTATTTAATGTGATTATTTTGTCCAAATCAGTTTAGTTGAGCATGTTGTAGTTACTAGTAGAGAGGATATGGTGTTAGAATTTATATGGTGAACCTTCAGTTCAGCTTGTTGGTTTCATACAAGGTTGAATGATTTATGTTCATTAATAGAGATCCAATAATCTAGATCCATTTTTAACTGATCCATTAGCATCATGTATTAAAGTCTGAATCATCATTAGATCTGTTAGGCCCTGTATGATGTTTGTTCATGCATAGTCAGTAATCGTACTCAAAGTCCTGCCTAAGTGAGGTTTATTAAAGGCTTTTATTGTTAAATGTTAGCTATAGTTTTGTATTGACAAATGGACTGTGGACTCTACTCATTTAGCTTTCTTCTAATGAATTTGAATGAATGCAGGGAAAAGGATCTGTTAGGGGCCTATCTAGTTGCAACTCAGAAATGTATTTTATTCTTGTGAAATACAGAAATTGAATCAATGGGATGTGAAATACAAAGGCTTGGTGTGATCATTGGCTTAGTTATGGTCTTGTTTAGTTTTTCTTTAATTTGTAAATCTGGATGGACTTTTGATTAACATAATGTTTGATTAAATAGTTTAGGACTCTGATTTTAAGGATATCAATCGGACACTTGTAATAGAGATTAATTAGTATAAGTATCATGTTTTCTCTTTTAAAATGCCAATTGATGGTTCAGCTGGTCATAGACTCTCATTTTTTTTAAATGCATATCTTTGATTTTCCTTTAGAAGGGTTATGGTTGAGGTTCGCTGGGGTTCTTTAATGTAGGTTTACGCTCAAATTCACTATAAAAATGACAAAGTACTAGTTTGATTGTATATAGGTCTTACTTGTATTAGATTGGTTTGGTTTAAATCTTTAAGACTGTATTGCAAGGCAAGTTGGAGACTTGGAAATTAAAATACTGTCAGTTGCAAAAATGGGATTTCTAATTGTTTTCAATGTTGAATCATGGCTAGAATACCAGATAATTGTTCATTGATAAATTGAAATATGACTCCGAAGTTTGCTTGCATTGGTACTGATTCTATCGTTAGTTTTTTTTTGTATTTACATAATCTGAGCTTGGGCTCATGCTTGGGCCCAAACTGGGTGGCCCGTTGATCTTTAACTCACCAGCTCATTTGGAATCCTTAATTCTGGACTTCGCAATAATTTCAGTAAATCAAGAATTCCCGTGATTGCTCCCGTTTGAATATAATTCCTTTCTTGGAAAATAAATCGAGGTGTGCTATATTAGCCAAATTGTACAATTTATGACCCTCGTAAGTTAGCTTAGAAACCTTTTGGTTAGGATAAATTGAGGTGTGTTGTGCCGAACAAAAATAACAATTGCATGGCCCTCGTATAATTAATCTTGTTTTATCCTTAGAAATCGAGGTGTGCCACCTAGTGAAATTTCCATGGCCCTCGCAAAGTTGCAAACGCGTAGTTGCTTTAGGCGTGTTTACCTTCCTAAACTCGGGTGTGCATTTCATGTGACCCAAATCCAAACCTTAATAACGTTGAATAAAATGTGTTTCAGATTGCGGGTGCATTTCATGTAATGCGATCCAAAGACATATTTTAGATGACGTTAAATCTTCTTTAAAATAAATAAAAGCGGTTAAAAGTTAAAATTTGCACATAGGTCTAAAATATTTTAAATCAGATAAAGAGCTAATTATAATAGTTGAGCGACCGTGCTAGAGCCACGGAGCTCGGGAATGCCTAACACCTTCTCCCGGGTTAATAGAATTCCTTACCCGGATTTCTTGTTCGCGGACTATAAAACAGAGTCAATCTTTCCTCGATTCGGGATTTGAACCGGTGACTTGGGACACCATAAAATTATCTCAAGTGGCGACTCTGAATTTAATAAATAAATAATCCTGTTTCGATTGTCCTATAATTGGAAAAATGCCCTTGTACCCTTCGGGGTGTAGGAAAAAGGAGATGTGACAATCTGCGTAACTCTTCTTCCTGGACTAAGCTATGCGAAGCCTTTCCTGAATCTACTTCACCTTATCCAGGGCATCCTTCACCAAGTCTGTGCCGTACAACTTAGCCTCACCAGGATCAAACCACCCGATAGGAGAACGACATCGTCGACCTTATAAAGCCTCAAATGGAGCCATCTCGAAGTGGACTAATAGTTGTTGTTGTAAGCAAACTCTGCCAGAGGCAAGAACTGATCCCACTGTCCTCCAAAGTCAATCACACATGCTCTAAGCATGTCCTCTAAAATCTGAACTATCCGCTCCGACTGCCCGTCGGTCTGAGGATGGAATGGTTGTGCTAAGCTCTACACGGGTCCCCAACTCACTCTGAACGGCTCTCCAGAAATGGGAAGTGAACTGAAGGCCTCTATCTGATATGATGGAAACAGGCACACCGTGCAACCGGACTATCTCCTGAATGTAAATCTGAGCCAATCTCTCTGAAGTGTAAGTAGTCACAACCGGAATAAAGTGTGCCAACTTGGTCAACCTGTCAACTATGACCCACACTGCATCAAACTTCCGCAAAGTTCGGGGTAACCCAACTACAAAGTCCATAGTAATGCACTCCCACTTCCACTCATGGTATAGGCATCTACTAAAGTAGGCCACCCGGCCTCTGGTGCTCATACTTAACCTGCTGGCAATTCAAACACCTAACCATATACTCCACTATGTCCTTCTTCATCCTTCGCCACCAATAATGCTATTTCAAGTCACGATACATCTTCGTCGCACCCGGATGAATGGAATATCGCAAACTGTGTGCCTCCTTTAGTATCCTCTCCCTCAGACCATCAACATTAGGAACACATAGGCGACCCTGGAGTCACAAAACACCATCCTCGCCAATAGAAAACTCATTGGCACCTCCCTGTAGCAATGTCTCTCTAAGAATTGCCAAATATGGATCATCGAACTGTCGAGCCTTGATCTGCCCCAATAATGAAGACTGAACGCAAGAACTCGGCTGGGCTTTAAAATATCCGACCTCACAAGTCTGTTAGCCAAGGACTGAATGTCCAAAGCTATTGCCTCTCCTCTGCTGGAATGAATGTCAAGCTACCCATACTCTCTGCTTTCCTGCTTAAGGCATCTGCGACCACATTTGCCTTTCCCGGATGATAAAGAATGGTGATGTAATAATTCTTCAGTAACTCAAGCCATCTACGCTGCCTCAAATTGAGATCCCTCTTATTGAACAAATGTTGTAAGCTGCGATGATCAGTATAAACCTCACATGACACCCCATACAGATAATGCCTCCATATCTTAAGAGCATGAACAATAGCGGCCAACTCCAAATCATGCACAAGATAGATCTTTTCATGAATCTTCAGCTGACGTAAAGCATATGCAATAACTCACCCCTTCTGCATCAATACACATCCCAATCCAACGCGTGAAGCATCGCAATATACCGTATATATCCCTGAACTGGAAGGCAACACAAGAACTGGTGTTGTAGTCAAAGTTGTCTTGAGCTTCTGAAAGATCGCCTAATAATCATCGGACCAGTGGAAAGGAGCACCCTTTTGGGTCAATCTAGTCAGAGGTAATGCAATAGATGAAAAGCCCTGCACAAATCGCCTGTAATAACCTGCTAACCCCAGGAAACTCCTGATCTCGGTCACTAAAGTAGGACGTGGCCAACTCTGGACTGCCTCAATCTTCTTGGGATCCACCTTAATACCCTCTCCTAACACCACATGCCCCAAGAATGCCACTGACTCTAGCCAAAACTCACACTTGGAGAACTTAGCATATAGCTTCTGCTCTCGCAAGGTCTGAAGCACTACTCTCAAATGTTGCTCGTTCTCCCCCAGGCTGCGTGAGTATATCAAGATGTCATCAATGAAGATGATGACAAAGGAATCAATATAAGCTCTGAACACCCTATTCATCAAGTCCATAAATGTTGTTGGGGCATTATTCAAGCCAAAGGACATCCCCAAAAACTTATAATAGCCATATCTAGTCTGGAATGCAGTCTTCGGAACATCCGAGTCCCGAATCTTTAACTGATGGTACCCTGACCTCAAGTCGATCTTAGAGAACACCCTAGCACCCTGTAACTGGTCAAACAAATCATCGATACGAGGCAACGGATACTTGTTCTTGATGGTGACTTTGTTCAACTGGCGGTAATCAATGCATATCCGCATATTCCTATCCTTCTTTTCACAAATAACACTGGTGCACCCCAAGGTGATACACTAGGTCTAATAAACCCCTTTGCTAACAACTCTTCAAGCTGCTCCTTCAACTCTTTCAGAGCCATATGGTACGGTGGAATAGATGTAGGTTGGGTGCCTGGAGCCAAATCAATATAGAATTCAAAATCGCGATCCGGTGGCATGCCAGGAAGATCAGAAGGAAACACATCGGCGAACTCCCGAACTACTGTAACTAAATCAATCGTCGGGGACTCTATGGTGGTGTCCCAAACATAAGCTAGATAAGCCAAACACCCCTTCTCGACCATATGTCGAGCCTTCAGGAAAGAGATAACCCGACTAGATGTACCGACTATGGAACCCTTCCACTCCAACCTTGGCAACCCTGGCATTGCTAATGTAATAGTCTTGGCATGGAAATCTAGGACGGCGGGATATGGGGATAACAAATCCATGCCTAGGATGATCTCAAATTCAATCATATCAAGCAACAGGAGATCGGCTCTAGTCTCGAAACCACAGAATGTGACCACACAGAAATGGTAGATCTGATCCACAATTACAGAATCACCCACAAGAGTGGACACATGAACAAAAGTGCCCAAAGGCTCAAGAGAAATAACCAGGAAACGAGCAAACAGAGATGATACATATGAATAGGTAGACCTTGGATCAAATAATATCGAAGCATCTCTACCGCAGATGGAAATAATACATGTGATGACGGCATCTGAGGCTAATGCATCTGGCCTAGTCGGAAGGGCATATAATCTAGCTGGAGCGTCGGCTGGCTGGCCTCCACCTAACTGAGCAGTAGCTGCCTGACCTCTCCCTATCTGGCCTCCACCTCTAGGATGGCCTCTACTAGTCTACCCCCAACCTCTAGATGGCTGGGCAACCGGTGCTGAAATCATGGGCTACTGAACCTGTTGTACTGCCTTGTCCCGAAGCCTGGTGCAGTATCTCCTCATATGACCAAGGTCTCTGCACTCAAAACAACCCCGCGGTGCGGTGACTTGCTGCCCTGATGGCTGACCATGATGGCCTTTAGACCCACTGGAAGAAGCCTGGATAGCCGGTAGATAGTATGAACTCTCCGGTATAGCACTAAAATAGGAACCAAAAGAACTCTGGGGACTTGAATACCCACTGGAGGAACCTTGAATAGTTGGCGAGCGATAAGAACTCTCTGGCATGGTGCTGAAATAGAGGCATGCTGGAGTATCCCGAGCAGGTGGTGGTGCTGAATATGGGGGTCTGCTGGGCTGACCCCTCCCAAACTGACCTCTACCCCTAGCGGGGGCACCTTTGAACTCTCCGGAGAATCTAGCCCTCTTATCCTGCTACATTTTCTCCCTACCCCTCAAAGGGTAGCCCTCAATCCTCCAAGCAATCTCCACTACTAGCTGATAAGGAGTCCCCATCTCCATCTCTCGGTCCATGTTGGCCCTAATGCCAAAATGCAACCCTACAGCAAACCTCTGCACCTTCCCTGCGTCAGTAGGAAGTATCATCAATGCATGGTGGGATAACTAAGAAAACCTCATCTTATAGTTAGTCATGGACATCTGACCCTACTCAAGCTGCTCAAACTGATACCGCAGCTTTTCCCTCTCAGAGGGTGGAATATACCTGTCCAAGAATAACTGTGTGAACTGACCCCAAGTGATGGGAGGAGAACCTGCTGGCCTTCCAAGAACATAAGACTGCCACCATCTGCGTGCCCTGCCCTTCAGCTGAAAAGTAGTGAAGTCAACCCAATGTGACTCCAATATCCTCATGTTGCGCAGCTTGTCCCTACACCTATCAATGAAATCCTAGGCATTCTCATGATGCGTACCCCCGAATATAGGAGGGTGAAGTCCAGTCAATCTATCAAACAACTTCTGCGGGTCACCATCCATAGCTGGTCTGGGCTGGGGCACCACCGTAGCAGCTAGCTAAGCCCCATCTGCGGGTAGTGCACCCGGAGTCTGATACACTGTAGATACATGACCAGGAGCCTGAGCAGTAGGGGTCTGTGCTCCCCTCTGCCTGTGATGTAGCTAGATCTGCTGGAAATAAACCAGCCTGAGTCATGGTGTCCATGAACCGCAGCATACGGCCCATGAACTCCTGGAAACCCGTTGTTGTCATAAAGTCCTCCGGGGTAGGCTTAGTTGCGGGCACTCGCCCTGCTCCTCAATGATAGGATCTCCCGCAGGATCTACTGGTGGTGCTACTAGGATAGCTCTAGGACGCCCTCGTCCCTTACCTCGGGTCGGTTCCCTCTCCCGGCCTCTGCCTCGGCCTTTAACAACGGGGGAAGCAGCTCCTCCCGGGTCTGGAACATCAGTCGTGCGTGTCCTCACCATCTATGAGGTAATAGAAGAAGGAAATTTAGTATATCAACCACTGCACGATAAGAAATGAATAAAGAGTAGTTTTCCTAACACTCTATAGCCTCTCAAAGATAAATACAGACGTCTCCGGACCAATCCGCAAGACTCTATTAGGTTTGCCCATGACTTGTGAGACCTACGTGAACCTAGTGCTCTGATACCATGTTCTCACGACCCATTTCTATTATAGGTCATGATGGCGCCCAACACCATTGTCAGGCAAGCCAACGCGGAAATATAGATAAGTGTTCATTTTACTTTACCAAAATAAGTACTGCAATTTCTAAACTTGAAGTTAAAACAAGTGATAATCAGTAATGTACCCAAAATAATTGTACAGTTCCCAAAAGAATAGTCTACTAATGTGTGTGCCAAGACCTGGTGTCACAAGTTATGGAAAACTAGTAGAATATACAAAAGAATAAATCTATCCTATTGTCCGAAATAGAATAGACAACCAAAAATAATGAGAGACTCCATCAAGCTACAGAACGACACGGGAAGGGAGCAGCTCACCGTGGAGGTCTCGGACTATGATCAGGAATACACACCAGACTGATAGCTAGATGTATCTGCCTCAGATCCTATACAATTAAGTACAGAAGCATAGTATGAGTACATAAACAATATGTACCCAGTAAGTATCCCGTCTAATCTTGAAGAAGTAGAGATGAGAGGTCGACTTGATACTTACTAGGGTAAAAAAATATAATAAAGTGTTTTACTAAGCATGGAAGTCACAAGCAATTAACAGTTTGTAGCAAGAAGTAATAAGTCATGTCTTTAATAATATCACAGTTAGCCATTTTCATTTCAAAACATTTAACAAAGCAAGTCATGAATAAGATTTTACATAGATATCATGCGCACATTATGCCGAGGTTGACGGCCCGATCCAACAGAAAAGAAACTATGCACTGCCATAGGGTCGAATGGTATGAACCATATATGCATCTATTTCTACCGAGGCGATCGCCCCGATCCAAAAATATCAATTATCATTAGGAAAACACATGAAGGCGCATTTATATTCAAATAAATTCATACAAGTGTTCAACAAGTACATACATTCACTTATATTCAATTCCAATTCTCTAGCATATCCTAAGTGATCACATTAGCAAGAAAATATATAAACATTCGCAAATATGGCATGATACAGGTCCGAAACTACCCGGACAATAAATATAATAGTAGTTACGCACAGACTCTTGTCACCTAGTGCGTACGTAGCCCCCGCATTTAGTGGAAAATTATATTATTACACCTAGGGGGACAATTCTCTCTTACAAGGTTAGAAAGGAGACTTACCTCGCTCCGAAGTATACTTCCAATACCAAGAACGAGCTCGAACTCTCAATTTGGAGCCGAACGATCCAAAACTAGTTAAACGAGGTAGGAAATAGTCAATACAAGCTCACAAGATCGCATTCTAACTATTAAAGCAATTTTCCAACCTTAAACACAAGTTTCCTAAAATCCGACCCCGGGCCCACGTGCCCGGATTCCAAAATTTCTTTAAGAAAGTTGTTCTTTATAACCTAAGGATCAATATTATATGATTTCTAATGCATTTCATAACAAATTTCGTGGTTAAATCTAACTTTTATCAAAATCATAGGTTTTGCTCTAACCTCATAATTTTACCTTAATCTTTGTGTGTTAATCTAACCAAGACTCAAGTATTAAACTAGAAATAGGTAGGATAAACTTACCTCAAGATGATAGGTGAAAGTCCTCTCTCAAGAGCTCCAAAATCGCCCAATGGGTGAGTGAAAAATGGCCAAAAATGGCTTAGAGCCCATATTAAATGAAGCTCACTGCTTCGGTAATTTCCGTATCTGCGGTCAAGGGACCGCATCTGCGATCCCGCTTCTGTGAGAAGAAGGCTGCATCTGCAGAATTGGCCAAGCGAGCTGGGACCGCTTCTGCAATCTTGAAGCTTCTTCTGCGCAGCCACTTCTGCGGCTTTGGCTTGGCCTGCCTTGGCCGCATCTGCGAGAGGACGACCGCTTCTGCGGTCTCGCACCTGCGGCTGACCAACCGCAGGTGCAGTTATGACAACAACTTGAAGCTTCAGCTCTTCCCAAGATTTCCAACTTCACTCGAGCCTCGTCCGATTGACGCTCGGGGATCCCGAGCCCCACCCAAACATACCGACAAGTTTGAAATCATGAAATGGACTCGCTCGAACCTTTGGAACGCCCGAAACAATGCTAGATCTAAGAATCACCCCCCTAAAACCAATTGAATCAAACTTATGAACTTCAAGTTCTTCAATTCACTCCTAATGCGCTGAAACGTGCTTATACTACTCGATTTGATACCAAATTTTGCGGGCAAGTCTTAAATATTATATTGGACCTGTACCAGCTCCGAAACCAACATACAAGCCCAATACCAACGTGATCAATCATTATTTAGTTTCTTTAAATCCTTAGAATTTTCAGTTTAATAATTTCTAATAAAATTTTATTACTCACTCTAGGGACCTCTGAATTTGATTCCGGGCATATGCCCAGGTCCCATATTTTTCTACGGATCCTCTGGGATCGTCAAAATACAAATCCGGATCCGTTTACTAAAAATATTGACCAAAGTCAAACTTAGCCTTTTAAGAAAATCTTAAGGAATCAAATGAGCCTATTTCAACCCAAACTCTTCCAAATCCTGAACCAACCATCGCCGCAAGTCGTAAATTAGTTAAAGCAAGTGCGAAAAGTTTTATTTAGGGGGACGGGGTTTTAAGAAGCAAAACAACCAGTCAGGTCGTTACATAAATAGGGTGTATACCTTTGCTATAAGAGGTAAAATGACTTCTAGTACTTTTGCTTATAAGTTATAACCAATCCAATACAAGTTGTAGAATTTTGATAGTCTAGTAATTCGGTTGAATTTTTAATTTAACGAAGGTTTAATTTCCTACCTTATAATTTCATTTGCCGTCAAGAATACAAGAGGTTATTCAATAATAGAAAAAAGTAGTATTGATACCATGTTGAAAAGATGGAATATAGATTTAATTCGGTTCCAAAAATTAGCTCATAAAATTATAATTGCCAAGATCATATAAGGAGAAAACAGTACCCAATTCCCTCTTCCATTTGAATGCTTTAAAATAGAGTAAATATAAATTTCCCCCAAAACGGTTCTTATTTTTTGTTTTCTATTGGCATGAGCCATGAAAGTTTTGGTGCATAATAGCCCAAGCTTAAAGTGGGAAGAAAAAAGAAACATACTACTCCTTCCGGTCCATAATAAGTGACCAGTTTGCTTTTAGCACGCCCATTAAGAAAATACTAAATCATTTACAAAAATACGTAGTATAACTAAACTACCCTTAATTAAATATTAATCACATAGTTATAGTGGCATTTACTTCTCTTCTCAAATCACTACATTATTCAAAATAAAATTTAAAACTTTTACTAAAATTTAAGAACGTCTTTGAAAAAACGAACTGGAGTCTTTGAATGACTTTTCAGTTGCTGTTATTTAATTTTAGTAATTTAATGTGAGGAGTGAGAAAACTTTTTAGGGATATGCACATAAGGGTAAAAGAGTAAAAATAAATTAAATTTTTTCTTGATTACATTATTTGCAACAAATTTATGCAGAGAAAAATAAAACCGCAATCACAAACAACTATAAAGAAAAAAGGATTTTATTGATAAACATTGCAGGTTACAACTCTGTTTATCCCTTGATTCTTCCCTCAGATTTATTCTACGTGATTTGAGGGCCTTAGCGATGTATTTCTCGAACGTAGGATGATGTTGACCTTCCTCGGATGTATTTGATCTCCATGAAAAGGAAGAACATCCGTTGATCAATTCGGCGGCTTTGAGAAAGACAATATTTGATGTCTTTGATCTCTCTATGAATATTCCATGATTTTTTATGGAATTTCGAGATTGTCTTTGAAGGATACATGTAGCCTTGTTTGTAGGCATAAATTAGGGTTTGGGTGAAGTAGTCACCAAGTAACCCTAATAGACTCCTAATTTTTCAAGAGTTGTCTTGAAATTAGGACTTATCTTGATCTATTAAAATTTTAGTGTCTACCCCCTACTTCAAGGTTTGTCGAGGTGTAGGCTTGCTGAAACTTGAAGACGAGACTTGAAGTACCCGACCATCACAACAGATAATCTTGAAACTTGAAGTTTTTTATTTGCAGGAAGAAGAAATGAAACTGATCCCACTGGGCGTGCCAATTTGCTTGCAACAAATTTATGCAGAGAAAAATAAAACTGCAATCACAAACAACTATAAAGAAAAAAGATTTTATTGATAAACATTGTATGTTACAACTCTGTTTATCCCTTGATTCTTCCCTCAGATTTATTCTATGTGATTTGAGGGCTTTAGCGATGTATTTCTCGAACGTAGGATGATGTTGACCTTCCTTAGATGTATTTGATCTCCATGAAAAGGAAGAACATCCGTTGATCACTCCGGCGGCTTTGAGAAAGACAATATTTGATGTCTTTGATCTCTCTATGAATATTCCAAGATTTTTATGGAATTTCGAGATTGTCTTTGAAGGATACATGTAGCCTTATTTGTTGGCATAAATTAGGATTTGGGGAAGTAGCCACCAAGTAACCCTAATAAACTCCTAGTTTTTCAAGAGTTGTCTTGAAATTAGAACTTATCTTGATCTGTTAAAATTTCAGTGTATACATATATAACTGGACACTTATTTTGGACCAAAATAAAAAAGCAAACTGGACACTTATTGGGAGTACTCTACTAATTAAAAGATGATGATAAGATGACCTCACTATACTACTCTTTTTTTCTTGTTACGAAAAAGAAAGCAGGAGACTTCTATTTTAAGAGTTGCCCCGGTCATCTATATTAAACCCAGTTGAGAGTACCTAATAGTAGTATGAATTATTGATACTAGAAAATTGCCCACCCGATGCTTCTGATATTAGGGTTTCGACCATTAAATTACATTCAAGAGCCTTGAAAAGCAGAAATGATACTAGGTAGCCATTTCAAATGGCTGCTATTTACCTGAATTTTAGTTTTTCGTTCAATTTTTTAGGACAAAAGTGTTCTGAATTATCTTGAAGTTAAAATTTTTAATTTAAAATTTTTCAGGACAAAATAAGTACTAGCTGATCATTAAATAGCATCTCTAAAAATGGCTTTCAGTGCACTTGTGGATAGTCTTGATTATTTGATCCGTGCTTGCCCCATAATCAAACCTTTAAGGTTAAAAGTCAAAAATATTGTCCATGGAACAAGAAAGGGGCAACACTTGTTAAACTTGATCTTCTGTCCATGCGGTAAGTGGGATAAAAAAATCAAGATCACACACTTCCGAGGTCATTCTTACAAATCACTCGGTTTCAACTAATCTGAATTCGCACCACATATCAGAATTCTTTTCATTCTCAATACTCGAACATGAGAACTTTAATTAAGGATCAATCCTCTAACTTGTGCTTTGGGCAACTGTATTTGTTGTAGTCCCTGCATTTCTGAGTGCTCTTACATTAGAGTTTCCAATTATTACTATTAATTTCTGTATCAGATCTTAAAGTTACAGCAGCTGAACAGTTGGTGCATTGATAAGAAAACGTCACACCAAGTAAGATTTGAATAATTAAATAAATTTGAATTCCAAAAATTTGCGTAAAATGATATTTAATTTATTAGTAATAAAATTTAAAATTATGATAAAATGTGTGGAACGTGCAAAAATGCAAAAAGTACCATATAAATTGACACAGTGGAAGTAATTGTCACTTATAATGCATCAAACAAAACCACAGATGGATAAAAACAAAAAAGCAAACGTATTGGATAAATTTTTTTTCTTTTTGCATATAAAATATGTTATTTAATATATTTAAGTTTGGACGGTAGAAACCAGCCGTTCAGAAATTTCCCTATGAGAACATAACTTAGTTGATATTTTTTCATAGTTGTATTATAGGAATTTTTGTGTTCAATTGAAACATATCTAATATAGCCAAGAAAAAATTAAGACCATAAAAGAAATTAAAACACATAATTTTGTACAATCATTGTATTAAGACTACGGTATATTTGTCAACTCTATGACAACAACAATTGCAACCAAATATCAATTCGTTCATAAAAAAATAGCATACTTTTATATTTAAAAGTAATTTTACTTTCATTTTTCCATCTTGAATACTCTTAATGGCATGTTTTGTTATAGCCATATAAATCTTATAGAATATTGAAAATCACAAATTTCTAAATTTTTTTTGTTTCCTCCTTAAATTCTATGTTATCGGTCAAACACGGACACAAACACTTACGCCTTTTATCACAATTTATAAGTAAGATGCATTATTTTTTTAGTCTGCCCTTAAAAGAATGATACCTTTATATATGTAGAAATAATTTAAGTTTATACTTTTTATATTATAACTACACAAATATCTATTACGTACTTGTTTTAGACCATAATTTTTTTTAAAAAAAAATTCTTAAATTTCATGTACCGTCAAACTATATCAATAAAATGAGACGGAGGGATCATTTAATTAATTATTTTTTGTATCTTCATAAAAGTCAAAGAAAATAGTTTAAACAAGATATATATGTATAATTTTGTCTTCGTGTGACCGAGTCTTAATTAAGACTCTTTAATTTCTATTTGTTTATTTTCATTCACATGATATGATTAGGAGGACTCAGTCTCTACTCTTCTATGGCAGTGAACATTTGTCTCCTTTTAAACACCGACAACACTACAGCACCACAATCCAATTACGACAATAATTTTTGGTCCACCTGTAATACGGCACGTTTTTTAATTTTTAGCAGCTATATATTTGTATTCATATTTGAGGGTTTTTTTTCTCAAATAAATAAACTGTAGACTATTAATCACCTAACGAAATACCAATAAGGGTTGAGCTCATCTTTAATCTTAATAAGATATAAAGTCCCCTTTATTGGGTGCGCTTTACCCTCCTCCCCCAATGTGAAACGACTTTCTGGCACAATTCCAGATTTAATTGGACCTTAATATAGATACCGGGTGAAAAACCACCTAACAATAATGAAAAGTGGCTCTTTCTGAGGCTCTTTTGATGATGTTTCATGCAAAAAGAAAAGGACTCCTTTCTTTGTCATGCTAACTAGAGGCTCTTTTATCAAGCATTACATAAATAATTAATAAGCATCATGAGTTTCTCCATATGTTAAATGAATCATTTGTTTTTATCTTAGCATACCTTGAAGGGGAGTTTTGAAATAGCGGTTAAATTATTTTTGTGTGACCTATAGGTTACTGGTTCGAGCTATGAAATTAATCATCGATACTTGTGTCAAGATAGGGTACCTACATTACACTATGTCAAGGTGCGGCTCTTCGCGAACTCTATGTAAATGTGCGATGCGTTGTGCACCGGACTGCCTTATACCTCGCCAAAAGAACCATGACAGGAGAATGAAGGGTTTTGAATAAAAAATTTCAAAATATCCTAAAAATCAACAACAATAAGCTAAGTGTCGGGAGTCAGCACGTTCTAAATAGACGTGATCTTAATATATGTATGTTTTGTGTGTATATATGTACGTATTTTGAACAGAAAGAAAGAAGTTCAGTATTGAACTTGCACAAATCCTACGTATGCTCCTATTAAACAATTACATATAATATACTTAAACAATGGTTGTGCAGTCTCTAAATGACAGCCAAAACGTTCACACTTTCGTCTTTGTTTTCTGCAGCGTTTCCATGGATATATAGTGGCAACATAAATTATTATTACTATTATTATTATTATTATTATTTTCGCGACATAAGTTATGCATTTTTATTGATAGGGAAAAAATATTCTGCGGTCAAGGCTGCTGTTGTACTTTCATTCAAGATGGTCTTTGGTAAACCTTGATTTTGAATTTATAATATAACCAAATAATTCACGAAAAGGTTAGGAATATTCTGATATTAGTGCTTTGCTGATCTGCACATTTTTTGCTTTTTAACGAAAGTTTGTGATTTTTCTTTTAATATTTATAAAACCTTTGCATGAACAAATATCCCAAAAGTGTGAATGTTTTTTCTAAAATAAGATTCCGTTGCATGTTAAGAAGATACTACGCTAAAAGATTATGTTGTGTACTATTTTGTTTATCTGTTACTTGTCTATTACTCAAATTAGTAAAGCTTTATGCTCCACCTGATTTTGTTATTTTCATTAATTTGAAATTTACGTGTCTCACAAAAGAGGACATGCAACTTAATAACCAAGAAGTCACACAATTCAAATATAGTACTCGCAAATTCTAATCCAATTAGCTGTGATCACATTTGAGGCGGCTCAACACAGTTCGGGGCCTAAAGCCAAACTGTAATGAGGGCCTTAAGTTCCTTTAAAAAAAATTATATGTATTTTATTTAAAGTTTATTTTTCTAGGCGAATTAATAAAGTTAATTTAAAGTTTAAACTCTTCTCTTTTTTTAAAGTTCTACATAACCGGAATTCATATTTTCTAGTAGACATATTTAAACTCTAGTAAATAGCAAAAAAATAACAGTATATCTATAAAGTAAAAATATAAAAAATGACAGATTTTAAATTAAAAAAAAATAGTCAAAGGTTAGAACAATAGAACCTGATTCAATTGATAAGTTGATCCCAAATAACTTGTTAATACTTTTGTGCTTGAAAACCTATAAAATCATTCTTGTAAAAAATCAGTCCCAAGTACAATATATAGAAAAAGAAATGCTTGAAAAAAAAAGAACAAAATTATCATTAAAAAAATTTTTGTACTAAATAACTTTGTATTTTATCCACAAAGAAAGCTTTTGACAGGAAGGAGTAAGAATTATCATAAAGTTTTTAATGTAGAAAAGAAGAAAGCAAGAAGGTCTCAACTTTGTAGTTGTGAAAAAATATTAAAAATAAAGAAGTCAATCCCAAAAAGGCAAAGACGGTAAAAAGTAACAATTCATATCCCCAATATGCAATAACGGTAAAAGTAAACTTTTATTTTCCTTTTCCACAGCAAAATTATAGTTGTTCACATTAAATACTTAAATTTTCTAAAAGGAAAATAAATATATAAACCTAAAACTACTAAAAAGTGGGGCCTTCAAATTTATGGGGTCTAAAGCCCTTGCCTTACCTGCCTTGGGGTTTAGCCACCTCTGGATCACATACTCTAAATGATTAATTTATCATATATACGACTACTAAATTGTTGGGTCAAAATGGTCCAAAGATACTTTTAACATAATGTGATATTGTTTGTTAAGCCCATTTGATTTTCTCAAAAGATCTCACACCATTAAGAGTATCCATGTGAGACTTTGTTCACACACACTCAACAATCTCCCACTTGAACTAAGTTCCACATGACCCATGAATATTCATGGGCTAATTTGCGGATTAAATGTGTTCCACTCATATGATCTTGAGTATTTATAGTTGCCGAAGCCCAAAGGTTGTGTATGCTTATTCAAAGCTACGGGTAACGATCGTAAACCCCGTAAACAGGCAAATGCACTAAACTGGGCCCCTATGCCACACTCCACTATCTCCATAGTCTCTCTAACCATTGGCTCTGATACCATTTGTTGGGCTAAAACGGCCCAAAGATACTCTTAACATGATATGATATTGTTAACTTTGGGCCAAGTCCGTATAATTTTTTGAAAAAACCTCAAACTATTAAGAGTATCCAACTCCTTAATTATAAGTAGAATTTTTTTTCCTTTCTACTGTCCATGTGGGACTTTGTTCACACATACCCAACATAAATTCGATCTAACAGTAAAGTTATTAAATTATTCCTTATCATATTAAATAAAGTATGACATACACCGTATAGGAGCGGGTTGATTGAAATGGAGACTCGTTTCTGCTATTCTGTGTGACAGGAATGTGCCACCCAGGCTTAAGGGCAAGTTCTACAAAGCGGTAGTTAGATCGGTCATGTTGTATGGAGCCGAGTGTTGGCTAAATCAAATGCCGAGAAGATGAAAGTAGTAGAAATGAGGATGTTGCGATGGATGTGCGGACATACAAGAAAAGATAAGATTAGGAATGAAGGTATTGAGGACAAAGTAGGTGTGGCTCCTGTTGAAGAGAAGTTGCGGGAATCGAGGCTAAGATGGTTTGGTCATGTGAAGATGAGAGACGTTGATGCCCCGGTTAGTAGGTGCGAGAGTTTGCCCATGACGAGTCAGAGGAGGGGTAGAGGGAGGCCTAAGAAGAACTAGAGTAAGGTGATTAGGTAGGACATGACTCTGCTTTCAAGCCTTTGAAACTAGTGAAAATAGTCATCACAGTCTGAGTTCCTGCTTTCAACGATACTTTCTTAGCTTGTTAAACTTTCTCTCCTTCACTAGAAAAGTTATCCGGTAAGCAAGATCTTTGATTGATGTGCCTGAATAAGGTTGATCAATGGTAGCTGCTTGGAGCTTTCTCTATACCTTAATTGAACTACCCCGCTCTTAGCTCGGGTTCTTGCTTAATGAGGCGTCCCTTGTTTGCTCTAGCTTACTGAGGACATCACCCTTGATAGAAAAGAGTGAAGGTCAAAAATTAGGGTGGTGCATTGATATATAGTCTAGAGTTTTGCCTTGTCTTACTAGTAGTAGTACTAGTCGCGTACTTTCCTATTCCTAGTCCCTTGTTTCTACATGGTGTGTCAGTATTAGCAGTAGGATTGGTAATATTCTTGTAGTTTCGTATCCCAGGATCTCTATCATTACTCGTTGTATTATTTGTTTCTACTGTCTGGTTACCTTGTGGTTGCTATTGTTTCTCTATCGTTCTTTTTTTTTTTTAACGATCTTGAGCCGAGGGTCTTTCGGAAATATCCTCTCTAAGGTCTGCGTACACACTATCCTCGCTAGATCCCACTTGTGAAGTTCCACTAGATTGTTGTTGTTGATATTAAATAAAGTAATTGAATTTTATCCATTATAATAATAATAATGTTATTAGATCTTTTTATCATTAAAATAACTAGATTTTATCCAATATAACAGTAAAATCACAAAACTTTACCCCCTATAATAGTAGAGTCACTTTAGTGGATAGTTTTGTCATTACAGTGGTAAAATTTCATGATTTTACTGTTATATTGGATTAACATATAATTAATTTAATGTAAAAATAATAATTTTATGATTTTACTGCTATTATAGGTAAAGTTTAGTGACACTACTGTTATAACAGATAAAGTTTAGTGACCTTATTGTGATAAATTTTAATTTTGTGATTTTATTTTTGTTTTGAAAATATCAATAATCATACGTGAAATTAAACTATGATCTAAACTCTTCACTACCCTATTAACTATGTGAAAGAAATTTACATAGTATTTTCATATCATACATTTACGTACTTAATACACGTTTTAGGCCTAAATATGAATTTAAATAAATATTATTGTGACAAATGTATAAATCAATTGAAATTGGGATAACTTATATATGTAGCTTCCTCGTACTGGTACTCAGAAATGCAATCATGACCGGGGCGGATCTAGTACAATAGGAATGGGTTTACATGGACCCAATAACTTTTGCCTAGACAATGTTTTATATTAAAAGTTTATTAATTTTAGAGAAATTTTCATAAAGCACTATCTTTTAGTAGTAATTAGTCATCTATAGATATCATGCTATATTACGGATTATAGGTACCTTTTATATGGTTATAAGATGTATTTGATGTATTTAAGCTATTGTATTCATGAATACAGTAGCAAAAATAGGTGTGAATCAGAGAAGTTCAGCTAATCAGTTGTTGTATTCGAGTGTATTTGACTGTATTCATGGAGTGAAACATGGGATTATACTATTTTTAAAACGGAAAGTGAATCAATTAAAATAATAGACTCCTAATATAACTTAACAAACTCAATTATAACACACAAATTTTATATTTTCAGTTATAAAAAAGATTCTCAATTGAAAAATACCCCAAAAAATATAGCAATCTTCAGAGAAATTATATAATACATCTGAATACATATATTATATTAATTTAAAAAAACTTTCGAATACATTCATGGCATATAGCGAGACAGTGAATACAATAAAATACATAGAATACATCAGGATATATTGAAATACAATGAGAAAAAAAAAGACAGTGAATACAATGAAATATATGGAATACAGCGAGATACATTGAGTTACAATGTAAAAAAAGACAATGAATACAATGAAATACATGAAAATACATTAAAATATATTAACAGAAAATCAAGTTACTCCGCCACAAACTCCATCGTCTTTGTTCAAGAATAAACCAACCGGTGGCTGTTGTTCAAGAATCAGTTTAATGTCAGCGGCTGCTGTTGGTGGTGAGAATCTTGAACATAGCAATCTTCAAGAATCAGTGCATCTATTATAATGGATGGGGGCTTTGCACAAGAATCAGTTTAATTCCGGCGGCTACTCTGAAGTGGGCTTTGCACAAATCTTGTGAAAGCTAGTCCTTTTCAAATAAGCAACGGTTGATCAGCAAATTTGTCGTCCCAAAGCGGTAATTCGTAACCCGAATTATTTGGGAGGTGATCACTTGTTATTCTGTGTCTCAGCTATTCGAGATAGAGAGAGAGTACCAATGGTAGAGGAAGCGTTGACTTGAAGAAAATTGGCGGACATTGGAGGTGATGAACGCTTCCACTTGAGGAAGATGGGGGAAGAGAATGGGATATATCAAAGTAAAGAGAGAGAAAAATAGTGTAACTGATTAACATATTTAATTGCTTAGGGCTAGGATGTAACCAAAATTAAATATTTTGCTATAAACCTTAGTATCTATAGAATATAATTTTTTAAAATGGTATTTATTTAAAATAAAAAAGATGTTAACCTTTACTATAGGAGGTAAAAATTCCTTAATTTTATAAGAATATTTAGCTTGATACCCAGTTCAATAATCTAATTATTATTATATATTAATTTGAGTATAGGAACTCATAAACTTAAAATCCTGGATCCGCCTCTGTTTGCTCATGACCTAACGGCAACGTCAGAGTAACTCCTATTAGAGGTCGTTTGGTTGGAAAGAAATTATTTCAAGACTAATTATTTCGGGATTAGTTATTC
Source organism: Nicotiana sylvestris (assembly GCF_000393655.2). Taxonomy (NCBI): domain Eukaryota; kingdom Viridiplantae; phylum Streptophyta; class Magnoliopsida; order Solanales; family Solanaceae; genus Nicotiana; species Nicotiana sylvestris. Next base: position 172,484,338 of record NC_091065.1, read on the forward strand.
CACCTTTTCATGGGAATAAAAAAATACTATAATTCCGGGATAACTAATCCTGGAATTAATTATACTGTATTTTTCTACCAACCAAACATGGGAGAAATTTTTCTTAAACTTAATCTCGAAATTAACTATTCCTTATCTCTCGTACCAAACGAGCTCTTAGTATATTTCTATCATCAGTCTTATAGCCTGTTTGGCTAAGCTGCAAAAATCAGCTTATTTTGAGAAGTGTTTTTTTTTCAAAAGTGATTTTCTTAAAAGTACTTTTGGTGAGAAACAGTTTGTGTTTGGCTAATTAATTTAAAAATCACTTCTGAGCAGCAACTAGTGTTTGGCCAAGCTTTAAAAAACTGCTTCTAAGTGTATTTTTCTCAAAAGTGCTTCTTAAAAAAATGCTTTTGGAAAGAAGCTACTTTTTTCTGCTTCTCTAAAACTGCTTCTGCTTCTCCTCAAAAGCACTTTTTTTCCTTCCAAAAATTTGATAAAAAAAATACTTTTGGCAAAAAAGAAGCTTGGTCAAACAGACTATTAGTATCAAGTAAAATGGTCATCCAATTATATGGAAAAAGTAAGATACTAAGGTTGCAATTTTCAACTTTATAAGGTCTAAGAAGATGACTTGGACTTGCAAAAAGTGGTAGAAATTTGAACTTGTCCAAAAGACCGGGTCAATACCCTGTGCCAAGAACAAGAAAAGGATATTTTTTGATGCATGACCCCTCTCTCATCTTTAATCATCGATTTATTCAATAAAATTATAACCACAAAACAAGTGTACGGTTGAATGATTATGAGAGGTGGATTGGATACTTTTCATCAGTGACTAGAGTGTGAATATTTGAATGACGATATTCAGGGCGGCAGAAGTATAATATATGGGTTCGGGTCTCACGATCCGATTTTTCCACCATCGATATCGTGATGACATCTAATATCGGATTCGTTAGGCAAGCCAAATTAGAGTTAGAATCAACTTTTTTTTTACCTTTTATAATTAAAATTTAACAAAATTAAATCAACGGAAATCAAAAGCAGAAGTACATAATTAACCGATTAACCTTATACTATTAACAAAACCGAAACTGTTACTATCCAGAAACTGATGTCATAACCTACGAACATTCTATGAATATCTACAAGTATTAGTCTGAAAGAAAAGTACATCTGTCTCGAAAGAAAATAAAACAGAAATGTAGAACATAGGAGGGGACGCCAGGGTCTGCGGGCGCCTGCAGGACCACCTTGAGTCTCCTAGGTGAATGCTTGCAACTGACCCCTCGATCAGCCACAACCAGCTCCAAAATCTGCACAGAAAGTGCAGAGTACAGTATCAGTACATTCGACCTCGTGTACTGGTAAGTGTCGAGCCTAACCTCGACGAGGTAGTGACGAGGTTAAGGCGGGGCATTTACAATATAACCTGCATACAGTTTATAATAAAGCAAAAGGAAGTACGGAACGAAATGGAACACTAACTTGTAGTAAAATAAATACATAACTCAATTATCTTGCTAGTACTCAACTATAACCAATCTTTAAGAGAGTTTCAAAGGCACAGAATAAAATCACAGCAGAAGAAGAATGTATAACCAACAAAATGATGCGGCGCGCATCCCGATCCCACCATATAATCAGTAACAATATGAACATTCACCCTTATTACTCCTTGTTGTGGCGTGCAACCCAATCTCACTAGTCCACCTTTATTACTCCTCAATATATCACCCTTATTCCCTCTGTTGAGGCGTGCAACCCGATCCCACATGTTCGTCCTTATTTCTCCTTGTTGCGGTGCGCAACCCGATCCGACCAGACAATCACATTTTACCCTTATTCCCCATATTACGGCGTGCAACCTGATCCCACCATATCAGTACCAATCACAAAATAAGAATAGAAGTTTCATAGTTTAGCTCAAAAACCCTCCATAATATTTAAACCTTAAACCAAGTCAAACAGAAGACTATACAATTAGGAAACCTCACTCCGTTATTACTATACAACGAGACCAATGGAAATATATTATAAAACACCGATAAACTAGGCTTAAACCAATAATGTAACACAATGAGACTACAGAATAACTAATACCTTCAATAAAGAAAACAACATCTAACAGGAAGAAATTAGACATGGAAGCATCAATAAGAATGGAATAGTTAAGACAGGAAGATAATATATTGGGAACGGGAAAGGGAACAGACTAAATAAATAGTTTGGCGGCGCATAGGTACTCGTCACCATACCTATACGCCACACATGGAATTTCACAAAGCAATCAAATCGGGGATCACCACCTCCAATCCATTTGTATCTAGTCATAATTAACTTAATAACATCAATTATTGCAAAAGAAATCAATTCTAATGCATAATTATAGGTTTCCCAACATTTTTCCCCAAAAAGTCAAAAACCGACACCGGGCTCGCTTGGTCAAAACTCGAGGTTCGGACCAAAACTCAATCACCCATTAACCCACGAGCTCAAGTATGTAATTGATTTTGGAATCCGACCTCAATTTGAGGTATAAATTTCCAAATTTGAAATTCCTAGGTTCTATCCAAAAAATCCCAATTCCACCATGAAAACCTTAGTTTCTAGGATGAAATCTTGTTAAAAAAAGTAAAAAAGTCAAAGAAATGAGTTACGAATCATTTACTTATGATTTGGGGAAGAAAAAGTATTTGAAAAATCGCCTCTTATGTTTTAGGGTTTTGAAAAAGTGAAGAATGAATGAAATGTCTCGTTTATATAGCACCCTCTAATCCTAACTACGCGGTCTGCTAAATTTCGGGGGCGGCCGCGAACCACCACCGCAGTCCACGAAATTATGGATGCGTCCGCGAAACCTGGGCCTTACCCTACCACATCCATGAAGCCCCCACGGCGGCCGCGTTCTTCTACCGCGGTCCGCTAATTTCACTCCGCGGTCACACTCCTAAGATTTGAGACCTCCAATTTTCTGCAACTATTCAACACCAGGTCTTTCTCTAAGTCTAGACATTTCGTAGTCTATTCGAAACTTACCCGAGCCCTCGGGGCTCCAAACCAAACATGCACACAAGTCTTAACACATCATATGAACTTTCGGACGATCAAATCGCCAAAATAATACCTAGAACTACGAATTTAACACCAAATTGCTTGAAAATCCTCAAGAGAGTTTTAAAACTTCTATTTCCTCAACCAAAGGTCCGAATCACGCCAAATCGGTTCTGTTTTTCACCAAATTTTACAGACATAATTTAAATGTTATATTGAACCTGTACCGGGCTCCGAAACCAAAATACAGGCCCTATATCAACGAGATCAAACATTAACCACTTTCTCAAACATTATAATTTCAGTCCTACATTTTTTATTGAAAATTCATTTCTCGGGTTAGAGATCTTGAAATTCGATTCTGGGCATACACCGAGGTCTCATATTTTACTACGGACCTACTGGGACCGTCAAAATATGGGTCTGTATCCGTTTACCTAAAACATTGACCGAAGTCAACAAAAATCAACTTTTTAGGCCAAAAATCATTGTTTCATCAATTTTCCATATAAAGGCTTTCCAGAAATACGTTCAGACTGTGCATGCAAATCGAGGAGAGATAAAATGAGGTCTTTAAGGCCTCGAAAATGGAATTAGGTTTTAAAACAGAAGATGACCTTTTGGGTCATCACATCGGGAATCCAATAATTTTAGTTCAAACTTTATATTTGTCTAAAAAAGATTTATTAAATATACAGTCAGACCTCTCTATAACAACATCGATATATAAAAACCATTCACTATAAAAGCTAATTTTGTTATGAACCCAATTTTCATATTATGTTATAATATATGTTATCTATAACAACACTTCGCTGTAAGAATCGAAAATTTCAAAACAAATGAGACTGTTATAAATAGATTTGACTGCATATACATTAATATATTATTAATTTATTAGTTTAGAACATAATAACTTAAAAAAATTAAAACCTTAAGCCGATAAACTTTAAATCATGATATTTGATTTGATTAGTGTAGTAGGGGCGGAGTGGGAGGACCCATCACTTAAATGTTATTTGGATTTGTCCGTTTAATAGTAATGTTGTAACTTCTAAGGCTGGTTTGAACAAAAAAAAAAAAAAATTAAAAAAAAAAAATTGTAAGGCTAAACACACTAGACCGGTTTTGAATCCCTTTGGCACAGTCCAAAAGCATAGTTAAGAAGGTTCAAAATCTTTGTAAGGTCATTAGTTCTATTCCCACTAGTTACAACCTTTTTGAGTTTTTCTTTTTTAAACCCTTAACGGTAATTCTGCCTCCGCCACTGACTACTACTATCTTTTTTCCCCAACTAAAAAAGTTTTACTTTTGAAAGAAATGTTATCCTCGGTTTGCATACATTAATCTACTTAATTGTGTGAATTATCGGTTGAAAAATTATATTAACATGTTTCTTTGTATTAGGGTTGTAGGTAGGGATGTTCATAAAAACCCGAAAAACTGAACCAAACCGAAAACCAAACCAAACCGATCAAAAAATCCGATACTTTTTGGTTTGGTTTGGTTTTGGTTTTGAATTTTAAAACCCGATCAAATTTGGGTTGGGTTTGGTTTTAATCAAAAAATAACCGATAAAGCCCGAACCAAACTGAATATAGGAGTAACTATTTCAAATTTATTATTACACCTATATATGCATATTTTTATATAAAATTTCAAAAATTTTATGGTAAATATTAATCATTTGCACTTTTAGTACAGTTCTTTACCTTTATATTCTGGTTTGATTGGTAGTTTTCTTTTGTTAGGTGTAAGAATCCATTTCATGTTAAAAATATATATTGTTAATTGAGTCCTTAAAGTATTCATCACTATTTGATTCAATTATCATCAATATATTTTAGTAAATAATAGATTTCTCAAAGGGCAATTGATTTGATAGTTTTACGTTGAAAATGTGGTCGCCGGAATATGTGTTTGGTAGTGTATGTCTTATATTTAAGAAAAAACCGACAAATAACCGAAAAAATTGAAAAACCGACAAAACCCGACATAAACCGAATCGAGAAAAAACCGACTTAATTGATTTGGTTTGGTTCTAATATTTAAAAAATCGACTTATTTGATTTGGTTTCTTTTTAGGGAAAAACCGATCCAAACCGAACCATGAACACCCCTAGTTGTAGGTTAGCTTATAGCTTTTGCGCTCTCCGACTACTCTACAACTTAATTGTTATTTGTCAGAAAAACGAATATCCGATAACTCTATCAATTCATGTTTAAGCATATACTGAATTATATAAATAATACCGTATTAACACGTAAATTGTTAAAATCGTGGAAATTTATTTATTTAAATTAGTTTACACCAACTTGTGACACTTGGAGGCCTTAATACTGTTGTTTAATGCTTTTCCCGTTGAATTATTTTTGTATTTTTGTGCCCGTCAGTTTATCACTATGTAAAGTGCTATAGATATCCAACATATTCTAAAAGAAAAATCTTGGAAAATACTAGCAAATGATTTTATCGTCATAAAATAAGAAATTCAAAAAAATAAAAATACAATCCTTATGAATTATGATCATTAGTTAGAATAAGACAATAAATCATTTGTTGACTGGACCAAAAAAATATCTTATTCTAACTACTTGTATTGCTACTGAATTGTCATAAACTCAAAGTTATACCTTCACTCACTTATGAAAATATTTTATTTCTCATCACCATAACTCATTTTTAAACTTAAGAAAAATAAAAAGATGAGTCATCCTCTTAATTACGTCCTACCCTATAAACAATTATTTAAAATTTTGTTTGTGTAAAAGCAATTAGTTGAAAATATGATAATTATTAAAAGGCAACAGCTGGACAAATGTTAATAGCACATTGTAGATTTCTCTTCTTTCTTGTTTTCTTTAATTAAATTTTCTAATGCAAACACGATGACTACGTCCAAATTCCCAACTAAAACAACAATTTAAAAATGTGTATGAGAGATTCAAAGAAGGAACTATGTTCTTAATTTATATGACTTTAAAACTCATATTGGGGGTGGGTGGGGAGTGAGCTAGCTCATCTTCCAACTTATACAATATACTAATGGTGTGATTTCCTATAATTATACATTTTTTTTATTCTTTTCGTCGGTGTTCGGTACTCGCATTAGAACTCAACCAAATTTGGATTCGCATAAGAAGTACCAGATTGAGGAGTAAAGCATTCCCTAACAAAGGTCACTCCATATACAAAGTTCGAACTTGAGACCACTCATTAAGAATGAAGGAGTACTTACCACAACTCATGTTAGTAAAATTATACCTTACTAGTCATGCACTTCTTTTAAGTTGCAATGGCGTAGAATTTTTTGTGCCAATATTTGAAAAAATAAATGAATAAATATATCATTATAATGATAAGTAATGTTATTTTTATATTTATACCCAATATTTTTATTTTACATATTATTTATGCATAAATATTTAGTAAAAATTGCGGCGAAGCAGTGTCATGTGACACCATAGAGGACAAGGTGCATCTGCCCTGCAAAGAAGGAAGTAATTTACAGAAAATATTTAGCATTTATTTTAAAATTATGATTAAGTCATATATTATTGGAGAATATATATTAATTAGTTGTGATTAAACCATCAAATTGTATGTTAAAAAACTTGACTCGTTCTTGTTATTTTATCCAAAAAAAAAGAGAAAAAAACAGCATACACAGGATTTCCATTTTAAAATCGCTTTGACTTTTTGACTAAAAAATGGGAGACTGCATTCATGACCTTTTTTTGTCTATTCTTCTCTTTCTTTGTTTCTTTTTGAATGGCGCTCCTTATTATAAGGTCTGCGAAGGATGGAGTAAATAAATACGTTTTTGCTTCATTATTGCAAATACTTAAAGAAAATTTTATACTCTTAAAAGTGTTATTTTCTGTTGATGACAACATCAAATACTTCTACGTTCTTGGATAATTTTTTCAGATTATTTCTATTGGAGTCTAAGATGCTTATGACCACAAAATAGTTTTCTATTTGCTGAATATTACTTACAATAAGTTATTTTTCATGTATATACTACTACTTGTAATTTGTAATTACGTGGGCCAGGCTTGGTTATTACTTTAATATGTGTCTAAGTTTTATACAATGATGGTGTAAAAATTATTTTATACAATCAGAAAGTTATAAAGTAATTACAAGTAAATTTCCATGACATATAGAACAGAGCTAGTCCGGGATAAGGTACATATCTTACTTAACCTCAAGTTAAGGAACTTTTTTTATAAAATGGACTTATGTGCTACATGATACGTGTTTAGGATGATGTATATGCGAGTTGATGAACGTATAACAAAGCTATACCATGCTTGGGTAGATTTTAGGCTTCTCTATCTTTATTTTGATACATGTTCTACTTGTAACATGCTTTACTTGTTTGTATGCCTACTTGAGCATTATTACTCATGTTAGAGCTTATGTTTAGAATTTTGACATTTTATTTGGGCATGATGGGCTAAAGTTATATTGGATTACATTTTATAGTCGTTGTCATATATTATGTATATACACATCGAGTATTTCTTGTACATATGCATACACCATGCTTAATTATCCCTCTTGTACATATACACTGCATCATGCATATTAGTCTCTCATGTACATGCATGGTCAGGATGAGAATAATACTGGCACTATGGGTATTTTCGCGCGAATCATATGTATATATATATATGTATATATGTATGTATGTATGGTGAGGATGAGAGGGATATTGACACGATGGGTGTTTTCGTGCAAATTGACATATATGGTAAGGATGAGAGAGATACTGGCAAGACAGGTGTATATATATATATATATATATATATATATATATATATATATATATATATATATATAATGGTGAGGATGAGAGGGATATTGGCACGATTGGTGTTTTCGTGCAGATTGACATATATGGTAAGGATGAGAGAGATACTGGCAAGACATGTATTTCCGTGCAGAGTCATACTTGATTGTGGAGCTATTATGCCCGGATATGGCGCATCGGATTGGATCTATCCTTATGTAGTCATGTGGTTATTCATGTTACCTTAGGCCGTGTATGCACAAGTTGTGAGAAAATCGACGATTTTCTGATTTGACATGAGATATGTGTTTCATGCATTTTTACATGAAGCATTCATGCATATCATCCTCATATGCTAATCGTTACATATGCATGAAATTATTAGCAGATTGTCGGACATTTAGAAGGTGTCGATTGATATAAAGTTTGAGTCTTTATGATACATAGTGATCACGCTCAACTATGCCTATTAAAAGCACACGCGGGCGTTGCAAATATAATCTGAGTATTCAGCCCAGAGTCGAACCCACAAGGAATCAACCTATCAATTACTTTCGTTGGATTTAGTAAATTCTACGGAATCAACTTCCCAAATGTTGTCAATAACAATTGATGGTGTTTCTACTAACTAAGAATGAAAGTAAATAAGCAACTGAAAACTAACTATGATTAAGTTGTAACCAATTAAGAGAAGGTTCTAAGGTTATGATTTCCCTTATTGATGGAATCCCTTCCGGTTATGTTTCATGTAGATTCACCAAATCATCTCTATCAATCATGAGCACTCCTATTACAGTAAATCTCTCCCGAGTAAGCACGATAATTTACTAGACGCACTCTTCCGAGATATGCTAGCTGGCTTTGTTTATTACAGCTCACTTTAGATTGCACCCAAGGCTTCGTTATCCCTAATCCCGCCTTTAAACCCGCAGTTATTGATCCCTCATATACTTTAGGAGTGGTTTTTTTCAACAACTACCTAAATATGCACTCTCTCCCGAGTTATGCACACTAAATAGGTACAGCTAATTGAGGATCCTGTCAATTAACTACAACAAACACGTAGTTGAACAAATAGAGATTAAACTAGCAAACTATATTAACATCACAAGAAGTTCATCCTTTAATAGGTTCCATCAAAACCCTAGACTAAGGAGTTAGCTACTCATGACAAAACAAGATAAAACTACTAAAACATTCATAATGGGTAATTGCAAGAGAATAAAAGAGATAGAAAAACTCTAATGTTTGGTTGATCTTCTCACACTTGTTCTTGCCTCTAAAATAGTCTAAAAACAAGCTTAAAACAATCTTGGGCGAGTTTCTATAGCTTATAAGGGTTTGGAACAAGTTTTCCCGAAGTTACACTTTAGTCCAAAAATTTCTGACGCGTGAACAGTGCACTGCGGTCGTGGTGGAATTTGCTCAGGCCATTTTCTCGCTTCTTTGTGCTCGGTTACCTTTCGAGTGGGCGTTTTCTTCACATTATTGCCTCCAAAACACTCTATGGTGCTTCCTCACTTAGAATATTCCCTGCGAAATAAAAGAACACCATTTAGAGCATTTTGTTGGTAATTTACCTATAAAACAACAATAAAGCATGGTACTATTAAGGTGTAAATATCATCTATATAGCCTAATATCAACACCCACACTTAAATCATTGCTAGTCCTCGAGCTATCCACCACACTCCATCAAAGTTCCTTCCCTAAGCTTTTCCCTTAACGACTCATACCCTGAACATTTTACCAAAGTTGCACCTAGTAGTGAACCACCTTTACCTTAAAAGTCAAATCTCTCGTACCATGCAATATTCGCACTTACTCAAACCACTCTATACAAGAGTCAAGACTTACCTTTCCTTTGTGAATCACATGCGCTCACATCACACAAGAGAGTAGTTCTACATATGATGATAATTAGAACAATTGGGAACTTAGATAGACAAAATTCGCTCACTCTCAAAAAGAACATTCACATACCACAAAGATGCACCATAAGCTTTCCCGTAGTGTAATACTCTACTAATCGAGCCCACTCAGTCTAAGATCAATAGGACTTCATGTGGTTGTAATGTAGGCTAAAGGACGGGTAGGATATATTTGGATATAGTGACTAACCTCCCTAAGCACTTTTAATACAATTACATTAACCTTCAAGACCATACTTATATCAACCAAACACTCCACCACTTTTATTTAAAAACATCCCCATCCATTAGGTGCAGTTGTAACAAACCACCACTTATCAATTACTACATTTTACTCTTTTTTTTTGTGGTTCTCATTCTTTTACTCTTCAACACTCTGCACCTTTTCTCTATTTCAATGGTTCCACTCAAAAACCAAACCACCACTCCACACTTGTGCTTTTTGCAAAATTTTAATACCATTCAAGTGCTTATGGGAGGTAAAAGGGTTCAAACAACAGGCTATTCAAACAATTGGGTAAGGCTCGCAATGTGGTTGCCAATGAAACAGGCTTATAGGCTCAACGGGGTTGACTAAGATGTATTATATTCAGGTGGGTTTACTTTATGTGTCTGGATCAACAAAGAAATGCCTATATCACTTCTAAAACTGAATAAAACTACTATTTCGCTTTGCAAACACACATGGCAAGTTCTAGGCATCAAATGTGAATCATGGAATATAGTAAAACTCACACACACATGGCACATGACTCACTCCGGATTGATTTATCAAGACATTACCTTTTGAGTGTTCAAGTTAGATACAAACATACAATTTTAAGGCACTTTAGCAAGATTCACCATTGAGACTAAGCGTTACACTTTAGTGTCTATTGTGTTCATGTGTATCAACGCTAAGGGTTTCTCCTTTGATTTTAGCTCAAAGACCATTAATCCTAATCTAAAAACTAAAAAGAAACAAAATGAACAAAAACTACCTACACCCGGTTCAAGCTAAACCCTTAGAAAAGAACCGTGACCCAAAGAAAAACCAAGGGGGAGTTACTACACTACCAAAAAATAAAATAAAAAATCTTTTTGGTATTTTCTCTAGACTAACTTCCCTCAAGAAAATTGTCTAAAGGATCCGTTATCAGGAAGAGCCTCTATATTCCCTTTTTTTTTCTCAACTTATAGCTTGTTTGGCCAAGCTAGAGAAATCAGCTTATTTTGAGAAGTGCTTTTTTCAAAAGTGCTTTTGAAAAAAGTACTTTTGGAGAGAAGCAGATTGTGTTTGGCTAATCAGTCTGAAAAAACACTTTTGAGAAATAATTTGTGTTTGGCCAAGCTTTTTAGAAAGTGCTTTTAAGTGTCAAATTACGAATAAGGACATGAATAGATGTACTTAATAATTAATATTATAAGTAAATAAATAATCTCAAAATTTTGTTATTACATGCAATAATTAAAAAAAATCATTTTATTTAAGTAAAATATGAAAATAAAATTAAAAAGTACTTAATTCTTTTAATATAAGTTAAATATATTAAAATTCCTTCAACAACTATATAAAAGCATTCACCCCTAAAGTTACTATATATTAGAAAGTTTTCCTAAAAGTAAAAAGAAATATTTATAAATTAATATCCTAAGTATTAGGTTTAAGGGTTATTTTGGTATATACTATATTTTATTAAGGGTATTTTTGGTAAGAAGAAAAGCCAAAACTGCTTCTGCTTCTACTTTTGGAAAGAAGCTACTTTTTTCTGCTTCTCTGAAACTGCTTCTGCTTCTTCCCAAAAGCACTTTTTTCCCCAAATAAGCTTGGCCAAACACCTCAAGTTAGAAAAAAAGTGCTTTTGAAAAAAAAAGCACTTTTGGCCTCTTGAGAAGCTTGGCCAAACAGGCTATTAGTCTCTCAAGAACCACGCCAAAAGAGATCCGTCGTCGGGACAAGTCACTTACCTATTTTAACTTACCTAATGAACAATTACTCAAAACACCAAAACAATCAAAGCAAAACAAAACAAAACAAAATCAAACAGTCAATTGTTACAAATACATACATACAGTGAAGTATCCCCCACCCCACACTTAAAATGTAGACATGTCCTCATGGCCTAAAGATTTATAGAACAGCGAGGTAAAGGAACTTCCCTGGAGGATCACTCCTGATCGGAGACGGTGTCTGGGTTCACATTGCAAGCACGACCCAAAGCTCTCAGCCAACCTAAGAATTTCTTCTCCGACTTCACCTGTCGGTCAGCCATCGCGTCTATGCGGACACCCAAATTAGTGATTGAGGTACGTAACCCAGCCATCTCCTGCTCCAAAACTGTCATGCAGGTACTCCGGCGGGGCTGAGATGGGCCTGCCTCTTCAACTCTCGGAGGTGGTGGGACCTCAGCTACCTCAGCATCAGCATCATCATCATCAGATTCATCAACATTTACCGCCGGTTCCATCCTAATTCTGATTTTTCTTGCCAAGAAAGGAGCTTTCAATGGTAGTTTCCCATCAACTCTAAGGTCTTCAGGGACTCTAGCTAGACGGCACAACCTGGTGACTAGAGAAGGGAAGTAGAAACCCTTGAGCAACTCAGGTGATCTAATGAGCATCTCGTCATGGAGGAGCCGGGCCACATCAAAATCCCTGTGAGCCATGAAATAGTAGATTGCTGACGCCCGTGGTAGATTGACATCAGTCGCGTTGCTGGAAGGCAACAGCCGACTGTTGATAATAGTTAGCCAACACTTAGCCTCCCAATTGAGAGACTGGGAGTTAAGTGTGATCCTGGGCTTTATCCATATGTATTCTTTGTATGGCACACAGATAGTTTCAAGAAGAGTTCCCCATAAGGCACTTGTTCGGCTAAAAGTACGATAATCATCAGCTTCTCCCCTGAACACTAGCATCCTATAAACCCTGCGGATGGCCTCGATGGATGCATTTACCGGAGTATTGCACACAGTAACAACCCCATTCTCACACTACGGGCAGTTTGCATAGAACTCCCTGACCATCTGAACATTGGCAACCTCCGGTACCTCAAAGAAGATGTCCAGCTGACACATCCTCAATTCATTGAAGATGTTCGGGCATTCCACCTCTAAGGCTTGTCTATCAATATGCACCTCATGTAGCAATTTCTTTGCTGCCTTTGCATTGTATCTGTCCACCGCCGGTTGGGAGACAAACCTAGTGTTGTCAAACTGTGGTGCACTAGCCTGACTTCTAGCTCTCGAGGAGCTTCCCAAACCACTAGCGGAGGACTCGGTGTTGCGTCTCTTCCTAGATGAACTCATTGTACCTGTCAAACAGAGAAATACCTATTAGTGAGTGTGTGAAATGTGTGACTATGGGTGGTTACTCAGACTTCACCACAACCATGTCACATTAGCTCTTATAACTCCATTGGGGCAATTTCCCAAATACCTTGTGGGCAAGGCACTATCCTAACACATATAGCCCTCATGGGTACATCAAAACTTTCCCCAAATCAAAATGACTACTACACCATCACACCCCACAATACTTCATTCAACACCCACCAACATACACTTTTCCACCACATTAAACATACAGCCCCTTCACCAATCAATCTCAAAAATGAAATTCAAAAGAAAAACAAGAAGAAGCTAACAAAAATCTACTAACAATTACTATACCATTACAACATTAAACTAGCATAAACTACAACAAAATACAAAAAGAAAAGAGGGGGGGGAAGTGAATAGCATACCTTAATGGAAGAAGAGTTGAGAGGAATGGAGATGAAGGAGTAGTATGAGTGAAGAAGAAGAAGAAAGGATTTGGGGGGTTAGGGTTTAGAGAGAGAGAGAAAGGGATTGAGAATTAGAGAGGGGGTCGTGTCTTTTTGGGGTTATGGAATTAGGTGTTAGAAAAATAAAAGAAGAAGAAAAATAAAGAAAAAATGGGAAAAAAATACCGGGTACCCACCGCAGTCAACCACGGCCGCGGTGGATTTTAAAAAAATCGGAGGCAGAAAGTTCATGTCTCATCGTGGTCGTACCGCGGTCCCACCGTGGTCGCGGTGAGTCTGGCAAGTTCGAGGCAAAATACCTGGCCTTCACCGCGGTCGCTCTTTTATATATATATATATATATATATATATATATATATATATAGGAAGTTACACAAGAATTCTAACAACACATTCTTGGGTTTCCTCCCACGCAACGCCTGATTTAACGTCACGGCATGACGCAGAAAAGCACATTTAAGGCTCGCTCGACCTCTGAGGTTCTGTCAGGTGGATCTCTGACACTTCCTTTGGTTCTTTCATGCCTATGTATAGCTTCAATCTCTGCCCATTGACTCTAAATGTGTGAGAGTCTTTCTCTGAGGCAATCTCTACAGCTCCCGAAGGGAAGACTTCGACCACTCGAAATAGACCAGACCATCGTGACTTAAGCTTACCAGGGAACAACCATAATCTGGAGTTATAGAGAAATACCATGTCCCCGGGTTTGAAATGTCACTCAACAAAGTTCTGGTCATGCAACCTCTTCATTCTTTCCTTGTACAACCTTGTGCTCTCAAAAGCAATATATCTAAACTCGTCAAGCTCATGCAATTATGTGATTCTCGTTGTTCCCTCAGCCTCAATGTCTAGGTTCAGTTGTTTCAGTGCCCACCAAGCTTTATGTTCAAGTTCCACTGGCAAGTGGCAAGCCTTCCCAAATACCAACTTATATGGTAACATACCAATTGGTGTTTTAAAAGCAGTTCTATAAGCCCAGAGTGCATCATCTAGCTTTTTCGCCCAATCAGTTCTTGTGGCGTTCATAGTCTTGGTTAGCACACTCTTTATATCTCTGTTGGACACTTCAACCTGCCCACTAGTCTGGGGATAATATGGGGTAGCCACCTTATGGCATACATCATACTTTGCTAGCAACTTCTCGAAGGCTCTATTACAGAAGTGGGTGCCTCCGTCACTGATAATCGCTCTTGGTGTCCTAAAGCGGGTGAATATGTTCTTCTTCAAAAATCCCACCACCACTCTTGCATCATTAGTGGGCAATGCTGCAGCTTCTACCCATTTAGACACGTAATCCACAACAACAAGTATGTACTTATTGTCAAAGGAGCTGACAAAGGGTCCCATGAAGTCAATCCCCCAGACATCGAATACTTCCACATCTTGAATCGGGTTCATGGGTTTCCCATGGCGACGGGAAATGTTCCCGATCCGCTAACATTCACTGCAGCCCTTCACCCATTGGTACACATCTTTAAACACTGTTGGCCGAAAGAAGCCGGCCTCTAGCACTTTCGCAGCTATCCTGACTCCTCCAAAATGCCCTCCATACACCGATGCATGACATGCCTGCAAAACAGAAGATTCTTCTATCTGAGGGACGCACCTTCGGATCATATTATCAACACATATTCGAAACAGGTAAGGTTCATCCCAATAATACATGCATCAGTCACGATAAAACTTTTTCTTTTGTACAGAGGAAAGGTCATAGGGAACTATACCGCTGGCCAGGTAATTTGTAAAGTCTGCATACCATGGCACTTCCTCAAGACTAGTAGCGAGCAGCGGCTCGTCTGGAAAGGTCTCTAGAATATCCTCGACCTCAACTGATTTTTCAACTCCCTCAAGTCGTGATAGATGATCAGCGACTTGGTTTTCTGTGCCCTTACGGTCACGAATTTCGAGGTCGAATTCATGTAGTAGCAACACCCAACGAATCAAGCGTGGGTTAGACTCCTTCTTCTCAATCAAGTACCTAAGAGCTGCATGATTAGTGTATACAATTACCTTAGAGCCAATCAGGTATGATCTAAACTTGTCAAAAGCAAACACCACAGCCAACATCTCCTTTTCAGTCACAGTGTAGTTTAGCTGGGATCCACTCGGCGTTCTACTAGCATAGTAGATTGGATGCATTAGCTTGTCTTTCTGCTGTCCCAACACTGCCCCCACTGAGTAGTCACTAGCATCACACATTAGTTTGAAAGGTTGCTCCTAGTCGGGGGCAACAATGATAGGTGTTGTGATCAGCCTCTTTTTCAGCTCCTCGAATGCTACCCTACAATCATCAGAAAACAAGAAAGGGTGATCCTTTTCTAACAACTTACAGAGGGGGTTGGCAATTTTTGAGAAGTCTCTTATGAATCTCCGGTAGAAATCGGCATGCCCGAGGAAGCTCCTGATTGCCTTGACTGAAGTTGGAGGGGGCAGCTTTGCTATCACATCCACTTTAGCACGATCCACCTCAATTCCTTTGCTTGACACCCGGTGCCCCAAGACTATGCCTTCTTGTACCATGAAATGACACTTCTCCCAATTAAGAACCAGGTTAGTCTCGATACACCGTTTTAGCACACGAGTCAGATTTATAAGGCACTCATCAAATGAGTTCCCCACCACTGAGAAATCATCCATGAACACCTCCATTATGTCCTCTACCATGTTAGTGAATATGTCTATCATGCACCTTTGGAATGTGGCGGGTGCATTGCACAGGCCAAAGGGCATCCTCCGAAAGGCATAAATGCCATACGGGCAAGTGAAAGAAGTCTTCTCTCTGTCCTCTGGTGCAATGGAGATCTGATTGTACCCTGAGTACCCATCCAGAAAACAGAAGTGTGACCTTCCTGCCAATCTGTCTAACATCTGATCAATGAAGGGAAGTGGGAAGTGGTCTTTTCGGGTGGCGAGATTTAACTTTTTGTAATCCATGCAAATTCTCCAGCCCGTGACGGTTCTCGTAGAGATCAATTCATTATTTTCATTTTTAACTACCGTCATGCCACCCTTTTTAGGTACACATTGAACCGAGCTAACCCAGCTACTGTCAGAGATTGGGAAAATGATTCCCGCATCTAACCATTTTATCACTCCTTTCTTCACCACTTCCTTTATATTGGGTTCAGCCTTCTTTGGTGTTCCCTGGAAGGTTTGTGTCCCTCTTCTAGCAGAATTTTGTGCATACAGTAGGCGGGGTTGATCCCCTTTATGTCTGCCATGGTCCACCCAATGGCAGTCTTACACTCCTTGAGTACCTGCAAGAGTTGTTGTGCCTGCACATCTAACAAGCTAGATGAGATAATAACAGGTAATGTGGAGTCAGGTCCAAGGAACTCATACCTGAGATGGGCAGGCAGTAGCTTTAACTCCAGCTTTGGTGGCTCTTCGATGGATGGCTTGGCTGGAGGAATTTCTCTATTTTCCAGGCGCAGAGGCTCAAATTCAAGAGTCTATCCCAGAACCCTCTACCCTCTAATGCCAACACCCATTCCGCCAGTTCTTCTCCATTTACCTCATCTAAATTCATCAGACATGCAGCAAGAGGGTCCTCAATAGTCAGCATCTCATCATCAGTCTCTACGATTACATCCACGGTATTAATAAGAGAGCAATTGGTGAATTCACTTGATCGCCTCATAGATTTCTGCACATTGAATGTTATCTCTTCGTCATTCAATCTCATCTTTAGCTCCCCAATCTCACAATCTATGAGAGCTCTCCCAGTGGCCAAGAACAGCCTTCCCAAAATTATGGGAATCTCTTCATCTACTTTGCAGTCTAAGATCACAAAATCTACAGGGAACACAAATTTCCCTACTTGAATCAACACATCGTCCAGGATTCCAGAGGGTCTTTTTACAGTCCTGTTAGCCAGCTGCAACAACATGGAGGTGGGTCTAGCTCTTCTAATCCCCAGCCTCTTATAAACTGCCAGGGGCATAAGATTTATGCTGGCCCCTAGATCGCACAGTGCCTTAGCAAAAGCAAAATTACCAATAGTGCATAGAATTGTAAAGCTCCTTGGGTTAGACAACTTTTCCGCAATTGGTCTAGTCACCACTGCACTACAGGTATGAGTAAGAATAATTGTGGCCAAGTCTTGGAAATTGAATTTTCGGGACATCAAGTCCTTCATCATTTTTGCATACCCAGGCATCTCTTTCAAAGCATCAATCAATGGAATATTTACCTGGATTTGTTTCAGCATCTCCAAGAATTTTTTGTATTGCTCCTCTTTTTGGTACTTAGCCAACCTCTGAGGAAATGATGCAGGATGTCTCTTTTTTCCAATGATTTGGGATTGATCTTTGTCAGCTGCCACCTCAACGACTGGTTCCTGGGTTGTCTCAGCTTCTTTCTCAATCTCAATCTGAATGTTATTTTCTTCCTAGGCAGGCTGGACTGTCACCTCTGTCAGTTTCGTTGACTCATCTAGCTCAATGGGCACTGGTATGAGTGTCTCAGCCTGTCTGGTTTCTCTAGCCCTCTCTTGCTCTACATCTAAATCTCTGCCATTACGTAGACTCACTGCCATCAGCTGCTTCGAGCCTTGATATTTTGGATTTATCTGGGTATCAGCAGGTAATGTCCCATGAGGACAATTGTTCAGAGACATCGAAATTTGGCCCATCTGCATTTCAATATTCTTGATAGCTGAATCGTGTGCATCTACTCTCTCACTAATTTTTGCATTAGACCCAATAACCTACTGTATCATTACCTCAAGTCTAGAAAACCCATCTTCCTGTTGTCTACCATGCTGCTGCTGAGGAGGGTGATTCCCCTGCTGTAGAGGAGGGTGATACCCCTGCTGCTGATTCTGATTGTTATATCCCTGTGGCCTTGGGTAAGGTGCCATATTGTTGGGAGGTCTCATACCTCCCATGTTCCCATTGTTAAACTGTGGTTGACTGGCCTGTACGGCTGATTTTGCTGGCCCTAATTCTGACCACCCTGTCTCTAGCCTCCATAATTAGACACATTGTCTTCAGGGTAGTGATGATGATCATGTTCTGCATTCCACTAGTTACCAATTGGCTGACTAATGCAAGATGTGCACAAGCCCCCATTGGTAGTATCTACGATGTGTACCTACTGCTTCTGCCCTAACTCTTCCACCTTTTTAATGAGTATACTCATTTGTGTCAATAAGGTGGCCATATTTTCAGCCATAGAGTTAGATGGATCTAAGGGCACTGAGTGAACCACTGGAGTGATAGGTGCATTCCTGGTTGTCCATCCCGAATTCTGTGCCATCTTATCAAGCAGACTCTGGCCTTTCTCTCCATGTTTTGCTCAAAAATGCTCCACCAGCTGAAGCATCAACAATGTTCTTCACTCTATCTGACAATCCCGTGTAAAACCGTTGCCCCAACATCAGATCTGGAATACCATGGTGCGGACATATAACCAGCATCCCTTTGAAATGTTCTCATGTTTCATGCAGTGTCTCCATTAGTCTCTGTTTAAAACTCAAAATTTCATCAATTTGTTGAGCAGTCTTGTTGGGTGGGTGGAACTTGTTATGGAACTGCTTGACTAAGTCCTCCCAAGGTGTTATGGAATTTAGGGGGAGTGAGTTTAGCCAGGTCTGGGTAGCTCATGTCATTGAGAATGGAAACAATAGCAGCTTGATTGCTTTCGGAGTTACGTTGGGCTGCCTTTGGGTTTTGCAGATTGACAGGAAATTCTTCAAGTTCTGTTGAGGATCTTCGACTTGTGACCCCGAAAATAGTCCCTTGTTTTGCGACAAGTGCAGCATGTTATTCGTGATTTGAAATGATTCAGCCTGTATCTACGGGACTACAATCGTTGTGGCCAGATTTTCAGTTGTGGGTTGTGCCCAGTCATAGAGAGCAGCCTCTGGCGCTATTGGTATAGCTGGGTCTACTTCGTGATCTCCTATGTCTGGTTCAAATTGTTCAGTTGTTTGTTTTTCCGGTTGTCCCAATTCAAGGCCTTGAAAACTTTCTCGGGATCTGATAATGCTTCAAATACTTTACCAGTTCTCGATGAGTTTCTAGGCATGCACCTGTACAACCAAGTCAACAAACGTTAAAATTTCAATGTATAGATTGGGTGTAGAGAAAACTGACTACACTAAAAAAATTTGTATTTCGTTCAATTGTAAATGATAACATCGTTAATTCCACGACAACGACGCCAAAATTTGATCACGCCCAACTATGCCTATTAAAAGGACATGCGCATGTTACAAATATAATCTGAGTATTCAGCCTAGAGTCGAACCCACAAGGAATCAACTTATCAATTACTTTCGTTGGATTTACTAAATTCTACGGAATCAACTTCCCAAACGTTGTCAATAACAATTGATGGTGTTTTTACTAACTAAGAATGAAAGTAAATAAGCAACTGAAAACTAACTATGATTAAGTTGTAACCAATTAAGAGAAGGTTCTAAGGTAATGATTTTCCCTATTGATGGAATCCCTTCCGGTTATGTTTCATGTAGATTCACCAAATTATCTCTATCAATCATGAGCATTCCTATTACCGTAAATCTCTCCCGAGTAATCACGATAATTTACTAGACGCACTCTCCTGAGATACGCTAACTGGTTTTGTTTAGTACAGCTCACTTTAGATTGCACCCAAGGCTTCGTTATCCCTAATCCTGCCTTTAAACCCGCAATTATTGATCCCTCATATACTTTGGGAGTGGTTTTGTTCAACAACTACCTAAATATTTACTCTCTCCCGAGTTATGCACACTAAATAGGCACAACTAAGTGAGGATCCTGTCAATTAACTACAAAAAACACGTAGTTGAATAAATATAGATTAAAATGGCAAACTATATTAACATCACAAGAAGTTCATCCTTTAACAGGTTCCATCAAAACCCTAGACTAAGGAATTAGCTACTCATGACAAAACAAGATAAAACTACTAAAAAATTCATAATGGGTAATTGCAAGAGAATAAAAGAGATAGAAAAACTCTAATGTTTGGTTGATCTTCTCACACTTGTTCTTACCTCCAAAGTAGTCTAAAAACAAGCTTAAAACAATCTTGGGTGAGTTTCTATAGCTTATAAGAGTTTGGAACAAGTTTTGCCGAAGTTACACTTTGGTCCAAAAATTTCTGACGCGTGAACAGTGCACGCGGTCGCGGCAAGACCGCGGCAAGACCGCGGTGGGAGCTGATCATTCTGCCTCGAGCTTTGGTCTGCCGCGGTCGTGGTGGAATTGGCTCAGGCCATTTCTCGCTTCTTTGTGCTTGGTTACTTCTCGAGTGGGCGTTTTCTTCACATTATTGCCTCCAAAACACTCCATGGTGCTTCCTCACTTAGAATATTCCCTGCGAAACAAAAGAACACCATTTAGAGCATTTTGTTGGCAATTTACCTATAAAACAACAATAAAGCATAGTACTATTAAGGTGTAAATATCATATATATAGCCTAATATCACATAGATATTCTATACTCATATAGAAGCATTCGAATAAATGTTGCTTGATATATATCTCCCTTATATGCAAATTCAGTTCATTGATATATGTTTTTTTATCATGATATTTAAGAAAATATGATTCTTAACTTGTACTTCGACTGTGCACCTTATGATTCATACTTGTTGCTTTTTGTTGTTTTTTTCTATTTCTATATATGTTTATGAATTGCACTAGCTATATAAAATGAATATATTTTGACTAAACCTCGTCATTATTTCGTTGAGGTTAGTCTTAATACTTACTAATTATATGGATCGGTTGTAATCATACTACACTTTTGCACCGTGTGTTCAGATTTTGGAACTAAGATGTTACGGAATTCTAGGGTGAGCATTGAATATATCAGTGTTCCAGTTATTAGCTGCCATTTTATTCATGGTAGTTTAGAACTTATAATTTAAATAGATAATGTATTTTCTTCATATCAATGTTGTATTCTATTGTTTAATTGCTCATAACTTGTGACACCAGTTCTTGGGGTAGTTTGTATTAAATCTCGCATTTCATTATTCATTTGATTAACTTCTGTTTATCCTTAAATGGATAATAATTAAATTTATATGCGATTTTAATGATATGTAGATTGATTCAACACAAATAATCAAGAATATTAGACAAACGAGTTAAAGATAAAATGAATAATCAAACCAATTGTAATGCTATGCCCTAGCTCGAACTTAGGTTGAACACCAGTCTTGCCCTCGATCGAATCTTGGTTCGAAGCCAATTGTGAATGAAGAACAAACGATAAAGTAAGAACTTTGCAATAGCCAGAAAGCAGAAAAATAAATTTGTATTGTCTTGGTTTGCATGTTACGATGTGCGTTATCAAAAAAAACTTTCCTTTTATACAGTAGGTGAGTTTCATCCCTAGTACAAGTCTAAAAAAGATAAAAATCCTCCTTTCTCGTTAATTACTGATTCGTAACCGACATCGGGTGAGATTTGTACCATGTATCCAGTAATGTATGGATATCACGGCCCTTTGTTAGTCGTGTGTAATCGTTTGCAATATTTTCGAGGTCTTAGAGCTTGCTTCGAGTCCGAGGAGCGTTGCTTTGTCACGCTCGACGATGAGAACATTGTTCACCTTTCATGGCTCTCGGTACGAAAGGCTCCCAACATCTATTTCACCCTCGTGTGTTCGTGCCCTTCTTCCGTCTTCTTCACTAGGAAATCGGGTATGCATTATCCCTGATTTTACCCGTATACAGTTAGTCCCCTCATTTTCTGAAGAGTAGGTTTGACGGAATGATGGGAAACAAATAGATGAACCCTGATTTCTTTCCTCGTACGTTATAATTGAGATGACGGGTAAATCAAAATGCCCCATCAATCGCGTTGTTATGACTTCGGACATGTGTCGGCCATTGGCTGGCTACCTTCGAATGTGAAACGTCGCGCATTAATTGCATTTTCCCCTATAAAAGCTTCGACCTTTTACAGTTCTTTCACTTTTCGATCCTAGCTTTTACCTTCGAATTTTCTAATGGCTTTTAACTTTTTCAAATCTCCATACCCTACTTCTTGAGCCTTCATATCTTCATCTCTGACCTTCAAATCTTCATATTTTTTCTTAGATTTCCAACCCAGATCTTCATATCTTCATTACACCTTCAAACCTTCGTAATCTTTCTTCAAATCTTCATATTTTTCCTTTGAATCTTCATATTCTCCTTCAATTCGTCATACTTCCCTTCAAATCTTCATATTTTCCCAGATCACGATGGCTAAAACTTCCAAGTCTGTACCACAACAAGCAGTTCCATTGTCTTTCCATTCGGCCATGAGCGTCGAGGTGGCTCACGAGCCTCCCATGAAGAGCTTTATACTCGGGGGTTGCTCTATCGGAGATGATTTCAAGGTTGAGGAGGCCTCTAGTCAGCAAGACCAAGGTGATGGAGCATGGAGATACATATGCTCTGTCACTGAAGATACCCTTCCCATAGTCCGAGAGGATTGTAAATGGGAAGGTAAATACGTGGTCTTCCCTAGGCCTAATGACTATATTACTACCCACGTGAGGGGGTATTTAAGTGTTTATACTTACACCTTCATACTGGGCCCGGTAGATCCCGTAATCCTGGCTTTTTGCAAGAGGTATGAGGTGTGCCTCAAGCAAATCCATCCATCATTTTGGAGGATCGTGATCCTCCTACATCATTTTGTGAACAATACTGACAACCCACGGTTCACCCTCGACCATCTACTCCGCCTATATAGCCCCCGAATTTTTCGAGGGGGCTGATCAAGTTTGTCCGCCAAGCAAATAAGGCTTCTTTCTCGAGCATTAATGAGGACTGAGACCGAGGGTGGTATGGGAGGTTTGTTCGCACAAAAATCAAAGACCTAATCTCTCCTGAGTTTTTGTCGTTCCTCGAGAAGTGGAACGCATCTCGTAAGTGTTATCTTTCTTAAGTATTAACTTATTTTTTTTCCTTCTCTCATTGCCTATATTTACGGCAATGCAGTTGTTTCCCAAGTTCCTGATGCAATCCCCTGGTTCAAGGAGTGGATCGAAGGGATATATAAGCATATGCCTTACGCCGAGCGCACATGTCGCAAACTTTCGAAGGGCAAATGGGAGGCCCCCTCTCATGGTGAGGTTCTTCCCTGAATAGTTACCACTACGCCCACAATTTACACAATTCTAACCTTTTCTCTTCTTTTATAGGTCTGCATAAGGCCACCGAACTCAGGCTAGTGGATGAGGACGAAGATACTTCCTTACTTGTCGAGCCCTCTATTTCGGGTCAACCGGGGCTACCGTGAAGGAGGAGAAGAAGAAGAAAAAGAGAAATTCCTCGGGTTTCTCAAACCCCGAGGCGAAGAGGAAAAAGAGGGCGGCCACTAAGGTCGGGAAGCCCAAGAAGAATACCAAGTCAAGGATACCGGATCCTGACATTCTCTACCGGCTCTGGGATGAGCCCAAAGAAGACGACATGTTCATTGATTGTGGATCGACCCCTAATGGGGAGCAGGCGATGATCGTGAAAGGGGACTATAAGGTCAATCCCCTTCTGACTCGGGAACCTGAGGGGAAGATGGAGGTCGTGACCTTCCAGGAAGTCGCTCTTGTTACGAAAGAGGCGACCAATGTCATTGACATCATAGAGACGCCCTCCTATACTGAGTCCATGCTCGAAGAGGCCCAAACGGGCAAAGAAAAGTCAAGTGAGGGAGTGCAGGGTTCAGATGATCCCCTCAACTCCTTTTACGATGGCATGGACATGTCCGCAATGGAGGATTTTTTCGGGCTGGGTCACCTGGAGTCCCGAAGAAGGACGTGCCCTCGAGAGCTGGTAGGCCGAGTTTGAGCCTAAAATTGGTGAAGCAATTTCCTGCACCGAGAGTGGACCCCAGGTGCAAGATAACGATCGTTCTCAAAGTCCCAAAGGATGTCCGGGTCTTGTCTGCTCCGATGGGCATAGTCAGCTACCTCTGATGCCTGGTGACCGAGGAGGACCAGGCCAAGATGAACGAGATAGGCACGTTGAGCGTCTTTAATGAGGCATAACAGGCGCTGAAACAGGTAAGGCACTGAACCCTTGTACCCGTTTGTGAATCTCACATAGGTTTTCATTTGATGTCACTTACTAATTTCATTATTTTACAAGCGTCAATACTTCACTATGAAAGCTTCCTTTGGCACCACTTGGAAATTAGCCAGCTCGAGTTCAAGACCAAAGAGCAGGTCCAAAAGAAGAACATGTATAGGGTTCTTAGCGAGCAACATGACGAGGCCCTTAAAGACCTCCCAATTCTCTAGGCAGAGCTGGAAAAATATCAGAAGGAAGCCTTGACCCTGAAGCGAACACGCCAACCTGGTTGAGAAGGTAAAGGTCTTTGAAGCTAAAAACGCGCAGCTAGTCGTGGTGATTAACAATACAACTTCACAGGTCCAACAGAAGATAGACCTGATTGACCATCTACGGGCTGAGATGGACGAGGTCAAGGCTACGACTGAAGTGTGGAAGGGAAGGATAGACCTGCTAGCCTCGAAGAAGGAAGCTATGAAGGCGGAGCTAGCATCGGTCGAGAACCAACTTCGGGTGGCGAAGGATAAAGATGGCAAGTGGTCTCAGTTGAACGATGCACAATTGAGCTCGGTCATCGCTGAACATGATGCTCTCAGAAGAGAATATGCGACACTGAGGTCCAAATTTGACACAACCTTTGCTGATGCCTAGGAAATGGTGGCCTAGTACAAGGATGATGTGGAGGCAGCCGAGACCCACTTAAAGACAAAAACTGAATACATGTAGCGGCTGTCCCGAAGGGTGACCCTCGAAGAGATCCACGCCCGATGTTTCGACCTATCGGCCGAAATCAAAGAAGATAGGAGGACCGAGTCCGAGGCAAAGGATCTCTACGATCCTGAGGGTGTAGAAGGCTCCGAGGGTTCCTAGGGCTCTAAGGGCTCCGACGGTTCTAGTGACGAGTTGGGCCCGGTAAAGTCCAGGCATAGATGCCTTTGTACTTTTTCAGTTTTTTATTTTTCCTTATATATTTTTTTTGTTTATTTTGAGGTTGTTCTATCGGGCCTTTGTAAATATAATTTTGGAATATATATAAAAAAACACTTTTTGGCAATATTGTGTCTTTACTTTTTCAGCATCTTCTTGTAATTTCTATTCGTGTATTATTTTTTATGCCTTAGCATAAAATCAATGTGGTTCTGGGCATTCATTTTTCGGAGGTTCGAATGAATCCCGACTTTGATGCAACTTTGTTTGCTCGTGGCTTCGAACCCTCAGTGAGACCGGAGGTTTCTAAGATTAAAGTGTTTTTAGATGATGTCTTTGCCGAGGGTAACCTTTTAGTAGGTTTCGAGTTTCCGTAAAGGCCTTACTTTCTGATTACGGGCTTCGGACGTCTCTGAGCCATTTTTAAGGTGGTTGTAGCCTTTAAATTTAGGCACCGTCTAATAGGTTAGGTGTCTTGGGGATTCGGTAGCTGGGGTCATCCGAATTTTCTTTGAGCGACAATCCTTTAGTAGGGGTAGCTCGTGGGCTCGATAGTCCCCAAGTAGGGGTAGCCCGTGGGTTCGATAGTCCTTAAGTAGGGGTAGCCCGTAGGTTTGATAGTCCCCGAGTAGGGTAGCCCATGGGCTCTAGGATCCGGGATCGAAGAAGAAAAAACATGTAATAGCAAAACGGAAATTTCTTTCATTTCTTAGTATGCAAGGTACATGATCGAAAGCTCATAAAAATTTATGCCATGGCTAGAATGAACTACATGGGCATGGTTCATACGGTCGTTTGGCCCTTACAATAAATCCTAACCATCAAGCTTTAGCTTTTAGTACACAAAGTTTCCTTTTTCCCTTGCTAAAGACCTTAATCCGAGGGCAATGACCCCTAGTATTCAAGGTTGAACTCGTGAGGGCTCGGATATTGTTGACCTGAAGCGAACGATCGCTGACTCCGGTTTATCGGATCTAAGTTAGCACGTTTTACTGTTGCCTCGTTAAAAACCTTGCCGAAAAATTCACTTTGGTACAAAATCGATTTAAGGAAAAAAGAGTGCAATGCGTGCTTTTAGAGCTAATAACCACATCCGTTCTTGGCTATTTACCTGCATATGTTATTCCGATTTATAACATGATTAAAGAGTAATTAAGTTCATACCTTTGCAGTAATACCACTTTAAGTGTGCCACGTTCCAGTTGTTCGGTAGTTGTACGTCGTTTCCTGCTTCGAGTTTGTACGAGCATTTGCCGGTTATTCCGACAACTCGATACAGTCCTTCCCAGCTCGGTCCCAGCTTCCCTTCGTTTGAGTTCATGGTATGTAACGCTGTTTTCCTCAATACTAACTCCCCGGCTTGAAAGTGTCGGAGGCTGGCTCTTCGGTTTTAGTACCTTTCTATTTGTTATTTCTGGGGGACCAACCGGACCAGGGCGGCCTCCTGCCTTTTATCTAATAGTTCCAGGTTTGTGAGTAGGGCCTTGTTGTTTAGCTCTTCTATGGCATACTGGAACATGATGCTCGGTTCTCCTACCTCGATTGGTATCAAGGCTTCAGCTCCGTAGACCAATGAAAATAGGGTGGCCCCGGTACTAGATTTTGATGTCGTATGGTATGCCCACAGGACTTCGGGAAGGATCTTCTTCCACTTTCCTTTTGCACCGGTCAACCTCCTTTTCGGGCTTTGAAGTAGGGTGATAGGCTGTTAATAGTATCTTCTTAATCTTGTGATCTTCAAAAAATTTATTTACCTTGCTGCTGACGAATTATTTTCCATTATAGCAAATGATCTCGGCTAGTATCCCAAATCGGCATATTATGTGGTCCAGATAAAGTCGATGATTTCTTTTTCCCAGAACTTTTTGAATGCTTGAGACTTGACCCATTTGGAAAATTAATCGGTCATAAATAATATGAATTGAGATTTTTGGGGTGGCCATAGTAAGGGACCGACAATGTCCATTCCCCACTTCAAAATGGCCACGGGGACAAAACCGAGTGGAGCATTTCTCTAGGTTGATGGATCATCGGGGCATGTCTCTAGTAGTTGTCGCATTTCTGTACAAAGTCCTTCGCATCTTTCTCCATCTCGATCCAGTAATAGCCGGCCCTAATTAGTTTTTGAACTAAAGATTCTGCCCCTGAATGGTTCCCGCAAGTGCCTTCATGAACTTCTCTCAAGGCGTATTCAGTTTTTCCCAGTCCCAAGCATTTAGCTAGCAGGCTGTCGAAGGTTCTCCTGAACAGTGCCCCTTCGACCAAGCTAAATATGGCAACCTTGGTACATAGGGCTCTCGATTCTTTGGGATTCGAAGGTAATTTTTCGGTCATCAAGTAGTCTATGTACTTGTTCCTCTAATCCCAAGTCAAATTCATTGAGTTTACCTCAGCGTGGCCCTCTTCTATCGCTGACTTCATGAGCTGCACTACTATTCCTAAACTGAATTCATTAGCATCGATCGACGATCTCAAGTTAGCTAGAGTATCGGCCTCGCTGTTCTGAACTTGGGGTATGTGTTGTAGGGTCAATTCCTTGAATTGATGCAACATTACCTGTAGTTTGTCTAAGTACCTTCGCATCCGTTCTTCTTTTACTTCGAATGTCCTGTTAACTTGATTTACCACGAGGAGAGAGTCGCACTTAGGTTCGATCACCTCGCCCAAAGGCTTTTAGCCAATTCTGGACCTGTAATCATGGCCTCATACTCGGCCTCATTGTTAGTCAATTTCACAGTTTTAATAGATTGCCTAATTACATTTCCCGTAGGTGGTTTTAATACGATGCCTAGTCCAGACCCCTTCGCATTCGAGGCACCGTCAGTGAAAAGGGGCCAGATTCCCGAAGTGCTCCCCAAGGTTAAGAGTAGTTCCCTCTCGGCTTTGGGCATTAAGGCCGACATAAAGTCAGCCACAAAGTCTGTCAAAATTTGAGATTTTATGGCGGTTCTAGATCGATAATCGATGTCTTACCCGTTGATTTTGACGGCCCATTTGGCCAACCGGCCGAGAGCTCGGCTTTGTGCATGATTCTCCTCGGCGGGTAAGAGGTCACGACACATATGAGGTGGCATTGAAAGTACGACTTTAGCTTTCTAGAGGCTCTTAGCAAAGCGAGCGCCAACATTTTGGGGTAAGGATACCGTGTTTCGGCCTCGCCTAGAGTTTTACTAACATAGTAAATAGGAAATTGCGTACCTTCCTCCTCCTGAATTAAGACTCCATTTACTGCCACCTCGGAAATTGCCAAGTAAAAGTATAGTTGTTCGTCCGCCTACAGAGTGTGCAATATGGAAGGACTTGATAGGTATCATTTGAGTTCTTCCTAAGCCTGTTGGCATTCCGGGGTCCAAGAAAAGTTATTCTTCTTTTTAAACAGTGAGAAAAATCGATGGCTTCTGTTCGAGGACCTCAATATGAATTGGCCCAGGGTGGTTATATGCCCCGTCAGCCTTTGAACGGCCTTGACATGTTCCACCATGGTGATATCCTCTATGTCTTTGATTTTTCCGGGGTTGATCTCGATCCCTCGATTGGATACCATGAACCCGAGAAATTTTCCCGATCTGACCCCAAATACGCAATTCTCTAGGTTCAGCTTCATGTTGAATTTCTTCAGTATGTCAAAGGTCTCCTACAAATATTCCAAATGGTCCTCACTCGTAGGGACTTGACTAACATGTCATCAATATAAACTTCCATTGATTTTCCTATCTGTTCTTCGAACATCTGATTTACTAGTCATTGATAGGTGGCACCAGTGTTCTTTAATCCGAACGACATTACGTTATAATAGTAGGTGCTGAAACTTAGTGATGAAATAGGTCTTTTCCTGATCATCTGGGTCCATACGAATTTGGTTGTACCTGGAATTAGAATCGAGAAAGCTGAGTATCTCATGCCCAGCTGTCGCGTCGATCATCCGATCGATGTAAGGCAGAGGGAAAGAATCCTTAAGGCATGCCTTGTTTAGATATTTGTAATCTACACACATTCTTAGCTTATTCCCTTTTTTAGGAACTACCATTACATTAGCTAACCAGTCCAGGTACTTAACTTCCCGAATGGACCCTATTTTAAGGAGTTTGGATACTTCGTCATTGATGAATGCATGCTTGACCTTGGACTGCAGTCTCCTCTTTTGCTTAACCAGATGGAACTTCAGGTCCAAACTCAGCTTATGAGTGGTTACCTCTGGTGAAATCCCTGTCATATCAAGATGGGACCAAGAGAAACAGTCTTTGTTAGTTTTAAGAAATTAATGAGCTTTTTTCCTGAGCTCGAGGGTTAACCCCGTGCCCAGGTATACCTTTCGATCTGGTAGGTGTTCGATCAATATGACTTGCTCCAACTCTTCGACCATTAATTTGGTGGCGTCGGTATCATCAGGAGCTATGAACAATCTCAAAACTTTGTAATTATCCTCCTCGCCTGCTCCTCATTCCTTCTGTTCGGTCGAGACCGACATCTGTGATTGCTATTTAATTTCTTCTTTTCTGGTCGGCTCCATGTCTTTTTATGTTGAACCCACGGGCATGGGGATTACCTCGTCGATTGCGAATATTTCCTTTGCGGCCAGCTACTCTCTATAGATCATCTTGACTCCTCCCGGCATAGGGAACTTCAACGCCTAGTGCAAGGTCGAGGGTACCACCCTCATATTGTAAATCCATGGCCTTCCGAATAACGCGTTGTACCTCATGTCCTCTTCGACCACATAAAACTTTGTCTCTTGGATCGTCTCAGCGGTGTTTATCGGTAGGGTTATCTCCCCTTTAGTGGTTTTGCATGCCATGTTAAATCCGTTCAACACCCTGACTGACGACACTATTTGGTCCTGCAACCCCAATTGCTCTACGACCCTCGATCTGATGATATTGGTTGAGCTACCTGGATCAATCAACACACGTTTCTCTCGATATTTATTAATAAGTACGGATATTACCAGCATATCGTTATGAGGTTGTACGATGCCCTCGACATCCTCGTCGCTGAACGAAATGGTCCCCTCCGGGACATAATCTCGGGTGCATTTTTCTGTTGTGATAGGTACTTTGGTGGGCTTTATCATTGGCCCTTGGGGGACATCGACCCCTTGAATGACCTTGTTGATGACGTGCTGAGGATCCTTTTATTCGACCTGTTTGTTAGTGTCCCTATTCCTGAAGTGGTTTTTGGCTCGATCACTCAAAAATTCTCGGAGGTGCCCGTTATTGAACAACCAAGCAACTTCTTCTCTCAACTATCGGCAATCCTCGGTCCTGTGGCCATGAGTTCTATGATACTTATACATCAAGTTAGGATCTCTTTAGGTAGGGTCGGATAGTAATGGTCGAGACCACTTGGTTTCCTTGATATGCCCGATGGCTGAGATGATGCTGGCAGCATCAACGTTGAAGTTACACTCTGATAATCTTGGTGCTTCCTTACCCCGAACGGCCTGAAGAAACCATTTTTGCTCATCAGACCTCGACTATTGGGCCTTCGATTGGCTCTCTTTTCATTCCTTATAGGATGACTCCCAGACCGATTTCCCCTTCGGTGTATGCTGCATGGTTGGTACTGATCCTGGACCGGCCTTGACTTATGATCGACGAATCTCTTAGACATGTCGTCAGTCTTGATGGGGTAAACAGACCTAGAAGGGGCTCCGAGTTGGTCGTCCTCAACTTTGATCTTGGACTGGTACCTATTGTAGACGTCGGTCCAAGTTACCACCGGGTACTCTACCATATTTTATTTTAGCTGCTGTGAAGCCAAGGAGCTTCAGGGGTTAAACCCTTGAGTAAAAGCCCGAATGACCCAATCATCTACGACCAGAGGTTGGTCCATCCGTTCCATCTAGAAACTCTACATGAACTCCCTGAGCATCTCGTTGTCTCTTTGTTTAACCTTGAAAAGGTTCGACTTTCTAGTCTCGACCTTAATGGCCCCGATATGGGCCTTCACAAAAGCATCTGCAAGCATAGCAAACGAGTCAATGGATTTTGGGGATAAGTTGTGATACTATATCATTGCTCTTTTGGACAAAGTTTCCCCAAACTTCTTAAGTAATACTGACTCAGTTTCATCATCTTCCAAGTCGTTCCCTATGATTGTGCATGTATAAGATGTCACATGTTCATTCAGATCCGTGGTTCCGTTGTATTTTAGGATATCAGGCATACAAAACCTCTTTGGGATCAGCTTCGGTGCCGCACTGGGAGGAAAAGGCTTCTGATAAACTTCTCAAAATCTGGCCCTTTCAATATTGGGGGTGCTTTCGAGATTTGATCGACCCTGGAATTGTATGTTTTCACCTTTTTGTCATTAGCCTCAATTTTGCTTTTCACCTGACTCCACCTGCTTCGTTAATGCTTCGAGCATTCTCATTATTTCGGGATTGACCTCGGGCTTAGCTTCACTCGGTCTCTTAGTGATCTGCTCATTTCTTTGGATGTTTTCCCGGGACGATTCGGACCAAACTCTTCTGGGGGCGTGGATTTGATTCTGCAACTGTGTTATTGCCGTCTGTTGGGTCTGCAACATTTCGAATATTAACCGTAGGCTTAACCCATAACCTTCACCTTCGGCCGCTTCTCGAGCTATTGGTCGGTGCCCTCCGCGATCGCTATTTTTAGGATCAGTTGGCAGGTTGACGTTGATGACCACCTGTGAGTTAGCATCGACTGGATCGACAACTGGGACTCCGTTGGGATCAGTAGGAGGTACCTCATTGCTAGGCACCTGATTGTTGTTTTCGCCATGATGGCCAGACTCAACGTTAATGTTCAAGTAGGAAGATCGAGAATTTGACATTTTTTAAACTGACATGAAATCAAGACGTTAAAGAACAAGCATAAAATAGAGTGTATTATGGAGATTTGTATCAAATCTCCACTATTATCCTTAGCCCCACGGTGGGCGCTAAACTATTTACTCTTAAAACGGATAACAATTAAATTTGGACGTAGTTTTAATGATATGCGGATTGATTCAACACAAGTAATCAATAATATTAGACAAACGAGTTAAAGACAAAATTGAATAATCAAACCAGTTGTAATGTTACGACCTAGCTCGAACTTAGGTGGAACAGTAGTCTTGCCCTCGATCGGACCCTTGGTTCGAAGCCAATTGAGAATGAAGAACAAACGATAAAGTAAGAACTTTGCAATGGCTAGAGAGCAGAAAAATAAATTTGTATTGCCTTGGTTTGCGTGTTACAATGTGCGTTATCAAAGAAAATTTTCCCTTTATATAGTAAAAGAGTTTCATCCCTAGTACAAGTCTAAAAGGGGTAAAAATCATCCTTTCTCATTAATTACTGATCCATAACCGACATCGAGCTAGATTTGCACCGTGATATCTGGTTAGGTACGGATATCACAACGCTCTATTAATCGTGCGTAACTGTTTGCCATATTTCACAAGGTCTTAAAGCTCGTTTCGGGTCTAGGGAGCGTTGCTTTGCCACGCCCAACGATGAGCACATTGTTCACCTTTCATGAGTCTCGGTACGAAAGGTTCTCAGCCTCTATTTCACCCTTGTGTGTCCATGCCTTCTTCCGTCTTCTTCATCGAGAAATCGAGGTATGCATTTTCCCTGATTTTACCCATATATAACTTCAATTTTGGTTGTCTTTTATGTTAATTGATTCGCCTAGCGGGTCATGTGACATCATAACTTGGTGGGATTTGAATAGTAACAAAGCATGAAACAAAATGGAACGTTAAGCCAAGTTATTTTAATATACACCATATATTTTGAGTTTATCAACCATGAAAACAATTAATCCTTAATTTTTTAAATTAAAAATGGTCCATAGAAGAGGTTTTCCTAGGACGTGTGGAAAACGCTTCTAAGGAGTGGACTGGCTTCTACTCCCCTTAGCAAAAACACAAAATCTTTTAAGCTGCAAAATGCCAAAACAACCATAGATAAGTAAGTAAATAAATACCTTAATTGTAAAATATTTCAGTTTTCACCATCCAAACTGGAAAAATTAGGGGGAGAACCCTTTCCCCCTTCTCTCTCTTTCTCTCTCTTCCAAAAAGTCTCTTTGACCACCACCATCACCACCCTCTCTTTCTTCCCTTCTTCCTCCTATCTACTTCAACCTTTCCTTTCCTCTCTTAAATCTCCATTATTGTTTTCACATTCTCCAACCCAACCTTAATATATAAACATATTTTCTTGACCTTCTCTTTTCTTGAAATTATATGTATATTGATCTATGTTCAATTGTGTTATGATCTGAAAAAGGCAAAAGTTTGCATTTTTTCATCATTTTCACCAATATGGGCAGCTGTTTTTCTAGCTCTAAAGTTAGTGGCTCAAATAGCAATACCCCTTCTACAACTACTACAAATGTAAATGTTCATCACAACCGTCCTTCAACAACAACAACAACAACAACTGTTACATCAAGAAAACAAGAGGGGTCAAATTATAATAGAGATAAAGGTAATATTAATACAAAAAACAGCCACCAAAAACAACAACCTAGGAGTTCTCAGCAGAATGTTGTTGTTAAGCCAAATTCAAGAAGACAAAGTGGAGGGGTTATTCCTTGTGGGAAAAGAACAGATTTTGGGTATGATAAAGATTTTGATAAGAGGTATACTATTGGTAAATTGTTGGGTCATGGCCAATTTGGGTATACATATGTTGCTACAGATAAATCTTCTGGAGATCGTGTTGCTGTTAAGAAAATTGAGAAAAACAAGGTACTACCATATTAAAAATCAGTTTTTTTTAGCTTCATTTGTTGATTTTTTTTGGTTCTAACATTCATTTTATATGTATGTTTTGGTTGTGGAATGTTTGTTTAATTAAATCCTAGGGATGGTTTGTGTTCTTTTTTTTTTCTTTTTTTTTTTTGAAATCTTCGATTGACTGGTAAATAGAGTTTCAATGGCCAATTATTGCCAATTATCATCATATGTAGGCGGCTGTAAAGTTTGTCTTATGGTAGCTTTGGCTCCGACTCTGTATGTGTGTTAAAAAATCCACTAAAGAAGTACAAATAGTAATAGATTCAAACCTAGCAAATCAAATGAGCTTTGGCAGAAATTCCAAGCTTGAACCCATAAAGTTAAAATCCTGGATCTGCCTTTGTTAGGGGCGGCTAGAGGGTCAAGCAATTAAAGCTATAGCTTTAGGCCCCAAAATTTTGGGGGCCCTAATTTTTTTTGTTTGTTTTTTACTCGTGTCCGATATTCTCATTGAGGCCTCGACTAATTCGAATTTGCACCACGTAAGGCCAAGCAAAAGGGAACTCGCACTCTAACAGGATATCATCCATAGGGCTCAAACCCCATCTTGGCTTTAGGCCTCCAATGTTGTTGAGCCGCCCCTGGCTCTGGTTGTACTTGAAATAAATGCTCTGTAGGCTCATATTGTTTTGGGGTCTTTACGTTCCTAGAAAAGAATATCCATCAGCCATTGTAATGTTGGCTTTTGTTAGTAGAAGTCTATGTTTATCTAGTGCAAACACTGTCCATTTTGCTAGATTTTCTGCCTAATAAAGGAGTATGTTTAGCTAAACCTTGATTTTACCTGCTTAAGCAGTTATCGTAAATGGCTAAAGAGTGAATCTTGGCTTGTAAATAGACATCAAATTTGAAAAAACGTAGGTGCACTTTTGTTTGGTTTGTCTTTTGGGGTTTGTAGACTTGTCGTCAGTTGTGGAGTTGTCATCCCTATAGGATGACGGGCTTATGAATGTTTGCAAATACTAGTAATTTCATTGTGTTTTTCTTTTTCCTTTCTTCTATCGTCAAAGCTTGTTAACTTTTACTTTAATTGTATGATTATCCAGTCCGTTACAGTAGCAATATACCGTACTAATTCTTTTTTGCTGCAGATGGTTCTTCCAATTGCGGTTGAGGATGTGAAACGAGAAGTCAAGATATTGAAGGCCTTAGCTGGTCACGAGAACGTGGTTCAGTTCTATAATTCATTTGAGGATGATAATTATGTCTACATCGTAATGGAGTAAGTTTGGTTGTTTTTTTGATTTCTAACGTCCTAGTTTATTTGCCTACAACTGCTCCTTCCACTTGAATCACAAGTTAACGTTTTTCAATTTTTTTGTTTTTCTTTAGGTTATGTGAGGGTGGGGAACTATTGGACCGAATCTTGTCCAAGTAAGTATTCTGAAATTACCAGTTTCAGTTGATTATTCAAATTTCTGATTATGAAGTTTACTTATAAGGGTTAAACATAAATCTAAACCAGAAAAGATAGTCGATATACTGAGAAAGATGCGGCGATAGTTGTACGCCAGATGCTAAAAGTGGCTGCTGAGTGTCATTTACATGGTCTGGTGCATCGAGATATGAAACCTGAGGTGTGCAAACAGTTCAATACTACTTTTGGCTTGGTAATGCTACTTGATATTGTTTTCTTTAAACAAACTTCTTTTTCTTTTGTAGAATTTTCTCTTTAAATCTTCAAAGGTGGATTCGCCATTAAAAGCCACAGATTTTGGTCTTTCAGACTTCATAAGACCAGGTAATTGGATTCTTTAGAAATCTAATGAGTTGTAAATTTTTATATAAAAACATCTTTCTGAAGTATTGATTTGTCAACGATCTAGGGGCTATTGTTATGGTTTTCTATCTTAAAGTAAAAGACTAATCAGAGGAAAATTATAAATGCAGGAAAAAAATTCCAAGACATTGTTGGCAGTGCATATTATGTAGCCCCGGAGGTGTTAAAGCGTAGATCAGGACCTGAATCAGATGTATGGAGTATAGGTGTAATTACATACATTTTGCTATGTGGCCGTCGGCCCTTCTGGGACAAAACTGAGGATGGTATATTCAAGGAGGTGAGAATATTTTGTCTGTAGTTTAGAAACGTTTCAAATTGTGTTTTAAATTGGGAAACCTAGGGAAAGGAAATCACAGTTTTCGGGCTCTAATAGGCAATTAACATTCTGTATAAAACTACATGCTTACCTTTTGTCCTTTCAATAGGATGTTTCAGGTTTCTTTTTAACTTTAAGTGGTAGTTTGAAGTTTCCACTTCCTCAATAAATCTCCCATTCATTTGGAATTTCCGGATTACCGTTCACCCTTTTGATATCATCTCATAAACATCCTCAGTCTTGGACCATCGATGTTGTTTCCTTTGTAGAGAAGCTGCTGCTATTTATTTGGTTAACTTTTTTGTTTTTGACGTATGCTTCCTTGGAGAGGCCCTTATCTAGAGCGTTTTTCTTCCTTTAAGATTTTTAACAATTTCGATATTTTGTAAATTCTCTGCTTTTTGCCTGTTTCTTTTTTCTAACCTTTTTCCAATATGCTAAGGTCTTACGAAACAAGCCTGATTTCCGTCGCAAGCCATGGCCAAACATAAGCAACAGTGCTAAAGATTTTGTAAAGAAATTACTGGTGAAGGATCCGCGTGCTAGACTTACTGCCGCTCAGGCCCTATGTAAGTAATATATGATCCTGAATTAGTACTATTAAATTATATAAAGTCTCATTACAACTTGTGGCATAGTATTCCAATCAACTTGCAAAAAGATGTTACCAATGTCGTTCCTTTAAATTTTTTGATACGATGAACAATTGTTTTGAAACTATCTGGTCGAACATTTTCAGCGCATCCATGGGTCCGAGAAGGAGGTGATGCATCTGAGATTCCACTCGATATTTCTGTTTTATCCAACATGCGGCAATTTGTCAGATACAGTCGCCTAAAACAGTTCGCTTTACGGGTAAGTTCATTGCTTTCTTATTTCGTAGACCTTCTGTTAAGGTTATTTCAGATATACGAAACCTAATTTCTGGATGCTGTTTCACCATCGGGCAGGCGTTAGCTAGCACGCTTGATGAGGAGGAGCTCTCTGATCTGAAGGATCAATTTTCTGCAATTGATGTGGATAAGAATGGTGTCATCAGTCTCGAAGAAATGAGACAGGTATTGCTCATCCTTCATGTTGGAGCTTGTTTTTGTCCTTACAACTCTCACTGGCTATCGGCAAACATCTGAGGCACCGACATTTTGTGTCATTTTGATGCAAAACAATATATGATGCATATATATCTCGTCATCTGTTTTAGTGGCTTATCATATTCATTTCTAATGCAGGCCCTTGCCAAGGATCTCCCATGGAAAATGAAAGAGTCACGAGTTCTTGAGATTCTTCAAGCGGTAAACTTGTTTATCTAAGTATGAAGTATCAGGAGCAAAACATGACATTTGATAAATAATTAGAGAATTATCACAAAAAGGACCTTTTGTCGCCTTAAGCTGTTGCATGTTTGGAACTGCTTTAATATTCACATTCTCCCCTAAGGGGAAAGGAAGAAAACAAGAATCATGTGCAGGCCTACCTCTCTGTCCCCTCTCCCCCCTCAGATGAACTCAAACACCCCCCCCCCCCCCAAAAAAAAAAAAAAGAATGAAAGAAAGAGAAAAAGAAAGTAAGAAGATAATAGCAAGAAATAGGTGCAAATTCTTGAAACCAAGGGTGTGACATAGAGGACAATTAAGTGAGATGAAAACCACGGAGAACCAGGGTTCAAATCCAGCAGAGGCAAAACATGCTAGGTGTTTTCTTCCAATCTCCCGGAGCTTTGGTGGGGCAGAGTTATCCGTTACCTGAACTAGTTGAAGGTAGCAAGTACTCAATAAAATAGTCGAGGTTGCTCTAAAAAAGAAATAAGTGGCCAAATACCTGGGGGTTGCTTTAAGGTTGTCGAGGACACGTCTGAATGACGGATTACATATTCCAAATAGTTCCTGCACTATAATCCCTGTTATGATATGAAAATTACTCAACTGTCAAGGCTAATATTGCTGTTTAATCTCTGTAGCTTTCATCACACACAATTTCATCACTTTCTACTATATGGTCTCTTGTGCAGTTCAGAGACCTAAAGTATTTTATTCATTGGTTGGCAGATTGATAGTAACACAGACGGGCTTGTTGATTTCCCGGAGTTTGTGGCCGCCACTCTACATGTCCATCAGTTGGAGGAGCATAATTCTACAAAATGGCAGCAAAGATCACAGGCTGCTTTTGAGAAATTTGATGTTGATAGAGATGGATTCATAACTCCTGAAGAACTTAAAATGGTTAGTATCTGATGTTTTCTGCTCAAGTGAAAACAGTGTTATTTACAGATTTCTTCCCAAGAGAAAGGGTTCATAGCATCTTGAATGTCAGTTATTACAATATTAACCATGTTGTTGACCAACCCTACTATTGTTTTGCAGCACACGGGTTTGAAAGGCTCGATAGACCCACTTTTAGAGGAAGCGGACATTGACAAAGACGGGAAGATAAGCCTGTCAGAATTCCGTAGGCTTTTAAGAACTGCTAGTATGAGTTCACCAACGGTGAGAGATTCACGGAGAAATGTAGCTTTGTAAAATATGTATAAACGGAGAGGTGGACTTCATCAGAAAATTTTATGGGAAGACGACAATGCTCGTAGACATGTTCTCTTGTGCTTGCGCGCGCTTGCATGTCTCAGAATGGAAGGCTCCCGATATGATGGTGTTTAGAGACACGTAGCCACGTGGCACTGTGTAGCTAGTGGTCGCGTGCCAAGTGTGTTTTGTTGAGTTTCCTTTTGCACTTCACAAAGAATTTTTGCATGAAGTTGCTTTTTTCCCTAAACAACCAGTTGCACATGTCTGTAATCTGGTAGTTCTAGTGTATATTCTTCTTTGTCTCTGTTGTGAGTCTCCAGGTTCTTCCTCCCTTTGAAATTTCTAATATTATGTCATATATACGACATAAATGTAAATTGGCTGTATCAAAAGGTTTGTTCTGTATGATTTATGGCACTTGTTCAGAAACTCGGTTGAGAAAGGTTAGGTTTTAGCACTCAAGGGTGCGGCCTGGTGGTTCACTGAGGGAGGAGAACTTGTGAGGTTTCAAGTTTAAATTTCTGCGGAGGCATAAAATAAATATTAGATAAGTTCTTCTCTTTCGATACCACCTAATGGAATAGTTGAGGTGAGCGTGGAGCTGTGGACACCACAAATGAAGTAGATAATGTCATAGTAGGCATAATATTTTGGAACTTCATCATTTAAGCAAACGTTTGGCTATAGATTCCTAAATTTATTTTTAAAAAAAAATTGATTTGGGTGAAGTTTGGTTTGAAGATGAAAATTTATTTGGACATAACTTTTCAAAACATATTTTACTTTTTTTTTTTGTGGAAAAACATGAAATGCTACTAGTACCCATAAGTTTTAAGAACTATCGAAAATACTCAACTAACTCTGAAGAAAATTTATACAAAACAAGCGAAATAAATCTAAAGAAAATTTATACAAACATTAGTAGATTTTAGCAAATTACTTTCAAATTTTATCCTTGCGGTGGATTGCCACAGATTGGCACAACAACTTTGGCGAAGGTTTTCTACTGTTTATAGAGAAGGGCAAAACCGCGTGAGTTTAATGAAGGAAAAGTGGGCAGATATGGATTAGTTGGGTCATAATAACAGAAAGTCGGCTTTTTTTATAAAATATATAATTTTTGAATTTTCTTTAAAAGCTAAACAGTAATATTTTGGGCCAAAAACAGCTCTTGAGCTGGTTTTGGGATTTGAAAACTTGCCAAAATATAGATAAAATCTATAAACAAACAGGTATTTGCCAAAAAAATTTGGAAAAATCTATGATCATAGGGGGATTGAGCCATCCGAAAGCTAACTTAACAAGGCAAGGAGAATTGGAAGGAACAATAAACTTCAACATATTGCATGTATAAAATTTTAAAGAGATAAAGGGAGACATATGAAATAGTCTAACTATAATGAATTAGTACTCTGCCCATTGCAGTTTGTTTGGAGGGTTGTTACGTATCGTTTCATAATATATCGTTTTGTATTGTATTGTACTGCATTGTTTTGATGAAACAATATTTTAGACAGATTGTATCATTTATCGTTATTTCATAATGTCACGCACCAACAATATGAATAAACTTGTAATATTGTTAAAAAAAGGCACATGGAAGAATTATTGTATCAAAAGACAGGGGAAGAAATAACACATTTATCTTTTTTCTCCTTTTTTTGAGTTATTCATCATTTTTTCCATTTATTTATATTACAAATTCTATCTTCATAACTCACACCTCTTTATCTTCATAACCTATATTTTTAATAATCTCAATAACTCCCATGCCTTTCACATTCACAACCTCTAAATATTTAATGTATAAGTTTATGACAATTTATTACATGTTCCTCCACATGTACTTATATAAGGACTTCTATGTTTTGAACATATATGATTGATACATGTTCCTCCACATGTACTTATATAAGGACTTCTATGTTTTGAACATATATGATCGATACTAACTTTATATTCTATTTATAATAATTTGAGCTATCTCTATATCAAAGGTTGTAGTGGAAAAGAAAAATTATACTAAGGTATGGTATAATTTTTATTCGTTGTTTTTTGTTTAAGGTAAATGCAAGAAGATATTCAATACAAACGTGAATCTCTAGAAGAATGTTTAAGAGAAAGTGTCAAATAATGAGGTGAAGATTGAAGTAAAGCATATTTCACAATTCTCATTAATGGTCTTTGATTTTGTCATCTTTAGGTTTATGTTGTATAAGTTGAAGTAGTGATTTTTTTTTCAAATAATACATAGATATTTTGATATCTGGTTTTTTTGTATATATTTATACTCTACAATTGCAATAACTTTGAGTCGTGATGTTCTCTGATGTCGAAGTGAGATTCTAATGTGTTTTTCTTTTCCTGTTATAAATAGATTTATCATTTTTATAAATATATTTTTCTATATGTTGTTAATTCTTTTTGCCTCTATTTCTTTTCTTCAATGAACTTTTTTGAGTTGTTTTTCCTTGTCCGAAGTTGTTTCTCTTCTAACACTAAATAACTCCTTAAATTTCCTTCAAATGGGTTTTGTAAATTTATACCATATTTACTAACGTTCTTTTTCAAAATTCTCAGTTCCTTTCAATGTTTTCATAATACTCAAAGATTTATTTATTTTTGGTGTTCAAAAGAAAAAGGAAGAAACCAAAGTAAATAAGAATGAGATCAAAAGAAAAATGGCCCTACAAAGAAAAACTATAGCGCCATGACCTTTCTTGAGGAACGAAGATAATTCTACCACCATTATCGTAAAAACTTTATTTGTGTTATGAAGGTTGTGCCAAAAAATTCAAACATTTAATTCACTAGGTATTAATCTATGACATTGACAATTTGTAGATAACTTTAAGTTAACGTATAATATAATCTAATTAATTAAGAAATCATATTGTAACGACCCGACCGGCCGCTCTGAGCAATTGCACTTCGCTTGATAGTTTTCGGGCATAAGTAGCTCTGTATGATGTATTATGACTTATGTGAATCGTCGGTTTTGTTTTTTAGGTTATTCGGAATTGATTTGGAAGAATGATTCTCAGCTAGAAGCATTAAATTTGAAAGGTTTGACCAAGTTTGACTTTTTAGTATTTGACCTCGGATTGAATTCCTGATGGTTCCGTTAGCTCAGTTGGTGATTTTGGACTTAGAAGCGCGTTCGGATTGAGATTTGGAGGTCCGTAGTAGAATTTAGCTTGAAATGACGAAAGTTGGAATTTTGGAAAGTTTGATGGGAAGTGGACTTCTTGATATCGGGGTCGGATTCCAATTTCGGAAGTTGGAGCAGGTCCGTAATATCAAATGTGACTTGTGTGCAAAATTTGAGGTCAATCAGACATGATTTGATAGGTTTCGGCATCGGTTGTGGAAGTTTGAAGTTTCAAGTTCATTGATTTCGAATTGAAATGTGACTCGTCGTTCCGATGTTGTTATGTGTGTTTTGAGGCCTCTAGTAGTTCCATGTTATGATATGAGACTTGTTGGTATATTCGAACGGGGTCTCGAGGGACTCGGGTGAGTTTCAGATATGTTTGGGTTGTGTTGCGCTCGTTTTTTATATTTCGACGTCGTTTCTTCAAGAATAAATGATACCACATTAAGCAAATAAGTTCCTATCACTATTTTTATTAAAGCATTACATTCATATCGTAAGTACAGAGCCATAGCAAAAAGAATCGTCGAATTTGGACATCGTATAAGGGAGTTATGCTCATTTTAGTGTCGAAGAAGAAAGCTGGTATTGGTGTTTAGCAGATGCGAAGTTGGGTGTGCATCTGCGGCCCCGTGGGTGCGAATTACGGTCAGCAAAAGCGGAAATGACAGCTGAAAATGCACAGGTGCGGAGTTTTTATCGCAAAATCGAAAATCCATGTGTATAAAAAAATCAGACTGCGTTCTTTTGGTATTTTGAGCATATCTTGAGTTCTAGAGCTCCGATTGAGGTGATTATCGCGGCGTTCTTCTCTTCTTTTCATGGGGGTCAGTATATAACTATAATTTTTGTATTTTAATATGATCACAGAAGTTCAGTTTTGAATTAATCCATATTTTGATTGGAGAATTGAGGATCTTTATCAAAGACTTTTCTAAAGTGAGTAACTGAGTTTTGAACATCGATTCAGAGTCAAAATTGGATGAAATTAGTATGGTTGGACTCATAATTGAATATGTTGTCGGATTTTGTGAGTTTTATCGGGTTTCGAGGTGCGAGCCTAGGTTGCACTTTTTGGCCGATTTTGGGCTTTGATTAAAGATTCGACCTTTTTCGATTGGGATTGGTTACTTTAACATTATTTGATGTATTTGAGTTGTTTTTAGTTAGTTTCGTTCTATTCGGAGGTCAGAACGCGTAAGATGGCATTTTTGGAGCATCGTTTGGCTTGCTCGGTATTGGAATTGGCTTGTTCGAGGTAAGTAACTCTTCTAAACTAAGTGCTGAGGGTATGAAACTCCGAATTACGTGCTATGTGACTGGTATTGAGGTGACGCACATGCTAGGTGACAGGTGTGTGGGCATGCACCGTGTGACTTGTGGCTCCACTATTCCTGTGGTACTATGTAGTTATCTGATCTTACATGTCATCATGAAATTTCTACGTAGTTGAGCTATTGAGCGGTGATCCATATTAGACACCATGTCTAGGCTACATGTTTATCATGTTGGGACCCACTGAGGTCATTTCTACTGTTGAGTTATTTGCTTTCATTGCTTTATATACTTAGTCTTACGCATTCATATGCATATCATATCTCAATCTCTGCTGTTATTTATTGATACATCATATCATCATATTTGGGCTAGTTTTATGACATTGTGAGCCCGAGAGAGAGAGAGAGACTGGAGAGATTGATGATTGAGTGAGGCCGAGGGCCTAATTCTTAGGATATTGATACTATAGCACGTGAGTTATCCGTGCAGATTCTGATATTGATACTTTAGCACGTGAGTTGTCCGTGCGGATTATGATATTGATACTATGGCACGTGAGTTGTCCGTGCAGATTATAGTGCTTGGGCTGTAGGAGCCCCTCCGGAGTCTGTAGACACCCCTAGTGAGTGTGGTTGATTATATTGGGGGTGGACTTTCCCTGGACATGAATCTTGTTTGAAGCATTTATATACCCGGAGATGGATCTTCTCCATGGGACCGGATTGGCCTTCCTCAGTACTGAGTGACTGATGGTCAGTGATGTATATATTCCGGGATGGATCTTCCCTGGGCCAAATGGGACATATATAGTACCGAGTGGTTGAGCACGATGAGTGGAAAGTGTGAGTCAGTGAGATTGAGTACTCTGAGAGAGTGAGTACATGATTCATCTCTGAGATACATGGCATTGGCATGCACACATGACATACAGGCATAGAGATGCATTTTTCCTCATGTTGTACGGTATCACGTCATTCATGACTTTTTACACACATTGAGATGAGGGT
The DNA here is from genome assembly GCF_000393655.2 of Nicotiana sylvestris. NCBI lineage: Eukaryota > Viridiplantae > Streptophyta > Magnoliopsida > Solanales > Solanaceae > Nicotiana > Nicotiana sylvestris. Next base: position 172,528,635 of record NC_091065.1, read on the forward strand.
ATAGAGAGGTATTTCACACATGCTATCTGGAAAGAAAATGAAACATCTTACTTATTTTGGAAAGTATTTTTTTTTTTTGAAAAAATTACAGTTATCAAACTATCTCATATTTTTCGATGATTTCGGTAAAAGATTTGGATTTTCACTAATATTCTTGAAAAAGCGGAACTATTCTCAGAAAAAGCTGTGAAAAAGCTGAACATTTTATCTATAAGTTACTTCCTTATTTATATGCTCTACATTGTTATGAACTGCTGTTGGTTATTGGTGTTGGACCTGACCTAGTTTCCAGCTCCTCACTACTTTCAACATAAGGTTAGGTTTGTTACTTACTAGTATATGGGGTCGTTGCACTGATACTACACTTCTGCATATTGCGTACAGATGTTGGCTGCTATTGTTGTTGTGTTCGATGGTTGCTGGATTTGAAGATATACATGCGTTTCGGTTATAACTGCCTTTTGTTCATAGTAGCCGTAGATTTATAAAACTCTGTTTATGTACTTTTCAAACAGAAGATGTACTTCTTCATATCAACTTTGTAAATTCTATTCTTAGAAGCTCATGATTTGTACTACCAGTCCATGGGAAATATATAAAACTTCAGATAATTTCTTTGTTTAAATTATTTTATTAATATGATTGAAATTTGATAGTTATTAGTTGGCTTACATAGCAGGTTGGGTTAGGTGACATAACGACCAGTGGATTTTGGGTCATGACAAATTGGTATCAGAGCTCTAGGTTCATAGGTTCTATAAATCATGAGCAAGTGTCTAGTAGAGTCTTTTGAATCGGTATGATGACGTCTATACCTATCTTCGAGAGGCTACAGAGCATTTAGGATAAACTTTCCATCTTTCTTTCCTTATCGTGCGGCATTAATTCAGCTTGAAGCGTAACTCTTTGAATTCCTTCCACACATTTGTATGCACACATAAGCGCTCGGTATCAGCTGTGCATCGATGGCTTATGATTCCAGGGATCAGGTGCAAGATGTGATTTCAGTATGCTAATGATGGGCCAGTTTGGAGGACTTGAGGCCGGGTTTTAATTGTAGCTTGAGCATAGAGGTGTTGATTATGTGAGCACATGCTTTTGGATTTATATGTCTGGTATTGTCCCTATTGGTGGAATTTATGGTTGGATGACTACGTGATGAGTATGATGTGACTGTGAAATGTGTTCATATGGTTTGAACATGACTAGAAGGGTTTGCTTGAGGTGTAGAAAGAACTATTAAGTGCTTGATTTCCATCTTGATTTGGCGTATAGTCTCGAGTTATGGGTGTGTTGAAGGATCTTTTCATGTTCTTTAGTTGAGGAGTGAAGTAGATTTTCATATCGTGATATGAGTTCAGGCTCAGGAAAATTAAGTGATTGCGTAATAGTTATGACTGTGGAAGGGTATAACGAGATGTTAGTTTGAGGCGAAGTAAGTGGGTTATCTCATGCGGGGTGTCCTGAGGTTTGTGTGATCCCCATGTTGTTTTGTAGCGAGTTCTCTTTTACCAGTGAATTATATGTGTCGCAATTTGAGTTTGGATTGTTTATGAGAGTTGGCTTGACTGTTACAAAAGTGAATGCGAGATTTGAAGATGATTCGAGATATTAGATGGTTTGTGTTACATAAGCTTATGGAGGATTTAGTTGAACTTGTGCGGGATTTGGGAAGCAACAGAGTATGGGTATTATAAGTTATCAAATGATTTATTCCTTGGCTTTGAGCCAAGTGGGGGACTCTGCTATCAACGAGTTGATTGCGCGGTTATGTGTTGTATTGGTTTCAGTTTGAGGTATACGAGTGAATTAGTTATGACTTATAGTGGTCGAGATCGAGGATGACTCGAGTAAGGGAATTTCTGGATATGGGTTGTATTACACTCTATATGTATATGGAAATCATGGAATTATTGAGTGGTTATTCGTGAAGGATGTAGTGTTCATGGAGTAGAAATTTGCTCGATTGCTTAGAGGTGGGGTTACTTCCTTGGGTGTTGGTGTGCTAATGGAGCACAGGTCGTTCAGTCCGTTTGGGCGGTGCAAATTGAGATTTGAGTATAGTGGATGACTCTCGAGAACGGTTCTAATGGATTCAAGATTTATATGTGGCAATTGAGAATTTTGCGGATTTGTATATGGCTAGAGGTTGAGAGTTACATTGGAGTGTCGAGACTCGCAGTATTTCTATATCATTATGGATTCTACATTCAGTGTCAGGAAGGTAAAATGAACATCTTTAAATTCACATAAGGTCTCTTTAGAGTAGGTATCTCGGTTGTGGTACTTTTGGGGTGCTTAAGAGAGCATTCAGCGGCTTATGAGCCTTAGGGTTGTGTGGTTTTATGCTAGGGTCTCGTATGGTGAGTCTTGGTTGAGAATTGTGGTATTATGGCGAGGAGAATTATCAATTTAAAGGTAATTCAGAAGGAACTCGGAGAAATATGACAACTTGGTAGTAGGTTGGATCGGCATGGTAATGGATACAATCGGTTCTTTGGGTGCTTATGATGTGGTGGGTTTCTACAGGTGTTTGGTGGCAATGCTCTTGGGTTTTTGGTGACCGGCATGGCTTGGTTGAGTTAGAGAGATTTAATTTTGATGGCTTAATCATGTGCAAATGGGTTTCGAAGAGATCTCAATAGTTTCTACCACGGTTCGAGGAGTATATTTCCTACTGGCGTGAGGAGCATGCAATGTATAGTGATTTTCTTCGGATGAAACCAAATGGAAAGTTCTTGTCTAATTGAGTATGTAGGTTCTTGTGACTCGTAGTGGATTATGAAGTTCTCGTATTTTTCATATGATGGCATGGTATATGCGGTGTGTTGTGTGGGATCGAGATTGGCATGTACAAGGTCACGATTCGATTTTGAAGGGAAGGACATAAATTCTTAGGCAACATGGACGGTTTCAAATGACTAGGTAAATGAAATTACTATTTGGTATGGCTTGATGAGAGTATACATTTCAGAAGGGGCAATGTGTTTTGATTTATGGATACTTCATTGGTATTGCGGCACTCTCCTAGTTGATCGACTACTGATATTCAAAATTTTCTATGTGGCACGAAAGAATTTTAGAAGTATTCATTCCTCGCGAGATGATCGTGTATGAGAGATGTGTTAGACATTCGGGCAGTGGATTTTGGGATCAGATATAGTGATTCGTATGTTCTATGGATTTGGAGACTAGGAGTTTCCAGGAGCAGATTGTTTTTTGGTTGTGGACTATGAAGTTGTGGTCGAAGCTAGCCGGATGATAATATGTGGTATGATTAAGTCATTGTGGACTTTCTGAGGGTTATTTATCTATTTGTGGATGACTATAGTTGATTTGGGGGTCCATTGGTAGGCCCAATTAGGATGTGTATCCTACACCGCATCAGATTGGTTGGCTCCATACTGCTATTGCTGAGGGAGGTGCCATTCGATTATGGTTGAGCTTATTCGACTTCTGAAATGATATGTGAGTTACTCTTCTATGCTATGAGAGGTTGTGATTCATTGGTTATATGCACATATGGTGCGGTTCTATTGGGGTCTTATAGTAGAATTTGAGTGAAAAGAGTACTAGGTATTGCTTGGTTGATGGCGTATTGGTTATGCTCTTTCGGGTTTTGTGTGTGTCATTTGCTTCTTCGTGGTTATGGTAATGCACTTTAGGTACTTGATATCGAATTTCACATGGTTATTGATTTTTGAGTAGGTGGCTCGAGGTATATAATATGGATCAACGTTTGGATGGGGTCACGCATTGTCACAGAGTTGTATGAGGTATGATCCTTTGTGTGAGATTCGTGTGTTTCGGTTCTACGGTGTGTGATGGGTTCTTAGCATTGCGTTATGGTGGTACCCGTTGAGCTTGCGGAACGGTTCTCTTGTTTGAGTCATTTTTCATGTTTGAGTACATTTAGAATATTGTTTATTGGTTCACGACTTGCACGGGTTGTGGCTTTAGATTGCATTGAGGTGCCATGTAACTAGAGTGGTCGTGTTGGATGAGATGAGGTCGTTGGACCTAGAATGGATACTATTGGATTTTATTACAGTATGGTTGGAAGGATAATATCGAAAATCAGGTTAGAAATTTGCTATAGTTTTTGTTGAAGGATAGGGAGCTCCATGACTGGTTGATATGATGAATGGTTACGAGTTCTGCGCGTTTCTTACATCATTGGCAGTGTACAAAGTTTTTAGAATGAGGCTTTGTTTGATATGAGATTTATTACCAGTATTGGGTTATTTTGAGCAGCTACTTTGATTAGAAATTATCGCTATGAGTATTTGAGTTATGTGGTATATCATGTGATCTCATCTTGGGTTATGACTATGGCTTGATATAGCTTGTTTAGTCTTATACAATGAGTAGATTCGAGATTCTGATCTTATAGAAATTACGGATGTTGGAAATTTGGTTCTAAGATTTATGGGCTAGGATGAATTATGAAATTTTCGTTATGTTGTGTTGTCAGGCCTATGTGGGATAAGTGACGTGGGATCACCCCCGGGTATACACATGGTAAGGTTACACTGTGGTTTGATGGCTTTGAGAACAACTCTGGGCATGTTCGAGGACGAACGTATTTTTAAGTAGGGGGAGAATGTAACGATTTGACCGATCGTTATGAGAAATTGCACTTCGCTCGTTAGTTTTCGGGCTTGAGTAGCACTGTATGATGTATTATGACTTATGTAAAACATCGGTTTTGGTTTTCAGGTTATTCAGAATTGATTTGGAAGAATGATTCTCAACTAGAAGCTTTAAATTTGAAAGATTTGACCAAGTTTGTTTTTTTAGTATTTGATCTCAGATTGGATTCCTGATGGTTCCGTTAGTTCCGTTGGGTGATTTTGGACTTAGAAGCGCGTTCGAATTGTGATTTGGAAGTCCGTAGTAGAATTTGGCTTGAAATGACGAAAGTTGGAATTTTGGAAAGTTTGACCGGGAGTGGACTTTTTGATACCGGGGTTGGATTCCGATTCCGGAAGTTGGAGCAGGTCCGCAATGTCAAATGTGATTTGTGTGCAAAATTCGAGGTCAACCGGACATGATTTGATGGTTTCGGCATCGGTTGTGGAAGTTTGAAGTTTCAAGTTCATTGATTTTGAATTGAGGCGTGATTCATCGTTCTGATATTGTTATGTGTGTTTTGAGGCCTCAAGAAGGTCCGTGTTATGATATGGACTTGTTGGTATTTTCGAATAAGGTCCCGAGGGGCTCGGGTGAGTTTCAGATATGTTTGGGTTGTATTGCGCTCGTTTTTTATTTTTTGATGTCATTTCTTCAAGCATAAGTGGTACCACATTAAGCAAATAAGTTCCAATTTCTATTTTGATTGAAGCATTACATCCGTATCGTAATTACGGAGCCATAGCAAAAAGAATCGTCGAATTTGGACATCGTATGAGGGAGTTATGCTCATTTTAGTGTCGGAGAAGATAATTGGTACTGCGAAGTTGGGTCCGCATCTGCGCCCCCGCGGGTGTGAATGATGGTCCGCAAAAGCGGAAATGACAGCTGGAAATGCACAGGTGTGGAGTTTTTATCAAAAAGCAAAAATCCCTGTGTATAAAAAAAATCAGAGTGCATTCTTTGGGTATTTTGAGCATATCTTGATTTCTAGAGCTCCGATTGAGGTGATTTTCACGACGTTCTTCTCTTCTTTTTATGGGGATCAGTATCTAAATACAATTTTTGTATTTTAATATGACCACAGAAGTTTATTTTTGAATTAATCCATATTTTGATTGGAGAATTGAGGATTTTTATCAAAAACTTTTCTATAGTGAGTAATTGAGTTTTGAACATCGACAGAGTCGGAATTGGATGAAATTAGTATGGTTGGACTCATAATTGAATGAGTTGTCGGATTTTGTGAGTTTTATCGGGTTTCGAGGTGCGGGCCCGAGTTGGACTTTTTAGCCGATTTTGAGCTTTTGATTAAAGATTCGATCTTTTTCGATTGGGATTGGTTCCTTCAGCATTATTTGATGTATTTAAGTTTTTTTGGTTAGTTCCGAGCCGTTCGGAGGTCGGAAAGTGCGAGATGGCATTTTCGGAGCATCACTTAGCTTGCTCGGTATTGAAATTGGTTTGTTCGAGGTAAGTGACTCTTCTAAACTAAGTGCTGAGGGTATAAAACTCCGAATTACGTGCTATGTGACTGGTGTTGAGGTGACACACATGCTAGGTGACGATTGTGTGGGCGTGCACCGTGTGACTTGTTGCTCCGCTATTCTTGTGGTACTATGTAGCTACCTGATCTTACTTGTAAGCATGAAATTTCTACGTAGTTGAGTTATTGAGCGGGTTAGACACCATGTCTAGGCTACATACTTATCCTGTTGGGACCCACTGAGGTCATTTTTGCTATTGAGTTATCTACTTTCATTGCTTTATATACTCAGCCTTATGCATTCATATGTATATTATATCTCAATCTATGATTCATAATATTGGGAGCGAGAGAGAGAGAGAGAGAGAGAGAGAGAGAGAGAGAGAGAGAGAGAGAGAGAGAGAGAGAGAGAGAGAGAGAGAGAGATTGGAGAGATTGATGACTGAGTGAGGCCAAGGGTCTGATTGTGAGGATATTGATACTATAGCACGTGAGTTGTCCGTGCAAATTCTAATATTGATACTTTAGCACGTGAATTGTCCGTGCATCATGTGAGTTGTCCGTGCGGATTCTGATATTGATACTATGACATGTGAGTTGTTCATGCAGATTATATCGCTTGGGCGGTAGGAGCCCCTCCGGAGTCTGTACACACCCCCAGTGAGCGTGGTTGATTATATTGAAGGATGGATCTTCCATGGCCATGGATCTTGTTTGAAGCATTTATATACCTGGAGATGAATCTTCTTCATGGGGCGAGATTGGCCTTCCTCGGTACTGAGTGACTGATGGTCAGTGAGGTATATATTCCGGGATGGATCTTTCTTGGGCCAAATGGGCCATATACAGTACCAAGTGGTTGAGCATGATGAGTGAAAAGTGTGAGACAGTGAGATTGAGTACTCTGAGAGTGTGAGTACATGATTCATCTATGAGATACATGGCATTGGCATGCACACATGACATACAGGCATAAAGATACATTTTTTCTCATGATGTACGGTATCACGTCATTCATGAGTTTTTACACACATTGAGATGTGGGCATAGAGAGGTATTTCATATATGCTATCTGGAAAGAAAATGAAACATCTAACTTAAAGTATTTTTTTTTTTGGAAAAATTGCAGTATCAAACTATCTCATATTTTTTGACGATTTAGGTAAAAGATTTGGATTTTCACTGATATTCTTGAAAAATCGGAACTATTTTCGGAAAAATTGTGAAAAATTGAGCATTTTATCTCTGAGTTACTTCTTTATTATATGGTCCACGTTGTTATGAACTGTTGTTGGTTATTGGTGTTGGACCCGACCTATGTTCCAGCTCGTCACTACTTTCAACCTAAGGATAAGTTTGTTACTTACCAGTATATGGGGTTGGTTGTACTGATATTACACTTCTGTACATTGCATGCAGATGTTGGTTGTTGTTATTGTTGTGTTCGATGGTTGCTGGATTTGAAGATATACCTGCGTTCTGGTTATAGATGCTTCTTGTTCATGGTAGTCGTAGATTTATAAAACTTTATTTATATACTTTTCAAACAGAAGATGTATTTCTTTATATCAACTTTGTAAATTCTATTCTTAGAAGCTTATGATTTGTACTACCAGTCCATGGAAAATGTATAAAACTTCAGATAATTTCTTTGTTTAAATTATTCTATTAATATGATTGAAATTGGATAGTTATTAGTTGACTTACCTAATGGGTTGGGTTAGGTGCTATCACGATCAGTAAATTTTGGATCGTGACACACATGTAATAATAAGTTATTACCAATCAAAATTTTTAACGCAGTAAATAGGGTAGGCTTTCATTAGTTTAAAAATCACTAGACAAGGAGTTATTAACTTTATGAAATAAAGTATATTTTCGGGTTATACTATCGATGATCGAAAACTTAGTAAAGTTCATAATCAACTTGCAAACAATACTCATTATTCTAATGTTATGATTTACACACAATTAGTTTTGGTTCTTATCTTATTAAGTGTGTTATTGAAGATTTTTTTTATAAAAAAATTAAATATTCTTGTGGATGTTTGGTGAGTTTTATTCTTTAAATTAGCGTGTCATTATCTCTAATTTAATATTGCAGTTACTCAATTAAATGAATCCCATAAAAGCATGCTTTTAACTACCACAATAATATAATAAATTAACCGAATAAAAGTTTTAACATTTATGTTGCAAGGTAAGAGGAGGAGGTCTTCCTAATGATGTTTTGTCAAAAAATATATTTTTTCTCATAAATTTTTTCAGTTTCTCAATATACAACTAACAATAATTTAATTTAATTTATTTGTGTAATTAGTAGTGTCACACCTCCTTTTTTACTACACCCCAAGAGGGTGTATAAAGAGAGTTTTTTCAATTTAAGCGACAATCGAAACAGGATGATTTATTTATTAAATTCAGAATCGCCACTTGGGATGATTAATGGTGTCCCAAGTCACCGGTTCAAATCCCGAATCGAGAAAAAGATTGACTCTGTATTACAGTCTGCGAACACAGAAGTCCGGGTAAGGAATTTTGTTAACTCGGGAGAAGGTGTTAGGCATTCCCGAGTTCCGTGGTTCTAGCTCGGTCACTCAACGGTTATAACTGGCCTATTATCTGATTTTAATACATGTTTTAGCCTATGGTTCAATTTTAACTTTTTAGCCGCTTTTATTTATTTATTTTTTGTAAGGAAGATTGCATTGCCATTTAAAATATGTCTTGAACCACGTCAAATAAATGCACCCGCAGTCCGCAACACATTTTATTTAACGTTGAGATTTGGATTTGGGTCACATAAATGCGCACCCGGGTTTAGGAAGGTAAGCTATTAAAATAACGCGCCTAAAGCAATTACGCGTTTGCAACTTTGCGAGGGCCATGAAAATTCGCTAAATGGAACGCCTCGATTCCTAAGGATAAAACATTAATCAAGTGAGGGCCGTGCAATTGAAATTTTGTTCGGCACGACACATCTCGATTCTAATTTTCAGGGGAAATCCAAAGCTAAACTTTGAAGCCATGAATTGTAACTTAGCTAATAGCTTGCCTCAAATTAACTAAAAGGGCTTACCAATTAAATACGGCTTAAGGAACTTGAACTATTTTTTAAGTTAAGATGAATCTAAATTGTGAATCCAAACGAGCTAAGGCATGAGGTCTACTTCAATTTTGTTTCACCACCTGGGCCTGGCCTGACGTGAGGCCCAACGGCTCACTAAAACCGTCAAGCTGTAAGGGTAAAATTCCACAACAAATTCCATTGAGCCCATGCATGAAGCTCAATTTTATGAAGCCACGCACAACCCGAGTATCAGGGGGGTTCGCGTGTCGAACCCGGAGAACAACAGAAAGCGATCAAACTTTTAAAAATGTAGTGACAAAAGGATTTGAACACCACAGATCCATAAACTTGATATTGAACAACCACCAATATTAAATCTATAATTACTAGGCATTGAAGCACCGATTGAAACTAAACTTAAATCCATTCCAAGCCATTTTTAAGTTAACCACATTCACATGATAATCATTTACATACCATAAATTGAAATCGTTGAAACATTAACTAGATAGTCATGCTTCCCCTTTTAAATGTTCATACTCAAATCGATTGACGAAGCATTCCAGTTTTTAAAACACTTCTAAATTAAATTCAATCACATACCCTTCAACAACACCTTAAACAACATCATTTCTGTTCTTAGCATCTTTAAGAGCAATTCAAATATGAGATTGGTATCAGTACATTATCATTTGGCTCATCTAAAGCCAAAGTGAGTTGAGGACGTATCTAAGTTGATTGAGTTCTCCCAAAACAACATTTCAGCAGTCTCAAGCCAAATACAACTATATGAATTCAATTACTCAGATAAAAATTAACTAGAACGAACCCATGACACTTCGTTTGGCCAAAAGCACAAAAAACACGAAGAAATGTAAGTGAAACACAACTAAATCTACTGCAATGCTTTTAGCTCTTATTTCCATCTTCAATATGAAACTTACATCAGGCAGAACTAAGAAAATGTACCTGGAATTCACAAGAAAAACAAAATCAGAGGATGAGTGAGTAGCAAGAAGCAGCAACAACAGTTAACTCTAAACTTCAACGATGGAGCAGTAAATTCACATAGCTTCCAACCCAGGAATGATGTGCAGTAATCCAAAAGAAAATAGTTTCAATCGGCAAGAGCCCAGCAGGCTTTAAACCAAACTCAATCCATTTCCATCCCCAGGTGAATCAAAATTTGTTTCAGAAATTGAAGACCTTAAAAATCACATATGAAATGCAATGCAACAATAATTGTATTGGAATTTTCAGCCGTTTTTTCCCAGTACTTTTTATCTCTTCAGGTCTGCCTTGAATGGCAAGATAGGGATGCCTTTAAAGGCAAGACAATAAGGCAACTAATAGAGACTCAAATTTTCCTTTAGGCCTTTTTCATGTTTTTATTTTTGCCTAGATATCCCTATTTAGTTTTCAGATTTTCAAAACAATCCCAAAGTCAGCTTCCAAGAAGCTTCCATTTCAGTTATACAAAGATTTCCTAGACTAGACTACCCAAATTACCCCTTAATGATCCTGTTTTTACTGCTGAAACCTATGAGTATGGGTCATGGGTCAATGACCCATATGTTCAGGTCCAAATGAACAAATCAAATGAACCTCAAGCCCAAACCAAAAGGAGTCAGAAACCCAACCAAATTGCTGATAAGCAGAAAAAGGAAATAATTGTGTGATTTCAGAAAACCTAAGCTACGATTGATGATTTTTCTTAAGCTAAAAGTACTAAATTGAAATTAACACTAAATTACCAATTTATTAACAATCTAACCTAAGCTATTTTATCAGAAAGGTTATCATAAAATCAAGAGAAACATAGGATATTGGTTAATATTTTAAAAGAAAACTGAGGAAATGAAACGAAAATAAATACACAACCACACACGAAAACAAACTGCCTCAACGGAAAAACTAGGCTTGAAGCTGATTTTAGTCGGGGCATGCTAGATAAGAAAAGGAGAAGAAGAGGCGGGGCAGAAAGATGAACAAAAAGGCGAAGAAAGATAAGAAACTTACCGATTTAAACTTGAAATCACCGGGTAGTTCTGATTTAATCCCAAAATGGTATAAATCGCCTGTTCTTTTTTAAGAACACACGAATAACACCATTCTGAGATGAACCAGGCTTTGAACACTCGGAGGAACTGGAGGGATGACCTTGCATGGATGAACTTGACTTTGACCTCTAGAACTCGAACCCTAGATTTAAGATTCGAGAGGTTTTGGGGGTATTTGAAAGAAACTAAGTGGGGATTCGGAATGGGGGGGGGGGGCTTGGAGATTGCATGATGTTGATTTGGGGGTGAGAGGAGGTGGCGCCGCCGGGTTTAAGGCGGTGGAGAAAAGGGGCGGCGGGTTAAGGTTCATATGAGATTCTTTGAAGGGAGGGGGTTTGGGAGACGAGAAGAGGGGGGTGACTTGTTAGGACCATTATATAATAAGTGAGGGCCCAGTTCCTAGCCGTTGATTTGGGCAAGATCAAGGGCTCAGACGAATCTCAAAGAAACGAGGTCGTTTGGTGGGGTGTGGCGACGGACCAGGTAGGGAGTGGGTTTTGGGCCGAATTGACTGGGTCTTGGAAAAAGAAAAAATGACTTGGGCCTGTGTAAATTTAATTAAAGGCAGCCCAAACTATCAACCTTCTTTCAAAAGTCTTTTTAATTCCCTTTTTTTTGTTTTTTCTTTTCCTTTTTAATTAATTAAAACTTAAATTAAAAACTCCTAAAAAGTAATTAATTTACTAAATTAAGCTAAAAACCTAACATAATATTTACAAGAATTAATTACTTCTAAATTAAAGGGGAAAATTATTGATTTATAGTTAAAAGGCTAGAAATGCAAAAATAAACCAATTTTGTGATTTCCTGTTTTTAATAAAGCACCTAATTTAATAATTAACCTCAAAATGTGAAATAGATCCTAAATGCAAATGCAATGTATTTTTGTGTTTTTCATTAATTAAATAAAATAAACATGCACAAACAAATGCATACAATTGACAAAAATGCCACAAAAATTCACAAAATTGCAAACAATGAAAAAATTTGTTTTGTTTTGAATTTGTGGGAGTAATTCATATAGGGCAAAAATCACGAGCTCACAAGTAGTTTTAAGAATCTATGCAACTTTTATTTTAATTTTAGTTTTTGTTTTTCTTAGTCTTGGACTTTTATAATTAGATAAAACTTAAGTAATATTCATTGATAATATACGGTTAACTATATATCACATAGATTATTTACTACAAATAAACTAAATTTATAAATTAAACCAAATGCATTTTATTTGTTGACGATTTTCTTTCTCATAAAAAGAGTAATATATCTACATTTGTTATTAACTAGATAATTTTTTTAAAGGTTTTATTGATGTTTCTTAAACCCCGCGCAAAGCGCGGGTAAAGTTACTAGTTTAATAATAAAGAAGGACAAGATGAGAGAAAAATATAAGATATCAATACGATCACACCAAATCAATTATTACATAAAGTGACATATTTAACGATGGATTTAAGATACAATATAATAAATTTAAGTAACAATCAACATAAATATTGATAAATTTTTATCATTCTTTTGTGAAGGGACTAGCAAGAAACAATGCCAAAGTATTACCAAAAAAAAAAAAAAACAATGCCAAAGTGGCAATTGGAATGCATCTCAAAACGACATCGTTTGTTCCCCTCCTCCCCCCTGTAGTCCTGTACGAAGAACAGCAATGAGGCTTAAAACTGTTGGGAATGCACTACTCGGCACTTGCTTTCGTTGTCGGAGCAGTGAGTTTTTGAGGCTAAAATGCTGACGGAAAAAAATCAAACAGTGATAATTATCGGTTCTGCAATTCCTGAATGAAGAAAGGAATGAAGATAGTGACATACAATGTGAACGGCTTAAGGCCACGCATACAACAATACGGTTCACTTCCGAAACTTCTAGATTCACTCGACGCTGATATCATCTGCTTTCAGGAAACTAAATTGTCCAAACATGATTTACGAGCCGATTTGGTTCGTGCTGAGGGTTACGAGTCTTTCTTCTCTTGCACTCGTACTTCTGATCGTGGCCGCTCCGCTGGCTATTCCGGTAATTTTTAATGTTTTAGCTCTACTTTTTTAAATTTTTATTTTATGTTAGGTTGCATGTTTGCAAGAGTTTATTTTGAGTGAGTTTAAATTGTATGGGCTCACAGTGTAAAACTCAGGAATTGCAAGTAACTCTATGTAATGCTACCTCAGTTCTAGTTATATAAGCTTGTCATTAAGGATAAAATGGAAAGTTTAAAGGAGGTCATTTTTTTGAAAATAGACTAAAAAGAAATAGGCTTACATAAATTGAAACAAAGGGAGTAACATCGATGGGTAATTTTTAAATAAATGTCAAGTAACTTCATAAAAAAGGGTAAGTTACACGGATGGTGTAAAAATTTGTTCATGTATATAACTTTTGGTTAGGTATTGTGTGTCAGTGTAAGAGTAAGTGTGAGTTTTGGATAGGTTTTGAAATTCCTAATTTACTGTTTATTTAGTATTTTGGAATGAAATATGCCTGAATAGAGGGAATTTATTGAGTATTGGAATGAAATATGCTCAAATAGATAGAGGATTAGTTGGCTGATTGATATGTAGTGTAAATTTTCATTAGCTCATTTTGTGTCAATCTCAGCAGCTGAGTTCTTTTTTCAATGAAATATTAGCTGAATTGATCTTCATTGATCGGGAAAGTTTGGCTAGCTCAATTGTAGGGTGTGTATGGTGTGGAAAGAGCAATTCGTCGAAATTCCTTGACTTTGGATATCATGGTTGGATCATTTTTGAGTGTTTGGCTTGTAAAAAAATAGGCCGAGTATAGTAATAGTACAAGGTGGTGGATAGGGTATGCCTATAGTGTTTTTGTCATATTCATGAGTATTAAAGATTGACAACAATGTCTAACTTTTGGTTGAAGCAAGTGATACAAAGTAAGAGTTAGAAATTTTGTAAAGGAAAAATGACTTTTTGCCTCTTTAAGGGACAAAAATCGTTTCCTCATTTTTGATATTTCTTCCAGCAATTGGAAGTAACCTAACACTGTAAAGTGATAAACATCTAAGAAAACATTTTCATCATAGCAACAACACCCTACATCTCTCTTTATCTTCATAATCTTGAAGTTGATGAACATAGAGAGTAGTCTTGTGGATTGCTAACAATAAAGTCTTGCAGGCTAAGCTATTCTTGGTGGAGCTTGTTTAGGAATTTGTTTTTGTGTATAAGTTTGAACGTTTCTTTTTCGACTTGGTATATCTGAAGTAGGACAGTGCTAACTAATGCAAAAAGTTTCTGTAGGAGTGGAATGGCCTTAGTAAATTCTTCTTTTATTTTTTCATGTATGCATATATAGGCATGCATTACGGAGACAAATAATTGAATTTATGTCTACTTGTCCAGGTGTTGCAACATTTTGCCGTGTAAAATCTGCATTCTTGAGCAATGAGGTAGCTCTGCCAATTGCTGCAGAAGAGGGCTTCACTGGTCTCCTTGGGACATCTAACGGATATGAATCTAGAAAGGATGAGTGTCCTTCAATAGCAGAAGGCCTTGAGTGCTTTTCTAAAGATGAGCTTCTTAAAGTTGATAGTGAGGGACGTTGTCTGATTACTGATCATGGTCATTTTGGTGAGTACATGCTATCCCCGGAAACAATAGCGATGGATAATTTCTAATTGGAAGAACAAATCATAGTCTAAACATTTGTTGAAAGCCCTGTCCTTTTCTTTTTCTGGCTCACTATGTGATATAACTCTTCTATATATATATATATATATATATATATATATATTGATATTTTATTGCACATTCGAGTCTCTTACTCCCACCATAGCTTGGTGATTGACCAGTGTTTCTTCTTGCAGTTTTATTCAATATATATGGGCCCAGAGCTGTTCAGGATGACTCTGAGAGAATCCAATTTAAGCTGACGTTTTTCAAGATGTTAGAGGTAATCAATTCTCAATTTGGTTGTAAAATTATGAGAACCTGAGAAATGACATTTTCTTTTCTCCTATTTTCAATTACTAAATTAGCTTTTGCTCTATTGATGAGGAAATCTTGCACCAAATATATCAATAACTCCTGTAATCTTAGCATTAAGTTTGTTTTTTTTTTCTTGGTGATATGTCCACTACAGAGGTTCATTTTGAAATTTTAATCGCACCAAATCTTAGCACAAATTATTGAAATTGGGATCTAAGTAGAGCAGAATGGATATAGAGGATTCATATAGCCGCCCCAACTAATTTGGGATCAAGGAGTAGTTGATCTAAATGTTTAACATAAATTTCTATCAGTGTGTAGTGGGTGGAAAGGTTTAGAAAATGTCAAATTTCTATTTGGAAAATGTTGTGAGAATCCCATGTTACTTTCCTCATTGTTGTCATTTATCTAAGGCTCCAAGTCTCGACCAGGCCCTGACTGCGGCTTTATAAAGCAACTCTGATATGTGGGATGCGAATTTACAATTCTTTAGCTGGGAGAAGTTTGTTCTTAAACCCTTGGAATTAAGTTTTTGTGGGTTGTAATGGCTGTAGTATGTGATGAAGGATGTTAGGAATCTGAGGAGCTGGTATCATACTTCAATTTTTGCTTGCCACATGGTGCATTAGTTTTGTGTACTGGTCCAATAAATACTGAAAAGGAGGTGATTATAGCAGAAATTAGGAAGATTGCCACTAGGATTGTGGTATGGCTAATCCTGCAAGGACGAGTTGGTCATTCTTCTAGAGATTTTATCATTTTTGTAGCATATTGAGCCTTGTTTGGTGATAGAAAGGTGACTATGATTGGTGTCGTCCCTTGGTGTGTTTATTTACTTAAAGTTTCTCCTTTTCTTATTACAGATAAGGAAATGAAAAAACAAAGCTACCCATTTAAAAAGAAAAGGGACAAGGAAGTGAAAGCATCAATTTGATTGATGTTTTAACTAATCGTATTACATACTTTACGTCCAATTATTTATGGTTGTTTAATGCTATTTTGGTATCTTGCAATTCTCTATCTATTTTGTTAGCTAATTATTTTTGTCTCCATGTGACCTATAGGACACGGGTTCGATCCATGAAATATGTCGTGATGCTTGCGTAGGGTGCAACCCTTCCCCCGTCCCTGCGTGAACGCGAGATGCTTCGCACACCGTGCTGCCCTTTATATATCTCTGCTATCTTTTCCAGGATATTATGTCTATTAGCATATTTCTTCATTGACTGCAGAAATAGCCTGTACTTACAGTGTAAACATGCATTTCTGAACTTCACACTCTTTGCTTCATACTAGTCATTTTTATGTAGAGAAGATGGGAGTGTCTCCTGCATCAAGGAAGGAGGATTATCATCGTAGGGGATCTCAATATTGCTCCTGCTGCCATAGATCGCTGTGACGCAGAACCTGATTTTGAGAAGAACGAGTAAGCTGCTTCCTGAAATATTGTTTATGCAAGATATAGATTAATTCTTTGGTCTCGTTTTATTAAGATAACAATTCTACTTGGTAACTGGTGAATTTCCACTGTGTTGCAGGTTCAGGAAATGGTTTAGATCGTTATTATTGCAGAATGGAGGGCGTCTCCTTGATGTTTTTAGAGCAAAACATCCTGATAGGTTTCTCTCTTTCTACTTATGTTTACTTTTGTAATTTTCTAATTTCTCTACACAGCTAAGGGGAAAAGGGAGGAAATCCTCTTGACATGCGAACATGTAGTGCTTCTAAAGGTCATTTTTTAAGTCCTTCTCCGTACGTTTTTCCACAAAAGCACATACTGGCTGAAACTTTCATTGTTTTCAAAGTCAAATAAGAAATGAGATAGAGTAGTCATCCTCATCTCCCTTAACTATTGTATTTCTTGTCATCTTGTTGTATGAACCTTTTGTCATCTTACTTCGTCTTGTATTTTGCATTTTTGCTACAGAAAAGGAGCCTATACTTGCTGGTCACAGAGTACAGGAGCCGAGGAATTTAATTTTGGTTCTAGGATTGACCATATACTTAGTGCAGGATCATGCTTGCATGGTGAGGAAAATCAAGAAGGGCATGACTTTGGTACTTGCCATGTTGCAGAGTGTGACATATTGATGCAATTTCAAAGGTGGAAACCTGGAAATACGCCAAGGTAAACTTTAGTTTGTAGTATGGAAAATTACATGATCGCATTATGGATGAATGACCTTCGAAGCATGAACTCTCAAAAACAAGTGAGGATAGTTCTGAAAGAGATAAGAATGTAACTTAGCTGCTCGATATCAGTAGACATTAGTTTGTTCTGATTACCTGTGTGCTTTGCTGCGATGAAAAGATTTGTGTTACGACTTCGTAAATCTGTCATGTTACAGTTTCTGTTAATCTGTTATAAGGATATACAACAACAACAACAAAAAACCTAGAAGTAAAAATTTATAAGGATATAGCAAGAAAAAATTCCAACTTGTATTCTTAGTTGTGAGAAAGCACGGGAGAAAAATATATTATTGATATTCTATTCAATTATAATACAATGAGCCCTATTTATACAATGCATATCCTACTCCTACTATATGAACTAGGACTAATTCATGTTATTTACATAACTATCTAACACTGCCCCTCAAGTCGGTGCCTACAAGTCATATGTACCGAGCTTGTTACGTATGTAACTAATACAAGGACTTGTGAGGGACTAGGTGAGAATATCTGCAAGCTGATCGTCCGGCTTCACAAACTTTGTCATAATATCTCCTGAGAGTATCTTTTCTCTAAAGAATTGACAGTCAATCTCAATGTATTTAGTTCTCTCACGGAATACTGGATTTGATGCAATATGAAGGGTATCTTGCTTATCACACCCAAATTCCATCTTGTTGATCTTACCAAATTTCAACTCTTTGAGCAACTGTTTGATCCAAACTAGCTCACATGTTTCCATAGCCATTGCTCGATACTCTGCTTCTACACTAGA
The DNA here is from genome assembly GCF_000393655.2 of Nicotiana sylvestris. Lineage (NCBI taxonomy): Eukaryota > Viridiplantae > Streptophyta > Magnoliopsida > Solanales > Solanaceae > Nicotiana > Nicotiana sylvestris. The sequence goes on from NC_091065.1 coordinate 172,546,786, forward strand.
TCGAACAATCACATTCTGTTTTTTGCTCTTCCAAGATACCAAATTACCTCATACTAAAACACAATATCCAGACATAGAACGTCTATCAGAAGGTGATCCTGCCCAATCAACATCTGAGTATCCAACGATCTGCTCATGGCCTCGATCCTCAAACAATATCCTTTGCTCGGAGCTGATTTTATATAATGAAGAATACGGACAACTGCATCCCAATGGCTAGCACAGGGATAATCCATAAACTGACTCACAACACTCACAAGAAAGGAAATGTCAGGTCTGGTGACTGTGAGGTAATTTAGTTTATCAACTAGCCACCTATATCTTGTAGGATCACTAAGCGGCTCCTCATGTCCGGACAGAAATTTAGAATTCGAATCCATAGGAGTGTCAACAGGTCTACAACCTGTCATTCTTGTCTCCTCAAGAATGCCCAAGACATACTTCTATTGTACAATACCTAAGCTAGATTGAGCGACCTCAATACCTAGAAAAACTTTAATCTGCCTAGATCCTTAGTCTGAAAGTGATAAAGAATGATGGTTTTTCAACCTACTAATACCATCATGATCACTGCCAATAACAACAATATCGTCAACATAAACCACCAGATAAATACAGAGTTTTGAAGCAGAATGCCGATAAAATACATAGTGATCAACTTTACTACGAGTCATGCTCAACTCCTGAATTACTGTGCTGAACTTACCAGACCAGGCTCGAGGAGACTACTTTAGAGCATAGAGGGACCGGCACAACCGATATACCCGACCACTAGACTCCCCTAGAAACAAAACCAGGTGGTTGCTCCATATAAACCTCATCCTCAAGATCACCGTTAAAGGTGGAAAAATGGTTAAAAGAAAACAGTTATCCACCCATATTATCCATCGAAAAATGGGTTGGATAATGAACCATTTAAAAACGGGTCGAATATGGATAAAGAACCATATTATCCACTTAGAAAATGATTAACCAAATGGATAACCAATGGATAACTAATGTGTTTAGCTTTTACATTTGTAAAGCCTCAAATTGGAGTTCCTCAAGTTTGGAAGACAAGGAATTCTGTCATAAGTGATCATATTTAAGAAGCCATGGATAATATGGATATCCATATTATCCGCCGGATAAATTCGTTTTATATCCGTCTCAAATGCGGATCGGGTCAGATAATTTATCCGTTTTTTAAATTACTCGTTTTGACCCGCTCATATCCGACCCGACCCGCCCGTTTGCCACCCCTAATCACCGCGAAGAAAAGCATTGTTAATGTCCAACTAATAAAGAGGCAAATGGCGAACGACATCCATGGATAGCCATGGGAGAGAAAGTGTCACTATAATCGAGCCCAAATATTTGAGTATACCCTTTGGCAACAAGACGAGCCGTAAGTCGATCAACCTGGTCATCTGGACCAACTTTGACTGCATACACCCAGCGACAACCAACAGTTGATTTACCTGAAGGAAGAGGAACAAGCTCCCAAGTACCACTCGTATGTAAAGCAGACATCTCGTCAATCATAACCCTGCCGCCATCTTAGATGAGACAATGCTTCACCTGTAGGCTTAGGGATGGAAACAGAGGAAAAAAGATGATACAAGCGCATAGTGGGGTGATGAAAAAATGGTAACTTATACCGACATAGTGGAAATTAAGATTAAGTATGGACCATATACCTTTTCGAAGTGCAATCAGTTGACTAAGAGGCGACAAGTCCGCAATAGGAGTAGGGTCAGGTGCATGACGTGAATAAGCTGGATCTGATGCTGGGCGTGGACGACGATGACAAGTTAGGAGTAGTGGAGCTGTAGGTGGTGGAGCTGAAACTGGAGCTGTAGGTGGTGGAGCTGGAACTGGAGCTGTAGGTGGTGGAGTTGGGACTAGAGCTGTAGGTGGTGTAACTGGAGTTGTGGAGGAAGATGAATGGGAAATGAATCTCCAAAATATGGAACTAGTAGCACCTTAGAAATATCTAAGCAATCACCTGAACTTGTGAAGTATGACTGGGTTTCAAAGAGGTAACAGTAGCAGGCATAAGGTACCGCTGGAGGTCAGGTGAATAACATCGATATCCCTTTTGCGTTCTCGAGTAACCTAGAAATACACACTTAAGAGCACGAGGAACTAACTTATCTTTTCCTGGAGTAAGGATATGAACAAAACACATGCTCTCAAAGGTGGAAGAGAGAATAAAGGTGAGTAGGGAAACAAGACAGAGAATGAAACTTGATTCTGGATAGCTGAGGCTGGCATAAGATTAATAAAATAACAGGATGTGAGAACTGCATCCCCCCAAAAACGCAACGGAAGATGAGATTGTATGAGTAGGGTACGAGCAATTTCAATGAGATGTCTATTCTTTCTTTCAGCTACCCCATCCTGTTGAGATGTGTACGAACAAGATGTTTGATGAATAATTCCAATGAGAGTTCATAAACTGCTGAAATGGGGAAGATAAATACTCTAGGGCATTATCACTACGAAATGTTCGGATTGAAACCCCAAATTGATTTTGAATTTCGGCGTAGAAGGTCTGGAAAATAGAAAACAACTCAGATCTATTTTTCCTAAAAAATATCCAAGTGCACCTGGAATAATCATCAATGAAACTGACAAAGTTGAGCGGAATCCCAAGGTAGAACTAACCCGACTAGGAACCCAAACATCTGAATGGACTAAAGTGAACGGTGACTCTGCTTGATTATCAGGACGCCGAGGGAAATGAGAGCAAGTATGCTTACCGAGCTGACATGACTCACACTCTAGAGTGGACAAGTGAGATAATCCAGGTACCATTTTCTGAAGTTTTGACAAACTCCCAATCTTTTATGTTATAAATCTGATTAATCAGTAACATGACAAGTTATTGAAGAAAGACAAGATGTGAGTTCACGTGATTTAGCAAGGATAAAGTAATAAAGTCCATTTGATTCACGCCTGGTACCAATGATCCGCCCCGTACTGCGTTTCGGTACAAAAACAAGGCCATTAAGAAATAAAACAAAGCATTTAAGTGATTTGGCTAAGCGACTAATGACTATGAGATTAAAAGGACTGCTGGGAATATAAAGAACTGAATCTAAAGGTAAGGAAGGAAATGGACTTGCTTGACCTATTCCAGTTGCCATGGTTTGAGATCCATTGGCCATTGTGACTGATGGAAGAGATTGAGAATATGAAATAGTAGTGAAAAGGGATTGGTTACCAGAAATGTGATCAGATGCACCTGAATCAATGAGCCAAGAATCGGAGGATGAAGAGGAGACACAAGTCACGCTATTACCTGGTTGAACAATGGAAGCTATCTCTGAAGATGTCTGTTTATATGTTTTGTACCGAAGAAACTCAATATAATCTGGTAGAGAAACCATCCAACTATTCATAGTATTGTATCCCATTTCGCTACAACCAATTTCTCAAATTCTTGACTAATACTTGTATGGTTAACCTTAGAATGCCAAATCAGAACAAGTTAGTTAAGCTGGAAACTTCCTTTTTTTTCTTAGTTAGACGGAGTTGGAAAGGGAAAGACGACCTCTGGGAACCAAGTTCTTGCCTTGAAATAGTGAAAAACGGAAGAAATATCTGAGAAAACACTGTTCACAACAGAAAAACAATGTTCACGCCGGAAAAAGTGCACTGTTTATACCGGGAAAAAATAAAGTTGTCGGAACTTGGTTTAAATTGGATGGGTTGGCTCGGAATTACTGTACGAGTCAGCTGTCCTGAAGGACCTCTGTCAGAATCTGATTGTAAGAGGGCTCACGCGCCCGGCGCATGCACAAATCTCGCCGGAGAAATTTCTGTCTGTCCGGCGTGTGAGGGCACGCGGGGCATATTTTTCTGGTGAGGTTTGGTAGTGGGACTACGGCGGATCTTATGGTGGTGTTGGTTTGTGCACAACACTGATAAATAGTGATTTTGACGCAAACAACCACCGGAAAAGTTGCACGGCAAACTGTTTCTTCCCGGAATCACTGTTAGATTGCACATCGAGTATTTTCTCACTATTGGTCTGATACCGTGTGAGAAAGCACGGGAGAAAAATATATTATTGATATTCTATTCAATTATAATATAATGAGCCCTATTTATATTTTATACAATACATGTCCTACTCGTATTCTATGTGGGGACTAGGACTAATTCACGTTATTTACATAACTATCTAACATTAGTTATATTCTGCGGCTCTTGTTTCCAGTGAAAAATATATAGTGCAAAAGATTGTCTCCAGAAGTAGCTGAGTAGTTAAGCACATACATGATTGGCCAACTTTTCTGATTGGATATTCAATTGTTCATTATCGTTTGAGTTAACAATTTTTATCACTCATTGACCCATAACATGGTGATGGAGGATCTCACAATCGTACTTGAGAATCTACATGCTACAGGTGGAAAGGAGGGAGGAGCATCAAATTAGAAGGTTCTGATCATGTTCCAGTTTACACGAGTTTAGTAGAAATCCCTGAAGTATTGGAGCATAGCACCCCATCATTGTCTACCAGATACCATCCCCAGGTCTGCGGGAGTCAGCAAACTCTTGGTGAGAGTCTCTAGTCAAGTTGCATGAATATTAATTTTATTGGACGCTGTTGCGATTGTTTTACTCGAACATTTTTGATATAGATGTCTGCTCACACATTTGACAGGCACTACTTTAAATCAAGTTTATTGCTGTTTTTGCAAAAATTTATTCCAGAATGTGATAGAAATCAGCATGTGTAATATGCAAATAAGACCTATGGGTTTATTATTGACGGGAGTAGGTAGTATTAGAGCAGCAAACAATCTAGGGCGTTCATATTCATGCTAGTTACCTAGTGCATCAAATCAATCTCTTATTTTTTTTCTCGAAGTTCAGATCAACTCAAAACAAAGTGGAAAAGAAATTAATCTAGCATAGCTGTTAGTCTCAATTCTGTTTGTCTCTAGGAAGGGAGGTCATCATAATGTCTAAAAGTAGAAGAATGTCGCAGAAATTTTACTTCAGGAAAAAATCAATCTAACCTATATCTTTCATACATTTTCCGAAAGGCTTTTAAACAGTGAGTAGTCAGTTACTGAACCAAAAGGATCATGCTTGATTGCCAATAAAGTGATATGAGGAGTTTCTAATGTTTACATTTCTGTGTTCCATATTCATGGTTTGTCAAGTATAACTAGTTGTGTTTATCCATCAGTCAAGGTGTCCTTTTAATCGTCATGTATGTTTTGAGTTACTGTGTTAAGTTTGGTTTTTGTAAATATAGTGCGACATTGCGTTCAGTTTATCATATTATAGTTTGTTGCTGAAATTTCCTGCTCAAAAGTGCAGTGTCTATGTTCGCAAGAAGGCAATCAATTGAGCAAGTTATTTCAGAGGAAAGGATAAGCCCTCTGTTCCCAAGTCATGAAAAGTTTACCTCAACTCCAGAGAACTACGATAGTAAAGCTTCGCAAATTAGGGTGCTTGGTTCTCGAAGTAACGCTAATATTCTGCCGAGCATTGTAGCCAAGAAGAAATCAAGGCATGGTCAGGGGTCTCAGCTCACACTCAACTCGTTCTTCCAGAAATGCACTAGAAGTGAGACTTCTGACAGTAGCTCTGCTGATCTTAAAATTTGTCAGACAGACATTTCTTACTCTCAGATTGACCTCAATGGAGTTCCTTCTGCTGATGATGAAAGTGGTCCTTCAAAGGACTGCAGATTAAATGCTATTGACAATATTCAAAATGAAGGCCAGTTAGATGCATGCGATTCAGATAAAGAGAAGAGGAAAGTGGCATTACAGGAGTGGCAAAGGATTCAGCAATTAATGCAGAATACTGTACCTCTTTGTAAGGGCCATCGAGAACCTTGTGTTCCACGGATTGTTAAAAAAGCAGGCCCCAATTTGGGCCGCAGATTTTATGTCTGTGCTCGAGCTGAGGTATGTCTCATTGTTAGTGGATAGAGTTAAATACTTTGTAAGCAATGGCGTAAGATTTTTGTAGATATTAATATGAGTTTAAAAGAATGAAGAAAACTCGTCTCAATTGTGGAAAATGGGTGTCCCCCTCTATCTACCTTATACACTTCAATATTAATTTTATAACAGAATATAGATGTAAGGGCTGGACCCAAGTTTTCCTCTTTTTTTTTTTTTTTTTTTGGGGAGGGGTGGGGGGGGGGGGGGGAGCAATTTGGAGTTGTGTGAGCATGTGAAAACATTTTGATTTTTTCTGATTCAAGCTTAAGTGACATGGTGATCCAGTTCATAGAAAAATTCCATTTGATTTCGAGAAATTTGATACCTGGTACCATGCAACATAATATTTCACCTTACGGTCAAATTTCTACTTGGCTTTTTGGTTTTTCCGGTTAGCTAATATATAAGTTTATCTAGAACTTTCTCATCGTTCCTTTTTTTGTATTTGGGAGGAGGGGTGGAGGCTGAGAAGTTTTTTGGTGACCTCGAAAAAGTAGTGTTACATAGACCTATAATATATTTTTCATAGCACTAGTTACCTGCTAACATATCAAATTGGGTAGCACTTCTTTGGAGAGATATTAAAAGCTTTTAGATGAATTCTATTATCTTGTCAAATATGGCTGATGAGAAGAAAACAAGATTTTGGCAGGTTAAATGGCTAGAACAAATCCCTGATATGCATACACGAGTAGTCAATAAGAGGCTACTGTGGCAGATTGCGAGAAATGGAGATAGCTAGAATATTAATTTCAGCTGGAACTCTTATGATCCAGAAGTAGAAAAAGATAGCTTGATATTTTCCCAAAAAAAGAAGAAAAAAACTGGAAATTCTCTGAATTAGGTTCTGAATTAGATTCTCTATTCTGGAAAGCAACTAAAGATTGGAAGTTCACAGTCAAGTCCTGCAATGATTGACTGCATAACACAACATTAGGAGTGATACAATGGCCATGAAAAATAATTTAGAGAATTAAATCTCCTCCAAAAGTGGTTTGTTTAACATGAATTGCAGCTTATGAGGCGCTTATACTGTTGGATAAGTTACAAAGATGAGAGATCTGTATCTGCAACAGATGTTATATGTGCATAAGTTTCTGTGAAGCTGCTTCTCATCTTCATTTGCATTTTAACTGTAACTGGCTGTTGTGTTTATTCCAAAATCTTCTTGGGTTATAATCTGTACTGCCTTTAAAAGGTTTTGGGAATACAATCCCTTTATGCATTCTTTGGAATGTATGAGAAGAACGAAATCTTTGATGTTTTGGTGAAAAGTGTAAACTGTACGCAGCATAAAATATGCACATTTGCAATCTTTGGTTTATGGGCTATGCTGTAAATATATTGTACATAATCTGGATACTCTTATGAACTTTTAGGACTCTTTATCTAGCTAAAGGAGTTTCAGTAATACACACACACACACACATTGCACTCTCTGGGTAATATTGAATAAAGTTACTTCTTTACTTGGTAAAAAGAAATGGATGAGGGTTTTTCTCGGTATGGTAATCTTAGTGTTTTCTGTCTGTATCGTGGAGCTAACTGTTAGACTTGCACTCTTTTCTAATCTGTTTAGCTTGATATATCTTTTGATTTAGCAACTGCATTTTTATGACCTGAACTCATTATTCTCTTTGGCAATAGGAAAGAGTGGTAGTCTCACCAAATCTTTTCATGCAGCAGCCCTAGGAATGGTGGAATTTTGTCTAATAAGAGATTTGTACATTAAACCATCTGTCTTCCAGAATTTTCTTACAAAACCGACATTCTCTATTCAGGGACCTGCATCAAATCCTGAAGCAAATTGTGGTTATTTCAAATGGGCTGCTGCTTCAAAATGTAAGGAGAAAGGAAAGTGAAGTCTCTGCAGCATATATTCGTACGTGATAAACAACTAAAGTTCTGCATAATGAGAGAGTTCAGGTTAGTTAAAATTGCGGATCTTGCTCAGTGGGAGCATGTGGTATCTCCACGTTCTTGTATTTTTCTCGGCAGTCAACCTTCTATTTCCCCACAGTACTGACGTGGGAATTTATAGCAGTTTATTTACGTGATAAACTGCAAAATCAATAGATTCAGTGTTCTGTCTTGTCGTTAGCTAAAATTATCTGGTAGCTGTATAATTTTAGATGTTTACTTGGGCGGGACCTTTGGCATGAGGAATATCATTCTTTTCTTCTTCCCATTGTATTCTTTGGCATAATTACTTGGAAATTAGTCATCTTCCTTCACAACCTTACATCGTTCCACATGCGGTGGTATGAATTTCATGGATAAAGTTTGTTTCTATTGAAACCTTCTACCACTATTTTAAGTCCCTGTTATTATTAGCTTTCAATTTAAAGAAGGTGCATGTTGGCTATACATATTATCATACCTAGATTTTTGAAGGAAATATTAGTAAACTGGGGACTTTATTTTAAAATTAATCAAAACATTGTGCCTTTGAATTTTCTCATAATCTTTGTGATCAGTGCGCCTGAGATAATATGTGGTGGGAGATGGAGAAAAGTGTTGGTGGTGGTAGTGACGAAGGAGGTGGCAGAGGCGAAGCTCAAGGGAGGAAATACGAGGAGAGTGGAAGGCAAGTGGTTGTTTTCTTCTACTTCTACGTTTTTTCCTTTATTTCTTTCTAATAAAAAAAAGAACTAAGTTTTTATGGTGAGAAGAACATTTCCTTTTGACCAAAAAAAAAAAGAACATTTCCTTGAGATCTGTAAATTGGTAGTATTTGCCGTAATGGCGCTACTGCCATTCTTTCTTGTTCTACTGATTTATTTCTCAGTCTGGTTGTTCCTGGAGTAGGAACGGACACCAAATTAGCACTAGCTAGGGCTGTTAGAAGCAAACAAAAAGGAATTAACACAAACTGCCAAGAGATGGGAATAGAGGACTTCGGTTGATCTTTATTACACTTGTTACAATCATTATTTGTATACTGATTTTGAATTGATGAAAACAAAAGGTTTCTTTTGTTGGCCATCTAAGGAAGGTGCTTACTTTTTCACTATGAAATTTTCATAATACAGGACGATATAATAATGTGTTGCCAATGTGCAATTTCTCTAGGAATTTGATGTAGATAACCTTGAATTTGATACATGCTGGCCATGATATTGATGGACATCAAGATCTGCTTTTGCGTGTGAGACTCCCAAGTCATATTTGAAAATAGTCTCTCTACTTTCACAAGGTAGGGGTAAGGTCTATATACACACTACCTTCCCCAGACCCCACTTGTGGGATTACACTAGGTTTGTTGTTGTTGTTGTTGTACTCCAAGTCATATTTGGTTTTTTGGTTCAAAGTGTTCATTCCGGAAACACGAAGGGAATGCACATGAGATAGGCGTAGCAGAAAAGAAAGGGTCAATGACAAGAGGAAGGCGGAGGAAAAAAGATGAGGTGTTGGGTGTTGGAAATGTTTTACTCAAACACCTCTGTAATTGCTTTGCATTATTTAAAAAAAAAAAAAGGCAGCCTGGTGTACTAAGCTCCCGCTATGCGCGGGGTTCAGGAAAGGGCCAGACTACAAGGGTCTATTGTACGCATCCTAACCTTACATTTCAAGATGCTATTTTCACGGCTCGAACCCGTGACCTCCTGGTCGCATTATATATGTAAGTTTTGTTTTATTGCTGGATGAATAAAGAAAAGAATCGAAGAAAGGATATTTAGAGGGTCATACTTACCAATAGATGGATTAAGCAAAGAATTTGCTTGGTAATGTAATTGTCTTGTATCTAAAGATGTTTCATGGGAAGATTTCAGAGGGGTTGAATATTTTGAAAATTGTGAATTGTGAAAGCAACCTGGGGATTTTAGTTTTTTTGATAAATGTACAACATGGCACTGCTTTTTGCTGGTCACTTGAAAAGTTTCATTTGTCATGTACAACATTGCTGGTGATTTTATGAGTCTATTCAAAATTAAAACCCATACATTCAAAATAAACGGATAAGCAATTAGATTACAGCAGTAAGTTGTATATTTAGCTCATACTAAACGATCTGATGAATAAACGAAAGTTATCTATTTTAGTGGTCAAAATCTAACTTGGACCAGAGATCACTAATTTTGGACGTCATGTCAAGTTCATATGTCAAATTACTTGAATTTCATTCAGTTGCAACTGAATCTGAGGTAACAGATGTATTGCGGAAGAGGAGAATCGAAGAGAGAAATATTTGTGTATTAGGTATCCGAGTCATGAACTGTACGTGTATTAATTTATAGCATCTAACACACCCCTAACTAGCTATTAACTATGGTAAGATGTAACTTCAGTCAAGTAACTATGGTAGACACGATGTTCTCCTTTGCAACCCCCCGCCCCTCTCCCCCGGTCCTCAGGCTGGGGGAGATGAAGGTGTTCTTCATCGCTAGCTTGAAAAGTAGAAAAGAATGTTGAGATTTGCTACGTCCTTTGGTTAAAATATCAGCCTGCTACTATGTGGATGTTAAGTAATTATTCTTTTAGGTATCTGTTATTTTTTACCAATAACATCTATCACGTAACTCTAACCACCAAAGTTTAAGGCAGATGGAACGTAGCATAACTTAGAATAGTCATCAAGAGTTCTAATAAATTTCTACATATAAATTTGAAATTTCTAAATATAAATTAAAAATTTAAATACAGATAAGGTTCCAGCCAAATCTATTGGTCTGTCGAACCCAGCGTCATCTCTATATCTGCTCCTAGTGGTCATTTCTTTCAATTGTAAGTAAAAAACATCACATCCTAGATTATTTGACCCTATTTTCTTTTTTGTATGTTTCAGAAAGAATGATCTTTCATTTCTTAAATTTAAAAATAATTTAGATTGAAACTTTCTATCTTACCGGGAAGCTTTTATAATCACACAAATATTATAACATAATTTAGATAACAAATTCCAAAAGTCTTATTGTCACATAAATATTATGGCACACTTAATGTCACAAATTACAAAACTCCTTATTTCTTTCTTATTACTCTGACCAGTCAAATTGGATCACATAAAAAAATGGGGATTAGTAAATAGTATTGTATTTATTATCAAAAAGTTTATTTATCCGTAATATTTGATTTTATAGAATAAATTATTTTCAATTATTTACTGCTACTAAATAATTGTTGCTAAATTTGATTTATATGTTAAATATCCATCTTTAATTTTTTGAATTCTATATCAAGTCAAATATTTTAACACGAAATAGAAGGAAAGGAACATCATTTATGAATTGCTTGAAATAAGGAGAGCAGTCAAAGCAACACTGGAAATTAACTGAGGAGAAATTGTCGGGAAGCGTATTTTAACTTACAGATAAAAAAGTACTATAACCAAAACAAGAGAGCTGCAATACAAAAAGAAATGCAATAAAAGTCAAAATTAAATACACATCATGCGACTCCGCTGGGGATCGAACCCAGAATCTCTGGTTTCGTAGACCAGCGCCTTATCCATTGGGCCACGGAGTCAAGTTGGCACTAAAATGAAATATTACTATAATGAAGGTGAAATGGTTTACCAACAGTTGCCTAGTGACGGAACTATCTTTGGTGAATGGTTTTCAAAAGGAAACTATTTATTTTCTTCAATTTTAGTTTATCTATCTATCTATGTATCTATCTATCTATTATTATAAAAGCACAAATATAATGTCGGTCTACAAAATAACCTTAAAAATAAATTTTATATTAGACAAAATGGTCATTTACTATTTTCCTAATATTTAAGATTTTGAAATCAATTAAAATTATGTTTATAAGTCTTTCCTTATTTGATTAATATTCATTTTGGTTTTGGATTCTACGTTGAACAAAACTATACTATAAACTTAATATCATAAACTTTTGCTTTCTCCCGAAACAATATAGAGACAATAAATATTTATTGTCTGAAGTCCTCCCATCCAATAAAACTGTATTAAAACTACCCTAATTATAATTAACAAATTCTTGAGTCAACAAACGATAAAATACCATCAAATAGCTGTATTTTTTCTTCAAAAGATAATTCCGTATTGGAAAAATTAATTATATTTTGCTACAATATATGCTAGATAAAATTATAATCACCATTAATAATTTAAAATTTAGATGCATCGATAGTTATTATAACATCTGTTATAAATTAAGAAAAAATAAGTCCTATTTCCTTCTAATAGGAAGTTTCTTTTGAAGTTAAAGACTGCCCAGAAAATCTACTTCTTCGGAAAGAAAAAACTCCTTAATCTTAATTTGAAATTATTTTATTAATTTTTGCAATCAAAAAAATTGATAAAGTATTTTTAATACAATAACAGTAATAACTATGCCTCGGTCCAAAATAAAAATGAGCTAAACAACTTTAAATTATATATTAGTTATATACAACCAAACAACTTTAAGTTATATACTGATTATATACAATCAACTAAATAAATATTTTCAACCAAAGAAGTAATAGTTTTCACAATATTTATGCAAGTTATACAAATTTAAAATTATTCCTTTAATCTTGGTAATAATACTTGGAAACTGAAAGTTCTAGACTGAATAATAGAGGAAATGAGAATATATGTCAAAATTTGTTGCATTAATAAGAAGTGAAAGAGTGTGACGACCCGGGCGGTCGTCTTAAGAATTAACACCCCGATTCCTTATTAACTGCTTTTCCCAAGTTTATTTATGCTATTTTGAGTTGCCGGGATATTCGGTTTTGAGTTTTCGGAGAATTTTGGGACACTTAGTCCCTAAATAAGAGCTTAAGTGTTGGAGAGTTGACCGTAGTCGGAACAATGTGAAAACGACATCGGAATGGAAATCTGATGGTTCTGTTAGCTTCGTTGGGTGATTTAGGGCATAGGGGCGTGTTCGGATTGTGTTTTGGAGGTCCGTAGCTAATTTACGCTTGAAATGCCGAAAGTTGAATTTTTGAAATTTCCGGTCTGATAGTGAGATTTTGATCCGAGGGTCGGAATGGAATTCTGGAAGTTGGAGTAGCTCCGTAAGGGTGAATGTGACGTGTGTGCAAAATTTCAGGTCATTCAGACGAGGTTTGATAGATTTTTTGATCGAAAGCATATTTTGAGAATTTTGGAGTTCTTAGGCACAAATCCATGGTTAATTCGAGGTTTCGATGTTGTTTTAAGTGTTTTAAGGATTGGTATAAGTTTCGATAGTGGTTTGTGACTTGTTGGTGCCTTTGGTTGAGGTTCCGGGGGCCTCAGAATGAATTCAGATGGTTGACTGAAAGATTTTGGAATTAAAGTTGCAGCTTCAGTTGCTGGTTCTGTCATAACCGCACCTGCGGTTTGGGTTCCGCAGGTGCGGCACCGCAGAAGCGGCTAAGTGGCCGCATAAACAGAATTTGGCCACCTCTTCAGGAACCGCAGATGCGGGTAGTTCACCGCAGAAGCGGTACCGCACCTGCGGAAGGGTAACCGCAGATGCGGAAATGGGCCTTTAAGTGAAAGTCATAGATGCGACCTAGTCTCTGCAGACAAATGCGGAAATCGTTGGGCAGAACATATAAATTCTTGCCTTCGCGAAATTTAGCCATTTTCATCTTTTTCAAAACGGGAAGAAGCTTAGGGAGCACTTTTCAAGAGGGATTTTCAGAGGAGTTCATTGGGTAAGGTTTTTGGTCCCTAAACTCGTTATTGGAATAATTTTTATCATTTTAAGCATGAACAATTGAGAAAAATCAGTGGTAATTGGGGGGTTAGGGCTTGACTAATTGGAGGCTTTTGAGTGATGATTTGAGAGACCATTTAAGGTTCGATTTTGATGCTTTTGGTATGAATGAACTCGTGAGAGTGTAAGGATTCTGGAAACATAAATTTTACCCAATTTCGAGACGTGGGCCCGAGGGACGTTTTGGTCATTTTACATAATTTCGCGTATTAACTTAGAGTTTCATTGTAGAATCAGTTGCTTGAAGTGTTATTTACATTATGAAATTGAATTGAATAGATTTGGGCCATTCAGAGTCGAGTACTCGTGGAAAGAATGTGGTTTCGGGTTGATTTTGAGCTGGTTCGAGGTAAGTGGCTTGTCTAACATTGTATGGGGGCCCTTCTCCTTATGATATGATATATTTGATAATTGATTTGCCTTGTACGTGAGGTGACGAGTGCGTACTTGAGCTAATTGTTGAAAATTCGGTTTTACTTTAAGTATTTCAATTGAGTTCCTTTTTTCTGCTTTATTCTACTTGTGAATTTAGCATGTTGTTAGTTTAGAAAAGCATGTTTAGCTGACTTAATTGCCTATTTGCTTAAATTGCCTTAATTGCATTACGTGAAGCATGTTAGGCTAGAATTAACTGTGTACTTGGTACGAAATTAGCATTTAAATTGAGCATTCTTGTGTTGCTTCTGTGTGTTTTTAATTTGGGACTACAGGACGGCATCTCGGGAGATCCCCTATACATATTTATGATCTGGACTGAGGTCGCCGAAAAATATTATATATATAGGTAAAATATATAGATTTTAATGGTGTATAATGTATATTGAACACCCTTTATCGGGGATTTTCTTTACTTATTTCAAGTTTGAATACCCTAAATGAAATTCCTGGTTTCGCCACTGGTTTGATCTAATTTTTTAGTTTCTCGGTATAGTATTTGATTTTCAATTTTGCAAATCAGGTCGTTTCAGTATGTTGTCCTAATATCTTATATTTTGTGATCCCAAATATCTAAAAAAGTATTCCAAAGAGCTTTTCTCGATTCAATTTGTACTGAAATTCTTTGAATAAAAAGAGTTACCACAACGAAGCGTTTGATCGGCAAAATAAATAGAAGAAAATATACAGAAAGCACATACATGCGCGAAGAGATCAAATTGCAACATTGCTCAATTTGAATATTCCTACAATAGACAGATGATATCTATAAAAAAATATTACTTGGATGTCTCCCACACTTGAAAATAAAGAAGAATTTCATGGTTTAATGGTTTGAGAAATGCTTTCTAAGGTTTAAGGATAAGGGGTTGACACTAAAATGTACTGGCCGATAAGATAATTTTTGCTCTTTTTGGAGTAAATAAAAGGAAAAAGAAATAGAAAAAGAGGGAAGTGACATAGGAAGAAATGTTGCATTGGTTAGATTGGTTCAATTTTAAGTTTCTCAGTACAATATTTTGGGTAGATAGAAAACCTAGTCTGATGAATTTTCTCCTAGGATATAAATCTTAGTCTGATGAATTTTTCTCCTAAGATAAGAAAAGAGACCTAGTCTGATGAACTTTTCTCCTAGCATCCAAATCTTAGTCTGATGAACCTTTCTCCTAAGATAGAAAACCTAGTCTGATGAACTTTCTCCTAGGATATAAATCTTAGTTTGATGAATCTTTCTCCTAAGATAACAAAAAAGGGAACCTAGTCTGATGAATTTTCTCCTAGGATAAAATCTTAGTCTGATGAATCTTTCTCCTAAGATACCAAAAAAGAGACCTAGTCTGATGAATTTTCTCCTAGGATCAAAATCTTAGTCTGATGAATCTTTTTCCTAAGATACCAAAAAAGAAGTAGAAAAAAGACCTAGTCTGATGAACTTTCTCCTAGGATCAAAATCTTAGTCTGATGAATCTTTCTCCTAAGATAGAAAACCTAGTCCGATGAATTTTCTCCTAGGATAATAATTTTTTTAAATAAAGGAAGTATGAATTTGAAAAAAAAGAGGAGTCATTTTTTAGTTTTCTTAAGGTTATCAATGTTTAGTTTTCCTGAGATTAGGGGGCCCCACCTGGAGAATAGGGTCAGTCTTTACATTAGTCAAGCTTAGTTTATAGTTTTCCGCAAGATCAATCACTTTTAGGAGAAGTAAATCCTAGTCTAGTCTTTAGTTTACTCATCATTCCATCAATAGTATAAGTAGTTTACAATTTTTCTAACAACTCATAAATCTTCCTAGTGCAAATTAGGGCAAAAAAAATTTCTTTTGTTTTGTCTGTTTTGTTGTAATCAAGCACCCACCTGGAGAACAAGGGAAGGCAACTCGAGTTTCAAAGGAAGAAAACTCAAGTTTCAAGGGAAAGCAGTTTCGAAGGAAGACAACTCAAGTTTCAAGGGAAAGCAGTTTCGAAGGAAGACAGTTCAAGTTTCAAGGGAAAATGGTTCAAGGTGCAAGGAAAAACAGTGTCAAGTAACAAGAGAAGACGGTTCAAGTTCAGCAATCAGGTGCCTACCTGGAGAATAAGAGAATTCACTTCAGAATACAATTCAAGTCAGCAACAAAAGAAGCTCGCGGCAAGAGTGCGAGTCAACAGTCCGAGGTGATCAACATAAGTTAGTCACAATAAAGAAAAAAAGAGAAAGGCAAGAAGTTAATCCAAATGCAGAAGTTGATAGAAGATGTGGGTTGCTCAAGATATGGCCGAGATCACAAGTACTGCATGCCTGGTCTTGATCCGAAAAGCTGAAGAAGAATGAACTAGAACCTGTAACTAGCAAGCGTCAAGGTTCAAGTCTAAAGTCTGCATGAAGAACCACTCAAGACTCAAGATCAAGCTTCAAAAGACTTATAGATAGGAATCTTGTAACTCGTAGTTGATAGGCTTAGCTAGTCTTTTTCATATTTTGATTTTTGATGTAACATCAGGACCGCGGACAGGAACCTCAGTGGAATGTCACCTCGATCGGCTCTCCACCTCGGCATACTCCATCACCTCATTCACCTGTGAACTACACGTGACCTGATTCCTTTATAGCCAAGGATATGTAGGCAGCTCAAATACCAGGGCTCGATCACATTCTACTTTCTTTAGTTTTTGGTCTCTTTAAATATGGGTCGGATCAAAAAATATGTCTAGTCGTTCTTTGTGAGAAAATACTTCGTACTTCCAGTCAAAGAAGGGCAACTGTAGATATGTGATTTTAATCTTTCCCAAGATTTTTCATATTTTAGCGTAAATATTCAGTTTAGGTTTAGTATCGCTCTCTATACTTTATTTTATCTAAAAAAATAAACTACAAAAATATTTTCCCTTATTCTAGCTAGGCGATATTTTGTCTAGTTAGTTTTATTTTAGAAACAAATACAAAAACAGTCTTGGCATTTTTTTATTCCAAAAAAGATAAGAAGAAAAGTTTAAAAAAAATAATATTTTACATTTTTAGTATATATTGAGTGGTATTTAAATTTCATTAATATGGTAATTATATGTCTTCTCTAATATTTTTATTACCTTAAATATACTAGTATCTTTATAAAGTTATTTTTAATTCATTTTTAAAATCAAAAGAAAAGAAAAATGAAAAAAAAGATTTTGATTTAGTCTTCCTACCCCAAAGTTAATTAGCCCAAATTCATGACCTAAATCCCTTCAAGCCCAAAACATTGAGCCCATACCTCGTTCCCATTTGACCTAACTTAATTCGTACCCCTATAAAATAACCCCTAACTCCTAAAATGAAGAGGAGCTACAACTCCAAAAAAGGGAGAAAACGGCGGATCTAGATAGAACACCCTCCCCCCCCCCAATTAGAGAAGGATCGATCCTTCTTTCCATTCTCACTAAAAGAATCAACCAAAACAAAAAAAACTTGGAATCTCCTAAGACAAAAACAGTTGTTGGCATCTTGAAAAAGGGACCAAATTGCTTAAGCTTCTGCCACCCCTTTCTTCATGGAATAATTAGCCATTAACATCCCAAAAATTGCCTCAAACTCAAGCTCCAAAGCACCTTGAAACAACACCTCAAAAATAGCTCTGAAACCGTTCAGTCTTCTTCACCGTTGGGATTCGAGTTTTTCCGGCAGGTTTTGAGTCACCGGCTAACGTTCCGTTTAAGAAATTATACAGTTATTGTAGTTTGAGCTCAAGATCCATCAATACAAAGGTCCGACTTTTTATCTTCTTACTGTGTTGCTAGCTGTGAATATCATTTTCGCTTCTATTAATTGAAAGTTAAAGTATTTGGGTGTTATGTCTTCATATGTGTTACAAAGAAATCTTAATGCACGATCGTAGCATTTTAGCTCTTCTTATGCATGAATTTTTTTTTGTGGTAATTAAATACTATTAGCATTCTAGCTCTTCAAGCATAATCACAAATCTAGAAGGAATTATCATCTTTTAAAATAGTTCTGTTCACATTTATATGTTTACTACTTAATCTCTATTTTTAAACCCTTATTTGAACTAAACAATAGTTATGTCAATTAGTTGGTACGTATTTGTTTTGACCGAGATCCTGTTGGATTTTCCTACTTGTACATAAATTGAGTAGCTATGTCAATGCTCTGCAAGTTCAATGTTCTAATTCCCATTAGTTCTGTTATCGTAGTTCATTTTTTATGTTTGGTATGGATATAGAATTATGTGGTATTGAATCCTTTAAGCTATAAGAATATATGGATTTCGTTCCCTTAGTCTATTTCCTAGTGATGCTATCTGGTGTTTATTTGTAGGTTTGTTTGTATATTTGGTATGGTTTCGGACCTTATTTTGTTTGGTGGCATTTGGTATCTTTAATTGCTATAGTATTTCCTTCTTTTCTAGGTGATTTCACTAGGATAATTATGAATAATTGCATTACGTAAAAAGTAAATGATGTTTAGTAATAATTCATTTCCTGAACATTCGTAGCTTGCTTTAGACGCGATTAAATAAACCATCATGGCTATGGGTACGGTTCCCGTGACGTAGTTGTGATACTTGATTTATATAAATACGGGGGTGTATTTTATGTGACCCGGTTCTAATTGCAACAAGGTTAAATAAAACGTGTCGTGAAACGCGGGTGCATTTCATGTGGCGTGGCTCGCGATATGTTTTAAATAACCTTGAATTAACTCTTTAAATAAATAAAAGCGATTTTAAAGTTAAGAATGCACGTAGGTTTAAAATGTGTAATTAAATTAGATAATTAGGCCAATAATAATAGTTGAGTGACCGTGATAGAACCACGGACGTAGAATACCGTCGAATTTCTCACAAAAAGGGAAAGAAAAGAAAAGAAAAATGAAAGAGTCTTATTAGTGAAAACCCTCACGGGCACTATAAAACGACGGTAAGCAAAGATGAATAAATGAGAGAGACTTGTTGGTGAAAACCCCTCGGGGCACCACTAGTCGAAAGTGAGTCGTGAAGCTGATGCAAAGAATTGGCACGAACATGCCCGACTTCAAAGCTCATAAGAATGGAAAAAGGGAAGATTGGATTAGTTTGATAGATCAGGCCGTTGAGTCCAAAATGCATGTCATGACCATTAAGGCTAGTTATTGAAAAAACAAGAAGAAAACTCTTCCTTCTGTCCTTCCGACAGGGGAATTTCTTGTTAATATTGTTTCTTTATAGCATTGTGTCCTTCCCTCTGAGTCAGTCTTGTCAAAACAAGCAAGAAAAAATTTCAAAATCTGCTACCAGCTTTTCAGTTGCACAAAGTAAATTTGGCCAGTACACTTGGTTGTTACTGTCAACGTGCCTTGAGGATTCATGCAAAGGCTCCCCCAAAAGACTCTTGTCATCCTATTTGGCGTAAGCAAAGATAACTTGTGATTCTCTCTTACAGACAAATTGCTCAAAAACAGGAAGTCATTCAAGATATCAGAAAAAGGTCATCTAAGAAAAGATCTCCAGTTGGGATAATGCTGATTGAGCCATAAATACAATGGTACCGGGTGTGAAACAATTAGGGTTGATGTAGAGCAAAAGTCTCTTGAAGCCGACTCAAGCTAATTGAGCAAAAGCCAAGCTGCCCAAGACTCAAGGCCACAAACTGACCACCATTTTCAAAACTAATAAATTTTCCTTTTTATGAAACAGGAACAAAGCGGTGCATGGAAAGTGATTCAAAAAGAGAAAAAAAACAAAAAAAAAAGAGAAGAAAAAGAAAAGACGAGAAAAGCCGACAAAGGGAAGTTTCTCAAATTTTTGTCTTTATTTGTCTTGCTATTGTGCATAAAATCTTGCCATTGATCTTCACATTTTTCCTCCTAGGATAAAAAGTCCTAGTCTGATGGATTTTCCTCCCAATATAAATCTTGACAAATGACTCCGCTGTACAATTTTTTGATTTTTCGTGGCATGTGCTGTTAGTCATTTGTGGTTCGGTCCATGTTGCATTTTAATTTTACCGATCAAAATACAAAGTATGTATGTCATGGTAATTAAACCATAATTCGGTCATTAAAAAAAAAAATTCACAAAAAATATGTGTGCATCTTTTATTTTAGGTTGTGATTTAACCATTTAGAATTTTTTTTAGTATGTGTGTGTTAAGCATTGATTAGTTGGATGTGGCAAGTTCATTTTAATTTAGTTGTATTTTTAAAATTGGAAAAAACAAAAGAAAAAGAATGCAAATGGTGTAGTAAATCGGACTTGGGCCTATTTTTGAATTGAGGCCCAAGTTCAGCCCACATCAGCCACGTCCAAGGACCCGGTCCAGACTAGGCCTGCCCAGGCACCTCCCGAAACGACGCCGCATCAGGCGTCTGATCTGAGCAGTTCAACCACACCCATCCAACGGTCCACATCCGCACCCGTAACCCGACCTGTTTAGCCAGTCCAGCCCAACCCCTCACTTAAACCAAACGACCCCGTTTTAATATCAAACGACCCAGTCTCACTTCTCACCATCGGATCCAAGCCGTTGAGATCATCTGATCTAACGACCCAGATCTAATCCTCTACTCCGTATATAAGCTTTCCCTCACACCCCACGCCCCCTATTCGAACCCCCTCCACTCATCGTCTTCACCAAACACTGAAACCCCCCAAACCCTAGCAGCCGCCCTGATTTCCCTTTCACCAGAACCCGGCGGCATGAACGCCGATGACCACCTCCTGAACACCCTAGGACCACCTCACTGTCCTGAACATGGATCTGCTATCCATTTGCCTCAAATCACCTTCCTTCGTCTCGAATCTTCATTTGAAGATTCGAGTCGAACCCGGACCTATACCAAACCTCACCATCTTCGTACCAGACACTCCCCTGACCTACCCCGTGACCAAACCAGGCTTGGTTTGGTCCGAATCTACCCACAACTTCTAAAAAACCAGATCTGAAGATCCAGACCCTAGAACACATGAACCTGGGGAATCCAGCTAGTCTTAACGGGGGTTTGAGGTATAATAGACCTTAATCAAGGTGTTCTCGTGTGAGAACACCCTGATTAAAGTTTGTTCGGCCTCAAATGGTCAAAGTTGAGTCAGACTTGGGTCAATTTTGTTTGGGCATTTTTCGGTAAGTTTTCTTTTTTTTCTTTCTGTTTTATTCGAGTGGTAATTAAGTTGTTAGCATGTTTTTTTTGTGATTGCTTATTATTTCTGATATTTTTCTTAATTCCTTCCATCTTTGTAAGGCCTTTATTTGGTCGTTGGTTTGTCTGTGTGTTTTTGAATGTATTCTGTGATATACGTGATCGTCAATTAGATTAGTCGTCAAATAAGTTAATTCATATAGGTTCCCAGTAATTGAACAAAATTGTCTGAAGTCATTCGGGACTCTGTACGTGTTGTTTATATGAACGACTGATTATTATGTGTTACGATTAATATAGTCGAGTCGATGTATGTCGTCAATTA
This sequence comes from Nicotiana sylvestris, assembly GCF_000393655.2. Lineage (NCBI taxonomy): Eukaryota > Viridiplantae > Streptophyta > Magnoliopsida > Solanales > Solanaceae > Nicotiana > Nicotiana sylvestris. Next base: position 172,568,257 of record NC_091065.1, read on the forward strand.
GTTTCAGTCATTAATGATAACAACTTGATTCGTGTTGTTTATTTCTGCTGTGATCGTATTTGAATCCCATTAGGAACTGAATTGTATTGCCTAATGGTTTTGTTCAATTTGAATCAAAAACATCTAGGGGGTAGGTTATAATGGCAGTTCAGACTTTGATTTTAAATGGATGCCATGTTTACTTGGCTCAGATTGTGGGCAGCATGCATATGGTCAGCTGTTAAGGAATTAAAATAATTGGACAGCATGTGCTGTCAGATTATATTCCTGCTGCCCATACTTTGGCTAAATAAACAAGAGATTAGGACACTTTAACAACAAAAGAGAGAGGGGCTGTCAGGGATCTCATGGGAGTTTTGTTATTTAAAATAACTGAGTGGAAAAACAACACAGAGGGGGGAATTTTGAGTTGTCCAGCAGGCTGTAAAGTGCTGAATTCAGGCTATAAAAGAGGCATACCTTCCATTTAGAAAAGGGGATTCTTTTTTGGAGCCTAAAAGAGAAGGTTTTCTTAAAAAACTGAAAGAAAGAAACATAAATTCTGAGAATATTGTAACCAAACGCTGTCTGAAAACTACAGAAGAGTTCACATTGGTCAAGTTGTCTTGGCCAAGTTCTGTTGTTTGCCCTGATTGAGCTGCTTGTGATTGTTGAACTGCTGGTGTTGCTGCATTGAATACTCTGTTATTTCTGTTGGTTCATTACTCTGGTTCTGGGATTGTTTGTTTGTTGCTCGACTGCTCGTGAGCTTCATCATTGTTGGCTGGTTGTTGTTGCTGTGTTGTTGCTGTGTATCTGCTGTTGCTGTGTTTGTTGCATACTACTCAGCTGATCATTCCTTTCTTCTTTTGCTTGGCTATACCAGGTACACGATTAGAACATTGTCAATGTAACTTGAAGGCTGAGCATTAATACAAAAGAGAAGATCTGAAGATTTTTTTTGTTATGTTAAACCTCATGTAATGCATGATAGTTTGCAGTGTTGTTTGGATACTGAAGATAGTTTGCATGCCTAGTAGATATCAATTGTAGGGTAATTAAACGTTAGTTTGTATATGCAGGCTAGTAGATAAAAGTATTCCCAATGCAGTAGGTTGAATCTTAGATTTGGTTTAATTGTGTGGTATATTCTGTAATGTATGCCAAGCATGAAAACTGTACATTATTAGCTAAGCTCTTTCTCTTCTGATAAATTGTCTCATATAACTGGTAAACCACACGTTAAGACAAAGAACACAAAGCTTGCAACCTCAACCTCATGAAGGTCGAGCCCAGGTCAAAACAGACCAAGCAGGCCCGCATCGAACAAATAGTGGCCCAGGTCTGGCCCATCCCGCATGAGCTGGATTTGGGCCCGTAATGTTCAATCAGCTGTCCGTGTGCGTAATGACGTTTACTTATTCTGTAAAAGCATTTTGAATCCTGCTATAAATAAGCCTACAAGCATGTCATTAACTAGGACTATTTCTGTTTTCGATTAGTAGAGACCAACGCGACAAGAAACGTAGTTGCTATAGGATATCCTTTTAAAATAAGGACGAGATGAGCCTCGACAAAAATAAAGAAAAATGCACAAATTGCGGGGCCCTCGTTAAATGTATATATTGAAGCATTCAGTCTCCAAGGTGGGTCGGTTAGCAAATCTCACGACCCCCCCGGAATAATAACGCGATATCCCTTTTAAGCGCGTATTTAATAATTTTACCTTCTTAAATTCGGGTGCACATTTATGTGACTCAAATCCAAATCTTGACGGATTCGAGATGTGTTTCTAATCACGGGTACATTGATTGTGACGTGGTTCGAGATGCGTGTCCATGATGTCGCAAAATTCCTTTTAAAAATAAAAATGAGACGAGCCTCGCCAAACAAAAGGGACAAATTGCGGGGCCCTCACAAAATATATGTATTAAATACTCAGAATCCGGGACAGACCGTTTAGCAAATTTTACGGTCTTCCCCAAAATAACAATACGTTAATCGCTTTAGGCGCGTCTTAATAATTTATTCTCCTTAATTCGGGTGCACATTTATGTGACCCAAATCCAAATCTCAACCGAGTCGAGATATGTCAATAACCACGGGTGCATTGATGTAACGTGGTTCGAGATATATTTTCACGACGTTGCAAGTCCTATAAAATAACAGTGAATGATAAAAACGGTTAAAAGTTAAAATTTGCACATAAGTTCATATTTGTATAAAATCAGATAATCAAGCCGAATATAACAGTTGAGCGACCGTGCTAGAACCACGGAACTCGGGAATGCCTAACACCTTCTCCCGGGTTAACAAAATTCCTTATCCGGATTTCTGGTACGCAGACTGTAATATGGAGTCATTCTTTTCCTCGATTTGGGATTAAAATTGGTGACTTGGGACACCCTAAATCTCCCAAGTGGCGACTCTGAAATAAATAAACCAATCCCGTTTCGATTGTCCTTTAATTGGAAAAAACTCCCCTTGCACCCTCGCGGGTGCGGAAAAAGGAGGTGCGACAGCTCTGGCGACTCTGCTGGGGAATTAGTAGACCCAGAACCACTGGTTCAGGGTTAGAATTCGAGCTTAGACAAATTGTTATATTCGGTTTTATTATCTGATCTTTATTATATGTTTTTGCATAACGTGCTAAATTTTGTCTTTTACCGCTTTGATGTTATCTGAACTGTATATAAACTGTGCCGAAACCCTTCTCTTCTTACCTCCGGGGAGAAGCTCGCTGGTCGAGACTCCCTATTCTGTTAGTGTCATACCCTGAAATAAGAAAGAGGTCGGACAAGTTACAAAGCCGGACGATCTCGCGGGTCCCCGGTACGTAGCCCCCTCCTCGACTCGAGTTGTCCGCTCGGGTACACAGTCTAGAACAAATACCCAGGTTATAAACCTAGTATAACGAAACTTCATGCCGGATCCCTAGTAGGAACGCTTATTTGCATCATGTTGCATTTGACTTAGGGGACTCAACACAGGGGTTGGGTCCGTCTAGGACAGGCAACCTGAAATGAAAAGACCATCCTGCTGCATCCTACTTGTTTGCGCATTTATTTGCTTCAGTTCCGCATGCTGACCGGTTTCTAAAAAAAAAAAAAAATTTAGCAAAAAGGGTCAAAAAATATTCTCTTTAATTACTTTCAAAAAGGGGTATTTATTTTTTTTTATAAAAAAATAAAAAAAAATGGAAAATTCGTAATTCAAAAAAAATGTTGTTTCTTTTACCTTTTCTATATTTTCAAAAAAAATATATTTTCTTTAGTATTTATCTCTTTTCAAAAAGAAAAATATATTCTTGCTTTCTGGGTTTAATTGATTTTTCTATTCATGATGTACCGAACTACGCCGGTTTGATTCTCACCGGATGTGAGATACGTAGGCAACCCTCGTCGGGTTCAACCCCCATTTTGCTAAAATAGCCAAAATCAAAAAAAAAATATGTTTCAAATTTTTAAAGAGTCATAAATAAGTCAGGTGATGCTGTTTTGACATGAATAGCCGAATGTTCCCGAAAGGGACGCCGGAAGGCTGACTTTGCATAAATAGCCACTTTTGGGTTTTGCTTAGCATTTTTAGACCCACACAGCCTTAAAATCTTCGTCCCCGAAGTGCTTAAAGGCCGTGTTCAAAGCTTGGTCCCCTCTGTAAAATATTTTGAGTCAGTCATTTTTGTTAAAATCACCTTAATAAATGTGCAGGATGAGCACGATGCAAAATGAACATTTTTCAATAATGACCAAAATCCCTGTCAAGTTACGGCTATGGTGGAATGATCTAGGTGTTGAAGGACAAAATGAGGTCAAGAAATATTTGAAAGGTCTCGTGGGTTTGTTGGAAATCCAACCTCGGGGAGATATCATAAGAGCTTTGGTTACCTACTGGGACCCGACGCACAATGTTTTCCATTTCTCTGATTTTGAACTCACCCCGACTTTGGAAGAAATGGCTGGGTACATCGGAATTGCTGAACTTCCGTTAAAGCAAAAGTACTTGGTCGCCCCAAGAGCTGTCACGGTACATCGGTTCCTCGATTCACTGAAGATACCCAAAACGGTCCATAACCCGGATCTGGCTGCCGGTTTTTGCACTTCATGCTTCATATATGATAGGTACGGTCATGAAGAGGGATTCAATAATCCAATCAACAAACTGTGCAGCAAAGGTATTCGTCAGAAGTGGGACAAACACAGACGGGTAGCCTTCATGATGATGTTCCTGGGCCTTCTGGTATTTCCAAGGAAAGACGGAAACATTGATTTGAAGATATCCGGGGTCATCAGCACCTTACTCACGCAAAGTGACAGTACTCTCGTACCTATGGTGGTATCTGACATCTTCTGAGCCCTCACAGCTTGTAAAGCTGGGGGAAAAGTTTTCGAAGGTTGTAACTTGCTCCTACAAATGTAGATGACTGAGCACCTCTACCATCGTTCCGAGATTTTGAGCCATAGTTCCCCGGAAAAGACTTGCATAGAAGAATTTTACACGAGAACCAAAGAGATCAGTTTGCCCAAAGGAGTCCTGGCATGGACCTCGTTCTTCCAAGCTCTTACTGACAGCCAAATACAATGGACGCTGGGATGGTTGCCTGTTGATGAAGTCATATATATGCCGGCAGCTAAAACTCATTTCTTACTGATGGGGCTTAAGAGCATTCAACCTTACGCGCCCTGCCGAGTTTTGAGACAGCTCGGAAGATGCCAGACAGTACCTCATGAGGAAGATCTTAGCACTCAAGCAGTTGAGATAAGTCCTGACGGATAGTTTCCAGAAGCGAAAATTCGCCAAATCTGGAGTGAGTGTCAATATTTGAAATCAGATACTTGTGTGCGGGATCGAGCCAAAGGTGAGACGGCACCAGGTTACCTTGCATGGTATAGAAGGGAACTTGAGCATCAAAGGCCGACTAAGAGACCCCACATCCTGAATTTTGCCGAATCATCGCGAAAGTAGTGGGATTGGTTAGCGAAAGAAAGAGGCTATTGCGCCGAAATCAGCAGGTTGAAGCAACAAGTGGAAAGCTTGAAATATGAGCACAACGTGCAAGTTGCTACTGATCTGGGAGAGCAGAACAGGTTAATTTAGGAAAACGAAATGCTCAGAGCACAGATCAAACAGATAAGGATGGATGCGGATAAACAGCTAAGGCGTCGATCAGATGAGCAGTTGATAAAAAGGCTAAAAGGCAAAGTCAGGGAATGGCAAGAGGATTTAGAGAAATCTAAAAACGTCATAATAGAGCTCAGGGCACAGTGGGATACAAGAGCAGATAAGCATCGCTGATACTTGAATCAATTGGAAGGCGACCACGAGAAAAATGTTGCTAAAATGAAGAGAGAGATGGCTACACTTGAGATTAGAGCAGCTAATCAGGCCAAGGATTTCCAAATTGAGAGCAGATACTAGTACGACTTGTTGGCCCAGATGAAGTTAGAAGTACGGCAACTGAAGCATCAGCATGTACAGGATGCTCAGGCATTCAAGATATGTAGCGATCAGATAAAACGCCTACTCATGGAGAAGAAGCAAGCCAGAGATAGGATCAAGGCCATTGCCCATGCCATCACCAGACGATGTCTACAATGTGAGAACATGACCAGCATTACCGTCCTCTCGGCAGTGATGGGTTATGTCAAGCAGACTATGCATGAGCTGGAGCAACTTGAGAGGGATCTCGCACCTAGGACCGCGGCAAGGCCGAACGATGCCCCGCGGACACCAATTTTCAAAACCATAATGTACTCATAAGTCAAGTCTGTATCTTAGCACCTTCTGCCTGTTTTTTTTCATCAGGGTGATTTTTGGTCTATTTTTTGAGTCTAGGCTTATTTTCAAAGTTTGCTCTTTCTTTTGCAAAATGTAGTTTGTAATAGACTATTTCAACAATAAAAGGTTGTTTGCTTTTACGCTCATTTGTGTTTTGAACTACGTAATGATCTGATTCATGTGGCATCGTGATACGTAGGCAATCCTCATCGGATCCGGTCGCATTTTTACCGCAAAATAAAAACATAGCTAGAAGCCTAAAAAGAAAGCCGGGATGACGCATGTTGTTCGAAGCAAAGCATGTAGAAACGGTTAAATGCCTAGGAGCATTGCATCCTCTATGTGATATGATCAAATCTGTTAAGCTCTAACGCTAACAAAGTTTGTTGTTGTCTGTACCAGACAAGTTAGTTGTTAAAGAACTCTGGCAACACACTCCTATCAAACCAGATCCAAAGGACCGATAGCAACAAGCATGACTACCTCAGAGAATAGCAATGAGGAAGAGAGGCCGATGAGCCAGTTGTTAAAAGAAGCGATGGAAAAGATTGAAAGGATGGGACTAGAGATGAACGCAATGCAGCTAGCCATAGCCAAAACACAAAAGAGCCCTGAAACACTGGGACACACGCCGGAATACCCTCACTCCGGCCCTTCCACAAGCCTCCCAAATCCCCGTTATCATCAAGAAAGAAGCCCTCATGATTCCCAAGCTCCACCACCCCATCAACCTCTCCCAACACCCAATATTCCCATTTTTGTGGGACCAACATCAGCCTCCTTGCAAAGAACGACCAGTGAGCCATTGTTTCAGGCTCACGATACACAATACTATCCCCCCGAGCCTACGTTTCATGCCCCCGAGCCACAGGCTTACAATCCACACTTGGAGGTACCGGCAGAGATTGAAAAGCCGGTTAAAGCCCCTGAACAGGATGAGGTATTGAGAAAGTTCAAAAGCCTGGAGCAGTCCTTCAGGAACCTGCACGGACTGGGCAACCAAGTCAGCGTAGCTTACAAAGATCTATGCCCTTTCCCAGACGTCCAACTCCCGGCTGGGTTCAAGATGCCTAAGTTTGATTTATATGAAGGGCACGGTGATCCCATGGCACATTTGCGGGGATTCTGTAGCAAAATGAGAGGGGCAGGCGGCAAGGATGAGCTGCTGATAGCTTATTTCGGCCAAAGTCTGAGCGGATCTGCACTAGAATGGTATACCAGGCAGGATTCCAGCAGGTGGTACACGTGGGATGATCTGGCGCAGGCTTTTGCAGGTCATTTCCAGTACAATCTCGAGATAGTCCCTGACCGTCTCACATTATTGAGAACTGGGAAGAAACCCGGGGAAAGTTTTCGCGAGTTCGGGTTCCGCTGGAGAGAACAAGCAGCTAGAGTCGATCCTCCCATGAGAGAGGGAGAGATGGTGGACTATTTCTTGCAAACATTGGATCCAACCTACTTTGGTCACTTGGTGACAACGGTTGGAAAATCCTTCAACGAGGTGGTCAAGATAGGGGTCATGATAGAAGAGGGTCTGAGGTCTGACAAAATCTTGAACTACTCGGCACTCAAGGCCACAACCTAGGCTATTCAAAGCGGCACGGGAGGTGCGCTGAGAAGAAAGAAAGAAGAGGTTGCCACGATCGAAGAAGGCAGTTGGTCCAGGGCTGGCAAGCCACACTACAACCAACCCAGACCTCACAGGTCACACTACCCCTACAACCCACCCCAAAATTTCTATCCACCTCTAGAACCACATTGTTCCGTACACCAGGCCCAGGCATACGCTCAGCCTCCGGTTCGCCCGCAATGGCGCGCACCGGCTCCCCAGAACATATATACATCACCACAACACACCTATCCTCCACCAAGGGCGTATAGAAACCCTTCAGGGGCAGGCTTTCGGGGAAATCCAGATGCTAGGAATGACAGGTTGCGGAAACAGAGAATTTTCACGGAGTTGGGAGAAACCTACACCGCTTTGTTCCACAAGCTGAGGCAATTGGGTTTGGTTAGTCCTGTCCAGACTCGAGAACCAAATCCCCCACCTCAGAATTTGGATCGATCAATAAGTTGTGAATACTGCTCAGGGATGCTCGGGCATGATACCGAGAAGTGTTGGAAATTGAGGCATGCCATACAGGATCTTATTGACACTAATAAGATCGAGGTCCAGACACCGGAGGCTCCTAACATCAACCAAAACCCACTACCAACGCACCACGAGACTCACATGATTGAGTTGGTGTATGAGGGAGGAGAGTTGAGAAAACCCTCACAAACAGTGATGATGATCCAGGCCGCCCCGAAAGAAGTCTCAACCAATGGGGGAACGAGGGTACAGTCGTAGGGAGAAGGCGTCAAACCAGTGGTGATATTGGGAAAGAGCCCGTCCGCCATAACAAGCAAACCCGAGCCAAACAAGTTGGTAATATCAGGGATTCCGCCCGCACCTGCAGTTGTGTTGAAGGGGGCATATAGAGAACTGGTCACCATAAAGCCTGTAGTCCAGCTGCCGATGATTGATAGCAAGGCTGTGCCTTGGAAATATGAAAAGGCGGTGGTGATGTACAAAGGAAAACAGGTGGAAGAAGTCAGTTGTGAAGCGCAAGGGCTGACTCGATCAGGTCGTTGTTTTGCTCCAGTGGAGCTAAGAAGAACCAACCCAGTTGCAACCAAGAAACCTGTGTCCGAAGAAGAGGCTGAGGAGTTCCTGAGGAAGATGAAAGTGCAGGACTACTCCGTGGTCGAACAGCTGAGAAAAACACCGGCCCAGATCTCACTTCTATCATTGCTGATCCATTCTGAGGAGCATCGGCGGGCCCTGATGAAGATATTAAACGAAGCTCATGTACCCAATGAGATTTCTGTAAACCACCTAGAAACCATTGCCAACAAGATTTTCGAGGTGAATAGGGTGACATTCTCAGATGATGATCTGCCGGTGGAAGGTACGGAGCATAATAAAGCTCTATACCTAGCTGTCAAATGTAAAGACTCGGTGGTAACTCGAGTATTGGTGGATAACGGCTCAAGTGCCAATATTTGTCCACTATCTACCCTGAACCAGTTAAAGATCGACCACGGAAGGATCCACAAGAACAACATATGTGTCCGAGGGTTCGACGGAAACGGAACAGCCACTGTGGGTGATGTTGTACTTGAATTAACCATCGGGCCAGTCCTGTTTACCATGGAGTTCCAGGTGTTAGATGCCACAGTATCTTATAACCTTCTGTTGGGGCGACCATGGATTTATGCAGCCAAAGCAGTGCCCTCCACCCTACATCAGATGGTGAAGTTCGAGTGGGAAAGACAAGAGGTCGTGTTACACGGCGAGGACACAACGTGCACCATGGGCGGAGCCATTGTACCTTTCATAGAGACAGCTGATGACAACGGTCCTTGGGTCTACCAGATTTTCGATACAGGGTCGGCCAACAAAATTTCTGAAGGAGAGATCATCCCACACCCTAGGGTAGCTGCCGCAACAGTCATGATGGTCTCGGAAATGCTGGGTAATGGATTCGTGCCGGGAAAAAGCCTGGGAATCGAGCTTCAGGGGATTGTCCAACCTGTCACCTTACCTAAAAATCTGGAAACTTTCGGATTGGGGTTCAAACCAACCGCAACAGATAGGAAGCAAGCGCGAAAAATGAGGAAGAAGGTTTGGTTTCTGCCTAAACCAGTGCCACGTCTCTCAAGGTCTTTTGTCAAAACAAGTGCCAAGGGGTCACCGATCCCAAAGATTCTAGGGCCATTGATCGGTATAAATGAGGACCTGAATCAGAGTTTTGAGAGGCTATTCGTTGATGTCAGTATGGTAGAAGCTGGAGAAGGTTCCAGCAGAACAGAGATACAGTTTGTGGGGACCGAGGCCAAGACCAACAATTGGACAGTTACTCCTCTTCCTGTCCGAGGGGAGTCTTGGTAGTAGGCTTTGATTTATGTTTTGTGTGTTTTGTTTTGTTCGGATTATTCCAGGGTGTAATCCAAATTTTACTTTCGTTTTTGTAAAAGTGTGAACCCTTTTATCCCGTAAGTTTAATAAAGTTCTCTTCTTTTGTCCCATTTTAATTTTGTTTTGTTCTTTCTCTTTCTGAACAGTTCTCTTTTTACTGGTTCTAATGACATGGCATGCACAACGGATCTTCAACCTAGTCTAATAAATCAATCTGAATCCGACTCAATGATGCAAGAGGTCGTTTGCAACGATGAATTTGAATATGATGAAGATGAAGCCTTCGAAGAGATAAACCGAGAACTGTGCCAATTTGAAGAGAAACCCAAGCCTAACCTAAATGACACTGAGGCTGTGAATCTAGGAGACGCTGATAACGTCCAAGAGACCAAAATTAGCATCCACATTGAGCCGAATGTCAGGGAAGAATTGATCAAAACCCTCATGGAATTCAAAGATGTTTTTGCATGGTCATATGACGATATGCCTGGATTAAGCACCAATTTAGTGGTTCACAAATTGCCCACTGACCCGGCATACCCTCCGGTCAAGCAAAAGCTAAGGAAGTTTAAAACAGAAATGAGTGTAAAGATCAAAGAAGAGGTGATTAAGCAGTTGCAGGCGAAGGTCATTCGGGTCACTCGATACCCCGAATGGCTGGCCAATGTGGTACCAGTTCCAAAGAAGTATGGGAAAATCAGGGTGTGCGTCGACTACCGCAACCTCAACAAAGCAAGTCCCAAGGACAATTTTCCATTGCCCAACATCCATATCTTGATCGATAATTGCGCTGGGCGCGAGATCGGATCCTTTGTAGATTGCTATGCGGGTTATCATCAGATCCTAATGGACGAGGAGGATGCGGAAAAGACAGCGTTTATTACGCCATGGGGAACTTACTACTATCGGGTAATGCCGTTCGGATTAAAGAACGCCGGGGCAATGTACATGCGAGCAATAACTGCTGTGTTTCATGACATGATACACAAAGAAATCGAGGTGTACATCGATGATGTGATCATCAAATCTTGGCGTTAGGAGGACCATGTAGCAGACCTAAGGAGATTTTTCCAAAGACTCCGAAGGTATGATATCAAGCTTAACCCGGCCAAATGCGCATTCGGGGTTCCATCAGGAAAGCTGCTAGGGTTCATCGTCAGTCGACGAGGGATTGAGTTAGACCCATCCAAAATTGAATCCATCCGAGATTTGCCACCGCCAAGGAACAAAACAGAGGTAATGAGTTTGCTGGGTAGACTCAATTATATCAGCAGGTTCATCGCTCAACTCACAGCAACTTGTGAGCCCATATTTCGGCTGCTGAGAAAGGACGCTGCAGTAGGTTGGACAGCAGAGTGTCAGGAGGCCTTCGACCAAATCAAAGGGTATCTGTCTAATCCACCCGTATTGGTCCCGCCTAAGCCCGGGAAACCCCTAATCCTTTACCTGACGGTCTTGGAAAATTCATTTGGTTGTGTACTGGGGCAACATGATGACACAGGAAGGAAGGAGCAGGCCATCTACTATCTTAGCAAGAAATTCACAGTACATGAGGTCAAGTACACTCAACTCGAGAAAACATGTTGCGCCCTAACTTGGGTAGCTCAGAAGTTGAAGCACTACCTGTCTTCGTATACTACTTATCTCATATCCCGTTTGGACCCATTGAAGTATATCTTTCAGAAACCTATGCCCACGGGAAGGTTGGCAAAATGGCAAATTCTGCTCACAGAGTTTGATATCGTCTATGTGACGAGGACAGCCATGAAAGCCCAGGCGTTGGCCGACCATTTGGCAGAGAATCCCGTCGATGAAAAATATGAGCCCTTAAGAACGTATTTTCCCGACGAAGAGGTAATGCATACAAATGAGTTGGAATTACCTGAGGAACCGGGTTGGAAGCTTTTCTTCGATGGAGCTGCAAACGCAAAAGGGGTTGGAATAGGAGCAGTACTCATTTCTGAAACAGGACGCCATTATCCTGTTACGGCTCAACTACGCTTCTATTGCACCAATAATATGGCCGAGTATGAAGCTTGCATTCTGGGTCTGCGCTTAGCTGCGGACATGGATGTCCAAGACGTCTTGGTCTTGGGAGACTCGGACCTCTTGGTACATCAGATTTAGGGTGAATGGGAAACGCGAGATTTAAAGCTCATACCATATCGACAATGCTTGCATGATCTGAGCAAGCGATTTCGATCGGTGAAGTTCAAACATATCCCGAGGGTTCACAATGAGGTTGCAGATGCCTTGGCCACCTTAGCATCAATGCTGCACCACCCTGACAAAATGTATGTGGATCCCCTGCACATCCAGGTCCGTGATCAGCACGCTTACTGCAACGCCATAGAAGAAGAAGCAGATGGAAAACCCTGGTTTCATGATATCAAGGAATACCTCAGAATGGGGATATATCCGGAACAGGCCTCTAGAGACCAAAAAAGAGCCCTTCGGCGTTTGTCGAATGGTTTCTTCCTCAGCGGAGGAGTGTTGTACAAAAGAACCCCGGATTTGGGATTGTTGAGATGTATAGATGCCGGTCAAGCCACGACGGTTATGGCAGAGGTACATGCTGGAGTTTTGTGGGCCACACATGAGCGGATATGTATTGGCAAGGAAAATCCTTCGAACAGGGTGTTATTGGCTCACCATGGAACACGACTGTATCACTTTCGTGAGGAAATGCCATCAGTGCCAGATACATGGAGATCTGATTCATTCTCCGCCAACAGAGTTACATACGATGTCAGCACCCTGGCCGTTTGTGGCATGGGGCATGGATGTCATTGGACCTATTGAGCCGGCAGCATCCAACGGTCATAGGTTCATTCTAGTGACCATTGATTACTTCACCAAATGGGTTGAGGCTAAAACCTTCAAGTCGGTAACCAAAAAGGCAGTAGTGGACTTTGTTCACTCCCATATCATCTGCAGATTTGGAATCCCAAAAGTGATCATCACGGATAACGGTGCGAATCTTAACAGTAGCCTGATGAGAGAGGTATGCTAACAATTCAAGATTACACACTGCAATTCCACCCCATATCGTCCCAAGGTGAATGGAGCGGTCGAAGCAGCCAATAAGAACATCAAGAAGATACTGCGAAAGATGGTGGAAGGATCCAGAAAATGGCACGAGAGATTACCCTTTGCTTTGTTGGGTTACCGCACTACCGTCCGGACTTCCATAGGTACAACTCCTTATTTGTTTGTGTACGGAACTGAGGCCGTAATACCAGCGGAGGTCGAAATTCCATCCCTCCGGATTGTCGCTGAAGCCGCGATTGATGATGATGAATGGGTCAAAGCTCGATTGGAACAGTTGAGCTTGATAGACGAGAAAAGATTGGCAGCAGTGTGCCATGGTCAGCTGTATTAGAAGAGAATGGCAAGGACATATAATAAGAAGGTGCGCCCCAGGAAGTTTGAAGTAGGGCAGCAGGTATTGAAGAAGATCCTCCCACATCAGGTCGAGGCAAAAGGCAAATTCTCCCCGAATTGGCGAGGGCCTTATATTGTGACCAGGGTATTGTCCAACGGTGCTTTGTGTTTGACAGATATCGAGGGGAGATGTGTCGACATGGCTATCAATTCGGATGCAGTCAAGAGATATTATGCGTAATTTCTTTAATTATGGCAATTTTTGGTTTGTTTGTTTGTATCTGGTATTTGTTGGATAATGAGATGACGGAGGCAATTCTTTCTTCTATCCAAACACTTTAACCCTTGTTTCCCCCTTTTTGAGCCTTAAGTTATTCTTTCATACCCCTCTTTTGGAATCACTAACGGAAAAGATATGAAAAGAGAAAGAAGAAAAGATAATTTTTAAGGAAAAATGGAAAAAAAAAAGCAGAAGATAAAAACCACAAACCGTGGGAACTACGTTTGACCTGATTCCTCAAAGAGGATACGTAGGCGCCTCACGGCTCGGTCATAGTGTGCATCATAGTGTATATAGGATGCATAATGTACATAGTGTGCATAATAGGCGCAGTGTGCGTAACGCACTTAGCTCAACATAAGTATAAAAAAATAAAATTCCCCAAGCAAGAAAACTGGGGCAGAGGTTATGTTTTAAGTTCCAACAAAGGTTTGATTCCAAAAGTTGTAGCAGATCACCCATCAAATTATTTCATTTTTGATAGCCTTTCTTTAGCCTCACACCAAAACCAGCATCGACGCCCAAAAGACCTCCCGATCAATATCCAAGAGATGCCAAGTCAGGCAAATAAGGCCGAGAATAATACACCGATCCCCAGCAAAGAAGAGGATCATAAGACTGGGAATGAATTGATGGTCAAAGGAATCTCCAGAAGAGAGGGTCATATCGACAACCCTTCGATTCCTCGATGAAGAAATAAAATGAGAGAGTCTTATCGGTGAAAACCTTCACAGGCACCGGAAGGCGACGTAAGATGAGAGATATAAAATGAGAGAGTCTTATCGGTAAAAACCTTCACAGGCACCATAACGCGCCGGGAGTTGAGAGAAAAGAGAGAGTCTCATTAGTGAAAACCCCTCGAAGGGCACTATGAGGCGACAAGACAGATCAACAAAAGCGTCCACATTCGCAAAAAATGGACACTCATTTATCCCCAGCAAGTCAGGCCATCAGGCAAGACGATTGATACAAATAGACTGGGTCGGGAATCTATGGTGCACGTCATGATCATGGGGACCTATCATGTCCTCCAGATAAATTCTTCTGAATTTCTTCTCCCACCAAATATTGGTTCAGAAAGATTTTCTCCTTTTTCCATCTTTTATTTCTCTTCCTAAAAATTTGTCTAGAAAAGAATTTTTCAAAGCTTACTACCAGAGACCGAAGGGGAATTCATCCAATGCAGGATAACACAAACAGTCTTAAAGGCCGGCCCTAGGCAATAAAATGATCGTGCCTTGCAGTTTTGGAGGAAGTAAGCTCCTAAAGGGAGTGGTTTCGGGAGTAAAAGCAGACTCCCACAGCATGTGCTTAAAGAGAAAGCAGAAAGGGGGATAAATTGAAAACCAGCCCCCAGCAGGCCGGATACCCCCAGCAAGCAATTTTGTCCACCAACCAATTATGGAGGCATAGAGCAAGAAAAAGGGAAGAGAGAAAAATCATCCGCCGAAAAGGCACCTCCTCCCACCATGATTAAAACTAACTAAATATTTTTGTCTACTGCAGGAAAACAAAGGATTGATAATGGCAGCAAGACGCAACGCCAGGGAAATCACCAAAAACCGGGGCAGAAAATTTTCTGCCGATTGTCAAAAATTTTCTCGGAAGAACGGGAAAACAATTTCAATACATTTAAGTTCTAGGTCGCCCACCAGTAAAATGCGAGAATACTTTTAAGTTTTAGGTCGCCCACCAGTAAAATGCGGGAATACATTTAAGTTCTAGGTCGCCCACCAGTAAAATGCGGGAATACATTTAAGTTCTAGGTCGCTCACCAGTAAAATGCGGGAATACATTTAATTTCTAGGTCGCCCACCAGTAAAATGCGAGAATACATTTAAGTTTTAGGTCGCCCACCAGTAAAATGCGGGAATACTTTTAAGTTCTAGGTCGCCCACCAGTAAAATGCGGGAATACATTTAAGTTCTAGGTCGCCCACCAGTAAAATGCGGGAATACTTTTAAGTTCTAGGTCGCCCACCAGTAAAATGCGGGAATACATTTAAGTTCTAGGTCGCCCACCAGTAAAATGCGGGAATACATTTAAGTTCTAGGTCGCCCACCAGTAAAATGCGGGAATACATTTAAGTTCTAGGTCGCCCACCAGTAAAATGCGGGAATACATTTAAGTTCTAGGTCGCCCACCAGTAAAATGCGGGAATACTTTTAAGTTCTAGGTCGCCCACCAGTAAAATGCGGGAATACATTTAAGTTCTAGGTCGCCCACCAGTAAAATGCGAGAATACTTTTAAGTTTTAGGTCGCCCACCAGTAAAATGCGGGAATACATTTAAGTTCTAGGTCGCCCACCAGTAAAATGCGGGAATACATTTAAGTTCTAGGTCGCCCACCAGTAAAATGCGGGAATACATTTAAGTTCTAGGTCGCCCACCAGTAAAATGCGGGAATACATTTAAGTTCTAGGTCGCCCACCAGTAAAATGCGGGAATACATTTAAGTTCTAGGTCGCCCACCAATAAAATGCGGGAATACTTTTCTGTTCTAGGTCGCCCACCAGTAAAATGCGGGAATACATTTAAGTTCTAGGTCGCCCACCAGTAAAATGCGGGAATACTTTTAAGTTCTAGGTCGCCCACCAGTAAAATGCGGGAATACATTTAAGTTCTAGGTCGCCCACCAGTAAAATGCGGGAATACTTTTAAGTTCTAGGTCGCCCACCAGTAAAATGCGGGAATACTTTTAAGTTCTAGGTCGCCCACCAGTAAAATGCGGGAATACATTTAAGTTCTAGGTCGCCCACCAGTAAAATGCGGGAATACTTTTAAGTTCTAGGTCGCCCACCAGTAAAATGCGGGAATACATTTAAGTTCTAGGTCGCCCACCAGTAAAATGCGGGAATACATTTAAGTTCTAGGTCGCCCACCAGTAAAATGCAGGAATACATTTAAGTTCTAGGTCGCCCACCAGTAAAATGCGGGAATACATTTAAGTTCTAGGTCGCCCACCAGTGAAATGCGGGAATACTTTTAAGTTCTAGGTCGCCCACCAGTAAAATGCGGGAATACTTTTCAGCTCTAGATTCTGGAATCAGTAACCCCACATGAAGGCGGAAGGTTACAACAGAGATCCCCAAGCAGGAAACAATAAAATCCCCAGCACCAAGAAGCAGAAGGCTGCAAAGGCAAACGCGCGATTCAAAAGGAAGAAGGAACGCGTCTTAAAAAAAGCAATTTGGGAACGTTATAGCATGCCCAACATAACAATTTTGATGAAGAAAGCCATACCACTGAAGAAACCATTGAAAGGCTTAAATAAGAGGGCCATGTTCCCAGCAGATCAAACGAAGTGATGAAAACTGGCATTCAGAAAAGGCGAAGGACCTATATCATCCCCCAAGTTCACAAAATAAAGGCATCGGAGGAAAGCGTTAGCCGACAAGAAAGCAAGGCAACAAGAACAAGTTGAAGATAGATGAGACCTCATGATCCATAGTCTAGCTTAGCTTCTTATTTTTCCTTTCAGAACAATGTAACAAGGAGATTGGCGAGCGGTAGCATCCTGCAGCAGCATGCAACAGCGCACAACAACAACAAGCACTACAGTCACACGGTAGTCCCAGCTACCAAAATTTCCCGAACTACATTGACCTGATTCCTGTTCAGCCCAGGATATGTAGGAAACCTCTGAAGCAAAGGCTCGGTCAAACCTTTTCCAAAAAATGCTTCACACGGAGTACTCGGACGAGCAAAAATCGCCCGCTTTATCTTTGCGCGAAAACCCTTCGTGTCTTCGGGTAAAGAGGGGCAGCTGTAAGCACGTGATTTTTGCTTCACGGACAATCGCTCCAAAAGAAAACAAAAAAATAGTGACAAATGACTCCGCTGTATAATTTTTCGATTTTTCGTGGCATGTGCTGTTAGTCATTTGTGGTTCGGTCCATGTTGCATTTTAATCTTACCGATCAAAATACAAAGTATGTATGTCATGGTAATTAAACCATAATTCGGTCATTAAAAAAGAAAATTCACAAAAAATATGTGTGCATCTTTTATTTTAGGTTGTGATTTAACCATTTAGAATTTTTTTTAGTATGTGTGTGTTAAGCATTGATTAGTTGGATGTGGCAAGTTCATTTTAATTTAGTTGTATTTTTAAAATTGGAAAAAACAAAAGAAAAAGAATGCAAATGGTGTAGTAAATCGGACTTGGGCCTATTTTTGAATTGAGGCCCAAGTTCAGCCCACATCAGCCACGTCCAAGGACCCGATCCAGACTAGGCCTGCCCAGGCACCTCCCGAAACGACGCCGCATCAGGCGTCTGATCTGAGCAATTCAACCACACCCATCCAACGGTCCACATCCGCACCCGTAACCCGACCTGTTTAGCCGGTCCAGCCCAACCCCTCACTTAAACCAAACGACCCCGTTTTAATATCAAACGACCCCGTCTCACTTCTCACCATCGGATCCAAGCCGTTGAGATCATCTGATCTAACGACCCAGATCTAATCCTCTACTCCGTATATAAGCTTTCCCTCACACCCCACGCCCCCTATTCGAACCCCCTCCACTCATCGTCTTCACCAAACACTGAAACCCCCCAAACCCTAGCAGCCGCCCTGATTTCCCTTTCACCAGAACCCGGCGGCATGAACGCCGATGACCACCTCCTGAACACCCTAGGACCACCTCACTGTCCTGAACATGGATCTGCTATCCATTTGCCTCAAATCACCTTCCTTCGTCTCGAATCTTCATTTGAAGATTCGAGTCGAACCCGGACCTATACCAAACCTCACCATCTTCGTACCAGACACTCCCCTGACCTACCCCGTGACCAAACCAGGCTTGGTTTGGTCCGAATCTACCCACAACTTCTAAAAAACCAGATCTGAAGATCCAGACCCTAGAACACATGAACCTGGGGAATCCAACTAGTCTTAACGGGGGTTTGAGGTCTAATAGACCTTAATCAAGGTGTTCTCGTGTGAGAACACCCTGATTAAAGTTTGTTCGGCCTCAAATGGTCAAAGTTGAGTCAGACTTGGGTCAATTTTGTTTGGGCATTTTTCGGTAAGTTTTCTTTTTTTTCTTTCTGTTTTATTCGAGTGGTAATTAAGTTGTTAGCATGTTTTTTTTGTGATTGCTTATTATTTCTGATATTTTTCTTAATTCCTTCCATCTTTGTAAGGCCTTTATTTGGTCGTTGGTTTGTCTGTGTGTTTTTGAATGTATTCTGTGATATACGTGATCGTCAATTAGATTAGTCGTCAAATAAGTTAATTCATATAGGTTCCCAGTAATTGAACAAAATTGTCTGAAGTCATTCGGGACTCTGTACGTGTTGTTTATATGAACGACTAATTATTATGTGTTACGATTAATATAGTCGAGTCGATGTATGTCGTCAATTAGTTTCAGTCATTAATGATAACAACTTGATTCATGTTGTTTATTTCTGCTGTGATCGTATTTGAATCCCATTAGGAACTGAATTGTATTGCCTAATGGTTTTGTTCAATTTGAATCAAAAACATCTAGGGGTAGGTTATAATGGCAGTTCAGACTTTGATTTTAAATGGATGCCATGTTTACTTGGCTCAGATTGTGGGCAACATGCATATGGTGAGCTGTTAAGGAATTAAAATAATTGGACAGCATGTGCTGTCAGATTATATTCCTGCTGCCCATACTTTGGCTAAATAAACAAGAGATTAGGACACTTTAACAACAAAAGAGAGAGGGGCTGTCAGGGATCTCATGGGAGTTTTGTTATTTAAAATAACTGAGTGGAAAAACAACACAGAGGGGGGAATTTTGAGTTGTCCAGCAGGCTGTAAAGTGCTGAATTCAGGCTATAAAAGAGGCAGACCTTCCATTTAGAAAAGGGGATTCTTTTTTGGAGCCTAAAAGAGAAGGTTTTTTTAAAAAACTGAAAGAAAGAAACATAAATTCTGAGAATATTGTAACCAAACGCTGTCTGAAAACTACAGAAGAGTTCACATTGGTCAAGTTGTCTTGGCCAAGTTCTGTTGTTTGCCCTGATTGAGCTGCTTGTGATTGTTGAACTGCTGGTGTTGTTGCATTGAATACTCTATTATTTCTGTTGGTTCATTACTCTGGTTCTGGGATTGTTTGTTTGTTGCTCGACTACTCGTGAGCTTCATCATCGTTGGCTGGTTGTTGTTGCTGTGTATCTGCTGTTGCTGTGTTTGTTGCATACTACTCAGCTGATCATTCCTTTCTTCTTTTGCTTGGCTATACCAGGTACACGATTAGAACATTGTCAATGTAACTTGAAGGCTGAGCATTAATACAAAAGAGAAGATCTGAAGATTTTTTTTGTTATGTTAAACCTCATGTAATGCATGATAGTTTGCAGTGTTGTTTGGATACTGAAGATAGTTTGCATGCCTAGTAGATATCAATTGTAGGGTAATTAAACGTTAGTTTGTATATGCAGGCTAGTAGATAAAAGTATTCCCAATGCAGTAGGTTGAATCTTAGATTTGGTTTAATTGTGTGGTATATTCTGTAATGTATGCCAAGCATGAAAACTGTACATTATTAGCTAAGCTCTTTCTCTTCTGATAAATTGTCTCATATAACTGGTAAACCACACGTTAAGACAAAGAACACAAAGCTTGCAATCTCAACCTCATGAAGGTCGAGCCCAGGTCAAAACAGACCAAGCAGGCCCGCATCGAACAAATAGTGGCCCAGGTCTGGCCCATCCCGCATGAGCTGGATTTGGGCCCGTAATGTTCAATCAGCTGTCCGTGTGCGTAATGACGTTTACTTATTCTGTAAAAGCATTTTGAATCCTGCTATAAATAAGCCTACAAGCATGTAATTAACTAGGACTATTTCTGTTTTCTATTAGTAGAGACAAACGCGACAAGAAACGTAGTTGCTATAGGATATCCTTTTAAAATAAGGACGAGATGAGCCTCGACAAAAATAAAGAAAAACGCACAAATTGCGGGGCCCTCGTTAAATGTATATATTGAAGCATTCAGTCCCTAAGGTGGGTCGTTTAGCAAATCTCACGACCTCCCGGAATAATAACGCGATAGCCTTTTCAAGCGCGTATTTAATAATTTTACCTTCTTAAATTCGGGTGCGCATTTATCTGACTCAAATCCAAATCTTGACGGATTCGAGATGTGTTTCTAATCACGGGTACATTGATTGTGATGTGGTTCGAGATACGTGTCCATGATGTCGCAAAATTAGTTTTAAAAATAAAAATGAGACGAGCCTCGCCAAACAAAAGGGAAAAATTGCGGGGCCCTCACAAAATATATGTATTAAATACTCAGAATCCGGGACAGGCCGTTTAGCAAATTTTACGGTCTTCCCCAAAATAACAATACGTTAATCGCTTTAGGCGCGTCTTAATAATTTATTCTCCTTAATTCGGGTGCACATTTATGTGACCCAAATCCAAATCTCAACCGAGTCGAGATATGTCAATAACCACGGGTGCATTGATGTAACGTGGTTCGAGATATATTTTCACGACGTTGCAAGTCCTATAAAATAGCAGTGAATGATAAAAGCGGTAAAAAGTTAAAATTTGCACATAAGTTCATATTTGTATAAAATCAGATAATCAAGCCGAATATAACAGTTGAGCGACCGTGCTAGAACCACGGAACTCGGGAATGCCTAACACCTTCTCCCGGGTTAACAGAATTCCTTATCCGGATTTCTGGTACGCAGACTGTAATATGGAGTCATTCTTTTCCTCGATTTGGGATTAAAATTGGTGACTTGGGACACCCTAAATCTCCCAAGTGGCGAATCTGAAATAAATAAACCAATCCCGTTTCGATTGTCCTTTAATTGGAAAAAACTCCCCTTGCACCCTCGCGGGTGCGGAAAAAGGAGGTGCGACAAGTGGTATGTCCTTGTGGTTTGCCTTTATCTCTGTTTCTATTAATGTACTCTTATTATCCTGTATAGATTCTTACTGTAGATTCTCAATTGTACTGCTTATCGTATCCTGTCATCTTATTATTTATTTAATCTCAGTAGGGCCCTGACCTTCCTCATCACTACACGACCGAGGTTGGCTTGGCACTTACTGAGTACCGCTGTAATATACTCATGCCCCTTCTGCGTATGTTTTTCATGTACAGATCCAGGTACCGCTACTCAGGCCTACCATCTTTGAGGGAGGCGACTGCTTAGAGACTTCGAGGTACATCTGCCGCATCCGTAGACCGAGGAGTCCCTTTTTATTCTTTCTTTTAGTATTGAGCCCTTTTGTATTTTTCTGTTCTTATTAGACATTCCGGAGTTAGAGCTATGTAGTATTTTTCTTAGCTTATGATTCGTGGATTTCCGAATCTTGGATTTTCGTATTGGTATTGAGATTTAAACATGGTGTATGCCGAGCGGTACATTTAAACACTGTTATTACTTTATTCCTATTTTAAATTATTTTACTTCCGTAAATTTTGGTTTTTCTTCTGCAATTTAGGCTTACCTAGTCGTAGAGACTAGGTGCCGTCACGATGGTTCATAGAGGGAGAACCAGGGTCGTGACAAGTTGGTATCAGAGCTCTAGGTTCATAGGAGTCATGGATCATAATCTGGTTTATTAAAGTCTCGCTGATCGGTACAGAGATGTCTGTACTTATCTACGAGGGGCTATGTAACTGTTAGGAAAATTTTCACTTTATTTGATTTCCTTGTTGTGCGATATTTTGACATCACAATTCTAAACTTTTGTCTACTATTCTCTCACAGATGGTGAGGACACATGCTACTCGAGATGATCAGGCACCTGCGCCCCCTACTGCAGTCGTCAGAGGCCGGGGTCGGGGTAGAGGCTGAGGACGCGCACATAGTGCAGCCAGAGCACCTGCGCGAGCTGCCACCGAGATACCACCTGCAGTTCCAGCCGGAGTCCAGGCACCTGACACGCCTACTGCTACTACCACTCCAACACTCCAGGAGACTCTGGCAAGTTTATGAGCATGTACACCACCTTGGCTCAGGCAGGGTTGCTTCCCCTTGCTGCAGCCACATCCCAGGCCGGGGGAGGAGCACAGACTCCTGCCATCCTCACTCCTGAGCATCGAGTGCATGTTGATCAGGTCCTAGAGATTATTCCTGTACCGCCTGCAGTGCCAGTTCAGCCCGAGGATAGGGCATCTGCTTTAGAGTATGAGTAGCGGAGACTTGAGAGGTTCAAGAAGTATGATCCTCCGGTATTCAGTGGATTAGCATCAGATGATGCCTTGGGATTTCTGGATGAGTGTTATTGTATTCTCCGAACCATGGGTATATCAGGATCGAGCGGGGTTTCCTTCACTACTTTCCAGCTTCGAGGAGCCACCTATGAGTTAGACAGTCCGGACGGGGTTGCTTCACTGACTTGGACCCAATTTTCAGATCTGTTCCTGAGAGAGTTTGTTCCTCAGAGCCTTAGGGATGCATGACGCACAGATTTTGAGCATTTGCGCCAGGGTGCTATGACTATCTCAGAGTATGCTGTCCATTATACTAGTTTGGCTAGGCATGCACCAGCCTTGGTTTCTACTATTCGCGAGAGGGTTCGCCGGTTTATTGAGGTACTTATTCCCAACATTAGATCTAGCATGGCTCGTGAGTTGGAGATGGATATTTCTTATCAGCAGGTGGTGAGCATTACTAGGAGGATTGAGGGTATGCATGCTAGGGAGAGAGAGGAGA
Source organism: Nicotiana sylvestris (assembly GCF_000393655.2). Classification (NCBI taxonomy): domain Eukaryota; kingdom Viridiplantae; phylum Streptophyta; class Magnoliopsida; order Solanales; family Solanaceae; genus Nicotiana; species Nicotiana sylvestris. Next base: position 172,591,303 of record NC_091065.1, read on the forward strand.
TGGATGCTAAGAGGTCTTGAGAGTCGGGCCATTTCTCTAGTGCCCGTGCCCCAGCTGCAGGTCGTCATGGTAGGGGTTATATGAGTTGCCCTATTCATTCAGCTTTTCCAGCAACCAGTAATGCTCCAGCTCCTCCTAGGCCTCAGGAGCCTTATTATGCACCTCCGATTTCTAGTGCACCTCCTGCGCAGGGTGCTTTCAGAGGTCAGTCCAGCAGACCTGGCCCAAGCCAGTCGCAGCCACCACGTCCTCCCAGAGCTTGTTTTGAGTGTGGTGACACACGCCACGTGGTGAGGGATTGCCCTAGACTTGGGAGGAGTTTACCTCCACAGACTTCTCAGCCACAACGTGCCCCGTAGAGCTCTCAGGCTATGATTACAGCTCTAGTTGCTACCCCACTTGCTCAGCCAGCTAGAGGTGGAGGTCGGGGAGGTAGAGGTCGCCCTAGAGGGGGAGGCCAGGACAGATACTATGCCCTTCCTGCCCGTACCGAGGTTGTTGCCTCTGATTCTGTCATCACAGGTATTATATTGGTTTGCCACAAAGATGCATCGGTTCTATTCGATCCAGGATCTACTTACTCTTATGTGTCTCCTTATTTTACCCTGCATTTGGGTGTACCTCGGGATTCTTTGAGTTCCTCTGTTTATATTTCTTCTCCTGTGGGAGATTCTCTTGTTGTGGACCGTGTTTATTGGTCATGTTTGGTTGCTCTTAATGGTTTTGAGACCAGAGCCATCTATTGTTACTCAGCATGGTTGATTTTGATATTATCTTAGGCATGGACTGGTTGTCGCCCCATTATGCTATTCTTGATTGTCACGCCAAAATCGTGACACTGGCTATGCCAGGTGTACCGCGTGTTGAGTGGAAAGGTACTTTAGATCACACTCCCAGTAGAGTCATTTCTTTTCTTAAAGCTCAGCGTATGGTTGAGAAAGGGTGTGACACATATTTAGCTTATGTGAGAGATGTCAGTATTGATTCAGTTGATTCAGTTCCAGTAGTACAGAATTTTCCCGATGTGTTTCCATTTGACCTTCTGAGCATGTCGCCTGATAGAGATATTGATTTTGGCATTGATCTATTGCCGGGCACTCAGCTCATTTCTATTCCTCCGTATCATATGGCTCCTCCTGAGTTGAAGGAGTTGAAGGATCGGTTACATGAATTGCTTGATAAGGGTTTTATCCGGCCCAGTGTTTCAGCTTGGGGTGCTCCTGTCTTGTTTGTGAAGAAAAATGATGGTTCCATGCGTATGTGCATTGATTATCACCAGTTGAACAAGGTTACAGTGGAGAACCGTTATCCTTTGCCTCGTATTAATGATCTATTTGACCAACTTCAGGGCGCACGGGTGTTTTCTAAAATCGATTTGCGCTCAGGTTACCATCAATTGAAGATTTGGGATCCAGATATCCCGAATACTACTTTCAGGACTCGGTATGGCCATTACGAGTTCCTTGTTATGTTATTTTGGCTGACCAATGCCCCAACAACCTTTATACATTTGATGCACAGTGTGTTCCAGTCGTATCTTGACTCGTTTGTCATTGTCTTTATTGATGATATTCTGGTGTATTCCTAGAGTCGGGAAGATCATGAGCAGCACCTGAGGACTGTGCTTCAGACTTTGAGAGAGAAGAAGTTATATGCTAAGTTCTCAAAATGTGAGTTTTGGTTGGATTCAGTGGCGTTCTTAGGCCACGTGGTATCGAGTGAGGGTATTCAGGTGGATCCGAAGAAGATAGAGGTCGTGTAGAGTTGGCCCAGACCATCCTCAGCTACAGAGATCCGTAGTTTTCTTGGCTTGGCGGGCTACTACCGTCGCTTTGTGGAGGGATTTTCATCGATTGCAGCCCTCATGACCAGGTTGACCCAGAAGGGTGCTCCGTTCCAGTGGACGAAGGAGTGAGAGGCGAGATTTCAGAAGCTCAAGACAACTTTGACCATAGCCCCAGTTTTGATATTGCCTTTAGGTTCAGGGTCTTATACGGTCTATTGTGATGCCTTGAGGATTGGCCTCTGAGCGGTGTTGATGCAGGGCAGTAGGGTGATTGCCTACGCGTCCAGGCAGTTGAAGATACATGAGAAGAATTACCCTATATATGACCTTGAGTTGGCTGCCATTGTTCATGCCCTGAAGATTTGGCGCCATTATTTATACGGGGTTCCATGTGAGATTTATACCGACCATCGGAGCTTGCAGCACTTGTTCAAGCAAAAGGATCTAAATTTGCACCAGAGGAGATGGTTAGAGTTGCTAAAAGACTATGATATCACTATTTTGTATCACCCGGGCAAGGCCAATGTGTTGGCCGATGCTTTGAGTCGTCGGGTGAAGCGTTTGGGGAGTTTGACTTATTTACCAGCATCGGAGAGGCCTATGGCGATGGATGTTCAGGCCTTAGCCAACCAGTTTGTGAGATTGGATCTTTCGGAGCCCAGTCGGGTTCTAGATTGCGTGGTCTCTCGGTCTTCCTTATTTGATCGTATCAGGGAGCGGCAGTATGATGACCCTCATTTGCTTGTCCTCAAGGACAAGGTTCAGCACGGTGATACCAAAGATATGAGTATTGGTGATGATGGGGTATTGAAGATGTAGGGTCGGATTTGTGTACCCAATGTTGATGGGCTGCGAGAGTTGAATCTAGAGGAGGCCTATAGTTCGCGATATTCCATCCATCCGGGTGCCGTGAAGATGTATCAGGATTTGATACAGCACTATTTGTGGAGGCGGATGAATAGAGATATAGTTGGATTCGTAGCTCGGTGTCTCAACTGTCAGTAGGTGAAGTATGAGCACCAGAGACCGGGTGGGTTGCTTCAGCAGATAGAGATTTCGGAGTGGAAGTGGGAGCGGATCACCATGGACATTGTAGTTGGGCTCCCACAGACTTTGAAGAGGTTTGATGCCATTTGGGTGATTGTGGATGGACCAAGTTCGCTCATTTCATTCCTGTGTGTACTACTTATTCTTCGGAGCGGTTGGCGGAGATTTATATCTGGGAGATTGTTTGTCTACATGGTATTCAAGTGTCCATCATTTCAGATAGAGGTACTCAGTTCACATTGCGGTTCTGGAGGGCCGTTCAACACGAGTTGGGTACTTGGGTGGAGTTGAGTACAACATTTCACCCTCAGACGGACGGACAGTCCGAGCACACTATTCAGATTCTTGAGGATATGTTCCGTGCGTGTGTGATTGAGTTTGGAGGGTCTTAGGATCAGTTCTTGCCATTGGCGGAGTTTGTCTACAACAACAGCTATCCGTCCAGCATTCAGATGGCACAGTATGAGGCTTTATATGGTAGGGGGTGTAGATCCCCGGTGGACTGGTTTGAGCTGGGTGAGGCTAGATTATTGGGCACAGACTTAGTTCAGGATGCTTTGGAGAAGGTTAAGGTGATTCAGGATAGACTCCGTACAGCCCAGTCTAGACAGAAGAGTTATGCGGACCGAAAGGTTCGTGATGTTTCCTATATGGTTGGAGAGCGGGTTCTGCTTCGGGTTTCGCCTATGAAGGGCATCATGAGATTTGGGAAGAAAGGGAAGTTGAGTCCGAGGTTTATTGGCCCCTTTTGAGATATTGAGACGTGTTGGGGAGGTTGCTTATGAGCTTGCCCTACCTCCCAGCTTAGCAGGAGTTCACCCGGTATTTCATGTTTCGATGCTCCGGAGGTATCACGGTAATCCTTCGCACATGTTGGATTCAGTTTAGTCCAGTTGGACAAGGATCTATCCTATGTTGAGGAGCCAGTGGCAATATTGGATAGGCAGGTTAGGAAGCTGAGGTCAAAAAATATTGCATCAGTAAAGGTTCAGTGGTGGGGCCAGCCGGTCGAGGAAGCGACCTGGGAGACCAAGCAGGATATGCGCAGCCATTACCCTCATCTTTTCACTACTTCAGGTGTGTCTCTATACTCGTTCGAGGATGAACGAATGTTTAAGTGTAGGAGGATGTGATGACCCGGCCGGTCATCTTAAGAATTAACGTCTCGATCCCTAATTAACTGCTTTCCCCAAGTTTATTTCTGCTATTTTGAGTTGCCGGGATGTTCGATTTTGAGTTTTCGGAGAGTTTTGGGACACTTAGTCCCTAAATGAGAGCTTAAGTGTTGGAGAGTTGACCGTAGTCGGAACAGTGTGAAGATGGCCTAGTAATGGAAATCCGATGATTCCGTTAGCTTCGTTGGGTGATTTAGGGCTTAGGGGCATGTTCGGATTGTGTTTTGGAGGTCCGTAGCTAATTTAGGCTTGAAATGCCAAAAGTTGAATTTTTGAAGTTTTTGGTCCGATAGTGAGATTTTGATCCGAGGGTCGGAATGGAATTTCCGGAAGTTGGAGTAGCTCCGTAAGGGTGAATGTGACGTGTGTGCAAAATTTTAGGTCTTTTGGAATTTTCGGAAGTTGGAGTAGCTCCGTAAGGGTGAATGTGACGTGTGTGCAAAATTTCAGGTCATTTGGACGAGGCTTGATAGACTTTTTGATCGAAAGCATATTTTGAGAATTTTGGAGTTCTTACGCTCAAATCCATAGTTAATTCGAGGTTTCGATGTTGTTTTAGGTATGTTAAGGATTGATAAAAGTTTGGATAGTGGTTTGTGACTTGTTGGTGCCTTTGGTTGAGGTCCCGGGGGCCTCAGGATGAATTCGGATGGTTGACTGAAAGATTTTGGAATTAAAGTTGCAGCTTCAGTTGCTGGTTCTGTTATAACCGCACCTGCAGTTTGGGTTCCGCAGGTGCGGCGTCGCAGAAGCGGCTAAGCGGCCGCAGAAGCGAAATTTGGCCACCTCATCAGGAACCACAGATGCGAGTAGTTCAACGCAGAAGCGGTACCGCACCTGCGGAAGGGTAACCGCAGATGCAGAAATGGGCCTTTAAGTGAAAGTCGCAGATGCGACCTAGTCTCCGCAGAAGCGGGACCGCAGATGCAGTCCCAGGGCCACAAATGCAGAAATCGCTGGGCAGAACATATAAATTCTTGCCTTCGCGAAATTTAGCCATTTTCATTTTTTTCAAAGCGGGAAGAAGCTTGTGGAGCACGTTTCAAGAGGGATTATCAGAGGAGTTCATTGGGGTAAGGTTTTTGGTCCCTAAACTCGTTATTGGAATGATTTTTATCAATTTAAGCATGAAAAATTAAGGAAAATCAATGGTAATTGGGGGTTAGGGCTTGACTAACTTGAGGCCTTTGAGTGATGATTTGAGGGACCATTTGAGGTCCGATTTTGATGCTTTTGGTATGACTGAACTCGTGAGAGTGTGAGGATTCTGGAAACATAAATTTTACCCGATTCTAAGACATCGACACGAGGGGAATTTTGGTCATTTTACATAATTTCGCGTATTAGCTTAGAGTTTAATTGTAGAATCAGTTACTTGAAGTGTTATTTACATTATAAAATTGAATTGAATAGATTTAGGCCATTCGGAGTCGAGTACTCGTGGCAAGAATATGGTCTCGGGTTGATTTTGAGCTGGTTCGAGGTACGTGGCTTGTCTAACCTTGTGTGTGTGTGTGTGGGGGGGGGGACCTTCCCCTTAGGATATGATATATTTGATAATTGAAATGCCTTGTACCTGAGGTGACGAGTGCGTACTTGAGCTAATTATTGAAAATTCGATTTTACTTTAAGTATTTCAATTGAGTTCCTTTTTCCTGTTTTATTCTACTTGTGAATTTAGCCTGTTGTTAGTTTAGAAAAGCATGTTTAGCTGACTTAATTGCCTATTTGGTTAAACTACCTTAATTTTATTACGTGAATCATGTTAGGCTAGAATTAACTGTGTACTTGATACGAAATTAACATTTAATTTGAGTATTCTTGTGTTGTTTCTGTATGTTTTTAATTTGGGACTACGAGACGGCATCCCGGGAGATCCCATGTACGTAATTATGATCTGGACTGAGGTGCGGGATATCAAGAGATCCCTGGCACGTTTATTGAGGATACCAAGAGATCCTCGGGATACCAAGAGATCCCTGTCACATATATTGAGGATACCAAGAGATCCCTAGCATATATTGAGGATACCAAGAGATCCTCATGATACCAAGAGATCCCTTGTATACATAGAGGATACCAAGAGATCCTCGGGATACCAAGAGATCCCCCGATTATCATCCTTGCTATGAGTGGTATGTCCTTGTGGTTTGCCTTTATCTCTATTTCCGTTATTGTACTCTTATTATCCTGTATAGATTCTTACTGTAGATTCTCAATTGTACTGCTTATCTTATCCTGTCATCTTATTATTTATTTAATCTCAGTAGGGCCCTGACCTTCCTCATCACTACCCGACCGAGGTTAGGCTTGGCGCTTACTGAGTACCGCTGTGGTGTACTCATGCCCCTTCTGCGCATGTTTTTCATGTAAAGATCCAGGTACCGTTACTCAGGCCTACCATCCTTGAGGGAGGCGACTGCTTAGAGACTTCGAGGTACATCTGTTGCGTCCGTAGACCGAGAAGTCCCTTTCTATTCCTGCTTTTAGTATTTAGCCCTTCTGTATTTTTCTGTTCTTATTAGACATTCCGGAGTTAGAGCTATGTAGTATTTTTCTTAGCTTGTGATTCGTTGGTTTCTGGGTCTTGAATTTTCGTATTGGTATTGAGAGTTAAACATGAAGTATGCCGAGCGGCACATTAAACATTGTTATTACTTTATTCTTGTTTTAAATTGTTTTACTTCCACAAATTTTAGTTTTTCTTTCGCAATTTAGGCTTACCTAGTCGTAGAGACTAGGTGCCATCACGATGGTTCACAGAGGGCGAATCGGGGTCGTGACAAAGAGAATAAATAATAATTACAAGTAATAACTGATATTCAAAAAGAAGTTTATGGCTTTGGGGATTTCTCAAAAACTTAGGCATCACAACTACTTCCAAGCTAAGGGCTACTGTTTTAAAACTACTATCTGTATTGAATAAAAATGTACTAATATTTAAGATTTTGCTTAATTTTAGAACTTTAAATCCAACCAAAATTGTTATTTGACTATAGTAGTAATATTAAAGTCCTAAAACTAAAAATGTCGAACTTTCTTCTAAGTCACGTGACAATTCCACAACGTGGCAATATTGTGTTAGAATTGGAAAAAGAAATTAGAGCTAAACCTCAATCGCCTTAGACTAATTCTTTTTACTTTCTCTCTTTTAAAACTATATTACAAAAAGTCAACTCTAATATTGTTGGATTGTTCTTTGTGGATAGATAGGATGAATCGAAAGAATATTCTTATATTGTACATAACTTGAAACACCGAAAGGCATGATAATGTTACCTATTATAACAAGTGGTATATATAGCAATAACGGATTTATCAAGTGGTCATATGGTTCACTCTAAATTTAACATACCTCTTTAAATAATCGACACAACCATCATAAAAATATCAAAGTATAGTGAAGATATGCTATATCGATAGAAAAGAAAAACTAATCTGGGATAAACCACTTATATGGAGAAGCGTCATATCATCAACACCAGCGGCATGAGCTTTAAGATATAATGGACGTCGAGGAATTATTGGGCAAAAAGATAATTTTTGAAAGTAATTTATGTCAAGTACTATCAGTAGTTCCAAATCAATAAATACATAAATTGTAAATGCAACATGGTAACTTCATATTTACGACATCAAATTAAAAAGATTAGGCTAACAAAAAAGATATAAGAGTGTGAATGAATTGCAGAACAATCTGTATGCTGCACTTTCGAGAGGCATATCAGGATCGATAACAAGAGTTCTGGTTAAGGCAAACACCCAAATCATTAGGAGGAAACATACACACAAAAAAATATCATCAACAAAGAAGTGTTCGGTAAGATACTATCACATTAAATGCTTTTAAACTATACTCTCTCCGGTCCACTTTAAGGCCAATATGGTCAATTACATTGTTAATTAATGCTAAAAAGTGGATTCCTTAATGTCTGAAAGCAATCAAAAAATCACTTAAAGTGGACTAGAGGAAGTAATACATAATTATCTAAGTAACATGACAAAATTGATCATTTGTGTAAGTTTGATGTCCTTTTATTTTAAATTCATGTATTATGCAAATGTAATAATATTTTTTGGCATTTAGATGATTGTTGTATTATTATACATAAAATTTCTCTCATTAATTAAATTTTATTGTTCCTTCGTATAAATAAATGTTTAAACTATCAAGTGCTATTATTAACGTGCAACGCACAATTGTAGATACTAGTACTATATTAAAAGCACGAAAGCCCTTATCGAAATATTATTCGCCTTTTTTACCCTTCAAAAATTAAATTCACATTGAACAAAATTGTAATTTAGGTTACTTTCCTAATATTTTGGATACTACAATCAACTAAAATTTTGATTATTAATTTTACCTTATTGAACTAGGTAAAAAGTCCTAATATGAAATATTCTCTTTTTTATTGTTTAACCTGTGTAAAGTATCTAATATACAGGTATTTAAAGTAAACTAAGGAACTATTTGAATGACGTTCCAATATAGACACGTTGATGATCTAGAGTTAGGTTATATTACTATATAAACTAATTATAATTATAATTTAATTTATTTTTTAATATACAGAACTTTAAAATCTATTACCTTACGTAAATTCTTTCCTTATTTGAATTGTGTACTATAACTAAATTAGAACGTTGAAATCAACTAATATTTTGTTTTTTTATGTCCTTCCCTATTTGATCTACTACCATCTATGCAATTATTGTATTTATTTTTTATTTACCTCAGGAATTGTTAAAAGTATCTTCATAATTTGAAAATAATTTTATGTTATCTAAAACTAAATGTAACTAATTGTTACATTAAAAAGTTTTAATTTTTTTTTTTGAATATTTAAAATTTGAAAGTCAACTAAAAGTTTGATTATTAAATTACTTTTCTAAAATTTAGGATTTTTTTTAAACCTTTCTGATTTTTTTAATTTATTTTAAACACGTAAGAAATGGTTATGCAAGTTTTAAATTTAGGTCTTTGTTCTAAATGAAACAACCAAACCATTATGGCTTATACACCCCTAATACTAATATAGATCTTTAATAAAGAAAATCACAACACAATTTCTCTAGGTTTCACCAAAACACTTCAATTTTAAATCTTTTAGTTAAGCATATTTGTTCAATTAAAGTACTAATTTTAAAAATCAATATATATATATATATATATACACACACACACACACATACACACGACCCAAAATCTAACCATGTCGTGATGGTGCCTATCGTGTTATAAGGCAAGCCTATTTTTCAAAATATTACTATTAATTTGATTATAAGATTTTAATAAATATTTGCAATAATTTAATTTCTGATAAACTAAACCAACTCTAAATATAAATAATATAAAATACGAAAAGGAGTCCCAAACATTAGGGTGTCACTAAGTCATGAGCGTCTAAAACTATGAACTAAGATATATAAACTATCTAACTGTCCAAAAGAAGAAATGACAAAGAGTAACAAGGTCTTGCGGACACTAGCAGCTACCTTGCAATCTACACAAATAGTCGGCCTAAACTCAACGATCGCCGCGCTCTAACTCACCTGGATCTGCACATAAAGTACAGAGTGTAGTATGAGTACAACTGACTCAATAGTAACAAAAATAACTAAGGAACTGAGCAGTATTGACGAGCTAAGTAAAACAGTCCAATTATTTATTTTCATAATTTACAATAAACCTAAATAAACAGATAAATTACATAAAACCAACAAATGCCACAAAGAAATTAACAGGTAAATGCAACAACATCAAAAGTAAATGCAACCTCAAAGCAATGTCACTCCATCACTCATCACTTACACTCAACACTCAACACTCAACACTCAACACTCAATACACTCAACACACTGCGCTCACTGAGGGTGCCTGGAGGGGCTCCCAAAGCCCAAGCGCTAAGCACGGACAACTCATGTATTGCACAGACAATTCACGTGCCATAATATCAATACCTGGATCCGCACGGTCAACTCACGTGCTACACGAACAACTCACGCGCTATGGTATCAATACCTGTATCCGCACAGTCAACTCACATGCTACACGGACAACTCACGCGCTATGGTATCCATATCCTCACAACCAGGCCCTCGGCCTTACTCAGTCATGTACCTCACTAGCCTCACCATCATCAACAAATAAGGGAACACAACCCACATCAAGTATCACAACATATTAGCAAATAATAGAGACTGAGGTAAACATGTACAATAATTTCTATGACTGAGTACAAATAATGTGAGCATGAATAAAGCCTAAGCATGATCTCTAACATGAAGGCAACCAAGTTCAACAACAAGTAACTTCGTACATATAGATGATGGCTATGAGGCCTCACGAGACGGACCAAGTCTCAATCCCTCGGGGTATACACCCACACGCCCGTCACCTAGCATGGTTATCACCTCCAAACAATCACATGATATCAAGTTCTCCAGGTTTATACCCTCAAAGCCAGAGTTAAAACTGTTACTGCTCCGGGATGTCCTCGTCTCTGGACTCGGTCTCCAAAAGCTCTGAATCTAACCATAATCATAATACTACTATCAACATAGTCTAAAGAATTAAATTCCACAATAAAAACTACATAAACATGCCAAAAATCCGAAATCGACCAAAACCCGGCCCCCGAGCCCACATTTCGAAACCAGTCAAAAATGGCAGAATAATAAACCTCCCTCTCTCGAGTATAACCATATAGAATTTATCAAAATCGGACTTCGTTTGGTCCCTCAAATCCCTACCTAAAACTCTCCAAAACTCAAGCCATAACTCCCTCAATTTCACTTTGAAATCATAATCAAATCCCAAAAATGAAGATGGATTTATGAAATATAACCAAAACCGAGTAAAGAACACTTACCCCAATCCATATGGTGAAAATCGCCCAAATCCGAGCTCCACAACTCAAAATATGACCAAATGAACAAACTCTAATTTTATATATTTTTCTGCAAGTTATTCTGCCTCGTTTCTCGTACCAAACGATCCCGAAACTCGTATTATATGTCTCCAATGGATTCCTTGTGAAATTCTAGTCAAGTTAGGTTTTTGAATTACTCAATTTGACCTTATAATGAATAGGATATGTAGGTTTTAATATTTGCAAATAGTGCAAATTTTTAATTACGCCGTCAGTGGCAATTCCATAATTACTCTGAAAAATCTGGCAACCTAATTCTTAGTAAAATGACCCTAAAATCCTCATATGATGTCCAAATTCGATGATTCTTTTTGCTACGGGTCTGTAATTACGATACGGATCTAATGCCTCAATTAAAAAAAGAAATCGGAGCTCATTTGCTCAATATAATATCATTTATGCTTGAAGAAACAACGTCGAAACATAAGAAAAACGAGCACAACACAACCTAAACCTATTCAAAACTCACCCGAGGCCGTCATGACCTCAACCAATAATTCCAACAAGTCATATATTACTACCCAAACTTAGTCGAACCTCTGGAACACCCAAAACAACACCAAAACAACAATCAACCTGTGATTCAAGCCTAAGAACTTCTAAACTTCCAAAAGTTGCCAATGACTCCGAAACCTATCAAACCGGTTCTGAATGATCTCAAATTTTGCACACACGTCACAAATGACACTACGAACTTACTCTAACTTCCGAAATTCCATTTCGACCCCGATACCTAGTTTTCCGTTGCCGACCAAAATCGCCAAAAATTTCAAGTTTCGCCAATTCAAGCCTAATTCTACCACGGACCTCCAAATTACATTTCGAATACACTCCTAAGTCTAAAATCACCCAACGAAGCTAACCGAATCATAAAAATCCAAATCCGAATTCGATTACTCATAAGTCAACTTCTGATTGACTTTTCTAACTTAGCTTTCTAACTAAGAGACTAAGTGTTCATTTTACTCCAGAACTACTCCGAACCCAAATCTACCAACTCGATACAACTTAACACAGCTGAACAACACATAAATAAGCATAGATGGTGGAAATGAGGCTATAACTCTCAGAACGAACGACCAGGTCGTTATATATATATATATATATATTTCTTCTTTAGTATTTGTAAATACCTAATTTTTGCTCTTTCTATTTCTCCTACATTTTATTCTTCTTCTAGGTTTATTGTGTGCATTTATAGATTTTTGAATTTTTAGTCTATTTAGTTTGTTAAAAGGTTTAATGGATTGAGTTAATTATTTCAAAGTTGAAATTGGCCCAAAATTAGAAGCCCAAATAGCACAAACCCGGTTCACATGGGGCTGCCAGGGGCGGGTCCAAATGACGTAGTTTTGGATCAAAACTACATCGTTTTGGTTAAGTGGTTTCAACAATCAATCTCATCCGTCCAATTTCCTTGATCCAACGGCCTTGATTTGATATCCCATATCAAATAAAACACATAAAAAATCAATTTTTTTGCCATTCTCCTAAATCTAATCTTCCCTATCTCATCTCTCCTCTCTCTCATAACCCCTCGCATGAGCCGCCGCCTCCTCCACTGCTCCAAACACCACCCAATTTACACCATTCCCTTCATCTCACTACCCTATCTCTGAATCCAAGCCTCATATCCTCCAAATCTCCACCAATCTCCATAAATCTATCAAAATCCGAAAAAAAACTTAGTTTTTTTTTTCAAAATTGATGAAGTTCAACGCCCCATTTTCATATAAGACTTTCATATATGTGTATGTCTTGCTTGGTTCTATCTCTTTGTGTTGGTTTCAAATCCAAACTCCGGCGACCGGAACTCTATCGTCCTCCACTGCCGCGATCACCGCTGACCTCCGTCACTGCCGTTCCGCGGCCTCTCGTTGCTCTCTTCACACTAGCCTCAAGCAAGGTTTTGCTGTCGATTTTCATCGAAACTAGCCTCCAATTATCCGGAGTCATGGTTTCGATGAAAATCGACAATAGAAGCTTGCTCGAAGCCGTACCACTGTCCCGCCATTTCTCGCTGCCCAATCGTCACTACGCCACCACTGTTCGAACACTCAAATTTGGTAAAACTCTAACCTTAATGCTTTCCTCCATGTTTTGAATTTTCTGTTTCTTTGTCATTTTATCGTAGTTTTTTTGTAGTTTAAATGTTGTTAGCGATCGTTTTGGCTAACTCTCAATCTAATTTCTGATTTTTTGTTTCTGTTTTAACTTAATTGATTATTCTGGTTTACCTCACAATTGATAGGATTTTTGCTTTGCATTAGTCGTTTGAGTCTTGGTTTTATGTGTAACATTTCTGATTTCATTTTTGTTTAAGGTTGTGAGTTTCATTAATGTCTTCACTGATCAATGCATCATTTAGTAAATCTTAGTCATTAGGTTTTGAGTTTCTCTTAGTTGATTATTAGTTGAGTTGTTGAGTCTAGTTATGTGTTCTTTCTATCTTGGTTTAGTTTGAATCACATGGTTGGTATTGATTTTTGGTAAAAAGCTGAAGAGTAGATGAGTAATCATGTCTTCGGCTACAGTAGCAGCTTGCTTTTAGTGTTAGAGTGGCTGAAATACTTTCTTTTTCCCATGCTTCTGCCACACTTGTTGAAGGACTGTCCTTTCCCCTTTTGGACAGTCCTTAAACAGACTTTTAGTACACAAAAGTGGGTCTTTGGAGCAATTTTGTTTTGATGAACAAAAGTCAGTCCTTTTGGACAGACCAAAAGTGATTTTCTTTGCTTACTTAAGGGCTGTTCCTTTCAAGAACATTCAGAAACACATCTTTCACTAAAAAAAAAAGACACATCTTCACACACTAAGAAAAGACAACATCAGGGGAGTAGCTGGGAACACCAAGAAATACCTCTGGCAGCCTCTCTTCACTTAAGAATTTTCTTCATAAAAGTTTCAAGGTGCTTCCTTGGTTCAAAAGTTTACATTGCTGGGTTTTGGAGTTCGTTCTTTCTGAGTCTCTTGTTGGTATCTCGCTGCTGTTTGGTTGTTGCTATTGGCTATATTGTTGCTGTTATTAGTAGCTCGCGGAAAGTAGAGGGCATCACTACTGATTATCTAATTTTTCCTGCCATCTAGGTATCTCTCTCAACTTGTAATGTGAGTTTATTTATCATGAATGAATGCTGAAATTTTAGCTCCCTACCTAACTGCCTTTAGCTACTTCACATGGATGTTTGGCTATTTGTACTTGCTTGATTTGAGACTATGCTATTAGTATTTAGGTTCGTGTATGCTGCTCACATGAGAATTATATATTGTTTCAGACATTTCGAGTCTCGGGTTAGTAAGAATAATATTTTCCATGTTCTTTTAGTTTCTCCTCTATAGTACTGAAATTGTCACTCTAAGTTTCCATGTGCTAGTTCAAGGTTTGAGTTTCAACAGTAATTATGGAACAACATTCTCTTGAGTTTCATTCAAAAACTTGGTTCATAATTAGTACTTATGTCTTAGTAAAACGAGTATTTATGCCAGGCATATTTCGTTTGAGATATTACTGATTCCTTATTTATCTTCGTATGCCTAAATCCTTGTTATTTGAGGGTTCTAACGTGATAAATGATTATATATATCTGGAACATTGTGTAATAAGCAAAGTAACATGTAGATGTTCAAGTATCATGTGAGTGCACTTCATTTAGTGCTAAGATAACTTTGTGAACTAATGACCATTCGAACATGTATTTTATTACTTGCTCAATTTAGGTGATTTTGAGTCAGAGTGACTTGGTTTTGGTTCTAATGTTGCACTAGATAGATAAATAAATTAGAGACGTATTTTTGTGAATGGAATCAAGTTTTGGGGCAAACGTTGGTTACATAAAATTGGCATATTCCTAGAGTTTTTGATTTAAGAATAAAGGAATTTTTACATTCCTATGCCTCATGAGAAACCTTATTGACTTCAATGTTTAAGGTTTGACTTAATTACACTTAGTATACCAAATTAACAATTCTATACCATAATTAATTAAGGGTATAATTAATTGTACATTTTTTACTCCTTAATTAAAGGAATCTGAACGTTTCTCTCTCCTAACCCCTAAGTCCCACCCACGTTTTACCTATACCCACATTCTTTTTACTATTTTCCATCTTCTGAAACCAAATTCTCCCTCTAAATTCACAGAAAATTGAAGAAACCCTTCAACAAAGTTAGTTCCCCATTTTACTCCAGTTGAAGTGCATCAATGAAGAACAACAAAGTTCATCAAAATTGAAGTCAAATCTTCAAAGTTCATACACACATTTACCTTCAGCTTCAAATTTTCTCAATGAAGAAGAACAAACCTTCAAAGAGACAAGAGAGCAGCAATTCCACCATTGACAGCCATTAAAAAGCTTTGAATTCAAATTTGGGTTTTCAAAAATCATTATTTGTTTTGATTGGGTGTTGTTGTAAATAATTGGGAATATGTTTTGGAGTTTATATCTCAATTTTGAGGGGTTTTGGTGAAGATTTAGACTTGGTTTTGGCTGAATTTCAGATTGAAACTCGAAGAAGAAGAAGAAGAAGAAGAAAAAGACATATTGCAGTAATTGTAGATAAATTGTAGACTGTTTTTTGCAGAAGATTTGTAGAAGTTTTAGTCGTTTTTGATTTGTGAAAACAAAAAATAAAACATCTAAAATCAGAATACAAATAATCTACAATTTATCTACAAAATATCTACAAACTGGGTACATTGAATTTTAATATCCCAATTCTCATTCAATTGTAGCTTAATTGGTATTTTCGACATAATTGTATTTTTTGCAAAAGATTTTGTAAGAGTTTTAGTCGTTTTGGATTTGTGAAAACAGAAAACAACGCATCTACAATCGGAATACAAATAATCTATAATTTATCTACAAAATATCTACAAATGTGGTATATTGAATTTTAATATCTCAATTCTCATTCGATTGTAGCATAATTGACATTTTCGACGTAATTGCGTTTTTTGCAGAAGATTTGTAGAAGTTTTTGACGTTTTTGATTTGTGAAAACAGAAAACAAAGCATCTACAATCAGAATACAAATAATCTATAATTTATCTACAAAATATCTACAAACTGGGTACATTAAATTTTTATATCCCAATTCCCATCCAATTGTAGCATAATTGTGATTTTTGACATAATTGCGTTTTTTCAGAAGATTTGTAGGAGTTTTAACCATTTTTTATTTGAAAAAAACAGAAAATAAAGCATCCATAATCAGAATATAAATAATCTACAATTTCTGCAATATGTCTTCTTCTTCTTCTTTCAATGAAATTCAGCCAAAACCAAGTCTAATCTTCACCAAAACCTCTCAAAATGGAGATATAAACTCCAAATCATATTCTCAATTATTTGCAACAACACCCAATCCAAAAAAATCATGATTTTTGAAAACTCAAATTCGAATTCAAAGCTTCAAAGCTTTTTAATAGGTGTCAATGGTGGAATTCTGTCACGACCCAAACCCCGACCCTGGTCATGATGGCTTCTCTCGTGAAGACAAGGCCAGCCAACTAAACCCAATTCACCTTTTTAAAACAGTTAAACAATATAAAAGCAGTCTAAACATGATTTAATGATAATAAGTAGCGGAAATATAACCCGACACAGCCCAAACCGGAGTGTCACAAGTCACGAGCATCTATTAGGGTATAAATACAACTGAAAGTCTGAGTGTACAAATATAGACTAATGAATGAAGAGAGAGAGAGAGAAGCAGTGCTGCGAACGCCGGCAGCTACCTTGCTAAACTCCGATGACTCTGCCTCCAATCAACCAAAACCCGCTACCGGGTGTATAAATACCTGAATCTGCACACAAGGTGCAGGGAGTAAAGTGAGTACTCCAACTCAGCGAGTAATAATCATAAATAAAGTTTGAATGGTAAGAAATCACGTAAAGCATATCAAGGTGCTGTATAGAAGCAGTTCAAAAATCAGTAAGAAAGCACTGAAGCTGTAAAAATATCTTAAAACATCTTAGATCGGTTGAAACTTCTTTGAAAATGACTTTTTCAAAAGTTACGCAAATGAATGCAAAACAGATAGTGCAGATAAGCATAAAAATCCGCCTCTCAGGCACAAATCCCATAGTTTAACAGGTAAATGACAAGTAAATATGAAAGATAAACACATAAAGGTTCGCCCATCAGGAACAATGTCAACAACTCCGCCCCTCGAGCAATATCTCAGAACAATAATAGCCCATCGGGCAATCACATAGAACGGTACCAGTCCCTCGGGTAAATCACATAGAACAATACCAGTCCCTCGGGCTATCACATAGAACAATATCAGCCCCTCGGGCTATATCTCACATCACAATGGGTACCCGCGCTCACTGGGGGTGTACAGACTCCGAGAGGGGCCCCTTACGGCCCAAGCGCAATATCAGGCCATCTCGTGGCATCAAATCTAGGCCCTCCGCCTCATATAAGGTGGCCCGATGCTTTGAAAAGCCAATAAGAAAGAAATCACCCAAGCTTTCAAGTGCTCATTCCTTTTACCAACTCCAATAACAATAAAATTTTCATAATACTAAAAATTATTTTTAATCACTCATAATTATCTCATTTTAAATAATATAAAACGCTAGGCAATTAGTAGGCACGCTTTAACTCACGAAATCACTGCATAGCGTGATACTTAACATTCAATAAATCAATTCAATAATCTCATATCATACCCATTAGTTTAATTAATTTCTAATCTAATTAATTCTTTTGCTAAAATCGCGGATCTGCTTGCGTAGCGCGATACTTAATATTTTAGTAATTTCTTTAAGTGTAGTAACTTTTTTTCAAAGTAATAATGTACTTATAATCTTTGTCATAACTGCGGATTCACTTGCGTAGCGCTGTTATGAGAAAATTAATAAATTTTGTCTCGATCACGCATGCGCTTGCGTAGTGTGGTTATGACATTTTATTATTCAAAATTTTCTTTAATTTTTCTAATAATAAAGGAATAAAAACGGATAGGTAAAACATGAAAATCATATAAATCACAGTTTGTCCAAAATTAATTCAAGCCAGGTTTTAGTCAATAAAGTGACCGTGCTAGAACCACGAGACTCGGAGAATGCCTTACACCTTCTTCCCGGTCAATAGAATTTCTTACCCGAATTTTATTTTCGCAGACCAATAATAATAGAGTCAAACCTTCCTTTGACTAGGGATTCAAACAAAAGGTGACTTGGAAAACCCAAAAAATCAATTCCAAGTAGCGACTCTGAACAATAGAATAATCCGTTGTCACGACCCAAACTGAAGGGCCATGACTAGCACCCGACCACACTTGCCAAGCACCAACGTACATTTCATCTAACCTTCATTATTATCTTTTAGGGCTGACGAGATCAATATAAATGGTAGACCAAGATCATGGACAACCAGCAATAAAATATGACGGCATGAACATACATAGCAGGGGATGACCAGACAATCAAGAAACTACATATAAGGTATGAGCTACCACGCTACTATGAAAAACTATACAACAAAAACTAGCCGACAAGGCATACCAAACTATACATGAGCCGACACCTGTCTATGAGCCTCTAAAAGAACATAAGTGTTGCAACATAGCCGGAATAGGGCCCCGACATACCCATAATGTCTATAACAAAAATTGCATACCAAGACCAAGGCAAGTCCGGAGAAGGGATCTCGCCAATCACCGCTGAACTGGACAGTCTACTGTGGTGGGGGAGCTGCACCTGCCTGTCTATCAGGACCTGCAGCACGACATGCAGCGTCCACAAATAAAAGGACGTCAGTACGAATAAAGTACTGAGTATGTAAGGCAAGGAACCATAAATACGATCAGTAATGTAAGCAAGGATAGAGAATATACAACCTGTAACATCTTAGTACCTCTGAGGGCTACTTACATGAAATGCATGATACATATGTATAAATACATAAACCTTTAAAGCATTCGCCTCTGTGGGCATCATCATCATCATATCGTACCCGACCATAATAGGCTCGGTAAAAAAACGTACCCGGCCATCATAAGGCTCGGTAGAATCGTACCCGGCCACGTGGAGCTCGGTAAAACCCAACTGATCAGTGGTTGCACAATAGGTGCCGTACCCGGCCAACTATAGCGTGGCTCGGTAGAGTAAAATAGATACATATATATAATGCATGCTCGACTCATGGAATCACATTCTAAACCTTTCGGAGTGACGTAAGGTCGGTATCCTCTGTACACGTTATTAGGACTAACTCTTCACTATGAACCTTATAAGAATCAGGAAGTACCAATAACATTGATAACATAAGAATAAGAGAAGCAACATTAACATCAATCGTTCCATAAGAGGGAAAACAATGTAAGTACTGCTAGCTTCTAAGAGTAGAGTATCTTGGAAGCTCGTTCATTACATTATGTACAATCGGAGTCGTGCAAAAGAAGGAAAGGGATAGCCTCACATACCTTGTATATACTGCCCCAATCTCAAGCTATGCAATTGTCAAAACTCCTTAGTCTACAATAAGAGAAACGATACTATCGTTATCATTTAAGCGTCATAACTATTATGTATCGACCACAACCTATTTTACGATGAAACGGACAACACCTCCCCTATATATATGACTTCAAACCATTCCAAACAATCACCAAATAGCCCAAACAACATCAATAATAAACATATTGAGCCTCCCAAAACAGTCCACGCACAACCTTATTACATCATACATACGACGACCACCGTAGTCATGTCAAACGACCCAGAAATGTTACGAATAACTATCATCCCACAACCCTACATATATATGGTGTTTCTCCACACTCTTTCTCCTCCAAATCTCCACAAAACAGTAGTAAAATATGCAGCCCAACAGCAACGCAAAACAGTCCATAAAACAATAACATTACTACCAAGCCTTTCGATATATATTTCACAAGTTCTAGCTTCAATGGCTTAGCCGCAACTTGGATAATCTTAAATAAATATAGAGTAATAGGTTACTTACCTTTATACAGAAAGAAAAACTCCAATTTGACCTTAAATTTCCATGAAATATCCCTCCAATGCTGCCACGACAACAAAAAAGCGAAACTAGCGATCAATTAGTGTTTTTCGGCACTAGAATCACTTTAGAAGGCTTTTTATATTAAGAACATGAGGTAGTATTTACAGAACATAAAACCTTTAAAACAACCTCCCACACGAGCTGGAACGACACAAAAAATGAGCAACAACAAGAAGAACAAGAGACTTACTAGCGCCACGGAATTCCCGATACTTGATTTGTGTTGTTTGCCCTTTTTTTGGGTCTTGAATCTTGAAAGAACCTTGAGAGGATATTCCTAGGGTTCTAAGGTCTGAAAATAGTGAGAAGAAATGACCTAAAACGGGTTGGAGGCATCCTATATAGGTCCAAATATCTTAAACCGCCTTAGTGGGCCCCATAGAGAGGTGCTTGGCGCAGTCTCGCGAAAATATGAATATCTCCCTACTCCGAGATCGTATCGATGAACGATTTTATGAGTTGGAAACTAGACTCATATATCTTTAATTTGGTTGGTAGATCACCCCGTAATTCCTTGTAAATTATGAGAAAAGATTAGAAATATTTGACCTAATGTTTAAGTAAAATTATGAACCTAAGTTGCGACAACTTTTGTCGACTTTTGATTCATAACTCGTTTGACTTCAAGACTTATTATACGAATATTATATGATTAAAATACCTTAATAAATGACCTCTTGAGTGTATTAAGCACCGCTAGATTACCTGAAAATACGAGTGAAAAAAAACAAGGTGAATATTAGAGACGAACACTTACGACTCAACTCTACGCACGATCTAGATTCAGGAAGAAGGTAACAACCCTAGATGTCATGTAGCCTCCTGATTATAAATGTGGCGCGCTACACATCCATAATCAAGACTCTACTAGACACGGCTCATAGACAACCCCTAGGACAGACTTGCTCTGATACCAAGTTTGTCACGACCCAAACTGAAGGGCCATGACTAGCACCCGACCACACTTGCCGAGCACCAACGTACATTTCATCTAACCTTCATTATTATCTTTTAGGGCTGACGAGATCAATATAAATGGTAGACCTAGATCATGGACAACCAGCAATAAAATATGACGGCATGAACATACATAGCAGGGGATGACCAGACAATCAAGAAACTACATATAAGGTATGAGCTACCACGCTACTATGAAAGACTATACAACAAAAACTAGCCGACAAGGCATACCAAACTATACATGAGCCGACACCTGTCTATGAGCCTCTAAAAGAACATAAGTGTTGCAACATAGCCGGAACAGGGCCCCGACATACCCATAATGTCTATAACAAAAATTGCATACCAAGACCAAGGCAAGTCCGGAGAAGGGATCTCGCCAATCACCGCTGAACTGGACAGTCTACTGTGGTGGGGGAGCTGCACCTGCCTGTCTATCAGGACCTGCAGCACGACATGCAGCGTCCACAAATAAAAGGACGTCAGTACGAATAAAGTACTGAGTATGTAAGGCAAGGAACCATAAATACGATCAGTAATGTAAGCAAGGATAGAGAATATACAACCTGTAACATCTTAGTACCTCTGAGGGCTACTTACATGAAATGCATGATACATATGTATAAATACATAAACCTTTAAAGCATTCGCCTCTATGGGCATCATCATCATCATATCGTACCCGGCCATAATAGGCTCGGTAGAATCGTACCCGGCCACGTGAGGCTCGGTAGAATCGTACCCGACCACGTGGAGCTCGGTAAAACCCAACTGATCAGTGGTTGCACAATAGGTGCCGTACCCGGCCAACTATAGCATGGCTCGGTAGAGTAAAATAGATACATATATATAATGCATGCTCGACTCATGGAATCACATTCTAAACCTTTTGGAGTGACGTAAGGTCGGTATCCTCTGTACACGTTATTAGGACTAACTCTTTACTATGAACCTTATAAGAATCAGGAAGTACCAATAACATTGATAACATAAGAATAAGAGAAGCAACATTAACATCAATCGTTCCATAAGAGGGAAAACAATGTAAGTACTGCTAGCTTCTAAGAGTAGAGTATCTTGGAAGCTCGTTCATTACATTATGTACAATCGGAGTCGTGCAAAAGAAGGAAAGGGATAGCCTCACATACCTTGTATATACTGCCCCAATCTCAAGCTATGCAATTGTCAAAACTCCTTAGTCTACAATAAGAGAAACGATACTATCGTTATCATTTAAGCGTCATAACTATTATGTATCGACCACAACCTATTTTACGATGAAACGGACAACACCTCCCCTATATATATGACCTCACACCATTCAAAACAGTCACCAAACAGCCCAAACAACATCAATAATAAACATATTGAGCCTCCCAAAATAGTCCACACACAGCCTAATCACTTCATACATACGACGACCACCGTAGTCATGTCAAACGACCCAGAAATGTTACGAATAACTATCATCCCACAACCCTACATATATATGGTGTTTATCCACACACTTTCTCCTCCAAATCTCCACAAAACAGTAGTAAAATACGCAGCCCAACAGCAACGCAAAACAGTCCACAAAACAATAACATTACTACCAAGCCTTTCGATATATATTTCACAAGTTCTAGCTTCAATGGCTTAGCCGCAACTTGGATAATCTTAAATACATATAGAGTAAGAGGTTCCTTACCTTTATACAGAAAGAACAACTCCAATTTGACCTTAAATTTCCATGAAATATCCCTCCAATGCTGCCACAACAACAAAAAAGCGAAACTAGCGATCAATTAGTGTTTTTCGGCACTAGAATCACTTTAGAAGGCTTGAAATCACCTAGGATTGATATTAAGAACATGAGGGAGTATTTACAGAACATAAACCCTTTAAAACAACCTCCCACACGAGCTGGAACGACACAAAAATGAGCAACAACAAGAAGAACAAGAGACTTACTAGCGCCACGGAATTCCCGACACTTGATTTGTGTTGTTTGCCCTTTTTTGGGTCTTGAATCTTGAGAGAACCTTGAGAGGATGTTTCTAGGGTTCTAAGGTCTGAAAAAAGTGAGAAGAAATGACCTAAAATGGGTTGGAGGCATCCTATATAGGTCCAAATATCTTAAACCGCCTTAGTGGGCACCATAGAGAGGTGCTTGGCGCAGTCTCGCGAAAATGTGAATATCTCTCTACTCCAAGATCGTATCGATGAACGATTTTATGAGTTGGAAATTAGACTCATATATCTTTAATTTGGTTGGTAGATCACCCCGTAATTCCTTGTAAATTATGAGAAAAGATTAGAAACATTTGACCTAATGTTTAAGTAAAATTATGAACCTAAGTTGCGACAATTTTTGTCGACTTTTGTTTCATAACTCGTTTGACTTCAAGACTTATGATACGGATATTATATGATTAAAATACCTTAATAAATGACCTCTTGAGTGTATTAAGCACCGCTAGATTACCTGAAAATACGAGTTACAACATCCTTGATTCGTTTAACTTCTAATACTGGTTAATCACCCTTATACACTCTTGTATCACTTAAGACCAATAGGATTGACTTCTTATCATCTCAAAGATAATTCCTTCTTGGATTTATGTTAACTAATATATGGCATGAACTAACACACGGCTCATAGACAACCCCTAGGACAGACTTGCTCTGATACCAAGTTTGTCACGACCCAAACTGAAGGGCCATGACTAGCACCCGACCACACTTGCCGAGCACCAACGTACATTTCATCTAACCTTCATTATTATCTTTTAGGGCTGACGAGATCAATATAAATGGTAGACCTAGATCATGGACAACCAGCAATAAAATATGACGGCATGAACATACATAGCAGGGGATGACCAGACAATCAAGAAACTACATATAAGGTATGAGCTACCACGCTACTATGAAAGACTATACAACAAAAACTAGCCGACAAGGCATACCAAACTATACATGAGCCGACACCTGTCTATGAGCCTCTAAAAGAACATAAGTGTTGCAACATAGCCGGAACAGGGCCCCGACATACCCATAATGTCTATAACAAAAATTGCATACCAAGACCAAGGCAAGTCCGGAGAAGGGATCTCGCCAATCACCGCTGAACTGGACAGTCTACTGTGGTGGGGGAGCTGCACCTGCCTGTCTATCAGGACCTGCAGCACGACATGCAGCGTCCACAAATAAAAGGACGTCAGTACGAATAAAGTACTGAGTATGTAAGGCAAGGAACCATAAATACGATCAGTAATGTAAGCAAGGATAGAGAATATACAACCTGTAACATCTTAGTACCTCTGAGGGCTACTTACATGAAATGCATGATACATATGTATAAATACATAAACCTTTAAAGCATTCGCCTCTGTGGGCATCATCATCATCATATCGTACCCGGCCATAATAGGCTCGGTAGAATCGTACCCGGCCACGTGGAGCTCGGTAAAACCCAACTGATCAGTGGTTGCACAATAGGTGCCGTACCCGGCCAACTATAGCGTGGCTCGGTAGAGTAAAATAGATACATATATATAATGCATGCTCGACTCATGGAATCACATTCTAAACCTTTCGGAGTGACGTAAGGTCGGTATCCTCTGTACACGTTATTAGGACTAACTCTTCACTATGAACCTTATAAGAATCAGGAAGTACCAATAACATTGATAACATAAGAATAAGAGAAGCAACATTAACATCAATCGTTCCATAAGAGGGAAAACAATGTAAGTACTGCTAGCTTCTAAGAGTAGAGTATCTTGGAAGCTCGTTCATTACATTATGTACAATCGGAGTCGTGCAAAAGAAGGAAAGGGATAGCCTCACATACCTTGTATATACTGCCCCAATCTCAAGCTATGCAATTGTCAAAACTCCTTAGTCTACAATAAGAGAAACGATACTATCGTTATCATTTAAGCGTCATAACTATTATGTATCGACCACAACCTATTTTACGATGAAACGGACAACACCTCCCCTATATATATGACCTCACACCATTCAAAACAATCACCAAATAGCCCAAACAACATCAATAATAAACATATTGAGCCTCCCAAAACAGTCCACGCACAACCTTATTACATCATACATACGACGACCACCGTAGTCATGTCAAACGACTCAGAAATATTACGAATAACTATCATCCCATAACCCTACATATATATGGTGTTTCTCCACACCCTTCCTCCTCCAAAACTCCACAAAACAGTAGTAAAATACGCAGCCCAACAGCAACGCAAAACAGTCCACAAAACAATAACATTACTACCAAGCCTTTCGATATATATTTCACAAGTTCTAGCTTCAATGGCTTAGCCGCAACTTGGATAATCTTAAATACATATAGAGTAAGAGGTTCCTTACCTTTATACAGAAAGAAAAACTCCAATTTGACCTTAAATTTCCATGAAATATCCCTCCAATGCTGCCACAACAACAAAAAAGCGAAACTAGCGATCAATTAGTGTTTTTCGGCACTAGAATCACTTTAGAAGGCTTGAAATCACCTAGGATTGATATTAAGAACATGAGGGAGTATTTACAGAACATAAACCCTTTAAAACAACCTCCCACACGAGCTGGAACGACACAAAAATGAGCAACAACAAGAAGAACAAGAGACTTACTAGCGCCACGGAATTCCCGACACTTGATTTGTGTTGTTTGCCCTTTTTTGGGTCTTGAATCTTGAGAGAACCTTGAGAGGATGTTCCTAGGGTTCTAAGGTCTGAAAATAGTGAGAAGAAATGACTTAAAACGGGTTGGAGGCATCCTATATAGGTCCAAATATCTTAAACCGCCTTAGTGGGCCCCATAGAGAGGTGCTTGGCGCAGTCTCGTGAAAATGTGAATATCTCTCTACTCCGAGATCGTATCGATGAACGGTTTAATGCGTTGGAAACTAGACTCATAGATCTTTAATTTGGTTGGTAGATCACCCCGTAATTCCTTGTAAATTATGAGAAAAGATTAGAAACATTTGACCTAATGTTTAAGTAAAATTATGAACCTAAGTTGCGACAACTTTTGTCGACTTTTGTTTCATAACTCGTTTGACTTCAAGACTTATGATACGGATATTATATGATTAAAATACCTTAATAAATGACCTCTTGAGTGTATTAAGCACCGCTAGATTACCTGAAAATACGAGTTACAACATCCTTGATTCGTTTAACTTCTAATACTGGTTAATCACCCTTATACACTCTTGTATCACTTAAGACCAATAGGATTGACTTCTTATCATCTCAAAGATAATTCCTTCTTGGATTTATGTTAACTAATATATGGCATGAACTAACACATGTGGATATGGGTTGTAACACCCTCCCCCCCTTAGGAACATTCGTCCTCGAATGTAAGGGTTTATGGGGAGTTTAAATCATCGTGGCGAGCACCAACGTACATTTCATCTAACCTTCATTATTATCTTTTAGGGCTGACGAGATCAATATAAATGGTAGACCTAGATCATGGACAACCAGCAATAAAATATGACGGCATGAACATACATAGCAGGGGATGACCAGACAATCAAGAAACTACATATAAGGTATGAGCTACCACGCTACTATGAAAGACTATACAACAAAAACTAGCCGACAAGGCATACCAAACTATACATGAGCCGACACCTGTCTATGAGCCTCTAAAAGAACATAAGTGTTGCAACATAGCCGGAACAGGGCCCCGACATACCCATAATGTCTATAACAAAAATTGCATACCAAGACCAAGGCAAGTCCGGAGAAGGGATCTCGCCAATCACCGCTGAACTGGACAGTCTACTGTGGTGGGGGAGCTGCACCTGCCTGTCTATCAGGACCTGCAGCACGACATGCAGCGTCCACAAATAAAAGGACGTCAGTACGAATAAAGTACTGAGTATGTAAGGCAAGGAACCATAAATACGATCAGTAATGTAAGCAAGGATAGAGAATATACAACATGTAACATCTTAGTACCTCTGAGGGCTACTTACATGAAATGCATGATACATATGTATAAATACATAAACCTTTAAAGCATTCGCCTCTGTGGGCATCATCATCATCATATCGTACCCGGCCATAATAGGCTCGGTAAAAAAAACGTACCCGGCCATCATAAGGCTCGGTAGAATCGTACCCGGCCACGTGGAGCTCGGTAAAACCCAACTGATCAGTGGTTGCACAATAGGTGCCGTACCCGGCCAACTATAGCGTGGCTCGGTAGAGTAAAATAGATACATATATATAATGCATGCTCGACTCATGGAATCACATTCTAAACCTTTCGGAGTGACGTAAGGTCGGTATCCTCTGTACACGTTATTAGGACTAACTCTTCACTATGAACCTTATAAGAATCAGGAAGTACCAACAACATTGATAACATAAGAATAAGAGAAGCAACATTAACATCAATCGTTCCATAAGAGGGAAAACAATGTAAGTACTGCTAGCTTCTAAGAGTAGAGTATCTTGGAAGCTCATTCATTACATTATGTACAATCGGAGTCGTGCAAAAGAAGGAAAGGGATAGCCTCACATACCTTGTATATACTGCCCCAATCTCAAGCTATGCAATTGTCAAAACTCCTTAGTCTACAATAAGAGAAACGATACTATCGTTATCATTTAAGCGTCATAACTATTATGTATCGACCACAACCTATTTTACGATGAAACGGACAACACCTCCCCTATATATATGACCTCACACCATTCAAAACAGTCACCAAACAGCCCAAACAACATCAATAATAAACATATTGAGCCTCCCAAAATAGTCCACACATAGCCTAATCACTCCATACATACGACGACCACCGTAGTCGTGTCAAACAACCTGGAAATGTTACGAATAACTATCAGCCCATAACCCTACATATATATGGTGTTTCTCCACACCCTTCCTCCTCCAAAACTCCACAAGATAGTAGTAAAATATGCAGCCCAACAACAACGCAAAACAGTCCACAAAACAATAACATTACTACCAAGCCTTTCGATATATATCTCACAAGTTCTAGCTTCAATGGCTTAGCCGCAACTTGGATAATCTTAAATACATATAGAGTAAGAGGTTCCTTACCTTTATACAGAAAGAAAAACTCCAATTTGACCTTAAATTTCCATGAAATATCCCTCCAATGCTGCCACACCAACAAAAAAGCGAAACTAGCGATCAATTAGTGTTTTTCGGCACTAGAATCACTTTAGAAGGCTTTTTATATTAAGAATAGGAGGTAGTATTTACAGAACATAAACCCTTTAAAACAACCTCCCACACGAGCTGGAACGACACAAGAAATGAGCAACAACAAGAAGAACAAGAGACTTACTAGCGCCACGGAATTCCCGACACTTGATTTGTGTTGTTTGCCCTTTTTTTGGGTCTTGAATCTTGAGAGAAGCTTGAGAGGATGTTCCTAGGGTTCTAAGGTCTGAAAATAGTGATAAGAAATGACTTAAAACGGGTTGGAGGCATCCTATATAGGTCCAAATATCTTAAACCGCCTTAGTGGGCCCCATAGAGAGGTGCTTGGCGCAGTCTCGCGAAAATGTGAATATCTCTCTACTCTGAGATCATATCAATGAACGATTTTATGAGTTGGAAACTAGACTCATATATCTTTAATTTGGTTGGTAGATCACCCCGTAATTCCTTGTAAATTATGAGAAAAGATTAGAAACATTTGACCTAATGTTTAAGTAAAATTATGAACCTAAGTTGCGACAACTTTTGTCGACTTTTGTTTCATAACTCGTTTGACTTCAAGACTTATGATACGAATATTATATGATTAAAATACCTTAATAAATGACCTCTTGAGTGTATTAAGCACCGCTAGATTACCTGAAAATACGAGTTACAACATCCTTGATTCGTTTAACTTCTAATACTGGTTAATCACCCTTATACACTCTTGTATCACTTAAGACCAATAGGATTGACTTCTTATCATCTCAAAGATAATTCCTTCTTGGATTTATGTTAACTAATATATGGCATGAACTAACACATGTGGATATGGGTTGTAACACCCTCCCCCTTAGGAACATTCGTCCTCGAATGTAAGGGTTTATGGGGAGTTTAAATCATCATGGATTCCAATGGAAATTTCCGATCAATTTTCCCCTATAAAATGGTCACTAGCAAAACTTGCAAGTAATTAAGCCCAACATATGGCTTCACAAGGCTACACAAAGCATTATGCGTATTTACATTATCTACATATCACCATTTTGTATTAAGGAGGAGTATTCTCAAATTATTGCTTACCTCATAGAGCCGTTTCACCTTCCAATGTATCCTGTCTTCCACCAGCATCCTTGTTATCTTCATTCTGGAATAAGTAAGGGTATTTAGACTTCATCTCCTCTTCTGCTTCCCATGTCATTTCTTCCATATTTTTGTTCCTCCACAATACTTTGACGGAAGCTACATCTTTTGTTCTCAGCTTGCGGACTTGCCGATCTAATATCGCCACTGGCACTTCTTCATATGATAGGTCCTCTGTAACTTGTACATCTTTGATAGGGACGACTCGAGAAGGGTCTCCAATACATTTTCTCAACATAGATACATGGAATACCGGGTGGACAAATTCCAATTCGGATGGCAATTCTAACTCATAAGCAACCTGTCCAATCCGTCGAAGAATTTTATACGGCCCGATATACCTTGGACTCAGCTTACCTTTCTTCCCAAAACGCATAATACCCTTCATTGGTGAGATCCTCAGGAAAACCCAATCACCAACCTCAAACTCTAGATCACGACGTCGGACATCAGAATAAGATTTTTGCCTGCTTTGTGCCGTCCTCAATCGCTCCTGTATCACTTTCACCTTCTCAATAGCTTGGTGAATCAAATCTGGCCCATATAATTCTGTTTCACCGACTTCGAACCATCCAACTGGTGATCTACATCTCCTCCCGTATAGTGCCTCGTATGGGGCCATTTTAATACTGGAATGGTAGCTATTATTATAGGCGAATTCTATGAGTGGAAGATGATCATCCCAATTCCCCTTAAAATCTAGAACACATGCTCGTAGCATATCTTCCAGTGTCTGAATGGTACGTTCAGCCTGTCCGTCAGTCTGCGGATGAAATGCAGTGCTGAGATTTACCTGTGTGCCTAAACCCTTCTGGAAAGACCTCCAAAAGTTAGCCGTAAATTGAGCTCCTCGGTCTGATATAATAGATATGGGCACACCATGAAGCCTAACAATCTCCTTGATATACAACTTTGCATAATCTTCAGCCGTGTAAGTTGTCTTCACTGGCAGAAAATGGGCACATTTTGTAAGTCGATCAATTATCACCCAGATGGAGTCAAACTTATGATAAGAGCGAGGTAATCCAATAATGAAGTCCATATTAATCACCTCCCATTTCCAGGTCGGAATCTCTATATTCTGAAGCAATCCACCGGGTTTCTGATGTTCTATCTTTACTTGTTGACAATTGGGACACTGGGCTACAAATTCTGCAATAGACTTCTTCATATTATCCCACCAATACTGCTCCTTGACATCATGATACATCTTTGTCGAGCCGGGATGGATGGAATATCGGGATTGATGAATCTCATTCATAATCTTCTCTCGCAACCCTGCCACATTAGGCACACACAATCGGCTCTGGTATCTCAGTGCCCCATCTTTTCCGATCCCAAAAGCCATACTTTTACACTGTTGAATGCTTTCTCTTAATCGTACTAAGATAGGATCTTCATATTGCCGTGCTTTTACCTCGACTACCAAAGATGATTCTGATGTATTCTGTACAGTAACACCTCCGTCATCAGAGTCTAACAATCTGATTCTCATATTGGCTAGCTGATGAAGCTCTTTAGTCAACCCCCATCTACCTGCCTCAATATGTACTAAGCTTCCCATTGATTTACGGCTGAGAGCGTCTGCCACAACATTGGCTTTACCGGGATGATACAATATCTCGACGTCGTAGTCTTTCAATAATTCAAGCCACCTACGCTGCCTCAAATTCAACTCTTTCTGCTTGAAGATGTATTGTAAACTCTTGTGATCTGTGTAGATGTCAACATGGACGCCGTATAAGTAGTGCCGCCATATCTTCAAAGCATATATTACTGCAGCCAATTCCAAATCATGGGTTGGATAATTCTTTTCATGCTTCTTCAATTGTCTTGATGCATAAGCAATCACATTCCCACGCTGCATCAATACGCACCCCAAACCTATACCTGAGGCATCACAATATACCACATAACCTTCTGTTCCTTCAGGAAGAGTGAGCACTGGTGCAGATGTCAATCGATTCTTCAACTCCTGAAAACTACGTTCACAAGTGTCAGACCACTGGAATTTGGTAGCTTTTTGTGTTAACTTAGTCAATGGTGATGATATAGAGGAAAATCCTTCTACAAACCGCCTATAATATCCTGCTAGCCCTAGGAAGCTGCGGACTTCTGATGGTGTTGTAGGTCTCGGCCAATTCTTTACTGCATCGATCTTCTGAGTGTCGACACTAATACCCTCATCAGATATCACATGGCCAAGGAATGCTACTGAGTTCAGCCAGAATTCACATTTGGAGAGCTTAGCATATAACTTACGATCCTGAAGCGTCTGTAATACTATCCGCAAGTGGCCCGCATGTTCCGCCTCCGAACGAGAATACACTAGAATGTCATCAATGAATACAATCACGAACACATCAAGATAGGGCCTGAATATAGTATTCATGAGATCCATAAAAGCTTCTTGGGCATTTGTTAGCCCGAACGACATCACCAAGAACTCAAAGTGCCCATATCTTGTCCGGAAGGCCGTCTTTGGAATATCCTTCTCCTTAACTCTCACTTGATGATACCCTGAACGTAAATCAATCTTGGAGAAATACTTGGCACCCTAGAGTTGGTCAAACAGGTCATCAATTCTTGGAAGTGGATACCTGTTCTTTATAGTAAACTTATTCAATTGTCGATAGTTGATACACATCCGTAACGACCCGTCTTTCTTCTGCACGAATAGGACTGGCGCACCCCAAGGTGAAGTGCTAGGCCTAATGAAGCCCTTATCCAGCAAGTCCTTCAATTGCACCTTCAACTCTCGCAACTCTGCTGGGGCCATTCTGTATGGAGGGATAGAGATCGGTTGAGTGTCAGGCAACACATCAATGCTAAACTCAATCTCGCTTTTAGGAGGAAGGCTTGGGAGTTCATCTGGGAAAACATCTGGAAATTTATTGACCACGGGGATTGATTGTAGAGTAGGCGGCTTCCCCTCCGCATCCTTAACGTGAACGAGATGATAAATGTAACCTTTTGAGATCATTTTCCTTGCCTTAAGATAGGAAATAAACCTACCTTTCGATGTAGCAATGTTCCCTTTCCATTCAATGACGGGTTCACCCAGAAATTGGAACCTAACCATCTTCGTACGACAATCAACATTTGCATAGCATGAGGCCAACCAGTCCATTCCCATTATCACATCAAAATCAACCATTTCTAACTCAAATAAATTTGCCGAGGTTTGACGACTACAAATCATCACAGTGCAACCTCTATATACCCTTCTAGCAATCATAGAATCTCCTATCAGATTAGATACCGCAAGGGGTTTACTTATCAATTCAGGTTCAATGCCAAACTTATTAGCCACAAAGGGTGTAACATGTGATAATGTAGATCCCGGATCAATCAGCGCATATACATCATAAGAAAACACAGTCAATATACCTATAACAACATCTGGAGACAACTCGAGATCCTGTCGACCTACTAGAGCATAGGTTCGATTTTGAGCACCACTCGAACTCGGCACTGCACCTCTACCCCTACCACGACCTGTCGACTGCTGAAAACCCTGTGCTGGAGGTCGAACTGATGAGGAAGAACCAGACACAGATCCAGTCGGCTGAGCCATACCATCACCTCCTCTATTAGGACAATCCCGCATCATATGGCCAGACTGTCCGCACGAATAGCACGCATCAGTACCTCGACGGCACAGTCCAAAGTGGGCCTTGCCGCAATGATCACAACGTGGTGTTGTGGGTCTTGTCTGACTAGTATCCCTGTGGTGTTGCAAGCCTGATGCCTGCAAACTCTGACCTGGACCAGAATGGGTAAATCGATCATATTGAGGCCTCTGAAACTATGGGGGAGCACTAGCTACAGGTGGCGCCGAACTCCTCGAAGACTGGGG
Source organism: Nicotiana sylvestris (assembly GCF_000393655.2). NCBI lineage: Eukaryota > Viridiplantae > Streptophyta > Magnoliopsida > Solanales > Solanaceae > Nicotiana > Nicotiana sylvestris. Next base: position 172,624,451 of record NC_091065.1, read on the forward strand.
CTTGACGCTGCCTCTGAAGTCATTAGAATACCTTGCAAATCTCGCCCTCTTATGCTGGCCCCTATCCTGCTCCCTATGTGCCCTTTGCTGGCGCTTACGATCCTCTAAGGTTTGGGCATAAGCCTGAATACGGGAAATATCCATGCCCTCCACCAAGGAGGCTGTCGTGCACTCATTTATCAGATGTGGTCCCAATCCGTTCATGAACAAATGCACCCTATCACTCATCTCGGCCACTATATGGGGAGCATACCTTGATAAAGAATCGAACTACATACTGTACTCTCGCACACTCATATTACCTTGTCTAAGGTTCAAGAACTTATTTGCTCTAGCTCGTCGTATCTCAACTGGCAAGTAGTGACGAAGAAAGGCCTCAGAAAATTCCTTCCACACAGCAGGAGGAGCGTTCAAACCCCTGGATCTCTCCCAACTATCATACCAGAGAACCGCTAAATCTCGTAGCCGATAAGAAGCTAAATCTACTGCCTCTGTATCACTAACATGCATAACCCGAAGTGTACGATGAACCTGGTCAATAAAAGTCTGAAGGTCCTCCTTGGGGTCTGATCTGGTAAACACTAGAGGGTCTAAATTAATAAAATCACAAACTCTCTTACTAACTGGTTTCTCAGCAGCACCTGTATTCTGCCTCTGAGCCTGAGCAGCTACCAAGCTAGTCAATATATGCAAAGCATTCTGCATATCCTGGTCTATAGTGCCAGACGGAGGAATTGGAGGTGCTGGGTGCCTCCTAATATCCTCTGGAGGAGACGGGGAAGATGAGGTATGAGACGACATCTCACTCTGAGCCTCACTTTGGCCTGCTCTGGCTTGGGGCACCTGACTGGTACCCTCTCCCGCAGCTGTATCAAGCCGTCTACTAATTGTTTACTTCCTAGTCAAAGGCATCGCTGAAAGAAAATAGGGTGAATATTAGAGACAAACACTTACGACTCAACTCTACGCACGATCTAGATTCAGGAAGGAAGTAACAACCCTAGATCTCATGTAGCCTCCTGATTATAAATGTGGCGCGCTACACATCCATAATCAAGACTCTACTAGACACGGCTCATAGACAACCCCTAGGACAGACTTGCTCTGATACCAAGTTTGTCACGACCCAAACTGAAGGGCCATGACTAGCACCCGACCACACTTGCCGAGCACCAACGTACATTTCATCTAACCTTCATTATTATCTTTTAGGGCTGACGAGATCAATATAAATGGTAGACCTAGATCATGGTCAACCAGCAATAAAATATGACGGCATGAATATACATAGCAGGGGATGACCAGACAATCAAGAAACTACATATAAGGTATGAGCTACCACGCTACTATGAAAGACTATACAACAAAAACTAGCCGACAAGGCATACCAAACTATACATGAGCCGACACCTGTCTATGAGCCTCTAAAAGAACATAAGTGTTGCAACATAGCCGGAATAGGGCCCCGACATACCCATAATGTCTATAACAAAAATTGCATACCAAGACCAAGGCAAGTCCGGAGAAGGGATCTCGCCAATCACCGCTGAACTGGACAGTCTACTGTGGTGGGGGAGCTGCACCTGCCTGTCTATCAGGACCTGCAGCACGACATGCAGCGTCCACAAATAAAAGGACGTCAGTACGAATAAAGTACTGAGTATGTAAGGCAAGGAACCATAAATACGATCAGTAATGTAAGCAAGGATAGAGAATATACAACCTGTAACATCTTAGTACCTCTGAGGGCTACTTACATGAAATGCATGATACATATGTATAAATACATAAACCTTTAAAGCATTCGCCTCTGTGGGCATCATCATCATCATATCGTACCCGGCCATAATAGGCTCGGTAGAATCGTACCCGGCCACGTGGAGCTCGGTAAAACCCAACTGATCAGTGGTTGCACAATAGGTGCCGTACCCGGCCAACTATAGCGTGGCTCGGTAGAGTAAAATAGATACATATATATAATGCATGCTCGACTCATGGAATCACATTCTAAACCTTTCGGAGTGACGTAAGGTCGGTATCCTCTGTACACGTTATTAGGACTAACTCTTCACTATGAACCTTATAAGAATCAGGAAGTACCAATAACATTGATAACATAAGAATAAGAGAAGCAACATTAACATCAATCGTTCCATAAGAGGGAAAACAATGTAAGTACTGCTAGCTTCTAAGAGTAGAGTATCTTGGAAGCTCGTTCATTACATTATGTACAATCGGAGTCGTGAAAAAGAAGGAAAGGGATAGCCTCACATACCTTGTATATACTGCCCCAATCTCAAGCTATGCAATTGTCAAAACTCCTTAGTCTACAATAAGAGAAACGATACTATCGTTATCATTTAAGCGTCATAACTATTATATATCGACCACAACCTATTTTACGATGAAACGGACAACACCTCCCCTATATATATGACTTCAAACCATTCCAAACAATCACCAAATAGCCCAAACAACATCAATAATAAACATATTGAGCCTCCCAAAACAGTCCACGCACAACCTTATTACATCATACATACGACGACCACCGTAGTCATGTCAAACGACCCAGAAATGTTACGAATAACTATCATCCCACAACCCTACATATATATGGTGTTTCTCCACACTCTTTCTCCTCCAAATCTCCACAAAACAGTAGTAAAATACGCAGCCCAACAGCAACGCAAAACAGTCCACAAAATAATAACATTACTACCAAGCCTTTCGATATATATTTCACAAGTTCTAGCTTCAATGGCTTAGCCGCAACTTGGATAATCTTAAATACATATAGAGTAAGAGGTTCCTTACCTTTATACAGAAAGAAAAACTCCAATTTGACCTTAAATTTCCATGAAATATCCCTCCAATGCTGCCACAACAACAAAAAAGCGAAACTAGCGATCAATTAGTGTTTTTCGGCACTAGAATCACTTTAGAAGGCTTGAAATCACCTAGGATTGATATTAAGAACATGAGGGAGTATTTACAGAACATAAACCCTTTAAAACAACCTCCCACACGAGCTGGAACGACACAAAAATGAGCAACAACAAGAAGAACAAGAGACTTACTAGCGCCACGGAATTCCCGACACTTGATTTGTGTTGTTTGCCCTTTTTTTGGGTCTTGAATCTTGAGAGAACCTTGAGAGGATGTTCCTAGGGTTCTAAGGTCTGAAAATAGTGAAAAGAAATGACTTAAAACGGGTTGTAGTCATCCTATATAGGTCCAAATATCTTAAACCGACTTAGTGGGCCCCATAGAGAGGTGCTTGGCGCAGTCTCGCGAAAACGCGAATATCTCTCTACTCCGAGATCGTATCGATGAACGGTTTAATGCGTTGGAAACTAGACTCATAGATCTTTAATTTGGTGGGTAGATCACCCCGTAATTCCTTGTAAATTATGAGAAAAGATTAGAAACATTTGACCTAATGTTTAAGTAAAATTATGAACCTAAGTTGCGACAACTTTTGTCGACTTTTGTTTCATAACTCGTTTGACTTCAAGACTTATGATACGGATATTATATGATTAAAATACCTTAATAAATGACCTCTTGAGTGTATTAAGCACCGCTAGATTACCTAAAAATACGAGTTACAACATCCTTGATTCGTTTAACTTCTAATACTGGTTAATCACCCTTATACACTCTTGTATCACTTAAGACCAATAGGATTGACTTCTTATCATCTCAAAGATAATTCCTTCTTGGATTTATGTTAACTAATATATGGCATGAACTAACACATGTGGATATGGGTTGTAACATCCGTACTCAAATTTCTCACTTCAATTGGAAAAACTCTTTAACCCACGATTCATAACACACATATCTTTCGGGGGTAGAAAGGAGTGTGATTGTATTCTTGTGTATGATGTGTAATTAAAGTTTTGAATAAACTATAATTGAGATTGAAAGCATCTCATATCTCTAATTTTAATTCCTTTTTATAAATATCATCTTCTCAATTTCTATAATAACAATATTTTTATTATACAATTTGTGGTATAATATTTATGAGATTTCTTTTAGAAAATTATCTTACTTACACAATCGCAATGCGCGTACCAAAGACTGGTACTGATAATAGGTGAATTGGACTATAATTAGACCCTAAAGAACCACCTTCTTATATAGTGTTTATGGTAAAAAGTGATAACAGAATGCTCTAATTAGTGATTTTCATGCTTTGCAGGCTATATACAATAAAAGCAGTCTTTGGAGTACTTTTGGGATCAATTACGGAGAAAAAGAGGCCAATCTTACAATATCCGCTAAGTGCACCACGCGAAGGCAGCAAAACCAGAACTGGAGATGGACTGCCGCGGTCCTGGCGTAACCGCGGTCGGACCACGGTAGAAGGCTGTTGCGGATTCTAAGAGGCTAGTTGGCCGCGGTCCTGGCATAACCGCGGTAGGACCGCGATAGGAAGCGGAAAATTGAGGGACTGAAGTGCAAAATACAGGATTTTTAGCCCAAAACCCTATATTAAATAATAGAACTCGCCCAAGGGAGGCATGTAATGTTTTAGAGAGTACTTTGGCAAGAAAAACAAGTGTGAGAGATCACCCAAAACATCATATTTTCTTCTTCTCTTTATTTTTCTGGGAATTTTGATCATGAATATTTTCATAGTTTATTTACCCATTGTCATGAGTAGCTAAATCCTTTGTCTAGGGTTTTGATGGAACCTATTGAAGGATGAACTTCTTGATTATGTTAATATAGTTTGCCAGTTTAATCTCTATTTGTTCAACTACGTATTTGTTGTAGTTAATTGACAGGATCCTCAATTAGCTGTGCCTAATTAGTATGCATAACTCGAGAGAGAGTGCATATTTAGGTAATTGTTGAACAGCATCACTCCCAAAGTATAAGAGGGATCTATAACTGCGGGTTTAAAGGTGGGATTAGGGATAACGAAGTCTTGGGTGCAATCTAAAGGGAACTGTAATAAACAAAGCCAACTAGCGTATCTCGGAAGAGTGCGTCTAGTAAATTATCGTGATTACTCGGGAGAGATTCACGGTAAAAAGAGTGTTCATGATTGATAGAGATGTGTTGGTAAATCTATATGAAACATAAACAGAAGGGATTCCATCAATAGGGGAAATCACTACCTTAGAACCTTCTCATTATTGTTCACAACTTAAGCATATTTAGTTTACAACTGTTTATTGACTTTCAATCTTAGTTATTAAATATACCATCAACTGTTATTCACAACGTTTGGGGAAGTTGATTCTAAAGAATTTAGTAAGTCCAACGAAAATAATTGATAGGTTAATTCTCTGTGAATTCGACTCTAGGCATAAATACTCAGGTTATTTTTGCAACGTCCGCATTGTCCTTTTATAAGGCATAGTTGGGCGTGACCAAATTTTTGGTGTTGTTGCCGGGGAATTAACGGTGTTATCTATTACAACTGAAAGAAGTACAAAAATTCTTATTGTAGTCATTTTTTCTCTATACCCAATTTTTACATTGAAATTTTAACGTTTGTTGACTTGGTTGCACAGGTGCATGCCTAGAAACTCATCGAGATCTGGTGAAGTATTTGAAGCATTATCAGATCCCGAGAAAGTTTTCAAGGCCTTGAATTGGGCTAATCGAAAAAACAAACAACAACCAACAACTGAACAATTCGAAACAGTCATGGGGGATCACGAGGAAAACCCAGCGCTACCAATAGTGCCAGAGGCTGCTCTCTATGACTGGGCACAACCCACAGCTGAAAATCTGTCCACAACCATTGTAGTTCCGTAGATACAGGCTGAGTCATTCCAAATACGAATAACATGCTGCACTTGTTGCAGAAAAAGGGACTATTTTCGGGGTCGCAAGTCGAAGATCCTCAGCAGCACTTGAAGAACTTCCTCTCTATCTACAAAACCCAAAGGCAGCCCAACGTAACTCCTGAAGCAATCAAGCTGTTATTGTTTCCATTCTCAGTGATAGGAGCTGCCCAGACTTTTCTAAACTTACTTCCCATAAATTCTATAACAACTTGGGATGAGTTAGTCAGGCAATTCCATAACAAGTTCCACCCACCCAATAAGACTGCTCAACAAATTGATGAAATTTTGAGTTTTAAACAGAGACCAATGGAGACACTGCATGAAACATGGGAGCGCTTTAAAGGGATGCTGGTTATATGCCCGCACCATGGTATTCCAGATCTAATGTTGGGGCAGCGGTTTTATATGGGATTGTCAGATAGCGTGAAGAACATTGTTGATGCTTCAGCTGGTGGAGCATTTTTGAGCAAAATATGGAGAGAAGGCCAGAGTCTGCTTGACAAGATGGCACAAAATTGGGGATGAACAACCAGGAATGCACCTATCACTCCAGTGGTTCACTCAATGCCCTTAGATCCATCCAACTCTATGGCTGAAAATATGGCCACCTTATTGACACAGATGAGTATACTCACCAAAAAGGTGGAAGAGTCAAGGCAGAAGCAGCAGGTACACATCGTAGATACTACCAATGGGGGTTTGTGTGCATCTTACATTAGTCAGCCAATCGGTAACCAATGGAATGCAGAACATGATCATCACCACTACCCTGAAGACATGAATTATGTGTCTAATTATGGAGGCCAGAGACAGGGTGGTCAGAATTGGGGCCAACAAAATTAGCAATACAGGCCAGTCCATCCACAGTTCAACAATGGAAACATGGGAGGTATGAGACCCCCCCCTAACAATATGGCACCATACCCAAGGCCACAGGGATATAATAATCAGAATCAGCAGCAATGGTATAACCCTTCTCAACAGCAGCATGGTGGAAGGGAGGAAGATGGGTTTGCTAGACTTGAGGCAATGATGCAGCATGTTATTGGGTCTAATGCAAAGATTAATGAGAGAGTGAATGCACATGATGCAGCAATCAAGAATATTGAAGTGCAAGTGGGCCAAATTTCTATGTCTCTGAACAATCGTCCTCATGGGACACTACCTGCAGACATCCAGATAAATCCAAAAGATCAAGGCCCAAAGCAGCTGATGGCGGTAAGTCTACGTAATGACAGAAATTTGGATGTAGAGAAAGAGAGGGCTCGAGAAACTAGACAAACTGAGACACTTATACCAGTGCCTATTGAGTTGGACGAGTCAACGAAACTGACGGAGGTGCCAGTCCAGCCTGCCCAGGAAGAAAATAGCATTCAGAATGCGACCGAGAAAGAAGCTGAGACAGTCCAGGAACCTGTAGTTGATATAGCAGCTGATAAGGATCAATCCCAGTTGATTGGGAAGAAGAGACCTCCTGCACCTTTCCCTCAGAGGTTGGCTAAGTACCAAAAGGAGGAGCAATACAAGAAGTTCTTCGAAATGCTGAAACAAATCCAGGTAAACATACTATTGATTGAAGCTTTGAAGGAGATGCCTGGGTATGCAAAAATGATGAAGGACTTGATGTCCCGAAAGTTTGATTTCCAAGACTTGGACACAGTTACTCTTGCTCAGACAAGTAGTGCAGTGGTGACTAAACTAATTGCAGAAAAGCTGTCTAACCCAGGGAGCTTTACAATTCCATGCACTATTGGTAATTTTGCTTTTGCTAAAGCACTATGTGATCTAGGGGCCAACATCAATCTTATGCCCCTGGCAATTTACAAGAGGCTGGGCATTGGAAGAGCTAGACCCACCTCTATGTTGTTGCAGCTGGCTGACAGGACAGTGAAACGACCCTCTGGTATCTTAGATGATGTGCTAATTCAGGTAGGGAAATTTGTGTTCCCTACAGATTTTGTGATCTTAGACTGCAGAGTAGATGAAGAGATTCCCATAATTTTGGGAAGACCATTCTTGGCCACAGGGAGAGCTCTCATTGATTGTAAAACCGGGGAGCTCAAGATGAGATTGAACAATGAGGAGATAACATTCAATGTGCAGAAATCTATGAGGCGACCAAGTGAATTCGCCAATTGTTCTCTTATTGATGCCGTGGATGTAATCGTAGAGACTGATGATGAGGTGCTAACCATTGAGGACCCCCTTGCTGCATGTTTAATGAATTTGAATGAGGTGAATGGAGAGGAACTGGCGGAATGAGTGTTGGCATTAGAGGGTAGAGGGTTCTGGGATAGAACTCTAGAATTTGAGCCCTTGCACTTGGAAAATCGAGAGACTCCTCCAGCCAAGCCATCTATCGAAGAACCACCAAAGCTGGAGTTAAAGCCATTGCCCAACCATCTCAAGTATGAATTCCTTGGACCTAACTCCACATTACCTGTTATTATCTCATCTAGTTTGTTAGATGTGCAGGCGCAACAACTCTTGCAGGTACTTAAGGAGTGCAAGACTGCCATTGGGTGGACCATAACAGACATAAAGGGGATCAACCCCGCCTACTGTATGCACAAAATTCTACTGGAAGAGGGACACAAACCTTTCAGGGAACACCAATGAAGGCTGAACCCTAACATGAAGGAAGTGGTAAAGAAGGAAGTAATAAAGTGGTTAGACGCGGGAATTATCTTCCCAATCTATGACAGCAACTGGGTTAGCCCAGTTCAATGTGTACCTAAAAAGGGTGGCATGACGGTAGTTAAGAATGATAACAATAAATTGATCTCTACAAGAACAGTCATGGGCTGGAGAATTTGCATGGACTATAGAAAGCTAAATCTAGCCATCCGGAAAGACCACTTCCCACTTCCCTTCATTGATCAGATGTTAGACAGACTGGCAGGGAGGTCACACTTTTGTTTTCTGGACGAGTACTCAGGATACAACCAAATCTCCATTGCACCGGAGGACAGAGAGAAGACCTCTTTCACTTGCCCTTATGGCATTTATGCCTTTCGGAGGATACCCTTTGGCCTATGCAACACACCCGCCACATTCCAACGGTGCGTGATGGCCATATTCACTGACATGGTAGAGGACATAATGGAGGTGTTCATGGATGACTTCTCAGTGGTGGGGAATTCATTTGATGAGTACCTGATATATCTGACGCGTGTGCTGAAACGGTGTATCGAGACTAACTTGGTTCTGAACTGGGAGAAGTGCCACTTCATGGTACAAGAAGGCATAGTCTTGGGGCACCGGGTGTCAAGCAAAGGAATTGAGGTGGATCATGCTAAAGTGGATATAATAGCAAAGCTACCTCCTCCAACTTCAGTCAAAGCAATCAGAAGCTTCCTTGGGCATGCCGGTTTCTACCGGAGATTCATAAAAGACTTCTCAAAAATTACCAACCCTTTCTGTAAGTTGTTAGAAAAAGATCACCCTTTCTTGTTTTTTGATGATTGTAGGGTAGCATTCGAGGAGTTGAAAAAGAGATTGGTCACAACACCTATCATTGTTGCCCCCAACTGGGAGCAACCATTCGAACTCATGTGTGATGTTAGTGACTACGCAGTGGGGGCAATGCTGAGACAACGGAAGGACAAGCTGATGCAACCAATCTACTATGCTAGTAGAACGCTGAGTGGAGCCCAGCTGAACTATAATGTGACTGAGAAGGAGATGTTGGCTGTGGTGTTTGCTTTCGACAAGTTTAGATCATATCTGATTGGTTCTAAGGCAATTGTATACACTGATCATGCAGCTCTCAGGTACTTGATTGAGAAGAAGGAGTCTAAGCCGCGCCTGATTCGTTGGGTGTTGCTGCTGCAAGAATTCGACCTTGAAATTCATGACCGTAAGGGCATAGAGAACTAAGTCGCTGATCATCTATCACGACTTGAGGGAGCTGAAAATGCAGTTGAGGTTGAAGATATTCTGGAAACCTTTCCAGACGAGCAGTTGCTCGCTACTAATCTTGAGGAAGCGCCATGGTATGTAGACTTTGCAAATTACCTAGCCTGCGATATAGTTCCCTATGACCTTTCATCTGTACAAAAGAAAAAGTTTTATCATGACTGCCGCATGTATTATTGGGATGAGCCTTACCTGTTTAGAATTTGTGTTGACAATATGATCCAGAGGTGTGTCCCCGAAATAGAACAATCTTCTGTTTTGCAGGCTTGTCATGCATCGGCTTATGGAGGACATTTTGGAGGAGTCAGGACAGCTGCGAAAGTGCTTGAGGCCGGATTCTTTTGGCCAACAGTGTTTAAAGATGCGCACCAATGGGTGAATGGCTGCAATGAATGTCAGCAGACCGGGAACATTTCCCGTCGCCATGATATGCCCATGAACCCAATTCAAGAGGTGGAAGTGTTTGATGTCTGAGGGATTAACTTCATGGGTCCCTTCGTCAGCTCCTATGGCAATAAGTACATACTTGTTGCTGTGGATTACGTGTCCAAATGGGTAGAAGATGCAGCGTTGACCACTAATTATGCAAGAGTGGTGGTGGGGTTTTTGAAGAAGAACATATTCACCAGATTTGGGACACCAAGAGCGATTATCAGTGACGGAGGCACTCACTTCTGTAATAGAGCCTTCGAGAAGTTGCTTGCAAAGTATGATATACGGCACAAGGTGGCTACCCCTTATCACCCGCAAACTAGTGGGCAGGTTGAAGTATCCAATAGAGAGATAAAGAGTGTGCTAACCAAGACTGTGAACGCCACAAGAACTGATTGGGCGAAAAAGTTAGATGATGCACTCTGGGCCTATAGAACTGCTTTTAAAACACCGATTGGTATGTCACCATATAAGTTGGTGTTCGGGAAGGCCTGCCATTTGCCAGTGGAACTTGAACATAGAGCGTGGTGGGCACTGAAACAGCTGAATCTAGACATCGAGGCTGCGGGCACAACGAGAATCACAGAATTGCATGAGCTCGACGAGTTCAGACATTTTGCTTTTGAGAGCACAAGGTTGTAAAAGGAAAGAATGAAGAGGTTGCACGACAAGAACATTGTGGAGCGAAATTTCAATCCTGGAGATATGGTGTTGCTTTATAACTCACGATTAAGGCTATTTCCGGGTAAACTCAGGTCACGATGGTCTGGACCATTTAGAGTGGTCGAAGTTTTCCCTTCAGGTGCTGTCGAGATTGCCACAGAGAAAGACTCTCGTATATTTAGAGTCAATGGACAGAGATTGAAACTATATGTGGGCATGAACGAACCAAAGGAAGTGTCTGAGCTATACCTGACTGAACCACAGAGGTCGAGCGAGCCTTAAATGCGCTCATCTGCATCGTGCCGCGATGTTAAATCAGGCGCTGCGTGGGAGGAAACCTACGAATGTATTGTAAGTGTAATGCATAACTTCATGAAAAAAAAGTAGCAGGAACACGCCCAGACCGCGGTCCCAGCGTAACCGCGGTCGGACCGCGATCAAATACCCCCTTTGAAAGAGGTCTACCGCGGTAGGACCACGGTTAAATACCCCCTCTGAAAGAGGTCTACCGCGGTGACCAGTGCGGGCCAGGAAAGTGGAGAGTTTTTTTTTCCTTCCCCCCCTCCCTTTTAATAAACCTAACCCCCCACTATTCCCCCAAACCCTTCTTTTCTTCAAACCACCCGCAACCCCCATCCCCTTCTCTCTTCTCTTCTCTCTTTCACACCATCTCCTATACCTCAAACCCCCATTGTTGCCCCTCATTTCTTCTCCATCTCTCTCTCTCCACAACCTATCCCTTCCATTCATCCTCAAGGCCAGCTTCTCTATTCTTTTCTCTTTCTTTTCCATAACTTAGTGTAATGATTAGTCTAAATTGGTTTCAATTAAACCCTAGGTAGTGTTTTAGTGTAATTTTTTTATTTTTTTTCTTTCTTTTCTTTCATTTTCTCCATTATTTGCTTCTTTTGGCCATGATTGATGCTTAAATGGTTGGGTTTTCATTGTGCTTAACTTGGGGGCAATTTTTTAGAATGTTTGGAGGCCTAAACAAATTTTTTAGGGTGAAGCTTGGTGGAGGGGCCTAAATGGCCGAAAATTGGGGTATGTTGTAAAATTTTGGAGCACTTTGTGCCTTTCTTAGTTTATGGTGGTGGTAGCATTTGACATGATTCACTTGTGGGAGATTGTGTGGGGTATTATATGGCGGAATTGTAGAATTAATAATGGTGTGAGGGAAAGAGTGGAGGTTGTCAACTTTGGGCGCCTTACTGATTGGGTATACTGGCATTGATTGACAAAAGGAAACTATTTGGGGCCATCAGGTGGCGAAGTCTGAGTACCCATCCGACTGGCACATGTTAGGATGCATCTGATTGTTACCCTGAATTGTCTGCAGGTAATATGGCCCGAAAAAAGCGAAAGATCTCGGCAAGCACTTCCCAAATGTCAATATATGATGCCACCAGGTTCCAGTCACAGGAGGCAGAGGACGCGTTTCATGCTAAAGCCACCAAAAGCTTTGTCCCTGAGATTCCTGTTGATAGGGCTACCCTCCGCATGGAAAAAGCAGACATGTATGAGGAAATCAGACGGAGGGAGATGGAGTTCTTGTTTGATGAACCTGAGACGGAAAACCCAATAATAGTCCGGGAGTTCTACGCGAACTGCCTGGAAAATTTGTGCCGGTCTGTGATTGTGCGGGGCAGGGTGGTAGATGCCTCAATTCTGAAGATTTGCCAGGTCTTGCAGCTGCCCCAGTTCACTGGTGACATTGATCATTACCACGACGCCCAATGGGTCACTTGGGACACTATGATTGAGACAATCTGCGTAGGGGGTCAACCAATCTGGCTACAGGAAAACATTACCCTTCACTCCAAGTCATTCACACATGGGGCTAAGTGCTGGTTCACCATTATTTGCAGCCGGTTATTACCCACGGGCAACACGACAGATGTGAACCACCTACGGGCTCTATTGGTGTGGTGCTTCGTCACCAAGAAAGACTTTGATGTGGCGAGAATTATTGGAGATGAAATGATCCTTTGGTCACCTCTGCTATCTAAGGGGTTTTACTTCCCCTCACTTGTGACGAGGTTGTGTCTGCTGGATAGTGTCTCCACCAATCCTACAGATGGAGCTTTGCCCGCAAAAGCAGTATTCAGAGCTTCAAAGATCATAGTGGGCAGAGATGCACCCACAACCATTGAGCTTGATGATGAGGATGATGCCCCAGCACCTATGGCACCATCTAGGAGATCCTATGATGGAGCCGGATCCTCTCGGCGACCCCATACTGGGGCAGGGTTCTCTAGATCACAGTCCAGCCGACCCATGTTGCATTCTTTGGAGGAAGAGGTGGCAGATCTTCGCTCCTCGGTGGATGGCCTGCATGTGCGTATGGATGCCATGTCTCAGCGGCAGGCCAGGTCTGAGAGCCAGATGATAGCTTGGTTCCGTGATTTGGGGAGGGCTTGTCATGTGGATCCCAGCACCGTCTCCGACTCTGAGTGATGCTCAAGGTAGTCTTCTTACCCTTCTGCACTTTATATGTGTTATGACATGGGGACATGCCATATTCTTTTTGTGTGGAGTGGGAGACTTGCTTTAGTGGTGTATTGTTAGTGTACATATACATTGAGTATGTTGTAGTTCTGTATCTTTGTTGTTGTGTATAATTGGTTGTTGAGGGTCAAAGTCGGGTCTAAAAAAAATAAAAATAAAAAATAAATAAATGTAGGAGACTCTTCTTGAGGACGGACCACTTGGACAGTACTCTTGAGGGAAGTAGTCCATTTAGATTTTTTTTTTTTATTTTTCTTTTTAGGTAGTGTAGTAATTCCTCCTTGGTTTTTCTTTTGACCACGATTCTTTTCCAAGGGCTTTTCTTGAACCGGGTTAGGTAGATTTTTCTTTAATATTTTTAGGACCCTTAGGACTCTATTGGACTAAGATGGGTGAGGGCAAGAATGCAACCCGTAATGTACACACCTGCAAATAACTAAAACGAACTTAAGGGTGCGACGTCTAGGCTCGTTTGTAAACTCGTAGTTTTATGCCTTATTTCTGCACACCTTGTCTTTCTTGAACGCTCATGTGAGTGTATTGACAAACTAATTCGTAATGAGTTACATGCCAAGTGTGTGAGAGATAATACTTGTATTCTGTGCTTGCATGCGATACCTAGAACTTGCCCTGTGTGTTTGCAAAGCGAAATAGAAGCTGTTTGGCCTTAGAGATGATTGAGGAATTTCCTTGTGTAGCCTGTATAATTATGAATCCACCTGTACATATTGCCATAGTTAACCCCTTCGAGCCTGAAGCCTGTTCTTTGATAACCTTACAATAACCTACATCCCTGTGTTTGAATAGTTTGACTGTTTGAACCTGTACCTCCTAGAAGCACTTGAATCGTTAAAGAGCATATAAAAGTCAAAGTGTGGGGTAGTAATGGAGTGGGAAAAGAAAATCAGGAAAATACTTGAATGGTGCAATGACTGTTAAAAAATATAATAATAATAATAATAATAAAAAAGAGGTCAGTTGCACCTAAAGAAAAGTGGGGGTAGCCTATGAAACAAATGTGGAAGAATGATTGGGTTGAACATGGAAATTGGAATAAAGGGAACGATTGTATTAAAAGTGCTTAGGGAGGTTAGTCACTATATCCAAATATATCATACCCGTCCCTTAGCCTACATTATATCCAAATAAAGACCTCTTGATTTTGGACTAAACAACTCGATTAGTAGAGTATTACACTAAGGGCAAGCTTATGGTTTATCTGTATGACATGTGAATGTTCTTTGCTGAGAGTGAGTGGACTCGTTCTATCTATAGTTCCTTGTTGCTTGATTTTATGTGTGTGGAACTTCTCTCAGAAATATGATGTGAGGGCATGTGACTCAGGAAGAAAAAGCAAGTTTTCACCTCTGTTTAGAGTAACTAGAGTAAACATGAGTGTGGCATGGCATTAGAGTCTTCATCTGAGGTGTGGCTGTTGCACTGCTTAGATTGTTCTTTCATAATGGCGGGTGTGACATAAACTGGGTAATGCATCGAACGATTAGGCCTAGAAGTGTGGTTCAACTTGCTCAAGGACGAGCAAAGATTTAAGTATGGGGTGTTGATAATAGGTGAATTGGACTATAATTAGGCCCTAAAGAACCACCTTCTTGTATAGTTTTTATGGTAAAAAGTGATAAAAAATGCTCTGATTAGTGCTTTTCATGCTTTGCAGGCTATATACAATAAAAGCAGTCTATGGAGTACTTTTGGGATCAATTACGGAGAAAAGGAGGTCAATCTTACAATATCCGCTAAGTGCACCACGCGAAGGCAGCAAAACCAGAACTGGAGATGGACTGCCGCGGTCCTGGCGTAACCGCGGTCGGACCGCGGAAGAAGGCTGTTGCGGATTCTGAGATGCTAGTTGGCCGCGGTCCTGGCGTAACTGCGGTAGGACCGTGATAGGAAGCAGAAAATTGAGGGACTGAAGTGCAAAACACGGGATTTTTAGCCCAAAACCCTATATTAAACAATAGAACTCGCCCAAGGGAGGCATGTAATGTTTTAGAGAGTACTTTGGCAAGAAAAACAAGTATGAGAGATCACCCAAAACATCATATTTTCTTTTTCTCTTTATTTTTTTGGGAATTTTGATCATGAATATTTTCATAGTTTATTTACCCATTGTCATGAGTAGCTAAATCCTTTGTCTAGGGTTTTGATGGAACCTATTGAAGGATGAACTTCTTGATTATATTAATATAGTTTGCCAGTTTAATCTCTATTTGTTCAACTACGTGTTTGTTGTAGTTAATTAACAGGATCCTCAATTAGCTGTGCCTAATTAGTATGCATAACTCGGGAGAGAGTGCATATTTAGGTAATTGTTGAACAACATCACTCCCAAATTATAAGAGGGATCTATAACTGTGGGTTTAAAGGAGGGATTAGGGATAACGAAGTCTTGGGTGCAATCTAAAGTGAACTGTAATAAACAAAGCCAACTAGCGTATCTCGGGAGAGTGCGTCTAGTAAATTATCGTGATTACTCGGGAGAGATTCACGGTAAAAAGAGTGTTCATGATTGATAGAGATGTGTTGGTAAATCTATATGAAACATAAACAGAAGGGATTCCATCAATAGGGGAAATCACTACCTTAGAACCTTCTCATTATTGTTCACAACTTAAGCATATTTAGTTTACAACTGTTTATTGACTTTCAATCTTAGTTATTAAATATACCATCAATTGTTATTCACAACGTTTGGGAAAGTTGATTCTAAAGAATTTAGTAAATCCAACGAAAGCAATTGATAGGTTAATTCTCTGTGGATTCGACTCTGGGCATAAATACTCAGGTTATATTTGCAACGTCCGCATTGTCCTTTTATAAGGCATAGTTGGGCGTGATCAGGTACTATATTAAAAGCACGAAGGCCCTTAACGAAATGTCATTGGTCTTTTTTACCCTTTAAAAATAAGTTTCGCACTAAACAAAATAGTTATTTTATTAATTTTTTTAATATGTAGTAATAGACATTAATTATTTTTCCTAATATTTAGAAATTCAAAATCAACTAAATTTTGTGTAATTATGAACCTTTCTTATTTAAAAAAATAACATAAGGACTGTAAAATAAAATATGCATATAATAGCTTAATGAAATACAGTCTCCATACTCCATATGTTTTCTTCATTAGTATCGTTGTCTATTCAACACAATTAGCATAATGAGACTATCATACATCCTTCGTTTATAAGGGTAATTAACATATGAAGTTCTTGTGCATGAATAAATTTATATCTATATCTATACTATATTAAAATCACGAACATCCTTAGCGAAATATCGTTCATTTTTTTTACCCTTTTAAGTCGTTTTTGTCACAATCCAAAATCCGTTAAAGGTCGTGATAACGCTGGACACCACTGTCAGGCAAGCCAATACCAAGAAGTTAATTAATTCCTCATTTTAGTATTTTTAAAATTATTTTTTTTCCTTACATTAAACAATAAATAATGAACTTAACCGAGAAAATAATGATGTCTTTAACGAATTTAAATACTGAATAACCTCATAGTCATCCCAGAACCCGGTGTCACAAGTGCATGAGCAATTTCTAGGAAATAAAATATAATACAATAACTGTCTGAAATACAAATTGGACAAAAAAGAAAGTACAATACTCTGAAGGAGACTCTGCTAGCTGCGTGTCATCTCGAGATATGCAGCTCACCTAAGTCTCCGTATCAACCATGCCGCTGCGCCCAACGAGGCAAGTAGATATACATGTGTCTGTGCAACAAAAATGCACAACAAGTGTAGTATGAGTACGAAAATAACACGTACCCAGTAAGTATCTAGTCTAACCTCGAAGAAGTAGTAACGAGAGGTCGACTTCGACACTTACTAATGGTCCAATAATATAATCAGTTGTGGATTTATTAAAACAGCAGTAAACTCAAGGGATTCATGAAGCAAGTAAACAATCCTTCTGATAGCATGAGATTTCCAATTTCATATTTCCTCAATTATAAATTTATTTCAGGCCAGGAAGGTAATATTAATATTTATAAATTTCAAGGCAAGCAATGCAAGCATGTGCAAATCATGCTGAGGACGTACGATCCGATCCAACAAATATTTAAACTGAGCACTACCAAAGAGTCGAATGGCGCGAACCATAGATGCATCTATTACCCTGCTCGCGAATCATAGATGCGACGCGGTCAAATATAAATAAACACATCAAAAAGTCAATCAAGTATTCATCAGGGGATCAATTACCCAAAGAAATGGCAACTTCTCTTTAACGATCAAGAAAATGATGTTTAACTTCTTTAGAAATTCATTTACCAATTCGATATGATTTAAGCAACTTAAATTGTCAATAATGTTACAAATATTTCAAGTATAGCATGCTTTCGGGTCCTAGACTACCCGGACTTAAGCATAATAGTAGCTACGCACTGACCCTCGTTACCTCGTGCGTATGTAGCCTCCCACAATTAGAAGCACATATTTAATTATTTTACCTATAGAGATAATTCCCTCTTACAAGGTTAGAAAGGAGACTTACCTCGTCTTAAAGCCCACTTTCTGGTCACAATTTCTCTCTAAAGCCCCAACTTGGTGCAATTCAATCCGAAACTAGCCAAACAACGTGCAAATTAATTAAAAATATAATCCAATGCTTGAAATTTAAAAATTATAAAAAATCTCAACTCCGCTCGAAAAGTGACAGTGGGCCCATGTCTCGGAATCCAAAAAAACTCACAAAATCTGACAACTCATTCCGATACGAGTTCAACCATACCAATTTTATCAAATTCCGATAACAACTGGACCTCCAAATCTTGAATTTTCGTTCTTGAAAGTTTTGTAAAAATCTTGATTTCTTCCATTTAAATACGAAATAAATGATGAATATAACCATAGAATCATGAAGTATAATTACTTTCGGATATAGAACACTTACCCCAATCCATATAGTGAAAATCGCCTCAAAAATCACTTTAATCTGAGCTCCATAGCTCCAGATATAATAAAAATGGCCGAAACCTTGAAGTATAGCTTCTGCCCAGGAATTTACTCTTTGCGATCGCGAAGCACAACATTTCTCAGCCTAAACTTTTCCCTTCGCGATCACTGAAAATGCTTCGCGATCACCAAGAACAAATGCACAGCTCTTCCAGAAAGTTTCTAGTATAATGAACATAACTTTTTGTACAAAACTCCAAATTGCAAATAGTTTAACTTTTTGAAAACTAGATTCCAATTATTACAACTTTCATGCTTTTCTCATCTCCTACTTCCTTATAGATTACGAGATATAAGCTTCCAAACTCTGCCCTGTGCAACACAAATTTCTTCTTTGCGATTTCCAAACTCTTCCCGGATAGGCTGTAGTGTACCATTCATAACGTTTTGTACACAATTCCAAATGCCAAACAGTATGATTTTCCAAAAACTAGACACAAAGGGATGCAAATTTTATTTTTGGATCATCTCTAAATTCCTTATAGATTATAAGATACAACCTTCCAAATTTGGGTTAGTTCAGCAGAAACTTTCCTCTACGCGATCGCGAAAGGCCTTCCGCGATCGCGAATCACTGGCCAATTTCTCCCACTTTACTCATCGTGATCGCGACCAATTCCCCGCGATCGTGTAGTACCCTATTGTAGCCAAAAACCAGCAGCTAAAAATGACCTAGAAATGATCTGAAACCACCCCGAAACTCATCCGAGCCCCTCGGGACCCCGTCCGAACATACCAACAAGTCTCAAAACGTATCACGGACTTAATCGAGGCCTCAAATCACATCAAACAACGCTAAAAATACGAATCACACCCCAATTCGAGTATAATGAAGCTAAAAAAAATTCTAATTTCTACATTTGATGTCGAAACCTATCAAATCACGTCCGATTGACATCAGATTTTGTACATAAGGCACATTGGATATTACAGACCTACTCCAACTTCTAGAATCAGAATCCGACCCCGATATCGAAAAGTCCACTCCCTGTCAAACTTCTAAAAAATCTTCAAATTTATAACTTTCGCCAAATGACCCCGAAATGACCTACAGACCTCTAAATCCATTTCCGGATGCGCTCACAATACCAGAATTATCATATGGAGCTACTCCCAGACTCAGAATCTCAAACGGACATCGATAACATTGAAATACACCTCAACCCAAATTTATGAAATTCTTCCAAAATGCCAACTTCCACAATAGGCGTCGAAATGCTCCAGAGTCATCCTAAACCCGATCCGTACGTACTCCCAAGTCCAAAATCATCATACGAACATGTTGGAACCTTCAAATCCCGATTCCGAGGTCGTTTACTCAAAAATCATATTTTAGCCAATTCTTCCAACTTAAAGTTTCCGAAATGAGAATTTTCTTTCCGAATCAACTCCGAACTTCCCGAAATTTAATTCCGACCACGTATGCAAGTCATAATACCTGAAGTGAAGCTACTCAGGGCTTCAAACCGCTGAACGATGCGCTAGAGCTCAAAACGACCGGTCGGGTCGTTACAGTTTTTACAATAGACAAAATGTCAATTTAATTATTCTTCCTAATATTTAGGACTTTGAAATCACCTAAAATTTTCTGTTATTAAATCTTTACTTATTTTGAATTAAAATTATTGTCTTAATTATATATGAACCACTATCCTTTTGTGTATGAATTACATATTATGTAAGACTTTTTCGTTTCCTTATAGTTTCTCACAGCAATTTTCATATAAAAAATGTTTAGACATTTATTCTTCTCATAGGGAACTTATTCTTATAAAACAAAACGTCTATAGATTGTAACTATTAAAAGTAAGAGGTATTTACTTAATTAAATATTTTTTAATTATTGAATGTAATTTTAAAATATTATTCAAAAATTAATTAAGAGAAAAATTATTGTTTGAATAGGAATGTAGTTAAAAATTCTTTATATTTTCTAAGTTATTTTAACAACACAAAGTCCCAATGCAATAAAAAAAAACTTTGAATTAACTAAATAGAAAAAGAATCTAATTCAATTCTTTTTCAAAATCTTCATGTAAGTAAAATTATTTTTTAGGTTGATAAAACTCCTAAGTTACGTAAATTTATTTCCACAAGAAAAGCACTAGCGGTGAAAGGAATTAAAAAATAAAACAAAATTAGCTATATCATAGTGTTATTTGTTACTTATGTTTTGGGGAGTAGGTAACAAAAAATAATACTTTTTATCATATATTCCTACATAAGTCATCAAAAATCACAATAAAGTATATAAGAATTTTTACATGGCAATATTCTTTATTTATTGAACTAGCTAAATTGAATAAACATTTATCAATTTTAAGAACTTATATTTTTTTTTTAAATTTTTGTTCAATAGCTAAAACACATTATTTAATAGTAATTACTTAATTTTTTAAGATTATATATTCACTTATATAGGGTAAACGCACAAAGCGCATACCCTAAGACTAGTGATTATTAATGCTTATTACTGCTTTATTTAGTAATTATTTGGTCAATTTAATTATTTCTAAAAGTTTATAATATACTCTGCATCATGTCAAAAAATAAAACAATGGTTCCAAATTAGTGTTTTCATATTAGCTTGTCAAAAGATCACCGCGGCATACTAATGTCTCAATTGTTTGTACTTAATGGGGGGGGGGGGTGTGAATCAGAATTATTCAAATCTCAATCCATTAAGCACATTTATTTTTTAACTTTAAAATTATATGAATATGTCTGATTGGATCTGAATCGATCACACCTGTAATCAAGTCATAGTTTCGTCCGGACATTAAAAATCAAAGAATACACGTGTCTTTTTTCGCTCGCTCTTCTCTCTCCCCCTTCAATGATCAACTAGATGGCCAATTTTTTTTCCACTTAATCTTTACTTGGAATTCTCCATCTTATTTCCACTTTTCCAATGGTAACTTTTAGTTTTGAGATTAGGGTTTAAAAAGCCCCCTAGAAGACATGGCTAAAATAGAAGGATGTATTGATAAAAATTTTGTGTGTGTGGATGAGATGGATAAATCCCAGTACAATGAAGAGAGTTACTCGATAGTTTAAAAGCGTTGCTTTGAGTATTCTTTGTGGCCTTGGCTTCGTTCTCTTGTTAAGTATGTTTTTTCATCAATTAAGTTTGTTAAAATTTTATATAATTAGGAGTGGAGGAATCTTTGCATATTTATGTTTTGCATTGAATTTTTATACTTGAATTCTTTTCACTAAAGCAAAACTTTGTATATCAGTATATAAAATTTTACCTTATTTACACGAATAATTTTCTAATTAAAGAAATTAAAAAAAATAAGTTTTTAAGTAGGAACTTCTGAAAATACTTTAGACAATAATGAATGCAAGGCAATTCTTACAATGGAAGAAACAAGCCCTTGTTGGTACTGTAAATCTGGCCTCTATTTTTGCTGTCAATTTTTATTTATTTATTTTTTTTAATTTTTTTTTTGGTAACAAAAGATCTGTCAAAATTGATAAGTTGGATGTAATAAACGTACTGGTAGGCGGTCTTAGTAAAATTGCTTGTGTAATTTGTGGCTTCATAGTAAGATTATATTTTTGATAATGGTGGTGTCCAGGTCAGTTTGCGCGCACGTCGACTAGTTTTACAGGATATTTGTTATCTCCAATCAGTAAGAGGTACCAAATAACTCTAGCTATCAATTTTTGGAACATAGAAAGAAATTAATTAACATTTTTTGTCTTCGGTGGAAATTGAACCTGAATCTTCGTAGTAAAATGTTTTAAGTATCAAATATGTTTACCTAACTATTATACCACCATTTTATGTGTATGGGCTATCTTTCTTGGTTACGTGATTATTGTTGTTGGTTCCGATGTTGTTATAAGAAAATTTTGTATTGATAAGATGGTAAGAGCTACAACTAATGTTTCTTGTGAATAACTTTAAAGCATGTTATGCCATCAGTAGCAGCAATGCAACAATGCTTTCTTCACTTCTCCATAGTTTCTGATCTTCAGGCTATTATGGGGACGAGCTGTGTGTATTTTGGAGGGGTTCAACATCCGGAGAAAGAAATAATTTTAGCTAAGCCAGGATTCAACCAAGGAGACCTTTACCTTGGTGTACCATTATCAACAAAGAAACTGAACCTTAACCAGTGGAAGTCACTTGTTGACAAGACTACAGCTAGAATCACTTCTCGGACTGCCAAAAAACTCTTTTATGCAGGCAGGGTTCATTTGGTACAATCAGTTATTTTTGGGGTACAATCATATTGAGCTCAATTATTCATAATACCTTCAAAAATTCTGGCACTTATAGAGGCTTATTGTAGGAGCTTTGTCTGGTTTGGAACTAACACAATCACAAGGAAAACACTGGTAGCATGGGAAAGAATACGCTCTCCAAAGTACATGGGAGGATTAAATCCTAATCAACATCAAATTGTGGAACAAAGCTGATGTGGCAAAAATATGTTGGGACCTTGCTCACAAACACGACAAACTATGGATTCAATGGGCGCCAAACTGTTTACCCCAATATTGGGTAACAATTGAAATTATACGTGGTTTAAAGGATACGTGGTTTAATTCAACACGAATAATTAATAAACATAAAAAAAGGAATTAAAGATGAAACAAACAATCAAACCACTCGCAATGTTAAGGCAAGGACTAATCTTAGATTGAACAATGAGCTCGTCCTCGATTATGCCCTCGATTCAAGTCCAGCCGTGAATAAAAAATAGAACTAGTGAATAAAACTGTCAACAGTAACTTAGAGAATAAAAATAATCTTTTATTGCCTTGGAATGCGTGTTACAATGAGTCAGATTAAAGAAAAACTTTCCCTTTGTATAGTAGGAGAGTTTCAGTCCTAATGTAAGTCTAAAAAATATAAAGATCTTCTCCCGATAATTGTTGATCCATAATCGACATCGAGCGAGATTCACGCTTGATATCCGGTTGAGGGCAGGTATCACGTTCCTCTATCCCTCATGCATAACAGTTCACCGTATAACCCGAGGTCTAGAACTTACACTCGACTTGGGCGCATCGCTTTACCATATCCGATGTTAGATATACCGTTCACTCTTCCGGGGTCTCGATACGAAGGGTCTTTGACCTCGACTACAATCTCCCGGATACGTGCACCCCTTTGTTCACTCATCGGGGAATCGGGGTAAATGTTGTCCCTGATTTTACCCGTACACACAATCAATAATGCCTAACTTCAGACAAAATTTTGTGACATCGTATGTGGATTTTTGAAGTTTCAATCACTTATGTGTCAAGCTGTTTCGAAGCAACTATAATTACAGAAGTTTTATGAACTCAAGTCATGATTTAAATAGTAAAAATTGCATGTGGCGCCCTAATTGGTCGGCCTCATTTAAATATTTTTTTTTTCATTCCTATACACTATTGGAAACTTTATTACCCTAAATGTTCATGTTTAGTAAATTACCCTACCTACACAAGTTTTGTTTACAAAATATATACATTCCACCTTAAAAGGCTCCCAATCCATTATTAGTGCCTTCAATTAAGGGATTTAGGTACACCATTTTCCTTTTTTTCTCCTCTCTCCTCTCTTCTCTCTAGATTCTGTCTTTCTCCTTCATTTTCTCGAATTCCTACAACACAAATTAAAAGTCAGATACTTCCTTACAATACCAAATAGAATGCAAATAATTGCCACTCTTTTTAGTAGCAATCCACTAAGAAATGGATAAAATACCCATCAACAATTATTTAAAACTCTATCTTGGCACACTAACTCTTTTTCAAACAAACAGTTAATGATAATAGGCGGCACTTTCAGGTTAGAGTGGGTTATTCACAATAAAACAATGATGCAGTAGCATAAAAAAAATTAAATCCTTAATTAGTTAGTCCAAAATTTAATTTATATTAAGCTTCTACGACAAACTAAGCTTCTTAACTTGGTTTGAGATTGGTACAATCAAAACGTTACTTAATAAAACAAAACTTTAATATATATTTTTTACTTAGATCTGGAGTAGATATGGAGGACAAAGAGCCAATTTTGTCTATATTTTGATTAAAATTTTGTGGGTATGGGCAATTGGTTCACCTGTTGCGTTCAAAGGCGTGAGAAAGTCGCAGGAATCCCTAAATCTGGAATTATAACGTTTGCCAACTCTATAGGAACCAGTGGTATTATTCTTCATTCCTGATAACATGCGATGAAGACACCTTTGCCAAAGCCTCTCTCACCTCTTAGTTATATACAACTACAATATAATACCACTTAAATACAATTTTTATACTAATTTAAACAATATGTCTTTTGTATATTTTGTATCTAATTTATACATAGTAAAAATAAATTTCATACAACTAATTATATATTATACAATATATCTACAACTTTCACACATTATTTCTATCCAGTTAAATACAACTACAATAACATACAACTTAAATACAAATTTTATATATGTCTTTTATGTATTTTGTATCTGATTTATATATAGTAAAAATAAATTCATACAACTAATTATTTATTATACAACTTATCTACAATTTTCATACATTATTTCTACTCAGTTATATACAACTACAATATCATACAACTTAAATATAATTTTTATACAATGTTGTTCAACTTTCATACAATAGTTAAATAAATAAAAGAAAAATATATAAACAACAGAATATAATTTTTCTACAATTTTTCTACAATTTCTGCAGTATAATGTATGTCATGTCTTCTTCTTCTTCTTCTTCTTCTTCTTCTTCTTCTTCTTCTTCGTCGACGAGTTTCAATATGAAATTCAGCCAAAACCAAGTCTAATCTTCACCAAAACCCCTCAAAATGGAGATATAAACTCCAAACCATATTCTCAATTATTTGCAACAACACCCAATCCAAAAAAAATCATGATTTTTGAAAACTCAAATTCGAATTTAAAGCTTCAAAGCTTTTTAATGGCTGTCAATGGTGGAATTCTGTCACGACCCAAACGCCGATCCGGTCGTGATGGCGCCTCTCGTGAAGTCAAGGCCAGCAAACTAAAACCAATTCACCTTTTTAAAACAGTTAAACAATATAAAAGCAGTCTAAACATGATTTAATGATAATAAGTAGCGGAAATATAACCCGACACAGCCCAAACCGGAGTGTCACAAGTCACGAGCATCTACTAGGGTATAAATACAACTGAAAGTCTGAGTGTACAAATACAGACTAATGAATGAAGAGAGAGAGAGAGAAGAAGTGTTGCGAACGCCGGCAACTACTTGCTAAACTCCGATGACTCTGTCTCCGATCAACCAAACCCGCTACCGGGTGTATAAATACCTAAATCTGCACACAAGGTGCAGGGAGTAAAGTGATTACTCCAACTCAGCGGGTAATAATCATAAATAAAGTTTTAATGGTAAGAAATCACGTAAAGCATATCAAGGTGTCGTATAGAAGCAGTTCAAAAACCAGTAAGAAAGCACTGAAGCTGTAAAAATATCTTAAAACATCTTAACTCGGTTTAAACTTCTTTGAAAATGACTTTTTCAACAGTTACACAAATGAATGCAAAACAGATAGTGCAGATAAGCACAAAAATCCGCCCATCAGGCACAAATCCCATAGTTTAACAAGTAAATGACAAGTAAATATGAAAGATAAACACATAAAGGTTCGCCCCTCGGGAACAATGTCAACAACTCCGCCCCTCGGGCAATATCTCAGAATAATAACAGCCCCTCGGGCAATCACATAGAACGGTACCAGCCCCTCGGGCAAATCAGATAGAACAATACCAGCCCCTCGGGCTATCACATAGAACAATATCAGCCCCTCGGGCTATATATCACATCACAATGGGTACCTGCGCTTACTGGGGGTGTACAGACTCCGGGAGGGGCTCCTTACGGCCCAAGCGTAATATCAGGCCATCTCATGGCATCAAATCTAGGCCCTCCACCTCATATCAATCAACAAGCCACCTCGTGGCGTACATATCTCAGGACCTCAACATCATAATCAAATCAGTATCTCACTGCTGCGGCGCACAGCCCGATCCAAAAGTATCCTCACCATACAGGCCCTCGACCTTACTTAGTCAAAATCACATAAGCCACTCGGGCAATAGTAAAACATGATGTTCAACCCAAAATATTATTTAAAGTATCTTGAAAAGCAAAATAAACTTGGCTGAGTTTTGAAAACAGTGGAAAATAACATTACTGAGTTCAAGTATAAAGTGAAAACAGTGAGGAAATATCAACAAAAATCCCCGAAGGGTTCAAATAGCTGGCACTAGGCCCAAATATGGCATTCAGCCCAAATAATGATGATAGCAAATAGTTTTCAGTCAAATACGCGATAAAATCATCAATTGGGACATACCAAGTCACAATCCCCAATAGTACACGATCCCAAGCTTTTCATCAAGCGTGTGCCTCACCTCAATGTAGCACTACGATGTGCAATCCGGGGTTTCAAACCCTCAGAGCATCATTTACAATCATTACTCACCTCGAACCGGCTAAATCTCTAGCTCGCGACGCCTTTGCCCCTCAAATCGTCCCCCACGCGCGTCGAATCTATCCAAAATCAGAACGAGAAAATCAAAATATGCTAAGGGAACGAAGCCCAAGCGAAAACAATCAATAAAGGGCACAAATCCCGAAATTACCAAAAACCCGAGCCCTGGGCCCGCTTCTCAAAATTTAGAAATTTTTACATCAACGAAGGGTTCCTTATCTCCCCGCGAGTTCATGCATATTAACAACATCAAAATCGGTCCAAATGACCCCTCAAATCCCCATTTAAAGCACTCTTAAACTCAAGCCCTAAACCTCCATTTTTAGCCCTTTAATTCCTTCAATTTTAGTTTTAATGCATGAAATATTATCATAGAAGTGTGTTTTAGTTCCAAAATCCTTACCTTAACGAAGTTCCCTTGAAATCTCCCTTCCAAATCGTCCAAAAGCTCTCAAGCCAAAGTAAAAAATGGTGGAATAACTCAAACTCGCGAAATGAAATAACTTATATGCTCTGCCCAGGAAGACCCGCATATGCGGTCCAAAACCCACTTCTGCGGTACCGCATATGCGGTCAAATCCTCCGCTTCTGCGGAAATCACTTAAATACCAAATACCGCATCTGCAGTCCACTTGCCGCATCTGCGACTCCGCAGGTGCAGCCCATCTATCGCATCTGCGGTCACTGACCATTCCTCTCGAATCCACTTTTGCGACTCGCCTTCTGCACGTGCGGCACAGCACCTGCGGTCCCCAAACCGTAGGTGCGAAAACACTAGAAGCAGCAAAATCTATAGCAGTTGCAAATCATCTTAACCTCTCCGACAACCACCCGAAATCATCCCGAGGCCCCCGGGACCTTAACCAAAAGCACCAGCATGACCCAATACCTTATTCAAACTTGTTCCAATCATGGAAACACCTCAAACAACATCAATTCTACCAAATTACATCGGATTCAATCCTAAGTTTCTAAAATCTTCCGAAATACGCTTTTGATCAAAACCCCAAACAAACCACGTCCGAATGACCTAAAATTTTACACACACATCCCAAATGGCACAATGAAGCTATTGAAACTCTCAGAATTTCATTCCGACCTCTATATCAAAATCTCACCTATCGACGGATAACGCCAAAATCTCAATTTCGCCAATTCAAGCCTAAGCCTTCCACGGACCTCCAAAATGCATTTCAATCATGCTCCTAAGTCCCAAATCAACTAACGGAGCTAACCCAACCATAAAAATTCCGATCCGAGATCATATACAAATAAGTCAAATCTTGGTCAAACCTTTCAAATTTCAAGCTACAAATTGAACTGTTGTTCTAATTTCATTCCGATTACCCTGAAAACCAAAACCAACGATTTACATAAGTCATAATACATCACCCGGGGCAAGTCATGCCCGAGAACTGGCGAACAAAATATAAAAGCTCAAAACGACCGGTTGGGTAGTTACATCCTCCCCTACTTAAACATACATTCATCCTCGAATTGCTGAATAACCTCACCATCTACATACCCCGGGGTGATACCATGTCACCCTATCTTATATAGGTCCGATAACATAATGCAACTAAAATTTCACAATCCAACCTAGCACATAAACCTTAGAACCACATTTCCATTTTCGAAATCATCCATAAGGTCAGAATCTCACATCTATACTCTGAATAAGCCCGAACCAGCGGTAACCAATCATACCTACAACCTCGGATACAATTTCATGATAAACCACATAACTCAAACGCTTGTATCTATAACTTCTATTCACAGCAGTTGCCCACAACACCGAATACCGGTAGAAAATCTCTTATCAACTAAAATCTCATTCCAGCACTTTCATATACTACCAATGATAAATGAAACACGCAATAAGCCATAACCATTTCCCAGATCAACCATTCTTGAAGCCATTTCTCCTTTGGCAAATGCCACAACAAATTTCTGAGCCGAAGTTCGATATTATCCTTCTAACATGCTGAAATCGAACCCGTTCGTATTCATTAATGATCCCAATGATCTCATCTAATCCAACACACTACTTTGGTGACATGACACATGAATACAAGCCTAATACACAACTTGCACAATACGTGCACCAATAAGCAACAGTCCGAACATACTAAAATCGAGAAAATGACTCAAATGAAAGAGTTGTACCTCAAGCTCACTAGTACCACCACAACACGAGGCTGAGAACTCATCTCACATCATAGGAACAAAAACACACGAATCTAACCCGCAAGGTCATACCTCCACATAACTTCGCTACAACGCGCGATCCTATCCAAACACTTCTCCACATGAAACACCTCGAGTCACTCTACTCGAAATCGACAACCATATGCAATTTGATGTCTAGAACCAAATCAACTCATCATAACCATGGTAAAGCAAATACATAACACCGCACAACCCAAAAGGACATAACCGATGCGCCATCTACTAAGCAATATCTAATACTCCTCCCGTTCGAGTTCCATTGAAAGACCCCAATAACACCGCACCACATGTGCCTATAACCAACAAATCCTAATGCCTCGCAACACGGAAGGGTAACTCATAGACCTCCCCAGATTACTAATAAGCTCAATAATAATTGAATCAACACATCCCTCAATAATACAACTCGGAGCCAACCAGGCCGACTCAAGTTAGAACACACATCCACGTTGGCCTGCCAACGAACCCCTTATCAAGGAAACCCTAAAGCTCCTCCTTCAATTCCCTTTAGCTCTGCCGATGCTATACGATACGGTTCCCGGCCTCAAATCAATACCGAAATCAACAACCTTGCCCGGCGACATGCCCGACCACAGAAAACACACCCAAAAAGTCATTCACCACCAGAACTGAATCAATGGTAGGAGTCTCTACACTGACATCCCTCACAAAAGCCTAAATAATTAAAGACAATCCTTCCCAGCCATCCGCTGGTCTTCGAAATATAAAACCACCCTATTACGAATATAAAATCCGTCAAACCTCGCCACTCAACCCGTGGCATTCCCGGCATGGCCAACATCGGCGCCTTAGCGCAATAGCTTAGAATGATGCAACGCTGAGACAACCAGTCTATACCCAATAACACATCCAAAATCGAACATACCAAGCAACAAAAGATCCACTCGCGTCTCCAAACCCCGATAGTTACTAAATAGTACCGATACACACGACTCATAACCACCACATAGCCTGAATATGAGAACCTCCCGTCTCCAACTCCATATGGCCCATGAATCAACATACTTGGTCCCAATTACACCGTCCGAATGCATACCACACTTCAAATACCCAATCATACAACGAGAGATACTCTAAAATTCTTCTATGCCACCAAGCAAACTCGAATACCGGCAGTCGATCTAATAGGAAAGTGCCACTATACTACCGAAGTATCATCAACTTAATCACATTGCCTTTTCTGAAACATATGCCCTCGTCAAATCACCCCAAATTAGCAACACCATTTCCTAAATCATCCGAAGACCCTTTCTCTAATTACCTAAAGCTCATTCCTCTAATTGTCCGAAACTGCCCGTGCTGCCTAAGAATTTTTTTATGACTTTCCATTCAGAACTGAACCGTAACCTTCCACACGCAAATCTCAATCCTCAACATACCGCATGTACCATACCATCCTAGGATAACCTGAGAACTTCATCTTTCTCCCGAGCCACAAACATCTACATACTCAACTAGTCAAGAACTTCCCATTGGTCATATCTAGAAAAAAATCACTATACATCCCATGCTCCGCATGCCCATAGAAAATATGCATCTCCAAACCATGGTAAAAACCATCAAGAACTCTCCGAGTTCCCCTTGCACAAATCAGACCTGCCAGGACTGAATCCTTCTAACTCGACCAAGCTATGCAAGCCATCAAAACCTAAGAGCATTGCCGCGAAATACTTGTAAGAACTTATTACCTCGAACACACACAAGGAACTAATCATATCCTTACCATACCGGTTCGGTCTACTATCAAGCTATCCCATCTATCTAAGTTTCCTTCTGATTCATCCTCAACTTGATATTCCCTCTTGCTGTAGCACCAAAATTCCTCAACCCAGGATTACCACACGAGACCCAAGCATAAAACCACACTGTCTAAGACTCATAAGCCACTAAATACTCTCTTAAATATTCCCAAAAGCACCACATTCGAAATACTTTACTCTGAAGAACTTCCTGCGAATCTAAATCTGTTACCTCCTGATACTGATACATATAATCCCACAATTAATATAGAAAACACCACAAGTTTTGACATCTTCCAACTCAGTATCTAACCACATATACAACTTTAACTTACCCTATTGTTACATGTAGAATCTTGAACACATTAGAACCACTCCCACGAGTTATTCACTCTACTCAAACTGCAATTAGTCTGATCAAACGAACAGATCAACCTGTGCCTCATTAGCACTCCGACACAGCAGAATGTGACATCATTCCATTACAACCAAGCAACTTCCTGCTCTATGCACCGAGCATCCTTTACCAATAACGACTCAAGACATCTCGTGATTCTCCCCCACCTGCGGAGCATCCTATGACCTTTATGAAGAATTTTCCTTTACTCGAGCCACTCTCGGTCTCAATCTCCGTAGGCCATAACTAATTCACCTGACACCTCAAACTGGAGCCAATATAGCACATAACCGTACAATCACTAGTCAATATCAAACTCCCCCACTTGGCCCGAAGCCATAGACAAAAACACGCTCAATGGCCCATAGCACATATACTCTATTGCTGCTATAATAACATAGTGAGACTAAACTCAATCCTTTGTAAGCTTGTGAAAACACAGATCATCTAGTACTTTAAATCTCCTACAAATCTCGCATTCACTCTCACAACAGTTACACCCACTCTCAAAGCGACCCAATTTACATTACAACACATATATTTCACTTGCAAATGAGATCTTCTAGCAGACACATAAGAATCGCACAACCTCAGAACACTTCGCAGGAGATAACCCACCTGCTTTGCCTCCAACTAATATTTCTGTATACCTTCCACCGTCATAAACTGTACGCAATTACTTAGTCTTCCTGAGTCTGAACTCATACCGCAACATGAAATTTACTTCACTCACAATTGGGAAACATGAAAAGATCCTTCACACGCTCATAACTCGGGGTTATACCTCAAATCAAGATGGAATTGAAGCACCTAATAGTTCTTCTATCCTCTAGGAGACCCTTCTCGTCTCCTCCAAATCATATGGATACATCTCGCAGTACTAACATACTCATCACATAGTTATCCAACCGTCACTCCCACTAGTAGGGACAATACCGAACATATAAGCTCAAAAACACTTGCTCACACAATCAACACCTCGGTGCTCAAGACATAGGCAAAGATCCGGCCTCAAGTCCTCCAGACTGGCCCAACATCAACTCACAAAGATCACATCTCGCCCCTCAATCAGGGAATCACAAACCATCGAGGCACATCTGATACTGAGCGCTCATGCGCGCATACGAACGCGTGGAAAGAATTCAAGAGTTACTTTTAAAGGTGATTCAGGGACGCACGATTAGAATTCAAGAATGTGAAGTTTTCCTAAAGGTTCTGCAGCCTCTCGAGGATAAATACAGACATCTCCGTATTGATCCGCGAGACTCTACTAAACATGCTCATGACTCGTGATACCTATGTAACCTAGGCTCTGATACCAACTTGTCATGACCCAAACCCCGACCTGGTCGTAATGGCGCCTCTCGTGAAGACAAGGCCATCCAACTAAACTCAATTCACCTTTTTAAAATAGTTAAACAATATAAAAGCAGACTAAACATGATTTAATGATAATAAGTAGCGGAAATACAACCCGACACAGACCAAACCGGAGTGTCACAAGTCACGAGCATCTACTAGTAAATACAACTAAAATTCTGAGTGTACAAATACAGACTGATGAATGAAGAGAGAGAAAAGCAGTGTTGCGAATGCTAACAGCTGCTACCGGGTGTATAAATACCTGAATCTGCACACAAGGTGCAGGGAGTAAAGTGAGTACTCCAACTCAGTGAGTAATAATCATAACTAAAGTCTGAATGGTAAGAAATCATGTAAAGCATATCAAGGTGTCGTATAGAAGCAGTTCAAAAACCAGTAAGAAAGCACTAAAGCTGTAAAAATCTCTTAAAACATATTAGCTCGATTTAAACTTCTTTGAAAATGACTTTTTCAATAGTTACGCAAATGAAGGCAAAATAGTTAGTGCAGATAAATAGAAAAATCCGCCCCTTGGGCACAAATCCCATAGTTTAACAGGTAAATGACAAGTAAATATGAAAGATAAACACATAAAGGTTCGCCCCTCGGGCATAATGTAAATAACTCCGACCCTCAGGCAATATCTAAGAACAATAAAAGCCCCTCGGGCAATCACATAGAACAGTACCAGCCCCTCGGGCAATTCACATAGAACAATAATAGTCCCTCGGGCTATCACATAGAACAATATCAGCCCCTCGGGCTACATCTCACATCACAATGGGTACCCGCGCTCACTGGGGGTGTACAGACTCCGGGAGGGGCCCCTTACGACCCAAGCGCAATATCAGGTCATCTCGTGGCATAAAATCTAGGACCTCGGCCTCATATCAATCAACAAGCCACCTCGTGGCGTACATATCTCAGGACCTCGGCCTCATAATCAAATCAGTATCTTATTGCTGCGGTGCGCAGTCTGATCCAAAAGTATCTCACTATACAGGCCCTCGGTCTTACTCAGTCAAAATCACATAAGCCACTAGAGCAACAGTAAAACATAATGCTCAGCCCAAAATATTATTTGAAATATCATTTAAAGTGTTAAAGCAAAATAAACTTGGCTGAGTTTTGAAAACAGTAGAAAATAACATGACTAAGTTCAATATAAAGTCAAAACAGTGAGGAAATATCAACAAAAATTCCCGAAGGGTTTAAATAGCTAGCACTAGGCCTAAATATGGTATTCAGCCCAAATAATGATGATAACAATAGTTTTCAGTCAAATACACGGTAAAATCATCAATCGGGATAGACCAAGTCACAATCTCTAATAGTACACGACCCCACGCTTGTCATCAAGCGTGTGCCTCACCTCAATATAGCACTGCGATATGCAATCCGGGGTTTCAAACCCTCAGAGCATCATTTACAATCAATACTCACCTCGAACCGGCTAAATCTCTAGCTCATGACTCCTTTGCCCCTTAAATCAGCCTCCACGTGCGTCGAATCTATCCAAAAACAGAACGAGAACATAGACATATGCTAAGGGAACGAAGCCCAAGTGAAAACAATCAATAAAGGGCACAAATCCCGAAATTAGCAAAAACCCGAGCCCTGGACCGCTTCTCAAAATTCAAAATTTTTTACATCAATGGGTTCCTTTTCTCCCCACGAGTTCATGCATATCAACAACATCAAAATCGGAATCCAAATGACCGCTCAAATCCCCATTTAAAGCACTCTTAAACTCAAGCCCTAAACCTCCATTTTTAGCCCTTTAATTCCTTCAATTTCAGTCTTAATCCATGAAATATTACCATAAAAGTGTGTTTTAGGTCCAAAATCCTTACCTTAACGAAGTTCCCTTGAAATCTCCCTTCCAAATCGTCCAAAAGCTCTCAAGCCAAAGTAAAAAATGGTGGAATACCTCAAACTCGCGAAATGAAATAACCTATATGCTCTGCCCAGGCATACCCGCATCTGCGATCCAAAACCCGCTTCTGTGGTACCGCATATGTGGTCAAATCCTCCTTTATGCGGAAATCACTTAAATGCCAAATACTGCATCTGCAGTTCATTCGCCGCATCTGTGACTCCGCAGGTGCGGACCATCTACCGCATCTGCGGCCACTGACCATTCCTCTCGAATCGGCTTCTGCGGCTCGCCTTCCGCACGTGCGACACCGAACCTACGGTCCCCAAACCGCAGGGGAAAAAGCACCAGAAGTAGCAAAAACTACAGCAGTTGCAAAATATCTCAACATCTCCGACAACCACCCGAAATCATCCCGAGGCCCCCGGGACCTCAACCAAAAGCACCAACATGACCCAATACCTTATTCAAACTTGTTCCAATCATCAAAATACCTCAAACAACATCAATTCTACCAAATCACATCGGATTCAAGCGTAAGTTTCTAAAATCTTCCGAAATACGCTTTTGATCAAAACCCCAACCAAACCACGTCCGAATGGCCTGAAATTTTACACACACATCCCAAATGGAACAATGAAGCTACTGCAATTCTCTGAATTTCATTCCGACCTCTATATCAAAATCTCACCTATCGACCGGAAAACGCCGAAATCTCAATTTCGCCAATTCAAGCTTAAGCCTTCCATGGACCTCCAAAATGCATTCCGATCATGCTCCTAAGTCCTAAATCACCTAAAGGAGCTAACCCAACCATAAAAATTCCGATCCGAGATCATATACAAACAAGTCAAATCTTGGTCAAACCTTTGAAATTTCAAGCTACAAACTGAGAACTGTTCTTCCAAATTCACTCCGATTACCCTGAAAACCAAAACCAACGATTTACATAAGTCATAATACATCAACTGGGGCAAGTCATGTCCGAAAACTGGCGAGCGAAATGCAAAAGCTCAAAACGACCGATCGGGTCATTACAAATTGCTGCTCTCTTTTCCTTTGCTTTACATTACTGAAATTTGGGATTGAGAGATAGAGAGAGACGTAGAGAGAATTCTCAATTCTTTGCAACAACATCCAATCCAAACAAACAATATTTTTTGAAAACCTAAATTCGAATTCAATGTCACACCTCCTTTTTTACTACCCCGGAAGGGAGTATGAGAGAGTTTTTTCCAACTTAAAGTGACAATCGAAATGGGATTATTAATTTAAAAATTCAGAGTCGCCACTTAGGATAATTATGGTATCCCAAGTCACCGGTTCAAATCCCGAATCGAGGTACAGATTGACTCATTATTACAGTCCACGAACCAGAAATCCGGGTAATGAATTCTGTTAACCCGGAAGAAGGTGTTAGGCATTCCCGAGTTTCGTGGATCTAGCATGGTCGCTCAACTGTTACAATTGGCCTATTATCTGATTTGAATATATGTTTTAGCCTATGGTTCAATTTTAACTTTATAGCCGCTTTTATTTAATTAAGGAAGATTGCAACGTCATTTAAAATACATCTTGAACCACGTCACATAAATGCACCCGTAGTCTTCAACATATTTTATCTAACATTGTTGAGATTCGGATTTTGGGTCACATAAATGCGCACCCGAGTTTAGGAAGGTAAATTATCAAATAGCGCGCCTAAAGCAACTATGCATTTTCAAATTTGCGAGGCCATGGAAATTTCACTAGATGGCACACCTCGTATTCTAAGGATTAAGTTAAAATTAATTAAGTGAGGGCCATGCAATTGTCATTTTTGTTTGGCATGGAACACCTTGAATTATTCTAATTAAAGGGTTTTGATGCTAACTCGTGAGGGCCATAAACTAATCGTTCACCTATCATGACTCGCCTCAGTTAAACTACGGTCATGATCCATTTAAATGCAAAATGAACTTTCCCCCCAAGTGACATTCCATTTGCATTATTCTAATCCATATATACGTGATGCCTTATTTACTAATGGGCTTGGGGGAGGATTTTGCAGTTTTGGCTCGATCAGACTCAGCATACCCAATTGTCGCAACCTGTGGAATAAACTGGCATAGGATTCTCCCAATGGAGTGAAGGTTTTCTTCTTTTGCAACCTCTCATTCTTAAATGCTTGGTTGGGCTGGAAACCTGATCCAGGAGGGTTTCGGTAGGCACTTAGGTGTGGATAGACATTTTGTGGAGCTGGGTATGTATTTTGTGGGACTGGTGCACGCCATTGTGCGTGGGCCGGAGGTTGGCTATATGTTTGGGCATGGTGGACAGAAAAATGGGGGTCTGGTTATGGGTAGTAGTGTTGTGGTAGGCTATATGGGATTTGAGGGTAGGTTTGGTAGTGGGGGTGAGGCTGGTTATAGTAATGTGATAGGCCCTGGGCCCGAACCAAACTCCTGAATCAATCATTGCTACATCCTCTTTTTTCTTCTTTCCAATTGCTCCCCCAATTCCGCTTTGAATGGCTTGGGTGGTTGCCTTAATATCTGAATAACTCATGATTTTGTTTGTCTTGAGCCCTTCTTCTACCATACCGCCCATCTTTACCAATTCACTGAAGGACTTGCCTATAGCTGATACCAGATGACCGTAATAAGTAGGTGCTAAGGCATGCAGAAAATAATCCACCATTTCACTTTCTTTCATTGGAGGGTCAACCCTTGCTGCCTGTTCTCTCCACCTAAAACCATATTCCCTGAAACTCACATAGTGCATATTCTCAAGTTTCGTCAAAGACAGGCGATTCGTAATAATCTCGAGATTGTACTGGAAGTGGCAAGCAAATGCCTGGGCTAGATCATCCTATGTATACCATCTTCTGTGATCGTGCCGAGTGTACCATTCCAGCGCCAAACTACTCAGACTTTGACTAAAATATGTCATTAGCAACTCATCTTTCCCTCCAGATCCCCTCATTTTGCTACAGAAACCTCTTAAATGCGCCACTGGATCACCGTGCCCATCATACAAATCAAACTTGGGCATCTTAAACCCTGCCGGCAATTGTACATCTGGAAATAGACATAGATCTTTGTAAGCCACAATTACTTGACCTCCCAACCCCCGCATGTCTCTGAATGACTATTCCAGGCTTTTGACTTTCCTGAACATCTCCTCCTGTTTGGGATTTTTAGATGGTTTTTCGGTTTCCGCAGGGAGGTCAAAATGAGGAGTGTACGAATAGGGTTGGGGAACCTTGAAAGTGGGATCCGGGGGGTAATACTGGTTGTCGTGAGTCTGGAATAGAGGCTCACTAGAGGATCGATATAATGCAGCAGGTAGGGGTGCCACAAAAACAGGAGTGACTGGTGGAGGAGGGTACGGGACTTGCTTGGGTGGTGGAGCTTGTGATGTATGGGAAGTAGTGATGTGGCATTGTTGGTAGAGGGGAAAGGCCGGAGATGAATTCATAGTGGGAGGTTCCGAGGGCAGAGCCAATGGCGGGATAAAAGCAGGGTTGGCGGGGTAAACTGGCTGTGGGTGCCCTTTTGCCCATGCTTGGTACATTTCAGCCATCTGCTGCTTCAGCTTATACAACTCATCTCTCAGACTAACCTCCGATTCTTCCACCTCTTTTGATGGATCGACAATACTTGCCTCAAGTTCCTGGTTGGCCATGTTCGGCTTGTTTTTGGACCGGGTGTTGTAGGAGTGAGTTGCCAGAATGTCAATCAAACTAACCACCTACCTGAACTATAATTTCATCAATAACAAACTTGTTGGCGATTAGGGCTTTAACAAATAAGAAACCGCACATTTGAGGAGTGAATGCACCTAAGCAGTTAAACATTTCTATTATGCATTTGACCGGTTGCTTGCGTCATCCCGGCTTTTCCTTATTTCCATTTGAAACTTCTCTTGTTTTGCCATTTGTTTCCTTCTCACGGTTTCTTATTTTCTCTCTCTTTTCTTTTCTTGTTTTCCTATTGTTTTTCCTCCCTTTTTTTCTTCTTTTCTTTTTTGGTTATGGTCGAATCCTATGGAGACTGCCTACGTATCATGACCACGCATGAACTAGATCAAGTGTAGTTCTTGGGATAAGTGCATAAAATAAATAACAAAACATTTTGGGATTTTCAAATTTTTTCCATAAAATAAAACAGTTTTGATTACAACCACTCATTCTACTAAATTATAAAATTAACAGACTCGAAAAGGGAAATTAACAAACTCTGACTCAAAACAAGACCAACAGACTCTGACAGAAAGGTGAAAACAATATATTCGAAAACCAACGAACAGACTCCAATAAAAGAAAATACAGACCCGCAAACGGACTAACAGACTCTAATGAAAATCATGAATACACCAATGCCTCAAATGCCCCTGGGGCCCGCGGGACATCATTAGGTCTCGCCACGGGCCTACGTGCTAAATCCCCTTGGAGGTGGTAGAGATCTTCCATTACCTGGCGAACAAAGGTTATCGCAGTGGCAAAGAACATGGATCTAGTCATATCCTCACAACTACTACATTTCATCGCGATGTATTCGGCGATCCTTCTGACTCTCTCTCTTATGATACCCTTTTTTTGCAACAAACGCCCAATTTGTTGGGCCCTGCCTTCCAAAGTTTGTTCGGCTACATGATTCTGTTTTTGAGGTTTTTGCAAATCTCATTCTAACTGTGCCATCGATGCGTAACAGTGTTCCCTTTCTGCCTTAAAGTCTTTTGCCTGTTTGATCATTTTGTTCTCAAAGATGGTAACCCTTTTCTTCAACCCCACAATTTCATTGTCATATTTCCCTTTTAATTGTTTAACCAAGCGCGCTCGTTCTTCCACATTCTTAGCCAATTTTGTTCGAGCCCTGGCTAGTTCACCCTCTGCTTTGTTCAAATCAAAACCATACTCATCCACCTTCTGCGTAAGGTTCTTTATAAGCTTTTCATCCTTTGCACTTCTGGCGGGATTTTCTGCTGCTGTTTTCATTTCTTGAATCTGGGCTCGAAAGGCCTTATTTTCTTTGGCTAGCTTTTTCTTTTCACCTTCATTCGCCGTAGTTTGCAAACCATTCTCGAATTGGAGATCCTTGACTTGCTTTTCCAGTTTTCCTATTGTGGCCCTGTACTCATTCTCCTTGGCCAACCAAACCCACTTCTTG
Organism: Nicotiana sylvestris; assembly: GCF_000393655.2. NCBI lineage: Eukaryota > Viridiplantae > Streptophyta > Magnoliopsida > Solanales > Solanaceae > Nicotiana > Nicotiana sylvestris. The sequence continues at coordinate 172,664,028 of NC_091065.1, forward strand.
CGACGCCTCAACGAATTCCTAAATGTGAGGTTTTTTGGCTGGTCTTTCAGGTTCAGCCCTTGTGGCGTTCTTCTTTTTATACCAGGAAAGATAGGCGGGTGAGACCTCGCCTCTAGATAGGTCATGCACTTGAGTGTTCGCTGTCAAATACTGGCATTCGTTCCAAATAGAAAGAACTCGTGAAATTGGCCATCAGAGCTAACCTCCACCGCATAAACACTAAGATCTTCATCTGGGTGCATCACCTGACACCTTCCCAACTATCTCATCACCCGGTATAGAGCGTAAGGCTGAATGCCTCGAAGACCCATTAGGAGGTAGTAGGGACCGGTGGCGGCATATACACAATTTCTTCAACAGGAAGCCAACCCAGTGTCTATTCTATTTGCCTCGCAGTGATGGAGCGAAGGCGGGATACCCAATCTCCAAACCCCCCTCTAGGAACTTTAACCCTGAAATCGTTGTGTCAAACTCTTCAATGCAACTTTTCTCTGCGGACCCATAACTCATATACTGAGGGCGGTGACACAGGTATTCGATCATCCACATTTGTAGTAGAAAATTTCATCCCTCGAAGAAATCTGCCCCAGCTTTACAAGTTGTGAGAGCTCGGTATATCTCGGATACTATCATAGGGGCAAGGGTGCTCTTGGCGTTGGTAATCAAGACTTTGACGACTCCAGTCACCCGCAGATCGATATTCCCATCTTTCCGCGGAAACACCACGAGGCCTAAGAAAGCTACCATGAAAGCAAAATGCCTATGCTCATCTCATTTTGCTCGGTTCCCCTTGCTACAAACCCCGCTATCCGGGTTGTTGAATCCTCCTACATGCCCGTACCTCTGGTATATTAAATGTAGCGTGGAAAAACTATCCTCCAACTCGGCGTACGGGACTCCCTTGCTTAGTTTTTAGCAAATCCATGAATTTGTGAGAGTTAACGGCTCTTGGAGAGATCAGATACTTATGCCACAGACCTTCAGTACTTCCCATATAACCTGTTATCTCTTCCAAGGTGGGTGTGAGTTCAAAATCCGAGAAATGCATGACGTTTTGAGCTGGGTCCCAAAACGTAACTAACGCCTTTATGATGTCTCCTCTAGGCCTTATCTTCAACAACCCGGTGAGGCCTCCCATATGTATATTGACCTTATCTTGCTCTGATTTGCCCAGATCCTCCCACCACATATGCAACTCTAAAGGGATCTTGTTCATGACTGTTATTGGCAAACTTTGACTCGTGCTCATTCTGCACATTTATTAGGGTGATTTTCATTCAAAGAAAATTATGACTCATTTTGACTCAAGAAAAATGACCATTTTTTTTCAATATTTTCACAAAAATATCCGGCTTTGCCAATACGACCTTTCAGCACTTCGAAAACGTAGATTTTAAGGTTGTGTCGGCTAACCAGTCAAAACCTTTAAAAGTGATTAAAGGTGGATGTTCTTGCAAAAACAGCCTTCTGGCACCCTTTTGAGGGACATTCGGCTATTTTTGATAAGAATGGCATCACCTTACTTATTTGCAATAAACATAAAATGTTTTGTTCTTTTTGGGCTATTTTGCAAAAAAGGAAGTTGGACCGATGGGGGTTGCCTACGTATCTCACATCCGGTGAGAATCAAACTGGCGTAGTTCGGGCAAACAAAAACCAACCTTTTTTTCTCACTTTTTTTTTCAAAATAAAACAACAATTTTTTTTCAAAATTTCGGCAGAGTTTCAGTACTATTTGGACATTGGTTTTTCAAAACAGGTGATTATCTCACTTAGCCCTCACACTCCTATTTTCTTTTTCAACTTTCTCCTATTATTCAAAAGTTGGAGGCCTGTATGGTGAGGATACTTTTGGATCGGGCTGCGTACCGCAGCAATGAGATATTGATTTGATTATGAGGCCGAGGGCCTGAGATATGTATGCCACGAGGTGGCTTGTTGATTGATATGAGGTCGAGGTCCTAGATTTTATGCCACGAGATGGCCTGATATTGCGCTTGGGCCGTAAGGGGTCCCTCCCGAAGTCTGTACACCCCTAGTGAGCGCGGGTGCTCATTTTGATGTGAGATATAGCCCAAGGGGCTGATATTGTTCTATGTGATAGCCCGAGGGGCTGGTATTGTTCTATGTGAATTGCCCAAGGGGCTGGTACTGTTCTATGTGATTACCCGAGGGGCTGTTATTGTTCTGAGATATTGCCCGAGGGGCGGAGTTGTTGACATTATGACCGAGGGGCGAACCTTTATGTGTTTATCTTTCATATTTACTTGTCATTTACCTGTTAAACTATGGGATTTGTGCCCGAGGGGCGATTTTTCTGCTTATCTGCACTAACTATTTTGCATTCATTTGCGTAACTGTTGAAAAAGTCATTTTCAAAGAAGTTTAAACCGAGCTAAGATATTTTAAGAGATTTTTACAGCTTTACTGCTTTCTTACTGGTTTTTAAACTGCTTTTATACGACACCTTGATATGCTTTACATGATTTCTTACCATTCAGACTTTAGTTATGATTATTACTCACTGATTTGGAGTACTCACTTTACTCCCTACACCTTGTGTGTAGATTCAAGTATTTATACACCTGGTAGCGGCTGTCGGCGTTCGCAACACTGCTTTTCTCTCTCTTTATTCATCAGTCTGTATTTGTACACTCAGAATTTTAGTTGTATTTACTAGTAGATGCTCGTGACTTGTGACACTCCGGTTTGGGCTGTGTCGGGTTGTATTTCCGCTACTTATTATCATTAAATCATGTTTAGTCTGCTTTTATATTGTTTAACTATTTTAAAAAGGTGAATTGAGTTTAGTTGGCTGGCCTTGTCTTCACGAGAGGTGCCATCACGACCAGGTCGGGGTTTGGGTCGTAACAAGTTGGTATCAAAGCCTAGGTTACATAGTTATCACGAGTCATGAGCAGGTTTAGTAGAGTCTCACGGATCAATACGGAGATGTCTGTATTTATCTTGAGAGGCTGCAAAACCTTTAGGAAAACTTTACATTCTTGAATTCTAATCGTGCGTCCTTGAGTCCGCTTGAAAAGTAACTCTTGAATTCATTCCACGTGTTCGTATGCGCGCATGAGCACTCAGTATCAGATGTGTCTCGATGGCTTGTGATTCCCTGATCAAGGGGCGAGATGTGATCTCTGTGAGTTGATGTTGGGCCAGTCTGGAGGACTTGAGGCTGGATCTTTGCCTATGGCTTGAGCACCGAGGTGCTGATTATGTGAGCAAGTGTTTTTGAACTTATATGTTCGGTATTGTCCCTACTAGTGGGAGTGACGGTTGGATAACTATGTGATGAGTATGTTAGTACTGCGAGATGTATCCATATGATTTGGAGGCAACGAGAAGGGTCTGCTAGAGGATAGAAGAACTATTAGGTGCTTGAATTCCATCTTGATTCGAGGTATAACCCCGAGTTATGAGCGTGTGAAGGATCTTTTCATGTTTCCCAGTTGTGAGTGAAGTAAATTTCATATTGCGGTATGAGTTCAAACTCAGGAAGACTAAGTAATTGCATACAGTTTATGACGGTGGAAGGTATACAGAAATGTTAGTTGGAGGCAAAGCAGGTGGGTTATCTCCTGCGAAGTGTTCTGAGGTTGTGCGATTCTTATGTGTCTGCTAGAAGATCTCATTTGCAAGTGAAAGATATGTGTTGTAATGTAAATTGGGTAGCTTTGAGAGTGGGTGTAACTGTTGTGAGAGTGAATGCGAGATTTGCAGAAGGTTTAAAGTACTAGATGATCTGTGTTTTCACAAGTTTACAAAGGATTGAGTTTAGTCTCACTATGTTATTATGGCAGCAATAGAGTATATGTGCTATGGGCCATTGAGCGTGTTTTTGTCTATGGCTTCGGGCCAAGTGGGAGAGTTTGATATTGACTAGTGATTGTACGGTTATGTGCTATATTGGCTCCAGTTTGAGGTGTCGGGTGAATTAGTTATGGCCTACGGAGATTGAGACCAAGAATGGCTCGAGTAAAGGAAAATTCTTCATAAAGGTCATAGGATGCTTCGCAGGTGAGGGAGAATCACGAGATGTCTTGAGTCGTTGTTAGTAAAGGATGCTCGGTGCATAGAGAAGGAAGTTGCTTGGTTGTAATGGAATGATGTCACATTCTGCTGTGTCGGAGTGCTAATGAGGCACAGGTTGATCTGTTCGTTTGATCAGACTAATTGCAGTTTGAGTAGAGTGAATAACTCATGGGAGTGATTCTAATGTGTTCAAGATTCTACATGTAACAATAGGGTAAGTTAAAGTTGTATATGTGGTTAGATACTGAGTTGGAAGATGTCAAAACTTGTGGTGTTTTCTATATTAATTGTGGGATTATATGTATCAGTATCAGGAGGTAACGAATTTAGATTCGCAGGAAGTTCTTTAGAGTAAAGTATTTCGAATGTGGTGCTTTTGGGAATATTTAAGAAAGTATTTAGCGGCTTATGAGTCTTAGACAGTGTGGTTTTATGCTTGGGTCTCGTGTGGTAATCCTGGATTGAGGAATTTTGGTGCTACAGCAAGAGGGAATATCATGTTGAATATGAATCAGAAGGAAACTTAGATAGATGGGATAGCTTGATAGTAGACCGGACCAGTATGGTAAGGATATGATTAGTTCCTTGTGTGTGTTCGAGGTAATAAGTTCTTACAGGTATTTCGCAGCAATGCTCTTAGGTTTTGATGGCTTGCATAGCTTGGTCGAATTAGAAGGATTCAGTCCTGGCAGGTCTGATTTGTGCAAGGGGAACTCGGAGAGTTCTTGATGGTTTTTACCGCGGTTTGGAGATGCATATTTTCTATGGGCATGCGGAGCATGGGATATATAGTGATTTTCTTCTAGATGGGACCAATGGGAAGTTCTTGACTAGTTGAGTACGTAGATGTTTGTGGCTTGGGAGGAAGATGAAGTTCTCAGGTTATCCTAGGATGGTATGGTATAAGCGGTATGTTGAGGATTGAGATTTGCAGAGTCGCCAGAGCTGTCACACCTCCTTTTTTACTACCCTGGAAAGGAGTATAAGGGAGTTTTTTCCAACTTAAAGTGATAATCGAAACGGGATTATTTATTTAAAAATTCAGAGTCGCCACTTAGGATAATTATGGTGTCCCAAGTCACCGGTTCAAATCTCGAATCGAGAAAAAGATTAACTCTGTATTACAGTCCGCTAACCAGATATCCGGGTAAGGAATTTTGCTAACCCGGGAGAAGGTGTTAACCATTCCCGAGTTCCGTGGTTCAAGCACGGTCGCTCAACTGTTATAATTGGCCTGTTATCTGATTTGAATATATGTTTTAGCCTATGGTTCAATTTTAACTTTATAGCCGCTTTTATTTAATTAAGGAAGATTGCAACGTCATTTAAAATACATCTTGAACCACGTCACATAAATGCACTCGTAGTCTTCAACATATTTTATCTAACATTGTTGAGATTTGGATTTTAGGTCACATAAATGCGCACCCGAGTTTAGGAAGGTAAATTATTAAATAGCGCGCCTAAAGAAACTACGCATTTTCAAATTTGCGAGGGCCATGGAAATTTCACTAGATGGCACACCTCGTATTCTAAGGATTAAGTCAAAATTAATTAAGCGAGGGCCATGCAATTATCATTTTTGTTTGGCATGGCACACCTCGAATTATTCTAATTAAAGGGTTTTGATGCTAACTCGTGAGGGCCATAAACTAATCGTTCACCTATCATGGCTCGCCTCAATTAAACTACGGTCATGATCCATTTAAATGCAAAATGAACTTTCCCCCCAAGTGACATTCCATTTGCATTGTTCTAATCCATATATACGTGATGCCTTATTTACTAATGGGCTTGGGGAAATGGTTTCAGCCTTGACCTTGACTTTGAAACCAAGATCTCTTTAAAAAAAGATTGGACTAGAGGGACAACCCAAAGTCAGATCCCCACAGGAAAGCCTCAAGGACTAAGTTGGGCTAACGAGAATCGGGCCCAAATACGGAACTCTGCATTACGCCAAACATGCTCTATCATCCCAAATCAATTTAATGTGAAAGCAAGAAGAAGAGGCAGCGAAATTAACACATTTGGAGTAAGCTAACATGAAGCAAAACCCATTTTTAATCTGAGCCCAAACACTTATGCATAAACTCCCGTTTGACTTCACATTTGTAATTATCTTAACAGGGAATGATAGATAAATAATTCGATCAAATGCTCCCAGATCAAACATGGGTTCGTCATGAATGAAATCAATCTTTAATTAACTTCACAAAAACAATCATTTTACTTGAAATTTGGTTTAATCTAGACGAGATAGTAGATGGAAATCTGTGAAGTGTCCTATTGAGCAAACATGAATCTTAAACTTTAAACCCGTAATAATCATGCTTACAAAATAGCATTTGCATGAATCAATACATATACAAGCCAACATCTAGAACTTCAAAACATCAAGACTAAAACCCGCTGAGTTTCAGCAGAAAACTAACAAAAATTGTGACCCAGAATACAAAATCAAACATGAAGCTGAGTAATTAAAGTCCATTGTCACCTGTCATAAAAAAAACATCTACAAAATCTATTCATACACCTTCCAAACATGCTATATAATATTGAAACCAAACCTTTAGCGCCAAACACAAATCCAGTTTTATAATATACCAGTAACAACTCATTTGACACCTACCATTACAGATCTACTACATGGTATTAAACAGTGAGAAAACAGAGAAAAACTAAGGCAAACACAACTTGTATTCCATCGGATTCTCACTTGATTTACATAATCAACATTCAGTCAGTGTTTCTGGACTAAAGAGATACCTGGAGATAAAAGAGGGACAATAGAGATGGAAAATCAGCAGTCAGTAGTAACATAAATCCACCCAGATTCAACCAAAACCAGCAATGAAATCAATCCAGAAGAAAGAAACCAATCAACCAACTTAAAATAGATCTTTTACTACCCAAGTTCAAACCATTTTCAACCTCAAATAGAATCAGTTATTGTTCAGCAATGAAAAAACTTCAAAGTTCTGAGCAAAAATTTCAATGAAACAGTCCTTTCTCCAGTTTTTCCGCCGTCTGATTTTCTGATTGTTTTTCTATTAATTTTTCCCTTCCTTCCCAAGTAAGAATGCCTTTATAGGAAAGGAAAGTAGGGCAGTACTCAAGGTTCAGATTTTATACCTTGCCCCTTTTCTATTTCTCATTTTAGCTTAAAAAACCTTAGCCAATTTTGTGTTTTTCTCAAAAATGCCCAATTCAAAAGACCTAATTTCACTTCAGTCCCTCAGCCAATTTCTGAGAAGCTTCTATTTTCTGTTACAACAATATTCCCTATCCTAGATTACCCAAACTACCCCTGAACCCCTGTTAATTAACCAGATAGCCCAAACAGGTATGGGTCAAGTTGACCCTGGGTTTAATTAACTCAAAAACCAACCCAAATCATGAGCCTGATCCTAAGGCATGAATCCCAAGCCCAAATACCACCAGAACCAATTTTCTGACCCATTTCACAAATCCCATTAATGAACTAGAATTAACGAATTTAGCAAATTGAAACCAACCTAATTAAAGCATGAATGGACTAAGAGATTCAAATTAACATGCTTAACAAAATGACCCTTAAGAAACTAACAAGAAATAAGAAAAAGAAACAGATGATATGTCGATAAATGAGTAAAAAAACTGAATTAAGAGAAAAAGAATGTACCTAATAAGCCTCAGACCATAAAAGCAAGTGATGAATCTTTCAAGTCCTCATATTTTCGGCTCAAATCTAAGACTAATCGCATGTGTGTGTTTTTTTTTTTGTCAAAAACACCCGACTAACATCAGAGTGAACCTAAAATTTCAAAGAAATCTCGAATTCGGCCAACTTGAATTTTAGGGCTCCCCTTTGATCTGATATTCGAGAAGATTGGGCCACATTCGAAGGAAACTGGCCATGGATTAGGGAATAGGGGGTTGTGGTGGTCAAGGGGTGTTAATTTGGTGGGGAAAGGAAGTGGTGCCTGTCACACCTCCTTTTTCCGCCCCCGCGAGGGGTGAAGGAGTTTTTCCAATTAAAGGACAATCGAAACGGGATTTGTTTATTTATTTCAGAGTCGCCACTTGGGAGATTTAGGGTGTCCCAAGTAACCAATTTAATCCCAAATCGAGGAAAAGAATGACTCTGTTTAACAGTCCGCGAACAAGAAATCCGGATAAGGAATTCTGTTAACCCGGGAGAAGGTGTTAGGTATTCCCGAATTCCGTGGTTCTAGCACGGTCGCTCAGCTGTTGCATTTAGCTATTATCTTATTTTTACATGAATAACCTATGTGCTGATTCTAAATTTTACTGCTTTTACATATACATATTTATTCGAGAGAGTGAACGCCGTTTAAAGTATGTTTTCGGATTGCGCCGCATCAGATGAACCCGCAATCTTAGGCACACTCTATTCAACGTTTTAGGATTTGGATTCAGGCCGCATAAAATGCCCACCCATATTTAGGAATGTAATTTACTAAAGCCGCGCCTAAAGATTCTAGCGCGTTATTATCTTTTGGGAGGGCCGTGAAATTTGCTAAACGGCCCTTCCCGACTTCTAAAAAATTTCTTAAACCTTTACTGAGGGTCCTGCAATTTATTTTATTATTATTATTTTTTTTATTTGACGAAGCTTGTCTCATTTATTTATTTATTTATTTGAAAAAAAAAAAGAAGAAAGTAACTACATTTCTATTTTTATTTGTCTCTAAATAAAGAAAAATCCTGGTTAATTACATGCTAAAAAATCGTAACTTATTTAATTAATAGATTACAACAGATGCTAACGAAAATTGTACTTGAACTTGTAAAAATGGAAAATTGTTTCGCGCCTTATTCCATAAGCTAATATTGCTAAAAATTGAATTATGTATATAAAAACGTACAAGATTGACTAACGTTACTACAATTAGCCATTTTTAACTGTGGTGAGGTTAACTAAATGATCAAAGCTATAGACTAATTCATTAACCCTAATGGATTCGCAATTCAACTATACTAAATGCTTATTGAAACTACTCTACATTAGTGTAAGTATACTTAATTATTAATACATAAAATTATCGACTACGGCCTTTAATTTATTTATTTATTTATTTTATTATTATTATTGGAACTATAATGTTGACACTACCTAACCACCTTACATTTACATTTTTTTATCAAGTCCACAATCTATTTATGTGAGATTATTTGTAACATGAATTAATGCCAATACGTATGAGAGTATAATCACTTAAGAGGATTAATGGAAATTAGTTTTAACCATCTAAACGAAATACTAATCGGGTTTTGACTAATTACTCTATCTCGTTTGTGGACTACTTGAATATATGCATGAAAACAAACAACTAACTAGAGATATACTACTTATCATGATTTACCCCATTAATCTAACAAAATTGAAAGGTTCATGTTATATCAGCGCATGACCATTTATACAATTCCTTCTCTTTTCAGTCCAATTATACAAAAAAAATTAAAACAGTTCACAGAGAAAAACTAAATAGGCCAAATTGTCTACTATCTACTTTATTGAAACGGTTGAATTTTATTGTTGCATTTCAACTTCAAAGCTTTATCACTACAAAATTCGAATGTGTACATGGAATTCGAATTACAAATAGAGAGAAAAGAGGTCAGGAGCAACAATGTACAGCAGTAGCACAACAACAGAATCCCACAGCAGATAACAGATACAAAAACTAGCAATAACCAGTGTAACAATGGTCAGAACCAAACTGAAAACCCCGGAAAGCCTGACTGAAAATCAGTAGCACTAAACGCAATCCACAGAAGCAGTAACAAAGTTCTGATTTCAGTGGTAAAGAAAAGGACCTCACTTTCAGTTTTTAGCTCTCAAGGACTGATTTTCAGTTCTGAAAAATTAGCCTATTTCTCCCTTTTAAGTTCTGAAAATTTTTCTTCTCTAATTTTTTTCCATCCCAATCTCTATATCAACTCCTCCTATTTATAGGCTAGAACTAAACATTATTTATTCAAAGTTTTTCACTTTCAGCCTGTATATTACCTCCCATCTGCATCTATACACTTTTATCATTAATCTCATGCTTATTTTCTGATTTCCCACCCTTAAAGATACCAGACAGGGTGTATTCTGCACTACTAATTCCCTTTCATTAAATAATTCATTAATTTAATTGTACACTGAATATTCAACTGGCAGACTACTAACACTAACCATTTTAAATCTTTTAACACCCAAAAATACCCCTGAAAACCCCCTATTATTATTGCCTTGCCCTCAATCTTAACAATCTGTATTTAAACCTCTCTGATTTACAACTACACCAAATCACTACACAGCTACAACCAATCCTTAAATCAAATTCACACAAATGATTCAAGCATCAAAACAGACCAACGAAAAGATTCGGGTTGTACTCGTCCAAACAAAGCAGTCATAAACTAACTATTCGACGAAGTTGTTCAAATCGAATGTAGCTTATAACGCACACTCAAACAAACAAAAGAAAAACCTTGACCAAATAAAAAGGTCTTGAAGAAGAAGGAGAGCTAATGAACAAGACAAAATTACAAAATAACACTTTAAACAAAGAATCAATAATCCGAAAAAGAGAATGAACAAAACAAGATTACAAACAACACTTAAAACTAAAACCCAAAACAGAAAAATAGATCAAAATGAACTAAATAATCTTGAAAGAAAAATCTGAAACTTGAACGAACCCAAGTCGAAACTCAGATTTGAACTATTGGAGGTCGAACGGACTGTTTGTGAGCGTTGAAAAAGGACGAAGCAGAAGCTGGTCGTTTGGACTGTGGTGGATTAGCATGGAGGGACGAGGGTGGTCGTGAGGCATCGAGGAGCAGCAGCGGCAGCAACTGGGTTCGCTGCTGCCATGGTCGACGTGAGGAGCAGCAGCGGGTTGGTCGACGGGGGGGCAGTGGGGTTTGTTCGAGCAGCTGGAGGTGGTGGTGAGGAGCAGCAGCGGCAGCAGCTGGACATGGCCGCTGCAGATGGCGTCGCGGGCAGTGGGGTAGTCGACTGGTAGGGTGCTCGTGCGTGGCTTACGACGTGAGGAGGAAAACAGCAACCTAAGGGTTAGGGTTTCGACGACGAGGGGTGGTGACGTTGGTTGTTTGGGCGTGGATGAAACTGGTTGTTTGGACTGGTTATGGCTATGGAGGACGAAGCAGTGGTCGTTGGGTGAGGATAGAGGAACCTCGGGCTAGGGGTCGTAGGGTTTCTTCATTTTAGCTTCTTCGTCTTCAATGAAGGAGATGAACAACCAGCTCAAAAAATTTTCCAGTTCTTACGTTCGCTCCTCCTCCCTTTTCACGTTCTGTCCGTTTTCTTTTTCCCAAATCTTGATTTCAAAATTTCAAATCCCTTTTGCCTTCTCACGTTAGCTTTTTTTTTTGTCCGTCTTTTTCTTTTTTTAAAAAATCCCCCATCCCCTTCTGTCTGTTCTTTGTTACACTATTCCAAGAAATGGACCTCACGTGTGTAGGGGTCCAAGACTTGTGTCCCCCATGCGTGGTGGGGTTCCCCGTGTGTGGTGTTCCGTCCGTGTTCCCCACGCGTGTCCCCCATGTGTGGTGGGCTCAGATTATTATGGGCTAGGTCCGAAAATTAGGCCTAAAAACGGGTAGTTTGAACCCAAATATTATTCTTTTGCCCGGACCCGAGAATAAGAACACGACGTTGTTCAACTAATCCTATGTAAGCAAAATAACTACCAAAATAAGACTGTCATTTAAAACAAAACTATTTTTTAATATTTTTTTCCAAGATTAAAATAGCTCCAAAACATTAATAAAACTATTTTTGTAATTTTCGTTTTTATATAAAGATAAAATATAAAGTATTGTTTTTTTTGTGTTTTCTAAAGATTAAATGACTATAAAACGTTAACGAAACTATTGTTTTTGTAATTTTTGAAATTATATGAAGATAAAAGTACTTTTTTGTATTTTTAAAAGATTAAAATGACTACAAAACATTAATAAAACTATATTTTTTGTAATTTTTCGAAATTATATAAAGTATAAAAATAAGGTACTATTTTTTATATTTTTCAAGTTTATGAGAAATACATAAACTAAAATGTTTATATTATATATTTTTTGTAATTTTTCCTTTTGCGACGAAATAAAGTAAAATAGTCAAAATTAGCTAAAATAGCTATATTAGACCTAAATGAAAAATTCGCGCAAAAAATGTGAAAATTCTTTGGGAGGGTCAAAAATCACACGTCTACAGCTGCCCCTCTTTGACTGGAAACACGAAGAGTTTTCCGACAAAGAACGACTAGACATGTTTTTTGACCCGACCATTATTTGGAGGGAGTACACTAAGGAAAGGAAGGGAATGTGACCGAGCCCTGGTATCTGTGCTGCCTACATATCCTTGGTTATAAAGGAATCAGGCCACGTGTAGTTCGGAAAGTCTTAGTAGCTGGGACTACCGGGGAACTGTGGTTCTGCTGTTACTGCTGTTGTATACTGTTACCACTGCCTTACTGATCTCCTTATTACACCGTATAAAAAAAGCAAGAAAATAAGAAGCCAGGCTAGCCTACGGATCACAGGATCTTATCTATCTTCAACTTGCTTTTGCTGCCTTGCTTTCTTGTTGGCTTGTGTTTCTTCCGCCGCTTCTTTCTTCTGAAAACTTGGGGATGGAACTGGCCTTTTGCTTTTCTGAATCCCAGTTCTCACTATCTTGTTCGGTCCGCTGGGATATGGCTTCCTCCCCTAAACATTCAAAGGTTTCTCTGGGGATACGACTTTTCTTCATCAGATTTGTTATGCTGGGACCAATTGAGGTTCAGAGGCCGCTTCTTTTGAGATTTGTCTTATTTTCCCTTTGACTCACGCGCTTGAATTTGTGTTGGACTCCTCGTTGTAACATTCTGCCTTCTTTCTGATTTTTGAATTTGGACTTATGCTGGGACCTCTTGTTGCAACCTTCTGCTTCCCGGTGCTGGGGATTTTTATTGTTTTCCTGCTGGGGGTTCCTGTTGTAATCTTCTGCCTTTCGGAGGGGTTACTGATTTCAAGACATGAAGTATAAGACTGAAAAGTATTCCTCTCGTTATACAGGTGGGCGCCTGAAACATGAAATGTAAAGACTGAAAAGTATTCCTCTTGTTATACAGGTGGGCGCCTGATACATGAAATGTAAAGACTGAAAAGAATTCCTCTCGTTATACAGGTGGGTGCCTGATACATGAAATGTAAAGACTGAAAAGTATTCCTCTCGTTATACAGGTGGGCGCCTGATACATAAAATGTAAAGACTGAAAAGTATTTCTCTCGTTATACAGGTGGGCGCTTGATACGTGAAATGAAATAGAAAAGTATACCCTCATTATACTGGTGGGCGACCTAGAACACGAAATGTAAAGACTGAAATGTATACCCTCATTATACTGGTGGGCGACCTAGGACATGGAATGTAAAGACAGAATTGTATACCCTCATTATACTGGTGGGCGACCTAGGATAGGAAATGAAAAATGCATACCCTCATTATACTGGTGGGCGACCTAGGACAGGAAATGAAAAATGCATACCCTCATTATACTGGTGGGCGACCTATGACATGAAATGAAAAAATGCATACCCTCATTATACTGGTGGACGACCTAGGACAGGAAATGAAAAATGCATACCCTCATTATACTGGTGGGGGACCTAGGACAGGAAATGAAAAAATGCATACCCTCATTATACTGGTGGGCAACCTAGGACATGGAAATGAAAAATGCATACCCTCATTATACTGGTGGGCGACCTAGGACAGGAAATGAAAAAATGCATACTCTCATTATACTGGTGGGCGACCTAGGACAGGAAATGAAAAAATGCATACCCTCATTATATTGGTGGGCGACCTAGGACATGAAATGTAAAGACAGAATTGTATACCCTCATTATACTGGTGGGCGACCTATAACATAGAAATAAAAAAAAATGTACTTGGATTTGTTTCCTCGTTCCTCCGAGAAATTTTTTAACAATGGCAGAAAATTTTCTGCCCCGGTTTTGGTGACCTTCTTTGTGGCGTGTTTTTCTGCCATCATCAACCTTTATTTTCCTGTAAAAATCAAAGAAAACTTTGTTAGTTTTAACATGGTGAGTGATGGTGTCACTCCTGCTGAGGGATGATTTTTCCTTTCCCTTGCTCTGTGCTCCCAAAACTGGTTGGGGATAAAGTTGCTTGCTGGGGATGATTTTCCATTTATCTCTTTCCCGCTTTTTTGTTTCAAAACATGCTGGGGGAGTTCTCTTCAACTCCAAAACTACTCCCTTAAAAGTTTATTTTCTCCCAGCACTGCAGGGCATAGAATGTTATCATCTGGGGATAACGTTATTGAGGATAAGACTGTTAGGGTTATCTTGCTGCGGATTAATTCTCTCTCCCTCTTTCCCCCTTTCTATTTTGTCTGACCCCCTTGGACCTTGGTCAGTGATCTATCGAAATTCTGTCGGGGATCTTTTTGGAACTTGGTTCACAGGTCTTTAAACCTCTGATTCCCGTTTTTCTTCATGTTCCCCTTAACTTTCCAGGCCAGTTTGTCATTTGGTTTTACAACAAATGCCTTTTGTCTTATTGTCTTGACTTTGGCCTGTCCCCTTCGTATTTTTGCTTTGCACCCTTTCGGCCCCTGGTAGTAAACTCTGAAAAATCCTTCTCGAAACAAATTTCTGGAAAAAAATCTTTTTAGACAAAGAAAATGAAAAGATAGAAAAAGAGAAAAATCTTTCTGAGCAAACGCTGGGGGAGAAGAAACGGAAAGAACTTATCTGGATGGTATGACTGGTCTCAACGATCATGTCATGCATTACGGATTAATCAACCCAGTCTATTTGCATCAATCAATCTTCCTGATGGCCTCACTTGCTGGGGATAAATAGGTGCTCACCTCTTCGCAAATCCAGATTCTTTTTGCCAATCCATCTTGTTGCCTTATATTGCCCTTCGAGGGATTTTCACTAATAAGACTCTCTCCTTTCCCTCAGCTCCCGTCACCTTATTGTGCCTATGAAGGTTTTCACCGATAAGACTCTCTCGTTTCATTTCTCTCATCCTTTGTCGCCTTATGGTGCCTGTGAAGGTTTTCACCGATAAGACTCTCTCATTTTATTTTTCAGCGGGGAATTGGAGTGTTGCCGATATGACTCTCTCTTCTGGAGATTCTTTTCGGCTATCAATTCATTTCCAGTTTATGATCCTCTTCTTGCTGGGGATCAGCGCATTATCCTCGGCTTTCATTTGCCTGACTGGCCACCTCTCGGATATTGATCGGGAGGTCTTTTTTGGACATCGATGTTGGTTTCGGCGTGGGGCTAAAAGAAAGGCTATCAAAAATTCAAAATAAGTTTGATGGGTGAACTACTACAACTCTTGGAATCAAACCTTTTTTGAAACTTTAAAACCTAACTTCTGCCCCAGCTTTCTTTGCTTGGGGGATTTTATTTTTTTGTTACACTATGTTGAACTATGCACACTGCGACCGAGCCGTGAGGCGCCTACGTATCCTCTTTGAGGAATCAGGTCAAACGTAGTTCCCACGGTTTTGTTTTTCTTGTGATCTTTATCTTTTTTTTTTTTTAATTTCTCTTCTTCTTTTTTTCTTTTTCATATCTTTTTCCCATTAGTGATTCCAAAAGAAGGGTATGAAAGAATAACTTAAGGCTCAAAAGGGGGAAGCAAGGGTTAAAAGTGTTTGGATAGAAGAAAGATTTGCCTCCGTCATTTCATTATCCAATAAGTACCAAATACAAACAAACGAACCAATAACTACCATAATCAAAGAAATTACGCATAATATCTTTTGACTGCATCAGAATTGATAGCCATGTCGACACATCTTCCCTCGATATCTGTTAGACACAAAGCACCGTTGGACAACACTCTGGTCATGATATAAGGCCCTTGCCAATTTGGGGCGAACTTGCCTTTTGCTTCGACCTGATGCGGGAGGATCCATTTCAATACTTGCTGCCCTACTTCAAATTTTCTGGGGTGCACCTTCTTATTGTATGCTCTTGCCATTCTTTTCTGATACAACTGACCATGACACACTGCTGCCAATCGTTTTTCGTCTATCAAGCTCAACTGCTCCAGTCGAGCTTTGACCCATTCATCATCATCAATCTCGGCTTCAGCGACAATCCTGAGGGACGGAATTTCGACCTCCGCTGGTATTACTGCCTCAGTTCCGTATACCAACAAATAAGGAGTTGCACCTATGGAAGTCCGGACTGTAGTGCGATAACCCAACAAAGCAAAGGGTAATTTCTCGTGCCATTGTCTAGATCCTTCCACCATCTTCTGCAGTATCTTCTTGATGTTCTTATTAGCTGCTTCAACTGCTCCATTCGCCTTGGGACGATATGGAGTGGAATTACGGTGTGTAATCTTAAACTGTTCACATACTTCTCTCATCAAGTTGCTGTTAAGATTAGCTTTATTGTCCATGATTATCACTTTCGGGATCCCAAATCTACAGATGATATGGGAATGGACAAAATCCACCACTGCCTTCTTGGTTACTGACTTGAACGTTTTGGCTTCAACCCACTTAGTGAAATAATTGATGGCTACTAGAATGAACCTGTGACCGTTCGAAGCTGCCAGCTCAATAGGCCTAATGACATCCATGCCCCATGCCACAAATGGCCATGGTGCTGACATTGTGTGTAATTCCGTTGGTGGAGAATGAATTAGATCTCCGTGTATCTGACACTGATGGCATTTTCGTACGGAACTGATACAATCATGCTCCATAGTGAGCCAGTAATATCCCGTTCGTAGAATCTTCTTTGGCAATACATATCCGTTCATATGGGGCCCACAGACTCTAGCATGTACTTCTGTCATCACTATCGTGGTTTGACCCACATCAATACATCTCAGCAATCCCAGATCTGGGGTTCTTTTGTACAACATTCCTCCACTAAGGAAAAATCCATTTGTCAGTCGTCGAATGGCTCTCTTTTGATCTCCGGTTGCCTGCTACGGATATATCCCCATCCTGAGGTACTCCTTTATGTCGTAAAACCATGGCTCGCCATCTACTTCCTCCTCTACCGCGTTGCAATAAGCATGTTGATCACAAACCTGAATGTGCAATGGGTCGACATGAATTTTGTCTGGATGGTGCAACATCGATGCTAAAGTGGCCAAGGCATCGGCAACCTCATTGTGAACTCTCGGGATGTGTCTGAACTCCACTGATCGAAATCGCTTGCTCAGATCATGCAAACATTGTCAATATGGTATAAGCTTTAAATCTCGTGTTTCCCATTCACCCTGGATCTGATGTACTAGGAGGTCCGAGTCTCCCAAGATCAAGACGTCCTGAACATCCATGTCTGCAGCCAATCATAGTCCCAAAATGCATGCCTCATATCCAGCCATGTTGTTGGTACAATAGAAATGTAGCTGAGCTGTAACAGGATAGTGATGTCCTGTTTCCAAAATAAGTACTGCTCTTATTCCAACTCCTTTTGCATTTGCAGCCCCATCGAAGAAAAGCTTCCACCCTGGTTCCTCTTTCAGTTCTAACTCCTCTATATGCATCACTTCTTCATCTGGAAAATACGTCATCAAAGGCTCGTATGCTTCATCAATAGGATTCTCAGCCAAGTGATCGGCCAATGCTTGGGCTTTCATGGCCGTCCTCGTCACATAGACAATGTCGAACTCTATGAGTAATATCTTCCATTTTGCCAATCTTACCGTGGGCATAGGATTCTAGAAAATATACTTCAAAGGATCCAGGCGTGAAATAAGGTAAGTAGTATGTGACGACAGATAATGCTTAAACTTCTGTGCTACCCAAGTTAGAGCACAACATGTTTTCTCAAGTTGAGTGTACTTATTCTTATAGACTGTAAACTTCTTGCTGAGATAATAGATGGCTTGCTCTTTCCTTCCTGTGATGTCGTGTTGCCCCAACACGCAACCAAACGAATTCTCCAAGACTGTCAGATAAAGAATTAATGGCCTCCCTGGCTCAGGTGGAACCAACACAGGTGGATTGGACAGATACCCTTTAATCTGGTCGAAATCCTCTTGACACTCCGCCGTCCAGTCTACCACAGCGTCTTTCTTCAACAGCCGAAATATGGGTTCACAAGTCGCCGTGAGTTGAGCGATGAACCTATTGATGTAATTTTGTCTCCCCAACAGACTCATTACCTCTGTTTTGTTCTTTGGCGGTGGTAAATCTTGGATGGATTTAATCTTGGATGGATCCAATTCAATACCCCGTCGACTGACGATGAATCCTAACAGCTTTCCTGGTGGAACTCCAAAGGCGAATTTGGCCGGGTTGAGCTTAATATCATACCTTCGAAGTCTTTGAAAAAATCTCCTTAGGTCTGCTACATGGTCTTCCTGACGCCAAGACTTTATGATCACATCATCTACGTACACTTCAATTTCTTTGTGTATCATGTCGTGAAACACAGTAGTCATTGCTTGCATGTACGTTGCCCCAGCATTCTTCAGTCCGAACGGCATGACCTGATAGCAGTAAGTCCCCCATGGTGTGATGAAAGCTGTCTTTTCCGCATCTTCTTCGTCCATTAAGATCTGATGATATCCTGCATAGCAGTCCACAAAGGATCCGATCTCGCGCCCAGCGCAATTATCGATCAGGATATGGATGTTGGGCAATGGAAAATTATCCTTAGGACTTGCTTTGTTGAGATTGCAGTAGTCGACGCATACCCTGATTTTTCTGTCCTTCTTCGGCATTGGTACCACATTGGCCAACCACTCGGGATATCGAGTGACCCGAATGACCTTCGCCTGCAGCTGCTTAACCACCTCTTCTTTGATCTTCACACTCATCTCTGTTTTAAATTTCCTTAGCTTTTGCTTGACCGGAGGGTATGCCGGGTCAGTGGGCAATTTGTGAACCACTAGATTGGTGCTTAATCCCGGCATATCATCATATGACCATGCAAAAACATCTTTGAATTCCACGAGGGTTTTGATCAATTCCTCCCTGATGTTTGTCTCAATGTGGATGCTGATTTTGGTTTCTCTGACATCATCTGCGTCCCCTAGATTCACAGCCTCAGTGTCATTCAGATTAGGCTTGGGTTTCTCTTTAAATTGGCATAGTTCTCGGTTTATTTCTTCGAAGGCTTCATCCTCGTCATATTCAGATTCATTGTCATGATCGACCTCTTGTATCATTAAGTCGGAGTCGGATTGATTTATCAGACTAGGTCGAAGATCTGCTGTGCATGCCATGTCATTAGAACCAGTAAAAAGAGAACTGTTCAGAAAGAAAAAGAACTAAACAAAAATCAAAATAAGGCAAGAGAAGAGAATTTTATTAAAATTTGGGATAACAGGGTTCACACTTTTACAAAAAATAAAAATGAAATTTGGATTACACCCTGGAATAATCTGAAACAAGAAAGCAAAAATCAAAGCCTACTACCAGGCCTCCCCCCGGATAGGAAGAGGAGTAACCGTCCAATTGTTGGTTTTGGCCTCAGGCCCCACAAACTGTATGTCTGCTCTGCTGGAACTCTCTCCAACTTCTACCATATTGACATCAGCGAATAGCCTCTCGAAACTCTGATTCAAATCCCCGTTTATCCCAATCAATGGTCTGAGAATTTTTGGGACCGGTGACCCCTTGGCATTTGCTCTAACAAAAGATCTTGAGAGACGTGGCACAGGTTTGGGAAGAAACCAAACTTTCTTCTTCATTTTCCGCGCTCTCTTTACATCTGCCATAGTCGGTTTGAACCCCAACCCAAAGGTATCCAAATTCTTGGGCAAGGAAACAGGTTGGACAATCTCCTGAAGCTCAACCCCCAGGCCTTTTCCCGGCACAAACCCATTACCAGCATTTCTGAAACCATCATGACCGTTGCGGAAGCTACCCTAGGGTGCTGAATGATCTCACCCTCGGAAATCTTGTTTGCCGACACTGCATCAAAAATCTGGTAAACCCAGGGACCTTTGTCATCATTGGTCTCTATGAAGGGCACAATGGCGCTTCCCATGGTGCACGCAGTGTCCTCGCCGTGCAGTACAACCTCTTGTCTATCCCACTCGAACTTGACCATCTGATGCAAGGTGGAAGGCACTGCTTTAGCTGCATGGATCCATGGTCGTCCCAACAGAAGGTTATAAGATACCGCGGCATCTAATACCTGGAACTCCATGGTAAACTGGACTGGACCGATGGTCAATTCAAGTACAATATCCCCCACGGTGGATGTTCCATTTCCGTCAAATCCTTGGACGCAAATGCAATTCTTGTGGATTCTTCCGTGGTCGATCTTTAACTAGTTCAGGGTGGATAATGGACAAATATTGGCACTTGAGCCATTATCCACCAATGCCCGAGTAACTGCATAATCTTCACATTTGACAGTTAGGTAGAGAGCTTTATTATGCTCTGTGCCCTCCACTGGCAGATCATCATCTGAGAATGTTACCCTGTTCACCTCGAAAATTTTGTTGGCAATCGTTTCTAGGTGATTTACAGAAATCTCGTTGGGCACATGAGATTCATTTAGTATCTTCATCAGGGCCCGACGATGTTCATCTGAATGGATCAGTAATGATAACAGCGAGATATGTGCCGCTGTTTTCTTCAACTGTTCGACCACGGAGTAATCCGGCACTTTCATCTTCTTCAAGAATTCCTCAGCTTCTTCTTCTGACACAAGTTTCTTTGTTGTAGCTGGGTTGGGTCTTCTCAACTCCACTGGAGCAAAACACTGTCCTGATCGAGTTAGTCCCTGCGCCTCACAACTATCCTCCTCCACTGGTTTTCCCCTATACATCACCACTGCCTTCTCATACTTCCAAGGCACGGCCTTGCTATTAATCATGGGCAATTGGACTACCAGCTTTATGGTGACCAGGTCCTGCATACCCCTTTCAACACAACTGCGGGTGTGGGTGGTGTCCCTGATATTACCAATTTGGCTGGCTCCAGTTTCTTTGTTGCGGTGGACAGACTCTTTCCCAATATCACCACTGGCTTGACACCTTCCCCCTTCAACTGTACCCCTGGTCTTCCGCCGGTCAATTCTTCTTTCGGAGCGGCCTAGATCATCATCACTGTCTGTGAGGGCTTCCTCGGCTCTCCTCCCTCATATACCAACTCGATCATGTGAGCCTCGTGGTGTGTTGGCAATGGGTTTTGGTTGATGTTAGGTGACTCTGGCGTCTGGACCTCGATCTTGTTGGCATCAATAAGATCTTGTATTGCATGCCTCAATCTCCAACATTTTTTGATAACAGGCCCCAGCATCCCTGAGCAGTACTCACAGCTTATCGATCAGTACAAATTTTGGGGTAAGGGATTTGGCAATCTAGGCTCAACAAGATTTAATAAACCCAACTGCCTCAATTTGTGGAACAAGGCAGTATAAGTTTCTCCCAACTCAGTAAAGGTTCTTTGCCTCTGCAGTCTTTCATTTATGAAAGCCGAATTTCCCTTGAAACCCATCCCTGGAGGGTTCCTGTAGGCTCTTGGCGGTGGATAGGTGTTTTGTGGTGGTGGGTAGGTATTATGTGGAGGTGGGTATGTATTGTGGGGAGCTGGCGCGCGCCATTGTGGGCGAACTGGAGGTTGGGTGTATGTCTGGGCTTGATGGACGGTGAAATGTTGTTCTTGTGGTGGGTAGTAGGGTTGTGGAGGGTAATTTGGAATGTGTGGGTAGTTTAGATGATGGGGTCTGGGTTGGTAATGAGGGGAAGGACCTCTAGATATGGACCAATTGCCGGCCTCTATTGTCGTGACCTCCTCTCTCCTTTTCTTTCCGAGCGCACCTCCCGCGCCGCTCTGAATGGCCTGAGTCGTTGCCTTGATTGCTGAGTAACTCAGGATCTTATTGGACTTAAGTCCCTCTTCTATCATTCCTCCCATTTTCACCACTTCATTGAATGATTTGCCAACTGACGTCACCAAGTGACCGAAGTAAGTTGGCTCTAGAGTTTGTAGAAAGTAATCTACCATTTCTCCCTCTCTCATTGGAGGATCAACTCTGGCTGCCTGTTCTCTCCATCGGAACCCAAATTCCCGGAAGCTCTCTCCGGGTTTCTTCTCAAGCTTTAGCAATGTGAGACGGTCTGGGACTATCTCAAGGTTGTATTGGAAGTGTCCTGCGAAAGCCTGTGCCAGATCATCCCAGGTGTACCACCTGCTCGGATCTTGTCTTGTATACCACTCTAGTGCCGACCCGCTCAAACTCTGGCCAAAGTAAGCTATCAGTAGCTCATCTTTTCCCCCTGCTCCACTCATTTTGCTACAAAAGCCCCGTAGATGTGACATAGGATCGCCATGCCCCTCGTACAAATCGAACTTGGGCATCTTGAATCATGCTGGTAATTGAACGTCAGGGAAAGGGCATAGATCCTTGTAGGCCATGCTGACTTGGTTGCCTAACCCGTGTATGTTCCTGAAGGACTGCTCCAGGCTTTTAAATTTCCGCATCACCTCGTCCTGCTCTGGGCTCTTAGCCGGCTTTTCAATCTCCGTCGGGACCTCAAAGTGGGGATTATAGGTATGTGGCTCGGGTGCTTTGAATGTGAGTTCAGGGGGGTAATATTGTGTGTCGTGAGCCTGAAACAGTGGCTCACTGGATGATCTGTGCAATGGGGCTGGGGGAGGTGCCACAAAGACGGGAACATTTGGTGGAGGAGGGTTTTGACTGGGTGGTGGAGCTTGGGGATCATAGGCCTCTCTTCCCTAATAGTAGTGATGGCTTGGGAAACTCGTTGAAGGGCCGGTGGAGGGATATTCCGGCGTGTGTACTGGTTGGAGGGTAGGAGTAACGGGTAGTTCCTTCCCCTTCTGGGCTCTAGCTAAGGCTATCTGCATCTCATTCATTTCCGGCCTCATTTTTTCCATTTTCTCCAGGGCTTCCTTCAGCATCTGATTGGCTGTCTTTTCTGACTCAATGCTGTTGTCTGACCCAGTCATGCTTTCTGGTATAGGACCTTTCGATCTTGTTTGATAATGGTACGGTGCCAGTACGCTCTAACAAACTAACTGGAATTAATTGGAAAAACAACAAACTTGTTAGTGTTAGAGTCTTAACAGATATTGTAATTGCACGTTGGGGGATGCAATGTTCTTAGGCAGTTAACCATTTCTAACATGTTTTTGCTCTGATCGCATGCATCATTCCGGCTTATTTTATTTGGTGCCTCTTTCAAGTGTTTCAGGGACCTTCCTTTTCTTCTTCTCTTTTTTTTTTTTAGAATTAAAGTCGAATCCTATAGAGATTGCCTACGTATCATGACCCCGCACGAATCAGACCAGGCGTAGTTCATGCATCCGGAAAATAAATATCCAATTTTACATTCTATTACCCAAATATGCTATTACAAACTGTTATTTGAAAGAAAATAAACGAAATACAGACTCTACATTATTAACAATGTTTGAAGAGAACATAGGGGTAAACAACAGACTCTGCAAAACAAACAAGTGCAGACTTGGACTAGGGACACATTAAAGATTTCAACTTAGGTACTCGCGAGGCATCATTCGGTCTTTTCGCGGGTTTTGGTGTAAGACCCCTCTGCAAGCTCTTCAACTCATCCATGATCCGGTGGACGTAGCCCATGATGGAGACAAGAAGGGTATCACGAGGTATTTGCTCATATGTTAGGAATCTCATGTAGATGTAGTGCCCAATATCATCAATCCTTCCCCGGATGTTATCCCTTTCCCTGAACAGTTGTTCTATTTGCCGGTTCTTTAGCCCCAGCATTTGAGCATTGTCAGTGAGTCGATCCTGAAATCTCTCCATTCGTTTTTCCATTATGGCCATCAAATCATAACAACGCCTTCTGTCTGCCCGGGCATCTCGGGCTTGTTTAAAGACCTGCTCCTGAAGAGTGGAGTTTGTCTCTCTTAATAGTCTCATGCTTATTTCAGAATCCCCTATGACTTGTTGTAGATACTTCCTCCGTGCCATTGTCCCTTTTTCCCATCTGACCCGCATTCTTGCTATGCAAGCCTCGGATCTCTCCAAGTCCTCTCGGCTTTTGCCGACTTGATTTCTCAGCTCTGTTATCAACCTTTCATCAGAGCGACGTTTCTGTCGGTCGTTGTTACTCTTACTGACTTGGCGAATTCAGGCTCTTAGTGCCTTGTTTTCTTTGGTTAATTTATTTTTTTCACCCTGTTCCGAGGCGACTTGCACGCGGTTCTCAAATATAAGCCTTTTAACTTGTTGCTTCAGCTTCCCGATTTCAACCCGGTAACCTTCTTCTCTTGCCAACCAACCCCACTGCTCTTGTGAATCATCCATAAATTGTTGTACATGAGCTCTTTTAGTAGGTCTCGGATGACTCTGGAACCTTTTACCGAACCAAGCATTGTATTTGTATTCTACCTCACCCTTAGCCAATTCTCGAACCATAGTCTTGGGCTTCAGGAATCTACATTCGTGCCACAACTTTCTAATTTTTTCTTCGAGGAATACGACTCCTGGGCTTAATTCAATGGCGTGCTTGCTTAGATCTTCATCAGTGGGAATTACCTGAAATCTTCCTAGCTGGCGCAATACCCGATGCGGAGCATATGGTTGGATACTACGCACTCCTATTAAAAGAATGTGACATTCCTCGGCCGAAATGTATATCACCTAAGTATCAGGCAACCACCCAAATGCCCATTCAATTTGGTCGGCCGTCATTGAACTTAATCGTGCAAGCCATGCTTCAACACCTTCGGGGAATACAACGTCTATCATCCGTTTCTCACAACCACTGATACAATTTTTTCCGGTCAACCCGTGATTCATGTATCCTGCTCGGTGACAGAGGTGCTCTTGCATCCACAACTGGAGTAACAAATTGCATCCCTAGAAGAAATTGCCTCCCTCTCGGCATATAGTCAAGGCTCGGTAGATTTCGGACAAAACCAAAGGGACCACAGTATTGTTAATTTTTTTGATTGCAACATCAGCCATCCCTACAAGGCCTATCTCTATTTTCTTATCTTTGCGGGGACAAACCATGATTCCCAAGAAGGCTGTTATGAATGCCAAAGTACGTCTTGCCTCCCACTTGTTTCTGTCCCCACCATGAGTTAGTCCGAGGTTCGGTTCTTCGAAACCCTGAGGAGTACCATACCGCTGATATAAGAATTGAAGAGCACAATAACCTTTCGACAAATCGTCATCCTGCACCTTCCGACTAATGTGTAGCAAATTCAAAAACCCATATGGAGACACTGGTCTAGGAGAAAGCAAATATTGCCCCCTCAATTTTCCATCCAAACCTGCATAACCCGCAATCTCCTCTAATGTAGGTGTAAGCTCAAAGTCTGCAAAGCGGAATACATTACGGGTTGGATCCCAGAATGGTATTAAAGCTTCAATGACGTCCGTCCTTGGCTTGATATCTAACAGACTGACGAGGCCTCCCAAAATTCTTTCCACTATTTTTTTACTATCATTTCCCAAATCATTCCACCACATGTGGAGCTGCAGAGGGACCTTGCTAAAGACTGAGAATGGTTCGATTTGATTTGTGCTCATCCTGCACATTTATTAAGGTGATTAAGAAAGAAAAAAGAAGACTTTTATTCGACTCAAAAAAATAAACTATTTATATGTTGTTTTGTGTGTTTTCAAATTGGGAAAAATAAAAAACATGATTTTCAAACACGGCCTTTCAGCACTTCGGAAGCGAAGATTTTAAGGTTGTGTAGTCTACCGGTCAAAATCCTAAAAAGAATGACCCAAGGTGGCCGTTTATGTAAAGTCAATCTTCCGGTGTTCCTCTAGAGAACATTCGGCTATTTTCGACAAAACGGCAGCGCCCGACTTATTTATGACGACTATTAAAATTTCGGCATTTTCGGACTATATTTCGTAAAAGGGAAGTTGGACCCGATGAGGGTTGCCTACGTATATCACATCCGGTGAGAATCAAACCAGCGTAGTTCGGGCGAATTAACCGCACTATTTTAAAATAGGATTCTTTTTTCATTTTTATTTTTGACATTTCATAAGCAAAAATATAAAAAAAAACTACTTTTTAAAACAAGACCCCTTTTTTTTTATTCAACAGACAACCTATTTTCCAATTAAAAAAAAATCTCTTTTTTTTTTTGACAAACAATATAACAACCTATTTTTCGAACCAAAAAACAACTCTTTTTCTTTTTTTTTTCTTTGCTCTTTTTTTCTTTTTTTTTTTAGTAAAACAAACCAAAAAATAAAACTTTTTTATTTATTTTCCAGAGTTCCGATAGTACTTGGGCATTGTTTTTTTTTTCAAAACCATTAGTTAACTCTCCAACTGCTATTTTTCTCTTTTTCTTAATTTTCTAACATTTCCGAAATTCAAAAAAGCCGGTCAACATCCAGGCCAGAGCAAATAAATGCACAGAAAACAATTAGGATGCATCAGGATGGTCTTTCCGTTTCTGGTTGCTAGCCCTAGACGAATCCAACCCCTGTGTTGAGTCCCCTAAGTCAAAATGCACATGAAGCAAACAAGTGTTCCTACTAGGGATCTGGCATGAGGCTGAGTTATTCTAGGTTCAAAACCTGGGTGTTTGTTCTAGACCTGGCTTACCCGAGCGGACAACTCGAGCCAAGGAGGAGGCAGCAGTCCGGGAATATAGAAGCTTCACCGGCTTTGCGACTTATCCAAACCTCGTTCTAAATTGGGACTTGACACTAGACAGAAAAGAAGTCGTACACCGTACACCCTTCTTCACAATTCAGAAGACTCAGAGAGGAGATGGGTTTCGGCACAGCTTATATACAGTTCACAAAATATCAAAGCAGTAAAAGCAGTTAGTTAGCACAGTATGCACAGATCATGTAACAAAATCTGATAAAGCTGAATTCAACAATTATTCCAAGCTCGAATTCTGAACCCTGAACCAGAGATTCTGGGTCTGATGTCCCCAGCAGAGTCGCCAGAGCTGTCACACCTCCTTTTTCCGCCCCCGCGAGGGGTGAAGGAGTTTTTCCAATTAAAGGACAATCAAAACGGGATTTGTTTATTTATTTCAGAGTCGCCACTAGGGAGATTTAGGGTGTCCCAAGTCACTAATTTAATCCCGAATCGAGGAAAAGAATGACTCTGTTTAATAGTCCGCGAACCAGAAATCCGGATAAGGAATTCTGTTAACCCGGGAGAAGGTGTTAGGCATTCCCGAATTCTGTGGTTCTAGCACGATCGCTCAACTGTTGCATTTAGCTATTATCTGATATTACATGAATAACCTATGTGTTGATTCTACTTTTTACTGCTTTTACATATACATATTTATTCGAGAGAGTGAACGCCGTTTAAAGTATGTTTTCGGATTGCGCCGCATCAGATGAACCCGCAATCTTAGGCACACTTTATTCAACGTTTTAGGATTTGGATTCTGGCCGCATAAAATGCCCACCCATATTTAGGAATGTAATTTACTAAAGCCGTGCCTAAAGATTCTAGCGCGTTATTATCTTTTGGGAGGGCCGTGAAATTCGCCAAAACGGCCCTTCCCGACTTCTAAAAAATTTCTTAAACCTTTACTGAGGGTCCTGCAATTTTTTTTATTATTATTTTTTTTTGTTTTTATTTGACGAAGCTCGTCTCATTTATTTATTTATTTATTTTAAAAAAAAAAAAGTAACTACATTTCTATTTTTATTTGTCTCTAAATAAAGAAAAATCCTGGTTAATTACATGCTAAAAAACCGTAACTTATTTAATTAATAGATTACAACATATGCTAACGAAAATTATACTTGAACTTGTAAAAATGGAAAATTGTTTCGCGCCTTATTCCATAAGCTAATATTGCTAAAAATGGAATTATGTATATAAAAACGTACAAGATTGACTAACGTTACTACAATTAGCCATTTTTAACTGTGGTGAGGTTAACTAAATGATCGAAGCTATAGACTAATTCATTAACCCTAATGAATTCGCAATTTAACTATACTAAATGCTTATTGAAACTACTCTACATTAGTGTAAGTATACTTAATTATTAATACATAAAATTATCGACTACGGCCTTTATTTATTTATTTATTTTATTATTATTATTGGAACTATAATGTTGACACTACCTAACCACCTTGCATTTACATTTTTTTATCAAGTTCACAATCTATTTATGTGAGATTATTTGTAACATGAATTAATGCCAATACTGATGAGAGTATAATCACTTAAGAGGATTAATGGAAATTAGTTTTAACCATCTAAACGAAATACTAATCGGGTTTTGACTAAGTACTCTTTCTCGTTTGTGGACTACTTGAATATATGTATGAAAACAAACAACTAACTAGAGATATACTACTTATCATGATTTACCCCATTAATCTAACAAAATTGAAAGGTTCATGTTATATCAGCGCATGACCATTTATACAATTCCTTCTCTTTTCAGTCCAATTATACAAAAAAAATTAAAACAGTTCACAAAGAAAATCTAAATAGACCAAATTGTCTACTATCTACTTTATTGAAACGGTTGAATTTTATTGTTGCATTTCAACTTCAAAGCTTTATCACTACAAGATTCGAATGTGTACCTAGAATTCGAATTACAAATAGAGAGAAAAGAGGTCAGGAAAAACAATGTACAACAGTAGCACAGCAACAGAATCCCACAGCAGATAACAGCAACAAAAACCAGCAATAACCAGTGTAACAATGGTCAGAACCAAACTGAAAAACCCCGGAAAGCCTGACTGAAAATCAGTAGCACTAAACGCAATCCACAGAAGCAGTAACAAAGTTCTGATTTCAGTGGTAAAGAAAAGGACCTCACTTTCAGTTTTTAGCTCTCAAAGACTGATTTTCAGTTCTGAAAAATTAGCCTATTTCTCCCTTTTAAGTTTTGAAAATTTTTCTTCTCTAATTATTTTTCCGTCCCAATCTCTATATCAACTCCTCCTATTTATAGGCTAGAACTAAATATTATTTATTCAAAGTTTTTCACTTTCAGCCTGTATATTCCCTCTCATGTGCATCTATACACTTTTATCATTAATCCCATGCTTATTTTCTGATTTCCCACCCTTAAAGATACCAGACAGGGTGTATTCTGCACTACTAATTCTCTTTCATTAAATAATTCATTAATTTAATTGTACACTGAATATTCAACTGGCAGACTACTAACACTAACCATTTTAAATCTTTTAACACCCAAAAATACCCCTGAAAACCCCCTATTATTATTGCCTTGCCCTCACTCTTAACAATCTGTATTTACCTCTCTGATTTACAACTACACCAAATCACTACACAGCTACAACCAATCCTTAAATCAAATTCATACAAATGATTCAAGCATCAAAACAGACCAACGAAAAGATTCGGGTTGTACTCGTCCAAACAAAGCAGTCATAAACTAACTATTCGACGAAGTTGTTCAAATCAAATGTAGCTTATAACGCACACTCAAACAAACAGAAGAAAAACCTTGACCAAATAAAAAGGTCTTGAAGAAGAAGGAGAGCTAATGAACAAGACAAAATTACAAAATAACACTTTAAACAAAGAATCAATAATCCGAAAAAGAGAATGAACAAAACAAGATTACAAACAACACTTAAAACCAAAACCCATAATAGAAAAATAGATCAAAATGAACTAAATAATCTTGAAAGAAAAATCTAAAACTTGAACGAACCCAAGTCGAAACTCGGATTTGAACTATTGGAGGTCGAACGGACTGTTTGTGAGCGTTGAAAAAGGACGAAGCAGAAGCTGGTCGTTTGGACTGTGGTGGATTAGCATGGAGGGACGAGGGTGGTCGTGAGGCATCGAGGAGCAGCAGCGGCAGCAGCTGGGTTCGCTGCTGCCATGGTCGACGTGAGGAGCAGCAACGGGTTGGTCGACGGGGGGCAGTGGGGTTTGTTCGATCAGCTGGAGGTGGTGGTGAGGAGCAGCAGCGGCAGCAGCTGGACATGGCCGCTGTAGATGGCGTCGCGGGCAGTGGGGTAGTCGACTGGTAGGGTGCTCGTGCGTGGCTTACGATGTGAGGAGTAAAACAGCAACCCAAGGGTTAGGGTTTCGACGACGAGGGGTGGTGACGTTGGTTGTTTGGGCGTAGATGAAACTGGTTGTTTGGACTGGTTATGGTTATGGAGGACGAAGTAGTGGTCGTTGGGTGAGGATGGAGGAACCTCGGGCTAGGGGTCGTAGGGTTTCTTCATTTTAGCTTCTTCTTCTTCAATGAAGGAGATGAACAACCTGCTCAAAAAAATTTCCAGTTCTTACGTTCGCTCCTCCTCCCTTTTCACGTTCTGTCCGTTTTCTTTTTCCAAATCTTGCTTTCAAAATTTCAAATCCCTTTTGCCTTCTCACGTTAGCTCTTTTTTTGTCCGTCTTTTTCTTTTTTTAAAAAAAATCCCCCCATCCCCTTCTGTCTGTTCTTTGTTACACTATTCCAAGAAATGGACCTCACGTGTGTAGGGGTCCAAGACTTGTGTCCCCCATGCGTGGTGGGGTTCCCCGTGTGTGGTGTTTCGTCCGTATTCCCCACGCGTGTCCCCCATGTGTGGTGGGTTCGGATTATTATGGGCTAGGTCCGAAAATTAGGCCTAAAAACGGGTAGTTTGAACCCAAATATTATTCTTTTGCCCGGACCCGAGAATAAGAACACGACGTTGTTCAACTAATCCTATGTAAGCAAAATAACTACCAAAATAAGACTGTCATTTAAAACAAAACTATTTTTTAATATTTTTTTCCAAGATTAAAATAGCTCCAAAACATTAATAAAACTATTTTTGTAATTTTCGTTTTTATATAAAGATAAAATATAAAGTATTGTTTTTTTGTGTTTTCTAAAGATTAAATGACTATAAAACGTTAACGAAACTATTTTTTTTGTAATTTTCGAAATTATATGAAGATAAAAGTACTTTTTTGTATTTTTAAAAGATTAAAATGACTACAAAACATTAATAAAACTATATTTTTTGTAATTTTTCGAAATTATATAAAGTATAAAAATAAGGTACTATTTTTTATATTTTTCAAGTTTATGAGAAATACATAAACTAAAATGTTTATATTATATATTTTTTGTAATTTTTCCTTTTGCGACGAAATAAAGTAAAATAGTCAAAATTAGCTAAAATAGCTATATTAGACCTAAATTAAAAATTCGCACCAAAAATGTGAAAATTCTTGGGGAGGGTCAAAAATCACAAGTCTACAGTGCCGCCACCCTAAGGCGGTGGGAAAAGGGGGCGGCGGGCTAGGGTTCGGGGATTCTCTAAGAGAGTGAATTGGGAGAGACGAAAGGGGGGTTACGAGATTCGGATACTAATATACCCAACCCACCCCACTTCAAAGCAGTTTGATCAAGTAATATAGACGGCTCAGATCTGCCCACTAAATAAAACGAGGTTGTTTGGCTCGCTGGTGGGTGAGACCGGGTAATGGGCTCAATTGACTGGGTTTGGCCGAGTTTGAGTGATTTAAAAACTGGGCCTGGACGACTTTGGGTAAGACTGGCCCAAAATTGAGTTCTTGATTTTCCTTTTTCTTTTCTTTCTTTCATTTTTCTAATTTCTGTTTAATTTAAAACTACACATAAGCCTAAATTAATTCCTACTCCAAATTATCTAATTAAATTAAATTAACCAACTTTAAAAACAATTACCACCAATGATTAAAAAAACAACTTAAAGGAAAAACTAACAAAGTTCAAAAAATTAAAACTAAAGTGCAAAAATAGTTATTTTGTGATTTTCTCATTTTATAAAACCAATAATTACTAATTAATTCTTTAAAAAAATGCAATGTCAAATCCTAAATGCAAATGCAACATATATATATATATATATATATATATATATATATATATATATATATATATATTTGTATTTTTCATTAATTAAATATCTATTGTAAATGCAGAAAATGCCACAAAAATCCATAAAATTGCAAATAATGAAAAGAAATATATTTTCTTGAATTTATGGGAGTAATTCATATAGGGAAAAAATCACGTGCTCATATTCAAAGCTTCAAAACTTTTAATGATTGTCAATGGTGGAATTGCTGCTCTCTTGTGCAAGATACGTGTGGAAGGGGGTGGGATGTGGAAAAAAAATGTGGGGGAGTAGAAGATATGTTAGAATAATTTTAGGACACTAATTATTATCATTAATTCCCTTAAAATGTACATAAATGATAATTGGGTATATAAAATGTAATTATAGTAAAACTTGAGTAGGGATGGTAATATAGTTTCATATAGTGTATATGAATGTAAAAATTCCTTTAAATATCCATATTTTTAAAATTAGTTAACCTATACCCTAATTTTGACAACTTCAGACCCGTCGTTGCCTCCTCTTCTTCTCTTGCGACCTATGCGCTTCTTTCTTCCTCTTCTTCTTTTCCTCTTCTTCTTCTTTTCTTTCTCAAACACATGAGACTCTGTGTAAGTATTATTGATTGGTTATGAAGCATTCCGTGACTCAGTTATTGCAAGCCATAACAGGAAGATGGACTCCATCTACAGCTGATTCTGCAACACGCCATGTCCCCGGCTTTGGTGTAATCACCAACATCATCAATGGTGGATTTGAATGTAATAAAGGTTCAAATGCACAGATGTGAGAAAAATTGGTTTCTATAGTAAATACTGTCAGATTTTGGGAGTTGATCCTCGCAATAACTTGGACGGTGCTAACCGAAGGCCTTTAGTAGGGACCTTAAATCAATTATACTACTTTTGTGTAGCAGTTGACACCCTAATAAGGTTTGGTCCATCTAAAAATAATATGATCTCTTGCTTAATATGGAGCCTGAAAAGAGTTTATTGTCAAAAATTGAAGAAGCAACAACTGAAGTTTGGGACTGCAAGACCAAACTTCAAACATTACCAGGTTAAATTTTGTCTAAAGTTTGTAACTATCATGCCAAGAAAAATTATCTGAAGTTCAAACTAACAAGCTAATTTTGTCTGAAGTTTGCACTAAACTAAAGAACTTTAGATTAATTTTTCTGAAGTTTGCACTAGAAACTAAAGAACTTTAGCTAATTTCTCTGAAGTTTGCACTACGAACTGAAGTTTTTTTTTATTGCTTTTGCAAGTCAGACCAAACTTCATACGAAAATATCTGAAGTTTTACTTTGATAAGGTCACACTTCAGGCAAAAAATTCTGAAGTTCAAACTTCAGACATAAATTCTTGCTACTCCAGGCCTCGCATGTCTGAAGTTATCCGAAAAGTGGGTATGCTTGCAATTTTTGTTGCAAAACGGGTAAAAGTTAAATGATGATCCAAAAACTGGGTATAGATAAAAATGCCCCACTTAAATAGGGGTCCCAAAATCAGTTATCTACCCACTTGCCTCAAAAGAGACTATTTCTTAATGGGTTGGGCTAATAGGAGACGGAGGCGGGAGAAGTGCACAAATAACTATTTTAAGGCTACTATTTAGGAATTAGTCAGTATATATTTTGTCCTGAAAATTTAAACTAAAAATATTATTTTAAGACAATTTAGGACACTTGAGTCCTAAAAAATATATTAAAAAAATTAACATTAGAAACGTATTGATTAATTTTCTAAATAGCAGTCCTTTAAAGTGGCTATCTCGTGTCATTTCTAGGGAGAAATTCAAAAATAACCGGATTTACAAGTGGTCATCCGAAAATAGTCACAGTTTCAAAAGTAATCGAATTTTAGCCACTTTTCATGTAAAGATAAATCTGAACGAAAACACTGTTCAAAACTACACTGCCATTTTTCATGACATGATGCATCAGGAAATAGAGGTGTACGTGGACGACGTGATAGTCAAGTCCAGGACACAGGATAATCACATCCAAGACTTGAGGAAATTCTTCGAGAGATTAAGGAAGTATGACTTGAAGCTAAACCCAGCCAAATGCGCTTTCGGAGTTCCGTCGGGCAAACTTTTGGGCTTCATCGTAAGCAGGAGAGGTATCGAGCTAGATCCAACTAAGATAAAATCCATCAGAGATCTGCCTCCCCCGAGAACAAAGAAAGACGTGATGAGTCTGTTGGGCAGGTTGAACTACATCAGTCGGTTTATTGCCCAGCTGACAAGCACGTGTGAGCCCATATTCAAGCTGTTAAGGAAAGATGCGGCGATTAAATGGACAACTGAGTGTCAAGAAGCCTTTGATAAAGTCAAAGAATACCTTTCGAATCCCCCAGTCTTGGTCCCTCCAGAACCAGGGAGGCCACTTTTCTTGTATCTAACAGTCTTGGAGAACTCTTTCGGTTGCGTCCTCGGGCAACACGACATAACCGGAAAGAAAGAGCAAGCAATCTACTACTTGAGCAAGAAATTCACCGGCTACGAGGCCAAATACACACTGTTGGAAAGGACATGTTGCGCTCTCACGTGGGTTGCTCAAAAGCTGAGACATTATCTCCAAGCCCACACTACTTTCCTCATAAGCAGGCTGGATCCTTTGAAGTATATATTTCAGAAACCGATGCCTACTGGGAGACTGGCCAAGTGGCAAATCCTGCTTACTGAATTCGACATAGTCTATGTCACTCGCACGGCAATGAAAGCCCAGGCGCTAGCAGATCATTTGGCCGAAAATCCGGTCGATGAGGAATACCAGCCATTGAGTACCTACTTTCCAGATGAAGAAGTAAACGCCGTAGAGGTGGTCTCGGAGGACGCTCATGTTTGGAAGATGTTATTTGATGGAGCCGTGAATGCCAAAGGTGTAGGAATTGGGGCAATTTTGATCTCGCCTTCCGGTCAGCATTATCCCGCCACAGCTAGACTGCGTTTCTTTTGCACAAATAATACAGTTGAGTATGAAGCCTGCATCATGGGCATGCATATGGCAATCGATCAGGATGTCGAAGACTTACTGATTATGGGAGATTCTGACCTGGTTATCCGACAAGTCCAAGGTGAATGGGAAACTCGGGATGTCAAACTTATCCCATACCGACAGCATGTAGAGGACCTCAGCAAGCGCTTTACATCAATAGAGTTCAGGTATATCCCGAGGTGTCACAATGAACTGGCAGATGCACTTGCTACTTTGGCTTCAATGCTACCCTACCCGGGCAACGCCCACGTCGATCCTTTGGAAATCCAAATCAAGGAAAGACACGGTTACTGCAATGTAATCGAGGCGGGATCAAATACGCAGCCTTGGTACCATGACATCAAGAGGTTCCTGAAGACACAAGAATACCCCGAGCACGCTACTGGAGATCAAAAGAGGACCATTAGGCGACATGCAAGTGGTTTCTTTCTGAGCGGTGAATTGTTATATAAGAGGACCCCGGACCTCAATCTCCTAAGATGTGTCGATATCGAGGAAGCGAGAAAGATCATGCACGAAGTACACGCAGGTGTGTGCGGACCCCACATGAACGGTTATGTCTTAGCAAAGAAAATCCTTCGAGCAGGTTATTACTGGATGACCATGGAAAAGGACTGTTTTAGCTTCGTTCGGAAGTGTCATCAGTGTCAGGTGCACGGTGATTTGATTCATGCACCTCCCACGGAACTGCATCCCATGTCTGCACCTTGGCCATTTGTCGCCTGGGGCATGGATGTCATTGGACCAATCGAGCCAAAGGCTTCAAATGGACACAGATTTATACTGGTTGCCATAGACTACTTCACAAAATGGGTAGAGGCTGTCACTCTCAAGTCGGTCACTAAAAAAGTTGTAGTGGATTTTGTACACTCAAATCTTATCTGTCGTTTCGGTATTCCTGCGACTATCATTACAGATAACGCAGCAAACTTGAACAGTTACTTGATGGGAGATGTATGCGAGCAATTCAAAATAACGCATAGGAATTCTACTCCTTACCGACCAAAGGCCAATGGCGCTGTAGAAGCGGCAAACAAAAATATCAAGAAGATTTTGAGGAAAACGATCCAAAGTTCCCGACAGTGGAATGAGCAGTTACCATTTGCATTATTGGGGTATCGCACTACGGTACGCACATCGGTAGGAGCGACTCCTTATCTTTTGGTTTATGGGACCGAGGCTGTAATACCGGCAGAGGTAGAAATTCCTTCGCTTCGAACCATTGTCGAAGCGGAAATCGAAGACAGCGAGTGGGTCAAGACTCGGTTAGAGCAATTGACTTTGATTGATGAAAAGCGAATGGTCGCGGTTTGTCACGGACAGTTGTACCAACGAAGAATGGCCCGCGCTTACAACAAGAAAGTCCGACCCAGGAATTTCGAAGTAGGTCAGCTGGTACTGAGGTGTATTCTGCCGCATCATGAGGAAGCCAAAGGGAAGTTTGCTCCAAATTGGAAAGGCCCATACATCATAAGGAAGATGTTGCCAAGAGGAGCGTTGTATTTAGGTGATATCGAGGGAAATGACCCCGAAACAGCAGTAAATGCGGATGCAGTCAAGAGATACTACGTCTGAATTATACTCCAGTAGTCTTGACGCATTTGAAATAACGAAGGTTTTATTCCCCACTACTCCCCAAACACTACCCAATTCTCTCTACAAACCTTTGAGCCGCTTACAAAAAAAAATAAAAGAAAATAAAACAAAACATTGATTGAGGCCTGAACTACGTTTGACTTGATTCCGAAAGGATACGTAGGCAGCCTCTCCCTGAGGTTCAGTCACACCAACAATAAAATCCCATTCGCCCTGAAATTGAAACCGGGGCACGTCGAGCAGTTTAGAAGTTAGTATCATCCACCTCTTTTTACCAAGCACAAGCCCTCAGATCAATTACCAAATATAGTGGGAAACCAATAAGCGTCACAAATGGAGACCGACACACTCTGAATTGAGAGAGATAAAATGAGAGAGTCTCGTCGGTGAAAACCTTCGGGCACCACGAGGCGACGGGAGTAGAGAAACCAAAATGAGAGAGCTTGTTTAGTAAAAACTCACAAAGAGTGCTATCAAGCGATGACAAAAAGAGAAATGAGAGAGGTCAGCCGGCGAAAACCCGCAAAGGGCGCTGTTGGCCGAAAGAGTGACCCCACCCAAGGAGGTTTCGGCAAAGTTCCACCAGGTTTGGAATCACAGATCCGTTCTGGTTGAGGGAAACGCAAGCTCATGGAAAGTCAGGCGTCCAGTCCAAAGAGCATGTCATGTCATTTAAAGCCAGCATTATCTTCCTCAGATAAGTCTTTCTCGTCCCGAAGGGGCACTCCTTTTCTGAAATTCGTTTTATCTTTTCTTTGTTTTTCTTCGAATCTCTTTTATGTTTAAGCCCAAGTTCTAGATGTACCGGAAAGGACAGGTGGCAGGTTTGGTTGCACGGAATTCCGTTTCATGAAGGAAAACGCCTCGTTTCGTTGGTACGTTTGTCCAAGCCTGATGAATCATGATGTTTGATGGCGTTCAAAGTAAAGAGGAAAAAGAGAAATTTCCCCCAGCAAGTCCGCCTTCGGACGAATCCCCACAGAGTCTCCCTTTGTACAATCCCCCACAAAGTATCCCCAATATAAACAAAAAAAAAAATCCCCGTGGGAATTTCCCCAGCACATCCCCAGCGAGTCCCTTTGTAAAAATTCCCCAACAAGCTTACCCCAACCAAGCCTAGAAAGCCCGCTTCGAAACAAATCTCCAGCATGCCCCATTGTACAAAAATCCACACAAAGAATCCACTTCGTAAATATTCCCCCATAGGGTTTCCTTTGTACAAATCCCCACAGAATACCTCCAATAAAATCCCCGTTGAGAACCTCCAAGAAAAATGGGACACTAAAAAAAAAAAAAAGAGCCTTACGAGGCAAATCATCACAGAATCTGGAAATACAAGCCTGAGCGGTCTAAAGGGTTTTGGCATATGAATCAAATCAATGGCGGGACTTCGCAACAGAAATGAAGACGCAACAAAGCAACCGGGAACGATCAAGGTCACCAAACCGACCGTCATTTCCGAACTAACAATTGTTCTTTGTCTGAAAAGTTGAAACAGGTGTAACCCAAGACAACCGTACAAGAAGCAGGTGTCGCCCAAAGAAGAAGGTACATGGGTACAAGAAATATTTTGGCAATAAGGAATTCACTCGAAAGGTAAGTTTCCACGAAACTCCCTTTTTATCTTCTACTAAAACAAGAAAATTCAAAAAAAAGAGGTCGCTTAGTATTCTCGAACTTTGTCCCCAGTCAATCAGCATTAGGGTTTTAAACCCTAAACCGAATTTTCCTTTTAATCAGCATTAGGGTTTTAAACCCTAAACTGAATTTTTCCATTTAGTCAGCATCAGGGTTTTAAACCCTAAACTGAACTTTTTCATTCAGCCAGCATTAGGGTTTTAAACCCTAAACTGAACTTTCCCATTCAGCCAGCATTAGGGTTTTGAACCCTAAACTGAGCTTTTCCATGCAATCAGCATTAAGGTTTTAAACCCTAAACTGAACTTTTCCATTTAGTCAGCATTAGGGTTTTAAACCCTAAACTGAACTTTTTCATTCAGCCAGCATTAGGGTTTTAAACCCTAAACTGAACTTTTTTCATTTCAGCCAGCATTAGGGTTTTAAACCCTAAACTGAGCTTTTCCATGCATTCAGCATTAGGGTTTTAAACCCTAAACTGACCATTTTCCTTTAATCAGCATTAGGGTTTTAAACCCTAAACTGAACTTTTTTCCATTCAGCCAGCTTTAGGGTTTTAAACCCTAAACTGAGCTTTCCATGCAATCAGCATTAGGGTTTTAAACCCTAAACTGAATTTTTCCTTTAGTCAGCATTAGGGTTTTAAACCCTAAACTGAACTTTTTTCCATTCAGCCAGCATTAGGGTTTTAAACCCTAAACTGAGCTTTTCCATACAATCAGCATTAGGGTTTTAAACCCTAAACTGAATTTTTCCTTTAGTCAGCATTAGGGTTTTAAACCCTAAATTGAACTTTTTCCTTTCAGCCAGCATTAGGGTTTTAAACCCTAAACTGAGCTTTTCCATGCAATCAGCATTAGGGTTTTAAACCCTAAACTGAATTTTTCCTTTAGTCAGCATTAGGGTTTTAAACCCTAAACTGAACTTTTTTCCATTCAGCCAGCATTAGGGTTTTAAACCCTAAACTGAGCTTTTCCATGCAATCAGCATTAGGGTTTTAAACCCTAAACTGAACTTTTTTCCATTCAGCCAGCATTAGGGTTTTAAACCCTAAACTGAGCTTTTCCATGCAATCAGCATTAGGGTTTTAAACCCTAAACTGAATTTTTCCTTTAGTCAGCATTAGGGTTTTAAACCCTAAACTGAAATTTTTTTCCATTCAGCCAGCATTAGGGTTTTAAACCCTAAACTGAGCTTTTCCATGCAATCAGCATTAGGGTTTTAAACCCTAAACTGAATTTTTCCTTTAGTCAGCATTAGGGTTTTAAACCCTAAACTGAATTTTTCCTTTAGTCAGCATTAGGGTTTTAAACCCTAAACTGAACTTTTTTCCATTCAGTCAGCATTAGGGTTTTAAACCCTAAACTGAGCTTTTCCATGCAATCAGCATTAGGGTTTTAAACCCTAAACTGAATTTTTCCTTTAGTCAGCATTAGGGTTTTAAACCCTAAACTGAGCTTTTCCATGCAATCAGCATTAGGGTTTTAAACCCTAAACTAAATTTTTCCTTTAGTTAGCATTAGGGTTTTAAACCCTAAACTGAACTTTTTTCCATTCAGCCAGCATTAGGGTTTTAAACCCTAAACTGAGCTTTTCCATGCAATCAGCATTAGGGTTTTAAACCCTAAACTGAATTTTTTCCTTTAGTCAGCATTAGGGTTTTAAACCCTAAACTGAACTTTTTTCCATTCAGCCAGCATTAGGGTTTTAAACCCTAAACTGAGCTTTTCCATGCAATCAGCATTAGGGTTTTAAACCCTAAACTGAATTTTTTCTTTAGTCAGCATTAGGGTTTTAAACCCTAAACTGAACTTTTTTCCATTCAGCCAGCATTAG
The DNA here is from genome assembly GCF_000393655.2 of Nicotiana sylvestris. Lineage (NCBI taxonomy): Eukaryota > Viridiplantae > Streptophyta > Magnoliopsida > Solanales > Solanaceae > Nicotiana > Nicotiana sylvestris. The sequence goes on from NC_091065.1 coordinate 172,703,947, forward strand.
GGTTTTAAACCCTAAACTGAGCTTTTCCATGCAATCAGCATTAGGGTTTTAAACCCTAAACTGAACTTTTCCTCTTAATCAGCATTAGGGTTTTAAACCCTAAACTGAACTTTCCCCCAGTTGGTCAGTATTAGAGTTTCAACTCTAAAACCAAACTTCTCCCCAGCTAGTCGGTATTAGGGCCCCAACCCTGAACTGAGCATGCATATCCTCTTTCATCAATTTTATGAACTTCCTGGCTAATAATTCACGAAATTTTCCTAGTGAAACTGGGGCAGAAAATTTCGTTCGTTTGTTTGTTTTCTCCCGCAGGTCTAACCTCGAACCACACGGATCAAACGACCCACGAAGTGAGCCTCAACCCAGAATCAAAAAAAAAAAGACAAAAAGAAGATGTCCCGAGATATCGGAGTTAAATGGAATGCGGATCGACTCCAACATTGGATTAAGATTCAAAACTCTGCCAGTCACGCCTCACTCAGCATCCCAGATAATAAGCAAGCACCTACAACTCGCAAGCATCAAGATTCGGATCGAAGTCTCCAAGCAAAATCAGCTAAGACCCATGATCAAGTCGCAAAAGAATCATAGATAGGGATCTTGTAACTAGCAGTTGACATGCATATAAGTATTTAAGTTCAGTTTCAATTTCTCTTTGGTTGTAATAAGGCGGTCAGTAAAGCAGTGGTGAATACAGCAACAGCAGTAACAGCAAGCATTGCAGTCCCATGGTAGTCCCAGCTACCGAAACTTCCCGAACTACATTGACCTGATTCCTGTTTAGCCCGGAATATGTAGGAAATCTTTGAAGCAAGATTCGGTCAAAACTTTCAAAACATGCTTCACACGGAGTAGTCCATAGGCAAAAATCGCTTATATCCGCTCACTTTATCTTTGCACGAAAACTCTTCATGTTTCCGAACAAAGAGGGGCAGCTGTGAGCACGTGATTTTTGTTTTACGCGACAATCGCTCCAAAAAGAAATAAAAATAATAACAAATGGTCCTATTGTACAATTTTTTTGATTTTACATGGCACTTTGTTAATTATTTATAATTTTTGCCCATTTTATTTTTATTAAAGCAAAATACAAAAAATGTATGTGTCATGCGTAATTTGAACCGGGATCCGTTCGTTAAATAGAAAATCATAAATAGGCATCTTTGTCCGTGATTTTGTTTTTGTTTGATTTTACCTGTTTTAAATATTTTAATATGTGTGTGCAAATAATTGTATTAAGTGTTTATTTAATTTTAATTTGATTTACTTAGGTTTTGTTTTTAAAATAAAGAAGAAAATAAAATAATAATAAAAGAAAAAAAAATTCTCGGACTTGGGCCAGTCCAATTTTAAACAAATTGGCCCAAACAAACTCAGCCCAAAACCCATGCTTGCCCGGTCCGTGACCAGCCTACTTCAAGAACGTCCAAACGACGCCGTTTTAATCCAGGCTGATCTAAGCCATTTATCTCTGAAAGATCAACGGCCAAGATCTCTCATCCCGAACCCACTAACAGACCCGACCCATCTCACCCGGACCGACCTCAACCCTTTACCCTTGAAACGACGTCGTTCCCTGTTAGTCGAAGGATCCTGGCCCTTCATCATGTCTCATCCAACGGCCAGGATCCACCTATCCACTAACTATATAAACCTACAACCATACCCTGCCCCCTATCCAATACCCCAGCCTTCGTCTTCACCAGACCCTTCCCCTTCAAACCCTAGCCGCCCCTGTATACTTTCACCATGAAAGCCGGCGGCATGGACGCCGGTGACCCCACCCTTAACACCGTAGATGCTCCTCACCATCCTGAACCCAAATCCACCAATCACACACTTCGAATCCCCTCCCACCTTCTCGAATCTTCATTTGAAGATTCGAGTCGGAACCTGATTTACACCAGTCGGCCTCAACTTCACACCAGACACTCCCCAGACCCCCTCGTGACCAAACCATGCTTGGTTTGGTCCGAATCTGACCAGGGAAGCATGAATCCCGGATCTAATTTTTGGAACCTTAGGGTTCCTCGTCACTGGTCCGTATCTCGTTTAAACCAAGAGATTAAGGTCTAATAGACCTTAATCGAAGTGTTTCTTGAGAAACACTTCGATTAAAGTCCGTTCAGCCTTAAGAAAGGTCTGTTCGAGTCCAAGCTAGGGTTTTTGATTTTTCGGGGTTTAAGGTGAGTTTTGCTTTCTTTTCTTTATTTGTTTTAGTCCATGTGATTGTTTAAAAGGCTGTTCATGTTTTGTGAAATTTGTGTTTCGAATTTTACCAACTGTGTCCTATCCACCTTGCCTGAACCTCTGCGTTTGATTGAGTCCTTCTTCTACTTGTTCTGATAATGCGTATGTATGTATGTGTTGTGCAATTAGCTGATTTTCAAATTTGAACTGACCAACTGATTCCTCGAGTACAATTTTGCTTAGTCAGTACAATTCGAATCATGTGTTCGATACTGTTAAATGTCTGATTTTGGTTTCGATTGTATGTGTTATAACTAGTATAGTCGAGTCGACATATGTCGTCAATTAGTTTCAGTTGTCCGAACAATAACAAATCGACTTACTTCTGCTAAGCATTTGCTTGAATCAATTAGGAACTGAGTTTGTTTACTTATAGTTGTTAATTTGAATCAGAAATGTAAAAGGAATGTTTCGTTTAAGTTCTGAATTGGAGGGAATGTGCACTTGTGCACAACATGTGCATTTGTGCACCACAGGTGCATTTGTGCACCACAGGTGCATTTGTGCACAGCTTGATTCCTGCATAAAGGGCTTTTTGATTTAAAAATAGTTTGACAGCATATGCTGTCAGATATATTCTGCTGCCCATTACCCTGCTTTAGTTTAAGAAGTATTAAACCTCATTTAAAAGAGTAAGTCTGCCAGGGAATGTGATGGGGGGTTAATACTTAAATAGCTAAGTGGAAACTGAAAAGAAGATAGCACATGTGAGGGGTTTCTTTTGGTCTAACAGGCTGTTAAAGGGCTGATGTTAAGGCTTATAAAAGGGCAGGACTTCCATCAGTAAAGGGAGAGGAAGAATACACACACACAGACAGACATTGATAATAACAGGTTGAATTGAGAGGGAACATTTTTAGGAGAGTTGAGTTCTGAAAAACAGAAAACTGGAAAAGAATTCTTTTGGATAGCCAAAAATAGATTTCAAGACTGAAATTGGACATTGGATTTTTGAAAAGAAATAGATAGTAAGAGGAATAAAGATACAGAAATCAGAAACTGGTTTTTCTTCTTGCTTTTGTTCAATTCTTAGCCTGCTCAGCCTATTCAGCCAGTTTTCCTTTCTTTCAAGTATCAGCTAAAGTGTGTTAGTTTGGTTTGCCTTGGTTGATTCCCTTGGAATTGGATTGTCTGGATTTCTGTTTCCTACTGCATTGTCTGCAGCTGCATTTCTGCCATTTTTATCGTTCCTAACTGTATCTTTCACTGGGAGCTGTTCTATTTGTACCTGCTGTTACTGCTGCTGTTTGGTGTTGCTTCTATTGTCCTACTGACCCCTTGCTTCTTCTATGGTATCCAACATCCAGGTACATACTAAGACTTTGCATCTGATGTAACAATGAAAGCATGAAATCAAAGATATGCAGGAGTTTAATCATCCGTTTGCTGCAGTTACAGTTTTTTTTTTTATTTTACGAATGTTATTAAGATCTGTGTAATTTGTTTAGTTTGTAATTCAATAGAGAAACACGTTAGGTAGCCTTGTACTTAATCGCAGCTCAGTCCGTCCTAAATTGTGATTTCGTTTGCTTAATGGGTTGTCTAATGAGGAATGTATGAGTGTTTTAACACACAGATAATTAGGTGACTGTTCAATTAATATTCTGCATGTATAGGAAAGAATGCTTTAAGCTTGCCAGATATGATATTTAGTTTTATTGAATCTTTGTAGGTAGTTCACATGATCCTGTTCAAACTCTATTAGCAATAGTTTCGATATGATAATTCAATTGACTTGGTTTAAATAAGCGAGTTTCAAACTCGGATCTGGAGAACATTTATCATAAGCTTTTAGTAGTTATATTGATCTTGTATATTAATTCCCCCTGACAAATTAACAACATGTTCATCCATGAAATAAAGCACAAAATAATTCACGCCTCATAAAATCAGATAGTCAAATAAGGATCCGAAGTTGGGTCAAGCATGTAATCAGCATGTAATCCTCTTTCTTTCATTTTATTAGAGACAAACACAAGAAAATATAGTCACTGTAGGTTTATCCTTTTAAATAAAAATGAGACGAGCCTCGACAAACAAAAATGCACAAGCTGCGGGGCCCTCTAAATGTATATATTAAAATACTTAGAATTCGGGACAGGCCGTTTAGCGAATTTTACGGCCTTCCCAAAATAACAATACGCTAGTTGCTTTAGGCGCACCTTTAATAATTTAACCTTCTTAAACACGGGTGCACATTGATGTGACCCAAATCCAAATCTCAACGGAGTCAAAATGTGTCGACGACCACGGGTGCATTGATTGTGACGTGGTTCGAGATGCATTTCCACGACGTTGCAATTCTATAAAAATAAATGATAATAATAAAAGCGGTTTAAACTTAATAAAAGCACGTAAGTCATAACATGTATTTAAATCAGATATTTAGCCATTATAACAATTTAAGCGACCGTGCTAGAACCACGGGATTCGAGGGTGCCTAACACCTTCCCTCGGGTCAACAGAATTCCTTACTTAGAATTTCTGGTTCGCAGACTTCATTTGGAAAAGTCGAAAATTTCCTCGATTTGGGATTCAAGATAAACCGGTGACTTGGGACACCAAAAGCCAAACCTTTCCCAAGTGGCGACTCTGAATTAAATAAATAATCCCATTTCGAATATTGTCACTTAAATTGGAAAAACTCCCTCGCGCATTTAACCCTTCGGGGCGGGCGCGCAAAAAGGAGGTGTGACAACCTGCCCAACTAACCCAAAGATTAATGGGTTGAGCTACAAACATTTTAGCTCATAGGTCAATTTGGACTGAGCCCAAGTTAACCCATTATTTTTTATAGCCCATTCTGACCCATTTAACAGCCTAAATACAACCCATGAAACTCACCCAAAACAAAAGATCTCAACCCAACTTATCTAGAAATTTACTTAGTTGCCCCAATTATTTTTAATTTTTTTTTATATTTTTAATTTTCTGTTCTTTTGTTTTTCTACACCCACCCACCCACCCTACCCCCCTCAAATTTCGAAAAAAATTTACTGTTTTTTTGTATTTTTAATTTTCTGTATTTTTGTTTTTCTGCGCCACCCACCCTCCCCCTAACACCCCCCCCCCCCCGCGCCGCACGCAAAACCCCTCATTTTTTTTTTACTTTTTTTTTATAATTTCAATTTTCTGTTTTTTGTTTTATATTTTTTCGTTTTTCTGCACCATCCACTCACCCAACCCCCTCCTCCCCCACCCATAAAATATTTGTCAACTCACATATTTTAAGGTAAAATATTTTTTTTTATTCAAGATGAGGATGGTTCTAAAACATGGGTCAAGTTGGTGGGTTGGGTTATGACTCATTGTTTAGCCTATCTTGACCTAGCCTATTTTAACCCAAATACACTTTGGGTTGTATTGGACAATAATTCATTTATTGACCTAACCCATCTTGACCCGCCCAAATTCAGCCCAACTCGCCCATTTGTCACCCCTACAATGCGTCAATATATGTCAATCCACATAGTACCTCCTCTCCGACAGCTCAATTTAGGCCGTTCAGCTAAAACTGTCAACGAACACGTGTCCACGATAAAGTTAGCATGTGACCATCACTTGCCTAATTTTGCTGCAATATAAATAGCTAAAATAGTTAAAGATTCAAGTGTAAAAAGAAAATTAATTTTCAGACTCGCTCTCTAACACACAAATGTACGCGAAGGTACCTTTTTTTGGTAAGATATTCTTTATTATTGTTAAATCTATCATCTTTTTTAATATGTGCACTTTAATTTTCGTATTATGGAGATGGGTGATGAATTGTTCAAGAAAGTTCTAGAGTTAAATTTTCTTGAATAATTCAAGAAAATGCTAGAGTTAAATTTTACGGTAAAGGATCATATTTGCTCCTTTGCGATAAAAATAAGCTACTTCTATCCCGTTTCAATTTATTTTACATTCAGCCGTTAAATTCTTCCATTGAGGTTAAAATAACACCGCCCCCATTTTTTATTATGACCAGCCCGGCCCAGCTTATTAACCCACCCAATTTGGTGGAGCTAGTCAGTTTTCGGACTGGTCATTCAAAAATAGTCAGCGTTTGCAAAGTCATTGAAAAATAATCACTATTTTGCTGTAACAAAGAGCGATTCAGTATAATATACTGGATTTCGGTGCAACTGTGTATGAACTTCCAGCATATTATGCTGGACCGGTATACTTTGCTGGCTCCAGTATAATATACTGGAGACTAGAACACCGGTGCTCCAAACTCCAGTATATTATGTTGGACCGGTATATTATACAGGAACTCCAATATATTATGTTGGAGTATTTTTTTCGAATTTTGAATAGTGTTTTCGTTCAGATTTATCTTTACACGAAAAGTGGCTAAATTTCGATTTCTTTTGAAACTGTGACTATTTTTGAATGACCACTTGTAAATCTGGCTATTTTTAAATTTCTCCCTTTTAATGGTGGTCATGCGAATACCCTTCGTCGAAAAATTATTTTATATAGGTCAAATATAAATATTTACTATGTTTTGAACATCATTGACATAACCTAATGAGGTTGTATAGCGTTTTAGCATTTTAGTTTGAGATTTTTACATTCGTATGTCATATAGTAAACTATATTACCCTTCATGCTTAACTTTTAATATAATTACCTTTTATATACCTAATTACTATTTATGTACATTCTAGGGGTTTAATGGTATTAATTAGTCTCCTAATTTAACTCTACCGTATATTCTCACTCCCCACAAGTTTCTCTCTCCAAATCTCACCCCCTCACCCAGGTATCAAATCATACCTCACGATTTCCTCTTCAATCACCCACTATTTTCTCTTCTAAACCAGCGAAAATCTGTAACCCCTCCATTAACGCCTATTCTCAAGTTCTTTCTTCTAAAACCAGTCAAAATTTCTACTATTCTTCAAAGTTCATTCACCCATTAACGACCAGCTTCAAAAAATTTCAATGAAGAAGAACAGAGCTTCAAAGAATAGCCTTAAAATGTTAAAGAAACAGATGTTCATTCTTTCGATTTGGGTGTTTTATCACCACATTCACCGAAAAAGCATGAAAAATCTGCTCATGCAAATGAAGAGAAAAAGCATAGGCTTTTCCCTCGTCAAGCTAGGGTAGAAGCTAGAACTAAACAAAAATATGATTTTGATGTTGGTGAATCTTCGAGGCAAATCAATTCAGCAAAAAGGAAAGGCAAAGAGATAGATTTTGATGATGATTTTGTAGAAGATGAACCTTAGATTTTGATGAAGATTTTGTAGAAGATGAACCTATCATTAAACCTGCAAAGAAAGTTAAAGTATCTCCTACTGTAAAAGTTCCAAAAAAAGCTCCTACTGTAAAATCTCCTAAAAATGTTCAACAACATTCATTGGTGAAGGGAAGAATTTAGTAATTTCAACAATAATTTTTGTTGTTTGTTTTAATTCTTAAAAGGCTCCATAATCTGTGTTTTTTGTGGTTTGTAGATTATTTGTCTACATTGTGAAGATTAGTTGTAATTTTTTTTAATCTGTTTAAAATTGTAGATATATTTGTAAAAAACTTGTAGATATATTGTAAAACAATGAACATTTTCTTTTGTTCATTGTTTTCTAAATATTGACACTTTTTTTATTTTTGCAGCGACTGTGGTGTATATGTTACTGCCTTTGCAGAGTATGTCAGCATTGGAGACCTAGCAGTTCCTGCGGATGACCTTTCTGATATTGATCAACATCGTATACACTATGGAGCGCTAGTGTGGGGTTACGCTAGGAAGAAACAAGAGAATGGTGCAATTAGTGAAAGTGAGATGACTGGCAGATTAGCAAGGAAAAAAGGTGCACCAGTTGTGAACGAGAAAACACAAGTCTTGAGGAAGAAGAATTAGTTGCAATTTTTTGTATGGAACATGTAGTTAAATTGTTTAGTTGCAACTAGTTTTGTAGAAAGATAATAGACAAGTTTATGAACAAGATTGTTGAAGTTTAATTATAGCAGATTTGTGCTACAATTATTTTACCCTTTATTTTTTTATTTTATCCAGTATACTAGTTCGAACAATGGGAAAACATTCTGTTATTTTTATATTCACTTGTTGAAAGTAAACAACACTTGATCTAATTATTGTTACTGGTTAACTCCTTTTCAACTTAATTATTATGTAGTTACTCAGTCAAACTCCAGATTATGTAGTTATTTTGTAGTTTTTTTGTAGATAAATTGTAAGGATCATTAACAACTATCGATGGGTGTTAGAGATAATAAAATAATTGTGTATTATATATATAGAAATCATTCACAAACCAATCAAACTATGGAAGTATTAACTCAATACAGAATACTAATTAAACAAAACAATTTCAAACTAACTACATTAAGAGTTGAAGGTGCCTCAACTATTACACATCAAATATAATTCTCCTGAACTCATCAACAATGTTTATGAAAAATTCAATTTACTACATAAATATTTTTTTTGGGAGCATTCTTGCAAGATGTTTTGTTATGCCATTCTACTCCGCAGTTGCCACATGAAATCTTGTACTTCTTTGAATTTACTTAATCATTTATTTTGTATCTTTGTTTTTTAGGTCTTCCTGGCTGTCTTTTCCCACCTGAAGGTGGATTTACAACTTCTTCAGTTATATATTGTGGCACATTCTATTTGCTTTCATCAGGTAGGGAATTTACTGGTATTTCATAAGTACGCAAGAGGCTCTCCCTTGTGTAATAAGGAGAACAATAGTTTTCATAAGACTCATTCTTGTGTCTTAAAGCAGCCAAAGCATGTGCACAAGGAAGTTCATCAAGCTGAAATTGTCCAAAGCTACATCTCTTATTTTCAAGACAAACAATAAAGCGCTTCACACCATCTATCACTGTATGGATATGATCTGTTGAAGCCCTCACCTAAAATCACATTACAAACAAAAAATAAATCATATACAATCACAATACAAAATATCTACAAATTATCTACACTGTCTTTTAATATTTTATTTTGATGCAATAAATGGTCAGATCTTACTCTAAGCTTCTGTGACAATGCTCTATTGTCATCCAACTCTTTGTTGAATTTAAACCCAAGGTATGTGAATGTACCCTTTGCTTTCAATAACTTTTCATTAGTCCAATGTTCAAGAAGAGTCCTCATATACTCTAATAGTTCTACTATCGGCAGCTCTCTTGCATCTTTTGTTACAGCATCCAACGACTCTGCAATGTTTGATGTCATAGTCCAAGTTCTGTTAACCGTAGCATGTACTCGAGACCATCTATGATAGCCAATATCGTATAAGTATGCTTTAACACGCGGGCCGGTCTCTTCAATCTTTGACATCCTTTCATTAAATTTATCAAGCGCGAATGATTATGCCGTGGCAAAGTACAATTCGCTTAACTTTAGATGATCCTTCATGAACTTTGCCCTTATATTTGTCCAAATATGCCACATGCAAGAATAATGTTGCATGCCGGGATAAACAATAGATGTTGCCTTCAAGATACTCTCATTCCGATCAGAAACAACACACATATTTGGTTTTTCACCATATGCATGTTTGAATTGCTCAAAAAATCACATCGATGATGCGTCATTTCTTGAATCAACAACAACATATGCCAATGGTAATATGGTACCTACATTATGTGGCAAAAAGTAATTAATTGGTTGCATGAAAAATGCAGAGGAAGACATATACATACAAACTACAACCTTTCAACAATATATCTACAATAAATTTACAAGTACTACAAAAAACAAACAAGATACAATATTTCTACAATATATCTACAAATCTACAATACCTGCTGCATCCATTGTACTAGCTGTTAGCATTATTCCCGTGTATGATGACTTTAAGAAAGTCCCATCAACTACTACCACTAGCCTACAATATTCCCAACCACTTATTAACGTACAAATCGCAACAAATGCATACAAGAAGCACTCATCGTCCGTCTTCTTCAATTTAACTACAGACCCCGGATAAGTCTTCTCCAGAATATATAAATAACTAGGCAATTTGCTGTAGGAGTCAGCAAGATGACCTCTCAAAAACTCCAAAGCCTTTTCCTTTGCTCTCCAAGCTTGCATGTATGTTAAGTTCACGCCGTGTTCAGACAACATATCAGTTTGTATGTCTTTTGGTGTGTAAATTGTCTTAGGATCAGCATATTTTGGAATAACCATGCTACCAACTACCATGGCAGTAGGTTTGCGTTGTATAAATGTACTGTCCATCAAAGAGCATGTGTGCAAGCTGTTGAATTTTCTAACCTTGAACATTGCAGAATCATTTATGCTAGTTGCCTTGAAGTGCCATGTACAATTTTTACTAACACATACCAGCCAGTAGCTACAAAATAAAAATAATTTAAACACTGGTATGAAAAATGTAGATTAAAAAAAAATTGTTGTAGCATAAAAGATCATATTCAACAATTTATATACAAAACAACTACAAACTATCTACAATTTTGTTAAACATCTTCATAAAAAATTGAAGAAGTAAAAATTTACAAATAAACTACAAAATAAAAAAAATGATATTTGACCATTCATATGTTCCTACCTTCTAGCACTAGATCTTTTCACCCTAAATTGGAACTTATTCATGACAGAATAGTGCTTCATTGCACTTGCAATTGTTTGCTTGTCTTGATATACTTGGCCTACTTCAATAACACTTGGTGTACTTTCTGTTATTATTATACTTTCATATTCCACTATCGCCGGAGATGTTGGCATATCAATTAACTTCAGTGTTCCAGATGAACCTACAATAAAATAAAGCTAAATACTGTTATGAACTATTTTTTTGTAGATATTTTGTAGTTAATTTGTAGAAATATTGAAATTTTGTATTTCATTTGAGCTACAAATGATATGTAGTTTTATTGTAGAAATATTGTAGATATAATGAAATTCAATATTATATATATATATATATATATATATATATATATATATATATATAGACTTTGACATGTAGTTTTTTGTAGAAATATTGTAGATAAGTAATATACAACCAAAATTCGATAGTAATGTAACAGAACAAACCTGCAACTGTGTTAGAATTGGTGATACGCAATTCCAAATTGAAATCACGTACTGTTATACATAGCAGATATGTTTCTAAGCTTTTGTGATTCTTTTTCGTCTCCATGTATACACGAACACCCATATCATTCTTAATTTTCATTGGAGGGCAATGTTCGTTGACAATGTATTTGATTTCTATTATTTTCTCGAATGTATCTATTATTAGATGCTCTACTATTGTAGAATTCAATAGGCTATAACTCGCATCCTCGCCGACTACAATTCCATCGACCTGAAAGTCTCTATATCTCCCATAGCTATCCCAATTCCCATTCAGTTGAAGCATAATTGGGATTTTCGACATAGTTGCGGTTGTTACAGAAGAATTGTAGCTAAGTTGGTCGCTTTTGATTTGTGAAATCAGAAAAATCAGTGAAACAGAGTATTGTCATAAAAACAGAGTAGTGACTTTTGGAGAGAAACGAGCGAAATTTAATAGCGAGATTTGCGTTTGATAAAATCTGGAAGAATCCTTAATATCCCTACATTCGTGCGCCTATTAAAGGAATTGTACAGCTAACAAGATTCTGTTTTTAATGAGTTGTTTGTATTTTGTAGAAAATCTGTTAGCAGGGCAGGTAATTTGCAAATTATGGACATTTTTCTTAATATAGTTTCTTATATGGTATAGGAACGAAAATTTCCCTTTTAGTTTCGATTCTCAGTCGCATAATACACCTTGGTTATCAGCTATATGGGCCTACCTTTCATTTTTATAAGGGATCTTTACACATAGCTGACGATATTCATTGTTTACTTGTTCTAGTTTTATACATGATTGTACATTGACTATACATAATTATACATATATAATACATAAATTATGCATATATTATACCTCAATCGGCTATTTTTAGCTTAAGTAGTTGGGTGCAGTGGCGGAGCCACCTTATAGGAAGGGGTGTAATTTTGACACCCCTTCACGAGAAAATACACTGTGTAGGTAGGTAAAAAAATAAATTATATGTATATATATTATGTATTGACTCCCCTTAATTTCCTAATTTGTTTACTTTTATATAATTTGACACTTTTTAACTAAAATTCCGGCTCCGCCACTGATTGGGTGGACGACTATTTAGGTTAATTCCAACCCTAATACAATACAAGAGAACCCAACTTTTCTACTTCTAAGAAATAAAAGTGCTACTAACCAATTGAATTCCCAACAGTTGATTTTCGTTTCTTTTTCTCGTTAAATGTTTTAATAAATAAATTATAAAAGTATTTGTTTAATTAAAACTAAGTACTACTTAACAATCAAATCCGAAAAGATCTCTGTAACTGTCAAAACCGAAAGGGAAAAGGCTCTACAAAAAAAAAAAAAAAAAAAAAGAGAGAAAAAACTCGTCAATAAAAGCTTGAAGCCTGGAAGTGATTTGATTCTAGGTTGGATATTCTTATCTCCCTTTCTCTTTTTTCTTTTGGCTCTGTCCATTCACTTTATGTTAAATTATATTTAAACAAAATTTGGTTCCTTTAGTGTAAATAATGAGACTGATTAAAACTAAATATTGCTTAATTTGATTTTAAAAATTTTCATGCACCAATTCTTTCAAAAATATAGTTATTTACTTATCCAAAGCAATCCAGACTATGTCCAAATTTACCCAATTTTATACAATTTGGGGTGGTTTAAACGGTTAGGATATACTATAAACCATGCGTATTGTAATAATATTCTTTATGGAACAATTGTTTATTTATTTATTCAATTCAATAAAATTTTATTTTAAATAGATCATGTATTTGTCTGTGTGTCATTTGCTTATATAGTAGATGGTTTAGTGTATAGAGTTTAATTTACATACAGAAGATTAAATCATCGGTTCTTATAAGTCATACAATTTAAGTTCACAATCTAATGATGGAATGAACAAACCATCAGAATGGTTGTAGCACAAGATTAAATATAATTTATCTTGATTATGGGAATGATTTAATTCCGACTTTTTGTGCTAGTACATTTTGTATGTATTGAATGGATCAAGTAGAGATAAGTATTTTATACTGACTTAATTAAATAATTTTTCTAGTCTTATACTCTTAATCTTGATATAATTATTATTAGTTGTATGTGTCATTTATTGTTTTGATTTATTAAAAAGCGAGATTCTTTCGTGGGTCAATAAGCCTGATAAATTGGACAATAATGATATACATTGACGAAGTAATAATTAGTTGATAGAATCTATGTCTCGGCTTTTGAGATTGATGATACTCCTTTACGCAAGCTTATAAGTTTTCATGTGTAGACCCGGCCGATAGATTTTGTATCCGACACATAAAGTAAGTTAAGCGAAAGTCCAAAGGAAGTAATCAATAAATTAAATTATCAGTAAGTTAATTTGATTGATTAGTGTCTGACTCTTAACATGGGGCGTTAAATAAGGTTTTATGGAAGAATTTCGAAATTGAACTAAGGAGTGCAATTACGAATTTTTGGTGGAATAATTCATAATTTATTATTGTAGAAATTAATTTCGAAATTCAAAATTAATTCCATAATAGGGAGCCTTGTTAATTAAATTATGTGGTCCCTACTGTGCCTAAATAATAGAAAATAAAGGAAACCTTTCCTTGGTGGAAGAAGAAAACCCAACAGGTTTTGGAAAAGGGGTTTACCCTAAAAAAACATGGCTATATATACCTCATACAGGGCTGGCCATTTTTTACACATGTTTTTCTTGGAATTTCGCCCATTCGAAATTCTCTCTTTCCGGATATTATTTAGGTAATACAGTAGAAGACTGTGAAACGTTTTGCTGAGGTCGTGGTCTTGCTACTCTGGAACTAGAGATCGAGATTAATCTGCTTTGTTCACCCTTTAAGAGGTAACTCGTAGAATCTCCATATGTGGTAATTGTTTAATTTACACGTAAATATGATACTAAAATTATTTCCGCTGCGATATACAATCCAACATTTGGTATCAGAGCCTACTCACATCTAATAAGATAATTAGGATGAACATGAAAAAGAGCATCATGCTAATATGCAAGTTTTGAATTACATACAAAGATTGTTTTTTGTAAAACTGTACTGCTTTATGCATGAATATTTGTTCCGAATTGATTATTCTAAAAATCATGTAATATCTGTTTATTATTGATGATATTTAATTTGAATAATCTGAAAAATTTCGTTAATCCGAGGAAAACGCAAAAACTTCTATTTGGCCGAACTGGGCAAAAAATCGGAGGTCAACATGTTAACGGACTCCGATTGACTTGAAATTTGGTAGGTCCATACGAAACAGCCCGGTGGTCGATACACATGAGCTTTGCTCATGAGTTAAGCCGTTTTTCGGGCATTTGAGGTCGTTTAGATGATGTTTTGGGTGTTTTTCTAATTTTCTAGAATTTTTTCAAAAAAAATTTAAGTTGTTTTTTAATCTAGTGGAGGTAGGGATCGTTCCCTATGGACTCAATGGTTAAATTCTGGTGAGATAATGAATTTACACATTGACATAGGTCTTCTTCCATATCGGATAAACTCATTATAGCTAATCACTAGGTAATACTAGCTGTTGATTACTTGTATTTACTCTCCATCTGAGTATGCATGTTGGTTCAATGGGACTAGTATCTTGAATGTTGATATTCACTTGAGTTAAGTTAACAGTTTACTCTCCATCTCAGTAAGGCCTGTTTAAATTCATGGAGTGTATAATCTGTCATTACGTATGTATATTGCAAGAATAGCTTTTTTTCCATCGAAACTTGTTGTTCAAGGTGCATCGATTATATGTATATAATGTCTTTTGAATTTTAATATTCAATAAAACATGATTGATATTGATCTATTTATTTAATTGCCTCTCAGATTAACTATGACTGCTTTCAACCCCCTTACTGCTATTCTAACTCAAAACAAACTTGAGGGTCCGAATTATGTTGATTGGAAACGAAACTTGGATATTGTCCTAATTGCTGAAGAGTTCAAATTTGTGCTTGATGAGGTGTGTCCAGAAAAACCTATAGAAGATGTTACGGATGATGGACAGAAAACTTACCAAAATGGGTTAAGGCTGATGAGATGGCGTGGTGTTACATTCTGGCATCTATGTCGAATGTTCTGCAACATCAACATCAGTCTATGGAGTCCGCTTATGACATTCTAGAAAATCTCAAAGAGATGTCTGGAGATCAGAATCGTGCTGCTAAGCAGCTACTATGAAAGCTCTTCTGTATACCAAAATGGTTGAAGGTTCATCAGTTAGGGACTATGTTCTGAAGATGATGAGTCTTCTGAGTGAACTGGAGGTCTTTGGAGCTAACATTGATAAGGATACAGGTTGAGATGATCGTGCAGACTCTGCCTAATAGTTTTCAGCAGTTTCGCTTGAATTATAATATAAACAAAATGGATTTATCACTTGCGAAATTGCTAAATGAGCTGCAGTTAGCAGAGACTATTATCAAGCAACAAGCTCCTCCTGTGATACTGAATTTTGAGATAGGTTCTTCTTCTAAGTCGAGAGGCGGGAAAAATAAGAAAAAGGCTAAAAAATCCTTTGTTGGTGGCGCAACTACTGGTGTGAAAAACCCTAAGGGCAAGTGTTATTACTACAAGAAACCTAAGCATCATAAGAAACAATGTCCGGGTTATCTGACCAAGCTGAATAATAAACCATGTGATTTACATCTACTTTTCATTGAAACTCTTTTAGCGGCTGTTACGTTGATTATAGGTCTGATCCGCAGGGGAACAAGTGAGGAATCTGGTTCTGAGAGGGAACATTAATTTTGGGTTTGTCATCATCTAAAAGGGGAAAATTGCTATAAGTTACGCTATTTCATGATTTGATGATTTGCCAAACGTTCTCGAGAAATCAAGTAGTGACCAGATATGATCAGTACATGTAAGGAATCTAATTCTCAGGCGGAATATCAATTCTAGGTTTGTCATCATCAAAAAGGGAGAAATTGATAAGTTATGTTATTTTGTATTTTGATAATTTGCCAAACAGTCTCGAGGAACTAGTTGTGATCAGTTCCATTGATCTGGTTTTCAGGGGGAAAATGACTGATTCGTAGGGGGAACAATGTGAAGATCTGGTTCTCATGGGAAATATCAATTATAAGTTTGTCATCATCAAAAAGGGGGAAATTCATAAGTTATGCGTCTTTTGTTTTGATGCTTTGACAAACTTCATGAGAGAACCAGATAAGGAACCTGGTACAATTAGTTCCCTTGCGTTCAGAATAACTAGTCAGATGTCTGGTTCAATTCTCAATGAAATCAGATAAGGTAACAACATACAGAACAGATATGGATCAGTTCCTCTAGTCGTCGTACAATCAACTCTACAGCTGTAAAAGTTGTTGCACTGTACCGTCTGGCAGGCTGCTGCACTGTACCGTCTGGGAGCAGTACAGCAGCACAACTGTAACTTGCTAAGGCCAAACAAAATGACACTTTAATGAATCATCTTTGATGACCTCACACACACATATTGTCAACATGAGGCAAGAGATTTCACTTTCTAACACTTGCAAGTTCAAAAGTTCATATCCTCTCAAGTGCTAGCCACCACCTCTCTCAAGAACAAAGCTGTTATAACCTCAAGGACTAGATCGAGAGATTGATGATATCTTAAATCTCTAGGTTTGTTGAGTCTTTGTCATTTTGTTCTTCATTTGTAATCCTACACAACTTTCAAGAAGTGTCTTTGTAGGACAGATTTCAACCATTATTTGGTTCGGTTTCTTGACTAGAGTTAGTCGAGATTTGTTGCTTTGTAATAGAGTTATTGCAAAGGGCTTACAATAGAGTTATTGTAAGGGGTGAGGGATTAAGAGTTTAATTCCTAGATTGCAATAGGTTGTAATATGAAGTTTGCTCGGTTTAGTGGAGTTGAAATCCTACTAGGGTAAGTCGTGATTTTTAATCCCTTGAGCAAGGAGTTTTCCACGTAAATATCGCGTATTCTTTATTTACTGCATATTTACTATGGGAACAGATAGAGAACCTGATTCCCTATACTATCTGGTTTTACTTTCTGCTTATTTACTCAGAAAACAGATAGAGAACTTCTCCATATTGTTTGGTGGATTCCTAGTTTCTATCATTAAAGTTCACAATAGAAAAAGCATGTACCCAAGAAGTAGTACATCAGCCTATTAGATAAGCCATCTCTCGACCACTAAATAAGTTAAGATGTCCCTCTGTCAAATATATTCTCTAGAACTTCTATGTTATCGCTTATCACCCTATCTCTTAAAGTTGAGTGACAATTTTGCACAAACATAGAAAGTGTCTTTTCTTCAATCTGCTTGTGACTGCAGATTCTTTGTAGTTCTAAAAATGAAACTTTAATAAAAGAATGACTGCAGATTCCATGTAAGGACTACCCGAAAATCAGAAAAGTGTTGAATATGTACCTTTTCCTTTTCAACATACAGCAATTTCCCTGTTGGTAGGGTTAGTTCACTGACTATGATTGAGGAATATATACCCCAGAGCCGTGAATGATATACAGGACAATCAAATTGTAGTTTGCCAATGGTAATTAGTGAAATCAATAAATGCTCTTAACTAAGTGTCAAAATCTAACTTACATTCCAAAAACTAGCTCGAATGGAGGAGGATTACCGAAGTCTTATAAGGAGACCTGAGGATCTCATCCTAGTCCGATATGAGATTCATTCCATTCATCACCACTCCCCCCTCCCCCCAACCCTAACGTACAGATCTGAATATTCTTTATCCGGGGTCCCACTGTCTTATCTGGAACGTGCACAATAATGGACCGAGGGGTATTTTCACCCCTTCTTCAATTGGTTTGGAGGCAAACCGGCCCCTCTTCTAGGGGCCCTCATTGACCATGAGCCTAGCACTCATACCATGTCAAAATAAGCTTTGGATCTAATTCACACTCCAAAAGCTAGCTCGAATGGAGGAGGATTGTCCAAGCATTATAGAGAGACCAGGAATCTATCACTGTCCGATATAGAATTCATTTCATTCATCACTAAATGAAACAAATATTTGGAATCGCTTTAGTAAGTTTAGTAAGATTTTTCATTTCCCTTATATTAGGGATTAAGTGTGGCCCAATTATGCTAGCCTTCTACCTCTAATATTAAACAAATCTCGTCCGTTCATGACCTATGTCCTAATTAAAGTTAAATCAAATAAATTGGTCCTCTCCCTTCATGTATTATGATTATTGCCTCTATACACCTTTCATTTCTATCACTAAAGTCGCAGTAACTTTGTACTAAAACTCCTCTGCCAGTATATTAATTTATTTAAGAAGCTATTCATCGCATAAATCATTTATCTTTGTAGCTCCAATCAGTAGCGGAACCAGGATTTTCACCAAAGGGATTCAAAAAAAAAAGTAAATACATAAATAAGCTAAGAGGATTCAACATCTAATATATATATATATGAAAAAAAATTGATCTTACATACGTAGTGTAATTTTCGACGAAGAGGGTTTGGCTGAACCCCTTTCGCTCACCTAACTCTGCCCATAGCTCCAAAATATAAGGCCTAAATAGAGAAGATTACATGAAGATATTTATATAAACGGTCATACTTTTTTGGTGACATAAGCTACAGAATTAAGTGAGAGAACTCAATAGGTCCAAGAAAATAAAGCCTATTAATTTGGAGACTGGAGGCTGGAGCAATTGGCCAGAGAGCATGTGCTACTATTATTTTCTTTCAGAAATTAGAGCGTAAATTGACTAAAGCTAGCGCCAGTGTATGGAGGCCATAGCTGCAGGGCTGGATCTACAGTGTTTGATATCGAGAAATAAATATTTTTAGCTGCTTTAAAAAATAATAGCTGATATATTTTTTATATATATATATGTTAATATACATATAATATTCATATTTTATACCCTTTTTGGCTAGCGAATTAGTTTCGACAGACCAGTCAACTTTGTATTTTGGCCTTAGTTATGGGGTCATATTAACCCAGAAACTTTTGCTTATACCTTGTATTTATATTAAAAAATTCCACTAAACACATAAGAATATTTCTTTCGGAAGTTGGAACCAAGTCCGTTAGTTCAATTATTATTGTATGAAATTATGTATGAACCGATAAACTTTAAATTCTGAATTCGTCTCTCACTACGAGCGGACTTTAATCAATAGGGAGAGAAAAGAAGAAATGACAACAGTGTACAGAATCACGAGCAAATATATTCATGTAATTGCTGGAATTTGTGAGACCAAGCTCACAAGGGTACTAAAAATGGTGGATTGGTACAATTAATTTGATAAAATTGTGATGGCCTCACGGAATCTTGTGGTCCTAGTCCTTGTTTATATAACTGTTGGACTCTTCTATAGCAAATTCAGCTTCAGCTTGAGGCTATACATAGATGTGGTGGTGGATTTGGCAGAGGTGGATTTAGCTTGTATCTTATGAAATCACGTGAACTCATTGTTGTTATCCACACTTTATATATGTAAATCTACTACTAATAAATATTTAACAGTAAATTTAGTTATTATTGTTTATTAACTTGAGCAACAAAAACTGGTGGGATTGAAGTTTGGTGAAAGTGAGCTCTCTTATGCTTAGAAAAGAGCAATTATTCCTCGTTGGTGGTGGAATGAAAAAAAAATAGAATGTGCTTATATTAAGAAAGCACTTCCCTTGGTGTTAAATAAGTTGGAAAGAAGGTAAGTCTCGCGCTGGCGTCATCGCCACTCGCTCGGCTTCGGTCAAAGATCGATTGATTTAATTTAATTAATTATCGAAACGTCAACCCCGACGCGACCCGGTCCAATATTTCTTTCCCAGATTATTTTAAATTCTTTTCCCGAAATATTTTGAACGTTTCCATCTGTTCTAACAGCCATGGCTGTTTCTGCAAGGTTGCAAACTTTTCAGAAACAGTGCCAGAAAATGGCTATAAATATGTCTTGATCCCAAAATTTTTCTTAAAAAATTTTCTGAACTTCTTCTCCTTCTTCTGCAAAATAAATTCCAGTGTGATTTACAGCCAGTAAGTGGTTTGTTGTTCACCCGCGTTTTTGGTACCGATACACTGGTGAGTTAAATCGTTCTATCCTGAGAGGATAATATTCCAACACCTCAGATACTTGAGTGGAATAATTTCCTTAACGACACACTGTGCATTCAATAGGTTCGATTTTATTCCGAAATATATTTTTAGATTCTGTTTCTGATTATATACATTTCTGCCTTACTATTGTTTTTCCTGTTTCTGATTTTGTTACAGAATATTTATTGTTTCATAATATATTAAAGTAATACAGATTATTAACAGGAACTCCTATATTTTAAATCATAGATTGGCACCTACTTGAAAGAGTACATATAAATTATATTCAAGTTTGTCATTCTTGAATATGTCATTGCTGCGGTGCTTCTTGGAAAGATCATCAGTTTCAGGATGAGGTCAAAAATGTACCAAAACTCCCCGATTGAAAAAAATGATAAGCATATGCAAATATTATAGCGACAAGACCTTATGATCATATAGAACTAACTATATGTAGTTTTCAGCCCATGCGCATTAAAAAAAAAACATAGTAACAACTTTTCAGAATTTGTAGGAAGAAACCTATCGAGCTTTGGGTATATAGTTGCCTTTGTTAGGGATTTACCTTCCCAATGTGAAATTTTTCGGTGCATATCTAAATTTAGTCGGGTTTCAGTACGAATACCGAATACCGGATTAAAAACCAAAAAAGAGAGAGAGAGAGGAAGAAACCTAAAGTTACCCTAACAAATGTGGATATATGCTATCTTATCATGCCTCAATATTTTTGGAAAATTTCGCAGAATTTTGGTAGTACCATATTTTCTTCAGCATGTCTAAACATGCAATTATTAGTAGCAAAATGTTTTGACATATTCCAAATAATAATCATAAGTGTGAAAAAGAACAAACAAAAGGTTTTTTCTTTTTTGAGATAATTGGTGCCTAGGCCAACACGAGTGCATCCAACTGGCTATTTTAACGGATACCTATTATCTCTCATTAGTATATGTATAAAATAATTCTATTCATCAAGATTTAAGTAAATAAACATAAATTTTTGTTGGAATTTAAACTCAATATTTTGATAATTTTTACTCACTTCATTAAGCGATAGACGAAATCGCGACAAGAGATTTTTTTTAGTTTTTTAGTTCAATCTCAAGACACCTCCTTTCTCTTTCTCAATCTCCTTCCTTCTTTGTTGCTTAGCTTGAAAGGTAAGGTCTTTTGCTTTATTGATGCATCTTTGAAAGGACCATATTTGTACTACTTAACTGCAGTATGGATTTTTCTACGGCGTGACATGAAAATTTTAGATTAATTGATTAATATATACTGTCAATGTAAAGAATTTTTATACTATTAAGTCATTTTTTTATGTATTATAACAAGTAACTTGTCTTATTTTTATATCTTATATTTAAGGAAACTTAACTATAAATATCTTTACAATAAAAAAAAGATTCTTATACTAGCGATTTATATAACTTATACTCTTCTTAATTTTTTGTTTGCATGAATAGAGTTTCACGAAAAGCAGAATTTCCTACGTCGTTTTATTAATAATATATATAATGTCAAGCAAGATCTTTTGTTGGATAGCTTTTCACTTGCTGAAAATGCAATTATCAAGCTCTTCCAACATCCTTTTTGTTGCATTATTATCTCGTGAAGGAATCCACACTATTTTAGTGATGTTGATGTAGGATGTTCTAAATAGTTTTTTATTTTTTTTCAAGATTTACAAGGCCCTTTTGCAACGATTTATACATGCTAAAAATTAAAGAACAACCCGGTGTATTAAGCTCCTGCTATGTGTGGAGTTCGGAGAAGAACTGGACTACAAGGGTCTATTGTATGCAATCTTACATTACATATCTGCAAGAGGTTGTTTCCACAGCTCGAACCCGTGACCTCCTGGTCATATGTGATAATAGGCTCAATCTAGGTAATTTGGCGATTGTTTATACTTCCACTTGATTATATTCCAATATCATAATATGGTTAGTTGATGAAAAAGAGGCTCTAATTGTGAATTGTATACATTTCAGGTTGAGGAGCCTATGTGATGCTTTAAAAGTGTGATTGGAACCATTCTCGAGCAAGAAAGACTCCTCGGGGCTGAGTACGCTTGAAGACGAGGAAAAGAAACGATGAAACAGAGAACTGGACATGCGCGACCAGGTGCGCGCCCGCGCTACTTTTAGCGCGTCCAAGACAGAATCCTCAGCCAACTAGCGCGGCCAGATGCGCGGTCGCGCTAGTCCAAATTTCGGAAAGAATTATTTAGGGGCAAAATTGGAAATCTGGAGGAAAACCCACTTAACCTATATAAAGTCAAGCTCACCCAAGGAAGTTTTATCAAGGTTTTTATAGTCTAGTGCAAGAAATAGAGAGGCAGGAGGAAAGGAGGAGATTGGACCATCAAGTTCTTCTTTTCTTCTCTTTGTTTTTGCTATTTGTGATGAAACTGAACCTATTTGTGATGAACACTAGTATGAGTGGCTAAAACTCATTGTTCTGGGGTTATGGGTGAAACATGAATGTTGTTGTTCGAAGTTTAATTTGACAGAGTTGGTTTATCATATTGGGTTATTTATTTAATTCTACTTTTAATTATTTTGCTGAGTAGCTAACAGTGAAATACTATCTACGAATCTTTAGTTGAACTCGAAAGTGGGAACTTTAGATTGCATATAGAATTAAATAGAGCAAGTTCTTGAACCTAGGCCTCGGGGAACGGATTAGCAATTAGGATAGACATATACCCAATTGCCTTGTTTGGTTGAATTACGGGAATTGTAAATGCATTTTTATTAATTTTAATTCCATAGACATATAGGCATTGAGTTAACTTGAATAGGCGAGTAAGAACTCGACAGATTCTTATGAGTAATATTTACCCTGTCAATCAATAACCCAGATAAATTGATTAGTCATTTTAAGCCAAGAACACAACACGATTGTTAATTAGCCCGTGACCCTGGAATATCCTCTCCTACTGTCTGTTACTCAAAATTGTTTTTTGTTTGGTTAATTGCTCTAGTTAGATTATTGCTTGGTAGTTAGGTAGTAAAACAATTACATTTCTATTTTGTGGAAAACCTCTTGAATAGGCAAATTAATTTGAGTTTGAAGTAGTCAACAGTTAATCATAAGTCTTCGTAGGACCGATACTCTACTCACTACTCTATTACTTGACGATCACATGCACTTGCGTGAGTGTTTTTGGTCGCAACAAGTTTTTGGCGCCGTTGCCGGGGACTTAGAAATTAGCTACTTGACTGAGTTGAGCTTTTATTATTTATTTATTCAAGTTTTAATTTTCAGTTCACTTTGTTTGTGCCAATACAGGTTTTCTTTTCTTGAATGCGAAGAAGTAGAAGCGCAAACAATCTCCTTCCTCTTGATCCCGAAATTGAATGAACACTTCACAGATTGAGGAGGGAGGTGGACGCTAGAACTAGAATTGAAAGAGAGTTGGACATCGTAGTTCAACCACAGCCAATTGAGATGGTAGGTAATGAGGAACGCGCTGTGATCGAAGCCGCAAGGCCCAGTCTGGCGAATATGACTCAGGCTATTGTGAAGCCTGATATCACTGGGCACTTTGAGCTAAAACAATACATGGTGCAGCTGATCCAATCCACATGGCTATTTGTAGGTTTACCTCATGAAGACCCGCATAGGCACATTCAGAATTTCTTGGAAACTACGGACACTTACAATTATCCGAACGTTTCCAAGGACTATGTCAGGCTGACACTGTTCCCCTTTTCACTGATCAGGGAAGATAAGGAGTGGTTGAATAAGGAGCCAACAAATTCAATCCGCACCTGGGATGATTTGGCAAAGAAATTCTTAATCAAGTTTTTCCCAACTAAGAAAACAAAGGTATTGAGGAGTCAAATTCTTGGGTTTAAACAACGAGCTGGCGAGACACTTTGTCAAGCATGGGAAAGGTACAAGAAGATGCTCAGAGACTATCCTCATCATTTCTAGACGGATGATGTATTGGGTCACACTTTTGTAGATGGGTTAGGTAATGCTTCAAAGATGAATCTTGATTCAGCTTGTGGGGGTAGTTGCATGGCCAAACCGTAGTGAGATCTAAATCTTGCTGAATAACTTCACTGCTAATGATAATAACTGGCAAGGTGAAGGTGATTCACGAAAGGCAGTTAAGCAAAAATCAGCTGGGTTACTTGAGCTCGACGAAGTGTCAGCCATGAGAGCCGATATTGCAAAGTTGGCCAATCAGATGACTATGATGACAATGCAGCAGCCATAGACAATGCAACATGTACAACAAATGACTATTTGCTGCGAACTCTGTGGCGACAGTCATATGAGTGATATGTACCCCACGAATCCGGAATCCATCTATTATGCGGGGCAACAGAACAGAGGTCCACCGAATCAGCATGCACAATACGGGAATTCTTACAATCCAAATTGGAGGAATCATCTCAACTTCTCATGGGGTGGAAATCAGCAGAATCAGAATCAGCATAGACCCCAAGGGAGTTTCAATCAACCTCAGAGACCATCCCAACAGATGGAAGAAAGTACCAATGATTTGCTAAAGAAGTTGTTGATTGACAATCAGCAACTCAGGACCGACTTCAGAAATCTTGAAAGGCAAATGGGGCAGTTAGCAACAAATCAAAACACTAGACCTGCAGACGCTCTCCCCAGTGATACAGAAAAGAACCCTCAAGTGAATGCAGTTACACTTAGAAACGGGAGGGAGCTAGAGGAAGTGCCAAAGAAAAAAAAGACAAGCCTATACGTGAGGGAGAGTTGATCCCTAAAGTGACTCACGAGCCAAAGAATGACGCTAAAATTCCAGAGCCAGTGGAGGCCCCAAGGCCACCACCTCCTTCCTCCAGAGATTGCAGAAAAAGAATGATGATCGCATGTTCACAAAATTTCTCTCTATGTTGAGCCAGGTTCAATTGAATATCCCACTTGTTGATGTGCTTCGTGAAATTCCAAAGTATGCTAAGTACATAAAAGATATAGTGGCTCACAAGAGAAGATTAACTGAATTTGAGACAGTGGAACTTACTGAGGAGTGCATTTCAAGGGTCCAAAATAAGCTCCCTAAAAAGCTTAAGGATCCTGGCAGCTTCACGATTCCTGTGCGCATTGGTAATATTGACATAGGTCGTGCTCTTTGCGATTTGGGGGAGAGCATAAATCTGATGCCCCTGTCTTTGTCCAAACAATTGGGCCTAGGAGCTCCAAGGCCAACTACTGTGATGTTGCAGCTGGCTGACAGGTCGATAGCGCACCCCGAGGGGGTGATTGAAGATGTGTTGCTGCAGATTGGGAAATTCATCTTCCCTGCTGATTTCATTATCCTCGATTATGAGGCTGATGAACTGGTTCCAATCATATTGGGGCGACCTTTCTTAGCTACTGGTGATGCAATTATCAAAGTGAGAGAGGGAAAGATGATTTTGAGGGTAGATGACGAGGAAGCAATTTTCAATGTCTACAAAGCAATCCAACTTCCCCGCCACTATGAGGAACTCTCCATGATATCTGTTATTGAGGCTAATGAGCAAATTCATGATCCAAGTATATATCTAGACGATTCTCTAGAGAAAGCACTTATGTTGTTTGATAGCCTGGGGAATGATGAGGAGGTTGAGGAGATGATGCACATCCTTGGCACATCTTGTGCATACATGCAAGGGATACATCCCTTTGAACCTTTGAATAGGCCAGCAGGACCTCCCCAAAGCCGTCAATTGAGGAAGCCCCAAAATTGGAGCTTAAACCTCTCCCACCTCACCTGCAATATGCTTATTTGGGTGACTCTAACACTTTACTTGTTATTATTTCTTCTAACTTGTCTAAATTGCAGGAAGAAAAGCTGTTGAGAGTGCTACGTGAGCACAAGCGAGCACTTGGGTGGACGATGTCTGACATTAAGGGAATTAGTCTAGCCTTCTGCATTCACAAAATCCTCATGGAGGACGGACACAAGCCTAGTGTAGAGCAACAACGCCGACTCAATCCAATCATGAAAGAGGTGGTAAGAAAAGAAGTGATTAAGTGACTTGATGCAGGTATTGTATTTCCTATCTCAGACAACAAATGGGTAAGTCTCGTCCAATGTGTACCCAAGAAAGGGGGGATGACTATAGTAGTTAATGAGAATAATGATTTAATCCCTACAAGAACTGTCACCGGGTGGAGAATTTTCATTGACTATAGAAAATTGAACAATGCCATCCGGAAGGACCACTTTCCCCTCCCCTTTATTGACCAAATGCTTGATAGATTAGCTGGCCAGGAGTACTACTGCTTCTTAGATGGTTACTCGGGGTATAATCAGATTGCTATAGCCCTAGAGGACCAAGAGAAGACCACTTTTACGTGTCCTTATGGCACGTATGCGTTCAAGAGAATGTCCTTTGGTCTTTGTAATGCACCTGCGACTTTTCAAAGGTGTATGATGGCCATTTTTACTGACATGGTGGAGAGGTTTGTGGAAGTGTTCATGGATGATTTTTCTGTGTTTGGATGTTCTTTTGATAACTGCTTGATGAACCTTGATAAAGTAATTGCTAGGTGTGAAGAAACTAACTTGGTGCTAAACTGGGGAAAGTGCCATTTCATGGTACGTGAAGGTATAGTTTTGGGGCACAAGGTGTCCAAAGATGGTTTGTAGGTGGACAAGGCAAAGGTGGAAGTGATTGAAAAATTGCCTCCACCGATATCTGTCAAAGGCATTCGCACATGCAGGTTTTCTCGTTGTTTCATTAAAGATTTCGCGAAAATTTCCTCTCCCTTGTGCAGGTTGCTTGAGAAAGATGTCGCCTTCAAATTTGATGATGCCTGTCTGAAGGCATTCGAGGAGCTGAAGGGAAGGTTGGTGACTGCACCAATCATAATTTCTCCGGATTGGGAGCAGCCATTTGAGTTGATGTGCGATGCGAGCGACTTGGTTGTTGGTGCTGTCTTGGGGCAAAGGAGAAATAAAATCTTCCACTCCATCTACTATGCGAGCAAAACTCTAAATCCAGCTCAGATGAACTACACAGTCACTGAAAAAGAGTTGCTTGCAGTGGTGTGGGCGTTTGACAAGTTCAGGTCATATCTTGTGGGGACCAAAGTCATCGTCTACACAGATCATTGAGCTATCAGATATCTGTTTGAGAAGAAGGACGCCAAGTCGAGACTGATTCGGTGGGTCCTACTCTTACAGGAGTTTTATTTAGAGATCCGAGATTGCAAAGGAGCAGAGAAGCAAGTGGTTGATCATTTGTCCAGATTAGAAAATTGAAATCATGTAGCTGAAGGGGGTGCAATTAAAGAAACATTCCCTGATGAGCAGTTATTGGCAATCACCTCAAGCACAGCCCCGTGGTATGCAGATTATGTGAACTTTATTGCAAACGGGGTGACACCACCAGAATTAACACCCGATAATAGAAGAAGGTTCCTGCATGATGTGAGGCTTTACATGTGGGATGAGCCATTCTTATACATGCTCTGTGCAAATTAGTTGGTGTGGAGATGTGTTCCTGAGGAGGAGATGAATGCCATACTTCATAGCTTTCACGCCTCGCCATACGGAGGTCATCATGGTGGAGACAGGACCGCCCAGAAAGTGCTACAATCAGGTTTCTATTGGCCAAAATTGTTTAGGGATGCACACGCCTTTGTTAAAATGTGTGACAGGTGCCAAAGAACCGGAACAATCACAAAGAAGCATGAGATGTCGCTGCAAAACATTCTGGTAGTGGAGCTTTTTGATGTTTGGGGAATTGACTTCATGGGACCGTTTCCGTACTCCAATGGTCATAGGTACATCTTGGTGGCAGTTGATTATGTGTCTAAGTGGGTGGAGGCCATTGCTCTTCCCACTAATGATGCAAAGGTGGTGGTAAGCTTTGTTAAGAAATACATCTTCACACGCTTTGGAACTCCCAGAGTGTTAATCAGTGATGGAGGGACGCATTTCTGCAATAAACTATTGAACAATGTTCTTGCAAAGTACGGAGTCAAGCACAAGGTTTCCACTGCCTATCACCCCTAGATGAGTGGTCAAGTGGAAGTTTCAAATAGAGAGGTAAAGCAGATTCTTGAGAAAACAGTGAGTGTAAATAGGAAAGATCGGGTCGGGAAGTTAGACGACGCATTGTGGGCATATCGAACTGCATACAAAACTCCCATAGGTGCTTCTCCGTATAAGTTAATTAATGGGAAGGCATGTCACTTGCCTGTCAAACTTGAACACAAGGCCTATTGGGCAATTAAAAAGCTGAATATGGATGGGGAATTGGCTGGCGAGAAGAGGTTGCTGCAACTCAACAAGCTTGATGAGTTTCGTTTGCACGCATATGAGAATGCCAGATTGTATAAAGAGAAGACTAAGAGGTGACATGACAAGCACATCCAACATCGAGAGTATGAGCTAGGTCAAGAAGTTCTTTTGTTCAATTCGAGGTTGAAGCTTTTTCCAAGAAAGCTTAAATCTCATTGGTCATGCCCTTTTGTTGTGGTAAGTGTGAAGCCTCATGGAGCTGTAGAGTTGCGGGATATGAGTTCAACTAGTACTTTCTTGGTGAATGGTCAGAGGATAAAACATTACTGGGGTGGTGACTTTGCACGTCATAAGACCTCGGTGGACTTGATGGATGCTTGAGAACGTGTTGAGTCGTGCCGCGACGTTAAATCAGGCACTAGATGGGAGGCAACCCATTGAATTGTTGTAACCGTCGTGCCATGACATTAAATAAGGTGCTGGTTGGGAGGCAACCCAATGATAGTAGTAGTGTTAATTTTGTGTTTTAGGACGAGCTAACCAATGCAGGTGACAAAGGGTAGGTGCTAAGGCAAATGAACGAGGTAAGAACAGGTGAAAAGTTGAAGAAAACAATCGCCCAGATACGCGCCTGCGCTACTTGACACGCTACTGGGCGCGCTAAATTGCAAAGTTTCTGCCTTGGCCGCGCTAAAATGAGCGCGCTCGCACACCTGGACGCGCTACTAGCGCAACCGCGCTACTGAACGCGCACCTGGGCGCACTAGTTGCTCAACGTTTCTGTGTTGGCCGCGCTAAAATGAGCGCGCTCGCGCACCTGGGCACGCTAGTTCCGTCAAAAATCCGGCATTTTTGTGTAAATTCTTTTGTTTTTTTTATTTGTTTAATCTTTAGACTAAATTACCCCCTACTAACCCTCTCCCCGTTTCTTCTTACCCCTTCAAACAACCCCCCCCCTCGTCTACCCCCAGTCAAACACACACAAAATCAAAATCTTCTTCCCCCATTCTTCCAATCGAACCCGACCAACAAAAAGAATCCCTACCCCAAATCCCTTCCCCCATCTCATGACTCCTTCCCCCCCGAGTTTACTAGCATCTTCCCCATTCTCCTTCACCACAGGTATGAGCCCTAGTTTCTTTATGCTCTTTCTCTCTCTTTATTTTTTAGATTTGTTTGTTGTATTCTTATGCTTATGCTGTAGTAGTTGTACTTAGATTTTGTGTAGAAATTGGTGCAATGTATTTTGGTGTTGGTGGAGAATCAGTGTGGGGTGGAATCCCACTTGATTTGTGTTGTTGGTGAATGTATGTGGGTGGTTCTTGTTCTAAAAAGCTTAAAAGGTGTTGTGAATGCCTAATGCCCACAAGATGTTTGTGGAAAGGTCCCAATGAGCATGATTATGTAATTTTGATCACTTATGTGTGTGAAGTCTAAGTAACCGTATTAAGTCATAATATTTTGTTGGGCTGGGCTAATATATTCCCGTTTTGCAGGCATCATGACTCCATCTAGGAAACGACGCGCCACAGGAGCCTCGTCGAGCAGCCAAGCTGGTTCATCTAGGTCCCGAGGGGCTGCACCTGCACGCTCCTTTGATAGTTCTAAATTTGTTTCGGCCAATGCTCAGGCCCGCTTTGCGGAAAAGGCTCGTAAAAAGCCAATTCCGGAGAGAGGTATTAACGTCAGACAACTCTAGAGACACTGTCCTCACATGTACGAGGAGTTGGTGAGGTCAGGGTTGCACACATTCACCAATGAGCCGGGTGAGGGCAATGCAACGGTTGTGCGGGAATTTTATGCGAATGTGCCGGAGCATGATAATGGAGTAGTCACAGTGCGCCGAAGGGCAGTGAATGCTTCTGTTGAGGCGATACGGACGACCTACCAGCTGCCTCCACCTCCAACTGTTTATGATGACTTCTATGAATACGGCCGCCACCCAACGAACGAAAAATGGGCGCGCTTCTTTGAGACAATTTGTGCACCCGGGGAAGAAGTGGTATGGATGGACTATGGGGAGAAGTTTCACTCCTCAGCACTCACCTTTGAAGGGAAGTGCTGGCTGTACCTCATAAACAACCGCTTGATTCCGTCGCACAATACTATAGAGGTCAATGGGCCTTGCACTGCGTTGATTTGGTGCATTGTAAATGGTTATGATTTCGATGTGGCCAAAGTGATGCATGACGAGATATTCGTCCACAGCCAAGTCAAAAGGTATGGGTTCTTTTTCCCTTCTTTAGTTACTCAACTATGCATGGATGCTCAGGTGCCCGAAAATCTAGCTGTGGATGGGTTGGTGAAACGGGAAGGCCAATTCCGCGCTGATAAGGTGACCACGGGCAAGGAGCCGGAAGTCATTGAGGAGGGGACGAGAGGTGTACGGTTAGCTAGTAGTGATTCTAGTGATTCTGATGATGAGGGGGATGCTGAGGAGAATATGGGCAACGCACCACAAGCTCAGGAGCAAAATGTGGTAGCAGCAGGACCATCTGGGACTGCATCATCTTCGGAAGCTGCTCGGGTGTCCCGTTTCACTGCTATGGAGGCAGAGATGGCTGGTTTGCGAACCTCCATGAATGATTTGGGCACCCGCATGGATGTGTTAGCTGACCGACAAGCTAAGTCGGAAAAGAAATTCATGGGTTGGCTGCGAGCTCTGGAGCGTACGTGCAACGTAAACCTGGAAACCGTCTCTGACCAGGAGTGAACCCTCAGGGAAGTTCCTTTACCTCACTGCTCTTTCAAATTTTAAGCCATGGGGACATGTTTTCATTTTTAAGTGTGGGGTGGGGATTTCTTCAGTGTATGTTGTTTGTAGTTGTATCGATTGACTGTTTGTTCTGTTTTGTTTCATTTTGACTTGATAGTTTTGATGATGTTTGAGTAGGAGTCGTTTGTTTAATTTAGATAAATGGCTCGTCCCGACGATAAATCCCTTTCGGCGAGGTTCTTGAGGGATTGAGTCGAGAGAAAAAAAATTTGGAAAATATGTAGACTCTTCCTGATGACGGATCTTTTAGACGATTTTCTTAAGGAAAGTTAGTCTAGAGAAAACACCAAAAAGATTTTTTATTTTTTTTCTTAGGTAGTATAGCAACTCCTCCTTGGTTTTTCTTTAGGCCACGGTTCTTTTCCAAGGGTTTAACTTGAACCGGGTATAGGTAGTTTTCTTTTTATTTTGTTTTCTTTTTTATTTGTAGATTAGGTTAATGAGCTACGAGCTAGAGAATCAAAAGAGAACCCATAACGTTGACACACCTGAACACAATAGACCCTAGAGTGTAACGCTTAGTCTTATTTGTTGAATCTCACTAAAAGTGCCTTAATCTGTATGTTTGTTACTGAACTAAATGCCCGTAACGGAGCGTCTTGATGAGCTGATCTGAATGAGTCATATGCCATGTGTGGTGAGTTTTTGTGTAGTCCATGTATTGTACTTGTGTCTAGAACTTGCCCGGTATGTGAGTTGAAGCGAAATTTTAGGTGATGCTCGATTTGAAAAATAATTTTAGGCTTTCTTTGACCTTTTTGAGCTTAATTGCTTATCACAAATAAAATTTATCCCTAGTTAACCCTTTTGAGCCTATAGACTTTTGTTTGGCACCCGCATTACAAGCCTATACCCTTTGTTCTTAATTGACATTGTTTTGATCCTTTTACCTCTTAAAGCACTTTAATTGTGAGATGAGCGCTAAAAGAAGTAAGAAGGAAATAAGTGTGGTGTGGTTTTTGAGTGGAACCAATAAAAGGAAGAAAGGTGCACTTGTTTTGTAGAATAATACACCACTAGCGGAAAGTGAAAAGAAACAGAAGAATAAACTGGAAAAAAAAAATGAATACATTGTGTCTTGTTCCAGCTAGTGGGTATGAATTAATATAGTGCTTAAAGAAGAAGGGAGTATTTGGAGGGTGATATTGTTTGTGAAAGTGAAGTGGGTTGAAGAATTTGCGCGAAAATTGCTCTTGTGATGTGTTAAAGTGCTTAGGAGGGTTAGTCACTATTCCTAAATATATCCTACCCGTTTCTTAGCCCACATTACAACCATGAAAAAGTCCTAATTGATTTTGGGTCGAGCAAGCCTACATTAGTAGAGATTTACATTAAGGGCAAGCTTATGGTACCAATTGCATGCATGTGACTTCTTTTGTGAGGGTGAGTGATTTCTTTGATATATATGAGTATATGACTCGAATGTATGGATTGATTTCAATTTGCGTTGATGTGATTGTGAGGGCATACGATTCGTGACAGAAAAGCAAGTCTTGACTTCTGTGTAGAGTATGTTGAGGAAGTATGAATATTGCATGGCACTTGAGAGTCGACCTTTGAGGCTAGGATTGTTCACTGCTAGGCGTAATGTATGTAAATTGTTCTGGGTGTAAAGCGTTAAGGGAGATGATTGAGTGGAGAAACCTTCAGAATGCATAGTTTGATTGCTCGAGGACTAGCAATGAATTAAGTGTGGGGTGTTGATAATAGGCTAAATCTAGGTAATTTGGCGATTGTTTATGCTTCCACTTGATTATATTCCAATATCATAATATGGTTAATTGATGAAAAAGAGGCTCTAATGGTGAATTGTATACATTTCAGGTTGAGGAGCCTATGTGATACTTTAAAAGTGTCATTGGAACCATTCTGGAGCAAGAAAGACTCCTCGGGGCTAAGTACGCTTGAAGACGAGGAAAAGAAACGATGAAACAGAGAACTGGACATGCGCGACCAGGTGCGCGCCCGCTCTACTTTTAGCGCGTCCAAGACAGAATCCTCAGCCAACTAGCGCGGCCAGATGCGCGGTCGCGCTAGTCCAAATTTCGGGAAGAATTATTTAGGGGCAAAATTGGAAATCTGGAGGAAAACCCACTTAACCTATATAAAGTCAAGCTCACCCAAGGAAGTTTTATCAAGGTTTTCATAGTCTAGTGCAAGAAATAGAGAGGCAAGAGGCAAAGAGGAGATTGGACCATCAAGTTCTTCTTTTCTTCTCTTTGTTTTTGCTATTTGTGATGAAACTGAACCTATTTGTGATGAACACTAGTATGAGTGGCTAAAACCCATTGTTCTGGGGTTATGGGTGAAACATGAATGTTGTTGTTCGAAGTTTAATTTGACAAAGTTGGTTTATCATATTGGGTTGTTTATTTAATTCTGCTTTTAATTATTTTGCTGAGTAGCTAACAGTGAAATACTATCTACGAATCTTTAGTTGAACTCGAAAGTGGGAACTTTAGATTGCATATAGAATTAAATAGAGCAAGTTCTTGAACCCGGGCCTCGGGGAACGGATTAGCAATTGGGATAAACATATACCTAATTGCCTTGTTTGGTTGAATTACGGGAATTATAAATGTATTTTTGTTAATTTTAATTCCATAGACATATAGGCATTGAGTTAACTTGAATAGGCGAGTAAGAACTCGACAGATTTTTATGAGTAATATCAACCCTGTCAATCAGTAACCCAGATAAATTGATTAGTCATTTTAAGCCAAGAACACAACACGATTGTTAATTAGCCCATGACCCTGGAATATCCTCTCCTACTGTTTGTTACTCGAAATTGTTATTTGTTTGGTTAATTGCTCTAGTTAGATTATTGTTTGGTAGTTAGGTAGTAAAACAATTACATCTCTATTTTGTGGAAAACCTCTTGAATAGACAAATTAATTTGAGTTTGAAGTAGTCAACAGTTAATCATAAGTGTTCGTAGGAACGATACTCTACTCACTACTCTATTACTTGACGATCACGTGCACTTGCGTGAGTGTTTTTGGTCGCAACAATATGACAGCAACTTTACCAGTTACGCTGAGGCTCCCATTCATACATGCTAAAAATTCCACACACAAAAAAAAAAAAATAAAGAAGAAGAAAAAAACCTCACTAATATTTGCACCTAGTAATTAATATTGAATTCAAGAATTACTTAAGTATGATATGTATTTTTATTTTAATTCGTTACTAACATAACTATATTATTTGATTTGATACAAATATCAGGCAGAAGCAAACTAAATTGCTCGGATTTGGGTGGGGGAATCAAATACAGGGACGGATCCGAGTATCGGATTCGATAAAATTTAAATTTTAAGATTCGGGGGTGCAGATACGGATATGGATACGGATGCGGGGATTCGACTTAATAAAAAATAGAGCTATAAAAATATTATAAATTTTGAGAGATATTCTGTGAAAAACTTACATGAGTATTGTAGAATTCAATCTTTCATTCTCCAAGATGGACATTATTCTTTCA
Source organism: Nicotiana sylvestris (assembly GCF_000393655.2). Taxonomy (NCBI): domain Eukaryota; kingdom Viridiplantae; phylum Streptophyta; class Magnoliopsida; order Solanales; family Solanaceae; genus Nicotiana; species Nicotiana sylvestris. The sequence goes on from NC_091065.1 coordinate 172,738,792, forward strand.
TTCTCCTAAATCTGTTTTATTTTTGATTTTGAGAAATCAAAATCTCATTTTTTTCTCCCAAATTTGTTGATGGACTCCGGTCAAAGTGTCTGAAGTCAGTTGACCGAATTCGAGACGTATACTGCTCCCGCTTCCGTCCCCGTCTCGTATTGGCACGTGGACGACACCAAAATCGAAGAGTCCACACAACTTAGGAAGCAAGTACTTATGAAGTAAAATCATAATAAGTGTTGCAATTGCGCATTTTCAAATAATTCAATCAATCTCCATCTAAGATATAGTGTAATGTTTTATTCTTTTTTCTGTCTCGAGGGGCTTTAATACGGATGAACCAAAAAAAGAAAAAGAACTATTTTTATACAAGTATAACACGTCGCTGCAATTGTGTCCTATATATGTTAATAATGCATTTATATGGCCATTATGAAGTTTCCATTTCGGTCCTTTACTCTATTCATTACTACATGTTAGCGAGGTATTCATCTTAAAGAAAATTCTAAAAATAATTTATTTAACTATTCAAGCTCAAGATATTATTCTTTTCATTCGTAACTGATTAATAATGACCGAATTAGGTTTTTTTTTTTGGTTGTAATAGTAGTATGGTATTGGTTTACAAATATTCTTTTGGTTATTTAGATCTCTATATAATATAACACAAGACACCAGTAAATTAGACATTTGTACTTGATTTTTGTGATATTATTTCTTCTATTCAAATTGTAGGTAGCTGAGATCATTTTCTTGAATTTGGACATAAATAATCTTGAAAAAGAATTAGCTCCATTTTGCTGGTTACTACCCTTGTATTCTTTGTGAACTCTCAGTTGAAGATTCACCACCTGATTAAACAATAAATTAATTTAATGCGAACTCGTGGAAGTGGAATAAATTCGACAACTTCAAAAACTCTATTTTTTTTTTTTTTTTTTGCTAAAACTTCACAAGCTCTTAATTCTTAACATAATACCAGTAGAAATATAATATATATGAAGTGATTTTTCATATATTTTCTCTTTTTTATATAATTTTTTGAGAAAAAAATATGAAACATTTATCTCTGTTGCCAACTAATCGATATGTATTTTTTGTACCACCAAAGAATATAGTGGGATGAATGATTCGCCTACGATCAAAGGTCTCCATTTCGAGCTTTGGAATGGAGAATATTCTTGATACAGAGCATTTCTCCTTAAATGAGCCCTAAGCAGTGCATATCTAGATTAATTGGGCCTGCGAATTATAATCGAATATTAGATGGAAAAAAATGACTGCAAAGTCATATTTGTATTATGGTTTTCGTTTTTAGTTACAACAGGTACTTGAGACAGACAAATGGGAATATACATAAATAAGAAAAAAACATTTCTTGCTATCTTTTTGGCTTATAAAAAAACAGAAGCTTCCTATTGGAGAAAATTCAAAATATATAGTATTTGAGTGATTTTACTTCTTTTGGAATTTCTTGGCTATAAGACAATCTTTTATTAATGGAATAAAGCATATAAAATAGTGAATTAAATTCTTATGCACGATCTTATAGGTCATATCAATCACTGATTTTCCTTTGAACTTTGCTTTCAAATATTTTGCTATTTTTGGTACTTATCATGAGAAAAATATATATATATTCTAAGTTTATATGCTTGCCTCGTTAAATTTTTGTGGTTTTTGACGTGTGCATGGCAATAAAAGGAAGAGAATTGGTAGTTGAAACTTGAAAGGAAAGGCTATACGGGTATGGCTACATGTCATTATTTGAGGAAAAATATGTCATCGCCTTTTAAAAGTGCAACCATACAATTGCGCAATAAACAACGTTGAATTAATTCAAAATTTCTAAATATTTGTGGTATTTGGGTCACCTTGCATTGCATTTTTTATTATGAGGTACTTGTTGTTTTCTACCGGCACAAATATTGGGTGACATTGTCCACAAAAACTTAGATAGAGATGAGAAAAAATTACCTAGTATTTTTTTTTGTTTCGATTAAAAGTTGAACCTGAAACCTCATAGTTCTCAACCCGTGAGTGTGTTAATCCAAATCATTATCACTCAACCTTTTATTTATTGCATCAAAATTACTAAATTATTTTTTGTAAGTTACTCGACTTTATTTAGTATCACATAAGTCACTGAACAATATTTTGTAATCAAAGCGTTAATTAACTTTTCCTAGGTAAATCATCTAAACAAAATATTATGCTCACTGTCATCATGTACTTATTGTTTTTTCTAAGTGACTTCATGTAATATTTAGGCAAAGTTACGGGACGTTCCGTTTAATAAAAATATTGAATAAAAAGTTTTCATCGCAAAAAATAATTTAGTAACTTTGATACAATAAAACAAAAGTTTAATAATCATATACTCGTATACAATTAACAAGGTAATTGGGCCTTTAACTGCATCTGCAAGTTCTATAGCAATCCCTTTTAAGCAGTGATGTCCGATCTATAAGAAAAGGAAAGTTGTCCTATCACCAGTTTTATACTCCAATCCTATAACGATCTCAACTTAATAATTTGGTCATGCCTTTAGATCTGCCACAATCTATCTATTATCAAAAGGCACGATGGCTCCACTTACATACCCGATGCAGACATGAATTCAGAAGTTTAATTAAATTGACGAGTACGGACTATCATGCTTGTTTATTGCAACGAGTACTTAGTATAATATATATATATATATATATATATATATATATATATATATATAGACACACACCTACCTTTGGCCAAAGAGAGTATATGAAGTGTAGTTTAGTAAATATATTACATGTGTTTTTATAAATATAATTATTACTGAATTGCAGTGTTTAAAAAGGCGTGAACGAAAGAGAAGCATTTTAGCTAAAACGGGACAAGGCGAAACCCTGAGCGCATGACATTGTCGTGATGACGCCTATCGCATTACTAGGCAAGTCAACCCAAACTATTAACCACAACAAGTTCCTTTTATAAAAATCATTTTCTAACACAGGTTTAGAAACCAAATTTTTCATAAAAAATGTTTAAGAACTAAAAATAAAATGTGTGGAATCAATAAAATATTAACCACCACAGCCCAAACATCTGTGTCACGAGTCTAGAGCCTCTAAATATACAAATCTGACTGTTTAATACATAACAAGTCTAAAATACGGAAAAACAAGGGTAAGAGGAAGAAAGCAGGGCTGCGGATGCCATGCAGCTACCTTGCAGTCTCCGGCAAACTCTAACAATACTGAGGACCCTCACTCTGCCGTCGGGCACCTGGATCTGCACACAAGGTGCTAGGAGTAACGTGAGTACGCCAACTCAGTAAGTAACTAAAGTAAATAAGGTCTCTAAGCAGTGACGAGTAGTTAAAAATCATATAACTGAAGGAACAACAAGATAACAGGTCAACTTCACAGTTTAAAACCAGTTTCGTCATAAAATCATCAAATTTCAGTTTAAACACTTGAAATCATATACTTAGCAATTTTTCCAACAGAGGCTTATTTTAAAAGAAAAGTGAAATCAGTAAAAATGTCATAACTGGGCCCCTCGAGCAAGGTATCACTCGGAATATGGCCTCTCAACAACCTCTCAGTCACTCGTGGCTCAACTCTCGTAACTCAATACTCACTCTCAGCACTCAGGCTCGTTAATATCTCATAATAATAGAAATCATAGTAACCGCTGCAGCGTGCAGCCCGATCCGTAATTTATGGTCGACTACAGTCACTAGGGGTATACAGACTCTGGAGGGGCTCCTACAGCCCAAGCGTCATATCGCTGTGGCGCGCAACCCGATCCAATATATATATATATATCGCTGCGGCGTGTAGCCCGATCCAATATATATATCGCTGCGGCGTGCAGCCCGATCCATATAAGTATCGTTGTGGCGTGTAGGCCGATCCATAATATATACATATAATATCCTCACTATTAGGTTCTCAACCTCTCTCAGTCATTAATCTCACAGCCTCTCGGGCACAACAATAGAAATTAGAGAACTCAGCCCAAACAGTCCTCACAATTAGAAGTGGAGTGATAAACCAGTTTTAAACATTTAAACAGGTAAAAATGACTGAGGATATGCTTTCAACAAGTAGAGTGAGGAAAAACAGTAAAAATGCCCCTAAGAGTCTCAACAGGTCGGCACAAGGCCCCAAACATGGCATACAACCCATAATATAGTATAAATAGCTAAAGTACGGAATATCATAAGGTTCCAAATCAAATACGCAACTTAATAGTCGCTACGGACGGACCAAGTCACAATCCATACCGGTGCACGCCCACACGCTCGTCACCTAGCATGTGCATCACCGCATTTATCAAAACAAGTCAAATACTGAGGTTTGTACCCTCAGTTCCAGATTTACAATGGTTACTTACCTCAAACCGGTGAAAATACTGCTCCGCGATGCTTTTCCCCCTTGAATCAGCCTCCACTCGCGTCGAATCTATCCAAAATCAGAATCACAGCGTCAAAATATGCTAAGGGAACGAAGCCCAAGCGAAAACATCAAATAATACAAAAAATTCCGAAATTACCAAAACCCGATCCCCAAGCCCACGTCTCGGAATTCGATAATTTTTACATCAATAGATTCCTTATCTCCCCACGAGTTCATATATATATCAAAAGTTCTAAAATCCGACAATAAATGGTCCTTCAAATCCCCAAGCAAAGGTCTAAGTTTTCAAGCCCTAGTTTTCCCAATTTTCACCCTTAATTTCCATGATTTCTAGCTCTAATCCGTGTAATAACAGCATAGGAATGAGTTTTAGGTCCAAATTCCTTACCTCAATGAAGTTCCCTTGAAAACCCTTTCTCAAATCGTCCAAAAAGCTCCAAAGCCGAAGTCAAAAATGGTGAAATAGCTCAAATTTCGCGAAGGCCACAATTTATATTTTCTGCCCTGTCATATTCGCATCTGCGACCAAATTACCGCTTCTATGGTACTTCATATGTGGCCAAATAACCGCTTATGCGGTTCCTCACTTAACGGCTAAAACTGCTTCTGCGGTCAACCTTCCGCATCTGCGACATCACAGATGCGGTCACCCTAACCGTTTCTGCGGTCGCTGCTCATCAGCCCCTTTTTCGCTTCTGCGGCCGATCTCCCACACGTGCGGCGTCGCACCTGCGGTCCCCAATCAGCAGGTGTGGAAATACCAGAAGCAGCAAAAGTTCAGCAGTTGCAACAAGTCTCAAACCTTTCGGTCAACCATCCGAAATCACCCCGAGGCCCCCGGGACCTCAACCAAAAGCACAAACATATCCCAATACCTTATCCAAACTTGTTCCAATCTTCAAAACACCTCAAACAACATCAAATCAACCAAAACACATCGAATTCAAGCTTAACTTTCTAAAATCTTCCGAATTCTGCTTTTGATCAAAAACTCAACCAAACCACGTCCGAATGACCTGAAATTTTGTACACACGTCCCAAATGACCCAATGGAACTATTGCAACTCTCGGAAATTCCATTCCGACCCCTATATCAAAATCTCACCTACGAACCAAAAATTGCCAAAATATCAACTTTGCCAATTCAAGCCTAAACCACTCCTAACCTTCAAAACTCCTTCCGATCATGCTCCTAAGTCCCAAATCACCTCCCGAAGCTAACCGAACCATCAGAACTCACATCCGAGCCCTCTAACACATAAGTCAACATCTGGTTGACTTTTCCAACTTAAACTTCCTCAAAAGAAACTAAGTGTCTCAAACCTTACCAAAATCATTCCGGATTCAATCCGACCAACCCAAGACCACATAACACCGATAAACAAAGCATAAAGAAGTAGAAATGGGGGAAACGAAGCGGTAATTCATGAGACAACTGGCTGGGTCGTCACATCCTCCCCAACTTAAACAAACGTTCGTCCTCGAACGAGTCAAAAAACATACCTGAAGCCTCAAACAGGTGAGGATATCTGCTCTGCATCTCCCGTTTGGTCTCCCAGGTAGCCTCCTCCACGGGCCGACCTCTCCATGCACTTTCACCGAAGCTATATCCTTTGACCTCAACTTTCGAAACTAACGACCCAAAATAGCTAATGGCTCCACATCATAAGTCAAATCATCATCCAACTAAACCGTGCTGAAATACAACACATGAGACGGATCTCCAATATACTTCCGGAGCATAGAAACATGAAACACCGGATGCACACTCGACAAGTTGGGTGGAAAAGTAAGCTCATAAGCCACCTCCCCAATCCTCCGAAGCACCTCTAAAGGCCCAACGAACCGAGGACTCAATTTCCTTTTCTTCCCAAATGTTAGAACACCCTTCATGGGCGAAACCTTCAACAGAACCTTCTCGCCAACCATGTAAGACACATCCCGAACCTTTCTATCAGCATAGCTCTTCTGCCTCAACTTCGTTGTACGAAGTCTCTCCTGAATCACCTTCACCTTTTCTAAAGCATCATGCACCAAGTCTGTCCCCAATAGCCTAGCTTCGCCGGGCTCGAACCAACCAACTAGAGATCTACACCGCCTCCCATACAAAGCCTCATATGGAACCATCTGAATACTCGACTAGTAGCTGTTGTTATAAGCAAACTCTACAAGCGGTAGAAACTGATCCCATGACCCTCCGAAATCAATGACACAAGCACGCAACATGTCCTCCAAATATCTGAATAACGCGCTCGGATTGTCCATCCGTCTGAAGGCGAAAAGTTGTGCTCAACTCAACCTGAGTACCCAACTCTCACTGTACAGACCTCCAAAACTACGGTGTAAACTGAGTGCCCCTATCTGAAATGATGGAAACTGGGACACCATGCAACCGAACAATCTCCCGGATATAGATCTCTACCAACTGCTCTGAGGAATAAGTAGTACACATGAATGAAGTGTGCGGACTTGGTCAGCCGATCCACAATCACCCAAACAGCATCAAACTTCCTCAAAGTCTATGGAAGTCCAACAACAAAGTCCGTAGTGATACTCTCCCACTTCCACTCGGGAATATCCATCTGCTGAAGCAAGCCACCCGGTCTCTGATGCTCATATTTCACTTGTTGACAGTTGAGACGTCGAGCTACAAATCCCACAATATCTTTCTTCATTCTTCTCTACCAATAATGCTGCCTCAAATCCTGATACATCTTCACGGCACCCGGATGAATGGAATACCGCGAGCTATGGGCCTCCTCCAGAATCAACTCCCGAAGCATATCCACATTAGGCACACAAATCCGGCCCTACATCCTCAACACCCCATCATCACCTATAGTCACATCTCTGGCATCATCATGCTGAACTCTGTTCTTAAGGACAAGAAAATGCAGATAATCATATTGGCGCTCTCTGATGCGATCATATAAGGAACACCGAGAAACCACATAAGCCAATACCCGACTAGGTTCTGAAATATCTAACCTCACGAACCGATTGGCCAAGTCCTGAACATCAACTGCAAGAGGTCTCTCCCCAACTGGAATACATGCCAAACTTCCCATACTCACCGCCTTTCGGCTCAAAGCATTGGCCACCACGTTGGCCTTTCCCAGATTGTACAATATAGTAATATCATAATCCTTAAGCAACTCCAACCACCTCCCCTGCCTCAAATTGAGATCCTTCTGCTTGAAAAGGTACTGGAGGCTACGATGATCAGTAAACACCTCACAAGACACACCATACAAGTAATGCCTCCAAATTTTCAACGTGTGAACTATGGCAGCCAACTCCATATCATGAACGGTGTAGTTCTTCTCATGGGGCTTCAACAGACGAGAAACATAAGCAATAACTCTACCCTCCTTCATCAATACACATCCAATACCAACTCTAGAAGCATCACAATACACAGTATATGAACCTGAAGTTAATGGCAAAACTAACACTAGAGTTGTGGTCAAAGCTGTCTTGAGCTTCTGAAAGCTCTCATCACACTCGTCCGACCATACAAATGAAGTACCCTTTTGAGTCAACTTGGTCAAAGGCAATGCGATAGATGAGAATCCCTGAACAAACCGGCGATAATAGCCCACCAAACCAAGAAAGATGTGAATCGCTGCAGCTGAGGACGGTCTGGGACAACTCTGAACCGCCTCTATCTTCTTTGGATCGACCTGAATACCCTCGCTGGACACCACGTGCCCCAAGAAAGCCATTGAACTGAGCCAGAACTCACACTTGGAGAATTTTGCATAAAGCTTCTCCTCCCTCAATCTCTGCAACACATCTCTCAAATGCACCAAGTGCTCCTCCTGACTACGTGAATATACCAGAATATCATCAATGACGACTATGACAAACGTATCGATATAAGGTCAGAACACGATGTTCATCAAATGCATGAATGCTACTGGGGCATTGGTCAGCCCAAAAGACATCACCAAGAACTCATAATGACCATATCGGGTCCTGAAAGTTGTCTTAAGAATATCCGAGTCCCTGATCTTCAACTGGTGATAACCCGAACAGAGATCAATCTTGGAGAACACTCTCGCTCCCTGAAGCTGGTCGAATAAATCATCAATGCGAGGCAAAGGATACTTGTTCTTAATTGTTACTTTGTTCAATTGCCTATAATCAATGCACATCCTCATAGTGCCATCCTTCTTCTTCACAAATATAATCGGCGCACCCCAAGGTGACACACTAGGCCGAATGAACCCCTTATCAAGGAGTTCCTGAAGTTGCTCTTTTAATTCCTTCAACTCTACTGGTGCCATATGGCAGAATAGAAAAAGGGCTGAGTTCCTGGCACCAGGTCAATACCAAAATCAATATCCCTGTCCGGTGGCATACCCAACAGGTCTACAGGAAACACATCGGGAAAATACCTCACAACTGGAACAGAATCAATACTGGGAGTCTCAGCTCCGACATCCCTCACAAAGGCTAGATACGAAATAAATCCCTTCCCAAACATACGCTAGGCCTTCAAGAACGAGATCACTCTACTGGGAATGTAATCAGTCAAACCTCGCCGCTCAATCCGTGGCACACCCGATATAGCCAATGTGATTGTCTTGGCATGACAGTCCATAATAGCACGACACAGAGATAACCAGTCCATGCCCAAAATGATATCAAAATCCACCATACACAGTAATAAAAGGTCCACTCGGGTCTCCAGACCCCCAATAGTCACCACACACGATCGGTACATACGGTCTATAACAACATTATCGCCCACTAGAGTAGATATATGAACAGGTGAAACATAAGAATCACGGGGCGTATCTAGATAACGGGCAAAGTATGATGACACATAAGAAAAGGTGGAACAAGGATCAAATAATACAGATGCATCTCTATGGCAGACTGAAACAATACCTGAAATCACGGCATCTAAAGCAACAATATCTGGCCTACCTAGGAGGGCATAGAAATGAGCCTGACCACCACCTGATCGACCTCCCCCTCTAGGGTGACCCCTAGCTAACTGACCTTCACCCCTAGCTGGTTGGGCGAGTGGTGAAGTAATTGGAGCAGAAGTCGAGGGCTGACCCCTCTACTGAGACTGACCATCATGAAGACGAGGACACTGCCTCCTCATATGCCCAAACTCTCCACACTCATAATAACTCCCCGGTGTTGGATATGGGGACTGAAAGAAACTCCTGGAACCGGAATGACCAGTAGAAGGACCTAGCATGGAAGAACCCTGGACTGATGGGGCACGGGACGAACTTTGAGCTGGAAGGGCACTAAGTGATGAGTGGACCTGATGAGAACTGTGAAAGCCATGACTCGATGATGCCCCACGGTAACCTGGGCGAGCTGAATGAGCCTTCCTGAAAGGACGGCCTCTACCCTGCTAGAACTGACCCCTCGAAGGAGCATTGCTAAAGCTACCAGATCCCCGAGGCCTCTTGGCCTCCATCTCCTCTCGCTCTTGGCGGCAAACTGACTCAATCTCACGGGCGATGTCAACAACCTCCTCGAAAGTAGCACCTGTCACCCTCTCCCTAGTCATGAGAATCTGAAGCTGATATGTGAGACCATCAACGAATCTCATAATCCTCTCTCGATCTGTAGGAACCAACCAAACCGCATGACGGGCTAACTCGGAGAACTGCATCTTATACTGCATCACAGTCATCTCCCCCTAACGTAACTGCTCAAACTGCCTGCGCAGCTCCTCTCGACAAGATTGTGGCACATACTTCTCTAGAAAGAGAACAGAGAACTGCTGCCAAGCAAGGGGCGCTGCACTAACAGGCTTACGCCTCTCATACGCCTCCCACCAAGTGAAGGCAGCCCCAAAAAACTAAAAGGTGGTAAAAGCTACACCACTAGTCTCTAGAATCCCCACTGTACGAAGCATCCTCTGGCACTTATCCAAGAAACCTGGGCATCCTCGCCCTCTGCACCGCTAAAAGTCGGAGTCTTGAGTATACCAAACCTCTCTAGTCGATGCTACTTATCGTCCGGCATAACTGGCACTACAAACTCTTGAGCTGGTGTAACCGGCTGGGCTGGAGGTACCCCCGGTGTCTAGAGTCCCTGCACAACTTGCTCAGGTGTGCGAGCAACGAGCGTTTGGGTGCCTCCGCCGGCCTGAGAAGTAGCTGCGGCCGTAGTAACTGAAACCGCCTAAGCCAAACCGGTACACACTAATAAGATCTGAGCTAAAGCCTCCTGAAGGCTTGGAATCACAATGGGCACAGCTGATGTCTGAGTTGGTACTGCTGTAGCATCCACAATTGGGACCTGACCCTGAACTGGGGCAGCTGGTGGATCAGTAGGTGCTGTCCTAGCTGCTCTACCCCTACCACGGCCTCGACCGCATCCTCGGCCTCTAGTGGCCCCAACTAGTGGTACTGGTGGTTGTCCACCCTAACCGATAGCACGCGTCCTCACCATCTGTGAGAGAATGGATTAACAGAAGTTTAGTATTCGGATCAACAAGTTCGCACGACAAAAATTTCAAGAATATGAAGAATTTTCCTAAAGGTTCTGCAGCCTCTCGAGGATAAATACAGACGTCTCCGTACCGATCCGCGAGACTCTACTAAACTGGCTCATGACTCGTGAGACCTATGTAACCTAGGCTCTGATACTAACTTGTCACAACCCCAAATACCCGGTCGTGATGGCGCCTATCACATTCTAGGCAAGCCAACCCAAACCATTAACCACAACAAGTTCCTTTTATAAAAACCATTTTCTAACACAGGTTTAGAAACCAAATTTTTCATAAAAAATGTTTAAGACAACTAAAAATAAAATGTGCGGAATCAATAAAATATTAACCAACACAGCCCAAACATCTGGTGTCACGAGTCTATAGCCTCTAAATATACAAATCTGACTGTCCAATATATAACAAGTCTAAAATGCGGAAAAACAAGGGTAAGAGGAAGAAATCAGGACTGTGGACGCCATGCAGCTACCTTGCAGTCTCTGGCAAACTCTGACAATGCTGAGGACCCTCACTCTGCCGCTCGGGAACCTAGATCTACACACAAGGTGCATGGAGTAACGTGAGTACGCTAACTCAGTAAGTAACTAAAGTAAATAAGGTCTGAAAGCAGTGAAGAGCAGTTAAAAATCATATAACTGAAGGAACAACAAGATAACAGGCCAACTTCACAGTTTAAAACCTGTTTCATCGTAAAATAATCAAATTTCAGCTTAAACACTTGAAATCATATACTTAGCAATTTTTCTAACATAGGCTTATTTTAAAAGAAGAGTGAAATCAGTAAAAATATCATAATTGGGCCCCTCGGGCAAGGTATCACTCGGAGTATGGCCTCTCGGCAACCTCTCAGTCACTCGTGACTCAACTCTCGTCACTCAATACTCACTCTCAACACTTAGGCACGTTAATATCTCATAATAATAGAAATCATAGTAACTCTCGTCACTCAATATTCATAGTACGTGCAGCCCGATCCGTAATTTATAGTCGACTACGCTCACTGGGGGTGTATAGACTCCGGAGGGGCTCCTACAGCCCAAGTGTCATATCGCTGTGGCGCGCAGCCCGGTCCAATATATATATCTCTATGGTGTGCAGCCCGATCTAATATATATCGCTGCGGTGTGCAGCCCGATCCATAATATATACATATAATATCCTCACTATTAGGTTCTCAACCTCTCTTAGTCATTAACCTTACAGCCTCTCGGGCACAACAATAGAAATAGGGAACTCAGCCCAAACAGTCCTCACAATTAGAAGTGGAGTGATAAAATCAGTTTTAAACATTTAAGCAGGTAAAACATGACTGAGGATATGCTTTCCACAAGTAGAGTGAGGTAAAATAGTAGAGTGAGGTAAAATATTAAAAATGCCCTTAAGGGTCTTAACAGGTCGGCACAAGACCCCAAACATGGCATACATCCCATAATATAGTATAAATAGCTAAAGTACGGAATATCATAAAGTTCCAAATCAAATACGCAGCTTAATAGTCGCTATGAGATGGACCAAGTCACAATCCCTATCAGTACACACCCACACGCTCGTTACCTAGCATGTGCGTCACCGCATTTATCAAAACAAGTCAAATACCGGGGTTTGTATCTTCAGTTCCAGATTTACAATGGTTACTTACCTCAAACTGGTGAAAATACTACTCCGCGATGCCTTTGCCCCTTGAATCGGCCTCTACTTGCGTCGAATCTATCCGAAATCAGAATCACTACGTCAAAATATGCTAAGGGAACGAAGCCCAAGCAAAAATAATCAAATAATAACAAAAATCCCGAAATTACTAAAACCCGACCCTCGGGCCCACGTCTCGAAATTTGATAATTTTTACATCAATAGATTCCTTATCTCCCCACGATTTCATACATATCAAAAGTTCTGAAATCCGATAACAAATGGTCCTTCAAATCTCCAAGCAAAGGTCTAAGTTTCCAAGCCCTAGTTTTCCCAATTTTCACCCTTAATTTCCATGATTTTTAGCTCTAATCCGTGTAATAATAGCATAGGAACGAGTTTTAGGTCCAAATTCCTTACCTAAATGAAGTTCCCTTGAAATCCCTCTCTCAAATCGTCCAAAAAGCTCCAAAGCCAAAGTCAAAAATGGTGAAATAGCTCAAATTTCGCAAAGGCCACAATTTATACTTTCTGCCCAGTCATTTCGCATCTGCAGCCAAATTACCGCTTCTGCGGTTCCTCACTTAATGGCTAAAACCGCTTTTGCGGTCAACCTTCCGCATCTGCGACATCGCAGATGCGATCACCCTAACCGCTTCTGCGGTTGCTGCTCATCGGGCCCTTTTTCACTTCTGTGGCTGATCTCCCGCATGTGCGGCGTCGCACCTGCGGCCCCCAATCCGCAGGTGCGAAAATACCAGAAGCAGCAACAGTTCAGCAGCTGCAACAAGTCTCAAACCTTTCGGTCAACCATCCGAAATCACCCCGAGGCCCTCGGAGCCTCAACCAAAAGCACAAACATATCCCAATACCTTATCCAAACTTGTTCCAATCTTCAAAACACCTCAAACAACATCAAATCAATCAAAACATATCGGATTCAAGCCTAACTTTCTAAAATCTTTCGAATTCCGCTTTTGATAAAAAACCCAACCAAACCACGTCCGAATGACCTGACGGAACTACTGCAACTCTCGGAATTCCATTCCGACCTGTATATCAAAATCTCACCTACCAACCGGAAATCGCCAAAATATCAACTTCGCCAATTCAAGCCTAAGTCCACTCCAAACCTCCAAAATTCATTCCGATCATGCTCCTAAGTCCCAAATCACATCCCGAAGCTAACCGAACCATCAGAACTCACATCCGAGCTCTCTAACACTAAGTCAACATCCGGTTGACTTTTCCAACTTAAGCTTCCTCAAAAGAGACTAAGTGTCTCAAACCTTACCAAAATCATTCCGAATTCGATCCGACCAACCCGTGACCACATAACACGGATAAATAAAGCATAAAGAAGCAGAAATGGGGGAAACAGAGCGGTAATTCATGAGACGACTGGCCGGGTCGTCACAGACATAACCCCAAATGTATTTAATTTTGATTATTTTATAATTAATGAATAAAAATATATAAATAAAATATATTAAATTTCAAAAATTCAAAAAAATAAAATAAATTAGTAAGAAAATGTATATATCTACCATAAACATGCTAACATGTGATGAACCATACAAAAAAAAACTTAAAAACGTGAAAGACGTAAATATGCATTACAATAACATGATTATGATAGAATATACTTAAAGTTATAAAAAAATGATATTCTAGTTTCTAATAATTTAAAGAATAAAAATAAAAATAATATAAAGTTATTGTTCATAAATCTAAAACTAGATAACAAATTATAAATACTCGTTGTATAAAACCAGCAGTTAGAAATTCTAAATTCAAAAACTAACTTGAAAAGAATAAATTAAAGAATACAAAAAATAAAAAATTCAAGAAAATGAAGCATAAAGAAGAAATGTAAGCATGGAAGCAAAGTAAGAATTAGAGGACAAAATTAGTTGCTAAAAATTAGAGGACAAAACTTGTTGCTTTGTAGTTTGCACTTTACATACAAAGATTTAAAGTGTATTTGTTACTCATAAATTATAATTAAATGACAAAAATTTAAAGTGTATTTGTTACTCATAAATCATAATTAAATGACGAAGAGTAAAGATTATGAAATTAGGACAAACAATTAGGAAAAAACCTTGGATTTTTGAGATTTCTAGTTTGAAATTGTACTATGAGTTAACTTTTTGATGTTTAAGTTAAACAAAAAAGATTTATTAGACAAATTTTTGCTAAAATTTAGAGAAGTTTTGATCGGGGCATACGTTTCAAATGAAAGCCTAGAACGTTGGGGCTTACGCCTAGATGAGTGTCCGAAATATCAGGGATAGCGCCCTATAATACTTACGTCCTGCCAGTATGCCTCCGTGTATTTTGGTATATCTCGTCCAGAGACGGATCTAGGAGTTAAAGGTAATGAATGCTATAATTTCTTTTAATGTTCACCTTGTAGTGACTAATATGGAGCTTGTTAGGAAATTGGGACGTAGCCGAAAAGAAAAATGACCGGGACAAAAGAAAATAAAAAGTACGAAGGAAAGAAAAAGTCGGACAAGGTTCAAGATAAAATTCAATTTTAATTTTTCATTCGGGAAAAGCTTTCAAAAAGATCTATCATCCATGACACATTTATCTAGTTTATAATTACATGTGATAAGATTAAATATTTAACCTAATTTAAACAAAATATATATAAATATATAATAATTTTATCATCTTAGCGAGTACCCTCCCATCCTTTCTAAAAGGGTGGATTCGTCCCTGATGGTTTCGCCTCAGGACTACCCAGTCCATATGACTCGCCCAGAAAAATCCTTTTAAAACACTATTGAATCGTAAATAATATTGATAAGGAAGACGTCTCCTAATCTGCCGCAGAATCTGCGCATGTGATAGAGTAGTCCTTAAAGTGAAACATAGCATACCCTACGTTGTCTGTGACCTGTCTTTCTGAGTTTTTTTTTCAGATTATAACAGGAGACCAGACCGTGCAAGTTCGTTAAGGTGACAACAAGCTCGAGTCACTGACAACCATTAAATAACTTTTAGTATTAAAAACAATGAAATTCTTGCACACAATTACACAGCAATAAATTTCAATAACAACAACTACAAATCAGAGAAACTATTTATTACCACACGTACTCTTCCTATATTTTATTGGCAGAATACATAATTTATCTCGTGACCATGAGGTTAAATTTTTATGACACACTTTCCGATTACGGGTAACTTTTTACGGAACATTTTCCAAGTGTGTGTTAAACTATGGATAAAACGTGATTTAAGAGGTAAATTATGTACTCACCCCATTCACTTTTACTTATCTGCTCTATTGAAAATATATTTTTACTTTTATTTGTTCATTACACTAAATCAAGGAGGAAAAAAAATTGTTTCCTGTTTTATCCCTGTCATTAACTTCTTTCCTAAATCATTTCACAACATTTTTGGAAATACTATTATTATTATGGGTAAATTTGTAATATATATAGTTCATTGGTTGTACTTATCAAACTCATAAAATAACAACCAAAAGATGTGGTACAACGGATATGGAAAAATCCTTGGTAAGGAGCGCTTCCCTGAATGAAGCCCTACGCAATGTCAATTCAGATATAGTCGGACTCCACTATAGATACCAGACGAGAAACCAAAATAAATAAATAATCAAACTCATAAAATATGCGATATTCCACAAGCCAACATTATATAAGAGTGAAAAAACTGCTACTCTATCAAACTGATCACAAATCTCGAATAGCAGCTTACTCCCACTCCTCCATTGCCAAAACTCCAATAGCAACATCTAAATGTAAACAATCTCCTTCTTCATTTCTCCATTTTTATCCTCCAAAATTTCTTAGTGGCCAAAATAAAGCCTCCATTTTAATTTTCTGTAGTTCTTGATCTGGGGTTTTGGTTTTATCAATGGCTGACATAGTTAAACAGATCTTGACAAAGCCAATCCAACTAGCTGATCAAGTAACAAAAGCTGCAGACGAAGCAAGTTCATTTAAACAAGAATGTGCAGATATCAAATCCAAAACAGAAAAACTATCATCACTTCTCCGACAAGCAGCACGCGCCAGCAACGATCTTTACCAACGACCAACAAAACGAATCATTGAAGATACTGAGCAAGTCCTCGAAAAGGCGCTGTCCATCGTCGTAAAATGCAGAGCTAACGGGCTAGTGAAACGGGTTTTTACTATCATCCCTGCTGCTGCTTTTCGAAAAATGACTTCTCTGTTGGAGAATTCTATTGGTGATGTGTCGTGGCTACTGCGAGTTTCGGCTTCAGCTAATGAACGTGCTGATGAGTATTTGGGGTTGCCGCCTATTGCTGCTAATGAACCTATTTTGTGTTTGATTTGGGAACAGATTGCGATTTTGTATACAGGTTCGTTGGATGAGAGATCAGATGCAGCTGCTTCGTTGGTGTCGTTGGCTCGGGATAATAATCGGTATGGGAAGTTGATCATTGAAGAAGGTGAGTTGAAATTCTTAAACTGTTAGAGACTACCTAGTTGGTTATATATTATGTATGACATTTGCACAAATTGCCTTTTTAGATAAAAAATAGAGATCTTTACGCAAATAGCCGATCATGTTTATTGTTAATTTTATTGAGCCATATACATAGATTATACATTGATTATATACAATTATACATATAATACATAAATTATGCATATATTATATATAGCTCCACCGACTATTTTTAGTTTAAGTGGTTGGATGAGCGACTATTTGGATAATTTTTCTTTAAACTTTGTCCTCATTTAACTTAGTGGGTTAATTTACTACAAAATTGAAAATTATCCAACTAGTTTTAAAGGCAAAATTAGCCGATTAAGCTAACCAGGACATAATTTAAAGAGTGGCATCAGAAAAGGCCATACGGTGCAAATAATCCAGTCATTTTTCAACATGTCACGTGTGAGCTTAATTCTCTTTTATGGACCAAATTTTAAATAACCCAAATAGCAGTCCATGTAATATCATAAACTAAAAATAGTCGGCGGATGTATAATATATGTATATTCATGTATAATATATGTATAACTATGTATTATTAGTGTATAATTTATGTATACCGACTAGAAAAAGTAAACATTCAATCTGGTCGGCTATTTGTGTAACAATCCCAAAAATACTCTTTGGTACTTTTTTGTGGTGCTGAGATTTGAACTTAGGACTTCTGCCTACTTTGCCCCCATAATGAATTGTATGACCATTTTGCCGAAAAGTTTAAGCTATTAGAACTTTAAGAAAACCCCTAAGCTATTAAATTTAATGCAACTATATTTAATTATATTATGTCTCACCAGGTGGAGTCGGACCCTTGTTGAAATTATTGAAAGAAGGGAAATTGGAAGGTCAGGAAAATGCTGCTAAGGCAATTGGACTTCTTGGAAATGATCCTGAAAGTGTCGAACACATGGTACACGCTGGTGTTTGCTCAACGTTCGCGAAAATCCTGAAGGAAGCGCCAATGAAAGTTCAGTCAGTAGTGGCATGGGCAGTTGCTGAGCTCTCTGAACATTACCCGAAATGTCAAGATCTTTTTCAGCAGCATAATATAGTCCGGTTACTGGTTAGCCATCTCGCGTTTGAGACTGTCCAAGAACATAGCAAGTATGCTATAGTAAGCAAAGCTACTTCGATTCATGCTGTTGTTTTGGCTAGTAATAACAATAGTAATGTGAATAGCCCGATCAAGGTGAACGACGATGATGACAAGAATTGTCACACTCCACATCCTTTGGGAAATAAGAAGCCGAATCAGATGCATAATGTGATTACTACCACTATGTCAATGAAAGGTCTAACGAAGACGTATCAGCAAAATCTTGTCAATGGTGTGAACCAGATTTTCAATCAGGGCAAGATTAAAGGAAACAACGGTCTGAAGCAAAATCATGTCAATCATCAACATCAGCATATTGTTTCGTCAAATGGGCTGAGTAGTAACAAAGGTAGAGAAAATGAGGATCCTGCTACCAAAGCTTATATGAAGGCGATGGCTGCACGAGCATTATGGCAACTCGCCAAGGGAAATTCCTCTATTTGTCGTAGCATTACTGAATCGAGGGCATTGCTTTGCTTTGCAGTACTATTAGAAAAAGGAACTGAAGATGTTAAGTACAATTCGTCGATGGCAGTAATGGAGATTACGTCAGTAGCAGAACAGAATGCTGATTTGAGAAGGTCGGCGTTCAAGCCTAATACAACAGCATGCAAAGCTGTTGTTGATCAGTTGCTGAGAATAATCGAAAAAGGAGATTCGGATTTGCTTATTCCATGTATTAAATCTATCGGGAATTTAGCTAGGACTTTTCGAGCAACAGAAACGAGGATGATTAGTCCATTAGTAAAGCTGCTCGACGAAAGAGAAGCAGCAGTTTCTAAAGAAGCTGCTATGGCCCTAACAAAATTTGCTGGTTCAGATAACTACCTTCATTTAGATCATTCAAAGGCAATTATAAGCGCGGGCGGGGCAAATAAATTGATTCAACTTGTTTACTTTGGTGAACAGAAAGTTCAGAGTCCAGCATTGCTTCTACTATGCTACATTGCGTTGCACGTTCCTGATAGTGAAGCGCTTGCTCAAGCCGAGGTGCTTACAGTGCTCGAATGGGCTTCGAAAAATACGTACTTGAGCCAACATGAAAAAGTTGAGAAATTGTTGCAGGAAGCAAAGAGTAGGCTGGAACTCTATCAGTCTAGAGGATCAAGAGGATATTAATAATAACGGTGATTAAATAATGTGCAGGATTTGTATGTTATTAGATGAAATTTTCTGTTGCTTGTTTTGGATTTTGTTTTGATTTCCTTTGGTCATGAAATGTACATGAGATGTGCCCTTTTAACCTAGGTCCAGTTTTGGAAAATAAGCCCCTAATTAAATCACCATTGGTGTGTTTGTAATTTTTTAGTTCCAGAATCTGTGCAAATATTTTTCTGTAATGACAAATGAAAGTTTTTCATTTGGTTTTCGATACTCGTATTGAGGCCTTGGTGTCACAACCCAAGCTTATGGCACGTATTATTTACTTTGGACTTACATTCGCGTGGATTTGTCTTTCGGGCTATGCTACATCGAGCCCCAAAAGCGCGCGTACCATGTGAACTTGTGTCATGCGTTATAAAACACTTTACTTTCCTCTCACATTCCGATGTGGGACGACATGTGCACCCTTTTTTCAGAAACTTGCCAACCTAAAAGCCTGCTAGTCCTGCTCAACCCGTCCTCCGTCATGGGCATCGCACCCAACTGATCTGAATTTATACCGAGTAAGGTCCATAAAAAGGGAAAACACTTCGCTTTATACTTTTTTCACTTCGAGAGCTCGAACCCGACAATTATAATTAAGGGTAGAGGAATTCTATCCGTCCGACCATAACAAGTGGAGGTGCCAAATGAAAGTTGACACAAAGGCAGAAGTTATAGCTTCGAGGCCCAAGACCGGAAGTAGACATTTCTTAACTGACTTTCACAAATACAGTTGTTCTTCCATAATAGGTGGGGTGGCTCCAGAATCCACAAGCCTTATAATTAAAGCCAGCTTTGAAGATTCGATGTTTAACTGAAATATCGGCTTTTCAATAATATATTTCTAACTGTTTCTCCATAATACTGTAAATGCAATCTCAAAATAAAATAAGTTGACGGGAGATACCAATTAGTTGGGAATATATTTTAGTCATGTTAATATATCTACATTAGATAATTTTATTACTTTTAGGAATCTTTTAGCCCTATTAGATATAATTATTGGAGTATGAAATATAGACAACTTTTAGTACTATTTACTTTTACTTTTGTTTTGTATAATATTGGCCTGAAATATATTTAAATGCGAAAACATTGGTTAGTGAGGATTATAGCAGAGTTTGGGACTGATGCATAGTAATTGTTCTTATTGCATTGCAACATGTGAGGATTTTTCAATATTTAAAGCTAATATAACAAGTTTTTTTTTAAACCTAATATACCAAGTTATTTATCATTTTATCAGTAAAATAAAACCCGTAGCCTATAAAATAGTTTTGTAATATTTTGATATTCACCATAATAGTAAAATTTCATATGATTTTTGACATAAGCTCCAGAAATTAAAATTAATTAGAATTGGTACATACAGAGGGATCATAAACTTTTTCCAGATCCACAGATCATGATATGATATGATTTATTTGAGGGTGTTTATTTCATCAGAGACATATGTGTTTGCATAATTGCATCTAGCTATTTGTTGTCCGTGATATTAGAAACCACACATTTTTTAATAGCTACCGACTGCTGACATTATATTTATTATTTCATGCTAATTTCTGATAATTTTTTCCCGTTAACCATTTGATAATGGTGACATACCGTACATTGTATAACAACCTATCATTGTCCCTAGCAGCACATGGATGAAATTATTAAGTGAATAATTCGTACAATATAACCTAGAATTAACAGAGGTCATAAATGAGCCACATGTCTACTCTTTTATAATTAAGATATTATATATACTACGTGCGATGCATGTGAATTCTGTCTTAATAAGTAATTTTTTTTAAAAAATAGTACTGAGTTATAAAATAAAAGTGCAAGTTCCTAAAGATGGTCATGACTATTGTTGTGTATAACTTAACTCAATAATTGAAGAAATTATCTCAGAAGTCCTCAATCATCAATAAAACAACTTAACATTTGTTCCACGTTTGTAATTTCATAATTTTAGTTTCACGACAAGAACCTTAAAAATATAAATAATCTTGAAGGATACAACTAACAATATATAAGCAGGCAACTAATAATCTACGAATTTTAAATAAACACAAAATCAAAGTACAATAATAAACAAAAAAAAGATATTAAAAAAAATAAAGCAAGCTAGTTGAGAATATGCTACTGAAAGCTAGCTAATGAATCCACTCATATTTAGCTAAATGTATCACGGATTAAAAATTAAAAGATCTCAAAAAATATCTTGTTATTTTTGTGCCTATTATTAATTCTGTTCAACAATTCGCATAATTATAATAATTCATTTAAAACTTTTAAAAATTAAAAGTATAGTACTTAATAATTTTTTTGGTGCATTAATCTTGTATATTTTTAAATAATGAACTATCTATGTTATTGTTCAAGAACTCGTACCTCTTCTTTCTTAAATCTTTTATTTTTCCTTTATCTATTTTTTGTCATTTATATATAATTTAAGTGTAAGACATATACAAAGTGAAATCCAATAAACTTATAATATTATAGCTTTCTACATAGTTCAAATAAGAAACAAATTAATAAGTAAATTTTCATTAATTTTAAACTACTAAATATTTAAAAAGTAATTAAATGACTATTAGATGAAGTATTTCTTAAATATTTAATTTTTTTTATGATAAAGATCAAGTTTGAAATAAAAAGAAAAAGTTTACTTTTAAATTCTAGTCTTTCATTCTAGGTAAATATTATTTTATTAATAGTATTTTATTTGATGGTAATATGTACTCACGTTTTATTATTTAATTAATATGTTATAATGTCTAAAGGCTAAAAATTAGGAGTTCTTATTTAGTTTAATAAGAAAATATTTAATACCAAATATTTAGGTGATTAGTATTAGGAAAGTAACTTAAATTATAATTGTGTCTAATGTATTTTAGAGGGTAAAAAAAGCGAACTACATTTCGCTAAGGGCCTTCGTGATTTTAATATAGTATAGATATAGATAGATAGTTAGACCCTCTATAATATTCATCCTCTATAACAATATTTCTATAACGGCTAAATTTTCTTAATCGATATTTAATGTTATG
This sequence comes from Nicotiana sylvestris, assembly GCF_000393655.2. Classification (NCBI taxonomy): domain Eukaryota; kingdom Viridiplantae; phylum Streptophyta; class Magnoliopsida; order Solanales; family Solanaceae; genus Nicotiana; species Nicotiana sylvestris. The sequence goes on from NC_091065.1 coordinate 172,761,094, forward strand.
GTATATTAAAATGTTTTCTACAATAATATTTCGTTATAACAACGAAAAAATATCCTGACAAACAGTGCCGAAACTAGGAATTTTTTGAAGGGCATTCAAACTTGAAATAAGTAAAAAAAAATAAATCCGACAAAGGGTATTTAAAATATGTTATGTACCTCTAAAACCTAATATTTTACTTATATACGCAGTATAATTTTCCGACAAAAGATGGTCAGTTGACCATCCTAACATAAGTGTGGCTTCGCCCCTGCCGACAAATAACATCATTATATAGATATTTGACTATATTTACCCTTTATGTAATTATTATTTTTGGATATTAATATATAACCTAATGTCAATGTCTAAAAGGAAAAAAGAGCACCAGCAGCATCTTCCTTCTTTATAAAAAATAGGCCAAATAGGAAGTAGGAAAGAATAAAACTTGTAAAATTCTCATCATTTTACTTAATTTTTGATTGCTCCATCACAGTCAATCATCTTTCTTAAGGAAAAGAACAAAAGAACCTCCTATAATTTTTTTCTTTGGGGCTTTCGTTGTTTGGAACCCACTATCTTAATTAATTCAAATTCGTGTCACGTAAATCCACTAAGGAGGTAAGCGCTTTCTACTAAGAAAGCAAGAACATTCCTCAGTAGGTATTCCATCGATCTATTTATGATGTTCGATCCAGTACTCAATACGTTGCGCACCTGTTTAGTACTTAACCTCTGGACTCGCTTCATTTCTTACTATATAATTCATGGCTTATTAGAAGTAGAAGGCGCTCGGACAGGATCTTATTGGTTAGTAGTTGTCAACTCAAACATCAGCTTCTGTGGCATAAAATGGCATGTGTTATTATTTTAGATGAATTATGACATAGATTTTTCTCAGGGGATATGATTTGAAATTGAATCAACTTTAACACCAGATAAGTCAAGCTTTGATTGAGATATTTTTCAATTTTCAAATAAAATATATCAAAAACTTCAAATCAAACAGAATTGTGCATTTAATCGTCTGATTACAATTTAAGCGTGACATTTTCAGCCACATAATGATGTCCTCGACATATATATTTGAAGCAGAGAAACTACAAACTCAAGAATTAGCCATGTGCAACCATTGGTCATCCTTCACATCAATAGCTACTTATATAGACATTGAGCTAGCTCGTACGCGCAAATATTGGACCTAGGTTTATTGATGGATCTGGTCTTTTCGAACGTCCATGGGTTAGCAAACAAATGACCTTTGATTCAAAAATAAAGAAAAAATAGCTTTGTAAAATAACAATACTAGAGGATTTACACCATCTGAACATATCAGCTATTTCCCAGAAGTTGAAACAAACCAGGTGAAGAGACTAATTAGTACAGTTCAAGCAAATCATTAGACAGTGATAACAACTTTTTGTTATACTTTGGGGTCATTCATTTAGCAAATCATGCGTGCCTTTGACTTTGAAGAAACTCCAGCATGGACCGCATAGATTTTACGTGTCAAAATACTTTTGGAAAAGGTTCAAATTTATCCCTAGCTCTATTCTAACCATGATTTGGAATTACCCTTCGTTATACTTCAAGTTGCAACTCTGTTGGGGTCTGGGACAAATACGACAATTTGCTAAAGACAAGGATATAGATGACCTTAAAATATGACGCATGATAAAATTAAGATACTTCATACAGTAAAAACGATATTTTTGATAAATTTCCTTATAAATTGTGTGTGTTGGCGAACTTGAGTTGAAATTCAGCTTCTTGGAGCTGATTTATCTATTGGGTTGATCAGGAGAGATCCCATGCATATAGAAAAGGCCAATCCATTGGAGTAACTCCAAATGGTGTTGTGTACTCTTTACAGTAACGGGAAGCCTCACAAACGCATATTATATACACTAACACTATAAAAACATTTTATAGTATAAGTGTATACAGTAATAAGTCTTATTTTTCAGGTTACTAATTCTATTTTTTATGAAGAGTAACCTATAGATATCTTTCAAGTGAGCTGATTCTTTTACATTTCAGTTTAGGGTTCCAAAGTTAAACTCATTTCGATATATTACACACCCTCTCTAAAGATTGATAAACATAAGTTTATTGTTTAATTTATATTGAATTACAATGTGTTTAAGATTTTGGCATATGAAGCTTGTTTTTTAATTGGTCCAAGAGTTTGAGAAACTGAACGATTCAGAGTGGACTTTGCTGTCAGCAGGGAGCAAACTAGTGAGAAAGGTCAAAAATATGTACATCCAATTTCCAAACTAGAAGGTTTTTTATTTCAGTTTCCCACCCGATTTTCAATATTCTCATTGTTACTCCGAATAATTCAGATTCTTGTTGCATAAGTTCCATTAAAGGAGAAAGTGCTCCCTGCCATAAATTTTTTCTATTCTCAAGCATCAAACCCCAAACCTCTAATTAAAGTTATCTATGGAATCACGACCCTTAATCAAACTAGAATGGCTCAATACTTTTTTCAAGAAAGACAACACCTTTGTTTACATGTATGGATTCAAGGGAATGGTGAAGGGAATTGATGACATTATGTCTTCACTTGCTGCAGGAGATGGTGAAGCTATGTCGTCACTTTATTTTGTTACACATACATTAAAAAAACTTCACCTATTCCTAATCCATAAAATATGCTGAAACTATGAGGTCACTTTTTAAATAAATAATTGTACACACACCCTATAAAAGCCTATCAATTCCTTCATATTCTGCAAATTTCAAGTTGAGGGTTATTTCTGGCCAAGTTTTTTAAATTATTGACTAAGCGGATTACAGAATTTTTTGCTTTTTTGTACAAACATGAGCTAAGTTTATGTTGATTTAACTATCTGCATTGGTGTAGATAGGTAACCTTTACCTTCTTTTTTTTTTATTTGTGTGTGCGCGCGCACATATTTTCATAAATTGTGACTCCATTTTTGGAACTTTTGAGGGGCATGGATCAATAACATGGAGTAGTTGAATCAACTTCAATCTTAAAGTCTATGGCTTTGGTGCCGTATTAAGGGATAAGGGTCAAATTTGTCCTTGCACTTTGCGAAATGGTCCGAATATGTCTTTTTGGATTTGCCTTAAAATATGCGAAATGATGATTCAGATTTGCCCCTTGAATATTAAGAAGTGGATCATTGTCCCGACAATGTTGTCTTCTTCAATACTTAGAACCACCAACGGCCATGTGATTGATAATGATCAAATCTGACCTATTTCGCAAATTTCATGGGTAAATTTGAACCATTTTGCATAGTTCAAGGTCAAATTTGACCCCCTTTTCCTTGTTACAAAAGGGTCACGTAATAAATTACTTTTTTCTTTATTTAGTCAATAAGTGCAAATCTAGTCCACTTTTGAACCTTTTTCCTATTATTTCAGGTTTCTTTTTCTCTTATGTATTGCTCCTCGTTGATTTATTACTCCTATCTTTTCTGATAAAAACCATTTCTTTTGAGTTTACCTTAGATTTACACGTTGATAGGGTGGAGGAATTTTCATATTAATGGAATTATTAATTCTCATACAACTAATTTTCTTGCTTTATCAGTATATACGAGTTAAATTCATTCTTCTTGTGAGTTTGGGGATTCGCTCAGTTGGAATAGAAATCAATGCCTGTGTGAGAGAGAATGAGAACATGTAACGTTGACCAAATTTGGTTTCTGGGGTCATGACTTGACATGAAAATATTATGTTCTTTGCATGAATTCACGGAACGTCCATTTGACATGAATGATGAAACTATATATTATGTCAATTTGTTATATATATATATTGACGCGAAGGAACTATATGGGGATTGAACCCTGACCTAAGGGACAAAATGGGCACTTAGTCACCAGTGCACCAAAGTAGTTACTTGAGTACATAATATTAGTATTGTTTATACATAACCTAAGGAGGGGAGCATGGGTGCAAGTATTCAACCTCCCTCCACATAAATTCGCCCCTGATCGTAAATATACAACTTATTTCATTAATTGGAAATTTCATAATGTTATTGAGTCACAATAGTCTAAATTAAATATTTTTCCTCAAGTTCCAACTTTGTAAAGGACTAAATTTCGATCTTAAATTTACAACTTATTTCATTAATTGGAAATTTCATAACTTTTCTGAGTCACTATAGTCTAAATTAAGTATATATTTCCTTACGTTTCCATTTTTCCAAAATCATTTTCAAAAGATTTTTTGAAACATAATTTTCCAACAAATTAAACTAAAGCAAAATTGGAATGCCATGAAGGAAATAGTAAAATAATAATAAGATAACGATAATAATAATTGTTGTTGGTAGAAAAAATAAATATGCATAACTTCTCATTGTTATCTCCAAACAACTCTAAAGTTTACTAGTGTAAAAATATTTACAAAATTTCACACTATAATTAATCGTAATGTGTGATATTAATTAGTTACTACTATTTTTATATTAATGCTAATTAATAATTATTTAATATAATATAGTATATAATATATTATTACAATGATATGATTGCCTAATTTTTTATAAACATAAAACTTGAATTCTTCCTTTTTTTTTTTCCGATGATTACATACCTATTTTTTACGCATAAAACTTACACTCTTCATTTTAATTTTTTTTTCGCCGCTAATCCTCACGCAACCGCCAAAAGCATAAGTAAGCCCAATAAGAGGGGGTTTGGATTGACTTTTAAGTTGGTCAAATCAGTTTTTAAGTTATTTTTCAGTATTTGATAAAGCCAAAAAATACTTAAAATAAATTAAAAATTACTTAAAATAAGCCAAAAGCAATAAGTTGGACAATCCAATTTATTATTTTTTTACTTAAAAGCTATTTCCGTTGAAAATCCACTTATTTTAAGTCAATCCAAACACGCTCTAAAATCAGGATTCAATAAAGCCCCAACACAATAAGGCTTTATGAATCTCCCTATAAAATCTCTTTCCATATGTAATCGCAGCCCTCAATACAAATACGACTATATATACCCTTCAAAGAGTTAGGGCAAATTCACAACACTCGATCCGGTTATCATGGCGGTCGAAACTACTAGAACGACAGGGACCGTCTCCCGATTCAGTAGCCGAAAGGGTTACGGTTTCATCAAACCGGATGATGGAACCGAATATTTATTCGTTCATCAATCTGCGATCAAATCCGACGGCTTTCGTTCACTCTACGAAGGCCAAAAAGTTGAGTTCACGATCACCGGTAACGGCGATAAGTATCAGGCCATTAATGTCACCGGTCCCGACGGATCACCTCTCAACGGTTCCCGTAACGACGGCGGCGGTGTTAGGGGTAATAACCGTGGTGGTGGCGGTGGCGGTGGCGATGACTGTTATACCTGTAGGAGAATAGGACATATGGCTAGGGATTGTGATCATAACATTGGTGGCGGCGGCGCATGTTACAGCTGCGGGATGACGGGGCATATAGCTAGGGAGTGTGACCGTAACAGCGGTGGTGGTGGTAGAAGTGAAGATAGGGAATGTTACAATTGTGGTGAGTATGGACACGTGGCTCGAGATTGTCCAAGTGGTAAAAGTGTGAGTGATAGTGGAGCTTGTTATAACTGTGGGTTGACAGGACACGTAGCAAGGGACTGTTCACGTGAGAGTGGTGGACGTGGCAGCAGTGGTGGTAGTAGTGGGGCTTGTTATACCTGTGGATTGCTAGGACACGTAGCACGTGATTGTCCAAGTGGTAGACGTACGCTACGTGGTAGTGGTAGTGGTGATAGTGGAGCTTGTTATAACTGTGGGCTGCCCGGACACGTGGCAAGGGACTGTTCACGCGAGAGTGACCGTGGTCATAGTGGTGGTGATAATTTAGGGAGATCTGGTGGTAGAGGTAGTGGAGGAAGCAAGTGTTATAACTGTGGTGTGGCTGGCCATTTTGCTAGGGAATGCACTAACCCAGCAGTGAAGTGATTGTATTGGGAAAAAACTGAATTTATATTAAAAATGATGTGGCATGACACGTGGATTAGTTGAATGGTCAAAGAACAGCAATTGACTAAGAGGCACGGTGAAAACAACCACGGGAAGAAGAATTTAAATAGGCACGAGACGATGTATAGATACGAGTCTCGTACCAATTTAAATTATTTACAGCCAACGGATTAGAAGGCATTGAAAGCAAGGATTAGATGACAGAAAGGAGTTCAAATTCATTATTAAATGTCTGATACGTTATAAAGTTGGTATTTAATAGGAATGATTGTATAACGGCTTATTTAATGTCATTTATTGCTCATGATTATATCATTAAAACTGATGCTTTATTCCTTTACCTAGAATGATCTATAAAAGGAAGAAGTATCATCATTTGTAGACACGAAATATTATTGAGAATACACTGAAATACTTATCTATTTACCTTCTACCATTGTTCTCAAAAGTATTTTATTTTTTGTCTCCTGATTATCAGTAACCCGAATTTTTCTTTTAGCTTTGACCAAGGACTCAGATTTTTGGTAAAACAAATTGGTTCCGTTACCGAGAATCTGATAATCTTTCCTTTTAAGCTATATCTTATCTATTATCGTCACCATGTCAAACAATAACGCCGACAACGACAGTAACAACACATTGGGAAACCATGAGAATCAAATACATCAAAATCAAGATACCGTGGTTCCCTCTCCTTTAAATTCACCACGTCAATCTCGTGAAGGCATTCCTGTTACTGAATCCCGTGCTGATCAACAAGAGCAATCTGAACATTTTGAAGGAGTTACAACTGAAGCTTTGCAAAAGCTAATCGATGCACAAGTCGGCAAATCTCTTCAGGCACTTGTTAGTCGATTGCCTGCTGCGCCACCTACACCGACTCCTAATAATAATACATTGGAGAACCCCCGTTCTGGTCTTGATAATTCTAGAAACGGAGCAACCCCCAGTGAACCACAAGAAGGGGGACCAGGTAATTTAAATAATTTATATTTGCAAAATTTAGTACTAACCTTGCAGAAACAGCTGAAGGAACAAAATGAGCGAATAGAGCAAATCCCTGGAGTTCCACCTGTAATAAAAGGAGTAGACATGGACAAATACTCACAACAACCATGGAAGCCTAGTGCTGCTCCCCTTCCAATTCCGAAAAAATTCAAAATGCCTGACATCCCGAAATATGATGGTACTACAGACCCACGTGACCACGTGACTGCATTTACAACCGGCGTGAAAGGCAACGACTTGACCAAACAAGAAATTGAATCAGTATTGGTCAAGAAATTTGGAGAAACACTCACCAAGGGTGCATTAACCTGGTATTCTCTTTTATCTGAAAATTCTATTAATTCTTTTGTTGAGCTTGCAGATTCTTTTATTAAAGCACATTCGGGAGCACAAAAAGTTGAGAAAAGGATGGAAGATATTTTCAAAATCAAACAAGGGGATTCAGAGTTGCTTAGAAACTTCGTTGATAGATTCCAACGTGAAAGAATGACTCTACCTCGTGTGCCAGACAATTGGGCTGCTATAGCTTTTGCAAGTAATTTAAATGACAAAAGTTCTGAAGCCACGAGACGACTCAAAGAAAGTCTTCGAGAATTTCCTGCAACCACATGGAATGATGTTTACAACAGGTATAGCACGAAGCTGCGAATCGAAGAAGATACCGTACCTAAGCTCCATCATGAAGAAAGGGGCGGTACCCGAAGGTCAGATTCCGAAAAAAGATCAGGTAAAAACAGGTACGATCCATATATGGGACCCGCAGGAAAGGACTCACGGTCGAAGCAAGATAACCAGCAATACGATCAAAAGTCAAGGAACCGGGATTCTGGCTCTTCTTCAAAGTTTAGGAATGATCGGAATAGACAAGAATCACGTGATGATGACATGAGTTTAAAGGCACGATTCGGTGGATATAATTTTAACGTCTCTACCTCCGAGCTCGTAGCTGTTTTAAGAAGCATGGGAGATAAGGTACGGTGGCCGAAAGAAATGCGGTCAAATCCAAGTAGACGCAATCCGGATCATTGGTGCGAATTTCACAACGATCACGGGCACAAAACTTCAGAATGCAGATTCTTGCAAAGTGAATTAGATCATTTATTGAAGCAAGGATACCTCACTGAGTTATTTAGTGAGAAAGGAAAACAAGCTTATATGAAGAACAGACAAGAACCACCATAACCTCCTTCACCCAAGAGGACAGTGAATGTCATAAGCGGGGGAGAAGATATTCATGGCATAACTTACACAGCTTCCAACAAGGTTTCTAAGGTAACAATTACACACGGAAAACGGGTGCGGCAGTTCCTTGACAATGAAAGCATTTCGTTCGATGACGCAGATAACGAAGGAGTGACAACTCCACATAATGATGCACTGGTAATATCTTTACTTGTATATGATACTAATGTAAAGCAAGTTTTGATTGATCCAGGAAGTTCTGTAAATATTATATTACTAAGGGTACTGCGGGAAATGCAAGTTGAAGACAAAATGTTACCCAAGGCGCACACCTTGTCAGGATTCGACAATTCAAGTAGTTGTGAAGGAAACTAAATTTCAAAATTTGTTGATCAAAATGTAATACTAACAACTTTTGCTATGGGTGTTGTGAAGGAAACTAAATTTCAGGTAGTTGATATGGAAATGGCCTACAATATGATCATGGGAAGGCCATGGATACACGATATGGATGTTGTCCCATCAACCCTGCATCAAGTTATCAAATTCCCATCACCATGGGGAATTTGTCAAATTCGTGGGGATCAGCAGATGGCCAGAAATGTCAACGCTGTAACAAGTACGAGCGCCGCAAATAAAGCAAAATAGCAATTACAGGAAACAGTTGAAAGTAAAAAAGATCAAACTTCAACTGAACAAGAGAAAACAGATTTGGACTCAAGGCCTGACACAATTCAAGAACCTGAAGAGAATGAAAGCATCAAAACGACGATTGAAGAGCTTGATGCAGTGATGTTATTTGATCAACAACCTGAACGGAAGGTTTATATCGAGGCTAATTTAAACACGAACATGCGAGGTATGATAATCGAATTTTTAAAAGCTAACTTAGATTGCTTTGCTTGGTCCCACGCTGATATGACAGGGATACCTCCAAATGTGATGACTCACAAACTCAACGAGGACCCTTCTTTCACACCAGTAAAGCAAAAGAAACGGAAACAAGGTGCTTTCAAGAACCAGGTGATTCAGGATGAAGTCCAAAAATTATTAAAAATCGGATCAATCCGTGAGGTAAAATATCCAACTTGGTTAGCTAATACGGTGGTTGTACCCAAGAAAAATGGTAAGTGGCGTGTTTGTGTAGATTATACTGATTTAAATAAAGCATGTCCAAAAGATTCCTTTCCCTTACCACATATAGATCAACTAATTGATACGACCGCAGGTCATGAACTTTTAAGTTTTTTAGATGCATACTCAGGATATAATCAAATCAAAATGGATCCTGGTGATGAAGAAAAAACTTCTTTCATCACAGACAGGGGGACTTATTGTTATAAAGTAATGCCCTTTGGTCTCAAAAATGCTGGGGCAACCTATCAAAGGTTGGTCACCAAAATGTTCCAAGAACATTTAGGGAAAACAATGGAGGTATATATAGACGATATGCTCGTCAAAACCCAGCAATCTCATGATCATATTTCTCATCTATCTATTACTTTTGAAATTTTGCGAAAATTTAATATGAAACTCAACCCAGAAAAATGTGCATTTGGAGTTGCATCAGGTAAGTTTTTGGGTTTTCTTGTTTCTAACCGTGGTATTGAAGTGAATCCTTCTCAGATCAAAGCAATAGAAGAAATCCCGGATATCCTTACTAATAAAAAGGAAGTACAACGATTAACGGGAAGAATTGCAGCTTTGGGGAGATTTATTTCCAAATCCTCAGAAAGGTGTTTTAAGTTTTTCTCTGCACTTAAAAAGCAAGATCATTTTGAATGGAATGAAGATTGTCAGCAAGCCCTTAGAAATTTGAAAACTTATTTGTCAAAACCACCGTTGTTGGCAAAACCGAAGGTAGGGGAAAAACTTCTCATTTATCTGGCCGTATCTGAAGTCGCGGTAAGTGCTGTTTTAGTCCGCGAGGACCAAGGTAAACAATCTCCTATTTATTACGTAAGTAAGTCCTTATTGGAAGCTGAGACACGATACCCACAGCTAGAAAAATTAGCATTAGCTTTGGTCATGGCATCTAGAAAGTTAAGACCTTATTTTTAATGTCATCCCATTGTTGTAGTTACTACTTTTCCGCTTCGAAATATTTTGCATAAACATGAACTTTCAGGAAGATTAGCAAAATGGGCTATAGAACTAAGTGAATATGAAGTTATTTATCAACCCAGGACCGCTATAAAATCTCAAGTACTAGCTGATTTCGTGGCTGATTTTAGCCAGGGGATGCATTTAGAAGCAGAAAAAGAATTATTAGGTTTTAATGGTGCGAACCCGGGGACTTGGGTTTTATACACTGACGGTTCATCTAATGTAAAAGGGGCAGGCTTAGGAATAGTCCTCGTACCACCTGCGGGTGAGACCATTAGACAGGCTATAAAATGTCATTCTATAACTAACAATGAAGCAGAATATGAAGCTGTAATTGCAGGTTTAGAATTGGCACGAGAACTCGGCATAACACAGATTATAATCAAGAGTGATTCTCAACTCGTGGTTAATCAGATGCTGGGGACTTACACAGCCAGAGAGTCACGAATGCAAGAATACCTCGCAAAGGTACGGGAGTTAATAAAGCAATTCTAAACTTGGAAAGTAGTGTAAGTCCCAAGAGATGAGAATGTAGAGGCAGATGCTTTAGCAAACCTTGCATCCGCAGCAGACGTGGCAAACAATACAGATGCTTCAGTCATACATCTATTTCATTCCGTTCTTGAACCTGACAAAAACGAGGTAAATTTTAATCATCTAACATGGGATTGGAGAAATGAAATTGTTGCCTTTTTACAGCACGGAACCGTGCCTAATGACAAAGGAAAGGCTTACGCGCTTCGCAAAAGAGCTGCACGATATTGTTTATATCAAGGTAATCTTTATCGAAAGATGTTCGGCGGACCACTAGCAAGGTGTCTCGGCCCTTCTCAAACCGAATATGTCATGAGAGAAGTACATGAAGGACATTGTGGGAATCACGCAGGAGGACGGTCACTGGTAAGAACGTTAATTCGCACAGGATATTATTGGCCTAAGATGGAAGAAGAGGCAACCAGTTTCGTGTCCAAATGTGATAAATGTCAAAGGTACGGCAATAATATGCACAGACCAGCTGAGTTACTACATACTGTTTTAGCCCCTTGGCCCTTTATGAAATGAGGAATGGATATCGTAGGTCCACTTCCACAAGCAAAAGGTCAGGTAAAATTTCTACTCGTACTTACAGATTATTTCACTAAATGGGTAGAAGCAGGGGCATTTAAACAGGTACGAGAAAAAGAAGTTAAAGACTTCATATGGCGCAATATAATATGCCGCTTTGGAGTACCAAAGGAGATCGTATGTGACAATGGACCACAATTCATTGGAGCACAAGTTACAGAATTTTTTCAAAGTTGGCAGATCAAAAGAATAACATCTACGCCATACCATCCAGTGGGGAATGGACAAGCGGAATCAACTAACAAAGTTATTATCAATAACTTGAAAAAGAGGTTACAAGATTCAAAAGGTAATTGGCCTGAGGTGTTACCCGGAGTACTATGGGCTTATCGTACAACGACCAAAACAGGCACTGGAGAAACACCATTTTCGATGGTTTATGGTACGGAAGCCTTAATACCAGTTGAAATAGGTGAGCCAAGCACACGGTACGATCAGGCAACGGAGGAATCCAATAATGAAGAGATGCGGGTTAGCCTAGATTTACTTGAAGGAAGAAGAGAAGCTGCTTTGATAAGGATGGCAGCACAAAAGCAAGTAATAGAACAATATTACAACAGGAAAGCACGCCTCAGATTTTTCAAAATTGGGGACTTCGTGCTTAAAAAGGTTTTCCAATCTACAAAAGTTGTTAACTCAGGAAAGCTAAGTCCAACATGGGAAGGACCATACAAAGTTTGTGGCATTGCGGGAAAAGGAGCATACCAGTTGGAAACAAAGGATGGTAAAGTTTTACCCTCACATTGGAATGCTGTCCACTTAAAAAGATATTACTTTTAAGAAAGTACCTACGGTCAGGTATCATCATGTAAAAATGATTCTCTTGGTTTATTAGTATTTTACTAACGATTTTAGATGCTAGGCTAAATATCCTAACTCGTGCCAAATGATGAGTCACAACCTGCAAGGCAAAATGGAGTATGCTTAAATTCCTAGCCCAGGGTTACAATTAATCTGATGGAAATACACACGAGTTAGGAAGTCTTCATCTATAATCACACCGTCGAGTCCCGTATATCTTTCTGTTTCAGGAAAATGGCCAAAGTAAAAGAAATAAACAAGTGCTCGAGGTTTCATACTTCACCGCTCAAACACTTGGGGGACTACATATTATACACAGATAGGTGCAAAGAAACAGATACGAGTATCGAATAAAAATCAGCCACAAAGAAGCAAGTGTTGAGAAGAAGTTACGAAGTCTTCAGCATTCATGAGAACAACAGAGTCATCTCTCAAACTCATAAACAAAGTCACCTCTCAAACCCTTCTTAACATGTAAAGATAGGGTCATGACTATGTACTGAAACAGGTTATAAAAAAAACCTTGTTTAGTTTATGTTATTTACAAATCTGTTACAAGAAAAACAGTTACGAGAAAAGTTGTAGATGTATTGTAATACATGTAACAGTCAAACACTTGTTAAAAGTTTATGAATGAAAACTTGCCAAAGTTGTTTCATACAAAACGTGTGTTTTCCTATTACTTTCATCGTATTTTAACACCATTATGAAGTTGAGACGTCTTCTTCATTAAGTGTCGATAAAATAAAAGGGCCCTCTTTTATAAGCCTCATGTCAATAAGTCATGGGAAGAATCATAAAGCATTTTCAAAGGATAAAAATGCTAAACTATTCTATAAGTCCTAAATAAGTAAAGAAAAGGCAAGAGTAGAACACATTGAAGTACTAATAAAACTTCTTGATATAATTAAAAAGACTAAGTAGAAACTTAGTAAATAAAAGTTTATACAATTGCCCCATTATGATAACTGAGGACTTTCACCAAAAAATCCTTTAAAAAAATAAAAAAACTAAGGGATAAAACCATCATTCAATTGAGGGGGTTGTCACGGAAGCTTCAACTTCCACAGACTGGGTTGTAGAAGTTTCACCCTCTGAAGCTGGAATAGCAACATTTTCAGGAACTTCAAGGGCAGGAGAAGGAGTATCAGTAGACTGTTGGCTTTTCTCGATGGTATCTATGACTTTAGCCAGTTCAGACTGCAAGTCAAAACCCTCTTGAGCAGCTTCCGTCAAAGCATCACGACGAGAATTCAGAAAAGCCTAACTCACTTCTATGTTAAAATTTTCCTCTAGAAGTCCATATTCCTTTTCCCACATAGCAAGATCATTTTTTAAAATTTGATTTTCAGCTAAATGGGAATCAAGGGAAGCTTCAAGAGAAGCATGAGAACTCTTCAAGGCTTGAATCTCGACAGAAGAAGTCTGTAAGTCAGCCTGAGCTTGAGTCAAGCTTTGTACTAACTCTCCTGCATATTCTTCCTTTTTAGACAAAAGTGCCTTCAGCTCTCTAACTTCTTCACTAGCTCTGGATAATTGTTCTGATAAAGAGCATTCCAAAAGCTCTTTGTCTCTTTTCAATTGGCTTGAAGAGGCTTTGACTGTTGCAAGTTCAGAAGTTAAACCACGGTTTTGCTGCTCTAGGAGGTTTTTATTTTCTTGCAACTCTTCTATAGTCCCTTGAGCATTTTCGAACTGCTCCTTCCAGTTGGTTGCTTCAAGTTGGGCTCCCCTAGCAATTTCCTCAGCCTCGTGGACAGACTTCTCAGACTCACGAGATTTTCTTTCCAGTAAGGAAATTCTTCTCATTAATTCCGTGCTAATAAGGTTAGCCTACAGAGGTAAGTCATGGAAATGAGAAATTGAAGATAATTTTAAAAAAAGAGAGAAAAAAACTTGTTGGTTGAAATACCTTCAAAGTAGAATGAACTACGTCGTTCATCAAAGTTAAGCAGCTATGGCTCTCCATCTTCTTCTTCTCGATATCTCCAATAAGAGGTTTGAGCCAAACATCGGCTCTGCCGGTTTTCCTCAGGAGGCTATGATTGGCAGGAACCTCCAAAGTAACACTTCTCATTGTTATATTTCCGCTGCTAGAACCTGTCTCTGTATGATGAACAGAGGGAAGAGGAGCAGTGGAAGGAATGGAGGGAAAAGATGTAGAAACCAACACCGGAGCAGAAGCAGGTGCGGTTGAAGCAGCCAATGGAACAGATATAAGAGCAGTAGAAATTGGCAAACAAACGGAAGTTGTTAAAGCTGGTAAAGAAACACTTACGGCTGGCAGAGGAATGGAGGAAATAGGAACAAATGAGGAAAGATGAGCTTCATCAAAAACATGTCCGAGCTCGCCACTCCCGAAACCACTATCAAAAAGGTGCTGAATTGACTCATTGTTATCTCTTGGTTCGACATCCTCATCAGATTGAATCAAAACAGGCTCGGTGGCGGAGGTACGAGCATGAGTGTTTTCAGTTTCATTATCAATGATTATTCGTCTCCTGGCCCTTGGCCTGGTAATTAGGGAGGTACCCTCCTCTTCTTCTTCTTCAGAACTTTCCTTTGTAGCTTTTCTTTTAGGCAGCAAGGCTCGAGCCTTATCTAAATCCAGAGCAGCATTTGCAGACATGCGAATGGCCATAGCTACTTCAGCTGTCATTCCTCTAATGCCAAATCCTGATTAAAGAATGGATATACATGGTTAAAGTTGAGGAAAAAGTGCTTAACATGTAAAACAAAAATTTTAAAAGGGTGGATACCATGTGTTTTGACTTTCCAGCCATGTAAAGAAGAAATTGATTTCCAAGTTCTCTGTTCCCTAGTAGCAATCTTCAAAAGTGAGTCTACCCAACCACGAAAGTTGGGAATAGGTTCCACATCTCCCATGTTTGCTACAAAAAACCAAGAAGGGACGAGGTTAAAAACCACATTCTTTTGAAATTCTCAAAAGTAGGTACGGTAAACAAGAGAAAACTTACGTTCAAAATTCCACTTCTCAGGAAAGGGAATATTTGTTTCGCCAATCAAATCCACTGTACGGACAACAACGTAACGGATATACCATCCACGATCTCTTTCATCCTCAGGGTTTACCAAAACTTTTTTGCTCCTTGCAGTTAAGGTGAAAACCCCATGGCGTATTAAGTTGGGATGGTATAGATGAATGAGATGAGAAAAGGTGAAATTGACATTAGCCTTGGATGATAAATATCTCAAACAAGCCACTGTTCTCCACACCAATGGACCAATTTGGGCCAAACAAATGGTAAAGAAACGACAAAAATCGAGAATAACTGGGTCAATCGGAGGATTAAAACCTAAAGTGAAGGGGTAAGTGTAAACAGAAGAATACCCATTTCTAAAAGAGGAAATTCTTTGATTTGGGGAAGGAATTGACATTCGGAGACTATCCTTCCAGTTACAATCTCTTCTTATGGTGGGGATTGTAAGCTCGGTTACTAATGTTGGGTAAGTATCGGCTCTTTCTAAATTTTTAATTTGTTTTTGAAGAGACGTTTTGTCACTTTCAAAAGACAAATCGCCGGGAACTATATCATCAACTGAGGGTTCTTGAGAAGTATCAAGAATTTCCCTACTTTTAGAAGAAGGGGCTTTTGGGATAAAACTCTTTGAAGAAGAACCAGAGGAACCGCCTCGCGTAGATTCTAACCCTGTTCGAAGCCTACTTCCTCCGCCTCTTCTGTGTCTAACAGGGGCGTTGGGGAACTGATCTAGAATTGGAACTTTTTTACGGTTAGGGTTTGAAGAAGACATTGTTAAGAAGAAAGTATGTGCTGAAAATTTGTGAAGAAGACAAAGGAAGAGAAAGTATGTGTAAAATGAGAACCGTCAACTTTTAAAGTATAATGATGAAAAGCCTATAATAAAGGCAGCTATCACTTCGTAAATAGTGAGATTGAAGAAGTCTCGAAGAAGGGTATGAATAGCAGAATCAATTATAAAATGACACATGGACAGAACATTAAATGGAAAAGACTGCTGAGACGTTAGTACTGTCATGAGCATTAATTGTGGCAAAAGTTCTTTTTACATGAAGATCCACTTCCCAATTATTTAATTGATAAAAAAATGGAAAGTGGGGGGACTATCTGTATTGGAAAAAAACTGAATTTATATTAAAAATGATGTGGCATGACACGTGGATTAGTTGAATGGTCAAAGAACAGCAATTGACTAAGAGGCACGGTGAAAACAGCCACGGGAAGAAGAATTTAAATAGGCACGAGACGATGTATAGATACGAGTCTCGTACCAATTTAAATTATTTACAGCCAACGGATTAGAAGGCATTGAAAGCAAGGATCAGATGACAGAAAGGAGTCCAAATTCATTATTAAATGTCTGATACGTTATAAAGTTGGTATTTAATAGGAATGATTGTATAATGGCTTATTTAATGTCATTTATTGCTCATGATTATATCATTAAAACTGATGCTTTATTCCTTTACCTAGAATGATCTATAAAAGGAAGAAGTATCATCATTTGTAGACACGAAATATTATTGAGAATACACTGAAATACTTATCTATTTACCTTCTACCATTGTTCTCAAAAGTATTTTATTTTTTGTCTCCTGATTATCAGTAACCCGAATTTTTCTTTTAGCTTTGACCAAGGACTCAGATTTTTGGTAAAACAGTGATAACAGCTTTTTTTGCTTAATATGGACAAATTTTACCAAGTATAACTTATTGGTCCTACTTTTTGTCGTTTTTATTATTCTACATACATAGGTTGATGTCGTTTAGGGTAGAACTAATAAGTTGATTTTGATTTGAGACCAACTGTTTCTGTGATGGAAAATTTTGACTATTGGTTGGTATACAAATATATAAAGAATTTTATTTTTCGCAATTTGTTTAGGTTTCTCAAAGGGGCGGAGGTAGTGTATTGTTTACGGGTTTTGCCTAAATCCTATTTTATATTAGAAAATTTATTAATATGTATAAATATTTAATTTCGAATCTAATAACTAAACTAGCGATGAGTTTTGTGGTAGATCCCAAACTCATAAACTTCAAATTTTATTTCGCTTCTAGTTTCTCATGAGCATATTTTGACTTTACTATGGTTAAGTAATAAATGAAGTGAAAATGCACTTTAATTATCCATAATGTAAAAGAGTTATTTTCTTGTAATGTAAAAGAGTATGGGGAATACAAATGTTATGTTATCATTGGTGTGCTGTAAGCACAGAGTACGAGTAAGTCTTTATTTCAACTTGTGTGTGTGTGTTGGTTGGGAGAGGGGGGGGGGGGGTTCAATGAGATGTAATTATGCCATTGCTTTGCTTTGCTGTTGTACTGGCTTTGGTTTGCTTTGCAGTTAGTTAGAGATGGTACGTACTGAACCTCAGACTCTAATTATGGACTGAATTTGCATGAAAATTCTTGGTGTTGTTGAATCCTTTGGTCTTTTTAAGTATTGTAATGATAGTTCCATAACTTTGTGGTAATGGTACTGAAGCTTGACTATTTAAAGTTAATACAAGAATGATTTTTATCCAGAAGTGTGATACTTAACCACTGGAATGTTGTATATTGCATGTTATTATTGGTTATTCCAAATTAATACTATGTAGCAGCAATATGTGCTGAGCATTAGCATAAATAGTGTTGGTTTTAATCCCCTTACTCTGAAGGTTTTCATGCCATGTTGGTAAAGTTAGGGTTGACAAACCAAGTAGAGCTACTACGAATATTCCTGATCAAAATGTCTGTTACCGGCTTCGGGGCGTAAATAATCCGGATTTGCACCGGAAGTCCCCGTTTGAGGGACAAAACGCTCCTTTATGAGGCAAATTCATATTTAGGGTGCGAACCTGAAAATCTAGTTAAGGATAAAGGAATACTTACCACTCAACCACAACCGATTTTGAAGGATTTCCATTCGTTATATGCTTAGGTACCAAGAAGTATTCCATGTCAAGTTATATCCAGTTCTTTTGGCTTTAATTTGATGTACACGTTTGTGATCCATATAGAGCCGAGAAGGACTAGAACCAACGACCTCACAAAGGTTTTGAACCCCCTTAATCGTTGAGTTATGCTTTTGGGCCGTGTCAAGGGGATTCAAAATATAATATATAGATATACAAAATGGATTTTACCTTATATGTACAATATAATTTTCCAGCAAAAGGGGTTCGGGTGAACCCCTTCCCCACATTGCTGGAGGAATATAATGGGTTAATACCCTCAAACCCACCTAATTTGTCAGTTCTTACCTAAACTATCGAATGTCCCCGAAAACCCCCTGAACTATATCCCCTTCATAATAAAACCCCTCCGTCTCATTCTTACTAGTGCGTGTGATACACTCTTTAAATAATTTTTAAAACCTGCCATGTGGCAATCCACGTGGAAAAGTAGGCCTAATTAATATACGTTAATCTAATTATGTGAAAAAATAAAAAAGGAGATTTTATTGCACAGTCCGTCATTTACTCCTCTCAAAGTATGGTCTCTTTGCTCTCATCAGAAAAATTCTCTTATCGGAGATGAGAGACACCTTTTCTAAGTAGCGATTCTCTTCATTAATCACAGTTTTTACCATCGATTTCTATATCTATTATTACTTCTATTAGAAATCGAAATTCAATCTAGAGTTTTGTGATTGTTTGTTGAGATTTGTGATTTTTGTCACTAAATAAAGATAAGTGCTACATTGAATTTGTCTGAAAAATAAGAAGAAAAAAAGGACAAAAGGTTTTAGGATGGGGCTCGAGGAGAGTAGGGGGATTGAAGAAGGGGAAGGCTTTGATGGTATGAAAAATAGTGTTAGAATTCCAGAAGAAAGATCGTGGGTAGTGACACGGTACCATTGTGTTTTGTTCAAAAAAGTTTATGCCATTTCCTTTTTGTTGGGGCTTTTGTGCTCCTTCTTTCAAATAAATTTAGGCAAGAATGAAGGATGGATAAAACGTGAAAGATAAGAAATAAACTCAATAATAACAAAAAAAAGAATTTCAAATGGATTAAGATGAAGAAATGGAGAAGAAATGTGAAAAAAATGAGAAGAAAGGTGTAATATAAAGAAAAAGAGGAGAAAATATAAGTTTTTTTTATTTAAAAAAGGGGCTAATTAGCTGTTAGTTGCTGTCAAGTGGGCCCATTTTAATAGTTATTGTCACTATTCACGCGCTCTTAGGCGATTTATTACACACAATATGCCACATAAGCGATGGAGGATTTTGTTATGAAAGGGATATAGTCAGGGGGTTTTCGGGGAAAGACGATAGTTTAGGTAGGAAACTGATAAATATTATATAATTTAGGCGGGTTTGAAGGTATTAACTCAAATATAATCGATATTAGAAACAGAATCAAGATTCACAATTTCGCAGGGTGGTTTACTAATGACTTGAGAGATTTTAGCAATGACACTTATTTAAGTCTGCTTAATCATCAAATGATGCAACGTTTGTCTTGGATAACAAAAGTCATGTTTCGACAAAGTACTCTTTTCCACATGTTACCAAGAATCAGGCAAAGTTTTACTCCTTTTTTTTTCTTAGTATATAAAAGCGATTATTATAAATAAAGCGAATTTCCTTCGAACGTTGGAAGACTTTAGTTATCTAGAGAGTACAGAGACCCCAAACATAAAAGAAGATCGAAAGGGCTACTAGAGTGTGGTAGTATTTCAATATTTTTGTGGACAAGTGACTATGAGTATCTATTATGTGGCCTTTTGCATGAAGATATGTGGCCAAATAGCTAAACCATAAACAAGTGACAATCATCTTTCATGCAATTAAACACTTGGCAATTTAAGAAACTCCAGCATCTCTATAAATAGCCTTCTTGATTCATCCGCAAGAGACATCAAAAAAAAAAAAAAAATTGGTCTTTTACTCTTTGCTTAGCTAATCATTGTCTTCTTCTTTAGCTAATCATTACTATAATTATATTCCCACTATTGACCATATTATTATCTCTTGTTATTATTTCATCCATTCGATTTATCCAAAACTTGCTGGTATTGTTTGATTTTGCTGATTTCTGTATTCTCTAAATAAATAAAAATGAGCTTGTTTAATCTTGGAGCAACATTTCACTTTGCTGAAATAGTTTCTTAGGACAACGCCCAGTACGACTCAAGCCACTTCGTATATCTATTTATAAATATTATTATTATTATTATTATTATTATCCTGTGTTATTTCCCTACATAGAGGACTGAATGTTTTCTTACTTATTTATGAAAAGTGGAAAAAGAAATAAAAGGATTGTATCATGATGAACTTATGAAGAAAATTAAGAAAATATAATGCACTTGTTCCTATACTATTTAGAAGCGACAGTTAAGGGCCTCTGGTTAAGCGGCAAAGATAGGAATTACTCCAAGGTTATTCAAATTAAAAAAAAGTAAAAATTATTTCCGACAAAGGGTGTTCAATGTGTTATATACCTCTAAAATGTAATATTTTACATATATTCACAGTACAATTTTTCGACGATGACATGTGACCACCCTATGTTCACTTCTCTTATCGTCATGCTTCCGAAAATTTACTGCTAAAGTCCTTTTTGTTGTCTTGCTAGGCTATTGATGTTGCTTCTACACTGGGGGTACTTTAGTATTTTTATCATATTTTATGGTAGACCGGTTGCTATATAAAAATTAGTTCGTCCGTCATGAATTTTAATTATTCAGTTCAAATTTTTGGGACAAAAATATCTTGAAATTAAGGTTTTTGGTTTAAAATTTTAGGACAGAATAATTACTGACTAATCTCTAAATAGTATATGTGAGAATGACTCTGCACTTTCCCCGATGCACTAGCCGTCGTTAGAGCCGTCAAAATAAGCTTGGCTCGTGAGGCCAGCCCAGCCCAGCCCGATACTTGGGTAAGTTTGGGCTAGAATTTTTTTAGCCCATTTCAAACTGAGGCTTATAAGCCCGACCCAAGTCAGCCCGCTGGCCCTTGAGGCTTGACCGAGGCTGGGCCTGGGCCGGCCCGTGGACCAAAAATTAATTAAATTCAAATTAATTAACTATTAAATATTTAAAAAACCAAAAAAGTAAAATAAACTATTAACTATAATCCCCATTTTTCAACCCTAGATTGTTCATTTACCCTTCCATATCATCTGGAATTTAGATTTTTGATATGCAAAAAATATGACAAAATCAATTTTTCTTTTGCTTAATTAATAACGAACTTAAATTTTTTTAAGTGGCCAATAATAATCTTTTTTCAAAAGAAAATATTACTTTAAGTGGAGATTGATCAATGTAGATTATTTTAATATATTATTAATATTTAAACTGCTCTTAAGTATAGAAAAAGATTAATTTTTAATACATGAAAAAATGACCACTAGCAAATTTCAGGAATTTTAAAATTTTATGGACTATAATGACGAAATCAACAAATAATTTTAAACCTAAATAAAAAACCTCAGCATATAAACATATGGAAACAATCCATGAATTTGAAGAAACTAAAAGAAAAATTTTAAGAAAATATTCATGTAATTTTAAAAAGAAGAGCTAGAGATATAGAGATTTTGCATTTCAATTATGAGATTTCTTGTCAAATATCAAGCTTCTTGTATGTTCTAAGCAAATAGAAGCTGTTTACATGATTAACTGACTACGTCATGAAAAAATATTTAAGGTTGAAGAATTTTTTTTCTAAAAAAAAATTGAAAGGCCGACCCGCCCCTAGCCTGCGGTCCTCTTAGGGATGGGTTGCGCTGACCATTTTAAGGCCCATTCAAATGGCAGGCGACCCGTTATAGTCCACCAAAATTAAAAGCCCATGAGGCTTGGGGTAGATTGAGTTGGGCTAACCCGTTTTGACAGCTCTAGCCGCCATGGGTGATAAATAGGAGTAGCCTAGAAAGAGGTGGTCTTTAAATAGCATTATCCCTGTTTCTAAATGGTAAAATTGTATGAGCTAGCTAGTTTTCGGATTGGTAATTGAAAAATAGCCAGCATTTGCAAAGTTATTGAAAAATAACCATTATTTTGCTGCAACACAAAAAGTTTCAGCATACTATACTGGAGATTGAAGCACTTATGTATGGACTTCCAGCATATTATGCTGGAATTCTAGTATATTATGCTGGACGTTCATATGTAAAACATTCGAACTCCAATATATTATGCTAGAATATTTCCTGGATTTTGAATAGTATTTTCGTTCAGATTTATTTTTACATAAAAAGTGGCTAAATTTCAATTACTTTTGAAACTGTGGCTAATTTTTAATTACCACTTGTAAATCTGGTTATTTTTAAATTTCACTTTCTAACAGCTTGTTTGGATGGTTATTACATATCGTTTCATAATATATCGTATCGTATCGTATTGTATTGTACTGTATTGTTTGATGAATATAATATTTGGAAAGATTGTATCGTTTGCCATTGTTTCATGATATTCTACACCAGAATATGAAAAATAATTTGCAATATTATAAAGAAAAATTATGATACAGGGTAAAATTATTATATATAAAAAGGTAGGGCAAATAATAAAATAAAATTATTTAATAATAATGAAGGGTGAGATGAGAGTAAAAAACGAGGTAACGACGCAACCACACCAAATTTGTCGTTACATAAAATGATACATTTCGTCGTTACGTAACGATGGATTTAACGATACAATACAATAAAATTAAAATAACAATCAAAAAACAGTATATTTAAAATAACGATACGATACAATATAACAGGTAACAACCATCCAAACAAGCTCTAAATGTCTTTAAAAAATAGCTCTTTCACCTTGAAACAAAGATGCCATAGCAGTAGCACGATGTGAACGGCGACTATGACGGAATATACAAAGGTTGTACAACAAACAAAACTAGTAAGGAAACTCCATTAAACACCAAAATCACTCCACATAAATACTTGCGGGTGCTTTCAACTCCAAATTAGTTAATTTAAATTCCTTTTTCTTTTAGCAGCAATGATAAAAGGGTGTTAAATTTTCAGTTTTTATTCACAGAAAGTTATGATAAATGAGTAGAGTTTCATGCTATATTCAATCTAGCTATCATATTACGTAAGTCACAATTCTACCCGCTTGTCATAATCTAAAATTTTTATTCATATATAGTAAAGTCATGACAAATCTGTAGAATTTTATGCTATATTCAATATAGTTAATAGTTATCATGTTAGATGTGACGACTCCACCGGTCGTCTTAAGAATTAACGCCCCGATCCCCTATTAACTGCTTTCCCCAAATTTATTCTGCTATTTTGATTTGCCGGGATGTTCGGTTTTGAGTTTCGGAGAGTTTTGGGACACTTAGTCCCTAAATGAGAGCTTAAGTGTTGGAAGAGTGACCGTAGTCGGAATAGTGTGGAGACGGCCTCAGAACGGAAATCTGATGGTTCCGTTAGCTCCGTTGGGTGATTCGGGGTTAGGAGCGTGTTCGGATTGTGTTTTGGAGGTCCGTAGTTAATTTAGGCTTGAAATGCCAAAAATTGAATTTTGGAAGTTTCCGGTTCGATAGTGAGATTTTGATCCGAGGACCAGAATGGAATTACGAGAGTTGCAGTAGTTTCGTTGTGTCATTTGGGATGTGTGTGCAAAATTTCAGGTCATTCGGACGTGTTTTGGTTGAGTTTTTGATCGAAAGCGGAATTCGGAAGATTTTAGAAACTTAGGCTTGAATCCGATGTGTTTTGGTTGTTTTGATGTTGTTTGAGGTGTTTTGAAGATTTGTACAAGTTTGAATAAAGCTTTAGGATATATTGATGCCTTTGGTTGAGGTCCCGGGGACCTCGAGATGAATTCGGATGGTTAACGGAGGAAATTTTGGAGTTGAAGTTGCTGCAGCAGCTGGTCTTCTGGTATTTTTGCATCTGTGGTTTGGGGACCGCAGATTCGGCGCCGCAGAAGCGGCTTTGTGTCAATTCCTCAGGAACCGTAGATGCAGTGAAGGGCTCGCAGAAGCGGAACTGCTCCTGCGGTTAGAGGTCCGCAGATGCGGAAGCTCGCATTAATGAAAGTCGGAGATGCGACGTTGTGTCCGCAGAAGCGGGACCGCAAATGCGGAAATCGCTGGGCAGAACATATAAATAGTTGCCTTCGCAAATTTGAGGGATTATTTCACCCTTTTCATCCGGGTTTGAAGCTTTTGAGAGAGATTTTTGATGAAAACAAAGGGGAATCACTTGGAGGTAACGTCCTTGACTTCATAACTCGGTTTTATGTGATTAAAGACCTAATTAGTGGTGAGAAATTTGGGAAAAATGGGTAATTAAGGCTTGAGTTTAAGAGGCCTTTAATTGAGGATTTGAGGAGTCATTTGGACTCCGATTTCAGTGTTCTTGTTATGTATAGACTCGTGAAAGTACGAGATTTCTGAAAATGTAAATTTCACCCGATTCCGAGATGGGGGCCCGAGAGGCATTTTGGTCATTTTACACAATTTCGCGTATTAGCTTAGAATTTAATTGTAGAATCAGTTACCTGAAGTGTTATTTACATTATGCAAATGAATTGAATAGATTTGGGTCATTTGGAGTCGAGTACTCGTGGCAAAGACGTGGTGTTGGGTTGATTTTGTGCCGGTTCGAGGTAAGTGGCTTGTCTAACCTTGTGTGGAGGACCTTCCCCTTAGGATTGATATGTTTGGTAATTGAAATGCCTTGTACGTGAGGTGACGAGTGCGTACTTGTGCTAATTGTTGGAAATCCGATTTTCTTTAAGTAAATACCAGCATGTTTCCTTTCCTGTTTCTATTACTTGAACTATTAAGCCTGTTGTTAGCTTAGGAAAACATGTCTAAGTGACTTTATTGCTTTATTTGATTCAACCTGTCGTACTTGAATTCTGTGCAACATGCTAGGCTAGAATCACTTATTGCCTTAATATAAAATTTTGCCATTTCTGTATATCCTCTTGTTGCTACTGTGTATTTACATTAGGACTACGGATGTGGAATTTCGGTAGCTCCCCCATGTCTGTTTACTTTGGGATTGCAGGTAAGATTCCCGATAGATCCCCCTGCACATTTACTTTGGGACTGAGGATTAGATTCCCGATAGATCCCCTGCACAGTTATATGGAACTACGGGAATGCACCCGGTAGATTCCCCCAGTACTAGGTATTTACATTTAGGACTACTGATCGGGATTCCAGTAGATCCCCGCGCATTGATAGTTGGACTACGGGATGGGATCCCGGGAGATCCTTCGGACATGTATATGATGGACTACGAGACGATATCCTGGGAGATCCACTGGACAATTGTAATTGGTACTACAGGACGGTATCCTGGAAGGTGCCCCAGTTGTTATCTCTGTGTTGAGCTGTATTTCTTTCCGTGGCTTGTTTTGTCTCTGTTCTAGTTGCTGTTGTTCTATCAATTCTATGTTATTTCTTGCTATTTTACTTATTTATGTTATTTTATTCCACATTGTTAACCCTTATATTGTATTTAACTTTAGTAGGGCCCTGACCTTCCTCGTCACTACCCGACCGAGGTTAGGCTTGGCACTTACTGAGTACCGCTATGGTGTACTCATGCCCCTTCTGCGCATATTTTTCATGTGCAGATCTAGGTACTTCTACTCAGGCCTACCATCCTTGAAGGAGACGACTACTTAGAGACTTCGAGGTACATCTACCGCGTCCGCAGACCGAGGAGTCCCTTTCTATTCCTGCCTTTTAGTATTTAGCCCTTATGTACTTTCTATTCTTATTAGACAAATTTCGGAGTTACAACTATGTAGTATTTCTTTTTCTTAGCTTGTGATTCATGGGTTTCCGGGTCTTGGATTTGGATATTGGTTTTGAGATTTATATATGGTGCATGCTGAGCAGTACATTTAAACACTATTGTTGCCTTATTTCTGCTTTTAAATTGTTTTACTTCCGCAAGTTTTGGTTATCTTCTGCAATTTTGCTTACCTAGTCGTAGAGACTAGGTGCCGTCACGATGGTTCACGGAGGGCGAACTGGGGTCGTGACAAGTTGGTATCAGAGCTCTAGGTTCATAGGAGTCATGGATCACAAGCCGATTTATTAGAGTCACGCTGATCGGTACGGAGACGTCTGTACTTATCTAAGAGAGGCTATGTAACTGTTAGGAAAAGTTTCCACTTAATTTGATTTCCTTGTCGTGCGATATTTTGACAATACAATTCTAAACTTCTATCTTCTATTCTCTCATAGATGGTAAGGACACGTGCTACTCGAGATGATGAGGCACCCGCGCCCCCTACTGTAGTCGTTAGAGGCTGAGGCCGGGGTAGAAGCCGAGGACGCGCACACGGTGCAGCCAGAGCACCCGCGCGAGATGCCACCGAGGAGCCACCAGCAGTTCCAGCCAGAGCCCAGGCACCGGATACGCCTACTGCTACTACTACTCCAGCACTTCAGGAGACATTAGCACGGTTCCTAAGCATGTTTGGTACATTAGTTCAGGCGGGGTTGATTCAGGTTGTACCAACTACTTCACAGATCGGGTAAGGAATCCAGACTTCCACCACCCCCACTCCAGAGCAGCGAGTTCCCATTGTTCAAGTTCCCGGTGTTATGGCGACACAGCCTGTGGTCCCAGTTCAGTGGGTGGAGAGGACCTCTTACCGAGTAGAGGATAGACAAGGTCAGGAGAGAGAGTATAGGGAAGTGAGGAGACCTCGTAGATTGGAGAGACCCACTGGTCTTTATTTTGGAGGAAGAGTATGGCATGGCAGAGGTTTTGTGGGTCAGCCAGCTCAGTTTGCATCTAAGATTTTACACAGTGTTTCAGGTGTTCAGTGGTCTTGGAATACCCGTACCGCACAGTTCCCACTGCCACATCCTCCCAAAGCTTGTTTTGAGTGTGGTGACACACGCCATGTGGTAAGGGATTGCCCTAGACTTGGGAGGAGTGCACCTGCACAGACTTCTCAGCCACAGCATGCCCCACAGAGTTCTCAAGCTATGATTATAGCACCAGTTGCTATCCCACCTGCTCAGCCAGCTAGAGGTGGAGGTCGGGAAGGTAGAGGTCGCCCTAGAAGGGGAGGCCAAGCCAGATATTATGCCCTTCCTGCCCGTACCAAGGCTATTGCCTCCGATTCTGTCATCACAGGTATTGTCATGGGTTGTCATAGAGATGCATCGGTTCTATTCGATCCAGGCTCTACTTACTCTTATGTGTCTTCTTATTTTGCCCCACATTTGGGTGTATCTCGAGATTCCTTGAGTTCCTCTGTTTATGTTTCTACTCCTGTGGGAGATTCTCTTGTTGTGGACCGCATTTATCGATCGTGTTTGGTTGCTCTTAGTGGTTTTGAGACCAGAGCCGATTTATTGTAGCTCAGCATGGTAGATTTTGACATTATCTTGGGCATGGACTGGTTGTCACCCCATTATACTATCCTTGATTGTCACGCCAAAACCGTGATGCTGGCTATGCCAGGTGTACCGCGTGTTGAGTGGAGGGGTACTTTAAATCACACTCCCAGTAGAGTTATTTCTTTTCTTAAATTTCACCGTATGGTTGAGGAGGGGTGTGACGCGTATTTAGCTTATATGAGAGATGTCAGTATTAATACCCCTTCAGTTGATTCAGTCCTAGTAGTACGGGATTTTCCCAATGTGTTTCTAGCTGATCTTCCAGGCATGCCGCCTAATAGAGATATTGATTTTGGCGTTGATCTGTTGCAGGGCACTTAGCTTATTTCTATTCCTCCATTATGGCTCTCCTAAGTTGAAGGAGTTGAAGGATCAGTTATAGGATTTGCTTAATAAGGGTTTTATTCGGCCCGGTGTATCACCTTGGAGTGCTCCTTTCTTATTTGTGAAGAAAAAGGATGGTTCTATGCATATGTGTATTGATTATCGCCAGTTGAACAAGGTTACAGTGAAGAACCATTATTCTTTACCTCATATTGATGATCTGTTTGACCAGATTTAGGGCGCACGAGTGTTTTCTAAGATTGATTTGCGCTCAGGTTACCATCAATTGAAGATTCGGGAGCCCGATATCCCGAAGACTGCTTTCAGGACTCAGTATGGTCATTACGAGTTCCTTGTCATGTCATTTGGGCTGACCAATGCCCCAACAGCCTTTATGCATCTGATGCACAGTGTGTTCCGGCCGTATCTTGACTCGTTCGTCATTATCTTTATTGATGATATTCTGGTGTATTCCCGGATTTGGGAAAATCATGAGCAACACCTGAGGACCGTGCTTCAGACTTTGAGAGAGAAGAAACTATATGCTAAATTCTCAAAATGTGAGTTTTGGTTGGATTCAGTGGCATTCTTAGGCCACGTGGTATCGAGTGAGGGTATTCAGGTGGATCCGAAGAAGATAGAGACCGTGCAGAGTAGGCCCAGACCATCCTTAGCTACCGAGATCCGCAGTTTCCTTGGTTTGGCGGGCTACTACCGTCGTTTTGTGTAGGGATTTTCATCGATTGCATACCCTATGACCAGGTTGACCCAGAAGGGTGCTCCGTTTCAGTGGATGGAGGAGTGTGAGGCAAGTTTTCAGAAGCTCAAGACAGCTTTGACCACAACCCCAATTTTGATACTACCTACAGGTTCGGGATCTTATACGGTCTATTGTGATGCCTCGAGGGTTGGCCTCGGAGCGCTGCTGATGCAGGACGGTAGGGTGATTGCCTATGCGTCCAGATAGTTGAAGATATATGAGAAGAACTACCCTGTTTATGACCTGGAGTTAGCTACCATTGTTCATGCCCTGAAGATTTGGCGCCATTACTTATACGGTGTGCCTTGTGAGATTTATACTGACCATCAAAGCTTGCAACACTTGTTCAAGCAAAAGGATCTAAATTTGCGCCAGAGGAGGTGGTTAGAGTTGCTAAAGGACTATAATATCACTATTTTGTACCACCCGGGCAAGGCCAATGTGGTGGCCGATGCTTTGAGTTGCGGGGCAGAGAGTGTGGGGAGTTTGGCTTATTTACCAGCATCGGAGAGGCCTATGGCAATGGATGTTCAGGCCTTAGCCAGCCAGTTTGTGAGATTGGATCTTTCGGAGCCCAATCGGGTTCTAGCTTGCGTGGTTTCTCGATCTTCCTTATTTGATCGTATCAGGAAACGGTAGTATGATGACCCTCATTGCTTGTCCTCAAGAACAAGGTTCAGCATGGTGATGCCAAAAAGGTGACTATTGGAGATGATGGGGTGTTGAAGATGCAAGGTCGGATTTGTGTACCCAATGTTGATGGGCTTCGAGAGTTGATTCTAGAGGAGGCCCATAGCTCGCGGTATTCCATTCATCCGGGTGCCGTGAAGATGTATCAGGATTTGAGATAGCACTATTGGTGAAGGCGGATGAAGAAAGATATAGTTGGATTCGTAGATCGGTGTCTCAACTGTCAGCAGGTGAAGTATGATCACCAGAGACCGGGTGGGTTGCTTCAGCAGATAGAGATTTCGGAGTGGAAGTGGGAGCGGATCACCATTGACTTTGTAGTTAGGCTCCCACGGACTTTGAGGAAGTTTGATACTATTTGGGTGATTGTGGATCGGCTGACCAAGTCCGCTCGTTTCATTCCTGTGTGTACTACTTATTCTTCGAAGCGGTTGGCGGAGATTTATATCTAGGAGATTGTTTGTCTACATGGTATTCCAGTGTCCATCATTTCAGATAGAGGTACTCAGTTCACATAACAATTCTGGAGAGCCGTTTAGCATGAGTTGGGTACTTGGGTGGAGTTGAGTACATCATTTCACCCTCAGACGGACGGACAGTCCGAGCATACTATTCAGATTCTTGAGGATATGCTCTGTGCGTGTGTGATCGAGTTTGGAGGATCATGGGATCAGTTCTTGCCATTGGCGGGGTTCTCTTACAACAACAGTTATCAGTCCAACATTCAGATGGCACCGTATGAGGCTTTATATGGGAGGCGGTGTAGATCTCCGATGGGCTGGTTTGAGTAGGGTGAGGCTAGATTATTGGGCACAGACTTAGTTCAGGATGCTTTGGAGAAGGTTAAGGTGATTCGGGATAGGCTCCGTACAGCCAGTCCAGACAGAAGATTTACGCGGACCGGAAGGTTCGTGATGTTTCTTATATGGTTGGAGAGCGGGTTCTGCTTCGGGTTTTGCCTATGAAGGGCGTTATGAGATTCGGAAAGAAAGGGAAGTTGAGTTCGAGGTTTATTGACTGTTTTGAGATATTGAGGCGTGTTGGGGAGGTTGCTTATGAGCTTACCTTACCTTCCAGCTTGGCAGGAGTTCATCCGGTATTTCATATTTCGATGCTTCGGAGGTATCACAGCGATCCGTCGCATGTGTTGGATTTCAATTCAGTACAGTTGGATAAGGATCTATCTTATATTGAGGAGCCAGTGGCAATATTGGACAGGCAGGTTCGAAAGCTGAGGTCAAAGAACATTGCATTAGTGAAGGTCCAATGGCGGGGTCAACTAGTCGAAGAGGCGACCTGGGAGACCGAGCAGGATATGCACAGCCATTACCCTCATCTTTTCACTACTTCAGGTATGTCTCTATGCCCGTTCGAGGACGAACGAATGTTTAAGTGTAGGAGGATGTGACGACCCGACCGGTCATTTTAAGAATTAATGCCCCGATCCCCTATTAACTGCTTTCCCCAAGTTTATTCTGCTATTTTAATTTGCCGGGATGTTCGATTTTGAGTTTCGGAGAGTTTTGGGACACTTAGTCCCTAAATAAGAGCTTAAGTGTTGGAAAAGTGACCGTAGTTAGAATAATGTGGAGACGGCCTCATAACCAAAATCCGATGGTTCCGTTAGCTCCGTTGGGTGATTTCGGGGTTAGGAACATGTTCGGATTGTGTTTTGGAGGTCTGTAGCTAATTTAAGCTTGAAATGCCGAAAGTTGAATTTTGGAAGTTTCCAGTTCGATAGTGAGATTTTGATCCGAGGACCGGAATGGAATTTTGAGAGTTGCAGTATTTCCGTTATGTCATTTGGGATGTGTGTGCAAAATTTCAGGTCATTCAGACGTGTTTTGGTTGAGTTTTTGATCAAAAGCGGAATTCAGAAGATTTTAGAAACTTAGGCTTGAATTCGATGTGTTTTGGTCGTTTTGATGTTGTTTGAGGTGTTTTGAAGATTTGTACAAGCTTGAATAAGGTTTTAGGATATGTTGATGCCTTTGGTTGAGGTTCAGGGGACCTCGGGATGAATTCGAATGGTTAACGGAGGAAATTTTGGAGTTGAAGTTGCTGCAGTAGCTGGTCTTCTGGTATTTTCGCATCTACGGTTTGGGGACCGCAGACGCGGCACCGCAGAAGCAGCTAAAGGGCCACAGAAGCAGCTTTGTGTCAATTCCTCAAGAACTACAGATGCGGTGAAGGGCTCGCAGAAGCGGAACCGCTCCTGCGGTTAGAGGTCCGCAGATGCGGAAGCTGGCATTTTAATGAAAGTCGCAGATGCGACGTTGTGTCCGCAGAAGCGGGACTGCAGATGCAGTCCTAGGGCTGCAAATGCGGAAAACGCTGGGCAGAACATATAAATAGTTGCCTTCGCGAATTTGAGGGATTCTTTCACCATTTCATCCGGGTTTGAAGCTTTTGAGAGATATTTTTGAGAAAAACAAAGGGGAATCACTTGGAGGTAACGTCCTTGACTTCATTACTCATTTTTATGTGATTAAAAACCTAATTAGTGGTTAGAAATTTGGGAAAAATGGGTAATTAAGGCTTTAGTTTAAGAGGCCTTTAATTGAGGATTTGAGGGGTCATTTGGACTCCGATTTCAGTGTTATTATTATGTATAGACTTGTGAGAGTATGAGGTTTCTGAAAATATAAATTTTACCCGATTCCGAGATGTGGGCCCAAGGGGCATTTTGGTCATTTTACACAATTTCGCATATTAGCTTAGAATTTAATTATAGAATCAGTTACATGAAGTGTTATTTACATTATGTAAATAAATTGAATAGATTTGGGCCATTTGGAGACGGGTACTCATGGTAAAGATGTGGTGTCAGGTTGATTTTGAGCCGGTTCGAGGTAAGTGTCTTGTCTAACCTTGTGTGGGGGACCTTCCCCTTAGGATTGTTATGTTTGGTAATTGAAATGCCTTGTACGTGAGGTGACGAGTGCGTACTTGTGCTAATTTTTGGAAATCCGGTTTTCTTTAAGTAAATACTAGCATGTTTCCTTTCCTGTTTCTATTACTTGCACTATTAAGCCTGTTGTTAGCTTAGGAAAGCATGTCTAAGTGACTTAATTGCTTTATTTGATTCAACCTGCCTTACTTGAATTCTTTGCAGCATGCTAGGCTAGAATCACTTATTACCTTAATATGAAAATTTGCCATTTCTGTATATCTTATTGCTGTTGATGTGTATTTATATTGGGACTCCGGATGTGGGATTCCGGTAGCTCCCCCCTGTCTGTTTACTTTGGGAATGCGGGTTAGATTCCCGATAGATCCCCCTGCACACTTACTTTGGTACTGCTGGTTAGATTCCCGATAGATCCCCCTGCACAGCTATATGGAACTACGGGAATGCACCCGGTAGATTCCCCCAGTACTGAGTATTTACATTTGGGACTACGGATTGGAATTCCGGTAGATCCCCGCACATTGATAGTTAGACTACGGGATGGGATCCCTTATTGTTATAGTATTGTCAATTCTATGTTATTTCTTATTGTTGCAACTGTCAACTCTACCTTGTTGTCATAATCTCAAGTCTTCACTCATATTACAGTCATGACAAATCAGTAGGATTTCATGCTATATTCATCCTAAATATCTTGTTGGATAACTTACAGCTCTACCACGGTTTTCATAATCTCTAATTTTAATCATAGTAAAGTCATAACAGAATGGTAGGATTTTATATCATACAACCAAGCTAGTTATTTTATTGGATAATTCACAAACTCTATCCTGTTTGCACGATTATCTGCTTGTTCAATTGTTCATCAAACTCTACCATATTGGCATGACTTTGCGTTATTTATATTCGACCTATCTATTGAATTGTTCATCAAATGTTACCCTATTGGCATAATTTTTCTTTTATTGTTAACAATGTATTTTTCGAATTTACAATTTCAATTTCTATGAAACCACCTCAAATCTACTCCAAAAGATCTCAAATTTGAAACAAAGCCTCCAAATACCAACACAACGGTCTCAATCACCAATTTAATCAACTAACATAAAAAAAAAGATTCACTATCTTCTTCAAAAGTTTGTAAGGACCAACAATAGAGTTTTTGGATTTTTAAAAAAACAATTCACTAAATTAGTGTTTGAACTAAAAGTTTAAGTATGAATTGTCAACATTCAAATAATTTTAACAATAATCAATTATTAATTTCCAGTTTTTACCAGCAAATAAGAATTTTAAGCTTCTAAATTGAAGAACAATACTGTTCTGTTATAAATATATTATATTATGGATGTTCATTTAGTACTCCGTTGTAAATAAGCTTCCTGAAGAAGCTTATCCATATGGGACTCCACCGTAAATATGTTTATCTATTTAGTACTATATTGGAAATAAGCTTCCTGAAGAAGCTTATCACTTCGGTACCCGGTTATGGATAAACATTACCCCCAGTAGAAGTTTATCCATATCGGGTATAATAAGCTTATCTTTTCAGTACCCAGTTATGGATAAACATTACCCCCGGTAGAAGATTATCCATACCGGGTATAATAAGCTTATCCATTCAGTACTCCGTTATGGATAAATATTGCTCTCAGTAGAAGATTATCCATATCTGGTACAGCAGCAGCTTACACAGCAGCTTGTAGCAGCTTACACAGCAGCTTGTAGTAGCAGCTTACACAGCAGCTTATAGTAGCTTACACTGCAGCTTGTAGTAGCAGCTTACACAACAGCTTGTAATAGCAGCTTCCTTTCTTCTATAAATAGAAGAGATTTCTGTTCATTATGTACATCAGTTTGAATTCGAATAATATATCAGTTTCTCTCTATACTTGTCTTTACTTTATAGTCTTTATTTCATAACACGTTATCAGCACGAAGCTCTACCATCTCGAGCAAATATTTTGAAAGTATCTGAGGTAAGAACTTTCTTTTCCTAAATAATGTCAAATCTTTCTAAACTTGAATTTGTAGCCCTGGATATATCAGGCAAAAGCTACATGTCTTGGGTGCTTGATGCTGAAATTCATCTTGATGCGATGGGTCTGGCAGACACCATCATGGATAATAATCAGGCATCGAACCAAGACCGTGCCAAAGCAATGATATTCCTACGCCATCACCTTGATGAGGGCCTGAAAATGGAATATCTCACTATTAAAGATCCAGTCATACTGTGGAATAATTTGAAAGATAGATATGACCACCTGAAGATGGTCGTTCTTCCACAGGCACGTTATGATTGGACTCATCTAAGGCTACAAGATTTTAAATCTATCAGTGAGTATAATTCTGCTATGTTCAGAATTATTTCCCAATTAAAATTATGTGGTGATAATATTACTGATCATGATATGTTGGAGAAAACTTTCACCACTTTTCATGCCTCGAATATGCTCCTGCAGCAGCAATATCGAGAGATGGGATTTAAAAAGTATTCTGAACTTATCTCACATCTTCTTATAGCAGAGCAACATAATGGGCTATTAATGAAAAATCATGAAAGCCGACCTATTGGTTCTTGTCCATTCCCTGAAGTGAATGAGACGAACTTCCACCAAGCTAAACGTGGAAGAGGTCGTGGCCCCAGTCGTGGTCATGGCCGTGGTCGGGGAAGAAACCCCAATCATGGTAATAATAATGCACCAAAGAAGCCTCCTCACCACCAGCAGTGGAAAAGGAAGGAACAAAAGCATGAAGCGGTGCAAGCGCCAAATGCAGAAAATGCATGCTATAGATGTGGAGGAAAAGGGCACTGGTCACGTACTTGTCGTACGCCAAAGCACCTGGTTGAGCTTTATCAAGCCTCCCTGAAGAAGACAGAGAAAAATGCTGAAGCAAATTTTATTTCTGAAGATAATTTAGACTTCATGCATTTGGATGTAGCTGATTACTTTGCACTCCCAGAAGGAGAAACAAGTCATGTAATCGGTGGTGAATCTGTAGAAATGTAAATATTTTAATTTTTGTTATTTGTAATAGATAGTATGGTTATGTAATTGTTGTACATAAAGAAAAATTATGATTTGATAATGATGTTTACTATAATATATCTTATTTATGTCATTTTAAAGAATATGGATAATATTATTAGATCAACTTAAACTCTAGCAGAGTTTGCAAGAAATATACAACCACCAGAAGTAGTTATATTTCATATATCTCATTGTAATTATATTTTGTTAACCACCAGAAGTGGTATATGTCTATGATCACCAGAAGTGATAATTTAGGCTTTCTATAGTTACAATTGAAGATAAGCTACATAAATATTCTCTATATTAAATGCACGCCTCGATTTGCTCCTGAAGTAGTAAATATTTTAAAAGAGGTTGAGGCATCACAATTTGATGTGATTAATGCGCATTCAGATAATTATGTTCGATTTCCTGAAGGATGAGAACTTTTGATAATATTAATCCATTCCCTGAAGTGAATGTGACAATACTAATAAGTCGGGTAAATATGAACGCGCTCTTGATGTGAATACATTACAATTCACCTCCAGAAGAGTTAATATAATTGAGAGAATATATACTCAATATTTCGTATTTTAAATTTGCTCCTGAAGAAGTAACACAATTGAAATTGCCTCCTGAAGTGGAAAAATATTATGAAGAAGAGTTTTCGTGTGCTTAAACAATTGTTTTACATTGTTTATTTGATTGTGATTTTCTCTCATGACACCAGCAGTGTCTGAGCAATATTTGATAGTACAAAATGTATCAATAACTCCTGAAGAGCTAAATGTTTGCCTAAAGAATACATAACACCAGTAGTGCCAGATAAATATTAGATTGTGGATAATAAATTAAGGCTCTCGAAGAGCTTATATACAAATATGTCATTCATATTATATGATTATTGTCAAAACATATGTTGTAGTAAACCTGAAGTTTACTAATACAAATGGCTATCATATTGAGACTACAAATGATTGGAAGATTGATAATCTTCATGTTTCCACAATCATAGGAGGTAAATAATATGTATGTGAGAAGTTACCTGCCTTATTCTTTAATTTGTACTATATCATGTATCACAGTAAACCAAAAGTTTACTAAAGCAAAAGTTTATGCCATAGTAAACCAGAAGTTTACTAAGAGATAGCACATGACATGATAAACTTGAAGTTTTCATTTGCCATTTTTAAATGAGCTATTTGAGAATTCAGATAAGCATATACTAAAGAACTAGAAGATTCTTCAGGAATTCTCATGTGTTGCTTGTTCTCATAATGAATTGATTATACCAGCTAAAGTTGGGACTAAGACCCTGATTCTGAAATATATAAAAGGTGAATATGGGCCCGTTCACCTATCATGTGAACCACTTATAGGTGCATATATGAGATGGTTACATGTGTAATTATTGTCAACCTGCAGTTTGGCATTTGGAATTGCTTTTCTCGATTAAGAGCATAATTTTCAGATTATGAAATCAAGACAGTTCATCTTGATAATGCTGGTTTATATCCAAGCTGGTTTAGCATTGAATACCTCCTATTAATGTCTAAACCATTGCTTATGAGAACAAAGCTTCATGTGTTGGTCTAAGATTTTCTAAATTGCATATAGCAGCACTTGTATGCATCAGATCAACAATATATGATAAGTCCTCCCTTCACAATTGGTTTAGGATCAGAAACCAAATATTTTTACTATCTTTTGTTGCGTGGTATATGATTAATTTCTCTACCATAATACACAAAGATATGTTTCCCAAAGATGATTGGGGATATATGTTAGTTTTTCTAACATTTGGGGGATGGAATAAGTAGTTGAAAAATATGCTATATGAATCGAATTATCATGATCCTCACTTAGAAGATAATTCAAGTCGAATGTCAGAAGCATTTGCTGATCTAAAATTAAATATCATATTTCAGCTGCAAATGCTCCTATTAAAATTAAAGTCCCTGAAGGATAGAGTTTACTGTACGCATGAAGCGTGGTAGACCAATCGGTTCCAAAGGTAACAATCCTTGAAAAATAGTAGGAGCTAATGATCAAAATGATCATAATGAGGAGGAAATATGCTCTAGAAGAGCCCACGACATAACATTTCATGAAACTACCGGAAACGTTCAGGTACCTGAAAATAAAGAAAGTGATGAGATCTCCACAAGTTATGTCGCTTCAGAACTGACACAAAATGATCGTCGATGATATATTTAATACAGTATAGTGCACAATATTGTAAACGATTGTGAGGATCGGACTAGCAGTCCAGACATTTGAAGATGTCGTACCATTTAGATACAAGTCTTAACCTATATGACTTATTTGGCTAAATCTATATGAAGATCCTTGAAGGATTGAAAATGCCCGAAGCATATAATTCAAAGTCTTGAGAAATGTACTCGATCAAATTATAAAGATCTTTGTACGGTTTAAAGCAATCTGGGCGCATGTGGTATAATCGCCTTAGTGAATATTTGCTGAAAGAAGGTTACATAAATGATGTTATTTGTCCATGTATTTTTATAAAGAAAATGACATCAGAATTTGTTATACTTGCTGTTTATGTTGATGACATAAATCTTGTTGGAACTCCAGAAGAGCTTCAAAAGGCAATTGAATATCTTAAGAAAGAATTTGAGATGAAAGATCTTGGAAAGACAAAACTTTGTCTTGGTCTGCAAATTGAATATTTAGCAGATGGGATCTTTATCCATCAATCTGCCTATACAGAAAGGGTCTTAAAACGCTTTTACATGGACAAAGCGCACCCATTGAGTACACCAATGGTTGTTCGATCACTTGAAGTAAATAAGGATTTGTTCCGACCTCCAGAAGAGGACGAGGAACTCCTTGGTCCTGAAATACTCTATCTCGGTGTAGATGGTGCACTTATTTATCTTGCTAATGCTAACAAAAGTGGTGCAGATCATATTGGTAATGCAGGTTATTTATCCGATACCCATAAAGTTCGATTTCAAACCGGCAAGCAGGGAATGCATATGATTGAGATCAGTGATTCATTCGAGAAACATGTGGGTTGGAATGTGATAAAAGACCCACAATATTATACGGAGACAATGTTTCATGCATAGCACTATTAAAGGGAGGATTTATAAAAGGAGATAGAACGAAGCACATTTCACCAAAATTGTTCTACACACACGATCTTCAGAAAAGTGGTGACATTGATGTGCAACAAATCCGTTCAAGTAATAATCCAGCAGATTTATTCACTAAATCTTTGCCAACTTCAACTTTTGAGAAGATGGTATACAAGATTGGAATGCGGAGACTCAAATATTTGAAACAAGGTTTTCATCAGGGGGAGTAAAATACGCGATGCACTCTTTTTCCCTTACTAAGGTTTTTCCCATGGGGTTTTCCTTATAAGGTTTTTAATGAGGCACTTAGCAATGCGTCTTACTAAATATGTGTACTCTTTTCCTTCACTGGGATTTTTTTCCCACGTGGTTTTTCCTAGTAAGGTTTTAATGAGGCACATTATCTTTTAATGAACATCCAAGGGGGAGTGTTATAAATATATTATATTATGGATGTTCATTTAGTACTCCGTAGTAAATAAGCTTCCTGAAGAAGCTTATCCATATGGGACACCACCGTAAATATGTTTATCTATTTAGTACTATATTGGAAATAAGCTTCCTGAAGAAGCTTATCACTTCGGTATCTGGTTATGGATAAACATTACCCCCAGTAGAAGTTTATCCATATCGGGTATAATAAGCTTATCTTTTCAGTACCCAGTTATGAATAAACATTACCCCCGGTAGAAGATTATCCATACCGGGTATAGTAAGTTTATCCATTCAGTACTCCGTTATGGATAAATATTGCTCTCACTAGAAGATTATCCATATCTGGTACAGCAGCAGCTTACACAACAGCTTGTAGTAGCAGCTTACACAGCAGCTTATAGTAGCTTACACTGCAGCTAGTAGTAGCAGCTTACACAGCAGCTTGTAATAGCAGCTTCCTTTCTTCTATAAATAGAAGAGATTTCAGTTCATTATGTACATCAGTTTGAATTCGAATAATATATCAGTTTCTCTCTATACTTGTCTTTACTTTACAGTCTTTGTTTCATAACATGTTCTTGATAAAGAAGAAGTCTATTTTTGTAATAAAGTAAAAAAGAGAAATAATATTTAAAGACCAATTCCTTAGGGGGACAACAAGTGCAATTTTGTAAGCTACCATTGGACTAACCCAGGGCCTATACATGTTTCTTTGAAGTCCACTGGGGCCATTGAGTTTAGAGAAATTAACATAAATAGTTGTACATCCAAAAAATATCTAATAAAAATATAGTATTTTATATATAATTAGTGTATAATACGTGTATAATGGCTAATGGATAAAATATTTTTGACCAAATGATCAAATAGGTTAAAAGCCATTAATTTAACTAGCACCCGAAGAAAGAGCAAAGTGGTAGTGGTAGTATTAATATCGACTTCTATTTCTATTATATAGAAAACAAAAGATTGTCTACCAAGGGCATATATGTCAGTCCATAAAAACTCCTGCATTATTTGTATTTCTTATATGCAAAACTGTATCCTCATTGATACATGTGGACTCCTGCATTATTTGTATTTCTTAAATGCAAAACTGTATCCTCATTGATACATGTGGATCTCACATTCATATAGCCACAACTCTCCTTTAAATGCACCGTGCCAGACTATTTTTTGCAGGAAGTACTGTATGCAAATGCTTATGAACCGTGCCAGACTACGTGCAAAACAATATTCATTCTCATGAACATGTAATACCTTTAAAAAAAATTAATACGGGGTTCAAATGTCATGACAATGGGTTCAAATGGCACTACTTCATACAGGCAACAGAATGTCTCCCTTCCCTTATTTGTAACGATCCGATCGGTCGTTTTGCTTTCTAGAACCCCATTCTTCTGAAAAAGACTTTCCGTACTTGCTTTTACTGATTTATCACTTGCGGGGATTGATAGTTCGGAATTTAGAAGAGTTTAGGTTGAAATCGGAACACTTGGTTCTTTAAGGATGACTTAAAAGGCCAAGTTTGACTTCGGTCAACATTTTGAGTAATGAACTCGGAATCAGGATTTGACGGTTTCAATAGGTTTGTGTGATGATTTCGGACTTGGGAGTGTGTTCGGATCGGGTTTTGGATGACCCGGGAGCATTTTGGTGCCTAATAGTGAAAGTTGGTTCTGTAAGGATTTTGACGTTCTTTAAATTTGGTTTGGAGCGAGTTTTGGTGATATCGAGGTCCGAATTTAATTACGAGACTGAGAATAGTTCCATAATATCTTTTAAGACTTGCACGCAAAATTTGGTGTCATTCCGAGTAGTATATGTCACGACCCCAAATACTCCGGTCGTGATGGTGCCTATCACATTACTAGGCCAGCCAAAACAACACAAACAATATGAAGATCTTTTACAAAATTCATTTTGTTAAACAGATTGAGTCTCAAATCTTTAATTTTTAAAATATCAAAAGAAATACGCGGAAACAAGTACGTAAATACATCAACACAGCCCGATACTAGTATCACTAGTCATGAGCCACTAAGTACAACTCAACACTGTCTTCTTAATACAAATAAGTCTGAAGTATAAAGTACTAGGATAGGAAGGAGAAAGGCAGGGCTGCGAACATCATGCAGCTACCTCGCAATCACTGGATAAGACTCCGAAGGTGCTGAAAGCTCTCACTCTGATGTTCGGGCTCCTGGATCTGCACACAAGGTGCATGGAGTAACGTGAGTACGCCAAATAAGTAAGTAACTAAAGTAAATAAAGTCTGAGTACAGTGACGAGCATTTAAAAATCATATGCATACTTTTTCAAGAATCTCAACAGAAATATCAAAGTCAAAATCTGCAATTCAATAACCAAATATCTCGTAAAACTCCAGTTTCAATGAAAATCCTTTAAAGCATTTATTCAACATTTTTCAGTAGAGGCTCTGCATAAAAGGAGAGTGAAAACAGAAAATCTCATAAACAAACCCCTCGGGCAAAGTAACACTCATAAGTATAGCCCTTTGGGCAAGCCTCTGAGTCACTCGTGACTTAGCTCTCGTCAATCAGTAATCACACTCAGCACTCCAGCTCAATAGATATATTATAATAATAACCGCTGTGGCGTGCAACACGATCCATAATACATAGTCGACTACGCTCACTGGGAGTGCACAGACTCCGGAGGGGCTCCTACAACCCAAGCGTCATATCGCTGCGGCGTGTAGCCCGATCCAATATATATATCGTTGCAGCGTGCAACCCGATCTCTCTCTCTCTCTATATATATACATACATACATATATATAATCCTTACCAATAGGTCCTCAACCTCTTTATATATATATATATACATACATACATACATATATATAATCCTTACCATTAGGTCCTCAACCTCTCTCAGTCATTAACCTCACGGCCACTTGGGCATTTCAGTAAAAATCAGGGAAACTCAACCCAAACAATTTTCATATATTAAGAAGTAGAGTAATGAAACCGGATTAAACAATAAACAAGTAAAACATGACTAAGGATACACTTTCAAATCAAAACAGTGTGAGGAAAGTAGTAAAATACCCCTAAGGGTCTAAACAGTTCAGCACAAAGGCTCCAAACATAGCATTCAGCCCAAGTTAACAGATTCATTGCTAAAACACATGAATATCATATACAATATATCAAAATATGCAACTATACAGTCGCCATGGGACGGACAAAGTCACAATCCCTTCGGGTGTACGCCCACACACCCGTCACCTAGCATGTGCGTCGCCTCATTTATCAAAACAGTTAGAATTTTCAGGGTTTCATACCCTAAGGTCTAGATTTACAATCGTTACTTACCTCAAACCGGATGAAATCCTACTCCACGACGCCCTTGCCTCTCGAATCAGCCTCAGCTCACCTCGAATCTATTCAAAATCAGAATCATAACATCAATATACGCTAAGAGAACAAAGCGACGCGAAAATAATCAAATTACATAAAAAATTTCGAAATCGGTCAAACCCGACCCCCGAGCCCGCGTATCGAAATCCGATACAAATCACATCAATAGAATCCTTATCCTCCCATGAGTCCATACATACCAAGAATATCAAAATCAGACCTCAAATGGCTCCTCAAATCCCCAATTTTACCGCTCCAATTTCAAGCCCTAACTTCCCAATTTTTCACCCTTAATCTCATAAATTTCATGCTTAAATAACTGAAAATCAACATAGAATCGAGTTTTAGGTTCAAGAAACTCACCTCAATGAAAACCCCCTTGATTCCCTCTTCAAAACCTTCCAAAACGTTTCAACTCCGGATAGAAATGGTGGACAATAGCTCAAATTTCACGAAGGCAAGAATTTATATATTCTGCCTAGAAGTTCGGCATCTGCGGTCCAATACAGCATTTGCGACCCCCTCACCTTCGAGAAGAAGCCCGCATCTGTGGGCTCGCAGGTGCGACTAGCTTTCCGCATCTGCGCTGAATCCCCAACCAACTGGCCTTCGTTCATGCAATCAAAATACCGCTTCTGCAGCTCGCACCTGCAGTCCCCAAACCGCAGATATGGTTATGGCAGGAACACAACAGTTTCAGCTGCAAACTCTATTTTCCAGCTCTCCGATAACCATCCAAAATCATCCCGAGGCCTCTGGAACCTCAACCAAAAATATGAACAAGTTACATATCACTATTCAAACTTATACGAACCTTCGGAATACTCAAAATAACATCGAATCATCAAACACCCTCGGATTCAAGCCTAAGGTTTCCAAAACTACCAAATTCCGCAAACGACCAAAAAGACTATCGAATCACCTTCGAATAACCTGAAAATTTGCACACACGTCACAAATGAGACAACGGGCCTACTCCAACTTCCGGAATTCCATTCCGACCCCGATAGCAAGATTTCCACTACCGACCGGAAAACGCCAAAATTCTAATTTCGCCAATTCAAGCCCAAATCTACCACGAGCCTCCAAATTATATTCTGATCACACTCCTAAGTCCCAAATCACCTAACAAAGCTATCCAAACCATAAAAGCCAAATTCCGAGATCATTTACTCACAAGTCAACTTCCGATTGACTTTTCCCACTAAATGGCCAACTTAAGAGACAAACTGTCTCATAACACTCCAAAACTACTCCAAACCTGAACCAACCAACACGATACGATGATATGTAGCTGAACAACACATAAGAAAGCAGAAATGGGAGAAACGGAGCGGTAACTCATGAAACGACTGGCCGGGTCGTTACATCCTCCCCTTTTTAAGCAAATGTTAGTCCTCGAACGAGTCAAGAAACATACCTGAAGCCTCAAATAGGTGAGTATATCTACTCCGCATCTCCCTCTCGATCTCCCAGGTAGCCTCCTCTACGGGCCGACCTCTCCACTGCACTTTCACTGAAGCTATATCTTTTGATCTCAACTTTCGAACCTGACGCTCCAAAATAGCCACTGGCTCCACATCATAAGTCAAATCACCGTCTAACTGAACCGTAATGAATCCAAAACATGAGACGGATCGCCAATATACTTTTGAAGCATAGAAATATAAAATTCCGGATGCACACTCGACACATAAGCCACCTCTCCAATCCTCCAAAGCACCTCAAAAGGCCCAATGAACCGAGGACTCAATTTACCCTTTTTCCCAAATCTCATAACACCCTTCATAGGTAAAACCTTTAATAGAACCTTCTCCCCAACGATGTAGGAAACATCACAAACCTTCCTGTCCGCATAACTCTTTTGTCTCGACTGCACTGTACGAAGCCGCTCCTGGATCACCTTCACCTTGTCTAAAGCATCCTGCACCAAGTCTATACCCAAAAGCCTAGCCTCGCCGGGCTCAAACCAACCAACTAGAGATCTACACTATCTCCTATATAAAGCATCATATGGAGCCATCTGAATGCTCGACTGATAACTGTTATTATATGCAAACCCCGCGAGCAGTAGAAACTGATCCCATGAACCCCCAAAATCAATGACACAAGCGCACAACATGTCCTCCAATATCTGAATAGTGCACTCAGGATGCCCATCCGTCTGAGGATGAAAAGTTGTGCTCAGCTCAACCTGAGTACCCAACTCTCGCTGCACGGCCCTTCAAAACTATGAAGTGAACTGAGTACCCCTATCTGAAATGATGGAAACTGGAACTCCATGCAGGCGAGCAATCTCTCGGATATAAATCCCAGCTAATCGCTCTGAAGAATAGGTAGTACACAATGGAATGAAGTGCGCGGACTTGGTAAGTCGATCTACAATTATCCAAATATCATCAAACTTCCTCAAAGTTCGTGGGAGCCC
The DNA here is from genome assembly GCF_000393655.2 of Nicotiana sylvestris. Taxonomy (NCBI): domain Eukaryota; kingdom Viridiplantae; phylum Streptophyta; class Magnoliopsida; order Solanales; family Solanaceae; genus Nicotiana; species Nicotiana sylvestris. The sequence continues at coordinate 172,805,663 of NC_091065.1, forward strand.
AACTACGAAATCCATGGGGATCTGCTCCCACTTACACTCTAGAATATCTAACCGCTGAAGCAAGCCACCCGGTCTCTAATGCTCTTATTTCACTTGATGACAATTGAGACACTGAGCTACAAATCCCACAATATCCTTCTTCATTCTCCTCCACCAATAGTGCTATCTCAAATCCTAATACATCTTCGTGGCACCCAGATGGATGGAATACCGCGAGCTATGAGCCACCTCTAGAATCAACTCCCGAAGTCCATCCACATTGGGCACACATATCCGGCCTTGCATCCTCAATATTCCATCATCACCAATAGTCACATCTCTGGCATCGTCGTGTTGAACTCTGTCCTTGAGGACAAGCGAATGAGGATCATCATACTAGCGCTCTCTGATGTGATTAAACAAAGAAGACCGAGAAACCACACAAGCTAAAACCCGACTAGGCTCCGAAATATCCAACCTCACAAACTGATTGGCCAAGGACTGAACATCAACTGTAAGAGGTCTCTCCCCAATAGGAATATATGCCAAACTGCCCATACTTACCGCCTTCCTACTCAAAGCATCAACAACTACATTAGCCTTCCCCGGATGGTACAAGATAGTGATATCATAGTCCTTTAGTAGCTCCAACCATCTTCGCTGCCTCACATTGAGATCCTTCTGTTTAAACAAGTGTTGGAGGCTACGATGATCAGTAAACACCCCACAAGACATAACATACAAATAATGCCTCCAAATCTTCAACGTGTGAACAATGGCAGCCAACTTTAGGTCATGAACAGGGTAGTTCTTCTCATGGGGCTTCAACTGACGAGAAGCATAAGCAATCACTCTACCCTTCTGCATCAACACACACCCAATACCAACTCTCGAAGCATCACAATATACGATATATGAACCTGAAGCTGATGGCTGTGGTCAAGGCAGTCTTGAGCTTCAGAAAGCTCGCCTCACACTTATCCGACCACCTGAATGGAGCACCCTTTTGAGTCAATTTGGTCAAGGGTGATGCAATATATGAAAGTCCTTTAACAAACCGACGGTAATAACCCGCCAAACTAAGAAAGTTGCGAATCTCTATGGCTGAGGACGGTCTGGGCTAACTCTGAACTGCCTCTATCTTCTTCAGATCAACCTGAATACCCTCACTGGACACCACGTGCCCCTAGAAAGCCATTGAATTGAGCCAAAACTCACATTTGGAGAACTTTGCATAAAGCTTCTCCTCCCTCAATCTCTGCAACACAACTCTCAAATGCTCTGCGTGCTCCTCCTAACTACGTGAGTATACCAGAATATGATCAAATCGAGATAAGGCCGAAACATGCTGTTCATCAAATGCATGAACGCTGCTGGGGCGTTGGTTAGCCCAAAAGACATCACAAGGAACTCATAATGACCATATCAGGTCCTGAAGGTTGTCTTAAGAATATCCAAGTCCTTGATCTTCAACTGGTGATACCCTGAACGGAGATCAATCTTGGAGAACACTCTCCCTCCCTGAAGCTAGTCGAATAAATCATCGATACGGGGCAAATGATACTTGTTCTTGATTGTAACTTTGTCCAACTACTTGTAATTAATGCACATCCTCATCGTGACATCCTTCTTCTTCACAAATAGAACATGCACACCCAAGGCGACACACTAGGCTGAATAAACCACTTATCAAGGAGTTCCTGAAGCTGCTCCTTCAACTCTTTCAACTCCGTCGGTGTCATACGATACGGTGGAATAGAAATGGGCTGAGTTTCCGACACCAAATCAATACCAAAGTCAATATCCCTGTCCGGTGGCATGCCTAGAAGGTCTGCAAGAAACACATCGGGAAAATCCCTCACTACTTGAACAGAATCAATACTAGGGTTCTCTGTACTAACGTCCCTCACAAAAGCTAAGTATGCAACACAACCCTTCCCAACCATCCGCTGGGCCTTCAAAAACATCACCCTACTAGGGACAAAATTAGTCGAACCTCGCTACTCAATCCGTGGAACACCCGGCATAGCCAACGTCACTATCTTAGCATGAAAGTCCAAAATAGCACGGCATGGAGATAACCAATCCATGCCTAATATCACATCAAATTCCACTATACAAAACAACAAAAGGTCCACTCGGGTCTCTAGACCCCCAATAGTCATCACACATGACCGATATATGTAGTCCACAACAATAGTATCGTCCATCGTAGTAGATACATGAACAGATGAAACAAGAGACTCACGGGGCATATCAAAATAATGAGCAAAATATGATGACACATATGAAAAAGTGGAACCAGGATCAAATAACACAGAGGCATCTCTGTGGCAAACTGAGACAATACCTGTAATCACGACATCTGAAGTAATAACATCTAGTCTAGCTGGGAGCACATAGAAACGGGCCTGACCACTACTGGATCGATCTCCCCCTATGGGGCGACCCCTAGTGGAAAGACCCCCACCTTTAACTGCTTGGACGGGTGGTGAAGTAACTGGAGCTGAAGTCGAGGGATGACTCCTCTACTGAGATGGACCTCCAAGAAGACGAGGACACTGTCTCCTCATATTCCTAAACTCTTCACACTCATAGCAACTCCCTGGTGCTGGAGACGGGGAATGAAGGGAAACCCTAACACCGGAATGACCAGTAGAAGGACCTGGCATGGAAGAACCCTGAACTGATAAAGCACGAGACAAACCCTGGGCTTGTAGGATACTAAGTGATGAATGGCTCTGATGTGAACTATGAGAACCATGGCCCAATGATGCCTAACGATGAACTGGGCGAGCTGACTGAGCATGTCTGAATAGATGACCTCTGCCGTGCTGAAACTAGCCTCTCGAAGGAGTGCCACCAAAACTACCAGATCTCCGAGACCTCTTGGCCTCCCTCTCATCTCGCTCCTAGCGACAAATTGACTCAATCTCTCGAGCGATATCAACAAACTGCTCAAAAGTAGCACCTGACACCCTCTTTCTGGTCATAAGAATCCGAAACTGATATGTGAGGCCATCCACGAACCTCCTAATCCTCTCTCTATCCGTAGGAACCAACAAAACAGCATGACGAGCTAACTCTGAGAATCTCATCTCGTACTGCGTCACAGTCATATCATCCTGACGCAACTGCTAGAACTGCCTACGCAACTCCTCTCTGCGAGACTATGGCACATACTTCTCCAAAAAGAGAGCGGAGAACTGCTGCCAGGTAAGGGGCGCTTCATCAACAGGCCTACGCCTCTCATATGCCTCCCACCAAGTAAAGGCAGCTCCTGAAAACTGGAAGGTAGTGAACGATACCCCATTGGTCTCCAAAATACCCGCGGTCTGGAACATCCACTAACACTTGTCTATGAAATCTTGGGCATCCTTGCCCTCTGCACCACTGAAAGTCAAAGGCTGAAACCTACCAAACCTCTTATATCCTACTCGTCGTCAGGCATAACTAGTACCACAAAATCCTAAGCTGGTGCAACCGGCTGGGCGGGAGGTGCCCTCGGTGTCTGAAGTCCCTGCACAACCTGCTCAGGTGTGCGCGCGGCGGGAGTCTGAGTTCCTCCCTCGGCCTGAGAAGTAGCTGTGGTTGTAGTAACTAAGACCGCCTGAGCTAGGCCAGTGCACACTAAGAGAATCTCGGCCAAGGCTTTCTGAAGGCCTGGAATCATAATAGGCACAACCGGTGCCTGAGTTGGTACTGCTGGAGCGTCCGTAACTGGGCCTGATCCTAAACTGGGGCGGCGGGTTGATCTACAGATGCTTCCCTAGCTACTGTGCGGGCTGCACCCCTGCCCCTACCATGGCCTCGACCGCGACCTCGACCTCTAGTGGCCCCAACTGGTGGTACTAGCGGTCGTCCATTCTGACAGGTAGCATGTGTCCTCACCATCTGTGAGAGAATAGAATAACAGAAGTTTAGTACTAGAATCAACAGATCCGCACGATAGGGATTTCAAGAATTTGAAGTTTTCCTAAAGGTTTTGCAGCCTCTCGAGGATAAGTACAGACGTCTCCGTACCAATCCGCGAGACTCTACTAAACCGGCTCATGACCCATGAGACCTATGTAACCTAGGCTCTGATACCAACTTGTCACAACCCTAAATACCCTAGTCGTAATGGCGCCTATCACAGTACTAGGCCAGCTAAAACAACACGAACAATATGAAGATCTTTTACAAAATTTATTTTGTTAAACAGATTAAGTCTCAAATATTTCAAATTTAAAATATCAAAAGAAATACGCGGAAACAAGTACGTAAATACATCAACATAGACCGAAACTGGTGTCACTAGTCCTGAGCCACTAAGTACAACTCAACACTGTTTGCTTAATACAAAATAAGTCTGAAGTATAAGTACTAGGATAGGAAGGAGAAAGGCAGGGCTGCAAACGCCGTCAGCTACCTCGCAATCTCCGGATAAGACTCTGAAGGTGCTGAAAGCTCTCACTTTGATGCTCGGGCTCCTAGATCTGCACATAAGGTGAAGGGAGTAACGTGAGTACGCCAACTCAGTAAGTAACTAAAGTAAATAAAGTCTGAGTGCAGTGATGAGCATTTAAAAATCATATGCATACTTTTATAAGAATCTCCACAGAAATATCAAAGTCTAAATCTGCAGTTCAATAACCAAATATCTCGTAAAACTCCAGTTTCAATGAAAATCCTTTAAAGCATTTATTCAACATTTTTCAGTAAAGGGCTCAGCATAAAAGGAGAGTGAAAACAGAAAATCTCATAAACAAGCCCCTCGGGCAAAGTATCACTCATAAGTATAGCCCCTCGGGCAAGCCTCTCAGTCACTCGTGACTCAGCTCTCGTCAATCAGTACTAACACTCAGCACTCCAGCTCAATAGATATCTCATAATAATAATCGCTGCGGCGTGCAACCCGATCTATAATATATAGTTAATTACGCTTAATGGGGGTGTACAAACTTCAGAGGGGCTCTTACAACCCAAGCGTCATATCGCTGCGGCGTGCAGCCTGATCCAATACATATCGCTGCGGCGTGCAGCCCGATCCATACATATAAATATCGCTGCGGCGTGAAGCCCGATCCATATCATATATATATATATATATATATATATATATATATATATATATAATCCTCACCATTAGGTCCTCAACCTCTCTCAGTCATTAACCGCATGACCACTAGGGCTTTCAGTGAAAATGAAGGAAACTCAGCCCAAACAGTTTTCATATATTAAGAAGTAGAGTAATGAAACCAGATTAAACAATAAATAGGTAAAACATGATTGAGGATACACTTTCAAATCAAAACAGTGTGAGGAAAGTAGTAAAATACCTTTAAGGGTCTAAACAGTTTAGCACAAAGGCCCCAAACATGGCACTCAGCCCAAGTTAGCATATTCATTGCTAAAACACATGGATATCATATACAATATATCAAAATATGCAACTATACAGTCTCCACAAGACAGACCAAGTAAAAATCCCTTCGGGTGCATGACCACACGCCCATCACCTAGCATGTGCGTCACCTCATTTATAAAAAACTACAAAATTCTGGGGTTTCCTACCCTCAGATCTAGATTTACAATCGTTACTTACCTCAAACCGAATGAAATCCTACTCCGCGACGCCCTTGCCTCTTGACTCGGTCTCAACTCGCCTCGAATCTATCCAAAATCAGAATCATAACATCAGTATACGCTAAGGGAACAAAGCCCACACGAAAATAATCAAATGACATAAAAAATCCCGAAATCGGTAAAACCCGACCCCCGGTCCCACATCTCGGAATCCGATACAAATCACATCAATAGAATCCTTATCCTCCCACAAGTCCATACATACTAAGAACATCGAAATCGGACCTCAAATGGCCCCTCAAATCCCCAATTTTACCTCTCTAATTTCAAGCCCTAACTTCCCAATTTTTCACCCTTAATATCATAAATTTCGTGCTTAAATAACTGAAAATCAACATAGAATCAAGTTTTAGGTTCATGAAACTCACCTCAATGAAAACCCCTTTGATTCCTTCTTCAAAACCCTCCAAAAAGCTTCATCTTTAGATAAAAATGGTGGACAATAGCTCAAATTTTGCGAATGCAAGAATTTATATGTTCTGCCCAGGGGTTCCGCATCTGTGGTCCAATACTGCATCTGCGACCCCCGCACCTGTGACAAGAAGCCCGCATCAGCGGAATTTCACTTAAAATCCCCATCTGCACCGGCGATCATGCCACCTTATCTGCGGGCTCGCAGGTGCGACTAACCTTCTGCATCTGTGCTGCCTCCCCAGCCAACTAGCCTTCGCTCCTGCGATCAAAATGCCACTTCTACGGCTCACACCTGTGGTCCCCAAACCGCAGGTGCGGTTATGATAGAAACACAACTGTTTCAGCTGCAAACTCTATTTTCCAACTCTCCGGTAACCATCCGAAATCATCCTGAGGCCCCTGGGACCTCAACCAAAAATACAAACAAGTTATATATCACTATTCAAACTTATACCAACCTTCGGAACACTCAAATCAACATTAAATCATCAAACACCCTCGGATTCAAGCTTAAGGTTTCCAAAACTACCGAATTTCGCAAATGACCAAAAAGCCTATTGAATCACCTCCGAATGACATAAAAATTTGCACATACGTCACAAATGACACAACGGGCCTACTCCAATTTCCAGAAATTCATTCCGACCCTGATACCATGATTTCCACTACCAACCGGAAAACGCCAAAATTCTAATTTCGCCAATTTAAGCCTAAATCTACCACGACCCTCCAAATTAGATTCTGATCATGCACCTAAGTACCAAATCACCTAACAAAGCTATCCGAACAATAAAAGCCAAATTCCAAGATCATTTACTCACAAATCAACTTCCGGTTGACCTTTCCCATTAAATGGACAACTTGAGAGACTAAGTGTCTCATAACACTCCAAAACTGCACCAAACCCAAACCAACCAACACGATACAATGACATGTAGCTGAACAACACATCAGAAAACAGAAATGGGGGAGACAAAGCGGTAACTCATGAAAAGATCGGCCGGGTTGTTACAGTATAAGTACGTTTCAGTGCATTGGAAGTATATTGAAGAACTTGAAGTTCATAAGTTTGATTCAATTTTTTTGATGCGTGATTATTATATTTAGTGTTGTTTCAGGCATTTCGAGAGTTCGAGTGAGTCCATTTTATGATTCCAAACTGGTTGGTATGTTCGGGCGGGCCCCCAGTGTCAATCGGGCGAGGCTCAAACTAAATTGGAAATTTGGAACAAGCAGCTGAAGTCATCAGTTATGTCATAACCGCACCTACGGTTGGTCAGCCGCAGGTGCGAGCCAAGATGCGCAGAAGCAACCTAGGAGGGGCAGGCCAGGCTTCGCAGGTGTAGCCCTTCTTCCGCAGAAGTGGGATCGTAGAAGCGATACATTTCCGCAGGTGCAACGCCAGCCAACCCAGCCCATTTCCGCAGAAGTAGACACTTGTCCACAGAAGCGAGGGCACAGATGCGGCCCTCTAACCGCAGGTGCGAAAAGGCTGGAGGCAGTGAGGTTCATTTAATACGGGACTTAAACCATTTTTACACATTTTCACTCACTTCTTGGGCGATTTTTGGAGCTTCTTGAGAGGGGTTTTCACCTAGCTTTTGGAGGTAAGTACTTTCTACCAAATAGGAGTTAAATACTTAGATTATGGGTAGATTAACATGTAAATATTAGTGAAAAATAAGGGTTTAAAGAAAAACCTAGGTTTTTGATAAAAACGCGATTTGACCACGAAATTTATTATGAAACTTAGTGAAAACCATAATTTTATGTTCCTAAGATTATGGGTAGCCAATTTTATTCAAAAATTTCCGGAATCCGAGCATGTGGACCTAAGGGTAAATTTTAGGGATCTTGCTATTTGGGTTGGGTAATCACTTTAATAATGTAATTATGAACTTTGAGCATAAATTGATTAGTTTATGTAAGGTTTGACTAGTTTCGAGTCATTTCGCATCAAATTTGGAGGTTTGAACGCATTCTTGAATTGGGAAGTAGGCTTTGAAACGAGGTAAGTCTCCTTAACCTTGAGAGAAGGAATTAATCCCATAGGTGAATTTAATAAATGGTTGAACCTAATTGTGGGGGCAACGTACGTACGAGGTGACGAGAGTCCGTACGTAGCTACTATTATTGTCACGACCCGGATTTCCCACTATCGGGATCATGATGGCGCCTAACTCTTGAATGCTAGGCAAGCCAATAGATACGGTTTTTAACACATTAATCATTAACCAAAACAGTAATAAGTGTTAATTAAAGCTAAATAGATATGAAGTGCGGAAACTTTATAACAGTTCAAAGCTCTATACTCGACTACCCCAATGATCTGGTGTCACAATACATGAACGTCTAAGAATTTCTACAAATACTGGTTTAAAGGAAAAATACATATGTTTTTTTGGAATGAAAGAAAACAGGAACTAAGATAGAGGGAAGGGGACTCCAGGGTCTGCGAACGCCGACCGATCTACCTTGGGTCTCCTGTGGACTGAAGGCAACAACCTCAAACTCCGATCAGTATGGTCTAGTACCGGAATCTGCACAGAAAGTGCAGAGTGCGGTATCAGTACAACTGACCCCATGTATTGGTAAGTGTCGAGCCTAACCTCGGTAAAGTAGTGACGAGGCTAGGACACGACAAACAACATAAACCTGTGCAGTTAAACAATATACTAACAGATTAACAAGTAATAAAAGCTAAGCAGAAATGAACGGGAAGGGGGCAACATGCTATGAGGGTTCAATATATAGAATCACAGCAGTAAAGGAATCTAAACAGTTAGTACACTTGAACCGATAACAACAAATAAACACGGCAAACAGAAAATGCACGACATCACCCTTCGTGCTTTTACTCTCAATCCTCACCATGCAACCAATAATAGAAACGCGCACTGCATCACCCTTCGTGCTTTATCACTCTTCATCACCATATGAATAATAGTAATGTGCACCGCATCACCCTTCATGCTTTATCACTCTTCCTCACCATATGAATAATAGAAATATATACGGCATCACCCTTCGTGCTTATCACTCTTTCTTACCATAAGAGACAACAGAAACAATCACAACCCGGCAAGGGCATCACAATCAAACTACTTCGTTCCATCATTTAATTTCACAATAGAAATATCAACTTGAGCCAATTCTCAACCAATATCCAAAACCAGAAAACATAATAAGACTTGTTTAGCATGAGTAATAAGTAGTTTGAGCAGGAACAATACGTACAATGAAACACAACAGTCACAAGTATAAGATTCACTCGCATGCTATGACCCGATAATGACGTATAGATACTAGTCACCACACCTATACGTCGTACATAACAACTAAACAAGTAGCAAATACGGCAACAACACCTAATCCCTCAAGCTAAGGTTAGCCACGACACTTACCTTGATTCTATGGCCAAACTCAAGCCTCAAATACTGCTTTTCCCTTAGTTTCCACTTCCAAATCGCTCGTATCTATGCGTAATTAACTTATTAACATCAATTAACTCCAAAGAAACCAATTCTAATGCATGATTATAGATTTTCCAACATTTTCCCCAAAAAGTCAAAAACCGACCTTGGGCCCACTTTGTCAAAACTTTAAGTTCGGATAAAAACCTGATTACTCATTCGCCCCCGAGCCCAGATATGCAATTGGTTTTGGGATCCGACCTCAATTTGAGGTCTAAATCCCCAAAATTCGAAATTCCTAAATTCTACTAAAAAACACACAATTTCCCATAAAAATCCCTAGATTTTGTGATAAAATCTTGTAAAAAGATGAAATAGATTGAAAGAAATGAGTTAGAAATCATTTACCTATGATTTGGGGAAGAACCACTCTTTAGAAAATCGCCTCTTGAAGCTTAGGGTTGGAAAATTTGAGAAGTGAATCAATAATCCCGTCAAGTCCCTTTTTGCACAGTTGTAGATGTCGCATTTGTGACCAGAGCTTCGCAATTGCGAAGCTCGCAAATGCGAGACTAGCGTCACAAATGCGAACCTGCCGCATTTCTACTACTGTCGCAAATGCGAACCCTTAGGTCGCAAATGCGAAGGTTTCCCCTTCCCTGACTACTTCGCAAATGCGAAGATATGTTCGCAATTGCGAATTCTGCTGGGCCAGGTCTTCTTCGCAATTGCGATAAAGACCTCACAATTTCCATGACTGTTAAGCTCGCAAATGCGAAGCCTGATCTCGCAGAGGCCTGCTACAGGTATCAGCTGCAACAACAGATTTCTAAGTTCCAAACTTTTTCCGTAGCCTATTCAAAAGTCACCCGAGCCCTCGAGGCTCCAAAGCAAACATGCACACAAGTCTTAAAACATCATATGAACTTGCTAGCATGATCAAATCGCCAAAATAACATCTAGAACTATGAATTCAATACCAAAACTCATGAGATTTTCAAGATAGTTCAAAATTTCTATTTTCTCAACCAAAGGTCCGAATCACGTCAAATTACTTCCGTTTTTCACCAAATTTCACAGATATTTTTAAAATATTATAACGGACCTGTACTTGATTCCGGAACCAAAATACGGGCCCGATACCAATAAGTTCTAGCATTATTCAATTTCCTAAAACCATTATATTTTTTAGTTAATAAGTTTCTTCAAAAATTCATTTCTCGGGCCAGGGACCTCGAAATTCAATTTCGGGCATACGCCCAAGTCCCATATTTTACTACGGACCCTCTAGGACCGTCAGAACATGGGTCCGGGTCTGTTTACCCAAAATATTGACCGAAGTCGACTAAAATTATTTTTTTAAGCCAAAAATCATCTTTTCTTAAATTTTCCACATAAGGGCTTCCCGGATTCTCGCTCGGATTGCGCACGCAAATCGAGGAGAGATAAAATGAGGTTTTCAAGGCTTTAGAACATGGAAACCGATTTTAAAATAGAAGATGACCTTTTGGGTCATCACAATTATGCTATTGTCCAAGTAGTTTAGGATCCGTATCATGCTATGTTTGAAATGTTTGCGTCCTTACTTGCTAATATAATCACTTAAGTCATGTTAGAAATAGACAAAAGAATTATAGAAGGTTATATTTGCTTGCTTGAAGATTTGTCTGAGATACTTGACTATAAATAAGAAATTGTATTTTTCTAAAAACGATTGTTATTTGTAGATCGGGCCGAGCATCTCGGTAGTAAATAGATGCATCTATGGTTCACGCTGTTCGACCCTCCGGTAGTGCATAATTTAATATTATATTGGACCGGGCCGTACGATCTCAGATAAATTGCGCATGATAATTATTTGAAATTCTCCGTAATTTATACTGCTTAAATGCCTTGAAATGTAAGCTGTTAAATGATATGACTAAAAATGAATTTATATTTGTGAAATAAGAACTTATCCCCTATGTTATTGATCTTTCAGTATTATTCATGTTATCCATGCTTAGGATAGCACTTTAATTATAATATTGTTAGCCCATAGTAAGTGACTAAATGTAACGACCTGGCCGGTCGTTTCGAGAGTTATAGCCCCGTTCTCTCATTTCCTGCTTCTTTTGTGTTCTACATCTGTATTATGATATACCGAGTTAGTTGGTTCGAGTCCGGAATGGTTTTGGAGTGAATTAAGATACTTAGTCTCTTAGGTGAAGGCTTAAGTTGGAAAAGTTGACAGGATATTGACTTATGTGTAAAGGACCTCAGATTTGAACTCTGATGGATCCGTTAGCTCCGTTAGGTGATTTTGGACTTAGAAACACATCTAGAATGTGATTTGGAGGTCCGTGGTAGAGTTAGGCTTGAATTGGCGAAAGTTAGAATTTTGGCGATTTTGGCCGGTAGTGGAAAATTTGATATCGGGGTCAGATTGGATTTTAGGAAGTTGAAGTAGGTTTCTGGTGTCATTTGTGACTTGTGTGCAAAATTTGAGATCATTTGGACGTGGTTTGGTAGGTTTCGACATCGTTTGTGGAATTCGGAAGTTTAGAAGTTCTTAGGCTTGAATCTAGGTGTAATTTGGTGTTTTGATGTTGTTTTGAGTGATTCGAAGGTTCGACTAAGTCGTATTATATTATAGGACATGTTGATATGTTTGGTTGAGGTGCCGAGGGCCTCAGGTGAGTTTTGAGTGATTAACAGAGCAATTTTGTCCTTGGAAAGACTGCTGATATCTGGTGATGCATTCTTTTGGTTTCCTCTTTTGCGTTCGCGAGTGGACCCTCGCATTCACATAGAGTGTTTTCTGAGTGGTAAGAGTTTTTTTTGCATTTGGGAAGGGGAGGACGCAGACGCGAAGGTATTGTCTGCATGTGCATCACGAACGCGGGATAGGGTCGCATTCACAAAGAGGAGTGAGGTAGTTGGGGACCTCGGGTCCTTGTTCTATGCGTTCTCGAGGTGGAGGTCACATTCGCAAAGGTCTAAGATAGCAAAGCATCACGTTCGCAAGGCTTGTGTCGTGTTCGTGTAGAGTAAAGTGAAGAGGCAGTCAAGTTGTTCTACGCGAACGCGAGAGGACGGTCGCATTCGCGAAGAAGAAAATTCTCACGACCCTAAATCGGACCCGATTGTGATGACGCCTATCGTGAAACAAGGCCAACCGACACAAACCCCCAAACCAATTAACAGATTACAATAATTCATAATTAAGTCATTAATAAGTGTTAAATCCCAAAATAGAGTGAAGTAGAACAAATGCGGAAACAAACACAGCCCGACATCAGGGTGTCACCAGTCATGAGCATCTAAACCTCCGACTAAGAGCATGAAAAAGGACTACACAGTCTATTGCAGAGCTAGTACAAAGTAAAGTAAAGATATGAGGAAGAAGCACTGGGCTGCGAACGCCGAGCAGCTACCCAGTAAACTCCGAAACAGCCTGCTGGAAGCAATCAACCCTCATTAGCCTGACCCGAGACTCCTGGATGTGCACACATGTGCAGGGAGTAATGTGAGTACGCCAACTCAGTGAGTAATAAAAGTAAAGGCAGCTAAGCAATAAGAAAAAACGTAAAACACAACAACATGCTACAACGAGGCAGTATAAAACCAATACAATGCAATAAAATAATGAAAGCTCATAAAAACACTTTAGTTCAGTGAAAACCTCTTAAAATATCTTTTAGTTGTTTAAACGAGTGAATGCAAAGCAGTGAGAACAGATAGAAACATAAATCGACCCCTCGGGCCAAATACCAACAGAACTAGGCCCTCGGGTTATCTTACAGTCACTCATATCAGCCCCTCGGACAATAACATGGAACAACATCAGCCCCTCGGGCTATATCACATCTTACGCTACATACCCACACTCACTGGGGGTATACAGACTCTGGGAGGGGCCTCTTACGGCCCAAGCGCGATATCAAGCCATCTCGTGGCATAATCAACAGGCTTTCGACCTTATATCAAGCCACCTTATGGCATCACAAATCAGTCCTCGGCCTCATAATCATAAATCAGCACAATACCGCTGCGGCATGTAGCTCGATCCCATAATAACCTCACAATACAGGACCTCAGCCCTACTCAGTCAGAAATATCAAAAAGCCACTCGGGCACAGTAAAATATGATGCTCAGCCCAAAATATCATTTAAGATGTCAAAACAGAGTAAATGTGGTTGAGTTATGAAAATAGTAGAATACGGCATGACTGAGTACAAATATGAAGTCAAAACAGTGAGGAATAGTAGTAAAAATCCCCTAAGGGTCCAAAATAGTTGGTACGAGACCCAAATATGGCATTCAGCCCAAAATATGATGATAGTAAATAATTTTCAATCAAATACGCGGTAAAACAGTCATATAGGATGGACTAAGTCACAATCCCAAATGATGCACGACCCCACACTCGTCATCTAGCATGTGCGTCACCCAAAATAGCACAACGATGTGAAGTCCTGGGTTTCATACCCTCATGACAACATTTACAATCATTACTCACAAATTTCCATAAGTTTCAAGCCTAATCAATGAGATAACACCATAGGAACGAGTTTTTATGATAAAAAATCTTACCTCAATGAAGTTCCCTCTTATTCCTTCTCCAAAATCCCCAGAAAAGCTCCAAAATCGATTTAAAAATGGTGAAGAAAGGCTGAAAACGCGAAGGATGAAATATATACCTTCTGACCCAGGGATTCCACACCTGTAGTCCTTTTTCTGCTTTTGCGGTCCCGTTTCTGCGGCCAAAGCACCGCATCTGCGGTTTTCACTTACAAACCAAGTTCCGCATCTGCGATGGAACACCCGCACCTGCTCTATCGTAGGTGCGCTCACCTAGTCGCTTATACGGTTCCAGCTTCCCAGGGCCAATCCACATCTGCGACCCTCTAGGCACTTCTGCGAGCCCCTAGCCGCAGGTGCGGTTATGACAACAATAGGAAATCTTCAGCTGCCAAAACCCAACTGAAAATCTTCCCTCAACCATCCGAAATCACCCCGAGGCCCCCGGGACCTCAACAAAAAGCAGGAACAAGTCATATACCACTATCCAAACTTATACCAATCTTCAAACACCTCAAACAACATCGAATCAACCAATTCATATCGGATTCAAGCCTAAGGTTCCAAAATCTTCCGAATTCTGCTTTTGATCAAAAAGTCTACCAAACCACGTCCTAATGACTTGAAATTTTGCACAAACATCCCAAATGACATGACGAACCTACTGCAACTCCCAGAATTCCATTCCAACCCCTATATCAAAATCTTGCCTATCAATCGAAAAATACCAAAATTCCAACTTCGCCAATTCAAGCCTAAATCTACTCCGGACCTCCAAAACACATTCCTATCACGCTCCTAAGCCCCAAATCATCTCTCGAAGCTATTCGAACCATCGGAATTCACATCCAAGCCTTTTTTCACATAAGTCAACATCCGGTTGACTTTTCCAACTTAAGCTCACTCAAAAGAGACTAAGTGTCTCGAATCTCACCAAAACCTTTCCGAACCCGAGCCAACCAACCCGATAATACATAATATCGATAAACAAAGAAATAAGAAGCAGAAATGGGGGAAATGGAGTGGTAACTCATGAAACGACCGGCTGAGTCATTACAGAAATCTAGGTAGACAGTGTTAAATTCAAAATCGAGGGTTTGAGCCCATTTTTCATATTTTGAGCTAGAGACCACGGATTTGGGTGACTTTTGAAGGGATTTTCAGGGAGTTGATTGGGATAAGTGTTCCTCACTTGATTTTGGTTAAATTCCATGATTATATCTTGATTTTTATCATCTAATTTGTGATTTGGGGTGAAACATTGGGGGAAAACGAAAAGAGTTCTTGAGATGGATTTTTGGGGTTTTAAAGGGGATTTATTTTGTCGGATTTGAGTAAATTTAGTATGGTTAGACTCTTGAGGGAATGAGATTTTGGGTTTGGTGACTTTTTTTGGATTCTGAGGCATGGGCCCGGGGGGCCGGTTTGAGCCAATTTCGGGTTTTGAGTCTAATTTAGTAGTTTTTCTTGTGGAATTCATTCCTTTAGCATATATTAATAGTATTGTAATTCTTATGACTAGATTCAGGATGTTCGGAGGCTGATTCGAGAGGCAATGGCGTTATGGAGTAGGGATTTGCTCAGATTGAGGTAAGTAACAGTTGTAAATTTGGTCCTAAGAGTATGAAACCCCGGATTTTGTGTCATGTGACTATTTTTGGAGGTGACGAACATGCTAGGTGACGGGCGTGTGGGAATGCACCAATGGGGTTTGTGACTTGGTCCATCCCGTAGAAACTGTAAAGTTGAACAACCTATTTTTAGCTATATGCTCCCTATGTGTTATAGAAAGATTGACTATAATCATGCTCGATACCATGTATAGGCTTTATGCTAGTATTGTTGGGATCCTTAGTTGTCATTGCTTGCTGTCATCTCACCGTTTTCAATGATATTCCACACTCAATCACGTTTATGCATTGTTATATCATATCTCAATCTCTGTTATTCTATTTGATGCATCACGTCATTGTTTATTGGGCTGATTATCTTGATTTTTGAAAGCCCGAGAGACTGGAGAGGCTGATGACTAAGTGAGGCCGAGGCCTTGATAGTGAGGATATTATGGGATCGGGCTGCACGCCGCAACATATTTTATTGATTATCCCATAATTTGGCTTGTTATAGCGCTTGAGTTGAAGGAGCCCCTCCAGAGTCTGTACACACCCCCAATGAGCGCAGGTACCTACTTAGTGCGAGTGCCGAGTGTTGAGCGATTGTGAAGAATGAGTGGCTGTGAGGTTGGAGTGATTGAGAGGACTGAGTGATGATTGCCCGAGGGGCAGTATATGATTTCATCATTGATGCACATAGTTGCCTTATATCCTTGTTTTGAGAACCGTTGAAAGATAATTTATCTGACTTTACTTGAACATGACTTAAATCAACTGATTTGACTAAAACGATGGACTGAAAGCATGCCTACACTTTATTGAATCTTATGAAATGTACTATATCTGCATATCTCGTCACTACTTCTTAGTTACTTATTTATTTCTATTACTTACTGAGTTGGTGTACTCATGTTACTCCTTGCATCTCATTTGTATATCCAGGAGTAGTTGATCATGGAGGTTGTTGATAGTCTTCGCAGCAGATTTCGGAGATAGCAAGGTAGCTACCCGGCGTTCGTAGCTTTGCTTTACTTCTTCCCTATCTTCCTTCAGTTATATTTTTTGATTCCAAACTGTGTTGGTCTGTTATTTGTCGGACTAGTTATGTTTAGATGCTCATGACTTAGTGACACCCCGATGTTTGGGGCTTTCTTTGCGTATTTCAATATTGAGTTTAACTCGTAGTTCTTTTATGAAGATTCTGTTATAAAGAGGTTTTTGGCTTATCATTTAATGAACTATTGAAGTATTATGAAAGTCGGATAGCCTAGTACCATCGATAGGCGCCATCATGATAGGTTGAGTTTAGGGTCGTGACACTATATTGACCCCTCGTCACTACTTCTTCGAGGTTAGACTGGATACTTAATGGGTACATGTTGTTTATGTACTCAAACTATACTTCTGTACTTAATTGTACATGATCTGAGTCAGGTGCATCTAGTTACCCGTCCGGTGCGCGTAGTTGATCTCCACTCCGAGACTTCACGGTGAGCTGCCTTCCGAGCCGTTCTGCTGCAACTAAAGTCTTCCTTATGTTTTACTTTTATATCTATTTCCTTACTACTTAATAATTTATTTAAATGTAAAACCACTTGCTAATCGGTGTTGGCTTGCCTAACAATGGTGTTGGGCGCCATCATGTCCTATAATGAATTTAGGTCGTGACATTACCTTTGTAGAATTGATGCGATAATATGTGGACTATTATAATAATTGGTGCATCGAGACAATTTCCTTTTAATAATCTTTGTACATTGAAAAGTAAATTAGTTTTTGTTCACATGCTTTCCACGTATCATTATACTTTTTTTGCACGTGCTTTGCATATCATTCTAATGATATGTGCAAAGCACGTGCACAAAACTAACATTACTCAATGTGAATCATTAAAAAATTATATGCCAAGATAAATGAATTTGCAAGTGCAATTTGTTGCATATGAAGGATAAACATGAATTAGAAATGAAACAATCAGTAAACCCCAATAGATTAGGAAATTATTCACAGCCCTTGAGGCTATAACTTTTTCCTTTTCTTAGTCCCTTATCCTTGTTAAGATTTAGAATATAATCAAATCACCATCATTAGAAATAAAAATAACGAAGAAGGTATGTTTTTTTAATCAAAAGTCCATCGTAATGATGGAGAGGTTAGGCGTGTTGTTAGTGTAGCAATAACAACGATTTTGTCATTACCACCACTTTCATCTCTATGTTGTTTCCATTCTCCAATGACATTATTGAAATTTTTGGAGCATTTGAATTTTTGGCCTCTAACTGTCTATTGTCCTGTAGAGATGTACATAGCGCAAAAGAAGATATCAAAATGGGGTAAAAGGTGGTTTACGATCAACTATTTAGTGTGATTTGCCTTATTTTCTCCATTGTTGTAACTATTGGTTCTTTTGCTGGTCTTGTGTCAGATCTTAAAATTCCTGACGAGTTTAGGAGAGGAAGAGACGTTAACTGTTGTGGATGCTGATTTCAAAACTTATTATTTAAAATTCCTCATTATTATGCTATTGTATTATTATTAAATTATCATTATTGCTTCGATAAAAAATATTAATTTGGTGTATGTGCAAAAAATAGACATTCTTATGAACATGTAATACCTTTTAAGAAATTAACACGGGGTTCAAATGTTATGACAATGGGTTCAACTGGCACTTTTCATACGTGCAACAAAATATCTTCGAAAATATGTGGACTATTATAATCCTTGGTGCATCGAGACAATTTCCTTTAAATTATCATAGTAGATTGAAAAGTAACCTAGTTTTTGTGCATGGGCTTTCCACGTATCATTATATTTTTTAAGCACGTTCTTTGCACATATCATTCTAATGCTACGTGCACAAAACTAGTATCACTCAATGTGAATCATTAAAAAAATGTATGCCAAGACAAATGAATTTGTAAGTGCAATTTGTTGCATATGAAGGATAAACATGGATTAGAATTGAAACAATCAGTGAAATCCAATAGATTTGGAAGTTATTCCAAGCTCTTGGTGCTGTAGCTTTTTCCTTTTCTTAGTCCCTCGTCCTTGTTAAGATTTAGAATACAATCAATTCACCATCTTTAGAAGCAAAAATAACGAACAAGGCATGTTGTTAGTGTAGCAATAATAATGGTTTTGTCATTACCACTACTTTTATCCCTATGTTGTTTCCATTCTCCAATGACATTATTGAAATTTTTGGATCATTTGAATTTTTGGCCTCTAACTATCTATTGTCATGTAGAGATGTATATCGCGCAAAAGAAGATATAAAAATGTGGCAAAAGATGGTTTACAATCAACTACTTAGTGTGATTTGCCTTATTATCTTCATTGTTGCAACTATTGGTTCTTTTGCTGGTCTTGTGTCAGATCTTAAAGTTCCTGACGAGTTTAGGAGAGGAAGAGACGTTAACTGTTGTTGATGCTGATTTCAAAACTTATTATTTAAAATTCCTCATTATTATGCTATTGTATTATTATTAAATTATCATTATTGCTTCGATCAAAAATATTAATTTGGTGTATGTGCAAAAAATAGACGTTCTTATGAACATGTAATACCTTTTAAGAAATTAACACAGGGTTCAAATATTATGACAAGGGGTTCAAATGACACTTTTCATACGTGCAACAAAATATCTCCGATAATATATGGACTATTATAATCCTTGGTGCACCGAGACATTTTCCTTTAAATCATTATAGTAGATTGAAAAGTAACCTAGTTTTTGTGCACGGGCTTTCCACGTATCATTATATTTTTTAAGCACGTTCTTTGCACATATCATTCTAATGATACATGCACAAAACTAGTATCACTCAATGTGAATCATTACAAAAATGTATGCCAAGACAAATGAATTTGTAATTGCAATTTATTGCATATGAAGGATAAACATGGATTATAATTGAAACAATCAGTGAAATCTAATAAATTTGGAAATTATTCCAAGCTCTTGGTGCTATAGCTTTTTCCTTTTCTTAATCCCTCATCCTTGTTAATATTTAAAATACAATCAAATCACCATATTTAGAAGAAAAAATAACGAAGAAGGCATGTTGTTAGTGTAGCAATAACAACGGTTTTGTCATTACCAATACTTTTATCTCTATGTTGTTTCCATTCTCCAATGATATTATTGAAATTTTTGGAGCATTTTAATTTTTGGCCTCTAACTGTTTATTGTCCTATAGAGATGTACATTTGAAAAAGAAGATATCAAAATGGGGAAAAAGATGGTTTACGATCAACTACTTAATGTGATTTGCCTTATTATCTCCATTGTTGCAACTACTGATTCTTTTGTTGGTCTTGTGTCGGATCTTAAAATTCTTGACGAGTTTAGGAGAGGAAGAGACGTTAATTGTTGTGGATGCTGATTTCAAAACTTAATATTTAAAATCCCTCATTATTATGCTATTGTATTATTATTAAATTATTATTATTACTTCAATAAAAATTATTAATTTGGTGTACGTGCAAAAAAATATTCATTCTTATGAACATGTAATACCTTTTAAGAAATTAAAACGGGATTCAAATGTCATGATAACAGGTTCAAATGGCACTACTTCATACAGGCAACAAAACGTCATCCTTCCCT
This sequence comes from Nicotiana sylvestris, assembly GCF_000393655.2. Classification (NCBI taxonomy): domain Eukaryota; kingdom Viridiplantae; phylum Streptophyta; class Magnoliopsida; order Solanales; family Solanaceae; genus Nicotiana; species Nicotiana sylvestris. Next base: position 172,825,887 of record NC_091065.1, read on the forward strand.
TACCTTTATAGAATTGATGCAATAATATGTGGATTATTATAATAATTGGTGCATTGAGACAATTTCCTTATAATCATCTTCATAGATTGAAAAGTAAACTAGGTTTTGTGCACGTGCTTTTCACGTATCATTATACTTTTTTTGCATGTGCTATACACATAGCATTCTAATAATACATGAAAAGCACGTGCACAAAACTAACATCATTCAATGTAAATCATTAAAAAGTTGTATGCCAAGATAAATGATTTTGGAAGTGCAATTTGTTGCATATGAAGGATAAATATGGATTAGAATTGAAACAATCAGTGAAATCCAATAGATTTGGAAATTATTTCTAGCCCTTAGGGCTATAGCTTTTTCCTTTTCTTACTCCCTCATCCGTGTTAAAATTTAGAAAACAATCAAACCACCATCTTTAGAAGCAAAAAATAACGAAGAAGTTATAGTTTTTTTAATCAAAAGTCCATCATAATGATGGAGAGGTTAGGCGTGTTGTTAGTGTAGCAATAACAACGATTTTTCATTACCACCAGTTTCATCTCTATGTTATTTCCATTCTCCAATGAGATTATTGAAATATTTGATGCATTTAAATTTTGGCCTCTAACTGTCTATTGTCCTATAGAAGTGCAAATTGCGCAAAAGAAGATATCAAGATGGGGCAAAAGATGATTTGCGATTAACTACTTAGTGTGATTTGCTTTATTATCTCCATTGTTGCAACTATTGGTTCTTTTGTTTGTCTTGTGTGAGATCTTAAAATTTCTGACGAGTTTAGGAGAGGAAGAGACGTTAATTGTTGTAGATGCTGATTTCAAAACTTATTATTTGAAATCCCTCATTAAATTATTATTCTATTGTATTATTATTAAATTATCATAATTGCTTCGATAAAAAATATTAATTTGGTGTACGTGCAAAAAATACACATTCTTATGAATATGTAATACCTTTTAAGAAATTAGCACAGGGTTCAAATGTCATGACAATGGGTTCAAATGGAACTACTTCAAACAGGCAACAAAATGTCTCCGATAATATGTGGACTATTATAATACTTGATGCATCGAGGCAATTTCCTTTAAATCATCTTCGTAGACCGAAAAGTAAACTACTTTTTATGCACGTGATTTTCACGTATCATTATATATTTTATGCACGTTCTTTGCACAGATCATTCTATTGATACGCGCAAAGCACGTGCACAAAACTAGTATCACTCAATGTGAATCATTAAAAAATTGTGCGCCAAGACAAATAAATTTGTAAGTGCAATTTGTTGCATATGAAGGATAAACATGGATTAGAATGAAACAATCAAAGAAATTCAATAGATCTGAAAATTATTCCAAGCCTTTGGTGCTATAGATTTTGCCTTTTCTTAGTCCTTCATCCTTGTTAAGATTTAGAATACAATCAAATCACCATCTTTAGATGCAAAAATGACGAAGAAGGCATGTTGTTAGTGTAGCAATAACAACGTTTTTGTCATTACCATTACTTTCATCTCTATGTTGTTTCCATTCTCCAATGATATTATTGAAAATTTTGGTGCATTTGGATTTTTGGCCTCTAACTATCTATTGTCCTGTAGAGATGTACATTTGAAAAAGAAGATATCAAAATGGGGTAAAAGATGGTTTACGATCAACTACTTACTATGATTTGCCTTATTATCTCCATTGTTGCAACTATTGGTTCTTTTGCTAGTCTTGTGTCGGATCTTAAAATTCCTGACGGGTTTAGGAGATGAAGAGACGTTAATTGTTGTGGATGCTGATTCCAAAACTTATTTGTCACGACCCAAAATCCTCTAAGAGTCGTGCTGGCACCGGACACCACTGTCAGACAAGCCAACAATAAATACTTAATTTAATTCTTGTTTTAATAATTTTGAAAACTATGATTTTACTTTAAATCAACTAGTAAAAGATAATCTTTATAAAATAAATAAAAGAATGTTTAGACAGTAGAGACAATACAATACTAGTAAACAAGTGCATGAGCAATTTCTAGGAAACAATGTAATATAATAACCATGCGGAATACAAATTTGGACAGTAGAGACAATACAATACTCTGAAGGAGACTCTGCTGGCTGCGAGCCGTCTCAAGAAATGCAGCTCACCTAAGTCCCCGTAACAACCATGCCGCGACGCCAAACTAGACCACAAGACCAATATGTGCATGTGCAACAAAAAAATGCAGCAAGCATAGTATGAGTACAAAGACAACGTATACCCAGTAAGTATACCGTCTAACCTCAAAGAAGTAGTGACAAGAGGTCGACTTAGACACTTAATAGTGGTCCAACAATATGATAATATGAAATTCTTAATAGGCATGTTTTACAGAAATAACAACAAACTCGGAATAGGAACATAGCTGAACAATTCTTTCGTTAAAATTAAAGGACACCCAAAACACTTTCTTCATCTAAAACGGGTGATCTCTCAACAAAGAATTTATACAAGTCATAAGAAGGATTTCCTTTTATATTATCACACATAATTTCCACCGAGGACGTTCGGCCCGATCCAACATAAATGTAAATTGTGCACTACCGAGGGTCGAACGGCGCGAACCATAGATGCATATATTTCCCTTCTCGCGAATCATACATGCGACGCAGTCCCCGCTCGTGAATCATACATGTGACGCGGTCAAATATAAACTTAAGAAAATACCCCGCTCGCGAATCATACCCACGACGCGGTCCAATATAAACTTAAGAAAATACCCCGCTCGCGAGTCATACCTGCGACTCGGTCACATACATATTTAATATTAAAAATCATATCTCTTTCTTAATTCCTTTAAAAATATTGGAAATTCGACTTGGAACGTTTTAAGGAATTTACCCCGCTCGCAAAACGTACATGTGACGCAGTTACACATAGATTTCTTGAGTTATTATAATGTCTCAATTTTTTCGAAAATACAAAATTTAATGGAAACCTTTAAAATCTGAAATTCCTCAATTCAAACTCCTTTCAGCATAATTATTACGGAACCCTGATCTTGTTTATTCTCAAGGCAAACATTAACAAAATTTAACAACAAGATCAACAAGGCATGATGTAAGCCTAAAACTACCCGGACATAAGCATGATAGTAGCTACGCACGGATTCTCGTGACCTCGTGCATACGTAGCCACCGCAAATCGTAGCACGTATTCAATTATTTCACCTATGAGGACAATTCCCTCTTACAAGGTTAGAAAGAAGACTTACCTCGCTCCGAAGTTCCATAACCAGCATTCCACGCCCTTCCGAAGACGCAAATTGATGCACAATGCCGCAAAACTAGACAATAATTATGTAAACCCATTAATATATGTTCAATTACTCATTATAATCCAATTTATAACAATTCCTAACCCCGATCGAAAAGTTGACAAAATTGCCCTCAGCCCCACGTGCCCGGATTCCAAAAATTTTCGAAGATAAAGTTTACCCATAACCCCACGAACTCAAATATATAATTTACTCTCAATTTCATGCCCCAATTTGTAATAAATATCCAAAATATCAATTTCTAGGTCTGCTACCAAAAATTCACAATTTCTACTAATTTTTATGCTCAAATCCATATATAATCCATGTATTTAACTCATAACAGATCGGAAACACTTACCTTGACATAGATGATGAAGATGGAGCTCCAAAATCGCTCCAAGACCAGCTCCCATGGAGGAAAATGAAATAAAAATGGCCAAGATCCCGTTTAAAACAACTCACTGCCCAGAAAAATCCTTCTTCGCGAACGCAGAAATACCCTCGAGTTTGCGAAGGCCAAACTTGCACACGTCAGAATTTTCCCTTCGCGGTCCCACATCCGCGTTCGCGAAGGCTTAGCACTTCCAGGCCCGCTCCCTTCCTTCTTCGCATTCGTGAGCACTGCATTGCATTCGCGTAAGCTTAAGCAGCCCTTGCTTCGCATTCGCGTCCTCTACCTCGCATTCGCGAAGGCCAAACCAGCAGCCCCGAGTATTTCCTCTTTGCAAATGCGGGACTTCCTTCGCGTTTGTGTAGAAGGAAACCAGACACCAGCAATCAGCAGCAACTTTTCATCCAAATTCGTTTTGAAACCAGCCCGAAACACACCCAAGGCCCCCAGGTCCCCATCCAATCCCACCAACCAGTTCCAAAATATAATGTTTTCCTGCTCGAGGCCTCAAATCACATCTAACAATGCTAAAACCATGAATCACACTCCAATTCAAGCTTTATGAACCTTAGAACTTCAAACTTTAACATTCGATGCTAAAACCTATCAAATCATATCCGATTGACCTCAAATTTTGCACACAAGTCACATTTAACATCACGGACCTACTCCAACGTCCGGAATCGGATTCCGACCCCGATATCCATCTCTGGTCAATTATCTCAAAAACCTTCAAATTCCTAACTTTAGCCAAATGACTCCAAAATGACCTACGAACCTCCAAATCCACTTCCGATCGCGCTCCCAATACCATAATCACCATACTGAGCTATTTCCAGACTCAGAATCCCAAACAGACATCGATAACACTGAATTGCACTTTAACCCCAATCTTATGGAATTCTTCCAAAATGCTAACTTCCACAATTGGCGCTGAAACGCTCCCGGGTCATCCAAAACTCGATCCGAACATACGCCCAAGTCTAAAATTATCATACGAACATGTTGGAACCTTCAATTCCCAATTTCGAGTTCATTTACTCAAAAATCCAATCTTAGTCAATTCTTTCAACTTAAAGCTTCCGAAATGAGAATTCTCTTTCCAAATCAACTCCGAACTTCTCGGAATTTAATTCCGACCATACGTACAAGTCATAATACCTAAAGTGAAGCTGCTCACGGACTCAAACTGCTGAATAACGCGCTAGAGCTCAAAACGACCGGTTTGGTCGTTACATTCTCTCCCACTTAAACATACGTTCGTCCTCGAACGTGCTAAGAACTGCGCTGGAGTTGTCCGAATTCACTGTTTAACACCTCGTGCACCTACCCGTGCTACTACAACCCAGTTGAGCACATTAGCTCGATCAATTCTGAAGATATTCCCTTTTATTCAAGCAACTGCATACCTTTGCTGAATTCTCACCATGCACCATATCATTCACAGGACCATAACAACATTCTTTGATCATAATAACCAACATTTCCCGAATCTGATGCTCATAATGCACCTCATGATATATATAAGTTTTGTTCCAACTCTGGCAATACCGCCACGACGGAAGAGATGTGCAGAAATTTATAACCAACTGCTGAGTCAATAAATCATTGAGTCTATACTTTTGACAAGAACCATTAGCTCTCTCTGAACCAACTAATGATCTTTGCTCTCTAATATACTACATATAAACCGACTACACTCTAATCCTAGATCCAATAATCTTGTCTCACCCAGTACGAACTGCTCAGGCAACAAGCCACCCTTGACATGACCAAATGTCTAATATAATGCCACAATATGCCAATAGGCTACCAACTCGAACGTGATACATAAGGAAAATGAACTCTGGAATGGACTACTCAGATCATACAACTAATATAAACTTTCCTCAGAAAATGGGAAACAAAACACACAAAAACAGATATAGGGAACTGTACTCAACATCACACTGTCGCGGCGTGCAACCTGATCCAAACAACATACCCGTGGTGGCGTGCCACCCGATCCACACATAAAATTCACATAAGAGGATACACTCCGAGCTAAATCGCTCATTACTACAAAATACAAAATATCGGCTACAAGCACGCTAAGTGCATAATACCATCCCTGGGAGACAGATAGCGCCATAAGCTACAAAACCCGAGCACAACTGAAGTGTGATATATGATCTGAATCTCAAGAGCCATCTTGCTCACATAACACCATCGCTACGCGAAATCTCAACACATAAGAAATTTATCAAGACGTTTTGCAACTCACACGACACAATATAACGTTACATGAAATAGCCGACGACAAAATAACATCCAATGTCCGAATACTCCTCCATAAGGAGCGCTATGCTGAAATGAACACATCCGGCCTGATATATAGTGCCCATAACACACAAGAACAACCATCATAACCAGAGCAATCCTCCACAATCCACAACCCAATAAATCGAGTGCCCTCCAAGTATAAATTCTCAAATTAGTGATATTACCACCATCTTCATACTTGGTTTATATTTTTAATCAACCACATGACTGCATGCCACACTTACACAATCTTCCCGTGAGATACGCTTCCACGATCTCATACACCAGGTAACAAGTCTGCACTTCCATACCACCTGTCCCACTAACGCTGAAAAGCGATCAAGAATCCATAACCAGGATGCAAAGCCTTTTTCACAAAATACCAATCTTAGGTGATGCTGAAGACAATGCCAGTTTACTCTAAACATTCAAATCCCTTTCCTGCTCATCCGAGCTCGTGACATCCTTGCCAACAACGAACCGCAACCTTGATCCTCACTTTCAAATTCCATACCACTCACTGCACCTAACATGCCAATATACGACAGTACAAGATTTTCATCATAACTCCAGAACCACTAATAGATTAATACTTCTTCATATAGAAATTTTCACTTAACTCATTTCAGGAGAACCATAGCAACACACAAGTGAATTCTCATAACCGTAGAATATGCAAGTCTTAAAGTAGTGGTCTAAGCTACATAGCCCTTCCGGGATCCGCCTACACATAACATGCCATAATACTAGAATACTTCCGAATAAAATCAATTATGGAGGCCGACAAGCCTCATACGTACCATCACAAATCACTTGCATAACTTAATCACGCTGAAGGAACTGATCCGTGCCACCAGTATGCCAATTCAACCATGGCTAACCAATCCCATCATCTTCCAATTTATCCTTAATTGCCTTAGAATAATAATAACTTCATTCAACACATAACGCACTCAACCCACACTCATCCCTAGTGTCCATATAACACGAGACCATACTGTTTCAAATCCCATGAACCACCTCATGCCTTCCTTGTGAGCATATTCGCATCTCAACTGGTACATCTATTCTGATAATTCCTCTACGAATCTAAAGTCATTTTCTCTCCTTCCCCCCAAATGTTACACTGCAAGCCAAAGATCTCATAGAATATTCCAAGCCACTTTTCATAATCTGCTGCAAAAGCTCGATTCTTAACCATACTTATGGGCTCGAAATCATTAGGCACCACACTTTAACTTTTGAATCCACTAGGACCATTGTTTAGAGCCACCCACTATGACTTGGTCCCGAATATAATCAACTCTATGAATCTTCCAGCACATGAACACCCTCTCGATGAAGCACCCGGCAGAATCACTTTCCTTGAAACTCGCATCTATACAAGGCATAAATCCTGAATCCTTCCCCAAATCTAAACATGAGTCAATAAGGCCAACTACAATATACCTTTACCAATTCCTCTGCTCAAATTACATCTTATGTTCCTTTCCCTTAGCTGAAATAATTCATCAATATGCTAATAACCAGAATCTCACAAATAGATGACCATGCAATCAAATCGTAGGCAGTGGGACTCTCCCACTTAGCTTGAAGCAACTATTACACAACTCTGGAACCTACCAAGAATTTTTATCTCTTATCAGCATGACCTCGCATAATCAAACTGCCAGATTCCTCGAAATCCGTCTGTTAGCGTTTCATGAACTCTCCGAATCTCTAGCAACATTCACATATTAGACCTCTTACCGAATAGCTAGTAAAATCCTTCGCAGGAGCTTCACCATCCACGCGACCGCTGACCTGCTCACAGGAGATAACCCACCTGAGCCCGTGCTCATTCACCAGCTGCATAAGTCCATTCACTCCTCGTGGACATCTACTAAATGTGAGACAATATCTTCCAATTCAAAGTTATGTTGTATCCTTCTTCATATCAAGCAGCTCCCTTCCGTCATACCAAATCTCTCGCCGTATGCTAGCCAATATTTCAAATTAAGCTCGTAGACCCAATCACCGTCCACTAAAATTCCCAAATCACTCCAAACTTTCCTTAAGGGTGTAGTTATCCTGCCACTGAGTCCACGTGTTGCTCTGCCACTCTCCCACCTTGGCCATACCTTCTTCTTTAAGCAACTATTCGACTTCAGCTTCTTACACCTGGCTTTCTTAAAAATTTAACCGTCATATGAGACTTCCCACTTGTCCTTCCCCCATCCTTTGCTGCCCACTTGTTGCCTTAATTAAATCTCTATCTCTGAAACATTTGAACCAATAAATCGTCACTAACTTTAAACATTTTTATCTTTCTCGAGCCATCTACTTTAGAAACACTGATTCAATCCTGAACCACCGCATCCCGCGATCTCTAACAATCGCTCCTCCAATACTAATTCACAATATCCTGCACCATTGGCGAATCGTAGAAGATCATAATACCGGCTAACTTAATACATCCAATCGAGGACGACGATACCACGTCACAGATGAAAACCCCACGACACTTGAAAACACAAAGTCTCATTACTCCATCGATCCAAATCTGGACATTCACAGGCCAATTTCTTTTCTCCACCAGAAATGAAATACCGAACCTCTGAATCACGCACTAAGTAGACCTCCTTTCAAGTCATTCACTGCCCCAACACATAGGCAAGTATCTCTCATCACGTCAATACCATGAGATAACCACTCATGAGCATCATAACAACCTGTGCATAGCTTCAAAGCTCTCAGAAGTATAGCTACTGAGCTGAAATGACAGAATATCCTTTCGCAAGGCGATGACAATAGTCCAATCAACTATACAGGGAGAAACATCCCCCACCACATCTGTAATACCATTAAAATTCCTCAATTCCTAATTTATAATAAGTGCTTCACGTCGCATAAGATTGAGTAGGAAGGAAACAAAGGCATTAGCCTCAAAGGAATCAAATCGCACGATGATGAATCAAGAAGGGAAGTGCTCCTAATAGCCCTGTAGCCTCTCGAAGATAAGTACAGACGTCTCCGTACCGATCCGCAAGACTCTACTAGACTTGCTCATGACTCATGAGACCTAACGGAACCTAGTGCTCTGATACCATGTTGTCATGACCCAAAATCCTCTAAGAGTCGTGATGGCGCCGGACACCGCTGTTAGGAAAGCGAACCATAAATACTTAATTTAATTCTTGTTTTAATAATTTTGAAAACTATGATTTTACTTCAAATCAACTAGTAAAATATAATCTTTGCAAAATAAATAAAAGAATGCTTAGAAGTAAATACAGAATATCCCAAAATCATCCCAGAACCCGGTGTCACAAGTGCATGAGAAATTTCAAGGAAACAATGTAATATAATAACTGTCCGGAATACAAATTTGGACAGTAGAGAAAATACAATACAATTCTCTAAAGGAGACTCTGCTGGCTACGGACCATCTCGAGAAATGCAGCTCACCTAAGTCCCCGTATCAACCATGCCGCGGCGTCAAACTAGGCCACAAGACAAACATGTGCCTATGCAACAAAAATGCACAGCAAGAGTAGTATGAGTATAAAGACAACGCATACCCAGTAAGTATCCCGTCTAACCTCAAAGAAGTAGTTACAAGAGGTCGACTTCGACACTTATTAGTGGTCCAACAATATGATAATATGACATAATAAATAGGCATGTTTTATAGAAATAACAACAAACTCGGAACAGGAACATAGCTAAGCAATTCTTTCGTTAATATTAAAGGACGCCCAAAACACTTTCTTCATCTAAAACGGGTGATCTCTCAACAATGAATTTATACAAGTCATAAGAAGGATTTTCTTTTATATTATCGCACATAATTTCCACCAAAGACATTCAGCTCGATCCAACATAAATGTAAATTGTGCACTACCGAGGGTCGAACGGCGCGAACCATAGATGCATATATTTCCCTTCTCGCGAATCATACATGCGACGCAGTCCCCGCTCGTGAATCATACATGTGACGCGTTCGAATATAAATGTAAGAAAATACCCGCTCGTGAATCATACCCGCAATGCGGTCAAATATAAACTTAAGAAAATACCCCGCTCGCGAATCATACCTGCGACGCAGTCACATAAATATTTAATATTAAAAATAATATCTCTTTCTTAATTCTTTTCAGAATATTGGAAATTCGACTTCGAACTTTTTAAGGAATTTACCTCGCTCGCGAAACGTACATGCGACGCGGTTACACATAGATTTCTTGAGTTATTATAATGTTTCTCAATTCTTTCGAAAGTACGAAGTTTAATGGAAACATTTAAAATCTTAAATTCCTCAATTCAAACCCCTTTCAACACAATTATTACGATACTCTGATTTTGTTTCTTCTCAAGGCAAACTATAACATAATTTAACAACAAGATCAACAAAGCATGATGTAAGCCTAAAAGTACCCGGACATAAGCATGATAGTAGCTATGCACGAACTCTCATCACCTCGTGCATACGTAGCTCCCACAAATAGTAGCACATATTCAATTATTTCACCTACGCCCTTCCGAAGACTCAAATCGATGCACAACGCTCCAAAAATACCCAATAATTATGTAAACCCATTAATATATGTTCAATTACTCATTATAATCCAATTTATAAGCTTTCCTACACCCGATCAAAAAGTTGACAAAATTGCCCACCGGCCCATAACCTCACGAACTCAAATATATAATTTACTCTCAATTTCATGCCCCAATTCGTGATAAAAATCCAAAATATCAATTTGTAGGTCTTCTACTAAAAACCCACAATTTCTACTAATTTTCATGCTCAAATCCATATATAATCCATGTATTTAACTCATAATAGATGGGAATCACCTACCTTGATATAGATGATGAAGATGGAGCTCCAAAATCTCTTCTCCAAGACTGGCTCCCATGGAGGAAAATGAAATGAAAATGGCCAAGATCCCGTTTAAAACAACTCACTGCCCAGAAAAATCCTTCTTCGTGAATGTGGAAATACCCTTGCGTTCACGAAGGACAAACATGCACACATCAGAATTTTCCTTTCGCGTTCGCGGTCCCACAGCCGCGTTCGCGAAGGCTTAGCACTTCCAGGCCCGCTCCCTTCTTTCTTCGCGTTCGCGAGCACTGCATCGCGCTCGCGTAAGCTTAACAAGCCCTTGCTTCGCGTTCACGTCCTCTGTCTCGTGTTCGCGAAGGCCAAACCAGTAGCCCCAAATATTTCCTCTTCGCGAACGTGGGACTTGCTTCATGTTCGCGTAGAAGGAAACTAGACACCAACAATCAGCAACAACTTTTCATCCAAATTCGATCCGAAACCACCCCAAAACACACCCGAGGCCCTCGGGACCCCATCCAATCCCACCAACCAGTTCCAAAACATAATGCAGACTTGTTCAAGGCCTTAAATCACATATAACAACACTAAAATCATGAATCGCACTCCAATTCAAGATTTATGAACCTTAGAACTTCAAACTTCTACATTCAATGTCAAAACCTATCAAATCATATCCGATTGACCTCAAATTTTGCATACAAGTCATATTTGACATCACAGACCTATTCCAACTTCCGGAATCCGATTTCAACCCCGATATCAAAAACTCCATCTCCGGTCAAATTTCTCAAAAACTTTCAAATTCTTAACTTTAGCCAAATGACTCCAAAATGACCTACGGACCTCCAAATCCACTTATGATCGCGCTTCCAATACCAGAATTACCATACAGAGCTATTTCCAGACTCAAAATCCCAAATGGACATCAATAACACTGAAATGCACTTTAACCCCAAACTTATGGAATTCTTCCAAAATGCTAACTTCCACAATAGGCGCTGAAATGCTTTCGGTTCATCCAAAACCCGATCCAGACATACGCCTAAGTCCAAAATTATCATACGAACCTGTTAGAACCTTAATTCACAATTCCGAGGTCATTTACTCAAAAATTTAATATTAGTCAATTCTTTCAACTTAAAGCTTCCGAAATGAGAATTCTCTTCCGAAATGAAGCTGTTCACGGACTCAAACTGCTGAACGATACGCTAGAGCTCAAAACGACCTATCGGGTCATTACATTATTATTTAAAAACCCTCATTATTATGATATTGTATTATTATTAAATTATTATTATTTCCTCTACAAAAAATATTAATTTGGTGTACCTGCAAAAAATACACATTCTTATGTACATGTAATACCTTTTAAGAAATTAACACGGGGTTCAAATGTCACGACAATGGGTTCAAATGGCACTACTTCATACAAACAACAAAATATCTCCGATAATATGTGGACTGTTATAATACTTGGTGCATCGAGAAAATTTCATTTAAATCATCTTTGTAGATTGAAAAGTAAACTAAATTTTGTGCATGTACTTTTCACGTATCATTATATTTTTTATGCACGTATCATTCTAATGATATGTGCAAAGCACATGCACAAAACAAGTACCACTCAATTTGAATCATTAAAAAATTGTATGCCAAGACAAATGAATTTGTAAGTACAATTTATTGCATATGAAGGATAAACATGGATTAGAATTGAAACAATCAGTGAAATCCAATAGATTTGAAAGTTATTCCGAGCCCTTGGTGCTATAGATTTTTCCTTTTCTTAGTCCCTCATCCTTGTTAAGATTTAGAATACAATCAAATCACCATCTTTAGAAGCAAAAATAATGAAGAAGGCATGTTGTTAGTGTAGCAATAAAAACAGTTTTGTCACTACCTATGATGACCCAAAGGGTCATCTTGTGTTTGAGAATCCAAATCTGGGTTTCGATGACTTAAAAACCTCATTTTCTTTATCCTCAATTTGCGTGCACAGTCCGGGCGCATTTTCGGAAAGCTTTCATGTGAAATTTAAGAAAAATAATGAATTTGGCCTTTAAAATTGATCAAAGTTGATTTCGGTCAATATTTTTGGTAAACAGACCAAGACCCATGATTTGACGGTCTCGTAGGGTCCATAGTAAAATATGGAACTTAAGCGTATGCCCGAAATCGAATTTCGAGGTTCTTAGCCCGAGGAAAGAATTCTTTTAAAAAAATTATTTGCTGAAAAATATAAAGACTTTTGGATATGATATCATGTGTGATCTTGATGGTATGAGGCTCGTATTTTGGTTTTGGAGCCCGGTATAGGTTTAAAATAATATTTAAGTCGAATCTGTAAAATTTGGTAAGAAGTGGAGTTGATTTGATATAAATCGGACCCTAGGTTGAGGAAATGGAAAATTTGAACTATCTTATGAATTTCATGAATTTGAGGTTAAATTCGTAGTTGTTGATGTTATTTTGATGATTTAATCGCATGAGCAAGTCCGTATGATGTTTTTGGACTTGCATACATGTTTGGTTTGGAACCCCGAGGGCTCAGGTGAATTTTGGATAGACCACAGGGTGATTTGGACTTAGGAAAATTCAGCCGTGCATCTGGTATTTTTGCACAGGCTCTGATCTCGTAATTGTGAGATTAGGCTTTGCAATTGCAAAGTGAACATGCCTGGGAAATGCAATATTAGTGTCGCAAATGCGAACCAGGCCTGGGCAGGCCATCCTCGCAATTGCAAGCTTTTGACCGGAATTTGCGAAAGCCCCTAGGTCGCAAATGTGACATTTTCATCGCAAATGCGAAGGCAACAAAGATTTATAGGGTTCACAATTGCGAACCCCTGATCGCAATTGTGATATCTGCGGCCTGTTAATTGAGATTTCAGATGGGATTTTCATCATTTTTCAAATTCACTCAAACCCTAAACATCCCTAGGCGATTTTTCAAAGCCCCAAACTTCTCCAAATCATAGGTAAGTGATTTATAACTCATCTTTTTCAATCTAATTCATCTTTTTACATCATTTCACTTCAAAATCTAGGGGTTTTCATAGAAAATTGGGTGTTCTTAGGTAGAAATTACGATTTTCAAATTTTGGGGATTTGGACCTCAATTTGAGGTCGGATTTCAAAACCAATTGCATATTTGGGTTTGTGGGTGAATGGGTAGTCGGGTTTTGGTTCGAACTTCGAGTTTTGACCAAGCGGGTCCGGGGTCGGTTTTTGACTTTTTGGGGAAAACATTGGGAAATCTATATTTATGCATTAGAATTGGTTTATTTAGCATTTATTAATGTTATTAAGTAATTTATGACAAGATACAAGGGGATTGGAAGTGGAACCAAGAGGTAAAGCAGTAATTGAGGCTTGACTTTTGGCCGTGGAATCGAGGTAAGTGTTTGGTCTAACCTTAGCTTGACAGAATATGTGTTGTGTCTTATTTGCTACGTGTTAGGGTGAGTACGACGTATAGGTGTGGTAACGAGTATCTATACGTTGTTGTCGAAAATGCAAGTGAGTCTTAAACAATGATTGTTGTGATTCTTATTATGTACTATTCATGCTTAAATTGATGATTATCCATATTGAACAAGACTTATGATATTTCTTGGTAATTGACCATTGTTGATTATTGACTCAAGTTAAGACTTATTCTGTGAAGTTAACTGTTGAAACGAGATTGGTTATAGTTGATTCCCTTAACGGGATGTTATTGTTTCTATTGTTGATTCCCTTGTCGAGACGGTATTGTTTCCATTGTTTTGCTAGGATGCTATTATTTCTATTGTTTGGGTGAGAAAGAGTGTAAAACACAAAGGATGATGTCGTGCATGATATTGTGAGTGAGTATTAATGCACGAAGGGTGATGTCGTGCTAATATTGTGAGTGTTAATGCACGAAGGGTGATGTTGTGCCGATATTATGAGTGATAATGAATGAAGGGTGATGTCGTGCCATTATTTGAGAGTTAATGCATGAAGGCTGATGCCATGCCATGATTAAGAGAGTTAATGCATGAAGGGTGATGCCGTGCCATTTATGCTGTTTCTTATGGTGAGAACTGAGAGTAAAAGCATGAAGAGTGATGTCGTGCACGTGTTACTATTTCATTATTCTTGTTGATACAAATATGGTGTTCATTATTGCTTCTCTATTGAATTACTGTTAGAATTTGATATTCCCTGCAGCATGTTTCCCCTTCCCATCTTTCTCTGTTAATTCCTGTTATTATTGTTTTGTTCGTATATGATTTAACTGCAGAGGTTTATATGGTTGTCGTGTCCTAGCCTCGTCACTACTTCACCGAGGTTAGGCTTGACACTTACCAGTACATAGGGTCAATTGTACTGATACTGCACTCTGCACTTTCTGTGCAGATTTCGGTGCCGAATCCTGTGAATAGATTCGAGGTTGTTGCCTTCGGTCCAGGGAGACCAAGGTAGATCTGCTGGCATTCGCAGAGCCTGAAGTCCCCCTTCCCGATTTAGTTTTTTGTTGTCTCTTATATTTCGAGAACAATTGTACTTCTTTTAGACTTGTATTTGTAGTAAATCTTAGCCGTTCGTGGATTGTGACACCAGATCTATGGGATAGTTATGTATATGAGTTATGGCACTGTTAAATCATTTTCCGTATTTCTTAATTATCTTGCTTTAATTAATATCTGTTCTTGTTGAATTAATAATAATGGTAGTAAAATTGTAATTATCATCTTGCCTAGCTTTCACGAGTAAGCGCCATCACGACCCTCGAAGGAGGGGAAATCCGGGTCATGACAAGTTGGTATCAGAGCACTAGCTTTCCTAGGTTTCACAATTCATGAACAAGCTTGGTAGAGTCTGAGGGATCGGTACGGAGACATCTGTGCTTATCCCTATAAGCTACAAAGTTTAGGAATAACTTCACATATATTCTTCTCAGTCGTGCGATTTGACTTCTCAATGTTAATTGAACCCTCTACTCTTGTTCTTTTGCGGATGGCAAGGTCATATATCGATTCGTCAGCTGAGCAGCTACATAGACCGGTGACAAATCAGCTATGTCTTCTGATGCTTTGTGGAGGTTGGACAAGTTCACCAAGCTTTTTACTACTACCTATCGCAGTACATCTTCAGAGGATCCCAGGACTATTTGGACAACTGTCATGAGGTTCTACGGAACATGGGGATAGTAGAGACCAATGGGGCTGACTTTGCTGCTTTTCGTCTGTTAGGTTCCACCAAGACTTGGTGGAGAGACTATTGTTTGGCTAGACAAGCTGGGTCACCATCTTTGACTTGGGATCAGTTCTCTCAGCTATTTCTAGAGAATTTTCTTCCTATCACTCAGAGGGAGGACTATTGGAGGTAGTTTAAGCGTCTCCAGTAGGGTTCTATTACTGTCGCTCAGTACGAGGCCAGATTTATTGCCTTTGCCCATCATGCTCTTCTTATACTTCCCACCGAGAGAGAGAGGGTGAGGAGGTTTATTGAGGTACTAACTCAGCCTATCAGATTGCAGATGGCTAAGGAGATAGGGAGTGAGATTTCTTTCCAGGATGCAGCCAATGTGGCCCGACGAGTCGAGATCGTTCTATCACAAGGGAGTGGTCAGGGGTCTGACAAGAGGCCCCATCATTCGGGAAGGTTCAGTGGTGCCTCATTTGGAGGCAGGGATGCTTTTGGTAGGGGCCATCCTCCTAGGCCATTTACTTCAGCACTTCAGACTTCTCACTGTGCCCAGGTGGCCGTGGTTCTCAAATGCAGTACTCTTATCAGCTACCCTACAGTACACCACTAGCTCCTCTTAGTGCACCTCCGCTCCAAAGTTTTTAGGGTGGTTGCTCAGGCCGTCAGGGTCAGTTTCAGGGTCAGCAGTCTCAGCAACTGAGGTTTTGTTATACATGTGGTGATCTAAGGCACATTGCTAGATTTTTCCCTCGAGCATCAAGCAGTTCTCAGCATCAGGGTTCTTGTGCCAAGGTTCCGGCACTGGGTGTTCCACCGCCCGCTCGTCCAGCTAGAGGTAGGGGTCAGACTGCTAGAGGTGGAGGTCGATGTGTTAGAGGTGGAGGTCAGACCGCTAGAGGTGGAGGCCAGCAAGTAGGAGGCCTTCCCAAGGACGTAGTTCAGAGTGGTGGGGCCCAGCCCCGATGTTATGCTTTCCCAGACAGGCCTGAGGCTGAGGTATCTGATGCCGTTATCACATTTATAGTTTCAGTTTGTAGTAGAGATGCTTCAGTTCTATTTGATCCAGGGTCTACATACTCCTATGTGTCATCTTATTTTGCTACATATTTGGTTGTGCCTCGTTATTCTTTTAGTGCTTCGGTATATGTGTCCACACCGGTGGGTGATTCTATTGTCGTAGATCGTGTTTATTGCTCGTGTGTGGTTATTATTGGGGGTCTTGAGAACCGTGTAGATCTCCTAATTCTTGATATGGTCGATTTTGATGTCATTTTGGGTATGGATTTCTTATCACCTTATCATGCCATATTGTACTGTCATGCCAAGACTGTAACCTTAGCCTTGCCGGGGTAGCCTCAATTAGAGTGGAGAGGATGGTCATTCTACCTGCAGGGTTGTTTCTAATATGAAAGCTCGACATATGGTCGAGAAGGGGTGTTTGGCTTATTTGGCTTATGTTCGTGATTCTAGTGCTAAGGTTCCTTCTATGGATTCTGTGCCAATTGTTCGGGAGTTTCCAGAGGTGTTTCCTGCAGACCTATTGGGGATGCCACCCGACAGGGATATTGACTTTTGTATTGATTTGGCTCTGGGCACTCAGCCCATTTCTATTCCGCCATATCGTATGGCCTCACCATAGTTGAAAGAATTGAAGGAGGAATTGCAAGATTTGCTTGATAATGGCTTTATTAGGCCCAATGTCTCGCCTTGTGGTGTGCCAGTGTTGTTTGTTAAAAAGAAGGATGGATCGATGAGGATGTGTATAGATTATTGGCAGTCGAACAAAGTCACCATCAAGAACAAGTATCCATTGCCGAGGATTGATGATTTATTTGATTAACTTCAGGGTTCCAAAGTGTTTTTGAAGATTGATTTGAGATCTGGCTACCATTAGTTGAGGATTAGGGCATCCGATGTCCCAAAGACAGCTTTTCAAACTCGATATGGGCATTAAGAGTCCTAGTAATGTCATTTGGGTTGACAAATGCCTAAACAACATTTATGGATTTGATGAACCTAGTGTTCAAGACATACATGGATTCCTTGGTGATTGTTTTCATTGATGATATCTTGATCTATTCCCGCAGTTGAAAGGAGCATGAGCAGCATCTTCGAGTCGTTCTCTAGACTCTGAGAGATAGTCAGTTATATGCTAAGTTTTGAAATGTGAGTTTTGGTTGCGTTCAGTTGCATTCTTGGGTCATGTTGTATTAACAGAGGGTATTCAGGTGGATCCTAAGAAGATTGAGGCAGTCAAGGAATGGCCTAGACCCGCATCAGCTACAGAGATCCGGAGTTTCTTGGGTGTGGTAGTTTATTACCGTTGATTTGTGGAGGGGTTTTTATCTATAGTAGCCCCGATGACTAGGTTTACCCAGAAGGGTGCCCAGTTCTGGTGGTCGGACGAGTGTGAGGCGAGCTTTCAGAAGCTCAAGACAGCTTTGACTACGTTGCCGGTGTTGGTATTGCCCACAGGTTCAGGGCCATATACAGTATATTATAATGCATCTTGTATTGGACTTGGTCGGTGATGATGCAGAATGACAAGGTTATTGCATATGCTTCGCGTCAGTTGAAGGTTGACGAGAAGAACTATTCATGATTTGGAGCTAGCAGCCATTGTTCATGCACTGAAGATTTGGAGGCATTATTTATATGGCGTGTCATGTGAGGTGTTCACAGATCACAAGAGTTTGCAATACTTGTTCAAGTAGAAGGTCCTAAATTTGAGGCAGAGGAGGTGGTTAGAGCTATTGAAAGACTATGATATCACCATCTTTTATCATCCTGGGAAGGACAATGTAGTGGCCGATGCTTTGAGTAGGAAGTCAGCTAGTATGGGCAGCCTTGTGTATATTCTAGTCGGTGAGAGACCGCTTGCTTTGCGTGTTTAGGCTTTAGCCAATCAGTTCGTGAGGTTGGATGTTTCTGATCCCAGCCATGTTCTAGATTGCACAGTCACTCGTTCTTCATTATTTGAGCATATGAGAGATCGATAATATGATGATCCTCATTTGCTTGTCCTTAGAGACACAATGCAGGGTCGTATTGTGAGCACGTGATTTTTGCTTCACAAAAATTACTCCAAAAGAAATCAAAAAATAAAACAAAATCCATCTGTGTACGATTTTTAGAATTTACGTGACATTTTGGTAATTATTTGGTCCGTAAATGCTTGCCGTTGTTGTGATTGGTATAAATATATATATATATATATATTGGTATATATATGTATATATATATATACGCGTATAAATACATGTTGCCTGCACATTCAGGATCTAATTGCGCATTGTGGAGTCGATTAAACAATATTTTATTTTAAAAGAAAGAAAATCACAAAAATATGCATTTTTTGTGTCTTGTCATTTATGTGTGTCGTGGTGTAATTTTATTTTTTTAATTAATTAAATGTTTGACCTTGTGTGTTAATTGTTGTTAAGGTGTAACATTGTTGTAGGCTAATTTTGGTTTTACAAAATTATTTTTAGAATTTTGTTGATTACTAATTAAAGTAGGAAAAAAGAAGAGAGTTGAAAATAGTAAAGAATACCCAAATTTGAGCCCAAAATTGAGCTGAAAATCAAGCCCAAATAGCACCAAAAAAATCAGCCCAAGTCAGTCAGCCCAGAAGACCCGTCTCCCGCGCCCATCAAACGACGTAGTCTGATACCAGAACTACGTCGCTTCGATGGCAGTCATCCCAGCCGTCCATCTAGCCCTCATCCAACGGATGCAATCAGTACCCATATCCAAAAGCCTGACCCGACCCATTCCCATACCCGGTCTCACCCACCACTACTCCAAACGATGCCGTTTCACCTTAAGTGAAAGATCCTGGCCATAGATCCAACTCGATCCAACGGCCAGGATCTAGTCCTTTACCCCCATATATAAACCTAACCTAACACCCCGCGCCCCAAACCGGACCCCCCCTTTCACCCACTATTCACCATCGTCCCCAGAGCCCCCTCCTCTCAAACCTTAGCAGCCTTAGGTTTCCCCCACCGTAAACCCGGCCACCCGGACTCCGATGGCCCCCAAAACAACACCCCTGATACACCCAGCCACCCTGAACACGAATCCACCAACCGTTTACCTCGAATCACCCTGCAACTTCTCGAATCTTCAATCGAAGATTCAAGCAACAAGCAGATCTACACCCACCAACCCCAAACTCACACCACGACACCTCCTGACCTCCCTCACCCCCTGAATGACCTTGGTTCCGTTCGAATCTGACCAGAACTGAACAATTCCCAAATCAGACCACCAAGAACCCTAGAACTCAGATTTGTGGGTGTCTGTCCAAATCAATAAAGGATCGGGGTCTAATAGACTTTAACCAAGGTGTTCTCAGTTGAGAACACTTCGATTAAAGTCCATTCGACCCCAAAGTGGTCGAGTCCGAGTTCGAGTTGGAGTCAGTTTTGATTTCAAATCCCTGAGGTAATTTTTCCCTTTTTCTTTTGTTCTCCTATAGATTCTACCTGTTTTTCATGTTTAGTTTGTTTTGTTTCCGATTTTCTGTCAATACTGTAAACCCTGAGATAGTGTTAAGTTTGTTTTGGTGTTTATTTGATTACCTGTTGTATATTATAGTTTGTATAGTCGTTTAAACAAGTGTCGTCAATTAATGTGCTTGAAATTAGATGAAAACATGACAGTAGCTTATTAACACCCTCCATGTATACTTGCCAGGACAATAGCTCATCTAAATCTGTATGCTAGCATATAATGAACCTTCGAAATATTTTCTGTTTTGTCTGTGAATTAGGCTACTCGTTCAGGCAGTAACCTCAGGATTTTCATAAAAAAGCCTGTTCAGTATTCATCACTGCTTCAAGCTTAGCCAATGGGCTATTGTCTTTTGCATTGTTTGGCTGTGAGTTGGGCAGGATTGGTTCCCAATATGACCAACTCATACCATTTTGATTGACACCCTTGTTGATGGTGTTTGAATCCTTGTTTGAACTTAGTTTAGGAACTAAATATAGCTACGGAAAATCTGACAGACCAACCTAAAATCAGTATTGAGTTTAAGCTGATTAGCTAAGTAGTCAGTGATTATTAGCTAAATTCAGGAGAGTTTATATACTGACTATTAAAGTTAGGGTAGTACAGTAATATACAAGGTTTAAGGGGTAATCCTGGGAAATTAGTAACATACTAACAGGCTGTTAAGGATGGGGTCTGCTTAGAGGGTCACTCATTAAGCTTATTTTAATGACAATAGGGTAACTGAAATAGAATTAAACTAATGCAATACTGGGGAACCAAACTTGGTAGCATGGGGGTGATTAAATATTATAGGCTGCCCATACCTTTGGGCAGAAAACACATGCTAGTAGGCTGTCAAGAGGATGGGCTTTGGGGAGTTTTGATTAGTTTAAAGGAGTTATGGGCAGGAAAAGGCTGAAGGAATCAAGGCTGCCTGGGGGCCTGCCATTTCTGCCTATAAATAGGCTTATTTAGAACAAGAAAGGGGCTGGTCTTCCAACTTTGAGAGGTCAGTTTAGTATTGAGAGCATAGGTTGGAAGATTATTAAGGGTTAGAGAGAAAAGGATAAAAAGAAAAGATTACACATCAGAGTTAAAAAGAGTGCTGGTTTTTTTTCTGCACAGAACAAACAGAAATCACTGTGTTTTCTGCAGCAGTTTCTTTCTCTGCTTTGGTCTGGTTTGGGTGGGCACACTGTTGGTTTTCAGTTATCTTCCTTCGTTCTTTACTTGCTGAAAAGTGCTCCACTTAAGTGTTTTGGTTCCCTTTTGGATTGAAAGTCCACTGGTTGTTTGCTGTTGGTTTCTTCTGAGTTTTCTGCTGGGTTTTTCACTTAAGTTGCTGCTGAATTTTGGTCTATTGTTGGGCTGTCCCTGTTGCTACTGTTGTTGTGTTGTTGTATACTATTTCGGCTGATCATCCTCCTTCTTCTTTTGCTTTCCTATAACAGGTACACAACTGATAAACTATCAATGTAAGCTGAAATTTGAGGCATGAATACAAAGAAAGTTGGAAGATGTTGAAGTTACTTCGAATTAATTTTAGAAATGTATTGAAAGAATAGGTTGCCTGCATGATAGTTTATTTTCCCTAACAGAGCCATGTAATTAGTTGTGATGTAACTGAACCTTTATGCGTAATATTTAGTTGAAAGACATTATGTGTTGTTTATAAGTGAAAGTGATTAATGTAATAGTAGCCATGTCCTATTAGTTCTTTACTGTTTTATCAAGAAGCATGTAGGTACTCAATAGTTCTTTCTTCAAAAACAAATGATTTATTCTAAGTTTGTTAAGAATATGGTTTGACTAAGGTAAATAGTATATCGCATTTCAGTTTTGTTTTCTCCTTGTTTGTTTATAAATGGTAAACACCTGTCATATGAGTTAAATAGGCCCAAATTGGAATAAGAGTGGCCCAGGCTGAATTCAACTTCATTAGGCCCGGGCCCCCCTAACTGTCAAACAGAATACCGTCCCTCTTTCAATAAGTCACGTTTGAAACTTAACTATCATGAGTCATAAGTATGTAAATATAGTAGGGTTTTTCATTTTACTAGGGACAAACAAAAATAGGAAATCATAGTTTGCTTTTAGGTTTGCCTTTAAATAAAAGGAGATGAACCTCGTCCAAATAAAACGCAGAAATTGCGGGGCCCTCGCTAGAGGTATATATATTAAATATTTAGATTCTGGGACGGGCCGTTTAGCAAATTTCACGGCTCTTCCTCAAAAAATAATAACGCGCTAGTTCTTTAGGACGCGTCTTAATTAATCCTATTTTCTTAAACTCGGGTGTAAATTTATGTGACCCAAATCCAAATCTCAACGGAATCGAAACGTGTCTCTAATCACGGGTACATTGATTGTGACGTGGTCCGAGATGCATGTCCATGACGTTGCAAATTCCTTTTAAAAATAAGAATGAGATGAGCCTCGCCGAATAAAAATACAAAATTGCGGGGCCCTCGGTAAATATTTGCTTTAAAATTGCTTAGACTTCGGGATGGACCGTTTAGCAAAATTTCACGGCCCTACCCAAAGTAAACGATACGCTAGTCGCTTTAAGCGCGTCTTTAATAATTTAATTTTCTTAAACTCGGGTGCACATTTATGTGACCCAAATCCAAATCTCAACAGAGTGGAAATGTGCCAACAACCAAGAGTGCATTGATGTGACGTGGTTCGAGATGTATTTCCATGATGTTGCAATTCTTGATAAAAATAAAAATAAAAATAATAATAATAATATTGGCAAAAGCGGTTAAAAGTTAAAATTCGCACATAGGTTCAACATGTAAAAAATCAGATAAACAAGCCGAATATGACAGTTGAGCGACCGTGCTAGAACCACGAAACTCGGGAATACCTAACACCTTCTCCCGGGTTAACATAATTCCTTATCCGGATTTCTGGTTCGCAGACTGTAATACAGAGTCATTCTTTTCCTCGATTTGGGATTAAAATTGGTGACTTGGGACACCCTATATCTCCCAAGTGGCGACTATGAAATAAAAAAACAAATCCCGTTTCGATTGTCCTTTAATTGGAAAAAACTCCTACGCCCCTCGCGGGGTCGGAAAAAGGAGGTGTGACATCTCTGGCGACTCTGCTGGGGATTAAATATTTTGCCCAGAACCACTGGTTCAGGGTTAGAAATTCGAGCTTAGATGAATTATTATATTTGGCTTTATTTATTATCTGATCCTATTACATGTTTTGGCCTAAATGTGCAAAATGATGCTTTTTACTGCTTTGATATTATTTGAACTGTACATATAAACTGTGCCGAAACCTTCTCTTCTTACCTCCGGGGATGTGCTTACTGGTTAAGACTCCCTATTCTGTTAGTGTCATACCCTAAATAAAAGAGGCTCGGAAAGTTTCTAAGCCGGCTGGCCTTTTGGTTCCCGGAAAGGAGCTCCTTCCTCAGCTCGAGTTGTCCGCTCGGGGACACTGTCTAGAACAAAGACCCAGGTTTCGAACATAGAATAACGTGACTTCATGCCGGATCCCTAGTAGGAACGCTTATTTGCATCATATTGCATTTGACTTAGGGGACTCAAAACAGGGGTTGGGTTCGTCTAGGACTAGCAACCTGAAATGGAAAAAGACCATCCTGCTGCATCCTGTGTGTTGTACGCATTTATTTGCTTCAGATCTGCATGCTGACCGGTTTCTGAAATCAAGAATTCTTGAAAAATAAAGAGGAGAAAAATAGCAGTGTAGGGAGATAACTACTTTTTAGAAAATAAAACCAATGTCCGAGTAGTATCAAAACCCTGCCGAAATTTTGAAAAAAAATGAAAATGTTTATTTTAGTTTGAAAAAAAAAACCTTGTTTACAAGTCTAGTTTGTGTTGAGAGAACTACGCCGGTTTGATTCTCATAGGGTGTGAGATACGTAGGCAACCCTCGTCGGGTCCAACCTCCCATTTTGCAAAAAATTAATAAGTGATAAAAATGTCAAAAGTTTTATTTCTCTGTCATATAGTCGGGTGATGCCGTTTATATCAAAAATAGCCAAATGTTCCCAAAAGGAACTCCGGAAGGCTGCCTTTGTATAAACGACCACTTCTTATTATTTGTTTTTGGTTAAATCACACAACCTCAAAATCATCGTCCCTGAAGTGTTGAGAGGTCGTGTTCAGAAATCCTTTTTAAGAAAAATGATCATATGTTTTTTTTTGTTTTGTTAAATAAATTTCGTTTGTTAAATCTTATTAAGAAATGTGCAGAATGAGCACGACTCAAAGTGAACCCTTTTCCATCATGAATAAAATTCCCCTCCAATTGCGGCTCTGGTGGAATGATTTAGGTAAGGAAGGGCATGACGAAATCAAGAAACATCTGAAAGGTCTCAGGAGTTTGTTGGATATCAGGCCGCGGGGAGATATTATAAGGGCACCGGTCCCTCACTAGGACCCTGTGCACAATGTCTTCCACTTCTCATACTTTGAACTTACCCCAACTTTAGAGGAAATAGCAGGGTATATCGGCAGTGCTGAGGCTCCATTGAGGCATAAATACCTGGTTGCTCCAAGAGCCGTGGCGGTACACCGATTTTTGGACTCATTAAAGATAGTCAGAACAATTCATAACCCTGACTTGGCAAAAGGTTTTTGTACTATAAGTTTCATATACCAAAGATATGGTCACATAGGAGGATTCGACAAGCCAGAAAACAAGTTGTGCATCAAAAGTAACCGTCGAAAGTGGGATGAACATAGACGGGTTGCTTTTATGATAACTTTCTTAGGGCTCTTAGTATTCCCAAGAAAAGATGGGAATATCGACATAAAGATAGCGGGGGTCGTCAGTACTTTGCTCACGCAGAAAGATAGCACGCTGGCGCCCATGATTGTATCTGATATGTTTCGAGCTCTCACGGCCTGCAAAGCCGGAGGAAACTTTTTCGAAGGTTGCAACTTGTTGTTGCAAATGTGGATGACTGAACACCTATGTCGCCGAGCCCAGTTTCTGAGCCATGGATCTTTTGAAAAGACCTGCATAGAGGAGTTCTATACCAGAATTAATGAGGCCTACCTACCTGAAGGAGTCTCGGCATGGACCTCATATTTCCGGACCCTCAACGCCAGTCAAATACAGTGGACGCTGGGGTGGTTACCGATCGACGAAGTCATATATACATGCCAGCAGCCAGGCTCCATTTTCTCTTGATGAGACTTAAGAGCATTCAACCTTATGCGCCGCATCAGGTTTTAAGGCAACTTGGGAGGTTCCAGATAGTGCCAAAAGACGAGGATCTAAGCACCCAGGTGATTGAGATCAGTTCCGATGGCCAGTTTCCTGAAGCAAGGGTCCGGCAGATTTGGAGCCAATGTCAATACTTAGAGGCAAATACTTGTGTATTGAACCGGGCAAAAGGGGAAGTTTCACCCGGATATCAGGCTTGGTACAAAGGGGAAATGTCATCTGGAAGGCCGGCTAAAAGACCTCACCTTCAAGAATTTGCCATGTCCTCACAAGAGCATTGGGACTGGTTGGCCAAAGAGCGGGAATATCTTGCCGAAGTAGGCAAACTGAAACAACAGATTCATGATATGAAGTTTGAAAGCAAAGTGCAGTTTGCTGCCAACAAGGGAGAAAAGAACAGATTATCCAGAGAAAGCGAGATCCTCAAAGCTCAGATCCGGAAGATGAAAAGGGATGCCGACAACCAACTGAGAAGCCGGGCTGATAAAAGGTTGATAGCAGGGTTAAGGAATCAGGTTGCGGAAGGCCAGGAAGATTTGGAAAGATCCAACGCTAGCATGGCGAGATTACGGACCAAATGGGCAAAAGGTACAATAGCCTGGAGGCAGCGTCTGCAACAAGTCATAAGGGATTATGAACTGAGCATCGGTATATTAAGGGAAACGAACTCCACTCTTCAGGAGTGGATCTTCAAGCAAACACGAGATGCCCAAGCGGACAGAAGACGATGTTACGATGCGATGACCAGAATGGAAAGGCAAATGGAGAAGTTCCAGGATCAACTCGCCAACAATGCTCAAGCACTAGGATTGAAGAACCGACGCATAGAACAATTGTTCGTGGAAAGGAACAACATTCGAGGAAGGATTGATGAGATTGGGAACTACATCTACATGAGATGCCTAGCATGTGAGCAAATACCTCGAAAAACCCTCCTTGCTTCCATCATGGGCTGCGTCCACCGGATCATGAATGAGTTGAAGAGCTTGTAGAGAGACCTTACACCAAAGGCTGTGGAAAGGCCGAATGATGCCTCGCGAGCCCTTAAGTTGGAATTGTAGCCCTTAGTTTGAGTCTTGTTTAATTAGCTTTGTTGTCATCCTATATGTTGTTTTCTTTTCTTTCGTCGAGTCAGGTTAAGAACTTTGGGAATCTGTACTATTGCTGTTCTTGGTTTGAGATAAGTAATTTGTAATAGCAAATTTTGATGATGAATTAAGTGATTCCAAAAGAATTTGTGTGTGTCTTTACTTTGGGGCAGAACTACGCCCGGTCTGATTCACGCGGCGACGTGATACGTAGGCAATCCACATAAGATTCGACCGCCATTAATAAAAAGGGAGAGAAAAGAAAGAAGAAGAAAATATAAAATAAAAAATAAAATACAGGGGCTCCCCAAAGTACTTTAAAGGGGCAAATAAGAAAGCCGGGAAGACGCATGTGTTTGAAGCAAAGCATGTTAGAAATGGTTTACTGCCTAGGAGCATTGCATCCACAATGTGCTGTTATCAAATATGTTAAACTCTAACGCTAACAAGTTTGTTGTTTTCCACGTCTAACAGACAGTTAGTTGTTAAAGCATTCTGGCAACACACCCTTACCAAACCAGATCCAAAGGACCGGTAACAACGAGCATGACTACTTTAGAAAATAGTACCGAGGAAGAAAGACCGTTGAGCCAGTTGTTAAAAGAAGCGATGGAGAAGATAGAAAGGATGGGACTAGAGATGAATGCAATGCAGTTAGCTCTAGCCAAAGCACAAAAGAGCCCTCAGCCACTGGGGCACATGCCGGAATACCCTCACTCCAGCCCTTCAACAAGCCTCCCAAATCACCGTTATCATCAGGAGAGAAGCCCCCATGATTCCCAAGCTCCACCACCCCATCAACCTCTCCCAACACCAAATGTTCCCACTTTTATGGGACCCACCTCAACCACCCTGCAAAGATCAACCAGCGAGCTGTTGTTTCAGGCTCACGATACGCAATACTATCCCCCCGAGCCCACATTCAATGCACCAGAACCCCATACCTACAATCCGCACTTGGAGGTACCGGCAGAGATTGAAAAGCCGGTTAAGGTCCCGGAACAAGATGAGGTAATGAGGAAGTTCAAAAGCCTGGAGCAATCCTTCAGGAACCTGCACGGATTGGGTAACCAGGTCAGCGTGGCCTACAAGGATCTATGCCCTTTCCCGGACGTCCAACTCCCGGCTGGGTTCAAGATGCCTGCGTTTGACTTTTATGAAGGGCACGGTGATCCCATGGCACATTTGCGGGGCTTTTGTAGCAAAATGAGAGGGACAGGCGGCAAAGATGGGCTACTGATAGCTTATTTCGGCTAAAGTTTGAGTGGATCGGCACTGGAATGGTATACCAGGCAGGATTCCAGCAGATGGTACACTTGGGATGATCTAGCACAGGCTTTCGCAGGTCACTTTCAATACAATCTCGAGATAGTCCCTGACCATCTCACATTGCTGAGGACCGGAAAGAAGCCTGGGGAAAGTTTTCGTGAGTTCGGTTTTCGCTGGAGAGAATAAGCGGTCAGAGTTGATCCTCCCATGAGAGAGGGATAAATGGTGGACTACTTTTTGCAAACACTGGATCCAACTTACTTTGGTCACTTGGTAACGACGGTTGGGAAATCCTTCAATGAAGTAGTAAAGATAGGGGTCATGATAGAGGAGGGTCTGAGGTCTGACAAAATCCTGAATTACTCAGCGCTCAAGGAAACGACCCAAGATATTCAGAGCGGCACGAGAGGTGCGCTAGGAAGGAGGAAGAAAGAAGAAATTGCCACGATTGAGGCAAGCGGTTGGCCCAGGTCCGGCAAACCACACTACAACCAACCCAGGCCCCACAGGCCAAACTACCCATACAACCCACCACAACACTACTATCCACATCAAGAACCACACTTCTCCGTACACCAAGCCCAAACATACACTCAGCCTCCGGTTCGCCGGCAATGGCGCACGCCGGCTCCCCAGAACACATATGCACCACCCCAAAACACCTATCCTCCACCAAGGGCATATAGAAACCCTCCAGGGGCAGGCTTTTGGGGAAATCAGGCTGCTAGGAAAGACAGGCTACAGGGACATAGAGCTTTTACTGAGCTGGGAGAAACCTACACCGCCTTGTTCCACAAATTGAGGCAATTGGGTTTGGTTAGTCATGTCGAGACTCGAGGACCAAATCCTCCACCCCAAAATTTGGACCGATCAATAAGCTGTGAGTACTGCTCAGGGATGTTGGGGCATGATACCGAAAAGTGTTGGAAGTTAAGGCATGCAATACAAGATCTTATTGATGCCAATAAGATCGAAGTCCAGACGCCGGAGGAGCCCAACATCAACAAAAACCCATTGCCAGTACACCACGAAGCTCACATGATCGAGCTGGTATACGAGGGAGGGGAGCCAAAGAAGCCATCACAGACAGTGATGACAATTCAAGCCGCTCCGAAAGAAGGGTCAACCGGTAGAGGACCAGGGGTACAGTTGCAGGGGGAAGGTATCAAACCAGTGGTGATATTAGGAAAGAGTCCGTCCACCGCAGCAAAGAAACCGGAGCAAGCCAAATTGGTAATATCAGGGACACCACCCACACCTGTGGTTGTCGTAAAAGGGGTCTGCAGAGGGCTGGTCACCATAAAGCCGGTGGTCCAATTGCCGATGACGGATAGCAAGGCCGTGCCTTGGAAGTATGAAAAGGCGGTAGTAATGCATAAGGGAAAGCAAGTGGAGGAGGATAGTTGTGAAGCGCAAGGTTTGACTCGATCAGGACGGTGTTTTGCTCCGGTGGAGTTGAGAAGACCCAACCCAGTTGCAACAAAGAAACCTTTGTCCGAAGAAGAAGCTGAGGAGTTCTTGAGGAAGATGAAAGTGCAGGATTATTCCGTGGTCGAACAATTGAAGAAAACACCGTCCCAGATCTCGCTGCTATCACTACTAATCCATTCTGATGAACATCGTCGGGCCTTGATGAAGATACTGAATGAAACTCACGTGCCCAACAAGATTTCAGTAAATCACCTGGAAACGATTGCCAAATTTTTTTTTGAGGTGAACAGTGTAACATTCTCAGATGATGATCTGCCAGTGGAGGGCACAGAGCATAATAAAGCTCTCTACTTGACGGTCAAATGTGAAGATTCGGCAGTTACTCGGGCATTGGTGGATAATGGCTCAAGTTCCAATATTTGTCCATTATCCACCCTGAACCAGTTAAAGATCGACCACGGAAGAATCCACAAGAATAGCATTTGCGTACGAGGATTTGACGGAAATGGAACAGCCACCGTGGGGGATATTATACTCGAATTGACCATCGGTCCAGTCTAGTTTACCATGGAGTTCCAGGTCTTAGATGCTGTGGTATCTTATAACCTTCTGTTGGGACGATCGTGGATCCACGCAGCTAAAGCGGTGCCCTCCACCTTACATCAAATGGTCAAGTTCGAGTGGTATAGACAAGAGGTCGTACTGCACGGCGAGGACACTACGTGCACCATGGGTGGCGCCATTGTGCCTTTCATAGAGACCAATGATGACAAGGGTCCCTGGGTTTACCAGATTTTCGATACAATATCGGCAAACAAGGTTTCTGAGGGTGAGATCATTCAACACCCTAGGGTAGCTTCCGCAACGGTCATGATGGTTTCAAAAATGCTGGGTAATTGGTTTGTGCCGGGAAAAGGCCTGGGGGCTGAGCTTCAGGGGATTGTCCAACCTGTCTCCCTGCCCAAGAATTTGGAAACTTTCGGGTTGGGGTTCAAACCAACTGCGGCAGATGTAAAGCGAGCGCAGAAAATGAAGAAGAAAGTTTGGTTTCTTCCCAAACCTGTGCCACGTCTCTCAAGATCTTTTGTGAGAGCAAGTGCCAAGGGGTCACCGGTCCCAAAAATTCTCGGTCCATTAATTGGGATGGACGGGGATTTGAATCAGAGTTTCAAGAGGCTATTCGTTGATGTCAATATGGTAGAAGTTGGAGAAAGTTCCAGCAGAGCAGACATACAGTTTGTGGGGCCCAAGGCCAAAACCAACAATTGGACGGTTACTCCTCTTCCTATCCGGGGGGAGTCCTGGTAGTAGGCTTTGATTTTTTGCTTTCTTGTTTCGGTTATTCCAGGGTGTAATCCAATTTTTATTTTGTTTTGTAAAAGTGTGAACCCTGTTTTCCCGCAAGTTTTAATAAAATTCTTTTCTTTTGTCTCATTTTAATTTTGTTTTGTTCTTTTTCTTTCTGAACAGTTCTCTTTTTACTGGTTCTAATGACATGGCATGCACATCGGATCTTCGACCTAGTCTAATAAATCAATCCGACTCCGACTTAAGGATACAAGAGGTCGAGTGTGACGATGAGTCTGAATATGACGGGGATGAAGCCTTCGAAGAAATAAACCGAGAACTGTGCCAATTTAAAGAGAAACCCAAGCCTAATCTAAATGACGCGGAGGCTGTGAATCTAGGAGACGCGGATAATGTCAGAGAAACCAAAATCAACATCCACATTGAGCAAAACGTCAGGGAAGAATTGATCAAAACCCTCGTGGAATTCAAAGATGTTTTTGCTTGGTCATATGATGATATGCCGGGATTAAGCACCAATCTAGTGGTTCACAAATTGCCCACTGACCCGGCATACCCCCCGGTCAAGCAAAAGCTAAGGAAATTTAAAACATAGATGAGTGTAAAGATCAAAGAAGAGGTGATTAAGCAGTTGCAGGCGAAGGTCATTCGGGTCACTCGATATCCCGAGTGGTTGGCCAATGTGGTACCAGTGCCGAAGAAGGACGGGAAAATCAGGGTGTGCGTTGACTACCGCAATCTCAACAAAGCAAGTCCTAAGGATAACTTTCCGTTGCCCAACATCCATATCCTGATCGATAATTGCGCTGGGCGCGAGATCGGATCCTTTGTGGACTGCTATGCAGGATATCATCAGATCTTAATGGATGAAGAAGATGCGGAAAAGACAGCTTTCATTACACCATGGGGAACTTACTGCTACCGGGTCATGCCATTCAGACTGAAAAATGCTGGGGCAACGTACATGCGAGCAATGACTACTGTGTTTCACGACATGATACACAAAGAAATTGTGGTGTACGTAGATGATGTGATCATAAAGTCTCGGCAACAGGGAGACCATGTAGCGGACCTAAGGAGATTTTTTCAAAGACTCCGAAGGTATTATATCAAGCTCAACCCGGCCAAATGCGCATTCGGAGTTGCATCAGGAAAGCTGTTAGGATTCATCGTCAGTCGACGGGGTATTGAGTTAGACCTATCCAAGATCAAATCCATCCAAGATTTTCCACCGCCAAAGAACAAAACAGAGGTAATGAGTCTATTGGGGAGGTTAAATTATATCAACAGGTTCATCGCCCAACTCACGGCGACTTGTGAACCCATATTTCAGCTGCTGAAAAAAGATGCTGCGGTAGACTGGACGACAGAGTGTCAAGAGGCTTTCGACCAAATCAAAGGGTATCTGTCCAATCCACCTGTGTTGGTTCCACCTGATCCAGGGAGGCCATTAATTCTTTATCTGACAGTCCTGGAGAATTCGTTTGGTTGTGTACTGGGGCAACACGATGTCACAGGAAGGAAGGAGTGGGCCATTTATTATCTTAGCAAAAAGTTCACAGTGTATGAGGTCAAGTACACTCAACTCGAGAAAACATGCTGCGCCCTAACTTGGGTGGCTCAGAAGTTAAAGCACTACCTGTCCTCGTATACTACTTATCTCATATCCCGTTTGGACCCATTGAAGTACATTTTTCAGAAACCTATGCCTACAGGGAGGTTAGTAAAATGGCAAATTTTGCTCACAGAGTTTGATATCGTCTATGTGACGAGGACGACCATGAAAGCCCAAGTGCTGGCCGACTATTTGGCAGAGAATCCCGTTGATGAAAAATACGAGCCTTTAAGGACGTATTTTCCCGACGAAGAAGTGATGCATACAGGTGAGCTAGAATTACCCTAGGAACCAGGCTGGAAGCTTTTCTTTGATGGAGCCGCAAATGCGAAAGGGGTTGGAATAGGAGCGGTACTCATTTCGGAAACAGGACGTCACTATCCTGTTACAGCTCAACTACGCTTCTATTGCACCAATAATATGGCCGAGTACGAAGCCTACATTTTGGGTCTGCGATTAGCTACGGACATGGATGTCCAAGACGTTCTGGTTTTGGGAGACTCGGACCTCTTGGTACATCAGATTCAGGGTGAATGGGAAACACGAGATTTGAAACTCATACCCTATCGACAATGTTTGCAAGATCTGAGCAAGTGATTTCGATCAGTGGAATTCAAACATATCCCAAGAGTCCATAACGAAGTTGCCGATGCATTGGCCACCTTAGCATCAATGTTACACCACCCCGACAAAATGTATGTTGTTGCATATTCAGGTTCGTGATCAGCATGCTTATTGCAATGTGGTAGAAGAGGAAATAGATGGCGAGCCTTGGTTTCATGATATAAAAGAATACCTCAAAATGGGGATGTATCCTGAATAGGCCACTGGAGACCAAAAAAGAGCCCTTCGGTGTTTGTCGAATGGTTTCTTCCTCAGTGGAGGAGTGTTGTATAGAAGAACCCCAGACTTGGGATTGTTAAGATGTATAGACGCCGGTCAAGCCACGACGGTTATGGCAGAGGTGCATGCTGGAGTTTGCGGGCCACATATGAGCGGATATGTATTGGCAAAGAAGATCCTTCGAGCAGGGTACTATTGGCTCACCATGGAGCATGACTGTATCACTTTCGTGAGGGAATGTCATCAGTGTCAGATACATGTAGATCTGATTCATTCTCCGCCGACAGAGTTGCATACGATGTCAGCACCCTGGCCATTTGTCGCATGGGGCATGGATGTCATTGGGCATATCGAGCCGGCAGCGGCCAACGGCCATAGGTTCATTCTGGTGACCATCGACTACTTCACCAAATGGGTTGAGGCTAAAACCTTCAAGTCGGTAACTAAAAAGGTAGTGGTGGATTTTGTTCACTCCCATATCATCTGCAGATTTGGGATCCCAAAAGTGATCATCACGGATAATGGTGCAAATCTTAACAGCAACCTGATGAGAGAGGTATGCCAACAATTCAAGATTACACACCACAATTCCACCCCATATCGTCCCAAGGCGAATGGAGCGGTGAAAGCAGCCAATAAGAACGTCAAGAAGATACTGTGGAAGATGGTGGAAGGGTCTAGACAATGGCACGAAAAATTACCCTTTGCCTTGTTGGGTTATCGTACTACAGTCCGGACTTTCATAGGCGCAACTCCTTATTTGTTGGTATACGGATCTGAGGCAGTAATACCAACGAAGGTCGAAATTCCGTCCCTCTGGATTATCGCTGAAGCCGAGATTGACGACGATGAATGGGTCAAAGCTCGACTAGAGCAGCTGAACTTAATAGATGAAAAAAGATTGGCAGCAGTGTGTCATGGCCAGTTGTATCAGAAAAGAATGGCAAGAGCGTACAATAAGAATGTGCACCCCAGAAAGTTTGAAGTAGGGCAACAAGTATTGAAACGGATCCTCCCGCACCAGGTCGAAGCAAAAGGCAAGTTCGCCCCGAATTGGCAAGGGCCTTATATCGTGACCAGAGTGTTGTCCAACGGTGCTTTGTGTCTAACAGATATCGAGGGAAGATGTGTCTACATGGCTATCAATTCTTATTCAGTCAAGAGATATTATGCGTAATTTCTTTGATTATGGTAGTTATTGGTTTGTTTATTTGTATTTGGTACTTATTGGATAATGAAATGACGGAGAGAATTCTTTCTTCTATACAAACACATTTAACCCTTGCTTCCCCCTTTTGAGCCTTAAATTATTCTTTCATACCTCTCTTTTGGAATCACTAAATGGGAAAATATATGAAAAAGTAGAAGAAGAGAAATTAAAAGAAAATGAAAAAAAAAGATAAAAATCACAAGAAAAAAAAAGAGCGGTAGGAACTACGTTTGACCTGATTCCTCAAAGAGGATACGTAGGCGCCTCACGACTCGGTCATAGTGTGCATAATGCGCATAGCTCAACATAGTGTAAATAATAAAATTCCCCAAGCAAGAGAACTGGGGCGGGAGTTCTGTTTTTGAATCTCCGAAAAGGGTTTGATTCCAAGAGTTGTAACATTTCACCCATCAAAGTTACGTTTTTGACACACAAAACCAATATCGATATCCCAAAAGACCTCCCGATCAGTATCCAAGAAGTGCCAAGTTAGGTCAATGGGAGACGAGAATAATACGCTGACCCCTAGTAAAGAAGGGGATCATAAACGAGAAATGAAGTGATATCCAGAAAGAATCTCCGAAAGAAAGAGTCATGTCGGCAGCACCCCAATTCCCCGTTGAAGGGCAAAATGAGAGAGTCTTATCGGTGAAAACCTTCGCAAGCACCATTAGGCGACGAAAGATGAGAGATATAAAACGAGAGAGCCTTATCGGTGAAAACCTTCACAGGCACCGTAAAGCGCCGGGAGCTGAGAGAAAAGAGAGAGTCTTATTTGTGAAAACCCCTCGAAGGGCACTGTAAGGTGACAAGACATCATTTGCGAAGAGATGGACACCTATTTATCCCCAGTAAGTAAGGCCATCAGGCAGGTTGATTGGTACAAATAGACTGGGTCGGGAATCCATGGTGCACGACATGATCATAAGGACCAGTCATACCATCCAAATAAGTTCTTTTCTTTACTTCTCCCCCCCCCAGCATTTGTTCAGAAAGATTTTTCTCTTTTTCTATCTTTTCATTTCTTTCCAGAAATTTGTTTTGAAAAGGATTTTTCAGAGTTTACTACCAGGGGCCGAAGTGGTGCAAAGCAAAATGCGAATAGGACAGGCCAAAGCTGAGGCAATAAGACAAAAGGCGTTTGTTGCAAAACCAAAGGACAAATTGTTTAGGAAGTTAAGGGTGACGTGAAGAAAAACGGAAAAACAACGGTTGAGGGACTTATGGACCAAGTTGAAAGAAGATACCCCCCGCCGAACGTCGATAAATCACGGACCAAGGTCCGATGTGGTCTGACACCACAGGCAGGGAGAATAATCCGCTGCAAGGTAACCCTAACAGTCCTATCCCCGATAAGGTTATCCCCAGGTGACAACATTCTATGCCTTGCAGTTCTGGGAGGAAATAAACTTTTAGGAGAGTGGTTTTAGGATTAAAGAGGACTCCCATAGCTTGTTCTGAAACGAGAAAGCAGGGAAGGGATAAATGGAAAACCATCCCCAGCAGGCATGTCACCCCCAGCAAGCAACTTTATCCCCCAACCAGTTTTGGGAGCGCAGAGCAAGGAAAAGGAAAGGAACAATCATACCCCAGCAGGAGTGACACGATCACTCACCATGTTAAAACTAATAAGATTCTCTTTGATTTCTACAGGAAAATAAAAGCCGATGATGGCGGAAAAACACACC
Source organism: Nicotiana sylvestris (assembly GCF_000393655.2). Classification (NCBI taxonomy): domain Eukaryota; kingdom Viridiplantae; phylum Streptophyta; class Magnoliopsida; order Solanales; family Solanaceae; genus Nicotiana; species Nicotiana sylvestris. Next base: position 172,862,033 of record NC_091065.1, read on the forward strand.
ATAAGAAAGGTTACCAAAACTGGGGCAGAAAATTTTCTGCCGTTGTTCAAAAATTTTCTCGGAGGAACGAGGAAGCAAATACATTTCTGTCTTTTAATTTTGTTCTAGGTCGCCAACAAGTATAATGCGGGAATACATTTCTGTTCTAGGTCGCCCACCAGTATAATGCGGGAATACATTTCTGCCTTTTAATTTTGTTCTAGGTCGCCCACCAGTATAATGCGGGAATACATTTCTGTTCTAGGTCGCCCACCAGTATAATGCGGGAATACATTTCTGTTCTAGGTCGCCCACCAGTATAATGCGGGAATACATTTCTGTCTTTTCATTTCTGTTCTAGGTCGCCCACCAGTATAATGCGGGAATACATTTCTGTTCTAGGTCGCCCACCAGTATAATGCGGGAATACATTTCTGTCTTTTCATTTCTGTTCTAGGTCGCCCACCAGTATAATGCGGGAATACATTTCTGTTCTAGGTCGCCCACCAGTATAATGCGGGAATACATTTCTGTCTTTTAATTTTGTTCTAGGTCGCCCACCAGTATAATGCGGGAATACATTTCTGTTCTAGGTCGCCCACCAGTATAATGCGGGAATACATTTCTGTCTTTTCATTTCTATTCTAGGTCGCCCACCAGTATAATGCGGGAATACATTTCTGTTCTAGGTCGCCCACCAGTATAATGCGGGAATACATTTCTGTCTTTTCATTTCTGTTCTAGGTCGCCCACCAGTATAATGCGGGAATACATTTCTGTTCTAGGTCGCCCACCAGTATAATGCGGGAATACATTTCTGTCTTTTCATTTCTGTTCTAGGTCGCCCACCAGTATAATGCGGGAATACATTTCTGTTCTAAATTTTGTTCTAGGTCGCCCACCAGTATAATGCGGGAATACATTTCTGTTCTAGTTCGCCCACCAGTATAATGCGGGAATACATTTCTGTCTTTTCATTTCTGTTCTAGGTCGCCCACCAGTATAATGCGGGAATACATTTTTGTTCTAGGTCGCCCACCAGTATAATGCGGGAATACATTTCTGTCTTTTCATTTCATGTTCTAGGTCGCCCACCAGTATAATGCGGGAATACATTTCTGTCTTTTCATTTCTGTTCTAGGTCGCCCACCAGTATAATGCGGGAATACATTTTTGTTCTAGGTCGCCCACCAGTATAATGCGGGAATACATTTCTGTCTTTTAATTTTGTTCTAGGTCGCCCACCAGTATAATGCGGGAATACATTTCTATTCTAGGTCGCCCACCAGTATAATGCGGGGATACATTTCTGTTCTAGGTCACCCACCAGTATAATGCGGGCATACATTTCATAATTTTTGCACTCAGGCGCCCACCTGTATAACGAGGGGAATGTTTTTCAATCTTATACTGCAGATCTTGAAATCAGTAACCCACCAGAAGGCAGAAGGTTACAACAGGAATCCTCAGCGGGAAACAATAAAAACCCCCAGCACCGGAAAGAGGAAGGTCGCAACTGGAGGTCCCAACACAAATTCAAGCGCAGGAGTCATATCCCTAGAGGAACCGTCGAAAAGCTCAATAAAGAAAGCCATATCCCCGGCGGACCGAGCGAAATGGTGAAACTGGTATTCAGAAAGGCAAAAGGCCAGTGTCTTCCCCAAATTCACGGAAGAAAAGCACCGGAAGAAACACAAGCCGACAAGAAAGACAACAAGAACAAGTTGAAGATAGATAAAATCTTGTGATCCGTAATCTAGTCTAGCGTCTTGTTTTCTTTTTAGCACGGTGTAATAAGGAGACCGGTAGAGCAGCAATAACAGCATACAGCAGCAGTAACATCATACAACAACAGTAATAGCATACAACAGCAGCGAACATTACAGTCACATGGTAGTCCCAGCTACCGAAACTTCCCGAACTACATTAACCTGATTCCCTTTTAGCCAGGGATATGTAGGAGACCTTTGAAGCAAAGGTTCGGTTAAATCTTTTTCAAAAAATGCTTCACACGGGGTACTCCAACAGGGAAAAAATCACTCGTATCCGCTCACTTTATCTTTATGCGAAAGCTCTTTGCGCTCTCGGGCAAAGAGGGGCAGTTGTGAGCACGTGATTTTTGCTTCACGGAAATTACTCCAAAAGAAATCAAAAAATAAAACAAAATCCATCTGTGTACGATTTTTAGAATTTACGTGACATTTTAGTAATTATTTGGTCCGTAAATGCTTGCCGTTGTTGTGATTGGTATAAATATATATATATATGAGTATAAATACATGTTGCCTGCACATTCAGGATCTAATTGTGCATTGTGGAGTCGATTAAACCATGTTTTATTTTAAAAGAAAGAAAATCACAAAAATATGCATTTTTGTGTCTTGTCATTTATGTGTGCCGTGGTGTAATTTTATTTTTTTAATTAATTAAATGTTTGACCTTGTGTGTTAATTGTTGTTAAGGTGTAACATTGTTGTAGGCTAATTTTGGTTTTACAAAATTATTTTTAGAAATTTGTTGATTACTAATTAAAGTAGGAAAAAAGAAGAGAGTTGAAAATAGTAAAGAATACCCGGATTTGAGCCCAAAATTGAGCTGAAAATCAAGCCCAAATAGCACCAAAAAAATCGGCCCAAGTCAGTCAGCCCAGAAGACCCATCTCCCGCGCCCATCAAACGACGTAGTTTGATACCAGAACTACGTCGCTTCGATGGCAGTCATCCCAACCGTCCATCTAGCCCTCATCAAACGGATGCAATCAGTACCCATATCCAAAAGCCTGACCCGACCCATTCCCAAACTCGGTCTCACCCACCACTACTCCAAACGATGTCGTTCCACCTTAAGTGAAAGATCCTGGCCATAGATCCAACTCGATCCAACGGCTAGGATCTAGTCCTTTACCCCATATATAAACCTAACCTAACACCCCGCACCCCAAACTGGACCCCCCCTTTCACCTACTATTCACCATCGTCCCCAGAGCCCCCTCCTCTCAAACCCTAGCAGCCTTAGGTTTCCCCCACCGTAAAGCCGGCCACCCGGACTCCGATGGCCCCCAAAACAACACCCCTGATACACCCAACCACCCTGAACACAAATCCACCAACCGTTTACCTCGAATCACCCTGCAACTTCTCGAATCTTCAATCGAAGATTCGAGCAACAAGCAGATCTACACCCACCAACCCCAAACTCACACCACGACACCTCCTGATCTCCCTCACCCCCTGAATGACCTTGGTTCCTTTCGAATCTGACCAGAACTGAACGAATCCCAAATTAGACCACCAAGAACCCTAGAACTCAGATTTGTGGGTGTCTATCCAAATCAACAAAGGATCGGGGTCTAATAGACTTTAACCGAGGTGTTCTCAGTTGAGAACACTTCGATTAAAGTCCATTCAACCCCAAAGTGGTCGAGTCCGAGTTCGAGTTGGAGTCAGTTTTGATTTCAAATCCCTGAGGTAATTTTTCCCTTTTTCTTTTGTTCTCCTATAGATTCTACCTATTTTTCATGTTTAGTTTGTTTTGTTTCCGATTTTCTGTCAATACTGTAAACCCTGAGATAGTTTTAAGTTTGTTTTGGTGTTTATTTGATTACCTGTTGTATATTATAGTTTGTATAGTCGTTTAAACAAGTGTCGTCAATTAATGTGCTTGAAATTAGATGAAAACATGACATTAGCTTATTAACACCCTCCATGTATACTTGCCAGGACAATAGCTCATCTAAATCTGTATGCTAGCATATAATGAACCTTCGAAATATGTTCAGTTTTGTCTGTGAATTATGCTACTCGTTCAGGCAGTAACCTCAGGATTTTCATAAAAAAGCCTGTTCAGTATTCATCACTGCTTCAAGCTTAGCCAATGGGCTGTTGTCTTTTGCATTGTTTGGCTGCGAGTTGGGCAGTATTGGTTCCCAATATGACCAACTCATACCATTTTGATTGACACCCTTGTTGATGGTGTTTGAATCCTTGTTTGAACTTAGTTTAGGAACTAAATATAGCTACAGAAAATCTAACAGACCAACCTAAAATCAGTATTGAGTTTAAGCTGATTAGCTAAGTAGTCAGTGATTATTAGCTAAATTCAGGAGAATTTATATACTGACTATTAAAGTTAGGGTAGTACAGTAATATGCAAGGTTTAAGGGGTAATCCTGGGAATTTGGTAACATACTAACAGGCTGTTAAGGATAGGGTCTGCTTAGAGGGTCACTCATTAAGCTTATTTTAATGACAATAGGGTACTGAAATAGGATTAAACTAATGCAATAGTGGGGAACCAAACTTGGTAGCATGGGTTAAATGTTATAGGCTGCCCATACATTTGGGCAGAAAACACATGCTAGTAGGCTGTCAAGAGGATGGACTTTGGGGAGTTTTGATTAGTTTAAAGGAGTTATGGGCAGGAAAAGGCTGAAGGAATCAAGGCAGCCTGGGGGCCTGCCATTTCTGCCTATAAATAGGCTTATTTAGCACAAGAAAGGGGCTGGTCTTCCAACTTTGAGAGGTCAGTTTAGTATTGAGAGCATAGGTTGGAAGATTATTAAGGGTTAGAGAGAAAAGGATAAAAAGAAAAGATTATACATCAGAGTTAAAAAAAGTGCTGGTTTTTTTTTCTGCACAGAACAAACAGAAATCACTATGTTTTCTGCACCTGTTTCTTTCTCTGCTTTGGTCTGGTTTGGGTGGGCACACTGTTGGTTTTCAGTTATCTTCCTTGGTTCTTTACTTGCTGAAAAGTGCTTCACTTAAGTGTTTTGGTTCTCTTTTGGATTGAAAGTCCACTGGTTGTTTGCTGTTGGTTTCTTCTGAGTTTTCTGCTGGGTTTTTCACTTAAGTTGCTGCTGAATTTTGGTCTATTGTTGGGCTGTCCCTGTTGCTGCTGTTGCTGTGTTGTTGTATACTGTTTCGGTTGATCATCCTCCTTCTTCTTTTGCTTTCCTATAATAGGTACACAACTGATAAACTATCAATGTAAGCTGAAATTTGAGGCATGAATACAAAGAAAGTTGGAAGATGTTGAAGTTACTTCGAATTAATTTTAGAAATGTATTGAAAGAATAGGTCGCCTGCATGATAGTTTATTTTCCCTAACAGAGCCATGTAATTAGTTGTGATGTTACTGAACCTTTATGCGTAACATTTAGTTGAAAGACATTATGTGTTGTTTATAAGTGAAAGTGATTAATGTTATAGTAGCCATGTCCTATTAGTTCTTTACTGTTTTATCAAGAAGCATGTAGGTACTCAATAGTTCTTTCTTCAAAAACAAATGATTTATTCTATGTTTGTTAAGAATATGGTTTGACTAAGGTAAATAGTATATTTCATTTTAGTTTTGTTTTCTCCTTGTTTGTTTATAAATGATAAACACCTGTCAGATGAGTTAAATAGGCCCAAATTGGAATAAGATGGCCCAGGCTGAATTCAACTTCATTAGGCCCGGGCCCCCCTAACTGCCAAACGGAATACCGTCCCTCTTTCCATAAGTCACGTTTGAAACTTAACTATCATAACTCATAAGTATGTAAATATAGTAGGGTTTTTTATTTTACTAGAGACAAACAAAGATAGGAAATCATAGTTTGCTTTTAGGTTTGCCTTTAAATAAAAGGAGATGAGCCTCGTCCAAATAAAACGCAGAAATTGCGGGGCCCTCGCTAGAGGTATATATATTAAATATTTAGATTCTGGGACGGGCTGTTTAGCAAATTTCATGGCTCTTCCTCTAAAAATAATAATGCGCTAGTTCTTTAGGACGCGTCTTAATTAATCTTATTTTATTAAACTCGGGTGACATTTATGTGACCCAAATCCAAATCTCAACGGAATCGAAACGTGTCTCTAATCACGGGTACATTGATTGTGACGTGGTCTGAGATGCATGTCCATGACATTGCAAATTCCTTTTAAAAATAAGAATGAGATGAGCCTCGTCGAATAAAAATACAAAATTTCGGGGCCCTCGGTAAATATTTGCTTTTAAATTGCTTAGACTTCGGGATGGACCGTTTAGCAAAATTTCACGGCCCTACCCAAAGTAAACTATACGCTAGTCGCTTTAGGCGCGTCTTAAATAATTTAATTTTCTTAAACTCGGGTGCACATTTATGTGACCCAAATCCAAATCTCAACGGAGTGGAAATGTGCCAACAACCACGGGTGCATTGATGTGACGTGGTTCGAGATGTATTTCCATGATGTTGCAATTCTTGATAAAAAAAAATAATAATAATAATGACAAAAGTGGTTAAAAGTTAAAATTCGCACATAGGTTCAACATGTAAAAAATCAGATAAACAAGCCGAATATGACAGTTGAGCGACCGTGCTAGAACCACGGAAATTGGGAGTGCCTAACACCTTCTCCCGGGTTAACAGAATTCCTTATCCGGATTTCTGGTTCGCAGACTGTAATACAGAGTCATTCTTTTCCTCGATTCGGAATTAAAATTGGTGACTTGGGACACCCTATATCTCCCAAGTGGCGACTCTGAAATAAACAAACAAATCCCGTTTCGATTGTCCTTTAATTGTAAAAAACTCCTACGCCCCTCGCGGGGTCGGAAAAAGGAGGTGTGACACGTATTTGTGTGCCTAATGTGGATGAACTTCATGAGTTGATTCTAGAGGAGGCCCATAGTTCCCGGTACTCTATTCATCTGGGCGCTGCCAAGATGTATCAGGACTTGCAGAAGCATTATTTGTTGAGGAGGATGAAGAAGGATATTGTGGCATATGTAGCTCGGTGTTTGAATTGTCAGCAGGTAAAGTACGAGCATCAGAGACCTGGTGGTTTGCTTTATAAGATTGAGATTCCTAAATGGAAGTGGGAGCGTATCATTATGGATTTCGTTGTTAGACTCCCACAGACTCAGAGGAAGTTCGATGCAGTATGGGTTATTGTGGATAGGTTGACCAAGTCAGCGTATTTCATTCCTGTGGCAGTTTCTTATTCTTCTGAGCGATTGGCAAAGATTTATATACTTGAGATCGTTCGTCTTCATGGTGTGCCCATGTCTATCATTTCTGACCGAGGTACGTAGTTTACCTCGCATTTCTGGAGGGCAGTACAGCGTGAGTTGGGTATACGGGGGTCAAGTTGAGAACAACATTTTATGCTTAGACAAATGGACAGTCCGAGCGTACCATTTAAATTTTGGAGGATATGCTCCGCGCATGTGTTATTGACTTTGTAGGTTCTTGGGATCAGTTCTTGCCATTAGCAGAGTTTGCCTACAACAATAGTTATCTGTCGAGCATCCAGATGGATCCCTATAAGGCATTATATGGTAGACGTTGTCGGTCACCGGTTGGATAGTTTGAGCTAGAAGATGCTCGATTGTTGGGTACAGATTTAGTGCATGATGCCTTGGATAACGTTAAGGTCATTCAAGATATACTTCGTACAGCTCAGTCCAGGCAAAAGAGTTATGGCGACCGTAAGGTGTGCAATGTGGCATTCATGGTCGGAGAGCAAGTGTTGCTTCGGGTGTTGCCCATGAAGGGCATGATGAGATTTGGGAAGAAGGGCAAGTTAAGCCCTAGGTTCTTTGGGCCTTTTAAGATTCTTGATCTAGTGGGAGAGGTGGCTTACAGACTTGCATTGCCTCCGGGTTTATCAGCAGTGCATCCAATGTTTTATGTGTCCATGCTTCTTAAGTATCACGACGATCCATCGCACGTGTTAGACTCAGCACTGCCCAGTTGGACAAGGACTTGACCTACGAGGAGGAGCAAGTAGCTATTCTAGACTAGCAGGTTCGTCAGTTGAGATCGAAGAATTTCCCTTCAGTTCGTTTATAGTAGAGAGGTCAGCATGTTGAGGCAGCGAATTGGGAGTTTGAGTCCGATATGCAGAGCCATTATCCCCATCTTTTCACCGACTCAAGTACTTTTCTATGTCTGTTCAAGGATGGATGGTTGTTTTAGAGGTGGAGAATGTAATGACCCAAAGAGTCATCTTGTGTTTGAGAATCCAAATTCGAGTTTTGAGGCCTTAAAAACCTCATTTTCTTTTTGCTCGATTTGCGTGCGCATTCCGGGTGTGCTTCCGAAAAGCTTTCATGTGAAATTTAAGAAAAATAATGAATTTGGCCTTTAAAATTGATAATTTAATCACACGAGCAAGTCTGTATGATGTTTTTGGACTTGCGTGCATGTTTAGTTTAAAGCCCCGAGGGCTCGGATGAGTTTTGGATAGGCCACAAGGTGATTTGGACATAGGAAAACTCATATGTGCATCTGGTATTTTTGCACAGGCCTCTAATCTCGCAATTGCGAGAACAGGCCTGTGAAATGCAACATTAGTGTCGCAAATCCGAACCAGGCCTGGGCAGGCCATCCTTGCAATTACGAACTTTTGGATAGAATTTGCGAAGGCCCCTCTGTCGCAAATGCAACATTTTTATTGCAAATGCGAAGGCAACAGAGATTTATAGGGTTCGCAATTGCGAACCCCTGATCGCTGTCGTGCCCCCCTTTTTCCATCGCGGAGTCCGGGTTTTGACATTCATTGGAAACAACTCATTTCCTTTTGGGAATTGGGTATTTGAATTTGAAGAGTCGCCACCTAACGGATTAAGGTGCGTTAGGGCACCTAGAGCAATTAACTCATATAACTAGTTTGCATTACCGGAGATTAGGGTAAGGTCTCAAAATAACCTTGAGGGGAAGGTGTTAGGCATCCCTCGCGGTCCACAATGGTGGGTCCCGACCGAACTCAATTATGTGAATTAGTCATTTACCAGATAAGCAGTCTAAGCATACATTCGGAAATAAAGGAAGTTTAGGCAATCTAAGCACACATATGTAAATAAACGAAGTTTAACTGGTAGGTAGTCTAAGCACACATATGTATAAAAAAAGAAAGGGAAGTCTTAGGTTTGTTAGCCTATAAGATCATATATGTACAATACCTTGTAAGCCTTCCTCAAATAGAGGGGTTACACAGGTCATCATATCCTTTATTACCCATTTAGCCTCCCCTTGGCCATGGCCTAATGTGTTCTAGCAATCTTAAGATGTATCTTATACGTGCACTACCCGTCCCTTTACTTATATAGTCCGGAGGTATTTTGGTCTTCTAGTTATGGTGGGTCTAGACTCTCCTACAGTAATTAAAACGAGAAACTCTAGGCGACATACAAAACATATAAGACTGGACCAAAGATAGAACAATTAAAAGGCACACATTTTATCTCTACAAATAGAGCAAGTAAGTGCACGTCTCGAACAATAGATTTCAGATATTTGAGAAAGAGCCGTAGAACTGGATATCTAGGTGAGCATGACGAGCAGAGGATATGCAATGTTGAGTTAAAGGCAAAAGTGTTGAAGATTAATTCAGTTTGCCTACTGAATTTTAGAACCTGTTAAATCTAGACAGTCACAATAAGCAAAGCAGTTTCACAGTTTATTAACCATTGATTACCTATGGGCTTGCCTAGGCGTGGATTAACAGTAACATGTCATCTAGACATTAATGAAAGACCATAATTCTGAATCAGTAATTGGCAAACATGTTTTTTATTGAACCTTTATGTTGTCTAAGTGTTGAAGAATGATAACAGGCATTATAGAACCGGTTTCACACTTTAATATCTAAGAGTATGATGTCTAAGTGTTGAGATTATTTTTATGCGTATTCCTTATAGGCTAGGTGACAACAGATTTTTTACGTGTTCAAACTATAGGCATGGTTTTAGACAAATGCAGTAAAAATCCTAGAAACGTGGTCTTTAATGCATATAGAGCAGTTGTTGAACGTGATAATTAAGGCAGAATTGATAAATGACCCGAGAACAAAGATTTTAATGCAAGTAAGAGAATGCAGAATGGAAGTTTCAAACAGATAGTGTGGTGATCCTATAAGCATGTTTTCTAATACACGTAACAATTCGGTAGGAATGACCTCTAACTCTTACATATAATCATAACAATCTTATGAGGACGGTTTCTAATGTAGACAATCATAATGGTCCTATGAGCAAGGTTTCTACCTAATTCCCACAAAAGATATATAAAAGTCCCTCCCTTTTACTAATTTCCCCAATATCTATTTACAAGAAGTTATTATTACAAACCAACACTAATAATGAATTACATAAGTGGAATTACTACAATTATGGGGAGCCTGAATATAGGCCCAAAAGATACATCTGGCAGGCCAGCCTTCAACCAGTCCACAAATGCCATAATCTCATAATTCATCTAATAAGATCCTGTTGTGTCAAAATTCCCAAGGGCCTCAAGGACCCCGGGCAATGCTCACACTAGGAAAACCTTCAAAGTAACCCTTTGTGAGCAAGCTTGGAAAGCCAACTCCAGTGTATCAAAGTTTAGATGAGCCTCAAGGACTCCTAAGCAATGCTTACACTGGAGGGGCATGACCTTAGGTGTTCTAACAATAGGAGTAGTGTTTGAAAATAGAAAAAGTTTTATGAAAATAGTTTAAAAGTAAACAGAGTTATTGCAGCACTCTGAAGCAAAGGTTTCAGCTATCAAACAACAAGCAGAAAACATGGTCACAAAGTTTCAAAGCAAAGATTCCCACTGCCTAGATTTAGCTTAGTTCATTAGTTAACTCTAGGTGGCAGATAGCAAACAACCACACAAAGAGGGGAGCAGGGGTTGGGGAGTCATATTGGTCATAAGAAATAAGCATGAGTCTAGTTTATATGGGTACACATAAGTCTAACTAAAGCAGGAACAAACATTGAGAGAAGGACACCCATAGATTCAACCAGACAGAGGCAGGCAAGTTATTGTAGTCAACATAGAATAAAACATATGATGGTAGTAGCCATATAGGTTTGATCAATACAAAAGAAAGGGCATGCTTAATTATAAGGAATCATACAGGTTAAGTCGAATAGCAGGAAACATGCAACATAATTGAATGGCAATACATATGCTGACTAAGAACAAGAGGCATGAAACACATAGGTTTAGTTAAAGATAGACAGGCTAATCTAGAAGATCCCACTGGTTTAGTAACATAAAAGAGACATGCTGGGAATTGGAAATACACAAATTAAATTCATATAGAGGTTTGCACGATAGTAAAGTGGGAGCATACCAGTTAGAGAAGCAAAAGTAGAAAGTAAAGTAGCAGGATTCAAAGATTGTCTACTTTACTAGAAAGCCAGGAAAATAAGACCTCACAGAAAGTATAGAACTTAGCCGGAAAAGCAGGTGCGAACCCTAACAAAGATTAATTAGGGAAAAACCACAAAAATACTGGATTTAACAAGAAAAACTGTTTAAGTCCAAAAGATAGAGTAAACTAACACGGCTGGTATCACAAAAATACCCAAAATTGAAGCAAAGATTGAAGGAACCAAATAGAATCAACTAGGGTTTACATATTCTTGCCCAAATCAGTCACGAAGACGAAAGAATAATTAATCAAACAATTAAAAGTCAGAAAAACCTTTGAAAAACAATTTGGGATGAACCCTAGTTTAGGAAGAGTGATTAAAAATTGGAATAATCAATTAAAACAAAGATTTTTTGAGGGAAATCACTTAATAACTAGTATTATATTTTACTAGTTGATTTTACTTCAAATCAACTAGTAAAATATAATCTTTGCAAAATTAATAAAAGAATGCTTAGAAGTAAATACAGAATACCCCATAATCATCCCAGAACCCGGTGTCACAAGTGCATGAGAAATTTCAAGGAAACAATGTAATATAATAACTGTCCGGAATACAAATTTGGACAGTAGAGAAAATACAATACAATTCTCTAAAGGAGACTCTGCTGGCTACGGACCATTTCGAGAAATGCAGCTCACCTAATTCCCCGTATCAACCATGCCGCGGCGTCAAACTAGCCACAAGACAAACATGTGCCTATGCAACAAAAATGCACAGCAAGCGTAGTATGAGTACAAAGACAACGTGTATCCAGTAAGTATCCCGTCTAACCTCAAAGAAGTAGTGACAAGAGGTCGACTTCGACACTTACTAGTGGTCCAACAATATGATAATATGACATAATAAATAGGCCTGTTTTATAGAAATAACAACAAACTCGGAACAGGAACATAGCTAAGCAATTCTTTCGTTAATATTAAAGGACGCCCAAAACACTTTCTTCATCTAAAACGGGTGATCTCTCAACAATGAATTTATACAAGTCATAAGAAGGATTTTCTTTTATATTATCGCACATAATTTCCACCAAAGACATTCAGCTCGATCCAACATAAATGTAAATTGTGCACTACCGAGGGTTGAACGGCGCGAACCATAGATGCATCTATTTCCCTTCTCGCGAATCATACATGCGACGCAGTCCCCGCTCGTGAATCATACATGTGACGCGTTCGAATATAAATGTAAGAAAATACCCGCTCGTGAATCATACCCGCAATGCGGTCAAATATAAACTTAAGAAAATACCCCGCCCGCGAATCATACCTGCGACGCGGTCACATAAATATTTAATAATAAAAATAATATCTCTTTCTTAATTCTTTTCAGAATATTGGAAATTCGACTTCGAACTTTTTAAGGAATTTACCTCGCTCGCGAAACGTACATGCGACGCGGTTACACATAGATTTCTTGAGTTATTATAATATTTCTCAATTCTTTCGAAAGTACGAAGTTTAATGGAAACATTTAAAATCTTAAATTCCTTAGTTCAAACCCCTTTCAACACAATTATTACGATACTCTGATCTTGTTTCTTCTCAAGGCAAACTATAACATAATTTAACAACAAGATCAACAAAGCATGATGTAAGCCTAAAACTACCCGGACATAAGCATGATAGTAGCTATGCACGAACTCTCGTCACCTCGTGCATACGTAGCCCCCACAAATAGTAGCACATATTCAATTATTTCACCTACGCCCTTCCGAAGACTCAAATCGATGCACAACGCTCCAAAAATACCCAATAATTATGTAAACCCATTAATATATGTTCAATTACTCATTATAATCCAATTTATAAGCTTTCCTACACCCGATCAAAAAGTTGACAAAATTGCCCTCCGGCCCATAACCTCACGAACTCAAATATATAATTTACTCTCAATTTCATGCCCCAATTCATGATAAAAATCCAAAATATCAATTTCTAGGTGTTCTACTAAAAACCCACAATTTCTACTAATTTTCATGCTCAAATCCATATATAATCCATGTATTTAACTCATAATAGATGGGAATCACCTACCTTGATATAGATGATGAAGATGGAGCTCCAAAATCGCTCCAAGACTGGCTCCCATGGAGGAAAATGAAATGAAAATGGCCAAGATCCCGTTTAAAACAACTAACTGCCCAGAAAAATCCTTCTTCGCGAATGTGGAAATACCCTTGCGTTCGCGAAGGACAAACATGCACACATCAGAATTTCCCTTTCGCGTTCGCGGTCCCACAGCCGCGTTCGCGAAGGCTTAGCACTTCCAGGCCCGCTCCCTTCTTTCTTCGCGTTCGCGAGCACTGCATCGCGCTCGCGTAAGCTTAACAAGTCCTTGCTTCGCGTTCATGTCCTCTGTCTCGCGTTCGCGAAGGCCAAACCAGTAGCCCCAAATATTTCCTCTTCGCGAACGTGGGACTTGCTTCATGTTCGCGTTGAAGGAAACTAGACACCAACAATCAGCAACAACTTTTCATCCAAATTCAATCCGAAACCACCCCAAAACACACCCGAGGCCCTCGGGACCCCATCCTATCCCACCAACCAGTTCCAAAACATAATGCAGACTTGTTCAAGGCCTTAAATCACATATAACAACACTAAAATCATGAATCGCACTCCAATTCAAGCTTTATGAACCTTAGAACTTCAAACTTCTACATTCAATGTCGAAACCTATCAAATCATATCCGATTGACCTCAAATTTTGCATACAAGTCATATTTGACATCACAGACCTATTCCAACTTCCGGAATCCGATTTCGACCCCGATATCAAAATCTCCATCTCCGGTCAAATTTCTCAAAAACTTTCAAATTCCTAACTTTAGCCAAATGACTCCAAAATGACCTACGGACCTCCAAATCCACTTATGATCGCGCTTCCAATACCAGAATCACCATACAGAGCTATTTCCAGACTCAAAATCCCAAATGGACATCAATAACACTGAAATGCACTTTAACTCCAAACTTATGGAATTCTTCCAAAATGCTAATTTCCACAATAGGCGCTGAAATGCTTTCGGGTCATCCAAAACCCGATCCAGACATACGCCTAAGTCCAAAATTATCATACGAACCTGTTAGAACCTTAATTCCCAATTCCGAGGTCATTTACTCAAAAATTTAATATTAGTCAATTCTTTCAACTTAAAGCTTCCGAAATGAGAATTCTCTTCCGAAATGAAGCTGTTCACAGACTCAAACTGCTGAACGATACACTAGAGCTCAAAACAACCTGTCGGGTCATTACATTATTATTTAAAAACCCTCATTATTATGATATTGTATTATTATTAAATTATTATTATTTCCTCTACAAAAAATATTAATTTGGTGTACCTGCAAAAAATACACATTCTTATGTATATGTAATACCTTTTAAGAAATTAACACGGGGTTCAAATGTCACGACAATGGGTTCAAATGGCACTACTTCATACAGACAACAAAATATCTCCGATAATATGTGGACTGTTATAATACTTGGTGCATCGAGAAAATTTCATTTAAATCATCTTTGTAGATTGAAAAGTAAACTAAATTTTGTGCATGTACTTTTCACTGATATTTTTTATGCACGTATCATTCTAATGATATGTGCAAAGCACATGCACAAAACAAGTACCACTCAATTTGAATCATTAAAAAATTGTATGCCAAGACAAATGAATTTGTAAGTACAATTTATTGCATATGAAGGATAAACATGGATTAGAATTGAAACAATCAGTGAAATCCAATAGATTTGAAAGTTATTCCGAGCCCTTGGTGCTATAGATTTTTCCTTTTCTTAGTCCCTCATCCTTGTTAAGATTTAGAATACAATCAAATCACCATCTTTAGAAGCAAAAATAACGAAGAAGGCATGTTGTTAGTGTAGCAATAAAAACAGTTTTGTCACTACCTATGATGACCCAAAGGGTCATCTTGTGTTTGAGAATCCGAATCTGGGTTTCGATGACTTAAAAACCTCATTTTCTTTCTCCTCAATTTGCGTGCACAGTCCGGGCGCATTTTCGGAAAGCTTTCATGTGAATTTTAAGAAAAATAATGAATTTGGCCTTTAAAATTGATAAAAGTTGATTTCGGTCAATATTTTTGGTAAACGGACCAAGACCCTTGATTTGACGGTCTCGTAGGGTCCATACTAAAATATGGAACTTAAGCGTATGCCCGAAATCGAATTTCGAGGTTCTTAGCCCGAGGAAAGAATTCTTTTAAAAAAATTATTTGCTGAAAAATATAAAGACTTTTGGATATGATATCATGTGTGATCTTGATGGTATGAGGCTCGTATTTTGGTTTTGGAGCCCGGTCTAGGTTTAAAATAATATTTAAGTCGAATCTGTAAAATTTGGTAAGAAGTGGAGTTGATTTGATATAAATCGGACCCTAGGTTGAGGAAATGGAAAATTTGAACTATCTTATGAATTTCATGAATTTGAGGTTAAATTCATAGTTGTTGATGTTATTTTGATGATTTAATCGCATGAGCAAGTCCGTATGATGTTTTTGGACTTGCATACATGTTTGGTTTGGAGCCCCGAGGGCTCAGGTGAATTTTGGATAGACCACAGGGTGATTTGAACTTAGGAAAATTCAGCCATGCATCTGGTATTTTTTGCACAGGCTCTGATCTCGTAATTGTGAGATCAGGCTTTGCAATTGCAAAGTGAACAGGCCTGGGAAATGCAATATTAGTGTCGCAAATGCGAACCAGGCCTGGGCAGGCCATCCTCGCAATTGCAAGCTTTTGACCGGAATTTGCGAAAGCCCCTAGGTCGCAAATGTGACATTTTCATCGCAAATGCGAAGGCAACAAAGATTTATAGGGTTCAAAATTGCGAACCCCTGATCGCAATTGTGATATCTGCGGCCTGTTAATTGAGATTTCAGATGGGATTTTCATCATTTTTCAAATTCACTCAAACCCTAAACATCCCTAGGCGATTTTTCAAAGCCCCAAACTTCTCCAAATCATAGGTAAGTGATTTCTAACTCATCTTCTTCAATCTAATTCATCTTTTTACATCATTTCACTTCAAAATCTAGGGGTTTTCATAGAAAATTGGGTGTTCTTAGGTAGAAATTACGATTTTCAAATTTTGGGGATTTGGACCTCAATTTGAGGTCGGATTTCAAAACCAATTGCATATTTGGGTTCGTGGGTGAATGGGTAGTCGGGTTTTGGTTCGAACTTCGAGTTTTGACCAAGCGAGCCCGGGGTCGGTTTTTGACTTTTTGGGGAAAACATTGGGAAATCTATATTTATGCATTAGAATTGGTTTATTTAGCATTTATTAATGTTATTAAGTAATTTATGACAAGATACAAGAGGATTGGAAGTGGAACCAAGAGGTAAAGCAGTAATTGAGGCTTGACTTTTGGCCGTGGAATCGAGGTAAGTGTTTGGTCTAACCTTAGCTTGACAGAATATGTGTTGTGTCTTATTTGCTACGTGTTAGGGTGAGTACGACGTATAGGTGTGGTGACGAGTATCTATACGTTGTTGTCGAACATGCAAGTGAGTCTTAAACAGTGATTGTTGTGATTCTTATTATGTACTATTCATGCTTAAATTGATGATTATCCATATTGAACAAGACTTATGATATTTCTTGGTAATTGACCATTGTTGATTATTGACTCAAGTTGAGACTTATTCTGTGAAGTTAACTGTTGAAACGAGATTGGTTATAGTTGATTCCCTTAACGGGACGTTATTGTTTCTATTGTTGATTCCCTTGCCGAGACGGTATTATTTCCATTGTTTTGCAAGGATGCTATTATTTCTATTGTTTGGGTGAGGAAGAGTGTAAAACACAAAGGATGATGTCGTGCATGATATTGTGAGTGAGTATTAATGCACGAAGGGTGATGCCGTGCTAATATTGTGAGTGTTAATGCACGAAGGGTGATGTCGTGCCGATATTGTGAGTGATAATGAATGAAGGGTGATGTCGTGCCATTATTTGAGAGTTAATGCATGAAGGCTGATGTCGTGCCATGATTAAGAGAGTTAATGCATAAAGGGTGATGCCGTGCCATTTATGCTGTTTCTCGTGGTGAGAACTGAGAGTAAAAGCACGAAGAGTGATGTCGTGCACGTGTTACTGTTTCATTATTCTTGTTGATACAAATATGGTGTTCATTATTGCTTCTCTATTGAATTACTGTTAGAATTTGATTTTCCCTGTAGCATGTTTCCCCTTCCCATCTTTCTCTGTTAATTCCTGTTATTATTGTTTTATTCGTATATGATTTAACTGCACATGTTTATATGGTTGTCGTGTCCTAGCCTCGTCACTACTTTGCCGAGGTTAGGCTTGACACTTACCAGTACATAGGGTCAGTTGTACTGATACTGCACTCTGCACTTTCTGAGTAGATTTCGGTGCCGAATCCTGTGAATAGATTCGAGGTTGCTGCCTTCGGTCCAGGGAGACCAAGGTAGATCTGCTGGCGTTCGCAGAGCCTGAAGTCCCCCTTCCCGCTTTAGTTTTTTGTTGTCTCTTATATTTCGAGAACAGTTGTACTTCTTTTAGACTTGTATTTGTAGTAAATATTAGTCGTTCGTGGATTGTGACACCAGATCTATGGGATAGTTATGTATATGAGTTATGGCACTGTTAAATCATTTTCCGTATTTCTTAATTATCTTGCTTTAATTAATATCTGTTCTTGTTGAATTAATAATAATGGTAGTAAAATTGTAATTATCAGCTTGCCTAGCTTTCACGAGTAAGCGCCATCACGACCCTCGAAGGAGGGGAAATCCGGGTCATATCAAGTTGGTATCAGAGCACTAGCTTTCCTAGGTTTCACAATTCATGAACAAGCTAGGTAGAGTCTGAGGGATCGGTACAGAGACATCTGTGCTTATCCCTAGAAGCTACAAAGTTTAGGAATAACTTCACATATATTCTTCTCAGTCGTGCGATTTGACTTCTCAATGCTAATTGAACCCTCTACTCTTGTTCTTTTACGGATGGCAAGGTCATATATCGATTCGTCAGCTGAGCAGCTACATAGACCGGTGACAGATCAGCTATGTCTTCTGATGCTTTGTGGAGGTTGGACAAGTTCACCAAGCTTTTTACTACTACCTATCACAGTACATCTTCAGAGGATCCCCAGGACTATTTGGACAACTGTCATGAGGTTCTACGGAACATGGGGATAGTAGAGACCAATGGGGCTGACTTTGCTGCTTTTCGTTTGTTAGGTTCCGCCAAGACTTGGTGGAGAGACTATTGTGTTGGCTAGACCAGCTGGGTCACCAGCTTTGACTTGGGATCAGTTCTCTCAGCTATTTCTAGAGAATTTTCTTCCTATCACTCAGAGAGAGGACTATCGGAGGTAGTTTGAACGTCTCCAGTAGGGTTCTATTATTGTCGCTCAGTACGAGGCCAGATTTATTGCCTTGGCCCATCATGATCTTCTTATACTTCCCACCGAGAGAGAGAGGGTGAGGAGGTTTATTGAGGTACTAACTCAGCCTATCAGATTGCAGATGGCTAAGGAGATAGGGAGTGAGATTTCTTTCCAGGATGCAACCAATGTGGCCCGACGAGTCGAGATCGTTCTATCACAAGGGAGTGGTCAGGGGTCTGACAAGAGGCCCCATCATTCGGGCAGGTTCAGTGGTGCCTCATTTGGAGGCAGGGATGCTTTTGGTAGGGGCCATCCTCCTAGGCCATTTACTTCAGCACTTCAGACTTCTCACTGTGCCCAGGTGGCCGTGGTTCTCAAATGTAGTACTCTTATCAGCTACCCTACAGTACACCACCAGCTCCTCTTAGTGCACCTCTGCTCCAAAGTTTTTAGGGTGGTTGCTCAGGCCGTCAGGTTTAGTTTCAGGGTCAGCAGTCTCAACAACTGAGGTTTTGTTATACATGTGGTGATCCAAGGCACATTGCTAGATTTTTCCCTCGAGCATCAAGCAGTTCTCAGCATCAGGGTTCTCGTGCCAAGGTTCCGGCACTGGGTGTTCCACCGCCCGCTCGTCCAGCTAGAGGTAGGGGTCAGACTGCTAGAGGTGGAGGTCGATGTGTTAGAGGTGGAGGTCAGACCGCTAGAGGTAGAGGCCAGCAAGTAGGAGGCCTTCCCAACGACGTAGTTCAGAGTGGTGGGGCCCAGCCCCGATGTTATACTTTCCCAGACAGGCCTGAAGCTGAGGTATCTGATGCCGTTATTACATTTATAGTTTCAGTTTGTAGTAGAGATGCTTCAGTTCTATTTGATCCAGGGTCTACATACTCCTATGTGTCATCTTATTTTGCTACATATTTGGTTGTGCCTCGTTATTCTTTTAGTGCTTCGGTATATGTGTCCACACCGGTGGGTGATTCTATTGTCGTAGATCGTGTTTATTGCTCGTGTGTGGTTATTATTGGGGGTCTTGAGAACCGTGTAGATCTCCTAATTCTTGATATGGTCGATTTTGATGTCATTTTGGGTATGGATTTCTTATCACCTTATCATGCCATATTGTACTGTCATGCCAAGACTGTAACCTTAGCCTTGCCGGGGTAGCCTCAATTAGAGTGGAGAGGATGGTCATTCTACCTGCAGGGTTGTTTCTAATATGAAAGCTCGACATATGGTCGAGAAGGGGTGTTTGGCTTATTTGGCTTATGTTCGTGATTCTAGTGCTAAGGTTCCTTCTATGGATTCTGTGCCAATTGTTCGGGAGTTTCCAGAGGTGTTTCCTGCAGACCTATTGGGGATGCCACCCGACAGGGATATTGACTTTTGTATTGATTTGTCTCTGGGCACTCAGCCCATTTCTATTCCGCCATATCGTATGGCCTCACCATAGTTGAAAGAATTGAAGGAGGAATTGTAAGATTTGCTTGATAATGTCTTTATTAGGCCCAATGTCTCGCCTTGTGGTGTGCCAGTGTTGTTTGTTAAAAAGAAGGATGGATCGATGAGGATGTGTATAGATTATTGGCAGTCGAACAAAGTCACCATCAAGAACAAGTATCCATTGCCGAGGATTGATGATTTATTTGATTAACTTCAGGGTTCCAAAGTGTTTTTGAAGATTGATTTGAGATCTGGCTACCATTAGTTGAGGATTAGGGCATCCTATGTCCCTAAGACAGCTTTTCAGACTCGATATAGGCATTAAGAGTCCTAGTAATGTCATTTGTGTTGACAAATGCCTAAACAACATTTATGGATTTGATGAACCTAGTGTTCAAGCCATACGTGGATTCCATTGTGATTGTTTTCATTGATGATATCTTGATCTATTCCCGCAGTCGAAAGGAGCATGAGCAGCATCTTCGAGTCGTTCTCTAGACTCTGAGAGATAGTCAGTTATATGCTAAGTTTTGAAATGTGAGTTTTGGTTGCGTTCAGTTGCATTCTTGGGTCATGTTGTATTAGCAGAGGGTATTCAGGTGGATCCTAAGAAGATTGAGGCAGTCAAGGAATGGCCTAGACCCGCATCAGCTATAGAGATCCGGAGTTTCTTGGGTGTGGTAGTTTATTACCGTTGATTTGTGGAGGGGTTTTCATCTATAGTAGCCCCGATGACTAGGTTTACCCAGAAGGGTGCCCAGTTCTGGTGGTCGGACGAGTGTGAGGCGAGCTTTCAGAAGCTCAAGACAGCTTTGACTACGTGGCCGGTGTTAGTATTGCCCACAGGTTCAGGGCCATATACAGTATATTATAATGCATCTCGTATTGGACTTGGTGCGGTGATGATGCAGAATGACAAGATTATTGCATATGCTTCGCGTCAGTTGAAGGTTGACGAGAAGAACTATTCATGAATTGGAGCTAGCAGCCATTGTTCATGCACTGAAGATTTGGAGGCATTATTTATATGGCGTGTCATGTGAGGTGTTCACAGATCACAAGAGTTTGCAATACTTGTTCAAGTAGAAGGTCCTAAATTTGAGGCAGAGGAGGTGGTTGGAGCTATTGAAAGACTATGATATCACCATCTTTTATCATCCTGGGAAGGACAATGTAGTGGCCGATGCTTTGAGTAGGAAGTCAGCTAGTATGGGCAGCCTTGTGTATATTCTAGTCGGTGAGAGACCGCTTGCTTTGCGCGTTTAGGCTTTAGCCAATCAGTTCGTGAGGTTGGATGTTTCTGATCCCAGCCATGTTCTAGATTGCACAGTCACTCGTTCTTCATTATTTGAGCGTATGAGAGATCGATAATATGATGATCCTCATTTGCTTGTCCTTAGAGACACAATGCAGGGTCGTATTGTGAGCACGTGATTTTTGCTTCACAAAAATTACTCCAAAAGAAATCAAAAAATAAAACAAAATCCATCTGTGTACAATTTTTAGAATTTACGTGACATTTTGGTAATTATTTGGTCCGTAAATGCTTGCCGTTATTGTGATTGGTATAAATATATATATATATATATATATATATATATATATATATATATATATATATATATATATATATACGAGTATATAATACATGTTGCCTGCACATTCAAGATCTAATTGCGCATTGTGGAGTCGATTAAACCATATTTTATTTTAAAAGAAAGAAAATCACAAAAATATACATTTTTGTGTCTTGTCATTTATGTGTGCCGTGGTGTAATTTTATTTTTTTAATTAATTAAATGTTTGACCTTGTGTGTTAATTGTTGTTAAGGTGTAACATTGTTGTAGGCTAATTTTGGTTTTACAAAATTATTTTTAGAATTTTGTTGATTACTAATTAAAGTAGGAAAAAAGAAGAGAGTTGAAAATAGTAAAGAATACCCAGATTTGAGCCCAAAATTGAGCTGAAAATCAAGCCCAAATAGCACCAAAAAAATCAGCCCAAGTCAGTCAGCCCAGAAGACCCGTCTCCCGCGCCCATCAAACGACGTAGTCTGATACCAGAACTACGTCGCTTCGATGGCAGTCATCCCAGCCGTCCATCTAGCCCTCATCCAACGGATGCAATCAGTACCTATATCCAAAAGCCTGACCCGACCCATTCCCATACCCGGTCTCACCCACCACTACTCCAAACGATGCCGTTTCACCTTAAGTGAAAGATCCTGGCCATAGATCCAACTCGATCCAACGGCCAGGATCTAGTCCTTTACCCCCATATATAAACCTAACCTAACACCCCGCGCCCCAAACCGGACCCCCCCTTTCACCCACTATTCACCATCGTCCCCAGAGCCCCCTCCTCTCAAACCTTAGCAGCCTTAGGTTTCCCTCACTGTAAACCCGGCCACCCGGACTCCGATGGCCCCCAAAACAACACCCCTGATACACCCAACCACCCTGAACACGAATCCACCAACCGTTTACCTCGAATCACCCTGCAACTTCTCGAATCTTCAATCGAAGATTCGAGCAACAAGCAGATCTACACCCACCAACCCCAAACTCACACCACGACACCTCCTGACCTCCATCACCCCCTGAATGACCTTGGTTCCGTTGGAGTCAGTTTTGATTTCAAATCCGTGAGGTAATTTTTCCCTTTTTCTTTTGTTCTCCTATAGATTCTACCTGTTTTTCATGTTTAGTTTGTTTTGTTTCCGATTTTTTGTCAATACTGTAAACCCTGAGATAGTGTTAAGTTTGTTTTGGTGTTTATTTGATTACCTGTTGTATATTATAGTTTGTATAGTCGTTTAAACAAGTGTCGTCAATTAATGTGCTTGAAATTAGATGAAAACATGACAGTAGCTTATTAACACCCTCCATGTATACTTGCCAGGACAATAGCTCATCAAATCCCTGAGGTAATTTTTCCCTTTTTCTTTTGTTCTCCTATAGATTCTACCTGTTTTTCATGTTTAGTTTGTTTTGTTTCCAATTTTTTGTCAATACTGTAAACCCTGAGATAGTGTTAAGTTTGTTTTGGTGTTTATTTGATTACCTGTTGTATATTATAGTTTGTATAGTCGTTTAAACAAGTGTCATCAATTAATGTGCTTGAAATTAGATGAAAACATGACAGTAGCTTATTAACACCCTCCATGTATACTTGCCAGGACAATAGCTCATCTAAATCTCTATACTTCCCAATATGACCAACTCATACCATTTTGATTGACACCCTTGTTGATGGTGTTTGAATCCTTGTTTGAACTTAGTTTAGGAACTAAATATAGCTACAGAAAATCTGACAGACCAACCTAAAATCAGTATTGAGTTTAAGCTAATTAGCTAAGTAGTCAGTGATTATTATCTAAATTCAGGAGAGTTTATATACTGACTATTAAAGTTAGGGTAGTACAGTAATATACAAGGTTTAAGGGGTAATCCTGGGAATTTAGTAACATACTAACAGGCTGTTAAGGATGGGATCTGCTTAGAGGGTCACTCATTAAGCTTATTTTAATGACAATAGGGTACTGAAATAGGATTAAACTAATGCAATAGTGGGGAACCAAACTTGGTAGCATGGGGGTGATTAAATATTATAGGCTGCCCATACCTTTGGGCAGAAAACACATGCTAGTAGGCTGTCAAGAGGATGGGCTTTGGGGAGTTTTGATTAGTTTAAAGGAATTATGGGCAGGAAAAGGCTGAAGGAATCAAGGCAGCCTGGGGGCCTGCCATTTCTGCCTATAAATAGGCTTATTTAGAATAAGAAAGGGGCTGGTCTTCCAACTTTGAGAGGTCAGTTTAGTATTGAGAGCATACGTTGGAAGATTATTAAGGGTTAGAGAGAAAAGGATAAAAAGAAAAGATTACACATCAGAGTTAAAAAGAGTGCTGGTTTTTTTTCTGCACAGAACAAACAGAAATCACTGTGTTTTCTGCACCTGTTTCTTTCTCTGCTTTGGTCTGGTTTGGGTGGGCACACTGTTGGTTTTCAGTTATCTTCCTTGGTTCTTTACTTGCTGAAAAGTGCTCCACTTAAGTATTTTGGTTCTCTTTTGGATTGAAAGTCCACTGGTTATTTGCTGTTTGTTTCTTCTGAGTTTTCTGCTGGGTTTTTCACTTAAGTTGCTGCTGAATTTTGGTCTATTGTTGGGCTGTCCCTGTTGCTGCTGTTGCTGTGTTGTTGTATATTGTTTCGGCTGATCATCCTCCTTCTTGTTTTGCTTTCCTATAACAGGTACACAACTGATAAACTATCAATGTAAGCTGAAATTTGAGGCATGAATACAAAGAAAGTTGGAAGATGTTGAAGTTACTTCGAATTAATTTTAGAAATGTATTGAAAGAATAGGTTGCCTTCATGATAGTTTATTTTCCCTAACATAGCCATGTAATTATTTGTGATGTAACTGAACCTTTATGCGTAATATTTAGTTGAAAGACATTATGTGTTGTTTACAAGTGAAAGTGATTAATGTTATAGTAGCCATGTCCTATTAGTTCTTTACTGTTTTATCAAGAAACATGTAGGTACTCAATAGTTCTTTCTTCAAAAACAAATGATTTATTCTATGTTTGTTAAGAATATGGTTTGACTAAGGTAAATATTATATCGCATTTCAGTTTTGTTTTCTCCTTGTTTGTTTATAAATGGTAAACACCTGTCAGATGAGTTAAATAGGCCCAAATTGGAATAAGAGTGGCTCAGGCTGAATTCAACTTCATTAAGCCCGGGCCCCCCTAACTGCCAAACGGAATACCGTCCCTCTTTCAATAAGTCACGTTTGAAACTTAACTATCATGACTCATAAGTATGTAAATATAGTAGGGTTTTTCATTTTACTAGAGACAAACAAAGATAGGAAATCATAGTTTGCTTTTAGGTTTACCTTTAAATAAAACTAGATGAGCCTCGTCCAAATAAAACGCAGAAATTACGGGGCCCTCGCTAGAGGTATATATATTAAATATTTAGATTCTGGGACGGGCCGTTTAGCAAATTTCACGGCTCTTCCTCAAAAAATAATAACGCGCTAGTTCTTTAGGACGCGTCTTAATTAATCTTATTTTCTTAAACTCGGGTGCACATTTATGTGACCCAAATCCAAATCTCAACGGAATCGAAACGTGTCTCTAATCACGGGTACATTGATTGTGACGTGGTCCGAGATGCATGTCCATGACGTTGCAAATTCCTTTTAAAAATAAGAATGAGATGAGCCTCGCCGAATAAAAATACAAAATTGCGGGGCCCTCGGTAAATATTTGCTTTTAAATTGCTTAGACTTCGGGATGGACCGTTTAGCAAAATTTCACGGCCCTACCCAAAGTAAACGATACGCTAATCGCTTTAGGCGCGTCTTTAATAATTTAATTTTCTTAAACTCGGGTGCACATTTATGTGACCCAAATCCAAATCTCAACAGAGTGGAAATGTGCCAACAACCACGGGTGCATTGATGTGACGTGGTTCGAGATGTATTTCCATGATGTTGCAATTCTTGATAAAAATAAAAATAAAAATAATAATAATAATATTGGCAAAAGCGGTTAAAAGTTAAAATTCGCACATAGGTTCAACATGTAAAAAATCAGATAAACAAGCCGAATATGACAGTTGAGCGACCGTGCTAGAACCACGGAACTCGGGAATGCCTAACACCTTCTCCCGGGTTAACAGAATTCCTTATCCGGATTTCTGGTTCGCAGACTGTAATATAGAGTCATTCTTTTCCTCTATTTGGGATTAAAATTGGTGACTTGGGACACCCTATATCTCCCAAGTGGCGACTCTGAAATAAAAAAACAAATCCCGTTTCGATTGTCCTTTAATTGGAAAAAACTCCTACGCCCCTCGCGGGGTCGGAAAAAGGAGGTGTGACATCTCTGGCGACTCTGCTGGGGATTAAATATTTTGCCCAGAACCACTGGTTCAGGGTTAGAAATTCGAGCTTAGATGAATTATTATATTTGGCTTTATTTATTATCTGATCCTATTACATGTTTTGGCCTAAATGTGCAAAATGATGCTTTTTACTGCTTTGATATTATTTGAACTGTACATATAAACTGTGCCGAAACCTTCTCTTCTTACCTCTAGGGATGTGCTTACTGGTTAAGACTCCCTATTTTGTTAGTGTCATACCCTGAATAAAAGAGGCTCGGAAAGTTTCTAAGCCGGCTGGCCTTTTGGTCCTGGAAAGGAGCTCCTTCCTCAGCTCGAGTTGTCCGCTCGGGTACACTGTCTAGAGCAAAGACCCAGGTTTCGAACATAGAATAACGTGACTTCATGTCGGATCCATAGTAGGAACGCTTATTTGCATCATATTGCATTTGACTTAGGGGACTCAACACAGGGGTTGGGTTCGTCTAGGACTAGCAACCTGAAATGGAAAAAGACCATCCTGCTGCATCATGTGTGTTGTACGCATTTATTTGCTTCAGATCTGCATGCTGACCGGTTTCTGAAATCAAGAATTCTTGAAAAATAAAGAGGAGAAAAATAGCAGTGCAGGGAGATAACTACTTTTTAGAAAATAAAACCAATGTCCGAGTAGTATCAAAACCCTACCGAAATTTTGAAAAAAAAAAATGAAAATGTTTTTTTTAGTTTGAAAAAAAAAACCTTGTTTACAAGTCTAGTTTGTGTTGGGATAACTACGCTGGTTTGATTTTCATATGGTGTGAGATACGTAGGCAACCCTCGTCGGGTCCAACCTCCCATTTTGCAAAAAATTAATAAGTGATAAAAATGTCAAAAGTTTTATTTCTCTGTCATAGAGTCGGGTGATGCCGTTTATATCAAAAATAGTCAAATGTTCCCAAAAGGAACTCCGGAAGGCTGCCTTTGTATAAACGACCACTTCTCAAAATCTTCGTCCCTGAAGTGCTGAGAGGTCGTGTTCAGAAATCCTTTTTAAGAAAAATGATCATAAGTTTTTTTTGTTTTGTTAAATAAATTTCGTTTGTTAAATCTTATTAATAAATGTGCAGAATGAGCACGACTCAAAGTGAACCCTTTTCCATCATGAATAAAATTCCCCTCCAATTGCGACTCTGGTGGAATGATTTAGGTAAGGAAGGGCATGACGAAATCAAGAAACATCTGAAAGGTCTCACGAGTTTGTTGGATATCAGGCCGTGGGGAGATATTATAAGGGCACTGGTCCCTCACTAGGACCCTGCGCACAATGTCTTCCACTTCTCAGACTTTGAACTTACCCCAACTTTAGAGGAAATAGCAGGGTACATCGGCAGTGCTGAGGCTCCATTGAGGCATAAATACCTGGTTGCTCCAAGAGCCGTGGCGGTACACCGATTTTTGGACTCATTAAAGATAGTCAGAACAATTCATAACCCTGACTTGGCAAAAGGTTTTTGCACTATAAGTTTCATATACCAAAGATATGGTCACATAGGAGGATTCGACAAGCCAGAAAACAAGTTGTGCATCAAAAGTAACCGTCGAAAGTGGGATGAACATAGACGGGTTGCTTTTATGATAACTTTCTTAGGGCTCTTAGTATTCCCAAGAAAAGATGGGAATATCGACATAAAGATAGCGGGGGTCGTCAGTACTTTGCTCACGCAGAAAGATAGCACGCTGGCGCCCATGATTGTATCTAATATGTTTCGAGCTCTCACGGCCTGCAAAGCCGGAGGAAACTTTTTCGAAGGTTGCAACTTGTTGTTGCAAATGTGGATGACTGAACACCTATGTCGCCGAGCCCAGTTTCTGAGCCATGGATCTTTTGAAAAGACCTGCATAGAGGAGTTCTATACCAGAATTAATGAGGCCTACCTACCTGAAGGATTCTCGGCATGGACCTCATATTTCCGGACCCTCAACGCCAGTCAAATACGGTGGACGCTGGGGTGGTTACCGATCGACGAAGTCATATACATGCCAGCAGCCAGGCCCCATTTTCTCTTGATGATACTTAAGAGCATTCAACCTTATGCGCCGCATCGGGTTTTAAGGCAACTTGGGAGGTGCCAGATAGTGCCAAAAGACGAGGATCTAAGCACCCAGGTGATTGAAATCAGTTCCGATGGCCAGTTTCCTGAAGCAAGAGTCCGGCAGATTTGGAGCCAATGTCAATACTTAGAGGCAAATACTTGTGTATTGAACCGGGCAAAAGGGGAAGTTTCACCCGGATATCAGGCTTGGTACAAAGGGGAAATGTCATCTGGAAGGCCGGCTAAAAGACCTCACCTTCAAGAATTTGCCAGGTCCTCACAAGAGCATTGGGACTGGTTGGCCAAAGAGCGGGAATATCTTGCCGAAGTAGGCAAACTGAAACAACAGATTCATGATATGAAGTTTGAAAGCAAAGTGCAGTTTGCTGCCAACAAGGGAGAAAAGAACAGATTATCCAGAGAAAGCGAGATCCTCAAAGCTCAGATCCGGAAGATGAAAAGGGATGCCGACAGCCAACTGAGAAGCCGGGCTGATAAAAGGTTGATAGAAGGGTTAAGGAATCAGGTTGCGGAAGGCCAGGAAGATTTGGAAAGATCCAACGCTAGCATGGCGAGATTACGGACCAAATGGGCAAAAGGTACAATAGCCCGGAGGCAGCGTCTGCAACAAGTCATAAGGGATTATGAACTGAGCATCGGGATATTAAGGGAAACGAACTCCACTCTTCAGGAGTGGATCTTCAAGCAAACATGAGATGCCCAAGCGGACAGAAGACGATGTTACGATGCGATGACCAGAATGGAAAGGCAAATGGAGAAGTTCCAGGATCAACTCGCCAACAATGCTCAAGCACTAGGATTGAAGAACCGGCGCATAGAACAATTGTTCGTGGAAAGGGACAACATTCGAGGAAGGATTGATGAGATTGGGCACTACATCTACATGAAATGCCTAGCATGTGAGCAAATACCTCAGAAAACCCTCCTTGCTTCCATCATGGGCTGCGTCTACCGGATCATGAATGAGTTGAAGAGCTTGCAGAGAGACCTTACACCAAAGGCTGTGGAAAGGCCGAATGATGCCTCGCGAGCCCTTAAGTTGGAATTGTAGCCCTTAGTTTGAGTCTTGTTTAATTAGCTTTGTTGTCATCCTATATGTTGTTTTCTTTTCTTTCGTCGAGTCAGGTTAAGAACTTTGGGAATCTGTACTATTGCTATTCTTGGTTTGAGATAAGTAATTTGTAATAGCAAATTTTGATGATGAATTAAGTGATTCCAAAAGAATTTGTGTGTGTCTTTACTTTGGGGCAGAACTACGCCCGGTCTGATTCACGCGGGGACGTGATACGTAGGCAATCCACATAAGATTCGACCGCCATTAATAAAAAAGGAGAGAAAAGAAAGAAGAAGAAAATATAAAATAAAAAATAAAATACAGGGGCTCCCCAAAGTACTTTAAAGGGGCAAATAAGAAAGCCGGGAAGACGCTTGTGTTTGAAGCAAAGCATGTTAGAAATGGTTTACTGCCTAGGAGCATTGCATCCACAATGTGCTGTTATCAAATCTGTTAAACTCTAACGCTAACAAGTTTGTTGTTTTCCACGTCTAACAGACAATTAGTTGTTAAAGCATTCTGGCAACACACACTTACCAAACCAGATCCAAAGGACCGGTAACAACGAGCATGACTACTTTAGAAAATAGTACCGAGGAAGAAAGACCGTTGAGCCAGTTGTTAAAAGAAGCGATGGAAAAGATAGAAAGGATGGGACTAGAGATGAATGCAATGCAGTTAGCTCTAGCCAAAGCACAAAAGAGCCCTGAGCCACTGGGGCACATGCCGGAATACCCTCACTCCGGCCCTTCAACAAGCCTCCCAAATCACCGTTATCATCAGGAGAGAAGCCCCCATGATTCCCAAGCTCCACCACCCCATCAACCTCTCCCAACACCAAATGTTCCCACTTTTATGGGACCCACCTCAACCACCATGCAAAGATCAACCAGCGAGCCGTTGTTTCAGGCTCACGATACGCAATACTATCCCCCCGAGCCCACATTCAATGCACCAGAACCCCATACCTACAATCCGCACTTGGAGGTACCGGCAGAGATTGAAAAGCCGATTAAGGTCCCGGAACAAGATGAGGTAATGAGGAAGTTCAAAAGCCTGGAGCAATCCTTCAGGAACCTGCACGGATTGGGTAACCAGGTCAGCGTGGCCTACAAGGATCTATGCCCTTTCCCGGACGTCCAACTCCCGGCTGGGTTCAAGATGCCTAAGTTTGACTTGTATGAAGGGCACGGTGATCCCATGGCACATTTGTGGGGATTTTGTAGCAAAATGAGAGGGGCAGACGTCAAAGATGAGCTACTAATAGCTTATTTCGGCTAAAGTTTGAGTGGATCGGCACTGGAATGGTATACCAGGCAGGATTCCAGCAGATGGTACACTTGGGATGATCTGGCACAGGCTTTCGCATGTCACTTTCAATACAATCTCGAGATAGTCCCTGACCATCTCACATTGCTGAGGACCGGAAAGAAGCCTGGGGAAAGTTTTCGTGAGTTCGGTTTTCGCTGGAGAGAACAAGCGGTCAGAGTTGATCCTCCCATGAGAGAGGGAGAAATGGTGGACTACTTTTTGCAAACACGGGATCCAACTTACTTTGGTCACTTGGTAACGACGGTTGGGAAATCCTTCAATGAAGTAGTAAAGATAGGGGTCATGATAGAGGAGGGTCTGAGGTCTGACAAAATCCTGAATTACTCAGCGCTCAAGGCAACGACCCAAGATATTCAGAGCGACACGAGAGGTGCGCTAGACAGGAGGAAGAAAGAAGAAATTGCCACGATTGAGGAAAGCGGTTGGCCTAGGTCCGGCAAACCACACTACAACCAACCCAGGCCCCACAGGCCAAACTACCCATACAACCTACCACAGCACTACTATCCACATCAAGAACCACACTTCTCCGTACACCAAGCCCAAACATACACTCAGCCTCCGGTTCGCCGGCAATGGCGCGCGCCGGCTCAACAGAACACATATGCACCACCCCAAAACACCTATCCTCCACCAAGGGCATATAGAAACCCTCCAGGAGCAGGCTTTCGGGGAAATCAGGCTGCTAGGAAAGACAGGCTACAGGGATATAGAGCTTTTACTGAGCTGGGAGAAACCTACACCGCCTTGTTCCACAAATTGAGGCAATTGGGTTTGGTTAGTCATGTCGAGACTCGAGGACCAAATCCTCCACCCCAAAATTTGGACCGATCAATAAGCTGTGAGTACTGCTCAGGGATGCTGGGGCATGATACCGAAAAGTGTTGGAAGTTAAGGCATGCAATACAAGATCTTATTGATGCCAATAAGATCGAAGTCCAGACGCTGGAGGAGCCCAACATCAACTAAAACCCATTGCCAGTACACCATGAAGCTCACATGATCGAGCTGGTATACGAGGGAGGGGAGCCAAAGAAGCCATCACAGACAGTGATGACAATTCAAGCCGCTCCGAAAGAAGGGTCAACCGGTGGAGAACCAGGGGTACAGTTGTAGGGGGAAGGTATCAAACCAGTGGTGATATTGGGAAAGAGTCCGTCCACCGCAGCAAAGAAACCGGAGCCAGCCAAATTAGTAATATCAGGGACACCACCCACACCTGTGGTTGTCGTAAAATGGGTCTACAGAGGGCTGGTCACCATAAAGCCAGTGGTCCAATTGGCGATGACGGATAGCAAGGCCATGCCTTGGAAGTATGAAAAGGCAGTAGTAATGCATAAGGGAAAGCAAGTGGAGGAGGATAGTTGTGAAGCGCAAGGTTTGACTCGATCAGGACGGTGTTTTGCTCCGGTGGAGTTGAGAAGACCCAACCCAATTGCAACAAAGAAACCTGTGTCCGAAGAAGAAGATGAGGAGTTCTTGAGGAAGATGAAAGTGCAGGATTATTCCGTGGTCGAACAGTTGAAGAAAACACCATCCCAGATCTCGCTGCTATCACTACTAATCCATTCTGACGAACATCGTCGGGCCTTGATGAATATACTGAATGAAGCTCACGTGCCCAACAAGATTTCAGTAAATCACCTGGAAACGATTACCAACAAAAATTTTGAGGTGAACAGTGTAACATTCTCAGATGATAATCTGCCAGTGGAGGGCACGGAGCATAATAAAGCTCTCTACTTGACTGTCAAATGTGAAGATTCGGCAGTTACTCGGGCATTGGTGGATAATGGCTCAAGTTCCAATATTTGTACATTATCCACCCTGAACCAGTTAAAGATCGACCACGGAAGAATTCACAAGAATAGCATTTGCGTCCGAGGATTTGACGGAAATGGAACTGCCACCGTGGGGGATATTATACTCGAATTGACCATCGGTCCAGTCCAGTTTACCATGGAGTTCCAGGTCTTAGATGTCGCGGTATCTTATAACCTTCTGTTGGGACGACCGTGGATCCACGCAGCTAAAGCGGTGCCCTCCACCTTACATCAAATGGTCAAGTTCGAGTGGGATAGACAAGAGGCCGTACTGTACGGCGAGGACACTACGGGCACCATGGGTGACGCCATTGTGCCTTTCATAGAGACCAATGATGACAAGGGTCCCTGGGTTTACCAGATTTTCGATACGATATCGGCAAACAAGGTTTCTGAGGGTGAGATCATTCAACACCCTAGGGTAGCTTCCGCAACGGTCATGATGGTTTCAGAAATGCTGGGTAATTGGTTTGTGCCGGGAAAAGGCCTGGGGACTGAGCTTCAGGGGATTGTCCAACCTGTCTCCCTGCCCAAGAATTTGGAAACTTTCGGGTTGGGGTTCAAACGAACTGCGGCAGATGTAAAGCGGTCGCGGAAAATGAAGAAGAAAGTTTGGTTTCTTCCCAAACCTGTGCCACGTCTCTCAAGATCTTTTGTGAGAGCAAGTGCCAAGGGGTCACCGGTCCCAAAAATTCTCGGTCCATTAATTGGGATGGACGGGGATTTGAATCAGAGTTTCAAGAGGCTATTCGCTGATGTCAATATGGTAGAAGTTGGAGAAAGTTCCAGCAGAGCAGACATACAGTTTGTGGGGCCCAAGGCCAAAACCAACAATTGGACGGTTACTCCTCTTCCTATCCGGGGGAGTCCTGGTAGTAGGCTTTGATTTTTTGCTTTCTTGTTTCAGTTATTCCAGGGTGTAATCCAATTTTTATTTTGTTTTGTAAAAGTGTGAACCCTGTTTTCCCGCAAGTTTTAATAAAATACTTTTCTTTTGTCTTGTTTTAATTTTGTTTTGTTCTTTTTCTTTCTGAACAGTTCTCTTTTTACTGGTTCTAATGACATGGCATGCACAGCGGATCTTCGACCTAGTCTAATAAATCAATCCGACTCCGACTTAAGTATACAAGAGGTCGAGTGTGACGATGAGTCTGAATATGACGGGGATGAAGCCTTCGAAGAAATAAACCGAGAACTGTGCCAATTTGAAGAGAAACCCAAGCCTAATCTGAATGACGCGGAGGCTGTGAATCTAGGAGACGCGGATAATGTCAGAGAAACCAAAATCAGCATCCACATTGAGCCAAACGTCAGGGAAGAATTGATCAAAACCCTCGTGGAATTCAAAGATGTTTTTGCTTGGTCATATAATGATATGCCGGGATTAAGCACCAATCTAGTGGTTCACAAATTGCCCACTGACTCGGCATACCCCCCGGTCAAGCAAAAGCTAAGGAAATTTAAAACAGAGATGAGTGTAAAGATCAAAGAAGAGGTTATTAAGCAGTTGCAGGCGAAGGTCATTCGGGTCACTCGATATCCCGAGTGGTTGGCCAATGTGGTACCAGTGCCGAAGAAGGACGGGAAAATCAGGGTGTGCGTTGACTACCGCAATCTCAACAAAACAAGTCCTAAGGATAACTTTTCGTTTCCCAACATCCATATCCTGATCGATAATTGCGCTGGGCGCGAGATCGGATCCTTTGTGGACTGCTATGCAGGATATCATCAGATCTTAATGGACGAAGAAGATGCGGAAAAGACAGCTTTCATTACACCATGGGGAACTTACTGCTACCGGGTCATGCCATTCGGACTGAAAAATGCTGAGGCAACGTACATGCGAGCAATGACTACTGTGTTTCACGACATGATACACAAAGAAATTGTGGTGTACGTAGATGATGTGATCATAAAGTCTCGGCAATAGGGAGACCATGTAGCGGACCTAAGGAGATTTTTTCAAAGACTCCGAAGGTATTATATCAAGCTCAACCCGGCCAAATGCGCATTCGGAGTTGCATCAGGAAAGTTGTTAGGATTCATCGTCAGTCGACGGGGTATTGAGTTAGACCCATCCAAGATCAAATCCATCCAAGATTTTCCACCGCCAAAGAACAAAACAGAGGTAATGAGTCTATTGGGGAGGTTAAATTATATCAGCAGGTTCATCGCCCAACTCACGGCAACTTGTGAACCCATATTTTGGCTACTGAAAAAAGATGCTGCGGTAGACTGGACGGCAGAGTGTCAAGAGGCTTTCGACCAAATCAAAGGGTATCTGTCCAATCCACTTGTGTTGGTTCCACCTGAGCCAGGGAGGCCATTAATTCTTTATCTGACAGTCCTGGAGAATTCGTTTGGTTGTGTACTGGGGCAACACGATGTCACAGGAAGGAAGGAGTGGGCCATTTATTATCTTAGCAAAAAGTTCACAGTGTATGAGGTCAAGTACACTCAACTCGAGAAAACATGCTGTGCCCTGACTTGGGTGGCTCAGAAGTTAAAGCACTACCTGTCCTCGTATACTACTTATCTCATATCCCGTTTGGACCCATTGAAGTACATTTTTCAGAAACCTATGCCTACAGGGAGGTTAGTAAAATGGCAAATTTTGCTCACAGAGTTTGATATCGTCTATGTGACGAGGACGACCATGAAAGCCCAAGCGCTGGCCGACTATTTGGCAGAGAATCCCGTTGATGAAAAATACGAGCCTTTAAGGACGTATTTTCCCGATGAAGAAGTGATGCATACAGGTGAGCTGGAATTGCCCGAGGAACCAGGATGGAAGCTTTTCTTTGATGGAGCCGCAAATGCGAAAGGGGTTGGAATAGGAGCGGTACTCATTTCAGAAACAGGAAGTCACTATCCTGTTACAGCTCAACTACGCTTCTATTGCACCAATAATATGGCCGAGTACGAAGCCTGCATTTTGGGTCTGCGATTAGCTACGGACATGGATGTCCAAGACGTTCTGGTTTTGGGAGACTCGGACCTCTTGGTACATCAGATTCAGGGTGAATGGGAAACATGAGATTTGAAACTCATACCCTATCGACAATGTTTGCAAGATCTGAGCAAGCGATTTCGATTAGTGGAATTCAAACATATCCCAAGAGTTCATAACGAAGTTGCCGATGCATTGGCCACCTTAGCATCAATGTTACACCACCCCGACAAAATGTATGTTGTTGCATATTCAGGTTCGTGATCAGCATGCTTATTGCAACGTGGTAGAAGAGGAAATAGATGGCGAGCCTTGGTTTCATGATATAAAGGAATACCTCAAAATGGGGATGTATCCTGAACAGGCCACTGGAGACCAAAAAAGAGCCCTTCGGCGTTTGTCGAATGGTTTCTTCCTCAGTGGAGTAGTGTTGTACAGAAGAACCCCAGACCTGGGATTGTTAAGATGTATAGACGCCGGTCAAGCCACGACGGTTATGGCAGAGGTGCATGCTGGAGTTTGCGGGCCACATATGAGCGGATATGTATTGGCAAAGAAGATCCTTCGAGCAGGGTACTATTGGCTCACCATGGAGCATGACTGTATCACTTTCGTGAGGAAATGCCATCAGTGTCAGAAACATGGAGATCTGATTCATTCTCCGCTGACAGAGTTGCATACGATGTCAGCACCCTGTCCATTTGTCGTATGGGGCATGGATGTCATTGGGCCTATCGAGCCGGCAGCGGCCAACGGCCATAGGTTCATTCTGGTGACCATCGACTACTTCACCAAATGGGTTGAGGCTAAAACCTTCAAGTCGGTAACTAAAAAGGCAGTAGTGGATTTTGTTCACTCCCATATCATCTGCAGATTTGGGATCCCAAAAGTGATCATTACGGATAATAGTGCAAATCTTAACAGCAACCTGATGAGAGAGGTATGCCAA
Organism: Nicotiana sylvestris; assembly: GCF_000393655.2. NCBI lineage: Eukaryota > Viridiplantae > Streptophyta > Magnoliopsida > Solanales > Solanaceae > Nicotiana > Nicotiana sylvestris. The sequence goes on from NC_091065.1 coordinate 172,898,109, forward strand.
CAATTCAAGTACACACCGCAATTCCACCCCATATCGTCCCAAGGCGAATGGAGCGGTCAAAGCAGCCAATAAGAACATCAAGAAGATACTGTGGAAGATGGTGGAAGGATCTAGACAATGGCACGAAAAATTACCCTTTGCTTTGTTGGGTTATCGTACTACAGTCCGGACTTCCATAGGTGCAACTCCTTATTTGTTGGTATACGGAACTGAGGCAGTAATACCAGCGGAGGTCGAAATTCCGTCCCTCCGGATTGTCGCTGAAGCCGAGATTGACGACGATGAATGGGTCAAAGATCGACTAGAGCAGCTGAACTTAATAGATGAAAAAAGATTGGCAGCAGTGTGTCATGGCCAGTTGTATCAGAAAAGAATGGCAAGAGCGTACAATAAGAAGGTGCGCCCCAGAAAGTTTGAAGTAGGGCAACAAGTATTGAAACGGATCCTCCCGCACCAGGTCGAAGCAAAAGGCAAGTTCGCCCCGAATTGGCAAGGGCCTTATATCGTGACCAGAGTGTTGTCCAACGGTGCTTTGTGTCTAACAGATATCGAGGGAAGATGTGTCGACATGGATATCAATTCTTATTCAGTCAAGAGATATTATGCGTAATTTCTTTGATTATAGTAGTTATTGGTTCGTTTGTTTGTATTTGGTACTTATTGGATAATGAAATGACGGAGAGAATTCTTTCTTCTATCCAAACACATTTAACCCTTGCTTCCCCCTTTTGAGCCTTAAGTTACTCTTTCATACCCCTCTTTTGGAATCACTAAATGGGAAAAGATATGAAAAAGTAGAAGAAGAGAAATTAAAAGAAAAATGAAAAAGAAAGATAAAAATCACAAGAAAAAAAAAAGAGCGGTAGGAACTACGTTTGACCTGATTCCTCAAAGAGGATACGTAGGCGCCTCACGACTCAGTCATAGTGTGCATAATGCGCATAGCTCAACATAGTGTAAATAATAAAATTCCCCAAGCAAGAGAACTGGGGCGGGATTTCTGTTTTTGAATCTCCGAAAAGGGTTTGATTCCAAGAGTTGTAAGATTTCACCCATCAAAGTTACGTTTTTGACACACAAAACCAATATCGATATCCCAAAAGACCTCCAGATCAGTATCCAAGAAGTGCCAAGTTAGGTCAATGGGAGACGAGAATAATACGCTGACCCCCAGCAAAGAAGGGGATCATAAACGAGAAATGAAGTGATAGCCAGAAAGAATCTCCGAAAGAAAGAGTCATGTCGGCAGCACCCCAATTCCCCGTTGAAGGGCAAAATGAGAGAGTCTTATCGGTGAAAACCTTTGCAGGCACCATTAGGCGACGAGAGATGAGAGATATAAAACGAGAGAGCCTTATCGGTGAAAACCTTCACAGGCACCGTAAGGCGTCGGGAGCTGAGAGAAAAGAGAGAGTCTTATTTGTGAAAACCCCTCGAAGGGCACTGTAAGGTGACAAGACAGCATTTGCGAAGAGATGGACACCTATTTATCCCCAGCAAGTAAGGCCATCAGGTAGGTTGATTGGTACAAATAGACTGGGTCGGGAATCCATGGTGCACGACATGATCATAAGGACCAGTCATACCATCCAGATAAGTTCTTTTCTTTTCTTCTTCCCCCCCCCAGCATTTGTTCATAAAGATTTTTCTCTTTTTCTATCTTTTCATTTCTTTCCAGAAATTTGTTTTGAAAAGGATTTTTCAGAGTTTACTACCAGGGGCCGAAGTGGTGCAAAGAAAAATGCGAATAGGACAGGCCAAAGCTGAGGCAATAAGACAAAAGGCGTTTGTTGCAAAACCAAAGGACAAATTGTTTAGGAAGTTAAGGGTGACGTGAAGAAAAACGGAAAAACGACGGTTGAGGGACTTATGGACCAAGTTGAAAGAAGATCCCCCCCGCAGAACGTCGATAAATCACGGATCAAGGTCCGATGTGGTCTGACACCACAGGCAGGGAGAATAATCCGCTGCAAGGTAACCCTAACAGTCCTATCCCCGATAAGGTTATCCCCGGGTGACAACATTCTATGCCTTGTAGTTCTGGGAGGAAATAAACTTTTAGGAGAGTGGTTTTGGGATTAAAGAGGACTCCCATAGCTTGTTCTGAAACGAGAAAGCAGGGAAGGGATAAATGGAAAACCATCCCCAGCAGGCATGTCACCCCCAGCAAGCAACTTTATCCCCCAACCAGTTTTGGGAGCGCAGAGCAAGGAAAAGGAAAGGAACAATCATACCCCAGCAGGAGTGACACGATCACTCACCATGTTAAAACTAATAAGATTCTCTTTGATTTCTACAGGAAAATAAAAGCCGATAATGGCGGAAAAACACACCATAAGAAAGGTTACCAAAACTGGGGCAGAAAAGTTTCTGCCGTTGTTCAAAAATTTTCTCGGAGGAACGAGGAAGCAAATACATTTTTGTCTTTTAATTTTGTTCTAGATCGCCCACAAGTATAATGCGGGAATACATTTCTGTTCTAGGTCGCCCACCAGTATAATGCGGGAATACATTTCTGCCTTTTAATTTTGTTCTAGGTCGCCCACCAGTATAATGCGGGAATACATTTCTGTTCTAGGTCGCCCACCAGTATAATGCGGGAATACATTTCTATTCTAGGTCGCCCACCAGTATAATGCGGGAATACATTTCTGTTCTAGGTCGCCCACCAGTATAATGCGGGAATACATTTCTGTTCTAGGTCGCCCACCAGTATAATGCGGGAATACATTTCTGTCTTTTCATTTCTGTTCTAGGTCGCCCACCAGTATAATGCGGGAATACATTTTTGTTCTAGGTCGCCCACCAGTATAATGCGGGAATACATTTCTGTCTTTTAATTTTGTTCTAGGTCGCCCACCAGTATAATGCGGGAATACATTTCTGTTCTAGGTCGCCCACCAGTATAATGCGGGAATACATTTCTGTCTTTTCATTTCTATTCTAGGTCGCCCACCAGTATAATGCGGGAATACATTTCTGTTCTAGGTCGCCCACCAGTATAATGTGGGAATACATTTCTGTCTTTTCATTTCTGTTCTAGGTCGCCCACCAGTATAATGCAGGAATACATTTCTGTTCTAGGTCGCCCACCAGTATAATGCGGGAATACATTTCTGTCTTTTCATTTCTGTTCTAGGTCGCCCACCAGTATAATGCGGAAATACATTTCTGTCTTTTCATTTTTGTTCTAGGTCGCCCACCAATATAATGCGGGAATATATTTTTGTTCTAGGTCGCCCACCAGTATAATGCGGGAATACATTTCTGTCTTTTAATTTTTTTCTAGGTCGCCCACTAGTATAATGCGGGAATACATTTCTGTCTTTTCATTTCTGTTCTAGGTTGCCCACCAGTATAATGCGGGAATACATTTTTGTTTTAAGTCGCCCACCAGTATAATGCGGGAATACATTTTTGTCTTTTAATTTTGTTCTTGGTCGCCCACCAGTATAATGCGGGAATACATTTCTGTTCTAGGTTGCCCACCAGTATAATGCGGGAATACATTTCTGTTCTAGGTCACCCACTAGTATAATGCGGGCATACATTTCATAATTTTTGCACTCAGGCGCCCACCTGTATAACGAGGGGAATGTTTTTCAATCTTATACTGCAGATCTTGAAATCAGTAACCCACCAGAAGGCAGAAGGTTACAACAGGAATCCTCAGCGGGAAACAATAAAAACCCCCAGCACCGGAAAGAGGAAGGTCGCAACAGGAGGTCCCAGCACAAATTCACGCGCAGGAGTCATATCCCTAGAGGAACCACCGAAAAGCTCAATAAAGAAAGCAATATCCCCGGCGGACCGAGTGAAATGGTGAAACTGGTATTCAGAAAGGCAAAAAGCCAGTGTCGTCCACAAATTTACGGAAGAAAAGCACCGGAAGAAACACAAGCCGACAAGAAAGCAAGACAACAAGAACAAGTTGAAGATAGATAAAATCTTGTGATCCGTAGTCTAGTCTAGCGTCTTGTTTTCTTTTTAGCACGGTGTAATAAGGAGACCGGTAGAGCAGCAATAACAGCATACAGCAGCAGTAACATCATACAACAACAGTAATAGCATACAACAGCAGCGAACATTACAGTCACATGGTAGTCCCAGCTACCGAAACTTCCCGAACTACATTAACCTGATTCCCTTTTAGCCAGGGATATGTAGGAGACCTTTGAAGCAAAGGTTCGGTTAAATCTTTTTCAAAAAATGCTTCACACGGGGTACTCCAACAGGGCAAAAATCGCTCGTATCCGCTCACTTTATCTTGATGCGAAAGCTCTTTGCGCTCTCGGGCAAAGAGGGCCAGTTGTGAGCACGTGTATTTTGCTTCACGGAAATTACTCCAAAAGAAATCAAAAAATAAAACAAAATCCATCTGTGTACGATTTTTAGAATTTACGTGACATTTTAGTAATTATTTGGTCCGTAAATGTTTGCCGTTGTTGTGATTGGTATAATATATATATATATATATATATATATATATATATATATATATATATATATATATATATATATATATATATATATATATATATATATATATGAGTATAAATACATGTTGCCTGCACATTCAGGATCTAATTGTGCATTGTGGAGTCGATTAAACCATGTTTTATTTTAAAAAAAAGAAAATCACAAAAATATGCATTTTTTGTGTCTTGTCATTTATGTGTGCCGTGGTGTAATTTTATTTTTTTAATTAATTAAATGTTTGACCTTGTGTGTTAATTGTTGTTAAGGTGTAACATTGTTGTAGGCTAATTTTGGTTTTACAAAATTATTTTTAGAATTTTGTTGATTACTAATTAAAGTAGGAAAAAAGAAGAGAGTTGAAAATAGTAAAGAATACCCGGATTTGAGCCCAAAATTGAGCTGAAAATCAAGCCCAAATAGCACCAAAAAAATCGGCCCAAGTCAGTCAGCCCAGAAGACCCGTCTCCCGCGCCCATCAAACGACGTAGTTTGATACCAGAACTACGTCGCTTCAATGGCAATCATCCCAACCGTCCATCTAGCCCTCATCAAACGGATGCAATCAGTACCCATATCCAAAAGCCTGACCCGACCCATTCCCATACCCGGTCTCACCCACCACTACTCCAAACGATGTCGTTCCACCTTAAGTGAAAGATCCTGGCCATAGATCCAACTCGATCCAACGGCCAGGATCTAGTCCTTTACCCCCATATATAAACCTAACCTAACACCCCGCGCCCCAAACCGGACCCCCCCCCTTTTACCTACTATTCACCATCGTCCCTAGAGCCCCCTCCTCTCAAACCTTAGCAGCCTTAGGTTTCCCCCACCGTAAACCCGGCCACCCGGACTCCGATGGCCCCCAAAACAACACCTCTGATACACCCAACCACCCTGAACACGAATCCACCAACCGTTTACCTCGAATCACCCTGCAACTTCTCGAATCTTCAATCGAAGATTCGAGCAACAAGCAGATCTACACCCACCAACCCCAAACTCACACCACGACACCTCCTGACCTCCCTCACCCCCTGAATGACCTTGGTTCCGTTCGAATCTGACCAGAACTGAACGAATCCCAAATCAGACCACCAAGAACCCTAGAACTCATATTTGTGGGTGTCTGTCCAAATCAACAAAGGATCGGGTTCTAATAGACTTTAACCGAGGTGTTCTCAGTTGAGAACACTTCGATTAAAGTCCATTCGACCCCAAAGTGGTCGAGTCCGAGTTCGAGTTGGAGTCAGTTTTGATTTCAAATCCCTGAGGTAATTTTTCCCTTTTTCTTTTGTTCTCCTATAGATTCTACCTGTTTTTCATGTTTAGTTTGTTTTGTTTCTGATTTTCTGTCAATACTGTAAACCCTGAGATAGTGTTAAGTTTGTTTTGGTGTTTATTTGATTACCTGTTGTATATTATAGTTTGTATAGTCGTTTAAACAAGTGTCGTCAATTAATGTGCTTGAAATTAGATGAAAACATGACAGTAGCTTATTAACACCCTCCATGTATACTTGCCAGGACAATAGCTCATCTAAATCTGTATGCTAGCATATAATGAACCTTCGAAATATGTTCAGTTTTGTCTGTGAATTAGGCTACTCGTTCAGGCAGTAACCTCAGGATTTTCACAAAAAAGCCTGTTCAGTATTCATCACTGCTTCAAGCTTAGCCAATGGGCTGTTGTCTTTTGCATTGTTTGGCTGTGAGTTGGGCAGTATTGGTTCCCAATATGACCAACTCATACCATTTTGATTGACACCCTTGTTGATGGTGTTTGAATCCTTGTTTGAACTTAGTTTAGGAACTAAATATAGCTACAGAAAATCTGACAGACCAACCTAAAATCAGTATTGAGTTTAAGCTGATTAGCTAAGTAGTCAGTGATTATTAGCTAAATTCAGGAGAGTTTATATACTGACTATTAAAGTTAGGGTAGTACAGTAATATGCAAGGTTTAAGGGGTAATCCTGGGAATTTAGTAACATACTAACAGGCTGTTAAGGATGGGGTCTGCTTAGAGGGTCACTCATTAAGCTTATTTTAATGACAATAGGGTACTGAAATAGGATTAAACTAATGCAATAGTGGGGAACCAAACTTGGTAGCATGGGGGTGATTAAATGATATAGGCTGCCCATACATTTGGGCAGAAAACACATGCTAGTAGGTTGTCAAGAGGATGGGCTTTGGGGAGTTTTGATTAGTTTAAAGGAGTTATGGGCAGGAAAAGGCTGAAGGAATCAAGGCAGCCTGGGGGCCTGCCATTTCTGCCTATAAATAGGCTTATTTAGAACAAGAAAGGGGCTGGTCTTCCAACTTTGAGAGGTCAGTTTAGTATTGAGAGCATAGGTTGGAAGATTATTAAGGGTTAGAGAGAAAAGGATAAAAAGAAAAGATTACACATCAGAGTTAAAAAGAGTGCTGGTTTTTTTTCTGCACAGAACAAACAGAAATCACTGTGTTTTCTGCACCTGTTTCTTTCTCTGCTTTGGTCTGGTTTGGGTGGGCACACTGTTGGTTTTCAGTTATCTTCCTTGGTTCTTTACTTGCTGAAAAGTGCTCCACTTAAGTGTTTTGGTTCTCTTTTGGATTGAAAGTCCACTGGTTGTTTGTTGTTGGTTTCTTCTGAGTTTTCTGCTGGGTTTTTCACTTAAGTTGCTGCTGAATTTTGGTCTATTGTTGGGTTGTCCCTGTTGCTGCTGTTGCTGTGTTGTTGTATACTGTTTCGGCTGATCATCCTCCTTCTTCTTTTGCTTTCCTATAACAGGTACACAACTGATAAACTATCAATGTAAGCTGAAATTTGAGGCATGAATACAAAGAAAGTTGGAAGATGTTGAAGTTACTTCGAATTAATTTTAGAAATGTATTGAAAGAATAGGTTGCCTGCATGATAGTTTATTTTCCCTAACAGAGCCATGTAATTATTTGTGATGTAACTCAACCTTTATGCGTAACATTTAGTTGAAAGACATTATGTGTTGTTTATAAGTGAAAGTGATTAATGTTATAGTAGCCATGTCCTATTAGTTCTTTACTGTTTTATCAAGAAGCATGTAGGTACTCAATAGTTCTTTCTTCAAAAACAAATGATTTATATAAATTGATAAACTCATTTCACAGAACAAAGAATCAGTCCTAGGCCTCAATCTCATGAAGGCCGAGCCCAAATCGAAACAAATCAGTTAGGCCCATATCGAAAAAGGGGGCCTAAGTCTGGCCATCTCGCATGAGCTAGGTTTGGGCCCATAATTTTCGGCTAGTTATCCATAATCGCAGTCACATTTTATTATTCTGTAAAAGCATTTTAAATCCTGTTATAAGTAAACTCGCAATCATGTAATTAATTAGGACTGTCTACCGTTTTCAATTGATAGAGACGAACACGACAAGAAACGTAGTTGCTATAGGATATCCTTTTAAAATAAGAACGAGATGAGCCTCGATGAAAATAAACAAAACACGCAGATGCGGGGCCCTTGTTAAATGTAAATCATTGAAGCATTTAGTTTCCCGGACGGGTTGTTTAGCAAATCTCACAACCTTCCTAAAATGACAACACGTTAGTCTCTTTAGGATACGCTTTAATAAACTTTACCTTCTTAAACTCGGGTGCACATTTATGTGACCCAAATCCAAATCTCGACGGATTCGAAATGCCTCTCTAATCACGGGTACATTGACTGTGACGTGGTTCGAGATGCATGTCCATGACGTTGCAAATTCATTAGAAATAAAGAACGAGGTGAGCCTCGCCAAATAAAAATACAAATTGCGGGGCCCTCAATAAATATTGCTTTAAAAATTGTTTAGGCTTCGGGATGGACCGTTTAGTAAAATTCCACGGTCCTACCCAAAATAAATACGCTAGTCGCTTTAGGCGCGCCTTTAATAATTTAATTTCCTTAAACTCGGGTGCACATTGATGTGACCCAAATCCAAATCTCAACGGAGTCAAAGTGTGTCGACGACCACGGGTACATTGATTGTAACGCGGTTCGAGATACATTTTCACAACGTTGCAATTCTTGATAAAAACAGTAAATGATAAAAGCGGTTAAAAGTTAAATTTTGCACATAAGTTCACACTTGTATAAAATCAGATAATCAAGCCGAATATAACAGTTGAGCGACCGTGCTAGAACCACGGAACTCGGGAATGCCTAACACCTTCTCCCGGGTTAACAGAATTCCTTATCCGGATTTCTGGTTCGCAGACTGTAATACAGAGTCATTCTTTTCCTCGATTCGGGATTAAAATTGGTGACTTGGGACACCCTATATCTCCCAAGTGGCGACTCTGAAATAAACAAACAAATCCCGTTTTGATTGTCCTTTAATTGAAAAAATTCCTACGCCCCTCGCGGGGTCGGAAAAAGGAGGTGTGACACGTATTTGTGTGCCTAATGTGGATGAACTTCATGAGTTGATTCTAGAGGAGGCCCATAGTTCCCGGTACTCTATTCATCCGGGCGCTGCAAAGATGTATCAGGACTTGCGGAAGCATTATTTGTTGAGGAGGATGAAGAAGGATATTGTGGCATATGTAGCTCGGTGTTTGAATTGTCAGCAGGTAAAGTACGAGCATCAGAGACCTGGTGGTTTGCTTTAGAAGATTGAGATTCCTGAATGGAAGTGGGAGCGTATCATTATTGATTTCGTTGTTATACTCCCACAGACTCAGAGGAAGTTCGATGCAGTATGGGTTATTGTGGATAGGTTGACCAAGTCAGCGTATTTCATTCCTGTGGCAGTTTCTTATTCTTCTGAGCGGTTGGCAAAGATTTATATACTTGAGATCGTTCGTCTTCATGGTGTGCCCGTGTCTATCATTTTTGACTGAGGTACGCAGTTTACCTCGCATTTCTAGAGGGCAGTACAGCGTGAGTTGGGTATACGGGGGTCAAGTTGAGAACAACATTTTATGCTTAGACAAATGGACAGTCCGAGCGTACCATTTAAATTTTGGAGGATATGCTCCGCGCATGTGTTATTGACTTTGTAGGTTCTTGGGATCAGTTCTTGCCATTAGCAGAGTTTGCCTACAACAATAGTTATCAGTCGAGCATCCAGATGGATCCCTGTAAGGCATTATATGGTAGACGTTGTCGGTCACCGGTTGGATAGTTTGAGCTAGAAGATGCTCGATTGTTGGGTACAGATTTAGTGCATGATGCCTTGGATAACGTTAAGGTCATTCAGTATATACTTCGTACAGCTCAGTCCAGGCAAAAGAGTTATGGCGACCGTAAGGTGTGCAATGTGGCATTCATGGTCGGAGAGCAAGTGTTGCTTCGGGTGTTGCCCATGAAGGGCGTGATGAGATTTGGGAAGAAGGGCAAGTTAAGCCCTAGGTTCATTGGGCCTTTTAAGATTCTTGATCTAGTGGGAGAGGTGGCTTACAGACTTGCATTGCCACCGGGTTTATCAGCAGTGCATCCAATGTTTCATGTGTCCATGCTTCTTAAGTATCACGACGATCCATCGCACCTGTTAGACTCAGCACTGCCCAGTTGGACAAGGACTTGACCTATGAGGAGGAGCCAGTAGCTATTCTAGACTAGCAGGTTTGTCAGTTGAGATCGAAGAATTTCCCTTCAGTTCGTTTATAGTAGAGAGGTCAGCATGTTGAGGCAGCGAATTGGGAGTTTGAGTCCGATATGCAGAGCCATTATCCCCATCTTTTCACCGACTCAAGTACTTTTCTATGTCTGTTCAAGGATGAATGGTTGTTTTAGAGGTGGAGAATGTAATGACCCAAAGAGTCATCTTGTGTTTGAGAATCCAAATTCGAGTTTCGAGGCCTTAAAAACCTCATTTTCTTTTTTGCTCGATTTGCGTGCGCAGTCCGGATGTGTTTCCGAAAAGCTTTCATGTGAAATTTAAGAAAAATAATGAATTTGGCCTTTAAAATTGATAATTTAATCGCACGAGCAAGTCTGTATGATGTTTTTGGACTTGGGTTCATGTTTAGTTTAAAGCCCCGAGGGCTCAGATGAGTTTTGGATAGGCCACAAGGTGATTTGGACATAGGAAAACTCAGATGTGCATCTGGTATTTTTGCACAGGCCTCTGATCTCGCAATTGCGAGAACAGGCCTGTGAAATGCAACATTAGTGTCGCAAATCCGAACCAGGCCTGGGCAGGCCATCCTTGCAATTACGAACTTTTGGCTAGAATTTGCGAAGGCCCCTCTGTCACAAATGCAACATTTTCATTGCAAATGCGAAGGCAACATAGATTTATAGGGTTCGCAATTGCGAACCCCTGATCGCTGTTGTGCACCCCTTTTTCCATCGCGGAGTCCGGGTTTTGACATTCATTGGAAACAACTCATTTCCTTTTGGGAATTGGGTATTTGAATTTGAAGAGTCGCCACCTAACGGATTAAGGTGCGTTAGGGCACCTAGAGCAATTAACTCATATAACTAGTTTGCATTACCGGAGATTAGGGTAAGGTCTCAAAATAACCTTGAGGGGAAGGTGTTAGGAACCCCTCGCGGTCCACAATGGTGGGTCCCGACCGAACTCAATTATGTGAATTAGTCATTTACCAGATAATCAGTCTAAGCATACATTCGGAAATAAAGGAAGTTTAGGCAATCTAAGCACACATATGTAAATAAACGAAGTTTAACTGGTAGGTAGTCTAATCACACATATGTATAAAAAAAGAAAGGGAAGTCTTAGGTTTGTTAGCCTATAAGATCATATATGTACAATACCTTGTAAGCCTTCCTCAAATAGAGGGGTAACACAGGTCATCGTATCCTTTATTACCCATTTACCCTCCCCTTGGTCATGGCCTAATGTGTTCTAGTAATCTTAAGATGTATCTTATACGTGCACTACCCGTCCCTTTACTTATATAGTCCGGAGGTATTTGGGACTTCTAGTTATGGTGGGTCTAGACTCTCCTACAGTAATTAAAAGGAGAAACTCTAGGCGACATACAAAACATATAAGACTGGACCAAAGATAGAACAATTAAAAGGCACACATTTTACCTCTACAAATAGAGCAAGTAAGTGCACGTCTCAAACAATAGATTTCAGATATTTGAGAAAGAGCCGTAGAACTGGATATCTAGGTGAGCATGAAGAGCAGAGGATATGCAATGTTGAGTGAAAGGCAAAAGTGTTGAAGATTAATTCAGTTTGCCTACTGAATTTTAGAACCTGTTAAATCTAGGCAGTCACAATAAGCAAAGCAGTTTCACAGTTTATTAACCATTGATTACCTATGGGCTTGCCTAGGCGTGGATTAGCAGTAACATGTCATCTAGACATTAATGAAAGACCATAATTCTGAATCAGTAATTGGCAGACATGTTTTTTCTATTGAACCTTTATGTTGTCTAAGTGTTGAAGAATGATAACAGGCATTACAGAACCGGTTTCACACTTTAATATCTAAGAGTATGATGTCTAAGTGTTGAGATTATTTTTATGCGTATTCCTTATAGGCTAGGTGACAACTGATTTTTTACGTGTTCAAACTATAGGCATGGTTTTAGACAAATGCAGTAAAAATACTAGAAACGTGGTCTCTAATGCATATAGAGCAGTTGTTGAACGTGATAATTAAGGCAGAATTGATAAATGACCCGAGAACAAAGATTTTAATGCAAGTAAGAGAATGCAGAATGGAAGTTTCAAACAGATAGTGTGGTGATCCTATAAGCATGTTTTCTAATACACGTAACAATTCGGTAGGCATGACCTCTAACTCTTACAAATAATCATAACAATCTTATGAGGACGGTTTCTAATGTAGACAATCATAATGGTCCTATGAGCATGGTTTCTACCTAATTCCCACAAAAGATATATATAAGTCCCTCCCTTTTACTAATTTCCCCAATATCTATTTACAAGAAGTTATTATTACAAACCAACACTAATAATGAATTACAGAAGTGGAATTACTACAATTATGGGGAGCCTGAATATAGGCCCAAAAGATACATCTGGCAGGCCAGCCTTCAACCAGTCCACAAATGCCATAATCTCATAATTCATCTAATAAGATCCTGTTGTATCAAAATTCTCAAGGGCCTCAGGGACCCCGGGCAATGCTCACACTAGGAAAACCTTCAAAGTAACCCTTTGTGAGCAAGCTTGGAAAGCCATCTCCAGTGTGTCAAAGTTTAGAGGAGCCTCAAGGACTCCTAAGCAATGCTTACACTGGAGGGGCATGACCCTAGGTGTTCTAACAATAGGAGTAGTGTTTGAAAATAGAAATAGTTTTATGAAAATAGTTTAAAAGTAAACAGAGTTATTGCAGCACTCTGAAGCAAAGGTTTCAGCTATCAAACAACAAGCAGAAAACATGGTCACAAAGTTTCAAAGAAAAGATTCCCACTGCCTAGATTTAGCTTAGTTCATTAGTTAACTCTAGGTGGCAGATAGCAAACAACCACACAAAGAGGGGAGCAGGGGTTGGGGAGTCATATTGGTCATAAGAAATAAGCATGGGTCTAGTTTATATGGGTACACATAAGTCTAACTAAAGCAGGAACAAACATTGAGAGAAGGACACCCATAGATTCAACCAGACAGAGGCAGGCAAGTTATTGTAGTCAACATAGAATAAAACATATGATGGTAGTAGCCATATAGGTTTGATCAATACAAAAGAAAGGGCATGCTTAATTATAAGGAATCATACAGGTTAAGTCGAATAGCAGGAAACATGCAACATAATTGAATGGCAATACATATGCTGACTAAGAACAAGAAGCATGAAACACATAGGTTTAGTTAAAGATAGACAGGCTAATCTAGAAGATCCCACTGGTTTAGTAACATAAAAGAGACATGCTGGGAATTGGAAATACACAAATTAAATTCATATAGAGGTTTGCACGATAGTAAAGTGGGAGCATACCAGTTAGAGAAGAAAAAGTAGAAAGTAAAGTAGCAGGATTCAATGGTCTAGTCCTGGCTTTCAGCCGACTAGACAAACAGATAAACATAAGTAGTAGAGAGATGAGAGCAGAATTTGTGTGTGAGTGTTCTTATGAACTATTGTTCGTGTCTTGAGAGATAAAACAAGAGTGTATATATAGCACTTTAGGAGTAGAATAAATAAGGTAAAAGAATTAGAAGCCAGTCAATTAGGGACAATCACAGAATTACAGAATGAAATCACATAAAGGGGTTCGAAATAGACCCCCTTAATTAGGGGTAATTGATTTACGTTAACAATAGGGGTTTAATTAAGGCAATGAATCCAAATCATACCAAATAAGGAATTAGTAAGAATCCTAAAATCTTACGTGCAGTCAATTAAGGAAGAGATGGCCAATTAAAGTCATAAACAAGGAAATAAGTAAAACCTATGCACCCGAATCTTAATAGAGTAAAGTAATCAGAAAAACCTTCAAAAGAATACCGATTTCCAGAAAGAATTACTCAAATTCCATAAATAGAGATTAAACTAAGTAAGACCTCACAGAAAATATAGAACTTAGCCGGAAAAGCAGGTGCGAACCCTAACAAAGATTAATTAGGGCAAAACCACAAAAATACTGGATTTAACAAGAAAAATTGTTTAAGTCCAAAAGATAGAGTAAACTAACACGGCTGGTATCACAAAAATACCCAAAATTGAAGCAAAGATTGAAGGAACCAAATAGAATCAACTAGGGTTTACATATTCTTGCCCAAATCAGTCACGAAGACGAAAGAATAATTAATCAAACAATTAAAAGTCAGAAAAACCTTTGAAAAACAATTTGGGATGAACCCTAGTTTAGGAAGAGTGATTAAAAATTGGAATAATCAATTAAAACAAAGATTTTTTGAGGGAAATCACTTAATAACATTCGAATCATCTATGATCTGTAAAGATCTGAGAAGAATCGACAATATCGAGCTAGGGTTTTCAAAAAAGTAGTAAAGATGAGAGAATAGGTCAAGAACCCATAGATCCGTAATAAAACAAGAAGAAGTTCTTTCTCACAGACGGAAAATGGCCTAAGACAGGCTGATAAACAAAGTTTCAAACCGGAACTAGTTGGGGTTCCCTTGAGATTTTCTCAAGGACCCAAGAAATCGAAGAGCCTTGGCATGTAGAAGACCAGGTCTGGTCGGAGAAGACATAGAAGCACCATAGGAGGGGTTCACGCTGGTGACGGTGTTTTAGAGTTAGGGTTAGGTTGAGAGGGAGTTTGAGACGAGGGAGATGATAGCAGCGGGTGAGGAAAATAATGAGAAGGGTTTGGGTAGTTTAGGGGGGTTAATTAAGGTAAGAATAATCGTGGACCATTGATCAAAATGATCAACGACCACGATTGAACGGGCTAGTGAGTCGTGGGTAGGAAGATTGGGCCAAAAGGGGTTTGGGCTAATTTTAAAAAGGTCAGGTCTGAAATAAAATGTGCTATTTGTTAAATGCCCAAACAATTTCTAAACAATATTTTATAAAATAATTAATTAATTATAAAAATAATTTTCACGCATAGAAATATTTTTAAATAATTACTCAATATTTTAAAAATAGAATGAACTGGTAAAATAGTGCAATAATGTACGCATGGGCTATAATTGCAAAGTTATTGCAATTGTAACCAAAAAGTGTAAATTTGTCCATTTGTGAAATAGTTTAAACTTAATATGACTATAAATAGCAAAATTGGATCATGAAATGTTGTAAGATCGTTTATGATGCATTTGTAATTATTTATATAAATAAAATACTGGAATAAATTAATTTAGAAATATAGAAATTATGGAAAAATATCATTTGATGCTACTACATAGTTTTGAAGATATATATGCATTTTTAAAAAATAATATAAGTAAAAGTAGAGTATCAATAGCTGCCCCTCTTTACCCGGGAAGGATGAAAGAGTTGTCGGGTAAAGATATGATGACCAATTTTGATCGGGCGAGATAGTTTGAGAGATTTAGGTCGCACTCTGGTTTCTGAGCTGCCTACATATCCTTGGTTTCATAGGAATCAAGCCGTATGTAGTTCCGGATTCATCGGTTGAATATACCGATGAAGTCATCACAAGAACAGACACGATATTTCGGGATAGGTGAAAGAATGGTTACGGTGAGCGGTCAAGCTTGAGATAGTCAAAGGGATCGGAGCGAGATTTCTCCTATTGGGATAAAGGTTGCTTATCGGGTCACCTGCAGATAAAAAATACTACAAATTTATATTTGTACGTGAATTTAAACATGATGCAGATTCCCTTCAGACCATAAGAATTGTCTTCGGACGGTGCGGATAACGTCCTTGGACTATGATGTCATGGGCCATGAATTGTGAGATAGGAGATTTGCAGGCCATGAAATGATGTTCTCAGGCCACGAGGATGGTGCCTCTGAACCATGACGCCTTTGAATAATGATATGCAAATTTGAGAGATCCTTGGGCCATGGCATGATGTCTTCAGGCTATGAGGATGATGCCTTTAGACAATGACACCTTTGGACAAGTTGGCGATATTTTAGCCCATGAGATGCAATAAGATGGTGCTAAAACTAACAAGACAAGGCTTAATCTTGTGAGGTGGAAGGGGGAGCTTAGACCGAAAGAGGAGCAAATAGATAGTGTCGGAACAGAGCAACATTAATGCAAGGAGGGACAATACTTAGTCCCATGAGAAGGCAGTGCGTAGCCTTATGCAAATATGAAGGCAGTGCTTAGTCTTATGCAAAATGGAGGCAGGGCTTAGCCTCATGCAAAGAGAAGGCAGTGCTTAGCCTGATGCAAAATGGAGGTAGGGCTTAGCCTCATGCAGATGTAGACATGGCTTAGCCTCATGCAAACGGAGACAGGGCTTAGTCTCATGCAAAGAGAAGGTAGTGCTTAGCCTTATGCAAAATGGAGGCAGGGCTTAGTCTCATACAAGATGGAGGCAAGGCTTAGCCTCATGCAAGATGAAGGCAGTGCTTAGCATTATGCAGGTGGAGACAGATCTTAGTCTCATGCAAGATACGGGATAGGGCTTAGTCCCATACGAAGAACATGTAGCAAATAAGAGTAGAATATTTCTTAGCTGGAGATATATTCGGTGTATGGTGGCCTGATTGATAGTGATTTTGCTGCGTGTATATATTTGCGAATGCTACTGTTACATAAGATATGCCAACCTCAAAGAAAAATTGTATGCTTTGTAAGGGGAGGTTGGTTCATGTCTTCGTCTGCTGGCTTTGCTCCGCTCCATTCTGGAGGCCTTGTTTGAGTTGCCCTGGGTACACTGGCTATTATAGAAATAGAGTTTTCGAAAATATGCAATTATTGATGAAAATAGAGTTATTTTCAGGAATCATAGTGAAATATCAAGTAGTTTAGATGAACTGGTGACTGTAACACATTTAAGAGACATTACAACTTTCTTGTATTAGAATTTTGAGGGTCCTCCTCAAAATTTTGCCCCAGTTTTGTAAATGATTATTCAATCGTTTGCGAGTGACGAAGCTTTTTGCACCTTCTTCAAAATTTTGAGAGTCCTTCTCAAAATTTTGCCCCAGTTTCTTAACCAATTCCTGACTTTCTAGTATGTGATGGCATCGGCTGGACTTGCTCCAAAATTTTGAGGTCCTCCTCAAAATTCTACCCCAGTTTCTGGTTTTGGGGGGAAAATGAAATTTTTATTATGATATGACCGAACCCACAAGACTGCCTACGTATCCCCTCTTAAACGGTAATCAGGTCAAGCGTAGTTCAATTACATCATATAAAGGAATGTAAACAATCTAAACATAGTATCTCTTGACTGTGTCTGAATTGATTGGTTTTGGCAAGACTTGTCCGTCCATTTCTGCGAGTATGAGTGCTCCTCCTGTTAGCACCCGATGAACCATGTAAGGACCTTGCCAGTTGGGAGAGAATTTCCCTTTGGCTTCATCATGATGCGGGAAGATCTTCTTCAACTCCAGCTGTCCTGGTGCAAACTGTCTTGGTTTGACCCTTTTGTTGAAGGCTCTGGACATTCTGTTCTGATAAAGCTGACTGTGACATACTGCATTCATTCTTTTTCCGTCTATGAGGGCTAGTTGCACATAACATCTCCTTATCCATTCTGCATCGCTGTGTTCAGCTTCTTGTATGATCCTTAAAGAAGGGATTTCTACCTCGGCTGGAATGACAACTTCGGTGCCATAAACCAGTAAGTAGGGAGTTGCTCCAGTTGACATGCGGACTGTAGTGCGGTACCCCAATAGGGAAAGGGGTAACTTCTCGTGCCATTATTTGTGGTTTTCTACCATCTTCCTTAGTATCTTCTTGATGTTCTTGTTGTTGGCTTCTACGACTCAATTCATTTGAGGTCTATATGCTGTAGAATTCTTGTGCTTAATTTTGAAGGTCTCACACATGTCTCTCATTAGATCACTATTGAGATTGGCGGCATTGTCAGTGATGATTGATTATGGAACTCCAAACCGTCAAACAATCCGGTCGCGGACAAAATCTGCCACGACTTTCCTAGTTACTGCCTTGTAAGATGTCGCTTCGACCCATTTGGTGAAGTAATCAATAGCTACCAAGATGAACCGATGTCCATTTGAGGCGGTGGGCTCGATTGGACTAATGATATCGGAATGTACTTGACATTGGTAGTACTTTTGGACATACTGGACGCAATTTGTCTCCATGGTCATCCAAAAATAATCAGCCCTAAGTATCTTCTTGGCCAAGACAAAACCATTCATATGCGGGCCACAGGTCCCAGCATGTATCTCCTCAAGTAGCTTAGAAGCTTCTTTTGCATCAACACACCTTAGCAATCCCAAATCAGGAGTTCTTCTATACAAATTTCTCCCGCTGTGTAAGAAGTGATTGGATAGCCTCCGCAGAGTGCATTTCTGAGTGTGGTTTTCCTGTTCTGGGTATTCACATTTCACCAAATATTCCTTGATGTCATGGAACCAAGATTTTTCATCCGTCTCCTCCTCAACATGAGCACAGTAAGCCGATTGATTATGAATTCTCACAGGAACGGGATCAATGAAATTCTTTTCTGGATGTTATATCATTGATGACAAAGTGGCCAATGCATCGGCAAACTCGTTCTGAATTCTGGGAACATGCCGAAACTCTATCTTCGTGAACCTCTTTCTCAATTCCTATACATGGTGTATATTTGGCAATATCTTGGAATTCTTGGTGGCCCATTCTCCTTGTACCTGGTGCACAAGAAAATCTGAATCACCGATTACTAGTAGCTCCTGAATATTCATGTTGATTTCCATGTTGAGCCCTAGTATGCATGCTTCATATTCTGCTATGTTGTTGGTGCAGGTAAATCTGAGTTTAGCAGATACTGGATAATGTTGACCTATTTTTGATACCAAAAATACTCCAATACCCACTCCTTTGAAGTCTGCAACTCCATCAAAGAACATCCTCCAACCGTCGTAAGCTTGAGTAATGTCCTCTCCTATGAATGATACTTCTTCATCAGGAAAATATGTTTTCAAGGGTTCATATTCTCCTCCCACAGGATTTTCCAAGATGGTCTACCAATGCTTGTCCTTTGACCGCCTTTTGAGTTATATAGATGATATCGAACTCACTTAATAGTATCTTCCACTTGGCTAACTTCCCAGTCGACATAGGCTTCTAAAATATGTACTTTAGAGGGTCCATCGTGGATATAAGGTATTTGGTGTAGGCACAAAAGTAATGCCTCAATTTCTGAGTTGTCCAGGACAAAGCACAGCGAGTGCATTCCAGCTGAGAGTATCATGCTTCGTAAGGTGTGAATTTCTTAATCAAGTAGTATATGACTTGCTCCTTTCTCTCTGTCTTGTCATGTTATCCCAAAACACATCCGAAAGCCCCATCTAATACAAATAGATAGAGTAGCAAAAGTCTCCTAGGTTCTGGCGGGACTAAGACTGATGGTGTGGACAGGTACTCCTTGATTTTGTCGAAAGCTTTCTGATAATCTTTGGTCCAACTTGTTTCGGCATCTTTCCTCAACATCTTGAAGATACATTTGCATATAACTGTGGACTGTGCTATGAAGTGACTAATATAGTTGAAACGTCCTAGAACCTCATCACGTCCTTTTGCTCCTAGGTGACAGTAACTCTTGAATAGCCTTAACTTTGGACGGGTCCTGCTCGATCCCTTGGTGGATGATAATGAATCCTAATAGCTATCCTGCGGGAACCCCGAATGCACATTTTGCGAGGTTCAGTTTCAAGTTGTACCTCCTCAACCTGTCAAAAAACTCTTTCAAGTCTGCTATATGATCTTTGGCCCTCTTGGATTTGATAATGACGTCGTCAACATACACCTCTATTTCTTTATGTATCATGTCTTGGAAGATGGTTGTCATGGCTCTCATATAAGTGGCCCCAACATTCTTTAGGCCAAATGACATCATCTTGCAGCAGTACACCCCCATGGTGTAATAAAAGTTGTTTTCTCTACATCTTCTTCATCCATCCAGATCTGGTGATAACTCGCGAAGCAATCTACAAAGGATTGGAGCTCATTCTCGGTGCAATTATCGATTAGGATGTGTATATTTGGCAGTGGGAAGTCTTCCTTGGGACTTACTCTGTTTAAGTCTCGATAGTCAACACATGCTTTGACTTTCCTATCTTTCTTTGGAACTGGTACAATGTTGGATAACCAGGTTAGGTACTCAACTACCCTGAGGACTTTGTCTTTGATCTGCTTAGTAACTTCCTCCTTGATTTTCAGGCTCATAGCTAGTTTGAACTTTCAAAGTTTCTGCTTCACCAGCAGACACATTGGATTGGTAGGCAACTTGTGAGCCACTATGGATATGCTTAGACCGGTCATGTCATCATATGACCATGCAAAGATGTCCTCACATTCCTTCAAGAAACGAATGTACTCCTCCTTCTCTGTTGGTGATAAGTGAATGCTTATGCGAGTCTCCTTGACGGTTTCAGCGTCTCCCAAATTTACTGCTTCGGTTTCGTCCAGGTTGGACTTAGGCTTATTCTCGAAGTTCTCAACCTCTCTGACAACTTCCTCAGGTATTTTGTCTTCTTCCTCCAAGTCACTATACTTATATTGTGTTGTCTTATTACATGTCACGGTCACCGGTTCATCAGGAAAAGTAATAATAATGTTGTAGAAAGAAAAATGTGAAAGATAATAATGAATACTACATAGCAATGCATTGATTTGAAATTGGAAATATCCTAAGCAAGTACGGCTCGATGAATCGAGCAATTATTTTTAAACAAAATGCATCTTTAAAACAAAATTACTGAAAATATCTGAAATGCCTAGCATGGCTATAGAAATAAATTAGGCTAAATGCCAAGCTACCCAGGGACTCGGGGGCCCGGGATGGTGTGGTAGTCCAATTCCTGAGAACGGCTCCTTTCTCCATGGTCTGAATGGTGAGGCCTTCTTCCTCCTCCTCCTCAATTATTGCACTGCAATCCATATCTTCGTCATCTAGGAACAAATTCCTCAGCCAAGCTAAAGCTTCTTGCTCTGTCATTCCCCATATTGTATCAGCCTGGTGAAAAGTCTGACCTAGATGTGGCACTGGTTTCTCGAGAGGGTAATAAGGACCACGCCATGGAGGCGACCAATCGTCATACTCTTGCCAAACATACTGGTATCCAAGCCTGAAGGTTGTACCATGACGTTTCGACTGTATAGGTTTGGTAATGCCCTGGATATTATTCCCAAGCCCTTTATCGGATTCATACCCAGACCATGCAAGTATGCTTTCTATCTTGTTGCTCCACAATTTGTCTTTCTCAGCTGTATTGACATGTTCAATGTGGTGGTAAATTTTCCCTCCTAGCCTTCTTCTGTTCTCGATAATCGGGATAGTTTGTCTGGTGTAAATGGGGTTGCTCCCATCTTCGTGAATGATTACCTCATGAGGCAGAGATTAATCTCCCCAATTGTGGCCCTTAGAGACCTATCAAAAGCTTTCACGTTCATACTTCCTGCCCGTATCTCATGAAAACCTATGCCCAATCTTTTCAGAGTAGACAATAGGCAAATGTTGAGGCTTGAACCTCCATCTATCAGGACCCTAGCAATGAATTTATCTTCAAACTACACCGTGATGTGCAATGCCCGGTTGTGACTTAAACTTTCGGGCGATAATTCATCCTCGTGGAAGGTGATCTTATGACTTTCCAGCACTTGCCCTACCATGTTGGCCATTTCTCTGCATGTGATATTGTTAGGCACATAGGCTTTAATTAACACCTTCATCAAAGAATTCTTGTGTGCTTATGAATTTTGCAATAGAGATAAGATGTATATCTGAGCGGGCGTTTTGTTCAAGTGATCGACAACAGGGTATTCTCTTGCCTGCACTTTCTCCAAAGATCATCTGGTCCCGTTTCAATGACAGGTTACTTAGTAGCAGCCTCCTTGCTTGATCCTCCCAAGTGTTCAGGTGTATAGATCCTTCCTGTTGTGGTCATTCCTTGTTCAGCACCAGATTCTTCCATCTTTGCCTTTCCCTTTTGCCTAGTTTCGACAACACAATCCCAAGGTATGGCTTTGGAATCGAAAGGATGTGTGACTGATACTATTACTGTGAAAGGTGTGTCCACTTCTACCTCAAATGGAGCGGGTGTGGTTGTGGGCGAATCTACCTTTACCTCAAATGGAACCGATGCGGCTACCTCAACCTCGAATGGCGACTGTGTCTGCACCACAATAGGGGTGAGTGTGATTGCAAGTTTAAAGTCGTTGCCTTCTCGAATAAGCCCGATTGACCCCTCAGGATCCCATTCTTCATTTGTCTCTACCACATGTACCCCATCGCCCCTATGATCTGGGAGAGGATTGTTGCAGACATTGGGCGCAGCTTCTTTTGCCTGTATGACCTTGTTGTCAATCAATGTCCGGATTTTATCTTTAAATGTTCGGCACTCATCAATGGTGTTATAACAGAATGATATGCGCAGGTTTTGTTTGGGTTGACCCATTAAGATGAGTTCTCCACTACCACAGCAGGAATGAGAGTGACATAACCAGCGCCTTTCTTGATTTTCAGGCTCATAGCTGGTTTGAACTTTCTAGGTTTCTGCTTAACCGACAGACATATTGGATTGGTAGGCAACTTGTGAGCCACTATGGATATGCTTAGACCGGTCATGTCATCATATGACCATGCAAAGATGTCCTCATATTCCTTCAAGAAACAAATGTACTCCTCTTTATCTATCGGTGATAGGTGAATGCTTATGCTAGTCTCCTTGATGGTTTCGGCGTCTCCAAAATTTACTACTTCGGTTTCGTCCAAGTTGTACTTAAGCTTATTATCAAAGTTCTCAACCTCTCTGACAACTTCCTCAGGTATTTAGTCTTCTTCCTCCAAGTCACTATCCTTATATTACACCGTCTCATTACATGTCTTAGTCACCGGTTCATCAGGAAAAGTAATAATAACGTTGTAGAAAGAAAAATATGAAAGATAATAATGAATACTAAATAGTAATGCATTAATTTGAAATTGGAAATATCCTAATCAAGTACGGCTCGATGAATCGCACTGCAATCAATATCATAGTCACCGGTTCATCAGGAAAAGTAATAATAACATTGTAGAAAGAAAAATGTGAAAGATAATAATGAATACTAAATAGCAATGCATTGCTTTGAAATTGGAAATATCGTAAACAAGTACGGTTCGATGAATCGCACTGCAATCAATATCTTTGTCCTCTTGGAACAAATTCTTCAGCCCAGCTAAAGCTTCTTCCTCTGTCGTTCCCCATATTGAATTAGCCTAGAGAAAAGTCTGACCCAGATGTGCCACTGGTTGCTCGAGAGGGTAATAAGGACCACGCCATAGAGGCGACCAATTGTCATACTCTTGCCATGCATATTGGTATCTGAACCCGAAGGTTGTACCATGACATTACAACTGTATAGGTTTGGTAATGCCTTGGAGATTCTTCCCAAGTCCTTTACCGGGTTCATACCCAGACCATGCTAGTATGTTTTCTATCTTGTTACTCTACCATTTGTCTTTATCAACTGCATTGACATGTTCAATGTGGTGGTAAGTTTCCCCTCCTAGCCTTCTTTTGTTCTCGATAATCAGGATGGTTTGGCTGGTGTAAATGGGGTTGCTCCCATCTCTGTGAATGATTACATCCTGATAATTCCAATCGAACTTTACGGCCTAGTGTAGTGTGGAAGCCAGAGCCCCATCGGCGTGTATCCAAGGTCGACCCAACAGAAGATTGTATGTAGCCGATATGTCAAGCACTTGGAATTCAACATCGAACCAAGTTGGCCCCATCTGTAGGTTGAGATTAATCTCCCCAATTGTGGCCCTATGAGACTCATCAAAAGCTTTCATGTTCATACTTCCTGCCCGTATCTCATGAAAACCTTTTCCCAATCTTTTCAGAGTAGACAATGGGCAAATGTGGAGGCTTGAACCTCCATCTATCAGGACCCTGGCAATGAATTTATCTTCAAACTGCACCGTGATGTGCAATGCCCGATTGTAACTTAACCCTTCGGGCGGTAATGCATGTGATATTGTTAGGCACATAGGCTTCACTTAACACCTTCATCAAAGCATTCTTGTGTGCTTCTGAATTTTGCAATATTGATAAGATGGATATCTGAGCGAGGGTTTTGTTCAAGTGATCGACAACAGAGTATTCCCTTGCATGCATTTTCCTCTAAAGATCATTTGGTACCGTTTCAATGATAGGTTACTTAGTAGCAGCCTCCTTGCTTGATCCTCCCAAGTGTTCAGGTATATAGATCCTTCTTGTTCTGGTCATTCCTTGTGCAGCACCAGTTCTTCCATCTTTGCCTTTCCCTTTCGCTTAGCTTCGGCAACGTAATCCAAAGGTATGGCTTTGGAATCAAAAGGAGGTGTGGTTGATACTGTTACTATGAAAGGTGTGGCGACTTCTACCTCAAATGGAGCGGGTGTGGCTGTGGGCAAAGCTACCTTTACCTCAAATGGAATCGATGCGGCTACCTCAACCTCGACTGTCGACTGTGTCTACACCACGATAGAAGTGAGTGTGATTGCAAGTTTAAAGTCGTTGCCTTCCTGAATAAGCCCGATTGACCCCTCAAGAACCCATTCTTCATCTGTCTCTACCATATGTGCCTCATCGCCCCTATGGTCTAGGAGAGGATTGTTGCGGACATTGGGCATAACTTCTTTTGCCAGTATGACCTTGTTATCAATCAATGTTTGGATTTTATCTTTCAATGTTCGGCACTTGTCAATGGTGTGCCCCTTCATACCGGAATGATATGCATAGGTTTTGCTAGGGGTGACCCCTTTAGATGAGCTCTCCACTGCCACAACAGGAATGGTGTAACCAGGAGTATTCTTGATTTTCAGGCTCATATCTGGTTTGAACTTTTTGAGTTTCTGCTTCACCGACAGACACATTGGATTGGTAGGAAACTTGTGAGCCACTATGGATATTCTTAGACCGGTCATGTCATCATATCACCATGCAAAGATGTCCCCATATACCTTCAAGAAGTGAATGTACTCCTCCTTCTCGGTCGGTGATAAATGAATGCTTATGCGAGTCTCCTTGACGCTTTCGGCGTCTCCCAAATTTACTGCTTCGGTTTCATCCAGGTTGGACTTAGGCTTATTCTCGAAGTTCTCAAACTCTCTAACAACTTCCTCAGGTATTTCGTCTTCTTCCTCTGCCATTCTCCTTATTGTATCAGTCTGGTGAAAAGTCTGACCCAGATGTGGCACTGGTGTTACCATCCCGAGTGAGGAATTTTGTTATCCTTGGTACAGAAGGATTACTGCAAGGCAAGTAAGGGTCATTGATGATGTGAAAGGACATCAAAGATGAAGAGGAAAAACATCTATAGGCATGTCGTTATAACTCCAAGTCTTAGTACTCCTCTATAGGGGGAATATGGAATGATAAAGGAAGAATGAGATAAAAATAAGAAAGGGATGAGATTGTACCTATCCAGATGTTACAGATATGCTATGATTCCAGAATGTTATGTAAGCACAACGTCAAGGGGGGAAAAGGGTAAGGGTTCCTGCCCGGGATATTATTGATAGATAATGAGCTAGTAGTAAGGTTAGTTAAGACAAACGAAGTAACTCAAGAAAGATTACGTGGAATATGGATATGAGAATGGGCCGACGAGCAGTTAGTAGTTGATTCAGGAAAAGCCTAATCATGACTAGACAAGAAGTTACAAACAAAGCAGCAGATCATAGAAGATAAATGTGGTAAACCCCAACATGGAGAATTTAATCTCGTAGTAATGTCATTATAATACTTGAGATATATTCAAATAGGAGATGGGGTAGTTAAGGGTACCATATAAGTGTTACGGGGATAAAAAAAGTGTCATTGGAAAGGTAGTCAAATATCAGTTCAGAAGCAACCCTACAAGAACAAGGGCGTGGAGATAAGTAACTACGGATAAGTATAGGCAAGGAAGGACATCAGAAGGTCTCTCGAGTATACGATGTAATAGGCTCACAACTTTACAAGAGTCAGAGGGTCTTCCCTAAGTACTACGATGAAAGACTAGCTGAGGAAATAAGGAAGAACGCTTCAACCTCGGCACAATGACCTAAAGAGGAAATGGTCGTATGACAATAATCTCAAAACAACATTGTATGCAGTCCCTAAGAAAGTGGCACCTATAGTGGCTAATGAACGGGGAGTAAAATCAGAAGTGATATTCAAGATCATATGAGTTGTATGGAATTTTAAATATGTAGGCACTAAGATAAGCTAAGTACGGATGCAACAAGGGGGCAAAAATATCAGGAAAAATAATATCTTACGTTTAAAGAAAGCTAAGATGAAAAAAAGGGGATTATTCGATCAATGATTCAGAGTTGGTTACTTTATGAACGCGCGTAAAGGTTTGGAGTTTTATAAATACAGCATATACATCCATAGAAGATTCTGGTATATGTTAAAAAAGGAATGAGCCCAAGTCGCAGACGAAGGATTAAGTTGTTAAAGGATTGTATCATGCATATTCCATAGCACCATGAAGGGCTAAAATCAATAACTAACACCATGTGCCGCAAATTGAAAGATAGCTTAGAGCCTATATAAAGGTTGACCATAGGAAAGAGAAAACTAAAGAGTTATATCAACTAAGTAAATCAAGAGTTTGATTATTGAACCCGAAAAATTATAGACATAGTGATTGAGAACACATCAGAATCACTCTTAATATTAGAAGTATAAGAGAATACAACAACCATATTCTGTAATGACAAGGGTACCAACCAAATAAGAAGTCAGTATGAATATCTCACCGAATTGTGTAAGGAGGTGCAAGTATTATAATAGAGCTTCAAGTTGTGGATGTGAATCATACCTATGTGGAAAGGAGGTCATGAAAGAGATAGAAGATATGGTGTAAGATTTTTAAGGTAAGTAAGGTAAAGATGAACAACGTACAAGATAGTCAAATGTAGAAGGTTGTGAATTGTCAATACTTCGGACAAAAGGCTAGAAGTACTGGGATTCAGTATCCAAGTATGATAGCGGAGTTGTTAGTGGCATATTTTCCAGCCTATAGGTTCTAGGTATTGAGAGGTCTAAATTACAAGGGTAAAGAAGAGTTTGAGACAATGCGATGTCTCGCTCGATGTTCCGGAAATAACATAAAGAAATCTATGGTTCAATCAAGTTGAAGGGAGGTTGCGAGTAGTATGAATGGATATATGTAAATGGCAAACTAAAGTATGGTAAAGCGAAAAGGTTTTAGGAAGTCAGGAATAAGTATAAGAAATGGCGAGTGAGAAGGTGACGAGAATGGATAAGTCCTCACGATTAAGCCCATAAAAATAAGAAAAGTTGATAATTTCTCTAAGTTATATAAAGCTCAATATAACCTGAATGAACTCAAATGAGTCTAAGACTACTGGAATTTAGAAGAAATGGAATGCTGCCTTGGTAGTAGAATGATGGTGTAATTGTGATGGATAAAGAATAACGTTTGGGCCTTCGATTGAGTAATGACTTGAAGAGGATTTCATGAATTGTACGGGATTAAAATACCCACGTAAGTTGAATCACATTGGGATACTACAAAATACAGTTATAGATGTATAGTATCGCCCCTAGATGGTTCAATCAAATTACTCCAGATGTCCCCAATGAGACATGAGCCCTAGCAGCAATGTTACATAAGAGATCAAGTTAGCAGTGGCAGATGATAGATCAATATTGAGGTGAATCAATAATGGATGGACACAAGTCACAAAGTATGAGGTGAGATTAGGCCATCATTCTTAAGATGAACAAGTAATGAGGAAGCATTAAAGGACTTAGATTTATACATATGGGATAAGTAACAAAAGTAACCTGGAGTTCGGTAACAAACCTCAGTAACGATAAATCAAAGTAAGAGTTATGGTATAGTATGACCTATCTAGATGCAGTAAAGTCATACGAACGGATAAACGGATCTATGAAATAAGATATAACAATATTCGTAAATTCGACAAATACCAAGCTAAGAACTTTAGGATTGGCTAAAAGCTGGAGGAAAAAGGAGAGGAAAGTCGCATAGGCACACTTACAAGATCAGTATCGTAGAAGTTGCATAATGGAAGGTAGCAACAGTTACGAAATTGGAAGGAATTCGATCACAAGTCATGGTGTAGGAAAAAGGCCTAAAGGGGGGAATGCCCTGGCCTTTAGACTTATTCATTGAACAGTTTCCTAGATGGCATAAGGACTGCTAAAATATTCGCAAGAGCCATGGGATATGAGGACGATAAGAGCATCAATCAACATTCGAGGATGAATATTCCAAAGGAGGAATGATGTTACACCCCATATTTTCGTACATGAAAATACGCCATAAATAAATTAATGAGAGCCCGGAAGTGAGATGTCACTCTCCGCAATACTACATTACGACGATGTTGTACCCTGTAGTGTTGTACGTTGAATTTGTCATAAGGTAACTGACATCAGTCCAAGGAAAAAATTATTTGGAGATTATAAGGATTATGCTATTTCAAACAAGTAATAAGTAAATTCGTAAAGGTGAAAGGGGAAGCAAGTCAAAGAAAACGAATTTTCATCCAAGTTTGGCATGTTGGGATAAAATACGGCTCGAGCTAAAATATTCGGTATTTATGGACTAGTACCATATAAGGTACCACATAACCATGATAGTGAGATACATAAGGTGTGCTAAAAATGAGCAATATTTTAAGTAATTTGAGATAATTCTTAATTATGTGGATACTTGATTAATTACTGGATTAGTGGGAAATTATCAAGTTAATTAAGAAATTGATAATTAATTAAGATTTTGGATAACTCTTGAACCTTGATCACTATGTGGCAGTCATATAAAGCACAAGGATGACTCTTCATTTATATATGCTATGTGGCATATTTTTAGGAGAATTAGTGGCAACAAGGATTATGCTCATGATTATCATTCATAAATAAAGAGGGAATTACATAAGTTGCTAAGAGAGCTTATGGATGAAGTTCTAAAATTTCAAGAAAATCTCAAAGGCTCTAATTCAAAAAGCAACTTGAATTAGAATTAGGCAAGTTAACGAATTTTGGGCAAAATTCTCCGATAAAGTTACAATGTGTAATAGCAACGAAATTTGCAATTCTAAGAGACCACGGTACAATCTTTTTCAAGAATATCATACGAATTTTTGCCTACTCTGGGTATATTAAGGCTATCCCTTCTTTCTTTTGGCATGATCCATACGATACGAACGAAACGTGCAAATGCACAAATTCCATGAATGAATCTATTCATAAAAGTATTAGAGATATCTATGTTCTTGAATTTTCATGTGTCAAAATATTTTATCGTCTGTTCATGGGTCTCAAAAATATACGAAAGTTGAAAAGAGTTTACATTATGATATTACTCAAAGGCAAAATGGTCTTATGACGTTCCGAAAGATTTTATTAAACGTACTTTTCATGCATTACATTTATGTACATTGACCCGTGACCAGATGGCGTTATATACGCGTATATATGTATGTATATATATATATGGGATATGGAAAAGGCTATGGCGTTATATACGAACCACCACCTGATCAGCTGGTATACGTTGATGATTTTGCCCACAGTGGCCGATATGATATGATGGGATACCCTCAGAGGCTGATAATGTTATGAAACATGTACCTATGCACGACATGACATTCATACGCATATGCATGACGCTAAAAGTAACTTATGATTTACAGAGTTATCCAGACTTACAGGTTGAGTCAATTACTATATATTTCTTCAATGTTTGTTATGTACTTATTTATGTGCCTTACATACTTGGTTTATTTTTCGTACTGACATCCATTTTGCCTGGGGACGTTGTGTTTCATGCCCGCAAGTACCGATAGATAGGTCGAGAGCCCTCAAGTAGGCTATCAGCTCAGCGGAAGATGTTGGTACACTCCATTTGCTTCGGAGTTGCTCGTTTGGTTAGTATGATTTGGACGTGTATTAATTGATATGGCGGGACTCTGTCCTGACCTTTATGACATTTATGTACTCTTAGAGGCTTGTAGACATATGTCGTGTACGTAAAAGATTGTACGGCCTTGTAGGCCTATGTTTTGAGTTTATAAATGATTATGTTGGCCTATTAGGCCCGTTTGTCACGTGTATATGATGATGTAATAAGAAAGATATGTTATGCTGGTATTCAGTTGAGTAAGGTACCGGGTTCCCATCACGGCCCATTGGTTTGGGTCGTGACATCTGCCCTACTAAAAAATGGAGGTTGGAGCCTCCCGAGCCTCTATAGTCTCTGTTGTTCATCATCAGTCATAACAGGAACAACATATGCCTGAGCTGCTATAACTGGCTGGGCTGGTAATGCCCCTGGTGTCCGGAGTCCCTACATCACCTACTCCGGTGTGCGGGCGGTGGGAGTCTGAGTACCTCTCTCGGCCTGAGAAGTGGCTGCTGCGGCCGAAACTGCGACCGCCTGAGCAAGACTGGTGCACAGGGTCAGAATCTGAGCTAAGGCCTCTTGAAGGCCAGGAGGCCTGGAATCACGATGGGCACAACTAGTGCCTAAGCTGGCCCCACTGGCTCATCCACAACTAGAACCTGCTCCTGAACTGGGCTACTGGTGGATCTGCAAGTGTTGCCCTAGTTGTTGTACAAGCTGCACCTCTGCCACTACCGCGACCTCAGCCTCTCTCGGCCCTGACTGGTGGTACTTATGGCCATCCATCCTGCCCAATAGTACGCATCCTCACAATCTGTGAGAGAATAGAATAATAAAAGTTTAGTTACTAGAATCAACAGATTCGCACGACAAGAATTCAAGAATGTAAAGTTTCCTAAGGGTTCAGCAGCCTCTCGAAGATAAGTACAGACGTATCCTTACTGATCCGCAAGACTCTGCTAAACTTGCTCATGACTCGTGAGACCTATGTAACCTAGGCTCTGATACCAACTTGTCACGACACAAATCCTAACATATTGTGATGGCGCCTATCATGGTACTAGGCAAGTCGACATTTCCAAAATATTCCCAACAATTTACAGAAAATGAATCAAGTAGTTTTAAATAAGCAAAGTTTTCATAAACTGGGGTAAAACCCAAAACACAAGTGCGGAAAATAGCTCCCAAATCGGGTGTCACTGAGCTCATGAGCATCTATACATCACCAATCTAGAAAAGAAATGTTTATGACAGTCTGGATCAAAATACAAATAAAGAAAAGATAAGGAAGGAGAAACAAGGACTACGAATGTTGGGCAGCTACTTCGTAGTCTCCAAAGATCAATCGTACACGATATCAACGCCTGTCGTGTCTGAAAATACCTGGATCTGCACACGAAGTGCAGGGTGTAGCGTGAGTACAACCAACTCAGTAAATAACAAGACTAAATAAAGAACTAGAGATAGTGACGAGCTATACAATTATATTTACTATATCCCATGATGGATGCCATGATTTGGTCTTTGTTAATAACCACCGGAGATCACACGTAAATTACACCAAACAGTGCACCACCATCGTGCACAAATTCTGGACAGCAGCTTCGATAGAGGATACGGGTGTTTGGGTGTTATTTTATGACAAGATAGGTGTTATACTGAGTTTTTCAAATCAAAAGGAAGGACTAGTTGGGTGGAATTGGTGTGGCAAATGCAACAAGGCTCACAAAGAAGGGATGAGGCAACAACCATACGACAAGGCAGTGTCAATTGGAACATTGAAGAATGGGCCACTCTTGACTGAATTTTTGGTCTACACATGCTGGGACGACATGGTAATGAACTTACTGGATGTACAATGGGAGGTACAAATTTTGAATCTAATTCTGCAATTGGAATATGGGCAAAGATCACACATGAGTGTCATGAATGAGGACTTAGTTTGGCTAGTATATAAATTATATTTTCATATTTCACCTAGCAGACATCATGTAATATCATTATTGAGCATCATTACTCAATTCTGGTAATAGGGGCTATGTAATTGTCAAAGTTTATTTCTTTCATTTTGTAAGACCTCCTGACTCTTGTGTTTCTACTTTTTTGATATATATAAAAATCAGTCCTAGGCATCTTGCTTAGTGGATTTGCTAAACAAAATAGTTCAATTTCAGTAGTCTCAACAAAGAAAGTAGACGTGCTTTCAAATCCGGCAATTTAAGTCAAAATCAATTTATACATGCCAAATTCAAGTAGAAATCGGATAAAAATATCTCTCAGAAGATTTCAAAAATAGTGATATATGGCAACTATGTGCAACAACAATGAAATTATATTCATCCCCTTAGAGCAGCAGTCACTCCAACCTCACAGTCACTCATTCCTCACAGTCGCTCAGCACTCAGTACTCGCACTCAGTAGGTACATGAGCTCACTGGTGTGTGTACCGACTCCGGAGGAGCTCCTTCAACCCAAGCGCTATATCAAGCCAATCATGGTATAAATCAATGAAACATGTTGCGGCACGTAGCCCGATCCCATAAATATCCTCACAATCAGGTCCTCGGCTTCACTCAGTCATCAATCTCTCTCTCCAGTCTCTCGAGCTCTTAGGAATCATGAAAAATCAACCCAAACAACAATGATATGATGTATCAATAAGAAATAATAGAGACGGAGATATGATATGAGAGTAAAAACTGAGACTAAGTACAATAAAATTTTAGTAGGTAATTCAACATGTAACACGGCCTCTGTAGGTCCCAACAGTACCAACACATAGCCTAAACATGATTTCTAACATAATTTACAGTCAAATTTCTATAACATATGGAGAGCATATAGCTAACAACAAGTTATTCAACTTAACAGTTTCACGGCATGGACCAAGTCACAATTTCTACGGTGCACGCCCACACGCCCGTCACCTCCAAACCAATCACATAACACATAATCCGGGGTTTTATACCCTCAGAACCAGATTTAGAACTGTTACTTACATCAATCTGAGCCAAGACTCTACACCAATATGCCTTTGCCTAGCAAGTCGGCTTCCAAATGTCCTGAATCTAGCCACAAGTAGTACAATACAATCAATACGGGCTAAAGAAATCAATTCCACAAGAAAACGCGAAATTATAACTCAAAAATCCAAAATTGGCAAAAAGTCGGCCCCCGGGCCCACATCTCAAAATCCAACAAAAGTCATAAAACCCAGAAACCCATTCACTCACGAGTCTAGTCATACCAAATTTATTAAAATCCGACATCAAATGACCATTCAAATTCTAAAATCAACTCTCCAAATCTCTAGCCTCAAACACCCAAATTACACCTCCAAAACACACCTACTAGGTGGAAAAATCAATGGGGAAACATAATTATTGAAGAAAAATGAACACAAAGAACTTATCTCAAGAATCCTCTTGAAAATCCTCTCAAAAATCTCAAAAACTGAGCTCAAAAATGTTAGAAATGGTGAAAATCTCGGAACCCTCATTTTTGAATCTTTTTATATTGCCTAGTGATGCCTTCATCGCGAACGCGACCCGCCCCTCGCATTCGCGTAGAACACTCTGACTGGCCCCTCAAATTAACCCTTCGCGAACGCGTTTACTGACTCGCGAATGTGAAGCTTTGCCAACATTACTCATCGTGAAGGCGACCTCACCCGCGCGAACGCGTAGGCCAAAAATATGGGTCCCCAGTTATCTCCTCTCTTCTTCGCAAACGTGTCACCCTTCTCGTGTTCGCGATGCATCCACTGACCAAACCTTCACGAATGCGAGCCCCTCTTCGCGAACGTGAAGAACAATTTCCCATCAGCCTCCAGGTACACCTCGCGAACGCATAAAAGAAAACCAAAAAATTTCCACCAGCAGTCTTCAGCCATTAAGCTTAGTCAGAAAATGATCCGTCAACCATCTGAAATCCACCCGAGGCCACCCAGACCTCAACCAAACATACCAGCAAGCCCTAAAACATCATACGAACTTAGTCAAACCCTCAAATTACCTCAAACAATATCAAAAACACGAATTGCACATGAATTCAAGCCTAATGAACTTTGAAATTTCCAAATTCTACAAATGACGTCGAAACCTATCAAATCACGTCCAATTGACCTCAAATTTTGCACAAAAAGTCACAAATGACACCACGAACCTGCTCTAACTTTCGGAAATCTAATCCGACCCCGATATCAAAAAGTCCACTCCCGGTCAAACTTTCCAAAATTCCAACTTTTCGTCATTTCAAGTCTAATTCTACTACGGACCTCCAAATCACAATCTGGACACACTCTTATGTCCAAAATTACCTAACGAAGCTAACGGAACCATCAAAAGTCAAATTCGGGGTCGTTTACACATAAGTTAGCATCCGGTCAATTTTTTCAACTTAAGCTTTCAATTATGAGACTAAGTGTCTCAATCTACTCTGAAATCTCTCCGGACACGAACCAACTAACTTAGTAAGTCATATAACAGTTGTAGAGCATAAAAGGAGCAGAAAATAGAGGAACGGGGCTACAACTCTCGGAACGAACGGCCGGGACGTTACAATTCGCTAGGTATATACCAAAACTCGATGGTTTAAAGATATCAAATCTATCGATTGGCAACCGATATATGTTCATCGTGAAAAGTTCAAAGGGAAGCTTAATTATCCAGATGCAATTAACCCTTGCTTGCAAATCACATAGTTTTTCATGCATGTTCCTTGTTATAGCCATTCCTCATTTATATTGAGGATTGTTAATTTTTTGTTGGAAAAGCGGTGTGAGTGAGAAATGAAGGGAAATAAAAATTTGAAAAAGATTCCTTTAAAAGGGAATTGTGCCCCACATTGGTGGAGGAAAGAAAATTTATTGAGTTTAAATATAAATGCACTTCTTCTAACTTTTAAAGAATTGAGAAGAAGGCAAGCCTCGCACTGTCGTCGTCGCTTGCTCGGCTTGGCTTTGGCTTTGAATTTGAATTTGGATTTTGTGATCTGATTGATTTATAAAAAAAAAAGTTGGACCGACAAATATTATTATTTTATTAATATTAATGTTATATTAATATTTTCTGTTCGGTTTCGTAAGAGTCATTTTTTTTTTGTTTTTTCCGTTAATAGTTGGTTTTCGAAAATAGTAGTTTTCGTTAAGGGCCACTTGAAAATTTGCAACTTCTGATTTGCACCTCTTCGTTGAATGCAATCTTTTGGCTATAAATACATGGTCATTCCCTTAGTTTTTCTACGAAAATTCTGAATTATTTTCCTTTCTTTCTGCATTATTTTCTAACAAAAAGAAGTAAATGTAATTTGTTGTCGCTATTTGTGCTAGCTGAACACTGGTGTTTAAGGCATTGCTATACTAGTGAGGTTAATCCGTTCTATTCTGGGAACAAATAATTTAAAACTTCGAATATTAAGAGAGAATTAAGTTCCTTAAGGATACATTGTATAACTGGTGGCTCGAATTTATTTTTCTGCTTCTGCATTTGTGTTTATGTTTAAGTTTCATAATTATTTTTTCACGAATATAGAAAGATAACAACGACTCCTTCCAAAATATGCAAGTCACGAACAAACTATTTCCTAGATAATTGCGACATAGAAGTTTGAGTGAGGAGCTTAACTTTATGAGTGATTTTAAAAACAATATATGCTTCTAGATTCATTTTTTCACCTTCTCTCCATGTTACAAAAGCCGTAAAGTTTCTCTTGGTATATTAGTTAGAAAACATTTATTGATAAGTTAATGTCTATACATATAAAGAAAATTTTGATTGAATCAATCTTGTGTATAAATTTAACTCACACTGTAGTCTGTACACAATTCCTAAAAGCTTAGCGTCGCCTAGTATATTGTTCATGCAAAAGTATTTCCCCTCAGCAAACATACCCCGCAGAGAGCCAGAGCTCAGGATAATGAATCCTAGTATATATGCAAAACTAGTGTGAGATTATGAATTGTGTTGTTATTTCC
The DNA here is from genome assembly GCF_000393655.2 of Nicotiana sylvestris. Classification (NCBI taxonomy): domain Eukaryota; kingdom Viridiplantae; phylum Streptophyta; class Magnoliopsida; order Solanales; family Solanaceae; genus Nicotiana; species Nicotiana sylvestris. The sequence continues at coordinate 172,933,947 of NC_091065.1, forward strand.
GCTATCTATTAATTAGTTCTGCTATTCATATTACATTGTTGTTGTTATTATTTGTTTATTGCTCCCTTTTCTGTTCCTGAGCCTAGGGTCTATCGGAAACAGTCTCTCTATTTACACAAGGTAAAATATAAAGACCGCGTATGCACTATCTTTCCCAGACTCCACACCGTGAGAATATACTACATATGTTGTGTTGTTGTTGAGTTTGCCCTATCCAATGGGACCTTTTTCTGAGGCAGTGGTCCGTCCAATGACCCACTGGATTTTTGCATGTGAGCCAACAGCCCAAAATCCGCCAATTTTTTAGAGTTTGGGGAAGTTGCGATAGTGTCATCCATATAATGAGCCAATACTTCTTCTTTTTTTTTCTTTTTTTTTTTTCAGTTAAAAAGAAAACAGACAAGATTAGGGAAAAAGAAGTAGAAGCAGAATAGTTGTAGACATGTAGAGGTTTTCTAGTATCGAAATTATGTGTAATATAAATAAGATTTAAGTTTTATTGGGAATATAAAAGATTTTTACAGTATTGCTGTATTTTAACATGTTCTTATTTTTCAGATTATTAATCTCACTTATCACAGGATAATAATTTATCTGATAGTAGTAAAATTATTTTATACAATCAATATGTAAAAGCTAAACTCTATAAATAAAGTGCAGACTGATTGAGATGAAGGGATTGCATATACTAAAATCTTTTTCAACTGGTGATTAGTTGAAGACTCAAATAACAAAGACACTGGTTATTTGAAAAGGGTCGGAAGCCGAGGCAGACTCAGAATTTAAACTTTATGAATTCAACATTTAATGTTCTTAGCATTGAACATATTATATTTTTAAAGTTTTGAATTCTGACCTACTATTTATTTCAATCTAAGTGAATTTTATACATTAATTTATACTATGTTAAAAAAATTGGGTTTAGAAAACACCGATGCTACTGCGAGGTTGCATCCGCCTCTGGTTAAAAAGGGCAAAGACAATATTGCGAAATTCATAGTTTGCCATGATTTTTAACACTACCCATGTCTTTGATCCATAGGACAAGCAAGAAAACAACGACTAAAAGGTATTATGATCAGAGGGATAAGAGTGAAATTAAAAAATACTCACGTTTACAAGTGGTAATTGAAAAATAGCATTAAAAGTACTTGAAATTTAGCCACTTTTAATGTAAAGATAAATCTGAACGAAAACACTATTTAAAATCCGAAAAATATTCCAGCATAATATACTGGAGTTCGAATTTTTTACGTGTGAACTTCCAGCATAATATACTAGAGTCCGAACATAATATACTAGAGTTCCAGCATAATATACTGGAATTCCAGTGGTTCAACATAATATGCTGAAAGTTCGTACACATGTTCCAAACTCCAGTATATTATGCTAGAATTTTACGTGTGCTGGAGTTTCAACATAATATGTTTGAAGTTCATACACAGGTACACCAATCTCCAGTACATTATGCTGGAACTTTGCGTGTTGCAGCAAAATAGTGGCTATTTTTCAACGACTTTGCAAACGCTGACGATTTTTCAATTATCAGTCCGAAAACTGGCTAGTCTATCACGAGGGACACTCATCCATCTCCATTTCCCATGGACATAATGGAGTATCTGACTATCAAAGAGCATGAGAAGTGAAAAACATATGGGGAAAGCAAATTAACACAGCAGGTAACTAACTAAACACACTTTTTTAAGAACAGAAAAAACAAAATTTATGAAGCTCACAGCAAAAGAGAGCTCTTTGACAAGCTTGACGGTTTGCAGTGGCATACTCTGCTTAGATTGAGTTGCGCACGAATTTGGAGCTTTCACTGCCCAATGCCAATACAACAAGTTTTTGGTTACAGGTAGTTGAGAGTCTCTTCTAGTCGTACTAGTAGTATTAGTACTAGTCTTGTATTCTCCTATTCCTCGTTCTTTGTTGTTTCACGATGTGTCATTATTACCGGTAGTTTTCACACTTCTCTTATAGCTTCATATTCCTAGATATTTGTTACTACACGCTTTGCCATTTGCTTCCATTGTCTTATTTCCTTGCCATTGTTATTGTTTGTTTATTGTGTCCTTTTCACTGTTCTTGAGCCGAGTGTCTATCGAAAACAGTCTCTCTTTCTTCACAAGGTAGGGTAAGGTCTGCGTACACATTACCCTCCCGAGACCCCACGTGTGGAATTTCATTGGGTTTTTTCTTGTTGTTTTTCTTTGAACTCTTGATATTTGTAGCTGATCACATATTACGCTGAAAACAATGGCCAGATTTTCACTTACTCATCAAGGAGAATGATGGCCAGAGCTAGATATTAAGGTAACATAATTAGTTTTCTGATGAGTTACTTAAGATGGCATCTTAAGTGAAGAATCTGTAGTTCTGGGCAGTGATATCATCTATTAAAAGCTGGAAAAAAGAATTCCTGAATTGATTTGCTGAAGGGTGAGTGAATTAATAATCCAATTTCAGGCTCTATAACAAATCAAACTAACATATGACAGAGGAGCTTGGATATCAAGCAATGGTGCTCGGGAGAAAAAGGACAAAGTCCATTAAGTCAGATTAGTCAGAGTACTTGAATATATACATAAGCTATATAAACATGAAACTAACAAATTCTACAAGACATCAGAATTGAGCTTACAAGGATGTCCGTCCAATTCATTTAGGTTTCAAGTTCTCACTAATCAAGCAACAAATTTCAAGCACCGAGTATCTTTGTGGATGGTCTGACATTTGATTGAGCAGAAGCGCATTCCACATTGCACACATGTATAGTTCGCGGAGAAACCACAAACCGTGCAGAAATGACGGCGAGAGATGGAACTTGGTGGTCCCACTGCTGCTCTTAAATAGGTTGGCACATGGGGTGGCAAGGACTCCAGGTTTGCCTATTTTCATAAGTAACACGTTGAGAGGTTAATCTATGTCACTGAAGCTGAGAAAGAAAGCATCTACTAGCCCTGGAAATCTATACCTCATGCAAGAGCTCAAGGAATGTTTTGGGGGCTCTCTTATGCTCAAGTGCCTTAGCTTGGCGTGTTTTCCGTTTTGTGCCTTTCGGGTACTTCTTGTGAAATACTGGAACAGTATTTTTTTTTTTTAAAAAAAAATTAAAGTCAGAGTCAGAAAAGGCCATGATAGGAAATTAGAGAAGAAAGGAATAGAACAATACAAATCCTCATCTTAAGACTGGAAGAGAAGGTTTACACAAGAAGTATATGGAAAAGATAAAGAAGACAAGGATGACAAGATAAAAATGATTAAGATGAAACTAATGTTACTGTACCCTCAATTGTGGGCTATATCTTTCTGAACATAACCTAAGAAAGAGATCCTGAAAAATGAAGGTCTCTATTTCAATGGAAAGGGGGAAATCACCCATCTAATAGCTAATTATATTTTTTTTATTTTATTCTTGTTCCATCCCATGGTCCAGTGGCCATTTACTTTTGTAAAGAGCCGAATAGTAATAGTTTTCTGGGTGGATAACTAACCCCACAGACACAAGAAAAGAATCACATCCCACGAACCATTTCCTTCTCTTTTTTTCTCTGGGTAACTACTAAGCCCACAGACAATGTAGAAGTAACATCCTTACAACAATTTTTTTTTTTTCATCCTCTCACTTATATGGGTAGTGATGCAGGCTGATCTTCAATCAAAACGCTACAGGAAGCGAATTATAGGACCTAGTGCGAATGTGAACAAATTGTGGAAGCACTCCTTACTGAGAATATGAATCGACTAAAGCCTGTGAATGTACAATAAACAAATCCACACTGTACAAGTCCATAGTTCTTCTTACCACCCCTTATTGAGCAACACGAAACAACTAAATCCTATAAATGTGAGACTTTATAAAGAGAGTTGTAAAAGATATATCTTCTTGTCAACAATAAAGAAAGATTTATATTCTTATCAACTATTCATGATATATAATGCTTGCATAAATGACAAAAGTTTCTATTCTCACAGTCTTACAATCGCGTAGAGTATGTTTAAGTGGAAGGAATTGGAAGAACAGAAGGAACCAATCAAAACTATGCCTCAACTATAAACTAGCGGGGTCAACTATATGAATAATCCATATCAAATCAGCCATATCCAAACCATATTAGTAGATGTAACACGTGCCACGTGCCTAAATGAGCACGTCCCGACCAACGAATTCAGTATTAAGAGGAACTCGTCATACCTAGACTATTTTTATTCCAACAGCTAACCTACCACAATCAGTGGCGAGGCCACAGACAAAGAATGGGTTCAATTGAACCCACTTCATTGGAAAATCGTACTGCCCAAATAGGGTAAAAACAATTTTTTATATACTTACAGTTGAATCCCCTTGTAGTGGCAAATGTAATTCATAAGTTGTTTTAAGTCACAAGTTTGAATTTTTTGAATCTCCTTATTAAAATTCCGAGCTCCGCCACTACTAACAACAATACTCTTCCTTTATCTAAGTTACTGGCTTCTAAATTAAGAATCTGTACACATTCAATGGATTTCTTAAGAGTAATACAAGATTTGGACCAAAGTTACTAGGGTCAGCCGAACTCGTACCGTGTACACTGGATCCGCCCCTGCCTTTAACAAAAGTGGGAGCAACTATGTTACGGGAAACTCTGGTATGCGCAGTTGGCATAACACAATAGAGAGAATAAATGCAACATAACTAAACCAAGAAATTCAACTCCACACAAGCTAAAATTTGTGCAAGCAAAAAAAAAAATACCTTGATCCTCATCGTCAAGAGAAGCTTCATCATCATCATCAAGTGGTTGTTGTTCCACTACTGCATTATCACTTTCCAATGCATCAAGACGCGCCAGCATAGCCTAAAAATGAATAAATTGATTATTAAAAACCATAGATTTATTCAAAACAAGCAGGATTCCCAAATTGATGAATTCAAAACTTAAATAAGTGTAATTAGCAGACCTGAGTTCTATTATCAGAACTTGCTAGAGCAGCAGCCATTTTTGGAGCAACCTTACGAGTTCGCATGGACATTCGCCTCGCTGAATTTGACAATTCTTCATCCATTGCTTCAAAGTCAGATTCAAAATTACGAAAATGATTTTTTACTCTCGTTAGTACTTTCGAATTTTTCTTCACTTTCCTGATTGGAATAAGCAAAAAGAGATTCCGACTTATTTCTAATCTTAGAGAAGTAGCCGGAGAGGAAAGTGAAAACGCGACGAGTGACCGGCCGGCGGGAGAATTAGGGCTTAAGAAGACTTCGATTTCCGAAAGAAACAAACAGCTTCACAGCTTGATTTTCCGAACGGAGGCAAACGCATCTGGTATTGAATTCTGTTGAACCCTGAAGTTTTCAGGAAATCACGTAAGACCCTAAACTATGAAAAATGGTATATCTGTCCACTAACTTTGTTATATTGCTCATAAGAGCTTTCAATATTTTCAACTTTACAGTTCTTTGAACAAGGATTTACCAATTAAATTTAGAGGCAGGAAACTGTCTAGAAAGTTTTTTTTCCTATATGAATTAAAGAAATAATTTTCTGTGGAGTAAAAATTTAAATAGCTTAATATTTTGAAAATATTAAAGTATTAAACTCTTCACATTTATTCTGCAGAAAATTATACTACTAACTACTCCTTAATTTTGGAAACAGCCATTTGAAGTTTGTTATCATCATCCTTTATATTTGTTGTCTCTAAGCAACAGCTTGACATTTTTTGTTTAACAGGATACTCTATTCAAGATTAAGATTCATTTAGTACCATATAAGTTGGGGCTTTCATTGTAAAAATATAATTATTTAACTTTTTTGTATTTGTCAATGTTTGATATAATATTTGGCAAACAGGAAGAAATCACCTTGCTTTTCAAATTCTGCCCCAACTTGAATGCTAGTGTCCGCTTATTTTTATCCCACTTTATGGAACCACCAGGTCACAAACTTAGTTGCATCTGCAGCTATTTAATAACCCATGGAAGTCATTTTCCTTTAAGAATGTTTTTAGTAACCAAACACCAAAAATGACTTTTTCATGAAAAATATATTGTCCAACAAAAATGTCTTTCATCTTACCATACACCTTTTTTTCTTTCTTTCAATACTCTCTTTTAAAAGGTAGAATTGGGACTCACCTCGAGGCAGAGCACTCGTAAAACATCTTTGGGCTTATGTGTGGGGCTTAGTTCTGTGAAACTTACGCCTCGGTCATCGGGGCTTACGCCTATTATGACCCTTTTGGAAGTAAATTTTGTATTCTGTCTTACTTCGATTTACGTGCGCAGTTAGGGCATGTATCCGGGAAGCCATTATGTGAAAATCTGTGAAAAATGATAAATTTTGCTTTAAAAATGTATTTAAGTTGACTTCGGTCAACATTTTGGGTAACCGAACTCGTGATTCGATGGTCCCTGAGGGTCCGTAGGAAAATATAAAACTTGGGCGTATGCGCAGAATTGAATTCCGAGGTCCGAAGGCCAAGAAATAATTTTTTGAAGAAAATTGTTTAACCGAAATTATAATAGTTTTTAGAAATTTGAATGTATTTGAATTTTATGGTATCGGGTCCGTATTTTGGTTCCGAAGCTCGATATAGGCCTTATATGGCATTTAAGTTGAGCCTGTAAAATTTGGTAAGAAACGGAGGTCATATGACGTGATTCGGAACCTTAGTTGTAAAATTTGAAACTTTGAAAGTTCTTGAGATTTTCTTTGATTTTGATGCTAAACTTGTAATTGTTGAGGTTATTTTGATGATTTGATTGCGCGAGCAAGTCCGTATGATGTTTTTAGGTTAGGGTGCATGTTTGGTTTAGAGCCCCGAGGGCTCGGGTGAGTTTTGGATAGGCCTCAGAATGCATTTAGACTTAGAACATGACAGTTGCAGGTTCAGAGAAAATTACAGGTCTCTGAAACCAAGCTCCGCGGTCCGTGGTGGGGTCTTCGCGACCGCGGTGAGATTTGTGCGGCCAGCGGTGAGCAAGGCTGAGTCTTTGCGGCCGCGCTCGATATTTCGCGATCCGCGGTGGAGCTCCGCGGCCGCGGTCCTTTTTATGCGGTCTGCGGTGAGGGTCTGAGAGGAGTATATAAACGGGACTCTTCAGCTATTTTTCAATTTTCAAAACCCTGAAACATAAAAGGTGATTTTTCAAACACTCTTTCTTCCCCAAAACACTAGTAAGTAAATTTTAACTTATTTCTTTCTCTCTTTAACTTCTTTTTATAAAATTTCATCCTAGAATCTAGGGTTTTCATGATGGAATTGGGAGTTTTGGGTAAAACCTAAGAATATTAAAATTTGGGGATTTAGACCTCAAATTGAGGTCGGATTCCAAAACCAACTATATATCCGGGCTCGGGGGTGAATGGGTAATCGGGTTTTGGTCCGAATTTCGGGTTTGGACCAAGCGGGCTAGGGGTCGATTTTTGACTTTTTGGGAAAATCATTGGAAAACCTATTTTCATGCATTAGAATTGACTTATTTAGTATTTACTAATATTATTAAGTAAATTGTGACTAGATATAAGCGAATTGGAAGTGGAACCAAGAGGTAAAGCGGTAGTTGAGGCTTGATTGTGTTTGTGACTTCGAGGTAAGTATTTGGTCTAACCTTAGCTTGAGGTATTAGGAGTTGAGTCTTATTTGCTATGTGTTAATTGTTGAGTACGACGTATAGGTATGGTGACGAGTATCTATACGTTGGTGTCAAGCATGCCAGTGAGTCTTATACTTATGATTAATGTGACTCCATTTCATATTGTTCATGCTTTATATGATAATTTCTATTGATGGACAAGACTTGTGGAAGTATTATTAGTAATTGAACATTGTAGAGCGTTGGCTCAAGTTGAGAATTGAGTTGTGAAGTAAATGTGGAAAAGAGAAGAGGTTTATGATATTATCCCCCTTGCCGGGATGTCATTACTCATGATATTGTTTCCCTTGACGGGATGTTGTTGTTATACTATTGTTCCCTTGCCGGGATTTTATTGTGATACTATTGATTCCCTTGCCCAAATTGCTTTGTGATTGTTGCTTGGGTGAGGAAGAGTGTAAATCACGAAGGGTGATGTCGTGCATGATTTTGAGAGTGTTAATGCACGAAGGGTGATGTCGTGCCAATATTGTGAGGTAAAAGCATGAAGGGTGATGTCGTGTCGCACGATGCGCAATGTCGTGCCATGATACGAGTGATAATGCATGAAGGATAATTCCGTGCCATGATTTTGTGAGGTCAAAGCACGAAGGGTGATGCTGTGCCGATTATATTGATTATTATGGTGAGGACCAGAGTAAAAGCACGAAGGGTGATGTCGTGCACTTGCCTTTGATTTCTGACTCTTGTTGAAAATTTAATTATGGAGTTCTTTACACATAAATGTTGTCTTTCTGTTGTTACTTGTTGTTTCCCCGCAGCATGTTTTCCCCTCCTATCCTTAACTGTAAATTTCTGCCTTTACTTTTCTGCCGTATATGATTTAACTGCACAGGTTTATTTGGTAGTCCAGTCCTAGCCTCGTCACTATTTCACCGAGGTTAGGCTAGGCACTTACCAGCACATGGGGTCGGTTGTGTTGATACTACACTCTGCACTATGTGCAGATCGCGGTACTGTAGCTATTGGACCGCAGTGAGGTTGCTACATTCAATCCATCAGGCGACCCGAGGTAGTCCTGCAGGCGTCCGCAAGCCTTGGCGTCTCCTTCTATCTTCCCGTTTTGTTTTTTTTATGTATTTTAGAAACAGCTTGTATTTATCTTTCGGACCCTTATTTGTAGTACTCTTAGACAGTCTGTGAAATTGTGACACCAGATTTGGTAGCTTTTAATTTCTGGATTTGTATTAGTATTAATACTAAATTGTTACATTTCATTCTTCCGCTTTATTATTTCTGCTGTTTATACAATGTTAACTCACAACTGCTAAAGAATTAAAAATAAATAATTGTAATGGTTGGCTTGCCAAGCTTTCACTAGTAGGAGCCATCACGAATCCCCGAGGATGGCAAATCTGGTTCGTGACAAGTTGGTATCAGAGCTCTACATTATTTAGGTCTCATAATTCACAGACAAGCTTAGTAGAGTCTGAGGGATCGGTATGGAGACGTCTGTATTTATCCTCCAGAGGCTACAGAGTTAGGAAAAACTTCACTTCTATTCTTTCCTGTCGTGAGACTGGACTTCTCAATGCTAATTGAACTTCCACTCTGTTTTTTCATAGATGGTGAGAACACGTACCTCTTCATCAGCTGACTAGCAGCCCGAGCCCCCAGTAGTAGCTCCTACGAGGGGCAAAGGTCGAAGCCATGCTAGGGCCCGAGGTAGAGGCAACAACCCAGAGCTCGAGCAGTAGCACCAGCGGCGGAGCCTCGGGTTGAGTTTGACGAGGAGGTTCCAGCCCAGTCAGTTCCAGTGGGGCCAGTTCAGATCCCATAGGGGTTTATCGCCACCCCGGTACTTCAGGATGCTCTAGTCCGTCTAGTGGGCCTTATAGAGAGTGTCGCCTAGGTATGCTTGCTTCCCGTGGCACCAGTCGTCTCTCAGGCTGGATGAGGAGCCCAGACTTTTGCTACTTGCACTCCGAAACAGATGGCTCCCCAGTTTTAGACTCTAGTAGCTCAGCCAGTTGGGGTAGTTCAGCCTGGTGTTGTGGCACAGATCGGAGAGGGGCCAGCCATGTCTGCTGATGCCTTGTGGAGATTGGACAGGTTCACCACGCTCTTCACTACTACTTTTGGTGGTACTTCTTCTGAGGATCCCCAAGACTATTTTTACAGCTGTCATGAGGTTCTTCAGAACATGGGGATAGTTGAGACCAATGGGGTCGACTTTGCTACTTTTCGTTTGTCTGAATCTGCCAAGACTTGGTGGAGAGATTATTGTTTGGCTAGACCAGTTGGGTTACCATCCTTGACTTGGGATAAGTTTTCTCAGCTATTTCTGGAGAAGTTTCTTCATATCACTCAGAGGGAGAACTATCAGAGGCAGTTTGAGCGTCTCCAACAGGGTTCTATGACTGTCACTCAATACGAGACCAGATTTATTGACTTGGCCCGTCATGCTCTTCTTATACTTCCCACCGAGAGAGAGAGAATGAGGAGGTTCATTGAGGGACTCATTCAGCCTATTCGGTTGCAGATGGCTAAGGATACGAGGAGGAGATTTCTTTTCAGGAGGCGGCCAATGTGGCTAGGAGTTGAGATGGTTCTATCGCAGGGGAGTGGTCAGGGGTCTGACAAGAGGCCTCGTTATTCAGGTAGGTTTAGTGGTGCCTCATCTGGAGGCAGAGATTCTTTTAGTAGGGGCTATCCTCCAAAGCCGTTTCATTCAGCACTTCAGGCTTCTCATGGTACTCCAGGTGGTTGTGGTTCTCATATGTAGTATTCAGATCAGTTGCCCTACAGTGCACCGCCAAATCCTATCAGTGCACCGCCGCTACCGAGTTTTAGAGTGGTTATTTAGGCCGCCAGGGTCAGCAGTCTCAACAGTCGAGGGCTTATTATACATGTGGTGATTCGAGGCATATTGTTAGATTTTGCCCTCGAGCACCGAGCAGCTCTCAGCATCAGGGTTCCCATGCCATGGTTCAGGCATCGAGTGTTCCACCGCCCGCTCAGCCGGCTAGAGGTAGAGGTCGAGGTGCTAGAGGTGGAATAAAGGTATTAGAGGTGGAGGTCAGGCCGCTAGAGGTGGAGGCCAGCCAGCAGGAGGTCGTCCCAGAGATATAGTTCAGAGTGGTGGGGCCCAGCCCCGATGTTATGCTCTTCCAGCTAGGCCTGAGGCTGAGGCTTCCGATGCAGTTATCACAGGTACTGTTCTGTCCTGTAGTAGAGATGCTTCAGTTCTATTTGATCTAGGATCTACATACTCCTATGTGTCATCTTATTTTGCACTGTATTTGGTCATGCCTAGTGATTTTTTAAGTGCTCCTGTATATGTGTCTACATTGGTGGGTGATTTTATTGTGTAGATCGTGTCCATAGTTCTTGTATAGTGGTGATTGGGGGTCTTGAGACCCGATTAGACTCATTACTTTTGGACATGGTTGATTTTGATGTCATATTGGGGATGGACTGGTTATCACCTTACCACGCTATCTTGGACTGTCATGCTAAGAATGGGACCTTAGCCTTGCTGGATTTACCTCGTTTAGAGTGGAGAGGGACTCCTGGTCATTCTACCGGTAGGGTTATCTCATATATGAAGGCTCGGCGTATGGTCGAGAAGGGGTGTTTGACCTATTTGGCATATGTTTGAGATTCTAGTGTTGAGGTTCCTTCTATAGATTCTGTGCCTGTTGCTCGTGAGTTTATTGAGGTATTTCCTTCATACCTGACGGGTATGCCACCCGACAGGGATATTGACTTTTGCATTGATTTGGTCTCAGGCACTTAGCCCATTTCTATTCCGTCGTATCGTATGGCCCTGCCTGAGTTGAAAGAATTGAAGGAGCAGTTGCAAGACTTACTTGATAAAGGCTTTATTAGACCTAGTGTCTCGCCTTGGGGTGCTCAGTGTTGTTTGTTAAGAAGAAGGACGGATCAATGAGGATGTGTATAGACTACCGGCAGTTCAACAAGGTTACAATCAAGAATAAGTATCCATTGCCGAGGATTGATGATTTGTTTGATCAGCTTCAGGATGCCAAGGTATTTTTGAAGATTGACTTGAGATCTGGCTACCATCAGTTGAGGATTAGGGCATCTGATGTCCCTAATACAGCTTTCCGCACTTGGTACGGGCATTATGAGTTCTTGGTCAACAGCTTTGACTATGGCGCCAATGTTGGTTTTGCCCACAGGTTCAGGGTCATAAACAGTTTATTGTGATGCATCTCGTATTGGACTTGGTGCGGTGTTGATGCAGGATAGCAAAGTCATTGCTTATGCTTCGTGACAATTGAAGATTCATGAGAAAAATTATCCAGTTCATGATCTGGATTTAGTAGCCATTGTTCACGCATTGAAGATTTGGAGGCACTGTCTGTATGGGGTGTTTACGGATCACAAGAGTTTGCAATAATTGTTCAAGCAAAAGGAGCTAAATTTGAGGCAGAGAAGGTGGTTGGAGATATTGAAAGACTATGATATCACCATCCTATATCATCTAGCGAAGGACAATGTAGTGGCCGATGCTTTGAGTAGGAAGTCAGTCAGTATGGGTAGTCTTGCGTACATTCCGGTCGGTGAGAGACCGCTTGCTTTGGATGTTCAGGCTTTGGCCAATCAGTTCGTGAGGTTGGATGTTTCTGAGCCCAGTCGTGTGATAGCTTGCACAGTTGCTCATTCTTCTTTATTGGAGCGTATCTGAGCTCGGCAGTATGATGATCTTCATTTGTGTGTCCTTATGAACACGGTGTAGCATGGTGGTGCCAAGCAGGTTAGATTAAGAGATGATGGAGTTTTGAGGCTGCAGGGTCGAGTTTGTGTGCCCAATATGGATGAGCTTCGAGAGTTGATATTAGAGGAGGACCATAGTTTTCGGTACTCTATTCATCCGGGCGCCGCTAAGATTTATCAGGATTTGCGGCAGCATTATTGGTGCAGGAGGATGAAGAAGGATATTATTGCATACGTGGCTCTGTGTTTGAATTGTCAGCAGGTGAAGTACGAGCATCAGAGACCTGGTGGTTTGTTCCAGAAGATTGAGATTCTTGAGAGAAGTGGGAGCGTATTACTATGGACTTTGTTGTTGAACTCCCACGAACTCAGAGGAAGTTCGATGCAGTGTGGGTTATTGTTAATAGGCTGACCAAGTCAGCATATTTCATTACTGTGGTAGTCTCCTATTCTTCTGAGAGGTTAGCTGAGATCTATATCCGGGAGATTGTTCGTCTTCATGGTGTGCTCGTGTCTATCATTTCTGATCAAGGTACGCAGTTTACCTCACATTTCTGGAGGGCAGTTCAGTGTGAGTTGGGCATACAGGTTGAGTTGAGCACAACGTTTCATCCTCGGATGGACGGGTAGTCCGAGCGTAATATTCAGATTTTGGAGGATATGCTCTGAGCTTGTGTCATTGACTTTGGAGGCTCGTGGGATCAATTCTTGCCTTTAGCAGAGTTTGCCTACAACAGCAGCTACCAGTCGAGCATCCAGATGGCTCTTTATGAGGCTTTATATGGTAAGCGGTGTCTGTCGTCGGTTGGATGGTTTGAACCTAAAGAGGCTCGGTTGTTGGGTACGGATTTAGTGCAGGATGCTTTGGACAAGGTCAGGATCATTCAGGATAGGCTTCACAAAGCTCAGTCCATGCAAAAGAGTTATGCCGACCGCAAGGTTCGTGATGTGGCATCCATGGTCGGCGAACGAGTATTGCTTTGGGTATCGCCTATGAAGAGCGTGATGAGATTTGGGAAGAGGGGCAAGCTTAGCCCTAGATTCAATGGCCCTTTTGAGATTCTTGATCGAGTGGGAGAGATAGCTTACAGACTTGCGTTGTCGCCGAGCTTATTAGCCGTGCATCCAGTGTTTCATGTGTCCATGCTTCGGAAGCATCACGACGATCCATCCCACGTGTTAGATTTCAGCACTGTCCGGTTAGACAAGGACTTTTCCTACGAGGAGGAGCCAGTAGCTATTCTAGACCGGCAGGTTAGTCAGTTGAGATCGAAGAGTTTCCCTTCTGTTCGCGTTCAGTGGAGAGGCCAGCCTGTTGAGGCAGCAACCTAGGAGTCCGAGTCCGATATGCGGAGTCGGTATCCCCATCTTTTGTCACGACTCAAAATCTACTAAGGGTCGTGATGGCGTCGGACACCACTGTCAGGCAAGCCAATCAAAATACTTAATTAAATTCTCGTTTTAATAATTTTGAAAACTATGATTTTCCTTCAATTTTACCAGTAAAAGATGATCGTCTCAAATCAAATATGAATGTTAAGCAGTTAATACAAGATACCCCATAATCATCCCAGAAGTTGGTGTCACAAGTGCATGAGCATTTACTATGGAATGAAATAAAATACGGTAACTGTCCGGAATACAAGGTGGACAGAAATGAAAGTATAGTACAATACTCTGAAGGGGACTCTGCTGGTTGCGGGTCATCTCAATAAAATGCAGCTCACCTAAGTCTCCATATCAACCATGCCGCTATGCCACTAAGCCACTAGTCACATATGAACATGTGCAACAAAAATGCACAGCAAGTGTAGTATGAGTACGAAAACAACATGTACCCAATGAGTATCCCGTCTAATCTCGAAGAAGTAGAGACGAGAGGTCGACTTTGACACTTAATAATGGTCCAATAGTAATATATTATTAATGCGAATAATTATGGATTTATTAAGAACGGCAGCAATTTCAAATAAGTCACGAACAGGTAAAAGTTCCTTCTTATTTTAAAAGTCTCCGGGTTCATAATCTATAAATTTTCAATTATCTCAAGTCAGGGAGAGAAAGTATCAATATCAATTATCTCAAGTCAGGGAGAGCAAGTATCAATATCAATAAATCTCAAGGCAAGCAATACAAGCATGCGCAAATCATGTCGAGGTTGTACGACCCGATCCAATAATATTTAAACTGTGCACTACCAGAGGGTAATGGTGCGAACCATAGATGCATCTATTTAATCTGCCGAGGCGTTCGGCCCGTTCCAAAATTAAACACATACAGACAGTCAATCAAGAAGTGAACAGGGAACAATTATCGAAAGAAAAGCCAATTCTCTTTTATCAATTTTATAAAAAGAAGTTTAATCCTTTTAGAAATTCATTTACCAATTCGATAGGATTTAAGCAATTCATCTGTCAACAAGGTTACAAATACTCCAAGTATAACATGCTTTTGGGTCCTAGACTACCCAGACTTACACATAATAGTAGCTACGCACGAACTCTCATCACCTCGTGCGTATGTAGCCCCTACAATTAGAAGCACATATTTAATTATTTCTCCTATGAGGCAATTCCCTCTTACAAGGTTAGAAAGGAGATTCATCTTGCTCCGAAGATCCACAATCAGCATTCCTCGTCCTTCCGAAGACTCGAATCGATGTACAAAGCTCCAAAGCTAGCCAATAATAATACAAATCCATTAATATATGCTCAATTACCCCTAATGATCCAATTTATAACAATTCCTAACGCCGATCGAAAAGTTGACCAATATGCCCTCGGGCTCACGTGCTCGGATTCCGAAATTTTTCGAAGAATAAGTTTACCCACAACCTCACGAACTCAAATATATAATTTACTCTCAATTTCCTACCCAAAATAGCGGCCAAAATCCAAAAATACCATTTCTAGGTCTTTCCACCAAAACCCCAAATTTCTACCAATTTCATGCTCAATTATGTACATAATCAATGTATTTAACTCAAGATAGGTAGGGATAGCTTACCTTGTCGTTGATGATGAAAACCCCCTCTTGAAACCCTCCAAGAATCGCCCAAGCCAAGAGAAAGATGAAAAAAATGGCCAAATCCCAACTTTAAAACAACCCACTGCCTCCAGCACTTTCGGCACCTGCGGTCTCTTGACCGCTTCTGCGATTCCGCAGGTGCAGACCAAATGCCGCTTCTACGGTCCAGGGCTCCCATCCTATTCCGCTTCTGCGTCCTCTCCTCCGCAGATGCAGTCTCGCATCTCCGGCGAAATGACCGCATCTGCGGTCCCAGCTCTCCCCCACCAATTTTGCATCTGTGACCATAGGGCCGCTTTTGCGGCTCCGCACCTGCGGCCCTAGTCTCGCAGGTGCGGTTACACCAGCAACTTCAGCCTTTTCCAAAATTCCATTTTCGATCCGTTAACCACCCGGAATCCACCCGAAGCCCCCGGGACCCCAACCAATTATACCAACCAGTCCCAAAACACATTACGGACTTGCTCAAGGCCTCAAATCATATCAAATAACGCTAAAACCACGAATCAACCTCCAATCCAAGCTTTATGAACTTTAGAATTTCAAACTTCTACTCTCGATGTTTAAGCCTATTAAATCACGTCCGATTGACCTCAAATTTTGCATACAAGTCATATTTGCCATTACGGACCTACTCCAACTTCCGAAATCGGAATCCGACCCCGATATCAAAAAGTCCACTTCTGGTCAAACTTCTCAAAAACCTTCAAGTTTCTATCTTTAGCCAAATGACTCTGAAATGGCCCACGGACCTCCAAATTCACTTCCGATCGCGCTCCCAACACTAGAATCACCATACGAAGCTATTCCCAGACTCAAAATCCAAAACGGACATTGATAACACTGAAATGCACTTCAACCCAAACTTATGAAATTCCTTCAAAATGCTAACTTCCACAATAGGCGCCAAAACGTTTCCGAGTCTTTCAAAACCCGATCTGGACATACACCCAAGTTCGAAATCATCATACGAACCTGCTGGAACCTTCGAAGCCTGATTCCGAGGTCGTTTACTTGAAAATCCAATCTTAGTTAATTCTTTCAAGTTAAAGCTTCCGAAATGAGAATTCTCTTTCCAAATCAACTCCGAACTTCCCGAAATTCAATTTCGAGCATGCATACAAGTCATAATACCTGAAATGAAGCTGATCATGGCCTCAAACTACTGAACGGCATGCTAGATCTCAAAATGACCGGTCGGGTCGTTACATTCTCTCCCACTTAAACATACGTTCGTCATCGAACATGCTAAGAACTGCACTGGAGTTTCCCAAAATCACTGTTTAACACCTTGTGCACCTATCCGTGCTACCACAACTCAGTTGAGCACATAAGCTCGATCAATTATAAAGATATTCCCTTTTATTCAAGCAAATAAGCTTAGAGCCCAATTCTAACATCTGAAATTCTCTGCCAGTCCTGCTTCCAATATATGAACACCGTATCAATCACTACACGAGGTACAAGAACATGACTGCATGCCTTTACTGAATTCTTACCATGCATCACATTATTCACAAGACCATAATAACATTCTCTAATCATAATAACTTGCATTCCCCGAATCTGATGCTCACAACGCACCTCAAGATATATATAAGCCTTGTTCCAACTCTCGCAATACCGTCACGACAGAAGAGATATGTATAAATTCATAACCAACTGCCAAGTCAACAAATCATTGAGGCTACACTCCTGATAAGAACATTACTTCATTCTGAACCAAATAATGCCCTTTACTCTTCAATATACTTCATATAATCTGATTGCATTGATCCTAGATCCAATAACCTTGTCTCACCCAGTACGAACTGCTCAGGCAACAAGCCACCCCAAACATGACCAAAAGTCTTGCATGATGACACAATGTGCCAATAGGCTACCAACTCGAACGTGATACATAAGGAAACCGAACTCTGGAAGGGACTACTCAACTCACGCTGCTAATATGGACTTTCCTCAGAAAATGGAAAACAAGACACACAAAAATTAGAATACAAAAAACTGTACTCAACATCATACTGTTGCGGCGTGCAACCCGATCCAAACAACATACCCATGGAGGCGTGCCACCCGATCCACACATAAAATTCACCTAAGGAGTTACACACCGAGTTAGATTGCTCATTACAACAAAATACCGAATATCGGTCACAAGCACGCTATGTGCATAATACCATCCCTGGGGAGACATATAGCGATGTAAGCTACAAACTCAAGCACGACTGAGGTGCGATATATGATCTGAATCTCAAGAGCCATTCTGCTCATATAACATCATCTCTACGCGGAACCTCAACACCTAAAAAATTCACCAAGCCGTCTCACAACTCACACGACGCAATATATCATTACATGAAATAACTGACGATGAGATAATACCGCGACTACT
The DNA here is from genome assembly GCF_000393655.2 of Nicotiana sylvestris. Taxonomy (NCBI): domain Eukaryota; kingdom Viridiplantae; phylum Streptophyta; class Magnoliopsida; order Solanales; family Solanaceae; genus Nicotiana; species Nicotiana sylvestris. The sequence goes on from NC_091065.1 coordinate 172,951,691, forward strand.
TTTCCATAAGAGCACATTGCTAAAATGAACACATCTGGCCTGATATAGAGCCCATATTCACATTTAAATCCATCCACATACATCAAGCTGATTCTGATCGCACTGAACTAGGCTAATAACCTTTCAAAGGTCCATAATCACCCCCTTTTTCTCATAACACACAAGAACAACCATCATAACCGAAGTAGTCCTCCACAGTCCACAACCCAATAACCGAGTACCCTCCAGGAATCAATTCTCAATTTAATGACATCACTACAATCTTTATACTTGGTTTAACTCTTCAATCAATCAAGTGGCTACATGACACACTTCCCGTGGGGCACGCTCCCACAACCTTCCGCAACAGATAACAGGTCTGTACATCCAAAGCACTAGCCACGCTAACGCTGAAAAGCGATCAAGAATCCTAACCAGGATGCAAAGCCTTTTTCACCAAACACCGATCTCAAGTGACGCTAAAGACAATACCAAATTACTTTAAACATCGAAACTCCTTTCCTGCTCATCCGAGCTCGTGACATTCTTGTAAACGCCGAACTGCAACCTTGATCCTCATTTCAAATTCCATACCACTCACTGCACCCAACATGTCAATATACGATAGAACACGATTTCTCATCATAACTCCGGAACCACTAACAAATTAACACTTCATCATATAAAAACTTTTCACTTAACTCACTCCAAGAGAACCATAACAAAACACAGGTGAACTCCCATAACCGTAGAATATGCAAATCTCTAAGTAGTGGTCTAAGACACAATACCCCTTTCGGGATCCGCTACACATAACATGCCATAACAGCAGAATACTTCTGAATAACATCAATTACGGCGACTGACAAGCTTACCACGTACCGTCACAAATTAATTGCATAACTTGATCACGCTGGAGGAACTGATCACTACCACCAATCTGCCAATTCAACTATGGCTAACCAATCTATCTTCTTCCAATTTATCCTTGATTACCTTAGAAATAATAATAACTCCATCCAACACATAACACGCTCCATCCGCACTCATCCCGAGTGACCTTGAATCACGAGACCATGCTCTCTCAAATCCCACGAACTGTTTCATACCTCCCAAATGCTACACTGCAAGTCAAAACATCATAGAACATTTTGGGCCTCTTCTCATAAGCCGCTACAAAGCTTGATTCTTAACCGTACCTATAGGCTCGAAATCATTAGGCACCACATTTTACCCCTTTAAATCCACTAGGACCGTTGTTGAGAGCCACCCGCTCTGACTTGGCCACGAATGTAATCAACTCTATGAATCTTCTAGCACATGAATACCCTCTCGACGAAGCACCTGGCAGAATCACTTCCCTTGGAACCTGCATCTATACAAGGCATAAATCCTGAATCCTTCCCCAAGTCTGAACATGAGCCAATAAGGCCAACCATGTCACTCCTTTAACAATTTCTTTGCTCAATTTACCACTTATGTTCTTTTCCCGCAGCTAAAATAACCCATCAATATGCTAGCTCCTTTTCGTTATATCAAATCTCTTATCGCATAATAGCTCATACTTCAAATTAAATCCGTAGACCCCAATCACCAATCGCTAAAATTCCCAAATCATTCCAAAACTCTCCATAAGGTGCGTAGTCATCCTACCACAAATCCCATATGCAACTCCGCCACTCTCCCACTTTGGCAGAACTTACCCCTTTGATCGACTACTCGACTTTTGCTTCTTATACCTGGCCTTCTAGAAATTTAACCACCGCTTGACACTTCCCACATGTCCTTCCTCATCCTTTGGTGCTCGGTTGTTGCCTTAATAAAATCTACCTTCGTAGCACTTGAACTCACAAATCGCTACTACATTAAACCTTTCCGGGGATCATCTTTCTCGAGCCATCGACATTAGAAACATCGACTCAATCTTGAACCACCACACCTCGTGATATCCAACAGTCGTTTCTCCAATATTATTTCACAACATCCTACCCCAAGGGCGAATTGCAGAAGACCATAACACCGGCGAACTTAACACATACAATCGAGGACGGTGACACTACATCGCAGATAAAAATTCTGCCATGCTCGCAAATACCAAGTCCCATTACTTCATCCACCTAAATCTAAACATTCTTAGTCCGATTGCCTTTCCCCTGCCGAGAATAAAATACCGAATCTATAGATCATGCATTGAGTAAACCTCCCTTCAAGTCATTCACTGCCCCTGACACGTAGGTAAACATCCTACCATCATATCAATACTGCGGAACAATCCTTCATAGCATCATGGCAACTTGTGCCTAGCCTCAGAGCTCTCAAAAGTACCGCTACTGAGCTGAAACGACATAATATCCTTCCACAAGGCGACGATAATAGCTCAGGCAACCCCGCAGGAAGAAACACCCCGCACCACATTCGTAGTGTCATTACAACTCTTCAATTATCGATTTATAACCATCGGTTCGCGTCGCGTAAGATTGAGTAGGGAGGAGTAAGGGCATAAGCCTCGAGGAATCAAATCGCACGATGAGGAATCAAGAAGGGAAGTACTCCTAACAGCCCTGTGTTCTCCCGAAGATAAGTACAAATGTCTCTGTATCGATCCGCGAGACTCTACTAGAATTGCTCATGACTCTTGAGACCTAAGGGAACCTAGTGCTCTAATACCATATTGTCACGACCCAAAATCCACTAAGGGTCATGATGGCGCCGGACACCACTGTCAGGCAAGCCAACCAAAATACTTAATTAAATTCTCGTTTTAATAATTTTGAAAACTATGATTTTCCTTCAATTTTACCAGTAAAAGATAATCGTTTCAAGTCAAATATGAATGTTAAGCAGTTAATACAAGATACCCCATAATCATCCCAGAAGTCGGTGTCACAAGTGCATGATCATTTACTAGGGAATGAAATAAAATACGGTAACTATCCGGAATACAAGGTGGACAAAAATGAAAGTATAGTACAATACTCTAAAGGGGACTCTGCTGTTGCGGGTCGTCTCGATAAAATGCAGCTCACATAAGTCTCCATATCAACCATGCCGCTATGCACTAAGCCACTAGACATATATGAACCTGTGCAACAAAAATGCACAGCAAGTGTAGTATGAGTACGAAAATAACGTGTACCCAATGAGTATCTCATCTAATCTCGAAGAAGTAGAGACGAGAGGTCGATTTCGACACTTACTAGTGGTCCAATAGTAATATATTATTAATGCGGATAATCATAGATTTATTAAGAACGACAGTAATTTCAAATAAGTCACGAACAGGTAAAAGTTCCTTCTTATTTTAAAAGTCTCCGGGTTCATAATATATAAATTTTCAATTATCTCAAGTCAGGGAGAGCAAGTATCAATATCAATAAATCTCAAGGCAAGCAATACAAGCATCCGCAAATCATGTCGAGGTCGTACGACCCGATCCAATGATATTTAAACCGTGCACTGCCAGAGTGTCGAATGGCGTAAACCATAGATGCATCTATTTAATCTGTCGAGGCGTTCGGCCCGCTCCAAAATTAAACACATACAGACAGTCAATCAAAAAGTGAACAGGGAACAATTATCCAAAGAAAAGCCAATTCTCTTTTTACAATTTTATAAAAAGAAGTTTAATCCTTTTAGAAATTCATTTACCAATTCGATAGGATTTAAGCAATTCATCTGTCAACAAGGTTACAAATACTCCAAGTATAACATGCTTTTGGGTCCTAGACTACCCAGACTTACATATAATAGTAGCTACGCACGGACTTTCGTCACCTCGTGCGTACGTAGCCCCTGCAATTAGAAGCACATAATTAATTATTTCTCCTATGGGGACAATTCCCTCTTACAAGGTTAGAAAGGAGACTCACCTCGCTCCGAAGATCCACAATCGGCATTCCTCATCCTTCCGAAGACTCGAATTGATGTACAAAGCTCCAAAGCTATCCAATAATAATACAAATCCATTAGTATATGATCAATTAACCCTAACGATCCAATTTATAACAATTCCTAACCTCGATCGAAAAGTTGACCAATACGCCCTCGGGCTCACGTGCCCGGATTCTGAAATTTATTGATTATTAAATTTACCCACAACCTCACGAACTCAAATATATAATTTACTCTTAATTTTCTACCCAAAATCGCGATCAAAATCCAAAAATACCATTTCTAGGTCTTTCCACCAAAACCCCAAATTGCTACCAATTTTATGCTCAATTCCGTACATAATCAATGTATTTAACTCAAGATAGGTGGGGATAGCTTACCTTGTCGTTGATGATGAAAACCCCTCTTGAAACCCTCCAAGAATTGCCCAAGCCAAGAGAAAGATGAAAGAAAATGGCCAAATCCCGACTTTAAAACAACCCACTGCCTCCAGCACTTTCCGCACTTGCGGTCTCTTGACCGCTTCTGCGGTTCCGCAGGTGCGGACCAAACACAACTTCTGCGGTCCAGGGCTCCCCCGGCCTATTCCGCTTTTGCATCTTCTCCTCCGCAGATGCGGTCTCGCATCTCCGGCGAAATGACCGTATCTGCGGTCCCAGCTCTCCCCCACCAATTTGGCATCTGCGACCATAGTGCCGCTTCTGTGGCTCCGCACCTGCGGCCCTAGTCTCGCAAGTGCGGTTACACCAGCAACTAGCAACTTCAGCTTTTTCCAAAATTCCATTTTCGATCCGTTAACCACCCGGAATCCACTCGAGGCCCCCGGGACCCCAACCAATCATACCAACCAGTCCCAAAACACATTACGGACTTACTCGAGGCCTCAAATCATATCAAACAACGCTAAAACCGCGAATCGACCTCCAATCCAAGCTTTATGAACTTTAGAATTTCAAACTTCTACTCTCGATGTTTAACCTATCAAATCACGTCCGATTGACCTCAAATTTTGCAGACAAGTCATATTTCAACTTCCGAAATCGGAATCCGACCCCGATATCAAAAAGTTCACTTACGGGCAATCTTCTCAAAAACCTTCAAGTTTCTATCTTTAGCCAAATGACTCCAAAATGGCCCACTGACCTCCGAATTCACTTTTGATCGCGCTCCCAACACTAGAATCACTATACGGATCTATTCCCAGACTCGAAATCCCAAAAGGACATTGATAACACTGAAATGCACTTCAACCCAAACTTATGAAATTCCTTCAAAATTCTAACTTCCACAATAGGCGCCAAAACATTCCCGGGTCTTCCAAAACCCGATCCGGACATATGCCCAAGTCCAAAATTATCATGCGAACTTATTGGAACCTTCGAATCCCGATTCCGAGGTCGTTTACTCGAAAATCCAATCTTAGCTAATTCTTTCAACTTAAAGCTTCCGAAATGAGAATTCTCTTTCAAATCAACTCCGAACTTCCCAAAATTCAATTCCGACCATGCGTACAAGTCATAATACCTGAAGTGAAGTTGCTCATGTCCTCAAACTGCTGAACGACGTGATAGAGCTAAAAATGACCAGTTGGGTCGTTACATCTTTTCTCTGACTCAGGTACTTCCTTCTTATGCCCGTTCGAGAATGAACGGTTGTTTTAAAGGTGGAGAATGTGATGACCTTCAGTAGTTTTGGAAGTAAATTTTGTGTTCTGAGACCTTAAAACCTCCTTTTTGTCTAACCTCAATTTGCGTGCGCAGTCTGGGTGTATTCGGGAAGCCATTATGTGAAAATCTGTGAAAATGATAAATTTTGCTTTTAAAATGAATTTAAGTTGACTTCGGTCAATATTTTGGGTAACCAGATCCGGACTCGTGATTGGACGGTCCCAGAGGGTCAGTAGGAAAATATGGGACTTGGGTGTATGCCCGGAATTGAATTCCGAGGTCACAAGCCCGAGAAATGAATTTTTGAAGAAAATTGTTTAACCGAAATTATAAGAGTTTTAGAAATTTGAATGTGTTTGAATTTGATGGTATCGGGCCCGTATTTTGGTTCCGGAGCCTGATCAGGCCTTATATGGCATTTAAGTTGAGCCTGTAAAATTTGGTAAGAAACGGAGGTCATATGACGTGATTCGGAACCTTAGTTGTAAAATTTAAAACTTTGAAAGTTCTTGAGATTTTCTTTGATTTTGATGCTAAACTTTTAATTGTTGAGGTTATTTTGATGATTTGATTGCGCGAGCAAGTCCGTATGATGTTTTTAGGTTAGGGTGCATGTTTGGTTTAGAGCGCCGAGGGCTTGGGTAAGTTTTGGATAGGCCTCAGAGTGCATTTAGACTTAGAACATGACAGTTGCAGGTTCAGAGAAAATTATAGGTCTCTGAAACCAAGCTCCGCGGTCCACTATGGGGTCTTCGCGACCACGGTGGGATTTGTGCGGTCAGCGGTGAGCAAGGCTGAGTCTTTGCGGCCGCGCTCGATATTTCGCGGTCCGCGGTGGAGCTCCGCGGCCGCGGTCCTTTTTATGTGGTCCGCGGTGAGGGTCTGAGAGGAGTATATAAACGGGACTCTTCAGCTATTTTTTAATTTTCAAACCCTGAAACATAAGAGGCGATTTTTCAAACATTCTTTTTTCCCCAAAACACTAGTAAGTGATTTTAAACTTATTTCTTTCGCTCCTTAACTTCTTTTTACAAGATTTCATCCTACAATCTAGGGTTTTCATGATGTTATTGGGAATTTTGGGTAAAACCTAAGAATATTGAAATTTGGGGATTTAGACCTCAAATTGAGGTCAGATTTCAAAACCAACTATATATCCGGGCTCGGGGGTGAATGGATAATCGGGTTTTGGTCCGAATTTTGGGTTTGGACCAAGCGGGCCTGGGGTCAATTTTTGACTTTTTGGGAAAATCATTGGAAAACCTATTCTCATGCATTAGAGTTGACTTATTTAGCATTTACTAATATTATTAAGTAAATTGTGACTAAATATTAGCGAATTGGAAGTGGAACCAAGAGGTAAAGCGGTAGTTGAGGCTTGATTGTGTTCCTGGCTTCGAGCTAAGTGTTTGGTCTAACCTTAACTTGAGGGATTAGGAGTTGAGTCTTATTTGCTATGTGTTAATTGTTGAGTACGATATATAGGTATGGTGACGAGTATCTATACATTTGTGTCAAGCATGCCCGTGAGGCTTATACTATGATTAATGTGACTCCGTTTCATATTGTTCATGCGTTATATGATAATTTCTATTGATGAACAAGACTTGTGGAAGTATTATTGGTAATTGAACATTGTAGAGCTTTGGCTCAAGTTGAGAATTGAGTTGTGAAGTAAATGTGGAAAAGAGAAGAGGTTTATGATATTATCTCCCTTGCCGGGATGTCATTACTCATGATATTGTTTTCCTTACTGGGATGTTGTTGTTATACTATTGTTCCCTTGCCGGGACTTTTTTGTGATATTATTGATTCCCTTTCCCAAATTGCTTTGTGATTGTTTCTTGGGTGAGGAAGAGTGTAAAGCACGAAGGGTGATGTCGTGCATGATTTTGAGAGTGTTAATGCACGAAGGGTGATGTCGTGCCAATATTGTGAGGTAAAAGCACGAAGAGTGATGTCGTGCCACACGATGTACAATGTCGTGCCATGATACGAGTGATAATGCATGAAGGATAATTTTGTGCCATGATTTTGTGAGGTAAAAGCACGAAGGGTGATGCCGTGCCGATTATATTGATTCTTATGGTGAGGACGAGAGTAAAAGCACGAAGGGTGATGTCGTGCACTTTCCTTTGATTTCTGACTCTTGTTGAAAATTTAATTATGGAGTTCTTTACACATATCTGTTGTCTTTCTGTTGTTTCCCCGCAGTATGTTTCCCCCTCCTATCCTTAACTGTAAATTTCTGCCTTTACTTTTCCGCCGTATATGATTTAACTACACAGATTTATTTGGTAGTCCAATCCTAGCCTCGTCACTACTTCGTCGAGGTTAGGCTAGACACTTACCAGCACATGAGGTCGGTTGTGCTGATACTACACTCTGCACTGTGTGCAGATCCCGGTGCTGTAGTTTTTGGACCGCAGTGAGGTTGCTACTTTCAATCCACCAGGCGACCCGAGGTATTCCTGCAGGCGTCCGCAGGCCTTGGTGTCTCCTTCTATCTTCCCGTTTTGTTTCTTTTATGTATTTCAGAAACAGCTTGTATTTATCTTTCGGACCCTTATTTGTAGTACTCTTAGACAGTCTATGAAATTGTGACACCAGATCCGGGTAGCTTTTGGTTTCTGGATTTGAATTGGTATTAATACTAAATTGTTACATTTCATTTTCCGCTTTATTATTTCTGTTGTTTATACAATGTTAATTCACAACTGCTAAAAAATTAAAAACAAATAATTGTAATGGTTGGCTTGCCTAGCTTTCACTAGTAGGCGTCATCACAACTTTCGAGGGTGGGAAATCCGGGTTGTGACAACGCCCCGGACACGCCTAACGCTTAGCGTACTGGGCTTGCCTAATAGAACTTTATGCAATTGTATGTAACTAACCTTGTAAATCCTCAAATTTATAAATCGCTGACTATTCAAAATTATTTTTTTCTTAATCATAAATCATTAAGTTGAGAGTATTTTATGTCATAATTAAAATAAAAATTATTGCACATTATCCACTAAGACTGTTATGATAGTTAATTTTAAATAAATCTTTTATTTAAAAAGTATTTATTTATAAACTTTTGTTATGTGTTTACTGTATAATAGTCCACACTTTTTTTGTAACTATTTTTTCAAATATTATTTTTTCACGTTTACGAGATACAATACTTATTAATTTAATAGCTAGTAACTATTTACGAATAATTAGTTATCATGGTATTGTATGGTGAATTATGTGTCACTTTATTAACTTGTTGAAACTTAAAAATAAATGTCGCTAGAGAATCATTTTTAAACTGTGAATTATGTTTTTATATAAATTCTCTTTCAAATAGAAAGCAAATTAAATAAAAGGAGTATTTTAAGAAAAATATCAAATCATAATATCGAAATTCTTTCAAAATTCATTACTTCTTAAGAGATACATATAGGATTTCGTATCAAATACATTACTTTTGATGCTTGACTTGTAACGACGTTGCAGCTAATTTGCATATTATGATATATGTCATACTTTTCGTATTATGCATAGTTGAATTATAATTTATAAATATTTTAAATAGATTATTTGGTATAATTTTGTGATTTTAATGTAATTTTTATAATTATTTTTTATTTTATACTATCTTAAAATTCTTGAAATTAGTAAAATTTAAAGATCTGTGGGACTTACGCCCCATGTCTCAGGGATTACGCCTCGCCTCGTTATAGGTAAAATGTCTCGTCTCACGCCCCCGCCTTTTAAAATATTGTTCCAATATACTATCTAGACATGCTTAGGAAAAATTCTACGGCCAATGGAATAAATAGACTACAGGCCTTTTCCTCCATAATTTTTGTGAAATAATGCATCTTTCAGGATGTAACAATTGGACAACAGCTCTGATGTCCCTTAGGCTCGCTTGATGCTGTCATGACCCCAAAATTCCTCGTGATGACACCTACTTTCTAAACTAGGTAAGTCTAACATTTTCTGTAATAACATGGATATTTACTAACTTTAAATTAAATTACTCTGAACAAATTGCAATTCCCAAAACCTGTTGTACAAGTCATAAGCCTTTCTAAGAGTAGTTATACAAAATAAATACGTCACTATTCCGAAACAAAAGGAACATATGAAAATAAGTACAACTGAAGGTGACTCCGAGACCTGCGAACGCTGCAACAGGTTTACCTTGTGTCTTCACCGCAACGACCCGCACAACTACTATCGACCAAATACCTGGATCTATACATAAAAATGTACAGAAGTGTAGTATGAGCACACCACGGCGATACCCAGTAAGTATCAAGACTAACCTCAGTTGGGTAGTGACGAGGAACAGTCAAGACACCTACTGGTCAAATGAAATGAATAGGATGGGATAATAAAATATCGAGATAAAAATAACGAGGTAATACCAACAGCGGAGAGAAATCAAAATACAAACAGTAGGAACAATAAAGGGAGAACACAGGTAATAACTAACGATAACCAAGCAAATCAACACTGGCATAATAGGAACAAAGACAAGTAAGAATGTTCTCAAATGAAGAAGGCAATGTCAACACAACCAATCACATCATGACTAGTACACAATCCCGACCATCTCAACCCTCGATTTCTCATATCATAATCTCAACTTCCGAACCTTCAGCACACATGGCACCTTGTGCCCGCATATTTTCCCATCTCACTTTTAACAACAAAATCCACATGTTATACATTACATAATGTCTGTATAAATGCACTCAAGATGTTCAAGAAATCTCATTTACATAATATAAAGTAAATTACAATTTCTAAACTAATTATGAAAAACCAGCGAGAAAAGTTGAAGTTGTTTAATATAATTAAATGCTAGCAGTATGAAGTAATACAGGATAATAAGAATAACAACGGCTATAGTAGAGACAAAATAATCACAAAAGGAATACAGCTCAATACAGAGATAACAATCGGGGATCTCTCAGTATCCGAGGATCTCTTAGTATCCTCAATATGTGTGCTGGGGATCTCTTGGTATCCCGAGGATCCTTTGGTATCCTCAATATATGTGCTAAGGATCTCTTGGTTTCCCGAGGATCTCTTAGTATCCTCAATATATGTGTTGGGGATCTCTTGGTATCCTCAATATATGTGCTGGGGATCTCTTGGTATCCCGAGGATCTCTTAGTATCCTCAATATATATGCTGGGAATCTCTTGGTATCCCGAGAATCTCTTAGTATCCTCAATATATGTGTCGGGGATCTCTTGGTATCCTCAATATATGTGTCGGGGATCTCTTGGTATCCCGAGTATCTCTTAGTATCCTCAATATATGTGGTGGGATCTCTTGGCATCCCGCACTACAGTCCATATCAATATAAATGTACATGTCCATGGCATCACCCTTCGTGCTTTATCACTCTTCCTCACCCAAATAGTAGAAACAACAACATCCCGGCAAATGAATCAATCAATAGAAACAATAACATCCCGGCAAGGGAATCAACGATAGAAACCATAACATCCCGGCAAGGGAGTCAACAATAGAAATAATAACGTCCCGGCAAGGGAATCAACAATAACATCCCGACAAGGGAGTCAACAATAGAAACAATAACGTCCCGGCAAGGGAATCAACAATAGAAATAATAACATCCCGGCAAGGGAGTCAACAATACATAATAAGGGTCACGGAAAAACCAAGAAGCACGATGACCTCAACAAAACAACAAGACATAATAAGCACGTGATATCTACACCGATAACCACAACAATTGGACATGTAACATATTTGCACGAAGTCATAGAGGAACTTACAATCAAGGAGTATCAAGAAAATAAGGAAGGCAATCACTTCAATTAAGACAATTAAGGGTCAATGTAATACGTAGAATTAAAGGAAAGCTAATAACGTCATATGGAGCACAGAGAGGCAATTTAAGCATTTAGGAAAACCAATTATAACGGGCTACTTTTCACATAATGAACATAAGGACCTAAGAACCCTAGAGCAAATTTCTCGCAAATAAGTCCGAGCACCCACTCGTCACCTCGCATGCACTGACTACAATTAGCATAGAAGACTCAAATCCTAAGGAGAAGTCCTCCACACAAGGTTAGGCAAGATACTTACCTCAATCCGGCCAATTCAATACTCAATTTAGCTTTTCCTTTACTAATTTATCAACGCTCGGCTCAATCTAGCCAAAAACGACTTAAATACATCAAACAATGCAAGAGAAAACAATTTCAATTGACAAAACTATAATTCTTATACAATTTGCAAAAAGTCAACTCCCCGGGCCCGCACCTCAAAACCCGACAAAATTTACAAAATCGAACACCCATTCCGCTACGAGTTCACTCATACAAAAATTATCTAACTCTGATACCATTTGATAATTCAAATCATCATTTTACATTTTTGAAAGATTTCACAATTTTTCCCCAAATTTTCCTTTAGATTCTCATTAATTTGATGTTAAATCTAAGATATAATCACAAAATATAGTTGGAAATTGATTAGAGACACTTACCCAATGATTTGGTAAAGTTTGGGTCCTTGGAAAATCGTCCATGGAGGTTTAGGGTTTGAGAAAATTAAAAAATGGGTGAAAATCTCGTCAAAAACCTCACTTAACAGACCTCAGATGTCGCATTTGTGACCCAGGGTTCGCATTTGCGAACCCCTCGCAATTACGAACAACACAGGGCTGGCAGAAGTCGCATTTACGGCAAAAATCTCGCATTTGCGAACTGGGCATCGCAAATGCGATAAAAAGTTTGCATTTGCGACCACACTAGAACCAGCAATTTTTCTTGACACGAAAATGAGCATAACTTCCTCATACAATGTCCAAATTCGATGATTCTTTTTCCTATGGCTTCGTAATTTTGATACGGATCTAATGGTTCAAACAAAACTGAATTTGGATCTCATTGCACAATATGGTATTATTTTTGCTTGAAGAAACGACGATGAAGCATCCAAAAACAAGCGCAACATAGCCTAAACCTATCTGAAACTCACCCAAGCCCTCGGGGTTCCAAACCAAACATGCACGCAAGTCTAAAAACATCATACGAACTTGCTCGTGCAATCAAATCATCAAAATAACATCAAAAACTATGAATTTAACCTCAAGACTCATGATTTTCTAACTTTTCAACCGAACGTTCAAATCACGTCAAATCAATTCCGGTTTTCACGAAATTTTACAGATAGGACTTAAATATCATAACAAACTTGTACCGGGATCCGGAACCAAAATACGGGCCCGATACCAACGAGTTCAAACATTAATTCATTTCTTTATTTTCTTTAAAAACTAGCACAACAATTTTCTTCAAAAATTATTTTCTAAGGCTAGGGACCTTGGAATTCAATTCCGGGCATACGTTCAAGTCCCATATTTTACCACGGACCTTTCGGGATTGTCAGAACACAGATCCGGGTTTGTTTACCAAAAATGTTGACCAAAGTCAACTAAAAACCAAATTTTAACTCTAAAAATTACTATTTTTTTTTTTCATATTTTCACATAAAAGCTTTCTGGTTTCATGCCCGGACTGCGCACGCAAGTCGATACACATAATATGAAGCTACTCGTGACCTCAAACTGCCAAACCGGACAAAATTGCTCAAAACGACCAGTCGGGTCGTTACAGATACGAGGGATAAGGGATAATTAATCCTGAAAATCGGAATTATAATCCCGGAATTAAATATGAGATGAGTTTCGTTTCGTTGGGATAAAATCGTGGTATAACTAATTCCGATTAGTTATTCCAGGATTGTAGTGTTTTTTTATCCCTATGGGAAGGTGGGATAACTAATCCCGAATAATTAATCATGGGATACCTTGTTTCCCAACCAAACAACCCCTTAAAAGCTATCATCTTTGCAGGAAACATCTTTAGCCAACTTTGGGTGCTCACCTTGTCAAGAAAAGAGTGAGAAAGTGTCTTCTTTCCCTTTAAGATGAGGACCCAAGCTAGATAAGACAGCTGCTCTATTATGTTTCAACAGCACTACATTTTTCAGCTTTTCTACAGATAACACACCAAGAACTACAAGGTTTCATCAGTGGACTGTTGTGACCATTTCCCTATCTAATGTAAAGAGAAAGATGACTGACTCTACACGCGAGCAAACACTCTCAAGGATCGTTATTCAACTTGATCCTAACTAGTTCAGGCTCTGGAATCTAACTGCACATTCATTTTCAGGATTGCAGAACGATAAGAAAGCTGAACAAAGAGAGAGACGTTTCTGTTTCTGGATTATAATCTGGAAGTACCTTGATTTACGATTTACAAAATCCTCCACAAATTTACCGAGATTAGCAGATGCTACAACAACAAACAACTGATTTTAACAAGCTAAGGCAACTTGATAATCTGCGACTTTTCAGAACTAACAAAATAGACTCACTCTTGACATCAGGTTATCTGCTGATGCAAGTGATCCGTTTTTTTTAGCTAATCCTCAGATATTAACTACTAGTTGTGTAACAAGTGAAATTCAATTGTCCTCAATGTGTCGAATAAAACGAAGATTACTCTTGAGGAAAACCACCAATAGATTGATTTTTGCAGTTGAACTACTTCTGAACTCTAGGAGGGGCCATCGGCCAAGACAAACATGAAAATTTTGAAACATGGTAATATCAGTAACTTCTCCAAAGTGGAATCAGTTCATATGTCGTAGTATAGAGAGATTTGAGTTACCGTAATATGCACAAAAAAAGCATGCCGGACACAGTAAACCTGCACTGCAGATCTTCACCTCATAATTCTGATCAATAAAGGATAGCAATGATCCATCTCATAATTAGGCCAGGAATCATCACCATCAACAAAATGTTGATGGCGTCTCCAAACTTCTGCATCTAAGATTTCATCTGCCTGGAAATGCAACCCACTATTTTTTACTTCTAGGAGAAACTTGTCCAATGAATCACCTCTATTGGGGCAGAAAAGTATGGCTTCAGATGGACCCTCCTTTTTTAACAATGATTTGATAGTTCTGACAAGTGCTGCGTGGAATTCTTTGAAGAAAGTGCTGCCAACACATAAATGACGCCAACATAAAGGAGAATATCTTTAATGTACAGAAAGGAAAAAGCTGCCCGTTGAGTTCTCTCATGTGCCCATGAAAAACTGCTTTCAATAAAGACAAGAAAGGAACTCCCATCTCATCACAGCTAGATGCCAACAAGGAGTTCTCTCTGATCAGATACCATATAACTCTATAAATCTTCAGTAAAGTTATCTAAACAAAATCGAAGTACAGAATATTGTGGAAAATGATTGGCAGCCAGCACGATCATTATACAATTTCGGTGTAAAACATAGGGCTTATTTTCTGGTTAACATTGTTTAGTCATTGTGTTAAAACAAAGAAATAATGCACTTGAGTTACAACTTTAAGCAGAATTCTCAATGAGGGACAAAAAAAATTCAGTGAGAAAAGAGATAAAACTACCAGTCACTTGCAATGATGATGTTGAATCTGTTGGAGATATCAGAGACTTGATCCTGGCCCCAGTGTAGCATCAATGGCTTCACCTCTGTACTACCAGAATGTTAAGTACATATGAAGTAAAGAAAAGAGATTTCTGCGAAGCAATTGAACCACTAATTAAGGTTGACATGTTAGGCAATGTTTCACAGGCACAGATTATTGTTTAAACCAATTGAGATAGCAAAGAAGATTGGACATTAACCACTGTTGTTTAATTGAAAGCAAATGAAGACTGACAATTCCTAGAAGGGTTAGTGATAAATTTGATTCACTGCATGGTCACCAATCTATATCTGAGACTAAAGAAAAGTATGCATTAGGTATCCAGGTTCATGGAGACGTGAAAAAGACAAGGCCTTAGCAAATACTACATTCTTCAACATACTCTATCACTGAATGACAAACCACCCAATTATTAGGTTACTATTGGAGTTGACAAGTAAAAATCAAGTGGCATCATCAGTAAAGTAAAAATCAACAAAACACTCACTTTTTCCACTTAGATCAAGCAGAAATTTATTGCCTGATATCCCTCAAGCACAACTATAAATTAGGTGCATATATAGAGCCACAAATAGTTAATTGCATTGTCAATACAGCAATTGGAAAACATCAGACCTGTAATGAGGGATGATGATTTGGGCAGACAAGTTTATTAGGCCAATGAAGTCTGATTACTTCGTACATAAAAGGCATGGTTCAGCAATCACCAACCTATGTACTTATTTATCCTAACTGATATAGGTTGGTTCCCAGGAAATAAAAAGCAAGGGCCCCAACATACGAGCAATGTTTTAAAAGGCGTGGGCGCAAGGCGAGGCGTTTTACATGTCATGGGACGAGGCGTAAGCCTCGAGGTGCTAGGCGTAAGCCCCATGGAACTTTTAATTTTTAATATTTTTCAAATAATATAATTCAAAAAATTATTTTTAAAAGGGTAAAACTACCTAGAAATTATAAACAAGTGGAAGATGTATGCATTAACAAGAAACAACTAATATCATGCCTACTACAAGCAACATAGAGGTTCTCATGTTGCACTCATAATACTTCAAAAAAACATGGAAATATAGCAACAAATGAGAAGAAACGCAAACGATTAGTACTCCTAGTCCTAGATCTAAACTATTTTTATTTTATCACACCATCAATCATCAAAACAGAGCACTTTCAATTTCTATGTCAAGAAAACAGACTATCCGCTCCATTTCATACACATTTAACCTCAATCATCTTGCAATTCTTTGGCTCAGTAGGAAGCAACTTCTCAACAGTAATCCAATCTTGACAAACAGCAAAAATTACATAAGTATACTTTTGTAGTTTGAAAAGAACTGTTTGTTTCACCTTGGGTAGAAGAAGACAAAGTAAAAAAATAAAATAAGTTAGGTGCTACATATAAAAGAGCTTTTGATAGTTTTACTTTTGAGTATTTAACATGCAGATAATTGAGTATTTAGGATTAAATTAAAAACTTATTAAGAAAATTTCATTTTAATTTGGATAGTCTTTTGGGCATACAACCTACGACAAAAACGTGCCTCACGCCCAAGACAGTGAGATGTGCGCTTTTCGATACTTTTCCCCCAGGGTTCCCCGGAGCATTTTTGCTATGCCCCGCCCCAGGGCTCGCCCTAGGGATCACTCCAATTTTGCCTTTAAAACTATAATAACCCGAAATATTGTTATATACATATTAATTATGAGATTGGGAGAATTAATTTTTGTTTATAGCTTTTGAGACATACTAAGATAGTGGAAGGGGATTTACTATAGTATATAAAATAGTGTACTAAATAAGTGACTAATCGGCTAATTACACATTACAAATTGAAAATTAGAAGCAATTGAATTTAGTTATCATACAAAAGGTTAATAAGTGGGCCAGAATAGAACAATGGAAAATATTGGAGCAGACTAAGACGGACGGCAAAAAAGGGGTTAGAAGCGATCAAATACCAGTGGAGGAAAAAGCCAACTATCATGTGTGCATTATTTTCCCTACAGTAGTACCTAACGTTGAATTTCCAGTTACTTATACCTTTGTAACGAGGCTAATGATTGCGGTACAAGAAACTAATTTTCAATAATGAGAGGTTAGTAGAACTAAAGACAAAATATTAAAGCTAATCTGCAACGGAAATAAAATTGTTTGTTGATGCACCTTTGATTTTGTTTTTCTAATTTAGGAGATATAATAAGTAACCAATGATTGGATTCTAATGATTAGGTAATGCTTAATATCTTGTAAGGATTAGATAGAAGAGTGAAGATTTGGAAACAAGATCTTTGTTATTTTACACTACTACGAATTTCTGTTATTAAGTACATGAATTATAGCAATCAATCATGTTGCCATGATTGAAAGCTACGATGACGGTTATAGTTAAGTGGACTAATCATATGATAATGATGAGGTTGAGTACTTTAGAGAATTTATGGTAAAATCCATTGTCATGGCCTTCTGAAGGCACTGTTTCGACAGTCTTGCACTGCTGCATTTTACCTTAATTTACACATATTTTGATAATTTGACCGAGGATTGACTTTGATTTAGATTTTTCCTAAAATTGTGGATAGAAGCCATACGAGGGTGACTTCGTGGACTTTGGCATTTCAAGAAAGGTGAAGGAAATTGTATAAGAATTGGTTAGCTCTTGATTGATATTTTAATTGGACTCAGCTGATATATTATAATACATATAATCGGTGTACATATTATTTCGTGTTTGTTGCTGTGTTTGTATTTTCTAACACTTGTATCAGGAGTATTTAAAGCAGCGGGTCAAGGATCTTACTGGATTATATTTACGTATAACATACCCCTTACCTGCATGTCCATGCAGATACCATTGTTGGGGGACGAGACTAGTCGTTGACGAGTTTGTTCAGGTTGATTCTGTTGCTGAGATGAACCATCGCATTGTTCGTGGAGACCGTCACTTCAGTTATCTAATTTTTTCTAGTTATTTTGGGGTTTGCATGCCCGTCAATTAAGCTCATATTACTCTGTTAGATGCTCCATGGTCTTAGTGCGGGATTTGGGCTATAGATTTATTGTTTGAGTAGACGTTGGGTTTTTAGTAAATCTATTATGGATTTGGTTGGATAATATTTCGTATTAATAGTTATTAATGCGTTTGGACTTGCACGTGTTATCTTTAAGTGTATGAGAAAGTGGTTCACTTGGCGGGTGGTGTTAGCTGGGTGCCAATCACGCCTGGGAGTAGTTTACGACGTAACAAAGTTGGTATCAGAATATAGGCTTTAAGTTCCGAGTCATGGAGCAGTGTTTAGTAAAGCCTTGTTTATGGGTAAATATAGGGCTCATACTTATGATCTTGAGGCTACGAAGCATTTAGATAGTTTTCCTTTCTTTCATTCCTTGATCATGCGTTGAGATGACTTGAATTTGACTTTTAAATATCTCTTTCGCAAATAGCTCGAACACACACATCCTCATTTGTTGAACGATGAACGCGGTGCTGGAGTGGTACTACCCGCGGTGGTGGTCGAGCTAGGGTTCACCAAGCTTAAGCTCAAACAAAGACACAGGGGCTTCTCAGCCTATAGTTATGAATGGGGGACAACCCCAAGTTGTGTCAGAACATATGAATGCTCCACCACCAATGTTGTACCTATTATTTCATTACCCACAAATACAATGGCAAGGTTGTTGAATGTGTTAGAGGCATTGGTGCCTACTCAAGGTAGACTTCCAGTTCCTCGACAAACACAAGTTCAGCTAAATGTTGCAGCTCCGTAGATACCTCAAATGGTCCCTCAGCAAGTTGTTCAGCCAGTTGCAACTATAGGTCAGTCTAAAGATCTAAAGAATTTTATAGATCTTAAGCCACAGGAGTTCGATGATACATCGGCTTCTATTGGGCCTCAAAAGTTTATTGAACATTGTGAAAAGATACTGACTACGTTGGGGTAGAAGGAGACTCGTGGTGTGGAGTTTGTTACTTTCCTATTTTCAGGATCTGTAGAATCATGGTGGACTTCAGTTCAGAGAGGTAGACGAGCAGGGTTGCGACCTATTGCTTGGTCAGAGTTTTCAGCCATGTTTATGGACAGGTTCATTCCACTAAGCAAACAAGACGACATGAGATGTCAGTTGAGCAAGTCCGTTAGGGCACTATGATTGTTACAAAGTATAAGGCTAAGTTCACTAAGTTAGCCAGGTATGCGCACTTTCTAGTTGTAAATGAGCATGAGAAGGTGATACGGTTTGTGGATGGACTTGAGCATCGTTATCGTGGTCCTGTGGTTAGGATATGTGATACTTTGTAACCACAGGATCACGATAACGATTCTCAAGTCTATCCACGAACCATCTCACCTTCTTATGCTCATCTACAACCAAAAAGTGTGCATACCTGGCTAACTCAATGAACTTAGCCTCATACTCTGTAACTATCATAGTGGCCTGACGCAATTGCTCAAAATGATGTCTCATGTAGTCCAACTTGCTCAGTGGAATGAACTTATCCATAAACATGTTTGAAAACTCTCACCAAGTAATAGGTGGGAACCCTACTTTTCTACCTCTCTAAATTGAAGTGCACCGTGACTCTACAGATCCTGAAAATAGGAAAGTAGCAAACTCCACGCCACAAGTCTACTTCAGCCCTAATGTAGTCAGTATCTTTTTACAATGCTCAATAAACTTTTGAGGCTCCATAGAAACCGATGTAGTATCGAACTCTAGTGGCTTAAGATCCATAAAATTCTTAAGATCTTTAGACGGACTTATAGTTGCAACTGGCTGAACAATCTGATAAGGGTCATCTGAAGTATATAAGGAGCTACAACATTCAGCTGAACTCCTGCTTGTACCTGTGAAGTAGCCTAAGGAACTGGAAGTCCACCCTGAGTAGGCACTAATACCTCTAACACATTCAACAACCTCGCCACTATTTCTACAGGTAATGAAATAGTAGGTACAACAACTGGCAATGGTAGTGGAGCATCCTGAACCACATGTTCATTCACCTGCTTTGGCACAAAAACTTAGGATGGCCCCATTTATAACTCCAGGTTGAGAAGCCTCATATGTTCTTGTTTGAGCTTAGTTTGGTGAACCCTAGCGTGACCACTACCACGGGTAGTACCACTTCCAGCACCGCGTCCAGCAGATGCATTTCATCGTCCAGCAGATGAGGATGTGTGTCCTAGCCATCTACGAAAGAAATATTTAAAAGTCAAACTCAAGTTATCTCAACGCACAATCAAGGAATGAAAGAAATATTTAAAAGTCAAACTCAAGTTATCTCAATGCACAATCAAGGAATGGAAGAAGGGAAAACATCATAAATGCTTAGTAGCCTCAAGATCATAAATATGGCCTTTATATACCCATGAACAAGATTACTAAACACTGGTCCATGACCCGAAACGTAAAGCCTACGCTATTATACCAACTTTGTCACATCCCAAACTACTCCCAGACGTGCACTCAGCTAACACCACCCACCAAGCGAACTAGTTTATCGTACACTTAACCATTTAAACACGCATTGAAAGATAACATGTGCAATTCCAAACACATTAATAATTATTAAATGCGAAATATTATCCAACCAAATATATGATCGAGTTATAGAAAATGCTACGACTACTCAAACAATAAATCTCTAACCCAAATCCACACTAAGATCATGGAGCATCTAATAGAGCAACATGAGTTTAACTGACGGGCATGCAAACCTCAAAATAAAGAACATAACTAGCAAAAATTAGATAAAGCTAAAGTGACAGCCTCCACGACCAATGTGGTGGCTCACCTCAGCAACAGAATCAGCTCGAATAAACTCGTCAGCCACTAGTCTCGTCCCCCAACAACGGTATCTGCATGGACATGCAGGTACGAAGTGAGTTATATGTAAATATAATCCAGTAAAATCCTTGACCCACCTCTTTGAATATTCCTGAAATAAGTGTTAGAAAGTACAAACACAACAACAAGCACAAAATAATGTGTACGATGATTATATGTATTATAATATATCGGACGAGTCCAATTTAAATATACATCAAGAGCTAACCCCTTCTCATATAATTTTCACTAAAGACTTGTCATATTCAGCGATGGAGGAAATTAGCCAAACACCCCAACGAGTCTACGGCAGCATACATATGCTCCAAATCTATCACAATGGCATACAAAATGCCCAAAGTATATTACGGCAGCGAAGAAATAATACTGAACACTCCAACGCCATGGCATAAAGCCACGCCACACAACCAATCAATCATTAAATGATTTCAATATTTTAAATAAAATAGTATATTCGCAGCTGGTCAAGACCACCGAATCTATCAAGCACACACTCGTCCCAACACATAGACCGTGCAAATAACATAATTTAAAAGCAATTTTTGAAAAAGCAAGCACCAAAGCTTAAAGTTTTGCTTACGTTAAAAAGGTCAACCTTCGCCTCTCTTGAAATGCCAAAGTCCATCAAGACAGCCCTTTATGGTCTCAATCTATCCCAAATATTGAATAACATGCCTTAATTAGTCTAGGTGTATAATTTCCATAATTTTTGGACAAGTCTAAATTAAAGTCAACCTCGGTCAAATTAATCAAAATATGTGCAGATTAAGGTAAAATGCAGCAGGCAAGACTGCCGAAACAGTGCCTTCATAAGGCTATCATTAGTCATTACCATATAATTATTCCACCTAACTATAACCATCATCTTTGTTTTCAATCATGGCATCATGATTGATTGTTGTGTTCCAAGTACTTAATAACAGAAATTCGTAGCAGTATAAAATAACAGAGATCTCGTTTTCAAATCTCCAATCTTCTATCTGATCTTTACAAGATATTAATCATTACCACATTAGAATCCCATCATTGGTTATTCATTATATCTCCTAAATTAAATAAACAAAATCAAAGCTGCATCAACAAACGATTTTATTTCAATAGCTTATTAACTTTAATATTTGTCTTTAATTCCACTAACCCCTTAGCATTGCAAAATTATTTTCTCATCCCCCAATCATTAGCCTATATTACAAAGGTATAATAATACTTATCTGCAAATTTAAAGTTAGGTATTACCGTAGGGAAAATAATGCACACCTGGTAATTAACTTTTTCCTCCATTAGTAGTTGATCGCTTCTAACCCCTTTTTTGCCGTCTATCTTAGTCCTCTCCAATATTTTCCACTATTATATGATATCTCCTAATGAGAAATTCCCTCTTCTCAATCCCTAGTCCTAAACGTGTAACAACATAAGGTGTGGGCTTGTGGCCCACTTATTAACCTTTTAAATAATAACTAAATTCTCTTGCTTCTAATTCTCAATTTGTAATGTGTAATTAGCCCACTAGCCGCTTATTTAATATATTATCTTATACATTATCATAAATCTCCTTCCACTAGCTTAGTGTTTGTCCCAATAGCCATAAATAAAAATTAATTCTCCTATCTCACAATTAACACATATATATAATATTTCGGGTTATTACAAAAACACTTCACAAAAGCATAATATTGAATCCATAGAGTTTAAAAAAAAGGAAGCTTAGAAGCAGAGTTGCATGTCATTTTACCTATTGTACCAGTAATTGGCCGAAAGTCTGTTTAATTAATAGTAGTGCTTATCTACCGTCTAAAGCAAAAGGATACAATCAACGACTTGGGGATTTCCATCAGATATAAAAACTTCCAGCGCTTCCATGGTCATTGCAACAACTAATCCAGCTAGGCCATAGCCAGATCCAAGTTCAATGACTCTTTTTTGCCTGGAAGAGCAGAAGAGATACACAACTGAAATCAGTTCAAGTACAACCATAACGTTTGTGTTAAAACCTGAAAATGCTCTCATGTGACAAGCAGTAGTGAGCAAGGACATCCTCTGACGGCCATTGACCTGCTCAATGAAAGAGTCCAAAAGTTAGAAGGGGCACTAGTAGCAAGGACAGCAAACATGAGATGAACCAATAAGGCTATCTAAACAAATATATGCACATTTTAGTATATATAAATATTCCATGATGAAACAATTGTTTACAAGCAACTTCATTCCAGAAGATAGAAGAAATTAGTCGTAAAGGTTTGGAGTTAAAGAATCTTAATCTGTATATGCTAATAACTAGAGGATAAGTCCTATTGTCAAAACGAACAACTAATAGCCAATGTTAAAGTATCTCACAGCATCGAATTCCAGTTAAGGAAATACTTCATCACTATGTACAAGTATGTAAAGTCATGATCTTAGCTTTCAGAAATTCCATTAATGCAGTATGTCGTGAAGATTTTCTTATTTTTCACAATGTTTGCCTTTTGTTTTTTATCTTTTATCGTGGCACGCAACATCTATTGATTGAGAAAAAATATATATTCCAGTCTCATCACATTTCAGATAACGCATTTTGAGAAAAGCATCTATTTGAAAAGGAGAATGAAGTTTTTGCAGAATATATGCTTTATGCTCCAAAGAACACACCTGCATAGCATATTAGCATTTGTCAGACCCTTGCTAAAAAGTTCTGTTAATCACTTTCACATGGGAACAAGTTAGTGGTTTATGTTCCATATATACAAACTAACATAGTAAGAATCAATTTGCATGTTGTAGCTTTAGTAAAGTACTCTTTTCAAACAGTACTAGCAAAAACATCTTGTATTTGGTACTACTATGTTTGTCCTAAATTTTAGTCCCAAAAAGTAGTTTCATAAGCACCAGAGCCAAAAGTATTTTATGCCGAAATATTTTCTATTCTCGAGGCACTTTTATCTTTCCTTCAAACTTGCTGCATTCCAGACGGGGCTTACAATTGCAGCAATATCTCCTCTTTTCTAATTCTCTTCTTCAGTACACTTGATTTGTCTTTCATCGTTCATTGAGCTGAGGGTCTACCGGAAACAGCCTCTCTACCTTCCCAGGTAGGGGTAAGGTCTGCGTAGACACTACCCTCCCCAAACTCTACTTGTGGGATTTCACTGGGTTTGTTGTTGTTGTTGTAGTACTCTCTATTTGTCTCTGTTTTCAAATATATTGAGCTATTTTCGAGAAGATGACAAGAAAAGATTTTGAAATTGCTTATGTCTGCTTAAACTTACACCTTTCGAGATTCGCCTTTTATAATGGTAAATAGTAAGATTTAAATTATTTCGCATACATTATCCATTTGTATGGATGATGAAACGGCATCTAACAACTTCAGAACCAAAGAACACTATCTGAAATGCACAGAGAAAAAACAACACAGAGATAAGCAGAAGATATTTCACTCAAGTGTTGGGAGCTATTATTTTATTCATTCATCCTCTACAAACTAATATATAATGTAATGTACCAACTAACTAGAAAATCACAATGTTATCCCTATAAATTGGATTCTTAATAAATGAAAACAACTTAGCTACTAAACTTACAACAACCTAGGGAGTAACTGCAAGCCCAACCTAAGAATCACAAAATTGCTTATCAGCACTATCAGTTTGTATAGGGGTTGAATAGGTTGTGTTCATTCAAAACAGCATATTGAAAAGCAATTCTGCTGAAGCTATTGCTCAGTCCCTCGCATCATTCGGTAGTAGGGAAGAGATTAGTCTTTGAAGTAAGATACCGGTCAAGAGTAAATGCCAATGCATTTGGACCGTGGTTTATTCACCTAAGCTGTGAGATATATTTTTTTAATCAGTAAACCAACTGGCGAGATTGAAAATGATATGATGCACACAGGTGATAACTGATAAAATACACATCTAACACTGACTACGTGGAAATTCATGCAACTACTTTTAGAGAATATGATGCAGCAATTCCCACGTTTAACTAAGAATTCACAATATTGAACACAACCAGTCCGTGATTGAAAGACATCAACTTTTATTTCTTTGGTGCTTAATGGAGAGAAATCAAAAAACAACAAGGTGGAGGAGGATGAGGATAAAGCAGCTTCTTTTACAGTAGAACCAGGGAAATTTACATACTTTTCCACGAAAGAAGAAAAAACGGAACAATGCAGAAAATACTCACAAACAAGTCCAGTGTTGTCAATATCATATCTGTTGCAGACCTCAAAATCATTAAGATGCGCCATACTGTCCACTCTCTGACTGCATCAGATTCTAAGCATTAGAAACCATTCGCGAACACTATCAACCAGTTTTCAAATGAAACAAATATTCACGTACTTTCCGCTATTTTCTTCTTTACAGGAGTGAAAGAATGAAAAGAGCAAAGCAATACATGGCAAAAATATAAAGCCATAAGATATCCCCCATGAAACGAAAAAAGGAAAAAAAATGACTATGTAAATTCATCAATCAAAATAGAGATGCTAATTTCAAGGTAACTGAAGTGGAACACCACTGCACAGCTACTATTTTTTGGCAGTAAGTATGAATTTGACATGAAATTAATATTTTAAGAACTATTCAACTATGTGTGTGTTTTTTAATAAAGTTATTTTTTTTCTTTTTGTGTGTGTAATTCAATTTAAGGTGATGAATGGCACCAGGGGCTGATCTACATTGTCTATTATGTGTGCACGTAAAACAAGTAGCCCTGTGTATGTATTAAGAAATTCACTAAATATCTACAAATATTTGACTGTGAGACCAATTATTATTATATATTAACTTGAAATATAAACTTCAAACTTTGAATCCGACTTTACGCATAAGTGAAGCGAAGAAGAGGAAAATGAACTTAAAAGTGGAAACTCACTGTAGAATAAGTGTAGGGGCATTAGGAACAGGCAATGTATAGCATAAAGTAGCATCACGTGATCCGTCCAGCTGATTTTCCTTTGATTAAAAAAATCACATTTTCTTCAAAACGGTCTTTCATCAAATGACATGGTACCAAATAAAACCCGTGGGTTACCTTTCTAGATATTCGTTTAATTCCCAATTCAGATTCATTATCTGAAAAAAAAAAACAGAATAAAAATCAAAACTTTGATTATGTGGGAATGCAAGTGAAAGCGCTATAATAAACCTGAATGAAGAGAACGACTAAGGATTTTCCATCGAAGAGACGATGCACTTGTGGTTGAATTCGCGCTATTCGCCTCAATTTCTTTGCACATTCTAGGCTGCCTTATTTTGCTCCTCGTTTTCACTTCTGCGTTGGTGTTTAACAGGGAGAGGACTAATTCCTGTATTTGTCTTTGAAAATTCCAATACTAGGTATTTTAAGTTTTACCTGATTCTAAATGATCAGAGAAAAAAATCACATTATCACCTCACTTAAAATATAATTGAATTTTGGTCAAATACCTAGATAGTCCCTTGAAGTTTGCACAATTTTGTAAGTTACATTTCAACTTAGCTAGTGATCAAATAGACATTTATTCTTGGTAGAAGTGTGTCGCATAAATACTTCCATCAAGTAGACCCAACGACTGAGATACACTTGATTGAGGTGTCAAATTAACCAATCGAAGCATGACAAGTGCAAAAAAAGGTAAAGCTTAAATTTAAAAAATATTAAGAATAAAACGCCTCAGTCCCCATCCCCATTGTCACATGGGTGATTTATTTCAAGCCGAAATCTGTCCGAAGTTCACCACTTTGCCGCAGTCAGGCCCAATCTTGACTTCAGCCTTCCAACGCTTAGAATATTTTTAGGGACATTTAGGACTTAGAATAATTTAGGCAGCAACGTAAAGGCACACATAAAATTTATAGGAATTTCTTCCCAACTCGTATTAATATGCGAATACAAGAACACAATCAAGCCAACCTTATGGCCAAGAACAAAGAACACCTTAGTTCCCCACCCCAAAATGATATCGTACCCTTAGGAATTACACTTACACGTTTTTGGCTAATACTTTTGCCACAAGACTAAGTTCTGCCCTTTCGAACAGCCCTATGCACGTTTTTATAGTGCAGGCTACCCAATTACACTTGGCAGCATCTAAAACAATCAGTTGACAAGCCCCAACTGATGGGCAAATATGAGAGACATGCATAAAAACGTGCATCCACTTAGTCCCATTAATGCAAACAAGAAAAATCCAACAATTCTAACAGTACAAACATACATGGCATTTATTTGAGTTAGGACTTCCTTACAACCTAATGCAACCTGTGTAATGGAAACCAGGAAATGTTATGACCATTACAACATACACTACACTACAATTTGAGACACAGCACTGCAACTTTGTAATGAAGCTGAATTCCTGTAGTAAAAGTGTGAAGAGTTGCACAAATCCTCACAATAATGTATTTAAAAGAATGCAAAAATTACGCATATACATCTATTTACAAACATATACACCAAAAGAATAATCAAACACATGGTAATAATCTTTTCACTGATCACCTAAAAGACTGGGCATCCTTTAACCACAACCCCTTCAGCTGTCGGACAAGAAGCCAAGGGACATCGATCAGCATCACTTCCCCACCAGTCAAGGCGAACGTGCTGCATTCCCAAGCATAAATACAACAATACCCCCATGAATGCTAATCCAGCGTCTAATGCCCCAGATAAAACATAATTGTGACGACTCCACAATTTCTGATAGTATCTATAAACAACAAATCCAGAAATAAAAGCTATGATGATCCAACTGTTGTAGTTAACAGAAGTAGCTGGTGGCATGTTGATTATCCCGGCTAATAATACAGGCACTGTAATTAACCTGATCCAATGCTGGTTAGGGAAACTCTTGTGTGCAATCCAAACAATGACTGGAGCTATAGCTCCAAATAAGAAAGCCCAATTCAGGGCAGAGTAGTGACCAAGATTTCCAAAAATTCTTTGCGGCCCAATCAAACCCCAGATGACTGAGGCATCATAAAACACATGATCGCCGGGGCAAGTCCACGGGCTTCCAGGAGGAAGCAAAGCCCGGTCACAAATATCTGGGACGGTTTCCATAAGCCACCATGCTGTTCCAAGATGCACCAAAGCTGATATCAAGGTTCCAACAACCTGATTAAACAGTGCACAGATGTTATGGTTTGAAGGGCACTCAAGGGTATAGCGTAGTGGTCAATGAAGTGGATTGAGAATCACGATATCTCAAGTTCAAATCCCAATAGAGGCAAAAACCCTAGGTGATTTCCCCGTATGTCCAAGCTTTGGTAGACAGAGTTACTGATACCTGCTGCTGGTGGGAGACAGCAGGTATCCCGTGGAATTAGTCAAGGTGAGCGCAAGCTGGTCCGGACACCACGGTTATAAAAAAATTTATGGTTTGTAGGACTACTCGCTAAACGAGGTACCTAAGTTGTTTCATATGCCAACACATATGAGTTGACAGATGCAGAAAGAAAGAAAAGCCAACCTGAGCCATAAACATTGCCCTAGGAGGAATCTTCATATAATGTCCAAGCTTTAAGTCTTGTAAAAAGGTTAGTCCTTGTTTCATGCTGATATATCCGTACACCTTAAAGCACATGTTAGCTACTGGATACCCCGGGTACAAGTACCCAATTATGTACTCTGTGATCACATTCAAACCAGGAGTCTGTGCAAAAAGATATTGAAAGTTTAGAATGACCAAGAATAGAAGATAGCTTGTATGATTACAAACAGCTATAAAATATAGCACATTACTTGGTTTGTGGTGGCAGTGATGACTCCAACCGGAAGGGTGAAAAAGAAAGCAAGACCACATGCCAGCAAGACACCCCACCATGGTAATTGGAGCTGCGTTTTGTAATATTCACAAATAAACACAGTTGCAGCGATATTTACAAGAAGAATGCTTAAAAACCACCATTCAGGAACTTGCTTGTATTTTCTCATGAGTTTTGTGTGAATATCCATTTTCTTCTCTTGGAAAGCTGACTTGCTCAGCTGCCATAGATCTCTACATTTCAAAATTGATTGAGTTGATATTTGCTGTCATGTGCACTAAATCTAAGCTTTACATGGAGTATCAGATCTAGGTGGAAAAGAAAAGGTGAAACTTCTCATAGACAATTCAGTTCATCAGCCAGCAGCCTTTGAAATCACATATAGTATCACGTGTTCTAGCATCTCAATCTGTCAATTCAACTTTTGCCTTGGACAAGATATTTTGCCAATAGAATGCGCACGTGTTGTTTGCAAATTAATGTTAATCACAACTTGCAAATAGTGACTTATCTGATTCTTTCTGATTTAAATGTTTTAGTACATAGATTACTATATCGACAAGTGTTATCTTCGTGATATCTGTGATTATATTAGTTGTGAAGTGTATAACACCCTATATGCTAAGCACTTTTGAAACATCAAAAAATTTGTCTTTTCCTTTTTTACTCTTTAGAGTCAATTTAGATGTGAATCGAGTTGCAACAGAAGTACATTGCATAAAGACTCAGCTACACAGAATAGGACAAAGACAAAGATATACAATACACAAAAATAGGCATCCAACCAGCAAAAATAATCATTTGTCCAAAATTGCAAACTTACCGTCCATGGAAGAGGAAGACATGAACAACTGTGGCACTGAGGCAGGCAAAGCTGAATGCATAAGTCATCGAAAAGAAAGTGCTGAGATAGAGGCGGCCCTCACGGTCATACGCATTGAAATCAATATGGAAGTTCGGATCTATAATGGCTGAAATGTTGTATTTTTGACCATCTGATGTGAAGAGGCCATCTGAGAATATTGGAAAGGTTTTGGCTTTGTAGACATTAAACCAGTACATAAAAGGTGTAACAACATACATTATGAGAAAATATCCAACAGCAATGTTTGCAGTAGCGAACCATGGGCTAGCTAATGGACTTCCAAGATAAGAGGATATGCTTGACCAGTCGAGTCCAATGGCCCCGATTCCAAGACCATGAAGTCCAGAACCCAACTGTTGGGCAAGGACAGAAGCTGGGAATAACCAACATAGCCAGGAAAGTGAACTTAGCATTGGGAAAAGGTAACCAGGAAATACATAGTAAGCAAAGCTACATAAAAAGGCAATGAGGAAGAACTGGTTTCGTGTCATTTCATTCTTGGCTCTCTCTTCTTTTTCATGAAGTGCCCTGCAATTCAGAAGTGAACACCTCTTTAAGATTATTCATCCATTACATCCTGTAATTATGGCCAATATTTTGGCTAATGGATTCCATCATACATAAGCATGCTTGCAAAGTAGACCTTCTTGGCAATATTCTTTGGGACCCAAAAATATTGCATTTTGTGGCTGACATCATTTGCACAAGTTGTATCTCTTCTTTTACACCTAAGAGGCCAAGACTTTTTTGCCTATAAAAGGGAAGGTTATTAGTTCATTTTAGACACACCAAATACACACCAACAAGACTTGAGTCTTCATTTCTTGTTTCTTCCTTTCTTCCTTTTATTAAGAGTGTTTTGTATGAGAGTTAAGTGTTGGGAAGCACTTGTGTGAACCCTTTCTTTGGAGTGATCTTGTGAGGTTATTCTCTTGGGGTATTTGGAATTAATTAGAGTGTTTACTCTAATTTTGTACTCTTGTTGGTATAGTGAAATTACTCCTCTCCGCTTGTGGACGTAGGTCACTTTGACCGAACCACGTTAAATTTGTGTCTTCTTTATATGCTTTAATTGCCGTTGTTATCAATTTCCATTGTCTTTGTTATTGTCATTATACCGTTGTTTGGCTAAATTCCGCACTACCCGGGTTCCCGATCCTAACACATCTGCTGTAACAGTATAATTTGTGTTTAAAGTCCACATATTTTAATGCATGAAGGAGGTCAAGAACATCAATAAAAGCCATTAAAGGAGGAATAGATCAGTGCTTCTTTGGAAGGAAAAAAAATGAAAAACTTTTTGGCTTCAGTAATACATGTTTAACTTAAATTGCTGTCCCGAACTACTGGAAAGTATGTAAATGCCAGCAAAAACCTCCTGCTTTTCTTCTTTTTTAATTTGAACACCTTTCTATAGAAACAATTAACTTTAAGATTCTCATTTTACTTTTAATGAGATATTTGTGGTCGGATATTGTAATAATTGTTTTTCTTACTTTCTTTAATCCCACATATGATTACACAAGCAATAGCAGGGCCA
The DNA here is from genome assembly GCF_000393655.2 of Nicotiana sylvestris. Lineage (NCBI taxonomy): Eukaryota > Viridiplantae > Streptophyta > Magnoliopsida > Solanales > Solanaceae > Nicotiana > Nicotiana sylvestris. The sequence continues at coordinate 172,982,709 of NC_091065.1, forward strand.
CCTTACACTATGCCGGAAAATTATACTATTTAGTTAGGTTAATATTTTAAGGTATATATATACTATATGTTCACTATCCTCATTTTTTTCGTGTGTTACCTTCTTATATTTAGACACCCCTTTCTAGTTATGTTCTGTATACAAGGCCACATAAATGGAACCGAGGGAGTAATAGTTTTCTACAAAGGCAAAAACAAATACTGTTAGAGAATCTCTTCCCACAAAAGATGTACCGTCAAAGATTCACTACTTAGTGATTACTGCCACGTGGCAAAATTCCAGTTGTGTCCCAAAATATTGGAAAGTTCAACACGATACGTTGAGTGGATTAGCAGTTTAGCACGTACCTGAAAAGAGAAACCTGAACGAGATTGTGGGGCCACCACATAGCAGCGGGCTCCACCAAATACCTCCGAAAAATCCCGGCCCATCCAAAGCCCAAAACCTGTGTCGTTAGAACAACAATCAACGATACCCAAAAAGTCAACGTCCTCTTGTAAAAAACCTTGACCGCACTAACAATGTGAATCGCATACGGATTTCCAGCACCAGAATTTGCAAAAATCGTAATTAAAACATGCTCTTTCACATTAAACGGTCCTGGATTTAGCGTAAATTCGAATTTTCTTCCCTTGAAGAAAATTCGATTCGGGATTAAAAAAGCCATGAGGTGACCCAGAGGTACGACGGCAATTTGGGCGGAGATTGAGCTGATTGAGAGCGGCTCACGGCGGAACCAGAAGAATTGGTTGAGAAATGAGAGGAGAATACAAGCTAGGGTTCCGAGAATCCACATTCGGAAAGTGACGACCGGAAGTGAAGATTCGTCTGTGATTGGGACCGTGAGCGCCACTTGCTCGATTGGCGAGTTTCCTTCGTCGAATGGTGAGGATTGAGTACTGCTCGAAACACCATCCCTATTGTGTATAGATATCTCCTTCTGCTTTTGCTTCTCAACTGCAAAAGATTTGGATGAGTAGATTCAAAATTGTAAGTCAACTATGCTTATGTTCGGAAAATACTAGTTTAACTAAATTAGTATCTTTCTCTCTAAAAATACTGCCGCACTCATGTCGGATCCTCCAAAAATGCACTAATTTTGAAAGATCTCAACACGCTCCTAGAGATATTTTGAGGAGCTAGCAACATAGATTTCTATACGAAATAGAGATAAACAACAACTATGCCCCAGTCCCAAACAAGTTGAGGTCCACTTTATAAATCTTCACTTCATTCTTTAAGCTCGGAATTTAAATTTGATGGTTCTGAATCTATAAAACATAGATATAGATATTAAAAATTACTAAGATTTTAAAAAATATGAAATATAGATTCAGAACCATCAAATTTAAATCCGGAATCGACTCAGCCTATAAGAAGACTGTTAGTGAAGATGTAAGAACGGGAGAAGTGAAAGAGCAATTATAAGGAAAAGGAGGAATTTGTGAATGCTTACTAAGTGGAGCTGAGATTTCTTGATAGTCAACCATGTTTCTTCTCGTTTGTAAACTGTTTAAGGACAGCTATAACTTAGGATTTTGTTATAAGATTCTGAATCCTAAGTGGACAAAGAGAAAAAGACATGAAACTGTGCAAAGAATATCTATTGCCTGAGATGCGATTAAGTGGGTGGCATGTAAAATGCAGAGGTATTGAGGTCAGCGATGACGATGGAGATTCATTGGTGTACGGATAATGTTTTTTTTATTTGTTAATTTGGTAAATAAATGTACAATAAAGAAATATAATGAACCTGGGCTACCTATAGGTGAATATACATTTTGGTGCTAATTAACATATGTTTGACAATTTTTAACCCCACTCACGCCCTTCCTCCTCTCACCCCGAAACAATAGGAAGAAGAAGAAAAAGAAAATTAAATGGAAAAAGGTTCAATTCGTTCATGTACTATTCGAAATTAAGTAACTTTACTCTTACGGTGTAAAAAGATACTAGTATTTTTTATTGACTCCAATATGAAGGGAAAGTTAAACCACGACCAAAAAGTAAAGAGTAAATTTGAGTATTTTTTCTCAAAGAACCCAGTAATTTCGGGCTAGAACAATAATGATTTTTTTATTTTTTATTTTGGTCAACTTAGGAGGAGGGGGTTGAGTGTTCATTTCTTATTACAATCAGACTTCTTTATAACAGATCCCTCTATAACAACACTGTTAAATAAAGTGTGGGCAGAATAGTCTTTGTATGGAAAGGCTGTTATAAGTTAGTTAAAGTTGTTAATAGTTGTTAGAAGAATTAGTTAAGTTAGGATTAAGAGTTAGTTAGATGAGGCTTAAAGAATTGTTATATATATTATATACATAACATCACATTGTAAAGAAGACTCTTTGAAAAGAAATAATAATACTCTCCACTATTTCTCTCTCTATCGTCTGACTCCGTTCTTCTTCTTCTTCTTCTTCTTCTTCATATCTGTTCCTCTACTTCTTCTAACTGTTCTTCCGCTTCTTTTACTACATTGATTGATAATTCAATCAAGTGTTTCACCTCTATTTAGCTAACAATTACATAGTATCAGAGCTATACGATACATAATCGTAGCTCCATCACAATCCAAAATTCAAGTCAGAAATATTTCTTGTTGTTTCCAAAAAATTTGCGTTTGATCTGTCTAAATCTTGAGCAAGATAAAGAAAAATGGTAGTAAATGACGAAACTGTAGTTCAAACACCAGGAAATCATCTTCAAAATGAACATGCAACACAATCTGGGTTGAATCAAGGGTATCAAGTCAATGGAATTGACTACAATCATCCCTTATTCTTGTCTCCTGCAGATGTGAGTGGGATTCAGATCATTTCGTTCCAATTAACTGGAATAGAGAACTATTCTATTTGGTTCAGATCAATGAGAGTTGCATTGCTAGGCCGGAACAAGCTGGGGCTAGTAGATGGCATATGCAGCAAGGAAATATTCCCAGAAATGTTGTGGAATCATTGGGAAAGAGTAAATGCAATTGTTCTTTCTTGAATTATGAATTCAGTTGCAAAAGGGCAACTTGGTTGAATCATGTATGCGTCTAGTGCACAAGTGGAATGGGAAGATCTGACTGAAAGATTCAACAAGGTTGATGGCTCAACAACCTTTAATCTTCATAAAGAAATTGCTACACTATCACAAGGAACAACATCTATATTAGTATACTTCTCAAAATTAAAAGATCTGTGGGAAGAGTTTGAAGCACTAGTGCCAGCTCCAGGTTGTGATTGTCCAAAATCAAGAGAATTTGTAGCTTATTTGTATAAATTGAAACTATATCAATTCTTGATGGGTCTAAACGACTCTTATTCACAAGCAAGAAGTCAGCTACTGATGAGATGTCCTACTCCTACTGCTAATCAGGCATATGTCGTAATTGTTAGTGATGAAGGACAAAAATCTGTAGCTGCAACTTCAGGAATTCTAGGTGCTAATCCTACAGTTCAGATGGGAAGTTATGAAGCAGCAATGTATTCTAAAACTGGAGGACCTCAGAATTTTAATCAAAGGTTTAGAAGGAATGCTTATCTCTTATGTGAGGTTTGCAAGATGAAGAGACATAACAAAGAAAATTGCTATAAGGTAGTTGGCTATCCAAAAGATTTCAAAAACAAAATGAAAGGGAATGGTGACTCAAATACAAGTGCAGTCTATAATGCCAATGTCCTCACAGAAAAGTGTAATACTAGGCATAAATCAGGTAATCGAGAGAGTCAACAAGAATCCACATTCAACTATGGAAACAATGCAAGTACTGAAGTTAGTACAAACAGCATGAACAATGACAATCCTATGAGTCAGTTGGCAAATTATGCACTTACTAAAAATCAGTATGAACAAATTCTTCAACTGCTGAACAAAATTGCATCTATTGATTCTGCATTTTCAGCAAATGTAGTAGGTATAGAAGCAACCTTACTTGTCATTAATTGCATTAAATAATGGATTATTGATACAGGTGCTACAAATCATATGGTCTCAGACATAAATCTTCTAAAGGAAAATACAATTACAGAAACAAAAAACTCTAAAAAGATTCTGCTACCCAATGGAGATGTTACAGTAGTTTCACATATAGGGTTCAACTCAATTTTAGAAGATAGCTTAATAACAAATGTATTTTATGTTCCACAATTTAAATATAATCTCTTATCAGTTTCAAAACTAACTAAAGAGTTATAGTGCTCAGCTATTTTCTTTCCTGATTTCTGTGTGTTTCAGGAACTCTTCACTAGGAAGGTGAAGGGGATTGGTAAAGAGGATGGTGGACTTTATCTTCTATGTACTGACTCAAGAGAAAAAGAGAAATTGAAAGCATTAACTACAAGAAGTAATGAGACAATTGAAGTTGGAAATATAGATATAGACTTGCGGCATAGAAGATTGGGGCATGTATCTACTCAAGTATTAAAAAGATTAGCTCAAGCAGATTTAGAAACCATCAAAGATAGAATAAATAAATGCATAGTGTGTCCTTGTGCCAAACAAACTAGGCTACCATTTCCTACAAGTAGTATTCAGAGTAAAGATTATTTTGATCTAATACATATAGATTTGTGGGGACCATATAAAGTACCTACATGGGATGAAAATAGATACTTTCTGACTATTGTAGATGACTATTCAAGAATGACATGGATATTTCTAAAAATCTGATGTTTGTGTATTGATTCAGAATTTTCTTAAATACGCCAAAACTCAATTTGAAAAAATAGTAAAAAATAGTCAGAACTGATAATGGAACAGAGTTTGTAAACTCTGTGTGTGAATCTTTGTTCAAATACTTAGGGGTTATTCACCAAAGAACTTGTGTCTATACCCCTCCGCAAAATGGACTTGTTGAGAGGAAACATAGACATATATTAGAGGTCACAATAGCTATGAGATTTCAAGCTCAAATCCCTATTAAATTTTGGGGATGTTGTGTGTTAGCAGCAGTATATATAATCAACAGAATGCCTAGTTCACCATTCATCATCTTAGGATACTAGGATGTTTATGTTTTGTTAAAATTGTTCAAGAACAAGATAAGTTAATGCCTAGGTCAAGACCATCAGTTCACATGGGTTATTCAGAAAATCAAAAAGGTTATATACTATATGATTTAGCTAACCAAACTTTCTTTGTTAGTAGAGATGTTATATTTAGAGAAGACACATTTCCATTTGCAAGTAAAGCTAGTATTTTAAAACCTGTGTTTGTGGATAATACCGCACAACCAGAAATTTTATATGATAATTATGAATCTCTATTTGAAATGAGAACAACAGGTACTACAAACAATGGCTCTTCAAATGAAGTTGAAAGGGTACAATTTCACACTCATCATAATATGGAAGTTGAAAATAGTTCAGATATGCCAACAAACCATAACTATTCAGAGGCTCATAGCTCTGGTAATCAAGGAAGATATAATCAAATATCTGCAGAACATCATCAGCATTTTGAGACATCTCAAACATCTACAGAAACTCAAAGATAAGTGCAACCTCAGCTTAGAAAATCATGTAGAAGAAAACAACCTCCAATATGGATGAAAGACTTTGTATCTCTAAATATCCATCAAGATGTTCCCTATGTCTTAGATAAGTACATCAGCTATGACAGAATATCTCCTAAGTATCAAGCATATGTTGCAGCAACCTCCTCAATCACTCAACCTACTAGTTACTCTCAAGCTGTTCAGGATCTTAAGTGGGTAGATGCTATGAATGAAGAAATAAAAGCACTGGAGAACAACCACACATGGAATATTGTAATACTACCAGAAGGAGAGAGGCCTATTGGATGTAAGTGGATTAACAAAATAAAATATAAAGCTTCAAGTAATATTGAGAGGTTTAAAGCTAGGCTAGTAATTAAAGGATATAATCAAATTGAAGGGATTGATTATCAAGAAATATTTTCACCAGTAGTGAAAATGGTTATAGTAAGAACTGTGTTCAGCATTGCAGCTTCAAAAAAATGGTATATACATCAAATGGATGTATACAATGCCCTTCTTCAAGGAGATTTACTTGATGAAATATATATGGAGTTACCTCAGGTATTTAGAAGCCAGGGGAGAATAAAGTATGCATGCTTATTAAGTCCATATATGAACTTAAACAGGCTCCTAGACAATGGAATACAAAGCTATGTGAGGCTCTTCAGAAGTTCAATTTCAAACAAAGTCAGTTTGATCATTCATTATTTATCAAAAGGACCAATGGATGGATTGTTATTGTATTAGTCTATGTAGATGATCTACTAATCACAGGAGATAGCCTAGCTCTTATTGAAGAAACAAAATTATCATTACAGAATACTTTCAAGATGAAAGATCTGGGAGAGCTAATGGGAATTGAATTTGCTAGGTCACAGGAAATTATTGTAATGTACCAAAGAAAATATGCTTTAGAGTTAATTTCAGAAGTTGGACTTGCTACAGCAAAACCATCAGTAACTCCAATTGATAGCAATGTGAAGCTTACTTCTAAATAGTATGATGAATATACTGATCAAACAAGAAAATCAGCAAACAATGATCCACTGGTTAATCAAGTATCATATCAAAGGTTGATAGGAAAACTTCTCTATTTAATAGTAACAAGACCAGATATTGCGTTTGGAGTTCAGACCCTAAGTCAGTTTCTACAGCAACCAAAAAAATCTCATATGGAAGTTGTCTTGAGAATTATCAAGTATATAAAAAATCAACCTGGTCAAGGAATCCTATTGTCCAACAATCAGATTAATACAATTACTGCATTTTGTGATACAGACTGTGCTGCATGTCCATTGACAAGAAAATCAGTCACATAGTTTTTTTTATTAAAGTTGGTGATTCTTTGGTCTCCTGGAAATTTAAAAAACAAACTACTGTATCTCGAAGCTCTGCAGAAACTGAGTATAGATGTTTAGCAACAACTGTTGCTGAGCTAATTTGGCTTCATGGCATGCTAAAAGAGATTGAAGTTCAGATTAAATTGCCTATTGTTATTCATAGTGATAGCAAAGCAACCATTCAAGTAGCTGCTAATCCTGTCTATCATGAAAGGACTAAGCACATTTAAATAGACTGTCATTTTGTGAGAGAAAGAATCCAACAGGGTCTTATTGCTACAAAGTATATCTCTACAATAGAGAAACCAACAAATGTACTTACAAAAGGTTTAACTAAAGTTCAGCATGAATATTTGAAGTCCAAGCTAGGGATGTTTAATATCTTTTCACCACCTAAGCTTGAGGGGGAGTGTTAAATAAAGTGAGGGCAGAATAGTCTTTGTATAGAAAAATTGTTATAAGTGTGACGACCCGGCCGGTCATCTTAAGAATTAACGCCTCGATCCCCTATTAACTACTTTTCTCTAGTTCATTTCTGCTATTTTGATTTGCCGGGATGTTCGGTTTTGAGTTTCGAAGAGTTTTGGGACACTTAGTCCCTTAATGAGAGCTTAAGTGTTGGAAAGTTGACCGTAGTTGGAACAGTATAAAGACGGCCTCGGAATAGAAATTCGATGGTTCCGTTAGCTCCGTTGGGTGATTCCGGGCTTAGCGGCGTGTTCGGATTGTGTTTTGGAGGTCCGTAGCTAATTTAGGCTTGAAATGCTGAAAGGTCGAATTTTGAAGTTTCCGGTTCGATAGTGAGATATTGATCCGAGGGTCGGAATGGAATTCCGGAAGTTGGAGTAGCCTCGTAGTGTTGAATGTGATGTGTGTGCAAAATTTCAGGTCATTCGGACGTGGTTTGATAGACTTTTTGATCGAAAGCGTATTTTGAGAAATTTGGAGTTCTTAGGCTTAAATCCATGGTTAATTCGAGGTTTCGATGTTGTTTTAGGTGTTTTAAGGATTGGTATAAGTTTGGGGAGTGGTTTGTGACTTGTTGGTACCATTGGTTGAGGTTCCGGGGGCCTCGAGATGAATTTGTATGGTTGACGGAAGGATTTTGGGAGTTAGAGTTGCAGCTTCAGCTGCTGGTTCTGTCATAACTGCACCTGTGGTTTGGGTTCCGCAGGTGCAGCGCCGCAAAAGCGTCTTAGTGGCCGTAGAAGCAGAATTTGGGGAGTTCTTCAGGAACTGCAAAAGCAGTGGAAATACCGCAGAAGCGACTTCGAGGTATATCTGTCGTGTCCGCAGACCGAGGAGTCCCTTTCTATTCCTGTTTTTTAGTATTTAGCCCTTCTGTATTTCCTACTTTGTTAGATATTCTGGAGTTAGACATTGTTAGATATCCAAAGGCTTGTGGATCAGTGAGTTTCTGGGTTTTGGAATAGTGCATCAGATTTTGAGAAGGTGTGTCATATATGTCGAGCGACATTTAAAATATTGTTTCTTTCAGCTATTTTCGACTTTTGATTATTTCTTCCGCAAGTTTAGTTTATTTTTCGCATTTGTTAGGCTTACCTAGTCGTAGAGACTAGGTGTCGTCACGACCCCAGTTCGCTTCAAGAGAGATTTTCAGAGAAGTTCATTGGGGTAAGGTCTTTGATCCCTAAACTCGTTATTGGAATGATTTTTATCAATTTAAGCATGAAAAATCAAGGAAAATCAGTGGTAATTGGGGGGGGGGGTAGAGCTTGTCTAATTGGAGACCTATGAGTGATGATTTGAGGGACGAATTGAAGTCCGATTTTGGTACTTTTGATATGACTAAACTCGTGAGAGTGCGAGGTTTCTATGAATATAAATTTTACCCGATTCCGAGACGTGGGCCTGAGGGGCATTTTTGTCATTTTACCTAATTTCGCGTATTAGCTTAGAATTTAATTGTAGAATCATTTATTTGAAGTGTTATTCACATTATGAAATTGAATTGAATAGATTTGCGCCATTTGGAGTCGAGTACTCGTGGCAAGAGCGTGGTTTTCGGAGTGATTTTGAGCCGATTCGAGGTAAGTGACTTATCTAACCTTGTGTGGGGGACCTTCCCCTTAGGATATGATATATTTAATAATTGAAATGCCTTGTAAGTGAGGTGACGAGTGCGTACTTGAGCTAATTGTTGAAAACCCGATTTTTCTTTAAGTATTTCAATTGAGTTCCTTTTTTCCTGTTTTATTCTACTTGCGAATTTAGCCTGTTGTTAGTTTAGAAAAGTATGTTAGTTGACTTAATTGCCTTTTTTGCTTAGACTTCCTTAATTGCATTACGTGAAGCATGTTAGGCTAGAATTAACTGTTTACTTGGTACGATATTGAGCTTAATTGAGTATTCATGTGTTGCTGCTGTGTGCTTTACTTTGGGACTACGGGACGACATCCCAGGAGATCTCCCGTACGTATTTATGGATTGAACTGAGGTGCGGGATACCAAGAGATCCCTGGCACGTATAATGAGGATACCAAGAGATCCCTAGCATATATTGAGGATACCAATAGATCCTCGGGGTACCAAGAGATCCCTTGTATACATTGAGGATACCAAGAGATCTTCGGGATACCAAGAGATCCCCGACATATATATTGAGGATCATGAGAGACCTTCGGTTATCATCCTTGTTATGAGTAGTATTTCCTTGTGTTTGTCTTATCTCTGTTCCAGTTATTAAATTCCATATTTATCATGTATTAAATTCTTGCTGTAGATTCTAAATTGAACTGTTTATCTTATGTTGTCATTTCTATACTTATTTAATCTTAGTAGGGCCCTGACCTTCCTCGTTACTACTCGACCGAGGTTAGGCTTGACACTTACAGAGTACCGTTGTGGTGTACTCACGCCCTTTCTGCGCATGTTTTTTCATGTGCAGATCCATGTACTTGTACAGTTCTACCCAGTCCTATCACCCCTTGAGGCGAGGCGACTACCCTAGCGACTTCGAGGTATATCTACCACGTCCGCAGACCGAGGAGTCCCTTTCTATTCCTGCTTTTTAGTATTTAGCCCTTCTATATTTCCTACTTTGTTAGATATTCTGGAGTTAGACATTTTTAGATATCCAAAGTCTTGTGGATCAATGAGTTTCTGGGTTTTGGAATAGTGCATCAGATTTTAAGAAGTTGTGTGGTATATGCCGAGCGACATTTAAAGTATTGTTTGTTTTAGTTATTTTTGGCTTTTGATTATTTCTTCTACAAGTTTAGTTTATTTTTCACATTTGTTAGGCTTACCTAGTCGTAGAGACTAGGTGCCGTCACGATAGTTCACGGAGGGCGAATTGGGATCGTGACAAGTTGGTATCAGAGCTCTAGGTTCATAGGAGTCATAGATCACAAGCTGGTTTATTAGAGTCTCGCTGATCGGTACGGAGACATCTGTACTTATCTACGAGAGGCTATGTAACTATTAGGAAAATTTCCACTTCATTTGATTTCCTTGTCGTGTGATATTTTGACATCACAATTTTAAACTTTTGTCTTCTATTCTCTCACAAATGGTAAGGACACGTGCTACCTGAGATGATCAGGCACCCGCGCCCCCTGCTGCAGCCGTCAGAGGCCGGGGCCGGGGTAGAGGCCGAGGATGCGCATGTGGTGTAGCCAGAGCACCTGCGTAAGCTGCTGCCGAGGTACTACCAGTAGATCCAGCCGGAGTCCAGGCACCTGATACGCCTACTACTATTACTACTTCATCTCTTCAGGAGACTCTGGCATTGTTCATGAGCATGTATACCACTTTGGCTCAGGCAAGGTTGTTTCCCTTTGCCGCAGCTACGTCTTAGGTGGGGGGAGGAGCATAGACTCCCGCTGCCTGCACTCCTGAGCAGCGAGTGCATGTTGAGCGGGTCCTTAAGATTATTCCTGTACCGCCTGCAGTGCCAGTTCAGCCCGAGGTCTGGGCAGCGGCTTCCAAGAAGGAGCAGTTGAGGCTTGAGAGGTTCAAGAGGTACAAGCCTCATGTATTCAATGGTCTAGCATCGGAGGATGCTCTGGGATTTCTAGATGAGTGTTACCGCATTCTCCGCACCATGGGTATATCAGGATCGAGCGGGGTTTCCTTCACTACCTTCCAGCTTGCCACCTGTGAGTGGTGGTGCACCTATGAGTTAGACAATCCAGATGAGGCTGCTTTACTGACTGGACTCAGTTTTTAGATCTGTTCCTGAGGCAGTATGTTCCTCAGATCCTCAGGGACGCATGTCGCGTAGAGTTTGAGCATTTGCGCCAGGGTGCTATGACTGACTCAGAGTATGTTGTCCGTTACACTAGCTTGGCTAGACATGCCCCAACATTGGTTTCTACTGTTCGCGAGAGGGTTCGCCGATTTATTGAGGGCCTTATTCCCAGCATTAGGTCTAGTATGGGTTGTGAGTTGGAGATGAATATCTCTTATCAGCAGGTGGTAAGCATTGCTGGGAGGATTGAGGGTATGCATGCTAGGGAGAGAGATGAGACGGAGGCCAAGAGGTCTCGAGATTCGGGACATTTATTTGGTGCCCGTGCCCAAGCTGCAGGTCGTCATGGTAGGGGTTATATGAGTCGCCCTATTCATTCAGCTCTTCCAGCAGCCAGTGGTATTCCAGCTCCTCCTAAGCCTCAGGAGCCTTATTATGCACCTCTAGTTTCTAGCGTGCCTCCTACGCGGGGTGCTTTTAGGGGTAAGTCCAGCAGACCTGGCCCGAGCTAGTCACAACCACCACATTCTTCCAGAGCTTGTTTTGAGTGTGGTGACACATGCCATATGGTGAGGTATTGACCTAGACTTTGGAGGAGTGCACGTCCACAGACTTCTCAGCCACAGCGTGCTGCGCAGAGTTCTCAGGCTATGGTTACAGCTCCAGTTGCTACCCCACCTGCTCAGCCAACCAGAGGTGGAGGTTGGGGAGGTATAGGTCGCCCTAGAGGGGGAGGCCAGGCCTGATACTATGCCCTTCCTGCCCGTACGGAGGCTGTTGCCTCCGATTCTGTCATCACAGGTATTATACTGGTTTGTCACAGAGATGCATCAGTTCTATTCGATCCAGGCTCCACTTATTCTTATGTGTTTTCTTATTTTTCTCCGCATTTAGGTGTATCTCGGGATTCTTTGAGTTCCCCTATTTATGTTTCTACTCCTGTGGGAGATTTTCTTGTTGTGGACCCCGTTTATCGGTCGTGTTTGGTTGCTCTTAGTGGTTTTGAGACCAGAGTCGATTTGTTGTTACTCAGTATGGTTGACTTCGATATTATCTTGGGCATGTACTGGTTGTCGCCCCATTATGCTATTCTTGATTGTCACGCCAAGACCATGACGCTGGCTATGCCAGGTGTACCGCGTGTTGAGTGGAGGGGTACTTTAGATTACACTCTCAGTAGAGTTATTTCTTTTGTTAAAGCTCAGTGTATAGTTGAGAAGGGGTGTGACGCATATTTAGCTTATGTGAGAGACGTTAGTATTGATACCCCTTTAGTTGATTCAGTCCTAGTAGTACGGGTTTTTCCCGATGTGTTTCCAGCTGATCTTCCAGGCATGCCGCTTGATAGAGATATTGATTTTGGCATTGATCTATTGCCGGTCACTCAGCCCATTTCTATTCCTCTGTATCATATGGCTTCTCCTGAGTTGAGGGAGTTGAAGGATCAGTTACAGGAATTGCTTGATAAGGGTTTTATTCGGCCCAGTGTATCACTTTGGGGTGCTCCTATCTTGTTTGTGAAGAAAAAGGAACGTTCTATGTGTATGTGTATTTTTTATCGCCAGTTGAACAAGGTTACAATGAAGAACCGTTATCATTTGCCTCGTATTGATGATCTGTTTGACCAGCTTCAAGGTGCACGAGTGTTTTCTAAGATTTATTTGCGCTCAGGTTACCATCAGTTGAAGATTCGTGAGCCAGATATCCTGTAGACTACTTTCAGGACTCGGTATGGTCATTATGAGTTCCTTGTTATGTCATTTGGGCAGACCAATGCCCCAGCAACCTTTATGCATTTGATGCACAGTGTGTTCCGGCCGTATCTTGACTCGTTCGTCATTATCTTTATTGATGATATTTTGGTGTATTCCCGAAGTCGGGAAGACCATGAGCAGCACCTGAGGACTGCGCTTCAAACTCCGAGAGAGAAGAAGTTATATGCTAAGTTCTCGAAATGTGAGTTTTGGTTGGCTTCAGTGGCATTCTTAGGCTACGTGGAATCGAGCAAGGGTATTCAGGTGGATCCGAAGAAGATAGAGACCGTGCAGAGTTGGCCCAGACCATCCTCAGCTACCGAGATCCGTAGTTTTCTTGGTTTGACGGGCTACTACCATCGTTTTGTGGAAGGGTTTTCATCGATTGCGGCCCCTATGACTAGGTTGACCTAGAAGGGTGCTCCGTTCCAGTGGACAGAGGAGTGTGAGGCGAGCTTTCAGAAGCTCAAGACAGCTTTGACCACAACCCCAATTTTGATACTGCCTACAGGTTCGGGGTCTTATACGGTCTATTATGATGCCTTGATGGTTGACCTCGGAGCCCTGTTGATGCAGGATGGTAGGGTGATTGCCTACGCGTCCAAGAAGTTGAAGATACATGAGAAGAATTATCATGTTCACTACCTTGAGTTAGCTGCCATTGTTCACGCCTTGAAGATTTGGCGCCATTATTTATACGGGGTTCCCTGTGAGATTTATACTAACCATCAGAGCTTGCAGCACTTGTTCAAGCAAAAGGATCTAAATTTGCGCCAAAGGAGGTGGTTAGAGTTGCTAAAGGACTATGATATCACTATTTTGTATCACTCGGGCAAGGCCAATGTGGTGGTCGATGCTTTGAGTCACCGGGCAGAGAGTTTGGGGAGTTTGGCTTATTTACCCGCATCGGAGAGGCCTATGGCGATGGATGTTCAGGCCTTAGCTAGCCAATTTATGAGATTGGATCTTTTAGAACCCAGTAGGGTTCTAGCTTGCGTGGTTTCTCAGTCTTCCTTATTTGATCGTATTAGGGAGCGACAATATGATGACCCTCATTTTCTTGTCCTCAAAGACAAGGTTCAGCACGATGATGCCCGAGATGTGACTATTGGTGATGATGGGGTATTGAGGATGCAGGGTCAGATTTGTGTACCTAGTGTTGATGGGCTTCGAGAGTTGATTCTAGAGGAGGCCCATAGTTTGCGGTATTCCATCCATCCGGGGGCCGCGAAGATGTATCAGGATTTGAGGCAGCACTATTAGTAGAGGCGGATGAAGAAAGATATAGTTGGATTCATAGCTCGGTGCCTCAACTGTCAGCAAGTAAAGTATGAGCACCAGAGACTGGGTGGGTTGCTTCAGCAGATAGAGATTCCGGAGTGGAAGTGGGAGCGGATCACCTTGGACTTTGTAGTTGGGCTCCCATGGACTTTGAGAAAGTTCGATGCTATTTGGATGATTGTGGATCGGCTGACCAAGTCCGCTCATTTTATTCCTGTGTGTACTACTTATTCTTCGGAGCGGTTGGCGGAGATTTATATCCGGGAAGTTGTTCGTCTGCATGGTATTCCAGTTTCTATCATTTCAGATAGAGGTACTCAGTTCACATCACGATTCTACATGAATTGGGTACTCGGGTGGAGTTGAGTACAACATTTCACCCTCAGACGGACGGAAAGTCCGAGCGCACTATTCAAATTCTTGAGGATATGCTCCGTGCGTGTGTGATTAAGTTTGGAGGGTCTTGGGATCAGTTCTTGCCATTGGCGGAGTTTGCTTACAACAACAACTATCATTTCAGCATTCAGATAGCACCATATGAGACTTTATATGGTAGGCGGTGTAGATCCCCGGTGGGCTAGTTTGAGCCGGGTGAGGCTAGACTATTGGGCACAGACTTAGTTCAGGATGCTTTGGAGTAGGTTAAGGTGATTCAGGATAGACTCCGTACAACCCAGTCCAGACAGAAGAGTTACACAGACCGAAAGGTTCGTGATGTTTCCTATATGGTTGGAGAGCGGGTTCTGCTTCGGGTTTCGCATATGACGGGCGTTATGAGATTTGGGTAGAAAGGGAAGTTGATTTCGAGGTTTATTGGCCCTTTTGAGATATTGAGGCGTGTTGGGGAGGTTGCTTATGAGCTTGCCTTACCTCCCAGCTTGGCAGAAGTTCATCCGGTATTTCATGTTTCGATGCTCTGGAGGTATCTCGGTGATCCGTCGCACGTATTGGATTTCAGTTAAGTCCAGTTGGACAAGGATCTATCTTATGTTGAGGAGCCAGTGGCAATATTGGACAGGCAGGTTAGAAAGCTGAGGTCAAAGAACATTGCTGTAGTAAAGGTTCAGTGGCGGGGTCAGCCAGTCGAGGAGGCGACCTGGGAGACCGAGCATGATATGTGCATCCGTTACCCTCATCTTTTCACTACTTCAGGTATGTCTTGTGAGCACCTGATTTTTGCCCTACGAGAACTACTCCCAGAAATTCAAAATAAAATAGTTTTGTGTTGTTTGTGATTTATTTGTAATTTCCTGTGCACGTTTGTTTTTACTTTAATTAAGAAAAAATATAAAATATGTATTGCATGTGTAGTTAGGGTTCAATTTCACAATTAGGAATTGATTAAACAATATTCGTTTTACGAAAAATGAAAAATCAAAAAATAACGTACTTCGCATTTTAAGTGTTTAATGTCAAAGTGGGTGATTATCTTTGTATTTAATCTTGTGTGATAATTGTTATTAAGGGTTAATTAGTATTTTTGAGTTAATTTTGGCTTTACAATTTATTTGACAAATTTTTGGTAATTAGGAATTAAAAAGAAAATATAAGAAAAAGAAGAAACAAGAGAAGAAAATCGGACTGGGCCAATTTTAAAAGAAAGTTCAGGCCCAGTCCAAATACCCTTTTACCCGGTCCAATCCAACCAGTCTTGGAGACGGGTGGAACGACGCCGTTCGGGCATGAAGAGTCTGGGTCGTTGATCTCACTCGATCGAATGGTCCAGTCCATCTCCAGATATATCCAAACGACGTCGTATATAGCCAATAGATCCAGGTCATTCATTTCATTTGATCCAACGCCTCAGAACAATCCCTATAACCTGACCCATTGGCCCCCGGATCGACCTAGTCCCCCAACGAAACCAAACGACACCGTTTCATATAAGGGGATTGATCCAAGCCACTGATCTCACTTGATCAAACGGCTTGGATCAAATCCCCACCCCACTATATATTCCCAAACTATACCCCGCCCCCCAAACCAAGCCCCCCCTCTCATTCTCTCCCAAGCCTCGTCTCTTTCAGAGACGAGGAACCCTAATAGCCGCTACCCCATCCCTTCACCGTAAACCCGGCGGTGCCGGCTCCGATGGCCGTAAAAATAATACCCCTGAACCTCCTAACCACCCTTAACATGATTCCATACTCCATTAACCTCGAATCATTACAGCTTCTCGAATCTTCGATCGAAGACCCCCGTCCCAAACCCTAGCTTGTCCACTTAACCCCAAAATCACACCCAATAATCCCCTTGACCTCCTCGTCGCTAATCCCTAACTAGATTGGCTCGAATCCGAGTAAAACTCGTCGAATGACGGATCTAGGGTTCGACAGTTCGAGACTGTTTCGAAGCTGTCAGGGTCGAACGGGTTCTAGTTAGTATTATAAGCCTATTTCTGATGAAATAGACGTTTAATACTAACTGGAACTCAAGTTCGAAAGGGCATATTGGTGAGATCCAAGAAAAGAACAGTGAGTTCTTCTTAGCTTCTTCTTTTCCTTTTTTCTATGTGTTTGTTTGTCTGTGTAATTAGTCGCTTCTTTAGGTTTTCAGTTTAAGTTAATCCAGTATATATTCTGCTTCTTTTTCTGATTCTGGTTAGATTAAATACTCCAATGTTTGTTTAAGTAGTTCAATCAATTCTTCGTTTGCCTAAATTAGGTTCATTGTAATTCGTCTTTTGTCCGTTATTTTCTCTCTTCTCCATCAGACCTTTTTCTTGGTCCAGTTTATGTTCTGTCGATTAATAACATAGGTTATAAATAGTTTCGGCAATTAATTCGTTCTTATTTGTAGACCAGTAAGTTCGTCAAATGGTTTAATGTCACGTGTTGTGTGTGCTGATCTGTAGACACTTAGCTTCAGGGCTCAGTGTCATTATACTGATAGTGATCCGGCATTTTGGATAGGTTTAACTTAGAATTGTGTTAGCTTAATCCCCATATCAAGTTTCAGCTTCAATGATGTTGTTGGGTTATGTGTGATGTTAATATGATTTTGATTCAAATTCAGTCCCTTTGTTCCAATTAGAATTCAGCTTTAGTTATTCAGTTGTTAGTTAATTGATTAAGTTTGAATTGGTTATAGCTGATGTGTTTATTGGTTTAGAGTCAGTTCATTTGTTTTCAGTCATTAATTAAGGATTAGTTTAGGTTAATCAGTGGTTAGGTTTCTTATCTAAGAATTGGTTATAGCTGATGTGGTCACAGGAGTTTGAGATAGAATAGTTGTTCAGGGCATCACAGGGGTAATTTGGGGTGTCAAAATTTGGAAAATGCTTTAGTTTGAATGGTTGTCAGTAAGGTACTAATGGATCATTAAACTATTGTATTTGTTTAAGAGTAGTGGGGAACAAGACATAGTGATTTAAATAAAGGAAAAAGGGGTTGGAAAGTAAAAAGGGGGGAATAATAATGAAAAAGCTAAAAGGGTTCACATGGGGAAGAATATTAGAAAGCTGGAAAGCAAAAGAAACTTAGGGGGTAATAATAAAAGATCCTTCTTACAGCTGTCAAGAGGAGATGAGGACTGAAAAGGGTTGAAGGTTTTGGGTTTAAATATAGAGATTAGTAGAGACATTAAGGGGGGGGGGGGAAGAAAAAAAGAGTTCAGTATTTTGAGAGTAAAAGAACTAAAGAAATTTGCTTCCCTTTACTGTTAAAAAGTCAGTATTTGTTTCTGTTATTGTTTCAGTGATAGCTGTTGGTACCTGCTGTTTGGTATTTGCAGTGGCTGTTTGTTGTTCTACTGTATTGTATTGCTACTGCTGCTGCTGATCCTCTTCTTCCTCTTCTTGTATTGTCAATACCAGGTACACATTTGTATATCCTTGGCTATTGGAATGAAATGAAGCATGATCCGAGTCTCTGTGCTGCCTGATTGTTGATAGCTACTGCCTAGTCGTTATTTCTGATGGTTTTGAGTTGTATTGGATAGGGATTTGTTTAGTTAGAATTATCTTCAGTTAATGTAAACTGTTGCCTGAAAATTGAACTGATAAACCCTACGCCTAGGTTGTTCTCGTGGTTGTTAGTTGAGTGTTAGTGTATTTATATTCCTATGCGTGATGGAAACAATGAACTATTAGTTGGATATTTGCCCTTTAGCCATGCTATAGTATAATCTCAATTGACATAGTTTATTTTTGAAAAACAGAATTGAAGTAGAATAGGGAAGTAGATTTAGAGTACTGGAAATATCTGATGAATGTTGGAGCTTGAGCTGTTAGTTGTTAACTTAATTTCTCATGTATATCAATCCGAATCAACTTCAATTTACTGCAGTTTACTTCAGTCTATCATACACGCCTAAGTTTGCATTTAGTAGAATTGAACAACTTGAATGGAATTCAATTGAACAATATCTTCTCGTTTGGTATAACCGCTGAAATTGCTAAGTTGTTGGAGCAAATAATAAAAGCTGGGCCATTATACGCATGTAATTAATTATGACTTTTCTTTATCTTTAGAGACAAAAATAAATAGAGAATCATAGTTGCTTTAGGATATCCTTAAAATGGACGAGACAAGCCTCGCCAAATAAAAACGCAAATTGCGGGGCCCTCAATAGAGGGTTATTTTAATTGCTTAAATTTCGAGACAGGCCGTTTAGCGAATTTCACGACCTTCTCAAAATAATAATGCGTTAGCATCTTTAGGCGGGTTTTTAATAATATCTCCCTAAACTCAGGTGCACATTTATGTGACTCAAATCCAAATCTCAACGAAGTTAGAACGTGTCAAAAATTGTGGGTACATTTATGTGACGCAGTTCGAGATGCATTTTCACGACGTTGCAATTCTTTTTTAGAATAATAAATAATAAAAGCGGTTAAAAGTTGAAATTTGCGCACAGGTTCATAATTGTTAAAATCAGATAATTTAAGCCAGATATAGCAGTTGAGCGACCGTGCTAGAACCACGGAACTCGGGAATGCCTAACACCTTCTCCCGGGTTAATAGAATTTTTTATCCGAATTTCTGGTTCGCAGACTGTAATACAGAGTCATTCTTTTCCTCGATTCAGGATTAAATCGGTGACTTGGGACACCACAAATCTCCCAAGTGGCGACTCTGATCCTTTAATAATAAATCCCGTTTCGATTGTCCTTTAATTGGAAAAACTCATCTGCGCCCCTGCGTGCGCGGGTGAAAAAGAAGGTGTGACAGCTCTGGCGACTCTGTTGGGGACCGAACCCAGAATCTCCAGTTCAGGGTTCAGAATTCGAGCTTAGATAAATTGTTATATTTGGCTTTGTTTATTATCTGATTTTACATGTTTGGGCCTAATGTGCTAAATGTTGCTTTTACCGCTTTGATATTATCTGAACTGTATATAAACTGTGCCGAAACCCTTCTCTTCTTACCTCCGGGGATGTGCTTGCTGGTTGAGACTCCCTATTCTGTTAGTGTCATACCTTGAAATAAGAAAGAGTCCGGACAAGTTACAAAGCCGGACGATCTCGCGGGTCCCTGGTACGTAGCCCCCTCCTCGACTCGAGTTGTCCACTCGGGTACACAGTCTAGAACAAATACCCATGTACAAACCTAGAATAACTCAGCTTCATGCCGGATCCCTAGTAGGAACGTTTGTTTGCATCATGTGCATTTGACTTTGGAGGCTCAACACAGGGGTTGGGTCTGTCTAGGACAGGTGTACCAAAACAACAAAAGACCATCCTGATGCATCTAACTTGCTACCTGTGCATTTGTTTTCTTCGGACTTGCATGCTGACCGGCTTTTGAATACTTTGAGGAAAGAGAGATAGAGATGGTTAATCGCCTGTTTTGAAAAAAATCAATAGCGTCGAAACTCTGTCGAATTTTTGAGAAAATGAAAAAAAAAGAAAAAAAGGGGGTTTTGTTTATGAAAAATGGTTTTATTTGCCATTGAAAAGAGTTTTGTTTTTAAAAGAAGTTTGTTTTATCTACCCGAACTACGCCGGTTTGATTCTCACAAGGTGCAGGATACGTAGGCAACCCTCATCGGGTCCAACCTCCCCTTTTACAAAAATAGCCAAAAAATGTCAAATTTTAATTGTCAACATAAATAAGTCGAGTGATGCCGTTTTTGGTAAGAATAGCCGAATGTTCCCGAAAGGGACGCCGGAAGGCTGACTTTGCATAAATGGCCACTTTTAGTCATTTTTGGATTTTTGACCGGTTGACTCACCCAGCTTTAAAATCTTCGTTCCCGAAGTGCTGAAAAGCCGTGTGCGGAACCAGATCTTCCTTTTAATCTGTGGAAAATTAAAAAAATAGTCAATTTGTTGAGTCAAATAAATTTTATTTCTTAATCACCTTAATAAATGTGTAGGATGAGCACGATGCAAAATGAACCTTTTTCAATAATGACTAAAATCACTTTCAAGTTGCGGCTATGGTGGGATGATTTAGGTGGTGAAGGGCAAGATGAGGTCAAGAAATATCTAAAAGGTCTTACGGGTTTATTGGAAATCCTGCCTCGGGGGATATCATAAGAGCTTTGGTCACCTGCTGGGACCCGACACACAATGTCTTCCACTTCTCCGATTTTGAACTCACTCCGACTTTGGAGGAAATAGCCGGGTACATCGGAAATGCTGAAGCTCCGTTGAGGCAAAAATACCTGGTTGCTCCAAGAGCTGTCACTGTGCATCGGTTTTTAGATTCGTTAAAGATACCCAGGACGGTCCATAACCCAGATTTGGCCGCAGGTTTTTGTAATCCGCGCTTCATATACGATAGATACGGTCATGTCGGAGGATTCAACAACCCGGGTAACAAGTTATGCAGCAAAAGTAACCGTCAGAAATGGGACGAGCATAGACGAGTGGCTTTTATGATAACCTTTTTGGGCCTTTTGGTATTTCCAAGGAAAGACGGAAACATTGATCTGAAAATAGCCGGGGTTGTCAGTACCTTGCTCATTTAAGATAAAAGCACTCTTGCGCCTATGATAGTATCTGATATCTTCCGAACTCTCACAGCCTGCAAAGCCAGAGGGAACTTTTTCGAGGGGTGTAACTTGTTTCTACAAATATGGATGACTGAGCATCTCTGCCACCGTTCCCAGCTCTTGAGTTATGGCTCCTCGAAGAAAATTTGCATAGAAGAGTTCTACACAAGAATCAAGGGAGTCAGTCTACCCGAGGGAGTTACGGCATGGACATCATTCTTTTGGACCCTCACCGCCAGCCAAATACATTGGACACTAGGATGGTTGCCCGTTAACGAGGTCATCCATATGCCGACAGCTAGGACCCACTTTCTATTGATGGGGCTCAAGAGCATTCAGCCTTACGCGCCATATCGGGTTTTGAGACAACTCGGGAGATGCCAAACAGTGCCGCAGGAGGAAGATCTTAGTGCTCAAGTAATTGAGATTAGCCCTGACGGACAGTTCCCTGAAGCAAGAGTCCGTCAGATATGGAGTAAATGCCAATATTTAAAAGCAGATACTTGCGTGCCGGATCAGGCCAAAGGCGAAGTGGCGCCAGGATACCTTGCTTGGTACATGAGAGAACTTGAGCACGAAAGGCCGGCTAAAAGACCCCATCTCCAGGAATTCGTCAAGGCGTCGCAAGAACAGTGGGATTGGTTGACTAAAGAGCACGAGTACAGGGTTACAATAGTCAAGTTGGAGAAGCAAGTTATAGATTTGAAATTTGAGAAAGATTTGCATATCGCTGCAGATAAGGGAGAAAAGAGAAAACTAGCTCAGGAAAACGAGGTCCTCAAAGCTCAAATCCAGGAAATGAAAATAGCTACCATAAACCCAAAGAGAAGCCGGGCTGATGAAAGGCTCATAAACGGTCTAAAGAAGAAAGTCCTCGAGTATCAAGAAGACCTGGAAAAATCTAAAGCTGGTCTAGCGAGAATCCAGGTGAAACGGATAAGGAAGGCAGAAGAGCGAGCACGGTCTATGCAACAAATGAAAAGGGACAACGAAAGGAACATCACTATATTGAGAGAAACAATATCCACTCTCAAAGAGCGGATCTTCAGACAAGCCCGAGATGCCAGAGCAGATAGGAAGCGCTACTATGATCTAATGGCCCGAATGGAGAAACAGATGAATGAGTTTCAGGATCAACTCCTTTACAACGCTCAAATGTTGGGGACGCGAAATCAACAAATAGAGCGATTGCTTATGGAAAGGGACAGAATCAAGGGAAGAATCGACGATATCGGGCACTACATCACCATAAAGTGCCTAGCTTGTGAGGATATGTCCCGTACCACCTTCTTTGCTTCAATAATGATTTATGTCCACCAGATCATGGAAGATTTGAAAGATCTACAAAGGGGCCTTGCACCAAAGCCCGCGGTGAGGCCGAACGACGCCCCGCGGGCACCGAAATTCAAAACTCTGAAACATTCATAGTTTGAGTCTGTATTTTCCTTGTCTTCAGAGTCTGTTGTCCGTCGGAGTTTGTATTTCCCTTTTTGGCATAAAGTCTGTAGTCTGTATCAAGTCTGTTAATTTCCTTTCAAAAATATTTTGCCTTGTAATAAAACGTTTTGCTAGTAAAGGCTGAAAAATCCAAAAATGGTGTCTTTATTTTCCGCACTTGTGTCAGAACTACGCACGGTCTAATTCATGCGGGGATATGATACGTGGGCAATCCACATAAGATTTGACCACCACTAAAAAGTGAAAGGGAGAAGAGTAGAAAGAAAAAAAAAGAGAAACAAATAAAGGAAAGTTTGGAGGCACTTAAAAGAAGCCGGAATGATGATGCATGCAGTCAGAACAAAGACATGATAGAAATGGTTAAACTGCTTAGGAACATTGCATCCCTAAAGTGCAATTGCAATATTTGTTAAACTCTAACGCTAACAAAGTTTGTTGATACCAAATTTCGAAATAGTTAGCTCGTTAGAACGTTCTGGCAGATTACTATTACCACACAAGATCTAAAGGGCCCATTCCGAAAAGCATGTCTGGTTCGGACAAAAGTGTTGAGGAGGAAAAGACGGAGATGCAAATGATGAAGGAGGAAGTAGACAGGTTGAGACAAGAGATAACTGGGATGCACCTAGCCTGGGCTAGGGGACAAACATCACTAATCCCTCCCCCTACTCCTACCCTCTCACCGGCTCGGACTCCGGAACACCCTCCCACTGGTCCATCAACGAGCTTCCCCATTGCCCAATACTATCAGGGGGAAACTTCCTATAATCCCCAAACTTCACCACCCAAACAGAACCCTCCTCCACCAACTGTTCCTGTTTTCGTGGCACCTCCACCAGCCACATTGCAAAAATCATCCGATGAACCAGTGTTTTAGGTTCACGACAACCAATACTATCCTCCCGAACTCACCTTCAAAGCACCCAAGCCATACACTTACACCCCTCACCTTGAGCTTCCGGCGGAAACTGAGAGGCCGGCTAAGAATCCGGAGCAAGACGAAGTGCTTCGCAAAGTGAAAAGCCTGGAGCAGTCCTTTAGGAATATGCATGGATTGGGCAGCCAAGTTAGTGTGGCCTACAAAGATCTGTGTCCCTTCCCCGATGTTCAATTGCTGGCAGGTTTTAAGATGCCAAAGTTTGATCTATATGAGGGACATGGTGATCCCATGACACATCTACGAGGTTTCTGTAGTAAGATGAGAGGGGAAGGTGGAAAGGATGAGCTGCTGATAGCTTATTTTGGTCAAAGTTTAAGCGGGTCTGCACTGGAATGGTACACAAGGCAGGATCCTAGCAGGTGGTATACCTGGGATGATCTAGCATAAGCATTTGCAAGTCACTTCCAGTATAACCTTGAGATCGTCCCTGACCGTCTCACACTGTTGAAACTTGAGAAAAAGCCTGGAGAGAGCTTCAGGGAATTCGGATTCCGTTGGAGAGAGCAAGCAGCAAGAGTCGATCCACCAATGAGGGAAGGTGAAATGGTGGACTACTTCTTACAAACTTTGGAGCCAACTTACTTTGGTCACCTGGTGACGTCAGTTGGTAAATCTTTCAACGAAGTAGTAAAAATGGGCGGTATGGTTGAAGAGGGACTCAGGTCCAACAAGATAATGAGCTATTCGGCAATCAAGGCCACAACTCAGGCTATCCAAAGCGGCACGAGAGGTGCGCTCGGGAAAAAGAAGAGAGAGGAGGTCGCAATAGTCGAAGCAGGTACTTGGTCCAGATCCAGAGGTCCTTCCTCTCACTACCAACCCAGACCCCATCACCCAAATTACCCACACACTCCATACGACCCTCCACAGCCCTACTACCCACCACAAGAGCTGCATTTCTCTGTCCATCACGCCCAAACTTACACCCAGCCTCCGGCTCGCCCACAATGGCGTGCGCCGTTTCCCCAAAATACCTATCCACCTCCACAGAATACATATCCCCCTCCACAAAATACATATCCACCACCAAGGGCCTACAGGAATCCCGCAGGGCCAGGTTTTCGGGGGAATCAGGCTTTCAGAAATGAAAGGGTGCAGAGACAAAGAACATTCACTGAGTTGGGAGAAACTCATACTGCTTTGTTCCACAAATTAAGGCCGTTAGGTTTGTTGAGTCCTGTTGAGCCCAGATTGCCGAATCCCCTTCCCCAAAATATGGACCACTCGATAAGCTATGAGTATTGTTCGGGGGCTCCCGGACATGATACCGAGAAGTGCTTGAAGTTGAAACGTGTAGTGAAAGATCTTATTGACACCAACAAGATCGAGTTTCAGACACCGGAGGCACCCAACATCAATCAGAACTCGTTGCTAGCACACCACGAAACCCACATGATCGAGCTTGTGCACGAAGGAGGGGAGCTAAAGAAACCCTCACAGACGGTGATGATGATTAGTGCCAGTCCAAAAGAAAAGTCGACAGGTGGAGAAGAGGTGGTACAGTTGGAAAAGGTAGACGTCAAGCCAGTAGTGGTGATGGGGAAGAGTTCGCCTGTTGTTGCAAAAATCCAGAGCCGGTCAAAGTAACGGTGCGAGGGGTACCAAGCAAGCCAACATGCATAGGGCCAGTTGTCATCAGGCCAGTAATACAGATGCCAATAACCAGCGAGAAAGTCGTGCCATGGAGCTACAGTAAAGTGATGGTAATGTACAAAGGGAAGGAGGTTGTGGAAGAAGTATGTGAGGCCCAGGGCTTAACTCCTTCGAGAAGGTGTTTTGCTCCCGTAGAGTTAAGAAGGTCCAACCCAGCAGTGGTAAAGAAGCCAGTGACGGAGGAAGAGGCTGAGGAGTTTTTGAAGAAAATGAAAGCACAAGACTACTCCAGTGTGGAGCAGTTAAGAAAGACCCAAGCGCAGATTTCGTTACTATCACTGCTGATCCATTCCAGCGATCATTGCCAGGCACTGATGAAAATCCTTAACGAGGCCCATGTTCCGGATAAAATCTCTGTGAACCATTTGGAGAAAATAGTGCACAAAATCTTCGAGGTAAACCGAGTGACATTTTCTGACGAGGAGTTGCCAGTAGAGGGTATAGAACACAACAAAGCCCTATACTTGACTGTGAAATGCGAAAACTCGGTGGTTACCCGAGTATTGATTAATAATGGATCAAGCGCCAACATCTGTACTTTGACTACTCTGAACAAGCTGAAAGTTGATCATGACCGGATTCACAGGAACAACGTTTGTGTCCGAGGTTTCGATGGAGGTGGTACCGACACGGTAGGTGATATCGTACTAGGATTGATCATTGGTACAGTGGAATTCACCATGGAATTCCAAGTGGTAGACGTGGCAGTATCATACAATCTTCTATTGGGGCGACCCTAGATCCATGCCGCCAAAGCAGTGCCTTCTACATTGCACCAGATGGTGAAATTTGATTGGGACAGACAGGAGATAGTGGTGCATGGGGACGACGATATAGGCATTGTGAGTGATGTCGTTGTGTCATTCATAGAAACTGATGACGACAAAGGTCCATGGGTGTACCAGGTTTTCGACGCGGTTTCAGTGGATAGAATTTCTGAAGGCGAGGACCTTCCACTTCCCAGGATCGTAGCTGCGACCTTCATGGTAGCCTCGAAAATGCTAAACAACGGGTTTGTACTAGGAAAAGGTTTGGGGGTTGATCTACAAGGTATGGTCCAGCCAGTTTCTTTGCCTAAGAACCTGAACACTTTTGGGCTAGGATTCAAGCCTACGGCAGCAGATGTAAGGCGGGCCCGAAAGTTGAAGAAGAAAGTTTGGGCTCTTCCCAAGCCAGTTCCACGTCTTTCCAGATCCTTTGTCAGAGCAGGTATCAGAAGGTTGTCAGTCCCCAAAATTCTCGGACCTCTAATTGGGTCAAATGGAGATTTGAATCAGGGTTTTGAAAGGATGTTCGCCGACGTCAACATGATAGAAGCTGGAGAAGGTTCCAGTAGGGCGGATATACAGTTTGTGGGGCCTAGGGCCAATATCAACAATTGGACAGCTACTCCTCTTCCTACCCGAAGGGATTCTTGGTAGTAGGCTCTGGATTTTCTTTCTTGTTTTCTGGATTATTTCAGAGTTGTAATCCAGTTTTATTTTATTCGACAAAGTGTGAAACTCTGTTATCCCGCATTTTAATAAAGTGAAAGTTTTCTCTCTTTATTTTGTTTTAATTCTGTTTTCTTCTTTTCTCTTTCTGAACAGTTCTTTTTATACTGGTTCTAATGACATGACATGCACAATGGATCTTTAACCTAGTCTAAAAAATCAATCTGATTCCGAACTAATTGTACAAGAGGTCG
Organism: Nicotiana sylvestris; assembly: GCF_000393655.2. Classification (NCBI taxonomy): domain Eukaryota; kingdom Viridiplantae; phylum Streptophyta; class Magnoliopsida; order Solanales; family Solanaceae; genus Nicotiana; species Nicotiana sylvestris. The sequence goes on from NC_091065.1 coordinate 173,009,459, forward strand.
ATTATGATGATGAATCGGAATACGATGAGGATGAAGCCTTTGAAGAGATAAACAGAGAATTAAGCCAGTTCGAAGAGAAACCCAAGCCCAGTTTGAATGACACTGAAGCTGTCAATTTAGGGGATGCAGACGATGTTAGGAAAACCAAAATAAGCATCCATATTGAGCCGAACATCAGGGAGGAACTAATAAAAGCACTCATTGAATTCAAAGATGTTTTTGCATGGTCGTACGATGACATGCCGGGCTTAAGAACCGATCTAGTGGTTCATAAATTGCCCACTGACCCGGTATGCCCTCCCATCAAGCAGAAATTGAGAAAGTTCAAGACATATATGAGTGTGAAGATTAAAGAAGAAGTAACCAAGCAGCTGCAGGCAAAGGTTATTCGGGTCACTCGATATCCTGATTGGCTGGCTAATGTGTTGCTAGTGCCGAAGAAATATGGGAGGATCAGAGTGTGTGTCGATTACCGAAATTTGAACAGGGCAAGCCCCAAGGACAACTTTCCATTACCCAACATCCATATCTTGATCGATAACTGTGCCGGACGTGAGATCGGGTCTTTTGTAGATTGCTATGATGGGTATCATCAGATTCTGATGGATGAAGAAGATGCGGAAAAGACGGCATTCATTACGCCGTGGGGGACTTATTGCTACCGGGTAATGCCTTTTGGCTTGAAGAATGCTGGGGCAACGTACATGAGAGCAATGACTATAGTGTTTCATGACATGATACACAAAGAGATTGAGGTGTACGTAGATGATGTGATCATAAAATCTAAGCGTCAGGAAGACCACGTGGCAGACCTAAGGAAGTTTTTCCAAAGACTTCGAAGGTACGACATTAAGCTCAACCCGGCCAAATGTGCATTTGGTGTTCCAGCTGGAAAGCTGTTGGGATTCATCGTCAGTCGGCGAGGCATTGAGTTGGACCCGTCAAAAATCAAATCCATCCAGGAATTGCCACCGCCGAAGAACAAAACAGAAGTAATGAGTCTGTTGGGAAGGTTGAATTATATCAGCAGGTTCATCGCTCAACTCACGGCGACTTGTGAACCCATTTTTCGGCTACTGAAGAAAGATGTTGTGGTAGAATGGAAGGCAGAATGTCAGGAAGCCTTCAACCAAATCAAGGGGTATCTATCAAACCCACCTGTGTTGGTCCCACCTGAACCAGGAAGACCGTTGATTCTCTATCTAACGGTACTGGAGAATTCATTTGGTTGCGTACTGGGGCAACATGATATCATAGGAAGGAAGGAGCAAGCCATCTATTATCTCAGTAAGAAGTTTACGGTCTATGAGGTTAAGTACACTCAACTTGAGAAGACGTGTTGCGCCCTAACTTGGGTGGCCCAAAAGTTGAAGCATTATCTATCATCCTATACTACTTACCTCATTTCACGCCTGGATCCATTGAAGTATATTTTCCAGAAGCCTATGCCCATAGGGAGGTTGGCGAAATGGCAAATATTACTCACGGAGTTCGACATTGTCTATGTAACGAGGACGGCCATAAAAGCCCAAGCATTGGCCGATCACTTGGCTGAGAATCCTATTGATGAAGAATACGAGCCCTTGAGGACGTATTTTCCTGATGAAGAAGTGATTCATATAGATGAGTTAGAATTAACTGAAGAACCAGGGTGGAAACTTTTCTTTGACGGAGCTGCAAATGCAAAGGGAGTTGGAATAGGAGCGGTACTTATTTCTGAAACAGGACATCATTATCCTGTTACGGCTCAGCTACGTTTCTATTGTACCAACAACATGGCTGAGTATGAGGCATGCATTCTGGGCTTACGGTTAGCTGCAGACATGGATGTCCAGGACGTCTTGGTCTTGGGAGACTCGGACCTCCTGGTGCATCAGATTCAGGGTGAATGGGAAACACGGGATTTGAAGCTTATACCATATCGACAATGTTTGCACGATCTGAGCAAGCAATTTCGATTAGTGGAGTTCAGACATATCTCAAGAGTTCACAATGAGGTTGCCGATGCTTTGGCCACTTTAGCATCGATGTTGTACCACCCAGACAAAATTCATGTTGACCCGTTGCATATCTAGGTTTGTGATCAGCATGCTTATTGCAACATGATAGAGGAAGAAATGGATGGCGAGCCATGGTTTTATGATGTCAAGGAATACCTCAGGATGGGGATATACCCAGAGTAGGCCACCGGAGATCAAAAGAGAGCCATTCGGCGATTGGCAAATGGATTTTTCCTTAGTGGAGGAGTGTTATACAAAAGAACACCAGATTTGGAATTGCTGAGATGTATAGATGGTGGTCAAGCCACGACAGCGATGACAGAGGTACATGCAGGAGTTTGTGGGCCACATATGAGCGGATATGTATTGGCGAAGAAGATTCTTCGAGCAGGATATTATTGGCTCACTATGGAGCATGATTGTATCAATTTCGTGCGAAAATGCCATCAGTGTCAGATACACGGAGATTTGATTCATTCTCCGCCAATAGAATTGCATACAATGTCAGCACCATGGCCATTTGTTGCATGGGGCATGGATGTCATTGGACCGATTGAGCCGGCAGCTTCCAACGGTCATAGGTTCATTCTGATCACCATCGATTATTCACCAAGCGGGTTGAGGCTAAAACTTTCAAGTCGGTAATCAAGAAGGCAGTGGTGGATTTTGTTCATTCCCATATCATCTGTAGATTTGGGATCCCCAAAGTGATCATCACGGACAATGGCGCTAATCTTAACAGCAGTTTGATGAAAGAAGTATGTCAACAGTTCAATATTACACACCATAATTCCACCCCGTATCGTCCTAAGGCGAATGGCGCGGTTGAGGCAGCCAACAAGAATATAAAGAAGATATTAAGGAAGATGGTAGAAGGGTCCAGGCAATGGCACGAAAAGTTGCCATTTGAATTGTTGGGATATCACACTACTGTCCGCACTTCAGTAGGTGCAACTCCTTATTTGTTGGTATACGGAACTGAAGCAGTGATACCGGCAGAAGTAGAAATTCCGTCCCTCCGGATTATCGCTGAGGCTAGGATTGATGATGATGAATGGGTCAAAGCCCGATTGGAGCAGTTGAGCTTGATTGATGAAAAGAAATTGGCAGCAGTATGTCATGGCCAGTTGTATCAAAAGAGGATGGCAATAACATATAATAAGAAGGTGCGTCCTAGGAAATTTGAAGTAGGACAGCAGGTGCTGAAACGAATCTTGCCACATCAGGCCAAAGCAAAGGGCAAGTTCGCCCCGAATTGGCAAGGGCCGTTTATTGTGACCAGAGTGTTATCCAACGTCGCCTTATGTCTGACAGATGTCGAGGGAAGATGCATCGACATGGCTATCAATTCTGACGCAGTCAAGAGATATTATGTGTAATTCCTTTGATTGCAATTGATGTTTGTCTGTTTGTACTTGGCATTTATCGGAGAATGAAATGACGGAGGCAATTCTTTCTTTTGTCCAAACACTTTAACCTTTGCTTCCCCCCTTTGAGCCTTATTTATTCTTTCATAGCCCTCTCTTGGAATCACTAATGAAAATGAAAAAAATAAATAAAAAATAATTAAAAAATTAAAAAAAAATAAAAAAAAGAAAGAAAGAAAAGGAAGAAAAAATAATAACAAAACAAAAAGAAAAGCCACAAGAAAAAGAAATACAAAGGAATCGAATGAACTACGTTCGACCTGATTCCTCAAAGAGGATACGTAGGCGCCTCACGGCTCGGTCATAGTATAACAAAAATAAAAAAAATCCCCCAAACAAGAAAACTGGGGCAGAAGTTACGTTTTAAATTGTGGAAAAAGGTTTGATTTCGAGAGTTGTAATGTTTTACCCATTAAAGTTATTTTGAATCTTTTGATATCCTTTTCCTTTTAGCCCCACACAAAAACCCATATTTGATGTCCAAAAAGACCTCCCGATCAGTATCCGAGAGATGCCGAGCGGGCAAATGAAAGCCGAGAATAACACACTGATCCCAGACTGAAAGAGGATTATGAGCCGACGGAATTGATAGCCAAACGAATCCCCAGTAGAAAGAATCTTATAGGCAACACTCCAATCCCCAGCTGAGAAAGCGAAAATAAAATGAGAGAGTCTTATGGCGAAAACCTTCATAGGCACCGTAAGGCGACGAAAGCTGAGAGAAACAAAATGAGAGAGTCTTATGGTGAAAACCTTCATAGGAACCAGAAGGCAATGGGAGTTGAGAGAAATGAGAGAGTCTTATTAGTGAAAACCCCTCGAAGGGCACTATGAGGCGTCAAGATAAGATTGGCGGAAAGGATCCGTCGAGGCATCAAGCAATGCAAAAGTGTTGATTTGGCAAAAAGAGTCGGGCGCCTACATATCCCCCAGCGAAATGAGGCCACCAGAAAGATTGATTGATACAAATAGACTGGGTTGATTAATCCGGAATGCACGACATGATCGTTGGGATCAGTTATATCATTCAGATAAGTCCTTTTCCTTTTCTTCTCCCCAGCATTCGTTCGGAAAGACTTCTTCTTTTTCCATCTTTTGAAATCATCACTTTTCATTTCTTTTGTTTTAAGAATTTTTCCTCCAACAGTTTGTTTTGAGAAAGATTTTTCAGAGCTTACTACCAGTTGCCAAAATGGTGCAAAGCAAAATGCGAATAGGACAGGCCAAAGATAAGGCGACAAAGCAAAAAAAAGTTTGTCTCAAGACCAAATGATGAATGGGTCTAGATTCCAAGAGAACCAAATTTCCAGGGGAAGTTGGAGAAAAACAGAAAAAACAACAGTTGAAAAGTTATGGATCAAATTCCAAGAGGATCCCCAGCAGATTTGCGAGATGCAGGAACAACTCCGACAGATTATCGATCAAGTTCCGCGATGGTCGGACAACACAGAGCGGGGAAGGAAGAGAAAAGAAAAACCATCCCCGGCAGGAATATCATCCCCAACAAATAATATCATCCCCAGCAAGTTTTGTAATAAAACGCAAAGCAGGGAAAGGAAAAAGGGAAAAACCATCCCCAGCAGGAGTGGCACGACCACTCACCACATTTTAAACTAACAAATTTTTCTTTGATTTGAAGCAGGGAAAGGAAATGTTATTGACAGCGGGAAGACATGGCCACAAAGAAGATTATCAAACTGGGGCAGAAAATTTTCTCTCATTGCGAAAATTTTCTTGAAATCAGATAGCCACTTGGGGAAGATGGAAGATAACACAAGTTTTGAAGGAAGTGGAATCCCCAGCAGTTTACGGGAGAAGGCAATACAAGTTTTAAAGAAAGCAATCTTGGAAGAAGCAAGATAACCCAAGTTTTAAGGGTAGTGGTCTTTGAATCAGTATCATCCCCACCATTGTTAAAAGGAGGAAAGTAACTAGTCTTAAAGAAGGAAGATAATTCCCCAGCAGTGTTATCCCCGGCAGGTTTCAGAGAAGTGAAAACACCAGTTTGAGGAAAGTAATTGCTGAAAAAGTCAGGAGCCCGCCTGTAGAATGGAGGTTGTTTATTTTAAGTTGGAGTCAGGAGCCCGCTTGGAGAATGGAGGTTGTTTAATTTTAAGTTGGAGTCAGGAGCCCTCCTGGAGAATGGAGGCTGATTTATTTTCAAAGTTGCTGATGAAGTCAGGAGCCCGCCTGGAGAATGGAGGCTGAATTATTTTTAAGTTGTTGTTGGAGTCAGGAGCCCGCCTGGAGAATGGAGGCTGATTTACTTTCAAAGTTGTTGTTGGAGTCAGGAGCCCGCCTGGAGAATGGAGATGTTATCTTTTAAGTCGTAATTGAAGTCAGGAGCCCGCCTGGAAAATGGAGGTTGTTATCTTTTTTAAGAAGCCGTTGGAGTCAGGAGCCCGTCTGGAGAATGGAGGCTGTATTATCTTTAAATTGCAGTTGAAGTCAGGAGCCCACCTGGAGAATGGAGGTCGTATCATCTTTAAATTTTAGTTGAAGTCAGGAGCCCGCTTGTAGAATAGAGGAATACGTTTCAAGTTTGAAGTCAGGAGCCCGTCTGTAGAACAGAGGAATACATTCAAGTTCAAGTCAGAAGTCAGTAAAGCGGAGGGTTACAACAAAATATCCCCAGCATAAATCCCACTTCAGAAATCAGGAGGAAGACTATAAGTTAAGTCAAAGAAGGAAACAACGGAGGAAACCCAAGGCAACAAGAAAGCAAGGCAACAAGAGCAAGTTTGAAGATAGATAAGATTTTGTAAGCCCTAGCTTAGTCTAGCTTCTTGTTTTCTTTTAGCACGGTATAATAAGGAGGTCGGTAAGCATTAGCAGCAGCATGCAAAAGCAGTAACAGCAAAATTACAGTCCCATGGTAGTCCCAACTACCAAAACTTTCCGAACTACATTGACCTGATTTCTTTTTAGCCAAGGATATGTAGGAAACCTTTGAAGCAGAGGTTCGGTCAAATCTTTCAAAATGCTTCACACGGAGTAGCCAAACGGGCAAAAATCGCTCATATCCGCTCACTTTATCTTTGCACGAAAACTCTTCGTATTTCCGGACAAAGAGGGGCAGCTGTGAGCACGTGATTTTTGCCCTACGAGAACTACTCCCAGAAATTCAAAATAAAATAGTTTTGTGTTGTTTGTGATTTATTTGTAATTGCATGTGCACATTTGTTTTTACTTTAATTAAGAAAAAATATAAAATATGTGTTGCATGTGTAGTTAGGGTTCAATTTCACAATTAGGAATTGATTAAACAATATTCGTTTTACGAAAAATGAAAAATCAAAAAATAACGTACTTCGCATTTTAAGTGTTTAATGTCAAAGTGGGTGATTATCTTTGTATTTAATCTTGTGTGATAATTGTTATTAAGGGTTAATTAGTATTTTTGAGTTAATTTTGGCTTTACAATTTATTTGACAAATTTTTGGTAATTAGGAATTAAAAAGAAAATAGAAGAAAAAGAAGAAACAAGAGAAGAAAATCGGACTGGGCCAATTTTAAAAGAAAGTTCAGGCCCAGTCCAAATACCTTTTACCCGGTCCAATCCAACCAGTCTTGGAGACGGGTGGAACGACGTCGTTCGGGCATGAAGAATCTGGGCCGTTGATCTCACTCGATCGAATGGTCCAGTCCATCTCCAGATATATCCAAACGACGTCGTATATAGCCAATAGATCCAGGCCATTCATTTCATTTGATCCAACGCCTCAGAACAATCCCCACAACCCGACCCATTGGCCCCCAAATCGACCGAGTCCCCCAACGAAACCAAACGACACCGTTTCATATAGGGGGATTGATCCAAGCCACTGATCTCACTTTATCAAACGGCTTGGATCAAATCCCCACCCCACTATATATTCCCAAACCATACCCCGCCCCCAAACCAAGCCCCCCCTCTCATTCTCTCCCAAGCCTCGTCTCTTTCAGAGACGAGGAACCCTAATAGCCGCCACCCCATCCCTTCACCGTAAACCCGGCAGCGCCGGCTCCGATGGCCGTGAAAATAACACCCCTGAACCTCCTAACCACCCTCAACACGATTCCATACTCCATTAACCTCGAATCACACTACAACTTCTCGAATCTTCGATCGAAGATCCCTGTCCCAAACCCTAGCTTGTCCACTTAACCCCAAAATCACACCCAATAATCCCCTTGACCTCCTTGTCGCTAATCCCTAACCAGATTGACGCGAATCCAAGTAAAACTCGTCGAATGGTGGATCTAAGGTTCGACAGTTCGAGACTATTTCGAAGTTGTCAGGGTCGAACGGGTTCTGTTTAGTATTATAAGCCTATTTCTGATGAAATAGACGTATAATACTAACTGGAACTCAAGTTCGATAGGGCATATTGGTGAGATCTGAGAAAAGAACAATGAGTTCTTCTTAGCTTCTTCTTTTCCTTTTTTCTATGTGTTTGTTTGTCTGTGTAATTAGACGCTTCTTTAGGTTTTCAGTTTAAGTTAATCCAGTATATATTCTGCTTCTTTTTCTGATTCTGGTTAGATTAAATACTCCAATGTTTTTTTGAGTAGTTCAATCAATTCTTCATTTGCCTAAATTAGGTCCATTGTAATTCGTCTTTTGTCCGTTATTTTCTCTCTTCTCCATCAGACCTTTTTCTTGGTCCAGTTTATGTTCTGTCGATTAATAACATAGGTTATAAATAGTTTCGTCGATTAATTCGTTCTTGTTTGTAGACCAGTAAGTTCGTCAAATGGTTTAATGTCATGTGTTGTGTGTGCTGGTCTGTAGACACTTAGCTTCAGGGCTTAGTGTCATTATACTGACAGTGATCCGGCATTTTGGATAGGTTTAACTTAGAATTGTGTTAGCTTAATCCCCATATCAAGTTTCAGCTTCAATGATGCTGTTGGGTTCTGTGTGATGTTAATATGATTTTGATTCAAATTCAGTCCCTTTGTTCCAATTAGAATTCAGCTTTAGTTATTCAGTTGTTAGTGAATTGATTAAGTTTGAATTGGTTATAGCTGATGTGTTTATTGGTTTAGAGTCAGTTCATTTGTTTTCAGTCATTAATTAAGGATTAGTTTAGGTTAATCAGTAGTTAGGTTTCTTATCTAAGAATTGGTTATAGTTGATGTGGTCACAGGGGTTTGAGATAGAATAGTTGTTCAGGGCATCACAGGGGTAATTTGGGGTGTCAAAATTTGGAAAATGCTTTAGTTTGACTGGCTGTCAGTAAGGTACTAATGGATCATTAAACTATTGTATTTGTTTAAGAGTAGTGGGGAACAAGACATAGTGATGTAAATAACGGAAAATGGGGCTGGAAAGTAAAAAGAGGGGAATAATAATGAAAAAGCTAAAAGGGTTCACATGGGGAAGAATATTAGAAAGCTGGAAAGAAAAAGAAACTTAGGGGTTAATAATAAAAGATCCTTCTTACAGTTGTCAAGAGGAGAGGAGGACTGAAAAGCGTTGAAGGTTTTGGGTTTAAATATAGAGATTAGTAGAGACATTAGGGGGGGAGAAAAAAAGAGTTCAATATTTTGAGAGTAAAAGAACTAAAGAAATTTGCTTCCCTTTACTGTTGAAAAATCAGTATTTGTTTATGTTACTGTTTCAGTGATAGCTATTGGTACCTGCTGTTTGGTATTTGCAGTGGCTGTTTGATGTTCTACTATATTGTATTGCTACTGCTACTGTTGATCCTCTTCTTTCTCTTCTTGTATTGTCAATACCAGGTACACATTTGTATAGCCTTGGCTATTGGAATGAAATGAAGCATGATCCGAGTCTCTGTGCTGCCTGATTGTTGATAGCTACTGCCTAGTCGTTATTTCTGATGGTTTTGAGTTGTATTGGATAGGGATTTGTTTAGTTAGAATTATCTTCAGTTAATGTAAACTGTTGCCTGAAAATTGAACTAATAAACCCTACGCCTAGGTTGTTCACGTGGTTGTTAGTTGAGTGTTAGTGTATTTATATTCATGTGCGTGATGGAAACAGTGAACTATTAGTTGGATATTTGCCCTTTAGCCATGCTATAGTATAATCTCAATTGACATAGTTTATTTTTGAAAAACAGAATTGAAGTAGAATAGGGAAGTAGATTTAGAGTACTGGAATTATCTGATGAATGTTGGAGTTTGAGCTATTAGTTGTCAACTTAATTTCTCATGTATATCAATCCAAATCAACTTCAATTTACTGCAGTTTACTTCAGTCTATCATACACGCCTAAGTTTGCATTTAGTAGAATTGAACAACTTGAATGGAATTCAATTGAACAGTATCTTCTCGTTTGGTATAACCGCTGAAATTGCTAAGTTGTTGGAGCAAATAATAAAAGTTGGGCCATTATACGCATGTAATTAATTATGACTTTTCTTTATCTTTAGAGACAAAAATAAATAGAGAATCATAGTCGCTTTAGGATATCCTTAAAATGGACGAGACGAGCCTCGCCAAATAAAAACACAAATTGCGGGGCCCTCAATAGAGGGTTATTTTAATTGCTTAAATTTCGAGACATGCCGTTTACGAATTTCACGGCCTTCTCAAAATAATAATGTGTTAGCATCTTTAGGCGGGGTTTTAATAATATCTCCCTAAACTCGGGTGCACATTTATGTGACTCAAATCCAAATCTCAACGAAGTTAGAACGTGTCAAAAACTGCGGGTACATTTATGTGACGCAGTTCGAGATGCATTTTCACGACGTTGCAATTCTCTTTTAGAATAATAAATAATAAAAGTGGTTAAAAGTTAAAATTTGCGCACAGGTTCATAATTGTTAAAATCAGATAATTTAAGCCAGATATAGCAGTTGAGCAACCGTGCTAGAACCACGGAACTCGGGAATGCTTAACACCTTCTCCCGAGTTAACAGAATTCCTTATCCGGATTTATGGTTCGCATACTGTAATACAGAGTCATTCTTTTCCTCGATTCGGGATTAAATCGGTGACTTGGGACACCACAAATCTCCCAAGTGGCGACTCTGATCCTTTAATAATAAATCCCGTTTCGATTGTCCTTTTATTGGAAAAACTCCTCTACGCCCCTGCATGCGCGGGTGAAAAAAGAGGTGTGACATGTCTTTATGCTCGTTCGAGGTCGAACGAATGTTTAAGTATAGGAGGATGTGACGACCCCGCCAGTCGTCTTAAGAATTAACGCCTCGATCCCCTATTAACTATTTTTTCCGAGTTTATTTCTGCTATTTTGATTTGTCGGGACGTTCAGTTTTGAGTTTCGAAGAATTTTTTGACATTTAGTCCCTTAATGAGAGCTTAAGTGTTGGAAAGTTGATCGTAGTTAGAACAGTGCAAAGTTGGACTCGAAATGGAAATCTGATGGTTCCGTTAGCTCCGTTGGGTGATTCCGGGCTTAGGGGCGTGTTCGGATTGTGTTTTGGAAGTCCGTAGCTAATTTAGGCTTGAAATGCCGAAAGGAACCTCATATTGGTTTGTTTCTTCTATGGTTCTCTCCACCAAAAGTAATTATTCACTCATCTACTCTGTCTAAAAGACGTCTCCACCAGAACTCTTCTTGTTTATTCGCTAGCCAATAGCTTCTAAGCTTCTCCTCCTTTCAATAATTCTCCATTTAAAATTTATATGGGTATTTTAATCAAGACTGTAATCATATCAGTTGACCCGAAATTAATTAAGAAGGTAGTAGACCTTTTAGGCGTAGGGTACACTGCTAGATTCCAAATCTAAGGAGTCATATTGTTTTAAGTTTTGGCAAAAAAATTCCTTTTCTATGAGCTATTGCAAAGGCACCTCATCTTGGTTTGTTTCTTCTATGGTTCTCTCCGGCAATATGATGTGATCATTGTTGCTTGTCATCTTTTGTAATGTATACAAAAGATTGGCGGAACTATGGTGGTTCTCGATTAAAGGACAATATTAAATTTTTAGGTGTTTTAAGTGGTATCTGAAATGGGTGTTATTTAAGTCTATTTTCAAAGTTCTAGATCTGATTTTTATATGTGTTTGAAGATCAACCATTGTTGAGCTTGAAGCTCTTTAATATGAATTATCAACCTGAAGATTTGTTGTTTCATTCAAAGTGGGTGTTACAAATTATTTTTTTTAGACGACGTTCTCATGGTGGAGTATTTTGCAGTAAAATTTTTAAATTTGGGTTAAAGCTGAGTTGATCTGGAAAAGAACAATTTGTACTGTATACCAAAATGGTGTATAATATACTATATAATGTACAATATACTATTACAATTTGGTCTTTTTTGAATTTTTTGAAATTTTAATTGAGTTCTTTTTAACTATTCAACGGAGTTCTAGTGTTTCTTCAATTTTTTTCTTAACCCAATATATTTAGATTGAAATATTTGATTGGAGGTTGCGGCTAAAGTTTGAGTTAATTTGGTGGAAATTCTGTAGTGGATTTTTAAAATTGAGTTGAATTAGCGAAGAAGACTAATTTGTACAATATACCAAAAAAAACATACTATATACCATTTTGGTATATAATATTTAAAATGTACAATTTATTGCATTGAATTGGTGAAGAAGAATTTGTACTATATACCCAAATGATATACTATATACTATTTTGGTATATAGTTCTGTTGGCAGTATACTATTACAATTTGGTCAGTTTAGAATTTTTGAAATTTTCATTGAGATCTTTTTCAACTTTTCAACGAATTTCTCATGTTTTTTTTAATTTTTTTTCTTAAACCAAAATATTTAGTTTGAAATATTTGATTGGGGGTTGCTGGCTAATGTTTGAGTCAATTTGATGAAAATTCTGGAGTGTATTTTTGACATTTAGATTGAAATGGTGTTGAAATACCAAAGAAGACTAATTTGTACTATATACCAAAATAACATACTATATACCACTTTGGTATATAATATTTTGATTCAATAGTGTATAATTTATTGCAACAGTATACTATTACAGTATATGGTATAATGTAACAATATAGTTAAATTTGGTATTTTTTTTATTTTTCAAAAGAAAATAAGTGGGTCCTTTTTTAATTTTCTAACATAGTTCTCAATACCATATTCCCAGTCAGTATATGATATATAGCATTTGGGTATCATAGTATACTGCAGTAATATACTTCAACTGCTACTAATATAATATTTTTGATATACTATATGCTAAAGTAAGTTATTATCTAATAATTAATATATAAAAAATACAAATAAATAAAAATAACAAAAACAACTGAACCAAAAATATGTGCATAATTGGATTATGAAAAAAAGTAAATTAAAAGTAAGAACTAAAAAAGAAAAAATGAAAGCAAAAAAGAGAAGAGAAAATAGTTATAATGTATAAGTTGTTCTAATAATTAAATATATACATATATATATATATATATATATATATATATATATATATATATATATATATATATATATATATATATATATTATACCAGTTATATTAAAAAAGAGGTGAACAAATATATTTACTTTAGTTATCTTCTCATATTGTATAAAAAATAATAATAAACAAGAAAAAAAATTTAATGAAATTAGATTATGAAGAGAAAAAAGAAAAAAAGGAGTTAAATTGTAACGAGCCGACCGGTCGTTTTGAGCTTTTGCATTTTGATCGCCAGCTTTCGGGCATGACTTGCCCCGTGTGATGTATTATGACTTATGTAAATCCTTGGTTTTGGTTTTCAGCGTAATCGGGATGAATTTGAAAGAAAATAGTTCTCAGTTGAAGCTTGAAAAGGTTTGACCAAGATTTGACTTGTTTGTATATGATCTCGGATCGGAATTTTTATGGTTGGGTTAGCTCCGTTAGGTGATTTCGGACTTAGGAGCGTGATCGGAATGCATTTTGGAGATCCGTGGAAGATTTAGGCTTGAATTGGCGAAATTGAGATTTCGGCGTTTTCCGGTTGATAGGCGAAATTTTGATATAGGGGTCGGAATGGAATTCCGAGAGTTGCGGTAGCTTCGTTGTGTCATTTGGGATGTGTGTGCAAAATTTCAGGTCATTCGGGCGAGATTTGATAGACTTTTTGATCGAAAGCATAATTTAAGAGTTCTTGGAGTTCTTAGGCTTGAATCCTATGTTAAATTGGTGATTTGATGTTGTTGTGAGCATTCCGAAGTTTTGAACAAGTTTGAACGATGTCATGGGATGTGTTGGTACAATTGTTTTGAAGTTTCGGGTAGGTTCTGAGTAGGTTCCGGAATGTTTTAGGCCGAAAATCATAGCTGTAGCAGGTCCAGAAGGGTTGCAGGCCTCGGAACCCACCAGCGCGGTCCGCACAAAATGAAGTGCATCCGCGGTAGGTGATGTATGGACCGCACAAAATGCAGTGCGGCCGCAGTGGGGAATATTTCACTGGTCCTACTTGAAATCTCATATCTTTTGATCTACAAGGAATTTTGAGATGATTCAAAAACGAAAGTTGTAGTCCTTTGTATCTCGTTTCCAGAAAGATAAAGATATTATAATTTGGATATCCGCAGCAAAAGTTAGGGCCAAATACTAAAGCCTGTCACTGTAGATAGAAACTTATGCGGCCGCAATCGTTTTTGTGCGGACCGCACTGGTTTTGTGCGGACCGCACTGGTTTTGTGCGGACCGCACTGGTTTTATGCGGACCGCGTTCGTTTTTGTGCGGTCCGCAGATGTGGAAATCTGTGAGGTACTCTATAAATACGAGATTTTGGGTTTTATTTAATATTTTGACCTAGAGAGCTCGGATTTTGGTGATTTTTTGAAGATTTTTCAAGAAATTCATCGGGCTAAGTGATTCTAACTCAGATTTGGCTAGAGTACATGAATCTGTCATTGAATTCATCATTTAATTCGTGATTTGGGATGGAATTTGGGAAGAAAATTTGTGAAATCTTCCAAAAATATAAAATGATGATTTGAAGGACCAAATGGTACCAGAATTGGATAATTTTGGTATGGTTAGACTCGTGAGGGTTTGATGATTTTGAAAATATAAATTTTACCCGATTCTGAAACGTGGGCCCGAGGCCGGGTTTTGGTAATTTCGGGAATGTGTCATATTTGATTGTTTTCGCTTGGGCTTCGTTCCCTTAGCATATTTTGATGTTCTCATTCTGATTTTGGATAGATTCGACGTGCGTGGAGGCCGATTTGAGGGGCAAAGGCGTCACGAGCTAGAGATTTAGCCAGTTCAAGGTGAGTAATGATTGTAAATGATGCTCTGAGGGTTTGAAACCCCGGATTGCACATCGTAGTGCTATATTGAGGTGAGACACATGCTGGATGACGGGCGTGGGGTCGTGCACTATTGGGGATTGGGACTTAATCCGTCCCGATTGATGATTTTACCGCATATTTGATTGAAACTTATTTACTATCATCATGATTTGGGCTGATTGCCATATTTGGGCTTCGTGCCAACTACTTAAACCCTTCGGGGATTTTTATTACTATTTCCTCACTGTGTTGGCTTATTACTTGAACTCAGTCATGTTATTTTCTACTGTTTTTACTACTCAACCATTTTTACTCAGTTTTGAGATTTAAATGATGTTTTAGGCTGAGAAAGACTGTTTTACCATTGCCCGAGGGGCTTGTGATGATTTTCGGACTGGGTAAGGTCGAGGGCCTAGTTGTGAGGATACACTGATATTGCTATGAGGCCGAGGGCCTGAGATACATATATACTCCACGAGGTGGCTTGATTGATACGAGGCCGAGGGCCTAGATTTGATGTCACGAGATGGCTTGTTATTGCGCTTGAGCCATAAGGAGCCCCTCCCGGAGTCTGTACACCCCTAGTGAGCGCGGGTACCCATTGTGATGTGAGATATAGCCCGAGGGGCAGATATTGTTCTATGTGATAGCCCAAGAGGCTGGTATTGTTCTCTGTGATTTGCCCGATGGGCTGGTACCATTCTATGTGATTGCCCGAGGGGCTTTATTGTTCTGAGATATTGCCCGAGGGGCGGAGTTGTTGACATTGTGCCCGAGGGGCGAACTTTTATGTGTTTATATTTCATATTTACTTGTCATTTACCTGTTAAACTATGGGATTTATGCCCGAGGGGCAGATTTTTGTGCTTATCTACACTAACTATTTTGCATTCATTTGTGTAACTGTTGAAAAAAAGTCATTTTCAAAGATGTTTAAACCGAGCTAAGATGTTTTAAGAGATTTTTACAGTTTCAGTGCTTTTTTACTAGTTTTTGAACTGTTTCTATACGGCACCTTGATATGCTTTACGTGATTTCTTACCATTCAGACTTTAGTTATGATTATTACTCACTGAGTTAGAGTACTCACTTTACTCCCTGCACCTTGTGTGCAGATTCAGGTATGTATACACCCGGTAGCGGGTTTTGGCTGATCAGAGACAGAGTCATCGGAGTTTAGCAAGGTAGCTGCCGGCGTTCGCAGCACTGCTTCTCTCTCTCTTCATTCATTAGTCTGTATTTGTATACTCAGACTTTCATTTGTATTTATACCCTAGTAGATTCTCGTGACTTGTGGCACCCCGGTTAGGGCTGTGTTGGGTTGTACTTCCGCACTTTATTGGCATTATTCGTTACTTAGTATTGCTATATCATGTTTCAGACTGCTTTTATGTTATTTAACTGTTTAAAAAAAGAATTGGGTTTAATTGGCTGGCCTTGTCTTCACGAGAGGCGCCATCAGGATCGGGTCCGGGTTTGGGTCGTGACATAAATAAAATTAGAAAATGAACAACAAATAAAGAAAAAAATAAAAATAAAAAAGGAGTCAAAATTAAGTGTGAAATTAAATTATGGTAATAATAATAATAATAATAATATGATTTGGGTAAAAAAATAAATGAACTGAAAAGAAGAAAAAAATAAGAAGAAAACGAGAAAAAAGAAAAGGAGAAAAGAAAGAAAATGTGACGACCCGAAGGGTCATCACCGTAGTTCTTCTTTTTTCCGCGCATTTGAGGCCTTGAAAACCTCGCTTTTAGTTGCCTCGATTGGTATTCGCAGTTCGGGCGCGTAGCCGGAAAGTTTTTATGTTAGAATATGTGAATTATGTGAAACATTTGATGAATTTTGGTATTAATATGCATAATGTTGACTTCGGTCAACATTTTGGGTAAACGGACCCGGACCTGTGATTCGACGGTCCCGGAGGGTCCGTAGAAAAATATGGGACTTGGGCGTGTGCCCGGAATCAAATTCTGAGGTCCCAAGCCCGAGAAATGAATTTTTGAAAGAAATTGTTTTTCTGAAATTTGATATGAAAATTTGAAATGAAAAGGAGTTAGAAAATATAGGTATCGGGCTCGTATTTTGGTTCTGACGCCCGGTACAAGTCTTAAATATGTGTTAAGCACTATCTGTAAAGTTTGGCTAAAAACGGACGTCATATGACGTGTTTCGGACTAAAAATGGAGAATTTGAGTTATGAAAGTTGAAGAAAGAAAATCATGTGTTTGAGGCTTGATCCTATGTATATGATGTTATTTTGGCGATTTGATCGCACGAGTAAGTCCGTAAGATGTTTTTAAGGTTGTGTGCATGTTTGGTTTGGAGCCCCGAGGGCTCGGGTGAGTTTTGAATGGGGCCCGGGAGGTCTTGGACTTAAGAAAATGCAGGTTCAGGTGTTGCAAACACTAGCGTGGCCGCGGTCATTTACGCGCGGTCCGCGCTGGAGCCGCACGGCCGCGATGCATTTTTGTGCGGTCCGCGTGGCTGAGTCTGAGGGCTAGGGTTGCAGGACAACCAGCGCGGCCGCGCATCAAAACAGTGCGGTCCGCGCTGGAAGGGTTCAGAGAAGCCCCAATCTTTCTCCCACTCGACGCGGCCGCAACACATTTTTGTGCGGTCCGCGCCAGGTCCTCAGAAAGGTATACAAGTTCGGAAATCTCAGTCATTTTTCACTTTTCAAAAACCTAAAACCTAAAAGGTGATTTTCCAAACAACGTTTCTTCTCCAAAACGATTGGTAAGTGATTTCTAACTTAATTTCTTTATCCCTTAACATCTTTTAACATAATTTCAACTTCAAATCAAAGATTTTCATGGGGAAAATTGGGTGTTTTGGGTAGAACCTAGGTTTTCTACAAATTGAGAAGTTGGACCTCAATTTGGGGTCCGATTTAAAAACAAATCATATATTTGGATTCATGGGGGAATGGGTAACCGGGTTTTGGTCCGAACCTCGAGTTTCGACCACGTGGGTCCGGGGGTATTTTTGACCTTTTTGGGAAAAACCTTGAAAAATCTATTTTCATGCATTGGGGATGATTCATTTAGTAATTATTAATGTGATTAAGTAACTTATGACTAGATTCGAGCGGATTGGTGGTGGAATCAAGAGGTAAAGCTATACTAGAAGCGTGAGTTGAGTTTGGAGCATTCGAGGTAAGTGTTTGTTCTAACTTTGGCTTGAGGGATTAGGATTTGGATGTTATTTGCTACGTGTTAACTGTGGAGTACGGTGTATAGGCATGGTGACGGTTATCTATGCACCGGAGTCTAGCATGACCGTGAGTCGTAGTTGCTTTTAAATTCGAAAGATGTGAAACCGTTGAGCTGATTACTTGCTAATATAATTATGAAGTGATAGTTGAGAAGCATATGAGTTAAAGAAGGAAGTGTGGTATTTTTCCCTTGCCGGGACTTATTGTTGATTTGTTCTCCCTTGCCGGGATGTTTAATCTTGTTGTATATTCCCTTTCCCGATTGGTTGTGACTGATGATTGGGTGAGGAAGAGCGATTATGCACGAAGGGTCTTTCCGTGCCATGTTCTGATGATTATGCACGAAGGGTCTTTCCGTGCCATGTTTTGATAATTATGCACGAAGGGTCTTTCCGTGCCATGTCTCTAATTATTTGAGCACAAAGGGTCATTCTGTGCCTTGATGTGAGAGTTATGTGAGGAAAAGCACGAAGGGTGATGCCGTGCACTATATTTGACAGTTTTGGTGAGAATTGAGAGTAAAAGCACGAAGGTTGGTGCCGTGCAGTTGTTGATTCACTTGCTCTCTTTCATAGATGTTAATTATTCAGTTTCCATCTCTCTGTTCGTTGGTCTTATATCTAAATTGTTACACCCCACAGCATGTCCCCTCCCTATTATCTGTATAAATTCTGTATATCTTTCCGTTGTTGCACATATATCTGTACAAGTTATTTGAGGTAGGTCTGGTCTAGCCTCGTCACTACCTCGCCGGGGTTAGGCCAGGCACTTACCAGCACATGGGGTCGGTTGTGCTGATGCTACACTTCTGTGCCCTTTTGTGCACAGATTCGGGAGTAGCTTACGGACCGCAGTAGCAGTAGATTGGGAGCGTGCTTTTTGTCCAGAGACTCCCAGGTAGTTCGCTGGCGTGCGTGGGCCCTGAGTCTCATCTATTTCATTTCTGTTTGTCTTTATTGTATCGAAGCAGACTCCTTATGTATTTTCTTTCGAACTCTTATTTGTAGTATCTTATAGTAGTCCGTGAGTATTGTGACACTAAATCTTGGGTAGAGGATGATGTTAATTTTTCCGCATTTTCGTTCATTTAATGTTAAATTAAAGCTTCCGCTTGAATTTATTGTTTTTATTATTATCTTGTTGAAAATTAGTTGTAAAGGTATGTTAAGGTTGGCTTGCCTAGCTCCGACAGTAGGCGCCATCACTACTCCCGATGGTGGGGAATTCGGGTCGTGACAAGTTGGTATCAGAGCCCTAGGTTACTTAGGTCTCACAACTCACGGACAAGCTCAGTAGAGTCTGAGGGATCGTACGGAGACGTCTGTATTTATCCCGCAGAGGCTACCGAGTTAGGAAAACTTCACCTTGTTCATTCTTGTCGTGCGATTCTGTTTCTCAAGTACTGACTGTCTTTCCACTCTGTTCTTTCGCAGATGGGGAGGACACGTGCTTCCTCTTCTACCGCGTAACAGCCTGAGCCCCTAACAGCAGCCCCTATTAGGGGCAGAGGGCGGGGCCGAGGCTGTGCCAGAGGCCAAGGCCGGGGTAGAGTTAAGCCCCGAGCAGCATTTCCAGCGATGGAGCCTCAGGTCGATTTTGAGGAGGAGGTTCCGGCCCCAACTGTTCCAGTTGGCCCAACTCAGGTCCCAAAGGGTTTCATAGCCACTCCAGTGCTTCAGGATGCTTTGGTCCGACTGGTAGGCTTTATGGAGAGCATTTCTAGGGCGGGTTTGCTTCCCGTAGCTCCAGCTACATCTCAGGCTGGGGGAGGAGTTCAGACTCCCTATACTCGTACTCCAGAGCCGGTAGCTCCTCAGGTTCCAGCAGTTCAGCCAGCCGTGGCAGTTCAGCCAGCTGGGGCAGCCCAACCAGGTATTGCGGCTCAGTCCAGCGATGGTGTGGCTATGTCCGCGGATGCATTGTGGAGGCTTGATCGTTTCACCAAGCTCTTCACAACCACATATAGTGGCACCCCTCAGAGGATGCTCAGGATTTCATATTCAGCTGTCATGAGGTTCTACGGACTATGGGCATTGTAGAGACTAATGGGGTCGACTTCGCCACTTTTCGCCTGGCAGGATCCGCCAAGACTTGGTGAAGGGATTTCTGTTTAGCCAGGTCAGCAGGGTCGCCATCATTGATCTGGGATTAGTTTTCAGAGTTATTTCTGGGGAAGTTCCTTCCAGTTACTCAGCGAGATGCTCTTCGCGGGCAGTTTGAGCGTCTCCAGCAGGGTCATATGACGGTCACCCAGTATGAGACCCGGTTCATTGATCTCGCTCATCATGCCATTGTGATACTCCCCACCGAGAGAAAGAGAGGGTGCAGAGGTTTATTGATGGGTTGCCCAACCGATCCGTGTTCAGATGGCCATGAGTGCCGGTGATGAGATTTCATTTCAGGAGGTGGTAGATGGTGCCCATCGGATAGAGATGGCACTTGCTCAAGGAGGTGGTCATGGGTCTGATAAGAGGCCTCGTTATTCCGGTAGATTTAGTGGTACCTCGTCTGGATGTAGGGATTCATATGATAGAGGCCACTCTCAGAGGCCCTTCCAGTCGGCACTTCAGGTTTCTCATGGTACTCCAAGCGGTGGTGGTCCTCAGCAGTATTATTCGGGTCAGCAGACCTTCAGCGCACCACCAGCCCCCATCAGTGCACCGCCACTTCAGAGCTTCAGGGGAGGACATACAGGTTGACAGGGCCAGCAGTCCCAGCAGCCGAGGGCATGTTATGGTTGTGGTGACCCGAGTCACATTGTCAGGCTTTGCCCCCGAGCCTCGAGTAGTTCTCAGCAGCAGGGTCCTCGCCCTACGATTCAGGCAGTAGGTGATCCCCAGGCTGCCCAGCCAGCTAGAGGCGGGGGTAGGGATCATAGGGGTGGAGGGAGAGACCGTAGAGGTGGAGCTCAGACCGCTAGAGGCAGGGGTCAGCCAGTAGCCGATCTCCCCAGAGACACAGTTCAGGGAGGTGGGGGTCAGCCCCGTTGTTATGCTTTGCCGGCCAGGCCAGAGGCCGAGTCATCAGATGTTGTGATTACAGGTACTATTCTGGTCTGTGGTAGGGGTGCTTCTGTGTTATTTGACCCGGGATCTACGTATTCTTATGTGTCGTCCTATTTTGCACCCTATTTGATCATGCCTAGTGACGCTTTGGGTATTTCTGTATATATGTCCACACCGGTTGGTGAATCTATAGTGGTCGACCGAGTGCATCGTTCATGTGTGGTGGTATTTGACGGTCTTGAGACCCGTGTCGACTTATTGCTTTTAGATATGGTGGACTTTGACGCTATATTGGGGATGGACTGGTTGTCCCCGTATCATGCTATTCTGGATTGTCACGCCAAGACCGTGACCTTGGCCTTGCCAGATTTGCCCCAACTTGAGTGGAGAGGGACCCCAGGCCATGCCACCCGCAGTGTTATTTCGGTATGTCAAGGCTCGACGTATGGTCGAGAAGGGGTGTCTAGCATATCTAGCGTATGTTCGTAACTCTAGCGCAGAGGTTCCATCAATTGACTCTGTTCCTATTGTTCGGGAGTTCCCCGAGGTTTTCCCTTCAGACCTGCCGGGTATGCCGCCCGACAGGGATATTGATTTCTGTATTGATCTGGCTTCGGGCACTCAGCCTATTTCCATTTCGCCATATCGCATGGCCCCGCCAGAGTTGAAAGAGCAGCTTCAGGACTTGCTTGATAAGGCTTTCATTAGACCCAGTGTATCACCTTGGGGTGCGCCAGTGTTGTTCGTGAAGAAAAAAGATGGGTCGATGAGGATGTGCATTGATTACCGGCAGTTGAACAAGGTGACGATAAAGAACAAGTATCCACTACCGCGGATTGACGATTTGTTCGACCAGCTTCAGGGTGCGAGGGTGTTTTCAAAGATAGATTTGAGATCTGGCTACCACCAGCTGAGGATTAGGGCGTCTGATGTCCCTAAGACAGCATTTCGCACTCGGTATGGGCACTATGAGTTTTTGGTCATGTCATTCGGATTGACTAATGCCCCAGCAGCGTTCATGGAGTTGATGAACCGAGTGTTCAGACCTTATTTGGACTTGTTCGTGATAGTCTTCATTGACGATATTCTTATATACTCCCGCAGTCAGGAGGAGCATGAGCAGCACCTCAGAGTGGTTCTTCAGACCCTAAAGGATAGTCAGTTGTATGCTAAGTTCTCAAAGTGCGAGTTTTGTTTGAGTTCGGTCGCATTCCTGGGTCATGTCGTATCAGCAACAGGTATTCAAGTAGACCCGAAGAAGATAGAGGCAGTCAAGAACTGGCCTCGACCAGCTTTAGCTACGGATATTCGGAGTTTCCTGGGGTTGGCAGGTTACTACCGTCGGTTCGTGGAGGGGTTTTCATCCATTGCAGCCCCTATGACCAGATTGACCCAGAAGGGTGTCCAGTTCAGGTGGTCGGACGAGTGTGAGGCGAGCTTTTAGAAGCTCAATACGGCTCTGACTACGGCACCGGTATTGGTTTTGCCCACAGGTTCAGGGCCATATACGGTCTATTGTGATGCGTCTCGTGTTGGGTTTGGTGCAGTATTGATGCAGGAAGGCAAAGTCATTGTCTATGCTTCGAGGCAGTTGAAGATCCACGAGAAGAATTTTCCGGTTCATGATCTCGAGTTGGCAGCCATTGTTCATGCCTTGAAGATCTGGAGGCATTACTTATATGGCGTGACGTGTGAGGTTTACACTGATCACAAGAGTCTTCAGTATCTGTTCAAGCAGAAAGAGTTGAATTTGAGGCAGAGGAGGTGGTTAGAGTTGCTAAAGGATTATGATGTTACTATCTTATACCACCCGGGGAAGGCCAATGTGGTGGCCGATGCATTGAGCAGGAAGTCCGCCAGCATGGGTAGTCTTGCTTATATTCCAGTCAGCCAGAGATCGCTTGCTTTGGATGTTCAGGCCTTGGCCAATCGTCTTGTGAGGTTGGATATTTCTGAGCCTAGCAGAGTGTTAGCTTGCACGGTTGCTCGTTCCTCACTATTAGAGCGTATCCGCGAGCGGTTGAGGATCCCCATTTGTGTGTCTTGAGAGACACGGTGCAGCGTGGAGGTGCCAAGAAAGTAACCTTAGATGATGATGGTGTATTGAGATTGCAGGGGCGAGTTTGTGTGCCCAATGTTGATGGGATTCGAGAGTTGATCTTAGCGGAGGCCCACAGTTCTCGGTATTCTATTCACCCGGGCGCCGCGAAGATGTATCAGGATCTGAGGCAGCACTATTGGTGGCGTAAGATGAAGAAAGACATTGTTGCGCATGTGGCTCGGTGTTTGAATTGTCAGCAGGTTAAGTATGAGCATCAAAGACCTGGTGGTCTATCTCAGAGGATTGCACTTCCCGAGTGGAAGTGGGAGAGGATTACGATGGATTTCGTTACTGGACTTCCGATGACTCGGAAAAAGTTTGATGCAGTTTGGGTCATTGTTGATAGGCTGACCAAGTCAGCGCATTTTGTTCCTGTTGCAGCCACCTATTCGTCCGAAAGGTTAGCCGAGATTTATATCAGGGAGATTGTTCGCCTTCATGGGGTACGCAGTTTACCTCGCATTTCTGGAGAGCGGTTCAGCGAGAGTTGGGCACCCAGGTGGAGTTGAGTACAACATTTCATCCCCAGACGGACGGTCAGTCCGAGAGGACTATTCAGATTCTTGAGGACATGCTCCGAGCCTGTGTCATTGATTTTGGAGGCTCGTGGGACTAGTTTTTGCCTTTAGCAGAGTTCGCCTACAACAATAGCTACCAGTCCAGCATTCAGATGGCTCCGTACGAGGCGTTGTATGGTAGGCGATGTCGGTCTCCAGTTGGATGGTTTGAGCCGGGAGAGGCTCAATTATTGGGTACAGATCTGGTTCAGGAAGCCTTGGACAAGGTCAGGATTATTCAGGATAGACTTCGTACAGCTCAGTCCAGACAGAAGAGTTACGTAGACCGCAAGGTCAGAGATGTTGCTTTCATGGTTGGTGAGCGGGTATTGCTCTGTGTATCGCCTATGAAGGGCGTGATGAGATTTGGGAAGAAGGGCAAGCTCAGCCCTAGGTTCATCGGTCTATTTGAGATTCTTGATCGTGTGGGAGAGGTGGCTTATAGACTTGCCTTGCCACCTAGCTTGTCAGTTGTGCCCGTGTTTCATGTATCTATGTTCCGGAAGTATCGCGGAGATCCGTCGCACGTGTTGGATTTCAGCACTGTCCAATTGGACAAGGATCTGTCATATGAGGAGGAGCCGGTGGCTATTCTAGACCGGCAGGTTTGACAGTTGAGGTTGAAGAGTTTTCCTTCGGTGTGTGTTCAGTGGAGAGGTCAGCCTCCTGAGGCATCGACCTAGGAGTCCGAGTCCGATATGCGGAGCCGTTATCCTCATTTATTTTCCGACTCAGGTACTTCTTTCTTTTGTCCGTTCGAGGACGAACGGTTGTTTTAGAGGTGGAGAATGTGACGACCCGAAGGGTCATCACCGTAGTTCTTCCTTGTTCCGCGCTTTCGAGGCCTTGAAAACCTCGCTTTTAGTTGCCTCGATTGGTGTGCGCAATTCGGGCATGTAGCCGGAAAGTTTTTATGTTAGAATATGTAAATTATGTGAAACATTTGATGAATTTTGGTATTAATATGCATAATGTTGACTTCGGTCAACATTTTGGGTAAACGGACCCGGACCTGTGATTCGACGGTCCCGGAGGGTCCGTAGAAAAATATGGGACTTGGGCGTGTGCCCGGAATCAAATTCTGAGGTCCCAAGCCCGAGAAATGAATTTTTGAAAGAAATTGTTTTTCTGAAATTTGATATGAAAATTTGAAATGAAAAGGAGTTAGAAAATATAGGTATCGGGCTCGTATTTTGGTTCCGACGCCCGGTACAAGTCTTAAATATGTGTTAAGCACTATCTGTAAAGTTTGGCTAAAAACGGACGTCATATGACGTGTTTCGGACTAAAAATGGAGAATTTGAGTTATGAAAGTTGAAGAAAGAAAATCATGTGTTTGAGGCTTGATCCTATGTATATGATGTTATTTTGGCGATTTGATCGCACGAGTAAGTCCGTAAGATGTTTTTAAGGTTGTGTGCATGTTTGGTTTGGAGCCCCGAGGGCTCGGGTGAGTTTTGAATGGGGCCCGGGAGGTCTTGGACTTAAGAAAATGCAGGTTCAGGTGTTGCAGACACCAGCGCGACCACAGTCATTTCCGCGCGGTCCGCGCTTGAGCCGCGCGGCCGCGATGCATTTTTGTGCGGTCCGCGTGGCTGAGTCTGAGGGCTAGGGTTGCAGGATAACCAGCGCGGCCGCGCACCAAAACAGTGCGGTCCGCGCTGGAAGGGTTCAGAGAAGCCCCAATTTTTCTCCCACTCGGCGCGGCCGCAACACATTTTTGTGCGGTCCGCGCCAGGTCCTCAGAAAGGTATACAAGTTCGGAAATCTCAGTCATTTTTCACTTTTCAAAAACCCAAAACCTAAGAGGCGATTTTCCAAACAACTTTTCTTCTCCAAAACGATTGGTAAGTGATTTCTAACTTAATTTCTTTATCCCTTAACATCTTTTAACATAATTTCAACTTCAAATCAAAGATTTTCATGGGGAAAATTGGGTGTTTTGGGTAGAACCTAGGTTTTCTACAAATTGAGAAGTTGGACCTCAATTTGGGGTCCGATTTAAAAACAAATCATATATTTGGATTCATGGGGGAATGGGTAACCGGGTTTTGGTCCGAACCTCGAGTTTCGACCACGTGGGTCCGGGGGTATTTTTGACCTTTTTGGGAAAAACCTTGAAAAATCTATTTTCATGCATTGGGGATGATTCATTTAGTAATTATTAATGTGATTAAGTAACTTATGACTAGATTCGAGCGGATTGGTGGTGGAATCAAGAGGTAAAGCTATACTAGAAGCGTGAGTTGAGTTTGGAGCATTCGAGGTAAGTGTTTGTTCTAACTTTGGCTTGAGGGATTAGGATTTGGATGTTATTTTCTACGTGTTAACTGTGGAGTACGGTGTATAGGCATGGTGACGGTTATCTATGCACCGGAGTCTAGCATGACCGTGAGTCGTAGTTGCTTTTAAATTCGAAAGATGTGAAACAGTTGAGCTAATTACTTGCTAATATAATTATGAAGTGATAGTTGAGAAGCAGATGAGTTAAAGAAGGAAGTGTGGTATTTTTCCCTTGCCGGGACCTATTGTTGATTTGTTCTCCCTTGCCGGGATGTTTAATCTTGTTGTATATTCCCTTCCCCGATTGGTTGTGACTGATGATTGGGTGAGGAAGAGCGATTATGCACGAAGGGTCTTTCCGTGCCATGTTTTGATAATTATGCACGAAGGGTCTTTCCGTGCCATGTCTCTAATTATTTGAGCACGAAGGGTCATTTCGTGCCTTGATGTGAGAGTTATGTGAGGAAAAGCACGAAGGGTGATGCCGTGCACTATATTTGACAGTTTTGGTGAGAATTGAGAGTAAAAGCACGAAGGTTGGTGCCGTG
The DNA here is from genome assembly GCF_000393655.2 of Nicotiana sylvestris. Taxonomy (NCBI): domain Eukaryota; kingdom Viridiplantae; phylum Streptophyta; class Magnoliopsida; order Solanales; family Solanaceae; genus Nicotiana; species Nicotiana sylvestris. The sequence goes on from NC_091065.1 coordinate 173,035,771, forward strand.
CAGTTGTTGATTCACTTGCTCTCTTTCATAGATGTTAATTATTCAGTTTCCATCTCTATGTTCGTTGGTCTTATATCTAAATTGTTACACCCCACAGCATGTCCCCTCCCTATTATCTGTATAAATTCTGTATATCTTTCCGTTGTTGCATATATATCTGTACAGGTTATTTGAGGTAGGTCCGGTCTAGCCTCGTTACTACCTCGCCGGGGTTAGGCCAGGCACTTACCAGCACATGGGGTCGGTTGTGCTGATGCTACACTTCTATGCCCTTTTGTGCACAGATTCGGGAGTAGCTTACGGACAGCAGTAGCAGTAGATTGGGAGCGTGCTTTCAGTCCAGATACTCCGAGGTAGTTCGCTGGCGTGCGTGGGCCCTGAGTCTCTTCTATTTCATTTCTGTTTGTCTTTATTGTATCGAAGCAGACTCCTTATGTATTTTCTTTCGAACTCTTATTTGTAGTATCTTATAGTAGTCCGTGAGTATTGTGACACTAAATCTTGGGTAGAGGATGATGTTAATTTTTCCGCATTTTCGTTCATTTAATGTTAAATTAAGGCTTCCGCTTGAATTTATTGTTTTTATTATTATCTTGTTGAAAATTAGTTGAAAAGGTATGTTAAGGTTGGCTTGCCTAGCTCCGACAGTAGGCGCCATCACGACTCCCGATGGTGGGGAATTCGGGTCGTGACAGAAAAGAAGGAAAATAGAAAATAAGTGAGAAATAAAAAAGGAATCCGGTGTCACAATATCATAGACCGTGTACGAATACTACATACAAATGTCTGGAAAGAAAGGTACAATCTGTCTCTGAAGTAAATAAAACAGAATACATATAAAGATAGAAGAGAACGCCGGGCCTGCGGACGCCTGCATGACTACCTCGAGATCTCTAATTGGACTGAAGGCAACCACCTAAAGCTACTATCCAAAAGCTGCCGCTCCGCGATCTGCACATAGTGCAGAATGTAGTATCAGCACAACCAACCCCATGTGCTGGTAAGTGTCTGGCCTAACCCTGGTGAAGTAGTGACGAGGCTAGGACCAGACTACCAAATAAACTTGTGCAGTTATATAATATGCAATGGACAATAAAACAGGAATAAACAAGTAAGGATGGGAGGGGGTACATGCTGCGAGGGAATATCAATACCATCATTAAATTAAGAAAAGGGCATAAGGACAATTTAGAATTTACAGTAAAACAATAAGGAACTCGTAACCAATCTATAAACACTTTGTATTATCAGTTATTGCGGCGCACAACCCGATCCCAAAACATAATAACACTGTTGCGGCGTGCAACCCGATCCATATCATTTATCACTGTTGCGGCGTGCAACCCGATCCAATTATATTATTATTGCGGCGTGCAACCCGATCCAAGCATAATATTATTGCGGCGTGCAACCCGATCCAAACATAATATTATTGCGGTGTACAACCCGATCCAAATATAATATTATTGTGGCACGCTACCCGATCCACATATACAGTTCAACACCAATCACAACAAGAGTCCCGCCAAGGGATCAATAAAGAAACAATACTATCCCAGCAAGGGAATCGACAATATAAGTAAATACGTCCCGACAAGGAAAATCAGCTATAACCAAACTTGTTCCAATATCTAACTACCTCAACTAGCACCAATATTCAATCCTAAGTAATTTCCACGAGAATAATCATAATCCTTGCTCAACACAGAGAATCAACAACTTAGGCATTCGTAGTATTTATTAAGAACACAAAAATCATGCTTGACACCAACGTATAGATACTCATTACCATGCCTATACGTCGTACTCAACAAGTAACATGTAGCAAATAGGACACAACTCCTAATCCCTCAAGCTAAGGTTAGACTAAACACTTACCTCGAACTTCCACGGCCAATCAAGCCTCAAACATCGCTTTTCCTTTTGAATTTGGCTCCAAATCAATTGTATCTAGACATAATCAACTTAATAACATCAATAAACGCTAAACAATCCAATTCCAATGCTCAATTATAGATTTCCTATCATTCTTCCCAAAAAGTCAAAAATCGACCCCGGGCCCGCATGGTCAAAATACGAGGTTCAGACCAAAACCCGATCACACATTCACCCACAAGCCCGAATATGTAATTAGTTCCAAAATCCGACCCCAAAATGAGGTATAAATCCCAATTATGCAAAAATCCCTAACTCTACCCAAATCTCTAATTTTCTACCGTTAAGAACATGATTTAGGCCTAGAAATCTAATGAGTGTTAATGGAAATTGAAGAAAATGAGTCTAAGATTATATACCTATGAATTTGTGGTGAAGTTCTCTTTCAAAATCGCCCAATTTGGAGTTTGGAAGAAGAAGTTATGAAATTTTGGTTTAATCCCGAGAGTGATGTTTACTGTTTAAAAATCGCTAGGCAAACCTTCATCACGTTCGCGATGGGTCTGCCGCGTCCGTGAAGAGCAGCCTTCCTTAGGCTTACGCGATCGCGAGTCCTCTTACGCGTTCGTGAAGGGTTGGCCCCCCTGACCTTCGCGTTCGCGGGCCCGTGCACGTGTTCGCGTAGAGGAACGATTACTTCCCAGACTAGCCCCCCCCCCCCCCATTTACGTTACGCGTTCACGGGACATGGGTCGCGTTCGCGTAGAGCAACTCCCCAGTGCTCCGCATTCGCGATCCCTACCTCGGGTTCGCATTGAACAAAATCCACCCCTTCCCATTTTCCCTTTTGTGATCGCGTGAAGGGCTTCGCGATCGCGAAGCACAGAGGGCCTGTGCATCAGAACAACAATTTCTACAATTTTTCACAAGTTCAAAACCTTCCAAAACCCATTCGAAACTCACCCGAGCCCTCGGGGCTCCAAACCAAATATGCATACTAACTCAAAAACATCATATGAACCTATCCGTACGATCAAATTGCCAAAATAACCTCTTAACCAACAAATTTAGCATAGAAATCTAATAAAAATCTCAAAACTTTCAAAGTATCAACTTTCACAACTACTGGTCTGAATCACCTCAAACGTCTTCTGTTTCTTACCAAATTTCATAGACTCGTCATAAATCACATATAAGACATGTACCGGGCTCCGAAACCAAAATACGGGCCCGATACCATCAAATTTTAAACGCATTTCATTTCCAAAACTCATAAATAATTCCAGAAAATAATTTTCTTTACAAATTCATTTCTCGGGCTTGGGAGCTCGGAATTTGATTCCAGGCATACGCCCAAGTCCCATATTTTCCTACGGACCCTCCGGGACCGTCAAATCATGGGTCCGGGTCTGTTTACTCAAAATGTTGACCGAAATCAACTTTAATCCATTTTAAAGGCAAAAATCATCATTTTCTCAGATTTTCACATAATGGCTTTTCGGCTACGCGTCTGGACTGCGCACACAAATCGAGGTGATGCTGAAAGAGGCTTTTAAGGTCTCAGAATGCAGAATTTATTTCTAAAATAAGGGATGACCTTAGTTTGATGGGTAGAAAAGTAAATGAGTAGGCAAAGATAAATTATTATACCCCATATTTTCGTACGTGAAAGTACGTCATAAGTAAATTAATGAAAGCTCGGAAATAAGATGTTACATCCCGCATTTTCGTACGTTAAAGTTTCATCGTAAGTTAATCGACGTAAGTTCAGGAATGAGATTATTTTGGGATTATAAGTATTACGCTATTTCAAACAAGTGATAAGTAAATTTGTGAAGGTGCGAGGGTAAGCGAATAGAAGGAAATGAGTTTCGTCGAAGTTTGACATTTTGGAATAAAAAACGGTCTGAGCTATAATACCCGGTATTATGCACTAATGCCATACAAAGTACTACATGATCATGATAGTGAGGTGTATAAAGTGTGTTAAAAGTGAATAGTAGTTTAAGTAATTTGAGATAATTCTTAATTATGCATTTTTAAGTGGGAGATTAACTTCTAAATTAAATTTTGTGAATAATTATTTGGATAATTGTTAGGGGGACAACATCCACGTGTGATTTATGAAGATATGACAACAAATCACCCCAAGCTAATGACTCCTAAGTTATTATGGTAAGGTGGCCTAATTAGGGGCCTTTAGGCAAGGATTAAATCATGAAAAATTGGTATCCTATAACAACCCATAATAGGAATTGACAATTTTTTAGCCTCGCATTAGGTTTGGCAAAGATAGCCTCAAATAATTGGCATTATATAGCCAAATCCTAAAAAAACTTACTCTTTTTTATATTCTCTCTCAAAAAAAAACTACACGCTTATTTTGGCTTCTCTCCCCCTTTCTCTCCTTGTATTTCTTCTTCTATCTCTTCTCTTTTGCTCTCATAGTTTAGCAAAAATTCTTGCAAATTATGCAAAAAAAAAAATCAGTAGGATGAAAAGGTAAGGTTGATCTCACATAAGAGAAAATCAGAAGCAAAAACTAAGAGAGAAAATATATTTCAACTTTGTTTTTCTTCTCTCTTTTTTTTTGTTGGATTGAATGAGTGAGTATGATTGAAATTGGATGAAAATTATACAGAATTTGAGCAACATTAGCAAAAACTAAGAGAGAAAAAATATATTTCAACTTTGTTTTTCTTCTCTCTTCCTTTTTTTGGTTGGATTGAATGAGTGAGTGTGATTGAAATTGGTTGAAAATACCTAAACAAAACTATATACAAAATTTGAGCAAGATTATAAGTGATTTAGACTGGTTTCAACCAAAAAAATCCAACTACGGCATGTGTATATCACATTGTATATTGTGTACATCAATGTATATCAAACACAAGTTTTTAAGGATGTCTGTGTATATCGGTATACAACACAATTATTTTTATGGACGCCCGTATATATCACATTTTATATCGTATATATAACACAAATTTTCATGGATATACACAGATACACATAAGTCGTCTTGGACTTGAGTTTTCAATCTGAAATATGTTATACAAAGAAGAAAAATATAATTTTAATAATTATTTTTATATACACATTATTATTATGTTATACACTGTGATATACAAATAATATTATTATTAATTATTGATAAAAAAGGAAAATAAACTTTTGATATAGCATGTTATAAGCAAGTTCTAAAATATAAAAATAATAAATATAATTGTGGGAGTAAATAATATTTTAGAATACAAAAAAAATTAATTTTTGATGTACACAAAGAAGAAAAATGAACTTATATATTTATTTTGGTATACATATGTCCGATGTACTATACACCATGATATACAAATAATACAATATTTTTATTGTGATATACATTGATATAAAGACAACAATAACTATATATATAATTTTATATTATTGATATACAAAGAATAATATTATTTATATATAAAGAATGAATATAAAATTTTAATATACATGTTGGTATAGACAAAGAAAAAAAAGTTGTGATATACATATTATTATTGTGATATACATTTATTGGCTATTTGATGCTAATATCTATAACTAGGACTATTTTCTGCCAATTATATGAGTATGTTGTTATACCATGCCAAACCATATATATAATTTTATATTATTGATATACAAAGAATGAAAATAAAATTTTATATTGGTATAGATATAGAAGAAAAAAAAGTTGTGATATACATATTATTATTGTGATATACATTTATTGGCTATTTGATACCAATATCTATAACTAGGGCTATTTTCTGCCAATTATATGAGTATATTGTTATATCATGCCAAAACCCCATTAGTCATCCTAGTGGGGCCCACACCTAAAGATTAAAAATAACCTCTTTAATTCACCAAAATGAATTGCTCGCCTCTACTAATTTAAGAGAGAAAGCTTCAGCAAAGATGTTGATTGGCAACGCAATTGCTTCAAACGTTCCATACAAAGATTATTTAATACTATAGCAACGTGGGATTTGCGATTCTAAGGGAGTACGATGCAATCTTTCTCAAAGAATATCATACGAATTTTCCCATACTTCGATCCGCCTTTACATGTCTTGTCGCAATCAACGTGTGTTAGAGGGATTGTCAAGAGAATCGGTTCAGGTATGTTAAGGCTATCCCTTCTTTCTTTCTGGCATGATTCATACGATACAAATGAAACGAGCAAATGCACAACTTCCGTAAATGACTCTATTCATAGAAATGCTAGAGACGCTTATGTTCTTGATTCTCCATGTGTCCTATCATTCTGTCATCTGTTCATGGGTCTCAGAAAATACATAAGTTGATAGATTTTACTTCATGATATTAATTAAAGGCATAATGGTCTTTTGACATTCCGAAAGATTTTATTGACGTACTTCTCATGCATTGTATTCATTTATACATTTACATTGAACCATGACCAGACGGCATTATATACGCGTATATATGAACATATATGTATATGGGATATAGGAAAAGGTTACGGTGTTATATACGCACCACCACCTGATCAGCCGGTATACGTGTTTAACCAAAAAATAGAATTTTAGTCAAAGCTAGAATTTAGAAGAACACGGGTTACTGATAATCGAAAGAATATAGAAATTGGCTTTCAACAATAACAAGATGAGCAGAAGAAAGCAAAGTAAATCAGTATATTCTAATAGTCTTCCTTTTTCGTCCTTACAAAAGCATTCTCCCTTTTATAATGGTTTTCTTGGAGATATGTGTATTTCCTTTGTCTTAATAAGGCAATTATGGGTAATAAATGACAATAAAAGAAATGTTACTCAATCATTTATATTAAATACAAATTCTCTAACGTACTCAGTATTTAATGTATGTTAAATACTGAATTTGGACTCTCATGCGTTGTCAGATTCATTTCCTTGATTCTTCTTGATCTTTGAGCTTTAAATGACTTAAACAGGTGCGGGCGCCGAACTATTTAAATAACTGTCCGTGCCTCTTTCATCACCTTCTCTCGTATCTGTTGTTGCTCGTGCCTCTTGGCTAATTATAACTCTTTGACCATTTGACTAATCCACGTGTCTTGACACGTCACCTCCAATATGCAAACTTTAATTTTACCCAATACAGATAGTCCCCCCACTTTCCATTTATTTATCAATTAAATATTTGGGAAGTGGATTTCATTAAAAAAGGAATTTATGTCATCATTAATGCTGCGACAACATTGACGCTTCACTTGTCTCTTCTATTAAATGCTCTATACACGTGTCATTCTCCCATCGGTTCTGCAGTTTTGCAGCCTTTTTTCAAGTCTTTTACAGCTCCACTATTCACGAAGAGCTAGTTGCCTTTATTACAAGCTTTCCATCATTTACACTTCTTGCCTTTGACGGTCGTTTTCTCACATAAATATAACATTTTTCTCTTGTCCTCCTCTTCATAAAGTTTTATTGAATACTTTATTCTTCGATATTGTTCACTTCTTCCTTAATTCAACCTTCTTCATCATGTCTTCTTCAAACCCTAACCCTAGAAGAGTTCATATCCTGGATAACTTCCCCAATGCCCCTGTTAGACATAGAAGGGGTAGGGGTGGAAGACTCCATAGTTTAGGATTTGCCCGTGGCTGAAGCTCCCGAAACTGATGTAGCCTTGGCTCAAGTTCCTGAAGTTGAAGCTACCGTGGATCAAGCTCCCGAAGGTGAAGCTTCCGTGACTCTTGCTCACCTCATCGAGCCTGCTGTTTCAAGTCAAGTTGACACCGTGCTTGTGGCTGCTCCTTCTGATATTGGCACCGTTACTTCTGATGCTCCTGCCTCCCAGTGACCAGTTTTTATAACTTAACTTGTTTTTTGTTTTTTTTTTTCTTTTTGGAAGATAATGATCAAACCCTTAGTTTGTTTTTAAGGGTTTTTAGAAGGAAAAAGTCCCCAGTTCTTATTATGGGGCATCTAAATAAAACAATTTTGATGACTAAGTTTATACTTAGTCTTTAGATTTTAAATATACTAAGAAGTTTTTATTACTTCTATTCTTGCCTTTTATTTTTAAGGACTTAAAGAATAACTTGCATTTTTATCCTTTGAAAATGCTCTATGATTAATCTCATGACTTAATAACATGAGTTTTATAAAAGAGGGCCCTTTTATATTTTCGACACTTAATGAAGAAGACGTCTCAACTTCATAATGGTGTTATAATACGATGAAAGGAATAGGAACACACATGTTTTGTTTGAAATAACTTTGACAGGTTTTTATTTATGAACCTTGACAAGTTTTTGAATAATACTTTACATGTATTTGGATTACATCTATAGCTTTCTCGTAACTGTTTTTCTTATAACAGATTTTTACAAAAGAAAAATAATACACACAAGGTTTTTCCTTATAACCCATTTTAGTACATAGTCATTACCCTAACTCCATGTATTAGGAAGGGTTTGAGAAGTGACTTCGTTGTTCTCATGAGAAAGAACACTATGATGAATGCCATAGCTCTTCATTGTCTTAATGGGAAAAAACACTATGGTGAATGCTATGAATGACGTAACTTACGTCTTCTTTGCTTGATTTTTACACTTATGTATGTGTATATTATGTAGTCCCCCAAGTGTTTGAGCGTTGAAGATTGAAGCCTCGAGCACTTGTTTGTTCCTCTCATCTTGGTTCGTTTCCTGAAAAGGAAAAACATACGAGACTCGGAGGGACGATTATAGATGAAGACTGCATAACCCATTTTCGTTTCTATCAGAATAATTGTAACCCTAGGCCAGGAATTTTAGGTTACTCCGTGTGCCTTACAGGTCGTGACTCATCATTTAGTATAGCTTTTTGCCTATCATCTAAAATCGTTAGTAAAATTAATAATTCAAACATGAAATTTAAAATGGTTATACCTGACCGTGGGTTTTCCTTAGAAATAGTATCTCTTCAAATGAACAACATTCCAATGTGAAGGCAGTATCTTGCCATCCATTGTTTCCAGTTCATACGCTCCCTTTCCTGCAACATCACTAATTCTGTAGGGTCCTTCCCATGTTGGACTTAATTTCCCTGAGTTAGTTACCTTTGTAGATTGAAAGACCTTTTTAAGCACGAAGTCCCTAATTTTGAAGAATCTGAGGTGCGCTTTTCGATTGTAATATCGTTCAATGACTTGCTTTTGTGCTGCCATCCTTATTAATGCAGCTTCTCTTCTTCCCTCGAGTAAATCAAGATTGACCCGCATCTCTTCGCTATTAGACTCCTCCGTTGCCTGCATGAACCGTGTGCTCGGCTCTCCTATCTCAACTGGAATCAAGGCTTTGGCTCCGTAAACCAACGAGAATGGTGTTTTGCCCGTACTTGTTTTAGCAGTTGTTCGATATGCCCATAAAACCCCAGGTAATACTTCAGGCCAGTTACCTTTTGCTTCTTGTAAATGCTTCTTCAAATTGTTAATGATAACCTTGTTTGTTGACTCTGCCTGTCCATTACCCGCTGGATGGTATGGTGTTGACGTAATCCTTTTAATTTGCCAGCTTTGAAAAAATTCCGTGATCTAAGCTCCAATAAATTGAGGGCCATTATCACATACGATCTCCATTGGCACGCCGAATCGACATATGATATTTGGCCAAATAAAATCTCTAACTTCTTTTTCTCGCACCTGTTTGAATGCACCTGCCTCTACCCATTTAGTAAAATAATCAGTGAGAACAAGTAAAAATTTTACCTGTCCTTTTGCTTGTGGTAATGGACCCACAATGTCCATCCCCCATTTCATAAATGGCCATGGTGCAAAGACCAGATGTAACAATTCCGCATGTCTGTGTATATTGTTACCGTACCTTTGGCATTTATCACATTTAGCCACGAAACTTTCTGCCTCCTCTTCCATTTTGGGCCAGTAATAACCTGCCCTAATCAAGGTTCTCACCAGTGATCTTCCACCTGCGTGATTCCCGCAATGACCCTCATGTATTTCTCTCATTACGTACTCTGTTTGCGCAGGTCCAAGACATCTTGCTAATGGACCACCAAACATTTTACGATACAAATTGCCTTGTTTTAAGCAGTACCGAGTAGCTTTTCTTCGAAGCGCACAAGCCTTTTTCTTGTCATTAGGAATAGTACCATATTGCAAAAAAGCCACAATTTTGTTCCTCCAATCCCAAGTTAAATTATTAAAATTTACCTCGTTGATATCAGGATCAAGAACTGAATGAAATAAATGTATCATTGAGGCATTTGCATCGTTTGCCACGTCGGCCGCGGATGCGAGATTAGCTAGGGTGTCTGCTTCAAGATTTTCGTCCCTGGGTATTTGTCTAATTTTCCAATCTTGAAATTGTTTTATCAATTCCTGTACCTTTTCTAAATACTGCTGCATCCTTGCTTCCCTGGCTGTATAAGTCTCCAGCATTTGATTAACTACGAGTTGTGAATAACTCTTGGTTATAATCTGATTTATACCAAGTTCCCGTGCCAGTTCTAAACCTACAATCATAGCCTCATATTCTGCCTCATTGTTAGATATGGAATGACATTTAATAGCTTGCCGAATGGTTTCACCCGTAGGTGGTACCAATACTATCCCCAAACCTGCTCCTCTCACGTTAGATGAGCCATCAGTGAATAAAGTCCAAGTTCCTGGGTTGGCTCCATTGAACACCAGTAATTCTCTTTCTGCTTCTAACTATATTCCTGACTAAAATCAGCCACGAAATCAACTAATACTTGCGATTTTATAGCAGTTCTAGGTTGGTATGCAATTTAGTATTCACTTAACTCTATTGTCCACTTAGCTAACCTACCTGATAATTCATGCTTATGTAGTATGTTACGTAAAGTGTAGGTAGTTACCACAACGAAAGGATGACATTGAAAGCAAGGTCTTAACTTCCTAGATGCCATGATTAACGCAAGTGCAAGTTTTTCTAACTGAGGATACCTCGTTTCTGCATCTAACAAAGATTTACTTACGTAATAGATATGTGATTGTTTACCTTGATCTTCTCGGACCAGAACAACACTTACCGCCACCTCCGAAATAGCAAGGTATAGGAGTAGCTTTTCCCCAGCCTTTGGTTTTGCCAATAGAGGCGGATTTGATAAGTATGTTTTCAATTTCCTAAGTGCTTGTTGGCATTCCTCATTCCATTCAAAATGATCCTGCTTCTTAAGAGATGAGAAGAATTTGAAACATTTTTCTGATGATTTTGATATGAATCTTCCCAAAGCCGCAATTCTCCCTGTTAACCTTTGAACTTCTTTTTTGTTTGTAAGTATATCAGGGATTTCTTCAATGGGTTTAATCTGAGTAGGATTCACTTAAATTTCACGGTTAGAAATGAGAAAATCCAAAAAACTTACCTGATGTAACGCCAAATGCACATTTTTCGGGATTTAACTTCATATTATATTTACGCAGAATTGAAAATGTGTCAGACAAGTGTGATATGTGATTTTTTGAGTGGTGAGTTTTAACAAGCATATCATCTATATATACCTCCATTGTCTTTCCTAAATATTCCTGAAACATTTTGGTAACTAACCTCTGGTACGTTGCACCTGCATTCTTTAGACCAAAGGGCATTACTTTATAATAATAAGTCCCCCTGTCTGTTATGAATGAAATATTTTCTTCATCTGCCGGACCCATTTTAATCTGATTTTATCCTGAATATGCATCTAGAAAACTTAACAATTCATGACCTGCAGTTGCATCAAACAATTGATCTATGTGTGGTAGTGGAAAAGAATCTTTAGGGAAGGCTTTGTTAAGATCTGTATAATCCACACAAACCCGCCACTTACCATTTTTCTTTGGAACCACAACAGTATTAGCTAACCAGTTAGGATACTTTACCTCTCGAATGGAACCAATTTTTAGCAATTTTTGGACTTCTTCTTGAATCACCCGATTCTTGAAAATTCTCTGCTTTCTTTTCTTTTGCTTCATAGGAGGATATGACAGATCTTCATTTAGTTTATGAGTCATCACCTCCGGTGGTATTCCTGTCATGTCGGAGTGGGACCAAGCAAAACAGTCCATGTTAGTTTTTAAAAATTCGATTAACTTACCTTTCATTCCTTGGTCAAGATTAGCCCCGACATAGACTTTTTTATCAGGCCACTGAGCAAACAACACGACAGGTTCTAATTCCTCTATCATTGTTTTGATGTCTTCATTATCTTATGGTTCTTGAATGGTATCAGGTCTTGAGTCTACATATGTTCGCACTTGTTCAGTTGAGGTCTGTGTTATGGTGTCCTCAACTGCCTTCTGTGATTGCTATTTGCCTTCATTTCTCGTGCTTGTATCTGCAATGGAATTAATAGCCCTGGATGTATGTTGATCTCCGTGAATTTGACAAATCCCCATGGCGATGGGAATTTGATAACTTGATGCAAGGTTGAAAGAACAACATCCATTTCATGGATCCATGGTCTCCCCAGAATCATGTTGTAAGTCATCTCCATGTCTACTACCTGAAACTTTGTATCTTTGACGACCCCTTCAGCAAAAGTGGTGAGTGTTACTTCTCCTTTTGTGACGACACTGGAATTATCGAATCCAGATAGAGTATGCGCCTTTGGTATTACTCCATCTTCAGCTTGCATCTCACGTAGCACTCTTAGCAAAATAATGTTCACGGAACTACCTGGATCAATCAAAACTCGTTTCACATTAGTATCATGCACAATTAAAGATATTACCAATGCATCGTTATGAGGGATTAATATGCCATCTGTATCTGCATCATTGAATGTAATATTTCCTTCTTCTAGAACATGTCGCACCCATTTCTCTTGGGTAATAGTTATTTTGGAAGTTTTGTTAGCCGCAGTATATGACACACCATTGATGCCTTCACCCCCACTTATAACGTTAATTGTTCTTTTGGGAGAGGGGGGCTTTTGAGGCTCCTGCCTGTTTTTCATATAAGCTTGCTTGCCTTTCTCACTGAATAACTCGGTGAGATATCCTTGTTTTAATAAATGATCAACCTCATTTTGTAAAAATCTACAATCTGTTGTTTTATGTCCATGGTCATTATGGAACTCGCACCAATGGTCAGGGTTGCACCTGTTTGGATTCGACCTCATTTCCTTTGGCCATCGAACCGTATCTCCCATACTTCTCAAAACGGCTACGAGCTCAGAAGTGCTGACGTTAAAGTTGTAACCTCCAAACCTCGCTTTTAGACTTTTATCTCCTGTGACTCATAACGGTTTCGCTCGTTCCTGAATCTTGATGAGGAACCTGCTTCTCTGTTCCTTGGTTTGCGATCGTGCCTTTGGTCGTCTTGTTTTGATCATGAGTCTTTTCCCGCATGTCCCATATAAGGCTTGTACCTATTTTTACTGGACCTTTTGTCGGTCTCTGCCTGTCTCGGACGTATATTTTCTTCTTTTTGAGATCGTGGCACAGTATCTTCCTCAATCCTCAACTTCGTACTATACCTGTTGTAAACATCATTCCACGTTGTAGTTGGGAATTCATGAAGGCTTTCCTTGAGCCTCCTCGTAGCTTCCGAACTTTTTTCATTCAAATTGCTTGTAAAGGCTATAGCTGCCCAGTTGTCAGGTACATGCGGCAATGTCATTCTTTCACGTTGAAATCTATCCACGAACTCTCTAAGCAATTCTGAATCTCCCTGCTTGATTTTGAAAATATCCTCCATTCTTTTTTCCACTTTTTGAGCTCCCGAGTGTGCTTTGATGAAAGAATCTGCAAGCTCGATAAAAGAATTTATAGAATTTTTAGGTAGAAGAGAATACCCTGTTAGTGCTCCTTTGGTGAGTGTTTCACCAAATTTCTTAACTAGAACCGATTCAATCTCCTGCTTAGTCAAATAGTTGCCCTTTACACCCATTGTGAAGGCAGTCACGTGGTCTCGTGGATCTGTTGTTCCATCATACTTTGGAATATCAGGCATTTTGAACTTTTTTAGGATTGGGAGCGGAGAAGCACTATGCTTCCAGGGTTGTTGTGAATACCTATCCATGTCTACCCCCTTGATTATAGGTGGCACCCCAGGTATCTGCTCTATGCGTTCATTTTGCTCCTTGAGCTATTTCTGCAAGGTTAGTACTAAAGTTTGCAAATCAGAATTAATTGCATTACCTGGTTCTCCCTTCTGTGAGTTATTGGGGGTTCCACCACTCCCTGAGTTAACGAGCCCAGAACGAGGGTTTTCTATAGTGTTATTATTTGGAGTAGGTGCAGGTGTTGCAACAGGTAACCGGTTAACAAGTGCCGCAACGGCTCTGTTAACCTGAGCAGTAATTAATTTCTGCAAAGCTTCATCAGCGGTTTCCATGTTTTGAAATTGAGCATACTCGTTTGTTTGAGATTCATCAGGAGAACCCTCATGAGATTATCGTGGAGAGTCTTGCGGAGCAGGAACTTGAATGTTGATATTTAGTGGATCCCCCTGACTTTGTTGGTTTTTCTTGGTTTCCTTGAGTATTGATATCGTTAGTCGACATAGTTGATGAAACAAGGAAGGTTAGGTGAAAAGAAAATAGATTATCAGATTCCTGGTAATGGAACCAATTTGTTTAACCAAAAAATAAAATTTTAGTCAAAGCTAGAATTTAGAAGAACACGGGTTACTGATAATCGAAAGAATGTAGAAATTGGCTTTCAACAATAACAAGATGAGCAGAAGAAAGCAAAGTAAATCAGTATATTCCAATAGTCTTCCTTTTTCGTCCTTACAAAAGCATTCTCCCTTTTATAATGGTTTTCTTGGAGATATGTGTATTTCCTTTGTCTTAATAAGGCAATTATGGGTAATAAATGACAATAAAAGAAACGTTACTCAATCATTTATATTAAATACAAATTCTCTAACGTACTCAGTATTTATTGTATGTTAAATACTGAATTTGGACTCTCATGCGTTGTTAGATTCATTTCCTTGATTCTTCTTGATCTTTGAGCTTTAAATGACTTAAACAAGTGCGGGCGCCGAACTATTTAAATAACTGCCCGTGCCTCTTTCATCACCTTCTCCCGTATCTATTGTTGCTCGTGCCTCTTGGATAAGAGTATGATACGAAAAGATACGTTACGTTGGTATTCGATTAAGTAACGTACCGGGTGCCCGTCGCGGCCTATCCATTTGAGTCGTGACATAAATAGTTTTGCTTTTGTGGATAATTTTGACATTTTCCCATAAAATAAACCATAAGATTAACTATAGGGTTACCTTGAGTTTAGCAAAACTAAAACTTGAAAATAGCCGGCCAAAACCAAATTTCTCATTTCAAAGATTTTTAAAAGTTTCCAAATATCAAAACTGATGAATCTAACTTTTGAATATGAAACCATCAAGAAAATTAAAGTGAGAAAGAAAAATAGAAACTAAGCAAAAGCAGGCAAGAATGACGATGGTGAAACATATTGCAAAACGCCATTTGGCACCTAAGTATGTCCATTTTTATATTTGTGTAGGAGAGTATTAGCTATCAAAATGTTCTATCCGACTGCTACATTGCCATAGAATTTCTACTAGAATCTAAACTTAAGTACTTCATTTCTAATTCTAGTAGGAGCCCTTACACTACAAACACAGGTAATATTTCTAGCTATAGTTTCACCATTTCTATGCACTTTCTCAAAGATTCTCATATTTTTTTCAATCCAAATACTGTGAAATTCTGTGTATATCAGCTTGAAGATCTATGCAGCTTGAGACTTCCCCTTGGATCTGTTGATATCTCTTGCTAATATTGGTGCCATCTCCCTGCATTAGTAGGTCAACTTTGTGCCCATTGAAGCACTCTATGCCACACTCTTTTGGAAAACTCACAATCCAGAAAAAGATGTTCTTTAGTTTCATCAGAGCTTTGGTACAGCAGGCATTGAGCATTTATCTCTAATCCCCATTTGGCTAACCTTTTAGCAGTCAGTAGTCTGCCATGCATCTGTAGCCATAAAGTAAATCTAGCTTTTGGTCGGGAAGCATTGGAGAACATCATGCATTTCCATGGTACTCTAGGATCATCCCCCAGCAGTTATGTGTATATTTTTGCCTTGTGATATTCTTTCCAGCTTTAAAATTGCAATGAACTTCTTCTAGTGTAGACCTTGCTTCCATAATATTCCTGATAATCTGTGGGGTCCACCCCACATTTTAAGGAAGTTGTTTTCTTCCTTTCTTCTTCATTTTCAAAGTTGGCAGAAGCAGGCAACCCACGTTTCTCATTTTTCTGTCAAAAATGACAGGCTGTAGAAGTTGAAAGGTCAAGGTTGGTAGGCATATTTTGCCTATAAAATGAGAGCTTCGACTCTCATTCTTTTATCACAATCTCAGAGGAAAATATATCTGAGAGCTAGAAAGAAAGAGTGAGGTTTCACAGACAGGGTATAAGAAAATAGTCTGTGAAGAAAATAGAGAGTGTGAGCAATATTGTAGTGAGGTGAAATATCAAAAGAGGGTTATTTCTTTTGAGTATTGTAGTGGTCTTTATAGTATTTTACTTGGGCCTACAAAGTGTAAATTCCTTACTATAGTGATATCAGTTGCTCCTCTCGGGGTCATGATTTTTCCCTTATTCAGAAGGGTTTTCCACGTAAAAATCTTGGTGTCATTGTTACTCTTTTATTCTTGTTAATTACCGTGTCTCGGTGCTACATTATTATTCCGCTTTTATTACCGTGAATATCATTTTGGTAGGGGGTTTATTCCCAACAACTGGTATCCGAGCACAGGTTCTGCTCATTCACTGAAATACTATTCACTGTCAGTAGTACTATACTTGGTGAAAAATAAAAATGTCCGGAGTAAAGTACGAGGTAGAAAAATTCAACGGAGATAACGGTTTCTCAACATGGCAAAGAAGGATGAGAGATCTGCTCATCCAACAAGGATTACACAAGGTTCTAGATATTGATTCCAAAAAGCCTGATACCATGAAAGCTGAGGATTGGGCTGACTTGGATGAAAGAGCTGCTAGTGCAATCAGGTTGCACTTATCAGATAATATGGTAAATAACATCATTGACGAAGACACTGGACGTGGAATTTGGACAAGGTTGGAAAGCCTATACATGTCCAAAATGCTGACAAATAAATTGTACCTGAAGAAGAAGTTATACGCCCTACACATGAGTGAAGGTACGAATTTTTTGTCACATTTAAATTTGTTTAACGGACTAATCACACAGCTTGCTAATCTCGGAGTGAAAATCGAGAAAGAAGATAAAGCCATCTTGCTATTGAACTCATTGCCATCTTCGTACGATAATTTGGCAACAACTATCCTGCACGGTAAGACTACTATTGAGTTGAAAGATGTCATACCGGCTCTTCTACTCAATGAGAAGATGAGAAAGAAGCCTGAAAATCAAGGACATGCTCTCATCACAGAAGGTAGAGGCAGGAGTTATCAAAGGAGTTCGAGCAACTATAGTAGATCCAGAGCTCATGGGAAGTCAAAGAACCGATCTAAATCAAGAGCCAAAAATTGCTACAACTGTGATCAACCAGGTCACTTCAAAAGAGATTGCCCAAATCCAAGGAAGGGCAAAGGTGAAACCAGTGGCCAGAAGAATGACGACAACACAGCCGCAATGGTGCAAAATAATGATAATGTTGTCCTCTTTATAAATGAGGAAGAGGAATGCATGCACCTATCAGGTCCAGAGTCGGAATGGGTGGTTGACACAGTGGCATCTTACCATGCCACACTGGTAAGAGATATTTTTTGCAGATATGTAGCAGGTGATTTCGGCACAGTGAAAATGGGTAACACAAGTTACTCAAAGATTGCAGGGATTGGTGACATTTGTATCAAGACAAATGTCGGATGCACATTGGTTCTAAAGGATGTGCGGCATGTACCTGATTTGCGGATGAACTTGATCTCGGGAATTGCTTTAGACCGAGATAGATACGAGAACTATTTTACGAATCAAAAGTGGAGACTCACTAAGGGATCATTGGTGATTGCAAAGGGAGTTTCTCGTGGCACGTTTTACAGGACAAATACAGAAATATGCTAAGGTGAATTGAACGCAGTACAAGATGAGATTTCTGCAGATTTGTGGCACAAAAGAATGGGTCATATGAGCGAGAAGGGATTGCAGATTCTTGCCAAGAAATCACTCATTTCTTATGCCAAAGGTACAACGGTAAAACCTTGTGACTACTGTTTATTTGGTAAGCAGCATAGAGTCTCATTTCAGACATCGTCTGAAAGAAAATTGAATATACTTGATTTAGTATATTCTGATGTTTGCGGCCCAATGGAAATTGAATCAATGGGCGGTAACAAATATTTTGTTACTTTTATTGATGATGCTTCACGAAAATTATGGGTTTATATTTTGAAAACCAAAGATCAGGTGTTTCAAGTTTTCCAGAAGTTTCATGCTCTAGTAGAAAGGGAGACGGGTCGAAAGCTAAAGCGTCTCCGAAGTGACAATGGAGGTGAGTACACTTCAAGGGAATTTGAAGAGTATTGTTCAAGTCATGGGATCAGACATGAAAAGACAGTTCCTGGAACCCCACAGCACAATGGCGTAGCCGAGAGGATGAACCGCACCATTGTGGAGAAGGTGAGAAGCATGCTCAGAATGGCTAAACTGCCTAAGTCATTCTGGGGTGAAGCAGTTCAGACAGCCTGTTACCTGATCAATAGGAGTCCATCAGTTCCGTTGGCGTTTGAAATCCCAGAGAGAGTTTGGACCAACAAGGAGGTGTCCTACTCGCATCTGAAGGTGTTCGGTTGCAGAGCTTTTGCACATGTACCAAAAGAGCAGAGAACAAAGCTGGATGATAAATCTGTTCCCTGCATATTTATCGGATATGGAGATGAAGAGTTCGGGTACAGACTGTGGGATCCTGTAAAGAAGAAGGTCATCAGAAGCAGAGATGTAGTCTTCCGAGAAAGTGAAGTTGGAACTGCTGCTGATATGTCAGAAAAGGCGAAGAATGGTATAATTCCTAACTTTGTTACTATTCCTTCTACTTCTAACAATCCCACAAGTGCAGAAAGTACGACCGACGAGGTTGCCGAGCAGGGGGAGCAACCTGGTGAGGTTATTGAGCAGGGGGAGCAACTTGATGAAGGTGTCGAGGAAGTGGAGCACCCCACTCAGGGAGAAGAACAACCTCAACCTCTGAGGAGATCAGAGAGGCCAAGGGTAGAGTCATGCAGGTACCCTTCCACAGAGTATGTCCTCATCAGTGATGAGGGGGAGCCAGAAAGTCTTAAGGAGGTGTTGTCCCATCCAGAAAAGAACCAGTGGATGAAAGCTATGCAAGAAGAGATGGAATCTCTACAGAAAAATGGCACATACAAGCTGGTTGAACTTCCAAAGGGTAAAAGACCACTCAAATGCAAATGGGTCTTTAAACTCAAGAAAGATGGAAATGGCAAGCTGGTCAGATACAAAGCTCGATTGGTGGTTAAAGGCTTCGAACAAAAGAAAGGTATTGATTTTGACGAAATTTTCTCACCTGTTGTCAAAATGACTTCTATTCGAACAATTTTGAGCTTAGCAGCTAGCCTAGATCTTGAAGTGGAGCAGTTGGATGTGAAAACTGCATTTCTTCATGGAGATTTGGAAGAGGAGATTTATATGGAGCAGCCAGAAGGATTTGAAGTAGCTGGAAAGAAACACATGGTGTGCAAATTGAATAAGAGTCTTTATGGATTGAAGCAGGCACCAAGGCAGTGGTACATGAAGTTTGACTCATTCATGAAAAGTCAAACATACCTAAAGACCTATTCTGATCCATGTGTATACTTCAAAAGATTTTCTGAGAATAACTTTATTATATTGTTGTTGTATGTGGATGACATGTTAATTGTAGGAAAAGACAAGGGGTTGATAGCAAAGTTGAAAGGAGATCTGTCCAAGTCATTTGATATGAAGGACTTGGGCCCAGCACAACAAATTCTAGGGATGAAGATAGTTCGAGAGAGAACAAGTAGAAAGTTGTGGCTATCTCAGGAGAAGTACATTGAACGTGTACTAGAACGCTTCAACATGAAGAATGCTAAGCCAGACAGCACACCTCTTGCTGGTCATCTAAAGTTGAGTAAGAAGATGTGTCCTACAACAGTGGAGGAGAAAGGGAACATGGCTAAAGTTCCTTATTCTTCAGCAGTCGGAAGCTTAATGTATGCAATGGTATGCACTAGACCTGATATTGCTCACAATGTTGGTGTTGTCAGTAGGTTTCTTGAAAATCCTGGAAAGGAACATTGGGAAGCAGTCAAGTGGATACTTAGGTACCTGAGAGGTACCACGAGAGATAGTTTGTGCTTTGGAGGATCTGATCCAATCTTGAAAGGCTGTACAGATGCTGATATGGCAGGTGACATTAACAATAGAAAATCCACTACTGGATATTTGTTTACATTTTCAGGGGGAGCTCTATCATGGCAGTCTAAGTTGCAGAAGTGTGTTGCACTTTCAACAACTGAAGCAGAGTACATTGCCGCTACAGAAACTGGCAAGGAGATGATATGGCTCAAATGGTTCCTTCAAGAGCTTGGATTGCATCAGAAGGAGTATGTCGTCTATTGTGACAGTCAAAGTGCAATAGACCTTAGCAAGAACTTTATGTACCATGCAAGGACCAAACACATAGATGTGAGATATCATTGGATTCGTGAGCAGGTGAAGAACGAATCTTTACAGGTCAAAAAGATTCATACAAGTGAGAATCCTTCCGATATGTTGACCAAAGTGGTACCAAGAGACAAGTTTGAGCTATGCAAAGAACTTGTCCGCATACACTCAAACTAGAAACTGCGAAGTTACCTCCTTCGGGTGAATAGGACTGGAGGGGGAGATCTGTGGGTTCCAGCCCACATTTTAAAGATGTTGTTTTCTTCCTTTCTTCTTCATTTTCAAAGTTGGCAGAAGCAAGCAGCCCACGTTTCTCATTTTTCCGTCAAAAATGACAGGCTGCAGAAGTTTAAAGGTCAAGGTTGGTAGGCATATTTTGCCTATAAAATGAGAGCTTCGGCTCTCATTCTTTTATCACAATCTCAGAGGAAAATATATCTGAGAGATAGAAAGAAAGAGTGAGGTTTCACAGACAGGGTATAAGAAAATAGTCTGTGTTGAAAATAGAGAGTGTGAGCAATATTGTAGTGAGGTGAAATATCAAAATAGTGTTATTTCTTTTGAGTATTGTAGTGGTCTTTGTAGTATTTTACTCGGGCCTACAAAGTGTAAATTCCTTACTATAGTGATATCAGTTTCTCCTCTCGGGGTAGTGGTTTTTCCCTTATTCAGAAGGGTTTTCCACGTAAAAATGTTGGTGTCATTGTTACTCTTTTATTCTTGTTAATTACCGTATCTCGGTGCTACATTATTATTACGCTTTTATTATCGTGAATATCATTTTGGTAGGGGGTTTATTCCCAACAACTGGTATCAGAGCACAGGTTCTGCTCATTCACTGAAATACTATTCACTGTCGGTAGTACTATACTTGGTGAAAATTAAAAATGTCCGGAGTAAAGTACGAGGTAGAAAAATTCAACGGAGATAACGGTTTCTCAACATGGCAAAGAAGGATGAGAGATCTGCTCATCCAACAAGGATTACACAAGGTTCTAGATGTTGATTCCAAAAAGCCTGATACCGTGAAAGCTGAGGATTGGGCTGACTTGGATGAAAGAGCTGCTAGTGCAATCAGGTTGCACTTATTAGATGATATGGTAAATAACATCATTGATGAAGACACTGCACGTGGAATTTGGACAAGGTTGGAAAGCCTATACATGTCCAAAACGCTGACAAATAAATTGTACCTGAAGAAGCAGTTATACGCCCTACACATGAGTGAAGGTACGAATTTTTTGTCACATTTAAATGTGTTTAACGGACTAATCACACAGCTTGCCAACCTCGGAGTGAAAATCGAGGAAGAAGATAAAGCCATCTTGCTATTGAACTCGTTGCCATCTTCGTACGATAATTTGGCAACAACCATCCTGCACGGTAAGACTACTATTGAGTTGAAAGATGTCACATCGGCTCTTCTACTCAATGAGAAGATGAGAAAGAAGCCTGAAAATCAAGGACATGCTCTCATCACAGAAGGTAGAGGCAGGAGTTATCAAAAGAGTTCGATCAACTATGGTAGATCCAGAGCTCATGGGAAGTCAAAGAACCGATCTAAATCAAGAGCCAGAAATTGCTACAACTGTGATCAATCAGGTCACTTCAAAAGAGATTGCCCAAATCCAAGGAAGGGAAAAGGTGAAACCAGTGGTAAGAAGAATGACGACAACACAGCCGCCATGGTGCAAAATAATGATAATGTTGTCCTCTTTATAAATGAGGAAGAGGAATGCATGCACCTGTCAGGTCCAGAGTCGGAATGGGTGGTTGACACAGCGGCATCTCACCATGCCACACCGGTAAGAGATCTTTTTTGCAGATATGTAGCAGGTGATTTCGGCACAGTGAAAATGGGTAACACAAGTTACTCAAAGATTGCGGGGATTGGTGACATTTGTATCAAGACAAATGTCGGATGCACATTGGTTCTAAAGGATGTGCGGCATGTACCTGATTTGCGGATGAACTTGATCTCGGGAATTGCTTTAGACCGAGATGGATACGAGAACTATTTTGCGAATCAAAAGTGGAGACTCACTAAGGGATCATTGGTGATTGCAAAGGGAGTTGCTCGTGGCACGTTGTACAGGACAAATGCAGAAATATGCCAAGGTGAATTGAACGCGGCACAAGATGAGATTTCTGTAGATTTGTGGCACAAAAGAATGGGTCATATGAGCGAGAAGGGATTGCAGATTCTTGCCAAGAAATCACTCATTTCTTATGCCAAAGGTACAACGGTAAAACCTTGTGACTACTGTTTATTTGGTAAGCAGCATAGAGTCTCATTTCAGACATCGTCTGAAAGAAAATTGAATATACTTGATTTAGTATATTCTGATGTTTGCGGCCCAATGGAAATTGAATCAATGGGCGGTAACAAATATTTTGTTACTTTTATTGATGATGCTTCACGAAAATTATGGGTTTATATTTTGAAAACCAAAGATCAGGTGTTTCAAGTTTTCCAGAAGTTTCATGCTCTAGTAGAAAGGGAGACGGGTCGAAAGCTAAAGCGTCTCCGAAGTGACAATGGAGGTGAGTACACTTCAAGGGAATTTGAAGAGTATTGTTCAAGTCATGGGATCAGACATGAAAAGACAGTTCCTGGAACCCCACAGCACAATGGCGTAGCCGAGAGGATGAACCGCACCATTGTGGAGAAGGTGAGAAGCATGCTCAGAATGGCTAAACTGCCTAAGTCATTCTGGGGTGAAGCAGTTCAGACAGCCTGTTACCTGATCAATAGGAGTCCATCAGTTCCGTTGGCGTTTGAAATCCCAGAGAGAGTTTGGACCAACAAGGAGGTGTCCTACTCGCATCTGAAGGTGTTCGGTTGCAGAGCTTTTGCACATGTACCAAAAGAGCAGAGAACAAAGCTGGATGATAAATCTGTTCCCTGCATATTTATCGGATATGGAGATGAAGAGTTTGGGTACAGACTGTGGGATTCTGTAAAGAAGAAGGTCATCAGAAGCAGAGATGTAGTCTTCCGAGAAAGTGAAGTTGGAACTGCTGCTGATATGTCAGAAAAGGCGAAGAATGGTATAATTCCTAACTTTGTTACTATTCCTTCTACTTCTAACAATCCCACAAGTGCAGAAAGTACGACCGACGAGGTTGCCGAGCAGGGGGAGCAACCTGGTGAGGTTATTGAGCAGGGGGAGCAACTTGATGAAGGTGTCGAGGAAGTGGAGCACCCCACTCAGGGAGAAGAACAACCTCAACCTCTGAGGAGATCAGAGAGGCCAAGGGTAGAGTCATGCAGGTACCCTTCCACAGAGTATGTCCTCATCAGTGATGAGGGGGAGCCAGAAAGTCTTAAGGAGGTGTTGTCCCATCCAGAAAAGAACCAGTGGATGAAAGCTATGCAAGAAGAGATGGAATCTCTACAGAAAAATGGCACATACAAGCTGGTTGAACTTCCAAAGGGTAAAAGACCACTCAAATGCAAATGGGTCTTTAAACTCAAGAAAGATGGAAATGGCAAGCTGGTCAGATACAAAGCTCGATTGGTGGTTAAAGGCTTCGAACAAAAGAAAGGTATTGATTTTGACGAAATTTTCTCACCTGTTGTCAAAATGACTTCTATTCGAACAATTTTGAGCTTAGCAGCTAGCCTAGATCTTGAAGTGGAGCAGTTGGATGTGAAAACTGCATTTCTTCATGGAGATTTGGAAGAGGAGATTTATATGGAGCAGCCAGAAGGATTTGAAGTAGCTGGAAAGAAACACATGGTGTGCAAATTGAATAAGAGTCTTTATGGATTGAAGCAGGCACCAAGGCAGTGGTACATGAAGTTTGACTCATTCATGAAAAGTCAAACATACCTAAAGACCTATTCTGATCCATGTGTATACTTCAAAAGATTTTCTGAGAATAACTTTATTATATTGTTGTTGTATGTGGATGACATGTTAATTGTAGGAAAAGACAAGGGGTTGATAGCAAAGTTGAAAGGAGATCTGTCCAAGTCATTTGATATGAAGGACTTGGGCCCAGCACAACAAATTCTAGGGATGAAGATAGTTCGAGAGAGAACAAGTAGAAAGTTGTGGCTATCTCAGGAGAAGTACATTGAACGTGTACTAGAACGCTTCAACATGAAGAATGCTAAGCCAGTCAGCACACCTCTTGCTGGTCATCTAAAGTTGAGTAAGAAGATGTGTCCTACAACAGTGGAGGAGAAAGGGAACATGGCTAAAGTTCCTTATTCTTCAGCAGTCGGAAGCTTGATGTATGCAATGGTATGTACTAGACCTGATATTGCTCACGCAGTTGGTGTTGTCAGCAGGTTTCTTGAAAATCCTGGAAAGGAACATTGGGAAGCAGTCAAGTGGATACTCAGGTACCTGAGAGGTACCACGGGAGATTGTTTGTGCTTTGGAGGATCTGATCCAATCTTGAAGGGCTATACAGATGCTGATATGGCAGGTGACATTGACAACAGAAAATCTACTACTGGATATTTATTTACATTTTCAGGGGGAGCTATATCATGGCAGTCTAAGTTGCAGAAGTGCGTTGCACTTTCAACAACTGAAGCAGAGTACATTGCCGCTACAGAAACTGGCAAGGAGATGATATGGCTCAAGCGATTCCTTCAAGAGCTTGGATTGCATCAGAAGGAGTATGTCGTCTATTGTGACAGTCAAAGTGCAATAGACCTTAGCAAGAACTCTATGTACCATGCAAGGACCAAACACATTGATGTGAGATATCATTGGATTCGTGAGCAGGTGGAGAACGATTCTTTATAGGTCAAAAAGATTCATACAAATGAGAATCCTTCTGATATGCTGACCAAAGTGGTACCAAGAGACAAGTTTGAGCTATGCAAAGAAATTGTCCGCATACACTCAAACTAGAAACTGCGAAGTTACCTCCTTCGGGTGAATGGGACTGGGGGGGGAGATTTGTGGGGTCCAGCCCACATTTTAAGGAAGTTGTTTTCTTCCTTTCTTCTTCATTTTCAAAGTTGGCAGAAGCAGGCAGCCCACGTTTCTCATTTTTCTGTTAAAAATGACAGGCTGTAGAAGTTGAAAGGTCAAGGTTGGTAGGCATATTTTGCCTATAAAATGAGAGCTTCGGCTCTCATTCTTTTATCACAATCTCAGAGGAAAATATATCTGAGAGCTAGAAAGAAAGAGTGAGGTTTCACAGACAGGGTATAAGAAAATAGCCTGTGAAGAAAATAGAGAGTGGGAGCAATATTGTAGTGAGATGAAATATCAAAAGAGTGTTATTTCTTTTGAGTATTGTAGTGGTCTTTGTAGTATTTTACTCGGGCCTACAAAGTGTAAATTCCTTACTATAGTGATATTAGTTGCTCCTCTCGGGTCGTGGTTTTTCCCTTATTCAGAAGGGTTTTTCACGTAAAAATCTTGGTGTCATTGTTACTCTTTTATTCTTGTTAATTACCGTATCTCGGTGCTACATTATTATTCCGCTTTTATTACCGTGAATATCATTTTGATAGGGGGTTTATTCCCAACATAATCCAACAAACATGTCTGGGTATTGCACCAGAGTTCATTGGCTAGCCTTTGATATAATATGTATGAATCCACATGATCCATAGTTTATCTTATTTGTGCCCCACCAAGTTTTTGCTATAGCAGCTTTATTCCAAATGTGTAGGTTAGTGAGGTTGAGTCCACAATACTTTTTGGGGCACATATTTTAATCCCATGCAACTAGAGCTTTCTTGTGATGGTATTAATGCCTGACCATACGTAACTTCTGCAATATGCATCAACAATTTCTAACACTTTAGCAGGTAACTCAAACAATTGGGTCTAGTAATTAAGCTTGCACACCAAATAACATAATTTGGACAAATTGAGTTCTTCCTGCATATGACAGGTTTTTGACTGTCCCGGATGAGATCTTTGCCACTATCTTCTCAATAAGAGGTTGCCACTGTAATAGGGAGAGTTTCTTAGTCGACAATGAAGCCCCAAAGTATTTAAATGGTAGTTCACCACTAGAAAAACCAAGCTCATGTTGAATTCTTTCTCTGTCAGCTCTAGCTATTCCACCAAAGTACACTGAGTTCTTCCCTAAATTAGCTTTTAAACCTAAAGCTTCAGAGAATTGAGTGAAGCAGTGGTGCAATGTAATCATAGAGGTGATGTCACCTCTAGCAACGAGCAAGAGATTGTCTGCAAAGCACAAGTGTGTGATTGCTAATTTTGAACATTTAGGATGGTAGTGGAAATCTGCTATCTCTGTCAGTCCTCTCAGACTCCTGCTCAAGTATTCCATCGCAATAGCAAAGAGGAAAGGAGACATAGGGTCTCCTTGCATGAGGCTTTTAGCAGTGAAAGGTTCAGATGGTTAATTCCCCATTGATCAAGATAGCAATTGACTGGTTTGCACACACTCTAGGACCCATGTGAAGAATTGCTTAGGGAATCCCAGTTCCACCATAGCATGTTCCAAGTATGTTCACTCTACATAATTATAAGTTTTTTGTAAATCAATTTTAATCATGCACCAAAGTACTTTTATATTTTTGTTCTTTCATTTTGACAAGTCAATATTTTTTAACTCATATATTTTCCGATTTTAAGATACTGTTTTATTAACAATTCTGAAAATTAAATGGAGCATATCATTGTTTAAATTTGTTGTTTATGCTTTATATTGAAAATATTTAGGAGTCAGTTTTTTATTCTTTTAATTTATAAAATTAGATTTTAAAATTCGTTTCAATGTAAAATTTGTTGTTAGATTAGAGAAGAGTTATGATGTATGACGGGAAAAAAATCACATGAGTATATCTCAATATATCATAGATTTGTCAATTCGTTCAACTTTTCTAAGTATATATTGACTTATGAAATTTTTTATCACAATTATAAACGATTTAGTGGATTGGATTTGTATTTTACATGCCAAGAAAAAATTAACGAATTTAAGTCATTATAACTAAAGGATAAAAAATAATCTATTATTAATAGTTGATATAATTTTTTTTTCTTCCATAAAACATAACCTAAGTGAATCATGAATACCTTAATGAGATCCAAACAATAGCTAACAGCTTGTTTGGATGGTTGTTTTATATCGTTTCATAATGTATCATATCGTGTTATATTGTACTGTACTGTAACGTTTGATGAATACAATGTTTGGATGAATTGTGTCGTTTTACCGTCTTTCATGTTATCATGCATCAAAAGATAAGTATTTGCAATGTACGTTAAGTTATATTTAGCAAAATACAAAAACTCTATGGAATGACCGTGTAAAAAGTATTTAAATAATCAGATCACTTAAGCTAATTATAAGTAAATCTTTATGATATACATTAATTGGTAATATAATAAAATGATAGTACATAACTAATTAACATGTTATAATAGGCTAAATTACATAGATATTCGTGTAAGAAACTTTATAAATGGTCGGGCTATTCTAATTTTATTAGATCCAGATTATCGTAACTGCATCCAAAAAGACACATTTATAAGGAAAGTATGTGTAAATAATTGAAAACCTCTAGATCTGTCGAATATATTGCAAAGATACGAAGTACGTATACAATTTTCCTTTTTAATATTAAACTCTAATTTTCCATACATATAGAGAGACTTTAAATTTGCCTTACGAATGTCTTCCGCTTATCATTGCAAAACAAAGGGACGTTGCTAATTGGGTAAAAAAATTTATATATCATTTATCAGTTTAACTTTTTAGGTGATGATTCTTTTCAGGTGTTTAATTATGATTCTACTTTCAATTGGAAGACCACAATTTTCACAAAATCTTGCTTATAATGAGTTTATAAATCGACAGTAAAGATGCTAGAAGTATATACTTTAATATTCTATTGATAATTTAATATTTTACCATCAATCTGTTAATTACATATATTAATATGTTAAGAAATTATAATATATATGTATAAATATTATGTTTGTATGCCACTTTAATTTGTATAAAGGCGAAATACATAGTTTACCCATCCAACTTACACTCAAATTCCTGTTACACACCTGTTGACCACGGGTATAACTTTACACACCAAACCTTTTAAATATGTCTCAGTTACACACTACTTTTGACCAACCCCGTTAATATTCAATGCCGTGTATACACGCGCTTATTTAAATTAAAAAACAAACGATTCTTTAATTAAAATGGACGAACCGGCCCTTTTCTTAATTCCGACCCAAAAAAGATCTGACCCTGTTAATTAAAAACAACTACGCAACCAGATTAACAAAAATAATTCCATTTTCAAATCCCTGTTCTTCAGCCCTAACCTTTGAAGCGAATCCGACAAGAACACATCTGCTCTTTATTGCTGTTACTTTCTTCATTTTCAGTTTAGTATTCTCATTTTAGGTTGTTCAATTTTGATTTAGATGGGTGGGTCGAAATAGTTAGGGTTTATTTGGGTATTTCGTCAGGAGTATTTTTAGGGTTTAAGACATCTTTATGGGGAATCTCTTGTCATTGTCTGCTGAAACCTTTGTCTTTTGAGCTTGTGTTGTCTTTTTCTTTCTTTATTCCGTTATATCTTTCTTTATTGTCCATTTTGATTTCTTTATTCTTTGTTTGCATGTGAAATTGAAACTCGTTGTCTGCTTCTTTCAGGGACAATGTCTTTTAAAATTGTTACTTTAAAGTGGTATCACGGGGGTGAGTTAATTATTGGTCCTTTTAGTAGATATGTGGGGGGGCAGTCAAACCTTGACTTTAGACGTGGATGTAGATAGGATTTCCTTCTTTGAGCTTATGGATTACACTAGGGAGATGGGCCTAACTAACGTGGTTGAGCTGTATATATGCCCGATGGATATGATTGACAAGCTGATAAATGTATTGACTGATAAGGATATTTTAGACATTTGCAATCAGTTAGAGGATGGGGATACACTAGAAATATATGTGACTCATACTGCCCCTTTATCAGTACATGACCCTGTTGAAAATGGGAAAAGTGTGAGTTGTAGTAAGGCTTCTGGAAAAAGGCCTATGGAGGTCCAAGAGATTGAAGAGGTAGATGATGAAGATGGTGATGACATACACTACACTTGAGACAGTTCTGCTGCTTCTGATGGAAATGCTTCTGATGATGGAAATGCTTCTGATGATGCTGCTTACAACTCTTCTACTTCTGATGATGCTGGGAATGAAGGAGAAGTAGACATAGACTGGACTTCTGATAGTTCTGATGATGTTCACTTAAATGTTCCTGATGAAAATGACCTCCAATCTGATATCCATGAGGAGTTGGGTGAAGCTAGAGAGAAGGTGAAGAGAAGTAGGAGAAAAAGAAGTGAAAAGCCTAAAGGTAGGGGTGATATAAACATAGATAAAGCAGGTGTAGACATTGGGTTTGATGAGCTGCATACAGGTAGTAAGCAAAATAGGTATGAAGGTCTAGTTGGGACTGATGAGCCATATTTTGGTTCTTCAGATGCTGAAAGCTTTGCATCAGATATGGAAGGTGAAGATGGTGAAGAACATAAGAAGAAAATGGAGGGAAAAAAAGAAAAAAAAGAGATTGATCTTTGATCCTACTGCCAAGAAAATCACTTGGGAGTTAGGATTGATATTTGAAAGTGTTGATCAGTTTAGGAAAGCAGTCACCAAATATGCAATTCAAAAAAGGGTGCAGATTGAGAAGTGAGCCACATAGGGTGAGGGTTAAATGTATGGTACCTAAATGTGGATGGCTTCTAGCAGCTAGTAAAGATGGTAGTTCCAATAATTTTAAGGTGAAAAGATATAATCCAGTGCACAAGTGTTATACAACCAACAAGAACAAGTTGTGTAATTCAAGATATCTTGCAAAAAAATACAAGAGCAGAATTATTTCACAACCAGGTATGAAGGTTTGAGAGTTGAGAAAATTGATAAAGCAAGAACTGGACCTCTATGTATGGAGATCAACTGCCCATAGGGCTAGAACTAATATATTGAAAGAAATCATTGGTGATGTGCATCAAGAGTTCAAAAGACTCTATGACTATAGAGATGTGAATTTGCAGACCAATCCTGGGAGTACATGTGTAGTGAAAGCAGAAGATCAAGGTGATGAAAAACTGGTATTCTCTAAAATCTATGTTTGTTTACATGCCATGAAAAGGGGCTGGCTGGAAGGATGTAGAAGAATTATTGGCCTTGATGGATGTTTTTAAAAGGAGTTTGCAAGGGACAACTTCTTGTAGTTGTCTCCAAAGATGGAAACAATCAGATGTTTACAATTGCATAGGCAGTTGTAGATGTGGAGAACACATTCAACTGGACTTGGTTTCTGAAACGTTTGAGTGAAGATTTGGTCTTAGAAGATGGAAGAGACCTTACAATGATGTATGATATGCAGAAGGTAACTATTTTCCTTCAATTTATGTTCTCCTTCATTAACTATTGTTCAGTTGTTCTATTTTTATTGTTCTGAAAGAGACTTGTTCTATTTTTATTATTCTCTGGAAAGTAAATATTGTTCTGTTTGAGTGAATGCTATAGGGTTTAATTAATTTCGTAAGAGACTTGTTGCCTAAGTGTGAATACAGGATGTGTGCTAGGCACATCCTTGCAAATTGGTCAAAAGAGTAGAGAGGATTGGAGAGGAAAAATACTTTCTGGAGATATGCAAGGGCTTCTAGTATTGCAGAATTGAATGACCAACTTGATATGTTAGACAAGCTTGGGGATGGCATATGTGAAAGTTTACTCCATTATAGAAAAGAAACCTAGTGTAGAGCTTATTTCAATTGTGATAGGAAGTGTGATGTAATTGACAACAATATGTGTGAGACTTTCAATTCCTGGATTTTGGCTGAAAGACACAAGATAATCATCACAATGTTAAAGGAAATCAGAATTAAGCTGATGATTAGGATAGGTAAGATGAGAGAGTTCTGTGAGACATGGATATGTGATATCTCCCCAATAGCAATGAAGATTTACCAGGATAATTTATCTAAGTCTATAAGTGTACTCCAAGATGGAATGGTGAAACAGGCTATGAGATTGAAGATCCTAAATACAAGCATGTGGTATCCTTAGTGAATATGACCTGTAGTTGCAAAGCCTGGCAGTTAAAGGGTATCCCTTGTTGTCATGCAATTGCTAGCATGCATTTCAAGGACATGGAACCTATTCACCACATTGTACATTGGTATCGTAAGTCCACTTACTTGAAGGCTTATTCAACCTTTATCCAGCCTATGCCATGTATGAAACAATGGCCATCTTCAGGCCACCCCCTATTGAACCTCCCCCTATTAGAAACATGCCTGGTAGACCAAAAAAAATAGGAAAAGAGAAGAAACTGAACATCCAAAATCTGGGAAGCTTTCAAAGAGAGGTATGGAGATGACTTGTTCCCTTTGTAGTGTGTGTGGACACAACAAGAGGGGATGCCCCAGTAAAAAATCTTCTGCTGGAAATGCTGCTGCGGGAAATGCTACTGTTGGAAATGCTGCTTCTGGAAATGCCACTGCTGGAAATGCCACTGCTGGAAATGCTACTACTGGAAATGGTAGAGGAAGAGCAGGAGGAACTAGTACTACTACAACATCTAGTTCACAATCAGCAAGAGGCAGAGGTGTTTCTGCAGCAGGTAGAGGGTTGAAAGAGGTAGAGGCAGTGGTTTTGGGTTGTTTCAAGCAAGGAATGGGTTCACTTCTTTTACTGTAAGTGAACTAACTAAAGGTATAATTAGTGTATCTTTCTTCTATTGATTGTAATATTGTAACTAAGTATACTTTACTTTGGCAGAGTGGAGGACAAAATACAAGGGTCATTAGCACCGAAACTAAGACTAAGAGATCTACAATTTCAACAGAGGAATGTGCTTACCAACCAAGAAGTGCCGGATTGAGGTGGATGGGCAAAAAAGCCATAAGCCAAACACAACTTCAAAGAAATGCATCATCACAACACAATCTTAGTCAAGCTAGTTCATCATCTCAACCAACAAAGAAGCAGAAAAAGAAATGAAGACTTTGGTTGTTGCTTAAGCTTTATGTTTTGTTAAGTATTGCTATGGATAACAATATGTTATGTTTTGTAAAGTGTTGCTATGGACAACCAAGTAAAGTGCTATGTTTTGTAAAGTGTTGCTATGGTCAACCAAGTGCTATATTTTGTAAAGTGTTGCTAATCAGTTTTGGTGTCTACTAATGAACACCTATTTTGTGGAATGAGTATATTTAGGTCTTCTTTTTATATTGTTTTCCTTTGGTTATACAAAATCTGCATTAGCCATGTTTGGTTACCAAAGCTAAATAAGAACATAACACAAGACAAGACTAACAATCTTCAATTACCTAAATAGGAATATAACACAAGAGCTTGAATACATCTCTAATAAAATAGGGGGTGACCCTCATAGACAACAACTTCAATGAGCCAAATACTTGAAGAACAAATACATGGGAATATCATTACACTATATAGCAGTGTTGAGAACTACCAAATACAATGGCCTTAATGAAGATTAATCCTAAAATCAGAGAAAAAAATCTCCTCCAGTTCCTCTGTTTTCTGGATTCCTGCAAATGCCCTTCAAGCTGATTCTTCTTCTTAAGCAGACCCAAAATCACCGGCTTCAAGTGTTCATGAGTCGGGGGGTCAAACCATGCGAGGCAAACCATGCGAAATACTTACAGCCAGTTTTCTTATCTTTCTGCAAATCCATAAACAATTTGAGATGAAGCTTATAAAATCTTGAAATAACGATTATAACAATCTAAGGTTACCTCGTAATTTTTACAACCGTAGAATCGACGACTAGGATTGTCTGTGCTCCATGAAATTACTAGTTCACCAGCATCTCCACATCGACAAAATGGACACAAATTCTCCATTTAATATGAACCCTAATACGAGAATTGATAGAAGAATAATAATGTATTGCACTTTAATTGAACAAATATAACCAGCTTCAAAATATTAGATGTGGAAGGTAAAGATGGGGGTTGGATTTTTTTGAAATTGGTTTGCCTCCTTTTAATACGAAGAAGATGAAAATGGTTGCTTTTAATAAGAAGGAGATGAAGAATTGGGCGTTAGGGTTAAGAAAATGGGCCCAATTCCAGTAATTAGCCGTTGTAATTTGTCAGGTGAGGTAGAAAATAACTTTTCACGCGCCGCATTGATCGTGTTTCACACGTCCCAGAGGCTAGTCAAAAGTAGTGTGTAACTGATACACATTTGAAAGGTTTGGTGTGTAAAGTTATACTCGTGATCAACATGTGTGTAACATAGATTTGAGTGTAAGTTGGACGGGTAAACTATGTATTTCGCCTTGTATAAATATCAAATGCTTAAAATTGAAAATTTAGTAAGACTTGTAAGCTGTCAAAGTCAAACCAACTAGTACTTAATATTTAGATCCATTAATTGCACGACAATAATGATTATATGGTGGTTACGTAGTTTTCTTTTATATGTTTCCTCTAAAGAAAGTAATAAACATAACCAAGAAGAATAGCCTTTCATTACATATTATATGTATAATCTTTAATTACCTCGCTAAAGATATTTGAATTTTAAGTTCTACGCACTCACAATATATACACAATCAGTTCACTTATAAGGTAATTATAAGTAAATCTTTATAATACGCTTTAATTCATAATCTAATAAAAATGGTAACTAACCTGATAAAATAATATGTCAAATTACATTGATCACATAGTGTATATAATTAAAATCTAAATTATTTTAACTACACAAAGACGTGCATTTATAAGGAAAGTAAATGTTACTAATGGAACTTCAAGATTTACCGAAATATATAACAAGATACAAAGTATACCATTTTCCTTATAATAACGTTAAACCCTAATTTCTCATTCAACTACATATAGAGAGTTACTATTAAAAATGCGTTACACAATTCTTGATCTTGTGTGCCTAAACAATGTCTTCCACTTTTTGCAAAACAAAGGGTTCTAGAAACCCTAATTATAAGCAAAGAAACAATTCCCTCAAATTGTTCAAAATAATCAAACAAATCTCTCGTGTTTTTAGTCCCTCAAATAATCCCTCCAAAAGTATAACAAGAACTCAATCTATGCCTTCTACTTATTCCTCAGTGTTAAGTATTTATGAATGTAGTTGTCATTATCATGGCTACGAAAGAGAAAAGATTCAGAAAAGGAGAAATATTTTGCATGGCGAAGAATTGTGGAATTATAAAAGAGTTGATAATTATGATGAGATTTCTATATCAGATTATAGTGAAGATGAAGAAGCTACATTTGAGGAGAGGCAAAGTTTGGAGCAAAGAGCAGAGGAATTTATTAGAAGATTTTACGAAGATCAACGTATACAACAACAAATCCAGTGTAATCCTACAAATAGGGTATGAAGAGAGTAGTGTTTACGCAGTCTTACTCTACCGTGCAAAGGTAAATAGGCTGTTTCGATAGATCATCGGTTCAAGTAAAGCACAATTTTAAAAAGAAATACAATAGGACCTTCACCACCATCCATGTTGTTAGATATGCGGATCCAATATTTAAGCTTTATGGGTTCAACTTTTGAGAACCAGATACTGCGAGATTAATCTGCCTCGAGATGTACTTTTAATTTCAATGAGAATATGGATCCAGAAATTAAACTTAATGAGTTCCCCTTAAATTTTTTATCATCACTTTTAGATTATGGATTCAAGTTTCATATTTGTTGAAGTTTTAAGTAATTTTTGATGTCTTTCGCTTCTTTCTTGAACAGTTAACGATTAGATGCTGATTAACTTTTTACTTTTTTTTAAAAAAGATCCAACATGGGTTTTGCGAGCATTTACGTTAAATTCAGTGTTTAGATTATTAATTAATGTAGTTTAAGCGGTTAATTACACCAGTTTTAACATTTATTTTGCCCTGTTTCATAGGTTACTTACACAAATTACCCGGATAATAATGTTCATCCTCTAGCAAGTGAACTCTTGGACGAGAGTAGTCAAAGTAAAAAAAAGAAGAAGATAAAGATCACTTTTAGCTTGCGGTCGAAATTATTTATATTCGATAGCCGTAGAAGTATATAAAATTTGTATATTTTTTCATATATATATATATATATATATATACACACACACACACAAAAGTATATATTTTTTCGGCTATTATTTTGAGAGCGGCTATGCAATGTCATTTTCCCTATAAAAAAAGTCCACGAACACAAACAACAAAATATTTGATTTGTTATGCAAGAAAATGCAACTATAAAACACAAATTATAAACAATATTTTTTTATTCATACTATGCCTCTAGTTTTAAATTGGAAAAATTTCACATAAGAACAACTCAGATTCCTACTTTTCCATTTTATAGCCCATATTTTAATTTACAACCAACTAGCCCAAAAATAATAGGCTAAGATTCAATATCCAACTCTAATAGGTTCTTTAAATTACTATTTAATTTTTAAAAACGATTGCTCAAGCTTTTAAGTTAATTTTTGAATCAATAACTGTAACCCAAATATTAGTTCAACAAACCAAATCCATTTGGATGGTGAAAAAACAGATTTTTAACAAGCTTAAATATATGGGTTTAGATTTCGAATTTGATTTTGTGAGAAATTTGGAGTGGGTATTATCTAGAATTGTTAGAAACAGTACAAGGAGGTTGTATATAAAATTTGAAGTCATTTAATAGAGATTTGGACTGATTTTGAACAAGAATTGCAACTGAAAATCGTGGAAGAAGTTCTTCTACAGACGCTTGTATAAAGGTGTATAAAAGTGTATAATAGTGTATAAGATGTGTTTATGCACTCATATACACTATTATACAAGATTATACATAATTATACAAAAAACTGACTCGACTTCTTCATTGTTTTTTTCTGAAATTTAACTCAAATCTACTCCAAATCACTTTAAATTTAAATAAACTCCTTTTGATATTTTCAATCAATTGGAATAACACCCAATCCAAACAACTAGCAAACTCAAAAAAAATTATTTTTGAAAGCCAAGCTTTGAATGGCCTTCAATGGTGGAATGCTGAATCTTCAGATTTCTTACATTGTAACCAGGTGACACAGGGGAGAAGCAGTAATGGCGGATAACTCCTTGAAACATATGTAGAAGTTGTGAGAAGAAAAGAGAGTAAAAGCAATGTTTGTAAGAACATAGATTTAACTCCATAGCTTTTAGAAGTAATGATTGTAAGAAAACATAATTTGAATTTTCTAGTGCTTTCAAAATATATACAATATAGGCTATGGCGGATAAAACTTAAAAATATGGGCCATTTTTTATTATGGTGTGAAGCCAAGTATATTTTCTTGTAATTCTTTATTTTAAATTCTAGTTAATAAAAGTTCAGTCATGACATTTGCTTTACAGCTAATGTATCACTTTTTGTCAATTAAATCATTTTATTAGAAGCAATAATCTGATTGAAGAAGTGCGTACGCCAAAAAAAAAAAAAATCTTTCACTGAAAAAATAAAAAGCTCTCCGTACAATAAACGTTACTTCCCCCAACAGTAAATAAATTTTCCCTTTCTGGGGAAAGTGGTGCCATGACCCGTCTAATGGGCACGCCGACGGGCACCCAACCGGCGCGTCAAATAATGTCCACTGCCCCTACTATGATGGCGACCAACTATGAGAAAGAAATTCATCAGAAGGTCGATTATGCATCTGCAGTAGCAGCTCCTGCAAAATCCAAAGGTAAACGATTAGGGGATCAGAATGTCAATGCAAGGATCACTACTGTCGTGCCCCCTTTTTTCATCTTTGCATCGGAGAATCGGGTTTATGACATCTTGGGTATAAGACAACTCATTCCTTTTGGGAACTGAGTTTTGCATTTGAAGAGTCGCCACCTAATGATTTAAGGTGCATTAGGACACCTATAGGGTTCATTTCTAAGTTTGCTTGATAACTAGAGATAGGGTAAGGGCTTGAAATTATCCTAAGGGGAAGGTGTTAGGCACCCCTCAGGATCCACTAGTGTGGTTCCCGGCCAGATAGTTTTGTGAATTTGTACAATTAGTAAATAGACAAGTATAGGCTCAAATAGTAGGGGATTTAGGTTTAAAAACGTAAGAGTTTGAAAGAACAATTAAAGGCAAACTTTGGAAAAAGGAGTCATATTTTTACAGATACTTGGGAATATAAAAGGAAAGGAGAAGGGAGGGGAGGTCCTAGGTTTATATAATATAGATCACATCAATGCGATACCCAGTATGATACTCCTCAGAAGAGAGGATACACGTGGTATTAACGCATTGGCCATCATATCCATATCTACCCTTCCCACCCCGTCGAGGTATTAAAGCGTGGATTGGTCTCGACCACTATTGCATGCTATTACCCGTCCCAC
Source organism: Nicotiana sylvestris (assembly GCF_000393655.2). Lineage (NCBI taxonomy): Eukaryota > Viridiplantae > Streptophyta > Magnoliopsida > Solanales > Solanaceae > Nicotiana > Nicotiana sylvestris. Next base: position 173,073,540 of record NC_091065.1, read on the forward strand.
TCCTATTAGTCCCGGAGGAACTTAGGACTACTATTCCTAAAGGGGAGGGATATTAGGCTGACTTTTACGTTTCAAAAGATAAAAAAGCTAAGGCGACATACAAAAATACATAGGACTACATATTAAGGGAAACATGTAAACAACTAAAAGGCTCATGTATACCTCCTCAAACAAAGCATATAAATAGCATGACTTAAACACAGTAAGGGTATGAATTTAAAATACTAAGGCAAGGATAATTTTAATTGTTGAGGCAGACCAGTTTATTACATAACTCAGATGAGAAGTCTGAATTAGGTCTGCCTGCTGGTTGTAGCAATTACCGATTAACACAAGCGGATTCAGATTTTATTTGTTATTATCACCTAAGGCTTGCCTAAGTGTTTGGGTGAGATCCTATAAACATGATACCTATCACTGATTCAGAATGTGGCAAAGCAGTAACAACTCTAAAACAAACGACTTGAGATCCTATAGACATGCTTTTTAAATCGCGTTAAATAAAGGAGTAAGGTTGTTTAAAATTAATTCAGAACAATACGAGTTAGGCTGATTTTAAACTAGACTGGTTTCAGATCCTGTAGGCAGGATATCTATTATTGCTAATTTTAATTCCTATAGACATTATATCTAGTCGAAAGTGAAATGAAAGAGGCAGTATTTACTTGAAATTCCTATAGACATGATTTCTATAAAGATACTGATTTTAATAATGTCAGATTGTAACCATATAGATCCTAAGAACATGGTGTCTAAGTGTGGTAATAAACATGCAGAATTGAAGACAAACCCTATAGGCATGTTATCAAAATGTAGAGTTAGACATGCAGAATTTAAACTAGTCTTATAGACAGGTTCTCTAAATGCAGAGTTAAACATGCAAAAAACAGGTCCTATAAGCATATTCTCTAGATGTAGAACATGCAAAATTTTAAAGAAAACAGATCTTATAGGCATGATATCTAAATGCAGAGTTAAACGTGCAGAATTTAAAACAACAGATCTTATAGGCATGATATCTAAATGCAGAGTTAAACATGCAGAATTTAAAATAATAGATCATATAGGCATGATATCTACCCTTAAGCATGCACAATTACCCAGCTCTTTTCACTAGCCAACCCCAATGTTCATTACACATTATTACAAACTGAGTAATGAATTACATCAGAAAAGTGTAAAAGAAGAGTTACAACCAGAGGAAGCCTGATTCTTGACTTCCTCTCTGAGTTATGGAATAAACCACCTCAAATGCCATTTGTTCCCAAGCCTTTCTCAGACTTGAGTGTGTCAAAGTTCCCTAAGGGTCTCAAGGGACCCTGGGCACTGCTTACACCCAAGTTTGCATAACCAGATAGAGATGAGTGCAGTGTGGAAGGGCCAGCCCTTATGTGTCCAAGTTCAGAGGGAGCTCATGGGTCCCAAGGCAAGGCTCACACAAGAGGGGAAAAACCTAAGTCTAAGAGTATAGTGGAAGTGCAGAAATAGAGATTTCAAACTGAGTTGAAAATAGTAAGGGGTAAGGGTAACTTGAAACAGTAGTAGTGAAGCTAACACTACACAGAATCGGCATTTTTATACAAGGGGTCAGGGTTTTGGGAATTCATTACAGGGAGCATATGACCCTAGGAGGGGGTCAGATTTTGGACATGCACAACAATAGATGGTGCTGGCATGCCCATAAACCAGCGAGAGAATACAATACATAGAGGGGATATGAAACATATGACCCCGGGGAGGGTTAGGTTTGGGTCATGCACAGCAATGTCTAATGCTGACATGCTCTCAAACCTACCAAAGAATACAAACACATAGGGGACATGGGGGTTTGGGATTCATAAGTCATAGTAAGTGACTGACGGAGTTCATACATAAGGAAAAACATTAATTCAGAAGGGAAAGGGGTAGATTACAGCATGCTTGGTAATGTAACTTGACTAAACATAAGCAGGAAACAAGTAAGGGTGAAGGAAATAGTAAAGAAACATGTTGTTGTTGATGCTGGAAAATTAGTGAGAACATACCAGTAAAGAAGCAAATGCAGAAAGAAAAGTAAGCAAATTTCCCACAGCCTAGCCTTGGCTTTCATCCGGCTAGGTAAGACAGCAACACAAGTAGTAACAGAGAAAAAAGAGAGAGTTTTGAGTGAAGTGTGTGTTTTGAACTCAAGTGTTTCGTGTGTTTGAAAGAAATGAAAGTGCAGGGTATTTATAGCTTTTGAAAACAGGTGAGGAATAAGGTAATAAGTAAAGTTCTACCACAAATATGGAAACAATCACAAGTTAGAATCAATTAACCAAGTGATTCCCTTTTAATTAAGGAATCACTGTTTAACGGGTAGTAACAGATTCAAATAAGGAAAGAAATCAGTTTAGAGACAGACTGGTTATTGCCGTAAAAGGAGTAGTAAAAATATTAAGTAAGCAATCGAGTCTAAGTATAGAAATATGCTTATTCTGGAAATAGATTCAGCAAGGTAAATGTTACAGTAAAGGGAAAAGAATCAATCAATTTTAAACGGACGAGTGAAATCAGGGTTCATAAAAGGGAAACTTTAAAAATCAGTCACAAGACCAAGATCAATCAAAGAAAAGGCTTCAGCATATAAATAAAGTGAACTGGGTCATCAGACATGCGAGGCCAAACATATTGGCAAAAGAGATAATCACAAACATGCAGTAGTGACAGAAATAAGCTAGGGTTCAGTAGTAAAGCAAACATTTGAAGCATAGTAATCAAGTAGTTCAAGTCACATTGAATCAACAGGAAAGAAAATAGATTATCAGAAACATTCAAAGGTTTCATAGTAGCAGGTGAGGAAACCCTTTGAGAGGTTAGGGTTTTCGATAAAAGTTGAGGTAGAAAGATAGTAAAAATCAGATGTCACATAGAGAAAAGAGAGTCTGAAACAAGAACTTTCAATCGAGTCGAGTGTTCATACAACAATTTCAGACCCAAAAAACCTAGGGTTTTCAACAACAAACGAGTTCAAAAGATGGTGAACGGATGAGTCAAGCAAGAACTTAAACAAACATGTACACATTTAACAAACAGCTTCAAAACTCGACTGAGGCCCAAAAGAAATTAGGTTCTTAAACATACTAACTCAGATAGAAGAACAACATGAGCAAAACATAGCAAGATCAGAAACACGTTAAAATCAGAGAAGAGATTTTTGAAATAACTTAAAAGAAAAACCCTAATCGGAAAAGATAAAGAGTCGTTTTGAAAGCAAAGTTAAAGAACCTTCGATAAAAATGCATAAAATTTTATGGTAAGCATAGATCTATGGTAGATCTAAAAGAAATCGAAATATCTTAGAGATTAGGATTTTAGAAAACCCAAAAGAAACGAGAAAGATCTCAAAAGTTAACAATCTAACCAGAAAAGGTCAAGGACCCGCCTCGAAAGGCCATGAATGGTCGGAAAAGGTCGTGGATGGTCGGAGAAAGGCCATGAACACTAGTCGAGCAAGGACTGGACCAAACTCCTTGGAAGTCTGGTCGTGAAACCATAGAACCAAACATATAAAAGCCATGGAAGGCAGGTACAAGCCTCATGACCACGGAAGGCCATGGATCAGGTAGGTGTTAGGGTGGATTAGGGTGTAGCTTGATGGCAGCGGCTAGGGTTTGTTGGAGTTTCAGAGAGAGTAGAGAGAGAAGAGGGATTCAGAGGCGGCGGTTGGTGAGAAATGAGGTAGGGTGAAGGGGTCATTTGGGTTAAAAAAGGAAAGGGGTAATGGGACCCGTTGATCTAAACGACCAACGGTTGGGATTAAAGGGGTTAGGTGGGGAGTCTGGGTTGGGTAATTTAAACAGGTAAAGGGTCGGATTTAAAAGGAATTGGGCCAGGGGAAATTGGGTTCAAATTGGGGTCAATTTGGGCTATAATTGTAATGAAATCTGGCTAGATTCTAAATAGTCATTTTCCCTATTTACTTTATAAAAATAGCAAATTAATTTATAGAAATAAATTAAATGTACTAAAATAATTTATGACATATAATTATCAATTTAAAAAATACTGGACTTAATTTTCATGAACATAAACGCAATTAAATTCTAAAGGAGGCTAATATTGCAATTATATAATTTAGCCTCTAAAAATACTAAATAATTTTGTAAAAATATGAAAAAATTTCCTTAGCTATATTTTAGCATAACTGTAAAAGTACAATAAATGAATCACCAAAAACGATAATTTTAGAGATAATTATTGGTTTGTTATGGATAAAATAGGGAAATAAAAATTAAGGAGAAATAATAAAACATTTGGAAATACTTATATATGCATACATATGCTATTTTGAAGGTATTTTGCATATTAAAATATATATAGGGAAAAATTAGATATCAACAGCTGCCCCTCTTTACCCGGGAAGGATGAAAGAGTTGTCGGGTAAAGATATAATGGCCAATTTTGACCGAACGGAATGGTTCGAAGAAGATAGGCCGCACTCTGGCTTTTGAGCTGCCTACATATCCCTGGTCTTATAGGAATTAGGCCATATGTAGTTTCAGATCCGTCGGCGGAGTATGCCGATGGAGACTCTTCAGGAACGGACGCAATATCCAGGACGGGGTGAGTGGACGGCTTGTGGGAATGGTTAAGGTTTGATATGGCTGTGGGAATTGGAGCGGGCTTGCTCCTGCCGGGATGGCCATTGCTCGCCGGTGTATCTGCAATTGGAAACAATACAAGCGTACACCGTGCATGAATTTAAACATGATGCAAATTCCCGTCGGACCATGAATGTTGTCCTTGGACGGTTAGGATGACGTCCTTAGACCATGACGTCTCGGGCCATGAAGCGTACAATAAAGGATTCGCAAGCCATGAAATGATGCTCTCGGACTATGAGGATGGTGCCTTCGATCCATCATATCTTTGAATAATGATATGCAAAAGATTAAAAGGGGATCCTCAGGCCATGACATGGTGTTCTCGGGCTATGAAAATTATGCCTCTGAGTGATGACGCCTTTGGATAATTTGGCGATCTTTCAGCCCATGAGATGCAGTATGTGGCGATCTTTTAGCCCATGAGATGCAGTATGTGGCAATCTTTTAGCCATGCGAATGCAGTATGTGGCGATCTTTTAGCCATGCGGATGCAGTATATGGCGATCTTTCAGCCATGCAGATGTAGTATGAGGCAATCATTCAGCCATGCGGATGCAGATGGAGGTAGAGCTTAACCTCGGAAGGCAGAATAGTAGCCTTATGCCATGCAACATGCAGATGGAGACATCGTTTAGTCTCGGAAGGTAGAATGGTAGCTTTATGTAATGAAATAAAATGGCAAATGGTAATAGAGCTTTCTTAGCTGATAGCAGATTGTGATATTGTGACTGCTGGGGACATTGTGACACACAGAATGTCACTGGTGTGTGGATAGCTGATGTTGGTAAGTGCAACAGTTCTGAGAGTTGTATTCCTGAACAATGTTCGTCTCGTGAGTATATAGTATGTTTGATGATTTCGCCATCCAAGTGCCTGCATCCAAAGAAAAATCGTGAGTTTTGTAAAGGGGGGATGTTAGTTCGTATCCCTGCTGGCTCTGCTTGACTTGCTCGGCTTTGATCTAGTGATACTGTATGTATCATTGGGGTAGCGTTGCTAAACAAGGCAATTTCAGTAATAACCATGCATGATTTAGTAAATATATGACATAATTATATAATTAAGAATAGCTTTTAGATGAACCGACGAATACGACGTGGTTCAGGACATTGCAACCTCTCTTGCTACGGAATTTTGAGGGTCCTCCTCAAAATTCTGCCCCAGTTTCCAATTGCTGGGGAAATGAAAATTTTATTAAATTGTGACCGAGCCCATATGGCTGCCTACGTATCCCCTCTTAAACAAGAATCAGGTCAAGCGTAATTCAAATTACATCATATAAGAGAAGCATGGAAATTATACATAGTAACACTTGACTACATCTGAATTAATTGGCTTTGGCCAGACTTCTCCGTCCATTTCTGCTAGTGTGAGGGCTCCTCCTGTCAGAACCCTGTGAACCATGTATGGACCCTTCCAGTTGGGAGAGAATTTCTCTTTGGCTTCATCCTGATGCGGAAAAATTTTCTTTAACACCAGTTGCCCCGGTGTGAACTGTCTTGGCTTGACTCTTTTGTTGAAGGCTCTGGACATTCTATTCTGATAGAGTTGACCATGGCAAACTGCATTCATTCTCTTTCCGTCTGTAAGGGCTAGTTGCTCATAACGACTTTTTACCCATTCTGCGTCGTCGAGCTCAGTTTCTTGCATGATCCTTAGGGAAGGAATTTCTACCTCGGTAGGGAATGACCGCCTCTGTACCATAAACCAGCATATAGGGGGCTACCCCGGTTGATGTGCGGATTGTGGTGCGGTACCCCAATAAAGCAATGATAACTTCTCGTGCCACTGTTTATGCTTCTCTATCATTTTTCTCAATATCTTCTTGATATTCTTGTTGGCGGCCTCTACAACTCTATTTATCTGCGACCTATAGGCTGTGGAATTCTTATGTTTGATCTTGAAGTTTCACACATAGCTTTCATCAAGTCACTGTTGAGGTTGGAGCCATTATCAGTAATGATCGACTCTGGCACCCCGAATCGACAAACAATGCGATCGCGGACAAAAGTCTGCCACGACTTTCTTAGTTACTGCTCTGTAAGAAGCTGCTTTGACCCATTTGGTGAAATAATCGATTGCTACTAGGATAAACCTGTGCCCGTTGGAAGCGGTAGGCTCGATTGGTCCAATAACATCCATTCCCCAAGCGGCGAACGGCCAAGGTGAGCTTGTTGCATTAAGCTCATTTGGAGGTACCTTTATCATGTTTGCATGTATCTGACAGCGGTGACATTTCCGGATATACTGGATGCAGTCTGTCTCCATAGTCATCCAAAAGTAACCAGCTCGGAGTATCTTCTTTGCTAAGACAAAACCGTTTATATGTAAACCACAGGTCCCATCGTGAATTTCCTCTAGTAGCTCGGATGCTTTCTTTGCGTCGACACACATTAATAATCCCAAATCAAGAGTCCTCCCATATAGGATCCCTCCGCTGTGAAAGAAATTGCTGGACAACCTCTGAAGTGTGCGTTTCTGAGCAGGATTTGCGAGTTCTAGGTACTCTCCTTTTTCCAAATACTTCTTGATGTCATGAAACCGAGGCTTTCTGTCTGCTTCTTCTTCAATATAGGCACAATAAGCTGGCTGATCCTGGATTTTCATTGGAATGGGATCAATGAAATTCTTGTCTGGATGCTATATCATAGATGACAGGGTAGCCAATGCATCGGCGATCTCATTTTGGACTCCGGGAACATGTTGTAACTCCGTCTTCGTGAATCTCTTTCTTAATTCCTGTACATGGTGCAGATACGGGAGTATCTTGGAGTTCTTGGTTGCCCATTCTTCTCGCACCTGATGTAGAAGCAGGTCTGAATCTCCAATTACTAGCAACTCCTGAATGTTCATGTCAATGGCCATTTTGAACCCTAAGATGCAAGCTTCATATTCAGCCATGTTGTTGGTGCACGGGAACTTGAGTTTGGCAGACACCGGATAATGCTGACCGGTTTCTGATACTAGGACTGCTCCTATGCCAACTCCTTTGAAATTTGCTGCTCCATTGAAAAACATTCTCCAACCGTCAAAGGATTCTGCAATGTCTTCTCCTATGAATGATACCTCTTCGTCAGGAAAATACGTTTTCAGGGGTTCGTATTCTCCGTCCACGGGATTTTCAGCAGGGTGATCTGCTAGTGCTTGTCCTTTGATTGCTTTCTGAGCTACGTAGACAATGTTGAATTCACTCAATAGGATCTGCCACTTGGCTAGCTTGCCAGTGGGCATGGGCTTCTGAAAGAAGTACTTCAAAAGATCCATCCTTGATATGAGATATGTGGTATAAGCACAGAAATAGTGCCTCAGCTTCTGAGCTACCCAAGTCAAAGCACAACAGGTGTGCTCTAACAGAGAATACCGGGCCTCGTATGGGGTGAACTTCTTACTGAGATAATAAATGGCCTGCTCTTTCCTCCCCATTTCATCATGTTGTCCCAGAATGCAACCAAAAGCTCCATCCAATACTGCAAGGTAGAGTAATAAGGGTCTACCTGGCTAGGGCGGGACCAAGACTAGTGGTGTTGACAAGTACTCCTTGATTCTGTCAAAGGCTTTTTGGCAGTCATTGGTCCATTTGGTGGCGGCGTCCTTCTTCAACATCTTAAAGATTGGCTCACAGATAACTGTGGACTGTGCTATGAACCGGCTGATGTAGTTAAGTCTTCCCAAGAAACTCATAACATCCTTCTTGTTCCTTGGTGGTGGTAGTTCTTGAATGACTTTGACTTTTGATGGATCCAGTTCTATTCCTCGGTGACTCACAATAAACCCAAGCAATTTTCCAGCAGGAACCCCAAATGCGCACTTCGCGAGATTCAGTTTCAGGTTGTACCTTCGCAATCTATTGAAGAACTTCCTCAAATCTTCCATGTGATCAGTGGCCTTCTAGGACTTGATGATGATATCATCTACATATACCTCAATCTCCTTGTGTATCATATCATGAAAAATGGTAGTCATGGCCCTCATGTAGGTGGCCCCTGCATTCTTTAGGCCGAACGACATCATCTTGTAACAGTACATTCCCTACGGCATAATGAAAGCCGTATTCTCAGAATCTTCTTCATCCATTTAGATCTGATGATAACCAGCGAAACAATATACAAATTACTGCAACTCATGCTTGGCGCAATTGTCAATCAGGATGTGTATGTTTGGCAAAGGGAAGTCATCTTTCGGACAGGCCCGGTTGAGATCCCGGTAGTCGACACAGACTCAGACCTTCCCATCTTTCTTTGGTACCGGTGCGATGTTGGATAACCATGTCGGGTATTCTACTATCCTGAGAACCTTAGCTTTGACTTGCTTAGTGACTTCTTCCTTGATTTTCAAACTCATATTAAGCTTGAACTTTCTGAGCTTTTGCTTTACCAACGGACATGTTGGATCGGTTGCCAATTCGTGAGCCACAATAGATGTACTCAGACCAGTCATGTCATCATACGACCGGGTGAATATGTCTTCATATTCCCTTAGAAATTCTGTATATTCCTTCTTTTCTGATGGCAATAAATGAACGTTGATTCGTGTTTCTTTGACGTTTTCTGCATCTCCCAGGTTAATAATTTCTTATCTCATCCAGGTTGGACTTAGGTCTGTTCTCAAAGTTCTCAACTTCTTTGACGATCTCATCTGGTATGTCATCCTCCTCTGAATCAATGTTCGTTTATTGTGTTGTCTCATTGCATGTCACAGTCATTGGTTCATCAAGATAAGTAATAGTAATGTTGTATAAGCAAAGTAAAGAGAGAAAAATAATAATGAGTGTTGATTCATAAGAAAAGCCGAAATGCTTTGATAAATTGCATAACTGTTTTGAACATTGGAGATCTTATTGTAGGAATAAAAATGCAAAAAGAAAATCATTTAGTAAATAAAAGCAGTGCATGATGCTTGTTTTAGACTTGCTACCCCGAGGCTCGTCGAGCTCTGGTTGTCCTGATGGTCCAGTTATTGAGGCGTGCCCCTCTGCTCACAGTCTGTATGGAAGGGCCTTCCTCCCCCTCCTCCTCGAGAACAACACAACAGTCCATGTCATTGTCTTCTAGGAACAAGTTCTTCACTGCCGCAAGCGCTTCTTCTTCTTCTGACCCATAAACAATGTCGACCTATTGGAAAGTCTGCTCCAGATACGATATTGGTTGCTCCAATGGATAGTAAGAACCGCGCCATGGCGGTGACCAGTTGTTGAATTCTTCCCAGGTGTACTCATATCCCAGACCGAAAGTAGTGCCATGCTTCTTGAGCTTTATGGGCTTAGAGATTCCTTGAAGGTTCTTGCCGAGCCCCTTGCCAGGTTCGTACCCACTCCAATTCAGTATACTCTCGATCTTGTTATCCCACCATTTATCTTTGTCAACAGTATTTACCCGTTTATGTGGTGGTAAGTTTCTCCACCTAGCTTCCTTCTTCCTTCGGTTGACGGAATGGTCTGGCGACTGTATATAGGGTTGCTACCATCACCATAAATGATCATCTTTTGGTGGTTCCATTCAAATTTCATTGTCTGATGCAGTGTTGATGCTACGGCCCCAGCAGTATGAATCTATGGCCGCCCCAACAGCAGGTTGTAAGATGCTGGCACGTCTATCACCTGGAAATCAACATCGAACCATGTTGGTCTCATTTGCAAGCATAGGACAATCTCACCAATGGTGGACTTTTGAGAACCATCGAAAGTTTTCACATTGATAGCTCCATCTTTTATCTCGTGTAGTCTTTTACCCAACTTCTTGAGTGTTACCAGTGGACAGATGTTAATACTGGAACCTCAACCGATCAGGATTCTGGTGATAAAATAGTCATCACATTGCACGGTGATGTGCAGTGCTTTGTTGTGTCCCAACCCTTTAGGTGGCAGCTCATCCTCATGAAAAGTGATCTTATGGCTCTCCAACACTTGTCCTACCATGTTAGCCATTTCTCTGCCAGTGATGTTGCTTGGTACGTATGCTTCACTCAGCACCTTCAACAGAGCGTTCTTGTGTGCCTCGGAATTTTGTAGCAAAGCAAGAATGGAGATTTGCGCCGGTGTTTTGTTCAATTGGTCGATGACCGAGTATTCCTTGGCATGTATCTTCCTCCAAAGATCGTCGGGACCTGTCTCAATGATGGGTGGCCAGTTGGAGGCCTGCTTGCTTGACTCAGCTAGATGTTCTGGGATATAAACTCTACCAGTTCTTGTCATACCCTGTGCTGCAATAGTTTCTTCGAACCTAACCTTGCCTTTCCTTCTTACCTCAGCTGTATAGTCCCAGGGTACAGCCTTTGTATGGAATGGTGTCATGGTCGACATCGCCACTGGGATCGACGTGGCTACCCTTACTCCGAATGGAGCATGTTCCTTGGGTGGTAAAACTGCAACTTCAAACAGTGCAGGTACATTTGCCAGAGACATGAATTTGACCTCAATTGTCGTTGGTGTCTTTGCAGATGACATTGCTTCAAACTCAAGTGGCACAAACATATTTACCTCAGCGTCCCCAGATGGCTGAATCTGGATTATGATTGGATTAAGAGTAACTATTGGCTTCTTTTGGTCATCACCTTTTGCGATCAACCCGATTGATCCCTCAGGGTCCCAATCATCCTCTATTTCAATCATGTGAATACCTCCACCCTTATGGTCTGGTAGAGGGTTATTGCAGAAGTTTGGGGCGGGTTCCTTTGCCACAATAATCTTGTTATCAATTAACGTCCGGATCTTGTCTTTCAAGGAGCGACATTCATCGATGGTCTGCCCTTTCATACCGGAGTTGTATGCACAGGATTTGTTTGGGTTAACCCACTGAGAAGGGTTCTCCGGGGTTGCAGCAGGGATAGGGGTAACATAACCAGCAACTTTGAGCCTTTTATACAACTGGTCAATAGGTTTGGCAATGGCTGTATATTGTTTTGGAGGTCTGCGATCGAAATTAGGTCGGGGTCTAGAGAAGTTTTGATGGGCGAGAGGTGACTGATAGTGGGATGGTTGAGCATTGTAAGTTTGGTAGACATGTGCGGGTTGGGAATATCTGGGTGAAGTAGGCTGATACGTGGGAGGGGGAGGCGATTGATAAGGTGGTGGTAGAGCTTGGTAAGAGGGTGAGGGTGTTTGGTAGTTCGGAGTAAGCTAGTATGTGAGTGGAGGTGTTGGGTAAGTTTGGTATTTGATAAGAGATTTGGTTCTTTGTGCAACCATCACGGCTCCTACGTCCCTTTTCTTGGACACACCACCGGACTATAAGGCCTTATTTGTAGCTTGCAAGGCCTCGAAGTTTGTAACTATACCGCTTTTGATACCCTCTTCAATCCTTTCACCCAGTTTGATAATGTCGGAAAATTTGTGGCTCTCGATCATCATTAGTCGTTCATAATACTGCGAGTCCTGAGCCCGGACAAAGAATTTGTTCGTTTGTTCCTCCTCTAAGGCTGGTCTGACTTTAACAGCTTTGGGCCTCTAGTGAGTAGCATACTTGCAAAATGTTTCTGTAGGCTTCTTCTTTAGATTCTGAATATCGAACACGTCCGGCGCATTCTCTGTGTTAAACCTGAACCTGTCCATAAAGTCGGACGCCATGCTTACCCAGCTTGACCATTTCTTTGGATCTTGGCTGATGTATCAGGACAACGCATCTCCTTTCAGGCTCCTCATGAACAACTTCATACGGATTCTCTCATCTTTCCCTACTCCAACCAGCTTGTCACAATATGTTCTCAAATGGACCCTTGGATCCCCTGTACCATCAAACATTTCGAACTTTGGAGGTTTGTACCCCTCGGGCAGTTCGACATCGAGCTGTATGCAAATATCTTTATAGTTTAGCCCCTCAATTCCCTTACTTCCTTCAACGCCTTGAATCCGGCTAGTCAATTTCTTAGTTCCTTAGCTAGGTTCCTGATGAACAAGTCTTTATCATCAGACTCAGGTGTGCTTGAGATAGGTTGGGTGGAGTGTGGCGTGGTCTCCACGTAGATAGGGGTGTTATGGTAGGTGTGGAAGTGGTCATTTGTGGAGTTTTGGAGTTTTGGGATGAGTAATGGGGTGTTGTTTGGGGTATGGCAGGTGTTGCATTAGGTCTTTGGTGGAATAGTGTGAGGAGCGGGATGATTCTGTTGTTTTGGGATGTTCTGAGGTGGTATAAGGTTTTGAGTATTGGGAAAGGTGATATCCGGGGTTTTGAGGGAAAATGACAAGCTTGCCAGATTCCGAACCTGATCGAGCTCTTCCTGGAGTTTTAGCAATTTCTGTTCAAGTTGGGATACATTTTCCTTAGGAACCTAAGTACCATGACCATTAGTGGCCTCTACCCGTTCAGTTGAATTCTCCTTTCTGACGTTATTCAAATCTTCCATCTTGCCTTTGTTCTTGTTTTAGATAGGACTAAGAGGAGGATTGGGTGGAGGGCCCCTGGATCTCATGGAATAGGATGATGTTGCCAGAGTGCACGAACTAACCTTTGGGGGAGGGGAATAATAAAACAGAAAGGTAACCAAGTTAGTGAGGATCATAAAAAACATTGCAATGTTTAAACACATAGTGCGAGAATGTAAATCGTGTCCTAATTTGGGGACCTCTTTATGCCCGAGGTAAGCCTAGCGATAAATTGATTTGGAGAACTTAGGACGCGAAATGCCTCATTTTATTGATAAAAATAGACGAATCCCAAATTGACACTAAATAAACAGGAAATAAAAAGTCACTAATGGTCATTGGCCTTATTACATTTTATAAAGCGAAAAGACAAATTCCTATCTATTTGGTCCCAGAAGGACCTTCCCCAGATTCGGCATCCTTGGCTCCGTCGAACAGCTTCCCCAACTCGCGAAGTCCCAGCAATAGGTAGGGGCCTGGCTAGATGTCCGCATTCGGTTCCTTCAGCACTTTGGCAGTCTTCGACCCTCTTGAGAAACTTTCTCTCCAACACTACTATGCCTCGCTCCAAGTATCCCAGTCGCATGTTGGCACTGACAGACATGTCCTTCCATTCCTCAATTAGCTTCTGGTTGGATTATTGTATCTCGCGGTGTTCGCTTTCGCACTCCTAGATCCTCTTGCGCAGTTGGTTGTATTTGACATGTGCCTCGGCCCTTTCATCTATAATCCTGTGACCCCTAGCAAACCCTGGCTGGCCCAGACCATTATGATTGTCTTCCAACCAACCTGAGTAGAAAGGAGCGCAACCAGCATGATACATGTCTGGCTCAATGGTATCTCTCCCCATTATAATCTTGCAGTGCCACATATGCTGAGCTTGGTATTTGTAAGGACTATCATCATTCTGGAAGTCAGCTCGTAAATGACTCATCTTGTCGACCCTGGGTATAACTTGCTTCCTACCAGCTTGTCTCATAACTTGGAGAGGGACGTAAGGATATGTTGCCCTCAGACCGATCAGTATCATAAAAGGTGCATCTCTGGATCGGGCGATGAATTCCTCGGTCGGAAACCACTCGAACATCCATTGGACCCGTGCCTCAGTCAGATTATCAAATAGCTCCAACCATCATTTGACATCCTCAGACTGAGCGAACATATTGGGGATGTAATTCATTTGCTTTGGATGATGGAAAGCGATGTGATCATCCCAGTCCGTTCGCTGAATCTCTTGTTGGTATTCGCCCCTTCGGAGATGTTCCATGAGCCAGAGTTGAAGTAATAAATTGCAGCCTTCAAAGTGTTTTCCTCCTCGTTGACACTTCTCCAAGGCTCGATATATGTCTGCAATGATCATGGGCACGATGCTGAATGGCTGCCCACCAATCCCTTCCATTAGGGTCTTAGTTACTATAGCCAGCCTGGTGTGGATTCTTGCTTTCTTCATTGGAAACACAATCAGCCCTATGAAACAAAACATGAATACGAAGACCCTTCGATGGATGTGCCCCAATGATATGATGGCAAACTCGTCAGGGTAGGTACGATAGGATTTGCTGTGACCGTACCTTTCATACAAACAGTCGAAAAAGATGTAGGATTCCTTCAGACATGTTAATTCTGGATTCTTCTTCAAACTCATCATTTTGAGGAAACCTCTGCCTTTACGGTTCTCAGGCATCAGCAGACCCGGAGTTTCTCAGACTAGACCGGCCAATCCTCCCATCTCCTCTAGTAAGGGTGTCATTTCAATGTCCCCAAAGTGGAATACAGCCCTTTCACAATCCCAAAATAGTGTGGCAGCCTCTATGATCTTGTTTTTAGGTTAGATTTCTAGGAGGGAAGGTAGATTTCCCAAATATTTTCGGACAAGAGTTTGATCACTAGAGTGAAGATCTTTCCACCAGCTTAGCAGTCTTCGGTGGATGTTGGTGACCATGCCGAATCTAGGGACTTTGTGCCTCATATTTCTGCAAGACAAATAAGGTTAGGCCCTTACCCCCACCAGACTCGACTATTTAATACCAATAATTAGCATGAAGCATCTAGTTCTCCAAATAAATAAACAGAATGTGATGGTGTCCGTTTGGGTTTTAGGGAAACCCAGTGGACTTTGGGCAAGGCTATATTAAAGGATCATTATGTGGACAACATAACTGACCCGGCTAGGTTTGACCATGATGCATGCACAATTTAAACAGAGTAAGGTTTCTATGAGGTTTTAGACTGGTACCCTTGAGCGGACAACTCGAGGGGGAAGGCACGGAACCGTCGACTGTATCGCTGATCAACTGGCTTTACCGCAAATATGAATTTTCGAATTTAGGGGATAATAATATAGAAAGAGGGAAACCACTTATTATAAGCGTTGCTATGGTATTTGTTTGGCACGAGTATAGTATGATGTTGAGAATAATTATGCAATAATTAAAACATGTTGGCATGTATTTGCACGTTAAGAAAGCGATAAATACAACAGTTTCATAATTCAAAGTGGTAATAAAGGAAAGAAACGAGAAGACATGTCAGTTTTGCTTTTTGAAAAGAAATTAAATACTTAAAGGAATTAAACAAGTAATTGCACATAAGGGAGGGTACAAATTCATAAGAACAATCTGAAGTGGTAAAATCCTAACATCCCCAGCAGAGTCGTCATGTTGCCGCGCCCCCTTTTTCCCTCTTTGCATCGGAAAATCGGGTTTATGACATCTTGGGTATAAGACAACTCATTCCTTTTGGGAACTGGGTTTTTCATTTGAAGAATCGCCACCTAATGATTTAAGGTACATTAGGACACTGATAGGGTTCATTTCTAAGTTTGCTTGATAACCAGAGATAGGGTAAGGACTTGAAATTATCCTAAGGGGAAGGTGTTAGGCACCCCTTAGGATCCACTAGTGTGTTTCCCGGCCAGATAGTTTTGTGAATTTATACAATTAGCAAATAGACAAGTATAGGCTCAAATAGTAGGGGATTTAGGTTTAAACACGTAAGAGTTTGAAAGAACAATTAAAGGCGAACTTTGGAAAAAGGAGTCATATTTTCACAGCTACTTGGGAATATAAAAGGAAAAGAGAAGGGAGGGGAGGTCCTAGGTTTATTTATAATATGGATCACATCAATGTGATACCCGGTATGACACTCCTCAGAAGAGGGAATACACATGGTATTAATGCACCGGTCATCATATCCATATCTACCCTTCCCACCCAATCGAGGTATTAAAGCGCGGATTGGTCTCGACCACTATTGCATGCTATTACCCGTCCCACTCCTATCAGTACCGGAGGAACTTAGGACAACTATTCCTAAAGGGGATGGATATTATACTGACTTTTAAGTTTCAAAAGGTGAAAAAGCTAAGGCGACATAAAAAAACACATAGGACTACATATTAGGGAAACATGTAAACAACTAAAAGGCTCATGTATACCTCCTCAAATAAAGCACATAAATAGCATGACTTTAACACAGTTAGGGTCTGAATTTAAAGTGCTAAGGCAAGGAGAATTTTAATTGTTGAGGCAGGCCAGTTTATTACATAACTCAGATGAGAAGTCCAAATTAGGCATGCCTGCTGGTTGTAGCAATTACTGATTAACACAAGCGGGTTCGGATTTTATTGGTTGTTATCACCTAAGACTTACCTAAGTGTTTGGGTGAGATCCTATAAACATGATACCTATTACTGATTCAGAATGTGGCAAAGCAGTAACAACTCTAAAACAAACGACTTGAGATCCTATAGACATGTTTTCTAAACCGCGTTAAATAAAGGAGTAAGGCTGTTTAAAACTAATTCAGAACAATACAAGTTAGGCTGATTTTAAACTAGACCGGTTTCAGATCCTGTAGGCAGGATATCTATTATTGCTAATTTTAATTTCTATAGACATGATATCTAGTCGAACGTGAAATGAAGCAGGCAGTATTTACTTGAAATTCCTATAGGCGTGATTTCGATAAAGGTACTGATTTTAATGATGTCGGATTGTAACCACTTAGATCCTAAGAACATGGTGTCTAAGTGTGGTAATAAACATGCAGAATTGAAGAGACCCTATAGGCATGTTATCTAAATGTAGAGTTAGACATGCAAAATTTAAACTAGTCCTATAGACAGGATCTCTACATGCAGAGTTAAACATGCAGAAAACAGGTCCTATAGGCATATTCTCTAGATGTAGAACAAGCAAAATATTAAAGAAAACATATCTTATAAGCATGATATATAAATGCAGAGTTAAACGTACAGAAATTAAAACAACGGATCTTATAAGCATGACATCTAAATGCAGAGTTAAACATGCAGAATTTAAAACAACAGATCTTATAGGCATGATATCTACCCTTAGGCATGCACAATTACCCAGCTCTTTTCACTAGCAAACCCCAATATTCATTACACATTATTACAAACTGAATATTGAATTACATCAAAAAAGTTTAAAAGAAGAAGGTACAACTAGAGGAAGCTTGATTCTTTACTTCCTCTCTGAGTTATGGAATAAAGCACCTCAAATGCCATTTGTTCCAAAGCCTTTCTTAAACTTGAGTGTGTCAAAGTTCCCTAAGGGTCTCAAGGGACCCCGGGCAGTGCTTACACCTAAGTTTGCATAACCAGATAGAGATGAGTACAGTGTGGAAGGGCCAGCCCTTATGTGTCCAAGTTCAGAGAGAGTTCATGGGTCCCAAGGCAAGGCTCACACAATAGGGGCAGAACTTAAGTCTAAGAGTATAGTGGAAGTGCAGAAATAGAGATTTAAAAACTGAGTTGAGAATAGTAAGGGGTAAGGGTAGCTTGAAACAGTAGTAGTGAAGCTAACACTACACAAAATCAATATTTTTATACAAGGGGTCAGGGGTTTGAGAATTCATTATAGGGAGCATATGACCCTAGGAGGGGGTCAGGTTTTGGACATGCACAGCAATAGATGGTGATGGCATGCACATAAACCAGCCAGAGAATACAACACATAGAGGGGATATGAAGCATATGACCCCAGGGAGGGTCAGGTTTGGGTCATGCACAACAATGTCTAATGCTGACATGCCCTCAAACCAACCAAAGAATACAAACACATAGGGGACATGGGGGTTTGGGATTCATAAGTCATAATAAGTGACTGAAAAATTTCATACATAAGGAAAAACATTAATTTAGAAGGGAAAGGGGCAGATTACAGTATGCTTGGTAATGTAACTTGACTAAACATAAGCAGAAAACAGACAAGAGTGAAGGAAATAGTAAAGAAACATATTGTTATTGATGCTGGAAAATTAATTAAAACATACCAGTAAAGAAGCAAATGCAGGAAAAAAAAGTAAGCAAATTTCCCACAACCTAGCCTTGGCTTTCAGCCGGCTAGGTAAGGCAGCAACACAAGTAGTAACAGAGAAAAGAGAGAGAGTTTTGAGTGAAGTATGTGTTCTGAACTCAAGTTTTTGTGTGTTTGAAAGAAGAGAAAGTACAAGGTATTTATAGCTTTTGAAAACAGGTGAGGAATAAGGTAATAAGTAAAGTTCTATCACAAACATGGAAACAATCACAAGTCAGAATCAATTAACCAAGTGATTCCCCTTTAATTAAGGAATCACTGTTTAACGGGTAGTAACAGATTCAAATAAGGAAAAAAATCAGTTTAGAGATGGACTGATTATTTCCATAAAAGGAGTAGTAAAAACATTAAGTAAGCAATCAAGTCTAAGTGCAGAAATATGCTTATTCTGGAAATAGATTCAGCAAGGTAAATGTTACAGTAAAGGGAAAAGAATCAATCAATTTTGAACGGACGAGTGAAATCAGGGTTCATAATAGGGAAACTTTAAAAATCAGTCACAAGACCAAGATCAATCAAAGAAGAGGCTTCAGCATATAAATAAAGTGAACAGGGTCATCATACATGCGAGGCCAAACATATTGGCAAAAGAGATAATTACAAACATGCAGTAGCGGCAGAAATAAGCTAGGGTTCAGTAGTAAAGCAAACATTCGAAGCATAGTAATCAAGTAGGTCAAGTCAAGTTGAATCAACAGGGAAGAAAACAGATTATTAGAAACATGCAAAGGTTTCACAGTAGCAGGTGAGGTAACCCTTTGAGAGGTTAGGGTTTTCGATAAAAGTTGAGTTAGAAAGATAGTAAAAATCAGATAAGTCACATAGAGAAAAGAGAGTCTGAAACAAGAACTTTCAATCAAGTCGAGTGTTCAGACAAAAATTTCAGACCCAAAAGACCTAGGGTTTTCAACAACAAACGAGTTCAATAGATGGTGAACGGATGAGTCAAGCAAGAACTTAAACAAACATGTACACATTTAACAAACAACTTCAAAACTCGACTGAGGCCCAAAAGAAATTAGGGTCTTAAACATGCTAACTCGGATAGAAGAACATCATGAGCAAAACATAGCAAGATCAGTAACACGTTAATATCAGAGAAGAGATTTTTGAAATAACTTAAAAGAAAAACCCTAATCGGAAAAGATAAAGAGTCATTTTGAAAGCAAAGTTAAAGAACCTTCAAAAAAATGCTTAAAATTTCATGGTAAGCATAGATCTAAGGTAGATCTGAAAGAAATCGAAAGATCTTAGAGATTAGGGTTTCAGAAACCCCAAAAGAAACGAGAAAGATCTCGAAAGTTAACGATCTAACCAGAAAAGGTCAAGGACCCGCCTCGAAAGGCCATGAATGGCCGGAAAAGTCGTGGATGGTCGGAGAAAGGCTTTGAACACCATTCGAGTAAGGACTGGACCAAACTCCTTCGAAGTCTGGTCGTGAAACCATAGAACCAAACACATATAAGCCATGGAAGGCTGGTACAAGCCTCAAATAACCACGGAAGGCCATGGATCAGGTAGGTGTTAGGGTGGATTAGGGTGTAGCTTGATGGCGGCGGCTAGGGTTTGTAGGAGTTTTGGAGAGAGTTGAGAGAGAATAGGGATTCAGAGGCGGCGGTTGGTGAGAAATGAGGTAGGGTGAAGGGGTCGTTTGGGTTAAAAAAAAGAAAGGGGTAATGGGAGTCGTTGATCTAAACGATCAACGGCTGGGATTAAAAGGGTTAGGTGGGGAGTCCGGGTTGGGTCATTTAAACGGGTAAAGAGTCGGATTTAAAAGAAATTGGGCCAAGGGAAATTGGGTTCAAATTGGGGTCAATTTGGGCTATAATTGAAATGAAATCTAGCTAGATTCTAAATAGCCATTTTTCCCTATTTACTTTATAAAAGTAGCAAATTAATTTTTGGAAATAAATTAAAAGTACTAAAACGATTTATGACATATAACTATCAATTTAAAAAATACTGGATTTAATTTTCATGAACATAAACGCAATTAAATCCTAAAGGAGGCTAATATTGCAATTATACATTTTAGCCTCTAAAAATACTAAATAATTTTGTAAAAATATGCAAAAATTCCCTTAGCTATATTTTAGCATAAATGTAAAAGTATAATAAATTAATCACCAAAAATGAAAATTTTGGAAATAATTATTAGGTTTTTATGGATAAAATAGGGAAATAAATTGATTTAAAAACCTTTAAAAATTAAGAAAAAATAATAAAACATTTGGACATACTTATATATGCATACATATGCTATTTTGAAGGTATTTTGTATATTAAAAATATATATAGGGAAAAATTGGGTATCAACAACTACCCATAACGGCATGCCCTCTTTCATCTTTAAATCTACTGATTACTATGGTGTGATGGCTGAGGAATGTAAATTCACTGTCATCGGCAAGCTTCTAAGGAATCGCCCAAATATAGAGAGGATTAGGTCTATTTTTGCAGATAAAATCTCTCTTAAAGTAGAGGACAAAATTGGGGCCTATGATTTCCGCACTGTCTTCTTGATGTTACTAACGACGAAGATTGCAAAATTGTATGGTACAGATGATCAATTGAAATTGATGGAATGGTCATGTAGCTACAAAAATGGACTCCGAATTTTAGACCGGAAGAGGATTCTCCAATAGTACCAATTTGGGTACTTCTGTTGGGTCTTCCATTTCACTGCCATACATGGTATTACATAAAGCAGATTTTGAGCCCAATTAGTGTTCCTCTATCAATGGACTTAGCCACGGATTATGGAACTAGACCAGGGATGGCCAAGGTCAGAGTGGGGGTGGATCTAACAAAGCCGTGTCTCCAATCTATGTGGGTTGGCAGGAGGATGAATCCAATCTTCTAAAGGGATTCACTCAGAAATTGGAGTATGAAGGAGTTCCAAAATACTATAAACATTGCAGGATTTTGGGCCATTCAGTAGTTCAATGTAGAATTCTGGAGAAGGAAAGGCAAAAGGAAAAGGAAGCCAAAGATAAGGAATCAGAAGAGAAGAATGCCAATAATGAAAAAAAAACAAGGAGATGCTGGGAATCAAAAAGAATCTGAAGCTAGTAAAACCAGTGGGAGCCAGGCTAAACAAGTGGATCAGCAGAATAAGGAAAGGAGAGAAGCTAGTACCTTTAACAAAGGTATTAGTTTTGGGCAGAATACCAAGGAAGCTAATGACAAGAATCAATGGCAAGTTCCCAACACGAAGAGAAACAATAAAAAAAGAAAGGAGGAGGAAAAAGCCAAGGATCATGATGAAAAGAAGAAGAACTCTGATCAACAAAAAGAACAAGAAGATGAATCAATCAGCAAAGGGAGAATAATCAACAAGAAGTATAAACAGATGAAGAAGAAGAAGAAAATGCCGCACAAAAAAAGTATAGTTCTTTTTAAACCTGCTGCTATGCAAAGAAAGAGTAAGAAGAAGAATAACATGAACAACAAAAGCAAAATACAAATCATCCTAATATAGTAGTTGAATAATTGCTTAAGTAATTCACTTAATCGAATTATGACGAACAAGCAAAGGAAAATCAAGGCAAGGAGAATTTCTCTACAGGGGCTCTGGATAATGATAAAGGGACAATGCCAGAAGAGAATAGCGTGACCAACAATGTAAGTGAAGCTCATAAAAGGCGGCCTAACAAGGTAATGACCACAACTACTTCACAAGAAATGGCGGAGAGCAACAATGGGGGCAATATTAGATGTGATTCTGGTGAAAATAAAGAAAGAAGTGTGAGTTCTGACTAAGAGCACCTGGAGAGTACACAAGATAAAACTTATGACAGAAGAGAACAATGTGAAGAGAATACATTTGAAACAAGGGAGAGGGAACAAAGACTCTAAAACTTTCAGACAAATAGCATTGACATTGAGCTCAAAAATGCACCATCAATCCAATTGGTTGTGGACTTATGTTGTAACAATACTTCTAGTTGCGATAGGCAGAAAAATTTAGATGAAGGAGTAAATCTACAGCAGCTCGATGAAGTACATACAGAACCAAAAAAAGATATAGAAAGAGAAAATGCGGGGAATTTAGGGAATACTCAAAATGAAGAGGAGACCGAAAATGGCAATTATTCACCTAATGATAGAGGAAGAAGCAGACAAAGAGGAAAAGGAAAAAGTTGTAGAGAAAAACACTCCTGTTCCATAAAGAAAAGGAGCTAAAATAAGGATCTCAAACCTCTAGTTTTCCATGATTAGTGCAATTTTCTGGAATATTAGAGGGGTAAGGTCCAAAAAGGCTATTCACAGATTAAAAAAATTGATCAACATCAACAAAAATGACTTTGTTGCTATCTTTGAACCTTTCATTGACAGTGGAAAGATTGAGGGCTACAAAAAAATTTGGGCTTTCAACATTGCCTAGCAAATACTAATGGCCAAATATGGTGTTTCTGGAATTGTCAAGAGGATATAGCTGCAAATGAGGATCAACAACTCACTTTACGTATTAAAGACAAAGATAGGAGCAATATACATGTTACCGCTGTATATGCAAAGTGTACTGCCTGGGAGAGAAAAGCTCTTTGGGCCAATATTGAAGACATTGGCAATGACATTGCTGGCCCATGGTGCATTGGAGGAGATTTCAATGTAATCATGGACTCAGAAAAGAAGCTGGGGAGCAGACCTCATCGAGCTCATAGAAGCATTGATTTAACTCCTACTATGGAATATTGTGGCCTTGTGGACTTAGGCTACGTTGGACCTAGGTTTACTTGGTACAACAATCGAAGACCCAGCAAAAGCATTTGGAAAAGACTCGACAGAATTCTTGTTAATATGAATGGATGCAAAAGTTTCAAAATAATTATATTAGGCGTTTAGTAAGAACTGGTTTGGATCATCGACCTCTCCTTATGAAATGTCACAGTGAGCAACAGGAAGTGATTAAATATTTCAGGTTCCTTAATCTCTGGGTGTAACAACCAGACTTTTTAGAGGTCGTCCAGAACAATTGGAGCACATAGGTCACAGGTAATGCTATGTGGAGATTGAAATGCAAACTACAGGCCCTTAGTAAAAGGCTTGGCCAGTGGTCCAGAGAAAGCTTAGGAGACATCTACGACCAGTTCAATTATTAGGGAGCAAAAGTGCAACAACTTGAAGACTCGACCTTCACATGAACACTGAAGACAGTAGGAAGGAATTAAATAAAGCTCATGCGAAGTACGTTAAATGTCTTGGAGTACAGGAAAGCATTTTAAGGCAAAAGTCACAAATAAAATGGTTCCAGGAAGGAGACTACAACACTAGCTATTTTCACAGCGTGCTTAGAGACAAAATAAGAAGATTGTACCTCCATAGAATTAAAAATCACAGGAACAGGTGGGTCAAAGGCGACAATAAAATTGCAAAGGCTGCCATAAATCATTTTAAAAGTCTATTTAACATGGAGGATCCAGTCATGAATGATCAACTCCTAGAATGTATCCCTAATTGTATTTCGATAGAGGAGAATGAGTCCTTAATTGATATCCCATCAATGAATGAAATCAAAGATGTTGTGTTCAGTCTGAATGCCAATAGTGCAGCTGGTCCGGATGGCTTCAATAGAGTTTTCTTTTAAAGCTGCGGGGAGATTATCAAGGAAGACATCATAGCCTTTGTTCAGGAAATTTTTAACGGCAAAAACCTTACTAAGTTCTACTCTCATTCATGTTTGGTTCTTATACCAAAAGTGGAGTCTCCAACCAACTTCTCTGAACTTAGGCCCATTAGTCTGACTAATTTCACAACCAAGATCATCTCTAAGGTGTTGGCAGCCAGACTTAATGGTCTCCTTCCAATGATTATCTCAAACAATCAGAGTGGATTTGTGAAGGGAAGACTCATAATAGAGAACATTATGCTTGCTCAAGAAATCATACAAGGTATTGGCAAGGAAAATAGAGAGGTAAATATTATCATGAAGCTAGATATGGCCAAGGCTTACGACAGATTATCTTGGTCATTCTTAGCCTCAGTGCAAAGAAGATTTGGTCTTGCCGAACAATGGATAGATATTATATGGAGACTGATATCGGATGTATGGTACTCTATACTGATCAATGGCACCAGGAAGGGCTTACTTACTTCTTCACAAGGCCTTAAACAAGGAGACCCTTTATCTCTCTCCTTGTTCATCATTGCGGCAGAAGTGTTAACTAGGTCTCTCAACAAGCTTCTTTCTAATCCTGACTTCACCCCTTTTGACATGAATCAAAGGGGCCACATAATCAATCACCTTGCCTACGCGGATGATATAGTAATCTTCAGTGGGGGTAACAATAAGTCTATAAGGCTGATCATGAAGCAGATTAGCGAATATGAGAAAGTTTCTGGGCAAAAAGTAAACAAAGAAAAAAGCTTCTTTCTCACTGATCCTAAAGTAAGAGCCCATAGAATCAATAGAATGAGGGAAGCTACTGGTTTCATGAAGAAAAAAAATTCCTTTCAACTACCTTGGCTGCCCATTATATGTGGGGATAAAGAAACTTTCCTACTTTGATCCTATGGTGGACAAAATTTCTAAGAGATTGAATGGGTGGTAAGGCAGGCTTTTAACTTGTGGGGGATGTATGGTCCTCATAAAAAGTGTTCTTCAATCCCTTCTGATTTATACTCTATCTGCTATGAGCCCCCGAAAAGGCACTTTAAAATTGATTGAAAGATATCTTGCTAACTTTTTCTGGGGTAATACAGGTGAAAAGAGAAAGTACCATTGGAGCTCTTGGAGGAATCTATGCTCCTCTAAGGATGAGGGAGGAATTTGTGTTAGGTCCATGGAAGACATCAACAATACTCTCGTCATGAAAAGATGGTGGAGATTTAGAACTGTAGACTCCTTAAGGGCATCATACCTTAGAGCTAAATATTGGATCAGGTCACACCCAGTAGCTAAGAAATGGACATCGAAAAATTCACATGCATGGAAACATATGACTCAAATAAGGAGCAAAGTGCAAAGGTGTATATACTGGAAAGTTAACAAAGGCACTTGTAGATCTATTTCCCCATAGAAGAAAGAGCAAGAACACCACTGTGAGGGAATTCATTACAGAGGAGGGTTGGGTTATGACGAAGTCGACTAATACACTTGATGACCACACAGCTCTACAAATCAGAGACATTGCTCTAGGAGATTCTAACAAGGATGACTATGCCATTTGGGATGCTGAACCTAGCGGCCACTACACTAGAGTGTTTGGCAGAAGATTAGAAGCAGGAAGCAGAAGAATGAAACATTAAACAAGATTTGGCTCAATTGCATACCTTTCAAAATCTCTTTCCTTTCTTGGAGATTGTACCTTGGTAAGCTTTCTTTTGATGAAATTATTGCTAATTTTGGTAATCAAATTGTTTCTAGATGCAGGTGTTGTCAGAGTCCAAAAGAGGACACCATTCAACATTTCTTCATTGAGGGGGATGCAGCCAAATTTCTCTGGAATAGCTTCGAAGCTCCTTTGGGCATCAAATATGAAACCTGGCCAGTTAGAAGAATTCTCAAAAATTGGTGGGACGAGAAGCCTAAGAACAATATCCACAAGTTCATTCTTCGAGCAACACCATTAGCCATTAACTGGGAAATATGGAAAGTTGGACAACATGTAAATATGGCGAGCAAAAGAAGTTCCAACCGAGGAAAATGGAGCATCAAGTAATGTGGACTATCCAAGCAGCTTTGAGTATGGCCTTCCCCAAATGCAAAGTTACATGCCCATAGCCTATGTTTTGTGAGAAAGTAAAGCATTGGAACCCGACTCCAATAGTGCATCATGTAACCTGACAAAAACCCCCCACTAGAAGGATAAAATTCAATACTAATGGAAGCTATATAAAAGAAATGGGAAGAGCTAGAATATGAGGCATTGTCAGAAACGAAGAAGGTGATCTGATAATGGCATTCTCCTTGCCAGTCCAAAGCAACACCAACCATAGCACTGAAGCAATGGCCGCTAAAGCAGGAGTTCAATGGTGTATACAACCGGGGTATAATGACTTCTATTTGGAGATTGACTTGTAGATAATAGCCAATATGCTCATTGCTAGAAACACTTACAACCTCCATTTAAAAGGCCTGATTGAAGACGTGACTAGGCTCATGAACCATGTCGAAGTTACCATTGCACATTGCTTCAGGGAAGCAAATCAAGTGGCTGATACTTTGGCAAAAAATGCAGCAAAGAACGGGAGCAGTGGCTATTACTATACTTTCCAACAACTCCCAGCAAATGCTAAAGAACCTTTCCAGCTGGATAAATTGGCAACTACCTAGTTTTAGAATTAGGTACGATAAAGCTAATTTTTTTGTGAGTTGATGTACATTTTTTTGTAGATATGAGAGGTAGGATATATTTTCATTACCTTGCCTTTCATATCTTTTTCTCAGGAGGTATACGTAATTTGTTTTTGTGGGAATAGACACGGTAGGGGTCTCGCCAAACCCCCCAACACTTCAGGTGATGAGAACCTGGATGATTGGCTTTAATAAAAATATAAATAAAAATCATTTTATTAGCACTTGATCTTTCGCCTCGTTGTTCTTTTACAGGAGTTTTGGCTCCTCTCCAATTATTGAAAATTGGGCATTTTTCGATTCTCTATTCAAGTTGTAACTCATTACTCTTTATTTTTATTAACGATCATAATTTAAAATACTCGTAAATTAATCTCTTTTAAAGTTTATGAAGAAGAAGGGGAAAAAAATGTTTAATGGTTAAAACACAATTGCTTTAGTAATTATAAGCTTTTTTGGCTTTGGCCAAGCATTTGGAAGCTAAAAGTATTTTTAAAATTTAAAAGGATTTATTTTTAAGGAGTTGTGCTTGGCCAATCTTTTAGGAAAAATAAGAGTCATTCAGTAGTAGTAAATGTTGTTTTTCGGAAGTAGGAAAAAATAATTTTTCCCCCAAAATATTATTTGAACTTTGGCCAAGCACAAATTACTACTTTACAAGGTACTTTTCAAATTAGTTAGCCAAGAACAAACTACTACTCTACAAAAATACTTTTCCCAAACACATAAAAAGGAATCTATACACGTGACTAAGAGGTCTATAGCACGGATATTTTGACTTTTTAACTTTTAAAGAGCGATACATCCGCTATAAAACTTCTCAGTGTAAGGATTAAACTTGGTTAAGGGAGTAATTCTTTTTTCCATTTGATTTCAAATTTTGGTGGTGTTCGGATCGATATGCATGGGCTCTCATTTTAATCGAATAGAAGTTGTTTAAGTAATCACAATTTGGCTGCTGCACGCTTCCCAGGCAAATACTGCATTGACCTAACAACAGCTACGCCTCCGTCCCAAACAAGTTTGAATCAGCTATGTGACCTACAAACAGAAAATAGCCATAAACAATTTGGTTGATAATCTACTCTTGTTTGGATTATAATTTAACTGTTTTTCTTTCTTTCTTTCCCTTTTGATAGGTTTGGATATTAATCCTGCTATGTCCTGCAAAGTCAGCATTGATACAGGTTTAAGTACTAAATTGCATACTACTGTTCAACAGAGAGACAGAAGTCAATTTCAAATACAGTTTGTACCAAAGCTTTCAATTAGTATTACTAATCTCAGCAACACTCCTAAAAACCTGTTCAGATTACACTAGATACATGGTTTATGCATAAACTAACATGAATTAGTTTCTTCCACAACTCAAAAAGCAATACTAAACTTGCCAGCCGATCATGATATCCAAGCTAGGATACGGATAAGATTTAGAACAAACCTTTCAACTAAATGGCCAATTTTGTGAACTTAGCAACAAAAAGTCCGCTTGTACTAGATGTCAATGGATCAAACCGTAAGGTTTTCTGTATGCGACCACTCTTGCATGGCCAATTTTTGGCAGCAGTAATCTCTAGCAATTCTGCAAATAAATAAGAAAACTGACTGCATCAAGAAGAAGAAAACAAGAGGGGGCTGATATGTTTTAAAGGTACCAGAGAGAAGAAAGCTTGATAAGGTCTTTCACACAATTGATAATAACTCTATTGATGATTTAAAATGAAGCTGGATAAACCCCTTCTTGTGTAAGGTTTTGTTAAACTTTTTCACCTTATTGACATATTAGAAAACTCCCCCGCTAACTCCCTCGTACCAATAAATTTAGAATTCCCAGCCTAGTGCCAAACTGTTCAGTATAACATTCAAAACAGCAATTGAAGTAACTTTACTAATAGCTATATGCAGTGGATAATGAAAAATATTAACCGCATATGTGATTATATCCGGCACCCATATAGTGAAATCACAAACACCTTAAGCTATCAGTTTCTAGATTCATAAATAGCAAAATTTACCTGCAGATGTGTTCTCTGAAAGGAATCGCTCGACCACATCTTCATTCTGAGCAAAGGTTAAACTGTTCCGTACACAATACAGACAAAAAACGGCTATGAGAATTTAATAGAATGAAAAGAAAGAGGACTCTGTAGCTCAGGGATACAAGTAGATAACACCTGCAAGTGCTATAGACAAGGACTCCCCCTACTCTGAGCAATCTGAATCCATTAATCAGAAGTT
Organism: Nicotiana sylvestris; assembly: GCF_000393655.2. Lineage (NCBI taxonomy): Eukaryota > Viridiplantae > Streptophyta > Magnoliopsida > Solanales > Solanaceae > Nicotiana > Nicotiana sylvestris. Next base: position 173,102,400 of record NC_091065.1, read on the forward strand.
GCAGCTGCAAGAAACAGATAAAATACTGTGAGGCAAAAAATTAGGAGAAAGCAAACTTGAGCAAGCAGAAAAGCCTAGAATGAGGAATGAAGCACCAGGAGTCCAGGACAAGAAAAATTAATAGAAACATGGAAATTTAACAATGTGGCGCTGAATGTTGAAAGATTCACGTATTCACGGGAGATGATTTTGAGGGCACTAAAGCAGGAGGAAAAGAGAAACAATGCCCATCAGCCAGAAATAAAAAGTGTTACATGCATATAGAGCTACAGAATCTTCCCATCCACATCTCACAACTCACAAGAGACAAGTTCAACCTTTCTATGATGATAGGACCCAGAAACCAACTTCTCTTGAAATTTAAGAAAGTTTAGAGTCTGAGACTGGACATCTTCTATAGCATTTCCTAATTAAACGAAAGTACCTACTACTTAGCAGCGCACAATAGAAAAAGCATCCCCAAACTAAAGTTGAGCAGTGCTACTAAGACCTGGAACAAATATCATAATTAATAGCAAAACTTGGAAGTGACATAAGGTCATTTTGAATTCTTTCCATGACCTTTTCATCAGAAAGTCTCCAAATAAAGCACAGGTTAGACGTAGAATAAATAGAATACCCACCACATTGTTCAAATTCATTATTTTGTTCCCAAAAAAAAATCAATATTAGTCAGCTCCTGCCTTTTGAGAATTAGAATCCATTCTTGAGGAAGATGAAAATATATAAGACTCAAGTATAGAATATAAGTGATTCAGACAACCAGACATTCGACAGGAAATCAGAAAACTACCAAAATCCACAAAGGGGTGCAAAGTTGCATCTTTAGATTCTCGTGGTTTTTATTCCACAAAATCCTAAACCTTCTATAAGGAATTGGATGCATCAATAAAACAATGAAATTCTTGATATGCCTATTAATCTGATAAATTGTTATATTGTGGTTTTTTCATTTTCCAGTAAAGAGGAGATTTGTCATTAAGACATAAATTAGTATAAACAGTTTCAAACTACTAATCACAACAAACCAAATCATAATGATCTAAATTATACTAATGTGTAGAGGCTATGAGCTAATCTCTCTTGTTAATGAATAACTATGCCAGCTGCAAAACTGGCTGATTGTTTTCAAGGCAGAAGGTATATGTAGGTTTAAGAAAACAAGCTAACTTCAGCACCTGAAGGATAGTCAGATCATCGGTTCTTTCTGCATCTAGCACGCGCCGCTGGAGGGTTGTCCAGCCCCATTGTTCAAATTTCTGAACGTGCTTAATAGAACCATCATGGGTACATTCTGCATCCACAAGAACCTGGCTTAAACTCAAACCAGTCAGTACTTATGGAGGACAATATAAGAAAATGGCTTCAAGCAGTTCAAACTGTTGAATAGGATCAATTCCAACCTCATAATGATTGACATATAAGTAACTGAAACAATAACCTTGACTTGATGATGATCAAGTTTTTAGAAAAAGAAAATAAGCCTTCAAGTCGGAGCTGAAAAACAAAGGTTAATAGAAAACATCTGGAGTGTTGGAACTAGCGTACCTTATCATAACCGAGCTGCAAAACCTCAGTCATAGGCATTTTTTTATATAATTCATTCTTTGTCAGTCCAACCACCCCAGAATACCGACCATAAAATATAAGCTCTGGTTCTTGAGTTGGTGAGAATAGCTTGGAGACACTTTTTTCTCTCGCTGTAGCTTCCTTCTTCCTTTCTTTCCATGGTCTGCGAGACTTCCACTCCCTATATACTTCAGAATTTTCTCCGGAAGGAAATTCATCTACTCGATTAATAGAAAAATTAAAATACCTTGAAAAGAAATTATGACCAGAAAGAGTTTGCAAAAATCATTAAGAAACAAAGAAGCATCTGCGGCCAAAGGTTATTGAATGATAACTTTTTTACCATTTTCACTTTGCAACGGAGAGTCTGAACGGACTCTGACAGGAAGAAGGGAAAAACTGGTACCATCAGCAACAAAAAGACGACAATGGTCACCAAGACCATATTTCTGTAGCATGGTTCTACAGGCCGCTAAACGATGTTTTGCAATGTCAACACCGGTCACAGAGCCCGAACTGCCAAGAATGTCCAATATCATACAAAGTTTAGCACCTAAAAGGAGATATCAAGTGAGCTACAAATTGGCTAAATGCTGTATCAAAAGTCTATACATGGTACTTGGAATTCAAGGGCTTTAGAAAAACATGTGCTTCTACTGATCAATTAAAAGAGATCAAAGAATCTTCAGTTTTCACACTAAGGTTTAACACAACAGAAATGCCTATGGATACTTCATATCTATCTTCATTTAGCTATGGCTTTCTCCGACCCTTACCCACCACTTGTCAAGAATTTATTACACATTAATAGGTATTTAGTTGCTTTGATGTGTATGCTAATATTTGTTCAATAGATAAGCTTTGATCACTCTGTAAAAGCTCTCTTATACGGATATTTTTGTACGTACATATGTACTGTTAGTGCAAGCTTAAAGGATTTATAGCGATTCGCTTGGTTTAAATAGCATTAAAATCCACATTCATGAGGTGCTTATAGTTATGTGGGCTTAATTTACTAAAAACATAGACATGAGTTTTATTTGCTTTTTAATGTCCTCATCATTAAATTTACCATGCAGTCTCATGTGTGCAGCAGCTACTTAGAATGGATATGACATACTGATTGATATTACTTTCCCGAAGGATGATTTTTCATTTAAATTTTAACTTTTCCACCAATTATAATCCAATAAAAAACTATTAATTAGACTCATACTCGTACTAAAAAAACAGGGCTAACATTTTAAAATTCCTGATAGATGGCCAACATGTATAACACGGATTTATGATTAATGACTCTTTCAACTCCTTATATTATCTTTCAACTACTTATATAAGTTTATAGGCATCAACTTATTCTCAAGCTTTCTTTATATTCTATATAACTTCTAAATGATAACTACTAAAACCACTCAAAAGTTTCGCTTTGTCACCTAGGGGATAATTCTTGCAATATATTTAAACCTCTAGGTTGTTATGCTCTTGACAGATCCATAATAAGGTAGGTACCTCTTGCCATATCTTAACAGTGTGCCCGGAACCAAAATTCTTAGTAACGTGTGTGTGACCAAGTGCCAAAATCAACAGCCATAATAGAAGTTACTTGTTCCATATTTAAACCAGGAGTTACCAGGTGCAGCACAAAGATCAAGGACATGATCCCCAACTGAAATGTCCAAAGCTGTCACAGCAGCTCCGGATGCCGCATCAATTCCATATATCTGGATAGAAAGACAAAATAAATACTCAAAATCATCAACTATTATAGAATAGAATCATATCTTATAATTAACCCCTAAGCTAGTTATCTCCAATGTCCAATATAAAACACCCTGATTACTACAGGATAAATTTTGCTTAGGCAACACTCTCCTAACCACCAAGCCAACAAGTCAATAGTGGGGAAAAGCAAAAAAATAAAATAAAAAATAAGGTTGGAGATAGAGAAAGAGAGAGGTATTTAATGTTGTAAGAGCAGGACACAAACTTCTATCTAGGCTACTCTTTAGACAATACCAAGGAAAAGAATTTCCTCAGGATAGTTTTTGACATACTGGAAATTGATAACTATCTCAAGACTCAAGAATATAATATTCGGCAAGAGACTTGATTAAAAAGATGGCTCACCTTCCCTTCTTGGTATGCCTTCGAACTAGCAATTCGAACATCAGGTGGAAGATAATAGAAATTTGGCAACCAACAAACTCTTTCAAGCTTGCATCTAATATCAGTTTCAATTTCTTCAAGGAAATCCTCATAACCGGGCTTTAACCTTCAAAAGAAAAGAATGTGCAAGCATGTCTATGAAGTCAGATCTCTTGCATCAATTTTTGTCACGTCCTTTAATATCCTAAGAGTGTGTCAGGTAAGGCGGAATATATCCTCACGGAAATATTTTTCTTGATGAAAGCATTTTCTGATGTTCCGTTATCTTGAATTGGTTTGGTGGAAGATGTTTTCTCTAAGAAAAATATTTTCCACCAATAGGAGGAAAATGACTTCATTTATTTATGGGCAGAAATCTATCCTTTTGCGAATATCCCAACTGTTATGCATTCCGCTTGCTTCAATCAATAGTTAACATTGTTGTCTACTTCTATTTATATTACCAAAACACCATTATCGTACCCTAAACAACACCTTGTAGATTATCATATACTTTTATACACAACCGAACACCGAAAAATGATTCAAAAAGATCAGTTCACATGGTGGATAATGGGTAAAACATTTTTTATGGAAAAAAAAATTCCAACACAATGTTTTCCACCATACTGAATGCACCCTAAGATATTATCATTCATCAAAAAGTTTCCTTCTGCAAGCTTGCTACACACCCAAAACAGAAAATATATCTACCACTAAGTGTCAGCATACAAGTTAGGCATTGCTAACTAGATTTATGTGATTCTACCATTCCAGCGAATTTATCCCGGTGGACATATCACAAAAAGCATATGCAAATAGCTTATTTGCATCCCCTCTTGTTTAAACTATAAAGTTAATGACGGAAAAACCATACAAATAAGTAACAGAACAGGAATATGGACTTTTCAACTGAATCAGAAATTAGATGTTACATAGCATAAACTTTACCGATTATGGCTGACTATGACGGGTTTTGTACGTTGTAGCAATGCTAAACGGTTGTTTTGAAGGGAATAAGCTTCAAGAATATCACCACTCTAGGAGCCCGTTTGGATTGGCTTGTTTTAAGTGCTTTTAAGCCAAAATAGCTTTTAAGCCATTTTGTAGTGTTTGGATAAAGTAAAAAAGTGCTTTTAAGCACTTGTTTTTAAGCTAAAATGACAAAACAAGCCAAAAGCAAAAAATTAGAATTCCTAACTTATGGCTTAAAAGCTATTTTGGCTTAAACGTAACTTAAAACAAGCCCATCCAAACGGGCTCTAGGTATGGCCTAGCAGCCAATGAAGCTGAAATGAGCCGTGGGAGAGACCAGGGTTCAAATCTCAGCACTTGCAAAAAGTGGTAGGCGATTACTTCCTGTCTGTCTATTAGTTGGTGGACAATTATTTGGTAGCAGCGGCAGTGGGAGTTGGGAGGTAATAAGTACTCGATTAATCGAAAAGTGTGCAAGCTGGCCAGACACCATGGCTATTTTGGAAAAACAAAGTATTACCACTCTATTCCCCCTTATTATCATGGGAAAATCAACTAACAAGACACGTGCTGGACTGCTGGAATAGAAGTAGGAGAAAACAAGTGAATCCAGATACTCCGTCTGTCTCATCTTATGTGGCACATTGTCCTTTTTAGTCTAACACCAAAATGAATGATACATTTCTAACTTTAAGATTCCTGTTAGTTTGTTCCAAACTACTTTAAATTTCTCATTTTACTCGTAATGATATGATTTATAGTCACACAAATATCTATGGATTGTTTTAGACCATAAGTTTCAGAAGTCTTTATTTCTTTCCTATATTTTGTGTCAAATCAAACACGTCAAATAAAATGGGATGGAGGGAGTACCTTCTACTTTGCTCTTAAATATTGAACAATTTGCAGCAAACAGACATTTGAGAATGCTAATAAAGAAAACGAGCTAATGCAATAGATATACTTTGCCAAAAGTACCTTATATAACGAGGTGTAGAATCAGTGGCAGTATAAATAGAAGGATCCAAGCCATTCTGTTTCAGAAAATCAAGAAAAGCATCTGGCAAAGGTAAAGTTGAAGTTTCTTCCACATCCATCATTCCAGAGAACTAAAACCTGAAACGTAACCCATTAGTTAATCCTTTGTAAAGCTCTTCAAATACAGAAGTCTTCGCATAGAAACTATAAATATATGACGGGATGAACCAAAAAGCAGAAAAAGGGTGTCGGAAATACCTGAAGAGAAAATCGTTTAATGAAATATGCTGGAAAACTGTAAAAAGAACCCCAAATTTCACAAAAACAAAATGGCCAAGCAGCCAGAGAAAACGTCAAAACTAGCAGAATCCGGCGAGCAATTTTTTCTTTTTGGGTTTTTTGGGCTTGGGTCGCAGTCTGCAGTGGACTGCAAGTGCACAAATAGCAAAAGGGTCTCATATCTTCCTGTTATATTATTGGAAACTTTATTACTTAAATGTCCTAAATATTTATGTTTAGTAAATTACCCTACCTACACAAGTTTTGTTTACAAAATATATACAATCCACCTTAAAAGGCTCCCAATCCATTATTAGTATCTTCAATTAAGTAATTTAGTTATACCCTTTTTTTTTCTTTTTTTCTCCTCTTATCTTTCCTTATGTTTCCACTCATATATCACAATTCCGTGGATCTTACCCAATTTTTCTGGGTGTAAACTTTTTGTTTCAATTTTTTACTTTTTACCTTTTGCTCTTCCCACCAACAATCATAAACTGCTTCTAGATTTCCCTGACACCAATTACCACTATATCCATGTTCCCAAAATCTCAGCTTTATCCTTTACAAATAATAGAATCATAAAAAGCAACTTATGGAGCAAGAACCATACCTCCAACAGATGGACTGTTTGGAGTCTCATCTGCATAAGTGCCTCAGCATATAGACTCTGTCTTCATCTTCCTTATTTCCTTTTTGACATTTTCAAAAGTTCAATGTCACATTATGTCAAACAGATTAACCATGTCAAAACTCCTAATTTAGCTTTCTCTTTGATGTTACTTTTTATTTTAATTTTCTAATTTTTACTCTTTGTTCTCCCCTTCAATCTTCCTTATTACCTTTTTGACTTTGCCAAAAGTTCAATATCACATTATGTCGAAACTTTTTACTTCCTTTATGTCCAAATTAACCATATCCAAAATCCTAATCTAGCTTTCTCAGTCAAATCGTCAAATACAAATTTTATACAATATGTCTTTTGTATCTAATTTATATATAGTAAAAACAAATTTTATATAACTAATTATATATTATACAACTTATCTATAATTTTCATACATTATTTCTACTCAGTTATATACAACTACAATATAATACCACTTAAATACAATTTTTATACAATATGTCTTTTGTATATTTTGTATCTAATTTATACATAGTAAAAACAAATTTTATACAACTAATTATATATTATACAATTATCTACAACTTTCACACATTATTTCTACCTAGTTAAATACAACTACAATAACATGCAACTTAAATACAAACTTTATACAATATGTCTTTTGTATATTTTGTATCTGATTTATACATACTAAAAACAAATTTCATACAATTAATTATATATTATACAACTTATCTACAATTTTCGTACATTATTTCTACTCAGTTATGTACAACTACAATAGCATACAACTTAAATATAATTTTTATACAATGTTGTTCAACTTTCATACAATAGTTAAATGAATAAAAGAAAAATAAACAAACAACATAATACAATTTTTCTACAATTTCTGCAATAGAATGTATGACATGTCTTCTTCTTCTTCTTCTTCTTTGAGTTTCAATCTGAAATTCAGCCAAAACCAAGTCTAATCTTCACCAAAACCTCTCAAAATTGAGATAAAAACTTCAAACCATATTTTCAATTATTTGCAGCAACACCTAATCCAAATAATGATTTTGAAAACCCAAATTTGAATTTAAAGCTTTTAATGGTTATTAATGGCGAAATTGCTGCTCTCTTTTCCTTTGCTTTATATTACTGAAATTTGGGGTTGAGAGAGAGAGAGAGAGGTAGAGAGAATTCTCAATTCTTTTCAACAACATCCAATCCAAACAAACAATGTCTTTTGAAAACTCAAATTCGAATTCAAAGCTTCAAAACTTTTTAATGGTTGTCAATGGTGGAGGGGTTACAGATTTTCGCTGGTTTTAGAAGAGGAAATAGTGGGTGATTGACGATGAAATCGTGGGGTGTGGTTTGATACGTGGGTGGGGAGGTGAGATTTGGAGAGAGAAACTTGGGGGAGTGGGAATATACGGTATAGTTAAATTAGGAGTATTTATAATTGATTTCTTTATTTTTAAATATTTTCTTTATTTTTCTTAAGTTAATACACATGTCGTCATCTCATTGGTGCGTGATATATACTTATTTGATAAGAGTGGTCAAATACAAAAGTGGCGTATCATAAATACACATTTGAAAGGTTTGGGTATGTCAAAATATTTTCCGTAGTCAACATGTGTGTAAAAGGGATTTTGGGTACAAGTTCAGGTGGTATTTTATGTGTTCTGCCTAATTAATATCCAAAGTCCCAGCTTCCGAACATATTTTACTACTCATATCGAAACTAAATTAATTCTAACATCTTGAGTAGCAAGCCACTAGGTATTTCAATAACAAGACACAGGGTATTGGATATCTTTCCTCTCATATGATTTGGATATCTCTTGTTGGATACTACTCTTTTAATAAGCTCTATTCTTGAATGTAACTTGATTAGTATCTTCCCACTTGTATGGCTTATATTTCTCTTATCTTTGCTCATTTTGTTTTACGCTAACATAGAATAGTGCGATGAATCTCTATGTTGGTGTTGGCTCAAGCAAAGGTGAAGTTTTGAAGACTGACAAAGGAACTCAGACATGGACCAGGTCCATCTTGTGAAGCACAGTTATGATCAACTCAAACATGTGAGATGCACGTGAAGGAGATAAACCCAACTTACCAGAAATGATATCTCCTGATCCTGATTGAAAAGGTTGCATATTGGATAAGGAGAAAGACTCCTTACACAAAGAGAAACGCGGCTTAGGAAATATATAGAGTTAGAGGATGAGACCAACTAGACCTCTTCCACCAAGGAAAAGTAGTATCTGTATTCTAGTCAATCTCTTTTTACTAACTCCATAAATATCAGTGTTGTTCTCTTTTACAGGGAATGCACATAAGCAGAAGTTAAACGTAAATTGAGAGAAAAATAGCAAGGCAATTTTGCAAATAATTTATATGTGATTCAAGCGTGCAATCCTAAAGCTACTTGAACCAGATAAAAGAATCACTTCCAAGCGTCTGTCTTTTTATTCTAGTTCAATTATAGTAGGTGATTTTACATTGTACCTTTCAGCTTATCTAGAAGCAATTATATTAGGTACTTAGAGTTTTCAAGTTAGAGTTAACTTGAAGTTGTCACAACAGTTGAGGCTGTATGCCACAACGGGATTAGAGTTAATCCTAGGTTTACAAAAGAGTTGTTGTAAATGCAGCTTTTGTCTTAGTGATTTTAGTAGAGAGTTTGAAAAAATCCTACTGGAAGGTAGATCGTGGTTTTTTTACCTTTTGAGCCAGGTGTTTTCCACGTAAAATCTCTGTATTCTTTATTTTCTGTATTTATTATTCCGCAACAGTAGTTGTTGGAACACATAGAAGAACCAGATCCTTCTATAATCAAGTTAAGCGAAAATTGGGTACCACACAAATCAATCCCCCTTCCCATGTGTGGTATTGGAGTATAAAACATCAATTGATATCAGAACAGGTTATCCTTGAAAAGGCTAACACCTTAGGAATAAATCAAGATGAGTGCACCACCTGGAAACTGGGAAGGACAATCCACTACTAGGCCTCTACTGTTTAATGGCCAGTATTATTCCTGGTAGAAGAACAGGATAAGAGACCACATCATAGGAGAAGACTATGAACTTTGGGACATTGTTACTGATGGTCCCCTGGCTACTACAAAGAAGAATGCTGAAGGAGCGGACATGCCAAAGACGAGAGCTGACTGTACCACTGAAGATTTGAAGAAGTTGGAAAAGAATGCCAAGGCCAAGAAATGGCTTGGGTGTAGACTAGGTCCAGACGAGTACAGCAAAATTCAAAGATGTACTACTGCTAAGGAGATATGGGACACTCTACAAGTGGACCATGAAGAAACTCCTCAAGTAAAGAGATCTAGATGAACACGGATGTATTCTCAATATGAGAACTTCACCATGAAGGAAGGAGAAACCATCCAAAAGATGTACACAAGGTTCACAACACTAACAAATGAACTTACGTCTCTTGGAAGAATTATCCTTGAAGAAGACAAGGTTGAGAAAATCTTGACAAGGGTCTTACCAGTAACTTGGGAAAGCAAAATCACTGCTATTCAGGAATCAAAGAACATTGCTACCCTTAAGTTAGATGAGCTGATTGGAAATCTCACTGCCTATGAACTGAGAAGGCAAACCGTGAAGATGGATGCACCCAATAAGGAAAGAAGCCTGGCTCTCAGAATAGCTGAAGGTACAGACTTAGAGGATGATGAAATGGCTATGATCACAAGGGATTTTAAGAAGTACACAATGAGAGGAAAGGGTTCTTCAAGAGGTGCAACTTTCAACAAACCAAGGGCTCTTGAAAAACAGACCAACGAGGGCACTACAAATGTGGTAAGACTGACCACATGATCAAGAATTGTCCTTAATAGGAAATTGAATGGAAGAAAGAAAAGGTTGAACGAAGAAACAGGAAGAAGGAACAGGTTCAACCCAAGAAGAACAAAGGATCAACAAAGGCTATGGTTGCTGTTTGGAGAGAGAGCTCAGATGAGGATTCAGAAGATGAAGCTGGAGATGAACAAGAACTTATGGCCATTGGAGAATCAGATGATGAACAAGAGGTAAGTGTGATTCATCTTAAAGACAAGATTAAATTTTTGTCTAAAGAAAAGCTATCTGAATTACTACTAGACTTCATTGATGAGTCTAAGACCATAAACAATGAGAAGGAACAACTGTTTAGGGAATGTGTGATCCTAAAAGCTAAGTGCAAAAATCTGGAACTCAGGGCTAGTAAAAGTGATAGTAAAAATACTGAGTTGAAGAACCAGGTTCTTGAACTTGACACAACTGTCTTAGAACTTTGATCTGAAAATTTAAAATTGAAATTAGGAATAGGTAAAAAGAAAGATGATCACACATACCTCACCTTAGAAGAAAATCTAAGAAAAATGAAGGATGAGTTGTATAAGAGAGATGAGCAGATAAGAGTCCTAAAAGAAGATCTAAGCAAGGTGAAGCATGAACTAGATAGTACTTGCAAATGGAATAAGTCCTTTGATGCACTATCCTGGCTACAGGAGCATCACAATAGTAATAAGAGAGGACTTGGCTATGGGACCCCAGCACCTAAGTGACATCCCAAAAGCAAGTACATCACACTTCCTAAGAACAAAATCTGCACACACTGTGGCAAGACTGGTCATTACAAAAGTGAGTGTAATGCAAAAGAAAAGGCCAGCCAAAAGAACAAAATCTTTGTTCAAGGGAAAAATAGGCTGCCTAGATGGGCTAAAAAGAATTTAATTCACCCATTTTCCTATAGAAAGGGACCCAAACTAGTTTGGGTTCCTAAGCCTAACCCCTGATTTCGTTTTGCAGGTCCAAGTGAAGGGGAGTAGCCAAAAATGGTACATGGACAGTGGCTGCTCAAAGCATATGACTGGAAGTAAGAACCAGTTCCTTTCACTTGAAAACCTAAAAGGAGGTAATGTCTCCTTTGGAAATGGTAAGAAAGGTGAGATCATTGGGGTTATAAAGATAAGTAAGATAGATTCACATTCCATTGAGAATGTCTACTTGATAGATGGCTTGAAATATAGCCTAATCAGTATATCACAACTGTGTGACATAGGTAACTGGTAGCACTCACTTCTACCAAATATTTTGTGATAAATCTTACCACTGACAAGATTGTTTTGCAGGGAAAAAGAGCTAATAATATTTATATTGTAGATTTGTCCACTCTTTCAGAAAATGAACTCACTTGCTTAAGTGTGTTGGACAATGATCCCCTCATATGGCAAAAAAGACTTGGCCATGCAAGTCTAAGCCAACTCAACAAATTAGTCTCCAAGGACCTGGTGACAAGGTTACCTAACATCAAGTTTAAGGAAGACAAAGTTTATGAAGCTTGTGCAAGGGGAAGCAGGTAAGATCCTCTTTTAAAAGCAAGAAAGTGGTAAGCACGACTAGGTCGATGGAACTGGTTCATATGGATCTTTGTGGTCCAATGAGAACATTAAGCAGAGGTGGTAAGAAATATGTGTTGGTGCTTGTTGATGATTACTCTAGGTTTACTTGGACATTGTTTTTAACATCTAAGGATAGCATTTGACATGTTTACTGCCTTTGTTAGAAAAACTCAGAAACAACTAGGTAATCAACTTACATCAATTAGGTCTGATCATGGAACTGAATTTGAAAATGCTAAGTTTGCTGAATTCTGTGATGAGCATGGTATAGATCATAATTTTCTTACCCCTAAGACTCCTCAACAAAATGGAGTAGTTGAAAGAAAGAATAGGACTCTTGAAGATATGGCTAGGACTATGCTTCTTTCTAGTAAACTGCCTCATAGCTTCTGGGTAGAGACTGTAAATATTGCATGTTACATCATTAATAGGTGCATGACTAGACCTCTTGTAGAGAAGACTCCCTACGAGTTACTTAAAGGAAGTAAACCAAATATATCCCATCTTAGGGTATTTGGATGCAAGTGCTTTGTGCACAATAATGGAAAGGACTCCCAAGGTAAGTTTGATCCCAGAAGTAATAAGGGAGTATTCTTGGGATATTCTTCACATAGCAAAGCTTATAAAGTGTACAACAAAAGAACTTTGTGTGTAGAAGAAAGTGCATGTGGTTTTTGATGAAACTAACATTCTTTCTGAGAGATAGAAGCATGAAGATGAAGCTATTGGGTTGGTAAAAGAATTGAGTGAAGTCACAGCTCCAGCTGAAGCTGCACCAAAAGAAGGAACGGGTGATGGAACATGTTCTTCCATCCAGGGCAACCTAACATGGGGGAACTGAACAAAGAAGAAGTGAATCTAATTCCCAAATGGAACCTGTCCATGAGCCTGTTCCTTAGAAACAGAACATGGGAGAAACTCCAAATAGAAATCAGCTGGTTGTGAAACCTTACAAGTATCAAAGTTCTCATCTCATTGAGAACATCCTTACTGACCAAACTTTTGGAGTTAAAACTAGATCTCAATTAAAGAATATGTGTGCTTTTGATGCATTCTTATTTCTTATTGAACCTAAAAATGTTGTCGAGGCTTTGCAGGATGGAAATTGGGTGAATGCAATGCAAGATGAACTCAACCAGTTTGAAAGAAGTCAAGTGTAGCATCTGGTCACAAGACCCAAGGACAGATCAATAATTGGCACTAAATAGGTCTTCAGAAACAAACTTGATGAAGATGGAACGGTTACGAGGAACAAGGCAAGGTTGGTGGTCCAAGGTTATAGCCAAGAGGAAGGAATAAACTATGATGAGACCTTTGCTCCAGTTGCAAGACTGGAGGCAATAAGACTTCTCATAGCCTTTGCAGTACACATGAAATTTACCCTTCACCAAATGGATGTGAAAAGTGTTTTCCTAAATGGCCACTTAGAGGAAGAAGTCTTTGTCAAACAACCTCCAGGCCTTGAAAGCAAGGAGTGTCCAGATCATGTATACAAACTGGACAGAGCCCTATATGGACTCAAGTAGGCTCTTAGAGCATGAACGGCTATCCAAATTCTTGCTTGAACATGGATACAAAAGAGTTAAGATTGACAGCACTCTATTCTTGAGGGAAAAAGGTAAGTATCTACTAGTAGTACAATATGTTGATAACATAATTTTTGGGGCAACCACTGAAAAATTGAGTAAGGAATTTGCTAAACTAATGGGGAGTAAATTTGAAATGAGTATGATGGGTAAGCTTAACTTCTTCTTAGGCTTACAGATTAAAAAAAACCCAAATAGAACCATGATCCATCAGTAGAAATATGCAAAAGAGTTGATTAAGAAGTTTAAAATGGATGAATCAAAGGAAATAGACACACCCATTGCAACAGCTACTAAATTCGACATAGATAAACCTGGTTCATCTGTTGATCAGCAGTTGTATAGGGTATAATTAGTTCACTTTTGTATCTTACTGCTAGCAGACCTGACATTATCTTCAGTGTAGAGCTTTGTGCTCGTTTTCAAGCAAATCCTAAGGAATCCCACTTGGTTGATGTCAAAAGTGTACTGAGATATTTGAAAGGCACTACTGACATTTGCCTTTGGTACCCTAAGGGTAGTAACTTTAATCTAGTAGGATATGCTGATACTGATTATGCAGGTTTCCTTGTGGATAAGAAAACACCTCAGGCATGGCTCATTTACTTGGTTCATGTCTGGTATCATGGGCGACTAAAAAGCAGAATTCAGTGGCCTTATCCATTGCTGAGTTTGAGTATGTTGTTGTTGCCTCTTGTTGTGCTCAACTACTGTGGATCAAACATCAGCTGATGGATTTTGACATTAAAGTTGGTTTCATCCCTATTTGTTGTGATAACACTAGTGCTATTAGTATGACTAAGCACCCAGTTTATCATAAGAAGACTAAGCACATAGATGTTAGACATCACTTCTTAAGAGACAACTATGAGAAATAATTGATTACTATAGAATTTTGTGCTACTGATAAGCAGATTACTGACATTTTTACTAAAGCACTAAGTAGAGAAAGCTTTGAAAGGAACAAGTTACAATTAGGGATGATTAAGATCACCTAATGGGACCAGCTTAGAATGCACAATGAAAAATAATGAATTAAAAAAAATTGGCTAGGAAATCTGGAACTTGTGTAAATATCTAAAGTAATTTTTTTACTCAGTTTCATACTGTAAATAGTATACTCCTGTGACATGCGTTGATATAACTCACTGATCTCTAACAAGTTTCTCTACTTTGGAAAATAGAGGCATGATCAAGAGGATTCTAAATGAAGAACCTGGTTCATCAGTATTGGTTCATCTGAATAACGAGGTATGCTTTCTATACTCTGTACAATTAGAAATAAAAATATTTAAATCATGAGCAGAGTCCTACCTATGTTCAAAAACATCAGAAAATCCTACCCGTTTATTTTTTGAACTAGTTACGTCTCTACCAGAATTCTTACCACATAAATTGCCTAAAATCTAGGGAAGCTTAACTGCCCATTCAACTTGAAATTTCAGGTTGATTGGACTTCTAATTGACTGAAAAAAGCTACTGTTAGTCATTAATTAAGTTTCTCTCTTTAAAAACTCATCATCACCTTCTGCCACCCTCATTATTCCAAAATCGTCAAGATTTCTTTTGTTCTCAATTGTTCTCGCTTCCAAAAGCCAAAATCACAATTTTCTCACGAAATCAGTCACAATGTCGAACCCTCAAGATAATCCAGGCACTCCTCCACAACCTACCTTTTCTGATTCATCCACACCTCATCAACCTAGTACAACCCCCCAGCCTAGGAGGAAACGTGTTAAGATGCTCTCTCGTAAAACTGTGGCTACAGGTGCACTGTCAAAAAGATTGAACACATAATTAAAGGCTAGCCAAGCCCAAGAATCTAAACACTCAGATGATTCCTTTAAGTCTGCAAGTGAGGGGGAAGGAATTGGGTTTTCTAATTCTGAGAAGATTCAGAGTTCCCTTTCTAAGATACGTTCTGTTTTGATTGAAAATGTAGAAAATAGGTTTGTTCTTGTTGGGTCTATTAGAGATGTGAAAATGCCTGAGTTGAGAAGGAGAGGAGGTAAAAAAAATGAAAAAAAAGAGAGAGGATGCAAGTTGTGATGTGAGGGGAACAGGGGTAGAAGTGGTTGATTTGTCACCCACCTCTGAGATGATTAGACCAGCAATTTGTGGGACTGAGGATGAAATTGTAGGAGAAAGTGGCAAGAAAACAGGGGGGAAGTGGATCAGGGGAGGCTGCTGAGGGTTTGGTAAATTTAAGTTCTCATGTGGATGAACCCGGTTCATCTATTGATGAAACCCTAGCAGACCTTCTGAAGAAAGTAGGTTCCAGTTACAATCCCAAAAAAAGGAGAACACCAACACCTAAGGTTCCCAGCACTACAAAGAATACCTAGAAAAGAAAGGCTAATTCCCTAACAACTGCTGAAATTCCCTTGCCAAAGGGGAAAACCACAAGAAGTATGGTGAAACAGAGTGAGAGTGAACTACAAAAGGCTTTGGCTGAAAGCAAGCAAGAAGAAGATAGATAAAGGAAAAACTAAGGTTGCAGAGTCCTATGAGGCTGTTGATGTTGAGGAGATGGAACAGGTCTATCAGGAGGAACACACAACTGTGGAGGTTCAGACCCCTAAGCCCAAAAAGACCAAGACTTCTTCTAAGAAGTCTTCATCTGTGTCTAAGGCTGCTAAACCTTCATTGACTAAGAAGACAAGGTCTACGGTGAAAAACAAACAAGTTAGAATTACTGAGGAAGAGGAATGGAGTGGTGAAGAAGAGAGTGAGTCTGATGGTGAACAAGACAAGCTGGCCAAGTTTGGCAAAAGAAAATTTTTGAAAGGTAAATTGTTGAAAGACTTGGTGGAACCAGGAATGGTTCGATTGGTTGATGCTTTAGCTGTTCAGGGTTGGAAGGACATGGTCCTTCAGTTGGATGGTAGGTTGGCCAGGAATGAGATTATTGAATTCATGACCAATGCAGAGGTCAAGGATGGCAGAGTTACCAGCCAAGTGAAAAAAGTTCAAGTGACCTTCGATGCAGAGAAGTTGGGTGAGATTCTTGACATCCTTGCCGAGGGATATGATGACTACACAAGGCAAAGATGACCAAGTTTGGACTCACTTCCTACTGCCCTTGAAATCACCAGGAGATTCTGTGATGTCTCTAAAGTGAATGAGGCCAAATTTGTGCATAAGAGTGAAATAAAGCCACAACACAAAGTTCTGTTTGAATTTGTCAACAAGTGCTTGTTGCCTAGGCAGGAAAGAAGGCACATTGCTAACTATATGGACTTGGTGTTGATGGGGTGTTTTGAAAGTAGAAGACATATCAATTGGCCTGCATTTATTATCAAGCTACTGGACATAGTTATCAATGGCTCCAAAGCCCATGATACTCCTTATGGGATTATTCTGACTATTGTGTTTGATCGTTGTAAGGTGCCTCTAAAGAAGTCGGAAATGGCTACATGCAAGGATCACTTTGGAATCAACACTTTGATTGCTTGTGACTATGAGGTCACTGCCATTCCCAATGAACCTGGTTCATCCAATAAGATACCTCTAAATAGCAAAGTCAGAGCTCCAGTGCAGGAGAGTAGGGAAAAGGATGCTGAGATAGCTAGGCTGAAGGCTCGCTTAGCAGAGGTTGAATATGAGAGGGATGCTCTTAGAACTGAGCTCACCAAGGAAAAGGAGAAGAATGATGGCATTCTTCAAAATATGCTGACCCTTCTCCAAGCCCAAAACCAACCCTCTAGCTCTCTCAAGCCTTAGGACTTCTAGCCTTCATCTCCTGAACCTGTCTAGTACCACCAGTGACCCAGATTAGGGATTTTTCTTTCTTTTGCTCATGTTTTGAATATTTTTACTTTCTTTTTGTGGATTGTGGTAGCAACATATCTCCTATCAATGAAATCTACTATTTTTGCTCTTGTTGATTGCTAATATTTCCTTGATAGTTTGAATGTGTTTACTTGATTACTGATGATTAATCCATGATTGCACTTGTAGTTGCCCAGTGGCCATGATTAATTGTTAAAATTCTGGGAATCACACTTTGTTTATGCAACCTTTCAATGATGCCAAAAGGAAAAAGAGATATTGTACTTTATATATTTTGAATAAGTGATGTTTATAACCTAATGAACCTGGTCCTTGATGATAAGTGAATTTTTCTAACTTTGTATTGATGAATAAGCTGAGTTCTGACAGGGCTAAGTAAGTGAAAAACACAGAGTTTGTCATCATCAAAAAGGGGGAATTTGTTGGCCCAAGCAAAGGTGAAGTTTTGAAGACTGACAAAGGAACTCAAACATGGACCAGGTCCATCTTGTGAAGCACATTTATGATCAACTCAAACATGTGAGATGCACGTAAAGAAGATAAACCCAACTTACTAGAAATGATATCTCCTGATCCTGATTGAAAATGTTGCATATTGGATAAGGAGAAAGACTCCTTACACAAAGAGCAACACATCTTAAGAAATGGATAGAGTTAGAGGATGAGACCAACTAGAACTCTTCCACCAAGGAAGAGTAGTATATGTATTCTAGTTAATCTCTTTTTACTAACTCCATAAATATCAGTGTTGTTCTCTTTTACAGGGAATGCACATAAGCAGAAGTTAAACGTAAATTGAGAGCAAAATAGCAAGGCAATTTTGCAAATAATTTATATGTGATTCAAGCGTGCAATCCTAAAGCTACTTGAACCAGATAAAAGAATCACTTCCAAGCGTCTGTCTTTTTATTCTAGTTCAATTATAGTAGGTGATTTTACATTGTACCTTTCAGCTTATCTAGAAGCAATTATATTAGGTACTTAGAGTTTTCAAGTTAGAGTTAACTTGAAGTTGTCGCAACAGTTGAGGCTGTATGCCATAATAGGATTAGAGTTAATCCTAGGTTTACAAAAGAGTTATTGTAAATGCAGTTTTTGGCTCAGTGATTTTAGTGGAGAGTTTGGGAAAATCCTACTAGAGGGTAGGTCGTGGTTTTTTCACCTTTTGAGCCAGGTGTTTTTCACATAAAATCTCTGTGTTCTTTATTTTCTATATTTATTATTCCACAACAGTAGTAGTTGGAACACATAGAAGAACCATGTCCTTCTATAATCAAGTTAAGCGAAAATTGGGTACCACACAATTCATCCCCATCCCCTTCTTGTGTGGTATTGAAGTATTAAACATCAGTTGGATATCTTTTATGTTCCTTATCATCACTTTAAAAATAGTAAAAATATCTAGAAAGTTTTTCCAAAGTCCTATGTAAGTACATATTTATTGCATTCTAACTTCGTATAGCGACTCTTGTAAGACACTTTTTAATAAAATACCAAAAAATTAACCGAACCATATCGGTTCCGAAGCGAAACCGAGATGATTGGGACGGTTCCGAAGCGAAACCGAGATGATTGGGACGGTTCCGAAAAGTCTAATTTTGGTTATACAAAATGGAATAACCGAAAAATTGGTATGGTACAAATTTTATAAAATAACCGGCCGAACCAAACCATTGACACCCCTACAACAAAGAAGTATATTTTTTCCTATGTTAACTGCTGGGACACGTGGAAATCTCTGAAAGATAAAGACACTCTAGTTGATTGAATAAACCCAACCCGCCCCAATTCTCTTACCCCGCCCGACTAAATAAGTTAATAAAACTAAAACCCATCGTAAAAACACAAACTAAAGATCAAAATTCTAGGGTTTCTTCGTAGCTTCCTTGTTTAATATTCAGCTGGTCGGAAACTGCTTTACGATGTGAGAAAATAGTTGTTCGTTGAAGAGGATCTATCGTTGTGGGGAAGTTGCTAATCTCTTACTTCAAAAACTCTCTTAAACCCCGATATATGATTTTACAAATGTCCTAAACCTGAGGTACTTTTTGTTTCTTTATTTCGATTTATGTTGAATTTCCCAACTTTATAGTATTCAATCGTTAAATTTATTTTGTTGTGGTTTGTGAAGAGTTAGGGATGTGGATTTTGGAAATGGCATGATGAAGTTTTCTGATGTTGCGTTAATTGCAATTAACAATGTAAAATTATAAGCTGCAAATCGCGAGATTAAGATATTGAATGTTTCTTTGGAAGATCTTAAGATTGAAAGAGACGGGTTGACTGAAAAGATTGAATTCATATAGGTTATGAAGAATATTGAAGTTAAAAAAAATATGGAATTAGAAGCATCAATGGTGAAGTTAAAGATGCTCATCATAATTTTATACTCGCTAATAGTTGAATTTGCATTCTCCTCTATAATGAAATGAAATTATATTGAAATTTTTTGTAGAAGTGAATGTTGTATCTACAGTTTCCATGAATATTGGCAGTCAGTCTTATATGTTTAATGGTTGGGCTTTGATGGTAATGACATTATTAAGTTAATGATTATTGGCAATTATTTTATGATGACTATTTATATATGTTGTTTCCTGTTAATTGATCGAGTACCACAAACCAAATGCTAACAAACAACTAGAACCAATTGGAACAGAAGACGAGGTAGTTTTAAAGTAGATTTTTGGTCTGCTCAAAATGAGCTCCTTCAAGCTTACGCTGCTTCTGCTTCGTACTCTTCTTTAAAATTAAAAAACTTCTCCTTCTACTAGCTACCATCTATCCAGATTTGCTTCTAAAACATACTAGAATAATAACTAAAAGCAAGCAAGAAATTTGAAACAATGTCGTAGACATCGATTAATTTACTGAAATTCAGGAATATGCTTTAAATACAACAGTACTCACAAAATCTGCTTCAGGACATCCATAAGCAGAAACACGGCTGGGTTTGCAGTATAAGTAGACACACAATAGGAACTTCAAAAACTTGGCTGCATTTAAATGGGTTTGCAGTAACTGCTATAACTGAAAAAACTGGGCAACAAAAAAAATAGTAAACGAACAATGCACAACATGCAGTAATAAATAGCAGTAATGCAGTAACTGAAGTTGTAGCAATTCAAAGCATTGAAAACCCCTTAAATTAGGCAAACCAACTACATGATTCAGCAAGTCATGAGTTTGGCAATTACATCAAATTGGAGAAGTAGATGTCACTGCTATAACTTCAAAAACTCACTCAACCTTAGTCATAACAAGACATCTAACTCTAAATGCCAACACCAGATCATAAACCAAGTTTTTCAGTTTCACTTTAGCATATATAAGATATTACCAACTAACAAAACAAAACAAGTCCTAATCATATTATCAAGGCCCCTTTCTTGTCTTCAACTTCCCAATTATTTGTCTTGTTTGCATCTACAATTGATTCCTAGTGAATGTTGCATTTCCCTTCCATGTCAAGTTTACTGGGGAGTATAGAAGATCAACAGGTTCACTTACACCCGTGTTGTCTCTTGTAAATTTGATTGTCCTTGTCCTAGTGTTCATACCAACTTGCTGCCTTTCCATAAGTTTAGTTTGTGATTCTGATATAATACTATGCCTCAATGGAGGTTCAGGACCATCATCAAAATCTGAAAATTGATCTAGTGTTTCCCTACGCATAAAGATAAATGATTGACTACTGCCAATGTCTTGACTTGTTTGAGACACATGGGGTGTTGATAAGTGATATCTTCACTTTCTACTAGTGACCCCACTACCTTATCATCATCAGTGTCTTGATCAAGCAAAGTCCTTTGTCTTTTGGCTAGCTTCTTAGCCTAGATATCTACCCATCATTTGATGGTTGCTTCTTCTTTGTCACTTTCTACCCAATCAATGGCTGTTTAATGTAAATCTATCATAATTAATAAAAATTAAGTATAATAACATGTTCATAAATAATATAATTTTTGGGTCTATACCTTTTTACATCCCCCTGCATTATGATTTGCCTCTCCACAATTGCCAAAAGTTATAATTCTGCCTTTTCTACACTGATTCCACTCCCTTGCCTCTTGCTTTCCTCATCCTTTTATCTAACTTTTTTGACTTTAGGCCTGCCAGCTTAATTCACCAATTCTGGAGGTTCCATGGCTTGAGATGGATCTATCTTCCAAAATTTCTCACCGGGTACAGGTTGTAACTTATGCTTGTAAGTAAGTAGAAAGACTTCTTTCTATACCACCAGTGCATCTCCTTCAAAAGGTCTTCTCTTAAATAAAAGCATGATTTTATTGCATGAGGACATGGGATTCAAGAAAGATCCCATTCCCTACATGTGCATCTTTTCCCTTTAAATGGATAATGAATTTGTCAACCCCTTCTACTATTTCAAATCCATCATCACCATTGAAATCAACCTCACTGGAATGAGCTATCTTTAGATAGTCGTTATAAAGCTTCATGCTTGAAGATTGTAGTCTTTCTTCCATGTTCTCACCTCATCTTCATGCTTTCTCAACTGATTTATTACTTTGAGTCTCATATCTTCCAACATCTTGATGATGGCCTTGTATCTAGCTTCTAATATCCAAGAACTGAAAGACTCTGTAAAATTATTATCCACACTTTGAGTCTTACAGATAGTGTCAAAGTATGCACTACACCAACTCTGGGATAAGTACTTTAACAAGTTAGTAACAATTGCTTCCTTCAACTGTCCCAGCTTCCTCAACTGATCCTTGAAGTCTTCTGTATAAGTTTCCCAAGCACTCCACCAAAGTAATTTCTTCATTTCAAGACCTTTGTACTCTTTGTACCAGTGTGAGTCTACATGTTTCACACATAACCTATGTTTTGCTTCAGGAAGGACTGTCTTTATTGCCTCCATTAATCCCTGCACATATCAAAATAATTTAACAGATTAGTAATGATAAAACTATAACAGACCAGTAATGAAATTATACAAGATGTAAATAATACCTTCTGCATGTCCAACATAAATATGACTCCATTACCCATATTCAAGTTCAATGAATTGTGAAGAAGCTCCAGAAATCAATTCTAGCTTCTTTTTGTTTCTCTATCAACTACAGCCTAAGCAAGTGGGTAAAAGTGATTTATATTATCTTGCCCAACAATAACTAATAGTTGTCCTTTAGTTTTCTCCTTTAAGAACGTACAATCCAGCCCAATAAATGGACTCAACCCCTCCTTATGCCCATCTTCAATGCCTGAAAACAAATGTACATCCTAAGTAATTTCCTTTTGCCTTCAACAGTGATTCTTTAGATAAATTAATAACCACATCACTTCCAGGATTTCTGCCCCTCAAAGCATTGGCATATGCTTCAAGTTTGTTATAATCATTAGTGAAACTCCCTTCCAACTTCTCCAATATCATTTCCTTTGCCCTTTTAACTGTTGATTTACTAGCATTAAGTTTAAATGAATTCTTCAGGTCTGCCCTCATTTCTTTCACCTTATACTTAGGGTTGTCTTGTAACTTCTTCTTGAAATAGTACGGTATAGTGCTATATTCAACCCTACTATTATTAAAAGCAAGATTAGAGTCATGTCTTGGGTTTAATGTCTTCACTCTATAGCCCTCACTGCCCTTGTCATTGGATATAAGACATTTTAATCGGCAGCCATGTACATACTTATACCTCGCTCTCATTTTGTCACTTTTTTATAACTCTAATTTCTTTTGATTAACCAATGAATAAGGTTTACGAACTTTCTAGCTCCAAGAATATTCTTGAAAGCATGCCTTTATGAATCTCTTTATATTCATTGAGGTTTTCAATATGATGCTTTTTACTTTGTGCCTCAAATTGTTCTAGCTCTTCGGAGTCATAGGCCAAGCCATTAGAACCTATTTCATCTTCATATTCATCTTCACTACTACTATCATCAATACCAACTAACACTGGAGATATATAAGCCTCAGTATGGTTGACAATATTTGACATACAACCACTTTCTTCACATTCATCTACATCATAGACATTTAGTACCTTAAATTCCTCACACACAAGGCATAAAAGGTGTTTAATCCCTATATCTCCTTCAACTTCATATAACTTACCAGATGGGCCAGCAATTATTAATTGTTGTACCCCTATATATCCTAACTGAAGAATGTATTCATCTACTATATCTTTAAAAGACAATAGATCAGAATCTTTATATTTCTAAATGTGGACCAACTTCTTTGATTAGACTAGGTGTGGCTCTGTAATTCAGTCAAGCCATAATTGAAAACTAGGTCCACAAGAACCATAAACAAACATAAGTAAGACAATGTAAAAACTTTATGACCATAAAGTAATACTTTATACAAAATGAACCCCATTTGATAAAGAAATGATAAATCAAACAATAAAGAATGAGAAAAATATAGTGATGGTTACTCTTCAATAAAGAATGCAGAACATCACAATAGAGAATGCATAACATTACCATAAAATATTCTCAACTACCACTTTCCAATGTACTTAATCACATGCATAAGGGATATTTGGACGCCATTCAATCATACACGACCAAAAACACACAGCTCAAAGCAATTGTAAGGTCCTGTAAAATTTTTATTCAAAAATTCGAAAGCTCGTAGTAGCAAATTAGGAATATGTGTTAGAAATTTGTTCAGACCCTTTTGATCGATCTGTGCATTAAAAAGTTAAGGAATAATGTTTTCTAGAAAAGTGTGTTTCTGTGGTCCATTATGCGATCGCATAATAGCTATGTGAACCGCATAATCGCCGCAGAGTCAAATAGTTTGATGATAAATTTGAGGTCAACTATGCGGCCAATTATGCGATCGTATAATCAATACGCGGGCCGCATAGTCATCGCATGATCTCCTTGGAATTTCTGGAAGGGGCAGTTCTGCGATGCATTATGCGACCGCAGAACAAGTATGCAGACCATACTTCTATCGCATACCTGGATAGTTTGTTTAGGTTTTTGGGGCCATTTTTGTGGTCCTTTTTGCGGGCCTCATGTCCATTATGTGATTGTAGATTTCGTTGGGGCTCCTATTTTCTAACTTTTAAAACCCGACCCCATCCTATTAAAAACACACCCATTAGACCCCTTTTATGTTATTTTGCTGCAAATAGAGTGAGAGAGAGAGGGTGATCTTCATCAAGTCCCCACTCAATAATTGCCTAAACCCTTGAAAATTATCAAGTAAAGCTGTTAGACCTTCATCCCAAGAGGTAAGAACTTGAGCCCTAACCTTTGGTTTCGAAATTCACACTAGAATGAGTAATTAGCTTGGGGGTTCATGGGTATAAGAATGGATTTTCTTGCATGCATAAAATATAATAGGGTATGGGGAGGTTGTGAACTTAAAAGATAGCAATTGGGGTGTAAAATGATAAAACTCTTTCACACAAGGGTCCTATAATCACAATGCACACCTAGTACTTGATAATGTGCTCAAATAAGCTAGAATCTTAATCATGTCTCTAATTCTTGGTTTAATTTGTAATTTTCATAAAATAGATTGAAGTTGCTAAGAGTCCCGAAAATTTGTAAGGAATTAAGGAAAGCTTTATTGAGGTATGTATGACTAAAACCCCTCCTATTAGAAATTGAGCTCCGTTAGTATGTGTATGTGCAAATGTGGTAAGACCGAAAACTTGATCGATGTATTGTTTGTTATTTTACATGAATTGGTATTGAAATTGTATATATATATACATATATACATGAAAGGTGTGCCTCATTGTGTGTAAAGTACTATTCTAGATATTTAAAGAAATGCAAAGAATATGAACTAGGTGTTAAGTTGCCTAGACTTCACGTCAAGATTTAAAACTGAGATTGTCATGCTAATTATGTGAAAGCTTACCTATGCTTACAACTTGAATTGCTTTTGTATGTGCCTATGATCATAAATTGCAAGGTTGACATTGAAAGTGGAAATGATGTGATGATTGTGGCCCTAAGTGCCAATGAATTGATATGATATATGTGAAATAAAGATTCAAATAAGATGATTAATGAGAAAGGAACAACGCCTAGGTAAGACGGCCTAGCCGATCGGGCCGTGATCGGACACCATGCTTCACATATAGTGGTAATGTGCTAATATTGAATTTCGAAAAAGGGAAATGAGACGGTGATTGAGGTATATGTCTCAAATGAGTCAACCTAGCCGATCGGGTCATGATCAAACTCCGCTCAAGATAGCGGTGATATTGAGAACAATGATGAACATATGAAATAACCCAAACTAAAGTTATGAAATCATGTGAAAATTGTATGATTCTTTATTTGATGATGTGGTGTTCGGTTAAAGCTTTGATTGTCTCTTGTGATTTCCTTGAATTCTTGTATGATAGTTCTTTCTAATAAGATGGTGTTTAGTTATACATACTAGTACTATTCCATGATACTAGCATCCCTTTTGCCGGAGGCGCTACATTTTTAAGTGAATGTAGGTGACTCCATAGCGGACAGTGCCGATCTCGCGTAGTAGAGTATCCTCCTCTCATAGTCTTGGTAAGCCCCTTTTTCCTTCAAGGGGTTATGTTGCACATCTTTTGTTGTAGATTTCCACTTTTGAGGTATAGTCGGGGCATTGTTGCCGGCGTTGTCATAATTGTCTTTTGTATCCTTAGAGGCTCTGTAGACGTTTGTGTGGGTTATGTACGGGTGTTGGATGGGTCTATGAACTAAGTTGTAATCTCAAACTCTTGTTTCTCTAAATTGAGACTGTATGTAATCTTGGAACTTAACTGTGGTTTAGGGTTGTAATATGAAACGATCTATCAATGTTGAATGTACAATCTTTCTTATTTTCTAAGTAAATGAAAGCGTGGTTCCCTTAATCATATTGAGTTGGGTAGAAAGTGTTAAAAAGGCTTGATCAGTTGGGATCACTCGATTAAGCGTCGGTCGCGCCTCCCGGGGTTGGGCGTGACAACAATAACTTCATTATTTTAAAAAATAAAATAACACCTCTTTGTAGCCCTTACCAACAAACTAAACATATAAAATACTAGAAACATAAAAGCCTAATAGACCATCAGAAATCAGAAATTAAGGGACCACCTCAAAAGATGCACATGCACGAGAAAATAACAATAAATCGACAAATAACAGAGGTGTAGGAAGCATGTATATGCACATTTACCAGAAAAGAAAAAACCTTAGCTCGAAACATTATGTAGAATTTCGCACATTCTTCAACAAAATTAGCAGAAACACCACTTGACTTAGCTGGATCAACAAATTTTTGAAGAAAGAACTCACCTTTTTGAATGTGTCGAGTCTTAGATCCGAAATTTTATCATTGCCAGAAACCCTAGATGGAACCCATCCCATTATTTTTTCTTTTTCTCAATTTTGATCTTTTGTTTATGTGTGTTTTACAGTGGTTTTTAGTATATTAACTTAGTTGGTCGGGTTTATTTAGTCGGG
The DNA here is from genome assembly GCF_000393655.2 of Nicotiana sylvestris. Taxonomy (NCBI): domain Eukaryota; kingdom Viridiplantae; phylum Streptophyta; class Magnoliopsida; order Solanales; family Solanaceae; genus Nicotiana; species Nicotiana sylvestris. The sequence continues at coordinate 173,129,191 of NC_091065.1, forward strand.
TCGGGCAAGGAAATTGAGGCGGGTTGGATTTATTTAGTCAAGTGGAGTGTCTGTCTTTCAGAGAGTGCCACGTGTCCCAATTAGTCAATATTTATTTTGTCAAAAAATTTAAAGTAAATTAAAATTAAAATTCAAGATGCACTGGCTAATTTATAAAGAACAATCATTTAGAATGGCTACCTGGTGTCATTTCCACCCATTGTTTGGATAGGGAAATTTGCACAAATAGGATAATTTGATGACACTGTTTTTGCCTGAAGTTTTAGAAAAATAGCCTACAATAGAAAGAATTAAAAAAAAGTATACTCATTCAATTATTTGTAAGTTTTGACATATAGCCAAATCATGATATCGAATTGGTCACATTTTTGCCATATGGCATATCCGGTGTGTTTTAGTCAAATTTTCACAAAGTTTTACTGAATGCAACAATATTTGATATTATCGTCATTCTACCTATTAATTAAATTATTCACATCCAACATAATTTGATTATATTGTTCAACTGTTCACGTATTTTGGTGCTCCCAAACGCACACACAAGTATACATGGTCGTACAAGTAATATAGGATTGTAAGTCCAGATTTCGTACCCACAGGGACTTGCGATTAACTATCGACTAAATTAAACCCAAACAATGAATCTATTCAAGCAAATTTTTTAAAGTATGAATATTTAATTAAAACTAATCTAGAGTAGCAAACTAAGAAACTAAAGGAAACAAACTGGTGAAATTAGACACGAATTCAATGGGAGTCGATATTCTAGAGCTATGGGTTAGCTAACATGATGTAATTTAAACACATACACAGAGCCAACACAGCAGAAATTATACAAGGAACGTACCTTCAACCATAGTTGTTCAAGTGTTGTAGGGAATCACCTTCGTAAAACGTTGGCAGAAACCTAGGAGCCTTCTAGCCTGTGCCTATCGTAAGATGCCAGACTGATGGAGTTACAGACGTATTTATAGGTAGACTAGGGACTCTTAGGCAAATACTTTAGCCCTAGGGACTTTTTCATAAATTATAATTACCCTAGGGACTCCTAATATATGGTAATTTCTTTCCATCAAAGAAACTACCATATATGCATAACTATAGAATATTATCTGATATATTATTTCCTTTGGGAGACAAAGTAAATAATTTATTACTTTATATGTGGGCCACAATAGAAGTCTCTAGAAGAGAGGGTAATTTTTTACATTCTCCCACTTGGCCCATATATTAAAATCAGATAATCCTTTATGAGAGATAAACATATAATATGGCCATAAACTTTATCACTCTACTAAAAGTTATGCAACAATCACTTTAACTAGAATATATTATTACACGAATCATGGCGGTCATGCTTTTAAACAAACACTTCCTTCCATGTAGTACAATGCACAATATATTCTAGCAAAGTGTCTAAAAACTTTATGAATGAACTTAATATAAGTCATTCAGAGTTCAACTTTATTGGTCCGATGATCATAAATAATACATGAAAAACCAAAAGTATGTACTGTCATGTATATCAAAATAAACATAATGTCTAGAGAAACTGTTAGAGAGCAAAGCAAGACTAAATTGAGCTACTAAGACACATATGAATTACTTGATCCTTGAAAATATTAGCCGGCAGACCTTTAGTCATAGGATCAACTATCATCAAAGTAGTATTAATATGCTCAAAACTCACATCTTGCTTCTTCACATAGTCTCTAACCATCAAGTACTTTATGTCGATGTGCTTGCTTCGGCTGCCACTTTTATTATTCTTAGAAAAGAATACTGCAGCTGAATTATCACAGAAGATTCTAAATGGCCTTGAAATGGAATCAACAATCCTAAGGCCGGAAATAAAGTTTTTCAACCATAACGCCTGTGATGTAGCTTCATAGCATGCTATAAATTCAGCTTCCATTGTGGATGTTGCAACAATGATATGCTTGACACTTCTCCAAGACACAACACCTCTAGTAAGAAGGAAAATGTCCTGAAGTAGATTTACTAGTGTCTTTACATCCACCCAAATCAGAGTCTGAATATCTAATCACCTCCAAAGAGTCAGGGTATTTGTATGTGAGCTTAAAATCCTTGGTTCCTTGCAAATATCTCAAGACCCTTTTACCAGATTTCCAATGGTTAAGACTAGGGTTACTTTGATATCTGCCAAGCATTCCTACCGCAAAAGCAATATCAGGTCTAGTACAGACTTGTGCATACATAAGGCTCCCAACAAGCGAAGCATAGGGAATGTCTTTCATTTGCTCCTTTTCTAATGCACTTTGTGGACATTGATTCAATGAGAATTTATTACCTTTAATTATGGGTGATACTATAGGTGAACAGTTCTTCATCCCGAATCTTTCCATAATTCTTTCAATGTAGGCCTTTTGAGACAGTCCAAGTAATCTTTGGGATCTGTCTCTGTGAATCTCTATGCCAATGACATAAGAGGCTTCACCCATATCCTTCATCTCAAAATTCTGGATAAGGAACTATTTAGTCTCGTGCAACAATCCCAAATTACTACTTGCAAACAAAATATCATCCACATATAAGACTAGAAAAATATATTTTCTCCAACTTATCTTAAGGTATATACACTGATCAATAATGTTCTCCATAAATCCAAATGAAGAAACAACATTATGAAATTTAATATACCATTAGAGGGAAGCATGCTTTAGCCCATAAATGGATTTATTCAACTTGCAAACAAGGTGACTTTTGTCCTTATCACAAAATCCTTCAGGCTGACGCATGTATACCTCCTCTTCAAGATTTCCATTCAGGAAAGTTGTTTTCACATCCATTTGATGTAACTCTAAATCAAAATGATCTACTAATGCCATGATTATTCTCAATGAATCCTTCTTTGATACTGGAGAGAAGGTTTTATGGTAATCAGTGCCTCCCCTTTGAGTAAAACCCTTGGCTACAAGTCTGGCTTTATATCGTTCGATATTACCTGATGAGTCTCTTTTAGTTTTAAAGACCCACTTGGAACCTATGGTAGAAGATCCCTTTGGTAATTCGACGAGATCCCAGACTTTTATTTAGCCATAGATTCTAACTCTTCTTTCATGGCATCATACCAAAGTGTGGAGTTTTCTCCACTCATGGCTTGTGAAAACGAGCATGGATCATCTTTTAGTCCAATATCATAATTAGACTCTTGGAGGTATACAATATAGTAACTAGAAATTGCTGATTTTCGAATTCTTGAGGATTTTCTCACTCCCACTGGTTCAGACACTTCTTCAATTGGTTCAGGTAAAACGGGTTGATCTTCATGTGGCTCCTCAAGTGGTGATGGCTCTTGAACTTGTTGTTGTTTATATAATTCATGAGAATTTTTCTAAGCAACATTCAAGTTCCCAATATATAAAGGTACCACAAGTGGTTCCCTTGTTTCTTCCAATTCCACCCTTTAATTCAAGCCACTCCCACTCTCTTCATGCTCCCTAAGAAATTTAGCATTTCTAGCTTCAACAATTTTAGGAGAATGATAAGGATAATAAAACCTAAATCCCTTAGAGTTAACCACATAGCCTATAAAATAACCTCTTATTGTTGTTTCATCCAACTTCTTTAGTTGTGGGTTATAAACCCTCACTTCACTTGGACATCCTCAAATGTGTAAATGGTTTAAACTAGGTTTCCATCCTTTCCATAACTCAAAAGGTGTCTTGGGGACAGCCTTGGATGAAACCCTATTTAAAATATACACATCAATTTTTAAGGCTTCACTTCATTAGGATAAAGGTAAACATGATCTACTAATCATGCTTTTTACCATGTCCATTAATGTCCGGTTCCTTCTTTCTGCCACCCCATTTTGTTGTGGTGTTCCTGGCATGGTATATTGAGCAATTATACCTTCACTTTCGAGGAACTCAGCAAATGGACCCTTAACTTGTCCCTTATCTGTATGCCCACCATAATATTCTCCACCCCTATCAGATCTTACAATTTTGATCAGAGCACCAGTTCGTTTCTCTACTTCTATTTTGTAAACTTTAAAAGCATCAAGTGCTTTTGATTTATTAAACAGAAAATAGAGGTACATATATCTTGAATAGTCATCAATGAACGAGATAAAATATCTCTCACCATTCAAGCAAGGGGTAGGAAAAGGTCCACATATGTCTGTATGTATGATCTCAAGCAATTGAGAACTCCTTTTGGCACCTTTAGTTGATTTGTTGGTCTGCTTACCCTTTATGCAGTCCACACAAGTTTCAAAGTCAGAAAAATCAAGAGCTTTTAGAATTCCATCATTAACCAACCTTTTGACTCTATCAATAAAGATGTGTCCCAATCTTTTGTGCCAAAGATTTGATGAGTTCTCATTGATAATACATCGCTTAGTGCCAATTTCTTTTTCATGCAAAGTTAAAATATTGCATTCAAATGTCAAATCATATCCACTAATCGATAGTCTTGAAAAAGAAATTAAATTTCTAGAATATTCTGGAACATAAAAAGTATTTTCTAAATCTAAGTGAAAACTATCCTTCAAAATGAGCCTATAAGTCCCCACGCCTTCCACACGTGAACGCGTCCTATTTCCAGAATAGACGTATTGTTCACTTCCCATCAGCTTCCTCTGAGTTAGAAAGCCCTGCATTATTTTGGCAATGTGAATTATAGCACCAGAATTAATCCACCATGTATTATCAGAAACTTCAGTAAATTTAGATTCATAACATACAAAGCTTCTCAAGCCATTTCTTGTATTTCAGGCAATCCTTCTTCCAGTATCCCTTCTTCTTACAGAAACGACAAGCATCTTTGTCAAAGGTGTTTTTCTTCTTCATAGGAACACTTTTACACTTCTTTGCATTTCTCTTGCCATGAGTCACCATGTTAACACTTTCATATGTCTCCTGCTTCAATCTCTCTTCTTCTTGAACACACATGGTCAAAGTTCATTGATTGACCATTTATCTTTATGTGTGTTGTAAGAAATCTTGAACGGACCATATTCTACAGGAAGTGAGTTGCAAATGAAATGCACAAGAAATGGTTTAGACATATCAATCTCAAGGGACTTGAGTTTACCAGCAATGTCTCTCATCTCCATAATGTGCTCACGTACTGTACGACTTCTGTCGAAAGTCATACTTGAGAGCCTCTTCATGTGACGACCCGGATAGACATCTCATGAGTTATCGCTCTGTTTCCCCCATTTCTTCTTCTTATTGCTTTTATTATCGGTTCTATATGTGATTGGATTGGTCGGCTCGGGTTCGGAAGGGTTTTGTGAAGATTTGAGATACTTAGTCTCTTTTGAGGAAACTTAAGTTGGAAAAGTCAACTGGATATTAACTTATGTGTTAGAGGGCTCGGATGTGAGTTCCGAGGGTTTTAATAGCTTTGGGAGGTGATTTGAGACTTAGGAGCATGATCGAAATATGTTTTGGAGGTCCGGAGTAGATTTATGCTTGAATTTACGAAATTGGAATTTTGGCGTTTTCTGGTTGATGGGTGAGATTTTGATATAGGGGTCAAAATGGAATTCTGAGAGCTGCAGTAGTTCCGTTGGGTCATTTGGGATGTGTGTGCAAAAGTTTAGGTCATTCGGACGTGGTTTAGTATACTTTTTGATCAAGATCATAATTCGGAAGATTTTTGGAAACTTAGGCTTGAATCCGATGTGTTTTGGTTGATTCGATGTCGTTTGAGGTGTTTTGAAGATTGGTATAAGTTTGGATGGTGGTATATGATGTGTTTGAGCTTTTGGTTGAGGTCCCGGGGGCCTCGAGGTGATTTCTGATGGTTGGCGAAAAGATTTGGAGTTGGTTGTGACAGCTGAAGTTTCCCATTGCTGTCATAAATGCACCTGCGGCTTGGGAACCGCATGTGCGGTCTCGCAGAAACGAGATTTGAATCGCAGAAGTGGACAGGGCCTGGGAAGGAAGAAACCACAGAAGCGGTTGAAGAATCGCACCTGCGATGGCGCAGATACGGGTTGGGAATCGCAGATGCGAAAGTGGAGGATTTAAGTGATGACCGCAGAAGCGGTCCATTGACCGCAAAATTGGTACCGCAGAAGCGGTAAAAGGGCCGCATATGCGAAATGCCTAGGCCAAAAGGTATAAATTATTTCCTTCGCGAATTTTTGGGTTATTCCACCATTTCTAAGTCAGTTTTGGAGCTTTTTGGAAGATTTTGAAGAGGGATTCAAGGGATATCGTCTGGAGGTAAGATTGTTGAACCTAAAACTCATTCCTATGGTATTATTTCATGGATTAGAGCTGTAGTTAATGGAATTTAAGGGTTAAAATTGGGAAAACTAGGGTTTGGTATTTGAGACCTAGACTTGAGGATTTGAGGGACCATTTGTGATCGGATTTTGGTACTTTTGATATGTATGAACTCGTGGGGAGATAAGGAATCTATCGATGTAAATTTTATCAAATTTCGAGACGAGGGCACGGGGGTCGGGTTTTGGTAATTTTGGGATTTGTGTTGTAAATTGATTATTTTTGCATGGGCATCATTCCCTTAACATATTTTGACGTCATGATTCTAATTTTGGATAGATTTGACGCGAGTGGAGGCCGATTCGAGGGGCAAAGGCATCGCGGGCTAGAATTTTGACCGGATTGAGGTGAGTAATGATTCTAAATGTTGTCCTGAGGGTATGAAACCCCAGATTGTACATCATTGTGCTATATTGAGGTGACACACACGCTAGAAGACGAGCGTAGGGTCGTGCACTGTTGAGGATTGTGACTTTGTCCATCCCGAATGATTGTTTTGCTGCGTATTTGACTGAAAAATGTTTACTATCATCATGTTGGGTTGAATGCCATACTTGGGTCTCGTGCCAACTATTTGAACCCTTAGGGTATTTTTACTGATATTTCCTCACTGTTTTGACTTTATACTTGAACTCAGTCATGCTATATTCTACTGTTTTCATAACTCAGCCATGTTTACTCTGCTTTAATACTCAAATGATATTTTAAATGATATTTTGGGTTGAGCATCATGTTTTACTGTTGCCCAAGTGGCTTGTAAGATTCTGATTGAGTAAGGCCGAGGGCCTATGTTGTGAGGAAATACCGAGTATGATTATGAGGCCGAGGGCCTAAGATTTGTACGCCATGAGGTGGCTTGTTGATATGAGGCCGAGGGCCTATGTGATTATGCCACGAGATGGCTTGATATTGCGCTTGGTCCGTAAGGGGCCCCTCCAGGAGTCTGCATACCCCCAGTGAGTGTGGGTACCCATTGTGATGTGAGATAAAGCCCGAGGGGCTGGTGTTGTTCTATGATATTGGCCGAGGGGTAGATTTTGTTGACATTGTGCCCGAGGGACGGTATTTATGTGTTTATCTTTCTTAGTTTCTTGTCATTTACTTGCTTAATTGTTAAAAAAGGCATTTTTAAGAAGCTTAAACTGAACTTAAGTGACTTTACATTTTCTCACTGTTTCATTGCTTTTACTGGCTTTTACTGCTTCTTTATAGCCTGTTGATGTGCCTTTATGTGATTTCTTATTTCTCAGTCTACATTTGTTATTATTACTTACTGAGTTGGAGTACTCACTTTACTCCCTACACCCCGTGTGTAGATTCAAGCGTTGCAGATCCTGCTTGCGAGGGTTGAGAGCTCCCGGCAAATTTCGGAGTTGACGAGGTAGCTGCTCGGCATTCGCAGCCCCGTGTTTCTCCCATATCTCATTTATTTTCTCTTGCTAGTGATTCTGTAATAGCTGAGTAGACTCTTCACACTTGTAGTATATTAATAGATGCTCATGACTGGTGACACCCCGATGTCGGGCTGTGTTGGTTTTAATTCCTCAAATTGTACTATTCACTACTTATTTGGGGATTTTATCATGTTAAAGGCTTAATGCTTATTATTTTAATTGCTTAAAAATGAATTGGAGGTGTGTTGGTTGGCCTTGTCTTCACGAGAGGCTCCATCACGACCGGGTCCGGGTTTAGGGTCGTGACAAGTTGGCATTAGAGCCTAGGTTACATAGGTCTCACGAGTCATGAGCAAGTTTAGTAGAGTCTCGCGGATCGGTGCGGAGACATCTGTATTTATCCTCGAGAGGCTGCAGAACCTTTAGGAAAAACTTCATATTCTTGAAATTCTTGTCGTGCGAATCTATTTATCCGAGTACTAAACTTCTGTTATTCTATTCTCTCATAGATGGTGTGGACACGCGCTACCAGTCAGGATGGACGACCACCAATACCACCAGCTGTGGCCATTAGAGGTCGAGGATGCGGTCGTGGTCACGGTAGGGACAGGGGTGTGACCCGCATAGTAGCTAGGGCAGCACCTGTAGATCCACCAGCCGCCCCAGTTTAGGATCAAGCCCTAGTTGTGGATGCTCCAGCAGCACCAGCTCAGGCACCAGCTATGCCCATTGTGATTTTGGGTTTTCAGGAGGCCTTGGCTCAGATTCTATCAATTTGCACTAGCCTAGCTCAGGCGGTCTCAGTTACTACAACCGCAGCTACTTCTTAGGCCGGGGGAGGCACTCAGGCTCCCGCTGCTTGCACACCTGAGCAAGTCATGCAGAGACTTCAAACACCGGGGGCACATCCAACCCAACTAGTTGCAGCTGCTCAGGACTACGTAGTTCCTGCCATGCCAGAGGACGAGTAGCGTAGGTTGGAGAGGTTTGGTAGATTTCAACCTCTGAATTTATATGGTGCAGAGGGCGAGGATGTCCAGGGTTTCTTGGATAACTGTCATAGGATGCTTTGTACAGCAGGTATTCTAGAGACCAGCGGGGTTGCTTTCACTACTTATCAGTTTTTTGGAGCTGCCTTCACTTGGTGAGAGGCTTTTGAGAGGTGTAGGCCTGTTGGTGCAGCACCCCTTACCTAGAAGTAGTTCTTCGTTCTCTTCTTGGAGAAGTATGTGCTGCAGTCTCGTAGAGAGGAGCTACGCAGGCAGTTCGAGTGGTTGCATCAGGGAGAGATGATTGTGAGGCAGTATGTGATGAGGTTCTCTAAGTTAGATCGTCATGTGATTTGGTTGGTTCCGATGGATAGAGAGAGAATTAGGAGGTTTGTTGATGGCCTCACTTATCAGCTTCGTATTCTCATGACCAAAGAGAGGGTGACTGGTACTAACTTTGAGGAGGTTGTAGACATTTCTCGGGAGATTGAGTCAGTTCGTCGCCAAGAGCGGGAGGAGAGAGAGGCCAAGAGGCCTCGAGGATCTGGTAGTTATAGTGGTGCTCCTTCGAGAGGTCAGTTTCAGCATGACAGAGGCCGTTCATTCAGGCATGCTCAGCCAGCTCACCCAGGTTATCATAGGACATCATCAGGTCATGGTTCTCACAGTTCTCATCAGGGCCAGTCATCACTTAGTGCCCTTCCAGCTTAGAGTTCATCCCATGCTCCATCAGTTCAGGGCTCTTCTATGCCAGACGCATTTACTATTCATTCTAGTGCTAGGGGTTCCCTTCAGTCCCCTTCTCCAGCACCCGTGAGTTGCTATGAGTGTGGAGAGATAGGTCATATGTGGAGGCAGTGTCGTCGTCATCTTGCGGGTTCATCTCAGTAGAGGAGTCAGCCATCAGCTTCAGCACCAATTACTTCACTACCACCCGCCCAGCCATCTAGGGGTGGAGGTTAGTCAGTTAGGGGTCGCCCTAGAGGGGGAGGTCGATCAGGTGGTGGTCAGGCCCATTTCTATGCACTTCCAGCTAGACCCGATGCTATTGCTTCAAATGTTGTTATTACAGGTATTGTCTCAGTCTGCCATAGAGATGCCTCTGTATTATTTGATCCCGGTTCCACCTTTTCTTAAGTGTCATCATACTTTGCTCGTTATTTGGATACGCCCCGTGAGTCTCTTGTTTCACCTGTTCGTGTATCTACTCTAGTGGGTGATACTGTTGTTGTAGACCGTGTGTATCGGTCGTGTGTGGTGACTATTGGGGGTCTGGAGACCCGAGTGGATCTTTTACTATTATGTATAGTGGATTTCGATGTTATTTTGGGCATGGATTGACTATCTTCATGTCGTGCTATTCTGGATTGTCATGCTAAGACAGTCACATTGGCTATACCAGGTGTGCCACGGATTGAGTAGCGAGGTTTGATTGATTATCTTCCCAGTAGGGTAATCTCATTTTTGAAGGCCCAGCGTATGATTAGGAAGGGTTTTCTTTCGTATCTAGCCTTTGTGAGTGATGTCGGTGCAGAGACTCTCAGTATTGATTCTGTCCCAGTTGTGAGGGAGTTTCCTGATATGTTTTCTGCAGACTTGCCGAGCATGCCGCCGGACAGGGATATTGATTTTGGTATTGACATGGTACCGGGCACTTAACCCATTTCTATTCTGCCGTATCGTATGGCACTAGCGGAGATGAAGTAGTTAAATGAGCAACTTCAGGAACTCCTTGATAAGGGGTTCATTTGACCTAGTGTGTCACCTTGGGGCGCGCCTGTTCTATTTGTGAAGAAGAAGGATGGCACAATGAGGATATGCATTGATTATATGCAGTTGAACAAAGTAACAGTTAAGAACAAGTATCCTTTGCCTTGCATTGATGATTTATTCGACCAGCTTCAGGGAGCGAGAGTGTTCTCCAAGATTGATCTCCGTTTAGGTTATCACCAGTTGAAGATCAGGGACTCAGATATTCTAAAGACGGCTTTCAGGACCTGATATGGTCATTATGAGTTCTTGGTAATGTCTTTTGGGCTGACCAATGCTCTAGCAGTGTTCATGCATTTGACGAACAACGTGTTCCGGCCTTATCTCGACTCGTTTGTCATAGTCTTCATTGATGATATTCTAGTATATTCGCGTAGTCAGGAGGAGCACGTAGAGCATTTGAGAGTTGTGTTGCAGAGATTGAGGGAGGAGAAGCTTTATGGAAAGTTCTCCAAGTGTGAGTTTTGGCTCAGTTTAGTGGCTTTCTTGGGGCACGTGGTGTCCAGTGAGGGTATTCAGGTCGATCCGAAGAAGATAGAGGCGGTTCAGAGTTGGCACAGACCGTCCTCAGCCACAGAGATTCGCAGCTTTCTTGGTTTGGCGGGTTATTATCACCTATTTGTTCAGGGATTTTCATCCATCGCATTGCCCTTGACCAAGTTTCCTCAGAAGGGTGCTTCATTTGTATGGTCGGATGAGTGTGAGGAGAGCTTTCAAAAGCTTAAGACAACCTTGACCACAGCTCTAGTATTAGTTTTGACATCAGCTTCAGGTTCATATACCGTGTATTGTGATGCTACGAGAATTGGCATTGGGTGTGTTTCGATGCAGGAGGGTAGAGTTATTGCTTATGCTTCTCGTCAGTTGAAGCCCCATGAGAAGAACTACCTCATTCATGATTTGGAGTTGGCTGCCATTGTGCACGCATTGAAGATTTGGAGGCATTATTTGTATGGTGTATCTTGTGAGGTGTTTACTAATCAACGTAGCCTCCAACACTTGTTCAAGTAGAAGAATCTCAATTTAAGGTAGTGGTTGGAGTTGCTAAGGGATTATGATATCACTATATTGTATCATCCGGGAAAGGTTAATGTGGTGGCCGATGCTTTGAGCCGAAAGACGGTGAGTATGGGGAGTTTGGCATATATTCTAGTTGGGGAGAGACCATTTGCAGTTGATGTTCAGGCCTTGGCCAATTGATTCGTGAGGTTAGATATTTCGAAGCCTAGTCGGGTATTGGCTTGTGTGGTTTCTCGGTCTACCTTATATAATCGCATCAGAGAGCGCCAGTATGATGATCTGCATTTGTTTGTCCTTAAGGACAGAGTTCAGCACGATGATGCCAGAGATGTGACCATTGGTGATGATGGGGTGTTGAAGATACAGGGTCGGATATGTGTGCCCAATATGGATGGGCTTCGGGAGTTGATTCGGGAGGAGGCCCATAGCTCGTGGTATTACATTCATCCGGGTGCCATGAAGATGTATCAGGATCTGAGACACATTATTGGTGGAGAAGAATGAAGAGGGACATTGTGGGATTTGTAGCTCGGTGTCTCAATTGTCAGCAGGTGAAATATGAGCATCAGAGATCGGGTGGCTTGCTTCAGCAGATGGATATTTCAGAGTAGAAGTGGGAGCGAATCACTATGGACTTTGTAGTTGGACTTCCACGGACTTTGAAGAAATTCGATGCTATTTGGGTGATTGTGGATCGGCTGACCAAGTCCGCGTACTTCATTTCTATGTGTACTACCTATTCTTCAGAGAAATTGGTAGAGATCTATATTCGGGAGATTGTTCGTTTGCATGGTATCCTAGTTTCCATCATCTCACATAGGGGCGCTCAGTTTACTTCACAGTTTTGGAGGTCGGTGCAGCGAGAGTTGGGTACTCAGGTTGAGTTGAGTACAACTTTTCACCCTCAAACGGAGGCAGTCTGAGCGCACTATTTAGATATTAGAGGACATGTTGCATGCTTGTGTCATCGATTTCGGAGGGTCATGGGATCAGTTTCTACCGCTTGCAGAGTTTGCTTATAACAATAGCTACCAGTTGAGTATTCTGATGACTCCATATGAGGCTTTGTATGGGAGGCAGTGTAGATCTCCAGTTGGTTGGTTTGAGCCGGGTGAGGCTAGGCTATTGGGGACAGACTTGCTGCAGGATGCTTTAGAAAAGGTAAAGGTAATTTAGGATAGGCTTCGTACAGCGCAGTCGAGACAAAAGAGTTATGCCGACAGGAAGGTTCGAGATGTGTCCTACATGGTTGGGGAGAAGGTACTGTTGAAGGTTTCACCCATGAAGGGTGTTATGAGATTTGGGAAGAAGAGTAAATTGAGTCCCCGGTTCATTTGGAGGTGGCTTATGAGCTTGCTTTGCCACCCAGCTTGTCAATCCGTCTCATGTTTTGGATTTCAGCACGGTTCAGTTAGATGGTGATTTGACTTATGATGTGGAGCTAGTAGCTATTTTGGGGTGTTAGGTTCGAAAGTTGGGATCAAAGGATATAGCTTCAGTGAAAGTGCAGTGGAGAGGTCGGCCCGTGTAGGAGGCTTCCTGGGAGACCGAGCAAGAGATGCGACGTAGATATCCTCACATATTTGAGGCTTCAGGTATGTTTCTTGACTCATTCGAGAACGAACATTTGTTTAAGAGGGGGAGGATGTGACGACCCGGCCACTCGTCTCATGAGTTACCGCTCTGTTTCCCCCATTTCTGCTTCTTATTGCTTTGCTTATCGGTTCTATATGTGATTGGGTTGGTCGGCTCGGGTTCGGAAAGGTTTTGTGAAGATTTGAGACACTTCTCTTTTGAGAAAGCTTAAGTTGGAAAAGTCAATCGGATGTTGACTTATGTGTTAGAGGGCTCGGATGTGAGTTTCAAGGGTTCGGATAGCTTCGAGAGGTGATTTGAGACTTAGGAGCGTGATCGGAATGTGTTTTGGAGGTCCGGAGTAGATTTAGGCTTGAATTGGCGAAATTGGAATTTTGGCGTTTTCCGGTTGATAGGTGAGATTTTGATATAGGGATCGGAATGGAATTCTGGGAGTTGCAGCAGTTCCATTGGGTTATTTGGGATGTGTTTGCAAAATTTCAAGTCATTCGGACGTGGTTTGGTATACTTTTTGATCAAGAGCGTAAATCCGAAGATTTTTGGAAACTTAGGCTTGAATCCAATGTGTTTTGGTTGATTCGATGTCGTTTGAGGTGTTTTGAAGATTGGTATAAGTTTGGATGGTGGTATATGATGTGTTTGAGCTTTTGATTAAGGTACCGGGGGCCTCGAGGTGATTTCAGATGGTTGGCGGAAAGATTTGGAGTTGGTTGTGATGGTTGAATTTCCCATTGATGTCATAACCGCACCTGCGGCTTGGGGACCGCAGGTGCGGTTTCGCAGAAGCGAGATTTGAATCGTAGAAGCGGACAGGGCATGGGAAGGAAGAAACCGCATAAGCGGTTGAAGAACCGCAGCTGCGTAGCGCAGGTGCGGGTTGGGCATCGCAGATGCGAAAGTGGAGGATTTAAGTGATGACTGCAGAAGCGGTCAATTGACTGCAAAAGCGGTACCACAGAAGCGGTAAAAGGGCGGCAGATGCGAAATGCCTGGGCCAGAAGGTATAAATTATTTCCTTCGCAAATTTTTGGGTTATTCCATCATTTCTAAGTCGGTTTTGGAGCTTTTTGGGAGATTTTGAAGAGGGATTCAAGAGATATCGTCTGGAGGTAAGATTGTTGAACCTAAAACTCGTTCCTATGGTATTATTTCACGGATTAGAGCTGTAATTAATGGAATTTAAGGGTTAAAATTGGGGAAACTAGGGCTTGGTATTGGAGACTTAGACTTGAGGATTTGAGGGACCATTTGTGGTCGGATTTTGGTACTTTTAATATGTATGAACTCGTGGGGAGATAATGAATCTATTGATGCAAATTTTATCAAATTTCGAGACGTGGGCCCGGGGGTTGAGTTTTGGTAATTTCGGGATTTGTGTTGTAAATTGATTATTTTCGCATGGGCTTTGTTCCCTTAGCATATTGATGTTGTGATTCTCATTTTAGATAGATTCGACGTGAGTTTAGGCCGATTCGAGGGGCAAAGGCGTGGCGGGCTAGAGTTGGATTGGATTGAGGTGAGTAATGATTTTAAATGTTGTCCTGAGGGTATGAAACCACAGATTGCACATCGTTGTGCTATATTGAGGTGACGCACACGCTAGAAGACGAGCGTGGGGTCATGCACTATTGGGGATTGTGACTTCGTCCATCCCGAATAATTGTTTTGCTGCGTATTTGACTGAAAACTATTTGCTATCATCATGTTTTGGGTTGAATGACATACTTGGGTCTCGTGCCAACTATTTGAACCCATAGGGGATTTTTACTGATATTTCCTCACTATTTTGACTTTATACTTGAACTCAGTCATGCTATATTCTACTGTTTTCATAAATCAGCCAACTTTACTCTGCTTTAATACTCAAATGATATTTTGGGTTGAGCATCATGTTTTACTATTACTCGAGTGGCTTGTGAGATTCTAACTGAGTAAGGCCGAGGGCCTATGTGTGAGGAACCACCGAATATGATTATGAGGCCGAGGGCCTGAGATTTGTACGTCACGAGGTGGCTTGTTGATATGAGTCCGAGAGCCTATGTGATTATACCACGAGATGGATTGATATTGCGCTTGGGTCGTAAGGGGCCCCTCTAGGAGTCTGCACACCCCCATTGAGCGTGGGTACCCATTTCGATATGAGATATAGCCCGAGGGGCTGGTGTTGTTCTATGATATTGCCCGAGGGGCGGATTTTGTTGACATTGTGCTCGAGGGATGGTTCTTTATGTGTTTATCTTTCCTAGTTGCTTGTCATTTACTTGCTTAATTGTTAAAAAAAGCATTTTTAAGAAGCTTAAACTGAACTTAAGTGATTTTACATTTTCTCACTGTTTCATTGCTTTTACTGGCTTTTATTGCTTCTTTATAGCCTGTTGATGTGCCTTTATGTGATTTCTTATTTCTCAGTCTACATTTATTATTATTACTCACTGAGTTGGAGTACTCACTGTACTCCCTGCATCCCGTGTGCAGATTCAAGCGCTGCAGATCCTACTTACGAGAGTTGAGAGCTCCCGACAGATTTCGGAGTTCACGAGGTAGCTGCTCGGTGTTTGCAGCCCCGTGTTTCTCCCCTATCTCATTTCTTTTCTCTTGTTAGTGATTCTGTAATAGCTGAGTAGACTCTTCAGACTTGTAGTATATTGATAGATGCTCATGACTGGTGACACCCCGATGTCGGGTTGTGTTGGTTTTAATTCCGCAAATTGTACTGTTCACTCCTTATTTTGGGATTTTATCATGTTAAAGGCTTAATAATTATTATTTTAATTGCTTAAAAATGAATTGGAGGTGTGACAGCTGGCCTTGTCTTCATGAGAGGCACCATCACGACCGGTTCCGGATTTAGGATCATGACACTTCATAAGGGTGCTGGCCAATGCCTTTTTAGAGCTTACAAATTGTTCATCAATTCATGTAAGCTTTGACCTTATCGCTATTAGGGATAGAAACCCTAATGCTTTGGCTTATGTGGGCTTTTATGAGTATTAAACATAAGCGATTAGATAGCTCCCACCGCTCATAATTAGCCTTAGCAGCTAGCATACTTGATTCTGTGGGGATAGGTGGTTCATACACACGGAGTGCTAGGTCTAGATCCGAGCACCCTAAAGTGAGAAGGACTTTCTCCTTCCATTCGGCATAATTGTCACCAAAAAACATTGTAATTCGAGCATTCTCATTAAAAATAGCGGTAGGAAAAGCGGTAAAGACTGCAAAATAAGGATAAACATACATAAGTTATGAAGTACAATCCATCAAGGTGAATCACGTAAAATACCGATTCTTAGTAAATTCTAGACCTTCCTGTGGGTAGAGGTTGCAACCCATGCATAGAATATACTAACTTTATTAGACTAGTAAACCAAAATACATAAAAATAAATCTGTACCTGTGGGCATAAGATAATTTTCAACTTAAAGGTTTACTATCTCATTTCAATTAATCTCACTAAAATGGTTACCTCCTTGTAGGGCCGAGTTATCGTGTTTTAATAAGATAACTGGACTAAGTGGATGCCATTATAATTTTAATCACTAAACTTTATGTGATTAAACAGCTTAATCTCTTCTATATCAAGTACTCAAGATGCTGTGGCTACTCCTAAGTACATCACATAAAAGAAAACTCATATGACATCTCAAAATAGTTAAGCTTTATAATTAACTCAAACAGTACGTTGATTAGATTCACAATGAGTACACACGTTACTTAAGCAAAAATGCTTTAAAACCTCAAGCACAAAAGTACTCAATTCTTATAAATAATCAGAATATTTTAAGAACTTGTAGCTAATTTATGAAAACATAATTTGCAATCTTATGCAAATTGGTTAGATAGTGAGTGCGTAGGGAATAATGCCTTAATTGCTAAGTGGCTTTACAAAATGTTTAAAAGGCTCTAAAGTTTTACTAGGACAGAAAGTTGATTCATGCCCCAAGAAACAAGAATCTTTTATTTTAGATAATTACAGTGAGAACCACAAAATCAATCAATATATAAGGACAACTAAAACAGTTAAGTAATAGGCAGTCTTTGATTCCTTTAAATTGAACCATCTAATTAAAGAATTCGACTACAATCTTGATCAAAATTGAAACAAAGACCTTCTAAACACTCAAAGTTTAAAAAGAAGCAACTAAATTCATGTCCCAAGGAATGAGGTTAACAAATTAGGCAATTGACCTCGCCAAGATCCATACGGAGGAAACGAAAGGCACAAGCTTCAAAACAAGTAAAGAGATTATTTTATAATAAGCAAATAAATATATCTCCATTTGAGTGGTATTATTAGGAAAATAATTCTAAATAAAGAAAGACAATCTAATGATCAATTATCCAAACAACCAGTTTTTTTATGCAAGGGAGAAATGCAATTGATCAGAAACAACAAAATTATATGGGTCAAGTGATTAAACGAATTCTTCTTGTTGGTTGTTCTTTAACCGTGTATGCAAACATTACGAATCTGTCATGTTTGTGATCTCTTAAACTACTAAGATATATGTAACACACTTAGACTCTATAAAAAAAATAGAAAAATAACTTATACATAGAACACATATATACTAATAATCAACCTTGATTCACATCCTTTTGCAAAGATCATAACAAAGTTGTCAGATTACTCATGACGAGCAAATCCAAAACTGAACAACATAGCTAAAGGACGGCTCTGATACCATACGATGTAATTTAAACACATACACTGAGCCAACGTAGTGAAAATTATACAAGGAACGTACCTTCATCCATAGTTGTTCAAGTATTGTAGAGAATCACCTTCGTAAAACGTTGACAGAAAATCTTGGAGCCTTCTAGCCTGTGCCTATCGTAGGATGCCAGATGATGGAGTCACATGCGTATTTATAGGTAGGCTA
Organism: Nicotiana sylvestris; assembly: GCF_000393655.2. Lineage (NCBI taxonomy): Eukaryota > Viridiplantae > Streptophyta > Magnoliopsida > Solanales > Solanaceae > Nicotiana > Nicotiana sylvestris. Next base: position 173,147,109 of record NC_091065.1, read on the forward strand.
GGGACTCTTAGGCAAATGCTTTAGCCCTAGGGAACTTTTCCATAAATTATAATTACCCTAGGGACTCCTAATATATGGTAATTTCTTTTCATCAAAGAAACTACCATATATGCATAACTACAAAATATTATCTGATATATTATTTCCTTTGGGAGACAAGGTAAGTAATTTATTACCTTATATGTGGTCCACACTAGAAGTCTCTAGAAGAGACGGTAATTTCTAACACAACAATCCCGTTGAGTTTTCCCCTTAAATTGTCTAATTAATTTATCTGGTTTATTGATTGACAAAGTTAATATTACTCGTAGCCTTCTCCCGAAGTACTACTCGCCTATCCAAGCTAACCTAAATTGGAGGTCTTAGAGACATGCGATCATATAAACTTTTGTATATTTAATTTTATAAACTTTAATATATTTTATTTTTTTATATATCATTCTTGCATTGGGGTTTAATATTTTTAGAAATTTAGGTGATATGAAATACACATATAATTAAAATATGACTTTAATTATATTTTCATCACCGCGCGAACCGCGGATAGATTCACTAATTTAGTACTATATTCATTATACTAATTTTGTAAGTTCATATATTTTGTTGGATGAGCAAATTTTATTTGTATTTTCCAATTGTTCATAAGTTGCCGGACGACCAAAATATTTTTCTATCTTCATTCAATCTATCTTGTTAGATTGTTTATCAGTTCTACCGAATGACCTAAACTTGTATATATTGTTTGTTTGACCAAAAGATGTTGAAACCTTTTTGATTAAATCAATTAAAGAAGTTGAAGGGGTAAATCTTAGCCAAATAAAATAATATCTAGCTTGAAAGATGCAAAGAATGAACAAGAAAAACAATGTTTCTTTATATCTTAGAGCCGAATGATAAAGTATAAATATGATAACTTTGAATGTAGAAAGATTTTGCAATGGATGTTCTTAGCTTGAAGTAAAAATCGTATATAGTTCTCAGAATTGTGATAAGTCCATAATCCCCTTTTTACAGAGTGTTCGGTCCCCTTTTATAGGAGACAATCCCCCTTTTACCTAAAAAGAAAAAAAGGTACAACACAAGGAATATTCGAAAGGCGTATTCCCATTGTTTCCTATCATGCCAATACGACCACAGACGTCGTGCATTCTCCAGCCACTATTTATTGTCATCCATCATAACGATTCTTAAGACGCAACATTGTAGGGACCTCGCTCTTTGCTACACTTGGTATCAGTTGTAGTCGTCCAAATTTCGACCTATAGAGTTAGTCCCTCCGCTTGTCGAGGTCGCAGCTTGGGGCATCCTTGATAAGCGGACGTCGCTCATACTTACGAAGAAATTTATCTGCAAACCATGATGATTTTGGATGATGACGGAAGAGCGATGCACTTCGCTATACCTTGGGCGGTGTGTTCTATCTTTGGAGTGACGTCACCTCCACGTGTGTCATAATGGCGCATCTTCTCGAGGAATAACATGATGGCCTGTCACTTTGGTTTTGCTGCCACGGGAAGCCTTTTCGCTTCGATTCTGGCGCCACCCAACCCTATAAATAGGGGAAGGGTTTGTTTTTTCAAAAATGTTTGGCCATTTCTCTTCTGATCATTTCCTTTTACATTTCTAGCTTGGCTTCTGTGATTCCCTTCATCTCCTCTTTCTTGTTCATTGTTCTTGGTATTTCTCGTTCCATTAGCACATCTCTCTTCATAGACATTCCGATAACACAACGATCACATGAGGGGGTTTCTAACGCCACTACGTTATTCATGGTGCCCCTCCCGGTGGTGAGGACCTAACGGTGGAGGAAGGGGATAACTTTCCCACCTTGGATGAATTACTACCGAGACACCCAATGTCTCGAAGTGACTTTCTTAAAGATCCTCCTCCTACTCCTACCTCAGTATTCTCTGAAACTGAGAAAGTTTACATCAATGCCCTTCGTGCAAAATATAACATTCCCACTCATATTGAGATGGTTCCAGCGGGAAGGGACTTCGTGGAAGTCCATAGACTGGGGTACTGTGCTTTTTATGAGTACCCCTTTGTGATTGGTCATTCTTTCTCCTTCTCCCATTAGCGGAAGAATTCTGTCGATTTTATCAGGTTTGCCCGATGCAACTTTCCCCGTATACGTTCAAAATACTCCTGTTGTTGACAAAATATGCGGATTTGGCAGGGTGCAAAGTTACCGTTCACCACCTCCCACACTTGTTTTCCACCCAGCTTTCACAGGGGTACTATGGTACATCTGAGGCACCGTGGGACGAAGGGGCTGGTGGTCGGAACCGATGATCAAGCGAGTCACAAATTTTGGCATAAGTACTTCTTCGTTAGAACTGAACACATCGTATTTGACCCCGCTAGATTCCCTGAGCGGCGGAACGAGAATCGTAAGTGTCACCACTTGTTTATTCTTTCTTTTTTCTTCATTCATCTTAGTGTTTATTTGTGGCTCTCTTCCGCAGCTATGGGGCTCCCACCCCATCCCATTGCAGGTATAAGGGATTGGGTAGCCCGTCTGCTGCCCCATGCAGCGGAGACTCGAGACTAGCCCGCTTTCGTGAAACTCTTTGGGCCAAAAGTTTCATTTGGTGAGTGTCTTCCTCTGTATCACTCTTCGGCTATATACCATTGTCTATTGATACGACTCTTTATGACGATATGTCATGGAGCTTCTAGGCGGGGGCCCCCAGTCCCTGCATTTTGTCAGGTCGTCGCCTCCGCAGGAATGCAATTCACTTTGGATGAGTCTGCCCGAGAGGGTCATGCCCAGTCAGTACAGGCGAGGGACTCCTCTCGAGATATGGTTGTGAGGGGGGAGATCCCTTCTTTACCAGTCCATCACCTCGTGGATGAGTCCTCTAATGGGGACGAGTCTTCATTGAGAAAGAAGAGGAGGATAGAGTTCGGGAAGAGCGCAATCGTTGATACCGGTAAGAGTAGGACGGGTGCATCGGAGACGGCATCGGTGCTCACGTTTATGGACGATGCCATCTTGGTGGGGAGTTCTCCCAAAACAGAAGAGGTTTATCAAGGAGGGGGGTCTGCACACTCTGCCGAGGGCGGTGTATCATCTACTGTCGGCGGGGGTTTGCACACTGAGGGCAACGGCTCGAGCTCAGACGTCGACCCAGGGGATGTTCGTGAGTTTTTGGAGCGTCACACTCATGTAGAGGTCAGAATGGAAGGTTATGATCGACACATAGTCATTCCTGGGGACTACGACTACTGTCAGACTGTGATCAGGTGGCATATGTTTTTGCCCTTTTGTCTGCTGCCCCTGAGAGCGAGGTGATAACTAGGGATTTTGATACATTTTATACTCCTTATTGCTTATGTTTTGATTAGAAATTTGTACAAAATAGTCACAAAAAGGCTCACAAGTTGTGCTTGATTGCGGGTTTGATCAACAAAGTGACAAGATGTCAAAGATCGGCTCAAAAAGGAGTGAAACTTGCACAAGTATCAAGACAAGACAAGCTCAGGGAAAGCAGGCTCAATGCGGATGCACACCATTATGTGCGGTCCGCACAAGTGAGGTTCATCGAGGTGGACTTCCAGGCCAACGGGCAATGCGGACGCATGAGATATAATGTGGTCCGCATTAGAGTCACTACGGCCGCACTCAATTTAGTACGGTCCGCAAAACCAAGGATCAGAGAAGTGCCAGTTTGGAGATTGAAGCCAATGCGGTCCGCGCTCCATTTCATGCAGACAGCACTAGAAGCCACAGCGGCCGCACTCGATTCTGTGCGGTCCTCATTGCCCGAGTTCAGAGAGCTGAATTTTAAGTCAAGAGCCTTAGTACGACAGCACGTGATTTTGTGCGGTCCGCACTAGCCCCGCAGGAGTATTTTTGTCCAGAATTTTCACCTTAGTATAAATAGCTTATTTTCCCATATTTAGGTTATCAAATAGTTTTGGTACTGGGCTGCGCTCGTGACTTCGAATATTTTAGTTATTTTGAGTAATTTTAGCTTCATTTAAACATTGAATCTTCTAGTTTATCTTAGAAATTAATTAATATGAGTTCTTCTTCATCTATTTGTTTGTTTTCTTCTCTAATTATGAGTTGCTAGACCCATAAGCTAGGGTTGTGGCTCAACCCTAGTGTGGGTAATTGATGGGTCTTGTGTTTTCGGGCTAGATTGACTATGGGTGTTTGATATTTGGGCTAATTTCATGTTTAATTGCTGAATTGGTGGTTGCAAACACTAGTTTGTGTTTAGTTGACTTTGGCTCTTCTTGAGAAAGAAAGCCTAAGTCTCTGAAATTGGTCCAACAAGGAATTGGGGCGTACTCAAGAGATTGATAGCCCCAATTAAAGGGTTAAACCTAGAGATAGTAATACCCGACTTGAACCTTGATTGCTTGTGCAAATTTGCATACCCAATTGGTCTTGAGAAAGTCAATTCGGGCAAAATCACTCGAACCACTGAGAGGTGTAGAGTGGATAAAATTGTGCAATGGTTATATCATACTCCCCAAATATGTCAATCATGCCTTAGACTCAAGTATTCGTCAATTGACCACCTAGGCGAAAGTCACTACCCTAGTGCCTTTTAACCATTTGAACAACTCGCAATAGTTTACTCTTAGTTTATTCTAGTTTAATTTAGCATTGTAGTTTGATAAAATTAGAAGTAAATCAAAAACCCAAAAATGTTAAGAAGTGCAATTTGGAACACATACACAACTCCATTTTAGACAGACACCCGACTCCAACTTCTAGCTCCATGTGGAAATCGATCCCGACCATAATCAGGTAAAAGCTATTTCGACCCTCTCTCGCTACTCAATAGTAGTGCAGGGTTGGCCTCGATCACTGTTTGGCGCCATTGTTGGGGAGCTAACAGTTTTGGCTACCTATCTAAATAGTTTTGTGTATTGTTCTTCTTTCCTTATTTGTTACTAATTTTGTTTGTGTCACAACTCAGGTACCAAATGACGGCGAACAATGCCAATGACCCTCTTGGAAATGTGATTGGGGGGGAGGTAGATAATGTCGGAGATGATGAGGTGTCTCTTGTACCTCAAGGACAACGTAGAGGCCGCCAGGCTAATGCTAATGTTAATGACAATATCCCAGACCCTCCTCTGCCACCTCCAAGAGTGTCTCCTAGAGTGCTTCCGAACCAAGGCTATGCAAGTGTTATTGTCCCACCCCGAATTCGGGCGGACAATTTAAATAACCAATGTGATGTTGACTTTACTAGAGCAACACAGGTACTTCACGGGCGTTGCAAATCAAAATGCTTACAAATATCTCAAGGGGTTCGTGGATACATGTTGGGGGAGCAAGAAAACTAATGTGTCCGAGGATGCTCTTAGGTTGAAACTCTTCCCATTCTCACTTAAAGAGAAGGCATTGGATTGGCTCGAGCGACTTCCCAACCATTCCATCACTACTTGGGATGAGTTGGCGGATAAGTTCACTACAAAATCTTTCTCACCGGGGCATATGGATGCATTGAGAGATAAGATCTTGGCAATCAAGCAAGAGCCCATGGAACCTTTGCATGAGATTTGGGAGCATTATAGAACAATGGAGAAGGAATGCCCCAACAATGATATAACTGAGGCGATGATCCAACAAACCTTCTACCAGGGCATTAATACAACAAACCAATGCATAGTGAACCAACTTGCTGGGAGCAACTTCATGAAGGTGTCGTATGATAAGGCTTGTGACATTCTTGATGAGATGGTTGACACTTCTTCCGCTTGGCAAAGTAGAGCCAATGTGCCCCAGGGTGACCCCACGGTTATTCATTTGCACAAGGAATTACATGATCATGGGAAGGATATAGCTGAGTTGACAACCATGATGAACCAACTAGCGAAGGCAAAACTGCAATAAGTTCAAAATCCTTGCCAAGTGAATGCCATGGAGGGTGTTAACATGTTTGTCAACAATAGAAGACAAAGATGGCAACAGAACCAAGGGAATTCATAGCAATTTGACAATGATTGTGGTGGATTTCAAAATGATGGTTATGATGAACAAAGTGAAGAGGTGCAATACATGAATAATTATCAAGGCCAAAGAGGCAATTCTTCTAACAAACAACAATGGAGACCCCAGGGCAATTGGGGCAATCAACAACAAGGCAATGGTAATTGGGGGAACAACAACCAAAACAACAACTGGGGCAATCAGAACAACAATCAAAACATCCAAGGAAATTGGAATGGTAATAACAACAATTGGGGTAGTAATAACAATCAAGGTGGATGGAACAATGGAAACCAAGGAAACCGGGGGCAAGGCTTTCAAAGGCCCCCGATTACTAACAACCGAACAATCCACCCCTATTTCCATCTCAAGGTCCTAGTTCTTCTAGCAATGATATGGTTAGAACTGAAATAATGTTCGAATAGATGATGAAGAAGAATGCGGACTCGGATGCTCAGTTGGCTTCCCACAATACCTTTATCAGAAACTTAGAGGTGCAGTTAGGCCAAATCTCACAGTCTATAAATACTCACCCTAAGGGTGCGCTACCAAGCGATACGGTAGTGAACCCAAAGGGTGGGAACAATCATGTTATGGTGGTAACAACAAGAAGTGGGAGAGGCAGTGATGTGCATGCCTCCAAACAAAAGCAAATTGTGGATGATGATGTTGAGTTGCAAGAAGATGAAGTTCCTTTGGTGGTTGAAAATGTGATTGATGAAAATGTGAATGAAGAAGTGAGGATTGATATTCAAGATGTTGAGGTGGAAACCCAAAATGATGTGAACCCGTCTAGGGAACACATAATAGACATGCCGGAGCCGGTTGTGCCTAAAGTCAAGGCTCCTTTGCCAAGGCCACCTCTACCTTATCCTCAAAGACTTGCAAAGCAGAAAAATGAGAGTCAGTTCAAAAAGTTCATTGACATGATGAAGAGCTTATCCATCAATGTGCCTTTAGTGGAGGCTCTTGAACAAATGCCGGGCTATGCTAAATTCATGAAGGACTTGGTAACAAAGAAGCAGTCTATGGATTGTGAAACTATAAAGATGACTCACCAAGTTAGTGCAATAGTGAATTCAATGGCCCCGAAGCTTGAAAATCCCGGTGCTTTCACCATTCCTTGCATCATTGGGAGTGTAGATTTTGCTAAAGCTCTATGTGATTTGGGAGCTAGTATCAATTTGATTCCCTATTCCGTTTTCAAGACTTTGGTATTGGGCAGCCGAGGCCGACTTCCATGAGATTACAAATGGCAGATAGAACGATGAAGAGACCATTGGGTATTATTGATGATGTGCTTGTCCGGGTGGACAAATTTATCTTGCCAACTGACTTTTTGATCTTGGATTGTGAGGTAGATTATGAAGTTCCTATCATTTTGGGAAAACCTTTCCTTGCTACGGGGAAGGCCTTAGTTGATGTGGAAGCAAGGGAACTCACCTTCCGGGTGGGTGACGAAAAAGTGGTATTTCATGTTTGCAAATCGATGAACAGCCCAACAGTGCCGAGGTGTGCTCTTTTGTGGACCTCGTCACAACAGTTATAATTGATGACACCAGTGCAATGATCAATGTGGAGGACCCTTTGGAGGCCATATTATTGAATCTTGATGTCAATGATGATGAGGGCCGAGTGGAGTGCATGAACGCTTTGCTTTACATGGAATGGGATCTTACTCTTATGAGCCTAGGAAATTGTCTTTGGACCTTAAAAATAGAAAGACTCCACCAACTAAACCTTCAATTAAGGAGCCTCCAGTGTTGGAGTTGAAACCACTGCCTCCACACCTCAGGTATGAGTTCTTAGGCTCAAATTCTACTTTGCCAGTTATTCTTTCTTCTTGTCTTACTAACATGCAGGTTGATGCCACATTGGCAGTGCTTCAAAAGCGGAAAAAGGAAATTGGATGGACTTTAGCTGATATTCGGGGGATAAGCCCCGCATTGTGTATGCACAAGATTATTCTAGAAGATGATGCAAAGCCCTCTATGGAGCATCAAAGGAGGTAATCAAATGGTTGGATGCCGGGGTTGTGTACCCCATCTCTGATAGCTCGTGGACTTCACCGGTGCAATGTGTACCGAAGAAGGGTGGCATGACCGTGGTTGCAAATTCAAAGAATGAGTTGATTCCTACCAGAACCGTCACCGGTTGGAGGGTATGTATGGATTACCGCAAGTTGAATAAAGTGACCCGCAAGGATCACTTTTCTTTGCTTTTCTTGATCAGATGCTAGATCAACTTGCTGGGCGTGCCTTCTACTATTTCTTGGATGGGTATTCTGGGTACAACCAAATCTTGATTGCTCCGGAAGAACAGGAGAATACCACATTCACTTGTCCATATGGCACCTTTGCTTTCTCTAGGATGCCTTTTGGATTGTGTAATGCACCTGCTACATTTCAGTGGTGTATGATGGCCATTTTCACCGATATGGTGGAAGACATTTTGGAGGTGTTCATGGATGACTTTAGTGTTGTGGGGGATTCATTTGATGAGTGCTTGAAAAATCTTGGTAGGGTCTCGGACCATTGTGAAGAAACCAATCTTGTTCTCAATTGGGAGAAATGCCACTTTATGGTGGAAGAGGGCATAGTTCTTGGGCATAAAATTTCAAAGCATGGTATTGAGGTAGACAAAGCAAAAATTGATGTAATTTCAAGGCTCCCTCCCCCTTCATCTGTCATGGGAGTCCGAAGTTTTCTTGGGCATGCGGGGTTCTACCGGAGATTTATCAAAGACTTTTCGAAGGTGGTGAATCCCTTGTGCAAGTTGTTGGAAAAAGATGCTAAGTTCGTGTTTGATGAAAAGTGTATGCAAGCCTTTGAACTTCTCAAGCATAAGTTGACCACCACTCATATCATTGTCGCGCCCCCTTTATTTTCGCGAAAATCAGGTTTGTGACATTTGGGAGACAACTCGTTCCCTTTTGGGGAATTGGGTTTGAATTGAAGAGTCGCCACCTAATGATTTAAGTATACTAGGACACTAAGAAAGGTTTGGTTTGAACAACCAGAGATTGGGCAAGGGCATGAAATTATCTCAAGGGGAAGGTGTTAGGCACCCCTTAAGATCCACTAGTATGGTTCCCGGCCAAGCTACTGTTGTGACTTAAGTGCAAATAACACATATGCAAATAAAAACTTCAAATAATAGGGGATTTTCACGTAATGGTTACAAATAAACAAAAGTAAGAAAAATGAACTAAAAGGAGTTGATTTTCTTAAAAAAAATGGTTTAAAAATATATTTAAAAGAAACAAAGAAAACAAAGGAAAGGGGGGTCCTAGGTTTATTAATAATATGGATCACCCCACACAACATCCGGTAATCACTCCTCAATGAGGGGATACACGTGATGTTATTGCGTGGTCATCATATCCATATCTACCCTTTCCCACCCCGTTAAGGTATTAAAGCGCGGAATGGTCTCGTTTACTTATTGCATGCTATTACCCGCCCCAATCCTATCAGCCCCGGAGGCACTTGGGACTACTAATCCTAGAGGGAGGAGGCATTCAAAATATTTGTGGTTTCAAAAAGTAAAATACTAAGGAGACAAACAAAATACATATAACAAGTTTGGGGAAGCATATAAACAGATAAAAGGGCTCAAACAGACCTCCTTTAAACCAAAGAAAGCACATAATGTAGCATGACTTGCATATACTATTTAGGGTCTGATTAAAACTTAAACGGTGGAGGCATATTGATTTATTACATAGTTCAGATAAGAAGCCCGAATCAGGCCTGCCTGCTGGTTGTAGTTAATAAAATCTGATTCAGTTGATAAACTGTCCTATGGCTTGCCTGAGTGTTAGACGAAGACCCCTATAGGCATGATATCTACTGATTCCAGAAAAGGTAAAATATACTAATTTTAGAAAAGGTTGTCAGTTATTCAGGAAAGATGAGTTTTGACAAAAGATCATAAATTCTGCAGACGTTAGATAATGATTTTAGATTTGTAGGCGAGTGAGACATTTCAGACTTGGTTATTAATTCCTATAGACATACTTTCTAGGCGTTGTTGATTTTGAACACTTTTACAGACATAGCAAGAGTGCAGAAATCCTATAGGCATGGCATCTAAATGTTGTACTTTATTTAAGCCTATGAACATGATATCTAAATGCAATTAGTTATTTAAGCCATATAAACAGGTTTGCCTAGTGATAGATGCATATGCAGGATTCGGATTTCCAGTTAACTATGAGCATGGTGTCTATATGAGAAATGCAAAAATTTAACTATAGGCAGGATATCCATATGAATGCAGAATTTCAGAAACCTATAGGCAGGATATCTATATGGGTGCAGAATTCCTTATAGGCATAGTATCTATATATGAAAGTACAGAATTCCTATAGGCAGGATATCTATGTGATATGCAGAGATAAGAAATTTTCTATGAGCAGAATATCTACCCCTTTTACATACATGGTTACCCTTCCCTTTTCACTAACCATCCCCAAAAGTTATTACAAGTTATTATAGTCTAAATAAAATAAAGAAAAATACATCAGAAATTGAAAATTACAACCAAGGAGAGCCTGATTCAGACTTCCTATCTGAAGTATGAAGTAAACCAACTCCAAAGATCATGTTTCAAAGCATTTCTCCCACTTGGGTGTGTCAGAGTTTCATAAGAACTCCGGGCAGTGCTTACACCCAAATATATCACCATATTAAGCCAAAGTGCAGTGTGGAAGGGCCATCCCTCAGGTGTCCAAGTTCAGTAGGAACTCAAGGTCCCAAGGCAAGGCCCACAAGAGGGGGGTAGAACTTAGAAACTAAGAGAGAGTGCAAGTGCAGAATTCTGAAAGGGGGAAAGGGAAAGGGAAACAACACACATAGGGATATAGGGAATGGGGAGTTGCAAGAGGTAAAAAGCATGCTAATGGGCATAACCCAACAATGGGAGATGCTAGCACACCCATGAGCCTACTAAAACACATTGTTTAGAGGTTAGGATCCCCTAAGAGATCAAGTTCAATCCATAGACAATAACTTGTATATTGTCATGTTTTAAACTATAACTCAAAGCATATAAAGGGAAATAGGGAATAGGGATTCATAGCAGAAACAAGCAAAAGGGAATCAACATGCTAGTTTAAGTATTTAACTCTGCAGAAGTAGTAAAGTAGACATAGATGCAGAAAGCTGTAAGTAAACACATTGTGGGGATGCTAAAATTTGAAATTAGGACATACCAGTTTCAAAGAAACAAGTAGAGAAAAATGCAGTAGTCTGGTAAAAACCTCAGCGCAGACAAGAAGAGAGAGTTTTAATATATGAGTAAGATTCAGAAGAGATTGTGAATTGTGTAGTTTGAAGTGTGTGTTTGTGAAAAGGGTCGTGCCATTTATAGTGTAGAAAGCAGGCAGAAATATGGTAAGAAAATAGTTTGAAAACTGATTGTCAATCAATTACACAAGGCTTCCCTTAATTAAGGGATTCAGATTCAAAACGAGTAAAACCATTTAAGGAAAGGAATTGAATAAACACTTTGTGTAAAGCATGAAATTGAGGGCAAATACATAAAGGTTATTGAAGGATAGGGTTTTGACAGTACACGGTTTGTGCAAATAAGGTAAGGGAGTCAACTAACGGTCAGTAAATCACAAGGTTTGAGATTTGGTACGAATGAACTAAGTCAGAAAAGATGAAGAAGGGTTTTACTTAAGTCGAATAACAGAGAAAATTAGTAAAAGATGGAAAGAAATAAATCAAGCTATATTCAAAAAGAAGTTTGCACTAATTGCAAATTTGAAAACCATTTAGAGGAAAATTCATCATATATAAGGAGCATGTGAGCATGAAAGAAAGTTGTCGTGTAAATCAGCAGAAAAAATCCGGTGTAGAAGAGTTTAGCAAAAAGTTCAGCATTGTATGAAAACAAATATGTCCAAACTCAGTTTAGAGACTCAAAGTCAGTCTGAAAGAGTTAAGGGTTCTAAAATAAAACCCTAGTTCAATCAAACCTCGGCAGTACCCTAAATTCTAGGGTTTCCACCTTAAATCAAGTACAGAGATGAGGAGGCAAGTAGTTGAAATAGGCTCAGAGGTTTCAGAGTTGAAACCTCTTGCATGCTTCTTTCATCAAAAGAAACTCATGAGAAAAATATGATAGCAAAGTAACATGCGGAACATAGTAGAAGCACTCAAAAGAAAAACACTGATAGGAACAGTAAAAGAAACATGCTTAAGAGATTTTTCAGAAGAAACTTAAACAGGGCTTAATAGAAGGAAAATAAGGAAACTTAAGAACTTAGCAAGAAAATACAGTAGGAAAAACATACGGGAACATAGCAGAAGACAAAAAAATATAAGAATACAATAGAAAAGCATATGAGAGCATAGTATGGAAAACATGGTAGAAGAACATACAAGCATGGAGTATATAAAACTCAGTAAAAGAACATACAAGAACGGGGTGTAAAAACTCAGTAGAAGAACATACAAGGTAGAAGGAAAACATAAAACAAAGTAGAGGCAAATACACATAAAATAAAAGGAAAAGAAAGTCAGAGAAACACTTAAGCATTTTCAGAAAACCCTAGATCGGAAACGAAGCGGTTTTGAAAGTAATTTTTGAAAGAAAAGTTAGGGAAATCATTTGAAAACTCAAGGAGAGCATAGATACACAACTATCTAAGGAAATCGGAGAAAACCTCGAAGGGTTATGGTTTCAAAAGAACCTTAGAAGTGAGATAGGCTTTGAAAGGTCACCGATCTGAGTCGGAGAGGTCGGAATCAGGCTCAAACCATCATGGTATGCCGGAGTAAAGCTGGAGATGGTCATGAAACCTTGAATCGACAGAGGTCTGGGTGCAAACCTTCGAGGCTAGACCTTGAATCTTCAGAGATCAGGCGCGTGGGAGCAAGAGAAGGTGAGTATAAGACTCTCATAGCCTGGGAAGCCATGGATTCCAGTGGGTTTCAAGGTGGAGGTGGTGATAAGAGGCGGTTAGGGTTTGGGAATGTTCGAGAGAGTTTGAGAGAGTTTGAGAGTTCAGAGGCAGCTGGTTAGGTGAACTGATTTAGGGTTAAGGGGTGTTGGTAGATTAAAAAGGAAATGAGGGTTTGTGGTCGTTGATCAAAATGATCAACATACTGGATCAAAAGGGGAGCCGGGCGGGTTGAATTAAACGGGTCAGGGGTCAGGTAATTTTGCAATTGGGTTCAATTGGGGGAGTTGATTTGGGCTACAATTGAAATGAAATAGGGCTAGTATTTAAATAGCCACTTTTCACTTATTTATTTTATAAAAAATAGTAAAATAATTTCTAGAAATAAATTAAAGGTACTAAAATGATTAATAATATGTAATTATCAAATTAAAAAATACTGGAGTCAATTTTATAATTATGAAAATAATTAAATCTTAAAATAGGCTAAAATTGCAATTATATGCAATTTAACTTTAAAAATACTAAACAAATTTGTAACAATATGCAAAAATTATGCCAGCTATATTTTAATATAAATATGAGAATCCAATAAGTGAATCACCCAAAATGATAATTTTGGGGATAATTATTGGAATTTTCTTGATAAAATAGGGCAATAAATAGATTTAAAAATCTATAAAAATTAAGAAAAAAATAGTAAAACCTTGGGACATACTTATATATGCATATACCTACTATTTTGAAAGTATTTTGCATATGAAAAATATATAGAGAAAAATTGGGTATCAACAATCATTACCGAGCTTGCCCTTTGAGCTCATGTGTGATGCGAGCGATGTTGCGGTTGGGGCGTTTTTGGGTCTAAGAGTGAACAAAATGTTTTATCCGGTGTACTATGCGAGCAAGACAATGAATGACGCTCAAGTGAACTACACTATGACCGAGAAAGAACTTTTGGCTATTGTATTCGCAATGGAAAAATTCCGGTCGTATCTTATGGGTGCTAAGGTTATTACTTATACTGACCATGACGCACTCCGGTACTTGATGATGAAGAAGGATTCCTAAGCTAGATTGATGCGATGGGACTTGTTACTTCAAGAGTTTTATTTGGAGATTGTGGACCGGAAGGGTAGTGAGAACCAAGTGGGACCATTTGTCCCGCTTGGAGGAGGAGGGGAGGCCTCGTGATGGCCTAGAGATCAATGATTCATTTCCAGATGAACAACTCCTTTCGCTGTCGATAAATGATATGCCATGGTTTGTAGATGTTGCTAATTTTCCTTGTGACTGGTATAATCCTGTGTGAGCTCTCTTCTAACCAAAGGAAGAAGCTCATGCAGGATAGTTTGGATTTCTATTGGGATGAGCCATATGGTATCTTGGAGTATCTTTAGAAATTTGTACAAAAATAATCCCAAAAAGGCTCACAAGTTGTGCTTGATTGCAGGTTTGATTAACAAAGTGACAAGATGTCAAAGATCGGCTAAAAGGAGTGAAACTTGCACAAGTACGAAGACAATACAAGCTCAGGCAAAGCAGGCTCAATGCGGCCGCACACCATTCTATGCGGTCCGCACAAGTGAGGTTCAGAGAGGTGGACTTCCAGGACAACAGGCAATGCGTCCGCATGAGATTTAATGCGGTCCGCATTGAAGTCATTGCGGCCGCACTCGATTTAGTGCAGTCCGCAAAACCAAGGATCAGAGAAGTGTCAGTTTGGAGATTGAAGCCAATGTGGTCCGCGCACCATTTCATGCGGACCGCATTAGAAGCCACTGCAGCCGCACTCAATTCTGTGCGATCCGCATTTCCTGAGTTCAAAGAGCTGAATTTTAAGTCAAGAGCCTTAGTGCGGCCGCACGTGATTTGTGCGGTCCGCACTAGCCCCGCCGGGGTATTTTTGTCCAGATTTTTCAGCTTAGTATAAATAGCTTCTTTTCCCATTTTTAGGTTATCAAATAGTTTTGGTACTGGGCTGCGCTCGTGACTTCGAATATTTTAGCTATTTTGAATAGTTTTAGGTTCATTTCAACATTGAATCTTATCTTAGCAATTAATTAATATGAGTTTTTATTCATCTATTTCTTTGTTTTCTTCTCTAATTATGAGTAGCTAGACCCATAAGCTAGGGTTGTGGCTCAACCCTAGTGTGGGTAATTGATGGTTCTTGTGTTTTCGGGCTAGATTGACTATGGGTGTTTGATATTTGGGCTAATTTCATGTTTAATTGCTGAATTGGTGGTTGCAAACACGAGCTTGTGTTTAGTTGACTTTGGCTCTTCTTGAGAAAGAGAGCCTAAGTCTCTGAAATTGGTCCAACAAGGAATTGGGGCGTACTCAAGATATTGATAGCCGTAATTAAAGGGTTAAACCTAGAGATAGTAATACCCAGCTTGAACCTTGATTTCTTGTGCAAATTTGCATACCCAATTGGTCTTGTGAAAGTCAATTCGGGCAAAATCACTCGAACCACCGAGAGGTGTAGAGTGGGTAAAATTGTGCAACGGTTATATCATACTCCCCAAATATGTCAATCATGCCTTAGACTCTCAAGTATCCATCAATTGACCACCTAGGCGAAAGTCACTACCTTAGTGCCTTTTAACCATTTGAATAACTCGCAATAGTTTACTCTTAGCTTATTCTAGTTTAATTTAGCATTGTAGTTTGATAAAATTAGAAGTAAATCAAAAACCCAAAAATGTTAAGAAGTGCAATTTGGAACACATACACAACTCCACTTTAGACAGACACCCGACTCTAACTTCTAGCTCTCTGTGGAAAACGATCCCAACCTTAATCGGGTAAAAGCTTCTTCGACCCTCTCTCGCTACTCAATAGTAGAGCAGGGTTGGCCTAGATCACGAGGCACTTAGAGTGATGAGTGATACAGAGTTGTCTCGGAGCATTTCTGGCATGGCTCTACGGGTAAATGTCTTTCTTTTTATTTCGTTGTTGGATCTGTGTTACTCTTTTTGTCCCATTTGTTTTAACTTTTACTTCTCGTGCTAGACCCTCATCATGGAGATCGAGTGTGAGCGTCAGGAAAGGAGGAGGATGACCATTTATGGAAAGATATCTTCCAAGTACCAAGAATATCGCACCAAGAATTGTGCGATGGTTGACATCTACAATCAGGATCGCGACTACCAACTGTTCCGCGAAGGGCTCGAGCAAAGGGAGGATCAACTGGCGCGTAAGGTCGAGGAGTTGAAAGAACGAGATGAGGACCTTATGAAGGTTGTTGCCCATAGTAGTGAACTTGAGGCAACCCTCAGAGCTAGGGAAGATGAGCTTGAGCTAAGTAGGGGAGTAGTGGCCGAAAATGCCGACCTTCAAGGAAAGGTAGCCAGTTTGACTGCCAAACTGGATATGAAGACGGATGAGGTCAACGAGCTTAAGGGTGAATTGAGTGTAAATGCTGATAGATTGGCCCATGCTATGAGGGAGAGGGCAACTGCCGTTTCTTAGGTGGTGGTTTCAGAAGACTCTCTCCGTGTTTATAGGTTAGAGTGGACTAAGGAGATGAAAATGTCTGTGCTTAAGACAGTTGAACTTGAGGGGCATATTCAAGGTTAGAGGCGGAACTGTCTGTACTGAACAAGCAAGTGGACTCTTTGAAAGCGGTGGACGTACGACGACAGTCGCAGCCTTCTACATCTTATGCTCAAGCTGATCCTGTCGTGCCTCGACACTTATATAAGTTGTGGGTTCACGCCGAGGCTCAGCTCGATGTTTATAAGGCTCTTCATGTTGATGGGAGGGCGTCTGAAGCGGAGCTTTGGGATGTATACGCCAAGGCTCGTGCGACTCGTGAGGCATGCGAGTACGATCATCTCACGCCTGACGAAGATGATATTAATTCTGATGATGCGAACAGACTTGCCTTCGACTCTTGGTACAAAGACGTGTATGCCACCGGAAATGATGTGTAGTATTTGTTTTGTGCTTATGTTTTGCTTCGTGATAGACAAATATTTGTAGTATACTTGTTGTAAATGAAGGTCATTTTGGTCATGCATCGCTGAGTCATTTCCTTTATTTGGTTTGTTTGACGACGACTACTGCCGCAGTCACGTCACTCCGAAGCTTTGTTGAAATGCTAAATTTATTGTATTGAGTTTAGTTGAGCTATTTTCGTTAGCAACGGCCTTAGCCGTAGGGTCATTACTTTCGAGTTGGTGCTGAAATAATGTCCCATCGTGGTTTGTATGAAGTCGAACTATTTTCTCTGACGACGGCCTTGACCATTGGGATGTTACTTTCGAGCTAGTGTCGAAGTAATATTCCGTTGTGGTTCGAGTGATACCGAACTCATTTTTTGTTAATGGCCTTATCCATTGGGATGTTACTTTCGAGATGGTGCCGAAGTAATATCCCTTCATGGTTCGAGTGATACCGAACTCATTCTTTGTCGATGGCCTTAGCCATTGGGATGTTACTTTTGAGCTGGTGCCAAAGTAGTATCCCGTCGTAGTTCGAATGATGTCGAACTCACTCTTTTGTCGATGGCCTTAGCTATTGGGATGCTACCTTCGAGCTAGTGCCAAAGTAGTATCTCGTTGTGGTTTGAATGATATCAAACTCACTCTTTTGTCGATGGCCTTAGCCATTGAGATGTTACCTTCGAGCTGGTGCCGAAGTAGTATCTCATCGTGGTTCGAATGATATCGAACTCACTCTTTTGTTGATGGCCTTAGACATTGGGATGTTACCTTCGAGCTGGTGCCGAAGTAGTATCCCATCGTGGTTCGAATGATATCGCTCACTCTTTTGTCGATGGCCTTAGCCATTGGGATGTTACCTTCGAGATGGTGCCGAAGTAGTATCTCGTCGTAGTTCGAATGATGTCGAACTCACTCTTTTGTCGATGGCCTTAGCTATTGGGATGTTACCTTCGAGCTGGTGCCGAAGTAGTATCCCATCGTGGTTTGAATGATATCGAACTCACTCTTTTGTCGATGGCCTTAGCCATTGGGATGTTACTTTCGAGCTGGTGCCGAAGTAATATCCCATCATGAGGGTGGTGTTCTATTTTATTTGTTGGAGTGTTGTAGATGTCGGTTCTATTCATGCATTGGAGACGCGTGTTGATTTCATGTTCATAATGCAGAGATTTTATTCGTATGTCAGAGATACATGTCAACTTTGCTTGTACAATAGCTGTACATGTCGATTTTGTACATATAATAGAGATTCTTTATATCTAGTCCCTTCATTGCTCGGCCTGGAGACGTAATCAGTAGGCGGGGCAATGAACAATACCTCAAACCTCAAGGTGTCCCCCTCATCGCCTCATTAAAAACCTTCCTGATAAAACCCGATTGGGACAAAACCCAGGCGAGGGAAAAAGAGTACGACTTGGGCGGTGTCTCTTTTCAGAAGTGGAAGTGCTTGTGGTGGGCGATATTCCAGTTATTTTGTAATAGTTTTCCTTCCATTGTTTCTAGTTGGAATGCTCATTTGCTTGTTGCTGCTGTGATTTTATAGGGCCCGTTCCAGTTTGTTCCCAATTTCCCTTAATTCGGGTCTTTCGCTGCTTGTGTTTTGGCTTTTAGTACGTAGTCCCCGACTCTGAGTGGTCGTACTTTAGCCTTCTTGTTATAATACCTTTCTACTTGTTGCTTTTGGGCCACCATTCTTATGTGTGCCATATCCCTTCGTTCTTCGACCTCATCTAGGTCTTGTAATCTACTTTCATCGTTACTTGGTCCATTCTCGTTGGAGTATCTCAGACTAGGTTCCCCGACCTCAACGGGTGTGACTGCGTCAGTGCCATAGACTAGTGAATACTGCGTCTCACCTGTGCTGGTTTTCGGCATTGTGCAGTAAGCCCGTAGAACCTTTGGTAGCAATTTCAGCCATAGCCCTTTGGCATCCTCAAAATTTTTAGTTTAATATGTTCAATATTGTTTTATTGGAGGATTCCGCTTGATCATTGCCGGCAGGATGATTTGGCATGGAGAGTATCCGCTTGATGTGCCATTTCTCGAAGAATTCAATCATCTTCTTCCCGGTGAACTAGGTCCATTGTCGCAACTGATTTCTTTGGGGATGCCGAAGCGGCATATGATGTTTTTCCAGATGAACACGATGACTTCTTGTTCGCGTATTTGAGCGAACGCACCTGCCTCCACCCATTTGAAAAAATAGTCAGTTAAAACCAAAAGGAAGTATATCTTACCTCGCCCTGCTGGGAGGGGCCTAACGATATCCATCCCCCATTTTATAAACGGCCATGAAGAGGTGACGGAATGTAGGAGTTCTTCCGGTTGGTGTATCATAGGGGCGTATTTCTGGCATTGCTCACATTTCTTGACGTACTTCGCGACCTCTTTTTTCATAGTGGGCCAGTAGTATCTTGCATGAATAAGACACTTGACGAGGGACTGGTTGCCTGTATGGGCGCCGCAGTGGCCTTAGTGTACCTCTTCGAGCACACGCCTTGTCTGATTTGGTCCAAGACATTTGGCTAAGGGGACGGCGAATGTTCTTTTGTAAAGGACGTGGTTTATGAGGTTGTATCTGGCTGCTTGTATTCAAAGCCTTTTGGCTTATTTTTTATCTTATGGGAGTATTCCTTCCTGCAGGTATGATGTAATGTGATTACGCCAGTCCCAAGTTAAATTTATAGAATGTACCTCGACTTGGTCTATTGACGAGTGGAGGAGGGTGACCACATTTTTCACGACCAAAACCGATGGGCAGCGACGGGTGCCTGAGTCCTACCTGTCAAACACCCTAAGCATGTGTCTAAAATATGAACCTGAATAACATCTGCTGCATTACAAAATTAACATACTGAAGGAAACCTGCTCAAGGCATATGTACGTATACATGCATAATATAGTGGGCGAGCCGGCAAGGCTGCTATAGACAACTATACACCCAAAACTGAAAGCCGACAAGGCCACATACAACCCAACTAGACATACTGTCCACAGACCTCTAATAGAAACATAACTGTACAAAGACGGGACTGAGCACGCCAACTCTCGCTGATCAGGGATCTTAAGAAGGGGGACCATCAACTTGCCTACTGATAAGTAGGGATTTTAACGAGTTTCATGCTCCTTCTTGCCTATGCTTTGATTATAAATTGTTACAAAATAGTCCCAAAATGCTCATAAGTTGTGCTTGATTGCAGGTTTGATCGACAAAGTGACGAAATGTCAAAGATCAGCTCAAAAGGAGTGAAACCTGCTCAAGTATCAAAGACAAAGTAAACTGAGGGCAAACAAGCCTAGTCCAGACCGCACAAAGTCGAATGCGGCCGCATTAAGTGATTCAGAGAGATGGCAAAACCAGGCTTCAGGCAACGCGGCCGCAATCCACATTGCGCGGTCCGTGGTGAAGATTCCGCGGCTATACTACTTTTTTGTGCGGTCCGTGGAAGAGAGATTTAGAGATATGGAAAATGCCGAAGTTCAAGCCATGCGGTCCGCGGCCATGATTGTGCGGACCGTGCCAGCTGCCTCCGCGGCCGCGGTCCATTCTACGTGGTCCATGGAGACCAAGTTAAGAGAGCCCAGAATTGAAGTCCAAGAGCTTAGTGCGGCTGCGGTCCATTTTATGCGGCCCACACTGACCCCGCAGGGGTATTTTTGTCCAGTTTTTCTAGCCTAGTATAAATAGAACATTTTACCATTTTTAGGTCATCATATATATCTAGAACTGAGTTGCGCTCGTGGGAACCTCATCTGTAGCCATTTTTGACATCTTAGCTTCAAATTAACGATAGATTCTTGTATTTTAATTTAGCATTTAATTTATATGCCTTGTTCTTAATCTATTTCTCTATTTTCTCCTTCAAGAATGAGTAGCTAAACCCATTATCTAGGGTTGTGGCTCAACCCTAGTGTGGGTAATTGATGGGTGTTGCCATCTATTGTTAGATTGACTATGGGTGTTTGCTATTTGGGTCAATTTTATGGTTTAATCTATGAATTGATGGTTGCAAACACTGGTTTGTGCTAAGTTGACTTGGCTCTTCTTGAGAAAGAGAGCCTAAGTCTCCAAAATTGACCCAACAAGGAATTGGGATGGACTCAAGAGAATTGATAGTCCCAATTAAAGGGTTAAACCTCGAGAGAGTAATTACCCAACTTGAACCCTAGTTGCTTGAGCTAATTTGCCTACCCATTTGGTCTCGAGAGAGTCAATTGGGCAAAATCACTCTCTCTACCGAGAGGTGTGAGAGTGGGTAAAATTGTGCAACGGTTATAGCATATTTTCCCAAACATGTCAATCGAACCTTAGAAGCATTTACCCGTCAATTAGCCACCTAGGTGAAAGTCACTACCCTAGTGCCTTTCTTCCCATTAGATACAACTTAGCAATTATCTCGTAGCATAATCTAGTTTCAATTAATAGTTTGATAATAGTAGTTTATAATCAAAAACCCAAAAATGTATGGAAGTGACATTTGGAACAATTACACAACTCTAGTCTAGATAGATACTCGACTTCATTCCTAGCTCCCTGTGGAAATCAATCCTGACCCTCATATCGGGTAAAAGCTATTGCGATCATCTATTACTACTTTTTAGTAGTGTGGAGTTGGCAGTGATCACCTACCTGCACCTACGGGCATGAAACGCAGGCCCTATAAAATAGGGCGTCAGTACAAAAATTGTACCGAATACGTAAGGCATGAAAATTAGTACATAAAAGACATAGATGAAACATGAAATACAGAAACATATCTTTAGATCTGAATAACTTTATAAATTCTAAAATGTTTATAATGTCATGCACGTGTGTATAAACGTCGTGCCATGCATAGGTATGGGTTTACATAATATCATCAAGCCACTGAGGACATCCCATCATATCATCTCCACTGTGGGCAACATCATCAACATATACCAGTTGATCGGGTGGTGGTGCGTATATAACACCGTAACCTTTTCCCATATCCCATATACATATATTTACACACACACATATATATATATATGTATATAATGTCATCTGGTCATGGGTCAATGCACATGAGTAAAATACATGAAAAATACGTAATAGTCTCAATATTCCTTCCGGATAAACTTTTCCAACTGCGTATTATTCTGAGACTCATGGATAGAAAATAATAATAATTTTCATGAGGAATCAAGAATTTAGACACCCTTAATAATTCTATGAATAGAGTAATTTATGAAAACTGTGGATTTGCTCGTTTCTTCAATTTAATTTGGACCATGCCAAAAGAAAGAAGGTAGGGCCTTAACATACCTATTCCTTGAATTATTTGATCGAAGTGAAGCTTCTGCTTCCGTGAAATACAATAGAATGAGAGGATGAAGCTTCAGCTTCTGAATTTGAACGAAACCTTGCTATGGATTTAACAAAATTGTTGTTGTTCTTTGAATTTTCAATCGAAATTTGGCTAAAGAATTTGGACGAAATTATTCTGCTTCTCACGTCTTTCTTTTGAAACCAAATACAGAATGCGTTCATTTAATGAGTTGCTTACTTAGTTTTATAGGTAATGATAAGTCTTATTTGCTAAGACATTTAAGTCATGCCTTGGTTGAAATCATAAAGAGCCATCTGGCAGATTTCCAATTGTGTGGCTTTTTGCCACGTTTGGGGGGGGGGTTATTTTAATAATTTTTTATCCACTTATTAGTTAACCGGTTAATGTTATGTTATCTGGTAATTAATCAATTACCCGCATAATTTAAAAATTACCACAAATTACTTAAAATTCTATTTATTTTTAAAAATTACTTCATATATACTTTATATATTCCAAATTGGCCACTTTCAACGAAACTTGTTTTCTTTACTGCGTGTACCCCTTTATACTTCATAACACTTATTTATCGCTTGTTATAAATAACATAAGTACATTAACGTCAAAATGATCTCATCCCCGATTCTACGTTGGTTAACTGAAAATGAAATTTTAACGTACGAAAATGTGAGATGTAACATCCTTCCCCCCTTAGAAACATTCGTCCTCGAATGTTCAACTCCCCGTGATCCATATAACTTTGCAGGGTCGCCTCTGTATAACACTACTACCAAATTTTCCCATAGAATCTTAATAATCCAATGACACACAGGACCATAATTATGAATAACGACAATGGTCTCACATGACCAACGACAATAACCGACACAAGAATTTATACACGTACCTTATAGTTATGACGTCTTAGTCGGACCCTTCTCTGGAGGAGTAAATAAGTAGGGATATCTAGACTTCATGTCCTCCTCGGCCTCCCAAGTCATTTCTTCCACATTGTTGTTCCTCTAAAGTACTTTCACGGAGGCTACCTCCTTATTCTGTAGCTTGCAGATTTGACGGTCTAGAATGGCAACCGGAATTTCCTCGTATGACAAGTCCTCTGTAATCTGTACATCATTCGTGGGAACCACTCCGGTAGGATCTCCAACTCACTTTCGTAACATTGATAAGTGAAAAAATCGGATGGATAGACTCCAATTCCGAGGGCAATTCTAACTCATAAGCTACTCGGCCTACTCTTCGAATGATGCTATAAGTCCCAATATACTGTGGACTAAGTTTGCCTTTTTTTCCAAACCTCATCACACCTTTCATAGGTGACACCTTTAAGAATACCCAGTCATCACCCCTGAACTCTAAGTCTCGTTGTCGCACGTCAGAATATGACTTCTGATGACTCTGAGCTGTCAATAGTCGATCCTAAATCAACTTTACTTTTTCTATGGCTCGTTGAACCAGGTCTGGCCCATATAATCCAGTTTCTCCAACATCAAACCACCCTATAGGCGACCTACACTTTCGTCCGTAAAGAGCTTCGTATGGAGCCATCTGAATACTGAAATGGTAACTATTATTATATGCGAACTCAATAAGTGGTAGATGATCATCCCAGCTACCTTTGAAGTTTATTACACAAGCGTGTAACATATCCTCTAGTGTTTGAATAGTACGCTCAGCCTATCCATCTGTTTGGGGATGAAATGTTGTACTAAGCCTTACTTGAGTACCTAATCCTTTTTGGAAGGACCTCCAGAAGTTAGCTGTAAATTGAGCTCCTCTGTCCGAGATAATAGATACAGGGACACCATGCAGTCGTACTATCTCCTTGATATAAAGCCTCGCATAATCCTCTAAGGAATATGTAGTTCTAACAGGCAGAAAATAGGCTGACTTTGTAAGCCTATCCATAATCACCCATATCGAATCGAACTTACACTGGGTACATGGTAAGCCTATGATGAATTCCATATTGATTATTTCCCATTTCTAAGTCGGAATCTCTATAGCCTACAATAATCCACCGGGTTTCTAATGCTCAATTTTAACCTGTTGATAGTTAGGACACTGAGCAACAAACTCTGCTATATTCTTTTTCATTCCATCCCACCAATACACCTCCCTGATATTATGATACATCTTTGTTGCTCCAGGATGGATAGAATAACGAGAATAGTGAGTTTCTCCCATAACCTGCCGACGCAGCCCTGCAACATTAGGCACACATAATCGCCCTTGATATCTGAGGACCCCATCTTCTATAATTTCAAACGGTGTCTTCACCTTCTAAAGAGTGGTATCCCTATAGTGAACTAGCGCATGATCCTCGTACTGACGTTCCTTTACTTCAGTTACTAAAGAGGATGTTGTCGTATCTTGAAGAGTAATTCCAACATCACCTGAGTCCAGTAGCTGAACTCCAAGGCTAGCTAGATGATGAACCTCATGGGCTATTCCCCTCTTTTCTGGTCGTAAATACGATAGGTTACCGATAGATCTACGACTGAGGGCATCGGCTACTACGTTCGCCTTCCCCGGATGGTATAAAATATCAACATCATAGTATTTAAGTAGCTCCAACCATCTCCTTTGATATAGATTCAATTCCTTTTGCTTGAAGATGTACTGGAGGCTCTTATGATTTGTATAAATATCAACATGAATGCCATACAAGTAGTGCCTCCATATCTTTAGTGCATGAATCACCACAGCTAACTCTAAATTGTGGGTCGGGTAGTTCTTCTCGTGCTTTCTTAGTTGTTTAGAAGCAAAAGCTACAACCTTACCATGCTGCATCAGCACACAACCCAATCCAATGCCTGAAGTGTCACAATAGATTACATAACCATCGGTCCCTTATGGGAGTATTAGAACCGGTGCTGAAGTTAGTCTGTCCTTTAATGCCTAGAAACTTTGTTTGCAAGCATCAGTCCATTGAAACTTTGCTCCCTTCTAAGTCAACTTTGTCAAAGGTGCTAAAAGGGAAGAAAATCCCTCTACAAATCTCCTGTAATAACCTACCAAACCAAGAAAGCTACGAACCTCTGTCGGTGTTGTGGGTCTAGGCCAAGTCTTCACTGCCTCAATATTTTGTGTATCCACCCGGATGCCCTCACTCGAAATGATATGCCTAAGGGAAGTTATAGAGTTCAACCAGAATTCACATTTAGAAAATTTTGCATACAACTTCCCCTCTTGTAGAACTCTGAGCACAGTACGTAGATGACCAGCATGCTCATCCTCTGAACAATAATATACCAATATATCGTCAATAAATACAATTACGAACAGATCTAAAAAAGCTCTGAACACATGGTTCATCAAATCCATGAATACTGCTGGGGCATTAGTCAGATTGAATGACATAACCCGAAACTCAAAGTGCCCATATCTAGTCATGAATGTTGTCTTTGGAATATCTTCATCCTTAACCATTACCTGATGGTACCCAGACCTCAAGTCTATTTTTTAAAAACACTTGGCACCTTGCAACCGATCAAATAAATTATCAATTCTCAGGAGCAGGTACTTATTCTTGATCGTCACCTTATTCAGCTGCTAATAATTAATACACATTCGTAAGGAACCATCTTTCTTTCTCACAAACAAAACAGGTGCTCCCCACGGTGACGTACTAGGTCTGATAAAGCCTTTTTCAAGCAAGTCCTTTAGTTGTTCTTTCAACTCTTTCAGTTATGCGGAGGCCATTTTATAGGGAGGAATAGATATTGGGTGAGTATCTGGTAGTAGGTCAATAGAAAACTCAATTTCTCGCTCTAGGGGGAGACCCTGAAGCTCATTGGGAAACTTATTCACCACAGGGATGGACTGAATGGTTGGTGACTCCACTTCCATATCCTGAATCCGAACTAAGTGATAAATACATCTCTTTCTGATCATCTTCCTTGCCTTGAAATAGGAAATAAATCTACCCCTCGGTGATGTCGTGTTACCTTTCCACTCCAAAACAGGCTCCCATGGAAATTGAAATCGGACTATCTTTGATCTACAATCAACGTTGGCATGATAAGAAGCCAACCAATCCATACCCATTATAACATCAAATTCTACCATATCTAACTCAATTAAGTCTGCTATGGTAGGTTGACCGTGAACTATTATTATACAACCCCTATATACCTGCTTAGCTATCACCAAGTCCCCAACAGGTGTAGACACCTCAAAAGGTTTAACCAATTCAGGTTTTATTCCAAACTTACCAGCAACTAATGGAGTAACGTATGATAAGGTGGAACTTGGGTCAATCAGTGCATATACATCATATGAGGAGACTGATAATATACATGTAGCAACATCAGGTGATGACTCCTGGTCCTGTCGTCCTGCCAACACATAAATGCATTTTTGAGGGTTGCTCGAGCTAGATGCTCCACCTCTGTCTCTACCACGACTCATTGGTGCTTGGGGACCTTGCCCAGGGGGGAGTACTGATGATGACAAACCAGCTACAGATCCCGTTGGTTGAGCTATGCTTGCATCACTTCTAATCGGACAATCCCTCTTAATGTGGCCCGAATAACCACAAGTATAACAAACACCTAATCCCAAACGGCACTACCCGGTATGCTGCTTACCACATTGAGTACATCGTGGAAAGGGTGGCCTCATTTAATTTGACTCACCCCTATACTGAGAACCTGAGGCCCTGAAATTCTGACCAGACCCTGAATATGTAGAACGATCAAATCTCTTACCTCCAAACTGAGGGGGTGCTCTGGACGATGGCTGGGCTGGATACCTCGGGTATTGTTGCCTCTGACCACCTCGAAACTCACCAGAAGGACCCGAAGACCTCGCTCTCTTATTCTGGGCCCTATCATGCTCACGATCGGCCCTCTATTTTTGTTTACGCTCCTCTACACCCTAAGCGTATGCCTGAATACGAGAAATATCCATGTCTGGCTAAAGTGAGACTGACATACAATCGTTAAGCAAGTGAGGCTCTAATACCATCACGAACCGATGAACCCGATCCTCCATCTTAGATACAATAATGGGATCATACCTTGCCAACAAATCAAACTGAAGACTGTACTCCAGAACACTCATGTTACCCTGTCGAAAGGTCAAGAACCTATCAACTCTGGCTCACCTAAGCTCTGGTGGCAGATAATGACGAAGAAAAGCTTCTATAAACTCCTGTCATACCGCTGGAGGGGCATCTTCACCTCTGGACAATTCCCAAGACTCGTACCAATTAACTGCAACATCTCAGAGTCTATAGGAAGCTAGATCAACTGACTCAGTTGCAGTGGCCTTCATTACCCATAACGTCCTCTGCACTCTATCAATAAATACATGAGGGTCCTCATTTGGATCTACTCCAGTGAATACCGGAGGGTCTAAATTAATAAAGTCACGAACCCTCACACTTACGGACCTATCTGCATGACCAATACCTACTTCCTGACATCGAGCCTGTGCAGATACTAATCAGGTCAATAACTGAATAGCATCTCTCATTTTTTGAATCGGCATATCCGGCTGAGGTGCTAAATGTACAGGTACGGGCGCTGGAGCTGGTGCCCCTCAGAGCTCTTCTGGAAAAGGCTGGGTATGTGAAGTCTGAGATGGAACCTTACCATGAGACTCTCCCCGAGCCTGGTAACTCGTGGCGCTCAACTAGTAGTCTTACCGGCCACAGACTTTCCCTTCTAGGCGGTCGTACTCTTTGGAGGCATCGCTGAAAATATAGCATATTGTTAGGAACATGAATTCTTTTATCGCACGATCTGAGATAAAAAAAGAGGATAACATCTTATATGTCATGTAGCCTCCTATTTATAAGTGTGGTGCACGACATACCCATAAACAATACTCTACTAGACACAGTCTGTAGACAACCCTAGGACAGAACTGCCCTAATACCACTTTTGTCACGACCCAAACCGATGGGCCGCGATGGGTGATTGAGTACTACCTGTCAAACACCCCTAATCATGCGTCTAAGATAAGAACCTGAATAACATCTGTTGCATTACAAAATTAACATACGTGAAGGAAACCTACCATCAAGGCATATGTACATATACATGCAGAATATAGTGGGTGAGCCGGCAAGGCTGCTATAGACAACTATACACCCAAAACTGAAAGCCGACAAGGCCAACATACAACCCAACTAGACATACTGTCCACAGACCTCTAATGGAAACATAACTGTACAAAGATGGGACTAATCCATGTCATACCCATATACATATATATATACAAATGTATCGTACCAAAATCAAAAGCAGCTCCAGATCAAATGGAGCACGCCAACTCTCGTTGATCAAGGATCCTAAGAAGGGGGACCGTCAGCTTGCCTACCTGCACTTGCAGGCATGAAACGCAGGCCCCGTGAAATAGGGCATCAGTACAAAAAATGTACTGAATATGTAAAGCATGAAAATTAGTAGGTAAAAGACATAGATGAAACATAGAATACAGAAACATATCTTTAGATCTTAATAACTTTATAAATTTTGAAACATTTATAATGTCATGCACGTGCATATAAATGTCGTGTCATGCATAGGTATGGGTGTACATAATATCATCAAGCCACTGAGGGCATCCCATCATATCGTCTCGGCCACTGTGGGCAACATCATCAACATATACCAGCTGATCAGGTGGAGGTGCGTATATAATGCCGTAACTTTTTCCCATATACATATATTTACATATATATATATATATATATATATATATATATATATATATATATATATATATGTGTGTGTGTGTGTGTATATAATTCCATCTGGTCCTAGGTCAATGCACATGAGTGAAATACATGAAAAATACGTAATAATCTCAATATTCCTTCCGGAGAAACTTTTCTAACTGCGTATTATTCTGAGACCCATGAACAGAAAATAATAATAATATTCATGGGAAATCAAGAATATAGACACCCTTCATAATTCTATGAATAGAGTAATTTATGGAAACTGTATATTTGCTTGTTTCTTCAATATAATTTGGATCATGCCAAAGGAAAGAAGGGAGGGTCTTAACATACCTGTTTCTTGAATTATTTGATCGAAGTGAAGCTTCTGCTTTCGTGAAATATGTTGGAACGAGAGGATGAAGCTTCAACTTCTGAATTTGAACGAAACCTTGCTATGGATTTAACAAAATTGTTGTTGTTCTTTGAATTTTCAATCGAAATTTGGCTAAAGAATTTGGACGAACTTATTCTGCTTCTCACGTCTTTCTTTTGAAACCAAATACAGAATGTTTTCATTTAATGAGTTGCTTCCTTAGTTTTCTAGGTAATGATAAGTCTTATCTGCATAGACATTTAAGTCATGCCTTGGTTGAAATCATAAAGAGTTATCTGGCAGAAATGACTACTTAGCCATTTCTAATTGTGTGGCTTTTTGCCACGTTTGGGGGGGGGGGTGTTATAATAATTTTTTTATCCACTTATTAGTTAACCGGTTAATGTTATGTTATCTGGTAATTAATCAATTACCCGCATAATTTAAAAATTACCACAAATTACTTAAAATTCTATTTATTTTTAAAAAATACTTCATATATACTTTATATATTATACTACCGTGGTCATATGGTACCTTGCATGGTACTAGTTCATAATTATTGGGTATTATTGCTTGACCCGTATTTTATTCCAAATTGGCCACTTTCAACGAAACTCGCTTTCTTTACTCCGAGTACCCCTTTATCCTTCATAACACTTATTTATCGCTTGTTATAAATAGCGTAAGTACGTTAACGTCAAAATTATCTCATCCCCGAGTCTACGTCGTTTAACTAAAAATGAAATTTTAACGTACAAAAATGCGAGATATAACAACATTCTCCTTGGTGATGTTTTTAGTTGTTGTTGCCATCTTGGCGAGACTGTCTGCTTCGATGTTTTGTGCTTGGGGTATTTGGTCGATTCGACATTTATCGAATTCTGGTAGCAGCTTGTGGATTTTGGTCTGGTATCTCTGCAACCTCTGCTCCTTAATAGGGAAAGTCCCAGTAACTTGGTTCACAACAAGTTGAGAGTCGTAGCGGAGGATGACTCGCTGAGCACCATACTTGAGGGACAATTTATGTCCTGCAATTACGGCCTCATACTCGGCCTCATTTTTAGTCATTTCATGGCATCGTATGTATTGGCAAATTACTTCGCCAGCTGGGACTTCGAGTACGAGTCCCAGTCCCGATCCCGATGCATTGGATGTGTCGTCGGTGTAGAGGACCCAGAGGTCGGATCGTTTAGTTGAAGTGTGAAGTGCTTCTTGTTCGACTTCAGGCAGTATTTCTGCACTGAAGTTGGCGACGAAGTCGGCAAGCACTTGCGACTTTATTACGGTTCGCGGTTGATATGTTATATCGTGCTCGTTCAATTCTATGGCCATTTGGCCAACCTTCCTGATAATTCCGATTTGTGTAAGATACTCCTGAGAGGAAAAGTTGTCACTACCTTTAT
The DNA here is from genome assembly GCF_000393655.2 of Nicotiana sylvestris. NCBI lineage: Eukaryota > Viridiplantae > Streptophyta > Magnoliopsida > Solanales > Solanaceae > Nicotiana > Nicotiana sylvestris. Next base: position 173,177,698 of record NC_091065.1, read on the forward strand.
GGGGTGGCATTGGAAATACGGTCTAAGTTTTCGTGAAGCTATGACTAATATTAGAGCCAATTTCTCGAGGTGGCGGTACCTCGTTTCGACGTCAATTAAGGTTTTGCTAATATAGTAAATTGGAGATTACGTATCTTTGTCTTCTCGGACTAGAACTGCACTTACCGCGACCCCGGATACATCCAGGTAGACTAGGAGGCATTCTCCTGGATCTACCTTTGCGAGTAAGGGTGGTGAAGCAAGTATGCCTTCAATTTCCTTAGGGCGTCGACACATTCTGAATTCCATTGAAGTCTATTGTCTTTACTTAATACATTAAAGAATTTATGGCATCTATCCAATGACCGTGAGATGAACCTCGACAAGACGGTTATCCGTCCCGTCAGTTTCTGTACCTACTTTTTGCTGGTCAACATTTCAGGTATTCCTTCAATAGCCTTAATCTGTTATGGGTTGACCTTGATGCCTCTTTGGGATACCAGGAAACTGAGGAACTTACCCGAGCTTACACCGAAGGCACATTTTTCGGGGTTCAGCTTCATGCCATACTATCTTAATATATCGAAGGCTTTCTTCAGATGATCGATATGAACTTTTTTCCTTTTCAATTTAACCAGGATGTTGTCGATATAGACTTCCATTATTTTACCGAGTTGGTTTTTAAACATTTTGGTGACCAATCTCTGATATGTCGCCCCGACATTCTTTAATCCGAACGGCATAACCTTATAGTAGTACGTTCCTTGGTGAGTGATGAAAGTGGTTTTCTCCTGGTCTTCTTCTTTCATGAGGATCTGGTTGTACCCCGAGTAGGCATCCAAGAAGCTTAGTAACTCGTGTCCTGTCGTTGCGTCGATGAGCTGGTCGATGTGTGGCAGTGGAAAAGAATCTTTTGGACATGCTTTGTTGGTCTGTGAAGTCTACACACATCCTCCACTTTCCGTTTTTCTTTTTCATCATCACCACATTGGCAACCCACTGAGGGTACTTTGACTCTCGGGCGGAGCCGTTTGCAAGCAACTTATCAACTTTTTCGCTCACGGCCTTATTGATCATGGCATTGAACTTCCTTCGTATTTGCCTTACTAGCGGGTATAGGGGGTCGACATTCAGCTTGTGTGTGGCAATATCTTTTGGGATGCCTGGCATATCTGCATGGGAGAAGGCAAACAGATTGGCATGGTCAGTCAAGAACTTATGAAATTTACCTGGTTCCAAGAGGTTGTGTCCGATATAGGCCTTTTTTGTGCTGTCGTTGCCATCCAGTTGGACGGGATCAAGATTTTCTATCATTGATTTGGATGCTTCCACGATGTTGGGGTCCTTGATAGCGTCTGTCTGCACGTCAAGTTTGGCTCCTGACATCGCTGATTGCTATGCTTTAGCATTTGCCCCTTTGAGTTGTTGGGTGTGGGCGCAATCTTAGGCGATGCGGTAGCAATCCTATGCGATGCGTTGCTTACCTCAAATGTTGAATACCCCCCATGGGGTAGGAAACTTGAGCACTTGATAGAGTCTTGAGGGGACCGCTCACATGGCGTGTATCCACAGGCACCCTATGATGGCATTGTAGGCTATTTCTTGGTTCATGACGTGAAATGTCGTCTCCAGAGTGACTCCTCCGGCCAGGACGAGTAACGATATCTCTCCAGAAGTTTGTTCAACTGCATTATTGAAACCGGTAAGCATTATGCAGCGCAGTATTATCTTGTCTTCGAGTCTCATTTGTATGAGGACTCAAGGGTGGATAATACACGCACGAATCTCGTCATCTACCATAATTCTTTTTACATCAATATCTGCAATACGTAAAAGTGATAACAAGGGCATCATAGTGAGGGAAAGACAAACCGTCGGCACCTGACTTATCGAAGATGATATTGTCTTCGAGGTCATCATACCATTAATGGGTGATTGATCGTTTGAGTTTATATGTGGTGGTGAACTTGACATGATTGATTTTTGTGCCATCACCTCCGCCGATGATCATCTGTATAGTGCGAGCGGGAGAAGGCGGTTTTAGAGGTCCTTGGAGCAGTTCGCGTCCACAGGCGAAGTTAGCCCGTCCTCGATCGCTCAGCAACTCTTTTAGGTGTCCCTGGCTAGGCATTCCCACCACCTTCTGTCACAGTCCTATGCAATCTTCAGTTTTGTGACCCCTTTCTTGGTGAAATTCGCAGAAAGCGCTCAACTTCTGAGTGCTGGGGTCTGACCTCATCTTTTGCGGCCATTGCACCTTTGGACTGAGTTTCTCCAGTGCGTACACTATTTCTAAAGGAGAAACACAAAAATTGTGAGCAGATAGGAGTAGAGGCATACCTTTCTCATGTCGTATGGTGTTGTATGTCGAGGAGGAGCATCCACGTGTCGTGGTGGAGGCGGAGCAGACGTCCTGACATAAGGTTGATGCCTTTCTCAGTCAAGGTGGGGCCCCAACTGATCTCTTCGACTGTCATTGCGATGATCTTTCCTTGCTTCAGTTTGAAGGGACGTCAACTGTTGGGTTGGGTCATTGAGGTCATCCTCGTCAGCTCGTACCTTGGCGCAGTAAGCGTTATGGATTTCTTCCCAAGTAGTTGGAGGGTATTTCATGAGCATGCTTAGCAATTTTCTGGTCACTCTCGACCCCTTCAGGTTTAGTCCGTTTTGGAAGGCTGCTACTGCCATTCCTTCTAACACATTCGACAAGATCATTCTCACCCTGTTCAACCGAGCTAAGAAGTCTATGAGTCTTTCGTCGTGCATTTGTCTACGGCAAATATATCATTTACTCTAGCTTCTGCCTTTTTGGCTCCTACATGGGCGGTGACAAATTTGTCTGCCATTTCCTCGAACGTTGCTATCGAGCGTGCCAGCAGTTGAGAGTACCATGTCAAGGCTCCTCCTATTAGGGTTTCTTTGAACTTTTTCAATAGCACTGATGGTACCTGCTCTTTTGAAAGATCGTTACCTTTTACGGTTGTAACGTAGTGGATGATATGATCCTCTGGATTGGTAGTGCCATCATATATCTTTTAAGTAGGGCGACATTTTGAATGTTTTAGGAATGGCGTAGGGGGGCGCTTCTTTGCTATATGGCTGCTCAATGAATCGACCAACTTCGCGTTTTGGCAACATCATTGGGGCACCTGGTATTTTGTCAACCCTCTCTTGGTGTTCCTTCATTTGATCATGGAGTGCCTTATTATCATTTTCCATCTCCTCCATTTTCTTTAAAACAGCTGCAAGCGTATCATTACATGCGTCATTAGCGACATGAATGTTACCTGTATGGGGGGCATCTTGCTCATCAGTGTTTATCGTGATATTTGCATGTGTAACATTCCTATTATCCCTTTGGCCGTGTTTTTCAAGTATAGCATTCAGAGTACTCATTAGCCATTCTTCCAGCAGTCTTCGCACTACTGGTGGTGCCTCTCCTGTTGCAGATGTGAAGGCTTCCTTCTCGCGTGAAGCAGTTACACTTTCGTGCGGGGGAGGTGAGGCGTCACCCCTGGGTGTGATGTCCGGTGTTTTATTTTCGTTATCTTCCCTGCTATCTTCGTTGATAGTGTTCAGGAGGTTGGTTGTGATGCCTACTATTGCTTTTTGTCTTGCATCTCCTTTCCCTGCCATTGTTAGTTTGTACAAAGCTAGGAAGAGGTAATTATCCCTTTCAAGAGTCTAGATGAGACTAAAATCTTAGCTAAAGAAATTTCTGCAGATGGCATCAAATTGTTTCACCAAAAGATGTTGAAACCCTTTTGATTAAATCAATTAAAGAAGTTGAAGGGGTAAATCTCAGTCAAGTATAATAAGATCTAGCTTGAAAGATGCAAATAATGAACAAGAAGAACAATGTTTCTTTATATCTCAGAGCCGAACGATAAAGTATAAATATGACAACTTTGAATGTAGAATGATTTTGCAATGGATGTTCTTAGCTTGAAGTAAAAATCATATATAGTTCTTAGAATTGTGATAAGTCCAGAATCCCCTTTTTACAGAGTGTTCGGTCCCCTTTTATAGGAGACAATCCCCTTTTTTACCTAAAAAGAAAAAAGGCACAACACAAGGAATATTCGAAAGGCATATTTCCATTGTTTCCTATCATGCTAACATGACCAAAGACGTCGTGCATTCTCCAGCCACTGTTAGTTGTCATCCATCATAACGATTCTTAAGACGCGGCGTCGTAGGGACCTCGCTCTTTGCTACACTTGGTATCGATCGTAGTCGTCCAAATTTCGACGTTTACATTGTTCATTACTGATGTAGGTAAATATCATGCAAAAACGTGAAATCAATAATGATAGAAGTAAATTAGTGAACGACTAAAATTATATCGTTACCAAACGCAATGTCACGACCCGGATTTCCCAACCTCGGGGGTCGTGATGGTGCCTACTCATGGAAGCTAGGCAAGCCACGAAATATAGAAATTCTAACTCTTTCATTTTAATCTTTTTAACAACTTGAATCAACAAGTAATCAACAATTTAAAGATTAACGATAACAGAATAAGCGGAAGACTTAAACAGCTAAAAATGATCAAAATCAGTACTACAGTGCCAATATACTCCTCTACCCGGAATCTGGTGCCACAATATTCACGGACTGTCTATGAGTACTACATACAAATGTCTGAAAAAGGAAATACAGTCTGTCTCGGAAACAAGTGAAAACAGAATATATAAATGGATAAAAGAGAACGTCGGGCCTGCGGACGCCTGTAGGACTACCTCAGGATCTCTGGATGGACTGAAGGTTGGCTCCCCAAGTGCTACTGTCCCAATGCTGCTCCGATATCTGCATAGAGTGTCGAATATAGCATCAGCACAACCAACCCCATGTGTTGGTAAGTGCCTGGCCTAACTCGGCGAGGTAGTGACGAGGCTAGGACCAGACTCCAGATAAACCTGTGCAGTTATATATATATATATATATATATATATATATATATATATATATATATACAGCAGAAAAATAAACGGAAATAAACAATTTAAATGGGAGGGGTACATGCTATGGGGAAAATATCAAGTCCAGCAGAAACTAAAGAGAAATATGAGAGAACAACTCAAAATCTAAAACAAAACAATAATAACACTGTTGCGGCGCGCAACTCGATCCTTATCATGTAACACTGTTGCGGCGTGCAACCCGATCCATTTATATCACTGTTGCAGCGTGCAACCCGATCCAATTTAACATTGTTGCAGTGTACAATCCGATCCAATATAACATTGTTGCGGCGTGCAACCCGATCCAATATAACATTGTTGTGACGTGCAACCCGATCCATATATTTAGTATTATTACAGCGTCCAACCCGATCCATATATTTAAAATTATTGCAGCATGCAACCCGATCCATATATTTAATTTTGTTTTAGCAACAACCACACCAAGAGTCCCGGGAAGGGATCAACTACAAGCTATACTATCGCGGCAAGGGATTCAACAGTAAAAATAAATACGTCCCGGCAAGGGAGAAACAGCTATAACCAATCTGAACCCAACTTCTAATCATCTCATCTAACACCAATATTCAATCATAAGTAAATTCCCACGAAATCAAACTAAATCCTTGCTCAATATCGAGAATTATCAATTAAAGCATCCATAATATCATTTAAGAATAAAACAAACTCCAATTTAAGACTCACGGTCATGCTCGACACCAACGTACAGATACCCATCACCATGCCTATACGTCGTACTCGACAAGAAGCAAATAGCAAATAGGACACAACTCCTAATCTCTCAAGCTAAGGTTAGACCGAACACTTACCTCGAACTTCCACGACCAACTCAAGCCTCAAACACCGCCTTTCCTTTCGAATTTGGCTCCAAATCACTTGTATCTATACATAATCGGCTTCATAACATCAATAAACGCTAAACAATCCAATTCCAATGCTTAATTATAGCTTTCTAATCATTCTTCCCAAAAAGTCAAAAATTGACCCCAGGCTCGCTTGGTCAAAACACGAGGTTCAGACCAAAATCCGATCACCCATTCACCCACGAGCCCGAATATATAATTTGTTTTCAAATCCGACCCCAAAACAAGGTCAAATTCCCAAATAATCAAAAAGCCCTAACTCTACCCAAATCCCTAATTTTCTACCCTTAATCACATGTTTTAGGCCTAGAAATCTAGTGGGTGTTGATAAAAATGAAAGAAAACAAGTCAAAGATTACTTACCTAAGAGGTTATGGTGAATAAGTTCTTCAAAAATTGCCCAAGAAGTGTGGTGAAGATGAAGATTATGAAAAATTGTGGAAATCCCGTAATGTGTTCTGTTTTTGAAACTTAAAATAACTGCGCGAAAATGGTGTTCGCATTCGCGATGAGTCAAGCCTGAGAGACCTTCGTGTTCGCGTAAGTGGGCTCGCGTTTGCAGAGAAGTAACTCCTCGAGCCTTCGCGTTCGCATCCTGGTGGTCGCGTTCGCATAGGGTATAGTACCCCTCCCCCTGCCCAGGCTATAAGCCTTCGCGTTCACGATACCAAGCTCGTGTTCGCGAAAGGAAGACCCCCCAATGCTTCGCATTCGCGACCTGGGTTACGCGTTCGCGTAGAAGGAATTTTCCTTCAGCACAAATATCACATCGCGTTCGCAAGGGTCCTCCCGCGAATGCAAAGAAGAAAGTATTAGCACACTAGAAATTGGAAAAACTTGCAACTTTTGAGTTCCGAAACCCATCCAAAACACACCCGAGCCCTCGGGGCTTAAAACCAAACATACGTACTAACTCAATAACATTATACGAACTTATCCGTGCGATAAAATTGCCAAATAACCTCAATAACAACGAATTAGACCTCAAAATCAATGAAATATTTCAAAACTTCTTAATGCATCAAACTTTGCATTTACGGTCCGAATCATGTCAAACGGATTCCGTTTATTACCAAACTTCACAGAGTTATCTTAAACCACATATAAGACTTGTACCAGGCACCGGAACCAAAATACGGGCCCGATACCAACATGTTCTAATCAAAATTCATTTCAAAATCCTTAAAACAATTTCAGAAAATAATTTTCTTTAAAAATTCATTTCTCGGGCTTGGGACTTCGGAATTTGATTCCGGGCATACACCCAAGTCCCATAATTTCCTACGGACCCTCCGGGACTATCAAATCACGGGTTTGGGTCCGTTTACCCAAAATATTGACCGAAGTCAAATTAATTTATTTTATAGTCAAAACGTATCATTTTTCACAGATTTTCACATTTAGGCTTTTTGGCTATGCGCACGCAAATCGAGGTGATGCTAAATGAGGTTTTCAAGGCCTTGAAACACAAAATTCAATTTAAAATCAAGTGATGACCTAAAACAACTGTTCGTTCTCGACCGGACAAAAGAAGGAAGTACCTGAGTCAGGGAAAAGATGGGGATAACGGCTTCACATATCGGACTCGGACTCTCAGGTCGATGCCTCAAGAGGCTGACCTCTCCACTGAACATGAATAGAAGAAAAACTCCTCGATCTCAACTGACGAACCTGCTGGTCTAGAATAGCTACCAGCTCTTCCTCATAAGACAAGTCCTTATCCAACTGGACAGTGCTGAAATCTGACACGTGGGATGGATCGTCGTGATACTTCCAAAGCATGGACACATAAAACACTGGATGCACAGCTAATAAGCTCAGCAGTAATGCAAGTCTATAAGCCACCTCTCTCACTCGATCAAGAATCTCAAACGAGACAATGAACCTAGGGCTAAACTTGCCCTTCTTCCCAAATCTCATCATGCCCTTCATAGGCGACACTCGAAGCAATACCCGCTCACCGACCATGAAAGCCAAATCTCGAACCTTGCGGTCGGCATAACTCTTTTGCCTGGACTAAGTTGTACGAAGCCTATCCTGAATAATCCTGACCTTGTCCAAGGCCTCCTGAACCAGATCTGTACCCAACAACCGAGCCTCTACCAGCTCAAACCATCCAACTAGAGACTGACATCGCCTACCATATAAAGCCTCATAAGGAGCCATCTAGATACTCGACTGGTAGCTATTGTTGTAGGCAAAGTCTGGTAAAGGCAAAAACTGATCCCACGAGCCTCCAAAGTCAATGACACAAGCTCGGAGCATATCCTCCAAAATCTGAATAGTCCGCTCGGACTGGCCGTTCGTTTGAGGATGAAATGTTGTGATCAACTCAACCCGAGTGCCCAACTCTCGTTGAACTGCTCTCCAGAAGCGTGAGGTAAACTGCGTACCTCAGTTCGAAATGATAGACACGGGCACACCATGAAGGCGAACAATCCCCTGGATATAGATCACAACTAACATCTCGGAAGAATAGGAGACTGCCATAGGAATGAAATGCGCTTACTTGGTCAGCCTATCAACAATGACCCACACTGCGTCAAACTTCCTCCGAGTCTGTAGGAGTCCAACAACGAAATCCATAGTGACCCGCTCCCACTTCCACTCGGAAAGCTCAATCCTCTGAAATAAACCACCAGGCCTCTGATGTTCGTACTTAACCTGTTGATACGCTCAAATTACACTTTAATAAATAGTGTAAGGCGATCAGTGTCAAATATAATAACCCAACAAGATTGGGGTCGAATCCCACAGGGAATATGTGTGAAAAGGTTACTCAAATAGTGTGTTACTTGACTAAAGTAGTAATTCTATCCGGTTAATGGTAACAAGAGTATGAATTGATTTTTGGTTTGAAGTAATAGCTAATTGTAATGTTGAGAATGTAAACAATTTGATTAAAGAAACCAAGGTTGTGTCCCCTTTAATGAAGTGTAATGCTATCGGTGTTAATATGATATATTTCTAATGGAAGGTCCTTTTGATATGCAAATGATGTCTAAATGACTATCCAATATTTTCCAATAGTTGGGTAGTATTTCCTCTTTATGATTTTTCCAAATATAAAAGAGTTGCAACTAAAAACAATCAATATATGCCAAATAAAACCCACTTATTCCTAAGCGATTCTATTAAACAAGGTTTAAAGCCTTGAGTCTTTGATATTTACTTCTACCAAATTCCTACCCACTTTCCCAAGCAAAGTAAGAATTTAATGGCACTTGTTAATGTTTGCAACCACCAACAATAAATGAAGAATGAGAAGTAAATAAATATCAACCAACCATTGTATATATATTCAATGTTAAATACCCATTAACATAACACCCATTTAGGGTCCACAACCTTTATATTTAAAGTTAGCTACACATGCTAAAATACAAAAGGAAGAGAATATTTAATGCCATAAAGCTTACAAAGTGAAAGATTCTTGACTCAAAAGCTTCCAAAAGGGAGGAATATTCAAGCCTTGTATTGTAGCTCCCAAAATCAGACAAGATGCCCCCACAAAACCCCAATAAATCTATTTATAGTGGGTCAAAATTCGGGACAAAAATTGGACAAAATTACCATTTCCGGTTAAATATGCGACTGCATATCTGTCGCATAACAGACATGCGGTCCGCATTCTTGACATGACCATCGCATATTGTAACCCTAGTTTCCCAGCCTTCACCGTATTCACGGTTTGCGGTCCACATTGTAGAAATGCGGTCGCATTTTGCGTCGCGTTTTCTTCCTTCAGCAACCTTCATGTTTAGTTTGTGGTCCATTCTGCGGCTCGCAAATAGGTTATGCGATCGCAGACTGGACCGCATTTCTGGTGTTGAACTTTGCCCAGAAAACTGTTGTGATTTGCAATCTCATTGTGCAATTTGTGGCTCGCATGTTGACTTTGCGATAGCATATCCACATTTGCGATGCCTTTTTGCTCTTTTCTTGTCTTGTTGTGGCTTTTTGTATTCCTTTCCATGCTCTTAAGTCCTTAAACCTCATACACTGCAAAAACACTAAAATTACATAAGTATAAAAGGAAATTGCATTTAAAACAAGCTAAAATCTAAGCAATTAGTATCAAATGTGCCAAAATTCTCCGGCACATCAACACCCCCAACTTAAACTCTTGCTTGTCCTCAAGTAACTAAGACAACACTATCCTATTCTAGACTCCATCTACAAGACATGAAACAATATTGACCATGGACGTTGTTTGTTGTTAGTACTTCAAGCATGCATCTTCGATTGTTTTACCCCTCCTGAACTATCAATATATACAAGGAAAACTAATCAACTTGTGAAACTTTGAGCTTCAAACAATGTGAAAAAATGCTACCCTCAGTTGAGTGTACTTGCATTTGACTCAAAAACTCAACTTTTGTCCAACCTCACAATTTATGTTCCCTCACTAGAAAGAAAGTCCCAAAATCACTTTAGTTACACTGACAACAAAAGGGATGAATTCACAATTACACTTACCCTCAAAAAGAGTTTCAAGTGTTACAACATACCATACCATAGGCTTGCCCTTATTTTAATTCATCGCTTTATTCTGAGAATGCTCGGTTGGAGATCTCATAAGGACTTTCTAAGCTTGTAATGTAGGTTTAGGGAAGGGTCGGATAAGCATTTGGGTACAAGTGACTATACCCTCCTTGAACACTAATCACATTTTTCTTTCTTGTGCTCTTTGCTTCTTTTCAAACAACAAAGCCTTCATTTGTATCAACTTTTCCACCATTTAGCCACCTTAACTACCTTTTTTATTCTCTTCAAGGTTCCTTATGTATAAACACTCACAACTCTTATACTTTTTTTTTCTTTTTTTTCTCTTTTTTTATACTTTGCTTTAGGAGCTTGAGTAGTTTCACATTTTGAGGTACACTTTCCTACGCTCATTGCACAACCTTGCCAATTTCCAACTTGACACACACCCCCAATTTAGGCTTTTAGCTTCATTCTCAATGCTCAAGGAGGGACATATTCAAAGATGGAATTATTTCACAAAAAGGGAAAGGTTTGTAATGAGGTAGCCAAAGAAAAGGTTAAAGGCTCAAATGGGGTAACTAGTGATACTATCTGTACAGTGGGTGGCTTGAAAGGCTAACTGGTTTTCCAAAAATCACAAAGACTGCCTAAGGTCATTTCTCCAACCAAATGTAATTATTAAAAGTATTGAAGAACCAACCGGGCAAGTTCTAGATGGCAGAAGTAAACACAAGAATTATTTACACAAAGAACTCACACACATGGCACACGAACTATTTGGCTTACATAGTTTGAAACCCTCGAGTCAACACTTGGGAACTCAAAGCATTCATCATATATACATGTATAACTCTAGGTAGACATAGAGTCACAGAGCGAGCCTCAAGTTCACAAAGTTGATATCTCTTTTTTTATATTCAAGGAAGTGTATATGCTATATACAGACACACATGCTTGAAACTAAACAAGTACACCAAATCGGTCAACATGTTTCATTAAACTGTCCTAGTTCTATTATTACACCCTTGGAAAAGAACCCGGCGAAGAAAAACCAAAGAGAATTCATTGTTACTTGCTAAAGATGGACAACTATCTACTTGTTTTTTGTTTTTTGGATCACATAACTTATGTACAGAAATACGGAAATCACAAAATAACATAACTTATGTACGAAAATACGGAAACCACAAAACATCAATATATACAAAATCATGAAATACAAATGAGTAAACATAAACATGTACAATAGTTGTCAATGTCACAAACATATATACAAGGCTACCACCCCCAACTAAAAAGCATGCATTGTCCCCAATGCATAAGATCATAGAATAGAATTTAGGGGCTCCCTGAGGTGCACTAAGCGCTATGGGAGTCAGAAGCCGGCTGAGTGATGGTGGGGTCACCCTCTGATGCTGAAGCTAGGACCGATGAGATCTCGGCCTGAGGAGTGACCTTCACTGATAGAGGAGGGATCTCTGGCTGACCCAATACTGGAGTTGGGGCCTGTGAGCTACTAGCCTCGCCTGTTGATGGCTGAGTGGCCGATGGATCTGCAGGGGCGGCCATATCTGCTAGCGAATGTTCAATCACCATCTGAATTTCTTCCAGTTCCTCGTCCTCAACTATAGGAGCAGCAATCTGATTGCCCTTCTCCTGAGGGATATCATCCTCCGAGGACCATCAATCCTCTTCATCCTCTCTCTTGGCTGCCTCCTCACCCTCGGACTCTGAAGAATGTCCAAAATCCTCCTCAGGAGGAATCTCAACATTTGCAAGAGGAGCTAGAGGCTGGGAAGCCCCGATAGTTGGAGGTGCAATGTCCGTCATCAGAGTAGAGAAATCAAGGCCCAAATTTGGTATTGTTGTGTCTGCTCCCTGCTCATATTCCTTGGGCAGGAGGGATGATAGATCAAACTCCAAAGTCTACATCTTGTGGAGCTTGGTCTTCATAGTGGCAACCTCCTCCCGGAGCTTAGGCAAATCACGAATCTCACCTCACTCACTTTTCTCAACCCTCAACTCAAGATGTTGCAGGCGATCCCCATACGTTGTTTGTTGTTGTTGGAGTGCTATCACTAAGGATTGTATAGGAGTCAGGTCTTGTTTGATGAGGTTGGGCAAGGTCTTCAAAAGCTGGTCTACCTTAGCATTGGCATGTTGAGCAATGAGACCAAGCCTCGAGACAGCTGGCAGTGTAGCAGAAGGCTGAGCAGTGGTGGACTAAGAAGCAAGCTCTAAAGTAGAAGCGGAAGAAACTGGAACCTGAGGGGTTACAGGAGTCTGAAGGCTCTATATCAACAGGGCCCTGAGTCTAAACCTCTGGGGGAGCAACAACATCACTAATTCGCGTGATATCAATGTCCTTCATCTCCTTCCCTGTCCTATCAGTGTGTGGCATGGTAGGGACCTTCACAGCTTTGCAGAGGGTCGTGATCAAATAGGTAAATGGAAGCAAGGTAGCGTGCTACTTTGCCCGGATCCATATCTCTTGGAATATAAGAGCTCCCACACAATCTTAATACCCTCCATAATACATGCAATGAGAAGAGCTTTCTCAATGCCTATGTCAGTCTCGTTCCTGGACGGTATCAGTCGAGAGGTAATAAAGCTGAGCCAGAATTGACCCTCTCTTGTGAGATCCTCCTTATATATCTTATGCACAGGGTTGATCCAAGCAGGGGTCCCCTTTGCTATCACTGAAGCAATCCAACCACGCTCATTCTCCCTATTTGCCCATGTGGCAGCATACTCAGCTGTGCCTGATCTCCAGCTAGGGAAGTACAACTCATTAATTGTCTCACTGCTGCAAAACACACTCTTCCCCCAAACAAGTACAGTGTCAATAAAAATCCTATTGCATTTGTGGTGCGCAGTCATGGAGGCTCAATATGATGCATAGAATTCACGGACAAGAGTCTCATTATACTCAACAGGCGGCTCAGTGAAGCACTCCCATTTTCTTGCTTTTATGTTCTCCCAGATGTGGGGGTACTGCTCTTGTAGCCCATTCAAACTCAATTGCTTCTCGGCCAAGATTTTCCATTTGGTGAGCCCTTCTCTATACAGTGCCATGGACCCATCAACCCCAAATAGGAGTTGGAAGTCATCTCTGTGTTTCCTTCTTACCTCAACTTGTAGGTCAACTGAGGGCAAGATCTCCTCCTCATCAGACTAGGAGGGAGATGGAACATTAGGGTCCGTTCGGGATCGTTTTGCTTGTGACGCTTGACGACTGGAGGATGCCCTTTTCAGTGCAGGTCGTATAACTACTATGCGGACCGCATAACCATCGCAGAACTGATTTGTTCACAACAACCAAATAACAAAATGGGATCGCAAATTCCACCGCAAAGTGGGAAATGCGATCGCAAAACAGCCGCAAAAAAGCAAGGTTTTAACTGGGCGATCTATTTCAGTATGCAGTGACTTTGCGGTCCGCATATCAATTATACGATCGCAAATGTCGCCGTATTTGATCATCTTCCTCAGCCAACCAGGGTTTAATTATGCGGCAAAAATGCGGACCGCATTTCGATTATGCGAGCCACAAATTCCATCGTTCCCAATGAGTTAATTCTACCCTCAACTATGGCGGTCCTAATTCTTGCTACCCAGCACCTCAAACATGTTTCCTACCCAAAAGACTATCACAATATGGGCATATAACTACTTACAAAACACAATCAAAAATAAAGAAAGAAAATAGAAAAGAAACACAGGAGAAACAAAGGTGAAATTGAAAATAAAAACTCGGAGCAAGGAAACATACCAGTGAAGATGAATAAGCACACTAGGGAGATGATTTCTCAAGTGATTTCGTCCTTGGTTAGATGCAACTAGCCGTTTTGCCCTTTTTTCTTTCTTTGTTCGTTTTTTTTCGTTTTTGTTTTGTTTCTTTCTGTTAAAAAAATATTTTTGTTTTGTTTTGAACGTGTGAGAGTTAAAGGAATGCGAAGGATATACCTGAAGGATTTGCGGTGGGTAAGTTACCACATAATATACTATGCGACCGCAGTAGTGTTATGCGGTGGATTCAAGTGACTTGCTGAAAGGCCAAAAATGCGGTGAACTATGCGATCACATAGTGAAAATCGGTCCACAAAGTGCACCAACTCGTCGTATCTTTACCACCAAATTTAGCCAAACACACTGTGTTGGTTTGCGATCAGAATGTGGTCCGCATAGTGAAAATGCGACCATTGTGTAGAAAACTACAAAAGGTGATTTTTCTTCCCTTTTTCATGCAATCTTACCCCGTGTCATGATCTTTTGAATCCTCTGCACTCTAACACACACTTGAAACTGCTCAATTAAATCTATCGAACAAAAAATTAAAAACTCAAAAGCCAAAAATGGTGTTACCACACATGGGTTGCCTCCCATGAAGCGTTTGATTTAATGTCGCGGCACGACGAAGTTGGCGTTCCTTTGGGTTCACTAATTGGTCAGGTACGGACCATCTTTGAGAGCCATCTGCTCCACCAAATATTTTTCTCCATCTGTGACCAAGTAGTACTTGACTCACTGGCCATTCACTTTGAAGGTTCGGAGTCCATCCTCCGATTCTAGTTCCACTCTCCAAAAGGAGAGACATTGACCACTTTGAATGGACCAGACCATTTTGATTTGAGCTTTCCCGGAAACAATTTGAGCCTTGAGTTAAAGAGCAAAACCAAGTCACCCGACTTGAAGTCTCTTTTCAAGATCTTCTTGTCATGGACGAACTTTATCCTTTATTTGTACACAGCTGCACTTTCATAAGCATGGAAACGGAATTCCTCCATTTCATTGAGTTGTGTTAACCTCAAATTTGCAGCTTCAGCCCAATCCAAGTTCAACCTCTTTAAAGCCCACACGACCTTGTGCTCCAGTTCCACGGGTAGATGACAAGCTTTGCCGAAGACTAACCGATAAGTAGAAGTACCAATAGGAGTCTTGTACATCGTGCGGTACGCCCACAATGCGTCATCTAGCTTCCTTGACCAGTCGTTCCTGTTTGCATTAATAGTCTTTGCTACAATGCTCTTGATCTCGCAGTTGGAAACCTCAACTTGACCACTTGATTGGGGATGATAAGGTGTGGCCACCTTGTGCTTGACACCATATTTTTCAAGTAGCCATGTGAAAGCCTTGTTACAGAAATGAGACCCACCATCACTAAGAATGGCTCTAGGAGTGCCAAACCGAGTGAATATGTTTTTCTTCAAGAATGCGGTCACACTTCTTGCCTCGTTGTTTGGTAAGGCAATTACTTCAATCCATTTGGACACATAGTCCACAACTACCAAGATATATTTCATCCCACAAGAGCTCACAAAGGGACCCATAAAGTCAATTCCCCACACGTCAAAGATTTCTATCTCCATCACAAAGTGCATTGGCATTTCATGCCTCTTGGAGATTGATCCTTGTCTTTGACATTGGTCACAAGCCTTGACCATTTGATTGGCATCATGATAGATTGAAGGCCAATAGTAACCACATTCAAGAACCTTAGCCGCCGTTCGATTTGCCCCATGATGAGCCCCAACCGGTGAGTCGTGGCATGCCTTTAGAATGGCATAATCTCTTCTTCTGGAACACACCTTCTGATGATGTTGTCAGCACAAACATGGAACAAGAATGGCTCTTTCCAGTAGTATTGCCAACAATCTCTCAAAAACTTCTTCTTTTGATAGGATTCCAATCCATCCGGAATAAGGTCACTAACCAAGTAGTTAGCAATATCGGCATACCAAGGAGAAAAAGTGCTAGAAAGTGCCAATATGTGTTCATCCGGGAATGCATCGTTGATCTCAAGATATCCCTTTGGCCTCCCTACCTCTTCAAGCCTTGACAAATGATTCGCTACTTGATTTTGAGTTCCCTTGCGATCCTTGACCTCGAAGTCAAATTCTTGCAACAACAATACCCATCGAATCAACTGAGGCTTTGCATCCTTCTTTGCCATGAGATAGCGAAGAGCAGCATGGTCTGTGTACACTATTACCTTGGATCCCAACAAATAAGCCCGGAACTTCTCAAAGGCATAAACAATGGCAAGAAGTTCTTGCTCAGTCACTGTGTAATTCATTTGTGCTCCATTGAGTGTCTTGCTTGCATAATAGACCGGGTGGAGAACCTTATTGTGATGTTGGCCAAGCATTGCTCCAATGGATACACCACTGGCATCACACATGAGCTCGAAAGGAAGAGACCAATTGGGTGTGACAATAATAGGTGCCTTGGTGAGCCTTTGTTTCAATTCCTCAAAGGCTTTGAGGCATTTCTCATCAAACACAAATTTGGCATCTTTCTCAAGGAGTTTGCACATAGGATTTGCAATCTTGGAAAAATCCTTGATGAAACGCCTATAGAATCTGGCATGGCATGCCCTAAGAAACTTCGAACACCTTTAACGGAAGTAGGTGGAGGAAGCTTGGAAATAATCTCGATCTTAGCCTGGCCAACCTCTATGCCATGTTTTGAAATTTTATGCCCCAATACAATGCCTTCATCTACCATGAAATGGCATTTCTCCCAGTTAAGCACAAGGTTGGTCTCCTCAAATCTCTTAAGCATTTGTCTAAGATTGTTAAGACAATGCTCAAAAGAGTCACCTACCACCGAGAAGTCATCCATGAAAACCTCTAGAAATCCTCCACCATGACGGAGAAAATGGACATCATGCATCTTTGAAAAGTAGCCGGAGTATTGCACAAACCAAATGGCATCCGTCTAAAGGCAAAAGTTCCATAGGGGAAAGTGAATGTCGTCTTCTCTTGATCCTCCAATGCGATGTTGATTTGGTTGTAGCCGGAATATCCATCAAGGAAACAATAGAATGACCTTCCCGCTAGCCGATCAAGCATTTGATCAATAAAAGGCATAGGAAAATGGTCTTTGCATGTGGCGCTGTTGAGCTTCCGATAATCCATACACACCCTCCAACCGATCACCGTTCTTGTTGGGATGAGCTCATTTTTATCATTTTCAATTACGGTCATGCCTCCCTTTTTCGGTACACATTGCACCGGGCTCACCCAAGAACTATCAGCAATAGGGTAGACCACCCCGGCATCCAACCATTTGATGATTTCTTTCTTTACCACCTCTTGCATTGACAAGTTCAACTGCCGTTGATGTTCCACACTTGGTTTTGTCTCACTCTCCAATTGGATCTTGCGTTCACAAATTCCTGCGAGAATCCTTCGGATGTCCGCAATTGTCCATCCAATGGCTTGCCTATGCTCCTTCAAGACTTCCAACAATTTTTCTACCTGCACATCATCCAAGAAAGAAGAAACAATTACCGGTAAAGTATCATTTGAGCTAAGAAATTTATACCTCAAGTGTGGTGGAAGCGGTTTGAGCTCTAGTTGCAGCGGTTCGATAATAGAAGTTTTTGCGGGAGGAGTGGCTCTATTCTCCAAGTCGAGAGAGAGTTTTGCCGAAGCATAAGTGTAGGACCCAAGCCCCTCCAATGCATTTACCGATTCCATATACCCCTCCAAATCTTCACCATCAAAATTCATCAAAATAGCCGCCAATGCCTCACCGAGGCATTGTTCTTCCATTTTTATTTCAACCACATCCTCTACTTCATCAACAACATCGATCACTGAGATGCTTTCATACTCATGTGGTAGTTTCATACCCGTGCTTGCTTGGAATGTAACCTCTTCATCATTCACATGGAATTTGATCTCATTCCGTTCTGAATCCATTAGTGCTCTTCCTGTGGCAAAGAGTGGTCGCCCCAAAATGATAGGCTCTTTGTCAACCACACAATCAAGAATTACGAAATCGGCGGGTAAATGAAATTTTCCCACCTTCACAAGTACATCATCAACAATTCCCACCGGTCGTTTGATGGAACGACTGGCCATTTGCAATCTCATACTTGTGGGCCTTGGCATACCTAACCCTGCTTTCTTGTAAATGGCAAAAGGCATCAAGTTGATGCTAGCCCCATTAACACAAAGGGCTCTTGCAAAATCCCAATTGTACAAGGAATGGTGAAAGCTCTCGGATCTTCTTTCTTTTGAACGGTGGATGTTGCAATGATGGAACTAACCCGGTGAGTCACATTCACCACTTAATTTTTGGTGGTTCTCTTCTTGGTAATCAAGTCTTTCAAATATTTAGCAAAACCCGGCATCTCTTGAAATGCTTCCACAAATGGAATATTCACCGATTATTGCTTGAGAATGTCGTAGAACTTTTCAAGTTTGCTATCATCAACCTTCCTAGCAAGTCTTTGAGGGAATGGAGGAGGAGGTCTAGGAATAGGTGGAAGAGTTTGTGGTGTCTCTTTTACCTTTTCCTTTACCTCTTCCCGGTTCTCTTTTTGCACTTGCACATCTTCCGAAATCTTGGCAATTTCGACAACACTTGGCTCTTTAACCTCAACCCCTTGTTCGGACTCTTCTACTTCAACCACTTGTTCACCCTCTCCTTGTAGTACCTTCCCACTCCGAGTAATAATCGCCATGACATGAGAAGTTGGCCCACTCCCACTACCCTTGGGATTCGCAATTTTGTCACTTGGAAGTGTCCCTTTTTGCTTTGGATTTTGCTCCCTAGAAAGGTCTCTCATTTGCATCTCTAATTTTTGAATGGATGTGGTATGAAAACCAACAAGCTCGGTCACATTCCTCATAGCAGTGTCGGACTTCTCTTGATTTTGCAATACCCGTTCAAGCATGCTTTCCAATTTAGACTCACTTGAGGAACCTTGATTTGAATATTGACCCTTTGGGGGAACATAAGGGTTTGAACTCCGGTTTGGGAAGTTGTCGTTGTTGTTCCAATTACCTTGATTTAAGTCGCCTTGGTCATTTCTCCACTATTGGTTGCCTTGCCCTTGCGGGTGAGGCCTCCATTGATTTTGTTGTCCTTGACCTTGGTAATATTGCCTTTGATATCCACCTTGAGAGTTGTTGACATAGTTTACCTCCTCAAAGTCCTCATTTGATAAGGGTTGCACATCTTCCACCACATTTACTTTTTTCGTTTGGCTTTCCGTGAACATCTTTGTCAACACATTGACATTTGTGGCAAGACCTGCAATAACTTGATCCCTTTCTTGGTTTTCCTTGATCATGGTGGTCAAGGAAGGAGACCCATATGCAATTCCACCTGTGGTGTCCTTGGAGTGCCATGCTTGATTATGTTTTGCCATTTTGTCAAGTATTTGTGTGACCCTTGCAAATAATTTTTCCATGAAAGATCCGTCAGCTGCATTCTTGGCTATAGATTAGTTCATAGGATCCAAGCCCATGTAGAATTTTTCCAACAAGATAGAATCCGGAAAATCATGATTGGGAGACCTCACCAAATATAATTTGAATCGATCCCATGCCTCGTGTAGATGTTCTCCCGGTACTTGCTTGAAAAAGAAAATTTTATCCCGGAGCTCAGATTTCTTACTTTGTGGGAACCATTTAGCTAAGAGTGCTCGGACAAGTTCGGGCCAAGAATGAATAGAGTTTGGTGGCAAATTCTGAAGCCATTTCCTTGTGTCCCTAGCTAGTGAATACTTGAAGCACCTCAACCTTAGAGCATCATCCGAGACGTGGTTCTGCTTATACATCGCACACACCCAAGAAGTTTCTAAGATGTTGTGTCGGATCATCATCAGTGGAATTCCTGAAAAACCCCTCCGCTTTGAGCATAAGGATTAAACCATGTTCCACCTTGAAAGTTACAGCGCCAATGGCCGGAGGTACAATAGCATTTGTATCCTCAATATACTCCTCTATGTCCGAAAAAGGATTTTCTTCCATTTCCGCCTTCATTTCTTCTTCATATTCGGCCATGTTTTCCTATTAACACCAAGCAAAACAAGCAAAGTGTGATGGAATAGACTAAGACGTAAAGTAAAGAACACACTAATTAGTAATTTCAAAACTGTATTCCTCGGCAACGGCGCCAAAATTTGATACGCTCAAATTACACTTTAATAAATAGTGTAAGGCGGTCGGTGTCAAATATAAAAACCCAACAAAATTGGGGTCGAATCCCACAGGGAATAGGTGTGAAAAGGTTACTCAAATAGTGTGTTACTTGACTAAAATGGTAATTCTATCCGGTTAATGGTAACAAAGGTATGAATTAATTTTTGGTCTAAAGTAATAGTTAATTGTAATGTTGAGAATGTAAACAATTTGATTAAAGAAACCAAGGTTGTGTCCCCTTTAATGAAGTGTAATGCTATCGGTGTTAGTATGATATATTTCTAATGGAAGGTCCTTTTGATATGAAAATGATGTCTAAATGACTACCCAATATTTTCCAATAGTTGGGTAGTATTTCCTCTTTATGATTTTTTCAAATATAAAAGAGTTGCAATTAGGAACAATCAATATATGCCAAATAAAACCCACTTATTCCTAAGCGATTCTATTAAACAAGGTTTAAATCCTTGAGTCTTTGATATTTACTTCTGCCAAATTCCTACCCACTTTTCCAAGCAAAGTAAGAATTTAATGGCACGTGTTAATGGCAATCACCAACAATAAATGAAGAATGAGAAGTAAATAAATATCAACCGACCATTATATATATATTCAATGTTAAATATCCATTAACATAATACCCATTTAGGGTTCACAGCCTTAGTATTTAAAGTTAGCTACACATGCTAAAATACAAAAGGAAGAGAATATTTAATGCCATAAAGCTTACAAAGTGAAAGATTCTTGACCCAAAAGCTTCCAAAAGAGAGGAATATTCAAGCCTTGTATTGTAGCTCCCAAAATCACACAAGATTCCCCCACAAAACCACAATAAATCTATTTATAGTGGGTCAAAATTCGGGACAAAAATTGGACAAAATTACCCTTTCCGGTTAAATATGCGACCGCATATCTGTTGCATAATAGGCATGCGATCCGCATTCTTGACATGGCCATCGCATATTGTAACCCTAGTTTCCAGGCCTTCACGCATTCACGGTTTGCGGCCCACATTGTAGAAATGCGGTCGCAGTTTGCGTCGCGTTTTCTTCCTTCAGCAACCTTCATGTTTAGTTTGCGGTCCATTCTGCGGCTCGCAAACAGGTTATGCGATCGTAGACTGGACCGCATTTCTAGTGTTGAACTTTGCCCAGAAAACTGTTGTGATTTCCGATCTCATTATGCAATCTGCAGCTCGCATGTTGGCTTTGCGATAGCATATCCACATTTCCGATGCCTTTTTGCTCTTTTCTTGTCTTTTTGTGGCTTTTTGAATTCCTTTCCATGCTCTTAATTCCTTAAACCTCATACACTGCAAAAACACTAAAATTACATAAGTATAAAAGGAAATTGCATTTAAAACAAGCTAAAATCTAAGCAATTAGTATCAAATGTGCCGAAATTCTCCGGCACATCACCTGCTGACAATTCAAACACCGAGCCATATATGCAATGATATCCTTCTTCATTCTCCGCCACCAATAATGTTGCCGCAAATCCTGATGTATCTTTGCGGCGCCCCGATGAATAGAGTACCGGGAGCTATGGGCCTCCTCTAAAATCAACTCCCGAAGCCCATCCACATTTGGCACACAAACTCGGCCCTGCAATCTCAAAACTCCATCATCATCTAAGGTAACCTGCCTGGCACCTCCGCGCTGCACCGTGTCTCTAAGGACACACAAATGGGGATCATCATACTGTCGATCACGGATACGCTCCAATAAAGAAGAACGAGCGATCGTGCAACCTAACACGACTAGGCTCAGAAACATCTAACCTCACGAACTGATTGGCCAAGGCCTGAACATCCAAAGCAAGCGGTCTCTCACTGACTACAATATAAGCAAGACTGCCCATACTGGCTGACTTCCTACTCAAAGCATCGGCCACCACATTGGCCTTTCCCGGGTGATATAAGATAGTGATATCATAGTCTTTCAACAACTCCAACCACCTCCTCTGCCTCAAATTCAACTCTTTTTGTTTGAACAAATACTGAAGACTCTTGTGATCCATGAACACCTCACATGCCACGCCATATAGATAATGCCTCCAAATCTTCAATGCGTGAATAATGGCTGCCAACTCCAAATCATGAACCAGATATTTCTTCTCATGAATCTTCAACTGCCGCGAAGCATATGCAATGACCTTGCCATCCTACATCAACATTGTACCAAGTCTAATATAAGATGCATCACAATAGACTGTATAAGGCCCTGAACCTGTGGGCAAAACCAACACTGGTGCCGTAGTCAGAGCTGTTTTGAGCTTCTGAAAGCTCGCCTCACACTCGTACGACCATCTGAACTGGGCACCCTTATGGGTCAACCTAGTCATCGGGGTTGCGATAGATAAGAACCCCTCCACGAACCGACGATAGTAGCCTACCAATCTCAAGAACTCCGAATCTCTGTAGCTAATGCTGGTCTAGGCCAGTTCTTGACTGCCTCAATCTTCTTCGAATCAACCAGAATACCCTCTACTGATACAATATGACCTAGGAATGAAACTGAACTCAACCAGAACTCACACTTCGAGAACTTAGCATATAACTGACTATCCCTCAGAATCTGAAGAACCACTCTGAGATGCTGCTTGTGCTCCTCCCGGCTGCGGGAATAAATCAAAATATCATCAATGAAGACTATTACGAACGAGTCTAAATAAGGCCTAAACACTCGATTCATCAAATCTATAAAAGGTGTTGGGGTATTTGTCAACCCGAATGACATAACCAAGAACTCATAATGCCCATAACGAGTGCGGAAAGCTGTCTTAGGGACATCGGATGCCCTAATCCTCAACTGATGGTAGCTAGATCTCAAGTCAATCTTCGAAAATACCTTGGCACCCTGAATCTGATCAAACAAATCACCAATCCTCGGCAATGGATACTTATTCTTAATTGTAACCTTGTTCAACTGCCGGTAATCAATACGCATTCTCATCGACCCATCCTTCTTCTTAACAAACAACACTGCCGCACCCCAAGGCGTAATACTGGTCTAATGAAACCCTTCTCAAGTAAGTCTTGCAACTGCTCCTTCAACTCTTTCAACTCAAGCGGGGCCATACGATACGGCGGGATAGAAATGGGTTGAGTGCCCGGAGCCAAATCAATGCAAAAGTTAATATCCCTGTTGGGTAGCATATTCGGAAGGTCTGAAGGGAATACCTCAGGAAACTCACGAATAATGGGCACAGAATCAATGGAAAGAACCTCAGCACTAGAATCACGAACGTACGTCAAATAGGCCAAACACCCTTCTCGACCATACGTCGAGCCTTTACATAAGAGATAACACTACAAGTAGAATGACCAGGAGTCCTTATCCACTCTAACGAGGCAAACCCGGTAAAGCTAAGGTCACTGTCTTGGCATGACAGTCCAAAATAGCGTGGTAAGGTGATAATCAGTCCATCCCCAATATAACATCGAAGTCGACCATGTCTAGAAGCAACAAATCTACTCAAGTCTCAAGACCCCAAATCACAACTATACAAGAGCGATGGACTCGATTTACTACAATAGAATCACCCACCGGTGTAGACACATAAACAAGAACACTTAATGAATCACTAGGCATGACTAGATACGGTGCAAAATAAGATGACACGTACGAGTATGTAGACCCTGGATCAAATAACATTGAAGCATCTCTATCACAAACCAGAACAATACTTGTGATAACCGCATCTGAAGCCTCAGCCTCGGGCCTGGCTGGAAGAGCATAACATTGGGGCTAGGCCCTACCACCTTGGACTTCCTCTCTAGGATGGCCTGCAGCTGGCTGGACTCCACCTCTAGCGGTCTGAGCTCCACCTCTAGCACCTCTACTACCACCTCTAGCACCTCTACCCCTACCTCTAGTTGGCTGGGCGGGCTGTGGAACACCTGGTGCCTGAACTATAGCACAGAAATCCTGTGTTGCGACTGAGTACCCACCAATCTCGGACAAGCCCTCCTGATATGACCATACTCACAACACTCATAGCATCCACCTGAGTGCTGCAGCTGAGGAAACTAAGACTGACCCTGGCGACCTGAATGACCACCCCGAAAACTCTGGAGCGGCGGTGCACTGATAGGAGCTGGTGGTGTACTGTAGGGCTGCTGATCAGAATACTACATGTGAGAACCACGGCCACCTAAAGCATCGTGAGAAACCTGAAGTGCTAACTGAAAGGGCCTATGAGGATGACCTCTACCATACGAATCTCTGCCTCCAGAAGAGGCACCACTGAATCTGCCTGAATGACGGGGCCTCTTATCCGACCCATGACCACCTCCCTACGACAAAACTATCTCCACTCTCCTGGCCACATTGGCTGCCTCCTGGAAAGTGATCTCACTCCCAGCCTCCCTAGTCATCTGAAGACTAATCGACTGAATAAGACCGTCAATAAACCTCCTCACCCTCTCTCTCTCGGTAGGAAGCATGACAAGAGTATGACGAGCCAAGTCGATGAATCTGGTCTCATACTGGGTAACAGTCATGGAACCCTACTGGAGACACTCAAACTGCCTCCGATAGGCCTCTCTCTAACTGATGGGGAGAAACTTCTCCAGAAATAGCTGTGCAAACTGCTCCCAAGTCAAGGCTTGCGATCCGGCTGGTCTAGCCAAGCAATAATCTCTCCACCAAGTCTTGGTGGATCCAGACAAGTGAAAAATAGCAAAATCGACCCCATTGGTCTCAACTATCCCCATGTTCCTGAGAACCTCGTGACAACTGTCTAAATAATCCTGGGGATCCTCAGTAGATGCACCGCTGAAAGTAGTAGTGAAGAGCTTGGTGAACCTATCCAGCCTCCACAAAGCATCGGCAGACATAGCTGCTCCATTACCAGTCTGAGCTACCACACCCGGCTGAACTGCGCTAACTGGCAGAACCGCTAGAGTCTGAATATGAGGAGCTACCTGCTTTGGAGTGCGAGTACAGGAGTCTGGGCTCCTCCTCCAGCCTGAGAGACGGCTGGTGCTACAGGAAGCAAGTCTGCCCGGGTGACACTATCCATAAGGCCCACTAGACGGACTAGAGCATCCTGAAGAACTATGGTGGCAATAAACCCCTCTAGGACCTGAGTTGGGCCCACCAGAACTGTTGGGGCTAGAACCTCATCATCAAAGTCAACCTGAGGCTCCGCCACTGGTGCTGCTGCTCGGGGCTGAGATCTGCCCCAATACCGACCTCTAGCACGACCTCGGCCTCACCTTCTGCCCCTCGTGGGAGCTGCTGCTGGGGGCTTGGGCTGCTGAGCAGTGGATGAGGAAGCGCGTGTTCTCGCCATCTGTGAAAGAATAGAGTAGAAATTCAATTAACATTGAGAAACCAAACTGCACGACAGAAAGAACAAATGTGAAGTTTTTCCTAACTCTGTAGCCTCTAAAGGATAAATACTGATGTCTTTGTACCGATCCCTCAGACTCTACTTAGCTTGTCCGTGAATTATGACACCTATGTAACCTAGAGCTCTGATACCAACTTGTCACGACCCGGATTTCCCAACCTCGGGGGTCGTGATGGCGTCTACTCGTGGAAGCTAGGCAAGCCACGAAATATAGAAATTCTAACTCTTTCATTTTAATCCTTTTAACAACTTGAATCAACATGTAATCAACAATTTAAAGATTAACGATAATAGAATAAGCGGAAGATTTAAACAGCTAAAAATGATCAAAATCAGTACTACAGTGCCAATATACTCCTCTACCCGGAATTTGGTGTCACAATATTCACTGACTGTCTATGAGTACTGCATACAAATGTCTGAAAAAGGAAATATAGTCTGTCTCGGAAACAAGTGAAAATAGAACATATAAATGGATAGAAGAGAACGTTGGGCCTGCGGACGCCTGCAGGACTACCTCGGGATCTCTGGATGGACTAAAGGCTGGCTCCCAAAGTGCTACTATCCCAATGCTGCTCCAATATCTGCACAGAGTGCAGAGTGTAATATCAACACAACCGACCCCATGTGATGGTAAGTGTTTGGCCCAACCCCGGCGAGGTAGTAACGAGGCTAGGACCAGACTCCAGATAAACCTGTGCAGTTATATATATATATATACAGCAAAAAAATAAACGGAAATAAACAATTTAAATGGGAGGGGTACATGCTACGGGGAAAATATCAAGTCCAGCAAAAACTAAAAGAAATATGAGAGAACAGCTCAAAATCTAAAACAAAACAATAATAACACTGTTGCGGCGCGCAACCCGATCCCTATCATGTAACACTGTTGAGACGTGAAGCCCGATCCATTTATATCACTGTTGCGGCATGCAACCCGATCCAATTTAACATTGTTGCAGCGTGCAACCCTATCCAATATAACATTGTTGCGACGTGCAACCCGATCCATATATTTAGTATTGTTACAGCGTGCAACCTGATCCATATATTTAATATTGTTGCGGCGTGCAATCCGATCCATATATTTAATATTGTTTTATCAACAACCACACCAAGAGTCCCGTCAAGGGATCAACTACAAACTACACTATCCCGGCAAGGGATTCAACAGTAAAAATAAATACGTCCCGGCAAGGTAGAAACAGCTATAACCAATCTCAACCCAACTTCTAATCATCTAAGCTAACACCAATACTCAATCATAAGTAATTCCCATGAAATCAAACTAAATCCTTGCTTAATATCGAGAATTATCAATTAAAGCATCCATAATATCATTTAAGAACACAACAAACTCCAATTTAAGACTCACGGTCATGCTCGACACCAACGTACAGATACCCATCACCATGCCTATACGTCGTACTCGACAAGAAGCAAATAGCAAATAGGACACAACTCCTAATCTCTCAAGCTAAGGTTAGACCAAACACTTACCTCGAATTTCCACGGCAAACTCAAGCCTCAAACACCGCCTTTCCTTTCGACTTTGGCTCGAAATCAATTGTATCTATACATAATCGACTTCATAACATCAATAAACGCTAAACAATCCAATTCCAATGCTTAATTATAGCTTTCTAATCATTCTTCCCAAAAAATCAAAAATTGACCCCCGGGCCCGCTTGGTCAAAACACGAGGTTCGGACCAAAACCCGATCACTCATTCATCCATGAGCTCGAATATATAATTTGTTTTCAAATCCGACCCCAAAACGAGGTCAAATTCCCAAATAATCAAAAAGCTCTAACTCTACCCAAATCCCTAATTTTCTACCCTTAATCACATCTTTTAGGCCTAGAAATCTAATGGGTATTGATAAAAATGGAAGAAAACAAGTCAAAGATTACTTACCCAAGAGGTTATGGTGAAGAAGTTCTTCAAAAATCGCCCAAGAGGTGTGGAGAATATGAAGTTTATGAAAAATTGTGGAAATCCCGTAATGTGTTCTGTTTTTTAAACTTAAAATAACTAGGCGAAAATGGTATTCTTGTTCGCGACAGGCTCATCGCGTTCGCGATGAGTCAAGCCTGAGAGACCTTTGCATTTGCGTAAGTGGGATCGCGTTCGCGGAGAAGTAACTCCTCGAGCCTTCGCGTTCGCGTCCAGGTGGTCGCATTCGCGTAGGGTATAGTACCCCTCCCCCCGCTCAGGCTATAAGCCTTCGCGTTCGCGATACCAGGCTCACGTTTGCGAAGGGAAGACCCCCTAATGCTTCGCATTCACGACCTGGGTTACGCGTTCGCGTAGAAGGAATTTTCCTTTAGCACAAATATCACATCGCGTTCGCGAGGGTCCTCTCGCGAACGCGAAGAAGAAAGTATCAGCACACCAGAAATTGGAAAAACATGCAACTTTTGAGTTCCAAAAACCTTCTGAAACACACCCGAGCTCTCGGGGCTCAAAACCAAATATATGTACTAACTCAATAACATCATACGAACTTATCTGTGCGATCAAATCGCTAAAATAACTTCAATAACAACGAATTAAACCTCAAAATCAATGAAATATTTCAAAACTTCTTAAAACATCAAACTTTGCATTTACGGTCCGAATTACGTCAAACGGATTCCGTTTCTTATCAAACTTCACAGAGTTATCTTAAACCACATATAAGACTTGTATCGGGCACCTGAACCAAAATACGAGCCCGATACCAACATGTTCTAATCAAAATTCATTTCAAAATCTTTTAAACAATTCAGAAAATAATTTTCTTTAAAAATTCATTTCTCGAGCTTGGGACTTCGGAATTCAATTCCGGGCATACGCCTAAGTCCCATAATTTCCTACGGACCTTCCGGGACCGTCAAATCACGGGTCCGTTTACCCAAAATATTGACCGAAGTCAAATTAATTTATTTTACAGTCAAAACTTATCATTATTTACGGATTTTCACATTTAGGCTTTCCGGTTATGCGTCTGGACTGCGCACGCAAATCGAAGTGACGCTAAATAAGATTTTCAAGGTCTCGAAACACAGAATTCAATTTAAAAGCAAGTGATGACATTTTGGGTCATCACACTCTTGCCTTTTTGATAGTATATGGGATAAATTTCTGCACCTTTGTACGACCTAATCAATTACTATACTCCCAGTCTCCCACAACTAATGTATTAAGGCTTTAGCTTGAGTTTATTTTCTTTCTTAGGTTGAGTTCAAAATATTCTTTATTTGTGACAAGACAAGAATATTCCTAGTTTTTTTAAAGTTTTTCCTGCAACATAAATACAAATTTAATCTATTATAAATTTAGATTAAAAAATAATAAGTCAATATCTATATTTAGCAAAAGTTGAATGAACTAAAAAAATTATGATCTGTTGAAATATCTTTTACGTGAATTTTCTTAAGCAATCTTCCTTCAGTAATCTAACAATAAACTCACATTCATGCATACCTTCACATGTAACCAAATCCTAAAAATTTAAAAAGAATAGAAAAATGGCTGTTATTTGCTTTCAATATATAGAACATACACAAGCAATATAAAACATAAGGAATGATATGCGTTGTTTATTTGTAAACAATGTCTATAACATAATATCTCAAAATTAGAAAATATTTATATTGGCTAAATATAAAATATTTAAACAGCACTTAACGAGAAAGTAACCATAAATATAAGATTTAGAGTTTTAAATATCAATGATTAAAATAACCGAGCATATTTTCTCTATCACTATTGTACCTTTGTATGGATTACAACAACAGCATACACAGTACTATTCCTCACTGTGAGGTCTAGGGAGGGTAGCGTGTACGCAGACCTTACCCCTACCCTGTGAGGATAAAAAGATTGTTTCTAATATAGACCCTCGGCTCAGGAAAGCATAAGTACCACATTAATAAAAATATAGACAAAAAGGGACAGTACCAAAAGCTATATAAAAGAAGAATAAAAACAAGAAGATAGTAAGGGGATCAACAATGAAAGAAAACAATGGTTAGTCATAAAAACCTACTACTAACAAAGCAAGATTGCGTGCCAACACTACTATTATGAATACTCTAGATTACCTACTCTACTACCCTAATCCTTGACCTTCATACCTTCCTATCAAGAGTTATGTCCTCCGTTAGCTGAAGTTGTGTCATGTCTTGCCTAATCACCTCTCCCACCTCTTCTTTGGCCTACCTCTACCTCTCTGTAGCCCTTCAATATCAACATATCACACTTCCTCACCGGAGCATCTGTGCTCTTCCTCCTGACATGACCAAACCACCTAAGTCGCGCTTCCCGCATCTTGCCCTCAATAGGGGGCCACACCCACTTTGTCGTGAATAACCTCATTTATGATCCTAGCTAACCTGGTGTGCCCGCACATCCATCTCAACATCCTTATCTATGCTACCTTCATCTTCTGGACATGGGCGATCTTGACTGGCCAATACTCAGCCCCATACACCATCGTTGGTTTGACCACCACTCTGTAGAACTTACCGTTAAGTTGTGGTGGAACCTTCTTGTCACACAGAACACCAAAAGTGAGTCTCCATTTCATCCATCCCGCCCCAATACGATGGGTGACATCTTCATCAATCTCCCTATCCCCCTGAATAATAGACCCAAGGTACTTAAAACTCCATCTCTAAGGATGACCTGCGAGTCCAGCCTTACCTCCCTTTTCCCTCCTTAAGTCTCGCCACTGAACTTACACTCCAAGTATTCTGTCTTGGTCACGCTCAACTTGAAACCTTTAGATTCCAGGGTCTGCCTTCATACCTTTAATTGCACGTTCACACCGTCTTGCATTTTGTCAATTAATGCAATATCATCTACAAATAGCATGCACCACGGCACCTCCTCTTGGATGTGGCGCGTCAGTACGTCCATCACCAAAGCAAACAAAAAAGGCTGAGGTGTCGACCCCTGATGCAACCCCATCATAACCGGGAATAGGTTCGAGTCCCCACCCACCATCCTCACTCGGGTCTTTACTCCATCATACAGGTCCTTAATCAACCTAACATAGGCAACCGGTACACCTCTAGCCTCCAAACATCTCCACAAAACTTCCCTCGGAACTTTATCATACGCTTTTTCTAAGTCGATGAACACCATATGCAAGTCCTTCTTTCTCTCCCTATACTGCTCCATCAATCTCCTAACAAGGTGGATGGCTTTTGTAGTCGAATGTCCCAGCATAAATCCGAACCGGTTCTCGAAAATAAACACACTCCTCCTCACCCTTAGCTCTACCACTCGCTCCCAGACTTTCATAGTATGGCTAAGCAACTGGATTGTTATTTAAAATTTATTGTATTGTATCGTTAAGTTCATTATTATGTAACGACGAAAAGATCCTTTTATGTGACGACCGATTAGTATGATCATGTTGTTATCTTATTTTTTTCTTACGTTGTCCTTACTATATTTCTATAGATGCTTTACCCTACATTTTTTACAATTACTTTATTCCATGATTTATTTTTTCTTTGTAATATTGTACTTTTTTAGATTGTTAGTGCGTGATATTATTAAACTACAAAAAATTATACAATCTTTCCAAACATTGTCACTAAAACAATTAGTACAATAAATTAAGAAACAATCAAATTAGGAAGTGATTAATCTATATATATATATATAAGCAAGAAAGTTTGCATTGTGGTTAAGCCAAGTGGCAAGCTACTATAAAGCCACTTGGCAATATTAAAGAGTTTGTGGGAGATTGTCAAATAAGGATCACTTAAGAACTATATATGGAATTCCATTTATTGAAATTAAATTTAAATAAGAATTCTTTTTTTAAAATAAAGTTCAATCACTGTACTAATATTTTCTAACTGAAATTTTTTATTTGGAAAGTAAAGAATTTTGATATCAATAATATTTGGATTCCTTTTTTAATATCGAGTGAGAAGAATATATTCTACCGTAATCTAACGTACAACTTTAATTTATTTTAAAAATTCAATACTTTTTAATGAGTTGAAGAATATATTTTAAGGTTTTAACCTAAAGTTCAGAATGTAGATATATTTAATAATTTATTTATTTCATAATGGATAATCCAAAGTACCTGTTTTAGACTAAGTTTTCTGAATTTTAAACAATTATACAATAAAAATAATTTTTTTAAAGGCTAAAAGCTTCAAAAAAAATAATTATTAGAAGTTTAATAATAAAAATACTGTAATATTTACTATATAGTTTGATCATATGCACTTTTATTTTTGTCTATTATTGAATAAAACACTAAATGAAAAACTTAAATAAAATATCATACTTACTAAGGGAAATAATTTAGAAAGATGGGGATAAAGATAGTGTGAGAGAATTTATACTTTGAATTAGTTAAATGATAAATAAAGAAAACAAATAATTAATACTCAAAAATATTATTGATAAATTCAAATATTATATAGTGAAAGATTAAAAATAAATAAAAAGATTATTTTAAGAGAAAGAAAAATCATATTTATTATAGTATATTATAATAGAAGTAGCAAATATGGATATAAAGTAGGTGATAAGGTAATAAAAAGTTAAGTAATAATGTAACCATATTAAGTAATGGGTAATACAGTAACAATAGACAAAGGAAAAAAAATAGAGAATTTTTTTTTAAAACAAATAATATAATTGTAGATATATAAAAGGATTAGACATTTAAATTTGATATAAGAAAACCTTTTGAATTATTACGAGAAAAAACATCTAATATGGATAATATCACACAATTGAAAACATAATTTATAAACCTAAAATTTAAAACATATACAATGAAATAATGCCAATCAACAAATTAACAATGCAAAGATGTAATTAAAATTGTCATATAGTTAAGTTATAAAAAATTAAAGTCAAAACTCTATACGAAAACAAAAGGAAAAATTAATTGCTTATTGCACATAATACTAAATAATAATTACTAAAAGTGTAGATTTATGTAAAATAATAAAAGAACTTCTTCATTTAAACTTTGGCATATTTTCAAAAGAATTAGAAAAATAATACGATAATGTTTATATTATAGATACAACACGAAATGTGAAAAATAATTAAAATATATCTGATAGAAAATAATGTATATAGAGGAGAATAAAAGTAATGTGAAGGGGTCTACACTTTAAATTTGTTTAATAAAATAATTAAATAGGAAAAATAATATTATTGATAAGTTTAAACAAAATAATTGGAGCTACGGAACAAAAGAATAAAGTTAAATTAAATTTTAGGGCAATTATTCATTGTATTATACTAAAAGTAGAGCAATGAGTAAGGATATTAAGTAACACAATAAGCTAATAAAAAGTCACATGGCAATATAGCAAGTGTGCATTAAGGTTAAGCCAAGTGGCAAGCTAATATAAAGCCACTTGGCAAATTATGACAATATTTGTTATAGTATTTAATTTAAATTGAAAGACAGCATATTTATTTAAATTTAAATAGACAGATAGTAAATAAGATTCTTTTGAATCTGAATGCAAAGAAAGTTAAATTTGAATTGATTGATTAATTAATTAGGAAAGTTAATCAACACATAAATGTTCCAATTCAAATGGGGGGCTCAATGAGCGAGGCGAATTGTTCTAAATAATGAGAAAGAGTTTTTTGAAATTTGAGTTCACAACAAAATAACAGAAAAAATAAAAACGTGTTTGTTACTAGAAATAAGACTAAAAAATCTAGGTTCGAACCCATAATCATAATTACCGAGTTGTTGGATCAAAATTTAACTTTCGTAATTACCTTAGGGATAATGTTTAACTATGAATCGACTTAGACATTGACTAAACAAATGTCAATTGTGTTGCCTTAAGGTAAAATTAATTATCTAATATTTTATAATTTATTTTATATCTCAATTGTTTGGAAGCAATACATACATTTTTTATTTTTTTATTTTTCTATTAGTGCTAGCAGTTGCTATGCTAAAATATATAATAAGAAAGTATAGATTCTTCTCTAATGGCTCAGGTATTGTAACGACCCGACTTGTCGTTTCAAGAATTAACATCTCGTTCAACGGCTTAAGACCTCGAGAAGCTTCGTAATACGCATTATGACCCGCATGTATGGTCAAGTTTGGTTTTTCGTAAGATTCAGAGTTAAAATTTAAAGAAAATCAAAATCTTATTTTTGAAGCAAATGGAAAGAGTTGACCGAAGAGTTGACTTTTGAGCAAAAGACCCCAAATTAGAATTTTAATGATGTCAATAGCTTCGTATGATGATTTCGGACTTAGATGTGTATTCGAATTTGGATTTGGAAGTCCACAGGACAATTCGATGCATTTTGGCGAAATAAGAAAGTTGACGTGTTCTAATTATATTATTTTATATGTGGAAGAGGTCTATTACCATTATGAATACCAATTGGAAGTGATAGCAAGTGTACGAGGCGTACTATAAAATATATGGGGTCTAAGGAAAGTTCTAAGTCTAAGACAAGTTGGAAAATTACATAATAGACTAAAGTTGCAAATGAGTACACGCAAGACCTCACTTTGGACGAGCATATCTGCATATATATAATGAGTTGTGTGATGCACAACCTATTAAATTAAAGCACTCTGACTCTAGTTTTCGGAACATCAAACTGTTTGTCATTTGAAGGTGTATACAGAAAGTTATGACCATTTTACCGGACATGTGTTATAAGCGCGCTCAGGCGTGCGGCCGCGCTGAAACCACGGCAATTCAAGAGTTTTCTGCCTGTGAGCGCGGCGGAATGCGGCAGGAGCGCGGTGGAGAACATAAAATCCCTAAAATACCCCTAGGCAGTGTAAAAACTGAAGGGGTCCGAGATTTCCTCCATTTTTGGTCATTCAAGCATGGATTTGGGCGATTCCAAAGGGGTTTTTCACGATTTCGACTTGGATTTGAGAATTTTGGGCACGAATTCGCGAGGCAAAGGCTTGTTAGAATTTTGAATTGGTTGCAAAGCGAGGTAAGTGTTGGTCTAACCTTAGCTTGAGGGATTAGGAGTTGTATCCTATTTGTTATGTATTATTTGTTGAGTACGACGTATAGGCATGGTGACGAGTATCTATACGTTGGTGTCAAGCATGCCCGTGAGTCTTATACTTTGATTAATGTGACTCCGTTTCGTATTGTATATGCTCTATATGATAATTTCTATTGAGGAATATGACTTGTGGGAGTATTATTGTTAATTGAACATGATAAAGCATTGGCTCAAGTTGAGAATTGAATTGTTGAACATTGTAAAGCATTGGCTCTAGTCAACAATAGAATTGTTGAACATTATAGAGCATTGGCTCAAGTTGTGAATTGAGGTTGTGGAGTAAACGTGAAAGAAGAAAGGAAAGAGAGAATCATGATATTGTCTTCCCTGCCGGGATGTTATTGTTTTGATATTGTTTCCCTCCCTTGCCGGGGTTTGACTGCTTATGATATTGTTTCCCTTGTCGGGATTCTTTCGTGATTGGTGTTGATTTGTATGTGATTTGGATCAGGTTGCATACCGCAATAATATTATATAGATCGGGTTATACGCCACAATAATATTATATGAATCGGGTTGCACGCCGCAACAATATTATATGGATCGGGTTGCATGCTGCAACAATATTATATGGATCGGGTTGCACGCCGCAACATCATTATATGATTTGGATCGGGTTGCACGCCGCAACAATATAATATGTTTTGGATCGGGTTGCACGCTGCAACAGTAAAATATGATTGGGATCGGGTTGCACGCCGCAACAGTAATATATGATTGGGGTCGGGTTGCACGCCGCAACAAGAAAGAATAAAAGGGAATATTGATTCTTATGGTGAGCACGAGAGTAAAAGCACGAAGGGTGATGTCGTGCACTTTCTGCTGCTGTGTTTATTTGTTGTTATCAATTCAAGTGTTTTTAATGGTTCAGAATATTTTTACTGTTGTGATCCTTTGTGTTGAAACTCGTATTGTTTTCAATACCTCGCCGTATTTATATAAAGCTTTCAATACTTAATTTTTCAACAATTGTTATAACTCTAATTCAATTGGCTTCTCAATTAAATCTCCTTAGAATGTCTGAGGTCGTATTTTTACTTAAAAACGGAATTTCCACTAAGTTAATTTATTAAATTCCTTGTTAAAGGTAATATTTCATTTGATGTTGTACCTTAATTGAAAATGGTACTTTCTCTATTTAAATGATTTCAAAAAAATAACTTCATATCTTTTCTTGTTGATTTCCTAAATGGGTTAGAAGTTGTACTCTACTTTATATTAAGTAAATGAGTCACCTTGAACATTCTTAATTGTATTGGGTTATGGACCCTATGAACTGAGTAACATGAGAACGTTGTTGCGCAATGTGAGAGGGAAACATGTGGGCACCAGGTGCCGGGAAAAAATATGATGATTTTATTTAATGGCACGGGAGTTGCCTATGCAGTTGTGATAGAAATATGGGCACGAGATGCCGTGAAAATATGAAAGTGGGCTGAGACCTATATTATTTAAGATTATGAAATGAGGCGTCATAATGTGACCTTTACTTGAAAGAATTATATTCAAAAGATGCTTATTTGAAAGATATTTATTTGAAGGAAATATATTCGAAATATATTTATTGAAAAGCATATTATCTTAGAGATTATTACTTGAAGGATTTATAGGCGAAAGATTTATATTTGAAGGACTTCATTAATTGATTGCACTTGTATTTATTATTTATTGAGAAACAATTATGATGTTCTTGTTGCCTGCTTTTTATATCACTGGTTGTTTATTGTTGTCATCTTTGTTCCCTGCTCCCTATTATTTTTGTATGCAATATTGCACAGGTTGATTTGGTAGTCTGGTCCTAGCCTCGTCACTACTTCGCCGAGGTTAGGCTAGACACTTACCAGCACATGGGGTCGGTTGTGCTGATACTACACTCTGCACTTTTTTGTGCAGATCCCAATGCTGTAGACTTCGGACCGCAGTGGGATTGTTGTTTCCTGTTCATCAGGCGACCCGAGGTAGTCCTGCAGGCGTCCGCAGGCCTTTGCGTCTCCTTCTATCTGCTATTCCTGTTTTCTTCATGTATTTCCAGAGACAATGTTGTATTTATTTCTTTCAGAGCTTTATTGGTAGTACTTCTAGATAGTCTGTGAAGTTGTGACACCAGTCTTGGGTAGATTTGTTATGGATTGATATTAGCAGTATTATTAAAACTTTACAATGCAACCTTCCGCTTATCCAGTACTGTTGTTATTTAATTGCTGGCTCTTAACTATTATCGGAAAAAAATAACGGAAACAAGGTAAATAGTTCAGTTGGTTGGCTTGCCTAGCTTTCACTAGTAGGCGCCATTACGACTCCCGATGGGGGAAATTTGGGTCGTGACAGGCATGGATAATGACTTTTTAGTGCGTTGTTGATATTTATGTTCTCTCAAATTGTGTGTGTGTCAATTAGAATGAAATAAATTTGGATAGGGTAAACACATAGATGAATATAATTGCACTATTTGGGATTGCTATTTACACAAAATAAAGTGAATCATAAAATCATAAGGTAAGATTCATTTAATTAAGAATTACATGTAAGAACTCATCTTCTTTTAGTACATGTGCATCATGGAAGAAAAATATTTAAAGTAGGTTAACATTTATTTAATTATAATATATTAATCTTAATAATATCCCAAAGGTATCATTTAAATTGTTATAAACAATGTGACTTTAATTGTGTGGTTAAAATAGAGGTAACTAGCAAAATTATTGAGCAAATTACGATCCAACTGTTTTATAAGGTGGTAACTCCCAAAAGTTAGAATATATTGGTTGTAATAAATTATCATGTATGTATATATTAATTTGTCACCATGTAATTTTAGGTTGGTAGAAGTTGATGTTGATGTGAGAATTTATTATGTTGAGATAATAATATAATATATTTTTATAATTTAAATTAAGATATTACTATATATATTTTTATTTATTATTACTCTATATAGTATGATTTCACTCAGTTTTAATATGAATGAGATAATTTGACTTGACCCGAAATTTAAGAACGAAAAAGAAAATTTTAAAACTTATCCTAATAGTTTTATGGGACCATGATATTTTTATGGGTGTAAGAACTTCTCATTATATGTAAAATGGGTAAAATAAAAAATTTGAAGTTAAATTATTTCCAAATACAGAAATGTGTCATTCTTTTAGAACAGACTAATATTTATGTAAATTGAAAGGGAAGAAGTATTTTTTTTGAATCATATTATATTTTTATTTGTTTATATCACCGGCTATATATGAAGTAATAATATTTAATATTATATCAATAGTTATTCATATAATTTTATTTTTTTAATTTATAGAATTTAGCAGTATCATAATATTATCCCACATCGTGGCTATTAATAGTAGTTTACACTAATGTTTAAATTGTTATTTACCGTGAAAAACGTAATAACCCGATTCAATTACATGCTCTACAACAAAAATATTCCGTTTTGAGGTACTTTCAGTCCTTATTATAGTAGCAGTAGCAGATAGAAATCACTTGTCCACCAAGTAAACTTGAATTCCTTTCACCCTTAGCAAACCCATTCTGCACATTAATCTTTCGATCGGTTAACAATGGTTCTCGAGGTTAGTGTCTTAGCTTTTTTATATTTTTTGTCAATATTCAGTTCTAATCTGTAAATTGTTTGTTGCAATTAGGGTTTCTTCCGGTTTTTTATTGTAATTATTTGTGTCAGGCAACAATGATCTGTATCGACAATTCTGAGTGGATGCGGAATGGAGATTATCCGCGCAATCGATTCGAAGCTCAAACTGACGCAGTTAGCTTATTTTGTGGTTCCAAAACCCAGGTAATATAGCGCAGGGTTTAATGAAGAAAGGTAAAAATTTAGAAAATATTAAAAAATATGTATGTAATTCAAAAATAATTATTAGAAATCAAATAACAATTATAAGGAAATGATCTAATACAAGTATTACTAACATCTTGTTTGGATGGTTGTTACCCATTGTATTGTATCGTATCGTTAAATTGTAACGACCGATTTGGTGTGGTCGCGTCGTTGCCTAGTCTTTTTCTCTCAATCTCACCCTTCATTATTATATTATTAAATAATTTTATTTTATCATTTACCCTACCTTTTTATATAATAATTTTACCCTGTATCATAATTTTTCTTTATAATATTGCAAGTTTATTCTTCATATTGCTGGTGTGTGATATCATGAAACGATGGCAAACGACACAATCTATCCAAACATTGTATTTATCAAATGATACAGTACAATACAATACAGTACGATACATTATAAAACAATACGTAACAACCATCCAAACAAGCCGTAACTGAAATAGTTGCTTCCATCATTCCAATTTATGTGATGATATTTGATTGAGTACAAAGTTTAAGAATGAAATACAAAATATATGAAACTTGTGGTCTAAGACGAGGCTTTGATATTTGTGTGCAAAGGTGGATCCATGATTTGAAGTTTATGCGTTATAAACTTGCCACTAAGCCCATACTCATCTTAATTACTGGGTTCGCAATTAAATATATTCTAATACAAATACATGGTTTAAGCAAAAGCTACTTAGTTCGTCCGAGTCCGCACCTACTGCTCTAGCTGCGCTTCTGTTTATGTGGCTATAAATCATCTCATCAAGGGTAAAATGTAAAGTTTAAAGTTGAATTATTTTTAATATCAGAAATGTGTCATTCTTTTCGGGACAAAATAAAAAGAAAATACCTTCACATAAATTAGGAAAGAGGGAGTATTGTTTAGGGTCATCATTTTCAAGAGGGAGTCTCATGGGTGATAAGACACCCGCCACAGATCCTTGATTGCCTGCACTTAAAGTCAGCATGTTACACCTATCTTCAAGACTTAAGTCAGCCTCATATGAGCTATTGACAACACTGCTATGTGTATAGTCTGGTGATTCTAAAATATATACTTATACTAAGTATGTTCAATTATCACAAAAGAGTAGTGGCTGTAATGGTACTATGCACGTACTGATTAGGAGTTTTACTCTTTTAGGATCTCCGTGAATAGATGACTCGATGTCAATGGATTTCAGCGACTTATTTACCTTTTAGTAAGCACCAAGTTTGTACTCTTGACTGTTCCATTATTTGATTTGTGTTAATTGGTTTGCAGTCTAATCCCGAGAATACAGTTGGAGTATTGACCATGGCTGGCAAAGGAGTTCGTGTATTGGTTACTCCTACCAGCGACCTAGGAAAAATGTTAGCTTGCACGCACGGTAAGCTTCCCTAGTTGGCTGTGCTTTTCTTCGTAGTAATTCATTACTGGTAGAGGCCACTACAAACACCTTCTATAGGTTTTGCAGCTTTCTGTGTTGACGCTAAATTTAATGGACACTAGGTTTACTAAAACAACTTGAAATTTTGATGCCGAAAACAAGTATGGTTTGACTGGTTGCGCTTCTATTCTAGTACCACTTGTATAAGATCTTGTCAAAGTCTTTTCCGGAATTTTCGCGATATTACTCATTTGTTGGTGTTCATTTGAGTGTGCCTAGCCACTTGTTTCTTCCTGTCCAAGCTGTTCCTTTTTACCAGTTGTGTGGACAGTTTTTTCTCTAATGGAAGATTTACATACGAGGGCTATCAATATCCCCTATATCACTAGGTCATTTTGTAACGAACCTACTTATACCCTTCATAAATTTTAAATATTATCTCAAAACTTGCCTGGCTTCCTAAAATTCAAACATATGGGCATTACCATAGAGAGGACAATAACTATCTAAAATTAAAGACATAATGCCATTGTAATATTGTACTCCCGTGATTCAATTTAATATATCACTCTTTCCTTTTAATCTATTCAAAAATATAAAGAGGCACCTTTTATATTTAAAAACTTTTTAACTTTAAGCTTCCAATTGTATCTTCAATGGCATACTTTATAGCCATAAAAATGCCATGGCATATTTAACACCACAGGTTCTAGAGTACTTATGATATATGCCAAAAGTTTTTCTTTTCTCTTAACACTGTGCCGACGAAATACTGCCTTATAAATGAAATGGAGGTAGTATTATGTAAATGTAAGTTCTACTGCTTTACAGTTGAAGAGATTGAAGTCAAATTATTTTTTTACAAAAGAAATTAGGCGGCGTGTGATGTGTGGGTTAGGCGTACGTCGTGGGCTCGAATCGTGCCATAGACAAAAGCCTTGTATTTAAATGGAGAAGGACAAAGGAGTGGGCCCATTATCCATGGAGTTTCGAACCGTGCGCTACTACCCTCGAGGATTTCTTGTTTAACAAAAAACTGAAAATTTCCCCCTTTTAAAATAAAATGTACTGTAATAAAAGATGTTCTGTTCCTACACTTTGTCTGATAGCATTTTCAGTCCTTTATTTGGCATAGACAGAGGAGGAGGGTTTTTAGTCCCCAGTTGAGTGAATAAAATTTTTGGATTTGTTAGGAGGGCTGTAGGGGTTGATGACTGTTTCTGGGATGCTTTTTGTACCACCTTGGTACCGGATGAATAAAATTTACCTTATCAAAAAAGAAAAAAAAAATCCCAGTCGAATGAGAGAAAAGAAACAAAGTGAATAAGGATGAGTTTCTTAGGAAGAAATGAGGTGGTGTAGTATAAAAACCTACAGACGTCATATCTGTAAAAACATACTAGTACATCAAATTAGGAGAGCGAAAAAGCGGTGATGAGTAAGAGACCAAATTTGTAACTGAAAGGACAGGCAATGCCTAAAGGATTCGGAATAAAATTGAGGATCTCTGTCTGAACTTCTGCACAGATAGTCACTAAGATCCTCAATTTGGCTTTTCTCGATTCTTAAACACTCATTTCTGCTGTATTCATTTACTTGCAAGCACGATAGAACAGCCA
Source organism: Nicotiana sylvestris (assembly GCF_000393655.2). Classification (NCBI taxonomy): domain Eukaryota; kingdom Viridiplantae; phylum Streptophyta; class Magnoliopsida; order Solanales; family Solanaceae; genus Nicotiana; species Nicotiana sylvestris. The sequence goes on from NC_091065.1 coordinate 173,219,206, forward strand.
TCACCTCCCTAGTACTTTAATTTTATTCAATTGAAGAAGAACGCTGCAGAAAGATTATCTCAAAGCTGGTGTATACTTGACTATAATGTCTATGTATGGTACTCACATCCTTACCATCTTAAGATGTTTCCTTAACTACACATTGTCTAATACACTCCTTTTAATAACTTCATTTCAATTTCTTATGTGACCAGCCTTTTTCTTTCCCCTTTCAGGATTAGATATCGGTGGTGAATTGAATTTGGCTGCTGGAATCCAGGTGGCACAGTTGGCTCTGAAGCATCGGCAAAACAAAAAGCAACAGCAGAGGATCATTGTTTTTGCTGGCAGGTGATGGCTATTTCCTGTATAGTCTTTGCTGCTGTAACTGTTGATTTTTTTCCTTTCTACATTAACCTTTACTATTTGTTCAGTCCTGTTAAACAGGACAAGAAGGTCTTGGAGATGATTGGAAGAAAGTTGAAGAAGAATAGTGTAGCTCTTGATGTTATTAGTTTTGGTGAAGAAGATGAGGGGAAGACTGAGAAGCTTGAGGCATTAGTTGCTGCAGTAAACAACAATGATAGCAGTCGCATCATCCATATTCCTCCTGGACCTACTGCTCTTTCTGATGTGCTAATAAGGTACTAGTGATATTTTACCACCTTTTATTTTAATGTCAGATAACTTTCATAATACATGATGTTATTCATCTGAAATTCGCAGTACTCCTATCTTTACTGGAGATGGTGAGGGTGGAAGTGGATTTGCTGCAGCCGCTGCTGCGGCTGCTGCTGGTGGAGGGTCTGGCTATGATTTTGGTGTAGATCCTAATTTGGATCCTGAACTTGCTCTGGCACTTCGAGTTTCAATGGAGGAGGAACGGGCTAGGCAAGAAGCAGCAGCAAAGAAAGCTGCAGAAGAATCTGCACAAGAAAAAGGAGAAATGCAGTCAACTTCTCAGGATATTACAATGACTGAAAATGTCGGTGCCAGAACATCTGAAACTGAAAACAAGGCAGTTGACCTAATGGTTGGTATCTTACTATTTTGAAAAAATCCTATGACCTTTTGAATTAAAAACATTAGAGAAGAAAATAATAAACTGGTATACTTTTGAATGTTAATTATTTGTTTTACCATTTTATTGTTGGGGAGGAGAGTGGGGGTTCCAATTATGGGAACATGACATATTTATGTTTAAATAATGATAAGCCCATTGCGGACAATCATTAATCGCGGTCAAGCTTGCTCGGGCTATTGGAGCTTGGGACTAGGTAAGGGGATTTGAGTCTCTGTTACGGATCTTACACGCGACCAAGTATGACATTTTATACGTGACCAAATATGATGGAAAGGCCAAACCTTACGCATGAGGTGTTAAGTGCCACATTGTTCTAGTGCCTATTGATTGCCCAAATTTCGGAGAGTTGCATTTATCTATGTCATTTCCTTTTTCTTTCTACTTCATTTTTTTTGGGTGGGGAGGGATGTATTTGTTATTGGACATCTGAAGCCTGAACAATATAAGATGGGGCCCGAACATTGGGTAAACCAAGGATAAAGTTGCGTCTTATTCTGAAACCATGTGAATAAAGATGGATCTTGGACCTAACTCCCCCCAAAAGTTAACTCACGAGGTGATGGTTACCCAAGGCCATATGAAGAGACAATATCCAATACCCTCAACCAATGTGGGACTGTAACACTAAGCATACTTAAATACTTCAGCCAACTTAAGATGTCTTCCAGCATCTTATTTTATCTTCCCATGCCTAGCAGAGAAACTTGTGGAGATGGAAATTTTCTTCAAGAAAATGAGTTCAAGCTTGAAGCTTTTTGTAATGCCTGGCCTTTTGTTGCTCAATAATGACATTAACTCCTGAACTATAAATTGATCCCTTACAGGATGATGAGAATGCACTGTTACAGCAAGCACTTGCAATGTCGATGGATGATTCTTCCTCTAACATTACTACAAGAGACACGGACATGTCAGAAGCAGCTTCTGAAGATCAAGACTTAGCACTAGGTTGGTTACTATATTTGCAGGCCAAGTTCTTTGTTTGGCTTATATCGTTAGCTCATAGAAATATTCTTCAAAATTTTAGCAAGTCTACCTAACCTCATCAGTTCATGTACATTATTTCAAGTTCTTTTTACTTGCCTTTTCAATTGATTTCAGTACTGGTAAATTTTACCACCTGCTTTACATACATTGTGTAATATTACCTGTCTCACACTTGATTCAATGCTTGTTCTTTGATACGATTGATTGTTTTCCATTAATGCATCTAATGTATTTTGGAAACATGTGTTGGAACTTTGAAGAATGAAGGATCTACGTGAAAAATAGTCTCTCTGTCCCAATTTATGTGAGAATGTTTGATTGCGCAAAGAGTTTAAGAAAGAAAGACTTTTCAAACTTGTAGTTAAAACAAGGCATAGACATTTGTGGCTACAAATTGCCTCATTATGGGGTAAAATGGGAAGTTTAAAGTTACATTATTTCTAATTATATAAAAGTATCATTCTTTGGGACAAATTAAAAAGCAAAGAGTGTCACATATAGTGGGACAGAGAGTCTCATTATTTGTTTATTTATGAATAAGGTGAAGTCTATGGGAAGTATATCTATCTTGTTCACTATCATCTTTTTTCTTTCACATTCTGATTTTTCTGGTTTTATTGGCTGTTGCAAGTATAGATATGTAAACTCCATGCCCCCCCCCCCCCCACACGCACACATGGAAAAAGGAGGTTTCTGTAACTACCCTTTCATTTTTTAATAGTTTGCATAATGTCTTTGAAATAACATGATGATGACTGATGAGAGCTCCATTTCAAAAAAAGTAGTAGATGAGAGTTGGCATTCTTTAAATGTAAAATATTTTTGAATAACTGCCTCTCAACCACACTTCCCATCCTTCTTATCATCCCAAAATGATCTATAAATGACAAAAGGTGTAGTATAATACACTGTTAGTTACCTGTTAGATGACTTTGGTTAGTCCTATGAAAATTTTTGAATGCCTCAACAGCTGCAGCTGTGCATATTCCTTCGTACTACGTTAGACATTTGTGTAAAGGTGCTTAGTTATGCTTTCTTAGACATTCATGTAAAGGTGCGTAGTTATGCTTTCTTGATATGTATTGTCGCTTCTTGTGCTTGCAGCTCTTCAATTGTCAGTGCAGGACAATACAAAAGATGATTCAGACCAGACAGATGTGACTAAACTGTTGGCGGACCAATCATTCGTGTCATCAATTCTTGCTTCAGTAAGTTTTTTATGCCGAGTAAAAGATGACCCTCTCATTAGTATCATCAGAAAGTATCTGTTATGGATCAAACTTCTATCTCCTTTGATTTTCATTTGGTATGTTTACTTTCCCAGCTTCCAGGTGTTGATCCAAATGATCCTTCAGTTAAAGATTTACTTGCTTCCATGCAAGGCCAGTCTGAGGTGAGTTAATTTGGTTGATAAGATTATGTTAAAAAGCAGGCTGGTAAATTTTTAGTGTAGTGCGATATCTATTTCTAATTTTTGTGTCTTTAACATGTTAGATGGTCATTTTGTTTGTAGATTTCTCATTTCTAACAATTTATCTGCTTTGTTTAATGGTGAGGATAAGTTGAATATTAGCTCTTTCAGATATCAAAACAACCATGCTTCTTGAATTTTAGAAATGTAGTATAACTTGAAAGTTCATTTAGGCACTATGGCACTCCTACTGCTTTGCATATAAAACTAGCTTCTAGTGTTTGTTTAAAAGGAAATTCAAGGGTCTTTTATTGTGCGTACTAATTGGCTGAAAGTGATGATGTATAACCGCCTTTCAAGTCAGGGTGCACCTGCTGTTTTAGTAGATACTTCGAGCATTATACTTTTATATCTTACAAAGTAAAATCTATGAAATAATTGTAGACAAAGCTGAGCTCATTCTTGAAGTGATAAAGTTTTGTACAAGGCCCTTGGGGGAAAATCTTTTTTAAAGAAACGAAAGGTGACCAATGAGGTGGAAGGCAACAAAAGGAAGATGAAGTTTGTGTTCTTCCTAGATTTAAGCTTCCAAAATTAACAGAGGAAAAAGCTGGGCAAAGGAAATAGAAATATTGGAAAGCTCTAATTTTGCAGTATCTGAATCATGTTATACTGATTTAGGTGCTGCCTTTCCTTCTCTTTGTGTCCTGTTCCTTAATACAATAGGCACTTAGCTTCTTGGATTGACACACACTTTAAATGATATGGACATTGGACATAACACGGCGTATGGATCAACTTTGACCCAAATATCATATTTTCTATTTGTGTGGACTCTCCTATCCCCAATATTGATTATTTTAGTTTTTTTTATTAGGATTCCATCTCATGTATGTCTATTTCATCACAGCAGAAGGATGAGGACAAGGAACAGAAAGAGGACAAAAAGTGATGATGCCTAAAACTGATGTACGTACGCCTCAGGTGTAACGTCTAAGCAGCCTTTTCACTATTGGCTTTGAATTCCCCCCCATAATTGTGCTCATGTTGATGAGACTATGTTTATTTGTAGGCCAAGAAGCTCAGATGGTAATCAAGATATGATGCAGATTGATGAAATTGATTCTAGAAATGGGGCTTACAGTATTTTTTGTGTGGAAAAGAACTTAAATACTTTGTTGCCCTCGGCCTTGCTTCTCAATTTGAATTATAGTTTATTGAGAAGACGGCAAACGCCCATCGTCCTACCTGTGTTTACTGTTTTCTCTATCCTGGAATGCAGGAAAGATGGTGCCTAATTAGCTCTACGTAGTCATCCACCAAACTAAAGGAAAAAATGAGAAAAATAGAAGCTCCTATTGGATAATGTGTTGCATGATTTTGTGTTTGGCTCAGCTTTGGTGTCATTCTTTTTGTTGATTCACCAGAAGTGTACATTTATAACTTGCTTGTATCTCCCTATACCATATGAGGAAAATCAGACGGGAAAGTTACTGGGAAAATGGTACTTATTCGTAAACTAAAGTCATAATTTTAAGAGGTTATAAACTAGTTATGCTTAAGTAGAGCCTGATTTAGTAAAGACGATCCCTTTTCAGTATGTCATATACGCTAATTTGACTATAATACCTACCAATCATCAGTGCAATCAGATTTCTATTCGCAATTTTTCCAACAAGTTTTCAAATTCTTAAGTTGAGGAGTAGTCTCCTCTGGAGTCCGGAGAGATTAGGATCCATATCCCGAGTAGCAAGTACATTGATTGAAATATTTCACCATTACAATAAGCAAATTATGATTGGTTTGCACGAAAAATATACGCATTCAAACATGCATATTCATTCATAGATAATAAACTTTTGCACAGTCAAATATTTACCTACTGACGTATTCAGACCCATTAAAAATGTGGAATTACAATCTTGATATAAAAAGACATACTAGTGAGAATGAGACCAAGATTTAATAATGCCATGATAACAATAGTAAGTACCAGCTCTTCAAGCTTAATGAAAGTCCTCGAATGAGTATCTCACTGACTTCTAAAGGCGTAATTATGTACCTCTCATGGAATGGACTCACTCTAGCATTAATTACGGTGTATTCGTTTTGTAAAAGAATTCGAGCATCCAACCCAAACCTTTAAGGCAATGAGTAGAGTGACCCACATTTGGAAGAGGGACAAATGTATTTCTCTAATACCCTCCCTTAGGTGTAACCCGGTTTTTGAGTTTACATGGGGAGAAATTCAAAAATAGCCAGATTTACAACTGGTCGTTCAAAAATAGCCCAGTTTCAAAAGTAATCGAAATTTAGTCACTTTTCATGTAAAGATAAATCTGAGCGGAAACACTGTTCAAAACCTGGAAAATACGTCAGTATATTATACTGGAGTTCCAGCAAGTATAATTGTCCAGTATAATATAGCACCGGTGCTCCAGTCTCAAGTATATTATACTGGAGTCAGGAAAGTATACCGGTCCAGCATAATATGCTGGAGTTCATACACAGGTGCACGGAACTCCAGTATATTATGCTGGACCGGTCTCTGCTGCAACAAAATAGTGGCTATTTTTTATTGACTTCGTAAACGCTGGCTATTTTTGAATGACCAGTACGAAAACTGGCTATACCATGCTATTTTTACGTTTACATGTTGACCGAATACGACATTAGGCTCGACAGGCCGAATTAGGCCTAGAGTTGAATATGCTACTCCTAATTAAGAAGGAGTAGGTCTGGAGCGAAGCTTGCGGCTCGATAGGCTGAATTAAGAGAGAGAAGCGCATAGAGGCTTGATGGACCTAGTTTAGAGAGAAGCCCAGGGGGATAGAACAAGACGAGAATAAGTAGTTGTTCAAATGAGTTTACAAAAAATTGGCTCCGCAACAGGTGAAGTGGCCTATCTTTAGAGACCCTTACACAACCAATAAGGAACAAATCTCGTTTATATGCACAGGGCCAAGCTGGCCTCTTTTTTTAAAATAATGATAATGCTATCACTAATTCAGAGTTCCTTTATCTCCCACACCTACTTGAGTGAAAATGCATCACATAGTAATGAGATTGAGAATTTTTTGTTAAGAGGCAAGGGATAGCAATTGTGCCTCCTAATTTCCCCTATAAAATGTAATATGTTGACTTGATCTCGTTATTTATGAAGAGCGCTTTGTGAGAGACTTAAAAGCTTACTTTTTATGCACTAAACTGTATACAAATTATTTACACGATTAGGTTAGTCTAATTGCAGGTAATTCTAAGAAATTTATTACATTAGCAATGTTTCTACAACTTAAATATGAGTGTGAGAATCAAAGATGTAGTAATTACTACAGTACATTTTGCAATTTTAATATGATCACTAAAATGATTACTAAATTGTGCATAGATCGTTTTCAATTGAGGGAATGTTGTGCAAATCATGCAAAGTGTATAGTTCGGAAAACATTTTGAAATAAGACGCGAGTAACCATTTAACGAGCAACTTCAATGGAAATGTTAAGTCATTCGAAAAACACAAAAAAATGACCTTTTGTGGCCCATGCAGGTCTCGAACCTGCGACCTTCGCGTTATTAGCACGACGCTCTAACCAACTGAGCTAATGGGCCAGTTATTCTCAGTACACTGATTTATAATTTTATCATTGTCGAAGGTAATGGATTTTAACGTTGGCGTAGATCGGAAGAAGCAGAAAGAGACCCAGATTTGAGCCATGAAAGATGATTACGAGGTAACAAAATTCTCTTTCCGTAATGCTCATCAACAGTTCAATCTAGTTATCGTCTTTTGGGTCTTCTGATTACTACTTGCAACATTTTGCTATTAGCTTTTAACTATTGAGTATGAGTCAGGTTGAAGACAAGAAGCATGCTGCAGTTGTACAATTCATGGAGGCATTGTAGCTTTAAATAGTTTACTTCCATGGATGGATATATCATATATGTTTTTGTTAAGAGGGTTTTCAGAGTTAACGATATATCTTATGCTGATACTTTTGGGAGTTCGATACGATTCTACGGGATGTTACACATCGTATTGGGGCGGGGTGAATGAAAAATAGGCTCGCTCCAGGTGCTTTGCATGATAAGAATGTGCCACCAAAACTTAAAGGGAAGTTTTACTGAGCGGTGGTAAGATCGACTATATTGTATGAGGCGAAGCGTTGGCCAGTCAAGAACTCTCATGTCCAAAAGATGAACGTGGATGAAATTAGGATATTAAGATGGAAGTGCGGGCATACCAGGTTAGATAGAATTAGAGATGACATTATTCCGGACAAGGTGGGCATATCCTATGGAGGACAAGATGTGAGAGGCGAGACTTAGATGGTTCGGGCATGTGAAGAGGAGAAGCACAGATGCACCAGGTAGGAGATGTGAGTGGCTGGCCCTGGAGGGCCTAAGGAGAGGTAGATGCAGGCCGAAGAAGTATTGGGGAGAGGTAATCAGGTAAGATATGGCGTTGCTCCGGCTTACTGGACATGACCATGAATAGGAAGGTGTGGAGGTTGAAAATTAAGGTAGAGAGTTAGGATAGGTAGCCGAGCGTTGTCCTTGTCGGTATCAGTAGCTTTAGTACGTGATTTAGTGTTATTTGTGTATTCTCGTATCCCTAGACTTCTGTGATTGCTTGTTATTGCTTTCATGTTATTGTCACACCTCCTTTTTGCGCGCCCGCCCCGAAGGATAAATGCGCGAGGGAGTTTTTCCAATTTAAGTGACAATATTCGAAATGGGATTATTTATTTAATTCAGAGTCGCCACTTGGGAAAGGTTTGGCTTTTGGTGTCCCAAGTCACCGGTTTATCTTGAATCCCAAATCGAGGAAATTTTCGACTTTTCCAAATGAAGTCTGCGAACCAGAAATTCTAAGTAAGGAATTCTGTTGACCCGAGGGAAGGTGTTAGGCACCCTCGAATCCCGTGGTTCTAGCACGGTCGCTTAAATTGTTATAATGGCTAAATATTTGATTTAAGTACATGTTATGACTTACGTGCTTAAGTTTAAACCGCTTTTATCACTATCACTTATTTTTATAGAATTGCAACGTCGTGAAAATGCATCTCGAACCACGTCACAATCAATGCGCCCGTGATCGTCAACACATTTGGACTTCGTTGAGATTTTGGATTTGGGTCACATCAATGTGCACCCGAATTTAAGAATATGATTTAATTAAGCCGCGCCTAAAGAGTCTAACGCGTTATTATTTTTTTTTGAGAAGGCCATGAGATTCACTAAACGGCCTAGCCCGAATTCTAAATATTATGATTAGTTGTTGAGGGCCCCGCAATTTGTATTTTTATTTGGCGAGGCTCGTCTTATTATTTACGAGAGATATCCTAAAGTGGCTACATTTTCTATTATGTTTGTCTCTAAAATAAAAAAATAAAAAAAAAAGGAAAAAAGGTGCGTGCTAATTTACTTAACCAAATCCGGATTTCCTGTCAATCATTTGATTCATTTGGTGAATTGTTTGCAAGATGAAAAATGCAGTATTTCGTGGACCCTGTCTTTGATTTTAATGAAAATGACATACAGGCTGGTGAAACGCTACATACTCCGAACATTTCTTGAGTTGAATTTAGCTAAACTTACTTAGGCAAGATTAAAGGGAATTAACTACTAGGCATTGTTACTAATGGGATTTGAATGTGATCTTATGTACTACCTAACGAGACACAACAAAAGGACTAAAATAAAACAAGGCAGCATAGTATAAGTTTGGAGTATCTATACCCCGTATTAACAAAACAACTACAAACTAAACATGAAGGACTAAGCTCAGATGAGTGTTAGTTAACATACACTTTCGTACTGTTGAATTGTAAACTAACAACTACACAGGCCCATTAACATACCACAAATATTACAACAAATAACTTTGAACTTCTTCAACCCTTTTTCATTTCATGCTTTCAAACTGTTTCGGTTACACCAATATGGGGACTTGAAATGTGTACCTGGAAATACTGGAAATACTGAAAATGCAAAGGAGAAGGAGAAGAAGGTAGGGAAATCAGCAGCAGTAAGAAACAAAACTAGCAGTAGCAGCAGGACAGAAATGCAGCAGCAACAGGAAACAGAATAGCAGCAGCAAGAATCAGAGTAACAGCAGCAATCAGAACAGCACAATAGAAAGGATTCTGTTGCGAGGTGGAACTAGAGTTGAAGAGGAAACAGCCAAATGAAACAGCACACAGTGTGATGGCAACAAAACTCCAGACAATCCAATTCCGGGATATACCAAATGCAACAAAACACTAACAATAATCTCGATTGAAACTTAGAAGAAGCAACACTGCCTAACGTATTGACAACAGATGAACTTCAGACAAACAAGACCAAGTTTCTGATTTCCTAATCTGTTTTATCTCTTTCTTGCTCTCTTTCTATTTCTGTATCTATGTGTATCTATCGGATCTCTTCTTTTTCTTTCCTCCTCTCTTCTGTGTATCTCTATGTCTGTATGTATATATATCTGTATGTATTTCAACTCTCTCTTTTTCTTCTATCTTCTCTATCTGTGTCTCTCTATCTGCCCTCCCTATTATCAGATGCCTCCCAGTGTGTGTATTTTTCCCCTCTCTTAGGTCTGTATCCCTCTGTCTATCTCTCCTCCCCCCTTTTGAACTGATGGAAGTGCCCCCTTTATTGAGCCCCAAATCATCCCTTTTTACAGCCTGTTTAGACCATTCGAACACCCTCCCATGTGCTTTCACATTTTCAGATTCCAATTAGTTATTTAAGTATTAACCCCCATCAACATTCCCTGGCATACTTATCCTTTTAAAAGGCTTAATACTTCTTAAACTAAAGCAAGGTATGGGAAGTAGAATATATCTGACAGCATATGCTGTCAAACCATTTTTAAATCAAAAGCTCTTTTACGCAGGAAACAGGCTGTGCACAATGCACATGCTGAGCACAAGTGCACATGCCATCAACTCAGATTTCAATTACAGACCAAGCCTTAGGTTTCTGAAATAATATTAACAACTATAAGTAACTGAACTTGGTTCTTAATTGATTCAGGCAATGTTCAACAGAAGCAAATCGATTTATTTTTGTTCAGACAGTTGAAACTAATTGACGACATATGTCGACTCGACTATATTAGTTATAACACATACAATCGTAGCCAAAAATCCGACATTTAACAGTATCACACAAGGTTCGCATTATATTGACTGAGCAGAATTGTGCTTCGAGGAATCAGTTAATCAGTACAAATTTGGAATTCAACTAATTGCACAACAAATACCTACGTACACATTATCAGAACAAGTAGAAGAAGATACTCAACCAAACAACAAAAAGTTCAGGCAAAATGGACAGGGCATAGTTGATAAAATTCGGGGACACAAACAAAACATGAACAGACCTTCACCATAAATCAGATGGACCAAAACAAATAAAGAAAAAGAAAGAACTCACCTTAAACCTTGAAAAATCAAAACCTTAACTCGGACTTGGTCAGGCCTTTCTTAAGGCTGAACGGACTTTAATCGAAGTGTTTCTCAGATGAGAAACACTTTGATTAAAGTCCATTAGACCTTAATCTCTTCGGTTGAACGGATATGGACCAGTGACGAAGAATCACAAAGTTCCAAAACTCAGATCTGGGATTCATGCTTCCCTGATCAGATTCGGACCAAACCAAGCATGGTTTGGTCACGAGGGGGGTCTGGGGAGTGTCTGGTGTGAAACTGGGGTTAAACCGTGTAGATCGAGTTTTGACTCGAATCTTCAAATGAAGATTCGAGAAGGTGGGAAGGGATTCGAACTACATGGTTAACAGATCCGTGTTCCGGATGGCAAGGGGGTTCTATGATGTTGAGGGTGGGGTCACCAGCGTTCATGCCGCCGGGTTTCTGGTGAAGGGAGATGGGGGCGGCTAGGGTTTGAGGGGAAGGGTCTGTGGAGACGAAGGCTGGGGTATTGGATAGGGGGCAGGGTATGTTAAAGGCTTATATATGGAATGGGTGGGTTGATCTCAACCGTTAGATCAATCTAGATCTACGGTCTGGATCTGAGGGCTTAAGTAGAACGGTGTCGTTTCGAGGGTAAAGGGTTTGGGTTGGTGCGGCTGGAAACGGGTCGGGGCCATTAGTGGGTTATGGGGAGGTGATCTTGGCCGTTGATCAATCTGAGATCAACGGCCCAGATCACACTGGATTAAAACGGTGTCGTTTAGACACCCTGGGTATCAGCTGGACTGGACCGGGCAGGCCTGGTTTGGGCATTGTTTGTTTGGGCCAATTTTAATAAATTGGCCCAATCCGGAAGAAGAAGATTATTTCTTTTTTTTTATTATTATTTTAAAAACAAAACTAAGCAAAAAAATCAAATTAAAAATTGAATACACACTCAATACAATTATTTGCACACACACTAAAATATTTCAAAACAGGTAAAATCAAACAAATCAAAATCACGGGCGAAGGTGCCTATTTATGATTTTCTATTTAACGACCAGATTACGTTTCGAATTACGCATGACACACACATTTTTTGTATTTTGTTTTAAATAAATAAATAAATAAATAAAAATAAAAACGGGCAAAAGTCACAAATAAATCAACAAAGTGCCGTACAGAAATCCAAAAATTGTGCAGCAGGACCAATTTTTATTCTTTTGGAGCGATTGTCGCGCAAAAACAAAAATCACGTGCTCACAGCTGCCCCTCTTTGTTCGGAAACACGAAGTGTTTTCGTGCAAAGATAAAGTGAGCGGATATGAGCGATATTTGCTTATGGACTACTCCGTGTGAAACATGTTTTTGAAAGATCTGACCGAATCTTGCTTCAAAGATTTCCTACATATCCTGGGCTAAACAGGAATCAGGTCAATGTAGTTCGGGAAGTTTTGGTAGCTGGGACTACCATGGGATTGCAATGCTTGCTGCTACTGCTGTTGCTGTTGTCACTGCTGCGTCACTGACCGCCTTATTACAACCAAACGAAAATTGGAAACTGAACTAACTACTTATATGCATGTCAACTGCTAGTTACAAGATTCCTATCTATGATTCTTTTACGACTTGATCTTGGGTCTTAGCTGATTCTGCTTGTAGACTCCGATCTGAATCTTGATGCTTGCGAGTTGCGGCGACTTGTTTAATCTCTGGGATACTGAGTGAGACGCGATTGGCAGGGTTCAGGACCTTAACCAAATGTTGGAGTCAATTTGCCTTCCATTTACTCCGATATCTCGGGACATCTTCTCTCCTTTTTTCTCCTTTTTCTTTGTTGATTCCGAACCGGGACTCATCTCGTGGGTCATTTCGATCCATGTGGCTCGAGGTTAGACCTGCGGGAGAAAACAAACAAACGAACGAAATTTTCTGTCCCAGTTTCACTAGGAAAATTTCGTTAGTTATTCGCCAGGAAGTTCATAAAATTGATGAAGGAAGATAAAAATGTTCAGTTCAGGGTTGGAGCCCTAATACCGACTAGCTGGGGAAAGGTTCAGCTTGGGGTTTAAAACCCTAATGCAGAACAACTAGGGAAAAGTTCAGTTTAGGGTTTAAAACCTTAATGCTGACCAAAGGAAAAATTCAGTTTAGGGTTTAAAACCCTAATGCTGACTAAAAGGGAAAGTTCAGTTTAGGGTTTGAGACCCTAATGCTGACTGAAAGAAAAAGTTCAGTTTAGGGTTTAAAACCCTAATGCTGACTGAAAGAAAAAGTTCAGTTTAGGGTTTAAAACCCTAATGCTGACTGGAAGGAAAAGCTCAGTTTAGGGTTTAAAACCCTAATGCTGGCTGAATGGAAAAAAGTTCAGTTTAGGGTTTAAAACCCTAATGCTGACTGAAAGGAAAAGCTCAGTTTAGGGTTTTAAAACCCTAATGCTGGCTGAATGGAAAAAGTTCAGTTTAGGGTTTAAAACCCTAATGGTGGCTAAAGGAAAAATTCAGTTTAGGGTTTAAAACCCTAATGCTGATTGCAAGGAAAAGCTCAGTTTAGGGTTTAAAACCCTAATGCTGGCTGAATGGAAAAGTTCAGTTTAGGGTTTAAAATCCTAATGCTGACTAAAAGGAAAATTCAATTTAGGGTTTAAAACCCTAATGCTGATTGCATGAAAAAGCTCAGTTTAGGGTTTAAAACCCTAATGCTGGCTGAATAGAAAAAGTTCAGTTTAGGGTTTAAAACCCTAATGCTGACTAAAAGGAAAATTCAGTTTAGGGTTTAAAACCCTAATGCTGATTAAAGGAAAAATTCAGTTTAGGGTTTAAAACCCTAATGCTGATTGCATGGAAAAGCTCAGTTTAGGGTTTAAAACCCTAATGCTGGCTGAATGGTAAAAGTTCAGTTTAGGGTTTAAAACCCTAATGCTGACTAAAAGGAAAATTCAGTTTAGGGTTTAAAACCCTAATGCTGACTAAAGGAAAAATTCAGTTTAGGGTTTAAAACCCTAATGTTGATTGCATGGAAAAGCTCAGTTTAGGGTTTAAAACCCTAATGCTGGCTGAATGGAAAAAGTTCAGTTTAGGGTTTAAAACCCTAATGCTGACTAAAGGAAAAATTCAGTTTAGGGTTTAAAACCCTAATGCTGACTAAAGGAAAAATTCAGTTTAGGGTTTAAAACCCTAATGCTGATTGCATGGAAAAGCTCAGTTTAGGGTTTAAAACCCTAATGCTGGCTGAATGGAAAAAGTTCAGTTTAGGGTTTAAAACCCTAATGCTGACTAAAAGGAAAATTCAGTTTAGGGTTTAAAACCCTAATGCTGACTAAAGGAAAAATTCAGTTTAGGGTTTAAAACCCTAATGCTGATTGCATGGAAAAGCTCAGTTTAGGGTTTAAAACCCTAATGCTGGCTGAATGGAAAAAGTTCAGTTTAGGGTTTAAAACCCTAATGCTGACTAAAAGGAAAATTCAGTTTAGGGTTTAAAACCCTAATGCTGATTACATGGAAAAGCTCAGTTTAGGGTTTAAAACCCTAATGCTGGCTGAATGGAAAAAGTTCAGTTTAGGGTTTAAAACCCTAATGCTGACTAAAAGGAAAATTCAGTTTAGGGTTTAAAACCTTAATGCTGATGGCTGGGGGCAAAATTCGAGAACAACCACTGACTTCTTTTTTTTTGAATTTTCTTATTTTAGTAAAAGAAAAAAGGGAGTTTTGCGGGAACTTACCTTATTGCCAAAATGTTTCTTGTACCCGTGTACCTTCCTCTTTGGGCGACACCTGCTTCTTGCACGGTTGTCTTGGATTATACCTGTTTCAACTTTTCAGACAAAGAACAATTGTTAGTTCGGAAATGACGGTCGGTTCGGTGACCTTGATCGTTCCCAATTGCTTTGTTGCGTCTCTATTTCTGTTGCGAAGTCCCGCCATTGATTTGATTCGAATGGCGAAACCCTTTAGACTGCTCAGGCTTGCATTTCCAGATTCTGTGATGATTTGCCTCGTAAGGCTCTTTTTCTTTTCTTTCTTTTCCTTTTTTTTTGTGTCCCGTTTTGCTTGGAGGTTCTCAACGGGGATTTTATTGGAGGTATTCTGTGGGGATTTATACAAAAGGAAACTCTGTGGGGGAACATTTACAAAGTGGATTCTTTGTGTGGATTTTTGTACAATGGGGCATGCTGGGATTTATTTCAAAGCGGGCTTTCTAGGATTTGTTGAGGTAAGCTTGTTGGGGAATTTTTACAAAAGGGACTCGCTGGGATGTGCTGGGGAGATTCCATTTTTTTTTGGGAGCCTCTGTGGGGATTGTACAAAAAGGAGAGACTCTGTGTGGATTTGTCCAGAGGGAGATTCTGTGGGGGTTTGTCTGAAAGTGGACTTGCTGGGGGGAAATTTCTCTTTTCCTCTTTACTCTAAACAACATTACACATCATGATTCATCAGGCTCGGGCAATAGTAACAATGAAATGAGGCGTTTTCCTTCATGAAACGGGATTCCGTGCAAACAAACCTGCCACTTGCCCTTTCCGGTGTATCCTGAACTTGTGGTTAAAACATAAAAGAGATTCGAAAAGAAACAAAGAAAGGAGAAAATAAATTTCAAGAAGGGAGTGTCCTTTTCGGGACGAAAAAGACTTATCTGAGGAAGATAACGCTGACTTTAAATGACATGACATGCTCTTTGGACTAGACGTCTGACCTTCCATGAATTTGCGTTTCCCTGAACCAGAACGGATCTATGATTCCAAACCGGTGGAACTTTGTCGAGACTTCCTTGGGGTGGCGTCATTCTTTTTTTCGGCCAACAGCGCCCTTTGCGGGTTTTCGCTGGCTGACCTCTCTCATTTCTCTTCCTGTCATTGCTTGATAGCACTCTTTGTGAGTTTTTACTAAAACAAGCTCTCTCATTTTGGTTTCTCTACTCCCGTCGCCTCGTGGTGCCCGAAGGTTTTCACCGACGAGACTCTCTCATTTTATCTCTCTCAATTCAGAGTGTGCTGGTCTCCATTTGCGACGCTTATTGGTTCCCCACCATATTTGGCAACTGATTTGAAAGCTTGTGCTTGGTAAAAAGAGGTAGACGATACTAACTTCTCAACTGCTCGACGTGCCCCGGTTTCAATTTCAGGGCGAATGGGATTTTATTGTTGGTGTGACTGAACCTCAAGGAAAGGCTGCCTACGTATCCTTTCGGAATCAAGTCAAACGTAGTTCAGGCCTCAATCAATGTTTTGTTTTGTTTTCTTTTTTTTTCTTTCTTTTTTTTTGTAGAGAGGATTGGGTAGTGTTTGGGAGTAGTGGGGGATAAAACCTTCGCCATTTTCAAATGTGTCAGGATCACGGGAGTATGATCTAGACGTAGTATCTCTTGACTGCATCTGCATTTACCGCTGTGTCGGGGTCATTTCCTTCGATATCACCTAAATACAAGGCTCCTCTCGGCAATATCTTCCTTACGATGTATGGGCCTTTCCAATTTGGGGCAAACTTTCCTTTTGCTTCTTCATGATGCGGCAGAATACGCCTTAGTACCAGCTGACCTACTTCGAAATTCCGGGGTCGGACTTTCTTGTTGTAAGCACGGGCCATCCTTCGTTGGTATAACTGCCCGTGACAAACTGCGGCCATTCGCTTTTCATCAATCAACGTCAATTGCTCCAGTCGAGCCTTGACCCACTCGCTGTCTTCGATTTCTGCTTCGACAATGATTCGAAGCGAAGGAATTTCTACCTCTGCCGGTATTACAGCCTCGGTCCCATAAACCAAAAGATAAGGAGTCGCTCCCACCGATGTGCGTACCGTAGTGCGGTACCCCAATAATGCAAAAGGTAACTGCTCATGCCACTGTCGGGAACTTTGGATCGTTTTCCTCAAAATCTTCTTGATGTTTTTGTTTGCCGCTTCCACAGCACCATTGGCTTTTGGCCGATAAGGAGTGGAATTCCTATGCGTTATCTTGAATTGCTCGCATACATCTCCCATCAAGTGACTGTTCAAGTTTGCTGCATTATCTGTAATGATAGTCGCAGGAATACCGAAGCGACAGATAAGATTTGAGTGTACAAAATCCACCACAGCTTTCTTAGTGACCGACTTGAGAGTGACAGCTTCTACCCATTTTGTGAAGTAATCGATGGCAACCAGTATAAACCTGTGTCCATTCGAAGCCTTCGGTTCGATTGGTCCAATGACGTCCATGCCCCATGCGACAAATGGCCAAGGTGCGGACATGGGATGCAACTCCGTGGGAGGTGCATGAATCAAATCACCGTGCACCTGACACTGATGACACTTCCGGACAAAGCTAAAGCAATCTTTTTCCATGGTCATCCAGTAATAACCTGCTCGAAGGATTTTCTTCGCTAAGACATACCCGTTCATGTGAGGTCCGCACACACCTGCGTGTACTTCGTGCATGATCTTTCTCGATTCCTCGATATCGACACATCTTAGGAGATTGAGGTCCGGGGTCCTCTTATATAACAATTCACCACTTAGAAAGAAACCACTTGCATGTCGCCTAATGGTCCTCTTCTGATCTCCAGTAGCGTGCTCGGGGTACTCTTGTGTCTTCAGGAATTTCTTGATGTCATGGTACCAAGGCTGCGTATTTGATCCCGCCTCGATTACACTGCAGTAACCGTGTCTTTCCTTGATTTGGATTTCCAAAGGATCGACGCGGCCGTTGCCCGGGTAGGGTAGCATTGAAGCCAAAGTAGCAAGGGCATCTGCCAGTTCATTGTGGCACCTCGGAATATACCTGAACTCTATTGATGTAAAGCGCTTGCTGAGGTCCTCCACATGTTGTCGGTATGGGATAAGTTTGACATCCCGAGTTTCCCATTCGCCTTGAGCTTGCCGGATGATCAGGTCAGAATCTCCCATAATCAGTAAGTCTTCGACATCCTGATCGATTGCCATATGCATGCCCATAATGCAGGCTTCATACTCAGCTGTATTATTTGTGCAAAAGAAACGCAGTCTAGCTGTGGCGGGATAATGCTGACCGGAAGGCGAGATCAAAATTGCCCCAATCCCCACACCCTTGGCGTTCACGGCTCCGTCAAAGAACATCTTCCAAACATGAGCTTCCTCCGAGATCACTTCTGCGGTGTTTACTTCTTCATCTGGAAAGTAGGTATCCAATGGCTGGTATTCTTCATCGACCGGATTTTCGGCCAAATGATCTGCTAACGCCTGGGCTTTCATTGCCGTGCGAGTGACATAAACTATGTCGAATTCCGTAAGCAAGATTTGCCATTTAGACATTCTCCCAGTGGGCATTGGTTTCTGAAATATATACTTCAAAGGATCCAACCTGCTTATGAGGAATGTAGTGTGGGCTTGGAGATAATGTCTCAGCTTTTGAGCAACCCATGTGAGAGCGCAACATGTCCTTTCCAGCAGAGTGTATTTGGCCTCGTAGCCGGTGAATTTCTTGCTCAAGTAGTAAATTGCTTGCTCTTTCTTTCCGTTTACGTCGTGTTGCCCGAGGACACAGCCGAAAGAGTTCTCCAAGACTGTTAGATACAAGAAAAGTGGCCTTCCCGGTTCTGGAGGGACCAAGACCGGGGGATTCGAAAGGTATTCTTTGACTTTATCAAAGGCTTCTTGACACTCAGTTGTCCATTTAATCGCCGCATCTTTCCTTAACAGCTTGAATATGGGCTCACACGTGCTTGTCAGCTGGGCAATAAACCGACTGATGTAGTTCAACCTGCCCAAAAGACTCATCACGTCTTTCTTTGTTCTTGGGGGAGGCAGATCTCTGATGGATTTTATCTTAGTTGGATCTAGCTCGATACCTCTCCTGCTTACGATGAAGCCCAAAAGTTTGCCCGACGGAACTCCGAAAGCACATTTGGCTGGGTTTAGCTTCAAGTCATACTTCCTTAGCCTCTCGAAGAATTTCCTCAAGTCTTGGATGTGATTATCCTGCGTCCTGGACTTGACTATCACGTCATCCACGTACACCTCTATTTCCTGATGCATCATGTCATGGAAAATGGCAGTCATGGCCCTCATGTAAGTAGCCCCAGCATTCTTCAAACCAAATGGCATGACCCGGTAACAGTAGGTGCCCCAAGGCGTGGTGAAGGCAGTTTTCTCGGCGTCCTCTTCATCCATCAATACCTGATGATACCCAGCATAACAATCTACAAAAGACTGTATCTCGTGTTTGGCGCAATTATCAACGAGGATGTGGATGTTGGGCAGCGGGAAATTATCTTTAGGACTTGCTCTGTTCAGATCTCGGTAATCTACACATACTCGAGTTTTCCCGTCCTTCTTTGGTACGGGAACCACATTCGCCAACCATGTTGTATATTGGACTACCCGAATCACTCCCGTTTTTAGTTGTTTGGTGATCTCCTCTTTAATCTTGTCACTGACCTCAGTTTTGAACTTTCGTTGCTTTTGTTGAACTGGGGGACAGTCAGGATGAATCGGCAATTTATGAACCACTAGATCAACACCTAGACCCGGCATGTCATCATATGACCAAGCAAACACGTCTTTAAATTCAAAAAGAAGTTGAATTATCGCCTCTCGCGTTTTCTTGTCCGTGTGAATGCTTATTTTGGTCTCCCGGATTTCTTCCGGGGTTCCCAAATTTATTGGTTCAGTGTCATTCAGATTTGGCTTAGGTTTATTCTCGAAATATTCCAACTCTCGATTTATTTCCCTAAAAGCCTCTTCCACATCATATTCTGGTTCTGGGTTCATTAATTCGCAGTTAAATAGCTCATTGTGATCTGGGCGTGAAGTCCGCAAGCATGTCATATTTAAAGCCGCATTATTAGGACAAAAAAAAAAGATAAAAGGCAAAATAACAAAAAATTAGAACAAAAGAAAGAATGGGAAAGCAATGATGATTTTTTTTTATTTTCTTTGGAAAGTTGGAAAACAACAATGTTTACAACTAGGGATTCAAAACAACAAAAAGAAGAAAACATTCAAGTTATGTCCTGGAGATAACTTGTGACACAGGAAAGGTGGCAGGACAGGTCTACCCGGACTTCCGTCTAGTCGGGAATGGCGTAGCCTCCCAGTTTTGAAGTCGGGCGTTCGGCCCCATGTATAGCATCTCCGCCGTGCTTGTGCCTTCACCTGGTTGAACCATGTGGACCTCGTAGAGAATCTCTCTCATCGCCCCACATATCTCCTCGATTTCCTCAGCTGTGAAGACCTCATCATCTTCTTCTTCAACGTACCTTGGCCTGATGAAAGTTGCATATAAATCCGGCAGTGGTTGAGATAACTTCCAACCCTCATTTCTCCTTTTCTTTGCCCAATCTTCGTCTGCTGGAGTAGGTTCGAAACCTAGTCCAAAAGGTTTCTTGGTGACTGGCAAGGTAATGGGTTTTGTTATTCCTTGGAGGGTTCGTCCAAGTCCTTTCCCTGGCCTAAATCCATGCCGGATCATCTCTTTGGCTACCATAACCGAGGCGTTAGATAAGAAAGGCTGGGGGCAGGGTATTCCCTCTTCGTGCTGCTCTGCCAGTACAACCTCGAAAGCTTGATAGACCGTATGTTCGCTTCCTTCTCTTGGTTCAAGGTACGGGATGGATGGGTCCCGATAAATGGCATGCTCATCTTCCCCATGGACCACGATCTCTCGGTCTTCGTACTCGAACTTCACCATCTGGTGAAGAGTGGAAGGCACGGCTCCTGCCGCATGGATCCAAGGTCTGCCAAGGAGAAAATTGTAGGATGTGTCCATGTCGATCACCTGGAAGGTTACTCGAAATTCGACTGGTCCTATGACCAACAACAGGTCTATTTCTCCCATGGTATCTCTCTTGATGCCGTCGAAAGCTCTTACGCAGACATTGTTGGGTCGGATTCTTCCGGTCCCAATTTCCATCCTTTGTAGCATGGAAAACGGGCAAATGTCAACACCTGATCCCCCATCCAACATTACCCGCTTGACATAGTAGTCCTCACATTTAACTGTTAAATGCAAAGCCTTGTTGTGCGCTGCTCCTTCCGGGGGTAAATCATTCTTGCCGAAAGAGATTTGGTTAACGGCGAAGAATCTTTCTGTCATTCGCTCTAGTTGTTCCACCGAGGTTTCAGCTGGTACATATGCTTCATTCAGGGTTTTCAATAGGATCTTTTGATGCTCGGTCGACCTCATCAATAATGACAGCATGGATACTTGCTCAGGGTACTTGCGCAGCTGATCTATCACTTCGTAATCCGGCATTTTCATTTGTTGGAAGAACACTTCCGCTTCTTCAACACTCACGGTCTTCTTTGGCGGGAAGCGCCTTTGTGTGGCGTTGTTCAGTTCTTGGGTATTTGAATACCTTCTGATGAAAGTATTTTCTGGAAGTTCTCCCATGACCTCTTTACCTTTGTACATTACCAAAGTCTTTTGATAATTCCACGGCACTGTGGACGGGTTGGTCATTGGCTTTTGTGGCACGCGTCCGATAACCACTGGCTCATTCAGCCGAGGTGGTTGAATCGTCCCCCGGACCACATAGGCCCCTTTTGGCACGTACATAGGTTTTGTCTTTTTGATCCCGAAGTTCTGCGTCTTCTCAGCTCGACCTCGTGGTATGTAAAGAACTTCATTTTTTACAGGTACCACTTTCTTCTCTACCTTCTTTTCAGGCTTGTTCTTTATAGCCTTGACCTCTTCCCCATTTTCTGGTTTCTGGTCCATTTCGGGCCTCTTCCCCGTGTCGACAATGGCAATTATAGCTTTCAAAGCAGGATCGAACTCTTTGTCTTCACAAATCATTCCGATCAGCGGCCCATTATTGTGAGCAGGTAATGGATTGTTAGTTACGTTCGGGATTTCCTCGTCCCTTAGCACTATTTTCCCTTGCTCTATCAAATTTTCGACCACTCTTTTCAACGACCAGCAGTCATTTGTATCATGTCCCTCGGCCCCTGAATGATAGGCGCATCTGACTCCGGCTTTGTAAGAAGGTGATGTTGGGTTTTGCCTCGTTTGAGGGATTGGTTGTAAGAAACCCAACTGGACTAGCTTCGGGAACAAAGTAGAGTATTGTTCACCGATGGGCGTGAAAGTTCGCCTTCGAGGTGGCTCCTGAGGGCGAAAGTTATTCTGCGGGGGTTGTGGGTTATAGTGGTTGCGGTAAGGAGGCTGATTTCTGGGAGGTGGAGCTGGGCCTCGGTTGGCTTGTTGTGGTGGATGGTTATAAGGTTGGGCATTCATGACCATATAAGGTTGATGAGCATATGCCAAATTTGAGTGGGGGTAGTAGTGTTGTGGGGCTCTTTCCGGAAAATGGGGCCTGGGATGACGATACTCCCTTGCTTCAGAGGCTGCCATAGTCGTTTCTTCCTTCTTCTTCCCCCTTGTCGTTCCTCCGGACCCGCTTTGGACGGCCTGGGAGGTCGCCCTTATGGCTGCTTGACTCAGAATCCTACCTGTTTTCAAACCATTTTCCACCATCTCTCCAATCTTGATCGCTTCCGCGAATGGCTTACCCATGGCTGACATCATGTTTTGGAAATAGTCAGACTCTTGAGCCTGGAGAAAGGTAGTGACCATTTCCACTTCATCCATGGGAGGTTTCACTCTCGACGCCTGTTCACGCCACTTAATAGCATACTCTCTAAAGCTTTCCGAAGGTTTCTTCTTCAAATTCGACAGAGAGTTTCGGTCTGGCGCAATGTCGATGTTATACTGGAATTGTTTTACAAAATCTCTGGCGAGATCATCCCATATATGCCATCGGGACATTTCCTGATCCATATACCATTCCGAAGCTATCCCTACTAGACTTTCCCCAAAATATGCCATTAGCAGTTCTTCTTTTCCGCCGGCTCCCCGCAATTGGTTGCAGTATTTCTTAAGATGTGCAATGGGGTCACCGTGCCCATCGTATTTCTCGAACTTGGGGGTCTTGAAACCCGTTGGCAGGTGCACGTGAGGGAACATGCACAGGTCGGCGTAAGAGACGCTCTTTTGTCCGCTCAATCCTTGCATATTCTTCAAACTTTGTTCAAGGCTTCTCATTCTCTTGGCAATCTCATTTTGTTCTGCAATTCTGGGGTTCTGATCCTGTCCCGGTGCAAGCTCGCACTGAGGCGGTAGAGGATTAGTACTGGTAGCGAACCTAGTTGGTTCCATTGAGAACGATGGTGCTTGGAATGTAAAAGAGGATGAGTCAAAGCTTGGCTTGTACGTGGTAGGCTGTGCCGTAATCGGGCAAGGCGATGCAGTAAAGATGTTCATGCTTGCATCAGTGGATGACATTCGGGGATGAGGCTCAGAAGGCGATCCAGCAGAGAAGGCTGAGGTGGCTGGGTACCCGAATGGGGTAGCAGGATAATTTATGGGGACATTAGAAGTCCCACTTGACCTGGAGAATAATTCAGGGAATCCGGGGACGACACTTGGCGGCTCTTTCCCATTATTCCAGTCGTCCAGCATTTCCAACATGCGGAGCCGTAGGATTCTATTTTCCTCCGCAGTTGCGGATTCAGGTGTGAGGACGGCTGGGATTGAGCTCTCCTCAGAAACAGGGATCGTTTGCAATGGGATTTCTGAAGACATTCCCACACTTCCTTTTGACCTGGTGAAGTAAGTGTGAGTACCGCTTCTGGCCTTATCAACAGGTAGTTGAACGCTTCTCCTTGACCTCGTGAAATATGAGTGCGAGGCCAGACTTTCGCCAAACCAACCGTCTTTTCAAAAAACCCTGGAAATACTCAACGACAAACGCACGATTAATTTGTAGCAAATAACAGATAGTTAATCTCACGTTGGGCATGATGCACCTACACAGTTAAGTGGATTACTATATGTTTGCTTCGAGAGCATGCGTCATTCCGGCATTTTATTAGTTTTTTTTTTCTTCTTTTCTTTTTCTTTTTCTCTTTTGTTTTTCTTTTATGTTTTTTTTTATTTTGCAGTAAAAGAAATGCGACCGGATCCGATGAGGATTGCCTACGTATCACGATACCTACGTGAATCAGATCATTACGTAGTTCAAAAAACACAAATGATCGTAAAAGAAACAACCTCTTTATTGTTGAAAATGTTCTATTACAAACTACATTTGCAAAAGAAAAACGAACTTTGAAAATAAACCTAGATTCAAAAATAGACTAAAAATCACCCGGATGGGAAAAACAAGCAGAAGATGCTAAGATACAGATTTGACCTATGAATGCATTATGGTTTTGAAAATTGGTGTCCGCGGGGCATCGTTCGGCCTTGCCGCGGTCCTAGGCGTGAGATCCCTCTCAAGTTGCTCCAGCTCGTGCATAGTCTGCTTGACATAACCCATTACTGCTGAGAGGACGGTAACGCTGGACATGTTCTCACATCGTAGACATCGTCTGGTGATGGCATGGGCAATGGCCTTGATCCTATTTCTGGTTTGCTTCTTCTCTACGAGTAGGCGTTTTATCTGATCGCTGCATATCTTGAAGACTTGAACATCTTGTTCGTGCTGATGCTTCAGTCGCCGTACTTCCAACTTCATCTGGGCTATTGAGTCGTACCAGTATCTGCTCTCAATTTGGAAATTCTTGGCCTGATTAGCTGCTTTGATCTCAAGTGTAGCCATCTCTCTCTTCATTTTAGCAATAGTTTTCTCGTAGTCGCCTTCCAATTGATTCAGGTATCGACGATGCTTATCTGCTCTTGTATCCCACTGTGCCCTGAGCTCTGCTATGATGTTTTCAGATTTCTCCAAACCATCTTGCCATTCCCTGATTTCACCTTTTAGCCTTTTTATCAGCTGCTCGTCTGATCGACGCCTTGGTTGTTTATCCGCATCCACCCTTATCTGTTTGATCTGGGCTCTGAGCATTTCATTTTCTTGAATTAACCTGTTCCGCTCTCCTAGATCGGTAGCAACTTGCACGTTGTGTTCATATTTCAAGCTTTCCACTTGTTGCTTTAACCTGCTGATTTCGGCGCAATAGCCTCTTTCCTTTGCTAACCAATCCCACTGCCTTTGTGATGATTTGGTAAAATTTCGGATGTGGGGTCTCTTAGCCGGCCTTTCATGCTCAAATTCCCTTCTATACCATGCAAGGTAACCTGGCGCCGTCTCTCCTTTGGCTCGATCCCGCACGCAAGTATCTGATTTCAAATATTGACACTCACTCCAGATTTGGCGAATCTTTGCTTCTGGGAATTGTCCGTTAGGACTTATCTCAACTGCTTGAGCGCTAAGATCTTCCTCATGAGGTACTGTCTGGCATCTTCCGAACTGTCTCAAAACTCGGCAGGGTGCGTAAGGTTGAATGCTCTTAAGCCCCATCAGCAAGAAATGAGTTTTAGCTGCCGACATATATAAGATCTCATCAACAGGCAGCCATCCCAACGTCCATTGTATTTGGCTGGCAGTAAGAGCTTGAAAGAACGAGGTCCATGCCAGGACTCCTTTGGGCAAAATGATCTCTTTGGTTCTCGGGTAAGATTCTTCTATGCGGGTCTTTTCCGGGGGACCATGGCTTAAAATCTCGGAATGATGGCAGAGGTGCTCGGTCATCCATATCTGTAGGAGCAAGTTACAACCTTCGAAGAAATTTCCCCCAGCTTTACAAGTTGTGAGAGCCCGAAAGATGTCAGATACCACCATTGGCGCGAGAGTACTGTCACTTTGCGTGAGTAAAGTGCTGACGACCCCAGATATCTTCAAATCAATGTTTCCATCTTTCCTTGGAAATACCAGAAGGCCCAGGAACATTATCATGAACGCTACCCGTCTGTGCTCGTCCCACTTCTGACGAACTCCTTTGCTGCACAGTTTGTTGATTGGATTATTGAATCCCCCTCATGACCGTACCTATCATATATGAAGCATGGAGTACAAAATCCGGCTGCCAGATCCGGGTTGTGGACTGTTCTAGGTATCTTCAATGAATCTAGGAACCGATGTACCGTGACGACTCTTGGGGCGACCAAGTATTTTTCCCTCAAGGGAAGTTCAGTATTCCCGATGTATCCGGCCATTTCTTCCAAAGTCGGGGTGAGTTCAAAATCAGAGAAATGGAAAACATTGTGCGCCGGGTCCCAATAGGTAACCAAAGCTCTTATGATATCTCCCCGAGGCTGGATTTCCAACAAACCCACAAGACCTTTCAGATATTTCTTAACCTCATTTTGTCCTTCAACACCTAGATCATTCCACCATAGTCGTAACTTGACAGGGATTTTGGTCATTATTGAAAAATGTTCATTTTGCATCGTGCTCATCCTGCACATTTATTAAGGTGATTTTAACAAAAATGACTGACTCAAAATATTTTACAGAGGGGATCAAGTTTTGAACACGGCCTTTAAACACTTCGGGGACGAAGATTTTAAGGCTGTGTGGGTCCACCGGATAAAAAATGCTAAATAAGACCCAAAGGTGGCTGTTTACGCAAAGTCAGCCTTCCGGCGCCCCTTTCGGGAACATTCGGCTATTTATGACAAAACAGCGTCACCCGATTTATTTACGACTCTTTTTTTTTTTTAAGGTTTGAAACGCATTTTTTTTTTATTTTTATTTACTTATTGATTTTGTCTATTTTAGCAAAAATGGGGGTTGAACCCGACGAGGGTTGCCTACGTATCTCACATCCGGTGAGAATCAAACCGGCGTAGTTCGGGCCATTGTGAATAGAGAAAATCAAATAAACCCAAAAATCAAGAATACGTATTTTTATTATTTTTTTTTGAAAAGAGATAAAGATTAAAGAAAATATTTATTACTAATTATTTTTTATTTTTGAAAATATTTGGACTATTAGTCTGAATTTATAAAAGGGGTACTACAAAAGAAACAACGTTTTTTTTTTAATTATGAATTTCTGTTTTTTTTTCTTTACTTTTAAATAAATACCTTCTTTTTTTTCTTTTTTTTTATTTTGGAAATGATGAAAAGAAAATTTTTGTATATATTTTTTTTTTAATAATTCAAACTAAGAAAACAAATTTTGCTTTTATTCTTCTTTTAGAAAAATTCCGGCAAGGTTTTGACACTACTTGGACATTGGTTTTATTTTTCCAAAATAAGTAATTATCTCCCTACGCTGCTATTTTCCTCTTTTTTTTAGAAACCGGTCAGCATGCGGAACCGAAGCAAATAAATGCGCAAAACAAATAGGATGCAGCAGGGTGGTCTTTTCATTTCAGGTTGTCTGTCCTAGACGGACCCAACCCCTGTGTTAAGTCCCCTAAGTCAAATGCAACATGATGCAAATAAGCGTTCCTACTAGGGATCCGGCATGAAGTCAAGTTATTCTAGGTTCGTAACATGGGTATTTGTTCTAGACTGTGTACCCGAGCGGACAACTCGAGTCGAGGAGGGGGCTACGTACCGGGGACCCGCGAGATCTTCCGGCTTTGTAACTTGTCCGACCTCTTTCTTATTTCAGGTATTGACATTAACAGAATAGGGAGTCTCGACCAGCGAGCTTCTCCCCGGAAGTAAGAAGAGAAGGGTTTCGGCACAGTTTATATACAGTTCGGATAATATCAAAGCGGTAAAAGACAACATTTAGCACGTTATGCAAAAACATGTAATAAAGGTCAGATAATAAAGCCAAATATAACAATTATTCTAAGCTCGAATTCTTGAACCCTGAACCAGTGGTTCTGGGTAATAAATCCCCAGCGGAGTCGCCAGAGCTGTCACACCTCCTTTTTGCGCGCCCGCCCCGAAGGATAAATGCGCGAGAGGAGTTTTTCCAATTTAAGTGACAATATTCGAAATGAGATTATTTATTTAATTCAGAGTCGCCACTTGGGAAAGGTTTGGCTTTTGGTGTCCCAAGTCACCGATTTATCTTGAATCCCAAATCGAGGAAATTTTCGACTTTTCCAAATGAAGTCTGCGAACCAGAAATTCTAAGTAAGGAATTCTGTTGACCCGAGGGAAGGTGTTAGGCACCCTCGAATCCCGTGGTTCTAGCACGGTCGCTTAAATTGTTATAATGGCTAAATATCTGATTTAAATACATGTTATGACTTACGTGCTTTTATTAAGTTTAAACCGCTTTTATCATTATCACTTATTTTTATAGAATTGCAACGTCGTGAAAATGCATCTCGAACCACGTCACAATCAATGCGCCCGTGATCGTCAACACATTTGGACTTCGTTGAGATTTGGATTTGGGTCACATCAATGTGCACCCGAATTTAAGAATATGATTTAATTAAGCCGCGCCTAAAGAGTCTAACGCGTTATTTTTTTTTTTGAGAAGGCCATGAGATTCACTAAACGGCCTAGCCCGAATTCTAAATATTATGATTAGTTGTTGAGGGCCCCGCAATTTGTATTTTTATTTGGCGAGGCTCGTCTTATTATTTACGAGAGATATCCTAAAGTGGCTACATTTTCTATTATGTTTGTCTCTAAAATAAAAAAATAAAAAAAAAGGAAAAAAGGTGCGTGCTAATTTTCTTAATCAAATCCGGATTTCCTGTCAATCATTTGATTCATTTGGTGAATTGTTTGCAAGATGAAAAATGCAGTATTTCGTGGACCCTGTCTTTGATTTTAATGAAAATGACATACAGGCTGGTGAAACGCTACATACTCCGAACATTTCTTGAGTTGAATTTAGCTAAACTTACTTAGGCAAGATTAAAGGGAATTAACTACTAGGCATTGTTACTAATGGGATTTGAATGTGATCTTATGTACTACCTAACGAGACACAGCAAAAGGACTAAAATAAAACAAGGCAGCATAGTATAAGTTTGGAGTATCTATACCCCGTATTAACAAAACAACTACAAACTAAACATGAAGGACTAAGCTCAGATGAGTGTTAGTTAACATACACTTTCGTACTGTTGAATTGTAAACTAACAACTACACAGGCCCATTAACATACCACAAATATTACAACAAATAACTTTGAACTTCTTCAACCCTTTTTCATTTCATGCTTTCAAACTTTCGGTTACACCAATATGGGGACTTGAAATGTGTACCTGGAAATACTGGAAATACTGAAAATGCAAAGGAGAAGGAGAAGAAGGTAGGGAAATCAGCAGCAGCAAGAAACAAAACTAGCAGTAGCAGCAGGACAGAAATGCAGCAGCAACAGGAAACAGAATAGCAGCAGCAAGAATCAGAGTAACAGCAGCAATCAGAACAGCACAACAGAAAGGATTCTGTTGCGAGGTGGAACTAGAGTTGAAGAGGAAACAGCCAAATGAAATAGCACACAGTGTGATGGCAACAAAACTCCAGACAATCCAATTCCGGGATATACCAAATGCAACAAAACACTAACAATAATCTCGATTGAAACTTAGAAGAAGCAACACTGCCTAACGTATTGACAACAGATGAACTTCAGACAAACAAGACCAAGTTTCTGATTTCCTAATCTGTTTTATCTCTTTCTTGCTCTCTTTCTATTTCTGTATCTATGTGTATCTATCGGATCTCTTCTTTTTCTTTCCTCCTCTCTTCTGTGTATCTCTATGTCTGTATGTATATATATCTGTATGTATTTCAACTCTCTCTTTTTCTTCTATCTTCTCTATCTGTGTCTCTCTATCTGCCCTCCCTATTATCAGATGCCTCCCAGTGTGTGTATTTTTCCCCTCTCTTAGGTCTGTATCCCTCTGTCTATCTCTCATCCCCCCTTTTGAACTGATGGAAGTGCCCCCTTTATTGAGCCCCAAATCATCCCTTTTTACAGCCTGTTTAGACCATTCGAACACCCTCCCATGTGCTTTCACATTTTCAGATTCCAATTAGTTATTTAAGTATTAACCCCCATCAACATTCCCTGGCAGACTTATCCTTTTAAAAGGCTTAATACTTCTTAAACTAAAGCAAGGTATGGGAAGTAGAATATATCTGACAGCATATGCTGTCAAACCATTTTTAAATCAAAAGCTCTTTTACGCAGGAAACAGGCTGTGCACAATGCACATGCTGTGCACAAGTGCACATGCCATCAACTCAGATTTCAATTACAGACCAAGCCTTAGGTTTCTGAAATCATATTAACAACTATAAGTAATTGAACTTGGTTCTTAATTGATTCAGGCAATGTTCAACAGAAGCAAATCGATTTATTTTTGTTCAGACAGTTGAAACTAATTGACGACATATGTCGACTCGACTATATTAGTTATAACACATACAATCGTAGCCAAAAATCCGACATTTAACAGTATCACACAAGGTTCGCATTATATTGACTGAGCAGAATTGTGCTTCGAGGAATCAGTTAATCAGTACAAATTTGGAATTCAACTAATTGCACAACAAATACCTACGTACACATTATCAGAACAAGTAGAAGAAGATACTCAACCAAACAGCAAAAAGTTCAGGCAAAATGGACAGGGCATAGTTGATAAAATTCGGGGACACAAACAAAACATGAACAGACCTTCACCATAAATCAGATGGACCAAAACAAATAAAGAAAAAGAAAGAACTCACCTTAAACCTTGAAAAATCAAAACCTTAACTCGGACTTGGTCAGGCCTTTCTTAAGGCTGAACGGACTTTAATCGAAGTGTTTCTCAGATGAGAAACACTTTGATTAAAGTCCATTAGACCTTAATCTCTTCGGTTGAACGGATATGGACCAGTGACGAAGAATCACAAAGTTCCAAAACTCAGATCTGGGATTCATGCTTCCCTGATCAGATTCGGACCAAACCAAGCATGGTTTGGTCACGAGGGGGTCTGGTGTGAAACTGGGGTTAAACCGTGTAGATCGAGTTTTGACTCGAATCTTCAAATGAAGATTTGAGAAGGTGGGAAGGGATTCGAACTACATGGTTAACAGATCCGTGTTCCGGATGGCAAGGGGGTTCTATAATGTTGAGGGTGGGGTCACCGGCGTTCATGCCGCCGGGTTTCTGGTGAAGGGAGATAGGGGCGGCTAGGGTTTGAGGGGAAGGGTCTGTGGAGACGAAGGCTGGGGTATTGGATAGGGGGCAGGGTATGTTAAAGGCTTATATATGGAATGGGTGGGTTGATCTCAACCGTTAGATCAATCTAGATCTACGGTCTGGATCTGAGGGCTTAAGTAGAACGGTGTCGTTTCGAGGGTAAAGGGTTTGGGTTGGTCCGGGTGGAAACGGGTCGGGGCCATTAGTGGGTTATGGGGAGGTGATCTTGGCCGTTGATCAATCTGAGATCAACGGCCCAGATCACACTGGATTAAAACGGCGTCGTTTAGACACCCTGGGTATCAGCTGGACTGGACCGGGCAGGCCTGGTTTGGGCATTGTTTGTTTGGGCCAATTTTAATAAATTGGCCCAATCCGGAAGAAGAAAATTATTTCTTTTTTTATTATTATTTTAAAAACAAAACTAAGCAAAAAAAATCAAATTAAAAATTGAATACACACTCAATACAATTATTTGCACACACACTAAAATATTTCAAAACAGGTAAAATCAAACAAATCAAAATCACGGGCGAAGGTGCCTATTTATGATTTTCTATTTAACGACCAGATTACGTTTCGAATTACGCATGACACACACATTTTTTGTATTTTGTTTTAAATAAATAAATAAAAATAAAAACGGGCAAAAGTCACAAATAAATCAACAAAGTGCCGTACAGAAATCCAAAAATTGTGCAGCAGGACCAATTTTTATTCTTTTGGAGCGATTGTCGCGCAAAAACAAAAATCACGTGCTCACAGTTATACTAGTCGTGTTTTAAAGACATAAGTGTAGGGTTTAAAATGTTGAAATGTATGTATTAAAGTGCTTAGGGAGGTGTAGTCACTATTATATCTAAATGTATCTTACCCGTCCCACAGCCTATATTACAAATAGTTAAAGTCCTACTTGATCCTTGACTGAATGAGCTCAATTAGTAGAGTAGTACACTATGGGCAAGCCCATGGTTCATCTTTTGTGGCATATGAATGTTATTTCTGAGAGTGCGTAAATTCTTTCTATCTTGAGTTCCTAATTTTTCTTAAACTTTATTGTGTGCGGAACTACTCTTTTTTGTCGTGTGAGGGCACTTGATTCATGAAAGAAAGGTAATGTCATTGATCTCTATGTTAGAGTAAATGAGTGGGCTGTGAAAAATGTGTGGTACTTGTGAGTCAAATCTTGAGGCGAAGATGCTATACTATTGTGCTTAGTCTATTTTAAATATTTTTGGTACGAAGAGTTAGGAGAATTGTTTAAAAAGGCTGTGTCTATATAAAGTGTAGTTTGATTGCACGAGGACGAGCAACGGTTTCAAAAACTTGTTGCGGCCAAATGCACACGCAAGTATACGCGGTCGTCAAGTAATAAAGTGACTAAAAGTCGGATGTCGAACCTACGATGAATTGTCATTAACTATTAACTAAATTAGACTATCTTAACTATCTGAACAAGAATTAAAACTAGAAGTATTTGATTCTAAACTAGTTGAAATACATAAAAATAAATAATGAACTTTGAACAGAGGAAGAACAGATTTTTATATTATCAATATGATGAAAACGATCTAGGGTTATGGACTATCTAACATTCCTATTGTATTCTTCAATTGAAATGGCTAACTAATTTATCTAGCTTATTGGTTGACAAGATTAATATCTCTCATAAGAATCTGTCGAGTTCTTACTCGCCTATTCAAACTAACCTAATGCCTATATGTCTATGGAATTAGAGTTACCAAGAACGCATTTATAATTCCTGTATATCAACCAAGCAAGACAATTAGGTATATGTCTATCCTAACTGCGAATCGGTTCCCCGATGCTCGGGTTCAAGAACTTGCTCTACTCAATCCTATATGCAATCTAGAATTCCCACTTTCGAGTTCAATTCTAGATTCGTAGATAGTATTCAATTGGTGATCAAGCAATCAAATAATTAAGTGCATGGTTGAATAAATAAACTAATACGATAAATCAAGAAAGCAAAATCAATATCCGAATAACAATAGTCATGAAATAACCACAACCCTAGAACATGAAGTTTAGCTCCACATAGACATGGTAGCCAAACAATAAATCATACAAAGACACATAAAAATTACAAAGTTTGATAGAAGAAAAAATGAAACCCGGCCTCCATGGCGACTTTGTGCTCTCCCTAGGTCAAAAGTTTGTCCAAAGTCCTCAAAATAACGTTTTTACAAGTATTTATACTAAGTAGGGTCGGGCCCAGACGAAAACAACTTCTCCCGTGCGAAATAGGACTATGGCTCTGGAAAATTTGCACAGGCGCGCCGCATGGGGCGATGCGCCACGCGGTGTGCTTGTGGGGAACTTCAGAGAGCATGCAATTTGAGGGAAACATCAATTTACACACCTGCGGCGCGCTACGTGGCACGACTATAGAAATTTGGAAAAAATGTAAAACATAAAAGTTGCAGCACTTTTAAATAGCTTTCCAATGATATATTATGGAGCCCAAACAGATTTCTGAGTGAAAAGTTATGTGCCTTTTACTGGATAATGCGCAGTATGCCTGCTCGATTCTTCGTTTCATTCTTAAAGTGCACTATCATCCGTTGATCCCCGAACACAATCCCAACTTAATCCTTTGGGCTTTTACTCGGACTTCAAAACTACAGAATAACTTGAATTCATTCCATAATATCTACATAGATCGGAATCACTCCCACAAGGCATAAAATACATATTTAATGCAAAACACTAGCGATTAAAGCTCAAACTCAATTAAAGTACAATAAATTAGAGTATAATAAACGACTAAAATACGTAATTATAGCCTATCATGAAAAGGTGGCTTAAAAGTTGCTCTAGGCAATTTGCTCAAATCTCATGTATGGCATTCTTGAACTTTTTAAATTCCTCCTATTAGAATTTTTAGCTCTAGGCTAAGATAACGCGATGACATAATTTCCCCATCTAAATTTACAATTTTCTCAGATTATTTTTTCCACTGCAACTTCAAATACTTTTTAAATTAAACTCAAATATTGTCCAAACAACAACTTATATCAAAGAGAACATTTATGAAAAGTAAATAATAAGTTATGGAAAAGTACAGAATCAGACAGGGGCAGAACAATAATGCAAATACTTTGGGGGGCCCGATCAGCATAAACGTAAAGTTAGCAGGAAAAAATTATTAATACTACTATTTCTTCGTTGAAATTAAGAAGAGACAACGGCTAGTAAATCAAACGGTAACCTTCAACGGTCGAATTATTCAAAAAATACTCTCTGTAAAATCAAACCCTCTCTTCTCTTTTCCATCTTCAAATTCTCCCTCCATTTACTGTCTTCATATCTCAAAACTCCTTCCTTTCCACATAATCTCTGCAAATTCGTCAGCAAATTTTCAGGTACTCGTAGAAGCAAAGAGAAACGAATTTATTCTATACTCGATAAGTACCAATAATACGAGCTGAAGATGGTGCAAGAGATGTGGAATGGACCCCCTGGTTTCAGACCCACAAAATCGGCTCCATCTTCACCAGCTAAACCTCTTGGAATTTCCAAGATTCGTTCGGAATCCTTCCATATTATTCCCAAAGTACCTGTTGGTGACACCCCTTATGTCAGAGCCAAAAATGTCCAAGTAAGCTTCTTTTACAATCTTAAAAATTGTGAGAAAGAGTGAAAAAGTTTTAATTTTCAACTACATTTGGTAATCAACTTCTAGTTGAAGCAATTAGTATAGTCAATGGCAGATGCCAGAAAATCCAGGATTTAAATTTAATCGGTTCAATGTTTATGTTGATTTCTTTCATATTGTTTTTAGCCAGCCAAGGGTCTATCGGAGGGTAGGGGTAAGGTCTGAGTACGCACTACCCTTCACTATGTTTGTTGTTGTTGGGTTCAATGTTTATATTCTCGCGGTTGAATCACTACTAAAATTATGGGTTTGCAACTTAGTATTTGTTGAAATTTAATGATATTTTACCTAGATATTTATGTTCCGAATAATCGGTTTAGTTGAACTCGTTGGAATGACATTGCATCCACCGGCTGTAGTATTTGGAGTAGCGGGTGTAGCTGCAACTACTTTATTCGACTCGAATTGCATATATGATGGAGCAAATTTTGTTTTCAAGAGTATCTTTTTATACTAACTTCGGTCCTATTGATGTAAAATCGTAGCGAATGCAATAGCATTAGTCTTGAATTTACCTAGAGTGTGGCTTCTATTTAGCAATACAAATATATGAAAAGCTCATTGGTAAAGCTCCATTTTTGAGACAAAATTTGTTAAAATTTTTGTTGTTTTTACTAGTTGATGTTTTCATTAATCGCTGAATTGTTTTATTGTATGATCTCAGTTGGTGGAAAAGGATCCAGAAAGGGCAATTCCATTGTTTTGGGCAGCAATAAATGCAGGAGATAGAGTGGATAGTGCACTCAAAGATATGGCTATTGTAATGAAGCAACAAAATAGAGCTGAAGAAGCCATTGAAGCAATTAAATCGTTGCGAAGTCGATGCTCGGACCAAGCACAAGAAGCTCTTGACAATATCCTACTAGACCTATACAAGGTCTAATATAATCCTCAAAGTTTACAAGAATATTTGCACTTAATTTCCTTTTATTCTATGTAAGAGTCTTACCTAGGAGTAAGTAAGGTCTACGTACACACTACCCTTTAGGGATTACACTAGTTTTGTTGTTGTTGTTGTTGTTAACAAGCTATAATGTTGATATTCTATAGAGATGTGGGAGATTGAGTGATCAAACAACATTGTTGAGGCATAAGTTGTACTTGATTCAACAAGGCATGGCTTTTAATGGAAGGCGAACCAAGACGGCGAGATCACTGGGGAAAAAGTTTCAGGTTTCTGTGGAGCAAGAAGCAACTAGATTACTGGTAAATGATTGTACTTCTTCGGTTTCATTTTATATAATAGTGTTTGACATGTCACCAAGTTTAAGATATACTTTTGAAATGTACCAAAGTACACTTAGAACCTTAATGATGGATAAGCAAAAATAATTTGGGATAAAAATTTAGTACGATAGCGGTTCCATTCTTGCTCTTCCTATTCCATACCATAAACAAACACCTTTGATTCATCGACATTGGTGTTAGAGGCTCTACCCCCACCCACCAGCCCTTTATGGAGTTAGCGGACCAAGAGAAAAAATTCCCCGATTAATCCCAGGATAAGTTATCCCATGATAAAGCAGTAAAGTCGATAATTCCAAAATTAATAAAATAAACCAAACAGTCAATAAGAAATAATATCAGAATAACTAATCCCAGCATAACTTGTCTTCAAACCAAACGACCCCTAAATGTGAAAGGTGTTACTCCTATTATTTCTAGAATGGTGGTCTAAAAAAGAAAAAAGTCGTCATAGATTACCGGTAAATGATACTTCTTTGATTTTTATTTTATATGACATTGCTTGACTTGCCACGGAGTTTAAGAATGACATTGACACAAAGCAAAATACTCTTAGAACCTTGAATGTGAAAGGTGTTTGTTACTCCTATTCTTTCTGGAACGGTCTAAAAGGAGAAGAAGAGTCATAGAAAAGGGAACGACGAGAGTATAGTTCTAATACTTTTGTAATGACGAGAGCATAATATAAATCATTTAACATCAAGAAGTTTTTTCTATCATTTCAGGGAAATTTAGGGTGGGCATTGATGCAACAAAACAACTACATTGAAGCTGAGGATGCTTATAGGAGAGCACTAGTGATTGCACCAGACAATAACAAGATGTGCAATTTAGGCATATGTTTGATGAAACAAGGAAGAGTTAAAGAGGCAAAAGATACACTTAAGAGGGTGAAACCAGCAGTTACAGACGGCCCGAGAGGCGTTGATTCGCACCTCAAGGCCTACGAGAGAGCACAACAAATGCTCCGCGACCTCGAATCAGTGCTATTGAATAATAAAGGTGGCACTATGCTTGAACAAAGCAGGCTTTTTGATGCATTCTTGGGCTCTTCTGCAATTTGGCAACCTCAACCTTGCAAAGAACAAAACACATTTACTAACACCAGCTCATCCAAATATGCTGATGAGAACATGAATTCTAACATTATAGCAAACCACATTGTTTCTACAAAGAGTATGCAACCAACAGTTTCAAGCGAAAACTTATTAAACAAGTGTGCTCCACCATTTTATACATCCAAGATTGTGAATGAGCCGACAAGTACTCTGTTGCCCGAAAATCTTAAGAGAACAAGATCCGGAAATGCAGCTCATCCCATGAGAATTAACATGAAGGAGTCTAAAGGGACAGTCATAGAACAAGAAAATATGGCGCGAAAGCAGTCAAATTCGAAGGAGAAAGTAGAGGATAGATGGGCAGAGTTGTTGCCGGATAGCAAGGATTTTGAGCAAGCGATAATTGCTGCTGCTTTGAATTCAAGTGATGAAATATTGAAGCCAGAAGAAGGAGGATGCAAAGATTCTGGAATTCTTCCAAGGAAAATTGACAAAAGATTGAAAGTTTTCCAAGATATTACCCTATCTTTGAGTCCAAGAGCCTAACACTATTGACTTTTTTAACTTTCTTTAATCTAATTTCTACTTTAAATTATTATCATAATTCATTCTTAGGTTGGAGAAAAACTTCTTCTCCTTTACTCCTGCATATCCTCAAGTAGGAGAATAGTATGCAGATTTCAAGAAATTTTCCAAATAAATACGTTCTCTTCTCTTTTAATGCTGAGTTTCTGTTTCATGAAGTGTAACTTGGCTCCCAAGTAGCAATGTAGAATGTGATATATTATCTGTCTTTTAAGGTTTTAAGTAAAGAAAAGTAATAAATGATTTATTGTTTGTGTAATCAAATATTTTGAAACAAATTCAGTTTGCCATAACGACTAATATTAAAACTAGAGGAATACATTTTTGCAAGTTAGCACAATGATTTCAGCGACTTATAGTTCAAATATGTTGCTCGGACTCTCCGAAAGTATCGATAGGTGCGTGTCGGATCCTCCAAAAATAGTGTATTTTGGATGATCCAATATGGATGCGGCAAGTTTTTGGAGAATACGCGCAACATAAGTTCAAATTCTCCACCCTTTGGGAGAGTTCTAATATTCAAATCTACCTAAAAGCATGTTTTTAACCCGATTGAAGCATATTTGCAAATCCAACAAAATAATACTAATGAAAGATTTAGACATACACACTATCATCACATTTGTACGATAACTAAAAATTGTCACTATCCATCCAATTGATGTTGGAATTTTTATGACTAATTTTCACTTGAATTATTGTTGATTTCCTCCCGTCTGTCAAATTTTGTATTCATGAGTGTGAGAAGAAGAGAAATACGCATGCAAGAGAAGAGAGGATTAGAAATATCCAGAAACTTTCATTCTTAACTAACTGATACAAAAGTGAGTGTTCAGTTGTTTTATACTTGACTACTAACTCCAACTAACAAAACTAACTCTAGTTACAAAGTACACTAATTACAAAGTACACTAACTCTAGTTAAGTTAAGTTATATCCTTTACACCCCCCTCAAGTTAGGAGGTATGAAGATATTCTTCATTCCTAGCTTGGAAACCAAATAGTCATGTTGTGCCCGGCCAAGTCCCTTAGTGAGAATGTCAGCCTGTTGTTCTGTTGAAGAAAGATAGAAAGTCTTGACAAGGCCTAGCTTGATCTTCTCACGGGTGAAATGACAATCAATGTCGACATGTTTGGTGCGCTCATGAAATACGGGGTTGGCAGCTATTTGAATCGCTGATTTGCTATCACAGTAGAGAGGAACAGGGACCTGAACTACCACACCCAATTCTGCAAACAGACCCAAAAGCCAAACAACTTCTGCTACAGTGGAAGTTAAACTTCTATACTCTGCTTCAGCAGAACTACGAGAGATGGTCGTTTGCTTCTTAGACTTCCAAGAAATGACGGAGTCTCCAAATTTGACCATGTAACCAGTGACCGACTTTCTAGTATTTGGGCATGACGCCCAATCAGCATCACAGAATGCAGATAAAGACTCTGAATAGTCAGCCTTCAATAACACCCCCAAACCATGGCAAGACTTGAGATATTTCGCCACACGCAATGCAGCCTCCATATGTGAAGCTTTTGGAGAGCGCATAAATTGACTTAGGCTTTGTACAGCGAAAGAAATATCTGGCCTAGTAGCAGTAAGATATAGCAGTATCCCGAGCAGTCGTTGATATGGTTCGGGATCAGGCAAAACTTTATCTGTAGTGTCCCCCACATGTGCATCAAATTCAATTGTTGTCAACTTCAGATTAGAACCTGATAAACCTGTGTCTGCAATCAAATCAATAGTATATTTTCTTTGGTGCATGAGTATGCCTTCTTTGCTTCTAGCAAACTCAATTCCCAAGAAGAAACGAAGTTCACCTAGATCCTTAATCTTGAACGTGTGCTGGAGAGTAGACTTAGTGTGCTGAATCAACTGAATATCATCACCTGTGATAAGAATGTCATCGACATACACCAATACAACCACTATTCTTCCACCAGATTTCTTAGTGAATAAAGAATAGTCAAGATGACTTTGAGTAAAACCAGAATCAATTAGTGCAGTAGACAGTTTCAAATTCCATTGTCTAGATGCCTGTTTAAGGCCATAAAGTGACTTGTGTAGTTTGCATACTAGAGACTTATCCCCTGAGCTGCTAAACCCTTGTGGTATTTTCATGTATACTTCTTGCTCCAAATCCCCTTGCAAGAAAGCATTATAAACGTCCATTTGAAAAATTTTCCACTGCCAAGGAGAGCACACTTCTGACCATTACCATTTTTACCACCGGAAAGAAAGTCTCTTGATAGTCTAATCCTTCCTGTTGGTTAAATCCCTTAGCTACAAGTCTAGCCTTAAATCTCTCAATATCACCATTTGCTTTGTATTTTATCTTGTAGACCCATTTACAACCTATTGCTTTCTTTTCTTTGGGCAAAGGCATAATCTCCCATGTCTCATTATGTTCTAACGCCTTGATTTCAGTCTTCATAGCAGTCACCCATCTGTCATCCTTAGCAGCAGCAGAATATGAGCTTGGCTCCACCTCTATGGTGATATTTGACAGAAAACTTTGATATTATGATGAAACATTTGAATAGCTTATGAAGTCGGATATGGGGTATTTGCAGTTATGAGCTCCTGTACCCTTCCTAGTGAGGACATAATCTTGAAGCCAAACAGGTGGCTTTGATATCCTAGTGGTTTTTCTAACTGATTCTTGAGTGGTAATGACTGGCAATGGAGGTGAAGAACCAGCAGCTGACCGTGTCTGTGTTTCAAGACTTGGACTCGCATTGGTAGTGGTAACCTGCTCTTGCACCATTTCCTCACTTCCCTGCTCAGTAGAAGCAGTCATAGGAGGACTGCTTGTACGCCTTTGCTCAACATTATTATGAACATAAGTATAGCTGGGAGTTGTTCCATGTTCTGGTGCACCCTTCTCAATTTCATATCGTGGGACAACAGGAGTATCAAGAAACAACTGCTCAGATGTATGAGATGATGCCTCAAATGGAAACACATCTTCATGAAAAGTGACATCGCGACTCACAAAGTGAACTCCATTTTCCAGATTCAACAATTTGTATCCCTTTTGCTGTCGTGCATATCCAAGTAACATAAACTGGCTCTAGGGCCAAATTTGTCTGCAATAGTCAAGTCGGTAGCAAAGCATAAGCAGCCTATGACTCTCAAATGGCTCAAATTAGCCTGCTTGTGAAATAACATTTCATGAGGACTTTTATTTTGTAGCACTGTAGATGGCACTCTATTAATTATGTAAACAACAGCTTCAATACAGTGGCCCCAAAATATAGCTGGTAAGTGTCCTTGAAATCTAATAGATCTGGCAGTCTCTAGAATGTGACGATGCCTCCGTTCAACCATTCCATTTTGCTGTAGAGTATAAGGGCAAGAGCTTTGATGTAGCATTCCCTGTGATTGGAAAAGTTATTTGCAAGTGCTATTGAAAAATTCTCCACCATTATCTGATCTAAACATCTTAATCTTCTTATTAAACTGTGTGTGAACCATGACAATGAAGTCTCTGAGCAATATAGGGACATCTGATTTAAACTTCATTAGAAATATCCAAGTCCATCTAGTACAATCATCTACTAGTGTAAGAAAAAATCTCATTCCACCTATAGTAGCTGTCTCATAGGGACCCCATACATCCATATGAATCAGTTCAAAACTCTCTAGACACCTACTGGAACTACTGGGAAATGTGAGTCTTGTTTGCCTGGCAAGAGGGCAAACTTCACATTTGTACTGCAAATCTGTATGGAAACTTGAGCTGTCTTTGAGACTAGAAATCTTCTTCAATACTGCTACAGGTACATGCCCCATTCTCTTGTGCCATAAAATTGCAGAATGTCCTCTGTGACTTCCTGTTGTTGCTGCAAAGGATTGTGGACTCCCCTGCATCTTATTCTTTGATACTAAATGTAAATGGTACAGCCCCTCTAGCTCCCTACCAATCTCCTTCACCTTCCCAGACAAGAGATCCTGAAACACAAAAACTGTTGGAAAGAATGTTGCACTACAACTCAGTTCTTTTGTCAACTTGGACACTGACAAAAGATTGAATCTGAATGCAGGCACGCATAGCACATTCTTAAGCACATCACCTCCTGTGAGTTGATGACTGCCCACATGAGTAACTGCTATAGAATCACCAGTTGGTAATTGAACTTGCCCTGCATTATCTGTTAGCAAGTTATTATTCAATAAATCCTTATCACCAGTCATGTGATTAGTAGCACCGGTATCTACAATCCATTTAGAACTCTTTGCCTTAGTGCAAATGTAATTACCTGCCATGTTTGCAAAAGCACCATAGTTACCTGTCATATTTGCATTGACGATGTTGTCATTTACATTGTTCTTTTGCAGCAAATGCAGAATCTGTGTATACTGTTCATGAGTAAACACTTGAGGAGATACAACTGAACTATTCCCCTGCCAAGTACCTCCCTGTGTACCAGTTGCCGCAGGTGCTACATTATGATGGAATTGTGATCCAACTCCTTCTACAAACTGCGATCCAACTCCTTCAACTTGCACCGCGTTGGCTCTACGTTTCCCTTTAAACTCGGAGGGATATCCCACAATTTTATAACAGGTTTCCCTTACATGTCCTGGCTTATTACAGAAGTCACATTTCATCAATTTGTAACATTGATCTTTTGTGTGTCCTTTTAGGTGGCAGTGATCACATTGTAAACTGTAATTTTTCTTTGATTTTTGACTCGACTATGCAATGAACGTTGCTGTGGGATTTATAGTATTACCACCCCCATAGTTAGTTCCAGAAATTATTTTTCTACTCTCAGCTTGAACTACCATGGCATATGCTTGATTAATACTAGGCACATTTGGCATCATCAATATCTGCCCTCTAGCTTGCTCGTATGTGTCATCCAGGCCCATTAAAAATTGCAGTAGACGCTGAAATTCAATTTGTTCTACATAATCCTTTACAGGTGGTGGTGGCAGTATAGAATCATATTCTGCCCATAGGTCTTTAAGCTTGGTGAAGTAAGTGGAGACTGATAAAATACCTTGAGTTAATGTGAAGATCTCCTTATGCAGGTAAAATAGTCGTGAGGCATTCACCTTGTCAAAACGTTCTTTGAGCTCTGCCCAAATGGTTTGGGCATTTGACGAGAAAAGTACTCCAGTCATAAGGTCCTTGCTAACGTTGCTCATTAGCCAGGAAGTCACTATCGCATTGCATCGATCCCTCTGCTTAGCCAAATCTGCACCAAAGTCACTCTTGCTTGTTGTGCCGTCCGCGAGACACAGTTTGTTTTTGCCTAACAATGCAATTTTCATCGCTCTGCACCAGATTGTGTAATTCTCCATTTCTGTCAACAATAAACCCACATTTATAGAGCCAGGTCCATCGGAAGGGGTGCAAATATAGTGGATGACTGTGATCGAGAGCCACCACACCACCAGCTCCACCACCTGAAGTGCCGCTGTTCGAATTTTCTAGGATCATCATAGTCGATGAGGTTACAGATGCAAATTGAACTAAATTTGTGTAGTTTCACCTCAATTTCTGAAGAAATTGCCAAAATTAGGGTTCCACGATATCTCAAAATGCTGATTAACAGATGAAAATTAGAAGAAATTGTGCAAATTCTCTCGATTTCTCTTCAAATTGCACGGGAAAATCCCTAGAATCGCACAAAGATCTGCTCTGATACCATGTCAAATTTTGTATTCATGAGTGTGAGAAGAAGTGAAATACGCATGCAAGAGAAGAGAGGATTGGAAATATCTAGAAACTTTCATTCTTATCTAACTGATACAAAAGTGAGTCTTCAGTTGTTTTATACTAGACTACTAACTCCAACTAACAAAACTAACTCTAGTTACAAAGTACACTAAATCTAGTTAAGTTAAGTTATATCCTTTACACAATCTACCACGCACTCTCATAAAATACTTGCTCACACCCAATAGTTACATTAGATTAAACAATTTTAATTATAACAATCACAAATGAAACTAAGAATACATATGAATTAATTAGGTTTAGTCGAAGAAGTTTATATACGTATGACGAATGTCTTCATTTGTTTGAAGCTTATAGTCTAGTGGTATCAGTAAGAGTCGATTTCATAAAATTGATGAGAGTTTAATTCTCGTTGATTCCACCCACTCGACCATAGTTGCCAACCAAAATTAAGCCAATAATACGTTGGCATATAATATGTTTTTAGTATAAGCAAAAAAATATTGCAGTGAACATGTAAGAGATATATGTAAGAGTATAAGCAAAAAATATTGCAGCGAACATGATAATTTTTGTCTCACAAAAATATTTAAGAAATTTGCTACTCCTGAATATTTCATCAATCAATAATATGTCTGTTCAACATTTTATCTTGTTAATCACTTCAATTCAAATTGAAGAGATCTATATATACATTGAGCAGTACATGTAGTTGAATTGTTTGCCTAAGGTGTAACCCCAATCCCCCAAAAACTCCAACTTGCCCGATCATGATTAAGTACTACAAATCAATTTTTGTTTTCTATTTATCCTTTTGAAATCTGAAATTCATTGATTTAGTTGATTCAGTAGAATTCCTAATGAGAGGTAAAGATCTCTATTTTTTTGTTTTGTTGGAAAATTAATTCAAAGTTGTAGCAGGAAACCTTAGTTATTTAGGATTTGATTTATTTAATTCATGTCTAAATATGATTGGCAGTTAAAATAAATATAGGAATAGGCTTTCCTGTTTCTAGTTCA
Organism: Nicotiana sylvestris; assembly: GCF_000393655.2. Classification (NCBI taxonomy): domain Eukaryota; kingdom Viridiplantae; phylum Streptophyta; class Magnoliopsida; order Solanales; family Solanaceae; genus Nicotiana; species Nicotiana sylvestris. The sequence continues at coordinate 173,263,216 of NC_091065.1, forward strand.
AATAGGTTTCATACTATTATAAATAGGGGTATTGATAGCTTATTTTATGTGTGGAGATTTGTGAGAATTGTAGAGAGCTTTTAAAGATTTATAATAAAATATTTTTCATCATATTGGTATCAGAGCTTTTACGATCTTGGGAGAGAATCAAGTGGCTTCCGCTACCGGCGGGTGGCGCTAGCCAACCCGCCTGTCCAAAAATATTATGGCAAAATCATAGATAGTTGTCAACAAAATTAGATTATTTGAGAAAAGTTTCAAGATAGATTCAAGAAAAAAACAAGTTTAAAGAGGTGCAAACAAATATGGCACAAGAAGAAGAAACTCTTCTCTAAAGGATGGAGAGAGGTTTACAAAAGTTAGAAGTTGATTATGTGTTCAACAAAATTGAGTGTTGGGGTGTTGAAGACATGTGCTTCAACAAAATCGGGTGTTGATAACAAAGTGCATCAACGGTTGGTGACAAAGTGTATCAACGTGAGTTGAAGACATGTGCTTCAACAAAATTGGGTGTTGGTGACAAAGTGCATCAATGGTTGGCAACAAAGTACATCAACGTGAGTTGGAGACAGGTACTTTAATAAAATTGGGTGTTAGTGACAACGTGCATCAATGATTGGTGACAAAGTGCATCAACGGTTGGTGACAAAGTGCATCAACGGTTGGTGACAAAGTGCATGAACATGAGTTGGAGATAGGTGCTTCAACAAATCGAGGAATGAAGACATGTGCTTCATCAAAAATGAAAGTTGGAGAGAAGTGATCCAACATAACTGCACAACGAAAAAGTCATACGTATACAACTTTGAATTACGGGAGAATGTTGGAAAATTAATTCAAAGTTATAGTAGGAAATCCTAATTATTTAGGATTTGATTTATTTAATTCATGTCTAAATATGATTTGCAGTTAGAATAAATATAGGAATAGGCTTTCATGTTTCTAGTTGAAATAGGTTTCATACTATAATAGGGGTACTGATAGCTTATTTTATGTGTGGAGATTTGTGAGAATTGTAGAGAGCTTTCAAAGAGTTATAATAAAAATAATTTTCCTTCATTTTTTTTCATTTTATAGAGCTCAAACCAAAGACATCTAGTTGATGTTAAATTTAAAAAAAGAAATTGACGTGTGTTGCAAGAGGACTATATGATAAGAAGATACTTAATAAAGTAAATTGTAAGTTCTATAGAACATTTCAGGACCAGCAATATTAAAGGAAGTGAATGATGAACATTAACATATTCTATCGTAACACTAATGATATTGTATGGGGATGAGTGTTGGCCAGTCAAGATCGTTTATGTCTAAAAGATAAGATAGTAGAAGTGAGGATGTTGAGATGGATGTGCGGGCACACCGGGTTAGATAAGATCAGAAATGAGGTTATTCATGACAAGGTGAGTGTGGCCCCTATTGAGGATAAGATGCGGGAAACGCGACTTAGGTGGTTTGGTCATGCGAGGAGAAGGAGCACAGACGCCCCGGTGAGGAGGTGCGAGAGGTTGACATTGGAGGGCCTACGGAGAGGTAGAGGTAGGCCATAGAAGAGGTGGTGAGAGGTGATTAGGCAAGACATGGCGCAACTTCAGCTTACCGAGGACATGACTCTTGAAAGGAAAGTTTGGAGGTCGAGGATTAGGGTAGTAGAGTAGGTAATCTAGAGTGTTTATAACAATAGTGTTGGCATGCAATCTCGCTTTCTGTTGGTAGTAGGTTTTTATAGCTAACCGTTGTTTTTTTCATTGTTGATCACCTTACTATTTTATCGTTTTTATTCTGTTTTTTATGGCTTTTTGGTACTGTCCCTTCTTGTCTATATTTTCATTAATGTGGTGCTTATGCTTTCCTGAGCCGAGGGTGTTTGGAAACAACCTCTTTATCCTTACAAAATAGGAGTAAGGTCTGCGCACACACTACCTTCCCCAGATCCCACGGCGTGAGATAATACTAGTTATGTTGTTGTTATAGTATTAGTGTCGTAAAAATACAAATATTAAGATTGATGTGCAGTAAGACACACTGACATAATTTTGGCACATAAAGTAATGAAACGAGAGAAAGCTAGCCTAAGAATTTTATTTTCGAAACTTAAACTTAAAATTTCTGATTAAAGAATAAAAATATTCGAACCATTTCACCACATTCGTTTATGTTGCTGCAGATAAATTTCATGATACCGCAATTCAATGATTTGGGATTTCTCATACACATCACAATGATATTGCATCTCATGATTCTCATCTAACAACTATATGTACATGGACCAATAAGAACTGTGGTAAAATGAAAAGTGATCTTTTATCTTTAATCAGAATTTTCGGGTTCGAACTATGAGTATAAAATCGTCTTTGTTAGAGAGCATTGTCACACCTCCTTTTTCCGCCCCGCGAGGGTACAGGAGTTTTTTCCAATTAAAGGACAATCGAAACGGGATTTATTTATTTATTTCGGAGTCGCCACTTGGGAGATTTAGGGTGTCCCAAGTCACCAATTTTAATCCCGAATCGAGGAAAAGAATGACTCTGTATTACAGTCCGCGAATCAGAAATACGGATAAGGAATTCTGTTAACCCGGGAGAAGGTGTTAGGCATTCCCGAGTTCCATGGTTCTAGCACGGCCGCTCAACTGTCATATTCGGCTTATTTATCTGATTTTAATACAATTATGAACCGATGTGCAAATTTTTAACTCTTTACCGCTTTTATTATTATATCTTTTAAAGAATGTGAACATCGTTTAAAAATATGTCTTTGGATTGCGTCACATAAAATGCACCTGCAATCTGGAACGTATTTTTATTCAATGTTTTGGGATTTGGATTTGGGTCGCATAAATGCGCACCCGTGTTTAGGAATGTATTATTATTAAAATCGTGCCTAAAGCGATTAGCATATTATTATTTCTGGGTAAGACCGTGGAATTCACTAAACAGTCCATCCCGAATTCTAAATATTTAATTAAACATTTATTGAGGGCCCCGCAATTGGTGCATTTTATTGGGCGAGGCTCATCTCATTTTATTTTTAAAGGACAGTCCTAAAATGCCTACATTTTTCTCTTATTAAATTTGTCTCTACAAAATAAAAGAGAAAATGTCTTAATTTATTTACATGCTTGAGTTGTTATAGATGGGTTTCGAATATGATTCATAAAATCTGAAAATGATGCAAACAGGACAGTCCGTTGCCACTGCGGGCCCAGGCCCAACGTGTATGACATAAAACTAGACCTGGGCCGTCTTATTCACATGTTACTACCTAGTTACATTATACTAGGCATGTTCTCAGTTTGTCAAATTAAAAAAAAAACTTAGCAATCTAATTTTAATCCTAGACCATTTACATGCTGAAATTAACCAATATTATTTAACTAAACAATATTCCTACCAAGTTCCTAAATGGCCTATTCGTTTGATTTTTTGACTAGGCGGAGTTACTACACCATTTATTTATTTTTAGGCAATATATAGATAATTCATCTGTTAAGCTATCGTCGGATGTTCCACTATATATATTAAATAGGTACATGATTCTGATTTTTGCAAGCTAAATAATTTATACATACAAATAAAATTCAGAATATAATTAAAGTAAATTTAGAATTTCAACTCTTCATTTCGTATTCATGCTTCATATTTTGGTTTACAATAACCAGCGTGTCAGTTGTGTACATGATATTGGAAGCAAAAGAAAATGAAGATGAGAATCAGCAGCAGTAATAACAATACAGCACAGCAACAACAGTCCAGCAACAGTAACAACCCAGGAACAGAGTTTGCAAACCGGTGGAGTAGTAATCCCAAAACAAAAGCTTCAAGCTTCGATGAAACAACAACAATTAATGCTGATTTCAAACAATGAAAGAAAGCAGAAGATTTTTTTTTAGTTTTTTTTATTTGAAAGTTTTAATATTTTTCGGAATTTTTCTTTCTCTCTTAAATATTCAGCTTTTTTTTCTCTCTCTTATTCTCTCTGTCCGTTCTTTCCCTTATTCTCTTTTTTCTTATTCCTCCCCAAAATCTGATTCAAGACCTCTTATTTATATCCCCAACCCTTTAATCAATTAAAATCAACCACTTTCTCCTACCAAACTCATTATCTTCTCACTCATCCCCCACTACCTTAAACTAATATATCAAACCAAACCATTACATCTTGTCCCCCATGCCTACCATAAACAATTACCATATTCCCCTCCACTATATTTTGTCTTGTCCCCCATTTATATTAAACAACTATATCACTCACACCCCATTACATTTTGTCCCCCATGCTTAACATAAAGAATTATTCAAAAATGTTCAATTACCAAACTACCCCTCCGACCTTATTGCAATTACCATTTTACCCCCGAATGTACTGCAATTTACCAAACTACCCCCATCAGCTATAACCAATCAATCAATCAAACTCAACCAAAATATAGCCAATATGACCAATTTCTACACAAATTCGAACAACAAATTCAAACTAAATGATGAACAACAAAGAACAACTAAAATTTTGATTGAACAATATTTTTAGCAACAAACAAACCTACTTTCAGATTCAACAAAAACAACAACAAACAAGTATATTCAGATTTCTAAATTCAATAATCATTTGAACTTAAAATCAAATCTAACAACATTACAACCAACAATTCCTATATTAAACTTAAACAAGATTATGAGACAAACTCAAGAAATAATCATAAATGATAAACAATAAACAAGAAAATCAAACTTATACTAATTTCGGATTCAAGAACAATCAAACAAAGTATGGACATAAATGAAAAAATTCAACAACAATAACAAGCAAGTTTTATTCAAATTCGAATTAAACTTGTATTAAGCTTAAACAAAACAAATAAACTTATTCAAATCACTAAACTTCAAATAATCAATTGATCTTTTAAAATTAAATCCAACAAAATTATAACAAAGATACATGATTCCAAAAAAATTAAAAACCAAAACATAACTTCACATTAAATCACTGAATTAAAAACGAACTTCAAACAAGATGAACACGAATTAAATCTACAACAAACAACGGATTCAAGCGATTTAAACTAACATTCTTTTATATTAACACTAAATCCTTTTAAATTAATAAAACAAACTGAAAAATAATTAAATGAATCTTCAGTTTAAATCTAGCAACATTATAATTAACTAATCAATTTCTACCTAAAAAAAAATAGACAAGAACAATAAAACAAACATGAAACAAATTGAAGAAAAATAAGAAAACGATAAATACGAATTGGTTAAACAACTAACCGGAACGGAACGACGATAAATTTGAATGAGAACAAATATGTCCGGACACGATTATCGCGCCAAGACTGCCACCGACCTAACGGATCTTGAATTCAACTACGAACTCACCATCCTTTTAACCTTGACGAACTTAAAACGACAATCGACGACCTCGACAAAACTTCGAATAAACGAAATGGTGGCAGTGGCCCAGCTGAAACAAGATAGCTGCTCGTCGAGCAGTGACAACGCAGCAGAAGCGAGGTGCGTTTGGACGTAGCAGAGCTTGGAACTCATACACAGTCGAGGTTGATGAAGCAGTGGCGACCATGGATGTCGAGCTCAAGCTTGAGCTCGACGAAGAGGACGAAGGCAGACGCGGCGGGAAGTAGCTGAAGCAGAAACGTGAGCAGCAGCATCAGCAATGGCGAAGCAGCAGCGGCGGCACGGAGGAGCTGGGAGGCGAGGTGAGACAGCCATGGCAATCCGCGCGACGAAGAAGACGTAGCTGGTCGTTTGGAGAAGGTCGACGCAGAGGAAGCAGCTGTGGCTGGTTGGAGATGACAAAACAGTGGCAGCTGCCATGTGAGAGCATCGAAGCTCAGCCATGGTTGGACATGGCAGAAGCTCGAATGGGGACGATGAAGTAGATGACGGGGGAAGATGTGCTCGTGTGAGTGTGTTGACGCAGCTGTGTACGTGTGCGTCGATAAGGAGCTTGGAGGTGGAGGGTGACGAGGCTGGTGAGGGCAGCCATGGCTATGTAAATGGAGATGGAGAAGATGGATTTTGGAGAAAAGGAGAGGGGATGGGGGCGGTTGAGTTTTAGTTTAGGGTTTTCTTTGTTGTTTTTTTTTTGTTTTTTTTGTTTTTTTGAAATGCAAGATAGGGGTGTTGGGTATTTGGGGTTATGGACCGGGTCGACCCGGTTTGAAATGGACCGGGTCGTGGGGAAGATTGGACAATTTTTTTGGCTTGTGGCTTACAATTGAAGAAGTGGCCCAATCCGATTTTTCTTTGCATTTTTGCCCTCTTTTCTTCTTTTATTTTTCTAAAACTAAATTATAAAAATACTTAAATTATTATTAAGAACTAAATTAAGTTATAAAAGCGCAAATTAACTCTCAATAATAATTAACGCACATTTAAGTAATAATTAAGCGTAAAATTGTATATTTGGACATTAAATGCTAAAAATGCAAAAGATGCCTATTTTTGTAATTTTCATTTTTTGTAAAACAAACTTAATTAAAAACAATTGTAGAATTAAATCCTTCATGCAAAATGCGACATATTTTTGTATTTTTATTAATTTAACAAATAAACATGCACGGACAAATACAAATAATTATTCAAAAATATCACAAAATATCACAAAATTGCACACCAAGGAAAATCATTTTATTTTGAATTTTTTGGGAGTAATTCTTTCATAGGGCAAAAATCACGTGCTTACAGCTGCCCCTCTTTGCCCGAAGACACGAAGGGTTTTCGTGCAAAGATAAAGTGAGCGATTTTTGCCCATCCGAGTACTCCGTGTGAAGCATTTTTTGAAAAAGATTTGACCGAACCTTTGCTTCGGAGGTTTCCTATGTATCCTGGGCTAAACAGGAATCAGGTCAATGTAGTTCGGGAAGTTTTGGTAGCTGGGACTACCATGGGACTGCAATGTTACTGTTGTTGCATGCTATTACCACTGCTTACCGATCTCCTTGTTACACCGTGTTTAAAAGAAAACAAGAATCTAGGCTAGACTGCAATTTGTTCTTGTTGCCTTGCTTTCTTGTCTGCTTGCGTTTCTTCCGATGCTTTTCTTCCGAGACTTCTGGCCCTTTGCTTTTCTGAATACCAGTTTTCATCATTTTGTTCGGTCCGATGGGGACATGACTTTCTTCATTAGATTTGTTATGCTGGGCATGATTTAATGTTCTCCAGCCGCTTCTTTCAAGACACGTCATTTCTTCCTTTTGACTCAGGCGCTTGAATTTGTGCTGGGACCTCTTGTTGCAACCTTCTGCTTCCCGGTGCTGGGGATTTTTATTGTTTCCTGCTGGGGATTCTTGTTGTAACCTTCTGTTTTACTGTCTTCTGACTTGATCTTGAAATGTATTCCTCTGTTGTATGGGTGGGCTCCCAACTTCAATACTTGAAAAGTAATACTGAAATGTATTCCTCTGTTCTATGGGCGGGCTCCCAACTTCAACAACAACTTTAAAAACAAAATGCCATTCCTTTCTTTAGGTTGGCGAGATTTCAACAACTTTTAAAAATAAAACGCATTTCCTTTCTTCAGGCGGGCTCCTGACTTCAACAACAATTTTGAAAAATAAAACGCCTTTCCTCTCTTCAGGCGGGCTCCTGACTTCAACAACAACTTTAAAAATAAACGCCATTCCTCTCTCGCCATTCCTCTCTTCAGGCGGGCTCCTGATTTCAACAACTTTTCAAAATAAAATGTCATTCCTTTCTTTAGGTTGGCGAGATTTCAACAACTTTTAAAAATAAAACGCTTTTCCTCTCTTCAGGCAGGCTCCTGACTTCAAACAAACAACTTTTAAAATAAACGTCATTCCTCTCTTCAGGCGGGCTCCTGACTTCAAACAAACAACTTTTAAAATAAACGTCATTCCTCTCTTCAGGTGGGCTCCTGACTTCAACAACAACTTTTAAAAATAAAATGTCATTCCTTTCTTTAGGTTGGCGAAATTTCAACAACTTTTAAAAATAAAACGCCTTTCCTCTCTTCAGGCGGGCTCCTGACTTCAAACAAACAACTTTTAAAATAAACGTCATTCCTCTCTTCAGGCGGGCTCCTGACTTCAACAATAACTTTAAAAATAAAATGTCATTCCTTTCTTTAGGTTGACGAGATTTCAACAACTTTTAAAAATAAAACGCCTTTCCTCTCTTCAGGCGGGCTCCTGATTTCAACAACAACTTTGAAAAATAAAACGCCTTTCCTCTCTTCAGGCGGGCTCCTGATTTCAACAACAACTTTGAAAATAAACGTCATTCCTCTCTTCAGGCGGGCTCCTGACTTCAACAACAACTTTTAAAAATAAAATGTCATTCCTTTCTTTAGGTTGGCGAGATTTCAACAACTTTTAAAAATAAAACGTCTTTCCTCTCTTCAGGCGGGCTCCTGATTTCAACAACAACAACTTAGGAGGAAATGCCTCTCCTATGGGTAAAACTAAACTTAGGAGGAAATGCCTCTCCTATGGGTAAAACTAAACTTATGAGGAAATGCCTCTCCTATGGGTCTCCTATGGGTAAAACTAAACTTAGGAGGAAATGCCTCTCCTATGGGTAAAACTAAACTTAGGAGGAAATGTATCTCCTATGGGTAAAAACAAACTTAGGAGGAAATGCATTCCTATGGGTAAAAAAAACAAACTTAGGAGGAAATGTCTCTCCTATGGGTAAAACTAAACTTTAGGAGGAAATGCCTCTCCTATGGGTGAAACTAAACTTAGGAGGAAATGCCTCTCCTATGGGTAAAAACAAACTTAGGAGGAAATGCCTCTCCTATGGGTAAAAACAAACTTAGGAGGAAATGCATCTCCTATGGGTAAAAAAACAAACTTAGGAGGAAATGCCTCTCCTATGGGTAAAACTAAACTTAGGAGAAAATGCCTCTCCTATGGGTAAAAACAAACTTAGGAGGAAATGCGTCTCCTATGGGTAAAACAAACTTAGGAGGAAATGCCTCTCCTATGGGTAAACCATTTCCTTATTCCTGAATTATTTACTTACCTGTGTTGTCTTCCCTCAAAACTGCTGGGGATATATTTTGCTGGGGATGAATTTTCCTTTTCTCCCTTACCCACTCTGGGTTGTCCGACCCTCTTGAAACTTGGTCGAAACTCTGTCGAGGATGCTTCTACATCTCGATGGTCTGCTGGGGATAACACTGCGAACTGCTGAGTAACCCTGCTGGGGATAACACTGCTGAGGATAACTCTGCTGAGTAAATATGTTATCTTACTCCTTCCAAAATTACCTCCTTTTAAGTAGGATGTTTCATTCCTCTGCAAACTACTTCCCCCTTTTTTTTGCTTTTTCTTTTTTTCTTTTTTTTCTCTTTTTTTTTTTTTGCATAGCTTCTTCCTTCGAAGACTACCTCCCTTAAGACTCGTTTTGCCTTTCCCCGAAATGAACCGTTGAGGATACCGATTTTCACCAAACTTGTGTTGGACTCCTCGAAACTGCTGGGGATAACCCTGTTGGGGAATTATTTACTTACCTGTTGGGGGATAGAATGTTATCAACAGGGGATAACGCTGTCGAGGATAACACTGCTGGGGGATTCTGACTCCTTCAGAACTAGTGCTTCACTCTTCGGAAGGCTGTTGGGAATGATACTGGCCTTTTGCTTTTCTGAGCACAAGTGTCATCCCTTTGTTCTGTCTGCTGGGGAACAACTTCCTCCATTGAAACTTATTATGTTGGGGGCAACACTGGTTCAAAGACCACTTCCCTTGAGACTGGTGTTATCTTTATTCTTCCTCGAATGGGTACCTGACTTCCAGAAAATTTTCTAAATGAAAGGAAAATTTTCTGCCCCAGTTTGACAGTCTCCCTTATGGTATGCATTTCTGTCATCAATGCCATTTCCTTTACCTGTTTCAAATCAAACAAAATTTGTTAGTTTAAAACGCGATGGTTGGTTGTGATACTCCTACTGGGGTGGTTTTCCCTTTCTCCTTCCTTGCTCTGCGTTCCATAACTTGTTGGGGATGATATTATTTGCTGGGGATAATCCCTCTTCTTTTGTGGCATAGCTCGGAAACTGGCATTTCTCTGACCTTTTAGTCTCGCATGAATTTCCCAAATCATGCTCATTGCTCTCCTTGATTTGTCCACGGGCCTTGGCCTTGAGGTTTATAACCTTTGATTTCGACAAGGGTATCCCTCTTGACACTCGTCAATCCTTTTGTCAATTCCCTTTTGCTGGGGATATCTTTTTTTGACACTGGCCTCGCGCTTGTTCCTTGCTGACTATACCATTTGGATGTACTAATCAGATCTCATCTTGTATGATTGGAAAGCTGATGGCCTATTTTGAAGTCAATTCTCACTTATTCTGACCAAACAGACTCTACTGGGGATTTTTTCTATGAAAGGAAAAGATAAACAAAAGGGGAACCGAATAAAAGACAAAGGAAAAAAACGACTCTTTAACAAAAGAAACTATAAAAAAAAAAAACTTATCAAACGCCGACATCGACTCTAATGGTCGTAACATGCACATGTGGCCTATCCTCTGCAGTTAATCGTCTTTTAAGACTTTCAATTGGCAATTCCCCATCTGATTCTCAATCTTATTCAACTTGTAGTGCCCGAAGGGTTTTCACTATCAAGCCTCTCTCATTTTGGTTTTTCTCTCAGCTTTCATCGCCTTATGGTGTCCGTGAAGATTTTCACCGATAAGACTCTCTCATTTGTATCACTTTCCAGCTGGGGATTTGGAGTGTTGCCGGTATGACTCTCTCTGCTGGAGATTAGAGTCCTTTCTGCTGTGGAACAGAATGTTATGTTCGCCGGTAAGACTCTCATTTGTCTGACTTGGCATCTTTTGCAGACTGGTCAGAAGGTCTTTCTTTGGACCGTAATGTGGGTTTTTTGGATAGGCTTAGAAAGAAAGGGTATTAAAGGCTCAAAAACAAATCAAATTTGGGGTTCAAAATTACAACCTTCGAAATCATATTTGTTTACAACAAGCGCAACCTTTGCCCCAGTTTCTTGCTTGGGGATTATTTATTTATTTTTATTTTTATTACACCTTGCACATTATGCACATTATGACCATTATGGCCATTATGACCGAGCCGTGAGGCGCCTACGTATCCTCTTTGAGGAATCAGGTCGAACGTAGTTCCCAATTCCTCTGTTTTCTTCTGACTTTCTTTTGTTTTTATTTATTTATCATTTTTCTCTTCTTTTCTCTTTTTCTTTCCTCTTTTTTTTCGTTTTGTTGTTTTGTTTTCTTTCTTCTTTTTTCTTCTTTTTCCTTACCTGTCATGTTTCTCTTTTTTTTTCGTTGTTACTGATTCCGAACGAGGGGTATGAAAGAAAAATAAATAAGGCTCAAAAGGGGTAACGAAGGATAAAGTGTTTAGGTAGCAGAACAAAATGCCTTCGTCATTCCAGTCTTCAAAACATGCCAAATGCAAACAACACAATTAAACAAAGATTTGTAGCCTCTTCTGATGGTGCTGGACTTGACAATTATATTCAACATCTGCTTGTTCATTTGTCACTTCTAAAGCACCGTTGGGCGACACTCTCACTCTTATTATCATGAAAGGTGAATCTTGCTTTTAACGGTTTTCTTTATGTTTTACTTGCCCCTGTTCCATATGACTCGAGCTCTGAATAATCTCAAACCATCCTTATTTTCTTTAAATGTTCTGATCACCTTTCCGGGATTTTATGATTAACTTTTAAGATTAGGCCCGAACTGTGTGCGCATGTCATGTCACTAGAATCGGCATTGAACAAAAATGATAAAAGGACTAAACAAAAAAGATGACTGGAAATAATAAAAGACCGGATTTTGCATTAGACTACCTGTGAAATGGTTTGAATAACAAAACAAAACAAACCAGAACAAAACCTAAAAAACAAACTGGACAAAACTTTAACAAACCGCTATGACAAATGGAAAGATAAGAAAGTTTGACACAACCCTAAGAATAATCTGGTCAACAGAAATGACAATAAAATAAACCATCAAAAACTTCTCTTTTGATAACCAAGGAACGAAGCGCCCTCCCAATTATCAAACCTGGCATCTTAGCCACTGAGCTTTGCGTCAATACTGCCAAGACCATTACCAGCTTCAACATCATCAACCCTTGTTAGCGAGCTCTCGAGAGGATTCGCGTGCTCCCTGTCACTGTCATTTATCACAATTGCCCCTTCCTGAATCAATCTTTCTATTTCCTTTTTCAAGGAACGACAATCTTCAATGCTATGTCCTCTGACATTGGAGTGGTATGCGCATCATGCTGCCGGATCAAAGTTCTTTGCACGTGGATCTGGAGTACATGCGGGGAGTGGCTCAATCAAGCCAGCATGCCTTAGCCTTTCAAACAGACTGGCATAAGATACTTCGATAGGGGAGAAAGCCTTTCCTCGTTTCAGCAACCTCTCGTTCCTAAATGCTTGATTGGGCCGGAAACCTGATCCAGGGGGCTTCCGGTAGGCTTGTGAGGGTGGATAGGCCTTCTGTGGAGCTGGGTATTTGGAAAGTGAAGCTCGTCTTTGGGAATCTCGTGGAGAGAAGTAGCGTTGGGGAGGGGAGTAGCGTGGACGAGTGATGGAGCTACTCGGGTAGCTGGGAAAGTTGTCATAAGTGGGTTGGGATGGAGAGTATGGGGGATGGGTAATGCCAGAGTTCGAAAAGCTTGGCGGTGGTGGGGGTGGTGCTTTCCCAGTTATCCATGCCTGATACATGTCTGCCACATGCTGTCTCAGCATTTTCACTTCTTCTACCAACCCGTTATTCTGTTCGACCAATTGTTGTCGGTCATCACTACCGACCCACTCGGTTCTGCGGTTCTGAGCCATTATCCTTTGACTTTGCTTTACGGGGAGGAGTTACCACAACCAACCACTTTTCTATATATGAACCCAGCAAAGGGAAGCCATCACGTTAGTGTTTGGGCATTTGACAGATAATCATATATCAGAGATGCAATGCACCTAAGCAGTTAAACCGTTCTATCAGAGATGCGATGCACTCGCGCTTTCCTTTATTTTTCTCTCTTTTTTTCCAGTGGTGGTCGAATCTTATGGAGATTGCCTACGTATCATGACCCCGCATGAATCAGACCTTGCGTAGTTCGGACCAATGAAAGGTAACAGCAATGAAACATTTTTTTTTTGAATTATCAATTTTCATAATAAAACAAACTGGGTTTCAAAGGTTTAAAGATGACCTACAAACTTGAAAATCAAACGACCACATATTCTAATCAAAAGTTTTACAAACTCAAAAACAAACGGCCAGCTCCCTTTCTCTGTTCGACAAATGCAACCAAACAGTTATTTTTGCAAATGTGGCCCCTTCCAAATTTCACATGAATTTTGAGGCCGGGGAGGATTATTTTATGACACTTTACAAACTTGTCCGTTCTTTTACGAAAATAGCCTTTCGACAACTCAAAGATACTCTAATGCTATTTCGGAAAGAACGGTTTAAGACGCGGCCGAAGCTGGCTCGGCTTATTTTTTACTAAAAATCCGAACGGTATTCACCTGACCGCTGACTCTTTGTTTTTTTTTGTTTTTTCTTTTCAAATTACAATAAAAACCTGGTGTTGCAAACACGACCCTTCAGCGCCTCAGTGGCGAAGATTTTTAAGGCTGTGTGGGTCAACTGGACCAAAATCCCTAAAAATAATGACCCAAGGTGGTTGTTTATACAAAGTCAGCCTTCCGGCGTCCCTTCGGGAACATTCGGCTATTTTTGATAAAAACAGCATCACCCGACTTATTTATGACTCTTTTTATCATTTTTCAAAAATAGAAAACTCAACATTGCAAACACGGCCTTTCAACGCCTCGGGGACGAAGATTTTTAAGGCTGTGGGGGTCCATTGGACCAAATCTTAAACATGACCCAAAAAGTGGCTGTTTATGCAAAGTCAGCCCTCCGGCGTCCCTTTCGGGAACATTCGGCTATTTTTGACAAAACAGCATCACCCGACTTATTCATGACAAAATTAAAATTTTGACATATTTTTTATTTATTTATTTATTTGTTTTTGGCTATTTTAGCAAAAAAGGGGGTTGAACCCGATGAGGGTTGCCTACGTATCTCACATCCGGTGAGAATCAAACTCGCGTAGTTCGGGTAATAAACTAACTAATTTTTGGAAGCAAACATATTTTTTCTTTTTTTTCTTTTGTAGCAAAAAAAAACTATTTTTCTTTTTCATTCTTTAATTCTTTTTTGAAAACAAAGCAAATTAAAATAAAAGACTCATTCCTACATACTTTCTGCTTTTTTTTAGGCAAACAAACAATTTTAAAAGTAAAAATATATATTTTTTCAAAATTTCGGTAGTGTTCCGACAGTACTTGGACACTGTTTTTTTTCTCTAAATTAATCATCTAACTCTCCACTTGCTATTTTTCTCCTTTTCTCTTTTTTTTTTCTTTTCATCTTCAACAAATAATAAAACAACATATTCCCAAACTAAAATAAAGACTCTTTTTTTTTCTACGAACAATTTCCAAAAATAAAGACTCTTTTTTTTATTTATCCTTTGCTTTTAGTAAAACAAACTATTAAAAATATTTTTTTTTTAGAGTTTCGACACCATTTGGACATTGTTATTTTTTCAAAGTAGAAGATTAACCCTATACACTGCTATATTTTTTTTCTTCTTTTTTTTCAAATTTTTCCAATATTCAAAACCGGTCATCATGCAAGTCCAAAGCAAATAAATGCACAAGCAGTGAGTAAGATGCATCAGGATGGTCTTTTCTATTTCAGGTTGCTATTTCTAGATGGACCCAACCCCTGTGTTGAGTCCCCTAAGTCAAAAATGCATATGATGCAGATAAGCGTTCCTACTAGGGATCCGGCATGAAGTTGAGTTATTCTAGGTTCAAAATCTGGGTGTTTGTTCTAGACCTGGCTTACCCGAGCGGACAGCTCGAGCCGAGGGGGCAGCGTACCGGGAATACAGAAGCTTCACCGGCTTAGAAACTTGTCCGAACCTCGTTCTAAATTGGGATTTGACACTATACAGAAAAGAAGTCGTACGAAGCACACCCTTCTTCATGATTCAGAAGACTCAGAGAGGAGATGGGTTTCGACACAGTTTATATACAGTTCACGTAATATCAAAGCGATAAAAGGCAACCAATTATCACATTGAGCCAGAACATGTAACAAAATCAGATAAAACCAAATATAACAATTTATATAAGCTCGAATTTCTAACCCTGAACCAGTGGTTCTGGGTTTTTTCCCCAGCGGAGTCGCCAGAGCTGTCACACCTCCTTTTTCCGCCTCCGCGAGGGTACAGGAGTTTTTTCCAATTAAAGGACAATCGAAACGGGATTTATTTATTTATTTCGGAGTCGCCACTTGGGAGATTTAGGGTGTCCCAAGTCACCAATTTTAATCCCGAATCGAGGAAAAGAATGACTTTGTATTACAGTCCGCGAATCAGAAATCCGGATAAGGAATTCTGTTAACCCGGGAGAAGGTGTTAGGCATTCCCGAGTTCCATGGTTCTAGCACGGTCGCTCAACTGTCATATTCGGCTTATTTATCTGATTTTAATACAATTATGAACCGATGTGCAAATTTTTAACTCTTTACCGCTTTTATTATTATATCTTTTAAAGAATGTGAACATCGTTTAAAAACATGTCTTTGGATTGCGTCACATAAAATGCACCCGTGATCCGGAACGTATTTTTATTCAATATTTTGGGATTTGGATTTGGGTCGCATAAATGCACACCCGTGTTTAGGAATGTATTATTATTAAAATCGTGCCTAAAGCGATTAGCGTATTATTATTTCTGGGTAAGACCGTGGAATTCACTAAACAGTCCATCCCGAATTCTAAATATTCAATTAAACATTTATTGAGGGCCCCGCAATTGGTGCATTTTATTGAGCGATGCTCATCTCATTTTATTTTTAAAGGACAATCCTAAAATGTCTATATTTTTCTCTTATTAAATTTGTCTCTACAAAATAAAAGAGAAAATGTCTTAATTTATTTACATGCTTGAGTTGTTATAGATGAGTTTCGAATATGATTCATAAAATCTGAAAATGATGCAAACAGGACAGTCCGTTGCCACTGCGGGCCCAGGCCCAACGTGTATGACATAAAACTAGACCTGAGCCGTCTTATTCACATGTTACTACCTAGTTACATTATACTAGGCATGTTCTCAGTTTGTCAAATTAAAAAAAAACTTAGCAATCTAATTTTAATCCTAAACCATTTACATGCTGAAATTAACCAATATTATTTAACTAAACAATATTCCTACCAAGTTCCTAAATGGCCTATTCGTTTGATTTTTTGACTAGGCGGAGTTACTACACCATTTATTTATTTTTAGGCAATATATAGATAATTCATCTGTTAAGCTATCGTCGGATGTTCCACTATATATATTAAATAGGTACATGATTCAGATTTTTGCAAGCTAAATAATTTATACATTCAAATAAAATTCAGAATATAATTAAAGTAAATTTAGAATTTCAACTCTTCATTTCGTATTCATGCTTCATATTTTGGTTTACAATAACCAGCGTGTCAGTTGTGTACATGATATTGGAAGCAAAAGAAAATGAAGATGAGAATCAGCAGCAGTAATAACAATACAGCACAACAACAACAGTCCAGCAACAGTAACAACCCAGGAACAGAGTTTGCAAACCGGTGGAGTAGTAATCCCAAAACAAAAGCTTCAAGCTTCGATGAAACAACAACAATTAATGCTGATTTCAAACAATGAAAGAAAGCACAAGATTTTTTTTTTAGTTTTTTTTTATTTGAAAGTTTTAATATTTTTCGGAATTTTTCTTTCTCTCTTAAATATTCAGCTTTTTTTTTCTCTCTTATTCTCTCTGTCCGTTCTTTCCCTTATTCTCTTTTTTCTTATTCCTCCCCAAAATCTGATTCAAGACCTCTTATTTATATCCCCAACCCTTTAATCAATTAAAATCAACCACTTTCTCCTACCAAACCCATTATCTTCCCACTCATCCCCCACTACCTTAAACTCATATATCAAACCAAACCATTACATTTTGTCCCCCATGCCTACCATAAACAATTACCATATTTCCCTCCACTATATTTTGTCTTGTCCCCCATTTATATTAAACAACTATATCACTCACACCCCATTACATTTTGTCCCACATGCTTAACATAAAGAATTATTCAAAAATGTTCAATTACCAAACTACCCCTCTGACCTTATTGCAATTACCATTTTACCCCCCGAATGTACTGCAATTTACCAAACTACCCCCATCAGCTATAACCAATCAATCAATCAAACTCAACCAAAATATAGCCAATATGACCAATTTCTACACAAATTCGAACAACAAATTCAAACTAAATGACGAACAACAAAGAACAACTAAAATTTTGATTGAACAATATTTTTAGCAACAAACAAACCTACTTTCAGATTCAAAAACAACAACAAACAAGTATATTCAGATTTCTAAATTCAATGATCATTTGAACTTAAAATCAAATCTAACAACATTACAACCAATAATTCCTATATTAAACTTAAACAAGATTATGGGACAAACTCAAGAAATAATCATAAATGATAAACAATAAACAAGAAAATCAAACTTATACTAATTTCGGATTCAAGAACAATAAAACAAAGTACGGACATAAATGAAAAAATTCAACAACAATAACAAGCAAGTTTTATTCAAATTCGAATTAAACTTGTATTAAGCTTAAACAAAACAAATAAACTTATTCAAATCACTAAACTTCAAATAATCAATTGATCTTTTAAAATTAAATCCAACAAAATTATAACAAAGATACATGATTCCAAAAAAATTAAAAACCAAAACATAACTTCACATTAAATCACTGAATTAAAAACGAACTTCAAACAAGATGAACACGAATTAAATCTACAACAAACAATGAATTCAAGCGATTTAAACTAACATTCTTTTATATTAACACTAAATCCTTTTAAATTAATAAAACAAACTGAAAAATAATTAAATGAATCTTCAATTTAAATCTAGCAACATTATAATTAACTAATCAATTTCTACCAAAAAAAAATAGACAAGAACAATAAAACAAACATGAAACAAATTGAAGAAAAATAAGAAAACGATAAATACGAATTGGTTAAACAACTTGTCGCACCTCCTTTTTCCGCACCCGCGAGGGTACAAGGGAGTTTTTCCAATTAAAGGACAATCGAAACGGGATTTATTTATTTATTTCAGAGTCGCCACTTGGAAGATTTAGGGTGTCCCAAGTCACCAATTTAATCCTGAATCGAGGAAAAGAATGACTCTATATTACGGTCTGCGTACCAGAAATCTGGATAAGGAATTCTGTTAACCCGGGAGAAGGTGTTAGGCATTCCCGAGTTCCGTGGTTCTAGCACGGTCGCTCAACTGTCATATTCGGCTTGATTATCTGATTTTATACAAATGTGAACTTATGTGCAAATTTTATCTTTTTACCAATTTCATAATTATTATTTTACGAGAATTGCAACGTCGTGAAAACATATCTCGAACCACGTTACATCAATGCACCCGTGGTTATTGACATATCTCGACTCCGTTGAGATTTGGATTTGGGTCACATCAATGTGCACCCGAGTTTAAAGAGATAACTTTATTAAATACGCGCCTAAAGTGACTAGCGTATCATTATTTTAGGAAGGCCGTGGAATTTTGCTAAACGGTCCATCCCGAAGTCTAAGCAATTTTAAAGCAAATATTTACTGAGGGCCCCGCGATTTTTGTATTTTTCGGCGAGGCTCATCTCATTTTTATTTTTAAGGATAAACCTACAGTGACTACATTTTTTCTATTAAGTTTGTCTCTAAAACAAAAGAAAATACCTCAATTAATTACATGCTGAAAAGATGTAACTTATTAGTTATTAGTTTACGGTTAATGCGAATGGAAAATTGCGATCGAGTTTGTTCAAAGAAAAACTGCTTTCATTCTATATTCTTTTATTCAATAATACTAGAACATGAGATTGACACACCATAATATCAAAACAGATTAACTATTTTTCGATTAATTTAAACTAACATTATTATATGAAGAAGTTATACATATGTAACCTTATTACTCATTAATCAATCAACTACATTTTTATACAAAGAGAGGAAAATTAATATTCAAACACAAATCTAAACAGGAGGAATTCAACAGAAACAAAGCCTGATTAATATTTCATTTTTTTCGCTTCAAGCCAAGAGTGTACAAATGTGTACCTGGAAATGGCAGTACAAGAAGAAAAGAAGTAGGAGAGTAGTATGTAACACAGCAACATACAGCAGCAGAAAGCCCAACACAGTAGCTTCAACACCTCAGTCCAGAAATCCCAGCAACACGGAGAAAACTAGTAAAAATGGAGAAGACAAATAGTGCGGAAATCTCTCTTTATTTTTTTATTTCTAGATTTGAACTCTCTATGGTGTTCTTCCACTCTCAATATTTCAGAAAATTTGTTTATATATTTTTTACTCTCTTCAAAATGAATTCTGTTCTTGTATATTCTGTGTATCCAGAGTGTATATCGAATGTATACTGCTCTCTCCGCCCCCTCTTTTCTTCTTCTCTCTATCTAGATTTTCCTCTTTTTTTTCAGCCACTTCTTCCTAAATTTTCTCTTCTATTTATAGCAAAATTTTTGAAATTTTCAGATTTGTTTTTTTATTATTTTATTATTTTTGTAATTAAAAGAAATCCCACTTACAAATTGCTTTTATTTTTTTAGAAAAAGAAATCCCACCTTTATTTACTTTTATTTTTAAAATTCCAAATTTAATTACTTTATCTTATTTAAAATCCCACTTTTTATTTTTTTAAAAGAGAATCTCACTTTATTTAACTTTTCTTTAAAAAACAAACCACTATCTTTTCTTTTTCTTTTAAAAATGCTACTTTCAATTACTTTAAATTTTTTAAATTTTCAGATACCTTTATATTTATTTTTTAATTCCAACCTTATTTTACTTTTAAATTTTTTAAAACTTTTTACTTTTTTTAAATTTTCTACATTCTTTTACTTTTTTTTATTTTTTTATTTTTTATTTTTTTTAAAATCATTTCCGAAATTACTATATATATATATATTTTTTTAAAATAAAAATAATAAATAAAATAAAATATTTTCGGATTTTTTTATATATAAAAAAACAAAAAATAAAACTATTAATAGTGATAATTCACTTTTTATTTTTTATTTTTTCGGTTTTGTTTTGTGTTGGACAAAAATGAAGAAGGGGTGTTGGGTTAATGGAGCGGACCGGATCGACCCGGTTTGAAACGGACCGGGTCATGGGGAAAGTTGGGCAATTATTTGGGCCTGTGGTTTGAAATTGAAGAAGTGGCCCAATCCGATTTTTCTTTGTATTTTTGTTCTCTTTTCTTCTTTTATTTTTCTAAAACTAAATTATAAAAGTACTTAAATTATTATTAAGAACTAAATTAAGTTATAAAAGCGCAAATTAACTTCCAATAATAATTAACGCACAATTAAGTAATAATTAAGCATAAAATTGTTCATTTGGACATTAAATGCTAAAAATGCAAAAGATGCCTATTTTTGTATTTTTTATTAATTTAACAAATAAACATGCATAGACAAACATACAAATAGTTACACAAAATATCACAAAAATTGCACACCAAGAAAAATTATTTTATTTTTGAATTTTTTGGGAGTAATTCTCATATAGGGCAAAAATCACGTGCTTACAGCTGCCCCTCTTTGCCCGAAGACACGAATGGTTTTCGTGCAAAGATAAAGCGAGCGATTTTTGCCCATCCGAGTACTCCGTGTGAAGCATTTTTTTATTTTTTTATTTTGAAAAAGATTTGACCGAACCTTTGCTTCAAAGGTTTCCTACATATCCTGGGCTAAACAGGAATCAGGTCAATGTAGTTCGGGAAGCTTTGGTAGCTGGGACTACCGTGGGACTGCAATGTTACTGTTGTTGCATGCTGTTATCACTGCTTACCGATCTCCTTGTTACACCGTGCTTAAAAGAAAACAAGAAGCTAGGCTAGACTAAAATTTGTTCTTGTTGCCTTGCTTTCTTGTCGGCTTGTGTTTCCTCCGGTGCTTTTCTTTCTTGAATTTGGGCGTGATACTGGCCTTTTGCTTTTCTGAATACCAGTTTGACAAATGCGTCTCCTATGCGTGAAATCTTAATTTAGGAAGTGCGTCTCCTATGGGATAAAAGTAAACTTAGGAAGTGCGTCTCCTATGGGCAAAACTAAACTTTAAGGAAGTGCGTCTCCTATTGGGTACAATAAACTTAGGAAGTGCGTCTCCTGTGGGTACAATAAACTTAGGAAGTGCGTCTCCTATTGGTAGAACTGAACTTGGGAAGTGCGTCTCCTATGGTAAAACTGAACTTAGGGAGTGCGTCTCCTATTGGTAGAACTGAACTTAGGAAGTGCGTCTCCTATGGTAAAACTGAACTTAGGAAGTGCGTCTCCTATGGTAAAACTGAACTTTAGGAAGTGCGTCTCCTATGGTAAAACTGAACTTAGGAAGTGCGTCTCCTATTGGGTACAATAAACTTAGGAAGTGCGTCTCCTATTGGGAAAAACTAAACTTAGGAAGTGCATCTCCTATTGGTAAAACTTACTTAGGAAGTGCATCTCCTATGGGTACAACTATACTTAGGAAGTGCGTCTCCTGTTGGTGAAATAAACTTAGGAAGTGCGTCTCCTATTGGTGAAATAAACTTAGGAAGTGCGTCTCCTATTGGTGAAACTTTTCTTAGGAAGTGCGTCTCCTATTGGGTAAAACTAACTTAGGAAGTGCGTCTCCTATTGGGTGAAATAACTTAGGATGTGCGTCTCCTATTGGGTGAAATAACTTAGGAAGTGCGTCTCCTATTGGTACAACTAAACTTAGGAAGTGCGTCTCCTATTGGTGAAACTATTCTTAGGAAGTGCGTCTCCTATTGGTAAAACTTGGCTTAGGAAGTGCGTCTCCTACTGGTGAAACTATTCTTAGGAAGTGCGTCTCCTATAGGTGAAACTATTCTTAGGAAGTGCGTCTCCTCTTGGTGAAACTTATCTTAGGACTAACTTAGGATGTGCGTCTCCTCTTGGTGAAACTATTCTTAGGAAGTGCGTCTCCTCTTGGTGAAACTATTCTTAGGAAGTGCGTCTCCTTAGGATGTGCGTCTCCTATTGGTGAAACTTAGCTTAGGAAGTGCGTCTCCTATTGGTGAAACTTAGCTTAGGAAGTGCGTCTCCTATTGGTGAAACTATTCTTAGGAAGTGCGTCTCCTATTGATGAAACTATTCTTAGGATGTGCGTCTCCTATTGGTGAAACTGACTTAGGATGTGCGTCTCCTCTTGGTGAAACTTACTTAGGAAGTGCGTCTCCTCTTGGTGAAACTTAACTTAGGATGTGCGTCTCCTGTTGGTGAAACTAACTTAGGATGTGCGTCTCCTGTTGGTGAAACTAACTTAGGATGTGCGTCTCCTCTTGGTGAAACTATTTTTAGGAAGTGCGTCTCCTTAGGACGTGCGTCTCCTATTGGTGAAATTTTTCTTAGGAAGTGCGTCTCCTCTTGGTGAAACTAACTTAGGATGTGCGTCTCCTCTTGGTGGAACTTACTTAGGATGTGCGTCTCCTATTGGTGAAATTGACTTAGGAAGTGCGTCTCCTAATGGTGAAACTTATCTTAGGATGTGCGTCTCCTATTGGTGAAACTTAACTTAGGATGTGCGTCTCCTATTGGTAAAAATAAACTTTAGGAGGAAATACATCTCCTATGGGTAAAAAACAAACTTAGGAGGAAATGCATCTCCTAAGGGTGAAACTAAAACAAACTTAGGAGGAAATGCATCTCCTATGGGTGGACCAAAACAAACTTAGGAGGAAATGCATCTCCTATGGGTGGAACTAAAACAAACTTAGGAGGAAATGCATCTCCTATGGGTGGACTAAAACAAACTTAGGAGGAAATGCATCTCCTATGGGTGAAACTAAAACAAACTTAGGAGGAAATGCATCTCCTATGGGTGGACTAAAACAAACTTAGGAGGAAATGCATCTCCTATGGGTGAAACTAAAACAAACTTAGGAGGAAATGCATCTCCTATGGGTGGACTAAAACAAACTTAGGAGGAAATGCATCTCCTATGGGTGGACTAAAACAAACTTAGGAGGAAATGCATCTCCTATGGGTGAAACTAAAACAAACTTAGGAGGAAATGCATCTCCTATGGGTAAAAATAAACTTAGGAGGAAATGCATCTCCTATGGGTGAAATAACTTAGGAAGTGCGTCTCCTATGGGTAAAGCTTAGGAAGTGCGTCTCCTATTGGCAAAACTAGACTTAGGAAGTGCGTCTCCTATTGGTAAAGGCTAGGCTTAGGAAGTGCGTCTCCTATTGGTAAAGGCTAGGCTTAGGAAGTGCGTCTCCTATTGGAACAGACGTGGAATGTATTCCCTTGTTATACAGGTGGGCGCCTAATGGTAAAGACATGAAATGTATTCCCTTGTTATACAGGTGGGTGCCTGAAATATGAAATGCACAGACAAAAAGTATTCCTCTCGTTATTCAGGTGGGCGCCTGTCTATACTAAGACATAAAAGTATTCCTCTCGTTATTCAGGTGGGCGCCTGTCTATACTAAGACATAAAAGTATTCCTCTCGTTATTCAGGTGGGCGCCTGTCTTCGAGAAAATTTTCACAATGAGAAAATTTTCTGCCCCGGTTTGATGATTTTCTTTATGGCCTGTCTTTCCGCCATCAATAACGTTCATTTTCCCTGTTTCTAAATCAAAGAAAAATTTGTTAGTTTAAAAACATGGTAAGCGGTCATGCCACTCTTGTTGGGGATGGTTTCCTCTTTCTCCTTTCCCAGCTTTGTGTTCCATTATGCTATCAAACTTGCTGGGGATGATATTAATTGCTGACACTGGCCCATCCCTTTTATCAATCTCATCTTGATAGGGATACCCTTCTTGACACGGGTTTTGCGCCTGTTCCTTGTACCACTTGGATGTACTAGTTGATGGCCTATTTTGAAGTCATTTCCCACTGGTTCCGACCAAACAGACTCTACTAGGGAATTTTCCTATGAAAGGAAAAAAATAAAAAGAAACAAAATAAAGACAAAGGAAAAGATGACTCTCTAAGAATAGTTTCATCAATAGGAGACGCACTTCCTAAGCTAAGTTTCACCAATAGGAGACGCACTTCCTAAGCTAAGTTTCACCAATAGGAGACGCACATCCTAAGGAGACGCACTTCCTAAGAATAGTTTCACCAAGAGGAGACGCACATCCTAAGTTAGTCCTAAGATAAGTTTCACCAAGAGGAGACGCACTTCCTAAGAATAGTTTCACCTATAGGAGACGCACTTCCTAAGAATAGTTTCACCAGTAGGAGACGCACTTCCTAAGCCAAGTTTTACCAATAGGAGACGCACTTCCTAAGAATAGTTTCACCAATAGGAGACGCACTTCCTAAGTTTAGTTGTACCAATAGGAGACGCACTTCCTAAGTTATTTCACCCAATAGGAGACGCATATCCTAAGTTATTTCACCCAATAGGAGACACACTTCCTAAGTTAGTTTTACCCAATAGGAGATGCACTTCCTAAGAAAAGTTTCACCAATAGGAGACGCACTTCCTAAGTTTATTTCACCAATAGGAGACGCACTTCCTAAGTTTATTTCACCAACAGGAGACGCACTTCCTAAGTATAGTTGTACCCATAGGAGATGCACTTCCTAAGTAAGTTTTACCAATAGGAGATGCACTTCCTAAGTTTAGTTTTTCCCAATAGGAGACGCACTTCCTAAGTTTATTGTACCCAATAGGAGACGCACTTCCTAAGTTCAGTTTTACCATAGGAGACGCACTTCCTAAAGTTCAGTTTTACCATAGGAGACGCACTTCCTAAGTTCAGTTTTACCATAGGAGACGCACTTCCTAAGTTCAGTTCTACCAATAGGAGACGCACTCCTAAGTTCAGTTTTACCATAGGAGACGCACTTCCCAAGTTCAGTTCTACCAATAGGAGACGCACTTCCTAAGTTTATTGTACCCACAGGAGACGCACTTCCTAAGTTTATTGTACCCAATAGGAGACGCACTTCCTTAAAGTTTAGTTTTGCCCATAGGAGACGCACTTCCTAAGTTTACTTTTATCCCATAGGAGACGCACTTCCTAAATTAAGATTTCACGCATAGGAGACGCATTTCCTAAATTATTTTCATTCATAGGAGACGCACTTCCTAGTTCAAAATCATTAAGGTTTCACCCATAGGAGACGCACTTCCTAAGACTATTTAACCCCTAGGAGACGCACTTCCTAAGTTTAATTTCGTGCATAGGAAACGCACTTCCTGAATTAAGTTTACTTTAGGAGACGCACTTCCTAGTTTGGCTTTTTCAGGTTATACTTTTACTTTAGGAGATGCACTTCCTAGTTTGGCTTTTTCAGGTTATACTTTATTTCAGGAGACGCACTTCCGGAATTGAGATTTCACCCTTAGGAGATGCACTTCGTAGTTTGATTCATTTTGAGTTCGACCATAAGAAACACAATTCCTAGTCTAGTTCTTTGAAGTTTTCACCCTTAGGAGACGCACTTCCTAGTTTAGCTCATTCCGATTCAACTATAGAAGAAGCACTTTCTAGTTTGAGTCATTGAGGTTTTTTTAGCAGACACATTTGCTAGCAAGAGTTTTGGTTTTACTCGTAGGAGATGCACATCCTAGCCTAGTCTTTAGTTTACTCTCATCATTGCATCAGTAGTATAAATAGGTTACAATTTTGCTAACGACTCACAAATCTTCCCAGTGCAAACTGGGTTAGGAAATTCTCGTTTGTTTTGTTTGTTTTGGTTGTAGGATCCCACCTGGAGAATAGAGGTTGTTAAATTCAAGATGATGAAGCCAGGCGCCCGCCCATAATAACAGAAGAATACATTCCAGTCTTTACTTTTCAAGTAGTGAAGTTGGGAGTCCGCCCAGATAACAGAGGCATACATTCCAGTCTTTACTTTTCAAGTGTTGAAGTTGGGAGCCCGCCCAGATAACAGAGGCATACATTCCAGTCTTTACTTTTCAAGTGTTGAAGTTGGGAGCCCGCCCATAATAACAGAGGCATACATTTCAAGATCAAGTCAGAAGACAATAAAACAGAGGGTTACAACAAGAATCTCCAGCAGGAAACAATAAAATCTCAGCACCGGAAACAGAAGGTTGCAACAAGAGGTCCCAGCACAAATTCAGGCGCATGAGTCAAAAGGAAGAAAAGAGGCGTCTTGAAAGAAGCAGCTGGTGAACATTAAATCATGCCCAACATAACAAGTCTGATGAAGAGAGCCGTACCCACCAGAGGAACCGCCAAAAAGCTTGATGAAGAAAGCCATGTCCCTAGCGGACCGAGCAAAATGATGAAAACTGGTATTCAGAAAAGCAAAAGGCCAGTATCACGCCCAAATTCAAGAAAGAAAAGCACCGGAGGAAACACAAGCCGACAAGAAAGCAAGGCAACAAGAACAAATTTTAGTCTAGCCTAGCTTCTTGTTTTCTTTTAAGCACGGTGTAACAAGGAGATCGGTAAGCAGTGATAACAGCATGCAACAACAGTAACATTGCAGTCCCACGGTAGTCCCAGCTACCAAAGCTTCCCGAACTACATTGACCTGATTCCTGTTTAGCCCAGGATATGTAGGAAACCTTTGAAGCAAAGGTTCGGTCAAATCTTTTTCAAAAAATGCTTCACACGGAGTACTCGGATGGGCAAAAATGCATCTCCTATGGGTGGACTAAAACAAACTTAGGAGGAAATGCATCTCCTATGGGTGAAACTAAAACAAACTTAGGAGGAAATGCATCTCCTATGGGTGGACTAAAACAAACTTAGGAGGAAATGCATCTCCTATGGGTGGACTAAAACAAACTTAGGAGGAAATGCATCTCCTATGGGTGAAACTAAAACAAACTTAGGAGGAAATGCATCTCCTATGGCCATGACATACCGACTCAAAATTCATGTGAAATTTGGAAGGGGCCACATTTGCAAAAATAACCATTTGGTTGCATTTGTCGAACAGAGAAAGGGAGCTAGCCTTTTGTTTTTGAGTTTATAAATCTTTAATTAGAATGTGTGGTTGGTTTGATTTTTCCAGTTTGTTTTAATATGAAAATTAAAAAAAAATGTTCATTATTGTTTATCTTTTATTGGTCCGAACTACGCAAGGTCTGATTCATGCGGGGTCATGATACGTGGGCAATCTCCATAAGATTCGACCACAACAAAAAGAAAAAAAATGAAAAAAGAGAATGAAAAAGAAAAAAAAGAAATGAAAAAAGGAAAAAATGAATGAAAAAAAAATCAAAAAAAAGAGAAAAAGAAAAAAAGATGTTGTCAATAATGAGGACCGACTGAGTCCATTATAACCTGTTTGTTTTGCAAATAAAGTTAAAGTGGTTGGTTTGTGGTAAGCCGGACAATGACACCCAGAATCCTTTACCTGCATATCATGATACACACTTTGCGGGGATCAGGCCTGATAACAGAAGCGCTCGAATCCTATTGGGACTTGTGGACTAAGGTTGATGACATTGAAATTGGCAATGGTCTTGGCAGTATTGATGCAAAACTCAGTGGCTAAGATGCCAGTTTTTGATAAAGTGGGAGGACGCTTCGTTCCTTGGTCAGTAAGAGAGAAGCTTGTGGTGGCTTATTTCGTTGTCATTTCTGTTTGTTCGGATTATTAGGGTTATAAGTCGAGTATTGTCTTGTGTCAGACTGTCTTAACTTTTCGTTTTGTCATAGCGTTTGTTTAAATTTTGTCCAATTTGTTTTAGGATTTTATTTTGGTTTGTTTTGTTATTCAAACCATTTCACCGGTAGTCTGAAGCAAAATCCGGTCTTTTATTATTTCCAGTCATCTTTTTGTTTAGTCCTTTTATCATTTTTGTTCAATGCCGATTCTAGGGACATGACATGCGCACCCAGTTTGGAGGAAATAAGAACGGTTTGAGATTATTTGGAGCCCGAGTCATGTGGAATTGGGGCAAGTTAAACACAAAGAAAACCGTTAAAGAAAGATTCGCCTAAATTGGCATGAGGGTCGTTCATAATAATGAGAATGAGAGTGTCGCCCAACGGTGCTTTAGAAGTGACAAATGAACAAACAGATGTTGAATATAATTGTCAAGTCCAGCACCATCGGAAGAGACTATAAATCTATTGTTTAATTGTGTTGTTTGCACTTGGCATGTCTTGAAGACTGGAATGACGAAGGCATTTTGTTCTGCTACCTAAACACTTTATCCTTCGCTACCCCTTTTGAGCCTTATTTATTTTCTTTCATACCCCTTATTCGGAATCAACAGCAACGACTAGGGAATACGAGCCTGGAAGGTAAAGAATAAAAAATAAAATAAAAAAACGAAAAAAAGAAAAGAAAAGAAAAGAAAAGAAAAATGATAACAAAAAAAAGGAAAGTCAAATGAAAAAGAGGAATTGGGAACTACGTTTGACCTGATTCCTCAAAGAGGATACGTAGGCGCTTCACGGCTCGGTCATAGTTTTGAAAAATGAAAAAGAAATCAGTTAGGATATCCCCAAGCAAGAAACTGGGGCAAAGGTTGCGTTTATTGTGAATAAATCTAATTCCGAAGGTTGTAACTAATAACCCAAAATTAATGTATTTTTTTGAGCCTTTTATACCCTTTCTTTCTAGCCTATCCAAAACCCACATTACGGTCCAAAGAAAGACCTTCTGACCAGTCTTCAAAAGATGCCAAGTCAGACAAATGAGAGTCTTACCGGCGAACATAACATTCTGTTCCACAAGCAGAAAGGACTCTAATCTCCAACAGAAAGAGTCATACCGGCGACACTCCAAATCCCCAGCTGGAAAGTAATACAAATGAGAGAGTCTTATCGGTGAAAACCTTCACAGGCACCATAAGGCGATGAAAGCTGAGAGAAAACCAAAATGAGAGAGGCTTGATAGTGAAAAAACCCTTCGGGCACTACAAGTCGAATAAGATTGGGAATCAGATGGGGAATCGTCAAGGGAAGGTCTTGAGAGACGATTGACGGCAGAGGATAGGCCACATACGCATGTCATGGCCATTAGAGTCGGTATCTGCGTTTGATAGATTTTTATTTATAGTTTCTTTTGTTAAAGAGTCATCTTTTCCTTTGTCTTTATTTTGTTTCTTTTTATTTTTTTCCTTTCATAGGAAAATTCCCTAGTAGAGTCTGTTTGGTCGGAACCAGTGGGAAATGACTTCAAAATAGGCCATCAACTAGTACATCCAAGTGGTACAAGGAACAGGCGCAAAACCCGTGTCAAGAAGGGTATCCCTATCAAGATGAGATTGATAAAAGGGATGGGCCAGTGTCAGCAATTAATATCATCCCCAGCAAGTTTGATAGCATAATGGAGACTCCCTATTCTGTTAGTGTCATACCCTAAATAAAAGAGGCTCGGAAAGTTTCTAAGCCGGCTGGCCTTTTGGTTCCCGGAAAGGAGCTCCTTCCTCAACTCGAGTTGTCCGCTCGGGTACACTGTCTAGAACACCGACCCAGGTTTTGAACATAGAATAACGTGACTTCATGCCGGATCCCTAGTAGGAACGCTTATTTGCATCACGTTGCATTTGACTTAGGGGACTCAACACAGGGGTTGGGTCCGTCTAGGACTAGCAACCTGATATGAAAAGACCATCCTGATGCATCCTATTTGTTTTCCGTGCATTTATTTTGTCTCGCTGACCGGTGTTTGAATATTATGAATATTGTGAAATCGAAAAATAGCGGTTAGGGAATTGATTGTTTATTTTTGAAAAAACCTAATACACAAATACTGTCAAAATTCTGCCGAGATTTTGAGAAAATGAAAAAATGTCTTATTAGTTTATTTTATTAAAAGCAAGGGAAAAATAGAAAGAAAAAAAAAGAGTAGTGGCTTTGTCTTGTTTTTCAAAAAAAAAAAAACAAATTAGAAAAAAATAGTTTGTCTTGCCATAAAAATAAAAATAAAAAAAGAGTCTTGTTTTAAAATGGGTTTTTATTTATTTATTTGTTTATGAAAATGCCAAAATAAAAATAAAAATAATAAAATAAAATGAGTTGGCCGTTGAAAGTGGTTTTATTATTTGTTGCAAATATATATATATATATATATATATATATATATATATATATATATATATAAATCCAAAAAGTTTTTCTTTATTTCCAAAAAATGTATATATATCTTTATTTGTTGCAAAAATATTTGTCTTGCCAAAAAGTCTAGAAAAGTTTTTAGACTCCCAATTTTCAAAACAAAAAATCCAAAAATATTTTCCTTTATTGACTTCTTTAGAAAGTCTTTTTAATTGTTAAAATATATATATATAATAAAATTAAAAAAATCCGAAAATATTTCAAAAAATATTTTTTTAGAAAGCATTTCTTTTATTAAAGGTAAAATTCCAAAAATATTTTCTTTCTTCTTTAGAATAAGAGAAAACAAATGAAAATTCAGACAAAAAATATCTTCCTTTTACTTTTGCAATTCTCAAAGTTCAAATCAAAAGAAAAGGAATTCTTACAAGTCTTTCTTTCAAAAAGAAAATCAATCAAAAAAAATACTTCCTTTCTTATTTTGAAGCAGTTCTTTCACAAATTCCAATTAAAAAAAATGTGTTAGTTCATTTACTTATTCATGATCTACCCGAACTACGCGAGTTTGATTCTCACCGGATGTGAGATACGTAGGCAACCCTCATCGGGTCCAACCCCACCTTTTGCTAAAAAGCCAAAAACAAATAAAAAAAAACATGTCAAGATTTTTAATATATGTCAACTTCCTCTTTTACAAAAAAAATAGCAAAAACATATATGTCGGGTGACGCTGTTTTATCAAGACATAGCCGAATGTTCCCGAAGGGGACGCCGGAAGGCTAACTTTGCATAAATAGCTACCTTTGGGTTATTTTTAAGATTTGGTCCAGTTGACCCACACAGCCTTAAAAATCTTCGTCACCGAGACGTTGAAAGGCCGTGTTTGCAATATTGAGTTTTCTATTTTTGAAAAATGATAAAAAGAGTCATAAATAAATCAGGTGATGTTGTTTGTCATAAATAGCCGAATGTTCCCGAAAGGGACGCCGGAAGGCTGACTTTGCATAAACAACTACCTTTTGGGTCATGTTTAAGAGTTTGGTCCAGTTGACCCGCACAGCCTTAAAAATCTTCGTCCCCGAGGCGCTGAAGGGCCGTGTTTGCAACACCAGGTTTTATTATAATTTGAAAAGAAAAAATACCGTTTGAATTTTTAGTCAAAAATAAGTCGAGCCAGCTTCGGCCGCGTCTTAAACCGTTCTTGCCGAAATGGCCTTAGAGTATCTTTCAATTGTCGAAAGGTTATTTTCGTAAAAGAATGGACAAGTTTGAAAAGTGTTATAAAATAACCCTCCCCGGCCTCAAAATTCATGTGAAATTTGGAAGGGGCCACATTTGCAAAAATAACCATTTGGTTGCATTTGTCGAACAGAGAGAGGGAGCTAGCCTTTTGTTTTTGAGTTTATAAATCTTTAATTAGAATGTGTGGTTTGTTTGATTTTTCCAGTTTGTTTTAATATGAAAATTTAAAACAGAATGGTCTTTTCATTTCAGGTTGCTAGTCCTAGACGGACCCAACCCCTGTGTTGAGTCCCCTAAGTCAAATGCAACGTGATGCAAATAAGCGTTCCTACTAGGGATCCGGCATGAAGTCACGTTATTCTATGTTCAAAACCTGGGTCGGTGTTCTAGACAGTGTACCCGAGCGGACAACTCGAGTTGAGGAAGGAGCTCCTTTCCGGGAACCAAAAGGCCAGCCGGCTTAGAAACTTTCCGAGCCTCTTTTATTTAGGGTATGACACTAACAGAATAGGGAGTCTCAACCAGTGAGCACATCCCCGGAGGTAAGAAGAGAAAGGTTTCGGCACAATTTATATACAGTTCAGATAATATCAAAGCGGTAAAAGCAGCATTTAGCACATTAGGCTCAAAACATGTAAAAATCAAATAAAGCCAAATATAACAATTTATCTAAGCTCGAATTCTTAACCCTGAACCAGTGGTTCTGGGTTTTATCCCCAGTGGAGTCGCCAGAGCTGTCGCACCTCCTTTTTCCGCACCCGCGAGGGTACAAGGGAGTTTTTCCAATTAAAGGACAATCGAAACGGGATTTATTTATTTATTTCAGAGTCGCCACTTGGAAGATTTAGGGTGTCCCAAGTCACCAATTTAATCCGAATCGAGGAAAAGAATGACTCTGTATTACGGTCTGCGTACCAGAAATCTGAATAAGGAATTCTGTTAACCCGGGAGAAGGTGTTAGGCATTCCCGAGTTCCGTGGTTCTAGCACGGTCGCTCAACTGTCATATTCGGCTTGATTATCTGATTTTATACAAATGTGAACTTATGTGCAAATTTTATCTTTTTACCAATTTCATAATTATTATTTTACGAGAATTGCAACGTCGTGAAAACATATCTCGAACCACGTTACATCAATGCACCCGTGGTTATTGACATATCTCGACTCCGTTGAGATTTGGATTTGGGTCACATCAATGTGCACCCGAGTTTAAAGAGATAACTTTATTAAATACGCGCCTAAAGTGACAACTAACATTATTATATGAAGAAGTTATACATATGTAACCTTATTACTCATTAATCAATCAACTACATTTTTATACAAAGAGAGGAAAATTAATATTCAAACACAAATCTAAACAGGAGGAATTCAACAGAAACAAAGCCTGATTAATATTTCATTTTTTTCGCTTCAAGCCAAGAGTGTACAAATGTGTACCTGGAAATGACAGTACAAGAAGAAAAGAAGTAGGAGAGTAGTATGTAACACAGCAACATACAGCAGCAGAAAGCCCAACACAGTAGCTTCAACACCTCAGTCCAGAAATCCCAGCAACACGGAGAAAACTAGTAAAAATGGAGAAGACAAATAGTGCGGAAATCTCTCTTTATTTTTTTATTTCTAGATTTGAACTCTCTATGGTGTTCTTCCACTCTCAATATTTCAGAAAATTTGTTTCTATATTTTTTACTCTCTTCAAAATGAATTCTGTCCCTGTATATTCTGTGTATCCAGAGTGTATATCGAGTGTATACTGCTCTCTCCGCCCCCTCTTTTCTTCTTCTCTCTATCTAGCTTTTTCCTCTTTTTTTTCCACCCCTTCTTCCTAAATTTTCTCTTCTATTTATAGCAAAATTTTCGAAATTTTCAGATTTGTTTTTTTATTATTTTATTATTTTTTTAATTAAAAGAAATCCCACTTACAAATTGCTTTTATTTTTTTAGAAAAAGAAATCCCACCTTTATTTACTTTTATTTTTAAAATTCCAACTTTAATTACTTTATCTTATTTAAAATCCCACTTTTTATTTTTTTAAAAGAGAATCTCACTTTATTTAACTTTTCTTTAAAAAACAAACCACTATCTTTTCTTTTTCTTTTAAAAATGCTACTTTCAATTACTTTAAATTTTTTAAATTTTCAGATACCTTTATATTTATTTTTTAATTCCAACCTTATTTTACTTTTAAATTTTTTAAAACTTTTTACTTTTTTTAAATTTTCTACATTCTTTTACTTTTTTTTATTTTTTTATTTTTTATTTTTTTAAAATCATTTCCGAAATTACTATATATATATATATTTTAAAATAAAAATAATAAATAAAATAAAATATTTTCGGATTTTTTTTATATATAAAAAAAACAAAAAATAAAACTATTAATAGTGATAATTCACTTTTTATTTTTTATTTTTTTGGTTTTGTTTTGTGTTGGACAAAAATGAAGAAGGGGTGTTGGGTTAATGGAGCGGACCGGATCGACCCGGTTTGAAACGGACCGGGTCATGGGGAAAGTTGGGCAATTATTTGGGCCTGTGGTTTGAAATTGAAGAAGTGGCCCAATCCGATTTTTCTTTGTATTTTTGTTCTCTTTTCTTCTTTTATTTTTCTAAAACTAAATTATAAAAGTACTTAAATTATTATTAAGAACTAAATTAAGTTATAAAAGCGCAAATTAACTTCCAATAACAATTAACGCACAATTAAGTAATAATTAAGCATAAAATTATTCATTTGGACATTAAATGCTAAAAATGCAAAAGATGCCTATTTTTGTATTTTTTATTAATTTAACAAATAAACATGCATAGACAAACATACAAATAGTTACACAAAATATCACAAAAATTGCACACCAAGAAAAATTATTTTATTTTTGAATTTTTTGGGAGTAATTCTCATATAGGGCAAAAATCACGTGCTTACACAACTAACCGGAACGAAACGACGATAAATTTGAATGAGAACAAATATGTCCGGACACGATTATCGCGCCAAGACTGCCACCGACCTAACGGATCTTGAATTCAACTACGAACTCACCATCCTTTTAACCTTGACGAACTTAAAACGACAATTGACGACCTCGACAAAACTTCGAATAAACGAAATGGTGGCAGCGGCCCAGCTGAAACAAGATAGCTGCTCGTCGAGCAGTGACAACGCAGCAGAAGCGAGGTGCGTTTGGACGTAGCAGAGCTTGGAACTCATACACAGTCGAGGTTGATGAAGCAGTGGCGACCATGGATGTCGAGCTCAAGCTTGAGCTCGACGAAGAGGACGAAGGCAGACGCGGCGGGAAGCAGCTGAAGCAGAAACGTGAGCAGCAGCAGCAGCAATGGCGAATCAGCAGCGGCGGCACGGAGGAGCTGGGAGGCGAGGTGAGGCAGCCATGGCAGTCCGCGCGACGAAGAAGACGTAGCTGGTCGTTTGGAGAAGGTCGACGCAGAGGAAGCAGCTGTGGCTGGTTGGAGATGACGAAACAGTGGCAGCTGCCATGTGAGAGCATCGAAGCTCAGCCATGGTTGGACATGGCAGAAGCTCGAATGGGGACGATGAAGTAGATGACGGGGGAAGATGTGCTCGCGTGAGTGTGTTGACGCAGTTGTGTGCGTGTGCGTCGATGATGAGCTTGGAGGTGGAGGGTGACGAGGCTGGTGAGGGCAACCATGGCTGTGTAAATGGAGATGGAGAAGATGGATTTTGGAGAAAAGGAGAGGGGATGGGGGCGGGTGAGTTTTAGTTTAAGGTTTTCTTTGTTTTTTTTTTTTTTTTTTTTGAAATGCAAGATAGGAGTGTTGGGTCTTTGGGGTTATGGACCGGGTCGATCCGGTTTGAAATGGACCGGGTCGTGGGGAAGGTTGGACAATTTTTTGGGCCTGTGGCTTACAATTGAAGAAGTGGCCCAATCCGATTTTTCTTTGCATTTTTGCCCTATTTTCTTCTTTTATTTTTCTAAAACTAAATTATAAAAATACTTAAATTATTATTAAGAACTAAATTAAGTTATAAAAGCGCAAATTAACTCCAAATAACAATTAACACACATTTAAGTAATAATTAAGCGTAAAATTGTATATTTGGACATTAAATGTTAAAAATGCAAAAAATGCCTATTTTTGTAATTTTCATTTTTTGTAAAACAAACTTAATTACCAACAATTGTAGAATTAAATCCTTCATGCAAAATGCGACATATTTTTGTATTTTTATTAATTTAACAAATAAACATGCACAGACAAATAGAAATAATTATTCAAAAATATCACAAAATTGCACACCAAGGAAAATCATTTTATTTTGAATTTTTTTGGGAGTAATTCTTTCATAGGGCAAAAATCACGTGCTTACAAGCATTTTACTCCCTAATGTGAAACTTTCCGGTGTAGATTTAGTCAGCCCCAACACGGATACCGGATACCGAATAAAAAACCAAAATGCACAAGAATCTTGTGTACTTTGGGAGTCAAATTCCAATTACTGTCAATTTGCCACTAAGATATGCTTTTTTCCAATTCTTATCAGCTTATATTATATGACAAATTTTGCCAATTTGTCCTACTTAAATTCAACACAATTATGGCGAGAATGAGAGGATAATTAATGATCATAGGCTGTAATTGACCAGTGGACCCCACATAAATTCTTTTCCTGAGAGTGTAGTAAATATTTACTCATCAATAATCTTGAAAGTAGTTGACACATAGAAATGGAAATGCAATCTTTAATATTTATGATTTAGATGGTAGGGCAAATAGGGTGAAGATAGAGGAGAAGGGAGATTGTGTGGAAGTTAAAAGACAACCTACCCTCAAAGAGGTTATGTATTTACTTAATAATGATGGTATTTGGGCCAATTTGCGCACGTCTTAATTAAATCTATCGAATATCTGCTATTTCTGATCGCGTATATATCGAGTAACCAAAAATATATATTTTCAGCTATTATTGTGGGAGCAACTCTATACAATATTATTTTTCCAACAAAAATGTGTTTAATACTCTATGAATTTATATAAACCATACCCTCACCCCGGAAAAAATTAGAAGTAGTTAGATTTACAACTAGTAATTAAAAAATAACTACAATTTCAAAAGTAATCAAAATGTAATTGTTTTTTTTTTATGTAAAAATAAAATCTGAACAAAAACACTCTTAAAAATTCTAAAAAATTCCACCATAATATGTTGGAGTTCAATTTTTTTACGTATAAGATTCCAAGCTTAATGTGCTAGAATTTATAATGTGCTAGAGTTCCAATATAACATGTTGGAAGTTTAAACGCATGAGTTATATAATCCAGAATATTATGCTGAAATTTTCTGTGCGCTGGAGTTTCAACATAATATGCTTGAAGTTTATACGCAAAAGCTCTATAATCCCGCACATTATGCTGGAATTTTTTGTGTTTCACCGAAACAATAACTATTTTTTAATGACTTCGTAAATATTGATTTTTTTTTATTATCAATCAGAAAAGTGGCTACGCCGCGCGCTATTTTCCCGAGAAAAGGGTTGAGGAAATAGCCCAATGATAAGCAGAGAGAAAGAGGAGTAGAGAGCTTCGTTGGCTGACAGAGAGAGCAATAGAAGGGGTCAGTATCTCTCCCAGCGAACGCTTCAACAGCAGTATTTTCCGGTAACAATAAGGTAGGTACGTTAGGTACGCAATTACCCTTACAAACAAACAGTGGGTTTCCTTTCCTCTCTCTTTACCTCTAATTTATCTCTCTCTAGATCTAAATTTACGCACCCATTTTTTCTCCTTCCCCCAAAAATTTTCATTTCTCCCTTTCCTTTCCCTTCCCCTCTACATTTTCCATTGATTACACCATTTTTTTCCAATTTAGGGTTGGGGTTTCCTCATCATTAATTAAACAGCTAAAAAAGTTAAGTTCTTTTTTTTCCCTGTGGGTTTCTTGCCATTTTTTGCAGATGGGTCATTGAACCAAGGAAGCGTCAGTCCAAGAATCACATTGTTTAGAGCTTTTTGTTAATTGATCAGGTCTTCTCAAGAAGATCTGAGAAGGGGTTTCGTTTTTTTCTTTTTATTAAGCCCAAAAAAAAAGAAAAAAGAAAAAAATGAGTGCTTCAAGGTTTATCAAGTGTGTTACGGTTGGTGATGGTGCTGTTGGGAAAACTTGTCTTTTGATTTCATACACCAGCAATACTTTCCCTACGGTTTGTTTTCTACCCACTCTCTTTTTATTGTTTCTGTTTAATTTTCTGTTTTAGGTTGTGTTTGGTGTGGGAGATAATATTTTCCTTTTCCCCTATTTGTTTTTAGCTTGATTTGCTGAAAATGTTGTGAGGAAAAATCAAGTCTTTCTGTTTATAAATGTCCCAACTCTTATACATTAATCTCAACTGTAATACCCAAAAATTTCATCAGGACAATTCATGTACATCTTTACCTTCATAAAAAAAAAGTATCGTCATGACTCATGAATATATACAACAACAACAACCCGTCATGACTTATGAATATATATTGATAAAGTCACGTTGCGTGAATGCGGGATGCTTTGTGCACCGAGATGCCCTTTTGCCCTTTTCTAAAGGAATTCGGGCGTCTTTGGCTTTTTGCTTAGGCTGGGAACAGAATACCTGCTGCGTGTTTTGATTTATTTGCTTATTGAAGGTCTATCTATGCCAATATCTTGTTGTGCGCTAAGTCGTCGTACACATATTTTGATCTTTTTGGACAAATATCTTGATTCTTGGCTCACATGATTTATTTCCAGCTTCGAAACTCTGATGGATGATGGACACGCCCTTTACCCTTCTCTACTTAAAATCCAGACTTTTTTGCTTAATGTCGTGAGCTAAATGGGACCATGTTTCAATCTT
This sequence comes from Nicotiana sylvestris, assembly GCF_000393655.2. NCBI lineage: Eukaryota > Viridiplantae > Streptophyta > Magnoliopsida > Solanales > Solanaceae > Nicotiana > Nicotiana sylvestris. The sequence goes on from NC_091065.1 coordinate 173,301,493, forward strand.
TTGGATAAATATACATGATCGGTGGCTTAATATCTTCTTGTGCGCTAAATTGACCTCTTTTATATTTTTGCACAAATAGTTCTTGGTTTACATGTTCGCTTTAGGATACATTTTTAAGTATACTGAGTTATGTCTTAACAAATTCATCATGTGTCCGTTCTAAATCAAGCTGTGATAGTTAGTCTAAAAGGTAAGGAAGAGAAGAAATTGAATATATTTTGATATGAATTGATATATTGGTGTTTGCTCTTTGTTACATTTGCATCTTTGGTGGTTTTGAGGGAAAATGTTGTGTTATCACATGCAGAGTCTTTTCTTTTTGGACTTTGGCATGAATTACAGTGCTTCGAACAATTTTTGTATATTCCATGAAGGATTTCTCTCATCTTCTCAAAATTTAATGTCAATTGCTTTTCCCTAATTCGTGCAATTTTTTTGACAGGATTATGTGCCCACTGTGTTTGACAATTTCAGTGCAAATGTTGTTGTCAATGGGAGCACTGTCAACCTAGGGTTGTGGGATACTGCTGGTAATTATTTGAAACATTATTTACTTGACATTTATTGCTGGAAGCAACCTATACGCTTTGCAAATTGTTATGAGCTTGACGTCAATTAAATGTATAACAGGACAGGAGGATTACAATAGGTTAAGACCTCTGAGTTACCGTGGAGCCGATGTTTTCATTTTGGCATTCTCTCTCATTAGTAAAGCCAGCTATGAGAATGTTTCCAAGAAGGTGAGCGTTTCATTTTGTATTTCTTTTCATTTAGTATCCTTTCTATTTGTTGTCGGTACATGAAAAATTTACACTTTTTGTTGATTGTTTTCAGTGGATTCCTGAGTTGAAGCACTATGCTCCTGGTGTCCCAATAGTTCTTGTTGGAACAAAGCTTGGTGAGTGCTCTCTTTAAGCACAATATGGTCTGCAGTTTGTTTCATAGATCTGCATAAGGTGATGATCAATAGTCTGCAATCTTTTGATTTAAATATAAATTTCTTGTGATCAAAGGAAGATTCTTCTGTAGCACGGGTTTCCTAACTAGATAGTCCTTAGGTTGTTACTAGTATAAGATTCTGCTGTTCTCTTAGTAGAAGGAACTTTCTTCCCAGTTAAGAAAATAAATTTTAGAGGAACTTCTGAAGAGCGAATAAAGAGCATGGTGGGGCTGTGTGTGAAGTGGAGTTGGGGAATAGTTTGTAGCTGGTAAATGTGCGCATGTTCCCATTTTTGTTGCTTTTGCTCGTTTATGCCTCTTTGTATGAGTTGAAAATGGACCTTTTTCTGTAGGTACCTATACAAGGATGAGCTAATAATATCAAAATTAGGCTCTTTCCGCATAACAGAAAACAAAATTTAAAAGGAGACACGCTCTTGAATATGGATTTGAACAACTTGGTCATCAACCTGTGTAGGGTAGTTATATCTTTACTCATTGTAACATGTGAAGTCGTGCTATAACCTGGGTTTATCCATATGTCTATCAATGGTAATCTATGTTGCTTCATTGGATGATCGATCCTTTGGGGGGTGCTTGTTTACTCATTCATGTTGAGATACAATTGCTTGCTTTCTTTAAGTTTCAAGATGTGCCTTTTTACGCACTTTTATGATTGATATCCTCTATCTGCTGGGGGAATTTATGCTCTAACATTGTAGTCTAATAGCCTGTTTGGCCAAGCTTATTTTTGGCCAAAAGTGCTTTTTTGGCCAAAAACACTTTTGGCCTCAATTTGAGGTGTTTGGCCAAGCTTCTGGAAGGAAAAAAAGTGCTTTTGAGGAGAAGCAGAAAAAAGTAGCTTCTCTCCAAAAGCACTTTTTGAGAAGCACTTTTGAGAAAAATACACTTAGAAGCAGTTTTTTAAAGCTTGGCCAAACACTAATTGCTGCTCAGAAGTGATTTTCAAACTAATTAGCCAAACACAAACTGCTTCTCACCAAAAGTACTTTTGAGAAAAACACTTTTGAAAAAAAGCTGATTTTTGCAGCTTGGCCAAACGGGCTATATAACTCATAGTTCTATTCCCCCCCCCCTACTTTTGTACCCCCTTCTTTTATATATCTTATCTCAGTTGAGGTAGGTTTATATGTTTATTGGTTATGTTGCTTGGACTCTTCGAAAGTGTTGCCAGGTGCATGTCAGATCCTCCAAAACTAGTGCATTTTTGGAGGATCCGACATGGGTGCGTCAGCATTTTGGAGCGTCCGCAACATAGGTGGTTGGTTTCCAATTGTCAAGGCCTAATTAGCCGACTTTATTTCTGTATTCTCTTCAGATCTTCGGGATGATAAGCAATTCTTCATAGACCATCCCGGTGCTGTGCCAATTACTACTGCTCAGGTAAGCATAACTAGCAAGCACTCTTACCTCTTTTTGATTGCTTTTCTTGTGCTTCTTGTCCATTTTCATTTGATTTCTCTTATTATTTTAACCTTTAAGGGCGAGGAGCTAAGGAAAACTATTGGTGCACCTGCTTACATTGAATGTAGTTCAAAAACACAACAGGTATGTTCTCTCCTCAGCATCTATTTCTTGCACCGGAGATCCTTTTACGTACTTCTTGTTGATGCCTTTGGTTGATTGACTTGCTCTCCAGAATGTGAAAGCAGTCTTTGATGCTGCCATTAAGGTCGTCCTCCAGCCGCCTAAGACGAAGAAAAAGAAGGGGAAATCTCAAAAATCCTGCTCGATATTGTGATCAAACTGTAGGTCCAACGATATTGCTGGTCACAATTCTCGTTGTAATCCCTCACTCACTCGTATCCCTTTATCTTCCTTCGTCTCAGAGGAAGTACGAGGTCATCGTTTGTCTTATATTTGAAACTACTAACCATCTCTTGGAAATATCAGGTGGCTTGGTTTTTCTGTATCATTCTGGTCTCTAATTATTTAAGTTACAGCACCTTGTTAGTAGGCCACTCTAGTGTGTCCTTTGTTTTGATTTGTTTTATGTATTAACTACTGAATGATCTAGTTAGGGAACAATTTTTTTCGTTTGGATTGTTGGTGTTTCTTGTTTTTGATTTTTAAATACCGATTGAACCGAAGAAAAATTGAGATGATTGGGATAGTTTCGAAAAGTATAATTTTGGTTATGCAAAAAAGAGTAACCAAAATATTGGTACGGTTAGATTTTATAAAATAACTATCCGAACTGAACCATTGACACTGCTAACTACCGGTATAATTGAACTGTAAGTCTGGTGTGACTTGGAGTTCTGTCTAATACAAAAGCGGCTTTTTTTAACTTGGCCTGATTATGACGCACTTTACTAGCGTTCATCTCTTTTCTTTTTCTTTATTTGAAGAGAAAAAGAATACACTTTTGTGAATTTGAAAAAGCCAAAAGATAGAGATGCCAATTTAATATAAACTCAACAATAACAACAAATTTTACAAGTGGGATTCCACGCAGATCCCAAAAACGCAGTTTTTACGCTGACCTTACCCCTATGGGTCCTACTTTGAAAAGGCACAAAGACAAAGACTGTTTCTGATAGACCCTCGACAGAAAATTCAATATAAACTCCTTGGTCCTTTATTATTTTCTTCTTAATTTAAGAATATTAAATAGGAATGTTGTCTTTACGGACATGGCACGAAGTGGAAAACTTGATTGCCACTCATTGGCTACTAGATTAGATTCTCCTTTGTCATAACTCAGCAGCTAAGGTTCATTGCACATTTTTTATGGAGGACACTTGTGACACTCCTGTTATTTAATTTTATATTTATATAATGAAAGTGGGATTATATATTTTGAGGAGCCCGCTGAAAAAAAGAAAAGAAATTGAGGAGATGTTCTTGAAGATAATTTATCCTCATGATTGAAAAATCGTCTTCGAAGTTGATCTAAAAGATGTAGACGGAATTACACCTGATTCATCATATCTCTCGCCTGATTACAAAAAAAGAAAAACAAAAAGGAGAACGTAATTTTTGAATATCCACTTCTACATAGAAAACGGGTAGTTGATCATTGAAATCAACAATAGCTTAATAAGTAATGTTAAGGGAACAAGCACATTAAAAGAATTTGGAATAAGAGGGCTCACTTTGCCCGTTAAGAGTAGGTAACCCGTTCCCTATTTTTGTTAATATTGCATCCTATCTTATTATATCATATTTTATTCTGTGAAATTAAAAATCATCATTAATACCTCGATTTGGGTCCAAGATAATCCTTTGTTCCATAGCCCTAGGTCTATATACAATTCGCCAATTAAGAAGTCTTGGATATACTAGTACATCTTTGATGCACCTATTGATTCTCCCGAGATGTCATTATTGCCCCACTAGGATGATCATCATCACTTACACCTCACATCTCGGCATGACAAAAATGTTTAAGCCCAACTATTACGGAGTCTATCGCTATTGCCTACTAGGATGATCATCACCACTTACACCTCACATCTCGACAGGATAAAACGGGTAAGCCCAACTATTATAAAATCTCTTACTAAAACATTTTTAAAAGGCAAAATACATAGTTTACCCATCCACCTTGTGCCCAAATTTCTGTTACACACCTGTTGACCACGGATTTAACTTTACACACCAAACCTTTCAAATGTGTGTCAATTACACACTACTCTTGACCAGCCTAGTTACTATAGTTTTCAAAATACATAGTTATCTTTTCTTTTTCCAGAAATAAGGTTCATCCCTATCTGCTTCTTCTTATTTCTCCGGTGAGTCATATAAATTTTCAATCATTTTTTCCTTTTCGCCGACACCCTCAGCTGTAAAGGTTCTATCTTGGTTTTGCAACTTGAATCTTATGCACAATTTTGATGTGAAAATGGGACAAGAGAAATTCATTATTAATTTTATATTGTTGTTTGGTGAATTGGGTCTGGCAGAAATTGGAGATTTCAGTTGTCGATTGGATTGGTAATGTGTTGATGTTTCTTGGTTCCTGTTAATATTGCTTTAAGTTACTTCGTGTGGGTACAACATGCCCCCTAGAGCTCTAGAGTTGAAGTTCGCCAGTTACAAACAAAAACTTCAGCTCTAGAGCTGAAGTTCGACAGTTACAAAACAAAAACTTCAGCTCTAGAGCTGAAGTTCGCCAGTCTAGAGCTGAAGTTCGCCAGTTACAAAACAAAAACTTCAGCTTTAGAGCTGAAGTTCGCCAGTTACAAAAACTTCAGCTCTAGAGCTGAAGTTCGCCAGTTACAAAACAAAAACTTCAGCTCTAGAGCTGAAGTTCGCCAGTTACAAAACAAAAACTTCACCATTTACAAAACAAAAACTTCAGCAATTACAAACAAAAACTTCAGCAAATAGAGAACAAAACTTCAGCTACTATGCTTAAGTTCAGCAATTACAAACAAAAACTTCAGTACACTTGGTTCAGCACGTCTACTAGAATGTTGAAGTTTCGCGTGATTGCCTTTGCTGCTTCAGTCCCGTATGTTGAAGTTACACGAAAAAGTGGGTACACTTGCAATTTTTTTTGCAAAGCGGACACAAGTTAAAACGTGACCCAAAAAGCAGGTATAGATGCAAATGCCCCTCCCTCTCTTGTCTTATTCCCCGGCCCAACCCCCTTCCCCAATCTATGTCGTCCCCCTTCCCAAAACTCCACACAGAAAACCCTTCTCCCACTGCTTTATATTATCCAGATGCCCCTTCCCCTCTCGACTTCTTCCCTAACCCCCTTCCCCTACCCGATTTCATCTCCCCTCCCCTATTTCGTCTTTTTCCCCGACAACCTTCTCCCATTTTGCTTTTTCTTTTAGTTGCTCAAGATTTGAAATTTCTCCGAAACAATTCAACCATTTTGTTTGAATTTAAGTTTTCAATTTTTTTATTTGGGAATTTTGTTCACAACTTTGTGGTTTATTTAATTTTGCCAACAAAAGACCTAAATTTCCGTTTTTCGTTATTTTCTTTTGGCTCATCATTATCGAGCTTTGTGAAAGGAAAAATAGGGACAAAAAAACAGGGAGGGTCGGAGATGGAGTTTCATGCGAAATTCCGATCGGTGAAGTTTATTGGGTATGTTGTTTGTGTGCATCTATTTGGGTGTTGCAGCTAATAGTTTTGTGATAATTGTGGTGAAGTTTTCTTTACAAAGAAGAAGGGGTAGCAATGGTGGAGAAGGTGGTGCACTGATTGTTGGGTATTTTTTATTTGAGCGAGTCAGTTCTAAAGGTGTAAGTTGATTAAAAGGGTGCTTTCAAATTCAGAGATGCGCGTGTATACACAACATTGAATAGTAACTAGGCTGGTCAAAAGTAGTGTGTAATTGACACACATTTGAAAGGTTTGGGTGTGTAAAATTAAACCCATGGTCAACAGGTGTGTAACAGGAATTTGGGTGCAAGATGAATGGGTAAACTATGTATTTTGCCTTTTTAAAATAAAAATGGAGAATTGAATTCGTTGTAAAATCTATTTATCCTCTTTTACCTAAGAGGAAAGTGCAATGCATGTGTCTGTGATAGCATGTTAATTTCAATTGGTAAAGTAGTTACACGTTAACATCAAGTGATCTGTAATTCCTCCAAAAGTCACGTTGGAGCTCCAGCTTGGTGGTCAATGAAAAGCTAATTTGGAATGCTCTCTGTCACTTGTATATGGTTTATTTCTGGAAATTAAAACTGACAGAGAAAGGTGACGGTAAGAGTTTATTTGGTATACGGCAGTCTTTTACTGAATATTTTTGTACCTTTTTCTTAGGGATTGTTTGGTCGGCATGATTAGCAAAACAATCTCAACATAAAATCACGTACAAATTAATACAATGTTCAAGGGCGAAATTACGATATTATATGTGAATTCACGTGAACCAGGTAACTTTTGCCAAATCATGCGTGATTGTGAATCCTATTACTGTTAGGATTCAACCAAAAAATCAAACAAATCAATTTTTTTTTATTTAATTTAGATTGGTTTTTGGTTTTTGATTGAGATTTTAAAAAAAAAATTTGGTTTTGGTTTTGGTTTTTGACTTAATAAAATAATAATAAAAAACAGAAACAATCAAATCATGTATGTATGTATGTATGTAACACTTTAAGCCTTTCTTACTTAGTGGCCTTTTTTTATTAGGGTATAAGGCGGCCTCACTCTCACTTCAAATTCTGCTCGTAAATAGTAAGTTCTCTTTTTAACTTGGAATTGCTATTTCTTGTTTATTCATTATTAGATTATTAGTTGCAAAGGTTCGGGTATTAATGTGTGCATATGGAGTATATCAATTACCTTTCCTTTTCCCTCTTAGATTGAGATGTGATAGAGAACTTAATTTCCATTAATTATCGAATAATAAGCATGATTTTGGCATCGAGCTAGAGTAACTGGTACGGGTTTGGATGAAGATTTTGTATTTATATTAGAAAATTCAATAAATATATATGTAAATATTAATTGCAAGCGCAATAATTAAGATGAGCTATTAAATAATTGAGCGATTATCTTTAAAAAATTTAAAAGTGAGCAGTAAAACCACTATCTCCATAAAATGACTCGTTCATTGTTGAAATCTGAATCTTATCAAACAAAAAGAAACATCTTATACCCAATAATAATAGTATAATTTAACATCAAACACTAATTTTCAACGTGTTATGAGATATGCGAGTATAAGATCTATAATTTAACATATAATTAATGTATCTTCGGTCTGTGAATGATGAACTTGCTTTATAAGATCCTCATTATTTCTAATCTTAACAACAATTAGAGTATTGGATGTGGTAAATACCAAAAAACAATTAAATTAAAATAACAAACCTCTACTAATTCTCATTTTAATTCAGTAGCAGACTTCTCTATGAGCTTTGTTTGATTCAAGATCCTAAAGCAACAAAAAAAATAAAGCTAGTGTCATCCATTACTCGCATTTCAAGCTTATACCTGAAATACATGTTCGATTATAAATTTTAAAGTTATATTTTAATAAATGTCTAAGAAAATGTAGATTATGGTCAAATATATGAGCCACAGAATGATCAATGCGATCACATATTTTGTAATAGAATTTACTCTCGATTTTATCAACTTTTTTTGGGGCAGCTCTTGCACCCCAAAAATGACTATTGTTGTTGAGGTTCTATATGTACTATTGCCTCAATATTTTAGAAATTTTCTTCTTAGATAAAATATAAGCCAGCAGAAATAATATGTGCACAACACACCATGATTTAATTATGAATTAGTAAAATATTTGTACTTACTTGCAGAAACAACTAATTCTTTAATAGTTTTAACTTCTGCATTTCAAAAGCCAACCCATTCGAAATCGAATAATTATGCTGAGAGGAAATTTGACTAATCTTCTCAGAGCTATCACCTTGCACACAAACCACTCTACATTTATTCAAGTTTTTAACAGTTTTAAATGTAAAAAAAATTTGAACTTTTTATTAAACATATAAATAAGATATAGAGTATAGAAAACTTTGATTAAAGATTAACAACTTAAGTTCTGGATTAATCCATAGTATCGCATCTTGCCAAGTATTACACATGAAATATTTTTCTGTACATCACTTTTTTTAATCATAGATTATTATTTATACACAAAATTTAACTTAAATGTACATACATAATTTGAATTCCGTGAAATTTGTGAGATCGCATAACCACAATGACAAGCTTATCGTAGTTCTGTTCAAGTGTAGGAAGATCTGGTCTACAAATTCTCCCCAAATAGTAGCTAAAATATTGTTCATCCTACATGAAAAAGCACCTTAATCATGAGAAAAGTAATCATCTTGAATTATCCTAATTAATTAGAATCATGATCACGAACTTATTCATGATCCTCGAGCTCTACATTCGTAAAAGTTCTGGGCATACCACCTTGCTTGTGTAATTGTACATCTCCATGACTAACAATCTCTCTTGTGATATCTGCCACATTTTAAAATGATAATCAAAATAAAGTATAGTTGTTAACGATGTTAACATTTTGTTTGATAGGATTCAAATTTCAATAATGAACAAGTCACAGCAGGAGATAATGATCTCAGGGCGATTTTGAGTCTCACTTTTAAATTTTAAAAAAGATAATTGCTCAATAATTTAAAAATTTTCTTTTTGTAAAAACTCGTAAACAATAGGGCTGTGCTTATTTAATTTTCACAACCTTCATATCTTCGTTTTGTATGATTTAATAGCTGATAATGACGTGTCAGCTTTTCTATTTTTGTTATGGGCGAGATGTTTTGGTATAGATCAGTTGTGCTGGTTTTAGTGCTTAATTTTTATGAATTACAAGTTGATGTGCAAATTAAGGCTTAGCTTCTTATATTTGGAGATGATCTTCTTTCTAAAAATGCACTCTATCCTACCAAAAGTTTTACACATAATAAAATTATTTCAAACTAATTATGCTGAGGACGTATAGTGGCCGATTGTTAAAACTAGACTAGAGGATTATATTAGTGTTTAACTCCTAAATTGGTGCAAGCTTTAGTTTGTCTTCAAGATTAATTCTGATGCTAACTCAACCTGTTCAATAGTTTTGGATTGTTTTTGAAGAACTTGAAAACGAAAAAAAAATTAAAGTTTTTCCTATTTTTATTGCGACTAATTTATTTATATATGTTGATGTTATTTTTTTTTTAATTCTCTTTAGATTTGAGCAATGATGGAAGAGATGCATCCATAATGGACATAATACAACAACAACAACAATAAAAAATTCAGTGGAGTTCTACAAGTGGGATCTGGGGAAGATAGTGTCTGATCAAAGAAAGATCAAAAAAGAAAAAAACAAATAGCAACAAACAGTAATACCGGCTATCAAGTTATAAGAACATCAAAGCGGAAAAAACAACAAACACTAATAAAAATCTACGACTATAAAAATACTAGACTAACACTAGTACTACTGGTATGGACAAAACAAACGCTCGGCAACATAACCTTCTGCCCTAATCTCATACTTTACAATAATATTTATTTTTTTCCCGCTATTTGATTATGTTAATTGTTTTATAGGACACAACCGAATAACCAAATAATCGAATAACAAATTTTTTTTTAAAAAAAACTGAACTGAAAAGAGAAAAATCAAACCAAACAAAACTTATTTTAGCTCAGGATTGCACTTTTTCAAAACTAAAAATTGAAATCGAAAAATCAAATGCACATTCTAATTATTGTACATAAACTTTAAAATCCTGTTTTTGACCTATTTGGTTTGCCATTAAAAAAAAAAAAAAGACTTCATATAAGGAATACATTATTTGGTTGGCCGCATAAATATAATATTATTAGTGCAGTGTTTGGTTTGCATTATTAAGCGTAACGCATAACTTATGTGGAATCAATGAATAATCTTAGAAGGATTAAAATAACAAATAAGAATAGGGGAAGTTTCATAATATACCTATTTGTAAGACTCACTTTTATGATATACTTAAGTTTTGAATTACATCAAATATATTCCAATAGTATTACACTCTACACCTCCAAATCTTCCCACATAATCTGAAACATACCACAATATTCTAATTTGTAATACAATATCCAACATGTCATATTATTCTAATAAAGAATACAATATTCAAATCAAATATACCATAATATTCTAATTTAATATTTAAAATTCAAGCCAAATAAATTATAGTATTCTAATTTAGAATATAGTATTCAAGTCAAACATACTACAATATTCTAATTTGGAATACAGTATCCAAACCAAGTATACCGTAATTTTTTTCAGTATTCAAATCAAACATTGCACAATTTTTTAATTGGAATACAATATTCAAACCAAATATATGATAATATTCTAATTTGTAATACAATATTCAAATCAAACATACTACAGTATCCTAATTTGGAATACAAATTCCAAACCAAACATATCATAATATTTCAATTTAGAATATATAATATTTAATTTTGAAATACACTAGGTATACAGGATAAAAATAAATTTATAAAGTAGGTATACAATATAAAATAAATGTTTTAATTATATATTGTGTTAACTGATATTTTCGGTAGGTATGCCACGTGTTATTGCAACATGGGGAGTAAGTAAAGCCAAAAATGTTCTACACTATACTAGTCATTCACCGCATATATACCTTGTGCATTTTAAGTACCCAACCTAAAGACGAAGGATGTGTTTTGAACAATATTTTTTTCCTAAGCTCATCTTACTCATGTTTTCCTAATTAAAAGGAGGAAAAATATTTTTTAAAATTCTTTTTAAATCTCATCACTCCTTTTCCCACCCCACCTACCACCCCTACCTCCACCCACCTCCACCTACCACCCCCACCCCCACCCCCACCGCCACTCTGCCTCTTCCCGCCCCATCCCATAGTGTTTTTATATATTTTTTTAAAAAAATATTTTTTACTCACAAATCAAATACTAAAAAATATTTTTCGGAAAATTTTTTCTACTCACCAACCAAACGTACATGAAAAATAATTGATAAAACCACTTATTTTCTAGAAAAAGTTTTTCAAAAGGAAAACATTTTCCTTCATAAAACACACCCTAATTCATGAATTTTAGAATGAGAATATCATTCTAATGAGCACTCGTAGTGGGAAATACAATGAACATACACATTAAGAATCTTTACAAATAAAATGAAATTCGATCACACAGAATGAAAGAACTAGAAATTATTGCATAGTTTTATTCTTTTCAAATTGAAAATCTTTATATGAGAAGTTGAGAAAAGCTAAGCTGGAGAATATAATCTTCTTCTTTTTTTCCTGTGTTTTTCACAAGATTGAAAGATCATCTATCGTCCATTTTTGAAGTGCATATTTCTTTTACAAATGCTTTCTGCCATAGAATCTATACCAATGAGTGACCACTGAATAATTACTGAAAAAGAAATGATTCTCTTCTCCTTGGCCCTTGTATATATATATTTGCAAAACTGAATTTTTTTTATCAAGTTGATCTATTCTCTTCATAATTTGTAAAATCTTCTTAATATATTGGGAATATTTTTTGCCTTTTTAATTCAATCCAAGAATTGGGCACGATTAATGGCATCCAGAAGAATTCACAAGGAACTAAGGGAGTTGCAAAGAGACCCTCCTACTTCATGTAGTGCAGGTATAGAAATACTATTTTTTCCTCTGATTTACCGGCCAGCGAATCAAAAAAATTTGTATGAAATGTCTTATTCCTGTCTAAGCTTTCCGATCAACCAATTCCCTATATAAGGGATATCTATGTTAGGAAGGCCCTTCCCATGCCCCAACGTTAAAAATGAGCTTGTTAGGTAGAAGATGCAAGTAACATACAGAGAATAAAATGAGTGATATCCAGATATAATGATCTAATTAGGCGTGAAACCATATGGTAAGTGAATGTGTTAAAAAGGGGAGACGAGTTGCGTAAATTTACATGTGAGGAAATTGTCTTGAAAGACCTATAATTTCTTGAAATTCATACAAACCTAACGAAAAAGTATGGTAATTGGAAGAAAACAAATCTATACATGTAAATGATATCAATTAATTCGGGTTTAAGTCTTAATCATGTTAATACGTTTATTTTAGATCCAACATTTATTATGATCTTTTAATCTTGTAAAAAAAAATATCAGTTTTAATATACTACAAAAGAACTGAAATTAGCTATGAACTCGTCGCTAATTTATTGCTAAATTGTCCGTATCTAATAAACTTTTGTGATAATCTGTTGCTAAATAGACTTAGTGAAGAATTTTTCTATTTAGCCGTAGAATTTGACTGTCGCTAATTTTTGTTTTTTTAAATATTAATAGTTGTTTATTTTCAGGTCCAGTGGCACAGGATATGTTCCATTGGCAAGCAACCATTATTGGTCCAAATGACAGCCCTTATGCAGGTGGTGTTTTCCAAGTGGCCATCCATTTTCCTCCTGATTACCCTTTCAAACCTCCCAAGGTATGCTTTTTAAATTATTTAAACTGACACTCTCAGTAAATTTTAATCTATAATATTATTTAATAATTATTATAAATATTATTCATTTTGGCAGGTGGCTTTCAAGACCAAAGTTTTCCATCCAAATATAAATAATAATGGAAATATTTGTTTGGACATTCTTAAGGATCAATGGAGTCCTGCCCTCACCATATCCAAGGTGCTTCTTTATATACCTCTTACTTTCCTCTCCCTATTTACTACTCCAAAAAAGGACGATATTTTTTGGAATTTAAAGAGTCAAACGAATTGTTGTTTGATCATGACTTTAATTTTTCATATGTATTTAAATATTAATTATTAATTATTGTTACTTATAGTATTTTTTTTTATGTAATTTTCAAATATATAAATTTTATTTTAAAATCCTTAAAGATTCTATATATAAATTAATTATGGACAAAGTTAAGAAGTTTGACCCTAGAAATCGAAGAGTATCGTTCTTTTTAGGACAGAGGGAGCACTAATAATCTACTGATTCATGATTTTTCTGACAAGGTGCAAAATTAATTATTTCTTCGACAACTAAAAAGAACAATTTTTTTTCAATATACTAGAAATTATAGTTTATTTTACAAGTTTAACGTGTTTGGGGACTTTGACATGGAAACTGTTGGGAATAAAATTGCGAGAATAGAAAATCGAGGTTTTGATAGTGTGATCATTGTTCTTTAGAAATTTGTACCCTCATTATGACGCTCTGCGGAAAATTTTATTTTGTGTTTTATACAACTGACACTAATTGTATGAGATATTTTTTTTTGTCTTACAGTTTTGTGGACTCAAATTTTTGTGGACCCAGGAGTGTAAGATTGAGGTCCACAAATTTATGAGAGAAAAAAAGAGTCTCACACAACTAATGTCAGTTGTATGAGGCACACAATAAAACTTCTCAAATTGTTACACGAACACAAATTAATTATTTCGAAGAAAAGGAAAACAACGATTGTGTGTATTATTTTGGAGGTATAAACAAGTATTTATAATGCTTTAGGCGTCTGTCAAGCTAAAGAATGTTTGTCAATAACAGACTTGACAATTCTAAGAAGAGACTTTATACATGACAACCATTAGATTAAAATTCAAAACTATTTAAGCTAATAAAAACTGATTAAATAAAAGATTGCAAAAATGCAAATTTTTGGGGAAAAAATAAAAAATAGACATATTTATCTGGTAATTGAAAAATAGTCACAGTTTCAAAAGTAATCAAAATTTAGCCATTTTTTCATGTAAAGATAAAATCTAAACAAAAACATCCTTAAAAATCCAGAAAAATGGAGTTTGAATTGTTTACATATGAGATTGCAGTATAATGTGCTGGAATTTCATAATGTGTTGGAATTCCAACATAATATGTTGTACGTAGGAGCTCCGTAATAATCCAGCATATTATACTGGAACTTTCCGTATTTCAGCAAAATAATGGCTATTTTTAATGACTTTGCAAACGCTGGTTATTTTTCAATTATCAATCCGAAAACTGGCTAGCCCATACTATTTTTACAAATTTTTTGGGAAACTCTTTAGGCCCAAGGCCAAAATTTCCCTCCTATAATTCTATGAGGTCCTTACATAAATAGCCAGTCATATTCACTGTTTAGTTTCCTAATCAGAATATATAGAGTATATATTGATTATATAAGGTTTTACATATACTATACATGAATTGTACATCTATTATACTTGCATTTCGTAATATGTATTTTGTGTACCAATTTGGTGAATCAACCTTTTTTTCTACATGCAGGTTTTGCTTTCCATATGTTCACTACTAACAGATCCAAATCCAGATGATCCATTGGTTCCAGAAATTGCTCATATGTACAAATCTGATCGGAAGAAATATGAATCAATGGCTCGTAATTGGACCCAAAAGTTTGCTATGAATTGAGTTTTTGTATCCATAAAAAGCTCATGTGCTATATTTTGTAACAAAAGATTAATGATTTCCTCCTCTGCAGGCATGTAATAAATGCACAAAATTATAATACTTGTGAAATGAGAATTTGTCACACTTGATATATTTAACTATGGAAAATTGGTTTAAATATATGGCCTTTTTTATTTTTCTTACTAAACTATAGAAGATGTTATGGATGAATTTTTTTTGATTAGGTAACTCCTTTTTTGGCATACTTCTTTGATTTGAACAGAAAGTGTTTGGAATGATTTGAGTTAAATCTCCAATAAAATGGATTTTAAGGGAGTATTTTTTAGATTTCAAGAAGCTAATTGGCCAAAAAGACTATTAATTAAAAGCTAACCTATCTGAATAATCATCAATTTCTCTTCCTATGAACATGATGGATTGTTTTGGGATTTACTTTTGAAATAGATTTGAGAAAGGGGATTTTCCACTAATGTTTCAGTATTATGTCCCATTTTGGTAAATTCATTATTATATAACAAGGTATCCTGGATTATAATTATATGAACCTTGGAAAACATTGATTTAAATATGAAATAATTACAGGGTAGTACAGCTGGGGCACTTCCTCAATTAATTTTAGCCTATATTCTTTCCCTTTTTAAATCTAATTTAGCCTATTTTGTATATCATTTGAAATGTCTTTTCACTATTAACATGGTTTTAAGAAGATTTGTGTTAGAAACTGATATGAAAGTGCTATTCATATTTTGTCATCAAGATTTAAAAAATTATTGGGTGAATTAAAGTGAAAAATTAAAAATTTTGTTGTTGAGGTTTTTAAAAGTTTGAAAACGCATAAATGAATTTTTTGATTTGTTGAAATTTTTGACAAATTGATGATTGGAGTTTGTCGTGGATATCATTTTGAAGTTGGGGTTAGAATTTGAAGCTATTCTTTCAAAATTTGAGCTATTTGGTGATGTTTTTCGTGATTTGAAGTTCGTAGGAGGTGAAATCCAATTTTTGTATACAATATTACCAACATTATAATAGGTGTATAATATTGCATACCGGATGTAAACACTATTGCCAAAAAAAAAGGGTATGCGACTGTAAACTTAAAAATATGGCTACATAGGCGCAATATAGCTCGTTCAATTCACCCTTTGATGATTTTGTAAAATCCTGACTATTGAAGTGTAGTGTTAGGTGTTCGTCATGATTTTCTTACCATATTTAATTTTTCTATTCCTTGAAGGATTGACAATATATTTACCATAATTGATTTACTTTTTACAAAAAGAAATGTAATTCTTCTATATTTGGCTAGTCCATTTTCTTGGAGGAAAAGATTTTTGACTTCTATAAATGAGGATCCTTCCTTCCCATTTAGTAGCATCCACAATGTAGTTCCTAAGGGATTCGAGGATCTTGTTTATGGGGGAGAATTTGTGAGACAAGTGTAATGTTTTCACTTGTATGTGTCACTTTGTGAGGTTGTTCTCTCGATATATTATACTCTCTTTTATATAGTAGATTGCTTATCTCTATATATGAACATAGGTTAGTTGACCAAACCATGTTAAATGTTTGTGTATTTTTTAGTATATTTCTCTTTTGTTATCTAATTTATCATCGTTCAAGGTTTGTTTTATTAGCTTCCACATGACACCAAATTATTTCGATCCTAACATAGAGCCTTACTTTTTCAGTTCATAACCACCTTCTCACATAACATGTCGAGATCTTTTAGTGTCTTGTGAAGGTTTACAGTTTAACTTCTCTGGTAATTGTAACTTTCCTTGTTATTCTTTCGCATACAAAACTAATAAAATTTAACTCTTATGAACCAAAAAGTAAAACTAAACATCATAATTCTACTCATATAACGTGGAAGTTCCTTTGCTTTAACTTATGAGCGGAGCTACAGGCAGAATCTTGGTCGAGAAATTATATTCCCTATGTTTCACTTTATATGGCACTTTTTGCTAATTTATAGTTAATTTAACTAATCTTTAAAATTAAATATAATTAGTTCAGTTTAATATTTTAAAATTACAATTAAGATATTCAAAAATTATACGAGAAGTACAAGTTATAATTTTATTCTGATAAACAAATATATGTTAAAATATTGGTCAAAGACACAATTTGAAGAGAAGGGATAGAGTAGTTTGTTATGTTGCAACGTTTCTTGGTACAAGATCAAATGTCTTAAGATTTCTGCACATAAAGAGAGAAAAATAAGAAGAAAAAAGTAAAAAATTAATAAATGGGACCCAAACGTCACGTAGTAGAATAAACATTGTCTCTCATCTTTTTGGATGTTTTGAAGAGGGTGAGTCCAAGTTTCAATAGAGTCGTCAGCAGTCCCTGATTAACTATCAATAATTATTTATAGATCATTGCCCGTTGAATGTGTTGTTCAACAACTTTATTCATATTTAATTAAATGACACATTCATTATATTTATTTAATATTTTTGTAATTGTTGTCTTATTTTAATTGAACTATAAATTTGATTGAAAAAGTCAGGTGTGGACGGGTGGCTCAAGGGACAAGCAAGTAAAGCCTTTATTTAGGCCCTTCAAATTTTAAGGCTCCAAAAAATTTTAATAGTAATATCATGATTTTATTTTATTTTAGACAATATTAAAGTTTGTAGAAAAAAATAAAAAGGTACAAAAATTTTGTCAAAGAAAAGAAGAAAGAATGACTTTCTACTCTTTAGCAGTAAAAATATTTTAAAATTTTGAACTAGACTACTTAAAATCTTTATATAAATAAATATAGTTTCTTATAACAATATCAAAGGTATATATTGCAAATACATGCCTGACATCTTATTCAATAATTAAATTACTCCTTACTAATAAAAATGGATCAAAGCCAAGTTCACTTTGTGCTTATTTCATTCTTTTGCATATCTTTGTAAGTAACACTTAAGGTGCATCTCCACACTACCATATAAAGCAGAAAACTTTGACTTTCTATACAATCATATTAGTTCCAAATACAACCAAATGATCCCATCTACCATGATAAAGCAAAATATCAGTACCTTGTCAAATGGTACTTAATTGTAAGTATAAGCAAGTCTAGAATTGACAGATAGAAAGAAAGAAAGGAAAAGAGTCTCGAAATTAGTCGTGTAGGCTACCATGTCCCACACTACATGCTGACTTGCCCACTGCGCACCATTGACCGACTTGCAGCAGTAACCTTTAAGTGATTTGCTACGGGCCATGGACATTGACCGGCTCCAGCGATATAGTACAATATCATAGGTCACACCTGAAGATGTAGGACAACGACATAGGACCATGCTCAACGATTAGGCCAACGACATAGGACCATGCTCAACGATTAGGCCAACGACATATACCACGTCCAATGACATATGCTAACGACATAATCAACCGTGTGACACGTACTAATGCACATGTCCTCGAGTTGACCACATACATAAATCATGCCATACAAACATCAAAAGAATGTATGATACCATAAACGAGGCCATGCTTTTAGGTTTACGTTTGCCCTGCCAAAACCTAGAGGAATATGCAGCCACACGTCGTGTACCATTCACTAGTGCACCATACGACCACCCAAGAGCTTTGGAATATCTCTATTAAACTTGTATAATCTCTACTGAATGCTTCTTATCGATCCCTAGTGGTTGAGGCAATAAATTAAAGTAGTTAAATGGAGCAAGCTAGTCAACAAACACAAGTTGAAACTTTTTATCTTTAATAATGTTCACTAAAATATCAATCTTGTTATCTTAAATTGAATTTCAAATATTGAAATTAAAGTTATAAGTTGCATTACCACGAGATTTTTATCATGCAATCCTTTTAGATTATCTGATTGTTACTAAAGAAGAATTAAAATTGTGCACAAATTTAGGGGAACAAATTGAATAGGATAACATATATTTTTCTCAATATTGACATAGTAAAATCATCATGCATCTCTGAGAAATATACAAAATACAAAAAGAATCAGGTAAACCAAATATTCGATTGCAATATGGTTTGGGGAATGCTATTAATGTAGAACATCATAGGCCGTGTAGGCTACCATGTCCCACACTACATGCTGACTTGCCCACTGCGCACCATTGGCTGACTTACAGCAGTAACCTATCAGTGCCTTGCTACGGGCCAGAGGCATTGACCGCCTCTAGTGATATAGTCCAACATCATAGGTCGCACCTGAAGACATAAGCACTTCAAGGTTACTGCTGGTGGTCAGTGTATGGTACCCAGTGGGCAAGTCATCATATAGTGTGGGACATCATAGCCTACACAACCATTACGTTCTACATTAATGGCATTCCTTAAACCACGTTTCACTTGGATATCCGCTCTACCTAAGTCTTTTTGTATTTTTTTATTTCTCAGAGATTTAATGGGATAAAGAAATGCAAGATGATTTTACTATGTTAATTTTGAGAAAGGTTTATGTTATCCTGTTCAAATTGTTCCCCTAAATTTGTGCACAATTTTAATTTTTCTTTAGTAAAAATCAGATGATCTAAAATAATTGCATAGTGAAAATCTCGTGGTAATGCAACTTATAACTTTAATTTCAATATTTGAAATTCAATTTAAGATAACAAGGTAGATAATTTAGGGAACATTATTAAAGATAAAAAGTTTTCACTTATTGGTAAAAATTTTAACTTGTGTTTGCCCATTAGGTCTCTGAGAAATATACAAAATATAAAAAGAATCAGGTAAACCAAATATCCAACTGCAATATGGTTTGAGCAATGATATTAATATAGAACGGAATAGTCGTGTAGGCTACCATGTCCCACACTACATGCTGACTTGCTGACTAAGCACCATTGGCCGACTTACAGTAGTAACCTTTAAGTTTCTTGCTACGGCCCATAGACATTGACCGCCTCCAGCGACATAGTCCAATATCATAGGTCGCACCTGACGACATATGTCACTCTCAATGATTAGGCCAGTGACATAAACCACATCCAATGACATATGCTAGCGACATAATCAACCATGTGATACGTACCAATGCACCTGTCCTCGAGTTGACCACATACATAAATCATGCAATGCAAACATCAAAAGAACGTATGATACCATAAAGGAGGCCATGCTTTTAGGTTTATGTTTGTCCTGCCAAAACCTGGAGGAATATGCAGCCACGCGTCGTGTACCATGCACTAATGCACCATACGCCCACCCAAGACCTTTTGACATATCTCTATTAAACTTGTATAATCTCTACTGAATGCTTTTGTCAATGTTCGATCCATGGTGGTTGAGGTAGTAAATTAAATTAGTTAAATGGAACAAGCTAGTCAACAAACACAAGTTGAAATTTTTACCAATAAGTAGAAACTTTTTATCTTTAATAATATTCATTAAAATATCTACCTTGTTATCTTAAATTGAATTTCAAATATTGAAATTAAAGTTATAAGTTGCATTACCACGAGATTTTCATCATGTAATCCTTTTAGATCATCTGATATTTACTAAAGGAGAATTAAAATTATGCACAAATTTAGGGGAATAAATTGAATAGGATAACATACACTTTTCTCAATATTGACATAGTAAAATCATTATGGATCTCTTTAGCCCACTAGATCACTGAGAAATACACAAAATATAAAAAGAATCAGGTAAACCAAATATCCTATTGCAACATGGTTTGGGCAATGCTATTGTGATGACCCAAAATGTCATCTCTTGTTTTAGAAATCGAATCCGTATTTCGAGGCTTTAAAACCTTTTATCTCTTCTCGATTTGCGTGCGCAGTCCGGGCGCGATTCCGAAAAGCCTTTATGTGAAAATTCGAGAAAATAATAATTTTTGCCTTTAAAAGTTAATTTTTGTTGACTTCGGTCAACATTTTGAGTAAACGGATCCGGACTCATGTTTTGACGATCCCAAAGGGTCCGTAGTAAAATATGAAACTTAGGTGTATGCCCGAAATCGAATTCCGAGGTCCCTAGCCCGAGAAATGATTTTTTGATAAAAATTGTTAAACAGAAATTTCAAAGGTTTTGAGAAATTAGTAAATGTTTGATCTCATTGTATCAGACCTGTATTTTGGTTCCGAAACCCGGTACAGGTTTCATATGATAATTACATCATGTCTGTGAAATTTAGTGAAAGACGGAGTTTATTTGACGTAATTCAGACGGAGTGAAATTTAGTGAAAGACGTAGTTTATTTTGGTATTGATTTCGTAGTTCTAGGTGTTATTTTGGCAATTTGATCGCATGTGCAAGTTCGTATGATATTTTAAGACTTGTGTGCATGTTTATTTTGGAGCCCCGAGTG
This sequence comes from Nicotiana sylvestris, assembly GCF_000393655.2. NCBI lineage: Eukaryota > Viridiplantae > Streptophyta > Magnoliopsida > Solanales > Solanaceae > Nicotiana > Nicotiana sylvestris. The sequence goes on from NC_091065.1 coordinate 173,322,608, forward strand.
TTTGGGTGAGTTTTGGATAGGCTACAGAGTGATTTGGACTTAAGGAATTTTCCTGGTGTGCTTCAGGTCTGCAGACTTTGCATTTGCGAAGTCTGGCTCGCAAATGCGAGCATCGCATTTGCGAAGATATTTCGCATTTGTGATCAGAAGGCTGGGAAGGGGACCTTCACATTTGCGAAGCTTATTGTCGCAATTGCGATGAGAACAGGCCGCATTTGCGAACATTGGTTCGCATTTGCGATGCTAGCAGGCCAGACCAATCTTCGCATTTGCGAAGTAAAGTCCGCATTTGCGAACTTGTGATCGCAAATGCTATATCTGTAATTGTTCAAAATGATTTTTGGACGGGATTTTTCATTCATTCTCCCATTTTCCTAAACCTAAACTTCAAGAGGCGATTTTCCAAAGACTAGTTCTTCGGCTTCTTCCCCAAATCATAGGTAAATAATTTTTAACTCATTTTTTTCAATCTTTTACTTCTTTTCACAAGATTTTATCCTAGAATCTAGGGTTTTTCATGATGGAATTGGGGACTTTTGGATAAAAATTAGGGATTTAGACCTCAAATTGAGGTCGGATTCCAAAACCAATTGTATATCCGGGCTCGGGGGTGAATTGGTAATCGGATTTTGGTCCAAATTTCAATTTTGGACCAAGGGGGCCCGGGGTCGAGTTTTGACTTTTTAGGGGAAATGTGGGAAAACCTATAATTATGCATTGGAATTGATTTCTTTAGCATTTATTGATGTTATTAAGTTAATTATGACTAGACACGAGTGGATTGGTGGTGGAATCTTGAGGTAAAGCGGTAATTGAGCTTTGAAATATCCGTTGGCTTGAGGTAAGTGTTTGGTCTAACTTTGACTTGAGGGATTAGGGATCCCCGACTTATTTGCTATGTGAAATTCCATGTGTGTGGCGTATAGGTATGGTGACGAGTACCTATACGCCGCCAAATTATCTGTTTTGCATGTTCCCTTCCCCGTTTCCTTATATATTGCTTTCCTGTCTTAACTGCTACTTGCTTATTGATGCTTCCATGTATAATTGCTTCTTGTTAAATGTTGTTTTCTCTATTGAAGGTATTAATTGTTCCGTAGTTTCATTATATTGAATTGTTGGTTTACGCTGGTTTATTGATGCTTCATGGTACATTTTGGTTGGTCACACTAGGTAGTATTAACTGTTGAAGTTTCATAATGGTATAGATCTCCCGTTGTTATGATTTGAGGTATAACTGTTGTGGGGGTTTGAGCGAAACTGTGAAATACTTGTTTTATTTTTGTGATTTGGTACTGATATGATGGGATCGGGCTGCACGCCGCAACAGGAGGAATAAGGGTGAAATGTGATTGTTTGGTAGGATCGGGTTGCGCGCCACAATAAGAGGAATAAGGGTGATATATTGAGGAGTAATAAGGGTGGACTGATGGGATCGGGTTGCACGTCGCAACAAGGAGTAATAAGGGTGAATGCTCATATCGTTATTGATAATATGGTGCGATTGGGATGCACGCCGTATCATTTGTTGTTCATGTATCCTTCTTCTGCTGAGATTCATTATTGTGGTGTTAAAACTCTTTTAAGGATTGGTTATAGCTGAGTATTGGTAGAACGACTGGGCTCCGTGTTTATTTAATGCAAGTTACTGTCATATTTCATTCTGTATCTTCTTTTGCCCTATTATAAACTGTTGCAGGATATATATTGTTTATGCCTTGTCGTAGTCTCATCACTAATTCGTCGAGGTTAGGCTCAACACTTACCAGTACATGGGGTCGGTTGTATTGATACTACACTCAGTACTTTCTGTGCAGATTTCGGAGCTGGTAGTGGCTGATCAAGAGGTCAGTTGCTGATATTTCACTCAGGAGACCCAAGGTAGTCCTATAGGCGTCCACAGGCCCTGCCGTCCCCTCCTATCTTTACTTAATTTCTCTTTTACTTTCTTCGAGACAAATGTATTTTCTTTCAAACCATTATTGTAGTATTCGTAGAATGATCGTGAGTTATAACACCAGTTTCTGGGTGGTATCTATTTTGGATTTTGTTAATAGTATAAGGGTAATCAGTTAAATCATGTACTTTCGCTTTTATTTTCGTTAATTTAGTTTTGTTAAATTTTAAGTATAAAAGGATAAAGGGAAAAGGTAAAAAATTCTGTAACGTTGGCTTGCCTAGCGAGTGCAATGTTAGGTGCCATCACGGTCCCGAAGGTGGGAACTTCGGGTCGTGACAAGTTGGTATCAGAGCACTAGGTTGCCTAGGTCTCACAATTCACGGACAAGCTTGGTAGAGTCTGCGGGATCGGTACGGAGACATCTGTGCTTATCCCTCAGAGGCTACAGAGTTAGGAACAACTTCTCTTCTATTCATCTCTGTCGTGCGGTTTGATCTCTCAATGCTAATTAAACTCTCTACTCTGTTCTTTCGCAGATGGCAAGAATGTGTACCGCTTCATCAGCTAATCAGCAGCCCGATCCCCCTGCGACAGCTCCTATGGGGGGTAAAGGACGAGGCCGAAGCTGTGCTGGAGGCCGAGGCAGGGGCAGGGCACAACCTAGAGCTCGAGCAGCAGCACCAGCAACGGAACCTCAGGTAGAGTTTGATGAGATGGCTCCGGCCCAGATCGTTCCAGCAGGGCCAGCTCAGGTTCCAGAGGGGTTCATAGCTACCTCAGTACTTCAGGATGCTTTGGTCCGTCTAGTGGGTCTTATGGAGAGTGTTACCTAGGCCGGTATGCTTCCTGTAGTACCAACCATCTCTCGGGATGGGGAGGAGCACAAACTCCCGCTACTCACACTCTAGAGCAAATAGCTCCCCAATATCAGACTCCAGCAGCTCAGCCAGTTGGGGTAGTTCTGCCAGGTGTTGTAGCATAGACCGACAATGGATCAACTATGTCTTCTGATGCCTTGTGGAGATTGGACATGTTTACCAAGATTTTCACTACCACCTATGGCGGTACATCTTCAGAGGATCCCCAGGACTATTTGGATAGTTGTCACGAGATTTTACGGAACATGGGGATAGTGGAGACCAATGGGGTTGACTTTGCTGCCTTTCGTCTGTCAGGTTCCGCTAATAAATGGTGAAGGGATTATTATTTGTCCAGGCCAACTGGGTCAGCAGCTCTCACTTGGGACCAGTTCTCGCAACTAATCTTGGAGAAACATCTTCCTATCACTCAGAGAGAGGATTATCGGAGGTAGTTTAAGCGCCTTCAGTAGGGTTCTATGACCGTCACTTAATATAAGACCAGATTTGTTGATTTGGCCCGTCATGCTCTTCTTATACTTCCCAACGAGAGAGAGAGAGAGAGAGAGAGAGAGGGTGAGGAGATTTATTGAGGTACTTGCTCAGCCTATCAGATTGCAGATGGCTAAGGAGACAGGGAGTGAGATTTCTTTTCAGGATGCAACCAATATGGCTAGATGAGTTGAGATTGTTTTAGCTTAGGGGAGTGGTCAGGGGTCTGACAAGAGGCCTCGTCACGCTGGTGGATTCAGTGGGGCCTCATATGGAGGCCAAGGTACTTTTAGTAGAGGCCATCATCCCAGGACGCTTCATTCAGAACTTCAGACATCCCATGGAGCTTTAGGGAGTCGTGGTCCTTATGTACCTCCTTTAGGGCAACCAGCTTATAGTGCACTGCTAGCTCCCATTCGAGCACCTCCTATTCAAAGTTATTATCGTAGTCAGTTAGCCGATCAGGGTCAGTCTCAGTTTTCTCACCCGTAGCATTCATATGGATATTTTGAGTGTGGTGAGTATGGGCATGTCCGAAGGACCTTTCCGAGATTAGTGGGTGTTCAGTCACAGCAACAAAGTTCTCGTGTCATGATTCTGGCACCACCTACCTAGCCAGCTAGAGGTAGGGGTCAAAAAGCCAGAGGTAGGGATCAACCCACTAGAAGTGGACGTCAGGCCGTTAGAGGTGGAGGATAGGCCGTTAGAGGTGGAGGCCAACTAGCAAGAGGTCGTCCCTGGGATATGGTTCAGGGTGGTAGGGCCCAGTTTCGATGTTATGCTTTCCCAGCTATGCCTGAGGTTGAGTCCTCCGATGCAGTTATCACAAATATTGTTTTGGTTTGTAGTAGAGATGCTTCAGTTCTATTTGATCCATGATCTACGTACTCCTATGTGTCATCTTATTTTGCTTCATATTTGGTTGTGCCTCGTGATTCTTTGGGTACTCCCGTGTATGTGTCCACACTAGTGGGGGATTCTATTATTGTAGATCTTGTCTATCGCTCGTGTGTGGTTATTATTGGGGGTCTTGAGACTAGCGTAGATCTCCTACTTCTCGATATGGTTGATTTCGATATCATTTTGGGGATGGATTGGCCGTTACCTTATCATGCTATATTGGACTGTCACGCCAAGATCGTGACTTTAGCATTGCCAAGGTTGCCTCGATTAGAGTGGAGAGGGACTCCTAGTCATTCTACCAACAGGCTTATCTCTTATATGAAGGCTCGGCGTATGGTCGAGAAGGGGTGTTTGGCTTATTTGGCTTATGTTCGTGATTCTAGTGCTGAGATTCCTTCTATGGATTCAGTGCCAATTGTTCGAGAGTTTCTAGAGGTATTTCTTGCAGAACTGCCGGGGATGCCACCCGACAGGGATTTTGACTTTGTATTGATTTGGCTCCGGGCACTCAGCCCATTTCTATCGCGCTTACCATATGGCCCCGCATACCTTATGCGCTATAGATATGATGCAAGTGAATTGAACTTGGTAAAAAAGTGTATGAGTCATATAATAAGTAAGGTGGGTCCAAACAGAGGCCTAAGTGTAGGCCAAATGGGAAAATTTCATAATAAGCTAAGATTCCAAAGGTACTTGTACTAGTCTAGACTTTGAACAAGCATATATAAATATATATAAGGTATTATGTGATTAGTAACCTATCAAATGAAAGGTCTTTGAGTCAAGTTTCCAACGCTTCAAACCGTTTATCATTCGGACTCTCCTACCAGAAGTTATGACCAAATTACAAAAAACAGCGCAAAATTTTACACTACCGCGGCGCCCCATGCGGCGCACCTGTGGGGGAGGTACAAAGAGCATTCAAAAACGTTTTCTGAGCACATTTTTCACAACCGCGGCATCCCACATGGCATCCCACGCGGCGCGACTATGCAAAAATCGGGCTTTTGTTATAAAACGGGCTCATTTCGCCAAATAAATGCAATGGAACATTTCTTTAGCTAAAATCAGATATTTTTAGAGTGAGAGAGTGCCCTAGAGTGGGAAAGTGTCCCTCGTCAATTTTTCTTCAATTCTTTCTCAAATCTTGAAAGATTAACAAGGAAAAACACACTATGTCTTCATCCTTGAGGTAAGATTCTACACCCTAACCCTTAATTTCGAATTTTAGCTAAAGATGGGTATTTATCAAGAAAGTTTGTGGGTATTGGAGTTGTTATCTTGTTTGCATGTGTTGTCAAAAGATGTAGGAACATGGTTGAGCTAAAAATGATAAAGTATGGGTTGTGGGTTGATGAAATCCTCTATAAAAAGACCATAAAGATTTAACGCACATATGGTATTTGATAAAATGCTCAAATGAGCTAGAATTATGAATATCTTCCTAATTTGTGTTCAATTTTGTTATGTCTCGAAGTAGACTGGCATTGCTAGAATTTACGGAATATTGTAGTAACTTAAGGAAAATCTCTTTAAGGTATGTATGGCTAAAACCCCCTCTTTTTAGAAATTGAGCTCCGTTGGTGTTTGTGTAAATGCGGTAAAATTAAAGTTGGGCTGATGTATTGATTGTTAATTCCACATGAATTGGTGTTGCAACTTTATATACGTGAAAGGTAAGCCTCAATATGATTGATGTGCTATTATTGATGATTTAAAAAGGTGCGGAGAATATGAATCATGTATTGAAATGCCTAGACCTTAAATCAAGATTGAAATTGAGATTGTTATGCCAAACTATGTGAAATCCTCTATTTATAAAGATGTTTGAAATAAACCAAATGACTTTGGGAAATAGAGTGTGGCCAACATGCCAAGAGCTTGAGTTATAATTGTGCCTGGTGATGTATATGACATGAGAAAATATGAAATAGATTATGAAATGAGCCTGGACTTCACTTTCCGTAAATGACTTCAACAATAAAGTGGTTGTTCGAGATAATGATTTGCCTTATAAGTACCTCCAATGTGATTCGAGTTGTTACATACACCGATGTGTAAATTGTATATTGTCGTGATAGAAAAGGAGTAATTCAAGAATAACTGGTGTAATTGCTTGTTTATGACTTGATGTGTGTTTCTATTATGGTTTGGTGTGTCCCCTCCTTTTTGGAAGAAACCTTTGTGTTTGAAGTTCTATTGATAATGAACTTGAGGTGTATTATTTCTGAAATATTCTATATGACCATGATTCGTGTTTCCTCTCATGTGTACTTGACCTGTTGAATTGAATGGCTTGTTGTTGAGATTGATATTGATGTGAAATATGTGAAAAGAACTCGAATTTTGAAATACGGCCAAGTGCCAAGTAAGATGTATTGATTGTAGCCCCAAGTGCCGATGAATTGATATGTGAAATAAATATTGAAATGAGATGATTGTTGAAAAAAGGAAAACGTCTTGGTAAGACGGCCTAGCCGATCGGGCCGTGATCAGACGCCATGACGCACACATGGTGGTATTATGCTGATATTGAGATTGGAAAGTGACAATGAAATTGTGATTGAGGTACATGTCTCAAATAAGATGACCAAGCCGATCGGGCCGAGATCAGACTCCTTGCTAAGATTCACGGTGGAATATGTATATATATATTGGCACAGAAATTGTGATTGAAATTGGGAGTTGGTTATGATGTGCATATTGTGAACAATGGTATTATGAACAGTGGCATTGTGAATTATTGTGAACGATGATGCAAAGTTTTGAAATGTCCCAACCTAGAGGTATGGAATTATGTGAAAGCTATGTGATTCCTTTTATTTGATGATGTGGTGATTGTTTAGAGCTTTTGTTGAATCCTTATGATTTCTTTGTCCTTATATGATAGTTCTTTCTATTGAGATGGTGTTTATGATTTCTTTGTCCTTGTATGATAGTTCTTTCTATCGAGATGGTGTTTATGATTTCTTTGTCCTTGTATGATAGTTCTTTCTATTGAGATGGTGTTTATGATTTCTTTGTTCTTGTATTATAGTTCTTTCTATTGAGATGGTGTTTAGTTATACATACTAGTGTTATTCGATGGCACTAACGTCCCTTTTGCCGGGGGCGCTACATCTTTAAATGGATGTAGGTGTTTTCATAGCAGGCAGTGTTAGTCACAGCTAGTGATGCATCTCCCTTTTAGCGGACTTGGTGAGCCCCTCTTCATTTTGGGGTCATATTTCATCTATTTATCATGTACTTTGTATTTTAAGGCATAGCCGGAGCCTTGTTGCCGGTATTTTCATATTACTCTTCAGTTGTATTTAGAGGCTCCGTAGACAGGTTGTGAGTAGTGTCGGGTATTGGAATTAAAGTAGAAATATTGATGTTTGGCAATGTTGTATAAAAATTGTAATATCTTCAAAATTATGAATGAAGTTGTTAATTGAAATGAAATGGAAATTGTCAAAGACATGTTTATAGAATTTGATTTATGATGTACATTTACTCTTTATTCAAAGACGGAATTGGGTAGTATGAAACCTAACAGGCTTGCTCAGTCGGGTTTACTCGATTGAGCGCCAGTCGCGCTCCTCGGATTTTGGGGCGTGACAAACTTGGTATCAGAGCCTAAGGTTTTAAAGTGTCCTAGGATGTCTCAGAGCCGTGTCTAGTAGAGTCCTTCTTATCGGTGTGTAGTTGACCACATCTATAAGTTGGAGGCTATTCAGACATTTAGGAATTTCACCCTTCTTTGATACTCCAGATCGTGCAGTAGAGCTCAAGATAGGGAGCTAATTTCCATTCTATGTCTTAATCTCAAGATGAGTAATTCATTGATTTTGGAAGCAGTAAGGAGGGAATGACCCCACCATTGAATCTGAGGGAGATTTCCCAAGAGTTTGTTAAAAGAATGTATCGAGCCATAGAGGGATTGGTAGAACTTGTTGCTAAGGGGAGTACCCTTGTTCCTATTAATGTCTCTGCACCGCCAGATCATGTAGTATATTAGTATGTTACCTACGTACGTTAGGGATGTGGAGTCGAGGGGTATCGATTAAGCTATTGCCCTATCAACCTAAAGTCATTAAGTGAGTCAAATTAAAATTTCTACTCGTTGTGTATGTACATCCATATTGAAGAATTCTCATAAACATGGTCTTAACAAGGTGTTGAATAACAAAACATTGCATGTATCGACTCTTTGAACGAGACGCATTATTCATGAATCCACTCTATACAAATCGTCTTATTTACATTCTTGTGGAATTAAGTTCTATAATTGTGTCCTTGAATGGAGTTATGACTCTAGGATTAATACTTCCCACTTGATTTTCCTAAATTCTTAACAAGGGATTATACCTGATGAATTTCTTATAGAATATTTTATCCAAATGGACAACATCTGCACACTTGTGTGTATGCATGCACCGTCGTAAAGTTTACCTATGTGGTGTCGAGTTCCATGTAAAACATCTCAGTGTTGCGATCCTTCTCGAGTCACTATTTTACTTATTGGTGTATATGGCTTCTATGTTCTGAACAGTCACTCTACTCTCTTTCGAGTATCATCACGAAACCTTCTCACTGTCAAGTAACATGAGAGCATGCATCAACACCTATCATATGAGTGCATGTCAATCAAAATGGTCACCGTGTGCATAAAGTCTCTCTGAAAATTGAGATCCTCACATCTCCGTCATAGGAAGATCATGTGTCGCCATCGTGGTATAACTTTCGTGTCCACTTGGGACATCCCGTAGCAAGTAGCTCACTTGGTTCCTAGTATTGTTGTCGCTCATGATGTGGTCTTGTATTGCAGTTTGGAAGTTAGTATAGCAGAAGCATGTCCAGCTCATAACAAATGATTATTTTCTCTTTATACCTCCACAACGTGTTAATTGTATTCCTTAGTTAGTGAATTTAATGTGCTAGTTTCCCTACACATGTTCGATAACCACGAGAGAACATGCCCTTCTATGTGTCACTATGACACTTCCTTTCTCAAGTCAAAATCGATGGAGAATTCATCATGAACATCTGCAAACCTTTCAAGATTATTTTGCACTGTCTCATTGAGTTTGGTTGTTTTTACACCCTCGATTTCTAGAATCGTTGACTATGTCATTATCATGTGCGGGGAGTTTTGCTACCCTTGGTATTCCACCTTCCTGGGTGGGTAGGAGTATTATTTGTCTTTCTCCCCGGAGCATCATGTTAACCATTAGAATTCCTCTAACCAATACATGATTTTATCCCAATATTAAGATGTCCTAGCTATGTGGTTTCACCCGTGAAAGGTTGAGATTAGATGCCTTCAGATTTTTGCACATATCATGAGCATATTTATTTGGAAGACAAGTTATTGTATCTTTACTTCTCTCACATAGGATCAATTATCAAGAAGGGTTAAGCTGTTTGAAATATGATAATCTTGTAAGTGTTTAACTTCTTTTCATCCTCATGGGCTTGTGGCATAGATTCCTTGTGTCAGTTAACGTTAAGAGTGTAATTCAACTTCATGTTTTTTTGAAACCCATATCGCATTCAAGGTAACGGAATATTCTCATTCTTGATAATTGAATTTTCCCTACACTCCAGGAGATGACTGGGTCACGTACTTAAATATTCCTCCTTAATGATTCCTATTGCCAAGGTACTAGTTACCCATATGCCTCATTTGTATAATAATTAATGTCGTCACAATGATTAACCATGTTAGCATTGTTATTTGTAATTTTCATGTCCCTTAGCATATAACCTCAGAAAGTACTCTGCTCAGCGCCTTAATGGATTGCTGAATAATTCCAGCCCGATCTTGAACTCTGTGGCTCCTTATTGTATTAAATCCATTGGCTATTGAAGGTTCAAACATGTCAAAGAGGAAGCATCCCCGTGTGATCACATATATTTGATAGGTAATTTATGGTTAGTTTATGATAGCACGTCTTAGAGTAATTGTTGAAGGTCATCAAAGGTTTAACGTGGGTGTTCGTATAGAGATTTATAATTTAGGAGGGTGAACAAGTTATTCTTAATATTTTCCCTTGAAGATGTTATGTGAGTTGATAATGAAGGTTGTATAAGTGTATTTCACATTAGGCCGCACTAGAAGTATAAAGTTTCCCTATAGTTGTTCACCATATATTTTGTGATTTCACGTGTCTATGTCTAAGAAGGCAGTTCCTTTGTGTATCATTCCGATGAAAATTATTGAAGGTGAAGTTAATGGATGGTTAGCTTATGTGAGGTATCTAGTTGTCATCCTTGTTAGATAAGTTTGGAGGTTGGGGTTGTTTCTGTGAATGTGTTATGGCAAAGCCTGTAAGTATAAGAGGTTGCATTGAAGGCCGAGAGTGTTGTGGAAATAAGGTATTTTCTCTTGATTGTATAGCAATTGGTTTTGACTTGAAAGGTACCTTCTAGGTATTATGATTTAGAAATGTGCAGTTCATGTCCAAGTACCCTTATGATATTGTAGTGCTTGTAATGGTGATATTAGTATTGTTGATATATACATTGTGGTGCTTTGTCTCGTTGTGGGTGTGTTTTTAGTATGGTTTTGGTGGTTCTATGGCAGGTGGATAGGGCTAGTTACAAAGGAGACTCTGCCAAAATTTCTGAAAAATTTAGGAGTTAGTCAAAATTTAGGGACTTAAGGTAGGTGAGAAGAAAATAGATATATTATGTTAAGCGTTTAGGGCGGACTTTGCTCCTCATTCGAGGACGAATGATCCTAAGGGAGGGAGAATGTAAGGCCCCGGAAAATTTTGCAAAACAATATAGGATTTCGGGGTGCCAGGTAGACTAATTATAATATTGTATGTGCTATAGATATGATTTAAGTGAATTGGATTTGGTAAACAAGTATATAAGTCATATAATAAGTAAGGTGGGGTCCAAGGAGAGGCCTAAGTGTAGGCCAAATGGGAAAATTTCATAATAGGCTAAGATTCCAAAAGTACTTGCACTAGTCTAGACTTTGAACGAGCATATCTAAATATATATATATAAGGTATTATGTGATTAGTAACCTATCAAATGAAAGATCTTTGAGTCTAGTTTCCAACGTTTCAAACCGTTTGTCCTTTAGACACTCCTACCAGAAGTTATGACCAAATTACAAAAAGCAGCGCAGAATTTTACACTACCGCGGCGCCCCATGCGGCGCGCCTGTGGGGAGGTACAGAGAGCATTCAAAAATGTTTTCTGAGCACATTTTTCACAACTGCGGCATCCCATGCGGCGCAGCTGTTCAAAAATTGGGCTTTTGTTATAAAACGAGCTCATTTCGCCAAATAAATGCAATGGATCATTTCTTTAGCTAAAATCAGATATTTTTAGAGTGAGAGAGTGCCCTAGAGTGGGAAAGTGTCCCTCGTCAATTTTTCTTCAATTCTTGCTCAAATCTTGAAAGATTAACAAGGAAAAACACACTATGTCTTCATCCTTGAGGTAAGATTCTACACCCTAACCCTTAATTTTGAATTTTAGCTAAAGATGGGTATTTATCAAGAAAGTTTGTGGGTATTAGAGTTGTTATCTTGTTTGCATGTGTTGTCAAAAGGTATAGGAACATGGTTGAGCTAAAAATGGTAAAGTATGGGTTGTGGGTTGATGAAATCCTCTATAAAAGGACCATAAGGATTTAACGCACATATGGTATTTGATAAAATGCTCAAATGAGCTAGAATTATGAATATCTTCCTAATTTGTATTCAATTTTGTTATGTCTCGAAGTAGATTGGCATTGCTAGAATTTCCGGAACATTGTAGTAACTTAAGGAAAAGCTCTTTAAGGTATGTATGGCTAAAACCCCCTCTTTTTAGAAATTAAGCTCCGTTGGTGTTTGTGTAAATGCGGTAAAATTAAAGTTGGGCTGATGTATTGATTGTTAATTCCACATGAATTGGTGTTGCAACTTTATATACGTGAAAGGTGTGCCTCAATATGATCGATGTGCTATTCTTGATGATTTAAAAAGGTGCGGAGAACATGAATCATGTATTGAAATGCCTAGACCTTAAATCAAGATTGAAATTGAGATTGTTATGCCAAACTATGTGAAATCCTCTATTTATAAAGATGTTTGAAATAAACCAAATGACTTTGGGAAATAGAGTGTGGCCAACATGCCAAGAGCTTGAGTTATAATTGTGCCTGGTGATGTATATGACATGAGAAAATATGAAATAGATTATGAAATGAGCCTTGACTTCACTTTCCGTAAATGACTTCAACAATAAAGTGGTTGTTCGAGATAATGATTTGCCTTATAAGTACCTCCAATGTGATTCAAGTTGTTACATACACCGATGTGTAAATTGTATATTGTCGTGATGGAAAAGGAGTAATTCAAGAATAATTGGTGTAATTGCTTGTTTATGACTTGATGTGTGTTTCTATTATGGTTTGGTGTGTCCCCTCCTTTTTGGAAGAACCCTTTGTGTTTGAAGTTCCATTGATAATGAACTTGAGGTGTATTATTTCTGAAATATTCTATATGACCATGATTTGTGTTTCCTCTCATGTGTACTTGACCTGTTGAATTGAATGGCTTGTTGTTGAGATTGATATTGATGTGAAATATGTGAAAAGAACTCGAATTTTGAAATACGGCCAAGTGCCAAGTAAGATGTATTGATTGTAGCCCCAAGTGCCGATGAATTGATATGTGAAATAAATATTGAAATGAGATGATTGTTGAAAAAAGGAAAACGTCTTGGTAAGACGGCCTAGCCGATCGGGCCGTGATCGGACGCCATGACGCACACATGGTGGTATTATGCTGATATTGAGATTGGAAAGTGACAATGAAAGTGTGATTGAGGTACATGTCTCAAATAAGACGACCAAGCCGATCGGGCCGAGATCAGACTCCTTGCTAAGATTCACGGTGGAATATGTATATATATATTGGCACAGAAATTGTGATTGAAATTGGGAGTTGGTTATGATGTGCATATTGTGAACAATGGTATTATGAACAGTGGCATTGTGAATTATTGTGAACGATGATGCAAAGTTTTGAAATGTCCCAACCTAGAGGTATGGAATTATGTGAAAGCTATGTGATTCCTTTTATTTGATGATGTGGTGATTGTTTAGAGCTTTTGTTGAATCCTTATGATTTCTTTGTCCTTATATGATAGTTCTTTCTATTGAGATGGTGTTTATGATTTCTTTGTCCTTGTATGATAGTTCTTTCTATAGAGATGGTGTTTATGATTTATTTATCATTTTATGATAGTTCTTTCTATTGAGATGGTGTTTATGATTTATTTGTTCTTGTATGATAGTTCTTTCTATTGAGATGGTGTTTAGTTATACATACTAGTGCTATTCGACGGCACTAACGTCCCTTTTGTCGGGGGCGCTACATCTTTAAATGGATGTAGGTGTTTCCATAGCAGGCAGTGTTGGTCGCACCTAGTGATGCATCTTCCTTTCAGCGGACTTTGTGAGCCCCACTTCATTTTGGGGTCCTGTTTATCATGTACTTTGTATTTTGAGGTATAGCCGGAGCCTTGTTGCCTGCATTTCCATATTACTCTTCAGTTGTATTTAGAGGCTCCGTAGACAGGTTGTGGGTAGTGTCGGGTATTGGAATTAAAGTAGAAATATTGATGTTTGGCAATGTTGTATAAAACTTGTAATATTTTCAAAATTATGAACGAAGTTGTTAATTGAAATGAAATGGAAATCCCCAAAGACATGCTTATAGAATTTGATTTATGATGTACATTACTCTTTATTCAAAGACGGAACTGGGTAGTATGAAACCTAACATGCTTGCTCAGTCAAGTTTACTCGGTTGAGCGCCGGTCACACTCCTCGGATTTTGGGGCGTGACATGAAGGAATTAAAGGAGCAGTTATAAGATTTGCTTGATAAGGGCTTTATTAGACCTAATGTCCGTCCTAGGGTGCGTCAGTGTTTTTTGTTAAGAAGAAGGATTGATCAATGAGGATGTGCATAGACTATCGGCAGTTGAATAAAGTCACCATCAAAAACAAGTATTCATTACCGAGGATTGATGATTTATTTCATCAGCTTCAGGGTTCCAAAGTGTTTTCGCAGATTGATTTGCGATCTGGGTACCATCAGTTGAGGATTAGGGCATCCGATGTCCCTAAGACAGCTTTTCGAACTCGATAAGGGCATTATGAGTTTCTAGTGATGTCATTTGGGTTGACAAATGCCCCAGCAGCATTTATGGATTTGATGAACTGAGTGTTCAAGCCTTATCTGGATTCCTTTGTGATTGTTTTCATTGATGATATCTTGATCTACTCTCGCATCCGAGAGAAGCATGAGCAGCATGTTCGAGTCGTTCTTCAAACTCTGAAAGACAGCCAGTTATATGCTAAGTTTTCAAAATGTGAGTTTTGGTTAAGTTCAATTGCTTTCTTGGGTCACTTTGTATCAGCAGAGGGTATTCAGGTGGATCCTAAGAAGATTGAGGCAGTCAAGGATTGGCCTAGACCCACCTCAACTACATAGATCCGGAGTTTCTTGGGTTTGGCGGTTTATTACTGTCGGTTTATGGAGGGTTTTTCATCTACAGCAGCCCCGATGACCAGGTTGACCCAGAAGGGTGCCCCGTTCAGGTGGTCGGACGAGTGTGAGGCGAGCTTTCATAAGCTCAAGACAGCTTTGACTACAGCGTCGGTGTTGGTATTGCCCATAGGTTCAGGTCCCTATATAGTATATTGTGACGCATCTTGTATTGGACTTGGTGCGGTGTTGATGCAGAATGACAAGGTTATTGCATATGATTTGCGACAGTTGAAGATTCACAAGAAGAATTATCTAGTTCAATATTTGGAGCTAGCAGCCATTGTTCATGCGCTGAAGATTTAGCGGCATTATCAATATGGTATGTCGTATGAGGTGTTTACGGATCATAAGAGTTTGCAGTATTTGTTCAAGCAAAAGAGTTAATTTGTGGCAGTGAAGGTGGTTGGAGCTATTGAAAGACTATGATATCACCATCTTATATCATCCCAAGAAGGCCAATATGGTGGTTGATGCTTTGAGTAGGAAGCCAGCCAGCATGGGCAGCCTTGCGTATATTCCAGTCGGTGAGAGACCGCTTGCATTAGATGTTCAGGCTTTGGCCAATCAGTTTGTGATGTTGGATGTTTCTAAGCCCAGCCATGTTCTAGCTTATACAGTCACTCGGTCTTTATTATTTGAGCGTATCAGAGATTGGCAGTATGATGACTCTCATTTGCTTGTCCTTAAGGACATAGTGCGGCACGGAGATTCCAAGAAGATTATAGTTGGAGATGATGGAGTTTTGAGGATGTAGGGTCGTGTTTGTGTGCCTAATGTGGATGGACTTTGTGAGTTGATATTAGAAGAGGCCCATAGTTCTCGGTATTCCATTCATCCGGGCACCGCTAAGATGTATCAGGATTTGCGGCAGCATTATTGGTGGAGGAGGATGAAGAAGGATATTGTTGCATATGTAGCTTGGTGTTTGAATTGTCAGCAGGTAAAGTACGAGCATCAGAGACCTGGTGGTTTACTTTAGCAGATTGAGATTCCTGAGTGGAAGTGGGAGCGTATCACTATGGACTTCATTTTTGGACTCCCACGGACTCAGAGGAAGTTCGATGCAGTATGGGTTATTGTGGATAGGATGACTAAGTTAGCGTATTTCATTCCTATGGCAGTTTCCTATTCTTCAAAGCGATTGGCAAAGATCTATATTCGTAAGATCATTCGTCTTTATGGTATGCCCGTGTCTATCATTTATGACCGAGGTACACAGTTTACTCACATTTCTGGAGGGCAGTACAACATGAGTTGGGTACGCAGGTCGAGTTGAGCACAACATTTCATCCTCAGACGGACGGATAGTCCGAGCGTACCATTCAGATTTTGGAGGATATGCTCCGTGCATGTGTTATTGACTTTGGAGGTTCTTGAGATTAGTTCTTGCCGTTAGTGGAGTTTGCCTACAATAACAGTTATCAGTCAAGCATCTAGATGGTTCCCTATGAGGCATTGTATGGTAGACGGTGTTGATCGCCGGTTGGATGGTTTGAGCCGGGGGAGGCTTGGTTGTTGGATACAGATTTAGTACAAGATAATTTGGATAAGGTTAACATCATTCATGACAGACTTTGTACCTCTCAGTCTAGGCAAAAGAGTTATGCTGACCGTAAGGTTCGTGATGTGGCATTCATGATCGGAGAGAGGGTGTTGCTTTGAGTGTCACCCATGAAGGGCGTGATGATATTTGGGAAGAAGGGCAAGTTAAGCCCTATGTTCATCGGGCCTTTTGAGATCCTTGACCGGGTGGGAGAGGTGGCTTACAGACTTGCCTTTCTGCCAGGTTTATCAGCAGTGCATCCAGTGTTTCATGTGTCCATGCTTTGGAAGTATCACGGCGATCCATCCCACATGTTAGATTTCAGCACTGTCCAGTTGGACAAGGATTTGACCTACAAGGAGGAGCCGGTAGCTATTCTAGGCCGACAGGTTCGTCAGTTGAGATCGAAGAGTTATCCTTTAGTTCATGTGCAGTGGAAAGGTCAGCTTGTTGAGGCAGCTACCTAGGATTCCGAATCCGATATGCGGAGCAGATATCCCCATCTTTTCACACTCAGATACTTTTCTATGTCCGTTCGATGACGAACGGTTGTTTTAGAGGTGGAGAATGTGATAACCCAAAAGGTCATCTCTTGTTTTAGAAGTCGAATCTGTATTCTGAAGCCTTAAAAACCTCCTTTTTCCCTTTTCGATTTGCGTGTGTAGTTCGGGCGCAATTTTGGAAAGCCTTTATGTGAAAATTCGAGAAAATAATAATTTTTGCCTTTAAAAGTTGATTTTAGTTGACTTTGGTCAATATTTTGAGTAAATGGACTCGGACCCCTGTTTTGACGGTCCTAGAGTGTCCGTAATAAAATATTGGACGTGGGCGTATGCCCGGAATCGAATTCCGAGTTACCTAGCCCGAGAAATGATTTTTTGATAAAAATTGTTAAACCGAAATTCCAAAGGTTTTGAGAAATTAGTAAATGTTTGATCTCATTAGTATCGGACTCATATTTTAGTTTTGGAACCCGGTATAGGTTTAATATGATAATTACATCATGTCTGTGAAATTTGGTGAAAAACGGAGTTTATTTAGCATGATTCGGACCTTTGGTTGAGAAAAGAAGTTTTGAAACTATCTTGAAAATTTTATGTGTTTTGGTGTTGAATTCGTAGTTCTAGGTGTTATTTTGGTGATGATCAAGTTCGTATGATATTTTAAGACTTATGTGCATGTTTGGTTTGGAGCCCCGAGGGCTCGGGTGAGTTTTGGATAGGCTATAGAGTGATTTGGACTTAAGGAATTTTGCTGGTGTGCTTCAGGTCTGCGGACTTCGTACTCGCAAATGCGAACATCGCATTTGCGATCAGAAGGCTGGGAAGGGGACATTCGCATTTGCGAAGCTCAGTATCGCAATTGCAATGAGAACATGCCGCATTTGCGAACACTGGTTCGCATTTGCAATGCTAGCAGGCCAGGCCAATCTTCGCATTTGCGAACCTGTGATCACAAATGTGATACCTGCAACTGTTCAAATCGATTTTTGGATGGGATTTTTCATTCATTCTCCCATTTTTCAAAACCTAAACTTCAAGAGGCGATTTTTCAAAGACTAGTTCTTCCCCAAATCATAGGTAAATGATTCTTAACTCATTTGTTTCAATATTTTACTTCTTTTCACAAGATTTCATCCTAGAATTTAAGGTTTTCATGGTGGAATTGGTGAATTTTGGGTAGAAATTAGGGATTTCGAAATTTAGGGATTTAGACATCAAATTGAGGTCGGATTCTAAAATCAATTGTATATCCGGGCTCGGGGGAATGGGTAATCGGATTTTGATCTGAATTTCGAGTTTGGACCAAGCGGGCCCGGGGTCGGGTTTTGACTTTTTGGGGAAAATGTTGGGAAGCCTATAATTATACATTGGAATTAATTTCTTTAGCATTTATTAATGTTATTAAGTTAATTATGACTAGATACGAGTGGATTGGTGGTGGAATCGAGAGGTAAAGCGGTAATTGAGCTTTGAAATACCCGTTAGCTTGAGGTAAGTATTTGGTCTAACTTTGACTTGAGGGATTAGGGATCCCCGACTTATTTGCTATGTGAAATTCCATGTGTGTGGTGTATAGGTGTGGTGACGAGTACCTATACGCCGCCAAATTATCTGTTTAGCCTGTTCCCTTCTTTATTTCCTTATATATTGCTTTCCTATCTTAACTGCTACTTGCTTATTAATGCTTACATGTCTAATTGCTTCTTGTTAAATGTTGTTTTCTCTATTGAAGGTATTAATTGTTCTGTAGTTTCATTATATTGTATTATTGGTTTACGCTAGTTTATTGATACTTCATGGTATACTTTGGTCGGTCTCGCTGTGTAGTATTAACTGTTGAAGTTTCATAGTGGTATAGATCTCCCGTTATTATGATTTGAGGTATAAATATTGTGAGGGTTTGAGCTAAACTATGAAATACTTATTTTATTTTTGTGATTTGGTACTGATATGATGGGGTCAGGTTACACGCAGCAATAGGAGGAATAAAGGTGACATTTGATTGTCTGGTAGGATCGGGTTGTGCGCCGCAACAAGGAGTAATAAAGGTGGACAGGTGGGATTGGGTTGCACACTGCAATAGGAGTAATAAGGGTGGTATATTGAGGAGTAATAAGGGTGGACTGGTGGGATCGGGTTACATGCCGCAACAACGAGTAATAAGGGTGAATGCTCATAGCGTTATTGATAATATGGTGGGACCGGGATGTGCGCCGCATCATTTGTTGTTCATGTATCCTTCTTTTGCTGAGATTCATTATTGTGGTGTTGAAACTCTTTTAAGGATTGGTTATAGCTTAGTATTGGTAGAACGACTGGGTTCTGTATTTATTTAATGCAAGTTACTGCCATATTTCATTTTGTATCTTCTTTTTGCCATATTATAAATTGTTGTAGGATATATATTATTTATGCCCCGCCGTATTTTCGTCACTACTTCGCCGAGGTTAGGCTCGGCACTTACTAGTACATGGGGTCGGTTGTACCGATACTGCACTCTGCACTTTCTGTGATGATTTCGAAGCTGGTAGTGGCCGATCAAGAGGTCGGTTGCTGATATTTCACTCAGGAGATCCAAGGTAGTCCTGTAGGCGTCCACAGGCCCTGGCGCCCCCTCCTATCTTTACTTTATTTCTGTTTTACTTTCTTCAAGACAGATGTATTTTCTTTCAAACCATTACTTGTAGTATTCATAGAATGTTTGTGAGTTGTGACACAAGTTTATGGGTGGTATCTATTTTGACTTTTGTTAATAGTATGAGGGCAATCAGTTAAATCATGTACTTCCGCTTTTTTTTCCGTTGATTTAGTTTTGTTAAATTTTAATTATAAAAGGATAAAGGGAAAAGGTGAAAAAATTTGTAACGTTGGCTTGCCCAGCGAGTGTAATGTTAGGCGCCATCACGATCTCGAAGGTAAAAGATTCGGGTCGTGACAGCTATTAATGTAGAACATCATAGGTCATGTAGGCTACCATGTCCCACACTACATGCTGACTTACCCACTGCGCACCGTTGGCTGACTTACAGCAGTAACCTTTCTCTACCTTGCTACGGGCCATAGGCATTGACCGTCTCTAGTGATATAGTCCAACATCATAGGTCGCACCTGAAGACATAGGACAATGACATAGGGCACTCTCAACGATTAGGCCAGCGACATAAACCACGTCCAGTGACATATGCTAGCGACATAATCAACCATGTGATACGTACTAATGCACCTGTCCTCGAATTGACCACATACATAAATCATGCCATGCAAACATCAAAAGAACGTATGATACCATAAATGAGGCCATGCTTTTAGGTTTACGTTTGCCCTGCCAAGACCTGGAGGAATTTGCAGCCACGCGTCGTGTACCATGTGCTAGTGTACCATACGCCCACCCAAAACCTTTGGCATATCTCTATTAACCCATCACAATAGAAATTCAAAGATGAAGCTAAGCTTCTTTCTATAGGCAATCCAATATTTTGCTCTCCAGCAAGATAAGTTGAACATTATCTTTGCCAGCGAAGAAGATTTTCAAAAGAATTGAAGGACTATATTCAAAAAGATTTTCAAAAATATTAAACTTAAGTGGAGCATAATTAGGAAAGGCGTTTATTTTCCGTAAACGAAACACTTTATGCCTTAAATCAAATAAATACGTAATGTAAATCCCAAAGATCTTTCACAAAAACCTTTCCAAAACCAGATATATTAGGGATAAAAAGTTTTCCTTATATGTATTGTATTACTATTAACATATAATCCATTTTTCACTCGTATAATGAATTTTTCTAATATAAATACAGTCGTACCTTAACTCACAAAGTATAACAAAGTTTGCTCATTTGTTAGTCAAATACTTAATTATCACCTTCCATTTTCATTGCATCATTTTCAAGCTTTTGGTCTAATATCCTTTTGTGATCAAATGGAGAAACCAGACACTTCGAAAACTATAACTATTGATTCCACCAAATGGAAAAATCAATTGGAGAAATCAGATACAAAGGGAACAACCACTATCGATTCCATCAAAATTTCTAAGTACGATCTGGTGTTACCAATTTTATTCTTTGGATTAGCTATTATACTTGGTATCACTCTAGCTTTTGGCATGTTTTATTTTCATGATGAGGATATTACAGTGATTCAAGACCCCAAGTTCCAACTTGAGTGAGTGTCACCCTCTTCATTTTCTTTATTAGCTCCTTCAATTCGCCCTTTGATCATTTTGCAAAATCCTAACCATTGGAGCCTCACATTCTCAGTTCAGAACCCTAATAATAATTATAATTTATATTATGATAATTTCAACACTGTATTGGTGAAAAATAAATAATACACATGGAATTACATTTGGCTAATAGGGCATGATACGTGGAACAATGAAAAGATGACAACTGGAATATTACAATTAAAAGATGTACGAGTTACAAGAGGTACAAGAAAGTAAGTCACAAGACGAAAGGGCGCCTATGCTCGAGCCTAAATTAGTCGATGAAAAGATATGGGCGGAATGAATCAAGACAGTAAAAAGGGAAAATTCATGAACCTTCAGTTAATGAAGAGGAAGAATCAGAATCGTTACAGGATCTTCATGAACATTTACCATTATCAATTATAACGGATCATTAATGCCATTAAAGCTCATATTGATTTAGCCATTAATGAAAGGAAACGTTATATTTGTAAATCTCTATATAAGAGAAAAAAATTTCACTTGTAAGGGGACATCTGATGCAATATTCAAATATACACTTTACTTTTCAACTTTCTAAAAATTCTCTACTTTGACTTTGCAATCAATTATTTCCTTAATTATTCTTATTATTTTCCTTTGATACCATTGAGAAAGTGCAGCTAAACTTGGTTATCAGTAGTCCGTATTCTTCTAAAATTAGACTTTGACCGAAAGATATATTTTTGGTTAAACAAATTGGTTCCGTTGCCGGGAATCTAATAATCTTTTCACTTTCCAAATTCACTTTTATGTCAAACAATCATGTCAACTGCCAACGACAACAACCAACTGAATCAACAGAATCAACAGGAGGAAGGAACTCAAATCCTTCGCCTCAAAATTCTCCTCGACAATCCCGAGAGGGGACACCTCAAAGATCAACATCACACATGAATGATCAACAAGGGGATGAGCAAACTGCCGAGGATGCATTAAAATAACTAATTGCAAAACACGTCAACAATGCTCCTTAAGCTTTTGTCAGTGGATTGCCAACTGTGCCACCAACTCCACCTCCAAACAACACTGCAACCATAGTAAACCCACGCTCGGGACTTGCTAATTCGTGAAGCGGAGGAACTCCCATCAAATCTCGTGATGAAAGGTCAGGTACACCAAATAATTCTGATTTAAAAAGTTTAGTACTAACTTTGCAGAAGCAACTCAAGGAGCAAAACGATCGCATAGAACAAATACCTGGTGTGCCACGTGTGATTAAATGAGTGGATATTGACAAATATTCACAATAGTCATGGAATCCAAGTGCAGCTCCCTTGCTGATTCCAAAGAAGTTCAAAATGCCCGATATTTCAAAGCATGATGGAGCAACCGAACCACAAGATCATGTAACTACATTTACAACTGGCGTAAAAGGTAATGATTTAACCAAGCAAGAAATTGAGTCAGTGCTGGTCAAAAAATTTGGCGAAACACTCACGAAAGGAGAACTAACATGGTATTCTCTTTTACCAGAAAATTCTATTGATTCTTTTGCTGAACTTGCAAATTCAATTATAAAAGCACATTCAGGAGCTCAAAAGGTTGAGAAGAGGATGAAATACATCGTCAAAATAAAACAAGGAGATACGGAGCTACTCAGGGAATTTGTGAATAGATTTCAGTGTGAAAGAATGATGTCACCGCAGGTGCCTGATAATTGGGCGGCCATGGCATTTGCAAGTAACTTAAATGAAAAAATCTCAAAAGCCACGAGGTGACTCAAGGAAAGCTGACGAGAATTCCCTGCTACAACTTGGAATGATATTTACAACAGGTATAGTACGAAGCTGCGGATAGTGTAAGACATCATCACTCGATCATGGGGTGATGAAAGAACAAGTTCGAGGTGACCAGAAATTAAAAAAAGGTCCAGTAAGAACAGGTAAGAACCTTACATGGGACCAATAAGACGAGATTCATGCTCTAAATAAGAAAATCCAAGGTATGGTTCTAGATCAAGAGACAGAGACACGGGTTCATCATCCAAGTTCGGGAAAGAGCAAGATGCGCGAGATGGAGATGTTAATACAAAGGCAAAGATTGGTGATTATAGCTTCAATATCAGCACTTCTGAGTTGGTAGCTGTTTAAGAATTATGGGAGATAAGGTGCGGTGGCCAAAAGAAATGAGATCGAACCCTAGCAAAGAAATTCAGATTTTTGGTGCGAGTTTCATAACGACCACAATCATAAAATAACAAATTGCAGACTGCTAAAGGGTGAAATTGTACATTTGTTAAAACAAGGTTATTTAACTGACTTGTTCAGTGAGAAGGGTAAGCAAACGTATATGAAGAATAGCCAAGAGCCTCCAAAAGCTCTGTCAACAAAAAGGATAGTTAATGTGATAAGCAGCGGTGAGGAGATCAACAGTGTGACATATACGGCTGCGAAAAAGACATCAAAAGTCACGGTTACCCATGGAAAGAGAGTTCGCCAAGTTTTGGAAGAAGACGGTATAATGTTTGATGATGCAGATGCAGATGGCATGATGATCCTTCACAATGATGCACTGGTAATATCTTTACTTGTACATGATACTAATGTAAAATGAGTTTTGATTGATCCAGGTAGCTCCATAAATATCATTCTTCTGAGGGTGGTAAACGAGATGCAAGTTGATGACAAAATGGTTCCCAAAGCACGTACCTTATCTGGATTCAACAATTCAAGCATTGTTACAAAAAGGGAAATAGTGCTTACCACATTTGCAGAAAGAATTTTCAAAAATACAAAATTTCAATTGATAGATACATACACGATTCTTGGCAGACCTTGGATTCATGATATGGATATTGTTCCATCTACTTTACATCAAGTTATAAAGTTCCCTTAACAATTAGGGTTTAGATAAATCCGTGGTGATCAGCAGGCTTCCAAAAGTATCAATTCAGTGGTGGATTCGAGCATAACTAACGATGGTGCAGACAAAAAAATAGCAATTAAAGAATTCAATTGAGGATTTAGCAGCACAAACCTCAACTGAAGTTAGGCAAACGGACGTAGATTCAAGGCCTGATTTCATTCAAGAGCCAGAAGAGAATGAAAACATCAAAACAACAATAGAAGAACTCGAAGCAGTGGCGTTGTTTATACATTGGCCAAACAGAAAAGTTTACGATGGAGTGAACCTGAGCCCGGAAATGAAAGGTAAGTTAATTGAATTCTTAAAGGCTAACGCAGATTGCTTTGCTTGGTTGCATTCAGATATGACAGCTATACCACCGGAGGTGATGACCCATAAGCTAAATGAAGATCTATCATATCCACCTGTCAAATAGAAGAAAAGGAAGCAACGATCCTTCAAAAATCAGGTGATTCGGGATGAGGTACAAAAACTTTTAAAAATTGGGTCCATACAAGAGATAAAATATCCTAACTGGCTAGCTAATACTGTAGTAGTATCTAAAAATAATGGGAAATGGTGAGTTTGTGTAGATTATAATGACTTGAATAAAGCTTGTCCTAAAGACTCATTTCCTTTACCACATATAGATCAACTAATTGATTCTACTGCAGGACATGAGTTGATGAGTTTTTTAGATGCCTATTCAGATATAATCAAATAAAGAGAGATCCTTTAGATGAGGAAAAAACTTCCTTTATCACAGACAGGGGGACTTACTGTTATAAAGTCATGCCTTTCGGACTAAAAATGTTGGAGCCACGTACCAAAGATTGGTAAAAAATATATTTCAAGAACACTTGGGAAAAACTATGGAAGTCTACATCGATGACGTGTTAGTCAAGTCAGCACAGGCGGGGGATCATATCCAACATTTGTCAAATACTTTTCAGATTCTCCGCAAATTCAATATGAAGTTAAATCCTGAAAAATATGCATTTGGCATGTCTTCAGGTAAGTTTTTAGGTTTCCTTGATTCTAACAACAGTATAGAAGTAAACCATGCACAAATCAAATCCATTGAAGAAATACCGGACACACTCGCGAGTAGAAAGGAGGTGCAGAGGCTGATAGGTAGGATAGCAGCTTTGGGAAGATTTATTTCTAAATCTTCGGAGAAAAGTTTTAAGTTCTTTTCAGCATTGAATAGGCAAAACCAATTTGAGTGGGCTGATGAATATCAACAAGCACTCAAAAATCTAAAAGCATACTTTTCAAACCCACCGTTACTGGCTAAACCGAAGGATGGAGAAAGGTTACTTAGCTATTGATCGCAGCCTACTCCGCACTACTATTGAATAGCGAGAGAGGGTCGGACCAGCTTTTAATCGATTTCCACAGAGAGCTAGAATTTGGAATCGAGTATCTATCTAGTTTAGGATTGCATATATGTTCCAAATTACACTTCTAATCATTTTTGGGGTTTTCGTTTTACTTCTACTATTATCAAACTACAAATGGTAAATGCAACTAGATTAAGCTAAGAGTTAATGCTACGGGTTGTTCAAATGGTTTAGAAGGCACTAGGATAGTGACTTTCGCCTAGGTGGTCAATTGACGGGTACTTGAATCTAAGGCACAATTGACATAGTTGGGGAGTATGATATAACCGTTGCGCGACTTTACCCACTCTACACCTCTTGGTGGTTCGAGTGATTTTTCCCGAATTGACTTTCTCCAAACCAATTAGGTATGCAAATATACACAAGCAACTAAGGTTCAAGTCGGGTATTACTCTCTCGAGGTTTAACCCTTTAATTGGGACTATCAATCTCTTGAGTACGCCCTAATTCCTTGTTGGACCAATTTCGTAGACTTAGGCTCTCATTCTCAAGAAGAGCCCAAGTCAACTAAATACAAACTAGTGTTTGCAACCACTAATTCAACAATTAACCATGAAATTGGCCCAAATATCAAACAGTCATAGTCAATTTAGCCCTAAAATACAAGACTCATCAATTACCCATATTAGGGTTGAGCCACAACCCTAGCGTATGGGTCTAGCTACTCATAATTGAAGAAGAAAAACAAGAAATAGATGAAGAACAACTAATATTAATTAATCACTAAGGTAAAAAACAAGATTCAATGATGAAAAGTAGATAAAGTTGCCCAAAAAAGCTAAGAATCTCGAACCTACGAGCGCACCTGCTTAATTATAATATCTGATACCCTAAAAATGGGAAAAGACGATATTTATACTAAGCTAAAAATTCTGGACAAAAATGCCCTTGCAAGGTTAGTGCGGACCGCACAAAATGTAGTGCGGTCGCACTAGGGCTCTTGACTTCAAAATCCAACTCTCTGAACTCGGGCAATGCGGACCGCATAGAACGGACTGCGGCCGCGGAGGCTTCTAGTGCGGTCCGCACAGAATGGACTGCGAACCGCATTGGCTTAAAACTTCAAAACTGGCATCTCTATGATTCTTGGGTTTGCGGACCGCACTAAGTCAAGTGCGGCCGCATTAACTTCAGTGCGGACCGCACAAAACCTAGTGCGGCCGCATTGCCTTTGTGCCTGAATGTCAACCTCTCTGAATCCCCTAGTGCGAACCGCACAGAATGGTGTGCGGCCGCACTGGGCCTATTTTGCTTGAGCTTTGTCTTGTCTTGGGACTTGTTCAAGTTTCACTCCTTTCTGAGCTGATCTTTGACATTTTGTCACTTTGTTGATCAAACCTGCAATCAAGCACAACTTGTGAGCCTTTTGGGACTATTTTGTATGAATTTCTAATCAAAGCATAAGCAAGAAAGAGTATAAAATGCGTTAAAATCCCTAGTTATCAACTCCCCCAAATTTAAGCTTTTGCTTGTCCTCAAGCAAACAAAATAAGACCCACCCCTTAAGGGAAAATCCAAGAAATTTTCAGCTGACCTAAAGTAACCTCATCTAGCATCAGTTGGGACTAACAATTGCCCTCAATACAAATGAATCATTAACAACTTTTACTCCTTGAAACACCATGGATTAAGTGCGACACAAGAGCATCAAGAATTGACTCAACACATTAAAGAACTCTTTCCTATTACTTCGGTCATTGTGGAACCCAAACTTACACATCCTCAACTCTCCCTAAGCAAACCTCACCTTTAGAATAGTGGCACTCAAAATAAGGTTACTAGAAGTTCACTCATCTCTCTCAAGAAAAAGTCATAAGTCCGGCTCTAGGTACCATATGTTTGTCCCTTATGTGAGTATCCACTAATGTAAGCTTCATTCAACTCAAGACCATATAGGGCTTTTGGGGAGACATTGTGAAGGCTTTTGGTTCAGGGTAGGGAATGTTTCGGTCTAAGTAGGTTCCATCTTCCCTTAAGCACTTCTTTTGATTCATTTGGCATCCATTCACTTGACTCTTTGAGTCATTTCACTTCTTTCTAAGGGGTTAGAGAGACGCACTGTCACTCTTTCTTATGCATTTCAAACCTTTTTTCATTCTTTGCTTTTCTTGAATCCCTTTTTATTCTTTTTCACGTTGAACATTCTTTTTGTCTTTTTGTTTTTCTTTCTTTTTCATTGCCTTTCCTTTTCTCCATTTTTGTGTTTTTACCACTTTGTTGCAATCCTCGTCTCCCCCCCCCAAACTTATACTTTTGTCATATGCTAAAGGAAAGATCGGGTGCTAAGAGAGGGTATTTTTCAGAACGGGTATAGGGTTGTATCATGGTTCTTGAAGGAAATAGGTCTAAGTCTCAAAAGGGTTAACTAGGGATCTTATCATTGGTAGTTTATGGGTGTGTTCAACTATCATTTGGACCAAGGAGAGCCTATAATCATGTCTCAAGTCATAATTCACTTAGGATTTCGCCTCAACAAACATTCAGGGCAAGTTCTAGACCAATGGCTCGGGACTTGGAATTGTAATGCGATTACTCACCACACAAGCTATGGGATTGCTAAAGACGCAGAGTCCGAGGCCCACAACAACCTTAGATAAGATTTGAGCACACAATGGTCCGAAAAATCACTTGATGATTATCGGTCAATACAAGAGTCTCAAGGTCACTACTTTCACCATCCTAAACACAACAATTTGTTTTTGACCATAAGATCGAAGGCAAATGTGTTAGGCCCAAGTGAAGCTTTGCTTGAGGCCCCCTTAACTACTAACTACTAAAAATGAAAAGAAAAACGGACTCAAACCCTTAAGAAGGTTGTCACGCCATCCATCATTGGGAAGAGCCACCCGATTCACACAACACTCCACCTTTGGAAAGAATCGTGGCATTAATAAAACCAAAGGCTTATTGCAAACTTTAGAAACAAGAAGCTACGAATCACAAATAAGAAGCTAAGGATGAAAAATTTGCGGAAAGTAGAATGAATATATACAAGAGGGTATTTGAATATACAATAGATGGGATGAATATGTACAACGTAACATAACTTTATATACAGACCCAAAGTAAAATAAAAGTGCGATAAATGTACGAATGTTAAAATTATATACAACCCAAAGATGAAAAGATAAAGAAAGCATAAAAAATGTAAATGTCAAATATATACAATCATTCGAATGTAGGGCCTGCCCCTCAAATGAAAGCTGGCATTGTCCCTAATGCCAACTAAACCAAATAAAACATCAAAAAAGAAAGGAAAAAGGATATAGGGAATCCCTATGGCATGTCTGTCTGCATAGGCTCCTGAGTGGTCCCAGGGTCCTCACTATGCTTGGGAACTTCAGACTGGTTCTCAGTAGCCTGCTGGGACCTGGGCCTGGACCTAGATAGGCTCCTGAAGTGAATTTTGGGGCTGAATGGAGGAAGCCTCTAGTGGGTCGGCCAACTGGATGACTGCATCATCCGCTCTAGGAATCATCCTCTTCCTCTTGGGAGGCCTCTGTGACTGCTCTAGCTGGGGATGAGCTGCTGGCATAGGATCATCGAGCAATAAGTCCAAAGGTAGTTGGTATGCCTTCAACTGATCAACATCAATCCTCAGCGCCTTCACAGACTCCTTGGAAGCCCGCGTCTTCCTCAATTTCTTGTGCTCCCTAGCAAGCTCCTTAAGAGACTGGCTATGTGAAGCAACTGCATCTGTGAGCACCTTCTGAGTGTCGAGAATTTTCTTTTGGTTGTCTAAAATCTCTTTCAAAGCATCCTCTATCGAGTGGGAAACCTGTAGGGCTGGAGGTGCTGACTGAGCCTCTACCGTGGTAGTCAGGATGGACAACTTGGATGAGGCAGTCTGCATCCAGTTGTTGATACTCAGAAGTGCCTGGTTCAGTCGGTGGGCAGTAATAGGATGGGCCTGGGAAAATGGAATCTCCGGGTCCGCTGAGTTGGATGGACCAGAAGGGGAAATAGTGGAAGTAGAGGCAGGCTCAGCTGGAGTCACTACCACAACTAGCTCTTCAGACTGGCCAGTTGGAGCAGTAACTGTACTCTTGAAATTCTTGCTCTTGGGGTTGTCATCCCCCTGCATGATGTACCAGGAGAAAGAGGCCTTCACTTTGACTTTGATGTCGAAGGGCCTCTTCTCCACTTTCAGGTCCCGGAAGTACATAGTAAGGAAACTGGGGAATGGGTAGTTTTTGTCATGCTCTGCACCCACAATAGTAATAATCCGCGATATCACATTCCCTACATCAATTGGGTACCCCACCATGATCGAAGCCACTAACACAGCTCGGTGGAGAGGGAGGTAGTTGTCATGCGTTGTGGGGTCCAACCTACTACATACAAAGGTATCCCACCCTCGTGCCTCAAAATTCAAACTACACCTCAGAATTTTGACTCCAGCAGTCAACCAATCTGGAGTAGTACCTGGGATTGCCAGGTACTGTGCCAACCATGGGCGGACCTCCTCACCTATTTCCATCTTAGCCATGTATAGGGTCTCATCTTCCTCATTAAACCCAAGATAGTCATTAATTGTCTTCCTGTCGAACAGCACTTTCAGGTTTCGAACCTTGGTCACTTTGGAGCCCTTTTTGATGTGGGCTATGTTGCTGTAAAATTCCTTGACCAAGTGTTCGTTGGCATCCACACACTCATCTAGAAAATGTTCCTAGCCAACTCTTGTCCTAAACTGTCTCCTCATGTTGGGGTTGTGAGGTAGCAAGTCTCTATCAATAAAACTCCTCTCCGGGATCAACTTCCTCACCGGCCACCATTCCCGGAATTTATGATATGCTACCTCACTTACGAACCGGTCCTGCCATACCTCCGGTTTCCTAGTTCTAGAAAACCCGCCAACCTGAGGTTCACCCCCTTCTCCAACTATTCGTCTCCCACTACTTCCTCCTCATCACCTACTGCACCTTCTCCAGATAATAAAGTTGTGGGAGAGGTGGAGTATTCCCCACTACCATCACCTGAGCCCTCAGACGACCTAGAAGAGATGTTCACTGATGATTGGGCAGTGGGGAATGCTGGAGGTGTATCTCTCAATCTATGCCTCTCCGGCCAGTCAGTGATATATTCTGGCACAGAGTCCGAAAAGATCTCCCGGGAGGGCTCGTACTCACTCCCCAACATGTCAATGGCTCTATCAGCAGGTTTTATCGCCTTCCGCATGTTTTTGATGTTTTGCCTAGATTGGGGATGTAAGCACGTGATTTTTGCTTCACAGGAATTACTCCAAAAGAAAAAAAAGAAAATCAAAATATATGCATAAGTGTTTCTTGTCATTGGTTGATTCTCATTAAATGTTAATTTGTGGGTGTATAATTTTATTTTGTTTTATTTAAGAGTTTTGTTTAAATTAAAGTGGAAAAGAAAGGAGGATACTCGGTTTTGGGCCAGAAAATTAAACAAAAATAGGCCCAAAACAAGCTAGCCCAATGAGCAAAATGGTCCGACCCCTTAAAGGTGTCCAAACGGCATAGTTTTGTCCTGGTTAAGCTGGGCCGTTGATCTCAAATGGATCAACGGCCAGGATCACACCCCCAGATCCGTTTAACATGACCCGGTCTAGTCCCCCACCCGGTCTCACCCACCACACACCTAAACGACGTCGTTCTTCCCAAGTGAATAGATCATGGCCTTAGATCTCACTTGATCCAACGGCCAGGATCTAAACCCTCAATGCATATATAAACCTAACCCTTTTACCCCCGCCCCCTATCCAAGCACCCACCCCCGTTCCTTCATCTCTCTCAGAAGGGACCCCAAACCCCCAAAACCCTAGCAGCCGCCCTGGTGCCCTTTCAGCATAAATCCGGCGGCCAGGGTCCCGGTGGCTACCATAGTTACACCACTGGACCTACGAGCCCCCCTGAACACAAATCCCTAATCACCTAACTTCGAATCACCTCCAAGGTGCTCGAATCTTCGATCAAAGATTCGAGCCAAAATCTTAAGTCACCGGATGAGCCCCAAATTCACCCTAGTCACTCCCCTAACGTCCCTCAGGTCCTAATCAGCTTTGGTTCCGGTCAAATGCAAGCAGAACTTGTCGAATCCCAAATCTGAGTTCAAGAACCCTAAAAAAACCAAACCTGTTTCGTTTGAGGTAAGTGTCCGATGTAATCGTCCTTTCTTTCCTCTTGTTTAGGTTTATGCATATGTTTGTGGATTTGTTCTAGATTATTTTTGATTATTTTTTGTCCATCTTCAAAGACCCTTTTGTTTGGTCGATTTATTTTCTCAAATGTTAGTTGAGTGTTATAAGATGTTTAGTCGCCTCGATTGATGTTGTCGACCAGTTAAGTTTCATAAACTCCATGTTAAATGCCCCGAGTTTTGAAATGAATTGGTGCCTTGTTTAGTCTGTGTTGTTTGTCGATTAATTGTTACGTATATTAGTTCGTATAGTCGATTTGAGTAACGTCGTCAAATAATTAAGTGTCGTAAAGTTCCATCGTTGTTCGGAAAAATGCCTGAATCACTCATTTGTTCTATTTTGAGTTCAGTCGATCAGCGATTAGTTAGTATACATTATAACTCGCAAAGTCGACTCGACACATGTTGTCGTTAGTTTCACAGCATCAAATAACAAACGACCTAACTCTTACTGGTTGATTTTGTTGAATGGTCGTTTGTTAGCTGTGGGAGGGGGATTCGAACTAGTAACTGGCAGATACAATAGAATGAAAGGGTGGGGCAAGACAGCAATGATCGAGGGTCTGTGAGATAGCTTTGGTTGAAGAAAAAAAACTAATTAAGTGTTCAGGATTAACTTAAGAATATGTCAAGTGGTAATTAAAATACTATTAACTTGATGACAATGGGGAACAAAACATAAGAGCATGGGGATTAAATGAATACTTTAAACCCATAACTCTTGATTAGAGCAATAGGACAAAAGCATGGGGGCTGATTAAGTTTACCAAGAAGATGCCTTTAGGCATGGCAAGCTAAGGGGTATGGGCAGACTGCAATTGGCAGGATCCAGGCAGCTTGACTGACCTGGATTAGCTTATAAATAAGTTGTTTCAGATCATAAGAGGGGCTGGACTTTTAGTCTTCAGAAAAAAAAAACAGAAAGAAATTTCAGAATACTGTGAATGAGTACTGTCTGAAAACTGTGTAAGAGTTCAAGTTGGTCAAGCTGTCTTTGCTGATTGCTGTTGGTTGTTTGCTGAGCTTTGTGGTTATTGAATTTCTGTTGCTACTGCATTGAACATTCTAGTTTTCTCGGCTGTATTTTACTACTCTGTTTCCTAGGTTTGGTTTGCTTGGTGCTCGACCACTTGTTGAGCTTCATCATTGGGGCTGGTTGTTGTTGCTGTGTTGTTTGCTTGCTGCTAACACCCTTCCTTTTCTTTTGTTTGGTTATCTGAATCCAGGTACACATACTTAATCGATGTAATTCCATGTTTGAAGTTGACATTTGAAGCATGAGTACACACTTGAAGAAGCTGAAGCTATAAACTGAAAATCTCTTTATTGATTGTATTTGAGCCATTTTGTGTATCGCTAGTACGTAATATGCTACCATTGTCCTGCTGTTTGTAGTGTAGAATATTTGTGTGCCTAACATGAAAAGTTTGGTTTTCAAACTATGTAATGTAATAGTCTTCAGTCCATAAGGAGTTCGGTATGGTAATCTATCGTGGTATGTTAGTCAGAAAGAGGCCAGCTGGATAGTAATGATACTCGGCCAACAATGGTTTTATATTGGGCCTGTTGAAATGAATGCAGTAATCACATTTGCTTCACCTTAACTCATCAGTAGATAACGTATATTTCGTAGGCATGCTAGGCAATCTGGGTATAGCCAAAAAGGGAAAATCGTGTAGCCATACATATAGCAATATCACACTAAGTTAGATAGGTTCGGTTTCAATTGTTTCGTTCTTTTTTCTAGTGTCAAGCATGTAGGGAACCACTAACTGAACCTCATGTGCATGCCCGTCAATAAACAAGGTTGCCTACGTCTAGTACCTTCATCTAAAAATAATCTGCTTCGATATTATTGTGCGTCAACCCTGTGTTTCAGTTTTGTTAAATAATAGAATATAGAATGCAAACCGTTTTCTTTGTACAAACTCGATCGCAATTTTCCATTCGCATTAGCCGTAAACCAATAATTAATAAGTTACGTTTTTCAGCATATAATTAATCAAGAGTTTTTCTTTTATTTTAGAGACGAACTTAATAAGAGAAATGTAGTTGCTGTAGGTTTATCCTTAAAAATAAAATGAGTTGAGCCTCGCCGAAAATACAAAAATCGCGGGGCCCTCAGTAAATATTTGTTTTAAAATTACTTAGACTTCGGAACGGACCGTCTAGCAAAATCCCACGGCCTTCCCAAAATAATGATACGCTAGTCATTTTAGGCGCGTATTTAATAACGTTATCTCCTTAAACTCGGGTGCACACTTATGTGACACAGATCCAAATCTCAACAAAATCGAAGTGTGTCTCTAATCACGGGTACATTGATTGTGACGTGGTCTGAGATGCATTTCCATGATGTTGCAATTTCTTTTATTTTAATAATGAACGAGACGAGCCTCGACAAACAAAAAATGTAGAAGCTGCGGGGCCCTCTAAATGTGT
The DNA here is from genome assembly GCF_000393655.2 of Nicotiana sylvestris. Classification (NCBI taxonomy): domain Eukaryota; kingdom Viridiplantae; phylum Streptophyta; class Magnoliopsida; order Solanales; family Solanaceae; genus Nicotiana; species Nicotiana sylvestris. Next base: position 173,356,443 of record NC_091065.1, read on the forward strand.
ATATATTAAAATACTTAGAATCCGGGACAGGCCGTTTAGCAAATTTTACGGCCTTCCTCAAAATAACAATACGTTAGTTGCTTTAGGCGCGTCTTAATAATTTATTTTCCTTAATTCGGGTGCACATTTATGTGACCCAAATCCAAATCTCAATCGAGTCGAGATATGTCAATAACCACGGGTGCATTGATGTAACGTGGTTTGAGATATATTTTCACGACGTTGCAATTCTCGTAAAAAATAATAATAAAAGCGGTCAAGGGTTAAAATTTGCACATAAGTTCATATTTGTATAAAAATCAGATAATCAAGCCGAATATAACAGTTGAGCGACCGTGCTAGAACCACGGAACTCGGGAATGCCTAACACCTTCTCCCGGGTTAACAGAATTCCTTATCCGGATTTCTGGTATGCAGACTGTAATATGGAGTCATTCCTTTTCCTCGATTCGGGATTAAAATTGGTGACTTGGGACACCCTAAATCTCCTAAGTGGCGACTCTGAAATAAATAAACAAATCCCGTTTCGATTGTCCTTTAATTGGAAAAAACTCCCTTGTACCCTCGCGGGTACGGAAAAAGGAGGTGTGACAGCTCTGGCGACTCTTCTGGGGATTTCTGTCCAGAACCACTGGTTCAGGGTTAAGAATTCGAGCTTAGAATAATTGTTATTATTTGGCTTTATTTATTATCTGATTTTATTATATGTTTTAGCCTAAATGTGCAAAATGTTGCTCTTACCGCTTTGATATTACTTGGGCTGTATATATAAACTGTGCCGAAACCCCTCTCTTCTCTCTCTTGAGGAATGCACGCCGGTCGTGACTTCTTTCTGTTAGTGTCATATACCAAAATAGAACGAGGATTCGGAGGAGTTGCAAAACCGGATGGCCTTTTGGTTACCGGTACACAGCTCCCATCCTCGGCTCGAGTTGTCCGCTCGGGTAAGCCAGGTCTAGAACAAACACCTAGGTTTTACAGCTTAGTATAACATGACCTCATGTCGTATCCCTAGTAGGAACGCTTATTTGCATCACGTTGCATTTAACTTAGGGGACTCAACACAGGGGTTGGGTCCGTCTAGGACTAGCAACCTGAAATGAAAGACCATCTTGCTACATCCTGTTTGCTTTATGCATTTACTTGTTTCAGACTTGCATGCTGACCGGCTTTTGAATATCGGGAATGTTGTGGAAAAAAAAAGGAAGTAACGGTTAGGGAATTAATTATTTTCGGAAAAACCAAATACCCAAAACGGTTGAAACTCTGCCGGAATTTTGAGAAAATAAACAAAACATGCCGTATTAATTTGTTTTATTAAAAGCCAAAGAAAATAGAAAAGAAAAAGAAAAAAAGTCTTTGTTTCATTTTTGAACGGAAAAGGAAAAATAGTTTGTCATGAGAAATATGGTTTCCGAAATTTGGTTTATGTTTTCGGCCCGAACTACGTCAGTTTGATTCTCGCAGGGTGTGAGATACGTAGGCAACCCCCATCGGGCCCAACTTACTTTTTCAAAAAATATAGGTACAATCCAAAAGAACAAAAGTTTTAAAATAGTCAAGGTGACATCATGCTTTTCAGAAACAACCAAATTTCGTTTTTTCTAGGAATGAAAGGTGTGTCAATTTGGTATTTGAGTCCAATGAGTCTGGATCTTTGCTTAATCACCCCCAATAAACATGAAGAATGAGCATAAGTCCAAGTTTACCAGTAACAGTTAGGAGCAAAATCCCTTTGGAGGTGCGATTATGGTGGGAGGATTTGGAAAAGTCAGAGCAAGACAAGATCAAACTGCACCTGGGAGGTCTGGCTAATTTGTTGAACGTCAGGCCCCGATGCGACATCATAAAGGCTTTGGTTACATTTTGGGACCCGGCCCACAACGTATTCCGCTTCTCGGATTTTGAACTCACCCCAACCTTAGAAGAAGTGGCAGGTTACATGGACGTCACTGAAGGTTTGAGACACAAATACCTGATCGCTCCAAGAGCTGTGAATTCACACAAATTCATGGATCTGTTGAAGATAAGCAAGGGAGTCCCATACGCTGAACTGGATAGAGGTTTTTCTACCCTGCAATTCATATACCAGAGGTACGGGCACATAGGAGGATTCAATGATCCAGAAAGTGGTGTCTGCAGTAGAGGAAATCTGGCAAAGTGGAATGAGCATAGGCGGTTCGCTTTCATGGTGGCATTCTTGGGCATTGTGGTGTTTCTCCGAAAAGATAGAAATATCGATCTGAAGGTGGCTGGAATTGTCAAAGTCCTGATTACCAATGATAAATGCATCCTTGCTCCTATGGTAGTGTCGGAAATATACCGAGCCCTCACGGCTTGTAAGGCCGGGGCAGATTTCTTCGAAGGGTGCAACTTGTTATTACAGATGTAGATGATCGAACACTTGTGTCGCCATCCTCAGTGTATGCGCTACATGTCTACAAACAAAGACTGCATCGAAGGTTATAACCTGAGGGTTTCAGGTTTCCGATTACCAGAAGGGTTTGAAGAATGGACATCCTATCTCCATGCCATCACTGCAGAACAAATAAATTGGACTTTGGGTTGGCTTCCTGTGGAAGAAATTGTATACATGCCCGCCACTAGTCCTCACTTACTCTTAATGGGACTCAGAGGTATTCAGCCTTATGCCCCTTACAGGGTGATGAGGCAATTGGGAAGATGTCAGGTGGTGCACCCGGACGAAGATCTCAGCACTTATGCAGTCGAGGTCAGCAGTGACGGCCAATTTCCTAAAAAGACAGTTCGTTGCATATGGGGTGAATGCCAGTACCTGACGGCAAATACTCGGGTAGGTGATGTATCTAGAGGTGAAGTCTCGCCGGCCTATCTCGCTTGGCATAATAAGAAGAACATTACAGAGCGGCCAACCAAACGGCCTCACCTCCAAGATTTTGTTGAGTCATCACAAGAACAATGGGGCTGGCTCGCAAAAGAGGAAGGTTACCGGGTTGAAATCGGGAAGCTAAAGTGACAAGTTGAAAGGCTTGTATTTGAAAACAACGTGCAAGTCGCCTCGGAGCAGGCTGAAAGAAACAAGCTAGCCCAAGAGAACCAGACCCTGAAGGCCCGCCTTCGCCAAGCCAGTAAGAGTAATATTGACCGACAGAAGCGTCGCTCCGACGAAAGATTGATAGCGAGTTTGAGAAATCAGGTCATCCAAAGCCAAGAAGAATTAGAACAATCAGAAGCTTGCATAGCAAGGATGAAGGTCAAATGGGCAAAAGGTACAATGGCCCGGAGGCAGCGTCTGCAATAGGTCATAAGGGATTATGAAATGTGCATCGGGATATTAAGGGAAACGAACTCCACTCTACATGATCGGATCATCAAACAAGCACGAGACGCTCAAGCCGACAGAAGACGTTGTTACGATGCAATGACCTGCATAGAGAGACAAATGGAGAGGTTCCAGGATCAACTTGCCGACAATGTTTAAGAACTGGGATTAAAGAACCGGCAAATAAAGCAATTGTTCGCTGAAAGGGACAACATTTGAGGAAGGATCGACGAGATTGGGCACTACATCTATATGAGATGCCTAGCATATGAGCAAATGCCTCGGAAAACCCTCCTTGTCTCCATCATGGGCTGCGTCCATCGGATCATGAACGAATTGAGGAGCTTGAAGAAAGACCTTACACCTAGGGCCGCGAAATGGCCGAAAGATGCCTCGTGGGCCCCTAAATTGGAAAATTAATCTTTGGTCGAGTCCTGTTTATTTGGCTTTGTTACTTTCCCATATGTTGTTTTCCTTTTAATCTAATAGGGTTAAAAAACTGTGGAGTCTGTACTGTTGCTATTCTTCGTTTGAAGTAATTTGTAATAGAAAATTTTGATAATGAAATTAAGTGACTCCAGAAGAATTTTTATGTGTCTTTACTTTAAGGTAGAACTACGCCTGGTCTGATTCGCGCGGGGACGTGATACGTAGGTAATCCACATAAGATTCGACCGCTTTTAATAAAGAAAGAAAGAAAGAGAAAAAAAAGAGAAAAAGAAAATACAAAAATAAAATACAGGGTTTCCCAAAAGGGGACAAATGAGCAAGCCGGGATGACGCATGTTGTTTGAAGCAAAGCATGTAGAAACGGTTAACTGCCTAGGAGCACTGCATCCTCTATGTGTTGTGATCAAATCTGTTAAACTCTAACGCTAACAAAGTTTGTTGTTGTCTGAATCCAGACAGTTAGTTGTTAAAGAATTCTGGCAACACACTCTTACCAAACCAGATCCAAAGGACCGGTAGCAACAAGCATGACTACTTCAGAGAATAGTAATGAGGAAGAAAGGTCGATGAGCCAGTTGTTAAAAGAAGCGATGGAAAAGATTGAAAGGATGGGACTAGAGATGAATGCAATGCAGCTAGCTCTAGCCAAAGCACAAAAGAGCCCTGAGCCACTGGGGCACATGCCGGAATACCCTCACTCCGGCCCTTCAACAAATCTCCTGAATCCCCGTTATCATCAGGAAAGAAGCCCCCATGATTCCCAAGCTCCACCACCCCATCAACCTCTCCCAACACCAAATATTCCCACTTTTGTGAGACCCACATCAGCCACCCTGCAAAGAGCGACCAGCGAGCCATTGTTTCGGGCTCACGATACGCAATACTATCCCCCTGAGCCCACATTCCATGCCCCCGAACCACAGGCCTACAATTCGCACTTGGAAGTACCGGCAGAAATTGAAAAGCCGGTTAAAGCCCCAGAACAAGATGAGGTATTGAGGAAGTTCAAAAGCCTGGAGCAGTCCTTCAGGAACCTGCACGGATTGGGAACCAGGTCAGCGTGGCCTACAAAGATCTATGCCCTTTCCCGGACGTCCAACTCCCGGCTGGGTTCAAGATGCCTAAGTTTGATTTATATGAAGGGCACGGTGATCCCATGGCGCATTTGCGAGGATTCTGTAGCAAAATGATAGGGGCAGGCAGTAAAGATGAGCTGTTGATAGCTTATTTCGGCCAAAGTCTGAGCGGATCGGCACTAGAATGGTTTACCAGGCAGGATTCCAGCAGATGGTACACCTGGGATGATCTGGCACAAGCTTTCGCAGGTCATTTTCAATACAATCTCAAGATAGTCCCTGACCGTCTCACGTTATTGAGGACCGGGAAGAAGCCCGGGGAAAGTTTTCGCGAGTATGGGTTCCGCTGGAGAGAGCAAGCGGCCAGAGTCGATCCTCCCATGAGAGAGGGAGAGATGGTAGATTACTTCTTGCAAACATTGGATCCAACCTACTTTGGTCACTTGGTGACGACGGTTGGAAAATCCTTCAACGAGGTAGTGAAGATAGGGGTCATGATAGAAGAAGGTCTGAGGTCTGACAAAATCCTGAATTACTCGGCACTCAAGGCCACGACCCAGGCTATTCAGAGCGGCGCGGGAGGTGCACTGGGAAGAAGGAAGAAAGAAGAAATTGCCACGATTGAGGCAAGCAGCTGGTCCAGGTGTGGCAAACCCCACTACAACCAACGCAGACCTCACAGGCCAAACTACCCATACAACCCGCCACAGCACTGCTATCCGCCTCGAGAGCCACATTGCTCCGTACACCAGGCCCAGACATACACTTAGCCTCCGGTTCGCCCGCAATGGCACGCGCCGGCTCCCCAGAACACATATGCACCACCACAAAACACCTATCCTCCACCAGGGGCATATAGAAACCCTCCAGGGGAAGGCTTTCGGGGAAATCCAGCTGCTAGGAATGACAGGCTGCGGAAACAGAGAACGTTCACTGAGTTGGGAGAAACTTACACTACTTTGTTCCACAAATTGAGGCAATTGGGTTTGGTTAGTCCGGTCGAGACTCGAGGACCAAATCCCCCGCCACAAAACTTGGACCAATCAATAAGCTGTGAGTACTGCTCAGGGATGCTGGGGCACGATACCGAGAAGTGTTGGAAGTTAAGGCATGCAATACAAGACCTTATTGATGCCAATAAGATCGAGGTCCAAACACCGGAGGCTCCTAATATCAACCAGAACCCACTGCCAGCGCACCATGAGGCTCACATGATCGAGTTGGTGTATGAGGGAGGAGAGTTGAGAAAACCCTCACAGACAGTGATGATGATCCAGGCCGCCCCGAAAGAAGGATCAACCAGTGGGGGAACGAGGGTACAGTCGCAGGGAGAAGGCGTAAAGCCAGTAGTGATATTGGGAAAGAGCCCGTCCGCCATAACAAGCAAACCCAAGCCAAACAAGTTGGTAATATCAGGGACTCCGCCCACACCTGCAGTTGTGTTGAAGGGGGTATACAGAGAACTGGTCACCATAAAGCCTGTAGTCCAGCTGCCGATGATTGATAGCAAGGCTGTGCCTTAGAAATATGAAAAGGCGGTGGTGATGTACAAAGGAAAACAAGTGGAAGAGGTTAGTTGTGAAGCGCAAGGGCTGACTCGATCAGGACGGTGTTTCGCTCCGGTAGAGCTGAGAAGAACCAACCCAGCTGTAACCAAGAAACCTGTATCCGAAGAAGAGGCTGAGGAGTTCCTGAGAAAGATGAAAGTGCAGGACTACTCTGTGGTCGAACAGCTGAGGAAAACACCGGCCCAGATCTTGCTGCTTTCATTACTAATCCATTCTGAGGAGCATCGTCGGGCCTTGATGAAGATATTGAACGAGGCTCATGTGCCCAACGAGATTTCTGTAAACCACCTGGAAACCATTGCCAACAAGATTTTCGAGGTGAACAGGGTAACATTCTCAGATGATGACCTGCCGATGGAAGGTACAGAGCATAATAAAGCTCTCTACCTAACTGTCAAATGTGAAAACTCGGTAGTCACTCGGGTATTGGTGGACAACGGTTCAAGCGCTAATATTTGTCCATTATCCACCCTAAACCAGTTAAAGATAGACCACGGAAGAATCTGCAATAATAGCATCTGCGTCCGAGGGTTTGACAGAAACGGAACAGCCACTGTGGGGGATGTTGTGCTTGAATTGACCATCGGTCCGGTCCTGTTCTCCATGGAGTTCCAGGTGTTGGATGCCACAGTATCTTATAACCTTCTGTTAGGACGACCGTGGATTCATGCAGCCAAAGCAGTGCCTTCCACCCTACATCAGATGGTCAAGTTCGAGTGGGATAGACAAGAGGTCGTACTGCACGGCGAGGACACGACATGCACCATGGGTGGCGCCATTGTACCCTTCATAGAGACCAATGATGACAAAGGTCCTTGGGTCTACCAGATTTTTGATACAGGGTCGGCGAACAAAATTGCTGAAGGAGAAATCATACCGCACCCTAGGGTAGCTGCCGCGACAGTCATGATGGTCTCGGAAATGCTGGGTAATAGATTTGTGCCGGGAAAGGGCCTGGGAGTCGAGCTTCAGGGGATTGTCCAACCTGTCTCCCTGCCTAAAAATCTGGAAACTTTCGGGTTGGGGTTCAAACCAACCACAGCAGATATAAAGCAAGCACGGACAATGAAGAAGAGAGTCTGGTATCTTCCCAAACCCGTGCCACGTCTCTCAAAGTCTTTTGTCAGAGCAAGGGTCAAGGGGCCACCAGTCCCAAAGATTCTCGGACCATTGATCGGGATGGACGGGGACCTAAATCAGAGTTTCTCGAGGCTATTCGCTGATGTCAGTATGGTAGAAGCTGGAGAAGGTTCCAGCAGAGCAGAGATACAGTTTGTGAGGCCTGAGGCCAAAACCAACAATTGGACAGTTACTCCTCTTCCTGTCCGAGGGGAGTCTTGGTAGTAGGCTTTGATTTATATTTTGTTTGTTTTGTTTTGTTCAGATTATTCCAGGGTGTAATCCAAATTTTACTTTTGTTTTGTAAAAGTGTGAACCCTTTTATCCCGCAAGTTTAATAAAGTTCTCTTCTTTTGTCTCATTTTAATTTTGGTTTTGTTCTTTTTTTTTCTTTCTGAACAGTTCTCTTTTTACTGGTTCTAATGACATGGCATGCACAGCGGATCTTCGACCTAGTCTAATAAATCAATCTGAATCTGACTTAATGATACAAGAGGTCGTTTGTGACGATGACTCTGAATATGACGAAGATAAAGCCTTCGAAGAGATAAACCGAGAACTGTGCCAATTTAAAGAAAAACTCAAACCTAACCTAAATGACACTGAGGCTGTGAATCTAGGAGACGCTGATAATGTCCGAGAAACCAAAATCAGCATCCATATTGAGCCGAATGTCAGGGAAGAATTGATCAAAACCCTCGTGGAATTCAAAGATGTTTTTGCATGGTCATATGATGATATGCCGGGATTAAGCACCAATTTAGTGGTTCACAAATTGCCCACTGACCCGGCATACCCTCCGGTCAAGCAAAAGCTAAGGAAATTTAAAACAGAAATGAGTGTAAAGATCAAAGAAGAGGTGATTAAGCAGTTGCAGGCGAAGGTCATTCGGGTCACTCGATATCCCGAGTGGTTGGCCAATGTGGTACCAGTTCCAAAGAAGGATGGAAAAATCAGGGTGTGCGTCGACTACCGCAATCTCAACAAAGCAAGTCCCAAGGACAATTTTCCGTTGCCCAACATCCATATCCTGATCGATAATTGCGCTGGGCGCGAGATCGGATCCTTTGTGGATTGCTATGCGGGATATCATCAAATCCTGATGGACGAGGAAGATGCGAAAAAGATAGCTTTTATCACGCCATAGGGAACTTACTGCTTTCGAGTAATGCCGTTCGGACTGAAGAATGTCGGGGCAACGTACATGCGAGCAATGACTGCTGTGTTTCACGACATGATACATAAAGAAATTGAGGTGTACGTAGATGATGTGATCATAAAGTCTTGGCATCAGGAAGACCATGTAGCAGACCTAAGGAGATTCTTCCAAAGACTCCGAAGGTATTATATTAAACTTAACCCGGCCAAATGCGCATTCGGGGTTCCATCAGGAAAGCTGTTAGGATTCATCGTCAGTCGACGGGGTATTGAGCTGGACCCATCAAAGATCGAATCCATCCGAGATTTGCCACCGCCAAAGAACAAGACAGAGGTAATGAGTTTGCTGGGTAGACTCAATTACATCAGCAGGTTCATCGCTCAACTCACAGCAACTTGTGAGCCCATATTTCGGCTGCTGAAAAAGGATGATGCGGTAAGTTGGACGGCAGAGTGTCAAGAGGCTTTCGACCAAATCAAAGGGTATCTGTCTAATCCACCCGTGTTGGTCCCGCCTAAGCCAGCGAAGCCCTTAATTCTTTATCTGACGGTCCTGGAAAATTCATTTGGTTGTGTACTGGGGCAACATGATGACACAGGAAGGAAGGAGCAGGCCATTTATTATCTTAGCAAGAAATTCACAGTATATGAGGTCAAGTACACTCAACTCGAGAAAACATGTTGCGCCCTAACTTGGGTAGCTCAGAAGTTGAAGCACTACCTGTCCTCGTATACTACTTATCTCATATCCCGTTTGGACCCATTGAAGTATATCTTTCAGAAACCTATGCCCACAGGATGGTTGGCAAAATGGCAAATTCTGCTCACAGAGTTTGATATCGTCTATGTGATGAGGACAGCCATGAAAGCCCAGGCACTGGCCGACCATTTGGCAGAGAATCATGTTGATGAAAAATACGAGCCTTTAAGAACGTATTTTCCCGACGAAGAGGTGATGCATACAAATGAGCTGGAGTTACCCGAGGAATCGGGTTGGAAGCTTTTCTTCGATGGAGCTGCGAACGCGAAAGGGGTTGGAATAGGAGCAGTACTCATTTCTGAAACAGGACGCCATTATCCTGTTATGGCTCAACTACGCTTCTATTGCACCAATAATATGGCCGAGTACGAAGCTTGCATTTTGGGTCTGCGATTGGCTGCGGACATGGATGTCCAAGACATTTTGGTTTTGGGAGACTCGGACCTCTTGGTACATCAGATTCAGGGTGAATGGGAAACACGGTATTTGAAACTCATACCATATCGACAATGCTTGCACGATCTGAGCAAGCGATTTCGATCGGTGAAGTTCAAACATATCCCGAGAGTTCATAATGAGGTTGCGGATGCATTGGCCACCTTAGCATCAATGTTGCACCACCCTAACAAAATGTATGTTGACCCTCTGCACATCCAGGTTCGTGATCAGCACGCTTATTGCAACACGATGGAAGAGGAAGCGGATGGCAAGCCCTGGTTTCATGATATCAAGGAGTACCTCAAAATGGGGATATATCTGGAACAGGCCACTGGAGACCAAAAAAGAGCCATTCGGCGTCTGTCAAATGGTTTCTTCCTCAGCGGAGGAGTGTTGTACAAAAGAACCCCGGATTTGGGATTGTTAAGATGTATAGACGTCGGTCAAGCCACGACGGTTATGGCAGAGGTACATGCTGGAGTTTGTGGGCCACATATGAGCGGATATGTATTGGCAAGGAAGATCCTTCGAGCAGGGTATTATTGGCTTACCATGGAGCATGACTGTATCACTTTCGTGAGGAAATGCCATCAGTGTCAGATACATGGGGATCTGATTCATTCTCCGCCAACAGAGTTACAAACGATGTCGGCACCCTGGCCGTTTGTGGCATGGGGCATGGATGTCATTGGACCTATCGAGCCGGCAGCGTCCAATGGTCATAGGTTCATTTTGGTAACCATTGACTACTTCACCAAATGGGTTGAGGCTAAAACCTTCAGGTCGGTAACTAAAAAGGCAGTGGTGGATTTTGTTCACTCCCATATCATCTGCAGATTTGGGATCCCAAAAGTGATCATTACGGACAACGGTGCAAATCTTAACAGCGGTTTGATGAGAGAGGCATGCCAGCAATTCAAGATTACACACCGCAATTCCACCCCATATCACCCCAAGGCGAATGGAGTGGTCGAAGCAGCCAATAAAAACATCAAGAGGATACTGCGAAAGATGGTGGAAGGATCTAGACAATGGCACGAGAGATTACCCTTTGCTCTGTTGGGTTATCGCACTACCGTCCGGACTTCCATAGGTGCAACTCCTTATTTGTTGGTGTACGGAACTGAGGCCGTAATACCGGCGGAGGTTGAAATTCCGTCCCTCCAGATTGTCCCTGAAGCCGAGATTGATGATAATGAATGGGTCAAAGCTCGATTGGAATAGTTGAGCTTGATAGACGAGAAAAGATTGGCAGCGGTGTGCCATAGTCAGCTGTATCAGAAGAGAATGGCAAGAACATATAATAAGAAGGTACGCCCCAGGAAGTTTGAAGTAGGGCAGCAGGTATTAAAGAGGATCCTCCCGCATCAGGTCGAAGCAAAAGGCAAGTTCGCCCCAAATTGGCAAGGGCCTTATATCGTGACCAGAGTGTTGTCCAACGGTGCTTTGTGTCTGACGGATATCGAGGGAAGATGTGTCGACATGGCTATCAATTCGGATGTAGTCAAGAGATATTATGTGTAATTTTTTTGACTGTGGCAATTACTGGTTCGTTTGTTTGTACTTGGTACTTATTGGATAATGAAATGACGGAGGCAATTCTTTCTTCTATCCAAACACTTTTAACCCTTGTTTCCCCCTTTTTGAGACTTAAGTTATTCTTTCATACCCCTCTTTTGGAATCACTAACGGAAAAGATATGAAAAAGAGAAAGAAGAAGAAAAAAAAAATTTAAGAGAAAATGAAAAAAATAGAAAAAAAAAGAAAAAAAAAAAGAAGATAAAAATCACAAGAAATACAAAACTGTGGGAACTACGTTTGACCTGATTCCTCAAAGAGGATACGTAGGCGCCTCACAGCTCGGTCATAGTGTGCATAATGTCCATAAGTGTGCATAATAGGCACAGTGTGCGTAATGCACATAGCTCAACATAGAGTAAAAATAAAATCCCCCAAGCAAGAAAACTGGGGCAGAGGTTATGTTTTAAAATTTCAACAAAGGTTTGATTCCAAAAGTTGTAGCGGATCACCCATCAAAGTTATTTCATTTTTTGATAGCCTTTCTTTTAGCCCCACACCAAAACCCACATCGATGTCCAAAAGACCTCCTGATCAATATCTAAGAGGTGCCAAGTCAGGCAAATAAAGCCGAGAATAATACACTGATCCCCGGCGAAGAAGAGGATCATAAAACTGGAAATGAATTGATAGTGCAAAGGAATCTCCAAAAGAGAGGGACATATCGACAGCACTCCAATTCTCCGTTGAAGAAATAAATTGAGAGAGTCTTGGCGGTGAAAACCTTCGCAGGCACCGCAAGGCGACGAAAGATGAGAGATATAAAACGAGAGAGTCTTATCGGTGAAAACCTTCACAGGCACCATAAGGCGCCGGGAGCTGAGAGAAAAGAGAGAGTCTCAGTAGTGAAAACCCCTCAAGGGCACTATGAGGCGACAAGACAGATCAGCAAAAGGACCCAAGTTCGCAAAGAAATGGACACCCCTTTTATCCCCAGCAAGTAAGACCATCAGGCAAGATGATTGATACAAATAGACTGGGTCGGGAATCTATGGTGCACGTCATGATCATAAGGACCAGTCATGTCATCCAGATAAGTTTTGGTTCAGAAAGATTTTTCTCCTTTTCTACCTTTTTCGTTTTCTTTCTAAAAATTTGTTTTGAAAAGGATCTTTCAAAGTTTACTACCAGAGACGGAAGGGGTCCAAAAGCAAAATACGAAAGGGATAGGCCAAAAACCGAGAATAAGACAAAAGGCGTCGGTCGCAAAACCAAAGGACGGGCATCGAAAGAAGGGTGACGTAAAGAGAGCGGAAAATGACGAGTGAAGGACTCGTAGACCAAGTTCCGAGAAGGTCTCCCCGCAGAACGTCGATAAATCACGGACCCAAGTCCAAAGTGGTCGGACTCCACAGGAAAAGGAAATTGATCTGATGCAAGATAACCCTAACAGTCCCAAAGGTTATCCCCAGGCAATAAAGTTCTATGCCTTGCAATTCCGGGAGGAAGTAAACTCTTAAGGGAGTGGTTTCGGGAAGGAAGCAGACTCCCACAGTTGGTTCTGTAAAGAGGAAAGCAAAAAGGAGGCTAAATGGAAGATCGTCCCCATCAGACGGGTCACCCCCAGCAAGCAACTTTGCCCACCAACCAGTTGTGGGGGGCACAAAGCCAGAAAAGAGAAAGAGAGAGAAATCATCTCCCAGCGGAAAGACACCGCTGCCCACCATGATTAAAACTAACTAAATCCTTTTGTCTGCTGCAGGAAAATAAAGGTTGATGATGGCAGCAAGACGCGATGCCAGGGAAATTACCAAAACCGGGGCAGAAAATTTTCTGCCGTGGTCAAAAAAAAATCAGAGGAACGAGGAAACAAATTCAATACTTTATGTTCTAGGTCGCCCACCAGTAAAATGCGGGAATACTTTATGTTCTAGGTCGCCCACCAGTATAATGCGGGAATACTTTCTGTTCTAGGTCACCCACCAGTATAATGCGGGAATACTTTATGTTCTAGGTCGCCCACCAGTATAATGCGGGAATACTTTCTGTTCTAGGTCACCCACCAATAAAATGCGGGAATATTTTCTGTTCTAGGTCGCCCACCAGTAAAATGCGGGAATACTTTCTGTTCTAGGTCGCCCACCAGTATAATACGGGAATACTTTATGTTCTAGGTCGCCCACCAGTAAAATGCGGGAATACTTTCTGTTCTAGATCGCCCACCAGTAAAATGCGGGAATACTTCATGTTCTAGGTCGCCCACCAGTAAAATGCGGGAATATTTTCTGTTCTAGGTCGCCCACCAGTAAAATGCGGGAATACTTCATGTTCTCGGTCGCCCACCAGTAAAATGCGGGAATACTTTCTGTTCTAGGTTGCCCACCAGTAAAATGCGGGAATACTTTCTGTTCTAGGTCGCCCACCAGTATAATGCGGGAATACTTTCTGTTCTAGGTCGCCCACCAGTAAAATGCGGGAATACTTCATGTTCTAGGTCGCCCACCAGTAAAATACGGGAATACACTTCTGTTCTAGGTCGCCCACCAGTATGATGCGGGAATACTTTTAGTCTTATATTACAGATTTTGAAATCAGTAACCCCACCGAAAGGCAGAAGGTTACAACAGGAATGCCCAACAAGGAACAATAAAAATCCCCAGCACCGGGAAGCCGAAGGTTGCAAACTCAAGTGCATACGTCAAAAGGAAGAAAGGACGCGTTTTGAAAGAAGCGGCTTGTGAACATGAGATCATGCCCAGCATAATAAATCTGATGAAGAGAGCCGTACCACCAGAGGAACCATTGAAAAGCTTAATAAAGAAGGCCATGTCCCCAGCGGACCAAACAAAATGATAAAAACTGGTACTCAGAAGAGCAAAGGGCCAGTACCATCCCTCAAGTTCACAAAATAAAAGCATCGGAGGAAAACGCAAGCCGACAAGAAAGCAAGGCGACGAGAACAAGTTGAAGATAGATGAGATCCTATGATTCATAGTCTAGCCTAGCTTCTTGTTTTTCCTTTTGGCACAATGTAACAGGGAGATCGGTAAGCGATAACAGCATACAACAGCATGTAACAGCACACAACAACAGCGAATGTTACAGTCACACGGTAGTCCCAGCTACCGAAGCTTCCCGAACTACATTGACCTGATTCCTGTTCAGCCCAGGATATGTAGGAAACCTCTGAAGCAAAGGTTCGGTCAAATCTTTTTCAAAAAATGCTTCACACGGAGCACTCGGACGAGCAAAAATCGCTCGCTTTATCTTTGCGCGAAAACCCTTCGTGTCTTCGGGCAAAGAGGGGCAGATGTAAGCACGTGATTTTTGCTTCATGGGAATTACTCCAAAAGAAAAAAAAGAAAATCAAAATATATGCATAAGTGTTTCTTGTCATTGGTTGATTCTCATTAAATGTTAATTTGTGGGTGTATAATTTTATTTTGTTTTATTTAAGAGTATTGTTTAAATTAAAGTAGAAAAGAAAGGAGGATACTCGGTTTTGGGCCAGAAAATTAAACAAAAATAGGCCCAAAACAAGCTGGCCCAATGAGCAAAATGGTCCGTCCCCTTAAAGGTGTCCAAACGGCATCGTTTTGTCCCGGTTAAGCTGGGCCGTTGATCTCAAATGGATCAACGGCCAGGATCACACCCCCAGATCCGTTTAACATGACCCGGTCTAGTCCCCCACCCGGTCTCACCCACCACACACCTAAACGACATCGTTCTTCCCAAGTGAATAGATCTTGGCCTTAGATCTCACTTGATCCAACGGCCAGGATCTAAACCCTCAATGCATATATAAACCTAACCCTTTTACCCCCGCCCCCTATCCAAGCACCCACCCCCGTTCCTTCGTCTCTCTCAGAAGGGACCCCAAACCCCCAAAACCCTAGCAGCCGCCCTGGTGCCCTTTCAGCATAAATCCGGCGGCCAGGGTGCCGGTGGCTACCATAGTTACACCACTTGACCTACGAGCCCCCCTGAACACAAATCCCTAATCACCTAACTTCAAATCACCTCCAAGGTGCTCGAATCTTCGATCAAAGATTCGAGCCAAAATCTTAAGTCACCGGATGAGCCCCAAATTCACCCTAGTCACTCCCCTAATGACCCTCAGGCCCTAATCAGCTTTGGTTCCGGTCAAATGCAAGCAGAACTTGTCGAATCCCAAATCTGAGTTCAAGAACCCTAAAAAAACCAAACCTGTTTCGTTTGAGGTAAGTGTCCGATGTAATCGTCCTTTCTTTCCTCTTGTTTAGGTTTATGCATATGTTTGTGGATTTGTTCTAGATTATTTTTGATTATTTTCTGTCCATCTTCAAAGACACTTTTGTTTGGTCGATTTCTTTTCTCAAATGTTAGTTGAGTGTTATAAGATGTTTAGTCGCCTTGATTGTTGTTGTCGACCAGTTAAGTTTCATAAACTCCATGTTAAATGCCCCGAGTTTTGAAATGAATTGGTGCCTTGTTTAGTCTGTGTTGTTTGTCGATTAATTGTTACATATATTAGTTCGTATAGTCGATTTGAGTAACGTTGTCAAATGATTAAGTGTCGTAAAGTTCCATCGTTGTTCGGAAAAATGCCTGAATCACTCATTTCTTCTGTTTTGAGTTCAGTCGATCAGCGATTAGTTAGTATACATTATAACTCGCAAAGTCGACTCGACACATGTTGTCGTTAGTTTCACAGCATCAAATAACAAACGACCTAACTCTTACTGGTTGATTTTGTTGAATGGTCGTTTGTTAGCTGTGGGAGGGGGGATTCGAACTAGTAACTAGAAGATACAATAGAATGAAAGGGTGGGGCAAGACAGCAATGATCGAGGGTCTGTGAGATAGCTTTGGTTGAAAAAAAAAACTAATTAAGTGTTCAGGATTAACTTAAGAATATGTCAAGTGGTAATTAAAATACTATTAACTTGATGACAATGGGTAACAAAACATAAGAGCATGGGGATTAAATGAATACTTTAAACCCATAACTCTTGATTAGAGCAATAGGACAAAAGCATGGGGGCTGATTAAGTTTACCAAGAAGATGCCTTTAGGCATGGCAAGCTAAGGGGTATGGGCAGACTGCAATTGGCAGGATCCAGGCAGCTTGACTGACCTGGATTAGCTTATAAATAAGTTGTTTCAGAACATAAGAGGGGCTGGACTTTTAGTCTTCAGGAAAAAAAAAACAGAAAGAAATTTCAGAATACTGTGAATGAGTATTGTCTGAAAACTGTGTAAGAGTTCAAGTTGGTCAAGCTGTCTTTGCTGATTGCTATTGGTTGTTTGCTGAGCTTTGTGGTTATTGAATTTCTGTTGCTACTGCATTGAACATTCTAGTTTTCTCGACTGTATTTTACTACTCTGTTTCCTGGGTTTGGTTTGCTTGGTGCTCGACCACTTGTTGAGCTTCATCATTGGGGCTGGTTGTTGTTGTTGTGTTGTTTGCTTGCTGCTAACACCCTTCCTTTTCTTTTGTTTGGTTATCTGAATCCAGGTACACATACTTAATCGATGTAATTCCATGTTTGAAGTTGACATTTGAAGCATGAGTACACACTTGAAGAAGCTGAAGCTATAAACTGAAAATCTCTTTATTGATTGTATTTGAGCCATTTTGTGTATCGCTAGTACGTAATATGCTACCATTGTCCTGTTGTTTGTAGTGTAGAATATTTGTGTGCCTAACATGAAAAGTTTGGTTTTCAAACTATGTAATGTAATAGTCTTCAGTCCATAAGGAGTTCGGTATGGTAATCTATCGTGGTATGTTAGTCAGAAAGAGGCCAGCTGGATAGTAATGATACTCGGCCAACAATGGTTTTATATAGGGCCTGTTGAAATGAATGCAGTAATCACATTTGCTTCACCTTAACTCATCAGTAGATAACGTATATTTCGTAGGCATGCTAGGCAATCTGGGTAAAGCCAAAAAGGGAAAATCGTGTAGCCATACATATAGCAATATCACACTAAGTTAGATAGGTTCGGTTTCAATTGTTTCGTTCTTTTTTCTAGTGTCAAGCGTGTAGGGAACCACTAACTGAACCTCATGTGCATGCCCATCAATAAACAAGGTTGCCTACGTCTAGTCCCTTCATCTAAAAATAATCTGCTTCGATATTATTGTGCGTCAACCCTGTGTTTCAGTTTTGTTGAATAATAGAATATAGAATGCAAACCGTTTTCTTTGTACAAACTCGATCGCAATTTTCCATTCGCATTAGCCGTAAACCAATAATTAATAAGTTACGTTTTTCAGCATATAATTAATCAAGAGTTTTTCTTTTATTTTAGAGACGAACTTAATAAGAGAAATGTAGTTGCTGTAGGTTTATCCTTAAAAATAAAATGAGATGAGCCTCGCCGAAAATACAAAAATCGCGGGGCCCTCAGTAAATATTTGTTTTAAAATTACTTAGACTTCGGAACGGACCGTCTAGCAAAATCCCACGGCCTTCCCAAAATAATGATACGCTAGTCATTTTAGGCGCGTATTTAATAACGTTATCTCCTTAAACTCGGGTGTACACTTATGTGACCCAGATCCAAATCTCAACGAAATCGAAGTGTGTCTCTAATCACGGGTACATTGATTGTGACGTGGTCTGAGATGCATTTCCATGACGTTGCAATTTCTTTTATTTTAATAATGAACGAGACGAGCCTCGACAAACAAAAAATGTAGAAGCTGCAGGGCCCTCTAAATGTGTATATATTAAAATACTTAGAATCCGGGACAGGCCGTTTAGCAAATTTTACGGCCTTCCTCAAAAATAACAATACGTTAGTTGCTTTAGGCGCGTCTTAATAATTTATTTTCCTTAATTCGGGTGCACATTTATGTGACCCAAATCCAAATCTCAACCGAGTCGAGATATGTCAATAACCACGGGTGCATTGATGTAACGTGGTTTGAGATATATTTTCACGACGTTGCAATTCTCGTAAAAAATAATAATAAAAGCGGTCAAGAGTTTAAAACTTGCACATAGGTTTTAACATGTATAAAAATCAGATAATCAAGCCGAATATAACAGTCGAGCGTCCGCGCTAGAACCACGGAACTCGGGAATGCCTAACACTTTTTCCCGGGTTAACAGAATTCCTTATCCGGATTTCTGGTACGCAGACTGTAATATGGAGTCATCCTTTTCCTCGATTCGGGATTAAAATTGGTGACTTGGGACACCCTAAATCTCCCAAGTGGCGACTCTGAAATAAATAAACAAATCTCGTTTCGATTGTCCTTTAATTGGAAAAAACTCCCTTGTACCCTCGCGGGTACGGAAAAAGGAGGTGTGATAGGGGAGTGAGTTTTATCATTTTCTGCTTCCCTCCCCGGGAGGATGCACCTCTGCCAGGTTGTTTAGATCATTTACCCCATTGCTTCACCATTGTCTACAACCATAATTCAATCTGCTTGTTAGTAGAAGTGTAATCAGTTAAGAACCAAAGTTGCAGAGCAGAAAAGAAAAGTTTCAGACATGTTGCAGAAGACACACGGTGCGGACTGTACAAAATGGTGTACAGCCGCACAGGGGCCAATGCGAACCGCAAAAGATGACCATGTGGTCCGCATAGGGGTGGGATTCAGACTACCCAGCCTTTGCATCCAGGCAGTGTGGACCGCACAAAATATAGTTCGGCCGCACTGGGACCAGTGCGGTCCGCACAAAATATAGTGCGGCCACACTGCCCAAAGTTCAGCTTTCAAAAGTTTCATCAATGCTGTCCGCATAAAATGGTACTGCGAACCGCACCGGGGTACTGCGGACCACACAGAAACGACTGCCTGCACTGAGTGCCCAATTGTGTCACTAAGTTAGGGTTTAACATATTTTTGATTTTAAGCATAATTAATACCTAAACAATGCTCCTAAGTGATTTCCCATTATTTTTAACTACAGGAGCCTATTCTAATCAAGAAATTTACAACCCTAACCTAATCAATTGAAGAAAAACTAAGGGAAACATAGAGAGGGAAGCAAGAAGAACTAAAATTAAAAGAAATTAACAAAATTGAACAATTAAAAGGTAAGTAATGGTACCAGATGTGAGATGAAATGAAGCTAATCAGTTCTAACAATTAATTACGAGCAAAAGGAAGTGATGAACAGTGTTTGAATTAGTCTGAGATTCAAGGGTTCGAAAAGGGTAAAAGGAGGGCCTCAGGCCCTATTTATAGAAAAGGACCTGGGACCAAGTCTCACCAACCAGTGTGGACCGCACAAAATCGACAGCGGTCCGCAGTACACAGCTTTTGCCAAGTTTGACCAAGTAACCCACTGCGGTCCGCACAAAATGTAGTGTGGCCGTAGTGGCAAACTTCAGAGGGGTCATCATTTCTCCCTTCATAGTGCGGACGCGCTAACAACTTCAAAGACCTGGTACTTTTTTCCACTATGTCCTGCACTACACCAACACAATCCTATAACATCTCACAACCAGTTAGCCCAAAAATAAATCCTATCCTACAATGAAAATCAAATAAAAACAAGAAGAAAAACACATGGGTTGCCTCCCAAGAAGCGCCTGATTTAACATCGCGGCACGACTCAAGTTACCATCACATCATTTGAAATGGAGTAGTGCCACCACGTGGCTATCATCAATTTTTCCAAGATAATGCTTGACCTGGTGCCCATTAACTCTGAAAACTTCACCATTTTTATTCTTTAAATCAAGAGCACCAAACGGGGTCACACACACCACTTCAAAGGGTCCACTCCATTTTGATTTGAACTTTCCCGAAAACAGACGTAACCGGGAGTTGAACAAAAGAACCAAATCACCTACTTTGAACTCCTTTCCACGAGCATATTTATCATGAAGGTACTTCATATTGTCCTTACACAAGGACGAACTGGAGTAGGCATGGAATCTGAATTCATCAAGTTCATTAAGCTGCTCCACATGGAGATTGGCTGCAACATCCCACTCAAGATTAAGCTTCCTCAAAGCCCATATGGCCTTATGCTCTAACTCAATCGGTAGATGTCAAGCTTTCCCAAACACCAACCGATACGGAGACATTCCAATCGGAGTCTTGTAAGCAGTCCGATAAGCCCATAGAGCGTCATCCAACTTCTTTGACCAATCGGTCCTATTTGCATTGACCGTCTTTGACAATATGCTTTTGATTTTCCTGTTGGAGACTTCAACTTGACCACTTGCTTGAGGATGATAGGGAGTAGAAATTTTGTGATCGACACCATACTTTGAAAACAAAGTGTCGAAAGTTATATTGCAAAAATGAGACCCCACATCACTTATGATTGCACGAGGAGTACCAAACCTTGTAAAAATGCTCTTTTTGAGAAATGCAACAACACTTCGGGCCTCATTGTTGAGCAAAACCACGGCTTCAACCCACTTTAAAACATAGTCTACCGCCACAAGAATGTAAGTGTTCCCACAAGAGCTAACAAATGGGCCTATGAAATCAATGCCCCATACATCAAAAATATCAACCTCAAGAATGGTATTAAGAGGCATCTCATCTTTCTTCGAAATTCCACCCGCTCTTTGGCATTCGTCGCATTTCTTCACCAAATCATCCGCATCTTTGAACAAAGTTGGCCAATAAAACTCACAACTAAGAATTTTAGAAGACGTCCTCGCCCCGCCATGATGGCCACCATAGGGAGAGGAATAACAAGCCTCCAAGATACTCAATTGCTCTTCCTCCGGGACACACCTTCGGATCAGACCATCTGTGCAAATCTTGAACAAGTACGGATCATCCCAATAGAAGTCCAAACTATCCCGCTTGAGCTTTTTCCTTTGGTTAGAAGAGAGCTCACACAGGATTATACCGGTCACAAGGAAATTAGCAACATCGGCAAACCATGGCACATCATTCATCGACACCGAAAGGAGTTTTTCGTCAGGAAATAAATCATTGATCTCTAGGCCATAACTAGGCCTCCCCTCCTCCTCCAAGCGGGACAAGTGGTCCGCCACTTGGTTCTCACTACCCTTCCAGTCCACAATCTCCAAATCAAACTCTTGAAGTAACAAGACACATCGCATCAGTCTAGTTTTGGAGTCCTTCTTCGTCATCAAGTACCTGAGTGCGGCATAGTCGGTATGAATAATAACCTTGGCACCCATAAGATACGGCCGGAATTTTTCCATAGCAAACACAATAGCGAAAAGTTCTTTCTCGGGACCATGTAGTTCACTTGAGCATCATTCATTGTCTTGCTCGCATAGTACACCGGATGAAACATCTTGTTCACTCTTTGACCCAAAACGCCCCAACCGCAACATCGCTCACATCACACATGAGATCAAACGGCAAGCTCCAATTAGGCGCGGTAATGATAGGAGTGGTGGTCAACTTATGCTTGAGAAGTTCAAAGGCTTGCATACATTTCTCATCAAACACAAACTTAGCATCTTTCTCCAACAACTTGCACAAGGGGTTCACTACCTTCGAAAAGTCTTTGATAAATCTCCGGTAGAACCCTGTATGCCCAAGAAAACTTTGAACTCCCTTGACGGATGTAGGGGAGGGAGCCTTGAAATCACATCGATCTTTGGTTTATATACCTCAATACCATGCTTCGAAATTTTATGCACAAGAATTATTCCTTCTTCCACCATAAAGTGGCATTTCTCCCAATTGAGGACAAGATTGGTTTCTTCACAATAGGCCAACACCCTATCAAGATTATTCAAGCACTCATCAAATGAATCCCCCACAACACTAAAATCGTCCATGAACACCTCCAAATTGTCTTCCACCATATCGTTGAAAATGGCTATCATACACCGCTGAAATGTAACCGGTGCATTACACAACCAAAAAGGCATCTTAAAGAAGGCAAAAGTGCCATATGGACAAGTGAATGTGGTATTCTCCTAATCTTCCGGAGCAATCAAGATTTGGTTGTACCCAGAATACCCATCTAAGAAGCAATAGAAGGCATGCCCAGCAAGTCGGTCTAACATCTGGTCAAGGAAAGGCAAAGGGAAGTGATCATTGCAGGTCACTTTATTCAACTTGCGGTAGTCCATGCATACCCTCCAACTAGTGACTGTTCTTGTAGGAATCAACTCATTTTGAGAATTTGTAACCATGGTCATGGCACCCTTCTTCGGTACATATTGCATCGGCAAAGTCCAAGAGCTATCAGAGATGGGGTACACAACCCAGGCATCCAACCACTTGATCACCTGTTTTTTCGAAACTTCTTGCATTGCTTCGTTCAATCTTCTTTGATGCTCCAAGGAAGGCTTTGCATCATCCTCCAAGATAATTTGTGCATACAAAATGTGGGGCTTATTCCCCGAATATCAGCTAGAGTCCATCCAATTGCCTTTTTCCGCTTTTGAAGCACCGCCAATGTGGCATCAACCTGCATGTTAGTAAGGCAAGAAGAAAGAATAACTTGTAAAGTAGAATTTGAGCCTAAGAACTCATACCTGAGGTGTGAAGGAAGTGGTTTCAACTCCAACACCGGAGGCTCCTCAATTGAAGGTTTAGTTGGTAGAGTCTTTCTATTCTCGAGATCCAAAGACAATTTTCTAGGCACATAAGAATAAGAGCCCATTCCATGTAAAGCATTCACGCATTCCACTCGGCTTGCATCCTCATTGACATCAAGATTCAATAATACGGCCTCCAATGGGTCCTCCATATTGATCATTGCACTGGTGTCATCAATTATCACTATTGTGACGAGGTCAAAAAAAGAGCACACCTCTGTACTGTTGGGCTGCTTTGTAGATTTGCACACATGAAAGACCACTTTTTCATCACCCACCCGAAAGGTGAGTTCCCCTGCTTCTACATCTACCAATGCCTTCCCTGTAGCTAGGAAAGGTCTTCTCAATATGATCGGAACTTTGTAGTCCACCTCGCAGTCCAAGATCACAAAGTCAACTAGCAAGATAAATTTGTCCATACGAACAAGCACATCATCAATAATACCCAATGGTCTCTTCATCGATCTATCCGCCATTTGTAACCTCATGGAAGTCGGCCTAGGTTGCCCAATATCCAAGGTTTTGACCATTGAGTAGGGCATCAAATTGATACTAGCTCCCAAATCACATAGAGCCTTGGCAAAATCCGCACTTCCAATTAGGGGTGTTCATAAAAATTTGAAAATCCGAACCAAACCGAAAACCAAACCAAACCGACCAAAAAAATCGATACTTTTTGGTTTGGTTTAGTTTTGGTTTTGAAATTTAAAAACCGATCAAATTTAGTTTGGTTTTGGTTTTAATAAAAAAAAACTGAATATAGGAGTAGCTATTTTAAATTTATTATTACACCTATATATATGTATACTTTTATACAAAGTTTCAAAAATTTTATAGTAAATGTTAATCGTTTATACTTTTAGTACAGGTCTTTACCTTCACATTCTAGTTTAATTGGTAGTTTTCTTTTGTTAAGTGTAAGAATCTATTTCATGTTAAAAATAATATATTTTTAATTGAGTCCTTAAATTATTCATCACTATTTGATTCAATTATCATCAATATATCTTGGTAAATAATAGATTTCTCAAAGGGCAATTGATTTGATAGTGTTACGTTGAAAATGTGGTCGCCGAA
This sequence comes from Nicotiana sylvestris, assembly GCF_000393655.2. Lineage (NCBI taxonomy): Eukaryota > Viridiplantae > Streptophyta > Magnoliopsida > Solanales > Solanaceae > Nicotiana > Nicotiana sylvestris. The sequence goes on from NC_091065.1 coordinate 173,380,404, forward strand.
ATATGTGTTTGGTAGTGTATGTCTTATATTTAAGAAAAAACTGACAAATAACCGAAAAAACGGAAAAAACGACATAAACCGAATCAAGAAAAAACCGACTTAATTGGTTTGGTTTGGTTCTAATATTAGAAAAACTGACTTACTTGGTTTGGTTTCTTTTTAGGAAAAAACCGATCCAAACCGAACCATGAACACCCCTACTTCCAGCGGTGCAAGGAATGGTGAAGGCACCGGGATCTTCAAGCTTTGGGGCCATTAAATGCACTATAGCACTAACTTGGTGAGTCATCTTTATAGTTTCACAATCCATAGAACGCTTCTTTGTGACCAAGTCTTTCATGAATTTTGCATAGCCCGGCATTTGTTCAAGAGCCTCCACCAGAGGTACATTAATGGACAAGCTCTTCATCATATCAATGAACTTTTTAAACTGGTTATCATTTTTCTGCTTTGCAAGCCTTTGAGGATAAGGTGGATGCCTTGGCAAAGGATCCTTGGCTTTAGGCACAACCGGCTCTGGCATGTCTATTTTGTGTTCCCTAGACGGGTTCACATCATTTTGAGTTTCCACCTTGACATCTTGAATATCAATCCTCACTTCGTTGTTCACATTTTCTTCAACCACATCTTCAACTACCAAAGGGACTTCATCTTCTTGCAACTCAACATCATCATCCAAGATTTGTTTTTGTTTGGAGGCATTCACATCACCTCCTCTCCCACTTCTTGTTGTTACCGCCATAACATGATTATTTCTACCCTTTGGGTTCATTACCATATCACTTGGTAGAGTACCTTTAGGGCGAGTATTTAAAGACTGGGAGATTTGGCCTAACTGTACCTCCAAATTTCTAATAGAGTTATTGTGGGAAGCCAACTGTGCATCCGAATCCCCATTCTTCTTCATCATTTGTTCGAACATCATTTCAATTCTACTCATATCATTGCCAGAAGAACTGGGACCTTGAGATGGAAATGGGAGTGGATTGTTCGGTTGTTGGTACATTGGGGGCCTTTGAAAGCCTTGCCCCCGATTTCCTTGGTTTCCATTGTTCGATCCACCTTGACTGTTATTGCCACCCCAATTGTTGTTATTACTATTCCAATTCCCTTGGTTGCCGTGATTGTTGTTCTGATTTTTCCAGTTGTTGTTTTGGTTGTTGTTCCCCCAATTACCACTATTTTGTTGTTGGTTGCCCCAATTGCCTTGAGGTCTCCACTATTGTTGGTTGGAAGAGTTTCCCCATTGGCCTTGATAGTTGTTTACATATTGAACCTCTTCACTTTGGTCATCATAACAATCATTTTGAAATCCATCACAGTCATCATCAAATTGCTCAGAATTCCCTTGGTTTTGTTGCCTTCTTTGCCTTCTTTTGTTGACAAGCATATTGACACCCTCCATGGCATTCACTTGGCGAGGATTTTGGACTTATTGCAATTGTGCCTTTGCCAATTGGTTCATAGTAGTTGTCAACTCCGCTATAGCCTGCCCATGATCATGTAATTCCTTGTCCAAATGAATAACCGTGGGGTCACCTTGAGGCACATTGGCTCTACTTTGCCATGCAAAAGAAGTGTTAGCCATCTCGTCAAGTATATCACATGCCTCATCATACGACAGCTTCATAAAGTTGCCCCCAGCAAGTTGGTTCACTATGCATTGATTTGTTGTATTGATGCCCCGGTAGAAGGTTTGTTGTATCATAGCCTCGGTCATATCATTGTTGGGGCATTCTTTCACCATTATTCTATAACGCTCCCAAATCTCATGCAAAGGTTCCGTGGGCTCTTGCTTGAAAGCCAATATCTCATCATGCAATGCCGCCATATGCCCCGGTGAGAAAAATTTAGCAATGAATTTATCCGCCAACTCATCCCAAGTTGTGATGGAATGGTTTGGAAGTCTCTCGATCCAATCTAATGCCTTCTCTCTAAGTGAGAATGGGAAGAGTCTCAACCTAAGAGCATCCTCAGACACATTCGTCTGCTTGCTCCCCCAACATATATCCACGAACCCCTTGAGATGTTTGTAAGCATTTTGATTTGCAGCGCCCGTGAAGTACCCACGTTGCTCTAGTAAGGTCAACATCACATTAGTTATCTGAAAATTGCCCGCCCGGATTCGGGGTGGGACAATAGCACTCGCATAGCCTTGGTTCGGAAGTACCCTGGGAGCCACTCTTGGAGGTGGCGGAGGAAGGTTTGGAACATTGTTATTATCATTCGCATTGGTCTGGTGGCCTCTACGTTTTCCTTGAGGTACAAGAGGCACCTCATCATCTCCTATATCATCTACCTTCTCCCCCGCAATCACGTTTCGAAGAGGGTTATTAGCATTGTTCGCTGTCATTTGGGACCTGAGTTGTGACACAAACAAGTAACAAAGAAGGAAAGAATAACAATACACAAAACGAACTAAATAGATAGCCAAAACCGTTAGCTCCCCGGCAACGGTGCCAAAAAGTGATCGCGGCCTACTCCGCACTAGTATTGAGTAGCGAGAGAGGGTCAGAGCAGATTTTACCCAATTTAGGGTCGGGATCGATTTCCACACAGAGCTAGAATTTGGAATCGAGTATCTATCTAGTTTAGGATTGTGTATGTGTTCCAAATTACACTTCTAATCATTTTTGGGGTCTTCATTTTACTTCTACTATTATACAAACTACAAATGGTAAATGCAACTAGATTAAGCTAAGAATTAATGCTACGGGTTGTTCAAATGGTTTAAAAGGCACTAAAGTAGTGACTTTCGCCTAAGTGGTCAATTGACGGCTACTTGAATCTAAGGCACAATTGACATAGTTGGAGAGTATGATATAATTGTTGCGCGACTTTACCCACTCTACACCTCTCGGTGGTTCGAGTTATTTTGCCCGAATTGACTTTCTCAAGACCAATTGGGTATGCAAATTTGCACAAGCAACTAAGGCTCAAGTCGGGTAATACTCTCTCGAGGTTTAACCCTTTAATTGGTACTATCAATCTCTTGAGTACTCCCCAATTCCTTGTTGGACCAACTTCGGAGACTTAGGCTCTCTTTCTCAAGAAGAGCCCAAGTCAACTAAACACAAACTAGTGTTTGCAACAACTATTTCAAAAATTAACCATGAAATTGGCCCAAATATCAAACACCCATAGTCAATTTAGCCCTAAAATACAAGACCTATCAATTACCCACACTAGGGTTGAGCCACAACCCTAGCTTATGGGTCTAGCTACTCATAATTGAAGAAGAAAAACAAGAAATAGATGAAGAACAACTCATATTAATTAATCACTAAGGTAAATAGCAAGATTTAATGATGAAAAGTAGATAAAATTGTCAAAAATAGCTAAGAATATCAAACCCACGAGCGCAGCTGCTTAATTACAATATTTGATACCCTAAAAATGGGAAAAGAAGTTATTTATACTAAGCTGAAAATTCTGGACAAAATGTCCTTGCAGGGTTAGTGCGGACCGCACAAAATGTAGTGCGGCCGCACTAGGGCTCTTGACTTCAAAATCCAACTCTCTGCACTCAGGTAATGCGGACCGCACAGAACGAACTACGGCCGCGGAGGCTTCTAGTGCGGTCCGCATAAAATGGACTGCGAACCGTATTGGCTTGAAACTTCAAAACTGGCATCTCTCTGATTCTTGGGTCTGCGGACCGCACTAAGTCGAGTGCAGACAGCACAAAATCTAGTGCGGTCGCATTGCCTTTGTGCCTGAATGTCAACCTCTTTGAATCCCCTAGTGCGGACTGCATAGAATGATGTGCGGCCGCACTGGCCTATTTTGCCTGAGCTTTGTCTTGTCTTGGGACTTGTGCAAGTTTCACTCCTTTTTGAGCTGATCTTTGACATTTTGTCACTTTGTTGATTAAACCTGCAATCAAGAACAACTTGTGAGCCTTTTGGGACTATTTTGTATGAATTTCTAATCAAAGCATAAGCAAGAAGGAGTATAAAATGCGTTAAAATCCCTAGTTATCAGCTATCTCATTGTATTAGAAATGGTGGTAAGTGCAGTACATGTACGTGAAGACAAAGGTAAACAATCTCCAATCTATTATGTGAGCAAATCTTTATTGGATGCTGAAACTCGATATCCTCATTTAGAAAAACTTGCTTTATCACTAAACATGTCATCTAGAAAGTTGAGGCCTTATTTTTAATGTCACCCTATCTCTGTAGTGATTGCTTACCCCTTAAGGAATATATTGTATAAGCAAGAACTGTTGGATGGGTTAGCTTAATGGGCTATAGAATTCAGTGAATATGATATCGTATACCAACCTAGAACTGCGATAAAATCACTGGTTTTAGCAAATTTTGTGGCGGACTTCAGCCCAAGGATAATTCCTGAAGCAGAAAAGGAACTACAGGTATTCACCGGATCTAATGCGGGTATTTGGACCCTATTTATTGATGGCTCCTCGAATGTTAAAGGAACGGATTTAGGCATTGTTCTAATCCACCTTCAGGAGAAACCATAAGGCAGGCAATAAAGTGTCATCCTATTACTAACAATGAAGCAGAATATGAAGTTGTAATTGCAGGTCTAGAATTGGCGCGAGAACTTGGGATAGAGCAAATTATAATCAAAAGTGACTTGCAGCTTGTAGTTAATCAAATGCAGGGGACTTATATAGTCAGAGAGGCATGGATGCATCAATATTTGGAAAAGGCACGAGAATTAATCAGACAATTCCAATCATGTAAAATCGTGCAAATACCCAGGGAAGAAAATGTGGAAGCAGACGCGTTGGCTAATCTCGCATCTGTTGCAGAAGTAACAAATGAAGAAAATACTACCGTAATACATTTGTTTCATTCAGCACTCGAACAAGATAAAAACGAGGTAAATTTCAATAATTTAACTTGATATTGGAGAAACGAGTTCGTTAATTTCCTGCAGTACGAGATTTTACCTGAAGATAAGAAAAAGGCTCAATCACTTCGACAAAAAGCTGCTCGTTATTGTTTGGTTCGTGGCAACCTATATCGAAAGATGTTTGGAGGGCCTTTAGCAAGATGTCTTGGACCTTCTCAAACAGAATATGTGATGAGAGAAATACATGAGAGACACTGTGAAAATCATGCAGGAGGAAGATCCTTGGTAAAAACTCTAATTAGAGCAGGATATTATTGGCCAAAATGGAAGAAGATGTGAAAAGTTTTGTGGCAAAATGTGACAAATGCCAACAATATGGTAACAATATGCATCGCCCAACGGAGCTATTACATCTGGTTATTTTACCATGGCCTTTTATGAAAAAGGGGATGGATATCGTGGGTCCATTACCACAAGCCAAAGGAAAGATATGATTTTTATTAGTATTAACAGATTATTTTACCAAGTAGGTAGAAGCAGGTGCCTTCAAACATGTGTAGAAAAAAGAAGTCAGGGACTTTATTTGGCGAAACAACATATGTCGGTTCGGAGTTCTAAAAGAAATCGTATGTGATAATAGCCCACAATTCATAGGTGCGAAAATCAAAGAATTCTTTCAGAGTTAGCAGATTAAAAGGATAACTTCGACAATTTACCATCATGTGGCTAATGGACAAACTGAATCGACAAACAAAGATATTATTAATAACTTGAAGAAAAGATTAGAGGAGTCAAAAGGTAAGTGGCCAGAAGTGTTACCTGGAGTCTTATGGGCCTATCGAACGACAACAAAACAGGTATGGGAGAGACTCCATTCTCACTTGTGTATGGTGCTGAAGCCTTAATCCCAGTTGAAATAGGTGAACCAAGTACAAGATATACCCAAGCAACTGAAGAATCAAATGAAGAAGAGATACGAATAAATCTAGATTTGGTTATAGAAAGAAAAGAAGCGGCTCTAATAAGGATAGCAATGCAGAAATTAATTATTGAGCGATACTACAATCGGAAAGCTCATCTTAGATACTTCAAGATTGGGGACTTCGTCCTCAAAAAGGTTTTTTAATCGACAAAAGCAGCCTATGCAGGAAAGTTGAGTCCAAATTGGGAAGGACCCTACAGGATTTGAGGCATTGCTGGAAAAGGGTGCGTATGAGTTAGAAACAATATAGGGCAAAGTACTCCTATCAAATTGGAATGTTGTTCATTTAAAGAAGTATTACTTCTAAGCAAAGGAAGATCCCCCGATCAGGTATCATTCGAGTATGGTTTAGTTTTGTTATTTCTTATTTATACTAACCATTTTAGATGATAGGCACAAAGCTAGCCCACACCAAATGATGATATTAGACCTAAAAGACACGCAAGATACAAAATTATCCCGGTCTGGGTTACAACCTTTCTGATGAAAATAAAATGGGTTAAGCACTCATCATCTAAAAATATACCTCTGAGTCTCATATGTATTTTTCTTTTCAGGAAATGGACCAAATGGAAGGAATAATCAAGTGCTCGAGATTTCAGACTTCAAAGCTCTAACACTTCGGGGACCATAGATATGAAGGCAAAGAAGACTGAAAGTCAAAGAATACTAAAATTCAGAATTCAAGCCTGGATCAACCCAAAAATCAAAAGTCAAGAGCCAATCAAGAGCTGAAAAAAATCCTGATTCAAAAACCTTTGTAATAAGCTTTGATAAAGTGTAAACTCGCGGACATAAATTACAAGATCTTGCGAGTACTTAGGTTAAGGGCAATGATTAGTCATGGGTTGCAGATAAACCCTAGAATTTTTTTAAATCTGTTATAAGAAAAACAGTTATGAAAGAGTTGTAGATGTCGTATAAAGAGTTAATTAAATACTTGCAAAGTGTTATGAATTTGAAAGTTCAAAACTTGAAAACTTCCTCAAATTATTCATGAAACTTCTTCAAAATATGTATTTTCCTACTTCTCTTATATACTTACACCAATATGAAGTTGAGACGTCTTCTTCATTTGTGTCGTTTATAAAAGGGCCCTCTTTTATTAAATTCGTGTCTATGCCAAAAATAACAAAATATTAAAGCATTTTTAAATGCAAGTTAAATAGTTTAAATAAAAACTCAAATTAAACGAAAGATCATATATTAAACTTGGCTAAAACTAGTATATACTTAGTTAAAACCAAAATGTTTGTTTGGTAAAAAAAAACCCAAAACGAACCAGGGGTAAAAACTAACCAACTATTCCAAAAAGGTAAAAAAAACTTCCCATCAAAAGTTCAAAAAAACAAACTAAGTTCTGAAAGAACACTAAGAGGTAGAGTCCAATATGACATTATCAGCAACTGGAGAGGCAGAATCCAATATGGCATCATCAGTAGCAGGAAAAGATTAAACTTGAGTAGAAGAAGCTTGAATGCCAACTTCACCAGGAGTAAGGTCATCACTTTTCGGGAACGCCAACCTCAAGTGAGGAAAAGCTCTGACTTTACTAATTTTTTTCAATTGTTTCCTTAGCCTTGGCGATCTCAGCTTTCAAGTCAAAGTCTTCCTGACTAGCCTCCATCAAAATCTCGAGGGGGGTATTCAAAAAAGCCAAACTTATATCAAGTGTCGATTTATTTTCAAGGGCTTCGTAATCTTTCTCCCACCGGTCAATTTCTGCCTTCAACTCTTCTTTCTCAATCAAAGAAGTATCATAAGAAGCCTTCACTGGGGCGAGGGATCTCTCCAAGAATTGGACCTTATCAGAAGAGACACGAAGGTCTTTTTGAACCTGAGTGAGTATTTGAACTAGCTCCCCGACATAAGTCTCCTTCTGATTAAGAAGTTCTTTCAAACCCCTTATCTCCTCGGTAGCTTTAGAAAGTTGCTCTACAAATAAAGACTCAAGGATGTCTTTGTCTTTGCCAACTTGATTTGAAGAGGCTTTTTCAATTGCCAATTCCACTGCTATCATCCTTGCTTGCTATTCCAAGCATACTTCTCTTCAGCTAAAACTTCTTTCTCCAATTGAAGACCCTTCTATTGTTCCTTCCAGTTATCCGCTTCAGTACGATAATCATTGACTAGCTGCTCAGTGTTAAAAATTCTCTTCATAAGCTCCATACCTATCAAGTTGATCACAAAAGAAAAGAAAGAAGCGATAAACCACGAGGAAAAGAAAGAAAAAATACATAAAGAAGTAAGACAAGAAGACGAAGAAGAAAAAGGCTTTAGAAAATCGGAAAAAAGGGTTGAAGTGTTTATAAGAAAACACGACTATTGAGGTCATTATGAAGCATCATAATGGAACGGTCACTTCGTGACTGATGCGATTGCAGGAAAAACTTAAAAGACGCTAAAGAACAGAAGGACTCGTTGAAAAAATCCACGTGGCATGATCATTAAATGAAAAGTGATGAACGTCGCATCGGTTAGGGTATGATTATATTCGAAAACTGCGGTAGAGAGTTCCCGCCATATATATGTAAAAAGCTTTCTACTTCCCCGAATATTCAATAGAGAATATTCAAGAAAGTGGGACTATCTGTACTCGTGGAAAATAAATAATACACATGGAATTACATTTGATTGATAGGGCATGATACGTGGAACAATGAGAAGATGACAATTGGAATATTACAATTAAAAGATGTACGAGTTACAAGAGATACGAGCAAATCACTCACGAGACGAAAGGGAGCCTATGCTCTAGCCTAAATTAGTCGATGAAAAGACATGGGCGGAATGAATCAAGACAGTAAAAAGAGAAAATTCATGAACCTTCAGTTAATGAGGAGGAAGAATCAAAATCGTTACACAATCTTCATGAACAGTTATGATTATCAATTATAACAGAACATTAATGTCATTAAAGCTTATAATGATTTAGCCATTAATGAAAGGAAACGTTATATTTGTAAATCTCTATATAAAAGAAAAGAATTTCACTTGTAAGGGGACATCTAAGGCAATATTGAAATATACACTTTACTTTTCTGCTTTCTCGAAATTCTCTACTTTTACTTTGCAATCAATTATTTCCTTAATTATTCTTATTATTTTCCTTTGATACTATTGAGAAAGTGAAGCTAAACTTGGTTATCAGTAATCTATGTTTTTCTAAAATTAGACTTTGACCGAAAGATATATTTTTGGTTAAACAAACACTAGTATATCCTACGACAATACTCTTCTTTCGAGCGCTAATGTGTTAGGTAAATTAAGTGTAGCAGAAACTTAAATTTTTACACGAACACAAAGTAATTATTTCGAAGAGAAGGAAAACAATGATTATATATATTATTTTGGAGGTATAAGTAAGTTACTTATAATGTTTTAGATGCCTGTCAACACATGTTTGTCAAAAACAGACTTGATAATTTATACATGACAATCATTAGATTAAAATTCAATACTATTTAAACTAATAAAAAAAAGCTTAAATGAAAAGATTTTAAAAATAAAAAGTACACAAATAGCCATTTTTAGGACTACTATTTAGGATTTAGCCCGTACTTGTTTTGTGCTAAAAATTTGAATTAAAACTATTAACTTCAGAACTTTATGTCCTGAAAAATGAAACTGAAAAACTGAAGTTCAGGACACACTAACTAATTTCTAAATAGCAGTCATCAAAAATGGCTACCTGGTGTCATTTCTACTATTTAGTTTTGGGATACTATTTAGGCCCAAGGCCAACATTTCCCTCCTATAATCTTATGAGGTCTGTACAGAAACAGTCAGCCAGATTCACTGTTTGTTTTTTCTAATTAGTATACATAAATTATATATTGACTATATAAGGTTATACACATACTATATACGTGAATTATACATATATTATACACGTTTAATTTAAGTTGTTAGATGGGCTGCTATTTAGGTTAATTCTTCTAATTTTATTTCTAGTGTACTAAAAGCACGGGTTCTCTAAAATCACTCTTTTCTTTTTGTATTTTATATGTACGAATAGGGAACAACTTGCCTTCTTTTCTCTTCTCAATCGCTAACTCCTTTTTCACAAACACGAGTATTGGACTTGCATATCGTGATAAGCATGATTTTTGTGTACCAATAACTATGTGCAGGTTTCGTAGTTGGTATACATAGAGTATACATTGATGAATCGACTTCTTTATACGTGCAGGTTTTACTTTCCATATGCTCATTACTAACATATCCAAATCCAGATGATCCATTGGTTCCAGAAATTGCTCATATGTACAAGTCTGATCGGAAAAAGTATGAATCAATGGCTCGTAATTGGACCCAAAAGTTTGCTATGAACTGAGTTGTTGTATCCATAAAAAGCTCATGTGCTATATTTTGTATAAAAGATTAATGATTTTCTCGTCCACAGCCATATAATAAATGCACAAAGTTGTAATATTTGTGAAAGGAGAATTATCACCTAATGGTAATTATAATTTCTATTACGATGACTTCAACGCTAGTATATCCTACTATAATACCCTTCTTTGGGGCACTAATATGTTAGGTAAATTCAATCAAGATGGAAAAGCTAAAACGTTAATTGATTCAACCTTTGCAGCTTTACCTGAGCCATATGAATATTGGATTGGTCAGACCACAGAATTTTCTGTAAGCCTAAATGGGAAGATTCAAATTAGCGATCATGCAATACCTTCTCACATAACATGTCGAGATCTTCAGGTGTCTTGTGAAGGTTTACAGTTTGAATTCTTGAAAGATGGCGGAGTTGGAGTATTAGCAATTGGTTCAAAAGCTTGTAAGGTTGTTTCTCAAGACGCAAGATGTTGATTACCACGGCAGATTTTGAGGAATTATTGAACGCTTTCAACGTATAGGGACTAATGATAACTTGTTTTTTTACTTTTCTTTTGTTGGTACGATGTAAATCTATTCTAGTAGAGGAGTATTATATTTGAACGTTCTGTCTTTTTATGATGAGTTGGTTCAATTAACAAGCCTTTGTGATTAGCTAGCTGCAAACATATATATCAAACTTGAACCAAATATTATCAAAACGCCTAAGAAATTTCTTAGGATATGGTTTGGTCAACTTTATTGCATTTCCTGACTTTCATTTTCATGTTGTTGCCGAGACACCAACTTCAAATTGTTAGATAGCAACGACAAAAACTGTTCATATAAATTGCCTGCTGAAAAACCACATCATTTAAATGTCAGTCGCCAAAAATTGTCTTTTCAAACTTTGTTTTTCTTTTAAAGCTATTTAGGCATCAAACATATACCAACAAATCGAAAAGCATTTACTTTGCATTAGAGCTTGATGTCACGTCCCTAGTCTTAAACTAAGCGCACGTGCGGTACTTGGCAACTCGCTCACGATCTTGCACAACTTGCTCGCGTTCTTGCTATGCCAAGTCAGTCGTATTACACTAAAGATCACTAAGGAACGTTAGAACACATGAGAATTGCCAAAGGAAGCTTTTGTATTAGAGAGAACTTTGTTTTGCTTGGTTGATGAATTACAAATGAACGCCCCCTATTTATACTAATCACCTAGGGGCTAGTATGTAAATAATAATTGTTCTACAAGTCCTTTCATATTTACAACTAAGTCCCTTCTCTAGAATATTCTACACAGCTAGATTCTTCTAAAGACTTTCCTAATAATTCTATAAGGTTCTAAGTCTTCCTAAGGAAACCTCTATATTTCTCTAGAATCTTCCTACAAATGCATAAATATCTAGAACATTTCCAAGGAAATTCTCCATAGTTCTAGAATATTCCATCAAGATCTTTTCCCTAACTTATGTAACCATCCCATATGGCAAAAATATATGTCAAGTGGCACCTACGTAGCATGATGATGTGGCGGGTCATGACACTCTCCCCCACCCAATTTTGTGCCGCCCTCGGCACAAAGCATCGACACATATGTGCGCACCTCGCATTGGCGTCGCCAGAGATCTTTGTCCATTAGCCATGATGCCCTATGAAGCGGTTCTCCTTCCCATTTCACAAGGTACTGGCTACCTTTCTTCTTACGCCATTTGTACTTTGGACAGCTAGCAATGATGGCCTCCATCCTCCGCCCATTGGATGCCCCTCCTTGCTCTTGGTCTGAATCTTCCCATGACTCAACCAAGTCTAGCAGCTTCTCAAGCATCGAGTCTATGTTTCCACTCCCTATTTGGCTGCCCTCCGTAGTCCAGCCTTACTGGCAAACTTGAACCCTCTGCTTGGTGCATCGTCTGAGTTCGATAGCATGTCATCACTTTATAACTCGTCATCCTCTTCAACTATGTCCGTCCAACTTTTCTTGTTGCCACCATGCTCCATTTGCATGATGCCAAGATATGCTTTGGAATCCCTTACTTTCGACTTAGATTCCAAGCGCATCCCTCCAATATAGGCGGTTCCCCCTGTATCATCCTTATGTGCTTGAGCAAACTTCCCTATCATTGCTACAAGCTTCCCCAACTCTGAGCATTCACTTGCCCGATGTGATCCTTCACAGAAGTAACACCCTCCTTTAGGCACGTACTCCTTATCATTTTTCCGGCCCCTTGCCGTTTCTCTTGGACCCATGTCCGTTATGGGATGGCCCCTTGCCATTACCCGTGTATACCTCGGTTATGCTTTTCCCGTTGTCCTCATCATGATCTCCCTCATCCCTCTCGGTGTTGCCTTCTTTGGACTTGGCAGGCTCCATCTTGAAGTCAACAAGTGACTAGGCTACTCCGATGGCCCCATTCACGTTGGCTATTTGATGTCTTCTTAATTTATGCTTTGCCCAATTTTGCAACCCATCCATGAAGTAGAAGAGGAAATCTTCCTCGGACAATGACGAGATTTGCAGCATTAAGGTAGTGAACTCGCGTACATACTCCCGAATTGTGGCCTCTGTCGGAGCTCCCTTAGCTTCCGCCAGTCTGCCACCTCGCGTGCAGCCCGTGCACAACCATACTGCTTTCGCTTAGGGACCTTTGCATTGATCCCTTTTGCAAGTATCAAGCCCTTGGTAATTTCGGCCATGGTTCCTACAAAATTTCCTTCTAGCAATCTCTTGTATTCTTTCTAACATTCCTTAGTCATAATTTTTGCTCTGATACCACGTTGTCACGTCCCTAGTCGTAAATTAAGCGCACGTGCGGCACTTGGCAACTCGCTCACGATCTTGCACAACTTGCTCGCGTTCTTGCTATGCCAAGTCAGTCGTACTACACTAAAGATCGCTAAGGAACGTTAGAACACATGAGAATTGCCAAAGGAAACTTTTGTATTAGAGAAAACCTTGTTTTGCTTGGTTGATGAATTACAAATGAATGCCCCCTATTTATACTAATCACTTAGGGGCTAGTATGTAAATAATAATTGTTCTACAAGTCCTTCCATATTTACAATTAAGTCCATTCTCTAGAATATTCTACACAGCTAGATTCTTCTAAGGACTTTCCTAAGAATTCTATAGGGTTCTAAGTCTTCCTAAGGAAACCTCTATACGCCTCTAGAACCTTCCTACAAATGCATAAATATCTAGAACATTTCCAAGGAAATTCTCCATAGTTCTAGAATATTCCACCAAGATCTTTTCCCTAACTTATGTAACCATTCCATATGGCAAAAATATATGCCAAGTAGCACCTACATAGCATGATGATGTGGCAGGTCATGACATTGAGCTCTCTATGATTAAGAGTTTAACGAGTTTGAATCTCACTAATATATTGCTGATTATCCAAAGAAATCGAAATTGTGCCGCATGTGAGTATGTGACTATGCAACTCCAAAACAAACTTATTCCAGTTATTATCACAATCACAAGTTTGATCTGAATTATATAGCCTCTAATTTAGTCAGATCTCTACGAGAAAAAATTGTTACAACAATCAAAATCATGACAAGTATGGTTAGGATATACAGATATTTGCAGCTTCTTCCGCTAGCCTGCTGTAAAGTGCAGAATCTCCACTAACAGACAAATCAAAAGGCGAAAATGAATTTGTATTGGAAAACAAAATAATCTGCTTCTGTAACATCAAGAATGCAAACTCCTTGCAAGAAAATGTCTTTATAACTAAGACTTGATGGATTCATATTTCTCACCAACTGCTCCACCTTTATCCTTCTGGAACTGGATATATCGTAATGTGCTTGCAAGGAAAGCATCTGCAGCAGGATCCGAAGTTGTATTTTCACTTTGCATTTCAGTTGTTATTAGCTCAATTAGGCTTTGGATGGATGCAACAGTGATCTGTGTCACCCCCTTCTCAAAGAAATATAAATACCTGAGATCATACAAATGATTAAGTGTATCTATCGTTAATGACCTGCAAAACAGAGACCGTCGCCAAGAAAGGTAAACAAACAATGATGTATAGTGTAGTTTTACTTGTTTAGAATTTCTATAAAGAGCAAGACCGATCCACTGCTGCCTCGGGTTGCATTGGACATTTGTTGAGCGGCATTCGCAATTCTTAAAGCCCGTTTTAAGCAAAGCAAAACCCTGGATCAATGAAAAAGAAACAGCCACATAAGAAGAACATGAAAGGATACAGAAAAGCTTGAAATCACGGAGCGGAACTCAAAGGGGCAAAACTCAGTCAGGGAAGACCCACAAATACATAAATCACATCTCATGCTGGTATAAACCCAGGCTAATAAATGTTCATAATAAGAGAGGCACGGGACGCCAAATGTAAATTTCATCCCTCATGTGCATGGCAGAGTTACGAACCTCTCTCCATCCTTGATGCTGTCCTGATCATCAACCCAGAAAAGATGCGAACAGGAGTAGACAGCCTTGCACTGATCAGGCTTCTTCAGGAGTTTTGCCGAGTACTGGAGGATATCAAGAAAAGGAGGAGGAAATGGTTACAATCATAGAATGACGAAGCTGAAATCAGGAATAAGAAAATAAGAGGTGGTAAAATAGTTACCCCCGTGGCCTTGTGTGTTAATGTGTCCCTGTTCTCAACACCAAAGACGTGCATTCTCTGAAGAGTTCCTATAATTAAGTGTATTGCAGTCACCTGAGCTTTGGAGTCCTATCAAACCATTCAACTGGAATTAGAAAAATCAAGCAATGCATGAAATGCACAATAAATGTAGATATATCGAAATACCAGGAAGTCAAGCAAATAGAAATCATGATAAAGTAATGATAAAATGAGCAAATCCTACCGAAATTTCTTCTTCGTATAGTATATAAGCTTGGGTGAAAAATTCGTAGGCAACAGGCTCTAGGTCAGCGTCATTGGCAGCCTGAGCAACACACATGGCAGTAAACCCATATTTTTTAGAATTTGTGATTCCACAATCTTACACAAATCCAAGGATAAATTAATGTACCTCAGCACACTCCAAGTACAACCTCAATGATAGTTCAGGTACTGGAACACTTGAGAGAGCCTCAATTATCTGGAATACGGTATATGCAATTTATAAGTAATAACAATTGCCTCAGCAGTTAGCACAATCATGAGTATCACAGAACAATTGAAAATGAAGGAATAGAAGCTAAATAAAGAAAAGGGATATAAGAGACATAAAGCTGATTTATTTTTTTGGTCTTTTGACTGAGAATCATAATAGCTTTAGTCGAGAGCTTGAAATGCAATGCATCACATTTGACCAAATAACTCATATAACCCCATTCAGCTATATTACCAGATTTAAAATCTGAAAAATTTTCTTAGGCATAGCAGATGCCTCTTCCTCTGGAGCATTTTCATCTTGGTTCTGCAGTCGCCTAACCAACTGAAAAGAAGGAAATTTACAACATCAGTAACTCAACAGAAACTTCAGTTCTGTATGACACTGGAAACTCTCTCCCTGAGAAAAGGGGGAGGGGGTTGATTTCCTTTTTCTGTTATTTAATCCTTTGAACAAGCAGTTGCATTGGGAAAGGATCATCTTAAAATGCACATTCAAAAATTTTGTAACTTAAATTATTTCTTTTTAAGAATAAAAAGCATGGGCCATTCATCACCACTTCACCCCTTTTGTAGTCCTTGAGTGGTCAATTCATACCTTAAGAGAATTGAAAATAAGGGGAGGGACAGTAAAGGGAAGCCTCTTCGGTCCTCCTGTCAGAATATGCTTCTTCACAGTAGAAATTATCTGCAAATCAGCAATTAGCAAACCATATCAAATCTGAAAAGCAAGAAGCCAACAGCTATAGCCAGAGATAAACCTTATGGCTACATAGATATGTAACACCGGATTGAAGCATTTTATTTTGCACCAACAAACATATAAAAGAAAATAAGAACATCACACTTTTCTACTTGCTAGAGGAATGAAAATTTCATTCTCAATTTAACAAGAATTTTTATGTCAATCTTGAATTGAATTTACAGCTGGTGAAGCTTTGGCACGTCAATCATGTCATATCAATCTCTACAGCTACTGCTTCATTTAACTGACTTCATTCCCAATTTCTTTTTTCATATTTCCCTTATTAACTACGAAGAGCAAGGAGATTTTTTGAGAGACCATCTCCCCATAAAACAACTGCTCTCTGTGGTCCCATTTCAAAGCAGTTTTGTCTTTATAAACTCCTTTCTTTGGCAGTTCCATTTGCTTCTAATCTGTTTGTGTCTTAGTTCTTTTCCCTTTATCTCCATGGTTATGTTAATTTATCTACCCCTTGGTGGCAGTTCTAGTCCTAGATCTGAGCATACATATTGCAAATCTAGCTTTTTTTGCCGTGCTCTTGTTGGTAGCAGACTTGTCAGGGAAGGCTTTCAAGCTACTACACCACTTGTTGTGACAAAATCCATCCGGATAGATGCAGAGGCACCAAGCAACAGCGACATTGCTGAAGGATGGTGTAGAGTTGAATGTGAGAACATTGGTAGCACAGATGTATCACGTGGTGTAATAGCGGATGTAAAGTGTCTTCAGTCTTGTACTCAAGTACCTAAGTGCCTTTTGGCATTCTCATGAATAGAATCTGAGATGGCAACTTATCCCTCTCATATTTTCAAAAAGAAAAGGATCAACAAAAGAAACCATGAAAAGCGAACAGAACCAACAAAAAGCAAAAGCTATCTTGTTTTGGCAGATACTTCATCATTATATGTTTTTTTAACAGTAGATGCACAAGCAAAGGCTTCTCATTACATCAATATCAGAAGGATTCAATAGAACATATCCAACCAATCAGGTGCAACTTAGGTCAAGAGTCATCTTCGTTCTATATCTCTCATTATAAGCTGACTAGGAAGATCAAGGATTGCTGTTATAAGAGATACTTATTTAGCTGATCGGTTGTGCGCACGAGTTTGGTACAGGGGCGAATGTAGGATGAAAGTTACGGGTTCAATTGAGTCCATAACTTTTGACACGGAGCATAAATTTAAATGCAACATCCACAAGAATTGCGAAAAATAGTATATATGAACTCATAAGTTTAAAAATATAGTGGGTTCACGGTTCAATAATAAGAACCTTAAATATTGAACCCAAAAAGTTTAATTTCTGGATCCGCCTCTGGTTGGGTATATATATTGGAGAAAGCATGTCATAGAAAGAAGAGATGAAACAGAGACAACAAAGGTACTTTATCCCAAATGCAAGTGTCCTGGTTTACTTTGTGATGTCCCAAGAAGGTATCAGCCAATGTCCTGGAAAAGATACTATGTTTTTCATTTGTAAAATTACTGTTTAATTATTCCAAATTATGGAAATTGGAAAGATATATGAAACCTACTTTTACACCATTTAATCCCCAAAAGAACAAAAGAAAAAAGTTCTCAATCAACGTCATGCCTATGAAACCATGGCATTCAACTTTGGAACAGAGAAAAACAATTCTAGGCATCTTTAAAGTTTTGATTTAAAACACAGTTGACCACGCTCAACCCCGAACTATAAGAACTACATGATATAACAAACTTTTCCAGCAATAACAAGTAGAGAGGCTAGCCTTCAGAGGAATATGCAAAGAATCTAGAAACAGGTATCACTATACACTCGTTACCTTCAGCATCTCTTCAGGGTCGTCATTGTGAAGCATTTGAATAAGCCGTGCAATAGAGTTCTGCTCTTCCTTGAAATCTTCTTCGTCAAGCTGAAAATGGGAGGTTAAAGAAACTTTGGCTTAATTACATACTGATTTAAGCAAAATAAATTTAAGAAAGCCTAGCCGCTAAGAATAGAGCAGAAAGAAAGTCGGGAGATATGAGGAATCTAATTGCATAAGCAGAGAAGTCCCCAATCACCTCATCATGAAGATTCTCATCCAAATCCCTGATAAGTCCTTTCATTAATTCAAAAAGTGCCTCTACCTGACAGACCAGTAAGTTTGAAGTAATAAAGAGGCTATAGTATTACCCATAAAGAATAATTTAAAGAACTAAAATTAAAAGGAACTAACCTTTTCAGCTGTCGAAATGCAAGTCTTACTTTTTAAAATAGTTTGAACTAAAACATTAGCCATCTCTTTACTAGTTGCATCATCAAGGTGCTCCATAACATGAGGATAATTTGACAGCTTTAATGCAGTATCAATATCCTTATACTTCTCCAGGGGAGCACTTAAAAGAGCCACAATCTGTTTTGTTGCTTTACTGTCTTTGAGCTTTCCTTTACCAGAAAGTTTCTTAACACATGCACCCTAAAGATAAGAATAGAGTGGTCATTAGTAAGTTACAGGTTTCATATGCACAAAGCAGGCAAGCAAGTTATCTAAATGCTCACAGCTTCTAGTCAACCTTCTGTTGTTTCTATTTGTTTCTTCCCTTATTTTTTTTTAATTTTTATTTAATGTTAAACTGTTTCACACGCAATCTTCATTCTGGAATAAGAACAAACATAAATGACATAAACAACCTTATCAAAAACTATTTTAATATAGATAAAAAGAAAAAGGGAAAGAATAAGAGTTGACCTACCAAGATCTGATCCACATAATCAAGACGATCAGGGTGTACATGAAGAGTAAAAGTTAGAAGAGATGAATATAAAGTCACAACTCCAGCAATAGGCATGTCTTCTTGTGCTTCTATCACCTGCACAACAGAGATACGGGCATGATATCCGAACTACTTGAAAAGCCAAAGCCACCATTGATATTGGAAAAAAGATGTATGCAGAATCCCTCCAGTCAGAAAACAGGAAATAAGTTGAAAGAATGTCATGGAAGGTTTGGTGGCCTCTTCATGGAAAGCGCATAAGTTTGGGGAGGCAAAAATTGGAAGAAAATCAGAATCTGTGCATTCATAAATCTAAAGATTACCACTCTATTGTTGTGACAAGCACGGTCTCCATGAATTAACTTTCCAGTGACATCCACAGATCTATGATCAATTTCTATTTCTTGGCTTATTAATTTTTGAATTAGTCAGATAATTGATTCTAGCTTTTAAAGTTCAGTGAGTTCCACTTAATATTCACATGTTGGAGGTAGAAAATCCACGCCTGGGAATATTTTCTTTAAGTACGCCTTCATAAACAAGAATTGCATTTTAGTCAAGGGTAGTTATCTCGTTTACCTTCCCTATGGCATTATTTAGTTTTGCAAAAGCTTCCACTTGGAAAAACTCTGGTAAAACCTGCAGTAACAAATCATTTAGAGACTACATGTAAAAAATCCGATTACAGAAAGTTTATAATGTAATACTTACATCTGTACTTAAAGCAGCATAGTTTGAGAGCCTTTCCATCAGCCGAGCAAGCACCATCTTGATATCAACAGATGGCTGAAATAATGACATAGGAAATGGTGTTCAGAAGTTCAAATTCTCATAGACGTTAAGCATTTAATGGCAGATACTTAGAACTGTCACAGACAGTACAAAGAAAATGAATGTACAAATTTGCATCACCAGTATGACTTTATCAATGGTGACAAAATTATCAAAGATTTTATCAGAAGCCAATAAAAAAAGATAATGAACTTCAGTATAAGGTGGAAACGCTGTAAACAAACAATACTCTTTATAAATCTTCACAACCAAATCTTTCATCTGATATAGCCAACATATTATATTACATTGTTGCAGATATTAAACCAATCCCACACTCCTCGGATCCTACCAGGTATGACATTTTTCCTTCTACACTTTTGGTCTATTTAATGAAAAGCTAGTGATACAAAACAGCAAAATAACACACCTGAAGCTGGGGACAAGCACCCAATAATGTTTCAAGAGTTTGTAAGTGATATTCATCAGGGAAGACTTGAATTATGCAATCCATCAAATAGCCCTGTGCAATCTCATCTTTACAGTTGACAACCTAAACACAACCATGAGGTACGCATTTTGAGTCAGAAAATAGTTCACATATGGCTTAAACAAACCATAAAAAGTTATTGAAAGGCCACTACATTCCTAGACCAATCACCTGCTCTAAAATTCTTGGAAGCACAGTCTCTTTGTACATCTCCAGGTCGATTCCTTCTATTTGACTGAGAACATGCAGGTTCTTCCCAACCTACCAAAAGTAAAAGCAAAAAGGAAAATCCTCGCATGAGTGTGCACTTCCATTGCTTATTTGGGTGCTAGTAAACATGATGAAGTAACAGCTCATACGAGATCACGAAGCTCGCTCCTTTCTTTTTCTCGTTTCTCCTTTTCGCGAGCAGGTCCCTGCAGATGAGAAAGCCCGATGCTAGCCTCAACTCATGATCAGCAAAGAGTATGAATCATTCACAAGCATTAAAACACCTGCATGACCACGAATTCTGCCCTCATGATTTCCATTTACCTTCATGACATGCAAGCATTGTGGTACTATGCATGTCAAAGCATGAGAGCATGTTATAGCATCCACAGATGTTTCAACCAACCTGATGTTGCATTCTAACCCAGAGTTTGTTCATTTCCGTGAAATTTTGGAGAACAAACTCTACAGCATCCACAACAGTTTCAGCATCCCTGTGGGAGGGAACAAGGCATTAGTGCATCCAACAACAATATTCGTAATACAGGTGAGATTACATATAAAAGAAGCTTAAAATGAAGGTAAGATAGTTTATTATCTTTTTCATTTTCTTTCTTCTGAGTTAAGATCATACTATGTTGACATAGTTGAGGAAATCCTCAATTAATCATTATGGCAGTAAGAAAACAACAACAACCGGTTACCATGAACAACATAATCTACTAGCATCTTTATTTAAATAAATTCAACTTAACACACGGTTACACTGCAGGCACTGCCAATTAGCTTAGTCATGTCAGTGTTTATGTCTTCAGGTTGACACTTCAGCATAGTATTTTTCTCTCTCAAGCACTTATACCTCTCAGCTAGAACATTGTAAACGAAACCCATAAAACTGGACATTGACACATGATTCTTGTAACTAAATTGATGGTAAACCACTGTGGAGCTGAGTAACACCCTTACCCTTCATACTCAGAACCTATATCAGGTAATTTATCCTTGCTGACTTGAGAAAGATAACTCCTCAGGAAGAGTCCGCGCAAAGGATGTTGTATACCACGGCACATTTCAACCAGATCTTTAAGAATATCCCTGGCAGGCGCCTCCTTGGATTTGATGTACACAGACCCCACTGTGCATAGTAGATACCTGAGAAACAAAAAGGCAACATATGAACTGTAGAAATCCTGATGAGCAAGTAATAGAAAACAAGATTTAAGACTGGCTTAAAAGCAACCAGATGATAAAATGAACACATCCTCTTTGACATAGGTTAACAACTAAAGAAGAAAGGAAACAATGCAGCTAAGCAGGATTATAACCATTCCACCTTTAATCATGATCTTGAACAAAATTAGTCCGAGTAAAAATCTTCTTTTGATCAATAAAGGTAAAATTTTATTAAAGAATAATGTACAAAAAATTTCTGGAAAAGGATCCTCTGAAGCTGTAAGAATTCCAAGACTCCAGCATTGCATCAATATTAATAGCAAAATCAGCATTGCATCTTAGACATTGTATACATCTATTTTTCAAAAGCGGGATGTTCTCTTCCTTCCCCTCGAAGCATCTTCTGTTTCTCTCAAGCCAAATATTCCACATTATGCATAAATGAGTGGTCTTCCAGGTCTTCCCTTTTATCTCCTTTCCCACTTTTTGACTCTACCAACTATGCAGAATCAGTCTTACATTTGCTTGCATGACCCATTGAACCCCATAAAAATTGAGGAACATGACCACAAAAAAGGAAGTTTTAAGTATCTTGGGTCGATTATCCAGGGAAACGAGGAGATCAACGAGGATGTCACGCACCAGATTGGATGAAACGGAGGTTAGCATCTGGCGTTTTATGTGACAAGAAGGTACCTCGGAACTTAAAGGCAGGCTCTACAAAGCGGTGGTTAGACCGGCCATGTTGTATGGGGCAGAATGTTGGCCAGTCAAGATTGCCCATATCCAGAAGATGAACGTAGCAGAAATTAGGACGTTGAGATGGATGTGCGGGCACACGAGGTTGGATAAGATTAAGAATGAAGATATTTGGGCAAGAGTGGGCGTGGCTCCCATGGAAGACAAAATGCAGGAAGTAAGGCTTAGATCGTTCGAGCACGTGCAGAGGAGAAACCTAGATGCTCCGGTTACGAGGTGCGAGCAGTTGGCTCTGACGGGTATGAGAAGAGGTAGAGGGCGACCTAAGAAGTATTGGGGAGAGGTGATCAGACAGGACATGGCGCGACTCCAGCTCACCGACGACATAGCCCTTAATAGGAAGGTATGGAGGGGGTGCATTAGGGTTGAAGGTTAGCAGGTAATTGAGCGTTTTTCTACTCCGTTCTGTGTGTAAGTCTAGTCGGCCTGTGTCGTGTTTTAGTATGCTAGTGGTACATGTGGTGCTCGTACTATTTTCTAGGACCTTGTCACTGCACTTTTTATTAATATTGTTTTCCAGGTATATTTTCTGGTTCTTAGCTCGCTGGTACTATCTTTCTGGTTATGTTGTTGTTATTATTATATTGTCGCATTTCATCTTCTTGTGTCGAGGGTCTATCGGAAACAGCCTCTCTACCCCAGGGTAGGGGTAAGGTCTGCGTACACACTACCCTCCCAAGACCCTACTTGTGGGAATATACTGGGTTGTTGTTGTTGCACCATACATATTTGCTCAGCAGTAAGTGATTCACCGATTCACCATCCTCTGCATAAATAGCACCAAAATAGATTAAAGCTTATTTTCTGTAACTCTTCCTGTTTTAAGAAAGCCTCAGGTGCTGCTACCCAACCGAAAAAGCAACTTCAGTTGGGGCTTTAGTTTTCCACAGCATTTTCCATGACCAATCTGCACTGTTTGCAGCCATGTTCTTAACCATTAACTGATAGCTCGACTTTACTGAAAATACCATACACTCTTGCCCATCCACACAGAAGGAATCATTCTGGGAGCTTATCGGTAATATGCTCTCAGTAATTTCCAGTAGCTTGTTGAAACTCTCCAACTAAATCCTGAGAAGACCAAGCAATCCCATCCCAACAATCAGCAATGACACAGTTTCCGTTCAGCACCATACTATACAGCTCCGAGACTAAGGCAGCTGAAATATCCTCTCTAAACCATTTCTCTTGCCAGAAATTAATTCTTCCTCCATCTCCAATTTTTAGTCTGGTATACTCTTGGAACTCATCCCACAAACTATTACTTCCCTCCATTCCAATTTATGTGATGGCGTTTGACTTGGCACAGAGTTTAACAAAGATGGAAAGAATGACTTTTAAAACTTATGGTTCAAAATAAGCCAAAAACAATTGTGGCTATAAATCATCTCATAAGGGTAAAATGGGGAGTTTAGAGTTAAGTTGTTACTAAATAAAGAAATGTGTCATTCTTTTTGGGACTGACTAAAAAGGAAAGAGCGTCACATAAATTGGCAAAGAAGGGAGCAATATGCTTCGAATGCAATACCATGGGGAGATGTAATATCAGTTGTATCTCCATACTTCTGTAGTCCGTATTTAACCTTTAAATCTTTACATTGTTCCTTCCCGGTATCAGTCCATCTTCACAGAGAGCAAGCTTTTATTGTGGAGCCCAAGATCCCTGACACCTAAACTTCCCCTTTCCTTACATAACATGACTTTATCCTACTTTATCAAATGCAACTTTTTAGCTTCCTAGTTCCTTCCCATAAGAAGTTGCGTCTGATTCAGTTCAACTATCCTTCTAACTACTTGAACTCCTCTCCCACCAACCCAATCTAAACAAATGAAAAAGGAGCATAATTTCCATTTACCATAAAGAAAGAAAAAAAGGAAAAAAAAAACATTTACTCTTACAGTTTGCTTCAGCAAAAACCAGTCCAAAAATTTATTGATTATCTGAAAGGCTGCTGTTAACTACCCCAAACGGCAGTCCTCTCCCAAAAAATTCAAATAACTTATTGGAAATTTTTCCAGTTTTAATAAAATGTATGCAAGCTCTAGCTTGATTCCCAGTAACCAAACTGTTAAAGCAGCAACACTTGTGTCCATGTGAGTTGTAAAGGCACATCCAACCTATGCTAAACAAAGGTAGAGAGGAGATGTCTGTAAGCAGTTGAGCGCAGGACAACAGTAAGATTAGCATGGCAAAAGAACTTAAAAGAAACACAGCAAAGGCCAAACAGAACGATACTCAAATACTTCGCTTCATGTGTCTCTCTGACACTAGCTGCTCTTTCTACCTAAACTTGTAACTGCTTTCATCAAAGTTAGATGTAAGTTAAAAACTTACTCGCTGAACCCGTTTCTGATTTTCTCTACTGTTTTGGCAATGCTTTTTTGGGTGTAGGTTCCTAATGTTATAACCCATGGAGTATAGTATTCTCCTCCTGACTGTTCGGCCATCATTGATAGTGTTTTCTATATGATTCATTTGAGTCTTTAATCACATGATTTTCCTACGAAACATTATTCCTGACAACCTAAGCGAAAAGTACCTCTCTTTGGAGACATATAATATAGTTAAGCAGTACAAGCTTTAAGCCAATTCACAAACATAAGATCAGTTGCTGAAGAACTACAAGATAAAGCTTTTAAAAAATCGAGCTAAAGCGGAAAATACAGTTGGATCATCACTACAACTTACAGTCTAGGCAAAATATTGCCAGCATGCTGCACGAGTTCATACAACTCAACAATCGAGCAACCCCGCTTCGTCTCCTCCTTAAAGAAAATTTCTAGCTTTCTCAATTCATCAAATGCCCGCATATCTAACAAAGCAATGCGCATTTAAAATTTTAAAAGAATTAAAATTTTAAAAAAAAAAAAAAGGAAAAGAAAAGACACAACAATGTTCTAACACCGAGGTTAAGGAGCTTCTAATCAAATGCTGGAATATAAAATTTTCAGCATAACAGCAATGTGCATTTGAAGTTATTGAAAAAACAAAAATAAAAAACAAACAAACAAACAAACAAACAACAGCGATACAGTTTTAATACTGAGGTTAAAGAGCAACAAATCAAATTTTGAAATTAAGTTTCAATTTATTAATTAATCAATAATTAAGATCTGATCAGTGAAAAGTACACACATAGCTCGTAGTATTTGTGAGGGGAAAGCCTTGAAGTTCGGAGCTCCGATAGCATCTGAGCTGAGTATTTGAGTGCATCTTTCAGATTATTCGAATCCTACAATTCAATAACCATAAAAAGAAAAATCAAAATTAGGGTTTATGTAAACCAAATAAAACTGTAATTTCATTGTACATAAAGATATAAAGAAATTTGGGGGAGTTTTGTGAAAATTACAAGAGCGCGATGCATGTAGAAAGCGTTCTGTTGAAGGCCGGCGATTCCAGCTGCTAGAAATTTCTCTTCATCTTCAACTCCGTTAGGGATCATAGCGTTTTTTTATCGATTTCGAGGGGGGAAATTCGCGATCGACGAGTTTTTTGTGGGATTTTATGTTCTTGGTATTGACTTCAGTTTTGGTTGCCATTACTTTGTTCCAACTGCCAGACATAGTACGGGAGCGGGTCGGGGCGGGGCGGGCATCGGGTTCTTTTACGTATCTGAATCAGGCGAAGTACACAAATAGCCATCTTTAGGATCATATTTAATGAATAGCCAAAATTTATAAAGTTCTTAAAATTTAGCTACCTCAAAAATCAACATCAAGTTGAAATCGTGGAAGTTCAAACCTCAGACATACAGGTCTGAAATTTGAAACTCTGCCAAATCCTAACTTCTAAAGTTTGAGAGATTGGACATGAGGCTTGAAGTTAGGCTTCGGCAGATTAACTTTAGATCCACATGTTTGAAGTTTAATTTTGGCAGTTTAAACTTTAGATTGTCGAATTAAGACTTGTACTGTGATTGTTGATAGTATTGGATCATATGATTTGGAATTTATGCATTACTACTGATGGTAGGATAGAATCTCGTATTTTAGTCGTAATTTGCACTCTAATTACCATATTTTACTTGTGTTTGAGCTTGATGATAGTGAATTGCACTTATTATGTGTTTTATACCTTGTAGGAAGTGATTCCGAGTTAAAAAGATAATCGGGAGCTAAATGGAACAAGTTGGAGCTTCGAACACTGAGTAAAAACCCAAGGGATTAAACCGGAATCTCGTTCGGGTGTCGAGAGTCAAATCTGGATATCAAAAATTGAAAAAAAAAAGAATTACTCTGAGTAAAGTCTACTACCGCGGCGCATGGGGCGGCGCGGCAGTGTAATTTTACTGTTGTCTGTCAGAATCTGCTTTCTAAACTTCCCGACTAGCGCCCCGCATGGTGCGGCGTTCTAAGAGTATTTTTCCTGTTTCGGTTTGAAAAGGGTAGTTTCGTCTAGGCCCATTCCTACATGGTATAAATACACCAAAAAGACGTTTTTGAAGGGACTTTTGACCTTGGAAGCTTTGGTAGATCATTGGAGGCTATAAGATACAAAATTTCATCATCTTCCCATCAATTCAATACGGGAGTTTGGATTGTAATGTTAGATTGATATTTTCTTACCTTTTAATTATATTTGTGATGACTTCTTCCATGATTATGAAGTAGTTTCCCTTAGGGTTTGACGAATATGGTGTTTTGATTGATATTTGTTAATTTTAATTCTAGTTCTTTGCTTGAATTCGTTTATGGAGCTTTGAATTGTTACAACTTTATTCACCGGTTTATTTAATCGAAAGAAGAATATTTTGGTGATTATCTTTGCGTTATTTGGTTTGGTTTAACTTAGTGATTCTCTGAAGTAATCGAAAAAGCTTGTCGAACTGTTGATTAAATCGAGTTAGGAGAATATTCGAGAGACGTTTTCCTGAAGACTAATTCATTAACGCATGATTGCATATGTTCAAAGCGCTTATATTAGTTCACCTCGAAGGGTTAAGATTTAATCGAGAGAGGAGTCTTAACTACACGTTTGAACTAATCATCGAGTGAATTTGTGAGAATCATTAGAACATTAGAGTGAATTAAACTAGAGTTGGATCCCAAATAGCTATCTTGCACCTATCTTGTCATGACCCTTATTCCTCACATTGATAAGAAACCAATTCTGTTACTCCTTAGTTCTTTACGGTCAATTGTCAATTGCTTTACTTCGATTCAGACCCCGACTAGCTGAATCATGGAAGTTTCCTTTACCTCATGCTTTTTATTTGTGTGTCATGGGGACATGCCATAATTTAAAGTGTGGGGTGGGGATGTATATATGTACATGTGTGTTTGTTTTCGTTTCTTTTTATTGAAAAAAATATTTGTGACTTTTCCGGACGATGGATGTCCTCGACTGTCTTCTCGAGGGATTAAAGTCGAAGAAAAGAAAAAAATACTCATTTATTTTTGTTTTATTTTCTTAGATAGTGTAACAATTCCCCCTTGGTTTTTCTTTGTGTCGTGGTTCTTTTCCAAGGGTTTTGTTTGAACCGGGTGTAGTTAGTTTTGTTTTTGTTAGGAATTGTAAAGTCTTGTGCTATGTATTAAATGGAGATGACTTTTCTTGACTTTGTTGTGCCTTGAAAGTAGTGAGTGTCTTAGTCGTGACGCTTAGGCTTAGTTCTGACTCTTGGATAAGTGCCTGAATTTTTTTGATTTTGAGGTTGGTTAACTGCTTTGACTAGAGAGCCGAGATAGATCCAGTCCTAAGTGAGTTATATGGTAATGTGTGTGTGAGATTTTTGTGATATCATGTGCATGACAATTGATGTTTAGAACTTGTCCCGTGTGTTTGCAAAGCGAAATAGCAGTCTTATTCAATCTAGGATATGATAGAGGCGTTTCTTTGTTGAGCTACATATATATTCTTACCCACCTAATTAATATGTATCTTAGTTAGCCCATTAGAGCCTGTAATCTTATTTTCTTTGGCAACCACACTACAAGCCTGACCTTTTTTTGTTTGAATTGACCAAAAAAAATTTAACCTTTACCTCTCTTGAGCACTTGAATTTTTTATGAGCTTGTTAAAGGTTAAGTGAAGGTACGGTTGGGTTTTGAGTGGAACTGAGAAAGAAGGAGAAAGGTGCAATGTTTGAGAAAAATTGTGAGAGCCACTTGTAGGGAATTAAAAAAGAAGAAGTTGTGCATGTATTAGAAGAGAAAAGAAATTGATTTCGGGCTAGTGGTAGTTCTCATCTTGTTTGTGCTTAAAGAAATTAGGAGCTTGATGCTATAATGTGTGAAGGTTGGGGTTTGGTTCAACACAAGTGTGGGGTTTAAATTGTGTAATTGTATGTATTAAAGTGCTTAGAGAGGTGTAGTCACTATATCCAAATGTATCCTACCCGTCCTGAAACCTACATTACAACCAAATTAAGTCTTACTTGATCTTTGACTGAATGAGCTCAATTAGTAGAGTATTACACTACGGGCAAGCCTATGGTATGTCTTTTGTGGAACATAAATCTTAATTGCGAGAGTGAGTGAATTCTTTTTATCTTGAGTTCCTAAGTGTTCTTGAAATTTATTGTGTGTGGAACTACTCTCTATTGTTTGTGTGAGGGCACATGATTTGTGAAGAAAAGGTAATATCTTTGGCATCTAAGTTAGAGTAAATGAGTAGGTTTGAAATAAGTGGCGAGTGTGAATCGAGTCTTGAGGCTAGGATGTTATGGAAGGGTGCTTAGTCTGCTTTAAATATTGTCGGCATGATGTGTTAGGGAATTGTCTGATAAGAAGGTCGTCTTTATGTGAAGTGCAGTTTGATTGCTCGAGGACGAGCATTGGTTTGAGTGTGGGGTGTTGATGGTAGACTACAATCCCGTATTTTAATCGTAGTTTGCACTCTAATTATTGTATTTTACTTGTGTTTGAGCTTGAATGATAGTTAATTGTACTTATCATGTGTATTATGCCTTGCAGTAAGTGATTCTCAGTTAAAAAGATAATCGGAGCTAAATCGAACAAGTTCGAGCTTTCAAGTCTGAGTAAAAGCCCAAGGGATTAAATCGGGATCGCGTTCGGGGGTCGAGAGTCAAGTCTGGATATCAAAAAATAAAGAAAATAAATTATTCTGAGAAAAGTCTACTGTCGCGCTACATGGGGCAGCGAGGTAGTATAATTTTGATGTTACCTGTCAGAATCTGCTCTCTAAACTTCCCCACTAGCACCCCGTATGGGACGGTGCATGATGCAGCGCGTGTGTACAAAATTCTTAGAGTATTTTTTCTGTTTCGGATTGGAAAGGGTAGTTTCATCCGGGCCCGTTCCTACATAGTATAAATACACCTAAAAGACGTTGAATGGACTCTTGACCTTAGAAGCTTTGGGAGATCATTGGAGACTACAACACACAGAATTTCATCATCTTTCCATCAATTCAATAGGGGAGTTTGGATTATAACGTTAAATTGATGTTTTCTTACTCTTTAATTATTTTTGTGCCGACTTCTTCCATGATTATGGAGAAGTTTCCTTTAGGGTTTGACGGATATGACATTTTGATTGATATTTGTGAATTTTAACTCTAGTTCTTTGCTTAAATTCGTTTATGGAACTTTGAATTGTTGTAACTTTATCCACCGATTTATTTAATCGCAAGAGGAATATTTTGGTGATTATCTTTACATTATTTGGTTGGTTTAACTCAGTGATTCTCTTAAGCAATCGAAAGAGCTTGTCGAATTGTTGATTAAATCAAGTTAGGAGAATATTCGAGAGACGTTTTCCTGAAGACTAATCCATGAACGCATGCTTGCATATGTTCAAAGTGCTTATATTAGTTCACCTCGTAGGGTTAAAATTTAATCAAGAGAGAGGAGTCTTGACTACACGTTTGAACTAATTATCGAGTGAATTCGTGAGAATCATTAGAATATTAGAGTGAATTAAACTAGAGTTGAATTCCAAATAGCTATCTTGCACCTATCCTGACATGACCCTTATTCCTCACATTGATAAAAACCTAATTCTTCTACTCTCTAGTTCTTTGCAGTCAATTGTCAATTACTTTACTTTAGTAGTTCCTAATCATTCCAATCAAGTTTTGATCATCCTGAATAGCAGTTAAACCAAGAATTACTAGAGCATTATTTAAATTCAATCTTTGTGGAAACGATAATCATACTATACTATCTTTGTCTAGCGAGCATCAATTTCATATTGTGTACTGCTGTCGTCGACTAATTATCGTAGAAGGAACCTTATTGAAATCATACAAGATTTAATTATAAACTCTAATATTGATATCGAAAGGAACGAACTCTAATAGGTTAATTTTGTATATTCGATCTTGCAGTTGTCATCCTATCTTCGACTATGATTAGAAAAAATGAATAACAAGTTAATTTGGAGAGAAGAAAAAATGGTTGTCCTTTTGATCAGGTGATGTGGGACATAGAAGAAAGATGTCTTAACTAGTTTTTTTATTGATTAATTTTATAACTCTTACTCTGAAGTTTCTTATGTGTTAATTCAGAATGAAATATTCTTATTGTTTTAAAATAGTTTTTTATTTACTCTTATAAAAATGTTCTGTTATATTAAAAAAGTTATTTTAATTTAGACATAATAATAAGTTGGGTTTGTGATAATTTATATAATATTAATGTTGACCCTTGATAGGAGGGTGCGGAGGTCAAAAATTAGGATAGAATTGGTTAGCAAGTAGTGGGAATAGAACCAGTGACCTTACAAAGGTTTTGAACCTCTTTGACCACTAAGCTACGTTTTTGGCTTTTGTCAAAGGGATTCAAAACATAATATATAAAGGCAAAAAACAGATTTTGTCTTATATATACAGTGTAATTTTTCGACGAAGAGGGCTCGGGTGAACACCCTTTCGCCCTCCTAAATCCGCCCCTGTTAATGTATGATCAGATCTTGTACTAAATATAGAACTATTATGTTTAAACCCTACTCCCCTATTCTCCTACCAATTTCTACAGTTTGTGATTCTTTTGTGACTATTCTTCACCATCCCCTCTATACCCTTCTATTCTTCTTCTTTAAGTCTCTTTCATGCAAGAAGTTAAAATAAAATACTTTCTCCGGTTCATAATAAGTGACTAATTTATTTTTTTATTATGGTTCAAAATAAGTATCCATTTATATAATCAAGAAAAAATTCAATTTGTTTTTCCAAAATTATCCTTATGTATGTATCCCTAAAAAGTCATTTACTCCCTAAAAATTCAATTTGGAAGAAGATGTATGCTTTGAAGAAGAAAGATCCATGATTTTCACTAAACAGATTTAAAATATAAAAAAGTAAATACTCGAAAAGAAAAAAAATTACCTATCTATACCTTTTTTTGGTCCAAAAAAAAATTACAATTAACTAATTTCCATTTATAAACTACCAAAGATAGGCATTCGGAAATAATAATGACATTTGACAGCTCCTAATTCCTACCGTATATATCATTCTCCTTTCCCTCAATTTACGCAAAAATCTGGAAAACTGATAAATTAAAAACCATGAACACTATCACATCATTCTCAGTTAAGCAAGCATATATGACTGCAAATTTGAATTTGAATTTGAACAGTATAAAATGAATCTTAATACAATAATTCATTTATTTTTAAAAAGTGTACGATAAAAAATATTCCTAACCAGCTTTGGTGTTGAACACCAACTTCTCTAGAGGATCGTCATCGAAATCGTCGATTAGCTTTTCCAGTTAATAAGTACCACTTTTTCCCCTGCTTTTTCTATTATGCATGTGATTAATGTGACACATTTACAACTTTAAGTCAGTGTGTACATCTATGTTGATTGTGAGAGTTTAATAGTCTCTACATCTAAAATGACACCTCAACTTGTACCGTTTTGCAAAGTCAGTTCTTCTGACTCTTAATTTTTTTGAATACTTTAGTTTTAAAAGGTCCACGAGAAAGATATATTATTAATTACCATAATTATTTAGTAGTCTACGTGAATTATAGTTAGAAAGTTGAATCTATTTCAATAATCTAATGTTTGGAGATCTTGATTTGGTAAATTAGTTCTGCAAATTACCAGGTCTAATATCCAAGGCTCTAAAGAAATAACAGCAATTCCTATGCTCGATTGCTCGTATACCTAAAGCATCACCATTATGTTTTCAAACAATCAATAAACTCATTGAAAAGTATTTGATTACAAGAACCCATCGGTAACAATGTGTACTCTAATTTTACTTGAAATTGGACACAGTTGCAAGATATCAATAGAAAATGCAACATTGATGAGAAATTCAAAAGTTACTTTATTTCAATATGTAATATGCTTCACACATGTGGAATACCCTCTATTAAGTATCTTTCTCAGCTTCGGAACGCAACTCTTGTAGATAATATGAAGGGTGTAACAGACAAGCAACTCCCAAAACCAAATAAATAGAACTTATATAGAACTATACACAAGCCCAGTCTCCATATTATTCGCAAGAACCTTCAAACCTTTTCTAGACCTAGCAATCTTCAACCACCTTCAATGAGTGCCCTGGGTAATATTACAAAACTGCACCCGATCCATATCGCTATCAAAGATGAAATGGAGATAAGATTCCTACTATACACATATCAGGAGACAAGAACACCAGAATTTAACGGAGTTTATTCTGAGCAACAGCCTGGCATAGTTCATCCTCATAGAATAGAACTCTATTAGACCCCAAGGACTTGCATAGGGGCTTTTGTATAACAGATGGAACCAAGCATCTTGAAGGAAATACTGACTCTTGGAAAAGAACAGCTGCAATTTGCCTCATCTCTGTGAACTTGAGACGGGATGGTGGACGTGCACCATGTTTTGGAGCCTTAGGAGTATGAGGAGAGGGGAGCCATGCACCTTTTCCGTCGTCTTTGCTGCAAGTGAGTGGTATATGAGAAAATTCAACAGACATGTCTAATAGCCATCTAGAGGATGCAATGAGTTAAAATATTACCTTACAAATGGCCAGTGATCAGTGGGGAGAGGAGTCATGGTTCTTAACATCTCCTGCCGCATTCTATCTGGAGTAGTATAATTGAAATGGAAAAGCCTTGCCTGAATTACCTATTTAATTTGTACGACTGATTAGATTCCAATATATTTTCCATGTCTAAAATGAGATAAACATGGAGAAAAAGAGAGATAGTGAGCGAGTGACTCACTGCCTTCCTGATTTTTTGAGAGACATGGAAAACTGCTTTGAGTTGGTCGTGGTGCAGATGGCAAAGTATTTTAACCTCAATCAGAAAGTAAAATCTATCAGTCATTTAAACCAGACAATTGAATGTAGCAAAACAGAGAACTTAAAAAGCTAGTTTCCCAAAAAATACACAAGGGCCAAGACTAAGGACCAATTTTCAGCAAACACAGAGCATATTTATACTTTTCTCCTGATGAGTACATTTTGATGTTTTATTGACTCTATGTAAAGAAAAACACGCAAAGATCAACTAACTTTTCATGTTTCACAACACCCAATAGTTTTTGATAATCAATCGCCCAATAGTCTTTGAAATACATGTCATAACTTTCTCCAATCAGCTATTTTCAGCTGATCGCGTAATCCGTCAAATTTATTCAGGTCAAATAATTTCTTTCTTTTTCTTCTTGAAGCATTTTTACCTTTAAGTTATCTTAAATTCGGGTTACTTACACATTTAAACCTAGAGTGAGCAGGTCCTCTGCGTGATGCTATCCAGGAAGCCAATAGGACAGGACAGCAGGGTGAAACCAAAAGGAAAAAGAAAGGTGGCTGGACACAAAATACATCATGAAAGGATTCATATTCTTGCGGGTAAATGACATTCATCAATCCATCAGGGAAAATCAAAGAGATCTAGCCGCTAGGATGTGTTGTGGATGAGATACATTTATGTAGCTTCATTCATGAAAGTTCTCCAAACAAATTAATGAAATCAGATGCTATAAATGAGAAACATTATACTTTCCACATATTCAAAACTGACACAAGAACAATTCCAAGATAGTTAACAGAAGCATATTTCTTTTTTAGTCTTACTAGTAAAACAAACTGCAAAGTCAAACAGTTCAAAACATGCAAGTGGAACAAAATGATTATCAGAATATTAAACATACAAGTATAGCATATGATAAATAAAATGAAAAGGATGAGAACACTCTATACCAGTAAATCCATTGGAAGAGACTCGAGCCTTGACTCCGATGTGCACTCTAATGCACCAGGTGTCTTTGGTGTCATTTGCAAATTCTTCTGCTTGGATACGTCAATGGGTGTATGCATACCACCATAACAAAACCTCACGGGTGATAAAATTGTCGGAGTTTCACAAACATTATTATTTTGAAGCACAACTTGATCTTTTGTTTCATCTGAAGTAATTACCGCCACCCTTTTCTTCCCAAGATCCGTACAGGATTTAGCGGCCGAAACCTTAGTGTAACGAAGCTGTGCCAAAGCACCTGGTCTCAGATACTTGCCCGTTGTACTCCTCGACCGCCTTTTCTGTTTTGGGGTTTTGGATTGACCATCTTTGGGTGACACTTTACCCATATTATTCTGTTCTAATCTCTACTTCCCAAGCAATTAATCAATTTATCACCTTTATTCCAAATATCTCGACTTTAATCATTTTTTATTATTATTTATCAAATCCAGACCAATTCTAACTTGGATTACCCTTCAACATTCACCTGCAAAGCTAAATTCCGAAAAAAAATCATCACTACTGGAAAAGTTTTCAAATTTTCCAAAAAGTTCAATAACTAATTACCACAAACATAATAGAAAAATCATAAAAATAGAAGCTTTAATTAACTGATTATAAAATTCCTCAGAGGTTATAAAGTAAAATACCTTAAAATTAACTTAATCTCACCAATTTCAATCAGTTCCAGTTTATTTCCCTACAGAACCGAAAACAAAAATCAGCCAAAGCTCACAGCTAAACTGAATAGAAAGATTTCTCAAACGAAGCATATGCTAAGGCACAAGTGTCAAAAATATACATACAGAACTTCAAATGTTCAACAAAAAGATGCAATAACAACAACAACAACAACAACAACAGAGGAAGATTCAGGATTTAAAATCTGTAGGTTCTAGATTCTAGCCCTTCGGAGTTACTAGGTTCTAAATTTATAATCTATACATATTAAATGGATTTTTAAGACAAATACAAGATTTGAGCCAAAGCTATTGGGTTCTGCCAAGCCAGTACAATAAACAGTACCATCTGCCCCTATGAAACAACAACTCAATCCCAAACAAATTAAGGTCGGCCAAATGAATCTGACAAAAACAACAATTATTCCTCAATCCTTAACTAATTAAGGTCTATTTTATGAATCTTCTACTGTTCCACAAAAAATACAAGTAAAAAAAAGTAATTGCGAAAAACAAAACCAGAATCCATGAGAAAAAACCAAAAAAATGAATTTTTAGAACATATATCCAAGATAAATTTAACAAAAATAAATAGAGAAAATAAAATTACGAACCTGAAATGAAGCGGAAAAATGGACTAAAAAAGGCGAGAAGCCAAAACCCTAGCAAAAAAGGGAGAGAAGAGGGAAAATGGGAAGAGGAAAGAGGAGGGAAAATGAGAAAAGGAGTAAGTAATTTAGGGTTTTGGTAAATTAATTAAGCAAAAAAATTATTTGAATTTGTTGTAAATGCCCGCCAAATTTTTCAGCAACTGTTACCAAATATAAAATAAAATAATAAAATAAAATAACTGATGAAGTTGGGGACCACGTATGTGAACTTGGGGGACTGGGCCCGGCCCTCGTGGGGAACTGATATCTGACTGCAACGTGACGAGATCTTATTGGATGTGTTGATAGGATTTTTTGGGCTCAAAGTAGGAATCCGAGGTTCGATATTGACATGGCATAGTCTCCTACGGCGTAGATGGCGGCAGACTTAGGATTGTAAAATTTTATTTAGATATTGTCTGTCTTTTTTAAAATTTTATTTTGGGAGGGAAAATTTGATTTTGCAATTTGATATGTAATTAGATTTTTTTGTTGTTGTTATAGTAGATATTATCCGTATTTTTTAAAATTATTTTCAGAGGGAGAATATAAGATTTTTTTTTGTCGTAATGGTTATAGTTTAAATGTATCCATTTTTTTTAATTATACTCGTAATGGTTATAGGTTATATATATATATATATATATATATATATATATATATATATATATATATATATATATATATATTGGTAATAAGTGTTCAGTTGATCATCCTTTTGATATATATGACTTCGCCATATGAAAGCATTTTTTGGTGTTCCTTGTGATATGCATCTAATTTTTTTCAAACTAATAAAGTAATTATGGCTTTCTATGCTATTAATTTTTTTCATTCTTTTATTTGATCAATAATCCATATGTGAGAAGTAGACGAAATAATTTTCTCTAGTTCAGAATTTCAGATATGTCAATCCTATCAATCATCATTGAATAAATACACCAATAAGAACATTAAATACTAACATGTGAAATAATTTTAAAAATTTTACAAAAAGGGTTTTTTACGTACATATACATTATTGGAAACTTTATTACTCTCTCTACTCAAGTTTCGCTTTAATTACCTCCTATATACAAAATTACCAATTATGTATATTTTTAGGATAAGGATAATTAATCAATTCCTACAATCACTCTCACTTCCCCCACGTTTCTCTCTCTGTATCCCACTCCCCCCTGCCCCTGCCCCTCCCCCACGTATCTTGCTTGAGAAAAGCAATTTCACCATTGATAGCCACTAAAAATCTTTGAATTCGAATTTGGGTTTTCAAAAAATATTATTTGTTTGAATTGGGTGTTTTTGCAAACAATTGGAAATTCTCTCTACGTCTCTCTCTATCTCTCAATCCCTAATTCCAGAAATGTAAAGCAAAGAAAAAGAGAGCAGCAATTCCACTATTGACAGCCATTAAAAAGCTTTGAAACTTTGAATTCGAATTGGGTTTTCAAAAATTATTATTTGTTTATATTGAGTGTTTTTGCAAATAATTGAGAATATGGTTTGAAGTTTATATCTCAATTTTGAGGGTGTTTTGGTGAAGATTAGACCTGATTTTGGCTGAATTTCAGATTGAAACTCGAAGAAGAAGAAGAAGAAGAAGAAGAAGAAGAAGACATGACATGTATTATACTGCAGAAATTGTAGTAAAGTTGAAGTAAAATTGTAGAAAAATTATATTTTGTTATTTATATATTTTTTTATTTAAATACTGTATGAAAGTTGAACAATATTGCATAAAATTGCATTTAAGCTGTATGATATTGTAGTTGTATATAACTGAGTAGAAATGTATGAAGGTTGTAGATAAGTTGTATAATATATAATTAGTTGTATGAAATTTATTTTTACTATGTATAAATCAGATACAAAATATACAAAAGACATATTGTATAAAAATTGTATTTAAGTTGTATGATATTTTAGATGTATTTAACTGGGGAAAAAATAATGCATGAAAGTTGTAGATAAGTTGTATATTATATAATTAGTTGTATAAAATTTGTTTTTACTATGTAAGTTGTTGTAGATATTCAAATTTGCATTAAATTTGTACGAAATTTATACATTGTTCTTTTCTGATCAGTTGATTTATTAAGGAAAGAAAAGTAGAGAATAAATTCCAAATCAACTCATGTGTACTGATTTATTTTTGTTTGAACGGAAAAAATTTGAATATTGATGGGAATTGAATGATTTTGGTGGAAAAATTTCAAGTTTCACACGCACTTCGGAGAAACTGAGTTTTATGTGAAATTTGAATTTTGTGTGAGAAATTAACTGGGCAGCATAGATTCTTGTAGAAAATACTAATACAAAGTTCACTTTAAAGTTTGGAGGTGATTGAATTTAATTTGAAATCTGCTAAAACTTCAATTTTGCTCAATTATACTTTTGATCCAACTGCAATTGTTGTTGTAGTTTGACAATATTGTTGCGAAATTAATAATTTGGATTGCCAATATTTTCTATGAGAAAAGTCAATACTTTAGCCAATATTGTAAACAAATGCACCACCAAAATAAATTTTAGGTAGGTCGATACTCTAAACAACAATATATAATACTATTTTTGGTGGCGATTAAAGGTGTCGCCACATAAGATCGTTATTGAAAATTTTATTTCCTGCAATAATTACTTTAGCTTTGAATCAACTTTCAGAATATCAACTTGTGTTGATGCTATTAGCACAACTGTAATATCAATCAAGACTTTCTCAAAAATTCAATTGTTTGTTCAATATTATTGTTGGTGGGTTCTATTGAGATTCTAAATCCCTTGATTGAAGGCACGAATAATGGATTGTGAGCCTTTTAAGGTGGATTGTATATATTTTATAAACAAAACTTACTTATGCGGGGTAATTAACTAAACGTGGACATTAAAGATAATAAAGTTTTAAATAGTGTATAAGAATGAAAAAAATCTCATTTAAAACTAGATTGAGTGAGTTCAGGCAAACCTTCACTGGTTTTTGGTTGAATTGATATTTAGGAAATTTAGTGATTTTTAATAAAATATTTAATTTAATAATTCTATGTAATTGACCCAATTGAATGTATCCAGTTAGCCTAATATTAAAATTCAAAAATAAGATATATATTCCAACTAATGGCAATGAGGCAGGTTGAGACAGGAATCCAAGGTGAAGAAAGGAATATTAAAGGGATAAAACATTAAAGACCTTATGTTGTACGTCTTATTTTTCTTTGGATTC
The DNA here is from genome assembly GCF_000393655.2 of Nicotiana sylvestris. Lineage (NCBI taxonomy): Eukaryota > Viridiplantae > Streptophyta > Magnoliopsida > Solanales > Solanaceae > Nicotiana > Nicotiana sylvestris. Next base: position 173,419,236 of record NC_091065.1, read on the forward strand.
TCTTAAGTAGGAACAGTGTAGGATTTTTATTTATTTATTGGTACTTGTATGAATTATGAAACATCTTAAATATTAAGGGCATCTCCAAGGTAACAAGAAAAAGAAGAGATACAATAGTCAATTCAAATATTTGAATTTAAGAGTTTATACGACGACCTCAAGTTAATACTTTCTCTGATCTAATTTAATTGATTTTTTACTTATTTTCACATATATTAAGGAATCAATATTTTAGTATTAATTAACAATATCAATCTTAATTTATTTATTGAAAATATAACAAACACTTCGAGTTTCTTTAGTCTAACAACAACTTTGGAAAAAAGAAGTTAATTCCTTCTTGATATCTACAAAAGTCAAATATTATGGATCACAAAAAAACCTAAAAAATCAAGTAAAGTGGATTAGAAAGAGTATATAATAATAAGAGTTTGCGGTTAAATATTAATAATATTTAATAAAATTTTTAATACATATTCACAAAGGCGGACCCAGGATTTTAATGCGACGAGGCCGTCATTATTATTTTTTACCAGCAACCCTTAAGACTTGTAGTGTTCAGGATGTCAAATTATTTATTATAATTATTTTTAAGGTATACACACATACATGTATAAGATTTTTGCCGAAACTTAACGGTGATCCTTTATTGTTATAAGTAGGTATGCATATGTATATACATAATTTGAGCAATAGCTACTGATTTACGTGAACTCAGGAATTATAAGCTAAATCCGCCTATGGCTAAAGTATGTGTAATTGTACGATATTGTCTTGTTCTGGTAAGATATAAAAAATCTATTTTTGAAAACTTATTTCATTCACACAAAAGATGATAGTCCAAGGCTCCATCACGCTTATTGTCCTTACTTCTTTATTTCCTACACGAATAAAACTTGTCAATGAATTAAGGACCGTTTAAATGGAAAAAATTGTCCTTTCTATTTCAAAAATTTATCAAAATAGTAAGACTTTTCTATTTCCAGCATAATTGAAAAAGACTAATAACTAAGTTCAATTGTGCAATTGTGACAAGACTGCTTGAACATTTGATATTGTAATTCGAAGTCTGACCTCTTAATCACTATATTAATACTGAATGGTGACGCCTTAGTAGTTAAATTCTGCTGTTGAAGACATTTATAAACTAAATCAAAAATAAATTTAGAAGAAAAATGCAATCACAATTAGCTTGATCTTTCTTTTGAATTCATTTCAATGATTTTTGATAAATCAAACATCATATTTTATCGAGTCGAATTAAAACCAAACATGCAGTAGTAGCGAGAGAAAATCCGTGCCCCGACCATATTAAAAATAAATAAATAATAATAATAATAATAAGAATTAATCTTAATATCCGCTCACCCAATCGCCTAAACTAAAAATAGCCAGACAATATATAATATGTGTTAGGGGTGACAACTGGCGGGTCGGGTTGGATATGGACGGGTCGAATATGGGCGGGTACAAAACAGATAACGCAAAAATGAATAAATTATCGGACCTGACCCATATTTAATGCTAATAAAAATGGGTTAACCTACGTATAATATGAATATCCATATTATCCATGGCTTCTTGAATATGATCACTTTTGGGAGAATTCCTAATCTCCCAAACTTAAGGAATCCTCAATTTGAGTCTCTACAAATATAAAAGTTAAACTCATTAGTTATCCATTGGTTATCCATTTTCTAAGTAGATAATATGGTTCTTATCCATATTTGGTCCGTTTTTAAAAAGTTTATTATCCAACCCATTTTTAATGGATAATGGGTGGATAACTATTTTTTTAATCTATTTTATCACCACTAATATGTGTATCACCATGTATAATTTATGTATACCAGCTAAAAAATAAAACATTAAGTACGGCTAGCTATTTGTATAAAGATCCCCTCAAACAAAAGATGCTCACAAGGCCCAAATGAAAAGGCCTGGTTGCATAACACTCTCAAAGCCCAAAAAAATTGGGAGAACTTAAAAAATAACCAGATTTATAGGTGGTCATTAAAAAATAGTCACAGTTTCAAAAGTAATCGAAATTTAGTCACTTTTCATATAAAGATAAATCTGAATGAAAATACTGTTCAAAATCCGGAAAAATACTCTAGCATAATATACTGGAGTTCCAGTATAATATACCGGTCCAACATAATATACTGGAGCCAGCAAAGTATACCGGTCCAGCATAATATACTGGAAGTTCATACACAGGTATACCGAACTCCAGTATATTATGCTGGACCGGTCTCTGTTGCAGCAAAATAATAGCTATTTTTCAATGACTTGATAAACGTCGGCTATTTTTGAATGATCAATTCGAAAACTGGCTAGCCCAAGCTATTTTAACAAAAAAAAATTGTCTCTACTTCAACGTTACTACTATCCGATGTCAGCTGTGTGAGTGATCTACTCTGCTCAGTGTGAAAACTGTCTATTATATTCTTCTTCCTTTTTCTTAAATTGCAATTTTTTTAATTGTTTTAAATATATTATCAACTCCTGATTGGTTCATGCAATTTAAATGATTAAAATTATATATTAGCAACTCTTGATTTGTTCATTGTTTTATTAAGAATGAATAGATTTCCATTATCTATAATGCTTTGGAGGTAAACTACACTGAACGGACATTAAAATCTCAAAGATATGGGATCTTCAACGGAGTTATTATCTGAATAAAATACCTTATCCTTGTTATCTAATAGAGGAACACTTTATTTTATTGTTCCTAATATTTTTAATCTTATAAACTCTAGAATGTAGTATACCACAAGGATTTGAGGATATATCCTCTCTCTCACACACACATATTGTATTTTCCTCAAAGGTTCCCTCTCCGTATTTTATTTTTTTCCTTATATTTTGCCAATAAAAGTCCAATAAACTCATGGTGGTTTTACTTTTAAAAAAAAGAAAAGAAAAGGAAAACTTTAATATTGGGAAGAAATTCAAAAATAGCCAGATTTACAACTGGTCGTTCAAAAATAGTCAGTTTCAAAAGTAATCGAAATTTAACCACTTTTCATGTAAAAATAAATCTGAGCGAAAACACTGTTCAAAACCCGGAAAATATGCCAGTATATTATGCTGGAGTTCCAGCATAAGTATATTTGAACTCCAACATATGATACTGGAGTTCCAGGATAAGTATGCTGGAACTCCAGCATAATATGATGGAGTTCCAGCATAATATACTGGAGTTCCAGCAAGTATACCGGTTCAGCATAATATACTGGAGTTTGGAGCACCGGTGCTCCAGTCTCCAGTATATTATACTAGAGTCAGCAAAGTATACTGGTACAACATAATATATTGGAGTTGATACACAGGTGTACCGAATTCCAGTATATTATGCTGGACCGGTTTCTATTGCAGTAAAATAGTGGCTATTTTTCATTAACTTGGTAAACGCTAGCTATTTTTGAATGACCAATCCGAAAACTGGCTATACCGTGCTATTTTTACTTAATATTGCTCAGAAGTGCAACCACCCAATTCACTTCCTTATTGTGGGTTTTCGAGAAATATTTTTTTAAATGGAAAAATATAAAATTGGTCGACCGGCTAGAATTAATTATATCCGCTCGCCAAAAAGTATATATAATATATATATATATTCATAATTTGAACTTTATAAGCTTTCATGTACTTTAAAGTTAATAATAACCACACTTACAGTACAATGACTTTTAATATATACTTAAATAAAATATACGCAAAAGCTATTGAATTTACGGGAAACTCAAATATTCCATTTTAAATTGTCGTACTGAGCAGCAGTGGCGGACACACGTGGTGGCTGTATGGATTCAAATTTGACCGACCACGACCTACGACGAGTACGGCAAACAACATGGCCTCTTTTGAATCGACGCCCCGAGGAAGACGACCTTAAGGCAAAGAGGAGACTACACGACCCTTGTAATAGTATGAGCCCGTTAGGGGACATTAGGAATATTCCGCCGAATATTTCTTGTATTTTGTTTTTTACTATGTAGAGGATTTTCTTTCTTAGTATAAAAGGGAGACAATAATCTTGCAAGAGGGCATATGTACCCGGGGGAGATTACTATTCTTGAATGAAAAAAAACTTAACGACCATCTTCTCTTTATCTGTTATCTTATCTAGAGATTATTATATTCAGCTAAGATTTACCCCTTCACCTTTGATTGATTTGTCCAAAAAAGTTCTAATATCTTTTGAGTCAAACAATTTGGCGCCGTCTGTGGGGATTTCTACACCTGAAATCGTAGTTTTCATCTAGATTCTTGAAAGTGATAATCACTTTTCTTCAAACTTCATAAAAACCAACGATGGCAGAAAAGGGGGAAGCGAGGCTAAAGGCAGTAGCAGATGTCTCGAATAATCTCCTGAATTCCCTCAACAAAGCCAGTGGAGAAGACAACGAGAATGCAACACCAAGTGCTACACCGGAGGGGGAGATCTCACCTCTTCCACACGGGGATCTAACGATCTTGCGCTAAAGGGGAGCCTTAACATCCGCGGCAAGAGAAGCGCCACCAGCAGTCAAAAGGCTACTTGAAGAATGGTAACGAGTGCCTTGAAAAACATGCTCGAGAAACCCACTCAAGGAGGTGTCGAAAAGGCACCACCTACAGAAATCGCAGCTGCCACCGATGAGCCAAGCGCTACACGAACAGGTAACACCCGCACTGTTACTAACGCAGGTGATGATGCACTTATGGGCATCTTAAAGAAAATGGAAGAGTTGAAAAATGAGAACAAAACACTCCGCGACCAGATGAAGGAACATCAGGAGAGGGTTAACAAGATACTAGGCGCTTCGAAGTTATTACCAAAACGCGATGTGGGCTGATTCGTCGAACAACCATACAGTGAAGGGGCAGCTCCCCATTCTATTCCAAAGACCTTCAAAATGCCGTCATACTTGAAAATATACGACAGGACCACAGACCCGGAGTATCATTTAATCCATTATGTTACCGCAGTAAAGGGCAATGATCTATCAAAAGAACAGGTACCGTCTGTGATGCTAAAAAAGTTCGGTGAGACTTTGACGAGAGGAGCATTGACATGGTACTCCCAACTACCAACACGCTCGATATCGACGTTCAAAGAGATGGCGGATAAATTCGCCACCGCTCACGCAGGAGCGAAGAAGGCCGAAGCTTTGGTTAATGATATCTTCGTCGTCAGGCAAATGACGAGCGGGGGACTTCGGGATTTCCTAGCCCGATTTAACAGAGTAAGGATGAGTCTACTGAACGTGTTAGAAGGGATGGCAGTAGCAGCCTTTCAAAATGGGTTAAACAGGAACATATTAAAAGCAACCAAAAAACTACTCAGTAGACTCATGAAGTACCCCTACCACATGGGAAGAGATCCACAACGCCTATTGTGCCGAGGTGAGGGTAGACGAGGATGACCTGAACGACCCGCTTCAGCGATTAACATCAGTCCAGACCGATACAAGGAGAGATCGACGTAATGATGGGTGAAGGGATCAACTACCACGTTTCAATCGAGAAAGACATCAACCCTATATCCGAACATCCAACCCGCCCCTTCCGCAACACGCAGATTTCGCGCCCCGACACATTTCAACCCTCCGAAATGAAAGAGGCATGCCTCCACTATTATCTACACATAATTTTTGTGTTTCCCCTTCATAGATAGTGTACGCATTGGAAAACTGGGCACGAAGGTGCAGTGGCCGCAAAAGATGAAATCGGACCCAAGGACCAGGAGGTCGAACGTCCTGTGTGAATTCCACCAGGAAAGGTACACAAGACCGAAGATTGCATAGGTCTGCGATAAGAAGTCATTAGGATAATAAACCAGGGGTACCTGAAAGAACTGCTAAGCGATAAAGGACGGTCCAACTTTGCTCGAGGGCACGACCCACCTCAAGGACCTCCAAAGCCACCATCACCAGCTCATACCATACAAATGGTCATTGGCAGCGATGACACGGTAATCAACCATGTGAAGTTCACCACCACGCATAAATTCAAACGGACTGTCACCCACGAACGGTATGACAACCTCGAAGATAGTATCATTTTCAATAAGTCAGATACCGATGGTTTGTCTTTCCCTCACTATGATGCTTTGGTTATAACTTACGCATCATAGATACCGATATAAAAAGAATAATGGTGGATGACGGAAGCGACGCGTGTATTGTTTACCCATGAATTCTCATGCAAATGAGGCTTGAGGTTAAAATAATATCGCATTGCATAATACTAATAGGTTTTAATAATGCAGTAGAGCAGACATCTAGAGAAATAATGCTACCTGTCCTGGTAGGAGGGGTTACTCTGGAGACGACATTCCACGTCATGAACCAGGAAATGGCCTACAATGCCATCATAGGGCGACCATGGATACACGTCATGCGACCGTCCCTCTAAGCTTCTATTAAGTAATCAAATTTCCCACCCCATGGGGATATTCAGCATCCGAGGTGAGCCGCGTACCTCCCAAGAATGCTACCGGATCACCCAAGATTGCTCACACACCAAAAAACTAAAAGGGGCAAGTGCGGAATCATATCAATCAGCCATGTCGGGAACCAAACCTGACGTACAAGTAGAGGCCATCAAAGACCCGAACATCGTAAAAGCTTGCAAGTCAACCATAGAAGATCTTGACCCCGTCCAATTGGATAACACCGATAGCACCAAAAAGGCCTATTTCAGACACAACCTCTCGGAGCCAGGTGAATATCGCGAGTTTTTAATTAACAACACCGATTTGTTTGCCTTTTCCTACTCAGATATGCCAGGAATCCCAAGGGATATCGTCACACACAAGCTGAATGTCGATCCACTTTATCCACCGGTACGACAAATAGGGAGAAAGTTCAATACCGCAATCAATGAGGCGGTCAGCGAGGAGGTTGATAAACTACTCGCCAACGGTTCATCAGAGAATCGAAATACCCCCAATGGGTCGCCAATGTGGTCATGGTAAAAAAGAAGGACGGGAAATGGTGAATGTGTGTTGACTTCACCGATTTAAACGAAGCATGCCCGAAGGACTCTTTTCTATTACCCCACATCAATTAACTTATCGATGCAATAACAGGGCACGAACTGCTGAGCTTCTTGGACGCCTACTACAGTTATAGCCAAATTCTAATGGCTGAAGAAGATCAAGAAAATACCACTTTCATCACTTATCAAGGAACGTACTGTTATAAGGTGATGCCGTTCGGGCTTAAGAATGCAGGGGCTACGTATCAAAGGTTAGTCACCAAAATGTTCAAAGAACAACTCGGCTAGACAATGGAGGTTTACATCGACGACATGCTAGTGAAGTCGACAAAGAAAGAAGATCACATTGGCCATCTGAAGGAAGCCTTCGAGATATTAAGGCAGTACGGGATGAAATTGAATCCCGAAAAGTGCGCCTTCGGCATAACTTCTGGAAAGTTCCTTGGTTTCCTAATGTCACAAAGGGGAATCGAGGTCAACTCGGATCAAATCAGGGCCATCAATGCAATACCAAAGATACTGACCAGCAAAAAGCAGGTGCAGAAACTAATAGGGCAAATAGCCGCCCTATCAAGGTTCATTTCACGATCCTCTGATAGATGCCATAAATTCTTCAATGTGCTAAGGAAAGACCACGGGTTGCAATGGAACGATGAATGTGTCGACGCCCTGAGAAAGCTGAAAATGTACGTATCCTCGCCCCCACTACTCGTCAAAGCGGACCCAGGTAAATGTTTACTTGTGTATCTAGCAGTTTTCGAAGTTGCGGTAAGCGTAGTCTTGGTCCGTGAAGATAAAGGTATGCAATCTACGATTTACTATACCAGCAAAACTTTAATCTATGCCGAAACAAGGTACCCTTACCTTGAAAAACTAGCTCTGGCATTGGTCGTAGCTTCATAGAAGCTTAGACCGTACTTTCAATGTCACCCCATAAAGATGGTGACAACCTTCCCCCCTAAGGGGTATCCTGCACAAACACAAACTATCGGGTAGACTAGCCAAATTGGCCATAGAACTAAGCGAGCACGACATAACATACCAACCGCAAACTGCTATTAAGTTGCAGGTGCTCGGCGACTTTGTTGCTGATTTCAGCACGGAAATATTGTCCGAGGTAGAACAAGAAGTATTCCGCACTTCTACACATACCGACCTCTGGGTCCTTTACATTGATGGTGCCTCTAATGCCTCGGGATCGGGACTGGGACTCATCCTCGAGGTCCCTACATGCGAAGTAATTTGCTAGTCTATACGATGCCGCAAGATGACTAATAATGAGGCCGAGTATGAAGCTGTGATTACAGGTTTGAAGTTAGCCCTCAAATATGGCGCTCGACGACTCGTCCTCAATTGTGACTCTCAACTCTTGGTGAACCAAGTCACCGGGACTTTCCATATCAAAAAACAAAGACTACAAAGGTACCAGTCGGAAATTCGCAAACTACTGCTAGAATTTGACGAATGTCGCCTCGACCAAATACTCAGGGCGCAAAATATCGAAGCAGATGGCCTCACCAAACTAGTTGCGGCCACCAAGAATATCAACAAGGAAAACGTGGTCACCCTCCTTCATTCCGCAATAGACCACGTCGAGGTACATTCTATAAACTTAACTTTGGACTGGCATAACCGCTTCACAGCCTATTTACAGGATGGAACGCTCCCGCAAGATAAAAAAGAAGCCAAAAAACTCCGGATACAAACATCACGGTACAACCTAGTAAACAGTGATCTCTACAAAAGAACGTTCAACGGCCCCCTAGCTAAATGTCTTGGGCCACACCAAACAAGGCGAGTACTGGAAGAAGTACACGAAGGGCACTGCAGTGCCCATACAGGAAACCACACCCTCATCCAATGCCACATCCGCGCCGGGTACTACTGGCCCACCATGAAAAAAGAAGCCGCGGACTATGTCCGGATATGTGAACAATGTCAAAAGTACGCCCCTATGATACACCAAGTACGAGAGCTCCTTCATTCCGTTACTTCGCCATAGCCATTCATAAAATGGGGAATGGACATAGTCGGCCCCCTCCCAGCAGGACGAGGTAAGGTACGCTTCCTTTTGGTTTTAACTGATTACTTTTCTAAATGGGTGGAAGTAGGTGCATACATTTATATACGTGAGCAGAAGGTCATCGCATTCATATGGAAAAACATCATATGTTGTTTTGTCATCCCCAAAGAAATCAGCTGCGACAACGGACCTCAGTTTGTCGGAAAGAGAACGACTGAGTTTTTCGAAAAATGGCACATCAAACGAATACTCTCCACTCCATATCACTCTGCCGGCAATGGTCAAGCCGAATCCTCCAATAAAGTAATATTGAATATATTGAAAAAGAAGCTGGAGGATGCTAAAGGGTTATGGCCTGAACTACTACCGGAAGTATTATGGGCATACCGCACTACGCCAAAAACCAACACAGGAGAAAAGCCATATTCACTGGTCAACGGGACTGACGCAGTTATACCCATCGAGATTGGAGAACCCAGTTTGAGATACTCTAATGAGAGCGGACCAATTAACGATGAAAGTAGGCTACAAGATATGGATAAAGTCGAAGAACGGAGAGACATGGCCACATAAGAATGGTAGCCCAAAAGCAGCAAGAAGAAAGATACTACAATAAGAAAGCCAAGGTGCGACCACTCAAAGTTGGAGACTACGTCCTCAAGGCTAAAACACAAGCATCGGAAAACCCTAATGAGGGAAAATTGGGAAAAAACTGGGACGGGCCATACAAAATCATAGCTGTAGCAAACAAAGGAGCATTCTAGTTAGAAACAATGGAGGGAAAACTACTCTAAAATAACTAGAATATCGCCATCTCAAGTACTTCCACTTTTAAAAGAAGGCGTCACCTAAGTCGTACTCTTTTACCCTCACCCCAGTTTTGTCCCAATCGAGTTTTCCCGGGGAGGTTTTTAACGAGGCGGCGAGGGAGACTCCTCAAGGATTGAAGTGATGTTCATTATCTTGACCCGTCGACATGGTCTCCTGAACGAAGTAATGAAGGGATTGGATATAGATAATCAAATCTCCATTGTATCTGCAGAGTCGACATGTGATTCTCACAATAACTTAATCAAATCTCCATTATATGTGCAGAGTCGACATGTGATCCTTACACGTATATAATTAAACCTCCATTGCTTAAACAAAGCCGACATGTCTTCCTACAGGAATACGATCAAATCTCTAACAAGAAATGGCTAAGGCCATCGACAAGAACATGAGTTTGACCTCGTTCGAACTACGACATGATCCTACTTCGACGATGTCGCGCCCTCTTTTTTTCCTCTTCACATATGAAAATCGGGTTTGTGATATTCGGTATGGGACAACTCATTCCTTTTGGGAACGGGGTTTGCATTTGAAGAGTCGCCACCTAATAATTTAAGGTGCATTAGGACACCTATAGGGTTTATTTCTAACTATGTTTGGACAACCAGAGATAGGGTAAGGGCTTGAAATTATCCCAAGGGGAAGGTGTTAGGCACCCCTCAAGATCCACTAGTGTGGTTCCTGGCTAAACAATTTTATAAATTTGTGCAATTAGCAAATAGGCAAGTATTGGCTCAAATAGTAGGGGATTTAAGTTTGAATACACATATGTAAGAAAACAACTAAGAAGAGGTGAGAAAAAGTTATAATTTAAATATACTTGTAAAAGGGAAGGGGGTCCTAGGTTTGTTTGTAATATGGATCACGTTAATGCAATACCCGGTATGACACTCCTCAAAAGAAGGGCTACACGTGGTATTAATGCACCAGTCATCATATCCATATCTACCCTTTCCCACCCCGTAAAAGTAATTAGAGCGATGATTGGTCTCGACTTTTATTGCATGATGCTAACCGTCCCTTCCTACTGTCCCGGAGGAATTTTAGGACTCTTATTCCTAAAAGAAGGAGGTTCTAGATAGACCTCAGGTTTAAAGTTAAAAATGCTAAAGCGACATTCAAAACATGTAAGACTGCAATTAGGGGAAAATATGTAGGCAAATAGAAGGCTCAGTTATACCTCCACAAATAATGCACATAGATAGCATGACTTATACACAGTCAAGGTCTGAATTTAAAATACTAAAACAGGGTGTTTAAGTTGTTGAAGCAGAACCAAATTTATTACATGACTCAGATAAGAAGTCCGAATCAGGCCTGCCTGCTGGTTGTAGCAGTTGATAATTAAACAAAGGCATTTCAATTTTTTGTTCGAATTATTACCTAAGGCTTGCCTAGGTGTAATAATGATGTCCTATGAGCATGATATCTATATTGATTAGGAATGCAGTAAAACAGTGATCAATTCTAAACGAACAACTTGAGATCCCATAGACATGCTTTCTAACGGTATTAATTTTAAGGCAGTGTTTGAAAACTTATTAAAGAAACGACAGATTTTGACTAATCCAATTCAGAATAAACAACGTGAATTAAACTGCTTCTCCAACTAAATTGGTTTTAAGTTCTATAGGCATGATTTCTATTATAGCTAATTTTAATTCCTATAGGCATGGTATCTAAGTATTAAAAGCTGACTTGGGACTTATAGGCATGGTTTCTAATTGTGTGAAAGTAAAACATGCATTTTAAACCAAATCAGATCCTATAGGCATGTTATCTAACAGATCGTATTTTGAATCAAAATAGACCTTATAGGCATGTTATCTACCCAATTTACCCACAATACACAACTACACACCCCTTTTCACTAATCACCCCCAATATTTGTTTACAAATTATTACAGACCAAATGATTGAATTACATAAAAAAATGCAAACATAAGAAGTTACAACCATATGAAGCCTGGTTCTGACTTCCTCTCTGAGTTATGGAATAAACCACCTCAAATGCCAATGTCATTCCAAAGCCTTTCTCATATCGTGGTCTGTTAGAGTTCCCTAAGGACCTCAAGGGATACCGGCCAGTGCTCACACCCAGATTTTGCATAATTAAACAGAGTAAGTGCAGTGTGGAAGAGCCAACCCTTATGTGTCTAGGTTTAGAGGGAGCTCAAGGGTCCCAAAGCAAGGCTCACATAAGAGGGGCAGAACCTAGATTCTAAGAGTATAGTGGAAGTGCAGAACACATAGTTTGAAAAAGAGTTTGTTTAAAATTGGACTGGCAAGTCCATTTTTGAAAGTAATTAGTGACAAAGGTGATTGAAATCAGTTGTAGTAATAAACAACACTCAAACACACAGAATCAGTAGTCACACAAAGGGGTCAAGGGACTTGGGGACACACAGACATTTGTCTATAAACACATAACCCCAGCAAGAGTCTAGTATGAACATGCACAATAATAGCTGATGCTAGCATAATCTGAAACCAGCCAGAAATAAACATATGGAAGGGATAGGGGTTTGGGACATAGAGGACCCAAAGTAGAAATACACAATTAGTCATGCATTAGGCACATTATAGACATGCTAATTGAAGGATAGAAACAGGAACAAGTAAACATGCTGATCACTTTTAAAGAAGGACAACATTTTAAGCATGTTGAGTAAAGCAGTAAACACATAGTACAACTCAACAGCATGTGCCATTAAGTTAGAAAGAGGCAGTGATTTACAACAAGGGAACACATAGGTTGAGTCTCAAAATTTAAATTAGGAACGTACCAGTTGAAGGAGCAAAGTGCAAAAAAAAAAAGGTAAGGCAATCAATGTTCCAAAGTCTAGCCTTGGCTTTCAGCCGACTAGACAAAGCAATAGCACAAGTAATAGAGAAAAGAAAGAGAGTTTGAATGTGTAAGTGTTTTTTTTAACTCAGTTGTTCGTGTCTTGTTAGTGAAAGCATTGGGGTATTTATAGTTTTGAAAATGAGTAGAGAATAAGGTAACAAATATGTTTTTAACACAAACATGGAAATAATCACAATCAGAATCAATTAACACAAGTAATCCCCTTTAATCAAGGGATTAATACTCAAATGGATACTAACAAGGTTAATTAAGGAAAGAAAATCAGTTTGAGAAAGATTAATTTCTGACCATATAGGGAATATTGAAAGTATAGGGTAAATAATTGAGTCTAAGTACAAAATATACTAAACTGGGGAAAGGATTCAGCAGGGGTACAATATCACAACAAATAAAGGAAAGGAATCAATCAATTCAAACAAACAGGTGGAATTAGGCGTTTTATAAGAAAACATTTGCAATCAGTCGTAACTTGGGGAAATCAAGATCAATCAAGAAAGAATCATGATTCTGCACTTTGACATATAAATAGGATGAACAGAAGTATCAGACATGTAGGGTCAAACATATTGACAAAAAGGGAGCAAACTAGATGAACATAAACATACATGAGTGACATGAATAGGCTAAAGGCTATTCAAAGCATGGTAATCAACAAGGTCAAGCAGTCATGGCTCACACGTAGAAACAAAATAAAGAAACTAGTCTAACAGGTAAAGAAAGTCAGAAACAAGTAAAAAACTCATAGTAGTATGTAAGAAAAACCTTTTAAGAAATTAGGGTTTCAAAACTAGTCGAGTTAAAAAAAATGGTAAGAACTCAGAATCAGATAAGTCAAACAAGGAAAAAGGATTCAAACACAAAGAACTTAATCGAACCAAGCATGCGTATAAAATAAACAAAGAGAGTTTCAGAACCCCGGATAGAACCAAAACACTTAGGGTTTCTAACACGATGAACTAGGTAGAATAAAAAAATATAAGCAAACTATTCAAACATAGTAAAAGCATAAAACAACACTGAAAACCGGAGAAGAGATATTTTAAAAGAGTTGAGAAAACCCTAATCGTTGAAAACGAAGAGTCACTTTGAAAGAAAATCGAAGAACCTTTGAGAAAACACCAAGAAGTTCGTAACACACACAGATCTAAGATAGATCTAAGAGAAAATCGAAAGACCTTAAAGGTTAGGGTTTCAGAGAACCCAGAAAAGTGAGAAAGATTTTGAAAGGTTATCGATCTAGCCGGAAAAGTCAAGGATCTGACTCGAACGACCATGGATAGAAGTTGAGCAAGTACTGGACTAGATCTCTTCAAGATCTGTCCATGGAATCACGAAAATAGGTAATCAGTAGACATAGGAGACGAGTATACATCTCAAATCGCCATGGGAGTCCATGGATTAAAGGGGATTGAAAGAGATTAGAGTGGATTTGGGTGGCGGCGACTAGGGTTTGGGTGAGGTTGTAGAGAGAATTGTAGAGGAAGGGGATTCAAGGGCGGCGAGTGGTGAAAAATAATTTTAGGGTAAGGGGTCGTTTAGGTTTATTTTAGGCAGGTGGAATGGTGGTCGTTGATTTGAATGATCAATGGCCTGGATTAAATGAGGTAGGTGGGGATCCGGGGTTGGGTAGGGTTAAAATTGGGTTAGGGTCGGGTATAATTAAAATTGGGCTGAGGGAATTGGGGCCTGGTTTGGGTTATAATTGAAATACAAATGTGGCTACGAGTTAAATAACCATTTTTCCCTTTTGATTTTATAAAAAATAGTAGATAATTTCTGAAAACAAATTGAAATCACTAAAATGATTTATAATATATAATTAACAATTTAAAAATACAGGATCCCATTTTATAAATATAAAACCCAATTAAACCTTAAAATGGCTAATATTACAATTATATGCAATTTAGTTTTAAAAATACTAAATAAAATTTTAAAATATGTAAAAATTACCTTAGCCATATTTTGAAATAAATATAAAAATTCAATATATGAATTATCAAAAATAATAATTTTGGAAATAATTATTGGGATTTTATGGATAAAAAGGGAGAAAATAAATCAATTTAAACCTTTAAAAAATTGTGGAAAAACAATAAAGCATTTAGACTTACTTATAAATGCATATATATGCTATTTTGAAGTTATTTTGCATATTGAAAATATATAGGGAAAAATTAGGTATCAACAGACAATAGCTCGAAGCAACATCCAATGGCCAAGGCTATCGACAATAATATGAGTTCGACCTCGTTCGAACTACGACGGGATCCTACTTCGACGACAGCTCAAAGCAACATCCCAATGGCTAAGGCCATCAATGATAATATGAGTTCGACCTCGTTCGAACTACAATGGGATCCTACTTCGACGACAGCTCGAAGCAACATCCCAATGGCCAAGGACATCGACGATAATATGAGTTCGACCTCGTTCGAACTACGACGGGATCCTACTTCGACAACAGCTTGAAGCAACATCCCAATGGCCAAGTCCATCGACGATAATATGAGTTCGAACTCACTCGAACTAGGATGAGATCCTACTTCGACGATAGTTCGAAGCAACATCCCAATAAGCCAAGGCCGTCATCGATAACATGGGTTCAATAAATGCAAGAAAGGACAAATCGATGAAATAAAGTTTACATTACACCAAAATATTATTTACGCTTGCCCTTACAAGCGGGCTCAAGTAAGCCCCCCCGCAAAACCCCAAAACAAAAGCAAGTACAAACAAAGACTACACATCATCCCGAGAGGGGGGGTAAGCATCTTCGTACCACGAATCCGAGGCAAGGCGGTTCGCATCATCTGAATTGATGTCATCCCTGTCAGGTGTGAGGGGGTCGTACCTGCATGTTTCACGAGCTACACGAGCTTTGGTGTGCACGACCTAGAGCTCCGCTTCAGTAGCCTTTCCCTCAGCGTGGAAAGCCTTATACACGTCAAACTGAGCCTCTGCGAGGACCCACAACTCATATAAATGATGGGGCATGACCAGATCGGCTGAGGCACAAGACGTAGAAGGCTGAGAATGTCAACTTGCATCCTCCGCCCTCAACAAGGCCATTTGTCCATTTAGCACAACCAGTTCCGCCTCCAGCTCTTTGACACGCCCTTCGAGCCCGACAACCTTACGACCAGAGGCATCCTTCTCTTCATCCAGCTCCGGCCCGCAAACACGAAGGGCATTCTCCAAAGACGCAGTTCCAGAAATAGTTGCCGCCAATTTATCAGTGCCGATGCTCAGCTCGCCCTTAAGCCCCTCTACCTCTGTTGCTTTCGCATTCAGCTTAGCGGTCAAACCGGCCACCTTTACCTACAAGTCGACATTTTCGACCATCACCCCCTACTCAACTCGAGCTCGTCATCCTTCGCTTTGAGGGAAGCCTCGAGTTCGCTATTACGAGCGATAGTTTTCATGAGCTCCTTATCCCGCTCCCTCAACTCTTCAATCTTACGCTCCAATTAGTCCTCCCGCTGTTTGAGCCCCTCGCGACACAACTAGAACTCAGGGTCCTGATAATAAATGTCGGCCATCGCCCGATGCTTAGCACGATACTGCTGATATTTGGACGACATCTTCTCATAAAGGCCCATCCTTCTCCTCTCTCGATGCTCTCTCTCAACCTCCATGACGATGGTCTGAAAAAAAAAAGAGAATGGGAGAAGTTAGAAACAAGATATAGAACGACGATCACCGCACAAACCTAACGACGAAAAAGGAAGAAAAGGCACCTACCTACAGGGCCATACCGGTGACCTTCTGTGACAACTCCATGTCGCTCATCGCCCTAAGCATCTCGCTTTCAGGAGCGGCACATAGAGGAGCTAGGGCAGACGCCACTTGCTCGTTGTTCAGCAGCAAGTTGTAGTTTCCCGGGACGACTACATGACAGTCAGATCCGTCCATCCTAACCTCCATATGAGTATGGCGACCCACGAACTCATTAACATCCTCTCGTTTGACATCCGAACCTGAACCATCACCCTCAACACGACGTCCTCCACCTGGGGAGACCTCCCCGATAAAATGGCGTCGGCCATGAATACGGGCACATGGGCTGTCCGTGACGCCTTGCTTCTATCAGCGTCTGTGGCACGCCCTTCCCAAGCTCTAGCCTCCTACTTTTTCTCGACAATGGCTCATCCCCTTAGAGGATTCGTCCAAAGGGTGTGAGGCCGGCACCGAAGAAACCTTTTCCTTCATGGCCACAACTCGAGACAAATCTTCCAATTGAATAGGTTGAGGACGACCTTCTCGAATAGACTCACTCAAAACAAATTGCGTATTTACAGTAGCAACGGCTTGTTGAAAGGCAGGGACTGGCGCCCTTTGCGTGGAAGCCCCTCGACCTGTCATCACAAAGGGTCGTATTATTAAATAAGGTCGCACGACTAACGAAGTAGAAAGAAAGACATTTACCAAAGGGGACTTTAGGGCTGTAATGCTTCATGAAGGCGGTCCAATCTCGAGTTTCTACTGTATGAGGCAATAGACGGGCTACCCAATCCCTGATATCCGCAATAGGGCGAGGCAGACATCCCATAGCTGCAAACAGGATGCGAATAAACTTTATAGTGAACACATAAGAAAGGAGAGTAAAAACAAGTGGCAACACTTACGAGCCTCATTCCACCGCTCTGGGAATCTGGCGGAGTCAGAAACGACATGTTCGGTTTTGACAAAGAAGTACTTGTGCCAAAACTTGTGACTTGCCCGGTCATCAGTCCCGACCACCAGCCCCTTCGTACCGTGGGGTCCAAGTGCACCATGGTGCCTTTGTGAAAGCCGAGCGTGAATAGGTGAAAAAGGTGGTGGATAGAAATGCTACACTCTACCAATTCTGCATACTTGGTCAGCAGCAAAAGTACCTTGAACGTATATGGCGAAAGCTGTGCTGGACAAACTTGGTAGAACCTACAGAACTCTTCTGCTAAAGGGAAGAGAGGAAGAGTATAACTGATCATAAAAGGGTACTCATCAAAAGAGCAATACCCAGGTCTGTGAACATCCACGTAATCTCCCCCGCTAGAACCATTTCTACACGAGCAGAAATGTCGTACTTTACACGAAGAGCATCGATATAAACTTGCTCCGTCTCAGAAAATATGGGGTTTGGGGTAGGAGGGGGATCTTTGAGGAAGTCAATATGGGATGAGGGATGTCTCGGTAGTAACTCCCCCACCATAGGAGGGCCGTCACCCTCTTCTACCACCATATCTTCGTTGCTAGAAGGGGGTGCCATGTACAACGGAGGGGCTTCAGGAAACTTTTCACGAGAACGACGAGACCTCGGCATAATATCGATCGAAGGAATACCAATGCAAAAGGAATAAGGAAGAAGAAGCTTCAACTAAATGACGTAAGAGTAAATAGAAGGATGTGAGAGCAAATGAAGAAGAGTTAAAGAAGTTATCAAGAGTGAAATGGCTAAAAAATTTCGGAAAAACAAATCCTTCACCTATTTATAGGGTTGGGTGGTGCCAGAATCGAGGAGGCAGGTAACAAAGCAGCACAAGAATCAAAGCATCAAGCCATCAATTCCTGTCTCGAAAACCTGCATGATGATGATACACGTGAAGCTGGCATCATTTTCCGGTAAAGCGTATCACTCGATGTCTTGCTGAACATGCTGACCGTCCCTCGTTGACCATGTCGTAACATTTTAACGGATCAAATTTCTCCATAAGAACGCATGAAGTCCACTCATCGAGGACTCACCCGGTTGCAACCCCGACAAGCGGAGGGACTAACTGTATGGGTCCAAATTTGACCGACCACGACCTATGACGAGTACGGCAAACAACAGGGCCTCTTTTGAATCGACATCCTGAGGTAGATGACCTTAAGGCAAAGAGGAGACTACACGACCCTTGTAATAGTGTGAGCCCGTTAGGGGATATTGGGAATATTCCGCAGAAAATTCCTTGTATTTTGTTTTTTACTATGTAGAGGGTTTTCTTTCTTAGTATAAAAGGGGGACAATAATCTTGCAAGAGGGCATCTATACCCGGGGGAGATTACTATTCTTGAATGAAAAGAAACTTAACGACCATCTTCTCTTTATATGTTATCTTCTCTAGAGATATTCAACTAAGATTTACCCTTTTATCTTTGATTGATTTGTCCAAAAAAGTTCTAATATCTTTTGAGTCAAATAGTGGCAAGCGGGTTCAAATGAACCCGCTTCATCAAAAAATAATACTGTGTATATGTATAAATTACGATTAAAGCTACATAAATTTTGTATAAATATTTTATTTGAACCCACGTGATAACTATTATTTTACGACTAAAGTTATATACTTCTAAGATTAAACCTCCTTGCACAAAATCCTGATCCGCCACTGCTGAGCAGTGAGCAAGCTCCAAAGGCCGTTTACTAATATCATCGTATGGGCATTTGACGCCCCAAGTAAGAGGCAATTTGTGGTTTGTGGACTTTGGACAAAGTAGTGGACCAGCTATTTCACTTCCTTATCACTACCCTAGGATGCTTATTCTTTTACTTTTTATTTTCTATTACAATATTTTTATTTTTTTATTTACTTCCACCCAATATTGCTTCTTTTTTTATATGGTGTTACCTAGAGTATCCCAGAAAGAAATTGTTGACGCACAAAGTGACAGTCGAGTTCGACATGCTTTGTGCGTTCATGGAAAATAGGGTTACGGACAATATGGATGGTTGTTTTGCTATATGAGTGAAGAGGGATTGGAAGAGTAATGGGAGTGGAAAGGTCATCAAAAAGGTGTACAAGCCAGGTTAGCTCGGCAGTCACTCACCTCATGTAACGGTACTCTACTTCAACAGTATAAAGAGAGATGGAGACTTGTTTCTTTGATTTCCAAGAAATCGGAGAACCTCCTAAAGTAATGCAGAAACCACTCATCTATCTTCGAGTATCTTTGCAAGAAGTCCAGTCGGTGTCACAAAAGGCAAGTAGGGAAAATTTTGATTTAGAAAATAACAAAATTCCTTGGTCAGGATCACCACTTAAGTATTTCAGTACCCTTAATGCTGAAAAGAAATGTGACAAGCAGGGCCATTGCATATACTGACTCAAAGTGAGAACAACAAAAGAGAGATCTGGCCGTGTGTTGGTGTCACGACCCTAAACACGTACACGGTCGTGATGACACCTCTCGTGAAGACAAGGCCAGCCAATTAAACCCAATTCACTTTTTAAATAGTTAAACAACATAAAAGCAGTATAAAACATGATTTAGCAATACTAAGTAGTGGATAATATCAATAAAGTGCAGAAGTAAAACCCGACACAGCTCTAACTGGGTGTCACAAGTCACGAGCATCTAACAACACTAAGTCCTCAAATGTAACTACAAATTTTAAATACTGAACTAAAGACATAAAGGAAAGAGATAGGGAGGAGCTCCGGGCTGCGAACACCAACAACTACCTAAAGACTCCTCGAAGATCCGCCTGAAGCTGGAATGAATCAGAACTCGGGAGCGGAACCAGCTATGCCTAAATCTGCACACAGGGTGCAGGGAGTAAAGTGAGTACTCCAACTCAGTGAGTAACAAATGTAAATAATGATTGAAAGTAAGAAAATACGTAAGGCACAAGACATTCTATAATGAAGTAGTAAAATAATTTAAAAATAGTAAATCAGTGAAAAGTCAAGTAAAATCCTCTTTCAACAAGTAAACAAGTAATTGACAGGTAGTTAAGGTAAAGCAAACAAATAGAAGTTCGCCCCTCGGGCACAATATCAACGGATCCGCCCCTCGGGCAACATCTCAGAACAATACCAGCCCTTCGGGCTCAATCTCACATCACAATGGGTACCCGCGCTCACTGGGGGTGTACAGACTCTTGGAGGGGCTCCTTACGGCCCAAGCACAATAACAAGCCATCTCGTGGCATCAAAACTAGGCCCTCGGCCTCATATCAATCAAGCCACCTCGTGGCGTACATATCTCAGGCCCTCAGCCTCATAATCAGTATCAAATGTTTCTTCACAACATAGGCCCTCGGCCTTACTCAGTCAAAAATCTCACAAGCCCCTCGGGTAATAGTAAAACAGTATTTCTCAGCCCAAACATCATGTAAAATATCATTTAAGTATTAAAACTGAGTAAACAAGGCTGAGTATGAAAACAATGGAAAATAACATGAGTGAGTTCAAGTATAGAGTCAAAACAGTAAGGAAATATCAGTAAAAATCCCTGAAGGGTCCAAATAGTTGGCACGAAGCCCAAGTATGGCATTCAACCCAAATAATGATGATAGCAAATAGATTTCAGTCAAATACGCGGTAAAATAATCATTTGGGATGGACTAAGTCACAATCCCCAACAATGCACGACACCCCACGCTCGTCATCAAGCGTGTGCCTCACCTCAATATAGCACTACGATGTGCAATCCGGGGTTTTAAACCCTCAGAACATCATTTACAATCATTACTCACCTCGAACCGGCTAAATCTCTAGCTCACGATGCCTTTGCCCCTCGAATCAGCCTCCATTCACATCGAATCTATCCAAAATCAGAACGAGAAAGTCAAAATATGCTAAGGGAACGAAGCCAAGCGAAAACAATCAATAAAGGGCACAAATCCCAAAATTACCAAAACCCGACCCCAGGGACCACATCTCGAAATTCGATAATTTTTACATCAATAGGTTCTTTATCTCCCCACGAGTTTATACATATCAAAAGTTCTCAAATCAGACCCCAAATGGTCCTTCAAATCCACAATTAAAGGTCTAAGTTTTCAAGCCCTAGTTTCCCCAATTTTAACCTTTGATTCTATAATTTCTAGCTCTAATCCATGAAATAATAGCATAGGAACGAGTTTTAGGTCCGAATTCCTTACCTCAATGAAGTTCTCTTGAAATCTCTCTCTCAAATCACCCAAAAAGCTCCCAAGCCGAAGTCAAAAATGGTGAAATAACTCAAATTCGCGAAATAAAATAACTTATATGTTCTGCCCAGGCCTTTCCACATCTACGGTCCTTCAACCGCATCTTTAG
This sequence comes from Nicotiana sylvestris, assembly GCF_000393655.2. Lineage (NCBI taxonomy): Eukaryota > Viridiplantae > Streptophyta > Magnoliopsida > Solanales > Solanaceae > Nicotiana > Nicotiana sylvestris. The sequence goes on from NC_091065.1 coordinate 173,440,960, forward strand.
TACCGCATTTGCGGTCATTATTCCGCTTCTGCGGAAATTACGTAACCGGCCACATCCGCACCTGCGATCATCCGTCCGCATTTGCGATCCTCTTAGCCGCTTTTGTGGTCCCTGACAAATCCCCATAATCCGCTTCTGCGGCCACTCTCTCGCACATGCGGTGCCGCACCTGCGGTCCCCAAACCACATGTGCGAAAACACCAGAAGCAGCAATTTCAGCAACTGCAATAACATCTCAACTTCTCCGTTAACCACCCGAAACCACCCCGTGGCCCCCGGGACCTCAACTAAAAGCACAATATATCCCAATACCTTATTCAAACTTGTTCCAATCATCAAAACACCTCAAACAACATTAAATCACCCAAAACACATCGGATTCAAGCCAAACTTTCTAAAATCTTCCAAATTACGCTTTCGATAAAAAAACCAACCAAAACACGTGCGAATGACCTAAAATTTTGCACACACATCCTAAATGACACAACGGAACTACTGCAACTCTCAGAATTCCATTCCAACTCCTATATCAAAATATCTCCTATCAACCGGAAATCGCCAAAATATCCACTTCGCAAATTCAAGCCTAAATCTACTACGAACGTCCAAAATTCATTCCGATCATGCTCCTAAGCCACAAATCACCTCCCAAAGCTAGCTGAACCATCGAAACTCACATCCAAGTCCTCTAATACATAAGTCAACATCCGGTTAACTTTTCCAACTTAAACTCACTCTAAAGAGATTAAGTATCCTTTCCGGATTCGATCCGACCAACTCGATCACATATAGAACCGATAGATAAAATAATAAGAAGTAGAAATGGGGAAAATGGAGCGGTAATTCATGAGACAACTGGCCGGGTCGTCACAGTTGGTGAGGTAATTTAGCTTCCCAAATAAGTATCGATATAGAGTAGGATTGTCCATGAAAGGTCCATCTTCTGCTTGAAGTTTAGAACATGGATAGAGGAGAAGTTGCATGAGGCAAGTGATATACATCAAACTCTTTGAGCATATCCAAGGTAAACTTTCGTTGACTGACAATGAAACCATTATTTTCTTGCAAAATTTCAAGTCTAAGGAAGTAGTGTATGTCTCCTAGGTTCTTAACCTTGAATTCAGAGTTGAGAAGTTTTTGATGCTTTGAATTTGTTGTAAATCATCCCCTGTCAATAGTATATCATCGACATTAACATCTAGAATAGAAATCAAACCTCCTGTTTGCTTGAAAAACAGATAATAATCATTTAATGATGATAAATAACCTCTAAAACTTAATGCCACTGTAAGCCAAGCATACCACTACCGGGAAGCTTGCTTTAAACCATATAGAGACTTTCTCAAAAGGCAAACATGTGTAGGACTAGGTGGTGTCAGTCCTGCTAGAAATTTTATGTACACTTCCTCTTGTAGGTTACCATATAAAAATGTATTATTTACATCCAATTGAGACACATTCCAACCTCTTTTAGATGCAATGGTAAGAATACATCTTATAGTTGTAATTTTGACCACTGGTTAAAATGTTTCACTGTAGTCTATTCCTTCGCTTTGGATATCCCCCTTACTACAAGTCTTGCCTTTAGTCTCTCAATGGTTCCATCAGATAAATGCTTCACCTTATAAACCCACTTGCAAGGTAATGCTTTCTTCCCTTTAAGTAACTCAACCGCTTCCCAAGTGTGGTTGTCTTGTAGAGCTTGAATTTTTTATTCCACGACTTTCCTCCAACTTGGATGTTGAGAAGCTTGTGCATAACTACTAGGCTCAATTAATGTAGATAAGGACTGGATGAGGTGTTGATTATTGATGGTTAGAGATGAAAATAAGTAAGCACTAGGCCTACTTGGTTGAGAAAAACATGCCTTGTCCAAATCGGCAAACATAATGCTATTGCACACATAGTCCTTGAGATAGACTGGTTGTTGTGTAATTCTACCAGACTTCCTTGGTGGAGCACCTTCTCTAGGTGCAGAAACAAGGGAGCTGATTAGGTTGTTTGAAGAAGTAGAGTAGGGAACATGAGAAACAGGCTCATGAGAGGTAGATATGGTGTAGGGAACAGAGGAAGTAGGCTGAAGAGTAGGTAATTGTAGTGAGATTGAATTGGGATAATCCATACCTGCTAAACCTGGTGTATCTATTTGTATAGGTGGAGGGTAGATGGATTCTAAAGAAAGAGGGAAATTTGAAAAGATAGGGTTGTTGGTAGGAGTAACTTTGGCAAAGTGAAAGTATGATTCAAAGAATTTGACATCTCTGAAAATAAAATCCTCTTAGTTTCAAGTTCCAATAGTTTGTATCTTTTTTTATTCAAAGGATATCCAATTAACACACATGTTGTTTCTCTTTCATCAAACTTGCTTCTTCTTTGTGTCAAAGTAGAAGCATAGCATAGGCACCCAAAGTTCCTCAAATGTTCATATTGAGGTTTTTATTAAAAAGGTACCTCAAATGGAGTCTTACCTTGCAGTACTCTAGAAGGCAGTCTATTTATGATATGTGTTACAGTTAGATTAGACTCTCCCCAATATGATATATGTAGGCTGGATCGAAACATTAATCCCCTTGCTACTTTTAAAAGATGTATGTGCTTCCTCTCAATAATTTTATTTTGTTGAGGAGTACCAACACAAGATAGTTGATTATGATCCCTTCTGAAGCATGAAAAGCTGTTTCTTGTGTCCCCTTTCTCAATTCCAAAGCATTGTCATATCTTATCATCTTAACCTTTACATTGAATTGTCTTTCTACCATAGACAAGAAACTTTTACGCATAGGAAAAGCATTACTTTTAGCACTCAATAAGAATGTCCAGTTTTCTCTACTGTAGTCATCAACAATAGTGAGGAAATATTTAAAACCATTATAAGTGCTAGATTTATAAGGTCCCCAAGTGTCAACATGTATAAGATCAAAAACATGCTTGGATTTTATACTATTGATGGAAAAAGGTTTTCTAGTCTGTTTAGCCTTAGGACAAATATTACAAATAAAATTAGAATTGGAACCACAATGAAGGAACTGTAAATGTTTCATTGCTGAAATTGGAACATGACCCAACCTTACATGCCAAAGCTTTACATCAGGTATCACATTAACATGTATTGGATTCGAATCAAAAATAGACTTTGAAATGGAATTTCTTTCTTTTGGAAATGGAATTACATCATTACTAAGCATACTTCTAGACTTAAAACTAGTGGGTTCTAATAAGTATAGACCTTCTCCAACTTCACCAAAAACTTGAGGACTCCTCATTGAAAAGCCTCGCAATAGACACCCACTAGAATGTAAGTAGGACATCATACTTGAATTGAACACAGAACTTATGAACAAATAGAAAATTGTATTTAAAATCTGGCACATGAAGCACATTAGTTAAGACACGACCTGGCAGAATGGAGATATTCCCTATATGAGTAATACTTACCTTGAAATAATAAGGTAAACTGATGTTCAAAGGTACATGGATTGGAATTAGAAACAAGAAAGAATTAGGATCAAAGCACATATGTTCTGATGCTCCAGAATCAATTATCCAAGTATCTAATTTCAAAATAGTAAACACTGATCCGAAGTATTTTAGAATATATCAGCAACTGTATTAACATTAATTCTTGAGCTTCCTATTTGTGCTGATTTTGCTTGCTTATATATCTCCGTCATTTCTGCAATTTGTTCTTTGCTAAATTATTGGACAAAATTGCTGATGTTGTTCTCATTGTTCTGTCTTGTTGCAATTTCTTCCTCATGTGTTGTTACCACATTTGCCTTGACATGGTTCTGTCTGTAATAATCCTCTTGTGTATGTCCTATTTTTCCACAATAGGTACAAGAAAGATTGAAATTATATTTCTTCTCCCCTGTGGCCTTGCAACCTTTTAAGCTGAATTATTGAACTTTTGAGCAGTTATTGTCCCTCTTGGGGTCTGATTTCTGAATCTCTGATTATTCCTTCCTTGTCATGCTGCCATGAAAGCTACAAAGTCAGCTAAAATTTGTGAATTTGGTTGTTTTCCTTTTCCTTCCTTTTCCTTGTGCATACATATCATTCAACCCCATCAAAAAATGAATCAATCTTTGATCCTTCAAAGACTTAGTTAACTTTGTTTTCCCCTCACATACAAAGACACATGAACAAGATATGATTACATTTAATGCATCTAATTTATCCCACAACTGCTTAAGTTTAGTGAAGTATCCAACAATGTTACTATTACTTTGTATTAAACCTGATAACTCCTTTTGCAGGTGGTAAGTTTGGCACCATTTGATTTGCCAAATCTCTGATCCAAGATGTCCCAGAGTTCCTTAGTTACCTTTGAGTATATGACACTGTCAGCAATGTCTTTTGACAATGAATTTAGGATCCAAGATAAAACCATGTCGTTGACACAACTCCACTGCTCGTATTCAACATGGTTGAGATCAGGAGATTTGCAAGCTCCATTGATGAATCCAAACTTCTTCTTGGCTGACAAAGATAGAAGAATAGATCTCTTCCATCTTGGATAACCTCTTCCATCAAACACAGTGTTGACTAGAGTCATACCAGGTGAATCAGAGTTATTGAGGTGATAGGAATGATTAATGTCATATCTGATTGCCTTAGTAGTATTGCTGATTTCTGCAACTGTGGTTTCATCATAACCAACCATCTTTCTTCACTGGGAGCTGAAGAATGAATTTGATTGTGGATAATCACTATTGGATCGAGCTTAAAGCTCTGATACCATGAAAGAAACTGAAGATGATAGGCTGTAGTATTGGAAAATTTTCTCTATATTCATTCAACTGTTTGTACATGTATATACATACACTTGAGAATTGAATAAAAGAATAGAAAAACAAAAATACTAATAACACTTTTCCTATTCTAACTTGTCTAACTATAACAGCAAAATTCTATCCTAACTACTAATATTCCCTCACGTGCTATTCACATGAGGAAATAAGCTTCTAGCATTAAAATGAATCAATGGTGCAGATTTAATCCATCATGGGTTTGATGTGTAGCTATGATTCATTGTGAATAACCAGCTTCAAATAATAAAATAGCTGACACACATCCTAGGTTATATCGAAGATAAACCTATTTTGGTCAGTCTTCATCTTCCCTCTCTTATCTCTTCTGTTCATACCCCATATCTCCATTGATGACCAAATTAAGCTGGGGTTTTGACTTTCTAGCTGCTCAAAACTAATTATAATTATATATAGTTAAACAATCTTTAAGAAAAATATCAGCCACTGCCCAAAATAATACTAGTAATAATGAGTATATTGGGATCTGACATGCACTAACTCAATATTTTAAATCTATTGCTGCATTTGGGTGATTTGAAATAATTATCACGTGAGTCATCTATCCCATCACGTGAGCCGTATTTACCCAGTACTTGCATTAGATTCCATCTAGTATGAATTGAGAAAGTACTTTTAAGGGATTTTTTCATTCCTATACACCATTGAAAACTTTATTGCCCTAAATATTCATGTTTAGTAAATTACTCTACGTATACAAGTCTTGTTTATAAAATATATACATTCCACCTTAAAAGACTCTCAATCCATTATTAGTGCTTTCAATTAAGGGATTTAGTTACACCATTTTCCTTTTTTTTCTCCTTTCTCCCCTCTTCTCTCCAGATTCTGTCTTTCTCCACCTTCTAACTCTGTCGGTGAGTTACAGTTTGATCAATTCTCTAAGAATACTATCATTAGGCTCTAATTAAACCTTTTCTTTTGAAAAGTGAATTAATTAGTTCAGAATCTAATTCCAAATGCAAGTTCCCCTATATCTAATTAATACCCATCCCACTCTCTAGGTCCTATGTACAAGCCAATGAGTAAGGAAATTAGGCTTTACGTTGATATTTGAAAGAAGTAATCCGTCCCACAGTGCTACTTTCTTTGATGCCAATAATTTTTTGGTATCACACTATTGATTTGATACACATGCGAAATTAAATTTTGATGTCTATCTCTTCAAAATATCACGTGTATCAAGAACCGACTCACAGATAAGTGATACATATACCAAAAGTAAAACTATTGGTAGGACATGAAATGTAATAATGAATCAAACTCTTGTGGATTATTCATTATACATGGTTATCATACAATTCATAAAATTAAAATGTAAAATACTGAGGTTGGCATACAATTTATCTACAACTTATGTGATGACCCAAAAGGTTATCACTTGCTTTTAAATTAAATTTTGTGTTTCGAAGGCCTTGAAAACCTCATTTAGCATCACCACGATTTGCGTGCGCAGTTCGGACGCGTAGCCGAAAAGCTTAAATATGAAAATATGTGAAAAGTGCTAAAAATTAGCTATAAAATAAGTTAATTTGACTTCGGTCAACGTTTTGGGTAAACGGATCCGGACCCGTAATTTGACGGTCCCGGAGGGTCCATAGGAAAATATGAGACTTGGGCATGTGCCTGGAATCGGATTTCGAGGTCCCAAGCCCGAGAAATAAATTTTTAAAGAAAATTATTTTCTGAAACTGTTTAAAGAAATTTGAAATGAAATTTGATTATAACATGACGGTATCGGGCCCGTATTTTGGTTCCGGTGCCTGGTACAAGTCTTATATATGGTTTAAGATGTTTTTATGGAATTTGGTGAAAAACGAATGTCATTTGACGTGATTCAGACCTAAATTGCTAAAGTTGACGTTTTAAGAAGTTTGAGAATTTTTTTTGATTTTGAGGTTTAGTTCATTGTTATTGAGGTTGTTTTGGCGATTTGATCTCATGGATAAGTTCGTATGATGTTATTGAGTTAATACGTATGTTTGGTTAGGAGCCCCGAGGGCTCGGGTGTGTTTCGGAAAGTTTGGACTTAAGTAAATTTGCAGAAAACAGCTGATCTGGTGTACCGATGCTTTCTTCTTCGCGTTTGCGGGATGGCCCTCGCGAACGCGATGTGTTAATTATGCTGACGGAATTTCCTTCTACACGAACGCGTAAACCAGGTCGCGAACATGGGCCTGGTATCACGAACGCGAAGGCTTACAGCCTGGGCTGGGGAGGGTCACCACATTATGCATCGCGAACGCGGCCACTGGGCCGCGAACGCGTAGGCTTGAGGAGCCCAAGCTCCGCTAACGCAAGCCGTCTTCCGCGAACACGAAGGTCTGTCTGACCTAACTCATCGCGAACGCGATGGGCTTATCATGAACGCGATGAACAAATCCGCCCAGTTATTTTTAAGTCACAAAAACAGAACACTTACGGGATTTTCATAAATTTTCAGAAACTTCATCTTCTCCACACCTCTTGGGCTATTTTTGAAGAACTCCTTAACCATAACCTCTTGAGTAAGTAATATTTAACTTGTTTCCTTCCATTTTTATCAATACCCGCTAGATTTCTAGGACTAAAACATGAAATTAATGGTAGAAAATTAGGGATTTGGGTAGAGTGCTTTTTGATTATTTGGGAATTTGACCTCGTTTTGGGGTCGTATTTCAAAATAAATTATATATTCGGGCTTGTGGGTGAAGGGGTGATCGTATTTTGGTCCGAACCTCAGGTTTTGAACAAGCGACCCCGGGGTCGATTTTTGGATTTTTGGGAAGAATGAATGGAAAGCTATAATTAGGCATTGGAATTGGATTGTTTAGTATTTATTGATGTTATGAAGTCGAATATGTCTAGATACCGTTGATTTGGAGCCGAATTCGAAAGGAAAAACGGTGTTTGAGGCTTGAGTTGGTCGTGAAAGTTCGAGGTAAGTGTTTGGTCTAACCTTAGCTTGAGGAATTAGGAGTTGTGTCCTATTTGCTAATTTCTTCTTGTTGAGTACGACATATAGGCATGGTGATGAGTATCTATACGTTGGTGTTGAGCATGACCGTGAGTCTTAAATTGATATTTGTTGTGTTCTTAAATGATTCTACGGATGCTTAATTGGTGATTCCCGATATTGAGCAAGGATTTAGTTTGTTTTCGCGGAAATTACTGATGATTTAGTATGGGTGTTAACTGAGATGAGTAGGAGTTGAGTTAAGATTGGTTATAGCTGATTCTCCCTTGCCGGGACGTATATATACTTTCACTGTTGAATTCCCTTGCCGGGATAGTGTAGTTTATTGTTGATCCCTTGCCGGGACTCGTGGTACGGTTGAGTTTAAGGTATATAATTATATTGGATCGGGTTGCACGCCGCAACAATGTTATATATATTGGATCAGGTTGCACGCCGCAACAATGCTATATATATTAGATCGGGTTGCACGCCGTAACAATGCTATATATATTGGACCGGGTTGCACACCGCAACAAAGTTATATATAGTGGATCGAGTTGCACGCCGCAACAATGTTATATATATTGGATCAGGTTGCACGCCGCAACTATGTTAGATATATATTGGATCGGGTTGCGCGCCGCAACAGTGTTATTATTTCTTGTTATAGATTTTGAGCTGTTTCTATCATATTTCTCTTTATTTCTGCTAGATTTGATATGTTCCCCGAAGCATGTACCCCCTCACATTTAAATTGATTATTCCTGTTTATTTTCCACCATATATTATGTAATTGCACAGGTTTATCTGGAGTCTGGTCCTAGCCTCGTCACTACCTCGCCGGGGTTAGGCCAGAAACTTACCAGCACATGGGGTCGGTTGTGCTGATACTACACTCTGCACTCTGTGCAGATACTGGAGCAACACTGGGATAGTTGCACTTGAGGAGCCAGCCTTCAGTACACAGAGATCCCAAGGTAGTCCTGCAGGCGTCCGCAGGCCCGACATCTCTTCTATCTACTTATATGTTCTGTTTTCATTTGTATCTGAGACAGACTGTATTTCTTTTCTTCAGACATCTGTATGCAGTATTCATAGACAGTCCATGAATATTGTGACACTGATTTCTGGGTAGAGACGTATGTTGGTATTTTCGTACTGATTTTGGTATTATATTAGTCTAAGTCTTCCGCATATTTTTGTCTTCCGCTATTATTTAAATGTTGATCACCTGTTATTACAAATTGTTAAAAAGGACTAAAATGAAGGAGTTAAGATTTCTAAATTTTGTGGCTTGCCTAACTTCCACGAGTAGGCGCCATCACGACTCCCGAGGGTGAGAAATCTGGGTTGTGAAAAGTTGGTATCAGAGCTCTAGGTTACATAAGTCTCATAATTCACGAACAAGCTTAGTAGAGTCTGAGGGATCGGTACAGAGATGTCTGTATTTATCCCCAGAGGCTACAGAGTTTGGAAAAACTTCACATTTGTTCTTTCATGTCGCGTGGTTCTGTTTCTCAATGCTAATTTAATTTCTACTCTATTCTTTCATAGATGGCGAGAACAGGTGCTTCCTCATCCACCGCTCAGCAACCCGAGCCCCCAGCAGCAGCTCCTATAAGGGGCAGAGGGCAAGGCCGAGGCCGTGCTAGAGGTCGAGGTAGGGGAAGAGCTCATCCCCGACCAGCAGCACCAGTGGCGGAGCCTCAGGTTGAATATGATGATGAGGTTCCGGCCCCAGCAGTCCCGGTGGGCCCAGATCAGGTCCTAGAGGGGTTTATTGCCACCCCAGTTCTTCAGGATGCTCTGGTCCGACTAGTGGGCCTTATGGAGAGTGTCACCCGGGCAGGCTTGCTTCTTGTAGCACCAACCGTCTCTTAGGCTAAAGAAGATCAAGAAAAGACCACTTTCATCACTTATCGAGGAACGTACTGCTATAAGGTGATGTCGTTAGGACTTAAGAATGTAGGGGCCCGTATCAAAGGTTAGTCTCCAAAATGTTCAAAGAACAACTCGGCAAGACAATGGAGGTTTACACCGACGACATGCTAGTGAAGTCGACAAAGAAAGAAGATCACATTGGCCATCTGAAGGAAGCCTTCGAGATATTGAGGCAATACGGGATGAAATTGAATCCCGAAAAGTGCGCCTTCGACGTAACTTCTGGAAAGTTCCTTGGTTTCCTAGTGTCACAAAGGGGAATCGAGGTCAACTCGGATCAAATCAGGGCCACCAATGCAATACCGAAGATACTGACCAGCAAAAAGCAAGTGCAAAAACTAACAGGGCGAATAGCCACCCTATCAAGGTTTATTTCATGATCCTCGGATAGATGCCACAAATTCTTCAATGTGCTAAGGAAAGACTGTGAGCACGTGATTTTTGCCCTATATGAATTACTCCCACAAATTCAAAACAAAATAATTTTTTCCATTACTTGCAATTTTGTGGATTTTTGTAGCATTTTCTGTCAATTGTTTGCATTTGTCTGTGCATGTTTATTTTTGTTTAAATACAAAAAAAAATATAGCATCTGCATTTAGAATTTAATTTTACATTTTTTAGATTAATTAAGTAAATTGTTGTTTTACAAAAATGAAAAATAAAAAAAATAATGTATTTTGCATTTTTAGTGTTTAATGTCGATTTTTTGTGATTTTCTTTTTATTTGGTATTTAATTAGTTGTGGTAATTTTTATTAAGCTAATTTAGTAGAATAATTTGGTTTAGGGATTAATTAAGGTTTATTTTTAATTTTTTAGAAAAAATACTTTTGAAATAAAAAGAAAAGGAAAAGAATGAAAGGAATTAAAGTTTTGGGCCAATTCAATTAGAATTCTCCAAAGCCCAATCGATTTTCGTCCAAACCACGCCTATTACCCATCCAAACTGGCCCAAATCCGTTCCTCATACCCGGTCCGCCCCACCTTCAGCAAAACGACATCGTTTTATGAGGGGTTAATCATAGCTGTTTGATCTCATTAATCCAACGGCTCCAGTTAATTCCTCATTTTTATAATACCCAAACCCCTCAGACCCCTCCCCCTTTGCATCGTCTCTCTCTCACACCCCTCTCTCTCTCAGAGACCAACCCTCAAACCCTAGCGCCACCACCATTCCCACCGCCTTAGGGTGGCGGCACCACCTCCGTTCACCACCAAAATAACACACTAGAACCCCCTCGTTCCCCTCTTTCCAAATCCATGACTCTTTTCCCTGGAATATTCCCCGAACTCGTCGAATTTTAGATCGAAGATAAGACCTAAAAATGTCAAAACTCCAGAATCGGTAGATTTGGTGATGATTAAGACCAAAACGGACCTCGGTCATGTGTTTTCATCTGAGAACACGTGATTGAGACCTCTTTCGGTCGAAATCGAGAGTTTGAAGAAGAAATTCAAAGCTGGCCGTCCTTGCTAGGTATTCTTATTCATTTAACTGGTCTTGCATGATTTTTTTTCATTTTTTTGATTTCATTTTAGTCTATCTGTATTTCTTCTCTTCATTATAGGCTCACCTATCAGTCTGTCCGTGCTGCATGATTAGCTTAATAGCATTATTAGGTTCTATTATTTAGTTCATCATCATCTGGTCCTTCGCCCCTATTTCTTTGTAAAAGGTTCTTGTTTTTTTATTATTAGTTTAAATTCTCAGTTCAATTAGTTCTTAAAATTCTGGGTTTCTGTTTTGTTTGAATTGGATTTCTAAAAAAAAAATTCAAAAGCCCAAGAGGAGAATCAATGGGGATTACAGACTTATGGGCTCTGAATTGGGTCAATTTGACCCATTTTTGGTTTTGGTTTCAGAGGTAGTTTGAAAATTGTTTAATAAAAAAGGGGTATTCACCTACTTAAGAAGCTTCTAATAGTGGTAGGGTTAGAAGTGCACTAAAAGATTTAGTGGAGTTAATTAAAAATGGGGAAATGGGATTGGTAATGGGGAAGGCACTAGAATTAGTGCCTATTTATAGGCTGAATACTGAAGAATATAGAGAGATAGAAAGATAGAAATTACAAAGAGATAGAGAATAGGGGAAGAGCTGAAAATACAAGAAAATCATAGCGGCTAAACATCAGTGAAAATACTGTTACATTGGGTCTTATCTGTGGATTTCTTAATTTTCCAGCTTCTAAGAACAAATTCGAATCTAAATAAAGCTGAAATGGTTTAAGGATAGTGGTCAAAAGGGTCTGATTTGAAGCTCTAGTCGATTGGGTTTAAAGCTTGGTTTTAAAGTTCTTTTTCCTCTTGGTTATCTCTGCTTTGTGTTATTGACTGCTACTGCTACTGCTGAATTCCTTACCCTTGTATTTGTTCTTTCAATATCCAGGTACTTCTTATATCCTGAATCGCATGTGAAGTGCAAATATATGTTCAACATGGAAGACTAATGATAAATGTTGAAATTCAGCTTTTGTCCTTCAAAAATCTTGTGATTTCTATGTAGTTTATGCCTTCTTTACATGTTTTGGTTGTTCATTTATATTTCTGGTTTGAATCTCATTTATAAGATAGCCCGGTGTCATAATTTAGCAAGTTTGGGTTTGTAAGTTAGCTGGAGTTCGTTTGTTTGGATGGGAGTATAATGTTTAAATCTCTTGTAGTATAGTTGACTTGTTCACCCTTCTGATTATGGAAACTACAACGCTAAAGTTAAATCTTATCTCTGTTTCAAGCTACAATCTTCATTTTCTGTTGTATAACTTTCATTGCTATTGAGATATGGATAGAATTAGGGACCAATCTATGGGCTGTAGGGTAGTGTTGTGTTGATTTTCAAGCAATGAGGCCTACTGTTGTGTTTGGGTCACAAGAGTAAAAGCAGAAATGGTCCTGATGCTTGTCTCATTTGGAACTATTAAGCCTTGAATTTTGGGTCTCATTTGGTCCTGTTCGGTTGGTAGGTTATCATTTCATGCATGAGTTTGAAATTAGTAGTGGTTCATGTTAAATAATGAAACTGAACAAAATGGCATTTAGTCAGCATATTCATTGTTTGGTATGAAAAGATTTGTATGAAAAGCATGCTGGATCTTGGTTATGCGCCAATGAATTTTTCAAACCATTTCTTAATTGAATTTTGATTTTTCTTGGGGTGGTGATGTTCTCTTGGATTGCTAGGTGACAGAAATTGTTGAGTTTGTTTAATTAGTTGAAGTTCATAAATAATTTCATTAGTTTAATTCCTTGTCTTCCTATAGTTTTCAACTAATTGGTTATTTGGTCGAGCGAATGTGGGGATTCATAGAACTGGACCTAACATTGGCCCAATTGAGGAAGCTCATGACAGACTTGGCAGTTTGTCACCTGTTTTTGGATCTTCTCGTCCATTTAAAAATGGGCTCCTCCCAGGCCAAGTCTCAGAAGGCATTCATAAAAAGACTTGTATATTTCATGGACTTGAACTTGTTTAATTTTGCTAAATCCATCCTTCGTCCTTGCGAAGGCATCTTTGTTGGAACAATTCTCGTTTAATAGCTTAGTCATTTGATGCAGGATCAACTACCAAGTAGACTCGATTTTCAGTAATTAGTACCCCTTCAATGCCTTTCCTTCAACTAGTTTCCTTAAAATGAATTGGGGCAAGCCATATTAGAAAAATAATAATAGTTATGGCCATCCAAATTTTAGTTTGAATAACCTTTAAAAATGGAGTTGAGGTGCGCCGCGCCAAATATAATCCCAAATGCGTGGCCCTCACTTAATTATATCCCTTAAAATTCTTAGAACTCGAGGTGTGCCATTTAGCAAATTTCTATGGCCCTCGCAAAGTTAAAAACGCGTAGTTATTTTAGGCGCGCTATTTAATAATTTACCTTCCTAAACTCGGGTGCGCATTTATGTGACCCAAATCCAAATCTCAATGTTAGCTAAAATGTGTTGCGAACTGCGGGTGCATTTATGTGATGTGGTTTGAAACATATTTTAAATGACGTTGCAATCTTCCTTTAATTAATTAAAAAAAAGCGGTTTAAAGTAAAAATGCACATAGGTTTATAATTGTTTTAAAATTAGATAATTGAGCCATTTATAACAGTTTAGCGACCGTGCTAGAATCACAGAACTCGGGAATGCCTAACACCTTCTCCCAGGTTAACAGAATTCCTTACCCGAATTTCTAGTTCGCGGATTGTAATACAGAGTAAACCCTTTCCTCGACTCAGGATTTGAACCGGTGATTTGGGACATCATAAATCTCCCAAGTGGCGACTCTGAATTTGTGAATAAAAATAATTCCGTTTCGATTGTCCTTTAATTGGAAAAACTCCCTTATACCCTCCCGGGGGGTGTAGTGATAAAAGGAGGTATGACAAAGACCACGGGCTGCAATGGAATGATGAATGTGTCGACGCCCTGAGAAAGCTGAAAACGTACCTATCCTCTCCCCCACTACTCGTCAAAGCAGACCCGGGTGAATGTCTACTTGTGTATCTAGTAGTTTCCGAAGTTGCGGTAAGCGTAGTCTTGGTCCGTGAAGATAAAGGTACGCAATCTACGATTTACTATACCAGCAAAACTTTAATCGATGCCGAAACAAAGTACCCTCACCTTGAAAAACTAGCTCTGGCATTGGTCGTAGCTTCACGGAAGCTTAGACCGTACTTTCAATGTCACCCCATAAAGGTGGTGACAACCTTCCCCCTACGGGGTATCCTACACAAACCCGAACTATCGGGTAGACTAGCCAAGTCAGCCATAGAACTAAGCGAGCATGACATAACGTACCAACCGCGAATTGCCATTAAGTTGCAGGTGCTCGGCGACTTTGTTGCTGATTTCAGCACGGAAATATTGCCCGAGGTAGAACAGGAAGTATTCCACACTTCTACACATACCGACCTCTAGGTCCTCTACACTAACGGTGCCTTTAATGCCTCGGGATCGGGACCCGTCCTCGAGGTCCCTACTGGCGAAGTAAATCGCCAGTCCATACGATACCTCGAGATGACTAACAACGAGGCCGAGTATGAAGATGTGATTGCAGGTTTGAAGTTAGCCCTCAAATATGGCGCTCGGCGACTCGTCCTCAATTGTGACTCTCAACTCTTGGTGAACCAAGTCACCGGGACTTTCCAAATCAAAAAACAGAGACTACAATGGTACCAGTCGGAAATTCACAAACTGCTGCCAGAATTCGACGAATGTCGCCTCGACCAAATACTTAGGGCGCAGAATATCGAAGCAGATGGCCTCGCCAAACTAGCTGCGGCCACCAAGTATATCAACAAGGAAAACGTGGTCACCCTCCTTTATTCCACAATAGACCATGTCGAGGTACATTATATAAACTTAACTTGGGACTGGCATAACCACTTTGCAGCCTATTTGCAGGATGGAATGCTCCCGCAAGATAAAAAAGAAGCCAAAAACTCCAGTACAGGCAGTATGATACAACCTAGTAAATGGTGATCTCTACAAAAGAACGTTCGGCGGCCCCCTAGCCAAATGTCTTGGGACACACCAAACAAGGCGAGTACTGGAATAAGTACATGAAGGGCACTGAGGTGCCCATACGGGAAACTGCACCCTCGTTTGATGCCACATCCGCGCCGGGTACTACTAGCCCACCATGAAAAAAGAAGCCGCGAACTATGTCCGGAGATGTGAACAATGTCAAAAGTATGCCCCTATGATACACCAAGTAGGGGAACTCCTTCATTCCATTACTTCACCATGACCATTCATAAAATAGGGAATGGACATAGTCGGCCCCCTCCCAGCAGGACGAGGTAAGGTACGCTTCCTTTTGGTTTTAACTGATTACTTTTCTAAATGGGTGGAAGTAGGTGCATACATTCATATACGTGAGCAGGAGGTCATCACATTCATATGAAAAAACATCATATGTCATTTTGGCATCCCCAAAGAAATCAGCTGCGACAACGGACCTCAATTCATCGGAAAGAGAATGACTGAGTTTTTCGAAAAATGGCACATCAAACGAATACTCTCCACTCCATATCACTCTGCCGGCAATGGTCAAGCTGAATCCTCCAATAAAGTAATGTTAAATATATTGAAAAAGAAGTTGGAGGATGCTAAAGGGCTACGGCCTGAGTTACTACCGGAAGTATTATGGGCATACCGCCCTACGCCAAAAACCAGCACAGGAGAAAAGCCATATTCACTGGTCTACGGGACTGACGCAGTTATACCCGTCGAGATCGAAGAACCCAGTTTGAGATACTCTAATGAGAGCGGACCAAGCAACGACGAAAGTAGGCTACAAGATCTGGATAAAGTCGAAGAACGGAAAGACATGGCCCACATAAGAATGGTAGCCCAGAAGCAGCAAGCAGAAAGATACTACAACAAGAAAGCCAAGGTGCGACCACACAAAGTCGGAGACTAAGTCCTCAAGGCAAAAACACAAGCATTGAAAAACTCTAATGAGGGAAAATTGGGAAAAACCTGGGATGGACCATACAAAATCATAGCTGCAGCAAACAAAGGAGCATTCCAGTTAGAAATAATGGAGGGAAAACTACTCCAAAATAACTGGAATGTCGCCCATCTCAAGTACTTCCACTTCTAAAAGAAGGCGTCACCTAAGTCGTACTCTTTTTCCCTCACCCCAGTTTTGTCCCAATCGGGTTTTCCTGGGGAGGTTTTTAACGAGGCGGAGAGGAAGACGCCTCAAGGAATGAAGTGCTATTCATTATCTTGACCCATAAGTAATGAAGGGACTGGATATAGATAATCAAATCTCCATTATATGTGCAGAGTCGACATGTGATTCTCACAAGAACTTAATCAAATCTCCATTGTATGTGCAAAGTCGACATGTGATCCTTTCAAGTATATACTTAAACCTCCATTGCATAAACAAAGCCGACATGTCTTCCTACGGGAATGCGATCAAATCTCCAACAAGAAATGGCTAAGGCCATCGACAAGAACATGAGTTCGACCTCGTTCGAACTACGAGGAGATCATACTTCGACGATGTCGCGCCTTTTTTTTTTCCTCTTCACATACGAAAATCGGGTTTATGACATTCGGTATGGGACAACTCATTCCTTTTGGGAACAGGGTTTGCATTTGAAGAGTCGCCACCTAATGATTTAAGGTGCATTAGGACACCTATAGGGTTCATTTCTAACTATGTTTGGACAACCAGAGATAGGGTAATGGCTTGAAATTATCCCAAGGGGAAGGTGTTAGGAACCCCTCAAGATCCACTAGTGTGGTTCCCGACCATACAATTTTATGAATTTGTACAGTTAGCAAATAGGCAAGTATTGGCTCAAATAGTAGGGTATTTAAGTTTAAATACACATATGTAAGAAAACAACTAAGAAGAGGTGAGAAAAAGTTATAATTTAAACATACTTGTAAAAGGGAAGGGGGTCCTAGGTTTGTTTATAATATGGATCACGTCAATGCAATACCCGGTATGACACTCCTCAAAAGAAGGGCTACACGTGATATTAATGCACCGGTCATCATATTCATATCTACCCTTTCCCACTCCGTAAAGGTAATTAGAGCGATAATTGGTTTTGACTCTTATTGCATGATGCTACTCATCCCTTCCTATCAGTCCCGGAGGAATTTTAGGACTCTTGTTCCTAAAAGAAGGAAGTTCTAGACAGACCTCAGGTTTAAAGGTAAAAATGCTAAAGCGACAAATAATACACATAGACAGCATGACTTATACACAGTCAAGGTCTGAATTTAAATTACTAAAGCAGGGTGTTTAAGTTGTTGAAGTAGAACCAAATTTATTACATGACTCAGATAAGAAGTCTAAATCAGGCCCGCCTACTGGTTGTAGCAGTTGATAATTAAACAAAGGCATTTCAATTTTTTGTTCGAATTATTGCCTAAGGCTTGCCTAGGCATAATAGTGATGTCCTATGAGCATGATATCTCTATTGATTAGGAATGTTGTAAAACAATGATCAATTTTAAATGGACAACTTGAGATCCTATAGACATACTTTCTAACGGTATTAATTTTAAGGCAGTGTTTGAAAACTTATTAAAGAAGCGACAGATTTTGACTAATCCAATTCAGAATAAACAACGTGAATTAAACTGCTTCTCCAACTAAACTGGTTTTAAGTTCTATAGGCATGATTTCTATTATAGCTGATTTTAATTCCTACAAGCATGGTATCTAAGTATTAAAAGCTGACTTGGGCCTTATAGGCATGGTTTCTAATTGTGTGAAAGTAAAGCATGCAGAATTTATTTTAAACCATAGCAGATCCTATAGGCATGTTATCTAACAGATCGTATTTTGAATCAAAATAGACCCTATAGGCATGTTATCTACCCAATTTACCCACAATACACAACTACCCACCCCTTTTCACTAATCACCCCAATATTTATTTACAAATTATTACAGACCAAATGATTGAATTACATAAAAAAATGCAAACATAAGAAGTTACAACCATATGAAGCCTGGTTCTGACTTCCTCTCTGAGTTATGGAATAAACCACCTCAAATGCCAATGTCATTCCACAGCCTTTCTTATATCTGGGTGTGTCAGAGTTCCCTAAGGACCTCAAGGGATCCCGAGCAATGCTCAAACCCAGATTTTGCATAACCAAACAGAGTAAGTGTAGTGTGGAAGAGCCAGCCCTTATGTGTCTAGGTTTAGAGGGAACTCAAGGGTCCCAAAGCAAGGCTCACACAAGAGGGGCAGAACCTAGATTCTAAGAGTATAGTGGAAGTGTAGAACACATAGTTTGAAAAAGAGTTTGTTTAAAACTGGACTGGCAAGTCCATTTTTGAAAGTAATTAGTGACAGAGGTGATTGAAATCAGTTGTAGTAATAAACAACACTCAAACACACAGAATCAATAGTCACACAAAGGGGTTAAAGGACTTGAGGACACACAGACATTTGTTTGTAAACACATAACCCCAGCAGGAGTCTGGTATGGACATGCACAACAATAGCTGATGCTGGCATAATCTGAAACCAGCCAGAAATAAACATATGGAAGGGATAGGGGTTTGGGACATAGAGGACCCAAAGCAGAAACACAAAATTAGTCATGCATTAGGCACATTATAGACATGCTAATTGAAGGATAGAAACAGGAACAAGTAAACATGCTGATCACTTTTAAAGAAGGGCAGAATTTTAAGCATGTTGAGTAAAGTAGTAAATACACAGTACAACTCAACAGCATGAGCCATTAAGTTAAAAAGAGGTAGTGATTTACAGCAAGGGAACACATAGGTTGAGTCTCAGAATTTAAATTAGGAACGTACCAGTTGAAGGAGCAAAGTGCAGAAAAAGAAGTAAGGCAATCAGTGTTCCAAAGTCTAGCCTTGGCTTTCAGCCGGCTAGACAAGGCAATAGCACAAGTAATAGAGAAAAGAAAGAGAGTTTGAATATGTAAGTGTGTATTTTTTGAACTCAGTTGTTTGTGTCTTGTTAGTGAAAGCATTGAGGTATTTATAGTTTTGAAAACGAGTAGAGAATAAGGTAACAAGTAAGTTTTTAACACAAACATAGAAATAATCACAATCAGAATCAATTAACACAAGTACTCCCCTTTAATCAAGGGACTACTGCTCAAACGGATACTAACAGGGTTAATTAAGGAAAGAAAATCAGTTTGAGAAAAATTTATTTCTGACCATTTAGGGGATATTGAAAGTATAGGGTAAATAATTGAGTCTAAATGCAAAATATACTGAATTGGGGAAAGGATTCAGCAGAGGTACAATATCACAACAAATAAAGGAAAGGAATCAATCAATTCAAACAAACGGGTGGAATTAGGGGTTTTATAAGAAAACATTTGCAATTAGTCGTAACTTGGGGAAATCAAGATCAATCAAGAAAGAATCATGATTCTGCACTTTGACATATAAATAGGATGAGCAGAAGTATCAGACATGCAGGGTCAAACATATTGACAAAAGGGAGCAAACTAGATGAACATAAACATACAGGAGTGACATGAATAGGCTAAAGGCTATTCAAAGCATGGTAATCAACAAGGTCAAGCAGTCATGGCTCACACGTAGAAACAAAGTAAAGAAACCAGTCTAACAGGTAAAGAAAGCCAGAAACAAGTAAAGAACTCATAGTAGTAATTGAGGAAAACCTTTTAAGAAATTAGGGTTTCAACACTAGCCGAGTTAAAAAAATGGTAAGAACTCAGAATTAGATAAGTCAAACAAGGAAAAAGGATTCAAACACAAAGAACTTAATCGAACCAAGCATGCGTATAAAATAAACAAAGAGAGTTTCAGAACCCCGGATAGAACCAAAACACTTAGGGTTTCTAACACGATGAACCAGGTAGAAGAAAAAAAATACAAGCAAACTGTTCAAACATAGTAAAAGCATAAAACAACACAGAAAACCGGAGAAGAGATATTTTAAAAGAGGTTGAGAAAACTCCAATCGTTGAAAACGAAGAGTCACTTTGAAAGAAAATCGAAGAACCTTTAAGAAAACCCTAAGAAGTTCGTAACACACACAGATCTAAGGTAGATCTGAGAGAAAATCGAAAGACCTTAAAGGTTAGGGTTTCAGAGAACCCAGAAAAGTGAGAAAGACTTTGAAAGGTTACCGATATAGCCGAAAAAGTCGAGGATCTGACTCGAATGGCCATAGATAGAGGTTGAGCAAGGACTAGACCAGATCTCTTCAAGATCTGTCCATGGAATCATGAAAATAGGTAACCAGTAGACATAGGAGACGAGTACACGTCTCAAATCGCCATGGGAGTCCATGGATTGGGGAGGATTGAAAGAGACTAGGGTGGATTTGGGTGGCGGCGGCTAGGGTTTAGGTGAGGTTGCAGAGAGAATTGGAGAGGAAGGGGATTCAAGGGCGGCGAGTGGTGAGAAATGATTTTAGGGTAAGGGGTCGTTTAGGTTTATTTTAGGCTGATGGAATGGTGGCCGTTGATCCGAATGATCAACAGCCTGGATTAAATGAGGTAGGTGGGGATCCGAGTTTGGGTAGGGTTAAAATTGGGTTAGGTTCGAGTATAATTAAAATTGGGCTGGGGGAATTGGGGCCTGATTTTGGTTATAATTGAAATACAAATGTGGTTACGAGTTTAATAACCACTTTTCCCTTTTGATTTTATAAAAAATAGTAGATAATTTCTAAAAACAAATTGAAAGCACTAAAATGATTTATAATATATAATTAACAATTTAAAAATACAAGATCCCATTTTATAAATAAAAATCCTAATTAAACCTTGAAAGATTTAATATTGCAATTATATGCAATTTAGTTTTAAAAATACTAAATAAAATTTTAAAATATGTAAAAATTACCTTATCCATATTTTGAAATAAATATAAAAATCCAATAGATGAATTATAAAAAATAATAATTTTGGAAATAATTATTGGGATTTTATAGATAAAAAGGGAGAAAATAAATCAATTTAAACTTTTAAGAAATTGTGGAAAAACAATAAAGCATTTAGACTTGCTTATATATGCATATATATATGCTATTTTGAAGTTATTTTACATATTAAAAATATATAGGAAAAAATTAGGTATCAACAGACGACAGCTCGAAGCAACATCCCAATGGCTAAGGCCATCGACAATAATATGAGTTCGACCTCGTTCGAACTACGACGGGATCCTACTTCGACGACAGCTCGAAGCAACATCCCAATGGCCAAGGCCATCGACGATAATATGAGTTTGACCTCGTTCAAACTACGAAGGGATCCTACTTCGACGCCAGCTCGAAGCAACATCCCAATGGCCAAGGCCATCGAAAAAATATGAGTTCGACCTCATTCGAACTACGACGGGATCCTACTTCGACGACAACTCAAAGAAATATCCCAATGGCCAAGGCCATCGACGAAAATATGAGTTCTACCTCATTCGAACTATGACGGGATCCTACTTCGACGACAGCTCGAAGCAACATCCCAATGGCCAAGGCCATCGACGATAATATGAGTTCGACCTCATTCAAACAATGACGGGATCCTACTTCGACGCCAGCTCGAAGCAACATCTCAATGGCCAAGGCCATCGAAAAAATATGAGTTCGACCTCATTCAAACTACGACGGGATCCTACTTCGACGACAGCTCAAAGCAATATCCCAATGGCCAAGGCCATCGACGACAATATGAGTTCGACCTCATTCGAACTATGACGGGATCCTACTTCGACGACAGCTCGAAGCAACATCCCAATGGCCAAGGCCATCGACAATAATATGAGTTCGACCTCATTCAAACTATGACGGGATCCTACTTCGACGACAGCTCGAAGCAACATCCCAATGGCTAAGGCCATCGACAAAAACATGAGTTTGACCTTATTCGAACTACGACGAGATCCTACTTTGACGACAACTCGAAGCAACATCCCAATGGCCAAGGCCATCGACGATAATATGAGTTTGACCTCGTTCGAACTACGATGGGATCCTACTTCGATGACAGCTCGAAGCAACATCCCAATGGCTAAGGCCATCGACAAGAACATGAGTTCGACCTCATTCGAACTATGACGGGATCCTACTTTGACGACAACTCGAAGCAACATCCCAATGGCCAAGTCCATCAGTGATAATATGAGTTCGACCTCGTTCGAACTACGACGGGATCCTATTCGACGATAGCTCGAAGCAACATCCCAATGGCCAAGGACATCGACGATAATATGAGTTCGACCTCGTTCGAACTACTATGAGATCCTACTTTGACGATAGCTTGAAGCAACATCCCAATGGCCAAGGCCATCGACGATAATATGAGTTCGACCTCACTCGAACTAGGACGAGATCCTACTTCGACGATAGCTCGAAGCAACATCCCAATAAGCCAAAATATTACACCAAAATGCAAGAAAGGAAAAATCGACGAAATAAAGTTTACATTACACCAAAATATTATTTACACTTGACCTTACAAGTGGGCTCAAGTAAGCCCCCCGCAAAAACCCCAAAACAAAAGCAAGTACAAACAAAGACTACATATCATCCCCCGGGGGGGGGGAGGGGGGGGTAAGCATCTTCGTACCAAAAATCCGAAGCAAGGTGGTTCGCATTATCAGAATTGATGTCATCCCTGTCAGGTGTGAGGGGGTCGTACCCGCATGCTTCGCGAGCTACACGAGCTTCGGTGTGCACGACCTGGAGCTCCACTTTAGTAGCCCTTCCCTCAGCGTGGAAAGCCTTATACACGTCAAGCTGAGCCTCTTCGAGGACCCACAACTCATATAAATGACGGGGCATGACCGGATCGGCTGAGGCACAAGACATAGAAGGCTGAGAATGTCGACTTGCATCCTCCGCCCTCAACAAGGCCATTTGTCCATTTAGCACAGCCAGTTCCGCCTCCAGCTCTTTGACACGCCCTTCGAGCCCGACAATCTTACGACCAGAGGAATCCTTCTCTTTAGCCAGCTCCAGCTTGCAAATATGGAGAGCATTTTCCAAAGATGTTGTTCTAGAAATAACTGCCTCCAATTTATCAGTGCCGACGCTCAGCTCGCCCTTAAGCCCCTCTACCTCTGTTGCTTTTGCATTCAGCTCAGCGGTCAAACCGGCCACCTTTGCCTGCAAGTCGGTATTTTAGGCAATCACCCCTACTCAACTCGAGCTCGTCATCCTTCGTTTTGAGGGAAGCCTCAAGTTCGCCATTACGAGCGACAGTTTTTATGAGCTCCTCATCCCACTCCCTCAAATCTTCAATCTTACGCTCTAATTAGTCCTTCTGCTGTTTGAGCCCCTCGCGAAACAACTAGAACTCAGGGTCCTGATGATAAATGTCGGCCATTGCCCGATGCTTAGCATGATACTGCTGATATTTGGACGACATCTTCTTATAAAGGCCCGTCCTTCTCCTCTCTCGACACTCTCTCTCAAACTCCATGATGAGGGTCTGGCCAAAAAAAAGAGAAGGGGAGAAGTTAGAAACAAGATACAAAATGACGATAACCGCACAAACCTAATGATGAAAAGGGAAGAAAATGCACCTACCTGCAGGGCCATACCGATGACCTTCTATGACAACTCCACGTCGCTCATCGCCCTAAGCATCTCACTTTCAGGAGCGACTACATGACGGTCAGATCCGTCCATCCTAACCTCTACGTGAGTATGGCAACCCACGAACTCATTAACATCCTCTGGGTCGGCATCCGAACCTGAGCCATCACCCTCAACACGACGTCCTCCACTTGGGGAGATCTCCCCGATAAATTGGCGTCGGCCATGAATACGGGCATAGGGGCTGTCCGTGACGCCCTGCTTCTATCAGCGTCTGTGGCCACGCCCTTTCCAAGCTCCAGCCTCCTTCTTTTTCTCGACAATGCTCATCCCCTTAGAGGATTCGTCCAAAGGGTGTGAGGCCGGTACCAAATGAGACTTTTTCCTCATGGCTACGACTCAAGACGGATCTTCCAATTGAATAGGTTAAGGACGACCTTCTCGAACAGACTCACTCAAAACAAATTGCGTATCTGCAGTAGCAACGACTTGTCGAAAGGCAGAGATTGGCGCCCTTCGCCTGGAAGCCCCTCGACCTGTCATCACAAAGGGTCATATCATTAAATAAGGCCGCACGACCAACGAACTAGAAAGAAAGACATTTACCAGAGGGGACTTGGCCGTAATACTTCATGAAAGCGGGCCAATCTTGAGTTTCTGTTGCATGAGGCAACTGACGGGCTACCCAATCCCTGATATTCGCAATAGGGCGAGGCAGATGTCCCATAGCTGTAAACAGGATGCGAATAAAATTTACAGCAAACACATAAAAAAGGAGAGTAAAAACAAGTGGCGACACTTACGAGCCTAATTCCATTGCTCCGGGAATCTGGCGGAGTCAACAATGACATGTTCGATTTTGACAAAGAATTACTTGTGTCAAAACTTGTGACTTGCCCGGTCATCAGTCCCAACCACTAGCCCATTCGTACCGTAGAGCCTCAAATGCACCATGGTGCCTTTGTGAAAGTCGGGCGTGAACAAGTGCAAAAGGTGGTGGATAGAAACTCTACGCTCTACCAATTTTGCATACTTGGTCAGCAACAGAAGTACCTTGAACGTATATGGCGAAAGCTGTGCTGGACAAACTTGGTAGAACCTACAGAACTCTTCTGCTAAGGGGAAGAGAGGAAGAGTATAACCAATCATAAAAGGGTACTCATAGAAAGAGCAATACCCAGGTCTGTGAACATCCACGTAATCTCCCCCCGCCAGAACCATTTCTACACGAGCAGGAATGCCGTACTTTACACGAAAAGCATCGATATGAACTTGCTCCATCTTAGAAAATCTGGGGTTCGGGGTAGGAGGGGGATCTTTGAGGAAGTCAATATGGGATGAGGGATGTCTCGGTAGTAACTCCTCCACCGTAGAAGGGCTGTCACCCTCTTCTACCACCATATCTTTGCTTCCAGAAGGGGGCACCGTGTACAACGGAGGGGATTCAAGAAACTCTTCACGAGAACGATAAGACCTCGGCATAATATCGATCTAAGGAATACCAACACAAAAGGAAGAAGGAAGAAGAAGTTTTAACTAAAGAACATAAGAGTAAACAGAAGGATGTGAGAGCAAATGAAGAAGAGTTAAAGAAGTTATTAAGAGTGAAATGGTAAAAATTTTCGGAAAAACAAATCCTTCACCTATTTATAGGGTTGGGTGGCGCCAAAATGAGGCAACAGGTAACAAAGCAGAACAAGAATCAAAGCACCAAGTCGTCAATTCCTGTCTCGAAAACCTGCGTGATGATGACACACGTGAAGCTGACATCATTTCTCGGTAAAGTGTATCACTCGGTGTCTTGCTGAACACACTGACCGTCCCTCGTTGACCATGTCATAACATTTCAACGGATATATGAGTGAAGATGGATTGGAAGAGTAATGGGAGTGGAAAGGTTGTCAAAAAGGTGTACAAGCCAGGTTAGCTCGGCAGTCACTCACCTCATGGAACGGTACTCTGCTTCAACAGAATGAAGAGAGATGGAGACTTGTTTCTTTGATTTCCAAGAAATCGGAACCTCCCAAAGTAATGAAGAAACCACTCACCGATATTCGAGTATCTTTGCAAGAAGACTAGTCGGTGTCACAAAAGGCAAGTAGGGAAAATTTTGATTTAGAAAATAACAAAATTCCTTGCCCAGGATCACCACTTAAGTATTTCAGTACCCTTAATGCTGCAAAGAAATGTGACAAGCAAGGGCATTGCATGTACTGACTCAAAGTGAGAACAACAAAAGAGAGATTTGGCCATGTGTTGGTGTCACGACCCTAAACTCGTACCCGGTCGTGATGGCGCCTCTCGTGCAGACAAGGCCAGCCAATTAAACCCAATTCACTTTTTAAATAGTTAAATGACATAAAAGCGGTCTAAAACATGATTTACCAATACTAAGTAGCGGATAATATCAATAAAGTGCGGAAGTACAACCCGACACAGCCCTAACTGGGGTGTCACAAGTCACGAGCATCTAACAACACTAAGTCCTCAAATGTAACTACATAGTTTAAATACTGAACTAAGGATATAAAGGAAAGATATAGGGAGGAGCTCTAGGCTGCGAACACCAACCACTACCTAAAGACTCCTCGAAGATCCGCCTGAAGCTGGAATGAATCAGAACTCAAGAGCGGAACCAGCTACACCTAAATCTACACACAAGGTGTAGGGAGTAAAGTGAGTACTCCAACTCAGTGAGTAACAAATGTAAATAATGACTAAAAGTAAGAAAACACGTAATGCACAAGGCATTCAATAATGAAGCAATAAAATAATTTAAAATAGTAAATCAGTGAAAAGTCAAGTAAAATCCTCTTTCAACAAGTAAACAAGTAATTGACAGGTAGTTAAGGTAAAGTAAACAAATAGAAGTTCGCCCCTCAGGCACAATATCAACGGATCCGCCCCTCAGGCAACATTTCAGAACAATACCAGCCCCTCGGGCTCAATCTCACATCACAATGGGTACTCGCGCTCACTGGGGGTGTACACACTCCTAGAGGGGCCCTTTACGGCCCAAGCGCAATAACAAGCCATCTCATGGCATCAAAACTAGACCCTCGGCCTCATATCAATCAAGCCACCTCGTGGCGTACATATCTCAGGCCCTCGGCCTCATAATCAGTATCAAATGTTTCCTCACAACATATGCCCTCGGCCTTACTCAGTCAAAAATCTCACAAGCCCCTCGGGCAATAGTAGAACAGTGTTTCTCAGCCGAAACATCATGTAAATATCATTTATGTATTAAAACTGAGTAAACAAGGCTGAGTATGAAAATAATGGAAAATAACATAACTGAGTTCAAGTATAGAGTTAAAACAGTGAGAAATTATCAGTAAAAATCCCCGAAGGGTCCAAATAGTTGGCATTCAGCCCAAGTATGGCATTCAGCCCAAATAATGATGATAACAAATGGATTTCGGTCAAATACACGGTCAAATAATCATTCGGGACGGACTAAGTCACAATCCCTAACAATGCACGACACCCCACGCTCGTCATCAAGCGTGTGCCTCACCTCAATATAGCACTACGATGTGCAATCTGGGGTTTCAAACCCTCAGAACATTATTTACAATCATTACTCACCTCGAACCGGCTAAATCTCTAGCTCGCGATGCCTTTGCCCCTCGAATCAACCTCCACATATCGAAGATAAACCTAGTTTGGTCAGTCTTCATCTTCCCTCTCTTATCTCTTCTGTTCATACCCCATATCTCCATTGATGACCATATTAAGCTGGGGTTTCGACTTTCTAACTGCTCGAAACTAATTATAATTATATAGTTAAACAATCTTTAAGAAAAATACCAGCCACAGCCCAAAATAGTACGAGTAATAATGAGTATATTGGGATCTAACATGCACTAACTCAATATTTTAAATCTATTGCTGCATTTGGGTGATTTGAAATAATTATCATGTGAGTCATCTATCCCATCACGTGAGCCGTATTTTACCCAATACTTGCATTAGATTCCGTCTAGTATGAATTGAGAAAGTACTTTTTAGGGATTTTTTCATTCCTATACACTATTGAAAACTTTATTGCCCTAAATGTTCATGTTTAGTAAATTACCCTACTTACACAAGTTTTGTTTATAAAATATATACATTCCACCTTAAAAGACTCTCAATCCATTATTAGTGCCTCACTTAAGGGATTTAGTTACATCATTTTCTTTTTTTTCTCCTCTCCCCCCTCTTCTCTCCAGATTCTGTCTTTCTCCACCTTCTAACTCTGTCGGTGAGTTACATTTCGATCAATTCTCTAAGAATACTATCATTAGGCTCTAGTTAAACCTTTTCTTTTGAAAAGCGAATTAATTAGTTCAGAATCTAATTCCAAGTGCAAGTTCCCCTATATCTAATTAATACCCATCCCATGCTCTAGGTCCTATGTACAAGCCAATGAGTAAGAAAATTAGGCTTTACGTTGATATTTGAAAGAAGGAATTCGTCCCACAGTACTACTTTCTTTGATATCAGTATTTTTTTGATATCACACTATTGATTTGATACACATATGCGAAATTAAATTTTGATGTCTATTTCTTCAAAATATCACGTGTATCAAGAAGCGACTCACAGATAAGTGATACATATACCAAAAGTAAAACTATTGGTAGGACATGAAATGTAATAATGAATCAAACTCTTGTGGATTATTCATTATACATGGTTATCATACAATTCATAAAATTAAAATGTAAAATACTGAGGTTGGCATACAATTTATCTACAACTTATGTGATGACCCAAAAGGTTATCACTTGCTTTTAAATTGAATTTTGTGTTTTTGAGGCCTTGAAAATCTCATTTAGCATCACCTCGATTTGCGTGCGCAATTCGGGCGCGTAGCCAAAAAGCTTAATTATGAAAATATGTGAAAAATGATAAAATTTGGCTATAAAATGAGTTAATTTAACTTCGGTCAACGTTTTGGGTAAACGAACCCGAACTCATGATTTGATGGTCCCGGAGGGTCCGTAGGAAAATATGGGACTTGGGCATGGACCCGGAATAGGATTCCGAGGTCCCAAGCCCGAGTAATGAATTTTAAAGAAAATTATTTTCTAAAATTGTTTAAAGAAATTTGAAATTAAATTTGATTAGAGCATGACGGTATCGGGCTCGTATTTTGGTTCCGGTGCCCGGTATAGGTCTTATATATGGTTTAAGACGTTTTTGTGGAATTTGGTGAAACCCGAATGTCATTTGACGTGATTCGGACCTAAATTCCCAAAGTTGATGTTTTAAGAAGTTCGAGAAAAATTATTTGATTTTGAGGTTTAGTTCGTTGTTATTGAGGTTATTTTGGCGATTTGATCGCATGGATAAGTTCGTATGATGTTATTGAGTTAGTACGTATGTTTGGTTAGGAGCCCCGAGGGCTCGGGTGTGTTTCGGATGTGTTTCGGAAAGTTTGGACTTAAGAAAAGTTGCAGAAAATAGCTGATCTGGTGTGCTGATGCTTTCTTCTTCGCGTTCGCGGGATGGCCCTTGCGAACGCGATGTGTTAATTATCCTGAAGGAATTTCCTTCATCACGAACGCGTAAACCAGGTCGCGAACGCGAAGCATTGGGGGGGTTTTTCCTTCGCGAACGCGGGCCTGGTATCACGATTGCGAAGGCTTACAGCCTGGGCTGGGAAGGGTCACCACTTTATGCATCGCGTACGCGGACACTGGCCTGCGAACGCGTAGGCTTGAGGAGCCAAAGCTCCGTGAGCGCGCACTGTCTTCCGCGAACGCGAAGGTCTGTCTGACCTAACTCATCGCGAACGCGATGGGCTTATCTCGAACGCAATGAACAAATCCGCCAATTATTTTTAAGTCTAAAAAAGAGAACACTTACGGGATTTTCATAAATTTTCAGAAACTTCATCTTCTCCACACCTCTTGGGCGATTTTTGAAGAACTCCTTCACCATAACCTCTTGGGTAAGTAATCTTTAACTTGTTTCCTTCAATTTTTATCAACACCCATTAGATTTCTAGGCCTAAAACATGAGATTAAGGGTAGAAAATTAGGGATTTGGGTAAAGTGCTTTTTGATTATTTGGGAATTTGACCTCGTTTTGGGGCCGGATTTCAAAATAAATTATATATTCTGGCTCGTGGGTGAAGGGGTGATCGTATTTTGGTCCGAACCTCGTGTTTTGAACAAGCGACCCCGGGGTCGATTTTTGGATTTTTGGGAATAATGACTGGAAAGCTATAATTAGGCATTGGAATTGGATTGTTTAACATTTATTGATGTTATGAAGTCGAATATGTCTAGATACCGTTGATTTGGAGCCGAATTCGAAAGGAAAGGCGGTGTTTGAGGCTTGAGTTGGTCGTGAAAGTTCGAGGTAAGTGTTTGGTCTAACCTTAGCTTGAGGGATTAAGAGTTGTGTCCTATTTGTTAATTTCTTCTTGTTGAGTACGACGTATAG
The DNA here is from genome assembly GCF_000393655.2 of Nicotiana sylvestris. Taxonomy (NCBI): domain Eukaryota; kingdom Viridiplantae; phylum Streptophyta; class Magnoliopsida; order Solanales; family Solanaceae; genus Nicotiana; species Nicotiana sylvestris. The sequence continues at coordinate 173,471,136 of NC_091065.1, forward strand.
GCATGGTGACGAGTATCTATACGTTGGTGTCGAGCATGACCGTAAGTCTTAAATTGATATTTGTTGTGTTCTTAAATGATTCTACGGATGCTTAATTGGTGATTCCCGATATTGAGCAAGGATTTAGTTTGTTTTCGTGGAAATTACTGATGATTTAGTATGGGTGTTAACTGAGATGAGTAGGAGTTGAGTTAAGATTGGTTATAGCTGATTCTCCCTTGCCGGGACGTATATATACTTTCACTGTTGAATTCCCTTGCCGGGATAGTGTAGTTTATTGTTAATCCCTTGCCGGGACTCGTGGTACAGTTGAGTTTAAGGTATATAAATATATTGGATCGGGTTGCACGCCGCAACAATGTTATATATATTGGATCGGGTTGCACGCTGCAACAATGTTATATATATTGGATCGGGTTGCACGCCGCAACAATGGTATATATATTGGATCGGGTTGCACGCCGCAACAAAGTTATATATAGTGGATCGGGTTACATGCCACAACAATGTTATATATATTGGATCGGGTTGCATGCCACAAATATGTTAGATATATATATTGGATCGGGTTGCGAGCCGCAATAGTGTTATTATTACTTGTAGATTTTGAGCTGTTTCTCTCATATTTCTCTTTATTTCTGCTGGATTTGATATGTTCCCCGAAGCATGTACCTCTTCCCATTTAAAATGCTTATTCTTGTTTATTTTCCGCCGTATATTATGTAATTGCACAGGTTTATATGGAGTTTGGTCCTAGCCTCGTCACTACCTCGCCGGGGTTAGGCCAGGCACTTACCAGCACATGGGGTCGGTTGTGCTGATACTACACTCTGCACTCTGTGCAGATACCGGAGCAGCACTAATGCTGCTTGGTGGGCCGGGCCTGAACCTGACTGGACCGGGCCCATGGTCATAACGGGCCTAACGGGCCTGGTGGGCCGGGCCTGGTGGTCCTGAGAATCCCGTGACGGGCCGATCTTCATATATTAGCCCACGAGCCCGGGACCGTTTAGCCCAGGACCGTCAGCCGGGCCTGGCGGGCCTAACGGGCCCAACGGCTATTTTTTTTTAATTTTTTTTTTAAAATTCTCCAACGGCCATATTTAAAATCTAGCCGTTTGGGCTGACAATTTGACCGTTTTTAAGTTTAGAAAATGCCCATTTGTCCCCCAAACTTTATTTTAACCCCAAACTTTATATAATTACACTTTTTTCCATTTCTCAACTATAAATACCCCTCATTCTTTCATTTTTATTCACCAATTCATCAATATCTCTCTCAATCTCTCTACTACAATTACTTAATTTATTGTTGAAATTTCGTGAAAACTTGTGAAGTTGTTGAATTGAAGTTTTCAAGTGTTCAACGATTTTCAATTTTCAAGAAGTTGTTCGGCAATCCGGTAAACTCGTTTCAAATCTTACGTTTTAAGAATATATTTTTGTGTGGTTTAGCTTGCATAATTATAATTAATATGGCATTTTCTTTGAAAAAAATATTTGGTAAAGGAAAAGATAAAACCGATGAAAGTAGTGGCCAACCAACTACCCTTCCCCCGGCTCCCCGACCTAGAAAAGATAAGCAAGTTGAAAGTAGTCGCCAACCTAGACGTCCTCCTCCTTCCATAATTCTTGATAGTGATCACCCTTGTTTTCAATTTACCGATAGTGAATTTTGCCATAATGTTGCACCAGGTGAAAGATTAGATGATGAAATTATGAATGCTCTTTATCCTAATGAAACTATCTTAGAAAATAATGAGGAAAATGAGGATGATGATGAAACCCAAGCACCGGATTTAGATGATACACCTACTAGTCCTCTTAATAACCCAACTGATGCACCGGCCGACCCACCTGTAGAAACTCCTACTTTTAATAGAGAACCTGCTAAACGCCTAGAAACATCATTAGTTTGGATTTTTTTTACTCAAGTAAGAGAACAAAATAAGGCTAAGTGTAAAACTTGTGGGAAATTAATGGCGCATAAATATACTGGAGACCGTAGCGGCACAGGTAGTTTGACTAGGCACATAAAAACACACCCTAGAGATAAGGCTAGATTTTTACAAATGAAAGCGCAGCTAGAGGGGACAAGTGTAGATTCTGCGGTTAACCCTAGTACAGGTTCAAATCTAGTTCAACCAGGAATTAACACTGTCACCGGAGGTATTTTATATTACGATCCAAATAGAGATCGTGAAGAATTAGCAAAGATGATTACTGTTATGTGCTTACCTTATACTTTTGCTTCTAATCCTAATTGGGTTCATTATATTAGAAGAGTTTTTAATCCTACTTATAAAGGTTGGCCTCGCGCAACAGTTAAGAGTGATATTTATAAATTCAAACATGAATATGAACAATATTTGCGGTATTTATTTACTCATATACCTAATCGGATTTCTATTACTACTGATATTGGTAGAAGTGGTAATGATTGTGATTATCTAACTGTTACAAGTCATTGGATAGATGAGGAATGGATAATGCAAAAACGCATAATTGCATATAGAATAATTAATTCGCGTCACACAGGTAAGTTTATAGCTAACACTGTTGCAGATATTTGTAGATATTTTTGCTTTAGCGATAAAATAATGGCAATTTCTATGGATAATGCTTCTAGTAACACTAGTGCTATAGGCATGCTTACAACAACACTAAATCCTGCATTTACTAATATTTTCCATGTTAGATGTATTTGTCATATTTATCATTTAATTGTCGGTGATGGTATGCGAATTTTAAACATAGAAATTGAAAAGGTTAGAATGGCTCTTAATTGGCTTTTTTATTCAAACCGTAGAAGTAGACTTAGAGAGTATTTTAAAAAATGTGATGAATATGGCCTTAGAGAAAGAAAGGTTCCTAAACCTTGCCCGACTAGATGGAATTGTATGTACGAAAGTTTAGTAGTTGCATATGAATATAGAAACCCAATTAATGCAATGTTTAATTCTCGGGTAGGTGGTGAGGATGATGATGAAATGCTTACTACTCAAGATTGGACGAATGTTAAAATTCTTTTAGATTTTTTAGAACATTTTCAAATTGCTACAAATGCATTTTCTGGGCAATATTATCCTACTATTTCAAACTGTTTAGTTTATATTGCAGCACTATCTGATTTGTTTGTTGAATTTGGTGAGGGTGGGGACATTTATGAACTTGCTATAAATGAAATGAAACAAAAGTTTAAAAAATATTTTTTTCCTATCCCTCCTATTTATGGTCTTGCTGCAATGTTAAATCCTACAATGAAATTGGGAGGTCCTCATTTTTGGTATTCAAATATTTATAAGGCTTTAGATCTTTCAAATGAGGAAGTTGCTACACTTGCAGATGCAAAAGCCTCAATTAAAATTAATGCTCAAACAGTTTATAATGCTTATCAACTTGCCTTAGAGCATGCTAGGCCAACTATTCCAACCCCTACTTCGTCTAGCTCACAATCGTCTAAAAGAGCTGCGGGCTTAAAAGCTCTTAAATCTTGGACGGAGTTCAGGGGTTCTCAAGGTGATAATTATGATGAAACTTCACATCTAAATGAGCTTCAAGTTTATTTGTCTCAGGGACTTGAAAAGGAGAATCCAGACGGCTCTTTTGATCTTTTGGAATGGTGGAAGGCAAGGGAAAAATATTTTCCGATTCGTGCAAGGATGACTCGGGATATTTTATCAATTCAAGCTTCAACTGTTGCATCAGAGAGCGCTTTCAGTCAAGCAAGACTGCAAATAGGTGATCATAGAGCGTCTATGAGGGATAGCTTGGAAAAATCAGTACTGTTTAGAGATTGGATCCGCTCGGAAAGAAGAAACTTTGGAATTGCAGAATCACAACCGGCGATAGATGAAGCTTATGAAGAAATGATAGTGGAACTTGCGGAGGATTCGGCTTCGCCCGGAAGTGGTGATGAACAAGCTTCTTTTCCACCACCACCAACGCAACCTCCTCCGAACCTTGAAGGATTTATGAGATTTGTTAGAGATAATACATAGACTAATATGTAACTTGTATTTTGGCACATCTTCCTTAGTTTTTTTCCCTTCTAATGGTGGTATTAGTACCTTGTTGTGCTCATTCCATTGGGGGAAGGAAGACTAAGAAAGATATCCCATTTTGGTAATAAAATTATAAGACATACCCTTGAATATATTTTCCCAATATTTCTTTGTCTTTACTTGGAATTATTTATAAGCTACAATATATATATATATATAACATACAATATATACTACAAGAAAATATAGAAGTTATAATATATATACATAAGATACAATATATACTACAAAAAAATATATAAGAGAATATATATACATAACATACAATATATACTACAAGACAATATACAATGAAATATATATACATAACATTCTATACTAGTATACTATATATACTACAAAACAAGAATTTTCAAAATTCAAAATTCAAAATTCAAAATTTAAAATTCAAATTTCAAAATTCAAAATTCAAAATTCAAAAATCAAAATTCAAACAAGTTTTTTTTTCAATTTACAAAACTAACCTTCTCTACTACTATAAATACCCCCCTCCCTCTTCTTCATTTCAATACTCAATACTCATTTCTCATTCTATATTTCTCTCAATCTCTCAATCTCCAATTTTCAAGACTTCAAGTCTCAATCTTAATTTTCAAGTTATATCATGCCTCGTTCGGAAAGAGTGCGCTTATTTATTTCGCAGTACTATGAAGTGGTTGAAGAAAATGAAGAAGGCCAAAAATTAAAGTGCAAGAATTGTGGAAGAGTCTTAAATTTTAGTACTGTTCAAACCACAAGCACTTTAAGGAGGCATATAAAGCATTGTGTTGAGGGTATTTATCCAAGAATTCGTCTTTAAGGTTTTTTCAACAATTTGTGTTATTTCAAAATTATTAGACGTATTTATGCTTCATGTTGTACTTTGTTATTAATTTATTATGCATGACAATTTAGTGTTTTACTATTGTTTTGTTATTTTTCTTTTTCGACAAGCACTTTAATAATTAGATTTCTACATATATACTACATATATATTTTTAATATAGTCATGATACTACAAGAAATTGCCTTTAAAAAAAACTGCTGGGCCCGTTTAGCCCAGGAGCCCAGCCCGTTTAGCCCAGGACCATATGGGTTTAGGCCTGTCACGGGCCGGTTCTAACCGTTGAGCCCACGAAGCCCGGGACCGCCAGAGCCCAGGCCCACGAAGCCCAAGCCCACGAAGGCCGGCCCGTTTGGCCCACGAAGGCCCGGGCCCGAATACAGTCCTAAGCAGCACTGGGATAGTATCACTTGGGGAGCCAGCCTTCAGTCCACAGAGACCCCAAGGTAGTCCTGCAGGCGTCCGCATGCCTGACGTCTCTTCTATCTACTTATATGTTCTATTTTCATTTGTATCCGAGACAGACTGTATTTCTTTTCTTCAAACATCTGTATGTAGTATTCATAGACAGTCCGTGAATATTGTGACACCGGATTTTGGGTAGAGACGTATGTTGATATTTTCGTACTGATATTGGTATTATATTAGTCTAAGTCTTCCGCATATTTTCATCTTCCGCTATTATTTAAATGTTGATCACCTGTTATTACAAATTGTTAAAAAGGACTAAAATGAAGGAGTTAAGATTTCTAAATTTTGTGGCTTGCCTAGCTTCTACAAGTAGGCGCTATCACGACTCCCGAGGGTAGAAAATTCGGGTCGTGACAAGTTGGTATTAGAGCTTTAGGTTACATAGGTCTCACAATTCACGAACAAGCTTAGTAGAGTCTGAGAGATCGGTACAGAGATATCTGTATTTATCCCAGAGGCTACAGAGTTAGGAAAAACTTCACATTTGTTCTTTCTTGTCGTGCAGTTCTGTTTCTCAATGCTAATTGAATTTATACTTTGTTTTTTGCAGATGGCGAGAACATGTGATTCCTCATCCATCGCTCAGCAGCCCGAACCCCCAGCAGCAGCTCCTATGAGGGGTAGAGGGTGAGGCCGAGGCCGTGCTAAAGGCCGAGGTAGGGGTAGAGCTCAGCCCCGACTAGTAGTACCAATGGCGGAGCTTCAGGTTGATTTTGATGATGAGGTTCCGGCCCCAACAGTCCCGGTGGGCCCAGCTCAGGTCCTAGAGGGGTTTATTTCCACCCCAATTCTTCAGGATGCTCTGGTCCGACTAGTGGGCCTTATGGAGAGTGTCACCCAGGCAGGCTTGCTTCTCGTAGCACCAGCCGTCTCTCAGGCTGAAGAAGATAAAGAAAAGACCACTTTCATCACTTATTAAGGAACGTACTGCTATAAGGTGATGTCTTTTGGACTTAAGAATGCAGGGGACACATATCAAAGGTTAGTCTACAAAATGTTTAAAGAACAACTCGGCAAGACAATGGAGGTTTATATCGACGACATGCTAGTGAAGTCGACAAAGAAAGAAGATCACATTGGCCATCTGAAGGAAGCCTTTGAGATATTAAGGCAGTACGGGATGAAATTGAATCCTGAAAAGTGCGCCTTCAGCGTAACTTTTGGAAAGTTCCTTGGTTTCCTAGTGTCACAAAGGGGAATCGAGGTCAACTCGAATCAAATCAGGGCCATCGATGCAATACCGAAGATACTGACCAACAAAAAGCAGGTACATAAACTAATAGGGCGAATAGCTGCCCTATCAAGGTTCATTTCACGATCCTCGGATAGATGCCACAAATTCTTCAATGGGCTAAGGAAAGACCACGGGCTGCAATGGAACGATGAATGTGTCGATGCCCTGAGAAAGCTGAAAACGTACCTATCCTCTCCCCCACTACCCGTCAAAGCGGACCCGGGTGAATGTCTACTTGTGTATCTAGAAGTTTCCGAAGTTGTGGTAAGCGTAGTCTTGGTCCGTGAAGATAAATGTACACAATCTACGATTTACTATACCAACAAAACATTAATCGATGCCGAAACAAGGTACCCTCACCTTGAAAAACTAGCTCTGGCATTGGTCGTAGCTTCATGGAAGCTTAGACCGTACTTTCAATATCACTCCATAAAGGTGGTGACAACCTTCCCCCTAAGGGGTACCCTACACAAACCCGAACTATCGGGTAGACTAGTCAAGTGGGCCATAGAACTAAGCGAGCATGACATAACGTACTAACCGCGAACTGCCATTAAGTCGCAGGTGCTCGGCGACTTTGTTGCTGATTTCAGCACGAAAATATTGCCCGAGGTAGAATAGGAAGTATTCCACACTTCTACACATACCGACCTCTAGGTCCTCTACACTGACGGTGCCTCTAATGCCTCGGAATAGGGACTGGGACTTGTCCTCGAGGTCCCTATAGGCGAAGTAATTCGCCAGTCCATATGATGCACCGAGATGACTAACAACGAGGCCGAGTATGAAGCTGTGATTGCAGGTTTGAAGTTAGCCCTCAAATATGGCGCTCGACGACTTGTCCTCCAATGTGACTCTCAACTCTTGGTGAACCAAGTCACCGGGACTTTACAAATCAAAGAACAGAGACTACAAAGGTACCTGTCGGAAATTCACAAATTACTGCCAGAATTCGACGAATGCCGCCTCGACAAAATACTCAGGGCGCAGAATATCAAAGCAGATGGCCTCACCAAACTATCTGCGGCCACAAAGAATATCAACAAGGAAAATGTGGTCACCCTCCTTCATTCCGCAATAGACCACGTCGAGGTACATTCTATAAACTTAACTTGGGACTGGCGTAACCGCTTTGCAGCCTATTTGCAGGATGGAACGCTCCCGTAAGATAAAAAAGAAGCAAAAAACTCCGGATACAGGCAACACGATACAACCTAGTAAATGGTGATCTCTACAAAAAACATTCGGCGTCCCCCTAGCCAAATGTCTTGGGCCACACCAAACAAGGTGAGTACTGGAAGAAGTACACGAAGGGCACTGCGGTGCCCATACGGGAAACCGCACCCTTGTTTGATGCCATATCCGCGCCGAGTACTACTGGCCCACCATGAAAAAAGAAGTTGCGGACTATGTCCGAATATGTGAACAATGTCAAAAGTACGCTCCTATGACATACCAAGCAGGGGAGCTCCTTCATTCCGTCACTTCTCCATGGCCATTCATAAAATGGGGAATGGACATAGTCGGGCCCCTCCCAGCAGGACGAGGTAAGGCATGCTTCCTTTTGGTTTTAACTGATTACTTTTCTAAATGGGTGGAAGTAGGTGCATACATTCATATACGTGAGCAGGAGGTCATCACATTCATATGGAAAAACATCATATGCCATTTTGGCATCCCCAAAGAAATCAGCTGCGACAACGGACCTCAGTTCGTCGGAAAGAGAACGAATGAGTTTTTCGAAAAATGGCACATCAAATGAATATTCTCCACTCCATATCACTCTGCCAGCAATGGTCAAGCCGAATCCTCCAATAAAGTAATATTGAATATATTGAAAAAGAAGATGGAGGATGCTAAAGGGCTATGGCCTAAACTACTACCAAAAGTATTATGCGCATACTGCACTACGCCAAAAACCAGCATAGGAGAAACGCCATATTCACTGGTCTACGGGACTGACGCAGTTATACCCGTCGAGATCGGAGAACCCAGTTTGAGATACTCCAATAAGAGCGGACCAAGCAATGACGAAAGTAGGCTACAAGATCTGGATAAAGTCGAAAAATGGAGAGACATGGCCCACATAAGAATGGTAGCCCAGAAGCAGTAAGCAGAAAGATACTACAACAAGAAAGCCAAGGTGCGACCACTCAAAGTCGGAGACTACGTCCTCAAGGCTAAAACACAAGCATCAAAAAACCCTAATGAGGGAAAATTGGGAAAAAAACTGGGACGGACCATACAAAATCATAGTTGCAGCAAACAAAAGAGCATTCCAGTTAGAAACAGTGGAGGGAAAACTACTCCAAAATAACTGGAATGTCACTCATACTTGGTCAGCAGCAGAAGTACCTTGAACGTATATGGCGAAAGCTGTGCTGGACAAACTTGGTAGAACCTACAAAACTCTTCTGCTAAGGGGAAGAGAGGAAGAGTATAACCGATCATAAAAGGGTACTCATAGAAAGAGCAATACCCAGGTCTGTGAACATCCACGTAATCTCCCCCCGCCAGAACCATTTCTACACGAGCAGAAATGTCGTACTTTACATGAAGAGCATCGATATGAACTTTCTCCGTCTCAGAAAATCTGGGGTCCGGGGTAGGAGGGGATCTTTGAGGAAGTCAATATGGGATGAGGGATGTCTCGGTAGTAACTCCTCCACCGTAGGAGGGCTGTCACCCTCTTCTACTACCATATCTTCGCTGCCAGAAGGGGGCGCCATGTACAACGGAGGGGCTTCAGGAAACTCTTCACGAGAATGATAAGATCTCGGCATAATATCGATCTAAGGAATACCAACGCAAAAGGAATAAGGAATAAGAAGCTTCAACTAAAGAACATAAGAGTAAACAGAAGGATGTGAGAGGAAATGAAGAAGAGTTAAAGAAGTTATCAAGAGTGAAATGGCTAAAAAATTCGGAAAAACAAATCCTTCACCTATTTATAGGGTTGTGTGGCGCCAGAATCGAGGCAGCAGGTAACAAAGCAGCACAAGAATCAAAGCACCAAGCTGTCATTCCTGTCTCAAAAACCTGTGTGATGATGACGCACGTGAAGCTGACATCATTTCTTGGTAAAGTGTATCACTCGGTGTTTTGTTGAACACGCTGACCGTCCCTTGTTGACCACGTTGTAACATTTCAACGGATCAAATTTCTCCATAAGAACGCATGAAGTTCGCTCATCGAGGACGCACCCTGTTGCAACCCCGACAAGAGAAGGGACTAATTGTATGGGTCCAAATTTGACCGACCACGACCTACTACAAGTACAACAAACAACAGGGCCTCTTTTGAATCGACGTCCCGAGATAGACGACCTTAAGGCAAAGAGGAGACTACACGACCCTTGTAATAGTGTGAGCCCGTTAGGGGACATTAGGAATATTCTGCCGAATATCCTTGTATTTTGTTTTTTTACTTTGTAGAGGGCTTTCTTTCTTAGTATAAAAGGGGGACAATAATCTTACAAGAGGGTATCTATACCCGCGGGAGATTACTATTCTTGAATAAAAAGAAACTTAACGACCATTTTCTCTTTATCTGTTATCTTCTCTAGAGATATTCAACTAAGATTTTCCCCTTTATCTTTGATTGATTTATTAAAAAAAGTTCTAATATCTTTTGAGTCAAACAGTGGCAAGCAGGTTCAGCTGAACCCGCTTCATCAAAAAATAATACTGTGTATATGTATAAATTACGATTAAATCTGCATAAATTTTGTATAAATATTTTATTTGAACCCACGTGATAACTATTATTTTACGACTAAAGTTACATACTTCTAAGATTGAACCCCCTTGCACAAAATCCTGATCCGCCACTGCTGAGCAGTGCAAGCTCCAAAGGCCGTTTACTAATATCATCGTATGGGCATTCGACGCCCCAAGTAAGAGGCAATTTGTGGTTTGTAGACTTTGGACAAAGTAGTGGACCAACTACTTCACTTCCTTATCACTGCCCTAGGATGCTTATTCTTTTAATTTTTATTTTCTATTACAATATTTTCATTTTTTTATTTACTTTCACCCAATATTGCTTCTTTTTTTATATGGTATTAACTAGAGTATGGAGAATATACTCTATATTTTATTAACCTTTTAAATAATTTTGAAAACCCTAGTCCGCTAGTTCGTTTTAGCTAATTAACCTATATGGTAACTCTAATTTTCATGTCACTAGACATATGTTGAGACAATAATAATATTTAGGGTTAGAGAATTTTATCAATGACTAAGTCTAAATTATCTACTAATTAGAAGAAAATTTTTAGGACAAAACTAAGGAAAAGACGTCATCATAACTTTTTGATGGTTAGATTTCTCACGTTAATTCTCTTCCTCATTTTCTCTTACATAACTTTTTAAAAAATAGGGTGGTGAGGTTTCAATATTTTTTAAGGTTAAGTCTATGAGCTTTATTATTGAGATGAAAGGGTCTTTAACTTGCCCATCTGATCACCCCCTAGACTTTTTATATTAGACTGTTCAGTATGGTGCAATCCAAACCCTATCAGATTGAAACGATACAAACTTGTAGGGATGAAAAAAATATTTTTGTATCGGGAATCATACTTATTAAATTATGAAAGAAATTGAAGATAATAGGCTGCAATATTGAAAACTTTTCTCTATATTCATTCAATCATTTGTACATGTATATATATACACTTGAGTATTGAAAAAAAGAATAGAAAAAGAAAATACTAATTACACTTGTCCTATTCTAACTTGTCTAACTATAACAACAAAATTCTATCCTAACTACTAATATCCTCTCACGTGCTATTTACATGAGAAAAGAAGCTTCTAGCATTAAAATAAATCAATGGTGCAGATTTAATCCATCACGAGTTTGATGTGTGGCTGTGATTCATTGTGAATAACCAGCTTCAAGTAACAAAATAGCTAACACTCATCCTAGGTTATATCGAAGATAAACCTAATATGGTCACTGGTAAGTCTTCATCTTCCCTTTCTTCTCTCTTTTGTCCATACCACATATCTCCATTGATGACCAAATTAAGCTGGGGTTTTGACTTTCTAACATCCCCCCTCAAGTTGGAGGGGAGTGTTGTGACCCCCAACTTGTTGAGAATCCCTTTATGAGAAACCCCAGAAAGAGGTTTGGTAAACAGATCAGAAAACTGATCTTTGGATGGTACAAATGAAAGGGTAATTTGCTAAGAAAGAAATTGTTGACGCACAAAGTGACAGTCGAGTTCGGCATGCTTTGTGCATTCATGGAAACAGGGTTATGGGCAATATGGATGATTGTTTTGCTATATGAGTGAAGAGGGATTGGAAGAGTAATGGGAGTGGAAATGTCATCAAAAAGGTGTACAAGCCAGGTTAGCTCGGTAGTCACTTACCTCATGGAACGGTACTCTACTTCAACAGAATAAAGAGAGATGGAGACTTGTTTCTTTGATTTCCAAGAAATCGGAGAACCTCCCAAAGTAATGCAGAAACCACTCACCGATATTCGAGTATATTTGCAAGAAGACTAGTCGGTGTCACAAAAGGCAAGTAGGGAAAATTTTGATTTAGAAAATAACAAAATTCCTTGGCCAGGATCACCACTTAAGTATTTCAGTACCCTTAATGCTGCAAAGAAATGTGACAAGCAAGGGCATTGCATGTATTGACTCAAAGCGAGAACAACAAAAGAGAGATTTGGCCGTGTGTTGGTGTCACGACCCTAAACTCGTACCCGGTCGTGATGGCGCCTCTCGTGAAGACAAGACCAGCCAATTAAACCCAATTCACTTTTTAAACAGTTAAACGACATAAAAGCGGTCTAAAACATGATTTACCAATACTAAGTAGCGGATAATATCAATAAAGTGCAGAAATACAACCCGACACAGCCCTAATTGGGGTGTCACAAGTCACAAGCATCTAGCAACACTAAGTCCTCAAATGTAACTATAGAGTTTAAATACTGAACTAAGGACATAAAGGAAAGAGATAGGGAGGAGCTCTGGGCTGCGAACACCAACAACTACCTAAAGACTCCTCGAAGATCCGCCTGAAGCTAGAATGAACCAGAACTTGGGAGTGGAACCAGCTATGCCTGAATCTGCACACAGGGTGCAGGGAGTAAAGTGAATACTTCAACTTAGTGAGTAACAAATGTAAATAATGACTGAAAGTAAAAAAACACGTAAGGCACAAGGCATTCTATAATGAAGCAGTAAAATCATTTAAAAACAGTAAACCAGTGAAAAGTCAAGTAAAATCCTCTTTCAACAAGTAAACAAGTAATTGACAGGGAGTTAAGGTAAAGTAAACAAATAGAAGTTCGCCCCTCGGGCATAATATCAACGGATTCGCCCCTCAGACAACATCTCAAAACAATACCTGCCCCTCGGGCTCAATCTCATATCACAATAGGTATCCGCGCTCACTAGGGGTGCACAGACTCCTAGAGGGGCCCCTTACGACCCAAGCGCAATAACAAGCCATCTCGTGGCATCAAAACTAGACCCTCGGCCTCATATCAATCAAGCCACCTAATGGCGTACATATCTCAGTCCCTCGGTCTCATAATCGGTATCAAATGTTTCTTCACAACATAGGCCCTCGGCCTTACTCAGTCAAAATTCTCACAAGCCCCTCAGGCAATAGTAAAACAGTGTTTCTCAGCCTAAACATCATGTAAAATATCATTTAAGTATTAAAACTGAGTAAACAAGGCTGAGTATGAAAATAATGGAAAATAACATGACTGAGTTCAAGTATAGAGTCAAAACAGAGAGGAAATATCAGTAAAATCCCCGAAGGGTTCAAATAGTTGGAACGAAGCCCAAGTATGGCATTCAACCCAAATAATGATGGTAGCAAATAGATTTCAGTCAAATACGCGGTAAAATAATCATTCGGGACGGACTAAGTCACAATCCCCACAGTGCACGACACCCCACGCTCGTCATCAAGCGTGTGCCTCACCTCAATATAGCACTACGATGTGCAATCCGGGGTTTCAAACCCTCAGAATATCATTTACAATTATTACTCACCTCGAACTGCTAAATCTCTAGCTCGCGATGCCTTTGCCCCTTGAATCAGCCTCCACGCGCATCGAATCTATCCATAATCAGAACGAGGACGTCAAAATATGCTAAGGGAACGAAGCCCAAGAGAAAACAATCAATAAAGGGCACAAATCACGAAATTACCAAAACCCGACCCTCGGGCCCACATCTTGGAATTGGATAATTTTTACATCAATAGGTTCTTTATCTCCCCACGAGTTCATACATATAAAAAGTTCTCAAATTCGACCCCAAATGGTCCTTCAAATCCACAATTAAAGGCCTAAGTTTCCAAGCCCTAGTTTCCCCAATTTTAACCTTTAATTTCCATAATTTCTAGCTCTAATCCATGAAATAATAGCATAGGAACGAGTTTTAGGTCTGAATCTTTACCTCAATTAAGTTCTCTTGAAATCCCTCTCTCAAATCGCCCAAAAAGCTCCCAAGCCGAATTCAAAAAATGGTGAAATAACTCAAATTCGCAAAATAAAATAACTTATATGTTCTGTCCAGGCCTTTACGCATATGCGGCCCTTTAACTGCATCTACAGTACCACATTAGCGGTCATTATTCCGCTTCTGCGGAAATCACTTAACCGGCCACATTCGCATCTGCTATCATCCATCCGCATCTGCGGAGTCGCAGATGCGGTCCTCTTAGGCGCTTCTGTGGTCCCTGACAAATCCCCATAATCCGCTTCTACGACCACTCTCTCGCACATGCGGCTGCATCTGTGGCCCCCAAACCGCAGGTGCGAAAACACCAGAAAAAGCAATTTCAGCAGCTGCAATAACATCTCAACTTCTCCGTTAACCACCCGAAACCACCCCGGGACCTCAACCAAAAGCACAAACATATCCCAATACCTTATTCAAACTTGTTCCAATCATCAAAACACCTCAAACAACATTAAATCACCCAAAACGCATATGATTCAAGCCAAACATTCTAAAATCTTCCAAATTACGCTTTCGATAAAAAAACCCAACCAACCCACGTCCGAATGACCTGAAATTTTGCAAACACATCCCAAATGACGCAACAGAACTACTGCAACTCTCAGAATTCCATTCCGACCCCTATATAAAAATCTTTCCTATCAACCGGAAATCGCCAAAATATCCACTTCGCCAATTCAAGCCTAAATCTACTACTAACCTCCAAAATTCATTCTGATCACGCTCCTATGCCACAAATTACCTCCCGAAGCTAGCTGAACCATCAGAACTCACATCCAAGCCCTCTAACATATAAGTCAACATCCGATTGACTTTTCCAACTTAAACTCACTCTAAAGAGACTAAGTGTCTCAAACCTTGCCAAATCCTTTCTGGATTCGATTCGACCAACCCGATCACATATAGAACCGATAGATAAAGAAATAAGAGATGACTGGCCGGGTCGTCACAGTTGGTGAGGTAATTTAGCTTCCCAAATAAGTATCGATATAGAGTAGGATTGTCCATGAGAGGTCCATCTTCTGCTTGAAGTTTAGAACATGGATAGAGGAGAAGTTGCACGAGGCAAGTGAGATACATCAAACTCTTTGAGCATATCCAAGGTACACTTTCGTTGACTAACAATGAAACCATTATTTTCTCGCAAAATTTCAAGTCTAAGGAAGTAGTGTATGTCTCTTAGGTTCTTAACCTTGAATTCAGAGTTGAGAAAGTCTTTGATGCTTTGAATTTGTTGTAAATCATCCCCTGTCAATAGTAGACATTAACAACTAGAATAGAAATCAAACCTCCTATTTGCTTGAAAAAACAGAGAATAATTATTTAATGATGATAAATAACCTTTAAAACCTAATGCCACTGCAAGCCGAGCATACCACTGCCGGGAAGCTTGCTTTAAACTATATAGAGACTTTCTCAAAAGGCAAACATGTGTAGGACTAGGTGGTGTCAGTCCTGCTAGAAATTTTATGTACACTTCCTCTTGTAGGTTACCATATAAAAATGTATTATTTACATCCAATTGAGACACATTCCAACCTCTTTTAGATGCAATGGTAAGAATACATCTTATAGTTGTAATTTTGATCACTGGTTAAAATGTTTCACTGTAGTCTATTCCTTCTCTTTGGATATCCCCCTTACTACAAGTCTTGCCTTTAGTCTCTCAATGGTTCCATCAGATAAATGCTTCACCTTATAAACCCACTTTCAAAGTAATGCTTTCTTACCTTTAAGCAACTCAACCGCTTCCCAAGTGTGGTTGTCTTGTAGAGCTTGAATTTCTGATTCCACGACTTTCCTCTAACTTAGATGTTAAGAAGCTTATGCATAACTACTAGGCTCAATTAATGTAGATAAAGAATAGATAAGGTGTTTATTATTTATGGTTAGAGACGAAAATAAGTAAGCACTAGGCCTACTTGGTTGAGAAAAACATGTCTTGTCCAAATCAGCAAACATAATGTTATTGCACACATAGTCCTTGACATAGACTGGTTGTTGTGTAATTCTACCAGACTTCCTTGGTGTAGCACCTTCTCTAGGTGCAGAAACAGGGGAGTTGATTAGGTTGTTTGGAGAAGTAGAGTAGGGAACATGAGAAACATGCTCATGAGAGGTAGATATGGTGTAGGGAACAGAGGAACTAGGCTGAAGAGTAGGTGATTGTAGTGAGATTGAATTGGGATAATCCATACCTGCTGAACCTAGTATATCTATTTGTATAGGTGGAGGGTAGATGGATTCTAAAGAAAGAGGGAAATTTGAAAAGATAGGGTTGTTGGTAGGAGTAACTTTGGCAAAGTGAAAGTAGGATTCAAAGAATTTGACATCTCTGGAAATAAAAATCCTCTTAGTTTCCAGTTCCAATAGTTTGTATCCTTTTTTATTCAAAGGATATCCAATTAACACACATGTTGTTTCTCTTTCATCAAACTTGCTTCTTCTTTGTGTCAAAGTAGAAGCATAGCATAGGCACCAAAAGTTCCTCAAATGTTCATATTGAGGTTTTTATTAAAAAGGTACCTCAAATGGAGTCTTACCTTGCAGTACTCTGGAAGGCAGTCTATTTATGATATGTGTTGCAGTTAGATTAGACTCTCCCCAATATGATATATGTAGGCTGGATTGAAACATTAATCCCCTTGCTACTTTTAAAAGATGTATGTGCTTCCTCTCAATAATTTTATTTTGTTGAGGAGTACCAACACAAGATAGTTGATTATGATCCCTTCTGAAGCATGAAAAGTTGTTTCTTGTGTCCCCTTTCTCAATTCCAAAGCATTGTCATATCTTATCATCTTAACCTTTACATTGAATTGTCTTTCTACCATAGACAAGAAACTTTTACGCATAGGAAAAGCATTACTTTTAGCACTCAATAAGAATGTCCAGTTTCCTCTACTGTAGTCATCAATAATAGTGAGGAAATATTTAAAACCATTATAAGTGCTAGATTTATAAGGTCCCCAAGTGTCAACATGTATAAGATCAAAAACATGCTTGGATTTTATACTATTGATGGAAAAAGGTTTTCTAGTCTGTTTAGCCTTAGGACAAATATTACAAATAAAATTAGAATTGGAACCACAATGAAGGAACTGTAAATGTTTCATTGCTGAAATTGGAACATGACCCAACCTTACATGCCAAAGCTTTACATCAGGTATCACATTAACATGTATTGGATTCGAATCAAAAATAGACTTTGAAATGGAGTTTCTTTCTTTTGGAAATGGAATTACATCATTACTAAGCATACTTCTAGACTTAAAACTAGTGGGTTCTAATAAGTATAGACCTTCTCCAACTTCACCAAAAGCTTGAGGACTCCTCATTGAAAAGCCCCGCAATAGACACCCACTAGAATGTAAGTAGGACATCATACTTGAATTGAACACAGAACTTATGAACAAATAGAAAATTGTATTTAAAATCTGGCACATGAAGCACATTAGTTAAGACACGACCTGGAAGAATGGAGATATTCAGTATATGAGTAATACTTACCTTGAAAAAATAAGGTAAACTGATGTTCAAAGGTACATGGAGTGGAATTAGAAACAAGAAAGAATTAGGATCAAAGCACATATGTTCTGATGCTCCAGAATCAATTAGCCAAGTATCTAATTTCAAACTAGTAAACACTGATCCGGAGTATTTTAGAATATATCAGCAACTGTATTGACATTAATTCCTGAGCTTCCTATTTGTGCTGATTTTGCTTGCTTATATATCTCCGTCATTTCTGCAATTTGTTCTTTGCTAAATTATTGGACAAAATTGTTGATGTTGTTCTCATTGTTCTGTCTTGTTGCAATTTCTTCCTCATGTGTTGTTACCACATTTGCCTTGACATGGTTTTGTCTGTAATAATCCTCTTGTGTATGTCCTATTTTTCCACAATAGGTACAAGAAAGATTGAAATTATATTTCTTCTCCCCTTTGAATTTTTGATGTGGCCTTGCAACCTTTTAAGCTGAATTATTGAACTTTTGAGCAGTTATTGTCCCTCTTGGGGTCTGATTTCTGAATCTCTGATTATTCCTTCCTTGTCATGCTTTCATGAAAGCTACAAAGTCAGCTAAAATTTGTGAATTTGGTTGTTTTCCTTTTCCTTCCTTTTCCTTGTGCATACATATCATTCAACCCCATCAAAAAATAATCAATCTTTGATCCTTCAAAGACTTAGTTAACTTTGCTTTTCCCTCACATACAAAGACACATGAACAATATATGATTACATTTAATGCATCTAATTTATCCCACAACTGCTTAAGTTTAGTGAAGTATCCAACAATGTTACTATTACTTTGTATTAAACCTGATAACTCCTTTTGCAGGTGGTAAGTTTGGCACCATTTGATTTGCCAAATCTCTGATCCAAGATGTCCCAGAGTTTCTTAGTTACCTTTGAGTATATGACACTGTCAGCAATGTCTTTTGACAATGAATTTAGAATCCAAGATAAAACCATGTCGTTGACACAACTCCACTGCTCGTATTCAACATGGTTGAGATCAGGAGATTTGCAAGCTCCATTGATGAATCCAAACTTCTTCTTGGCTGACAAAGATAGAAGAATAGATCTTTTCCATCTTGGATAACCTCTTCCATCAAACACAGTGTTGACTAGAGTCATACCAGGTGAATCAGAGTTATTGAGGTGATAGGAATGATTAATGTCATATCTGATTGCCTTAGTAGTATTGCTGATTTCTGCAACTGTGGTTTCATCATAACCAACCATCTTTCTTCACTGGGAGCTGAAGAATGAATTTGATTGTGGATAATCACTGTTGGATCGAGCTTAAAGCTCTGATACCATGAAAGAAACTGAAGATGATATGCTGTAGTATTGGAAAATTTTCTCTATATTCATTCAACTGTTTGTACATGTATATACATACACTTGAGTATTGAATAAAAGAATAGAAAAACAAAAATACTAATAACACTTTTCCTATTCTAACTTGTCTAACTATAACAGCAAAATTCTATCCTAACTACTAATATTCCCTCACGTGCTATTCACATGAGGAAATAGCATAGGCACCCAAAGTTCCTCAAATATTCATATTGAGGTTTTTATTAAAAATGTACCTCAAATGGAGTCTTACCTTGCAGTACTCTGGAAGGCAATCTATTTATGATATGTGTTGCAGTTAGAATAGACTCTCCCCTATATGATATATGTAGGTTGGATTGAAACATTAACCCCCTTGCAACTTTTAAAAGATGTATGTGCTTCCTCTCAACAATTTTATTTTGTTGAGGAGTACCAACATAAGATAGCTGATTATGATCCCTTCTGAAGCAAGAAAAGCGGCTTCTTGTGTCTCCTTTCCCAATTTCAAAGCATTGTCAGATCTTATCATCTTAACCTTTACATTGAATTGTCTTTCTACCATAGACAAGAAACTTTTACGCATAGGAAACCATTGCTTGTAGCACTCAATAAGAATGTCTAGTTTCCTCTACTGTAGTCATCAACAATAGTGAGGAAATATTTGAAACCATTATAAATGCTAGATTTATAAGGTCCCCAAGTGTCAACATGTATAAGATCAAAAATATGCTTGGATTTTATACTATTGATGGGAAAAGGTTTTCTAGTCTGTTTAGCCTTAGGACAAATATTACAAATAAAATTAGAATTGGAACCACAATGAAGGAAATGTAAATGTTTCATTGCTGAAATTGGAACATGACCCAACCCTCCATGTCAAAGCTTTACATCATGCATTATATTAACATGTATTGGATTCGAATCTAAAATAGACTTTGAAATGGAATTTCTTCCTTTTGGAAATGGAATTACATCATTACTAAGCATACTTCTAGACTTAAAACTAGTGGGTTCTATAAGTATAGACCTTCTCCAACTTCACCAAAAACTTGAGGACTTCTTATTGAAAGGCCCTGCAACAGACACCCACTAGAATGTAAGTAGGATATCACACTTGAATTGAACACAGAATTTATGAACAAATGGAAAATTGTATTTAAAATCTGGCACATGAAAGCACATTAGTTAAGACACGACCTGGCAGAATGGACATATTCCCTATATGAGTAATACTTACCTTAAAAGAATGAGGTAAACTGATATTCAAAGGTACAGGGAGTGGAATTAGAAACAAGAAAGAATTAGGATCAAAGCACATATGTTCTAATGCTCCAGAATCAATTATCCAAGTATCTAATTTCAAGCTAGTAAACACTGATCCGGAATATTCTAAAATATACCAGCAACTGTATTGGCATTAATTCCTGAGCTTCTTGTTTGTGCTGATTTTGCTTGCTTATATATCTCCGTCATTTCTGCAATTTGTTCTTTGCTAAATTATTGGACAAAATTGTTGATGTTGTTCTCATTGTTCTGTCCTGTTGCAATTTCTTCCTCATGTGTTGTTACCACATTTGCCTTGATATGGTTCTGATAAGTTTTTGGGTTAGTGAACTCAAAGTCATCTGAGAACCCAATTAGTCTGTAATAATCCTCTCGTGTATGTCCTATTTTTCCACAATAGGTACAAGAAAGATTGGAATTATATTTCTTTTCCCCTTTGAATTTTTGATGTGGCCTTGCAACCTTTTGAGCTGAATTATTGAACCTTTGAGCAGTTATTGTCCCTCTTGGGGTCTGATTTCTGAATCTCTGATTATTACTTGTCATGATGCCATGAAAGCTGCAAAGTCAGCTAAAATTTGTGAATTTGGTTGTTTTCCTTGTCCAGCAACTATGAAAGGTTCAGAATAAAGAGATGAAGTATGCATTTGCATATATTTCCCTTTGATTTTCATCCTGCCAAAGGAGTGAGTATGCAATATCCATACTAGGAAAAGAGCTCATCATAAGGATATTTCTTCTAGCTTGTGCATACATATCATTCAACCCCATCAAAAATTGAATCAATCTTTGATCATTCAAAGACTTAGTTAACTTTGCTTTTCCCTCACACACAAAGACACATGAACAAGATATGATTACATTTAATGCATCTAATTTATCCCACAATTGCTTAAGTTTAGTGAAGTATCCAACAATGTTACTGTTACTTTGTACTAAACCTGATAACTCTTTTTGCAGGTGGTAAAGTTTAGCACCATTTGATTTGCCAAATCTCTGCTCCAAGCTGACCCAGAGTTCCTTAGCTATCTTTGAGTATATGACACTGTCAGCAATGTCTTTTGACAATGCATTTAGAATCCAAGATAAAACCATGTCGTTGACACAACTCCATTGCTCGTATTCAGCAGAGTTGAGATCAAGAGATTTGCAAGCTCCATTGATGAACCCAAACTTCTTCTTGGCTGACAAAGATAGAAGAATAGATCTTTTCTATCCTGGATAACCTCTTCCATCAAATACATTGTTGACTAGAGTCATACCAGGTGAATCAGAGGTATTGAGGTGATAGGAATGATTAATGTCATATCCGACTGCCTTAGCAGTATTGCTAGTTTTTGCAACTGTAGTTTCATCATAACCAACCATCTTTCGTCATTGGGAGCTGAAGAATGAATTTGATTGTGGATAATCACTATTGGATCGAGCTTAAAGCTCTGATACCATGAAAGAAACTGAAGATGATAGGCTGTAGTATTGGAAAATTTTCTCTATATTCATTCAACTGTTTGTACATGTATATATATACACTTGAGTATTGAATAAAAGAATAGAGAAATAAAAATACTAATAACACTTATCCTATTCTAACTTGTCTAACTATAACATCAAAATTCTATCCTAACTACTAATATTCCCTCACGTGCTATTCACATGAGGAAAGAAGCTTCTAGCATTAAAATAAATCAATGGTGCAGATTTAATCCATCATGGGTTTGATGTGTAGCTGTGATTCATTGTGAATAACCATCTTCAAGTAATAAAATAGCCGACACACATCCTAGGTTATATCGAAGATAAACCTAGTTTGGTCAGTCTTTATCTTCCCTCTCTTATCTCTTTTGTTCATACCCCATATCTCCATTGATGACCAAATTAAGCTGGGGTTTCGACTTTCTAACTGCTCAAAACTAATTATAATTATATATAGTTAAACAATCTTTAAGAAAAATACCAGCCACTGCCCAAAATAATACTAGTAATAATGAGTATATTGGGATCTAACATGCACTAACTCAATATTTTAAATCTATTGCTGCATTTGGGTGATTTGAAAAAATTATCATGTGCGTCATTTATCCCATCACATGAGCCGTATTTTACCCAGTACTTGCATTAGATTCCGTCTAGTATGAATTGAGAAAGTACTTTTTAGGGATTTTTTCATTCTTATACACTATTGGAAACTTTATTGCCCTAAATGTTCATGTTTAGTAAATTACCCTACTTACACAAGTCTTGTTTATAAAATATATACATTCCACCTTAAAAGACTCTCAATCCATTATTAGTGTCTTCAATTAAGGGATTTAGTTACACCATTTTCCTTTTTTTTCTCCTCTTTCCCCTCTTCTCTTCAGATTCTGTCTTTCTCCATCTTCTAACTTTGTCGGTGAGTTACAGTTCGATCAATTCTCTAAGAATACTATCATTAGGCTCTAGTTAAACCTTTTCTTTTGA
Organism: Nicotiana sylvestris; assembly: GCF_000393655.2. NCBI lineage: Eukaryota > Viridiplantae > Streptophyta > Magnoliopsida > Solanales > Solanaceae > Nicotiana > Nicotiana sylvestris. Next base: position 173,493,822 of record NC_091065.1, read on the forward strand.
AAAGCGAATTAATTAGTTCAAAATCTAATTCCAAGTGCAAGTTCCCCTATATCTAATTAATACCCATCCCACGCTCTAGGTCCTATGTACAAGCCAATGAGTAAGGAAATTAGGCTTTACGTTGATATTTGAAAGAAGGAATTCGTCCCACAGTACCACTTTCTTTGATGTCAGTATTTTTTTGATATCACACTATTAATTTGATACACATAAGCGAAATTAAATTTTGATGTCTATTTCTTCAAAATATCACGTGTATCAAGAAGCGACTCACAGATAAGTGATACATATACCAAAAGTAAAACTATTGGTAGGATATGAAATGTAATAATGAATCAAACTTTCGTGGATTATTCATTATACATGGTTATCATACAATTCATAAAATTAAAATGTAAAATACTGAGGTTGGCATACAATTTATCTACAACTTATGTGATGACCCAAAAGGTTATCACTTGCTTTTAAATTGAATTCTGTATTTCTGCGGCCTTGAAAACCTCATTTAACATTACCTCGATTTGCGTGTGCAGTCCGGGCGCATAACCGGAAAGCTTAAATATGAAAATCTATGAAAAATGATAAAATTTGGCTATAAAATGAGTTAATTTGACTTCGATCAACGTTTTGGATAAACAGACCCGGGCCCGTGATTTGATGGTCCCGGACGGTCCGTAGGAAAATATGGGACTTGGGAATGTGCTCGGAATCGGATTCCGAGGTCCCAAGCCCGAGAAATAAATTTTTAAAGAAAATTATTTTCTGAAACTGTTTAAAGAAATTTGAAATGAAATTTGATTAGAACATGAAGGTATCGAGCCCGTATTTTGGTTTCGGTGCCCCGTATAGGTCTTATATATGGTTTAAGACATTTCTGTAGAATTTAGTGAAAAACGGATGTCATTTGACGTGATTCGGACCTAAATTGCCAAAGTTGATATTTTAAGAAGTTTGAGAAAAATTCTTTGATTTTGAGGTTTAATTCGTTGTTATTGAGGTTATTTTGGCGATTTGATCACACGGATAAGTTCGTATGATATTATTGAGTTAGTACGTATGTTTGGTTAGGATACCCGAGGGCTCGGGTGTGTTTCGGAAAGTTTGGACTTAAGAAACGTTGCAGAAAACAGCTGATCTGGTGTACTGATGCTTTCTTCTTCGCGTTCGCAGGATGGCCCTCATGAACGCGATGTGTTAGTTATGCTGAAGGGATTTCCTTCTACGCGAACGCGTAAACCAGGTCGTGAACGCGAAGCATTGGTGGGTTTTCCCTTCGCGAACGCGGGCCTGGTATCACGAACGCGAAGGCTTACAACCTGGGCTAGGGAGGGTCACCATTTTATGCATCGCGAATGCGGCCACTGGCCCGCGAACGCGTAGGCTTGAGGAGCCAAAGCTCCGAGAACGCGAGCCGTCTTTCGCGAACACGAGCCATCTTTCGCGAACGCGAAGGTCTGTCTGACCTAACTCATCGTGAAAGCGATGGGCTTATCACGAACGCGAAGAACAAATCCGCCCAGTTATTTTTTAGTCTTAAAAACAGAACACTTACGGGATTTTCATAAATTTTCAGAAACTTGATCTTCTCCACACCTCTTGGGAGATTTTTGAAGAACTCCTTCACCATAACCTCTTAGGTAAGTAATCTTTAACTTGTTTCCTTCCATTTTTATCAACACCTACTAGATTTCTTGGCCTAAATCATGAGATTAAGTGTAGAAAATTAGGGATTTGGGTAGAGTGCTTTTTGATTATTTGGGAATTTGACCTCGTTTTGGGGTCGAATTTCAAAATAAATTATATATTCGGGCTCGTGGGTGAAGGGGTGATCGGATTTTAGTCCGAACCTCGTATTTTGAACAAGCGGCCCTGGGGTCGATTTTTGGATTTTTGGGAAGAATGATTGGAAAGCTATAATTAGGCATTGGAATTGGATTGTTTAGCATTTATTGATGTTATGAAGTCGAATATGTCTAGATACCATTGATTTGGAGCCGAATTCGAAAGGAAAGGCAGTGTTTGAGGCTTGAGTTGGTCGTGAAAGTTTGAGGTAAGTGCTTGGTCTAACCTTAGCTTGAGAGATTAGGAGTTGTGTCCTATTTGCTAATTTCTTCTTGTTGAGTACGACGTATAGGCATGGTGACGAGTATCTATACGTTGGTGTCGAGCATGACCGTGAGTCCTAAATTGATATTTGTTGTGTTCTTAAATGATTCTACGGATGCTTAATTGGCGATTCGCGATATTGACCAAGGATTTAGTTTGTTTTCGTGGAAATTATTGATGATTTAGTATTGGTGTTAACTGATATGAGTAGGAGTTGAGTTAAGATAGGTTATAGCTGATTCTCCCTTACCAGGACGTATATATACTTTCAATGTTGAATTTCCTTGCTGGGATTGTGTAGTTTATTGTTGATCCCTTGCCGGGACTCGTGGTACGGTTGAGTTTAAGGTATATAAATATATTGGATCGGGTTGCACGCCGCAACAATGTTATATATATTGGATCAGTTTGCACGCCACAACAATGTTATATATATTGGATCGGGTTGCACGCCGCAACAATGCTATATATTGGATCGGGTTGCACGCTGCAACAAAGTTATATATAGTGGATTGGGTTGCACGCCGCAGCAATGTTATATATATATTGGATCGGGTTGCACGCCGCAACTATGTTAGATATATATATTGGATCGGGTTGTGCTCTGCAACAGTGTTATTATTACTTGTTGTAGATTTTGAGTTGTTTCTCTCATATTTATCTTTATTTCTGCTTGATTTGATATTTTCCCCAAAGCATGTACACCCTCCCATTTAAACTGCTTATTCCTATTTATTTTCCGCCGTATATTATGTAATTGCACAGGTTTATCTGGAGTCTGGTCCTAGCCTCGTCACTACCTCGCCGGGGTTAGGCCAGACACTTACCAGCACATGGGGTCGATTGTGCAGATATTACACTCTGCACTCTGTGCAGATACCGGAGCAACACTAGGATAGTAGCACTTGGGGAGCCAGCCTTCAGTCTACAGAGACCCCAAGGTAGTCCTGCAGGCGTCCGCAGGCCCGATGTCTCTTCTATCTACTTATATGTTCTGTTTTCATTTGTATCCGAGACAAACTATATTTCTTTTCTTCAGACATCTGTATGTAGTATTCATTGACAGTCCATGAATATTGTGACACCAATTTCTGGGTAGAAATGTATGTTGTTATTTTCGTACTGATTTTGGTATTATATTAGTCTAAGTCTTCCGCATATTTTCGTCTTCCACTATTATTTAAATGTTGATCACCTGTTATTACAAATTGTTAAAAGGGACTAAAATGAAGGAGTTAAGATTTCTAAATTTCATGGCTTGTCTAGCTTCTACGAGTAGGCGCCATCACGACTCCCGAGGGTGGGAAATCCGGATCGTGACAAGTTGGTATCAGAGCTCTAGGTTACATAGGTCTCACAATTCACGGACAAGCTTAGTAGAGTCTGAGGGATCGGTACATAGATGTCTGTATTTATCCCTAGAGGCTACAGAGTTAGGAAAAACTTTACATTTGTTCTTTCTTGTCGTACGGTTCTGTTTCTCAATGCTAATTGAATTTCTACTCTGTTCTTTCGCAGATGGCGAGAACATGTGCTTCCTCATCCACCACTCAACAGCCCGAGCCCCCAGCAGCAGCTCCTACGAGGAGCAGATGGCGAGGCTGAGGCGGTGCTAGAGGCTGAGGTAGGGGCAGAGCTTAGCCCCGAGCAGCAGCACTAGTGGCGAAGCCTCAGGTTGATTTTGATGATGAGGTTCCAGCCCCAGCAGTCCCGGTGGGCCCAGCTCAGGTTCTAGAGGGGTTTATTGCCACCCCAGTTCTTTAGGATGCTCTGATCCGACTAGTGGGCCTTATGGAGAGTGTCACCCGGGCAGGCTTGCTTCCTGTAGCACCAGCCGTCTCCCAGACTCCTGCTACTCACACTCCAGACCAGGTAGCTCCCCAGATTCAGACTCCAGCAGTTTAGCCGGGTGTAGTGTCTCAGACCGGTGATGGAGCAGCTATGTCTGTCAATGCTTTGTGGAGGCTGGATAGGTTCACCAAGCTCTTCACTACTATTTTTAGCGGTGCATCTACTGAGGATCCCCAGGATTATCTAGACAGTTGTCACGAGGTTCTCAGGAACATGGGTATTGTTGAGACCAATGGAGTTGATTTTGCTACATTTCGCTTGTCTGGATCCGCCAAGACTTGGTGGAGAGATTATTGCTTCGCTAGACCAGCCGGATTGCCAGCCTTGACTTGGGAGTAGTTTGCATAGCTATTTCTGGAGAAATTTCTCCCCATTACTCAGAGAGAGGCCTATTAGAGGTAGTTTGAGCGTCTCCAGCAGGGTTCCATGACTGTTACCCAGTATGAGACCAGATTTATCGACTTGGCTCGCCATGCTCTTGTCGTACTTCCTACCGAGAGAGAGAGAGGGTGAGGAGGTTTATTGATGGTCTTATTCAGCCGATTCGTCTTCAGATGGCTAGGGAGGTTGGGAGTGAGATTACTTTTCAGGAGGCGGCCAATGTGGACCATAGAGTTGAGATGGTTTTGTCACAAGGAGGTGGTCATGAGTCAGACAAGAGGCCCCGTCATTCAGGCAGATTCAGTTGTATCTCGTCTAGAGGTAGAGATTCATATAGTAGAGGCCATCCTCCTAGGCCTTTCCAGTCAACACTTCAGGTTTCTCACGGTGCTTCAGGTAGTCGTGGTCCTTAGATGCAGTATTCTGATCAATAGTCCTATAGTGCACCACCAGCTCCTATCAGTGCACCGCCGCTCTAGAGTTTTCGGGGTGGTCATTCAGGTCGCCAGGGTCAGGCTCAGTTTCCTCAGCCGTAGCATATAGGTGGATGCTATGAGTGTGGTGAGTATGGTCATATTAGGAGGGCTTGTTCGAGATTGGTGGGTGCTCAGTCGCAGTAGCAGGGTCCCCGTGCTATGATTCAGGCACCAGGTGTTCCACAGCCCGCCCAGCCAGCTAGAGGTAGGGGTGGAGGATTTAGAGGTGGAGCTCAGACCACTAGAGGTGGAGGCCAGCCAGTTGTAGGTCGTCCTAGAGATGTAGTCAGGGTGGTGGGGCCTAGCCCTGAAGTTATGCCCTTCCAGCCAGGCCCGAGGCTGAGGCTTCAAATGCGATTATCACAGTTACTGTTCTGGTTTGTGATAGAGATGCTTCAGTGTTATTTGATCCAAGGTCTATATACTCGTACGTGTCATCTTATTTTGCACCGTATCTGGTCATGCCTAGTAATTCATTGAGTGTTCCTGTTTATGTGTCACCACCAGTGGTGATTCTATTGTGGTAGATCGAGTCCATCGCTCTTGTGTAGTTGTGATTGGGGGTCTTGAGACGCGAGTAGATTTGTTGCTTCTGGACATGGTCGATTTCGATGTTATATTGGGGATGGACTAGTTATCATTTTACCACGCTATCTTGGACTGTCATGCCAAGACTGTGACCTTAGCTTTACCGAATTTGCCTCGTTTAGAGTGGAGAGGGACTCCTGGTCATTTTACCCGCAGTGTTATCTCGTATGTGAAGGCTCGGCGTATGGTCGAGAAAGGGTGTTTGGCCTATTTGGCATATGTTTTTTATTCTAGTGCTGAGGTCCCATCTATTGATTCGGTGCCCGTTGTTCGTGAGTTTCCTGAGGTATTCCTTTCAGACCTGCCGGATATGTCGCCCGATAGGGATATTGACTTTTGCATTGATTTGGTTCCAGGCACTCAGCCCATTTCTATCCCATCGTTGAAGGGGCAATTGCAAGACCTGCTTGAGAAGGCATTAATTAGACCCAGTGTTTCGCCATGGGGTGCGCTGGTGTTGTTTGTTAAGAAGAAGGATGGGTCGATGAGAATGTGTATTGATTACTGGCAGTTGAACAAGGTTACAATTAAGAACAAATATCCATTGCCGAGGATTAATGATTTGTTCGATCAGCTTCAGGGTGCCAAGGTATTTTCAAAGATTGACTTGAGATCTGGCTACCATCAGTTGAGGATTAGGGCATCCGATGTCCCTAAGATAGCTTTCCGTACTTGATAGGGGCATTATGAGTTTTTGGTTATGTCATTCGGGTTGACAAATGCTCCAGCAACTTTTACGGATTTGATGAACCGAGTGTTTAGGACTTATTTGGATTCGTTCGTGATAGTATTCATTGATGATATTTTGATATATTCCCATAGTCAGGAGGAACACGAGCAGCATCTCAAAGTGGCTCTTCAGACTCTGAGGGATAGTCAGTTATATGCTAAGTTATCGAAGTGTGAGTTCTGGTTGAGTTCAATTGCATTCCTGGGTCATGTTGTATCAGTAGAGGGTATTCAGGTTGATCCAAAGAAGATCGAGGCAATCAAGAACTGGCCTAGACCAGCATCAGCTATAGAGATTCGGAGTTTCTTGGGATTGGCAGGCTACTATCGTCGGTTTGTAGAGGGGTTCTCATCTATTGCAACCCCGATGACCAGATTGACCTAGAAGGGTGCCCAGTTTAGATGGTTGAATGAGTGTGAGACGAGCTTTCAGAAGCTCAAGACAGCTTTGACTACGGCACCGGTGTTGGTTTTGCCCATAGGTTAAGGGCCTTATATAGTTTATTGTGATGCATCTCGTATTGGGCTTGGTGTAGTGTTGACGCAGAATGACAAGGTCATTTCCTATGCTTCACGGCAGTTGAAGATTCATGAAAAGAACTATCCGGTTCATGATTTAGAGTTGGCAGCCATTGTTCGCGCACTGAAGATTTGAAGGCATTATCTGTATGGCGTGGCATGTAAGGTGTTCACGGATCACAAGAGCCTTCAGTATTTGTTCAAGCAAAAGGATTTGAATTTGAGGCAGAGAAGGTGGTTGGAGTTGTTGAAAGATTATGATATCACTATCTTATATCATCTGGGAAAGGCCAATGTGGTGGCTGATGCTTTGAGTAGGAAGTCAGCCAGTATCGGCAGTCTAGCTTATATTCCGGTCGGTGAGAGACTGCTTGCTTTTGATGTTCAGGCCTTGGCCAATCAGTTCGTGAGGTTGGATGTTTCTAAGACTAGTCGGGTGTTAGCTTGCACGGTCACTTGTTCTTCATTATTGGAGCGTATCCGAGATCGGCAGTATGATGATCCCCATTTGTGTGTCCTTAGAGACACGGTGCAGCGCGGAGGTGCCAAGTAGGTTACTTTAGATGATGATAGAGTTTTGATATTACAGGGTCGAGTTTGTATGCCTAATGTGGATGGGCTTCGGGAGTTGATTTTAGAGGAGGCCCATAGCTCCGGTACTCTATTCATCCGGGTGTCGCGAAGATGTATCAGGATTTGCGACAGCATTATTGGTGGCGGAGAATGAAGAAGAATATCGTTGCATATGTGGCTCGGTGTTTAAATTGTCAGCAGGTTAAGTATGAGCATCAAAGACCTGGTGGTTTATTTCAGAGGATTGAGCTTCCCGAGTGGAAGTGGGAGCGGATCACTATGGATTTCGTAGTTGGACTCCCGTAGACTTGGAGGAAGTTCGATGCAGTATGGGTCATTGTTGATAGGCTGACCAAGTCAGCATATTTCATTCTTGTGGCAGTCTCCTATTCATTCGAGAGGTTAGCTGAGATCTATATCCGGGAGATTGTTCGTCTTCATGGTGTACCTGTGTCTATCATTTCGGACCGAGGTACGCAGTTTACCTCCCATTTCTAGAAAGCAGTTCAGCGAGAGTTGGGCACACAGGTTGAGTTGAGCACAACATTTCATCCTCAGACGGACGGGCAGTCCGAGGGGACTATTCAAATTTTGGAGGATATGCTCTGAGCTTGTGTTATTGACTTTGGAGGATCGTGGGATCAGTTTTTGCCTTTAGCAAAGTTTGCCTACAACAATAGCTACTAGTCGAGTATCCAGATGGCTCCTTATGAGTCTTTATATGGTAGGCGGTGTCGGTCTCCGGTCGGATGGTTTGAGTCGGCAGAGGCTTGGTTGTTGGGTACAGATCTAGTTCAGGAGGCCTTGGACAAGGTCAGGATTATTCAGGATAGGCTTCGTACAGCTCAGTCCAGGCAAAAGAGTTATGCAGACAACAAGGTTCGAGATTTGGCTTTCATGGTCGGTGAGCGGATTTTGCTTCGAGTGTCGCCTATGAAGGGCGTGATGAGATTTGAAAAGAAGGGCAAGCTTAGCCCTAGGTTCGTTGGTCCATTTGAGATTCTTGATCGAGTGGGAGAGGTGGCTTATAGACTTGCATTGTCGCCGAGCTTATCAGTTGTGCATCCAGTGTTTCATGTGTCCATGCTCCGGAAATATCACGGCGATCCATCCCATGTGGAGAGGTCAGACTCCTGAGGCATCGACCTGGGAGTCCGATTCCGATATGCGGAGCCGTTATCCCCATCTTTTCCTTGACTCAGGTACTTCCTTCTTATACGAATAGTTGTTTTAGAGCAGAGAAAGTGATGACCCAAAAGGTCTTCACTTGCTTTTAAATTGAATTCAGTGTTTTTGAGGCTTTGAAAACCTCATCTAGCATCACCTCGATTTGCATGCATAGTCCGGGCGCGTAGCTGGAAAGCTTAAATGTGAAAATCTGTGAAAAATGATAAAATTTGGCTATAAAATGAGTTAATTTGACTTCGGTCAACGTTTTGGGTAAACAGACCCGTACCCATGATTTGACGGTCCTGGAGGGTCCGTAGGAAAATATGGGACTTGGGCATGTGCCCGGAATCGGATTCTGAGGTCCCAAGCACGAGAAATGAATTTTTAAAGAAAATTATTTTCCGAAACTGTTTAAAGAAATTTGAAATAAAATTTAATTAGAACATGATGGTATCGGGCCCGTATTTTTGTTCTAGCGCCCGGTACATGTCTTATATATAGTTTAAGACGTTTCTATGGAATTTGGTGAAAACGGATATCATTTGACGTGATTCAGACCTAAATTGCCAAAGTTGATGTTTTAAGAAGTTTGAGAAAAGTTCTTTGATTTTGAGGTTTAATTCGTTGTTATTGAGATTATTTTGGCGATTTGATCGCATGGATAAGTTCGTATGATGTTATTGAGTTAGTATGTATATTTGGTTAGGAGCCACGAAGGCTCGGGTGTGTTTCAAAAAGTTTGGACTTAAGAAACGTTGCAGAAAACAGTTGATGCTTTCTTCTTCGCGTTCGCGGGATGACCCTCGCGAACGCGATGTGCTAATTATGCTGAAGGAATTTCCTTCTACGCGAACGCATAAACCAGGTCGCGAATGCAAAGCATTGAGGGGTCTTCCCTTCACGAATGCGGGCCTGGTATGGCGAACGCGAAGGCTTACAGCCTGGGCTGGGGAGGGTCACCACTTTATGCATCGCGAACACGGCCACTAGCCCGCGAACGCGTAGGCTTGAGGAGCCAAAGCTCCGCGAACGCGAGCCGTCTTCCGCGAACGCAAAGGTCTGTCTGACCTAACTCATCGCGAACGCGATGGGCTTATCGCGAATGCGATGAACAAATCTGCCCAGTTATTTTTAAGTCTCAAAAACAGAACACTTACGGGATTTTCATAAATTTTCACAAACTTCATCTTCTCCACACCTCTTGGGCGATTTTTGAAGAACTCCTTCACCATAACCTCTTGGGTAAGTAATCTTTAACTTGTTTTCTTCCATTTTTATCAACACCCACTAGATTTCTAGGCCTAAAACATGAGATTAAGGGTAAAAAATTAAGGATTTGGGTAGAGTTAGGGCTTTTTGATTATTTGGGAATTTGACCTCGTTTTGGGGTCGGATTTCAAAACAAATTATATATTCGGGCTCGTGGGTGAAGGGGTGATCGGGTTTTGGTCCGAACCTCGTATTTTGACCAAGCAGGCCCGGGGTCGATTTTGGATTTTTGGGAAGAATGATTGGAAAGCTATAATTAGGCATTGGAATTGGATTGTTTAGTATTTATTGATGTTATGAAGTCGAATATGTCCAGATACCATTAATTTGGAGCCGAATTCGAAAGGAAAGGCAGTGTTTGAGGCTTGAGTTGGCCGTGGAAGTTCGAGGTAAGTGTTTGGTCTAACCTTAGCTTGAGGGATTAGGAGTTGTGTCCTATTTGCTAATTGCTTCTTGTTGAGTACGACGTATAGGCATGGTGACAAGTATCTATACATGGTGTCGAGCATGACCGTGAGTCTTAAATTGATATTTGTTGTGTTCTTAAATGATTTTATGGATGCTTAATTGATGTTTCCCGATATTGAGCAAGGATTTAGTTTGTTTTCGTGGAAATTACTGATGATTTAGTATTGGTGTTAACTGAGATGAGTAGGAGTTGAGGTAAGATTGGTTATAGCTGATTCTCACTTGTCGGGACGTATATATACTTTCACTGTTGAATTCCCTTGTCGGGATAGTGTAGTTTATTGTTGATCTCTTGTCGGGACTCGTAGTACGGTTGAGTTTAAGGTATATAAATATATTGGATCGGGTTGCACGCCGCAACAATGTTATATATATTGGATCGGGTTGCACGCCGCAACAATGTTATATATATTGGATCGGGTTACACGCCGCAACAATGCTATATATATTGGATCGGGTTGCACACCGCAACAATGCTATATATATTGGATCGGGTTGCACGCCGCAACAATGTTATACATATTGGATCTGGTTGCATGCCGCAACTATGTTAGATATATATATATATATATTGGATCGGGTTGCACGCCGCAACAGTGTTATTATTACTTGTTGTAAATTTTGAGCTGTTTCTCTCATATTTCTCTTTATTTTTGCTGGATTTGATATGTTCCCCGAAACATGTACCCCCTCCCATTTAAACTGCTTATTCCTATTTATTTTTCGCCGTATATTATGTAATTGCACAGGTTTATCTGGAGTCTGGTCCTAGCCTCGTCACTACCTCGCCGGGGTTAGGTCCGGCACTTACCAGCACATGGGGTCGGTTGTGCTGATACTACACTCTGCACTCTGTGCAGATACCGGAGGAGCACTGGGATAGTAGCACTTGGGGAGCGAGCCTTCAGTCCATAGAGACCCCGAGGTAGTCCTGCAGGCGTCCGCAGGCCCGGCATCTCTTCTATCTACTTATATGTTCTGTTTTCATTTGTATCCGAGACGGACTGTATTTCTTTTCTTTAGACATCTGTATGTAGTATTCATAGGCAGTCCGTGAATATTGTGACACCGGTTTCTGGGTAGAGATGTATGTTGGTATTTTCGTACTGATTTTGGTATTATATTAGTCTAAGTTATTATTTAAATGTTGATCACATGTTATTACAAATTATTAAAAAGGACTAAAATGAAGGAGTTAAGATTTTTAAATTTCGTGGCTTGCCTAGTTTCTATGAGTAGGCGCCAACACGACTCCCGAGGGTGGGAATCCGAGTCGTGACAACTTATCTACAACTTTCACACATTATTTCTGCCCAGTTAAATACAACAATAACATACAACTTAAATACAAATTTTATACAATATGTCTTTTGTATATTTTGTATCTGATTTATACATAGTAAAAATAAATTTCATATAACTAATTATATATTATACAACTTATCTACAATTTTTATACATTATTTATACTTAGTTATATACAACTACAATATAATACCACTTAAATATAATTTTTATACAAATTTTATACAATATGTCTTTTGTATATTTTGTATCTAATTTATACATAGTAAAAATAAATTTCATACAACTAATTATATATTATACAATTTATCTACAACTTTCACATATTATTTCTACCCAGTTAAATACAACTACAATAACATATAACTTAAATACAAGCTTTATACAATATGTCTTTTGTATATTTTGTATCTGATTTATACATAGTAAAAATAAATTTCATACAACTAATTATATATTATACAACTTATATACAACTTTGTACATTATTTCTACTCAGTTATATACAATTATAATATCATACAACTTAAATATAATTTTTATACAATGTTTTTCAACTTTCATATAATAGTTAAATGAATAACAGAAAAATAAATAAACAACAGAATACAATTTTACTACAATTTCTGCAATATAATGTATGACATGTCTTCTTCTTCTTCTTCTTCTTCTTCTTCTTCTTCTTCTTCTTCTTCTTCGAGATTCAATCTGAAATTCAGCCAAAACCTAAGTCTAATCTTCACCAAAACCCCTCAAAATTGAGATATAAACTCCAAACCATATTCCCAATTATTTGCAACAACACCAAATCCAAACAAATAATGATTTTTGAAAACCCAAATTCGAATTCAAAGCTTCAAAGCTTTTTAATGGCTGTCAATGGTGGAATTGCTACTCTCTTTTCCTTTGCTTTATATTACTGAAATTTGGGATTGAGAGATAGAGAGACATAGAGAGAATTCTCAATTCTTTGCAACAATATCCAATCCAAACAAACAATGTCTTTTGAAAATCCAAATTCGAATTCAAAGCTTTATAATAGTTGTCAATGGTGGAGGGGTTACAGATTTTCGCTGGTTTTAGAAGTGGAAATAGAGGGTGATTGAAGAAGAAATCGTGGGGTGTGGTCTGATACGTGGGTGAGGGGGTGGGATTTGGAGAGAGAAAGTTGGGGGGGGGAGTGGGAATATACGGTAGAATTAAATTAGGAGACTAATTAATACCATTAAAACCCCTAAAATGTACATAAATGGTAATTAGGTATATAAAAGATAATTATATTAAAAGTTAAGCATGAAGGGTAATATGATTTACTATATGACATAGGAATGTAAAAATCCCTACTTCTTTTTATTAGGATTTTTTCGATTCTTAGAGCCCGTTTGGACATAAAAAATCATATTTTTTCGAAATCAGTGTTTGGCCATAAATTTTCTAACTTTCACTTGAAGATGAATTTTGAAATTTTTCGAAAATTTGAAAAATTCCTAAAAGCTGTTTTTCAAAATTTTCACTCAAATCACTCACAAAACTTCAAAAACAATCCAAAATAAAATTCATGTTCAAGCACAACTCTAATTTTTAAAGACTATTTTTACATTTTTTTTTGGAATTTTACAGTTCTTATGTCCAAACGTCCACTTAAACTTTAAATTCGAGATCACTAATTAAGATTGGAGAGGTCCTATCCATTTTACTAAATTCTTGGGGGTGATATTGTTATGAACCAGCCTCAGCCCAATGTAGATACCTGCAATGTTATCACACAAGCAGCTAGTGGACCGAGAAATGAGACCAGAAGACCATCACAAAGATTGAGTTGGGATCCAGGCCCAATTAGAAACTATTTAAAAAAGGGGCTAGCGGGTAGAATGAAGAGGGATTTGCAACCGTACCCTATTTTTATGCCACCTTTTAACCTATACCCTATTTTTAAAAACTATTGATTTCGTAACCAACTAACAAAAAATCCGTAATAATATGACCATTATACCCCTTCCAAAACATATAAAAGTTGCATCAAGCATACCCAGATTCAAATTCCAGATCTCCTCCGTATCTCCTCCATCAGTCTGTCTTTCCTGAGATCGCCTCTCGCAACCAGATTCAAATTCCAAATTCAAATTCAAATACATTGTAAGTGTTCAAATTCATCTCCAGAATTCAAAATAGTTTTTGAATTATATGTTTTCTGATTGATTGATTGAAGTTGTTTGACGAACTTCACTGATATGGTGAATTTGCATTCTAAATCTGTTTGACGATGAATTCTAACATTCTAATCCGACAAATATACTAAACAATTATATTAAAACATTATATGAGTGTTTTAATATTTAAAACACCTATGCACAAAAAACTTCGGCATAGGTGCTGAAGTTTTTTAGTTAATATTTAAAAACTTCAACGGGACGAGCTGAAGTTTTCCTCCTACACTGGTTAAAAAATAAAATATAAATTAAAATTTTATATTGCACAAAAAACTTCGGCGTAGGTGCTGAAGTTTTTTAGTTAATCTGTAAAAACTTCGGCTAATAGAGCTGAAGTTTTTCTCCTGCACTATGTATTTTATTTTCATTTTTGGGAAAAACTTCATACCAAAAAAATAAAACATCAATTAAAACTTCATAATGCACAAAAAACTTTTTCAAAAAAACTTCAGTTCAATGTGCTGAAGTTCTTTAGTTCATTTCTAAAATCTTCAACACCTAATGAGCTGAAGTTATTTTTCCTGCATTCATGAATCCCTGTCATACAACTTTTTCAAAAAAACTTCAGCTGATATGCTGAAGTTATTAAGCTTATTTCTAAAAACTTCTGCACTTAATAAGCTGAAGTTTTCTGTGCAGCATTCATTAATTATGTCATACATCTTTTTCCAAAAAAATTCAGCAGAAGATGCCTAAGTGATTTAGTTCATTTGTAAAAAACTTGAGCACAAACAACCTAAAAATTCTTCTGTTCACTTTCCAAATACTTGCCACTAAACATGAATCTGCAGGATGAGTTCAATTTGCGTTGTTATAACAAAATGGGAGTTGAACTCCTGATTTCAAATATTTGGATCATGATACAAAACTTGTTCTACTTAATGAGCACATATCATTCAATACTTTCCTGAAGAAAATTAGTGAAGTTGCAAATATTGATTCAACCAGATGTGCACTAAAAGTATGGTTTAATATCAAACTAAATACAAGCAAAGGAATGCTTGTAACTTCGGATGAAGAACTCAGTACCTGTATACATTTGCTTACAACTGATTCACCCTACAAGAATTGCCATTTTATCATCGAAAAAATACAACCTTCAGAATCTGCAGCATTCAAACAATCTCTTGCATATGCGATATATTCAGAACCTTTTGAACATGAAGTAGGACAACCAATAATGGAAGTAGACAACGAGCTACAACCTTCTCACATTACAGCTGCTTCAGAATATATAATGCTGCAACAATTACCCCATCCTCCAATAAATTCAAACCAGTTTGTTGATGACCAAGAAGAAGAAGGACAGCTAATAATGCAAATTGACAACCAACACATAATCCAACAAACCTTTTTGTTACCTTCTGCAATGATAAGCAACAATGAAGATGACGTAAACATGGAGAATATACCGGTAACATCAGATAGAATTGAAGAAATTGCTGAAAGTTCTTGTGTTTCTCAGAAATCAAGAAAAAGGGTGAGGAGAAAGCTGAAAGAATCTCCACCATGTAAAATACTTGGGCATGATGCGTTGCCTGAGGAAGTAAAAGTTGGATTAATTTTTGAGAACAAACAAAACATGAGTAAATTTTTTTGCAGCTTGGAGATAAACTAGAAAGTTGAATTCACTGTTGTTAGATCATGTTCAAAGAGATACGAGCTGAAATGCATCGTGGACAAATGTGGTTGGAATGTACGTGCTACCAGAATAAAAAATTCCACACTATTCAGGGTAATAAAATATTATAACATCCATGAATGTTCGGTTGATGCAAGAAAATCAGATCAGAAGCATGCTACATCAAATTTTATAAGTGAACAAATTATAGAACATGTTAGAGACAAAAAGATAGAGGTTACACCAGCCTTTGTAGAAAATGAAATGAAAAAGAAATTTGGAATTGACATTGGTTATCACAAGGCATGGCGTGCTATTCAAAAAGTTACTGCTTGCATAAGGGGGTCACCTGAAGAGAACTACCAGATTCTTCCTTAATACCTACACATGATGGTGTGCAAAAACCCAGGAACGTACAAAAGCATAAAAAGAGATGCGTAGAATAGGTAACCATCAGCCTGAAGTTTCAAATGTTCCTATTTGAAAAACTTCACACCTAATGATTTGTTTTTTTGGTGTTTCACTATACAGATTTGCTTACATGTTCTTTGCTACTGCGGCATCACTAGCTGGTTGGTCCTATTGTAGACCCGTTATTGCAGTAGATGCAACGTTTTTAAAGTCCAAATATCGCGGTGTTCTATTTGTTTCTGTATCAAAGGATACAAACAATCAAATCTTTCCTCTATGTTTTGGTGTAGCAAAATCAGATAACAATGAGGCATACATTTGGTTTTTCGGGGAAACGAGAAAAGCAATTCAAGTCTGTCATGAATTGGTTTTCTTGTCAGATAGAAACCAATCGATTGCAAATGGGATTAGAAAACTTTTTCCTGAAGCTCACCATGGTATCTGCCTCTATCACTTTGAGAAAAATTTAAAGCAAAGACATGCAAAAGCCACGGTAATAAATCTTTTTCAAAGTGCAGCAAGGTCATACAAACGTGAAGATTTTAATCAGTTAATGTCCTAACTCAAAAGTATTGACAAGAAAACATACAATTACATAGTGGAAGAGCCTCCAGAGAAATGGGCTCGATCGTGGTTCCTACGACGACGTTATGATATGCTAACAACAAATGGTAGAATCAATGAATTCCATTTTACTAAAAGGGAGAGAAATGCCTATTTTAAGAATGTTAGATTTCATCCAAGAAAAGTTAGGAGAGTGGTTTTACGAACGAAAAAAAAAAGGCAAATGAAACTTTTCACAGAGTATCATTATGGGCAGAAGAAGAGATGACTAAGAAGATGGACTTGGCTTGTAAAATGTTTATGAGTATATTTATTAACTTCAGCTTTTTATATCTGTTGCAGTGATTTACTGCTTACATTTAAAAAAAATCATACTTTTTCTTTTTGAAGTAACAATACACTAATATAGTTTGTCTTAATTTTTTATTCCTTATTAGGTGTTCAACCTTGATTCAATGTTGTTCAGAATAAATAGTGAAGGAATCGAATTCATTGTGGACTTAAAGAAGAGAACTTGTGACTGCCTGGAATTCCAACTTGATGAATTACCCTGTCCACATGCAATTGCTGCTATTAATAAGAGATATCTGCAGAAATCTGATTACTGCTCAAATTGGTATTCAAAGGAAACATGGTTGAAAACATATAAAGGACATGTGAATACCGTGGGAGATCAAAAATCATGGGATATACCACAAAATGTACAATCTGAGATTACAAAACCTCCCGATGTAGAGATTTTACAAGGAAGAAGACAAAAGAAGAGGCATATACCTGTGACTGAATCAGTACCATTCAAGTCTACCAAATGCAGTCGATGTAAACAAGTTGGGCATAACATAACAACTTGCTTGTCTTCTCCAGCACCTCATCCATATTCAAAGAAACACAATGAAAAATACTCCAACCTTCAATAATCCTTGGTCTAAATTTAGCCTTTCATTATTGTATGACATATTCGAAATGTGATTTTTTTCATAGGAATAAAAAAAAGAAGCTCTTGGACTATTTTATATATTGCTAAAGTACAAATCACTCATTTTTGTTGCGCAGGCTTACAGGTTTGGTTGCATTTTTAAAAAGTATGCAATGACTTCTGCGAGAAAAAACTTCAGGTTAAAGTATGTGAAATACATATCCTTAACACAAACACACATACACACACACGCACACACACACACACACACACACACACACATACGCATACAGCACACAAAAGAAAGGCATGTACAAACAAAATCTTCAACATCGATAAGCTGAAGTTATAGAAAATGAACTTAATAACTTCAGCATATTCATTAATGAATATGCTGAAGTAAACAAAAAAGCACAGCATAAAAACATAAAAAAGAATTACAAAAACTAAACATAAAAATCAACTAAGAAGTATAAATCAAATACCAACAAATAACAAGGATAATGCGAATAGAAAGCTAAGAAGAAAGAGGATGAGGATTACACTGATACAAAAAGAGATGAGAACAACACACAAACTACAAACAAAAACATCAGCTCTCAGGGCTTAAGTTATACAAAATGAACATAAAAACTTCAGCTCTCTGGGCTGAAGTAAACAAAAAAACATAGCATTAAAACATAAAAAAGGATTACAAACACTAACAATCATCACCACCATCATCATCATCATCAGAGTACTCCTCAATTTCTCTAAATATCTCATCATCATCAGTATCAGAGATAACTATAGGGTAGTCAGGCAAAAGACCACTGAATCCAAGGATATAAATCTTCAACTTGTCGAATTCATCACGCAACTGACTTTGTTCGACGATTACTCTGTCAATAAGAGAAAGAAGAGTCTTCAGGTTGTTTTGCAGCTTGGAATAGTCGTTCCAGCTAGAGAACTGAAAACTATCAAACTGCTGCACAACCTTGTCGAACGAGGTTGAATAACCTCTAAACCTGTGTTCCAAGTTAAGCCTGTTCTAGAATGATTCATTTGGCAAAGAACTGTGGCCTGATTCTCTCCCAATCAGCCTTTATTTGATCCCACAAAAGCATAAGATTAGTCATCGGTTTGTTATTGTACCACTCACACTTCAAAGTCTCCCACTTCTACATGATTTCATCAAAATTAGGCTTCCTACTTCCGCTTCCACCAGACATTCTTTCTTTAACAAAAGCTGAAAGACTAAGGATGAATATAAATTTAAAGAAATATGATGGAAGTCTATGAATGACTATGAAATTTTCAAGTGAAGAGATTGTTAATAAAGACAAAGAGTTCACCTAATCAATTTAATATCTATAAATGTAAAAGTAACTTTTCAGGTGTTTTTACTGTTTTACGTTCAGAGAAATTGAATGAAACAAGATAGGTAGGTGGTAAAACAAGTATGTGGTAAATGCAAAAAGAAATGTAACTTCACCCCTAATAAGCACACAGTTTTTCTATAGTAAAAAAATAACTTCAGCCTGAAAAATAACTTTTCGGATCATTTACTATATGGTGAAATAAATTTAAATGAAAGATGAAGTAGGTGACAAAAGACAAAAAGTAGATAGTAAATGCAAAAAAGATAAGTATCAACTTAAAAAATACCAAAACATGCTGAAGTTTTTGTCATAAGCTTTTTCAAAAACTTCAGCCCAATGTGCTGAAGTAATTTAGTGCATTTATAAAACTTCAGCACATAATAAGCTGAAGTTTTTCATCGTGCATTCAATAGTTTTGTTCTAAATGCTTTTTCAAAAACTTCGGCTAATGGAGCTAAAGTTAGTTAGTTCATTTCTGACAACTTCAGCACTTGATGAGCTGAAGTTTTCTCCTGGACTCGATATTTTTGTCGTAAAGCTTTTTCAAATAACTTCAGCTCCATGTGTTGAAGTTATTTAGTTCATTTCTAAAACCTTCAGTACTTGATAAGCTAAAAGTTTTTATCCTCGACTAGATATTTTTTGTTGTAAAGCTTTTTCAAATAATTTACGCAGAAAAAGCTTAAGTTTTTGTCCTACATTTGACACTTTTGTTATGACTTTTAACCAAAACTTCAGCTTAAAAAGCAGAAGTTATTTACTTCATACTAAAGTTTAACATATTTGAATCAATCCAAGTATACTAAAAAACTAATTAATGCGAATAGAACAAAAATTTAAAACACATCACATAAATCACACAAAATAATGTATATTCACACAATCCAATTTTGTTTTCGCTTACATCCTTGAAAAAAAAACTAGTTTTTTGTTTACAAATTATTCTCTATTCAAAAAATTGACAGAGTGTCTTCATATTCGCCATAGACATGTCCTAGTTGCTCTTATTGGGTTTCTTAACAAAATTCCATGAACCTTTACTATGTCTTCAACTGATTCACAAAAGCGGCAATACGAGCACCTTTCTTTACCAACTTGTACGGACCTCTGAATTACATTTGCCATATTATTGCATTTTCCATATATGTGCATCTGTGAGGACTCACTAAGTGTGAAAAGTCGTTCATGCAAATTAGCTACAGCACCATGAGCTATAAGACAGTCACTCTCCATTTCACCAAATTTAATTCCACCAAAGCATTTTCTGTCACACACAGGTTGACAAAGTTTAGTGCTATGATTTTTTTAGCAACTCCCGTCTTCTTTCATAAGAAAAAAAACAAGAAAATATTGGCAAAGACATGCTTACTGGTGTGCAGCTGGAAATTCGTGGGAAGAAAGGATAATGAAGGAGAAGTCCAAAAAACTTCACATGTGACGGAGAGTGGCCACATCAAATACTCGATCCCCAGGATAATTTTACTAAAAGTTAGATTTATCAACTAGTAAAAAGAGAAAATTGTCCAGAAGCTCGAGTGTTTGATCTGGCCACTCTTCTGCACATATGAAGTATTTAGACTTTTCCTTCATTATCGTTGCTTCCCATGAACTCCCTGATACACCCAATAAGCATGTCTCTGCCAACATTTTCTTGTTTTTCTTTGAATATAAATTTAAAGAAATATGATAGAAGTCTATGGATGACAATGAAAATTTTCAAGTGAAGAGATCATTAATATAGCCAAAGAGTGCACCTAATCAATTTAATATCTATAAATGCTGAAGATATTGTTAACTATTTTTTGTTCAGAGAAATTGAATGTAACAAGATAAGTAGTTGGCAAAACAAGTAAGAGGTAAATGCTAGTAGTTGGTAAATGCAATAAAAAAATAGTAAAAAATAAGGCCACAAAAAGTAGGTGATATAGGTGATAAATGATAAAAAAGTAGCTAGAAAATGCAAAAAATATAGCCCAATGTGCTGAAGATTTTTAGTGTATTTCTAAAAACTTCAGCCCTTGATAAAGCTGAAGTTTTTGTATTGAATTCAAAAGTTTTTGTCGTACAGCTTTTTCAAAACACTTCAGCACATTTTACTGAAGTTATTTAGTGTATTTCTAAAAACTTCAGCTCTTGATAAGCTGAAGTTTTTTTGTTGGATTCAATATTTTTTTCGTACAGTTTTTTCAAAAAAGCTTCAGCTCAACGTGCTGAGTTTTTTTAGTGTATTTCTAAAAACATCAACATTTGATAAGCGGAAGTTTTTGTCCTTCAGTCGATACTTTTTGTTATGACTTTTAACCAAAACTTCAGCTTAAAAGGCAGAAGTCATTTACTTCATGCTTAAGTTTTTTCAACAAAAATGTACTTAAAATTCATAATAAAAGACAGAAACATATTTGTATGAACAAAAGTGAAATAAAAAAAAACTTAATGTATATTCACAAAATACAAATTATGTGCAACCAATCCTCTAATCAAAAAATTCACGTACAGTCTCTTTAAAATCTCCATAATCATGTCCTTGTTGTTCTTCTGGAGTTTCATAGCCGCTATCTTTTTTCCACTTTCCATGAGCCCAAAGATTGACAGCCAATTCTCTCCTGAAGGTCAATGACTGACTTTGATCGAAATTGAAGACATCTTCTTTATTCAACTGCATATCAATTAACTTAAGAGCAAATACACCACAATCAACACTACAAAAAAACATGAAAAATAGTTAACACAAGGGCAAAAAATAATAAACATAAGATGCATGGTAAAACATATGCGAAACACGTACTTGTTAGTCTGCTGCGGTGAGCTCATCCACTTAATTTGAAATTTTTTCACAGGACTATCCCCATAAAATTTATTGTGTGCCCCAAATTCCAAGCATTTGAGACAGTGTGGGATCAAGCGGGTATAATTTCTGGCATGTTCAATAGCACGCTCATATGTTACACTGCCCATGGAATCATACACATATATAAATTTATCTTTAAAGTCCAGAATTTCAAATAAGTAGTGCGTGGATCTCTGGGCCATCATTGGCTTAAGTCGAAATGGAAAGAATACTTTTCTGGCAGATGCCCATGAGATACCACAGGAAAGGTCCATGCCTTTTACGTAGCTGGCCACCTTTTCATTCGTTGATTCTTCCTCAAACCAACTAAAGTCCGTAAGTGGCTGAATAACCGCTTCTTCTTCTTCTTCTTGAGCCTATTGTTTGGATATCCTCTTTCTCTTTGATTTGCTCTTCTTTTGACCCTCCATTCTCTTTTGCTTCCTTTTTCTAATTTTATCCATCTGTTCTTCTGAAGGATGAATACCAGCCAGCTTAGTCATATACTGATCAAAAATTAAATCATTTACTGCAAATCTTGATTTTGGATAAGCTGGAAGGTGATAGCAATATTGTTTGCGCAAGTAATATATGCCCACATCCATATGCTGCAAATGAACAACAACAAATGATAACATGTGAAAAAACTACAAACAGCATGACAAAAACTTAAGCATATTCAGTTTGAAGTGTTAGAAAATAATCTAAAAAACTTCAGCATGTTTGATTTAAAAGTTTTGAAAAACACTAGAGAATGCATATCAAAAACTTCATCACGATTAGGCTTAAGTGTTAGCAAATAAGCTAAAAACTTCAGCATTTTAGTATGAATAAAGCTGAAGTTTTCCAAATTAGAGTACAAAAACTTTACTATAAAAAATAAGCTAAAGTTTTGGGAAATACAGTTGAAAACCAATTAAAAAAACAAACTTAATAACTTACTTCATCCGTAAGATCAGAGTTAGGATCCATAAGCTCGGTAAAGAATGATTTTCGAATATCAATTCCAGCTAATCTGAATGGATTGGAATCATATTCACTGGCATCCATCTCCAACCATTCTGTAAATCTTTGCATCAATCCACTGTCTTGATTAATATAATGGAAGGGACACCTTCGTATATTCTTTCCTACTTTCCAATATTGCCCCCTTTCCTTTCGTTTATGAACTACGTAAAGAGATCTCAACCAAATACTCTCCATACGAATCCTTTTCCCTTTTTTTCTGGTTTTCCTTTTGCTTGCTCTTCCTGCTGCTCCATCACAACTAACTGTTGTTGTTCACCAGCAGGGGGAGAAACCACAGCCATAGTGGCAGATACTTGACCAACTCCCTGTTGTTCACGACGTTCTTGTCTCTCTTCACAAATAACAACAGCAGCAGAATTACCTTCTGAATCAGTCCCTTGTGTACTACCAAGTGAAAATGAACATAAATTGAAGTTGTCGATATCACTGGTGTCACACATAGGAGAACTGGAAATCTTCCTTCTCTTAGGATTTGGAAGAAGTTGCGATGCATCAGATGATATCTGCAAAAGCAAGGAAAATATAAAATAATACCAACACACTTCACACCTGTCTGTGAGCCAACAGGTGTGAATAAATGTATTTCTCCTTTTTGATATAACTGCATAAGCTCACCAAATTTTTTTTCAGCTGCCTCGAGTCTTTCTGAAAAATCATTCAAAAACACAACAAAGAAAATAAAATATGTAAAGTTTCAAACTGTAAAAAATATACTTCAATCAAATGTAATAAATTCATGATCTATAGAATACCTTGACGTTTGTCTTCCGCTGTGGTTTCCCCAGCCTGCATGCCTTTCTCGATATCAGGAATTCCAGCTTCATTCAATTGTGAACCAACGTCGAGGAGCATTGGAGTATTATCTGGAAGGTTTTTCTCAATTCTACCTTCATTTAATTCAGCATCATCAGAGACTTTTTGAGTTGTGTCAATTGAAGCACAACTAGTTTCAACTTCCACTGCATATTCATAAAAAGGGGGAATAGATCAACTAGTTTTTCTATATATATAACATAGTAAAAATTTATACCTGTAGTGAATATTTCACTATAGTACATTATCAAAAAGATCAGTTAAAACTTCAATCTCTAAGAAGGCTGAAGTTCGACAGTTACAAAAACAAAAACTTCAGCTCTAGAGCTGAAGTTCGACAGCTACAAAAAAAATCTTCAACTGAAGTTTTGTTTCATGTTTTGTGTTTTTTTGTTATATATTTTTATGAACTATTATAAACTTCACACTTTATACCTGTAGTAACAATTTCCTGCGTATCACCGCCTAAAATTTCCTTGCAAATAGTTGTTGCTCCATCAAACAAATTGCCCTGTCCAATATCGCTTTCCAAAGAACAACTCGATGCATATTTTTCAGTACCAACAACTTGATCATATACACCTTGTTGTTGAACATGTTCATCACATTCACCAGCCGCTTCCTTACGTGTAGCATTATCATCTGCGACTTTATGCGATGGATCATGAGCATCATGTTCTTCAACTTGATTATCTGCACATTGCTTACTCCCAACATTCTCAGTTGCTAATTGTTCTTCATCATTTACATCTCTGCTCAATATATCAGCACTGGAACGTTCCACTTCAACTTATTTCTGAATATGTTGATCGCCTTCAAAAGACGCTTCCTCGCATGTAGCATTTACATATACGACTTTATCTGATGCATTAATAACCGATGGAGGTTCGTAACAGTCAATCACCCTATCATATTCTCGATGGTTACTCAAATCAAAACTGTCATCGTCCATTTCATTTGATTTGTTGACAATCTTAAATAACTGTTCAAACTTCTCATCGAAATATTCCTAGAAAAAAAATTACTAACAATGATTAATTTGAATAACATCAGCAGAAATAAAAGACTTCTCTATAAATTAGCTTACCTTCACTTTTGCAAAAACCGCATCAACAATAGCAGATTGCTCATCCTTTTTAAACTTATCGAAAACTTCGTTCACGATCGTGCTTCTTTCTTTTTCTGCATGCCTTTGAACCTCCGTCGTTAACCTCTAGAATAGATAAACAACAAAAATTCAGATATAGAAGAAAACTTCAGCTCAAAAACATGTTGTACTTTTACAAAAACAAAACCAAAAAACTTTAGATCAAAACTTACAGAACATATTGTCTCAAGTAATTCATTGTCATCAAAGTCAGATGTAGAACGGGTAGAACGACTCTGGGTACGAGATGATTCGCCAATAAAAGGAATTCGATTTAGTTCTTTTGTTCGACTCCGACTACGTGGTGATTCACCAATGACAGGAATTCGATTCACTTCTTTTGATCGACTCAGAGTACGTGGTGATTCACCAATTGAAGGAACTGCATTAACTACCTTTGAACGAATTAAAGGCATTGAATTCAATTCCTCTTTTGTAGGAATTATATGCAATACCCTAAAGTCGCGATATCTCTGTTTAATACAAAAAAGTATATTATGAGGAGAAAAAAACTAATACATCAACATATTAACACAAAGACAAAAAAAAGTAACTTACTTCATGAGTACTGAACATATAATAAAGTTCAGCAAATTTAGGCTCTCCCACACATACATAACGTAACATCCTGGGAACCTGAAGGGTATCAAGGTACTCATCCTCTCTTATATACCTCTCCCGAACATCTGGTAAGCGCTCATAGAACCAAGCACATAACGGATATGGAAATCCACCAAGTTTATACTCAGTTGTATGTAATTTATTCTGCTTGTCCAATGCATGTTTCAGTGAATAAATGAGCTTCTCATAAGCCACATTACCCCAAGGATATTCAGCACAAACCTTATCATCTTCAACAATAGATGCATATTCCTCCATCACACATGACTCAGTATTTTTCCCAAACAAAATAGACTCTACAACAAGAATTTCCATAAGCTTAACAGCATCATCATCACTCTCGCATACATGTACGTGATTCACAGCATTCTTTGGAATTTCATTGCGAGTCATAAAATTTCGAATATCCTTCAAAGTCACACCCTTGGACTTACCAAAATACCGCTTCAGAATATTGCTCTCTCGATTAATTGGTTTTTCAACATTATGTGTTGTGATCCGCAAATCACACATAATGTGAAAGTCTTCAAGGGTGAAGGAAACATCATGACCAGAAATCTTAAAACTAATGGAGTCTCGATCATTGGTGAATATTCAAGAAAGACACGGACAATGAACCAACTTCATGCTGCATTGGAAATTCTCCATAGCCATAATGTATTGAAATGTACCATTAGTAAGCTTATCCCGTTGTGTAGGAGTCAAGAAAGTTGCAATTAATTTCTTCAAATCATGGTTCCCCTTCCAGTAACCCTTACAGTTAAACCAATCTCCAAACTCAAAATATCTTTGCCCTGGTCTTGTAGGTGGAGGAGCAGGGACATAAGGACCTGGGGGTATTATAGGTTGTCTAGGTGCTTTAGGTGTTTTGCCTACTTTAACTGCATTAGGATCTTTAGGTGCTTTGGGAGCCATCTGTACAAAAAAAGTAAAAGTTACAAAAAATAACATCAGGACATTATCAAAAAGATCAGTTAAAACTTCAATACCTAAGAAGGCTGAAGTTCGACAGTTATAAAACAAAAACTTCAGCTCTAGAGTTGAAGTTCGACAGTTATAAAACAAAAACTTCAGCTCTAGAGCTGAAGTTCACCAGTAACAAACACAAAAACTTCAGCTCTTTAAGCTGGACTTCACCAGTTACAAACACAAAACATTCAGCAAAAAAACATGTTGTAGTTTTGACAAAAAACAAAACACAAATTCTGTTTATCTAAGGTATCATTGAACTATTATAAAACAAATAATACTTCAGCTCTTAAATAGTATCATATATTTAACTCTTAAAATTTTTAAATACTCGTTCAAAAAACATAAATATAGAATTTTCATCAACAACATAAACACTCGTTCAAAAAACCTAAAAACACAATCGTAAAAGTAAAACTAATGCATGACTATCAAAACCAAAACCAGAAATTAAATCGTAAAGTAAAACCCAAAAAGTTAATGCAATGTACATGTGATTAAATCGTAATGTGGTAACAACGACGACTAGCAGTTGAAAAATCCAAACAACAACGAAAACCGTTTGATTTCAGAGAAGAACAAATCAAAAAATGCGAATAACAGGAGTGAGAGACAAAGACAGTAGAGGACTAGCGTATACTTGGAGAGAAAGTAGTCTTTTAATAAAGAAGAGCAAAATAGTCTTTTCAAATGGCTTTTAACAACAAAAAAAACGGGTACGGGTGAAAACAAAAAGACAAAGTGGCTACAGGTTAAAACGGGGCGTCCAAATAGGGCGCCCCGTGCAATTTTTACTAGAATGAAGGGGGTATGCAAATTATGTCGAAGCCTCGGCTCAGTCTGTCTCTCATCCTTTTCTCTCTCTAGTTACTCATCCTCGTTCTTCTTAGTTTTAGGTTGCAATTTCTCTCTTCATCTACTTTCTATCTCCTTAGTGTTATTTTCTACTGTTCTATTGATATTTGATTATTGTAATTCGGTTTAGTGAGTTAATATAATCAGTTGGTTTGGGTGTAATATCTAGTTTGTTTCATTGGTGCTTTCATCCAGAGGTCTTCAATGGAGGACCAAATATTTCGAACTATTGATGATTTAGTTAAGGCTGTGAATGATTTGTTGTCGAAGGATATGTCCGAAATTCGTTCATTGTTACATGAGATGGTTGAAAACCTTGCAACGAATAAGCCTACTCCGGTGGAATTCCGACGATTTAGTGGCGAGGATCCAGAGTTATGGATTTCTCAGGCTGAACGCTACTTTGAATTCTACGGCACATCAGAAAACAACAAATTATTACGAGCATCTCTTTACCTAGAAGGTGAGGCGTTGGAGTGGTTCCAATGGCTTCTCCGGAACAAGCAATTGACGGATTGGGAACAATTTGTTGCAAAAGTGCGAATTCGTTTTCGTATATATCATCTCGAATCGCCGGAGATCTGGCTATAATCAAGGATTATTCTACTAAAATTGAAGACAAGATGTTCGACAATATGTCGCATGGATGTTGTTGTTCCAAGGTGTTTGCTATTAAGCGATCAAATGTTGAAGTCCTTACTGATACAACGGAATCTGATTTAAATGATGCAAAATCAGAAGAGGTCCAGGTGTGTGATGAAGGCTCTCAGGGAAATGGCAACACACACCAGTCTCATTGTGAGACCTTGCAAATCGAGGTTACCACTAAGGTTCTAGTTAATTATATCGGTATTTCTTCAAACTATGTTCCCATTTCTTCTTTAGTTAGTTTAACTGGTTACAATTGGAATGTAACTACACTACTGGAATATAAAAATAAAGAGGAGGAAAATACAAGAGACAATGCAGCTAAGGTGTTGGCAATTTCGTCTCTAAGGGATATAACTAGTTATCTGATTCCTTTTGCTAGACAAGGATATGTCACGTCGAATGTTATTGGGAGATTTCCAAGGATAGAATTCCTATTTGCTGGTGCTAATCAAAATATATTGTTCCATCACCATGATGTTAACCTACACAAATGCAATTGGGTTGATACTGGGCAAGAGAGAAAATTTTATGATATCTTATTGTCTGTAACACGTAAACCTGCTATGGCGGAGAATATACAGGGATTACTTCAAAAATTTGCTGAAAGTTACTCCAAGCAGTCCCCAAATATCCAGGCCAATGAAGCTGTTAGACTGTTCCTGGCAGTGTGTGGTCTAGATTATAGAGCAAGGTCTGCTTCGCCAGACTCTTCATTTGATCCTAGTTTTGGTTTGTTTACCACATTTATTGGCGCTGCAAGATATTTTTCAGTCATGGTTGTGGATGATTTCAAGCAGATTATTAGGATATTAGAGCATCATATTCCAATGATTTATGTATTTTGAATCAATTCCCATTTGATCCTGGTTTTAATTATGCCGCACCCAATACAGTAGAATTTACTTTTGAAGATGTAAAATCTGCAGAAGATGGCACTCTGAAAGTACGATTTGTACTTCTAATTGAGATGTTTCATATTGGTCAAGTACTCCCTCTGCAAAGTGGTATCACTTTGGATGATTGTCATAAATTTGAGACTTGTGATTGTTGTCATATGGGGCATGCACATATTACGTTTTGGAGTCTGATGCCGTACTATGGATTGTTCCATTTTGTATTTCTTTGGACAATTGGCTCGACACGGGGCAGAATAATTTAGGTTGTGTGTCTATTGCTAATAAACATTTAAATATTGCATCAGATGCATAGAAATGTTGGAAGGGTTTTTAAAAGAAGTAGAAGTTTAATTACAAAGTTGTATGATTGCGGGTGTGTAGGTGGAGTTTGTTGCGGAAGCCAAATGTATATAGTGTGAATAAGTCACAACTACTATACCAAAAATTATGACAGCCACCAAATAATAAATAAGACAATAAAACAACAATAAAGGAAACACCAGAATTTACGAGGTTCGGCTAATTTTGCCTACTCCTCGGACACAACCAATATTTTATTCCACTCCAAAAATACAAGTGAAATAATACTAAAGAGAGAAGATACAAATGCCTTAAACAGATGAGAAGGCAAATGAGAGGTGTGTCTCAATCCTAAACATTAGGCCTTCTTTTATAGGGGAAAAATCCCCTCCAAACTTAACTCCCAACCAATGTGGGACTTTGGCATTTTGCCAAACTTCAACAAATCTCCACCTTGGCAAAATTCCACATTTTCAATTCTCTCTCAATAACAAATTTTGGTTGTGTCTTCATCTTCAATCTTCAGTGTTCAACAATGTTGATCAAATCCAAACAATGTTGAAACTTGACCGCAGTCACCACCTTTGTCAGCATATCAGCAGGATTCTCTGTAGTATGAATTTTCTTCACCGTGACTCCACCTTCTTCTATGATTTCTCGTACGAAATGATACCGAACATCAATGTGCTTCGTCCTTGCATGATAAACTTGGTTCTTCGCTAATTGAATAGCACTTTGACTATCACAAAAAATTGTGATACCTTTTTGTTCAACACCAAGCTCCTTTAGCAATCCTTGAAGCCAAATTGCCTCTTTCACAGCATCTGTAATAGCCATGTACTCTGCCTCTGTTGTAGACAAAGCAACTGTTGACTGCAAAGTAGACTTCCAACTAACTGGTGCCTTTGCAAAAGTAAACACATAACCAGTAGTTGATCTTCGTTTGTCCATATCACCCGCAAAATCTGAGTCACAATATCCAACTACAG
The DNA here is from genome assembly GCF_000393655.2 of Nicotiana sylvestris. Lineage (NCBI taxonomy): Eukaryota > Viridiplantae > Streptophyta > Magnoliopsida > Solanales > Solanaceae > Nicotiana > Nicotiana sylvestris. The sequence continues at coordinate 173,523,437 of NC_091065.1, forward strand.
ACTGATTGTCTTCCTGCTCAAAAACTAACCCGACATCTACAGTATTATGAATATACCGTAGAATCCACTTCACAGCTTGCCAATGCTCCTTCCCTGGATTGTGCATATATCTGCTAATAACTCCAACAGCTTGTGAAATGTCAGGCCTTGTGCAAACCATTGCATACATCAAGCTACCAACAACATTTGTGTATGGTACCTTTGACATATACTCTCGTTCAGCTTCATCCATTGGCGACATAGTAGTACTTAGCTTAAAATGGGAAGCAAGTGGAGTACTAACTGGCTTAGTCTTGTCATCTATGCCAAAACGTTGAAGTACTCTCTTCAAATATTCCTTTTGAGATAAACAGAGTTTCTTTGAACGTCTATCTCTAATTATCTCCATGCCAAGAATTTTCTTTGCCTCACCCAAATCCTTCATCTCGAACTCCTTCTTCAGTTGAATCTTCAACTTATCAATTTCTTCCAAATTCTTGGAAGCTATCAACATATCATCAACATATAGGAGAAGATATACAAAGGAACCATCTTTAAGCTTGTGCAAATACACACAATGATCGTATTTGCTTCTCTTGTACCCTTGCCGCAACATAAACTCGTCAAATCGCTTGTACCATTGTCTAGAAGATTGTTTCAATCCGTACAACGATTTTTCAAGTTTGCACACCATATTTTCTTTTCCAGCAACTTTGAATCCTTCTGGCTGAGTCATGTAGATTTCCTCCTCCAAGTTTCCATGTAAAAACGCAGTTTTTACATCCATCTGAACTAGTTCCAAATCCAATTGTGCTACCAAAGCCAACATAATTCTAATGGAGGAATGTTTTACAACTGGAGAAAACACTTCATTGTAATCAATTCCCTCCTTTTGAGCATATCCTTTGGCCACCAATCTTGCTTTGTAGCGAACATCTAATTGGTTAGGAAATCCTTCTTTCTTTGCAAATACCCATTTGCACCCAATTGCTTTCTTTCCCTTCGGGAGATTGGCCAATCTCCATGTATGATTCTGATGAAGGGACTGTATTTCATCATTCATGGAAATCCTCCACTTATCTTCTTCTGAACTTTGGACAGCGTCTTTGTAAGTAGTAGGAACATCATCAGCTACAATTGAGGTTGCACAAGCAACCGTCTCTATGAGACGAACAGGTTTCGTTATTGTTCTTTTTGGCCTGCTGGTTGCTATTGATTCAAGTTGTTGTTGAGATTCCTGAGTTGGAATCTCCTCTACTGGCTCTCCTTCCAGAGGGTAATCTTCATTTGTTTCCTCCTCTGCTTCTTGTGTAGGAAAAATAAATTTTCCCTCAAACTCCACCTGCTTAGAAGCACCTTCATTTTGTTTGGTATCTTCTGTTACCTTATTTACCATAGCAAATTCATCAAAGGTAACATCTCTGCTGAACATTACTTTCTTTGTCATAGGACACCATAAGCGATATCCTTTGACTCCAGAAGTAATTCCCATAAAAATAGCCTTCTTTGCCCTTGGATCCAATTTTGACTCCGTCACATGATAATATGCAGTTGAGCCAAACACGTGCAAAGAGTTATAATCTACAGCAGGTTTTCCGTACCATTTTTCAAATGGTGTTTTGCCATCAATAGCAGCAGATGGTAGACGATTAATGAGGTGGCATGCATATGTAATTGCCTCAGCCCAAAATTCTTTGCCCAAGCCAGCATTGGACAACATACACCGTACCTTCTCCAGCAAGGTCCGGTTCATACGTTCTGCCACTCCATTCTGTTGTGGTGTATGTCTAACAGTGAAGTGTCGGATGATGCCATCATTTTCACAGACCTTATTGAAATGATCATTTTTGTATTCACCTCCATTGTCTGTGCGAATACACTTGATTCTCCTGCCTGTCTGATTCTCCACCATCATCTTCCATTTGAGAAAAATTCCCAACACTTCATCTTTGCTCTTCATTGTATACACCCATACTCTTCGGGAAAAATCATCAACAAAGGTTACAAAATAGTGCTTCCCACCCAATGAAGGTGTTTTGGAAGGACCCCAAACATCAGAGTGTACATAATCCAAAATGCCTTTAGTATTATGGATCGCTGTACCAAATTTAACCCTTGTCTGTTTCCCTTTAACACAATGCTCACAAAACTCCAAGTTGCAAGCCTTTACTCCTTTTAACAATCCTTGATCTGATAGAGTTTTCAAGGATTTTCCTCCAGCATGTCCCAAGCGCATGTGCCATAGCTTGGTTGCTTCTGCCTCTTTGTCGTCACTGGATGTTACTGTCGCTGTCCCAATAACTGTACTGCCACGATAGCGGTACATATTATTATTCTTCCGATTAGCCTTCATTACCACTAGTGCACCGGAGCATACTCTCATCACTCCATTTTCTGCAATGATTTTGAACCCTTTTGATTCTAGGGCTCCCACAGAGATGAGATTCTTCTTCAAATCCGGTACATATCGAACATCTATCAATGTTCTGATCATTCCATCATGGTTCCTTAATCGTATTGAACCAATGCCATATGAGGTAAGAGGGCTGTTATCCGCTGTGTGGATGACTCCATATTCTCCTTCTTGAAATTCCACGAACCAGTCCCTGTTGGGACACATATGATAGCTACAAGCCGAGTCCATCAACCATATGTCTGATGATGTTGATGACTCTGTTGTAACTAATGAGAAGTCTGAATCATCACAATCAGCTACATTTGAATCCATAATAGCCTTTCCATTGTTATGTTTGGCCTTATTCTTCAACTTCGGACAGTCTTTCTTCCAGTGCCCTTTTTCTCGACAAAAGGCACATTCATCTTTGCTGGGTCTGGATCTTGACTTGGATCTTCCCTTCTTTGTCCTCGTTTGATTTTGAGGACGACCCCTCACAAACAGTGCTTCTCCTTCTCCGCCCTTCTGTTTTTCTCGCTTTCTTTGTTCATAGCTGTACAAAGCTGAACAAACTTCTCTGAGAGAAATTTCGTCATTTCCATGGAGTAGAGTAGTTTCAAGGTGCTCGTACTCATCAGGAAGTGACGCCAACAACATTAAGGCCAAGTCACCATCATCATAAGTTGTATCCATATTTTGCAAATCTGTGACCAACTTATTGAAACTGGTGATATGTTCATTCATCGTGGTACCAGGAACATAGGTGAAGTGAAACAGTCTCTTCTTCATGTACAATTTATTTTGACTGTTTTTCTTCAAAAATTTATCCTCCAGTGCTTTCCATAATTTACTTGCAGAAGTTTCCTTTGTGTATGGATATTTCTGCTCTCTAGCAAGGTAGGATCGAATGGTACCGCAAGCAACACGGTTGATAATTCTCCAATCTTCTTCTCCAATAACATCTGGTTTCTTTTCTTCAATGGCCAGATCTAGCCCTTGTTGAAAAAGGACATCTAGAACCTCGCCTTGCCACATCCCAAAATGTCCGGACCCGTCAAAAATTTCTACCGCAAATTTCGCATTTGACACAATTCTTGTCATAAGCGAAGATGCCAATGATGACGTATTGTTGACACTTGATGTAGATTCTTCTTGTTTATTGTCCCCCATATTTGACACAAATATTATTTAATAGCTGACGACACAAATCAAGATTATTTCCTTTCTGATGTAGAAGATCAGACTAAGCTGCAACTACAGAGCATACTCAGACAGAACCTTGACTCAGTTACCAAGATAAATCTTTTCTGATGTGGAAGATCAGACTATGCTGCAACCACAGAGCATACTTAGACAGTACCTTGGCTCTGATACCAATTGTTGCGGAAGCCAAATGTATATAGTGTGAATAAGTCACAACTACTATACCAAAAATTATGACAGCCACCAAATAATAAATAAGACAATAAAACAATAATAAAGGGAACACCAGAATTTACGAGGTTCGGCTAATTTTGCCTACTCCTCGGACACAACCAATATTTTATTTCACTCCAAAAATACAAGTGAAATAATACTAAAGAGAGAAGATACAAATGCCTTAAACAGATGAGAAGGCAAATGAGAGGTGTGTTTCAATCCTAAACATTAGGCCTTCTTTTATAGGGGAAAAATCCCCCCCAAACTTAACTCCCAACCAATGTGGGACTTTGGCATTTTGCCAAACTTCAACAAATCTCCACCTTGGCAAAATTCCACATTTTCAATTCTCTCTCAATAACAAATTTTGGTTGTGTCTTCATCTTCAATCTTCAGTGTTCAACAATGTTGATCAAATCCAAACAATGTTGAAACTTGACCGCAGTCACCACCTTTGTCAGCATATCAGCAGGATTCTCTGTAGTATGAATTTTCTTCACCGTGACTCCACCTTCTTCTATGATTTCTCGTACGAAATGATACCGAACATCAATGTGCTTCGTCCTTGCATGATAAACTTGGTTCTTCGCTAATTGAATAGCACTTTGACTATCACAAAAAATTGTGATACCTTTTTGTTCAACACCAAGCTCCTTTAGCAATCCTTGAAGCCAAATTGCCAAACTCCTGATTTGGTTTTGTGCCTGCCTATTCTTTAAGCATGCATAGAAGTAAGCTGTATTAGCATCACCCAACTTTAACCATTGCACTCTAGATTTCTGTTTAGCTATACTCTCCTCTACCATCAACCGTTTCTAAAGCTCTTTTTTAATTTTTGATTTTTCTTGTACAAGCTCTATACACTTAGCATGATCTCTCATTTGCATTTGGATATCTTTCAACTTAGCTCTTGCATGTACTACCCTGCCTTCAATCTTATCAGGTTCTTCTTTAGCAAGCCCTTTCATTGCAACTTTCTTATGTTTAAATTTCTGCCATACCTTCTGCATAAAGTAGAATTGGCTAGGTGTTAGCTTTCATAGCCTGCATAAATCCTTGATTATCTGTTAAGTAGTTAAAGAATTCGAAAGGCTTGCCTGTTTCTTGCATGATTTCAAAAGTGATCCTCACAGGGTAGTGATCAAAAAAATAAGGGTCCATTATTACCCCTTTCAAGTGAGGCCAGTTGTGCATCTAGTCAGTATTTACCAATATTTTATCTATTTTGCTGTGAACTTGATTATTTGTCCACGTATAGTATCTACCACGTATAGTATCTACCTATAGTAAACAATAGGATTAATTTAATTAATATTTTTTAATATTAACCACGCATCGCACAGGTACGACTACTAGTTCAACTAAAAAGTTAGGATTAATTTCACAAATGACCATTCAACTTTTATTGTATTGCATCAAAGTCATTTAACTATATTTTATAACGTAATGCATTAGACTATTTTTCGTAACAAAAAAGTCTCTTCACCTTTTCAAGCATGACATAAGTCAAAAGGAAATAAATGAGATGTTTTCTATGATACTTGAGCAAAACTGAGTAACTTTTGGTCATAAAAACTTGGTTAGTGAATTTCTCTTATACTTAGATAAAGTTGAGTGAACTCTTAATTACAAAAAATATTTTATCATCTTTTGTAATACTTAGAACAAATTAATTAATTTTTCATTACAAAAAATAAATTAGCAACTCTAATACAATAAAAATAAAAATTAAGTATTCTTCCATCAAATTACCTCAAAAATTGTGACTACACCGAAAATTATGGCTCGTAAAGATATTGATGAGAAAACAACGAAGTGCTAAAGTAGGCAAGAGAGAAAGGAACGTGTTGTAGGGGGCACATGTCCGCGCTGGTCCCATTATGACAGTTGCACAATATGGATGGATGTTTTAAGTTGAACATGCATGCTCCTTTGTTTTTTAGTTGTTTGCTTAAATTACGCAAATTTGTCTTTTTATTCCGAAAGAGAATGGCAGAAACAAAATTTTTATCAAGAAAATTTAAAAAATAAAATAGGTAAAATTGTAAAAAAGCTCAACATTTAATGTATATATATATAATTTAACCTTATAAATACAATATAATTTTTCGTTGAAAAGAATTTGACCGAACCCAATTTCGCTCACCTAGCTCTGTCCCCGGCGGTAGATAATGAATATAGTTGAGGTAATCCTACGTTGGCCCATATAGAGCGTTATAAAAAAAAAAATTGTCAAACGTCATAGAATTAAATAAAAAGGAAAATGAAACAGTTATGTGGGCTTGCCCTTAAGCAAGAGGTAAAAGCAATTAAAGCCAAAGAACATTCATTGGCTGCAAAATGATTACGTGGACTACTTAATTTACTAATAACCTACCTCTCATTAATTAATTTTGATGCTTTTGTAACTACAAGTCAAATTGGGAGTACTTTTAATTTACCCATCCGATGTCCATGATATCTAACAGCTTTGGATAGTTGTTATGTATCGTTTAATATTGTATCGTATTATATATATATAATGTACAACAATATGAAGAATAAATTTACAATATTATAAAGTAAAAGTAAGGTATAAGATAAAATTATTATATAAAAGGTTGGGCAAATAATAAAATAAGATTATTTAATTAAGGAAGGGCAAATGAGAGAAAAAAATAATGTAATGATGCGACCATATCAAATCGGTCGTTACATAAAGTGACACTTTTTTGCCGTTAAAGAACGACGAATTTAATTATACGATATAATAAAATTTAAGTAACAATTAAAATAAGCATTGTATTTAAAGTAACAATCAAGACAGACATAATATTTAAAATAACAATACGATACAATACAAAGTAACAACCATCACAACAAGCTGTAAATCCTTTACAGCTCATACTTGAGTTTATTAAAATGGGGCAAAACCAGCTTATCCGAAGTTTAAGGGTAAACTGTGTAAAATATAACATTATTGGATTGGATTTCCAACAGATTCTGTCCTAAGCAAGCTCCTCCACTTTTTGGATAAGGTCATAAATAATCACTTCTTTTTTTATTTTATTGTAAAAAAGTTTGCACTTATTTATGAATAAATAATTTAAATAAATCAACTAATTTTATCTAAATATCACAAAAATTACTAAATATTTTCTGTATTGTTTAATGATTTTCGTTTTATTTAGATAAAGTTGAATAAATTTTCATTTCAAAAAAATAATTTAGTAAATTTGATGTCATAAAATAAAAGTTAATTGACTATCTATATCTATATTATATTAAAATCACAAAGACCCTTAACGAAATATCGTTCACCTTTTTTACCTTTTAAAAATAAATTTTACACTAAATAAAATTATCATTTAATTATTTTCCTACAATTTATGAGTTTAAAATTATCTAAAATTATGGCCATTACATATTTTTCTATTTGAACTGTAGGAATTCCTAACATTTAAGAGGTTAAAATTGATTATCTTTTTTCTTATATAAATTCTTTCTTATTTGAACTATATAACACAACTATATTTTTCTAATATTTAAAACTTTGATATCAAATAATCTTTTACTTGTTAAAGAAGATGCATTTATAAAATTACAAAACTCTGAATAGTAGGAAGTCTATAATGCAATTGTTCTATTAGAGTACAATTCCTTCACAGCTTGTTTGGATGGTTGTTACGCATCGTTTCATAATGTATCATATCGTACTATATTGTATTGTATTGTATCATTTGATAAATACAATGTTTGGATAGATTGTGTCGTTTATCATCGTTTTATAATATCACGCACGAGCAATATGAAGAATAAACTTACAATATTATAAAGAAAAATTATGATACAAGGTAAAATTACTATATAAAAAATTAAGGTAAATGATAAAATAAAATAATTTAATAATAATAAAGGGTGAGATTGATAGAAAAAGACAAGGTAACGACGCGACCACACCAAATCGGTCGTTACATAAAGTGGCACATTTCGTCGTTATGTAACGACGGATTTAACGATACGATACAATAAAATTTAAGTAACAATCAAAACAAACATTGTATTTAAAACAACAATACAATACGATACAATGTGTAACAACCATCCAAACAAGTTGTCAATGTATTATGTTATTAGAATACATTTAGTTGGAGTCGAGGAAAAAATTGTTTATATTTTTGGTTAATTTTGGATGCTCTTGTTTTATTTTTTTGTTACTTATATATATATATATATATACATTATACTGAAGTTATTTGATTGGTAATCTGAAAAATATTTTATTACTAAGCTCAATAATTAGAATGACAAAGAAAATATTTGAGAATATAAATAAGAAAGAGAGCGAGCGAAAATTTGTCCACCAACATTAAATAACACTAACGGCTCAACAAGCATAAAGATCCAAAAATAAAATAGTCATTGATAAATTATTGTTTTTAGAATAAATCTTTATTCAAAAATAAAATTTTGTAATACATTTGATAAAAGTGTAATTACAGTTAATGTTTTTCAATTTGAACGAGCTATATATCTTGCACTTTTAATTTATTTTATATCTTACACTTAGATTATATCAAAGTAAAAAAATTGCCAATTAAAAATTCATAATCTATTTATCATATTAACATATTTTACACTTTTACTTTATAACTCAAATATAATTTTTAATATAATATTAATACGGTCTTATTTTCGTGCAAAAGTTAGTTGTGGTGGCAGGTGTCTAAAATCTAAATAATGAGTTTTGAGATTCAAAATATCTTTATACAGTTAAAAAACCTTCTAACTTTTCAGTTTAATGGAAATTTAGTCGTTAAAGAAAAACGTAATATAATACTGCGTTTTAGTAAAACGAGGTATTATACTGCGTTTTTCTTCTTCAATTTAAAATTTCCATTTCTTCCCTACCCACAACAAAACAACCCCCTCCATTAAATACTCCTAACAGCAGCGGTCCCCCCCCCCCCCCCATTAAAAAAAAAAAAACTCGAATGGACCCCACCTATCACACAAAAAGTAAAGATTGTAGGTTATGCATACAACCCAAACCTTCGATTGTTGTGGTTTCCTTGTTTTGGGCTCAAAATTTCAAATTTCTGACATTTCAAAAAACATAAATCGAGGTATTCCGATTTAGTTTATGTGGAAACTCATATAATTATGCATATTTGTTTTCTTGAATGTGTTTTCATGTTGATTTGTGTTTTGTTTAAGATTAAATTTATATATTATTTTTATCCGGATTAAATTATTAGTGTTTAAAAAAAATAGTTAAAAGTTGATAAATAATTTTTATTGTTAATAAAAATGATCATAAATTTCTTTTACTGTATTATATGTAATTTCGTGAATGTTATGTTCATATCTTTGTTGTTTTTATTTAGTTTAGATTATTTATTTGCTTATAGAATAGTGCCCTTTTAGCCTAGTAAAATATAGAGCTTTTTAATGTAGAATCTCTGTAGTTTAAGTATCTACTAACTACAAATTCTATCCAATTACACTTTACAAAAATTAATTATTTAATTTATAAAACAAATATACAGAACGAACAAATTAATATATGTTGTCAAATTAAATATCGAGCGTGGAACTCATAGATATATACCATGTCTAATTAAAAATTAATTATTTAATTTATAAAACTAACAAAATTGTAAAAATATTGAAATTGACACACATAAGAATTCAGGATAGCTTGGTGCTACTGTGCCTCAAATATCGAGCCTGAAACTCATAGATATTTACTCTGTCTAATTAAATAATTAAGTATTATATTGCGCTTTACACAAAAAAATGAATTATTTATGTCAGCTATCCGCAGATTGGTGTGCCCAAAAATGAAGTAAAATGCAGTATAATACTGCACTTTAGTAAAGCGTAGTATTATATTGTGTTTTACATAAAAAATAAATTATTAAGTAAATCACAGTATTATACTACGTTTTGCTTTAATGATTAAATTTCCGTTAAACTAAAAATTAGTTAGAAAGATAATTTTTTTTTTTAGCTGGAATTTTGAGTCCAAAAATTCATTATTTTGGTTTCGGACTCGTGGTGGCAGTGGTAACATTTGTAAGAACATGAAAAAGTGGAGGGCGTTTTAGGCAAATTAAAAATAAACGCCAAATTGCTTTTCTGGCAGTCTGACAGCGTATGTATCCACTCAAATCCAAATAGTGTGACTCTGCAAAACACTCTCTCCTTCTGCAATGTGCAGCAAAACGGAGCTCCAAGACAAGCGACACCGAAGCCGGTAACCACTCTCTCTCTCTCTCACACACACACACACTGTTCTCTGCAATTTGGAAGTTGATTCCCTCAAATCAATGCCTGTAAAGCTGTAATTCACAGAAATCCATGTCCTTTTTGCTCTCAATTTTACGTTTCTTCCACCCATTTTTTTTAGCTTCTACCCATCTTTTTGTGTGCAACATTTTCGAAAAACTCATCTGGATTTCTACTTTTTCTGCCCAAAAAGCTACATTTGCTTAAATTATTTGTGTGTACACCTCGGATACACATTGTTCCAGTACTTCTACAGTAGAAACAGTGCCCACTAGTTACTTTTTTTACTCTATTTTTGAAAAATAACCATTGTTCTAGTTTCATTTTTGGAGTTTGAAACTTTAGGACAGTGGTTATTTTCAATTACAGCAGGTTGAAAAGTGGCTATTTGTGAAAATTTTTAAGTTAATTAATTTTTTTTTCAAAAAAGAAGTATACTTATACAAAAAATTTGCACCTATTATTTTAGAAAATACTCTCTGGTATCATATCATTTTATGTGATTATCATTTTTTTTTTTTGAAACTTATGTGTTTAAAAGAAGCCATAAATATTCTGTAATTATATAAATGAACAGTTTAAGTCTAAATTGTGTGTAAATTAGAAGTTACGGAGTAATGACAGCCTAAAAAGGAATGTGAGGGTGTAATGTGTTTTAAATATACACAAATACACACACGAAATTTGTATCCATTATCACAAAGAATTAATAGTTGTAGTGTATTATTATACACTGACTTAAAATTTTGGCCTCTTGTGTGGACATGTATAATACTATCGATGTAGATATGTGAGCTGGGATAATGTGTGGCTTAATATGATGAATTGGACCACATTATTACAGGTTTATCTAGGAATGTGTGGATAATTCCGGTGGAGTACAGGGGGGTGACGGCAGCGTCACCGTTAATTCAGGCAATGTTGTTAGGAATTTTAATTGGATTATGCTGAAAACTGTTTCTTGGTTTCCTTTATTTTGAAAAAGCAAAATCGTTTCTTGCTTTTCCATTTTGTTGTGGGGATACTTGATCTTAAAGTGAAGAGTCAAAACAATATCTTTTCCTATTTATTGTATATTCCCTTTTGCCTTTATCTCTTTGTTGAAATGGGAGAGTGAAAGGTAATGGAATGTTTGACTAGCTTTGAGATCTTTTTGACTCATGTTTTGAGCTTACATTGCAGCTGAGGATCTTCATCTGGAATTCAGTAGCTGCAAGAACTGTTGCAAGTTGTGCTCCCAGTGGTCTCAGTATAAAACCGAGGGAGCTCTTGACTGGACATTGCAGGCTGACATTTGTTTGTCGTATATGTTTTTTAAGGACGGTGGTGTGTGGGTCACACACGTTGACTAATCAATTGGATTGCCTGCTACACAACCACAGAATAATTTAGAGATAATTTGTCCAAGATTAGGAAAAGATAAATCTGAAACTGGATTAGTTAGTTTATTATGCAAGAGATTTGAGTGAACCAATGTTAGTTTATCATTCAATTGATATCAGGGTGTGCTTGTGAGTTTAAAAATAAAGGGGTTTGAGGGAATAATCCGGGATTGAGAATGGCGACGTGGGAACACTTTGGGGAAGTTGCAAACTTTGCCCAGCTTGCTGGCCTTGATGCAGTGAGGCTAATTGGGATGATTGTAAAAGCTGCAAGCACAGCTCGGATGCACAAGAAGAATTGTAGGCAGTTCGCGCAACATCTCAAGTTGATCGGGAATTTATTGGAGCAACTTAAGATTACAGAACTCAAGAAGTATCCCGAAACCCGCGAGCCATTGGAATATCTTGAAGATGCATTAAGGAGGTCTTATATGTTGGTCCAAAGCTGCCAGGATAGGAGCTATCTTTATCTGTTGGCTATGGGATGGAACATTGTTTACCAGTTCCGGAAGGCTCAGAATGAGATTGACCAATATTTGAAGATCATACCTCTTATCACGTTGGTGGATAATGCTCGAGTCAGGGTATTGAAACTTTGCTTTCTTTATCCATAGCATCAAGCATTCCGCTTTACATGTCTTCATAATCTATTTTATTTCATTCATAATCCGTCCCACGCCTATGCATTTGTTCTTACTTGTATATTAAGTTTGACTGGAAGTCTGAATTCATGATATGTAATTGGAATCATTCGTCAGGTCATTGCTTCGTTTGATATTGGCATGATCCCCAAAGCTATAGTATGGGTTTTTCTTACCTGCTAATCTTGCACGTATTTCCTATTGTAAGATCTTTTTCCTATTATAAGATTTTACTAGGTTTGCTGGTTAATTGCTATTCAAATCCTTGTTTTCAGATGCTAAGCAGATTTCTTTTTGGTTGACTTCTTCTTTCGTTAAATACTATGTTTGTGTGGAAGAACAAGTTTCCTTTTTTCATGCTGTAACATGTATATATAGCTTGAATGTATTAGCATCATAATGATAAATACCAATTACCAACAACAGTGTCAGTAAATTCAAGAAAAGATTCTTACATTAGCTTACTTGTCAAAGTGTAAAGTGCGATCAATTAGGAGAAAAAGTAGTGCATGATAGTTTCTTAAACATTTTGGTTCCTGCAAAATAGACAGCTCTGATCACTTGTTCAATTTGCATAAGATTATGAGGTGGGTCATGTTTGGGAAATGTGGACTAGTTCAATGTACCAGATGATGGACAAAAGCCATGGGATATTAGTATCAAGCAGTTTCTCCTTGGTCTAGAGTTGGAATTCATAGTAATCTGCTGTCACGGGGTTGTTGGGTATCTTCAACCTCTCTCTTCTGCTGGGTTATGTATTCTTATTCTCTTGTCTCCACTTTACAGGTTATGAACTAAAGTCAAGGGCTAGGACGTTATGAACTAACTTTTTTCATTGCTATGGTAACTGCTGACTGTTAACAAAGTCAAGGGCCAGTATTGTCTTATTTCTTGTTTTACAAACATTGTTAAAAAAATGTCTGTGATCACTCCCAAGGCAATATTTTCTTTATCAAGTTTAAGCATGAGAAAAATTGTAATTGGAAGACAGATGCATCTTTAAATAACAGTAATCTGCTCACTTATTTAATTTTCATGTTATTCTAATATATCTATTCAAGCATGCAAATCTAGCTTGGTTTGCTCACTTCTGCTCAGAATTGGAAGGAGTAACCTGCACCCTGACTTAATTATTTACACATGTACAATTGGTGTGTTGTCAGTATCTAGTTTCTAGCTTCAAAGCTGATAAATCTTTGCGTTTCATATGTTGACAGGAGAGATTTGAAATCATTGAGAAGGACCAGTGTGAATACACTTTGGAGGCTGAAGACATGAAGGTTCAAGAAGTCATTTTGAAACGAGAGCCCTCTAAACATGATACAGTAGTGTTGAAGAAGACCCTTTCTCGTTCCTACCCAAGCATGCCTATCAATGAGGCAATTCAAAAGGAGAATGAAAAGCTTCAGCTGGAACTGCAACGTTCCCAAGCTAATTTGGATGTAAGTCACTGTGAATTCATTCAGCATCTTCTCGAAGTCACAGAGGTAGTTGCATCTGAATCTCTTTCTGAGAAGAGTTCACCCACCAAGCCTACCAAAAAGTTAGAGCATAGTCACTCAGATGTCAATAGTGACAAGGAACACTATGATAGAAGTTATACAAAGAGCGATGAGAAACAGTCAACTTCAAGGTAGGTTTCCTTTATAGATACTATTGAACCTTTCATATGATGTGGAAGCTATCTTGTGAATTCTCTAGAGTCTGAGAGTTCAGTGCCTATACTCTTCTCTCAACCATTCTGTTTTTTATGTTATCTACAGAAACACTTCATCAGTTTCATCTCAGCGTGAACTGCTGTCTTCAAAGGGTTCAGATCGATATGACGAGTGGCATTCAGATCTGTTGGGCTGCTGTTCAGAACCTCTCTTATGTACATTCAACATCTTTGCTTTACTATTCTTTATGTTACAGTACATGGTTTCATCTTTTCTATCGTTTTTCATAGCAGTTTTGCTTAAATGAAAGATAATCAGTTTCTTCAATGAATATTTGTTGATAGATATTTGTACTGAAGATGTAAAATGTCCAGAATAGTAAATTTTGTGCAGAAAACTTCCCATGTTGATGTACTTGTATTCGCAAGTCCAATTTTATGTGAGACACTTTGTAATTTGAGGAAAATTTTGTTATTATTGATCAAAGTGAACAATTTATTCAATGCTCCATCTTCAGAAACTAAAAGCTTGTCATGATTGTTGTTTAGCCTATCAAACAGCTCCTTTGTGCATTTTTTTGATGATTTCGGGGAAGTAACAAAAGGATATTTATTGGCATGGAGAAACCAGCATGGAGTATTAAAATCTATTTGTTATTTCATTTCTACTGTATAGGTCGTTGGATAGATTTCCTGAAGACTCGATGCTAAATTGATAATATTTGTCACAATGTCGGTGCTCTGTATAGGTCGTTGGATAGATTTCCTGAAGACTTGATGCTAAATTGATAATATTTGTCACCATCTTGGTGCATGGTAATAAATATCCTCTTGATATCTTCGGAGTAGTCAGAGGAAGTATTGGGAGTGAGGTTCCATTCCATTTACAGGGTCTGTAGGGTAGCTAGATCAAGGGAAAGGAGTTGCTTAATCCAGGGAGTATTCAAAACAAGAAAAGAAAACAAAAAGGCATTTATGCAGGATATATGTACTAAGCATGCTATGGAATGTTTCCCAGTGGCAGAAAAAGATTAGGTGATTTATAGACGAAGCTATCTGTAGACTGTAAAACAGAATAGAAGAAACATTGGATGTATAAGTACAAAAAAAAGACCACTTTGGTTCAGAAAAGAAAAAAGTCAAGAAAGTATTTAGCAGTAGATTCATGTGCATATACTCTCAAACTTGAATGTCAGTCCACAAGCTTCTAAGTGCCATTCTAGCTTGCAAATAACTGCACTTTAGAGCCAATTACAGATAGGCTAACTAGATTAATAAGGTAGAATGCAAACAACAAGGGACTGATGCCAACCTGAAAACATTCTTGGTGAAGGATGTCTGAATTCACCTTCACAAGTTTTCTAGTTAGCATTTCAGATATATAATTGCAAAATTGGGTTTTAAGCACCTGGAAATGTAACTTAGCCAATGACCTTTATCTTTCTAATCAAGGTGAGGTACTCTTAGGCAGAATGAGAAATGTGCGACGAGCTATGTATTTTAAGTACTTTAAATAAGCTAAGATGATGGTGACCATTGTATGTTTTCCTATCTTGCAAAGTAAAATATGTTGAATTGGGTGTGTATTTCGAAAAAGATAGAATGAGATAAGGAAGTTGGATACTTAGGCATTGAAGCATAATCCTTAAGACACCTCTACCTATGGATGGAATATTTTTTCTACCATATACTATGGCGATTTTTGGTTTCTCCTCTTTTTAAATTGAAATGAATCAACTTTTAGTTCTTGCATTTGCTTTGCGATATTTTGAATTGATCCAAACCTTACAAGGAGTTTGATTTTTCCCGTATACAACTGATTTATTTTATGTGATACGCTCTTCATTTTGGAGTGTATTGGAACCCATGGCCATGGCGCATGTTAACAATTATCCATGTTTGTTATGACCAGAATATTTGAGTCTGTGGCTACTTTTGATTTGGATCATGCTCAAGTTGTCAATGGCGCAAACATTTACTCCTTTAGATTGGATGTTTTTCGTGTCATTGTTATTAGAAGCATCTTTTCTTTGTAGCAGACTCAGGTGGGAAGGATTCCCATGGCTGAAATAGGATACTGAAGCACAATTGGCTATCCTTTTGTGTTATCACTTTGTCCTTTTAGTACTGCTCTTCTTGCTATGAATCACACGACTGCAGTCTTCTGCTGGTCATGTGATCTTAGATAGATACTGTTAGTTCATGTTCTATCATTTCTCATGCTGAATAGCCTTTATTTGAAGGAGAATCCTGAAATTAGTTGATCGTATGACTTGCTTATTTTCATATGCATAAATTCTCTTTTCCCTGTTATATGCTTTTTGGTATAGAAGTTTCTTCAAAGACTATATTGGCTGGGAAGATAATCGTGCTAATGAACAATAGTTCTTTACTTCAAAGGAAGATCGCATTTGGCATCATTAACATATGATCCTTCTTGTTCAACTCAATTCATTTTGGTTTACTTTGTTTGCACTTTTACATCTTTCTGAGGGAAAGCTACTTGTTATTCATCAGTTTGGAGAAGATATCGCGATATTTTCATGTAATATCAAGATATTGTAGTTAAAATAGTGTCTTTACCTTGCAGGCATTAAAACTTGTTTCTTTCCTTGTGGTACATTTTCTAAAGTTGCCAGCGCTGCAGCTGACAGGCATATATGTAAGTGGCTTAATACTCTGTCCAATTCTTTCTTGTCTAGTCATGGGTGACAAAATAAAATGGAGTCATCTTTTAGTTACTCATTTTCAGCAATCTTGTTTTGTCTATTTACAAGCAATCATAATTAGCGATGGTTATGGTATTTATTTTTGCAAGTCACTGCATGACATTAAGAACTAGCAGTTGAAGTGCTGTTCGCACTGTAAGAGCATATATACTATGTTTTGTGGTTAAGTTAAACTAAGTAGTATCTAAGAGATGTGAAAGAACTAGTTAATCCATCTTTTTATTAGGCGTTGGCTACTTATTTATTTGATAACCACGTATTAGCAACCTATTTGATTGCATTTCTCTCTTGTTTTTAAGAGAAAATAACAAATCGCATAACTCAATAGTTGACTAGGTCTTGTAAGTTAGAGAACTTGAAAATTTTGGAGATTGTATGTCAATCTTTAGATCAATATTCCTGTCATAAAATTTGAATTCTCTGTGTATAGATATCTTGCAACAGGTTTCTTCATTTTAAGTACAGCTATTTGTGCAGTGAACACTGTTCTTTTGGGTGATGCATCTAAAAGAATTTGAGCATTCAGCCAAAATTGATAAGGATTTGAGTGGAGTACCTTGGGGTCGGACTATATTATCTCGGGATTATAATCACTGGACTAGTTTATTACACTTGGGAGGTGGGATAAAATAATCCCACGTTTGATGGGATAAGGTGGGATATCGGCTTAAATCTATCCCGTGTTTGGTTGGCGGTTTAAATTTATCCTTTATACTGCCAACCAAATACGGTATACATTTAATCCCACATCTTATCCTACCTTATCCGGCGTACCAAAAGGCCCCTAAGTCTATTATAAACCTACTTCTAAACTGTTATATAATCAATGTGGGACATTGTATATCTCTAACACGCTACAAACTGAAATAAATAAATAGAAGTGCATCTCTCTAATTTATTAATATCTTATACAAGTTTCACAATTTCAAGTTTTCAACGGTCACAGCGGAGGTCTTGGATTCAAGACTTACAACACCTATCAACAAAAATATTTCCACGTGTTTGGCATTAGAAAAAAAAATCAGGCCAAGTCTAAGGAGGTTATATACACCTAGAAATAAACAATTAAGTTTCCAGTAAATAATACGATTCTCCCCTCAAATAAGTTTTCAGATGAGACAATTCAAACCGCAATCTTAAGGTTATTGTTGAAGTAGTCCAAGATTGTTATAAATCCCTCTAGAAACTCGTATACAACTGATTTGAGACATATCTCTTACAATATCTACATGCTATTCTTTTATTTGATGTTTATTCACGATTTTGATACCATTTGGATCTCTCCTAAATGACTTTTGACTGTGTTGGATGCAGCTTCAGCAGATGCATGTAATGAATTAATGGCTTACTCATTGATACTGTCCTGCTGTTGTTACACATGCTGCATCAGAAAGAAGCTGCGGAAAAAGCTAAACATCACGGTAAACTACCAAAACTACTGCAGCTGCATTTGTCCCTTTATCAGAGTAGATTCGCGGACTTAATATCCCTCTAATAAATAGGAAATGAAAAATAGACTTGCAAGTTATCACATTAGATTCGCAAACTTAATATTCCTCTAGTAAATCAGAAATGAAAAATAGACTTGCAAGTTGTTCCTGCAAACGCTCCATACAAAAAGAGAAATCCTCCTCTCCATATGAAAACGCCTATCTGAAGGGATAAGGAAAAGCTTCTGAAGGTTCTTTTTCTTCATCATGTTGATCCTTGTTTGAAGGTATTTGATTGACCACAAAATCAAATACAAGACCTGGTGTTAAACTGAATATCATTGAGATATGCTGCTGATTTTTGTTTCTTTTTAGGGAGGCATTATAGACGATTTTCTCTCACACTTAATGTGCTGTTGCTGTGCTCTTGTCCAAGAATTGCGTGAAGTGGAGATACGTGGGGCTCATGGTATGTTTTACTGGAATCCTCTACTCACATTTCCTTTTGTTAATGCCTTCAACTAGGGTGGAGCTGTTTTCCTGTATTAACAAGATCCAAACTGGAAATCTTAACACTATGTGTTGCACTAAGCTCACTCTTTATAGGTTCACGAATGATGCAAAGCTATATTATGCAGGTACAGGGAAGACGAAAACAAGTCCCCCACCTTCTCAATTTATGGAATCCTAGGAAATTACGATTGGCGTTTTAGGGCTAATTTTTTTAATAGAATTATGCTGAGTTAATGACTGATTAACTTGTCACTACTGGATTCATGCAACATGATAGTTTATGACTGAGTTTAGTCAACCGTTCTGTAAAGTAATTCTTAGTAATCCAGATTCAGCTTGTACAGAATATATTCTATAGTTTTCAACGGTTCATTGTCCATTACTTAAACTGTGGTTGACAAATCAGGAACTATCTCTATCTTTTTTTGACACCCGAAGACGCAACCCTCCCCCCCCCCCACCCCACCCCCACCCCGCGCGGATATTGTGGTATGTGTCCATGCAGTCTGGTTGGGTATTAGCCCGTTAGCATTAGCAGTCTAAATAGTGGAAAGATGAACTTAGCTATGCACCTATTTCACGTGAAAAGAAAGAAGGGGTTGTATTCTCATGTGATGTAAATGGGGAAATATTCTTGATATAATTCACACACATATTTTAACCAGTTAAAGCAAGTTATTTACTATAATTTTGAAGATTATTGTAGATAGTTGGTACCAGTTGTTGTATGTTGCCGTTTTTTAACATTCAACTGTAACATTCTAGGCAAATTTCAAGTCGGCAAAACACGAAAAAATAAACCTTAAACTTTACTAATATATTTCAACTTAGGCGTAAAATGGACAATATTACTATTGAACTGAGTTCTTACCTTCATTTTTCTTCAGAAATCGAAACACCAATATGAAAAGATTCCTTCTCGGACTTTATTTTGATCCTAACGTCTTTCTAAGGGCTGTTGAGGGATTCCCTGTCAAACTAAAGAAGAAACCTAATTTCTTTAAAATTTGACAGATTACATGACTGATATAACTAAGATTAGATTAAAATAGATTTAACCCAAATTGACCCGTCTAAGGTTCGGACTAAAATGGATTAAAAGAAACCTAGCAAGCTGATTATCAACTAGTAGCTATTTTGAAGGTCTAAATCAGAAGTAATCAGTATAATAACAACAAACCGCTCAGTGTAATCCCACACTAGTGAGTATGCAAGCTTACCCCTATCTTGTGCACGTAGAGAGACTATTTCCGATAGACCTTCGGTTCAAAGCAAGCATGCATAATCACAACAGTATAGAGAAAGAAATGCAATAGTGCAAATTTACTACTAAAATAAAAGGAAAGACGCTCAACTGCCTACTAACTTTATGCCCTAATTCTCGTCCTCCACACACTCCTATCAAGGGTTATGTGATATCTTCGGTTAGCTGAACTTGCGCCATGTCGTGCTTAATCAGCTCTCCTTATAATTAAAAACACTAAATAAATACTACAGTATCTAATTAATAGTGATTGTAAGCCACTCTTCATTCTTCAATAAAGATCATAAGTATTAACCTCAATGGAGCTGACCCGTTTCTTACCCGCTAATCTTGACCCGCCCCAATTCTTCTTAACTCACTGTTCTGAGCAGAAAACATATCAAAACCTCAGCGTCGGAATCAAATTTTGCAGGAAAAAAAAAAATGGTGAGATTTGGAAGAATACTTCTAAAAGATGGAGCTGTTGGGATTAACAAAAAACTGTTAGAATATCTGGTCTGTCCACTTTCAAAACAACCTTTAAGGTCAGTTCTCATAATTTTTACTTATTGGAAATTATTTTTCTTTTCTGTACTGAGAATTTTGTGTTTAGTAGTTTTTTTTAACTCTGTTGAAGGTTTTGTGAGAAGACGAATTCTCTAATCAGTGATTCCATTGGTGTTTCTTATCCGGTGAGTGATTTGTGTTGCACTGAATTCCTAAATTGTTTTTGATAATTGAATTTCATTTCCACTGTGTCCTAATGTTTGCTCTTTGTATTGGCCGCTAAAATCACTGAAAACATTTTTGTACAATCTTTGCTATTATTATTGTTCCTCAAGCACGGAAATCATAGCATAAATTAGAATAAATACTTACTTGCAGGCAGTGTTTTGCACCAAACCAAACAGTATAACCTTACTAGTTTGAATTAAAGTAAAAATATGTATCAATTAACCATAATAAGTGATAAACAGTGTGTCTGAAAGACACATGTCTTGCATTTACTGGTTTAGTATAAACAATACGTGCAGTTAAGTTTTTACCATTAAATTATGTCGGGGTCCTGTATGTAAATAATTTGTATCCATATTCACAGCTCCGTTATAACCTCCTGAGAAATGATTTTCTTGAGCCAAGGTCTATCGGAAACAACCTATCTACCTCCACAAGGGTAGGGGTAAGTTCTGTGTACACACTACCCTCCCCAGACCCCACAGTGTGGGAATACACTGGGTATGTTGTTGTCGTCGTATTCACAGCTTCGTTATAGTTATACTATCTTTATCATACTGCAATCTTCCTCCTTCATCTAGTGTGGGCACTAGCTATGCTTTGCGAAGCTTTGTTAGGCAGGTTACTATGATCTATAATCGATTAATATATCTTTTACAACAAAAACAACTATGCCTCTATCCCAAACTAGTTGGCGTTGCCAATATGAGTCCTTATTGACCATGTTTCTTCATTTAATCAATATATTCATTTTGAGAATAAATTTATTCCTTGCCCATTCCTACTGTTTAATCAATGTCTGAGGATGTTTGCCTAAACTATTTTGAACAATTCCTGAAGCGAAGAATAGAAGGGAAAAAAATTATGTTATCCAATTGGGAAAGAAACCTGATAAAGACAATTTCTAAGGCAAACCAAATGTAAAGAAACATATTTTTTTTTTTTTTTGGGGGGGGGGGGGAGTGAAGTCAATAAAATTAAACTGCTTGATAAAAAGTTCAAGGAAGGGAATGAGTAATATTTAATTATTTAATTATTCAAAAGGAAAGATAACTTTAAGAGTTTGAAAATCTGAGGAAATTACTTGCCTTCAGTTTTAGTAGAAAGTTATTTCCAGTCAAATTAGTGAAAAATATTGATTTGAGAACATTTTCCTCAAGATATAATCAGTACAAACACAGAAACTTAAGAGGACATTTATGTCATATCAACTGGAGCTTTTGTATTTGACTTCACGTTTTACATTTTGTTGTTAGTCAAGTTTGTCATTTGCTTATGTTTCTTCCTTGTGTTTAATTAGATAGTCGATGGGGTACCTCGTCTTGTACCAACAGATGGCAAGATTATCGAGACTGATGATGCATTGATTTCTGGTGGTGATTTGCCTAAAACATGATGATCAAATAGGTAATTCCTAGCTCTATCCATTGACAAACAGCGAGGGAGTTCTTAAGCTGATGGAGGATGTTCAAAAAGTTATGTGAGTTAACCTCAGTTGTACCTCTTTATTTTGTCAACCTGTTCTTGACTGCAGTCCTAGTTGTAGCAATCTGTACTTATCAACGAGACTAATAAGAAGTGCTTCTACTTTATAAGTAATACCTTGAAGAGGCTAATTTTCTATTTTTCTTTCCCAAGCATCATCTCATTACCGAATTTTGAATATCTCTTTTCTAGAAGTAGTTTTATGCAAATCATTTTTGCATTGCAAGAGCCAAGAAGTTGTGTTTTTAATAAGCAATTGAAACATAGGACTAATAAAGCCTCGTGGTTTCTATATTTTGATGAATGGTTTTAGCCTTGAGTTCATGAATTGTCTTGGCATTTGGAACACAGGGCTTAAACTTCATTATACTGGCATTGGGTTCTTTTTTAAATTAAAAAGCGTAATATCAGCATTTTCTAGAGCTCACATGTTAATAGAAAGACCTGGTTACACGTGTGCACTCTTGAACACAATTGCGGGTGCTTGTATCTTTGCCTTGAATACTTACAGAAGGAGCAATTGGGGGACACTACCAGTTATTCTCTTATGTTGCATCTTCCTGTCAGCATTTTATCTATAATCCGAGAGGCTGAATCCAAGCCTTCCAATTTTCCTATACTTTGACATAGAGATAATAGATATAATACAGAGAATGAATATGTATTGCCGTTAAAGTGTTGCTTATCAAGTGAAATCAGTAGATTTGGTGTTGCAACTCTAAAAACTTAGAGAGAATTTTGTCATTCAAATCTTGAAGTGGCAGTTAAAAGATGCAAATTACGTTTGTAGTTGAAGAGTTATGCAGTATGCATTAGGAATATCATATTTTATACCTCCCTTACAAGGTTGCGTCTCAACTCTTCCCGTGTATTGACTACACTCCTACCAGAACATATATTATCTGCAAACAAAAGTATATTGGGAGAGCATCGCTTTAATGGCTTGTGCCCCTGTAGAAGATGAATCTTATGTGAAACAATTGGAAACACCGTTTTAAGAAAAGGCAATAATGCTGCTAGATTCAAGTTTTTGTACAACAAAAATAGACTCTTTCAACTTCCTATGAATGAGGGTACAAACGTCTTATGAACCGTGTCACTCTTGCGCTTCATCCTCTATTTCTGTGAATCTTGGTGTTGTTCACTTAATGTAAGCTCATCATTTTTTATTACTAATAAGGTTTTTACCTTAAAGGTCTGTGAAACTAAAAGATATTTATGTTCAAATAATGATTACGAAACGATATTGTAGTATGGTCAATGAGTTCAAATTTCAGTAGAGACAAAAAAGTTAGGTGATTTCTTCCGATCTGCCTAAACATTGCTGGACAGAGTTACGTGGTACCTGTGCTGGTGGGAAGTAATAGATACCAGGCATAATAGTTGAGGTTTGAGCAAATTGGTCAGGATACCCTTGTTGTAAATTAAAATAAAAAAGAAAAAGAGATTGCAGTGCGGGAAAATGGTGTGTTTTGTACACTTTGAAGTTTCTATACGACCAATTAAACTCACTATAATACAGGTGAAGAGATGTCTCATGAAGAAATAATAATCAAATAATAGCTAAAAGTGGAAAACAGAGTCATCACTAGCGTGCAAACGAAGGAATTCAACTGTGTTGCATGGTTTCCTGTAGGTGTAGATGATGGAAAAGCTGGAGTTGTCCTAGCAGTGCCATTTCCAATTCCTCTGGTGGCCTCAGGCTCCACACTGTTAGGAGTAGACGCTTCA
The DNA here is from genome assembly GCF_000393655.2 of Nicotiana sylvestris. Classification (NCBI taxonomy): domain Eukaryota; kingdom Viridiplantae; phylum Streptophyta; class Magnoliopsida; order Solanales; family Solanaceae; genus Nicotiana; species Nicotiana sylvestris. The sequence goes on from NC_091065.1 coordinate 173,547,046, forward strand.
GTAGGCTTTTGCTTGTTGATCGGCAGAGTAGTACTTTTGGATTCCTTAGAATCATAACCTGTGAAAAAGGAACCTCCATGTTAGACATGAACTGGTTTTGGAAATCGCCTTCTTTTTGAGGTTGAGTATATATCTTATGTTAAAGGTGGAATATAAACTCACAATCAGATGACTTCCAGCCCAAAACCATCTTTTCCCGGTCAAACACCACCCGGTAGCCAGTCATAAAATTTTCTGCAAAGGGGTCCTTGTATTAGTGTTATTTCTTTCATTTGGCATTCTTCTGTACATCAGACTCAAGATATAGATGAAAACAAAAACTTAAAATCTTCTTAACACTCTGGTATTGGTAAGATCTTTAATTCCTTGGTTGCAGAAATAAACAGAATTATTACTAGTAGTTAAAGATACTCACGTCCAATGATGTTGACATCCCCACTTCTGACAACAGCTAAACAATATGCTTTGGATCCGTCCTGAGGATTAAGGAGGTAATTAGAAATTTGTAATAGAGAATGCTCTAACCTACAAAGAGCAGATACCATCTTACCAGAAGCGACAATGTTATGATTGGATCAAAAAGGTAAAACTGGTCGCCACCTTTCAGTATCAAATTTACATCAGGATTTCCAAAGGCAGTCTGATTTGCACTGAATAGACAGATAGTGTTAAATTCTGAGAGATAATAAGGAATTGAGAGAGAGAATACAAATAAAGATTATATAAGCTGGTTTACCTTATGCCATAGCAGTACTCAAAAGGAACTTGGACAGTAGGTTGAATACGTTGCTCTTTTGCCTGGGAATTGAACTGCCAAATATACCAAATATTTTTAGTTGTCAAATATAAACAACAAAGTCTCCAACTAGTGACCTCCTGGCCGGAGGCAGATCCAGGTTTTAAATTTGATGGGTTCTTACTTGAACTTAATGTACTTTTGAAATTATGGGTCCAGAATTTAATATTTATTGAAATTTTAGCGGTTTTTCACATATATATTTGCCTTTTCTCCTGACTCACATTCTCTGTAATGACTGTGTAAGCTGGATCATTTAAGTATGTGAATGAGGTACCAGTGTCAAATATGGCTGTGAAATCAACATCAATGTTCTTGTTTTCCACGGTTATTCTGGTCAAGCTTATAGTGTAAGTTTGGCTGCATTCAGATAGAGAAAAGGAAGAAAATACATATTCAGTTTGAATTCCCACATCATATAAAATCAAGCTTGAAACAGAATCAAAATGCTGAACCCTGTGAATCAAGGTGAGTGCTTACTGTGGTTGTTCAAGATTGAATGGTGTTTCTCCTTGGCCTGGATTCCCTTTGTCTCCAAACTCTATTCTTCCAATTCCATCAGCCCCAAAGCACATGGAAAAGGAATTTGCAGCAAGACCTTTGCTGGCTAAAATGCTAGGAACAGATACACTGTCCATACCAAGTCCAAATAGACCATTGGGAGCCGCACCATTCAAGAATGCACCAGTTTGTTTCATCCCACACCTGAAATGGAACTACTAGTAAATATAGATTGTAGTGGACTAGAAAATGCATTGTGTAATGCAATAACGCCTTTGGCATCCTGGGGTCCTGGATCGGCCATTGAACCATGCTCAATAAGTGGAACGCATTAGCAATCCGCTCTTAGGTTGGGCAGTCAATAAGTGAATTTTACATTTTCTCTCACACCATCTAGTGTGCAGTTATTAACCTTGGGGTCGTGTGGTTTAACGACAAGTTATGCTGGGATTAGTTGTGGTGAGATTAGTTATTCTGGTATTATTTCTTATTGACTGTTTGGTATGTTATATTAATCCTGGGATTGTCAATTTTACTATTTTATCCTAGGATAACTTATCCCGGGATTACTATTCCACCCTCTGGCAGGTATAAGTTATCCCGGTACTATTATTAATCCTAGGATAACTTATCCTGGAATTACTATTTCATCCTCTGGTATAAGTTATCCAGGTACTATTTTTAACCCTGGGGTAACTTATCCCAGGATTAGTAACCAAACAAGGGATAAAGCGGAACGAAATTTTTATTCCGGGATTCTTTTTTGCTTATCCATCATACCAAACGACCCCTTAAATCTTCAAAAGAGAAATCAGAAGTAATCACACTCACCCCAGGGTAATTGGTGCCTCAACACTTTTTTGTTGAGTATTATCTGCTTGTAAGTGCAAGATGTCTTGTACCAGTACCCCTGAAGATGAGGTATTATTGGAGAGATATGCAACAACATAACCACATGCACTATGTGTGTATGAACATTGTCTTCTTTGTCCACACAGAGTGCCATTGCAGGGAACGATATTGCTTGTCGATGATGTATTAAGGTTGTAAACGTTGAGATCTATATGCTGTTTCAAAAGTACGGACAGTAAAACAAGTGTCTTTTTGTTATCATACCCTTCATTGGAGTGATTTGACTGTTTCAAAGTAATAAATATGCAAATTGCTATGTTAAAAGTTGACATACTCTTCCAGAATCTGTCACAAGTGAATGGGCGCAGCTGCTGCAGTTACATGGTAGCCAAAATAAGTCACTGCCAGTGTCAAGTGCCACCAGAAATGATTGCCCAGGTGTACCCAATGTCACATTTGCATAATGCAAACTGAAAATCACCAAACACATTTAGTTATCCCAAAGGGAAGAACATAATTGATTGTTGTACAACGTCAGTCATATACTGCAAATTCTGCAATTCTGAGTCAAATATCACAGCATGCTATTGCCATACTGGAGTTAAAAGCAGAAAAGGAGAGGAACAGAAAAAGAAAGAAGGAACCTACAATCCCAGAGAACTGAGTAGAACAGTTTTGTTTCCTCTTCCGACGAATGTGACTGGCAACGGAGTAGGACCTCCGGTGCCAGCAAGCCGGCGACGCTTGATAAGGTGATCACGTTGAGTCCAAGCTGAATAATACTCAATACTACCTTTTTGAGGCAGCTGATAAAGGTCCAAAATACTGTGCACCGGATCAGAATACCTATGGTGGATATCGAATCCGAATGCCCCAAACGCTTCATTTCTATGCAACTGTAAACCCAAAACCACCAGAAAAAGAACAGACACCATGGAGTTGCTAGTACAACTAAAATTATCCATTAGAATTACAAGAAAAAGCAACTCAATGGCCCAGGTTCAACTGCAAAGGTATTGTCAGCACGATTTTGTCTCTAGGAGTTCAATCCAAAAAGGCGTCTTAACACTTGAATTCCTGATTTCGCCTTATTTCCCAGTCTTCATAGAAATCTTTCAACTTCAACTGCGGAAAAGAATTCCTCAAAATATTCTCAATGGAACAGTGATACGAAATGAAAACAAGAGTGGAGTACAACACATACTCCATATATATGTATGTTGGGGGATGAGAGACAAAAAAGGGAGGAACCAAGAATCAAAAGGGTGTTTGATAATTGAAGATATGAATAGAAAATATTGGGTTGACGAATTCGAAACTGGAGGAGGTGGAAGGTGAGTCTACCAACTGAAGCTTTAACTACAAGTTGTAGTAGTTTATTGTCAAATGGGGAATGACAGAATGATAGAGGGAAAAAAAATGTTCAAGTCTTTGTGAAAGCATGGATTGTTTGGACAATTACCTAGTACTGATTGGGGAAGGTATAGTGGGTTCCATGTTTTGGGTCCAGACATAGTGGGACCCAAGGTTTAATGTTGTTGGTGTATGAAGTGCAAAGAATTTGGAGGGTATTGGCAGAAACAAAGTGAAGTTTATAGGTTTAGGATTCTAGTCGGTTATTGAATTCTAAGTTAATAATTTCTTAACATAAATATAAAATTTGAATCAAAATTACTAGGTTCAGTCGAGCTCTTATTCTGCATTTTAGCTTCGCCCCTGGGTACTTGTACTACCTACCAGAAGATCCGATACTGCAGTTTCTAAGCCATTCATGATTTCTCCTGTTTTGTTTTGTGAAAAGTATTTGCATGGCATCTTCTATATGCTCAATAAGAACAAATTCTTGTAGAAATACAGGGTACCTTTGTGATTCGGCCTTTCTCCGGACCTCACGCATAGCAGATACTTAGTGCACCGGGCTGGTGCCCTTTTTAAGAATAAACGAATTCAAGGTCTAAGTTTGTAAGTAGGAGGTACAATTGTGTTTACCAAGTACAATGCAAGTTTGTATTTACTACTTACAAAGTAGTAAATATATAATAATGATAATATGCACTCACTTATAATTTAACTAATTGAAGAAAGAAGCTCGAAAAAAATACCAAAACTTATTTCATTCGATGAGTCTCTTTTGCATTCATGGTAAATAGTAAAAGCCCCCAACCCGTAGGTTTAATTCCTACCGATTGTTTTTATAGGATCGAGAAATGATATACATAGAGTCAGTGTGACCTTGGCTTACAAGATTGGTTAAAAAAAGCTCTTTTTGTTAACCAAGACCTTTTGTTGAACTAAACAAAATGGAATAGATAAGACTCCACAAGTTTTGAATTTGTCGTTGGGAATTGAGATATTCACACAAGAGAGCGAAGAAGTGATAAACAACCTTAATTTATATGTTGCACGTTAGCTACCAAATATCTATCTTGTTAGGCAAATTTAGGATTTCTATAATATGGTACACCTAAAGAAAGGAGATAAGAAAGTATTAAGCAAGAATTTATCTTCGTTTCTCTAAGTAAATAACTCAACATTCAACCAAATGTAAAATTTAACCTTTTGGAGCATGGGGACATCAGATAATATTAGATCAATTATAGAAAATACACACATAAAATACCTAGTTTGATAGAATAATCATTGGTTCACGTGCCACATATTTTGGACAGTAAATCCGCCCAACAGATACTGACGTAAAAGAGTCTTTTCTTCCTAAATTTACCTTTATCTTTGTTGTATGTGGTAGAGCCACATGTACTTAAGGGGTGTTAATTGATACTTCTTTACCGAAAATTATACTATGTAGTTAGATAAATTCTTTTTTATATATAAATATTATATTTACTCCCTTTGGCTTCTTCGTGAAGTTAAAAAATATTTTGACACTCTTTAATAAAAAATCTGGCTCTATCACTATTTGCCGCACGTGAAATTGGAAAGGAAAACGGGTTGAGTCAGAAAAGTGGGAGACGACTTGAGAAAAATGGGAGACGACTTGATCACATGTTGCTGATTAGTACTGTATTGTGGGTCGGGCCCAGCCCGGGAACCCCCCGGGCCCGCGAGACCACGAGTCTAATGGGCCAAACGGTCTGGTTCAAACGGGCCGGTCTCAAACGGTCTTTGAGGCCCACTGTGGGTCGGTCCTACACAAATAGACCGCGAGCCGAGGACCGTTTAGCCCGGAACCGGCAGGCGGGCCTGTGCCGGTTCAACCGGGCCTAACAGGCCAAACTGGCCCAACGGTAATTTTTTTTTAAAAAAAGACCAATGGCTAGAAATTTAAAAAGTAGCCGTTGGCCCTTAATTTCAGCCATTGGGAAGTTTAAAAAATAGCTATTTGACCCCCAAACTTTGTTTTTACCTCAAACTTTTTATAATTACACTTTTTCCCTATTCTCAACTATAAATACCCCCTCATTCTTTCATTTTTACTCACAAATTCATCAATCTCTCTCTAATTTTCTTCTATAACTGCTTACTGTATTATTACAATTTCGTGAAAATTTGTGAAGTTGGTGAATTGAAGTCTTCAAGTCCTCAACGATATTCAATTTTCAAGAAGTTGTTCGTCAATTCAGTTAACTCATTCCAACTCTTAAGTTTTAATATTATAGTTTTGTGTGTTTTATTTAGTATAATTATAATTAATATGGACTTTTCTTTGAAAAAAATATTTGGGGGTAAGGGTAAGGGAAAATCTGAAATTGGTGAATCTAATCGCCAAGCTACTACTCTTCCCCCGGCTCCCCGACCCAGACCTGTTACCCGTCCTCCTCCACCTGTTATTCTTGATAGTGGTAACCTTTGTTTTAAATTTTTCGATAGTCAATTTTGCCATGATGTTGCACCAGGTCAACAATTAAATGAAGAAGTTATGAATGCTCTTTATCCTAATCAAACTATCTTTGAAAATATAGAGGAAAATGATGATTTAGATGAAACGTAACCGGATTTAGATGATACACCTACTAGTCCTGTTAATAACCCTACTGATGCCCCACCTGACCCTCTTGTAATAATCCATACTTTTAATAGACAACCTTCTAAACGACCCAAAACATCTCTTGTTTGGCACTTTTTTACTCAACTAAGAGAACAAAATAAGGCTAAGTGTAAAACGTGTGGGTCTTTGATGGCTCATAAATTTACTGGAGACCGTAGCGGTACGGGTAGTTTGACTAGACACATAAAGACACCCTAGAGATAAAGCTAGATATTTACAAATGAAAGTTGCGTAAGAGGGGACAAGTGTAGATAGTACGGTTAACCCTAGTACAGGGTCAAATCTAGTTCAACCGGGAATTAACACTGTTACCGGTGACATTTTATATCATGATCCAAATAAAGATCGTGAAGAATTGGCAAAAATAATTACTGTTATGTGATTACCCTATAGTTTTCCTTCTAACCCTCATTTTGTGCATTATATTAGAAGAGTTTTTAATCCTACTTATAAAGGATGGCCTCACGCAACCATAAAGACCGATATTTATAAATATAAACATGAATATGAACAATATTTGCGCTATTTATTTACTCATATAGATTGTCGCAGATTGCTATTACTACTGATATTGGTAGAAGTGGTAATGACTGTGATTATCTAACTATTACAAGTCATTGGATAGATGAGGACTGGATAATGCAAAAGCGCATTATTGCTTATAAAATAATTAATTCACGTCACACAGGTAAGTTTATTGTTAACACAGTTGCAGATATTTATAGATATTTTTGCATTAGAGATAAAATTATGTCGGTTTCAATGGATAATGCTTCTAGTAACACTAACGTTATAGGCTTGCTTACAACTACACTAAATTCTGCATTTAGTAATATTTTTCATGTTAGATGTATTTGTCATATTTAGCATTTAATCGTCGGTGATGATATGAAAGTTTTAAATGTAGAAATTGAAAAGGTTAAAATGTCTCTTAATTGACTTTTTTATTCAAACCGTAGAAGTAGACTTAGAGATTATTTTAAAAAATGTGATGAATTTGGCCTTAGAGAAAGAAAAGTTCCTAAACCTTATCCGACTAGATGGAATTACATGTATGAAAGTTTAGTTGTTGCATATGAATATAGGAACCCAATAAGCGCAACGTATAATGCTCGTGTAGGTGATGATGATGATGATGATGATGACGACCACCTTACAAATCAAGATTGGACTAATGTTAAAATGCTTGTAGACTTTTTAGAACAATTTCATGTTGCTACAAATGAATTATCTGGGCAATATTACTCTACTATTTCTAACTGTTTAGTTTATATTGCGTCACTTGCATATTTGTTTACTCAATTTTCAGAGGGTGGGTAATTTATCAACTTGCTATTGATTCTATGAAAGATAAGTTTAAAAAATATTTTTTCCCTATCCGCCCTGTTTTTGGTGTTGGTGCAGTGTTAAATTCTACAATGAAATTAGGAGGTCCTCACTTTTGGTATTCAAAAATTTATAACGCTTTATCACTTTCAGTTGAGGAATTTGCACACTTGGAGATGCAAAAGCCTCAATTAAAATAAATGCTCAAACAATTTATAATAGTTATCAACTTGCCTTAGATTATGCTAGACCAAATGTTCCAACTCCTACTTCGTCTAGTTCGCAATCATCTAAAAGAACGGCGGGCCTAAAAGCCCTTAGTTCTTGGACGGAGTTTAGGGGTTCTCAAGGTGATAATATTGGTGATAATTCACAACTAAATGAGCTTCAAGTTTATTTGTCGCAGGGACTTGAATCAGAGAATCCCGACGGCTCCTTCGATGTTTTGGAATGGTGGAAGGACAAACAAAAACACTATCCGGTTCTTTCAAGGATGACTCGAGATATTTTAAGTGTTTAAGCTTCAACAGTGGCATCGGAGAGCCCTTTCAGTCAAACGAGACTTCAAATTGGTGATCATAGAGCGTCTATGAGGGAGAGCTTGGAAAAATCAGTACTCTTCAGAAAATTATTTAAACCGGATCCGGACCACAATACAGCCTTATTGCTGATTTCTTTCGATTTCTCTTTCTTTCTTTTAAGTTTGAGAGACACGGGTAGTTTCTGGTACATAAAAAGAAAATAAATTTTAGTCAATGTTCCAAAATTATCAGAGTACCAAACATCTTATGTCGAGTCAAAGTCAATTATCTTATAGAAATATTTATTCCACTCCTCTTTCATTCCCTTAAAAAAGTACAATGCCAATTTAAGTAAAAGCTATCTAACGTGAAAATAGCACGGGCTAGCCAATTATTGGATTTGTAATTGAAAAATAATTAACGTTTGCAAAGTCATTGAAAAATAATTAACGTTTGCAAAGTCATTTGAAAATAATCACTATTTTGCTGCAATATAGAAAGTTCCAGCATAATATACTGGAGATTGGTGCACCTGATTATGAACTTCTACCACATTATGCTAGAACTCCAATACACAGAAAGTTCCAGTATAATATACTGGAGATTAGAGCACCTGTGTATAAACTTCCAACATATTATGCTGAGAGACTGTTTCCAAATAATCCCTCGGCATCCTTCCCTCCAAGAACTTCCCACCAAGATAATATCATATCATAGCTTCAATGTATAGACTACATAAATAATGGAGTGTAGCTATATGTGATATGGTTATATATGGTACTTGGTCTTATCACTATCACGGCCCTCGCGATATGAAAATATTCTCCAGTTTCCTACATATTCAGTCTGCATTGATAATTACTTAAATTACTTAGTAGGAGTAAATCATTATATTATCCATGTGTTTGATTATAGGAAGTCTAATTTTACTGTCGATAGCTCCTCAATGACAGTCAAACTGTCAATTTATTATTATTATTATTATTATTATTATTATTATTATTATTTTAATTATTATTATTAAGTATAATATATATTAGTATATCTGCCGACTATCTATTTAAGTTAATTTTTCTATTTTTTACTATGCTTGATCCAAGCGGGTTTTCATAGATTTCAGTGGGTAAGCTTAAATTTATTCGGGTATTGACTTTATTAGGAGGAAATTATGTCAACATGATTCAAGAATGAGTATGAGCATCATGTTAAAGAGTTCTAACTTAATCCACGAATTGGATGAATCCTATAAAATTGATAAGTTGGGTTATCATGAGCACGGGTGTACAAAGGAAACCGACAAACCGCATCAAACCGATATTTCGAGTCAAATCGAGAGAAAAAATGCTCGATTTGATTTAGTTTGATGTTCGAAAAAAAATCCGACCATGATTGGTTTGGTTTGGTTTTAACTAAAAAAAGTCAAACCGAAACTAAACCAACCCGACATTACATGTATAGAAGTTTTTAATATATTTAATACATAAAACAATATTTGTTGTAGCATAGTTTATAAATATTTCTTAAACTTTTTCATACTTTTATCTTTTAACGTATTATTTCAAGATTGAACTTATAATTTTTGAATGCTCCAATAAGTTTTATAGTACTTAAATGTTCAAATAAATCCCAAACCAAAATCAAATCAATATTAATGCTAACAAAAGATATTCAATTTAGTTGTATTAGAAATGACAATAGTGTTGGGTATCTATTTTTTAGTTTTTTCATGGTTTAGATAAATTGTATAAGTTACTTTTTTTTAGTGTTTAGTCATGTAAATAATAATACTTATTAGTCGTATTTTTTTTAAACTTAGTAATTTTAGATTATGTTCATTTTATTATGGCTTATTAATAATATTTATTTTATTATCTTTATTGTTGAATATTTTAGTAAAATGTCATGACTCATATCACATTTTATGTTATTTTCTTGAAACATACCTTATATAGTTCTATCTTACTAGGATTAAAGAAATATTCGGAGCACAAATCCTATGATTTATGCTATAAAGACTTTATGGGAAAAAAATCGAAAAAAATCGAAAATCCGAAAAATCCGAGATTAAAAAATTTGACTTTTATTGGTTTGATTTGATCTTTAGATTTACTAATCCGACACAATTGGTTTGATTTGATAGTTGAAAAATCCGAACCAATCCGACCTATGTACAACCGTAATCATGAGACTTGAGAATTAATGCAATGGCTATTAAGTATGTACCCTTTGAATTTGATGAAATGCCTGAGGAAGATTTCTTGTGATTTACTGATAAGTCTACCGAATCTTACTCAGTCCAATTACTCAGTACAATCTTAAATAAGAAAGTTATGGTATTAAATGTGATGTTTATTTCTCAGTATGACCTGTATGTTATTTTGCTCAATCTTTGAAAATTATATGCTAAACATGTATCACCACTTACTACGTGTCGTTGTTTGTAATGCGTCTATTCCTTTCAAATTTAATTAATGGTGTGATCGTATCTAGATGATGGGAGAACTAACCGACCTCCCCTTGTGTGAGCACCACGAGGGCCAGAGTTAGCTACGTTGGGAGAGGCTATTATTTGCAGTGGGAGATAGGCCTAGCCCCCCGTGCATGGTACCAATTTTCACGTACGCATGACCATTTATGTGTAACCTTTTTCAAAGAAGTTATTTTTTTAAAATAGCCCAGCTTTAGCTTCAATTCAGCCGTCATCTTACAGTTCAACTTATTGTTTCAACTTTCAGTTTATTATTAATTTCCTGACCTTAAATTACTTACATGTTATGTGTGAATATATTTCTTGTACAACATGTATTCCCCAGATAGTCTTGGTCTGCCTTTTGCTTCTATTTCTTAAATGCAGATAACGTTTTCGATTGCGACCAATTAGCACCAGCTCACAATCCAATATTCTCATGTTTCTCTTTTTGGTGGGAGACTCAGTCTCATTATTTATAAATTGCTTTAGTATTCTGGGGTATGGCATGGGGATATATGTTTTTAGATGTTTATTCAGTATTAGAGGCTCGTGACTTAACCTAGTTGGTCTTCATAGTTTTCAGTCACAGTTTTTCATGTTCAATTATAGATTTAGACAATTCAGTATTTTTAACTATGGTTACATTTCCAACTATATTCAGACAGTTAACTTATCTATCCGACAGTTAAACACAAGATTCGGTTGATGAGTAATTAGAGTCGGGTACTAATCACATCCCTCCTCAGTTTGGGGGCATTATAGATAATTAATATTTGAGATTTAATTTAGAGCATCATATAATATTTTCTTTGATTACTTTTCTTTATGATTTTGTACTGTATTAATATTACTAGGTAATTGACATATGACGTTTGTTTTATTTGTGAAAAATAATTCTCATTGAAATAAGGACGATAGTCCCCTTCCGAAGTTGCGCATTTTGTTGTAGAATTAGGCATGCCAAGTGTTTGATGAATTGGCATATTAGCTTTAGGGTCGAGCTGGTGAAGTCTGAGTAGCCGTTTAAATCATGTGAATCAACCCGTGTAAAGTATGGTAGAATAGCACCTTTGTCGCTCGACCATTTGGTGTCTTATGTTCTTTAGGCCTTGTTCCTAAACACTATACAAATTAAGCTTTCCATTGACTATCTTTTCGAATGAAAGAACTTAAGGTCTAAACTACACGTATTGGGATGAATGCTTTACAAAGATGGTGTGTAATTTTAACTTTCTAACTTTATAAAAAAAATTTACTTTTTAAGGGATTTATTATTCTGGACTACTACTGGTCTAAAGATCCTAAAAATTTAAATTAAATGCTCGGATTAATTAACATGGCATTAGATCCAAACTTTCATAAACCTTTTTCCACAATTGCTTTTCTCTATCTATGATATCACTAAGCTTCTCAGTTTCTCTGAAATCTTCCACAAGTAGAAGTAATGAGATGGTCTTGGGCTGGAAATTGACAATACTATTTTGAAGTATTATCATTTTTAGTACGTGTCAGAAATTATTTATATCTGATAGCCGAAAAAATATATAAAACTTGTATAATTTTTGTATATAACATACATAATGTGTATATATATACAAAAAATATACAAATTTTATACGTTTTTTCGGTTATTATTTTTACAGTGGCTATACAGTGTCATTTCTCCTACTATTTTCAACTATGGGTTAATCCAAGCGGGTTTACATATATTTCAGTGGGCAAACTTACATTTATTCGGGTACTGACTTAAGAAGGATTAAGGAAAGGCATCTAATGCCAAGTTAAGGGGGCCAAATTCTTTAAAATTGTGAGAAATTGCTACTAATAATTGAGTTAGATTTTGGTACAGTCATCAACAATTTAAATACTAGAAGAAAATGACAAATGATACAATCATGGAAAAAGTTAGTAGCATTTAAGTGATATGAGTAGATTGAGATGCAATCTAAATGTTAGTCATTAATCACTATTGGACGAAAGTTTTGCACCCAATATTTATACCAACCTAATAAATAAAGTATAGTAATAATTATTATTTTCTGAATTATGCGAGATTTTTTTTTTGGGAGAAATCAAGGTGGCAGTAGAAATTGTTTTAAAAGAATTTTCTGATGACTTGTTTCGTTTTTATGGTTGAATGAACTGTAGAACTAAAAGTAAATTTGACATTGGTAGAAAGCCATAGATGTTGTAAATGGGATAACTAATATTTCAAACTTTGGAGCATCAAATAATATTTTATTTCATCACTTTTCTTAATGATTAATCGAGTGAAATATACATATTTCTTATACTACTAAAGTTTTAAATTATTTCATCCAGTGTTGTACAATATGTTTAGAATTTATATGCTCATGTGTTATAAAACATACTACTAGTATTACTTAAGAGAAATTACAGTTGACTAAAAAAAAAGAAGATATTACAGTTGAAAATTAAATTTGAATTATAAAGCTAGAAAGATGAAATCATGGTTCTCTCCCCATCAATTTCATAAATAAATTTGTTTAAGAAATATTTTATTAATCTGATTCTTAAGTACTCCCTCAGTTTCATTTTATGTGCCCGTATTATTATTTGGGGGAGTCAAACACTTTTTCTTTAACAATAATATTTTAAATAATTTAATATGTTACTTTATATCAGTACTTTTTTTTTTTTATAATTATCAGTGTACAAATTTTATTTTTAAAAAAATGTATACCAAAATTTACATAGATAAATAAGTGTTTTGATTCCGTATTCCGAACCTCTTTACATAAATTGGGAGAGAAAGGAAGTAGTAATGTAGTACCCTCTCCATCCAAATTTATGTGACACATTTATGTTTTTAGTTTGTCTAGGAAAAAAATTCTTTTTGAAAACTATTTAAACTTAGCATTTCTATTTTAATCTTAATTCATCACTTGTTGTCTATTTATTTGCTGTCTTTTTCGATGCTGATTCTATTATTATTATGGATCTATTGTCTCTGAACCTAGAATCTCCCGGAAACAACTTCTCTATCCCTCCGGAGTAGGGGTAAGGTCTGCATACATTCTAACCTCCTCATACCCCACTAGTGGGATCTTAATAACTTCTTCTTCTTCTTGTTGTTGTTGTAATTCATCACTTGGTGGAACACATGTAATATGAAATTTCATTCTTTTACAAAGAGTATAATAACAACAACAATCCAGTATAATTTCATGTATGAGGTCTGGGGAGAATAGTGTGTATGCAGACCTTACCCCTGCCTCGGAGGATAGAGAGGTTGTTTTCGAAAGATTTTCGGCACAAGTAGATGAATTCTTTCACAAAGAGTAAAAAAATAAAAGAGTAATTTAAATATTTTACCTATATTTGACTTATATGCCATTCCTTTAGCATTGCTGTCTATTAACCATCTAATTTTGTTGGGTTTTTCCTGAAAGGGTTTTGTTTGTCTACTGCTAAACACGAGAGAGAGAGAGAGAGAGAGAGAGAGTGTTGTTCTCTTCAGTTAGTTTAATCACACACAGATAAAGTAAAACCTTTCCCCCACCCAACACTCCCTTTTTCTTTATTATACTTATCTTTTTCTTCTTCTTTCCTCTTTAATTTCTCTATTTTCTTTTTACAAGTTAAACCAGAGAAGAGAGAGAGAAGAAGGAAACAAGAACTGGAAAAAAGACTCCATCTTTACTGTGTATTGTTAAGGGGGAAGCTTTGATGGATCTATAGATCTAACACTTTCAGACCCACATGGATTGTTATGTCTTTTTTCAGATCTCAGTCATTTTCAGTTGAAAAGATTCAGTAACTGACCAGAAAAAAATATAGCATAATAAAGGCCTAATTGCATCAAAGTCTTATCTTTCTATTATTTTTTCAAGAAGGTAATTCTCTAAGCTGTGAACTTTATTTGATTTGTGTGCTTTCTTGGATTACTGTTAGTTTGTTCATTTGGGTATGTCACTACAGGATTGACTGGTTTTCAGTGTAGACTGTAGTGTGTAAATTTTCCCCAATTTGCTTCTTGTCATTGCTGATGTAGTCTGGAAATTGCTAGGTTGTTGGTCATGATTTTTTTTGATAAAGTAGCAAACTTACCTCTCGATTTTGATATTCGCGCTTTGATTCATGATTTGAAGCTTCCAATGAGTGTATATGATGTATTTGGACTTGTGCGTCTGTTCGGATTAGGACCCGAGGGGCTCAGTAGCATTTCGGCACCATTGTATGAAAATTGAGGAAAAGCCCAAAACCATACACCATGTTTAGCTTTAGAGTTAAAATAATACACATTCTTTAACATGGTGCACTAGTAATCCTTTTTCTTTAACATAGTGGTGCACTTTTAATCACAATCATAAACACCGTTATAAATTTTAACGGGACTTCCTAAAGTGCAAGAATTGAAGACTTCTTTATTCAAAGAATGCCCCACTCACAATCTTTTTAGCATAAAAATTGTCTCTCTGTCTCCTCCTTTCTTGAAAAGAGAGTAATACCAAGCAGAACAAATTAATTCAGTGATTGAGGATCACTACTCTTAAGAAATTACAATAAAATAAAATAGTCATAGTACAAGTCTTGATTGATAACAAGATCGGTCTTTAGAAGTTGAATAGAGCAACAAATTAGAATTCATGAAATATTTCTCTAATATGAATTTAAGCACAACAAGATTTCTTTTGCAGGAGCCTTTTTTGCAGCTTTTGTAGTTGCTTTCTCCAACTCAATCTCAGCAACAATGGCACCAATCTCAGCTTCCTCGATTGAGTTGCTTAAGCCCAACAATAACAGTAGAATTCCAGCACAGCTTCAAAAAAAAATAACAAAATTCCAGCACCATTTACAAAACCATCAATAACAACAACAAAAATTCCCGAAACAATTGAAGTAAATATAAAGAATGAGCCATTTTTACCCCCAAAAAATTATTAAACTTCAAAAGGTAGGTCACTTTTTTGTGTAGATTGAAAACTTTCCCAAACAAATTCTGGTCCAATTTCTACTTCGACCTGTCCCATTTGCTCCTGTTCCACTTCTCCATGTCCCGCTTCATCATATCCTCTTCTAACCTGAAAAAATAATCATACAACTTTTATGTTAGTTTAAGTTTACTAAATGAAAAATTATTTCTAACATAAAAAACAACGTTACATGTAGTTTGGGACGAACTGAAGAGGTAGTTTCTTCTTGTACAATATTATATTTGCAAGTCCTTTTGTTATGGCCAGGCTTGTGACAGATACTACAATCTAGAGATTTTTGCTTTCGTTTCATCTTTGTTCGACTAGCTCCAACTTCATCTTGTTCCTTTCTTCGTAGCTTTTGCTTTCTTCCTCGCTTACTATTTCTCACAATCTTTGGAGGCAGAGGAGGAACTTTACTTGACTTAGGCCACAGTTGTGGCCCATTCATTGGAAGAATTGAGTTTTCATAAATTCTTCTATATATTTCCACCTTGTAACAATCATGGACATAGTCAAGAATATTATCCTTCTTAGCCCAAATTGCCGCAATAGCATGCTTGCAAGGGACTCCAGTGAGACTCCATTTTCTGCAACTACAAGATTTATTCTGCAAGTCAACTGCCCAATTGTCTGTAACTGTAGCTCCTAAAATTTCATAGCTCCAGTAATTAGATTTTCTAGGTATATATTCAGCAGCTGCAATCTGATTTTTGTGTAACATATCCTTGATCTTCGGACAAACATTGCCCAAATTCCATTTCTCTGCCTTCTCCCTATTAGCTAGCATTCTAGCCATGAGTAGATATCGTAATTTCTCCAAAAGTGTCACAATTGGCTTGTCTCTAGCATCAAGTATCATGCTATTAAATACTTCACACATATTATTTAGTAAGGTATCACACTTAGCATCTGAAGAGAAATGCGACATAGACCATTCGCTAGGATCTTTATCATTTAACCAAGTAGCAGCATCAGGATCTAACTTTAAAATATCTTCCATACAATTATTAAATTTACTCCTAGTAGTAGCCTTTGCAGCAGCCCAAAGTGCTTTTTTTAATGTGATGCCACCAAAGCCAGCCCTCTTGAAATTATTATGGAGGTGTCTTACACAGAACCTATGGTTAACATGAGGCAAAACTTCATTAAAAGCTTCAATAAGTCCTTTTTGTTTGTCAGACATAAAGTTCCAACCAGTCTCATGTATATTCAAGTCAGCCGCCAAATGATTCAAAAACCAAACCCATGTGTCTTTGCTTTCCTTTTCTACAATTGCATAGGCAACAGGGAATATGTTATTGTTACCATCCATGCCGACTGCAGATAATAATTGAGTCCCATACATTGGACCTTTCAACCAACATCCATCCACCCCTACTATTTTTCTACAACCCGCTCTAAAGCCAAGCTTGCAGGAAGCAAAACAAATATATATTCTTTGAAATCTTTGTGGCTCATTAGGGATCTCGTTATCAATGAACTTCATGCAAACTGTGCTGCCCGGATTTGTCCTATCAATTTCATTGCAATAATCCCACATTATTTTATACTGATCTTTAATGTTACCATCAATTAATGCAATAGCCTTCATCTTAGCTCTTTTAGCTTGAGATAACGTCACTTGAGCTCTTAGTTCAACGCTTACTCTATCTCTGAATTCAGCCACTTTCCAATCCCTGTTTGATCCAATTTCTTTGAGGTATCTTCTTGCAATGAAAGATGACGTGATTGTCCTATTTTCATGTGCCATTCCTTACAAGTATGTATAGGATTGTAAGTTTTAACCTATAAAGCCTTGTCTCTTTGCATTCTAGAAGCCATAATTTTCCATTTGCACTCTGGATGATGTATGCAACGTGCCTCCATTCTTACACTATCGTTTCTACTGGATATACTTTCCATTCTTAACCTCATGAGTTGCTACAGCATTCTTAAACTCTTGCTTTGTCCCAAAGATATATTCTAGACCTAATACGAGGTTATCTTCATCAGTCTTTGGATTGAACTGAGGAAAGTTGAAACTTTCAGTTTCAGAATCACTATCCAAACTCTCCATGTCTTCAGAACCAACACAATCATGATCCCCTTCTATATCAACTATCTTTCTTTTTATTTCGTCACTAAGGAGCTCCCTTTCTTCCAAAATATTTTGGTTCATCTTCTCATGTGTATCAACCAACACATCATCTGATAAACTAACCTTCGAATCACTAAACTCATCAGAAGATGAAATCTCACACATAAGTTGATGGTTGTTATTTTCTTCAATATTTGATTCAATTATTGAATCCATTTTATCCATTTGAATATAAGAGTCCAAGTGTTCAAAGTATATCTCAAGTACATTGTCCTTTTGGATGATTTTACCAATTGCAGAGGCTTCAAAATCTGTAGAGATTAACTTCCATCTATTAGAAGGCCTTTCACACTTGCGCCAAAAAGTTATTGAATCACTTACCTAGCCACATATCTCTGCCATCTTCTTGAACTCAGCAATATTCAATTCTGTGGCATTTATATAATCAATGTAATCTATGTTTCCTCCAACGTAGTGCTTCTCTGGTATACGCTTCATAATTCCCCATGATATATTTTCACAGTGACAAGCGAAGCGTCGGTTATCGAATCTGAAATTACAAATAGAATACACCATAAGTGTTATTGTAAAGAAGAATAATACAAGATAGAATTGGACATTCAACATGGGCAAAACATTATATAGGCCCGAACGAAAAAAAACAACAGATAGTGGTACATGATACAATTTGCATATATAGACGAACTTAATACAGATTAGTGAAATACAAGAAGGTTTAGCAAATTAAATATGCAGAACGCAAAGCTCACACCGTAACAACAAAATTCTTCAATATGAAAATCGAGAGGAAAATCTCACCAAAAAAATGAGGTGATTCTCTTCCAGTGTTGCGCCTTAATAGCATTGTTACTTCCTAATATTTGATTATGTTGCAGATGCAATTAGGGCTGGGTATGATTTACTATTGATATTTTGGCTCCAAGAAAGGAGGAGACAAAGGGACAGGTTTTATGCTAAAAAAGATTGTGAGTGGGGCATTCTTTGAATAAAGAAGTCTTCAATTCTTGCACTTTAGGAAGTCCCGTTAAAATTTACAACGTTGTTTATGATTGTGATTAAAAGTGCACCACTATGTTAAAGAAAAAGGATTATTAGTGCACCATGTTAAAGAATGTGTATTATTTTAACTCTAAAGCTAAACATGGTGCATGGTTTTGGGCTTTTTCTCTATGAAAATTGGAACATTAGGATTCTTAAGTTTGACTTGAGTCTTCATTTTTAGTTGAGCCTTTGGATAAGTCCAATATAGGGTATTTGGACTTGTCGGGATGTGTTCGTGTGAGTTGGGCGTACCTCAAATAATTCCAAAGGGTATCTGCTATCTGCCACCAGCTTGCCAAGGTTCGGACAGATGGGAAGAAATCACCTAGTAATAGATTTGAACCTGAGATCTCATGGTTCTCCGCCTAATTCATTGTCTATTCTTCTTTGGTGTTGAAATTGTGTTTGGACTTTGTAACTTTCTGTTTTTACTGTGTTGATTTATTTCTTATTGGTTAAGACTAAGACCTTTCCCCAATTGTATTATTCTTGAAGTAGTTGTATAGCTGAACTTCTTGTTATATTTGCTTGTTTCCTGTTTGCAGGATAAGAGGGTAATAACCAAATTAGAGTTTAGTTAGACTGCTCTTGTGTCCATATTTTGGCTGTTGAGGAATTGGAGGTAGAGCAGAGGTGAAATGAAATGAGGGATGTTATCAAGGCTGATAAATTTCCTGAGGGCCTGTTGGCGGCCATCATCGGACCATTCTGTATATGCTGGTTCAGATGCAGCTGGACGGCAAGATGGACTTTTTTGGTATAAGGACAGTGGTCAACACTTGATTGGTGAGTTCTCAATGGCAGTTGTACAGGCCAACAATTTGCTGGAGGATCAAAGCCAGATCGAGTCGGGCTCTTTGAGCTTGCTTGATTCGGGCCCCTGCGGTACGTTTGCTGGGATATATGATGGTCATGGTGGACCTGAAACATCACGGTATATCAGTGATCACCTCTTTCAGCATCTCAAGAGTAAGCAAACTAGACTCTTTTTATTGACCAAAGTACTCGTTTATCTATTGCATTGCATCAATCCAATGTAGTTTGGAATGGTGTTGGTAAGCTAGTTAAATGCCACGCGGTATATCTTTTAATAAGGAAAATTGCAGGGTGTTTTTTTTTTTTTTTTGAATTTAAAATAGGGATAGTTACATTTTTGGGCCGCCCATAAAAAGTAATAGCCGGCAAATATATATTTTGTATATTAAGTATAAAGTATATGTACTTTGATATACATGTTATATACATAATCAGTGTATATGTTTTGTATATTTGGGCTAGCGCCCTTAATTAATTTCGACCAACAAAAATGAAAAAAACCCTTTAAAATATCTAGCATATTAGCTTATTTGCCATTTGAATTAATTAGTCTGCAACTTTTATATTTTAGGGTTTGCAGCCGAACAAAATTGTATGTCTGCGGATGTAATACGAAAAGCATTTCAAGCAACAGAAGAGGGATTCTTTTCTCTGGTTGCAAAGCAATGGCCAACGAAGCCACAGATAGCTGCTGTTGGATCTTGCTGTCTTGTTGCGGTGATCTGCAATGGCACCCTTTATGTTGCGAATGTAGGTGATTCCCGAGCTGTTTTAGGAAGGCTTGTGAAGGCTACGGGGGAGGTTCTTGCGATCCAGCTTTCAGCTGAGCATAACGCGAGTATTGAATCTGTCAGACAGGAGTTGCATTCAATGCATCCAGATGATTCACAGATAGTGGTTTTGAAGCATAATGTATGGCGTGTCAAGGGTCTTATTCAGGTATATCTCTCATAATGTGAGCAACTGTACTTTAGTCTATGTTGTGTGGACTCTCCAGAATGCCGCCGCACCCGTGTCGGATCCTCCAAAAATACTCTACTTTTGGAGGATCGACGCACATCCGGCGGGATTTTCGGAGAGTCTGAGCAACATAGACTATAGTTGTGTTTTCGTGATTTGTGGATAGAGTTGCTTATATGGTTTCTCATTCTTGTTATTATTTCAGAGGTAGACGTATGGTTAGTATCATGTTGAGAGTTCAAAGCATTTTTATAGTTGATCAATTAAAAGGTGTGTTACTTATTGATCAGTGTATGCAGTTGTTTGTATGTGATCTATCATCTCTCTTCTAGTCTTAGCAACAAATACAAGAACAATTATTGCGCTCTTTTATCTGCGTTCAATCAGATTCTTTTATACATGTAAAGATATTTATGAGCCGTGACTCCTACTCTAAGGTGGCTTTGACGAAGATGGACATTTAAGATTTCTTGAACCCAAAAGAGATTATAAGTCTTTCCTTCATTCCCTATATTGGCTGATATTTTGATATTCTAAACTCTGTTTTTCCTTCTCTATTAGTTTGCTTTATTAAGGGATGGATGTTGGTTCTCAATGACTCAAGTTATTAGTTGATCTGCTGCTCACTGCCAGTTATTGTGCTGTTTCTAACAAACTTATCTTCAATTTCCAGAGAAGGAAACGGCCATTTTTTTTTCTTTGGTAGTTTCATTTAAGTACAATCAGACTCTGTATAGTCCACATTAATTCATGATTGTCAAAAAGGAATTCTAATTAAACCACCAAAGGTAGAAGTGCCAACTTAACCAGAAGATAATAAGCAATCGCTTTTCTCATTTGCTATGCTGAGAAATAATTTGCACCAGGTAACAAGCAATCGCTTTTCTCATTTGCTATGCTGAGAAATAATTTGCACCAAGACCGAAACAGACTTATCCATAAAAAGGACAGATCAAGATAGACCAAATAGCCATTGATGATGCACGAAAAGACAAAAAAAGATTTTATGGTGAGCTAAGAACAACCGGCACTTCACCACTTAATTAATGACCCAAGCATCGGTACATGTTTCAACTTTAAGCAGCTACATGTGCGTAAAACTACATTTATTTGAAGTAACAGTACTAAAGATCAGAAAGGTCAAAGGAAAGCCCGTCTTTTGTTTCTTCCGTGGGGTTTAGATTACATTGTAGTTGCACTATGTGCATGAGATCCTTTGTTTCAATCCATTCTTCATTCTGGTTATTAAACGTGACAGATATAGATGTCACCCTTTGTCCTGCTTTCTATACTTTACATGGATTCTGGACTTCATTGAAATGAATTTGCTTATTTTCTGCCCAAAGCTATTTATATGGGTTTCAATTTTAAATTCGTCTTGCAGATTTCGAGATCTATTGGTGATATATACCTTAAAAAGGCTGAATACAACAGAGAGCCTTTGTATGCGAAGTTTCGGTTGAAGGAACCTTTTAAGAGGCCCATACTGAGCGCTGATCCATCAATTACAGTTCAAGAACTCGAACCGCATGATCAATTTCTCATATTAGCTTCTGATGGTCTTTGGGAACATCTTAGCAATCAAGAGGCAGTTGATATAGTACAAAATAACCCCCGAAGCGTAAGATCTTCGACTATAGGAAACTTTTAATTTTCCCCTTTCTCCTTTACCTTTCGTTTATTTATATTTCTTTTGCACGTATAAAGTCTTCAACTGCAAATCAACTCTAATAGAATTGTGTTGCTGCCTTTAGGTGGTGCACTTTTCAAATATCGTGTAAATGAAATGTTGGGTTAAACATTTCCTGTTTCTTTGTCTTTCCGGATCATGTTTTCATGTCTCCCCCTAGCAACACATACCAGGTAACTCTGTCCACCAAGGCTTGGACAGATGGGAAGAAATTGCTCTAGTGTTTTTTCCTCCGCTGGGATTTGAACCTGAGACCTCATGGTTCTCACTCACTTCACTGACCACTAGGCCACACCCTTTGGTGCTATTGTATTGCCTTATCACACTGATATAATTGATATGGCTCCTGCTACTCACTTATTAGCAAGCTCGTCTAGAAATCTCAAGTAGTTTCAGGAATGTCCACATTTTAGAAAGAACAAAGTAACACTTCTAGATCCGTCATTTGTAGTCTTGAAATGAAAAAATATATGTTGTATGAGCACTTCTGAGTACTTCAATTTTTTTGTCTATTCTTTTGTCCATTTTTTCTTTGGGGTAAAAACATAGATCGTTACTAGGGTTTTTGCTATTGAATGGCGTGTTATTCATGCTACACAAACATGGCATTTAGATACTCATGAGATATACATCACTACTCACTAGTATAATAATATTCAAGGCAGGGTAGCATATAGTGTCGAGAGATTTCAACATTTCCCCTTGCATTTTATTATGAAACAAGGAAGTGGTTGCAAGGATATACCAAAAGAATATACCAAATTAATTACGTTTTAGGCGTGTAAATCCACTAAAAGAATATACCAAATTAATTACTGAATTTTTTTGTGTGTAGTTATATAATAATAAATATTATTGTGTATTACTCTTTTGCTTATTGGAAGAAATGACATGTTTCCTAATTTTCCAACCTTCAGGGAAGCGCTCGGAGGCTTGTAAAAACTGCATTGCATGAAGCAGCAAAGAAGAGGGAGATGAGATATTCTGATCTGAAGAAGATCGATCGTGGTGTTAGGAGGCATTTTCATGATGATATCTCAGTCATAGTTGTGTTTCTTGATTCAAATCTTGTAAGTAGGGCGAACTCGCTGAGGGGCCCCACTTTATCTCTCAGAGGAGGTGGTATGAACTTTCCAGCAAAAAGTTTGGCTCCCTGTGCTACTCCCATAGAACTCGGTACCACTTAAAAACTTTTTTACTCTGTTGTATACTCTGCTGTATCCACGAAAACTTACTTGTGAGAGCATCTTTGTAGTAGATAGAATTAAAGAGAAACGATAGAAGGTGCACTAATTTATTCTTTTGATGTACAATGTTATGTTTAACTTGGATCACCGGTGCCTTGTTTAGCTTTCGAGCAGCAAAGAGGAATGAAAGAAAGAATTTCTATAGAGATTCTTTCTCGAGTATGAATGTGTCTGCTTAATTAATATTCTCAACTTACACCCTTTCAATTCTTTTAATTTCGTCTTGTAAATTGTGTAAAACTGATTTCGATGAATGAAGTATTATTCCTCTTGTCGCTTTTGTATTCTTTTCACTTCATATTTGCTTATGTTTTCTTGAGCCGAAGGTCTATTGGAAACAACCTGTCTACCTCCACAAGGGAAGGTTTGCATACGCACTACCCTTCCCAGATCCCACTATGGGATTATATTGTTGTTGTTGTTCCATTTCCTCATATTGTAGTCTTGTTGTACTTGGTGTTATCGTCGATAACTCAGAATTTTGAAAGGCAATAATAACAGCGGGTATGATATACTATCAAAGCATTTCGTCTTGCAGGGGACAAGTAGTTTGCTTGTTTTTGGGAGATTGATTCTTGAATGTTGGATTTTGGGGACACTATTGTGTGTATGTAAAATCTGGTAGTTTTTAACTACCATTTTCCAGTAAGTTGACAATGTCCAACAATGTAATGCGCTACAGGTTGTTTAATAACAACATTATTATGGTGTCTGAAAATTTTCCACTTGTAAATGGTAACATTTTCAGGGTGACTAATGATCTATTCTGGATTTATTTTCTCTTGTATGAAATGGTCACTGCATAAAACCGGATAATCATGGAATCGTTGACAAGAGAGAGTTGCTCCGATGGTCAACACCCCTCACCTACAACTTCAGGGTTGTGGGTTCGAGTTACCAAAAGAGCAATAACTCTGATAAAGGGGACAAAAGTGGAATAAAAAAAATGGAATCGGTTTTTTGTTGCTAGAAGATCAAAAATTCATATTTTAAGTAGCTATTTATACTAAAAACATATTTTGAAAGGCCCTTATTTTTTAACAGCGGTAACTAGTTTGCACATATAAAGATTGTTGAATCCTTTTATCCATCAGGTATCATTAGGGTAAAAACAAATATTTTGCATATATAAAGATTGTTTAACCTTTTAAAACAAGGTACGTTTTTAAGTGTAAGAACGAAGATGGCTCAAATTGCAATTTTTTGATTTTCTCCCCTATAATTATTTGGCTCCGAATTGGGTGTGTCGGAGGCAATGAGGTACCTCTTATTTGGTTTGATGTAGACACCTAATGCGAATAAAATATTTTTCATTAAGAACAAACTTTTCTTTAATGGAAGCTTTTCTTGAACTTTTCCTCCTTTATTTATGTCTGTTTTAACTGAATAATTGAAGAGTGAATTAAAAAGATTGTAGCCTGACAACTGTGGGTACCAGAGGCGGAACTATGTGGTGGGGGTCACATGACCCCGTTAGTCTCGGCAAAAATTCTGTATATACATATTATATATATATATAGATTGTAGCCTGACAACTGTGGGTACCAGAGGCGGAACTATGTGGTGAGGGGTCACATGACCCCGTTAGTCTCGGCAAAAATTCTGTATATACATATATATATATATATATACCCCTTAAATATTTTAAGTGTGCCCCCAGAAACAAAGAGGCGGATAATTGATTGATTTGTGGCCTTAAATTCCCAACTTTGCTGGGAGGTATGTTCGAAACCCCCTTTGGTCCTTTAGGTTTTTTTTCCCTCCTTTCTATTTTTATTCTTTGAGTACAATATAATTTATATTTAATAGCAAATTGCTTTATTTTACTTTTATCTCTTTTTTTTTTTAATTTCATTTATAGTTTAGTACTAATACACAACAGTCAACTTAATTAATTTTATTCATTCTCTTCCCATAGCACCCGTTTTGCGAAGAAATTTCTGTTTCTCTTTATATATATATTCGATATTTTTTTTCTTCTTTAGAATTTTATCGCTGGTGATTAGCATACAGTGGTGCCCCATCGCGCTCAAATCTAGGGTCCGCCTCTGGTGAGTACTATGTATATTGATAGGTCAAAATCGAGCCTAATCAAGTTTTATTTCCCATTATATACTACTATAATATATTATAGTGGACCAATCTGGAAATAACAAGAAAATATAGAAAAGTAAGCAAGACTTTTTAAGTTTAAAAAGCACAATTTGAAAGAAATAGTTAAAGACAAAATTTGAACAATATAGAAGGGAAAAATATAGCTAAAATAGCAAAAGTTTAAAGATTATATGGAGGGTCAAAGTGATATTATTAAAGCTAATTTGAGATATTATGGAAAAAATGATGAGATACTTATTTTGGTTCCAAATGAAAAGCAAGGTTTTGGTTTTTAAACATTTTTATTTGGTTTTCAAAAACCAACTTCATTTTTAAAATAAACACTTTGGTTTAAGGAAAAAAGAACTTTTTTCTGAAGTTGGTGTACAAAAAGAAAGCATTTTTATTACATAAAATAGTTGTCCTCAAAGCTCCTGTTGCAAAAGAGTAAAAGGCTTTCCCTCCAATTTGCCATTTTACTTCCTATGTTCACGGAGCTAGAGCTTCGGCAATGGGTTCGGCTGAACCCGGTAGATTTAGTTCAAACTCTATATTTGTCTTAGGAAAATTATTGAATACATAAAAATTCTTACTTTAGAAGCCACTAACATAAAATGGCTAGAACCCCGAACCCAATAACTTCGAATCTTAGCTCGAGCTCTGATCCCTCTATGGACCATCTCATGCCATCAACAAGTAGTACTACTGGCATTCCCAACATATCAGCAAAACACTTAAACGTAGATTTTTTGGGGGAAAAAACACAATCTGAGCGACAAAAGGCTGAATCTTAGTGGATAGTGACAGCAAGGCTACTCTGCACTAAAAGGTAGAAGTTCTCTCCATTAGAAGTCTTCTAAAACAAAGTGTATAAACAGCCAAATAAGGAAACAGACTAGCATTGTCAACTAATGAACTTTTGAGCTGTTGAAAGTTGCAAATTGAAAATGACAGTATTTGTTGAAAACCCTTTATTTGTAGCAACCAAACCATGCAATTGCCTCATAAATTGAATATCACTAACAGCTAAATACAACCTATCATCAGTTACTCTACCAAAGAAAGATCTGGTTGAAGCCACTCAACTAAAAGTTTAAACAAAAAAAACTTCAACTAAAGGTTAATTACATAGAAAAACTTGCAGCATCAAATATCCAGCTATTAGGGGCTATTTCAGTAGTGAAAGTTAAGCAACATAACTAACTATTGCTACTAAAAATTAAACAATATTGGCCAAGCGCAATACGTCTTGCATTTGGTAATTAGGTCAGTATAAACCTATTGTTACATGAGGTGTGCACAAAACATAACCGCATTGATACAAAAATTACTATTTAGCTGAAGTTGTGAGCACTATATAAAAAGGGCAGCCCGTTGCACTAAGCTTCTGCTATAAGTCGGGTTTGGGGAAGGGCCTTACCCTGCATTTCTGCAAGAGACTGTTTCCACGGCTCGAACCCGTGACCTCCTGGTCACATGGCAGTAACTTTACCAGTTACGACAAGGCTCCCCTTCTGGTGAGCACTATATAACAGCTCAAAATTCTTTCTACTGATGGTAATCAACTAGAATAACCGTACTCAAAAGTGCATATCTGCCACTAATTACATAGGTTTCCTCGAAATATGGTACGTAATGACAAACAAAGAGGGAAACCCTACCAGCAAATATGAAGAAATTAAAATAACCTTATATAATTATTTACCGAGTACAACCACCTACAGATCCCTTCTGCATAACGGACAAGAGCCGTGTCTCAGCAGCCATGTATCGATGCACAGTAGGTGAAACATGTGATGACATTGCGGCAAACATCTAACAGTTTCCCTCAGTTGGAAGTCCTGAATACATCATAAATAACACACATCAATCTGAATCATAAGTAATACAAACAGAAATAGAAATAGCAAATAAATGTTCTAAACGAAATTTACCTGTAAGCAGACTGAACATGAGACTCTCTCCCCTGTATCATCCACATTGTTGTCGTTGCTAATTACAATCTTTGGGATCTTCTCAACAAAATCTCCAGTCAAACCTTTTGACCCGCCTGTATCGAAAATGTTAGGGACCTCTTCATATGTAGTTTCAACAGCTCCCATCTGACTTTGCACTGCACTTAACATTGCTGGACCAATCCGCTCGCGAACTAGTCTACCACTTAACAAGCTGGCTATTACATCAATCTGTACATTTCAAACGATCCATCAATTAATCATACACCTAAGAAGTGTGAAAAATAGCTTGACATCCACATACAATTATTCTCATTCTCTCTTTAACTATTGGATCAGGAGTTTGTTTATCAAATATACCGGTATCCCAAAAATAGAAGTTACAAAAGAAGTTATGTTGCTTACCAAGTAAAGAAGACATCCGATTCCAGATTCATCGGATTGCCATAGTAATAAAGATGACTCAAAGACCTCAAGGGAGAAAACAGCACCAGAAATGGCTCCAACGGCGGCACCTCTAATAAATCCACTTTCTGTTTCTTGACCTATCAAAGCTCCTGTCATTGCTCCTAATAAGGTGCCCACTGCAAAGAAACCAATTCCATTCATTATTACCTTCACATTTCAACAACAACTACTATCACGCCTCAGTCCAAAATAAGTTGGGGTCTACTATATGAATCCTTACAAACCATCTATCTCCAGTTAAATTCACGCAACATTACACAGAATAAAAGTATATAAAAGAAGTACTAGAAATTCTCTATATCTTTCTATTTGCATAAAAATCTTTGATATGGATAAAAGACCCCTAGAAAGAATAGGACATAAAGTAATCGTACTAACATGACGAAAACATATCAACTAATTGATCGAATGTATAGATCTTTTTTTTTTTTTTCGTTTTGTTTTATCTTTTAGAGTTAGAAACAGTAGCCCCTTTTAACATCATCAGTTAAAACACAATCACCAAAAATTCTGCAAATCCCCATATCATTCTTGTAATAGGAAACGAGACTCAACCTTTTTACTGCAAATTTTAGAATATGTTTTCTTTTAGTCATATAACTATCAGACTTTAGCTCATCAACTCAAAACGATAACTAAAACTAAACAAAATATACGGTCAGACCTCTCTATATCAGCATCCTTATATAATAGTCATTCATTATAAAAGCCAAATTTTCTCGGAACAAATCTTTTTATGTTATGTTATAATATATGTCCTTTATAACAAAACTTCACTATAGCATCCAAAAAAATATCGGAACAGATACGGCTGTTATAGAGAGGTTTGATTGTACATTCAATCAAATTTTTTCACCTTTGAATTTACTCAATCTCTTCTGCTATATTCTTGAACTGTACAATACTCTAGCCTACCTAAAATACTCCAAAAAATACTACCTTTTTCAATTATTAGCAATATATCATACCCTAAATTTAGGTTAAAGACACAATCAACTAGGCAGCCAAGATTGACAATTAGAATAAAGAATTCCAAATACCCTTATTACACATGTGCAAACCCCTTAACAAAATGCATACACAAATGAAAATTCATAGATCCTCAATAGGAAAAAGAAGTCAATTTGATACACAATCACAGAAAATTGAAAAATTACATAAGAATGGAAAGTAAATATACTCACCTAATGCAAAGAAAAAGGTGAAAATTGCAGAGAACACATTGCCAATAATTGCAGATACAGCAAATCTGAAGAAATCTTTAGCTCTATCAATCAAATCCCTCATAGAAAAAGATGATACAATTGAAACAGCAGCAGAAGCTCGAGCTGGGTACGCGTAAAAATCCATTCTTTTTTACTTTTTTCTAAATTCAAGAGTTCTTCCTTCAAAATGGCTGTTTTTTAAAATATAAAAACAAGAAAGTTTAGGCAAAGAAAAACAGGTATAGAGCTATAAACCAATGTATATATTTGTATATGGTGCAGTTGTAAATATAAAGAGAAGAAGTTAAGAGGGTGATATGAATGGTGAAAAGAAACCACAAAACCAACTAGCATTTATAGCTTTGTTTCTCTCTCTCTCATGAGGGAAAACAAAAGTGTAACAAGAAATAGTTTAAATTATATATATTGTCAGTATAAAAAATTTAAATTGTTAGGTCTTTTTATGTGTTATAGTAGTTAATATGTTTAATAAAAAAATTCCAAAATTTTTCATTTTAAGAGATTGACAGGTAAATATTCTTTGGTGATCTGATAGTATGTATAACTTAAACCGGATAGAAAGGGCAGTTCGATACACAAAACATCTCGTATTCAAGTAAGGTCCGAAGAAGGGTCGTTTAAGGTGTGTGATGTAGACAACCTAACCCGATGCAAACATTAATGGATGCTTCCACGGGCTACACCCGAGACCTGTAGGTCACACGAACATAACTTTACCATTAATCCAAGACTCCCTTAAACTCGACGAGAAAAAAGATTTTTTTTTTCTTCTGCAAAACAGTTTGATTGAATGGGAATTGGGTTATTTTGCAAAAATAGTCAAAAGGGTACGGAGAGAGAAAGGGAAGCTTCTTTTTGACAAAAGATTGAATCTTTGCTTGAGGGTTTAATAAATGATTCACCAAATTGAGGTCAGATACTCACATTAGTCACATGCAATAAGCTTCTGATTGTCATTCATTTTTCTTCCTTTTTAGTTAGAGAAAGGGTCTTGGTTTGTTGATTTTTCTCCAACTCTTTCTTTAGTTTTCTATTATTTTTATTTTCATTATATTCAAATGGAGGAAGACATTTCAAAATCTAAACAATATTCATTATTTAATTCTTTCGATCATTCATTTAAGAAAACACTTGATTTTGAATTTGACCTGAACGAATATATCTTAAAACACCTTTCTTATTCTAGCTAAATCCTGTATGTTCATGCATTGACAGATTTAGGGGCGGAAGGGGTACCCGATTCCCCTTTACCAAAAAATTACACGGTATATATAAAGCAAAATTTAATTTTGTATCTTTATATAATTATATTTTGAATTCCCTTGACACGGTCCAAAAACATAGCTCATTGGTCAAGGCATTCAAAACCTTTATCACTAGCTCATTGCTAATGTCCACAGTCTCTTTTGATTTTTTAACTTTTTTTTTGAACTCCTTAGCAAAAATCTTGCCTCCGTCACTATATAAATGTAAAAACAAAATTTAGAGATCATCTAATTTTAGAAAATTCTAAATTAGTAGAAAAAGATTAAGTTATTAGTACTATCAAAATGGTGAACCTAATACAAAAAAATATAAAAAGAATATTCATATCATAAACTAACTTAGAGTTCAACTATAGTTGATCATTTGTTGTGTACGTGTATATTGTTTAGTAGTACTACAAGTATATTTTAGTAAAGGGGAGACTTTGCAGCCGTGGTTGGGTGAGAGATGGGTAGATGTCTGTGTACTTTTATGACAGAGATATTTCTTTTTGGAAGGTGGGCCCTCAGAAGGAGCATTGGGATTGGAACCTATCATTATTATGTCAGATAATAAGAATATTGTGTAGTCGTTTTCGAAATAATAATTAAAAATTAATATTATTTTTTTGTATACATACATATATATATATCTGTACGTTATGTATAAAATATATATAAACTTTATATATATTTTACGGCTACCTTATATAAATAGTTTCAGCTACAAGATCTTTATTGTTTTTTTTCTAGTTTTTTGAGTTCGGTTAATTCGGATTTGCGTTGCCTAAGGTTCATTAAAGATTAATACAATTTTTATTAGAATTTTTTTTATTCGTAAAATTTGAATTCGAACCGTTGATTAAGAATGAAGAAGTTATATTCATTTCCTCCTTAGCCTTGATGGTTGCTTGTGATCGGTGGCGGAGCTAAATTCTGACATCGTAAATTTTAAATTCTGACTCGGTATCTGCTTGTGATGAGCTTCCTGTGCAGTCATCTATGCACTGTTTGTTTTCTCTTCTTCCACCCCCCATTGGACGGCTTCTTTAGTGGCCCCTAATACGAAGAAAAAGAGCACAGCTACCCTTCATTTTCAATGTTTCGTTGCCGAAAATTAAATACTAGAAGAGAAATACTAAAATTTGAGTTTTTCTTTTAATTTTCTATTTAGATACTTGATCTAAGTCAACTGCAATAATGTGAATGTTAATTAACTATATATCAAGCTTGAACTATTTCGTAGCTACACTTGGGAATGATAAAAAATACAAGAGTACTAATTAGTAACATTTTATATAGAGATTTAACCTAAGCTTAAGATTTTTAGTTTTTCTTAGCTGTATAAATAGCCTTAGATTAATGTGATTTGAGCGATATGAAAAACTTAATAATTACATAAGTAATTTGTCAGCCATTGGATAAGAGATGAAGAAATGGAATTACATAACAAAATCCAAAATCTTACCTGCCAATTATATGTTTTAGTTTATATCAAAATAATTGTTATAAGGTCAATGCATGAACCAAAATAAGGTAGGTAAAACCAGAGCAAAAATTAGCTGAGGCCTGTGATTGATTAGTATTAACATAATAGCCGCAGAAACAACGGGGTACATTACAGTGGGCGAGTGAAAACTGGTTTTTGCCAAGTATGGCATGGATTAGATTGAACCAAGGTAAACATTTATCCATACTTACTGGTCCAATTAATTTAAACTCCTGCCACGTAAGATTAATTAAAAAGGAAAATATTTCTTATCGAGTTAGTAGTTTTTGAACTACTGACCCGATAAGATTTTATTTAACCATCTGACATCAGAAACCTAATAATCGGACTAATCTAATTCGCGTTGTATATGATCCATTTAAAAGGAAAATGCTCTATGTCACGAATTTTTAATTTATATGACTTGATCTCGAGATATTTGGTTAAGGGTGGAGAGATTTAGGCCTCATTTGTTTTGTTTTTTTAAGATTAAGACGTCTCAATCTGAATATACATCTGAATATCAAGATGTGTATTAAGATTAAGACATATAAATCTGAATATATTAAGATGTGTATTAAGATCTGAATACTAAATAATTAAGATTGTTTGATTTTTAACATCTTAATATATAAAATTTATTTTTATTTGAAATTAAGAAACATAAAATTCAAATGAAATACTAACTAATCTAATATTTTATCAATAAAATATGATAGTTGTTGGTGGTGATGGCTAACGGATGAATGTCGACTAGAGGCGATGGTTGATGGTAGTTTTGGTTGATGATGGTGGTTGACGCTAGTAGCTAGTAGTGATTGGTAGTGGTGGCGATTATGATTGAGGATGGTAGTGGTGGGTGGTGATAGTTAATAATGACGGGTGGTTGTAGTATGTTAGTTTGTATGAGTCCACCAAACCGTAGAGTACCTGGTCCTCTACAAGATTCTGCTGAGAATGCTAATAAAACAGTACGTAAATAAGGCAAAAAAAATTTACGTGGAAAAATCTCACACAAGGGGATCAAAAAACCACGACCTACACCTGTAGGCTTTTAACTTCACTAACTTGTAAAGAACCAATTACAAGCCACTTTGCAATGACTCATATTGCAAAGGATTTACTCAACTAACTTGTGGTACTCTTACCACAAGCCACTTTGTGACTTCCTAGTTACAAAAGCTTTTTCTAACTTGTGATGCTCTCACCACAAGCCACTTTGTAACTCTACAATTACAAAGACTTTTTCTTATGACTAAATCTAGTCACAACATAAACTCAGGGAGTTTACGGATTTATAAGAGAATTCCTAATCAAACGCTTCTAGGTAAGCAATTTAGGAGATACAATAAGTACAATGACAAGGTTACAACTCAACTAGGACAACAACAAGCTATCTTTTAGGAATTGGTCCGTAGTTGCGTTCAACCTTGATCTTCAAGCTTGTGAGGATTGATTTCTCTGTTTTTGCAAGAAGCTTGAATGAGAAACAGAAACCTTCAAGTGATGTTTTGTATAAAACTCATTTTAGGTACATCTTGATCACATCACTTGAAATAATGTGAGTACTTTATTTGGTTAGAGAATGAATGGGCGCTGGAGACAGTGCAGTGCGGCAGAAACAGTGCTGTCAGTCACTTCATTTCCAGTTATGTCCAATTGACTTTGTACTGCTATGAGAAAACCACAAGAGTATCAGGTCCTTGTGTGGGTTCCTAGCTCCTGAAGCTGTAGCA
This sequence comes from Nicotiana sylvestris, assembly GCF_000393655.2. Taxonomy (NCBI): domain Eukaryota; kingdom Viridiplantae; phylum Streptophyta; class Magnoliopsida; order Solanales; family Solanaceae; genus Nicotiana; species Nicotiana sylvestris. The sequence goes on from NC_091065.1 coordinate 173,580,522, forward strand.
GTTCACCTTTAGCTGGAATGCGTTAAAGCTTGCAGTAGTCTAAGTAGGTCAGGTTCCCTATCTGGTTCTTAACAATAAGTTTGTTAGATCATCAAAACATAAGGCAAGAATATTTAAAATCTATCAATTTCCCTCCTTTTGATGATGACAAACTTAACATTTATAGAGTGGACTTAGAGTAGTAAGAACCTGTTTAAGTATCAGAGTAATACAGAGTTCCCCCTGAGACTATGCCTTATCGTAACAAAGGAACACAGAGTTCCCCCTGAGACTATGCCTTATTGTAACAATAGTTCCCCCATGTGTTCCCCCTGAGTATTATTTCCCCCCCCCCTTTTGGCATCATTAAAAAGAATAACAGCACAAAGAAGTCCAGCTAAGCTAACTCATGCCACATATGTGCACACAATCATGATAGAGAATAGAACACTGAAAGAGAATACTGACATAATAAAATGAGGATTAATATTAATAAAGTTTTAATATGCCTCTGCTTTGAAAAAGCGAGAGGCAACATTGGACTTGCTAACGGGAGCAGTAGTATTTCATCCCAACCACACACAAAAAAAAGAAAACAAAAACATCCGCCAAACCATCAAAAGAAAAAAAAACATAACAAACATATCCAGAAAACTGGTCACTGAAGGGGTACTTAGGGGGCACTAGGAGTAAAAGGCTTGGTAGCTGCAGGAAGTGTTTGGAGAACAAGGTCTATTCGGGCGTTTGCCAACTTTTGCTCATTGAGCAGTTCTGCTTTCAGGTTCTCTACTTGCGCCCTGAGATCATCATTCTCCTGTGTCAAATGAGCCACTTTATCGTTCGACATCGGAACCCCTCAGGCTTGCTGACCTTCCAAGATAGCATTCCTGGCCTTCAACCGACGAATTTCCTCAGCTGCACTGTTCTGGGCATTGATAAGCTGTGAAACGATTGATGTACTTCCTACCCCCCATACTTTTCCACACACTCGCACTCTTCCAAATTCGTCTGTGATAAAGTCTACTTTCGAGTCCCCACTTTGCCCGTCCCAGTGGGACTTTAAAGAATTTGAACCTGGAGTAAGCAAGAATCCATAGGGAAGGCCATGATCACCGTCTTTGAAGGTGGCAAACTTTTGCATGTGTTCAATCATAATAGCAGGTAGACTCACAGAAGTAAAACCGTCTAGTTGCTCCATTAGGAATAGGTCAGACTTAGAAGTCACTGACCTCCTTTCAGCTCGAGGCAATAGAACCTTGTTAACCAATTCAAACAGTAGCTGGTAAACAGGGAGTAGTGCTTTCTTATGGATCTGGTCCCCTTTCTGGTTAGCATTGTCTTTTACCACTGCATTTCTGAAGTTATACTGACACACATCTCTTACACTGGACACACCAACTGTAGGAACTTTTAAGATCTCTCCAAGCAATTTTACATCAAAGACGATGTCCACCCCATTGACCAAAGCACAAACATGGTCAGTATCAACTGAAATAGGCTAGCAAAGAAACTTTGTACCTCCTCTTCATACACCTTAGGTGCATCAATTTGAAATAGATGCACCCAACGTTAAAACTCGACCATTTCTAGAATTTGGCGCATTCCAGACATCTCAGAGATTGCTGGGTCAAACGTACGACCCAACAGAACTTTTTGATGCCTCAGGCACTCAGAGCCAAGGCTGACTTCACTTCTCATTTTCTTCACAGGACCAGGTTCTTCAAAAGATTCAGACTTGCATTTCCCGGACTTCTCTCCACTGACTTTGCCTTTTCCCTTGGATTTGACTAGGACATCCTCATCAGACATGGAAAATTCACTCACTACCTCTTTCATCTTAGACCTAGATATTGACCCTTTCTCTATTGAAATAGGCTTTGTCTTTTTCGAAGACCACCTAACAAGTGAACCAGGTTCCTATGGGGTTCCCTCTTCCACCTCGACTACAGGGATCGCCTCATAACTTACAGGTACACCATCTTTCACCAACTTTCTTCTTTTCTTCTTACTACTCTTCTTGCTCTTTTGAAGAGCAGAATCGTAGGCCACTTTAACTTGAAGCCTGGTAGTAGGTCGTTTGATTTCAGACTTAGGGGTGGACACAACCCTCTGCTTACTTATGAATGCGTCAAGAGCCACATTATCTAAGTCTTCTTCATCACTGGATCTCATTTCAGGTGCTTGAATTTCCAGGGGCACAACATCGAATGAAGAAACAACACTGTCCTGGGGATGAGAGCCCTGACCTGGGTCCTCCGAAGAGGGATCAGGTTCCTCATGTGATGCCCCAGTAGTATCTGCTACTGCATCCCCTTCAACAACTACAATGGCCCCTTCTTCCTCCACACTTTGTGTGTCGTTTTTCTGAGATGTAATCTCATGCAATACAGCATCAGCGGATACCACAATTACGGTTACAACATTTTTCTCTTCCTTAACCTGTGCTTCCACAACCATGGAATCGGTGGCAACGATGGCAGAACCCTTTGTGACCTCAGGATTTTGACCTTGTTCTCCACTTAGGGTTTGACTGGTAGGAACATCAGATGATGGGGAGAATGGAGCAGTAGTTTCAAAGGTTTCTAAATTGGAAAGAGATTGGGACACTGGGGAAGGTGTGACTGTAGTAGTAGGAGTAATAAAAGGTAATGAAGGCTTAGTGAGAACGGAAGGTTCCATAGATTGATCAATGGTAGTTACAACTAAGGTAGAGAGATCGGAAGTCATCTCAGTCATTGAAAGAAGTGGTATGACGATCCTCCTTTTTGGGTGATTCTAGTGTAAGACTTATGGTTAAGAAAAGCAGAAGAGAGGGTTTTTAAAAGGAGAGGATAATTATGAAGAGAGAGGAATAGGCACCGGTTCCGAAATGGCGGTTGGGCATGGAGAATTGCAATGTTTCAGAGGGAGATGGAACGTTTTGAAATGAGAGACGTGACAACAGGATCTGAAAAGTTGATGACATGGGAGTTGTATTTTGTACCCTTTTAAGACATGTATTAAAGGATGCACAGAACTACTAACCTTTGGTACAAGAACCAGGTTCTTGATTATTTTTTTTAAAAGAATCAATCCTTTTTTATCATTCATGCACTGCATCTATTGCCTCTATGCTCATCATACGTGTTTACCTACAACAGTATTAAAGTGAGTTAGACATGGCCAGAAAACACTTTGAGCTAGTTATTTCTTAAGGGTAAAAGCTAGCTAAAGAGGAATCAGGTTCTCAATTTGGCTTCAACAGCCCCAGCTTCACTCTGTTTCTTTCAAACTGTTCCCTACTTAGCCCCTTGGTGAAAATGTCTGCAATTTGATCTTCTGTGCTGCAGAACTTCATACATATCAACCCTTTATCCACATTGTCTCTCAGAAAATAATGCCTCACATCAATATGTTTTGTCCTTTTGTGTTGAACTGGATTCTTGGCCATGTTAAGTGCACTGGTGTTGTCACATAAAAGGGGCACACTCTCAGTGAGTACCCCAAAGTCCTCCAGTTGCTGCTTGATCCATAGAAGCTGAGCACAGCAGGATACTGCATCTACATATTCAGCTTCAGTTGTTGAAAGAGCCATTGAATTTTGCTTCCTTGTACCCCAAGAGATAAGACATGAACCTAAGAAGTGAGCCATTCCAGAAGTGCTTTTCCTGTGCACAAGATAACTTGCATAGTTTGCATCAACATACCCAATCAGATTAAAACTGTCACCTGATGGATAATACATCACCAGGTCCTGTGTTCCTTTGAGATATCTCAGTATTCTTTTGGCAGCCTTCAAGTGAGATTCCTTGGGATTTGATTTAAACCTTGCACACAACCCCACGCTGAAAACAATATCAGGTCGACTGGCAGTGAGATAGAAGAGAGACTCAATAATGCCTCTATACATGGTTTGATTCACAAGAGATCAAGTTTCATCCATGTCTAGTCGAGTGGCAGTTGCAATGGGAGTGTCTATCACCTTTGATGCTTCCATGCCAAACCTCTTCAAGAGCTCCCTGATGTATTTTTGCTGACAAATAGATATACCCTTTGGGGACTGTTTTACTTGAAGACCCAAGAAGAAGTTTAGTTCCCCCATCATGCTCATTTCAAATTAACTTCCCATGAGTTTTGCAAATTCTTCACACTGAGAGTCAGTTGTTGCTCCAAAAATGATATCATCAACATAAACCTGAACAGTGAGCAGGTTCCTTCCTCATTTCTTTAAGAAAAGAGTATTGTCAATTTTCCCTCTCTTAAAACCATTTTCCAAGAGGAACTTTGATAGCCTTTCATACCAAGCTCGAGGAGCCTACTTTAGCCCGTACAGAGCTTTGTCCAGTTTAAACACATATTCAGGGTGCTCATGACATTCAAACCTTGAGGGTTGCTTCACATAGACTTCTTTCTTAAGAAGTCCATTCAAAAATGCACTCTTGACATCCATTTGGAACAAGGTGAATTCCATATAAGATGCAAAAGCGATTAGAATTCTAATAGCTTCCATGCGAGCCACTGGAGCAAACGTTTTATCATAGTCAATCCCTTCCTCCTGATTGTAGCCTTGGACCACTAGCCTGGCCTTGTTCCTTGTGCTAATTCCATATTCATCGAGCTTGTTTCTAGATACCCACCTGGTTCCTATAATGGCTCGGTCTGGGGGTCTAGGTACCAGGTGCCACACATTGTTTCTCTCAAACTGATGTAGCTCGTCTTGCATGGTTGTAATCCAATCTGCATCTTTCAAGGCTTCCTTGATATTTTTGGGTTCTATTTGGGAGAGAAAGGCTGAGAAGACAAGTGAATTTTTGGCGTTTGACCTGGTTTGTACTTCGGAATCTAGAGGATTGATAATGTTGTCTATTGGATGAGAGCTTTGGTGTCTCCAGTTAGATGCCTAAGGTTCATTCTGATAAGAGGAAGGTATGTTTGACTGATTTTCCTCTATCTTTCTCTCACGTGCTAGTGAAGTTCCCTGAACTGCATCAACCACTCTTTCTTCAGCTTCAATGGTTGTAATTGAAGTGCTTGATTCTATTGATGATGAGGCAGCGTTGTCTTCATTTGGCTCCTTTACTTGACTCATCATATCAGCCTTTCCGTTTGTCATGTTAATGACTTCACTAGGAACTAGTGAGGGTTCTCCATCTTGATCTTCCTTAGCACCCTTCTCAAATGATGGATAAGATTCATCAAATATAACATGGACAATTTTCTCAACACATTGAGTCCGCTTGTTATATGTCTTGTAAGCCTAAGAAGAGTAGCCCAAAAATATTCCTTCCTCACTCTTGGCATCGAATTTACCAAGCTGATCCTTTCCATTATTGAGAACATATCATTTGCATCCAAATGTTCCTAGGTGAGTCAGCTTGGGTTTTCTTCCATTCAACAATTCATACGGGGTTTTGTTCAGAAGTGATCTGATCATGCACCTGTTCACTAAGTAGTAGGTAGTGTTGACAGCTTCAGCCTAGAAGTTCTTTATTCCACTGTCAATCAGCATTATTCTTGCCATTTCTTCCAGAGTTCTATTCTTCCTTTCTACTACTCCATTTTGCTGGGGTGTTTTAGGAGCTGAAAAGTTGTGAGTGATGCCATTTTCATTACAGAATTCATCAAAATTGACATTATCAAATTCTATCCCATGATCTGATCTAATGCATACAACTCTAGACTCCATCTTCACTTGGATTTTCTTCACAAATGCCACAAACACTTCAGCAATTTCATCTTTTGTTCTGAGAAACAGAGTCCATGTGAATCTGGAATAGTCATCCACGATTACGAAAATGTATCTTTTTACTCCTCTACTTTGCACTCTCATAGGTCCACACAGATCCATATGCAAAAGTTCTAGTGGATTTGAGGTACTCACATCTTTTTTAGACTTAAAAGAGGACCTCACATGTTTTCCTCTAGCACAGGCATCATAGACTTTTTGCATATTGAATTGTGACATAGGCAGACCATGGACCAGGTCCTTCTGAATTAGTTTGTTCAGAAGGGAAAAGCTTGCATGGCCTAGTCTTCTGTGCCATAGTTCAGCATCATCATCAACAACTTTCAGACAACTCAGATCACCACTCTATAAGGATTCAAAATCAGCAACATAGATGTTCCTGTATCTTTTGGCCACCAGTACTATTTCACCGGTCACAAGGTCAGTGACTGTACATATTTTGGACAAGAATTCCACCTTGTTTTTTTTATCACAAATTTGAGAAACACTCAGGAGACTGTATTTAAGCCCATTGACATAGTACACATTTTTAATAGAATGAGTGAGTGACTTCCCAACTTTTTCAACCCCAAGAATGTACCCCCTTTTACCATTGCCAAAGGATACACTTCCTCCTTGCAGGGCTTTTAGTAAAAAAAAAGTTTGTGGTGTTCCTAGTCATGTGTTTTGAACACCCACTATTGTTGACCGATTCCTTTCACTGTTCCCTGCACAAGAGATTAGGAGTTAGTTTTAGGAACCCAAACAAGTTTGGGTCCCTTGTAGTAAGCAAGAGGATGAATAAGAGTTCTCTTAGTCTATGCAAGTAATGTGCATTTTTTGTGAGTGGAACCTGGTCCCTCTTTTGTAGTCACTATTTCAGGAAACACTTTGTCTTTCTGAACTGATTGATTTTTGGCCTGGACACCTTCCTTGAAGTGCCCAGTGTTCCCACATCGAGTACGAGGCCAATTATTAGAGACAGTGACGTACTTACTGTGAGGGTTGTGAGGAGTTTTCTCCCTTTGGAATCCTGCTCCCTGCCTTTTTTCGCAATCATTAATAAGCAAGGCAATGGTAGCTTCTGAGGACCAGGTCCACTTTAGGGACTTTTCAAGATCATTATTTACTCTTTCCAAATTACTTTGGAGAAGCTCGTTTTTCTCAATTTCAGCACACATCCTAAATCTCATAGCTTTCACCTTATTTTCAAGCCTAATGTGTTCCTCACTTGCTATCCCCTTTCCCTTTTCAGATCTTTCAGGTTTTGACTTAGTCCATGGTTTCACTATTGTTTCCCTTTGGTTTGCAATTTCTGCCAACAAATCACTCTTTTCTTTTATGAGGATTTCAATGTTTTCTTATGGTCAGTAACTACAACCACTAAGTCGTCTCTAGTTTGTTCAGATTCTCCTAATTCTAAGATCAAAGAATCCCTATCCTCCACAAGACTATGAAAGGCAGTGATTAATACATCAGCTAAAGACATGAGTTTTTTTGGAGAATAGGATTTCAGATTTCTCTAAACATCCCTGAAATTTACCTTTTTGTTGCCATTGTCTTCATCATCATCTGATTAAGCCATCAAAACAAAAGTTGAGTCATATCCAATCTCCTCGCCTTCAACTGCCATCATGGAACTATCACCAGTATCAGGTTCATCTTCAGACTGTTTTACTTGTGTAGTTCCCTCATGAGTTGTTTGCAAAGCTTCCCATATCTCCTTGGCAATGTCGTAGGTAGAGATTCTATTATACTCTTTAGGTCCCATTCCACATACTAGAATTTTCTTGGCACGAAAATTCTTTTCCACTACTTTCTTGTCTGCTTCAGTGTACTCTTTGCTGGTTTTTTCTATTGAAAATGGAAATTCCTCTAGTACCTTGGTTGGAACATAAGGACCATCGCAAATGATATCTCATAGCTCACAGTCCTCAGCCATGATAAAATCGTGCATTCTAGCTTTCCACCACCAATAGAATTGTCCATTAAACTTGGGGGATCAGTATATGGATTGACCTTCTTCAAAATTTGGTGGAGCCACCATGAGGATCCTTCATAGGTGTTAGCCTGATAGGAGGAACCTGCTCTGATACCAATTGTTAGTTTGTGTGAGTCCACTAAACCGTAGAGTACCTGGTCCTCTACAAGATTCTGTTGAGAATGCTAATAAAATAGTACGTAAATAAGGCAGAGAATTTTTACGTGGAAAAATCACACACAAGGGGATTAAAAAACCACGACCTACACCATTAGGCTTTTAACTTCACTAACTTGTAAAGAACCAATTACAAGCCACTTTGCAATGACTCCTATTGCAAAGGATTTACTCAACTAACTTGTGGTACTCTTACCACAAGCCACTTTGTGACTTCCTAGTTACAAAGGTTTTTTCTAACTTGTGATGCTCTCACCACAAGCCACTTTATAACTCTACAATTACAAAGACTTTTCCTTATGACTAAATCTAGTCACAACATAAACTCAAGGAGTTTACGGATTTACAAGAAGATTTCAAACGCTTCTAGGTAAGAAGTTTAGGAGATACAATAAGTACAATGACAAAGTTACAACTCAACTAGGACAACAACAAGCTATCTTTTAGGAACTGGTCCGTAGTTGCGTTCAACCTTGTTTTTCAAGCTTGTGAGGATTGATTTCTCTATTTTTGCAAGAAGCTTGAATGAGAAACAGAAACCTTCAAGTGATGTTTTGTATAAAACTCATTGTAGGTACATCTTGATCACATCACTTGAAATGATGTGAGTACTTTATTTGGTTAGAGAATGAGTGGGCGCTGGAGACAGTGCAGTGCGGCAGAAACGGTGCCGTCAGTCACTTCATTTCCAGCTGTGTCCAATTGACTTTGTACTGCTATGAGGAAACTACAAGAGTATCAGGTCCTTGTGTGGGTTCCTAGCTCCTGAAGCTGTAGCAGTTCACCTTTAGCTGGAATCCGTAAAAGCTTGCAGTAGTCCAAGTAGGTCAGGTTCCCTATCTAGTTCTTAAAAGTAAGTTTGTTAGATCATCAAAACATAAGACAAGAATATTTAAAATCTATCATAGTATTTGCGACTTAGGAAGGTGGTGGGTGGGTAGTGGTAGGTCATAATGATGGGCAGTGTCGGTTGTGGTTGTTGATGGTGATGGGGTGGTCAATTGTAGTAGTTGAAGTGGATGAATGTTGATTGTGGGTGAGAATGGTGGTGGTCGGAGTGGTGGGGATAGTGGGTGATCATGGTCAATAATGGCGGTGGCTATGATTGAGGATGATGGTGGCGTGGTAGTGGTGGAGGTAATGGCGGTGGTGGTGGTGGTTGAGTATGGTGGTGGCATAGTGGTAGTTGATAATAGTAAGCAGTGATGACAGTTAATAATGAATATATGATAACATCTTAATGAAATTAAGTCTCTGTTATAGATCTTAATCATACAGACCTATTCAGACCCATTAAGTGATTGTAAAGTTAAAAAAAATACTTATTGATTAAGATCTGAATAATTAAAATTTAGATTTTAAAAATAAACACACTTAATATATGAGATCTGAATGATTAAGAATCAGACCTCCATTAAGTGTAAACAAACGGGGCCATCTATCCCATCGCATTTATTGATGGTAAGACAAAAATCTTACCTTCAACCCTTTCAAAATATTTACTAGTATTGCATAAGACCTAACACATTATCAACTCTTTGGTTCTTAATTACGATTCCTTTAATGTTTAGTATTATTATAGTAGTACCTAATTTACTGCTGAACGTCACAACTTACCAAGAATTATCAAGTGGTTAGTTTAAAGACTTATAGTTACCACCGAAAACGATGTATAGTTTTGCAAATATATAGTTTTGCAAAACACAATTTTTCAATATTTGGTTTACGAACCAACCCTCTAAAAACAAATTCCTCCTTTGTTTTGAGGAAACCATGGGCTAATCCAACCTACAATAGCGTGATTCAGGACATCACCTTTAGTAATATTTTTCTATTTTATCAGTAATTTTAGTAGAAAAAATGACACTTGATGACAACACATAAGGAAATTGACAATTTTTTAACCTTATATTAGGTTTTGGCAAAGGCTACCATTGGTTTACTCAATATTTCCCATCAAGTACACAGGAGCGAAGCTCTAATATAGAGCGACAAATTAATATGTGCATACAATTCTTTGAGGTCCAAATATATATATATATGTGTGTGCGCGCGCACGTATTCATAAGAAATTATATATTATAAAAGCATTTTTTGATCTACATTTTTATATATACAAAGAAGGATAATAAATTTGTGATATATATTTTGCTATACACGTTTTATTATGTATTACTAGTTATACGATACGCGCTACGTTTGAGTTATAAAATAAGTTTAAGAAAAAAGTACGAGTTACTGAAAATGATAATTATTGATTATATTTAGCAACTCAATAAATGAAAAAACGGTGATAATAGAAGTCCTCAATCCATCTTAATCAATATTTTCAACTTAATATTTATTCATTACTATAATTTCATAAATTGTGGTATTTTTTTATTTTAATTAAGAGCACATAAACTCTCGAAGATTTTAGATTTTTTTGCTTGAAATCTTTTTGAGAAATATATATTCTTAAATTCATTCTAGAAAACACACAAATGATCATCTAACTGACAAAAGATCTTCTTTTTTTCTCGCAAGCAAAATATGAATTATTCCATTTCTTTAATTAATAAGAATTATTGTAAAAATTATAAAACAGCTAAAAAAATTGAGATTTTGGCCAAACAGGCCCATGTTCATTCAAGGTTTATAATTAAGAATACCAAAATAAAAATGTACTTGTTGAATACGTGAATGCAAAATTTAATTATTAATATAAATATGTGAATGCTAAATTTAACTACTAATATAAACGCGTGAATGTAAAATTCAACTACTTTAAAAAAAATGCTCAAAGAAGAACCTGAAAGTCCTTAATTTATAGTTGTTGCTCGAAGAAGGCAAAGTTTTGATGATGAAAACGTAAAATTGTAGCTCTTTTATATAAATTTTTGGTATATAATTTGAAACATGAAAGGATTTATACAAAATAAAATTATGTATAATTTAATAATTTATTAGAAAATAAAGACTCCTAAATCAAAAAGAAAATCAAATTGCACGTTTTTACCTAATATTTTTTGAAGAATTAATCTGTCAAATTTTTTTAATTAAAAAATTTCCTATGATATTTTCCTTTGAAAGTGAATAAATTTTTTCTAATTTAGTTGAAAGACGAAACTTTTAGTTTGGGTTGAATAACAAAAACTTTTCAAGTTTTAGTTGAAAGTGTTTAAAATTTTAGATTTAAAAGAAACTGAAAAATAAAAGTTTAAGTATTAGATTAATAATTAAAAGATTGTTGCTAAATAGTAGGAAATTAATTAAAGGACTATTCCTAAATATAGAAAAATAGTCAAATGACTATTTTGTCCAGTGTGAACTCTATTTTAAAGGGGTAAAAAAGGCGAACGACATTTCGCTAAGGGGTTTCGTACTTTTAATATAGTATAGATACAATGTGATATACAAATAATATAATTAGTGTTGTGTTATACACTTGGATATAAAGATAATAATAAATTATAGACAACTACCGAAGGAAAATAAATTTTTGATATACACAAAAGAAAAATAAAGTTGTGATGTCTATGTTGGTATACACGTTATTTAACATGTTATACAATATGATATACAAAAATAAAATTTGTTTGTGTTATACACTTGGATATACACTATGATATACAAACTATATTTATAATTTTTAATATTTTTAATGCTTGTGAGAAATAATTTAAAAATCTAGAAAAAAGATTGTAGAGATTTGGGAGAAAATCTTGAAAGATTTTCGAATTCTAACAAAAAAAAATAAAAGCCTATTTTTAGAGTAATGGTTGGACCATTAGAAGAGGGAGAAGATCATTAAATGTTAAATTTAGGCTAAGCGTGCCAAATGCTAAAAGATAGGCCATTTTTTGCTAATTATTGGACCAAATTGTTATGCAATGCCAAATCCTCATTTTAGTATTTGTTTTATAAAAAGTAATGGTTTTGTGAGTTAACCTATATAAAAAAGAAAATGTGGTGTCCGTTTATAAAATATTTTAAACTAAATATATTTCTTCTTATTACATAGACTGGAAAAAATCAATTCCTAATTAAGTAATGTAACATTAGTTGTTCAACTTTATTTTGATAGTGTAAAAGAATTCTTTTAAAAGATAATTACAATTAACTGTTATTATAAGTGAAATTAGTAACTTAGAAAATGAACCGGATAATCTAATACAGCAAGCCAAACTACTCTATAGTTTGATATATTTTTTACATCATTCGTTTCCTTTTCAAAACACCTTAAATTTTCTCTTTTGAAGTAATATAATAGCTTCCCAATGAGCGACCGACTCATGTTTGAGCATGATGAACCCTTCGTGTTGATATGTTGTCAATCATCTTTCAAACAGTTGCATTTGCCATGAAAATTTAATCACTACCAACTAAGCTAGGTGGGCAACAGTAGTGGCATAGCCAGGAATTTCGTCAAGCGTGTTTAAACTTTAGATAAGTCAATAATTTTTTTTGTAGATGAATGATGTACCAAAATTTTAGATCAAACTATGCAACATTTAGCTAGACAACTAAAAAAAAAACTTTTAATAGCACTATAACTTCATAAATCAAAATTAAAATAATAAAAAGACAACATTAGAAATTTCACTAATAAAAGTAAGCATTAAACCAAAGGAAAGAAAGAGTAGAGAGGATTTGTAGTTTGTAGAGAGTTTTTGTTAAAATTAAAATATTTTATAGAGCTTGACTTTTAAATTATAAAATTTATTTAAGAAATAACTTTTAGGTCCAAAATTACTTTTAAGATTAGTTGTTTATTTCTACACAAACTTTAAGTTTTAAAAGTTATTTTATTAGAAATTTTTTTAGAGTGAAAAGAATCAAATAGACCACACGGTGATCTCCGTTTAGTTTTGGTACATAAAATGGGTAGAACTTTGAACCCATGAACAATATGTTATGTTGAATACCTTGAACCGCTGGATTGCTTCACTCAATTGAATTAACTATTATGAATATTCAAAATATAATATATAACCATATAAAGTAGTATTTAATATATATATATATATATACGTAACATAATTTTGGGCAAAGGGTGTGCGCTTGACCACCCTTGAAGTAGGGTGGCTACGCCACTGGGCAACAGACTACCATTTTAGTTCCTTCCTCGACAGGGAACATAAGTTTTTCTGGAATGACAATTCAGAAATATGGCTATATTCAACAAAGACATTAATTAGTCACTGGTTTTTCAAGGCTAATTAATAGCCCGTTTGGCCAAGCTACAAAAATTAATTTATTTTTAAGAAGTATTTTTTTTCAAAAGTGCTTTTCTCAAAAGTACTTTTGGTGAGAAACAGTTTGTGTTTGATTAATTAGTTTGAAAAACACTTCTGAGCAGCAATTAGTGTTTGACCAAGCTTTAAAAAACTGCTTCTAAGTGTATTTTTGCTCAAAAGTGCTTCTCAAAAAAGTGTTTTTGGAGAGAAACTACTTTTTTCTGCTTCTCCAAAACTGCTTCAGTTTCTCCTCAAAAGCACTTTTTTTCCTTCCAAAAGCTTGGCCAAACACCTCAATTTTTGGCCAAAAGTGCTTTTGGCGGAAAAAAAGAAGAAGCACTTTTGGCCAAAAAGAAGCTTGGCCAAACAAGCTATAAATCTTTTACGGACTGTTAAACCAAACATACAGCTATTATGACACTACAATATTTTCCTTAATACATTTGCTTGGAATTTTCTGAAGATAATAAATTATAAAATATCTCATTAGGATGCCTAATTATAAAGGAAGGCAAGGAGTTGTTACTTTTGACCTTTTTGTAAAAATACAAAGAAAGGCGATATAAGCACATTGTCCCAAGCAGACCTACATTAGTCGATGATCTATCAGAAACAATCTTTCTATTTTTACAAAGTAAGAATAAGGTTTGCGTATACTCGATCATTCATAGGCCGCGCTTACGAGATTATACTGAATTTATTGTTGTTGTACTCTGCTGAGAGACACTGCTTAACAAATTAAATGTCATCTTGTGTCAAAGTTGGGAAACTAAAGGATAAATTGTGGCCCTTGTATTTAAATTGTGGGGACCAAGCAATAAAGGATATCATACACATCTAGAAATAAATTCAGAGCCATATTTTTGCAGAAACTGAAGAAATTTTTTGAAGTTGGCAGACATTGTCCTTGACTCTTTGTCCTCCACTTCTTCCCTGTTTTGCTTGCTTTTTTTTCTGTGTAATAAGGATGTGCATAATTTGGTATATACTGAATTACCAATTGAAACCAAAAAATTTGGTATTTTGATAATCGATATGGTATGCGATATTTATAAAAAATATATTAAAATATCGATACTGAACCAAAATACATACTAATTACTTACATAATACACACAACCCTTTTCTAGACGTACTAAACCAAAAGAATAATCAGAATCTTGATCCAGTAATCAGAATCCCAAATCTTCAAAAATTTGATTGCGAACTTATTTATTATTTTATAGGAGTATAAACTTGAAGTCGCTATAGAAACTCATAAATATTAAAATCTAGATGATGAAGCTATCGACATATTCTCCTCCCTCTTGCAGTTAAATAATAAGTAAGATTTAGCAAATATATCCTATCTAGTGTTAACAAAAAGAAAAGGAAAGGCATGTGCTTTTGTTTCAAAGGTAATATTATGGTTTTACTTCAAAATATTATTAAGATTTAAAGCTTTATTATATATCTTGTATGAAAATTCTAACTAACTGTAAGAGCTAGTCCAGATACATATAATGAAAAGGAGAAAGATTTGAGCAAAAGGGGGAAAATGGTAAAACAATTCAGTTAAAGAACATATATTGATTTGAGAAAGTTCAAATATGTAAGAATACGGCATCTAATTTAATATGAAAGAAGTGTTGGGATCAAAATAACATAACATCTGCGGAAGCTAATAAAGTAAATCTTGAAGACGTTAAATCAGACGACAAACGAAAAATAATTTATAATAGAATATTATAACGAGGTTTGATCCAATTGACGTACATATGAGAAAAGTAGTATAAAAGAAAATATAAAAATTATTGAGTGAAAATTATTCCTCTAAACAAAACTCTATTAACCACATTGTGGATGGATGCTATTGTATTTTTGCGTGAAAGATGATCCTCAATATATAGAGGTGCACAAAGAAAGGATCTATCAAATATGGAAGAGATTTATATTTTCTTTTAAGGAAAAGTAAAACTAATTATGGTAAATTTTTTACTTTCCTTCAAGTAACATATAAAATTCAAATATGATAAAAAAATCAGGACAAATCCTAACAAGAAGTTGGTGGAAGTGTTTCCAAGTGAATCCATTTCTGTTTGCGGAGGCAAACCGAGTGTTAATAATTTAGTTTTGCAGTTAAAAATTAAAGTCAAAATGCATATTACTTAACAATGATTGGGTGATAAATGTGTACATACAAGAAATATGTGTTGCATTCATGAGTTTGATATAGACACTAAGTTGTGGGCGATTTGTGGTGGAGAGAGGGGTGGGTGTGCCTTTTTAATTTTTATTTAAACTAGTACCTAATTAATTCGTGTCGAATAAATCCAATAAAAGTTTAAAACGTTTTCTATACCAGAAGTTTCTTAGATTTAAACATAAGACCTTCGGGTGGAGAGATCCCAACTATCCTATTACAGCGGTGAATGATGATTATTATGCTTGAGGTAAACGTTACCAGTTACAACATTCTTCCTGTAAAATTATTAAAATAAGCAGAGAGTAATAAGGAGAGGTAGAAAGTTTCAACTCAGTTTGAACTATGACAAAGAAGTAGTTGCAACATTTACCAGCAGTATCTTTTGGAAGATTTCTCGTCCAATGGTTTCAACTTTCTTCATCTTCTTATTCTTTGATCACAACTTGACTAGATTTTTTTATTATCTAAGAAAAACGGGATATATCTACTATATTATTATTTTTTTCAAAACTGTAATGTTTTTCTTGAGCCGAGGACTTTTCAAAAACACTCTCTCTACTTTCACAAAGTAGCGGATAATGTCTATGTATATCCTTCCCGGATCATACATTGTGAGATTTGATGACCTTCTTATAGTATCTCAAGAAAGCAAATTGACGAAAAGTGTGAAATGAATCGAGAGAAGTTCTTTTCACTTGTTTCTTCAGTTTAACCGGCTTGCTTCTCATGAGCCAAAAACTAACAACCCCTATCCCTATGCATTTTAAGGGGTCGTTTGGTTTGAATACGGCTTATGCCGGGATAAGTTATACTAATATAAGTTATGCTGGGATTATTTTTTATCCATTGTTTGGTATGTTGTACTAAATATAACAACTACATAATTTGTAAGAAGAATGTATAAGTTATACCGGTGCTAATTACCCCTCCCTCTATAAGGTATAAGTTATCCCGATGTTAATTTTAATCCTGGAATAACTTATACCTGGTTTGCTAACCAAACGAAATATTAAGGTGGTATTAAATTTTTATACCAGCACTATACCTTCTTATACCTCATAGCAAACGACCCCTAAGTGTAATAGAAATGAAAAGTGTTCAAATTTTTGTAAACATAAAGGACTCAAACTGCTCAAGTGTATATTTAGAGGACTATTATAGACCAATCCCCAAAAATATGGGACTATTTTTGTCATTCTCTTACCCATTCAATATGATGCTTTGTAAAATTTGACACAATGAAATTTGAGTTTTCGTGCAATTTAACGAAGCCTCATATCTTGTAAGACTCGACTATAACCAGATATCGTATATTACTAGCTATAATTCACATTTCATATCTGAGCAGCGTTCAGTGACAAGTCAGTTGTATTTAATACATCTTAATAAAAAATATAATGAAAACTAACAAATACTAACTCTGTAAATGTTATAGAAAATGCAAAAGGAATAACTAAAGAAGAAGTTAAAATCAGGCACAAAAGTTTAGTATAGGCTTGATGTTGAAGGCATGGCTCTCCTCAAGATTGTAACCGGTTTTGATACAAATCGTACAACAATGACTGCATCTAAACTCGAAACTAAACCTGCATAAATATTAATGATAGCAACAAATCAAAAGAAAACCATAAATCTACAAGATTTCTCCACCATAGACGCACATTGATGAACTACTGATAGATGAGTTTAGCGATTTTACACAAACCCATTCACCCATTTTACACCTCCTCAGCTAGGAGAGAAACTGAAACTGAACTCGGACGACTGGCCAAATAGAGAAAGTTGACCTATAGAGGATCTCGTGTTAAAGGTGCATCGATATTCTAGAAGGCAACTAAAGTTTGATTAAGTATTGTACAAGAAAGGTTGATACTTGACATGATTCATCTAGCTTCTATTGCTTATTCACTGCAAAGTTAATCGACTAAAAGTTTGTCAATCAACAAACAAAAGGAGCTAGAGAAAAAAAATGAATAATAAATCCCCACGAAATTACAGAGCTCATCAGTCCCAACAAAATTAAAGCTCAAAAGTCCTCCTTTACTTTGACACAGGGACATGGGCAGACCTAGATGTTAGCAATAGGTGCAGAAGCATCCATTCCATTCCTATTGTTATTTCCACGCTGGGAAGAGAATGATGAAACAGTTCTATACCCCAGAATAGTAGTTCAAAGCTATCATAAGTAGTATCGGCAATATTTCTGTCTTGGACTCAAATGATTCTTTTCCTAATAATAGCCAGACTATGACCTTAGCATACCCGTCATGGAAACTCAAATAAAACACTAGGTAGGGACATTATTTCCTAAAACTTTTCATCTCTTGGCTCTATGGGTGTATATCCTCACAAATGAAGTCTAGGTAGTATTACATCCTCACAAATGGGTTTTCCAAGGAGCTAATACTACATCATTCAAGGACATCATTTTCAAGTAAATGACTCTGGGATGCTACAATAAGCATTAAGCCTCATAATTGTGAGGTTCAAACAGAAGAAATATATGTACGCCAGAGTGATTGTGTTAAACTTGAGTAAGAGATCATGAATGCATAATTCATATATTTAAGTACCCCCATCAAAGGGATACTATTTACCTTTTGCAGTAGGTTAAACCTTGTATTCATGAACACGCATCCATTTCGTAGATGACCACTTGTTGCCCTTAATCACAGGGCACCCACCTACAGCAAGACATAGATAATTCAAATTAGTTGTCAGTTGTCACCGAGATTTACTGTTGTCATGAGCACTGCTAAATTTTAGAATTATTGATACTTCATGCGCAATAAGATGTTCAGATAATGCGGTAAACGGGTAGAACTGAGCTTCTTAGTAGGCGTTTGGACATAAAAATTGTAATTTTTGGAAAAAAATAGTATTTGCAGTTAAGTTGAAAAATGGTGTTTGAAATTTGAAATTATGTTTGGACATGCATTTCACTTGAAAAAATGTTGCAGTTTTGTGAGTAGGGAAAAAAGTTTTTCTGAAAATTTTAGAAAAACTAATTGTCGAAATATTTCCAAATACTTGCAAAATTTCATGGACAAACACATTTTTGAAAAAAAAAATTGAAAAAAGGAATTTTTTTTATGGACAAACGGGTTAAATCAATCAGCAGCCACTATCACAACCTACTCTTAGTGGACATTACTCACTGTGCAAGCTTGAAGGATCGAGAGTAGCATCAGGCTTCATGCTCCAGAAAAGCAAAGCATCACCCATCTTTGGCTTTACAGAGAGTCCACCTTTTCCACATTCAGATAGCTCATTCCACCAAGGAACCGCACTAAAATTTCCCTTGGCAGCAGGAAATACAGTTTCTCCCCCTTCTTCAACATCTGATCTGTGGTGCAGCAAGAGAAATTTACCAAATTAACCCATGAATAATACATAAGCATAAACCTCGCTGAGGGAAAGCCACTTACAAGTACATCAAAACCGTAGCAATGCGCTGACCACCATTTATAGTATTAAACTCATCGGCGAAGTAATCATAGTGTGGCTCATACTTTTGCCCAACTTCATAGTGGAGAATTTGAAGACCTTCACCATGCTCTACAGACAGAAGCAGAAGCATCAATAAAAAGAGAGGCGGTATTATATTGTATGTCAACTTGTATGGAGTTTCTTCTAGGCCTATCTTAGATCGAGGCATCACAAAACATTAACAGGCCCAGAGTAATAAGCAAATAACACAATGCAAATTCATATAATCACATCATTTGGTATAAAATCTGCATACCTACTGGTATAAAAGTGAAATCTGCAATCCTTTTCTCTATAGTTCTGACTACTTTATCTTGTCCCCTGGAAAGAAATGTTCCAGAACTTGTTCGAACCCTGCCAGGGAGGTTTAAGATTTAAAATAATGTGACAACTGAAAAAGAATCGATCTGGCACCAGAGCAAGCAAATGAAATGCTTACCTGCTGTCTGTACTTTTGCCAGTAGCACTGTCGACGACAGTTGACTTTTTCATATGAGGCTTGCCGAGATTAATCAGATATTCACATTCGTCCTTTGACTGCACAAGAAACAGAAAGGAAGTTCAGGCTAACGACTTCTTCAGAAACCAGTAAATGCATCGCTCAACAGATCCCGCGTTAGATATGCTCTAGTTAGAACACTACTAAAGACTTCTTAGATACCAGCAAATGTATCAGCCAACGAATCATTTCTTCTTATTTCTTGTTTGAAAAGGTAAACATTATTATTAGCTACTACTACCTTTGTTCCATTTTATGTGCCACTATTTCCTTATTAGTTTATTCGATGAAGAATATCATATTTCTATATTTGGAAACAATTTAGCTTTAAACTTCCTATTTTACCCTCAACCGCATGCTTGTTATGGCCACATATATCTCATGGCATGTTTCTGACCAATTTATAGAATTTTTCTTTCTTTCTTAAACGTAGTACCAAATCAAACACCACTACATAAATTGAAACAAAGGGAGTATCAAACAACACAAAGATTGTGTTATGATTAAACCCAACAAAAAAGACAAAAAAGTAAAACCTGGCTGTCTATGTAGTGAATCTAAAACTTCTAGCAAGGTTTCAGCAGCAACAACAACAACAACAATGACTCAGTATAATCCCACAAGTGGGGTTTGGGTAGGGTAGTGTAGCAAGGTTTCAGCATCATTTACAATTTCCAATCTACAAGAAAAGGAAATCCAAAAGTAAGATCTGATCTTCAGAATAGAGCTTTATTGTCCTTTAAAGCATCTTTTATTTCTTTCTTTCTGTAGACACCATCATATGCAAGCTAGTAATGAATACTTTTTTTTTAAAAAAGGTAAGTGTTACTACTAAATACTAACAAATAATACAACATCAGGCAACGAATCATTGGGGATATGCTATGATGAGGACATTAGTATCAATATTGATAATCACAGAAAACCAAGTTTAAGTGACCTACATGGTCTACGATGGCAGAGAAGTGCATTTGGTTTCTTGCAGTGCACAAGCAAATTGCATATCAATACCAATGCTGATTTTAAGAAAGAAAAAGAACACAAGGATCAACTGTTGCCATCCTTCTCTGAAGCTTTTGTTTTTCCAATTCGCTACATCAGATGTACTTTGTGCATTCATCTGTATCTTATCCAAATTCAAAAATATTGTGCACTTCCCAGATTTGTATAGTATAGGAAACACTGCCAAGTGCAAACATTTCTCATTTCCTACATATGACGTTCTTCCCGGCCACTGCGAATGGATGTTACATTTTCTTTTGTTTTACGATTAATAAGAATGAATATCACGTCAATAGAGTAAGTTGGATGATGTGAACTCGTGAGTGCAATAAGTAAATTAGGACTGCAATCCTGACCTAGAATAATCAAAACGTCCAACACGAGTCATATGAGCACCACTACCTGGTAAAATAGTTGTGAATTCCAACCAAAATTTTACTCTAAGAGGATACCATTCATTTCTTATTTACACTGCTACTCATGCACAATGCATTAAAGATAATTTCTTTTATAAGAAAAAGTTTAAAGGAATATTATTTCCAAATATATAAATATGTCGTTCTCTTTTTTAGACAAATTAAAAAGGAAATGTGTCACATAAATTGGGATCGAAGGGGTATATCTTAAGGGAAGTACCAAGAAGTTATGGTATACAACAGCTCTTGGTTCCCATGAAATCACTTCAGCCCACTGATCTCCTTTTCCACCATCATCATCTCGTCTGCGGCAAAAAAAAAATCTCCATAAAAAAGATCAGATCCCTATCCAATTTTATGTTTTATTATTTCTAAATAACCAGCATTAGTAAAAAATTCAATGAGAATTAGTGAATTACCTTCCAACTGCGTTGTGAGCAATTGAGCTAAGATCATGTGCTTTTTGAGATCCTTTAGAACTGAAAGGAATCGAGAAAATTCCAAAAGCGAGAAGAATCAAAACGAGAAGAGATAATCCAATAAATACGGCAAAGACCAGCGTTGAATTCGATGATTTACGAGGTAGACCACCTCGGACGTGCCTTCCTTTGACTGCCATTGTTACTGAATAATAAGGTTTGTAATTTGGAATAGGATTAGGATTTAGGAATATAACCCTAAAAATTGAATTGGGTGGTAATCTTCTTCAGGTGGGAAGTTTGAGTTACAGTAAAGTCTGAGTCGCTGAAATAAATGGAGGCCTTCTTTGAATTTTCTATATATTGTAAACACTTTGGACAATGGAATTGTTTTAGTTTTTTAAAAGAAACTTTAGACTTTTCAAAAGCTTAACAGCTTGTTTGGATACTTGTTACCAATTGTATTGTATCGTATTACTTTAGATATCATCCTTGTTTTTATTATTACTTACTAAATTTTATTGTATCGTATCGTTAAAGTCGTCGTTATGTAATGATGAATAGTGTCATTTTATGGAACAACATATTTAGAGTGGTGGCGTTATTACCTTACTTTTTTCTCTCATCTTGCCCTTCCTTATAATTAAATAATTATATTTTATCATTTATCCTATTTTTAAATACAATAATTCTACTATGTATCCTATTTTTTCTTAGTAATATTGCAAGTTTATTCTTAATATTATTGGTGTGTAACATCATGACGGCAAATGATACAATCGGCCCGAACATTGTATTTATTAAATAATACAGTACAATACGATATATTAGAAAACAACATGTAACGACAATCGAAACAAGTTGTAACCAAATAAGCTAACTCATAAAACAATTTCATTTCTCTTGCACTTTTTTGTTTTTTTTTTTACCTTTTTTGGGTGGTGTTTGGATCAGTTTGCAAGCTCCATAATTATTTTATCTAATATTTGTTATCTTTCAGTAATTTTGCCTATAAAGACTTTGCCAAATGCAAAAAAAAGGTACCTAGTTATATAGGGTAAAATATGTTCATATTAAATGATCGCATGAGAAAGCGACGTGTGGAGCTGAAGACAGAAGACAGTCGGGTCCGAAGGCAACGATCTCGCCTGTTATCGAAAAGAATGATATTCATAAAGGCGAGATAAATGTCTGCTACACTGTAGCATTTAATGGAGAATATTCTACAATATTAAGTATATAGTTTGTTACAGAGAATATGATATTCACTACCTACCGTTACACATTCTTCAATGACCCTCATAATTGTCATTAAAGAGGGGCTTGATCCTAGGACTTTGTTCCCTATGTGCAACTATAATTACTGAACTCTATATCATTGTAAAGGACACGATTTTTCTGACAAATATATACTACACTCTGTTCAAAGATCAATACAATTTTATCTTCTTACTCATTTATATTGTTTATTACTCCCGGAATCACGATTTCTGTTGTTTTATCTCAACCTGAAGGCTAAGTCTTATATTTTTGTCTAATTTATTTATCATCTTGGGGTCAAATTAATTCACTTGCCTATAAACCATGTATAAATTCAATTGTACCGTTTTACGGGTAAACAGCTTGGCGCCCACTGTAGGGTTTAGACAGTTGTGTAATTGAGTTGATCCTTACATCTAATACTAACTCGTTTGATTATTTGTTCTTGGCAAAAAATCATAGAAAATGGCAGATAATGGTGTCAATATCGCACACAATATTGAGGCCCAAGGAAATCAGCCCCAATACGAAGATTTAATCAGTGATACCCGCAATGAGGGGGACGAGGCCACCTCTGTCCACGTCGGAAGATATCCACGATATGTTCGAGAGGCGACTCCTGATGATGCTGAAAACGAGCACGTCGTTAAAATAGTAAGAATCTTGAGGGAGCAACAAGAGGCCATTATAGGCCATCTCACACGACAGGATCAGGTCATGATTGAGCCGAAACAGGCATTGTCGGGTGCTTCCACTAACGCGAATGGACGAGGTCCAGTTCGTCTTGGTGCTCCCGCAAATCAAACAATGCAGAAGATCGACAACAACACCCCGATGGACAAGGCCGGGTTCGATGGATCTGGGGGAAACAGTAGCGGATCCGATCAGAACAATGAGAGTGATCCTTTAAAATTGAACTCATACAGTTTATAAGGGAAATAAACGCCCGAATGGATCAAATTTCGGGCACACCACCAGTGCTGAAATGACCAGACTCAAAGAAGTATATACAGTTGCCGTTCAAACCAAGCACAACACCAGAATTGATCCCGAAGCGGTTTAAAATGCCATACGTGCCGAAGTATGATGGGACTTCAGATCCTTAGGAGCACATCACCATCTATACAATGACGGTGAAGGGGAACAATTTAGCTCCCCACGAGATTGAGTTAGCGTTATTGAAGAAATTCAGGGAGACCCTTACGAAGGGAGCCTAACAAGGTATTCTCTTTTGCTCGATCACTCCATAAACTCCTTTTAGATACTCGCAGACTCTTTCATTAAGGCCCATGCCGGGGGCCAAAAAGGTACAAGCCCGAAAGGCTGATATATTTAGGATTGCACAAGGAGAGTCTAAATTGCTGCGGGAGTTCGTGATCAGATTCCAGAAGGAAAGGATGTCGCTACCGGCTGTACCAGATGAATGGGCAGCTGAAGCATTCACCAAAGGTCTGAATCCGAGAAGTTCCGACGCTTCCTAAAATTTGAAATAAAGTTTGCTCGAGTTCCAGGCAACAACTTGGGCGGATGTTCACAACCGGTACGAGTCAAAGATAAGAATTGAGGATGATTATCTCGGTTTCCCGGCGTCGGCCAAGGGTTAGGGCAGGGAGAAGAATAAAGAGAAATCAAAGGATAATTTCGATAAATATCAACAGTTTTTAAAGGGTTGGTTTTTGCCCTATGAACGAGCCGAAGGATGCGGCAAAGGTTTCCGATCGGTGGATAGATTTGCTACCGATAGAAGAGTTGATTGCGGCCAAAATAACAGGTCATTATGGGATGAGGAGACATCGGGTTATTGAGATTCTTCGTACCATAGACTTTCCGAGCACAACTTCAACGTCAGCATTGTGGAGTTGGTTTCGGCAATGAGAAACATTTAAAAATTACGATTCCCAAAGCCAATAAGATCTGATCCCAGCCAAAGGGATCCTAATTTGTAGTGCAAATATCACGGGACAAACGGTCACCGGACTGGGGACTGCCGGCATGTGCGCGAAGAGTTGGCGACATTGCTGAAAAATGACCATCTTAGGGAATTCTTGAGTGATCGTGCTAAAAACAATTACGGGTCCAATCGCGATAATGCGGATCCTTCGAAAGTAGGAGAGGATCCTCCACGTTTGACAATCAACATGATTTTCGTGGGGAACGAGATTAATGTTGTGACATTTTCGGCGGCAAAAAAGACAAAGGTGTCGGTAACCACAGTAAAAAACTCCGAAAAGTCGCCGAGGACGACATTACTTTCATGGAGGAAGACGCGAATGGAATGCTGCTACCACATAACGATGTCATGGTAATCTTTCCAAATGTCTTAGATTTTAAAATTAAATGTGTTCTGGTAGATCCAGGAAGTTCGACAAATATCATCCAATGGAGAGTGTTAGAGCAAGCCAAGCTCACTGGAAGTATCATTTCGACTATAAAACTCCTCGTCGGGTTCAATCTGGCAAGCGTGACAACCTGAGAAGAGATCCTGCTGCCCACAAATGTCGAAGGGGTGATGAAGACGACCCTTTTTGAGGTAGTGGACGGCGATATGGGTTACAATATTATCCTGGGAGACCATGGTTGCACGAGATGAATGTTATGCCATCAACATAACATCCGCTGTTGAAATTCCCAACTCCTTAGGGAATTAAACAAATAAGAGGTGACCAACCGGCAGCAAGAGAGATGAATGCAATTTCAGTTTGTAGTAGCAAAGGGAAGGTGCAGGCAACATAGCAATTATAGGAACTGGCGCCTGCTCTTGAACCGAGTTAAGTCAACAAGGGGGAAGAGTTGTTGGAATCCTATCAGGTACCAAGATATTTCCAAGTACCAGAAGAAACGGACGCAACAAAATCCATAGCGGAAGAACTTGAACAAGTCACATTGTTTGAAAAGTTTTTGTAAAGGAAGTTCCACTTGGGGACAGGACTACATCCCGAGCTCAGGTATGGATTTATCAAATTTCTTAAATTTAATGTCGATTGTTTTGCATGGTTGCATGCGGATATGATAGGTATCCTGCCAGAAGTGGTAGTGCACAAACTAAGCTTGGATCCCAACATCCCTCTGGTAAGACGAAAAAATGTCCTATTGTCGAGGTCAGAAAAAAATTGTCAAATAAGAGGTAAGTCGCTTGCTTGATATCGATTCAATCCAAGAGGTAAAGTATCCTGACTGGCTAACTAATTTAGTAGTAGTTCTAAAGAAGAAGAATAAATTTTGCCTGTACGTAGACTACAAGGATTTAAATAAGGCGTACCCAAAAGACTCGTTCTTATTGCCAAACACTGATCAAATGATTGATGCAATGGCCGGGCACGAGTTAATGAGTTTCCTCGATGCTTACTCTGGGTATAACCAAATCAAAATAAACTCGGAGGATCAGGAAAAAACTTCTTTCATAATGAACTTCGGCACATATTGTTATAATGTGATGTCTTTCAGGCTAAAGAATGCCGGAGTCACGTATCAGCAACTCGTAAACAAAATGTTCAAGAAACAAATAGGGAAAACCAAGGAAATTTACATAGATGATATGTTAGTTAAGTCTTTGAATGCAGGTGATCATCTTAAACACCCGCAAGAGACTTTTGACATCTTAAAGAAGCACAACATGAAGCTTAACCTCGAGAAGTGTGCATTCGGGGTCAGCTCCGGTAAGTTCCTAGGGTTCTTGGTGTCACAAAGGGGGATCGAGGTTAACCCCAACAAAATTAAAGCCATCGAAGATATTTCGGACCAACCATCAAGCGTGAAAGAAGTTCAAAGGTTGATATGGAGATTGGTCGCTTTGAGCAGGTTCATTTCCCGGTCTTCAGAGAAATACCATCATTTCTTTTCACTGCTCTAAAAGAAGAACAACTTCGGATGGACCTTGGAGTATCAACAGGCTTTTACGGATTTGAAAAGGTATTTGTCAAGTCTCCCATTACTTCAAAAACGAAGGAAGGCAAACAACTATTGATCTACTTAGCGGTCTCAGAAGTAGTAGTAAGTATCGTTTTAGTCTGTGAGGACGAAGGTACGCAATCCCCTATTTATTTGTTAGAAAATTTTTAATGGGAGCAAAAACTCGCTACCCACATCTGGAAAAATTGGCCTTAGCTCTCGCAGTCGCCGCTCGAAAGCTTAGGCCTTATTTCCAATGTCATCTGATAGCCGTGGTGACCACTTTTCCCTTACGGAATATTCTTCGTAAACCTAAATTTTCAGGTAGGCAGGCCAAGTGGGCCTCTAAAATGAGTGAATTTGACATAGAATATAAGCCTATGACTGCGATTAAGTTGCAAGCTTTAGGCGACTTTGTGGCCGATTTTCAGTCCAGGACTATTACCTTTGGATACCAAAGAAGCAGTGCTGGTGTCAGAATCAACATCAGGAGTTTGGACCTTGTTCAGGGACGAAGCTTCCAACATGAAGGGGTCCGGGCTCGGCATAGTACTAACCACGCCCTCGGGAGAAATCCTAAAGCAGGCCATAAGAATCGTTCCTCTAACTAACAATGAAGTGGAGTATGAAGCTTTGATTGAAGGACTCGAGCTGGCCCCGGGACTGGACTCCGAGGTCATAGAAATAAAATGCGATTCTTAGTTGGTAGTAAATCAGGTCTACGGGATCTTCAAAACAGAAGAGGAACGCATGCAACAGTATGTAGTGAAGGTCCAGGCTCTATTCGCTCGGTTTAGGGAATGGTCAATTACACATATCTTGAGGGAAGAGAATGCGGAAGCAAATGCACTAGCCAATCTGGGTTCTTCCACAAAAATGACAAGTTATGCACTTGGTGCTGGATGTAGACATCCAATACGAGGTGAACACGATCAACTTGGTCTGGGACTGAAGAAATGAGATCATTGACTATCTCGAGCACGGAAAATTGCTTGAAGATCCCAAGGCATCTCAGGCGCTACACACTAAAGCAGCGCAATATAGTTTCAAGGGAGGTCAATTATACAAAAGATCTTTCCAAGGCCCGTTGGCCCAATGTTTGGGAGCTTCCGAAGCTAATTATGTTATGTAAGAAATCTACTAAGGGATCTACGGAAATCATTCAGGCGTGAATTCCTTGGTGTAAAAATTAATTAGGGTAGGATATTACTAGCCCTGGATGGAACAAGATGCCAAGGCTTATGTTCAAAAATGTGATAAATGTCAATGCTACACACTGTTGTCACGTCAACCGGCAGAGCCACTACACTCAATTTTGTCACCATGGCCATTCATGAAGTGGGGAATGGATATTGTCAGACCACTGCCATTGGCCCCTGTTAAGGTAAGATTTCTTTTAATTTGAACTAGCTATTTTTCTAAGTGGGTTGAAGTAGGTCCTAACCAGAAGATCGGTGAACAAGGAGTTGTAGATTTCTTGTGGGAGAATATAATTTGCAGATTTAGGATACCAAAAGAGATTTCATGCGACAACGGGCCACAATTTATTGGCTCAAAGGTCACAAAGTTCCTTGAAGACTTAAAAGTCAAAAGGATCACATCATCACCCTATCATCCGAGTGCAAACGGTCAAGCAGAATCAACCAACAAGGTAATTATACAAAATCTCAAAAAGAGATTGGAAGAATCTAAAGTTAAATGGCTCAAAAAGCTGCCAGGAGTACTATAGGCTTACCGGACAATAGCCAAGTCAAGCACGGAGGAAACTCCTTTCTCTCTTGAGTACGGAGTGTTGATACCCAATTTTTTCCTATATATTTTCAATATACAAAATAACTTCAAAATGGCATATATATGCATATGTAAGCATATCCAAGTGTTTTATTATTTTTCCATAATTTTAAAAGGTTTTCAAATCAATTTATTTCCCTTTTTTATCCATAAAAACCCAATAATTATTTCCAAAATTATTATTTTGGTAATTCATTTATTGTAATTTTATATTTATTTTAAGATATAGCTAATGTAATTTTTTCATATTTTTACAAATTTAATTAGTATTTTTAAGCTAAATTGCATATAATTGCAATATTAGTCCTTTTTAAGATTTAATTGTGTTTTATATTCATAAAATTAAGTCCTATATTTTTAAATTATTAAATATATGTTATAAATCATGTTAGTGCTTTCAATTTATTTTCAGAAATTAATGTGCTATTTTTATAATTTTAAACGGGGAGAATTGGCTATTTAAATAATAGCCCAATTACATTTCAATTGTAGCCTAAATCTGATCCCCAAGTTAAACCCAATTTCCCCAGCCCAATTCCTATTCAAACCCGACCCCTAACCCAATTAAATGACCCAACCTAGATTCCCCTACCTACCCTCTTTAATCCAGGCCGTTGATCATTCAGATCAGCGACCAATATTCGCCCTTACCATTTTTAACCCTAAAAGACCCCTAAACCTACCTCATTCTTCACCAAACGCCGCCCTTGAATCCCTTTTCTCTCAACTCTCTCTGAAACCTCTCATGAACCCTAACCACCGCCATCTAATCCCACCCTAATCTACCTCAATCCCTGCCTTATCCATGGCCTCCCATGGCTATTGGAGATGTATATTGGCCTCCTATGGCTCCTGG
Organism: Nicotiana sylvestris; assembly: GCF_000393655.2. NCBI lineage: Eukaryota > Viridiplantae > Streptophyta > Magnoliopsida > Solanales > Solanaceae > Nicotiana > Nicotiana sylvestris. Next base: position 173,609,387 of record NC_091065.1, read on the forward strand.
GTGTTTGTTTCTATCATTTCATGGCCAGTCTTTGAAGGAATCCGGTCCAGTCCTTGCCCAACCTTCATCTCTGGTCTTTCTCCGGCCAGCCATGGCCGTTCCAGTCAAATCCTTGACTTTCCTGGTTAGATCGGTAACTTTCAAGGTCTTTCTCACCTTTTCAGGGTTTTTTGAAACCCTAATCTGTAAGATCTTTTGATTTTTCTTTCAGATCTACCATAGGTCTGTGCTTACTATGAATTTCTTTAAGTGTTTTCTCGAAGGTTCTTCAACTTTTCTTTCAAAACAACTCTTCATTTTTTTTTCAACGATTAAGGTTTTCCTTTAAGTTTTTCAAAAGATTTCTTATCTGATTTTAATGTTGTTTGTGATTTTTCTATGTTTGAAACGACTTGCTCATGTTGTTCTTGTATCTACCTAGTTCCTTTTAGTCTTATCCGAGTTCTGAAACTGTTTGTTTAAATGTGTACTTGTTCTTTGTTCCTGACTCTCTTTTCCTTGTTTGACTTGTTTGATTTTGAGTTCTTATCATCTCTAAAACTCGACTACTATCGAAGCCCTAATTTCTTAAAAGGTTTTCCTCACTTGATACTGTGAGACCTTTACTTGTTTCTGATTCTCTTTACCTGTTGCTATGTTTTCTTCACTGTTGATGCTATGTGACTACTTGACCTACGTAACTGATGTGCTCCGAATATTTTTCTTACTACTGAATCCTAGCTTACCCTATTGCTTCTGTATGCCTGTGTTATCTCTTTTGCCAATGTGTTTGGCCTCGCATGTCTGATGTTTCTGTTCACTCTATTTATATACTGAAGTGCAGAATCATGTTTCTTCCTTGATTGATCTTGATCTTGTGACTGATTGCAAAAGCTTTTCCTTTATGAACCCTAATTTCACTCACTTGTTTAAATTAATTGATTCCTTTCTTTTACTCTGATGTTTTACCTTGCTGAATCTTTTCCCAAAATAAGCTTATTTTGTACTTAGACTTAATTGTTTACTTCATACTTTTACCGCCCCTTATATGGCAATAATCAATATGTTCCAAACTGATTTCTTTCCTTAATTAAACCTGGATACTACCCGTTAAACAGCGATTCCTTAATTAAAGGGAATCACTTGTGTTAATTGATTCTGATTATGATTATTTCCATGTTCGTGTTTAAGACTTTATCTCTTCTTTACTTGTTTTCAAAACTATAAATAACCACCCCCTCTTCTTTCAAAGACTAACAATTTGAGTTCAAGAACACACACTTACACTCAAAACTTTCTCTCTTTTCTCTATTACTACTTGTGCTACTGCTTTGTCTAGCCGATTGAAAGCCAAGGCTAGGTTGTGGAAATTTTCTTACTCTTCCTTTCTGCACTTTGTTTCTCTACTGGTATGTCCTAGTTAATTTTCAAGCATCAACAACAACATGTTTCTTTAGCTGTTTCAGTTTCCTTCACTCTTGCCTACTTCTGCTTCTATTTATACAATCAAGGTACATTACTAGCATGCTGTAATATGTTCCCCTCCCTTTTTGAATTAATGTTTCCCTATGTGTGTACTCGGTCAGTCACTTGTTATGTGATTTGCTGACTTATGAATCCCAAACCCTCACATCCTCCCTATGTGTTTGTGTTCTCTGGCTGGTTTGTGGGCATGCCAGCATCATCTATTGCTGTACATGACCAAACTTGACCCTTTCTGGGGTCATATGCTTCATACAATGTATTCCCAAAACCCTTTGACCCCTTTGTGTAACTACTGATCCTGTGTAGTTTGAGCTTTACTACTAATGTTTTCAAATCACCCTTACCACTTGCTATTTCCTAACCAGTTTTAAATAAATCTCTTTTAACTATGTTCTGCACTTCCACTATATTCTTAGAACCTAGGTTCTGCCTCTCTTGTGTGAGCCTTGCCTTGGGACACTTGAGCTCCCTCTAAACTTGGACACATAAGGGCTGACCCTACCATACTCCACTCATCTCTGTCTGGTTATGCACCTGGGTGTAAGCACTGCCCGGGGTCCCTTGAGATCCTTAGGGAACTTTGACACACCCAGGTTTGAGAAAGGCTTTGAGAACATTGGCATTTGAGGTAGTTTATTCCATAACTTAGAGATGAAGTCAAGAATCAGGCTTCCTATGGTTGTAACTCCTTGTTTTTGCACTTTTCTGATGTAATTCATTCATTTTTGGTCTGTAATAATTTGTAACAAATATTGGGGTTGGCTAGTGAAAAGAGATGGGTGATTATGCATGCTTTACCTATTAGAAGGGTAGATAACTTGCCTATAGGATCTGTCTAATAAATTGTGCATGTTTTATTTCCACACTTAGATAAGATGCCTATAGGATCTGTCTAATAAATTCTACATGTTTTATTTCCACACTTAGACACCATGTCTATAGGATCTAAATAGACATAACCAGACATCATGCCTACAATATTAAAATCAGCTTCGAAATTAGATGTCATGCCTATAAGGTTAAAATCGATTTTTCATAGAAATCATGCATATAGGAATTTTGCTGTGATCAAATAAATCCTGCCTGCTTCATTTCACATTCGACTAGATACCATGCCTATAGGACCCAAATCAGCCTTAATATTTAGATACCATGCTTGTAGGAATTAAAATCTGCTATAATAGAAATCATGAAACATGGAATTTGAAACCAGTTTAATTAAAAATCAGTTAGACTCATACTGTTCTGAATTAGTTTAAACAACCTACTCCTTTTATTAATATGGTTTAGAAAGCATGCCTATAGGATCCAAATCACCTGTTTAAAAAATTAACCGCTGCTCTGCTGCACTCCTAATCAGTAATAGATATCATGCTCATAGAACATCACCAATACATACTTAGGCAAGCCTTAGGTAACAATGATAAAACCGAATCCGCCTTTGTTAATTAGAAACTGCTACAACCAGCTGGCATGCATGATTCAGACTTCTTATCTGAGTTATGTTATAAATTGGTCTGCTTCAACAATTAAAACGCCCTGCCTTAGTACTTTAAATTCTAACCCTATTGTGTTTAAGTCATGCTATTTATGTGCATTGTCTACGGAGGTATATATGAGCCTTTTAATTGTTTATATGTTTCCACTAATCTATAATCCTACGTGTTTTGTATGTCTCCATAGCCTTTTTACCTTTAAAACCCAAGAGTCGGCCTAACATCCTCCCTCTTATAGGAATAGTAGTCCTAATTCCTCCAGGACTGATAGGAATGGGATGGGTAATAACATGCAATAGAGGTCGAGACCAATCCACGTTTTAATACCTTAACGGGGTGGTAAGGGTAGATATGGATATGATGACCGATGCGCTAATATCACATGTATCCCCTCTTCTAAGGAGTGTCATACCGGGTATCGCATTGATGTGATCCATATTATAAATAAACCTAGGACCCCCTCCTTTTATATTCTCAAGTATTTGTAGAACTGTAACTCCTTTTCAAAATTTGTCTTTTAATAATTGTTTTCCAACTCTTATGTGTTCAAACTTAAATCTCCTACTATTTGAGCCTATATTTGTCTGTCTGCTAATTGTATAAAATTCACAAAACTGTCTGGCCGGAAACCACACTAGTGGATCCTGAGGGGTACCTAACACCTTCCCCTTAGAATAATTTCAAGCCCTCACCCTATCTCTGGTTATCAAATAAACTTAGAAATGAACCCTATCGGTGTCCTAATGTACCTTAAATTATTAGGTGGCGACTCTTCAAAAGCAAACTCAGCTCCCAAAAGGAATGAGTTGTCCCATACCCAAAATGTCATAAACCCGATTTTTCCGATGCGAAGAAGGAAAAGAGGGGGCGCGACACAGAGTAGAAGCCCTAATCCCAGTGGAAGTAGGAGAGCCTACCCTGAGATATTTCCGGAAGTACGAGGAAATAAACAATGAAGCAATGTTGGTCAAATTGGAGCTTCTCAATGAACGCAGGGACTTGGCGCATATAAGGATGGCAGCCCAAAAGTAGAGAATCTAAAGATATTACAATCGAAGAGCCAACCTCCGTTATTTCAAACTAGGAGACTTGATTTTAAGGAAAGTAACTCAGAACACCCAGGAGCTCAGTGTAGGAAAGCTAGGTCCAACATGGAAGGTTCCTACTGGGTTTCAGGTGTCACCGAAAAAGGGTCAGACGAGTTGAAAAATCAAGATGGAGAAAAGTTGCCGAGCAACTGGACCGTGGCACACCTCAAAAGATACTATTGTTGATGAGCCTCGCCTACACTGAAAGTATGTGCTGCACTCTTTTTTCCTTCGCCCAATGTTACACCCCGTAAGCTTAACAACCCTGATACCGTTATATATGTACATTTAATATGGTATTTTGAGTGGAACATTTTTGTAAATAAAAAATAGTTTGAAAAATATGATTATATAGTTATTAATATTACTACTTTCGAATATGTTTTAAATTTTACACATAATATGAGAAACGTTTACAAGATTTTCTTTAATATAAAGATAGAAATTATTTTGTCACAAGAAAAGAAGGTTATCTTTTTACCATTTTAAAAATTGAGCATACGAAAAATTTGTACTCTTTATATGAGATTAGAAAAATTATAAGTTGAGAATATATATATTTTTTATGGATGTTTTAATGAAATAATAATGTATGAATTTATTTTATATAGTACCACATGACCGTAACAGTACAGTGTATAAATTATATTAAAAATAAGTGGAATTTTAAGTAATTTGGGATAATTTTTAATTACGTGGGTAATTGGTTAATACCTAATTACCCAATAAGCGGATAAAGACTAAAATTTCCCCCCACTCCACGTGGCAGCAAGCCACATCCTAAAGAAATGACTCTTAGTCATTTCTTATTAGGTGACAAACTAATGTGAAATTTTACACATTCATTTTATTCCTAATCTGTATTTACCAATTGTATGAATCCATTACTCAATTTGGATTGCATGTTCTTATTTTTGGCTGAAAATTCCAACTTTCGGTCACATGATAGTATTTTGGGATACTATATATTCTCTCATCTAATTACTGGGCATGAAGAAGGGTAGTTAAAACACACCTATAAATGTAATGGTTGATTATTTGCTATATTGTTGAAATACAGCAGCAACATCAATTAAAGAGTATGCTTAGAGTAAATGTACAGAAGCTTGCATGTTTTGCTTAAGAATTACTTGAGTTAAAAGCACTCGAACTATTAAGATTTGAGCTATAAGAGATGAGTACTGTAAGGATGGTTTGGTACTACACCAGTTAATATGGTACATAAAATGATCTTAAATATCACTCCTTTGGCTATATGTTGGGAGGTATGGAAAGGAATTACTTTAGATATGTTAAGGCTATCCCTTCTTTCTTTTTGGCATGATCTATACGACACAAACGAAACGAGCAAATGCACAACTTCCATAAATGACTCTACTCATTGTCACGACCCGAATTTCCCACCCCCGGGAGTCGTGATGGCGCATACTAGTGAAAGCTAGACAAGTCAATTATTTCAAATACTTACCTTTTTCTATTTTTAATTCTTTAAAAGTTATGAACTAATATATAAACAACGGAATTAAATAAGCGGAAGAATGAAATATAACAATTTAAATAAAATTCTGATACGGATCCATAACAAAACTACCTAGAACCGGTATCACAATTTCACAGACTATCTAGGAATACTACAAATAAGGGTCCAAAAGATAAATACAATGCTATCTCTAAAATACATGAAAGAAATAGAATGGAAAGATAGAAGGAGACGCCAGGGCCTGCGGACGCCTGCAGGACTACCTTTGGTCGCCTAAATGGACTGAAGGAAGCCACCTCACTGTGGTCCAAAAGCTGCAGCACCGAGATCTGCATACAGTGCAGAGTGTAGTATCAGCACAACCGACCCCATGTGCTGGTAAGTGCCTAGATTAACCTTGACAAAGTAGTGACGAGGCTAGGACCAAACTACCAAATAAACCTGTACAGTTAAGTCATATATAGTGGAAAAATAAAAGCAAATATTTACAGTTAAAGATGGGAGGGGAAAAGCATGATGCGGGGAGTATCAGATAACAACAAAAATACCAATAGAGGAATGTAAAGAAAAACCATAATTCAATGCAACCAAGAATAAGGAAAACAAACACAATATTCACTTCCATTTCTTTCTCGTTGCGGCGTGCAACCCGATCCCAAATCATATAATATCGTTGTGGCGTGCAACTCGATCCCATTTCATATAATACCGTTGCGACGTGCAACCCGATCCCATTTCACATAATACCGTTGCAGCGTGCAACTCGATCCCATTTCATATAATATCGTTGTGGCGTGCAACCCAATCCCATTTCATATAATACCGTTGTGGCATACAACTCGATCCCATTTCATATAATACCTTTGCGGTGTGCAACCCGATCCCATATACAATTCAACATCAATCATAAAAGAATCCCGGTAAGGGAACAAGAGTACAACAACAACATCCCGACAAGGGAGACAATATCATAAACAATAACACCCCAACAAGGGAACTAACAATGGTAATCATCATATTAAGCATGAATAAATCACAACGGAGTCACAACAATTACAATACGAGACTCACGGGCATGCTTGACACCGACGTATATATACTCGTCACCATGAATATACGTCGTACTCCACAATTAACACATAGCAAATAAGACACAACTCCTAATCCCTCAAGCTAAGGTTAGACCAAACATTTACCTCGATGCCACGAACACAATTCAAGCCTCAACTACCACTTTAACTCTTATTTCCACCACCAATTCGCTTGTATCTAGCCACAATTTACTTAATAATATTAATAAATGCTAAATGAATCAATTCTAATGCATGAAAATAGGTTTTCAGATGATTTTCCCCAAAAGTCAAAAATCAACCCCGGGTCCACATGGTCAAAACCCGAGGTTCGAACCAAAACCCGATTACACATTCACCTATGAACTCAAATATATGATTTATTTTGAAATCGGACCTCAAATCGAGGTTCAAACCCCCAAAATTTGAAAATCCTAAGTTCTACCCAAACACCCAATTTCCCCATGAAAACCCTTGATTTTGAGTTAACATCATGTGAAAAGATGTTATAGATTGAAGAAAACGAGTTAGAAATGACTTACAATTGATTTGGAAGAGTAGTTGCTTTTGAAAAATCGCCCAAAGATGTTTTAGGTTTGAGAGAGTTTGAAAAATGAGAAATTTTTGGCTAAGTTATGATTTACACAGGCACAGGTATCGCAATTGCGATGATATGTTCGCAAATGCGAACTCGCAATTGCGGTAAAAGCTTCGCAGTTGCGAATGATGCCTATCTCTGCTTTCTTCGCAAATGCGGTGCCTGCTAAGGTCGCAATTGCGAAAGTTCCCTACCTAGCCCAGTCTTCGCAAATGCGATGGGTGTTCGCAAATGTGAGCTCGCAATTGCGAGCCAGGCTTTGCAATTGTGAAACCTGCAGACCTGCAACACACAACAGTTTTTCCTAAGTTAGAAACACTTTGTAGCTTATCCAAAACTCACCCGAGCCATCGGGGCTCTAAACCAAACATGCACGCAAGTCCAAAAACATCATACGGACATGCTCGTGTAATCAAGTCATTAAAATAACATCAATAACTTTGAATTTAGCATCAAAATCAAAAAAAATCTCAAGAATTTTTAAAGTTTCAAATTTTACAACTAAGGTTCCGAATCATGTCATATGACCTTCGTTTCTTACCAAATTTTACAGGCTCAACTTAAATGCCATATAAGACCTGTACCATGCTCCAGAACCAAAATTATCACGCCCCAAAATTTGAAGAGCGTGATCGGCGCTCAACCGAATAAACCCGACTGAGCAAGCCTGTTAAATTTCATTCTACCCAACCTAGTTCATGAATAAAGAGGGAATATTATCCCATTTTATCAAAACACTAAGCAATCTTCCATTAGAAACTCCAATTTCTTTTTCCGTAATGACATCATTCATAGTTTTCCAAAATATTACAAGTTTACAAGTTTAATGAAAAATATGCTTGTCAAATACTAACATTTCTAGTCCTGAAGCCCAACATCAACCACCACCCACAAACAGTCTACGGAACCTCTAAATACAATAGAAGAGAAATAGGGAAATGCCAGCAACAAGGCTCCGCCTATGCCTCCAAAACGTGATGAGGAAAAGAACAAAAAATACATGACATGACCCCAGGATGGAGTGGGGCTTACCAAGTCTGCTGGAAAGAGAATACCGCTATCACTGCCGATGCCGCTCTCTGTGGAACCACCTGTATCATAAAATGATATAGCGCCCCCGGCAAAAGGGACGTTAGTGCCGTCGAATAACACTAGTATGTAAGGCTAAAAGTCCTCTATCAAAATAGAATGTCTATATAAGCAGAGACATCACATAGAAACATCTAGTCATAATCAACAATATCCAAATAACCAATTGAAACATAATGATGTTGGGAGATCACTAGCACCGATATTACCACCGTCTTTGTTAGCGCGGAGTCTGATCACGCCTGATCGGCTAGGCCATCTCCTCACGGACAATGTGGTTTGACATTATTATGCGAAAGAAAGTTTTCACAAGAGTAGTACCACCATGTGTGCAACATGAAGTCTGATCTCCACCCGATCAACTAGGCCGCCTTCCCACATGTGCCGTGTGGGTTGGCTTTTTCTATTCCAATTCAAAGGTATTAGTTTCATCCCACTCTAGGGGAATAATCACAATCTTACCAATATTTCAATTTCATCCCAAATCACACTCCACCCCTACACCGGCACGTGTAGTTTCAGGTGTGGGCCTTATGACCCACCCTTCCTCAGTCTTGCTAATGATTCTCCCAAAATTATTTTTAGTTTAATTGCCCACAAAGATAACACATATATAGAAATGTATGCATCCCGGAATCTTTCATATTGTACAAATCTTTATTAGAATATTCAATCATCCACATTAATAGTATTCTCTTGGCTCTTTGGGCCTTTCACAAGATTCGTTATTCATGGCACGTTGGCCGCATTCTATATTCCATGCTTTCACTTCTTTTAGTTTCAAGGATCATCACCAATTACCAATGTACAAAGTATTCCAAAAATCATATACCTCAAGTTCATTAGTAATGGAAACTTTAAACACAAAAGGTTTCCTTTCCAAAGACTGGGGCATACCAACCAACAATAGATATATACATCAAAACCATAAACAAGCAATACACTAATTATTTAAGAATTACTCTTTCTCAATCACAACAATGTACAGTTTCAAAACCGGAGTAAGTAAGAACTCGAATCACAGTGAATACATTATAAGACAAGGCATTAGTTTAAACAACAACTTATTGGCATAAATTGAGTACCAAAAGCTTTTAGGCAATTCTGTTTTCGAAGTCATTTTAAGATAGTTAAGTCGAGGCTTATTTCATAATCTGTTTCACATGTTGTCATTTCATAGGCATCACTAGGCACAAATATAACTCAAGTCCTTAGCACGTTATCCACATTCATTTTCCCCAATTCGTTTAATGCATTTTCAATTATCTTAATAGATTATCACCAAATAGACACATTCAGTCAAGGCATTTAGTACACATAAGAGCAAATAAGAGCATTTAAACAAATCGAATTCTTCTCACCCAATTGGTATACTAACCTTCATATAAAATGTGACTCAAGGCTATACAATCTTGGTAGGCAAACCACACTTACACTTACAAAAACAATATGAAATTCACTTCCGAGAGAGAAAGTTTATCCTACATACCTTGTTTAAGCTTTCCTTAAGTTACTACGACGTTCCGGAAATTCTAGCAATCCCAATCTACTTTGAGACATAACAAAATTGAACACAAATTAGGAAGGTATTCATGGTTTTAGCTCATTTGAGTATTTTATTAAATACTAGTTGAGCATCTTGATTTCAAATCTCTTTTACAAGATTTCCTTCATTCCCCAACCCAATCTTTACTCATTTATGTTCAACAATCTTCCGACAACCTAATTTGTACGTGCATGTATACATAATACTATTACTCCCAAGAATCATACCTCAATAACCCATCTCCCAATCTCTACAACACCAACACAACTTAGGTTAGGCACTTATGGCTTGCAATCACCGTCCCATGAGTATCATACATAAATAATCACCATAGAGTAGTTAGAGATAATAGACATACTTCTTGTAGTAAGAATCTTGAGAATCCCCACTTGTAGTGTTCTTGATCAATTTAGGGATTTGAATGGGAATCTATGGATTTTCAAGATCAATCCTTGTTTATATAAGTGTTTAGGAGTAGTAATCAACTCAAAATATTCCAAAAACATTACGCTGAATCATAGAAGGGAGGTATGAGACGGATTCCCCTTGATAAAGCAAGCCCTAACTCAAAAAAAATGACTTAGACACTCTCCATACCCGGTCTTGGGGTATTTATAGGCCTTCTAGGCGCGCGACAGCAGTCAAACCGCACCCGGGACGCGGTGGCCGCGCTCTTACCGCGGTTTGGCTGCGCTCGGAGGCAGAAATTATCCGTTTTCCCGCGGCTGCGCATCTGACACAGGTTCAGTAAAAATGTCGTAACTTTCTGTATACACCTCCAAATGACAAACGGTTTGATGCGTTGGAAACTAGACTCAAAGAGATTTAATGTGATAGGTTGTGCATCAAACAACACCTTATATAACTGGAGATATGATTATCCAAAGTGAGGTCTTGTGCGTACTCATTCACAACTTTAGTCTATTATAAAATTTTCCAACTTTTCTTTGACATAGGCCTCTCCTTAGACTCCAAATCACTTATAATATGAATTATACGTTTATTAACATATCTAATTAATATGCATTATATCATGAATCCTCATTTGCACATAAAATAAAATAATTAGCCTACCTTGGCACCACGAAATCTTAAATTACTTAGCAAAATTTTCCAGGGAATTACATTCTCCCTCCCTAGGATCATTCGTCCTCGAATGAGGAGTAGAGTCCGCCCTAAACGCTTAACAAAGTATATCCCCCTTTTTTTCACCTTCCTCAAGTCCCTAAATTTTAACTAACTCCCAACTTTTTCAGAAATTTCGGCAGAGTCTCCCTTGTAACTGGGCCTATCCACCTGCCATAGAACTACCAAAACCATCCTAACAACTCATCCACAACTCGACAAAGCACCACAAGGTATATATCCATAACACTAATCTCTGCATTACAAGCGCTACATTATCATAATGTTACCTGAACATGGACTGCACATTCTTTAATCACAACACCTATAAGGTACCTTTCAAATAAAAACCAATTGTTATACAATCAAGCAAAAATATTTTCTTTCTATGACACTTTCAGCCTTCAAGGTGGCCTCCTCGACATACAAGCTTTGCCATAACACATTTACGGAAACAATTCCAACCTCCAAACTTATCTAACAAGGATGACAGCTAGATACCTCACATAAGCTAACTATCCATTAACTTCTCCTTCGATAATTCTCACCGGAATGATATACCATAGATTCCCAATTACCTTCTTAGACATAGATACATGGAACATCGGAAACATGGAGGGCAACAATACGATGGGGTGGGGGGTGGGGGACATTATACTCATAACATGATCCATCTTTTTCATGGTTCCATAACTTCTGAAGTGCACTACACCTACTTCATCCTTAAGGAAAATTCACATAGCATCTTCCTAGAGGAAACCTTGAGAACATCTTGCTTACTTTATTTGACCCTAAATCTCTATGCCGGACACCCGAGTCGAACACTTGGTGACTTTTAACCACTATTCTGTGAGGGGATAGAATGAATAAGACTATAGAGTTCCTACCTGATATGATTGACCATGGAATGACGCTACCTTTAGACATGATTGAACCTATACCCTTAATAGATTTACCATAAATAGGAACAATGAGGTTTGAGATTGAACTGGAAATATCTCAAGAATTCATCAATATCGATGAGTTGAGCAGGGTGTCTTATGAGGTTATATTATTTTAGGAAATAGAAGTTAAACACTTGTGAGATTACTATAATTCAAACCGCTCAACCCTCCCCGATAGTTGATCCTAAACAAAAGTACTAAAGATACGACAACTTGTCTTTCAAATTAATATGATATGTTCCAAACCCGTGACATCCAATATGAACCTCTTACGATAAAATCCACAATAGTGGAGGGGGGGGATCATGTGCTGGCTGGCGAGGGAATGAACTGCTTCATATGAGATTGATACAGTTTTGCTATCATAATTCTCCAGCTGCGATACCGGGCCACTTCACGGGCAACTTCAATACCACGGACAAAGTGAGCTACTTATTGCGGAACGATTTAAGTGAGCACGAAAGTCATATTACAATGGGCAAAGAAAAGATCTTTTTGTGGCGAATTTGTGAAAACCTCAAATTTCTCAGAAACTTATACAGACAAACGATCTACTTTAACTGGTATGAATACATATGATAGGAGCTGAGATAGGCTCTCATGTTACCAGATAGTGAACATACTTCGTGATAATATTGACGAAGGAGCAAAGTGATTGTTTGAACCATAGAAACTACCTACACCAGGGAGAAAAGAGTGACTCAAGAAGGATCACAACACCGTGCTGTTCTACATTGAATTTGGCACCATATAGGCAAATATTTACGACGGTTCATGCGTAAGCACAAGTGAGTAGATGTTATCCATTTGAATAAAATGACATGTAAGAAATTTATCAGATATAATTCCTTGGTGAGGGTCTAGGAAAGCAAGTGGAAATAGTTACCCTCGGATTCCGACTCAATTCAGGAAATCATCATGGGACTCAATTCCTCATGAGGCTGCGAGTAAGATAATTGAAATAAAGAGGCTTCACGAATAATGCATCCCTCTCAAAGAGTAGATACACATAATGGATCATAAGGTTGCCCTAACTCTATCCCAAATCCCATAGCAATTTAAGGGTTGACATATGGTAAAGCGAAACCGGTGTCAATTAGAACATATACACCACGAGATTGAAAAGTCAATATACCTGTAACCATACCCGGAAAAGCCTCCGACCTTTGATGCCCCCTCATAGCATAGAACCTGTTGGGCCCTCTTGAGCTCTGAATATGACCCTCGCCTGCTCCATGTCCTGAAGGCGCTATAAATGAAGTAGCTGAAGAACCGGCTAGCTGCGTCACACCCCTTCCCATGATCTGGCGAGAGGAATGATAATCTCTTTGAAGGTGACCTGACATACCACATTGGTAGCATAATTGGTACCATAGCGACATACTTCCGGATGACATTTCCCACATTTCACACAATGGGGACGAGGTCCACTAAACTGACTCGCCCCACCGACCTGATACTCACCATTTTTGCATACATTATAAACTTCCCCCTTATCCTTCCTCCAAGCTTCCGATGTGGGAGTACCAATTCCAGTATTGGTTTTCTATGCGGGCCCTTGGAATTGCCCCAATCTACCACCCCAAACACGTGGCTGGGCATACTCACAACACGTCGTCAAATGTTCCTTCCCACATACCGGGTAGACCGGGATAGGTGTACCCAACCTAGGGCATTTAATCTTCTTGTGCCCCCTCTTTCCACAACTGTAACATATATCGAGAGTCATCCAACATATCCCCAAGTGACGATTCTTGCAAACTGAACAATACGGTTCATTAGCACCAACAACCCTCTTTCGTTTCTTAGATGCTCTCACCACACGCTCTGGTGGTGCGGTGACATTGGCAGGGACAAGTACACTTCCCTTAGCAATAAGTTCTTCCAACCCTTCTACGGCTTGGCACATCCTCCCTACGAACTCATGCGCAATCTCCCCCAAATTCAATGGCGGGGTTATTCCTTCCTCGCTGCTTCGGACTCGTGGATTACTCATCTGGAAAAAGGGATATAACAAGGAAATTAGATCTCTACCTTGAGCTCTATGGCACGATACAAAATAACAAAGAAGGGTGGAATTCCTAAATGTCCAAATAGCCTCCAACTTATAGATGTGGTCGACAACACATCGATAAGAAGGACTCTACTAGACACGGCTCTGAGACATCCTACGACACTTTAAAACCTTAGGCTCTGATACCAAGTTTGTCACGCCCTAAAATTCGAGGAGCGCGACCGACGCTCAACCGAGTAAACCTGACGGAGCAAGCCTGTTAAATTTCATTCTACCCAACCTAGTTCATGAATAAAGAGGGAATGTTATCCCATTTTATCAAAACACTAAGTAATCTTCCATTAGAAACTCCCATTTGATTTTCCGTAATGACATCATTCATAGTTTTCCAAAATATTACAAGTTTACAAATTTAATGAAAAGCATGCTTGTCAAATACTAACATTTCTAGTCCTGAAGCCCAACATCAACCACCACCCACAAACAGTCTACGGAGCCTCTAAATACAATAGAAGAGAAATAGGGAAATGCCGGCAACTAGGCTCCGGCTATACCTCCAAAACGTGATGAGGAAATGAATAGAAAATACATGACATGACCCCGGGATGGAGTGGGGCTTACCAAGTATGCTAGAAAGAGAATACCGCTATCACTGGCCGATGTCGCTCGCTGTGGAACCACCTGTATCATAAAACGATACAGCTCCCCTGGAAAAAGGGACGTTAATGCCGTCGAATAGCACTAGTATATAAGGTTAAAAGTCCTCTATCAAAATAGAATGTCCATATAAGAAGAGACATCACATAGAAACAACAAGTCACAATCAACAATATCCAAATAACCAATTGAAACATAACGATGTTCAAGTAAGAAAATAGTGTATATATATATATATATATATATATATATAGTGTCTATATATATATATTTGGTTGGGAGATCACTAGCACCGATATTACCACCGTCTTTGTTAGCACGGAGTCCGATCACGCCCGATCGGCTAGGCCATCTCCCCACGGACAATGTGGTTTGACATTATGATGCGAAAGAAAGTTGTCACAAGAGTAGTACCACCATGTGTGCAACATAGAGCCTGATCTACACCCGATCAGCTAGGTTGCCTTCCCACATGTGCCGTATGGGTTGGCTTTTTCTTTTCCAATTCACAGGTGTTAGTTTCATCCCACTCTGGGGTAATAATTACAATCTTACCAATATTTCAATTTCATCCCAAATCACACTCCACCCCTACACCGGCACGTGTAGTTTCAGGTGTGGGCATTATGACCCACCCTTCCTCGGTCTTGCTAATGATTCCCCCAAAAATATTTTTAGTTTAATTGCCCACAAAGATAACACATATATAGAAATGTATTCATCCTAGAATCTCTCATATTGTACAAATCTTTATTAGAATATTCAGTCATCCACATTAATAATATTCTCTTGGCTCTTTGGGCCTTTCGCAAGATTCGTTATTCATGGCACGTTGGCCGCATTCTATATTCCATACTTTCACTTCTTTTAATTTCAAGGATCATCACCAATTACCAATGTAAAAAGTATTCCAGAAATCATATACCTCAAGTTCATTAGCAATGGAAACTTTAAACACAAAAGGTTTCCTTCCCAAAGACTGGGGCATACTAACCAGCAATATATACATACATCAAAACCATAAACAAGCAATACACCAATTATTTTTGAATTACTTTTTCCCAATCACAACAATGTACAGTTTCAAAACAGGAGTAAGTAAGAACTCGAATCATAGTGAATACATTATAAGACAAGGCATTAGTTTAAACAACAACTTATTGGCATAAATTGAGTACCAAAAGCATTTAGGCAATTATGTTTTCGAAGTCATTTTAAGACAGTTGAGTCGAGGCTCATTTCATAATCTGTTTCACATGTTGTCATTTCATAGGCATCACTAGGCACAAATATAACTCAAGTCATTAGCACATTATCCACATTCATTTTCCCCAATTCGTTTAATGCATTTTCAATCATCTTTATAGATTATCAACAAATAGACACATTCAGTCAAGGCATTTAGTACACATAAGAGCAACTAGGAGCATTTAAACAGATCGAATTCTTCTCATCCAATTGGTATACTAACCTTTATATAAAATGTGACTCAAGGCTATACAATCTTGGTAGGCAAACCACACTTAAACTTACAAAAACAATATGGAATTCACTTCCGAGAGAGAAAGTTTAGCCTACATACCTTGTTTAAGCTTTCCTTAAGTTACTACGACGTTCCGGAAATTCTAGCAATCCCAACCTACTTTGAGACATAACAAAATTGAACACAAATTAGGATGGTATTCATGGTTTTAGCTCATTTGAGCATTTTATCAAATACTAGTTGAGCATCTTGATTTCAAATCTCTTTTACAAGATTTCCTTCATTCCCCAACCCAATCTTTACTCATTTATGTTCAACAATCTTCCCACAAACCTAATTTGTACGTGCATGTATACATAATACTATTACTCCCAAGAATCATATCTCAATAACCCATCTCTCAATCTCTACAACACCAACACAACCTAGGTTAGGCACTTATGGCTTCCAATCATGTCCCATGAGTATCATACATAAATAATCACCATAGAGTAGTTAGAGATGATAGACATACCTCTTGTAGTAAGAATCTTGAGAATCCCCACTTGTAGTGTTCTTGATCAATTTAAAGATTTGAATGGGAATCTATGGGTTTTCAAGATCATTCCTTATTTATATAAGTTTTTAGGCATAGTAATCAACTCAAAATACTCCAAAAACATTACGTTGGATCATAAGAGGGAGGTATGGGACGGATTCCCCTTGATAAAGCAAGCCCTAGCTCAAAAAAATGACTTAGAGACTCTCCATACCCGGTCTTGGGGTATTTATAGGGCTGCTAGACGCGCGACCACGGTCAAACCGCGCCCAATACGCGGTGGCCGCACTCTTACCGCGCTCGGAGGCAGAAATTATCAGTTTTCCTGCGGTCGCGCCGCGGCCGCGCATCTGACACAGGTCCGGTAAAATGGTCATAACTTTCTGTATACAGCTCCAAATGACAAATGATTTGATGCGTTGGAAACTAGACTCAAAGAGCTTTAATTTGATTGGTTGTGAATCACACAAAACCTTATATACCTGGAGATATGATTATCCAAAGTGAGGTCTTGTGCGTACTCATTCACAACTTTAGTCTATTATAAAATTTTCCAACTTGTCTTAGACATAGGCCTCTCCTTAGACCCCAAATCACTTATAATATGACTTATACGCGTTTTAACATATCTAATTGATATCTATTATATCATGAATCATTATTTGCACATAAAATAAAATAATTAGCCTACATTGGCACCACGAAATCTTAAATTACTTAGAAAAATTTTCCGGGGCATTACAAAAATATGGGCATGATACCATCAAATTCAAACACATTCGAATTTCTAAAAACTCTTATTGTTTTAGTTAAAAAATTTTCTTCAAAAATTCATTTCTCGGGCTTGGGACTTCAGAATTCGATTCCGGGCATACGCCCAAGTCCCATATTTTCCTACAGACCCTTCGGGACCGTCAAACCATGGGTCCGGGTCAATTTACCCAAAATGTTGACCGAAGTCAACTTAAATTTATTTTAAAAGAAAAATTTATCATTTCCCCAAATTTTCACATAATAGCTGTCCGGATACACGCCCAGACTAAGCACACAAATCGAGGTAAGACAAAAAGGGGGTTTTAAGGCCTCAGAACATAGAATTTATTTCCAAAACAACCGTTCGTCCTCGAACGGAGATAAGAAGGAAGTACCTGAGTCAGAGAAAAGATGGGGATATCGGCTCCGCATAGCAGACTCGGACTCCCAGGTCGCTGCCTCAACAGGCTGACCTCTCCACTGAACACGAATAGAAAGGAAACTCTTCAATCTCAACTGTTGAACCTGCCGGTCTAAAATAACTACCAGCTCCTTCTCATAGGACAAGTCCTTGTCCAACTGGACAGTGCTGAAGTGTAACACGTGGGATGGATCGCTGTGATACTTCCGAAGCATGGACACATGAAACACTAGATGCACGACTGATAAGTTCGGAGGCAACGCAAGTCTGTACGCCACCTCTCCTACTCGATCAAGAATCTCAAAAGGACCAATGAATCTAGGGCTAAGCTTGCCCCTCTTCCCAAATCTCATCACGCCCTTCATAGGCGACACCCAAAGCAACACCCGCTCGCCGACCATGAATGCCACATCACGAACCTTACAGTCGGCATAACTCTTTTGCCTGGACTGAGCTGTACGAAGCCTATACTGAATGATCCTGACCTTGTCCAAGGCCTCCTGTACTAGATCTGTACCTAACAACCGAGCCTCTCCTGGCTCAAACCATCCAACCGGCGACCGATACCGCCTACCATATAAAGCCTCATAAGGATCTATCTGGATGCTCGACTGGCAGCTTTTGTTGTAGGCAAACTCCGCTAATGGCAAAAACTGATCCCAGGAGCCTCCAAAGTTAATGACACAAGCTCGGAGCATATCCTCCAAAATCTGAATAGTACGCTTGGACTGCCCGTCTGTCTGAGGATGAAATGTTGTGCTCAACTCAACCCGTGTGCCCAACTCATGCTGAATTGCCCTCTAGAAATGTGAGGTAAACTGCGTACCCCGGTCAGAAATGATAGACACGGGCACACCATGAAGACGAACAATCTCCCGGATATATATCTCAGCTAACTTCTTGGAAGAATAAGAGACTACCACATGAATGAAATGTGCTGACTTGGTCAGCCTATCAACAATAACCCACACTGCATCAAACTTCCTCTGAGTCCATAAGAGTCCAACAACAAAGTCCATAGTGATACGCTCCCACTTCCACTCAGTAATCTCAATCTTCTGGAACAAACCACTAGGTCTCTAATGCTCGTACTTTACCTACTGACAATTCAAACACCGAGCCACATATGCAACAATATCCTTCTTCATCCTCCTCTACCAATAATGCTGCAGCAAATTCTGATACATCTTAGCGGTGCCCAGATGAATAGAGTACCAGGAACTATGAGCCTCCTCTAAAATCAACTCTCGAAGTCCATCCACATTAGGCATGCAAAATCGACCCTGCATCCTCAAAACTCCATCATATCCTAATGTAACCTACTTGGCACCTCCGTGCTGCACCGGTCCTAAGGACACATAAATGAGGATCATCATACTGTCGATCTTGGATATGCTCAAATAATGATGAATGAACGACTGTGCAAGTTAACACACGGCTGGGGTCAGAAACATCCAACCTTACGAACTGATTGGCCAAAGCCTAAACATCCAAAGCAAGCGGTCTCTCACTGACCGGAATATATGCAAGACTGCCCATACTGGCTGACTTTCTACTCAAAGCATCGGCCACCATATTGGCCTTTCCCGGATGATATAAGATGGTGATATCATAGTCCTTCAGTAGCTCCAACCACCTTCTCTGCCTCAAATTTAGCTCCTTCTGCTTGAACAAATACTGTAGACTCTTGTGATTCGTGAACACCTCACATGACACGTCATACAAATAATGCCTCCAAATCTTCAACTCATGAACAATGGCCGCTAACTCCAAATCATGAACTAGATAATTCTTCTCATGAATCTTCAACTGTCACGAAGCATAAGCAATGACCTTGCCACCCTGCATCAACACCGCGCTAAGTCCAATACGAGATGCATCATAATAAACTGTATATGTCCCTGATCCTGTGGGTAAAACCAACACCGGCGCCGTAGTCAAAGCTGTCTTAAGCTTCTAAAAGCTCGCCTCACACTTGTCCGACCACCTGAACTGGGCACCCTTTTGGGTCAACCTGGTCATCGGGGTTGCAATAGATGAAAACCCCTCCACAAACCGACGACAATGGCTGATCGAGGCCTACTCTACACTACTATTAAGCAGCGAGAGAGGGTCGAAAAGCTTTTACCCAATTTAGGGTTGGAATCGATTTCCACAGAGAGCTAGAATTTGGAGTCGGGTATCTATCTTGTTTAGAGTTACGTATGTGTTCCAAATTACACTTCTATACATTTTTGGGGTTTTTGTTTTACTTCTACTTTTATCAAACTATAATGGTAAATGAAACTAGATTAAACTAAAAGTTAAACTAAAATGGGTTGTTCAAATGGTTTACAAGGCACTAGGATAGTGACTTTCGCCTAGGTGGTCAATTGACGGATACTTGAGTCTAAGGCATGATTGACATGTTTGGGGAGTATGATATAACCGTTAAGCAATTTTACCCACTCTACACCTCTCGGTAGTTCGAGTGATTTTGCCCGAATTGACTTTCTCAAGACCAATTGTGTATGCAAATTTGCACAAGCAATCAAGGTTCAAGTCAGGTATTACTCTCTCGAGGTTTAACCCTTTAATTGAGGCTGTCAATCTCTTGAGTACGCCCCAATTCCTTGTTGGACCTATTTCGAAGACTTAGGCTTTCTTTCTCAAGAAGAGATCAAGTCAACTAAATACAAACTAGTGTTTGCAACCACTAATTTATCCATAAAACATGAAATTGGCCCAAATATCAAACATCCATATTCAATCTAACCCTAAAATACAAGACCCATTAATTACCCGCACTAGAGTTGAGCCACAACCCTAGCTTATGGATCTAGCTACTCATAATTAAAGAAGAAAAGCAAGAAATAGATGAAGAACAACTCATATTAACTAATTACTAAGATAAATAATAATATTCAATGTTGAAATGTAGATAAAATTGCCAAAAATAGCTAAAAGTATCGAACCCACGAGCGCAACTCTTTTCTAAAACTATCTGATGACCTAAAAATGGGAAAAGAAGCTATTTATACTAAGCTGAAAAATTTGAACAAAAATACCCCTGCGGGGCTAGTGCGGACCGCACAAAATGGTGTGCGGTCGCACTAAGGCTCTAAACTTGAAAATTCATGTCTCTGAACTTTGGCAATGTAGACCGCACATAATGGAGTGCGGCTGCGGAGGCTTCTGGTGCGGTCCGCATGAAATGGAGCGCGGAAAACATTGGCTTAAAACTTGGAATTGGCAGCTCTCTGATCTTTCTCTCTGAACCTCACTCATGCGGACCGCACAGAATGGTGTGCGACTGCATTGAGTCTGTTTTGCCTGAGCTTTGTCTTGTCTTGGTACTTATGGAAGTTTCACTCCTTTTTGAGCTGATCTTTGACATCTTGTCACTTTGTTGATCAAACCTGCAGTCAAGCATAACTTGTGAGCCTTTGGGACTATTTTGTACATATTTCTAATCAAAACTTAAGCAAGAAGGAGTATAAATATGTAGCAAAATCCCTAGTTATCAACTCCCCTAAACTTAAGCTTTTGCTTGTCCTCAAGCAACAAAATAAGACCCACCCCTCAAGTGAAAATCCCAGAAAATTCAACTGTCCTAAAGTAGCCTCATCTATCATCAATTGGGACTAACAATTACCCTCAATACAAATGAATCATTAACAACATTTACTCCTTGAAACACCATGGATTAAGTGCGACACAAGAGCATCAAGAGTTGACTCAACACATCAAAGAACTCTTTCTATTACTTTGGTAATTGTGGAACCCAAACTCATACATCCTCAACTCTCCCTAAGCAAACCTTACCTTTAGAATAGTGACACTCAAAATGAGGTTAATGGAAAATCACTCATCTCTCTCAAGGAAAAGTCACGAGTCTGACTCTAAGTACCATATGCTTGCCCCTTATGTGAGTCACCACTAATGTAAGTTTCATTCAACTCAAGATCATATAGGGCTTTTGTGGAGATACATTGAAGGCTTTTGGTTTAGGGTAGGTAATGTTTGGTCTAAGTAGGTTCCATCTTCCCTTAAACACTTCTTTTGTTTTATTTGGCACACATTCCCTTGACTCTTTGAGTCATTTCACTTCTTTCTAAGGGGTTAAAGAGACACAATGTCACTCTTTCTTATACATTTTAAATCTTTTGTACTTTTTCAACTTTCCACACCTTTCATTCTTTGTTTTTCTTGAATCCCTTTTTTATTCTTTTTCACATTGAACATTCCTTTTGTCTTTTTTTTTTTTTGCTTTTCTTTCTTTTTTCATTGCATTTCCTTTTCTTTATTTTTGTGCATTTTTACCACTTTGTTGCAATCCTCGCCTCTCCCCCCAAACTTATACTTTTTCCATGTGCTAAAGGAAAGATCGAGTGTCAAGAGAGGGTCTCTTTTAGAACAGGTATAGGCTTGTATCATGGTTCTTGAAGGAAAATGGTCTAAGGCTCAAAAGGGTTGACTAGGAATCTTCTCATTGGTAGGTTATAGAAGTGTTCAAGCTATCATTTGGAACAAGGAGAGCCTATAATCATGTCTCAAAGTCAAAATTCACTTAGGATTTTGCCTCAACAAACATTTAGGGCAAGTTATAGACCAATGGCTCGGGACTTGGACTTGCTATGCAATTTCTCACCATACAAGCTATGTGATCGCTAAAGACACAGAGTCGGGGGCCCACAACAACCTTAGATAAGATTTGAGCACACAATAGTCCCGAAAAACCACTTGATGATTATCGGTCAGCACAAGAGTCTCCAAGTCACGACTTTCACCATCTTAAACACACTAATTTGTTTTTGACCATAAAATCAAAGACAAATGTGCTAGGCCCAAGTGAAGCTTTTCTTGAGGCACCCTTAACCACTAACTACTAAAAACAAAAAGAAAAACGGACTCAAACCCTTAAGAAGGTTGTCATGCCATCCACCATTGGGAAGAGCCACTCGGTTCACACAGACTCCACCTTTGGAAAGAACCGTGGCATTAAAAAAATCAAAGACTTATTGCAAACTTTCAAAACAAGAAGCTACGAACATAAATAAGAAGCTAAGAACGAAAAATTGCGGAAAGTAAAATGAATATATACAAGAGGGGATTTGTCGCATATACAATAGATGGGAGGAATATGTAAAATGTAACATAACTTTATATACAGACCCAAAGTAAAATAAAAGTACGCAAAATGTAACAAAATGTTAAAATTATATACAAACAAAAGATAAAAAATAAAGAAAGCCTAAAAACTATCAAATATATACAATAATCCAAATCCATAAAAGTAGGGCCTACCCCCTCAAATGAAAGCTGGTATTGTCCCCAATGCCATCTAAACTAAATAAGCACCAAAAAGAAAAGGGAAAAGGATATATAGACTCCCTATAGCCCGTCTACCTGCATGGGCTCCTGAGTGGTCCCTGGGTCCTCACTATGCTCGGGAATCTCAGACTGGTTCCCTATGGCCTGCTGGTCTGCTGCTGGGACCTGGGTCTGGACTTGGACAAGCTCTTGAGGTGCATCCTGTGGCTGACTAGAGGAGGCCTCGGGTGGGTCTGCCAACTAAATGACTGTATCGTTCGCTCTGGGAATCATCCTCTTCCTTTTGGGAGGCCTCGGGGACTGCTCGGGTTGGGGATGAGCTGATGGTACTGGGATATGTAGCAATAAGTCCAAAGGCAGATGATCTGCCTTCATCCTGTCAACATCAGCCCTCAGCGCCTTTACGGACTCCTTGGAAGCCCTCGTCTTCCTCAACTTCTTGTGCTCCTTAGCAAGCTCCTTGAGAGCCTTGCTGTGTGAATCAACTGCATCTGTGAGCACCTTCTGAGTGTCGAGGATTTTCTTTTGGTTGGCCAGAATCTCCTTGAAGGCATACTCTATGGACTGTGGGACTTGTAGAGGTGGAGGTGCTGACTGAGCCTCAACTGTAGTAGTGAGGATAGACAACTTGGATGACGCTGTCTGCATCTAGTTGTTGATACCAAAGAGAGCCCGACTCAGTCGGTGTGCAGTCACTGGATACACACGGGAAGAGGGTATCTCTGGGTCAACTGAAGCGGATGGGCCAGGAGGAATGTCTGTGGAGGTGTAGGCAGGCTGAGCAGGAGTCACTATCATAACTGGCTCTTCAGACTGGCCAGTTGGAGCAGTAGTTGTTCCCTTGAAGTTCTTGATCTTTGGGTTGTCATCCCCCTGCATGTTATACCATGAGAATGGGGTCTTCTCCTTGACCTTTATATAAAATAGCCTCTTTTCAACTTTGAGGTCCCGGAAGTACATAGTCAAGAAGCTAGGGAAAGGGTAGTCTTTGTTATTCTCACTACCCACAAGTATGATTACCCTAGACATTACATTTCCCACATTTATCGGGTACCCCGCCATGATTGAAGCCACCAAAACTGCCCGGTGCAGAGGGAGGGAGTTGTCATGAGTAGTGGGGTCCAGTCTGCTGCACACAAGTGTTTCCCACCCCCTTGCCTCGAAGTTCAAACTTCTTCTCAAAATCTTGACGCCCGCATTCAACCAATCAGAGGTGGTACCTGGGATTGCCAGATACTGTGCCAACCAGGGACAGACCTCCTTGCCCATTTCCATCTTTGCCATATAGGGTCTCATCCTCCTCATCAAAGCCAAGGTAGTCATTTATTGTTTTCCCATCAAACAACACCTTCAAATTTCGCACCTTGGTCACTTTTGTGCCCCTTTTTTTATATGGGCAACGTTGGTATAGAATTCCTTAACCAAGTGCTCGTTGGCATCTACACATTCACCCAAAAGGTATTCCCAGTTAATTCTCTCCCTAAACTGCCTCCTAACATTGGGGTTGTGAGGTAGCAAGTCTTTATCCACAAAACTCCTCTATGGGATCAACTTCCTCACCGGCCACCAGTCCCGGAATTTATGATACGCTACCTCACTCACGAACCGGTCTTGCCACGCCTCCGATTTCCTAGTTTTAGCAACACCCCCCACTTGAGGTTCACCCCCTTCTCCAACTACTTCTTCTCCTCCTACTTCCTCCTCATCTCCTATTGCACTCTCTCCAGATAATGAAGCTGTGGGAGAGGTGGAGTATTCATCCCCACCGCCTTCAGCTGAGCCCTCAGACGACCCAGAAGATACATTTACTGATGCTTGGGCAGCGAGGGAAGTGGGAGGAGTGTCTCTTAGTCTATTTCTCTCCGTCTAGTCAGGGATGTACTCTGGGATTGAGTCTGAAAATATCTCCAAGGAGGGCTCGTACTCACTCTCAGACATGTCAATGGCCCTATCAGCAACTTTAATCATCTTTCTCATATTTTAAATGTTTTCCTGGGCTTGAACAATCAATCTTACCATTTTCTATTTCCCTCCCCAGGAGGATTCTCCTCTGCCTGGTTGTTTAGAGCCTTTACCTTGTTGTTTCACCATTGTCTGCAAACAAAATCCAATAAGCTTGTTAGTATCATTAGAAACAATTAAAAGCAAAGTTGCAGAAAGAATTGCAGACAGTTGCAGAAGTTATGCAGTGCGGACCACACAGAATGGTATGCGGTCGCACATAGGTCAGTGCGGACCGCATAAAATAGCAATGCGGTCTGCACAAAGGTGGGGTTTAGACTACCTACTCTCTATATTCAGGCCGTGCGGACCACACAAAATGTAGTACGACCACACAGGGACCAGTGCGGTCCGCACAAAATGTAGTGCGGTCGCAGTCCCCAAAGTTCAGCTTTCAGGACTTTCAACAATGCGGTCCATACAAAATGTTACTGCGGACCGCACAAGGACACCGCAGACCACACAAAATCGAACGCGGTCCGCACTGAGTGCCTAGTTGTGGCACTAACTTAGGGTTCAAAATAATTTGATTCTAAGCCCAATTTTTCACCTAAGTAGTGTCCCTACATGTTTGCCCAGTGTATTTAACTATCTAAGTCCACTTTAATCAAGAGATTAACTACCCTAACTAACAAATGGAAGAAATTAAAGGAAGAAAAGAGTAATAGACAAGTAAAACAAAAAGGAAAAGAAAATAACGAAATTAAAGCAATTAAAAAGAAGTAGAGGTACCAGATGTGAGATTTATAGATGATTAATGAGTCCTAGCAGCTAGTTACGAGCAGAAGATATGATGAACAGTGTTTTTTTATGAGGTTTGAGAGTTAGAGGATCGAAAAGTTTAACGTTGGGCCTCAGGTACTATTTATAGAAAAAGTCCTGGGGCCCAACTTACCTACCCCAATGCGAACCGCACAAAATGGACTGTGGTCCGCATCACACATCACTTTTGAAGATTGAGAAGGCAACCTACTGCGGTCCGTACAAAATGTCATGCGGGCGCAGTGGTCCACCGCGGACCGCACAAAATGTAGTGCGGCCGCAGTGGCAAACTTCAGAGAGTTGGGCATTTCACCCTTCATCAGTGCGGTCCGCACTGAATGTAGTGCGGCCACATTGACAACTTTAGAGACCTAAACACTTTTTCCAATATGTCTTGCACTGCATCAACACAACCATGTAGCATCTCACAACCAGTTAGCCAAAAAATCAATCCTATACTACAATGAAAATCAAATAAAAACAAGAATAAAAACACATGGGTTGCCTCCCAAGAAGCGCCCGATTTAATGTCGTGGCACGACGTAGGTTACCATCACATCATTTGAGATGAAGAAGTGCCATCACGTGGCTGTCATCAATTTTTCCCAAGTAGTGCTTGACCCTATGCCCATTCACTCTGAAAACTTCACCATTTTTGTTCTTTAAATCAAGAGCACCAAACGGGGTCATACACACCACTTCAAAAGGTCCACTCCATTTTGACTTGAGCTTTCCCGGAAACAGACGTAGCCGGGAGTTGAACAAGAGAACCAAATCGCCCACTTTGAACTCCTTGCTACGAGAATATTTATCATAAAGTTACTTCATTTTGTCCTTGTACAAGGACGAACTGGAGTAGGCATGGAATCAGAATTCATCAAGTTCATTAAGCTGCTCCACACGAAGATTGGCTGCGATATCCCATTCAAGATTTAGTTTCCTTAAATCCCACATGGCCTTGTGCTCTAACTCAACCGGTAGATGACAAGCTTTTCTAAAAACCAACAGATACGGATACATACCAATCGGAGTCTTGTAAGCAGTCCTATAAGCCCATAAAGCGTCATCCAACTTCTTTGACCAATCGGTCCTATTTGTATTGACCGTCTTTGACAATATGCTTTTGATTTCCCTGTTGGAGACTTCAACTTGACCACTTGCTTGAGGATGATAGGGAGTAGAAACTTTGTGATTGACACCATACTTTGAAAGCAAAGTGTCAAAATCTCTATTGCAAAAATGAGACCCCCCATCACATATGATTGCACGAGGAGTACCAAACCTTGTAAAAATGCTCTTCTTGAGAAATGCAACAACATTCTAGGCCTCATTGTTGGGTAAAGCCACGGCTTCAACCCACTTTGAAACATAATCCACCGCCACAAGAATATATGTGTTCCCACACGAGCTAACAAACGGGCCCATAAAGTCAATACCACACACATCAAAAATATCAACCTCAAGAATGGTATTGAGAGGAATCTCATCTTTCTTCAAAATTCCACCCGCTCTTTGATATTCATCACACCTCTTCACAAGTTCACTTACATCTTTGTACAAAGTTGGCCAATAAAATCCACAACTAAGAACTTTGGATGCCGTCCTCGCCCCGCCATGATGGACACCATAGAGAGAGGAATGACAAGCCTCCAAGATACTCAATTGCTCTTCCTCCGGGACACACCTTTGGATCACACCATCCGTGCAAATCTTGAACAAGTATGGATCATCCCAATAGAAATCCAAACTATCCCGCTTGAGCTTCTTCCTTTGATTAGAAGAGAGCTTACACGGGATTATACCAGTCACAAGGAAATTAGCAACATCGGCAAACCATGGCATATCATTCATCGACACCGAAAGGAGTTGTTCGTCGGGAAATGAATCATTGATCTCTAGGCAGTCACGAGGCCTCCCCTCCTCCTCCAAGCGGGACAAGTGGTCTGCAACATGGTTCTCACTACCCTTCCGGTCCACAATCTCCAAATCAAACTCTTGAAGTAACAAGACCCATCACATCAGTCTAGCTTTGGAATCCTTCTTCGTCATCAAGTACCGGAGTGCGGCATGGTCGGTATGAATAATAACCTTAGCACTCATAAGATACAGCCGTAATTTTTCCATTGCGAACACAATATCCAAAAGTTCTTTCTCGGTCACCGTGTAGTTCACTTGAGCATCATTCATTGTCTTGCTCGCATAGTACACCAGATGAAGCATTTTTTTCACTCTTTGACCCAAAACCGCCCCAACCGCAGCATCGCTCGCATCACACATGAGCTCAAAGGGTAAGCTCCAATTAGGCACGGTAATAATAGGAGTGGTGGTCAACTTATGTTTGAGAAGTTCAAAGGCTTGCATACTTTTTTCATCAAACACGAATTTAGCATCTTTTTCCAAAAACTTGCACAAGATATTCACTACCTTCGAAAAGTCTTTGATAAATCTCCGGTAGAACCCCGCATGTCCAAGAAAACTTCAAACTCCCTTAACGGATGTAGGGGAGGGAGCCTTGAAATTACATCGATCTTCGCTTTATCTACCTCAATACCATGCTTTGAAAGTTTTTCCCCAAGATCTATTCCTTCTTCCACCATAAAGTGGCATTTCTCCCAATTGAGGACAAGATTGGTTTCTTCACAACGGGCCAAAACTCTATCAAGATTCTTCAAGCACCCATCAAATGAATCCCCCACAACACTAAAGTCGTACATGAACACCTCCAAAATATCTTCCACCATATCAGTGAAAATGGCCATCGTACACCGCTGAAATGTAGCCGGTGCATTACACAACCCAAAAGGCATCCCAGAAAAGGCAAAGGTGCCATATGGACAAGTGAATGTAGTCTTCTCGTGATCTTCCGGAGCAATCAATATTTGATTGTACCCAGAATACCCATCCAAGAAATAGTAGAAGGCACGCCCAGCAAGTCGATCCAATATCTGATCAAGAAAAGGCAAAGGAAAGTGATCCTTGCGAGTCACTTTATTCAACTTGCAGTAGTCCATGCATACCCTCCAACCGGTAATATTCTTGTAAGAATCAACTCATTTTGTAAATTTGTAACCACGGTCATGCCACCCTTTTTCGGTACACATTGCACCAGTGAAGTCCAAGAGCTATCAGAGATGGGGTACACAACCCCGACATCCAACCACTTGATCACCTCCTTTTTCATAACTTCTTGCATTGCCTCGTTCAACCTCCTTTGATGCTCCAAGGAGGGCATTGCAACATCTTCCAGAATAATCTTGTGCATACAGAATGCGGGGCTTATTCCCCAAATATCAGCTAAAGTCCATCCAATTGCCTTTTTCCGCTTTTGAAGCACTGCCAATGTGGCATCAACCTGCATGTTAGTAAGGCAAGAAGAAAGAATAACTAGAAAAGTAGAATTTGAGCCTAAGAACTCATACCTAAGGTGTGGAGGCAGCGGTTTCAACTCCAACACCGGAGGCTCCTCAATTGAAGGTTTTATTGGTGGAGTCTTTCTATTCTCGAGGTCCAAAGATAATTTCCTAGGCTCATAAGAGTAAGATCCCATTCCATGTAAGCATTCACGCACTCCACTCGGCTTGCATCCTCATTGACATCAAGATTCAATAATACGACCTCTAATGGGTCCTCCACATTGATCATTGCACTAGTGTCATCAATTATCACTACTGTAACGAGGTTCGCAAAAGAGCACACCTCGGTAGTGTTGGGCTCTGCTTCATTGATTTGCACACATGAAAGACCACTTTCTCGTCGCCCACCCGGAAGGTGAGTTCCCCTTCTTCCACATCAACTAAGGCCTTCCCCGTAGCAAGGAAAGGTCTCCCCAAATGATAGGAACTTCATAATCTACCTCACAATCCAAGATCACAAAGTTAGCTGGCAAGATAAATTTGTCCAGTCGGACAAGCACATCATCAATAATACCCAATGGTCTCTTCATCATTCTATCTGCCATTTGTAATCTCATGGAATTCGGCCTCGGCTGCCCAATACCCAAAGTCTTGAAAATAGAATAAGGTATCAAATTGATACTAACCCCCAAATCACATAGAGCTTTAGCAAAATCCGCACTCCCAATGGTGCAAGGAATGGTGAAAGCACCGGGATCTTCAAACTTCGAGGCCATTGAATGCACTATTGCACTAACTTGGTGAGTCATCTTTATAGTTTCACAATCCATAGACCGCTTCTTTGTTACCAAGTCCTTCATGAATTTAGCATAGCCCGGCATTTGTTCAAGAGCCTCTACCAAAGGCACATTGATGGATAAGCTCTTCATCATGTCAATGAACTTTTTAAACTGATTTTCATTTTTCTACTTCGCGATCCTTTAAGGATAAGACGGAGGTGGACTTGGCAAAGGAGCCTTGGCTTTAGGCACAACCGGCTCTGACATGTCTATTATGTGATCCCTAGACGGGTTCACATCATTTTGAGTTTCCACCTCAACATCTTGAATATCAATCCTCACTTCTTCATTCACATTTTCATCAATCATATTTTCAACCACCAAAGGAACTTCATCTTCTTGCAACTCAACATCATCATCCACAATTTACTTTTGGTTGGAGGCATGCACATTACCGCCTCTCCCACTTCTTGTTGTTACCACCATAACATGATTGTTCTCACCCTTCGGGTTCACTAGCGTATCACTTGGTAGAGCACCCTTAGGGCGAGTATTTAAAGACTGTGAGATTTGGCTTAATTGTACCTCCAAGTTTCTGATTGAGGTATTGTGGGAAGCCAACTGCGCATCAGAATCTGAATTGTTCTTCATCATCTGTTCGAACATCATTTCAATTCTACCCATATCATTGCTAGAAGAACTAGGACCTTGAGATGAAAATGGAGGTGGATTGTTCGGTTGTTGGTACATTGGGGGCCTTTAAAAGCCTTGCCCCCGGTTTCCTTGGTTTCCATTGTTCCATCCACCTTGATTGTTATTACCACCCCAATTATTGTTATCACCATTCCAATTTCCTTGGTTGTTTTGATTGTTGTTTTGATTGCCCCAGTTGTTGTTTTGGTTGTTGTTCCCCCAATTACCATTGCCTTGTTGTTGATAGCCCCAATTGCCTTGGGGTGTCCATTGTTGTTGGTTGGAAGAATTGCCTCTTTGGCCTTGATAATTATTCACGTATTGCACCTCTTCACTTTGTTCACCATAACCATCATTTTGAAATCCACCACAATTATTGTCAAATTTCTCCGGATTCCCTTGATTCTGTTGCCCTCTTTGTCTTTTTTTGTTGACAAGCATGTTGACACCCTCCATGGCATTCACTTGGCAAGGATTTTGAACTTGTTGCAACTGTGCCTTCGCTAGTTGGTTCATCGTGGTTGTCAACTCAGCTATAGACTGCCCATGATCATGTAACTCCTTATGCAAATGAATAATCGTGGGGTCACCCTGGGGCACATTGGCTCTACTTTGCCAAGCGAAAGAAGTGTCAACCATCTCCTCAAGAATCTCATAAGCCTCATCATACGACAGCTTCATGAAGTTGCTCCCATCAAGTTGGTTCACTATGCATTGGTTTGTTGTATTAATGCCCCGGTAGAAGGTTTGTTGGATCATCGCCTCAGTCATATCATTATTGGGGCATTCCTTCACCATTGTTCTATAACGCTCCCAAATCTCATGCAAAGGTTCCATGGGCTCTTGCTTGAAAGCTAATATTTCATCTCGCAGTGCCGCCATATGCCTCGTTGAGAAGAATTTTGCAATGAACTTGTTCGCCAACTCATCCCAAGTAGTGATGGAATGGTTGGGAAGTTGCTCGAGCCAATC
Source organism: Nicotiana sylvestris (assembly GCF_000393655.2). Taxonomy (NCBI): domain Eukaryota; kingdom Viridiplantae; phylum Streptophyta; class Magnoliopsida; order Solanales; family Solanaceae; genus Nicotiana; species Nicotiana sylvestris. The sequence goes on from NC_091065.1 coordinate 173,641,026, forward strand.
CAATGCCTTCCCTCTAAGTGAGAATAGGAAGAGTCTCAACCTAAGAGCATCCTCGGACACATTAGTCTGCTTGCTCCCCCAACATGTATCCACGAACCCCTTGAGATATTTGTAAGTATTTTGATTTGCAGCGCCTGTGAAGTACTAGCGTTGCTCTAGTAAGGTCAACATCACATTGGTTATTTGAAAATTGTCCGCCCTGATTCAGGGTGGGACAATAGCACTTGCATAGCCTTGGTTCGGAAGAACTCTAGGAGCCACTCTTGGAGGTGGCGGAGGAGGGTCTGGAATATTGTCATTAACATTAGCATTAGCCTGGCGGCCTATACGTTGTCCTTGAGGTGCAAGAGGCACCTCATCATCTCTGACATCATCTACCTCCTCCCCCGCAATCACATTTCCAAGAGGGTCATTTGTGTTGTTCGCTGCCATTTGGTACCTGAGTTGTGTCACAAATGAATTAGTAACAAAGAAGGAAAGAAGAACAATACACAAAACTAGCTAAATAGATAGCCAAAACCGTTAGCTCCTTGGAAACAGCGCCAAAAAGTGATCAAGGCCTACTCTACACTACTATTAAGCAGCGAGAGAGGGTCGAAGAGTTTTTACCCGATTTAGGGTCGAGATCGATTTCCACAGAGAGCTAGAATTTCGAGTCGGGTATCTATCTAGTTTAGAGTTGCGTATGTATTCCAAATTACACTTCTATACATTTTTGGGGTTTTTGTTTTACTTCGACTTTTGTCAAACTACAATGGTAAATGAAACTAGATTAAACGAAGAGTTAAACTAAAATGGGTTGTTCAAATGGTTTACGAGGCACTAGGGTAGTGACTTTTGCCTAGGTGGTCAATTGACGGATACTTGAGTCTAAGGCATGATTGATATGTTTGGGGAGTATGATATAATCGTTGCACGATTTTACCCACTCTACACCTCTCGGTGGTTAGAGTGATTTTGTCCGAATTAACTTTCTCAAGACCAATTGGGTATGCAAATTTGCACAAGTAATCAAGGTTCAAGTCATGTATTGCTTTCTCGAGGTTTAACCCTTTAATTGGGGATGTAAATCTCTTGAGTTCACCCCAATTCCTTGTTGAATCTATTTCGGACACTTAGGCTCTCTTTCTCAAGAAGAGCTCAAGTCAACTAAACACAAACTAGTGTTTGCAAACACTAATTCAGCCATAAAACATGAAATTGGCCCAAATATCAAACACCCATAGTCAATCTAACCCTAAAATACAAGACCCATCAATTACCTACACTAGGGTTGAGCCACAACCCTAGCTTATGGATATAGATACTCATAATTAAAGAAGAAAAGTAAGAAATAGATGAAGAACAACTCATATTAACTAATTAATAATATAAACAATAAGATTCAATGTTGAAATGTAGATAAAATTGCCCAAAATAGCTAAAAGTATCAAACCCACAAGCATAGCTCTTTTCTAAAACTATCTGATGACCTAAAAATGGGAAAAAAGCTATTTATACTAAGCTAAAAAATTTGGACAAAAATACCCCTGTGGGGCTAGTGCGTACCGCACAAAATGGTGTGCGGCCGCACTAAAGCTCTAAACTTGAAAATTCAATGTCTATGAACTCTGGAAATGTGGACCGCACATAATGTAGTGCAGCCGTGGAGGCTTCTATGCGGTCTGCATGAAATGGAGCGCGGACCGCATTGGCTTGAAACTTGGAATTGGTAGCTCTCTGATCTTTCTCACTACGGACCGCACTAAATCGAGTGCGGCCGCGTTGATCCCAGTGCGGATCGCACAAAACCTAGTGCGGCTGCATTGCTTGTTTGCCTGAATGTCATGCTCTTTGAACCTCACTCATGCGGACCGCACAGAATGGTGTGCGGCCGCATTGAGCCTATTTTGCCTGAGCTTTGTCTTGTCTTGGTACTTGTGCAAGTTTCACTATTTTTTGAGCTGATCTTTGACATCTTGTCACTTTGTTGATCAAAACCTGCAATCAAGCATAACTTGTGAGCCTTGGATTATTTTGTACATATTTCTAATCAAAACTTAAGCAAGAAGGAGTATAAAATGTAGAAAAATCCCTAGTTATCGATAGCCTGCCAAACCCAAGAAACTTCGGATCTCTGTAGTTGATGCGGGTCTAGGCCAGTTCTTGACTGCCTCTATCTTCTTCGGATCCACCTGAATACCCTCGCTGAAACTATGTGACCCAAGAATGCAACTGAACTCAACAAGAACTCACACTTCAAAAACTTAGCATACAACTGACTATCTCTCAAAGTCTGAAGAACCACTCTCAGATGCTGCTCATGCTCCTCCAGGCTGCGGGAATAGATATCATCAATGAAGACTATCATGAACGAATCCAAGTAAGGCTTGAACACTCGGTTCATCAAATCCATAAAAGCTGCTGGGGCATTTGTCAACCCGAATGACATCACCAAGAACTCATAATGCCCATACCGAGTGCAGAAAGTTGTCTTAGGGACATCGATGCCCTAACCCTCAGCTGATGGTAGCCAAATCTCAAGTCAATCTTCGAAAATACCTTGGCACCCTGAAGCTGATCAAACAAATCATCAATCCTCGATAATGGATACTTATTCTTGATTGTAACCTTGTTCAACTGCCGGTAATCTATACACATCCTCATCGATCCATCCTTCTTCTTAACAAACAACATCGGCGCAACCCAAGGTGAGACACTAAGCCTAATGAAGCCTTTATCAAGAAAGTCTTGCAACTGCTCCTTCAATTCTTTCAACTCAGGCGGGGCCATACGATATGACATAATAGAAATGGGCTGAGTGCCGGAGCCAAATCAATGCAGAAATAAATATCCCTATCGGGTGGCTTACCCGGCAGGTCTGAAGGAAATACCTCAGGAAACTCACGAACTACAGGCACATAATGCATAGAAGGAACCTCAGCACTAGAATCACGAAAATATGCCAAATAGGCCAAACATCCCTTCTCGACCATATGTCGAGCCTTCATATATGAGATAACACTACCGGTAGAATGATCAGGAGTCCCTCTCCACTCTAAACGAGGTAAACCCGGCAAGGCTAAAGTCACAGTCTTGGCATGACAGTCCAAGATAGCGTGGTAAGGTGATAACCAGTCCATCCCCAATATGACATCAAAATCAACCATGTCCAAAAGTAACAAATCTACTCGAGTCTCAAGACCCCCAATCACAACTATACAAGAACGATGGACACGATCTACCACAATAGAATCACTTACCGATGTAGACACATATACAAGAGCACTCAAAGAATCACTAGGCATGACCAAATACAATGCAAAATAAGAGGACACATAGGAGTATGTAGACCCTGGATCAAATAGAACTGAAGTATCTCTAGTACAAACCAAAATAGTACCTGTGATAACTGTATCGGAAGTCTCAGCCTCAGGCCTAGCTGGAAGAGCATAACATCGGGGTTAGGCCCACCACTCTGAACTACATCTCTAGGATGACCTCCTACTGGCTGGCCTCCACCTCTAGCGTCCTGAGCTCCACCTCTAATACCTCTACCTCCACCTCTAGAACCCCTACCTCCACCTCTACTAGCTGAGTGGGCAGTGGAACACTCGGTGCCTAAACCATGGCACGGGAACTCTGATGCTGAGAACTGCTCGATGCTCGAGGGCAAAATCTAGCAATATGTATCGTGTCGCCACAAGTAAAACAAGCCCTCAGCTACTGGGAATGATGACCCTAAAAACTCTGGAAAGGAGGTGCACTGATAGGAGCTGGCGATACACTATAGGACTGCTGATCAGAATACTGCATGTGCGAACCACGGCCACCTGGGGCACCGTGAGAAGCCTGAAGTGCTGAATGAGACGGCCTGGGAGGATGGCCCCTACCAAAAGAATCCCTACCTCCAAACGAGGCACCATTGAACCTACCAGAATGACGAGGTCTCTTGTCAGACCCCTGACCACCCCCTGTGCTAGAACCATCTCAACTCTCCTGGCCATATTAGCCGCATCCTGAAAAGAAATCTTGCTCCCCGTCTCCTTATCCATCTGCAATCGAATAGGCTGAATGAGTCCCTAAATGAATCTCCTCTTTATCTCTCTCTTAGTGGGAAGTATAAGAAGAGCATGATGGGCCAAATCAATAAACATGGTCTTGTACTGAGTAACGGTCATAGAACCTTGCTGGAGACACTCAAACTGCCTCCGATAGTTCTCCCTCTGAGTGATAGGAAGAAACTTCTCCAGAAATAGCTAAAAAACTGATCCCAAGTCAAAGTTGGTGACCCAACTAGTCTATCCAAACAATAATCTCTCCACCAAGTCTTGGCGGATCTAGATAAGCAAAAAGCAGCAAAGTCAACCCCATTGGTCTCCACTATCCCCATGTTCCTGAGAACCTCATGACAGCTGTCTAACTAATCATGGGGATCCTCAGAAGATGCACCGCTAAAAGTGGTAGTGAAGAGCTTGGTGAACCTGTCCAATCTCCACAAGGCATCAGCAAACATAGTTGCTCCATCACCGGTCTGAGCTACCACACCCGGCTGAACTGCTCTAACTGGCTGAGCTGTTAGAGTCTGAAACTTGGGAGCCATCTGCTCCGGAGTGCGTGTAGTGGGAGTCTGTGCTCCTCCCCCGGCCTGAGAGACGGATGGTGCTATAGGAAGTAAGCCTGCCCGGTAACACTCTCCAAAAGGACCACTAGATGGACCAGAGCATCCTGGAGTATTGGGGTAGCAATGAACTCCTCTGGGACCTGAGCTGGGCCCACCAGAACTGCCTGGGTAAGAACCTCATCATCAAACTCAACCTGAGGCTCTGCTGCTGGTGCTGCTGCTTTAGGCTGAGCTCTGCCCCTGCCTCAGCCTCTAGCACGGCCTCGGCCCCGCCCTCTGCCCCTCGTGGGAGCTGCTGTTGGGGGTTCGGGCTGCTAATCAGAGGATGAGGAAGCGCGTGTTCTCGCCATCTGCGAAAGAACAGAGTAGAAATTCAATTAACATTGAGAAACCAAACTGCACGATAGAGATGAATAGAAGTAAAATTGTTCCTAACTCTGCAGCCTCTAGGGGGGATAAATACAGATGTCTCTGTACCGATCCCTCAGACTCAACTAAGCTTGTCTGTGAATTGTGAGACCAAAGCAACCTAGAGCTCTGATACCAACTTGTCACGACCCGGATTTCCCACCCTCGGGAGTCGTGATAGCGCCTACTAGTGAAAGCTAGGCAAGCCGATCATTTCAAATACTTACCTTTTTCCATTTTTAATCCTTTAATAGTTATGAACTAACATTATATAAACAACAGAATTAAATAAGCGAAAGAACGAAATATAACAATTTAAATAAAAATTTTGATACGGATCCATAACAAAACTACCCAGAACTAGTGTCACAATTTCATAGACTGTCTAGGAATACTACAAATAAGGGTCCGAAAGATAAATATAACGCTGTCTATGGAATACATGAAAGAAATAGAATGGAAAGATAGAAGGAGACGCCAGGGCCTGCAGACGCATGCAGGACTACCTCAGATCACCTGAATGGACTGAAGGTAGCCACCTCACTGCGGTCCAAAAGCTGCAGCACCGGGATCTGCACACAGTGTAGAGTGTAGTATCAGCATAACAGACCCCATGTGTTGGTAAGTTCCTAGCCTAACCTCGGTGAAGTAGTGATGAGGCTAGGACCAGACTACCAAATAAACTTGTGTAGTTAAGTCATATACAACGGAAAAATAAAAGCAGATATTTACAGTTAAAGATGGGAGGGGGAAAGCATGCTGCGGGGAGTATCAGATAACAACAGAATGCCAATATAGGAATGTAAAGAAAAACCATAATTCAATTCCCAACAAGAATAAGGAAAACAAACACAACATTCACTTCCATTTCTTTCTCGTTGCGGTGTGCAACCCGATCCCAAATCATGTAATACCATTTTGGCATGCAACCCGATCCCATTTCATATAATACCGTTGTGGCGTGCAACTCGATCCCATTTCACATAATACCGTTGCGGCGTGCAACCCAATCAGATTTCATATAATACCGTTGCGGCGTACAACCCGATCTCATTTCACCAAATATCGTTGCGGCGTGTGATAACTAGGGATTATAATGCATTTTACAGTCCTTCTTACTTGAGTTTTGATTAAAAATGTGTACAAAATAATCCCAAAGACTTACATGTTGTACTTTTTTGCAGGGTTTGGTCAACAAGGTGACAATTCATCAAAACCAACTCAAAAAGGAGTAAAACATGCACAAGTACCAAGAACAAGTCCAAGGAAAAGGCAACAGGTCCAATGCGGCCGCACTCCATTCTGTGCGGTCTGTAGTGAGGAAGTTCAGAGAGGTGATCATTTCAGACACTCAAGCAATTCGACCGCAAAGTAGTTTGTGCGGACCGCATTGGCTTCATCGCGGCCGCACTCGATATTGTGCGGTCTGTAAAGCTGGAGTTCAGAGAGTTTCCAATTTGGGGAATTATTGTCAGTGCGGTCTGCGGTCCTTTTTGTGCGGACCGCAATAGAAGCCACCACGGCCGCGGTGCATTTTGTGTGGCCCACAGTGGCCAAGTTCAGAGAGCAGAGTTTAAAGCCAAGATGCCTCAGTGCGGCCGCACTCGATTTTGTGCGGGCCGCACTCGATTTTGTGCGGACCGCACTACCCCCGCATGGGTATTTTTGTCCAGAAAATTTGGCCTAGTATAAATAGTTTTTTTTCCCATTTTTAGGTCATCAGTTGTATTTTTAACGTTGGGATGCACTCGTGAACTATGTTCCTTTACCATTTTGAGTAATTTTACAATAGTTTTATCATTGAATCTTCAAGGTTTAGCTTGTAATTAAATATTATGGGTTTTTCTTCATCAATTTCTTTATTTTTCTTCTATTATCATGAGTAGCTAAACCCATTACCTAGGGTTATGGCTCAACCCTAGTGTAGGTATATGATGGGTCTTGTATTTTAAGGCTTGAATGTCTATGGGTGTTTGATATTTGGACTAATTTATGGTTTCAATGTTGAATTAGTGGTTGCAAACACAAATTTGTGCCTATTTGACTTGGGTTCTTCTTAAGAAAGAGAACTTGAGTCTAGGAATATTAGTCCAACAAGGAATTTGGGTGTATTCAAGAGATTGATAGCCCCAATTAAAGGGTTAAACCTAGAGATAGTAATACCCGACTTGAACCTAAATTACTTGCACAAATTATCATACCCAATTGGTCTTGAGAAAGTCAATTAGGGAAAAATCACTCAAACTATCGAGAGGTATAGAGTGAGAAGTTCAGTGCATTGGTTATATCGTAATCCCCAACATGACAATCTAGCCTTAGACTTGAGAATCCGTCAAGTATCCACCTAGGAGATAGTCACTTCCCTAGTGCCTTTTAAGTATTTAGACAACCTTCAAGTATTTCACTCTTAGCTTAATTTAGCATCTTATAACATAATATTAGAAGTAATCAAATGACCAAATATGATTAGAAGTGCAATTAAGAGCAATTACGCATCTCCAATTTAGATAGAAACTCAATTCCATTTCTAGCTCCCTATGGAAATCGATCCTGACCTTCTCGAGTAAAAGCTGCTTCGACCACTCTCACTACTTTATAGTGGTTCAAGGTTGGCCTCGATCACTTTTTGGCGTTGTTGCCAGGGAGCTAACGATTTTGGCTATCTATCTAAATAGTTTTGTGTATTGTTCTTCTTTCCTTATGTGTTACTAACTTGTGTGTGTCACAACTTCAGGTACAAAATGGCAGCAAACCACCCACCTCTTGGAGATCTTCTGTCGGGGGAAGAGGTAGATGACAATGTTGATGATGAGGTTCCTATTGTACCTCAAGGACAAAGGAGAGGCCTCCAGGCCAATGATAATATTCCAGACCCTCCCCCGCCACCTCCAAGAGTGGATCCTCGAGTGTTTCCCAACCAAGGATATGCAAGTACAATTGTCCCACCCAGGATCCGAGCGAGCAGTTTCAAATTACCAATGTGATACTAACATTGCTGGAGCAGCGTGGGTATTTCAGGGGCGCTGCCAATCAGAATGCTTACAAACATCTCAAGGGTTTCGTGGATACCTGTTGGGGGAGAAAGCAAACTAATGTGTCCGAGGATGCACTTCAGTTAAGGTTATTCCCTTTCACACTTAGAGGGAAGACATTGGATTGGCTTGAGCGACTTCCCAACCATTCCATCACTACTTGGGATGAGTTGGCGGATAAGTTCATTGCAAAGTATTTCTTACCGGGGCATATGACTGCATTGAGAGATGAGATATTAGAATTCAAGCAGGAGCCCATTGAACCACTACATGAGATTTGGGAGCGATATAGAACCATGGTAAAGGAATGTCCCTCCCCGAGAATTTTCATATTTTTAGCGTAAATATTTAATTTAGGCCTAATATAGCTATTTCAACTATTTTTGACTTCTTTACTTTATTTTCGTCACAAAAATGAAAAATTACAAAAAAAAGGATATTTAAATTTTAGTTCATGTATTTCTCATAAACTCTAAAAATACAAAAATAGTACTTTATATTTTTATCTCTATATAAAAACGAAAATTACAAAAAATAATTTCATTAATATTTTGTAGTCTTTTTAATACTTAAAAATACAAAAATAGTACTTTATATTTTTATCTCTATATAAAAACGAAAATTACAAAAAAAAATAGTTTCATTAATGTTTTGTAGTCATTTTAATCTTGAAAAATATCCAAAAATAGTTTTGTTTTAATTATCACTCTCAGTTTAATAGTTATTTTGTTTACGTAGGACTAATTAAATAGGATCGTGTTTTTATTCTCGGTTGCGGGGAAAGAATAACATTTGGATTCAAAAGATCCATTCTTAGGCCTAATTTTCGGACCTAGCCCAAAATATTTTCAGTCGAGACACACATGAAAACACACGCCAACACATGGCAACACATGCTAACACATGCCAACACATGCTAGCACATGAACACACACACTCTCTACACTTTACAACTCACACTCCACAAACACACAAAAAACAACACACAAAAGGGATGAAAAGCAAAAAAAAGTGGAAGCCATGTCTCCATTTTCGGCCTCCCCAAAAAGAGCCATAAAATCACCTCAAATACATCACCAAAAGAGAAAAAAAGAGGATAGAAAGTTAGCCTCTAGAGCTAAAAAGGGGGCGGTATACACTCTGTATACACTGGATATACTATAAATATACATAGGATATACACAATATACATTCTGCATACATGAAATATACAGCGGCAGAAAGATCTAAAAATGGCGTAGACCCCCTCATTCTTGAGAATTCTCTGCCACACAAACACTCATAAATATGGAGAACAATCTCACACCGTAAGACTGGAGAGTTATATCCATTTTTCACTTTGATTATATTTTACTTCAAGAGGAAGAAAAATTGAAACAAAACCGGAGTTGCAATGAGATGCTCTTGTTTGGCCAAGAGGTTCCGATCCCGTTCGTAGTCCGATCCGCAATTCCGAGTATATTGCTCGTTGTTTCTGTTGTTGCTGTTTCATGGATTTTCCATTCAGTTTCTCATTTCTGTTGCTTACGTGTACCTCCGAACAAAGGCTAAATATAAAGAAAGCTTCTTTTAAGGTCGGTTTCTTCCTTATCCTTTATGTTATTGTTTTAATTATTTGTGAAGATTTGGTTTATACTTTCATGGAATATATCATGTTTACTTTGCTTTTTTCTTGTTATTTGGGTTTAATTGCTCGTGTTTGCAATGTCCTCATAGATTGATATTGAATTACTTTTGAGTAATGTTGTTAGAATGATTTTGTTGTTGGGTATTTCTTGTTTGGGATTGATAACAAAGTTGACTGTGATTAAAGCTTTGATGACATAGGCCATGAGGGAATAATCTGATTTGAGGCCTGATTTAAAGATTGCAATATATAGTTTAACATGGTACAATCCGACTCATTTATCAATTAGGATATTGCTTTTATTATTAGAGACAAGAGGTAGAGTAGAAATCGTAGTCACTTTAGGATCGACCTTTAATAAAATAAGCCGAGCCTCGCCAAATAAAATGTATAAATTGCGGGGCCCTCAATAGATGGTTATTTTAAATGCTTAGATTTCGGGACATGCCGTTTAGCGAATTTTGCGGCCTTCCCAGAATAATAACGCGTTAGTATCTTTAGGCGCGTATTTAATAATGTTATCTCCCTAAACTCGGGTGCACATTTATGTGACCCAAATCCAAATCTTAACGGAGTCGAAATGTGTCAACAACCACGGGTGCATTGATTGCGACGTAGTTCGAGACGCGTTTTCACGACGTTGCAATTCCTTTAAAAAATATTAATAAAGCGGTAAATAATTAAAATTGCACTATAGTTTTGAACATGTATTAAAATCAGATATTTAGCCATTATAACAATTTAAGCGACCGTGCTAGAACCACGGGATCCGGGGGTGCCTAACACCTTCCCTCGGGTCAACAGAATTCCTTACTTAGAATTTCTGGTTCGCAGACTTCATTTGGAAAGTCGAATATTTTTCTCGAATTGGGATTCAAGATAAACCGGTGACTTGTTACACCAAAAGCCAAACCTATCCCAAGTGGCGACTCTGAAATAAATAAACAAATCCCATTTCGAATATTGTCACTTAAATTGGAAAAACTCCCTTGTGCGTTTATCCCTCGGGGTGGGCGCGCCAAAAGGAGGTGTGACAGCTCTGGCGACTCTACTGGGGACAAGAACCTAGAACGTTTTGTTCAGGGTTCAGAATTCGAGCTTATATTAATTGTTATATCTAGCTTTGTTTATTATCTGATTTTATTACATGTTTGGGCTTAATGTGCTAAATATTGCTTTTACCGCTTTGATATTATCTGAACTGTATATATAAACTGCTATGAAAATCCCTCTCTCCTCTCTCTTGAGGAGTGCACGCTGGTTGTGACTTCTTTCTGTTAGTGTCCTATCCCAAAATAGAACTAGGATTCGGAGGAGTTGCAAAACCGGATGATATTTTGGTTACCGGTACGCAGTTCCCATCCTCGGCTCGAGTTGTCCGCTCGGGTAAGCCAGGTCTAGAACAAACACCCAGGATAAACCTAGTATAACAAAACTTCATGCCGGATCCCTAGTAGGAACGCTTATTTGCATCATGTGCAATTGACTTAGGGGACTCAACACAGGGGTTGGGTCCGTCTAGGACAAGCAACCTAAAATGAAAAGACCATCCTGCTGCATCCTGTGTGTCTTATGCATTTATTTGCCGCAGACTTGCATGCTGACCGGTTTCTGAAAAAAAAAAAGAGAAATAGCGGTTAGGTAGTTAATTGTTTATTTTTGAAAAACCCAATGCCCAAATACTGTCGAAACTCTGAGAAAATGAAAAAAAATATTTTATTAGTTTGTTTTACTAAAAGCAAAGGAAAAATAGAAAAAAAAAGAGTCGTTGTTCTGTCTTGTTTTCAAAAATAGAAAAGGAAAATAGTTTGTCTTGCCATGAAAAATGAAAATGAAAAAGAGTCTTATTCTTAAAATAGTTTTTTTTTATTTGTTTATGAAAATGCCAAAATGAAAATGAAAAATGTCGTGCTTTGAAAGTGGTTTTGTTATTTGCTGCCAAAAATGAAAATAAAAAAAAAGTCCTGTTTTAAAATAGTTCAGTTAATTTGCCCGAACTACGCATGGTTTGATTCTCACAGGGCGTGAGATACGTAGGCAACCCTTATCGGGTCCAACCTCCCCTTTTGCTAAAATAGCCAAAAAATATGTCAAATTTTAATTTCATCATAAAGAAGTCGGGTGACGCTGTTTTGTCAAAACATAGCCGAATGTTCCCGAAAGGGACGCCGGAAGGCTGACTTTGCATAAACAACCACCTTTGGGTCATTTTTTTAGATTTGGTCCAGTTGACCCACACAGCCTTAAAAATCTTCGTTCCCGAGGCGCTGAAAGGCCGTGTTTGCAATATTGAGTTTTCTATTTTGAAAAACAAGAAAATGTCATAAATATGTCGGGTGACGTTGTTTTGTCAAAACATAGCCGAATGTTCCCGAAAGGGACGCCAGAAGGCTGACTTTGCATAAACAGCCACCTTTGGGTCATTTTTTTAGATTTTGACTGATTGACCTACACAACCTTAAAATCTTCGTCCCCGAGGCACTGAAAGGCCGTGTTTGCAAAACTAGGTCTTTTATTTTAATTTAAAAGAAAAAAAATAAGAAGAAAAATTGTCAGTGGGCAAGTGAATGCCGCTTGGATGTGTTGGTCAAAATAAGCCGAGCCAGCTTCGGCAATGTATTAAACCATTCTTGCCGAGATAGCCTTAGAATATCTTTCAGTTGTTGAAAGGCTATTTTCGTAAAAGAACGGACAAGTTTGTAAAAGTGTCATAAAACAGATCCTCCCCGGTCTGAAAATTCATGAAAAATTGGGCAGGGATCACGTCTGCAAAAAACAGTCATTTGGCTGAAAGTGGCAAATGGGGGAAGGAATCTGTCAGTCTGTTTTTTAATTTCTTTTCATTAGAGTATGTGGGTTGTTTAATGTTCAAGTTTGTATCTCGTCTTTCACCAGAGTCTGTTATTTCGGTCTAAGTTTGTGAGTTTTTTTAAAATCATTGTAATCAAAGTGTGTTTTACTGTGAAAAATTGAAAGTTCCAAAATATGTTTTATTTTTTTTTTTACCTTGCATTGGTCAGAACTACGCAAGGTCTGATTCATGCGGAGTCATGATACGTAGGCAATCTCCATAAGATTCGACCATCACTAAAAGAAAAGAGGGGCATTGTGAATAAAAGAAAGGAAAAAATGACATAAAAAGAAAGAGTAAGCCGGGATGATGCATGCAGTCGAAGCAAAAACATGTTAGAAATGGTTAAACTGCCTAGGAACATTGCATTCCCCAATGTGAAATTGCAATATGTGTTAAACGCTAACGCTAACAAGTTTTGTTGTTTATACCAGAAAAAGAGATTTCAAAACAGTTAGCTCGTTAGAACGTTCTGGCAGATTACCATTACCACACAAGATCAAAAGGGCCCATTCCGGAAAGTATGTCTGATTCAGACAAAAATATTGAGGAGGAAAAGACGAGGATGCAAATGATGAAGGAGGAAGTAGACAGTTTGAGACAAGAGATAGCTAGGATGCACCTAGCCTGGGCTAAGGGACAAACACCACCAATACTTCCCCCTACTCCTACCCTTTCACCAACTTGGACTCCGGAACACCCTTCCACTGGTCCATCAACGAGCTTCCCCATTGCCCAATACTATCGAGGGGAAACTTCCTATAATCCCCAAGCTTCACCACCCAAACAAAACCCTCATCCACCAGTTGTTCCTATTTTCGTGGCACCTCCACCCGCCACATTGCAAAAATCATCCGATGAACCAGTGTTTCAGGTTCACGACAATCAATACTATCCTCCTGAACTCACCTTCAAAGCACCCGAGCCATACACTTACACCTCTCACCTTCAGCTCTCGACAGAAACTGAGAGGCCAACCAAGAATCCGGAGCAGGACGAAGTGCTTCGTAAAGTGAAAAGCCTGGAGCAATCCTTCAGGAATATGCAAGGATTGGGCAGCCAAGTTAGTGTGTCTTATAAAGACCTGTGTCCCTTCCCCGATGTTCAATTGCCGGCAGGTTTTAAGATGCCAAAATTTGATCTATATGAGGGACATGGTGATCCTATGGAGCATCTACGAGGTTTCTGTAGTAAGACGAAAGGGGCAGGTGGAAAGGATGAGTTGTTGATAGCCTATTTCGGTCAAAGTTTGAGTGGGCCCGCATTAGAGTGGTACACGAGGCAGGATCCTAGCAGGTGGTACACCTGGGACGATCTAGCACAAGCGTTTGTAGGTCATTTCCAGTATAACCTTGAGATCGTCCCTGACCGTCTCTCACTATTAAAACTTGAGAAAAAACCTGGAGAGAGCTTCAGGGAATTCGGATTCTGTTGGAGAGAACAAGCAGCAAGAGTCGATCCGCCAATGAGGGAAGGTGAAATGGTGGACTACTTCTTACAAACTTTGGAGCCAACTTACTTTGGTCACCTGGTGACATCAGTTGGTAAATCTTTCAATGAAGTAGTAAAAATGGGTGGCATGGTTGAAGAGGGACTCAGGTCCAACAAGATAATGAGTTATTCGGCAATCAAGGCCACAACTCAGGCTATCCAAAGCGGCACGGGAGGTGCGCTCGGGAAAAAGAAGAGAGAGGAGGTCGTAACAGTCGAAATAGGTACTTGGTCTAAATCCAGAGGTCCTTCCCCTCACTACCAGCCCAGACCACATCACTCAAATTACCTACACATGCCATATGGCCTTCCACAACCCTACTACCTACCATCAGAGCCACTCTTTTCCGCCCATCACGCCCAAACCTGTTCTCTAGCTCCACATAATCCACTTCAGTATTAGCCTCCGAACAATGTCCGGTCACATATCCAACCATCAGGTCACTCCCTATGGCAAGCGCCAGCACCACATAATGCATTCTTGCCTTCACAACGTTTTCGATCACCCAACGACCATAGAAAACAGGGGCAGGGAGGGGAACAAAGGCAAAGAAATAGTTTCACGCCAATTGGGGAGTCCTACACAAGCTTGTTTGAAAAGTTAAAGCATTCTGGCCTGATTGAGCCACTCCTCGGCTATACTCCAGACCCATATGCAAAAAGCTTTGATCCTACTGTACGATGCATGTACCACTCTAATGTCCAAGGGCATAACATTGAAGATTGTCGTTCTTTGAAAAGGGAAATAGAAAGAATGATTCAAGAAGGGGTAATTGTGATCAATGACAATGACAAGGAGCATGTGAATCCTCTTGGAAATTTGCGGACTGAAGTTAATGATATTGAAGTTGTTAATGGTTTTGGCAATGTTGATGGGGAACCCAGTGGTTGAGATGTCGAGCTTGGCAATTGGAAAGACGTTCCTTTCTTGGTTGGTCAGAGAGGAGTTTTGGTGGTTCATTTTGTTATCATTTCTGTTGTCCTGGTTATTTGCAGGGTTATAATCTAGATATTGTCTTGTGTCAAACCCTTTTATCCTTCCATTTTGTCATAGTGGTTTGTTTAGTGTTGCCTAGGATTTGTTTTGGGGTTTGTTCCAAGGTCGTACCCCAGTTGTTTTGCTTGTTTCGTTATACGAACCGTTTCACCGCTTGTATAATGCAAATTCCGGTCTTATGTTACTTTCAGTCATATTCTTTGTTTAATTCTTTTATCCTTTTTGTCCTTGTTCAAACGCCAATTCTAGTGACATAACATGCATGCAAAATTTGGGCCTAATCTTAAGAGTTAATTATATAGCCATTGGGGGATGATCGAAACACTTAAGGGAAATAGGAACAGCTTGAGATTCTTTGAAGCCCGAGCCACGTGAAACTGGGGCAAGCAAAACATAAAGAAAAACCATAAAATCAAGTGAGAGTATTGCCCAACGGTGTTTTAAAAAATTACAAATGAAAAGGCAAATGTATGGATATGGTTATCAAGTCCGGCACAATCAGAAGATGTGGCGAATATTTAATGGTGTTGTTTGTGCTTGGCATGTTTTAAAGATTGGAATGACGAAGGCATTTTATTCTGCTATCTAAACATTTTATCCTTCGTTAACCCTTTTTGAGCCTTATTGGTTTTCTTTCTTACCCCTCGTTCGGAATCAGTAGCAAAGACTAGAAAACACAAGCATCATAAAAAAAAGAAAAATAAAAGAAAACAACAGAAATAACAAAACGACAAAAGAGAAAGGAGAAAGAGAAAGAGAAATAAAAGAAAAGAAAATAATAAGTAAGTGAAAAGAAAAAAAAAGGAATTGTGAACTACGTTCGACCTGATTCCTCAAAGAGGATACGTAGGCGCCTCACAGCTCGGTCATAGTGTAACAAAAAATTAAAAAATCCCCAAGCAAGAAACTGGGGCAAGGGTTGCGCTTGTTGTAAACAAATATGGTTCCGAAGGTTGTAATTTTGAACCCCAAATTAATTTGTTTTTGAGACTTTAATACCCTTTCTTTCTAGCCTATCCAAAATCCCACATTACGGTCCAAAGAAAGACCTTCTTATCAGTCTTCAAAAGATTCCAAGTCAGACAAATGAGAGTCCTACCGGTGAATATAACACTCTGATCCACAGCAGAAAGGACTCTGATCCCCAACAGAAAAGAAATAAAAAGAGAGTCTTATGGGTAACACCCCAATCCCCAGCTGGAAAGTAATACAAATGAGAGAGTCTTATCGGTGAAGATCTTCACAGGCACCATAAGGCGATGAAAGCTGAGAGAAAAACCAAAATGAGAGAGGCTTGATAGTGAAAACCTTTCGGGCACTACAAGTCGAATAAGATTGAGAATCAAATGGGGAATCACCAAATGAAGATCTTGAAAGACGATTGACGGCAGAGGATAGGCCACATGTGCATGTCATGACTATTAGAGTCAGTATCTACGTTTGATAGGTTTTTATTTATAGTTTCTCTTGTTAAAGAGTCATCTTTTTCCTTTGTCTTTTATTAGGTTCCTTTTTTTATCTTTCTCCTTTCATAGAAAACTTTCTCCAGTAGAGTCTGTTTGGTCAGAACAAGTGAGATATGACTTCAAAATCTGCCATCAGCTTTCCAATTATGCAAGACCAGATCTGATTAGAACATCCAAATGGTCTAAGTCAGGAAGGAACAAGCGCGAGGCCAGTGTCAAGAAAGATATCCCCAGCAAAAGGAGATTGACAAAAGGATGGACGAGTGTCAAGAGGGATATCCCCGCCGAAATCAAAGGTTATAGACCTCAAGGCCAAGGCCCGTGGACAAATCAAGAAAGAACAACGCGGAGAGCAATGGGCATGATTTGGGAAATTCATATGAGACTAAAAGGTCGTGGAAATGCCAGTTTCCGAGCTATGCCACAAAAGAAGAGGGATATCCCCAGCAGAAAAGGTTGTTTTCAGTGACACGAATGAACAAAGAATATGGTTTATCAGCAAAACATTGCAAAATCCTCAAGGGGAATCAGCTATCATGGAAAAGATACATGGTCAGATGGAAAACAACGTTGAGAGGTTGGTGAATAAGGAATCGACAATAAGGTCGGAAGTTATCGCCCAAGTTTCAAGATAGTCAAACGACGCAAAGCAGGGCAAGTCGTTCTAAAACCAACATGAATATCATCCCCAGCAAATAATATCATCCTAAGCAAGTTTTGATAGTGTAATGGAACGCAGAGCAGGGAAGGAAAAAGGGAAAAGCCATCCCCAGTAGGAGTATCACAACCAACCACCATGTTTTAAACTAAAAAAATTTGTTTGATTTGAAACAGGTAAAGGAAATGACATTGATGACGGAAATGCATGCCACAAGGGAGATTATCAAACTGGGCAGAAAATTTTCCTTTCATTTAGAAAATTTTCTAGAAGTCAGGTACCCATTTGGGGAAGAATAAAGATAACACCAATCTCAAGGGAAGTGGTCTTTGAACCAGTGTTACCCCCAGCATAACAAGTTTTAATGAAGGAAGTTGTTCCCCAGCGGACAGAACAAAAGGATGAAACTTGTGCTCGGAAAAAGCAAAAGGCCAGTGTCATTCCCAGCAGCCTTCAGAAGAGTGAAGCACTAGTTTTGAAGGAATCAAAAGCCCCCAGCAGTGTTATCCTCGACAGCATTATCCCCAGATGATAACATTTTTATCCCCAACAATGTTGAGAGAAAATAAAAGTTTTGAAGGAAGTAGTTTTGGAAAAAAAGGGGAAGAAAGGAGATTCCCCCAGTAGTATTATCCCCCAACAGGTAAGTAAATAATTCCCCAGCAGTGTTATCTCCAGCAGTTTTGAGGGAAGACAACACAAGTTTTTAAGGAAAGCAGTTCTGTAAGAAGGTAATTCAGGAAGAAGGAAATGGTTCACGCATAGGAGACGCACTTCCTAAATTAAGATTTCATTCATAAGAGACGCACTTCCTAGTTTAAAATCATTAAAGTTTCACCCATAGGAGACGCACTTCCTAAGTTTATTTTTACCCCTAGGAGACGCACTTCCTAAGTTTATTTTTATCCATAGGAGATGCACTTCCTAAGTTTATTTTCATGCATAGGAGACACACTTCCTAAATTAAGATTTCATGCATAGGAGACGCACTCCCTAGTTTAAAATCATTAAAGTTTTACCCATAGGAAATGCACTTCCTAAGTTTATTTTTACCCCTAGGACACGCACTTCCTAAGTTTATTTTTACCCCTAGGAGACGCACTTCCTAAGTTTATTTTTACCCATAGGAGATGCACTTCCTAAAAGTTTGTTTTCATCATAGAAGACGCACTTCCTAAATCAATAGTTTAGTCATAGGAGACGCACTTCCTAGTTTTAGTCACTGAAGTTTTCACCCCCAGGAGACACACTTCTTAGTCTTGGTCATTTAAATTCACCCCTAGGAGACGCACTTCCTAGTTTGTTTCATTCAGGTTCTATTTTAGCGAACGCATTTGGTAGTCAAAGTTTTTCGGTTTTACTCGTAGGAGATGCACATCCTAGTCTAGTCTTTAGTTTACGCTTATCATTGCATCAGTAGTATCAATGGCTTACAATTTTGCTAATGACTCACAAATCTTCCTAGTGCAAACAAGTGTAGGAAATTTTGTTTGTTTTGTTTGTTTTAGTTGTAGGATCCCGCCCTGAGAGCGGAGGGTTACAACAAAAAACCCTAGCGTTCAATCCAAGTTAGAAGTAGCAGAAGCTCGCCTCAAGAATTCGAGTCGACAGAATTTAGTCACAATAAAGAAAAATATAGAAAAAAAAGAAGAAGAGAAAGGCGAGAAGTCAATCCAAAAATGCAGAAGTTGATGAAAGATGGGGTTGCTCAAGACATGGCCAAGGTCACAAGCATTGCAAGGCTGGTCCTGATCCGGAGAGCCGAAGAAAGAAGAACGAGCTGGCACCTGCAGCTAACCAGCATCAAGGTTCAAATCTAAAGTCTGCATGAAGCACCATTCAAGACTCGAGACCAAGGTTCAGAGGACTTATAGATAGGAATTTTGTAACTAGTAGTTGATAGGCTTAGTTAGTTTTTTTTTTCATTTTGATTTTGATGTAATAACAGGACCACGGACCGGAACCTCGACGGAACGGCACCTCGATCGGCTCTTCACTTCGGTACACTCCATATTCTCACTCACTTCCGAACTACACGTGGCCTGATTCCTTTATAGCCAAGGATATGTAGGTAGCTCAGATACCAGGGCTCGGTCACATTCCCTTCCTTTTCTTTAGTTTTAGTCTCTCCGAATAAGGGTCGGGTCAAAACACGTCTAGTCGTTCTTTGTCGAAAAACTCTTCGTGTTTCCAGTCAAAGAGGGGCAGCTGTAGACGTGTGATTTTTGACCCTCCCCGAGAATTTTTACATTTTTAGCGTAAATATTTAATTTCTATTTCAACTATTTTTGACTTCTTTACTTTGTTTTCGTCACAAAAATGAAAAATTACAAAAAAAAGATATATAAATTTTAGTTCATGTATTTCTCATAAACTCTAAAAATACAAAAATAGTACTTTATATTTTTATCTCTATATAAAAACGAAAATTACAAAAAATAATTTCATTAATATTTTGTAGTCTTTTTTAATCCTTAAAAATACAAAAATAGTACTTTATATTTTTATCTCTATATAAAAACGAAAATTACAAAAAAAAAATAGTTTCATTAATGTTTTGTAGTCATTTTAATCTTGAAAAATATCCAAAAATAGTTTTGTTTTAATTATCACTCTCAGTTTAATAGTTATTTTATTTACGTGAGACTAATTAAATAGGATCGTGTTTTTATTCACGGTTGCAGGGAAAGAATAACATTTGGATTCAAAAGATCCATTTTTAGGCCTAATTTTCGGACCTAACCCAAAATATTTTCAGTCGAGACACACATGAAAACACACGCTAACACATGCCAACACATGCTAACACATGCCAACACATGCCAACACATGCTAACACATGCCAACACATGCTACCACATGAACACACACACTCTCTACACTTTACAACTCACACTCCACAAACACACAAAAAATAACACACAAAAGGGATGAAAAGCAAAAAAAAGTGAAAGCCATGTCTCCATTTTCGGCCACACCAAAAAGAGCCATAAAATCACCTCAAATCCATCACCAAAAATAGAAAAAAAGAGGATAGAAAGTTAGCCTCTAGAGCTAAAAAGGGGGAGGTATACACTCTGTATACACTAGATATACAGCAAATATACATAGGATATACATGATATACATTCTGCATACAAGGAATATACAGCGGCAGAAAGAACTAAAAATGGCGTAGACCCCCTCATTCTTGAGAATTCTCTGCCACACAAACACTCATAAATATGGAGAACAATCTCACACCATAAGACTGGAGAGCTATATCCATTTTTCACTTTGATTAGATTTTACTTCAAGAGGAAGAAAAATCGAAACAAAACCGGAGTTGCAATGAGATGCTTTTGTTTGGCCAAGAGGTTCCGATCCCATTCGTAGTCCGATCCGCGATTCCGAGTATATTGCTCGTTGTTTCTGTTGTTGCTGTTTCATTGATTTTCCATTCAGTTTCTCATTTTTGTTGCTTACTTGTACCTCCGAACAAAGGCTAAATATAAAGAAAGCTTCTTTTAAGGTCGGTTTCTTCCTTATCCTTTATGTTATTGTTTTAATTATTTGTGAAGATTTGGTTTATACTTTCATGGAATATATTATGTTTACTTTGCTTTTTTCTTGTTATTTGGGTTTAATTACTCGTGTTTGCAATGTCCTCATAGATTGATATTGAATTACTTTTGAGTAATGTTGTTAGAATGATTTTGTTGTTGGGTATTTCTTGTTTGGGATTGATAACAAAGTTGACTACGATTAAAGCTTTGATGACATATGCCATGAGGGAATAATCTGATTTGAGGCCTGATTTAAAGATTGCAATATATAGTTTAACATGGTACAATCCAACTCATTTATCAATTAGGATATTGCTTTTATTATTAGAGACAAGAGGTAGAGTAGATATCGTAGTCACTTTAGGATCGGCATTTAATAAAATGAGACGAGCCTCGCCAAATAAAATGCATAAATTGCGGGGCCCTCAATAGATGGTTATTTTAAATGCTTAGATTTCGGGACATGCCGTTTAGCGAATTTTGCGGCCTTCCCAAAATAATAACGCGTTAGTATCTTTAGGCGCGTATTTAATAATGTTATCTCCCTAAACTCGGGTGCACATTTATGTGACCCAAATCCAAATCTTAACGGAGTCGAAATGTGTCAACAACCACGGGTGCATTGATTGCGACGTAGTTCGAGACGCGTTTTCACGACGTTGCAATTCCTTTAAAAAAAATAATAAAGCGGTAAATAATTAAAATTGCACTATAGTTTTGAACATGTATTAAAATCAGATATTTTAGCCATTACAACAATTTAAGCGACCGTGCTAGAACCACGGGATCCGGGGGTGCCTAACACCTTCCCTCGGGTCAACAGAATTCCTTACTTAGAATTTCTGGTTCGTAGACTTCATTTGGAAAGTCGAATATTTTCCTCGAATTGGGATTCAAGATAAACTGGTGACTTGGGACACCAAAAGCCAAATCTATCCCAAGTGGCGACTCTGAAATAAATAAACAAATCTCATTTCGAATATTGTCACTTAAATTGGAAAAACTCTCTTGTGCGTTTATCCCTCGGGGTTGGCGCGCCAAAAGGAGGTGTGACAAGGGGCAATTTCATGAAGCTGTCACATAATGAGGCTTGTGACATTCTTGATGAGATGGCTGACACGTCTTCCGCTTGGCAAAGTAGAGCCAATGTGCCACAGGGTGACCCCGCGGTCACTCACTTGCACAAAGAGCTACATGACCATGGGCAGGCTATAACAGAGCTGACAACTACAATGAACCAGCTAGCAAAGGCACAGTTACAATAGGTTCAAAATCCGCACCAAGTAAATGCTATAGAGGGTGTCAATATGCTAGTGAACATAAGAAGACAAAGAGGTCAATAGAACCAAGGGAGTTCAGATCAATTTGATAATGATTGTGGTGGATTCCAAGATGATGGTTATGATGGGCAGAATGAAGAAGTACAATACATGAACAATTATCAAGGCCAAATGGGAAATTCTTCCAACCAACAACAATGGAGATCCCAAGGCAATTGGGGCAATCAACAACAACAAGGCAATGGTAGTTAGGGGAACAATAACCAAAATTCCAATTGGGGCAATCAGAACAATAATCAGAACAATCAGGGTAATTGGAATGGCAACAACAACGATTGGGGTGGTAACAACAATCAGGGAGTTGGAACAATGGCAATCAAAGAAGTCAAGAGCAAGGCTTTCAAAGGCCCCCAATGTACCAACAACCAAACAATTCACATCATTTTCATCCCAAGGTCCTAGTTCTTCCAACAACGAAATGAGGAGAATTGAAATGATGTTTGAACAGATGATGAAAAAGAATTTGGACTCTGATACTCAGTTGGCTTCCCACAATACTTCAATCAGAAACTTGGAGGTTCAATTAGGCCAAATCTCACAATCCTTGAATACTCGCCCTAAGGGGGCTCTACCAAGTGATACGGTAGTTAACCCGAATGGTGGGAACAATCATGTTATGGAGGTGACTACGAGAAGTGGAAGAGGCGATGATATGAATACCTCCAAGCAAAAAGCAATTTTGAGTGATGATGTTGAGTTGCAAGAAGATGAAATTCCTTTGGTGGTTGAAAATGTGGTTGATGAGAACATGAATGAAGAAGTGAGGATTGATATTCAAGATGTCAAGGTGGAGACTCAGAATGACGTGAACCCATCTAGGGAACACATAATAGACATGGTTGGAAACGGTTGTGCCTAAAACCAAGGCTCCTTTGCCAAGGCCACCTCCACCTTATCCTCAAAGGCTCGCGAAGCAGAAAAATGAGAATCAGTTTAAAAAGTTCATTGATATGATGAAGAGCTTATCCATTAATATGCCTTTGGTAAAGGCTATAGAACAAATGCTGGGCTATGCTAAATTCATGAAGGACTTGGTGACAAAGAAAAGATCCATGGATTGTGAAACTATCAAGATGACCCACCAAGTTAGTGCAATAGTGCATTCAATGGCCCCAAAGCTTGAAGATCCAAGTGCTTTCATTATTCCTTGCACCATTGGGAGTGCGGACTTTTCTAAAGCTCTATGTGATTTGGGGGCAAGTATCAACTTGATGCCCTACTCAGTTTTCAAGACTTTGGGTATTAGGCAACCAAGGCCAACTTCCATGAGATTGCAAATGGCGGATAGAACTATGAAGAGACCATTGGATATTATTGATGATGTCCTTGTCCAGGTGGACAAATTTATCTTGCCAGTTGATTTTGTGATCTTAAATTGTGAGATAGATTATGAAGTTCCAATCATATTGGGAAGACCTTTCCTTGCTACTGGGAAGGCCTTAGTTGATGTGGAAGCAGGGGAACTCACCTTCCGGGTGGGTGATGAGAAAGTGGTCTTTCATGTGTGCAAGTCAATGAAGCAGTCCAACAGTTCTGAGGTGTGCTCTTTTGTGGACCTTATCACGATGGTGATATTTGATGGTACCAGTGCAATGATCAATGTGGAGGACCCTCTAGAGGCAGTCTTGTTGAATCTTGATGTAAATGATGATGAAGGCCGAGTGGATTGTGTGAACGCTTTACATGGGATGGGCTCTTACTCTTATGAGCCTAGAAAACTATCTTTGGATCTTGAAAATAGGAAGACTCCACCAACAAAACCTTCAATTGAGGAACCTCCGGTGTTGGAGTTGAAGTCATTGCCTCCACACCTAAGGTATGAGTTCTTAGGCCCTAGTTCAACTTTGCTAGTTATTCTTTCTTCTTGTCTTACTAACATGCAGGTTTATGCCACATCGGCGGTGCTTCAAAAGCGGAAAAAGACAATTGGATGGACTTTAGCTGATATTCGGGGGATAAGCCCCGCATTCTGTATGCACAAGATTATTCTAGAAGATGATGCAAAACCCTCCTTGGAACATCAAAGGAGGTTGAACGAGGCAATGTAAGAAGTTGTGAAAAAGGAAGTGATCAAGTGGTTGGATGCCGAGGTTGTGTACCCCATCTCTGATAGCTCATGGACTTCGCTGTGCAATGTGTACCGAAGAAGGGTGGCATGACTGTGGTTGCAAATTCGCAAAATGAGTTGATTCCTATCAAAACCATCACCGGTTGGAGGATATGCATGGACTACCACAAGTTGAATAAAGTGACCCGCAAGGATCACTTTCCACTGCCTTTTCTTGATCAGATGTTATATCGACTTGTTGGGCGTGCCTTCTACTATTTCTTGGATGGGTATTCTGGTTACAACCAAATCTTGATTGCTATGGAAGATCAGGAGAAGACCACATTCACTTATCCATATGACACCTTTGCCTTTTCTCGGATGCCTTTTGGGTTGTGTAATGCACCGGCTACATTTCAGCGGTGTATGATGGCCATTTTCACTGATATGGTGTAAGATATCTTGGATGTGTTAATGGACGACTTTATTATTGTGGGTGATTCATTTGAGGAATGTTTGAAAAAATCTTGATAGAGTGTTGGCCCATTGTAATGAAACCAATCTTGCTCTTAATTGGGAAAAATGCCACTTCATGGTAGAAGAGGGCATAGTTCTTGGGCATAAAATTCAAAGCATGGTATAGAGGTGGACAAAGCAAAAATTGATGTGATTTCAAGTCTCCCTCCCCCTACCTCTATCAAGGGAGTTAGAAGTTTTCTTGGGCATGCGGGGTTCTACCGGAGATTTATCAAAGACTTTTCAAAGGTAGTGAATCCCTTATGCAAGTTATTGGAAAAAGATGTCAAGTTCGTGTTCGATGAGAGATGTATGCAAGCCTTTAAACTTCTCAAGCACAAGTTGACCACCACCCCTATTATTACCGCACCCAATTGGAGCTTGCCTTTTGATCTCATGTGTGATGCGAGCGATGTGGCGGTTGGGGCGGTTTTGGGTCAAAGAGTGAACAAAATGTTTCATCCGGTGTACCATGCGAGCAAGACAATGAATGATGCTCAAGTGAACTACACGGTGACTGAGAAAGAGCTTTTGGCTATTTTGTTCGTAATGGAGAAATTTCGGCCATATCTTATGGGTGCGAAGGTCATAGTCCATACCGATCATGCCGCAGTCCGGTACTTGATGACGAAGAAGGATTCCAAAGCTAGACTGATGCGATGGGTCTTGTTACTTCAAGAGTTTGATTTGGACATTGTGGACCGGAAGGGTAGTGAAAACCAAGTGGCGAACCACTTGTCCCGCTTGGAGGAGGAGGGGAGGCCTCGTGATAGCCTAGAGATCAATGATTCATTTCCCGACGAACAACTCCTTTCAATGTCGGTGAATGGTATGCCATAGTTTGCGGACGTTGCTAATTTCCTTGTGACTGGTATAATCCCGTGCGAGCTCTCTTCTAACCAAAGGAAGAAGCTCAAACGGGATAGTTTGGATTTCTATTAGGATGAACCGTACTTGTTCAAGATTTGCACGGATGGTGTGATCTGAAGGTGTGTCTCGGAGGAGGAGCAATTGAGTATCTTAGAGGCTTGTCATTCTTCTCCCTACGGTGGACATCATGGTGGGGCGAGAACGGCTTCAAAAGTTCTTAGTTGTGGGATTTATTGGCCAACTTTGTACAAAGATGCAAGTGAACTTGTGAAGAGGTCTGACGAATGTCAAAGAGGGGGTGGAATTTCGAAGAAAGATGAGATGCCTCTCAATACCATTCTTGAAGTTGATATTTTTGATGTATAGGGCATTGATTTTATGGGCCCCTTTGTGTGATCGTATGGGAACATATACATTCTTATGGCGGTTGACTATGTTTCAAAGTGGGTTAAAGTCGTGGCTTTACCCAACAATGAGGCCCGGAGTGTTGTTGTATTTCTCAAGAAGATCATTTTTACAAGGTTTGGCACTCCTCGTGCAATCATAAGTGACGGGGGACTCATTTTTGCAATAGAGCTTTTGACACTTTGCTTGCAATGTATGGTGTCAATCACAAAGTTTCTACTCCTTATCATCCTCAAGCGAGTGTCCAAGTTGAAGTCTCAAATAGGGAAATCAAGAGTATATTGTCAAAGACGGTCAATGCAAATAGGACCAATTGGTCAAAGAAGTTGGATGATGCTCTTTGGGCTTATACGACTACTTACAAGACTCCAATTGGTATGTCTCCGTATCGGTTGGAGTTTGGGAAAGCTTGTCATCTACCGGTTGAGTTAGAGCACAAGGCCATGTAGGCTTTAAGGAAGCTGAATCTTGAATGGGATGTGGCAGCAAATCTTTGTATGGAGCAGCTTAATGAACTTGATGAATTCTGATTCCATGCCTACTCTAGTTCGTCCTTATACAAGGACAAGATAAAGTACATTCATGATAAATATGCTCGTGGCAAGGAGTTCAAAGTGGGTGATTTGGTTCTCTTGTTCAATTCTCGGTTACGTCTGTTTCCGGGAAAGCTTAAGTCAAAATGGAGCAGACCTTTTGAAGTGGTGTTTGTGACTTCGTTTGGTGCACTTGACTTGAAGAACAAAAATGGGGAGGTTTTTAGAGTTAATGGGCACAGGGTCAAGCACTACCTAGGCAAGATTGATAACAACCACGTGGTGGCATTTCTTCATCTAAAGTGATTTGATGGTAACATGCGTTGTGCCGCGACGTTAAATCAAGCGTTTCTTGGGAGGCAACCCATGTGCCTTTCTTTTTGTTTTTCTTTGATTCTCTTTGTAGTGTAGGATTTATTTTTGGAATGACTGGTTGTGAGATGTTGTAGGATTGTTTTGATGCAGTGCAGGACAAAATTTGGAAAAATGATCATTCTCTGAAGTTTGCAATGTGGACCACACTTCATTTTGTGCGGTCGCAAAGGCCTTTGTGTGGGAGCAAGAATTCACTACGGACCGCAGAGTGATTTGTCAAAAGTAAGGAGTCTCTGAAGTTTTCCACCGCGGCCGCATTGTATTTTTTGCAGTCCGCGGTGGATCACTGCGGCCACATTGCATTTCTTGCGGTCTGCAGTAGCTATCCTCCCAGTGCTTCATGTTTCTGAGCACCGCGGACCGCGGTGCTATTTTATGCGGTCCGCGGTGGGTAGGTGAGATGGGCCCCAGGTCCTTTTTCTTTAAATAGGACCTGAGGCCCTCATTTCAAACTTTTCAACCTTTTTACTCTCAGAGCTTAAAAATTACTGTTCATCCCTCTAATTGCACTAATTCAACACTAAGTCTCGATTAATCATCTGTATATCTCACTTCTGGTAACTTTAATTCCTTCTTAGTTGTTCAATTTTGTCATTTTCTTTTAACTTTTATTTTTCTTGGTTGTTCTTCCTTTTCTTCCCATTTTTCTGTCAATTTTGTAGCATAGGTTAGTTTATTCCTGCTTTAATAAGGACTAATTAGTTAAAACACTGATTCAACACCTAGGGAATCAATAATAGGTGAAAATTTAGACTAAAAATGTGAAAAACTTGAACCTTAGGTTGGTATTGCTGCTGGGTACTCACCACGGACAGCGGTGGATTTTGTGCGGTCCGCGATGCTTCTATGTGATCCACAGTGCTATTTTGTGCGGACTGCGATGGTAAATGTTCTGAAAGCTGACATTTGAGGACTGCGACCACAATGGATTTTATGCGGTCTGCGGTGCCTCAATGCAAACCACAATACATTTTATGCGGTTCGCAGTGCATAGATTCAGAGAGTGGGTAGTCTGAACCCCACCTCAGTGCGGACCACAATGCATTTTTACGGCCGCGGTAGCTTCTTTGCGGCCGCACTTCATTTTGTGCGGTTCGCGGTCTGCAACTTCTGAATGCTTGAAAATGTCTCTAAAATGTTTCACTGACTCTGCTGATACTAACAAAGTTCAACTGTATTCTCTTTGTATATCATGGTGAAATCACGAGGCAAAGGTGATAAACAATCAAGGAGAGGAGAGTCCTCCCGGGGTAGAGGAAAGGGCATGATCAAATTGACCCTATAAGACCGGAAAAACATCAAAAACACCAGAAGGCTCATAAAGGCTGCTGATAGAGCTATTGACCAATCCGGGAGTGAATATGAGCTTTCCCGGGAGGCATCGTCAAACTCCGTGCCAGAGTATGTTCCTAACTGGCCAGAGAGGAACAGGTTGAGGGATACACCTCCAGTCTCTCCTACTACCCAAGCATCAGTGCGCATATCTTCTGAGTCATCTGAGGGCTCAGCTGTAGGCAGTGGCAATGAATAATCCACCTCACTTACAACTTCACTATCCGAGGAGGGGACCGTAGAAGAAGAAGGAGAAGAATTCGGAGGGGGTGAGCCCCAAGTAGGAGGGGTAGAGAGAACCAGAAACCCGGAGGCCTGGCATGACAGGTTCGTGAGTGAAGTGGCCTACCATAAATTCAGAGAGTGGTGGCTCGAGAGGAAACTAATACCTGAGCGAAAATTCATCACCGGGGACCTCATGCCTCACAACCCCAATATGTTGAGGCAGTTCAGAGAAAGAGCGGGATGGGATTATTTCATAGGCCATGTGGAGGATTCAAATGAGCACTTGGTGAAGGAGTTTTACACGAATGTTCCCCATATCAAAAAGGGCACCACAGTAACCAAAGTGCGGAACTTGAAGGTGAAATTTGATGGCAAAACTATAAATGACTACCTGGGCTTCTCGGAGGAGGATGATGCACTGTACTTAGAAAAGGTGGCATTAGGTGAGGCTGCTCGTCCTTGGTTGGTAGAGTATTTGGCAATCCCAAGTACCACCCCAGATTGGTTGACTGCGGGAGTGAGGTTTCTGAGGAGGACACTGAACTTTGAAGCTAAAGGGTGGGAAACATTTGTATGTAGCAGGCTAGATCCCACCACTCACGACAACTCACTTCCTATCCACTGGGCTATATTGGTGGCATCGATCATGGTGGGGTACCCGATTAACATCAGGAATGTGATGTCTCGGGTAATTACACGGGTGGTGAACGAAGGTAACAAATCATATCCTTTCCCCAACTTCCTGACCATGTACTTTGAGGACTTAGATATGGAGAAGCATAGATTTGATGTGAAAGTGAAGGCAAAGGCATCGTTCTACTGGTACAGCACTAAGGGACCCGACAACCCCAAGGACCCTAAGGGTAAAGCCACTACTTCAACTGGCCAGTCTGAAGAGCCAGTAGTAGTAGTGGCTCCTACTCAGCCTCCTTACACCACATCAGACATGGCCCCAAGACCCTCTACTTCTACAGCTCCAAAGATTCCCTCATCCACTGCTTACCCCTTGACTGCCCACCGCCTGAGCCATACCATCGCCAGCATCAACAACTAGATGCAGACAACCACTTCTAAGCTGTTTGTACTATCTACTACGGTGGCAGCCCAATCAGCACCTTTTCCGCCACAGGTCCCACAGTCAGTGGAGGACACTCTAAAGGAGATTCTGGACAACCAGAAGAAGCTTATAGATGTTGTTGATTCTCAAAAGGCATTGAAGGAGCTTGCTAGGGAGGCGAAGAAAATAAGAAAGACTCGGGCTTCAAAAGAGTCGGTGAAGGAGATAAGGGTGGAGGTAGAGAGGTTGAACGAGGATCACCTGCCTCTGGATATGTTATTGCATGACCCGGCTCCAGCAGCCCAGCTCCAGCCAGAGCAGGAGTCAGAGAGGCCACCCA
Organism: Nicotiana sylvestris; assembly: GCF_000393655.2. Taxonomy (NCBI): domain Eukaryota; kingdom Viridiplantae; phylum Streptophyta; class Magnoliopsida; order Solanales; family Solanaceae; genus Nicotiana; species Nicotiana sylvestris. Next base: position 173,670,744 of record NC_091065.1, read on the forward strand.
AGAGGAATAGGGTGGTTCCCCGTACTAATGATGTTGTCATTGAGTTGGAGGACCCACAGAGAGGATCCTCTAGCCAGCCCTAGATTCCAGTATAGGCCCAAGACTCAGTCCAGGCCCAGGTCCCAGTGGAGACACAAAGTACAGGGATCCAATCACAGGTTCCCGAGCAGACCGAGGACCTAGGGACCCGGACTCAGGACCCTATGTAGACGGAGGGCCAATAGGGAGTTTCTTTTTTTCCTCTCTTCCTTATTTTGTGCTTATTTTGGTTAGTTAGCATTGAGGACAATGCTATCTTTCATTTGAGGGGGTAGCCCTATTTGGATGACTATATATATGACATTATTTTTTTCTTTATGCTTTCTTTTTACCTTTGGTATGTACATAACTTTATCATTTTATTGCACTTTTCGCACTTTTTACTTTTGGGTCTGTATATAAAGTTATGTTCTTATATATATATTCATTCTCCCTATTGTATATTCGACTAATTCCCCTCTTGTATATATTTATTTTTACTTTCCGCATTTTTCCTTCCATAGCTTCTTATTTTATTTTAGTAGCTTCTTGTTTTGAGTTTTTACATGCAATAAGCTTTTGGTTTTCTTAATGTCACCGTTCTTTCCAAAGGTGGAGTTTGTGTGAACCGGGTGGCTCTTCCCGATGATGGATGGCATGACAACCTTCTTAAGGGTTTGAGTCTGTTCTCTTTTTGCTTTTTAGTATCTAGTTGGTAAGGGTGCCTCAAGCAAATCTTCACTTGGGCCTAACACATTTGCCTTTGATCTTATGGTCAAAAATAAATTGTTGTGTATAGGATGGTGAAAGTGGTGACCTTGAGACTCTTATGTTGACCGATAATCATCAAGTGGTTTTTCGGGACCATTGTGTTGTTTAAATCTCAACTAAGGTTGTTGTGGGCCCCCGACTCTATTTCGTTAGCAATCCCATAGCTTGTGTGGTGAGAATTTGAATTGCAAGTCCAAGTCTCGAGCCAATAGTCTAGAACTTGCCCTGAATGTTTGCCTAGGTGAAATCCTAAGTGTAATTTGACTTGAGATGTGATTATAGGCTCTCTTTAATCCGAATGATATCTTGAACACTTCCATAACCTACCAATGATAAAACCCCTAGTCAACCTTTTTGAGCATTAGATCTTTTTCTTTCAAAAAACCACGATACATGCCTTTACCCGTTCTAAAAATACCCTCTCTTGGCACCCGATATTTCCTTAGCACAAGGCAAAAGCATAAGTTTGGGGGGGAGATGAGGAATGCAACAAAGTGGTAAAAGGTACAAAATGAAGAAAAGGAAAGGCAATGAAAAAGAAAGAAAATCAAAAATACAAAAAGAATGAGCAATGTAGAAAAGAATGAAGGGATTCAATAAAAGCAAAGAGATGAAAGGTGTGGAAAGTTGAGAAAGGAGAAAAAGATTTGAAATGAACAAGAAAGAGTGACAATGTGTCTCTCTAACCCCTTATAAAGAAGTTAAATGACCTAAAAAGTCAAGAGAATGTGTGCCAAAATGAAGCAAAAGAAGTGCTAAAGGGAAGATGGAACCTACTTAGACCAAATATTTGCTACCTTGAACCAAAAGCCTTCACTATATATCCACAAAAGCCCTATATGATTTTGAGTTGAATGAAGCTTACATTAGTGGCGACTTACATAAGGGGCAAGCATATAGTACTTAGAGCCGGACTTGTGACTTTTTTTTGAGAGAGATGAGTGTATTTCCATTAACCTCATTCTGAGTGCTATAATCCTAAAGGTGAGGTTTGATTAAGGAGAGTTGAGGATGTGAGAGTTTGGGTTCCATAATGACCAAGGTAGTAGAAAGAGTTTCTTTGATGTGTGGAGTCAACTCTTGATGCTCTTGTGTCGCAATCCATGGTTCTTAAAAGGTCAAATGTTGTTAATGATTCATTTGAATTGAGGGCAATTGTTAGTCTTAATTGAGTCTAGGTCTCTTTAGGTCAGCTAAATTTTCTTGGATTTACTCTTAAGAGGTGGGTCTTATTTTGTTTGCTTGAGGACAAGCAAAAACTTAAGTTTGGGGGAGTTGATAACTAGGGATTATGATGCATTTTACACTCCTTCTTACTTGAGTTTTGATTAAAATGCGTACAAAATAGTCCCAAAGGCTTACATGTTGTACTTGTTTGCAGGGTTTGGTCAACAAGGTGACAATTCGTCAAAACCAGCTCAAAAAGAAGTGAAACATGCACAAGTACCAAGAACAAATCCAAGCACAGGGCAACAGGTCAAATGCGGCCGCATTACATTCTGTGCAGTCCACAGTGAGGAAGTTCAGAGAGGTAATTATTTCAGACACTCAAGCAATGCGGCCGCAAAGCAGTTTGTGCGGACCGCATTGGCTTCATCGCGGCCGCACTCGATATTGTGCGGTCTGCAAAGCTGGAGTTCAGAGAGTTGCCAATCCGGGGAATCATTTCCATTGTGGTCTGCGGTCCTTTTTGTGCGGACCGCAATAGAAGCCACCGTGGCCGCAGTGCATTTTGTGTGACCCGTGGTGGCCAAGTTCAGAGAGCAGAGTTTAAGGCCAAGACGCCTCAGTGCGGCCGCACGCGATTTTGTGCGGACCGCACTACCCCTGCAGGGGTATTTTTGTCAAAAAAAATTCGGCCTAGTATAAATAGTTTCTTTTCCCATTTTTAGGTCATCAGTTGTATTTTCAACATTGGGCTGCACTCGTGAACTGTGTTCCTTTACCATTTTGAGTAATTTTACAATAGTTTTATCATTGAATCTTCAAGTTTTAGCTTGTAATTAAATATGAGTTTTTCATCATCTATTTCTTTGTTTTCTTCTATTATCATGAGTAGGTAGACCCATTAGTTAGGGTTGTGGCTCAACCCTAGTGTGGGTATATGATGGGTCTTGTGTTTTAAGGCTTAAATGTCTATGGGTGTTTGATATTTAGACTAATTTATGGTTTCAATTTGAATTAGTGATTGCAAACACTAATTTGTGCCTATTTGACTTAGGTTCTTCTTGAGAAAGAGAACTTGAGTCTAGGAAATTAGTCCAACAAGGAATTGGGGTGTATTCAAGAGATTGATAGCCCCAATTAAAGGGTTAAACCTAGAGATAGTAATACCCGACTTGAACCTAAATTACTTGCACAAATTATCATACCCAATTGGTCTTGAGAAAGTCAATTAGGGCAAAATCACTCAAACTACCGAGAGGTATAGAGTGAGAAGTTCAGTGCATTGGTTATATCGTAATCCCCAACATGACAACCTAGCCTTAGACTCGAGAATCCTTCAAGTATCCACCTAGGAGATAGTCACTTCCCTAGTGCCTTTTAAGTATTTAGACAACCTTCAAGTATTTCATTCTTAGCTTAATTTAGCATCTTATAAGCATAATATTAGAAGTAATCAAAAGACCAACTATGATTAGAAGTGCAATTAAGAGCAATTACGCATCTCCAATTTAGATAGAAACTCAATTCCATTTCTAGTTCCCTGTTGAAATCGATCCCGACCTTCTCGGGTAAAAGCTGCTTCGACTACTCTCGCTACTTTGTAGTGGTGCAGGGTTGGCCTCGATCAGCATGCAACCCGATCCCATTTTATATAATACCGTTAGGCGTGCAACCCAATCGCATTTCATATAATACCGTCTCAGCGTGTAACCCGATCCCATATACAATTCAACATCAATCATAAAAGAATCCTGGCAAGGGAACAAGAGTATAACAATAACATCCCGTCAAGGGAGACAATATCATAAACAATAACACCCTGGCAAGGGAACCAACAATGATAATCATCATATTAAATATGAATAAATCACAACAGAGTTACAACAATTACAATATGAGACTCACGATCATGCTTGACACCGACGTATAGATACTCGTCACTATGCCTATACGTCATACTCCACAATTAACACATAGCAAATAAGACACAACTCCTAATCCCTCAAACTAAGGTTAGACCAAACACTTACCTAGATGCCACAAACACAATTCAAGACTCAACTACCGCTTTACCTCTTGTTTCCACCACCAATTCACTTGTATCTAGCCACAATTTACTTAATAATATTAATAAATGCTAATTGAATCAATTCTAATGCATGAAAATAGATTTTCAAATGACTTCCCCCAAAAGTCAAAAATCGACCCCAGGCCCACATGGTCAAAACTCGAGGTTCGAACCAAAACCCGATTACTCATTCACCCACGAACCCAAATATATGATTTGTTTTTAAATCGGACCTCAAATCGAGGTCCAAACCCCCAAAAATTGAAAATCCTAAGTGCTACCCAAACACCCAATTTCCCCCATGAAAACCCTTGATTTTGAGTTGAAATCATATGAAAAGATGTAATAGATTGAAGAAAACGAGTTACAAATGACTTACAATCGATTTGGAAGAGTAGTTGCCTTTGAAAAATCGCCTAAAGATGTTTTAGGTTTGAGAGAGTTTGAAAAATGAGAAATTTTCGTCTAAGTTACGATTTACACAGGCGCAGGTATTGCAATTGTGATGATATGTTCGTAAATGCAAACTCGCAATTGCGGCAAAAGCTTCGCAATTGCGAAGGATGCCTATCTCTGCTTTCTTCGCAAATGCGAACCATTGTTTGCAAATGCGGTGTCTGCTAAGGTCGCAATAAGCTTCGCAATTGCGAAGGTTCGCTACCCAACCCAGTTTTCGCAAATGCGGTGCGTGTTTACAAATGCGAGCTCGCAATTGCGAGCCAGGTGCAGACCTACAACACACAACAGTTTTTCCCAAGTTCAAAACACTCTGTGGCCTATCCAAAACTCAGCCGAACCCTCGGGGCTCCAAACCAAACATGAACGCAAGTCCAAAAATATCATACGGACTTGGTCGTGCGATCAAATCATCAAAATAACATCAATAACTATGAATTTAGCATCAAAATCAAAGAAAATCTCAAGAACTTCCAAAATTTCAAATTATACAACTAAGGTTCGAATCACGTCATATAACCTCCGTTTCTTACCAAATTTTACAGGCTCAACTTAAATGCCATATAAGACATGTACCGGGCTCCAGAACTAAAATACGGGACCGATACCATCAAATTCAAACACATTCAAATTTCAAAATAATTTCAGTTAAACAATTTTCTTCAAAAATTCATTTCTCGGGCTTGGGACCTCGAAATTCGATTTCGGGCATGCGTCCAAGTCCCATATTTTCCTACAGACCCTTCGGGACCGTCAAATCATGGATCTGGGTCCATTTACCCAAAATATTGACCGAAGTCAACTTAAATTCATTTTAAAAGTAAAATTTATCATTTTTCACAGATTTTCATATAACAGTTGTCCGGATACATGCCCGGACTGTGCACATAAATCGAGATAAAACAAAAAGGGGGTTAAGGCCTCAGAACACAAAAATTTATTTCCAAAACAAGTGATGACCTTTTGGGTCATCACACTCATAGAAGTATTAGAGGTGCCTATGTTCTTGAATTTCCTTATATCTTATTATTCTATCGTCTGTTCATGGGTCTCAGAAAACATGTAAGTTGATAAAATTTATTTCGTGATATTAATTAAAGGCATAATGGTCTTATGACGTACTGAGAGATTTTATTAATGTATTTCATATGCATTTCATGCATTTATACATGCACATTGACCCATGACCAGATGACGTTATATATGCATACATACATACATACATACATATATATATATATGGGATATGGGAAAAGTTATGGCGTTATATACGCACCACCACCTGATCAGCTGGTATACGTTAATGATTTTGCCCACAGTGGTTGAGATGATATGATGGTATGCCCTCAAAGGCTTGATTATATTATGTACGTACAGACCTATGCATTACATGACATTTACACGCATATGCATGACATTATAAATATTTCATGACTTACGGAGCTATCCAGACTTATTGGTTGAGTCATTTGCCCCATATTTCTTCCATGTCCTTTATATACTTATTTACATGTCCTTACATACTAGGTACATTATTCGTACTGACGTCCTTTTGTTGGGGAAGCTGCATTCATTCCTGTAGGTATAGATAATTAGTTTGATGAATCCTCATAATAGACGAGATTGGCATTCAGCGAAGGATCGGTAAGACTCCACCTCATTCCGAGTGCAGCCGAGTCTATGAGTTATCGCGTCAGATTTTTTCTACATACTTATGGGTAGGTTGGTACCCTGTCCCATTTTATGTCAAATAATCTTAGAGGCTTTGTAGATAGAGGTTTACTATGTACAGTATGTCAGAGGCCTTGACGGCCCATATGTATTCATGTTTTATGAACGATGATTCATTGATATAACATTTGCCCGCTTACAATTTTACATTACAAGTTGTGGCCATGTTGGCCCATGATAGTTATAAAAAGGAATGAATGAGTTACAAAGTGGTTCGCTCGGGCCACTACGGCACCGAGTGCCAGCCACACCTCCCCAGGTTTGGGGCGTGATAGTTTTTGTCCTAATTGATTTTTTCTAGAAAAGTTTTTAACGAGGCAGCAACGGAAAACATAATACGAAGGAAGCTTCAGCAACAGAAATAAACCTTTAAATGACAAGGCATGCAAGCAAAGAACCACTACAGAGCGGTTAGATAATCTTTTGCTCGGTAGCAAAGTTCCTACCGGGAAGTAAAGTTTGCTATTGGGCAAAAGATTATTCGACCATTCGCAAGTGCAATCCACTGGGGATTGTTAGATAATATTTGGCTAGATAGCATAAATTCCTAAGAGAAGTGAAGTTTTCTATCGAACTGAAGATTATCTTCACTAGTGGAATCTTCAAAGGTGCAAAACTTCCAGTGCTCAAACTCGCATTATTCGTATTTGAACACAAGGGGCCGGGGGTAAGGGGAGGGATAGGTAATGATATGAGGATACGTCAACAATTACTGCCACATCGACCGGAATATGAAACCCGAAAACAAAGTATCATCGGGACTAGGGACTACACGACCAATCCGGTAGAAATAAGTTGTACAAGTTAGCCACAAGTAATGGCAAATTTCTTTTAGCAAAACGAATGCTTATCTACTTTTGAAAAAGAAAGGAAAAAAGTAGAGTCCTTTTATTTTTATCTTATTTTTGTCTGAACAATGAATTAATTTTATCATTTGAAAGTTAAACAAGTATTCCTGAGCCGAAACATCCTCTCTATCCTTACAAGGTAGGGGTAAGGTCTGCGTACACACTACCCTCCTCAGACCCCACAATGTGAGATAATACTGAGTATGTTGTTGTTGAAAGTTAAATAAGTACTTCAAATGCTAGTGCCGTAAGGAACAGGAGACGTACTCTTCAAAAGCACTGTAAACATAAGAGGGCCCTCTCTTATAAAATCCTCATGTTAAAGGGTTGATTTTGGAAGAACTTATGCCCGATCCAAATGCTCTCAGGGAAAAATACACCCGAAGCCTTGCACAATTCGACGCAAAAAGTAAAACTTCCTCAAATACTTAAATGAAAAAGTACTTCTATTCGCAACAAATGTGCCAAGTAGCATAAATACAAAAGTATGAAAAATCAAAGAAAGCAAAAACTAAGCTACTACATCTCCGGAACCCAGAGGAAGAGAAGCATTTGCACCCCAGGAGAAGTGGGTGGATCCTCCGCGGGCTCAACATTCTGTCCTTTAGCATCATCACCTTCCACTTCTTCAGTTCCCGAGAACTGAGAAACGAAAGAAGAATCGGTAGCATCAGGCCTAGCCAGAAGACCCTTTTTGGCAGTTGACTCCAGCTCACTGCCTTAGCCATTTTGGCATCAAAGTCAATGACGCCCACTTTGGACTCTTCTAAGGTTTTTCTCCTCATTCTATACATAGCATATGTTTTTTCAACAATGACAGAAGTCTCTCGGTGCTAGAGTTCTTCTTTAAGTCGGTCGACCTTGGCAAAAAGGTTATCCCGCGCAGATTTGGTGGCCCAAAGGCTGACATCAAGCTCGCCGACAGTAGAGCTGAAAACTCTATTGTGCTCGATGGTCCTCTTATGCTTCTCCTCCAACCGGGCATACTTCGCCTCAACAACAGTAACTTCTTAAGTTTTGGAGTTTAAGGCTGTCTCCAAATTATTCAATCTTTCTGCAGAGGCAGCCTCGCGATCGGATACAGCAAGAACGCATTATGGACTTTAACCCATTTGGCCCTAGCTTCTTCAAATTGTGCCCTAACGAGGCGATCTCCTAGCTAAGGGTCACTACTTCCTGCTCACTTTGCTGGAACCGAGCCTCTAACTCAACGGCCTCAGCAGCTCGTGCTTCCAGTTCTAAGAGGCGAGTAGCAGTTTGGTCTCGCTCAGCCAAAAGTTGATACCGCTCGGAAGTAAGTTCTTCCTTATCACGAATCAGCCTTTGGAGTCCCTCAAAAGCAAGAAAACTGGCCTGCAAAACAAAAATGCAAATTCAAATCCCTAACATAACAAAAATAGAAGAAACAACAGAAGGAACAAAGACTATATCGTCGCTGCATTGTGTATGGCTTTGTTCAACAAACACTCTCCTGAGAGAGTTTGTATTTTATCCCTATCTTTTTTCTGAAGCCAAATACTTCAGATAATTAGCATGTTCCATGGCCAGGACAGCAAATGTCTCCCGGTAGAAACCAAAAGGGTGACGCTCCTCCTCATTTAGGGATCTTCTGAGGGGGCAGCATAATTTTGCCCCAAGTTCCCATGAACTGGGGACTAGGGAAGAGGGACATCCTTCTCTCGGGCAACTGCGACCGATGGAGATGATGTAACAATTGCTGGTGGCAAAGGCAGAGTTGGTGAAGAAGGAGATGAAGCTGATGGCGTTGTAGGTTGAGAAGCAACTACAACAAATGCAGTGCTAGTTGTTGGTTGCTCATCAATAGAAGACGGCAAGGACCTGGTACTCAGCCTCATGGTACCGAGCACGGTGACTGGGACTCAGAAGCGGGAGTTAACATTTTCCACCATATCATACTCCCCTAAAGTGCCGAGACATCATCCTCAGTTGGTGTAACCAACTCAACAGATTGAGCATTCTATTGAGCTGAGGGAAGTCGTCGTCTTCTATGTAGAGAAGCCTGTTTCTCACTGGCTTCTCCATCATCATCGATCACCACATTGTCTATGGTCTCGGGCACGGCGCTCATCACCACAACATCCGAAGACAGCTTGAGCGCGGCATTATTTGCCTTTTTATTTTTTCCCCCGACCGTGGAGGAACGTCTCCTTTTTGGCTGCTTGTTCTCCGGCCGGGGACTCCGAGAAGATGCACATGCACTAGCAGCAGGCCCAGAGACACCTGTTCGGGTAAAAGCCTCCTGTAGTAGCCTCGTAGCATCAACCAGATTAGCCAAAACATTCTCCTCAAGGACAACAACCGAGCGTTGAGGTAGACTTGGATTCAACAGGAGAGAATGGTTAATCAACTTCCTTATACGAAAGGTAAAAACAAGATTAATGTGACGATCCGACCAGTTTTCTCATGAGTTATCACTCCGTTTCCCCTATTTCTACTTCTTATTACTTTGTCTATCGGTTCTATATGTGATCGAGTTTCTTGGTTCGGGTTCGGAAAGGATTTGGTAAGGTTTGAGACACTTAGTCTCTTTTGAGGAAGCTTAAGTTGGAAAAGTCAACTGGATGTTGACTTATGTGTTAGAGGGCTCGGATGTGAGTTCTGATGGTTCGGATAGCTTTGGGAGGTGATTTGGGACTTATGAGCGTGATCGGAATGGGTTTTGGAGGTCCAGAGTAGATTTAGGCTTGAATTGGCGGAATTGGATTTTTGACATTTTCCAGTTGATAGGTGAGATTTTGATATAGGGGTCGGAATGGAATTCCGAGAGTTGCAATAGTTTCGTTGTGTCATTTGGGATGTGTGTGCGAAATTCTAGGTCATTTGGATGTGGTTTGGTTTTTGATCAAAAGCGTAATTCGGAAGATTTTGGAAACTTAGGCTTGAATCCGATGTGTTTTGGTTGATTCGATGTTGTTTGAGGTGTTTTAAAGATTGGTATAAGTTTGAATAAGATTTTGGGATATGTCTGTGTTTTTAGTTGAGGTCCCGGGGGCCTCGGGGTGATTTCAGATGGTTGACGGAGAAGTTTGGAATTTTGGTGAAGCTGCAGATTTTCTGCTTCTGTTGTTTCCACTCCTACGGATTGGGGACCGCAGGTGCGATGCCGCAGATGCGATGAAAAGGACCGCAAAAGCAAAAAGGGCCTAGGAAGGCTGGGACCATAGAAGCGGTTAAGGAGCTGCATCTGCGATAGCCCAGGTGCGGGGAAAAGGATCGCTGAAGCGGAAAGTGGTCGTTTAAGTGATGACCGCAGAAGCGGTCCATTGACCACAAAGGAGGGTAATTAGCCGCAGATGCGAAATCCCTGGGCCAGAAAGTATAAATTATTTCCTTCGCGATTTTTGAGCTATTCCACCATTTCTAAGTCGGGTTGGGAGCTTTTTGGACGATTTTGAAGAAGGATTTTAAGGGAACTTCATTGAGGTAAGGATTTTGGACCTAAAACCCGTTCCTAGGGTATTATTTCACGGATTATAGCTATAATTAATGGAAATTAAGGGTTAAAATTGGGGGAAACTAGGGCTTGGAAACTTAGACCTTTGATTGAGGATTTGAAGGACCATTTGAGGTCGGATTTCAGAACTTTTGATATGTATGAACTCGTGGGGAGATAAGGAATCTATTGATATAAAAATTATCGAATTCTGAGACGTGGGCTCGGGGGTCAGGTTTTGGTAATTTTGGGATTTGTGTTGTAAATTGATTATTTTTGCTTGGGCTTCGTTCCCTTTGTATATTTTGACACCGTGATTCTGATTTTGGATAGATTCGACGCGAGCGGAGGCCGATTCGAGGGGAAAAGGAATCGCGGGCTAGATTTGGACCGGATTGAGGTGAGTAATGATTATAAATGATGTCCTGAGGGTATGAAACCCCGAATTTGCACATTGTTGTACTATATTGAGGTGACGCACACGCTAGATAACGAGCGTGTGGTCGTGCACTATTGGGTATTGTGACTTAGTCTATCCCGAATGACTATTTTACCGTGTATTTAACTGAAATCTACTTGCTATCATCATGCTTTGGGTTGAATGCCATATTTGGGCCTTGTGCCAACTATTTGAACCCTTAGAGGATTTTTATTGATATTTCCTCACTATTTTGACTTTATACTTAAACTCAGTCATGCTATATTCTACTATTTTCATGACTCAGCCATGTTTACTCTACTTTAACACTTAAATGATATTTTGGATTGAGCATCATGTTTTATTGTTGCCCGAGTGGCTGTGAGATTCTGACTGAGTAAAGCCGAGGGCCTATGTTGTGAGGAAACACTGATTATGATTATGAGGTCGATGGCCTGAGATATGTACGCCACGAGGTGGCTTGTTGATATGAGGCCGAGGGCCTAGTGATGATGCCATGAGATGGCTTGATATTGCGTTTGGTCCATAAGGGGGCCCTCCAGGAGTCTGCACACCCCCAGTGAGCGCGGGTACCTATTGTGATGCGAGATATAGCCCGAGGGGCTGGTATTGTTCTGAGATATTGCCCGAGGGGCGGATTTGTTGATATTGTGCCGAGGGGCAAACTTTTATGTGTTTATCTTTCTTATTTGTCTGTCGTTTACCTGTTTAATTGTTGAATAGGCATTTCATGAAGTTAAACTGAACTTATATGATTTTTCGTATCTTTACTGAATCACTGTTTTTCGTGTTTTCATATCTCTCAGTCGCTTATTTATGATTATTACTCGTTGAGTTAGAGTACTCACTTTACTCCCTACATCCCATGTGCGGATTCAGGCATTGCTGATCCTGCTAGCGCGAGTTGAGAGCTCCCGGCAGACTTCGGAGTCCACGAGGTAGCTGCTTGGCGTCCGCAGTCCCGTGTTTCTACCTCCTTATCTCATTTCTATCTCTTTATCAGTTATTTTGTAATAGTTTAGGAGGCATTTCAGACTTGTAGCGTACTGATAGATGCTCATGACTAGTGACACCCCGGTATCGGGCTGTGTTGGGTTTATCTTCTGCAATTGTATTGTTAACTACTTACTTTTGGATTATTTATCATGTTTTGGACTTAATTCGTACTATTTAAACGCTTAAAACTGAAATGGGTAAGTGTCAGCTGGCCTTGTCTTCACGAGAGGCGCCATTACGACCGGGTTCGGGTTTAGGGTCGTGACAATTAGTTCGGTTTCCACGTACGGGCCTCGGGCGTAGTGACGTCTAAAAGTTTCTAGACCCACTGGTTCAAGCCTTCAACCCTAGGTGGTATCCACCGAGTTGTTGAAATAAGCGAAAGAAGAAGGGTCAATAACGACACAGGGCGATCTTTAATAGAAGAAAAGATAAATGGTGAACTTACAAACGCGGTTTCATAATTCCGGAAAGGATGAAGTCGTGGCCGGAATGATGTCACTAGTGGCAACTTCAACGAACCGTTCCATCCACCCATAGTCATTATCATCATCCATGCTGGATAACAAATCATGGTGGTCAGGTTTGCTGAAATTTGTCATTCCCTCACGGAAAAGCTTGGGGGAATAATGGTTCATTAATCGAGCCAATGTTAGCTCTTCTCTCGTCTCCTAGCATAGACACCGAAGACAAGTAACTGTCCTCTATATAGAAGGATGTACTTATACCAGACATACCTGGTAGTGGATGGAAAATGCGATAACAGAGTCAAGATCCCCGCCCAAAGAGAATGGCCCCAAAGTGAAGGGATATGTATAAAAATACGTGAAATCCTTCTTTGTAAGGTTATCCGCTCCGCCAGGTCAGGAGTGATGATGTTTAAATTAGGGAAATGACAGTCTTCCTTCACATCAGAAATGCTAGAAGGACAAATAGAATAAGGATATATGCAAACAACCCATGTGCGAGGATTAACAGTAGGGCACTTCTCTTTGAAGTCCTTAGTTGTGACAAGACTCCTAGGAATGATGGTGCTCACCATATGAGGAACAACATCATCAGCTTTACCTTTGTTCTTTGAGGAACTAGGATTTCTAGAAGAAGAGGTCATTGTTATCAGAAGAGAGAAAAGGATTTTTACTAAAGAAGAAGATTTGAGAAAGTTGAAGACAAGTATGAGTTAAGCAAAGAGAGTTCGAGAGAGTTTGGAAAGTTATGAAGTGTAAACAAAGAAGTTTGATGCGTAAAGGAATAGGCGGCTAAAATCGTAACCATAACTACCTCGATAATCGGCAAAAATGGTGTTAAATCATGGGATAACGCGTGTTCGGGGCATTAAATGCGGAGAGATGTGCATCTAATCAACCGTCAGAAACTTTTCAGAAGGGGTCAGAGAATTTTTCGCCAAAAAAGGTATCTCTACCAACTTTCTGGTGACACAAAGTTATGCCATCGGAAAGTAGGGGGACTATCTATATAGGGGTAAAATATGTTCATATTAAATGATTACATGATAAAGTGACGCGTGGAGTCAAAGATAGAAGACAGTCAGGTCCGAAGGCAACGATCTTCTCTGTTATCGAAAAGAATGATATTCATAAAGGTGAGATAAATTTCTGCTACCCGGTAGCATTTAATGGAGAATATTCTACAATATTAAGTATATATGGTTCGTTATAGAGAATATGGCATTCACTGCCTACCGTTACATTGTCATGCCCTGAACCTGCCTCACCTATTCTTGCGTAGCAACTTGTGACTAAGGAACTCTGAACATGTGGTGTCATACTTTGGCCATGGGCCACATTGCAAGACAACTGCGAATGCTAACTAAATATCAATATAAATCTGGGCCGACAAGGCCGTCGTAACTACTACAGCTGGCAAACCAACAAAATATGCATAAAAGGCCTACCAGCCCAACATATTGCACTAACTAACAGGATATGTCTACAAGCCTCTACTGGTGGATATACTGTGATCGGAATAGCTCCTCGACAAACTCATAACATATATACATATATACACAAGATGTACATAAAGTTTTAGACCCGGCGACTCGGAAAGGCATGGAGTTTACCGATCAAGCTGAACTCGGGCAACACTTAATGAGGAGGTCTACTCATTTGTTTGTCTGAACCTGCACGCATGAAATGCAGCGCCCCCAGAAAAGGGACATCAGTGCGAAATAATGTACCGAGTATGTAAGGCAATATACTAAAGCTAAAACTGGACTGCTAATATAATAACTGTAAGTATCTGGAAGTCAAAGATAATCTGAAGATATGCTTACTTGCTGATATTGACTCAACCTTCTCAATATAGTAAATAAAATAGTTGTCCGACCCTATAAGGCTCGGTATACATATATAACTGATCTGTCGTAGTAGGCTCGCTCATAGGTGCTTGGTCATACTAGGATCTATATCTCGACCAACTGGGCTCTCTCATAGGCGTTCGGCCACAGTAGGCTCGGTATATAACTTACCATCTGATCAGAGGTTGCCCAATAGGGGCCTGCCCATCAATTATAACTCGATGGTGAAGAAAATATTATAATACTGTATATATAAACTCTCTGATATCTTGGCCGGAATAAGGAAATACTCAATTGAATATGAAGTCTCGATAAGGAGAATATCGTAATTTACTGAACTAGGAAAATATATTTAACTTGCGAGACTAGCAAAATATACATAAATTCCGGGATATGAATTTTTCTTTATGACTCGTTATCAAACTTGTGTAGTTATGAGATCATGCAAAATGAAAGAAGAGCTTAGCCTTAACATACCTGAACCGATTTTCTTGACAATTCCTTTAACACACGTTGATTGTGACAACACGTAATGGCGGATCAAAGTAGGAGAAAATCCGTATGAATTTCTTCACAGTTTTAAGAACTACCGTTGCTATTTTAACATGAAGTCCCATATGAACTACAAAATCTCCTCCAATAATGGATTTTGATATCAATGTTCAATTCTGCTATCTGATTCGGTTGTTGAGTCTGCATTATGCATGTCTCATGATTTATAAGTTTGCATGCCTACATGCTGGGTGGCTTTCTTGTATGAAATGTTTATTCCAGTGGTAGTTGTTAACTTTGGATATAAATGCTTGCTAAGACATTGTTTAAAGAGAATGTTGTTGGCTTAAATTGATTAGGAAATTTTATATTGGATATCAATTGGAAACAATTATAAAGATGACTAAATCTTTCCACGTTTTTGAGGGCTAATGCATAGTCCATGTGTCTTTCTAGTTTTGAACCTAAAGCAAGAGTCATTAGACTCCCCTCTACTTGCTTCCACGTGGGTTTTACTCATCCTTATCTAATTAATTCTTTAATTAATTGGGTAATACCCCATTACCCAATAATTAACCAATTACCCGCATTAAAAATTATCTCAAATTATTTAAAATACTACTCATATTAACACACTGTATATATAATACCATCATGGTCATATGGTACCTTATATGGCACTAGTCCATAAATACCGGATATTTTAGCTCTGGCCATATTTTATCCCAAAATGTCAAATTTTGACAAAAATTCATTTTCTTCGATTTCCTTATCCTCTCACCTTCACTGATTTACCCCTCACTTGTTTGAAATAGCATAATGCTTATAATCTCCAAATAATCTTGTCCTTTAACTGAGGTCAATTATCTTACGACAATTTCATGTATATTACTGCAGGGCGTAATATCGACGTAATACTGCGGGGCGTAGCATCATTTCGCCCTTTGGAACATTCGTCCTCGAATGTTGACTGATGCACCTATCATTCTCATAACCCATAGCTCTTGCGAATGCTTTAATATTCTCCTTTACATTTAGGAAACTATTCTTTGAATCAATCCAAAGGCCAGGGTATTCTCCCCTTTAAGCCTTTTTCTTACGTCACAACTTGTGGTCAGAATCCTTCCAATCTCGTAACTGTTGCTACTTTCTACCATGTAGCCCCTACGATAGTGACTTTGTAAGTGTGCTTTTGCGACTCTTCTCTCCTTTTTCCTCCACCTTTTAGCCAATCTTTAGGCCTTACTTTGTAAACATATACAAGGCTTAATAGGATGCCTCTTTGGGCATCTATAGGTGTACTGAAGTTCTTTGCTCGGTACTTTGTAGAACTTGCGAATATTTTTATATCTTATTTTATAAACCCGATTATCTATTCATATGATTTTGCTGCATCTATGTAGGTCATATTATACCATAATTCTTATTTTGGTTTATCGTTACTGAGGTCTGCAACTAACTCTAGGTTACTCCTGTTGCTTACCCTTAAGACTGATGGTCTAATCTCATCTCATATTGTTGAACTTTAATCCATCTTTTGTTGATTCACTTTAATGTTGATCCATCATCTACTACTGATGACTTGATCTCTTATGTAACATCGTCTTTAGGGCTCGTGTCTCACCGGGGACATCTGGAGTAATTAGATTGATCCATCTAGGGGTGATACTATACTTCCATTACCATACTTTATAACATCCCAATGTGACTTACCTTACATGCGTATTCTAATCTCATGTCGTCCGCGAAATCTTTTCTCCTCCTCTTTTTTTTTCTTCAGATCATTATTTAATCAAAGGCTCAAACATCATCCTTTATCTGTCATAATTATATCATCATTTTATTACCAGGTCAGCATTTCATTTTTTCTAAATGCTACTAGTCATAGACTCCTTTGAGTTCATTCAGGCTATATTGAGCTTTTTATAACTTAGAGGAACCATCAGCTCCCTTGTTTTCACAGGCTTAATCTTGAGGAATTATCTATTTTTGTCACCTTTTCACTTGTTTTCTTCTTATCCTTACTCTTGTGTTTCTAAAACCTTGTCGTTTTATCATACTTTAGCTTGCGATCAATTCCCTTATGCTTTTCTGGAACATTAAGCGAGATATTGCATCATCTCTAACTCTTCCTTTACTCTATAATTAGACCTTTCGGTACTTAGAAGTCGTAAGATGGAAGGTATGCCACTAACGACACTGCTATCATTCCTGGATACTGAATCCCTGCGCTTCTAGCCTTTTATCTGCAATATGGACTATTCAAAACCTTTTATATTTGAGTATCTCATACGTTTTTCACCTTTACCTTTCTTACCTTAAAATCTTGCATCGTATCTTTTATCTCTTTCATGACCTCCCTTCCATATAGGTATAATTCACGTTCACAACTTGAAGCTCTATTATAATACTTGTACCTCTAGGGCATATACAATTTGGTGGGAGCTTCATACCGACTTCTTATGAGACTGGTACTTCTTCTTACTGGATTTATCATAGAGCCGTTGAAAAATATAGTTGTTGTACTATCTCTCTTGTACCTTTGATATTAAGATTAATTCTACAATATTCTCAATCACGAATTTTATAATTTTCTGGGTCCAACAATCAGACTCCTAATTTACTTCGTTGATGTAACTCTTTAATTTCCTCTTCCTTCTGATCAGCCTTTATGTAGGCTTAACCTATCTTCCAATCTGCAACTCACGATATTACTTTAGCCCTTTCATGGATGTTATGGAATGTTCAGGATACAATCTTCTAATAATTCAATCCTTTGTCTATGACCTAGACTCAATTCATTCTTTTAACTTATACCGAAGTCTTCTACGACTGTATGATTGTCAACATATATGTTGCATGGCTTATCCAAACTCTTAAGTACATCCGTAACGTAACTAATTCGGAATCATTGATCGAATAATCCCTTTCGTTCCTTCTTAGCTTTCCTTAACGTAAGCTATTACTTTTCCTGGTCTTTCTGTCTCCTTGTTGCATGCATACTTATATTATCTTAGTTCCCAAGCATGCCGGAGGTTTCATGCAACTCATATGAACTTGAATATTACTTTTAATTTTTACTTCCCGTTCATTAACCACGGTAGGTGCCACTTTCTTTTGGAGTGCTTACAATGTTGTTGTGAGACTATTGTTTACACGATCATTTCCTCTATAGGTTATTGTGCTTAGGTTGCAGTCTTCTTCCTTATTTTCTCAGCTAGTCTTTTGTTGTAGTACTTAGGGAGAACCCTTGACTCTTATAAAGATGTGAGCTTATTACGGACCTTTTGATGTCCTTCCTTTCCTATAATAATCTGTAGTTACTTACCTCCATGACCTTGTGCTTGTAGGGTTGCTCCTGAACTGATATTTTGATTGTCTTCCCAGTGGCACTTTCTTTTATCCCCGTAACACTCATACAGTGCATTTAACTAACTGTAACGATCTGACCGGTCACTTTGAGCTTTTGCACTTCGCTCACCAGTTTTCTGGCATGACTTGACCCATGTGATGTATTATGACTTATGTAAATCGTTGGTTTTGATTTTCAGGGAAATCAGAATGAATTTGGAAGAACACTTTTCAGTTGTAGCTTGAAGTTGGAAGGGTTTGACCAAGATTTGACTTGCTTGTATATGATCTCGGATCGGAATTTTTATGATTTGGCTAGCTCCGTTGGGTAATTTGGGACTTAGGAGCGTGATCGGTATGCATTTTGGAAGTCCGTCGAAGGTTTAGAGTTGAATTAGCGAAATTTAGATTTCGGCATTTTCCGGTTGATAGGTGAAATTTTGATATAGAGGTCGGAATAAAATTTTGAGAGTTGCAGTAGTTTCGTTGTGTCATTTGGGATGTGTGTGTAAAATTTCAGGTCATTCGAACGTGGTTTGATTGGGTTTTTGATCAAAAGCATATTTCTAAAGATTTTGGAAACTTAGGCTTGAATCCGATGTGTTTTGGGTGATTTGATGTTGTTTGAGGTGTTTTGATGATTGGAACAAGTTTGAATAAGATTTTAAGATGTGTTGGTGCCTTTGGTTGAGGTCCCGAGGGCCTCGGGTGAGTTTCGGATGGTCAATCGGACCATTTTGTGCCTTAAAAGATAGCAGAAAGTTGCAGGTTCAGTGTTGCAGGAATATTGCTCTTCGCGATCGCGTAAAATGTCTAGCGATCGCATAGAAGGAATCGAGGAGAGCGTCCAGTTGCTCTTCGCGTTCGCAATTGGAGGCTCACGAACGCATAGCATGGGAGAATTGTTTATCGCGAATGCGGGAGGGAAGTTGCATTCGTGTAGGGTTAATTGGAATTGGGTTTTGGCAGGTCGTTTGTGCATTGTGAACGCGGGGTTATGTGCGCGATCGCGTAAGGTTATTTCATCTGGTCATCACGTTCGCATGGTCCTTGTTGTGTTCACATAGTGTAATTTTGGGAAGTTTAAGATTTTCTATTCGCAATCGCGTGGGGAGTGCCGCGATCGCGATGAAGGAAATACAGGCCTGGGCAGAATGTTTTTAAGTCGTCTTGTTCACGAATGTGGGTCTATTTTCACCCATAGCTGCTCATTTTGAGAGATTTTTGAAGGAGATTGAAGAGGGATTCAAGGGGAAATGATTGGAGGTAAGAATGTCGGACTAAAAACTCGATTATATTGTGAATTCCACCTAGAAAATCATCAAAACTAAGCCTAAAATTGAAGAATTAGGGCTTGAGAAATTGGACTTTTGATTTGGGATTTGAAGGACCATTTGGGGTCGGATTTAAGAACTTTTGATATGTATGAACTCGTGGGGAGATAAGGAATCTATTGATGTGAAAATTTCTAAGTATTGAGAAGTGGGACCGGGGCTCGGGTTTTGGTAATTTCGGTATTTGTTCCCGTTATTGATTGTTTTTGCTTGGGCTTTGTTCCCTTGGCATATTTTGATGTTCTCGTTCTGATTTTGGATAGATTCGACGCGCGTGGAGGCCGACTCGAGGGGCAAAGGCATCGCGAGCTAGAGATTTAGCCGGTTCGAGGTGAGTAACGATTGTAAATGATGTTCTGAGGGTTTGAAACCCCGGATTGCACATCGTAGTACTATATTGAGGTGAGACACACGCTTGATGACGAGCGTGGGGTCGTGTACTATTGGGGATTATGACTTGGTCCATCCCGATTGATGATTTTACCGCGTATTTGACTGAAACTTATTTGTTATCATCATGATTTGGGTTGATTGCCATATTTGGGCTTCGTGCTAACTATTTGTATCCTTCGGTGATTTTTATTACTAATTCCTCACTGTTTTGACTTATTAATTGAACTCAGTCATGTTATTTTCCACTGTTTTACTACTCATCCATTTTTACTCAGTTTTGAGACTTAAATGATATTTTAAATAATGTTTTGGGCTAAGAAATACTGTTTTACTAATGCCCGAGGGGCTTGTGAGTATTTTTGACTGAGTAAGGCCGATGGCCTAGTTATGAGAAAACACTGATACTGATTTGAGGCCGAGGGCTTGAGATATGTACGCCACGAGGTGGCTTGTTGATATTATTTATGAGGCCGAGAGCCTGAGATATATACGCCATGAGGTGGCTTGATTGATATGAGGCCGAGGGCCTAGATTTGATGCCACAAGATGGCTTGATATTGTGCTTGGGTCATAAGGGGCCCCTCCCGGAGTCTGTACACCCCCAGTGAGCGCGGGTATCCATTGTGATGTGAGATATAACCCGAGGGGCTGATGTTGTACTATGTGATATCCCGAGGGGCCGGTATTGTTCTATGTGATTTCCCGAGGGGCTGGTACCGTTCTATGTGATTGTCCAAGGGGCTGGTATTATTTTGAGATATTGCCCGAGGGGCGGAGTTGTTGATATTGTGCCCGAGGGGCGAACCTTTATGTGTTTATCTTTCATTCTTACTTGTAATTTTACTTGTAAAATTATGGTATTTGTGCCCGAGGGGCGGATTTTTGTGCTTATCTGCACTAACTGTTTTGCATTCATTTGCGTAACTGTTGGAAATTCATTTTCAAAGAAGTTTAAACTGAGCTAAGAGTTATTAAGAGATTTTACAGCTTCACTGCTTTCTTACTGGTTTTTGAACTGCTTCTATACATCATCTCGATATGCTTTACGTGATTTCTTGCCTTCAGTCTTTTTTTACATTGGTTACTCACTGAGTTGGAGTACTCACTTTACTCCCTGCATATTGTGTGCAGATTCAGGTATTTATATACTTGGTAGCGGGTTTGGGATGATCGGAGGCAGAGTCATCAGAGTTTAGCAAGGTAGCTGCCGGCATTCGCAGCTCTGCTTTTCTCTCTCTTTATCTCATTAGTCTGTATTTGTATACTTCAGACTTTTAGTTGTATTTATACCCTAGTAGATGCTCGTGACTTATGACACCCCGGTTAGGGCTGTGTCGGGTTGTATTTCTGCTACTTATTATTGTTAAATCATGTATAGACTGCTTTTATATTATTTAATTATTTTAAAAAGTGAAATGGGTTTAATTGGCTGGCCTTGTCTTCACGAAAGGCGCCATCACGACCGGGTTCGGGGTTAGGGTCGTGACAAGTTGGTATCAGAGCCTAGGTTACATAGGTCTTACGAGTCATGAGCAGGTTTAGTACAGTATCGCGGATCGGTACGAAAATGTCTATATTTATCCTCGAGAGGTTGCAGAACCTTTAGGAAAAACTTCAATTCTTGAATTCTTATCGTGCGTCCTTGATTCAACTTAAAATGTAACTCTTTGAATTCCTTTTAGGCGGCCGTATGTGCGCATAAGCACTCAGTATCAGATGTGCATCGATGGCTTAAGATTCCCTTATTGAGGGGTAACATGTGATCTCTGTGAGTTGATGTTGGGCCAGTCTGGAGGGCTTGAGGGCAGATTTTTCCTATAGCTTGAGCACTGAGGTGTTGATTGTGTGAGTAAGTGTTTTTGAACTTATATGTTTGGTATTGTCCCTATTAGTGGAAGTGATAGCTGGATGGCTATATGATGAGTATGTTAGTACTGCGAGATGTATCCATATGATTGGAAGCAACGAGAAGGGTCTGCTATAGGATAGAAGAACTATTAGGTGCTTGATTTCCATCTTGATTCGAGGTATAGCCCCGAGTTATGGGCGTGTGAAGAATCTTTTCATGTTTCTAAGTTGGGAGTGAAGTAAATTTCATGTTGTGCTATGAGTTCAGACTTAGGAAGACTAAGTGACTGCGTAAAGTTTATGACAGTGGAAGGTATGTGGAAAGGTTAGTTCGAGGCGAAGCAGGTGGGTTATCTCTTGAGGAGTGTTCGGAAGTTTATGCAATCTTTATGTTTCCTGATAGAAGATCTCAATTGTAAGTGAAAGATATGTGCTGTAATTTAAATTGGGTGGCTTAAGAGAGTGGGTTTAACTGTTGCGAGAGTGAATGCGAGATTTGCAAAAGATTTAAGGTACCTGATGATCTGTGTTTTCCCAAGCCTGCAAAGGATTTGAGTTTAATCTCACTATGGTATTATGGCATCAATAGAGTATAAGCGTTATGCGTTATTGAGTGTATTTTGATCTATGGCTTCGAGCCAAGTGGGGGATTCTGCTATTGAGTAGTTAATTGCACGGCTAGGTGCTATGTCAGTTCTAGTTTGAGGCATTTGGGTGAATCAGTTATGGCCCACGGAAATTGAGACCGAGGGTGGCTCGAGTAAAGGAAAAATTTTGAGATGAGGTTACACTCAGCAGCGTCGGAGTGCTATTGAGGCACGGGTGGTTCTGTTCGTTTGGTCAGGCTAATTGTAGTTTGAATAGAGTGAATGACTCTCGAGGATGGTTCTAATGTGTTCAAGATTCTACATGTAACAATTGGGTATCTTAAAGTTGTATATGTGGTTAGAAACTGAGTTTCCGTTCGAAGATGTCAAGACTTGTGGTATTTTCTATGTTAATTATGGGATTCTATGTATCAGTATCAGGAAGGTAAAGGTAAGGGATTTAGATTCACAGGATATCTCTTCAGAGTAAAGCATTTTGAATGAGGTTCTTGTGGGGATGTCTAAGAAAGTATTCAGCGGCTTATGAGCCTTAGACAGTATGGCTTTATGCATGGGTCCCATGTGGTAAGTCTGGGTTTAGGAATTGTGATGTTATGGCAAGAAGGAGTATCAAGTTGAAGGTAAATCAGGAGGAAACTCGGATAGATAGTACAGCTTAGTAGTAAGCCGGATCGGTATGGTAAGGATATGATCAGTTCCCTGGGTGTGTACGGAGTAATGAGTTTCTGCAAGTATTTCGCGGCAATGCTCTTGGGTTTTGGTGGAATGCGTAGCTCGGTTGAGTTAGAAGGATTCAATCCTGATGAGTTAGTGTTGTGCAAATGGAATGGGGAAGTTCTTGGCTAGTGGAATGCATAGTTGCTTGCGTTTCGGAAGGGATATGAAGTTCTCATGGTTATCCTAGGATGGTATGGGTTATTCAGTATGCTGTAAATGATTGAGAATTGCGTGTGTAAGGCTGCGGTTCGGTTCTGAAAGGAAGGTCACAAAATTCTTAGACAACACGGGCAGTTTCAGATGACTAAGGGAATGATCTTCAGATGATTAAGGAAATGGTATTGTCAAATGGAGTGATTTGACGACGGTATATGTTTTAGAAAAGGCAATGTGATTAGGTTGATGGTACTTCGGTAGTATTGCGACACTTTCTTGTTAGATCGACTGCGGATATTCGAGTTTGCTTGGTAGCACAGAGGAAAATTAGATTATCTCTCATGGAATGATTGGGTATTAGAGGTGTGGTATGTATTGGACGGCGGAATTGGGATCGGATACGGTGATTCATGTGCCATAGGGATTTGGAGACGAGAAGTTCTCATATTTAGGCTATGTGTGGTTGTGGGTCGTGTGTATCGGCACGGTATGGTGACTATCGAGGTTTGGAGACCCAAGCGGATCTTTTGTTGCTTGGGATGTTGGATTCTGGATGTGATATTGGGTTCAGACTGGTTGTCTCCGTGTTGTGTTATTCTGGACTATTGTGCTAAGGCGGCACTATTGGCTATGCTGGAAATGCCACGGATTGAGTGGCGATGTTCGGCGGATTACGTCCTATTGGAGTGGTTCTATAAATCGAAGACCTAGCGAATGGCTGGGAAGGAGTGTCTTTCTTATTTGGGCTCTCGTGATGGGTGTCAGTGCAGAGGTTCCTCATATGGATTCAGTTCCGGTGATGAGGGGCTTTTCAGATGTGTTCTTGCAGCTGGGCATGTCGTCGGGTAAGGTTGTTGATTCCGGTATTGATTTGGTGTCGAGCACCATATCGTATGGCACCGGCAGAGTTAAAGGGGTTGAAGGAGAAGCTTCTAGGTTTCCTTGATAAAGGGGTTTCATTGGCAAGCCAATGTGGATGCGTGTTCTAACTTGAGTCGGATCGGTTGGCTCCGGATTGTATTGTTAAGGGATGTGTTGATCCGATTGTTATTGAGTTTATTAGTAATATGGGGAGATCTATGAGTTACCCTTCTGTGTTGCGAGGCGTTATGAGTTGTTGGTTATAGGAGCGTATGGTGCGGCTATATTGGAGTTTCATAGTGGCAGTCGAGCGGGAAGAGTAATCGGGTGTTGCTCGGTGAATGGCGTATCAGTTATGTCCTATCGGGTTTGCGTGGTATATGTTATTTGTTTCACCATGGGTGTAATGATTTGCTTTGGTTCCAGACATCAAATTGTGCGTGGTTGTCGATTTCGAGCATAGTGACTTGAGGTGTTTCATGTGGAGCAGTGTTTGGATAGGATCGAGCATTGCAGCGAAGCTATGACCTAGCAGGTTAGATTCTTGTGTTCTTTCTCAGCCTTGTGTTGTGATGGTACTGGTGAGCTTGAGGGACAGCTCTTTCATTAGGGTCATTTTCATGATTTGAGTATGTTCGGACCATTGCTTATTGGTGCGCGTATTATGCAAGTTGTGGCTTAGGCCTGTATTGATGTGTCATATCACCAGAGTAGTGTGTTTGATTAGAAGAGATCGTTAGGATCATTAATGAATACGAACGGATTCGGTTTCAGCATGTTGGAAGGATAATATCGAGGTTCGGCTCGGAAAATACTATGGTAATTGCTAGGGAGAAGTGGCTTCATGAATGGTCGATCGGAGAAATGGATATGGCTTACTGCATGTTTTAGTCATCATTGGTAGTATATAAAAGTGTTGGAATGAAACTTTAGTTGATAAGAGATTTTCGACCGATATTCAGGTGTTGTGTGCAGCTGCTGGGAATGGAAGTAATCGCTACATGTGTTTGCGTTACGTGGTATATCATATAATTGCACCTGAGGTTGCAGGCATGGGTTATTACAGCTGGTTCAGGCCTATTCAGAGTATAGATGTGGGGTTTTGACCGTATTGATGGTTTCAGAAGTGAAAATACGGTTCTATGGTTTATGGGCTATATTGGATTGTGTAATTTCAGTTACAAGGTGTTATCAGACCTATGTTAGATAGGGTGACATGGGATCACCCCCGGGTATGTGCACGGCGAGGTTATTCAGCAAATGGTTGGCATTTGGAACAACTCTGGGCACGTTCGAGGACGAACATATGTTTAAGTGGGGGAGGATGTAACGACCTGACCGGTCACTTTGAGCTTTTGCACTTCGCTCGCCAGTTCTCGGGCATGACTTGCCCCGTGTGATGTATTATGACTTATGTAAATCGTTGGTTTTGGTTTTCAGGGAAATCGGAATGAATTTGAAAGAAGAGATCTCAGTTGTAGCTTTAAGTTGGAACGGTTTGACCAAGATTTGACTTGCTTGTATATGATCTCGGATCGGAATTTTTATGATTTGGCTAGCTCTGTTGGGTAATTTGGGACTTAGGAGCGTGATCGGTATGCATTTTGGAAGTCTATGTTGAATTGGTGAAATTGAGATTTCGGCGTTTTCCGGTTGATAGGTGAGATTTTGATATAGAGGTCGGAATGAAATTCCGAGAGTTGCAGTAGTTTTGTTGTGTCATTTGGGATGTGTGTGTAAAATTTCAGGCCATTCGAACGTGGTTTGGTTGGGTTTTTGATCAAAAGCATATTTCGGAAGATTTTGGAAACTTAGGCTTGAATCCGATGTGTTTTAGGTGATTTGATGTTGTTTGAGGTGTTTTGATGATTGGAACAAGTTTGAATAAGGTTTTAGGATGTGTCGGTGCCATTGGTTGAGGTGCCGGGGGCCTCGGGTGAGTTTCGGATGGTCAATGGGACCATTTTGTGCCTTAAAAGATAGCAGAAAGTTGCAGGTTCAGTGTTGCAGGAATATTGCTCTTTGCGATGGCGTAGAGTATCTCGCGATCGCATAGAAGGAATCGAGGAGGGCGTCCAGTTGCTCTTCGCATTCGTGATTGGAGGCTCGCGATCGCATGATGGGAGAATTATTCATCGCGAACGCGGGAGGGAAGTCGTGTTCGCGTAGGGTCAATTGGACCTGGGTTTTGGCAAGTCGTTTGTGCATTGCGAACGCGGGGTTATGTCCGCGATCGCGTAAGGTTATTTCATCTGGTCATCACGTTCGCGTGGTCCTTGTCGCGTTCGCGTAGTGTAATTTTGGGAAGTTTAAGATTTGCTCTTCGCGATCGTGAGGGGAGTGTCGCGATCGCGATGAAGGAAATGCAGGCCTGGGCAGAATGTTTTTAAGTCGTCTTGTTCGCGAATGTGGGTCTATTTTCACCCACAGCTGCTCATTTTGAGAGATTTTTGAAGGAGATTGAAGAGGGATTCAAGGGAAACGATTGGAGGTAAGAATTTCGGACTAAAAACTCGATTATATTGTGAATTCCACCTAGAAAATCATCAAAACTAAGCCTAAAATTGAAGAACTAGGGCTTGAGAAATTGGACTTTTGATTTGGGATTTGAAGGACCATTTGGGGTCGTATTTGAGAAATTTTGATATGTATGAACTCGTGGGGAGATAAAGAATCTATTGATGTGAAAATTTCTAAGTTTTGAGAAGTGGGTACAGGGCTCGGGTTTTGGTAATTTCGGGATTTGTGCCCGTTATTGATTGTTTTCGCTTGGGCTTTGTTCCCTTAGCATATTTTGATGTTCTCGTTCTGATTTTGGATAGATTTGATGCGCGTGGAGGATGATTCGAGGGACAAAGGCGTCGCGAGCTAGGGATTTAGCCGGTTCGAGGTGAGTAATGATTGTAAATGATGTTCTGAGGGTTTGAAACCCCGGATTGCACATCGTAGTGCTATATTGAGGTGAGGCGCACGTTTGATGACGAGCGTGGGATCGTGTACTATTGGGGATTGTCACTTGGTCCGTCCCGATTGATGATTTTACCGCGTATTTGACTGAAACTTATTTGTTATCATCATGATTTGGGTTGATTGCCATATTTAGGCTTCGTGCCAACTATTTGTACCCTTTGGGGATTTTATTACAATTTCCTCACTGTTTTGACTTATTAATTGAACTCAGTCATGTTATTTTCCAGTGTTTTACTACTCAACCATTTTTACTCAGTTTTGAGACTTAAATGATATTTAAAATGATGTTTTGGGCTGAGAAATACTATTTTACTAATGCCCGAGGGGCTTGTGTGTATTTTTTACTAAGTAAGGCCGATGGCCTAGTTATGAGGAAACACTGATACTGATTTGAGGCCGAGGGCCTGAGATATGTACGCCACGAGGTGGCTTGTTGATATTATTTATGAGGACGAGGGCCTAGATTTGATGCCACAAGACTGCTTGATATTGTGCTTGGGCCGTAACGGGCCCCTCCCTGAGTCTGTACACCCCCAGTGAGCGCGGGTACCCATTGTGATGTGAGATATAGCCCGAGGGGCTGATGTTGTACTATGTGATAGCCCGAGGGGCTGGTATTGTTCTATGTGATTGCTTGAGGGGCTGGTACCGTTCTATGTGATTGCCCGAGGGGCTGGTATTGTTCTGCGATATTGCCTGAGGGGCAGAGTTGTTGACATTGTACCCGAGGGGCGAACCTTTATGTGTTTATCTTTCATTCTTACTTGTCATTTTACCTGTTAAATTATAGTATTTCTGCCCGAGGGGCGGATTTCTGTGCTTATCTGCACTAACTGTTTTGCATTCATTTGCGTAACTATTGGAAAGTCATTTTCAAAGAAGTTTAAACTGAGCTAAGAGTTTTTAAGAGATTTTACAGCTTCACTACTTTCTTACTGGTTTTTGAACTGCTTCTATACAGCATCTCGATATGCTTTACGTGATTTCTTGCCTTCAGTCTTTATTTACATTGGTTACTCACTGAGTTGGAGTACTCACTTTACTCTCTGCACCTTGTGTGCAGATTCAGGTATTTATGCACTCAGTTGCGGGTTTGGGCTGATCGGAGGTAGAGTCATCGGAATTTAGCAAGGTAGCTGCCGGCGTTCGCAGCTCTGCTTTTCTCTCTCTTTATCTCATTAGTCTGTATTTGTACACTTCAGACTTTCAGTTGTATTTATACCCTAGTAGATACTAGTGACTTGTGACACCCCGGTTAGGGCTGTGTTGGGTTGTATTTCCGCTACTTATTATCGTTAAATCATGTATAGACTGCTTTTATATTGTTTAACTGTTTTAAAAAGTGAAATGGGTTTAATTATCTGGCCTTGTCCTCACGAGAGGCGCCATCACGATCGGGTTCGGGGTTAGGGTCATGACACTAACTCGACTCCTATTTGAATATATCTCAAGTATTATAATGACATTATTGCGGGGCTGAATTCCCCATGTTGGGGTTTATTGCATTTATCTTGCATGATCTGCTGATTTGTCTGTAACTTCTTGTCTAGTCATGACTAGGCTCTTCCTGAATCATCTACTAACTACTCATCGACCCATTCTCATAGCTATATTCCGCGTAATCTTTCTTGGGTTATTTCCTTGTCTTAACTTACCTCACGTACTGGCTCCTTACTTATCAAGAACATCCCGGGTAGGAACCTTACTTCCTTTTCTAGACGTCATTCTTACATAACATTCTGGAATCGTAGCATATCTGTAGGATTTGGATAACTGCAATCCCAACCCTTTCTCATTTTTATCGCATTCTTCCTTTATCATTCCATATTCCCCCCTTTAGGGGAGTACTAAGACTTGGAGCTACAATGACCTGTCTATAGATGTTTTTCCTCTCCATCTTTGGCATTCTTTCGCATCATCAATGACCCTTACTCGCCTTGTGGTAATCCTTCTGTACAAGGATAACAAAATTCCTCACTCACAATGGTGACACTTAGTGTAACTGGCACATATAGTCTCTTAAGCTTAACTTTGCTCACATTGCTTGCTTTAGGGAAGCGTTTTCCTGAATGACCATTCTTTGAATTCATCATGGATCTTCTTCTGTTGTCCATTCTATTACTGCTGGAACGCAATCTAAAATTCTCATGATGCTGACTATTATCAAATCAATCAGTTCCTAATTCATGTATACGTTATCATGTTTACCTGTCCATACTGATTTCTGTTATTCTAGGGTCTAACTTCCCTTCTATTAATCACATTAGAGTCGTGAAGTTATTTCTTGAAATAAGGATGTGAGTGTATGGCCTATACTCTTTTGTTGTCTCCAGGCCTGGCACCTCTCATTTTTTTTCCTTCCCTCGATTATCGACTATGTAATACTGTCATTTCATTTTTTTTTCATCATTGTCATCCATGTATCACATCTTACTCATAATTCTTCCTTATCCCTCGAAAATGTAAACTAACGCAAACCATCCATCCATCATTTTGGGTTACTCTAACCCCTACAGGATCCTGATATCCCATCTTTCTTTTAAACCATGTTTGATAACTCCCATAGGGCATAATTAAGATGGGTGTGGTTGATTGTATATGCCTCTATTACCATTGAAGGTAACTTAAAATGCTTATATTTCTCTACCTGAATTGCAAATACTGATAATATTCATTAACTGAGTGCCTCCTACCCTTCTTTGCCTTGCTTCTTTTACTTGTTGAAACTTGTATCTAGCTTCTGAATCTTTTATTCTTTTTACCGTAAGAGTGGATAGATATTCTTGCCTTAGGGATCCTTATCAAGAAGCTTTCATGTCTTTGTATTCATATGTTCTACTGGAGACCTTATATTTACTCATCATAAGCATGATGTAAAATCGAGTTCCTCTGACTCAATTCTTCCACAACCATATTCAATCCCTTATAAATCATCTTTCTAAATGTCAGTATCGTTGTATTACGAATATAATAGAATTTAGGAATGTCAATTGTTACAAGTGAGCTCTACCACACGATCTAGAGTACGAAGAAAGAGTGACAGTCCTAAATGCCCTGTAGCCTCCTACTTATAAGTGTGGTGCACAACACACCCATAAACAAGACCCTATTAGACACGGCTTATAGACTCTCTAGGACAGAACTGCTCTGAACCACTTTTGTCACGCCCTAAACCTGGGGCCCGAGACCGGCACCCCGTGCCTCACCTATTCTTGCATACCAACTTGTGACGAAGGAATTCTGAACATGTGATGTCATACTTTGGACATGGGCCACATTGCAAGACAACTACGAATTCTGACTAAATATCAATATAAACCTGGGCCGACAAGGCCGTCGTAACTACTACAGCTAGCAAACCAACAAAATATACATAAAAGGCCTACCAACCCAACATACTGCACTAACTGATAGGATATGTCTACAAGCCTCTACTGGTGGACATATTGTGATCGGAATAGCTCCCCGACCTACTCATAACATATATACATATATACACAAGATGTACATAAAGTTCTAGACCCGGCGACTCCGAAAGGCATGGAGCTTACCAATCAAGCTGAACTCGAGCAACACATAATAAGGAGGTCTACTCGTCTGTCTATCTGAACCTGCACGCATGAAATGCAGTGCCCCCAGAAAAGGGACGTTAGTACGAAATAATATACCGAGTATGTAAGGCAATATACTGAAGCTGAAACTGGACTGGCAATATAATAACTATAAGTAGCTGGAAGTCAAAGATAATCTGAAGATATGCTTACTTGCTGATATTGACTCAACTCTCTCAATATAGTAAGTAAAATAGTTGTCCAACCCTATAAGACTCGGTATACATATATAACTGCTCTGCCGTAGTAAGCTCGCTCATAGGCGTTCGGCCATACTAGGCTCTATATCTCGACCAACTGGTCTCGCTCATAGGCGCTCGGCCACAGTAGGCTCGGTATATAACTTACCATCTGATCAGAGGTTTCCTAATAGGGGCCTGCCCATCAATTATAACTCGATGGTAATGAAAATACTATAATACTGTATATATAAACTCTCTACTCTCTTGACTGGAAGAAGGAAATACTCGATTGAATATGGAGTCCCAATAAGGAGAATATCGTAATTTACAGAACTAGGAAAATATACGTAACTTGCGAGACTAGCAAAATATACGTAAATTTCGGGATATGAATTTTTCTTTATGACTCGTTATCAAACTTGTGTAATTACGAGATCATGCAAAATGAAAGAAGAGCTTAGCCTTAACATACCTGAACCGATTCTCTTGACAATTCCTTTAACACACGTTGATAGCGACAACACGTAATGGCGGATCGAAGTAGGAGAAAATACGTATGAATTTCTTCACAGTTTTAAGAACTGTCGTTGCTATTTTAACATGAAGTCCCATATAAACTACAAAATCTCCTCCAATAATGGATTTTGATATCAATATTCCATTCTGTCATCTGATTCGGTTGTTGAATCTGCATTATGCATGTCTCATGATTTATAAGTTTGCATGCTTACATGCTGGGCAGCTTTCTTATATGAAATGTTTATTCCAGTGGTAGTTGTTAACTTTGGATATAAATGCTTGCTAAGACATTGTTGAAAGAGAATTTTGTTGGCTTAAATTGATTAGGAACGTTTATATTGGATATTAATTGGAAACAATTATAAAGATGACTAAATCTTTCCACGTTTTTGAGGGCTAATGCATAGTCCATGTGTCTTGCTAGTTTTGAACCTAAAGCAAGAGTCATTAGACTCCCCTCTACTTGCTACCACGTGGGTTTTACCCATCCTTATTCAATTAATTCTTTAATTAATTGGGTAATACCCCATTACTCAATAATTAACCAATTATCCGCATAATTAAAAATTATCTCAAATTATTTAAAATACTATTCATCTTAATACACTTTATACATAATACCATCATGGTCATATGGTACCTTATATGGCACTAGTCCATAAATATCGGGTATTTTAGCTCGAGCCATATTTTTTTCCCAAACTATCAAATTTTGACAAAAATTCATTTTCTTCGATTTCCTTATCCTCTTACCTTCACGGATTTACTCCTCACTTGTTTGAAATAGCATAATTCTTATAATCTCCAAAAGGTCAATTATCTTACGACAATCTCATGTATATTACTGCAGGGCATAATATTGACGTAATACTACGGGGCATAGCATACACCTTCTTCAATGGCCCTCATAATTGTCATTAAAGAGGGGCTTGATCCTTGGACCTTGTTCCCTAGGTGCAATTATAAATAGTGAGCTCTATTATCATTGTAAAGGACACGAATTTTCTGACAAACATATACTACACTCTGTTCAAAGCTCAATACAATTTTATCTTTTTGCTCATTTATATTGTTATTATTGCCCTCGGAGGCCCTGCTCTCGGAATCACGATTTCTGCTATTTTATCTCAACCTCAAGGCTAAGTCTTACATTTTGGCTAATTTATTTATCATCTTGGGGTCAAATTAATTCACTTGTCTATAAACCACGTATAAATTTAACTTTACCATTTTACGGGTAAACACTAATATTTTTTTAATTTCCTTTGGGATTTATACGTAAGAGATTCTCCATCAACTTTATTTGTCATTAGGCCACATTTTTGGGTGAATATTTTTATTTTCAAATTCTCTTTCGCGATGGTAAAAAAAATTTCAATAATATTATGACTGTGCTTTTCTTGAGCCCAATGTTTGTCGGAAATAGCCTCTTTACTGTCACGACCCAATTCCCGAACCCGGTTGTGATGGCGCCTTTCGTGAAGACAAGGCCAGCCAGACCAAAACGGAATACCTCTTTTAAACAATTAATTATCATAAACGGTAGTAGAACATAATATAATATCCATAAATTGCGGAATTTAACGATAATAACAGCAGAAACCATCCCGACACAGCTCAAACCGCGGTGTCACAAGTCATGAGCAACTAAAAAATCCGGATACAAGTCTACTGAATACTAAATCCGATACAATAGTTCTAAAAACATGAAAATGATAAGATAAGGGAGGCACGGGGCTGCGAACGCCAACAACTACCTCGTAGTCTCTGAATCACTGCCTGGACTGGGAGAATCGGCACTCAGGAGCGGACTCTGCGATGCCTGAATCTGCACACATAGTTCAAGGAGTAATGTGAGTACTCCGACTCAGTGAGTAATAATTATAAATAATGGCTGAAAGTATGAAAACACGTAAAGGCACAAAGCAATTCCATATCAAGCAATAAAATCACTTAAGGTAGTAAATCAGGGAAGAAGTCAAATGAAATCCCTTTTTAAAATAAGTAAAACGGGAAATTTTAACAGGTAAATATCAAGTAGAAATCCGCCC
This sequence comes from Nicotiana sylvestris, assembly GCF_000393655.2. Taxonomy (NCBI): domain Eukaryota; kingdom Viridiplantae; phylum Streptophyta; class Magnoliopsida; order Solanales; family Solanaceae; genus Nicotiana; species Nicotiana sylvestris. The sequence continues at coordinate 173,704,102 of NC_091065.1, forward strand.
CTCGGGCATAGTATCAATCACTTAGAACAGTATCAGCCCCTTGGGCTCACTCTTAGATCATAATAGGTACCCGCGCTCACTATGAGTGTGCAGACTCCGGGGGGCCCTTACGGCCCAAGCACTATATCAAGCCACCTCGTGGCATATAAAGTATCTCAGGCTCTTAGCCTCATATAACTCAGCATATCCTCACATATGGCCCTCGGTCTCACTTAGTCCGAAAATCATCACAAGCCCCTTGGGCATTAGTAAAACAGTAATTCTCAGCCCAAAATATGATGTAGAAATATCATTTAAGTTTCAAATCTAAGTAAAAGTGGCTGAGTTTGTAAAATAGTAGATATCAACAGAATTGAGTTCAAATAATAAGTTGAGCAGTGAGGAAAACAGTGATAAAAATCCCTAAAGGGTCCAAATAGTTGGCACGAAACCCAAATATGGCAATCAGCCCAAATCATGATGATAACAAATAAATTTTAGTCAAATACGCGGTAAAATCATCAATCGGGACGGCCCAAGTCACAATCCCCAGTAGTAAAAGACTCCACGCTCATCATCCAATGCGTGTCTTGCCTCAATATAGCACTACGATGCACAATTCGGGGTTTTCAAACCCTCAAGACATCATTTACAATCATTACTCACCTCGAACCGGCTAAATCTCTAGCTCGCGACGCCTTTGCTCCTCAAATTGGCCTCCACGAGCGTCGAATCTATCCAAAATCAGAACGAATACGTCACAATATGCTATGGAAACAAAGCTCAAGCGAAAACAATCAACAAAGGGCACGATTCCCGAAATTACCAAAACCCGAGCCCCGGGTCCACGTCTCGAAATCGGGTAAACTTTACATTTTAAGAATCCTCATACCTTCACGAGTCTAACCATACCAAAATTATCCAATTCTGATACCATTTGGTCCTTCAAATCATCATTTTATATTTTTGAAAGGTTTCACAATTTCCTTCCCAAATTCCATCCCAAATCACGAATTAAATGATGAATTCAGTGATAGATTCATGTATTCTAGCCAAATCTGAGTTAAAATCACTTACCCCGATGAATTTCTTGAAAAACCTTCGAAAAATCGCCAAAATCCGAGCTCTCTAGGTCAAAATATTAAATAAAACCCAAAATCTCGTATTTATAGAGTACCCCTCAGATTTCAGCCTCCGCGGGCCGCACCAAATAGACTGCGGTCCGCACAAGCCAGTGCGGTCCGCGCAAAAACAATCGCGGCTGCACAGGCCTTCTTCTACAGTGACAAGCTTTAGTATTTTGGCCATAACTTTTTCTACAGATGTCCAAATTGTGATATCTTTACCTTTCTGGAAACTAGACACGAAGGGCTACAACTTTCGTTTCTGAATCATCTCAAATTCCTTGTAGATCAAAAGATATGAGCTTCCGAAGTAGGACCAGCGAATCGTTCCCCACCGCAGCCTCAAACCATTCTGTGTGGTCCACATGACACCTACCGCGGCCGCACTTCTTTTTGTGCGGTCCGCATAGTACATACCGCGGCCACTTCTTTTTGTGTGGACCGCGCGGGTGGTTTTTGAGGCCTGCAACCCTCCTGGACCTGCTACAGCTATGATTTCCGGCCTAAAACATCCCAGAACCTACCTGGGACCCCTGAAACTTCAAACTAATTGTACCAACACATCCCATGACATCGTTCAAACTTGTTCAACACTTCAGAATGCTTACAACAACATCAAATCGCCAATTTAATATAGGATTCAAGCCTAAGAACTCCAAGAACTCTTAAATTATGCTTTCGCTCAAAAAGTCTATCAAATCTCGTCCGAATGACCTGAAATTTTGCACACACATCCCAAATGGCACAACGAAGCTACTACAACTCTCGGAATTCCATTCCGACTCTTATATCAAAATCTTGCCTATCAACCCGAAATTGCCAAAATATCAATTTCGCCAATTCAAGCCTAAATCTCCTCTACAACTCCAAAACCCATTCTGATCGCACTCCGAAGTCACAAATCACCTTCCGAAGCTAACCTAACCATCAGAACTCACATCCGAGCCCTCTAACTCATAAGTTAACATCCGGTTGACTTTTCCAACTTAAGCCTTCTTAAAAGAGACTAAGTGTCTCATTTCTTACCAAAACCACACCAAACGCAAACCAATCAACTCGACCACATAAAACACGGATAACAAAGCATAACGAAGCAGAAATGGGGGAAACGAAGTGGTAACTTATGAGACGACTGGCCGGGTCGTCACATCCTCCCCAACTTAAACAAACATTCGTCCTCGAACGAGTCAAGAAACATACCTGAAGCCTCAAACAGATGAGGATATCTGCTCTGTATCTCCCGCTCGGTCTCCCAGGTAGCCTCCTCCACGGGCTGACCTCTCCACTGCACTTTCACTGAAGCTATATCCTTTGACCTCAACTTCCGAACCTGGCGACCCAAAATAGCTATTGGCTCTACATCAAAGGTCAAATCATCATCCAACTGAACCGTGTTGAAGTCCAAAATATGAGACGAATCCCCAATATACTTCCGGAGCATAGAAACATGAAATACCATATGCACACTCGACAGGCTGGGTGGCAAAGCGAGCTCATAAGCCACCTCCCCAATCCTCTGAAGCACCTCAAAAGGCCCAATGAGCCGTAGACTCAACTTCACTTTCTTCCCAAACCTCATAACACCCTTCATGGGCGAAACCTTCAGTAAGACCTTCTCACCGACCTTGTAGGACACATCTCGAATCTTCCGGTCCGCATAACTCTTCTGACGTGACTGCGCTGTACGAAGCCTCTCTTGAATCACCTTCACCTTCTCTAAGGCATCCTGAACCAAATCTGTCCCCAATAGTCTAGCCTCACCGGGCTTGAACCAACCAACTGGAGATCTACACTACCTCCCGTACAGAGCCTTATATGGAGCCATCTGAATACTCAACTGGTAGCTATTGTTGTAAGCAAACTCTACAAGCGGTATAAACTCATCCCATGAACCTCCAAAGTCAATAACACAAGCACGCAACTGTCCTCCAATATCTGAATCGTACGCTCGGACTGTCCGTCCGTCTGAGGATGAAAAGTTGTGATCAACTCCACCTGAGTACCCAACTCTCGCTGAACAGATTTCCAAAATTGGGAAGTAAACTAAGTACCTCTATTTGAGATGATGGAAACCGGAACACCATGCAACCGGACAATCTCCCGGACATAAATCCCTGCCAACCGCTCTGAAGAATAGGTAGTACACATAAGGATGAAGTGCGCGGACTTGGTCAGCCGATCCACAATCCCCCAAATAGTATCAAACTTCTTCAAAGTCCGAGGAAGTCCAACCACAAAGTCCATAGCGATCCTCTCCCACTTCCACTCGGGAATAACCATCTGCTGAAGCAAGCCACCCGGTCTCTGATGCTCATATTTTATCTGCTGGCAGTTGAGACACCGAGCTACAAATCCCACAATATCTTTCTTCATTCTTCTCCACCAATAGTGCTGCCTCAAATCCTGGTACATCTTCACGGCACCCGGATGGATAGAATACCGCGAGCTATTAGCCTCCTCCAGAATCAACTCTCTAAGACCATCCACATTGGGCACACAAATCCGGCCCTGCATCCTCAACACACCATCATCACCGACGGTCACATCTCTAGCATCATCATACTGAACTCTGTCCTTAAGGACACGCAAATGTGGATCATCATATTGGCGCTCTCTGATGCGATCATATAAGGAAGACCGAGAAACCACACATGACAACACCCGACTAGGCTCCGAAATATCCAATCTCACGAACCGATTGGCCAAGGCCTGAACATCAACTACAAGGGGTCTCTCCCCGACTGGAATATATGCCAAACTCCCCATGCTCACTGCCTTTCGGCTCAACGCATCGGCCACCACATTGGCCTTTCCCGGATGGTACAATATAGTGATATCATAATCCTTAAGCAATTCCAACCATCTCCGTTGCCTCAAATTAAGATCCTTTTGCTTGAACAAATGCTGAAGACTACGATGATCGGTGAATACCTCACAAAATACACCATACAAATAATGCCTCCAAATCTTCAATGCATGAACTATGGCAGCCAACTCCAAATCATGAACAGGGTAGTTCTTCTCATGGGGCTTCAACTGAAGAGAAGCATAAGCAATAACTCTACCCCCCATGCATCAATACACAACCAATCCCAACTCTCGAAGCATCACAATACACGATATATAAACCTGAAGCTGATGGCAAAACCAACACTGGAATTGTGGTCAAGGCTGTCTTGAGTTTCTGAAAGCTCTCCTCACACTCGTCCGACCATACAAATGGAACACCCTTCTGAGTCAACTTGGTCAAGGGCGATGCGATAGATGAGAATCCCTGAACAAATTGGCAATAATAGCCTGCCAACCTAAGAAAGCTACGAATCTCTGTGGCTGAGGACGGTCTGGGCCAACTCTGAACCGCCTCTATATTCTTCGGATCAACCTGAATACCCTCGCTGGACACCACGTGCCCCAAGAAAGCTATTGTACTGAGCCAAAACTCACACTTGGAGAATTTTTCATAAAGTTTCTCCTCCCTCAATATCTGCAACACAACTCTCAAATGCTCCGCGTGCTCTTCCTGACTACGCGAGTACACCAGAATATCGTCAATGAATACAATAACGAATGAATCCAAATAAGGTCGAAATACACTGTTCATCAAATGCATAAACGTGCTGGGGCATTGGTCAGTCCGAAAGACATGACAAGAAACTCATAGTGACCATATCTAGTCCTGAAAGTAGTCTTAAGAATATCTTAATCCCTAATCTTCAACTTGTGATAGCCCGAATGGAGATCAATCTTAGAGAACACCCTCGCTCCCTGAAGCTGATCAAATAAATCATCAATGCGAGGCAAAGGATACTTGTTCTTAATTGTTACTTTATTCAATTGCCTATAATCAATGCACATTCTTATCGTGCCATCCTTCTTCTTCACAAACAAAACTGGTGCACCCCAAGGTGACACACTAGGCCGAATGAACCCCTTATCTAGGAGTTCCTGAAGTTGTTCTTTCAATTCCTTCAACTCTGTTGGTGCCATACGATATGGCAGAATAGAAATGGGCTGAGTGCCCAGCACCAGGTCAATACCAAAATCAATATCCCTGTTCGGTGGCATGCCCGACAGGTTTGCAGGAAACACATCGGGTAAATCCCTCACAACTAGGATAGAATCGATACTAGGAGTTTCAGCTCCAACATCCCTCACAAATGCCAGATATGAAAGACAACCCTTTCTAACTATATGTTGGGCCTTCAAGAAAGATATCACTCTACTAGGAACATAATCAATCACACCACGCCACTCGATCCGCGGTATACCCGGCATAGCCAAAGTGACTGTCTTAGCATGACAGTCTAGAATAGAACGACCACAAAGATAGCCAATCCATGCCCAAAATGACATCAAAATCCACCATGCTCAATAGCAATAGATCTACTCGGATCTCCAGACCCTCAATAGTCACCACACATGACCGGTATACACGGTCTACAACAACAGTATCGCCTACCGGGGTAGATACATGAACAGGTAAAGCAAGAAACTCACGGGGCGTACCCAAATAACGAGAAAAGTATGATGACACATAAGAAAAGGTGGAACCAAGATCAAATAGTACAGAGACATCTCTGTGGCAGACTGAAACAATACCTGTAATGACAGCATCTGAAGCAATAGCATCTGGCCTGCCTAGAAGTGCATAGAAACGGGCCTGACCGCCCCCTGATCGACCTCTCCCTCTAGGGCGACCCCTGGTTGCCTAACCTCCACCCCTAGCTGGCTGGGCGGGTGGTGAGGTAACTGGAGCAGAAGTCGAGGGCTGACCCCTCTGCTGAGATGAACTAGCAATACAACGAGGACACTGCCTCCACACATGTCCAAACTCTCCACACTCAAAACAACTCCCAAGTGCTGTAGAAGGGGACTGAAGGGAACCCCTCACACCGGAGTGACCAGCTAATGCACTCGGCATAGAAAACCCCTAAGCTGACGGGACACGAGATGAACTCTGGGCTGGAAGGGCACTAAGTGATGACTGACCCTGCTGAGCACCGTGATAACCATGACCCGAAGATGGCCCACGATAACCTGGGCGAGCTGACTGAGCAGGCCTGAAAGAACGGCCTCTACCATACTGAAACTGGCCCCTCGAAGGAGCACCACTGTAACTGCCAGATCCTCGAGGCCTCTTGGCCTCTCTCTCCTCTCAATCCTAACGGTGAACTGTCTCAATCTCGCGAGCGATATTGACCACCTCCTCGAACGTAGCACCCAACACCTCTCTCGGGTCATAAGAATACGGAGATGATAGTTAAGGCCATCAACAAATCTCCTGATCCTCTCACGATCTATCGGAACCATCCAAATGGCATGACGAGCCAACTCAGAAAACCTCGACTCATACTGTGACACAGTCATATCCCCCTGTCGCAACCACTCAAACTATCTACACAGCTCCTCTCTGCAGGACTGCGGTACATACTTCTCCAAGAAGAGAGTGGAGAACTCATGCCAAGTAAGGGGCGCTGCTCCAACCGGCCTACACCTCTCATACGCCTCCCACCAAGTGAAGGCAGCCCCAGAAAACTGAAAAGTAGAAAATGCCACACCACTAGACTCAAGAATCCCTATTGTACGGAGCATCCGCTAACACTTATCCATAAAACCCTGGGTATCCTCGCCCTCAACACCACTGAATGACGGAGGCTGGAGTCTACCAAACATCTCAAGACGATGCTGCTTATCATCCGGCATAACTGGCACAACAAACTCCTGAGCTGGTGCAACTGGCTGAGCTGGAGGTGCCCCTGGTGTCTGTAGTCCCTGCCTACCTGCTCAGGTGTGCGAGCAGTGGGGGTCTGATTGCCTCCCCCGGCCTGTGAAGTAGCTGTTGTAGTAGCGGCTGAAACTGCCTGAGCCAGGCCAGTGAAAACTGATAAGATCTGTGCCAAGGCCTCCTGAAGACCCGAAATCACAATGGGCACAACTGGTGCCTGAACTGGTGCTGTTGGAGCATCCATAGCTGGAGCCTGATCCGGAGCTAGCGCAGCTGATGGATATACAGGTGCTGCTCTGCCTGTACCGCGACTACGACTGCGTCCACGACCTCTGGTGGTCTCAGCTGGTGGCACTGGTGGTCGTCCACCTCGTCTGGTAGCTCGCATCCTCACCATCTATGAGATAATGGAATAACAGAAGTTTAGTACTCAGACCAACAAGTTCGCACAACAAGAGTTTCAAGAATATGAAGTTTTTCCTAAAAAGGTTCTACAATCTCCCGAGGATAAATACATACGTCTCCATACCGATCCGCGAGACTCTACTAAACCCGCTCATGACTCGCGAGACCTACGTAACCTAGGCTCTAATACTAACTTATCACGACCCAATTCCCAAATCCGGTCATGATGGCGCCTATCGTGAAGACAAGGCCAGCCAAACCAAAACAGAACACCTCTTTTAAACAATTAATTATCATAAACGGTAGTAGAACATTATATAATATCCATAAATTGTGGAATTTAACGATAATAATAGTAGAAACCATCCCGACATAGCTCAAACCGGGGTGTCACAAGTCATGAGCAACTAAGAAATCCGGATACAAGTCTACTGAACACTAAATCTGATACAATAGTTCTAAAACATAAAAATGATAAGATAAGGGAGGCACGGGGCTGCGAACGCCAACAGCTACCTCGTAGTCTCTGAATCACTGCCTGGACTAGGAGAATCACCACTCAGGAGCGGACTCTGCGATGCCTGAATCTGCACACATGGTGCAGGGAGTAATGTGAGTACTCCGACTCAGTGAGTAATAATAATAAATAATGGCTAAAAGTATGAAAACACGTAAAGGCACAAAGCAATTCCATATCAAGCAGTAAAATCACTTAAGGTAGTAAATCAGTGAAGAAGTCAAATGAAATCCCTTTTCAAAACAAGTAAAATAGGAAATTTTAACAGGTAAATATCAAGTAGAAATCCGCCCCTCGATCACAGTATCAATCACTAGAACAGTATCAGCCCCTCGGGCTCACTTTTAATACAGTATCAGCTCCTCGGGCTCAGTATCAGTCACTCAAAACAATATCAGCCCCTCGGACCCACTCTGAGATCATAATGGGTACCCGCGCTCACTGTGGTTGTACAGACTCCGGAGGGGCCCCTTACGGCCCAAGCGCTATATCAAGCCACCTCGTGGCATCATAACTCGGCACTCGGCCTCATATCACTCGACACTCGGCCTCACATCACTCAAGCCACCTCGTGGCATATAAAGTATCTCAGGCCCTCAGGCTCACATCACTCAGCATATCCTCACATATGGCCCTCGGCCTCACTCAATCCGAAAATCATCACAAGCCCTTTGGGCATTAGTAAAACAGCAATTCTCAGCCCAAAACATGATGTAGAAATATCATTTAAGTTTCAAATCTGAGTAAAAGTGGCTAAGTTTGTAAAACAGTAGATATCAATAGGACTGAGTTCAAATAATAAGTCAAGCAGTGAGGAAAACAGTGATAAAAATCCCCAAAGGGTCCAAATAGTTGGCATGAAGCCTAAATATGGCAATCAGCCCAAATCATGATGATAACAAATAAATTTCAGTCAAATACGCGGTAAAATCATCAATCGGGACGGACCAAGTCATAATCCCCAGTAGTAAAAGACCCCACACTCATCATCCAGCGCGTATCTTGCCTCAATATAGCACTACGATGTGCAATCCAGGGTTTTCAAATCCTCAGGACATCATTTACAATCATTACTCACCTTGAACCGGTTAAATCTCTAGCTCGCAATGCCTTTGCCCCTCATATCGGCCTCCACGAGGGTCAATTCTATCCAAAATCAGAACGAATACGTCACAATATGCTAAGGAAACAAAGCCCAAGCGAAAACAATCAACAAAGGGCACGATTTCCAAAATTACCAAAATCCGAGACCCGGGCCCACATCTCAAAATCGGGTAAAATTTACATTTTCAGAATCCTCATAGCCTCACAAGTCTAACCATACCAAAATTATCCAGTTCCAATACCATTTGGTCTTTCAAATCATCATTTTACATTTTTGAATGGTTTCACAATTTTCTTCCTAAATTCCATCCCAAATCACGAATTAAATGATGAATTCAGTAATAGATTCATGTATTCTAGCCAAATCTAAGTTAAAATCACTTACTCCGATAAATTTCTTGAAATATCTTCGAAAAATCGCCAAAATCCGAGCTCCCTAGGTCAAAATATTAAATAAAACCCAAAACCTCGTATTTATAGAGTACCCCTCAAATTTTAGCCTCCGCGGGCCACACCAAATCGACTGCGGTCCGCACAAGCCAGTGGGGTTCGCGCAAAAACAACCGCGGCCGCACAGGCCTTCCTCTGCAGTGACAAGCTTTAGTATTTTGGCCATAACCTTTTCTACAAATGTCCAAATTGCGATATCTTTACCTTTCTGGAAACTAGACACGAAGGGCTACAACTTTCTTTTCTGAATCATCTCAAATTCCTAGTAGATCAAAATATATGAGCTTCCGAAGTAGGACCAGCGAATAGTTCCCCACCGCGGCCGCACACCATTTTGTGCGGTCCGCATGACACCTACCGCGGCTGCACTTCTTTTTGTGCGGTCCGCAAAGCACATACCGCGCCCACACTTCTTTTTGTGTGGACCACGCGGGTGGTTTCCGAGGCCTGCAACCCTCCTGGACCTACTACAGCTATGATTTTCGGCCTAAAATATCCCAGAACCTACCCAGGTCCCCCGAAACTTCAAACTAATTGTACCAACACATCCCATGACATCGTTCAAACTTGTTCAACACTTTGGAACGCTTATAACAACATCAAATCACCAATTTAACATAGGATTCAAGCCTAAGAACTCCAAGAACTCTTAAATTATGCTTTCGCTCAAAAAGTCTATCAAATCTCGTCCGAATGACCTGAAATTTTGCACACACATCCCAAATGACACAAAGAATCTACTGCAACTGTCGGAATTCCATTCTGACCTTTATATCAAAATCTTGCCTATCAACCCGAAATTACCAAAATATCAATTTCGCCAATTCAAGCCTAAATCTCCTCTACAACTCCAAAATCCATTCCGATCGCGCTCCGAAGTCACAAATCACTTCCTGAAGCTAACTGAACCATCGGAACTCACATACGAGCCCTCTAACTCATAAGTCAATATCCGGTTGACTTTTCCAACTTAAGCCTTCTTAAAAGAGACTAAGTGTCTCATTTCTTACCAAAACCACACCAAACGCAAACCAACTCGACAATATAAAACACGGATAATGAAGCATAAAGAAGCATAAATGGGGGAAACGGAGCGGTAACTCATGAGACGTCTGGCCGGGTCGTCACATTTACCTTCGTAACATCATATCTGTATACATACTATCTTCCCCAGACCCTATGTATGGGACTGTATTGGTTTTGTTGTTGTTTGTTTGTTCTCGCGGTGCATAAAAGGAGACAAAGTATCTTATACTGTATTATGTAGAGTGTTATATGGTGTAATTTGTATTAGTCACAAATATGGTAGCTAACGGGCGGGTCGGATATGGGATGGGCCGAAAACGGGTAATAAAAAAATAGATAAATTATTTGGCTTGACCCATATTTAATACGGATAAAAAATGGGTTAACCGGCGAATAATATGCATAATCCTATTATCCATGACTTCATGAATATGATCACTTTCGGGAGAATTCCTAGTCTCCTAAACTTGATGAATCCCCAATTTGAGGTTTTACAAATGTAAAAGTTAAACCTATTAGTTATCAATTAGTTTTTCATTTTCTAAATGGATAATATGGTTCTTATCCATATTTGACCCGTTTTTAAAAAGTTCATTATTCAACCCATTTTAGTGGATAATATGGGTGGTTAACTATTTTCTTTAACCATTTTGCCGCTCCTAGTCGCAAACAAATTAATATCAATAATACGATGGTTTATCTTGCAAATAAAAGTTACGTATTAATTATCTGGATATTTATATCAAAGTTACTTTTCCAGATGTAGCTTAATGAACTGCGCGGCCCCTTATTAAAGTCTACTTAAACTGTCAATTAATTAGGAAGGAACGGAAACAACAAGTAAATTCTGGCCTAAAATATTATTATTGTTATAAATACAATTTTATTTATGGTGAATGTCTATATTTAGAGAGATTCTAGGGTTTATTACTTGGTGGCTAAGTCACCCTCTCCATATAAATAGAGGGTTTTATTCTATTGTAAATCATCCCAAATCAATAAGAATTCTCTCCTGTTACTTTTCTCTATAATATTCTTCTTCTTCTTTTATTGTTCATAACACGTTATCAGTACGAGACTCTAACCAATTGAGTAGAAGCTTTGAGATTGAGCATAATGATTGTCAATTATTCCATGAACTTCCTTAATGATTAAATTCTAGATTTAAGGTAAGTATTTTACTTTATTTTTCTCTTTTAAATTCTTGACATTCTATAATTTGATTTTAAATACAAACAAAGACGATAAATTTTTACTATAACTCTAATGGAGTTACTAAGAAATTATAACCACTCGAAGTGGTAAAATTTTTATGTCTTGCCATGATCAAAGTCATGTATGATCGTGAGCACAAGAAGTGGAAACCCGTCCTATTGAATTTGCTTCATTCTCATTCCCTTAAGAGAATGTGATAGCAGTATGTAATAAGTCTGAAAGAAGACAAAATTATTACTATGAATGTATCAATGAATGTGGGCATGACAATAGACGAAATTATAATCGTCATTATTGTGGTAATGAGAATAATAAGGATTCTCAAAATAATCCTTCACTCTATGAAAGTAATATATGTCATCAATTTGACATGAGATTTTGTAAAGCACATATAGATGATTATGGTCCATTCTTGATGTGAATATGACAATATCTGATTTATGAATACATATTCATTTTTGGAAGAAAAAATATGTGCTAGTGGTATATACCACACTCACCTCTAGAAGAAGGTTTGAGATGATATAAAAAAATAATGTCATTAGTATGGCATGAATGGTCATTGGTCACGTACCTATTGCACGCCAAAATATTTTGATAATGTGATTATTAAAAAATAACATTAATGCAAGAAACATATCTTGCATATAATTTTGACCATAACCATAATGGTATAACTTTCTCCTTGAAAGAGATATATAAACATATGGATGTTGATGAATATGTGGTAGTACAAAATTAATTAAGAGCTCTGGAAAAGCCAATTATCACTATTTTGGAGAAACACAATTGATTACCAATAAAGAATTGTATTGTAGTAAGTCTCAAAGAAACTTATTCAGTTTCCAAAGTATACGCGAAAGCGGTTGATTATATTGAGACTATAAATAAAGGAAATATTTAATATCTTCTATTACTACAACTTGTAGCGAGATAATATGTATGTGAAAAGCTACCCGCTTTATTTTCTAGTTTGTACTACACAAATAAAAGAACACCACACTAAAGTGGATGTTTATTGATATAAAAATCCATATCATAATAAATTTGGAGTTTATTGATAATTGCACACGTCATGGTGTAAATCTGAAGTTTATCAATATTGATAATTTATTCAGTTGGCATGATTGGTTTAGCCATATCAATTTAAGTATGATGTGCAAAAATTATAGAGAATTCACATGGGTAAATATTAAAGAACTAAAAAGTTCTTTACGAATTCTCTTATGTTGCTTGTTCTCATTATTTAATTGACCAACTAAAATTGGGATTGAATCCCATGAATGCTGGAAATATCAAAGGTGATTATGGGCTCATTCACTTGCCATGTATACCACATAAGATGCATCTATGAGATGGTTACATGTGCAATTATTATTAACCCACAACATGGTATTTTGCGAGCTAACTTGCTCAATAATTTAATTTCGAGCATATTTTCAGATTTTCTATTCAAGAAGTTCATCTTGATAAGTTGGTTTACATCACAGTTGGTTTAGAAAAATAATTTATTGAGTGCCTCCACTTAATAGCTAAACTATTGCTTATGAGAACAAAGTTATCTATATCAGTTTGATATAGGTTATATACAAAAGTATATTACATTCTCCCCTCACAAGTGGTTCAGGGTCAGGAACCAAATAATTCCATCTTATTATTATTGATGTGCGGTGTATATTTTGATTAACACCATGACACACAAAGATAAGCTTTCAAAGTTAAGGAAGCAAGTTAGTTTTTCTAACATGAGGGGGAGACATGATAAACAATTGAGAAAACGTTATGTGGAATGAGTTATCATTTGTATATCTAGATCCTCGGATACGATAATATGAATTTGAAGTTCATAAAAAGATAATTCATCTCCAATATATTGCAAAGTATGCTAGACGTATTTGCTGAACCAAAGAAAGTAACTATATTCTCATTGCAAATGCTCATATTAAGTCCTAGAATGACAAAGTATATAGTACGCTTAAAGCATATAGGCAAATCGGTTTCAAATAACTTCTTGATAAAGAAGATGAGCGAATGATCAAAATGATCATAATAAGGAGGCAAGTGTGACGACCCGGCCAGTCGTCTCATGAGTTACCGCTCCATTTCCCCCATTTCTGCTTCTTATTGATTTGTCTATTGGTTCTATATGGGATCAGGTTGGTTAGCTCGGGTTCGAAAACGATTTGGTAAGGTTTGAGACACTTAGTCTCTTTTGAGGAAACTTAAGTTGGAAAAGTCAATAGGATGTTGACTTATGTGTTATAGGGCTCGGATGTGAGTTCCGATGGTTCAAATAGCTTCGGGAGGTGATTTGGGACTTAAGAGCGTGATCGGAATGAGTTTTGGAGGTCCAGAGTAGATTTAGGCTTGAATTGGCGAAATTAGATTTTTGGCAATTTCCGGTTGATAGGTGAGATTTTGATATAGGGGTCGTAATGAAATTCCGAGAGTTGAAGTAGTTCCGTTGTGTCATTTGGGATGTGTGTGCAAAATTTCAGGTCATTCGGATGTGGTTTGGTTAGGTTTTTATCAAAAGCGTAATTTAGAAGATTTTGGAATTTTAGGCTTGAATCCGATGTGAATTTGGTGATTTGATGTTGTTTTGAGCGTTACGAAGGTTGGAACAAGTTTTAATGAGGTTATGGGATATGTTGGTATGTTTGGTTGAGGTACCGGAGGCCTCGGGTGAGTTTCGGGTGGTCAATCGGACCATTTCATGATGTTTGGAGTTGCAGAAAATTGCAGGTCAGTGCTGTAGAGAAATGACTTCGTGTTTGCGAGTGGGTCCTTACGTTCGCGAAGGGTCAGTTGAGGAAGCTGGGATTTAAGCCTTCGTGTTCGCGAGGAAAGATCCGCGTTCGCGAATGGCTGAGTATTTGTGCATCGCGTTCGCATGGTGGTGTCGCGTTCGCGTAGAAGAAAATGGGCAGCTGAGCTTCAGGGGGATGTATTCATCGCGTTCGCGAGAGGGTCAACGCGATCGTGAAGGGTTAGTCTGAGGAAGCAGCACGTTCGCGATGGGCAGGTCGCGATCGAGAAAGAGGAATTTTGGTCAAAGTTATTTTGTGCTTCGCAAACACGAGGCTTTGACAGCATTCGCGAAGAACGATTTCAGGCCTGGGCAGAATGTTTAAATAGTCATCTTGTACGCGATTTTGGGGTTTATTTCCTCCATTGTTGAGAGTTTTTGGAGCTTTTTGAAGGGGATTGAAGAGGGATTCAAGGGGAATCACATGGAGGTAAGATTCATGGACTTAAAACTCGATTCTAATGTGAAATCTACCTAACTAATCATGGAAATTAAGCCTAAAATGGAAGAACTAGGGCTTGAAATTGGAGACCTAGAAATTGGGATTTGAGGGGTCATTTATGGTTGGATTTTGATGCGTTTGATATGTATGAACTCGGAGAGTGATAAGGAATCCACTGATGTGATTTTTACCGGAATCCGACACATGGGCCCGAGGGTCGGGTTTTGGTAATTTTGGGATTTGTGTTGTATATTGATTATTTTTGCTTGGGCTTCGTTCCCTTAGCATATTTTGACACCGTGATTCTGATTTTGGATAGATTCGACGCGAGTGGAGGCCGATTCGAGGGGCAAAGGCGTCGCGGGCTAGAGATTTGACCGGATTGAGGTGAGTAATGATTGTAAATGATGTCCTAAGGGTATGAAACCCCGAATTGCACATCGTTGTGCTATATTGAGGTGACACACATGCTTGATGGCGAGCGTGGGGTCGTGCACTATTGGGGATTGTGACTTAGTCCGCTCTGAATAATTATTTTACCGTGTATTTGACTGAATCTACTTGTTATCATCATTATTTGGGCTGAATGCCATATTTGGGTCTCGTGCCAACTATTTGAACCCTTCGGGGGCTTTTATTGATATTTCCTTACTATTTTGACTTTATACTTGAACTCAGTCATGTTATATTTCATTGTTTTCATACTCAACCATGTTTACTAAGTTTTAACACTTAAATGATCTTTTAAATGATAATTGGGCTGAGAAATATTGTTTTACTATTGCCCGAGTGGCTTGTGAGGATTTTGACTGAGTAAGGTCGAGGGCCTATGTGGTGAGGAAACATTGACTATGATTATGAGGGCGAGGGCCTGGGATTTATATGCCACGAGATGGTTTGTTGATATGAGGCCGAGGGCCTAGTGATGATGCCACGAGATGGCTTGATGTTGCGCTTGGGCCGTAAGGGGCCCCTCCAGGAGTCTGCACACTCCCAGTGAGCACGGGTACCCATGTAATGTGAGATGTAGCATGAGGGGCTGGTATTGTTCTGAGGTATTGCCCTAGGGGCAAATCTTTATGTGTTTATTCTTCTTAATTGCCTGTCTTTTACCTGCTTAATTGTTGAAAGGGGCTTTTCATGAAGTATAAGTTGAACTAAAATGGCTTTCACATATCTTTACTGATTTATTATTTTACTGGTTTTACTGCTTCGTTATAGCCTGCAATGTGCCTTGCGTGATTTCCTACTTCGAGTCTTTATTTATGATTATTATTCACTGAGTTGGAGTACTCACTTTACTCCCTGCACCGCGTGTGCAGATTCAGGCGTTGCTGATCTTGCCAATGCGAGTTGAGAGCTCCCGGTATACTTCGGAGTCCACGAGGTAGCTGCTTGGCATCCGCAGTCCCGTGTTCTCCCCCTTTATCATTTCTATCTCTTTATCAGATATTTTGTAATAGCTTATAAACTTTTAAGACTTGTATTAGGATTGATAGATGCTCATGACTAGTGACACCTCGGTATCGGGCTATGTTGGGTTGTTCGTCCGCATATTGTACTGTTGAATGCTTAAATATTGGGTCATTTATCATGTTTTAGACTTAATTCTCATTGTTAACTGCTTAAAACTGAAATGGGTAAGTATCGGTTGGCCTTGTCTTCACGAGAGGCGCCATCACGACCGTGTCCGGGTTTATGGTCGTGACACGCTGGTATCAGACCCTAGGTTACATAGGTCCCACGAGTCATGAGCAGGTTTAGTAGAGTCTCGCGGATCGGTACGGAGACGCTTATATTTATCCTCAAGAGGCTACAGAACCTTTAGGTAAAACTTCATATTCTTGAAATTCTTGTCGTGCGAATTTTTTGATCCGAGTACTAAACTTCTGTTATTCTATTCTCTCACAGATGGTGAGGACACGCGCTACCGGTCAGGATGGACGACCACCAGTACCACCAGCTGTGGCCACTAGAGACTGAGGACACGGTCGTGGTCGCGGTAGGGGTAGAGGTGTGTCCTGTACAATAGCTAGGGCAGCACCTGTAGATCCACCAACCGCCATGTCACACCTCCTTTTTACTACCCCCGGAAGGGTACAAGGGAGTTTTATCCAATTTGAGTGACAATCGAAACGGGATTATTTTATTTAAAATTAGAGTCACCACTTGGGATAATTTATGGTGTCCCAAGTCACCGGTTTAAAAATCACGAATCGAGGAAGTTTGACTCTATTATACAGTCTGCGAACACAGAAATCCGGGTAAGGAATTTTGTTAACCCAGGAGAAGGTGTTAGGCACTCCCGAGTTCCGTGGTTCTAGCACGGTCGCTTTGATCATACTTGGCTCGTTAAATTGTTTAATTACTCATTTTAGAATCTATGTACATTTGCCTTTTTTAATTAAGGAATTATCTTGAAACGGGTCACGTGTACGTGTACCCATTTGTTTGGCGCACCAAAAATCGTATCACGCGAACGTGTCCAAAATTAGTAACGCTTTATTAATATTAAGAAAGTTTGGCCAAAGTTGTGCGAACGCATACTCTGGTTTTTTTTTTAAAATCGTAATCATATCACGCGAACGTGTCCACGACCACGATAATATATTAAACGAGCCTAAAGCAAACTACGATCACTTGTTATTTTTATATCTAGGTTGTTAATATGAGGGCCATGATTAATTAAACTGTAGATGGCACACCTCAAAACTAAATTTAATGTTTTATTAAACAATTTTATTATTAAAAAAAACTTTGATCGAAGTTGCGCGAATGCATACTCTGAATTGGTTTTTAGAATTGTAATTATGTCACGCGAACGTGTACATAATCACAATATTATTTTTTAAACGCGTGCCTAAAGGCTTTTCTACGAGGTTTGTAAACTGGTGATTGTGAGTAATAGGGCCTGAGATTATGGAATATTTTCGCTGGAGAGACTTCATGCATTTTGGCCCAGCCCAAATCCTAAACTTGTTAGTAATTTAAATCATAAAAGGGTTGGGCTTTCCCTCATAGTCGATTGTCATGCAAAGATACTTAAGTTTGAAATATCAAATGAGCCAGTTTTATTCTAAGAGGGAGTCAGGTTCCAGAGACTTGCAAAATTGTATTTTTATGAAGGCTCAACGACTTCTGAAGAAAGGTTGCTTGGGTGTCTTAGCTATTGTAAATGATACAAGAAAGGAAACAGTTAGTATAGAGAATTTACCAGTAGTGAGAGAATTTTCTGATGTATTTCTTGAGGATTTACCAGGATTGCCTCCAATACGAGAAATAGATTTTTGTATTGATTTGCTACCTGACACACAGCCCATATCGATACTCCCATATCAAATGGCACCAGCAGAGTTGAGAGAGCTAAAGCAACAACTACAAGATTTTTTAGATAAGGGTTTTATTAGACCTAGTGTATCACCATGGGCTGCAACAGTACTATTCGTAAAGAAGAAAGATGGATCCCTGAGATTGTGCATTGACTACAGGCAGTTGAACAAGATAACAATACGCAATAAATATCCTTTGCCCCATATAGATGACATGTTTGATCAGTTACAAGGAGCTGCCCACTTTTCAAAGATTGATCTCCGTTCTAGTTATCATCAACTTAGAATCAAAGATGAAGATATTTCTAAGACTGCTTTTAGAACTCGATACGGGCACTATGAGTTCCTTGTGATGCCTTTCGGACTGACAAATGCTCCAGCTGTATTCATGGATTTAATGAATAGGGTGTTCAAGCCGTTTCTGGATAGATTTGTAATAGTATTTATTGATGATATCCTGATATATTCTCGTAGCCAAGGAGAATACGAGAATCATCTCAGGACTGTGTGGCAGACATTGCGAGAACATCGGCTTTACGCTAAGTTCTCGAAGTGTGAATTCTGGCTAGACTCGGTATCATTTCTGGGACATGTTGTATCCAAAGATGGAATTATGGTAGATCCTAAGAAGACCGAAGCTGTGCAGAAATGGCCCAGACCTACTTCTTCTATAAATATTTGCAGCTTTTTAGGCTTAGCAGGCTATTACAGGCGTTTTGTGCAGGAATTCTCCAGAATAGCAGCGCCACTGACCAAGCTAACACAGAAAAATGCAAAGTTTCAGTGTACAGAGGAATCTGAGCAAAACTTTCAGAAACTCAAAACGTGTCTGACAACTGTACCAATATTAGCCTTACCATTAGGTTTTGGAGAATTTACGGTATTCTGTGACGCCTCAATGGTGGGATTAGGATGTGTTCTCATGCAAAATGGTCGTGTTATAGCTTATGCTTCGAGATAATTGAAAAAGCATGAGCAAAAATATCCTACACATGATTTGGAGATGGTTGCAGTGGTATTTGCTCTAAAAATTTGGAGGCATTATCTATACGGCAAAACTTGTGAGATTTATACTGACCATAAAAGTCTGAAGTATATCTTTCAGCAGAGAGATCTGAATCTTTGACAGCGTCGGTGGATGGAACTACTCAAAGACTATGATTGTTCTATTTTATATCATCCTAGAAAAGCCAATGTGGTGGCTGATGCATTGAGCAGAAAATCTATGGGGTGTTTGGCACATATAGCCCCTACAAAGAGACTTTTGGCCAAAGATATTCAGAGACTAGAAGCTACAGGTATCAGATTTAGTGTCGGAAATTCAGAGGCATTTTTGGCTTGTGCTCAGGCTAAGTCTTCATTAGTTGAGCACATTAAGGCCACCCAATATGAGGATGAACGATTATGCAAATACAGGGATGAGGCCTTAGCTGGTAAAAGCAAGAATATGATTGTTGAAAGTGATGGTGTTCTTCGAATGGGTGACTGGCTATGTGTAGCAGACGTAGATGGGTTGAAACATGTTATTCTTAAAGAAGCTCACAATACTAAATACACTATACATCCTGGATCCACAAAAATGTTCCATGACCTGAAGCAATTTTATTGGTGGGAAGGTATGAAGAAAGATATTGCTAACTTTGTTTCTAGTTGTTTGACTTGTCAGCAGGTCAAGGCTGAGCATCAGCGACCCGCAGGACTACTACAACAAATTGAGATTCCATAGTGGAAATGGGAAAGAATTACTATGGATTTTGTCACTGGGTTACCACGAACCCTTAGAGGTTATGACTCTATATGGGTGATTGTAGATCGACTGACGAAATCAGCACATTTTTTGCCAGTGAAGACTACATATGGTGGAGTGAGGTATGCATAGATATTTATGAACGAAATTGTCTGACTTCACGGAGTTCCAGTATCCATCATCTCTGATAGAGGATCACAGTTTACTTCACGCTTTTGGAAATTTTTTCAAGAAGCATTGGGTACACAAGTAGATCTTAACACTACATTTCATCCACAGACAGACGGGCAGTCTGAACGTACTATTCAGATCTTGGAGGATATGTTGAGAGCTTTCATTCTTGAGTTTGGAGGTAGTTGGGACACTTATCTACCATTAGTTGAATTTGCTTACAACAATAGCTTCCAGTCCAGTATTCAAATGTCATTGTACGAAGCATTGTATGGTAGAAGATGTCGTTCTCCTATCGGATGGTTTGAAGCCGGTGAGACTAACGTATTGGGACCCGACTTAGTACAAGAAACAATGGACAAAGTCCAGTTGATCAGATAGAGATTGCTTACAGCTCAAAGCAGACAAAAGTCTTATGCTGATAAGAGGAGAAGAGATTTAGTGTTCACAATTGGAGACAAAGCGTTCCTACGAGTCTCTCCTATGAAAGGTGTGATGCGGTTTGGGAAAAGAGGCAAGCCGAGCCCCAGGTTTATAGGACCGTATGAGATACTAGATCGAGTGGAAGCTGTGGCTTATCGTTTGGCACTTCCTCCCGAGTTGTCCTTTATTCATCCAGTGTTTCATGTCTCAATGCTAAGAAAATGTATATCAGACTCATCTCAGGTGCTTGAAGCACCAACTATACCGCTTGATGAGAAGTTGTCTTACGAGGAGAAGCCGACGACAATTATTGATAGACAAGTAAGAAAGCTAAGGTCAAAAGAAATTGTGTTCGTTAAAGTTTTATGGAGAAGTCATACCATTGAAGAAGCTACTTGAGAGGTAAGATATGCAAGCGAAGTATCCCCATTTGTTTCAATTTATAGGTACGTACTTGAGTTAAATTCGGAGACCGAATTTTATAAGGAGGGGAGGATGTAATACCCTATATTTTAATAAGGGTGTATTGGTCATTAGAAAAATAATATAATAATAATAATAATATAAGAAACTAGCTAAAAAAAGATAAGGAATTCAAAAAAAAGGGATGAAGCCCATTCTGCCCAAAAAGGAAAAGAAACAAAACCTAGCAAAATAACCAACAAAACAAAAAAAAAGGGAAAAGTTTAAGAATAAGAATTAAAAGGGCACGAAGCCCATTCAGTGGAAAAAGGTTAGAAACAACAAAACGGGAAAAAGGGGGAAAGCAGGAAAAGTTGCGTTAAAGAGAAACATAGATTTGAGCCTTCAAAAAAAAATACGGACCAGCTCGGCAGAATCAAAAAGGATAGAGGCGATCAAAAGCAACGACAAAGTTGGTTCCAAACTTCGAATAGACAAGCTCCAACAAACTCGAAAAATGCCGAACCAGCCAAGCGTTATAGAACAAACATCAATTCTGGTTACGAGATAAACAGAGAATAACTAACAAATTCAATTGATTGGAGGTGGTGAACTTGAACACGATAAGAATTATGGCTTCCCTCACTGACCCATCTAAATTTAAACTTCAAAATAAAACTTAAAAGTTCACATAGAAGCTTCAAGCCTTCAACCCCTATTTCTTATGAATCAATGCTCTTAATCTTGCAAACAAAGTAAATTCTTAGGACCCAAACTCATGTGCACCTTGACTTCACACATTATAACCATGCTTCATGGGAATTACAGCAAACCTAGCGAGTCTACCAAACAACGAATTTGAATACAATACAAATATGTGTGCCTAATGCCATGGGTCCCAATTTTACCAAATTCAATCATCAGAAAAATCTTTAAACACAAATCATGGCCTGGCCTAACAGATGTGGCTGAATGACTTAGCATGCTATTGATTCACCATAAATTGGATTCAAACTTTGAAGCAAATAAGAATTCTGCACATTTCCAAAACCAACATAGCGATGATCATGGTTCAACTAAGGCCTGATTCACCACACACGATCAACACAGATAAGCTAATCGGTAAATAAACCTGTTCGAATGAAATTCTCTCTGGTATCCATAAATGAATCCTTGTTTACAGGCCCAGCGAGAACATACCAAATAAGACAACAAAGGACTGAATAAAGCACTTATGAACTCTCCTATCTTTTCAACTAGTAAAGTATTAAAAGCTATTCAAATACATATTGCATCTATGAAGGAACAGAATTTGGAGATGAAGAATTTGTGAATTTGGTTAATTTCTAATTTCCACATTCCCAGGTCTAATCCAAACAAATGACTAGTATGACCATTTTCACATCATTTTTCACTATAATACTTAGATCACTTTCAGCATTCCAATGCGTCAAGTTGAGAGCAAGAATGCCCCTGGTCGAGCACAAACATCAAATTCATGGCTAGTGTTCTCACAGTAAACCTTAGCACAGAATTTCAACCATCAGATTTAAACTCTATACGACTTAAACCAACTATTTAATCTTTTAACTCAGCAAGCAAAAGTATAGAACATCATTAAGGAAAAATCAGAATCTATAGCATTCTTATTGAACACAGAACTTTGGCCATTCGAGGTTCAAACGTGCATTCATTTGAAATCAGAGATGGCAAGCCAACACAAGAGAAATTCATTAGCTAATAAACGGACCATAGGTGCAATTTTCAAAGATGTAACATTCTTAATACACTCGATACAAAAGATCGGAATTTCATACCTTGTAAGCAACACAACAAAAGGAAAAGAAAATGAATCTCTAGTTTCTGAGGAATATATGCACCACAGAACCAAAAGGGAACAACTACAGCTCGGCAAACAGCAACAGGTTCAAATGTCCAAAACCAGAATCGAAGCCGAGGAAAACTCTACTATTTCGAATTGCTAAATAAAACTGATATCAAGTGAAATCATGTAACCTCCTTAATTCATTTTTTTTTTGTTCTATTCGAATATCTGAAAAAGAAGAAAAGAGCAACGGAAAAAGAAAAAGAACACTTTGAGCCCTAATTTTCTTCCTTCGAATTTCAGAAGAAGACTCTCCAAAATTCCCTCAATCTCTAAAAAACCCCACATAAAAAAATTCTCTCACCTTATATAGGCCTCCAGATTCTTCTCGAACCTCCTTCCTTTCTCTCCAAGAAAACCCTCAAACGAAAATCCTTCCCAAATCTGATTTCTTATCCTTTTTTTGATGAAAAAAGGGACAAATGGAGGGAGTAGATTAGGTCGAATCTAATCTAACGCTCCCCATTTTTCCTTGTTTTCATCTGAAGGATGAAAAATCCGAAATAAAATCAAAGAGAGCATGTGAGGGAGGGGGAATCTGTCAGAAGCGGTTACCATATGGCAGGAGAAAAGGAAGAGGAAACGCGTGGTATGAAATTGGTGCTCACTAGCCATGGATTTTGAGTGATTTAGGTTCAGATTTGGGTGAGGGAGGCGAATGAACAATGAGGCGCTGCTTGGGTTCTTTGGGAATTAGGGTTCTTGCATTGTAGGTATATTTGGGTGATTGGGGTGTTGTGGGTCGTTGGATGAGAGGAAGTGAACGATTGAGATTAAAGGAAACAAAACAAGGTTGTTTTGGTCATTTGACTGGGTTGGACCGGCTTTGGGCTTTGCTGGGGCGGTTTTGGGCATCTGAAATCGATTGGGCCCAATTTTAAAGAGACAAGACCAACACATTCCTCCTATTTCTTTTCTTTGCTTTCTTTTTTATTTATTTTCTATAATTAATTAAATCCTAAAGTGATCTAATTTGTAAAATTAAACTAATTATCTACTAAGAAATTTATGAAAGTTAACTCCTAAATTAAAAGAAGAAATTACTAATTTAATATTAAAAGACTAAAAATGCAAAAATAAACTAATTTTTAATTTTCAATTTTAATAAAGCAAATAATTGACTAATTAACCTTAAAAATATATTTAAAAAATGACCTAAGCAATGCATGGTATTTTATTTTATTTTTGCTTTTTCATGATTTTTTAACAAAATAAACATGCACAAAAAATGCAAATAATTAGCACCAATTTCCACAAAATCCTATAAAAGTTGTAAAAATGGAAGAAATTGTTTTTCTTGTATTCTATGGGAGTAATCCACATAGGGCAAAAATCACGTGCTCATACGCCCCAGTTCAGGATCAGGTCCCAGTTATGGACGCTCCATCAGCACCAACTCAGGCACCAGTTGTGCCCATTGTAATTCCGGGTCTTCAGGAGGCCTTGGCTCAGATTCTATCAGTTTGCACTGGCCTAGCTCAGATGGTATCAGCCACTACAGCCGCAGCTATTTCTCAGGCCGGGGGAGGCATTCAGACTCCCTCCGCTCACACACCTGAGCAGGTCGTGCAGGGACTTTGGACATCGGGGGCACATCCAGCCTAGTCGGTTGCAGCTGCTTAGGACTATGTAGTTCTTGCCATGACAGAGGACGAGCAGCGTAGGTTGGAGAGGTTTAGTAGACTTTAGTCTCCGGCCTTCAGTGGTGCAGAGGGCGACGATGCCTAGGGTTTCTTAGATAAGTGTTAGATGATGCTTCATACAACGGGTATTCTGGAGACCAGCGGGGTCGCTTTCACTACTTATCAATTTTCTGGAGTTGCCTTAACTTGGTAGGAGACTTTTGAGAGGTGTAGGCCTGTTAGTGCAACACCCCTTACCTAGCGGTAGTTCTCCGTTCTCTTTCTATAGAAGTATGTGCCGCAGTCTCGTAGAGAGGAGCTGCACAGGCAGTTTGAGTAGTTGCGTCAGGGAGAGATGACGGTGATGCAGTATGAGATGAGGTTCTCCGAGTTAGCTCGTCTTGCTATTTGGTTGGTTTCGACAGATAGAGAGAGGATTAGGAGGTTTTTTAATGGCCTCACTTATCAGCTTCGTAATCTTATGACCAGGGAGAGGGTGATTGGTGCTACCTTTGAGGAGGTTGTAGACATTGCTTGGGAGATTGAGTCTGTTCGTTGCCAGAAGCGAGACGAGAGGGAGGCCAAGAGGCCTCGAGGATCTGGTAGTTACATTGGTACTCCTTTGAGAGGTCAGTTTCAGCAAGGCAAAGGCCGTCCATTCAGGCATGCTCAGCCAGCTCGCCCAGGTTATCTTGGGGCGTCATCGGTTCATGGTTCTCATAGTTCATATCAGGGCAAGTCATCACTTAGTGCTCTTCCAGCTTAGAGTTTGTCCCGTGCTCCATCAGTTTAGGGCTCTTCTATGCCGAGTGCATCTGCTAGTGATTCTGGTGCTAGGGGTTCCCTTCAGTCCCCTTCTCCAGCACCTGGGAGTTGTTATGAGTGTGGAGAGATGGGCCATATGTGGAGGTAGTGCCCTCGTCGACTTACAGGTTCATCTCAGTAAAGGGGTCAGTCATCGGTTTCAACACCAATTACTTCACCATCACCCACCCAGCCAGCTAGGGGTGGAGGTCAGTCAGCTAGGGGTCACCCCAGAGGGGGAGGTCGATCAAGTGGTGGTCAAGCCCGCTTCTATGCACTTCCAGGCAGACCCGATGTTATTGTTTCAGATACTGTTATTACAGGTATTGTTTTAGTCTGCCACAAAGATGTCTCTATATTATTTGATCCCGGTTCCACCTTTTCTTATGTGTCATCATACTTTGCTCATTATTTGGGTATGCCCCGTGAGTTTCTCGCTTCACCTGTTCATGTATCTACCCCGATGAGCGATACTATTATTGTAGACCATGTGTACCGGTCATGTGTGGTGACTATTGGGGGTCTAGAGACCCATGTGGATCTTTTATTATTGTGTATAGTGGATATCGATGTCATTTTGGGTATGGATTGGCTATCTCCATGTCGTGCTATCCTAGACTGTCATGCTAAGACAGTCACATTGGCTATACCAGGTATGCCACGGATTAAGTGGCGAGGTGTGACTGATTATGTTCCTAATAGAGTGATCTCATTCTTGAAAACCCAGTGTATGATTGGGAAGGGTTGTCTTTCGTATCTAGCCTTTGTGAGGGATGTCGGTGCTGAGATTCCTAGTACTGATTCTGTTCCAGTTGTGAGGGATTTTCCTGATGTGTTTTTTGCAGACCTGCCGGGCATACCACCAGATAGGGATATTCATTTTGGCATTTACCTGGTGTCGATCACTCAACCTATTTTTATTCCTCCGAATCGTATGGCACTAGCAGAGTTGAAGGAATTAAAGGAGCAGCTTTAGGAACTCCTTAATAAAGGGTTCATTCGACCTAGTGTGTCACCTTGGGGTGCGCCAGTTCTATTTTTGAAGAAGAAGGATGACAATATGAGGATGTGCATTGATTATAGGCAATTGAACAAGGTAACGGTTAAGAACAAGTATCCTTTGCCTCGCATTGATGATTTATTCGACCAGCTTCAGGGAGCGAGAGTGTTCTCCAAGATTGATCTCCGTTCAGGTTATCACCAGTTGAAGATCAGGGACTCGGATATTCTTAAGACGGCTTTCAGGACCCGATATGGTCGTTATGAGTTCTTGGTGATGTCATTTGGGCTGACCAATGCCCCAGCAGCGTTCATGCATTTGATGAACAGTGTGTTCCGGCCTTATCTCGACTCGTTTGTCATAGTTTTCATTAATGATATTCTGGTATACTCACATATCTAGGAGGAGCACATGGAGCATTTGAGAGTTGTGTTGTAGAGATTAATGGAGGAGAAACTTTATGCAAAATTCTCCAAGTGTGAGTTTTGGCTCAATTCAGTGGCTTTCTTGGGGCATGTGGTGTCCAACGAGGGTATTCAGGTTGATCCGAAAAAGATAGAGGCGGTTCAGAGTTAGCCTAGACTGTCCTCAGCCAAAAAGATTCGCATTTTTCTTGGTTTGGCAGGTTATTATTGCTGATTTATTTAGGGATTCTCATCTATCGCATCGCCCTTGACCAAGTTGACTCAGAAGGGTGCTCCCTTTGTGTGGTCGGACGAGTGTGAAGAGAGCTTTCAGAAGCTTAATACAGCCTTGGCCATAGTTCCAGTATTAGTTTTGCCATTAGCTTTAGGTTCATATACTGTGTATTGTGATGCTTCGAGAATTGGTATTGGTTGTGTTTTGATGCGGGAGGGTAGAGTTATTGCTTATGCTTCTCGTCAGTTGAAGCCTCATGTGAAGAACTACCCTGTTCATGATTTGGAGTTGGCTGCCATAGTTCACGCGTTGAAGATTTGGAGGCATTACTTGTATGGTGTGTCTTGTGAGGTGTTTACTGATCATCGTAGCCTCCAGCACTTGTTCAAGCAAAAGGATCTCAATTTGAGGCAGCAGAGGTGGTTGGAGTTGCTTAAGGATTATGATATCACTATATTGTACCATACAGGAAAGGCCAATGTGGTGGCCGATTCCTTGAGCCGAAAGGCGGTGAGTATGGGGAGTTTGGCTTATATTCCAATTGGGGAGAGACCTCTCGCAGTTGATGTTCAGGCCTTGGCCAATCGGTTCGTGAGGTTAGATATTTTGGAGCCCAGTCGGGTATTGACTTGTGTGGTTTCTTGGTTTTCCTTATATGATTGCATCAGACAACGCCAGTATGATGATCCGCATTTGCTTGTCCTTAAGAACAGAGTTCAGCATGATGATGCCAGGGATGTGACCATTGGTGATGAGTGTTGAGGATGCAAGGCCGGATTTGTGTGCCCAATGTGGATGGGCTTCGGGAGTTGATTCTGGAGGAGTCCCATAGCTCGTGGTATTTCATTTATCCGGGTGCTGCAAAGATGTATAAGGATTTGAGGCAGCATTATTGGTGGAGAAGAATGAAGAAAGACATTGTGGGGTTTGTAGCTCGGTGTCTCAATTGTCAGCAGGTGAACTATGAGCATCAGAGACCAGGTGGCTTGCTTCGACGGATGGATATTCTAGAGTGGAAGTGGGAGAGGGTCACTATGGACTTTGTAGTTGGACTTCCACGGACTTTGGAGAAGTTCGATGCTATTTGGGTGATTATGGATTGGCTGACCAAGTTCGTGCACTTCATTCCTGTGTATACTACCTATTCTTCAGAGCGGTTGGCAGAGATCTATATCAGGGAGATTGTTCGTTTGCATGGTGTCCTAGTTTCCATCATTTCAGATAGGGGCACTCAGTTTATTTTGCAGTTTTGGAGGTCTGTGCAGCGAGAGTTGGGTACTCAGGTTGAGTTGAGCACAACATTTCACCCTCAGACGAATGGGCAGTCCAAGCGCACTATTCAGATATTAGAGGACATGTTGTGTGCTTGTGTCATTAATTTCAAAGGCTCATGGGATCAGTTTCTACCACTTGAAGAGTTTGCTTATAACAATAGCTACCAGTCGAGTATTCAGATGACTCTATATGAGGATTTGTATGGGAAACGGTGTAGACTCCAGTTGGTTGGTTTGAGCCGGGTGAGGCTAGGCTATTGGGGACAGACTTGGTGCAGGATGCTTTAGAAAAGGTGAAGGTGATTTAGGAGAGGCTTCGTACAGCGCAGTCGAGGCAAAAGAGTTATGCTGACATGAAGGTTCGGGATGTGTCCTACATGGTTGGTGAAAAGGTTCTGTTGAAGGTTTCGACCATGAAGGGTGTTATGAGATTTGGGAAGAAAGGTAAATTGAGTCCTCGGTTCATTGGGACTTTTGAGGTGCTTTAGAGGATTGGGGAGGTGGCTTATGAGCTTGCTTTGCCACCCAGCTTGTCGAGTGTGCATCCGGAATTTCATGTTTCTATGCTCCGGAAGTATATTGGGGATCGGTCTCATGTTATAGATTTTAGCACGTTTCAGTTGGATGGTGATTTGACTTATGATGTGTAGCCAGCAACTATTTTGGAGCGTCAGGTTCGAAAGTTAAGATCAAAGGATATAGCTTTAGTGAAAGTGCAGTAGAGAGGTCGGCCCATGGAGGAGGCTACCTAGGAGACCGAGCGGGAGATGCAGAGCAGATATCCTCACTTGTTTGAGGCTTCAGCTATGTTTCTTAACTCGTTTGACGACGAATGTTTGTTTAAGTTAGGGAGGATGTGACGACCTGGCCAGTCGTCTCATGAGTTATCGCTCTGTTTCCCCCATTTCTGCTTCTTATTTCTTTGTCTATCGGTTCTATATAGGATCGGGTTGGTTGGCTCGAGTTCGGAAAGGATTTGGTAAGGTTTGACACACTTAGTCTCTTTTGAAGAAACTTAAGTTGGAAAAGTCAACCGGATGTTGACTTATGTGCTAGAGGGATCGGATGTGAGTTCCGATAGTTCGAATAGCTTCGGGAGGTGATTTGGGACTTAGGAACGTGATCAGAATGAGTTTTGGAGGTCCAAAGTAGATTTAGGCTTGAATTGGCGAAATTTGATTTTTGGCGTTTTCCGATTGATAGGTGAGATTTTGATATAGGGGTCGGAATGGAATTCCGAGAGTTGCAGTAGTTCTGTTTTATCGTTTGGGATGTGTGTACAAAATTTCAGGTCATTCGGATATGGTTTGGTTGGGTTTTTGATCAAAAGCGTAATTTAGAAGATTTTGGAATTTTTAGGCTTGAATTCGATGCGAATTTGGTGTTTTGATGTTGTTTTGAGCATTCTGAAGGTTGGAACAAGTTTAAATGAGGATATGGGATATGTTGGTATGTTTGGTTAAGGTCCCGGGGCCCTCGGGTGAGTTTCAGGTGGTCAATCGGACCATTTCATAATGTTTGGAGTTGCAGAAAATTGCAGGTCAATGCTGCAGAGAAATGACCTTCGCGTTCGCGAGTGGGTCCTCACGTTCGCGAAGGGTCAGTTGAAGAAGCTGGGATTTAAGCCTTTGTGTTTGCGAGGAAGGCTCTGCATTCGCGAAGGGTTGAGTATTTGTGCATCGCGTTCGCGGGGTGGTGTCGCGTTCGCGTAGAAGAAAATGGGCAGCTGAGCTTCAAGGGGATGTATTCATCGCGTTCGCGAGAAGGGCAACGAAATCGCAAAGGGTTAGTCTGAGGAAGCATCGCGTTCGCGATGGGCAGGACGGGATCGCGAAAGAGGAATTTTGGTCAAAGTTATTTGTGATTTGCGAATGCGTGGCTTTTACCGCGTTCGCGAAGAACGATTTCAGGCCTGGGTAGAATGTTTAAATAGTCGTCTTGTCCGCGATTTTGGGGTTTATTTCCTCCATTATTGAGCGTTTTGGAGCTTTTTACAGGGGATTGAAGAGGTATTCAAGGGGAATCACTTGGAGGTAAGATTCATGGACTTAAAACTCGATTCTAATGTGAAATCTACCTAATTAATCATGGAAATTAAGTCTAAAATGGAAGAACTAGGGCTTGAAATTGGAGACCTAAAAATTGGGATTTGATGGGTCATTTATGGTTGGATTTTGATGCTTTTGGTATGTATGAACTCGGGGAGTGATAAAGAATTTATTGATGTGATTTTTATCGGAATCCGAGACGTGGGCCCGGGGGTCGGGTTTTAGTAATTTTGGGATTTGTGTTGTATATTAATTATTTTCACTTGGGCTTCATTCCTTTAGCATATTTTGATGTTGTGATTCTGATTTTGGATAGATTCGACGTGAGTAGAGGTCGATTCGAGGGGCAAAGGCATCGCGGGCTAGAGATTTAACCAAATTGAGGTGAGTAATGATTGTAAATGATGTCTTAAGGGTATGAAACCCCGGATTGCACATCGTTGTGCTATATTGAGGTGACACACACGCTTGATGACAAGCGTGGGGTCGTGCACTGTTGGGGATTGTGACTTAGTCCGCCCCGAATGATTAATTTACCACGTATTTGACTGAAATCTACTTGTTATCATCATTATTTGGGCTGAATGCCATATTTGGGCCTCGTGCCAACTATTTGAACCCTTCGGGGATTTTTATTGATATTTCCTCACTGTTTTGACTTTATATTTGAACTCAGTCATGTTATATTTCATTGTTTTCATACTCAACCATGTTTACTATATTTTAACACTTAAATGATCTTTTAAATGATAATTGGGCTGAGATATCATGTTTTACTATTGCACGAGTGGCTTGTGAGGATTTTGACTGAGTAAGGTCGAGGTCTTATGTGGTGAGGAAACATTGACTATGATTACGAGGCCAAGGGCCTGAGATTTATACGCCACGAGATGGTTTGTTGATATGAGGCCGAGGGCCTAGTGATGATGCCACGAGATGGCTTGATGTTGCACTTGGGCCGTAAGGGGCCCCTTCAGGAGTCTACACACTCCCAGTGAGTGCGGGTACCCATGTGATGTAAGATGTAGCCCGATGGGCTGGTATTATTCTGAGATATTGCCCGAGGGGCGAATCTTTATGTGTTTATTCTTCTTAATTGCTTGTCTTTTACCTGCTTAATTGTTGAAAGGGGCTTTTCATGAAGTATAAGTTGAACTAAAATGACTTTCACATATCTTTACTGATTTATTGTTTTACTGGTTTTACTGCTTCGTTATAGCCTGCAATGTGCCTTACGTGATTTTCTACTTCGAGTCTTTAATTATGATTATTACTCACTGAGTTGGAGTACTCACTTTACTCCATGTACCCTGTATGCAGATTCAGGCGTTGTTGATCCTGCCAGTGCGAGTTGAGAGCTCCCGGCAGACTTCAGAGTCCACGAGGTAGCTGTTTGGCGTCCGCAGTCCCGTGTTCTCCTCCCTTTATCATTTCTATCTTTTTATCAGACATTTTGTAATAGCTTATAGACTTTTCAGACTATTAGGATTGATAGATGCTCATGACTAGTGACACCCCGGTATCGGGCTGTGTTGGGTTGTTCTTCCGCATATTGTACTGTTGACTGCTTAAATATTGGGTCATTTATCATGTTTTAGGCTTAATTATCATTGTTAATTGCTTAAACTGAAATGGGTAAGTGTCGGATGGCCTTGTCTTCACGAGAGGCACGACCGGGTCCGGGTTTAGGGTCGTGACAACAAGTGATCTAGAAGATCACATGACATAACACTTTATAAATTCTCATGAGAGATTCAGGTACCTGAATATATTTATGAAGAGATCTCTATGTTATATCTTTATGAAAAATAAGGAGATTGGAAACGATATAAAATATTCATCGTCGACATCTATGATAGCGCTAAGTATAGATGAAGATCTTAAGTCTGTCGAATACAGACACAAAAATATTAGCCAAATGGAAGAGAAACAATTCAAGTAGAATTGGTTTCATATGAAAGACATATAGTTTTGTCTATGTTGTTCAAACACTCGAAAGTATAAAGTCAATAAGTGTGTGCAATCACTTTCATGTATTTTATATGTCTAGCATGACACAAAAAACGTGATATGCATCTAATTAAAGTCTATTATATGACTTAACTTATACGATAATCCCTGAAGGATTTAAATTGCTTAAAGCATATACAATTCTTGATCCTGAAGTACTACATCCTAAGTGTAATTTGTGCACATATGTATCTTGTTATAACTATAAGTATGATAATGTGATAGTGAGAATACCTCTATGGAGATATTGAAAAGGTTATTCCACAACATTATACGAAGACGTTACATTTCTATCATGAATGATAGTTTCAAGGTGCAACATATTCATACAAGTTGATATGACTGATTTGTTTATCGAATCATTACCAATGATCTTTGAAAGATGGTGCACAAGATTGGAATGCGAAGGCTCAAGGATGTGAATTGATGCTTTTATCAGGGGGAGTTAATACGCGTTGTACTATTTTTTCCTCACAAGGTTTTGTCCCACTGGGTTTTTCTTGCAAGGTTTTTAATAAGGCAACCAAAAGGCGTATTGTTAGATATATGTACTCTTTTTCCTTCTCTAGAATTTTTTCCCATTGGGTTTTATTTAGTTAAGGTTTTAACGAAGTACATTATCCGTTGAATAGACATTCAAGGGGGAGTGTTATAAATAGAATTTTATTTATGGTGAATGTCTATATTTAGAGAGATTCTAAGGTTTATTACTTGGTGGCTAAGTCACCCTCTCCATATAAATAGAAGGTTCTATTCCATTGTAAATCATCTCAAATAAATAAGAATTCTCTCCCCTTACTTTTCAATGCAATATTCTTCTTCTTCTTTTATTGTTCATAACAATTATACTATACTTATTTTTTTCTTCCTATTTTACTCCTCACGGGTTCAAAGTTAAAAATAAAAAATAATGTAATTTCCCCACGCAAGGAAAAACTTCATAAAATATTTTTGATTGAAGAAAAACTTCAAACTTTTATAAGAAAAAAAATAGGATGCATAAAATATTCCCGTTCACATAGGGTTCGAGGAAGGGCCATATTCAAGAGGCATGATGTAGACAACCTACCATAATACGAGTATTAATGACTGCTTCCATGACTTGAACTCGTGACCTATATATCACATAGAGATAACTTTATTATTGCTCTAAGGCTCCCCTTCAATCCGCTGTAAGAACACGACGAAAAAAAAAGGAAAAAAAATATGTAACTTAAAACTGCACTCCTAATAGATCAGCTCCAACAAAAATTTGATCTATCACACTACTGTAATTTAACTGGATTTACCTAAATTCTTGTAAATATAGGCCGAAGTATGATTATTTAACAATTATATAGTAATAATTAAGCATAAAATATGTGCAAAAGAAGAGAGAATAACCAAGGTAGTCCTTTTTGACCGGGGTAGGCTAAAGACCATTTTTTTATTTTGTTTCTTTCAGTTTTCTAAAAATGAGTATTTGTTATAAAATAAAGACTATAAAGCAAAGACAAGTACAAAGAGAAACTAATATATTATTCGAATTCAAACTGATGTATATAATGAACTGAAATCTCTTCTGTATATAGAAGAAAGCAAGTTGCTGTGTAAGCTGCTACTATATCAGATATGGATCTACTGAGAGTAAAGTTTATCCATAACGGAGTACTAAAAGGATAAGCTCATTATACCAGGTATATATAATCTTCTACTAGGAGTAATGTTTATCCATAATGGAGTACTGAAAGAATAAGCTCATTATACCCGGTATGGATAATCTTCTACCGGGGGTAGTGTTTATCCATAATCGAGTATCGAAAGGATAAGCTTATTATATCCGGTATGGATAATCTTCTACCGGGGGTAATGTTTATCCATAATCGGGTACCGAAGTGATAAGCTTCTCTCGGAGGCTTATTTCCTATAGAGTACTAAATAGATAAACATATTTACGACGGAGTCCCATATGGATAAGCTTCTTTAGGAAGTTTATTTACAACAGAGTACTAAATGAACATCCATAATATAATATATTTTTAACACTCCCCCTTGGATGTTCATTAAAAGATAATGTGCCTCATTAAAACCTTACTAGGAAAAACCACGTGAGAAAAAATCCTAGTGAAGGAAAAAGAGTACACATATTTAGTAATACGTATTGCTAGGTGCCTCATTAAAAATCTTATAAGGAAAACCCCATGGGAAAAAACCTTAGTAAGGAAAAAAGAGTGCATCGCGTATTTTACTCCCCCCTGATGAAAACCTTGTTTCAAATATTTGAGTCTCCGCATTCCAA
Source organism: Nicotiana sylvestris (assembly GCF_000393655.2). Lineage (NCBI taxonomy): Eukaryota > Viridiplantae > Streptophyta > Magnoliopsida > Solanales > Solanaceae > Nicotiana > Nicotiana sylvestris. Next base: position 173,738,530 of record NC_091065.1, read on the forward strand.
TCTTGTATACAATCTTCTCAAAAGTTGAAGTTGGCAATGATTTAGTGAATAAATCTGCTGGATTATCGCTTAAATGGATTTATTGCACATCAATGTCACCATTTTTCTGAAGGTCGTGTATGTAAAATAATTTTGGTGAAATGTGCTTCGTTCTATCTCCTTTTATAAATTCTCCCTTTAATTGGGCTATGCATGCAGCATTGTCTTCGTATAAAATTGTGGGTCTTTTCTCACATTCCAAATCACATTTTCTCGAATAAAATAAATTATTGATCTCAACCATATGCATTTCCTACCTACTTCATGAATAGCTATTATCTCAGCATGATTTGAAGAAGTAGCAACAATAGATTATTTTGTGGAGCGCCATGATATGATAGTACCTTCATATGTAAACACGTACCCAATTTGAGATCGAGCTTTATGGGGATCAGATAAATAACTTGCATCTGCATAACCAACAAGATCTGCACAATCCTTGTTAGCATAAAACAAACCCATATCAAGAGTTCCCTTATCGGAATATATGTTTAATCCCATTCCAATGTCTTCGTGTAGGAGAAGAACTGTATCTTGCTAGTAAATTAACAGAAAATGCTATGTCAGGCCTTGTTGCATTAGCAAGATACATTAGTGCACCAATTGCATTGAGATAGGGTACTTCGGGACCTAGTAGTTCCTCCCTCATCCTCTTCTGGAGGTCGGAACAAATTCTTATTCACTTCAAATGATCGAACAACCATTGGTGTACTCAATGGGTGCGCTTTGTCCATGTAAAAGCATTTTAAGATCCTTTCTGTATATGCAGATTGATGGATAAAGATCCCGTCTGCTAAATGTTCAATTTGCAGACCAAGACAAAGTTTTGTCTTCCCAAGATTTTTCATCTCAAATTCTTTCTTAAGATATTCAATTGCCTTTTGAAGCTCTTTGGAGTTGCAACAAGATTTATGTCATCGACATAAACAGCAAGTGTAATAAATTCTGATGCCATTTCCTTTATAAAAATACATGGACAAATAACATTATTTATGTAAGCTTCTTTCAGCAAATATTCACTAAGGCGATTATACCATATGCGCCCAGATTGCTTTAAACCGTACAAAGATCTTGGTAATCTAATTGAATAAATTTCCTGAGATTTTGAATTCGCTTCAGGCATTTTAAATCCTTCAGGGATTTTCATATAAATTTCATTATTAAGTGAACCGTACATATAAGCTATAACTACATCCATTAGATGTATTTCAAGCTTTTCATGTAGTGCTAAACTGATGAGATATCGAAATGTTATGGCATCCATAACAGGTGAATATGTTTCATCAAAATCGACTCCAGATCATTGTGAGAATCCTTGTGCAACAAGGCGAGCTTTGTATCTTTCAACTTCATTTTTATCATTCCTTTTTCGCACAAAAACCCATTTATGACCTACTGGTTTTATACCAGCAAATGTTTGGACTATTGGTCTAAAGACCTCTCTTTTAGCAAGTGACTTCAATTCCGATTGAATTGCCTCTTGTCATTTTGGCCAATCAGATCTTTGTCGATATTTTTCGACAGATTGAGGTTCAATATCCTCACTATCTTGCATAATATTAAGTGCAACATTATATGAAAAAATCATCCACCACTATTTCAGATCGATTTAAATTAATCTCATCACTAGTAGAACTTATTAAAAGTTCCTCACTTACATGAGCTTCGGGTTTATTGGTTTCTTTAGGAATCTCAGAACTAATCAGATCTTGGGTCTCTTCAGGAGATCCCTTCATAGTATCGTTTTGATCATTTGTCGATTTTTTTTCCGAGGATTTCGATCCTTAGAACCCAAAGGCCTACCACGCTTCAAACGTGCTTTAGGTTCACTAGCTCTCATGTTAGTAGATGGTCCTACTGGTACATTAATTAGGATAGACACATTCTCTGTAGGAATATGTGACTTAGTTATCCTTTTCAAATCACTAAATGCGTTTGGCATTTGATTTGCTATATTCTATAAATGGATGATCTTTTGGACCTCCTGATTACATATAGGGGTACGTGGATCAAAGTGAGATAATGATGAAACTTTCCACACAATTTCTCTTTTGATTTCCTTTTTCTCTCCTCCTAATTATGGGAAATTTGTTTCATCAAATCGACAATCTGCAAATAGAGCAGTAAATAAATCTCTTGTCAATGGTTTAAGATACCGAAAAATAGAGGGTGATTTAAACCCAACATATATTCTTATCCTTCTCTGTGGTCCCATCTTACTGTGTTATGGTAGTGCTACTGGCACATATACAACACATTCAAAAATTTATAGATGGACAATATTTGGTTCATGACCAAAAACTAATTGTGACGGAGAATATTTATTATAATGTGTCGGTCTAAGACGGATAAGTGATGCTGCATGCAAGATAGCATGACCCCAAACAGTAGTGGACAATTTTGTTTCCATAAGTAGTGGTCTTGCTATTAATTGCAGGCGTTTAATAAATGACTCTGCAAGGCCATTTTGAGTATGAACATAAGCTACAAGATATTTAACTTATTATACCCGGTATGAATAATCTTCTATCGGGGGTAATGTTTTTCCATAATCGGGTACCGAAGTGATAAGCTTCTCCAAAAGGCTTATTTCCAATAGAGTACTAAATAGATAAACATATTTACGGCGGAATCCCATATGGATAAGCTTCTTCAGGAAGCTTATTTACAATGGAGTACTAAATGAATATCCATAATATAATATATTTATAACAACATTTTGATATGCGTTAAGTATTTAACAAACAATGATTATTAAAATTTTATAGAAACGGTGGAAAAAAAATTCAATGGCAACTTACATTTGGAGGTATAGTTTATGCTATCTTTGGTATATTTATGGTGTTTGGTGTAGTTGTTGAGATGTAGTTTCTACTATTTTTGTTATATTTTTAGCATTTATTTCAATTTTTGGTATTGCAATTTTTTCGGATTTGACGGGACGTTCCTGGTATTTTTGGCTAGTTTTTTTCTTTCATAATCTATATCTATCTATACTATATTAAAAACACGAAGGCCTTTAGCGGAATGTTGTTCTTCTTTTTACGCTCTAAAAATAAATTTAACATTGGACACAATTGTAATTTAAGTTACTTTCCTAATATTTAGGACATTTAAATCACCTAAAATTTTGGTTATTAAATATTTTCTTATTGAACTAAGTAAGAAACTCTTTATTTTTAGCTTTCACCATAACATGTTAATTAAATAAGAAAACGTGTTCATGGGTTACGTTTGTTGAAAACTTTCTACAACTTACTTTTGTTGATTTCATAGTTATTTAATAATTATTTTAATATTTAAGAGCTTAAAATTAATTAAAATTTTGTTTATTAATTTATTTTCTTATTCGAACCATGTAGAAAGTTATAATATTTAGAAATTATTAAAATATCACTTCGTATAGGTCTTGCACGTAAACTAGATATAAATATAATTAAAAAATAGATAAAAGAATAATAAAAAGATTTAAGAAAGAAAAAGTACGGGTTCTTGGACAATAACGTAGATAGCTTCACTTTATAAAAATATACAAGACTACTACACCAATAATTTTATTCAATATTATACTTTAAACTTTCAAAAGTTTTAAATGCACAAATTAACAAGATAGTTTATGAGATTTCTTAATTATTAATCCATGATATATTTAGCTAAATATGAGCCAGTTTACCAGCTAGCTTTCAATTGTAGATTCGCTTACTAGCTTCTTTTTTTAATGTCTTTTTTTTTGTTTGTATATTATTGCACTTTGATTTTGTGTTATTTAAAGTTCGAAGATTATTAGTTGTCTACTTATATGTTATAAGTTGTATCCTTCAAGATTATTTACATTTTCAAGGATCTTGGCTGTGAAACTGAAATTATGAAATTACAAACTTGGAACAAATCTTAAATTGAATTATTAATGATTGAGGACTTCTGAGATATTTTTTTTAATTATTGAGTTAATTATACACAACCAATGTTCATGATCATCTTTAAGAACTTACACTTTTATTTTATAACTTAAAATTATTTTTTAAATAATTTATACTCATTAAGACATGATTCACGTGCATCACGTACCCTAAGACGGGTTCTCCTTAAATCGAGCAACCAGAGTTTGTTAAATACTTAACCGAAAACAAAAGTATTCACTTTTGATAAACTTGAAAGACCAATCTGTTCAAGTGTATATTTGAGAGACTATTATAGACCTATTCCAAAACAGAAGGGACTATTCTTATCATTTTCTCGGTATGTATAAAACAAAGAAGGGACCAAACTTGAAAAAGCACGACCTTCTTCAAAAAACGGTCTTGCACGCGAAACAAGGTCTCCGTTTTGGCGATTTAGGGTTTGCTCGTCTCTGCGGAAATGGCAAGTGCTCTCTTTCTCTCTTCTCTCATTTATCTATCTACTTATGTGTGTATTACATGAATTTATAAATCTGAAATTTTCTCTGATTAATTGCGAATATAACAACTGAAGACGGTTATGATTTTTTGCAGGCTGATTCTCCTGGAAAAAGGTACTCTACCGTCTCTCTCTTACTCCGTTTTACCTTAATTTTCGTTTCGTATATCTGTTGAAGATGTTTTCTGCGTTTTGCACTTCTGATTTGTAGATAGGAATTCTGATCTGTTTCTCGCTGCTGAATGTGCTTTTTAGGGTTACTTCTTCACGTGAAAGTGAAAAATGGTTCTATTAATTATTTTCTGGGTGATGTTTTTTTGTAATTTTTTTTGTTTACTGTATTTGATGCTTCTTAGCTATATTAAAGTTATTTTCTGTATGTAAAGGTATTTTCTACTTTGCTCCTAGGGTTTTGGTCCGGTGGTAAGATCGCACACAAAGCCTGGTGCTTGAATGGGGATTTCTCGAGTTTCGTACCGTGCACCATGGTCTCTCGGGGATTTCTAGGTTATAAAAATATATTTTTCACTTTGAATATAGATGCTTTGAATTGGATGACTTGGTTGATGTAGAATTGGCTATGGTTAATTCTTATTGAAGTGTATCTTATTACTCCCGAGCGAGGTAGATGCTTGTCTAGGCAGATAGATGGCTTTCATTTGACACATAGATGGGAGTGTGTGGCTTGTTATTAGCTTTGCTTCGCACAGATTTGAACCCTTCTATTGCTCTTTCGTTGATAGGTAACCCGTCTTCCTTTGTCCCTACCATTTATCATCTGGATCTACTAGAATTAATATGATTTGACAGATGGGAAACATTCTTTCTCCCTTCAAACCAGTTATTTCCTAATTGTTGCCATAGTACTAAATGTTAGAACAGCTCAATCTATTCCACCTATGATACTGGAACCTTCAACTATAGGACTTGAAAACCATAGTTTTGGTCCTCTTGGAATTTGATTCTCGAATTTACCTGTCAGAAAGGAAGGTCATGTATGAGGGATCAGGACTGACTGTGTGGAAATTTAATTATGTAGATGACTAATATATCTTTGGTATGTTCCCAGTGGATCGGGAGCAGGTGTTATCAGGGGTTAAAAGTGTACATGGGCCTTTTAGCGCAAAGTGCAGTTAAAGCGTGGGTCAAACTGAATAAAGGCACAGTTGAAGAAAAAAAATTTGTGAAAAAAAAAAGAAGGAATTATCTACATGAAATTTTTTGGGGTCACCTATGTGAATACTTTGCATCCATTTTGCTTTCCCAAGGTCCTTTAGCTTTTAGAGGAGTTGTTATACTATTTTACGCTGCTCTCAGCCTATTGCAATCCTTATCTCTTACGTAGGCTTGCAACGATTGTGATTATGTGGAGGAATGTGATAGAGAGATTCAAAGAAGAGGTAGATGTAGACCATAAGGAATATTGAAGCAAAAAGTTTTGAATTAGTTGTTAGATTTTTGTTAATTGGATATTGTTGTTGGCTGGTAGTTGTTTTGGAGGTATCTTACATATTCATGTTTTTTGGGTGGATGTATATCCCGTTTAGTTAATGGTACCTGGAAGGATGAATCCTTCTTTGATTTTTGCCTCTCAAAGTGAAAGAAGAGTTTGTGTTAAACCCCAAGGAAGTGTTCTATGATTTGACTGAAAATAACTGGTTTCATTGATTGATGGAAGGTGTTCACTTAGATACAATTCAAGCTCTATCTTTTTGGTATTTAGTCATTCATCTTAAGCTTAACTGTATAGCTCACCCTAACTTGCTCATGATTGAGGAATAATTGTATTTAAACTTAATCACGGTAGTATAGCATTTCTGAAAAACATTTACTCCATTACAAAGTTGCATCTTCTGTACTTTTCTAATTTAAGTGAGTTCTCTAATTTCACGCTAGTACTGAGTATTTCTGTTGTAGCATCGATTTCAAATATTAAATTTTCCTGGTTTACATTTGCAGGTAAGACGTGGTTTCTTTATATGATTGTTATTGAACTGATTTAATGTTACAATTTCTGCACTTTCTAGGTATTCGCGCTCTCCATCTCCTTGGGAGGAAAAGGCAAGATCTAGGTCAAGGTCTAGATCATGGTCAAGGCCAAGAGGAAGATCCAGGTCCAGATCAAGGTCGAGAAGTCATGGGAGGTTCGTTGAAACTTGAGTTTTTCTCTGCCCCCGTCTTTCTTCTTGTAGTGCTGCTTAATATCCTGTGTGTTATGTTTTCTTTGTGTTAATATCTTGTTGTAAGTTGCTAAAATTTGTTGCTCCATAACTTATTCAGGGATGAACCATCTAATCCTGGTGTCACACTTTATGTGACTGGTTTGTCTACAAGGGTGACACAAAGGGACCTTGAGGAGCATTTCTCAAAGGAGGCAAAGGTTGGTATTTACTTGTATGCAAGTTAGTTTCTTATTCATCCTTTTTTGCTCTACAAATTTCTATTCTAAATGGATGTTAACAAAAAGTTTCCTCTGCACTTTCCTATTCCTATTTTATAGCTTTGAAGGGTTTTCACTAACTGCACAATAATTTTTTTTGCGATATATTTTCTTTTGTTCTTTTTCTTCCGAGAATAATTCCTATTCACTGAAAAGGGATGAATAAGCACGAAAACAAAAAGAAATTAGCTAGAGAGGATGGAGATCAGACAAATCAATATAAGGCTTTACTTTTCGTAAATCGACCATAATCCAATTTCAGATGGGCACATATCGGTATCCAATCTCCCTGTGTTTTCTCTTGTCTTTTACTCTTATTGCTTTTTCTCGATTGATATATGTCGTAAGATCTGATCAAGTCTCTGTCAGCTTATTCATTGTCGTTATCATGGAGAATACATGCACGTTGAAGTTGACTATGACAGTAAGTGAACAATTACCACAACGCCAACGGTATGCAATTAATTGGAAATAATATGATGTTAGAGTTGCTGTAAGAGTCAGGAGCTCCCAGTATCACTCTCTCTTCTGTATCTGATTTTCGAATAGTTCAAGAATTGTAGAAAATAATTCTTTTTTGAATTGCGTTTCCAACCAAAGAAAACATGAAGATGAACGTGGTCATACTAAGAACTGATCTCACAAACTCGAGGCAGAGGTTGCATTCACTTTATAATCCTATTTGTGTAATTTTAATGTTTCCAAAGAAAGTTCTTTGATATTCTTTGGAGTAACCGCTTATTTATTTATTTGGTTTTCTTAAGTTGACGGTACGAGTAATGTCTTTAATATGTACACCAATGAATTGTGGTGGTGGCATTTTTGCTGGATTCACTTCCCTTTGTCCATCTCTCAAATATATGAACCTGCTCTGAGTGTTTTCTTTTACTTTCTATCCACCAGGTGAAATCAGTTTTCCTGGTCGTGGAGCCGCGTTCCCGCATCTCTCGTGGTTTTGCTTTTATAACGATGGATAGTCTTGAGGGTGCTGAGCGTTGCATTAAGCACCTAAATCAGTCTGTTCTTGAAGGCCGCTACATAACTGTGGAGAAGGTGAGCTGCTTTGTATTGAGCTAGTGAACCATGTCCATTTAGATTGCTTTTCTGTCTTCTTAACTTGGAGGTTTTCTGGTTATATTCAGAAGACATTGCATCAGCTTTGTCAGCAGCGATCAAAGATGATCTGTTCTTCCCCTGCAACATTATATTCACTCAGCTTGACCAATGGCTCGCTAAAACAGCTTTCACATGCATCTGATCAACTAGACATAGCAACTATATTGTCCAACATCTATACAACCTCAGCAATTACTCTCAACTAATCTACGGTCATTATCAACAATCTAATCCAGCATTGGTCTCTGTCTCCCACAATTTTTTGCTTGGATGGAACATGCCAAAATATCTAAGCTGCTTTACTGCACGACTAGCATGATGTTATATTTATTTATAAAGAACATAGTTATCTGTTTTGCCAACTTCCTTACCTAGCATGTAAGGGGAAGGTAAGCAACTGTTTTCTTTGCTGGATTTTAGAGAAATGTTATCTTCATGCTTACTTCAAACAAGGAGTATATTGTCTGGTCTAGATATTCCATCTTTTTCCTTGATGTAAATGTGAATGTGTTTAGACTTCAGATTATGAAACCATGTGTCTATTTTTCAGTCTCGGAGGAAACGCCCGAGGACTCCAACGCCTGGTCACTATCTAGGGCTTAAGAACGCAAGGGGTGATGGTGAGTCTTTTATCATTTTCTACTAGTTTCTGTCATTTTGGGCTAAATATTGGAAGTCCTGAAGGATTGTTTTTGTATGGTCAAAGGTTTTCGTGGTGACCGAGGTGACCGTGGTAGGTATCGCGGCCGTGATGACTATGGGCACCGAAGATCTCCAAGGCGTTCACCTTATCGAGGTGGACGAGATTATTCTCCTAGGCGCTCACCTTATGGGGGAAGGTCAAGAAGGGAACGATCCAGGTCATATTCCCCTTATGAAAGGAACTATGCTCGTGGTGCTAGATAGGAGGACATCGACAAGGCATCGGGTAGCCCAATTATTAGGGAAAGCTGTTTGTAAGGATCTTTATGAGTTTGGTTGGACTATATTTAGGTCTTATGCTACCAATCAACGAATGTATGTGTGCTGTAGCACCTGATATGCTCACATCTAGCTGACTGTTTAAATTATGCTGTTGTTTATGTCAAGTATTATTTGTGTTTTGCAATGTCATGTTGGTTATGTGTGCCAGAGCCTTCTTTCTTACTCATGATATTGTGAAATAGTAACCTCCTATGGTGGAAGAGGTCTTTAAATTTCTGAAAGTTGAAAATTGATCTTTTCATCAGTTTGTTATCTTTGGTTTTTCATGAATAGTCAAAGGACAATTTCATCAGTTTGTTTTCTTTGATTTTTCATGAATAGTCAAAGGATGGGTTGCTCCTAAAGTCTTTACCACCTATCAACACATTCATGATGAAATTCATGCAAACAAAGCAAGACTCTATTGTCATCTCCTTCCTTCAACCTTGACAAGCACACACCACCAGTTTTCACCTAGGGCCAGTGCATGAACTCTTGATTTTTTCTGACTGCTGGCCTGAATCACCTTAAACATCAATGTATATTTGAAAGTAGAGATTGAGACCTGGAATTTCTTGAAAGGCATTGGGGTTTTAAGTGAACAGAGGAGAAACATTTTAATGTGGTTATTATAAGGGGTAATAGTATAGGAGAAAGGTCTACAAAAAGCTGGTTGCTCAAGAGATTACTGGGGGTCTTAGTTTCGGGGCCGCGGGGACAAGAAACTCCAGTAAATAAAAGAAAGACAATAGGAATCCTCTTAATAGCCGAGGGCCCTCTTCCTTATATGTGAGGAAAAGCTTGATTATCATAGATTAGACAATACACATGTGCAAACAAGTTAATTTGCGTGGTTTGGAAGAGTGGTTAGGGATGAGAGAGTAAGGATTTTAGTGGATATTCCTGCTACTTGTTTTGATTCTCTATATTGATTGTTTTGAACTAAAAGCAAACTTTTGGATGGAATATTCATAACCAAATCCTCATTAAGTTTGATTGTACTATTAGATGGGGCTCACACATTCTCCAGTACCACGAATACTCCTCTAGCATGACAAGTTCTTAATACTCTAGATTCGGAATTCGCCTCTCTTAGCATAACAAGTTCTTAATACTCTAGATTCTGAATTCACCTCTCTATTGAGTTGTTCCATATTGGCGTCGGCAAAAAGAAGGGATTTTAGGAGTCCTGTTAAAGCGAGGTGGATCTCTCTCTCCATCACCCCACAAAGCATAAGCTTCTTCGCCATGAACAGCATCATCTCCAATCTCAAGATCATCCTCATGAAGTCTTAACTCAACTATTCGACTTATAAAAATACATATCAAACTCGTAGCCACAACATTCCATATTGTGATAAATGCAGCACCAAGAATCTGATAAATCATTTGGCGAACCCCTCGCTTAATGTCTCCATCAATTATGCTGTAGAGAAAGCCTGGACCATATTTGTCTGATCCATAAAACATCCTCAGAAGCTTAGGTTTAGCAAAGAATCCAGAGAGGATTCCTCCTAAGAGGCCTGCTACTGCATGTGTGTGGAAGACTCCTAATGTGTCGTCGACTTTCTGGAAAAATGCTGATTTCTTGTGCAGAACCATCATAGTGAACCAGGGTATTGAGCCTGATGAGATTCCCATGAGTATTGCTGCCCAGGACTCCACTATACCTGCCAACCATGGCGAAGCCAACAAATTCAGAAATTTCACTAAGGGGCGTCATAATATAACGGAATTACAACAACAATAATAATCCCACAAGTGAGATCGGAAGAGGGTAGTACTGTGTGCGCAGACCTCACCTCTACGTGGTGAAAGGTAGAGGCTGTTTACGTAGACCCTCGGCTCAAATTATAACGAAGTAAATACACGAAAAAATTAGGAGGATTTAACATATACGATAGGCATAAACTTTCTTTTGACCTAGCTACACTGTAATTTTCCGTGAAGGGGTGCCAATTGACACCCCCTTAGACTAAAGTGGCTCTGCCACTTCCTGCCAATGTGCATTTAGGGATGGCAATGGGGCGGTGTGGGTTTGAGCGTTAGCGGGGCGGTGCAGGTTTGGGAGTTTGCGGTTGAGGGGCGGGTTCAAATTTTGAATTAAAAAAAAATTACACGGGGCGGGTTGCGGGTTTTGGGTTTACTTTTTTTTGAACTAACTAGTGCTGTGTCCTGTTGAAGGTTCGTTAAAGTGTTGTTTCCATAACTAGTTTTTTTCTTCTTTGAATATGAATGTTGGTGCATTTAACAGGAGAAGCATTATTAATATTTTTGTAAATCATTGCATATGCAAAATCCTTAAGGTGATTTGACAGAAAGTGAGCAGAAAGTAAATCTTACATAATGGTCGGAATCTGTGTTATTTCCAAGTCACCTGATGTGATTAGGGTGGGAGTTTATCTGTGTTATTGGCAAAAAAAACCCACAAAAAAAAGAATTTTTATTAAAAAAATTTGCGGGGCAGGGCGGGACAGGTGAACGCGAGTGGAGAGTGGGGCGGGTGAATGCGGGTTTAAATCCTATGCGGGACGGGTTGAAATTGTGCTGGTTCAAACAGAACTCGCCCCCGCCCCGCCCCGCCTGCCATTCCTATGTGCATTGTTTTAGGACATTTTGCTCATTTTAATACTAGTGTACTAACAGGCTCATATTTTCTTTTCTATGATATTAGCCGAGACTAGCTTAAATGGAGTGACAGAAATAATGAGGATTCATATAGCGACTTCAACTTACTTTGGATTGAGCCGTACTAGTAGTATTAGCTGTTGTTGTGCTTACATGCTCATATTTGATAAAATCTGAGCTCTTTATACTCGCTCGTTCTAGGCATTTGCTGTCAAAGTACTGGTATGCAAGTTTTTGCTCATCTATAGTTACTTTGATGTGACAAAATAATTGATTTTTGATTCTACTGTTATATTACGGTAAAGTTGTCTTCGTGTGATCTATAGCTCGTGAGTTCAAGCCGTGGAATTAGCCACTGATATTTGCATCAGGATAGGCTGCTTACATTGCACCCCTTGGGTGCAGTCCTTCTCCGGATCCTGCATGAACGCGAGATGCTTCATGCACAGAACTGTCTTTTTTTTTTTTGGTTCTATTGTTATATTGGGTAAAGTTCAGTCACCATATGTGAACTTAACCCCTAGAAGTCTTCCTCGTTATTCCCTATTACTTGGACATTTTGTTCATTTAGGATCGTTTGGTTGGAAAACAAGTTATTCTAGCATCAATTATCCCGAGATTGTTATCCTACCCTCTCATAGGGACAAAAATAAAATTACAATTCCGGGATAACTAATCGCGGGATTAGTTATACCGCGATTTTATCCCAACCAAACGTGGGATGAACTCATCTCAAATTTAATCCCGAGATTAATTATTCTTTTATCTCTCGTACCATACGAACCCTTACAAGTGAATTAAATATTGATATTGTTAAGCTAAAGCACTTGCATTAGTAACTACTAACCTGCACCAGGGGTAATGCAAACTAGGCCAGTGATCATTCCTTGGACAGCTCCAATTACAGAACTTTTATTGTAAAATATCATGTCCATTGAAAGCCATACCAACAAGCTGGTGGCAGTGCAAAGATGAGTATTGAGAATGGCTAATGATGTGATTAGATCAGAGGCTAATGGAGATCCACCATTAAAACCAGTCCAACCCATCCAAAGAAAACCTGCACCTCCAAGCATGTGAATTATGTTGTTTGGTGGGAAATGTTGTCTATCTTGTGAATGCCTTGGTCCAACCTATGCCAATCAAATCCCAATAATCATTATTTTATCATCCCATGTAAGCTCAAAATAATGCTGCAAGCAGTGGCGGAGGCAGAATTACCGTTAAGGGGTTCAAAAAAGAAAAAAAATTAAGAATGTTGTAGCTAGTGGTAATAGAACCAATGACCTTACAAAAGTTTTGAATCCCCCTTGACCACTAAGCTATGCTTTTGAGGTGTGTCAAGGGAATTCAAAATATAATATATATAGATAAAAACCAGATTTTATCTTGTATGTACATTGTAAATTTTCGGCGAAGGAGATTCAGGTGAACACCCTTCCGCCCCCCTAAATCCGCCCCTGGTTGTAAGTGTTTTTTTTTTGTTCTAATTTCTATCGTCCAACAAAATTTCTTAGATCATTTTTCTTTAATAATGAATTAGACTTTTTAATTGATTATTATAATTTCCTATAGTTTGATAAATGGAAACAACCTCTCTGTCCTTCTAGGGTGGGGTAAGGTATGTGTACATGCTATCTTCCCCAGACCTTACTTGTGGGAACTCATTGAGGTTTTTGTTGTTGTTGTTGTTGTTGTTTGAGAAATCTTTTCTAGTGCCATCTTATTTGTTACTCCTATTTTTGTTTTATATGACACTATAGTTTCCCTTTTGATCCGTCCTAGAAAGATTAACACCTTTCTATATATCGAAAATCCTTAGTTTTAGCTTTCCAATTTGACATCTTAATGAAATGCTCTTATAAGAATATGACCTGACATGTCGAATAAAGGTACTTTTGGTATATTATACACGCAAAAAAAAGCGGGCTTAAATATTGATAGAAGTACGTTCAATTGAATCCATATTTTCTACATAGATCGTAGATGTATATGTCAAAAAATAATCCTAAAAAGTAATAAATTTTAAATTTTAACCCGTATTTCCGATAAACTCAAACTTTAAACCATTAAAATTCAAATGCTAGATCAACTTCTGCATGTGGGCAACACATACATTGTCAAATTGCAGATATATTTTTTGTGTAAAAATCTTTTATTTCTTTCTTAAACTTAGTATTCAGTCAAATATCATCATATGGACTAATTTTGAAAATAGTTTTAACATGATTCAAAATTGTAATTTAAGTGGTCTCCCTCTCTCCCTATGCTTCGAACCAAGACTCTTCTTCAGACTTAGGTTCTCTAGCTTCTATTCTCGGGGTACGTAGATCCACCCATCTTTTGTTTTCCTTAAAATTGTAAAACTTCTACTTTTTCAAATGTGACCAGGAGCTTACAGGTTCGAGCCATGGAAATAATCTCTTGCAAAAATATAGGGTAAGACTGCGTACAATAGACCTTTGTTATCCAATCCTTCCCCGGACCCCACCATAGCGGGAGCTTAGTTCACCGGGCTGCCCTTTTATGTAAAAGTTACAATAATAAACATTTTCAACGCTAATAAAAATACTAGGTGATTCTTCCCATGTGCCTAAGTGTCTGATTCCATGGCTCGAACCCGTGAGCTATAGGTCATCACGGAGACAACTTTACATTTGCTCCAAGGCCCCCCTTCAATTATAGGACTTGTATTTTTTCAAATAGAAAAGGTAAAGAGAATGTCTAGTAAAATTACCCAATAAGCAGCAGTAAATCCAGCAACTCCAGATGAAAGATGAATCACATAACCACCAGAAAAATCAATAATAGGTTCAAGAAATCCAGAACCCCAAATACTATAAGCACCAACTGTATAAGAAAATGTAATCCAAAGTGGAACAAACAACATCCATGCATAAAAATTCATCCTACCAAGTAAAGAACCAGCCAATAAAATCACAGTAATAGCAGCAAATGCAAATTGATAAAATACATAATCTGCTGTTGGAATATAATATTTAGAGTGTTTTGTTAGCAAAAAATCTTGAGTCATAGCTTGTTCAGGTTTGCCTATTATAGATATTAAATGTGTACCAAATGCCATTCTATGGGCCCATAAAACCCAACAAATTAAAACTGCTGCAAATGCATAAAGGGCCATAAAAGCTGAATTTACAGCCCATTTCTTTTTAACCATTGATCCATATAAAATTACTAGCCCAGGTACACTTTGTAAGCCCACCATTGCTGCTGCTGTTAATTCCCATGCATTATCTCCTTTACTTAACCATTGTGGTGTTGATTCATCTGGCTTTAGACCTTGTGGAAGGTATGAATTATTTGGATCCATTTAAAGAATACTTTGTCGACCCCAACTTGTTCGGAACTGAGACTACGCAGTTATTGTTGTCGTTGGTTTAGAGAAATACAAAGGTTTTGGTAATTTTTTTGAAAGGTTGATGGGGTAAGATATTTATAACAAAAAAATTTGAGAGAAAATCAAGGTAGACATAGGGATAATCTAAGTTTTTGGATGTACTTAAGGATTCTCTGATATTCTGTAGTGTTAATTATAGCTGGATATGTTTGTTGATTCATCTGAGAATCCAATAACAGGACATTAGTTGGTTCAATGATTGGTGAATTTAGTACATTCATTACGTAAGCTAAATAAATAACTATGGTTGGATTCTTGAAAATTTGATTTGGCTTAAGTTAAAGTTTTTTTCCCACTAGAGCAAGAATTATTGGCAAATCCATCAATGCGCTCGGGGTTTCGATAGAACTCAGCGTTTTGGGATCAATCCTGTATATTTCAGAGGCAGATTTAGGATTTGAAGGTTACGAGAGTCACTGCTTTTAGTACAAACTTACTGTCATCAACACATATTGAATTGAGGTGTACGTTTAGCCGCTTCAATCCATTTGATTCCGTTTGATTTATGATTTTTTTGGTTCATAAATAAATCATATTTAATTATTACCGAACGAACATAAATTTGGTTTATTCAATCTAGCTCTCTCCATTTGATTCAAACATAATGTAATTAAATCATAGTCACAAGCAAATTGTCACTAGTTAATGCTTCTATAAAACTAAATAAATAAATAAAACCATGATTTATATACGTTGGAAGTTAAGAAATGAAACAACATAAGAGGAAAAAGAAGAATTCGGTGTATCGAAATAGAATCCTATATCTTTGTTGTTACATGACTAGAGCAAGAACCATTTGTGCGCAAATCCAACAATAGGGTAATGAGTTCGGTAGAACTCAATATATTTGGTTCGAATCCCAAATTTATGTTTAAAAAAAAAAAAGACTGTCCGGTGTGGTGAGATCCCACTATGCGTAGGGACCAAATTTATGCCAAAAGCGGCATAAATAGACTTAACTTTATAGTTTCAGAATTCATTCTTTCAACTAAGAACACACAATTTAAATTCTGAATGAGCCATTAACAAGAATATAATAACTTGTTTTTGTCTTGGTGAATCATATTCATTAGGTATCTGGTTAAACTTGAATATTAAAGAATCATACTATAGAAGGATCAAACCAATCACCTGAAATGGTATCACTGTCTGGTGATGCAATTTTGCATAGGAAATGTCAATTTTAATTACAAATAATATTTTTTTGATTAAATTATCGTATTTTATATAGCAAATTACAGCTCCAAATAAATATACAGAAAACAACATTAGACTGAGTAAACAGGCTCCAGTTCTACATGCCTCAGTAAAGCCTTCTACTGCCTCGCACGCTTTCAAGCTATTCAGATTTTTCTGGATTCACATTCTATACAGGGTAGTAATTCAATTTTTGCATGTAAGTCGCCAACTTATGGGTTAAGCTCGCTCAGAAATAGACCTCCTGAATGATCAATCGAACAGTGATTTCTGCTGCCTTATTTTGTTTCTGAAATACTCTATGATTCCTCTCTTGCCACAAGTAATACACAGATGCAGCCAGAGTAATGCGATAGATGCCAGCCCGTGCACTCCTCCCTTTGCACATTTTTAGTGCCCATTGGACTTCATAATTCCATAGCATGCTACTCCTGTTTATACCTTGCCACAACAGTAGTTTCTTCCAAATATTTCTAGCCACCTCAAATCCAAAAAAGAGATGTTGGATGGTCTCATTTTCTCTTGAGCGCATAAGGGGCATAGTAAATCAGTGGTGATGCCCCCTTGGGCAATTCTGTCCTTTGTAGCCAATCTACCACACACAACTAAGCGCAAGATAAAGATCCATTTAGCAACTCTTTGGTTGTTGCATATGAGTTTCCTCCACGACACCTTTTGAAAGCCCCCTAGTATTTTTGGTAGACCTGCTTAATTGAGTAGCTGTTCATTTGTTGAAATTGAGTTAAGGTGTATCTTGTAGCTTCAAAGTAGTGTCTGGCTTTGAAAATCTGTTGCACTACCCATGAAGCACTTTTAGGATCCATATCCCAATTTGAACCCCCCTTTGATGTAGCGCGAGTGGACCCAAATTACCCAGAGCTTCTCCTTCTTCTTATATGCATGCTACAGTAGCTTGCCTATAGCAGCTTTATTCCAGTGACTGACATCGATAAATTTAGGTCACCAGCTGCCTTTGGAGCACAGATTTTGTCCCAAGCTATCAGAGATTTCCTGGAGAATTCAGCGTTCCCCGTCCATAGAAACTTACTACCGATTGTTTCAATAAATTAGGTGAGTTTCTTTGGGAGGATAAATACCTGTGCCCAGAATGTTTGGATGGCAAACAACACACTCTTGAGCAGTTGTGTTCTACCAGCATATGGGAGAAACTTGGTTGTCCATGAGCTTATTCTCCCCAATATCTTATGAATTAAGGGCTCACACTGCAATATAGATACTCTTTTGGTGCTTAGGGTACCCCTAAGTACCTGAAGGGTAACTCACCTCTAGAAAAGTTTAGGACCTCCATAATCTGGCTCTGTGTTTTCAGGCAGACCACTCCAAAATAGACTGAGCTCTTGGTGGAATTAGCTATTAGTCCCGAGGCTTTGGAGAACATCTGAAACTTGTCATGTGGCTTTAACTGATTGGAGATCTCTTTTACAAAACAAGAGGAGACATCTGCAAATCCAAGTTGGGCCACATTGAGCTTGGCACACCTAGGATGATACTTGAAACCAAGGGCAGTCTTCCAAGACTTCAGCAGTCTACTTAAGTACTCCATGCCTGATACAAATAGGAAGGAGAAGAGGGGATCACCTTGTCTCAGTCCTTTCCTAGCTGCAAATGGCTTAGTTGTCTTGCCACTGATGATGATAGAGTAGGTAACAATGGTTATGCATTCCATTATCCATTCAACAAAGAACTCTGGGAAGCCAATCATTCTCAGTACTTGCTTAAGATATGGCCACTCCAAAGAGTCATATGCTTTTTGCATATCTATTTTAAGCATACATCTTGGTGATATGCTCTTTCTCCCATATCCGTTTACTAATTCATGAGCCATAATGATATTGTCCCCAATCAGTCTTCCAGGTACAAAGGCAGTTTGACACCTATCAATTAGATGGTCCATTACCCCCTGCACTCTAGTTGTAAGCACTTTAGAAATAATCTTATATAGTGTTGCGGAAGCCAAATGTATATAGTGTGAATAAGTCACAACTACTATACCAAAAATTATGACAGCCACCAAATAATAAATAAGACAATAAAACAATAATAAAGGGAACACCAGAATTTACGAGGTTCGGCTAATTTTGCCTACTCCTCGGACACAACCAATATTTTATTTCACTCCAAAAATACAAGTGAAATAATACTAAAGAGAGAAGATACAAATGCCTTAAACAGATGAGAAGGCAAATGAGAGGTGTGTTTCAATCCTAAACATTAGGCCTTCTTTTATAGGGGAAAAATCCCCCCCAAACTTAACTCCCAACCAATGTGGGACTTTGGCATTTTGCCAAACTTCAACAAATCTCCACCTTGGCAAAATTCCACATTTTCAATTCTCTCTCAATAACAAATTTTGGTTGTGTCTTCATCTTCAATCTTCAGTGTTCAACAATGTTGATCAAATCCAAACAATGTTGAAACTTGACCGCAGTCACCACCTTTGTCAGCATATCAGCAGGATTCTCTGTAGTATGAATTTTCTTCACCGTGACTCCACCTTCTTCTATGATTTCGCGTACGAAATGATACCGAACATCAATGTGCTTCGTCCTTGCATGATAAACTTGGTTCTTCGCTAATTGAATAGCACTTTGACTATCACAAAAAATTGTGATACCTTTTTGTTCAACACCAAGCTCCTTTAGCAATCCTTGAAGCCAAATTGCCTCTTTCACAGCATCTGTAATAGCCATGTATTCTGCCTCTGTTGTAGACAAAGCAACTGTTGACTGCAAAGTAGACTTCCAACTAACTGGTGCCTTTGCAAAAGTAAACACATAACCAGTAGTTGATCTTCGTTTGTCCATATCACCCGCAAAATCTGAGTCACAATATCCAACTACAGACTGATTGTCTTCCTGCTCAAAAACTAACCCGACATCTACAGTATTATGAATATACCGTAGAATCCACTTCACAGCTTGCCAATGCTCCTTCCCTGGATTGTGCATATATCTGCTAATAACTCCAACAGCTTGTGAAATGTCAGGCCTTGTGCAAACCATTGCATACATCAAGCTACCAACAACATTTGCGTATGGTACCTTTGACATATACTCTCGTTCAGCTTCATCCATTGGCGACATAGTAGTACTTAGCTTAAAATGGGAAGCAAGTGGAGTACTAACTGGCTTAGTCTTGTCATCTATGCCAAAACGTTGAAGTACTCTCTTCAAATATTCCTTTTGAGATAAACAGAGTTTCTTTGAACGTCTATCTCTAATTATCTCCATGCCAAGAATTTTCTTTGCCTCACCCAAATCCTTCATCTCGAACTCCTTCTTCAGTTGAATCTTCAACTTATCAATTTCTTCCAAATTCTTGGAAGCTATCAACATATCATCAACATATAGGAGAAGATATACAAAAGAACCATCTTTAAGCTTGTGCAAATACACAC
Source organism: Nicotiana sylvestris (assembly GCF_000393655.2). Classification (NCBI taxonomy): domain Eukaryota; kingdom Viridiplantae; phylum Streptophyta; class Magnoliopsida; order Solanales; family Solanaceae; genus Nicotiana; species Nicotiana sylvestris. The sequence goes on from NC_091065.1 coordinate 173,758,147, forward strand.
AATGATCGTATTTGCTTCTCTTGTACCCTTGCCGCAACATAAACTCGTCAAATCGCTTGTACCATTGTCTAGAAGATTGTTTCAATCCGTACAACGATTTTTCAAGTTTGCACACCATATTTTCTTTTCCAGCAACTTTGAATCCTTCTGGCTGAGTCATGTAGATTTCCTCCTCCAAGTTTCCATGTAAAAACGCAGTTTTTACATCCATCTGAACTAGTTCCAAATCCAATTGTGCTACCAAAGCCAACATAATTCTAATGGAGGAATGTTTTACAACTGGAGAAAACACTTCATTGTAATCAATTCCCTCCTTTTGAGCATATCCTTTGGCCACCAATCTTGCTTTGTAGCGAACATCTACTTGGTTAGGAAATCCTTCCTTCTTTGCAAATACCCATTTGCACCCAATTGCTTTCTTTCCCTTCGGGAGATTGGCCAATCTCCATGTATGATTCTGATGAAGGGACTGTATTTCATCATTCATGGCAATCCTCCACTTATCTTCTTCTGAACTTTGGACAGCGTCTTTATAAGTAGTAGGAACATCATCAGCTACAATTGAGGTTGCACAAGCAACCGTCTCTATGAGACGAACAGGTTTCGTTATTGTTCTTTTTGGCCTGCTGGTTGCTATTGATTCAAGTTGTTGTTGAGATTCCTGAGTTGGAATCTCCTCTACTGGCTCTCCTTCCAGAGGGTAATCTTCATTTGTTTCCTCCTCTGCTTCTTGTGTAGGAAAAATAAATTTTCCCTCAAACTCCACCTGCTTAGAAGCACCTTCATTTTGTTTGGTATCTTCTGTTACCTTATTTACCATAGCAAATTCATCAAAGGTAACATCTCTGCTGAATATTACTTTCTTTGTCATAGGACACCATAAGCGATATCCTTTGACTCCAGAAGTAATTCCCATAAAAATAGCCTTCTTTGCCCTTGGATCCAATTTTGACTCTGTCACATGATAATATGCAGTTGAGCCAAACACGTGCAAAGAGTTATAATCTACAGCAGGTTTTCCGTACCATTTTTCAAATGGTGTTTTGCCATCAATAGCAGCAGATGGTAGACGATTAATGAGGTGGCATGCATATGTAATTGCCTCAGCCCAAAATTCTTTGCCCAAGCCAGCATTGGACAACATACACCGTACCTTCTCCAGCAAGGTCCGGTTCATACGTTCTGCCACTCCATTCTGTTGTGGTGTATGTCTAACAGTGAAGTGTCGGATGATGCCATCATTTTCACAGACCTTATTGAAATGATCATTTTTGTATTCACCTCCATTGTCTGTGCGAATACACTTGATTCTCCTGCCTGTCTGATTCTCCACCATCGTCTTCCATTTGAGAAAAATTCCCAACACTTCATCTTTGCTCTTCATTGTATACACCCATACTCTTCGGGAAAAATCATCAACAAAGGTTACAAAATAGTGCTTCCCACCCAATGAAGGTGTTTTGGAAGGACCCCAAACATCAGAGTGTACATAATCCAAAATGCCTTTAGTATTATGGATCGCTGTACCAAATTTAACCCTTGTCTGTTTCCCTTTAACACAATGCTCACAAAACTCCAAGTTGCAAGCCTTTACTCCTTTTAACAATCCTTGATCTGATAGAGTTTTCAAGGATTTTCCTCCAGCATGTCCCAAGCGCATGTGCCATAGCTTGGTTGCTTCTGCCTCTTTGTCGTCACTGGATGTTACTGTCGCTGTCCCAATAACTGTACTGCCACGATAGCGGTACATATTATTATTCTTCCGATTAGCCTTCATTACCACTAGTGCACCGGAGCATACTCTCATCACTCCATTTTCTGCAATGATTTTGAACCCTTTTGATTCTAGGGCTCCCACAGAGATGAGATTCTTCTTTAAATCCGGTACATATCGAACATCTATCAATGTTCTGATCATTCCATCATGGTTCCTTAATCGTATTGAACCAATGCCATATGAGGTAAGAGGGCTGTTATCCGCTGTGTGGATGACTCCATATTCTCCTTCTTGAAATTCCACGAACCAGTCCCTGTTGGGACACATATGATAGCTACAAGCCGAGTCCATCAACCATATGTCTGATGATGTTGATGACTCTGTTGTAACTAATGAGAAGTCTGAATCATCACAATCAGCTACATTTGAATCCATAATAGCCTTTCCATTGTTATGTTTGGCCTTATTCTTCAACTTCGGACAGTCTTTCTTCCAGTGCCCTTTTTCTCGACAAAAGGCACATTCATCTTTGCTGGGTCTGGATCTTGACTTGGATCTTCCCTTCTTTGTCCTCGTTTGATTTTGAGGACGACCCCTCACAAACAGTGCTTCTCCTTCTCCGCCCTTCTGTTTTTCTCGCTTTCTTTGTTCATAGCTGTACAAAGCTGAACAAACTTCTCTGAGAGAAATTTCGTCATTTCCATGGAGTAGAGTAGTTTCAAGGTGCTCGTACTCATCAGGAAGTGACGCCAACAACATTAAGGCCAAGTCACCATCATCATAAGTTGTATCCATATTTTGCAAATCTGTGACCAACTTATTGAAACTGGTGATATGTTCATTCATCGTGGTACCAGGAACATAGGTGAAGTGAAACAGTCTCTTCTTCATGTACAATTTATTTTGACTGTTTTTCTTCAAAAATTTATCCTCCAGTGCTTTCCATAATTTACTTGCAGAAGTTTCCTTTGTGTATGGATATTTCTGCTCTCTAGCAAGGTAGGATCGAATGGTACCGCAAGCAACACGGTTGATAATTCTCCAATCTTCTTCTCCAATAACATCTGGTTTCTTTTCTTCAATGGCCAGATCTAGCCCTTGTTGAAAAAGGACATCTAGAACCTCGCCTTGCCACATCCCAAAATGTCCGGACCCGTCAAAAATTTCTACCGCAAATTTCGCATTTGACACAATTCTTGTCATAAGCGAAGATGCCAATGATGACGTATTGTTGACACTTGATGTAGATTCTTCTTGTTTATTGTCCCCCATATTTGACACAAATATTATTTAATAGCTGACGACACAAATCAAGATTATTTCCTTTCTGATGTAGAAGATCAGACTAAGCTGCAACTACAGAGCATACTCAGACAGAACCTTGACTCAGTTACCAAGATAAATCTTTTCTGATGTGGAAGATCAGACTATGCTGCAACCACAGAGCATACTTAGACAGTACCTTGGCTCTGATACCAATTGTTGCGGAAGCCAAATGTATATAGTGTGAATAAGTCACAACTACTATACCAAAAATTATGACAGCCACCAAATAATAAATAAGACAATAAAACAATAATAAAGGGAACACCAGAATTTACGAGGTTCGGCTAATTTTGCCTACTCCTCGGACACAACCAATATTTTATTTCACTCCAAAAATACAAGTGAAATAATACTAAAGAGAGAAGATACAAATGCCTTAAACAGATGAGAAGGCAAATGAGAGGTGTGTTTCAATCCTAAACATTAGGCCTTCTTTTATAGGGGAAAAATCCCCCCAAACTTAACTCCCAACCAATGTGGGACTTTGACATTTTGCCAAACTTCAACATATAGCACAGTACCATAGGAGATTGGCCTGTACTCTTTTATAGTAGAGGGACCTTAGGAATCAGTGTAATTGTTGTATAATTAATAGCTCTGTACATGCTTCCTGAGTTGAAAAAATCTATAATAGTTTGTGTTACCTCCTCTCCTATGACTGGCGAGGTCTTTTTAAAGAAGAAGGCATTAAAACCATCACAGCCTGGAGCTTTATTATCACCAATGTCCTTGATTGCTTCAGCCACATCTTCTTTTGTGACATATTTGATAAGGTTCAATTGTTATTCTCTATTCACCATCCTGCCATTTTGCATTATGTTTTGTTGAACCGCCGGAAGTTGATGAGCAGCTTGACCAAGTAACCCCTATAGAATCCCAGTACCTCTTCTTCTATATATTTAGCTTTTTGTAGCAACTGACCAGCAGAAATTTTCAAACTCCTGATTTGGTTTTGTGCCTGCCTATTCTTTAAGCATGCATAGAAGTAAGCTGTATTAGCATCACCCAACTTTAACCATTGCACTCTAGATTTCTGTTTAGCTATACTCTCCTCTACCATCAACCGTTTCTAAAGCTCTTTTTTAATTTTTGATTTTTCTTGTACAAGCTCTATACACTTAGCATGATCTCTCATTTGCATTTGGATATCTTTCAACTTAGCTCTTGCATGTACTACCCTGCCTTCAATCTTATCAGGTTCTTCTTTAGCAAGCCCTTTCATTGCAACTTTCTTATGTTTAAATTTCTGCCATACCTTCTGCATAAAGTAGAATTGGCTAGGTGTTAGCTTTCATAGCCTGCATAAATCCTTGATTATCTGTTAAGTAGTTAAAGAATTCGAAAGGCTTGCCTGTTTCTTGCATGATTTCAAAAGTGATCCTCACAGGGTAGTGATCAAAAAAATAAGGGTCCATTATTACCCCTTTCAAGTGAGGCCAGTTGTGCATCTAGTCAGTATTTACCAATATTTTATCTATTTTGCTGTGAACTTGATTATTTGTCCACGTATAGTATCTACCTACAGATTTCAGCTCCATCATTCCAGAATTTTGTAGGAAGTTTTCGAAATCACTAACCTCCACTTCTTGTACCGGGGTAGTATATAGCATGTCCTATAGATGTATGATTGAGTTAAAATCACCCATTATCACCCAGGCTCTCTCATATTACAAGCAATAATCTACAATTCTTGCCACAATTCTTTTCTATCATTGATGGTATGCAAGCTATATATTGCACTAAGATGGAAACCTGTGTTAAGCTGCAGGATCTTTACATGGCCATGAATAATCTATTTGTAGATTCTTTTTAAGTGAATTCTATAAACTTTGGGTCCCACAAACCCACAGCCTTCCTCTTGGATCAGTATTATAGTTGCTAATCCATTGCCATTCTGCTACTATTTTTGTATAGTTTTGGAGCATTTTTTTACTCTATTTTCTATAACTACTATTAGGACCACCTTATTCTCCTGGCAAAAGGTGTTAAACACTTTCTGCTTATAAACCTTATTTATTCTTCTCACATTCCAAGCTACAAAATTCATCTAGGGGTTTTGTGAGCAGGCATATCAGCTTTTTCCACACCACCACTCTGGCCCCTGTCTTGCTTATTACCATTGTTCTGAACCACCATTTGTGTTTCCTCATGTAAAGGTGTAAAGAAGTTGATTGTGACTATCCTGTTGTCTGGTATCTTAGACCTACTAGCTTTGAAAGTATACTTTCCTTTAGCTTGTTCCCACACTCCATGTGCTGCCTGTTGTCATGCTGCCTTCTGTGGGGGATGAACTAGGCTTTCAATGAACCTTCCATGAGCATCAATATGGATATCAACTGTACACTACTAGAATTCGGCCAAAAAGCGACCAAATATTGGCGACCAAATTTGGTTTGTTAAGAAAAGCGATCAAATTTGGTCTGTTAAGAAAGGCGACCAAAGTTGGTCGCCAAACTACCGAAAATAATAAAAAAAATATTTGAAATAATTTAGCGACCATAGTTGGTCGCTATTTGGACGCAAATTTAGTCAAACTGTTGACTGGACTGGTCAAACTTGTTTGGTCAAAGATACACTGAGTTTAGCGACCAATGTTGGTCGCAAAAGTGGGACCCACACAATTTTTTTTAATAATTTTATTATTATTTTATAAAACTTATAAAATATAAATATATATAATTTAAAACTTGCGACCAAAGTTGGTCGTTAACTGAAGGATAAGAAGATAGCGACCAACTTTGATCGCTAAAGTGGGACCCAGTTATAATATTTTAATAAATATATATTTATGTAAAAATTTTATAAAATATAAATAAATATAATTCAAAATTTAGCGACCAAAGTTGGTCGCCAATGTGGGACCCAGTTCTAACGTTTAACAATTTTTATTATTAATTTAAATATTATATAAAATATAAATAAATCTGATTAAATTTTAGTGACCAAATTTGGTCTCTAATTTAAATTCATGTACATTTAGTGACCAACTTTGGTCGCTAAATTAAATTCATTTAAAGTTAGCGACCAAAGTTGGTCTCTATATGGTCAAATTTAAAAATCACTTTTGTGTTTACTATGTAAATAATATAAATGTAAGTCGTTAATAATTTTGTAATACAAGGGATGAATAGTACTACGAAGTGGGTGTGTGTGTCTATATATACAATATATGTACTTACGCTATACTATGCACTAAGTATAAGTGTATGAGGTAATACCGTATCGAATATAGCTTATATATACAATATATGTACTTACGCTATACTATACACTAAGTATAAGTGTATGAGGTAATACCGTATCGAATACAGCTTATATATATAATATATATACTTACGCTATACTATGCACTAACTATAAGTGTATTAGGTAATACCATATCGAATACAACTTATATATATATATATAATATATATACTTACGCTATACTATGCACTAAGTATAAGTGTATGAGGTAATACCGTATCGAATACAGCTTATATATATATATATATATATAATATGTACTTACGCTATACTATGCACTAACTATAAGTGTATTAGGTAATACCTTATCGAATACAACTTACATACATATATATATATAATATGTACTTACGCTATAATATGCACTAAGTATAAGTGTATGAGGTAATACCGTATCGAATACAGCTTATATATATAATATATGTACTTACGCTATACTATGCACTAAGTATAAGTGTATGAGGTAATACCGTATCGAATATAGCTTATATATATAATATATGTACGCACGCTATACTATGCACTAAGTATAAGTGTATTAGGTAATACCGTATCGAATACAACTTATATATATACAATATATATACTTACGCTATATTATGCACTAAGTATAAGTGTACTAGGTAATACCGTATCGAATACAACTTATATATATATATATATATAATATATGTACTTACGCTATACTATGCACTAAGTATAAGTGTATGAGGTAATACCGTATCGAATACAGCTTATATATATACAATATATATACTTACGCTATATTATGCACTAAGTATAAGTGTACTAGGTAATACCGTATCGAATACAGCTTATATATATATATATATATATATATATATATATATATATATATGTACTTACGCTATACTATGCACTAAGTATAAGTGTATGAGGTAATACCGTATCGAATATAGCTTATATATATATATATATATATATAATATATGTACTTACGCTATACTATGCACTAAGTATAAGTGTATGAGGTAATACCGTATCGAATATAGCTTTTATATATATATATATATAATATGTACATACGCTATACTATGCACTAACATAAGTGTATTAGGTAATAGCGTATCGAATACATCTTATATATATATATATATATATATTTGAAATAGCGACCAACTTTGGTCGCTGTTTTGGTCAAACAGTCAGAATATAGCGACCAAAGTTGGTCGCTATGTCTAAAAATTCAAAACTGTTTTACCCACCAAAATAGCGACCAACGTTGGTCGCTATTTTAATTACATAACTCTCAAAACCGGGATCCCCTCCCATTCTTTCTAAAAAATTCCCAAAATTCCTCTTTTCTCTCTCACACTCACACCTCACCCCCTTTCCAACTCCCACCACCAGGCCCCACCCATGCCACCAACGACCACCGCTCAGCTGCCGCCGTCGCCGTCGCCTCTGCCACTGTTGCGTCTCTCCTTCTCCACCTCCTAAAAATTCAAGGTTAGAATTACAAACCTAGGGTTTCAATTAGTGTTTCAATTGTTTATTGTTTCAACCTAGAATTAGTGTTTCAATTGATTATTTAACATTGTATTTTATAGAAACCTAGGGTTTAGATTGTATTTATCATTATTTAACATTTTATAGAAATCTAGGGTTTAGGGTATGGGTTGAATATTTAGGCTAGGCTTTATTGAGTATTTCTCCTTCAATATTTTAGTAAGCAATAGATACTAATTTAACGTCAAAGACTTGATTCATAGGTAGATATATATTAGGGTATAAATTGAACTTTTAGTTTAATCTTGATTAGTTTATAGGTAGATATTTAATATAGACACATGATAGTATATTTGGATTTTCTCTTAAAGTTCAAGACAATGTTAATGTTTAAGGCCTTAAGCGAATCGTTGCGTGGCTCTTGTTTGAGTACAACGAGTCGCCCACTTTTAGGATATAAATTGAACTTTTAGTTTAAGTTTAAACTCGTAGGATACGAATATAACTTATAGTTTTTAGGTTTTGTTCTTGTGAATTGAACTTGTAGGATATAAATTGAACCTTTTAGGATACGAGTTGAATTTTTAGGATATGAATTGAACCTTTTAGGATATGAGTTGAATTTTTAGGATATAAATAGAAATTTTAGGATATGACTTGAACTTTTGTGGATATGAATTGAACCTTTAGGATATAAATTGAACTTTTAGTTTATGTTTAAACTCGTAGGATAAGAATTGATGAACTTTTAGTTTTTAGGTTTTGTTCTTGTGAATTGAACTTGTACGATATAAATTAAAGCTTTTATGTATGACTTGAACTTTTTAGAATATGAATTGAAACTTTTAGGATATGAGTTGAACTTTTGGGAAATAAATTGAACCTTTAGGATATGTATTGAACCTTTAGGATATGACTTGAAGTTTTAGTTTATGTTTAAACTCGTAAGATATGAATATAACTTTTAGTTTTTAGGTTTTGTTCTTGTGAATTGAACTTGTAGGATATAAATTGAAGCTTTTATGTATGACTTGAACTTTTTAGGATATGAATTGAAACTTTTAGGATATGAGTTGAACTTTTAGGAAATAAATTGAACCTTTAGCATATGTATTGAACCTTTAGGATATGACTTGAACTTTTAGTTTATGTTTAAACTCGTAGGATATGAATATAACTTTTAGTTTTTAGGTTTTGTTCTTGTGAATTGAATTTTTAGGATATGAATTGAAACTTTTAGGATATGAGTTGAACTTTTAGGATATAAATAGAAATTTTAGGATATGACTTGAACTTTTGTGGATATGAATTGAACCTTTAGGATATAAATTGAACTTTTAGTTTATGTTTAAACTCGTAGGATAAGAATTGATGAACTTTTAATTTTTAGGTTTTGTTCTTGTGAATTGAACTTGTACGATATAAATTGAAGCTTTTATGTATGACTTGAACTTTTTACGATATGAGTTGAAACTTTTAGGATATGAGTTGAACTTTTAGGAAATAAATTGAACCTTTGGGATATGTATTGAACCTTTAGGATATGACTTGAAGTTTTAGTTTATGTTTAAACTCGTAAGATATGAATATAACTTTTAGTTTTTAGGTTTTGTTCTTGTGAATTGAACTTGTAGGATATAAATTGAAGCTTTTATGTATGACTTGAACTTTTTAGGATATGAATTGAAACTTTTAGGATATGAGTTGAACTTTTAGGAAATAAATTGAACCTTTAGCATATGTATTGAACCTTTAGGATATGACTTGAACTTTTAGTTTATGTTTAAACTCGTAGGATATGAATATAACTTTTAGTTTTTAGGTTTTGTTCTTGTGAATTGAACTTGTAGGATATAAATTGAAACTTTTAGGATATGAGTTGAATTTTTAGGATATAAATAGAAATTTTAGGATATGACTTGAACTTTTGTGGATATGAATTGAACCTTTAGGATATAAATTGAACTTTTAGTTAATGTTTAAACTCGTAGGATAAAAATTGATGAACTTTTAGTTTTTAGGTTTTGTTCTTGTGAATTGAACTTGTACGACTTAAATTAAAATTTTACGATATGACTTGAACTTTTTACGATATGAGTTGAATCTTTAGGATATGACTTGAACTTTTGTGGATATGAATTGAAGGTTTAGGATATGAATTGAACTTTTAGTTTATGTTTTGGAATTTTAGATTGCCAGAGGATTATTAGAAGAGGTTGATGACGTTATTAGACAAGCAATAGAACTTCCACCAAGAATAACTAAGACACAGTACCTGGCAAAGTGTGCCTTTAATTGTTCTTCTCATTAGCGACAATGATGATGAGAAGGCAATGACATGTGTTTCAAATAGTGATGGTGTAGGTAGGAATTTAGTATTTTCTAAGTAGATAAAAGAAGAGCTTATAGAGTAATTCTGTACTTCATTTTCCATGAGGAAAAGAAGTTTAATTGAGAGTGACAAGGTTGATGAAGACGGAATGTGTTCCGTTGGTCATGGCAGTTCCCATAGAATGGGGATCATAAGACTCTATGATGACAGAGATTATAGGAAGTTTTGTTCTAAATTTTCTTTCAAGTCTGATCCGTACAAGCTTAATGTGATATTAGTGATATTTCTTCGGATTCAGACAATGATTTGACCGACAAAAGTATGGAAATGCTCTTAAAAAGAATTAAAGGTAAAATCTTTTCAGCATCCTTCTCTACCAAGAAAAACATTTTACCTTTAATTCTTTTTAAGAGCATTTCCATACTTTTGTCGGTCAAATCATTGTCTGAATCCGAAGAAATATCACCAATATCATATTAAGCTTGTACGGATCAGACTTGGAAGAAAGTTTAGAACAAAACTTCCTATAATCTTTGTCATCATAGAGTCTTATGATCCCCGCTTTATGGGAACTGTCATGACCAACGGAAAACATTCCGTCTTCATCAACGTTGTCACTATCAATCAAACTTCTTTTCCTCTTGGAAAGTGAAGTAGAGAATTCCTCTATAACCTCTTTTATCTACTTAGGAAATGTTAAATCCTACCTATACCATCACTATTTTGAAACACATGTCGTTGCCTTCTCATTATCATTGTAGCTATAGAGATCAACAATTGATCAAAGACACACCCTGTCAGGTACTGTATCCAAGTTATTCTCTGTATCCAAGTTCATCCCGAGTAATAGTACCACGAGGATAATCACCAAAGCCACCAGACAACTTTATGATGCCAATGAAGCAAGATGAGCTATTCAATGAAACTCGTATTGTAAAGAAGAAGAAAGAGACTGATTCAGAAAGGAGGGTCGAACCTCGACTATATACATGTAAGTTTTTTACTTTTCATTAAGTATTTTGATTTACTTTTATATAAATTTTGAAATACTAATTCAATATATATAATTTTTCATATAGGTTCGCTTCACATGCAGCTGACGTGGGAGAATTCATACGCAGTCAACCACCTAATGAATCGGGCGAGGCAATCCAACTTTCGGACGAGGATGCTGAAAGAACACTCCTTGAGTACTTTATATACTTTGAACTAGACAAAAAAATTTAGTTCTATTGTGTTAGTTCTTTTTAGTTCGAATGGGCTTGTAATAAGCGTTAACTTAGTTTTGTTAGCTTAATGTGTTAGTTCTATTGATTGTTGCTTTTAATTGTTGTTGTTGTTGTTGCTGGCATAAAATGCCTGTTTAGGATGTTTGGTAAGCTGGCAGGTGGTGTAGCTGCCAAAACAGGCAGTTTCTGCCAAAAATATACCAAGAAAAGCGACCAACTTTGGTCTCTATTTGGTCGCATTTCACTATAAAAAAAATAATTTTCTGGGCAATAGCGACCAACCTTGGTCGCTACCTGCCCAGATTTCTATTAAAAAAAAAATACAATTTCAGGAAATATAGCGACCAATGTTGGTCGCTTATCTTTAAAAAAAAATTAAATTCTTGAATTTAGCGACCAACTTTGGTCTTTATTGTCCAGATTTTAAAATATAATATTTGGATTAGAGACCAAAGTTGGTCGCTTTCTAATGATTAATGATAAATTAAAAACAACGTATTTCATATGTAGAGACCAACTTTGGTCGCCAAATTTATATTATTAAATTAATATAGCAACCAAAGTTGGTCACTAAAGTCAAAATCAGAATATTTGGTCCTTTTACCTTAGAGACCAAAGTTGGTCGCTAATTAGCGACCAACTTTGGTCCCTAAAATAAAGAGACCGGCAATATTGCGATCAGGCATGTTTGGTCGCTTTTTGGTCGCTTTTAGGCATATAAGCGACCAACTTTGGTCGCTTTTTGTGGTTGCTTTTTACCAGATTTCTAGTAGTGGTAGGATCCAAAATTTCGGATATCTTCCACTCTTGCTTCTGATTATCCTGCTTAGCTTGTATTTTCTATCCATTTGGTTGTGAGGGTTTATTCAGTTTGCAGTTATGACCAATTTGGCAGCATGTAGGGACACTAGTGGTTTATCAATCACCTTCCCAGTAAGATGACACACTTTTATGCTCCATGTCAAAGGTTTAGGTACATCCATTTCAACCAAGAGCCTTGCATAGGAGATCTTCTCTGACGAATCCGGAACCAAAATGTGGGGTTTTTACTCAAAATACGCAAATAAGTGTTAAAAAAAACTTATCAAACTATATATAACGCCACAAATAGTGGCGCTATACAGTAACGTTAACTGCATCGTTACTGTATAGCGCCACTATTTGTGGCGCTATACTGACACACCTTACATAGCGCCATTAATAGTGGCACTATACCCCTTATTACCTAACCCCACCAATAATTTCTGGGTTCAATAATTTAAAAGCGTATAAAGCCACTTTTTGTGGCGCTATATACAAAAAAAAAACCCCCGACTAGCCATTTCCTATATAAACATCGTAGAATCGCCACAACTTCATTCAAAAAATTTTTTTAACTCTTGTTGGTTTCTATTGTTGTTAAATTCTCCAGCATTTTTTCATTATGTCTGAAGAACGTAGAATAAGAGTATCATTATATTGGGGGGGGGGTGAGGTTGTGATGGAGAATAACTCTGTGGGCTACAGTTTACCTGCTAAGTGTAATGTTAAATTGCCACTTTCAATGGAGTACGAAACATTGATATCGTTGTTATGCAAAAAAATGAGTGTGAGAAAATGTTCAGTGATACTCAAAGTAACCGGAAGATATCCGTATTCCGTTACGCCGCAAGGGGTTGACTTTTTACTCAGAGTTTAACATCGACGATGATGACACTTTGAGTGATTTCTTGAGGACTCCGGACGAATACCGGGAATTTTTTGTAATCACAATGTTGGAGATGTACGTTAAGGTCGAAGACGTTCTAAAAAATGAGGTTGTGCGTAGTAGAGATAACCCCCAGTCATCGGGTGGTTATTCTGGATCAGTTTTTGCCGGACATGTTCCGGATGAAAGATTTTTTCTTGATTTAAATTTATCACCGTCGGCGAATGAGCAGCGAGAAAATAATTTATACCCTGCTTTCCATAATTCACAAGAAGAGTGGTAAACTTCAATTTTCATTTGTGTTAATTATGTATATTTTTGCGTATTGAATTAATTTTAATGCTCATTTATTTAATAGGGGGTACCGACCAGATATGAATTTTACAAGTGGCCCATCCGGTAGTCATCACCTAACTGAAAACGTCCATCATGGAATGTCATCACATTACGACTTGTAAGTGAAAAGCTACAACCATATATAAAGCATTTATTAATAAGTAGCTTATATTTTTGTTGAAATGTGCAGTGAAAACGAGCAAGTTGAACTACCCGTACTCACTCAATTGCCCGAAAACGACGTATTACATCAGGATCTGGCAGATGCACAGAGTGAGGAAGAGAACAGCGATTACGATAACAATGCCGATGAATCGGGAGACGAGACACCATTTGCTCGTGAGGATGGTGATGAAGAGGACGAGGAGGAAGGACCCGATTTGAAGAGAGCCCCCCATAGACGAAAAGTGTACGAGTCTGAAGTGCCGTTTCATTCAAGGGAGATTCCTTATATTGATAACTTGCCAGCCGTGCCGGATGTGGAAGCTCTCACAAGGGATTTTGATGAAATCCGGACAGCAATGTGGGATGAGTCTAGACCAACGGTGCTTGCAAAGGGGATGCTTTTTCCTGATAAAGCACGCGTAAGCAGGGCTTGTAAAATGCACAATGTTAAAGAGTGTCGTGAGATGCAGGTATCGGAGTCAAGTCCGACGGTATACAAGGCTATTTGTCGCAGGTGGTTTTGGCCATGTAATTGGATGTTGCGTGCGTCGAAGAAGAAGACAGGTATTTGGAAAGTGGGTAAATACATTCCCACCCACACATGCGAAATAGACACTTTCAACGGGAATCACTTCAACTTGGATATTGACTTGATATCTCTTGTACTTATTCCGCACATCGAAGCGTCCATAAGGTATAAAATCAAAGAGTGCATTACATCAGTCCACCAGGAATATGGCCACACAATTACTAAAATAAAGGCATATCTTGGGCGCAAAAGAGCGTTTGAAATAGTCTATGGTAACTGAGATAAGTCATTTGCAGATCTGCCTAGGTACATGGCTGCACTGCAGCACTTTAACCCCGGAACAGTTATTGAATGGAAGCTTGAGCGGTGTCCGGGTAAACCAGAATATATATTCAATTACGTATTCTGGGCGTTAAGCCAGCAATTGATGGTTTTCCGTATTGCCGGCCCGTAATATCCATACACGGCCCGTATTGATGTTGTGTTACTATACCAAATACTATAAAACGAAATGAGAACTAAAAAAAAGTAACTGTCATATTCGATTAAATATTGTTGTTAATGTATACAAAAATATTATTTACACCAAAAAAACATAAAAATGGAAGACCGAATCAATGTGTCCCGCATCCGGTGTGTCTCAAAGTAGCCGTTGGCCTGAGGCGCATCCCCTGCCGCCCTGGTACGCTATCAGGATCATCATCATCAAGTCGTCTCCTTATGGCCGTATACGGCACAGGACGACATGTATCGGTGGTGCTGTCAGGTCCAGTAGAAGGCTACATAATAATATCAAACTTAGTATAGAAAACTACATAACAATTCACAAAAAATTATATTGTCTTACCATAATCGTGTCTGGATCCTGAATGTAGTCATCTGTCGCAGCATCGCATGAAGCCTAAAAAAGTAAATTAATAAAGTTAAAGAAAATAAATAAGTTATAGTAAAAACAGTAATAAAATTAATACTAATAAACTCATACCTGCGCATGTGATGAGCTGCCATAACTCAGTCGGTGCCCACTATCAAAATCTCGGATCGGTCGAGACTCATCAGTGGTAGACGGGCCAGGGAAATATCTACCCAACTCCACTCCTTGAAAATCCGAGCCCGTGATCAAGAATTGACCCGATGGGGTCACCTGCGACGTCCCTGGAGTGTCATAAATGCCAAGGCTGTAAGACGGCATGTCGGTCTCATGCATGCCACCTCCCATATCAGCAGCAACATCATCAGCAGGAGCCTCAAAGCCCCTTGCTGGGGACCTCCTCTCCGCCCACGACCACGTCATCCAGCACCAGCAGGTCATCGTGGAGCAGCAGCAGCTCGTCGGCCACCACCCCGTGGCATACCACGACCTCGCTGGTACGTGGCTGGGTCAACATAATCTGGCTGGTGTGCCAAACGCTGATCCGATCGGCCTCGCTGCAGTGTCTGGGCAGCCACATCCATTAAGCGACGACTATAGTCCTGCATGATCACATGATCGTGGACATAACTCTGCATCTGCTGCCCCATATGATATACGGTATGCAATCCAATCGCCTGCACAAAAGTTTTTAATATAAACTACGTATTTGACTAGAAATTACTATTAATGTAGATAATAACATAAAATATACCAGAGCCTCATGTCTCCCGGCGTATGAGACGTACCAACCATCTACCTGATGAACTGGGTTCCCGATAAAAAGTCGGGAAACAGTGCGGTACCATGCCATATAAACTTCGATAGGAAAGTGTTACGGAGCTGGGATCAAGTCCCCTCGGCTGTCCCAAATACCCAACTACGCTGTCAGCCAATCAATAAATGTGTCGTCCACTCTCATCCGATCATCCCTCTCATAATGTAAATGATCCCATGCAGGCCGAGTCGGTATAGACTACGGAAATCCAAACTGATGAAATACTCGCTCTGAGGCATGATGCTCAACAATATCGAGGCACGTGAGAGGGACGGAAGCCCTCCAAATATGGCGGTCGTGCATGCAATACGCTGGCAGGTACCTATCAGCTCTTCGCTGTACGACGTCCAGATGAACTATCAAATAATAACACAAACCGTTAGTATGCGCAATACCTAGTTAAACAATAATTGGTAAGTTTAGTTAGATATTCACCTGTGCATCCTCCAGAAAATCCAACACATCCCTACAGAAGGGGAGATTATGATGGCCATGATACTCTCGTGCAAGTCTACGACGCAATACTCACCTACAAGCTAGAGGGATATCAGGAATATGTACATTAGCCGGTAGCTGTGGTAGAGGTGGCCGAAGCTACAGAAATCGCTCCCACACCCAAACCTAAAACACAAAGTTGACGTAAAGATTAACTATAACTAGGTAGAATTGTAACTAAACGACAAATTATTTGAATAAATTGTCACCTGTAGAAGTGGCAGAAAGCCAGAAACATCTCTCTGTGTGCCCATGGATGCCCGACACATCTGTTTGTACAGAAAAGATAGGACAGCACCACCCCAGCTGTAGCTGATTGTATCATCGAAGTCCGCAATATGATGTAGAAAACGGAGGCTCACTAGGTTCCCCGAAGTGTTCGGGAACAAGACCCCCCCAAATAGAAGGAGCAACAACAACCTCGTATATTGCTCCACATCCACCTCTGCTGAGTCGTCGGTGATAGTATCGTGGATCTGCACCAAGTGGTCTCTAATGGGGACCAACTGCATACGACTGCTCCCAATTGCTACATCTGGATCCTCGGACCTGAAGCCCATGAGCCTGTGAAGCATATCCATATATGAAGCCCGATTAAAATATCTCATATTCCCAGGCAGTAAAACTGGCAAGCCATTGGTGGACAGACCATATAAAATCTCGACGTCCTGGAGTGTGATGGTGGCTTCGCCGATGGGCAGATGGAAAGTGTGCGTCTCCGGTCGCCACCGCTCAATCAACGACGTGATCAAAGCATAGTCGAGCTGTATCCGGCCAATGCTAATGATCCTATATAATCCCATCTCCTCCAGGTGATGGACCACACGGGGATGTAGAATGCGGGGAGGAGTCAAAAACTCCCACAATAAATCCACTCTCCTGCCCCGAAAAGTCTGCGTAAGCAACTCTCCCCCCATATATGCTCGGATCTATGCTGGGGCTGTAGGGGTAGTAGCTCCGACGTCCGAGGGCCGGGATGTATAGGTGCATCCATGTCGTCAACTGCAAATTCATAATTTTTAATAACTATCATTAAAATTTATGTGTGTTTTTTATAATTTAAATTCATATTTTTTAACAACTTAATTGTAAAAATTATATATATACTTATGGGTTTCGTGCTAGATTTTCTGAGGCCCAGTGGTACCAAACTATCATTAATAATTTTATGTTTTTTTAATAATTTTTATTCATATTTTTTAATAACTTAATTGTAAAAATTATATATACCTATATATAATTTTTATAATTATGGGTTTCGTGCTAGATTTTCTGAAGCTCAGTGGTACCAAACTATCATTAATAATTTTATATTTTTTTAATAATTTTTATTCATATTTATTTAATAACTTAATTTTAAAAATAAAATATATATATATATATATATATATATATATATATATATATATATATTTTATAATTATGGGTTTCGTGCTAGATTTTCTGAGGCCCAGTAGTACCAAACTATCATTAATAATTTTATGTTTTTTTTATAATTTTTAATCATATTTTTTAATAAATTAATTGTAAGAATTATATATATATATAAAAAATTATGGGTTTCGTGCTAGAATATAAGATATAAACAATTATTACACAATACTACGCTACAAGGCTCTACATTTTACTACGCTAAAAGGGTCTACGTTTTACTATGCTAAAAAGGTCTACAATTTACTACGCTAAAAAAGAATCTAAACTAAACGGCATAAAAACACATAAATATACATGAGGATATTAACAAACACATTTTTAGACTAATTTACATATTTTTATACAACACTAAAATTAAATCCGGATAAAATTTAACATGCTAGTTTCGGAAAAAATAAACACAAACCGAAATAGAACACATACAAATCAAGTAATATGCATTGTTATAAAAGTTTCAACTTAAAATAAATCGAAATACCTCGATTTAGAATTTTCGGAATGTAAATAGATCGAAATTTTGACTCCGGAAGAGTGAATCCACAATAACACGAAGCTCTACTCGACAGTGGGACCACCAATATTCAACTTTTATGTGACGGGGGGACCCAAATTTTTTTTTTTTAAATTGGGGCAGAATCGGGGGGAGGGGGGGGGGGGACCAGAAGGGAGTAAGAAGTGAGAAATGAGGGAGATGGAACGAAGAAGAAGAAGACGGAGGATTTGTATTAAGGGGTATAGCGCCACTATTAATGGCGCTATGTAAGATCAGTATAGCGCCACAAATAGTGGCGCTATACAGTAACGGTGCAGTTAACGTTACTGTATAGCGCCACTATTTGTGGCGTTATATATAGTTTGGTAACTTTTTTTTAACACTTATTTGCGTATTTTGAGTAAAAAAAAACCACATTTTGGTTCCGGAGACGTACACTCATCAGCATGGATTGGTTTTCCTAGGCCACTCCTAATTTTGCTGAAGGCTCTTTTACTCATCAGGACTTAGACGTCCTGATTCGCGATTTTGATATCTCTGTAGTTTTCAGAGTAATTACAAAGAATATAATAGAATGGAAATTCACTTGTTTCCGAATTTAAAAATTCAAGAAATTGATTTATGTTTTTACACTTGTTCTCCTATTAATTGTTTGCATTGCCCTATAGGAAGCGATTTTAAATATAATATTTAGGTATAGAGTGTCAATGGAATATAGAAGAAGAAAAACAAAAAAAATCATAAAATTAGTCAAAATATTCATAGAAATCCAAAACGAAACTAATTTTATTATATCCAACCTAACAATTTACAATTGCTTTTCAAACCTTCTGTACTATCCCAAAAGTTCAAAAACATCATGTACAAATTAGACTAATGGCGACAAATTCAACCCAAAATTGTTCGACCCATCCATCAAATTCGAATCAGCCCGCATAGTTTTATTCCCATATTGAAATATGAGCGGATAGACTTCAAGAACCGTTTTGCATCATATCTAAGGGATTCCTCGGTTCAGAAGAAGTAATTTCACTCGATCATTATCAAACTGACTGCAATCTTTTAACGCATTATTGTTCAATCCGCCCAACCTGCTCAATGTTCCGACCCCTTCAACCAATCTTGAATTAATACCAAGAAGAAGAAGAAGATGAAGCAACAATGAAGAAATTAAGGGAGAGAGAAAATATCAAATCTTGCTATGCCTATGCCAAAAGATGAGCATAAAAACACATCTTCTAATAATATAGAATCTTGAACGTTGCTCTTTGATCATTGCATAGCAACCTGAAGCTGCAGAAACTTTATGTTTCTTATTCCCTGAGGCTTCTTTTTTATTACTTTTTGATGATACTGAAACATCTTTATTTCCATGCTTCAAAGAAATTGTCCTCCTATTTTCTTGACATGCAAACGTAGAAACACATTGACCCATCTTTATCTTCCCCAACGACAACAAAAAATTGTGAAATCTTACAAGTAAATTTTGGAGAGGATAGTGTGCACGTAGATCTTACCCGATCTTGTGAAGGTGGAGAGGCTGTTTCGAACAGCCTCAGCTCAAGGATATATGTCCCAAAAACACCAAGAAGGCAAAACAACCTTTATTTCTCGGATCAAATTCTTAAAAAGAAATAAATTTCTCAAACTTTTTTGTATGTGTAAATGTGTGTGTAAGAACCAATAACCACTTGTTTTTGTCTCTCTCAAAGGAGAGTTGAGAAGAAGGCCAATGGCACTTGACCCTACTTTTGAGCCACCATTTTAGAGCACTATTTAAGACTTTTTTTTTCTATGTTTATTTCTCTGTCTACGTGTACATGTATGTATGGAGAATAATAATTTTATTAAAAAATTATTTTTATAGAGAATAATGTGGTTATGTTGTCAAC
Organism: Nicotiana sylvestris; assembly: GCF_000393655.2. Taxonomy (NCBI): domain Eukaryota; kingdom Viridiplantae; phylum Streptophyta; class Magnoliopsida; order Solanales; family Solanaceae; genus Nicotiana; species Nicotiana sylvestris. The sequence goes on from NC_091065.1 coordinate 173,778,186, forward strand.
TTCAAGCAAATATATATATTTTTAAAATATATATTTTTGAACGTCAAGCAACTTTATCTACAAGCAACCGTTTCGCTTGTGGAAATTGGAAATAGGTTAGACTATTACCACCGTACGTTTCTGATTTAAATTATTTGGATAGGGATCAAATGCGTGTTACATGGCGTTTATATTTCTTGAATTTACTCTCAACCATTCAATTATTGGAGGTCAACTTTTGCTTCAAAAATGAAAAAAATTATAATTATGAGATTTCTAAATAATAAATTGTGAAGATGACATTTTACTATCACTTCATCTACTATTATCTCACAACCGTCATTGCGCAATCACCACCACCAGCCACCTAAACCCACCACCACAAGTACAATTATTACCATCGACCACCACCATCAACTAGGTAACTACCAAACATCGACTTTTTGCCAGCGTCACTAGCTTTTAGTATGTATTCATCAAACAAAAGTATTTTACAATATCGTATAAATTAATTTTTTTTCTAATGTTTTGTAAATATAATAGAAATTTTTAATCATTACATTTAGTAATTTTTAAATAAAAATAAATTATAAACATACAGATAGCGAGAAAAATTGGTCGTTATAAACATAAATATATTTAGATTTAAATATATTATCTTAAACTTAGAAGGAAATTATTATGGCCTTAATTATAAGGCATTTGAACAGAGTCGGATTCGGCCAAATAAAGAGAATGGCAAGCTTCATTACCATTCGAAAAATCCCATCGATTCGAAACAAGATCCTAAACTTCGGAGTGGCAAGTAGCAGAGGAAAACGAAGTCTTTCCTAATCTATCTCATAGTATTACTGAAAGAATATGGGCTCTTCTACGCTGAAGGATCAATTGACACTAGATAGGAAAGGTTTTCGATCGAAGCTCTCGAACCTGTGGACCCGAGATAGAACTCCGGTCCTGCAACTCCTTCCCTTGATAGCCTTGAGTTGTTGGTTACACCGCACATTTTTATGATTAGGAGAAAAATTCGGACCGCGTTTAGTTGGATGTTGAGTCCAAAAATTGAGTTGTATATATGACGGGATAAGGAAGAATATATGTATTATTATGGAGTAGTTTCTGCTTATTATTGGAAAAACTGATTATTATTAGGTCATTAAGACAGCTGATTATTCAAATTTAAAACGCGTTCTCTAAATTAAGTTGAAGGTTGGAGGACTTATGTCATAAGTAATCAAACAGTTAGGCTGCGATTGTCGTAGCATTCTCTCTCTCTCTCTCTTTTTTTTTTTTTAAATATAAATTTGTTGTTCGATATCCATATGAGGTAGCAACTAATCCAAATTTACATTGTGAAGTCTCACTTTAAAGTGCTTCTTCCCAAAGACATTTCATACTTAGAGTTTGAACTCGAAATTCCTGATTAGGAATAGAAGAGTACCACTTCACGACAACTAGGGGTGTTAATACAAAATCGAATTACACTAAAAGTTGAACCAAACCAGCGAAAAAACTAATAATGTTTTGGTTTTAATTTTAAACAAAAAAGATAAAAAAAATATCATATGAAACCGGCTAAAAAATATCTATTTAAAATTTAATATTTGTGACGGCCCGATTGGTCTTTTTGAGTATCTGCACTTCGCTTGGTATTTAAAGGGCTCGAGTATCTCCGCATGATGTATTATGACTTGCATAAATCATTGATATTGGTTTTCAGGTTATCCAGAAGCAATTTGGAAGGATGAACTTTGAGAGTTGAGTACTAAGTTGGAAGAGTTGACCAAGTTTGACCTTTTAGCATTTGACCTCGGAATGGAGTTTTGTCAGTTCCGTTAGTTTCGTTGGGAGATTTTGGATTTAGGAGCGTGTCCGGATTGTGATTTGGAGGTCTGTAGTTGAATTTGGCATGAAATGGCAAAAGTTAGATTTTTGGGAAGTTTGACCGGGAGTGGACTTTTTGATATCGGGGTTGAATTCTGATTCCGGAAGTTAGAATAGGTCCGTAATGTCAAATGTGACTTGTGTGGAAATTTTGATGTCAATCGGAGGTGATTTGATAGGTTTCAGCATCAGTTGTGGAAGTTGAAGTTCCAAAGTTTATTGATTTCGGCTTGAGGTGTGATTCATCGTTTCGAGATTGCCATGTGTGATTTGAAGTTTTGAGTAGGTTCGTCTTGTCATATGGAACTTGTCTGCAAAGTTTGGCGCCATTCAGAGTTGATTTGATAGGGTTCAGATGCTCGGTTGTGATTCTAGAAGTTCTTGAAGTTTAAGTTTGATTTTCATACATTTTGGCGTCCGATTCGTAGTATTAGAAGTTATTTTGATGATTTAAGCGCGCGAGCGAGTTCATGTTGTGTTTTTAGACTTGTGTGCATATTTAGTTTGGAGCCCCGAGGGCTCGAGTGAGTTTCAGATTGGTTTCAGAATGATTTTTCATAGTTTCAGATTGCTGGTTTTTGGTGTCTGTTGCCCTCTTTCGCGATCGCGTAGCTCCAGTCGCGATCGCGTAGTATTCTGTTGGTCTGCCCCTTTTTCCTTCATCGTGTTCGTATAGTACCTCTCGCGATCGCGAAGATCTGCTTTCTTCTTCTTCTTCGTGTTCGCATCTGTTCCCTCGTGTTCGCATAGTAGAAATTAGGAGCTGAGACAATTTGCTATTTCCTCTTCACGTTCGCATCAATTGCCCCCCGTTCGCGTAAGCTCCTGCCCATTGTTCATCGCGTTCACGTCTCTTCTCTCGCGATCGCGAAGGGTATTTCTTGACATCTTTAATCCTCTTCTCCGCGATCGCGACCTAATCTCCGAGATCGCGATTCATAAATCCCTCGGCAGACAGAATATAATCCCAAATCGAGGGTTAGCCATTTTTATCATTTTGGGAGTTGTAGACCTCGGCTTTGGGAGATTTTTTGTGGGGTTTTCAAGTAAATCATCGGGATAAGTGTTCTCATCCCGAATCTTATCATATTTCATGAATCCATTGCTAATTTCATCATCTAATTAGTGAATTAAGTTGGGAATTTGTGATTTTTTTTTGAAACCTTTCAAAAACGAAAAAATCATGATTTGAAGGACGAATAATTTTGGTATCTCTAAACTCGTATCGGAGTAGGTGTTCGGGTTTTGTAAATTTTATCGGATTTCGAGGTGCAGGCCCGGGGAGTTGACTTTTGTTGACCTTTATTGAATAAAAAACATAGCTTTATTAATTGGAATTGTTTCTTTTTGAATTATGTGATGTATTCAAGTCGTCTTGGGCTAGATTGAGATGAGCGGAGATGAATTTGTAGAGGAAAAGGCTAAACTGAGTATTGGAATAGCCGAATTGAGGTAAGTGTTTTGCCTAGCTTTGTTGAGGGAATTTTTCCTCCTATTTTCCATTGTTTACTACATGCGGGGGTGATACATATATGAGGTGACGAGCGTATATGTATGTGCCAGGGTTAATCATGCTCGGGGGGTGGATTATGTTATATTTGTGTTTGTAGAATTTTGTGACATTCTGTTAAATACCTTACTTGACTCTTAGATATTAAGGACATAATATTAAGTGGTAGATATCAAGACTTAGTTTGTTATAACTTGATCAAACTTGATGAAAATTGTAAGAGTACATTAATGTGTCTAATTCGACCAATTCTATGCGAAATAATTACTATATTACTATAAACGATATTCTGAGATGCTAGACTCTATACTTGTGTTGTGGACCATTTATGAGATTTGTGGAAGTATTGGAATAATACGGTTCTTGAGGATTATTGAACCATTGTTGAATTGGAAAGTTGTGATTGAGAATTATTTGGAATATCTATTAAAAACACTCTCCTTGATGTCATTTATTCCTGCCTTGCTTGTCCTTGTTTTATATATGCTTGGTAAGGAAGAGTGTAAAGCACGAAGGGTGATGTCGTGCCATTGTTTATACATTATCATGTGAGGGATAATGTAAAGAATGAAGGATTATGTCGCGCTACATTATTGAGAGTGTAAAGTACGAAGGGTGATGCCGTGCCATATTATTGAGAGTAGAAGCACGAAGGGTGATGCCGTACCATATTATTGAGAGTAAAAGCACGAAGGGTGATACCGTGCCATATTATTGAGAGTAAAAGCATGAAGGATGATTCCGTGCCACATTATTGAGAGCAAAAGCACGAAGAGTCATGCCGTGCCATTTCATTTGTATTGTTTTGCTTGTATGTTATGGTGAGGTCATGGCACAAAGGGTCATTCCGTGAAAGTGAGGACGAGGGACATGTATTATTATGTGATATCTATTTTCCGTGTATACGTTTGTGCCCTTACCTTGAGCTGTTATTGTTGTATTTACGTATTTATGTGATTTGTTGTTATTGTCCTATACATGACCTTTATCTCAATTGTTGTTGCACTGTCTATGTCTTTTACTTGCTTAACTTGCGAATACCATGCCTATTTTTCTGCTTTTATAATTGTACTCATGTTGTATCTATTCTGTTGCACTTTAGTTTAAGCCCTCCTCCATGCTAGTCATTCATGCCCTTACTTGTTAACTTGCAAAGATCATGCGTTTCCGTCTTAATTGTTATAATTGTACTTAAGCCTCCAATGTGCTAGTTAATTAAAGATAATATTCCTTGCTTTCCAGTTGTTGTTATTACTCATGTGCTTTCCGTTTAGTTCTTTATCATTGCCCATATGTATATCCTTATCCATTGTTGCTATTTGCGTATTCCCTACTTAGTAATTCCTATTATTGTGTTTCTGTGATATGGTTGGCTATGTTATACGATCATTTGGAAAGATGAGTTGAACGTACGAAGGATATTGCCGTACTAATTGAATTGTTACAAAAATTTATTTATACATGGTGAGGATGAGTTAAAAGCACGAAGGGTGTTACCGTGCCATATGATTTGACAATTTACATTTTGGACATATATCTCATACCAGGAAAGGTCGTAAATATTCTTCTGTGGTTCCTGTTAGTAGTTATTGACTGTCTCGCCGAGTTGTTTATGATACTTTTATCTGTTATGTTTTGAACTGCTTTTACTGTTAAATTAATGTACATGTTATGATAATAAGCATCTTTTAACTCAAAACCTCGTCACTACTTCGACGAGGTGAGACAAAATACTTACCAGTACATGGGGTCGGTTGTACTGATACTGCACTTCTGCATGTCCCGTGCAGATTTTGGAGTGGAGCTGCTAGTGATGTTGGATGCTGATTCGGAAGAGGTTCGTGCGTTTGGATATAACTGCCACTTGTTCTTGGTAGTTTAGATTATTGTTAAATCTGTTTATTAACCTTCAAACAGAATGTATATTTATCTGTATCAGTCTTGAACTTCCAAACCTTAGAACCTCGTGATTCGTACTACCAGGTCTTGGTAAACTTGTAAGGGTTCAATTAGCTAGTCTCTACTTTCTTATTATCTCAGTCGTATTGTGTTTTTCGTGTTTGTTGACTTAACTAGCGGGTCGAGTTAGGTGCAATCACGACTTGTGATTTTTGGGTCGTGACAATATTACACACACACACACACACACACACACACACACACACACACACACATATATATATATATATATATATATATATATATATATATATTTGTAATTTTTTTGTGACACATATTAATCATTTGCACTCTTGGTATATAGTTTAGTTTTTTGCAAATTTAGTAATCTATTCATTACATTTACATTCTAGTTGGATTGGTAGTTTTTATTTTGCTATGTCCAAGATTCTACTTTATGTTATAAGTAACTTATCTTTAATTGGACCCTAAAAAAATTATCACTATATAATGTCATTACATTAAGATATCTTGGTAAATAACATATTTTCTCAAAGAGTAATTGATTTGCTAGTGTTATATTGGAATATAGCCTCCAGAGTATGTATGTTATCATGTAAGTTTCATATTTAAGAAAAATCGATAAAAACCAAATAAACCGACAAAATTGATAAAAACCAAACTAATAAAATCCCGAATTAATATGTTTGATTTGATTCCGATATTAAAAAAATTGACTTAATTAATTTTGTTTTTTTAAAAGGAAATCGAATCAAATTGAACCATGAATATCCTTAACCACAACCTTAACCACAACCTTTGGTGTTGACTGTCATAGTATTCTATTTGGCTATAAATCATTTAACTTTATATGTATTGGCTGTAGCTAGTTATGTGGCAAATCTAATAACCTTCGAGGTCCCTTACCAAACCGTTATATTCGCTCCATGCTATTTGTTTTTTTTTAAAAGTTTTTTTTATATACTTTAAAAAAAATATTTAATAGTCTTACCCTTGAAAATATTCGTCTAAACTATCATTTATCTCCCTCTTAAACATCACATCTCATTGGTTAGGAATTAATCATTCTAATCTACCTAATCGTAGGTTCAATCTATGGGCCCTTTCCATAAGTCAAAGGACAAATTATGGGGCATTTGCATCTATACCCATTTTTTGGATCACGTTTTAATTTGTGCCTGCTTTGCAAAAAAAATTGCAAGCGTATCCACTTTTTCGCGTAACTTCAACATACGAGGCTGAAGTAGCAAAGACAATCACGCAAAACTTCAGCATTCTAGTAGACGAGACCCAAGTGTGCTGAACCAAGTGTGCTAAAGTTTTTGTTTTGTAACTGGCGAACTTCAGCTCTAGAGCTGAAGTTTTTGTTTTTGTAACTGGCTAGAGCTGAAATTTTTGTTTTGTAACTGGAGAACCTCAGCTCTAGAAGTTATTTGTTCACTTTGGTAATTTCCTTTTCAACTTCTGGCCTTAAGGACTCTAGCTCACGAACGACATCCAGTAATTTCTGAAATCACATCCCACTAATGATTAATTTAACATCCATGAGGCTGAAAATATGAACATGCAACTTTCACAAATTAGATATTAGAGACACTGCTTAATTACCTTTTTGTAAGGTCTCTTTTCTGTATCACTTGAAGTAATGTAGTCTCGGTGGAAAGGTATAGTTTCTGATAAAATACTGGCAGCACCAACAGAAATATAAAAAAAATTACTCATATATAGGTGTTAATATGCCCTCAAGAAGTTATCAACATGGAAATATATGTTTACCTTGCATATCTGAGAAGCAGAACGTAGAGATCTATAATATTGTTCTCCTGCCGATGATTGTTTGCCTGGAGAAAAATGAAGTAGAAGTTTAATCTCAAGAGGTTGAAGGCGGATATAACTTTGAGGAGGAGAAGGAGGAGAACTGAGGCTGAAGTTGTTTAAAAAGTGGGTACAAGTTAAAAGTTTTAAAAAAAAAATGGGTATAGGTTAAATGGGGGCGACCAAATAGGGTGTCCCGTGCAATTTTTACCAGACTATGAGATGGGACAACAATTACTGCTTAAAAGGTCTTAATTTTTTCTGAATTTACTTTCAAGACCGCTATCGCATTAACTGTTAAAATATTTTATTCGATATATATAAATTATATATTAATTATATACAATTATTTATATATAATACATGAATTATACGTATATTGTATAACTGGCGACTTTTTATTTAAATGGTTCTGTGGATGACTATTTAGGTTAATTCTTAAGAAAAAAGTCAGTCAGCCCCACGATTTGCATTTGCAGTATTTTCCTGTATATTCTCAGTTCAAGGTTTTATTTTCAACAAACAAATGAAACAAATTTATACATTTGATCCGCTCAAAATTTCTAAAATTTACTTATCGAAAGAAAAAACCTGACATGCTCTTTGTGATAATAAAAGAAACATTTTTCAATTATTAATATTAACTCCTATAGATATATAGCCGACCTTTCATCTCTTTTTGATTTTTTAAAATCTTGATCCAAATTTTTCTATTAATTATTGAAAGGGAGTGTTATGAATAGAATTCTATTTAGAGTGAATGTCTATCTTGTAGAGAGTTTTACTTTGTGGCTAAGTCATTTTTCCCCTATAAATAGAGGGGTCTTACCCCATTGTAAATCATCCCAAAATTCAATAATAATTTCCTTTCTCTCTTTCTCTGCAATATTATTCTTCTACTTTTATTGTTTTATTACAAGTTATCAGCACGAGACTCTACCGTCTCAAGAAATTCTTTAAGAAGATTAAGCATATATGGATATCTCTCAAAGCAAAATTGGATCAAAGTTCAATTGCAAAAATATTTGTTTAGTTGATTCATGTACAATACATACAATATTCAAAGAAAAGAAATATTTCTCTCATTTAATTATGTGTAAGGCAGATGTTACTATAATTTCTGGTAGTAGTAAATTAATTGAAGGCTCTAGAAGAGCTACTATAACCCTGCCTAAAGGAACAATACTTATCATAGAGAATGCAATGTTCTCCTCCAAGTCCAAGAGGAACTTGTTGAGTTTTGAAGATATTCGCCGAAATAGATATTATATTGAGACAATAGATGAGAGTAATCTTGAATATTTCATCATTACCAAGAATGTCTCTGGCCAAAAGAGGGTTATTGAGAAGTTCCCATCTTTATCTTGTGGCCTGTATTGAACAAGAATTAGTGCAATTGAGGCACATTCTACCGTAAACCAAAAGGTTACTGATTCCAATACGTTTGTACTTTGGCATGATCGATTGGGATACCCTGGGTCAATTATGATGAGATGAATTATAGAAAACTCAAATGAGCATCCATTAAAAAAATTAAATATTCTTTTAAATAATGAATTTTCTTGCACTTCTTGTTATCAAGGTAAGTTAATTATTAGACCATCACCAACAAAGGTTGGGATTGAGTCCGCTGCGTTTTTGGAACGTATACAAGGGGACATTTGTGGACTTATTCACCCACCTAGTGGGCCGTTTAGATATTTTATGGTCTTAATAGATGCATCTTCAAGATGGTCTCATGTGTGCCTATTTTCATCTCGCAACCTGGCGTTTGCAAAATTAATGGCACAAATAATCAGATTACGGACACAATTTCTTGATAATCCAATTAAGTCTATTAGACTTGATAATGCTGCTGAGTTTTCATCCCAAACATTTAATGATTATTGCTTATCAATTGGGATAAAAGTGGAACATCTTGTAGCTCATGTTCACACTCAAAATGGCCTTGCAGAGTCTTTAATTAAACATCTGCAATTGATAGTAAGACCGTTACTCGTGGAAACGAGGTTACCCACTTCTGTTGGGGTCATGCCATTTTACATGCAGCAATGCTAGTTCGTCTCAGACCAACAAATTATCATAAATATTCCCCGTTGCAATTAGTTTTGCGTCATGAACCTAATATATAACATTTAAGAATTTTTGGATGCGCAGTATATGTGCCTGTAGCCCCGCCATATCGCAGCAAAATGGCCCCCCAAAGAAGGTTAGGAATATATGTTGGGTTTGAATCGCCCTTCATTATTTGCTATCTCAAAACATTAATATGGGATTTGTTCACTGCACGATTTATAGACTGTCGATTCTATAAGACACTTTTCCCAAAATAAGGGGAAGAAGTTGGCGAAACCAAATGGGAAATTTTGTGAAAAAATCCATCATTATCTCATCTTGATCCAGTGCTTCTATTTGTGAAAAAGGGGTGCAAAAGATTATCCATTTGCAGAGAATAGCAAATCAAATGCCAGACACATTTACGGATCTGAAAAGGATAACAAAATCACATATCCCTGCAGAGAATGTTCCAATCCGTATTGATGTCCCTATTGGACGATCTTCTAGTGTCATAGTTAATGAGTCAAAAGCACGCCTAAAACGTGGTAGACCATTAGGTTCTAAGGATCGAAATCCTAGAAAAAGGAAAACAAATGATCAAGATGACACTACGAAAGAGTCTCATAAAGAAATCCATGATTTAATAAATTCTGAGATTCATGAGGAAACCACTGAGAGACTCAAGAAAATAAGGAACTATCAATAAATCCAATCGATATTGAGACAAATTTGAATCGAGTGGATATAGTGGTGGATTATGTCTTTGCATATAATGTTGCATCTAGCATTATGCAAGATAGTGAGGATCTTGAACATCAATATGTTGGAGAATGTCGACAAAGACGTGATTGGCCAAAATGGCAAGAAGCAATCCAATCAGAGTTGAATTTACTTGCAAAACGTGAAGTTTTTGGGCCTGTAGTCCAAACACCTAATGGTGTTAAGCCTGTTGGCTATAAATGGGTCTTTGTACGTAAGAGAAATGAAAAAAATGAGGTACAAAGATATAAGGCACGCCTTGTTGCACAAGGATTTTTGCAAAGGCCTGGTGTCGATTATGAAGAGACATATTCACCCGTTATGGATGCTATAACGTTCCGTTATCTCATTAGTTTTGCTGTCCATGAAAAGCTTGACATGCATTTAATAGATGTGATTACCGCCTACCTATATGGCTTACTTGATTATGAGATATATATAAAAATTCCCCAGGGATTTAAATTGCCTGACGCACATAATTCAAAGTCCCGAGAAATGTTTTCAATCAAATTGCAAAGATCTTTGTATGGTCTAAAGCAATCAGGACGAATGTGGTATAATCGTCTTAGTGAGTATTTATTAAATGGAGGCTATATAAATGATACCATTTGCCCATGTGTTTTTATAAAGAAAACAACATCGGAATTTGTTGTACTTACCGTATATGTTAATGACATAAACCTTATTGGAACTCCTATAGAACTCCAAAAGGCAATTGATTATTTAAAGAAGGAATTCGAGATAAAAGATCTCGGAAAGACAAAATTATGTCTTGGTTTGCAAATTGAACATTTGGAAACAAAATATTTATTCATCAATCTGCCTACATAGAAAAGGTATTGAAACGGTGTTACATGGATGGAGCACATCCATTAAGTACTCTGATGGTTGTTCGATCACTTGATGTGAATAAGGATCCATTCCGACCTAAAGAAGAGAATGAAGAGCTACTTGGTCCTGAAGTACCATATCTTAGTGCAATTGGTGCACTAATGTATCTTGCTAATACTACAAGGCCTGACATAACTTTTTCAGTTAATGTCTTAGCAAGATATAGCTCTGCTCCTACAAGGAGACATTAGAATAAAATCAAACAGACATTAGAATGGAATCAAACACATATTACGGTATCTAAAAGGGACTACCGATATGGGCTTATTTTATGGCAATAATTGCAGTCCTGATCTTGTTGGTTATGCTGATACTGGGTATTTATCTGACCCACACAAGGCTCGATCTCAAGCAGGTTATTTGTTTACCTGTGGAGGCACTGCTATATATTGACGATCGACTAAGCAATCAACTGTGGCTACTTCATCTAATCATGCTGAGATAATTGCTATTCATGAAGCAAGTCGAGAATGTGTGGGGTTGAGGTCTATAATACATCTTATTCGAGACAAATATGGTTTGAAATGTGACAAACTACCCACGATTTTTATGAAGACAATGCAGCATGCATAGCTCAGTTGAAGGGAGGATTCATAAAAGGAGATAGGACAAAGCATATTTCACCCAAGTTATTTTTTACTTATGATCTTCAAAAGAATGGTGATATCAATGTGCAACAGATTCGTTCAAGTGATAATATGGCTGATTTGTTCACAAAATCTCTACCGACGTCAACCTTCAAGAAGCTAGTGCACAAGATTGGGATGTGAAGGCTCAAGGATGTGAATTGATGCTCTCATCAGGGGGAGTTAATACGCGTTGCACTCTTTTTCCCTTGCAAGGTTTTATCCCACAGGGTTTTCCTTGCAAGGTTTTTAACGAGACAACCAAAAGGGCGTATTATTAAACATGTGTACTCTTTTTTCTTTTCTAGAATTTTTTCCCATTGGGTTTTATTTTAGTTAAGGTTTTAACGAGGCACATTACTTATTGAGTAGATATTCAAGGGGGAGTGTTATGAATAGAATTCTATTTAGAGTGAATGTCTATCTTGTAGAGAGTTTTACTTTGTGACTAAGTCATTTTTCCCCTATAAATAGAGGGGTCTTACCCCATTGTAGATCATCCCAAAATTTAATAAGAATTTCCTCTCTTTCTCTGCAATATTGTTCTTCTACTTCTGTTGCTTTATTACAATTATTAAATTTTTTATCTAATAATGCAAGACTTATTAAGCGTAAAGGTATGACCCATGCAAACTATTTGAAATTGAGAAACTTTGTCATTATTAAATTCTGATCTTTATCTAATATTATCTTCGCGTTAGAAAAGAATCTTAATTTTGCCTTTAACTCTAACATAGCTCTAACCCGAGGATAATTTCAAATATTGGTCAATAGTTAAGGGGTAAATATTGATAATTTTTCAAAGAATTTGGATATGTAGAGTGCACTATACACATTCCATGTTGGAGTTTCGTTAATGATAAGAGTAAATACGAGACGATTTGCTAACGATAAGAATATGAATGAGCTAAAAATCTAATAATGATGAAATTAAGAAATTTCGAATAACATTGGAACATTTACACCTTTACTCTTGACCATATTATAAGCTTTTCCTATGTAGAAAGCATCAAAAGGAAATGAGCCAAACAGGCACTCCAGGGGTAATCTTATGTTCTCCTTTTTTTTTTGTCAACTTCTTTTTCAATTTTCCACCTTTGGTGTTTTTACAGTAATTAAGTACCTTCTGCTGTTGTAAAGTGTGATTATAATAAATTTAAGTACAATATATATAAATATGTAACAATCCGATCGGTCGTTTCGAGAGTTTTAGCCTCGTTTCCCCAATTTCTGCTTCTTCAGTTGTATTATATGGTATTGTGGTGGTTGGTTCGGGTTTGGAGTGGTTTTGTAGAGAAATGAGACACTTAGTCTCTTTTGAGTAAGCTTAAGTTGGAAAAGTCACCCGGATGTCGACTTATGTGAAAAAGGTCTCGGATGTGAATTCTGATGGTTCAGATAGCTTCATTAGGTGATTTGAGACTTAGGAGTGTGATCGGAATATATTTTGGAGGTCCGGAGTAGATTTAGGCTTTGAATTCAAGAAATTGGAATTTTGGCGTTTTCCGGTTGGTAGTGGAAATTTCGATATAGGGGTCGGAATGGAATTTCGCAAGTTAGAGTAGGTCTGATGTGTCATTTGGGACGTGTGTGCAAAATTTCAAGTCATTCGGACGAGGTTTGATAGACTTTTTGATTGAAAGCGAAATTTAGAAGTTTTGAAGTTCTTAGGCTTGAATCTGAGGGTGATTTGATGTTTTTATATTATTTTGAGTGTTCCGAAGGTTGGAGCAAGTTTGAATAACGTTATGGGATGTGTTGGCATGTTTGGTTGAGGTCTCAAGGCCCTCGGGTGAGTTTCGGAAGGTTAACGGAGCAAATTCTTGTTTTTGGAAGTTGTAGATTTCTTCAGGTTTCTGTTGCAGAGTTTTGCTCTTTGCGTTCGCGAGAGGGTCCTCACGTTCATGAAGAAATATTGAGTGAGGCAGGCCAGTTACTCTTCACGTTCGCGATGTTGGTCCCGCGTTCACTAAGGTTGAGTCTGAATGTGCATCGCGAACACGTGACATAGTTCGCGTTCGCGTAGAAAGGTGAAGCAAACTTGGGCATTAGGCCCTAAGGCATCGCGTTCGCGACTGGAGGAACGCGTTCTCGTAGGCTAAGCTGATTTAGGCATCGCGTTCACGAGGTTGAGTTCACGTTCGCGTAAGTGGAAAGTTGATTTGTGATCTTTTTGTGCTTCACGAACGCGAGGCTTTGACCGCGTTCGCGAAGAAGGAGTTTATCCCTGGGAAGAATGTTTAAATAGTTGCCTTCGAGATTTTTGCTCTATTTTCCACCATTGTTGAGCGGTTTTGAAGCTTTTTGAGAGGATTGAAGAGGGAATCGAAGGGAAACACTTGGAGGTAAAATTTTTGAACTCAATACTCGATTCTATGGTGATTTCTACCTAAATAGATATGAAATTAGTGGGATTTAAACCCTAAAATTGGGGAATTAGAGCTTGAAATTGGAGACTTTGATTTGAGGATTTGAGGGGTCGTTTGTGGTCAGATTTTGATGCATTTGGTATGTATGAACTCGTGAGAGTGTAAGGATTCTAGTTTTATAATTTTTATCGAAATCCGAGATGTGGGTCTGGAGGTCGGGTTTGACCAATTTCGGGATTTTGATGTAATTTGATTATCTTCGCGTGAGCTTTGCTCCCTTAGCGTATATTGATGTTATGAATCTAATTTTGGATAGATTCGAGACGAGTAGAGGCCGAGTCGAAGAGGCAAGGGCACCGCGGAGTAGGATTTTCGTCCAGTTTGAGGTAAGTAATGATTGTAAATGTTGTCCTGAGGGTATGAAACCCCGGATTTCACATCGTTGTGCTACTTTGAGGTGACGCGCACGCTAGATGACGAGCGTGGGGTTGTTCATCGTTGGGGATTGTGACTTAGTCCGTCCCGTACGACTGTTCAGTCGCGTATTTGATTGAAAACTGTTTGATATCATTGTGTTTGGAAAAGTATTGCTATGTTTTGGGCGGAATGCCATATTTGGGCCTCGTGCCAACTGTTTTGGATCCTTATTTTTACTACTATTCCTCACTGTTTTGACTTAATAATTGTATCCAGTCATGCTGTGTTTTACTGATTTCATAACTCAGCCTTATTTACTCAGTTTTGATACTATAAATGATATTTTGGGCTGAACGCTCTGTTTTACAGATAGTCCGAGTGGCTTGTGAGGTTGATGGCTGAGAGAGAGGCCGAGGGCCTGATTGTGAGGTTGATGACTGAGGGAGGGCGATGGCCTGGTTGTGAGGATTATATATTTATGGATCGGGCTGCACGCCACAGCGATATAGCGCTTGAGCCGTAGGAGCCCCTCCAGAGTCTGCACACCCCTAGTGAGCGCAGTCGACTATATATATGGATCGGGCTGCACACCGCAGCGATATATGGCTCGAGCTGCACGCCACAACAGTTATTATATGGTACCCATTGAGCGTGAGTGCTAAGTGTGAGTGCTTGATTGATGAGAGTTGAGTCACAAGTGACTGAGAGGCTTGCCCGAGGGGCTATTTATACATGTATACGAGTGATGCTTTGCCTTAGGGGCTTGTTTTATGAAATTACTATTTTCACTCATCTTTATACTGAGCCTCTATTGAAAATTTTAAACAAATATTTTGAACAACTTTCATTGAAACTGGAATTTTACGAGATGTTTGGAATTAAATTACTGATTTGGTTTTGTTATTTCCACTGAAATTTTCATGTTATGTGATGTATATGAATGACCGAGAGGTTTTACAGAATGACTGTTTATGAATTATTTTGCCTGAGGTATCGATTATGATTTTCATCACTTTCACTATAAACTACATTGAACCTTTATTAAAACTGTTAGAAAGTTATTTTTCAAAGGATTTTTACTGAAATTGGAGCTTAACGAGATGATTTGATTTGTATCCTATTTTGGAAACATACTGTACCCGCTGTGTAAATTAAAGAAATCCATTTATGGATTGAAACAAGCTTCTAGGGTATGGAACACTTGTTTTGACGCATCGATTAAAACCTTCAGTTTTGATCAATGTGAAAATGAGTGTTGTGTCTATAAGAAGTGGAATGGAGATAAAGTTACATTTTTTATTTTGTACGTAGATGATATTTTGCTCAATGGAAATAATGTGAGCATGTTGAATTCAGTAAAGAAATGGTTGTCCTCACGTTTCGATATGAAAGACTTGGGACAGGCAGCACATATCGTTGGGATCAAGCTTATGCAAGATCGCAAGCAAAGGATATTAGGATTGTCCCAAGCACTTTATATTGATACTATTCTCACCAGGTTTAGCTTGCAAGATTCCAAGAAAGGGTTTCTCCCTTTTAGACATGGAATCTCTCTATCGAAAATTAATCCCCAAAAATGATTGATGAGATAGAAAAGATGAAGGCGGTCCCTTATGCTTCTGCTATAGGGAGTCTTATGTATGCTATGCTATGTACTAGACCTAACATCTGCTTTGTTGTTGGCATGGTTAGTAGATTTTAGTCTAATCCTGGACGAGAACACTGGATTGTCGTTAAGCATATAATCAAGTACTTGAAAAGGACTAGGGATTATATGTTGGTGTATCACTCAAATGATCTTGCACCCACTAGCTATACTGATTCAGATTTCCAGTCAGATAGAGACTCTAGAAAATTTACCTTAGGATATGTTTTTACCTTAGGAGGTGGAGCCATAAGTTGGAGGAGCATCAAGCAATCATGTGTTGCTGATTCCACCATGGAAGTCGAATATGTGGCTGCATCTGAGGCAGCTAAAGAGGCTATTTGGCTCAAAAACTTTCTGAAAGAGCTTAATATAGTTCCTTCGGTTCAAGCACCAATTGTACTTTATTGTGACAATAGTGGTGCAGTTGCAAACTCGAAGGAACCAAGAAGCCATAAAAGGAGTAAACATATTGAGCATAAATATCACTTAATTCGGGACATAACTCAGAGAGGTGATGCAAGAGTGTTGAAGATTGCGTCAGAGGACAATTTGGCAGACCCGTTTAAGAAGAGCTTGACACAAAATCTTTTTGACAAGCATGTAGAAGGAATGTGTCATGACCCAAATCTACGTGACCGGCACCCGGCACACTACCCAATCCGAGTGAACTAACCCATATGATGCACCCAAATCATATGCATGAAAACCAATTTAACTGCGGAAGCTCCTCGAAAACCATATACATTTTCAAGTTAAATGATAAAATATTTTCCAATTCAAAATCACACATGACGCTCTTTCATGATAATAACAATGAGAGTAAGTAAAATAAATATACTTTCATGAATGTCATGTACAACACCGTTACTACAACCTTTCACAACCATCTATGGAGCCTCTATAACAAAGAATAAAACCAATGGTTGGAGAAATTCCATCAAAATTAAATAAAGAAGAACATGATAGCTACCACGAAATAAAGGTGGTGCTTCATAATACCTTGAAAAGAGAGTCATCCTTGACTGACCGCATGCCATGCATCTTACATCATCCTGAAACATGTAAAGTAAGCAGGGCCCTGGAGAGGGGCCCCTAAGGGCTGAGTACACCACGTCAGTACTCAATAAGTGTCATAGACTCTCTCTACTTAAGTTCTTGGGACAAACTTTATAAAAATTAATGCACCAATATTTGATATAAAACAATAAGAAATTTTATCAATTCATGACCCTTATTATTTTAAATAACAATCAAGTGAAATATAACTCACAATATAAACTTTTAAATCATTTATATCAATCCAAGATTTTGGATAAATCGTACAAAATCATTTCATATACTTTAAGTCATCGAAATCGCTTTCGGCTCCTTAGGCCTAATCATAAGAAATTCATCCTTACCTTTCATTGGGAGTACCATACCATCACTAACATAAGTAGGTCAACTAGGTTATCTACCTAGCGGCAAGTATCATATACCCTACTTGCTCAGGTCGTCTCATCGTAGTGCCGTACAAACGACTCAGCCATGCTAATAATAGCACAAAATAGTACTCTCTCGAGGGAGAGCACTCTGCCGTAGTCTATACCACAAAGTGGCCATCTACGCCTACACCGGCACGTGTAGTTTCATGACAACGAATACCATATATCCGAAGTCAATCTTGGTGAACACAAGTCTGCCGAAACATTTGATACTTCAAAAATAGATTCATAGCATAGTAGCTTCAAAGGATCTATTTTTTATCAAATCATAGCATTTATATAAAATCTTTATCATTTGAACAAAATTTAAATAAACAACCTTTTTCATGCTAAAGCCTTTAGCAATTTAACATCAATCTTTAAAAGATACCACAAGGGTTGTTCTGCACATCAATTTCTAAAAGAAATACTTTCCATGAAAACTTTTCTTTAGCACTCAAACATGTATACCCTTGTCAGTACATAAGTTTTGATAACAACTTATAACACTTACCTTGAGTGTCATTTAGCCAACAAGATTTACAATAAAATTTTACAAAACGGCATGACACTACATATGCAATATAGTATTAGTATATGGAGACATCCGTACCTTTTTATCCCCACAAGCATGAAAGCACATTTGCAAACAACTTAAGTATTAACTTGAAACATGCTTTTAGAGAAAGTCCCTCAAGAAGAGTAAGTTTTAATCAACTTACCTCGCTTTCGTTTTATTAATATTCACTAGCTTTTAATCCTCTTCCATCATTCCAATGTTGATTAAAATGCTCAACATCACCAACATGTCAATGTCTACAATGATCCACAACGCTAAGGACCTTCAATCTACAATAGCAACATCCAATGGAACCAATATTAGTAACAAATTCCATAACTTAAGCCATTTAGGCATATTATCAAATACCTTGTAGGCATAAACCTCTACATCTCTTCACCATATGGTTAGCTTATCCAACTACCACCATTCATTAATAATTTATCCTACCATCATGATTAACCAATTTATAACTTCCAACATCATATATATGATCATCCATCCACACCCAACCAACAAAGTTCCATTAAATAATCATCTTTCAATCTCTACAATAGTTATGTAATTAAATGGGGAACTTATGGCTTCCAATATCCATACCAAGAGTTCCAATACTTATTCATACTCATATCTCCTTAATAAATCCATACATGTAAGTCTAAGGGTGTAGGATTACCTTTTTGGAAGAAATCTTGCAAAACCCTCCTTTGAGTTCTTGAAGAAATCTCTTGAAGATCTAAGTATTTTATATGTAGATTTCGTCAATACTAGTGTAGAAATGATGGAATTTCATACCAAGATAATGGGGATTGCTTACCTTGAAGATGGAGGAGTTGGAGGTCTTGAGAGAGTGAAGAAGAACCCCAAGATTCGTCCAAATGAAATGGGGAAAATGGACCCCGAAATTGTGTTTATAGGCCCAGATTTCAGATGTGGCCTCGGATGCTTCGCATCCCCATTTCACTCCTCTCAAGAGCTCGGATGCTGATCCGGATGCTATGGCATCACTTCACTGCCAGCCCCTCGGACGCGGCCTTGGATGCTTCGCATCCGCAGGCTCCTCCGCTAGCCTTTGATAATTTAGTCATAACTTCTTGTAGGAATATCCAAATGACAAACAGTTTGAAGCGTTAGAAACTATACTCAAAGAACTTTCATTTTATATGTTGTAAATCACATAACTCCTTATACATATATCGGTATGCTCGTCCAAAGTTAGGTCTTGTGCGTACTCATTTGGAACTTTAGTCTACCATATAATTTCCATCTAATTTGCCCCAAGGGCTCTCCTTATGACCTATATCACTTCAAATACACATCATACACTTATTATCATATTCAATTAGTATCCATCATATTAATAGTCCTCGTTTGCACATAAAATAGTACAATTAGCACACATCAACTTTCTTAATAGCGCTTAAGTACTTCGAAATTTTCCGGGGTGCTACAGAATGGGTGTTAGAGTACTAGATGCATGGTTATGAGTCTAAGTGGGAGATTGTTAGGATATACTATTAACCTTGCAGTTTAGACATAGTATTGTATTTTATTCTTTAATTTATTCAATTCAATAAAGTACTATGTTAAATAGATCATTTGTTACATGTGTGTCCTTTTAGTTATGTAGTAGACAATTTAGTGTATGGAGTCTTTGCTCATGCACAAAAGATTAAATTGTTGGTTCTCATAATTAATAAACTATGTTCACAATCAAAGATATTGTTGGACAAATAATCTTGATGATTATAGCACAAGATTATAGTATAATTTGTCTTGATTATGGAAGTAGTTTTGCTCCGACTTCTTGTGCTAGTATACTCAGTGTATATTGAACGGACCAAGTAGAGAAAAGATGTTCTTGTATTGAATATATAAAACATTTTCTCTAATTCATTAAATGTGCTTATACTCCTAATCTTGATATAATTATTATGATCAATGCAATTTATTTATTGTTTTGATTTATCAAAAGGTACGACTCTATTCAGAGTTAGTGTATGCATAATAGATTGGACAATAACGAAAAATATTTATGAATAATAATTGGTTGATAGAATCCATGACTCGGTTTTGAGTTTGATGATACTCCTTTATGTAAGCTTATAAGTTTTCATGTGAAAACTCGGCTGGTGGATTTTGTATCCGTCACATGAAATAGTTTAAGCGGAATTATAAAAGATTTAATTAGTTGATTAAACTAAATTTGTAGTAATTTAATTTAATTAACTGGTATTTAAGATCTTAACATGGGGAGTTAAAATAAGTATTATTGAATTTTCGAAATTCATATTGAGGAGTTCAATTGCAGTTTTTAATGGAATAAATTGCAATTAATTATAGTAAGAATTAATTCATGCTAATTTCGAATTAATGCTATAATTGGTAGCCTCTTATTATTTCTGTGGTCCCTACTATACCAAGTAAAAGCCTGGACAAAACTTGGGTAAAAAGTGACTTGGGAGAAAAGTCATCCAGGAGAGTTGGAGTAGGATTCTACTTGTAAAAGCATAATCCTACACGTTTTTGGAGGAGAATTTTCGGCCAAAAAATAACTCCATTAAAGGAAGACTAATTTCATCCAATAACTCACTTTTTAGAGTTGTATTGTTATTGCCCACCCAAAAGCAAAATCGTTCAAGGCTTTACTAGGCATATAGCAGAAGACCGCAACCCTGGATTCTTGCTGTTTAGAAGATTTGTGCAATGATTTCAAGAGGTTAGTACTTCTAATCTTGTGATTATAGCATTGTCTAGTTTACATGTATTTGATGCCTGGTTTGTATACTTGCTTCCGCTGCGCATGTTCTAACAATAATCTCCAGTATATTATGCTGGAACTTTCTGCGTGTTAGAGTTCCAGCACAATATGCTGGAAGTTCATACATATGTGCACCAATCTTCAGAATATTATGCTGGACCGGTCCATATTGCAGCAAAGTAGTGGCTATATTTCAATAACTTTGCAAATGCTGACTATTTTTGAATGACCAGTCCTAAAACTAGCTAGCCCGTATTACTTTAACGGGTGAGAGAGGAGAGAATAATGGAGTTAAATGCACTGGACCTGTATTTCTGCCTTGGTAGTCGCAGTTATAAGTGCAGTGTACATAAAGCCTTCTCTTTTCTTGCCCATCCTTAAATTTTCCCCGGTGACATTCTCCACCCTCTTCCTTCTCTTCTCCGCACTCCAATCTCTCCATTCCCTTTCAATTTAGCTTAGCCTCTTTATTTCTCTCAACCTTCACCTTCTTTTGTTTCTGTCTCACACTCAAGACTATATATAGTAGTGATATTTTCTCTCTAGGGTTTCTAGCGCAGAACAGTTATATATCTTAGGGTTAGGTCATATTTTGGATGATTACATTATTTTTTCCTGTGAAACAAAGAAGGGCCGACCAATACACAAAGCATCCCGAGTTCATCAGGGTTCGTGAAGGGATCGCATTCTAAGGAGTATAATGTAGACAACCTGCATTATCAATTGCTAATTCCATGACTTGAACCCGTAGCCTATAAATCATACGAAAATAAAACAGTCGTTGCTTCAAGATTCCCCTTCCTATGAAACAGTAATTCTGATATTGGCCTGGTTCCCTCAGACAAATAAATAAAAAAATCCTCTATGAATGGAGGAGTTTTAATTTGCTTTGATTGAGCCGTGCCAATATCTTAGTTCTCTTTCATTTTATTATAACCATGTTTAGCGTTAGGCAGAAAGGTAAAAAAGTGTGACATTACCTTCTCGGTTTGTTTTATCTTTTTTGAATATATATTATCTTTTTTTTTTCTGTATAATTTTACCCTTTGTTTCGTGTCTCAGGAAACAATGTGAAGTCACCCCTTTCGGCTTTCGCTGATCAGGGAGCTGTTAATTAATGACCTAAAAAATACAGGAAGCATGAGTAACCCTTCGTAGATAACAATACTTCTCTATTTTCAGAAATATATAGAAGGTAGGCACTGTTTTTTTTCCTTTTTTTTTTTTTTTGTGGGGGGTGGGCGGTGAAAATATTTTTCCTCTTTGGCCGTTGACGAATGTATCTTTTCGGAATTTGAAAGACATAATTATAGGAATTGCATTTTAATTAGATCACAATCCCTTTTGTATTCTGGGAATATATTTCAAGTATAAACGATAATATTGCTGTTGAATTTTTTTTATTATTTCGTGATCTCCAAGTTTCAGGTTAATTCAAATCTCTTAGCAGTAAGTTGATATGATTAGCCTCATTGAAGTATTTATATCTTGCAATTTCTTTAAAGATATTATTAATTGGATTTGTGATTACAGTATCATTTTATGTTACATGCTGGGTACCTTATTGTTCTCTTTTTTAAAAGACATAAAAAGACTCCGTACCTTATTCTCTAATTAATCTTAGCTGGCCCTCAATTATAGAGAAATTAATTTAAATAGCTGCTACCTCAGAAAAAATAGCCGGCAAATATATATCTTATATAATATTATTGTATAATATATGTATATTGGCTGGCCGGTGTATATTTTTTTGATTGAGCGGCCAAATATGTTAGAAGCCCTTCATTATATCACCTCATCAAATACAACCAATGTAACGACCCGATCGGTCGTTTTGCTTTCTAGAACTCTGTTTTCCTAAGACTTTCCGTACATACTTTAACTATATTATGACTTGTGGGGATAGTTATTTCGGGATTTGGAAAGGTTCGGGTTCAAATCAAAATACTTGGTTCCTTAAGGTTGGCTTAAAATGCCAAGTTTGACTTTGGTCAATATTATGAGTAAACGACCTTGGGATCGGGATTTGACGATTCTAATAGGTTCATATAATAATTTCGGACTTGGGCGTATGTTCGGATCAGGTTTTGGATGACCAGGGAGCGTTTCGGCGCCTAATAGTGAAAGTTGGTTCTTGAAGGTTTTAAAAGTTCTTTAAATTTGGTTTGAAGCGGGTTTTGGTGATATCGAGGTCCAAACGGAATTCCGAGATCGAGAATAGTTCTATAATGTTATTTAAGACTTGCACGCAAAATTTGGTGTCACTTCGAGTAGTTTAAGTACGTTTCGGCGCATTGGAAGTAAATTGAAGAACTTGAAGTTCTTAAGTTTGATTCAATTGGTTTTGGGGTGCGATTCTTAGTTTTAATGTTGTCGGGCATTTCGAGTTCTGTCATAACTGCACCTGTGCTTGGCCAGCCTCCGGTGCGAGCCATGAGCTGCAGAAGCGGAAATACGAAGGAAGCCCAGGCACCACAGGTGCGGAGGAATTTACGCACCTACGTGACCGCAAGTGCGGGCATTGTTGTCGCAGGAACAGAAAGGGCTCGCAGATGTAGCTTCCTGTGTCCGTAGATGCGGAGCCCGGCCAGGCGAGGAAAAGGTGCACCTGCGAAGGTCTTGCCACATAGGTAAACTTGATTAATATATTTTGTTATTATGGGGGCTACTTACGCATGAAGTGACGAAAGTCTATACGTAGCTACTATTCCTGTTTATGTCCGGGTAGTTTCAGGTTTACACCATGCTTTGTGGACACCGTTATTTGATTATATTTGTTAATTGTATCAAATGGAACTAAGTTGAGAATTTTTAAGGATTTAAAAACTTCAAGTTGAATTGTCTTTATTTGAAAAGAATCAAGAAAAGGTTATGATTTATTGATAAATTTATATTTGACCGTGTCGCATGTATGATCCGCGAGCGGGGTAATTTTTTTTACTATTTTCATGGGAGCGGGCCGATCGCCTCGGCAGGTTAATATATACATCTATGGTTCGTGCCGTTCGACCCTCGGTGGTACACAATTTATATTTATGTTAGATCAGGCCGAACGTCCTCAGTGGAATTTTGTGCGTGATAATAGAACTGGAAGTCTTTTTCTTATAATTGGTATAAATTCATTGTTTGAAAGATAATTTATTTTTAAATGAAGGAAGTGATTTGGGTTCTTTATTATGGTGAAGAATTGTTCAGTTATTTCTAGTTCTGATTTCTATTGTCATATATCCTGCTTAATTAGAATTTAATATTATCATGTTATTGGCCCTAGTAAGTGTCGGAGTCGATCCCTCGTCACTACCTCTTCGAGGTTAGACTAGATATTTACTGGGTACATGTTATTTATGTACTCACGCTACATTTTTGTACTTAATTGTGCATGATCTGAGGCAGGTGCATCTGGTTACCAGTCTAGTGCGCAGATTTGATCTCCATCTCGAGATTTCACAGTGAGCTGCCTTTCGAGCCGTTCTGCAGCAGCTGGAGTCTCTCTTATGCTTTATTTTTTCTGTCTATTTCCTTTCAGACAGTAGGCTAGTATTCTTTTGTATATTCTACTAGATTGCCTTTACACTTGTGACACCAGGTCTTAGCACACACACTAGTAGACTTATAATTTTAGTATTATTTACATGATTACAGTTTGTACTTGTTGCTTCCGTTTAATTTTATTACATTGGTAAATTTCTAAATCTTTTTAACAAACGGAGAATTATTATCCACATAATAATTTATTTAAACGGGAAATTACTAGTTTGATCAGTTTTGGCTTGCCTAACAAGGGTGTTGGGCGCCATCACGACCTATAATGGAATTGGGTCGTGACAACCAAGGTAAAGTAGCACGGCCATATTTGCTAGCATTCAATTTGTAGGTACCCTTCAGGTAACTATTTGCTGTACCTAGTGCTTTTTTTTGGTCAACAGACGAACTTATATTAATTTAAACGATAACATTACAAGGAGCTCGTTGCAATACATTACAAAGTGAGTAATCAAAATAGTGATCACTTGCAAAAAAGTGGTCTGATAGGTGATCATGCTCTTGATCTGCAAAATATGTGCCAAGTTCACGTGCATGCAACCTGTAGGACAAGTTGTCTGGGCCATAAATCTTTACAAGTCTTGGGTAGGCAACTCCCTGTTGATTAGCCAAAAGTCGTGGTAGCAAAAAGGTGGGTGGCTGGGTGAAGACTGTTGTTTGGTCTGGCACGTTTGAAGAGGCGCCATTCTGAGCAAGGGTATGTGCAACGTAATTTTGCTCCATGTTTGTGTGGATAATAGAAGGATTACCTAGCTGCTGGAGTAAGTACTTGCATTACATTAACGTGGATGAGTAGTGTAAATTGTGTTTGTTAAGCATCGAGATTACCTCTATAGAACCCACGTTCACTTCTAATGGTATGAGTTGATGACGCCGAGCTAATTGCAAACCGTATAATAATGCATGTAATTCCATATAGGTGGAGTTACCTGTGGGTCTTGTGCCCATGAAGCCTAGTAAATAGTGTCCCATTGCATTTTGGAATACTCCTCCTATGCCATTTTTGGTTGGATTGCCTTTGGCGGCTCCGTCAGTGTTTAATTTAATTACACCTATAGGTGGGGGTGCCATTTGACATACATGTGCGTGGGTGTTGGTGATTCTGAATTTTGTTGGATAAGGTAGTGATATTCTACTGCTTGTGATAGCATATTCTGGGTTGAGGGAGGGGGTGGTGAGTGTCGTTTAAAGAGGTAGTGATTTTAAAGTTTCAAAATATGCCATACTATGTGTGGAATTAGTATACGTGGGGGTAAGTGGAATGGTAGGCAGGGAGAGGTAGTGATTAATTGGTGGATGATTTGGATGTGTGGTGAATGTAGGAGAACACAAGCGTGTAAGGTAATGTGCAAGCCCCAATTGAGTCCATATGGTGGATGTACTAGGACATTGGAAGAGAAGGTGGGTAATTGTTTCTGCACTTTGAAGACAAAGATTGCATGTATTAGATTGGGTGACATGGATATGGTGAAGGTAAGTAGCTTTGGCTAATCTTTGGTGTGAGATTAGCCAAAGAAAATATAGTATTTTTGGTGGTAAGTGGAGTTTCCAAAGCCAATTGTGTGGGTAGGTTGTTGTGTGGTTTTCTAGTGTGTGGTATAAGGATTTAACGGAGAATTGGCCACTAGGAGTCAGTCCCCAAATGATTTGTTCAAAGGAGTGGGGGTTAGTTAAGGTTGGAATATGGATTTGGTTGATCAATGAAAGGGTGAGTTCTGGGATGACGAAGGGGAGTGAAGTGGTATCAATTAGATTGTTAAGGATGTGGTGGCTGACTGTGGCAGTTATTTCATGAGAGGGTAGCGGTCCCTCTATAGTATTACAAAGGATAATATTAGGTCCAAGCCATGGCTCGTTCTAGAAATGTATGTGTGTTCCTTTGGAAATATGCCATACTATGCTGCGTTGGCAAAATTTCCAACCTAGCTGTATGGCTTTCCAGATAAGGGAGGTGTTGTGGCTTTGGGTGATGGTTGTGTATTTAGTCATGTAACGACCCAGTCGGTCGTTTCACGAGTTACCACTCCATTTACCCCATTTCTGCTTCTATTTGTCTTGTTCAGCTGTATTATGTGTTATCGGGTTGGTTGGTTCGGGTTCGGAGAGGTTTTGGAAAAGAATGCGACACTTAGTCTCTTTTGAGTAAGCTTAGGTTGGAAAAACCAACCGAATATTGACTTATATGAGAAAGGGATCAGATGTAAATTCTGATGGTTCGGATAGCTTCGGGAGGTGATTTGGAACTTAGGAGCGTGATCGGAATGTGTTTTGAAGGCCCAGAGTAGATTTAGGCTTGAATTGGCGAAATTGGAATTTTTGCGTTTTCCGGTTGATAGGTGAGATTTTGATATAGGGGTCGGAATGAAATTCCAGAAGTTGGAGTAGGTCCATTGTGTTATTTGTGACGTGTGTGCAAAATTTCAGGTCATTCGGACAAGGTTTGATAGATTTTTTGATCAAAAGCGGAATTTGGAAGCTTTTGGAATTCTTAGGCTTGAATCCGATGTCAATTTGGTGTTTTGATGTTGTTTTGAGTGTTCCGAAGGTTGGAACAAGTTTGAATGAGGTTATGTGATATGTTGGCATGTTTGGTTGAGATTTCAGTGGCCTTGGGTGAGTTTCGGGTGGTTGAACGGATCAAGTTCAAGTTGGAAAAGTTGCAGAAAAATCTGTCGTTGGTGTTGTAGATGTTTAACCTTCGCGTTCGCGAGTGGGCTCTCACGTCACGAACTGTTAGGATATGAGGCAAGAGGGTTGGCCTTGGCGTTCGCGAAGGGGATCCCATATTCGCGAAGGGCTGAGGAGCTGAGGCATCGCGTTCACGTACAAAGTGTCCTGTTCGCGATGAAGGAATAAGTGGTCAATGGAAGTTTGTGCTTCGCGAACGCGAGGCATTGACCGCATTCGCAAAGAAGGGATCTTAAGTGCTGGGCAGAATGTTTAAAAGACCACTTCCGCAAATTTGGGTCTAAATTTCACCATTGTTGAGTGATTATGGAGCTTCTTGAAGGAGATTAAAGAGGGAATCAAAGGGAAACACTTGGAGGTAAGATTTATGGACTTAATACTCGATCCTATTGTGATTTATATCTAAATTAATATGAAATTTGTGGAATCTAAAGCCTAAAATTGGAGAGTTAGGGCTTGAAATTTGAGACTTTGATTTGAGGATTTGAGGGGTCATTCGTGGTCGGATTTTGATGTATTTGATATGTACGAACTCATGAGAGTGTAAGGATTCTAGTTTTGTGATTTTTATCGGAATTCTAGATGTGGGCCCAGGGGCCGGGTTTGGCCAATTTCGGGATTTTTGATGTAAATTGGTTTTTTTCGAGTGGGCTTTGTTCCCTTAGCATATTTTGATGGTATAAATTTGTTTTTAGATAGATTTGGAGCATCCAGAGGCAGATTCGAGAGGCAAAGGCATCGTGGGCTAGAGTTTGGATCGGTTAGAGGTAAGTAATGATTGTAAATGCTATCCTGAGGGTATGAAACCCTAGATTTCACATCGTTGCGCTACTTTGAGGTGATGCAAACGCTAGATGACGAGCGTGGGGGCGTGCACTATTGGAGATTGTGACTTAGTCCATCCTGTATGACTGTTAAACCATGTATTTGATTGAAAACCGTTTCCTATCATTGTGTTTTGGAAAGTATTATCATATTTTGGGTTGAATGCCATATTTGGGCCTCGTGCTAACTGTTTTGGACCCTTAGAAGATTTTTACCACTATTCCTCACTGTTCTGACTTCATATTTGTACTCAGTCATGCTGTATTCTACTGTTTTTATAACTTAACCATATTTACTCCGTTTTGCATTTTAAATAATATTTTGGGCTGAGCATCATGTTTTACTATGCCCGAGTGGCTTTGAGAGATTTCTAACTGAGTGAGGCCGAGGGCCTGTGTTTTGAGGATATTATGGGATCGGGCTGCGCGTCGCAGCTGTTTTGTACTGATTTATGATTATGAGGCCGAGGCCTGATTTGTTATGCCACGAGATGGCTTGATATAACGTTTGGGCTATAGGAGCCCCTCCGGAGTCTGCACACACCCCCAGTGAGCGCAGGTACCTAGTATGAGATGTGATATTGCTCGAGGGGCTGTTGTTGTTTCATGTTATTGCCCGAGGGGCTGATACGAGTGATTGTGAAGTAGCCCGATGGGCTGGTTCTATTGGTATTTTGCCCGAGGGGCTGATTTATGTTTCTATCCTTTTTCTCACTATTTTCATCACTCGTTTGAACTACTAAAAGATGTTTTAAAGAAGTTTTTACTGAACTAAGGTGTTTTTACGAGCTTTTACTGTACTACTGCATTGTTTTGGATTTTTTACTATTTTGTTGTAGCATTATGCTGTGTTTTACGTGTTTTCTTATCGCTCAGCTACCTTTACTTTTATTACTTACTAAGTTGGTGTACTCATATTACTCCCTACACCCTGTATGCAGATCCAAGAGTCTCGGGTCACGCTAGCTAGTGCTGATTTGCCTTCTAGCAGACTTGTTCAGAGTTGACTAGGTAGTTGCACGTCGTTTGCAGCCTAGTGCCTCTCCTTCCTATCTTTATTTCTCTTTGTACAAGCTTTGTATCATACTATATTGTTCAAACTCTTAGACGTATTGTAGATGTTCATGACTAGTGACACCCCGATGTCGGGATGTGTTTGTTTCCGCACTGTTCTATTTTACTCTTTATTATGGGCCTTTTAATTTATTAATTACTTTAAATGATTTATTATAACTGTTTAGTTGGTTTGGGGGTTTGTGTCAGCTGACCTAGTTTCTCGATAGGCACCATCACGATCGGGTCCGGTTTAGGGTCGTGACAAGTTGGTATCAAAGCCTAGGTTATATAGGTCTCACGAGTCATGAGCAGGTTTAGTAGAGTCTCACGGATCAGTATGGAGACGTCTGTATTTATCCTTGGGAGGCTGCAGAACCTTTAGGAAAACTTCATATTCTTGAATTCTTGTTGTGCGAATTTGTTGATCCGAGTACTAAACTTCTGTTATTCTATTCTCTCACAGATGGTGAGGACACGTGCTACCGGATAGGATGGACGACCACCAATACCACTAGCTGGGGCCACTAGAGGCCGAGGGCACAGTCGAGGCTATGGTAGGGGCAGGGGTGTAGCCCGCACAGCAGCTAGGGCAGCACTTGCAGATCCACCAGCCACCCCAGTTCATGATCAGGTCCCAGTTGTGGGCGCTCCGGCAGCACCAGCTCAGGCGCCAGTTGTGCCTATTATGATTCCAGGTTTTCAGGAGGCCTTGGCCCAAATTCTGTCAGTATGCACTGGCCTAGCTCAGGCGGTCTCAGTTACTACAACCACATCTATTTCTCAGGCCGGGGGAGGCATTTAGACTCCCGCCGCTCGCACACCTGAGCAGGTCGTACAGGGACTTCAGACACCAGGGGCACCTCCAGCCCAGCCGGTTGCAGCTGTTCAGGACTATGTAGCTCCTGTCATGCCAGAGGACGAGCAACGCAGGTTGGAGAGGTTTGGTAGACTTCAACCTCCGACTTTCAGTGGTACAGAGGGCGAGGATGCCCAGGATTTCTTAGACAAGTGTTAGAGGATTTTTTGTACAGCAGGTATTCTAGAGACCAGCGGGGTCGCATTTACTACTTTTGAGTTTTCTGGAACTGCCTTCACTTGGTGGAAGGCTTATGAGAGGCGTAGGCCTATTAGTGCAGCGCCCCTTACTTGGCAGCAGTTCTCCGTTCTCTTTTTGGAGAAGTATGTGCCACAGTCTCGCAGAGAGGAGCTGCGCAGGCAGTTCGAGCAGTTGCGTTAGAGAGATATGACTGTGACGTAATATGAGATGAGGTTATCGTAGTTAGCTTGTTATGCTGTTTAGTTGGTTCCTACAGATAGAGAGAGGATCAGGAGGTTCGTTGATGGCCTCACATATCAGCTTCAGATTCTTATGACCAGGGAGAGGGTGTCCGGTGCTACTTTTGAAGAGGTTGTTGACATTGCTCGCGAGATTAAGTCAGTTCGTCGCCAGGAGCGAAATGAGAGGGAGGCCAAGAGGCCTCGGGGTTCTGGTAGTTATGGTGGTGCTCCTTCGAGAGGTCAGTTTCAGCACGGCAGAGGCTGTCCATTCATGCATGCTTAGTCAGCTCACCCAGGTTATCATGGGGCGTCATCGGGTCATGGTTCTCATAGTTCTCATCAGGGCCAATCATCACTCAGTGCCCTTCCAGCCCAGAATTCATCTCGTGCTCCATCAGTTCAGGGCTCTTCTACGCCAAGTGCATCTGCTAGTCATTTCGGTGCTAGGGGTTCCTTTCAGTCCCCGTCTTTAGCACCAACGAGTTGTTATGAGTATGAAGAGCTGGGTCACATATGGAGGCAGTGTCCTCATCGTCTTGGGGGTTCGTCTCAGTAGAGGAGTCAGCCATCGTCTTCAGCGCCAATTACTTCACCACCACCCACCCAACCAGCTAAGGGTGGAGGTCAGTCAACTAGGGGTTGCCCAGAGGGGGAGGTCGATCAGGTGGTGGTCAGGACTATTTCTATGCACTCCAGCTAGACCCGATGCGATTGCTTCAGATGTTGTGATTATAGGTATTGTCTCAGTTTGCCACAAAGATGCCCTGTGTTATTTGATCCCTGTTCCACTTTTTCATATGTGTCATCATATTTTGCTCGTTATTTGGATACGCCCCGTAAGTCTCTTGTTTCATCTGTTTGTGTATCTACTCCGGTGGGCGATACTATTGTTGTGGACCATGTGTAGCGGTCGTGTGTGGTGACTATTGGGGGACTAGAGACCCGAGTAGACATGTTATTGCTTTGTATGGTGGACTTTGATGTGATATTGGGCATGGATTGGCTATCTCCGTGTCGTGCTATTTTGGACTGTCATGCTAAGACAATGACATTGGCTATGCCAGGTGTGCCACGGATTGAGTGGCGAGATTCTACTGATTTTGTCCCCAGTAGGGTGATTTCATTCTTGAAGGCCCATCGGATGGTTGGGAAAGGTTGTCTTTCATATTTAGCCTTCGTAAGGGATGTCGGTGCAAAGACTCCTAATATTGATTTTGTTCCTATTGTGAGGGATTTTCCTAATGTGTTTCCTGCAAACCTACCAGGTATGTCGTCGGATAGGGAATTGATTTCAGTATTGATCTGGTGCCGGGCACTCAGCCCATTTATATTCCATTATATCGTATGGCACCAGCGGAGTTGAAGGAGCAGCTTCAGGAACTCCTTGATAAGGGATTTATTCCGCCTAGTGTTCCACCTTGGGGTGCGCCTATTCTATTTGTGAAGAAGAAGGATGGCACGATGAGGATGTGCATTGATTACAGGCAGTTGAACAAAGTAACAGTCAAGAACAAGTATCCTTTGCCTCGTATCGATGATTTGTTTGACCAGCTTCAGGGAGTGAGAGTGTTCTCCAAGATTGATCTTCGTTCAGGGTATCACCAGCTAAAGATCACGGATTCAGATATTCTTAAGACAGCTTTCAGGACCTGATATGGTCATTATGAGTTCCTGGTGATGTCCTTTGGGCTAACCAATGCCCCAGCAATGTTCATGCATTTGATGAACTACGTGTTTCAGCCTTATCTTGACTCGTTTGTCATAGTTTTCATTGATGATATTCTGGTATACTCATGTAGTTAGGAGGAGCATGCGAAGCATTTGAGAGTTGTGTTACAGAGATTGAGGGAGGAGAAGTTTTATGCAAAGTTCTCTAAGTGTAAGTTTTGGCTCAATTCAATGGCATTCTTGGGGCACGTGGTGTCCTATGAGGGTATTCAGGTTGATCTGAAGAAGATAGAGGCAGTTCAAAGTTGTCCTAGACCATCCTCAGCCATAGATAATCACAGCTTTCTTGGTTTGGTGGGTTATTATCGTCGGTTTGTTCAGGGATTTTCATCTATAACATCACCCTTGACCAAGTTGACTCAAAGGGTGCTCCTTTCAGGTGGTCGGATAAGTGTGAGGAGAGGTTTTAGAATCTCATGACTGCCTTGACCCCAACTCCAGTGTTAGTTCTGCCATTAGCTTCAGGTTCATATATAGTGTATTGTGATACTTCGAGAGTTGGTATTGGGTGTGTGTTGATGCAGTAAGGTAGAGTTATTGTTTATGCTTCTCGTCAGTTGAAACCCCATGAGAAGAACTACCCTATTCATGATTTGGAGTTGGCTGTCATTGTTCACGCGTTAAAGATTTGGCGGCATTATTTGTATGGTGTGTATTGTGAGGTGTTTGCTGATCATCGTAGCCTCCAGCACTTGTTCAAGCAGAAGGATCTCAATATGAGGCAGTGGAGATGGTTGGAGCTGCTAAAGGACTATGATATCACTATTTTGTACCATCCAGGAAAGCCAATATGGTGGCCGATGCCTTGAGTAGGAAGGCGGTGAGTATGTGGAGTTTGGCGTATATTCCTGTTAGGGAGAGATCTCTTGTAGTTGATGTTTAGGCCTTGGCCAATCGGTTCATGAGGTTAGATATTTTGGAGCCCAGTCGGGTATTGGCTTGTGTGATTTCTCGATCTTGCTTATTTGATAGCATCAGAGAGCGCCAGTATGATGATCCTCATTTGCTTGACATTAAGGATAGAGTTCAACACGACGATGCCAGAGATGTGAATATTGGTGATGATGGGGTGTTAAGGGTGCAGGGCCGGAGATGTGTGCCCAATGTAGATGGACTTCAGGAGTTGATTCTCGAGGAGGATCATAGCTCGCGGTATTCTATTCATCCGAGTGCCGCGAAGATGTATCAGGATCTGAGGCAGCATTATTGGTGGAGAAGAATGAAGAAGTACATTGTGGGACTTGTAGCTCAGTGTCTCAATTGTCAACAGGTGAAATATGAGCATTAGCAACCGGTGGCTTGCTTCAGCAGATGGATATTCCAGAGTAGAAGTGGGAGCGGATCACCATGGACTTTGTAGTTGGGCTCCCATGGACTTTGAAGAAGTTTGATGCTATTTGGGTGATTGTGAATCGGCTGACCAAGTCCGCGCACTTCATTTTAGTGTGTACTACCTATTCTTCAAAGTGGTTGGCAGAGATATATATCTGGGAGATTGTTTGTTTGTATGGTGTCCCAGTTACCATCATTTCAGATAGAGTTACTCAGTTTACTCACAGTTTTGGAGGTCTGTGCAGCGAGAGTTGGATACTCAAATTTAGTTGAGCATAACTTTTCACCCTCAGACGGACGGGTAGTCTGAGCGCACTATTCATATATTGGAGGACATGTTGCTGGCTTGTGTCATTGATTTTGGAGGGTCATGGGATCAGTTTCTACCGCTCGTAGAGTTTGCTTATAATAACAGTTATTAGTTGAGTATTCAGATGGCTCTATATGAGGCTCTGTATGTGAGATGGTGTAGATCTCCATTCGGTTGGTTTGATCCAGGTAAGGCTAGGCTATTGGGTATAGACTTGGTGCAGGATGCTTTAGACAAGGTGAAGGTGATTCAGGAGAGGCTTCGTACAGCACAGTCGAGACAAAAGAGTTATGCTGATAGGAAGGTTCAGGATGTGTCCTACATGGTTGGTGAGAAGGTTCTATTGAATGTTTCGCCCATGAAGGGTGTTATGAGATTTGGGAAGAAGGGTAAATTGAGTCCTCGGTTCATTGGGCCTTTTGAGGTGCTTTGGAGGATTGGGGTGGCTTATGAGCTTGCTTTGCCACCCAGATTATCGAGTGTGCATCCGGTATTTCATGTTTCTATACTTCGGAAGTATATTGGCGATCCGTCTCATATTTTGTATTTCAGCACGGTGCAGTTAGATGATGATTTGACTTATGATGTGGAGCCAGTAGCTATTTTGGAGCGTCAGGTTTGAAAGTTAAGATCAAAGGATATATCTTCAGTGAAAGTGCAGTGGAGAGGTCGGCCCATGGAGGAGGCTACCTAGGAGACTAAGCGGGAGATGCGGAGCAGATATCCTCACCTATTTGAGGCTTCAGGTATGTTTCTTGACTCGTTCGAGGATGAACATTTGTTTAAGAGGGGGAGGATATAACGACCCGGTCGATCGTTTTATGAGTTACCACTCCGTTTTCCCCATTTCTGCTTCTATTTGTCTTGTTCAACTGTATTGTTTGTTATCGGGTTGGTTGATTTGGGTTTAGAGAGGTTTTGGAAAGGAATGAGACACTTAGTCTCTTTTGAGTAAGCTTAGATTGAAAAAGTCAACCAGATATTGACTTATGTAAGAAAGGGCTCGGATGTGGATTCCGATGGTTCGGATAACTTCGAGAGCTAATTTAGGACTTAGGAGCTTGATCGGAATGTCTTTTGGAGGTCCGAAGTAGATTTAGGCTTGAATTAGCGAAATTGAAATTTTGGCGTTTTTCGGTTGATAGGTGAGATTTTGATATAGAGGTTGGAATGAAATTCCGGAAGTTGGAGTAGGTCCGTTGTGTCATTTGTGACATGTGTGCAAAATTTCAAGTCATTCTAATGAGGTTTGATAGACTTTTTGATCGAAAGCGGAATTTGGAAGTTTTTGGAATTCTTAGGCTTGAATTCAATGTCAATTTGGTGTTTTGATGTTGTTTTGAGCATTCCGAAGGCTGGAACAAGTTTGAATGAGGTTATGGGATTGTTGTCATGTTTGGTTGAGGTCTCAGGAGCCTCGGGTGAGTTTCAGGTGGTTGAACGGATCAAGTTCAAGTTGGAAAAGTTGCAGAAAAATCTACTATTAGTGTTGCAGACATTTGGCCTTCGCGTTTGGGAGTGGGCTCTCGCGTTCACGAATGGTTAGGATGTGAGGCAGGAGGGTTGGACTTCGCGTTCGCGAAGGGGGTCCTGCGTTCGAAGGGCTAAGGAGCTGAGGCATCGCATTCGTGTACAGGGTGTCGCATTCGCGATGAAGGAATAAGTGGTCAACGGAAGTTTGTGCTTCGCAAACATGAGGCGTTGACCGCGTTCGCGAGGAAGGGATTTTAAGTGCTGGGCAGAATGTTTAAAAGACTACTTCCGTGATTTTGGGTCTAAGTTTCACCATTGTTGAGCGATTTTGGAGCTTCTTGAGGGAGATTGAAGAGGGAATCGAAGGGAAACACTTGGAGGTAAGATTTATG
Source organism: Nicotiana sylvestris (assembly GCF_000393655.2). Lineage (NCBI taxonomy): Eukaryota > Viridiplantae > Streptophyta > Magnoliopsida > Solanales > Solanaceae > Nicotiana > Nicotiana sylvestris. The sequence goes on from NC_091065.1 coordinate 173,813,469, forward strand.
GAGTTAATACTCGATCCTATTGTGATTTCTACCAAAATTAACATGAAATTTGTGGAATCTAAAGCCTAAAATTAGAGAGTTAGGGCTTGGAATTTGAGACTTTGATTTGAGGATTTGATGGGTCATTCGTGGTTGGACTTTGATGTATTTGATATGTACGAATTTGTGAGAGTGTAAGGATTCTAGTTTTATGATTTTTGTCGGAATCCGAGACGTGGACCTGGGGGTCGGGTTTGGCCAATTTCGGGATTTTTGATGTAAATTGGTTATTTTCGAGTGGTCTTTGTTTCCTTAGCATATTTTTATGGTATAAATCTATTTTTGGATAGATTTGGAGCATCCGGAGGCCGATTCGAGGGGCAAAGGTATCGCGGGCTAGAGTTTGGACCAGATAGAGGTAAGTAATGATTATAAATGCTGTCCTGAGGGTATGAAACCCCAGATTTCACATCGTTGTGGTGCTTTAAAGTGACGCACACGCTAGATGACGAGCGTGGGGTCGTGCATCATTGGGGATTGTGACTTAGTCCGTCCCATATAACTGTTAAACCGCGTATTTGATTGAAAACGATTTGCTATCATTGTGTTTTGGAAAGTATTATCATGTGTTGGGCTAAATGCCATATTTGGGCCTCGTGCCAACTATTTTGGACCCTTAGAGGATTTTTACTGCTATTCCTCACTATTTTGACTTCATATTTATAATCAATCATGCTGTATTCTACTGTTTTCATAACTCAGCCATCTTTACTCCATGCAAGTCATTTTTGGCATATATAACGGAAAATAACTAAGTAGTAGGGTTAGGAGGTACCTGTACAATACAGTGGATAGCTTCCGAGGTGACTTCGACTTGACCAAGCTGGAGTAGGTTATCCTGCCACAGTAGTGCGATACCACCTGATTGTCCTTGTGCTGGGGCTTATGCCATGTTTGTAAAACCAAACTCCTCCTTCAAGTGAGCATGGCAGTGGAGGTGAGTTTCCAGTAGAGCCATGAGGGCAGGTTGGTGATAATTGAGTAGCGAACAAAAGTTTCTCTTGAAGTCTTGGGACTGATCTCCAAGACAATTCAATATGATAAACTACATTTAATTACTGTGTGTGGGGGGGGGGGTGATGGTGGTGGAGTCTGTGGTGTCTCCACTTGTGGCATTGTTGATCCCATTAATAAGGGGATCAATACTAGCCCGTACTTTCCTACCTCTGCGTTGTTTGTTGGGCAAAGATTGAGTGAGCAACTTTGGAGTTTCGGTGGGCACATGATGATTACCTTTCTTGCATATTGTTCTTTGAGGGCATAGTATTTATTGTTGTTGAGGAAGCACAAGATTGGTTTAGTTTCCCGTATGTCCGCCATTGTTGCTTCCACTTCGAGTTGCTCTATTTCGTTGAGTGCATTGGGAGTGGCCGCTTGTGCATGTAGTGGTGATGGAATATGAATGGTTGACCTTGGTTGTATCCATGGTATTAGAGAGTGAGGTGGGAGTTGTGGTAGATAGAAGGGGAGCTCCATGGGAGAGGTTTGATTGTAGTATATATGGGGAAATGTGGTGTGGGTCTGGAAGTGTTGCATGTACGAAGGGGGATGCATGGCCCAGAGGTATTGGTTGAAGAGCTCCACTCCATTCTCATGCCTTCCGTTACTATCTGAGCAATATCAGCGGGGTTTTGGATCGTGAGGATCACATCCTGACCTTCCACCTCCATCGTGAGGGTGAGTGCATGTTCCTGTAGGCTCATTTCTAGCCATGATTGAGGGTAAGCTTGTGAGGGGGGGGGATATTAAGTGATGTATATGGGTGTCAGGTGGCGAGGGGGATTGTTCCAAGGGTGGATGATGTTTCGAGTCATGGTTATGGGATGGTTGAGTGGGGGGTGCTGGAGTCAGAAGTGTTCTCCGGTGTTAGAGGTTTAATGGTAGGCAATTTCTTGGATTGTTGGTTAGTTATGTAAGGGAGTTTACATGTAGTAGGAGGGGAAATATTTGGTGTGGGAATTAATAATGCATTGGCAGGCTTAGGGTTTATTGGAGTGGTTAGTGGATGCGATTGATTAGATGGTGTAATTGATGATAGTTTTCTGGTAGAGGTATTGTCACGTGTAGGTGTTGCATGTGGCGTGAGTGATAGGTGTTGGGCTGAGTGAAGAGTGTTATTTTTGGGAATAGGCTATTGAGTTGGCTGTGGTCTTGGGGAAGCAGGTATGTTAGGGCCATGATGAGTTTGGTTAGTGGATTGTGTACAAGTTGACGTTGGGGCGAGATGTGATGAAGTTGGCGAGGTGGCATCCATGTCAGTTGTTGGAGCCACGTGGCTTGAGTTGGTGGGTGTTTGGGGTGATGTGGAAGGAGGAGTGGATGCTTGATGGCCTTTATGGTGAGTAGGTGTGTCAATGCCCATTTGAATTGGGCTTTGGATGGCATGATCTGTTTGAGGAGAGGTTGTGGTGGGCTATGAAATGGGTAACGTTGGGCTCGTTTGAAGTTTGAATGAGTCCATCATATTAGTATCCTTAGTTTCCTCAATTAGGAGTAATGTTTTATTATTAAAAAATTTAGGGGGGGGGGAGTATTCAAGTCTTTTCCTTTGGTGGAGGGAGCCGGGATTGGGAGTGATTCGTTAGAGTGCTTACATGTAGGGTCCATGTGTTCATTTGCTAGTTGCCCAGCCGCCTTGACATTAAGAGGGGAGTGACTAAGTTCCAGTGATGAACTCGAGCGTGATGATAGAGGACCTTTCCTGCGTCGTGGACTTTTATATTTTGATCGTGTGGGGAAAGTGACTATTTTCCATTCGTTAGTAGTAGATGGAGGGGGCGTTGTAGGGTTTTGTGTAGGAATTGTGTTGATGAGGGGTGTGAACAGTGTGGTATTTTGAGAAACAGTAGAAATAGGTAGGGTGGTGGAGGCACTAGAAGAGGGTGTATGGGTGCAAAGGTTTTTATTGTGGCCTAAATGTCCACACAATGTGCATAACATGGTGAGGCCTTCATAAAGTATTTGTTGACGATGGGTTCCAATGAATATGTGAGTTTTTATCGGTCATTCTAGGGGAAATTCGATGCATATCTACCTCTAGTGGTTGTCGAAATTCATGTATCTATTTTAAGGAGTGTCCCAAGTTTGGAGCCAACCCGTTGTAAAATCTCAAAGTCATAGAATTCAGTAGGCAACTCCGGAAGACGAATCCATATGGCTGAGTGAGTATGTTTTGCATTGGATGCTATGAATTTGGGTTCCCATTTACGCACGGATAAAAAATAGTTAAATATGAACCAGGGTCCTCCATGTAGTGCTTTATTCATGTTTTCATCTTTTTGGAATTTAATAAGAAAGAAGTCGCGACCTAGATCTTTGAGAGGTAACTCTTCAGTGGGTTGCCATAAGGAACGAAGTTTGTTTTTAGAGTTTGGTGGCCAACTTTGCGTCCAAACACTTTTACTATTACCGATGATTTCTAAGGGGAGTAGAGACGAGATTTGTCGTTGGATGTTAGAGGTATAAAGGTTTCATGTTGTTGGTTGTAGACATGTAATTTTTGACCCTCCCCAAGATTTTATACATTTTAGTATTAAATATTTAGTTTAGTTCTAATATCGCTACTTTAACTAATTTTTACTTTATTTTATCACAAAAAAATAAAAATTACAAAAAATAGTTTCAATATTTTGTAGTCATACTATTTTACTAGAGTTTTTATTTTTACATAATTTGAAAAAATACCAAAAATAGTTTCATTTTAGGTTTATCTTTAATAATTTATTTTAATTAATTAGGAGTGATTTTACATTTTTATAGGTGCTTTATACTATTGTACAAGAAGAATTGGATTTGGGTCTATAATTTATGAATTCTAATTTTTAGCTCAATTTTAATCCAATGATACATAGACCCAACCCAAAACCCAAAAGCCATCTTAGCCCATAATCCCAAGCCCAACACCCTTAGACCTAGGAGTGTTCATAAAAATCCAAAAACCCGAACCAAACTGAAAACCAAACCAAACCGACCAAAAAAACCGATACTTTTTGGTTTGGTTTTGGTTTTAATTAAAAAAATCCGAACCAAACCGAATATAGGAGTAGCTATATATATATACTTTTATACAAAGTTCTAAAAATTTTATAGTAAATATTAATCGTTTGCACTTTTAGTACAATTCTTTATCTTTACATTCTTGTTTAATTGGCAATTTTCTTTTGTTAAGTGTAAGAATCTATTGCATGTTAAATATAATATATTTTTAATTGAGTCCTTAAATTATTCATCACTATTTGATTCAATTATCATCAATATATCTTGGTAAATAATAGATTTCTCAAAGGGCAACTGATTTGATAGTGTTATGTTGAAAATGTGGTCGCCGAAATGTGTGTTTGGTAGTGTATGTCTTATATTTAAGAAAAAACCGACAAATAACCGAAAAATCGAAAAACCGACATAAAGTGAATCGAGAAAAAACCAACTTAATTGGTTTGGTTTGGTTCTAATATTTGAAAAACCAACTTACTTTGTTTGGTTTCTTTTTAGGGAAAAACCGATCCAAACAGAACCATGAATACCCCTACTTAGACCCATCAGATTTTAAAACCTAGAATCCCTACCCTAAATGACGAGCTGTTTTTCAGCATAGAGAACATCCGTTGGGAGAAATTCAAAAATAGCCAGATTTACAACTGGTCGTTCAAAAATAGCACAGTTTTAAAAGTAATCGAAATTTAGACACTTTTTATGTAAAGATAAATCTGAGCGAAAACACTGTTCAAAACCCAGAAAATACGCCAGTATATTATGCTGGAGTTCCAGCATAATATGATGGAGTTCCAACATAAGTACACTAGAATTCCAGTATAATATACTGGAGTTCCAGCAAGTATACCGGTCCAGCATAATATACTGGAGTTTGGAGCACCGATGCTCCAGTCTCCAGTATATTATACTGGAGCCAGCAAAGTATACCGGTCCAGCATAATATGCTGTAGTTCATACACAGGTGCACCGAACTCCAGTATATTATGTTGGATCGGTCTCTGTTGCAGCAAAATAGTGGCTATTTTTCATTGACTTGGTAAACGCTGCTTATTTTTGAATGATCAGTTCGAAAATTGGCTATACCGTGCTATTTTTACTCTGCTTTGAGACCTATTTCCCGAGACCAAAAGAAATGGCAGTCATTGCCAAGGACTTGGATCTTTCTTCGGTGATCTTTTTTCTTGTTTGTTCTCAACAAATCAAAACAGAAAGAAAAAAAAAAAGGCCTCTAATTCCTCTAACCTAAAGAGACCCCTCCAATGTACCCAACTTTTTCGAAAAAATCAAATACTCCTATTTCCAAACCCATCATTTTCAACTAAGTTGCAGCAAACCCCCAAAAAAATTCCCACACATCAAGATACACACTCACACTCATAGATACACAGAGAAACGAGAAGAGGGAGAACAGAAATCTGGGGAGGAAGAAAGAAAAGCTAGAAAACAAAAATCATGGTGTTAGCTTGAGGTTCGAAGTTTGCCGTTTGGGTTGCCGATTGAGGTTCCGTTCGTAGTCGTTGGTTCCTGATCTTGACCGCTGGTCATTACCGTTGACATCTAATTTTCTCTCTCTTTTCTTCCAAATTGTTTACTTGAGCTTCTAACCTTACTAATAAGGTAAGAATAGTTATTTTATCATTTTCAGCACAAACTAGACCTAATTATTATTATTATTTACCTAATATCACTATTACTAGTATTATTAATATTACTACTAATCTACTACTACTACCACTACTACTATCATTGAAATTAGTACTAGTATTAATACATTATAACTACTGCTAAGTACTATTATTATTAGTATTAATATTAATTCGATATTAGTATTAGTGTTACTATTATTACTACGACTACGACCAATATTTTACTAGTAGTATTATTATTTTATCATGAAATTATTAGTGTTACAATTTCATTATACTAATACTATTGTTGGTACTACTACTAATTGTTGTTGTTGTTGTTGTTGCTGTTGCTGCGTTTACTTCTATTAGTAGTACCGTAACTAATATTGTTATTACTTTGCTTTTTACCAACATCTATTTAATATCATACGTAGCCTTTGTCCTCTTCTCCATTTTTTCGCAAAAAGTCAAAAGATGTTTTCTTTCACCAAGAAAATAAACGTCCCCTTCCCTTTCCATCTTTTTCAATCATTACCTCCTTTTGCTTTCATCTTGACTTTTCCTCTATTTTTTGGCCAATTCTTGACTTTCAAATCCCTACGTACAAGAGCACATCCCAACCATTTTGGGTATTAATTTGAAACAAATTTGCTCAAAGTCTCATGCAAATCTGAAACAAATTTGCTCAAATCTCGCTCGTTAAATGATGAACGACTATTTTACCGTTCAAATCCCCAACGTCCAAATTCAAACGGATATGTTGACCGAAATTAAAGATCTCAATTTCAAAATTCCGCCCAAGTCAAGAACCCTAGATTTTCACCTATAAAAACCAGCACTTGGAGTCCATCTGGACATGGTTTTTAACCGCACTTTTACCCCAAAATTTGATGGTTGTTAGCTGCCTCCTACTCCTAAACATTTTTTTTTGAAATCGCTGCCTTTCTCTTTAAACAAAAAGTTTTAACCGCTTCTCAAATCTAAAATCGCTACTTTGAGTCGTCTTCTCTCCTTATTCTGTTCACGTTTTATTATTCAAAAGACTTCCCAAAAGTTTAGCCTTTGCCTAAATACGAGTATTTCTTTTCCAAACTCTCCAACAAAGTTGTTCGTAGTAGGAGTTTCGAGGTCGGAGTTCGAGAGTGCATCTAAGATCGCCGCCCTCGGTTCACTGCCCCCAAGTAGGCCCGTAGCTTTAAATTTCCTTCTCCCTGTTTTTTTTATTTTTCTATTTTGAGTACCATAATAAATGGTTGCTTAAGAATGTGATTTGTTTTCTATGTAGAAATCATGATTTAAGAATTAGTTTGTTGAGAAATCATAATTTGTGGTTCATTGCATATTCTGGCAATAGAGAGTTCGAATAAGAATGGCATGTGTTTGACTAAATTCTCATATGAACCTGCCTATGAAATTTGTTGACAGTACATCCTGATTATTAAATCCTTAGTTAATATGCCGTTTTCAGCTATTTAAGAATCATGTTTGTAGGCCATGAACTTTTATGGATTAGCCACTATTTACTTACTTAAATGTCATATAGAAAAAGTACTTTGCTAAAATGCCAAAAAAGAATGATGTTCGAAAGGCTTATAAGCCATGCTTATAGGATTTTAAACATCTCGCTTGAAATAAATTGCATGAATAGAAATGTGCTTCTGACTTGCTTGCTGCATTAACTCTTAAGAAACCATGACCATAGGAATTTATTGTTCTTCCTTCACGAAGGAACATGGATGCTGGTGCATTTTTTTCTAACTAGTATCTGGACACGTGCTTTGCACGTGTGTCCTTTCAAGTGGTACTCAACTTTTGATGCCCAGAAAATTTGATGGATAGATGAAGAAGAAAGAGGCTAGGTGTATTATGATTCTTTTAGAAGAGGTGCATCGGAACTCTGTTAAAATAGGGCATATTACCAAGCAAAATTTTAACACACTATAGAAAGATGTATTGTATAGTTTAGACTTCACGAAAATTAATATTGGTAATATGATCAAGGAATACGATATACATCTTTGATAATGCGTACGTCTGAGCTGCCATCTTCTTTGGGCTCTTGGCTTTAAAATTTTAACAGGGATTTCACTTTTAATTCCATTACTGGAATGCCCTAAAAAGTGAGGGACGCTTAGCTCTACTTTTTATTTAATGTATTGTAAAACACAAATTTAGTTGATTTTCTTGGGCTAAATTTAAAAAAAAATCTTTATTTTCATATAAGGAAAGTTGAAATATAATATGGAAAGAAAGAAAAAGCTGGACAATTTTTGCTACATCAGCAGAAGTTGTAGTACCTTTTAAAAAAAAAAATGTCGACAACTGTATTTAGATAATATTTTATTTTGTACACAGAACATGTAAACGACAGATGATAACATTTCGAATTAGCCATAAAACAAATTTATCAAAATTATTCAAAGTTAAAGAAGTATTTATAAGCTTATATCAGTTTTGAAGAAATTGAGTGAACATATTTAAATCCAGATACATGAAAGTTGGCAGAATGTAAAAAAGCATGACCAAGTTGAGCTATTACAAAACAAAGTGATATCATGACACAATATTTTAGCATAAAAATGGCAGTGGCCACAATTAAAATCTAGGGGGCAAACCTAAGACAACTTACCCTATGTATATATTTGCATCACTTGATCGATGATTCATGTGAAAGAAGATTGCAACTTTGGTTGCATCCGATTGTTTCAAAGGCCCAGGGTGCCAAACTATAAAATACCACTTTCACAACTAAGATGTTCTGTATCTATCTTTTTCTTTTTGGAGTATTATTTTTCGACTGGAGATGAATGAAGTTAAAAAGGACGAAATCTTATAGTTGAGAAAGAAGCAAGCGTGAGAATAACCCCAAAAAAGCCCCGATCAGTTCTGAAACAAATCTACCAGCTTTGTTGCTATTAATCTTAGCATCATCGTCAAGAGACGACTCTCCCCTATGGTGTATTCTAGCCTAGCTTATTTTACTACTCGTTCTTTCTTTGCTTTTCTTTTGCAGCTACGAGCATTTTTTTATTGTCCTCTCTTTTGCATATAGTGCTATTGTACAAATGATTTTCGGACATTGAATTGATTTCGAAAGCAAAATAATTAGTACTTGTCCTAATCTACGATCAATAACATACCAAAAATAACACTTTAGAGCCATATAATATAAATTGATATTGAAATGGAGTCATTCCATGGATTGTTAATGAAACATGTGAAATCTAATATTCCTTTTGCTATATTTTTTACAATCATACTTAAAAATTTTAAAACTAAAGGCATCCAAGTGTAATTTTTTTTCATTTTTCAATACAATATTTCAAAAAATTGTTAAACTAAAATAAATGGAATAAAGACTAATGATGACATTGCAAGAAATTGACCAAGCACCTTTTATCAACAATTAGGAGGACGGAGACCTTTACAACTTCACTGTTCTAGCCATGATTCGAACCTGTAGAGTTAAATTATTGAAGTGAATCCATGATTAAGTGGGAGGGCAACCAAAAAAATAATTAAAATGTAAAAGGACAAATCGAGCATTCTCGTTTATTAACATATATTATTTCCAATCAAAAAAAAACTGATAGAAGGCAATTGAATATTAAATTATGGATCTAGCAGAGATGATAACTTGTTTTCAAAATAAAGAGCAGAGCCCGGAACAAAGAAGGTGGAATTAACACAACTTTCTTCCATGTAAAATGATGAAAAATAAATTTAACCGGATCCACATACTTTGATATAAAAATAAAAAATTATATAAGTATCATGAAATACATGAAGAAAAGTACCGTGTGTTTAACATTTTCAAACTTCCTCAAAGAGTATAGAGCATATCTACATACAAAGTAGCAGGTAAAAATGACTATCCATATACAAATCTAAATTGTGGCATCCTTGCTTGAAAAGAGGAACTTGACCGATTTCCATTGAATTGTCAATATTATTATGTTCTTAAATAGTAGCAGTAGAAAGTGACTATTCAGTTATAAGTTTAATTTATGCATATGAATCTGGTCAATTATTGTAACTTCTCATATTCTTCACGTATTGAGATTAATGGAGAGAAACTTAATTAAGGGTTTAATGATGATCCATAACACTAAATGGAAGGTAATTCTACCTTTGGATGAAGGGCAAATGGTTAATTAGTTTTTGATGAGTAGTTTAGTAATTCAAGTTTTGACATAGAACCTTCCCACTTTTAGTATAATATGATTCTTTAAAGTTTGTGATAGATTATCGGGTAGCTTAATGACTTTATATGACCCTAATATTTATTGCTAGATCCTTATATATTAACGGATCATATAGGGTGCCTTCATAACCTTCCCTATAGGATTAACAAGAACCCTTACCTAGAATTTTTAAGGTTAAGCAGACCATAAAAAGAGTTAATTTTAAGCATTACTTAGTTAAAATTGGTGTCCTAATTCACCATTATATTAATTAGGTGGCGACTCTCTTTAATTAATTAAACCTTAGAATTACCAATATGTTATACTCTGATTTGACCCGTGTTAAAATGGGATATAACAATTACAAATTTTGTTGTCCGGCAGGTATTTATAGTCTAGATTTGATAGCGTCTTTGCTTTTTATAATGAAAAAAAAAATTATTTTCAAATTTCAGGCATATTTTATTATAGTTCGTCGCAGTAGCTATGAGAGGTTGACTTGCACTAAGATTATTTGAGAATTAAGTGAAGATATTATGTATTTCTATGATTTGTCATGGTTGAGAATAGTACCAAAATGGTACTGTTAGTTCCAATCTTAAAAAAAACGTTAATTTAATCCACATCTTCTTTTTTCCATGAAAGTTTGTTTTGAGCTTTCTCATTTGTTAAAGGTTTCAAAAATGAGATTCTAATTTTTTAAGAAGTTAGTTTTGGGTTTAAACTTATGAAGGGCCAGTATCTTATTTTGTTCGCTCCTTTGTCACTCTAGTATTCTTAATCTTATTTCTTGTGTGTTGGATATTTATATATCTAGATATCTCATTTGTCGTGATCGGTATATATTTGTTTTGAATGATTGTTGCATCGTGCGAGTTGAGGTCAAGGTTGAGCTCATTAGTGATTAAATTGTTTACATGCCTTAGGAATTGAGTTTGGCCAAATACATAAAATAAAAGTCAAGAGGATATGAGCTTGAAATCTCTTTTGGCAAAAATGCTCCATAATCTTAGGCCTTTCATGCATAATCTCAAAGTAGTTTAGTAAGATAATTCATAAACCGCGTAGCTTGCTTTATGCGCGATTAATAAAATCATCGTGACTATGGGTACAATTCCCGTGGCATAGTCATGATATGTAAATCCCATTCGGGTGTGCATTTTATGTGACCCGACCATAATTTCGAACATTAATTAAAATAAACATGTTGTAAATCGCGGGTGCATTTCATGTGACGCGATTAATAATATTTACAAAAATAACGGGTGCACGATATCGTGACTCGTTCAAATAATTTCCATAAATCCTAAAAAAGAGTTAAATAAATAAAAGCGGTTATAAAGTTAAAAAAGCACAATAAGTTTAAAACATATAATAAATCAGATAATAAGGCCAATTATTAATAGTTGAGCGACCGTGCTAAAACTACGGAACTCGGGAGCGCCTAACACCTTCTCCCGGGTTAACAGAATTCCTTACTCGGTCTTCTGTGTTCGCAGACCATAACTAGTGTCAATTTCCTCGATTTGGGATTTAAAATAAACCAGTGACTTGGGACACCAAATAAATTATCCCAAGTGGCGACTTTAAATAAATAAATAATCTCATTTCGATTAATGTCACTTTAATTGAAAAAACTTCTTTATATATCCTTTCGGGTAGAAAAAGGAGGTGTGACATTGGTCATTTGTCGTTTCGTCTGAGAGATCGATGTGTGAGGATATCGTGTGGTTGGTACTGGGTAAGTGAAGCAGTTGATCGTGGGATAGAAGGGTGGGCTTGAAGGATATTTTCGTATCCTGAGTATTGGATGGTGGGGAATCAATGTGCATAGTGCTCAAATCCGGCGGTTCAGGTGGAGAATTGGTGATGGTTTGGTCCATGTTAAGGGATATTTGATTGTAGAAGATGAGAAGTATGCTAGGTGTTGTTTAGAGAGAAGGGAGAATATCTCTGTCGAACCCATTTGATAGACTTGTCCGCTTAGTCAAAAGCTATAGGTGTTGTACCTAGTGCTCACACTTAATCAAGCGCAGAAAAGCTTTGATTCGTACATTAGTTTGATGTAAACATCAGATACATACAAATTTTTATTGTAATGTTAGGGTCTGTTTGAAAGTCACTATATAATTACTAGGTTATTAATTACTAGGTTAGTACTTACATAGCCTGTTAATTACACATTATAGTAATTACCATGGCATGTTTGTTTAATATAATGTATTTACAAAGTAATTACCAGTGACATGTTTGATTGCACAAGTGTAATTATACAGTTTAATATTTTTTTATTTTAAATAAAAGATAATTATCAAAATTAAATATAATTTTAAAATTTAAAAAGATAGATACGAGTTTAGATGTTTTTCTTATATCAACATTTTTATACTAGTGAATAGAAAACGAAAATAGCAAAGTATGAAATTATTTTTATGTCTTCCTTATCCCATACTCTATTTGTAGGATTATACTGAATATGTTGTTCTTCCTTATAAAGTAAATCAAAAATCTAAGATCACAAACTATCCCATAATTGAAAATCTCATTTAAAGGAAAATAATAACAACAAAAATGATTAAATAATTAAATTTTCCAAAAAGTTAAAGATCTAAGATTACAAGATGTACCTTTTTGTATTAATAAAAATAAACAAACACGTAATCTACAACAGTCGTGGAGGCTTTAAAACCCTTCTAGCATAACGGAATTAATATTGGGCGGGCATAAATGTGCCAAATGAGCATGCTTAACTTGAATTTAATGCATTGAAAAAAGAAATACTCCCTCTATCCCGAATTAATTGTCATTTTTTGCTTTCCAAAAGTCCTAGTATATAAACTTTGACCAATACTTTAAAATGTATTTTTATTTATTTATTTATTATATTGACATGAAAAAATTTAGAAAGAATTACAAGAAAATATAAAATGGCTCATGTTTTAAGTTTTACCCAACCTAACCCATATTGTACATATTTTGAAAGCACTAGCAAATTCAAAATTCGTGTTCTTACAACCATTGCTTCTAAAAGCTATAAAGTTAAATCTGTGTTCTCACAATCATTACTTTCACTCTCTCTTTTTCTCACATCTTCTACATATGCTTCAAGGGGTCGTCCGCCATTGTTGCTTCTTACCCTGTGTCACCTAGTTACAATGTAAAAAAATTGAAGAATAGAAGTCCACCATTGAAGGTCATTCAAAGCTTAGCTTTCGAAAACATGATTTTTTGAGTTTGTAAGTTGTTTGGATCGAATGTTGTTTCAATTGATTGAAAATGTCAAAAGGAGTTCAAAAATTGAATTTGAAGTGATTTGGAGTAGATTTGAGTTAAATTTTAGAAAAGACGCAAGGAAGAAGATGAAGTTAGTTTTTTGTATAATTATGTATAATCTTGTATAATAGTGTATATGAGTGTATAAACACATCTTATACACTTTTATACATCTTTATACAAGCGTCTGGCGACGAACTTCTTTCACGATTTACAGTTATAATTCTTGTTCAAAACCAGTCCAAATCTCTATTAAATGACTTCAAATTTTATATACAACCTCCTTATACTATTTCTAACAAGTCTAAATAACACCTACTGCAAATTTCTTACAAAATCAAATTCAAAATTTAAACCCACATATTTAAGCTTGTTAAAAATCTAATTTTCACCATCCAAATGAATTTGGTTTGTTGAACTAATATTTGAGTCATAATTACTGATTCGAAAATAACTTAAAAGCTTGAGCAATCTTTTTTAAAAATTAAATAGTAATTTCTAGAACCTATTGGAGTTGGATGTTGAATCTTAACCTATTATTTTTGGGCTAGTTAGTTGTAAATTGAAATATGGGCTATAAAATTGAAAGTAGGGAGTCTAGTTTTTTTTATGTGAAATTTTCCCAAAAATTTATAACTTGTAATATTTTTCATATAACTTTTGAATATTTAAATTTAAATTTTAAATTATTGAGTTGATCTAATTTAGTTAGCTTCGAAGATTAGTCAAATTGACTTTTGAAAAACGAACATGACAACTAATTTAGGATGAAAGCAGTATGATCAAGAAAGAAATAAGCAGAAATTGAGTTGAACTATATACTTTGGCTAGAAGTTTTGCTTCTTAATGTTTTGTTGACTTATAATTATAGCCTCTCTAATCAGTGTTTATGTTAACACGAGAAGAAATAGAAGAGATGAGAAAGATTGAAGACTAGGCTTTACGCCATATTTGCTAAGAACAGAAGCTTCGAGAGCATCGCATATTCTGTATATCTCAAAATGAATCAAAGTACTCTTATTACATACTTGGGCTTCACTACTTATGGTGACCCGGAAAAATGAAGAAATACAATGAATGGGCCCCTAACTCCCAATCTGTATATTTGGGCTAAACTATAAATACAAGAAGTAAAAAAGACTAGGCCCAAAGTATTAACCAACATCAAATATATCTAATTTGCCTATTCTAATAACCCCCATCAAGTTGGAGGGTGACAAAACCCCAACTTGCGAGTGTGTATGTGATGAGCAGGACCAGGTAGAACCTTAGTAAGTATATCAGCAGTTTGAGAGGCACTAGGAGTGTGGACAAGAGAGATCAACCCACCTCCAAGTTTGGCACGTACAAAATGACAATCCAATTCTATGTGCTTCGTCCTCTCATGAAAGAAAGGAGTTTTTGCAATATGAAGGGCAACCTGACTATCACAAAATACAGGCACAAGAGTGGAAAGAAGTACACCTAAATTAGACAACAACCTGGATATCTGATTATTCAGCCACTGCCTTACTCATAGATCTGTACTCAGCTTCTACTGAGGAAAGAGAAACCACAGGTTGCTTCTTGGATTTCCAACCCACCAAACTTCCTCCAAGGAAGATGCAAAATCTAGTGACTGATCTCCTACTGTCAGGGCAGGAGGCCCAGTCAGTATCACAGAACATATGTAAAGACATAGCAGGATCATTGTTGTAAAAGATCCCAGAATCAGCTGAACCCTTGAGATATTTGAGAAGATGAAGAGCAACCTTCATGTGTGGTAGGCAAGCTGCTGCATGAACTGACTCAAATGTTGGACTGCAAAGCTAAGGACGGGTCTTGTATGGGTCATAAAATTCGTCTTTCTTATGAGACTTCTATACTCTTCAGGTTTAGGCAAAGGTTCACATTCCTTTGCCTTCAACTTCACATTTAATTCAAGGGGATATGTGACAGGAGTACATTCAAGAGAGTGAAACTCATCTAAAAGGTCATGAATAAATTTCCTTTGATGCAGCAAACCCCAGAAGAAGTATAGAGAACTTCAATACCAAGAAAGTAGTTAAGGAGACCCAAATCCTTGATCTTAAACTGATCATGGAGAAAGCTCTTCAGGGAAGAAATTTCTGTCAAGTCAGTACCAGTTAAGATGATGTCATCCTCATAAACAGCCAATATAACCAAAGAAGCCCCATAACCCTTAGTGAAGACAGAATAGTTATTGAGAGAATGTATGTAGCCTCTGGAAGAGAGAGCTTGAGACACCTTAGTATACCATTGTATAGAAGCTTGCCTCAACCCATAAAGGGATTTCTAGAGCTTGCAGACCAAAGATGTAGAAGAAGAAGTGGAAGTAGGAACAGACAATCGAGGAGGAAGCTTCATGAAAACCTCTTCATCAAGATCACTATGCAAGAAGGCATTATTGACATCAAGCTAGAATAAAGACCAATATTGCTTGATGGCCACAATAATTAAGGTCTTATTAGTGGACATTTTTGCAACAAGGGAGAATGTTTCATGAAAATCAACCCCTTCCACTTGAGTATTACCCCTGACCACCAACCTAGTTTTGTACCTTTCTATACTACCATCAGCCTTATATTTCACTTTATGAACCTATTTGCACCCAATAGGTTTCTTGCCATGTGGCAACTCAAAAAATTCCCAAGTTCCATTAGCTTCCAAAGCCTCAAATTCCTTCCTCATGGCATCTTAATAGTGGCTACCTCGGAATATGAACTTGGCTCTGGGATATGCAACTGACCAACAGAGGGGACTGAGATGGAATTTGAGGATGAAGACTGACAAACATAGCTATTGAGATAACTAGGATGGTTATGTGGCCTAGAGGATCTTCTCAAAGTAGGTAATAGAGAAGAAGAAATAGGAACAGAATGATCAGTAGGTGAAGAAACAGGAAGGGAAGAAACATGGGGAACATGAGGTGAAGTACTGGGAGTTGAAGTGGGACTAGGATCAGAATGTAAACCAGGAGATGAAGGATCAATAGATGAAGAAGAAGCAAGTGAAGGGGAAGATGAAGTAGAAGGAGGAGGTGCAGAACAATCAGTATCAAAACAAGTAGATAGAGGAGAAGAAAGAATGTGAGAAGGCTGATTAGAAGCCTTGAAGAATGGAAAAATATGTTTTAAGAAAATGACATCCCTAGAGATGAAGTAGGTTTTGGAAGTGAGACTATAGAATTTATAACCTTTCTTAGCAAAGGGATAACCCACAAATACAAATGGGATAGATCTGGGAGAGAATTTATCCTTGTGAAACTTAGTTATAGTAGAGTAACACAAACAACCAAAAGCTTTAAGATGAGAGTAAGAGGGAACGAAACCATATAACAACTCATATGGACTTTTGTGATTAAGGAGAGGGGATAGAAACCTATTGATTAAGTAGGTTGCAGTTAGAAGGCAGTCACCCCATAATCTAATGGGAAGATGAGATTGAAATAATAGAGCTCTGGCAGTTTCAAGCAAATGTCTGTGCTTCCTTTCCACCACTCCATTCTGTTGAGGAGTGTGTGGACAGGAAGTCTGATGTTGAATTCCTTTTTCAGAAAAGAAAATAGAACCTGAAGCAGTAGAGCCCAATTCTAAGGCATTATCATTTCTAACAGCCTGTACCTTAGTATTGTATTGAGTTTCAACCATCGCAATGAAAGCTTTGAGTAAATCAAAAGTATTACTCTTGGATCCCATAAGATGTGTCCAAGTGGCCCTTGAGAAATCAACAATGGTCAAGAAATATTTGGAACCACTATAGGTAGGTGTGTGATAAGGTCCCCAAGTATCTATGTGAATTAATTGGAATGGGTGAGTGGACTGGATACTACTATCAGGGAAAGACAGTCTTGTTTGTCTGGCTAATGGACAGATAGGACAACTAAAGGATTGTTTAAGAGGAAATTTACAATTTATAGTAGATATAGTTTTTATTTTAGAGAAAGGAATATGTTCAAGTCTATAATGCCAAACAACTTCAGCTTTATTCATATTATCAATAGCTGATATGGTATTTACAAGTGAGCATTCATCAATTACACTAGGATGAACAAAAGAATAAGAAACGGAAACATTTGAAACAGTAGAATGAGTAAGAGAAGAAAAATCTAGATTAGGAGCAATGACAGATTGAAACAACTTGTAGAGTCCATTGTCCAGCTTACCAAGTACCACTGGCTTCCTCATTGAAGGGCCCTGTAAAGTACAAGGAGCCTTGGTAAACTGTACCATGTCATCAGAATGAGAAAGTAATTTGTGGACAGAAATGAGATTATACTAAAAACTAGGAACATAAAGTATATTGTGCAATATCAAATCAGGCAATAAAGCCAATGATCCAATATTGGTAACCTTGACTTTATAACCATTTGGAAGAGAAACAAGGTATGGAACAGGTAAGGTTTGGACATTAAAGAGTAATTTTTTTGTGGAAGTCATATGGCCAGAAGCCCCAGAGTCTATGATCCATACTATACCATCCACTTTGTTCAACATCCATGCACCATAAGACACACCAGGAGGAATTAACTAACCAGCAAAATTGGCTGACCCCATTAGATTTGAAGTAGATGGAGAAGGAGACAGATGTGACTGTTGAAGCAACATCATCAAATTGAGAGTACTAATCCTTGGTAAGCCCAAGGATAGCAGACATATCTTCAGACTGTGGAAGAGTACCATGCTCAGTAGAGATGTCACTAGTCCCAGATTCAGGATGGTTGGTGAACTCAACATGTGCAACAGTCTTTCTAATGTTAGGAGTTTTAGTGAACTTGAAACTTGGGGGATAACCATGGAGTTTGTAACATTTTTCTATAGTATGCCTAGGTTTCTTATAGTATTTGCAGGTGACATTTGGTTTAGATGATTCAAAATTCACTTTAGAAGGAAAACTTTGCCTGGAGACCCCAACATTAAAGAATGCAGAAGTAGAAGGAAACTGAGTTGCAGCAGACACATTCCTCTGCTTCTCATCAGACAATAGAATGCTATACATAGCGCCAACTGAAGGAAGTGGTTTCATCATGAGAATATTACTTCTGGTTTGGACATATGTATTATTCAAACCCATTAAAAACTGATAAGCCCTATGTTCCTCATCTTCTGCAGACTTAGCCCTACAAGAACACACCCTAGTTCGACCAGCAGATATGGAAGCTATTTCATCCCATAACTGTTTGATTTTGTTGAAATATGAGGTTATGTTAAGAGACCCCTGGAAAATATGTGCTAACTCTTTCTTAAGTTCAAAAACTCTAACACCATCAGCCTTACCATAGCTCTCTTTTAACTCGTTCCAAATTTCCCTAGCAAACTTTGAATACTCCACACTGCGAGATATTTCTTTAGACAAGGAGTTTACTAACTAGGAAATGACAAGGTCATTACACCTCTGCCATTGTCTGGCAAGAGGTGAAGTAGGTGAAGGCTTCTGGGAGTTTTCATTTATAAAATCTAGTTTGTTTCTAATTGAAAGCGTAACAAGAATATTATGCCTCCAACTACCATATCTTGTTCCATCAAACGGAGTGGCGACCAACGAGGTCCACAAATCATTTGATGGATGCACATAGAGAGGATGATATAGATGAGTATAATCATCCTCATGGAAGGAGTGCTCAAATCTCCAGTATATTATGCTGAAATTTTTCGCGTGTTGGAGTTCCAGCATAATATGCTGGAAGTTCATACACAGGTGCACCAATCTCCAGTATATTATGTTGGAACTTTTCGTATTGCAGCAAAACAATGGTTATTTTTCAATGATTTTAGAAACGCTGGCTATTTTTCAATTATCAGTCCGAAAACTGGCTAGCCCGTGCTATTTTTACGTGTTTATTTGAAGAAAAGAAAAATATTGTTTTTTGTTGTAGTGGACTAGTGGTATCTCTTTCACGGTCAAAACCTAAAGTTACTGCCATATATAGATATAGAATTTGAAGTTCGCCAAACTTAAATTACCTACGCAGGAATTTGTTTATCTTAATCTACAGTATAACCTTGTATCCCGATGTAGTAATGTCATAGAATACTAGAGTTTACAACTAAACTTTTTATTGAATATCAATATGGAAATGCTGAATTGCCGAGGAATGTTAAGTTTGATGAATTTCTAGTCTTTATTAACAGCAATAGGAGACTGACTTATTTCTCTAATTAACTTTTAAATATTCAGAAAATAGTTTAACTTTTTTTTACAAATTTCAAGCTTTTCTCTTTTAAAACCATGAATAACTGTTTTATAAATGTATAATCAAATATAATATTGGGAAATTTTCGTTCTTATACCATATAGGAAACTATATTACCAAATATGCTCATAGTTTGCATATTACTCTTCATGCTAATAGTATTTCTACATAATATATACAATGCATTAAATAAGGAATCATTATAGTTGTAGGATTCCTTATTTAGGTGAGCTAAAAAAGGGGAATTAAATATTTTTCAGATTTTCCAACACAAATCACGCATAGTAATCACTATCGTCTACTTCGTTATAAACTTCTAGTACTCTGTTTTTTGCGCTAAACTCTGTTTCAACATTTTATCTGATTTCACAAATAAAAATCGACAAAATCTTCTACAATTCTTCTGCAACAAAAGCAATTATGACGAAAATACCAATTATGCTACAATCGAATGAGAATTGGGATAGCTATGGGAGATTTAGAGAATTCGAGGTCGATGGCATTGTAGTCGATGACGATGCGACTTATAGTCTATTGATTTCTACAATAGCACAACAATTAATGATTGATACTTCCGAAAAAATTATAGAAATCAAATACATTGTCAACGAACATTGTCCTCCAATGGAAATTAGGAACGATATGGGTGTTCGTGTATACATGGAGACGAAAAAGAAAACAAAAACTTAGGATCATATCCGCTATGTATAACTGTTCGCGATTTCAATATGGAATTGAGTATCACCAATGAGAACACAGCTGCAGGTGTACAATGTTATTTTTTCTATGAAATTCTGGTAAATTGTAAATGAACTACAATTTATCTACAAATAAACTACACACACACACACACACACACACATACATATATATATATATATATATATATATATATATATATATATATATATATATATATATATATATATATATATCAGTATGGATTTCTGTAATATCTACAAAATTTCTACATTAAAACTACAAAAAATTTGAAAACTTAATATGAAATACTGAATTCAACCTTTCTACAAATTATCTACAAATTTTCTACAAACTGGTGATAACAATATTTATATTTATTTTCATGCAGGTTCATCTGGAATACTAACGTTACTTGATATGCCAACATCTCCCGTTATAGAGGAATATGAAAATATAATAATAACAGATAGTACACCAAGTTCTATTGAAGTAGGACAAGTATAGCAAGACAAGGAAACAATTGCAACTGCAATGAAGCACTATTCTGTCATGCACAAGTTCCAATTCAGGGTTAAAAGATCTAGTGCTAGAAGGTATGAACATATGAATAGTCAAATTTTTTTTTTTTTAAATTTTGTAGTTTATTTGTAATTTTTTACTTCTTCAGTTTTCCTTGTGATAATGTTTAGCAGAATTGTAGTTAAATTGTAGTTATATTGTATTTATTATTGTATAATGTGATTGTTTAAGCTAAAACGAGTTTTTTTAAATCTAAATTTTAACCCATTGTTTAAAATATATTTATTTTGTAGCTACTGGCTGATATGTGTTGGTGAAAACTGTACATGGCACTTTAAGGCAACTACCATAAATGATTCTGCAATATTCAAGGTCAGAAATTTCGACAAACAGCACACATGCTCTTTAATGGACAATACATTCATACAACGCAAACCTACTGCCATGGTAGTTGGTAGCATGGTTATTCCAAAATATTCTGATCCTAAGACAATTTACACCCCAAAAGACATTCAATTTGACATGTTGTCTGAACACGGCGTGAATCTAACCTACATGCAAGCCTGAAGAGCAAAGGAAAAGGCTTTACAGTTTTTGAGAGGCCATCCTGCTGACTCCTACAATAAATTGCCTAGTTATTTGTATATTCTAGAGAAGACTTATCCGGGGTCTGTAGTTAAATTGAAGAAGACAGACGATGACTGTTTCTTATATGTATTTATTGATATTTGTATGTCAATAAGTGGTTGGGAATATTGTAGGACAATTGTAGTAGTTGATGGGATCTTTTTAAAGTCAGCGTACATGGGAATAATGCTAACAACCAGTACAATAGATGCAGCGGGTACTGAAGTTTTTTTAGTAGAAATATTGTAGCTTGTATGTTTTTTTTTAGTACTTGCAGATTAATTGTAATTATATTGTAGAATAATTGTAGTTTGTATATATATGTCTTCTTCTGCATTTTTACTGTAGCCAATTAATTGCTTATTGCCATATAATATAGGTACCATATTACCATTGGTATATGCTGTTGTTGATTCAGAGAATGACGCATCATAGAAATGGTTTTTTGAGCAATTCAAGATCGTGTATGGTGAAAGAGCAAACATGTGTGTTGTTTTGGATGGGAATGAGAGTATCTTGAAGGCAGCATCTATTGTTTATCCCGACATGCCACATTATTCATGCATGTGGCATATTTGTACAAATATACGGGCAAAGTTCAAGAAGGGACATCTTAAGCTAAGTGAATTATACTTTGCCACAGCGCGGTCATACACACTTGATGAATTTAATGAAAGGATGTCAAAGATTGAGGAGATTGACCCCGTGTTAAAGTATAATTATACTATATTGGATATCATAGATGGTCTCGAGTACATGCAACGGTGAACAGAACTTGGACTATGACATCAAACATTGCAGAGTCATTGAATGATGTAACAAAATATGCAAGAGAGCTGCCGATAGTAGAACTATTAGAGTATATGAAGACCCTTCTTGAACGTTGGACGAAAGAAAAATTATTGAAAGCAAATGGTACATTCACATACCTTGGATACAAATTCAACAAAGAGTTGGATGACAACGGAACATTGTCGCACAAGCTTAGAGTAAGATCTGATTATTTATTGAATCAAATTCATAAACAACACAATGTAGTTTTTTTGTATATATTTTGTAGATATTTTGTATATAGCTTGATTTTAACCATATATGAATTATTTTTTTGTTTGTAATGTACTCGTAGGTGAAGGCTTCAACAAACTACATCCATACAGTAATAGATGGTGTGAGGCGCTATATTGTTTGTCTTGAAAACAAGAAATGTAGTTGTGGGCAATTCCAGCTTGATGAACTACCTTGTCCACATGCTTTGGCTGCTTTAAGACAAAGGGATGAGTCCTTTGAAGAATATTGTTCTCCTTATTACACAAGGGCGAACCTCTTGCGTAAGTATGAAATACCAGTAAATCCGCTTCCTGATGAAAACTAATGGAATGTGCCACAACATATGACTGAAGAAATAGTAAATCCATCTAAAGGAGGGAAAAGCCAGCTAAGAAGACCTCAGAAAGAAAGAATCAAAACATATGATGAAATAAATTCAAAGAAGTACAAGGTTTCATGCGGCAACTGCGGAGGAGAACGGCATAACAAAAGATCTTGCAAGAATGCACCCAAATGAAATAAAATTCTATGTAGTTAACAAAATATTTGATGAAAATTTGTTGGTTAGTTCTGGATAACAAATGTTGATGTGTAATCGTTGTTTTTTTAAAGATCGTAATGTAGTTAGTTAGGATGTTTCTATAATGAGATAATACCTTCATATATTAATTTGTTTATGATATGTTATATATATATATATATATATATATATATATATATATATATATATATATATATAATTTATAACTTTTTTACTATATATGGAATCCTTTACATAGTTGCTAATGTGTTTTTGCAGTTTATCTACAATAAAACTACTAAAAAAATACATTATCGGGAATTTACAGAGTATATACATTATAAATCTAT
Organism: Nicotiana sylvestris; assembly: GCF_000393655.2. Taxonomy (NCBI): domain Eukaryota; kingdom Viridiplantae; phylum Streptophyta; class Magnoliopsida; order Solanales; family Solanaceae; genus Nicotiana; species Nicotiana sylvestris. The sequence continues at coordinate 173,836,544 of NC_091065.1, forward strand.
AGGAAAATTGTTAAAAACCAAGCCATATTGTAGATGAAGTATTGTTTACATTCAACAAAATAAATATAAAAGAAACAAAACACACTGTTATAATAATCTACAAAATATCTACAAATACTACTACAAAAAAATTACAAATCTCTGTAGCTGACATAATATATAGATTAAAATTCTGGTAGAAAGAAGCTTTATGGTGAAAATAATGTAGATCAGAATAACTGTATACAATTTCAGTTGGAAAGATTTAAATGCTAAAAATAATGAAGATCAAGTACTGTAAAGTTCAACAAGTGAATGTAAACCCAATAGAATGTTTCCATTTGAACTCAATACTGGTTAAGGAAAAAAAAACAAAGGCTACTATAATTGTAGCACAAGTCTGCTACAATTAAAACATACTAAAATGTTCAAAAAATTGTCTACCATCTTTCTTATAAACTAGCATCAACTACACAATTGTACTACACATGTTCCATTCAAAAGATTACAACTACTTCTTCTTCCTCTGGACTCGTGTTTTCTCATTCAAAGTTGGTGCACCTTTCCTCCTTGCCAATTTGCCTGTCACCTCACTATCACTAATTGCCCCAAGCTCCTGCTTCTTTCTAGCATAGTCCCAAAGTAGCGCTCCATAGCGTCTACGGTGTTGGTCAATATCAGAAAGGTCTTCTAGGAAATTGATAATTCTCCAATACTAACATACTCTGCAAAGGCAGCAACAAATACACCACAATCTCTGCAAAAAGATAACAAAATGTCAATATTTACCAAACCATCAGAAAAAAAATGGTTAAATGTATAGAAAGAAAGAAGATTTTTGTTACAGTGATCCTTCTTTTTGCTGTGGTATCTCTCCGACTATCCACTGAATGTTAAGAGGGTCGGTAATAGCTTTCTCAATGTATGCTTTTGTATTCTTGAAGTTGATGTCTTTCCGCTTACCATAAAATCCGGTGCATGACAAATACAAAGGGATAATAATAGAAAACTTGTCGACACAAGATTCAACAATAGGGTGATTGTGTGAAGAGACCATGGAATCATACGCATAAAGACACCTTTCTGCAATGTGAAAAACAACCAACACCCAGTGGAATTTTTCTACAATGTTGACGAGCATGATAGCATAATCAACTTCATCCCATGCAACATTTGCGAGTAGACTGTACCCCAATATATATTCTGCTATAACATCCTGGGGTTTGACTACAGAAAACTTCTTTTCTTGAGGAGAATTTTTGGACTTTTCATAAATCTGATCAATCCTAGTCTTGAAAACACAATCTGTTGTAGTAAATCTGGTGTTGTTCTGGGGGCCATACTTGCCTCTTTTTCTCAAGTAATACATTATAACATTAATGTGCTGCAACAAAAATAGATTGCATTTATACTACATGTTATCTCAAAAAATTCTAAACAAAACTACAAACTATCTACAATATATCTACAATCAGAATGCAAAGCATCTATTCATTCAGAAAATACAAAGTATCTACAATTTATTTACAAAAAAACTACAAATTAAATACATTGAATATTACCGAGTCGTTAATGACTTGTCCTAGGTGTGCAAGGGAAAAGAACCACTCCTTCTTGTCAACCTTTTCAACTCCAAGATCCAACCATGGCTTAATTTGGTTGTCCTTTATAGAATACAGAGCCTTCCTCCTATATAAACCAATAGAAATTAAAATAAAATTGTTGAATGAAGTGGATGTGTAAAAGATGAATACAGGAATATAAGACAAATAATCTCACATTATTTCAGTGCTTAAAACCATAGATACATATGCAATTTATATACAATATTTCTACAAATCAAAAATACCACAGAGTTGTAGATGTTTACCAACTAAAACAGGCGAAATAAGTACTGAAGAAATTAAAAAATTCTTACTTTCACCAGTGAGTGTCTACGAACATTTTGAGGAGTTTTAACACCAGGTTTTTTTTTTTGAATTTTTCTTCTTTTTAGGAGTTTTTGTACTGGGAGTCACCTTAGCTTTCTTTTTAGGTTTACTGATAGGCACATCTTCTACAAAATCATCATCTATAACTATCCCTTTTTGTTTCCTATCCGCTTGTTTAATTGGCCTCGAAGATTCTCCAACATCGAAATCATGTTTTTGTTTAGTTTTAGCTTCAGCCCTGACTTGACGAGGAGAAACACTATGCTTCATATCTACAATTGCATGTGCAGATTTTCCTTGCTTTGGGGGTGAATGTAGTGATAATACACCCAAATCGAAAGAAAGTACATCAGATTCTACATCTTTTTTAGGGTTGTGTTTTGAAGCTTTGTTCTTCTTCATTGAGAAATTTTGAAGCTCAAGGGGCATTAAAAGTGTGTATGAACGAAATTGAAGATTTGACTTCAATTTTGACTGGGTTTGTATAAGAAGCTTCAGCAGTGGGTTTGAAGCTTTGTTTTTCTGGTTTTAGCAGAGGTAAAAATGGCTAGAATCGTGTGTGTGTGTGTGTGTGTCGTGATACGTGGGTGGGGTCGTGGGTTTAGGAGAGAGAAACGTGGGGGGAGGGGAATGGATGAATATACGGTACCTTTAATTTAGGAGTGATATAAGGTACAATTAATGTACAGTTAAAATACCTTATGATATAGAATTGGTAATTAGATATACTAAATGTAATTAATTAAATCAAACCTTAAACATTGAGGGTAATATAGTTTCCTTTATGGCATAGGATTGTAAAAATTCCTATAATATTTCAGTTAGTATATTTTGGAAGGCCGTAACAGTGTACTATTAGTGAATAACCACTCTTGATCCTTGGTGCCGTGAATAAAAATGAGAAAAATAGGAAAATATTTTGTTAAGACTCAAGAAAAAAAATAAAAAAAGAGTTTAACTTTTATATACTGACATGTGAAATATTTTTATCCGATCAGGTCATACAAAAAATATGTAAATATCCGTAATAAATGAGAATCTACATAGAAAATAAAATAATCTGCTGCAACAGATTAAAATACACAAATAATGTACAGTCAAACCTCTCTATAATAGCCTCGTTTGTTCCATATTTTTGAATGTTATAGCGAATTGTCGTTATAAAAAACATATATTATAGCAGAAAATGAAATTTGATTCCGTAAAAAACTTGGCTTTTATAGTAAAATGTTGTTATATAAGGATAGGTCTGACTGTAATTATGGTCAGTCATAAGAATTGCTGAGGAGTTGCCGAGCTCGGACTGTGACCTGCAAACGTGCAAGGGATTGCATACAATGGAGAGCTATACGTAATTGCCTTCTTACACATACTCCACGTACCACTGCTTGAAGCTTCACTAGGCTTTTCAGTGCCTTAAACATCCGTCTTGCCTTCATTAAAATGTATATAAGCATAATCATCAATATATACATTGCAAGTGTCAAAGGTAAAAGTTAAAATGGTTAATTTTTATCTATAGTATCTTCATGAATTGAGTTTATATTTCACTTTGATTTTCTTAGTATTTTACTCTGTTTGTTGTCACTGCTTTTTTTCATTTTTTTCTTTAAACCGATAGTCTATCGAAAATAACATTTCTACTATCCCAGTGTACGAGGAAAGGTCTGCGTATACATAAACAACACTTGTGGGATTCACAGAATTTGTTATTGTTGTTGTTGTAGTTGTTATTGTAAAGTATAAAATTAATTTTTGTAACATTTGAATAGCTTAATTATGTCTATATATTACATAAAAATTTTAAGATGTTGATGCTAAACTTGGTCCCGAAAACATAAGTAATCTGTCGCTTTAGCAATCATCTTACAAAATAACCGAGTGGTAAGGTAGCTGCTTAATAAAAAAAAATTAAATCAAATATTCGGCCCACTAAAAATAAAAAATAAAATCTATGGTGTACCACACGGTGAAAGACACTGTATATTAGGTTGGTTAGAAAAATGGATTTTTCTTTTTTCTTTTTTCTTTTTAAGTGGTGTCACATGGATATTATATGAAGAGTTATGAATTGATGACATTAATAACACAATCTGTATACTTCTAGAAAAAAAAAAAAACCAATTTGTATACATTTGACAGCCTTCTTGCATTTTTTATGACATTTATTCTCTCCCTCCCAATTTATGTGAATGTGTTTTACTATGCACGAATTTTAAGAAATTAGGAAATTTTTTTGAAACTTATGGTATGAAACAATCCATAGAAATTTGTGTGGCTAGAAATCATTTCGTTAAAGGTAAAACAAAAAATTTAAAGTTAAATCGTTACTAAATATAAAAAGATGTCATTCTTTTTTAGACTAACTAAAAAGGAAAGAATGTCACATAAAATGAGACGGATAGAGTAGTATTTTCGACGTTTTTTATTTATGATATATAGTCGAGTTATTTCTCGGTGCCAAAAGTCAATTTTATGATTTTAATGCAATAAACTGAAAATTGAATTATCCAAAATGGAATTAAGAAGACAAACTATAAATAGCAAGGAGGGCCAAGGCTAAGTAAAACTTACAAGGTAACCCCTAAAATAAGACTGGATAGCAATGGCCGCCATCTCCTCTTTAGACAGAAAATGGAGGCCGCTATTATCTGCAGCAGATTGAGCATTTGCACTGCTAACCCTATTAGTAATGGTGTTGTTATGAACAATAATGATAGTAGTTTTTTGAGGAGGAGATGGCTGGTAAAGCTTCTTTCGGACTGTGCCAAGAAATTTTTTCCTTGACATCCTCATGTTTTATGATATTGCTACTTCTGTTTGTGTTTGTTTGTGGCTGAGCTTCTTTAATTAGCAGATTTTTAGTGCCCATTTTGGAAATAATAAAGGGAGTGTGGCTAACATGATTGTTAAGACTTGAGAATTGGACAATGGGTTTGAGTGAACGTGGAGGGATGAATTTTATTTAGTAATTGAAGTGCAAAGTTTTAAGTATTCAAGGAGCCAATCTATGTGACCTCTAGGGAAAAACAAAATACCTTTCTACTCGGACCTATGCTTTGAGAAGAGGGGTCATCGGCAGAGGCGAAGCTAGAATTTGAAAATTTTATGGGTTCAGGAGTTTAATTTGCTTAAGTTGTTAGGTTTTAAATTAATAAATTATACATATTCGATGAATTTTTTAAGACAAATACATGGTTGGGATAAAAGTTACTAGGTTCGACCGAACCTGTAGGTCATGTTGTAGCTCCGCCCCTGATCACTGGATCCCGTCAACTTCGGCAAAAATTCTGAATATCTAAGTGTATATACGTTAAATTGGTCATATATTTTGTTAGGAAACCTTAAGATCAAAAGTCATATGGGGCACTGGTTGAACAGTTTGCTCATGTGCCCCCACCTACACCTTTAAATCCTGGGTCTGCCTCTACTTCTACTATATATGAGAATCTTACTTTTAACCATTTGTTATACAATTAGGTCATTCATATGCTTGATGTTATCAAATTGTCCCGTATTTGCTATTGACCCTAATGGAGGTCCAACGTATAAGAGAGAATAATTTTAAACCAGAGAGAGAGTAGATGGGTAAATTTTAAACAATTTTGTATAAGTATTTTGCCAGCTCCACTAAATTCAAGGCAAATACAAAACAATTTGCTAAAAGCAAATATATGAATGACTTCAAGATATAACTATTCAAATTAAGACATTTCATATAAAAAAAGGAACAATGGGTTGTTGATGTTAGGATATGGCCGGCATGTCGGCATGACATTTCAGAACAATGGAACACCTACTCGTACAACGTTTGAGCCAAAAAGAAACAGAATATATACGACTAACTTTATTGGTCCTACTCAACGCTAAAAATTACATAATGCATTTTCTCTTTCTTTCCTTCCGGACAATAAATTATCATATTCTGCAAATATATCTCGTTAAAAAAATATATTCTGCACCTATTACGTGTAAATTATCCGATCCTATAATTTCAAGTGTTGTAAACCATATTGTTTTATGCTTATATCTGTATTGGTCGAAATCTAACCGCTACGGTCGATTCAACCGACATCCCGTCCAAGCGACGAGGCAACGAAAGACGATATGGTTTATTCCAAATCCCGTACTCACAATACCCGCCAAGTCAAAAAACAACTTCAGGGAACAACAAAGGCGGACGTAGTATAAAAGAGTATCTAATCAAGCACATAGAGAAGATTCAATAACTATATATATGGAGAAAAACCTTCTAAAAAGGCGGGCGACTTCTCTCTCTCTTTCCTCTCCTCTATAACCTACATAGTAGAAGGAAGAACAAAGCAATCTCCAAGAGAATATGTAAAATGGTTTCCTCCATTGATGAATGGAGGACAAAATGAAAAGTATCAATAAGATTGATTATCTCTATCTCATCTCATGCATTATTTTTTAATTAGTTTATAGATTTGGAGTTCACTTCGTTTACCTAAGATTTACCCCTTCATTGTTTCTATTGATTTAATCGAAAAAGTTTCAATACCTTTTTTGTCAAACAATATCCACTTTAATTGGTTAACATATTGGAGCTTATGTCATCGTCTTAGAGTTACTTTTGCGAAAATATCATCTATCTATACTATATTAAAAGCACGAAGGCCTTAACGAAATGTCGTTCGCCTTTTTTACCCTTTAAAAATAGAGTTTGCACTAGAAAAAATAGTCATTTAATTAATTTTCTAATATGTAGGAATAATTATTTAATTAGTTTCCTAATATTTAAGAATAGTCATTTAATTATTTTCCTAATATTTAGGACTTTGATTTTTCAATATTATCATTTAATTATTTTCCAAAAATATAGTACTTTAAAATCAACTAAATTTAGTATTTATTAATTTTTTTCTTTATTTGAACTAGAATTATTTTCTTTAAATAAAATTTGAACCCCTTCCTTCTATGTATGAACGTAGAACATCATTGTCGTTTTAAATTTATTTTAAGAAGTTAATTATTATTTAAATTAAGGGTTTACCAAATAACAATGATTTTTTTGCTAAGACTCTTTATGATGTATATAGTTGAAGAGAAGTTAACGTAAATATAAATATAATAAAGTAACTTAAAAATGTAAATGTTAGTTATATATATTTTGAGGTGCATTATGACATTTGTAATTCACTCTAAAGTTATTAGACCATCAAGCAAGGGTTAATAAACATTTATAAATTATAGAAAAATATTACTGAATATTTAGCTTATGAACACGATTTACAGTAGTTAAAAGCAGTTTAGTTATAATTTGTAGTTTTTATTTTTCAAAGCAATTTCCTTTTTCTTTTGTTTAAGTTAGTTGTGAATGTTATAAGTTGAAGCAAGATGTACAGTGGCGGAGCCACATATATCAAAGGGGTGTCAACCGACACTCCTTTGCCGGCAAATTATACTGTATAGTTCGGTAATTTTTTTAAAATTTGTATATATATATATATATATATATATATATATATATATATATATATATATATATATATATATATATATATATATATTATAATGACACCCCTTGACTTTTTGGTGAGTTTTTTTTAATATTTTGACTCCCCTTAATGAAAATCCTGGCTCCGCTACTGATGATGTATGGTGCAAAAAGTTTCTGTCTCTCTTATAATTTAAATTTTGCTAATCACTATAATTGTATTGCGTACGAAAATAATGTATTATCTTTTAAAAGTTATATCCCATTAAATGAATTTTGAAAGACTGTAAATAAACTACATATAAAAAAATCTGTAAATAAACTCTTATATGATATTAATATGTAAAATTGTAAAAAAAACACCTGCGTTTGATATTATAAAAAAAAGGTACACTGAAATACTAGACAAATTGAAGAATGATGGGCTACGTTCAACTCATGCAAACTAATTATTATATATTGTGGCGTTAAAGCAATTTTAATCTTCTCAATCCTTATTTTTAGTCCAAGTTATTCTTTTAAATTTATATATTTGATTTTAACATGTAAATTTATAAATAAATTTTGTTTGAAATTATCAAGAAGAATATGTAAAATAAACTATATTTCGATATGGGACAAACTTGAAGAAAAATGGTGTGTACTATTTATCTCATGTGAACTAATTATAATATACTGTATAAATAAATTACATTTAGATACTGACCAAACTTGAAGAATGATGGTATGTATTGTTCAACTCATCTGAACTAATAACTGTGTATTGTGCATTGATGCATAGGGTAATAAATTTTTCTAATCTTTTTTAATCTTTATTATGAGTTCAAGTTTATATTAATAATTCTTTTTAAATCTATATTCTATATACTTTTACTGATGTTACACCCCTAAAATTGATCCGATCGTGATGGCGTCTATCGTGAACCTAGGCCAGCCGACATAATTCCCAAGTCAAACTATTACTCTATAAAAATCATTTTAAAACTATTAATTAACAAGAAATATCATAATATAAGTCTAAATAACCAATGTGGAATAAATACACAAGTCCGACATCGAGGTGTCATAAGTCACGAGCAACTACAACCATGTCTCAATACAATAAAGTCTAAACAAGACTGGAAGACCATACTAAATAAATCTAGGGAAGATATGAGGGAGAAGAACAGGGTTGCGAACGCCATGCAGCTACCTTGCTCCAAAATCCTGCTGAATGGACGATCAATGGTCACTATCGCGACCCGCAACTCCTGGATCTGCACAGAAGGTGCAGGGAGTAATGTGAGTACGCCAACTTAGTAAGTAATAAGAGTAAATGAAAGTTGAGCAGTAAGAAAACAGATAATTCCGTGTCATAACACCACAACTAATACAATACATTTTCCAAAACAGTACAGAAATTATTTACCTCGTAAAACAAACTCAGTTTCAGTAAAGTCGTTTCTTTTAAAACATCTTTCAATAGTTTTCAAATGAGTGATGAAAACAGTGAGTAAAAATGATAGAAACGTAAACAGTCCCTCGGGCAAAACATGTACCATAAACCGCCCCCGGAAAAAATATCAACAGAACCAGCCCCTCGGGGTACCTCACAATCACTCGTAATCAGCCCTTCGGGCAACAATATGAATCAACAACATCCCCTCAGGCTACATCACATCACTCACACTAGGTACCTGCGTTCACTGGGGGTGTTCAGACTCCGAAGGGGCTCCTACAGCCCAAGCGCTATAACAAGCCATCTCGTGGCATAATAAATCAGGCCCTCGACCTCTCATATATCACAATCAGTATAACATACTGCGGCGCGTAGCCCCGATCCCATAATATCCTCACAACATAGGCCCCCGGCCTCACTCAGTCAGAAATCTCTCAAGCCACTCGGGCTAACAGTAAAACAGGGTGCTCAGCCCAAAATATCGTTTATAGAATTCAAACAGAGTAAACAACACCGAGCTATGAAATCAGTAAAACATAACATGACTAAGTGTAGATATTAAATCAAAATAGTGAGGAAAACAGTAGTAAAAAGCCCCTAAGGGTCCAAACAGTTGGCACGAGGCCCAAATATGACATTCAGCCCAAAATATAGTAATACTTTCCAAAACACAATAGTAGCAAATAGTTTTCAATCAAATACGCGACTTAATAGTCGTACGGGACGGACCAAGTCACAATCCCCAACGGTGCACGAACCCACGCTCGTCATTTAGCATGTACGCCACCTCAAAGTAGTGAAACGATGTGAAATTCGGGATTTTATACCCTCAGGACAACATTTACAATTATTACTTACCTCAAACCGGTCCAAACTCTAGCCCTCGATGCCCTTGCCTCTCGAATCGGCCTCCAAGTGCTCCAAATCTAACTAAAATCAGTATATTATCATCAATATACGCTAAAGGAGCGAAGCCCAAGCGAAAATAATCAAATTAACCCAAAAAATCCGAAATTTGCTCCAACCCGGCCCCGGGCCCACGTCTCGAAATCCGATAAAAATCACAAAACTGAAAAATCCATTAGCTTATGAGTCTACCCATATCAAATTCACCAAAATCCGACATCAAATGGTCATACAAATCCCCAAAATCAACTCTCCAAATCTTCATCCATTTTTCCCAATTTTCACCACAAATTCCTAAATTAAATGATAAAAATCAAGATATAATCATGGGATTTAGTGAAAAACACTTACACCAAATCAATCCTCTAAAAATCCCCTCCAAAATCGCCTTCTCCCGAGCTCTCTAATGAATTTTGAGATTATGGACCTAAACTCTCGATTTTGAACTTAAACATTCTGCCCAAGTGCGCTTCTTCACGAATCTCGCGTTCACAAAGCACAAAAATTCACTGCTCAAATTTCCTCTTTCGCGAACGCGAGTACCCTCTCGCGAACGCGTAGCTTCACCTGCCAGACCCTTCGCGAACGCGTTGTCCTCTACGCGAACGCGTAGGAGAAATCCTTAGGGTCCAGTTGTTCCATCTTTCCTCTCCGCGAACGCATTCAACTCCTCGCGTTCGCGATCCTTCCACTGGTCAGACCTTCGCGAACACGAGCTCCCCTTCACGAACGCGAAGAACAAATCTCTGCAACAAAAATGCCAGAAAATATGCTATTTTTCCAAAGTCCAAAATGATCCGTTAACAACCCGAAACTCACCCGAGGCCCTCGAGACCTTAACCAAACATGCCAACACATCCCATAACATCATTCAAACTTTTTCCAACCTTCAAAACACTCAAAACAACATCAAATCACCATTGGATTCAAGTCTAAGGATTTCCAAACTTCCAAATTCCGCAAACGATGCAAAAATCTATCAAACCTCATCTGAATTACCTGAAAATGTTGCACACACGTCACAAATGACACAACAGACCTACTCCAACTTCCGAAATTCCAATCCGACCCCGTTATTAAAATTTTCACTACCAACCGAAAAACGCTAAAACTCCAATTTCGCCAATTCAAGCCTAAATCTACCACGGACCTCCAAAATACATTCCGATCACGCTCCTAAGTCCCAAATAACCTCACGAAGCTATCCGAATCATAAAAGTCAAGTTCCGAGATCATTTACTCACAAGTCAACTTCCGGTTGACTTTTCCAACTAAAGCTTCCCAAAAGAGACTAAATGTTTCATTTCTCTACAAAACCACTCCGAACCCAAACCAACTAACGCGATACGATGAAATATAGCTGAACAACACATAAAGAAGCAGAAATGAGAGAAATGGAGTGATAACTCATGAAACGACCGGCCGGGTCGTTACAACTGACAGATGTAAAATTCACGTGCGTTATTCAAATGTCAATGCAAGGATTCAAGGTGTGTGGACCTGCACTCGGGAAACAGTCAACGCTGCAATATTTCTACTTTACCTGATTTTAGATTAACAGTTTAATTAAGCTTACACAGATGGTATCCTAGAAAAAAGTTTTTAGTCTTGGTTAATTTTCATTACGTCTAAAATAACAAATACTAATCAATACTACTTTCCGTTAAATTCTCCCAACAAACTTTGTCCGGGCAAGATCGATATATTTTGGATATTTATTAGATATTATTTAGTTAGGGTGTCATAATTAATTACCTCATAAACATATACATTTTCCAATAGATGGGTTGCACTGAACATATTGTCAGTGGCCAATCTTTTTGGGCATAGCCTAAGTTAGTCATCCAAAAGTTTGAACCAATGTGGACTGCATATATAACCCAAATTGGCACATAAAGAAACATAGTGCCCGTTTGAATTGCCTATACACACACATACACAAAAACATAACATATTTACTAGCTATTATTTTGGGCGCAACTATATTGAGTAAAATTTTCAAAATAGAATTTTCGAGTTTGGGTCTATTTGAAATGCTTTATGACAAAAAAAGAAAAAGCTTTTATTCCCCCCAAATTTTTACACCCTTATCTAGCATTAATGCAGCCATGTAAGCTTTGTGCATTAAAATAAAATAAAATAAAAGCTTTGTGCATATATAGGCCAAAGCCAACAAAATAAAACATATACAAGACACGAGACATTCATCCGCTAATAACGGTCGAAACCAAGAAACAAAAAGATACTAGCAATCCACCACCTTGTTTTCGCACTTCTTTCGGTTTACACAAATGGTTCAAACAAAGAAAAAACAAAGAAAAAAAAATTCAGCAGCAAAGGACCAAGGAAGAAGGTGGTGGGGGAGGAAAAGCTATCACTAGCAGCATTATCCTGTCTCTTTTCATCCCTCCCCTCTCACCCTTTTAGCCTTTTTTAATCTCTTTTATTACAATGAAAATGCTTCTTCAAATAACCAAATTCTTGTAATTAACCATTTTAATCTCCTTCCAAGAAAATGGCTGGCACAGAGCAACAAGCCTCATGCAATAATGAATTGGTCAACCCAATTATTAGCATGGGTTTGCAATATTCTGGCATTCTTGTGATCTCTCATGTTCTGCAGATTTTGCTCAAGCCCTTAGGCCAAGCTTCACCCATTGTTCAAATTCTCGTAAGTATGTCATCTTCACACAAACATTTATACGAATATGTTGTGTGCATGTATAGTTGCTGTAATGTATGTTAAATCTGATTGCCCAATTATGTAGGATCTCTGTTTTTATTCTATAGTTTGTTCAAGATTTGTCTATTACATGAATTAGGGATCTTGTAGTGCTAGCTATTTGTTTATTTTATTTCTTGGTTAATTTCTAAACTTCTAATCAATTTAGACTTAGATTAGAAACACAAGAAATTGGCCCCGACCTATGGGTAAAGTTACCTGGTGCTTGTGGTGGTTGGAGGTTGAAGGTACCCGTGGAATAGTCGAGGTAGGCACAAACTGGTCCGGATATCACCGTCATTAAAAAAAATGGAGGGAAAAAAGACTTCTTTATAGCTAAAAAGATCTTATGGTCCAATGTTGCATTTTTTACACAAGTATGCTGGACTATATGACCTGCTATTTATTAAAGAGTTAAAATTTCCTAGAGTGCACAGTGACAAGATATTTCCAAATTGATAACTTTGTTTTTGATTGGACATATGGGTGAGTTGTTTCTTGTTCTTACATCTTTTATGTGGTTCATTACACAGGCGGGGTTCTTGATGGGTCCCTCGGGTTTTTCACGGATCAAAGCAGTAGAGAAATTCTTCATTCAAAGTTACGCTTCGGGTTACTATGAATTCATGGCGTTGATTTTTAGAACTATAATCATGTTTCTGATTGGTCTTGAGACGGACTTCCCTTATCTAATGCGCAACATACGTCCGGCGAGCATTATTGCATGTGGCAGCAGTTTAGCATGTACTTTCTTTGCAGCTGCTGTCACTTTCTTAGTATTTCAAGAGACAGCTTCCCGTGGTTCTTCATTCATGATGTCCTTAATGATCATAATAACCTTAGCGAATGCAGCATCTCCAAACGTGGTTCGTGTGGCAGCTGACCTTAAGTTTTCAACTTCTGAGACTGGACGGTTGGCTATATCTTCTTCCTTGATAGCCGATGCATATGCTGTGTTTCTATTGTTTATACTTTCAGAATACAAGTCAACATCAATTGCAAAATGGATCTTTTTCTTTTTCCTCTATTTTATTATTGTCGGTATAGTTATTGTAATCAATATGTATCTCGCTAATTGGTTGAATAGGAGGAATAGGAACCAGAAGTACCTTAGAAATGCTGAAATATGTGTACTTCTGGCGATTCTCTATGTCGCTGCTATGGCACTCGAACATTTTGGATTCAGCAGCATCATAGCTTCTTTCCTCATTGGTTCAATGTTTCCTAGAGGAGGAAAAGCAGCTCGGACTTTGTTGATCAAACTCACATATCCAATTCACAATTTCATATTTCCAATCTACTTTGGCAACCATGGTTTCAGGGCAAATGTGACTAAGCTGAAAAATCTTCGTAACTTCATGGTATTCTGTATCCTTATTTTGTCGAGCATTGGAGGGAAGATTGTTGGAACATTGGCAGCTTGCTTCCACCTAAAAATTCCTTATCGAGAAGGGGTGCTTTTGGCATTTATGATGAACCTAAAAGGTCATGTTGATATGCTTGCGTTGACAATTGGCTTGACGGATGATGTAAGTTTTCCTTTCCAAGAACAGATTGAAGCATATATATTGTTTTATACCTTGTAAGAATAATAATGTTTCAATTTACTTGCTTACATTAGTTAACTGCTTTCTTTTGCCTGTTACTAACGTGAAACTAAGAGTGCTCAAATTTGCAGCTTGTTTTGAGCCAGAATTTCTACGACGTGATGATTGCAACAATTATTGTGAATACATTGGTATGGGGACCGATAGTAGCTTTCATGGTGAGAAGAGAAAGTGATATTATTGGTTACAGGCAAATATATTTTGAATCTCAAAATCCAGAAAGCGAACTACGAATACTTGCTTGTGTGCATAGTCCGCGACCCGTGGCAACTATGTTAGGACTTGTTGCAGCCTCCAGAGGGCCAAGAGATGTTCCAATAACCCCTTACTTAATGCATCTGGTTGAGCTCCCTGGTAAAAAAAAGACTAATTTGATGTACAATCAAAAAGAAGAAGATGAACTAAGCGATGAAGATGATTATGGTGGGAATGATGTTGTTGAGATAAATGACGCTGTGGATATGTTCACTAGTGAGACAGGGTTATTGGTTCATCAGATTAAAGCGGTATCTCCCTTTTCACGTATGCATGCAGATATTTGTAACAATGCTGAAGACATAAGAGCATCTATCGTCGTTCTTCCTTTCCACAAACACCAGAGAATCGATGGGAAGCTAGAAAACGGGAAACAAGGTATACGAACTACAAATCAGAAAGTTCTTCGTCATGTCCCATGTTCAGTTGCCATTCTTATTGACCGGGGACTGACAGCCGGGTCCTTAAATCCTTCGGGTTCTGACTCTCTGCAGCACATTGCTATCTTATTTTTTGGCGGACCTGATGATCGTGAGGCACTAGGCTTTAGTAAACGTCTTGGCATGGATCATCACGTAAATCTCACCATAATTAGGTTCCTTCCAGCATCTTCAAGAGGACAAATTGCAGGCGTCAATATTGCCCACAAGACGGATGATGTCTTGATGGCAATATCAAATGACGAAGTAGAGAAAGAAGCAGATAATGCAATTTTGACAGAGTTTCATAACAGGTAATAACATGCTACAACTTTATCGCCTTTTTACTCTGTAAAATGTTTAAATACGAATAAAGGAAGTAGTTGTGTTAAGTTGATTATTCTCATTCTGGTGTGATATTGACAGTAACTTTTAAATTATTAGGTATGTGGTGACCGGTCAAGTAGGGTACGTCGAGAAGGTTGTAGAAAGTGGTGCAGAGACGGCATCTGCCTTGAGAGACATGGCTGAAATGTATTCATTGTTCATAGTAGGAAAGGATGGGCGAGGGCATTCGGTTTTAACAACAGGAATGAGTGATTGGGAAGAATTTCCTGAGCTCGGTAAAGTAGGCGATTTTTTGGCTTCTCCAGAATTTGATATTAGTGGTTCAGTTCTTGTTGTTCAGCAGTATAGACCTTCAAAATATGACGATGACGATGATGATGACAAACAATAGAATTTCTTAGGTCTAAGTATTCTTTCATTTTGTATAATGTGTTCACCTTAATTCTCTACCTTGTTACACTGATGTTTTGCAAGGAAAAAGAAAAAAAAGGTTGCCTCATATTTTGCAGAATCATGTCACCGCAGTAAGTTTCAACCAAAAATAATAATAAAAAAAGACTTATGTATTCAATTTAAAACGCCATAAATAACATCATTCAAAATGCTATGAACAATATTTTGAAAGAAGGAATACAGCAATTCGGATGTCACCGTTACACAATTCTCTTTCAAACAGTGACAACGCGTCAATTTAATACTAAGATTGATCATATATCACTGTAACATTCATCGAATGAAGGTTGTTGTTCTATCCCTTTTAATCATAAACTAGGAAACAAATAACCTGGTTCTGATAACAATAAGGGAAAATACGAATATAATAAAGAACACACAGTTCTCCAAAATGTAACGTATTTATTTCACTACTCAAATAGTGCAACCACATGCTTCAAAACACGAATTACACTGCATAAGTTAACCGTCATCGTACCTATAAAGAAGATTGTTCCAAATGTCTCGTAGAAGATCGAGCTGTTCTTCTCTCCTTAGAATTTTTCCACTGAAGTTCTTCACACAAAAAGAAGAGTTTTTTTTGCAGAAAGAGGGAGAGGGCATTTTTTTTTTTTTTTTTAAATTTAAGAAAAAGAATGTCTACCTATATAATAAGGAGCTCTAACATTAGGACTTTTTCTGAAAAGACATAACTCTCCGAGTAGTTTTTCAACGGCCGTCTCTTTTTTCTCTCTACATAATTCCAGGTTGAACCACATCGGCGTACTGAATCCGAGTTCCTTCAAAATATTCAAGAGAGAGCTTCTTGATCTACTCATGCACCTATATATTCCTTCCAATCCATTTTCAAAGTTATCAAGATGACCCTCAAATGATTCCAACCTAGTTTCCAAGTTCATTTTCTCTTCTTGAACTTCACATGCTAATCTTCCTTTATTTACCAATCTTGAAACCAATGACCATTTAGATAACTTTGGCTTCAAAAGTGGAACAGACAAGAAAGACAAGAACATTTGAAAAATAGAAATGCGCATTGCATTAGCTTCCTTTAGTGTTTTAATCATATCTACTGTGTCCTGATCTGCATCTTTTGGTACAAATCCTCCCTCAGCTTCTTGATCCATTTGCTTTAAGACCAAAACTAATCTTTTAGCTTCCTTCTTAATCTTCTGGCCGAAGGCGGTGAATTTGGCTATGCTGGTTTCTGTTGTTGAATCTTTTTTCCTCCTTTTGAGTGACGATTGAAGGTCTCTTACATTTTCTTTATATTGTGAAACAAGTTCCCTTGTTGTTCCACAAAGATCAAGAAGCCTCACGGATTTATCCAATAAATTTTCAACCATTTTCCCAAGTCGATATTGGGAAAATGCTTGAAGTGTTTGAGGCAAGTTAAGTAACTCATTCATGCACTTATATAACTCCTCTACACCAAGTAAACCATTGTACATAATCTCTGCTGTTGACGCAGTTGATATTTCCAACTTTTGTAGATTATTGATCGCCTGTTTAACTCGTTCAGTTGTTTGATACGATGTTCCAGGCAAACATATCGATCTAACATGGTTAGATTGTGATCTTCCAGGCAAACTAATCGATCGAAAATGGTTAGATTTTGAAGAAGTAAGCATTGCTTTTGTTCTTTATTTTCTTGAAAGGAAACACTATTTTTTTTGATGGGGCAATAATAAAATGAGTAGTAATGTAACTTATAAGGAAAATGAAGTAAATATAATGGTGTTTGGAATAAGAATCTTATCAAGCATATGATAGTAACATGAGCATTTCTTGGAATTTGGTAAGCTGCTACATATTAGGCCTACAAAGTCACTAATAATTTCTATTTATTTAATCTATATTGTCATAATATTTTTGAATGCTAAGTACATGGTTTTCTGAGGTGGTCTTAGCTGTAGAAGCGGAACAGAAGGAGATTGCAGCTGGAGTAGCGGAACAGTCGGCAAGAATAATAATAAGGTAAGACATAATCTGTTTATAATGGAGATTCACGACTAAATTAAATATTACATTTTGTGCATGTTTGGATGGTTGGCCATGTGTAAGGGTAATAATCTAAGGTGATATTCTGTTTTAGAAGCCGAAGAAATGTTCCTCTTTATTACCTTTGTAATTGTGGTAGATTAACCAATTACTCCAGAAGGCAGTAAATATGATGCTTTTGATGCAGAAAAATTAACTTAAATAGCCACCTACCTAATCGTTTGAACAAAAAGCAACTATGATATGTATAATCTCACGTGAATGTAGCTGAAATGAAGATGTTGAGATAGATGTACGGACATACTAGGTTAGATAAGATTAGGAATGAAGTTATTCAAGAAAATGTGGGAGGGACCCTCGTGGAGGATAAAATGTGGGAGACGAGGCTCAAATGGTTCAGACGTGTGAAGAGTAAAAACACAGATGCCTAGTTAGGAGGTGTGAGAGTTTTGGAAAGAGGTAATTAGGCAGGTTTACAAGGACATGACCCTTGATAACAGGGTGTGGAGATCGAAAATTATGATGGACGGTTCGTAGGCAGCCGCACGTTTTCAGTTTTCTTTCTTAGATCGGTAGAAGTAGTGCTAGCATGATATCTCTTTATTCTTGGATTGCTGGTACTATCTACTATTTGATTGCATTCTTTCATTTTAGTTTCCTTAATACCTTGTTGTTACCACTTATTCTTTTCAACTTGTCTTTAGCCGAGGGTCGATTGGAAACAGCCTCTCCGCCCTCTCAAGATGGAGATAAGGCCTGCGTACACACTACCCTCCCTAAACCTCACTTGTAGGAACTCACTGGGTTTGTTGTTGCTGTTGCTATTGTGTATAATTGTGTATAATCTCATATATAATCAGTATATAATCAATGTATACTTGCTACGAAAAGTAAATAGTAATCCAGATTCACTATTTACTTTTCCTAATCAGTATACATAGGTTATGCCTTGATTATAACAATTATACATCTATTGACCTTGGATTATACATGTATTATATATCCACCAATTTATTTGGTTTATTCAGTTGGGTGATGGGCTATTTAAGTAACTCTTTAATGAAGAATGAAAAAGGATATCCAAAAGGAAAATGAGATGAATATGTAGGTTAGTACGTAATAGAAAGATTTGAGATCTAAACAAACAGAGAATCAGAATTATTTAAGTAAGTACTGAATTGACAGAGTGGTAATTAAGAAATATAATAAAGATAATTATCTAATTAGCTGTGCACGAGTGGCTTGATGAGCTGATGATTCCATCCAGGTCTGCTACCAAAAGAATCCTTTGCAGAAAAAAAAGATTAAATTAATTCTTAATACAGCTAGCTAACTGCAATATTGACTTCCATTTTATTTTAATTCCCACTACTGCAGCAGAATCAGGAGAGGTTTTTATTAAAATAAATAATGTACTTACTACTGATATGGTTCTATCATGTGAGATAACTTTTTTCCATCTCTATTTGCCTTTTCCGAGATTTTCTTTTGTTCTTGTTTCTCATGTTATTTTCCCCTTTGTTTAAATCACAAAATTTCTATAAGAATGGAAATGACAAAATTTCTATAAGAATGAAATCACAAAATTTCAACACTTTAATCGACTGCCTTATGTGAGCATGTGTGCGCGCTCCTTTAATGAACCAGCAATTGTAAGTATCCTGTCACACCCCAAAAAGGAAGCATGACGGGCATTAGTGCCGTCAACTTAGAGGCGGATTTAGAATTTTTAGAACATGCGTGCACTGCTAAAGAGCAAGAAAAAAAAGTACTAAGTGATCAATCCATGTTTCTCTCGATAAATAATTCAACATTCAACCTGGTGCCAGTGTCATAGTCTTGCCAAGAGTGTCCAAACTTTAAAAAAAATAATTTTTTCCCGATGAATAAGTTCACCAAGATTTTTACATCAAACTACGATACATCTAGCTAAACAATAAAAATACTTGTAACAAGGCTATAATTTTGTAAATCAAAACTAACATAAAAAAAGATGACAATAGAAATATTACTGCTAAGAGCAAGCATAAAACCAAAGGAAAGAGAGAGTCGAGAGATTTTGTAGCATGTAGAGAGATTTTTGTAGAACTTGACTTTTATATTATAAAATTTATTTAAGAAACAATATTTAATTTTAAAACTACTTTTAAGATTAGTTATTTGTTTTTACAATTTAAGTTTTAAGAGTTATTTATTAGAGAAGTTTTACATTGAAAAAGAGTCTAATAGACCACATAAGGTAGTCTCCATTTAGTTTTAACAAATAAAACGGGCAATTTAAATGTTTGGACAGTCATTTGAACTCGTGATCACCTCACTTTAAACACCCTAGACCACTAAGAATGCCTTAATCAATTATAAGGGAATTAAAAAATATAATCTATAACCATACAAAGTAATAATTGATTTATACACTCAGTATAATTTTTCGGCGAAGGGTATTCACTTGACCATCCTTGTCATAGTGTGGCTACGCACTGCGAGGTGCATCACGCAACCTTGTTGGAGCATGAATATCAACTGATAATATTAAATTAATTTTACGAAATATATACATAAAGTATTTAATTTTACGAAAAGATCATGGATTAACGTGCAACATAAAAACGTCCTAAATCTGCCCCTACCTCATCTCACACCAAGCAAACCACATAAACATGTCCACCTATTGATAGTCATTTCAAAGTGCGAAACATAACTTAAGCATTTAAAACACCATCTTAAAACGTTTGGTTTAAAAGTCTCATTATAACTCAAAACATACTTAAAACATTAGCCAAAATACATAAGTGCGGAATAAAAATTAAAATTTGACATCATCATCATAACATGATAATTAGAAGTATAATTGCACGTACACAACTAGCCTTCTCACAATATCACTAGAACCTCTAAGAACATACATGAGAATGATGCCTCATACGGAAATGATATATTAAATGAAAGGTTGGAAACATAGCTGGAGATGTGCGCTAGCCAGAATGAAATGGACATACGAGCAATCGATTACGAGAGCTCGACCGATCAGACTAGGAAGAAGAGAAAGAAAGGTCAATCTCCGAAAGGTAGACTAAAGACTATAACTAACAGAGAATGGAGGTGACGTTTAGATCGCGCCGTCAATTTTGTGTCGCTATCTGAAACAAGAAGTGATAAGTTGCCTCATGTAGGAGGCTGAGCACAATTTCTATTAAATCGTACCTCGTAAGTATTATTAACTCCACCCAAAAAAACTTTAAAACTCCAGGATAATATGATAAAATAATATTATATCATAACATTTTCATAATAAATGCATTTAATAAACCTTTGAAAAAATGAAAAGCAAGTTATGTGAAAAATGGTACTCTCTCCGTTCATTTTTACTTGTCGAGGGGTTATACACTAAACGTACCCCCTTATTTTAGGGGCAAAATATATTTGTTACCATATGAATTATAGATCAAATCTCTATTACACATTCTTAGCGGTCGAAAATCACCTTACACTAAATATTTTCAGAGCGTATCTAAGGACACACTACTTTTTTCTTTACCAATTTTTCAGAATATGTATAATGTCACCCAACAATAAGGTCGTAACATGTGTTATTAATTTTTTTTTAAAAAAATAGAACACTTAAAATTTACCATTGTACCCCTTAGCAATTCTCATCTCTCTCTTGTAAGACATCTCCTCTGACGGAAGAAAACCAGAACACGCCACCTTCAGAGCAAATGAAAGTCATATCGAAACGGATAAGAGTATAAATTTTATCGGATTGGAGTATATCCTCTTATTTTTGAAAGTCATGTTGCTAAATAAAGCTATTCAAGAGGAAGAGATCAATAAACGAGCTGAAAAGATTCTTAAAATTGGAAAAGCTAGCATTTGCTTAAATGAATGTTATGCCTTTGAAGATGAATTTGGCAAAAACATCAAGCTTCAATATTTCCTTCGAACTTAACCACAAAAGCTCAAATACTGCTTCTCCTTTGAACATTGAGCAAGAAAATGAAGAAAGAGAATCAGACAATCTAAGCCTTTAATTTAAAATTAAAGATGGACACATAGTTTTAATCAACAAGCCCATTGAGAATCACGGGAGGGTCTTGTATTAGAGCTAATCCAGGCCAACCTTGCTCGAAAGAGAATTGCCCTAGCTCTTTGCGATACTAAAATAACTAGAAATACCGTCCAGGGGGTATTTAAAGCACGAATATTTCTGTCCTTGGTAATTTCTTCAGGCATTTCTTGCGTCTTTTCACGATTCAGCGGGGAGCTGTCCACTGCATTACTGTTGGGAAAATTAACCCCTAGAAATAATATTTGCGGTATACAATTGAAATAAATGTGGATAACTAAAATACAGTAACCAACGTATGTACGGTGAAATCGGAGGGTCCAATTTCTCATTATCAAAGTACCTCAGAAGACCATCTCGAAGTCTCGAAGCTACAAGGTTATGATCGAGTCTCCTCTCTCGAAGCTCGTCGACACTCGGTCTTAGGATAATATTGATCACGGTCACAATAGAAACGGGGATTTCCCAAGGCATGTGGCTAAGACTGACAGAGCCTAGAGAGCTACACTAAGACCCGAGTCAGGGTGTCATCTAGTGGTCACATCTCCATATCTTTGTAATTAATGTTTGTTGTACTATGATGAGATTTCCCTCCTATATAAAGGGGATCCCTATCACTTTGTAAAGGGTTGGTCACTTCAGTTGCTCCACACAAAATATACAAGAACTCTCTATTTCACTCTCTAACATATTCTCTTGATATTATAGCTTTCATTGATTATCTTCATATTTGTTCATCATTATTGCTTATCATTGGCCATAAAGAGCCCACTTTAATTATCTCATAACTGTTAGCCCTACCCCGATTACCCTCAACAGCTCGTGGACGAGCCTCGGGATCGACCTCAAGGCCCAAAATCGACAAGCCCGAGACCCCAAGTAACTGGCCTATCGGTTTGGTTATAGTTCCCTTCTTAACTTTATTTCGTCTCTAAATCTTATATAATTAGCATCAACTTCTTAACAAACCAACATAAAAATAGATCACGTATTTTTAGAGTCATATCAACAAATTTAATTGTTATTACCATTTTCACGGTAAACAGTTTGACGCCCACCGTGGGGCTAAATATAATAGTGATTATTTTCTTGCTGGTTTTACTACATAACGCAAGTTATCTTTCACGCTTTTTCTTGTTCAAGATCTTCGATTTCAGGTCGAAATGTCTAACTCGGTAGACGGAGATGAAAACAACAATCTTGAGGACCATGGGGAAAACGGTGTGGCTATTCCAGGTGTTGTTGTGCCGCCGCAAAACCTTGGGAATGCACCGGAGCCAGTCCCCGTGGACGCGGTCTCACGCGACGCCCAACGCGTCGACATAAGCTCCCACACTGACAGGAGCATACACCAAA
Organism: Nicotiana sylvestris; assembly: GCF_000393655.2. Lineage (NCBI taxonomy): Eukaryota > Viridiplantae > Streptophyta > Magnoliopsida > Solanales > Solanaceae > Nicotiana > Nicotiana sylvestris. The sequence continues at coordinate 173,859,477 of NC_091065.1, forward strand.
GGGGTCTACAAGAAGCACAGAAAACCCCAACTACGGAAGAACGTGAGGTTAGGCTTCATGTTATTTTTGAAATGTTGCAGGCACAACAACTAGCTATTGCTCAGCTGCGAAGTCACAAGAAAACTCCCAGCACGGTAGCACCGGGGACAGCTCTTCCAGCCGAACAGGTACCAGAGAGATCGAGCAATAACGGGCCGATGACCGATCCCGCCGTCATAAAAATGCTCGAGGAGCTCACCAAAAAGATCGAATCGGGCGAGAAATGATAGAAGCCAACAACAAGAAGGTCGAGACCTACAACTCTAGGGTCGACCAAATTCTGGGCGCACCCCCGGTCCTAAAAGGCATGGATTCGAAGAAGTTCATACAAAGGCCGTTCCTGGAGGAAGCGACCCCGAAACCCATTCCAAAGAAGTTCAAGATGCAGGAACTTCCAGAATACAACGGGACCTCGGATCCCAATGAGCACGTTATTGCATACACTTGTGCAGTAAAGGGCAACGATATAAGGGATGACGAGATCGAGTCCGTCTTACTAAAGAAGTTCGGGGAAACACTCTCGAAGAGGGACATGATGTGGTATCACAACCTATATCCTAACTCCATAGATTCATTTTTCATGCTAGCAGACTCCTTCATAAAAGCACATGTCGGTGCCATGAAAGTAGCAACGAGGAAATCCGACGTGTTCAAAATCAAGCAGAGAGAGAACGAAATGCTGGGAGAGTTCGTATCTCGCTTCCAAATGGAACGGATGGAGATACCGCCAGTCTCCGACGACTGGGCAGTGCAGGATTTCACTCAAGGTCTGAGCGAACGAAGGTCGGCGGCTTCTAAATAGTTGAAACAGAATTTGATCGAGTATCTAGCTATGACCTGGTCGAACGTCCACAACCTGTACCAGTCGAAAATCAGGGCCGACGATGACCAGTTGGGAGCCCCCTCAGGCTCAGTATACCTAAGCAGGCTCCTGGCAAAGGATCCAAAACCAAACAAAGAAAGATATCAGCCGTACATCGAAGACATGAGGAATGCCCCGAGGCGCAACCCACCTCACAACGATCGAAGGATAGACCGAGGACAAGATCTTCGGGGACTTACCAACAGAGCTAGATTTGATAGGAATGTAGGGCCAACGGGGGCACCTCACTTGTCAGAATACAACTTCAACGTCTATGTATCAGACATCGTGTTCACCATCAGTAAAATCAGAGACACCAGATGCCCAGGCCTGTACAATTGAATCCTTCACAAAGGAATCATAACTTAGTGTGCGAGTTTTATAACACACACGGCCACAGGACCGAGGATTGCCACCAACTCCGAGAAGAGGTAGCTCGACTACTTAACAAATGTCATCTCCGGAAATTCCTTAGCGATCGAGCCAAAAATCAATTCCGGTAAAGAAAGGCGGCCAAGAAGAATGAAGCAAACGAGCCACATCATTTCATCCACATGATCTTGGGAGGCGTCGATGTCCCGCAGGAACCCGTAATGAGAAGGATAAAAATATCCATCACCAGAGAAAAGTGAACTCGGGGATATACTGGGGACGCCCTCACATTCAGCGAAGAGGACACCAAGAACTTGTCTCAACCTCACAATGACGCACTGGTAATCTCTTTCCTTGTGAATTCTTTTCAAATAAAACGTGTACTCGTGGATCCAGGTAGTTCGCCAACATTATCAGGTCGAGGGTGATAGAGCCGCTCGGACTGCTTGACCAAATTGTGCCTGCCACTCGAGTCCTCAACGGATTCAACATGGAAAGGGAAACAACAAAAAAAGAAATCACCCTCCCAGTCACCGTGGCCGGCACGACCCAAAACGCCAAATTCCATGTCATCAAAGGAGACATGAGGTATAACACTTTATTCGGACGGCCGTGGATACACTGCATGAGGGCAGTACCGTCCACTTTACACTAAATGATGAAATTCCCAACAAAGGATAGGATTAAAACCGTCTACGGGGAACAACATGCGGCAAGGGAAATGCTCGTGGTGCACGACGTGGCACCAGTACCCATACCTCCGCTCGCAAAAGAGCCAAAGGGTAATCAAGAGAAACCCCCGACTAAGTCCAATTAAACAAAATAAAGGACCGTACCGCGTCCTCATCTCGAGTGATTGGAACATATTGATCCTCAAAACATTGACGGTGCGTCTCACACTAAGGTATAACCATCTCCCTTTTCATTTTGTATTTCAGACTAACCCTTATGCATGCGCCCGATCGAAGCAGTCAGAATTATAACCTAGTTCGAAGACCTTGAGGTTTTAAAGCATCTGTTGCACTCTTTTCCTTCAATCGAGTTTTTATCCTGAAAAGATTTTTACCGGCAAGGTTTTTAACGAGGCAACATCTGCATGCTACCTAAGGGAATCTCAACAAGTGTCCGAGGCTTCTTTTTGCAATCAACCTCGAACACTGAGGGGTATCCCCCCCGAAGGTCATCCGCTTGGAAAAGCCAGGAGACGCCGAATCAGGTCCCTATAGGAAAATGATGTACTGGGCTAAACGGTCGAACGAACCGTGTCCCTATAGTCGGGCCCCCGATGGCAAAAACGTGTACACTTATACTAAATAATTGAAGAATATTTTTTATCAAAGCATCTCACGCTCAAAAAGAGGCTTAGCACCTTCGCAAAAACAACTCCTCCGCCAAAAATGTCCCGAACACTCGGGGACTGGTGTCAACAATTCAACACCTAAATGACCTTCGGGTTGGGACACCAAAGTCATAAGCCCTCAGATAAGGCAACACGGAAATCACGAAACATCTCCAAGGCCAAAAGCGCCCCGAACACTCGGGGGATGGTGCCGATATCTCCAAAATCGCATGACCTCAGGGTCGGGATCTCCAAATTCATAAACCCTCGACGAGGCAATGCAAAGTTTGCAGAAAAGGCTCTCGAGTCAAGAAACTCTCGACGACTCGGGGACTACCGTCAAGAGCCACCTCCATCGACTTATCAAAACCCGAGGCCATAAGACCCCGAGCGGGCAGACTCAATCCCGTAAGACCTACATAAGGCAGTGATCAAACTGTAAGACCTCAACAACATGTAAAAACTTTAAGACCTCAGCGGCATGTAAAACCTATAAGACCTCAACGACATGTAAAAACTGTAAGACCTCAACGACATGTAAAACTTGTAAGACCTCAACGGCATGTAGAACTGTAAGACCTCAACGTTATGTAAAACTTGTAAGACCTCACTAAAGGCATACACCCAATCCCAAAGTTTCGTCTATATATTGAACTTGTAAGACCCCTAAAAAGGGATACCCTAGATATACATGCCGAAACTACTTCACTCGGGACTCAAAGGTTCCGACCAAACACAAGTGACTCCGGTCACACGGCTATACCAACCGAACTAACACAACTCAGGGACGCCCGACCATCACTACAAGGCGTAAGAGCCATTGTCGCCAGCTTACATTAAATGGTCGCTTCAGCCCAAGGCGTGAGAGCCATTGTCGCTAGCTTACATTAAAAGGTCGCTTCGGCCCAAAGTGTAAGAGCTATTGTAGCCATCTTACATTAAAAGGTCGCTTTGACCCAAAACATGAGAGCCATTGTCGCTAGCTTACATTAAAAGGTTGCTTCGGCCCAAAGCGTGAGAGCCATTGTCACTAGCTTACATTAACAGGTCATTTCGACCCAAAGTGTGAGAGCCATTGTCGCCAGCTTACATTAAAAGGTCTCTTCGGCCCAAAGCTTGAGGGCCATTGTTGCCAGCTTACATTAAAAGGTTGCTTCGACACAAAGCGTGAGAGCCATTATCGCTAGCTTATATTAAAAGGTCGTTTCGGCCCAAAACGTGAGAGCCATTGTCGCCAGCTTACATTAAAAGGTTGCTTCAGCCCAAAGCGTGAGAGCCATTGTCGCCAGCTTACATTAATTGGTCGCTTCAGCCCAAGGCGTGAGACCCATTGTCGCTAGCTTACATTAAAAGGTCGCTTCGGCTCAAAGCGTAAGAGCCATTGTAGCCAGCTTACATTAAAAGGTCGCTTTGACCCAAAGCGTGAGAGCTATTATCGCCAGCTTACATTAAAAGGTCGCTTCGGCCCAAAGCGTGAGAGCCATCGTCACTAGCTTACATTAACAGGTCGTTTCGACCCAAAGTGTGAGAGCCATTGTCGCCAGCTTACATTAAAAGGTCGCTTCGACCCAAAGTGTGAGAGCCATTGTCGCTAGCTTATATTAAAAGGTCGCTTCGGCCCAAAGCGTGAGAGCCATTGTCGCCAGCTTACATTAAAAGGTTGCTTCGTCCCAAAGCGTGAGAGCTATTATCGCCAGCTTACATTAAAAGGTCGCTTTGGCCCAAAGCATGAGTGCCATTGTCTCCATCTTACATTAAAATGTCGCTTCGACCCAAAGCATAACAGCCACTGTCGCCAGCTTACATTAAAATGCCACTTCGGTCCAAAGCGTAAGAGCCATTGTCGCCAGCCCACATACACTAAAAGGTCGCATCTACCAAAAGCGTAAGAGCCACTATCGCCAGCCTAAAACTCGGCCATTCGAAGGTCAAATAAGCTCGAGTCGATGCCCGACTCGGGGACTAAGCCCAAAATAGGTGGCCTATGTATGCCTAAAAGCGAAAGTACGTAAGAGTCTACGGGCCAGTCCAATGAGCCCCGGGTCCACATCACTACTCTGAGGATTCCTACCAATGCAAAAACCAGCTCGCCTGGTCAAAATCAAGATAGAAAAAGATACAAAAGGAGTAAAGCCACAAGGTTTTCTTTCATACACATGTGCGAAAAAGGGCAATCTCCGTCTACAAATATGTTTCTTAAATGCTACATACAGATTGCAATGTCTATACCCCCTAGGGGCTACGGCCTGCTGGTCTCATCCTCGCTTTCCTCGGCATCGGTCAGAAGCAACCGAGCATCATGCTCATCCGCACTTGCTAGCTCCAATTCTTCCAAGAGGGCGAAACCCCTATCACGGATCTCCTCGAGGGTCTTTCTTCGAGACTTGCAACGAGCATATTCTTCAATCCTCCCTTCGCTGTCAAAGATCCTCCTCAGCTCAGCTTGAGCATCGCCAGCATCCTTTGAGTAGATCGCCACCTCCTGGCCTACCTTAGTCCGGCTCATTGCGGATTCTTCCCGGGCATCAACGATCTCAGCCCTAGCTTTCGAAAGATCGGACTCGAGCTTTGCAATCATTTCTATCTGAACCAAAGCATTGTCACGAGCTAGGCAAACTTGTGCTTCAACAGTAGGAACTTTGGCCAGAGTATCCTTCCCCCCTAAAGCCTGATCCTCCGTCCAAGCTTTCAATTCATCAAGCTCACGCCTGGCCCGGCCAACTTCATCTCGAAGGCGTTCCAGGGCCTCCATCTTTTTCTGCAACTAAAATAAACTAAGAATTAGCTCCAGGAGCCAGGAGGTGGAATGCACACTCACCCGGGATAGAAAACTACCTGCTCCTTCAGGTGGTTTTCGTAATTCAAGCTCCGGCCCGCCTCATACTGCAAATTTACCAACTCGACTTCTTTTTCATCACAAAGGAGCCTTAGGGATCTCTCCTCATCCAGAACGTTCCGTAGCCTGGCTTCACAACGAAGCAGCCCTGACTTAAGCTTGTCGAATGCCTGCAAAAGAAAACTCAATAAGGAAGGGAAGACACAGAGCTCAAAAAACCTGTACCGAAACTCACCGCAAAGTGAAGCCGCTGGGCTTCCTCGAAGGCCGAACGCAAACCTGCCAATCTAGTCCCTTCGGCCCTAAAAGAGCCTACTCCAGTCGAAGCATGGTCGCTTGGTGTATGCAACCCCGAGTTTCTAGTATCTCCCGAAATAATATCGACGAAAAAGAAGGTGACATCAACGGAGAAAACCTCTTTCTAGAACCAGCAGCAGTAGGCATGGCAGGCTCAGATGATTCTTCTACTCCGAAGCCCCGGACTCGCTCCACCTTACTTTGAGCACCATCGCCCTGTGGAAACACCTCGCGTTCATTGTTACCATTCTTCAGCCCTGGAGTTGGCAACCCTTCCCCCTCTATGAAGGAGCGCGACATCACCTCAAAAGGCTCTCCAATGCTTACAACAGTAAGATTAATACGCGTAAAGGGGATATGCTTCTCCACATGAAAGAAGGAAAAGAAAAGAAGGCACATTTACGAAACCGGGCTTTCATCATAGACATAACTTAGAAAGCACGAGATCCACCACTTACGAGTATAATTCCATTCCTCAGGGAATGGCATGAGCTCCATGGGAATAATGTCAGTAGTCCGCACTCGGACGAAATGACTCATCCATCCCCGATCTCCATCTTCCTCGTCATTAATGATGAAGGGCATGGTCGATCAACATCGCAAGGTTAGCAGACCTCGATGGTGAAAGGGCCGGTACAACCTAATAAGATGACTGAGCATAAATTCAAGCCCAGCCTTCTCTACGAAAAATCTCACCATCAACACCATTTCGCCAAAACGATGGATGGACCTGCGTCAAGGTAACTCGATACTCTAAGTGGAAGTTGAGCACAACCCTATCAAGGGGACCCATTGTGAAAGGGTATGTGTGTACACATTCAAGAACCCATCAACATGATCCGTAATGCCCTCACCCAGGGAAAATGCCTGTAACATCACTAACTCAAGATGCTCTTATCCTATCAATGAAGTGGTCTTCAAGGCGTACTTTTGTTAGTCCTGAAGGCTTGAGGTGGAGCTCTCCCCTCCCTGTCAGGTAGACCCCGACATAGCAGTCGTGGCAGTGACGAAATTAGAGAACTAGAAAGCAGGAATATGTGCAGACGTATTAGTGTTGAAGTGCCGAAAGGCTGGCACAGAAAAAGAAGGGCAATTGCTTAAAATGGTAGAACCCCCGAAAAAGCAGAAACAACCCTATTTATATATGGGAAAAACGGCGACGACTCGCCTACCGCAAAGCCGGTTAAGAACACTGACCAATAACACCTTCTCCACTCCCGAGGTGGTACCCGACATCGAGGACCTCCATCGGAACAAGGTTAGGCTCCAAGAAGCTAATAACACCTTCTTCGGTCCTGAGGTGGTACTAGACCTCGAGAACCCCCATCAAACAAAAGTTATGCTTTAAGACACCGATGACGCCTTTGCCAGCACCGAGGTGGTACCCAACCTCGAGGATCTCTATCAAAGGGAATGTTAGGCTCCAAAAAGGCAATGGCATCATTACGAGACCCGAGGTGGTACCCTGACCTCAGGGGTTTTTTGTCAATATAGAATCAGGCACCAAGGAAATAAGTATTTAAACTCCACTCGTATGGGCTTAGCCCCCGGGTACCGTCTAAGATCGGACAAACCCTCTTTCAAGATCTATCTACAACATCTTAAGGCTATTTACACTAAGCCCAAAGCGAGTTTCTAGGTGGTTCAAATTTTAACGAACCTCCGCTCGGGGACTGACCTCTAGAGATCAAAGGTAGTCTTTGTCCACAGGCCTCCGAACAAATTTCTTCTCAAAGGTTGCCACGGAGTTTAAATAATAAATCATTGTTTCAAGGCCCAAAACGGTACTTTATTTTATTTGAAGTCAAAGTCCCGGCGACCCGAGTTAATCGGCCCGATCCAGGTTCGATCCAAAGGATCGCAAAAGGTTCCACGCAAGGCCATATTGATCGATCGAAGGACAGAAAGAATACTCATACCCAGGTTTGATATTGGCAACAGTAGACAGAGTCATGAATTCAGAATCTCCGCAAACATAAAAGAATATAGCAAGCATCAAAGACTAATTGGAGAAATATCCTTGTATTCATGAACATTCAATTACAAAAGCCCACGTTGGGTCCTTACATATGATTACAAGAGCCCACGAGGGTTTCTTACACATAAATAAAGAAGCAAGAGGGTACATATGTAGTGAAAGTCTGAGACCTAGTCTACTCTCGAAGGCCCATCTCCGGTAGAAGCATCTCCGAGCACCACCCCTCGAGCATGCGTACTCGATGGTGATACCTTTGACCGCCACCTCCTCTAGGTTCCTAGCTCAATCCCACGGAGCAATATCTCCGAGGACGAAGATGAAGATGAAGAAGAGGAAAGCGGGAAGGCAAAGAAGAGGAAGGTGATGCAGAAGAGGCAGAAAAAAAGACATAGCCCGCCGAAGCCAAAGGTTGAAGATTCGGCGGGCCTCAACCCTACTCGCACGGCCGCTCCGAGTCCACCTTCTAGGACATCGTGCTGTGCGAGCTTAATGGCCGGTGCACTATTTTATCCCTTGGGAAAAGACCCGAGGGGTAAAATGCCGCACCAGGCTAGGGTAGGAGAGTGAGAAATTGTGTATAGTCCGAACACTCTCCCGAGCAACAGTTTAGAGTCCAAATATTTCCCCAAGTTAGAACAGGCCGACCCCCTTTGTCTCGTCACCTCGATCTAACGACGACAGCAATAATAGCCATAACAATAACAACCACAACCACGAGATAATATAATCTCGCTCGGCACAGCAGAGCCTAGGTAAAAGGTCATGGTTTGGCTCATAAGAACGCCCCCATAAGACCTTGAGACCAGAGACCCAAAACATGGTGGGTAGAAATGGAGAAGGATAATGAGAATGAGAAGAAAGGAATGGAAAGATGTTTTAAGGAACTTGGATGAAAAGATAGCATGGAAAGGCCCCGTTTATAGGGGATGATAATGTGGCCAACAATGCCATCAATGACTTTGTTCTGATGTAAAACCTCAACAGCATGTAAAACCAGTAAGACCTCAACGATATGTAAAAACTGTAAGACCTCAACGACATGTAAAACTTGTAAGACCTCAACGGCATGTAAAACTGTAAGACCTCAACATCATGTAAAACTTGTAAGACCTCACTAAAGGCATAGACCCAATCCCAAAGTTTCGGCTATATATTGAACTTGTAAGACCCCTAAAAAGGCATACCCTATATATAAATGCCGAAACTACTTCACTCGGGACTCAAAGGCTCCGGCCAAACACAAGTGACTCCTGTCACACGGCTGTACCAACCGAACTAACACGACTCGAGAATGCCCGACCGTCGCTACAAGGCGTTAAAGCCATTGTCGCCAGCTTATATTAAAAGGTCGCTTCAGCCCAAGGCGTGAGAGCCATTGTCGCCAACTTACATTAAAAGGTCGCTTCGGCCCAAAGCGTGAGAGCCATTGTAGCCAGCTTACATTAAAAGGTCGCTTCGACCCAAAGCGTGAGAGCCATTGTCGCCAGCTTACATTAAAAGGTCACTTCAGCCCAAAGCGTGAGATAGTATAATCTCGCTCGGCACAGTAGAGCCTAGGTAAAAGGTCATGGTGTGGCTAATAAGAACGCCGCCATAAGAGCTTGAGGCCAGAGATCCCAAACATGGCGGGTAGAAATGGAGAAGGATAATGACAATGAGAAGAAAGGAATGGAAAGATGTTTAAAGGCACTTGGATAAAAAGATATCATGGAAAGGCCCCATTTATAGGGGATGATAATGTGGCCAACAATGCCATCAATGACTTTGAAAGACGGATCATCAAGCACAATCAATGTGCATTAGAAACTGGATTGACGGCGATAGGGTCGCCTTGAAGAATGGGAATCGGCAGCACATTGAATGACGCTGAAAAGACAAGTCCATGGGATGTACCGGTTATCGTGAAGGTTTACATCGTAAGTATGATATCATCAGCATGGCATCACTGCGAGAAGTCCGAAGAGTTGGATGTCACAATTGTTTCTTATCATTCCTCTCTAAGAAACGCGGGGACTATTTGTGTACGGTAAATCAGAGGGTCCAATTTCTCATTATCAAAGCACCTCAGAAGACCATCTCGAAGTCTCGAGGCTACAAGGTTATGATTGAGTCTCCTCCCTCGACGCTCGTCGGCACTCGGTCTTAGGATAATGTTGACCATGGTCATGGTAGAAATGAGGATTTCCCAAGGCATGTGTCTAAGACTGACAGAGCCTAGAGAGCTATACTAAGACCCGAGTCAGGGTGTCATCTAGTGGTCACATCTCCATATCTTTGTAATTAATGCTTGTTGTACTATGATGGAATTTCCCTCCTATATAAAGGGGATCCTTATCACTTTGTAAAGGGTTGGTCACTTCAGTTGCTCCACACAAAATATACAAGAACTCTCTATTTCACTCTCTAATATATTCTTTTGATATTATAGCTTTCATTTATTATCTTCAAATTTGTTCATCATTTATTGCTTATTATTGGCCATAAAGAGCCCTCTTTAATTACCTCATAACTATTAGCCCTACCCCGATTACCCTCAACATCTCGTGGACGAGCCTCGGGATCGACCTCAAGGCCCAGAATCGACAAGCCCGAGGCCCCAAATAACTGACCTATCGGTTTGGTTATAGTTCCCTTCTTAACTTTATTTCGTCTCTAAATCTTATATAATTAGCATCAACTGCTTAACAAACCATCATAAAAATAGATCACGTATTTTTAGAGTCCCATCAATAAATTTAATTGTTATTACAATTTTCACGGTAAACACAACGATAATAATAAGAGAACTAAGGACATCAAATTTTACGTGGAAAACCCTTCTGAATAAGGGAAAAATCACGGCCCGATAGGAACAACTAATTTTACTATAACAAGGATTTTACAATTTGTGGAACCGAGTAAAATACTCCAACACCACAAACACTCAAAAGAAATAACCTTCTTTTAATTTTTCCGCCTCACTATAATACTGCTCAAACTCTTTATATTTTTCCTCACAGAGTATTTTTCTTCTTACTCTGTGAACTCTCTCTTACTCTGTCTATTTTTTTTGTGTTTAACATTGAGAGCAAGGCACTTATAGTGCTTAGGATTGCTCTATTGATGTCAACAATGAGGTCATGTTAATGGAAAAAGTCAAATATTACATTGTGAAACCAAGGAATGATTTGCCATAAAACCTTCCTTACCATTCCTTTATTTGGATTGACATTTCAAACCCAAAGGAAGTTGTTTTCCTTTCACATGGGATGAACCCATAAAATCTCCCCCTCCAGTCCCACGCACCTGAAAGAGATATCTCCAGTTTCTCATATAGAGCCCATTCCGACAAGTTCTTTGCATTGCTTGAACTTGTCTCTTAGAATCGTCTTGGTTATCATATCTGCAGGATTTTAACTCGTGTGAATCTTCTTAACCTACAAAGATTCGTTCTTTACTTGCTCACGAATCCAATGATGTCTCACATCAATATGTTTTGTTCTTGCATGATACATGGAGTTCTTTCTCAAGTCTATTGTACTTTGACTATCACAATAAACAACATATTCCTTTTGATGCATGTCAAGCTCTTGAAGGAACCATTTAAGCCATATCATCTCCTTGCTTGTTTCAGCAACGACAATGTACTCTACTTTAGTTATAGAGAGTGCGACACACTTTTGCAACCTTGATTGCCATAGCTCTCCATGAAAAAGTAAACAAATATCCAGTAGTGAATTTTCTATTGCCAATGTCAACTGCTATATCAGCGTCTGTATAGCCCTTCAAGATTGGATTAGATCTTCCAAAACACAAGCATTCATTCGAGGTTCCTTTTAGATACATGAGTATCCTCTTTATAGCTTCCCAATGTTGTTTTCCGGGATTATCAAGAAACCTGCTAACAATACCGACAACATGAGCAACATTAGGTCCAGTACATACCATTGCATATATCAAGCTCCTGACGGCAGAGAAATATGGAACTTTAGCCATGCTTTCTTTATCTTCCATTGTTTTAGGACACATTGCCTTTGTTCAACTTCATATGACTAGCAAGAGGCATTTAACACTTATCATGTTGAAGTGCTTAACCACACATTCAATGTACTTCGTTTGTGACAGCAAAAACTTTCAACTTGTCCTATCTCGGACAATCTCCATTCCTAGAATTTGTTAAGCTAGACCTAAGTCTTTCATGTCAAATGACTTCGACAAATCTTCCTTCAAATTGGCAATCAACTTCGTGTCTTATCCTACAATCAACATGTCATCCACATATAACAACAAGATGATAAAGTTATTGTTAGAGAATTTCTTATAGTATACACATGGATCTGAAAATGTTTTTGTGTACGTTTGACTTTTCATGAATGAGTCAAACTTCTTGTACCAATGACTTGGAGCTTGTTTCAACCTATAATGACTCTTATTCAACTTGCACACTATGTGTTTCTTCTCCTTTACGTCAAAACCCTCTAGATGCTCCATATAGAGATCTTCTTCCAAATCTCCATGCAGAAATGCAGTTTTCAGTCCAACTGCTCCACTTCAAGATCTAGGCTAGCTGCCAAGCTCAAGATTGTTTGAATAAAAATCATTTTGACAATAAGTGAGAAAGTTTCATCAAAATCAATACCTTTATTCTATTCAAAACCTTTTACCACCAATCGAGATTTGTATCTGACCAGCTTACTATTTTCATCTTTCTTGAGCTTAATGACCCACTTGCACTTGAGCGGTCTTTTGCCTTTTGGAAATTCAACCTAGGACGTGCCATTCTTCTGTAGGGAATTCATCTCTTCTAGCATATCTTCCATCCACTGGATTTGTTATGGATGAGATAGCACCTCCTTGAAATTCTTGGCTCCCTCTCATCAATGACGAGGATATACTCTACAGAAAGATATCTCATGGATTCCACCTTCACTCTTTCAGATCTTCTTAAAGGTTGTTGTCCTTCTTCTTATTGTTATTGCTCTTGTTCTTCCTCTTGTGGAATAAGATGCTCCATCTTGTTATCAACCTCTTCATCTACACCTTCCGTGTGCCATTCTTCACATGTGGAAGGATTATGTACAGGTACAAAGTAACAAAACTAGTAACTATATTTGTTGGTCTTTGTTGATTGATCTCTATCAATCCCGACCACATCTTCTTTGAAGATCATATCTCTTCTTCTGATGATGTTTTTCCTTTCTGGGTCCCACAATCTATAGCCGAACTCTTCATCTCCATAACCGATGAGGATGCACAGAATAGCTTTGTCATCCAGCTTCGTTCTCTGCTCCTTCGGCACATATGCAAACGCTTTACATACAAACACTTTCAGATGAGAGTATGACACCTCTTTGTTGGTCTAGACTTTCTATAAAATGTCAAACTCCAACGGAACTGATGGAATTCTGTGAATTAAGTAACAGGTTGTGCGAGCTGCTTCACCCAAAATGACTTAGGTATTTTTGCCATTTTGAGCATACTTCTCATTTTTTTGACAATGGTGCGATTTATCCTTTCAGCTACATTATTGTGTTGTGGAGTTCTAGGAATTGTCTACTCTATTCAAACCCCATTTCTGTGAAGAATCATCAATAAATGTGCAAAAATATTTGTTACCTCCCATTTATTCTACATTCATTAGACCACAAATATCAAAATATACTAACTCAAGTATATTCGATTTTCTTCCATGAGTTTCTTGAAATGATACCCTATGTTATTTTACAAATGAACAATAATCGCAAGAATTTACAGTTGTACCTTTTGCAAATGAGATGAATGACTTCTTGAATAGGATCTGTAATTTCTTCTCACTCATATAGCCCAATCTCCAATGTCATAAATCTACATGCATATCATCTATAATCGTATGTAATCCATATTCAAATATCTCAGCAGTTGTCTTATATAATGTATAGGGAGCAACTCCTTTAGCAATCACCAATGATCCCTTGGTGAGTCTCCACTTCCTATTGGCGAGATAATTCTCGTACCTGTCCCGATCTAGAGCGATCCCAAAAATCAAATTCATTCGCAGATCTAGTACGTGCCGCACATCTTTTAAAGCTAATGTGCATCCAACATTTGTCATGATACAAATATCGCCAATCCCCACAATCTTTGAGTGACTGGTATTTCCCATCTTGACCATCACAAAGTTTCTTGCTTTGTATCTACAGAAAAATTTACTTACCAGTGTGGCATGGTAGGATGCTGTTATGTCAACCACCCAATCTGATTCTTGCCTTGCTAAGTGCATGCATTCCTCCTCCTCCTCATGAACGAAGAGAACCATCGAGTCATCATTGCACACTACATCAATTGTGTTGTCATCATTCTTCTGGCAACTGTTCTCACCTTGACCTTTCTTTGGGAACTCTCTTTTAAAGTGAGAGGGTTGACAACAACTGTAGCAATTCCTACCCTTTGACCGGTTCCTAGACTTTCCACGAGCTTTGGATTTCTCACCGCTACTTGATGCTCTATAAAAACTTCTTCCTTTGTTTTCTATGATAAGAGCCTGCCCCTGATTTTTGGTCTTCTTCTTTTTCATCCTTTCATTGAATAAAATGACTGATGTGACCTTTTTTACATTGATGGTATCTCTACCATTCATGATGGTTGTTACCAAATTATCATAGGAAGATGGCGATGAGTTTACAAGCATGATAGCCTTATCTATTTCAGTGATTGTTTCTCCGGCGTTTGCCAGCTACAGGGTTAATCCATTGAACATATTTAAATAGGACAAAAAATTTGTACCTTCAATCATATGGATGCATAAAGATGCTGTCTCAGAAACAACTTGTCTGTTAAGGATTTGAACATGTATAGACTTTCTAGTCTTTTCCAAATACCACATGCACTATTTTCATCCTCAACATTATTGAGTACTTCATCAGACAAGTGTTGTCTGATTGCGCTAGCCGCCTTCTTATCCATGTTTGCCCAATCCTCGGCTTTAATGATTTTTAGGCTTTGCCTCTTCTCCAGGTAGCAATTTATAACCCTTGTTGGATTAGTAGGTGCTTCGTCCTTCTTTGCCATATGGAGAAACCGTCATTACCATTGAATCTTGTTACGTCATATTTTACTCCTGATATTATTTTGTCACAAAGTAAAATCAATCGTAAATAATATTTTTGTGAATAAACAGAACCTGTGCTCTGATACCAGTTGTTGGAAAAATTAACCCCTCCCCCCAGAAATAATATTCACGGCATATGACTATAATAAATGCATATTACTAAAATATCGTAACCAACAGTAATAATAAGATAAACAAGGATACCAGATTTTATGTGGAAAACGCTTCTGAATAAAGGAAAAATCACGGACCGAGAGGAGCAACTGATTTCACTGTAGCAAGAATTTTATAATTTGTGGTACCGATTAAAATATTTCAAGACTACTAACACTCAAAAGAAATAACCCTCTTTTGATTTTTCACCTTACTACAGTACCATTCAAACTCTTTTTATTTTTTCTCACAGAGTATTTTTCTTCTTACTCTATGAACTCTCTCTTACTCTATCTGTTTTTGGTGTATTTAACAACTAAGAGCAAGGAACCCATTTATAGTGCTTAGGATTGCTTCATTGATGTCATCAGTGAGGTCATGTTAATGGCAAAAGTCAAATATTACATTATTTAAACCGTTGGAAACTAGACTTCAACGGCTATAATTAGGATACATTAACCATCTTATATATTGGGAGTAGTGTCCGTTGTGAAGTCTTGTGAAACCTTAAGCGTCTTTCTCCATAAACTTGTTAGCATATTACAAGGACTTACCCTCGTTTGGGTCTTAGGCACCTCGGGGCTACCTTAGGTACTTTGTTAAAGTTTTTACTTAGCCCGAATAAATATCACTACAACAAATGGAGCTTTCTATGGTGACTCATATAGTTTTTGAAAGTAAGGGAATAGTGGCGATTCAAAAAGGTCGCCACTCGCCACGTAATCTTTTAGTGTAAACTATGCTTACGTCGCCACGAAAGTAAAGCATTTGTGTATACTTTTCAATTATTCATGCTAAATCATTTTCCTATGGGTTTAAATCAAATAAATTCTAAATCTCTTCTCTTTTTCTAGAAAACACCTAAACTTTCAGCACAACAAAATTTTGCCCTAGAAACCCCACTCTACCATATTATTTCTACCATATTATTGTTGAAATATACACAATATAAACATGTTTTCATTTGTTTGCATTAGTTTATCAACTAGAATATTAATTTAGTATATGTATTAGAGTATGAACACATTGATGTACTTTGGAAGATACAATGTCTAGTAGTTTCATCCATGTACCTTGAAAGATGTAAGCTATAGATTTAGTTATTATGTTTACATGTAGGGGAGGCAACATGGTTAAAAGAAAACAATTAATCACCCATATTATTTTACTAAAAAATAGGTTGGATAATGAACTTTTTAAAAACAGGTCAAATATGGATAAGAACCATATTATCTATTTAGAAAATAGATAATTAATGGATAACTAATGGATTTAACTTTTACATTTGTAAAACCTCAAATTGGGGGTTCTTCAAGTTTGGGAGACTAGGAATTCTCCCAAAAGTGATCATATTCATGATCTGTATTGAATATGGATCGGTTCGAATAATTTATCCGTTCTTTCATTACCCATTTTCGACCTGTCCCATATCCGACCCAACCTTCCCGTTTGCCATCTTATTTACGTGAAGTGTAGACTAGTTATGATGACCCAAAAGGGTCATCACTTGCGTTGCAAGTGCATTCAGTGTTCCGAGGCCTAAAAACTTTCCTTTTTACCCACCTTGATTTACATGTGTGGTCCGGACCTATATTCGGAAAGCCTTCTATGTGAAAATATGAGAAATAAAAATTTTAGAGTTAAAACTTTGATTATGGTTGACTTTGGTCAACATTCTTAGCAAACGGACCCGGATCCGTGTTCCAACGATCCCGAGAGGTCCGCAATAAAATATGGGACTTGGGTGTATGCCCGAAAATGAATTCCAAGGTCCCAAGCCTTAGAAATTAATTTTTGAAAGAAATTGTTTTACTAAATTATCTAAGGAATAAAGAAAAGAATTAGTGTTTGAAACCATTATTATCGTGCCCGTATTTTGGTTCCGGAGCCCGGTAGAAACTTATTACAGTATTTGAAAGATAACTATGAAATTTGGTGAATAAGGGAGTTTATTTGACGTGAGTTGGACTTCCGGTTGAAGAGTTATGAACTTTGAGAGTTCTTGATGAAAATGTTGAGTTTTAAGGTTTAATTCATGATTATTAGATGTTATTTTGATGATGTGGTCGCATGAATAGGTCCATATGATGTTTTTGAGTTAGTATGACATTTGGTTTGGAGCCCCGAGGGCTCGAGTGAGTTTCGGGATGTTTTTACACTTAGGAAATAGTTGCAGATTCAGAGAAGTTGCAGGTCTCTGAAGCCAGGTCTCGCGGTCCGCGGTGAAAGCTTTGCGGCCGCGGTGGGGACTTTGCGACCGCGGTGGGATTTGTGCGGTCCGCGGTGCGCAAGATCAAGTCTTCGCGACCGTGCTCGATTTCTTGCAGTCCGCGGTGGAGCTCCGCGATCTCGGTATTTTTTATGTGGTCCGCGGAGAGGTTCTGAGAGGAGTATATTTAAACGGACTTTTCAGTTATTATTCACTTTTCAAAACCCTAAAACATAAGAGGCAATTTTTCAAACAACCTTTCTTCTCCAAATTAATTGTAAGTCATTTTTAACTAATTTTCTTCAATCATTAACATCTTTTAACACGATTTCAACTTCAAATCAATTACTTTCATGGGGAAATTGGGTGGTTTAGGTAGAACCTAGGGTTTTCAAAAAAATTAGGGATTTGGACCTCGATTTGAGGTCCGATTTCAAAATAAATTATATATTTGAGTTCGTGGGGGAATGGGTAATTGAGTTTTGGTTCGAACCTCGGGTTTTTACCAGGTGGGCGCGGGGGGCGATTTTGACTTTTTGGGTAAAACTTTGGAAAACTCATTTTTATGCATTCAAATTGATTCATTTAGCGTTTATTGATGTAATGAAGTAAATTGTGACTAGATACGAGCAAATTGGCGGTGGAATCGAGGGGTAAAGCTATAATTGAAACTTGAGTTGTTCGAGGTATCGAGGTAAGTGTTTGGTCTAACCTTAGATTGAGGGATTAGGAATTGAATCTTATTTGCTCTGTGATAATTGTTGAGTATGACGTATAGGCATGGTGACGAGTATCTATACGTTTGTGTTGCATGACCGTGAGTCTTTAAATTTTGAAGATCTTGATTTCGTTGTATCTTTCATTCCTTGATGATGATTTCTAATTGTTGTGAAAAGTTTGTGGAAGGAATTGTAACCTTGAACATCGAGGAGCATGGGCTCAAGTTATATTATGAATTGTGAAAGTATATGAGATGATTGAACCCTTTGGAGCATTGGCTCAAGTGGTAAAGTGAGTTGTGAAATAAAAGTGAAAGAAAGAGAAAGAGTTATTAAATGGTTCCCTTGCCGGGATGTTGAGATTATTGATGTTGTTTCCTTGCCCGGATTTAATAGTTTAACTGTTGTTCCCTTGTTGGGATCTCTATTACTATTTTGTTTATATCCTTGCCCCCTTGCTTGTGATTGTTGTTTGGGTGAGGAAGAGTGTTAAAGTACGAAGGGTGATGCCGTGCATTGTTTGCTATTGTGAGGAAATAGTGTAAAGCACGAAGGATGATGCTGTGCCGCATGACGTACCATTCCATGCCGATTCTATTGATTATAAGGTGAGGAAAGAGAGTAAAAGCATAAAGGGTGATGCCGTGCACATTTTGATTATATGATTATTTTGGTGAGGACAAAAGTAAAAGCACGAAGGGTGATGCCGTGCACATTTTTATTATATAACTGCTTTGGTGAGTCTAAGAGTAAAAACACGAAAGGTGATGCCGTGCAATTGTTGATCTCTGCTTCCTTGTTGATATTCTAGTTATGTTGTTTCTTTCCTTACTTGGTGCCTTTCTATTCGGAACTATTATCTCCCCCACAATATGTTTCCCCCTCCCACATTGACTGGTTATTTCTGCATTTCTTTTCTGCTGTATATATTTATGAACTGCACAGGTTTATTTGGTAGTCTGGTCCTAGCCTCATCACTACTTCACCGAGGTTAGGCTAGACACTTACCAACACATGGGGCGGTTGTGCTGATACTACACTCTGCACTGTGTGCAGATTCAGAAGAAGCTTTTGGACAATAGTTGGAGTGCTTACTTCAGTCCACCCGGAGACCCAAGGTAGACCTGCAGGCATCCGTAGGCCCTAACATCTCCCTCTATCTCTATTTCCTATTTCATTTCCTTTTGTTCAGAAACAGTGTATTGTATTTCTTTAGACTTTCTATGTAGAAACTCTTAGACAGTCTGTGACACCAGGTTTTGGGTATTTGAGGTTTTATAAGTTGTAATAGACGTAGCCTTAAGATATATAATTGTTGACTTCCGCTTATTTATTTAAAATTCCGCTTTTATCATATTATCAACTTGTGTTCGTTAAAAGAAGCAAAAAATGAAAGTGTAGCAAGTATTTAAGGTTTGGCTTGCCTAGCTTCCATTAGTAGGTGCCATCACGACTCCCGATGGTGGGAAGTCCGGGTCGTGACAAGTTGGTATCAGAGCTTTAGGTTACATAGGTCTCAGAGTTCATACACAAGCTTAGTAGAGTCTGAGGGATCGGTATAGAGACATCTGTATTTATACCCCAGAGGCTACAAAGTTAGGAAAAACTTTACATTTGTTCTTTCTCGTCGTGCGGTTTTATTTCTCAATGCTAATTGAACTTCTACTCTATTCTTTCGCAGATGGCGAGAACACGCGCTTCCTCATCCTCTACTCAGCAGCCCGATCCCCTAGCAGCCACTCCCACAAAGGGCAGAGGGCGAGGCCGAGGTCATGCTAGAGGACGAGGTAGGGGCAGATCTCAGCCCCGAGCAGCAGCCCTAGTGACGGAGCCTCAGGTTGATTTTGATGAGGAGGTTCCGGCTCCAGCAGTTCCGGTGGGCCCAGCTCAGGTCCCAGATGGGTTTATTGCTACCCTAGTTCTTTAGGATGCTCTGGTCCGATTAGTGGGCCTCATGGAGAGTGTCACCCGGGCAGGCTTGCTTTCTGTAGCACAAGCCATCTCTCAGGCTGGAGGAGGGTCCCAGACTACTGCTACTCGCACTCCGGAGCAAGTAGCTCCTCAGATTCAAACTCCTGTGGTTCAGCCAGTTGGAGCAGTACAGTCGGGTGTGGTAGCTCAGACCGGTGATGGAGCGGCTACGTCCGCCGATGCTTTGTGGAGACTGGATAGGTTCACCAAGCTTTTCACTTCTACTTTCAGCGGTGCATCTACTGAGGATCCCCTGGATTATCTGGACAGCTGCCATGAGGTTCTCAAGAACATGGGCATTGTTGAGACCAATGGGGTCGATTTAGCTACATTTCGCTTGTCTGGATCCGCCAAGACTTGGTGGAGGGATTATTGCTTAGGAGACCAGTCGGATTGCCAGCCTTGACTTGGGAGCAGTTTACAGTGTTATTCCTAGAGAAGTTTCTCCCCGTTACTCATAGAGAGGACTATCAGAGGCAGTTTGAGCGCCTCTAGTAGGGTTCCATGACTGTTACCCAGTATGAGACCAGGTTCATCGACTTAGCTCGCCATGCTCTCATCATACTCCCCACCTAGAGAGAGAGGGTAAGGAGGTTTATTGACGGTCTTATTCAGCAAATTCATCTTCAGATGGCTAGAGAGGCTGGGAGTGAGATTACTTTTCAGGAGGCGGCCAATGTGGCCCATAGAGTTGAGATGGTCCTGTCACAGGGAGGCGGTCATGGGTCAGATAAGAGACCCCGTCATTCAGGTAGATTTAGTGGTACCTCGTCTGGAGGTAGAGATTCATATGGTAGAGGCCATCTTCCTAGGCCCTTTCAGTCAGCGCTCCAGGTTTCTCACGGTACTTCAGGTGGTTGTGGCCCCCAGATCCAGTATCCTGATCAGCAGTCTTACAGTGCACCACCTGCCCCTATCAGTGCACCGCCGCTTCAGAGTTTTTGGGGTGGTCATTCAGGTCGTCAGGGCCAGTAGTCTCAGCAGTTGAGGGCTTGTTACATGTGTGGTGATCCGGGTCACATTGCCAGGTCTTGCCCTCGAGCACCGAGTAGCTCTTAGCATTAGGGTTCTCGTGCTATGGTACAGGCACCAGGTGTTCCACAGCTCGCCCAGCCAGCTAGAGGTGGGGGTAGAGGTGCTAGAGGTGGAGGTAGAGGTACTAGAGGTGGAGCTCAGGCCGCCAGAGGTGGAGGCCAGCTAGCTGCATGTCATCCCAGAGATGTAGTTTAGGGTGGTGGGGCCCAGCCCCGATGTTACACCCTTCCATCCAGGCCTGAGGCTGAGGCTTCATATGTAGCCATTACAAGTACTATTCTGGTTTGTGATAGAGATACTTCAGTGTTATTTGATCCAGGGTCTACCTACTCGTATGTGTCATCTTATTTTGTATCGTATCTGGTCATGCCTAGTGATTCATTGAGTACTCCTGTTTATGTGTCTACACCGGTGGGTGATTCTATTATGGTAGATTGAGTCCATCGTTCTTGTATTGTGGTGATTGGGAGTCTTGAGACTCGTGTGGATTTGTTGCTTCTAGACATGGTCGATTTCGATGTTATATTGGGGATGGATTGGTTATCACCTTACCATGCTATCTTGGACTGTCATGCCAAAACGATGACCTTAGCCTTACCAGATTTGCCCCGTTTAGAGTGGAGAGGAACTCCTGGTCATTCTACCCGCAGTGTTATCTTGTATGTGAAGGCTCGACGTATGGTCGAGAAGGGGTGTTTGGCCTATTTGGCATATATTCGTGATTCTAGTGCTGAGGTCCCTTCTATTGATTCTATGCCCGTTGTTTGAGATTTTCCTGATATTTTCCCTTCGGACCTACCAGGTATGCTACCCGATAGGGATATTGACTTTTGCATTGATTTGACCCCGGGTACTCAGCCCATTTCTATCCCGCCGTATCGTATGGCCTCGCTGGAGTTGAAAGAGTTGAAAGAACAGTTGCAAGACTTGCTTGAGAATGGTTTCATTAGACCTAGTGTTTCGCCTTGGGGTACGCCAGTGTTGTTTGTTAAGAAGAAGGACCGATCGATGAGAATGTGTATTGATTACCGACAGTTAAACAAGGTTACAATCAAGAATAAGTATCCATTGCCGAAGATTGATGATTTGTTTGATCAGCTATATGGTTCCAAGGTGTTCTCAAAAATTGATTTGAGATCTGGCTATCATCAGCTGAGGATTAGGGCATCCGATGTCCCTAAGACAACTTTCTGCACTCGGTACAGGCATTATGAGTTCCCGATCATGTCATTTAGGTTGACCAATGCCCCATCAACTTTTATGGATTTGATAAACCGAGTGTTCAGGCCTTATTTGGACTCGTTCGTAATAGTCTTCATTAATGATATTTTAATATATTCCCGTAGCCGGGAGGAGCATGAGCAGCATCTTAGAGTGGTTCTTCAGACCTTGAGGGATAGCCAGTTATATGCTAAGTTCTTGAAGTGTGAATTCTGGTTGAGTTCGGTTGCATTTTTGGGAAATGTTGTATCAGCAGAGGGTATTCTGGTTGATCCAAAGAAGATTGAGGCAGTCAAGAACTGGCCTAGACCAGCATCAGCTACAGAGATTCAGAGTTTCTTGGGATTGACAGGCTACTATCGTCGGTTCGTGGAGGGGTTTTCATCTATCGCAACGCCATTGACCAGGTTGACCCAGAAGGGTGCCTAGTTCAGATGGTCGAACGAGTGTAAGGCGAGCTTTCTGAAGCTCAATACAACTCTGACTATGACACCGATATTGGTTTTGCCCACAGGTTCAGGGCCTTATACAGTCTATTGTGATGCATCTCGTATTGGGCTTGGTGTAGTCTTGATGCAGGATGGCAAGGTCATTGCCTATGCTTCATGGCAGTTGAAAATTCATGAGAAGAACTATCCAATTCACGACTTGGAGTTGGCAGCCATTGTTCACGCATTGAAGATTTGGAGGCATTATTCGTATGGCGTGGCATGTGAGGTGTTCACGGATCACAAGAGTCCTTAGTATTTGTTCAAACAAAAGGAGTTGAATTTGAGACAGAGGAGGTGGTTGGAGTTGTTGAAAGATTATGATATCACTATCTTGTATCATCCGGGAAAGGCCAATGTGGTGGCCGATGCGTTGAGTAGGAAGTCAGCCAGTATGGGCAGTCTTGCTTATATTCCGGTCGATGAGAGACCGCTTGCTTTGGACGTTTAGGCTTTGGCCAATCAGTTTGTGAGGTTGGATATTTCTGAGCCTAGTCGTGTATTGGCCTGCACGGTCTCTCATTCTTCTTTATTGGAGCGTATCCGTGATCGGCAGTATGATGATCCCCATTTGTGTGTCCTTAGAGACACGGTGCAGTGCGGAGGTGCTAGGCAGGTTACCTTAGATGATGATGGAGTTTTGAGATTGCAGGGTCGAGTTTGTGTGCCTAATGTGGATGGGCTCTGAGAGTTGATTTTAGAGGAGGCCCATAGCTCCTGGTACTCTATTTATCCGGGCACCGCAAAGATATATCAGGATTTGCGGCATCATTATTAGTGGCGGAGAATGAAGAAGGATATCATTGCATATGTAGCTTGGTGTTTGAATTGTCAGAAGGTTAAGTATGAGCATCAGAGGCCTGGTGGTGTATTTCAGAGGATTGAGCTTCCCGAGTGAAAGTGAGAGCGGATCACTATGGATTTCGTTGTTGGACTCCCGCAGACTCGGAGGAAGTTTGACGCAGTATGGGTCATTGTTGATAGGCTGACCAAGTCAGCGCATTTCATTCCTATGGTGGTCTCCTATTCATCCGAGAGGTTAGCTGAGATCTATATCCGGGAGATTGTTCGTCTTCATGGTGTGCCTGTATCTATCATTTCAGACTGAGGTACGCAGTTTACCTCGCGTTTCTGAAGAGTAGTTCAGTGAGAGTTGGGCACCCAGGTTGAGTTGAGTACAACATTTCATCCTCAGATGGATGGGCAGTCCGTGCGGACTATTTAGATTTTGGAGGATATGCTCCGAGCTTGTGTCATTGACTTTGGAGGTTCGTGGGATTAGTTTTTGCTTTTAGCAGAGTTTGCCTACAACAAAAGTTACCAGTCGAGTATCCAGATGGCTCCTTATGAGGCTTTATATGGTAGGCGATGTCGATCTCTGGTTGGATGGTTTGAGCCGGGAGAGGCTCGATTGTTGGGTACGGATCTAGTTCAGGATGCTTTGGACAGGTCAGGATTATTCAGGATAGGCTTTGTATAGCTCAGTCCAGGCAAATGAGTTATGCAGACCGCAAGGTTCGAGATTTGGCATTTATGGTAGGTGAGCGGGTATTGCTTCGAGTGTCGCCTATGAAGGGCGTGATGAGATTTGGGAAGAAGGGCATGCTTAGCCCTAGGTTCATTGGCCCATTGGAGATTCTTGATAAAGTGGGAGAGGTGGCTTATAGACTTGCATTGCCGCCGAGATTATCAGCCGTGCATCCAGTGTTTTATGTGTCCATGCTTCGGAAATATCATGGCGATCCATCCCACGTGCTAGATTTCAGCTCTGTCCAGTTGGACAAGGACTTGTCTTATGAGGAGGAACCGGTAGCTATTCTAGACCGGCAGGTTCGTCAATTGAGATCGAAGAGTTTTCCTTCTGTTCGTGTTCAATGGAGAGGTCAGCCCGCTGAGGCATCGACCTGGGAGTCCGAGTCCAATATACAGAGCCGTTATCCCCATATTTTTCCCGACTCAGGTACTTCCTTCTTATGTCTATTCGAGGACAAACGGTTGTTTTAGAGGTGGAGAATGTGATGACCCAAAAGGGTCATCACTTGCGTTGCAAGTGCATTCAGTGTTCCGAGGCCTAAAAACCTCCCTTTTTACCCCACCTTGATTTATATGTGTGGTCTGGACCTATATTCGAAAAGCCTTCTATGAAATATGAGAAATATAAATTTTAGAGTTAAAACTTTGATTATGGTTGACTTTGGTCAACATTCTTGGAAAACGGACCCGGATCCATGTTCCGATGATCCCGAAAGGTCCGCAATAAAATATGAAACTTGGGCGTATGCCCGTAAATGAATCCCGAGGTCCCAAGCCTTAGAAATCAATTTTTGAAAGAAATTATTTTACTGAATTATCTAAGGAATAAAGAAAAGAATTAATGTTTGAAACCATTGTTATCGGGCCCGTATTTTGATTTCGGAGCCCGGTACAAACTTGTTATAGTATTTGAAAGATAACTGTGAAATTTGGTGAAAAACGGAGTTTATTTGACGTGAGT
This sequence comes from Nicotiana sylvestris, assembly GCF_000393655.2. NCBI lineage: Eukaryota > Viridiplantae > Streptophyta > Magnoliopsida > Solanales > Solanaceae > Nicotiana > Nicotiana sylvestris. Next base: position 173,884,556 of record NC_091065.1, read on the forward strand.
TAGACTTCCGATTGAAGAGTTGTGAACTTTGAGAGTTCATGATGAAAATGTTGAGTTTTGAAGTTTAATTCATGATTTTACATGTTATTTTGATGATGTGATCACAAGAGTAGGTCCATATGATATTTTTGAGTTAGTATGACATTTGGTTTGGAGCCCCGAGGGCTCGAGTGAGTTTCGGGATATTTTTACACTTAGGAAAAAGTTGCAGATTCAGAGAAGTTGCAGGTCTCTGAAGCCAGGTCTCGCAGTCTACGGTAAAAGCTTCGCGGCCGCGGTGGCGACTTCGCGACCGCGGTGGGATTTGTGCGGTCCACGGTGAGCAAGGCCAAGCCTTCACGGCCGAGCTCGATTTCTTGCGGTCCGTGGTGGAGCTCCGCGGTCGCAGTCGCAGTCTTTTTTATGCGGTCCGCGGAGAGGGTCTGAGAGGAGTATATTTAAACGGACTTTTCAGTTATTTTTCACTTTTCAAAACCCTAAAACATAAGAGGCGATTTTTTAAATAACCTTTCTTCTCCAAATCAATTGTAAGTCATTTTTAACTTGTTTTCTTCAATCATTAACATCTTTTAACATGATTTCAACTTCAAATCAATTACTTTCATGTGGGAAATTGGGTGTTTTGGGCAGAACCTAGGGCTTTCAAAAAAATTGGGGATTTGGACCTCGATTTAAGGTCCGTTTTCAAAATAAATTATATATTTGAGTTCGTGGGGGAATGGGTAATCGAGTTTTGGTTCGAACCTCGGGTTTTGACCACGTGGGCGCGGGGGGCGATTTTGATGTTTTGGGTAAAACTTTGGAAAACTCATTTTCATGCATTCAAATTGATTCATTTAGCATTTATTGATGTAATGAAGTAAATTGTGACTAGATAAGAGCGAATTGGTGGTGGAATCGAGGGGTAAAGCTATAATTGAAACTTGAGTTGTGTTCGAGGCATCGAGGTAAGTGTTTGGTCTAACCTTAGCTTGAGGGATTAGGAGTTGAGACTTATTTGCTACGTGATAATTGTTGAGTACGACGTATAGGCATGGTGACGATTATCTATACGTTGCTGTCTAGAATGATCGTGAGTCTTTAAATTTGAAGATCTTGATTTCGTTGTATCTTTCATGCCTTGGTGATGATTTCTATTTTTTGTGAAAAGTTTGTGGAAGGAATTGTAACCTTGAACATCGAGGAGCATTGGCTCAAGTTATATTATGAATTGTGAAAGCATATGAGATGATTGAATCCTTTGAAGCATTGGCTCAAGTGGTAAAGTGAGTTATGAAATAAAAGTGAAAGAAAGAGAAAGAGTTATTAAATGGTTCCCTTGCTGGGATATTGTTGCTTGTTGATTATCTCCCTTGCCGGGATGTTGAGATTATTGATGTTGTTCCCTTGCACGGATTTAATTGTTTAACTGTTGTTCCCTTGCCGGGATCTCTATTACTATTTTGTTTATTTCCTTGCCCCCCTTGCTTGTGATTGTTGTTTGGGTGAGGAAGAGTGTTAAAGCACGAAGGGTGATGCCGTGCATTGTTTGCTATTGTGAGGAAAGAGTGTAAAGCATAAAGGGTGATGCCGTGCCGCACGACGTACCATTCCGTGCCGATTCTATTGACTATATGGTGAGGAAAGAGAGTAAAAACACAAAAGGTGATGCCGTGCACATTTTGATTATATGATTGTTTTGGTGAGGACAAAAGTAAAAGCACGAAGGGTGATGCCGTGCACATTGTTATTATATAACTGCTTTGGTGAGGCTAAGAGTAAAAGAACGAAGGGTGATGCCGTGCAATTGTTGATCTCTGCTTCCTTGTTGATATTCTAGTTATGTTGTTTCTTTCCTTACTTGGTGCCTTTCTATTCGGAACTATTATCTCCCCCACAGCATGTTTCCCCCTCCCACATTGACTGGTTATTTCTGCATTTCTTTTCTGCTATATATATATCTGTATTTCTTTTCCGATATATATATATATATATATGAATTGCACAGGTTTATTTGGTAGTCTAGTCCTAGCCTTGTCACTACTTTGCCGAGGTTAGGCTAGATACTTACCAGCACATGAGGTCGGTTGTGCTGATACTACACTCTGCACTGTGTGCAGATTCAGGAGCAACTTTTGGACAGTAGTTGGAGTGCTTCCTTCAGTCTACCCGGAGACCCAAGGTAGACCTGCAGGCGTCCGCAGGCCCTGGCGTCTCCCTCTATCTCTATTTTCTGTTTCATTTTCTTTTGTTCAGAAACAGTGTATTGTATTTCTTCAGACCTTGTATGTAGAAACTCTTAGACAGTCTGTGACACTGTGACACCAGGTTTTGGGTATTTGAGGTTTTAAAAGTTATAATAGACGTAGCCTTAAGATATATAATTGTTGACTTTCGCTTATTTATTTATACTTCCTCTTTTATCAAATTATCGACTTGTGTTCGTTAAAAGAAGCAAAAATAAAAGTGTAGCAAGTAGTTAAGGTTTGACATGCCTAGCTCCCATTAGTAGGCGCCATCACGACTTCCGAGGGTGGGAAGTCCGAGTCGTGACACTAGTAACATGAAAGATTTCTCCTATAAATAACCATGTATTCCTAGCCATTTGGAGCAAGTCAAGTTGAGTAGAAATCGTCCTTTCCTCCACTTTCTTCTTTATGAGTTTTGAATGATCTTTTGTGTTATTTTGCTCTCCCAAATTTTCTAACATTATGATATCAGAGCCGGTATGTTTGAGAGACAACCAGACTTAGAGAGAAAATGACAAATAGTAATGGAACTCCATTTCAGGTTCTTATGCTCACCAAAGAGAACTATAGAAATTGGTGTATCCAGATGAAGGCTTTGCTTGGTGTCTATGATGTTTGGGAACCAGTAGAAGTCGAAGGTTATGGAGCGGAAGATGATGTTACCTTTAAAAAGAAAGATCAAAAGGCGCTCACTCTCATCCATCAAAGTTTGGATGATAAGATGTTTGAGAAGGTTGAAAATCCAACCACCTCAAAGCAAGCATGGGAGATTCTTCAAACTTACTTTAAAAGTTTGGATAAAGTGAAAAGAGTTCATCTCCAAACTTTAATAGAACAACTTGAATCATTGCGTATGAAAGAATCCGAATCCGTTTTAGATTATATTTCAAGAGTTTTGGCTATTGTTAATAAAATGAAGAGATATGGTGAAGACTTGAGTGATGATAGAGTTTTTGCAAAAATACTACGATCCTTTGATTCAAATTTAATTATATTGTTGTGGCTATTAAAGAATCTAAAAATTTGGATACCATGACCATTCAAGTACTCACGGGTTCTTTGCAAGAACATGAAGAAAAGTTGAAGAAATCGAAAGTCGAATTGGTTGAACAATCGTTGCAAGCAAGAGCATGAAGTATGTTGAAGAGCAAAAATATGTCAAAAGAGTTTTGGAGTGAAGTAGTTAATTGTGTAGTATTTGTCAAATTGGTGTCACACCAAAGTATTCATGACAAACCACCTCAAGAGCCTTGGAGTGGTTTCAAGACAAAATCTGCTCATTTGCGAGTTTTTTGGAGCATTGCTTATGCACATGTGCCGGATGAGAAGAGGTCGATGTTGAGTTTGATGAAGATAATGTGTGTGAATGGAAAACTAAAGAGCAAGATCACTCTTTTAGTCCTTTATTTGATGAAGTGAGAAGTTGCGGAGCGGCCTATCACACAACCTTCAATACCTCCAGCACAAGTTCAAGAAGAAGATGAGTCAAGTTCAAGTTCTTCAAGTGAAGTGACTTAGAAAAATAAAAGTCTTCATGAGTTGTATGAAAATACGGACGTGGTAAGAAAAGATTATATAATTTGACTCACTTTTATTTGTTGATGGATAGTGAGCCTTTAACTTATGAAGATGCTGCCCAAAATGCCAAATGGAGAGATTTAGCCATAGTTCTAAAAGGCAAAAACATCATTAGTGCCAAATGGGTGTGCAAGTTGAAAAAAAATTTCAAGGGTAAGGTGGAAAGGTACAAAGGAAGATTGGTTGCTAAGGGATACAAGCAAAAAACCGGTATTAAATATGATGAGGTATTGGAACATGTTGCTCATTTGAAAACAATTTGTTTTATTATTTCTTTGGAAGCTCATCAATGGAAATCTCATCAAATGGATGTGAAGTTCGCTTTCTTAATAGTGTTTTGGATGAAGAGGTTTACATTGATCAACCTTTAGCTACAAGGTTGAAGGACATAAAAATAAAGTGTTGAAATTGAAGAAAACTCTTTATGGCTTGAAGCAAGCACCACGAGCTTGGAATAGTAGAATTGATAAATATTTCCAAGGAAATGGTTTTTCGAAGTGTCCACATGAACATGCACTTTATGTCAAGATTGGTAAAAATGGTTACATCTTACTTGTTTGCTTGTGTGTAGATGATTCAAAGATGTTTGAAGAATTCAAGGAAGTTATGGCAAGAGAGTTTGAGATGACGAACCTACTATCTTGGAATCAAAGTGTAAAAAAAAAAGGATTGCATTTTTATTTCTCAAGAAGAAATGCAAAGAAAATTCTCAAGAAATTCAAGATGGAGAATTGCAATCCCGTGAGCATCCCGTTGAATATGGAGTTAAAGTGTCCAAGCATCGAGAGGGAGAAAAGATCAATCCCACACTTTTCAAGAGTCTTGTTGGAGGCATAAGGTACTTGACATGTACAAGATCAGATATTCTCTTTGGTGTTGGACTTGTGAGCCGTTTTATGGAAGAGCCTACTACCTCCCATTTGAAGATAGCCAAAAGAATATTTCGGTACATTAAAGGTACTTTTGATTATGGAATATTTTATTCACCTTCCAAGACTCCAAACTTGTTGGATATTATGACAGTGATTGGGCTAGTGATATTTGGGATGATCGAAAGAGTACTATTGGGTTTGTTTTCTTTTATGGAAATTCCGCATACACGGAATTTTATAAAACAACCAATTGTTTCTTTGTCAACTTGTGAAGTAGAGTATGTAGCAGCTTGTTCTCGTGTTTGTCATGCAATTTGACTAAGGAGTTTGTTGGAAGAACTTCACCAACCACAAGAAGATGCAACACAGATTTTCATTGACAACAAATCGCTATTAAATTGGCCAAGAACCTCGTATTTTATGAAATGAGCAAACATATTGATACTAGGTATCACTTTATTAGAGATTGAATATCTAATAAAGTTATGGAGCTTGAGCATGTGAAGTCACAAGACCAAATTGTGGATATTTTTACCAAGCAGTTGAAGATTGAGCTCTTTCAAAAGCTAAGGATGGCTCTTGGAATGATGAAACAAGTTTAAGAGAGATGTTGAAATGTGAACAATATAAACGTGTTTCTATTTGTTTACATTAGTTCATGAACTAGAATATTAATTTAATACATGTATTAGAATATGAACACATTGATGTACTTTGGAAGATACAACGTCTAATAATGCCATCCATATACCTTGAAAGATGTGAGGTGTGCAGTGGAGGAGCCAGAATTTTCATTAAGGGGTGTCAAAATATAAAGAATATAAACACACGAAAAAGTCAAGAGGAGTCAACATATAGTAATATATACATATACAATAAAAATTACCGAGCTATATAGTGTAATTTTTCGGACAAAAGGGCGTCTGTTGACACCCATTTGGATATGGCGTGGACTTAGTTGTTTTGTTTACATGTAGTATAGGTTAGATACATGAAAGATTTCTTCTATAAATAACCATGTATTCCTAGTCATTTGGAGCAAGTCAAGTTGAATAAAAATTATCCATTCCTCCACTTTCTTTATTGTGAGTTTTGAGTGTTCTTTTGTGTTGTCTTGCTCTCCCAAAATTTTAAAGCAATTATTCGGTCTTCCATAAGCATTCTACCATATTGTCTGCTCACTACCCAAACTCCTCCAAATTTCCATTTTCCGCTCTCTTGAAAATAAAATTGGTGTATTTGGAGTCAATACAGAAAGCAGTTAACTGGACAATTGAATAAATATTTAATAATGAGTATGATTGGTATACTGACTCTTTGATCTTCAGTTAATTCAATACTGCATTCAACCAATTACAGTATTCAGTTTGTATTATCAGAAAAGGACGTTGATGTCATCTACTTTCTATTTCTAGTTGTTTATGTGGTAACTTTAGTACTCAAATGCTCTTTTGCTCATGTAGAAGATATGTTTCTTGTTGCATGTCCGTCCATTTGATGAAATAGTTTGAGAAATGGAGTGCACATACGAGACAGATAACATTTTTTTGCATTAAAATGTCTTGACAGATTTCTGTTATAAAAATACTGATAGGTTAGCAATAAAAAACAACCTTAACTAGAATAAGAAAGTGCTTAGAAAGGCCCGGCGCCATTTTTGGACCTAGCAGCAGACGGGCACTCGTTGCCTGAATTCGAGCCGGACCAGACTCTTCTTTGTTTGAGCTGCTCCTAGGCTTTGCAACTCAAATGGTCCCTTATGAAGTCTCTATTGGTCTTATTCTTACTGTGCACCTTGTGAGCACGTTTAGATCCGCGAAGGCCGGTATCAACAACGAGTAAGAAACAACCAAATTTAAACAACAACTTACTGTGGCTCTTGGCAGAGGCGGATTCAGGATTTGATGGTTACGGATGCCACTATATTAATGTAAACTTACCAGTAGTAAAGGAGTTTGAATTTTGGTATACATGTATTAGGACGATTCATTCTAATTTAAATTAATTCGGTTCAGTTCGATCCATTTTGAATTAATTCGCTTTGCTTTACAAGATCTTTTGATGCATAAATAAATCCATGATAACCAAACTAAATTTTTTTGATTCTTTAAAAAAAAACATATTAACTAGATAAAATATATAAATGATTAAAATATATTCAAATAAAATAAAATTAGGATCTAGAACTAGAAAACATAAGCAAATACACTTTTATAATCTAAATAACTAATAAAATGTGATTGTATATAGAGAGAAAATATAAAAATGAAGATACAAGAAATTAAGAAAAAAAGAAGAAAAGGAAACAATCTGCAAAAGAGGGAATACAGAAAAGTAAAATTTGGCTCGACATAAGTTTAACAAGGGTTGAAATGGTACACATTAAGGAAGAGTTAAAAGCTTAGAGAGAGAAACTCTCACCTCTCACTACACACAACCTAATGGATAATACATCCAAAATACCCGACATACCACCGGAACCACCTGATACAAATCCCATGGAGGAAGATACCAACCAAGCACACTCCTATAAGGAAATGCTCCTTGACAAACCGAACACTTCACAAACGAACTATTATGCATCGGACTTTGAAAAATCAGGATGTGAGCTAAAAGGGCAAGGAAAACCTAGGCTCAATCATCCTCTCCCAAGAAGATAAGAATAGGCTATACGAGCCATAGCACTTCTCATTCATTATAAAACTTTTTGGCCGGTGTATGCCACATCATCTCCTCCAATCCAAACTAGTTGAATTATGGAACCCTTCCGAACAGTTAATCTTGATTGACTTAGGATGTGACTTCTTCATAGTCAAGTTTGGAAAGGAGAAAAATTTGATCAAGGCAATATACCAAAGTCTATGGTTCTTATCCGGAAACTTCCACTCAGTTAGATGGGAACCAAAATTTATCCCACAAGAATCCACCCTATCCCTCACTGCTATATGAGTAAGACTTCCTCAGCTGCCAACCAAATTCTACGATAAGGAGGTACTAGAAAAAGTGGGCAGAAAGCTTGGGAAGCTACTCAAGGTTGATATGTGCACATCAACAACGCTAAGGGGTAGATATGCGAGAATCTGTATCCAAGTCCCACTGGAATCACCAGTTGCAACATTTGTCACCATTGGAAACCATAAATAAGTGGTTGTTTATAAAGAGAAAACATCCTATGTACAGGATGTGGAAGACTGGGACACACTTTGAAAGAGTGCACACACAAGCAGAAGCCCCACCCACCCCCGACACATGACCGCCTGGAATGTTCCAATACTAAAGCCAATAATGACAAAGAAGAGGGATGGAAAACGGTATCCTTCCCCAGAAGAAGAAAACAGGGATACCCCACTCAGCAACGCCGAACAATAACAAATCACGGCAGGAAAGGTAAAAGCACCGGCTCCACGGACAACATCCAAGTTCGAATGTTCGACGCTAATTCCGGTAAGTTTCTCAAAACACAAACTTTCCGTTATAATTCAAAAACTAACTCTGTGCAGGACACCAACCCAACTCAGAGCACAAACAAAAACACTCCCCTCCTAAAGAACCAGCTCACTAAGAGCCAGCCTACACGGGATCTGCCGAATACAAACACAAAAAGGAAAGAAGGTATAGAGGGGAAAGACCCAATACCCAGCAACGACAAGGGGCCTACACCCCAAAAATATACTACCTAGGCGGTCCCTAAAGGGACAAAGTCAACAGGCTCAAAGGGCCGAAGTGAGAGCCTGACAATGTTTCAGGGGAAGCCCACATCAACCCCAAACCCATAATCTCCATAGAGGACCCAACCTATTACAATGCCTGCATTACCAATAATGGCCCCTACCGAGCTACATTACCCCTACCAACACACTCTGTACAAAATCCCTCCATGGAAACTCAAGTGACATCACTGATAAATCTCAAAATATTAAGTGATTTGGCAACTTCCATCAACTCAACCGGATCCTCATTTAATTCTAAAGCTAGTGTAATAGATATAGGTTACGAAACACTAATCATGGGTGTTGATTCAATCCCATCATCATCCATGACCCTTGATTACCCCAATAATTCTCTAATTAATAGTATCCTCAAAATATGAACACCAAAAAAAACCCAAAAATGGATTCGCCTAGCAAACCCCCAATTGTTCTGACCACCACCCCACGGCCACAGGACAACACGCCGGTGTCCTGGTTAGAGATTGCTCTCCATGGCCAGGGACAATGCTACAATTTTTAGCTGAAAAACCAGCCAATATCGCTCATTATCCAAAATTCGGTCTATTTGGCAAGAGTCATAACAGAAGCACTAAACAGGGGTTTGGCGACGTTTGGAGCCCAACTATGGCAGTTAATGGTTCTACAGAGCAACTTCAACCCTCTACAGACAACCAACGATACACCTTCAATTCACAACCTAATGCAGGAGATATTCAACACCATCCCATTCTTCCCAGACCCAACAACACCGGACCCATCTGTGACACCCTAGTTCACAGTCCTAGAACAATGGCCCCAACAAGCCCCTTCATCTTCAATGCTAGAGAAACAACATTCCCCACCACTGTGGAACATTTCGAAAGAGATAACCAAAGCCCTAGAGATACTGAAAAGCCAGGAAACATCCAAGGAGGATGAACTCATAACTCTCACTGCCCAACGAGAATGGACTCCCTATGGCTACAGGCAGTAAGTGCAGTGGAATTCAGCGTGGATTATAATGAGAAGCTGATCCCACTGTGTCCCAAAACTCTGGCAAGATGTGGATTGAACTTGTCCTCTCATTAGAGTCAGGGAGTGCTAAAACCACTCTTGACCCTAACTCTAGTTATGAGAGCCCAAACAAAGTTAGTGAGGAGGAAGGATATGATTCCAACCCAGGGAAGGGACAAGGCACCGCCAGGATCTCTCCTAATAAACCTACAACCCCTAATGAGCTTCACCATATGGAATTTTAGGGGGGCAAAGAGTGCAAAGGTCAGAATACACTACTCAAAAATGGTAAAGATGCACAAACTAGCAATGCTAGTCCTGTTGGAAACCAAGATGGCTGATCACAAGAAGCTCATGGAGGAACTATAATATGACCTACATATTCAGTTTCTAACAACATGCCACTTGGGATGCATCAACATCATGTCGAAAGAGTCCATTCTCCAGGTAGATGAAGTAGCAGTTACATCACAGGATATCCATGCAATGGTTAAGGTGCTACCCTCCAACCCCCCTAGGTTCTTTTCTGCAATTTATGCTAGTAATTATATAAAGGATCGAAAAAACCTTTGGGATAACCTGATTGATATACTTAAATGGTAGTTGGTTTATGGGAGGGGATTTTAATGAAGTTTTGAAAAAAAGAGATAAATTTGGGGGCAACCATATTAACACAAACAGAAGTGACTTGTTTTGGAATTGCATTAACCACTGTAGGCTAGTTGACCTAGGCTATAAAGGTAGCAAGTACACTTGGTCTAACAAATGTTATAAAAACAGGTCCAGCCTTATCCTTGAAAGAATTGATGCTTTGCTAACAACTACTGGGTAAATGATTTCCCAGATGCTTCTGTTACTCATCTAGCTAGGACCAACTCTGACCACTGCCCCTCCTTGTAAAGCTCAAGAACAACACCCAAGATGCTACTGCTAAACCGTTTAGATTTGAATCGATGTGGTGTAGTCACCCAACCTTCCCAGCTCTCATCAGGGACTCCTTTCCAACCCACTCCTCCTTAATCACTTTATCTCTTAGGTTAAAAAATAATTCCATCAATTGGAACAAGCTTACCTTTGGCAACATATTCCACAAGAAAAAGAAATTACTGGCCAGGATTGCTCAGATCCAAAAATCCCCATCTACCAAAGTCATTTCCTCCAAAACTTAGAAAGCACACTCATTGAGGATCTTGACTCAATCCTGAAAAATGAATAAGACTTCTGGAAGTTGAAAGCTAGAATAAACTAGCTTTCTGATAGTGATGTCAACACCAGATTCTTCCACACTCAACCCTAAATAGAAGAAGGAGAAACAAAATCCTATCCCTCAAGGATGAGGCATGAAATTGACAATACAAACCCCTGGTAATTAAAGACTCCTTAGTCAAATTTTTCAAGGAGCTCTACACTTTTTCTCACTCACAATCCCCTATCTCTACGATCACACTTAGTCCCCAAAACCCATCTCTATCCAATGTGCAAATGCCTAACATTGACCTCCCTTTCAATGATAGTGAAATCAAAAAGATATCTTCTCTTTCAAACCCTTCAAAGCCCCCGGCCTTAATGGTGTGCACCCTTTCTTTTACCAAAAGTACTGGGACATTGTGGGAAAGGATGTCATCCAATTTTGTAAAAAATGCTTCTCAACTGCAACAATGTATCCAATGATGAATGAAGCCCTTCTGTACTTAATCCCAAAATGCCCCAGCCATCCATGATTAAAAACTTCAGGTCTATAGGTTTATGCAACACTGTCTACAAAACTATGACTAAAATCCTAGTCAATAGAATTAAACCATACCTAGCCCACATTATTGGTCCAAGTCAGGCAAGCTTCCTCTCCACCAAGAGAGCCTTTGATAATGCTATCATAGTCCAGGAATACATCACTCACTTTGGGAAAATGAGAGGTAAAATATCTCATATGATTCTAACGATTGATTTGGAAAAGTCTTTTGATAGAATTAAATGGTCTTTCATTAGGGAGACCCTCCAAGTCTTCAACTTTTTCACTGACACCATTAATCTCATCATGTCATGTGTCAGCTCATCCTCTATTTCTATCCTAGTGAATGGATCCCAAACCAACCCATTCAACCATACTAGAGGTGTTATGCAGGGTGATCCCCTATCCCCTTACATATTCATTATGTGTATGGAAAGACTCTCTAGGGTTATTGAGAGAAATGTCTAACGTAAGGAGTGGTGCCCAATTAGCATAAGAAGGTCTGGTCCTAAAATCTTCCACTTGTTCTTTGCTGGTGATCTAACCTCTTTCGCTACAGCTGACCAGAAAATGTGCACCACAATCATAAACACTCTTAACTTCTTCAATCATACATCAGGCCAAAAAATCAATCTTGCCAAATAAAAAGTCTTCTTCTTTGCCAAAAGCCAACCACACCAAATAGAGTCCGACTCCAACAGTCTTTCCATTCAGACCACAACCATCTTTGGCAAGTACCTGGGATTCCCCATCTTTCACAAAAGGCCTGTAAATAGTGATTTCCAATTCATCATAGATAACATGCAAACCAAAATGGCTGGTTGGAAAACAAACATTCTAAACATGACAGGGAGGACTACCCTAGCAAAAGCCTCTCTGAACAGAATCACTAACCATGTCATGCAATACATCAAACTCCCCTAAAAAACTTCTAGGGAGATTGATAGAATTCAAAGGAACTTCATCTGGGGTATCACACCAAACAAAAAGAAGATGCATCTTGTGGCCTAGGACACTGTCATAAAGCCTAAGTCCCAGGGGGCCTAGGAATCCAGAAGGAAGAATTAACAAACAAAGCCATCCTCTCTGGACTGGACTGAAGGCTCTATCACAATACATTCTCCCTCTGGGCAAAAACCCTTATTGCAAAGCACTGCAACTGGAGACACCCGCCAAAAAAAAAAAACAAAATCTGCCACTTAGCAATGCATTCTCAAAGGGTGGGAAACATGTTCAAAATCCAAGAGATGGGTAGTTCACATAGGGAACAGAGTCAGCTTCATCAATGACCCCTGGATCCCAAACCACCCATCCATTAGGACCATGATTGAAGGTCCACTTACCCAAGCGGATCTGTCAACCATAGTTGCTACAATTTACAAAAATGGGACCTGGGATACTTCTCCATTTCCCTAAACATCCCTACAAACATCAGAAACATGCTCTTAAACACTTTTATCCCACACAACCCCATAAGATGATCTGGGGAATCACTGTTAGTAGACTCTTCAGCACCAAGTCAGTCTACTCTCTTCTTGCCAAATTTGCCTCATTGGAAGAAAAAAACACAGACAACAACTACTTATGGATCTGGAAACTAAGAGCACAAAATAAGATTAAATCCTTCATATGGCTCCTCTATCATGAAAGGCTCCCTACTGGGGCCTTCCTCCACCATATTGGGTTACACTTGAACCCAATGTGTTGATTCTGCAACTAGGCCACTGAGACCTCTGCTCACATATTTTTTGAGTGCCCCAACGTAAAATCCTTCTAGGAACTTTGACCTCAAAGAGTATCTTTGAATCACAAACATAGAACATTTCCTTCAATAACCGGGACTGGCCTACCACATGGGCCACTCTCAAAAGAAATCCTTTCAATAACATCATCACTTGGGCTGTGGGGAATCCGGGCAAGGGAGGCGTGGAAGGAGTTTTCAGAAACGCAAGCGGGAACTGGGTACTAGGCTTCATTGGTAACATGCCATACACTATTAATACACAAGCATAACTTTTTGCTGTGCTGAGATGATTGAATCTTGCCAAAGAAAGAGGGTTAACACCACTAGAAATCAACACTGATTCTATTGAGGTAATAAGAATGCTTAACAACAGAAATCATGCATTTGATTCAGTTAGTTCTAAATGCAGGTCAATCATCCTAAGGCTAAGAGACGTAGTAGTGAAGCACAACTACAGGGAGACGAACTAAGTAGCTGATCTGTTGGCAAAGGAGGGTGCAAAGAAAGACATTTTTGATAGATTTTTAACAACAGTTCCTTCGGTGTTTGCTAATCATGCTTTTTGGGCAGATATCACGGGAACTATTATCTCAAGATAAATTTTGGATTATAATATTATTACTTTTGGTTCTAGTGAGGGGGAACACTCGTACCCCATAATAAACAATGCTATTGTTATACCCTAACATGTAAGTTTTAATATATCTTAGAATAGCCCAGTTAACCAAAAAACAAAAAAAGTTTAACAAGGGTCGATCCTTGGTGCCAAGTTTAGCAAGGACTATTTTGACCATGGCACCTACAGTCGTTTTGTGACTAGGGGTTCCGCTGTTTATTTATATACCTCTTTTACCTGAAATACTAGTGAAATATCAATACATACATGAAATTTTACCCGAGTGACCAGGTGGTACCACCCCTCACCTCTACATAGATCCGCCCCGACTCTTGGCCCAGACAACGTCCTAGACGTAGGGAAGATCGGAGCAGCAAGGACTTTCTAGTAATTCTCTTTATAAAAGTTAACCTTATATCAATGATATTATTTTTTAGAAGTTACTTGTATGGATTACTGACAATCAGTGATTCTAGCAAAACAATGCCACTCTCTCATTATATTATTTTATATACAGAGATTTAGGGAATTAACTTATTAAATTTAGTTTCTTTCAGTGTGAACTATGGAAAGACTTTTAAGATTAGTTTTATGCATTGCTTTTGTTATGTAGATGCGACGTCTCTTGAAGTCTAGAGTTGAATGTCTAGATTTTTTTCAAAAGCTAGAAAATGTTCAAGCGTTGGTTCCTCAAATATTATGTTTTCAGAGAGTTGGTGATGATATACTTCTGAATTCTTCTCTGTATATACAATTTTAATATAGTTATGGAGTGTTGTATACATTGTTACATAAACTAATTGATAATTAAAAATTCCTAAATAATTTGTTTGAGTGTATTTGGTAATATTTGTTATAATGTTACTGCTGGAGAATGAGTAGGAATACAATTGCTCGATACTTTGTTAGGGAAAATGTGATGACCCTCCATGTCATCTCATTCGGCAAAGAATGGGTGACGAAGATGGACGCATGGATGGACATTGTGGAGATCTTTGGCCAATGCTTTGGAAAGGTGGAAGGCACTCTTAGAATTCTTGAGGGGCCCTTTCTTGAAGAGATTGAGATTATCCGAAAATACTTGGAGGGACGTACACAGGCCGAGATGGAACTAAGACTATCACCGCCTTAGAGTGCAAACTCATGGAGGCTTTGAGTACTATCGACGCTTTGAAGGCAAAGATAGAGTCATTCCAGGAGCATGTTGATGCTGACATGACCGAGGCAGCTTGCAATGTTGTGCTGACGACTTGTTGTTCCACTTCATGGATGGGTTGCAAAATTGGGCTAAGTAGGAGTAACAACGCCGACAAGTCGCGCATATAGATTAAGCCATAGTGAAGGCCGAATCATTGATGGATTTCAGGCATGACAACCACGATAAAGGCAAAGGCAAGGAGTCAAAGGTTAATAATGTCAAAGATGGGAAAGACCATGGCAAAGGCAAAGAGATACAACAACTCCAAGTCTCAAGACTCAAAATAGTCTAGTGGTTGTCAGGGCTATACCGAGAAGAAGACACATGCCGAGAAGAAGGGATGTCACATATGCGGAAGGCCGCACGACTTTAGGAATTATCCTGACCTAAAGAGACTCAACACCATAGTCCGTGAATGAAAGGAGCAGCCGCAAGGGGAGTGTTCGGGAACTGCACAACTAGGTATGATCAGATTATGTGATGCCGTCACGAAGAAAGCTATCCAACCTACCAAGAATGGCAATCAATACATGGATCTCACCATCAACAACAAGCGCGCTCGTGCAATGGTAGATACTGGAGTAACTCATAGTTTTGCGACTAAGGCTGCCGCAAAGACTTGAATTGAAGCTTGCTCCAACCAACTCTCGCGTCAAGACTGTGAATGCCGAGGTACAAAATGCTCGTGGGGTAGCTGATGGAGTTGGTGTCAAATTACTAACTTGGAAAGGTATGACAAACTTTACTGAAACCTCTATGGATATCCTTGACATCATACTGGGGCAAGAGTTCTTTAGTCATTGTCATATGTTGATCGATCCCTACCTCCAACGTATCTTGGTTATGGAGTGAGAAGGAACGTGCATGGTACCTACAATGAGTATGCTAGATGGATAGAGCTAAGCACAACTCTCATGTATATAGGTTATCAAGGGGATTAAGAAGGAGGAGCCGAAGTTCGTGGCAACCATTGCAAGTCTAGATGAAGACAAGAGTTTTCAAGAGACACTGCCACCTTGCTTAGAGAAGTTGCTTGAGAAAAATAAAGATATCATACCCGAGGAGTTTCCTAAGCACTTTACACCTAGGCGAGAGGTGGATGACAAGATTGAGTTAGAGCTAGGGGCTAAACCACCTGCATTTATTCCATATCGTATGGCACCGCCCGAGTTAGAGGTGCTTAGGAAAAAAATGAAAGAGTTGATGGATGTTGGTCACATTCGCCCATCAAAGGCACCTTTCAGTGCATGAGTATTGTTCCAGAAGAAGAAGAATGTATCATTGCGCTTATGTATAGACTATCAAGCACTTAATAAGGTCACAGTGAAGAATAAGTACCTGATCCCGCTCATTGCTGATTTGTTCGATAAACCTGGGAAAGCCAAGTACTTTACCAAGGTGGATCTTCGCAAGGGCTACTACTAAGTTTGCATTGCATAAGGGGATAAGCCGAAGATAACATGTGTGACGGGATATGGAGCCTTTGAGTGGTTGGTGATGCCCTTAGGTTTAACCAATGCATCGACCATATTTTTCACCCTTATGAACAAGAATTTCGATCCCTACCTTGATTAGTTCGTGGTAGTCTACCTAGACGGCATAGTCATCTACAACAACACCTTGGAGGAGCATATGGATCATATAAGGAAGGTTTTCGAAGTCTTGTGGGAGAACGAGCTATACATTAAGAGGGAGAAAGGTGAGTTTGCACAATCCAAGGTGCACTTCTAAGGCCATGTCATTAGCAATGGCGAGCTACGCATGAATGAGGCTAAGGTACGTGCTATCCATGAGTGGAAGGCACCTATAAAGGTAATTGGGTTGAGATCCTTCCTTGGATTTGTTAACTACTATCGTCGGTTCATCAGTGGATACTCAGCAAAGGCCACACTATTGATTGAGTTGTTAAAGAAGAACAAGCCATGGGTTTGGACGGAGCAATGTCAAAAGGCATTTGAAGGCCTTAAGGTAGTTGTAACAAAGGAGCTAGTCTTAGCGTTACCTGACTTTGCCAAGACATTTGAGCTACACACAGATGCCTCGAACTTTGCCATTTGGGGTGTTCTGATGCAGTATAGGCATCCCATAGCGTTTGAGAACCGCAAGTTAAATGAGACGGAACGGTGTTACACGATACAAGAGAATGAAGTGACTACCATTGTGCATTGCCTTCATACATGGCGACATTATTTGCTCGGGTCGAGGTTCATGTTCAAGGTTGAAAATGTAGCTACTAGCTACTTTCAGACGCCGAAGAAGCTCACACCAAAACAGGCTAGGTGGTAGGATTTCTTGGCCGAGTTTGATGCTGGAGTACAAGCCGGGCAAAGGTAACATTATAGCCGATGCCTTGAGCCGGAAAGCCGAGCTTGATGCTATCACTTCAACAAGTTGGGAAATTTGTGAGGCTATAAAAGAAGGCATACATTATGATTCAGCAGCCAAACAACCTATCGAGTTAGCCAACGAGGGCAAGACGAGATATTTTTGGGTAGAGGACGGCCTATTGCTTACCATGGGTTGGCGGGTCTACGTTCCTAAGTTTGGAGACATTAGACTGCAGATCATATGGGAGAGTCATGACACTATATAGGCTGGTCATCCAGGGCAACGTCACACTAGGGCCTTGGTTGAGTCAGTCTACTGTTGGCCACGCATGGGAGATAACATAGAGTGTTATGTGCAAACTTGCATTGTATGCTAGCAGGACAAGGTAGAGCAACAACAACAACCCAGAGGACTACTAGAGCCATTACCAAATGTAGAGCGTCCATGAGAGAGCGTGACTATTGAATTTATCACTTTCCTACCGAAGTCTGACGGTTATTGTACTATTATGGTGGTCGTGGATAGATTTTTCATATATGCCACCTTCATACCTGCCTCACCAGGTTGCACTACCAAGGAAGCCGCCAAGCTATTCTTTAAGAACATGGTGAAGTATTAGGGCTTACCAAGCCATATTATCAGTGATCGTGACCCCCATTTTACTAGGAACTTTTGGAGAGAGATATTCGACATACTTGGCATAAAATTGCACTTTTCCACTAGTTTCCACCTACAGACGGATGGACAAATGGAACGGGTCAATGCCTTACTAGAATGCTACTTGAAACATTATGTAAGCGCGCATCAGAAAGATTGGGCAAGGCTCTTGGACATCGCCCAATTATCTTATAACTTGCAGCGAAGTGGGTCCACGAGCAGCACATCATTTGAGCTATCCACAGGCCAATAGCCACAAACTCCATATTCATTATCAATTGCATTCGAGGGAAAGAGTTTAGGGTCTTATCATATGGATAAAAGATGGTAGGAACAACTTGACACTACTAAGTCCTACTTTGATAAGGCAGCTAAGAAGATGAAGAAGTTTGCGGACCATAAGCGGCGTCCCACGGACTATAGAGTTGGGGACATGGTCATGGTGATGTTTAATCTAAGACAGTTCAAGGCACTACGGGGCATGCATTATAATCTAATTCGCAAGTATGAGGGGCTATTTAAGATTATCACCAAGGTAGGCAAGATCTCATACAAGCTTGACATGCCATTGTATCTTAAGATCTATCCTGTCTTCTATGCCAACATGCTTAAGCCATATCATGAAGACAAGGATGATCCGAGAGGGGACAATCAAGTCGATAGCCTATTACTATCACTGCCTCGCATGATTGGGAGATTGAGGCTATCATTGATTACCAGGCCAGGCAAAAACGTGGGCAAAAAGACACCGTTATGTTCCTCGTCCATTGGAAAGGGGAATCACCGGAGGAGGCCATGTGGGAATGATATGTAGATTTGTGGCAATTCAAAGATAAGATCCGAGAGTTTATGTAACAGCATTATGCCACAGTCATGGCAATATTAGGTGGGGGAGAGTGTGATGACCCGCCATATCATCATGCCACATAGGCACCATTTGGAATATATTAATGCCATGTGGAAGCTTACATAGGAGGAAGGATAGCATTTGTGAGAAGATTCTAGAGAAGTATGGACATTTCTTTTGAGAGGCCCTAGATCCCTAGGGATTTGCTAGGAAAGTCCTTGGAATCTTCTAGTTTGAAGAGAGTTCTAGAGAAAGCCCTTATCTTGTAAATATTAAGGACTTGTATAAAAATTAATATTTATATACTAGCCCCTAGGAGACTAGTATATAAAGGGGGCCATTCATTTGTAATTCACAAAGCAAACAATTCAAGTTCTCTCTAATACAAAGCTTCCTTTAACAATTATCTTGTGTTCTTTTAACATTCTCTTAGCGATCTTGTGTGTAGTAAGACTGACTTGGCATAACATGAACGTGAGCAAGTTGTGAATATCGTGAACAAGTTGTCAAGTGTTGCACGTGTACTTAGTTAACAACTAAAGACGTGACAAAAAGCTCAAATTTGCCACTAAACTTAAATAGTTAACATGTGCCAATTAATAATAGTTGGTCTTGAATATACCCTAACCATTACTGTCACACCCCGAACCTGGATGGGCCGCGACGGGCACCCAGTACCTTACTCATCCTAGTACCAACATAAGTATCTTTTCATATCATACTATCATAGATAATTGAGCTGGAAGGCTGCCGTGAGACAAGTAGAATTCAACATATGATACTAACTTATACATAAGGCATACAGGCCTATAAGGCCAAAATAACCACTTGTACACTAAACATAGGCTGACAGGGCCATACATTCTTTTGCGTACATGACATCTGTCTACAAGCCTCTAAGAATACATAGTTTTCATAAATATTGGGACAGAGTCCTGTCATACCAAACAATACACATCTAAATTATACTAACCAAATAAGAAACTCCGAAGCAAATGGAGCGCACCAACATCTTCCGCTGAGCTGATAGCCTACTTGGGGGGCTCTCGACCTGTCTATCGGGACCTGCGGGCATGAAGCGCAACATCCCCAAGCAAAAGGAACGTCACTACAAATAATGTACTTAGTAGGTAAGGAATAAAAATTAGTAAATAATGGACATGAGAGAAACATGGAGTAAAAGACTCGACATGTAAATCTGAATAACTTTGTGAATCATTAATATGTATAATGTCATGCATATGTGTATAAATGTCATGTCGTGCATAGGTACATGTATTCATAACATCATCAAGTCTCTGAGGGCATCCCATCATATCATCTCGGCCATTGTGGGCAAATCATCAACGTATACCAGCTGATCAGGTGGTGGTGCATATATACCGCTGTAACCTTTTCCCATATCCTATATACAAATATATATACATATATACGTGTATATAATGCCATCTGGTCATGGGTCAATGTACATGAATGTAATGCATGAGAAGTATGTCAATAAATCTCTTGGAGTGTCATAAGACCATTATGCCTTTGAATAATATCATGAAGTAAACTTTTTCAACTTACGTATTTTTCTGAGGCCATTATTAGATGATAGAATAATATGACACATGTCGAATTAAGAACATAAACAACTCTAGCATTTCTGTGAATAGAGTCATTTATGGAAATTGCGCATGTGCTTGTTTCTTTTGTGTCGTATAGATCATGCCAAAAGAAAAAAAAGATAGCCTTAATATACCAGGAATAGGAAAAAATCCGTATAATATTCTTGGAAAAGGTTGCACGTACCCCCTTAGAATCGCAAAATCTCACGTTGCTAATGTGCTAAGAAATCTCATTGGATTTGTTTTGTAGGAATTGATTGAAGATTTTGTATGAACTCTTGTTGAAGATGGTAGGAATATTTTGTAGGAATTGCTAATGTGAAAGCAAATTATCAGAAAGATCCAAACTTGATAAAGAACTGATTTTTCCAAATTCAAATGGGATTTTTCCATTACGTTGATTTTTGAATAAGAAAAGTGATTCAAGATTGGTCAAATTACTTGGCTCTTTTTGGTATTGAACTAGATAAATTTGCACTAGCAATATCAAGATACTGAAGCTTACTCATATTCCCTAATTCCCAAGGAATACTTCCTTAATGCGTATTATAACCAATTCCCATATGAGTAACTGTTTCCAACATTCCTAATTCTGATGGTATTTTACCACTTAGTGAATTTCCAGCTAAGTGAATAAAATCAAGATTCTTGAATGAGCCAAATCAAATGGTCAGGTCTCATTGTAGTCTTTGTATTTAAGATCCTAGAAATGAGTTGTCTTGAGATTAATACACTATGTTGTCACCTAATCCAAATTGATCAAGAGTCATTTGGTGGGTTATGTCTTGCTGTCACGTGGGGGTGGGGAGGGGTTTTAATCTTATCCCATAACCAATTAATTAATTAGGTAATATTCCGTTACCCGGTAATTAATCAATTACCTGCATAATTAAGAATTGTCTCAAATTACTTAAAATCCTGCTTATTTTTAATACCCTTTTATAAATCATACTACCATGGTCATATGGTACCTTGTATGGTACTAGTTCATAAATATCGGGTATTAACGCTCGACCCAAATTTTATCCCAACATGCCAAACTTGGACGAAAATTCATTTTCTTTGACTTGTTTCTCCTCTCACCTTCACGAATTTACTCATCACTTGTGAAATAGCATAGTCCTTATAATCTCCAAATAATCTTTTCTTTGGACATATGTCAATTACCTTACGACAAATTCAATGTACAATACTACAGGGTGTAACATCGTAGTAATTTAATACTGCGAAGCGTAATATCATCATAATGTTGCGGGGCGTAACATCATCCCCTCTTTTGAAACATTCGTCCTCGAATGTTGACTGATGCTCTTATCATTGTCATATCGTATAGCTCTTGTGAATACCTTAATACTCTCCTTGCCATTTAGGCTGTTGTCTTGTGAATAAATCCAAAGGCCATGACATTCCCCTCTTTAGACCTCTTTCCCACGGCATCACTTGTGATCAAATTCCTTCCAATCTCCTAATTGTTGCTACCTTCTATCATATAGCCTCTACGACACTGACCTTGTAAGTGTGCCTATGCGACTCTTCTCTCCTTTTTCCTCCAGCTTTTAGCCAATCTCTAGGTCTTACTTTGTAAACATATACAAGGCTTAATAGGATGCCTCTCTGGGCATCTACAGGTATACTGAAGTTCTTCGCTCAGTACTTTGTAGAACTTGCGAATATGGCTATATCTTATTTCATAGACCTGGTTATCCATTCGTATGAATTTACTGCATCTACGTAGGTCAAATTATACCATAATTCTTACTTCGATTTATTGTTACTGAGGTTTGCAACCAACTCCAGGTTACTCTCGTTACTTATCCTTAAGACTGATGGTCTAATCTCATCTCATACTATTGAACTGTTATCCATCTATTCTTGATTCACCTTAATGTTGATTCATCATATACCACTGATAACTTGATTTTTTATGTAACACCGCCGCTGGGCTCGTGTTTCATCGGGGACATCTGGAGTAATTAGATCAATCCACCTAAGGGTGATACTATACTTCCATAACCGTACTTTATAGCATCCCAATGTGACTCACCTTATATGGGTATTTTAGTCCCTTACAATTCATGAAATCCTCTTACCCCCTCTTTTTTTTTCTTCAAATCATTACTCAAGTGAATGCCCAAACATCATCCTTTATTTATCATAATTATACCCTCATTCTACTACCAGGGCAACATTCTATCTCTTCTAAATGCGACTAGTCTTAGACTCCTTTGAGTTCATTTAGGCTATATCGAGCTTTCTACAACTTAGAGGAACCATCAACTCCTTTTGTTTTCATGGGTTTAATCCTGAGGACTTATCCATTTTCGTCACCTTCTCCCTTGCCTTCTTCTTATCCTTACTCTTGTCTTTCTAAAACATTGTCGTTCTATCGTACTTTAGATTGATTCCCTTATGCATTTGTGGAACATCAAGCGAGACATCGCATCGTCTCTAACTCTTTTTTACTCTCTAGTTAGACTCTTCGGTACTTAGAAACCATAGGCTGGAAGGTATGCTACTGATGACGCTGCTATCATCCCTGGATATTGAATCTCAGTGCTTCTAGTCTTTTACCTGAAGTATGGACCACTCTCATCCTTTTATACTTGAGTATTTGTACGTTGTTTACCTTCACCTTACTTACTTTAAAATATCACCTTACATTCTTCTATCTTTCTTTCACAACCTGCATCCCACATAGGTATAAATCACATCCACCATTTGAAGCTCTATTATAATACTTGCACATTTGGTGCCTATACAATCTGGTGGGAGCTCCATACTGGACTTCTTATGAGGCTGGTACTTCTTCTTACTGGCTTTATCGTAGAGCCGTTATACAATATAGTTGTTGTGCTATCTCTCTTGCACCTCTAATATTAAGAGCGATTCTGCTATTTTATTAATCATGATTCTTATAACTTATGGGTCCAATAATCAGATTCCTGATTTACTTCGTTAATGTAACTCTTTAGTTTCCTCCTTCTTCTAATCGGCCTTTATGTCGGCTTATGTTATCTCCCGATCTGTGGTTCATGATATTAGTTATTTTGCTTAGCCTTTCATGGGCAGTGAGGAATATGCATGATACAATCCTTCAATAATTTAATTTTTTGTCTAAGACCTGGGCTCAATTCTTTCTTTTAATGTATACCAGAATTTTCTACGACTATATATGCTGCATGTATAAAATTCCGAACCCTTAACTGCATTCATAACGTAACCCACTCTGGATCATTGATTGAATAATATCTTTCGATCCATCTTAGCTTTATTTCAACGTAAGCTATTACTTTTCCTGGTCTTTCTGCCACCCTTGTTGCATCCATACTTAGCTTATCTTAGTGCCCAAACATGCCAGAGTTTTCATACAACTCATATGATCTCGATTATTACTTTTAATTTTACTTCCCATTCATTAGCCACAGTAGGTGCCACTTTCCTTTGGAGTGCTTACAATGTTGTTGCGAGACTGTGGTTACATAATCATTTCCTCTTTAGGTCGTTGTGCTTAGGTTGAAGCCTTCTTCCTTATTTCCTCATCTAGTCTTTCGTTATGGTACTTAGGGAGAACCCTTGACTCTTGTAAAGCTGTGACCTTATTACGGACCTTTTTGATGTCCTTCCTTGCCTATAATCATCTGTAGTTGCTTACCTCCGTGCCCTTGTGCTTGTAGGGTTGCTTCTGAACTGATATTTTGACTGCCTTCCTAGTGGCACTTTCTTTTATACCCGTAACACTCATACGATACCTTTAACTACCCGGACTCCTATTTGAATATATCTCAAGTATTATAATGATATTACTGCGAGGTTGAATTCTCCATGTTGAGGTTTACTACATTTATCTTGCATGATCTGCTGATTTGTGTAACTTCTTATCTAGTCATGACTAGGCTCTTCCTGAATCAACTACTAACTACTTGTCGGCCCATTCTCATATCCATATTTCACGTAATCTTTCTTGGATTATTTCCTTGTCTTAGCTTACCTCACGTACTGGCTCCTTATCTATCAATAACATCCCGGGCAAGAATTCTTACTTCCTTTTTTTTTGACGTCGTGCTTACATAACGTTCTGGAATCATAACATATCTGCAATATTTGAATAAGTGCAATCTCATCCCTTTCTCATTTTTATCGCATTCTTCCTTTATCATTCCATATTCTCCCCTTTAGGGGAGTACTAAGACTTGGAGCTATAACGACCTGCCTATAGATGTTTTTCCTCTTCATCTTTGGCGTCCTTTCACATTATCAATGACCCTTACTTTCCTTGTGGTAATCCTTCTCTACTAAGGATAAAAAAATTCCTCACTCGCGATGGTGACACTTAGTGTAACTGGCACATACAATACCTTAAGCTTAACTTTGCTCATATTGCTTACTTTAGGAAAATGTCTCCCTGAATGACCATTCTTTGAATTCATCATGGATATTCTTCTGTTGTCCATTCTATTATTGGCGGAATGCAAAGTTTACCTTGTTCACCAGTTCATACAGATTTCTATTATTCCGGGGTCTAACTTTTCCTTCTGTTAATCACGTTAGAGTCGCGAACTTATTATCGAAATGAGGATGTGACTGTATGGCCTATATTCTTTTGTTGTCTTAAGACCCATCGCCTCTCGTCTCTTTCTTCATTTGACTATAGATTCTGTAACATTCTACTGTTGCTATCCATGTATCACATCCCGCTCATAATGCTTCAGTATCCCTCTTTGTACTTCCCTGCTAATATTTCTATCTATCACTTTATCCTAAAAACTTTATCAAGACTTTATTTCGCTTCTACCTTCCCTTGCTCCATCTACTGGCTCTTCGGGCTGCCTAACATTCTCCCTCTACTAGGGACGGTAGCTATACTAAGGTAATATTTATCCCTTCAAGGTTTCCAGTTTCTATCTTTGTAGTACTCATATCTAGCTGTACTATTTTAGTGTGCACCATCTGGGTGTCTCACAAGGAGATCTATTAGCACATTTGCAATATCATTCGGAAATGTCAACTAACGTAAATAATTCATCCACCATTTTGGCTCACTCTAACCTTAGCCGGATCGTGATATTATGTCCTTCTCTTAAACCATATTTGTTAGCTCCCATAGAGCATAACTTAGATCGGTGTGACCAATAATACATACCTCTGTTACTCTTGAAGGTAACTCAAACTGATTATATATCTCTTCCTGAATGGTAAATAAGGATAATCTTCATTAGCTGGGTACCTCACACCCTCTTTCACCTTGCTTCCTTTACTTGTTGAAACTTATATTTATCTTCTGAATCTCTCATTGTCTTTCACCATAAAGGTGGATAGATATTCTTGCCTTAAGGTTCCTTTTCCAGAAGCTCATCTAGTTCTTCTGACTTAACTCTTTCACAATTGCATTCAATCCCTTACCAATCATCTTTCTAAATGTAGGCATCATATTATTATGAATAAGATCGAGTTTAGGAATTTGTGTTCTTACAACTGAGCTCGACCACACGATCTAGAATAAGAATAAAGAGTGACAGTCCTAAATGCCTTGTAGCCTCTTGCTTATAAGTGTGGTGCACGACACACCCATAAACAAGACTCTACTAGACGCGGCTTGTAGACTCCCTAGGACAGAACTGCTCTGATACCACTTTTATCACGCCCCGAGCCTGGATGGACCGCGACGGGCACCTGGTACCTTACTCATCCGAGTACCAACAAAACATATCTTTTCATGTCATAAATCATAGATAGTTGAGTCGGAAGGCTTCTGTGAGACAAGTAGAATACAACATGTGATACTAACTTATACATAAGGCATACGAGCCTATAAGGCCAAAATAACCACTCGTACACTGAACATAGGCCGACAAAGCCATACAATCTTTTACGTACATGACATCTATTTACAAGCCTCTAAGAATATATAATTTTCATAAAGATTGGGACAGAGTCCCACCATACCAAACAATACACATCTAAATCATACTAACCAAACAAGCAACTCCGAAGAAAATGGAGCGCACCAACATCTTCCGCCGAGCTGATAGCCTACTTGGAGGGCTCTTGACTTGTCTATGGGGACCTGCAGGCATGAAATACAACGTCTCCAGGCAAAAGGAACGTCATTACAAGTAATGTACTGAGTATGTAAAGAATGAAAATTAGTAAATAATGGACATGAGAGAAACCTGGAGTAAAAGACTCAACATATAAATCTGAATGACTCTGTGAATCATTAATATGTATAATGCCATGCATATGCGTATAAATGTCATGTCGTGCATAGGTACATGTGTTCATAACATCATCAAGCCTCTGAGGGCATCCCATCATATCATATCGGCCACTGTGGGCAAATCATTAACGTATACTAGCTGATCAGGTGGTGGTGCGTATATATCGCCGTAACCTTTCCCATATGCCATATACATACATACATACATACATACATACATATATATATATATATATATATATTTACATACATATATATATATATACAAACATATATATGCGTATATAACGTCATCTGGTCACTGGTTAATGTACATGAATGCAATGCATGAGAAGTATGTCAATAAAATCTCTTGGAGTGTCATAAGACCATTATGCCTTTGAATAATATCATGAAGTAAACCTTTTCAACTTATGTATTTTTCTGAGGCCCATGAACAGATGATAGAATAATATGACACATGGAGAATCAAGAACATAAGCACGTCTAGCATTTCTATGAATAGAGTCATTTTTGGAAATTGCACATTTGCTTGTTTCGTTTGTGTTATATAGATCATGCCAAAAGAAATAAAGGATAGCCTTAACATATTTGGAGTAGGGAAAAATCCGTATGATATTCTTGGAAAAGGTTGCACTGTACTCTCTTAGAATCGCAAAATCTCACATTGCTAATGTGTTAATTTCTCGTTGGATTTCTTTTGTAGGAATTGGTTGAAGATTTTGTATGAACTCTCGTTGAAGATGTTAGGAATATTTTGTAGGAGTTGCTAATGTGAAAGCAAATTATCAGAAAGGTTCAAACTTGATAAAGAACCGATGTTTCCAAACTCAAATGGGATTTTTCCATTACGTTGATTTTTGAACAAGAAAAGTGATTCAAGATTGGTCAAATTACTTAGCTCTTTTGGTATTGAACCAGATAAATTTGCACCAGCAATATCAAGATACTGAAGCTTACTCATATTCCCTAATTCCCAAGGAATACTTCCTTCATACGTCTTATAACCAAATTCCATATGAGTAACTATTTTTAACATTCCTAGTTCTGACTGTATTTACCACTTAGTGAATTTCCAGCTAAGTGAATAAAATCAAGATTCTTGAATGAGCCAAATCAAACGGTCAGGTCTCATTGTAGTCTTTGTATTTAAGATTCTAGAAATGAGTGTTTTGAGGTTCAATGTAAAATACTACAGGATACAACATCGTAATAACTTAATACGGCAAAGCGTAACATCATCGTAATGTTGCGGGCGTAACGATTACCTTTTGTGCCCTATGTGCCATTACCCACTAACGGAACTCTACCTTATATAATTAGTATCGGATTTTGCCATGTGATATTATCTAAAGCCTCAATTATTTAATTTACTAGCCCCCTCAGTATTTAAGCATTTTCACAACTCTCTACCATACACCAGCCACTATAACATCCCAAATCCCACCATGAACACACTTGCACTCTCTTAATATCTTCACACTAATACTTTTCATATCCAAAAACACCTCATTGGTGTCCCATCTTCATAGCTACCTGTCCTAATACAAACACTACTACTTCGCCGATTTCTCTACGCCACCTCTTCTTCCTCCTTCCTTGGGCAGTGACCACCTTTATCACCGTGAGCCGATCTTTATCTTCACCCAAAATCACCCCAAGTAACAAACAAACCCATATTAAATTCAACTCCAAAATCTACCATGAAATCGTTATAGCGGCACACCCTTGGCCCAAATAACGGAACCCAGAAAAAGGAAAGAAAACACATAATGTACACACTAATTAGGAACTTGTACACTAATAAGGTATAGATGGCTATGGAAAGAATGAGTGTTGAATAATGAGCATGATGGTGTGCTCATGGTGGGATTTGGGGTGTTACACTGGTTAGGACGTAGTGGTGACTTCTGAAAAGGTTCAAATATACCACTAAACTTAACAAAATGACTCACATATATGCCACTCGTAAAATTGGTGAGAGGGGAGGGCTGGTAAATAATAGAGGGTTTAGATAATGTCACGTGTCAAACAGAGGCGGATGCAGCGTGAGAGTTACGGGTTCAATTGAACCCATAATTTTCGACGCGGAATAGAAATTTATGTGTAAAAATTCATTAAAATTGCAAAAATAATAGATTTGAACCCATAACTTAAAATATATAATGGGTAATATTAAAAATCTTAAAAATTGAACCCATAGAATTTAAATCCTGGATTCGCCTCTGGTGTCAAGGCATGGTACTAATTAGACAAAGTAGGATTCTGGTACGTATGTCCCAAAATAGTAACAACTAAAAACATATTCAAGACCAACTATTAACGAGTGGCATTTGTGAGCCATTTTCTTATGGACACGGGCATATTTGAGCCTTTTTCTTTTATTAAAAGAAAGATAAGATTCAGTAGCGACCTTAGTTGCCACAGAAAATAGCCTTCAGTGGCCACTCAACTTGCCACGAAACAATGAAAATCTATCTGTAGCAACTACAATATCGCCAATGAACTTTTTCATGGCGACAGAGTCACCGCTTAAATTATGTTCTTCGGCAGCCCTTCCTACAAGAGTTTCGTGGATGGATATTTGTGGCGACAATAACAAAAGAGACTTTTAAGACTTTTGTTCCACTGTGAAAGGTCAACTAAACTATCAGTCACTCACTAAAGCCAATGACCCTTTGGTCGCTGCAATACTTTGTGGCGACTTTCGTAAATTTAACTGTCGTTACAAAAGTCTGATCTCCTGTGGTGGCATATCCTAAATAAACTTATGGGGCTTTACACATTCTTTTGCTATTATTATGTGCTAAACATGTGAAATACAGAAAGGAGAAGCTCTAGAATTACATCATCTCTGGAGACTCTACAATTCTAAGATCATTTGATCATGTCAAGAATGAAATCCCAGTATGTTAAAGCTACTCCAAAAAGTAGGTCTACAGAAGCAAAAGGTAATTTGTACCTGATGAAAGTATTGGGTAAATCATGAAAAGTGAGACAACTAGTTGAGATTATATATTATGAGAATAATTATCTATATTCGATATCTCAATTATTCCAGAAGATGGTGTTGCAAATAGGTATGAACTCCATCTTATTGTGTTCTATCCTACAATTACAAAAAAGTTGTCCCCATATAAGTATGAAAAATAGTGATATTTCTTTTGTAGCCACGATTGAGTGAAAATTTATGTTTATTTTATCTTCAATGGTCCAACAATAGAAGAGACCATATTAATGCAATTTGATTCATCACTAAGCTTCTGGGAAAACCCAAGCCTGAATACTTGTTAACATTCTATGACCGACTTTTAGGGCTGTAAGCCTCCGGATTGTTGAGATATATGTTAATGACATTACTTAATTTAGTGAAAATAGCACGGGCTAGCCAGTTTTCGGATTGGTAATTGAAAAATAGCCAGCGTTTGCAAAGTCATTGAAAATAGCCACTATTTTGCTACAACACGAAAAGTTCCAGCATAATATACTGGAGATTGGTGCACCTGTGTATGAACTTTCAGCATATTATGCTGGAACTCCAACACACGGAAAGTTTCAGCATAATATACTGGAGATTGGAGCACATGTGTATGAACTTCCAGCATATTATGTTGGACCAGTATATTATACTGGAATATTTTCCGGATTTTGAACAGTGTTTTCGTTCATATTTATCTTTACATGAAGAGTGGCTAAATT
The DNA here is from genome assembly GCF_000393655.2 of Nicotiana sylvestris. Classification (NCBI taxonomy): domain Eukaryota; kingdom Viridiplantae; phylum Streptophyta; class Magnoliopsida; order Solanales; family Solanaceae; genus Nicotiana; species Nicotiana sylvestris. Next base: position 173,914,582 of record NC_091065.1, read on the forward strand.
CCGATTACTTTTGAAACTGTGACTATTTTTCAATTACCACTTATAAATCTGACTATTTTTGAATTCACCCCTTAATTTATTGGTTAGTCCATTAGTTCTTTCTAGTATTAGGCCCCAAAGCCCATTTTGTATTTATTCAAATTATAGTGTATAGGTGGATCAACCTTTTACTTTGGCTTCTTAAATATTCGGGTCTAGATAAATAGAGAGGTCTAGTTTATTGTAAAGACAATTATTGATTTTCCTCTTTCTGAAATAATAGGTCCCAGATTTTCTCTCAATAGCTCTCTCAAACCCTAATCATGACTTCATTGATTTTTCTCAAATCACAATTTTATCATGGTATCAGAGCCTAAATCTAGTTAGGTCAAGCGATTTTCTTTCATCCAATGTTACCCTTGAAGATTTTCGCCAGGTTTTTGGTTTCGTTGTCGTGTTCGTCAAGTTGATGATTTTTTCGACGAAGTTCTTCAATTTTGTTGTTAATTTTCTCGCTTCTGTTCATATTTTGTGTTCTTCGGTGAAGAGATTTCTATCTCTTCGGGTGACTTTGGTCTTTTACAAATTCACGTCAAGCTAAGGTTTTCGAAATCGTTTTCAAGTTTTTGCTGTGGATTTGAATTTTAGAACTCTCAATAACGAGGTCGTTGTTCCTTTCGGTACGCGAAGGAAATTGTTATGATTACTACTTTTGAAGTTTGCATGTCTAGTATCTCTTGCTTATTTGCTGTTTATGTTTGATATGGCGGACGATAGTCCTTCTCCTTCTGTGATATCTACTTCTCAGCCTGCTTCTTCTCATGCCGTCTTTCACGAGGATGACTGTATGCATCCGTGTCATCCTCTCCAAGTATATCCCTATAATATACTTAGATCTTTATTGGTGTCAGTGTCATCTGATGGTACTAGAAATGGGAGTTGCAGACGCACTATTCTCGTGGCTCTATCTGTTAGAAATAAACTGGACTTTGTTAATGATTGTTCTGTAAAACCTCCTGATAACGATTCAGTGGTCTCGTGGTTAACCAACTCCCTCTCAAAGAAAATAGCATGTGGTGTTGAGTATTCTGAGCTTGCCAAGGATATTTGGGGAAAGTTGGAGGAAAGGTATGGTCAGGCAGATGCTGGCAAAATTTTTGAACTAAAAAAGGAATTGGCTCATATCTCATAAGGTTCACTTGATATTACATCTTATTTAAGATCAAGCAATTCTAGGATGAGATTGCTGTTCTATCAGTCAGTTGAGTCATGACATGCCGTACAGCTGGGGCCAGTCTGATTACCAGAGAGATGAGGATGTCGAAAAGTTTTATCAATTCTTGACGGGTTTAAATGATACATACATACATACATACATACCACAAGCAACATATTCATAATCAAGCCATTTCCTTCTATCAGCACTATGTATAGCATTTTACTGTCAGATGAGAAGCATAGGCAGGTTTCTATCTCATCCCAGTTTCTTCCTAATCCGGCATCATTTAATGTTTGTGTGTCTAAACAAGTCTTCCCTTCCAGAGTCAGAGTCAGTTTTAATGCTCAAAAGTCTTTTGGCTGTAAATAGTGTAAGAAACGAGATTACACCATTAACAAATGTTATTGTCTTGCCTAATCCTGAAAGCTACAGGTGTTTGATTGGGAAGTTGAATTTCCTAACCCACACCAAATATGATATTTACTTTGCAGTACAATACTTAAGTCAATTCATGCAAAAATCATGTCTCCCTTACATGTTGTACTTAAGGCAATTCGTGCAAAAATCATGTCTCCCTTACATGCAGACAACTTTACATATACTTAGATACCTTAAGGGTACCTCTGAATGTTTTGTATTTTTTCAACTACTCTCCTGAGCTCTCTCTTAGTGTGTACTGTGATATTGATTGGTGGGCCTGTCCAGACAAAGGAAAGTGTGTCTCTAGTTTCTGTATACTACTACTTGGTGGAAGCTTGGTAGGATGGAAGTCCAATAAACAGTTTGTGATCTCACTATCCTTTCTAGAAGTTGAGTACAGGTCTATAAGCAAGGCCACTGCTGAACTCACTGTTGAGTTTTTGTTTAAGATGAAATAGTCTTAAAATTAGAGTGAATGGGAAATGGGATTTGGATTTGGATTTGGATTCGGATTTGGTCAAATGATCGATCGATTGATTAATTTTTTGGACCAAATTTATTTGTTAATAGTGAATATTAACGTGATATAATCCGTGTTTGTAACGGATGTTTTCCAATCCGTGTATTGTGTTGCAACACTAAGCAACAATGCAGCCTAGTGCACCTCCCACAATGGTGCAAGTGTTCCTCCCACCAAGCAAGTGTATATACCACCATGTAAGTGCTTTCTCCATGATCTAGTGCTTGTTGCACCATGGAAGGGGCGGATTTCTCTCAAATAACTGCTATAAATAGAGCATAAGTTGGAGAGAAAGAAGAACACATCGGAAAAAACACTTGAAACACTCTGTATACACTTAATATACACTCTGTATACACTGGATATACACTCTGCATATACTGGATATACACTCTGTATACACTGCGTATACACTGGAAAAACGAATTGCAATTTGATATTCTCTTCAGTAAGAATTCAACATTGGCTATACTTTGCATTCCTTCCTCTCAGAATTTCCATTCGACTTCTGAGTTGTCCTCCTTATTCTGCATTGTTTTTAACTACAAACAAAGCATCCATAAGTGTGATTTGTTGCCGAACTTTGTGTTCGTTGAAACACTGGGGTTTGAAGTACCGCTACACCAGTGTGTAATTCGTTCTATCCTGGGAGGAAATAATCTATAACCTTGGGTACTAGGAGGGGATTAAATTCCTTAAGGAAACACTGTGAATTCAGTGGGCTCGAATTAATTTCTGTTTTTTATTTATATTTACGTTTATAAGCTAACGTTCTAATTTCCAGAATCATTATTTACAAGTACAGAGGAACAACAGTCTTAAGGAATTTAATAATTTAATAATTTAATTTATGTATTTGTGTTACTTTTATTATTCTGGAAACTATAACCTTTGTGATTTTTTGTGTACTCCCGTTTGGAGAGTAAAGCCTTCGTGACGGTTTGTTGGAGATTAAAATCTACGTGATTTTTACTCCAGTTTTAAAGCCTTCGTGGCATTTTGTTGGAGATTAAAATCTACGTGATTTTTGACTCCAGTTTTAAACGTTTATTAAACGTTTGATTGTGTCATTTTTACAGTAAAAATGGCGAATGACGGAAATCAAGCTGTTCCGATGATGACTGCCAATGCATCGACAAGTCGAACTCCGGCGTTGGCACCGACAGAGAAACCCGAAAAATTTTCCGGGATGGATTTCAAGCGCTGGCAGCAAAAAATGTTCTTCTACCTGACTACGTTATGTCTACAGAAGTTCATCAAGGAAGATGTTCCTGATCTTCCAGATGAAACTCCAGAGAATGATAGCTTTCTCGTGATTGAGGCGTGTAAGCATTCTGACTTCTTGTACAGGAATTATATTCTTAGCGGACTAGAGGATAATTTGTATAATGTATACAGTGGCGTGGAGACGTGAAAAGAATTGTGGAATGCACTTGAAAAGAAGTACAAAACGGAAGATGCCGGGATGAAGAAATTCGTCGCCGCAAAATTCTTGGACTACAAAATGGTAGATAGCAAGTCTGTTATTACCCAAGTCCAGGAATTGCAAGTGATTATTCATGATTTACTTGCTGAAGGTATGTTTCAAATAAATACTGATATTGAAAGTAAATTTTTTAGTAATTTTACTAACGGAATTTTCATTGAAGGTCTTGTCATCAATGAAGCATTCCAAGTAGCAGCAATAATTGAGAAGTTGCCTCCATTGTGGAAGGACTTCAAAAATTATTTGAAACACAAACGAAAGGAGATGTCCCTTGAAGATCTCATTGTTCGATTGAGAATCGAAGAGGACAACAAAGCTGCTGAGAGAAGAGGCCGTGGAAATTCAACAATAATGGGAGCAAATATTGTTGAAGATAACAAAAAGAGAAAGAAGGCTTCTGGTCCGAAATACAACCCAAGCAAGAAGCGGTTCAGTGGAAACTGCTACAACTGTGGGAAAACCGGACACAAATCTACGGAGTGTCGTGCTCGGAAGAAAGACAAGCAAAGGGGTCAAGCAAACATGGTAGAAAAGCATGATGATGTTGATGACTTGTGCGCCATGCTTTCTGAATGCAACCTGGTAGGAAACCCAAAGGAGTGGTGGATTGATTCTGGAGCCACTCGCCATGTTTGTGCTGTGAGGGAAGCATTTTCTACATATGCTTCTGCTGGACCCGAAGAGACGCTCTCTATGGGAAATGCTGCTACAGCAAAAATTGAAGGATACGGTAAGATATTTCTCAAGATGACTTCTGGCAAGGTCATGACTTTGAACAACGTCCTTCATGTTCCCGAGATTAGGAAGAACTTAGTCTCTACTGGACTTCTTGTAAAGCACGGTTTCAAGTGCGTTTTTGTATCTGACAAGGTAGTGATTAGTAAGAATGAAATGTTTGTAGGAAAATGTTACCTTACTGAGGGCCTTTTCAAGCTGAATGTAATAGTTGTTGAAACTAATAATAAAACTTCAGCTTCTTCTTACTTACTTGAGTCAAATGATTTATGGCATGTACGTTTAGGTCATGTCAATTATAAAACCTTGCGAAAAATGATAAACTTGGAAGTATTGCCTAAGTTTGAATGCGAAAAATCAAAATGTCAAATATGTGTGGAATCTAAGTATGTTAAACATCCTTATAAGTCGGTTGAAAGGAATTCAAATCCTTTAGACTTAATTCACACAGATATTTGTGACATGAAGTCAATACCATCTCACGGTGGAAAGAAGTATTTCATAACTTTTATTGACAATAGTACTCGATATTGCTATGTTTACTTACTTAATAGTAAAGATGAAGCAATAGACGCATTCAAGCAATACAAAAATGAAGTTGAAACGCAACTTAACAAGAAAATAAAAATGATAAGAAGTGATAGGGGTGGTGAATATGAATCTACTTTTTAACAAATATGTTTAGAATATGGAATTATTCATCAAACAACAGCCCCTTACACGCCCCAATCCAATGAGATTGTGAAAAGAAAGAATCGTTCATTAAAGGAGATGATGAACGCATTATTGATAAGTTCTGGTTTGCTACAGAACTTGTGGGGGGAAGCCGTTCTTACGGCCAGCCGAATACTAAATCGAGTACCCCATAGTAAAACACAATCCATTCCATATGAAATATGGAAAGGAAGGAAGCCCAACTTGAATTATTTTAAAGTGTGGGGGTGTTTAGCAAAGGTGCAAGTTCCTAAACCCAAAAGGGTAAAAATAGGACCAAAAACAGTTGATTGGTTTTCATAGGATATGCAACTAATAGTAAAGCATATCGATTTCTGGTTCATAAATCAGAAAATCCCGACATTCATAATAATGCGGTTATAGAATCAGATAATGCTGAGTTCTTTGAAAATATATATCCGTATGAAAAGGAATGCGAGTCGATTGGTAAAGGATCTAAACGACCTCGGAAAGAAACAAAAGAAAGTACATTTAATCAGGGGGATCCAAGACGTAGTAAACGTCAAAGAACGTCTACTTCGTTTGGACCAGATTTTGTAACTTTCTTATTGGAAAATGAGCCTCAAACATTTCAAGAAGTTATGTCTTCTTCGGAATCATTGTTCTGGAAAGAGGCAGTGAATAGTGAAATAGAATCCATATTGAACAACCATACATGGGAATTGGTTGATCTTCCTCCTGGAAATAAACCTTTGGGTTCTAAATGGATTTTTAAGAGAAAAATGAAAGATGATGGCACTATTGATAAATTCAAGGCAAGACTTGTTGTCAAAGGGTATAGACAACGAGAAGGTCTTGACTACTTTGATACATACTCCCCAGTTACAAGGATTACGTCCATACGGATGTTAGTAGCATTAGCTGCAGTGTATGGTCTTGAAATTCATCAAATGGATGTTAAAACGGCCTTCTTAAATGGAGAGTTGGAGGAAGAAATTTACATGGAACAACCTGAAGGGTTTGTGGTTCCAGGTAAAGAAAATAAGGTATGTAGACTTGTTAAGTCCCTTTACGGACTAAAACAAGCACCCAAACAATGGCATGCGAAATTTGACCAAACAATGTTGTCAAATGGTTTTAAGATAAATGAATGTGATAAATGTGTGTACATTAAAAATGTTCCAAATCACATAGTCATTGTTTGCCTATATGTGGATGATATGCTGATAATGAGTAATAACATTGCCAACATAAATGCTACTAAGCGTATGCTAACTAGCAAGTTTGATATGAAGGACTTGGGAATTGCAGATTTAATTCTGGGGATTAAGATCCAAAAGACTCCTCAAGGCCTGGCATTGTCACAATCTCATTATATTAAGACAGTACTTGAAAAATTCAAGCACTTGGGCTTTAAAGTTGCAAAGACTCCAATTGACGTGAATCTTGCACTAGCAAAGAACAAAGGCCAAAGCATATCACAATTGGATTATGCTCGTGTGTTGGGATGCTTAATGTACATCATGAATTGTACACGACCAGATATAGCTTGTGCTATAAGTAAACTAAGTCGATACACGAGCAATCCAGGCCAATCTCACTGGATGGCAATGAAACGAGTTTTGGGATACTTAGAACATACCCAAAACTTTGATTTGCACTACAGTAAATATCCTGCGGTGATTGAAGGATATTGTGATGCAAATTGGATCACCGGTTCAACTGATTCGAAGTCCACAAGTGGATATGTATTCACTATTGGTGGAGGAGCGGTATCTTGGAAGTCGTCCAAACAAACATGTATTGCCCGCTCTACAATGGAGGCTGAGTTCATAGCCTTAGATAAAGCCGGTGAAGAAGCTGAATGGCTCCGGAATTTCTTGGAAGATATTCCATTTTGGCCCAAACCGTTGGCACCAATATGCATACACTGTGATAGCCAAGTGGCAATTGGAAGGGCTGGGAGCGTTATGTATAACGGTAAATCTCGTCATATACGACGAAGACATAAAACCGTTAGGCAGCTTCTCTCTAGAGGAATTATCACGATTGACTATGTAAAGTCAAGTGATAATGTGTCAGATCCACTTACAAAAGGCCTAACTAGAGAGGTAGTTGAGAAATCATCGAGGGAATGGGACTATGGCCGAGAACAAGTCATTGTGGCGGTAACTCTACCTAGAAGACTGGAGATCCCAAGATCTAGGTTCAAGGAGATCAAACAAAGTCATTAATGATGGTTCAACATTGTCAACAAAATTTGTTTTAGTCCATTCTCGTGATGAGACAATGTTCAGTACCAAGGATAAAACATTAAGGCTTTTTAATGATTTCTAAATTTGATACATGGTATATCAAATAGTGTATCTACGGGATGACACGTTTAGGAATCACCTATGTAAGTGTGAAGTGTTAGCCGCTTCAAGGAGAATTTTGCAAGGCCAATTCTCTACGCACTTATGAAACCAGGCAGTGTTCATGGCTGAAACGAACACAACAATGAGAACCAAAGACGGTTAAGGGATTGATTGTGTGACTTATGGTTGTCTAGGTATACACTAAAGTTCGACGGTTCAAAGATATCAAATCTACCGATTGACCGAGTATATCCGACATAAGTTCACTACGGAAAGTTCAAAGGGAAACCTACTTATCCAGATGCAATTAATTCTTGTTTGCAAATCACACAAGTTTTTCATGCATACTTCCGTGATATAGCCATTCCCCATTCATGTGGGGGATTGTTGAGTTTTTGTTTAAGATGAAATAGTCTTAAAATTAGAGTGAATTAGAGTGAATGGGAAATGGGATTTGGATTCGGATTTGGTCAAATGATCGATCGATTGATTAATTTTTTGGACCAAATTTATTTGTTAATAGTGAATATTAACGTGATATAATCCGTGTTTGTAACGGATGTTTTCCAATCCGTGTATTGTGTTGCAACACTAAGCAACAATGCAGCCTAGTGCACCTCCCACAATGGTGCAAGTGTTCCTCCCACCAAGCAAGTGTATATACCACCATGTAAGTGCTTTCTCCATGATCTAGTGCTTGTTTCACCATGGAAGGGGCGGATTTCTCTCAAATAACTGCTATAAATAGAGCATAAGTTGGAGAGAAAGAAGAAACATCGGAAAAAACACTTGAAACACTCTGTATACACTTAATATACACTCTGTATACACTGGATATACACTCTGCATATACTGGATATACACTCTGTATACACTGCGTATACACTGGAAAAACGAATTGCAATTTGATATTCTCTTCAGTAAGAATTCAACATTGGCTATACTTTGCATTCCTTCCTCTCAGAATTTCCATTCGACTTCTGAGTTGTCCTCCTTATTCTGCATTGTTTTTAACTACAAACAAAGCATCCATAAGTGTGATTTGTTGCCGAACTTTGTGTTCGCTGAAACACTGGGGTTTGAAGTACCGCTACATCAGTGTATAATTCGTTCTATCTTGGGAGGAAATAATCTATAACCTTGGGTACTAGGAGGGGATTAAATTCCTTAAGGAAACACTGTGAATTCAGTGGGCTCGAATTAATTTCTGTTTTTATTTATATTTACGTTTATAAGCTAACGTTCTAATTTCCAGAATCATTATTTACAAGTACAGAGGAACAACACTCACTTGGGTTTCATGGCTTCTTTTTGACCTTGGTGTTACAGTTCATTCTCCTATTCATCTATTTTGTGATAATTAGGCAACCATCCACATAGCAAAGAACCTAGTTTTCTACGAACGGACCAAGCACATTGAGCTTGATTGCTATTTTATCATGAACAAGCTCGCTGAAGGTTTGATTCGGTTATCTCATACTTCAAGTGCCATTTAGTTTGCTGATATGCTCACTAAGGCTTTGACTGGTGTAATTCATCATTTACATCTTCGCAAGCTAGGGGTTATCTCACCCTCCAACTTGCCGGGGGTGTTGAGATATATGCATATGACATTACGTAATCCATTGGTTAGTCCATTAGTTATTTCTAGTATTGAGCCCCGAAGCCCACTTTGTATTTGTTCAGATTATAATTTATAGGTGGGTCAGTATTTTACTTTGGGCTTATTGGATATTCGGGTCTGTATAAATAGAGAGGCCCAGTCTATTGTAAAGAGAATTATTGATTTTCCTCTTTCTAAAATAATAAGTCCCCGATTCTCTCTCAATAGCTCTCTCAGACCCTAATCATGAATCACAATTAGAGAGATGAAAAATTGGAGATAAATCTTTCACTTGTATGTTGTATTTCTCTAACAATAACTACAAATTTGTTTATGTATCAATGTGTGGTCAATTATACAGTTTATGAAACAAAATTTGCAAGATTAACAAGATTTCATATTTAGGAGAGAGCTTCTTGATCGATTCATGCGCCTAAATAATCCTTCCAATCCATTTTCAAAGTTGTCAAGGTGAGCCTCAAATGATTCCAGCCTAGTTTCCAAGTTCATTTTTTCTTCTTGGCCTACACATGCAATTCTTCCCTTGTTCACAAAGCTTGAAACCAATGAAAATTTAGATGATTTTGGCTTCAAAAGTGGAACAGACAAGAAAGACAAGAACATTTGAAAAATGGAAATGCGCATTGCATTCGCCTCCGTTAGTGTTTTAATCATATCTACTGTGTCCTCATCTGCATCTTGGGACACAATTCCCTCAGTCTTCTGATCCATTTTCTTTAAGATCGAAACCAATCTTTTAGCTTCCTTCTTTATCTTCTTGTTGAAGGTGGTGAATTTGGCCATGCTGGTTTCTGTTGTTGAATCTGTTTTTCTCTTTCTGAGAGAGGATTGAAGGTCTCTTACATTTTCTTTATATTGTAAGACGAGTTCCATTATCGCGCCACACAAGTCAAGAAGCCTTACGGATTTATCCAATAAATCTTCAACTAATTTCCCTTGTTGATATTGAGAGAGTGCTTGAAGTGTTTGAGGCAAGGTAAGTAAATCATTCATGCACTTATATAACTCCTCTAGACCGAGTAGACCGTCGTGCATGGTCTCTGCTGTCGAAGCAGTTGATATCTTCAATGTTTTGAGGCTATTGACTGCTTCTTCAACTTTTTGAGTGAAATGTGATCTAGGCAAACTGATTGATCTAACATGTTTGGATTTTGAAGAAGTAGCCATTGGTTGTGTTTTATTTTCTTGAGAGGAAACTCTATATTTGTGATGTGCAATTAGACTCAAGCAATGTCATTTATAAGGAAAAATGAATCTTATCAGCATATGATAGTAACGCGAGAATTTTCTTGGAATTTGGTAAGATGCTAACATATTTGGCATACAAGGGCTCTAGTAGTTAATTTCCACTTCTCTAATCTTAATTGTAATGAGATTTTGTCTGTAAGTACATGGTTTTCTGAAGTGTTCTTAGCTGGAGGAGCGCAACAGAAGGAGACTGCATCAATTAATATTAAGTCTTAATCTCTTTATTATGGAGATTCACGTATAAATCTACTATTATATTTGTGCATGTTTGGGTGGTTGGCCATGTGTTTTCAAGATATTATAATCTGTCCCTCTTTGTTATTTCAGAAGGCAGTAAACATGATGCTTTTACTATATGAATGTCTAGTTCATTATTAGATGTCTATTCAGCTTTAGTTAGAGGCCATTTGATCATGGATTAATCTTTTGCCAAAAATTATAACTTGGTACTAGGCCAATCATGTAAAAATTAGATAGGTTGGATCTATAGTCATTAAGGCCTTCTTAAACAATCTACTAAATTCATCGAGTTATTTTAAAGGATAAAAACGGTGCAATTATCTCCGCTCTCAATGTGCCTATGATTTAGCGTCTGACGGGCTGTTAGCTAGTGTGTATCATCTTACGAGAATAGCGGATGGTGTGGACAGGGGCGGAGGCACAAACCAAGATACGAGGGCTGAACCCAGTAACTTTTGCTTAAAGAGTGCATTTGATGTTTAAAAATCATTAAATAAGTACAAATATAACATTTAAAACCCAAACACTAACGCTTGAATTCATTGTTCTAAATTCAAAGCCTATAAGGTTGAAATCCTGGCTCCGCCTCTATATGTGGATCAACCAGAAGACGTATGCATAAAAGTATTTGCCTCCGGGAGAAATCTTAGAACATGTATATTAGGGATGAATTGAACTGGTTTATTTGGAGATGCATCATACAATAAGGAAATGAAAAATAAGTATTAGAAAGATTTGAGATCTAAACAGACAGAGAATCGCATTATTTAAATAAGTAATGAGTTGATAGAGTGGTTAGGAAATATTGTGAAGATATTAGCTAATTAGTTGTGCACGAGTGGCTTGTGCTGATGATTCCTTCTATGTCTGCTACCTTCCAGAAGCTATAACCAAATTAATGCTTAATACAGCTACCTGCAAGTTGACTTCTGTATGGGTTCAAATTTGAACAACCACAATTATCGACAAGTACGATGAAACGGCGAGTTCGCCATAGCCTGACGCCTTGCAGAGGATGACCTTGAGATAAACAAGAGATTGTACGACCCTTGTAATAATATAGGACCGTTAGGGGATACTAAGAATATTCCTTATAATCTGTCTATTACAGCTTGGAGGGGACTCACTCCCAACTCTGTAAGGGGGGCATTTTTGAGAATATCGGCTATAATTCTACTTATGAATGAGAAGTGTTCTTGAAAGGATTTTACTGATTCAGTTCGATAAAGAAATCTGAATACCCATCTTCTCCTTATCTCTCTTCTAATCTAGAGATTATTATACTTAGCTAAGATTTACCCCTTCAATTTCGATTGATTTGTTCAAAAAGGTTTCAATATCTTTTGAGTCAAACAATTTGGCACCGTCTGTGGGGATTTCTATAGCTAAAATCGTAGTTTTCATCTAGATTCTTGAAAGAAATACTCACTTTTCTTTAGCTTCATAAAGGCCAACAATGGAGGGAAAGGGAGAAGCAAGGCTAAAGGCAATAGTGGGTGTCACAAACAACTTCCTGAATTTCCTCAACGAAGCCAGTGGAGAAGATAACGAAAATGCAACACCAAGTGCTACACCTGAGGGAGAGATCTCACCTTCCCCGCACGAGGATATAACGATCTTGCGCGAGAGGGAAACCTCAACATCCGCAGCAGGAGAAGTGCCACCGGTCGTGAAAAGGCTATTAGAAGAATGGTTGACAAACACCTTGAGCAGCATGCTCGAGAAACCCGTTCAGAGAGATATCGAAGACATATTACCCGCAGAAACCGCAGCTATTCCTGATGAGCCAGACACTACACGAACAGGTAACACCCGTACTGTTGCTGATGCAGGCAACAACGCACTCACGACCATCTTAAAGAAAATGGAAGAGATGGAAAACGAGAACAAAACACTTCGCGACCAGATGAAGGAACATAAGAAAAGCGTTGATAAAACACCAGGCGCTCTGAAGTTGTTACCAAAACGCGATGTAGGCCGATTCGTCGAACAACCATATAGCGAAGAGGCAGCTCCCCATTCTTTTCCGAAGACCTTCAAAATGCTGCCATATTTGAAAATATATGATGGTACTACGGACCCGGAGGATCACTTAATCCATTACGTTGTCGCAGTAAAAGGTAACGATTTATCAAAGGAACAGGTGTCGTCTGTACTGCTGAAAAAGTTCGGTGAAACTCTGACCGGGGGAGTATTAACCTGATATTCCCAACTACATGCGCGATTGATATCGACGTTCAAAGAAATGGCAGATAAGTTCGCCACCGCTCACGCGAGGGCGAAAAAGGTAGAGGCCAGGGTCAACGATATCTTCGCCGTCAGGCAAACGATGGGCGAGGGACTTCGGGATTTCCTAGCCCGATTAAACAGGATAAGGATGAGCCTACCAACGTGTCAAAAGGGATGGCAGTAGCAGCCTTTCAAAATAGGCTGAATAGAAACGTGTCAAAAGCAACCAAGAAGCTACTAAGTAGACTCATGAAGTACCCCCCTACCACATGGGAAGAGATCCATAATGCCTATTGCGCCGAAGTGAGGGCAGACGAGGATGATCTGAATGGTCCGCTCCAACGATTAATATCAGTCCAAACCGAGACAAGGAGAGATCGTCGCAATGACGGTCGAAGGGATCAACTACCACATTTCAACCGAGAAAGGCACCAGCCCTACATTCGAACACCTAATCCACCTCCTCCACGACATGAAGACGCCACACTTCGACATACCACACCCCCCCCCCCCGAAACGAAAGAGGTATTCCTTTACTGTTATCTGCTCATAACTTTTGTGTTTCTCCTTCAGAAATAGTGTACGCACTGGAAAAACTCGACACGAAGGTACAGTGGATGCAAAAGATGAAGTCGGATTCGAGCACCAGGAGGTCGAACGTTCTATGTGAATTCCACCAAAAAAGAGGACACAAGACCGAAGACTGCATAGGTTTGCGACAAGAAGTGGTAAGAATGTTAAACCAGGGATACCTGAAAGAACTGCTGAGCGACTGAAGGAGGGCCAACTTTGCTCGTGGACTCGATTAACCTCAAGGACCTCCAAAACCACTATCACCAGCTCGTACCATACAAATGATCATTGGCAACGGCGATGACACGATAATCAACCATGTGAAATTCACCACCGCACATAAACTCAAACGGACGGTTGCCCACGAATGGTATGACGACATCGAAGACAGTATCATCTTCGATAAGTCAGATACCGACGGTTTGTCTTTCCCTCACTATGATGCCTTGGTTATAACTTTACGCATCACAGATACCGATGTAAAAAGAATAATGGTGGATGACGGAAGCGGCGCGCATATCGTTCACTCACGAGTTCTCACGCAGATGAGGCTCAAGGATAAAATAATACCGTGTTGCATAACACTAACGGTTTTAATAATGCAGTGGGACGAACCTCTAGGGAAATAGTGTTGCCCGTCCTGGCAGGAGGAGTCACCCTGGAAACGACATTCCATGTCATAAACTAAAAAACAGCCTATAATGCCATCATAGGACGACCATGGATACACACCATGCACGCCGTCCTGTCCAGTTTCTATCAAGTAATCAAATTTCCTACCCTATGGGGGATATTTAGCATCAGAGGTAAGCCACGCACCGCCCAAGAATGCTACCAGATAGACCAAGATTGCACACACACCAAACAACTAAAAGGGGTAAGTGCGGAGGCATAGCAATCAGCCATGTCGGGAACCAAACCCGAAGCACAAGTGGAAGCCATCAAAGACCCGGACGTCATAGAAGTTTGCAAAGCAACCGTAGATGATCTTGATCCCATTCAACTGGACAATATCGATAGCACGAAAAAGGCTTATGTCGGACACAACCTCTCGAAACTAGGTAAATATCGTGAGTTTTTAACTAACAACGCCGACTTGTTTGCCTTTTTTCCACTCAGACATGCCAGGAATCCCAAGGGATATAGCCACACATAGGCTGAACGTTGATCCTCTTTACCCGCTGGTATGACAAATGAGGAGAAAATTCAATGCCATAATCAATGAGGTGGTCATTGAGGAGGTTGATAAATTACTCGCCAATGGTTCCATCAGAGAGTCGAAATACCTCCAATGGGTCGCCAATGTGGTCATGTTAAAAAAGAAGAACGTGAAATGGTGGATGTGTGTTGACTTCACCGATCTGAACAAAGCATGCCCGAAAGATTCCTTTCCATTACCGCATATCGATCAGCTCATCGACGCAACAACGAGGCATGAACTACTGAGCTTTTTGGACGCCTATTCCGGTTACAACCAAATTCTAATTGCTGAAGAAGATCAAGAAAAGACCACTTTCATCACTCACTGAGGAATGTACTGCTACAAGGTAATACTATTCGGACTCAAGAATGGGGGGGGGGGCGACATATCAAAGGTTAGTCACTGAGATGTTCAAAGAACAACTCGGTAAGAACATGGAGGTTTACATCGACGACATGCTAGTAAAATCGGCAAAGAAAGAGGATCACATTAGCCATCTGAAGGAGGCCTTCGAGATATTGAGGCAATACAGGATGAAGTTGAATCCTGAAAAATGCGCCTTCGACATAACTTTAGGAAAGTTCCTTGGTTTTCTAGTATCACAAAGTGGTATCGAGGTCAACCCGAACAAGATCAGAGCCATCGAAGGAATACCGGAGGTACTGACCAGCAAAAAGTAGGTGTAGAAATTAATAGGACGAATAGCCGCCCTATCGAGGTTCATTTCACGATCATCGGATAGATGCCATAAATTCTTCAATGTGCTAAGGAAAGACCATGGATTGCAATGGAATGCAGAATGCATCGACGCCCTGAGAAAATTGAAAGTGTATCTATATTCGCCACCTCTACTCGTCAAGGCATACCCAGGTGAATGTCTACTTGTGTATCTAGATGTCTTCGAAGTCGCGGTAAGCGCAGTCTTGGGCCACGAAAACGAAGGCACGCAATCTCCGATTTACTATATCAGCAAAACCTTAATCAATGCCGAAATAAGGTACCCTCACCTTGAAAAACTAGCTTTGGCATTAGTCGTAACATCACAAAAGCTTAGACCATATTTACAATGTCACCCCATAAAATGGTGACAACCTTCCCCCTAAGGGGTATCCTACACAAACCCGAGTTATCAGGTAGATTGGAAAAATGGAACATAGAACTAAGCGAGCACGATATAACATACCAACCATGAATTGCCATAAAGTTGCAGGTGCTCGCCGATTTCGTCGCTAATTTCAGCGCGAAAATATTGCCTGATGTAGAGCAGGAAGCGCTACGTGCTTCTGCACATACCAACCTCTGAGTCATCTACACCGATGACACTTCTAATGCCTCGGGATCGGGACTGGGACTTGTCTTTGAAGTTTCTATAGGCGAAGTAATTCGCCAGTCCATACGATGCCCCGAGATGACTAACAACGAGGCCGAGTATGAAGCTGTGATTGCAGGATTGAAATTAGCCCTCAACTACGGCGC
This sequence comes from Nicotiana sylvestris, assembly GCF_000393655.2. Lineage (NCBI taxonomy): Eukaryota > Viridiplantae > Streptophyta > Magnoliopsida > Solanales > Solanaceae > Nicotiana > Nicotiana sylvestris. Next base: position 173,930,564 of record NC_091065.1, read on the forward strand.
CTGACGACTCGTCCTCCATTGTGACTCTTAACTCGTAGTGAACCAAGTCACCGGGACTTTCCAAATCAAAGAACAGAGATTACAAAAGTACCAGTTAGAAATTCCCAAATAGATACCAGAATTCGACGAATGTCGCCTCGACCAAATACCCAGGTCGCAGAATATCGAAACAGACGGCCTCGCCAAGCTAACAGCAGCCACCAAAAATATCAACAAGAAAAATGTGGTCACCCTTCTCCATTCTGCAATAGACCACGTCGAGGTACATTCTGTAAGCCTGACTTGGGACTAGCGCAACCGCCTCATAGCATATTTGTAGGACGGAACGCTTCCGTAAGATAAGAAAGAAGCCAAAAATCTTCGGATACAGGCAGCCAGATACAACCTTGTAAACGGTTATCTCTACAAAAGAACGTTCGGCGGCCCCCTGGCCAAATGCCTTGGGCCAAACCAAACAAAACGAATATTGGAAGAAGTACACGAAGGGCACTGTGGCGCCCATACGGGAAACCGCGCCCTCGTCCGCTACCTCATCCACACCGGATACTACTGGCCCACCATGAAAAAAGTAGCCACTGACTATGTCAGAAGATGTGAACAGTGTCTAAAGTACACTCCTATGATACATCAAGCAGGGGAACTCCTTCATTCCGTCACTTCACCATGGCTTTTCATAAAGTGGGGGATGGATATAGTCGTACCCCTCCCAGTCGGAAGGGTAAGGTACATTTCCTTTTGGTTTTAACTGATTACTTTTCTAAATGGGTAGAGGCAGGTGCATACACGCAGATACATGAGCAATAGGTCATCATGCTCATATGGAAAAATACAATATGTCATTTCTGCATCCCCAAAGAAACCAATTGCGACAACGAACCTCAGTTTTTCGAAAAGAAAACGACTGAGTTTTTCGAGAAATGGCAGATCAAACGAATACCATCCATGTTATATCATCCCACTGGTAATGGTCAAGACGAATCCTATAATAAAGTAATACTAAATATATTGAAAAAAGAAGCTTGAGGACGCCAAAGGGCTATGGCCTGAACTACTACCGGAAGTATTATGGGCATACCGAACCACACTAAAAACCAGTACAGGTGAGACGCCATATTCACTAGTTTATGGGACTGACGCAGTTATACCCGTCGAGGTCGGAGAGCCTAATTTGAGATACTCCAACGAGAGCGGACCAAGCAACGATGAAAGTAGGCTACAAGATTTGGATGAAGTCGAAGAATGGAGAGACATGGCTGATAAGTAGAGATTTTAACGAGTTTTATGCTCCTTCTTTCTTATGCTTTGATTATAAATCGTTACAAAATAGTTCCAAAAGGCTCATAAGTTGTGCTTGATTGCAGGTTTGATCGACAAAAGACGAAATGTCAAAAATCGGCTCAAAAGGAAGGAGTGAAACCGACACAAGTATCAAAGACAAAGTAAACTGAGGGCAAACAAGCCTAGTGCGGACCACACAAAATAGAATGCGTCCGCACTAGGTGATTCAGAGAGATGGCAAGATCAAGCGTCAAGCAACGTGGCTGCAGTCCACACTACGCGACCCACGGTGAAAGTTCTGTGGCCGCACTGCCTTTTGTGTGGTCCACGGAAGAAGTATTCTGAGAGATGACAAAAACCAGGCCTCAGGCAATGCGGCCGCAGTCCACATTACGCGGTCCGTGGTGAAGGTTCCTCTGCCACACTACCTTCTTGTGCGGTCCGCGGAAGAGATATTTAGAGAGATGAAAAATGCCAACGCGGTCCGCGATCATTGTTGTGCGGACCGCGACAGCTGCCTCTGCGGCTGCGGTCCATTTTACGCGATCCGCAGAGCCCAAGTCAGAGAATCCAGAATTGAAGTCCAAGAGCCTAGCGCGGCCGCGGTCCATTTTATGCGACCCGCGCTGACCCTGTAGGCCTAGTATAAATAGAACAATTTATCATTTTTAGGCCATCAGATATATCCAGAACTTAGCTGCGCTCGTGGGAACTTCATCTGTAGCCATTTTTGGCATCTTAGCTTCAAGTTAACGATAGATTCTTGCATTTTCATTTAGCATTTAATTAATATGCCTTGTTCTTCATCTATTTCTCTATTTTCTTCTTCAAGCATGAGCAGCTAAACCCATTAGCTAGGGTTGTGGCTCAACCCTAGTGTGGGTAATTGATGGGTGTTGTCATCTATTCTTATATTGACTATGGGTGTTTGTTATTTGGGTCAATTTTATGGTTTAATCTATGAAGTGGTAGTTGCAAACACTGGTTTGTGCTAAGCTGACTTGGCTCTTCATGAGAATAAGAGCCCAAGTCTCTAAAATTGACCCAACAAAGAATTGGGATGGACTCAAGAGCATTGATAGTCCCAATTAAAGGGTTAAACCTCGAGAGAGTAATTACCCCACTTGAACCCTAGTTGCTCGAGCTAATTTGCCTTCCCATTTGGTCTGGAGAGAGTCAATTGGGCAAAATCACTCTCTCTACCGAGAGGTGTGTGAGTGGTTAAAATTGTGCAACGGTTATAGTATAAGCCCCAATTATGTCAATCAAACTTTAGTAACTTCTACCCGTTAATTAGCTACCTAGGTAATGTCACGACCCTAGTGCCCTTCTTCCCATTAGATACAACTTAACAATTATCTCGTAGCATAATCTAGTTTCAATTAATAGCTTGGTAATAGTAGTTTATATCTAAAAACCCAAAAATGTATGGAAGTGACATTTGAAACAAATACACACTTATAGTCTAGATTGATACTCGACTCCATTCCTAGCTCACTGTGGAAATCGATCCCAACCCTCATATCGGGTAAAAGCTATTGTGACCCTCTTTTCCTACTTTTTAGTAGTGTGGAGTTTTAAAAGATAACTTTTTGGCGCCGTTGCCGAGGAGCTAACGGTTTTGGCTATCTATTTAGTTAGTTTTGTGTATTGTTCTTATTTCCTTCCTTGTTACTTACTTGTTTGTGTAATTACTCAAGTACCAACATTTCTTTAAACAATGCTAATGATCCTCTTGAAAACGTGATAGCGAGGGAGAAGGTAGATGATCTTGAACAAGATGAGGTGCCTCTTGCGCCTCAAGGTCAACGGAGAGGCTGGAATGCAAATGTTATTCCAAATGACAATATTCCAGACCCTCCCCTGGTTCCCCCAAGAGTGGCTCTCAGAGTATTACTGAACCAGGGCTACGTAAGTGCTATTGTCCCAACCCGAATTCGGGCGGGCAACTTTCTGATAACCAATGTGATGTTGACCTTACTTGAGCAGCGTGGGTACTTCACGGGCGCTGCAAATCAAAATGCCTACAAACATCTCAAGTGGTTCGTAGATACATGTTGGTGGAACAAACAGATGAATGTGTCTGAGGATGCGTTAAGATTGAGACTTTTCCCATTCTCACTTCGGGGAAAGGCATTGGATTGGCTCGAGAGACTCCCCAACCATTCCATCACAACTTGGGATGAGTTGGAGGATTAGTTTATTACCAAATTCTTCTCTCCTAGTCATATGGAGGCACTTCGAGATGAAATATTAGCCTTCAAGCAAGAACCAACGGAACCTTTGCATGAGATTTGGGAGCGATATAGAACGATGGTGAAGGAGTGCCCAAATAATGATATGACCGAGGCAATGATCCAACAAACCTTCTACCGAGGCATAAATACTACAAATCAATGCATTGTTAACCAATTGGCCGGGGACAATTTTATGAAACTTTCTTATGAGGAGGAATGTGATGTACTTGATGGAATGGCAGACACATCTTCAGCATGGCAGAGTAGAGAAAACGTGCCTCAAGGTGACCCTACGGTTATCCATTTGCACAAGGAATTACATGATCACGGGCAAGCAATAGCTGAGCTTACCACCACGATGAATCAATTGGCTAAGGCACAGTTGCAACAAGTTCAGAATCCTCGCCAAGTGAATGCCATGGAGGGTGTTAGTATGCTTGTCAACAAGAGAAGGCAAAGGAGGCAACAAAATCAAGGAAATTCTGAGCAATTTATTAATAAATATGATGGGTGTCAAATGATGGTTATGATGACCAAAGTGAAGAGGTACAATATGTCAACAACTATCAAGGAAATAGGGGAACTCTTCAAACCAACAATGGCGACCCCAAGGAAATTGGGGCAATCAACAACAAAATGGTGGCAATTGGAACAACAACCAAAACAACAATTGGGGTAATCAGAACAACAACCAAGGCAACTGGAATGGAAATAACAACAACTGGGGCAACAACAACAATCAAGGCGGGTGGAACAACAATGTAAACAAAGGCAACAGGGGGCAAGGCTTTCAAAGGCCCCCAATAATCCACCCTCTTTCTCTTCTTAGGGTCCTAGTTCTTCTGGTAATGATATGGGTAGAATCGAAATGATGTTCGAGCAGATGATGAAGAGGAATGCGGATTCTGATACACAGTTGGCTTCTCACAACACCTCTATCCAAAACTTGAAGGTGTAATTAGGCCAAATCTCTCAGTCATTGAATACTCGCCCGAAGGATGCTCTACCAAGTGATACGGTAGTGAACCCGAAGGGTGGAAATAACAATCATGTGATGGCAGTTACAACAAAAAGTGGGAGAGGTGGTGATGTGAATGCCTCAAAGCAAAAGCAAGTTGTGGATGAAGATGTTGAGTTGCGAGATGTTGATATACCTCTGATTGTTGAAGATGTGGTTGAAGAGAATGTGAACAATGATGTAAGTATTGATATTGGTGAGCCGAGGTAGAAACCCATGATGCCGTGAACCCATCTAGGGAATACGTGATTAACATGCCCGAGCCGGTGGTGCCAAAAGCCAAGGTTCCTCTGCCAAGGCCACCTCCACCTTATCCTCAAAGGCTCGCAAAGCAAAAGATTGATAATCAGTTTAAAAAGTTCATTGACATGATGAAGAGCTTAACTATTAATGTGCCTCTGGTGGAGGCACTTCAACAAATGTCGGGCTATGCAAAATTCATGAAACAATTGGTTACAAAGAATCATTCTATGGACTATGAAACTATAAAGATGACTCACCAGGTTAGTGCTATAGTGCATTCAATGGCCCCGAAGCTTGAAGATCCCGGTGCTTTCACCATTCCTTGCACCATTGGGAGTGCAGATTTTGCTAAAGCTCTTTGTTACTTGGGAGCTAGTATCAATTTGATGCCCTACTCGGTTTTCAAAACTTTGGGTATTGGGCAACCTAGGCCAACTTCAATGAGACTTCAAATAGCGGATCGATTGATGAAACGACCTTTGCGCATTATTGATGATGTGCTTGTCTAGGTGGACAAATTCATATTGCCGGCCGACTTTGTGATTTTGGATTGTGAGGTGGACTATGAGGTTCCTATTATCTTGGGCAGACCTTTCCTTGCAACGGAGAAGGCATTAGTTGATGTTGAAGCGGGTGAGCTCATTTTCCGAGTAGGAGACGAAAAGGTCATTTTCCACGTTTGCAAATCTATGAAGCAACCCAATAGCACCGAGGTGTGCTATTGTGGATGATACCAGTGCTATGATCAACGTGGAAGATCCGCTTGAAGCAGTGCTCTAGAACATGGATGTCATTGATGATGCTAGTAGAGTGGAAAGTGTCAATGCCCTACATGGGATGGGATCTTATTCTTATGAGCCGAGGAAGCTATCTTTGGATCTTGAAAACCAAAAAACTCCACCAACAAAGCCATCCATTGAGGAGCCACCGGTGTTGGAGTTGAAGCCACTTCCTCCACACCTCATGTATGAATTCTTGGGTTAAAATTCTACTTTACCAGTTATTCTTTCTTCTTGCCTTACTAACATGCAGGTTGAGGCCACTTTGGCAGTGCCTCAAAAGCCAAAAAGGGCAGTTGGATGGACTCTAGCTGACATTCGGGGAATAAGCCCCGCATTTTGCATGCATAAAATCATCTTGGAGGAGGATGCAAAGCCTTCCTTGGAGCATCAAAGAAGATTAAATGTGGCAATGCAAGAAGTGGTGAAGAAAGACATTATCAAATGGTTGGACGCCGGTGTGGTTTATCCTATTTCTGACAGTTCTTAGACTTCTCCGGTGCAATGTGTGCCGAAGAAGGGTGGTATGACTGTGGTTGCCAATGATAACAATGAACTCATTCCTACTCGCACGGTCACCGGGCGGAGAGTATGTATGGACTACCGGAAGCTAAACAAGGTGACCCAAAAAGATCATTTTCTATTTCCATTCATTAACCAAATGCTAGATCGTCTTGCGGGGCATGCTTTCTATTGCTTCTTGGATGGTTACTCGGGGTAAAATCAAATTTTAATTGCCCCCGATGACCAAGAGAAGACAACTTTTACATGTCCCTATGGCACATTCGCCTTCTCTCGAATGCCATTCGGATTGTGTAATGCTCCGGCAACCTTCCAATGTTGCATGATGGCTATTTTCACCGACTTGGTGAAGGATATCTTGGAGGTTTTCATGGATGATTTCAGTGTGGTTGGGGATTCTCTTGATGAGTGTCTGAAAAATTTGGATAGAGTATTGGCCCGGTGTGAAGACACAAACCTCGTACTCAATTGGGAAAAATGTCATTTCATAGTTGAAAAGGGTATAGTGTTGGGTCACAAATCTCGAAGCAAGGAATTGAGGTTGACAAAGCCAAGATAGAGGTGATTTCAAGGCTTCCTCCCCCTATTTCTATCAAAGGGGTGAGGAGTTTTCTTGGGCACACAGGTTTTTACCGGAGGTTCATAAAGGATTTTTCTAAAGTGGTACACCCTTTGTGCAAGTTGCTAGAGAAAGATGCAAAGTTCTTGTTTGATGAGAGTTGTATTCAAGCATTTGAGCTTCTCAAGCTTAAGTTGACTTCTACCCCCATCATTACCGCACCAAATTGGAGCTTGCCTTTCGAGATCATGTGTGATGCTAGTGACATTGCGGTTGGGGCTGTTTTGGGCCAAAGAATCAACAAGATGTTTCATCCGGTATACTACGCAAGCAAGACCATGAATGAGGCTCAAAGGAACTATACAGTCACCGAGAAAGAGTTGTTAGCTATTGTGTTTGCTATGGAAAAGTTTCGACCTTACCTTATGAGGGCCAAAGTTATATTGCACACCGACCATGCCGTCCTTAGGTATTTTATGACCAAGAAAGACTCCAAGGCGTGATTGATGAAATGGGTGTTACTTCTTCAAGAGTTTGATCTAGAAATTATTGACCGAAAGGGTAGTGAGAATTAAGTGGCGGACCACTTGTCCTGTTTGGAAGAGGAGGGGAGGCCTTGTGACGCGGCCTTGAGATCAATGATTCATTTCCCGACGAACAACTTCTTGCGGTGTCAATGAAGGATATGCCATGGTTTGCCGATGTTGCCAATTACCTTGTGAGCTCTCTTCTAACCAAAGGAAGAAGCTCAAGCGGGATAGTTTGGATTTCTATTGGGATGAGCCATACTTGTTCAAGATTTGCACGGATGGTGTGATTTGTAGATGTGTCCCGGAGGAAGAACAATTGAGTATCTTAGAGGCTTGTCATTCTTCACCCTATGGTGGCCATCATGGTGGGGTGAGGATCGCCTCAAAATTTCTTAGTTGTGGATTCTATTGGCCCACCTTGTTCAAAGATGCGGGTGATTTGGTGAAGAGATGTGATGAGTGCCAAATAGCGGGCAGAATTTCAAAAAGGGATGAGATGCCTCTCAATACGATTCTTGAAGTAGATATCTTTGATGTTTGGGGCATCGATTTCATGGGTCCATTTGTTAGCTCTTGTGGGAATACTTACATTCTCGTGGCGGTTGATTATGTCTCAAAATGGGTTGAAGCCGTGTCTTTGCCTAATAATGAAGCCCGGAGTGTTGTTGCGTTTCTTAAAAATAGCATCTTCACAAGGTTTGGCACTCCTCGTGCGATTATTAGTGATGGGGGGTCTCACTTTTGCAAAAAGGCTTTCGACACATTGCTTTCCAAGTACGGTGTCAATCATAAGGTTTCTACCCCCTATCATTCTCAAGCTAGTGGTCAAGTGGAAGTCTCCAACAGAGAAATTAAGAGAATCTTGTCAAAAACTGTCAATGCTAATAGGATCGATTGGTCGAAAAAGTTGGATGACGCTCTATGGGCTTATCGGACAGCTTACAAAACTCCGATTGGTATGTCTCCGTATCGGTTGGTATTTGGAAAAGCTTGTCATCTTCCGGTTGAGTTAGAGTACAAGGCCATGTGGGCTTTGAGAAAGTTGAATTTGGAATGGGATGTTGCGGCAAATCTTTGTGTGGAACAACTCAATGAGCTCGATGAGTTTAGATTCCATGCCTACTCAAGTTCATCCTTGTATAAGGACAAAATGAAGTACCTTCATGACAAATATGCTCGGGGTAAGGAGTTTAAGGTTGGAGATATGGTTCTCTTGTTCAACTTCCGGTTACGTCTGTTTTCGGGTAAGCTCAAGTCAAAGTAGAGTGGGCCATTTGAAGTTGTGTTTGTGATCCCATTTGGTGCTCTTGATCTAAGGAACAAAAATGGTGAAACTTTCAGAGTTAATGGGCACCGGGTCAAGCATTATCTTGGAAAATTTGATGTCAGCCATGTGGTGGCACTTTTTCATCTAAAGTGATGTGATGGTAACATGCGTCGTGCCGCGACGTTAAATCAGGCGCTTCTTGGGAGGCAACCCATTTCATTTTCTTCTTGTTTTCTTTCATTTTCTTTGTAGTGTAGGATTGATTTTTGAGCTAATTGGTTGTGAGATGTTGCAAGGACTGTGTTAATACAGTGCAAAACATTTTGGGAAAAACTGAACAGTCTCTGAAGTTGTCAGTACGGTTGCATTGCACTTTGTGCGGTCAGCACTAGTGAAGGACAAGTGAGGTGCTCTCTGATGATTGCCATCGCGGCCACATTCCATTTAGTGCAAACCGCGGTGGACCTCCGCGGCCGCGGTCGGTTTTGTGCGGACCGTGGAGGTTGCCTTCTCAAGCTTCTTTTGAACAAACCCAGCGCGGTCCGCGGTCCGTTTTGTGCGGCCATGCTAGTAGGTGAGGCTGGGTCCCATGTGCTTTTCTATAAATAGACCTCTGAGGTCACCGGTTACCCTTTTCGAAAAATTGATTCTCAGGGACCTAAAAATCACTGTTCATCTTCCCTATTCTTTATACTAGCTTGTTTTCATTGTGTTTCTTCACTTCTTCTCAATATCTGGTAACAATTCAACCACTTCTTGTTATTTTAATTAGTTAATTTCATTTTATGTCATTTTCTATTAACTGTGTAGGCTTTTTCCCCCGTAATTCTTCAATTTTGATATTAGTTTAGTTTAAATGTTAAGTTTTGCGTGCCTGAGGAGTATTATTAACTGGGTAAATTGAGTAGGGACAAAGTTAGGTGAAAATTTGAACAAAAATGCATGACCAAGAACCCTAACTCAGTGCCTTGACCAAGCACCCACCGCGGACCACGGTCGTTTTTATGCGGTCTGCGGTGCCATTTTGTGCGGATCGTGCTAAGGATTTTTCAGGATTTGAGCTCTTGCCCAGGGCAACCGCATTGCATTTTGTGCGGTCCGCGCTGGCCCACCGCGCCCGCGGTGCTACCTTGTGCAGGCCGCGGTGGTTGGATTCAGAGAGGTGGTGTTATAGACCTTGCCTCAGTGCGGACCGCAGTCGCCTATATGCGGTCGGCGGTGCCTCCAGTGCGGCCGCACTCCTTTTTGTGCGGGCCGCGGTGCACTATTTATGCAACATGTTCTGCAGCTTGTGGCTTCTATTCTGTAAATTCATTTTCCACATCTCTTTCACTATCTGTGTTGATACTAACAAAGCTAGATTTTTATGCTTGTAGGCAATGGTAAAACAAAAAGGCAAAGGCTCGAAACAACCTGACCGAGGTAATTTCTCCCGGGGAGGGAAGCAAAGGATGGTAAAACTCACTCCCCAGGCTAGAAAAAACATAAAGGACATGAGAAAAGCAATCAAAGCGGCTGACAGAGTCATTGACAACTCGGGGAGTGAGTACGAGCCCTCCCGGGAGATCTCTTCAGATTCAGTCCCACTATACATCCCGTATCCGGAGAATGGCATACATAGAGACACTCTTTCCTCTTTCCCCGATGCTCGAGCATCAATCAATATTTCTTCTGGGTCATCTGAGGGCTCAGCGGCAGGTAGTGGGGATGAATACTCTACCTCTCCCACAACGTCAATATCTGGAGAGGGTGTTAGAGGTGATGAGGGAGATGGGGAGTTACCTAGGGGTGGTGTGCCTCAGGTTGGGGGTGTTGACCAGACTAGAAATCCCCCTGTTTGGGAAGATAGATTCGTCAGCCAGGTGGCATTCCACAAGTTTAGGGAATGGTGGCCTGCACGAAAGTTGATTCTTGAGAGGAGCTTAATTGACAGAGACGTTCTACCCTACACCCCAATGTACATAGACAGTTTCGAGCTCGAGTGGGTTGGAAGCACTTCAAATATAATTGTGTGAAAGCGAATGAGCACATGGTCAAGTAGTTTTATAGCAATGTGGCCCACATCTTGAAGGGCACTAAAGTGACCAAAGTGCGAAACAAAAATGCGGTATTTACCAGGAAGGAACTAAATGAATACCTGGGGTTCAACGAAGAAGATGAGTCCCTTTACAATGAAAAGTTGTCAATGGGTGAGGAGGTTCGTCCGTGGTTAGCCTCATACCTGGAAGTCCCGAGTACGGTTCCAGAGTGGTTGCAAGCAAGGGTCAAAATACTTCGGAGGACTTTTAACTTTGAGGCTAGGGGTGGTTGACTTTTGTGTGCAGTTGGCTCGACCCTACTACCCATGATCAGACTATTCCACTTCCTTGAGCTGTTCTTGTTGCATCTACTATGGCGGGATACCCTATCAACGTGGGCAATGTGATTTCCCGCGTCATTTCTATAGTGGGGGTTGAGCATGATCGGAACTACCCTTTTCCCAGCACCCTCACTATGTATTTCAGGGACCTGGAGGTGGAGAAGAGACCTTTTAACATCAAGGTCAAACCTGTGGCTTCGTTTTCATGGTACAGTCTGAAAGGATCAGACAACCCCAAGGACAAAAATTACAAGCCTCCTACTTCTGCCACAACCGGCCAGACTAAAGAGTCGGTTGCGGTAGAGCCCTCCACTGAGCCTACCTCCACAGTTGCTGACATGCCTCCCGGACCTTCCACTACTGCTGGTCCCTCTACTTCAGCTGGCCTGGGGATTCTATCTTCCCGGTCCCATCCTATCACTGCCCACCAGCTGAGCCAGACACTTCATAGCTTGAATAACTGGATGTCAGTTTTGTCATCCAAGTTGTCCACCTTGACTTCTACCATTGCGGCTCAGTTGGCACCGTAGCTAACCATTGAGGATGCATTGAAGAAGATCCTGGAGAACCAGGAAAAGATCATCAGTACTCAGGGTGCCTTGGCTAAGGCAGTAGATTCATATGGCAAGGCCCTGAAGGAGCTTGCCAGGGAGCACAAGAAGCTGCGCAAAACACGGGCTTCCAAGGAGTCTGTGAAGGAGCTTAGAGCGGATGTGGACAAACTAAAGGTAGACCAGCTGCCTTTAGACTTGCTATTTGAGAATCCATCTCCAACAGCAGTACCAGCAGCAGAGCCACAGCACGAGCAGACACAGAGGCTTCCAAAGAAGAAGAGGAAGCTCCCTAGTGCAGATGAGGTGATCATCCAGTTGGCGGACCCACCGGAGGCTCCCTCTAGTCAGCCACAGGATGTTTCTGATATTCAGTCCGTCCGAGTCTAGGCCCCAATCCCAACAACTGAGCAGTAGGAAACCGGGAACCAGTCTGAGGTTCCCGCGCATACAGAGGACCCAGGGACCACTGATGATCCCATGCAAACGGACACAACTTAGGGAGTTCCCATATACTTTTTGGTGCTTATTTGTTTAGTTTGCATTGGGGACAATGCCAGTTTTTATTTGAGGGGGTGCACCCTATATTGTTGGATGACTGTATATATTGTTACATTTTATGTCGTTTTGATTCTCATCTTTGGTCTGTATATAATTTTACGTTTAGTTACTTTTATCGCACTTTTTATCTTTTATTTGGTCTGTATATAAAGTTACATTATTGTATATATTTATCCCCATTGTATATTCAAATCCCCTATTGTACACATTCATTCTATTTTCTATTTTCGTAAAAAAAAATCATTTTTAGTTCCTTAGATAGTCTTGTAGCTTTTTGTTTTGTTTTTGGCGCTTTCAATAAGCCTTTTGTTTTCTTAATGCCACGGTTCTTTCTAAAGGTGGAGTATTGTGTGAACCGTGTGGCTCTTCCCGATGATGAATGGCGTGGCAACCTTCTTAAGGGTTTGAGTCCGTTTTTGTTTCTATTTTTGGTAGCTTGTAGTTAAGGTTTCCTCAAGCGAAAATTCACTTGGGCCTAACACAGTTGCCTTTGATCCCATGGTCAAAGACAAGTCGTTGTGTTTAGGATGGGAAAGTCGTGACCTTGAGACTCTTGTGTTGACCAAATAATCATCATGTGGTCTTTCGGGACCATTGTGTGCTCAAATCATGTCTAAGGTTGTTGTGGGGGCTCGACTCTATGTCTTTAACAATCCTTGAGCTTGTGTGGTGAGAAATTGAATTGTGAGTCCAAGTTCCGAGCCAATGGTCTAGAACTTGCCCTGAATGTCTGTTGAGGCAAAATCTTAAGTAAAATTTGGCTTGAGAAGTGATTATAGGCTCTCCTTGATCCAAATGATAGTTGAACAATTCCATAGCCCACCAATGATATACTCCCTAGTTAACTCTTTTGAGCCTTAAACCTTTTTCTTTCAAGAACCAATACTATTAGCCTATATCCATTCTAAAATATACCCTCTTTCGGCACTCGATCTTCCCTTGAGCAATGGCAAAAGTCTAAGTTTGGGGGGAGAGACGAGAGAAAGAACAAGTGGTAAAAGATACTAAAGCGAAGAAAAGGAAGGCAATGAAAAAGGAAAGAAAAGAAAAGAAAAAGACAAAAAGAAAGCCCAATGTGAAAAAGAATAAAAAGGGATTCAAGAAAAAAAATAAAAGAGAAAAAGGTGTGGAAAAAGTTGAAAAAGGAGAAATGCTTTGAAGTGCAATAAAAAGAGTGACATTACGTCTCTCTAACCCCTTAAAAAGAAGTGAGATACTCAAAGAGTCAAGAGAATTGTGCCAAATGAATCAAAAGAAGTGCTTAAGGGAAGATGGAACCCATTTAGACCAAACTTTTCCTACCCTAAACCAAAAGTCTTCACATTGACTCCTCAAAAGCCATATATGATCTTGAGTTGAAGTACGCTTACATTAGTGGATACTTACAAGAGGGGCAAGCATATGGTACTTAGAGCCGGACTTGAGACCTTTCCTTGAGAAGAGATGAGTGAATTTCCATTAACCTCGGTTTGTGTGTTAATACTCTAAAATGTGAGGTTTGCTTAGGGAGAGTGAGGATGTGTGAGTTTGGGTTCCACACTGGCCAAAGTAAATTGAGAGAGTTCTTTGATGTAATGAATCAACTCTTGATGCTCTTGTGTCACACTTGATCCATAGTTTTTCAAAGTTTAAATGTTGTTAATGATTCATTCGTATTGAGGGCAATTGTTAGTCCCAATTGATGCTTGTTGAGGTTATTTTAGGATAGTTGGAAACACTTGGATTTTCCTTAGGGGGTGGGTCTTATTTTGTTTGCTTGAGGACAAGCAAAGGCTTAAGTTTGGGGGAGTTGATAAGTAGAGATTTTAACGAGTTTTATGCTCCTTCTTGCTTATGCTTTAATTATAAATCGTTACAAAATAGTCCCAAAAGGCTCATAAGTTTTGCTTGATTGTAGCTTTGATCAACAAAGTGACAAAATGTCAAAGATCGGCTCAAAATGAAGGAGTGAAACCTACTCAAGTATCAAAGACAAAGTAAACTGAGGGCAAACAAGCCTAGTGCGGACCGCACAAAATGGAATGCGGCCGCACTAGGTGATTCAAAGAGATGGCAAGATCAAGCTTCAAGTAACGCGGCTGCAGTCCACACTGCGCGACCCACGGTGAAAGTTCCGCGGCCGCACTGCCTTTTGTGCAGTCCGTGGAAGAGGTATTCAGAGAGATGACAAAAACCAGGCCTCAGGCAATGCGGCCGCAGTCCACATTGCGCGGTCTATAGTGAAGGTTCTGCGGCCGCACTGCCTTCTTGTGCAGTCCGCAGAAGAGATATTCAGAGAGATAAAAAAATGCCAACGCAGTCCGCGGTCATTGTTGTGTGGACCACGATAGCTGCCTCCGCGGCCGCCGTCCATTTTACGCGATCCGCGAAGCCCAAGTCAGAGAACCCAAAATTGAAGTCCAAAAGCCTAGCGTGGTCGCGGTCCATTTTACGCGGCCCGCGCTGACCCTGTAGGGGTGTTTTTGTCCAGTTTTCCAGCCTAGTATAAATAGAACAATTTATCATTTTTAGGTCATCAGATATATCCAGAACTTAGCTGCGCTCGTGGGAACTTCATCTATAGCCATTTTTGGCATATTAGCTTCAAGTTAACGATAGATTCTTGTATTTTCATTTAGCATTTAATTAATATGCCTTGTTCTTCATCTATTTCTCTATTTTCTTCTTCAAGCATGAGCAGCTAAACCCATTAGCTAGGGTTGTGGCTCAACCCTAGTGTGGGTAATTGATGGGTGTAGCCATCTATTGTTAGATTGACTATGGGTGTTTGCTATTTGGGTCAATTTTATGGTTTAATCTATGAATTGGTGGTTTCAAACACGGGTTTGTGCTAAGTTGACTTGGCTCTTCTTGAGAAAGAGAGCCCAAGTCTCCAAAATTGACCCAACAAGGAATTGGGATGGACTCAAGAGAATTGATAGTCCTAATTAAAGGGTTAAACCTCGAGAGAGTAATTACTCCACTTGAACCCTAGTTGCTTGAGCTAATTTGCCTTCCCGTTTGGTCTCGAGAGAGTCAATTGGGCAAAATCACTCTCTCTACCGAGAGGTGTGAGAGTGGGTAAAATTGTGCAACGGTTATAGCATAAGCCCCAATTATGTCAATCGAACTTTTGTAACTTCTACCCATCAATTAGCCACCTAGGTAATGTCATGACCCTAGTGCCCTTCTTCCTATTAGATACAACTTAACAATTATCTCGTAGCATAATCTAGTTTCAATTAATATCTTGGTAATAGTAGTTTATAATCTAAAAACCCAAAAATGTATGGAAGTGACATTTGGAACAAATACACACTTCTAGTCTAGATAGATACTCGACTCCATTCCTAGCTCCCTGTGGAAATCGATCCCGACCCTCGTATCAGGTAAAAGCTATTGCGACCCTCTCTTTATACTTTTTAGTAGTGTGGAGTTTGAAGCGATCAATGGCCCACATAAGAATGGTAGCCTAAAAGCAACAACTGGAAAGATACTACAACAAGAATGCCAAAGTGCGACCGCTCAAAGTCGGAGATTACATCCTCAAGGCTTAAACACAAGCAACGAAAGACCCTAATGAGGGAAAACTAGGAACAAACTGGGACGGACCATACAAAATCACAGCCGCAACAAACAAATGAGCATTCCAGTTAGAGACAATGGAGGGAAAACTACTCCAAAACAACTGGAATGTCGCACATCTCAAATACTTCCACTTCTGAAAGAAGGCGCCACCTAAGACGTACTCTTTTTCCCTCATCCGGTTTTTGTCCCAATCGGTTTTTCCCGGTGAGGTTTTTAATGAGGAGGCAAGGGAGACGTCTTGAAGTTCAAAGTATTGTTCATTACCCTGCCCGTCAACATGATCTCCGGGGTGAAGTAATGAAGGGACTGGATATAGATAATCAAATCTCTATTGTGTGTACAGAGTTGACATGTGATTCTTACAAGAATATAATCAAATCTCCATCGTATGTACAGATTCGACATGTGATTCTTACAAGTATATAATCAAATCTCCATTGCATGAATAAAGTCGACATGTGTCTTCCTACGAGAATACGATCAAACCTCAAACGAGAAATGTCCAAGGCCATTAACAAAAATATGAGTTTGACCTCGTTCGAACTACGACGGGATATAACTTCAACGATAGTTCGAAGCAACATCCCAATGGCCAAGGCTATCGACAAAAATATGAGTTCGACCTCGTTTAAACTACAACGGGATACTACTTCGACGACAGTTCAAAGCAACATCCTAATGGTCAAGTCCGTCGACGAAAATATGAGTTCGACCTCATTTAAACTACAACGGGATACTACTTCGATGACAGTGCGAAGCAACATCCTAATGGCCAAGGACATCGATGAAAAAATGAGTTCTGCATCGTTCGAACTATGATGAATACTAATTCTATGATAGTTCAAAGCAACATCCCAATGGCCAAGTCCATCGACGAAAATATGAGTTCGACCTCGTTCAAACTACGACGGGATACTACTTCGACGACAGTGCAAAGCAACATCCCAATGGCCAAGTCCACCGACGAAAATATGAGTTCGACCTCGTTCAAACTACGATGGGATACTACTTCGATGACAGTGCGAAGAAACATCCCAATGTCCAAGGCCATCGACGAAAATATGAGTTCGACCTCGTTCGAACTACGATGGGATACTACTTTGACGAGAATTCGAAGAAATATCCCAATGGCCAAGGCTATCGACGAAAATATGAGTTCGACCTCATTCAAACTACGACGGGATACTACTTCGACGATAGTTCGAAACAACATCCTAATGGCCATGGCCATCGACGAAAATATGAGTTCGATCTCGTTCGAACTACGATGAGATACTACTTCGATGACAGTGCGAAGCAACATCCCAATGGCCAAGTCCACCGACGAAAATATGAGTTCGGCCTCGTTCAAACTACGATGGGATACTACTTCGACGACAGTGCGAAGAAACATCCCAATGGCCAAGGCCATCGACGAAAATATGAGTTCGACCTCGTTCGAACTACGACGGGATACTACTTTGACGAGAATTCGAAGAAATATCCCAATGGCCAAGGCTATCGACGAAAATATGAGTTCGACCTCATTCAAACTACGACGGGATACTACTTCGACGATAGTTCGAAACAACAACCTAATGGCCATGGCCATCGACGAAAATATGAGTTCGATCTCGTTCGAACTACGATGGGATACTACTTCGATGACAGTGCAAAGAAACATCCCAATGGCCAAGGCCATCGATGAAAATATGAGTTCGACCTTGTTTGAACTATGACGGGATACTACTTCGATGACAGTTCGAAGCAACATCCCAATGGCCAAGGCCATCGACGAAAATATGAGTTCGACCTCGTTCGAACTACAACGAGATACTACTTTGACGATAGTGCGAAGCAACAACCCAATGGCCAAGGCTATTGACTAAAACATGAGTTCGACATCATTCGAACTATGACAGGATCCTACTTTGACGATAGTGTGAAGCAACATCCCCATGGCCAAGGCCATCGACGAAAAAGGGGATCGACCTCGTCCAAAAGTTAAGTCGACTTAACAACTCGACAGATATCCCTGGATACTAACATTGCAAAAAACACCAACAAATTGGCAAAATATATTCTACATTACATCAAAATATTATGTACACCTATTCTTACAAACGGGCTAAAGCAGGCCCCCTACAAAAGCCCCAAAACAAAAGTAAGTACAAACAAAAGATTACATGTCATCCCCGGTGGGGTAAGCATCCTCGTACCAAGAGTCCTAAGCAAGACGGTTTGCATCATCGGCGTTGATGTCATCCCCGTCAGGTGTAAGATGGTCGTACCCGCATGCCTCATGAGCTGCATGAGCTTCAGTATGCACGGCCTGAAGTTCCACTTCAGTTTCCCTCCCCTCAGCGTGAAACGCCTTGTACACATCAAGCCGAGCCTTAGCAAGGACCACAACTCATATAAATGACAAGGCACGACCGAATCGGCTGAGGCATAAGACGTAGAAGGCTGAGAGCGTCGATTTGCATCCCCCGCCCTCAGTGAGGCCACTTGTCCATTCAACGCAGATAGCTCCGCCTCTAGTTCTTTAACACGCCCCTCAAGCCCCGCGGCCTTACAATTAGAAGCCTCCTTCTCTTCAGACATCTCTAACCTACAAACACGGAGGGCATTTTCCAAAGATGCAGTTCTAGAAATAGCTGCCGCTAACTTATCAGCACCGACGTTTAGCTCGCCCTTAAGACCCTCAACCTCCATCGCCTTCGCACTCAATTTAGCGGTCAAACTGGCCACCTTTGCTTGCAGGTCGGCATTTTCAGCCATCACCCCCCGCTCAACTCAAGCTCGTCCTCCTTCACCTTAAGGGAAGCCTCGAGTTCACTGTTACGGGCGACAACCTTCATGAGCTCCTCATCCCGCTCCCTCAGCTCTTCGATCTTATGCTCCAGTTGGTCCTCCTCTGTTTGAGCCCCTCGTGAAACAACTGAAATTCAGGGTCCTGATTATAAATGTCGGCCATCGCGCGGTGCTTGGCACAATACCGTTGATACTTGGATGACATCTTCTCATAGATGGTCATCCTTCTCTTCTCCCGATGCTCTCGCTCGGTCTCCATGATGAGGGTCTGATAAAAAGGCAAATGAGAAGTTAGAAACTAAATACAAGTCGACGATCGCCACACAAGCCCAACGACGAAGAGGAAAGGAAAGGCACTTACCTGCAAGGCCATACCAGTGATGTTCTGAGACAATTCCATGTCGCTCATCCCCTTAAGCACCTCATTTTTAGGGGCAACACATAGAGAAGCTAAAACATACGTCACTTGCTCATAGTTCAACAGTAAGTTGTAGTCCCCTGTGACGACTATGTGATGATCATACCCTTCCGCTCTGACCTCCATGTGAGTATTGCGACCTACGAACTCGTTGACATCCTTCGGGTCAACATCTGAACCTGAGCCGTCACCTTTGACACAACGACCTCCAACGTTGGACGATGCGCCACCCTCAGCAGAGCGCACGGAGCCGGCTCTTGGATAAACTCCTTCCGCTTGGGGAGATCTCCCCGGTAAAATGGCATCAGCCATAAATGTGGGTACGGGTGCCGCCTACGACGCCCTGCCTCTATCAACATCCACGGCCATGCCCTTCCCGAGCTCCATTCTCCTCTTTTTTCTCTATAATAGCCCGTCCCCATTGGAGGATTCATCCAAGAGGTGTAGGGACGACATTGAAGAATCTTTCTCCCTTACGACCACGACCCAAAAGGGACCTTCTAATTGAACAGGTTGAGGACAACCTTCTCGAACAGATCACTCAAAATAAACTGCGCGTCCATAGCGACAATGGCCTGGCGGAATACAGGGACTGGTTCCCTCCACCTGGAAACTCCTCAACCTGTCGTCACAAAGGGTCGTATCAATAAACGATGCCATATATCCAATGAAGTCGTAGGAGAAACACTTACCAGATGGAACTTTAGGTCCATAACGCTTTACGAAGGTGGGCCAATCCCGGATTTCCGCTGCATGGGGCAACAGACGGGCCACCCAATCCCTTATGCCCGCAATAGGGCAAGGTGGATATCCCATAGCTACAAACGAGAATCAAGCAAACTTTATAATGAATACAGACGAAGGAAGAGTAAAATGAGCGGCGACCCTTACGAGTCTTATTCCATCTCTCCAGGAACCTGACAGAGTCGAAAACAATGTGTTCAATTTTGACGAAGAAGTACTTGTGCCAAAACTTGCGACTTGCCCGGTCGTCTGTCCCGACCACAAGCCCTTTTGTTCCACGGTGCCTCAAATATACCATGGTACCCCTGTGGAAACTAGGCGAGAACAGATGCAAAAGGTGATGGACGGAAACGTCACATTCCGCCAACTCCGCATACTTGGTCAATAGCAGGAGTATCTTAAGCGTATACGGCGAAAGTTGTGCCAGGCAAACCTGGTAGAATCTACAGAATTCTTCCGCTAATGGGAAGAGAGGAAAATTATAGCCAATCACGAAAGGGTATACATAGAAAGCGCAGTACCCAGGTCTGTGGACCTCTACAAAATCTTTCCCCGTCGGAACTATATCGACATAAGCGGGAATGCCATACTTTACGCAAAGAGCATCAATGTGAACGTGCTCCATCTCAAAGAGTACGGGGTCAGGAGTAGGAGGGGGATCTTTGAGGAAGTCACTTCGAGACATGGGATGTCTCTGCAGTAACTCTTCCACCGTAGGAAGGCTGAAACCCTCCTCTACCACCGTATCTTCACTGCCCGAAGGGGAGACCATAGACAATAGTGTGGCTTCAAGAATTCCTCTGCGAGATCGGTGTTACCTTGGCATGCTTTCGTTAAAATCAAAAAGAGGTGCTGATACCATAGAAGCAAGGGAGGAAGATGAAGTTGTGAACGAAGAATAGGAGAAGAAGAAGCACAAGATTGTCAGTGCTAGCTCGGGAAGATAAGGAGGGATATTGAGAGGTGAAATGGCCAAGAACTTTCGAAAAAACAAATCCTCTTACTATTTATAGAAATGGATAGCGCCATAATCGAACCGGAAGGTCACAGAGTGGCACCAGAATCGAAGCAACAAGCCATCAACTCCTGTCTCGAAAACACGCGTAATGATGACGCACGCGAAGATGACATCATTTTCCGGTAAAATGTATAACCTAGTATCTTTCCAAGCACGCCGACCACCCACCATTGGTCAATGCCGTAACGCTTCGTAGGGTCAAATTTTCCCGTAGAAATGCATGGTGTCCGCTTATCGAGAACGCACCAAGTTGCAACCTCGAAAAGCGGAGGGACTAACTGTATGGGTGCAAATTTGAACAACACAACCATCGACGAGTACGAAGAAACGGTGAGTTCCCCATAACCTGATGCCTTGCAGAGGACGACCTTGAGATAAATAAGAGATTGTACGACCCTTGTAATAATATAGGACCATTAGGGGATACTAAGAATATTCCTTCGAATATTCCTTATTATCTGTCTTTTACAGTTTAGAGGGGACTCACTCCATATATATATATATATATATATATAGCGAATCATAACTCTGTAAGGGGGATTTTTGAGAATATCGGCTATAATTCTACTTATGAATGAGAAGTATTCTTGAAAGGATTTTAGCGATTCAGTTTGATAAAGAAATCTGATTACCCATTTTTCCCTTATCTCTCTTCCAATCTAGAGATTATTATACTTAGCTAAGATTTACCTCTTCAATTTTGATTGATTTGTTCAAAAAGGTTTCAATATCTTTTGAGTCAAACAACTTCCATTTTATTTTAAGAAGCAAAAGGTTTATACCTGATGAAAGTATTGGATAAATCATGAAAACTGTGTTGAGCTGAACTTAAATTGGTTTTGATGATGAATAAACAATTGTCAAATAATAAGGTTTTTAAAAGATATTTACTATGTAGAATGCAGATGTACAGGGTTGCAAATGTGTCATGCAGATATCGAAAGAACCGAGTTGTTACACCCCATGCAAATATATATATATATATATATAATAATAAAGTTTGGTAAGTTTGACCCCGGATGCGGCCAATCGGCCTGCGACGTGTATGGAGATAGAGGGGTCGAATAGGGCATGACATATTTCAGTAGGCTAACGCCGGCGGGTTTGTCGGGTGCTGTAAGCGGGGTGGCACAACCCATTTTGCATGTAAAGGCAGTGAAATTTCCTAGGCATGGTGGGGTATAAGAAAGACAGTTTAGCTCTTTCTCTTTCATTCTAGAAAGTGTGATCCACCGTAGCTAACTTAAAAAGCTCTCAGTTTCCTAAAAAATCCCCTAAACGGTTCATGCCTCGGGACTAGAATCAAAGACAAACTTAGTGGGAAGATTAGAGTAAAGCTCTCGTGCATATTCTTGTGTCAATTGTTCTTCTGTTATCTGTATTTTGAAGATTCTTTAGAAGTGAAGCTTTCTGTTATAGGAGGGTAAGAAATAAGAAGGTGTAACTAGTTCTTCAAAAAAGGTATGTAATGCAGTCTCTCCTTCTTGGCATGAATTGATATAAGTGTTTTTTCTGAATGATCGTTATATTGTAAATCTGCACTGTCCTAAGCTTTCCTTGGAAAAGTCGTTCATGTTCTCGTTACTTGTTACTGTTACCGATAGCGCTTTCTTTGAGTTAAGGATGTTTTCGGATGGTACCGTAAGGTTATAAGGTGGTCTATTCTAAGCTTAACTTTTGAAGTCTAAGTAAGTTAAACATGTGTTTCATTTATGTATATGCATTTACACTTGTAGATATGTGATTTTTGAAGCTCCCCAAGATTTTACATATTTTAGTATTTAAATATTTAGTTTAGGCCTAATATCGCAATTTAAATTAGTTTTGGCTCTTTTACTTTATTTTGTCATAAAAATAAAAATTACAAAAATATTTTCTTTTATTTAGCTAATTGATATAAAATTCACTTTTAATTTTTAATTTTACTTTAATTAATTAGGAAAGATTTTACAATTTTATAGTTATTATTTTAGAAATTAATATTTTTTAGTCTAGTAGAGTTAAAGAGCCATTTTTAAAGGTAAATTTGGTCCAATTCGGATCTAGCCCATAATAACCCAAGCCCAATACCCCTAAAACCCTAGAAAGACATTTAAAAAAATAACCCTAGACCTAGCTAAAGGCTTCAGCCATTCAATCAGTTTTTGACAAAAAACCTAGGCTATCTTCTTCTTCATGGAAGACATAACCTCAAAACCTACACAAAATCCTAAGCTTCATCATCTTCCTTAACACAAAAACCCTAGAGAAGAACAACCAAGACCAGATCCAGCGGCCATCTTCTCCAAGCAGCAGCCCTGTCTCCCTCACCAACTCGCTCATCTCCTGGCGACGCTGCCAGCAACAGAACCAACGACCACCCCTGAACCTCACGCCAACCACACAAACGACACACCTCTCACACCACCTTGAACTCGCTGGAGACAGCACCAGCCGGTGCCATCTCTTTACTGCCGGAATCCGGCGAGAATAAACCTAGTCGCTGCTTCTTTCCATTCACAACAGCCTGCCGAAAAACACTCGCACACAGGCACAAACAAAAGGGGAAAGGAACAAAAACAGCCATTTTCACCATGTGAGATACACTGCAAAGTCTCCATAAAACTAGACCTCTTCCACCTCTTAGCAGCCGTCATACCTCTGACCTTTTTCTCTTCCACAAAAACCAGTAGACTTTTCTTCTTCATCGTCCTCAACTGAGCTCTCCGAAACATGCATACACACAGTCACGTGCAAAAACAAAAATGGGACAAAAATTAAAAAAAGGTCTAGGATTCTTAGAATCTTTGAAAAAGCAGAAAACTAAACAAAACAAAAAAAAGATTTCCGTTCTTCTCCTCGACTTTTGGTTTCAAGATGGGTTTCGTTTGAGGTCTGAGGCGCTGTAGATCTAGAGCTGTCATTTGAGTTGAAATTCGAGATTGGTTTGTTGTTGGTGGTCTCAATGTTGGAGTTCGATTGCTACCCAGTCGAGGTTGCCATTCGTTAGTTCCAATTTGAATGTCATGCAAGAATCTGGTCTAAGATCGCCCATTCTATTGGATTTTTTGCGTTTAACAATATCAATTGAGGTCCAATTCTTCCTTCATCTACTCATTTTATTCTAGCTTAATGTTAATTGGTTGTTCGGTGATATGATCCTATTGTTTGTGTAGTTGTTCTTCATATTTTTGAATTTGTTCATGTAGTTATCTACTCGCATGCTACTCGAATTATTTGCAGTTGAGCACGATTTTATCACAATAAAGTTATGGGTTGCAGAAGTTAAAAATTTCAAATTCCATTGTTATTGCTTTTTCATCAATGTTCTAATTGTATAAAATGTTCAGTGTTGATTGTCTACTTCTTCATGTCTTGTTTGACAGAATTTTGATCAAAAGGGTTCCATGGCTCTTGGCCTTCACGCTTGATTCCAAACTTAGGAAAAGAACCCTTTTAAAATACCATAGTTTGCTTTAGGCACGTTTATAATTAAATCATCACGGTTATGGATACGGTTCCCGTGGCATGGTCGTGGTACATAATTTCCAAATCCGGGTGTACATTTATGTGACCCGACCACAACTTCTCATAATGTTAATAAAATTAAACACGTTGTAGATCATGAGTATGGTTCCCGTGACACGATTCACAATGTGTACCAAAGAAACAAGTGTACGATAATCGTAATTTGTTCCAGAATAATTTTATAAATAATTAAAAGCAGTCAAAGATCAAAAATGCACAATAGATATAGAGTATGTAATTAATCAGATAATTAGGCCAATAATAATAGTTGAGCGACCGTGCTAAAACAATGGAACCCGGAATTGCCTAACACCTTCTCCTGGATTAACAGAATTCCTTACCCGGATTTCTGTATTTCACGGACTGTAAAATAGAGTCAAACTTTCTCGATTCAGGATTTTAAATCGGTGACTTGGGACACCATAAATTATCCCAAGTGGCGACTCTGAATTTGAATAAATAATTTCGTTTTGGTTTTGCACTTAATTGGAAAAACTCCCATATACCCCCTTTTCGAGTAGAAAAAGAAGGTGTGACAGCTCTGGCGACTCTGCTGGGGACAAGAACCATAACGTTTGGTTCAGGGTTCAAGAATTCGAGCTTAGAATAATTGTTATATTTGTCTTTTATTTATTATCTGATTTTTATTACATGATTGGGCCTAATGTGCTAAATGCCGCTTTTTACCGCTTTGATATTATTTGAACTGTATATAAACTACTACGAAACCCTTCTCTTCTAATCTTCTGGGAAGTCCACGCTGGCATGACTTCTTTTCTGTTAGTGTCATACCCTAATTTAGAACGAGGATCGGATCGGTTACAAAGTCGGATGGCCTTTTGGTTCCCGGTACGTTGCCCCCCTCGGGTCGAGTTGTCCACTCGGGTAAGCCAGGTCTAGAACAATACACCCAGGTTTTAAACCTAGAATAACATAGCCTCATACCGGATCCCTAGTAGGAACGTTTATTTGCATCATGTGCATTTGACTTTGGGGACTCAACACATGGGTTGGGTCCGTCTAGGACAGGTATACCCAAAATTAAAAGGCTATCCGGTTGCATCTTATGTGCTACATGTTGCAATCTTCAAGGATAAAATGGGTCATTTGGCGGACCAATGATGGTTGAGGACAAATGAGAAAAAAGAGGTTGAAGTGTAAAAAAAATAAAGCAAGTAGGGCCCAGTTATGTTTTCTTTCATATTTTTTTTAAGAAAAGACAAGACAAAAAAACATGAAAAATCCAAAAAAGATTTTGCACTTTCCCATCATTTTCGAAAAAAAAAATCAAAAAAAAGGAGGAAGAGGAAAATCCAAAAGAGTTTATATGTTTCATCATTTTTCAAAAAAGACAAAATATATTTTCTCTAAAATTAGTTTTTTTTAATTCTCGCCCGTATCCAATCTTTCCGAACTACGCATACCTGATTCTCGTCTTTCGGGTCATGATACGTAGGCAACCCACATAGGGTCCGATCTTCTTAGTGAGTCTTAAGTTCTTGGCTTCGAGGGTCGCAACCAAATCTTGCATCTCTAGCCACTTTTGGCCACATCGGCCATTTTGCAAAATAGGGCTATTTTCGCAAAGTGGCTTGTTTAATTGTGTCTAGAGAGTTTTCAATCCATAATTAGGTGTCTCTTTACTTTAAGGTCCGTCCTTGTCGAATTTGCATGTCTAGCCGCTTTTGGCCACATAGGTCATTTTGAAAAATAGGGTTATTTTCGCAAAAGTGGTTCAATTAGCCCATGTTTTAGAGTTCTAAGTCCACAACAAGATGTTCTCTCTATTTAAGGTCCATTGTGTTGAATTTGCATGCTTAGCCATTTTTGTCCACATAGACCATTTCTATAAAATAGATCATTTCTGCAAAGAATTTTTCGATGTCTTAGAGGTCACTTTTGTCGAGTTTGCACTTCTAGCCACCTTTTGTTCACATAAGCGGTTTTGCAAAAATAGCCTCAATCATGTCTTGCATGTGTCCAGTAGGGAGTGTGATTGTCTCACATAGTGTTGGTTTCAGTTTTCTCATACTGGTGTGGATCTACTTACCGGAGTTTGAGCATGATAGACACTCCGGGACCATCCAGTCAGGATCGCTCATTCAGGAGTTGCTTAAGGAGATTTTTTTAAAAAAAAAAATTTTGAGTCTGTTTTTCTTTTTATGTCATCTTTTACCTTCTAGTTTTGTACAGTAATGTCGAGTCTTTTGTTATTGTACTTCCTATTTTATATTTGAAAAGTGTGTTATAAGTCAAAAATCTAAAAAAGAGATTTTGTGCTTTTATATTTCCGTTAGAAGTTTTCTTTAGATTGCTAATTCAAGAAATAAAAAAAAAATCTTTTGATGTGGTTTTCCTTTAGAAAATTAATATCTAGAACTCAAAATAAAAATTGCTTTTATATTTCCTTTAGTATATTAAAACTAAAAATACAAACAAAAAAAGAGAGAGAGAGAGAGAATTTTCTTTTAATACCTCTTTAGATATTAATTCCAAAAATTCAAAAAGATTTTCTTTTGAGGTTCTTCTTTGGGAAATTAATAAAATAAATATATTCTTTTTATTTTTACTAGAACTTTAGGACATTATATACAGAAGAAAAAAAACATGCTTTATGTTTTGTTTATCTTTAGAGTTTCTCCCTTAGGTAATCAAAAACTGAAATTCAAAAATATTTTTTATCTTTTTCATTGCTTGTTTCGAAATCTTTCTTCAGGATAACAAGTGAAAATTCAAAATATTTTTTTCTTTGGTTCATTCTTTAGATTTCCTTCCTAAAAAAAAATCAAAAAATATTTTTCTCTTCTAAGAGTGTTTCCTTAATAATTTCTCACAGAGTATCTATTTCAAAAAAAAAACATGCTTGTTTAAGATTGAGTTTAAAATAGATCATAGAACATTAAGTCTAAAAAAAATATTTTCTTATTTTTTTCTCATTAGAGTATTCATTAAGGTAAAAAAAAAGGAAAAAAAAGAATGAAAAAGAGAACGTTAGTTTGTTTCCTTTATTCCCGATCTTCCAGAACTACGCTTGGTCTGATTCATGCAGCGTCATGATACGTAGGCAACCTACATAGGGTTCGATCGAATCACTTTTAAAATTAAAGAAAAAAGAGAAAAAAAGAAGAAGATGAAGTTATGGGATGTGAGAAATGAGAGGAAAGAAAAGAGTGATAATTAGAAGAAAAAAAAAAGAGGAAGGAAAATGAGCAAGCAAGTCCTAGAAATGAAAAAAAAGAAGAAGATTGAAATGAACAAATTGGGATGATGCCAAGTGACCTTGTGACCCTCGAAGTCATTCTTGAACCGTTAATTGTTGCTAGGTGCATTGCACGCAATGTGATATTTTTAGTTGTTAAATACCCTAATGCTAACATGATGACCTCATCTTGTTCCTTTTTGTTATCTTCATTGAGCAGAAGGTTGGTTAGTTTGTGGTTCTTAAGGTAACTTATCCATATAACACAAGGTCAAAGAGCAAGGTAGTCATGGCTAGCAGAGACTTGGACATGGGTGTTATCGATCCGTCTAAGGATATTTTTGAATCAGAATCTGAGTTGAAAGAAGAGGTCTTAAGGTTGAAAGGACAGATGGCCGAAATATACCAAGCCTGGATTAGTGGGCATCCTCCACCCTTATTTCCCACTAACTACACTGAAAGCTTTGTCACCATTCCGCCACTGTCACAAATCCAGATTCCCATTGCTGCTGATATCTCCCAACAACCTTTTCACACTCCACCCCCAGAACCACCTCATATCCCGCTCCTTTGACCACTCATGTTTTTGTAGCTCCTCCACTAGCTACCTTTCCTTGATCCTCTAGCGAGATTGTGTTCAAAGTCCCCGATGCCCAACATTATGCTCCAGAATCAACTTTGAAGGTCTCGGATCCATACTCTTACGCTCCTTATTTTGAGCCTCCCGATGAAACTGAAAAGCCTGCTAAGACAGTGGCGCAAGATGAGATATCCAGGAAGGTAAAAATCTTAGAGCAATCTTTAAGAAAGATGAGCGTGTCTTACAAAGACTTGTTCTTGTTTCCTGACATCCAACTGCCTGCTAGGTTTAAGATACCAAAGTTTGACTTGTAAGACGAGCATGGAGATCCCGTGGCCCATTTGAGAGGCTACTGCAGTAAGATGAGAGGCATCGGTGGGAAGGACAAATTATTGATGGCGTATTTCAGTCTAAGTTAAACGTGTGTTTTATCTATGTATATGCATTTATACTTGTAGACATGTAATTTTTTATCCTCCCCGAGATTTTACATATTTTAGTATTTAAATATTTAGTTTAGGTCTAATATCGCTATTTCAATTAGTTTTGACACTTTTACTTTATTTTGTTACAAAACTAAAAATTATAAAAATATTTTCTATTATTTAGGTAATTGATATAAAATAGTTTCACTTTTAATTTTTAATTTTACTTTAATTAATTAGGAATGATTTCACAATTTTATAGTTATTATTTTAGGAATTAATATTTTTTAGTCTAGTAGAGTTAAAGGGCCATTTTTTAAGGTAAATTTGGCCAAAATTTGGCCCAATTAAGATCTAACCCATAATAACCCAAGCCCAATATCACTAAAACCCTAGAAAGACATTAAAAATAATAACCCTAGACCTAGCTAAAGGCTTCAGCCGTTCCATCAGTTTTTGACAAAAAACCTAGGCTATCTTCTTCTTCATGGAAGACACAACCTAAAAACCTACACAAAACCCTAAGCTTCATCATTTTCTTTAACACAAAAACCCTAGAGAAGAACAACCAAGACCAGATCCAGCGGTCATCTTCTCCAAGCAGCATCCCTGCTCCCTCACTAACTCACTCCTCTCCTGGCGATTCTGCCAGCAACAATTACAACGACCAACCTTAAACCTCACGCCAACCACACAAACGACACACCTATCACACCACCTAGAACTCGCCGGAGATAGCAACAGTCGGTGCCATCTCTTTACTGCAAGAATCCGGCGAGAATAAACCCATTCGCTACTTCTTCTTCTTCCCATTCACAACAGCCCACCGGAAAACACCCGCACACAGGCACAAATAGATGGGGAAAGGAACGAAAGCAGCCATTTCACTATGTAAGATATACTGCAAAGTCTCCATAAAACAAGACCTCCTCCACCTCTTAGCAGCCATCACACCCCTGACCTTCTTCTCCTCCACAAAAACCAGCAAACTTTTCTTCTTCATCGTCCTCAACTCAGCTCGCTGAAACACGCACACACATTCATGTACAAAAAAAATAGGACAAAAATTTTAAAAAAAGTCTAGGGTTCTTAGAATCTTTGAAAAATCAGAAAACTAAAACAAAACAAAACAAAACAAAAAAAGATTTATGTTCTTCTTCTCCTCGATTTTTGGTTTCAAAATGGGTTTTGTTTGAGGTCTGAGGCGCTGTGGATGTAGAGTTGTCGTTCATGTTGAAATTCGAGATTGGCTTGTTGTTGGTGGTCTCAATGTTAAGAGTTCAATTGCTGCGCAGTTGAGGTTGCGGTTCGTTAGTTCTGATTTGAATGACGTGCAAGAATCTTGTCTAAGATCGTCCATCCTATTGGGTTTTTTGTGTTTAACAATATCAATTGAGATCCAATTCTTCCTTCCTCTACTCATTTTATTCTAGCTTAATGTTAATTGTTTGTTCAATGATATGATCCCATTGTTTGTGTACATTTATGTCACTCGGACACAACTTCTCATAATGTTAATAAAATTAAACACATTGTAGATCGTGGGTACGATTCCCGTGACACGATTCGCAATGTGTATCAAATAAATAAGTGTACAACAATCGTAACTTGTTCCAGAATAATTCCATAAATAATTAAAAGCTGTAGGTCAAAAACGTACAATAGGTATCAAGTATGTAATTAATCAGATATTTAGGCCAATAATAATAGTTGAGCGACTGTGCTAAAACCACGGAACCCGAGAATGCCTAACACCTTCTCCCGGGTTAACAAAATTCCTTACCCGAATTTCTGTGTTTCGCAGACTATAAAACAGAGTCAAACTTCCTCGATTCGGGATTTTAAATCAGTGACTTGGGACACCATAAATTATCCCAAGTGGTGACTCTGAATTTGAATAAATAATCTCGTTTCAGTTTTGTCACTTTAATTGGAAAAACTCTCATATGCCCCCTTTCCGGGTAGAAAAAGGAGGTGTGACAATACTTATTATGAATTACCGAGTCCATGTGAGGCCAAGTATGAGATGGAATTAGCGAGCCCATGTGAGGCCGGGTGAGAGATGATGTTACCGATCCCATGTAAGGCCGGGTATGAGATGACATTTCCGAGCGCATGTGAGGTCGGGTAGGGTGTTGATGTGATATGCCCAAAAGAGTGGCTAAATATCACCTGAAACACGATGATATCTCCCCGAAGAGTGACTTTATTATTTTTATAAAACTTGCATGCGTTTGTGATTCAAGGCTACCATAGTGTACGTTCCCCGGTAGCTCGCCCTCGGTACTCAGGTTGAAGTTCTATACTCGTATCTTCTATGTTATGTTTTCGGTCTACAGGTATATTATCAGCTTTTCATACTCAGTACATTCTTTGTACTGAAGCCTTCTTTTAGACACTGTATTCATGCCTACATGTACTGATAGACTAGTGACGTCCCTTCCCAGTAGGGTGTTTGTTCTAGTTGTTGGTCACTGCTCTACCCCTTCGGAGTATCTGTTCCAAGTCGATAAGTACCAAAATGTATATTCAAATCATTTTAGGTATGGTGGGGGCATGTACGTCAAAATTGTGTATATGTTTAACTCTTTTGGATTCTCTTATAGGCTTGCAGACTAGAGCTAGTTGTATGTAAAAAGGTTGAAGCATGACTCTTTTACATTCGTAAGTATGTATAGAAAGTCAATGTTTCTTTTGCTAATCAGTTGTACACATTATAGTTCTGATATTGTTACTTGGGGGAATCCATGGCCCGGTTTAATGAATAAAAAGAATGTACGAACAGACATCGGTTCGCACAGGCCTTCGGCCATCGTGTGTCGTTCGCACCGCCCAAGGTTAGGGTCTGACAAACTTGGTATCAGAGCAGGCCATGTCCTAGAAAGTCTGCAAGTCGTATGTACTAGAATCTTGTTTATGAGTATGATGTACACCATACTTATAAGTAGGAGGATACATTATATCTAGGATGAATACCATTCTTTCTAGATTTGAGCCGTAAGTATTCACTTCTAATGCTCATCTTGTTCATATTTATAAACGTTAGACGGTTATTCAGGGATTTTATGAAGAAGCGGGAAAAGGTACCAGCCAGGTGTCCCCTGACCCTATAGATCAATGTGAATTCCAAGAACTCAGGTATCCGGAACAACACCACTACCCCTAGAAGGGCCTAGAGAAACAAACGTACCTTATATTCCTTCCCCAGCTGCTCCTGAACAAGATTTGGACATGAGAAGTGCAGTATAGTTATTTACTCGATTAATATCTTCTTAAGCCCAGCATCAGGCCCCTGTCACTACAGCAAGAGCAACCAGAACAAGGGTTTGAGACTTCATTAATTTGGACCCCCCGGTAATTACTACAAAAGATCCAGATAAAGATCCCCAAAGCTTTTTAGATCTAATGTGGAGGACTTTACGGGTTATGCATGCGATTGATACCGAGTGCATAGAGCTCGCTTCCTATAGGTTACAGGGTGTTGTTGTAGTATAGTATGAAATTTGGGAATGGTCTAGAGGACCACTTGCACCACCAGCGGGATGGAGGGAGTTTTCGGAGGAATTCATGCAGCAATACTTTCTTATTGAGCTACATCGAGCCAGGCAAGATAGATTTTTGGGGTTAGATCAAGGTAATTTGAGTGTCTGCTAGTACAACATGCAATTTAACTCCTTGGCCAGGTATGCCCCTTCGGTCGTGGCTGAGATGAGTGACTGGGTACATCGATTTGAGGGTGGTTTGGGACCACATCTGATTAATGAATGTATTACCGCTTCTTTGGACCTAAATATGGACATCGCTTGCATTCAAGCCTATGCACAGAACCTAGAGGATCGTAAGAGGCAGCAACGGATCGTCTGAGAGCATGATCTGGGCTTGCCTAAGAGAGCTCGCTCTACAGATTATATGGGAGAGTCTCGAGGTGAATTAATTTTGAACCTACAACTTCTGAGCATCCATCTTATTCGGTGGCTAATGTACCATCCCAAGGCTAGCATAATGATTGGACCACTTATTCCGGACAGGGCCAAAGTTTCTAGGGACAAAGCTCATAATATAACGATAATTCTGGTGAAGCAAGGCCCCCGATGCCATATTGTGAATGGTATGGTAAAAATCATTTTGGACCATGTCGCTAGGGTATGGACTTATGTTATTCATGTAGGCAACCTGGCCATATCATGTGTTGCCCGGTGAGGATTGGGCCTAATACGATACGACCGATGGGATCTGCAGCGGCTTTCCCACTATCAGTACACCCTCATGACCAAGGTATGAAACTATCAGTTGGAAGGGGGAGAGGTAGAGGTGGAGCATCTAGTTCGCGTGGGCCATAGAATCGTATCTATGCACTGTCGGGATAGCAGAACCTAGGATTATCATCGACCATGGTTATAGGTAATCAGTATCTTCCATTAATGTGTATGTTTTCATAAGAACTGACTCGGACAAAAGGAATGATTGAGGAAACCTAGGAAAAATAAAAATTGGCCGCAACTCAACATTCGAGGACGAATGTTCTGAAGGGGGGATGATGTTGCACCCCATAATATATATATATACATGTCTATGTGTGTGTGTGTGTGTGTATGTGTGTGTGTGTGTGTAAAGTACAAGAGGGGGGGTGAATTGCTTTATTTTAAAATTTAATTCTTATAAGTTGACTAGTTTTCAATTAGTCGACTAGATGTAATAGCGAGATATCAAAAGGTGCAGAATTAAAATGCAGAAGTAAAGTGCAGGAACTAAAGACACCAGAGTTTTTATACTGGTTTAGATTCAATGTGAATCCTAGTCCAGTCTCTTTGGGTTGCAAGGAATTTCTCTTTCAGTGATTGAGTTTCTTAAGTATAAAGTGAATGGTGTAGTTTACAACAACAGCTCAGTTTCTTTGTCATTCGTCTTTTCTTGGTACAATGCCTCACTAGTATTTTTCTCTCTTTCTTCTCTAACTTGTTACACAACAGATCTAATAGAGCTACAATGTTTGTTTGTAGTACAACAAAGAGAGGGTAATTGGTTGATCAAAGTATAAATATCTAAGTCCTAAGGTTGCATATAAATACTTTGTAGGAGACCGTTACTGAAGAGATTTGCTAACCGAAGAGATTTGATCCTTGGAAAGAAATTGATTCTTTACAAAAATAAGATTAATTCCCATTACTCTTCCTTGATATGTGGACTTTGATAGCTTTCCATCTTCAAGTCTTGATAGCGCTGGATTTGCTCCTTAAATTTGGGTTCGTCCATCTTTAATGCTTCGTTTCCTTTTTAACTCTTCAGGCAATCTCTGATTGATTTTCTTGCCGGATTCTTAGCGCTTCTTTTCCTTTTACATGCTTCAATCAATCTAGATTGATTTCTCCCTTCAGCTTCGATTATTTCTCTTTATGCACTTTGATCCCTTGAGTCCCCACATCAAAAGTTATTATATTATTTTCATCATTAAAACTAAAACCTAATAATCTCCCCATTTTTTATGATGACAAAAAATAATATATGTAAACATCAGTTAACTTTCCTGTATTTTACTCCCCCTCAATGAGTGCAGTTGACTCCCCCTCAATAGGTGTCATTGGGAATACTTCCTTTAGTCGACTTCTCCTGTAGTATCTATAGTCGACTCCCCCGCAATGAATGTGCCTAAACGAATATATGGATAGCAGCCTTCTCCCCATTTTTGACATCAGCAAAGAGGGGATAAAAATAACAATACACTAAAGCATAATTGTAGCAGGAAATGCATTATATGCATGTAGAGGTATAGCAAAACAAGAAAAGAAAAGAATCATCCAACGACTGGTTATCCAGTCCAAAACAGCACATCAAAAAAAATTGTTTGAAACTTCCACACTAACGACGCAGGAAATAAATAAGAGTATTGCAAATCGCCTCCTTCAGTTGTTCAAAGCTAAGGGTGTTAAACGGGCCAGGTCAACCCGTTTTCGGACCTTCCCGGACCGGTTGAAATCTGGACTAGCCCGGATCGATACATAGGGGGCCGGGTGGGCTGGGTTACTGGGGTTGGGGGTTAGTCCGTTCACCTTCATTCATCTGGTTAACCGGACCGGTCAAACCCGGTCAACCAAAATCTTTTTAGAACCGGTCAATCTCCCCGGCTCGGACCTGCTTAACGGCTAGATTTTAATTTTTTTTAAGGTTGAAGAACGTTGGCAACTGTCAGCTGCCTTATGGCCATTGCCCAACATTATTATTGCATGAACAACCCCTTTTTGGGCAATTTTTTTTATAAAATAACACTTTTTGTAATTACTAATTTTTCCCATTGAAAAACTATAAATACACCCCCTCTTTTTCATTTCTTCACTCATTTCTCATTTCTCAAACTCATATTCTCAATTCAAGTTAAATCATGCCCCGTTCTTCTAGAGTGTGCTCATATATTTGGGAACACTTTGAGGTGAAAAATGAAGAAGTTCACAAAGTAAAGTACAAGAACTGTGGTCTAGTATTAAATCTTCGTCTAAAGTGGGTGGGCACAGGCTGTTTAAGGAGGCATATGAAGAGTTGTCTTGAGCGTCCTCCAGTAATTCGTATTTAAGTTGATTTGAGACAATTTGTGTTATTTTAAAATTATTAGACGTATTTATGCTTAATGTTTTAGTTTGTTAGATTAATTTAAAGTATTATTATGCAATGAAAATTTAGTTTTACTCTTTTTTTGTTAATTTACTTATTGTTAAATGCAAACTTCAATTTGTAAGTTTGAAATAAGAAAAGTACTTGCAAATTATAAGTGCAATTTTTGTTCCATCTTCATTGTATTCTTTATATTTTTACTTTATCTTAATATAAATTACAATAGTTATACAAAATAAAAAAAAATAATACTAACCCAGCCTGGCCCGGCCCCTTCGACCCGTAACCCTTACGGTTAATGTTTTACCTAGATGGACCCGAACCCGTTAAACCCGGTAAGCCCTAACCCGTAACCGGCCCGGATTGAAACTCGGCTGGTTTCATTTTTTTCTAACTCGGACCGGCCTGACCACCTATTTTACACCCTTATTCAAAGCTAGCATTGGCTGATACAATCACTCCATCAAGCCTGTCGTGTACTTCCTTGAATACTTTGACTGCATTTTTCCTAACTCTAAGAATTGCAACCTTTATCTTGGAAACATCAGACCTTGTCTCTTTGGAGATTGCATGAATGTCCCCAACAGTGGACTGAGTAGAAGCATGAAGATCTCTGATGGTGGTCAGCTGGTTGCCAATGGCAGTCAGTTTCTCAGCAAGGTCAAGATTACTAAGGTTGTGATGGGAAACACAGGCTTTGGTCTTGGGATCAGGTTGAGCATGCTTGACCTCACCTTCATGTTTCTTAACCCAGGAGCCCTTCACACACATATCACATACTAGCAAATGCCCTAGAATTGTAAGATTTTGAAATTGAGACGAAGGGATAGTTAGAGATAGAGATATTATGAGCTTCCAGAATGTGAGTGATGGCCATGCCATAGGGCAAACTAGTAGGATCATCAGCACTTTCAATCACAAAATTTATAATCCAGGAGGACAGTTTGACCTTGAGTTTGGTCACAATACAATAGATAAGAAAAATATCCCTTTGAGAGAAAGAGGAGAAAAAGCCAGAACAAGGGAGTAGAGAAGTTACAACAATGTGGGCTAGGACATGAGTTTCAAAGCTAACATCACTTGGACCTAACTGGTTCGGGAGGGATTTAGATGAACACTCAGCTAAGTAAATTAAACGTGTGTTTCATCTATGTATATGCATTTATACTTATTGTGAATTACCGAACCCATGTGAGGTCGGGTATAAGATGGTGTTACCGAGCCCATATTGTCACGACCCATTTCCATAACAGATCGTGATGGCGCCCAACACCGTTATCAGGCAAGACAATACGGAAGTATTAGTAAATTCTTATTTTACTTACCCAAAACGGTTACAAAATTTTCTTAATTTTCAATTAAAGAAGGTGATAATATACAACATTCGATAATAATTATACAACCCAAAAGAAACGTCTACTAATGTGTGTTCCAAGACCTGGTGTCACAAGTTATGGGAAACTAGTAGAATATACAAAAGAATAAATCCATCCTACTGTCTGAAATAGAATAGACAGCAAAAATAAATAAAGAGAGACTCCATCAAGCTGTTGAACGTCATAGGAAGGGGCAGCTCACCGTGGAAGTCTCGGACTATGAATTAGGGGCGCGCATCAGACTGATGGCCAGATGTACCTACCTCAGATCCTGTACAATTAAGTACAGAAGTATAGTATGAGTACATAAACAATATGTACCCCGTATGTATCCCGTCTAATTTCAAAGAAGTAGAGACGAGAGGTCGACTTGATACTTACTAAGGTCAAATAATAAAATGAAGCATTACACTAAGCATGGGAGTCACAAATACTCAACAGTTTGTAGCAAGAGGTAATATGTCATGTTCTTAATAATTTTACAATTAGCCATTTACATTTCAAATATAGTTAAGTCATGGATAAGATTTCACATGGATATCATGCGCACATTATGCCGAGGTCGACGGCCCGATCCACCAGAAAATAAATTGTGCACTACTAGAGGGTCGAATGGTGCAAACTATAGATGCATCTATTTCTACCGAGGCGATCGGCCCGATCCATAAATATCAATTGATATCAAGAAAACACATGAATGTGCATTTAATTCCAAGTAAATTCATACAAGTGTCCAACAAGTGTATACCTTCGCTTATATTCCTTTCCGAGTCTCTAGCATGCCCTAAGTGATCACATTAGCAAGAAAATATAGAGACATTCACAAATATAACATGATACGGGTCCTAGACTACCCGGAAAATTAACATAATAGTAGCTACGCATGGACTCTCGTCACCTAGTGCGTACATACCCCCGTATTTAGCAGCAAATTACTCAATTATTACACCTATCGGGACAATTCCCTATTACAAGGTTAGAAAGGAGACTTACCTCGCTCCAAAGTGCACTTCCAATACCAAGAACGAGCCCAAACTCTCAATTTGGATCCGAACGATCCAAAACTTGTTAAATGAGGTAGGAACTAGTCAATATAAGCTCACAAGACCGCATTCTAGCTATTTAAGCCATTTACCAACCATTAATACAAGTTTCCTAAAATTCGACCCCGGGCCCACGTGCCCGGATTCTGAAATTTTTCGAAGGAAGTTGTTCTCTATAACCTAAGGATCAATAATATACGATTTCTAATCCATTTCATAACCAATTTCGTGGTAAAATTTAAGTTTTATTAAAACCCTAGGTATAGCGCTAACCCCTTGATTTCTCCAAATTTTTAGGTGTTAATCTACCCAAAATTCGAGTGTTAAACTTAGAAATAAAGGGGATGAACTTACCTCACGATGCTATGTGGAAATCCCTTCTCAAGAGCTCCAAAAGTGCTCAATACCCGAGTGCCAAATGGTCAAAAATGGCTGGATCTCGACATTAATGAAGCTCACTGCTTCAGCAATTTCCGTATCTGCGGTCAGGGGACCGCATCTGCAAGAGGAGACAGCATCTACGGAATTGGCTAAAAAAGGTTGGGACCGCTTCTGCGGTCTTGAAGCCGCATCTACGAAGCCGCTTTTGTGGCTAAGGAGCCGCTTCTGTGGTTTGGCCTGGCCAGCTCTGGGCTGCATTTGTGAGGCTACGTCCTCTTCTACAGTCTTGCACCTACGGTCGACCAACCGCAGGTGTGGTTATGACAGAAGCAGATGCTTCAGCACTTCTCCAAATTCTCAATTTCATTTGAGCCTCATCCGTTTGACGTTCGGGGCTCCCAGGCCCCGCCCAAACATTCTGACAAGTCTGAAATTATCAGACGGACCTACTCGAACCTTCGGAACGCCCGAAACAACGCTAAATCTAAGAGTCACCCCCTAAAACCAAATTAATCAAACTTATGAACTTCAAGTTCTTAATTTTCCTCTAACGAGCCGAAATGCCCTAAAACTACTCGGATTGACACCAAATTTTGCGGGCAAGTGTTAAATGATATATTGG
This sequence comes from Nicotiana sylvestris, assembly GCF_000393655.2. Lineage (NCBI taxonomy): Eukaryota > Viridiplantae > Streptophyta > Magnoliopsida > Solanales > Solanaceae > Nicotiana > Nicotiana sylvestris. The sequence continues at coordinate 173,968,744 of NC_091065.1, forward strand.
ACCTGTTCCATGCTTCAGAACCAACATACGAGCCCGATACACATGGAATCAATCATTAATTAGTTTCTTTAAATCTTTAAAACTTCAGATTAACAATTTCTAATAAAAAATTCATTACTCGGGCTAGGGACCTCGGAATTCGATTTCGGATGTACGCCTAGGTCCCATATTTTCCTATGGACCCGCTGGGACCATCAAATCACGAATCCGGGTCCGTTTGCTCAAAATATTGACCAAAGTCAAACTTAGCCTTTTAAGAAAATCCTAAGGAATCAAATGAGCATATTTTACTCCAAACACTTCCAAATCCCGAATCCACCATCCCCGCAAGTCGTAAATTAGTTAAAGAAAACGCGGGTAGTTTTATTTAAGGGAATGGGGTTCTAAAAGGCAAAATGACTAGTCGGGTCGTTACATTCTCCACCTCTTAAACAAACGTTCGTCCTCGAATGGACATAGAAAAGTACCTGAGCTGCTGAATAAATGTGGATATTTGCTCCGCATGTCCTCCTTGAACTCCTAAGTTGCCTCCCCAACTGGTTGGCCCCTCCAATAGACCCTCACTGCGGAAATCCTCTTGGACCTCAACTGGCGATCCTGTCTATCAATAATGGCAACTGGCGATCCTGTCTATCAATAATAGCAACTGGCTCCTCCTCATAACCCAAACTCTCATCCAGCTGAATAGTACTGAAGTATAACACATGGGAAAAGTCGGCATGATACTTTCGAACCATGGATACATGAAAAATCGAATGAACTCCCGATAAGCTGGGGGTAAAGCAAGCTCGTAAGCAACCTCCCTAACTCACCTCAACACCTCAAATGGGCCAATAAACCTTGGGCTCAGCGTGCATTTCTTCCCGAATCTCATAATGCCCTTTATTGGCGAGACCTTCAAGGGGACCTTCTCGTCAACCATGAATGATACATGACGCGCCTTCTGATCCGGTAGCTCTTCTGTCTGGACTGAGCTGTGCGAAGCCTTTCCTGAATCAACTTTACCTTGTCCAAGGTATATTGTACCAAATCTGTACCGTATAACTTAGCCTCACAAGGCTCAAATCACGCGATAGGAGAACGACAACATCGACCATATAAAGCCTCGTATGGATCCATCTCTATGCTGGACTGATAGCTGTTGTTGTACGAAAACTCTGCCAAGGGTAAGAACTGATCCCACTGCCCTCCAAAGTCAATCACACATGCTCTGATCATGTCCTACAAAATCTGAACTGTCTGCTCCGACTACCCATCGGTATGTGGATGAAATGTCGTGCTAAGCTCCACGCGGGTCCCCAACTCACCTTGAACAACTCTCCAGAAATGGGAAGTAAACTGCGGGCCTCTATCTGATATGATGGAAACAGGCACACCATGCAACCGGACTATCTCCTGAATGTAAATCTGAGCCAGTCTCTCCGAAGTATAAGTAGTCACCACCGGTATGAAGTGTGCCGAATTGGTCAATCTATCAATAATGACCCACACTGAATCAAACTTCCACAAAGTACGCGGCAACCCAACTACGAAATCCATGGTAATGCGCTCCCACTTCCACTCTGGTATAGGCATCTGCTGAAGTAGTCCACCCGGGCTCTAGTGTTCATACTTGACCTACTGGCAATTCAAACACCTAGCCACATACTCCACCATGTCCTTTTTTATCCTCTGCCACTAGTAATGTTGTCTTAAGTTACGATACATCTTCGTAGCTCCTAAATGAATGGAATACCGCAAACTGTGTGCCTCCTCTAGAATCCTCTCCCTCAGACCATCAATATTAGGAACACATAGACGACCCTGGAGTCGCAAAACACCATCCTCGCAAATAGAAACCTCCTTGGCACTCCCTGAATTACCGTCTCTCTAAGAACTGCCAAATAGGAATCATCGAACTGCCGGACCTTGATCTGCCCTAATAATGAAGACTGAGCAACAACACACGCAAGAATTCGACTAGGCTCCGAAATGTCCAATCTCACAAGTCTGTTAGCCAAGGACTGAATGTCCAAAGCTAGGGGTCTCTCCTCTGCTGGAATGGATGCCAAGCTACCAATACTCTCTGCCTTTCTGGTTAAGGCATCTGCGGCCACATTTACCTTGCCCAGATGATAAAGAATGGTGATATCATAATCCTTCAGTAACTCAAGCCACATGTGCTGCCTCAAATTAAGATCCCTCTGTTTGAACAAATGCTATAAGCTGCGATGATCCGTATAAACCTCATATGTCACCTTATACAGATAATGCCTCCATATTTTAAGATCATGAACGATCGCGGCCAACTATAGATCATGCATAGGATAATTCTTCTCATGAACCTTCAGCTGGCTTGAAGCATAGGCAATAACTCGCCCCTCCTACATCAATACATATCCCAATCCAATGCGCGAAGCATCGCAATATACCGTATACATCCCTGAATGGGAAGGCATTACAAGGACTGGTGATGTAGTCAAGGCTGTCTTGAGCTTCAGAAATCTCACCTCACAATCATCGGACCAACGGAAAGAAGCACCCTTCTGGGTCAACCTAGTCAGAGGTGATGCAATAGATGAAAAACCCTGCACGAATCGTCTGTAGTAACCTGCTAACCCCAGTAAACTCCTAATCTCGGTCACCAAAGTAGGACATGGCCAACTCTAAACTACCTCAATATTCTTGGGGTCCACCTTAATACCCTCTCCTAACATAATATGCCCCAAGAATGCCACTTACTCTAGCCAGAACTCACACTTGGAGAACTTAGCATATAGCTTCTGCTCTAGCAAGGTCTAAAGCACTACCCTCAAATATTGTCCGTGCTCCCCCAGGCTACAGGAGTATATCAAGGTGTCGTCTATGAAGACGATGACAAATGAATCAATGTAAGGCCTGAATACCATGTTCATCAAGTCCATGAATGTTGCTGGGGCATTAGCCAAGCCAAAGGACATCACCAGGAACTCATAATGGCCATATCTAGTCCGGAATGCAGTCTTCGAAACATTCGAGTCCCGAATCTTCAGCTGATGATACCCTAACCTCAAGTCAATCTTGGAGAACACCATAGCACCCTGCAACTGGTCGAACAAATCATCGATACGAGGTAAGGATACTTGTTCTTGATGGTGACTTTGTTCAACTGGCGGTAATCAATGCACATCTACATAGTTCCATCCTTCTTCTTCACAAATAACACTGGTGCACCCCAAGGCGATACAGTGGGTCTAACAAACCCCTTTGCTAACAACTTCTCAAGTTGCTCCTTCAACTCCTTCGGAGCCATACGGCACGGCGGGATAGATACAGGCTGGGTGCCTGGAGCCAAATCAATGTAGAAATCAATATCACGATCCGGTGGCATGCCAAGAAGGTCAGAAGGAAACACATCGGCAAACTCTCAAACTACTGGAACTGAATCAATCATCAGATACTCTGCGGTGGTGTCTCGAACATAAGCCAAATAAGTCAAACACCCCTTCTCGACCATTTACCAAGCCTTCAGGAAAGAGTAATCCGACTAGATGTATCAACTGTGGAACCCTTCCACTCCAACCTCGAGAACCCTGGCATCGCTAAAGTAATAGTCTTGGCATGGTAATATAGGACAGCGTGATACGGAGATAACCAATCCATTCCTAGGATGATCTCAAAATCGATCATATCGAGCAACAAGAAATCTGCTCTAGTTTTGAAACCATAGAGCGTGACCACACAGGACCGGTAGATCAGATCCACAACCACAGAATCACCTACAGGAGTAGACAAATGAACAGGAGTGCCCAAAGGCTTAGGAGAAATAACCAAGAAACAAGCAAACAGAGATGATACATATTATTAAATAAGTAGACCCTGGATCAAATAATACCGAAGCATCTCTACCGCCGACGGAAATAATACCTATGATGACGGCATCTGAGGCCAATGCATCTGGCCTGGCCGGAAGGGCATAAAATTTGGCCGGAGCACCGGCTGGCTGGCCTCCACCTGACTGAGTAGTAGCTGGCTAACCTCTTTCTACCTGGCCTCCATCTCTAGGACGGCCCCTACCAGTCTGCCCTCCACCTCTAGGTGACGGGGCATCTGATGCTGAAATCGTAGGCTGCTGACCCTGCTGTACTCTCTTGCCCCGATGCCTGGGGCAGTATCTCCTCATATAACTAAGGTCTCCGCACTCAAAATAACCCCATAGTGCGGCGACCTGCTGCCCTGATGGCTGACCCTGATGGCTTGTAGACACACTGGAAGAAGCCTGAATAGCTTGTGGATGATATGAACTCTCTGGCATAGCACTGAAATAAGAATCAGAAGAACTTTGTGGACCTAAATAACTGCCGAAGGAACCCTGAATAGCTGGTGGGCGGTAAGAACTCTCTGGTATCGCACTGAAACATGGTCTCACCGGAGCACCTCAGGGAGGTGGTAGTGGTGCTGAATACGGGGGTCTGCTGGGCTGACCCCTCCCGAAGTGACCTCTAGCCCTAGCTTGGGCACCTCTGAACTCTCCCGAGAACTAGGCCCTCTTGTCCTGCTGAATCTGCTCTCTACCCCTCTGGCGATATCCCTCAATCCTGTGAGCAATCTCTACCACTAGCTAATACTCAGTACCCATCTCCACCTCTCGGGCCATGCTAGCTCGAATACCAGGGTGCAACCCTGCAACAAATCTCTGCACCCTCTCTGCGTCAGTGGGAAGTATCATGAGTGCATGACGAGACAACTTAGAAAACCTTGCCTCATAATCGACCACGAACATCTAACCCTGCTCCAGATGCTCAAACCGTTACCGCAGCTCTTCCCTCTTAGAGAGTGGAATGTACCTATCCAAGAATAAATGTGCGAACTGACCCTAAGTGAGGGGAGGGGAACCTACCAGCCTGCCAAGAACATAAGACTGCCACCATCTACGGGCCCAGCCCTCTAGCTGAAAGTAGTGAAGTCAACCTCATGCGACTCCAATATCCTCATGTTGTGTAGTCTATCCCTGCACCTGTCTATGGAGTCTTGGGCATCCTCATGACGCTCACCCTCGAAGATAGGAGGGTGATGTATGGTCCATCTATCCAACAACTTCTGTGGGTCGCCATCCGTAGCTGGTCTAGGTTGGGGCGTCACTGCACCCACTAGCGGGGCCCCATCTGCGGGTAGTGCACCCGGAGTTTGACACACTGCAGTTGCATGTCCAGGAGCCTAAGCAGTAGGGGTTTATGCTCCCCCTCCTGCCTATGATATAGCTGGATCTACTGGAAATAAATCAGCCTGAGTCATAGAATCCATGAACCGTAGTATACGGCCCATCACCTCCTAGAATCCTGGTGCTGTCATAAAGTCCGTCGGGTAGGCTCAACTGCGGGTACCTCGACCTGCTCCTCGATGATAGGATCTCCCACAGGATCTGCTGGTGGTACCACTAGGATAACTCTGGGACGCCCTCGTCCCCTAATTCGGGTCAGTGCCCTCCCCCGGCCTTTGCCTCAGTCTCTAGCAACGGGGGAGAAGCTCCGCCCCGGTCTGGAACATCAGTCGTGTGTGTCCTCACCATCTGTGAGAGAATAGAAGATGGAAATTTAGCACAACAACCACTGCATGATAGGAAATGAATAAAGAGTAGTTTTTCCTAACACCCTATAGCCTCTCGAAGATAAATACAAACATCTCTGTACCGATACGCAAGACTCTATTAGGTTTGGCCATGACTTGTGAGACCTACATGAACCTAGTGCTCTGATTCCATGTTGTCACGACCCATTTCCATAATAGATCGTGATGGCGCCCAACACTGTTGTCAGGCAAGCCAACATAGAAGTATTAGTAAATTCTTATTTTACTTACCCAAAATGATTACAACATTTTCTTAATTTGCAACTAAAGCAGATGATAGTATACAACATTCGATAAAACTTATACAACCCAAAAGAAACGTCTACTAATGTGTGTGCTAAGACCTGATTTCACAAGTTATGGGCAACTATTAGAATATACAAAAGAATAAATCCATCCTACTGTCCGAAATAGAATAGACAACAAAAATAAATAAAGAGAGACCCCATCAAGCTGTTGAACGGCACAGGAAGGGGCAACTCATCGTGGAAGTCTCGGACTATGAATCAGGGGCGCGCACCAGACTGATGGCCAGATGTACCTGCCTCAGATCCTGTACAATTAAGTACAAAAGTGTAGTATGAGTACATAAACAATATGTACCCCGTAAATATCCTGTATAATCTCGAAGAAGTAGATACGAGAGGTCGACTTGATACTTACTAAGGTCAAACAATATAATGAAGCGTTACACAAAGCATGGGAGTCACAAATAATCAACAGTTTGTAGCAAGAGGTAATATGTCATGTTCTTAACAATTTTACAATTAGCCATTTACATTTCAAATATTTAGCAGGTCAAGTCATGGATAAGATTGCACATAGATATCATACGCACACTATGTCGAGGTCGACGGCCCGATCCAACAAAAAATAAATTGAGCACTACCAGAGGGTCGAATGGCGCGAACCATAGATGCATATATTTCTACTGAGGCGATCGGCCCGATCCACAAATATCAATTAATATCAAGAAAACACATGAATGCTCATTTAATTCCAAGTAAATTCATACAAGTGTCCAACAAGTGTATACCTTCGCTTATATTCCTTTCCAAGTCTCTAGTATGCCCTAAGTGATCACATTAGCAAGAAAATATAGAGACATTCACAAATATAACATGATACGGGTCCTAGACTACCTAGACAATTAACATAATAGTAGCTACGCACAGACTCTCGTCACCTAGTGCGTACATAGCCCCCGCATTTAGCAGCAAATTACTCAATTATTACACCTATGGGGACAATTCCCTCTTACAAGGTTAGAAAGGAGACTCACCTCACTCCAAAGTGCACTTCCAATACCAAGAACGAGCCCAAACTCTCAATTTGGAGCCCAAGGATCCAAATCTAGTTAAATGAGGTAGGAACTAGTCAATATAAGCTCACAGGATCGAATTCTAGCTATTTAAGCCATTTCCCAACCATTAATACAAGTTTTCTAAAATCCGACCCCGGGCCCACATGCCCGGATTCCGAAATTTTCCGAAGGAGGTTGATCTCTATAATTTAAGGATCAATAATATACGATTTCTAATCCATTTCATAACTAATTTCGTGGTAAAATCTAAGTTTTATTAAAATCCTAGGTCTAGCTCTAACCCCTTGATTTCTCCAAATCTTTAGGTGTTAATCTACCCAAAACGCGAGTGTTAAACTTAGAAATAAGGGGGATGAACTTACCTCATGATGCTATATGGAAATCCCTTCTTAAGAGCTCCAAAATCGCTCAATACCCGAGTGCCAAATGGTAAAAAATGGCTGGAGCTCGACTTAAATGAAGCTCACTCCTTCAGCAGTTTTCGCATCTGCGGTCAGGGGACCGCATCTATGGTCCCGCATCTACGAGAGGAGACTGCATCTGCGAAATTGGCTAAAAAGGGTTGGGACCGCTTCTACGGTTTGGCCTGGCCAGCTTTGGGCCACATCTGTGAGGCTACGTCCGCTTCTGCGGCCTCGCACCTGCGGTCGACCAACCGCAAGTGCGGTTATGACAGAAGCAGATGCTTCAGCACTTCTCCAAATTCTCAACTTCACTCAAGCATCATCCCTTTGATGCTCGGGGCTCCCAGGCCCCACCCGAACATACCGACAAGTCTAAAATCACGAGACGGACCTACTCGAACCTTCGGAACGCTCGAAACAATGCTAAATCTAAGAGTCACCCCTAAAACCAAATGAATCAAACTTATGAAGTTCAAGTTCTTAATTTTTCACTAACGAGCCGAAATGCTCTAAAATTACTCGGATTGACACCAAATTTTGCGGGCAATCCTGTTCCGGGCTCCGGAACCAAAATACTAGCCTGATACCCATGGAATCAATCATTAATTAGTTTCTTTAAATCTTTAAAAATTCAGATTAACAATTTCTGATAAAAAATTCATTACTCGGGCTAGGGACCTCGGAATTCGATTCCGGGCATACGCCTAGGTCCCATATTACGGACCCTCCAGGACCGTCAAATCACGAATCTGGGTCCGTTTGCTCAAAATATTGACCAAAGTCAAACTTAGCCTTTTAAGAAAATCCTAAGGAATCAAATGCGCATATTTCACTCCAAACTCTTCCAAATCCCGTACCCACCATCCGCACAAGTCGTAAATTAGATAAAGCAAGCGCGGAATGTTTTATTTAAGGGAACATGGTTCTAAAAGGCAAAACGACTAGTTGGGTCGTTACACCTATGAGGCCGGTTATGAGATGGTGTTACCGAGAAAATGTGAGGTCGGGTATGAGATGATGTTACCAAGCCCATATGAGGTTGGGTATGAGTTGACGTTAGCGAGCCCATGTGAGACCGGGCATGAGATAACGTTACCGATCCCATGTCAGGCCGGGTAGGGTGTTGATGTGACATGCCCCAAAGAGCAGCTGAATATCACCCGATACAAGATGATATGTCCCCAAAGAGTGACTTTATTATTTTTATAAAACTTTCATGCATTTGTGATTCGAGGTTATCACAATGTACGTTCCCCGGAAGCTCGCCTTCGGTACTCAGGTTGAAGTTGTATACTCGTATCTTCTATGTTATATTTTCGATCTACAAGTATATTATCTGCTTTACATACTCAGTATATTCTTTGTACTGACGCCTTCTTTTGGATGTTGTGTACATGCCCATAGGTACAGATAGACCCGGTGATGTACCCTTCCCAATAGGGTGTTTGTTCCAGCTGTTAGTCGTTGCTTTCCACTCCTTCGGAGTAGGTTTTCCTAGTTCATAGTACTGAAATGTATATTCTAATCATTTTGGATACAATGGGTCCCCTGTCCCGACCAAGTTATGTATATGTTTAACTCTTTTGGATTATCTTAGAGGCTTGCAGACTAGAGTTGGTTGTATGTAGAAAGATAGAAGTATGACTATATTACAATCGTAAATATGTATGGAAACTCTATATTTCTTTTACTAATCAGTTGTATACATTACAGTTCTAGTATTGTTACTTGGGAGTCTCAATGGCCCAATTTAATGAATGAAAAGAATGTACAAAGCAAACGTAGGTTCGTACAGGCCTTCAGCCATCGTGTGCCGATCGTACCGCCCAAGGTTGGGGTGTCACACGAGTCAGATGTTGAAAGAACTAGATTACCTAAACAAGCAAATCAAAAGCCTTAGACTTAATCTGATTTTGGTGTCACTAATCTAGTTTCTGTTGATGTGTTCTGTGGCAGCCAATCTGCTATAAATATTGCAAAGAATCATGTTTTTGCATGTGAGGACAAAACACAAAGTGAATTATCATTTTATCCAGGATGCTTCGAAGTCTGGTGTTATCAATCTTCTCTTTGTATCTACTTCTTCTCAAGTTAATGACATTTTCAGTAACCCTCTTTTGGGTATTCATCATCAAGCCTAGATTAGGCTCTCCTTCCAGCTTCAGGGGGTGTTGGATTACAAGATGAGCAGCGGCCCAACACTCAGTCTGGATAGCCCAATAGACCTTAACAAACCTAGTTACAAGCTTCATCACTTGGATCGAACCCAAATTATTTTTATTTAACTTGACCGACCTGGATGTATTATAAATGTAAATACACATATATTTACTCATTGTACAATTTTTTCCATTTTGATTAATAAGATCATTTTCCGCTCTTGCTCTCTTATCTCTCTCAGATAGTCGGTTAGTTCTAGGATTTTCTCGTTAGAAGAGTAAAGATTACTTTTAGCCTGGGCCGAAACTATTTATATCCGATAGTGATTACGCTCAACTACGTCTTATAAAAAGGACTAAGCAGTCGTTGAAAATATAATCCGATTTATAAGTCCGGAGTCAAATCCCACAAAGAACTAAGGCTTAGCTACAGTTGTTCACTATCACCAAGAATACAAGCTTGAACAATTCCTAACTTATAGATATTAAGATTCTTGTGTTTAACTAACTAAATAAAAAATTAAAATAATAAATTAACACTAAAAATACTACACGTTGGAGAAAAGATTAAGGAGGTCTAGAGTTATGATTTCCCCAATTGTCTGAATCCTTTCCACTATGTCTTCTATAATTTCGCCTAAGTATTCTCTACCGATCATGAGCACTCTGCGTATTGTATTTCTCTCCCGAGTAGTTACGATAATTTACTAGACATACTCTTTCGAGTTACGCCAGTTGGCTTTAATTACAGCTCACTTAAATCGCACCCAAGGTTTCGTTATCCTTAATCCCACCTTTAAACCCTTGGTTATTGATTCCTCACATACGTCGGGAGTGATGTTGTTCAACAACTACCTAAATATGCACTATCTCTCGAGTAATACATACTAAATAGTCACAGATAATTGAGGGCCCTTCAATCAACCACAAGAATATATAGTTGAACAAATAGAGAAAATACTACGGCTCAATTATATAAAAACATAACAAGAATTTATCCTACAAAAGGTTAAATCAAAACCCTAGATAACAAATTAGCTATTCATAATAGTATGTAAAACTACAATACTAAAAGTCATAACCAACAATGAAAAATAGGAAGAGGAAGGAAAAACTCGTAGAAGAATTCCCCGACTTGCTCCTATTGTGTCTCTGCCTCCTTAGGTCGAATCTGTGTCAAAAAATTGATCTCCTCCCTCAAAATACCATTTTTCCAGTAGGGTCGGGCTCAAATAATTATACTTTCTCCTAAGCAAAAAAGGACAAGTTTCAAGGCCTGGATGTCCGTGGCCGCGGTCCGGGCGCGGTACGGGCGCGGTACTTTCCTAGTGTACTGCCTCAGTCCGCGTCAGGTTTGCGGTCGCGGTTTCGACCGCATTTTTCACCCTATTATGTTTTGGATTTGGAAAAACGTAAAACATGAAAGTTGTAGACCTTTGAGTTAGATTTCCAACCATATATTGTGGAGCCCAAATGGAGTTCTTAGAGAAAAGTTATGTGCATTTTACTAGACAGTATGCAATATGCCTACTCGATTCTTTGTTTTGTTGCTCTATCATCCGTTAATCCCCGAATACGATCCCGGATTAATGCCTTGCGCTTTTACTCAGACTTCAAAGCTTTAAATCACTTGAATTCATTCCATAACATCTACATAGCTCGGAATCACCCCTACAAGGCATAAAACACACAATTAGTGCAAGACACTAGCGATTAAAGCTCAAACTCAATTAAAGTGCAGTAAATTTGAGTGTAATAAGCGACTAAAATACATAATTATAGCCTATCATCAGATAGCCGCAAAAGTTTTATAAAATTTATATATTTTGACATATAATATACGGAAACGTATATATATACAAAAAATATACAAAATATTTATTTTTTTGATTATCTTGTTGAGAGCGGTTATACAATGTCATTTTCCCTTACGTTTTCCCTTAGATCTCGCTCGTTCTTATATGTTTTCATGAGATTATTCCATGAGCAAGGTTTCTCTTATAGGCTATCCTTGAAATAAACTTTCTATTCATCTAATTGCTTTCTTGTTTACTCGTCGTAGACCAAGGAGACAGGATTAGAAAAACTGTCGATATAATAAGTTAATGTAATCAGCATGTGATAGTAATGTGAGCATTTCTTGTAATCTGGTAAGCTGCTACACAATTGGCCTACACTAATTACCACTTCTTTAATCTTCGTTACCATGGCATTATATGATGCTTTAGGGGTAGCAAACGAGCGGGTCGGGTCGGGTCGGATATGAGCGTGTTGCACATAAATAAAATAGTCGATCCGACCCATATTTAATACGGATAGAAAATAGGTTAATAGATAATATGGATATATATCTATGACTTCTTGAATATGATCACTTTTGAAAGAATTCCTAATCTCCCGAGCTTGAGGAATCCTCTTTTTGAGTCTTTACAAATATAAAAATTAAACTCATTGGTTATCCATTTCTTAAGTAGATAATATGGTTCTTATACGTATTTGACTCATTTTCAAAAAGTTCATTATCTAACTAATTTTTTAGTGAATAATATGGATGAATAACTATTTTTATTATTCACTAAATGCCTCTTAACCTTAATTTTGTATCATTAGTAGTTCTTTTCTTCCTGCCTACCAAATATTATTGAAATACCAACTAGTACATGGTTTCTTTGACAGTAGCTGTTGATTCTCTATTGCTACCTGGTTTTGAAGTTGTCATTAGGCATGTTATCGCCATCTGCACTGGCTAAGATTTTGCATCATATCGATCGCCATGTGCAGTGGCATCTTATCATTAGTGATTCAAAATCTTGTTTTAGATTTATTACCAGGAAGTATGTGGCTTGTCTAGGCTCTCTGAGTTGTGAGGCCTTATTAAGACAGCACGAAGACATTACAAAATTGTCTTTAAATATCACTTTTTAAAATATATTTTTTTTGTAACAGTGGTGTCCGGGAACGCACCTTGACTAATAGTCTGAATGGCCAAACTTCTAAAATCGGCTTATTTTGAGAAGTATTTTTATCAAAAGTACTTTTAGTGAGAAACAGTTTGTATTTGACTAATTAATTTGAAAATCACTTCTGAGTAGCAATTAGTGTTTGACCAATCTTTTAAAAAGTGCTTCTAAGTGTAGTTTTCTCAAAAGCGTTTTTCAAAAAAATACTTTTGGGGAGAAACTATTTTTTTCTGCTTCTCTGAAACTGCGTTTGCTTCTACTCAAAAGTATTTTTTTTTCTTCTTAAAGTTTGACCAAACAGTTCAACTTTAATTAAAAAAAAAGTATTTTTAGCCTTGGAGAAGCTTGGCCAAATAGGTTATAATTCAACGGGTACCTACTGCCAGGGGCGGATCTATGTAGAGGTGACGGGGTGGTACGCTACCCAGTCGTTCGGGTAGAATTTCATGTACGAATTGGTGTTTCACTAGTATTTCACGTAAAAAAGGTTTATAAATAATTAATGGCATCACAAATCACAAAATGGTGGTAGGTGCTATGGGCAAAGTAGCCCTTCTCAAGCCCTCTCACTCATATTGAACCAATTTTACTTTTTTTATGTTCCTTCTTTCCATATTGTTTTCTTCTCTCCTCTTTTTCTTAAGTTCTTTTATCTTCATTTTTATATTTTCTTTCTATATACAATCTCATTTTTATTAATTCTTTAGATTATAAAAGTATATTTGCCTATGTTTTCTTGTTCTAGGTCTCAAATTTTTTTATTTGAATATATTTTTAATCATTTTTCTTTTTATCTAGTTAAAATTATCTTTTTCTTGAATGGACCAAATATATTTAGTTTTGTTATCATGTATTATTTATGCACCAAAAAATTTTGTAAAGCAAACCAAATTAACTCAAAATGGATCGAACCGAATTAATTTAAAATATAGCGAACCGGTCAAATGCATGTATAGTCAAATTCAACCTTTTTGACTACTGGTAAGTTTACATTAAATACAGTGGCACCGGTAACTATCAAATTCTGGATCTGCCTTTACCTATTGCCTCCCACCCATGTATGTTGTGCCACATTCATCTGAATCTAGTACTAATTTCAATGCTTGGCATAAATTTATGCGGAAAAATAAACTAAAATCACAATAAATAGTAAGTTTGAACTCGTAATTTTAAAATTACAATAGCTTAATGCTAAGAACCTTAAAAATTTAATCCACAAATTAAAATTTTGGATCTGCGTCTGCCAGATACCTCTGTCCATCAATATCAGATCCTTAATATTCTGGTGGAAGATCTTTAAGAAAGACGTGCAGGGTTGTGGTAAATATTAAAAATGACAATAGATGTGGAGCTTAACGTATATAATGATAATAAAGGTTTGTACTCATTTTATATAGTGCATGAGTGGCTTGTTCTGCTAATGTTCCTTTTCATGTTAGCTACAGCCACAGCCACAGATAACATCAGGAGTAATACAAAAGGCTTATATTAATGCCAAATTAGTTTACTATTTGATACTCTTTCTATTTTAATTCAGATGATGTAATTTTACTTTGCACAAAATTTAAGAGATTTTTTTTTTTTTTTTGAAACATGTGATAGTAAAAAATTAAGGGGCAAAAGTTTAGTGGGACCAAGATATTTGTGTAGCTATAAAACTTTTCATAAAGGGGTAAAATGAAAAGTTTAAAGTTAAATTGTTTCTAAATATATAAATGTGTCATTTGTTTCTAAATATATAAATGTGTCATTCCTTTTTGAACGGACCAATAAGAAAATTGTATCATCTAAATTGAAACTGAGAGACTTTATCTTTTTTCATTACAAAAAGATAAGTCAATGAGTTTTTGTAACGACCCGACAGATCGTTTTGAACTTTTGCATTTCACTCACCAGTTCTCGGGCAAGACCAGCCCCGTATGATGTATTATGACTTATGTAAATCATCGGTTTTGGTTTTCAGGGTAATCGGAGTGGATTTGGAAGAACAGTTCTCAGTTTGAAGTTTAAAAATTTGAAAGGTTTGACCAAGTTTTGACTTGTTAGTATATGATCTCGGATTTGAATTTTTATGATTTGGTTAGCTCCGTTAGATGATTTGGGACTTGGAGGTCCGGAGTAGATTTAGGCTTGATTTGGCGAAATTGGAATTTTGGCGATTTCCTATTGATAGGTGAGATTTTGATATAGGGGTCGGAATGGAATTCCGAAAGTTGGAGTAGGTCCGTTGTGTTATTTGTGACGTGTGTGCGAAATTTCAGGTCAATCGGACGAGGTTTGATAGACTTTTTGATCAAAAACGGAATTTGGAAGATTTTTGGAACCTTAGGCTTGAATCCCGATGTGATTTGGTTGATTCGATGTTGTTTGAGGTGTTTTGAAGATTGGTATAAGTTTGTATAGTGGCACATGACTTATTCGTACTTTTGGTTGAGGTCCCGGGGGCCTCGAGGTGATTTCGGGTGGTTAACGAGTGATTTTGAGTTGGGTTTGGCAGCTGAAGTTTTCTATTGCTGTCATAACCGCACCTGCGGTTAGGGGACCACAGGTGCAGACTCGCAGAAGCGGATATGGAGCCGCAGATGCAGCCTTAGGCGAAGAGAGAGAAGACGCAAATATAGGAGGTGAGCCGCACCTGCGGGACAGCAGATGCGGAGTCTGGGTCGCAGGTGTGGAAATGAGACTTAAGTGAAAACCGCAGATGCGGTGCTTTGGCCGCAAATGCGGTACCGCAGGTGCTGTATAGGGACTGCAGGTGCGAGAAGCCTGGGTCAGAAAGTATATATTTCATCCTTTGCGATTTTCAGCGTTTCTTCACCATTTTAATCGATTTTGGAGCTTTTGGGGGGATTTTGAAGAGGGAATCCAAGGGAACTTCACTGAGGTAAAATTTTTGAACATAAAACTCGTCCCTATGGTGTTATTTCATTGATTAGGCTTGAAATTTATGTAAATTGATGGGCAAATATTGAAGAAACTAGGCCTTGAGATTGGAGACCTTTGATTAAGGATTTGAGAGGTCATTTGTTGTCGGATTTTGGTATTCTTGGTATGTATGGACTCGCGGGAGGATAAGGAGTTTATTGATATAGTTTTTATCGGATTCCAAGACATGGGCCCGGGGGTCAGGTTTGGTTAATTTCGGGATTTGTGTTGTAATTTGATTATTTTCGCATTGACTTCGTTCCCTTAGCATATTTTGACGTCATGATTCTGATTTTGGATAGATTCGACGTGAATTGAGGCCGAGACGAGAGGTAAAGGCATCGCGGGCTAGAGTTTGGACCGGATAGAGGTAAGTAATGATTGTAAATGTCTATCCTGAGGGTATGAAACCCCGAATTTCACATCGTTGTGCTACTTTGAGGTAACGCACACGCTAGATGACGAGCGTGGGATCGTGCACCGTTGGGGATTGTGACTTAGTTTCTCCCGTATGACTGCTAAATCGCATATTTGATTGAAAACTATTTGATATCATTGTGTTTTGGAAATTGTTATCATGATTTGGGTTGAATACCATATCTGGGCTCCGTGCCAACTGTTTTGGACCCTTTGGGGATTTTTACTACTATTCCTCACTATTTTGATTTTATATTTGTACTCAATCATGTTGTATTCTACTGTTTTTATAACTCGGCCATATTTACTCTGTTTTGACATCTTAAAATGATATTTTGAGCTGAGCATTATATTTTACTGCGCCCGAGTGGCTTTGAGAGATTTCTGACTGAGAGAAGCTGAGGGCATGTGTTGTAAGGTTATTATGGGATCGGGCTGCGCGTCACAGCGGTATTACACTGATTCATGATTTTGAGGCCGAGTGCCTGATTTGTTATGCCACTAGGTGACTTGTTATAAGGTCGAGTGCCTGTTTGATTATATTATGAGATGGCTTGTTATTGCGCTCGGGCCATAAGCGGCCCCTCCCGAAGTCTGTATATCCCTAGTGAGCGCGGGTACCCAGTGTGAGTGAAATGATGTACCCCGAGAGGCTGTTGTTGTTTTATATTGTTTCCCGAAGGGCGGTTCTTGATTTATGATTATGCCCGAGGGGCTGATTACGAGTGATTGTGAGGTAGGGGCTGGTTCTGTTGATATTGTGCCCGAGGGGCGGTTTATGGTACATATTTTACCCGAGGAGCTGTTTACGTTCCTATCATGTTTACTCATTGTTTTACCACTAGTTTGAAACTATTAAAAATTATTTTAAAAGGTTTTACTAAAACTGAGCATGATTTACGAAGTAAATGATTTCTGTACTGTGTTGGAAATATCCTGCATTTGTTGTAGTGTTTTGACGTGGTTTACGTGTTTTCTTACTTCTCAGCTTTCATTTACTTTTATTACTTACTGAGTTGGCATACTCACATTACTCCCTGCACCGTGTGTGTAGATTCAGATATTTTTGAACCCGATAGCGGGTGTTGGTTGCTCAGGGGCAGAGTCATCGAAGTTAGCACGATAGTTGCCCGACGTTTGCAGCCCTGCTCTTCTCCCTCGTGTCTTTCCTTAGATTGTTTTAGCATATTTTCAGACTCTTCTTTGCATTCAGACCTTAGTAGATGATCGTGATTTGTGACACCCCGATGTTGGACTTGTGTATTTATTCCCTACTGTTCATTTAGACTTACATTATGAGATATCTGATTAATTAAAGGCTTAAAAATAATTGTTATTGATTAAATGATTAATTCGGAGTTGTGTCGACTGACCTAGTTCATGATAGACGTCATCACGATCGGGTCGGTTTTAGGGCCGTGACAGTTTTGTGCTGTAGGTTGTACGGATTTAGTTGGTAGCTACTTGTACAGCTTGTATTTCCTTCTATCTTTACTTGTTATCTACTGTTTTATTTCGCAATTATTGGTAGTAATAGTCTGAATTCTGAAGTTATCATAATCCCAGCTTCTATATATTCCCTCAAAAAAGCCAAACTCATACTTAAATGTGCAAAAAGAATTTTGCTTGAAGTTTTTGTTTCCCACGTTACTAGGTCATACATGTGTAGGGAGTTAAAAGCTCCTTTTTAACTTATTTGAGGCTCTACGTACCCTGTTATTATTAATTATCATTCTAATATTATTTTTGACGATATATTCAAATGCAACTAGCAAGGGCGGATCTGCAGTGTGTACTATATATTCACGTGAATTCATTACCTTTTATCCAAATCCTGGATATGTGTTAAGAAATTTACATAAACTTCAAAGCGTAGATCCGTATTAAAAAATAATTGTATACGTATTTAAAAAGATCTACAGAAATACTTGTCAAACTCTGTATGTATCGAGAAGTTTGTATAAATAGTTTGATTGTGAATCCAATTATTATTATATATTAACTTGTGAGTAAGGATTTACTTCCTCCTTCCTTCTAGACTGCGCCAGTAGGGGCACCTCTTCGTTTCATTCCAATATTCATTTATATTCTTTAATTTCTACATTTAGCTGGAGGAGTGGTACTGAAGCCAAGGGCGGATATAGTGCCAGTGACAGGTTCAATTGAACTTATAACATTCGACGTTGAATAAAAATTTATGCGTATAAATTCTCATTAAAATTGTAATAGTATGTATGAACTCATTATTTTAAAAATATAGTAGATTTAATATTAAAAACCTTAAAAGTTGAATCCATATAGTTTAAATATTGAATCCACCTTTAATAGAAGCCAGAAGGAGAAAGTATTGATAGTAATACTAAATGATCTGTTCACAATGGAGAATAGAGCAAATTTTGTATTCGTGCACATATGGTTTATGTGCAAATTGAATCATACCATAAGAAAATGCAAGAATACCATTTAAAATCTTTAAGAAAAAGAAGAAAGAAGAATAGGTGACCTGTTAGAAAGACTTTGAGATCGAAACAAACAAAAAAATCACACTATTATTTAAATAAGAATTTTAGACATTTAGAGTGAAGACTTATCTAATTAGTAGTGCATGAGTGGCTTCACGAGCAAATGATTCCTTCCGTGTCAGCTACCACGAGATTCCTTGTAGAAGCTAATTAAATTAATGGTTGATATATACAGCTAGCTAAAATGTTGACTTCCATTTTGTTTTAAGCCCCCACTTCTGCCCCCACTTCTGCATAGGTTTCGTTAAAAAACAATACTCCCTCAGTTTCAAGTTTCAATCTATGTGTACATGTTTAAATGAATATAGAATTTAAGAATAAATAAAAACTTTTAAATTTTGTAGTCATAAACAAGTTAAAAAGGCTACAAGATATTTGTGTGGTTATAAAAGCTTCTCATTAAAGATAAAATTGTAAGTTTAAACTAAATTATTTCCAAATTTAGAAAGCGATCATTCTTTTTGGAACTGACCAAAAAGGAAATAGGTTCACATAAATTGAAACTGACGGAATACTCTGTTTGGTTTTTTTTCTTTCTTTTTTTTTGTTAATTTTTTGTATGACATTAGGGGAGGAGAAGAAAGGAAAGGTGAAATAATATACTATGCTACTGATAGGGTATGATCTCCACCTCAGTTGTGGAAGGCAATGAGCTCACCAAATGAGCTAGCCTTGGGTTAATTTCACAAATGGTCACATAATTATGACGTTTTTTCACTAAAGTTATATAACTTTGTTTTCTTACACAAAAGTTATATAACTATGACTTTTATTCATTAAAGTCATATAACTTTGTTTTTCACACAAAAATCATATAACTATGATTTTTTCCTCACTAAAGTCATATAACTTTGTCTTTTCACACAAAAATCATGTAACTATAATTTATTTTTTTACCAAAATCATTTAATTATGTTTTCTCACAAAAATATCATAAAACTTTTACTAACTCACAAAAATTATATTGATCGGAAAATATAATTTTTCGCTAGTATTTTCTTATTTTGTAGAATTTATTTTCTTATTTTCAGCCTAATAAATAATAATCCAATTAAAATAGAAATGGCTAAACCCGACCTGGCCCACCCTGACCAAATACTCATATATATAAATTAAAAGTTGGGTCATTCCTATTTACTAAAGTGAATTATTTCCCCATAAAAAATTCAATTCGGAATATATGAGATTCTGATAAAGAAAAATAAAGAAATAAAAGGTATAATTAGAGAGCACTTAAAATAAAAATGCTATAAATTTGAATAAAAATCTCGAAAAGAAAAATAAACAATAGAAGTATAATATTTTGAAGGATTTACTATTCACTTTTAGTATTACTTTAATTTATATATATGAGTATTGTGTCGGGTGGGCCAGGTCGGGTTGAGTCATTCCTATTTTTATTTGATTATTATTTATTAGTCTGGATATAAGAAAATAAAATCTACAAAATAAGAAAATACTAGTGAAAATTATATTTTTCGATCAATGTGATTTTTGTGAGTTAGTAAAAGTTTTATTATATTTGTGTGAGAAAATATAATTATATGATTTTGGTAAAAAAAATTATAGTTATATGATTTTTGTGTGAAAAGACAAAGTTATATGACTTTAGTGAAAAAAGTCATAGTTATATGATTTTTGTATGAAAACAAAGATATATGACTTTACAGAAAAAAAGTCATAGTTATATGACTTTTGTGTGAGAAAACAAAGTTATATTACTTTAGTGAAAAAACACCATAGTTATATGACCATGTGTGAAATTAACCCGCTAGCCTTCAATCTCGTACTATTTGGTTTTATCCTCTCATATGAGATATTTTTTCCATCTTTATTTGTCTTTTCCAAAATCATTTTTTTCTGTGTTTCGTGTTATTTCCCCTCTGTTTTAATATCAAAATTTCTAAGATATCAATGAGGAAGTTGCTCTCAGTTACTTAAGCCATTAAATAGTTTAAGTTACTGTCTTTATATCCACAGATGATCAAGCAAAATTTCTGGGAACATGTTATGAAATTGAGCATGCATTACAAATAGTTTAAATGCTTAAGTTGTAGCGATTCAATCGGTCATTTTGAGTTCTAGGGCCTCGCTTCTTGATTTGAGACTTTCCGTAGGTTCATATAGTGTTTTATGACATGGGGATATGGATGGTTCAGGTCCCGAAGGATTTGGGAAGAATTTGAAATATTGCCTAGTTATTTGAAAGGTTGAAAGGCTAAAATAGCAACATTACCCCTCTATTATGGTATACACAATTGGATTCATGATTTGAAGCTTTCAATAAATTTGTATGGTATTTTTGAACTTGTACGTATATTCAAATTAGGATTTGAGAGACCCGGGAGCGTTTCTACGCATTTGGAGCAAGTTTGAAAAATATTTGAGCTACTGAAACATGGCCTCTGCATTTGGCCTGACTTCACAAGCGTATATCCCAAAATTATTAACTAATTTGGAGATGATCCACACACACAAAAAAAAATTATAGTCTTTTGAGTACTCTAGTTTCCAGAGGTTTAAATCATTCGTCATTCGGATATTTATACAAAAGATGATGACCATTTTATTAAAGGATTGCAATGCTGTCACATTTGAAACCAGCAAAAATGCAGATCTACCTGGCGCAACGCAACATGATAAAATTTCACCCTGAGTTTAGCCTTTTTGATTAAATAGCCTCCATTTCGTACCCAAATTTTTTTCACCTATTTTTGGAGCTAGGGACCTAGGGTTGAGGCAATTTTCAAAGGATTTTTTATCTCGCACAAAGATGTACAAGACAATTTGCCCACACTATTAGTGGAAATGTATGATGAGGGATGTCATTGAGTATATTGCTATGGGTAAAGTTGTAACGATCCGACCGTTCGTTTTGAGCTTTTATACTTTGCTCGCCAATTCATGGGCAAGACTTGCCCCGTGTGATGTATTATGACTTATGTGACTCGTTGGTTTTGGTTTTCAGGGTAATCAGAATGAATTTGGAAAAACAATTCTCAATTTGAAGCTTGAAATTTGGAAGGTTTGACCAAGATTTGACTTGTTTGTATATGATCTCGGATCGGAATTTTTATAATTTGGTTAGCTCCGTTAGGTGATTTGAGACTTAGGAGTGTGATCGGAATGTATTTTTGGAAGTCTGTGGGAGGTTTAGGCTTGAATTGGCGAAATTGAGATTTTGGCATTTTTCGGTTGATAGGTAAGATTTCGATATAGGTGTCGGAATGGAATTTCGGAGGTTGCAGTAGCTCCGTTGTGTCATTTTTGATGTGTGCAAAATTTCAGGTCATTTGGACGTGGTTTGGTTGGATTTTTGATCAAAAGCGTAATTTGGAAGAATTTGAAATTTCTTAAGCTTGAATCCGGTGTGAATTGGATGTTTTGATGTTGTTTTGAGCGTTCCGAAGGTTGGGACAAGTTTGAATGAGGATATGGGATATGTTGGCATCTTTGGTTGAGGTCCCGAGGGCCTCAGATGAGTTTCAGATGGTCTATCAGACCATTTCATGTTGTGTGGAATTGCAGAAAACCAGCTGAAGTGTTGCAGACAATTTGTTCTTCGCGTTCGCAATTAGGGACCCGCGTTCGCAAAGGGTGTTCTTCTGAGGCGCGAATTTTTCCCTTCGCGTTCACGTTTCGTGTGTCGTGTTCGTGATGTTGTGATGTTTGATTCTCCGCGTTCGCGAGGCCTGTGTCGCGTTCGCATAGAGTAAGTAGAAACAGATGGGGTCCCAGCCTTTTGTGCTTCGTGTTCGCGTAAGGAGGTCGCGTTCGCGATGGTTTGGAAAGCGGACGGTTCGCGTTCGCGAGCTGGAGTCGCGTTCGCGTAAGGGAATTTTTGGTCAACGGATTTTTGTGATTCGCGAACGCGAAGCTTGGACCGCGTTGGTGAAAAAGGTAATTTTACACGGGGCAAAATGTTTAAAAAGTGAGTTTCACGATTTTGGTCTATTTCCTCCATAGCTGAGCAATATTTTGGAGCTTTTGAGAAGGATTGAAGAGGGAATCGAAGGGAACACTTGGAGGTAAGATTTTTGAACTCTATATTCGATCCTATGTTGATTCTTACTGGGTTAATCATGAAATATGTAGAACTTAAAGCCTAAAATTGGGAATTAGGGCTTAAATTTGGAGAGTGTAAATTGGGAATTTGAGGGGTCAATTGAGGTCCGATTTTGATGTTCTTGGTATGTATAGACTCGCTATAGGATAAGGATTTTATTGATGTGATTTTCATTGGATTCCGAGACGTGGGCCTGGGAGCCGGGTTTGAGCAATTTCAGGAATTTTGATGTAAATTGAATATTTTCGAGTGGGGTTCATTCCCTTAGAATATTCTAATGGTTATGTACTGATTGTGGCTAGACTTGGAGCATCCGGAGGTCGATTCGTGAGGGCAAAGACATCACGGGCTAGAGTTTAGACCGGATTGAGGTAAGTAATGATTGTAAATGTTGTCCTGAGGGTTTGAAACCCCGGATTTCACATCGTTGTGCTACTTTGAGGTACACACACGCTAGATGACGAGCGTGGAATCATGCACCGTTGAGGATTGAGACTTGGTCCATCTCGTACGACTGTTAAGTCGCGTATTTGATTTGAAATCTTATGATATTCCATATTTTAGAGATTGATATTATATTTTGGGTTGTATGCCATATTTGGGGCCTTGTGCCGACCTGTTTAGACCCCTAGGGGCACTTTCACTATTTTTTCTCACTCTATTTGTTTTGAAAGCATATCCTCTGTTTTACCTATTTATTGTTTAAATCTGGTTTTATCACTTTACTTCTTAAAATGTGAAAACTGTTTGGGCTGAGTTCCCTATTTTACTGATGGTTCAAGTGATTGTGAGGTTGATGACTGAGATAGACCGAGGGTCTGATTGTGAGGTTAATGAGTGAGAGAGGCCGAGAGCCTGGTTGTGATGATTATATATCTACGCATCGGGCTGCACACCGCAACAATATTTATATATGTGTGTGTGTGTGTGTGTGTGTATGGATATGGATCGGGCTGCACGCCACAGTGATATGTATATGGATCGGGCTGCACGCCACATCGATATGTATATGGATCAGGCTGCACGCCGCAGCGATATGTTAGATTGGGCCGCACACAGCAACGATAAAGCGCTTGGGTTGTAGGAGGCCCTCCGGAGTCTGCACACCCCCAGTGAGCGCAATCGACTATATATATGGATCGGATTGCACGCCGCAGCGATATATGAATCGGGCTGCACGCCGCAGCGGTTACTATATGGTACTTATTGAGTGTGAGCGCTGATTGATGAGAATTGAGTCTCGAGTGACTGAGAGGCTTGCCCGAGGGGCTATAGACATACATGTACATGAGTGATGCTTTGCCTGAGGGGCCTATTTATGAACCTACTATTTTTCACTCCTCCTCAAAGTGAGTTTTTATCGAATGTGTTGATTTAATTACTGCTTTCACTCATCTTTAGATCGAGCCTTTATTGAAAATGTTGAACAAATGCTTTAAACAACTTTCATTCAAACTGAAGTTTTTATGTTATGAAATGGGTATAAATTTCTGTTTTGCCCGAGGGACTGTATACGAACTATGTTTTGCCCGATGGGGCCTATTATGGTTTTCATCTCTTTTATTATAAATGGTATTCAACCCTACTGAAACTGTTGGAAAGCATGTTCAAGTAATTTTTTTACCAAAATCTAGATTTTAAATGAGGCGATTGACTCGTATTCTGATTTGAAAGCCTGTTGTACTTATTGAGTTTATCATAAATGTGGATTCATTGTTTCCTACTGCTCAGTCTTTATTTACTCTTATTACTTACTGGGTTGGAGTACTCACATTACTACCTGCACCTCGTGTGCAGATTTAGGTATTTTGGAACCCAGTAGCGGGTGTTGATTGCTCAGACGCGGAGTCATCAGAGTTAGCAAGGTGGTTGCACTACATTCATAGAACCTCTTCCTCCTCTCATTTTCGTTATTGTACGTAGTACATTTTTGATTGTTTTTGTTGTATTCAGACTTTGGTAGATGCTCATGACTAGTGATGTCGGGCTTGTGTAATTATTCCGCACTTTTATTTTAAATGTTCATTATGAGATTATTGGTTTATAAATGGTATAAAAACAACTTTTATTGGAAAATGTTGATTTGGGAATTGTGTCGGCTGGTCTTGTCTTCATGAGAGGCACCATCACGATCGGGTCCGGTTTGGGGTCGTGACAAATTGGTATCAGAGCCTAGGTTACATAGGTCTCACGAGTCATGAGCAAGTTTAGTAGAGTCTCGCGGATCAGTACGGAGATGTCAGTATTTATCCCCGAGAGGCTGTAGAACCGTTAGGAAAAACTTCACATTCTTGAATTCTT
This sequence comes from Nicotiana sylvestris, assembly GCF_000393655.2. Classification (NCBI taxonomy): domain Eukaryota; kingdom Viridiplantae; phylum Streptophyta; class Magnoliopsida; order Solanales; family Solanaceae; genus Nicotiana; species Nicotiana sylvestris. Next base: position 173,993,408 of record NC_091065.1, read on the forward strand.
ATCGTGCGTCCTTGATTCAGCTTGAAAAGTAACTCTTTGAATTCCTTCCACGCGTTCGTATGCGCGCATGAGCGCTCGGTATCAGATGTGCATCGATGGCTTGTGATTCCCCGATCAAGGGGTGAGATGTGATCTCGGTGTGTTGATGTTGGGCCAGTTTAGAAGACTTGAGGCCGGATTTTTGCCTATAGCTAGAGCCCTAAGCTGTTGATTTCGTGACCGCATGCTTCTGGATCTATATGTTTTTTGTGTCCCTATTTAGGGAAGTAATGACTGGATAGCTACATGATGAGTATGTTATGCCTGCAAGGTGTATTCATTAGATTTGGAGACGACGAGAAGGGTCTGTTGGAGGATAGAAGAACTATTAGGTACTTGATTTTCATCTCGATTTGAGGTATGGCCCCGAGTGGGCGTGTGAAGAATATTTTCATGTTTCCTAGTTGGTAGTGAAGTAAATTTCATGTTGTGGTATGAGTTCAAACTCAGGAAGATTAAGTGACTGCGTAACGTTCATGATGGTGGAAGGTATATAGAAATACCAGTTTGAGGTAAAGTAGGTGGGTTATCTCCTGCGAAGTGTTCTAAGGTTGTGTGATCCTCATGTTGTCTATTAGAAGATCTCATTTACAAGTGAAATATAAGTGTTGAAATTTAAATTTGGTTCGCTTAAGAGAGTGGGCTTGACTGTTGCGAAGATGAATGTGGGATTTGTAGAAGATTTAAAGTACCAGATGGTGTGTGTTTCACGAGCTTATGAAGGATTGAGTTTAAATCTCACTATGGTATTATGACAGCAATAAAGTATATGCGTTACAAGTTATTGTGTGTGTGTTTGACCTATGGCTTCGAGCCAAGTGAGGGAGTCTTCTATTGATTAGTTGATTGCATGGTTATGTGCTATGTTGGTTCCAGTTTGAGGCTTACTGGTGAATCAGTTATGGCTTACGGAGATTGAGACCCAGGATGGCTCGAGTAAAGGAAAATTTTGACAAAAGTGATGTCATGCTTCATAGGTGTGTGAAAATCACGTAATGTCTTGAGTTTTTGTTGGTGAAAAGATGCTCAGTACATAGAGCAGGAAGTTGCTTGGTTGTATTGGGATAAGGTTGCATTCTGCAGTGTCTGAAGTGCTAATGAGGCACAAGTTGTTGTTGATACCCAATTTTCCCCTATATATTTTTCAATATGCAAAATACTTTCAAAATAACATATGTATGCATATATAAGTATGTCCATATGTTTTATTATTTTTCCTTAATTTTTAAAGATTTTTAAACCAATTTATTCCCCTATTCTATTCATAAACTACCCAGTAATAATTCCCAAAATTATTATTTTTGGTGATTCATTTATTGTATTCTCATATTTATACTAAAATATAGCTAATATAATTTTTGCATATTTTTACAAATTCATTTAGTATTTTAAAGCTAAATTGTATATAATTGCAATATTAGCCCCTTTTAAGATTTAATTGCGTTTATATCTATAAAGATTAAGTCCAGTATTTTAAATTGATAATTATGTGTTACAAATCATTGTAATACTTTTAATTTATTTTCATGAATTAATTTACTATTTCTTATAAAATAAATGGGGAAAAATGGCTATTTAAAATCTAGCCAGATTTTATTTCAATTGTAGCCTAATTCTACCCCAATTTAAACCCAATTACCTCGGCCCAATTCCTACTCATACCTGACCCCCAACCTAATTAAATCGACCCATACCGGATCCCCACCTAACCTTTTAAATCTCAGCCGTTGATCATTTAGAACAACGGCCACCGGTTGCCCTTACCTTAATTAATCCCAAACGACCCCCAAAACCCTATCACTTGATACAATCCGCCGCCCTTGAACTCCTCTTCTCTCTCAAATTCTCTCTGAAACTCTCATGAACCCTAGTCGTCGTCCTCTCACCCCACCTTGATATCTACCTAATCCATGGCCCTCCGTGGTCATTTGAGACCTGTACCAGCCTTCTATTGCTCCTATGTGTTCGTTTTTAGGGTTTCAAGGCCAGACCTTGAAGGAGCTTGGTCTAGTCCTTGTCCGATTTCAGTTTTTGGCTCTTCTCCGGTCATCCTTGACCTTTCTCCGGCCAGCCATGGCCACTCGAGTCAGTTCCTTGACTCTCCTGTTTAGATAGTTAACTCTCAGGGCCTTTCTCACCTTTTCTGGGTTTTTTGAAACCCTAATCTCTAAGATCTTTTGATTTCTTTTAGATCTACTTTAGATCTGTGCTTGCTTTGAACGTTTAAGCATTTTCTCAAAGTTTCTTTAACTTCGCTTTCAAAACAACTCTTTATCTTTTTCGATTAGGGTTTTTCTCTTAAGTTATTTCAAAATATCTTCTCTGACTTTAACATGCTTCCGATTTTTCTATGTGTTGCTCATGTTGTTCTTTTATCTGATTTAGCATGTTGAAAACCCTACTTTCTTTCAGCTGTTTGTTAGATGAGTGCTTGTTTGGTTAAGTTTCTGTTTGATTTATTTGTTTATCATCTTTTAAGATTGACTATTGTTGAAGGATCTATGTCTTTGGGTCTGAAACAGCTCATTTGAATACCTGACTCGATTTAAAGTTCTTTATTTCAGAACCCTTTTTTTCTTTATGTGATTCCTCTGATTCTGGGTTTTTGTTATCTTTAAAACTCAACTATTCTTGAAACCCTAGCTTTTCAAAAGGGTTTTCTCGTCTGCTACCATGAGACCTTCGCGTGTTTCTAATACTTTATTTTCTCCACTATCGATTTAATGTAACTTGACCTACTTGACTACTATGCTTCGAATGTCTGCTTTACTACTGAACCTTATGCCTATTGTTGTATGATGTTTCTTTTGCCAATGGGTTTGGCCTCGCATGTCTGGTTTGTTCCCTCTATTTATATGCTGAGGTTCCCTATTTAATTGACCTTCAATCTTGTGACTGAATTCAAAACTTTTCTTTTGTGAACTCTAATTGCACTCGCCTATTAAAGTTAATTGATTTCTTTCCTTATTTTGCCTTACTGAATCTTTTTCCAGAATAAGTATATTTCTGCATTTAGACTTGATTACTTACTCAGTGGTTTTACTGCTCCTTTTATGGCAACAATCAGTCGACTTACAAACTGATTTTCTTTCCTTATTTTAAACTTGTCACTACCGTGAAACAAGGATTCCCTAATTAAAGGAGAATCACTTGGTTAATCGATTCTGACTGTTGATTATTTCCATATTTGTATTGAAACTTTACTTATTACCTTATTTCTCACATGTTTTCAAAACTATAAATACCCTACATCCCTCTTTTTTCAAACACAGGAACACTTTTAGTTTTAAACTCACACTTACATTAAAAACACTCTCTCTTGCTTTACTACTTGTACTGTGGCCTGTTTAGCTGGCTGAAAGCCAAAGCTATATTTCGAAGTCCTACTGCCTTTCTTTACTGCATTTTTGCTTCTTTGACTGGTATGTTCTAGTTATGTTTTCAGCATCAACAACAATATGGTTACTCGATATTCTTGCCTTCTTGTCTGCCTATTTCCTGTATCTAATTCAGTACCTTATTTAGCATGCTGTAATTTCTTGTCTCCTATTCTCAATCAATGTATTATGAATCCTAAATCCCTACCCCAATGTGTTTGATATTTATGGTTTGTTTGGGGCATGACATCATTGAATATTGCTGAACATGACTCAAACTTGGTCTTTAATGGATATAAATTATTTTTATATTTTAATAAAAAAATATAATATTTTAGATATACAACATGACCAATTTATATCCTATTCTCGCACTTTTCTAACAATTCTTACAGGAAAAAGAATACATAGAAAAAGAGAAAAAGAAAGAACCTACAGTTCAAGGAAGAAGGACACATCCGTGACAACTTCATCTAAGACTACACAAAGTCAAGAGATATAAAAGTTATGGCAAATTCTCACCAAAATTTCATGACAAATTGCCATGTCAATTTCTCATCAAGGCCATATGATATATTGATATTATCTTGCAAATTCTCACCAAGGCCTGTAGAAATTTTCCTATAAATAGGCATATGTTTGTAGAAGAACAACATCCCTCTTTGTATACAATTTCCTATCTAGTTTTTTCTAAGTTTCTAAAGAGAAAGAGAAGAGTAATCTTGGTCTCTTTCTCTAGTCTCTCTTTGTAGTAAAAATATTCTTAGTCTTTTGAAAGTATTTTTTAGATTTCCTTACTTCATAATGGAGCAATTTCTTTTTGTTGGGATAGTTGATGAAGCTTGATATAATTATAATACTATCTCAGTTTCAATACATTTTTGACCTGAAACTCTATTTACATTTCATGTTGTGATGGAATGATGATTTTTAATCATTATTATCACATCTACATATTTTATATCTAAGTTATTCTTATATTAATTTTGTAATTCTCACGGAGCAAACTTAATATATAATAACTGATGAATAGAATATTAGGGTGAAAGTAATTTTTAGTAAGATTATTATTTCAAGTCTGTAATCTTGCTTTCCTCAGTTTTAATTCTCACGGAGGAATTGTTGAAGGCAATATTATTGATTTTCTAGTAAAAATATTCTCACGAAGTTTTTACTATACTTGAGCACATAATATTAGAGTCAAAGTAATTTTTAGTAAGATTATTGTTTCAAGTCTGTAATCTTGCTTTCCTCAGTTTTAATTCTCACGGAGAAATTGTTGAAAGCAAGATTATTGATTTTCTAGTAAAACTATTCTCACGAAGTTTTTACTACGCTTGAGCACAATTCAGGCAAGATATATCAGTTTAATCATCACTAGTTTTAAATCAATTAATTGACATAACCTCACGGAGTGTTAATTAATTATTTATTTCTTTGTGTAAAAATATAATTGTATTAGAAATAAGCAATTATTCTTTAGAAAATACGTAAGAAACTAAGATTTTATTGTAATGATATATCAAGTGAATTCAACGATTTCAAACTCTTTTTAAATATAAAATTTTCGGAAGAAATTTGTCTTAATTTATAATTTTAAACACACCTTTCATCAATTTGGTTCTCTCAAATAGTAGTCAAAATATTACAAGTTTGTAGCTTAGATTGTCCAATCTCTGTGGGACGATATCATAAACTATACTAGAATTTGACAGAGTACGAGCGGAAAATCTTATACACACAAGCTTCGTCAAATTTTTGGCGCCGTTGTCGGGGATTGGCACACATCTACTTCAGATTAAATATTTTATTACTAATTTGAGAATTTATTATTATTGTTAATTTCTCCTTCAAAATGTTATCTCCTACATATTACTATCATAATTGTACTATTATTAGGAGCAATTCTATATAATATTGTAAAAAAGCAACTAAAAAAAAAGAAAAAAGAAATCCCTCATAGTTAGTACTTCAACCTACTCTATTTTATATTTTATTATGATATTATTATTGTTAGTACTAACATCTATATAATAGTATACTATATTAGTTTTGTGATTCACAATCTCATTTTTTTTTATTTGTCATTTTTAAGTATATTTTATTATTTTTATTATTATTATAATTGTAAGTACTTGTTTTTACTATTCTAGTTCTAAAAGTATCCTTTGTACTATTCTATATTACTATTATAACTATTACTTTTACTATATTTTTATAAAATAATATTGTATTCAACTTTTTTTTAATTGATAGTACTTTAATCCTTCAACATACTTGATTTATTATTGATTTTGTTTTTCATATAATATAATTAGTATTATATTATTTCTTTGATGGTTAGTTACAATTTACTGTTTTAGTTAACTATAATATTACTGTACTATTTTTTTTAATTCATTTTTAAAATTATCTATTACTATTTTAGGAACTGTCTTTATTTTACTTTAATTTCAGATAGTTTATGACCCGCTCTTCTGCAAAAAAGTTGGCCAATTACGATCCTGAAATTGAAAAATCTTTGTGATTGTGCAGGAAAGGACAAATATCATCTCAAAACATAACTTGTAACAGAATGGAGCACCAATTAGAAGATGATAACAATCCACTACAAATTCCAGCACCAGCTTATGTAGAGGAGCAGTTTGATGAAGTGGCGCCAAGACCAGCAAATAGAATCCTAAGGGATTATGCTAGACCTGATCGCTTTAACTGTGAATCTTGTGTCAAGAAACCTCCAGTAGCAGCCAATAACTTTGAAATCAGGACATGCCTGATTCAAACAATTCAACAATCTTGCATTTTCACTAGTGATCTAAGTGAAGATCCACATAGTCATTTAATTGACTTTTTAGAATTGGTTGAAACTGCAAAGTATAATGGAGTGCCTCCTGAAGCAATTAAGTTAAGGCTATTTCCTTTTTCTTTAAAAGGAGAGGCCAAAACTTGGTTACGAAGTTTGCCTCAAGGGTCTATTACCACATGTGACCAAATGACTCAGAAATTTTTAAATAAATATTTTTCCCCTGCTAAAACAACAAAGTTAAGACATGATATATCTAACTTCTTGCAGACTGACACTAATTCCGTTTATTAAACTTGGAAAAGATTGAAAACAATGTTAAGGAAATGTCCACATCATGACATTCCTGAACATATGCAGTTGTACATTTTTTATCATGGTTTGAAACCATCTTCTAGAAATGTAATAGATGCAGCTGCATGAGGTTCCATAATGGGAAAACCCACAGAAAAAGCATTGCAATTGCTTAATGAAATTTATGAAAATGACATATAGTGGCCATCTGAGCGTGTAATCACTAAGAAAGCTGCTACAGTAAATCAGGTGGATGCTTTAAATACACTAACATAACATATTGTTTCTTTGGCACAAAAAATTGAATCTTTTTAGGTAAATACACAACAACCAAGCCAGCCTGAGGCTTGTGACTTGTGTGGAGGAAGCCATCTAAACGACGAATGTCAAGCAACCAATCAAAATGATGAACAGATCATTGTCATCGGATACAATCCGTATCCTTTTGGAAGTCCATTAGCACAAAAACATCCAAGATTTCAATGAAGCAATGCAAATGGTGCTGAAAACTCTCAAAACTACCAAAAGCAACAGGTACAGAGTCCACCTGGATATCAAAATCAAAATCGTGGACAACAAAACTTCAGGCCTTATCAGCAAGCAACTTCATATCAGCAAAGGCCTCAACAATGCCATCCAAGTCTTGATGACCTTTTGTACAAGTACATTAAGGTTACTAATAAAAAAATGGAAAGCTCAAATTCAGCTCTAAAAAATCTTGAAATTCAGTTAAGCCAATTGGCAACTCTTGTGTTTGAAAAGATTCAAGGTCCTTTACCAAGCAATATAGAGAAAAATCCAAAAGAACACCTTAAGGCCATTGCCTTACGGTCAGGTATGACTCTTGATGAACCCTATGCAAACAAACAAGAAAAGAATCAATCAGAACAACAAGTAGGCAAGGGTGAGAATGTTGAGACACCCTCTCAACCATCATAAGAGAAAGAAGCCAAGAAAAAAGAAGAAACAAATACTAAAAATTTGACTTCTTTCCTTGTTACAATTCCCTTCCCACAATAGATGAAAAGAGAAAAGCTGGATAATCAATTTGCAAAGTTTTTGGAGATTTTAAAACAAATTCACATTAACATTCCTTTTACTGATGCTTTATTGCAAATGCCTTCATACGCCAAATTTTTGAAAGAAATTTTATCAAGCAAAAGGAAATTGGAAGAAGTTTCTGTGGTAATGCTTACTGAAAAATGCAGTGCTATACTTCAAAATAAGCTACCATAAAAACTCAGTGACCCAGTTAGTTTTACCATTCCATGTACTCTGGGAGGAGTATACATTGAAAAAGCACTTTGTGATTCTGGAGCTTCAATAAATTTAATGCCATTTTCTATTTTTAAAAAATTAGATCTTGGTGAAATGAAAGACACAGGTGTTTCACTTCAATTTGCTGATCAAAGTACTAAGAGACCAAAGAGAATAACTGAAAATATGCTTGTAAGAGTAGATAAATTTATTTTTTCTGTAGATTTCATAGTACTTGAAATGAAGGAGTGTCCTGATGAACCAATTATCTTGGGTAGACCATTTCTTGCAACAGGCAGGGCAATCATAGATGTCCATCAAGGACAACTAATTTTAAGAGTTGATGAAGAAAGAGTTATTTTTGATATGCTAAAGATACTAAGATTCTCAGAAGATGATACATCATCTTCATGCTTTTCAATTGACATGAATAATAATTTTATAAATGAATTTAAAGATGATCAATTAATTTCTGACTCAATGAAAAGATGTTAGCAAAATTTGGCACCACACAGGATGAAGATCCGACTATCAGAAGTGATGCAAAATTATTGGAAAAAGATTATGAGGAAGGGGACATGCAATTAGAAGAAGTTCAACCAAAAATTGAACTCAAAACTCTCCATTCTCATTTGAAATATGTCTATCTTGAGCATGAGTTATTTCCAGTAATTATTTCATTTTCTCTAACTATAGAACAAGAAGAAAAATTAATTGAAGTATTAAAAGCACACAAAGGAGCCTTGGGATGGACTGTATAAGACATGAAGGGGATTAATCCAGCAATTTGTACGCATAGAATCCTCATGGAGGATAGCTACAAACCGATAGTCCAACCCCAAAGGAGATTAAACCCAGCGATGCAGGAAGTGGTAAAAAAGGAGATTGTAAAGCTTTTGGCGGTAGGTATTATTTACCCTATTTCAGACAGCCCTTGGGTAAGTCCTGTTTAGGTCCAAAAAAGGGAGGTATGACAGTGATAAAAAATAAAAATAATGAACTAATACCTACCGGGACCGTCACAGGATGGAGAGTCTGTATAGATTATAGACGTCTTAATGATGCCACTAGAAAAGATCACTTTCCTTTGCCATTTATTGATCAAATGGTAGAAAGAATTACAGGATATGGGTTTTATTGTTTTCCTGATGGCTATTCAGGGTATAACCAAATATCAATCGTACCAGAAGATCAAGATAAGACAACTTTCACATGTCCTCATGGAACATATACATATAGGAGAATGCCGTTTGGTTTGTGCAACGCTCCTGCCACATTTCACCGTTGCATGTTAGCAATTTTTTATGACATGATTGAAAAATTTCTTGAAATTTGCAAGGATGATTTCACACTCTTCGGCAAGGGTTTGGAGGATTGTCTTCACCATTTAACCTTAGTTCTTAAGAGATGTGAAGAGACAAACTTAATTCTTACTTGGGAAAAATATCATTTTATGGTTACTGAGGGAATTGTTTTAGGACATAAAATCACTGCAAAAGGGATAGAAGTTGATAAGGCTAAAATTAATCTTATAGCAGGATTACCCCCTCCTACAACTGTTAGAGGCATTAGAAGCTTTTTAGATCATGTAGGTATTTATAGACGGTTCATAAAAGATTTTTGAAATATTTCAAAACTGCTGGATAACCTTTTAATGAAAGATGTTAAGTTTGAATTTTTAGGTGATTGTATGAAAGCCTTTGACACCCTTAAAGAAAAATTATCAACTGCCCCTATAGTTGTGTCCCTTGATTGGAACCAACCTTTTGAGTTCACGTGTGATGCTAGTGATACAGCAGTTGGAGCTGTTTTAGGCCAGAGAAAAGATAAGATTTTTCGTCCAACTTACTATGTGTGACGACCCAAAAGGACATCACCTGTTTTCTTACAAATTATGTGCTTCTGAGGCCTTGAAAACCTCATTTAGAGTCGCTTCGATTTGCGTGCGCAGTCTTGGCGCGTAGCCGGAAAGCTTAAATATGAAATTTTGTGAAAAATGCTAAGTTTTAATATCAAAATGAATAAATTTGACTTCGGTCAACATTTTGGGTAAACGGACCCGTGATTTGACGGTCTCAGAGGGTCCGTAGGAAAATATAGGACTTCAGCGTATGCCCGGAATCGAATTCTGAGGTCCCAAGCCCGAGAAATAAATTTTTGAGTGAAATTGTTTTATTAAAATAATTAAGGAAATTAGAAATGAAATTTGATTAGAAGACTATGGTATCGGGCCCGTATTTTGGTTCCGGCGCCCGATAAAAGTCTTATATATGTTTCGAATCACTCCTATAAAGTTTGGTTAAAAACGGACGTCGTTTGACATGATCTGGACCCTAATTGGGAAATTGATGTTTAAAAGGAAATCTCAGAAAAATTCATTGATCTTGAGGTTTAATTCGATGTTCATGATGTTATTTTGGCGATTTGATTACACGAATATGTTCTTAGAATGTTTGTGAGGTTGTGTATATACTTGGGTTACAATTTCGAGGGCTCGGGTGAGTTTCGAGTAGGTTTCGGGATGCCTTAGGCTTAAAAAGATCAGATGTTGCAGGTTCCGGAAATATTGCAGGTCTCTGAACCCTCTTGCGCGGTCCGCGAGAAATCGTGTGCGGCCATGGAGGGGCCAGCGCGGCCGCGGTTGCCTTTGAGCGGTCCGCGGTGGATGTTGTGCGGCCGCGGTCGGCTTTGTGCGGTCCACACGGGGCTATGATCTGCAGGTCTTCAGGGAGGCCTATGCGGCCGCGGTCCTTTTTGTGCGGTCCGCACACGGAGTTTCAGAGGGGTATAAATTCACGTGAATTTCAGTTATTTTTACACTTTTCAAAACCCCAAAATGTAAGAGGTGATTTTCTAAACAACTTTTCTTCTCCAAAACGATTGGTAAGTGATTTCTAACTCATTTTCTTCACTTCTTAACATCTTCTAACATGATTTTAACTTCAAATCAAAGATTTTCATGGGGAAATTGGGTGTTTTGGGTCGAACCTAAGTTTTCTAAAATTGGGGATTTGGACCTCAACTTCGGGTCCGATTTTAAAACAAATTATACATTTGGATTCGTGGGGGACTGGGTAAACGGGTTTTGGTTCGAACCTCGGGTTTCAACCACATGGGCCCGGGGGTGATTTTGACTTTTTGAGTAAAACTTTGTGAAAACTCATTTTCATGCATTGGGGTTGATTCATTTAGCACTTATTGATGTAATTAAGTAACTTATGACTAGATTCGAGCGGATTGGTGGTGGAATCAAGAGGTAAAGCTATAATTGAGACTTGAGTGGTGTTCGAGGCATCGAGGTAAGTGTTTGGTATAACCTTAGCTTGATGTATTAGGAGTGGAATCATATTTGCTACTTACTTCTTGTTGAGTACGACGTATAAGCATGGTGACGAGTATCTATACGTTGGTGTAGAGCATGACCGTGAGTTTTAAATTGAAAGTGGTTGTGTCCTTAAATGACATTTCGGATGCTTTAATTAATGATCTTCTATATTGCGCAAAGAATTGTTCTATCCTCGCAGATCTTATTTATGTTTGAGCATTGTCATTATTTGGGCTGAGTACAAGCTAAGTTAAGATTGGTTATAGCTGATTCTCCCTTGCCGGGATGATTGTTTCGATATCTTTGTTCCTTTGCGGGGAAACTATTATATTGCTTTTGTTCCCTCGCTATGAGGTTATTATATCGCTTATGTTCCCTTGCCGGGATTTCTTGTAATTGTGTGATGAAATGGGAGCGGGTGGTACGCCTACCACAAGATATTATGAAATGGAAGCGGGTGGTACGCCTACCAGAAGATATTATAAAATGGGAGCGGGTGGTATGCCTACCACAAGATATTATGAAATGGGAGCGGGTGGTACGCCTACCACAAGATATTATGAAATGGGAGCGGGTGGTACGCCTACCACAAGATATTATGAAATGGGAGCGGGTGGTACACATACCACAAAATATAATGAAATGGGAGTGGGTGGTACGCCCACCACGATATTCGAGAAATGGGATCAGGTTGCCCGCCTGCAAAAAGATAAAACTGAAAGTGAAAGTTGCCTTTATTTTCTTCATTTGTGATAGAAGTTATATTGCTAGCTTCCTTATTATTCCCTATTATTTTCTTTTAACTGCTATCCCCGAAGCATGTTTCCCTTTCCTAGCTTTAGCTGCTTATTACTTGTTTACTTTTCCGCCATATATTGTATAACTGCATAGGTTTATCTAGAGTCTAGTCCTTGCCTCGTCACTACCTCGCCGGGGTTAGACTAGACACTTACCAACATATGGGGTCGGTTGTGCTGATGCTACACTCTGTGCTCTTTTGCACAGATCCAGGTTTTGGACAGCAGCAGTAGCGCGGGAGCCAGCCTTCAGTCCAGTGAGACACCGAGGTAGCCTTGCAGGCGTCCGCAGGCCCGACGTCTCCTCCATCTTTTATTTCGGTCTGTTATCTCATGTATTTGAGACAAACAGTTTATATTTTCTTTCAAACAGTTGTATTTATTACTCTTAGAAGTCCGTAAGTAATATGACACCAGTTCTTGGGTAGAGGCATATGTTGATTCTCGCATTATTGTTTCTTCTTCTTTAATTTAAGTCTTCCACATAATTATTTGATTCCGTTGCTTTCATGTTATCACTGATAATTGTTAAAAGAAGTAATTGTTAATGAAGTAAGTAGTTAAGGATTGGCTTGTCTTGCTCACATTAGTAGGCGCCATCACGACTTTCGAGGGTAGGAAATTTGGGTCGTGACAAGTTGGTATCAGAGCTCTAGGTTACATAGGTTTCACAACTCACGGACAAGCTCGGTAGAGTCTGAGGGATCGGTACGGAGACATCTGTATTTATCCTTCAAAGGATACAGAGTTAGGAAAATCTCACATTTGTTCTTTCTTGTCGTGCAAATTTGTTCCTCAATTGCTAATTGAACTTCTACTCTGTTCTTCGTAGATGGTAAGAACACGCGCTTCCTCATCTACCACTCAGCAGCCCGATCCCCTTGCAGCAACTCCCACTAGGGGCAGAGGGCGAGGCCGAGTCCATGCTAGAGGCCGAGGTAGTGGTAGAGCTCAGCCCCGAGCAGCAACACCAGTGGCGGAGCCTCAAATTGATTTAGAGGAGGAGGTTCCAGCCCCAATAGTTCCAGTGGGCCCAGCTCAGGTCCCGGAGGGGTTCATTGCCACCCCAATTCTTCAGGACGCTCTGGTTTGATTGGTGGGCCCCATGGAGAGTGTCACCCGAGTGAGTTTGCTTCTAGTAGCACTAGACACTTCTCAGGCTGGAGGAGGGGATCAGACTCCCGCTACTCGCACTCCGAAGCAGGTAGCTCCCCAGATTCAGGTTCCAGCAGTTCAGCCAGTGGTGGCAGTTCAGCCGCGTATGGTGGCTCAGACCGGCGATGGAGTGGCTATGTTTGCCGATGCTTTGTGGAGACTAGACAGATTTACCAAGCTCTTCACTACTACTTTCAGCGGAGCTCCTTCTGAGGATCCCCAGGATTTCCTATATAGCTGCCACGAGGTTCTCAGGAACATGGGCATTGTTGAGACCAATGGGATCGATTTTGCTGCATTTCTCTTATCTAGATCCGCCAAGACTTGGTGGAGGGATTATTGCTTAGCCAGGCCAGCCGGGTCGCCATCTTTGATATGAGAGCAGTTTTAGTGTTGTATTTGGAGACGTTTCTCCCCGTGACTCAGAGAGAGGCCTTCCGGGGGCAGTTTGAGTGCCTCCAGCAGGGTTCCATGACGGTTACCCAGTATGAGACCAGGTTTATTGATCTAGCTCTCTATGCTCTTGTCATACTTCCCACACAGAGAAAGATAGAGGGTGAGGAGGTTCATTGATGGTCTTATTCAGCCGATTCGTCTTCAGATGGCCAAGGAGGCCGGGAGTGAGATCACATTTTAGGAGGTGGCCAATGTGGCCCGCCGAGTTGAGATGGTTCTGTCATAGGGAGGTGGTCATAGGTCGGATAAGAGGCCCCGTCATTCGGGCAGATTCAGTGGTACCTCGTCTGGAGGTAGAAATTCATATGGTAGAGGCTATCCTCCTAGGCCCTTTCAGTCAACTCTTCATATCTCCCATGGTACTTCAGGTGGTCGTGGTTCTCAGACGCACTATTCTAATTAGCAGTCTTACAGTGCACCATCAGCACCTATCAGTGCACCGCCGCTTCAGAGTTTCCAGGGTCGTCAGCCCCAGCAGCCGAGGGCTTGTTTTACTTGTGGCGACATAAGGCACATTGCTAGGTATTGCCCTCGAGCTTCGAGCAATTTTCCGCATCAGGGTTCTCGTGCGATGGTTCAGGCACCAGGTGTTCCACAGCCTGCCCAACCAGTTAGAGGTAGGGGTAGAGGTGCTAGAGGTGGAGGTAGAGATCCTAGAGGTGGAGCTTAGGTCACCAGAGGTGGAGGCCAGCCAGCAGCAGGCCGTCCCAGAGAGGTAGTTCAGGGTGGTGGGGCCCAACCCCAATTCTATGCCCTTCCAGCTAGGCCTGAGGCTGAGGCTTCAGATGCAGTTATTACAAGTACTATTTTGGTTTGTGATAGAGATGCTTCAGTGTTATTTGATTCGGGGTCTACGTATTCGTATGTGTCAACTTATTTTGCACCATACCTGGTCATGCCTAGTGATTCGTTGAGTATGCCTGTTTATGTGTCTACACCGGTAGGTGATTCTATCATGGTCAATCGAGTTCATCGTTCTTGTATTGTAGTGATTGGAGGTCTTGAGACTCGTGTTGATTTGTTGCTTTTAGATATGGTCGATTTCGATGTTATATTGGGGATGGACTGGTTATCCCTGTACCACGCTATCTTGGATTGCCATGCCAAGACTGTGACCCTAGCATTACCGGATTTGCCCCGTTTAGAGTAGAGATGGACTCCTGGTCATTATACCCGCAGTGTTATCTCGTATGTGAAGGCTCAGCGTATGGTCGAGAAGGGGTGTTTGACCTATTTGGCGCATGTTCACGATTCTAGTGCGGAGGTCCCTTCTATTGATTCTGTGCCCATTGTTCGGGAGTTTCCTGAGGTTTTCCCTTCAGACCTGCCGGGTATGTCGCCCGACAGGGATATTGATTTTTGCATTGATTTGACTCCGGGCACCCAGCCCATTTCTATTCCGCAATACTGTATGGCCCTGCCTGAGTTGAAAGAATTGAAGGAGCAGTTATGGGACTTGCTTGAGAAGGGTTTCATTAGACCCAGCGTTTCTCCTTGGGGTGCGCCGATGTTGTTTGTGAAGAAAAAGGATGGTTCGATGAGGATATGTATTGATTACCGGCAGTTGAACAAGGTCACAATCAAGAATAAGTATCCACTTCCGAGGATTGATGATTTGTTCGATTAACTTCAGGGTTCCAAGTTATTTTCAAAGATTGACTTGAGATCTGGCTACCATCAGTTGAGGATTAGGGCATCCGATGTCCCTAAGACAACATTCCGTACTCGGTACGGGCATTATGAGTTCTTGGTTATGTCATTTGGGTTAACCAATGCCCCAACATCCTTTCTGGATTTGATGAACCGAGTTTTTAGGCCTTATTTGGACTCGTTCGTGATAGTCTTCATTGATGATATTTTGATACATCCCCGCAGCTAGGAGGAGCACGAGCAAATCTTAGAGTGGTTCTTCAGACCTTGAGGGATAGTCAGTTATATGCTAAGTTCTCGAAGTGTGAGTTCTGGTTGATCTCAGTTGCATTTCTGGGTCATATCGTATCCGCAGAGGGTATTCAGGTTGATTCGAAGAAGATTGAGGCAATCAAGAACTGGCCTAGACTAGCATCAACTACAGAGATTCGGAGTTTCTTGGGATTAGCAGGCTACAATCGTCGGTTCGTGGAGGGATTTTCATCTATTGCCACCCCGATGACCAGGTTGACTTAGAAGGGTGCCCAGTTCAGATGGTCAGACGAGTGTGAGGCGAGCTTTCAGAGGCTTAAGACAGCTCTGACTACGACACCGGTGTTAGTTCTGCCCATAGGTTCAGGGCCTTACACCGTTTATTGTGATGCATCTCGCATTGGGCTTGGTGCAGTGTTGATGCAGGAGGGCAAGGTCATTGCCTATGCTTCGAGGCAGTTGAAGATTCATGAGAAGAACTATCCAGTGCATGATTTAGAGTTGGCAGCCATTGTTCACGCATTGAAGATTTGGAGGCACTATATGTATGGCGTGGCATGTGAAGTGTTCACTGATCACAAGAGTCTTCAGTATTTGTTCAAGCAAAAGGAATTGAATTTGTGGCAGAGGAGGTTGTTGGAGTTGTTGAAGGATTATGATATCACAATCTTATATCACCCGGGAAAGGCCAACGTGGTGGCCGATGCTTTGAGTAGAAAGTCAACTAGTATGGGCAGTCTTGCTTATATTCCAGTCGGTGGGAGGCCGTTTGCTTTGGATGTTCAGGCGTTGGCCAATCGATTTGAGAGATTGGATATTTCTGAGCCTAGTCGAGTATTAGCTTGCATGGTAGCTCGTTCTTCTTTATTGGAGCGTATCCATGATCGGCAGTATGATGATCCCCATTTGTGTGTCCTTAGAGACATGGTGCAGCGCGGAGGTGCCAAGCAGGTCACCTTAGGTGATGATGGAGTTCTGAGATTGCAGGGTCGAGTTTGTGTGCCTAATGTGGATGGGCTTCGAGAGTTGATTTTAGAGGAGGCCCAAAGTTCCCAGTACTCTATCCATCCGGGCACCGCGAAGATGTATCAGGATTTGCGACAACATTATTGGTGGCGTAGAATGAAGAAGGATATTATGGCATATATGGCGCGGTGTTTGAATTGTCAGTAGGTTAAGTATGAGTATCAGAGGCTTGGTGGTTTATTTCAGAGGATTGAGCTTCCCGAGTGGAAGTGGGAGAGGATCACTATGGACTTCATTACTGGACTTCAGTTGACTCGGAAGAAGTTCGATGCAGTTTGGGTCATTATTGATAGGTTGACAAAGTCAGCGCATTTCATTCCTGTGGCAGTCTCCTATTCGTCCGAGAGATTAGCTGAGATCTATATCCAGGAGATTGTTCGCCTTCATAGTGTGCCAGTATCTATCATTTCGGACCGAGGTACGCAGTTCACCTCGCGTTTCTAGAGAGCCGTTCAGCGAGGGTTAGGCACCTAGGTTGAGTTGAGTACATCATTTCATCCTCAGACAGATGGACAGTCCGAGCGGACTATTCATATATTGGAGGATATGCTCCGAGCTTGTGTTATTGACTTTGGAGGTTCGTGGGATCAGTTCATGCCTTTAGCAGAGTTTGCCTACAACAACAGCTACCAGTCGAGTATCCAGATGACTCCTTATGAGGCTTTATATGGTAGGCGGTATCGATCTCCGATTGGATGGTTTGAGCCAGGAGAGGCTCGGTTGTTGGGTACAGATTTGGTTCAGGAGGCCTTGGACAAGGTCAGGATCATTCAGGATAGGCTTTGTACAGCTCAGTCCAGGCAAAAAAGCTATGCAGATCGCAAGGTTCGAGACGTGGCTTTTATGGTTGGTGAGCGGGTATTGCTCCGAGTGTCGCCTATGAAGGGCATGATGAGATTTGGGAAGAATGGCAAGCTTATCCCTAGGTTCATCGGTCCGTTTGAGATTGTTGATCGAGTGGGAGAGGTGGCCTATAGACTTGCATTGCCGCCGAGCTTATCAGCCGTGCATCCAGTTTTTCGTGTGTCCATGCTTCGGAGGTATCACGGCGACCCATCCCACGTGTTAGATTTCAGCACTGTCTAGTTGGACAAGGACTTATATATGAGGAGGAGCCGTTAGCCATTCTAGACCGGTAGGTTCGTCAGTTGAGATCCAAGAGCTTCCTTTTTGTTCGTGTTCAGTGGAGAGGTCAGCCTCCTGAGGCATCGACCTGTGAGTCCGAGTCTGATATGCGGGACTGTTATCCTCACCTTTTTCCCGACTCAGGTAATTCTTTCTTCTGTCCGTTCGAGGACGAACAATTGTTTATGAGGTGGAGAATGTGACGACTCAAAGGGCCATCACCTGTTTTCTTACCCATTATGTGCTTCCGAGGCCTTGAAAACCTCATTTAGAGTCGCTTCAATTTGCGTGCGCAGTCCGGGTGCGTAGCCGGAAAGCTTAAATATGAAATTCTGTGAAAAATGCTAAGTTTTGATATCAAAATGAATAAATTTGATCCGATTTGGCTATAATTAGAATTAAAAGTGCAAATAAATTCTCTCTAGGAAGAAGACCATGAATAGTGATTCCGTCACTATTCATCAGCCATAATTTTGGACTCCGGCAAGTTAAGATCACAATCTTAGTACCAAAAGAACACCTTTCTCGTTGTGATCAATCCACATGTGATTTCTTCCTAAACACTTTAACCAATCGCATCAGATCTTTAATTTTATCTTGTGAGTTACTGTAGCATCGTGATTGCAAGCCTACATGTTAATGCTTTTGACGTGAAGTTGAAGTTTTGAAGATCAACTTGGAAGCTTTTTTTTTAACTGGAATTATCAGATTTGAAGCCAAAATCAACAACAGGTATTACAATATTTTTGGAGCTACTGTAGCATCGAATTAGTATAATCTGCAACTTTTATCGTCAAAGACAGTTATACATTGTAACTGGTGCAAGAGAAATACTTTGTACTAAACTGGTGGATCAATGATACTTCAAGATCTTTGAAGAAACACGATTTTCTTGGGAAGTCCACAGCTATTTGACGCAGTGCTGCCATGGTCACAATGGCCAGTGGCCAGCTACCTTCAATCGATGGGCCACAGCCCCAACCAGCCCCTAACATCACACAGCCATGTACGATGTCTGCTAACATTCCAAAACAAATGGACTACGCAAAGGCAGTCAAACCCATGGCCAGTACTTCAACTACGCAAGAAAGAGTACAGGTGGATCCAATAGCTACTAGACAAGCTCAATACTTTCAAGGACAACCAACAGTCTGTTTTACGGAATCAGAAGTAGAACGTATGAACTACATTGAGGGATTGCAACAGGCAGTGGTGTGCAAATTTTCATACGGATGGCCAGATATTAATGAAAACGTCGAATCGTCCCATTACAATGTGGTATCAAAGCCGAATGCAACATAGGATATCTACGTGATAGACACATTTTGATACGATTTACACTATGGCAAGATTATGTAGATTTATCATCAAAAGGTGTGTACTATGTTAAGGATAAGCATTGGGATGAATATCAATTGAGAACACTAATTTATGATGCAAAATTCAAAATTGGAGAAGAGACACCTAAAGTTATGGCCTGGATATCATTCCCTAATCTGCTGCCAACATACTTTGTTAGGGAATGCCTATTCTCTTTAGCTTCAGCTGTAGGTAAATCCGTTCAATTGGATTTGGCCACTGTAAAGAAAACAAGACCTAGTTGTGCTCGTGTGAAAGTGCTGGTGGACCTGCTAGCTGATCTCCCAAAGAAAGTTCGAATGGACATTCTCAATGAGACAAATGGAGAGGTAAGAACTGAATGGGTAACCATTAATTTTGACTACTTACCTAAGTATTGCAAAGAATGCAAATTACAAGGACATGATAGGATGGAATGTTGGAGAATTAATCCTGAGCTAAGGGAAACCAAAACTGCCCAGCAGCAAGAAAATGTTGAAAATGTGCAACAAGAAAACAAAAAACATGCAAAACATGATGCTCCTTTGATGGTCCTTACTAGTGGCAAGGTAGTTGGTAATATAGGCCCTCAATGGAAGGAAGTCCGCGACAATAAGGGACTAAACAAAGGCAAACAAATTGGAGGTAATAATGCACAAGGGAAAGAAATGGTTCGTGTTAACAATGCTGCTGTAGAAAAACAAATACAATCAACCAACAAATTTGCAGTGTTAGAAATTGAAAATGGTGAGTTAAATGAAGATAACCAACTGGCAGTTATGGAGGAAGTTCAAAAAACAACAGGCCACAGTGATATACAGCACAATAATTCCACAGCAATTGTGGCGATTGATTCAGAGGAGCAGGAAGTTCATGTTTCGACCAAGCAGCTAGTACAAAAGATAACTTCTCCTATTTCAGCTAGGAGACAATCATCAAATACTGAAGCTAATAAACTGAACCACAAAGCTTCAGCATTTATTCCTACTGCAAATAGGAATCCAACAACAAATATCAATGCAGACAATGAGAAATCAACAGCAGCTTGGGTACAAACAGCTTTTGCTAACAATGTTGTAGGTACCAACACCTCATGTAAAGACATACCATCTCAAGACACTAGGATAAATGAGACAATGGCCAAAAATTCAGTCAAGGTAAATACTGTGCATGAAGTGACAAGGCAAGAAGAGCAGACAAGCAATGACAATGAGCAGGTGGAAGACACAGATTTTGAAATGTTTAAAAGCAATGAAACAATTAATTGGAAAGGAAGCAAGTTATGGTTAAATCAGACTGAAGAAGATCTAGGAGAGGGTCAAATTCCAGATGGAATAGCAAGTGATGATGAGACAGGAGGGGATGTAAATAATGAAGATGATCCAAGTGTAAATGAGAAAAGCAAAGGAGAGCAAACTTCTAAAAAATAGAGTGCAGCTGTTGAAGACCTAAACCTAAAAAATGCAGAGCTGTGCAATGTAGATGATCCTGGAGGAACACTTGGTGACATTGAGCAGACCAAAGTAGGACAACAAGGTCCAAGATGTAGTTATGCAATGCAAATTGTTAGTGCAAATGCTACAAACCAACAACCAGATCCACAAGCTGCAAAGCAGGGTACTGTTACATTAAAATCTGCACATCAATAGAATGTCAGCAGTTCTGGTAACAAACAGATAAATATCCAACAGGAGAAATCTGGTCTAATGGTTACAACTAACACTAAGGAAATTGAAGGCCAAAGTAATTAGACAAACAGGGACCTGGATGAGGAGTCAACAACCCAAAACTTTCTCAATGTTGCCAAGCAAGGAGATTTATCACCTAGGCACATTGAGCAGGGTAAATCTACAACAAAGAGAAAAAACAAACAAGTCAAAGAACCATCTATCCCAACAGGAGGGGTACAAACAAGGAGAACACTGTCCAAACCCAAAAACCTTTAATGGATTCCATTATATGGAATGTGAGGTCAGTAAATACAATGCAAGCATTTGAAAGGCTGATTACAATGCACAAGAAACATCACTTTGAGTTCATAGGAATCCTTGAGCCTATGCAACAGTCTCACAAAATGGAGAGGTATAGAGCAAGAATTGGTTTGCCACAGGCTGTGGTGAATGTGTCAAACAAGATTTGGGCTTTTATTGATGAAATTTTTGAGGTTACTATTCTATATAACAGACTCAACAGCTGACTTTGAGATTGATGCACATTGAAACACATGTTGAGCTCATCCTTACACTAATTTATGCCAAATGTGATCGCATTGAAATAATTGAACTATGTGATACTTTGTATGCAATGGCATCAGATATGACAGCACCATGGCTAGTTGGAGGAAACTTTAATGTGATATGGGACGAGGAAGAGAAGTATGGAGGCTTGCCAGTTTCTCTCCTTGAAGTTGATGACTTTAGACACTGCATCAATACCTGCAACTTGACAGATTTGGGATTTAAAGGAAGCATATTTACATGGTGGAATGGAAGATCGGAGGAGGATTGTATTTTTAAAAGATTTGACAGATGTTTTGGTAATAATGAATTGCAACAGACCTTTCCTGGATTGGAGGTAACTCACCTGTCCAAAATTGGGTCTGATCATTGCCCGATGCTGTTGAAATGTGATATAGAAACTCCTCCAATCAAGAAGTCATTCAGATTTTTAAACTTCTGGACAAAGCATGAAACCTTCAAAGAGGTAGTGAAGGAGAATTGGAATGCTGATTTTAGTGCTAACCCTTTCTGCATTTTTAACTACAAGTTAAAGAATCTTAAGCAAGCACTATCTACCTGGAGCAGAGCTACATATGGGGATATATTCCAAAAGATTGCAAGCCTTGAGGAGTTGGTATTGATTCATGAAAGACAATTTGAAGTCAATCCTACACAGATGAACAGACAAAGATTACGACAGGTCCAAGCTGAAATGATTAAATATCTTGTATTAGAAGAAGAATTCTGGAGGCAAAAGGCTGGCATGTTACAGTTCAAAGATGGCGATGGAAACACTAAATTCTTCCATGCTCAGGTTAATGGGAGAAGGAAGAGACTGAAATTATCAAGGATCTAGAATAGCCTTGGTAACTGGATTGAAGAAGATCACTTAATAGCAGAAGAAGCAGTAAAGTTCTACAAGGATCAATTTACTGAGAGTACAGTGCCTAATGATTTTGATATTCTAAATCATGTACCTTCAATGGTAGATAGCGATCAACATGAGAGATTGATGGCTTTGCCTTCCAATGAAGAAGTGAAGAGAGCAGTTATGGGGTTGAATGGGGACTCAGCAGGCGGACCAAATGGTTTCACTGGAGCTTTTTACCAAACATGCTGGGAAATCATTGAAGAAGATGTAGTCGACATGGTCAGGGCTTTCTTTTGCGGTCAGCAATTGCCAAAGAGTGTGACACACACAAACCTGGTTTTATTACCAAAGAAAAAAGAAGTGATGACCTTTGTAGACATGAGACCAATCAGTCTCAGCAACTTTGTTAACAAGAGTTTTTCGAGGGTTATTCATGAAAGATTGGTTGAATTTTTACCAAACTTAATCTCACAGGAACAGGCAGGTTTTGTGAAGGGAAGAAGTATAGTTGAGAATGTACTGTTAACTCAAGAAATCATTACGGATATCAGGTTGAAAACAAAAGCAGGCCCAAATGTTGTGATTAAGCTCGACATGACAAAAGCTTACGATAGGCTATCATGGCTTTTCCTGACCAAAATGCTAGGGAAGATAGGATTTCGTGAAGCGTTTATTGGATTGATTTTTGATTTGATTGGGAATAATTGGTACTCTATTCTTATAAATGGGCAGCCAAATGGTTTATTCAAATCTTCGAGGGGAGTTAAGCAGGGTGACCCTTTGTCACCAACCCTATTCATTCTAGCAGCAGAAGCAATGTCTCGGGGATTGAGTTCACTACACACTAACCTGTATTTCTGTGGATTTGGAATGCCAAAATGGAGCCCAAAAATAAATCATCTCTCATACGCTGATGATACAATCATTTTCTCCTCATCTGATGAAACTTCACTGAGACTTGTCAAGGAGGTTTTGCAAGCTTATGAATCATCGTTTAGTCAACTGGTGAACAAAGCCAAATCTGCCATATACCTGCATCAATTAACGGATAATGAGGTGATTAACAAGGTTGAAAAGATTACAGGTATATGAAGACAATGTTTCCCTATGGCCTATCTTGGCTGCCCTATTTTTTATGCAAGAAGAAGGAGTGACTATTACAAGGGATTAATCACTAAGGTCATGGACAAACTGCAGTCGTGGAAAGGCAAACTCCTATCTGTAGGAGGCAGAGCTATATTGATTGCAAATGTCATGCAGAGTATCCCAATTCATATGTTGTCAACAGTTAATCCACCTATTTATGTGATCAATAAATTACATAGCCTTTTTACCAAATTCTTCTGGAGCAACAATGTGGGAGGCAACTCTAGACATTGGTCATCGTGGACTAACCTTTGTATGCCTTATGAGGAGGGAGGCATAGGCTTCAGGTCCCTACATGATGTATCCAAGGCACTATTCTGTAAATTATGGTGGAATTTCAGGACAAAGCCCAGTTTATGGAGTGCATTTATTAGTCAAAAGTACTGCAAGAAACTAAATCCAGTAATTGTACCTTGGAAGCATGGATCCAACGTGTGGAGGAAAATGCTAGAATGTAGGTACTTGATTGAGCATCAAATCTACTGGAAACCGAGAATGGGATCAGCTCAATTCTGGTTCGACAATTGGACTGAGCTGGGAGCCTTATATTTCCAAGTGCCTGCAGACTTTGGTATCGATGAGGATATTCACAATGTCAATGATCTGGTTGAAAATGGTATGTGGAACTTGGAAAAATTATTTCAGACTCTACATGAAGATTTGGCAAACCACATTGTGCAGAATATTAGACCACCAAACGAATGTGCAGAGTTAGATACACCATTCTGGATGCTTGAAACAAGAGGTCATTTTTCAGTGAAGTTTGCATGGGATTACTTGCGAAGAAGAGACAACCCAAGATTAGCTTACAGGATGATATGGGTCAAAGGCTTACCTTTCAAGATTTCCTTCTTCCTGTGGAAGGTGTGGAAAGCCAAACTGCCACTTGATGATTTCTTACGTAAAATAGGATACTCCATGCCATCTAAATGTTGGTGTTGTGCTGATCCTAAGGAGGAGTCATTAGTACATTTGTTCTTCACACCAATGCAACTAGGAGTGTTTGGAATTACTTCCTGAGGAGAGCAGGAATTGCATTAGAAGGGTTATCATTACAACAAGCAATTACAAAGTGTTGGACAACACCAGTTATTCCCAGATTGAAGCCAGTCTTACAAGCTTTAACTGCATGCATTGTATGGGAACTTTGGAAGAGAAGAAACAGTTTGAAATATGGAGAAGCAGTGTCAGTGAGCAGAGTTATTTACCAGGTGTCATCTACTCTGCAAGCTCTAGTCTAACTGAAAAAGCCTGGAATGCATGTGCCTCACAAGTGGCTGGACTTACTGACAATGATGTAGCAATACACACCTCGATTGAAATATGAAAAGGTGTTATGGGAATTTCCTCCAAGAGGGTGGATCAGTGTAAATACGGATGGAGCATGTAGAGGGAACCCAGGGAGGAGTTCAATTGGTTTCTGCATAAGGGATGAGGTAGGTGATTTGATATACGCAGAAGGAAGGGAGATTTCTGAAGGAACCAATAATGAATCAGAAGCAGTAGCTATTGTGGAGGCATTGAAGATGTGCAAAAATCTTAATTATTTTCAGATATGGCTGCAGACAGATTCCTTACTACTAAAGAACATTTTAGAGGAATCATGGAAGCCTCCTTGGTGTATTACTGATCATATAGAGGAGATTTTAAGATTGAAAGAACAAAGTATCTTCAAGGTCACACACATATTCGGAGAAGGGAATACACTAACAGATCACCTTGCTAATTATGCTCTAGATGAAGGAAATTTTGAATGCCATGGTTTCTGGGATATGGACTCAAAAGGAAGGAGGATTATTAATGAAGATAAGATGCAATGTCCCTACATAAGAGTGAAGGTTGAAAGGAATTAGGAGGAAAAGAGGATACAATTCTCTACCATATTCGAATCATTCTTGAGGAGAGTTTGGTAAGAAATTTTAAAGCTAACATTGTTTACTTTCTTACAGGTACACATTATGTGTTAAAGCCCTATTTTATTGCGGACTCAAAGTTGGTAGTGTTGGTGCTGTACACTCATTTTTCGGACAGAAAGTTGAAGGTATACACGAGCGTCCTCATTTGCAGAATAAAATATAAGCAATAGGAAAGAATCGAGGAATCAGACTCGATAGGTCAAGCATGTTGTTGTTTATTCGACACATGTTTTTTGGAACAGTACTGTTGGGCGCGCTTGTCTCTAAAGACGTGCTGGAGCGCAGAGGCATTGAGGCTTCAGTCAACAAATGGAAAAATGCAGCTGCTCAATGTAAGTTTTCACTTTTGTTGCCATCTGACGCAAATGGGGAGCTGTTCTGCGATAGAATAGGAAGGCATGCACATGGGGAATCCTAAAAGTGATTCACCGATCACAAAGCTCAAGCGTGAACAGCTTTCACTTTAGAAGATCACAACTCACGCGTGAACAGCTTTCACATTGCTTTATATACACAGCTCGAGATGTTTGTCTCCATGGGAGTGCAAGGGGAGATTCCAAGAGGTATGGGAATTAAAATATTGCACAAAGTGCACGCCTGCAACAAATGCAGCAGCTCTTTTTTCAAAGTAAAGCACATGCTTATGGTGGAAAACAATGGATAATTTGCACATTTATTTGTTCAAAAAACCATGGTGCAAAATCGTTCAAATTGGCTGCACATGGTGCAAAATGGTTGCACATGGGAGGAACCAGCATTGATAATTGTTTAATCACTTAGGGAAGACAATGAGGACCTCAATTGGCATGCCTGCGTCAAAAGATTAATGCTGCACATACACACATGGTAACGTGCAAAGCAGCAAATGCACTCCTGGAGGGACTAAGCTTTGGGCAGACTGTGTCTTTTGAAAATTTAAACGTTACAAGATGCTAAGTTATTGAAAAATGCTCGACATAACAAATGCACACCTATGCAATGGTGTTACATTTGACAAAAGGGCCAATTATTATACAATTTTAGTAGTGTTGTTGTGATATCAACTTTGAGTACACTACTCAACTTTGATAATAGGGTACATGTAATCTCCAAGGTTTATTCATTACATTTCGTAGAACATTAAGGCACTTTTTTTTTTTTGCATATTTTATATTAATAAAAACTAGCCCTAGGCACTTGCCTAGCGGATTGCCAAAAAAAATGAATAAATTTGACTTCGGTCAATATTTTGGTTAAACGGACCCGGACCCATGATTTGACGGTCTCGAAGGATCCGTAGGAAAATATGGGACTTGGGCGTATGCTCGGAATCGGATTCCGAGGTCCCAAGCCCTAGAAATGAATTTTTGAGCGAAATTGTTTTCTTGAAATAATTAAGAAAATTGGAAATGAAATTTGATTAGAAGACTATGGTATCGGTCCCGTATTTTGGTTCCGGCGCCCGATACAAGTCTTATATATGTTTTGAATCACTCTTGTGAAGTTTGGTTAAAAACGGACGTCGTTTGACGTGATCCGGACCCTAATTGGGAAATTGATGTTTAAAAGGAAATATCAGAAAAATTCATTGATCTTGAGGTTTAATTCGATGTTCATGATGTTATTTTGGCGATTTGATTACACGAATATGTTTGTAGAATGTTTGTGAGGTAGTGTATATACTTGGGTTACAGTTTCGAGGGCTCGGGTGAGTTTCAAGTAGGTTTCGGGATGCCTTAGGCTTAAAAAGATCAGATGTTGCAGGTTCCGGAAATATTGCAGGTCTCTGGACCCTCTTGCGCAGTCCGCAAGAAATTGTGTGAGGCCGCGGAGGGGCCAGCGCGGTCGCGGTCGCCTTTGAGCGGTCCATGTTGTGCGGCCGCGGTCGGCTTTGTGCGGTCCGCACGGGGCTATGATCTGCAGGTCTTCAGGGAGGACTGTGCAGCCGCGGTCCTTTTTGTGCGGTCCGCACAGGGAGTTTTAGAGGGGTATAAATTCCCGTAAATTTCAGTTATTTTTACACTTTTCAAAACCCCAAAACGTAAGATGCGATTTTCTAAACAACGTTTCTTCTCCAAAACGATTGGTAAGTGATTTCTAACTCATTTTCTTCATTTCTGAACATCTTTTAACATGATTTCAACTTCAAATCAAAGATTTTCATGGGGAAATTGGGTGTTTTGGGTAGAACCTATGTTTTCTAAATTTGGGGATTTGGACCTCAATTTGGGGCCCGATTTCAAAACAAATTATACATTTGGATTCGTGGGGGAATGGGTAAACGGGTTTTGGTCCAAACCTCGGGTTTCGACCATGTGGGCCCGGAGATGATTTTGAATTTTTGAGTAAAACTTTGGGAAAACTCATTTTCATGCATAGGCGTTGATTCATTTAGCACTTATTGATGTAATTAAGTAACTTATGACTAGATTCGAGCGGATTGGTGGTGGAATCAAGAGGTAAAGCTATAATTGAGACTTGAGTGGTGTTCGAGGCATCGAGGTAAGTGTTTGGTATAACCTTAGCTTGATGTATTAGGAGTGGAATCATATTTGCTACTTACTTCTTGTTGAGTACGACGTATAAGCATGGTGACGAGTATCTATACGTTGGTGTAGAGCATGACCGTGAGTTTTAAATTGAAAGTGGTTGTGTCCTTAAATGACAATTCGGATGCTTTAATTAATGATCTTCTATATTGCGCAAAGAATTGTTCTATCCTCGCAGATCTTATTTATGTTTGAGCATTGTCATTATTTGGGCTGAGTACAAGCTAAGTTAAGATTGGTTATAGCTGATTCTCCCTTGCCGGGATGATTGTTTCGATATCTTTGTTCCTTTGCGGGGAAACTATTATATTGCTTTTGTTCCCTCGCCATGAGGTTATTATATCGCTTATGTTCCCTTGCCGCGATTTCTTGTAATTGTGTGATGAAATGGGAGCGGGTGGTACGCCTACCACAAGATATTATGAAATGGGAGCGGGTGGTACTCCTACCACAAGATATTATGAAATGGGAGCGGGTGGTATGCCTACCACAAGATATTGTGAATGGGAGCAGGTGGTACGTCTACCACAAGATATTATGAAATGGGAGCGGGTGGTACGCCTACCACAAGATATTATGAAATGGGAGCGGGTGGTACGCCTACCACAAGATATTATGAAATGGGAGCGGGTGGTACGCCTACCACAAGATAATATGAAATGGGAGGGAGTGGTACGCCTACCACAAGATATTATGAAATGGGAGCGGGTGGTACGCCTACCACAAGATATTATGAAATGGGAGCGGGTGGTACGCCTACCACAAGATATTATGAAATGGGAGCGGGTGGTACGCCTACCACAAGATAATATGAAATGGGAGGGAGTGGTACGCCTACCACAAGATATTATGAAATGGGAGCGGGTGGTACGCCTACCACAAGATATTATAAAATGGGAGCGGGTGGTACGCCTACCACAAGATATTATGAAATGGGAGCGGGTGGTACACCTGCCACAAGATATAATAAAATGGGAGCGGGAGGTACGCCTACCACGAGAATCGAGAAATGGGATCGGGTTGCATGCCTGCAACATGATGAAAGTAAAAGTGAAAGTTGCATTTATTTTCTTCATTTGTGATAGAAGTTATATTGCTAGCTTCCTTGTTATTCCCTGTTATTTTCTTTTAACTGCTATCCCTGAAGCATGTTTCCCTTCCCTAGTTTTAACTGCTTATTACTTGTTTACTTTTCTGCCATATATTGTATAACTGCATAGGTTTATCTGGAGTCTAGTCCTAGCCTCGTCACTACCTCGCCGGGGTTAGGCTAGACACTTACCAGTACATGGGGTCGGTTGTGCTGATGCTACACTCTGTGCTCTTTTGCACAGATCCAGGTCTTGGACAGCAGCAGTAGCGCGGGAGCCAGCCTTCAGTCTAGTGAGACACCGAGGTAGCCTTGCAGGCATCCGCAGGCCCGACGTCTCCTCCATCTTTTATTTCGGTCTGTTATCTCATGTATTCGAGACAAATAGTTTATATTTTCTTTCAAACGGTTGTATTTAGTACTCTTAGAAGTCCGTGAGTAATGTGACACCAATTATTAGGTAGAGGCATATGTTGACTTTCGCATTATTGTTTCGTCTTCTTTAATTTAAGTCTTCCGCATAATTATTTGATTCCGTTGCTTTCATGTTATCACTGATAATTGTTAAAAGAAGTAATTGTTAATGAAGTAAGCAGTTAAGGATTGGCTTGCCTAGCTCATATTAGTAGACGCCATCACGACTCCCGAGGGTGGGAAATCCGGGTCGTGACACTATGCCAGCAGGACAATGAATGAGGCTCAACTAAATTATGCCACGACTGAAAAAGAACTACTAGCAGTGGTATTTGCATTTGATAAGTTTCGTTCCTATCTGATAGGAACCAATGTCACTATTTTACTGATCACGCGGCTCTAAAATACCTCTTAGCATAAAAAGATGCGCGACCTAGATTGTTAAGATGAATTTTACTTCTCCAAGAATTTGAGCTCGAAATAAAAGATAAAAAGGGAACAGAGAATCAGGTAGCTAACCATTTGTCTAGATTAGAGAACCCCCCACTTGAGTTATGTGATATAAAAGAAGAGTTTCCCGATGAACATATTTTTTCTATCAACTCAGTTGTGACTCAACCACCCTGGTTTGCAGATATTGCAAATTACTTGGTTGAAAAATGGACACTCCAAAATCTTATTTACTAACAGAGGAAAAAGTTGATATCTGATGCTAAATATTATTTGTGGAATGACCCTTATTTGTTTAAAATTTGTGCAGATAATATGATCAGAAGGTGTGTACCAGAAGAAGAAATGATCAAAATTTTGATCATTGCCATGATGGAGTAGTTGGAGGACATTATGCAGCAAATCGAACTGCCTTTAAAGTTCTAGAAGTTGGATTTTTCTGGCCAACACTTTTTAGGGACGCTCGTACCTACGTTGCACAGTGTGACAGGTGTCAAAGAACAGGTAATATCACTAAGAGAGGTGATATGCCATTGCAATCAATACAGGTATGTGAAATATTTGATGTTTAGGGAATAGATTTCATGGGTCCTTTTCCTTCATCTCATTCTTTTGAATATATCCTTGTGGCTGTGGATTATGTTTCAAGATGGGTTGAAGCCATCCCAACAAGGAAAAATGATGCTCAAACTGTGTGCAATTTTCTCAAGAAAATTTTTTTTACCAGGTTTGGTACACCACGAGTCATCATTAGTGACCAAAGGTCTTATTTTATGAATAGACAATTTTCAGCATTATTGTCAAAATACGGTGTGACTCACAAAACAGGAACACTATACCATGCTCAAACACATGGGCAAGTTGAGGTTTCTAACCGTGAATTAAAAAGAATACTTGAAAAACGGTTGGAATCTCTAGAAAAGACTGGGCTTCAAAATTAGATGACACACTGTGGGCATATCGAACGGCAATTAAAATGCCAATTGGTACGTCTCCATATCGATTAGTCTTTGGAAAAGCTTGTCATCTTCCATTTGAATTAGAACACAAAGCTTTTTGGGCGTTGAAAGTATTGAACTTTGATTTAACCTCTGCTGGTAAAAATAGATTTTCTCAGGTGAATGAATTGGAAGAACTCAGATTAGAAGCCTATGAAAATGCCAAAATTTTTAAAGAAAAAACAAAAAAATGGCACGACAATTTAATCCGATAGAAAACTTTTAAAATTGGAGATCATGTACTTCTATACAATAGTAGACTCAGGCTATTTCCAGGAAAAAAAAATTCAGCTGGACGAGTCCTTACAATGTTACAGATGTTACTCCATACGGAGCAATTGAAAACAAACCAATGGAGGAGACAAATTTAAGGTAAATGGTCACAGGTTAAAATTATATTTTGGAGGGTGTTTTGAGCAACAACCATCTGTCACTTTGATAGATTGATGAAGTCTACAATTAATAAGTCGAGCTGGCGACGTTAAACTCAGAACTATAGTTCCTTACCCGTACCTATTGAGGGTGAAGCAATGGAGCCTCATAAGTCCAATATAGATTTAAATAGTTAAATGTTTAATCAATTGATCTGGTTAATATCCAGGTTATTGTACAATCAGGACATCTCATGAAGGCCTCTACAAAAACAGAGTCACTTATACAGGAGTAACTTCATGGTGATCGGTATGCCTAAGTAACTGGTTGGTTAACCATTTAATAATGTAATTCATATGTTGGCACATGTAATTTTCTAGTTTATATACAAACTATACTTGTTATTTATACACAAAAGGTGTGTGGTTGCAGTTTCTTTCAAGCTTTCTTCTGCAGTTGTATATTTGAAAGTTTACCTATCTATCTATTTATCTATCTCTCTCTCTCTCTCTCTCTCTCTATATATATATATATATATTAGATTTTTTTCTTATAATTATGCCTCTTGTAAAGTGTTAATTTATCAAGATAAAACTCTTATCATTCTATATCAAATATATATTTTTTATATTTACCACATAACTTCCTTGTTTTTAAGTTTATTTTTATGAAGGCAAGAACAAATATCTTCAATACTTGGCAAGACATTCTGAGATTGAGAAGCTTTACGATCAAAAAGCAAGTAGAACTTATAATCTATATGCTAGAACTTGCCCCAAATGTCTTTCGAGGCGAAATCCTATACAACATTGATTTTTGAAATATGAATTTAGGCTTTCTTTGTTTACCTCAGTCTTTTCTAGATATTGCACAAAACTTTACTACAAAAAAAAAAATTAAATCCCTAACACCTATTTTGAAGCTTGAAGACCTATTTTTTTTATTTTAATACCTAAATATGCCCAAATTTAAATATCACATTCATGTTTATGATTTGAAAAGTCCTTTTTCAGAACATAAGTTTGGAGCTCATTTTGAAAAAGAATCAGAATTAAAGAAAAAAAAGCAAAAAAAAGGAGAGATTGATCTTATGTTCAAGCATTATAAGTACAAAAAAAAATCAATAACAAATATTTG
Organism: Nicotiana sylvestris; assembly: GCF_000393655.2. Taxonomy (NCBI): domain Eukaryota; kingdom Viridiplantae; phylum Streptophyta; class Magnoliopsida; order Solanales; family Solanaceae; genus Nicotiana; species Nicotiana sylvestris. Next base: position 174,025,443 of record NC_091065.1, read on the forward strand.
GAAAGTCTGACCTTAGAAATATTCTACTCCAAAACTGAAAAAGGCAAGTCACTACAAATATAACCTTTAACCTACCAGCCTGAAGCCAACATTACAAACCAGAAAAAGTCCTAAAAGATTTTAGAAATCAGTGTTTAGTCTACATTAGTGGAGATAGACATAAAGGGCAAGCCTATGGACAAAAGATGAAGAATACTAAATGCAAATGATCATAAAGTTATCAATTTCAGAGAAGTCTCAAAAAGAAAGAAGGTACAATTTTTGTTGAATAAAAATAAAAGTAAAAACAAGGTAAAGATTTGATGAATATAGAAAATTTATAAAGTTTGAAAGCATGATAGATTTTATTTGATTAAATTTTTATTTTACAAGAGTAGCCATAAGTTTAAACAAAATATTAGTAATATATATATTTTTTTCAAAATTCTTTTCCTCGAGGACGAGCAAAAATTCAAGTGTGGGGTATTTGGTGGATATAAATTATTCTTATATTTAATAAAAAATATAATATTTTAGATATATAACATGACCAATTTATATCATATTCTCGCACTTTTCTAACATTTCTTACAGGAAAAAGAATACATAGAAAAAGAGAAAAAGAAAGAACCTACAGTTCAAGGAAGAAGGACACATCCGTGACAACTTCATCTAAGACTACACAAAGTCAAGAGATATAAAAGTTATGGCAAATTCTCACCAAAATTTCATGACAAATTGCCATGTCAATTTCTCATCAAGGCCATATGATATATTGATATTATCTTGCAAATTCTCACCAAGGCCTGTAAAAATTTTCCTATAAATAGGCATATGTTTGTAGAAGAACAACATCCCTCTTTGTATACAATTTCCTATCTAGTTTTTTCCAAGTTTATAAAGAGAAAGAGAAGAGTAATCTTGGTCTCTTTCTCTAGTCTCTCTTTGTAGTAAAAATATTCTTCGTCTTTTGAAAGTATTTTTTAGCTTTTCTTACTTCATAATGGAGTAATTCTTTTTTGTTGGGATAGTTGATGAAGCTTGATATAATTATAATACTATCTCAGTTTACATTCTTGGCCTGAAACTCTATTTACATTTCATGTTGTGATGGAATGATGATTTTTTAATCATTATTATCACATCAACATATTTTATATCTAAGTTATTCTTATATTAATTTTGTAATTTTCATGGAGCAAAATTAATATATAATAACTGATGAATAGAATATTAGAGTGAAAGTCCTCAGTTTTAATTCTCACGGAGGAATTGTTGAAGGCAAGATTATTGATTTTCTAGTAAAACTATTCTCACGAAGTTTTTACTACACTTGAGCACATAATATTAGAGTCAAATTAATTTTTAGTAAGATTATTGTTTCAAGTCTGTAATCTTGCTTTCCTTAGTTTTAATTCTCACGGAGAAATTGTTGAAGGCAAGATTATTGATTTTCTAGTAAAAATATTTTCACGAAGTTTTTACTACGCTTGAGCACAATTCAGGCAAGAAATATCAATTTAATCGTCACTAGGTTTAAATCAATTAATTGACATAACCTCACGGAGTGTTATTTATTTATTTATTTCTTAGCGTAAAAATATAATTGTATTAGCAATAAGCAATTATTCTTTAGAAAAATACGTATGAAACTGAGATTTTATTGTAATGATATATCAAGTGAATTCAACGATTCCAAACTCTTTTTAAATATAAAATTTTTGGAAGAAATTTGTCTTAATTTATAATTTTAAACACACCTTTCATCAATTTGATTCTCTGAAATAGTAGTCAAAATATTACAAGTTTGTAGCTTAGATTGTCCAATCTCTGTGGGACGATATCATAAACTATACTAGAATTTGACAGAGTACGAGCAGAAAATCTTATACACACAAGCTTCATCAAATTTTTGGCGCCGTTGCCGGGGATTGGCACACATCTACTTCAGATTAAATATTTTATTACTAATTTGAGAATTTATGATTATTGTTAATTTTCCCTTCAAAATGTTATCTTCTACATATTACTATCATAATTGTACTATTATTAGGAGCAATTCTATATAATATTGTAAAAAATCATCTAAAAAAAAAGAAATCCCTCATAGTTAGTACTTCAACCTACTCTATTTTATATTTTATTATTATATTATTATTGTTAATACTAACATCTATATAATAGTATACTATATTAGTTTTGTGATTCACAATCTCATTTTTTTATTTGTCATTTTTAAGTATATTTTATTATTTTTACTATTATTATAATTGTAAGTACTTGTTTTTACTATTCTAGTTCTAAAAGTATCCTTTGTACTATTCTATATTACTATTATAACTATTACTTTTACTATAATTTTATAAAATAATATTTTATTCAACTTTTTTTAATTGATAGTACTTTAATCATAACCTCCATGTTACCCTTATATGTTGTGTGTTATGGTTGATTTTACAAGCATGACAGCACTCCTTATTGATGTGCATGCCCAGAATTAACTTATGCCTAAGTATATAGGCTCCTTGCAATGGATTCCCAAACCCCTGCCCCCTTTGATGTAAAATTATCAACTTGTTTAAAGTGTTAATGGTTGTTTCCTAGCACCTCTTTCCCTCTTCTTTACTTCCTTAGTTCTTAAAGCTCTATTTCTGCACTTGCATTCTCCTCTTAGACTTAAGTTCTGCCCCCTCATGTGGGCCTTGCCTTGGGACCCATGAGCTCCCTCTGAACTTGGACACATGAGAGCTGGCGTTTCCATACTGCACTTGTCCCTATTCTCGTTATGAAACTTGTGTATGAGCACTGCCCAGGGTCCCATTGAGGCTCTTAAGGAACTCTGACACACTCAAGTCCGAGAAAGGCTTTGGATCAGGGTCTTTGAGTTGGTTTATCTCATAACTCAGATAGGAAGTCAAGAATCAGGCTTCCTATGGTTGTAATTCTTTTCTTTGTATTTTCCTGATGTATTTAGTATTTATTATTCCTGATTTGTAATAAGTTGTAATAAACATTTGGGGCTGGCTAGTGAAAAGGGTTGGGTATTTTATGCATGTCGAGGGTAGAAACCATGCCTATAGGACTATTTTAAATTTCTGCATATTCAAACTGCATTTAGAAACCATGTATATAGGACTTCTTGTTCAACTTCACATCTAGATAACCTGCCTATAGGGATCATCTAAAATCCTGCGCATTTGTCATCGTTTAGATACCATGTTTTAGGGCCCAAGTGGTTATAATCCAGTAACGCGTTAAAATCAGTAACATATAGAAATCATGCCTATAGGGGTTCATAAGTAAAATCCTATTCGTTTCTACTCACATGCAATGTTAGGTATCATGTGTATAAGGATCTAAAATCAGTAACACATAGAAATCATGCCTATAGGGATTCTTAAATAATTTTGATTCGCTTCATTCACATTCGATGTTAGATATCATGTTCATAGGTATTAAAATCCGTAATAGTAGATACTATCACCTGCAGAATCTGTAATCAGTCTAATTTAATTTTATACATTCTACATCTCTTTTAATAATCTAATTCCCTTACTTAACAAGGTTTAGCAAGCATACCTATAGGATCTCAAACACTTCATTTTGAGTTATTACTGTCTCATCACCTTCTGAACTCAGTAGATATCATGTCTATAGGACCCCGTCTAAACACTTAGGCAAGCCTTGGAGTAATAACTGTAAATTGTTTCTGCTTCTGTTAATCGCTACAACCAGCAGACAGGCCTGATTCGGACTTCTTATCTGAGTTATGTAATAAACTAATCTGCCTCAATAATTAACGTCCCTCATCTTTATGTGTTTTAATCAGACCTAAAAAAGTATGTGCAAGTCATGCTAGTTATGTGCTTTTGTTTGAGGAGGTATACTTGAGCCTTATGTGTTATATGCTTCCCCTTTAATGTGCAGTCTTCTATATGTTTTGTATGTCGCCTTAGATTTTTACCTTTGAAACCTCAAGTCAGCCTAATATCCCTCCCTTTTAGGATTAGTAGTCTTAAGTGCCTCCGGGACTGATAAGAATGGGACGGGTAATAGCATTCAATAAGTAATCGAGACCAATCCACACTTTAATACCTTAACGGGGTGAGAAGGGTAGATATGGATATGATGACCACGAAATAATGTCACGTGTAGCCCCTCATTGAGGAGTGATTACCGGATATTATGTGGGGTGATCCATATTAAATATAAACCTAGGAACCTTTTCCTTTATTTGCAAACTCTTTCTTTTTTAAAATGCTTCTTTCAAATGTTCTTTCTTTTATGTGTTTAAATCTCCTAATATTTGAGCCCATACCTGTCTCTTCACTAAATTCACAATAATTGTCTGGTCGGGAACCACGTTAGTGGATCTTGAGGGGCGCCTAACACCTTCCCCTTGGGATATTTTCAAGCCTTTACCCAATCTCTGGTTATTCAAACAAAATCATAGTTGAATCTCTATTGGTTTCTTAATGTACCTTAATCATTAGGTGGTGACTCTTCAAATGCAAACCCAGTTCCCAAAAGGAACGATTGTCCCTCCAAATGTCATAAACCCGATTTTGCGAGAAAAAGGGGGCACGACAGTTGTTCAGTTCTTTGATCAGGCTAATTGCGGTGTGAGTAGAGTGGATGACTCTCGAGAAGGGTTCTAATGTGTTCAAGATTTTACATGTAACAATTAGGTATTTTCAAGTTGTATATGTGGCTAGAACTGAGTTTTCATCGGAAGATGTCAAGACTTGTGGTATTTTCTATATTAATTATGGGATTCTATGTACCAGTATCAGGAAGGTAAAGGTAATGGATTTAGGTTTGCAGGAAGTCTCTTCAGAGTAAAGTATTTTGAATGTGGTGCTTTTGGGAATATTTAAGAGAGTATTCAGCAGCTTATCAGTCTTAGACGGTGTGGTTTTGTGCTTGGGTCTCATGTGGTGAGTCTGGGTTGAGGAATTGTAGTGTTGCAGCAAGAAGAAGTGTCAAGCTGATGGCAGATCAGAAGGAAACTTGGATAGATGAGATAGCTTGGTAGTAGGCTAGATCGGTATGGTAAGGATATGATTAGTTCTTTGGATACTTATGAGGTAATGGGTTTATACATGTGTTTTGCGACAATGCTCTTGGGTTTTAGTGGCCTACGTAGCTTGGTTGAGTTAGAAGGATTCAGTGTTGACGGTTTAGTTTAGTGCAAATGAAATTCGGAGAGTTCTTGATGGCTTTCTGCCACGGTTTGGAGGTGTACATTTTCTACTGGCATGAGGAGCATGGGAGGTGTAGTGATTTTCTTCTAGATGGGTTCAATGGAAAGTTCTTGGCTAACTGAGTACGTAGCTTCTTGTGGCCCACAAAGGATATGAAGTTCTCATGGTTATCCTAGAATGGTACGGTTTATGCGGTATGTTGTGTAGGATTGAGATTTGTATGTGTAAGGACACAGTTCAGATTTGAAAGGAAGGTCACAAATTCTTATATATCATGGGCAGCTTCAGGTGACTAGATAAATGAGATCACTGATTGGTGTGGCTTGATGAGGGTATAACATTTCAGAAAGGGCGATGTGTTTGAGTTACGAATGCTTTATTTGTATTGCGGCATTATCTTGTCTGATCGACGGATGATATTCGAGTTTGCTTGGTGGCTCAGAAGAATTTTAGGTGTACCTCTCATGAGATGATTGAGTACTAGAGGTGTGTTATATATGCGAGCAGCGGAATTGGGATCAGATATGGTAATTTGTGTGCTTTATGGACTTGGATACTAGAAGTTCTCATATACAGGTTAGCTTGTGGTTATGGACGGCAAAGATATGGGTAAGCTAGTTAGATGATAGTATGTGCTATGATTCAGTCATTGTGAACCTTCGAAGGGTTATTTATCTGTTGTGGGTGACCAGAGTTGATGTGTGGTGCATAGGTGGGCCCAACAGAGGTATGTGTTATGCATCGAGTTGGAATTGTTGACTCCGAACTGTTATTGTTAAGAGATGTGTCATTCGATTGTTGTTGAGCTATTAGTAATTAGGGGGATCTATGAGTTACCTTTCCATGTTGCGAGCCGTTAGGATTTGTTAATTATAGGCACATGTGGTGGGGTGTTATTAGGACCTCTCAGTGGAATTCGGGCGGGAAGAGCACTGGGTATTGCTCGGTGGATGGCGTATCGGTTATGTCTTTTCTAGTTGTGTGGTGTTATGTAATTGCCTCGCGGTGGTTATGATGATTGCTTTGGTTTTAGACATCATATTGTGCACGGTTGTCGATTTTGAGCATAGTGACTTAAGGTGTTTTCACAGTGTTTGGATGAGGTCGCACATTAGAGCGAAGCTATGTGGAGGTATGATCCTGCGGGTTAGATTCGTGTGTTCTATTTCTATGATGTGAGACAAATTCTTAGCATTGTGTTGTGGTGGTACTAGTGAGCTTGCAGTTCAGCTCTTTCATTTGAGTCATTTTTCATGATTTGAGTAAGTTCGGATTGTGGCTTATTGGTGCATGGATTGCACAAGTTGCGGCTTTAGTCTGTATTGATGTGTCAATGTTACTAGAGTAGTTGTGTTGGATTAGATGACATCGTCGAGATCTTTAATGATAGCAAACGGATTTGATTTCAGCATGTTGGAAGGATAACATCGAGGTTCGGTGCAGACATTTGCTATGGTCTTTGCCAAAGGAGAAGTGGCTTCATGAATGGTTGATCTGAGAAAAACGATTATGGATTACTGCGTGTTTCATTTATCAATGGCAGTATATGAGAGGATTGGAATGAGACTTTAGTTGATAAGAGGTTCTCTATCGATATTCAGTTGTTGTGTGCAGTTGTTGTGATTAAAAGTTATCGCTACAAGTGTTTGAGTTATGTGGTATATCATGTAATTTCACTTGAGGTTGCAGGTATGGGCTATTACAACTTATTTGGGCCTATTCAGAGTATAGATGCGAGATTTTGATCTTGTAGATGATTTCAGAAGTGAAAATGTGGATTTAAGGTTATGCACTAGGTTGGATGGTGAAATTTCAGTTACATTGTGTTATCGGGCCTATATGAGATAGGGTGACGTGGGATCACCCTCGGGTATGTTCATGGTAAGGTTATTCAGCGATTGGTTGGCTTTTGGAACAACTCTGGGCACGTTCGAGGACGAACATATGTTTAAGTGGGGGAGGGTGTAACAACCCGACCATTCATTTTGAGCTTTTGCACTTCGCTCGCCAGTTCATGGGCATGACCTGACCCGTGTGATGTATTATGACTTATGTGACTCGTTGGTTTTGGTTTTTAGGGTAATCGAAATGAATTTGGAAGAACAGTTCTCAGTTTGAAGCTTGAAATTTGGAAGGTTTGACCAAGATTTGACTTGTTTGTATATGATCTTGGATCGGAATTTTTATGATTTGGTTAGCTCCGTTAGGTGATTTGGGACTTAGGAGTGTGATCGGAATGCATTTTGGAAGTCCGTGGAAGGTTTAGGCTTGAATTGGTGAAATTGAAATTTTGGCATTTTCCGGTTGATAGGTGAGATTTCGATGTAGGGGTCGGAATGGAATTTCAGATGTTGCATTAGCTCCGTTGTGTCATTTTGTGATGTGTGTGCAAAATTTCAGGTCATTCAGACGTGGTTTAGTTGGATTTTTTATCAAAAGCGTAATTTGGAAGAATTTGGAATTTCTTAGGCTTGAATCCGGTGCGAATTGGGTGTTTTGATTTTGTTTTGAGCATTCCGAAGGTTGGAACAAGTTTAAATGATGTTATGGGATATGTTTCCATGTTTGGTTGAGGTCACGGGGGCCTCAGGTGAGTTTTGGGTGGTCTATCAGACCATTTCATGTTGTGTGAAATTGCAGAAAACCAGTTGAAGTGTTGCAGAAATTTTGTTCTTCGCGTTCGCGGTCAGGGACCCGCGTTCGCGAAGGATGTTCATCTGAGGCACGAATTTTTGCCTTCGCGTTTCATGTGTCGCGTTTGCGATGTTTGATTCTCCGCGTTCGCGAGGCCTGTTCGCGTTCGCATAGAGTAAGTAGAAACAGATGGGGTCCTAGCCTTTTGTGCTTCACGTTCGCGTAAGGAGGTCGCGTTCACGATTGTTTGGAAAGCGGACGCTTCGCATTCGCGTGCTGGATGTTGCATTAGCGTAAGGTAATTTTTGGTCAATGGATTTTTGTGCTTCGCGAATGCGAGGCTTGGACCGCGTTCGCGAAGAAGGTAATTTTACCCGGGGCAGAATGTTTAAAAAGTGAGTTTTGCGATTTCAGTCTATTTCCTCCATTGTTGAGCAATTATTTTGATCTTTTGCGAAGGATTGAAGAGGGAATCGAAGGGGAACACTTGGAGGTAATATTTTTGAACTCTATACTCGATCCTATGTTGATTCTCACTTGGTTAATCATGAAATATGTGGAAATTAAAGCCTAAAATTGGGAATTAGGGCTTGAATTTGGAGAATGTAAATTGGGAATTTGAGAGGGCAATTGAGGTCCGATTTTGATGTTCTTGGTATGTATTGACTCGCGAGAGGATGAGGATTTTATTGATGTGATTTTCGTTGGATTCCGAGATGTGGGCCCGGGGGCCGGGTTTGAGCAATTTCGGGAATTTTGATGTAAATTGAATATTTTCGAGTGGGCTTCGTTCCCTTAGCATTCTAATAGTTATGTACTGATTGTGGCTAGACTTGGAGCATCCGGAGGGTGATTCGTGAGGGCAAAGACATCACGGGCTAGAGTTTGGACAGGATCGAGGTAAGTAATGATTGTAAATATTGTCCTGAGGGTTTGAAACCCCGAATTTCACATCATTGTCCTACTTTGAGGTGACACACACGCTAGATGACGAGCGTGGAGTCGTGCACCATTGGGGATTGAGACTTGGTCCGTTCTGTACGATTGTTAAGTCGCGTATTTGATTTGAAATCTTATGATATTCCACATTTTAGAGATTGATATTATATTTTGGGTTGTATGCCATGTTTGGGGCCTTGTGCCGACCTGTTTAGACCCCTAGGGGGCACTTTCACTATTTTTCCTCACTCTATTTGTTTTGAAAGCATATCCTCAGTCATGTTTTACCTATTTATTGTTTAAATCTAGTTTTATCACTTTACTTCTTAAATGTGAAAACTGTTTGGGAAGAGTTCCTTGTTTTACTAATGGTTCGAGTGATCGTGAGGTAGAAGACTGAGATAGACCGAGGGTTTGATTGTGAGGTTAATGACTGAGAGAGGCTGAGGTCCTGGTTGTGAGGATTATATATCTATGGATCGGGTTGCACGCCGTATATATATATATATATATATGTATGTGTGTGTGTGAATCGGGCTACATGCCGCAGCGATATGTATATGGATCGGGCTGCACGCCTCAGCGATATAGTGTTTGGGCTGTAGGAGCCCCTAAGGAGTCTGCACACCCCTAGTGAGCGCAATCGACTATATACATGGATCGGGCTGCACGCCGCAACGGTTACTATATGGTACTTATTGAGTGTGAGCGTTGATTGATGAGAATTGAGTCTCGAGTGACTGAGAGGCTTGCCCGAGGGGCTATAGACATACATGTACATGAGTGATGCTTTGCCTGAGGGGCATGTTTATGAACTTACTATTTTTCACTCCTCCTTAAAGTGAGTTTTTATCGAATGTGTTGATTTAATTACTGCTTTCATTCATTTTTAGATCGAGCCTCTATTGAAAATATTGAACAAATGCTTTAAAAAACTTTCATTCAAACTGAAGTTTTTAAATTATGAAATGGGTATAAATTTTTATTTTGCCCGAGGGGCCTATTATGGTTTTCATATCTTTTATTATAAATGGTATTGAACCCTACTGAAACTATTGGAAAGCATTTTCAAGTAATTTTTTTACCAAAAGCTGGATTTTACATGAGAAGATTGACTCGTATTCTGATTTGAAAGCTTGTTGTGCTTATTGAGTTTATCATAAATTTGGATTCATTGTTTTCTACTGCTCAGTCTTTATTTACTCTTATTACTTACTGGGTTGGAGTACTCACATTACTCCCTGCACCTCGTGTGCAGATTCTGGTATTTTGGAATCCGGCAGCGGGTGTTGATTGCTCAGACGCGGAGTCATTAGAGTTAGCAAGGTGGCTGCACGATGTTCGCAGCGTTGCTTCCTTCCTCTCATTTTTATTACTGTACTTAGTACATTTTTGACTATTTTTGTTGTACTCAGACCTTAGTAGATGCTCATGAGTAGTGACACCCCCATGTCGGACTTGTGTAATTATTCCGCACTTTTCTTTTAAATGTTCATTATGAGATTATTGGTTTATAAATGGTATAAAAACAACTTCTATTGGAAAATGGTTGATTTGGGAATTGTGATAGCTGGCCTTGTCTTCACGAGAGGCGCCATCACGACCGGGTCCGGTTTGAGGTCGTGACAAAAGTGATTCTAACTCACATCTATTATTATAGCATGAATCTATTGTGAGCACGTGATTTTTGCCTCACGAAAACTACTCCAAAATAAATCAAAAATAAAATAAATTTCTTTTACTGTGCAATTTTTTGAATTTGCGTGGTGTTTGTTAAATATTTGTCTTATATCCGTAAATGTTTACTTTGTCATAACAAAATGAAAATTAAAATAAAAATATATGTTTCATGCATACCTAGGATTTAATTATGCATTTAATAATAGATTCAAAATAAAATCACAAAATATGCATTTGTTCTATTTTAATATTTCACCGTGTGGTTAATGTTTGGTCTGTGTGTTAAATAATTGTTAAAAGGTAATTAATATCTTTGGAAGGGTAATTTTTGTTTTTATAATTTTAATTAAGATTTTAATGATTAATAATAAAATTAGAAAATAAAAAAAATATAAAAAAAAATATAAGTTGTAAAAAGAAAATCGGACCTGGACCTAAATCCAGGCCCAAACAAAATGAGCCCCATAAGCCCAGTCCAAACAAACCTGTCCGGTCCAGTTTACACGAGCCAAAACGACAGCGTTTGGTCACGCTTCATCAAGGACCGTTGGATTGAATCAATCCAACTGCGGAGATCTCACCCCCTTACCCGTAACCCGTAGCCCGACCCTTTGACCCGATCCAGCCTGACCCCGAATTTCAACCAAACGACAACGTTTGGTTAAGTGGATTGATCTCAACCGTGCATCTTAATTGATCCAACGGATGAGATCAATCCACTCCACCCCTATATAAGGCCCAAACCCCTACCCCGACCCCTAACTGAACACCCCCCTCCTCTCTACTGTTCATCATCCCTTCCGAAACCAAACCCCTAACCCTAGCCGCCCTTATTCCCCACCGCCTGAAACCCGGCGGCATCAACGCCGCCGGTCACCACCTTAACACCCCAGAACCCCCTGAACACCCTCTATCCGAATATGTTAGCCGCTTGGCTCGAATCTTCCTGAAGGTTCTCGAATCTTCATTTGAAGATTCGAGCCAAACTCAGATCTAAACCAAACAGCCCCTAGTTAACACCATAGCACCCCCTAGCATGCCTCGTTATGGATCTGGTGTTTGTTTGGCTCGAATCACCTTAGAGCTTCTCGAATCTTCATTTGAAGATTCGAGCCAAACAAGAACTCACCCAGACCTGTTCTAAACTAACACCAAATCACCCCTAGGCTTCCTTCACCCTTGTGTCATCTTTGGTTCCCCTCGAATCTAACCATAAATGGTTAAGCCCCAAATCGAACCTTTAGAAACCCTAGAAATACCAAACTTTTGGATTCTGCCCAAATTAAATAGAAGATTGAGGTTTAATCGACCTTAGTCGAAGTATTTTCAGTGGAAAATACTTCGACTAAGGTCTGTTTGATTTCAAAAAGTCCGAATCCAAGTGGATTTCTAGTCTGAATAAATTTGAAGGATTCAGAGATATTTTTCTATTTCTTTTGTGTGTTCTACGTGTATTTTTGTATGTTTCAATAACCTGTTAATTTTTTCATATTTTTGTTTGATTAATTCTGTCATTTTTGTCTCATACTCGTATGTTTGATCAAATAAATAAATTGTTTCTGTTGGTTGTGATTAATTACAATGTGTGTGATCGACTCGATTAAGTTCGTCGATTAGTTGTATTGTAAATCTTGTTTCTGAAAATGTTGACTGAAACAACCTGTTTTGAATGGATTATTTTGTTGTAATCAGTTGTTTCTTATTTGATAATCAGTTTAATTAATACTCGACAATTAAAACATCTTTGTTTATAGTTCAATAAAATCCGTCAAATGGATGCTGTATGAGTGTTGATTTCTGAGCATTGAGTTTCAGGGCATTGTCAGTATATTGACAATGCTCATGTGTGTTTGATTCTGGTTCAATGTTGAAGTTCAGTTTGAATTGTTATAATAATTTCAGTGTAATGTTGTTATGATGTTAGTTCTGAATTCAAGTTTACAAAGGTTGGGTAAATACAATTGTATTAGGAGGTTAATCATTAGGAATTGGTTGTTAGCTGCTAAACCAGTTTAATTCAGATAACTTGGACAGTAATTGCAGTAGGATTTTAGGGACATTTTCGGGAATGAAACAGATAGAACAATGAGGGTAATATGTTAATAGTAGTGTGCTGAAAGTGGAAGTTAATGGCTATTATTTAAAAGTGATAATAGGAAACAAAGGGTAATGGGGCTGCTTATCCTCATTCTAAGATCACTTAAAGTATTTAAAAGCAGATTTTAATGGGACTTGCTGATTTTTAAAGAGGAAAGGGGGTCTAGGCAGCACTTAAAAAGAAAGGGGCAGCCCTGTATAAATACAGGGAGCTGGACAGAGATTAAAAAAAAGGAGATAAAGGGAGAAAAATCTGATTTGAAGGACAGATTTTAGGACTGAATATCAGTTTTCAGAGAGAGTTTTTAAGAGAGGGAAAAGATAAATTTGAGTGTGGAAAATCATAAGTAGAAAAATCAGAAATGAAAATCTGAAGAGGAAGAAAAACCAGAAAAAGGAACAAAAGGAGAACACACATATACACACACAATCTGAAACATATGTAGAAGAAGAAAAGAAAAATCAGAAACATATTTCTGAATCTGTCCGGGTCTGTTTTTTAGTGGCATTTTTTGGTTCAAATCTGAAATTTCTCAAAAGAATACTGTTACTGTGCATCTGAGTTCCTCGGGTCTTATTATTGCTCAAATCTGTGGAAATACTGCTATTCTACTAATTTTTATTACTGCTGCAACTGCTGAAATTTACTCCTTCATTTCCAGGTACATATCTTTTAAAATTCTATGTTGGAAAGAGACTCTTCATGACAAATCAATGAAGCTTGAATTGCAATTCTATTTTTCATTTATCTAAGTTCATTATTGTAAATTTCAGTTTTGTTTCATGTTGGTTAATATAGTATTATGCTTGACATGATAATTATCAGTTGATCATTCTCTTTTGAAATTCATATAAGTGTTGTAATAGTATTATCTATTCCAGAATTTCATTAAAGTATAGTTATGATTGAATTGTTAAGATAGGAAACATGGCATGAAGTTGGCTATTAATTAAGTCATATGACATTGTTAGTCAGGTATAGAATATTCTGAAATATCAAGAAAAATGCATGGTTAGTGTATTTCGATTGTTTGGTTGTGGATTAAGGCTAGATGATGTTGGTTGCATTTTGTCCATATATGGCGTAATAGTGATTATGATTATAATCAATAGTCGAAAGTTGCATTAGTACCTTCTGCTATGTTTGCAAATGTCAAAACATGACGAATAATGTTGTATGCAATATCATCTTATTAAGTCAATTATGTAGATTTGTTCTCTTTTAATCACAAATGGCCTAGGAATTTTACAATGCGAATGTTAGTGTTTAGCAATGGTTCACATAAATCGAGAATCAAATCGGTTAGATTATATATATATCTTACGTTCAACCATAAGCAGAATTAACAAAATAATTAGGCCTATTAGATTAAAAGCAAGTATATGAGAATAAGTTGAGATGTACATGCACAAATTGCAAAACTTTATATCAATGGTAACTAGAAATAGAATTTGCACTAAATAAAAATAATGAAAATTCTTCAAAAAATATTTCTTCCCTTCATAAATTTTTTTTTTGTTTCATATGCAATTCATCCTTTGGTATATGTGTATATGTTGTATTTGTGAAGAATAGTATTAATCATATTTTTATTGTTTACTTTGAATTTGAATAGTCTCGATAAACATAAATTATACGCGGAAATTATAATCGACGGTCAACATTTAATAAATTGTGAATTCTTTTAAAAGAATTTAAAGGCATCCCTTGAGTGTGAATTTCTCAGGATTTTCATATAAAATGTGTAGTTATAATAAACAATTTTGTGGAAAATCCATAATATTATTACAAAGATTTTGCGCAATTAGGGATGCGTTCGCGTACCCTGATTATATTTTTAAAAGCAAATTCGGATTATGCGTACGCGCAATTTCGAGCGAATATTTAATAAAAAGGATTTCTCCAAAAATGTTAAAATAATTTCATATAACCCGGGATGTGCAGTTCACTGTTTAAATATAAGGGTGATGACGTTCATAATTTTATTTTAAATCACGAACATATGAATTTGTAATAAAGGACATAATATGGTCAATTATATTGTGTACACGTATGCGTGACATGATCCCCCGTAATTATGAAAGGTATATAATACGAATATACGTACGCGTAATTCGTTTATATAATTGTAAACAATAAGTAAAAGTGGTAGTAAATCATGCAATAAAAAACGTATTTAGTAAAATCAAGATAATTAAGTCAATAAAAACAGTTGAGCGACCGTGCTAGAACCACGGAATTCGGAAATGCCTAATACCTTCTTCCGGATTAACAGAATTCCTTACTCAGGATTTCTGGTTCGCAGAATAACAAACAGAGTCATATTCTCCTCGATTCAGGGATTAGAAATTGGTGACTTGGGACGCCTTTAAAATTCCCAGGTGGCGACTCTGAAACAAAAGATAAATAAATCCCGTTTTGACTGTCCTTTAATTGGAGAAAACTTCCTACGCGCCCCGCGGGGGCGGAAAAAGGAGGTGCGACAGCTATTATTAGTTTTATCTTAGAAACAAGTATAAAGGTGATCTTTTAGAGAAGATCTAAAATCACCTAAACGATGATTTGAACACCTAAAGGACCTTATAATGGAAATCTAAATATAAATTTTGACCCGTGGGACTATGGGTCTGATTCGACTTTTATTTTGTAATTTGACCATGTGGGCTCTAGTATTTTATTTTGAGTGACTTTTGAGATAGATGATGATAGGCTATAATTACGTATTTTAGTCGCTTATTACACTCTAATGTACTGCATTTTAGTTGAGTTTGAGCTTTAATCGCTAGTGTTTTGCACTAATGGTGTATTTTATGCTTTGTAGGAGTGATTCTGAGCTATGTAGATGCAAATGATTTAGAGCTTTGAAGTATGAGTAAAAGCCCAAGGAATTAAGCCGATATCGTGTTCGGGGATCAACAGATGATAGTTAGAATGAACGAAGAATTGAGTAGGCATATTGCGCACTGTCTAGTAAAATGGACATAACCTTTTTGCTCAAAACTCCATTTAGGTCCACAATATATGGTTGGAAATCTAACTCAAAGGGCTACAACTTTATTGTTTTACGTTTTTCCAAATTCCAAACGGAACAAGGTGAAAATTGAGGTCAGGTGCGCGGCTGCGCTCGTCAGGCAGAATACCGGGCAATATGCGCGGCCGCGCTAGTCAAATCCGGGAAAAGTGTTTTTTTGTATAGGAGAAGGTATAATTATTTGGTCCCGACCCTACTTGGTATATATACATGAAAAAATGGTATTTTTAGGAGGTTGGACAGATTTGAGATACAGATTCGACCTAAGGAGGCAGAGACACAATAGGAGCAAGGCGGAGAATTCTTCTACGAGTTTTTCCTTCCTCTTCCTATTTCATTGATTGGTTATGACTTTTAGTATTGTAGTTTTACATACTATTATGAATAGCTAATTTGTTATCTAGGATTTTGATGGAACCTTTTGTAGGATAAATTCTTGTTATGTTTTTATATAATTGAGCTGTAGTATTTTCTCTATTTGTTCAACTATATTATTCTTGTGGTTGATTGAAGGGCCCTCAATTAGCTGTGCCTATTTAGTATGTATTACTCGGGAGAGAGTGCATATTTAGGTAGTTGTTGAACAACATCACTCCCGACGTATGTGAGGAATCAATAACTAAGGGTTTAAAGGTGGGATTAGGGATACCGAAACCTTGGGTGCGATCTAAGTGAGCTATAATTAAAGCCAGCTAGTGTAACTGTCACACCTCCTTTTTGCGCGCCCGCCCCGAAGAGCTGTCAGCGAGGGAGTTTTTCCAATTTAAGTGACAATATTCGAAATGAGATTATTTATTTAATTCAGAGTCGCCACTTGGGAAAGGTTTGGCTTTTGGTGTCCCACGTCACCGGTTTATCTTGAATCCCAAATCGAGGAAAATATTTGACTTTCCAAATGAAGTCTGCGAACCAGAAATTCTAAGTAAGGAATTCTGTTGACCCGAGGGAAGGTGTTAGGCACCCTCGAATCCCTTGGTTCTAGCACGGTCGCATAAATTGTTATAATGGCTAGATATCTGATTTATTACATGTTATTACTTATGTGCTTTCATTAAGTTTAAAACCGCTTTTATTATTATTTATTTTTTATGGAATTGCAACATTGTAAAAATGCATTTCGAACCATGTCACAATCAATGCGCCCATGGTTGTTAATACATTCCGACTCCGTTGAGATTTGGATTTGGGTCACATAAATGCGCACCCGAATTTAAGAAGGTAAGATTATTAAAATGCACGCCTGAAGCAATTATCGTATTATTATTTCTGGGTAAGGCCGTGGAATTTTGCTAAACGGCTCATCCCGAAGTCTAAGTAATTTTAATTAAACATTTATCGAGGGCCCCGCAATTTGTGCGTTTTATTTGGCGAGGCTCATCTCATTTATTTTTATCAGGATAATCCTAAAGTGCCTACATTTTCTATTAAAATTGTCTCTACAAAAATGAAAGAGAAAAGGTCTTAATTTATTTACATGCTTGAGTTGTTATAGTTGAGTTTCGAATATGATTCGTAAATTCTGAAAAATGATACAAGCAAGGCAATCCGTTGCCAATACGGGCACAGGCTCACGTATTACTACCTAATTATATTATACTAGGCATGTTCTCAGTTTGCCAAATTAAAAAAAAACTTGGCAATCTAATTTTTATCCTAAAACAATTACATGCTGGAATTAACCAATATTATTTAACTAAACAATTTTCTTACAAGTTCCGAAATGGTCTATTCGTTTGATTTTTAACTTAGACGGAGTTACTACACCATTTATTTATTTTTAAGCAATATATAGATAGTTCATCCGTTAAGCTATCGTTGGATGTTCCACTATATATACATTAAATAGCTACATGATTCCGATTTTTGTAAGCTAAATAATTTATATATACAAATAAAATTAAGAATATAATTCAAAATAAATTTAGAACTTCAATTCTTCATTTTTCGTATTCATGCTTCCTGTTTCAGTTTACAATAATCAGCGTGTCAGTTGTGTACCTGATATTGGAAGCAAAAGAAAAGTGAGAGATCAGCAGAAATTCAGTAGCATACAACAACAGCAATCCCAGCAACTAGTAACAACCAGCGACGAGAAACTTAGTGACAGATTTTAAAATCAAGACAAAATCCGGAAACAACAACAACCAACGGACAGAAGCAAAGGGAAACTTTTCAGATTTTTGAAAGACTAGTTAGTGTTTAACCCTTAATTTCTCAATCCGTATCTCAGAATATTTGGACTATATATCAGGTGTATATTCTTCTTCTTTTGAATTTCCAGAATGTTTTTCTTTTTGTTTTTCTAAAGTCTTAGTATTTTTTTTTCGGAATTTTCTCTCTTAAATATTTCTCTTCTTTAATCTGATTCAAGACTTCTCTATATATTCCCAACCCATAAATCTTTTAATCAATTAAAATCAACCCATTTTCTCTACCAAACCCATTATCTTCCCACTCATCCCCATTACATTAAATAAACATATCAACTTCACCCCATTACATCTTGTCCCCCATGCCTAACATAAATAAATACAAGACTCCCCACTAAATTTTGTCTTGTCCCCCCTTTATATTAAACAACTATATCACAACCCACCCCATTTCATTTTGTCCCTCATGCTTCATATAAACAATTACAAAATGTACAATTCCTAAACTACCCCTCCGACCTTACTGAAAATTACCAAACTACCCCTGAACGTACTACAAATTACCAAACTACCCATCAGCTATAACACATCAATTAATCAAACTTAACCAAAATATAGGCAATATGATTAATTTCTAACAATGTTCAAACAACAAATTTCATGAACATGATTTCTTCAACATTTCAATAACAAATCACATGAACATGATTTCAACCACAAATCATATGAACACAAATTGAACAACCAAGAACAACTAAAATTTGATTGAACAATATTTTTAGCAACAACAAACCTATTTTCGGATTTAAACAACAACAACAATCAAACAAGTATATTTAGATTTCTAAATTCAATAATATTGAACTTAAAATCAACCATAACAACATTACAACCAACAATTCCTATATCAAACTTAAACAAGATTATGAGACAAATTCAAGAGATAATCATAAATGATAAACAAAAAATCAAACTATACAAATTTCGGATTCAAGATCAACAAACATAATATGAACATGAATTAAATCTAAAAATAAAAACGACGGATTCAAATGATTAAAACCAACATACTTCCCTTATTACAACTAAATTCTTTTAGGCAAATGACAAAACAAAACCTAAGAAGAAACAATTATGAATTTAAACTTGAACTTAACAATATTAACAATTTCCGGAAAATACATAAAATACATTAAACAAATTGAAGAAACAATTAATTAAACTTCAATTTGTATCTAACTAATATTAAACTAACAAATATTCACTTAAACAATAATACAAACATGAAATAAACATGAAAACAACTAATTAAACTTCTATTTTGAAATCTGAAAATTAATTCAATCAAACACATGAACACACTAGAAAATTATTTCAACGATGAACAACGAACAAGACAAGAATTGAATCATTTAACGATTTTGGATTCGGAAAATATCAAATAAAAATATGGACAAAAATAAAGCTTAGAACAACTAACTGTAAATGACCAACGACAAACATCGAATGAACTCTAAATGAAACCAACGAAACTTTGACATAACGAAGAAGACGAAGCAAGAGCCGAAACATGGAACGTGAAGCAGCAGCGCCGGCAGCAACAACGATGACCTAGCTCCGGCGAACCAGCAACGGTAGCAGCAGCACGATGGAGGAGACATAACCAGCTGCCACGACGAGGCAGGAGAAGCAGCGGCGCCGGTGGGATTTTGACGATGAAGCAGCAGCTGCGCCGGTGGGGTTTGGACGATGAAGCAGCAGAAGTCGACGCGGAATCAGCTGCCATGGAAGCGAGCGGTCGACAAGGGCAATGGCGGACTGCTTGGTAGAGCTGGGCAGCCATGGATGTCGAGCTCAAGCTCGAGCTTGATGAAGGACGAAGAAGATGAAGTGACGACGCAGAGACAGCTGCGCGGACAGCAGCAACTATGGTTCTTGGGGTCGTTTGGTCATGACGAACTGTTTGTTGATGGTGTTTGGACGAGAGGGAGTGGGGTCAAGGGCAGCCATGGTTGTGCTTTGGAATTTTGAGGAAGAAGAAGGAGAATAAAGGGGGGGGGGGCGGTAGTTTAGTGTTTAGGTTAGGGTTTTCTTGATTTTTTTTGTTTTGTTTTGTTTTGTAAAATGTAAGACAAAGGGGTTTAGGTCTTTTGGGTTATGGACTGGGTCGACCCAGTTCGAAATGACTGGGTCGTAGGGAAGATTGTGCCATTTTTTGGGCCTGTGGCTTGAAATTGAAGAAGAGGCCCAATTCCGACTTTCTACATATTTTCGCTCTCTTTTCTTCTTTTATTTTTTTAAAACTAAATTATAAAAATACTTAAACTATTATTAAGAACTAAATTAAGTTATAAAAGCGCAAATTAACTCCCAATAATAATTAACGCACAATTAAGTATTAATTAAGCATAAAATTGTATATTTGGACATTAAATGCTAAAAATGCAAACGATGCCTATTTTTGTAATTTTTAATTTTTGTAAAACAAATTTAATTACTAACAATTGTAGAATTAAATCCTACATGCAAAATGCGACATATTTTTGTATTTTTTATTAATTTAGCAAATAAACATGCACAGACAAATACAAATAATTATTCAAAATATCACAAAATATCACAAAATTGCACACCAAAGAAAAATCATTTTATTTTTGAATTTTTTGGGAGTAATTCTCATATAGGGCAAAAATCACGTGCTTACAGCTGCCCCTCTTTGCCCGGAGACACGAAGGGTTTTCGTGCAAAGATAAAGCGAGCGATTTTTGCCCATCCGAGTACTCCGTTGAAGCATTTTTTTGAAAAAGATTTGACCGAACCTTTGCTTCAAAGGTTTCCTACATATCCTGGGCTAAACAGGAATCAGGTCAATGTAGTTCGGGAAATTTTGGTAGCTGGGACTACCGTTGGACTGCAATGTTACTGTTGTTGCATGCTATTACTACTGCTTACTGATCTCCTTGTTACACCGTGCTTAAAAGAAAACTACTTATGCCTGTCAACCGCTAGTTACAAGATTCCTATCTATAATTCTTTTGCAACTTGATCTTGGGTCTCAGCTAATTCTGCTTGTAGACTTCGATCCGAATCTTGATGCTCGCAAGTTGTAGGCGTTTGTTTATTTCTGCAGTATTGAATGAAACGGGATTGGCGGAGCTCGGGAATTTGATCCAATTTTTGAGCGACCTGCCCTTTGTTTGTTCCAATATGTGGGAACATCTTCTTTTTTTTTGTTCTTTTGTTCTTTTCTTTATTCTGGATTGAGACTCACCCCGTAGGTCGTCTCGATCCATGCACCTCAGGGTCAGACCTGTTGAGACAACAAAACAAACGAACGAAATTTCTGCCCCAGTTTCACTAGGAAAATTTCGTGAGTTAATTGTCATGAAAATTTACAACACTGATGAGGGGATTGGAAAAAACCCTAGTCTACAAAGCGCAACTCAAGGATTGGAGCCCTAATGTCGCAAAAGGTAAAAGTGCACAACTCAAGGATTGGAGCCCTAATGTCGCAAAAGGTAAAAGTGCATAACTCAAGGATTGGATCCCTAATGTTGTCTAAAGGAAGGTTGCTCAACTCAGTGATTGGAGCCCTAATGTCGGCTAACATTATGCCGGGAAGATTCATCGGGTTATGCTGGAAAAGAGGTCCCTGGGTTATGCCAGGGAGGTCCACGGGTTATGCCGGAAAATTCAAAGAGGTCCCTAGGTTATGCCAGGGAGGTCCATGGGTTATGCCGGGAAAGGAAAAGAGTCCTCGGGTTATGCCGGGGAAGTCATCGGGTTATACCGAAAAAGGGAAAGAGGTCCCTGGGTTATGCCAGGGAGGTCTACGGGTTATGCCGGAGAAGTCATCGGGATATGTCGGGAAAGGAAAAGAGTCCTCGGGTTATGCCGGGGAAGTTATCGGGTTATGCCGGTGAAGGGAGAGAGTCCTCGGGTTATGCTGGGGAAGTCATCGGGTTATGCCGGGAAAGGAGAAGAGTCCTCGGGTTATGCTGGTGAAGTCATCGGGTTATACCGAAAAAGGGAAAGAGGTCCCTGGGTTATGCCAGGGAGGTCCACGGGTTATGCCGGGAAAGGGAAAGAGTCCTCGGGTTATGCCGGGGAAGTCATCGGGTTATGCCGGAAAAGGGAGAAAGTCCTCGGGTTATGCCGGGGAAATTATCGGGTTATACCGAAAAAGGGAAAGAGGTCCCTGGGTTATGCCAGGGAGGTCCACGGGTTATCGGGTTATGCCGGAAAGGGAAAGAGGTCCCTGGGTTATGCCAGGGAGGTCCACGGGTTATGCCGGGGAAGTCATCGGGTTATGCCGGAAAAGGAAAAGAGGTCCCTGGGTTATGCCAGGGAGGTCCACGGGTTATGCCGGGGAAGTCATCGGGATATGCCGGGAAAGGAACAGGGTCCTCGGGTTATGTCGGGGAGGTCATCGGGTTATGCCGGTGAAGGGAGAGAGTCCTCGGGTTATGCCGGGGAAGTCATTGGGTTATGCCGGGAAAGGAGAAGAGTCCTCGGGTTATGCCGGGGAAATCATCGGGTTATGCCGGTGAAGGGAGAAAGTCCTCGGGTTATGCTGGGGAAGTTATCGGGTTATACCGAAAAAGGGAAAGAGGTCCCTGGGTTATGCCAGGGAGGTCCACGGGTTATGCCGGGAAAGGGAAAGAGTCCTCGGGTTATGCCGGGGAAGTCATCGGGTTATGCCGGAAAAGGGAGAAAGTCCTCGGGTTATGCCGGGGAAATTATCGGGTTATACCGAAAAAGGGAAAGAGGTCCCTGGGTTATGCCAGGGAGGTCCACGGGTTATGCCGGGAAAGGGAAAGAGTCCTCGGGTTATGCCGGGGAAGTCATCGGGTTATGCCGGAAAAGGGAGAAAGTCCTCGGGTTATGCCGGGAAAATTATCGGGTTATACCGAAAAAGGGAAAGAAGTCCCTGAGTTATGCCAGGGAAGTCCACGGGTTATGCCCCTTTTATTTATCAAAATGCATGAAAAAATTCTGGGTAAACTTCCCTTTGGTCGTTTTCTTGCTGCGAAGCTGTTTCAACGCTCGTGCACTTCATTTCTTTTTTGGGCTACACCTGCTTCTTGCACGGTTTCTTTGGATCGCACCTGTCTCAATTTTCCTAAACAAAGAAAAATTATCAGATTGAAATTGTGGTCGGTTTTGTGGCCTTCATTGTTTTTCTTGGTCCCAAGCTTCATTTCTGTTGAGAAAATTCGCCATTGATTGGCTTCCAAGGCAACCTCCTTTCAAACTGATAAGACTCAATATTTCAGGATTTCACGATGATTTGTGCATGTACGGCTCTGTTTCTTCCATCTCACTCTGCTTGGGGATTTTGAGGTAATCAAACACCATGATCAGTCGGGATTGGACTGACGCATCACTGAGGCCGGGTATGTTCTCCACCTCTTACCAAACAAAGCCCTATGAAACCAGTCCTACCACCTTTTCTTTCTAGCATGTTTTGGGGCTTAGGGTTAAACCGAAAAGGAATCCAAAGAAAAGTAAACAAAGAACGAGAAAAAATGAATTTTAAAAAAGAGAAGCGTCTTTTTTGGGAAAAGAAAGACTTATCTTGGCCCATGCTGGCTTTAAATTGACATAACCTGCTTTTTGGACTGGATGCCCGACTCTCACGAACCTACATTTTCTCACGAACCAAACGGATCTATGAGTCCAAACCAGGGAACCTTGCCAGAACCTTCTGTGGTGAAATCCTTTTTCGGCCAACAGCGCTCTTTGCGAGTTTTCACTAGCCGACCTCTCTCATTTCTCTTCTTACCGTCACCTTATAGTGCTCGTCATGAGTTTTCACTAATAAGACTCTCTCATTTTGATTTCTCTGCTCGCCATCGCCTTATGGTGCCCATAGGTTTTCACCAATAAGACTCTCTCATTTTGATTCTCTCATCCTGACTGCGTCTGATCTGAGCAACTGCGCCTTTTTGATTTTGAAGAAACTTTTGCCGATTGATCAGAAGGACTTGTAACATGTTCGGGGTCAAAAGAACTTGGATCGAATTACAACTTTGGAACCGTCCAGGCGGGATTATCGACGAATTATTATAATGTCTGCCCCAGTTTAACTTTTTTGGGGAGAATTATATTTTGGTTTTGGTGTGACTGAACCCCATAGAGAGGTTGCCTATGTATCTTTTCGGAATCAAGTCAAACATAGTTCAAGAAATTTTGGTTTTTTTTTTTTTTTTAGAACTTCACTTCTGGGTTCTAAAGAGGGTAATGAAAGAAAGGTAAATGGCTCAAAGGGTTAGCAAAGGATTTGAGTGTTTGGGTAGCGGGAATGAAAGCCTTCGTCCTCTCAAATGTGCAAAAACATCGTCAGAGCAAGTTCAAACATAGTATCTTTTGACTGCATCTGCATTCGCGGCTGTGTCGGGATCTTTTCCTTCAATATCACCTAGATATAATGCTCCCCTGGGCAATATCTTCCTGATGATGTATGGACCTTTCCAATTAGGAGCAAATTTTCCTTTCGCTTCCTGGTGATGTGGAAGAATGCGCCTTAACACCAGTTGACCTACTTCAAAATTCTTGGGTCGCACTTTCTTGTTGTAAGCACGAGCCATTCTTTGTTGGTACAATTGCCCGTGACAAACCGCAGCCATTCACTTTTCACCGATCAGCGTTAACTGTTCCAAACGGGTTTTGACCCACTCACTGTCTTCAATTTCAGCTTCAACAATGATTCGGAGAGAAGGGATTTCTACCTCTGCCGGTATCACAGCCTCGGTCCCGTAAACCAACAAGTATGGGGTTGCCCCTACTGAGGTGCGTACTGTAGTGCGATATCCCAGCAGGGCGAAAGGTAACTGCTCATACCATTGTCTGGAACTCTGGGTTGTCTTCCTCAAAATCTTTTTGATGTTTTTGTTCGCTGCTTCAACAGCGTCGTTGGCTTTGGGCCAATAAGGAGTGGAATTCCTATGCGTTATTTTGAATTGTTCACACACATCCTCCATCAAATGACTATTCAGGTTTGCTGCATTATCTGTGATTATAGTTGCAGGAATACCGAAACGACAGATAAGATTTGAATGTATGAAATCCACCACGGCTTTCTTAGTGACTGATTTGAGAGTGACAGCCTCGACCCATTTTGTGAAGTAGTCGATAGCGACCAATATGAATCTGTGTCCATTTGAAGCTTTGGGCTCAATCGGACCAATGACATCCATACCCCAGGCAACAAATGGCCAAGGTGCAGACATGGGATGCAGTTCTGTGGGAGGTGCGTGAATCAGGTCTCCATGCACCTGACACTGATGGCACTTTCGAACGAAGCTGAAACAGTCCTTTTCCATGGTCATCCAGTAATATCCGGCCCGTAAGATTTTCTTTGCCAAAACGTACCTGTTCATATGAGGTCCACACACCTCTGCATGCACTTCATGCATGATCCTGCCTGCTTCTTCGGCGTCAACACATCTTAATAAGTTGAGATCAGGGGTTCTTTTATACAATATCTCACTGCTAAAAAAGAATCCACTTGTCTGCCGCCTAATAGTTCTCTTCTGATCTCCAGTAGCATGTTCGGGGTATTCTAGTGTTTTCAAGAACCTCTTAATATCCTGGTACCATGGCTGGATACTTGGTCCTGCCTCGATTGCATTGCAGTAACCATGCCTTTCCCTGATTTGGATTTCCAAGGGATCGATGTGGGCGTTTCCTGGATAAGGTAACATTGAAGCTAAAGTAGCAAGTGCATCGGCTAATTCATTGTGACATCGTGGGATATACCTGAACTCTACTGATCTGAACCGCTTGCTGAGATCCTCTACGTGCTGCCGGTAGGGAATAAGCTTGACATCTCGAGTTTCCCATTCACCCTGGGCTTGCCGGATAATCAAATCAGAATCCCCCATAATCAACAAATCCCCAACATCTTGATCAATCGCCATATTCTTGCCCATGATGCAAGCTTCATATTCAGCTGTATTGTTCGTGCAAAATAAACGAAGCCTAGCTGTAGCCGGATAATGTTGACCAGCAGGTGAGATCAAGATTGCCCCTATTCCTACACCTTTGGCATTTACGGCTCCATCAAAGAACATCTTCCAAACGTGAGCATTTTCCGAGACCACTTCTATGGTATTTATTTCTTCATCTGGAAAATAAGTACTCAATGGCTGGTATTCCTCATCAACCGGATTTTCGGCCAAATGATCTGCTAATGTCTGGGCTTTCATTGCCGTACGGGTGACATAGACTATGTCAAATTCAGTAAGCAAGATTTGCCACTTGGCCAGTCTTCCAGTAGGCATTGGTTTCTGAAATATATACTTCAAAGGATCCAACCTGCTTATGAGGTAAGTAGTGTGAGTTTGAAGATAATGTCTCAATTTTTGGGCAACCCACGTTAAAGCACAACACGTTCTTTCCAGCAGAGTGTACTTGGCCTCGTAGCCGGTAAATTTCTTGCTCAAGTAGTAGATCGCCTGTTCCTTCTTTCCGGTTATGTCATGTTGCCCGAGGACGCAACCGAAAGAATTTTCCAAGACTATCAGATACAAGAACAGGGGTCTCTCTGGCTCCGGCGGGACCAAAACTGGGGGATTTAAAAGATATTCTTTGATCTTGTCAAAAGCTTCTTGACATTCAGCCGTCCATTTGATCACTGCATCCTTCTTTAATAGCTTAAATATGGGCTCACACGTGCTAGTTAGCTGGGAAATGAATCGACTGATATAGTTTAACCTGCCCAACAGACTCATCACGTCTTTCTTCGTTCTTGGGGGAAGTAGATCTCTGATAGATTTTATCTTTGTTGGATCTAACTCTATACCTCTCCTGCTTACTATGAAACCCAAAAGCTTGCCTGATGGGACTCCGAAGGCGAATTTGGCCGGGTTCAGCTTCAAGTCGTACTTTCTCAGTCTCTCGAAGAATTTTCTCAAGTCTTGGATATGATTGTCTCGAGTCCTGGACTTGATTATCACGTCATCCACATACACCTCTATTTCTTGATGCATCATGTCATGAAAAATGGCAGTCATGGCTCTCATGTAAGTTGCCCCAGCATTCTTCAGACCGAATGGCATAACCCGGTAACAGTAAGTGCCCCATGGTGTAGTGAATGCAGTCTTCTCAGCGTCTTCTTCATCCATCAACACCTAATGATATCCAGCGTAACAATCTACGAAAGACTGGATCTCATGTTTGGCGCAATTATCAACAAGGATGTGGATGTTGGGCATTGGGAAATTGTCTTTGGGACTCGCTCTGTTCAAATCTCGATAATCCACATAGACCCGAGTCTTCCCATCTTTTTTCGGCACTGGAACTACATTCGCTAACCACGTGGTGTACTGGATTACCCGAATTACTCCCGTTTTCAGCTGCTTGGTGATTTCTTCTTTAATCTTGTCACTGACATCAGTTTTGAACTTTCTCTGCTTTTGTTGAACTGGAGGACAATTCAGGGTGAATTGGCAATTTATGCACCACTAGATCAACGCTTAATCCTGGCATGTCATCGTATGACCAAGCAAACACATCTTTAAATTCAACAAGGAGTTGAACTATCGCGTCTCGCGTTCTCTCGTCCGTGTGAATGCTTATTTTGGTCTCTCGGATTTCCTCAGGAGTTCCCAAATTAACTGGTTCGGTGTCATTCAGATTCGGCTTAGGTTTGTTCTCAAAGTGTTCCAATTCTCGATTGATTTCCTTAAAAGCCTCTTCTTCGTCGTATTCCATTTCTTGGTTCATTATTTCGCAGTTAGACCGCATGTTTGGATCCGGGCATGAAGTCCGCAAGCATGTCATGTTATTTAAAGCCGCATTATTAGAACTGAAAGAAATAAAACAGAAAAATAAAAAAATCAGAGAGAATAAATAAGATAAAAGATGAAATATTTATTTCATTTCATTGAATTTTGAAGATAATAGGGTTTACATCAGAATTTAAGGACAAGAAACTAAAAGGAAATCATTCGAGTTACACCCCAAAATAACTCGTGATGCAGAAAAGGTGGCAAGACTGGTCTACCAGGATTCCCGCTTGATCGGAAACGGAGTAGCCTTCCAATTTTGCAATTTGGCATCGGGCCCCATGTAAAGCACCTCAGCGGTGATCGAGCCTTCTCCCGGTTGAACCATATGGGTTTCGTACATCATTTGCCTCATAACCTCACAGATTTCTTCAATTTCCTCGGTCGTGAAGGTCTCATCCTCTCTTTCTTCATTGTACTTGGGTTTGACGAATGTTTTGTAAAGATGGGGAATTGGCTGAGATAATACCCAACCATTGCTCTTCCGTTGGTTTGCCCACATTACGTCAGCTTCTTCGGCGTAAAAACCAATATCGAAGAATTTTTCCGCGGCAGGTAATGTGATAGGTTCGGTGATACCTTGTAATGATGCCCCGAGTCCCTTTCCCAGTTTATAACCATGCCTGATCATTTCCTTGGCAACCATAACTGACGCTTTTGAGAGAAAAGGTTGAGGGTAGGGGCTTCCTTCTTCGCATTGGTCTGCGACCACAACCTCGAAAACTTGATAGACTATGTGTTCACTACCCTCCTTAGCTTCGAGGCATGGAACCGACGGGTCTCGATAAATTGAATGCTCATCCTCTCCGTGGACTATAATCTCTTGATTTTCATGTACAAATTTTACCATCTGGTGGAGAGTAGAAGGTATGGCTTCCGTCGCATGAATCCAGGGCCTTCCTAGAAGGAAATTGTAAGAAGTATCCATATCTTGGACCTGAAAGGTCACCTCAAAATCCACAGGTCCAATAGTCAAAATCAAATCGATCTCGCCTAGGGTGTCCCTTTTGATGTCGTCAAAGGCACGAACACATACGTTGTTGGGCCTGATTCTCCCTGTTTCGATCTCCATTCTTTGCAGAGTCGAAAGGGGACAGATATCCACTCCGGACCCGCCATCCAGCATGACCCTCTTCACATAGTACCCTTCACATTTAATTGTTAGGTGGAGGGCCTTGTTGTGAGCGGACCCTTCCGAAGGCAGATCATTTTTGCTGAAGGAAATTTGATTGATCATGAAAAATCTTTCTGCCATCCTCTCTAGCTGTTCCACGGTAGTTTCAATTGGGACGTAAGCTTCGTTGAGGGTCTTGATCAACACTTTTTGATGCTCAGTAGAATTCATCAATAGAGACCACAACGAGACCTGAGCGGGAGAGTTTCGGAGTTGATCAATTATCTCGTAGTCCGCAGTTTTCATTTTCCTGAAAAACTCTTCCGCTTCCTCGGCGCTAACCGGTTTCTTGAGTGGGAAACGCTTCTTTGTAGAATCATTCAACTCCTCCAGGTTGAGGTATTTCTCAGTTGGGTTAGTTTCATTCACTTCTCCCAGGATTTCTTTTCCTTTGTAGGTTACTACCGCCTTGTTATAATTCCATGGGACGGTAGTAGGATCCGTCATGGGCCTCTGCGGCGCGCGTCCAATAATCACGGGCTCATTCAGCCTTGGTGAAATTATTGGCCCCCGTTCCGCATAGGTCCCTTTGGGCACATACATCTTAGATCCTTTGTTCATCTCAAACCTTCTTGGAGGGCTCAATGTCACTTGTCCTTTCTTCGAACCTCGGGGGACATAAAGGACAGTATCTTTCGAGGGTACTACCTCAATTTTATTTTCACTGCTGTTTCTATGTTTTGAGGGGGGTTTTTACTCTTCTTGTCCACCTTTTCTTGCTTTGCATACGTCTTGGGCTCTTTCTCAATGTCGGCGATTGCAATGATGGCTTTCAAGACAGGATCAAACTCTTTATCTTCGCAGATCATCCCAATAATTGGTCCATTGTTGTGAGCCGGTAATGGATTGTTGGTCACATTAGGAATGTCTTCGTCCTTTAACACTATTCGCTTTTGTTCTATGAGGTTTTCAACAACCCTTTTCAAAGTCCAACAGCTCTCAGTGTCATGTCCTTCCACTCCAGAATGATAGGCACATCGGGCACCAGGTTGGTAAGAGGGTGACTCTGGGTTTTGCCTATTTGGGGGTACGGGTTGTAACAAACCCATTTGGACCAATTTGGGGAAAAGGTTGGAATATGATTCACCAATAGGTGTGAAGTCCATTTTCCTGGGCGGCTCTCGAGTGCGGGCGTTGTAGGGGAGATTATTTTGTGGAGGTCGGGGATTATACTGAGCTTGGTGAGGAGGTTGATTTCTTGGAAATTGAGCTCGTTTTTGGTGAAATTGTTGTTGTGGCCTAATATATGGTTATGCATTCATTACTGTGTAGGGCTGAAGGTTCATAGCATAGGCCGCATCTTGATGGGGGTAGTAGTGTTGCGGGGGTCTTTCAGAGAAATGAAATCTGGACGGATGGGGTTTTCTTACACTCGAAGTTGCCATTGTTGCTTCTTCCTTCTTCTTTCGGTTTGCTCCTCCTCCAGACCCGCCTTGGATTGCTTGGGAGGTGGCCCTTATAGCAGACTGACTCAAGATTCGCCCTGTTTTTAAACCATTTTCCACCATTTCACCGATTTTGATGGCTTCAGCAAACGGCTTTCCCATTGCAGACATCATGTTTTGATAATAATCAGCCTCTTGAGCTTGAAGGAAAACGCTGACCATTTCTGTTTCATCCATGGGAGGTTTGACTCTGGATGCTTGTTCGCGCCATTTGACAGCATATTCTCGGAAGCTCTCCGAAGGCTTCTTCTTTAGATTTGACAATGAATTCCTGTCGGGGGCAATGTCGATGTTATATTGAAACTGCCTGACAAAATCCCTAGCCAAGTCGTCCCAAATGTGTCAACGAGATACTTCCTGATCTGTATACCATTCAGAAGCAATGCCAGTCAAAGTTTCTCCAAAGTAAGCCATAAGAAGTTCTTCTTTTCCGTCCGCTCCCTGCAACTGGTTGCAGTACCTTTTGAGGTGGGCTATGGGGTCCCCATGCCCGTCATATTTCTCAAACTTTGGGGTTTTGAAACCCAAGGGCAGATGTACGTGTGGGAACATGCACAGGTCAGCGTAAGATACGCTTTTTTGCCCGCTCAGACCCTGTATATTTTTGAGAGTTTGTTCCATGCTCCTCATCTTTCTGGTCATTTCCTCTTGTTCAGGCGTTTTCTCGGCTTTCTCCTGTCCTGCGATAAACTCGTACCGAGACGGCTGAGGGTAAGCGTTGGTAGTGAACTGACTAGGTTCCAAAGGAAGAGGTGGTTCTTGAAATGTGAAGGATGATGAATTGAAGTTAGGCCTGGGTAAGACAGGTTGTGCCGTGGATGAACAAGGTGGAGCAGTGAATATGTTTGAAACCGCTCCGGCAGCTAACACCTGGGGGCAAGACTCAGAAGGTGTTCCAGTAAAGTAGGTTGAGATGGTAGGAAATCCCAGTGGGGTATTTGGATAACTTGTGGGGATGTTGGAGGTCCCACTTGCCCTAGGAAAAAGCTCAGGGAATCCAGGGATCGCACTTGGTGGCTCTTTTCCATTGGCCCAGGCGTCCCACATTTCCATCATGCGGAGACGCAGAATCCTATTTTCCTCGACAGTTGCTGACTCAGAAGTTGGGATGACTGAGATTGAACTTTCCTCCGAAATAGGAATCGTTGGCAGAGGAATTTCTGAAGACATTTCGACACTTCCCTTCGACCTTGTGAAATATGTATGAGCAATTCCTCTTGATTTAGTGAAGGGTGGATGAACGTTTCCTTTTGATCTCGTGAAGTATGTATGAGAGGCCAGATTACCACAAAACCAAACCACTTTTCTAGGAACCTGAACTTATCAGCAAACATGATGGTTAGTTTAAAACAAATAACAGACAGGTAATCTCACATTGGGGTGTGATGCACCTATACAGTCAAGGGAGTTTCTACATGCTTGCAACAAAGACATGTGTCATTCCGGCTTCTCCTTAGGCTTTTCTTTTATTTATCACCATTTTTCTTTCTTTGCTTTTTTATTTTATTTTATTATTTGCAGTTAAAAATGTGACCGGATCCGATGAGGATTGCCTACGTATCACGATGCCGCGTGAATCAGATCTTGCGTAGTTCGGGATAGAGGAGTGTAAAAGAAGCACACATTTTATTACTTGAAGCAATCTATTACAACCAACATTTGAAAAAGGGGAAAATAAACAAACCTTGAAAACAAATGCAGACTCAAACAAACTAATGCACCCTGATGCGAAAAGACGGACAGAAGATGCTAATATGCAGACTCGACCTATGAATACATCAAGGTTTCGAGAATTGGCGCCCGCGAGGCATCGTTCGGCCTCGCCGCGGTCTTAGGTGTGAGATCCCTTTCAAGTTGTTCCAGCTCATGCATGGTTTGCTTGACATACACCATCACTGCCGAGAGAACGGTAATGGTGGTCATGTTTTCACACCGTAGACATCTTCTGATGATGGCATGGGCAATGGTCCTGATCTTATCCCTGGTTCGCCTCTTCTCTTTGAGTAAGTGCTCTATTTGATCATTACGGGCTGTCATAACCCGAGAATCCTGGAGGTATTGATTTTGCCACTGCCTAATTTCTACTTCCATCTGGGCTAAAAGCTTGCGGCAATGTCTATTTTCAACTCCTAGGGTTCGGGTTTGCTCAAACGCTCTGTCCACCTTTTCCTTCAAATTGGCAATGGTTCGCTCGTAATCCCTTTCCAACTGTTGTAAGTGTCGATTACGTTTTTCTGTCCTTCTTTCCCAGTGTGCCTCGAGCCCCGCTATGGTATTTATCAATCGTTCATCCGACCGGCTCCTTTGTTGGTTATCAGCATCTAACCTCATTTGTTTTATCCGGGCCTTGAGCATCTCGTTTTCCTGAGCCAACCTGTTCTTTTCTCCCAGATCGGTAGCAACTTGCACGTTGTGCTCATATTTTAGACCTTCCACTTGTTGCTTCAACTTGCTGATTTCGGTACGATAACCTCTTTCTTTTGCCAACCAATCCCACTGCTTTTGCGATGACTCGGCGAAATTTAAGATGTGGGGTCTTTTAGCCGGCCTTTCGTGTTCGAGTTCTCTTCTGTACCATGCAAGGTAACCTGGCGCCATTTCACTTTTGGCCCGATCCTGCACACAAGTATCTGCTTTCAAATATTGACATTCATTCCAGATCTGGCGGATTTTTGCTTCAGGAAATTGTCCGTCAGGGCTTATCTCAATTGTTTGAGCACTAAGATCTTCCTCGTGTGGCACTATCTGATATCTTCCGAGTTGTCTCAAGACTCGGCAGGGCGCGTAAGGTTGAATGCTCTTAAGTCCCATCAGTAGGAAATGAGTTCTAGTTGCTGGCATATACATGATCTCATCAACAGGCAACCATCCCAGTGTCCACTGTATTTGGCTGGCAGTAAGAGCTTGAAAGAATGAAGTCCATGCCATAACTCCTTTGGGTAGACTGATCTCTTTGGTTCTCGTGTAAAACTCTTCTATGCAAGTCTTCTCCGAAGAAACATGGCTCAAAAATTCGGAACGATGGCAGAGATGTTCAGTCATCCATATTTGTAGCAGCAAGTTACAACCTTCGAAGAAATTCCCTCCGGCTTTGCAGGCTGTGAGAGCTCGAAAGATATCGGATACCACCATAGGCGCGAGAGTACTGTCATTTTGAGTGAGCAAAGTACTGACGACCCCGGATATTTTCAGATCAATATTCCCATCTTTCCTCGGAAATACCAGAAGGCCCAAAAATGTTATCATGAAAGCCACCCGTCTGTGCTTATCCCACTTCTGACGACTTCCTTTGCTGCATAGCTTGTTAATCGGATTGTTGAATCCTCCTACATGACCATACCTGTCGTATATGAAACATGGATTACAGAAACCGGCGGCCAAATCTGGGTTATGGACCATCCTGGGTATTTTTAGTGAGTCTAGAAATCGATGCACCGTGACAGCTCTTGGGGCGACCAGGTATCTTTGCCTTAATGGAAGTTCAGCATTTCCGATGTACCCAGCCATTTCCTCCAGAGTTGGGGTGAGTTCAAAATCGGAGAAGTGGAAAACATTGTGCGCTGGGTCCCAGTAAGTGACCAAAGCTCTTATGATATCTCCCCGAGGCTGGATTTCCAGTAAACCCGTGAGACCTTTCAGATATTTCTTGACTTCACCTTGTCCTTCAAGACCTAGATCATTCCACCATAGCCGTAACTTGACAGGGATTTTAGTCATTATCGAAAAGTGCTCATTTTGCATTGTGCTCATCCTGCACATTTATTAAGGTGATTATGCCAACGAAAAACTTTTATTAGACTCAAAAAAAATAAAACTATCTATTTTTTTTTAAAAAAAAAAGAAAAGATTTTGTTTTCAAAATAATGGACTTGGTTTTCAAATGCGGCCTTTTAGTACTTCGGGAACGAAGATTTTAAGGCTGCGAGGATCAACCGGTCAAAAATAAAACGATGACCAAAGATGACCGTTTATGCAATGTCAGCCTTCCGCCGTCCTTTTCGGGAACATTCGGCTGTTTTTGACAACAAAAACATCACTTGATTTTTTTTAGAATGGTGACACGACATTGGGAACATGGCCTCACAGAGCCTCGGGGACGAGGATTCCAAGGCTGTCAGGCAAATTGGTCAAAGTTCAAAATGACAAAAAATGGCTGTTTGTGCAAAGTCAGCCTTCCGGCGTCCTTTTTGGGAATATTCGGCTATTCTTGACAAAACAGCATCACCCTACTCATTTATGATGAAGTTAAAAAAAAAAACAATCTGACATTTTGGCTATTTCTGAAAAAGGGGAGGTTGGACCCGATGAGGGTTGCCTACGTATCTCACACCCTGTGAGAATCAAACCGGCGTAGTTCGGTCAATCAGGCGTAGAGTACAAATAAACTAAACCCCTTCTGACTACAATCTTTTAAAGGAAAAAAAAAATATTTTTCTGGAATTTTTTTTATTTATACATCATTTTTTTAAAGGAAATATTTATGAATTTTAAACTTCTTTTCACCCTTTTTTTTTAAATTTCGAAAATCTCTTTTTTTTTTTAAACGGAACAAATACCTTTTTTTTTTTAGTTTTGATTTTTCTCCCTTTTTTTTACTTTTAAATAAATAACCGTTTTTGGATTTTGAAAGTGATTAAAAGGAATTTTTTGTTTGTTTTTGTTTTTATATATAAATCAAACTAAAAGACAAATTTTGTTTTCATTTTTTTTAAAAGAAAATTCTGGTTAGGTTTTGACACTATTTGGACATTAGTTTTATCTTTTCCAAAATAAGTAATTATCTCCCTGCGCTGCTATTTTTCTATTTTCTCCCAATTTTTTTGAATATTTTTTTTATAAACCGGTCAGCATGCAGATCTGAAGCAAATAAATGCGCCAACAAACGGGATGCAATAGGATGGTTTTTTCATTTCAGGTTGCCCGTCCTAGACGGACCCAACCCCTGTGTTGAGTCCCCTACGTCAAATGCAACATGATGCAAATAATTGTTCCTACTAGGGATCCAACATGAGGTTTCGTTATGCTAGGTTTATAACCTGGGTATATGTTTTAGACTGTGTACCCGAGCAGACAACTCGAGTCGAGGAGGGGCTACGTACCGGGGACCCGCGAGATCGTCCGACTTTGTAACTTGTCCGGCCTCTTTCTTATTTAAGGTATTGACACTAACAGAATGGGGAGTCTCGACCAGCGAGCTTCTCCCCGGAGGTAAGAAGAGAAGGGTTTCGGCACAGTTTATATACAGTTCAGATAATATCAAAGCGGTAAAAGACAACATTTAGCACGTTATGCCAAAAACATGTAATAAAGATCAGATAATAAAGCCAAATATAACAATTATTCTAAGCTCGAATTCTTGAACCCTGAACCAAAGGTTCTGGGTTCGTTTCCCCAGCAGAGTCGCCAGAGCTGTCACACCTCCTTTTTGCGCGCCCGCCCCGAGGGGTTAGATGCGCGGGTGGAGTTTTTCCAATTTAAGTGACAATATTCGAAATGGGATTATTTATTTAATTCAGAGTCGCCACTTGGGAAAAGTTTGGCTTTTGGTGTCCCAAGTCACCGGTTTATCTTGAATCCCAAATCGAGGAAAATATTCGACTTTCCAAATGAAGTCTGCGAACCAGAAATTCTAAGTAAGGAATTCTATTGACCCGAGGGAAGGTGTTAGGCACCCTCGAATCCCGTGGTTCTAGCACGGTCGCTTAAATTGTTATAATGGCTAGATATCTGATTTATTACATGTTATTACTTATGTGCTTTCATTAAGTTTAAAACCGCTTTTATTATTATTTATTTTTTATGGAATTGCAACATTGTAAAAATGCATTTCGAACCATGTCACAATCAATGCGCCCATGGTTGTTAATACATTCCGACTCCGTTGAGATTTGGATTTGGGTCACATAAATGCGCACCCGAATTTAAGAAGGTAAGATTATTAAAATGCACGCCTGAAGCAATTATCGTATTATTATTTCTGGGTAAGGCCGTGGAATTTTGCTAAACGGCTCATCCCGAAGTCTAAGTAATTTTAATTAAACATTTATCGAGGGCCCCGCAATTTGTGCGTTTTATTTGGCGAGGCTCATCTCATTTATTTTTATTAGGATAATCCTAAAGTGCCTACATTTTCTATTAAAATTGTCTCTACAAAAATGAAAGAGAAAAGGTCTTAATTTATTTACATGCTTGAGTTATTATAGTTGAGTTTCGAATATTATTCGTAAATTCTGAAAAATGATATAAGCAAGGCAATCCGTTGCCAATACGGGCACAGGCTCACGTATTACTACCTAATTATATTATACTAGGCATGTTCTCAGTTTGTCAAATTAAAAAAAAAACTTGGCAATCTAATTTTTATCCTAAAACAATTACATGCTGGAATTAACCAATATTATTTAACTAAACAATTTTCTTACAAGTTCCGAAATGGTCTATTCGTTTGATTTTTAACTTAGACGGAGTTACTACACCATTTATTTATTTTTAAGCAATATATAGATAGTTCATCCGTTAAGCTATCGTTGGATGTTCCACTATATATACATTAAATAGCTACATGATTCCGATTTTTGTAAGCTAAATAATTTATATATACAAATAAAATTAAGAATATAATTCAAAATAAATTTAGAACTTCAATTCTTCATTTTTCGTATTCATGCTTCCTGTTTCAGTTTACAATAATCAGCGTGTCAGTTGTGTACCTGATATTGGAAGCAAAAGAAAAGTGAGAGATCAGCAGAAATTCAGTAGCATACAACAACAGCAATCCCAGCAACTAGTAACAACCAGCGACGAGAAACTTAGTGACAGATTTTAAAATCAAGACAAAATCCGGAAACAACAACAACCAACGGACAGAAGCAAAGGGAAACTTTTCAGATTTTTGAAAGACTAGTTAGTGTTTAACCCTTAATTTCTCAATTCGTATCTCAGAATATTTGGACTATATATCAGGTGTATATTCTTCTTCTTTTGAATTTCCAGAATGTTTTTCTTTTTGTTTTTCTAAAGTCTTAGTATTTTTTTTTCGGAATTTTCTCTCTTAAATTTTTCTCTTCTTTAATTTGATTCAAGACTTCTCTATATATTCCCAACCCATAAATCTTTTAATCAATTAAAATCAACTCATTTTCTCTACCAAACCCATTATCTTTCCACTCATCCCCATTACATTAAATAAACATATCAACTTCACCCCATTACATCTTGTCCCCCATGCCTAACATAAATAAATACAAGATTCCCCCACTAAATTTTGTCTTGTCCCCCCTTTATATTAAACAACTATATCACAACCCACCCCATTTCATTTTGTCTCTCATGCTTCATATAAACAATTACAAAATGTACAATTCCTAAACTACCCCTCCGACCTTACTGAAAATTACCAAACTACCCCTGAACGTACTACAAATTACCAAACTACCCATCAGCTATAACACATCAATTAATCAAACTTAACCAAAATATAGGCAATATGATTAATTTCTAACAATGTTCAAACAACAAATTTCATGAACATGATTTCTTCAACATTTCAATAACAAATCACATGAACATGATTTCAACCACAAATCATATGAACACAAATTGAACAACCAAGAACAACTAAAATTTGATTGAACAATATTTTTAGCAACAACAAACCTATTTTCGGATTTAAACAACAACAACAATCAAACAAGTATATTTAGATTTCTAAATTCAATAATATTGAACTTAAAATCAACCATAACAACATTACAACCAACAATTCCTATATCAAACTTAAACAAGATTATGAGACAAATTCAAGAGATAATCATAAATGATAAACAAAAAATCAAACTATACAAATTTCGGATTCAAGATCAACAAACATAATATGAACATGAATTAAATCTAAAAATAAAAACGACGGATTCAAATGATTAAAACCAACATACTTCCCTTATTACAACTAAATTCTTTTAGGCAAATGACAAAACAAAACCTAAGAAGAAACAATTATGAATTTAAACTTGAACTTAACAATATTAACAATTTCCGGAAAATACATAAAATACATTAAACAAATTGAAGAAACAATTAATTAAACTTCAATTTGTATCTAACTAATATTAAACTAACAAATATTCACTTAAACAATAATACAAACATGAAATAAACATGAAAACAACTAATTAAACTTCTATTTTGAAATCTGAAAATTAATTCAATCAAACACATGAACACACTAGAAAATTATTTCAACGATGAACAACGAACAAGACAAGAATTGAATCATTTAACGAGTTTGGATTCGGAAAATATCAAATAAAAATATGGACAAAAATAAAACTTAGAACAACTAACCGTAAATGACCAACGACGAACATCGAATGAACTCTAAATGAAACCAACGAAACTTTGACATAACGAAGAAGACGAAGCAAGAGCCGAAGCATGGAACGTGAAGCAGCAGCGCCGGCAGCAACAACGACGACCCAGCTCCGGCGAACCAGCAACGGTAGCAGCAGCACGATGGAGGAGACATAACCAGCTGCCACGACGAGGCAGGAGAAGCAGCGGCGCCGGTGGGGTTTTGACGATGAAGCAGCAGCTGCGCCGGTGGGGGTTTGGACGATGAAGCAGCAGAAGTCGACGCGGAATCAGCTGCCATGGAAGCGAGCGGTTGACGAGGGCAATGGCGGACTGCTTGGTGGAGCTGGGCAGCCATGGATGTCGAGCTCAAGCTCGAGCTTGACGAAGGACGAAGAAGATGAAGTGGCGACGCAGAGACAGCTGCGCGGACAACATCAGCTATGGTTCTTGGGGTCGTTTGGTCATGACGAACTGTTTGTTGATGGTGTTTGGACGAGAGGGAGTGGGGTCAAGGGCAGCCATGGTTGTGCTTTGGAGTTTTGAGGAAGAAGAAGGAGAATAAAGGGGGCAGGGGGGGGGGCGGTAGTTTAGTGTTTAGGTTAGGGTTTTCTTGATTTTTTAATTTTTGTTTTGTTTTGTAAAATGTAAGACAAAGGGGTTTGGGTCTTTTGGGTTATGGACTGGGTCGACCCAGTTCGAAATGGACTGGGTCGTAGGGAAGATTGGGCCATTTTTTGGGCCTGTGGCTTGAAATTGAAGAAGAGGCCCAATTCCGACTTTCTTTATATTTTCGCTCTCTTTTCTTCTTTTATTTTTCTAAAACTAAATTATAAAAATACTTAAACTATTATTAAGAACTAAATTAAGTTATAAAAGCGCAAATTAACTCCCAATAACAATTAACGCACAATTAAGTATTAATTAAGCATAAAATTGTATATTTGGACATTAAATGCTAAAAATGCAAACGATGCCTATTTTTGTAATTTTTTAATTTTTGTAAAACAAATTTAATTACTAACAATTGTAGAATTAAATCCTACATGCAAAATGCGACATATTTTTTGTATTTTTTATTAATTTAGCAAATAAACACGCACAGACAAATACAAATAATCATTCAAAATATCACAAAATTGCACACCAAAGAAAAATCATTTTATTTTTTGAATTTTTTGGGAGTAATTCTCATATAGGGCAAAAATCACGTGCTTACAGTAACTCGGGAGAGTATGTC
Source organism: Nicotiana sylvestris (assembly GCF_000393655.2). Lineage (NCBI taxonomy): Eukaryota > Viridiplantae > Streptophyta > Magnoliopsida > Solanales > Solanaceae > Nicotiana > Nicotiana sylvestris. The sequence continues at coordinate 174,065,157 of NC_091065.1, forward strand.
TAGTAAATTGTCGTAATTATTCGGGAGATAATTACAACACGCAGAGCGCTCATGATCCGTAGAGAATACTTAGGTGAAATTATAGAAGACATAGCGGGAAGGATTCCGACAATTGAGGAAATCATAACTCTAGACCTCCTTAATCTTTTCTCCAACGTGTAGTATCTTTAGTGTTAATTTAATATTTTAATTTGTTAGTTAGTTAGTTAAACACAAGAATCTTAATATCTATAAGTTAAGAATTGTTCAAGCTTGTATTCTTGGTGATAGTGACAACTGCAGCTAAGCCTTAGTTCTCTGTGGGATTCGACTTCGGACTTGTAAACTAGATTATATTTTCAACGACCGTTTTGTCCTTTTTATAAGGCATAGTTGGGCGTGATCAAATTTTGGCGTCGTTGCCGGGGAACTAACAGTGTAGCTAGGTGTACATATTTCTAGGTTGCAAGTTTGAACTGTGATTTTTGTTTTCGTATATTTGATAATTTATTTTTTTTTAAATTTGTTTTTATCTGAGAGACATGACATCATGGAATTATGAGAATTTTGATGTTGGTAATGTAGACATGTGATTTTTTACCCTCCCCAAGATTTTTTATATTTTAGCATGTAAATATTTAGTTTAGGCCTAATATCTTTATTTCAACTAATTTTGACTCTTTTACTTTATTTCGTCACAAAAATAAAAATTACAAAAAAAAAAGAAAAATATTTTAGTTTATGTATCTTTCATAAATTTAAATAAAAAATATACAAAAATAGTACCTTATTTTTATTTTTTATATAATCTTGAAAACATCAAAATAGTTTCATGTTTTAATATAGTTTAGTTTAATCAATTAAGATTAATTTTATATTTTTATACTATAAATTGTATATTTAGAAGGAAGAGTTAGTCCTGGTTAGTTTGTACAATTTTAATCTTGTAGTCCATTTTTTTTAGTCTTTGGCCCAATTTCAAGATCCAATAATACCAAATCCATACCCCTTAACCTAAAAACCCTCTATATATAACCAAAATTAGCCTAAAAAAAATACCTAGACTCTAAGACCTATATCCCTAAGACTTGAAGAGACAGCCGCAACCCCTAATTTTCCAAAAAGATCGGCGGTTCTCTTTGAATTTCGGCTCTCATTCACTTGAGCATAATACACACACAACAGCTAACACAAAAAAGAGGATCGATCTCTAAGAGTTAGGCAACATCAACCCTTTCTTCAAAAATTAGCCATACAACACACAAGAACAACATTAGCTTCTCTTTTTGTTTTGTCAAAAATCAGATTTCGATAGGCCAGTGAAACGAAAATGGATTAATCTTGAGATCTGGTCCGCGTTCGCGGAATCGAGTGTCACGACCCTAACCCCAAACTCGGTCGTGAAAGCGCTTCTCGTGAAGACAAGGCCAGCCAATTAAACCCAATTCACTTTTTAAAACAGTTAATCAGCATAAAAGCAGTCTAAACATGATTTAATCATACTAAGTAGCGGAAAATAGTACGGAAATACAATCCAACATAGCTCTAACCGGGGTGTCACAAGTCATGAGCATCTGCGCCTCGAATACAGTGTTCGATAGGAATAGAAATGCCAAGATAATGGAGACACGGGGATGCGGGCGTCAATAGCTACCTCGAATCCCAGTGAGGAATCAACACTCAGGAGCGGAACCAGCAACGCCTGAATCTGCACACACGATGCAGGGAGTAATATGATTACTCTGACCCATTGAGTAACAAATATAAATAATGAATGAAAGCGAAAAATCACGTAAAACACAAGGCATTCCATACTGAAGCAGTAAAATCACTTAAAACAGTAAAACAGTGAAAATTCAAATGAAAATCCCTTTCTCAACAAGTAAAACAAGCAATTGACAGGTAAGTAAACAAATAGAAATTTGCCCCTCGGGCACAGTATCAACAAATCCGCCCCTCGGACAACATCTCAGAATAGTACCAGCCCCTCGGGCTCAAATCTCAGAACAATACCAGCCCCTCGGGCTCAATCTCACATCACAATAGGTACCCGCGCTCACTGGAGATGTACAGACTCCTGGAAGGGCCCCTTACGACCAAAGCGCAATAACAAGTCATCTCGTGGCATCACATCTAGGCCCTCGGCCTCATATAAATCAAGCCACCTCGTGGCGTATATGTATCTCAGGCCCTCAACCTCAAATCAGTATCAGTGTATCCTCACAAATAGGCCCTCGGCCTTACTCAGTCCGAAAAATCATCACAAGCCCCTCGGGCATTAGAAAAATAGTATTTCTCAGGCCAAAACATCCTTTATAATATCATTTAAGTCTAAAATCTGAGTAAAAATGGCTGAGTAGTAAAACAGTGGAAAATAACATGATTGAGTTCAAGTAACAAACCAAAACAGTGAGGAAATATCAAATAAAAGCCCCAAAGGGTTCAAATAGTTGGCACGAAGCCCAAATATGGCATTCAGCCCAATAATGATGATTGCAAATAGTTTTAAATCAAATACGCGGTAAAACCAGCAATCGGGACGGACCAAGTCACAATCCCCAATAGTGCACGACCCCACGCTCGTCATCAAGCGTGTGCTTCACCTCAATATAGCACTACGATGTGCAAATCCGGGGTTTTAAACCCTCAAGACATCATTTACAATCATTACTCACCTCGAACCGGCTAAATCTCTAGCTCACGACGCCTTTTCCCCTTAAATCGGCCTTCACGCGTGTCGAATCTATCCAAAATCAGAGCGTGGACGTCAAAATATGCTAAGGAAACAAAGGCCAAGCGAAAACAATCAAAACATGACACAATTCCCGAAATTACCAAAACCTAAGACCTGGGCCCACGCCTCGGAATCGAGTAAAATTTATATTTTCAAAATCCTCATACCCTCACGAGTCTAACCATACCAAAATTATCCAATTCTGGTAGCATTTGGTCCTTCAAATCATCCTTTTATATTTGTGGAAGATTCCACAAATTTTCTTCCCAAATTTCATCCCAAATCACGAATTAAATGATGAATTTAATGCTAGATTCATGTACTCTAGCCAAATCTGAGTTAGAATCACTTACCTTAATGAATTTCTTGAAAAACCTTCGAAAAATCGCCAAAATCCGAGCTCTCTAGGTCAAAATATTAAATAAAACCCAAAACCTCGTATTTACAGAGTACCCCACATATTTCCACCTCTGCGGACCGCACAAAAACGAACGCGGTCCGCATAAAACCAGTGCGGTCCGCACAAAAACGATTGCGGCCACAGGTTTTCATCTGCAGTGACAGGCTTTAGTTTTTTAGCCATAACTTTCTCTACAGATGTTCAAATTGCAATATCCTTACCTTTCTGAAAACTAGACACGAAGGGATACAACTGTTATTTTTGAATCATCTCACAATTCCTTGTATATCAAAAGATATGAGTTTTCGAAGTAGGACCAGTGAAATATTCCCCACCGCGGTCGCACTGCATTTTGTGCGGTCCGCACAGCACCTACCGCGGCCGCACTTCATTTTGTGCGGTCCGCACATCACCTACAACAGACACACTTCTTTTTGTGTGGACCGCGCTGGTGGGTTCCGAGGCCTGCAACCCTTCTAGACCTTCTACAGCTATGATTTTCGGCCTAAAACATCCCGGAACCCCCGGAACTTCAAACCAATTGTACCAACACATCCCATGACATCGTTCAAACTTGTTCAAAACTTCGGAAGCTCACAACAACATCAAATCACTAATTTAACATAAGATTCAAGCCTAGGAACTCTAAGAACTCTTAAATTATGCTTTCGATCAAAAAGTCTAACAAATCTCGTCCGAATGTCTTGAAACTTTGCACACACATCCCAAATGACACAGCGAAGCTATTGCAACTCTTGGAATTCCATTCCGACCTCTATATCAAAAATCTCGCCTATCAACCGGAAATCGCCAAAATATCAATTTCGCCAATTCAAACCTAAATCTTCTCTACAACTCCAAAACTCATTCCGATCGCGCCCCTAAGTCACAAATCACCTAACAGAGCTAACCAAACCATAAAAATTCCAATCCGAGATCAAATACACACAAGTCAAATCTTGGTCAAATCTTTCAAATTTTAAGCTTTCAACTGAGACTGTTCTTCCAAATTCATTCTGATTAACCTGAAACCCAACACCAACGATTTACATAAGCCATAATACACCACACGGGGCAAGTCATGCCCGAGAACTGGCGAGCGAAGTGCAAAAGCTCAAAACGACTGGTCGGGTCGTTACATCGAGGTTTCCCGTATGTTTGAGTTTTGGTCTACGGATTCCAGTTGCATATTCCGATTTTTCTCGAGTCCCGGCGTCGGGTTTTGCTAGTGTTTCTAAACGGAGAATCATTAAAGGTTGTTGCAAGTCCATCTTTTTTTTCTCCTTAATGTTATTGTTCTAATTATTTGTGAAGGTTTGTTTTATGCTTTTATGGACTATATCAGGCTTGTTTTATTTTTTCTTAGTTATTTGGGTTTGTTTGCTATATTTCCATGATTTGAGGTTGAATTGTTCTTGTGACGATGCTGCTGGATTGGAAATGCAGTTAGATAGGTTTTGAATTGGTTTTATTAATAAATATAAAAAAACGGCGCATATTGGAAGAACAATATATTGGGTTTCAAGATTTGAATCTAAAGAGCATATTGGAAACGTTTTTTTATATATAGTAATTTAAGCTTTGGATTATTTTTTCTTTACTCTTGCTTTATTACTTTGTTCGTTTCCGTTACCCAAGTGAGTGAACTGTGCTAATTATGCTAGATGTGTGAATCAAATTCTACAGAATCTAAGCAATATGCAGATGTCAATCTTGTCTTTGTTATGGTTTAGTTATTTTTCCTCTATTTTTGTTAAACATTAAAAACATGCGCCTGCATTGTATATTTTTTGTTTCATATTCTCGTTGTGATGTTTTGTGGCTTGGAGTTGTGGCTATGGATTCCATTGGAGAAATCTCATGATGATGGCGATGGAAATAGAATCTATTATCATGATTATGTATACGTTTGCGTGACATAGTTGCGACTTTAAAAACAAAACCAGAGTATGCGTTCGCGCAACCTCGGCCAGACATTCTTAATATTAATAAAGCGTTATTAATTGTGGACACGTCCGCGTGACATGATTTTTGACGCGCCAAACAAATGGGTACACGTACGCGTGACCCGTTTCAAGATAATCTCTTAATTAAAAGAGGTAAATACACATAGGTTCTAAAATAAGTAGTTAGATAATTTAATAAGCCAAGTATGATCAAAGCGATCATGCTAAAACCACGGAACTTGGGAATGCCTAACACCTTATCTCGGGTTAACAGAATTCCTTACCCGAATTTCTATGTTCGCATACCGTAAATAGAGTCAAACTTCCTCAATTTGAAATTTTAAACCAGTGACTTGGGACACCATAAATTATATCAAGTGGCGACTCTGAATTTAAAATAAATAATCCCGTTTCAATTGTCACTTAAATTGGAAAAAACTCCTTATACCCCTTCCGGGATAGTGAAATGAAAGTGTGACAGGTCTGGCGACTCTACTGGGGATAAGAACCTAGAACTTATGGTCCAGGGTTCAAGAATTCGAGCTTGTTAATATGATTTTACATGGCTTCATTTATTGTTAATATTACTGTATTCTGTGAACCTTTTGTGCTAACTGCTATATGTTTACCGCTTTGATATTATTTGAATTGTATATAACTGTCTTCTTACGCCACCCCTCTGAGTCTTCTAAAAATGGCGCACACGTTCGCGTGACTCGCCTTTTTTTTTGTAGAAGTTCTACCAAATAGAACGAGGCTAGGCCAGCAACAAGGCCGGGTAGACTTCAGTGCTCCCGGTATGTTGCCCTTTCTTCGGCTCGAGTTGTCCGCTCGGGTAAGCCAGGTCAAGAACACAACTCCAAGTTTTAAAACCTAGAAAAACACAGCCTCATGTCAGATCCCTAGTAGGAACGTTTGTTTGCATCACATGCATTTGACTTTGGGGACTCAACACAAGGGTTGGGTCCGTCTAGGACAGGTGTACCCAAAATAACAGACTATCTTGATGCATCTTATGTGCTACATGTTGCATTTTTTCAAGGATAAAAGGGGCGGACCAATGATAGTTGAGGGAAAAATGAAAAAGAAAAAAAAAGAAAAAGAAAAAAAGAGAGGTGAAGTGTGAAAAATAAAGCAAGTAGGGCCCGTTATGTTTTCTGTCACATTTGTGTTAAGAAAAAAATATGAATAATCCAAAAAGAGTTTACATGTTTCATCATTTTTTTTTAAAAAGACAAAAAATATATTTTTTCTCTAAATTAATTGTTGTTTTTTATTCTCGCTCGTATCCAATCTGTCCGAACTACGCGAACCTGATTCTCGTCTCTCAGGGCGGGATACGTTGGCAACCCACATAGGGTCCGGTCTTCCTAGTAAATCTTAGGTTCTTGGCTTCACGGGGTCTTAGCCAAATCTTGCATTTTTAGCCACATTTAGCCACATAGGTTAATTTTAGAAAAATAGCATCAATCATATCTTGCATGCGTCCAATAGGGAGTGTTATTGTCTCACATAGTGTTCTAGGTCCTTAACTTTATTTGGTCTTAATTTTCTCATACAGGTATGAGTCTATTTACCGGAGTTTGAGCATGACAGACACCCCGGGACCATCCAGTCAATATCGCTCATTCAGGAGTTGCTTAAGGAGATTTTTCTTTTTATGTTTTGAGTCTGTTTTCTTTTTATGTCGTCTTTTACAGTAACGTCGAGTCTTTTGGTATTGTATTTCCTATTTTTTTATTGGAAAAAAAGATGTGTAATAAATCAAAAATCCAAAAAAAAAAGGAGATTTTGCATATTTATATTTCTGTTAAATGTTTTCTTAAGAATACTAACTCTAGAAGTTAAAAAAAAAAAATCTTTTGTGGTTTTCCTTAGGAATTTAATATTTAGAACTTAAAAAAAATTACTTTTATATTTTTTTAGTATATTAAGACTGAAAATTCAAAAAAAAAAAAAAAATTTAGTACCTCTTTAAAAGTTTTCTTTAAGATATTACTTCCAAAAAATCCAAAAAAGATTTTCTCTTAAGAATCTCCATTGGAAACATATAAAAAAACAAATAAATGTTTTCTTTTTATTTTCACTAGAACTTTAGAATATTGTACATAGAAGAAAAAAAAACATACTTCATCTTGTGTTTATCTTCAGAGTTTCTTCCTTAGGTAATCAAAAACTGAAATCCAAAAATACTTTTTTTACCTTGTGCATTTCTCGTTTCGAAATCTTTCTTCAGGGATATCAAATGAAAATTCAAAAGATTTTTCTTTGGTTTATTCTTTAGATTTCCTTCCTAAAATATTAATCAAAAAAGATTTTTCTCTTCTAGGTTTTTTTCCTTAATAATTTCCTATAGAGTATTTGTTTTAAAAAAAGGAAAAAAAAATATATGCTCGTTAAGCTTGAGTTTAGAATAAGTTACAGAACATTAAGTCAAAGAAATTCAAAAATTTGCTTCTTTTATTTCCCTTTTCTCGTCAGAGTAATCATTAAGGTAAAAAAAGAAGAAGAAGAAGAAGAAGAGAACATTAATTTGTTTACTTTATTCACGATTTTCCCGAACTATGCAAAATCTGATTCATGCGGCGTCATGATACGTAGGCAACCTACATAGGGTTCGATCGAATTATTTTTAAAATTAAAAGAAAAAGAAAAAAAGGAAACAAAAAAAAATGAAGTTATGGGATATGAGAAATGAAATGAAAGAAAAGAGTGATAATTAAAAAAAAAAGGGAAGGATGTCACGATCCCCAACCCGAACCCGGTCGTGATGGCGCTTCTCGTGAAGACAAGGCCAGCCGACACTTTCCATTTTTTCCAATTTTAACAGTTAAGCATGAAGAAATAGTCTAAACAAGGTAAAATAATCCAAAGTAGCCGATAATATCATAAATACGCGGAAGAACAATCCAACACAACGCGATACCGGGGTGTCACAAGTCATGAGCATCTATAAAAAACCTAATACAAGCCTGAAAAGTATACAAACTATTACAAATGTCTGATAAGAGATAGAAATGATAAATGGGGAGAAACACGGGACTGCGGACGTCAAGCAGCTACCTCGTGGACTCTGATATCTGCCGGGAGCTCTCAACTCGCACTGGCAGGATCCGCACTGCCTGAATCTACACACACGGTTGCAGGGAATAAAGTGAGTACTCCAACTCAGTGAGTAACAAAGGTAAATAAAGACTGAAAGCAAGAAATCACGTAAGGTACAAAACATTCTCTAACGAAGCAGTAAAACCATTTTAAAACAGTAAAATCAGTGAAAGATAGGTAAAATCCTTTTACTCAAATGTAATTTCATGGAAAAGCCTTTTTCGATAATTAAGCAGGTTTTTGACAGTCAATTAGGAAAAATAAATACATAAAGGTTCGCCCATCGGGCACAGTATCAACAAATTCGCCCCTCGGGCAATATCTCAGAATAGTACCAGCCCCTCGGGCTCAAATCTCAAATCACAATACCAGCCCCTCGGGCTTAATCTTACATCACAATGGGTACCCGCGCTCATTGGGGGTGTACAGACTCCTGGAGGGGCCTCTTACGGCCCAAGCGCAATATCAAGCCACCTCGTGGCATCATCACTAGGCCTTCGGCCTCATATCAATTAAGCCACCTCGTGGCGTACATATCTCAGGCCCTCGGCCTCATAATCAGTATCAAATGTTTCCTCACAACATAGGCCCTCGGTCTCAGTCAGTCAAAAATCCTCACAAGCCACTCGGGCAATAGTAAAACAGTGTTTCTCAGCCCAAACATCATTTAAAATATCGTTTAAGTATTAAAACTGAGTAAACATGGCTAAGTGCGAAAATAGTGGAAAATAACATGACTGAGTTCAAGTATAAAGTCAAAACAGTGAGTAAATATCAATAAAAATCCCCAAAGGGTTCAAATAGTTGGCACGAAACCCAAATATGGCATTTAGCCCAAATAATGATGATAACAAATAAATTTCAGTCAAATACGCGGTAAAACCATCAATCGGGACGGACCAAGTCACAATCCCCTAATAGTGCACGATCCCACGCTCGTCATCAAGCGTGTGCCTCACCTCAATATAGCACTACGATGTGCAATTCAGGGTTTCAAACCCTCAGAACATCATTTACAATCATTACTCACCTCGAACCGGTCAAATCCTTAGCTCGTGACGCCTTTTCCTCTCGAATCGGCCTCCACTCGCATCGAATCTATCCAAAATCAGAACGACGACGTCAAAATATGCTAAAGGAATGAAGCCCAATCAAAAATAATCAAAATACGATACAAATCCCGAAATTACTAAAACCCGACCCCCGGGCCCACGTCTCGAAATTCAATATCAAAAGTTAAATGCCTAAGTTCAAAAGTCAATATCTACCCACGAGTTCATACATATCAAAAGTTCAGGAATCCGACCCCAAATAAACCTTCAAATCGTCAATTAAATGCCTAAGTTCCCAAGCCCTAGTTTCCCCAATTTTCACCCTTAATTTCCAAAATTTCTAGCTCTAACCTTTGAAATAATAGCATAGGAACAAGTTTCAAGTCCAAATTCCTTGCCTCAATGAAGTTCCCTTGAAATCCCTCTCTCAAATCGTCCAAAAAGCTCCAAAGCCGAGATAAAAATGGTGAAATAGCTCAAAATTCGCGAAGGCCACAATTTATACTTTCTGCCTAGAAATTTTTCGCATCTGCGGCCCAATACCCTCTTCTGTGGTACCGCATTTTTTCTCCGCTTCTGCGGATATCACGTAACTTACGATTTTGCACTTCTGCGATCCCTCATCCGCATCTGCGATAGCGGTCCATCTCACCGCTTTTGCAGTTCCTGACTCCCTCAGTACTTTCCGTTTCTGCGACCTCCCTTATCGCACCTGTGGTATCGCACCTGCAGTCCCCAATCCGTAGGTGCGGAAATACCAGAAGCAGCACATTCAGCAGCTACAACAAAATTCCAACTTCTCCGTTAACCATCCGAAATAAGCTCGAGGCCCCCAGGACCTCAACCAAAAGCACAAACATATCCTAATACCTTATTCAAACTTGTTCCAACCATCAAAACACCTCAAACAACATCAAATCACCCAAAACACATCGGATAAAAGCCAAACTTTCTAAAATCTTCCGAATTCCGCTTTTGATAAAAAACCTAACCAGACCACGTCTGAATGACCTGAAATTTTTCACACACATCCTAAATGACACATCGGAACTACTGCAACTCTCGAAATTTCATTCCGACCCCTATATCAAAATCTCGCCTACCAACCGGAAATCACCAAAATATCAACTTTGCCAATTTAAGCCTAAATCTACTACGAACCTCCAAAATTTATTCCGATCACGCTCCTAAGTCATAAATCACCTCCTAAAGCTAACCAAACCATCAGAACTCACATCCAAGCCCTCTAACACATAAGTCAACATCTGGTTGACTTTTCCAACATAAGCTTACTTAAAAGAGACTAATTGTCTCAAACCTTACCAAAATCATTCCGGATTCGATCCGACCAACTCGATATCACAAAACACGGATAACAAAGCATAAAGAAGCAGAAATAAGGAAAAATGAGCGGTAACTCATGAGACGACTGGCCGGGTCGTCACATCCTCCCCAGCTTAAACAAACGTTCGTCTGCGAACGAATCAAGAAACATACCTGAAGCCTCAAACAGGTGAGGATATCTGCTCCACATCTCCCGCTCGGTCTCCTAGGTAGCCTCCTCTACGAGCCGACCTCTCCACTGCACTTTCACTGAAGTTATATCCTTTTATCTCAACTTTCGAACCTGTCGACCCAAAATAGCTACTGGCTCCACATCATAAGTCAAATCATTATCCAACTGAACCGTGATAAAATCCAAAACATGAGACGGATCCCTAATATACTTCCGGAGCATAAAAACATGAAATACCGGATGCACACTCGACAAGCTGGGTGGCAAAGTAAGCTCATAAGCCACCTCCCCAATCTTCCGAAGCACCTCAAAAGGCCCAATGAACTGAGGACTCAATTTCACTTTCTTCCCAAATCTCATAACACCCTTCATGGGCGAAACCTTCAACAGAACTTTCTCACCCACCATGTAGGACACATCTCGAACCTTCCTATCAGTATAACTCTTTTGCCTCGATTGCGCTGTATGAATCCTCTCCTGAATTACCTTCACCTTTTCTAAGGCATCCTACACCAAGTCTGTCCCCAATAGCCTAGCCTCACCGGGCTCGAACCAACCAACTGGAGATCTACACTGCCTCCCATACAAAGCCTTATATAGAGCCATCTAAATACTCGACTGGTAGCTGTTTTTATAAGCAAACTCCAGGCGGTAGAAGCTGATCCCATAATCCTCAGAAATCAATGACACAAGCACACAACGTGTCTTCCAATATCTGAATAGTGTGCTCGGACTGCCCGTCCGTCTGAGGGTGAAAAGCTGTTGTGAGCAGCTTATTTTTGACCATGTTTGAATTTATTCCTACTTTTCTCTACTCACTACCCACTTTCCCCACTTTCTCCCCTCACTACCCACTTTTCCCATTTTCCCCACTCATGTTCCCCACTCACTACCCACTTTCCCCACTTTCTCCACTCACTACCCACTTTTCCCTTTTTTCCCACTCATGTTCCCCACTCTCCCCACTTTCCCCACTCATGTTCCCCACTCTCCCCAAAAAATATTTTCTCCTCCCACTCTTCATCATTCTCTCTACCTATAACACACACATCAAGACCTCACCTTAAAAAAATTATATATAGAAAAGGGCACATTTTACAAAGGAGCTTTCTTCTTCTTCTTGGATTTTTTCTCCAAGCAACAGAAAAATACAACAGATCTCACCCTTTCTTCCCAAGAAAAACGACCGCACACACTCATTTTACCACGGAAGCTTCTCTGAAAATGCACACCTGAATTCACACCCAATATTTGAGAGACTCACTTTGAAAGTTCTTCACACTCAAAAGAGCTGAAAGCAAAGGCTTCAAAATTCAATATTTTCAGCTGGATTCGGGTAAAAGTTTGTTGCTCTGTTGCTACCATTGAAATTGCTTCTTGAGCTCCTCATGTGATTTGGATTCTGCTTTTCTTTGGTTTATCTCTTGGTGTCCTCTTAACTCTGTTAGGTCAGTCCCAAATCTTTTGTATTATATTTTGCTGAATGGCTATATAAAGTTATTGAATTCCTTTTAGATTTTTGGATTTGCTCAAAAATACGATTTCTGCTATTCTAGTGTGTCATGGATGAATGTTTGGTTTCCACTTGAATAAAGTAGTGTAATGAATCGAAAATGTTAAACTTTAGATTAAATGTTGACGAAGTAAATGCTGTAAAGATTTTGGAATCTGTTATTTGCTTTGGGAGTCTTTACTCATTTTCTTTAATTTTCACTTCTTGTCATCGAGGAAGAGAGTAAAATCCAAGCAAATTTGCTCTTAAATCGAGGATCTGATGGCCAGCAATGGTTATCTTTTAATAGAAAACAAGCCGTAAATTATATTCTATACTCCGCTTTCAGAAATAAGATAAGCGGCATCATGAGGTATATAGTTTTTTTTAGTAGCAAGAATATAAAGATATATAGTATCATATGTTTCAACTCGTAGGCATAATGATTCTTCAATAGTTTGTTAATGAGTTGTTTGTGCACTCCAGCTTTTACAACCACAATCTACTTTATTTATTTGATTAGTTTAATGTCAAAATTTGCCCCCCTATCCTCTCTGCCTCACGTTTTCTTGTTCTTGGACTCTTTGCCTCCTGATTTATCCAAACCTTTTTTTTACTAGTCTATGTATTTTCATGACTTGTACATTAAGTTACATAAGTCGAGAAAATTTAAATATATATCTTCCTTTTTACAAAAACTTTTGAAGTATGTATATGTTCGTGTATGTATAAAAGAGATAGAAAACGCAAGCTAAAAAAATAGAAATTGGCTTGAACTTTCGTAGTTTGCTTTAGGTGCGTTAATTGAATAATTGTCATAGCTATGGGTACGGTTCCCGTAACGTAGTTTGTGACACCTAGTTACTAAAATCCGGGGTACACTTATGTGACCCGACCACAATTTAATCTTTAAAAAAAATTAAACATGTTGTAGATCGTGAGTACGGTTCTCGTGACATGATTCGCGATATGTAACAATAATTAAATAAAAGCGGTTATAAGGTAAAAATGCACAATAGTTTAACACATGTAATAAATCAGATAATAGGCCAATTATAATATGTTTAAGCGACTGTGCTAGAACCACAGAACCCGGGAATGCCTAACACCTTCTTCCGGGTTAACAGAGTTCCTTATTCAGAATTCCTGGTTCGCAGACTTCAAAAAGAAAAGTCAAAATTTTCCTCGATTTGGGATTTAAAATAAATCGGTGACTTGGGACACCAAATAAACTATCCCAAGTGGCGACTCTGAACAAAATTGAATAAATTAATCCCATTTCAAATAATGTCACTTTAATTGGAAAAACTCCCTTGTACTACCTTCGGGTGTGTAAAAAGGAGGTGTGAAAGCTGTGCTCAACTCAATCTGAGTACCCAACTCTCGTTGCACAAACCTCCAAAACTATGATGTAAACTAAGTGCCCCTATCTGAAATGATGGAAAATGGGACACCATGCAAACAAGATATAGATCTCTGCCAACCGCTTTGAAGAATAGGTAGTACACATAGGAATGAAGTGCGCGGACTTGGTCAGCCGATCCACAATCACCCAAAGAGCATCGAACTTTCTCAAAGTCCATGGAAGTCCAACAACAAAGTCCATAGTGATCCTCTTCCACTTCCACTCTGGAATATCCATCTGCTGAAGCAAGCCACCCGGTCTCTGATGCTCAATTTCACCTACTGACAATTGAGACACCGATCCATAAATTTCACAATATCTTTCTTCATTCTTTTCCACCAATAGTGCTGCCTCAAATCCTGATACATCTTCGCGGGACTCGGATGAAGGGAATACCGCGAGCTATGGGCCTCTTCCATAATCAACTCTCGAAGACCATCTACATTGGGCACGCAAATCTAGATCTGTATCCTCAACACCCCATCATCAGCAATGGTCACATATCTAGCATCATCATGCTGAACTTTGTCCCTAAGGACAACCAAATGCGGATCATCATATTGACGCTCTCTGATGCGATCATATAAGGAAAACCGAGAAACCACACAAGCCAGTACCCGACTAGGCTCCGAAATATCCAACCTCACGAACCTATTGGCTAAGGCCTGAACATCGACTACAAGAGGTCTCTCCCCAACTAGAATATATGCCAAACTCCCTATACTCACTACCTTTCGGCTCAAAGCATCGACCACCACATTGGCCTTTCCCAGATGGTACAATATAATGATATCTTAATCCTTAAGCAACTCCAACCATCTCCGTTGTCTCAAATCAAGATTCTTCTGTTTGAACAAGTGCTGGAGGCTACGATGATCAGTAAACACCTCACAAGACACACAATACAAGTAATGCCTCCAAATCTTCAATGTGTGAACTATGGCAGCCAACGCCAAATCATGAACGGGGTAGTTCTTCTCATGGGGCTTCTGACGAGAAGCATAAGCAATAACTCTACCCTCCTGCATTAATACACAACCAATGCCAACTCTCGAAGCATCACAATACACGGTATATGAACCTGAAGTCGATGGTAAAACCAACACTGGAGCTGTGTCAAGGCTGTCTTGAGCTTCTGAAAGCTTTCCTCACACTCGTCCGACCATGCAAATGAAGCACCCTTCTGAGTCAACTTGGTCAAGGGCGATGTGATATATGAGAATCCCTGAACAAAATGGCGATAATAACCTGCCAAATCAAGAAAGCTGCAAATCTTTGTGGCTGAGGACGGTTTGGGCCAACTCTGCACCGCCTCTATCTTCTTCGGATCAACCTGAATACCCTCGCTGGACACCACATGACCTAGGAATGCCACTTAACTGAGCCAAAACTCACACTTAGAGAATTTTGCATAAAGCTTCTCCTCTCTCAATCTCTACAACACAACTCTCAAATGCTCCGCGTTCTCCTCCTGACTACGTGAATACACCAGAATATCATCAATGAAGACTATGACAAATGAGTCAAGATAAGGCCAGAACACACTGTTCAACAAATGCATGAACGTTGTTGGGGCATTAGTGAGCCCAAAAGACATCACCAAGAACTCATAATGACCATATCGGGTCCTGAAAGTTGTCTTAAGAATGTCCGAGTCCCTGATCTTCAACTGGTGATAACCTGAACGGAGATCAATCTTGGAGAACACTCTCGCTCCCTGAAGTTGGTCGAATAAATCATCAATGCGAGGCAAAGGATACTTGTTCTTAATTGTTACCTTGTTCAATTGCCTATAATCAATGCACATTCTCATAGTGACACCTTCTTCTTCACAAATAGAATCGGCGCATCCCAAGGTGACACACTAGGCCGAATGAACCCTTTATCAAGGAGTTCCTGAAGTTGTTCTTTTAATTCCTTCAACTCTGTTGGAGCCATACGATATGGCAGAATAGAAATGGGCTGAGTGTCCGGCACCAGGTCACTACCAAAATCAATATCCTTGTCTGGTGGCATGCCCGACAAGTCTACAAGAAACACATCGGGAAAATCCCTAAAAAATGGAGCAGATCAAAATTAGGAGTCTCAGCATCGACATCCCTCACAAAGGCTAGATACGAAAGACAACCCTTTCCAACCATATGTTGGGCTTTCAAGAATGAGATCACTCTACTGGGAACATAATCAGTCAACCTCGCCATTTGATCCGTGCCACACCCGGTATCGCCAATGTGACCGTCTTAGCATGATAGTCCAGAATAGCATGACACGGAGATAGCCAGTCCATGCCCAAAATGACGTCGAAATCTACCATACACAATAATAAAAGATCCATATGGGTCTCCAAAATACCTATTGTATGAAGCATCCTCTAACACTTATCTAAGAAACCCTGGGCGTCCTCGCCCTCTGCACCACTGAAGGTCGGAGGCTGCAGTCTACCAAACCTCTCCAACCTATGCTGCTTATCCTCCGGCAAAGTAGGAACTACATAGTCCTGAGCAGCTGCAACCGGTTGGGCTGGATATGCCCCCGGCGTCTGAAGTCCTTGCACGACCTGCTTAGGTGTGCGAGTGGTGGGAGTCTGATTGCCTCCCCTGGCCTGAGAAGTAGTTGCGGCTGTTGTGGCTAAAATTGCTTGAGCTAGGCCAGTGCAAACTGATAAGATCTGAGCCAAGGCCTCCTGAAAACCCGGTATCACAATGGGCATTGCTGGTGCCTAAGCTAGTGCTGCTGGAGCGCCCATAACTAGGACCTGATCCTGAACTGGGGAAGCAGGTGGATCTGCAGGTACTGCCCTAGCTGCTCTGCCCCTACCACGACCATGATCGCATCCTCAGTCTCTAGTGTCCACAGTTGGTGGTACTGGTGGTCGTCCATCCTGACCAGTAGCGCGTGTCTTCACCATCTGTGAGAGAATAGAATAACAGAAGTTTAGTATTCGGATCAACAAATTCGCATGACAAGAATTTCAAGAATATGAAATTTTTCCTAAAGGTTCTGCAGCCTCTCGAGGATAAATATATATGTCTCTATACCGATCCACAAGACTCTACTAAACTTGTTGAGGACTCGTGAGACCTATGTAACCTAGGCTCTGATACCAACTTGTCACGACCCCAAACCCAAACCCAGTCGTGATGGTGTCTCTTGTGAAGACAAGGCCAGCCGACACTTCCTATTTTTTTTAATTTTAACAGTTAAGCATGAAGAAATAGTCTAAACATGGTAAAAATAATCCAAAGTAGCCGATAATATCATAAATACGCGGAAGAACAACCCAACACAGCCCGATACCGGGGTGTCACTAGTCATGATCATCTATAAAAAACCTAATGCAAATCTAAAAAGTCTACAAACTATTACAAATGTTTGATAAGAGATAGAAATGATAAAGGGGGAGAAACACAAGACTGCGGAAATCAAGCAGCAACCTCATGGACTCCGAACTCTGCCGGGAGCTCTCAACTCGCACTGGCAGGATCTGCAACGCCTGATTCTGCACACAGGGATGTAGGGAGTAAAGTGAGTACTCCAACTCAGTGAGTAACAAAGGTAAATAAATATTGAAAGCAAGAAATCACGTAAGGCACAAAGCATTCTATAACGAATCAGTAAAACCATTTAAAAATAGTAAAATCAGTGAAAGATAGGTAAAATCCTTTTACTCAAATGTAATTTCATGAAAAAGCCTTTTTCGATAATTAATCAGGTAATTGACAGTCAATTAGGAAAAATAAACACATAAAGCTTCTCCCCTCGGGCACAGTATCAACAGATCCGCCGCTCGGGCAACATCTCAGAACAGTACCAGCCCCTCGGGCTCAAAACTCAAATCACAATACCAGCCCCTCGAGCTTAATCTCACATCACATTGGGTACCCGCGCTCGCTGGGGGGTGTACAGACTCCTGGAGGGGCCCTTACGGCCCAAACACAATATCAAGCCACCTCGTGGCATCATCACTAGGCCCTCGGCCTCATATCAATCAATCCACCTCGTGGCGTAAATCTCAGGCCCTCGACCTCATAATCAGTATCAAATGTTTCCTCACAACATAGGCCCTCGGACTCACTCAGTAAAAAATCCTCACAAGCCACTCGGGCAATAGTAAAACAGTGTTTCTCAACCCAAACATCATTTAAAATATCGTTTAAGTATTAAAACTGAGTAAACATGGCTGAGTACGAAAATAGTGGAAAATAACATGACTGATTTCAAGTATAAAGTCAAAACAGTGAGGAAATATCAATAAAAATCCCCGAAGGTTCAAATAGTTGGTACAAAACCCAAATATGGCATTTAGCCCAAATAATGATGTAAGCAAATAAATTTCAGTCAAATACATGGTAAAACCATCAATCGGGACGGACCAAGTGACAATCCCCCAATAGTGCATGGCCCCAAGCTCGTCATCAAGCGTGTGCCTCATCTCAATATAGCACTACGATATACAGTCCGAGGTTTCAAAACCTCAGAACATCTTTTACAATCATTACTCACCTCGAACCGGTCAAATCCCTAGCTTACGACTCCTTTGCCCCTCGAATCGGCCTCCACTCACGTCGAATCTATCCAAAATCGGAACGAGGACGTCAAAATATGCTAAGGTAACAAAGCCCAAGCAAAAATAATTAAAATAAGACACAAATACCGAAATTACCAAAACCCGACCCCCGAGCCCATGTCTCGGAATTCAATAATTTTTACATCAATAGATTCCTTATCTCCCCACGAGTTCATACATATCAAAAGTTCAGGAATCCGACCCCAAATAAACCTTCAAATCGTCAATTAAAGGCCTAAGTTCCCAAGCCCTAGTTTCCCCAATTTTCACCCTTAATTTCCAAAATTTCTAGGTCTAATATGTGAAATAATAGCATAGGAACACGTTTTAAGTCCAAATTCCTTACCTTAATAAAGTTCCCTTGAAATCCCTCTCTAAAATCGTCCAAAAAGCTCCAAAGCCGAGATAAAAATGGTGAAATAGCTCAAAATTTGCGAAGACCACAATTTATACTTTCTGCCTAGAACTTTTCGCATCTGCGGCCCAATACCCGTTTCTGTGGTACCGCATTTGTGGTTATTTCCCCGCTTCTGTGTATATCACTTAACTTACGATTTTCTGCTTCTGCGATCCCTCATCCGCATCTGCAACATCACAGATGCAGTCCATCTCACTGCTTCTGCGGTTCCTAACTCCCTCAGCATTTTCCGCTTCTGCAACCTCCCTTATCGCACCTGCGGTCCCCAATCTGCAGGTGCGGAAATACCAGAAGCAGCACATTTAGCAGCTGCAACAAAATTCCAACTTCTTCGTTAACCATTCGAAATCACTCCGAGGCCCCCGGGACCTCAATCAAAAGCACAAACATATCCTAATACCTTATTAAAACTTGTTCCAATCATCAAAACACCTCAAACAACATCAAATCACCCAAAACACATCGAATTCAAGCCAAACTTTCTAAAATCTTTCGAATTCCGCTTTTGATCAAAAACCCAACCAAACCACGTTCGAATGACCTGATATTTTGCACACACATCCAAAATGACACATCGAAACTACTACAACTCTCAGAATTCCATTACGATCCCTATACCAAAATCTTGTCTACCAACCGGAAATTGCCAAAATATCAACTTCGCCAATTCAAGCCTAAATCTACTACGAACCTCCAAAATTTATTCCGATCACCTCCTAAGTCATAAATCACCTCCCAAAGCTAACTGAACCATCAGAACTCACATACGAACCCTCTAACACATAAGTCAACATCCAGTTGACTTTTCCAACATAAGCTTCCTTAAAAAAGACTAAGTGTCTCAAACCTTACCAAAATTATTCCAGATTCGATCCGACCAACCCGATGCCACAAAACACGGATAACAAAGCATAAAGAAGCAGAAATAAGGAAAACGGAGTGGTAAACCATGAGACGACTGGCCGGGTCGTCACAAAGGAAAATGATCAAGCCAAGAAGTGCTAGAAAAGAAAGAAAAGAGAAGATTGAAATGAACAAAATTGGGATGATGGTAAGTGACCTTGTGACCCTCAAAGTCATTCGTCGAACCGTTAATTGTTGCTAGGTGCATTGCACGTACTGTGATATTTTTAGCTGCTAAATGCCCTCATGCTAACATGATGACTTCATTTTGTTGCTCGTTGTTATCCTTATTATAGCATAAGGGTGGTTGGTTTGTGGTTCTTAAACTAGCAACTCTTCCATACAACACAAGGTCAAACATCAAGGTAGTCATGGCTGGCAAAGAGTGGGACATAAGGGTCATTGATCCGTCTAAAGGAATTTTTGAATCAAAATCTGAGTTGAAAGAAGAGGTCTTAAGGTTGAAAGGACAGATGGTCGAAATATAGCAAGCCTGGATTAGTGGGCGTCCTACACCATCAGTTCTCGCTAACTATACTGAAAACCTTGTCACCATTCCGCCACTGTCACAAGTCTAGGATATCTCCCCATAACCTTTTCACACTCCACCCCCAGAACCACATCATATCTCGCTCCTTTGACCACTCATGTTTTTGTAGCTCATCCACCTAATACCCTTCCTCGATCCTCTAGCGAGACTGTGTTCAAAATCTCCGATGCCCAACACTGTGCTCCAGAACCAACTTTCAAGGTCTCGGTTCCATACTCTCACGCTCCTCATTTTGATCCTCCAGATGAAACTAAAAAGCCTGCTAAGATAGTGTAGCAAGATGAGATATCCAGAAAGCTTAAAAGGTTTAAGATGCCAAAGTTTAATTTGTACGACGGGTGTGGAGATCCAGTAGCCCATTTGAAGGGTTATTACAGTGAAATGAGAAGTGTTGGTGGAAAAGATGAGTTGCTGATGGCATATTTCAGTGAGAGCCTGACTGGGGCAACTTTGGAATGGCATACTCGTCAAGATGGTGGTAAATGGCATACATGGGATGACATGGCTTAAGATTTTGTGGGACACTTTCAGTACAATATAGACATTGTCCCAGACCGCTCCTCCCTATCTCAGATGGAAAAGAAACCCAAAGAAGGTTTTAGAGAATTTTGGTTCAGATGGAATGAACAAATTGCTTGGGACAATCCTCCCATTGATAGAAAAGATGTTGCTAAGCCCCGCCAACGACAGGATCCAGTGGGCATTCCTGCTAAATGCTTTCAGCCTCAGTACCGACCAATTAAACATCCCCAAACTCCACATAATCTACCCTAGTATTATCTTCCGAATAATATCCAACCATCTGTCCAACCACTAGGTCACTCCCTAAGGCGAGCACCAACATCCCAAAATTCTTGTGCGCCTTCATAACATTTTCAAGCATTCTACAATCCTAGAAAACTAAGGCATAGAGGAAAACAAAGGCAAAAAGATAATTTCACGCCCATCGAGGGGTCCTACACAAACTTGTTTGAAAAGTTAAAGCATTCTGGCCTGATTGAGCCGCTCCTTGGCTATACTCCAGACCCATATGCAAAAGGTTTTGATCCTACTGTATGATGCATGTACCACTCTAACGTCCAAGGGCATAACATTGAAGATTGTCGTGCTTTGACAAGGGAAATAGAAAGAATGATTCAAGAAGGGGTAATTGTGATCAAGGACAGTGACAGGGAGCATGCGAATCCTCTTAGGAACTTGCTGACTGAAGTTAATGATATGGAAATTGGCAATGGTCTTGGTAATATTGATGTGGAACTCAGTGGCTAAGATGTCGAGCTTGGTAATTGGAAAGACGTTCCTTTCTTGGCTAGCCAGGGAGGAGTTCTGGTGGTTTATTTTGTTATCATTTCTGTTGTCCGGGTTATTTCAGGGTTGTAATCCGGATATTGTCTTGTGACTCAAACCCTTCTATCCTTTTATTTTGCCTAGTTCCTTTAGTCGTAGTAACTAATTTAGTGTTATCTAGGTTTGTTCCAGGGTTGTACCCAAGTTTATTTTGCTTGTTTTGTTGTTCGAACCCCTTCACTGTCTGTCTAATGCAATTTTCTATCCTCTGTTATTTCTAGTCATTTTTTTAGTTCTCTTTTTCTTTTATAGTTCTTTTCCTGCTAACTCTAGTGACATGACATGCACGCATAACTCTAGGCCTGGTCTTAAAAGTTAGTTTAGTCATGAAGCAATAAAGCAATTTTGAAGATGACAGGGACACTTGAGGAAAATAAGTACAGATTTGGACATTTCGAGATCATTTGAAGCCCGAACCATGTGAAACTGGGGCAGATAATTTGGTAAGTTAATAGGGTGACAAGAATTCATTAAAGAAGAGTGCATCCCAGACAATTTGAAGCAAGCAACTTTGATTTCAAGTGCATCTCAAGTTACAAAATAAGTCAAGGAAGTTTTCTCTGAATTGACAGAGGATATCCATTGTGAAGAAGGAATCACCTAACGAGGGTTCTGTACTTGACAAGGCGCTAAAGAAAAGTGGAAGGCATATCAGTGATATCAATGCCGAAGCCGCAAAAGAAATATTGTGCATGATCTTCAATTTTCATCCTCAAGTTGCATGTGTTGTACTTGGCATTTTCAGGGATTGGAAGGCCCTCTTTCAGCTACCCAAACACTTATATTACTCGATACCCTTTTGAGCCTGTACTGATTTTTTCGACCTCCCCACTTTTGGATTCAAGTTAGAGTCATACGAAATTTGTTTTATCTCCCCCTAGGTATTTTAGAAAATTCATTCCAAAAGGAAAATTCAAAAAAAATAAAAGAAAAATAAAGATAAAGAAATAAAAGAAGGAAAAAGAAAGAAAGAAAACAGAAAAAGGAAAATAGTAATAAAAAGTGTTCTCATGAACTACGTTCGACCTGATTCCTTGTAAGGATATGTAGGCAGCCTCACAGTTTGGTCCCATCAAAATAAAAATTCAAAAGTCCCCAGGCAAAGAAACTGGGACAGAAGTTGCGGTTTTGTAAAAGATCTTATTCCAAAAGTTGTAATTTTGAATTCAAGTTGTTTTGAGCCTTTATGATATCCTTTCTTTATAACCCTGTCCAAAAGCCACATTACAGTCCAAAAAGACCCCCAGATAATCTTTGAGAATGCCGGGTTAGACATGCCAAGAGTATATGACATTTTTACCATGGTTAATGCCTTGTCATCTGCAGAATTAGAGGAAATAAGAAGAAAGGAACAAAATGAGAGAGTCTTATTGGTGAAAACTTTCACATGCACCATAAGGCGATGGTGAGTTGAGAGAAAGAACAAAATGAGCGAGGCTTGATGGTGAAAACCCTTCGGGCTCTACAAGTCGAATAAGGATCGTGAATTAGATTGGATAATCGGAGCGTTGAAGCCCAGTTTCATGGTTTATGGGTATAGCAAGATTTGAACATCAGACTTGCTTGACAGATTAGGTCACAGGTGCATGTCATGGTCATTAGAGTTGGTATCCACATCTGATAAGTTTCTACTTTGTAGCTTTCTTGTTAGGAATCATTTTTTTTCCATTGTCCTTTACTCTGTTCTTTTTTTTACTTCCTCTTCCTGACTCTGTTTGGTCAGAACAAGTGAGAAATAACTTCAAAATTTGCCACCAGCTTTCTAATTGCACAAAACGGGATCTGGCTAGCATATCAAAGTGGCATAAGTCAGGAAAGAACAACATGCACACTGAGTTGGTAGCAATCAACGTGCTTTGGGATTCATGTGAAATACAAAGGTTTGGTATATGTCAATTCATGAACAATGCAATAGATCGAGAATGTTTGGTGAATGGATCAAAGGTATTCTATGATAAGGTTGACAGAGAAAGTGGTTAACCAATGACAAGCAAGTTCTTCCAAGCAGAAATCAAAATTATCATGGCAAGTGAAGGAGCAATAGACCTCAAGGCCAAGGCCAGTGGTTTAAGTCAGGAAAGAAAAGCATGCGCACTGAGTGGGTGGCAATTGACGTGCTTTGGGATTCATGTGAAACACAAAGGTTCAGTATATGTCAATGCATGACCACAATGCAACAGATGAATGGTATTTGGTTTGAACGAATTAGAGGTATTTTTCGTGATAAGGGTGACAGAGAAAGTGGTCAATCAATAAACAAGCAAGGTCTTTCGAGTTGAAATCGCAGTTATCATGGGAAGTGAAGGAGCAATCGCCCTCAAAGTCAAGGCCGCAAACCAATCACCATGTTTAAACTCACAAGTTTTCTTTGATTGAAACAGGGGAAGGAAATTTTATTTGTTCTAGAGAAACCCTTAGTGAGAAAAGCAGGTGCCAGATAGGCTCGGCAGTAAGTTTCTAGTACCCTCATGAATAACATGACTTAGTAAGTTCTGAGACCCTCGCAAGTGACAAGGTCTGACGAGAGTTTTACTTTTGGAAAGTATAATTTAGAATTTAAGTTTTTCGCTTTTGAGATGAGACTTGGTTTGAAATTTTTCAGGATAAGGGAATTTCGCTTAGAACTTATTTTAATAACAAGAATTGGTTAACACTTACCGATGTTCCCAATATCAAAGTGGGGCAGAAAAATTTCTTTTGTTTTGTCTGTTTTGCTGCAATCAGGCGCCTACCTAGAGAACAAGGGAAGAAAACACAAGTTCAAAGGAAAGCGGGTTAAGCTCAGCAATCAGGCGCCTGCCTGGAGAACATGGGAAAACAGTTCAATCTTCAAGGGAAAACAGTTTCAAGTAACAAGAGGAGATGGGTCAAGTCCAGCAGTCAGACGCCCACCTGAAAAAAAAAGGGAAAATGATTCAAATTTCAAGGAAAAGCAGGTCAAGTTCAGCAATCAGGCGCCTACCTAGAGAACAAGGGAAAATAGTTTAAGTTTCAGGGAGAGACATGTCAAGTTCAGCAATCAGGCGCCCACCTGAAGAACAAGGGAAAGCAGTTCAAGTTTCAGGGGAAAGGAAAGTAGTTCGAGTTTAGCAATCAGGTGCCTACTTGGAGAACAAGGGAAAGCAGTTCAAGTTTCAGGGAAAGACAGGTCAAGTTCAGCAATCAGGAGCCCACTGGAGAACAAGGGAAAGCAGTTCAAGGTTAAGGGGAAAGGAAATCAGTTCGAGTTCAGCAATCAGGTGCCACCTGGAGAACAAGGGAAAGCCGTTCAAGTTTCAGGAAAAGATAGGTCAAGTTCAGCAATCAGGCGCCCACATGGAGAACAAGGGAAAGCAGTTCAAGTTTTAGGGGAAAGGAAAGCAGTTCAAGTTCAGCAATCAGGCGCCCACCTGGAGAACAAGGGAAAGCAATTCAAGTTTCAACAGAAGACAGTTCAAGTTTCAAGGGAAAGCAGTTTCGAAGGAAGATAGTTCAAGTTCAGCAATCAGGCGCACACCTGGAGAATAAGGGAAGACAGTTCAAGTTTCAAGGAAAAGCAGTTTCGAAGGAAGACAATTCAAGTTCAGCAATCAGGCGCCCACCTGGAGAACGAGGGAAAGCAGTTCAAGTTTCGAAGGAAGACAGTTCAAGTTTTGGAAATCAAGAACTCACCTGGAAAACAAGGGAATTCACTTCAGAATGCAATTCAAGTCAGCAACAAAAGAAGCTCGCGGCAAGAATACGAGTCAACAGTACGAGATGATCAACGGAAGTTAGTCACAATCCATAATAAAAAAAAGAAAGTTAAGGTGAATCCAAATGCAGAAGAGAGAAAGTTGCGAACTGCTCAAGATATGATGGCTGAAATCACGAGCATTGCATGTCTGGTTTTGATCTGAAGAAGAATGAACTAGCACATGCAGCTAGCAAGCGTCGAGGTTCAAATCTAAAGTCTGCATGAAGAACCATTCAAGACTCAAGATCAAGCTTCAGAAGACTTATAGATAGGAATCTTGTAACTCATAGTTGACAGGCTTAGTTAGTCTTTTTCATTTTTTTATTTTTGCTGCAATAACAGGATCGCGGACCGGAACCTCGACGGAACGACACCTGACTAGCTCTCCACCTCGGTATACTCCATTATCTCACTCACTTCTGAACTACATGTGGCCTGATTCCTTTATAGCCAAGGATATATAGACAGCTCAGATACCTGGGCTCGGTCACATTCTCCTTTCTTTTTTTTGGTCTCTGTAAATAAGGGTTGGGTAAAAAAACGTGTCTAGTCCAGTCAAAGAGGGGCAGCTGTAGACATGTGATTTTTGACCCTCCCCAAGATTTTTTATATTTTAGCATGTAAATATTTAGTTTAGGCCTAATATCTTTATTTCAACTAATTTTGACTCTTTTACTTTATTTCGTCACAAAAATGAAAATTATAAAAAAAAAGAAAAATATTTTAGTTTATGTATCTTTCATAAATTTAAATAAAAAATATACAAAAATAGTACCTTATTTTTATTTTTTATATAATCTTGAAAACACAAAAATAGTTTCATGTTTTAATATAGTTTAGTTTAATCAATTAAGATTAGTTTTATATTTTTATATTATAAATTGTATATTTAGAAGGAAGAGTTAGTCTTGGGTTAGTTTGTCCATTTAATCTTGTAGTCCATTTTTTTTAGTGTTTGGCCGAATTTCAAGGCCCAATAATACCAAACTCATACCTCTTAACCTAAAAACCCTCTTTATATAACCAAATTTAGCCTAACAAATACCTAGACTCTAAGATCTAGATCCCTAAGACTTGAAGAGACAGCTGCAACCCCCAATTTTCCAAAAAGATCGGCGGTTCTCTTTGAATTTCGGCTCTCTTTCACCTGAGCATAATACACATACAGAGCAGCTAACACAAAAAAAGAGGATCGATCTCTAAGAGCTAGGCAACAACAACCCTTTCTTCAAACATTAGCCATACAACACAGAAGAACAACATTAGCTTCTCTTTTTGTTTTGTCAAAAATCATATTTTGATAGGCCAGTGAAACGAAAAAGGATTAATCTTGAGATCTGGTCCGCGTTCGTGGAATCGAGTGTCACGACCCTAACCCCGAACCTGGTCGTGAAGGCGCCTCTCGTAAAGACAAGGCCAGCCAATTAAACCCAATTCACTTTTTAAAACAGTTAATCAGCATAAAAGCAGTCTAAACATGATTTAATCATACTAAGTAGCGGGAAATAGTACGGAAATACAACCCGGCACAGCCCTAACCGGGGTATCACAAGTCATGAGCATCTGCGCCTGCATTGTATATTTTTTGTTTAATATTCTCGTTCTGATGTTTTGTGGCTTAGAGTTGTGGCTATGGATTCCATTGGAGAAATATGATGATGATGGCAATGGAAATAAAATCTATTATCGTGATTATGTACACGTTCGCGTGACATAGTTGCGACTTTAAAAACAAAACCAGAGTATGCGTTCGCGCACCTTCGGCCAAACATTCTTAATATTAATAAAGAATTATTAATTGTGGACACGTCCACGTGACATGATTTTTGACGCGCCAAACAAATGGGTATACGTGCGCGTGACCCGTTTCAAGATAATCTCTTAATTAAAAGAGGCAAATGCACATAGGTTCTAAAATAAGTTGTTAGACAATTTAATAAGCCAAGTATGATCAAAGTGATCGTTCTAAAACCACGGAACTCAGGAATGCCTAACACCTTCTCTCGGGTTAACAGAATTCCTTACCCGGATTTCTGTGTTCGCAAACAGTAAATAGAGTCAAACTTCCTCAATTCGAAATTTTAAACCGGTGACATGTGACACCATAAATTATCTCAAGTGACGACTCTAATTTTAAAATAAATAATCCCGTTTCGATTGTCACATAAATTGGAAAAAACTCCGTTATACCCCTTCCGGAGTAGTAAAAAGGAGGTGTGACAGGTAATTCTGCTTTTAATTCTCCTTATGCATATTGTGAAGAAAACTACCCAGGGCAAAATTATCACAATATTCCCGAGAGCGAGTTTTGTGCACCAACTCAATTTTAAATGTGGAATGTGTGTAATATGTGTTGTGGTCAAGATGGTCACTTTCATGGTTGTGCCTATAGTTCTAATCTTCCCCCAACCCCTTACTTTGATGGTCCTTCTTTTCCCTGTGAAGTTAATAGGAACAAAGAACCCAAGGATGATGACCAGAAAGAGATCAAAAATATGTTAAAGCGTTGTATGAAACTATATGATAAGAGAACACGGTAGATACAAAGGCAAGAGGCAACTATTCACAACTTGGAGACACAAGCGAATAAATTAATTGAACTTTGTAAAGCGCAACAAGTTGATATTGTGGATAGTAGCCAATATGAGCATGAATTGACTGCAGAAATTGTCATTATATTGGAGGATTTAAAAAAATACGAGGATGAGCTAGAGGAGAAGGCCAGAGTAGAACACCAACAATCAATCGCACTAGATTTTGAGGATGTCGATGTTGTAGAAGAGATACTAGAGTCAACCAAGGATATTGTTGATACATATTTAGTTGACTCTATTGTCATTAGTGTTGAGAATGTAGACAGTCCCAATGTTCTTGTAGTTGAGCGCATTGGTCCACACTCCAAGCATTTTTCCACATTGTATTTGGATGATGATATGGAAATAGAGTCATCCGAGCCACTTGAGGAGTCAAGTAATGAGGAACAAGGTGCCTACATTCTGGAATGCTTCTTGCTAGAAAGTCGGGAATATACATCTCATCCAAAGGCCAAGAAGTGCAGAATACTATATTATTTTATTGGGTCAGTCAGATTCGTTCCACCACCCCAGGAGCATGATCATAGAGCAGAATCAAAATTTGGGGTCCAATTTATAAGTTCGAAGTGGAGGAAAAAAGTGATTCGCGTCGTGCCGCGACGTTAAATCAAGTGCTTGTTGGGAGGCAACTCAGCTTTACTACTTTGTTTTATTTTTTATTTGTTTTGATAATATTTTTTATTGTATTTTTTTTGTAGTGCCGATTTTTGATTTTCTAAAGCAAAGCTATTGGAAGGATTCAACAGCGAAGCAGATGGTTGGAACTAAGTGTGAGCTACCCGCACAAAGGACCAAGCCCGAGAGAAGTCTGAGTATCCCATGAGCTGCTAGTGTTTCGGCCTTTGGCCTACCAGGGAGTTTCTTTTACCCTCTTATTAGTATGGTGTGCATTGGGGACAATACACAATTTTAAGTGTGGAGTGAGGAGATTGTCTGGGTGACTTTCTATGCTATTTTAGTTGTGTTAGTTTAATTGAATATTTTTTTTATTTTTTAGAAAAACAAAAAAAAAATTAGACTTTTCTCGACGATCGATATCCTACACAATTTTCTTGAGGGATTTAAATCTAAAGAAAAAAAATCTTTGTAGGTAGTGTAATAATTCCCCTTGGTTTTTCTTTGTGCCGCGGTTCTTTTCCAAGGGTATTATTTGAACCGGGTGTAGTTAGTTTTTTTTGGGAGTAGGAGTCATTGTGTTATGTTTTGAATTGAAGCAATATCTCTTGACTTGGTTATGCCTTGAGAATAGTGAGTACTTTGGTTGTGACGCTTAGGCTCAGTTTTTGACTCTTGTAGAAGTACACTAAATTGTATGATCTTAATTTTTCTTAACTACTTTGACTAGAGTGTCTATGAATCCAATCCTGAGTGAGTTATGTGTCATGTGTGTGTAAGGTTTTGCATTATTCAGTGCATTGCATTTGATGTCTAGAACTTACCCCGTGTGTTTGGAAAGCGAAATAGTAGTTTTATTCAGTCTTGGAAGTGATATAGGTGTTTCTTTGTTGAGCCAGATATGTATATTTTACCCGCCTAATTATTATGTATCGTAGTTAATCCCTTTGAGCCTATAATCCTGTTTCTTTGGCAACTACATTATAAGCCTTACCCATTTGTTTGAATTAACTATATATTTGAACCATTGTAATCTCTTATGAGCACTTGAATTGTTTATGAACTTTGTAAAAGTTAAAGTGTGGGGTGATTGGTTTAGCTTTTGAGTGGAACTAATTAAATAAGGAGAAAGGTGTACTGTTTTGAAAAAGTAAGAGCCACTTGAATTGAGAAAAAAAGGGAAAAACATAGTTGGATTGTTGTGAAGAAAAATAATATTCCTTGATAAGTGGCGGCTTTTGATGTAAGTGGCTTAAAGAAGAATGAGGTAATATACATTGATATGAAGCTGGAATTTTGGTTTAACATAAGTATGGGGTTTGAATGTTAAAGTATATGTATTAAAGAGCTTAGGGAGGTGTAGTCACTCTTATATCTAAATGTATCCTACCCATCCCGCAGCCTACATTACAACCAAATAAAGTCTTACTTGATCCTATACTGAATAAGCTCGAGTAGTAGAGTAGTACACTACGGGAAATTCTATGGTGCATCTTTTGCGGCATATGAATGTTATTTCTGATAGTGAGTGAATTCTTTCTATCTTGAGTTCCTAAGTATTCTTAAATTTTATTGTGTGAAACTACTCTCTTTTGTTGTGTGAGGGCACTTGATTCATGACGGAAAGGTAATGTCAGTGACATCTATGTTAGAGTAAGAGGGTGAGTTGTGAACAATGTGTGATACCTGTGAGTCAAATCTTGAGGTGAAGATGTTACGCTTTTGTGCTTAATCAATTTTAAATATTCTTGGACGAGTGTGAGCACGTGATTTTTGCCCTATATGAATTACTCCCACAAATTCAAAACAAAATAAATTTTCCTATTATTTGCAATTTCGTAGATTGTTGTAGCATTTTTCGTTAATTATTTGCATTTGTCTGCGCATATTAACTTTGTTTAATTAATGAAAAATACAAAATATGTTGTCTTTTTATTTAGGATTTAATTCTACATTTTAGGATTGATTAACAAATTAGTTGTTTTATAAGGATGGGAAAAATCACAAAAATGGTTTATTTTGCATTGTTTGATTTTAGATTTGAAATTTGTTGGTTTTCCTTTAATTTGGTATTTAATTAGTTGTAATAATTATTAGGGTTAATTAATTTAATTTTGTAGGATAATTTGATATAGGGATTAATTTAGGTGTTATTTTTAATTTTTTGAAAAAAAAAGAAGGGAAAAGAATTTTGGAAAATAAAAAGAAAAGAAAGGATTTTGAAGAAATCGGATTTTTGGGCCAAAATCTGAAATTATCCAAGCCCAAAAAATTTTTTCTTTAGACCCGTCCAAATACCAATTGACCCAGCCTAGAATCCTCCAGTCCAATCTCCATCATAATCGAAACGAAATCGTTTCGTTCTTTTGATCTGGACCGTTGATCTCTGTTGATCTAACGGTCCGGAAGTGGGGTCTGATTAGTATAATATTGTCTGAATCCTCCCCCCCCCCCCGTCTCATTTCCCAGATCTCATCGTCCCCAACCGAAATCATAGCGACGCCCTCCTAGTTTCCACCGTTTGTCGTCGGTGGTGCTGTTCCCAAACTGCCCCAAACTAACACCCTACAACCCCCATGATCCCCTCATATCACAACTACTTTCCTTCAAATCTGCCCGGAGCTCCGCGAAGCTTGAATCCAAGTTCATCCCCCAAAAAAAGTTCAAAATCATTTTTTCGTCGAGCCTGGTAGCATGCACGTTCGGGGAGCACTATTCTTTCAAGCTTTGAGGTTTGGACTCGGTGAAACTGATGTCGTTCAGTTATTCTTGACAAAGAACAATGGATCGACATAAGTTTGGCTAAGTTCTTTGCCCCCGTCCGGTTTCGAGGTTCGATTTGGTGAGTCCCTTTCCCTTTCTAGGTTCCTTTCTGTCATCCTCATCTTTCCCTTTCTTAAAACTAGTTTTCTTATAATAATTTGGTTGAAAATTCAATTCATCTTCTGAGTCCAAGTTTGTTCTTTCGTTCGTTATTTTTCTCTTTTCTCTTTTTTTTTTTGTGAATTCCATTTTTGTGACATTTTTAGTTTGTTAAGCAGGTTAAGTTTTTGGTTCATTAAATCACTTAATTTAGTCGATTTCCTATTAATTAGCTCATTCATCTTTGTCTTTGTTTGATTGCATTTTAAAGAAGGGGTTCCGGGTTTTCTTGTAGGGAAATTTTGGTCAGTCTTTCGAGTTGGGAATCCCTGATGGATTTTAATTGGACTCTGAAAATCAAAAAGCCCAAGTGGGGATTTAAATTGGGTTTGCAGACCCTTACCAATTTGAGTCGGGTCAGTTTGACCTATACTTGGGTTGGAAAGGTAGTTTTCAGAGGTTTAAAGGGTATTTTGGGGAATCTTAGGCAAATAACTGCCTAAGGAAGCTTCTAGGAAGCTGGGGTAGGGATTAATCTGAAATTCTGGATTTTACACTAAGGACCTTTAAGCAAAAACCAAAATATGAAAAGGGTAGAAGTGCAAAACATAGTTCATTTTAAGTTTCCCTAGTGCCTTGCCTATAAAGGCACCAAGACTTGCTATTCAAGAAGGGGGGGGGGATTAGAGAAAAAGAAAAAAAATATTGAAAAGTTGCAATAGCTGAGTTTCTTTGAATATTCTGAGTTCCATTGTTGAAAACTACTAAAAATTTTGTTTTGAGTTTGGATTTTGAGTCTTCTGTTAGCTAGAACCTTTGAAGAACTTCATAATCGTATTGCTAAGGCTAAGAAATAGTTTGAATCTGTTTGAAATTGGGTCTGCCGTGTATCACTGTGGATTTGAGCTGGGTTTTGCTATTATTTCCTGTTGCTAGGTCTTGTTCTACTTAATCTACTGCTGCTTGGCCACTGATTTCTCACTTATGTTGTTTCCTTTCTATTTCCAGGTATCTCCCATTCCTTTGACATGTGAAATGGAAGAATAAGATTTTATTCGATTGAACTGCAAGTTGTCATATTAGCCTGTAAATATGATGTTTTATATTTCTGGGAATCAATCAGATTTTACAATTGGCTTGGTTTTTCTTGTTACATTATGTTTCTTACTGTTTCATCCTGAACTTGGTGTGTTATATTGTTTAGTTGATTTCTGTTTTAGGTAAATAAGCTTTTGCCCTTGTATTTGGTTTGGGACTATTATAAGACTTGGGGACAGCTTATTAACTGAGTTAAAATTCAGACCATATATGCATGCCTGAAGAGTCTTGTAATGCAAATGGTATTGGGACTTGGTTGCTAAGTAGTTCAATTAAGTTTCGGTAACATGTTAATTGTGTTAGGTTGATCATGTACTCATATATTGGTTTGGCTAAATGTGTTCTTGAATTTCGTGGGTGTTGGAATTATGTTTAAGGGGAAAGAAATAATCTAGAATATTCTAATAATGGAAGCAGGTATCAGTTTATCTTGATGCTAATTGTGAGCATGTTTAATTTAGATTGGTTGGTTCAATCCAGAAGATTCATCTAATGGGCTAAAATTCAGTAGCAACAGTTTATTTTGGCGTTGATTGTGAGCATGTTTAAGTTAGATTTGTTGGTTATAACTTAGAATGTTCAGCTAATAGTTTAAAATTTGGAAAACAAAATTCAGTTTAACTTCCCTATTCATATGGTTTCTAATTGAATTACAAGTACTTAATCGTGCATGAGAGCTGGTTTGAGATTTGGGGCTTAATATAGGCCCAATTAATGAAATCAAGGCTGGCCAGGTTCACCTTGTGACAATCACTTTGCTAACAAAATTGGGATCATATTGGCTCTTGCATAATTTGATGTTCCGTGTGTATGGAGACTCGATCTCGAGTCCAACACTTGCTGATGTTTGTTCTTCAAAACTTGGGCTCATATTGGGCCTGGGATAGAGACCAGCCACTTTTTATATGTAGGGCCAATCGTTTGAGCCCAAGTCTGGAGGTTTTTTAGACTGAATCATTTGCTTTGCCTTATCATATATGTTTCTTTCCGTTTTCAATATGGTTACCTTCACCGAAGTCGGCCATTGGCCCAGTTTTATTCAAGGCATTAGGATAGCTCGGTAATTGTAATTAGCCAATTTACGTTTGATTTGAGGCATTTGCTTTTTGGTAAAAAATCAAAATTCCCTTTGGCCTTTTTAACTGACTAGGCCGGTTAGTTAGTGGAGGTGAGCCATACTAGACAACACAAATAATTTATGGCCCTCCAAGACTTAGTTTAAATTTCCTTTAAAAAATCGGAATCGAGGCGTGTCGTGCCAAATAAAATCTTTAAATGCACGACCCTCAATTAATTAATGTGTTTGCTCTTTAGAAATCGAGGTGCTCCATTTAGTAAATTTTCTATGGGCCTCGCAAAGTTAAAAATGCGTAGTCGATTTAGGCGCGTTATTTTAATAATTTACCTTCCTAAACTCGGGTGCGCATTTATGTGACCCAAATCCAAAACTCAACAATGTTGGATAAAATATGTCTAGGATCGTAAGTGCATTTATGTGACGTGGTTCAAGGCGTGTTTTAATAACGTTGCAATCTTCTTAAAAATGAATAAAACCAGTTATAAATTTAAAATTGAACTATAGGCTAAAACATGTGTTCAAATCAGATAATTGAGCCGATTATAACAGTTGAGCGACTGTGCTAGAACCAAGGAACTCGGGAATGCCTAATACCTTCTCCTGGGATAACAAAATTCCTTACCCGGATTTCTGTGTTCGCAGACTGTAAAACAGAGTCAATCTTTCCTCGATTCAGAATTTAAATCGGTGACTTGGGACACCATAAAATTATCCCAAGTGGCGACTCTGAATTTTAAATTAAGTAATCTCATTTCGATTGTCACTTAAATTGGAAAAAACTCCCTTATACCCTTTTCCAGGGTGTAGGTAAAAAGGAGGTGTGACAGTTCTACCGACTCTGCTAGGGAACGAACCCAAAATCTCTTGTTCAGGGTTCAAGAATTCGAGCTTAGAATAATTGTTATATTTGGCTATGTTTATTATCTAATTTTATTGCATGTTTGGGCCTAATGTGCTAAATACTGCTTTTTACCGCTTTGATACTATTTGAACTATACATAAACTGCTACGAAACCCCTCTCTTCTCTCTTCTGAGGAGTGCACGCTGGTCGTGACTTCTTTCTGTTAGCATCATATCCCAAATAGGATGAGGTTCAGACAAGTTGCAAAGCCGGATGATCTTTTGGTTATCGGTACACAGCCCCCCCGGCTCGAGTTGTATGCTCGGGTAAGCCAGGTCTAGAACAATACACCCACGTTTTAAACTTAGAATAACTCAGCCTCATGCCAGATCCCTAGTAGAAGCGTTTGTTTACATCACGTGCATTTGACTTTGGAGACTCAACACAGGGATTGGGTCTGTCTAGGACAAGTGTACCTGAAATGAAAAGACCATCCTGATGCATCTTACTTGCTACTTGTGCATTTATTTGCTTCAGATTTGCATGCTGACCGGCTTTTGAATAATAGGAGAAAGTTGAAAAAAGAAAATAGCAGCTAGAGGGCTAAGTGAGATAATCACCTGTTTTGAAAAACCAATGTCCAAATGGTACTGAAACTCTGCCGAAATTTTGATTTTTTTTTTATTTTTGAAATAAAAAAGAGAAAAGAAAAAAAAAGGTTGGTTTTTGTTTTAAATTGCCCGAACTATTCCAGCTTGATTCTCACCGGATGTAAGATACGTAGGCAACCCCCATCGGGTCCAACTTCCTTTTTTGCAAAAATAGCCCAAAAAGAACAAAAACTTTTATGTTTACTCCAAATAAGTAAGGTGATGTCATTCTTGTCAAAAATAGCCGAATATCCCTCAAAATGGTGTCGAAAGGCTGTTTTTGCAAGAAAATCCACATTTAGTCACTTTTAAAGGTTTTGGCTGGTTAGCCGACACAGCCTTAAAATCTTCGTTTTTGAAGTGCTGAAAGGCCGTATTGGTAAAGCCGGATATTTTTGTGAAAATATTGAAAACAATGGTCATTTTTCTTGAGTCAAAATGAGTCATAATTTTCTTTTAATGAAAATCACTCTAATAAATTTGCAGAATGAGCATGAGTCAAAGTTTGCCGATAACAGTCATGAACAAGATCCCTTTGGAGTTGCATATGTGGTGGGAGGATCTGGGTAAATCAAAGCAAGATAAGGTCAATATATATTATGGAGGCCTCACTGGGTTTTTGAAGATAAGGCCTAGAGGAGACATCATAAAGGCTTTGGTTACGTTCTGGGACCCAGCTCACAACGTCTTGCAGTTCTCAAATTTTGAACTCACACCCATCTTAGAAGAGATAGCAGGTTATATGGGAAGTACTGAAGGTTAAAGGCATAAGTATCTGATCGCTCCAAGAGCCGTTAACTCTCAAAAATTCATGGATTTGCTAAAAATAAGCAAAAAAGTGTCGTACTCCAAGTTGGAGAATGGTTTTTCCACTCTACGTTTTATATACCAGAGGTATGGGCATGTAGGAGGATTCAACAATCCGGAAAATGGGGTGTATAGCAAAGGGAACCGAGCAAAATGGGACGAGCATAGGCGTTTCGCTTTCATGGTAGCTTTCTTAGGCCTCGTGGTGTTTCCCCGGAAAGATGGGAATATCGATATGCGGATGGATGGAGTCGTCAAAGTCTTGATTACCAACGCCAAGAGCACCCTTGCCCCTATGATAGTATCTGAGATATATCGAGCTCTCACGGCTTGTAAAGTTGGGGCAGATTTCTTCGAGGGATGCAATTTGCTACTACAAATGTGGATGATCGAACACCTGTGGCACCGCCCCCAGTATATGAGTTATGGGTCCGCAGAGAAAAGTTGCATTGAAGAGTTCAACACAAGGATTTCAAGTTTCAAGTTCCCAGAAGGGTTTGGAGATTGGTTATCCCACCTGCGCTCCATTGCTGCGGGGCAAATAGAATGGACACTGTGTTGGCTTCCTATTGAAGAAATTGTGTATATGCCCGCCACTGGTCCTTACTTCCTCCAAATGGGTCTTCGAGGCATTCAGCCTTACGCTCCATACCGGGTGATAAGACAGTTGGGAAGGTGTCAGGTGATGCACCCAGATGAAGATCTCGGTCAAGGTTAGCTCCGACGGCCAATTTCATAAAGAAATAGTTTGTTCTATTTGGAACGAGTGCCAGTATTTGACAGCGAACACTCGAGTGCGTGACCTATCTAGAGGCGAGGTCTCACCCGCCTATCTTGACTGGTATAGAAAGAAGAACACCACAAGGGTTGAACCTGAATGACCAGCCAAAAAGCCTCACATTCAAGAATTCGTTGAGGTGTCGCAAGAACAGTGGGCTTGGTTGGCCAAGGAGAATGAGTACAGGGCCACAATAGGAAAGCTAGAAAAGCAAGTCAGGGATCACCAATTTGAGAATGATTTGCAAGTCGCAGCGTATGAGGGTGAAAAGAAAAAGCTAGCCAAAGAAAATGAGGCCCTTCGAGCCCAGATTTGGGAAATGAAAGCAACAGCTGAAAATCCAGCCAAAAGTGCAAAGGATGAAAAGCTTATAAAGAACCTTAGGCAGAAAGTGGATGAGTGTGGTTTTAATTTGAACAAAGCAGAGGATGAACTAGCCAGGGCTCGAACAAAATTGGCTAAGAATGTGGAAGAACGAGCGTGCCTGGTTAAACAGTTAAAATAGAAATACGACAATGAGGCTGCGGGGTTGAAGAAAAGGGTCATCACCGTTGAGAACAAAATGATCAAGCAAGCGAAAGACTTTAAGGCTGAAAGAGAACACTGTTATACAGCAATGGCACAGTTAGAAGGAGACCTGCAACAACTCCAAGAACAGAATCAAGTAGCCGAACAAACTTTGGAAGCCAGGGCCCAGCAGATTGGGCGTTTGTTGCAAGAGAAGGGTGTCATAAGAGAGAGAGTCAGAAGGATCGTAGACTACATCGCGATGAAGTGTAGTAGTTGTGAGGATATGACTAGATCTATGTTCTTTGCCACTGTGATGATCTTTGTACGCCAGATAATGGAAGATCTCTACCATCTCCAAGAGGATTTAGCGCGTAGGCCCGTGGCGAGACCGAATGATGTCTCGCGGGCCCCAGGAGCAGTTAAGGCATTGATGTATTCATAATTTTCATTGGAGTCTGTTAGTCCGTTTTCGAGTCTGTCTTTTCGTCTTTTGTTGGAGTATGTATTTTCATCTTTTCATCAAAGTCAGTTAGTTTCTTTTTGAATCTGTTAGTTTTTGAGTCATTGTAATCAAAGCATTTTCTTTTATATATATATATATATATATATATATATATAAACTTGAAAATCCCAAAATAGTTTATTACTTATTTTTATATTTATCCCAAGAACTACGCTTGGTATGATTCACGCGGGGTCATGATACGTAGGCATTCTCCATAGGATTAGACCATAACCAAAAAAAAAGAAAAAAAAGAGAGAGGAAAAACAAGAGAAAAACAAGAAAAGAAAATAGAAAAAAATAAGAAACCATGGGGAGGAAACAACGGCAAAACAAGAGAGAGAAATGAGAGGATAAAAACAAAGAGAGACCAAGCAAGGAAAGACAAGAATGAAAAAGAAAGAAAAAAAAGAGAGAGAGGGAGAGAAAAGAGAAGTTGCAAATAGAAATAAGGAAAATCCGGGATGACGCAAGTAGCCGATCAAATGCATAATATAAACGGTTAACTACTTAGGTGCATTCACTCCTCAAATGTGCGGTTGCTTATCTGTTAAAGCCCTAATCGCTAACAAGTTTGTTATTGATGAAATTATATTTCAGGCAGGTGGTTAGATTGATTGGCCTTCTGGCAACTCACTCCTACAACACCCGGTCCAAAAACAAGCTGAAAATGGCCAACCAGGAACTTGAGGCAAGTATTGTCGATCAGTCAAAAGAGGTGGAAGAATCGGAGGATAATCTGAAAGATGAGTTATATAAGCTGAAGCAGCAGATGGCTGAAATGTACCAAGCATGGGCAAAAGGGCACCCACCGCCAGTTTACCCCGCCAACCCTGCTTTTATCCCGCCATTGGCTCAGCCCCAGGAACCTCCCACTGTGAACTCATGTTTGGCCTTTCCCCTCTACCAACAATGTCACGGCACCACTTCCCACAATCACAAGCTCCACCACCCAAACAAATACCGTACCCTCCTCCACCAGTCACTCATGTTTTTATGGCACTCCCACCTACTGCATTACACCGATCCTCCAGTGAGCCTCTGTTACAGACTCACGACAACCAGTATTACCCCCCGGAGCCCACTTTCAAGGTTCCATAACCCTATTCTTACACTCCTCATTTTGACCTCCCTACGAAAACCAAAAAACCATCTAAAAATCTCGAACAAGAGGAGATGTTCAGGAAAGTTAAAAGCCAGGAACAGTCATTTAGAGACATGCGGGGGTTGGGAGGTCAAGTAAGTGTGGCTTACAAATATCTATGTCTATTTCCAGATGTGCAATTGCCTGCAGGGTTTAAGATACCCAAGTTTGATTTGTATGATGGGCACGGTGATCTAGTGGCGCATTTGAGAGGTTTTTGTAGCAAAATGAGGGGAGCTGGCGGGAAAGACGAGCTGTTAATGGCATATTTCACTCAAAGTCAGAGTGGATCAGCGCTAGAATAGTATACTTGGCAGGATCACGGAAGATGGTACACATGGGATGATCTAGCTCAGGCATTTGCTTGTCACTTCCAGTAAAATCTCGAAATTATTCTGGATCGTCTGTCTTTGATGAAAATTGAGAAAAAGTACAATGAAAGTTTCAGGGAGTATGGTTTTAGGTGGATAGAGCAGGAAGCAAGGGTTGACCCTCCAATGAAAGAAAGTGAAATGGTGGATTATTTTCTGCAGGCCTTAGAGCCTACTTATTACGGACATCTGGTATCGGCTATAGGCAAGTCCTTCAATGAAGTGGTAAAAATGGGCGGCATGGTAGAAGAAGGACTCGAGACAAACAAAATCATGAGCTATTCGGCGATCAAGGCAACCACTCAGGCCATTCAAAGTAGAACTGGGGGAGTAATTGGAAAGAAGAAGAAAGAGGATGCTGCAACAGTTGAATCAGGAGCTTGGTTCGGGCCCAGGGGTTCACCTCACCACTATCATCAGCCTCGTCCCTACCACCAAACCTATCCCCATACCCCATATAATCCACCCCAACACTACTACCCACCACCAGACCCCCAGTTTTTTGTCCACCATGCCCAGACATACAGCCAACCTCCGGCCCACGCACAATGGCGTGCGCCAGTCCCACAAAATACATACCCAGCTCCACAAAATGCCTATCCTCCACCAAGAGCCTACCAAAACCCTTTTGGATCAGGTTTCTGGCCGAACCAAGCATTTAAGAATGAGAGGTTGTAGAAGAAGAAAATTTTCACTCCATTAGGAGAATCATATACCAGTTTGTTCCACAGGTTGCGACAATTGGGTATTCTGAGTCCGATCGAGCCAAAACTACCAAATCCTACCCCGAGGAATCTTGATTACTATGTGAGTTGCAAATATTGTTCTGGTGCTCCGGGGCATGACACAGAGAAATGCTGGCAATTGAAAACAGCTATTCAAGAGCTCATTGATACTAATTGGATTGAGGTCCAAGCTCTGGAGGCGCCCAATATCAACTAGAATCCGTTGTCGGCCCATCATGAGACAAATATGATCGAGATTATGCATAAGAGAGGGGATCCTAAGAAGCCTTCACAGACCGTCATGATGATTCGGTTCAGTAAAGTCAGGCCGGTTGAAAAGCTAACAAGTGAGAAATCAGTGATCAGGTTGAGCGGGGCAAACAGTGAACCATCTGCAGTAATCAAGAAGGGGACCCCAAGTGATGTGGCAGTAAAACAAGAAAGAGCATAAGTGGTTGTGCCAGGAGTGGCGAACAAGCCTGTTGTAATTGTGGAGGGTGCCCGCACAGATCTTATCATTATCAAGTCGGTAATGCAATTACCGATAGTCAACAGCAAGGCGGTCCCGTGGAACTATGAACGAGTGACAATGACTTACAAGGGGAAAGAAGTTAAAGAAGAAGTTTGTGAGACCCATGGTTTGACTCGATCGGGGAGATGCTTTTCCCCCGAAGAGTTAAGAAAAGCTAAGATCTCCAAAGATAACCCGATGCTAGTGAAAAAAGTTGTGACCGAGGAAGAAGTAGAGGAATTTTTGAGAAGGATGAAAGTGCAGGACTATTCCATTGTGGATCAATTGAGGAAGAAACTGGCTCAAATTTCGCTATTGTCATTATTGATCCATTCAGATGAGCACCGTCGAGCTTTGATGAAGATCCTGAATGAGGCCCACGTTCCTAACAAAATCTCAGTAAACCACATGAAAAAGATAGCTAACAAGATATTTGAGGTAAACAGAGTCACGTTTTCTGATGATAAGTTTCCCGTGGAGGGTACTGAACACAATAGAGCCCTCTATCTTATGGTGAAAAAGATTCTGTGGTTACTCGGGTACTGGTCGATAATGGTTCTAGTGCGAACATTTTCCCTCTCTCCACTCTGAACAAGTTAAAGGTGGATGATGAAAGAATTCACAAGAACAATATCTACGTTCGGGGATTCGACGGTGGAGGGAAAGATTTAGTCGGGGACATAGTGCTTGAGCTTACAATAGGGCCAGTTGAATTTACCATGGAGTTACAGGTGCTTGATGTGGCTATTTCATACAATCTGTTGTTGGGTCGACCCTGGATTCATGTTGCCAAAGCAGTCCCATCTACTCTGCATCAAATGGTCAAGTTTGAATGGGATAGACAGGAAATTGTTGTGCACGACGAAGATAATTTGTGTGTTCCCAGTGATACTATTGTTCCGTTCATAGAGTTTGAAGACGACAAGGGGCCATGGGTTTATCAGGTTTTTGACATGGTATCAGTAGAGAAAATTCCAGAAGGGAAGTGCGTTCCAACTTCGAGGGTAGCTGTTACATCAGTCATGGTAGCCGTTGAAATGTTGAAAAATGGTTTTGTACTAGGAAAATGTTTGGATGCATCTCTGCAAGGTATCGTACAGCCGGTGTCTCTCTCCAAAAACTTGGATACATTTGGTTTGGGGTTCAAGCCCACAGTTGCGGACATGAAAAGAGCCAGAAAGTTGAAATAGAGGGCCTGGGTCCTCCCAAAGCCCATCCCACGGCTCTCCAGATCATTTGTCAGGCCTGACACCAAGAAATGCCCAGTAACAACAGTTCCCAGTTATGTGGTTGGTCCTGATAAAGAGTTGATTGAAAGGTTTGAGAAGTTATTCGATGATGTGAACATGGTGGAAGCTGGGGAGGGTTCTAGCAAGGCGGATGTGCAATATGTTGGGCCCAGTGCAAAGATTAACAATTGGGAAGCTACTCTTTTCCCCACCAGGAAGGAGTTTTGGTAGTTTGCTTTGATTTTCTTTCAGTTTATCTGGATTATTCCAGGGTTGTAATTCAGATTCTATGTTCCGTCCGTTTGGATGTATAAGCCTTGTTATCTTTTAATTTTAATGAAATGCAATTTCCCTTTTTCCTCATTCCTGACAGTTTTATTTTTGTTTTCTTTGCTTCCTTGTACAGTTCTTTTTATGCAGGTTTCAATAATATGACATGCATGAGGAATCTTCGGCCCAGTCTTAAAAGCCAATCTAATTCTGAAATAGTAATTCAAGAAATAGAGTGTGATGATGAATCAGAATATGATGAGGATGAGGCCTTTGTAGAGATTAGTAAAAAATTAAGCCATTTTGAAGAAAATCCCAAGCCTAACTTGAGTGATACAGAAGCAATCAATTTAGGGGACCCAGATAATAAGAGAGAAACTAAGATAAGTGTCCATCTTGAACCTCAACTTAGAGAGGATATAATTAAAGCATTGTTTGAGTACAAAGATATTTTTGCATGGTCATATGACGACATGCCGGGTCTAAGCACTGATTTGGTGGTTCACAAATTGCCCACTGACTCGGTATTCCCTCATGTCAAGCAGAAGCTGAGGAAATTTAAGACTGATATGAGTGTGAAGATCAAAGAAGAGGTCACCAAGCAGTTTGAGGAAAAGGTCATTCGGGTCACTCGGTATCCCACTTGGTTAGCCAGCGTAGTACCTGTTCCAAAGAAGGATGGCAAGACCAGAGTGTCTATTGATTATCGTGATCTCAACAAGGGGAGTCCCAAGGACAACTTCCCACTACCAAATATCCACATTCTGATTGACAATTGCGATAACACATGAGCTTGGGTGTTTTGTGGACTGTTATGCGGGCTATCATCAGATCTTAATGGATGAGGAAGATGCGGAGAAGACGACATTCATCACACCATGGGGAACATACTACTACAGGGTCATGCCTTTCGGTTTGAAAAATGCTGGGGAAACTTACATGAGGGCAATAACAACCATATTCCATGATATGATACACAAGGAGATCGAGGTTTATGTGGATAATGTAATCATAAAGTCTAGAAAGCAGTCTGATCATGTCAGAGATTTGAG
Source organism: Nicotiana sylvestris (assembly GCF_000393655.2). Lineage (NCBI taxonomy): Eukaryota > Viridiplantae > Streptophyta > Magnoliopsida > Solanales > Solanaceae > Nicotiana > Nicotiana sylvestris. The sequence goes on from NC_091065.1 coordinate 174,107,924, forward strand.
AAAACCAAAGGCTTCGCAGGTACAATCTTAAGCTCAATCCTGCAAAATATGCATTTGGTGTGCCATCTGGAAAATTATTGGGATTCATAGTCAGCCGTTGAGGTATTGAATTGGACCCGTCAAAGATAAAAGCTATCCAAGAGTTGCCACCCCCGAGGAACAAGACAGAGGTGATGAGTCTGTTGGGGAGGTTGAATTACATCAGCAGGTTTATTGCTTAACTTACGACGACATGTGAGCCTATCTTCAAGCTGTTGAAGAAGGATGTTGCGGTTAGGTGGACAGATGAGTGTCAAGAAGCATTTGATAAGATAAAGGTGTACTTGTCAAACCCACCTGTGTTGGTCCCACCAGAACCAGGGAGACCTTTGATTCTGTATTTGACGATTTTGGATAATTCGTTTGGTTGTGTGCTGGGTCAGCATGACATCACCGGCAGGAAGGAGTAGGCCATCTATTATCTCAGCAAGAATTTCACATCTTACGAGGTTAAGTACACTCACCTTGAGAGGACATGTTGCGCCCTAACTTGGGTAGCATAGAAGTTGAAGCACTATTTTTCATCTTACACTACTTACCTCATCTCTCGTTTTGATCCATTAAAGTATATCTTTCAGAAGCCTACGCCCACAGGGAGGCTCGCAAAGTGGCAGATTTTTCTCACAAAATTTGACATAGTCTATGTGACTCGGACTGCAATGAAAGCCCAGGCACTGGCCGACCATTTGGCTGAGAACCTAGTGGATGAAGAATATGAGCCTTTGAAGACTTACTTCCCTGATGAAGAGGTAATGCACATTGATGAGTTGGAACAAGTTGGAGAGCCAGGTTGGAAACTTTTCTTTGATAGAGCTGCTAACATGAAAGGCATTGGGATAGGAGCTGTATTGATTTCTGAAACAGGACATCACTACCCTATTATGGCTCAGTTTTATTTCTACTGTACTAACAACATGGCTAAGTACGAGGCATGCATTTTGGGTTGAGGTTAGCTGCAGACATGGGTGTCCAAGAAGTTTTGGTCTTCGGGGACTCGGACCTTCTGGTGCACCAGATTCAAGGGGAATGGGAAACACGGGATTTAAAACTCATATCGTACCAGCAATATTTGCATGATCTTTGTCAACGGTTTTGGGCAGTAGAGTTCAGGCATATTCCAAGGATCCATAATGAGGTTGTTGATGCTTTAGCTACCTTGGCGTCAATGTTACACCATCCAGATAAGGCCTATGTTGACCCGTTGCATATTCAGGTCCACGATCAGCATGCTTACTGCAATGTGATAGAAAAAAAATTGATGGTGAGCCTTGGTTTCACGATATCAAGAAATATATCAGGATGAGGGTATATTCGGTACAATCCAAAGGTGATCAAAAGAGAACAATTTGGTGTTTGGCAAGAAGATTGTTCTTCAGCGGAGGGGTTTTGTACAAAAGGACTTCGGATCTTGGATTGTTGAGATGCATAGATGCTAGACAGGCCACAGCTATCATGACCGAAGTACATTCTAGAGTCTGTGGACTGCATATGAGTGGGTACGTGCTAGCAAAGAAGATTCTCCGAGCAGGTTATTATTGGCTCACTATGGAGTGAGATTGTATCCGTTTTGTGCGCAAATGTCATCAGTGACTAGTGCATGGAGATTTGATTTATTCTCCTTCATCTGAAATGCACACAATGTCTGCACCGTGGCCTTTTGTTGCGTGGGCCATGGATGTCATTGGGCCAATTGAGCCATCAGCATCAAATGGACACAGGTTCATTCTAGTGGTCATCGACTATTTCACTAAGTGGGTAGAGGCTAAAACGTTCAAGTCTGTAACCAAGAAAGCGGTGGTTGATTTTGTGCACTCAAATATCATTTGTCGGTTTGGGATACCAAAGGTGATCATTACAGACAATGAGGCTAATCTCAATAGTCATCTCATGAAAGAGGTATGTCAGCAGTTCAAGATTACACATCGCAATTCCACCCCTTACCGCCCCAAGGCAAACGGAGCAGTTGAGGCGTCCAACAATAATATAAAGAAGATACTTCGAAAAATGGTGGAAGGTTCCAGACAATGGCATGAGAAGCTGCCTTTTGCATTGTTGGGTTATCGCACTACTGTTCGTACTTCAGTAGGGGCAACTACTTATTTGTTAGTATATGGCACTGAAGCAGTAACACCCGCGGAAGTTGAAATCTCATCCCTTCGGATTGTCGCTGAGGCCGGAATTGATGATGATGAATGGGTCAAAACCCGCATGGAGCAACTGAGTTTGATTGATGAGAAAAGATTAGCAGCAGTGTATCATGGCAAGTTGTATCAACAGAGAATGGCAAAAGCATATAATAAGAAGGTGCATCCACGGAAATTTGAAGTGGGTCAGTTAGTATTGAAATGCATCCTTCCTCATCTGGCTGAAGCAAAAGGCAAGTTCGCCCCAAATTGGCAGGGGCCGTTCATTGTAACTAGAGTGTTGTCCAATGGTACTTTGTATTTAACAGACATAGAAGGCAAGTGTGTAGAAATGGCCATCAATTCCAATGCGGTCAAGAGATATTATGTATGATTTTCTTTGAGTTAAATTGTATTTGTTTGTACTTGGCATGTTTTGAAGGTTGGAATGACGAAGGCATTTTGTTCTGCTATCTAAACACTTTATCATTTGTTACCCTTTTGAGCCTTATTTATTTTTTTCATACCCCTCTTTTGGAATCAATAGTAAAGTTTAGAAAAGCAAGCGCAAAAGATAAGTAAAGGAAAAAGAGAAAAAAAAAAGAGAATATATAAAAAAAAGAGAAAGAAAAAAAAGAAGAAAAAGAAGAAGAGAAAAAAGAAGGAAAAAAAACAAACAAAAAGAGAAAAAGGAAGAAGAAAAGAATAGAAAGAAAAGAAAGAGAAAATCATAACAACAAAGCAATTTCTATGTCATGAACTATGTTCGACCTGATTCCTTTTAAGGATACGTAGGCAGCCTCACGGTTCGGTCCCATCGAAATAAAATCCCAAAAGTCCTCAAGCAAAGAAACTGGGACAGAAGTTGTGGTTGTTGCAAGAAATCGGATTCCAAAAGTTGTAATTTTGAACCCATTTGAATTATTTTGAGCCTTTGATACCCTTTCTTTCTAACCCTATCCAAAAGCCCACATTATCGTCCAAAGAAAGACTTTCCGATTAGTCTTCAAGAAATGCCAAGTCAAGCAAGGAGAGGTAATTCATATCAGGGGCAACACTCTAGTCCAAGCAGAAAATTGAAAAAATGAGAGAGTCTTATTGGTGAAAACCCTCATGGGCACCATAAGGCGAAAGTGAGTTGAGAGATGAACGAATGAGAAAGGCTTGTTGGTGAAAACCCTTCAGGGAACCGCAGGCCGAACAAGGTCAAGTTTTTGGCAAAGAAATTAGGTTTCGAAGGTCTTGGGGCACAAAGTACGACAACTGAAAGTTGGTTGGTTGGACAGACTAGGCCGACTAATCCGAAATGCATGTCATGATCATTGGTGCCAGCTGCTCCACTCAGATAAGTCTCTTTTCTTTTTCCCCTTAAGATAGTCTTCCAGTTTTGGATTTTTCTTACCCTTCACTCTCAAAGTCATTGCATTTCATTTCTTTTGGGTTTTATTTCTCTAAGATGTTTCAATGTCAGTCTTGGTCAAGCAAATAAGAAAGGATTTCAAAGCTCACTACCAACTTCCAAAATTTCAAAGCACGGTGTGGCCAGAACATACTAGAGATAGTAAGATGTAAAGTGGGATATAAAGTGCCAGCAAAAGTTCCATCGGCAAATTGATTTAGTAATTTCATGGGAGACGCAGAGGTTTAGATAAAGGGGTCAGAGGTTTAAAACAACGGTTTGGGTATAGAACACTCGGGTCATCCAAGGTCATGAGGTTTGAAAGTCAGTCAGAAAGTCAAGCGGTTCTCGGGCAGTTCGGGGAAGCCAGTAAAAAAAAAGCACGGTAGCAGAGAGACCTTCAGCAAGAGTGCCATCAACTAACTACCATATTTTAAACCGACAAGATTTTTCTTTGATCGAAATAGGGGCAGAAAGTTTCGTTGTTTCGGAGAAACCCTCCATAAGGAAAGGCAAGCACCAGACAGGTTTGATCGTAAACTCTCAGGACCCGCCTAGATAAGGGGAATTAATTTGAAGTTCTCAAGACCCTCCTGGAAAATGGGACATAGTTTAAAATTCAAAACAATCATGAGTAGCATTATCTAGCATAAATGTATCCCAAAGAAATATAAGTTGGTTTCAAAGTTTTCATGCTTGAGATAGGATTCAATTAAGGGCTTTGAGGAACCTCCTGGATAATGGGACTTAGCTTTAAGACTTCCATTAAATAACAAGATTTAGCATAGGCTCTGCTGTAGGGTAATGTAATTCAGCCATAAAATTGTCACGCTTAGGATAATACTTGATTTTTGACTCTCAGGACCCTCCTGGAAAATGGGATTTAGTTTAAAATTCAAAACAATCATGAGTAGCATAATCTAGCATAAATGTATCCCAAAGAAATATAAGTTGGTTTCAAAGTTTTCATGCTTGAGATAGGATTCAATTAAGGGCTTTCAGGATCCTCCTAGATAATGGGACTTAGCTTTAAGACTTCCATTAAATAACAAGATTTAGCGTAGGCTCTGTTGTAGGGTTGTTTAATTTAGCCGTAAAATTGTCACTCTTAGGATAATACTTGATTTTTGACTCTTAGGAGCCCACCTGGAGAGCACGGGAATACAGTTCAAGTTTAGAAATTAGGCGCCCACCTGGAGAGCACGGGAATACAGTTCAAGTTCAGCAATCAGGCGCCCACCTAGAGAGCACGGGAATACAGTTCAAGTTCGGAAATCAGGCGCCCACCTAGAGAGCACGGGAATACAATTCAAGTTCAGCAATCAGGCGCCCACCTGGAGAGCACGAGAATACAGTTCAAGTTTTGGAAATCAGGCGTCCACCTGGAGAAAAGGAAAGCATCTCATATTATAATTCGAGTTCAGCAATCAGGCGTCCACCTGAAGAAAAGGGAAAGTGTTTCAGATCACAATTCAAGTCGGCAACAAAGGGACTTCATCTAAAAATACAAGTCAACAAGGCAACATGAATTACAAAATCAAGTTTGAAGATATAGATAGGATTCTTGTAATGCATAGATCATTGTTTAGTCTAGCTTCTTTTATTTTGTCATGGTGTAATAAGGTGTTCAGTAAGCAGTAGCAGCAGCAGAAACGGTGAAATTACAACTTTAGGGTAGTCCTAGCTACCGAAACTTCCCGAACTACACTGACCTGATTTCTTTACAGCCAAGGATATGTTGGCAACCTCGGAAGTAGGGTGCGGTCAAATCTTTCAAAAATTCTTCCCAACAGAGTATTCAGACGGGCTAAAATCACTCGTATCCGCTCACTTTATCTTTGCACGAAAACTCTTCATATTTCCGAGCAAAGAGGGGCAGCTGTGAGCACGTTATTTTTGCCCTATATGAATTACTCCCACAAATTCAAAACAAAATAAATTTTCCTATTATTTGCAATTTCGTAGATTGTTGTAGCATTTTTCGTTAATTGTTTGCATTTGTCTACGCATATTAACTTTGTTTATTTAATGAAAAATACAAAATATGTTGCCTTTGCATCTAGGATTTAATTCTACATTTTAGGATTGATAAACAAATTAGTTGTTTTATAAATATGGGAAAAATCACAAAAATGGTTTATTTTGCATTATTTGATTTTAGATTTGAATTTTGTTGGCTTTTCCTTTTATTTGGTATTTAATTAGTTGTAATAATTACTAGGGTTAATTAATTTAATTTGGTAGGATAATTTGATTTAGGGATTAATTTAGGTGTTATTTTTAATTTTTTAAAAAAAAAAGAAGGGAAAAGAATTTTGAAAAATAAAAAGAAAAGAAAGGATTTTGAAGAAATCGGATTTTTGGGCCAAAATCTGAAATTATCCAAGACCAAACAACTTTTCCTTTACACCCGTCCAAATACCAATTGACCCAGCCCAAAATCCTCCGGTCCAATCTCCATCATAATCGAAACGACATCGTTTCGTTCTTTTGATCTGGACCGTTGACCTCTGTTGATCTAACGGTTTGGAAGTGGGGTCTGGCTAGTATAATATTGTCTGAATCCTCCCCCCCCCCTATCTCATTTCCCAGATCTCATCGTCCCCAACCAAAACCCTAGCGACGCCGCCCTAGTTTCCACCGTTTGTCGCCGGCGGCTCTTTTCCCAAACTGCCCCAAACTAACACCCTACAACCCCCATGACCCCTCATACCAAATCCACAACTACTTTCCTTTAAATCTGCTCGGAGCTCCGCGAATCTTGAATCCGAGTTCAACCCCCAAAAAAAAGTTCAAAATCATTTTTTCGTCGAGCCTGGTAGCATGCACGTTCGGGAAGCGTTATTCTTTCAAGATTTGAGGTTTGGACTTGGTAAAACTGATGTCGTTCAGTTGTTCTTGACAAAGAACAAGGGATCGATATAAGTTTGGCTAAGTTCTTTGTCCCCGTCCGGTTTCGAGGTTCGATTTGGTGAGTCCCTTTCCCTTTCCGGGTTCCTTTCAGTCTTCCTCATCTTTCCCTTTCTTAAAACTAGTTTTCTTATAATAATTTGGTTGAAAATTCAATTCATCTTCTGAGTCCAAGCTTGTTCTCCCGTTCGTTATTTTTCTCTTTTCTCTCTTTTTCTTTGTGAATTCCGTTTTTGTGACATTTTTAGTTTGTTAAGCAGGTTAAGTTTCTGGTTCGTTAAATCACTTAATTAGGTCTTATTTTAGTCGATTTCCTGTTAATTAGCTCATTCATCTTTGTCTTTATTTGATTGCATTTTAAAGAAGGGGTTCCGGGTTTTCTTGTAGGGAAATTTTGGTCAGTCTTTCGAGTTGGGAATCCCTGATGGATTTTAATTGGACTCTGAAAATCAGAAAGCCCATGTGGGGATTTAATTTGGGTTTGCAGACCCCTACCAATTTGAGTCTGGTCAGTTTGACCTATACTTGGGTTGGAGGGGTCGTTTTCAGAGGTTTAAAGGGTATTTTAGGGAATCTTATGCAAATAACTGCTTAAGGAAGATTCTAGGAAGCTGGGGTAAGGATTAATCCGAAATTCTAGATTTTACACTAAGGACCTTTAAGCAAAACCAAAATATGAAAAGGGTAGAAGTGCAAAACATAGTTCATTTTAAGTTGTCGTAGTGATTTGCCTATAAAGGCACCAAGACTTGCTATTCAAGGGGGGGATTGGAGAAAAAGAAAAAAAATTCCTGAAAAGCTGCAATGGCTGAGTTTCTTTGAAAATTCTGAGTTCCATTGCTGAAAACTACTAAAAATTCTGTTTTGAGTTTGGATTTTGAGTCTTCTGTTAGCTAGAACCTTTGAAGAACTTCATAATCGTATTGCTAAGGCTAAGAAATGGTTTGAATCTGTTTGAAATTGGGTCTGTCGTGTATCACTGTGGATTTGAGCTGGGTTTTGCTGTTATTTCCTGTTGCTGGGTCTTGTTCTACTGCTGCTTGGCCACTGATTTCTCACTTCTAATGTTTCCTTTCGATTTCCAGGTATCTCCCATTCCTTTGACATGTGAAATGGAAGAATAAGAGTTTATTCGATTGAACTGCAAGCTGTCAAATTAGCTTGTAAATATGATGTTTTATATTTCTAGGAATCAATCAGATTTTACAATTGGCTTGGTTTTTCTTGTTACATTCTGTTTCTTGTTGTTTCATCCTGAACTTGGTGTGTTATATTGTTTAGTTGATTTCTGTTTTAGGTAAACAAGCTTTTGCCCTTGTATTTGGTTTGAGGCTGTTATAAGACTTGGGGACAGCTTGTTAACTGAGTTAAAATTCATACCATATATGCATGCCTAAGGAGTCTTGTAATGCAAATGGTATTGGGACTTGGTTGATGAGTAGTTCATTTAAGTTTAGGTAACATGTTAATTGTGTTAGGTTGATCATGTACTCATACATTGGTTTGGCTGAATGTGTTCTTGAATTTCGTGGGTGTTGGAATTGTGTTTAAGGGAAAAGAAATAATCCAGAATATTCTAATAATGGAAGCAGGTATCAGTTTATCTTGATGCTGATTGTGAGCATGTTTAATTTAGATTGGTTGGTTCAATTCAGAAGATTCAGCTAATGGGCTAAAATTCAGTAGCAACAATTTATTTTGGCGTTGATTGTGAGCATGTTTAAGTTAGATTTGTTGGTTATAACTCAGAATGTTCAGCTAATAGTTTAAAATTTGGAAAACAAAATTCAGTTTAACTTCCCTATTCATATGGTTTCTAATTGAATTACAAGTACTTAATCGTGCATGAGAGTTGGTTTGAAATTTGGGGCTTAATATTGGCCCAATTAATGAAATCAAGGTTGGCCAGGTTCACCTTGTAGCAGTCACTTTGCTAACAAAATTGGGGTCATATTGGCTTTTGCATAATTTGATGTTCCGCGTGTATGGAGACTCGATCTAGAGTCCAGCACTTGCTGATATTCGTTCTTCAAAACTTGGGCTCATATTGGGCCTAGGTTAGAGACCAACCACTTTTTATATGTAGGGCCAATCTTTTGAGCCCAAGTCTGGAGGTTGTTTAGACTAAATCATTTGCTTTGCCTTATCACATATGTTTCTTTCCATTTTCTATATGGTTACCTTCACTGAAGTCGGCCATTGGCCCAGTTTTATTCAAGGTGTTAGGGTAGCTCGGTAATTGTAATTAGCCAATTTATGATTGATTTGAGGCATTTGCTTTTAGGTAAAAAATCGAAATTTTCTTTGGCATTTTTAATTGACTAGGCCAGTTAGTTAGTGGAAGTGAGCCATACTAGACAACACAAATAATTTATGGCCCTCCAAGACTTAGTTTGAATTTCCTTTAAAAAATCGGAATCAAGGCGTGCCATGCCAAATAAAATCTTTAAATGCACGGCCCTCAATTAATTAATGTGTTTGCTCTTTAGAAATCGAGGTGCGCCATTTAGTAAATTTTCCATGGCCCTCACAAAGTTAAAAACGCGTAGTCGCTTTAGGCGCGTTATTTTAATAATTTACCTTCCTAAAGTCGGGTGCGCATTTATGTGACCCAAATCCAAAACTCAACAATGTTGTATAAAATATGTCTAGGACCGCGAATGCATTTATGTGACGTGGTTCAAGGCGTGTTTTAATAACGTTGCAATCTTCTTAAAAAATTAATAAAAGCGGTTATAAAATTAAAATTGAACTATAGGCTAAAACATGTGTTAAAATCAGATAATTGAGCCGATTATAACAGTTGGAAGCCGTGCTAGAACCACGGAACTCGGGAATGCCTAACACCTTCTCCCGAGTTAACAGAATTCCTTATCCGAATTTCTGTGTTCGTGGACTATAAAACAGATTCAATCTTTTCCTCGATTCGGGATTTAAACCAATGACTTGGGACACCATAAAATTATCCAAAGTGGCGACTCTGAATTTTAAATTAAGTAATCTCGTTTCGATTGTCACTTAAATTGGAAAAAACTCCTTTATACCCCTTCCCGGAATGTAGGTAAAAAGGAGGTGTGACAACGAGTTAGGAGAATTGTTTGAAAAGGTCGTGTTTATATAAAGTGTAGTTTGATTGCTCGAGGACGAGCAATGGTTTAAATTTGGGGTGTTTATGATAGGCTATAATTACGTATTTTAGTCGCTTATAACACTCTAATTTACTGCATTTTAATTGAGTTTGAGCTTTAATCGCTAGTGTTTTGCACTAATGGTGTATTTTATGCCTTGTAGGAGTTATTCCGAGCTATGTAGATATTATGGAATGAATTCAAGTGATTTATAGCTTTGAATTCTGAGTAAAATCCCAAGTAATTAATCCGGGATCATGTTCGGGGATCAACGGATGATAGTTGGAACGAACGAAGAATCGAGTAGGCATATTGCGCACTGTCTAGTAATATCGACATACCCTTTTCCTAAGAACTCCATTTGGTCTCCACAATATATAGTTAGAAAGATAACTCAAAGGTCTACAACTTTCTAGTTTTACATTTGTCCAAATTCCAAATGGAACAGGGTGAACATTGCGCGTCAAGTACGTGTCCGCGCTCAAGCCGCGCTCGTCAGGCAGAATACTGAGCAATATGCGCAGCCGCGCTAGTCAAATCCGGGAAAAGTATTTTTTTTTCGTCTAGGAGAAGGTATAATTGTATAATTGTTTCGGCCCGACCTTACTTGGTATATATACATGAAAAATAGTATTTTGAGGAGGTTGGACAGATTTGAGTCACAGATTTGACCTAAGGAGGCAGAGACACAATAGGAGCAAGGCAGGGAATTCTTCTACGAGTTTTTCCTTCCTCTTCCTATTTTTCATTGATTGATTATGACTTTTAGTATTGTAGTTTTACATACTATTATGAATAGCTAATTTGTTATCTAGCGTTTTGATAGAACCTTTTGTAGGATAAATTCTTGTTATGTTTTTATATAATTGAGCCGTAATATTTTCTCTATTTGTTCAACTATATTATTCTTGTGGTTGATTGAAGGGCCCTCACTTAGCTGTTCCTATTTAGTATGTGTTACTCAGGAGAGAGTGCATATTTAGGTAGTTGTTGAACAACATGACTCCCGACGTATGTGAGGAATCAATAACCAAGGATTTAAAGGTGGGATTAGGGATAACAAAACCTTGGGTGCGATCTAAGTGAGATGTAATTAAAGCCAGCTAGCATAACTCGGGAGATTATGTCCAGTAAATTATCGTAATTACTCGGGAGAGAATTACAACACGCAGAGCGCTCATGATCGGTAGACAATACTTAAGCGAAATTATAGAAGACATAGCGAGAAGGATTCCGACAATTGAGAAAATCATAACTCTAGACCTCCTTAATCTTTTCTCCAACCTGTAGTATTTTTAGTGTTAATTTATTATTTTAATTTGTTAGTTAGTTAGTTAAACATAAGAATCTTAATATCTATAAGTAATAAATTGTTCAAGCTTGTATTCTTGGTGATAGTGAACAACTATAGCTAAGCCTTAGTTCTCTGTGGGATTCGACTCCGGACTTGTACACTGGATTATATTTTCAACGACCACTTTGTCCTTTTTATAAGGCATAGTTGGGCGTAATCAATACCCCTAGATTTTGATTAATTAAATGAGTCCAATAGGTTTGTTTGACATCTTTGAACACTCCCCTCGCTAGTTGGAGAACGAGGCAAGTATATTCTTGAGGATTAAAATTTTCTTGAAAATAAGGTAAGTATCTTGGTTGAATTCGATGGAATTGTTTTTCCTAAAAGTAATCGTGTTGCTATGTGTTACGTATTTGGGGACAATATATATATATATATATATATATATATATATATATATATATATATATATATATATATATATATAGCTGGTGAGTATATATTTAGTTGCCAATATTCTTCCTTGCTTGGGTAGTATGATTGGCTTTTTATACCTTATTCATCGCATGTTTTACTTGTGATATGTTTTGCTTGATTGTATGAGTACTTGAGCATTGTATTCATGCTAGAAATCATGTTTAGGCATTTCTTACACATGCTAATTGACATGATAGGCTATTTGTATGTTGGATTACATGTTGGAGTTGTTAATCAAATGTTATACATATATATTACATCTTACATCTTACGTATTGGGTTTCTCCCATGGATTGTGGTTATGACACGTGAATTTTGCGTGCGTTTGAGATTAATATAGCACGTTGATTATCCGTATGATTTGAGATGATTATGACATATGACTTATCCGTGTGGTTTGAGATGATCATTGCACGTGTGTTATCCGTGTGGTTTGAGATGATTATGGCATGTGATTAAGGCTCGTTTGTGACAGGATCTGGTGAGATCGCACATGTGGAGGTCTAAGCGCAGGTGCAGTGCCCGCAGGTGCAGACAGTGGATGCAGGTGCAAAATGGGCTGAGTTTGGGAGCACCGCACATGCGTGTTTTTGTGGCGCACCTGCGAAGGCGCAGAAGCGGTACTTAGCACAGGAGCGGAACAAGACTCACACACGCAAGGTCACAGAAGCGGAAAATGGTTCTGCAGGTGTGAGAGGTAGGCTGGTAAGTGGAGTCCGTAGAAGAGGAACTTGTGTCGCAGAAGCGGCTAACAATGTCGCAGATGCGACGATGACTGGGCAGAAGCTATATATCAAGGGCTTGGCTATTTTATTCACATTTTGAATTTGGGAGCTCGGATTTGGGTAATTGTGAAGGCGACTTTCACCATATCGATTGGGGTAAGTGTTCTATACTCGGTTTTAATTATATTTCATGAATCTATCTTCATTTTTGGCATTTGGTATATGAATTTCAAAGAGAAATTTGGAAGTTTTTGTCTAAAGTTTCATAAAGTATTTTTTGAGTTTTGAACATCGATTCGGAGTCGGATTTGAGTAAAACTAGTATGGTTGGACTCGTAATTGAATGATCGGATTTTATAAGTTTCGTCGGATTCCGAGGTACAGGTTCGAGTTTGACTTTTTGGTTGACTTTGGGCTTTTGATTAAATATTTCACCTTTATCGATTGGGTTTTTTGCCTTTGGCATTATTTGATATTCTTGAGTTGCTTTGGGAAATATTTGAGTCGTTCGGAGATTGGTATGCACATGATAGCATTTCTAGAGTATTGTTTGGCTTGCTCAGTATTGGATTCGGCTTGTTCAAGGTAAGTAACACTTCTAAATTTAGTGCTGAGGGTATGAACCCTGAATATACATGTTATGTGTTTGGTGTTGAGGTGACGCACACGCTAGGTGACAGGCGTGTGGGCGTGCACCATGTGAATTATGATTCGGTTGATTCTGTGGTATTGTGTAGTTATCTATCTTGTTTCTATCCATGAAATTCCTTTAGAAATCATGTTTATCCCATATACTTATTCTGTTAGGGCCCACTGAGGTCATTTCCGTTGTTGAGTTGTTTGCTTAAATTGTAATTACATACTTAGTCATATTCATTCATTTGCATATCATTTCTCAGTCTCTATTATCATTTGTTATCACATCATGTTATCATTTTTGGGGCTGATTGGCATGAGATTTGTGAGCCCTAGAGATTAGAGAGATTGATGACTGAGTGAGGACGAAGGCCTGATTGTGAGTGATATTTATGGGATCATGATGCACGTCGCAGTAGGCTTTATTGATTCATTATGGGATCCGGTTGCACGCTACAGCATGCCATGATTGGTTTATATTAGCACTTGGGAAGGATCCGTCCCTCCAGGGTATGACATACCAGTAGTGAGCGCAAGTACCAATGAGTGCGAGTGCTAAGTGATTGAGAGTGCTGAGTGATTGGGAGGTGCCGAGTGATTGAGAGTGTTGATTGATTGAGAGGTAATGCGTGATTGAGCGTGATGAGAGAGGTTGAATACTCCGAGAGCATGAGCACATGAGTTTATCACTGTAGTGAATTACATTTGACATGCATAATTGGCATGTTGTCATAGAAATGCATTTCCTCATGCTATATGATATTGTGACATTTATGAATTCTCGTACACATTGATATGTTGGCATAGAGCTGTAATTTACTCATGCTATATGATGATGGAGCATCTTATCTGTTGTTGAAAGTTTTTGGGAAAATTACAATTTTCTTGACATACTCACATTTTGGTGACTTCGCTAAAAGATATGGGTTTTACTGTTATACCTGAAAAGTAGGCCTATTTTCCATAACTAAGAACCAGCTGAGTAGCATCTCTCTGAAAATTACTTGTACTGTTTTTATTATATTTTTACGAGTTTTTCTTGGCTATTGGTGTTGGACTCTGACCGTTGTCCAAGCTCGTCACTGCTTTCAACCTAAGGTTAAGTTTGTTACTTATTGAGTACATGGGGTCGGTTGTACTCATATTACACTTCTGCACCTTGTGTGCAGATTTTGGAGTTGATGTTGTTGTGTATGGTGGGAGCTGGCATTGAAGATGAACCTGCATTTCGGTTGTAGCTGCCTTTTATTCGTGGTAGCTTTAGATTTTAAAAAAAAAAATTTATGTACATTTCGAACAGATGTGGTATTTATTTCATACTAGCTTTGTAAACTCTAAATTTTAGAAGCTCATGATTTGTACTACCAGTCCTTGGGGATTCTTTGTATAAAAGTTGAGTTATAATATCATTATTTTTCTTAGTAGATCTTCTTTGAGTTGGATTAGTGTTAAATTAGCTTACCTAGCGGGCTGGTTAGGTGCCATCACGACTGTTGAATTTTGGATCGTGACATAAAGCTTGCTTGAAAATAAGGTAAGTATCTTGGTTGACTTCGATGGAAATTATTTTCCTAAAAGTAATCTCGTTGCTACATGCTACGTACTTAGGGATAATATATATATGAGCTAATGAGTATATATTTAGTTGCCAATATTCTTCCTTGCATGGGGTAATATGATAGGCCTTTTATGACTTATTCATCACATGTTTTACTTGTGACATGTTTTGCTTGATTGTATGAGTACTTGAGCACTATATTCATGCTAGAGATCATGTTTAGGCATCTTTTACATACTAATTGACATGATAGGCTATTTGTATGTTAGATTACATGTTGGAGCTGTTAGTCATATGTTATATATATATATATATATCTTGCATATTGGATTTCTCCTATGGATTGTGGTTATGACGCGTGAGTTGTGCGTGCATTTGAGATTATTATAGCACGTAGATTATCTGTATGACTTGAGATGATGATGACATGTGACTTATCCGTGTGGTTTGAGATGATTATGGCACGTGAGTAATCCATGCGGTATCAGATGATTATGGCATGTGAGTTGTCCATGCTGATGGATGATTGACTATTGAGCTAGAATGCTCAGATATGGCGTGTGGGTATGGATTCTCTCCTCTGGAGTCACGTGGTTACTCATGCTACATCAGACCGTGTGCGCACAAGTTTGTTGGACACTTGGAGAGTATCAATTGGATATTAAGGTTGAGTCTTTATCATGCATAAACATTCATAAACTCTTATTAATGCATTTCATATTAATATTGAGTTATGCATCTCTTTATGTAAGTTGTAATTGAGACATTTTTCTTATGCTTTGGACTTGAATAGCTGAGATTGCTTGTATTTATTCCTGTTTTAGTTGTGCATAGATTTCTTTGTTGTTTTGTGCATTACCTATGCCTTTATAATACTGATGAATTGCATAGATTTGTAAAGTGAGCATCTTTTTTTTAATCAAAATCTCGCAGTACTTCGTTGATTTTGGTCAGGGTACTTACTGAGTACACATCGATTTGGTACTCATACTATATTTCTGCATATTCTTGCAGTTCACATTCTTGGTACTAGCGAAATCCAGGAGAGAGCCGAGGAGTTATTTGCAGACTTCATGTAATCTGTCTTGCTTGACCAACCCTCAGTACCTCGGAGTTACCTTCTATCTTTATTGATTTATGTCCTTTATTTCACACATCAACATGAAATTTCCATCGTATTAAATTTAAATGTGATGGATTTTTACTAAAATGTCGTGTATATTGAATTCTAGTGTCATCACATGTGACCTTTTCTTGGTAGTAGGAAGCATCGATTTTTAATCTCATTATTATTATGATTAGGTCATTCAGAAGAGCAATTAATTCAATCACAATGGTAGAATACAAGGTAGTAAAAGAATAAAATACTCCTTTCTTTTCCAAGCACCCTAGTTGGAAGCCAGTGGTCTAAAGCTCAAGAAGCACGGGGGAGAGAGACACACACCACACACATATAGAGAGAGGAAAATTGGAGATAAATCTTTCACTTTGTAATACTTTTCTAACAATAACTACACAATTGTTTATGAAACAAAATTTGCTAAATTAAATTAGCAGGACTTCATATTTAGGAGAGAGCTCCTTGATCTATTCATGCGCCTAAATAACCCTTCCAAGCCATTTTCAAAGTTGTCAAGGTGAGCCTCGAATGATTCCAGCCTATTTTCCAAGTTCATTTTTTCTTCTTGACCTACACATGCTATTCTTCCCTTGTTCACAAAGCTTGAAACCAATGACCATTTAGATGTCTTTGGCTTCAAAAGTGGAACAGACAAGAAGGACAAAAACATCTGAAAAATGGAAATGCGCATTTCATTCGCCTCCTTTAGCGTTTTAATCATATCTACTGTGTCTTGGTCTGCATCTTTGGGTACAAATCCGCCCTCGGCTTCTTGATCCATTTGCTTTAAGACCAAGACTAATCTTTTAGCTTCCTTCTTAATCTTCTTGTTGAAGGTGGTGAATTTGGCCATGCTGGTTTCTGTTATTGAATCTGTTTTCCTCCTTCTGAGAGACGATTGAAGGTTTCTTACATTTTCTTTGTATTGTAAGACGAGTTCCATTATAGTGCCACACAAATCAAGAAGCCGCACTGATTTATCCAATAAATCTTCAACTAATTTCCCTTGTTGATATTGAGAGAGGGCTTGAAGTGTTTGAGGCAAGTTAAGTAAATCATTCATGCATTTGTATAACTCCTCTAGGCCTAGTAGACCAACGTGCATGGTCTCAGCTGTCGATGCAGTTGATATCTTCAATGTTTTGAGGTTATTGACTGCATCTTCAACTCTTTTAGTTGTAGGGTGTGATCTTGCTGGTAAACTTATTGATCGAATGTGGTTTGATTTTGAAGAAGTAGCCATTGTTGGTTTTGTAATTTTCTTGTCAAGCGGAAACTCTTAACTATGTGATAGGCAATAAGACTCAAAGCAATGTCATCTATATAGCAAATGAAGGAGACAAGATGAGAAGAAGTCTCTTAATATTAATGTAATTAGCATGTGTTAGTAACGTGACCATTTCTTGGAATTTGGTCAGCTGCTACACATTTGGCGACAAGGGCTCTAATTTAATTCCACTTCTCTTAATCTTCACTGTCATGGAAGTTAATGATGTGCCTCATCTTAATATTGTGTCATTAATATAATTCTACTCTTCCTGCCTACTCAGTATTGCTTCATAAGTACCCGAAATTGTTAAAGATGCAAACTAAAATTCTAATAAAGACAAAACTAGGGAGCTTATTTTTTTCATCATTCTAAACCTTCGTGGGCATGGTTACATACATAGTACGTGTGCTAGCGGGAGGTAGTAGGTACTTGAGTTCTTCTATAACGACAACTTTAAATTTCTAATAGTTGGATTCTAAATTTAAAATTTATACATATTTAATGAATTTCATGATACAAATACAAGATTTAAGACAAGTATAGGTGGCTGTCGTTTCACTATTTCTATATTCCACACTATTATGAAGTGGTTATATATTAGGCATCATATCACTATTGTGTACTGGCTAAGATTTTGATTCCTCCTGCCTTACCAAGCATATGTATGAAGTATGTGGCTTGACTAAGCTCTCTGAGTTGTGACGTCTCACTGAGACAGCATATATAAGAACATCATATGAATTATTTTAATTATCACATCTTCATTATTCTGTTAGACGTGCAGGATTGTGGTATAGATATCAAAATTTGTGCATGCACGAATGGGATCTTGGCTTTTTCTATGACATAATTTTAGTCCATCATTGACCAAGATGAAACGCATAAAACTTTTTGCTTTTCCTTTCCCTCCCTCGTTTCCAATTATTTCCAATTCCAACCTATTCCAGATAATGCACCACTAAGAACCTGACAATCCCCCGTATGGAACCACTGTCGTTTCATCTGGCATGTACTCTAGCTCTTGTGATCACTCCCCCGAGTACGACAAAGTGAAAGGAGACAAGACTCACCTCCCCCTACTTTGTCAATCACAGCCATTTCGTCTATTCTATTCTCCAAAGTGTGTAGACAAAAGACTCTTTTTTCGAACTGTCTTGTTTTCAGGCCTCCACAGCCGTCTGGGGTTCTCCATTCTCAAAAAGCTCTAACTTTCCCACGTGTGTGCAAGCTTGCGAATAATTTTTGTGTTCTCTTACTACATGTCTGATCAGTACATAACACAAATTCACCCTATACAAACATAACATATTCACCTCCAAATCGTAAGTCCAAGAAAATAGTGGCGGATCTAACAATGCATGGGCTCATGATTCGACAAAACCCAATGCTTCAGGCCCGAATCTAATATATATGTACGAAAATTAAAGAAGTGTATAAATAGAGTTAGATATACATTTTAGAACTCACTCTCTCAACTCAAAACCTACAATATCTAAGTGTTACATATGTCATTGCAAGAAAACTAAGTTAAAGAACGGATAACAACTTATATAATTATATAGGGTAAAATATGCTATGACACGTGGTCGTCCAAAAGAAGGACGCGTGGAACCCATGATGGGGGGGTTGTCAAGACCAAATGCAATTGTTCCGTCTGTCACCGGAAAGAATAATGCTCATGAGGATGTGATAAATACTATTTTCCCGGTAGCATTTAATAGAGAATATTTCGTGGCATGAAGGGAAATTTCCCATTATAGGGAATTTGGTATTTATGTTCACCGTTACATCTTCATCAATGACCCTCATAATTGACATTAAAGAGGGGCACAGTCATATGACCTCCTTCCTTAGACGTAGCTATAAATAGTGAGCTCAAATATCATTGTAAAGGATACGGATTTTCTAGCAAACTTATGCTACATTATATTCAAAGCTTAATACACTCTTATCTTCTTGCTTTTTGATTTTGTTGTTATTGTGCTCGGAAACCCTATTCCCGGAACTGTTGCTTATGCTATTTCGTCTATATCCTACGGCTAAGTATTGCATAATTCTTTGATTATTTTATTATTTTAGGATCAAATTAATTCACTTGTCTGGAAACCACGTAGAAATTCAATTGTACCATTTTACGGATAAATAGTTTGGCGCCCTCCGTGAGGCCTAGACAGTCATGCAATTAAATTGATCCTTGCCTTTTTTACTAACGTGTTTTGATTATTTTGTCTTAGAAATATTCATGAGAAATGGCAGATAACACTATTAACAACATGCGCAACCCCGAGATTCGAGGGAATCAACCTCATTTTGAGGACTCAATTAGTGACACCCACAATAAGGGGAATGGCGTCACACCGGTGCATGACAGGCAATATCCTTGACATTTTTGGGAGAGAACTCCCGATGATGCTAATGAGGAACATGTCATTGACTCGGTAAGGGTCTTGCAAGAGCAACAGGCGATCATTCTAGGCCACCTCACGCGGTAGGATAAGGTTATGATGGAGTTGAAGCAGGCGTTGTTGGGGGATTCGAATAATGCGAGCAGACGAGAGTCAATTCCTCTCGGTGCTCGCGCGAATCAAACAACATAGAGGATCGACAACAACACTCCCAGGGGTGAAGTTGGCTCCGATGGGGCTGGGGAGAGCTGATCCGGCCTCAATAATGAGAACAACCCTTTCAAGAATGAACTTTTACAATTTATGAGGGAAGTGAACACTCGCATGGACCAAATCCCGGGTACGCCACCAGTGCTGAAAGGTCCAGATTCAAAGAAGTATACTCAATTGCCATACAAGCCAAGTGCGGCAACAAATCTAATCCCGAAGCGGTTCAAAATGCCTGAAGTGCCAAAGCATGACGGAACTTCAGACCCTCAAGAGCATATCACCACCTACACAATGGCGGTGAAGGAAAATGATTTAGCTCCTCACGAAATTGAATATGTTCAGCTAAAGAAATTTGGAGAAACCCTCACGAGGGGAGCCTTACGTGGTATTCACTGTTACCCAAGCATTTCATAGATTCCTTTTAAATGCTCGTGGACTCATTCATCAAGGCTTATGCCAGGGCCAGAAAAGTACAGGCCCGAAATGCCAACATATTCAACATTGCGCAAGGAGAGTCCGAGCTACTACGAGAGTTCGTCACCCGATTCCAGAAGGAGAGAATGTTGCTCCAAGTTGTCCCGGATGAATGGGCGGCTGAAGCATTCACCAAGGGATTGAATCCGAGAAGTTCATACGCTTTCCAGAAACTGAAGGAAATCCTGCTTGAGTTTCAAGCAACAACTTCGGTGGCTTAAGCATTCACCAAGGGATTGAATCCGAGAAGTTCAGACGCTTCCCAAAAACTGAAGGAAAGCCTGCTTGAGTTTCAAGCAACGACTTGGGCGTATATCCACAACCGATACGAGTCAAAGATAAGGATCAAAGATGATCAGGTTGTCTTTCCATCGTCGACTAAAGGACGAGAGAAGAATAGTGAAAAATCGAAGAGTGATTACGACACAGACATACGGAATTCGAGGGGCCGGTTTTTGCCCTACAAATGGACTGAAGGCCACGGTAGAGGCTCCCGAACAACGGATAAGTTTGTCGTTGATAGGAGGACTGATCGAGGTCAGAACAATAGATCACTACAGGATAAAGAAGTGTCAGGGTCACGGGATCCTTCTTATTCCAAGTTATCGGAATACAACTTCAATGTTAGTATGGTGGAATTGGTGTCAGCCATGAGAAACATCAAGGAAGCACGGTTCCCGAAACCGATCAGATCTGATCCCATCCAAAGGGATCCCAACTTGTGGTATGAATACCATGGGACGAATGGCCACCGGACAAGGGACTGCCGACACCTCCGGGAAGAAGTCGCAATATTATTGAAGAATGGTCACCTTAGAGAATTCTTGAGTGACTGAGCTAAGAACAATTATGGTCGTAACCGGGACAATACGGAACCCTCGAAAGCAGGAGAAGATCCCCCGTGCCAAATAATCAACATAATCTTCGGAGAGAACGAGATTAACGGGGTCAACTTTTCAGCAGCAAAGAAGATGAAAGTATCAATAACCCATAGCAAAAGGCTCCAGGAAGACAATATCACTTTTACAGAGAAGGACACAGACAGATTGCTACTGCCACACAACGATGCACTAGTAATTTCATTAAATGTGCTAGGTTTTAAGATTAAATATGTTCTATTGGATCCAAGAAGTTTGGCTAATATCATAAAATGGAGAGCATTGGAGCAAATTAAGCTTACCGAAAGCATTATTCCAACCACAAAGCTCCTTGCTGGATTCAATCTCGCATGTGTGACAACCCGGGGAGAAATTTTATGACTCATGAATGCTGAAGGAGTAATGAAAACAACTCTCTTTGAAGTGGTGGATGGTGATATAGGATATAACATCATTATGGGAAGGCCATGGTTGCACGAGATGAAAGTTGTACCATCAATATATCATCAATTGCTGAAGTTTCCAACGCCCGAAGGAATTAAGCAGATAAGGGGTGGCCAATCGGTGACAAGGGAGATGAATGCAATTTTGATCTCCAGTAGCAAAGGAAAGGAACACATGACATAGCAATTACACGAACAGACACCTGCACCCGAACTAGATGAAGTTAGCCCGGGGGAAGAGACGTCGGAATATTATCACGTGCTGAGATATTTTCAAGTTCCAAAAGAGATGGATGCAACAAAATCCACAGTGGAAGAGCTAGAGAAGGTTGCATTATTCGAAGAATTCCTAGAAAGGAAATTTCACTTGGGGACAGGACTGCACCCGGAGCTCAGGTCTGGCTTTATTAAATTCCTTAAATGTAACGCCGATTGTTTTGCATGGTCGCATGAGGATATGAAAGGCATCTCGCCGGAGGTAGTCGTGCACAAATTAAGCTTGGATCCCAACATACCTTCAGTAAGACAAAAGAAACGCCCTATTCCGAAGCTAGGAATAAATTTGTCAAAGAAGAGGTAACCCGCTTACTTAATATAGGTTTGATCCGAGAGGTAAAATATCCAGACTAGCTAGCCAATGTAATAGTAGTTCCTAAGAAGAACAATAAGCTTCGCATGTGTGCAGATTATAAAGATCTTAATAAGACGTGCCCAAAAGACTCGTTCCCACTGCCAAACATCGATCAAATGATTGATGCCACGGTCAGGCATGAGTTAATGAGTTTCCTCAATGCTTATTCCAGGTAAAACCAAATGAAGATGAACCCGGAGGATCAGGAAAATACTTTATTTATAATGAATTTTGGTACATATTACTACAATGTGATGTCCTTTCGGGTTGAAAAATGCCGGAGCCACTTATCAACGGCTAGTGAACGGGATGTTTGAAAATCAAATAGGAAAAACTATGGAAATTTATATAGACGATATGCTCGTTAAGTCTTTGAATGCAGGTGATCACCTTAAATATCTGCAAGAAACTTTCGACATCCTAAGGAAGCATAATATGAAACTTAATCCCGAGAAATGTGCGTTTGGGTCACCTCTGGCAAGTTTCTAGAATTTCTGGTATCGCAAAGGGGAATTAAGGTAAACCCAGATAAGATTAAGGCTATAGAAGACATCCTGGACCAACTGTCAAATGTGAAGGAAGTCCAAAGGCTCACGGGGAGATTGGCAGCTTTGAGTAGGTTCATTTTCCGGTCATCAGAAAAATGCCATCGTTTATTCACACTGCTCATAAAGAAAAATAATTTTGAATAGAACCCGGAGAGCCAGCAGGCTTTGAGGGATTTGAAGAAGTACTTGTCAAGCCCTCCATTGCTTTCAAAACCAAAAGAAGGTGAAACGTTTCTAGTTTACCTTGCGGTCTCGGAAGTTGCGGTAAGTACGATTTTAGTCCGAGAGGACGAAGGTACATAATCTCCCATTTATTATATTAGTAAAATTTTAATAGGAGCAGAAACTCGCTACCCACATTTGGAGAAACTAGCCTTAGCTCTCGTAGTCACCGCTCGGAAGCTGAGGCCCTACTTTCAATGCCACTCGATAGCTATGGTGACTACTTTCCTTTTGCGGAACATCCTCCATAAACCTAAGCTCTGGTAGATTGGCCAAATGGGCTATCAGAAAGAGTGAATTCAACATAGAACACAAATAATAAGTGCAATTAAGTCGCAAGTCTTGGCTGACTTCGTGGCCAAGTTCAATCTGCTATTATTGCCTCTGGAAACCAGGGAGTCATTAATGGTGTCGGAATCGACATCAGTGGCTTAGACCTTATTTATGGACGGAGCTTCCAACATAAAAGGACCCGGGCTCGGTATAGTCTTAATCACACCTTCGGGGGAAACCCTAAGGTAAGCTATCAGAACGGTCCCTTTAACTAACAATGGAGCAAAGTATGAAACTTTGATTGTAGGGCTCGAATTGGCCCAGGGACTTGACTCTGAGGTCATCAAAATCAAATGCGATTCATAGCTAGTGGTAAATCAGGTCTACGGGATCTTCGAAACCAATGAGGAGCGCATGCAACAATATGTGGTAAAAGTCCAGGCTCTGTTGGCGCGATTTCGGGAGTGGTCAATTACTCATATACCAAGGGAAGATAACACATATGCAGACGCATTGGCAAACCTTGGTCATCGACGGGAATAAAGGGATCAGAGTCTGAGATCGTAGTACAACTGATGAACTCAGTCCTGGATACATATGGTTATTGTGAGGTAAATTTCGACTAATTTGGTCTGGGACTGGAGAAATGAAATCATTGATTATCTCGAGCACGGGAAGCTACCTGAAGACTCTAAAGCATCCCGGGTGCTGCGCGCCAAAGCAGCGCGATATAGCTTAAGGAGAGCCAATTGTATAGAAAATCTTTCCAAGGCTCGTTGACCCGATGCTTAGGGGCATCTGAAGCTAACTATGTCATGAGAGAGGTCCACGAAGGAATATGCGGCAACCATTCGGGCATAGATTCCTTAGTTTTGAAGTTTGTACGACATGATATTATTGGTCTCGTATGAAACAAGATACCAAAGACTTCGTACGAAAATGTGATAAGTGCAAATGTTATGCACCACTGGTGCATCAACCGGCAGAACCCTTACATTCGGTTCTATCCCTATGGCCATTAATAAAATGGGAGATGGACATCATTGGACCACTGTTATCGGCTCCCGGAAAGGTAAGATTTCTCTTAATTTTGACTGACTATTTCTTTAAGTGGGTGGAAGCACGTTTTAATTAGAAGATCAAAAAATGCGAAATGGTGGACTTTTTGTGGGTAAATATAATTTGCAGGTTTGGAATACCAAATGAGATAGAATGCGACAATGGGCCACAATTTATCGATGCAAAAGTTACAATGAACTAAGTGATTATTCAAACGGTCAAGCAGAGTTAATGAACAAAGTGACTATTCAAAACCTCAAGAAAAGATTTGAAGCGGCTAAAGGCAATTAGCCCAAGGAATTACCCGGATTTCTATGGGCATATCAAACAATGGCCAAGTCGAGCATGGGAGATACTCTTTTTTCTCTTGTGTACGGTGCAGAAGCTTTTATCCCGGCGGAAGTATGGGAACCTACCTTAAGATATTTCCAGGCAGATGAAGAATCGAACAACGAAGCAATTGTAGCCAACTTGGAGCTACTCTATGAACACAGGGACTTGGCGCATGTAATGTCATGGGCGGCTTTCCAACCATGCCCCATGACCCCTTGGACACGTCCCGTGGTGTCCTAGCAAGCCTCCCAACGCCTAGTGCCATGGACGGCCCCGTGGTCTTAGCTGCACCAAGTGACAAGCGCGCATGTACCTCTATCGCCCCACTGATATCCCTCACCAGCGCCAGTTGCAGGTAGACGCCAACAGCGCCCCGCACGTAGACCGTGATGCCAAAGACAAGGTTGCTGACAATGGACCTGTTTCTACCTTGTAGAAAACTAAGTCGTTTTCATTGTAAATATAGAGTATTTTTATTTCATACACTTCCATTGTGTTTCTCTAACTTAGTTAGGTCAGTCTTGTAACTTTGGTTAATTTTTTTAAGCACTATTAGGGGGGTATCAATTAATCAAACTTTCTAGCAAGCAAATAATTCTCTGTACTAGTGTCTCTCCCCCTCGACACCGTGTTGCCTTTCTGCAATAGCTTTCATTAATGCAATCAAGCTTTCTTTTATTCTCAATTCTCATTTATATTCTCTCATTTGCTCTTGATATTGGTTTTCCCGTACGGCACTGACAATCTCATCTAGCATACGGAGGGGACCTTAGTTAGCGGATAGTAACTGCAGTGACATCAGTTGCTTAGCCTTACGTCACCCTTCTAAGGAATCTCAGGAAGGGGCCACGTAACAGTTGGTATTAGAGCCTAGTCTCGACATCGGACGAGGGAACACATTGCCTTTACTACCATTTCTGACCATGATGAATCATGGGGACCACATTGCGACCCCTGAAGTGATGGTTGACATATTATGACCCATCGTGGATACGGTGCCTGAACTAAGAACCAGCCTAGTGCAAAGGTTGGACGACATAGACCACAAAATGCTCTAAGACAAAGTTGACGTAGAAAATATCAGTCGCGACTCTGATGGAGACTGGCAAATGGCAGCCATAGAGGCAGCCAAATTTTTTGGCAAATTTGAGGGCCTCCAACAGGAGCATGCCAAGGATTTAGCCTATCGGGCACAAGAGGCAGACAGGGTGACTGCCATGCAACAAACTATAGACAACTTTAGAGGGCAGCTTAATGTTGTCAATGTTGCTTTACAAGGCCTGTTTCGAGGAGGCGGAAACCAAATTGGGGGTGCTATGAACCTCGCCCCCTGGCACAAAAATTGAAAATTCTTAAGCCAAAGCCATACAGTGGAGCTCGGAATGCCAAATAAGTGGAATACTTCATCTTTGACATCGAACAGTACTTCGATGTTGTGGAGGGCCTAGAAGAAACTAAGAAGGTAGCAACTGCTGCCATGTATCTTAAGGGTGATGCTAAACTCTGGTGGTGGGTAAAGTACGAAGCCATAAGGGCCGGTGAAGATGCTCTTGAGACATGGGCAGAACTGAAGGCAGCCATACGTCTACAGTTCTTCCCCGAAAATGTTGAGTACAATGCAAGGAGAAAGCTATGGGAGCTCTGCCAGACCAAATCAGTGCGGGATTACGTACAAGAATTCTCCATGCTCATGCTGAACATACGTGATATTGGGGACAAAGAAAAGCTCTTCACATTCCTGGAAAGGTTGAAACCTTATGCCCGTATAGAGCTGCAAAGACAAAGGATAGATACCTTACCCAAGGCAATCCAAGAAGCGAAATGCCTTGGAGACTATCAAGTGGAAACTTAAAGGATAGGCCTTAACTGCCTATCCGAGCGGGATACAAAGGGGGACAGCCTAGCAATGGTGGCCCTAGCAGAAATGAAGGATATTGGAGTGTAACCAAATCTAAGGCTCCTTCCCGAGGCAGCAATAGTGTTGCGTCAAACAACAATGATTGAGGGAGAAAGCCCCCTTCAGGATGACATCATTGCGGTAGACCACACTGGAAAAGTGAATTCCCACATGCACAAATAAATGCCCATCAAGCTTTTGATGAAGGGACGGATGACGACGCAGATGATGCGGACCAGACCAAACCAGTAGGTGCCTTCAATGCAATTGTTGGCTCTATTTTTGAGGCATTAGCGGGAATCAGTTCTGGTATCCGTAAGAAGAAGGACCTCTGCCCAATTACCAAGAAAGGAAAAAAGAAGGCGGATGAGGGGACTCCTCTTAAACAAGAGAAGACCTTAATATCTGTCGAGATGAATGTGAATGGCAAGCCCATTCGGGCAATGATAGATACGGGGGTTACGCACAACTACTTAGCCTTGACTCAGGTGGAGCGCCTTGGTCTAGTTATAGGAAAGGGCAGAGGTTGTTTCAAGGCTATCAATTCACCTCCTCAACCAGTGGGTGGAATAGCCAAAGAGGTACCAGTGAAATTTGGCACTTACGAATGAAAATTCAACCTACGCATGGTGATCATAGATGACTTTGAGTTGATAGTAGGGTTGGAATTCTTTAGGTAAACGAACACCATGCCCATACCGTATGCATGCTACTGATGATGGGAATAAAAAAGGCCAAGCCCTGCATTATCCCATGCATGGCCATGAAGATGGCCGCTGAGAACATCTCGGCCTTGCAGTTGAAGAAGGGAGTCAAAAGACATGAACCTACATTCTTGGACACTCTCTGCATTAAAGATATGGAACGCTCATCGGGTCCCATTCTTGCACCTGTGAAAGAGTTGCTACTGGAGTTTGAAGACGTCATGCCAGAGGACATGCCAAAGCGACTCCTACCTAGGACACTGTGGACCATGAGATTGAGTTGGTGACGGGTGCGAAGCCACCCGCCTAGGCGCCTTACATAATGTCACAACCTAAAATCACCGAGCTTCAAAGAAAATTGACGAAAATGCTAGACACAGGGATCATCATGCCCTCCAAGACCCCATACGGGTCCCCTGTGCTATTCCAAAAGAAATATGATGGAAGCCTACGACTCTGTGTTGATTATCGGGCCCTAAACAAAATCACAGTGAAAAACAAGTACCCTATTCCGCTAATGGCAGACTTTTTTGATAGACTGGGTGGTGCGACGATGTTCTCTAAAATAGACCTGAAGACAGGTTATTGGCAAGTTTGGATTGCAGAGGGTGATGAACACAAGATGACTTGTGTGACAAGATATGGGTCGTACGACTTCCTGGTTATGCCATTCGGCTTGACTAATGCTCCAGCCACATTTTGCACCCTGATGAACCAAGTCTTCCGAGAGTACATTGATGAATTCGTGGTGGTCTTTTTGGATGACATTGTGGTATATAGCCAAACACTGGAAGAACACCTGGAGCACTTGCAGAAGGTCCTAGCCCGGTTGGAGAGCATGAATTATATGCGAAGCTATCCAAGTTCTCCTTTTCTCAAAAATAGATTGACTTCCTCGGACATAACATCAAGGAAGGGCAGATCAAGATGGACCAATAGAAGATTCAGGCTATCGCAGATTGGCCACCGCCTAAGGATATACACGCCTTGAGGGCGTTCCTTGGCCTATGCAACTTCTATCGGCGATTTGTGAAAAATTACTCCCTCATCGCAGTGCCATTAACAGATCTCCTCAAGAAGGTCACGCCTTGGGATTGGGGACCCAGGAGAGCCGAGGCCTTCAACACATTGAAAGCGGCTATGTCTAGTAGCCCCGTCTTGTCCCTCCCTGATTTGGCCAAGACATTCGAGGTAAAACGGATGACTCCGACTATGCCTTTGGCGGAGTCTTGCTACAAAAAAGGCATCATGTAGCGTACGAGAGCCGAAAGCTAAAGGATGTAGAGAGGCACTATGCTGCCTATGAGAAAGAATTATTGGTTGTCGTCCATTGCTTATGTCTTTGGAGGTACTATCTACTGGGAACCCCATTCGTGTTCCAGACAAACCACACAGCTATTAGCCATTTCATGACCCAGTCGAAGCTGAATGGTCAACAGGCCAGGTGGCGGGAACTCCTAGCGGAATTCCACTTCAACCTAGAGTACCTAAGTGGGAAAACCAATCATGTTGCTGATGCACTCAGCCGGAGAGTAGATCTAGCATCGGTGTGCCTACTTTCCACCCTACGGGGGAGTGAAGTAGCCACCACCATCAAAGACCAGATACAGGATCTACTCATCAAGGATCTTGCTGCACAGTATTTGGTTGATTTGGCAAGACAGGGCAAGACTCCCCAGTTCTAGATACAAGATGGTTTCTTGAAAGTGAAAGGGAACCGACATTATGTTCCTAAAGGAGGAGATCTGCGAAGGAATCTTCTGGCGGAATGTCACGATACTTTGTGGGTCGGCCATCCTGGTGAAAAATGCACCATGGAATTACTTTGCCTGCATATTATTGGCCGATGACGTCGCTCAGTATGTGAAGACTTGTCTAGTATGCCAGAAGGACAAGCCGGACTGCTTCACACAAGCGGGACTCTTGGAACCACTAGTTGTCCCAAAGAGACCTTGGGAAAGCATTTCCTTGGATTTCATCACCAGATTGCCCAAGGTTGGAGATCTCACAACTATCTTGGTTGTGGTGGATATGTTTTACAAGTATGCTACCTTTATAGCAGCCCAAATTATATATTAGTAGAAGATACAGCTCGACTCTTCTTCTTGCATGTCGTAAAATATTGGGGCATGCCTAAAGACATCGTTAGTGATCGCGACTCACGCTTCACTAGCAACTTTTGGACCCAACTCTTTAAGTGTCTCGGGTCAAAATTGAGTCACATCTCAAGTTTCTATCCGCAATCTGATGGCCAAACAGAGCGGTTCAATGGCATGCAGGAAGAATATCTCCGCCACTTTGTAATCGGATCGCAGAAGAACTGGGTAAATCTTCTTGATGCTGCTCAATTGTGTTTTAATTCATAAAAGAGCTCTAGTACAAACAAAAGCGCTTTTAAAATTGTTACCGGACAGCAACCGCTACTCCCACACACCGTGAATGCACCAAACATGTCAAAATCTCCTCGAGTTGCTAGCTTCTCAAAAGAATCGAAACAAAATTTGGAGATAGTGCAGAGCTATCTTGTCAAAGCCCAAAAGCGGATAAAGATACATGCTGATCAAAATCATCACTTTGTTGAATACCAAGTATGAGACAAAGTAATGGTCAAAATCCTAAAGCAGTATTTGTTTGTAGGGGTCCATGACCCTAGTCTATTGCAAAAATACATTGGACCTTTGGCCATTAAAAGGCGCATTGGGAAAGTTGCATACCGGGTGGATACCCCAGCTTGGTGGAAAATCCATCTTGTCTTCCATGTCAGTCTTCTGAAACCTTTTCGAGAAGACATGGAGGATCATTCATGGAGACAACTCATAATACCTAGTATTTGAGGCCCCAATTCAACTGGGAAAAGGTTTGTTGAAGCTATCCTCGATGATAGAGTGATTCATGCCTCAAGAAAAGATCACCAAGAGTTCTTGGTGAAATGGCAGGGTTGTGATGCAGAGGAGAATACTTGGGAGAAAAGAACAAACCTCAAAGCCTACAAGAGCCTAATTGATGATTATATTGCAAGTAAGGTTCTGAGGACATCGCCAACTCAGGTGGGGGAGAATGTCGTGGGTGGCTTTCCAGCCATGCCACATGACCCCTAGGATGCGCCCTGTGGCATCCTAACAAGCCTCCCAATGCCTAGCGCCACGAACGGCCCCGTGGTATTGGCTGTGCCAAGTAACAAGTGCCCATTTGCATCTGTTTCCCCACCAATATCCCTTGCCAGCGCCCGCTGTAGGCAGATGCCAACAGCGGCACCGCGCGCAGATAACACCGTGTGCACAAATTGTGATGCCAAAGACAAGGTTGCTGACAACGGACCTGTTTCTACCTTGTAGAAAACTAAGTCCTTTTCATTGTAAATATAGAGTATTTTTATTTCATGTACTTCCATTATGTTTCTCTAGCTTAGTTAGGTCTAGTCTTGTAACTTTGGTTTATTTTTTAAGCATTATTAGGGGGGATCAAGCAATCAAACATTCTAGCAAGCAAACAATTCTTTGTACTAGTGTCTATCCCTCTCGACATCATGTTACCTTTATTTAATAGCTTTCATTAATGCAATCAAGCTTTCTTTCATTCTCAATTCTCATTTATGTTCTCTCATTGGCTCTTGACATTGGTTTTCCCGTATGGCCTTAAAAATCTTGTCTAGCATATGGAGGGGACCTCAGTTGGTAGATAGTAACTGAACTAACATTAGTTACTTAACCTTATATCGCCCTTCCAAGGAATCTCAGGAAGGCATCGCATAATAGTAAGAATGGAAGCTCAAAAGCAGAGAATGGAGCGGTATTATAATTGAAGAGCCAACTTCCGTTATTTCAAGTAGGAGACTTGGTTCTAAGGAAAGTAACTCAAAATACCAGGGAGCTCAATGCGGGGAAGCTAGGTCCAACGTGGGAAGGCCCTTACCGGGTTTCAACTATCACCGGAAAAGGTTCATACGAATTGGAGACCAAAATGGAGAAAGTTGCCCAACAATTGGAATGTAGCGCACCTCAAAAGATATTACTGCTGATGAACATTATCCGAGCAGAAAGTAGGTGTTGCACTCTTTTTCCCTTCGTTCATTTTTTGTCCCAATTGTCTTTTTCTGACAAGGTTTTTAACAAGGCAGCAACAGAGAGCATACTACGAAGACAGCAGCAATAAGACCTTAATAGCAACACACAAAAGCAAATATCCACTCGGGGACTATTAGATAATCTTTTTCTCTATAGCAGATTCCCACCGGGAAGTTTAGTTTGCTATTGAGCAAAGGTTACCCAACTGTTCACGAGCCCAAACCACTAGAGGGTTGTTAGATGGTCCTTCGCTCGATAGCATAGATTCCTGAGGGGAAGTAAAGTATTTTACCAAGTTAATGATTATCTAACAATCCATTAGTGGAATCTTCGAAGATACACGACTTCCAGTGTTCCAATTCACACTCTTCACATTCGAATACTGGGGGGAATGATATGAGGATACGACAACTATGACTGCTACCTCAACTAGGAAATAAAAACCAGAAACATAATTGTATCATCGGGATCAGGGACTGCGCGGCTAGCCCCATAGAAACAAGTTGTACAAGTTAGCCACAAGTAATGGCAATTTCTTTTCAGCATAGCAAATGCTTATATACTTCTTGAAAATAGAAGGAATAAAATAAAATGAAATCCTTTTGTTTTTATCTTGTTTCATATCTAAACGATGAATTAACTTTGTTATTTGAAAGTTAAACAAGTACTTCAAATGCTAGTGTCGTAATGAACAGGAGACATCCTTTTCAAAAGCACCGTAAATATAAGAGGGCCCCCTCTTATAAAAACCTGCGCAAGGATGCAAAAAGTAAACTTACACAAATACTTATCAAAGCCCTTACGAAAAAGGACTGATGCCCAGAACCAAAATGCTTTCAGGGAGAAAACACCCAAGGCTTCACATATAAGACGCAAAAGAAAAACTTGCGCAAAATTCTTAAACAAAAGAAAGAAAATGCAAAGATTATAGACTTGTGATCGGGTCCAACCCTACACCACTACAGAGTGGCGAGAGCAGTCGATGCAGCTTTTACCCGAGAAGGTCGGGATTGACCACAGCGACCTACAACAATGTTTGGAGTTAGATTTCTATCTAATCTAGCAGTGCGTAGTGCTCTTGATTACACTTCCAATCATATTTGTTTGTTTGTTACTTCTAATTTTATACTAATGATGTGCGAAATTAAGTTAAGTATAAATGTTTGTAAGGTTTTCTAAATGGGTAAAGAGGCACTAGGGAAGTTACTTTTCCCTAGATGAATACTTGACGGGTTTTAAAGCCTAAGGCAAAGTTGTTATGTTTGGGATCGCGATATAGCCAATGCACGAAACTACTCACTTTATACCTCTCGGTAGCTTGAGTGACTTTTCCCTAATTGACTTTCACAAAACCAAATAGGTGTCAAAATTGTGCAAGCAATATAGGCTCAAGTCGGGTATTACTATCTCTAGGTTTAACCCTTTAATTGGGGCTATCTATCTCTTGAATATGCCCCAATTCCTTGTTGGACTGATTTTCCTAGACTCAAGCTCTCTTTCTCAAGAAGAGCTCAAGTCAAAAAGGCACAAATTAGTGTTTTCAACCACTAATTCAACATGGAAAACACAAATCAAGCCAAATATCAACCACCCATAAACATCTAAGCCCTAAAACAAGAGACCCATCAAATACCCATACTAGGGTCGAGCCACAGCCCTAGCTAATGGGTCTAGCTACTCATAATAATAGAAGAAATCAGATATTGAGATGAAGAATAACTATAAAATATAATTACAAGCTAAGATTCGAAGATACAATGTTAAACTAGCTACACAATTACTCAAAAGAGCTAAAAACGGCATTCACATGCTCAGCTACAGATGAGATACCCTAAAAATCTGAAAAAGAAGTATTTATACAAGGCCAATTTTCTGGATAAAAATGCCCCTGAAAGAGGTACTGTGAACCGCGGAAAAAGGACTGCGGCTGCGGTGAGGCTTTTTAGCTTCAAATCTTGTTCTCTGAATCTGGCCACCACGAACCGCAACAAATGGACCGCGGTCGCGATAGCTTCACCGCGGAACACAACAAATGGACCGCAGACCGCGGTGTCTTGAAACTTCCAAAATTCATGCTCTCTGAATCCCTTCTCCACAGACCGCAACAAATGGACTGCAGCCGCGATGAGGCTACCACGGACTGCAAAAAATCAACCGCGGGCTGCATTTCTTGAAGTTCCAGAAATGCCCCTCTCTGATCTTTGCCACCGTAGATCGAAATAAAAGAGTCGCGGTCGTGGTGGGTCTATTGCAGATGCGATGGATTTATTGTTGTAGCGGTGCTTTGACTTGTTCTTTGTACTTGTGCAGGTTTCACTCCTTTTTTGAGCTAGTTTTGACTTCTTGTCACTTTTTAACCAAACACTGCAAACAAGCACAACATGTAAGCTCACGGGATTACGTGTATACATTTTTAATCCAAAATTCAATCAAAAAGGAGTATAAAATATATTAGAATCCCTAGTTATCTACTCCCCCAAACTTAAGCTTTTGCTTGTCCTCAAGTAAACAAAGTAATTCCGACCTCCTTAAGAATAAAACCAAGAAAATTCAGCTAACCTAAAGTGACCCCATCTAGCATCAATTGGGACTAACAATTACCCTCAATTCAAATGAATCATTAACAATATTCAACCTTTTAAGCACCATGGTTTTAGTGTGATACAAAAGCATCAAAAGTTGAATCAACTCATCAAGGAAACTCTTTCTACTACTTTGATCATTGTGGAACCCAAACTCATACTCCTCACTCTTCCTTAAGCAAAGCCTCACTTTTAGATTGTAGTACTCAGAACGAAGATTGTGGAAAACACACTCATTTCTCTCAAAGAAACGTCACAAGTCCGGCTCAAAGTACAATTAACTTGCCCCTTATGTGAGTCACCACTAATGTAAGCTTCACTCAACTCAAGATCATATAGGGCTTTTGTGGGGATACAATCAAGGTTTTTGGTTCAGGGTAGGACATATTTGGTCTAAGTAGGTTTCATCTTCCCTTAAGCACTTCATTTGCTTCATTTTGGCACACATTCTCTTGACTCTTTGAGTTATTTACTTCTTTCTTATGGGTTAGAGAGACACACTGTCACTCTTTCTTGTTCATTTCAAACCTTTTTCTCCTTTCTAATCTTTCCATGCCTTTCATCTTTTTACTTTTATTAAATCCTTTCATTTCTTCTACATTGTTCATTCTTTTTGACTTTTTGATTTTCTTTCTTTTTTTTTGCCTTTCCTTTTCTTCATTTTGTACCTTTTACCACTTTTTGCATTCCTTATCTCTCTCTCCCAAACTTATGTTTTTGCCTTGTGCTAAGAAAAGATGGGGTGCCAAGAGAGGGTCTTTTTAGAATGGGTAAAGGCTTGTATCATGGGCTTTGAAAGAAAAACGGATATGGCTCAAAGGGGTTGACTAGGGATATTATCATTGGTAGGCTATGGATGTTTTCAAGATACCATTCGGATCAAGGAGAGCCTATGATCACTTCTCAAGTCAAACTACACTTAGGATTTCGCCTAGACAAACATTCAGGGCAAGTTCTAGACTCAATGGCACGAGACTTGGACTTGCAAATCAAATTCTCACCACACGAGCTATAGGATTACTAAAGAGATAGATTCGGGGGCCTACAATAATCTTAGCTAAGATTTGAGCAACGCAAATGGTCCCAAAAAACTACTTGATAATTGTTAGCCAACACAAGAGTCTCAAGGTCTGAACTATCACCATCCTATACACGCCAATTTATTTTTGACCATAAGATCAAAGGCAAATGTATTAGGCTCAAGTGAAGCTTTGCTTGAGGCACTATTACTCACTAGCTACTATTTACACAAAAACGAAAAGAAAATAGACTCAAACCCCTAAGAAGGTTATCATGCCATCCATCATCGGGAAGAGCCACCCAGTTCACACAAACTCCACCTTTGGAAAGAACCGTGGCATTAAGAAAACCAAAGGCTTATTGAATGCAAAACTCAAAATAATATGCTACGAACTGAAAAAGAAGCTACTAAAATGAAGTAAGAAGATATGAAAGAAAATGCGGAAGGAAAACTAAATATGTACAATAGGGGATTTAAACGAATATACATAAAAGGGAATGAATATATATATAAGAAAGTAACTTTTTATACAAACCAAGATTGCAAAATACGAAAAGTGAAATAAACTGGTAAAATTATGTACATACCAAAAGTAAAAAAGCATAACAAAAAGAAAAATAGTATCATAATTACAGTCCAACATCATCAAAATAGGGCTACCCCCTCAAATGAAAGCTAGCATTGTCCTCAATGCTAACTAGCAAAAAATAAGCTCAAGAAGAAGATAGAAAGTAAAGAAAACTTCCTATTGGTCCTCCATCTACATGGGGTCATGAGCCTGGGTCCCTGGGTCCTATGACTGCTCGGGAACCTGTGACTGGATCTCTATAACTTGTGCCTACTCTGGGACCTGAGGCTGGCTAGAGGAACCCCCCTGCGGATCCTCCAACTCGATCATTGCATCATCTGTCTGGGGGATCACTTTCCTCCTCTTTGGTTCCCTCTCCAACTCCTGATCCTGCTCCCGCTCAGTTTGGGATACTGGAGGTTGGTCATGCAATAATAGCTCTAATGGTAGATGATCAGCAGCCTTCATCTTCTCCCCTTCTCCCCTCAACTTCTTCACAGATTCCTTTGAGGCCTGAGTATGCTTCAACTTTTTTGTCTGCTTGGTCAGCTCCTTCAATGACTTCCCATGAGCATCTATAGCTTCCATAATCAACTTTTGGTTCTCTAGGACCTTCTTCTGGTTGTCCAAAAGCTCCTTGAGAGTCTTTTCCACTGAAGTTGGAACTTGTGGCTATGGGGGTATGGACTGGGCTGCCACCGAGCTAGAAAGCATAGACAGCTTAGAAGTAGTTGTCTGCATCTAGTTGTTGATACTGGAAAGTGTTTGGCTCGAACGGTGGGCAGTCAATGGGTAGGGTGAGGATGAGGGAATAACTGGAGCAGTGGAAGTAGATGGTCTAGAGGCAATATCTGGTGTAGTTATGGGAGGCTGAGAAGAAGTGACTACTATTACTGGCTCTTCAGACTGGCCAGTAGAAGTAGTGACTTTACCTTTAGGATATTTGGCTTTGGGGTTGTCATCAGCCTTGAGGTTGTACCATGAAAAAGGCATCTTTGGTTTCACCTTCACGTCAAACTTCCTTTTCTCCGCGTCCTGGTCCTCAAAATACATTGTAAGGAACTTCGGGAAGGGGTATGATCTATCACCTTCATTGACCACCCTAGTGATCACCCTAGATATAACATCTCCGATATTGATGGGGAACCCCTCCATAATAGAAACCACCAATATCACCCAGGAGACCAGCATAGAGTTCTCATTGGTAGTGGGGTCCAGCCTACTATATACAAAAGTCTCCCACCCCTTCGCCTCGAAATTTAATGTTTTCCTCAAAATTTGAACTCCTGATGTCAACCATGCTGGGGTGGTGCCCAGGAGTGCCAGGTATTCTGCTAACCACGGACGGGCTGCCTCATCCAATGTACCTTTTCCAAGTATAATGATCCATCTTCCTTAGGAAAGCCCGGGTAGTCATAATTATCTTCCCATCGAACTTCACTGTCAAATGCCGCACCTTAGTTACTTTAGTGCCCTTTTTTATGTGGGCAGTATTTGCATAGAACTCCTTGATTGCATCCCAAACTTTGCTTGTAAAATATTCCCAGCTCGGTCGCTCTCTGAATTGCCTCTTCACATTAGGGTTGTGAGGCAGAAGGTCCATCTCAATGAATTTTCGTTCAAGAATCAATTTCCTCAAGGACCACCACTCTCGGAACTTGTGGTATGCAACCTCACTAACAAATCTCCTTTGCCAAGCCTCTGGGTTTCTTGTTCTTTCCACACCCCCGGTTTGGGGTTCACCCCTTTCTTCTTCATCAATGGGATCATTACCGGGTGTTGAAGCTGTAGGTGAAGTAGAGGCTGCACTAATCACTGCTCTCTGCTGAGCCCTCAGACAACTCAGAAGAAACCTGAACTGAAGCATGAGCATTATGAGAGGCCGGAGGTGTAGGTAAATCTCTCAACCTAAATCTCTCCGGAAAGTCAGGTACATACTCTGGCACTGAATCAGACTCAAATGCCTCTTGGGAGGGAAAATACTCACTTCCCTCTAAATGGGAAGTAGCTCTATCTGCAGCTTTGATGATTTTCCTAGTTTCCCCAATTGCTTTCTGAACCTGTGGGGTCAATTTTTCATTCCTCGTCCCCTACCCCAGGAGGGCTCCCCTCTTCCTTTCTGTTTGTCACCACCTCCTCTTGATTTAACCATTGTCTGCAAGGAGAATTTAGTTAATGTTTGTTAGTATCAATACCAGAAGAAGTAGTGAAGAGTATGATTGAAAACAGTTGAACGCGGACCGCATAAAATACATCGCGGTCGCAAAGGTACCATTGCGGACCATGAAAAATAGCACCGCGCACTGTAGTAGGGTGGGATTCAAACTACCCACCCTCTGAATAAGGGTCATCATGGACCGCAAAAAATGATGTGTGGTTGTGGCAAGGCACCGCGGACCGCATAAAATGCCACTGCGGACCGCGGTTATCAAGGCTTGAAAATCTCTCAAAAGATAGTTGATCGTGGACCGCGACGGTCAAATTTTTGGCTCAACACCTAAAGTTTCAAAGTTTCGTGCATTTTAACATTAATCAATATATTATCAACCTACTAGGTAGTTAATCACCATTTCTAACTAATTAAAACCTAATCTAATTGACATTATAGAATCCTAAGTTAAAGATTGAAAGAAAAAGGAAGAAGAAGAAGTAAGAACTATCAAATTAAAAGAAAATAAAAACAAAATGAAAGACTAAGGATAGATTTGAATTACCAGAAGTGAGATGCAATACAGATGAAGCTCAGTTCTTATGTTGTGCAAATTAGTGTGTGAGTGAATAGTACTCAATATTATGTGAGAATGCAAAGAGCAAAAATTGTAAAAGGGGCCTGAGGTCCTATTTATAGAAAAAGACCTGGGACCCACACTACTTACCCACCGCAGACCACGAAACATCCACCGCGGACCGCGGTTATTAAACCCAGAAGGGCACTGTCACGAACTTCACCGCGGACCACAGAGAATGCACCGCGGACCTCAAAAAATACATTGCGGCCTCGGTTAAAACTTCAGAGAACCTCAACTTTTGACCATTTAGCACTGCGGACCGCAATTAAATTTTGCCCTCGTGATAAGGCCAATGCGGCCTCAAAAAATGCAGCGCGGCAGCGGTCCAAACTTCAGAAAGTGCAATATTTTTTCCAATTTGGTCTTGCACTGCATCGAAAAAGCCCTAAACACATCTTACAACAAGTTAGTACAAAAGCAAATCCTATACTAAGAAGAAAATCAAAGAAAAACAAAAAGAAAGACATATGGGTTGTCTCCCAAGAAGCGCCTGATTTAACGTCGCGGCACGATGCAGGTTACCATCAAATCACTTTAGATGGATCATTGTCACCGCGTGGATGTCATCAAACTTGCTAAGATAGTGCTTGACACTATGCCCATTAACTCTGAAGATCTCTCCATTTTGTTTTTCAAGTCAAGTGCACCAAATTGAGTCAGAAGCACGACTTCAAAAGGTCCACTCCATTTCGACTTAACCTTTCCCGGAAACAGACGTAACCGAGAATTGAACAAGAGAACCAAATCACCCACTTTGAACTCCTTTCCACGAGCATACTTGTCATGAAGGTACTTCATCTTGTCCTTGTACAAGGACAAACTGGAGTAGGCATGAAATAGGAATTCATCAAGTTCATTAAGCTGCTCTTCACGAAGATTTGCTGCCACATCCCATTCAAGATTTAGCTTCCTCAAATCTCACATGGCCTTGTGCTCTAACTCGAATGGTAGATGGCAAGGTTTCCCAAACACCAACCGGTATGGAGACATACCTATCGAAGGCCTGTAAGTAGTCCTATAAGCTTAAAGAGCATCATCCAATTTCTTTGAACAATCTGTCCTATTTGCATTGACCGTCTTAGACAATATACTCTTGATTTCCCTATTTAAGACTTCAACTTGGCCACTCGCCTAAGAATGATAAGGGGTAGAAATTTTGTTATTGACACCGTACTTTACAAGCAAAGTGTCAAAAGCTCTATTGCAAAAATGAAACTCCCATCACTTATGATTGCTCGAGGAGTGCCAAACCTAGTAAAAATACTCTGCTTGAGAAACGCCACAACACTCTAGGCCTCATTATTGGGTAAAGCCACGACCTCAACCCACTTTGAAACATAGTTAACTGCCACTAGAATGTATGTGTTTCCACATGAACTAACAAACGGGCCCATGAAATCAATGCCCCACACATCAAAGATATCAACTTCGAGAATTTTGGTGAGAGGCATCTCATCCTTCTTTGAAATTCTACCCTCTATTTGACATTCGCCGCATCTCTTCACAAGTTCACTTGCATCCTTATACAATGTTGGCCAGTAAAAACCACAACTAAGAACATTTGAAGTTGTCCTCGCCCCCACCATGATGACCATCGTAGGGAGAGGAATGATAATACTCTAAAATACTCAATTGCTCCTCCTCCGAGACACATCTCCCGATCACACCATCAGTGCAGATCTTAAACAAGTAAGGTTCATCCCAATAGTAGTCCAAACTATCCCATTTAAGCTTCTTCCTTTGGTTAGAAGAGAGCTCATACAGTACAATACCAGTCACAAGGAAGTAGGCAACATCCGTAAACAATGGAATATTATTCACTGATATGGAGAGAAGTTGCTCATCAGGGAAAGAATCATTAATTTCAAGGCTATCACGGGGCCTCCCCTCCTCCTCCTAGCGGGACAAGTGGTCCGCCACTTGGTTTTACACCCTTTCCGGTCCACAATCTCCAAATCAAACTCTTGAAGCAACAAGACCCATCTCATCAACCGAGCTTTGGAATCCTTCTTCATTATCAAGTATCAGAGTGCAGCATGGTCGGTATGAACTACCACCTTGCCACCTATAAGATAAGGCCTAAACTTCTCCATTACGAACACAATAGCCAACAACTCTTTTTCCGTCACTGTGTAATTCACTTGAGCATCATTCATTATTTTGCTTGCATAATACACCGGGTGAAATATTTTATTCACTCTTTGACCCAAGACGGCTCCAACCGCAACATCACTCGTGTCATGTCACACCTCTTTTTTCCGCGCCCTCCCGAAGGGTTAAATGCGCGAGTGGAGTTTTTCCAATTTAAGTGACAATATTCGAAATGAGATTATTTATTTAATTCAGAGTCGCCACTTGGGAAAGGTTTGGCTTTTGGTGTCCCAAGTCACCGGTTTATCTTGAATCCCAAATCGAGGAAAATATTCGACTTTTCCAAATGAAGTCTGCGAACCAGAAATTCTAAGTAAGGAATTCTGTTGACCCGAGGGAAGGTGTTAGGCACCCTCGAATCCCGTGGTTCTAGCACGGTCGCTTAAATTGTTATAATGGCTAAATATCTGATTTAAATACATGTTGTGACTTATGTGCTTTTATTAAGTTTTAACCGCTTTTATTATTATCATTTATTTTACAGAATTGCAACGTCGTGAAAATGCATATCGAACCACGTCACAATCAATGCACCCGTAGTTGTTAACACATTTTTGACTCCGTTGAGACTTGAATTTGGGTCACATCAATGTGCACCCGATTTTAAGAATATAATTTACTTAAACCGTGCCTAAAGAGTCTAACGCGTTATTATTTTGTAGAAAAGCCAT
This sequence comes from Nicotiana sylvestris, assembly GCF_000393655.2. Classification (NCBI taxonomy): domain Eukaryota; kingdom Viridiplantae; phylum Streptophyta; class Magnoliopsida; order Solanales; family Solanaceae; genus Nicotiana; species Nicotiana sylvestris. Next base: position 174,148,529 of record NC_091065.1, read on the forward strand.
GAAATTTATTAAATGGCCTATCTTGAGTTCTAGATAATTATCATGGTTATTTATGGAGGGCCCCACAATTGTTGCACTTTTATTTGGCGAGGCTCATCTCTATTTTTTTAGAAAAAAAAAGATATCCTAAAGTGGCTACATTTCTAATGCGTTTGTCTCTAAAACTAGAAGAAAAGGTGTGTGCTAATTCAACTATAGGCTTTTGCTTAATTCGGATTCTTATCAATTTCTGATTGATTATTTACAAAGTGGAGGGATGTCATAACTCATGAAACATACTTTAATTGGGCCAAGAAATTACACTCGAGATTGACCCAACATTATACTTGTGTCCAAACATTTCTTGAATTGAAATTTACTAGACTGATTGGGGCCGAATTAAAGGAATTAACTACTAGGCATTGTCACTAACGGATTTGAACATAGTATTATGTACTGCCTAACGAGTTATGATAAAAGAAAATTAAAATGAACAAAGAAACATTTGTGTAAGGTGGAAATATTCTATTCTATGCATGTCGCTCAGTTGAACGGGAATCCTAGTCAAAATCTATACTAATTCTCCATGCCCTCTCTGTATTGTGTCATTATATTTTTGTACCAGCAAACAACTACAAACTAAGAAGCTAGAGGCTAAACTTGATGGAGTATTATCTAATTAATCTTTCGTTACATGAATCACACTAATCAATTTATACAATCTGAAGTCAGTATATCACAAACATTTACAAACAGATATCTAAATCTTCTTCAGGAAACTCCTTTCATTTCATGCTTTTGAATTGTTACAGTTAACACCAAAGTTGGGTTTGAAATGTGTACCTGGAAACACTGAAAATGCAAAGGAGAAGAAGAAAAAGATGGGGAAATCAGCAGCAGCAAGAAACTAAATAGCGGCAGCAGCAGGGCAAGATAGCAACGACAATAGTGAGCAAAATAGCAGCAGCAAGAACAGGCTCGAGTGCAGAAATGCAACTATGGCCAATAGAAAGCAATAGCCAAATAACAGCAACACCCAGTGGAGTAGAATCAGGATTCCAGACAGACCAAACCAGTAGTAAACCAATAAAAACACTCAACTAAAGGACACAACTGGAATTTCATAAGGATCAGAATCTGATCTGAACCAGTTGAACAACTGAACACCAATAATGATAGGAGGAAAAAGTTTCTGATTGTTGGTTGTATAGCTTCTATCCCTTAACCTCTCTCTATCTGTGTTTTTGTTTTTCCTTTTCAGCTCTTAAGGTTCCCAATCCCCTCACTGTGTGTGTATATTTTCTTTTTCAGGTCTGATCCTCCCTATCCTCTGATTCTATCCCCTTTTTATGTCTATCTCCTCATGCCCCCTTCTCCTGCCCAATTCTGTCTCCTATCTCTCCCTCTATGTATTTCAGCTCCCCCTTTTATAAGCCTCAATCTTACTCCTTTTACAGCCTGATAGATCAAAAGAAACCCCTCCTATGTGCCCATCTTCTTTTCAGTTCTACTTTAGCTATTTAATTATTAAACCCCATCATTCCCTTGGCAGGCTTAACTTTCCCATTTTATTAACTAAAAGCAGATATGGGCAGCGGAATATGTTGACAGCATATGCTGTCAAACCATTTTAAAATCAAACAAAGGACCTTTATGCAGGCCACAGGCTGTGCACAAAGCACATGAGATGCACCAATGCACATGCTGTGCACGAGTGCACATGCCTTCCAATTCAGAATCTAAACACAAACAATCCAACAGCTATAAGTGAACTAAACTGGCTCTTAATTGATTCAGGCAAATGTTCAATAGAAGCAAATCGATTTAACTTTGCTCAGACAGTTGAAACTAATTGACGACACATGTCGACTCGACTATATTAGCATTAACATACACAAACGTAGCCAAATCAGACATTCAAAAGCATGGGACACATGACTCGACTTATACTGATTAAGCAGGATTATACTTTGAGGAATCAGTTAGTCAGTACAAATTTGGAATACAACCAATACACACGTCTTATCAGAATAGGAGGGGTTCAAACAAAACACAGTGGTTCAGGCAAAGTGGTCAATCAGAAGGTGGTAAAATTTAAAGACACAAATTGAAACAAAACATGACCAGATATTTAAAACAAATCACACGGACTAAAACAAATAAAGGAAAGAAAACAAACTCACCTTAAAGCTTGCAAAGTTAAAAATTTGAACTCGGACTTGGACAGACCTTTCTTAAGGCTGAACGGACTTTAATCGAAGTGTTTCTCAGATGAGAAACACTTCGATTAAGGTCCATTAGACCTTAATCTCTTCGGTTGAACCGGTATGAACCAGTGACTAAGGACACAAAACTTTCAAACTTAGATCTGGGATTCAGGCTTCCCTGATCAGATTCGGACCAAACCAAGTATGGTTTGGTCACGAGGGGGTCTGGGGAGTGTCTGGTGTGAAGCTTGGGTTGGTTGGTATAGATTAGGTTCCGACTCGAATCTTCAAATGAAGATTCGAGCAGGTGGGGTAGGATTCGAAGTGTATGGTTGGTAGATTTAGGTTCAGGATGGCATGGGGGTTCTATGGTGTTCAGGGGAAGGTCACCGGCGTTCATGCCGCCGGTTTTCATGGTGGAGGATACAAGGGCGGCTTTAGGGTTTGAAGGGGATGAGGTTGAAGACGAAGGCTGGGGTCCGGATAGGGGGGCAGGGTAGGATTATGGCCTTATATAGTTAATGGGTGGATTGATCTCGACCGTTAGATCAATCTAGATCTACGGTCTGGATCTGATAGCTTAAGTGGAACGGTGTCGTTTCAAGGGTAAAGGGTTGGGGTCGGTCCGGGTAAGATGGGTCGGGTTTATTGATGGGTTATAGGGAATTGATCTTGGCCGTTGATCACTCTGAGACCAACGGTCCAGATCAGGCACGACTCAAACGACGTCGTTTGGACGTCCTGGGCATCAGGTGGCCTGGACCGGGCAGGCCTGGGTCTTGGGCTGTTTGTTTGGGCCAATATTGTTAAAATTGGCCCAAGTCCGGAAAAATAAAGGGACCCTTTCTTTTTTTTTATTTTTTTTTATTTATTTCCTTTTTACTTTAAAACTAAACTAAGCCAAAATCAAATTAAAATCAAATACACACTCAATACAATTATTTGCACACTAAAATATTTCAAACAAGTAAAGTTAAACAAAAATAAAATCACGGACGAAGATGCCTATTCATGATTTTCTATTTAACGACCGGATTACGGTTTGAATTATGCAGGACACATATATTTTTGAATTTTATTTTTAATAAAGTAAATAAATAAAAATGGGCCGAAGTCACAAATAAATCAACAAGGTGCCGCACAGGAATTCAAAATTGTACAGCAAGGCCCAATTATTATTTTTTTATTTCTTTTTGGAGCGATTGTCGTGCGAAACAAAAATCACGTGCTCACAGCTGCCCCTCTTTGTTCGGAAACACGAAGGGTTTCCGTGCAAAGACAAAGTGAGCGTGTATGAGCGATTTTTGCCTATAGACCACTCCGTATGAAGCATTTTTTTTTTTTGAAAGATCTGACCGAATCTTGCTTCAAAGATTTCCTACAGATCCTGGGCTAAACAGGAATCAGGTCAATGTAGTTCGGGAGGTTTTGGTAGCTGGGACTACCATGGGATTGCGATGCTTGCTGCTACTGTTGCTGCTGTTGCCACTGCTACGTTACTGACTGCCTTATTACAACCAAATGGAAATTGGAAACTGAGCTAACTACTTATGTGTATGTCAACTGCTAGTTACAAGATTCCTATCTATGATTCTTTTACGACTTGATCTTGGGTCTTAGCTGATTCTGTTTGTAGACTCCGATCTGAATCTTGATGCTTGCGAGTTGTGGTGACCTGTTTAATCTCTGGGATACTGAGTGAGGCGCGACCGGCAGGGTTCAGGACCTTAATTAAATGCTGGAGTCAATCCGCCTTCCATTTAATCCGAATCTTGGGACACCTCTTTTTCTTCTTTGATTTTGAGTTGAGACTCATCTCGTGGGTCATTTCGATCCGTGTGGCTCGAGGTTAGACCTGCGGGAAAAAACAAACAAACGAACGAAATTTTCTGCCCCAGTTTCACTAGGAAAATTTCGTTAATTATTCACCAGGAAGTTCATAAAATTGATGAAAGAGGATATGCATGCTCAGTTCAGGGCTGGAGCCCTAACACCGGCTAGCTGGGGAGAGGTTCGGTTTGGGGTTTAAAACCCTAACGCCGATCAAAGGAAGAACTCAGTTTAGGGTTTAAAACCCTAATGCTGATTGCATGGGAAAAACTCAGTTTAGAGTTTAAAACTCTAATGCTGGCTGAAAGGAAAAAGTTCAATTTAGGGTTTAAAACCCTAATGCTGATTGCATGAAAAAGCTCAGTTTAGAGTTTAAAACTCTAATGCTGGCTGAAAGGAAAATTCAGTTTAGGGTTTAAAACCCTAATACTGATTAAAAGGAAAATTCAGTTTAGGGTTTAAAACCCTAATGCTGATTGCATGAAAAAGCTCAGTTTAGAGTTTAAAACTCTAATGCTGGCTGAAAGGAAAATTCAGTTTAGGGTTTAAAACCCTAATGCTGATTGCATGGAAAAGCTCAGTTTAGAGTTTAAAACTCTAATGCTGGCTGAAAGGAAAATTCAGTTTAGGGTTTAAAACCCTAATGCTGATTGCATGAAAAAGCTCAGTTTAGAGTTTAAAACTCTAATGCTGGCTGAAAGGAAAATTCAGTTTAGGGTTTAAAACCCTAATGCTGATTGCATGAAAAAGCTCAGTTTAGAGTTTAAAACTCTAATGCTGGCTGAAAGGAAAATTCAGTTTAGGGTTTAAAACCCTAATGCTGATTGCATGAAAAAGCTCAGTTTAGAGTTTAAAACTCTAATGCTGGCTGAAAGGAAAATTCAGTTTAGGGTTTTAAAACCCTAATGCTGATTGCATGAAAAAGCTCAGTTTAGAGTTTAAAACTCTAATGCTGGCTGAAAGGAAAATTCAGTTTAGGGTTTAAAACCCTAATGCTGATTGCATGAAAAAGCTCAGTTTAGAGTTTAAAACTCTAATGCTGGCTGAAAGGAAAATTCAGTTTAGGGTTTAAAACCCTAATGCTGATTGCATGGAAAAGCTCAGTTTAGAGTTTAAAACTCTAATGCTGGCTGAAAGGAAAATTCAGTTTAGGGTTTAAAACCCTAATGCTGATTGCATGAAAAATCTCAGTTTAGAGTTTAAAACTCTAATGCTGGCTGAAAGGAAAATTCAGTTTAGGGTTTAAAACCCTAATGCTGATTGCATGAAAAAGCTCAGTTTAGAGTTTAAAACTCTAATGCTGGCTGAAAGGAAAATTCAGTTTAGGGTTTAAAACCCTAATGCTGATTGCATGAAAAAGCTCAGTTTAGAGTTTAAAACTCTAATGCTGGCTGAAAGGAAAATTCAGTTTAGGGTTTTAAAACCCTAATGCTGATTGCATGGAAAAGCTCAGTTTAGAGTTTAAAACTCTAATGCTGGCTGAAAGGAAAATTCAGTTTAGGGTTTAAAACCCTAATGCTGATTGCATGAAAAAGCTCAGTTTAGAGTTTAAAACTCTAATGCTGGCTGAAAGGAAAATTCAGTTTAGGGTTTAAAACCCTAATGCTGATTGCATGGAAAAGCTCAGTTTAGAGTTTAAAACTCTAATGCTGGCTGAAAGGAAAATTCAGTTTAGGGTTTAAAACCCTAATGCTGATTGCATGGAAAAGCTCAGTTTAGAGTTTAAAACTCTAATGCTGGCTGAAAGGAAAATTCAGTTTAGGGTTTAAAACCCTAATGCTGATTGCATGGAAAAGCTCAGTTTAGAGTTTAAAACTCTAATGCTGGCTGAAAGGAAAATTCAGTTTAGGGTTTAAAACCCTAATGCTGATTGCATGGAAAAGCTCAGTTTAGAGTTTAAAACTCTAATGCTGGCTGAAAGGAAAATTCAGTTTAGGGTTTAAAACCCTAATGCTGATTGCATGGAAAAGCTCAGTTTAGAGTTTAAAACTCTAATGCTGGCTGAAAGGAAAATTCAGTTTAGGGTTTAAAACCCTAATGCTGATTGCATGGAAAAGCTCAGTTTAGAGTTTAAAACTCTAATGCTGGCTGAAAGGAAAATTCAGTTTAGGGTTTAAAACCCTAATGCTGATTGCATGGAAAAGCTCAGTTTAGAGTTTAAAACTCTAATGCTGGCTGAAAGGAAAATTCAGTTTAGGGATTTTTTTTTTTTTTTTTTTGCTTGAGATACTTTGTGGGAGATTGTACAAAAAGAGAGACTTTGTGGGGTTTTGTACAGGGGGAGACTCTGTGGGGATTTGTCCGAAGGTGGACTTGCTGGGGAAGATTTCAAGATTTCTCTCTTTTTCCTCTACTCCGGGACGTCATGATTCATCATGCTTGGGTAATCATATCAACGAGATGAGGTGCTTTCCTTCATGAGACGGGATTCCGTGCAAACAAACCTGCCACCTGCTCTTTCCGGTGTGTCCTGAACTCGGGGTTAAAATGCAAAATGGATTCGAAAAGAAACAAAGAAGGGGAAAACAAATCAGAAAAAGAATACCCTTTCCGGGACGAGAAAGACTTATCTGAGGAAGATAACGCTGGCTTTAAATGACATGACATGCTCTTTGGACTGGACGTCCGACCTTCCATGAACTTGCGTTTTCCTGAACCAGAACAGATTTGTGATTCCAAAACCGGTGGAACTTTGCCGAGACCTTCTTGGGGTGGCGTCATTCCTTTTCGGCCAACAACGCCCTTTGCGGGTTTTCGCTGGCTGACCTCTCTCATTTCTCTTCCTGTCATCGCTTGATAGCACTCTTTGCGAGTTTTTACTAAACAAGCTCTCTCATTTTGGTTTCTCTACTCCCGTCGCCTCGTGGTGCCCGAAGGTTTTCACCGCCGAGACTCTCTCATTTTATCTCTCTCAATTCAGAGTGTGATGGTCTTTGTTTGTGACGCTTATTGATTCCCCATCATATTTGGTAATTGATTTGAAGGTTTGTGCTTGGTAAAGAGAGGTAGATGATACTAACTCCTAAACTGCTCGACGTGCCCCAGTTTCAATTTCAGGGTGAATGGGATTTTATTGTTGGTGTGACTGAACCTCAGGGAGAGGCTGCCTACGTATCCTTTCGGAATCAAGTCAAACGTAGTTCAGGCCTCAATCAAATTTTGTTTTTGTTTTCTTTCTTTTTTTTTTGTTTTTTTTTTTGTTTTGTAAGTGGCTCAAAAGTTGGTGGAGAGGATTGGGTAGTGTTTGGGAAGTAGTGGGGAACAAACGCCTTCGCCATTTTCAACGTGTCAGGACCACTGGAGTATGATTTAGACGTAATACCTCTTAACTGCATCTGCATTTACTGCTGTGTCGGGGTCATTTCCTTCGATATCGCCTAAATACAGTGCTCCTCTCGGCAATGTCTTCCTTACGATGTATGGGCCTTTCCAATTTGGAGCAAACTTTCCTTTTGCTTCTTCATGATGCGGCAGAATACGCCTTAGTACCAACTGACCTACTTCAAAATTCCGGGGTCGGACTTTCTTGTTGTAAGCACGGGCCATCCTTCGTTGGTATAACTGTCCATGACAAACTGCAGCCATCCGCTTTTCATCAATCAACGTCAATTGCTCTAAACGAGTCTTAACCCACTCGCTGTCCTCGATTTCTGCCTCGACAATGATTCGAAGCGAAGGAATCTCCACCTCTGCCGGTATTACAGCTTCGGTCCCATAAACCAAAAGATAAGGAGTCGCTCCCACAGATGTGCGTACCGTAGTGCGGTACCCCAATAATGCAAAAGGTAACTGCTCATGCCACTGTCGGGAACTTTGTATTGTTTTCCTCAAAATCTTCTTGATGTTTTTATTTGCAGCTTCCACAGCACCATTGGCTTTCGGCCGATAAGGAGTGGAATTTCTGTGCGTTATCTTGAATTGCTCGCATACATCTCCCATCAAGTGACTGTTCAAGTTCGCTGCGTTATCTGTAATGATAGTCGCAGGAATACCGAAGCGACAGATAAGATTTGAGTGTACAAAATCCACCACAGCTTTCTTGGTGACCGACTTGAGAGTGACAGCTTCTACCCATTTTGTGAAATAATCGATGGCAACCAGTATAAACCTGTGTCCATTCGAAGCCTTTGGTTCAATTGGTCCAATGACGTCCATGCCCCAAGCGACAAATGGCCAAGGTGCGGACATGGGATGCAGTTCCGTGGGAGGTGCATGAATCAAATCACCGTGCACCTGACATTGATGACACTTCCGAACGAAACTAAAGCAATCCTTTTCCATGGTCATCCAATAATAACCTGCTCGAAGGATTTTCTTCGCCAAGACATACCCGTTCATGTGAGGTCCACACACACATGCGTGTACTTCGTGCATGATCTTTCTTGATTCCTCGATATCGACACATCTTAGGAGATTGAGGTCCGGGGTCCTCTTATATAACAATTCACCGCTTAGAAAGAAACCACTTGCATGTCGCCTAATGGTCCTCTTCTGATCTCCAGTAGCATTCTCTGGGTATTCTTGCGTCTTCAGGAACCTCTTGATGTCATGGTACCAAGGCTGCGTATTTGATCCCGCCTCGATTACACTGCAGTAACCGTGTCTTTCCTTGATTTGGATTTCCAAAGGATCGACGTGGGCGTTGCCCGGGTAGGGTAGCATAGAAGCCAGAGTAGCAAGTGCATCTGCCAGTTCATTGTGACACCTCGGAATATACCTGAACTCTATTGAGGTAAAGCGCTTGCTGAGGTCCTCCACATGTTGTCGGTATGGGATAAGTTTGACATCCCGAGTTTCCCACTCGCCTTGAACTTGCCGGATGATCAGGTCAGAATCTCCCATAATCAGTAAGTCTTTGACATCCTGATCGATTGCCATATGTATGCCCATAATGCAGGCTTCATATTCAGCTGTATTATTTGTGCAGAAGAAACGAAGTCTAGCTGTGGCGGGATAATGCTGACCGGCAGGTGAGATCAAAATTGCCCCGATCCCTATACCCTTGGCGTTTACGGCTCCGTCAAAGAACATCTTCCAAACATGAGCTTCCTCCGAGATCACTTCTACGGTGTTTACCTCTTCATCTGGAAAGTAGGTATCTAATGGCTGGTATTCCTCATCGACCGGGTTTTCGGCCAAATGATCTGCTAACGCCTGGGCTTTCATTGCCGTGCGAGTGACATAAACTATGTCGAATTCCGTAAGCAAGATTTGCCATTTAGCCAGTCTCCCAGTAGGCATTGGTTTCTGAAATATATATTTCAAGGGATCCAACCTGCTTATGAGGAATGTAGTGTGGGCTTGGAGATAATGCCTCAGCTTTTGAGCAACCCATGTGAGAGCGCAGCATGTCTTTTCCAACAGAGTGTATTTGGCCTCGTAGCTGGTGAATTTCTTGCTCAGGTAGTAGATCGCCTGCTCCCTTTTCCCGGTTACGTCGTGTTGCCCGAGGACGCAGCCAAAAGAGTTCTCCAAGACTGTCAGATACAAGAAAAGTGGCCTCCCTGGTTCTGGAGGGACCAAGACTGGGGGATTCGAAAGGTACTCTTTGACTTTATCAAAGGCTTCTTGACACTCCGTTGTCCACTTAATCGCCGCATCTTTTCTTAACAACTTGAATATGGGCTCACACGTGCTTGTCAGCTGGGCAATAAACCGACTGATGTAGTTCAGCCTGCCCAAAAGACTCATCACGTCTTTCTTCGTTCTTGGGGGAGGTAGATCTTTGATAGATTTTATCTTAGTCGGATCTAGCTCGATACCTCTCCTGCTTACGATGAAACCCAAAAGTTTACCTGACGGAACTCCGAAAGCGCATTTGGCTGGATTTAGCTTCAAGTCATACTTCCTTAGCCTCTCGAAGAATTTCCTCAAGTCTTGGATGTGATTATCCTGTGTCCTGGACTTGACTATTACATCGTCCACGTACACCTCTATTTCCTGATGCATCATGTCATGGAAAATGGCGGTCATGGCCCTCATGTAAGTAGCCCCAGCATTCTTTAGACCAAATGGCATGACCCGATAACAGTAGGTGCCCCAAGGCGTGGTGAAAGCGGTTTTCTCGGCGTCCTCTTCATCCATCAGCACCTGATGATATCCAGCGTAACAATCTACGAAGGATTGTATCTCGTGTTTGGCGCAATTATCAACGAGGATGTGGATGTTGGGCAGCGGGAAATTATCTTTGGGACTTGCTCTGTTCAGATCTCGGTAATCTACACATACCCGAGTTTTCCCGTCCTTTTTCGGTACTGGAACCACATTCGCCAACCATGTTGTATATTGGACTACCCGGATCACTCCTGTTTTCAGTTGCTTGGTGATCTCCTCTTTAATTTTGTCACTGACCTCGGTTTTGAACTTTCGTTGCTTTTGTTGAACCGGAGGACAATCAGGATGAATCGGCAATTTGTGAACCACTAGATCGACACCTAGTCCCGGCATGTCATCATATGACCAAGCAAACACGTCTTTGAATTCGAAAAGAAGTTGAATTATCGCCTCTCTCGTTTTCTTGTCCGTGTGAATGCTTATCTTGGTCTCCCGGATTTCTTCCGGGGTTCCTAAATTTACCGGTTCAGTGTCATTTAGATTTGGCTTAGGTTTATTCTCAAAATATTCCAACTCTCGGTTTATCTCTCTAAAAGCCTCTTCCGCATCATATTCTGGTTCTGGGTTCATTAATTCGCAGTTAAACAGCTCATTGTGATCTGGGCGTGAAGTCCGCAAGCATGTCATATTTAAAGCCGCCTTATTAGGACTGAAAAGGAAGATGAAAGGAAAACTAATAAAGATCAGAACAGAGAAAGAATAGGAAAGCAATGATGATTTTTTTTTGTATATTTTCTTTGGAAAATTGGAAGACAACAACGTTTACAACTAGGAATTCAAAACAACAATTGAAAAGAAGAAAACGTTCAAGTTATGTCCCGGAGATAACTTGTGATACAGGAAAGGTGGCAGGGCAGGTCTACCCGGACTTCCGTCTAGTCGGGAATGGCGTGGCCTCCCAGTTTTGAAGTTGGGCGTTCGGTCCCATGTACAGCATCTCAGCAGTGCTTGTGCCTTCACCTGGTTGAACCATGTGGACCTCGTAGAGCATTTCTCTCATCGCCCCACATATTTCCTCGATTTCCTCAGCTGTGAAGACCTCATCATCTTCTTCTTCAGCGTACCTTGGCCTGACGAAAGTCGCATGTAAATCCGGCAGTGGTTGAGGTAACTTCCAGCCCTCATTTCTCCTTTTTTTTGCCCATTTTTCGTCTGCTGGAGTAGGTTTGAAACCTAGTCCAAAAGGTTTCTTGATGACTGGTAAAGTAATGGGTTCTGTCATTCCCTGAAGGGTTCGTCCAAGCCCCTTCCCCGGCCTAAATCCGTGTCGGATCATCTCTTTGGCCACCATAACCGAAGCGTTAGACAAGAAAGGCTGGGGGCAAGGTACTCCCTCTTCGTGCTGCTCTGCCAGTACCACCTCGAAAGCTTGATAGACCGTATGTTTGCTCCCTTCTCTCGGTTCAAGATACGGGATGGATGGGTCCCGATAAATGGCATGTTTGTCTTCCCCATGGACCACGATCTCTTGGTCTTCGTACTCGAACTTCACTATCTGGTGAAGAGTGGAAGGCACGGCTCCTGCCGCATGGATCCAAGGTCTACCAAGGAGAAAATTGTAGGATGTGTCCATGTCGATCACCTGGAAGGTTACTCGGAATTCGACTGGTCCTATGACCAACAACAGGTCTATTTCTCCCATGGTATCTCTCTTGATGCCATCGAAAGCTCTTACGCAGACATTGTTGGGTTGGATTCTTCCGGTCCCAATTTCCATTCTCTGTAGCGTGGAGAGCGGGCAAATGTCAACGCCTGAACCTCCATCCAACATTACCCGCTCGACATAGTAGTCCTCGCATTTGACTGTTAAATGCAAAGCCTTATTGTGTGCTGCTCCTTCCGGGGGTAGATCGTTCTTGCTGAAGGAGATTTGGTTGACGGCGAAGAATCTTTCTGTCATCCGCTCTAATTGCTCAACCGAGGTTTCAACCGGCACATATGCCTCATTCAGGGTCTTCAGTAAGATCTTTTGATGCTCGGCCGACCTTATCAATAATGATAGCATGGACACCTGCTCAGGGTGCTTGCGCAGCTGATCTATCACTTCGTAATCCGGCATCTTCATTTGTTGGAAGAACACTTCCGCCTCTTCGACACTTACAGGCTTCTTTGGAGGAAAGCGCCTTTGTGTGGCGTTGTTCAGTTCTTGGGTATTTGAGTACCCTCCAATGAAAGTATTTTCTGGAAGTTCTCCCATGACCTCTTTTCCTTTGTACATCACCAAAGTCTTTTGATAATTCCACGGCACTGTGGACAGGTTGGTCATTGGCTTTTGTGGCACGCGTCCGATAACCACTGGCTCATTCAGCCGAGGTGGTTGAATCGTCCCCAGACCACATAGGCCCCTTTTGGCACGTACATAGGTTTTGTCTTTTTGATCCCGGATTTCTGCGTCTTTTCAGCTTGACCTCGCGGTACGTAAAGAACTCCGCCCTTTGCTGGTACCACTTTCTTTTCCACCTTCTTTTCATACTTGCTCTCTACAACCTTGGCCTCTTCCCCCTTTTCTGATTTTTGGTCTATTTCAGGCCTCTTCCCTGTGTCGACAATGGCAATTATGGCTTTCAAAGCAGGATCGAACTCTTTGTCTTCACAAATCATGCCGATCAGCGGCCCATTATTGTGAGCGGGCAATGGATTGTTTGTTACATTCGGGATCTCCTCGTCCCTTAGCACTATTTTCCCCTGCTCTATCAAATTTTCGACCACTCTTTTCAATGACCAGCAGTCGTTTGTATCATGCCCCTCGGCCCCTGAATGATAGGCGCATCTGACTCCGGCTTTGTAAGAAGGAGATGTCGGGTTTTGCCTCGTTTGGGGAATTGGTTGCAAGAAACCCAACTGGACTAGCTTAGGGAACAATGTAGAGTATTGTTCACCGATGGGCGTGAAAGTCCGCCGTCGAGGTGGCTCCTGGGGGCGGTAGTTATTCTGCGGGGGTTGTGGGTTATAGTGGTTGCGGTAAGGAGGCTGATTTCTGGGAGGTGGAGCTGGGCCTCGGTTGGCTTGTTGTGGTGGATGGTTATAAGGTTGGGCATTCATGACCATATAAGGTTGATGAGCATATGCCGAATTTGAATGGGGGTAATAGTGTTGTGGGGCTCTTTCCGGAAAATGGGGCCTGGGATGACGATACTCCCTTGCTTCAGAGGCTGCCATAGTCGTTTCTTCTTTCTTCTTCCCCCTTGTTGTTCCTCCAGACCCGCTTTGGACGGCCTGGGAGGTTGCCCTTATGGCTGCTTGACTCAAAATCCTTCCCGTTTTCAAACCATTTTCCACCATCTCTCCAATCTTGATCGCTTCCGCGAATGGCTTACCCATGGCCGACATCATGTTCTGGAAATAGTCAGACTCTTGAGCCTGGAGAAAGGTAGTGACCATTTCCACTTCATCCATGGGAGGCTTCACTCTCGACGCCTGTTCACGCCACTTAATAGCATACTCTCTAAAGCTTTCCGAAGGCTTCTTCTTCAAATTTGAAAGAGAGTTTCGGTCTGGCGCAATGTCGATGTTATACTGGAATTGTTTTACAAAATCTCTGGCGAGATCATCCCATATATGCCATCGGGACATTTCCTGATCCATATACCATTCCGAAGCTATCCCTACTAAACTTTCCCCAAAGTATGCCATTAGCAGTTCTTCTTTTCCGTCGGCTCCCCGCAATTGGTTGCAGTATTTCTTAAGATGTGCAATGGGGTCACCGTGCCCATCGTACTTCTCAAACTTGGGGGTCTTGAAACCCGTTGGCAGGTGTACGTGAGGAAACATGCATAGGTCGGCGTAAGAGACGCTCTTTTGCCCGCTCAATCCTTGCATATTCTTCAGACTTTGCTCAAGGCTTCTCATCCTTTTGGCCATCTCATTTTGTTCTACAATTCTGGGGTTCTGATCCTGTCCTGGTACAAGCTCGCACTGAGGCGGTAGAGGATTAGTACTGGTAGCGAACCTAGTTGGTTCCATTGAGAACGACGGTGCTTGGAATGTAAAAGAGGATGAGTCAAGGCTTGGCTTGTACGTGGCAGGCTGTGCCGTAGCTGGGCAAGGCGATGCAGTAAAGATGTTCATGCTTGCATCATTGGCCGACATTCGGGGATGAGGCTCAGAAGGTGATCCTGCAGAGAAGGCGGAGGTGGCTGGGTACCCAAATGGGGTAGCAGGGTAATTTATGGGAATATTAGAAGTCCCACTTGACCTGGAGAATAGTTCAGGGAATCCGGGGACGACACTTGGCGGCTCTTTCCCATTGTTCCAGTCATCCAGCATTTCTAACATGCGGAGCCGTAGGATCCTATTTTCCTCCGCAGTTGCGGACTCAGGTGTGAGGACGGCTGAGATTGAGCTCTCCTCAGAGACGGGGACTGTTTGCAATGGAATTTCCGAAGACATTTCCACACTTCCTTTTGACCTGGTGAAGTAAGTGTGAGTACTGCTTCTGGTCCTAACAACAGGTAGTTGAACACCTCTCCTTGACCTCGTGAAGTATGAGTGCGAGGCCAGACTTTCACCAAACCAACCGTCTTTTCAAAAACCCTGGAAATACTCAACGACAAACGCACGGTTAATTTGCAGCAAATAACAGATAGTTAATCTCACGTTGGGCATGATGCACCTATACAGTTAAGTGGATTACTATATGTCTGCTACGGAGCATGCGTCATTCCGGTATTTTTCCTCTTATTTTTTTTTTTTCTTTTCTTCTTCTCTTTTGTTTTCCTTTTATTTTATTTATTTTTTTTTATTTTTTGTAGTAAAAGAAAATGCGACCGGATCCGATGAGGATTGCCTACGTATCACGATGCTTACGTGAATCAGATCATTACGTAGTTCGAAAAACACGAATGAGCGTAAAAGAAACAACCTCTTTATTGTTGAAACGTTCTATTACAAGCTACATTTGCAAAAGAAAGAGCAAACTTTGAAAATAAACCTAGACTCAAAATAGACTGAAAATCACCCTGATGGAAAAACAGGCAGAAGATGCTAAGATACAGATTTGACCTATGAATGCATTATGGTTTTAAAAATTGGTTTCCGCGGGGCATCGTTCGGCCTCGCCGCGGTCCTAGGCGTGAGATCCCTCTCAAGTTGCTCTAGCTCGTGCATAGTCTGCTTGACATAAACCATTACTGCCGAGAGGAAGGTAACACTGGACATGTTCTCACATCGTAGACATCGTCTGGTGATGGCGTGGGCAATGGCTTTGATCCTATCTCTGGTTTGCTTCTTCTCTACAAGCAGGTGCTTTATCTGATCGCTGCATATCTTGAAGACTTGAACATCTTGTACGTGTTGATGCTTCAATCGCCGTACTTCCAACTTCATCTGGGCTATTGAGTTGTACCAGTACCTGCTCTCAATTTGGAAATCCTTGGCCTGACTAGCTGCTTTTATCTCAAGTGCTGCCATCTCTCTCTTTATTTTAGCAACAGTCTTCTCATGGTCGCTTTCCAATCGATTCAGGTACCTGCGATGCTTATCCGTTCTTGTATCCCACTGTGCTTTGAGCTCTGCTATGATGTTTTCAGATTTCTCCAAACCATCTCGCCATTCCCTGATTTCACCTTTTAGCCCTTTTATCAGCTGCTCGTCCGATCGACGCCTTGGTTGTCTATCTGCATCCAACCTTATCTGTTTGATCTGGGCTCTGAGCATTTCATTTTCTTGAATTAACCTGTTCCGCTCTCCCAGATCGGTAGCAATTTGCACGCTGTGCTCGTATTTCATGCCTTCTACTTGTTGCTTTAATCTGCTGATTTCGGCATAATAACCTCTTTCCTTTGCTAACCAATCCCAATGCCTTTGCGATGACTCGGTGAAATCCCGGATGTGGGGTCTCTTAGCTGGCCTTTCATGCTCGAGTTCCCTTCTATACCATGCAAGGTAACCTGGCGCCGTTTCTCCTTTGGCTCGATCCCGTACGCAAGTATCTGATTTCAAAAGTTGACCCTCATTCCAGATTTGGCGAATCTTTGCTTCTGGGAACTGTCCGTTAGGACTTATCTCAACTGTTTGAGCGCTAAGATCTTCCTCATGAGGTACTGTCTGGCATCTTCCGAATTGTCTCAAAACTCGGCCGGGTGCGTAAGGTTGAATGCTCTTAAGCCCCATCAGCAAGAAATGAGTTTTAGCCGCCGACATATATAAGATCTCATCAACAGCCAACCATCCCAACGTCCATTGTATTTGGCTGGTAGTAAGAGCTTGCAAGAACGAGGTCCATGCCAGGACTCCTTTGGGCCAAATGATCTCTTTGGTTTTCGTGTAAGATTCTTCTATGCGGGTCTTTCCCGGGGAACCATGGCTCAAAATCTCGGAATGATGGCAGAGGTGCTCGGTCATCCATATCTGCAGGAGCAAATTACAACCTTCGAAGAAATTTCCCCCGGCTTTACAAGTTGTGAGAGCTCGAAAGATGTCAGATACCACCATTGGCGCGAGAGTACTGTCATTTTGCGTGAGTAAAGTGCTGACGACCCCAGATATCTTCAAATCGATGTTTCCATCTTTCCTTGGAAATACCAGAAGGCCCAGGAACATCATCATGAATGCTACCCGTCTGTGCTCGTCCCACTTCTGACGAACCCCTTTGCTGCACAGTTTGTTGATTGGATTATTGAATCCCCCCTCATGACCGTACCTATCATATATGAAGCATGGAGTACAGAATCCGGCTGCTAGATCCGGGTTGTGGACTGTTCTAGGTATTTTCAATGAATCTAGGAACCGATGTACCGTGACGACTCTTGGGGCGACCAAGTATTTTTCCTTTAATGGAAGTTCAGTACTCCCGATGTATCCGGCCATTTCTTCCAAAGTTAGGGTGAGCTCAAAGTCAGAGAAATGGAAAACATTGTGCGCCGGGTCCCAATAGGTAACCAAAGCTCTTATGATATCTCCCCGAGGCTGGATTTCCAACAAACCCACAAGACCTTTCAGATATTTCTTAACCTCATTTTGTCCTTCAACACCTAGATCATTCCACCATAGTCGTAACTTGACAGGGATTTTGGTCATTATTGAAAAATGTTCATTTTGCATCGTGCTCATCCTGCACATTTATTAAGGTGATTTTAACAAAAATGATTGACTCAAAATATTTTACAGAGGGGACCAAGCTTTGAACACGGCCTTTAAGCACTTCGGGGACGAAGATTTTAAGGCTGTGTGGGTCTAAAAATGCTAAGCAAAACCCAAAAGTGGCTATTTATGCAAAGTCAGCCTTCCGGCGTCCCTTTCGGGAACATTCGGCTATTCATGTCAAAACAGCGTCACCCTATTCATTTACGACCCTTTTTATCGTTGTTTTTTTTTTAAAATTAGGAAACTCAATATTGCTAACACGACCTTTCAACGCCTAGGGGACGAAGATTTTAAGGTTGTGTGGGTCAACTGGACTAAACCTTAAAAATGACCCAAAGGTGGCTGTTTATGCAAAGTTAGCCTTCCGGCGTCCCTTTCGGGAACATTCGGCTATTTATGACAAAACAGCATCACCTGACTTATTTATGACTCTTTAAAAATTTGAAACATATTTTTTTTGATTTTGGCTATTTTAGCAAAATGGGGGTTGAACCCGACGAGGGTTGCCTACGTATCTCACATCCGGTGAGAATCAAACCGGCGTAGTTCGGGCATATCATGAATAGAGAAAACCTAGAAATCAAGAATAAGTATTATTATTTTGAAAAAAGATAAAGGCTAAAGAAAAAATATTTTTTTTTTTGCAATATTTGGACCATTAGTCTGAATTTATAAAAGGGGTACTACAAAAGAAACAACACACTTTTTGAATTATGGATTTTCTATTTTTTAAAATAAATACTTTTTCTTTTTTTTTTAATTTTGATAGTGATAAAAGAAATTTTATTATTTTTTTTTATTTTTTTTAATAACTCTCAATAAAAGACAGTTTTTTTTAGAAAAAATTCCGGCGAGGTTTTGACACTACTTGGACATTGGTTTTATTTTCCAAAAATAAGTAATTATCTCCCCTACGCTGCTATTTTCCCCTTTTAGGAACCGGTCGACATGCGGAACCGAAGCAAATAAATGCACAACACAAATAGGATGCACCAGGGTGGTCTTTTTCGTTTCAGGCTGCCTGTCCTAGACGGACCCAACCCCTGTGTTGAGTCCCCTAAGTCAAATGCAACATGATGCAGATAAGCGTTCCTACTAGGGATCCGGCATGAAGTCAAGTTATTCTAGGTTCGTAACCTGGGTATTTGTTCTAGACTGTGCACCCGAGCGGACAACTCGAGTCGAGGAGGGGGCTACGTACCGGGGACCCGCGAGATCGTCCGGCTTTGTAACTTGTCCGTCCTCTTTCTTATTTTAGGTATTGACATTAACAGAATAGGGAGTCCCGACCAGCGAGCTTCTCCCCGGAAGTAAGAAGAGAAAGGTTTCGGCACAGTTTATATACAGTTCAGATAATATCAAAGCGGTAAAAGACAACATTTAGCACGTTACGCAAAAACATGTAATAAAGATCAGATAATAAAGCCAAATATAACAATTATTCTAAGCTCGAATTCTTGAACCCTGAACCAGCGGTTCTGGGTTTTTTCCCCAGCAGAGTCGCCAGAGCTGTCACACCTCCTTTTTCCGCGCCCTCCCGAAGGGTTAAATGCGCGAGTGGAGTTTTTCCAATTTAAGTGACAATATTCGAAATGAGATTATTTATTTAATTCAGAGTCGCCACTTGGGAAAGGTTTGGCTTTTGGTGTCCCAAGTCACCGGTTTATCTTGAATCCCAAATCGAGGAAAATATTCGACTTTTCCAAATGAAGTCTGCGAACCAGAAATTCTAAGTAAGGAATTCTGTTGACCCGAGGGAAGGTGTTAGGCACCCTCGAATCCCGTGGTTCTAGCACGGTCGCTTAAATTGTTATAATGGCTAAATATCTGATTTAAATACATGTTGTGACTTATGTGCTTTTATTAAGTTTTAACCGCTTTTATTATTATCATTTATTTTACAGAATTGCAACGTCGTGAAAATGCATATCGAACCACGTCACAATCAATGCACCCGTAGTTGTTAACACATTTTTGACTCCGTTGAGACTTGAATTTGGGTCACATCAATGTGCACCCGATTTTAAGAATATAATTTACTTAAACCGTGCCTAAAGAGTCTAACGCGTTATTATTTTGTAGAAAAGCCATGAAATTTATTAAATGGCCTATCTTGAGTTCTAGATAATTATCATGGTTATTTATGGAGGGCCCCACAATTGTTGCACTTTTATTTGGCGAGGCTCATCTCTATTTTTTTAGAAAAAAAAAGATATCCTAAAGTGGCTACATTTCTAATGCGTTTGTCTCTAAAACTAGAAGAAAAGGTGTGTGCTAATTCAACTATAGGCTTTTGCTTAATTCGGATTCTTATCAATTTCTGATTGATTATTTACAAAGTGGAGGGATGTCATAACTCATGAAACATACTTTAATTGGGCCAAGAAATTACACTCGAGATTGACCCAACATTATACTTGTGTCCAAACATTTCTTGAATTGAAATTTACTAGACTGATTGGGGCCGAATTAAAGGAATTAACTACTAGGCATTGTCACTAACGGATTTGAACATAGTATTATGTACTGCCTAACGAGTTATGATAAAAGAAAATTAAAATGAACAAAGAAACATTTGTGTAAGGTGGAAATATTCTATTCTATGCATGTCGCTCAGTTGAACGGGAATCCTAGTCAAAATCTATACTAATTCTCCATGCCCTCTCTGTATTGTGTCATTATATTTTTGTACCAGCAAACAACTACAAACTAAGAAGCTAGAGGCTAAACTTGATGGAGTATTATCTAATTAATCTTTCGTTACATGAATCACACTAATCAATTTATACAATCTGAAGTCAGTATATCACAAACATTTACAAACAGATATCTAAATCTTCTTCAGGAAACTCCTTTTATTTCATGCTTTTGAATTGTTACAGTTAACACCAAAGTTGGGTTTGAAATGTGTACCTGGAAACACTGAAAATGCAAAGGAGAAGAAGAAAAAGATGGGGAAATCAGTAGCAGCAAGAAACTAAATAGCGGCAGCAGCAGGGCAAGATAGCAGCGACAATAGTGAGCAAAATAGCAGCAGCAAGAACAGGCTCGAGTGCAGAAATGCAACTATGGCCAATAGAAAGCAATAGCCAAATAACAGCAACACCCAGTGGAGTAGAATCAGGATTCCAGACAGACCAAACCAGTAGTAAACCAATGAAAACACTCGACTAAAGGACACAACTGGAATTTCATAAGGATCAGAATCTGATCTGAACCAGTTGAACAACTGAACACCAATAATGATAGGAGGAAAAAGTTTCTGATTGTTGGTTGTATAGCTTCTATCCCTTAACCTCTCTCTATCTGTGTTTTTGTTTTTCCTTTTCAGCTCTTAAGGTTCCCAATCCCCTCACTGTGTGTATATTTTCTTTTTCAGGTCTGATCCTCCCTATCCTCTGATTCTATCCCCTTTTTTATGTCTATCTCCTCATGCCCCCTTCTCCTGCCCAATTCTGTCTCCTATCTCTCCCTCTATGTATTTCAGCTCCCCCTTTTATAAGCCTCAATCTTACTCCTTTTACAGCCTGATAGATCAAAAGAAACCCCTCCCATGTGCCCATCTTCTTTTCAGTTCTACTTTAGCTATTTAATTATTAAACCCCATCATTCCCTTGGCAGGCTTAACTTTCCCATTTTATTAACTAAAAGCAGATATGGGCAGCGGAATATGTTGACAGCATATGCTGTCAAACCATTTTAAAATCAAACAAAGGACCTTTATGCAGGCCACAGGCTGTGCACAAAGCACATGAGATGCACCAATGCACATGCTGTGCACGAGTGCACATGCCTTCCAATTCAGAATCTAAACACAAACAATCCAACAGCTATAAGTGAACTAAACTGGCTCTTAATTGATTCAGGCAAATGTTCAATAGAAGCAAATCGATTTAACTTTGCTCAGACAGTTGAAACTAATTGACGACACATGTCGACTCGACTATATTAGCATTAATATACACAAACGTAGCCAAATCAGACATTCAAAAGCATGGGACACATGACTCGACTTATACTGATTAAGCAGGATTATACTTTGAGGAATCAGTTAGTCAGTACAAATTTGGAATACAACCAATACACATGTCTTATCAGAATAGGAGGGGTTCAAACAAAACACAGTGGTTCAGGCAAAGTGGTCAATCAGAAGGTGGTAAAATTTAAAGACACAAATTGAAACAAAACATGACCAGATATTTAAAACAAATCACACGGACTAAAACAAATAAAGGAAAGAAAACAAACTCACCTTAAAGCTTGCAAAGTTAAAAATTTGAACTCGGACTTGGACAGACCTTTCTTAAGGCTGAACGGACTTTAATCGAAGTGTTTCTCATATGAGAAACACTTCGATTAAGGTCCATTAGACCTTAATCTCTTCGGTTGAACCGGTGTGAACCAGTGACTAAGGACACAAAACTTTCAAACTTAGATCTGGGATTCAGGCTTCCCTGATCAGATTCGGACCAAACCAAGTATGGTTTGGTCACGAGGGGGTCTGGGGAGTGTCTGGTGTGAAGCTTGGGTTGGTTGGTGTAGATTAGGTTCCGACTCGAATCTTCAAATGAAGATTCGAGCAGGTGGGGTAGGATTCGAAGTGTGTGGTTGGTAGATTTAGGTTCAGGATGGCATGGGGGTTCTATGGTGTTCAGGGGAAGGTCACCGGCGTTCATGCCGCCGGTTTTCATGGTGGGGGATACAAGGGCGGCTTTAGGGTTTGAAGGGGATGAGGTTGAAGACGAAGGCTGGGGTCCGGATAGGGGGGCAGGGTAGGATTATGGCCTTATATAGTTAATGGGTGGATTGATCTCGACCGTTAGATCAATCTAGATCTACGGTCTGGATCTGATAGCTTAAGTGGAACGGTGTCGTTTCAAGGGTAAAGGGTTGGGGTCGGTCCGGGTAAGATGGGTCGGGTTTATTGATGGGTTATAGGGAATTGATCTTGGCCGTTGATCACTCTGAGACCAACGGTCCAGATCAGGCACGACTCAAACGACGTCGTTTGGACGTCCTGGGCATCAGGTGGCCTGGACCGGGCAGGCCTGGGTCTTGGGCTGTTTGTTTGGGCCAATATTGTTAAAATTGGCCCAAGTCCGGAAAAATAAAGGGACCCTTTCTTTTTTTTTATTTTTTTTTATTTATTTCCTTTTTACTTTAAAACAAAACTAAGCCAAAATCAAATTAAAATCAAATACACACTCAATACAATTATTTGCACACTAAAATATTTCAAACAAGTAAAGTTAAACAAAAATAAAATCACGGACGAAGATGCCTATTCATGATTTTCTATTTAACGACCGGATTACGGTTTGAATTATGCAGGACACATATATTTTTGAATTTTATTTTTAATAAAGTAAATAAATAAAAATGGGCCGAAGTCACAAATAAATCAACAAGGTGCCGCACAGGAATTCAAAATTGTACAGCAAGGCCCAATTATTATTTTTTTATTTCTTTTTGGAGCGATTGTCGTGCGAAACAAAAATCACGTGCTCACATGTCACATATGAGCTCAAAAGGCAAGCTCCAATTGGGTGTGGTAATAATAGGAGTGGTGGTCAACTTGTACTTGAGGAGTTCAAAAGCTATCATGCATTCCTCATTGAACACAAACTTTGAATCCTTTTCCAAAAGTTTGCACAAAGGATTCACTACCTTCGAAAAGTCCTTGATATATCTCTGGTAGAAACCCACATGCCCAAGAAAACTTCTAACCCCCTTGACTGATGTAGGAGGAGGAAGCTTTGAGATCACTTCAATTTTAGCTTTGTCCACCTCTATGCCTTGCTTTGAGATCTTATGGCCGAGGACAATGTCCTCCTCGACCATAAAGTGGCATTTCTCCCAGTTAAGCACAAGATTGGTCTCTTCACACCTAGCCAACACCCTGTCAAGATTCTTCAAACATTCATCCAATGAGTCACCCACAACACTGAAGTCGTCCATGAACACCACCAAAATGTCCTCCACCATGTCGTTAAATATGGATATCATACACCTCTAGAATGTAGCTGGTGCATTACATAACCCAAATGGCATCCTAGAGAAGGCAAAGGTACCATACGGACACGTGAAGGTGGTTTTCTCTTGATCTTCCGGAGCAATCAAAATTTGGTTGTACCCAGAATACCCATCCAAGAAATAGTAGAAGGCACGCCTAGCAAGTCTATCTAGCATTTGGGCAAGAAAAGGAAATGGAAAGTGATCCTTGCGGGTCACTTTATTCAACTTTCAGTAGTCCATGCATACCCTCCATCCGGTAACAATCCTGGTAGGTATCAACTCATTTTTCGCATTGGTAACCACGTTCATACCACCTTTATTCGGCACACATTGCACCGGCAAAGTTCAAGAACTATCCCAGATGGGGTATACAACCCCTGCGTCCCACCACTTGATCATCTCCTTTTTCACAACTTGCATAGACTCATTCAACCTCCTTTGATTTTCCACGGTGGACTTTGCATCATCTTCGAGAATAATCTTGTGTATGCAAAAGGCGGGGGCCTATTCCCCGAATATCAGCTAAAGTCCATCTAATTGCCTTCTTCCGTTTTTGGAGCACCGCCAATGTGGCATCTACCTGCATGTTAGTAAGAAAAGAGGAAAGAACAACTGGAAAAGTTGAACTAGGGTCTAAGAATTCATACCTAAGGTGTGGAGGCAATAGCTTCAACTCCAACATGGAGGTTCCTTGATTGAGGGCTTTGTTGGTGGAGTCTTCCTATTCTCAAGATCCAAAGAGAGCTTCTGAGGCTCATAAGAGTAAGAGCCCATTCCATGTAAAGCATTAACATACTCCACCCGGCCTTCATCCTCATTTAAATCAAGATTCAACAATATTGCCTCTAGAGGGTCCTCCACAATTTGAATTTTGTTTGGTTCCCCCAATTACTATTCCCTTATTGTTGTTGATTTCCCCAATTGCCTTGGGATCTCCATTATTGTTGTTGGTTAGAAGAATTGCCCCTTTGGCCCTGATAGTTGTTCACGTATTGCACTTCTTCATTCTGCTCATCATACCCATCATCTTGGAACTCACCACTATCTTGGTCATATTGATCCGAACTCCCTTGGTTCTGTTGACCTCTTTGTCTTCTTTTGTTCACTAACATGTTGACACCATCCATAGCATTTACTTGTCGCGGAGTTTGAACCTGCTGTAATTGTACTTTTGCTAGCTAGTTCATTATTGTTATCAGTTTTGCTATTGCCTGCCCATGATCATGGAGCCCTTTGTGCAAGTGAATGACCGTGGGGTCACCTTATGGCACATTGGCTCTACTTTTCCAAGCGGAGGACGTGTCAGCCATCTCATCCAATATTGCATTAGCCTCATCATACGGTGTGTTCATGAAATTGTCCCCGGCGAGTTGGTTCACTATGCACTGATTTGTTGTGTTAATGCCTCAGTAGAATGACTGTTGTATCATTGCCTTAGTCATATCATTATTTGGGTATTCCTTTACCATAGTCTGGTATCTCTCCCATATCTCATGCAGTGGTTCGTTGGGCTCCTATTTGAAAGCTAAGATTTCATCCCTCAAGGTTGTCATGTGGCCCGGCGTAAAAAACTTTGCAATGAATTTATCCGCCAGTTCATCCCAAGTAGTGATGGAATGGTTGGGAAGCCTTTCAAGTCAGTCCAAAGCTTTCTCTCTAAGTGAAAAAAGGAATAGTTTCAACCGAAGTGCAGCTTCTAACACATTTGTTTGCTTGCTCCCCCAACAGGTATCCACAAAGACCTTAAGATGTTTGTAAGCTTTCTAATGGGGAGCACCTGTGAAATACCCTCGCTGCTCCAACAAATTCAACATCACATTTGTAATTTGTAAATTGCTTGCCCGGATACGGGGTGGGACAATTGCACCAGCATATCCTTGGTTTGGAAGCACCCGAGGAGCTACTTTTAGAGGTGGCGAGGGAGAGTCTGGAACATTATCATTGGTCTGGTGGCCTCTCCTTTGTCCTTGAGGTACTAGAGGCACCTCATCTTCACCATTATCATCAACCTCATCCCCCGGGATCACGTTTCCAAGAGGGTCATTGTTATTGTTTGCCACCATTTTGTACCTAAATTGGTGACACACACAAATTAGTATCATAGAAGGAAAGAAAAACAATACACAAAACTATTCAGATAAATAACTGAAATCGTTAGCTCCCCGGCAACGGCGCCAAAAAGCGATCGGGTCCAACCCTACACCACTATAGAGTGGCGAGAGCGGTCGTTGCAACTTTTACCCGAGAGGTCGGGATGGAATCCACAGGAAGCTACAACAATGTTTGGAGTTGAATTTTTATCTAATCTAGCAGTGCGTAGTGCTCTTGATTATACTTCCAATCATATTTGTTTGTTTGTTACTTCTAATTTTATACTAATGATGTGCGAAATTAAGCTAAGTATAAATGTTTGTAAGGTTTTCTAAATGGGTAAAGAGGCACTAGGGAAGTGACTTTCCCCTAGGTGAATACTTGATGGGTTCTAAAGCCTAAGGTAAAGTTGTTATATTTGGGATCGCGATATAGCCAATGCACGAAACTACTCACTTTATACCTCTCGGTAGCTTGAGTGACTTTGCTCTAATTGACTTTATCAAGACCAATTGAGTGCCAAAATTGTGCAAGCAATACAGGCTCAAGTCGGGTATTACTATCTCTAGGTTTAACCCTTTAATTGGAGCTATCAATCTCTTGAATACGACTCAATTCCTTGTTGGACTGATTTTCCTAGACACAAACTCTCTTTCTCAAGAAGAGCTCAAATCAAAAAGGCACAAATTAGTGTTTGCAATCACTAATTCAACATGGAAAACACAAATCAAGCCAAATATCAACCACTCATAAACATCTAAGCCCTAAAATAAGAGACCCATCAAATACTCACACTAGGGTTGAGCCATAACCCTATCTAATGGGTCTAGCTACTCATACTAATGGAAGAAATCAGATATTGATATGAAGAATAACCCATAAAATATAATTACAAGCTAAGATTCGAAGATTCAATGTTAAACTAGCTACACAATTACTCATAATAGCTAAAAAATGGCGTTCACGTGCTAAACTACAGATGAGATACCCTAAAAATCTGAAAAAGAAGTATTTATACAAGGCCGAATTTTCTAGACAAAAATGCCCCTAAAGGAGGTACCGCGGACCGTGGAAAATGGACTGCGGTCGCAGTGAGGCTTTTTGGCTTCAAATCTTGTTCTCTGAATCTGGCCATCGCAGACCGCAAAAAATGGATCGCGACCGCGATGGCTTCACCGTGGACCGCAACAAATAGACCGCGGACCGTGGTGTCTTGAAACTTCCAAACTTTATGTTCTCTAAATCCCTTCTCTGTGGACCGCTAAAATGGACTGCGGTCGCGATGAGGCTACCGTGGACTACGGAAAATCAATCGCAGGACACATTGCTTGAAATTCCAGAAATGCATCCTCTCTGATCTTTGCCACCGCAGACCGCAATAAAAGAACTGCGGTCGTGGTGGGTCTATTGCAGGCGCGATGGATTTACTGTTGTAGCGGTGATTTGACTTGTTCTTGGCACTTGTGCAGGTTTCACTCCTTTTTTGAGCTGGTTTTTGTCACTTTTTGACCAAACACTGCAAACAAGCACAACATGTAAGCTTTCGGGATTACTTGTATACATTTTTAATCCAAAACTCAAGCAAAAAGGAGTATAAAATAGACTAGAATCCCTAGTTATCAACTTGCATGAATATTCAAATGAAAGAAAGACTCAAACAATACTTGAGAAAAAGATGTTTTTATTTACAAAAACATGACAAAACGGAATAAATACAAGAATTGGAAAAAGAAAAGAAAAGTTAAACTGTACTATCTCCAAAACCAGGAGGAAAAGAGGTGTCAGCCCATGGGAAAAGTAGATGGATCCACCGATGGCTCAACATATTGATATTCACTAGTTTGTCCTTCAACATCATCATCCTCTAATTCTTCTTCAGTTCCCAAGAACTCGGAACAGGAACCAGAAGGACCAAGAGCATCAAACTCGTTGGGAGTCCACTTTTAGCAGCTAACTCAAGCTCATAGGCCTTAGCAATTTCGACATCAAAATCAATGATACCGGCTTCGTCCTCTTCCAAGGTTTTCTCCTCATCTTGTACATAGCGTAAGTTTTCTAAACAACAATAGAATCCTCTCGGCGCTTAAGTTCTTCTTTGAGTTGGGTTACCTTGGCATAAAGGCTTTCCCAGCGGACCTAATAGATCTGAGGCTAACATCAAGGTCACAGACAGTTGAACTAAAGAGCCTATTATCCTCGATAGCTTTCCTATACTTCTCTTCCAGCTGGGCATGTTTTGCCCCTGCAGCAACAAGCTATTCAATTTTGGAGTTTAAGGCTGCCTCTAAGTTAGTCACTCTTTCAGCGGAGGTAGCCTCGCATTCGCTTGCAGCAAGAACAAGTGTTATGGACTTCAGCCCATTTGGCCCTGGATTCGTCAAATCTAACCTTGAGCGGGCCAATTTCTTGGCAAAGTGCTACCACTTCTTGCTCACTTTGCTACAAAAGAGACATAACAACAACCTTAGCAGCTTTGGCTTCCAGTTCTGAGAGGAGAGCAGCATTTTGCTCCTGCTCTGCGAAAAGCTGATCCCGTGCGAAGGTAATCTCTTCCTTCTCACGAATCAACCTCTGAAGGCCCTCGAAAGTGAGAAATTTGGTCTACAAAGAAAGAAAGGTAAAACTCAGGATATGTTCATACCAAAAATAGAAGAAATAATAAAGGAAGAAAGGAACGTACTGTTGCGGCATTGTGCATGGCGTTGTTCAACAAACACTCTCTCGAGAGTGCCTGAATCTTTTCCCAATCTTTCTCTGAAGCCAAAGGCTTCAGATAATTAGCAAGCTCCACCGACTGGGATAGCAAGTTGCATCTGGTAGAGATCGAAAAAGTAACATTCCTCCTCCTTTGTGGATCTTCAGAAGGGGCGGCATAATTTTGCCCCAAATTCCCATGAACTGAGGACTAGGGAAGAGGAACACCTTCTTCGTGGTCAGGTGTGACCGGTGGAGATGATGTAGCAGTTGTTGGTGGAAGAGTGGATGAAGATGGAAGTGATGTAGCAGTTGCTAGTGTTGGTGAAGATGGAGATGAAGCTGGTGGGTTTGAAGAGTGAGAAGCAACTGCATCAAATATAGTGTTGGTTTTTGTATGCTCGCCAACAAAAGACGGCAGGGACCCGGTACTCAGCCCTGCAGTACCAGGCACAGCAATTGGGGCCCGAAAATAGGAGTTGGCATTATCTACCAAATCAAACTTTCCCAAAGCGTCGAGGCATCGTCCTTAGTTGGTGTAACTATCTCAACAGGTCGAGCATCCTATTAAGATGATGAGGATCGTCATCTTCTATGTAGAGAAGTTCCCTCATCACTAGCTTCTTCATCATCGTCAATCATTACGGTGTCTACGACCGGCCCGGAAGGAGGGTCAGTCATCGTCACTATCAGAGATGACTTGGGGGTAGTAGTCTTCTCCCTCTTATTCTTTTCCCCGGATGTGGAGAAGAGTCTTTTTTGTGGTTGTTTTTCCTCCGGCCGGGAACTCCTTAAGAAATACTTCTATCTGAAGCAGGCCCGGAGACGCCTGCACGAGTAAGTGCCTCCTAAAGCAGCCTCGTCGTATCAGTAGGATCAGCCAAGACGTCCTCCTTGGGGACAGCGACAGAGCCCGCCGGTAGACCTAATTTCATAGACAAGGTAGAAGGGATCAATCAAGATCTTCACATAAAAAATTGAAACAAGGTGAGTTTGAATTACCATGATTGTTGGTCTTCCACCCGTATTTAGGGGCTAGTTCTTTCCACAAACAAGTTTTGGGAGTCGTAACATCCAAGATCTTCTTGACCCACCGGTCCAAACCTTCAACCACTAGTGGGATCCATCGAGTTGCTTAAACAGGCGAACGATGAAGGATCAATACGGGTATAGAAAAATATTTAGCAAAAGAAATATTAAACAAAGAGCTTATGAGTGCGGTTCAAAGCGGCCGGAAAGGATGAAGCTGTTGCCGGAATGATATCGTTAGTGGCAACTGCAACGAACCATTTCATCCATCCATGGTCGGTGTCATCATCCATGCTAGATAACAGAGCATGGTGGCCACGCTTGTAGAGGTTTATCATTCCCCCGCAGAAGATCTTGGGAGAATATAGATTCATTATATGATCTAAGTTTAGCTCTTCTCCTATCTCCTGGCACAAACGTTGAAGGCAAGCAACCGTCCTCCACACAAAAGGACTTATTTGTGCTAAAAACACTTGGTAGCGGAGGCAAAACTCCGCAATCATGGAGTCAAGCTCTCCGCTCAAAGAGAACACACCCAAAGTAATGGATACGTGTAAAAATATGTAAAACCCTCATTGGGTAGGGTCACTCGCTCCGATAGATCAAGAGAAATAATATCCAAATCATGGCAGCGGCAGTCTTCCTTCACAGCAAGAATGCTAGAAGGACGGATGGAAGAAGGATATCTACTGACGTCCCATGTACGAGAGTTAGCAGTAGGAAATTTCTCTTCGAAGTCTTTTGTGGTAATAAGAATTATAGGGATAATGGAGCCCACTATTGGAGGAGCAGAGTCCTCGGCCTTGTTCTTGTTATTTGAAGAACTGGTACGTTTTGAGGAAGAAGCCATTGTATGGAAGAAGGGAAGAGTTTTTGCTCAAAAGAGAATTAGAGAAAAGATGAAGAGCAGGATGCAAGTCGAATAAGAGAATCTTGGAAAATTATGGAGTATAAGGGAGAAGGTTGATGTGTATAAATAAAAGTTTTGGTATCTAAATTCATGTCCATGATTACCTCGATAATCGGCAAAACCTGTGTTGAATCGTGGGATGACGCGTGTTCGGGACGTTAAATGCGGAGATATGTGCGTCTAATCAACCGTCAGAAGCTTTCAAAGGGAGTTATAGTAATTTCCGCCAAAAGAGTATTTCTACCAATTTTGCGGTAACACAAAGTCATGTTACCGGAAAGCAAGGAAACTATCCGTATAGGGTAAAATATGCTATGACACGTGGCCATCTAAAAGAAGGACACGTGAAACCCAAGATGGGGATGGCCAAGACCGAAGGCAATTGTTCCGTTTGTCACCGAAAAGAATAACGCTCATGAGGATGTGATAAATACTTTCCGACCAGTAGTATTCAATAGAAGATATTCCGTGGCATTAGAAGTGATTGCCCGTTGCAGGGAATTTGGCATTTATATTTACCGCTACATCTTCATCAATGACCCTAATAATTGACATTAAAGAGGGGCCCTAGGACCTCCTTCCCTGGACGTAGCTATAAATAGTGAGCTCAATTATCATTCTAAATGATACGAATTTTCGGGCAAACTTATGCTACATTCTATTCAAAGTGTAATACACTCTTATCTTCTTGTTTTTTGATTTTGTTATTGTCGTGCTCGGAAATCCTATTTCCGGAACTGGTGCTTCTGCTAGTTCGTCTACATCCTAAGGCTAAGTATTGCGTAATTCTTCGATTATTTTATTACTTCAGGATTAAATTAATTCATTTGTCTAGCAACCACGTATAAATTCAACTATATCATTTTATGGGTAAACAATACTTATGTCTGCAAGATGCAATTAATTTGTTGAATATCAATTTCTCTGCTAGTTGATTATTTAGAAGAACACTGATGAACCAGTTTAACGTACTTCAACCAGCAATTTTTCTTTGATCCCTATAGGCTATATGTCGGATCCAACCCTTAAGAATGTGGTGGTATGGCACCCGCTAAAATGATAAAATTATTATATACCGATGAAATTTTCTTAAATAAGGTTAAATATCTGATCATACCACTCGCAGTAGTAAGCTAGATAAAGATGATGTGGCTCGTAGCTGTGGCGGAACCACATTCAACGAAGGGGTGTTGACACCCCTTCGCCAGAAAATTACACTGTACTACTAGATATTTTTTTTTATTTTATGTATATTTACTATACGTTGACTCCCTAAGCTTTAACTTTTCGGTGTATCTAATTTTTTATATTTTGACACTCCTTGGTGAAAATTCTGACTTCACCACTGGCTGGTAGACCTTTTGAAAGCTTTTCTTGTGTGTAAAACTCAAGTTGGAATTTATCTTGAACCTTGTCTGACTTTTCCTTTTTTGTGCTTTTATTTTTATTTTTTGTCCCAGTCATTTGCCTTTTCGCGTACCCCCAATTCGTCGTTGTATTATATTTTTATATTTTCCTTTTCTCTATATTACTTTTTTATATGTAGTCTCTAGCACGGACATTCAAAAAAGAGACTCCAAAATTTTAAAATTATATAAAATAAGCATTCATCTTTATCTCAAATCTATGTGTTTTCTTCTTTCAAATTCAAAACAATTGGGTCTCAATGGGAATTTTAGATTGAGATCAAATTCAATTTTCATCTTTTTTTATTTAATCAAATTCAATTCAAACATAATTTAAATCTCTTTACTATTAAATTATGATAAAAATCTCGTAAGTATTGCTTAAGAAAATATGAGATTTATGATTTTGATTTTTGGGAACTTGTAATTTATTTAATTCTATACTTATGGGGTATAATTTATTTATTGAAGATTTTTTTTACTTTTTGTATCCTGATTGGTTTAATTTCCTTATTGAAGATGTTATCTTACTTATGTAAATTTATTTTTTATATACAGAAAAAATATATAATTTTCTAGTAAAAAAATATTGATTTTACTTGTGTTGTTAAAATAAAGGTATATTTCCTTATTAAAAATGCTAAATTATGTTTATTTCTTGATATCTGAGATGTAATTTTCATATTTATAAATAAAAAATACTTATTAAGTTGACCCGAATAAACAAAAAATATCGAATAAACATTCCTAACAAACTCCATATTAATCATTACAAAGTATAAACTAAAGGAAATTATGGCACATGTCACCTTCAAATCCTAATTCCGTCCTTGGGCCTATATATAGGATTATTTACTTGTTCTGAGTAAATCGAGATGATATAAAGTCCTTTTTGTTAACTTGATTATGTAAAAAATTAGTCCAGTCAAGTACAAGAAGTATAATGTTATGTGAGTTCTGAGGCCAATGCTACGCAAAGTCAGGATGGCCGAGTGGTCTAAGGCGCCAGACTCAAGTTCTGGTCCTCGTGAGAGGGCGTGGGTTCAAATCCCACTTCTGACAGTTTTGATGTTTTAATTAATTTTATGTCTCAACAAATTTACTGAATAACATTTTCACCTGTTTTTTCTTTTCTTTAACAGTAGATTCCCAGCCAGTTTTCGTTCCCTAGTACTATTTCTTTTGGAAAATCCATTAATCTTATTCCATTACTTTTAATCTGCAAACAGTATGCAAATCTAACAACGTTCTTATGTTCATCACCTCATAAACACACGAAGATAAAATAAGGATTTAAATTTGATGGATTCAACAAAATTCTTAATAATAAATTTATTATACTTTTCAAATTATGGGTTCAGATTAAAACTTGTAGAGATTTTAATATTTTCCACTATATCTTTATGTTTAATGTAAAAGAATATTGGGGTCGGTTGAATGCTCCATCCACCACTGGAAACACACATTGGATCAAACCACTGCCTCTTGCTATATTTAACATAAAAATTTCAGAAAGTGCTTATTTGGTCGCTCCAATTTAACTTGTATCCATTTTTTTAAAAAGCTTAACTAGCACCCAAAATACAGAAAACTTCAAACCTTTTTCTCCTCCTCTTTCTCCTCCTCCTCCTCCTCCTCCTCCTCCTCCTTCTCCTCCTCCTTCTTTTTCTTCTTATTTGCTGTGAAACAAAGATGACAGTGATTTTATATGGTATTTGTGAGCAGGTTCTAAGGTGATTTATGGTGTTTTATAGTAAGGAACTGATGTACCGCTCCTCTCTTTGATATTTCTTAGGGTTTCTTCTTCTTCCTCTTAGTTGCAAAATGGTTTACTAGATTTGTTGTTTTGATAAATAAATAATTGGAAAAGGGTTCAAAATGCCCCTAAACTATTGGAAAAGGTTTAAAAATACCCTTCACCCACCTATTGAGCTAAAAATACCCCTTCATCTACCTTTTTAGTTTACTTATGCCCTTTGACCGTTAGGTCAATGCTGAATTAAAAATAATTATTATTCTTTTTGTAAAACTTTAAAAAATATTTTATAAAATATTTACGTTTTTTTAAAGAAATGCACCAGTAGTCCACTAATTTAGTAAAGTCTTTTTCTTCTTCTTTTTTCAGTTTTTACAAAAAAATCAATTCAGTTTTTACAAAAAAAAAAAATTATTTTTCCCAATTTTTTTAAAGCTTTATTTTTGTAAAAACTGAAAAATAAAATGTTTTTAATAAAATATTTTCGTTTTTTTAAAAACTGAAAAAAAAATCAACAAATTTTTTCGTTTTTTGAAATTATTTTTTTCAATTTTTTCAAAAAAAAAAACGAAAATATTTTTTCTTTAAAAAACTGAAAAACAAAAATAAAACGAAATGCTTTAAAAAACTGAAAAAAATGAAAAACAAAATCAAAATTGAAAATGTTTGGTTGAAAATTTTCTTTTCAGCTTTCAAAAAACGAAAATATTTTATTAAAAACATTTTTTCTGTTTTTACAATATTTTTTCAGTTTTTACAAAAAAAATGCTTTGAAAAAATGAAAAAAATAATATATTTTTGTAAAAACTGAAGAAAAAAAACTTTAATAATTAGTGGACTATTGGTGCATTAGTTTAAAAAAACAAAAATATTTTGCAAAATATTTTTTTTAAGTTTTACAAAAAGAATAATAATTATTTTTAATTTAGCATTGACCTAACGGTCAAAGGGCATAAGTGAATCAAAACCGTGGAAGGAGGGGTATTTTTAGCCCAATAGGTGGATGAAGGGTATTTGTAAACCTTTTCCAATAGTTTAGGGGCATTTTGAACCCTTTTCCGATAAATAATTGGGGTTTGTTCATTTGAAAGTTATGTTTCAAATTTGAGCTCATTTGGAGTCGATTTGGATATTGAATCGTGTGTTGAATTGTTAAAATTGAAGTACACGGTTTTGTTTTTAAGCAATTTGCACTTTTGACTAAAGTTTTAAGTGCATTCAAAATTAGCTGCACTTTAGACCAATTAGTACACCTTAAGTACAATTCAACAATTAGTCGCACTTCATACTAAATAGTCTTAAGTGCATCTTAAATTGGCAATTTCAGACGCAAACTTTTTCAACTTTAGACCTGTTAAGTCTAAAGGTAATTTTAAAGCGGGTAAATTTATAATTTTTTTGTGCAATACGAGTATCAATGGTGATCTTAAAGGGGGCATTTGTATCTATACCCGCTTTTTAGGTCACGTTTTAACTTGTGCCCGCTTTGTAAAAAAATTACAAGAGTACCCACTTTTTCGCGTAACTTTAGCATACGGGGCTGAAGTAGCAAAGGCAATCACGCTTTAGAGCTGAAGTTTTTGTTTTATAACTAGCGAACTTCAGTTCTAGAGCTGAAGGTTTATTTTGTTGCTATCGAACTTCAGTTCTAGAGCTGAAGTTTTTATTTGTAACTGGCGAACTTCAGCTCTAGAGCTGAAGTTTTTATTTTTAGCTGTCGAACTTCAGCTCTAGAGCTGAAGTTTTTATTTGTAACTGGCGAACTTCAGCTCTAGAGCTGAAGTTTTTGTTTCTAACTGGCGAACTTTAGCTCTAGAGCTGAAGTTTTTGTATTGTTACTGTCGAACATCAGCTCTAGAGCTGAAGTTTTTGTTTGTAACTGACGAACTTCAGCTCACAATGAAATTTGATTGTAAATCTCACTTTGAGTTTTTTCCCATTTACTGAGAAAATTAGTAAGAAGACCACCAGGCGAAATGGGTTGTTTCACTTTCTTCAAATTGTTGTAGATTTTCAAAGCTCTTGATTTTGACTTAATCAAACTCTCCTCATTTTCCTCTGTTATTTGATTGTGATAATCATCAAATAAATAAAACTCACTCCTATGTTCCAAACGTGGTGAAACGCTGGCTCTTCTCACTGATTTTTTACTCTTTGCCGTAGCAAAACAAGTAGTAGTAGTAGTATTTCTTGAGGTTTTTTTGCAGAGTAAAAATAGTCAGCTATTCAAAGGAAGTTGTAGAGAGACTACCAGAATTAGATTCAGAAGAACTTGTTAAACTAAAAAAAAGTGGATCATTGTCTAATAACCGGAGAGATATGGAGATAACTAGGAGAAGGAGGAGGAGAAAGGGGCTGAAGTTGTTTAAAAAGTATGTACAAGTTAAAAAAAAATTAAAAAATGGGTATAGGTTAAATGGGGGCGACCAAATAAGGCGCCCCGTGCAATTTTTACATCCTAAAGCTGGGTATATATATATATATATATATATATGCAAATCCCCCATTATTTACCATAGATGCATGTGGTAATAAATGAGAAAATTACCTTCATTGTCAGTTGACCCAACATATCAACAAAATTAGGCCCATATTTTAGGTCTTTACCCGATTTAACCCAGATTGTACATATATTGTAAAATAGTTTTCATCGGTTAGCCCAAAGCACTTAAAAGTTTTTTTCTTTCTTTTTTTCTTCATTCCCAATTCTCTCCCAACCACGTCTCTTTTTTTTCTTTCTAACCCAAACAGATCCCATCATCCTCTCTTACCCTAGCCTCCATTATTCCTCCTCCCCTTACCCTCTACATAATTCTGGCTCAGGCTCCTCCTCCATCATCCAAGCCCGCCAAGTCCGATGGTGGCAAGCAGAAGAAGAATTGAAGATTTAGAAAGAAAAATGAAAAACCACGCAGATATGAAATCTTTAACTCTCAAACTTGATTTGCGCTGAGAAATAACCACTAATTTTGGAAGAATTTGAAGTTTGAAATTCGGATCAGGATTGTTAGGAGTTTGAAGTCTCGGATAAAAATGGATGTATCTTGTCTGGGTATTAAATTCGGAATCGTTCGCATAAAGTTGTAATACATGCTGCAACAACTCCAAGTTGGAATAAAAAATCATAACCATGTAGCAATTTGTATCGACATTGTATAATAATATATAATTATGTATATAAATGTATAAATACCTCTTATACATTATTATACATGTTTATACAAGTTGCTATATTGTTTACAGTTAGTGTAGTGTTGGGCACAATGTATTTTCTACTGAAAATATTGTATAACTAGTGTTCATATACAGTTATATGGTATTGTATACTTATGTATAAATGTGTATATTTATGTATAATACTATATAATTATATATTTTTTAGTTTATAAGATCTTTCTTCTGTTAAATATGTTTGTACTAGGGTTTATTTGAAGTTGGCTGCTTTAGGTAACTTATATACCTTGCAAGGCACAGACGGTATCGTGTAATATGTTGAATGTTTAATTATTAATATTATGTCTCTTTCTTTCAAATAAAAAATCTAGATACAGTGTCATTACCTAAGAGGCCTCCATGGAAGTTTGATACTTTCTTCTCTTCTTTTTCTTTATGTGAAATATGAAAAAGTTTTTATATGTGCTAGAGGGATTCTACAATTTTTTTAATCAAGTTTTGATTTTTCTTTTATCTTGTTGGATTGATTCAGCAATTGCACATAAAATTTCACTTTTAATTTGAATTTTGATTAACAATTTTGATATGTGAAAACCCAAATGATTTACCATTTAAAAGAGTAATAGAAGATTGGAATATTTCATTAAAAATCATGTTTTGCCATAAGATAAAGAGAAAATAGGAGAAAATATTTATTTTAATACATAATTTGCTGGTATTTAAGTTGGGGAAGAAAAAGAAACAAAGACAGAGACAAAAGTTTTGAGGGGGAATGCCGGGGATGTGGGGGGAGGGAGGGAAAAGTTGTAACCTTGAGAAAGTGAAAAAAAATCTTGTTATACCATGTTAATGATATCATATTGCTAGAAAAAGAACTGGTTGTTAATATTTATTGGGTCATCCGATGAAGATATTGTTTTAGGCTAAGCGGTTGAAATGTATTTTGTTCAGTTGTACTTTAAAGAAATTATCTCGTAATAAATTATGTAGGTGCGTCAAGGAGACAATATAGCTTTTTATATCAAATTCACTTAATTATTTCAAACTTGTTTAATTCCTTCAAAGTTGGGGGGAGGGAGGAGGGGAGGAGAAGGAGAACTAGAGAGTATATTCACGGAGAAGGGTTCTTTTAGGTCATTAATTTAATTACTACCATGGTCGGTGTAGCCCAGAAGAGTATTGATATTCCGTAGGCAATGGTAATGTCCACAACCACCCGTCACCATTGTCTGAAAGTAAGGGACAATATGAAGCTGAAATCTTTCTTATCACATTTGTCTAGTAAAATCTGAGATCCATCTCTCTCTTAAGAGTGAATGAAGTAACCTTGTTACCCTTGGGATTCAAACTTGCGACTAAAATACTTTTCAATTCATATTTGTCATTACCCCTAAAACTGTTAGGATATGTGTGAACAAAATTTCACATAAAAAGTAAAAAAAATATAAACTATTTATAAGGAGTTGGATACTCTTAATAGTGTGAGGTTTTTGGAAAAAGTTATATGGGCTTGCTCCAAAGCAGACAAAAGATCTTGTTAAGAGTAGTAACTTTGGGCGGTTAGCCCAACAACTGGTATCGAACCGCCCAACAACTGGTATCAAAGTCAATTGCTTGATGGGACGAGTATGAAAATAGTGGAGTGATGATGTAGGGTCCGACTTAGTGTCTTTGCCTGTCTATGGGCCGGGTTACTACCTTTACCCGTAGCTTTGAAGACATATACATAGTCTCTCCTCTGGGGCTCGATGACTATAAATACTCATATCATGTGGGTTACACACAATGAAGCCTTTGGGAAACTTCTCCTGTAAAAGGAATTTAACAATTTATTAACACATTAAAAATGGTTACTCATATGTACAATATAATTTTCTGTGATGACCCAAAGAGTCATCTTATGTTTTAGAACTTGAATTCGTATTTCAGGTCTTAAAAATTTTATTTTATTTTTTTTCGATTTGCGTGCGCAGTCCCGGAGTGATTCCGAAAAGCCTTTATGTGGAAATTTATGAAAATAACAACTTTTGGCCTAAAAAGTTGATTTTAGTTGGCTTCGGTCAATATTTTGGGTAAACGGATCCGGACCTATATTTGGACGGTCTTGGTAGGTCCGTAGTAAATTGGCGTATGCCCGGAATCAAATTTCGAGGTCCCAAGCCCGTGAAATAAATTTTTTATGAAAATTGTAAGACTGAAAATCTAATGATTTAAAGAATTTGATTAATGTTTGATCTCATTGGTATCGGGCCTGTATTTTGGTTCCGGAGCCTGGTACAGGTTTAATATAACATTTATATCCTATCTGTGAAATTTGGTGAGAAACGAGACTGATTTGACGTGATTCGAACCTTTGGTTGAGAAAATAGAAGTTTTAAAACTTTCTTGAAAATTTCATGTAATTTGCTGCTAAATTCGTAGTTTTAGGTATTATTTTGGCGATTTGATCGCGCGAGCAAGTTCGTATGATATTTTAAGACTTGTGTGCAAGTTTGGTTTGGAGCCCCGAAGACTCGGGTGAGTTTCGGATATGCTACGGGATGTTTTAGAATTGAAAATTCTAGTTTTTGGCTTCAGCTGTCATCTGGTATTTTCTTCTTCACATTCGCGAAGGTAATCTCGCGAACTGTAACGACCCGACTGGTCGTTTCGAGCTTTTGTACTTTGATCGCCAGTTCTCGGGCATGACTTGCCCCGTATGATGTATTATGACTGATGTAAATCGTTGATTTTGGTTTTCACGGAAATCGGTATGAATTTGAAAAAACAGTCTCAGTTGAAAGCTTTAAATTTGAAAGGTTTGACCAAGAGTTGACTTATTTGTATATGAGCTCGGAACGGAATTTATATGATTTGGTTAGCTTCGTTGGGTGATTTGTGACTTAGGAGCGTGATCGGAAGTGGTTTTGGAGGTCCGATGTAGAATTAGGCTTGAATTGGCGAAGTTTGTATTTTGGCGATTTTCGGTTGATAGGTGAGATTTGATCCGAGGGTCGGAATGGAATTCTGAGAGTTGTTGTAGCTTCGTTATGTCATTTGGGATGTGTGTGCAAAATTTCAGGTCATTCAGACGTGTTTTGGTTGGGTTTTTGATCGAAAGCGTATTTCGGAAGTTTTAGAAAATCTTAGGTTTGAATTCAATGTGAATTGGTGGATTTGGTGTTTTTTTTGAGGTGTTTTGATGATTGGAACAAGTTTGAACGAGGTTTTAAGATGTGTTGGTGCTTTTGGTTGAGGTCCCGGGGGCCTCGGGTGAGTTTCGGATGTTCAATCGGACTAGTTTTGGCTATGAGAGTTGCA
Organism: Nicotiana sylvestris; assembly: GCF_000393655.2. Classification (NCBI taxonomy): domain Eukaryota; kingdom Viridiplantae; phylum Streptophyta; class Magnoliopsida; order Solanales; family Solanaceae; genus Nicotiana; species Nicotiana sylvestris. The sequence continues at coordinate 174,188,117 of NC_091065.1, forward strand.
GAAATTGTTGTTCAGCTGTTGCAGAAGAATTTTCTCTTCTCGTTCGCGGGTGGAGCATCGCGTTTGCGTAGAAGGATTTGAAGAAGGACAAAAATTAAGCCTTCGCGTTCGCGAGACGTGCCTCGCATTCGCGAAAGGATGGGAAGCAGTGCATCGCGTTCGCGAGAAGGCACTCGCGATCGCGTAGAGCAAATTGGGGTCCAAGGCAATTTGTTCATCGCGTTCGGGTAAGGTTGATGCGTTCGCGAAGGTGTAGGAGGCAGAAGCATCGCGTTCGCGATAGGGTGACGCGTTCGCGTAGGGCAAAATTTGGTCAACATAAGTTTGTGCTTCGCGAATGCGAGGCGTTGACCGCGTTCGCGAAGAAGGAAGGGCCAGACCTGGGCAGAAAGTTTATAAGTCATTTTATCTGCGATTTAAGCCATTTTTCCTCCATAGTTGACCATTTTGAGAGCTCTTTGAGGGATATTGAAGAGGGATTCAAGGAGAATTTATTGGAGGTAAGATTTTTGAACCTAAAACGTGATTCTATTGTGAAATTAACCTAGAAATTCATGGAAATTTAGCTAAAATGGAAGAACTAGGGCTTGGGATTTTGAGATTTTAAATTGGGATTTGAAGGGCCATTGGAGGTCGGATTTGAGAACTTTTGATATGTATGAACTCGTGGGGAGATAAGAAACCCGTTGATGTGAAAATTTCTGACTTTTGAGAAGTGGACCCGGGGCTCGGATTTTTGATAATTTTCAATTGTTTTCGCTTGGGCTTTGCTCCCTTAGCATATTGTGATGTATTCGTTTTGATTTTGGATAGATTCGACGCGCGTAGAGGCTAAATTGAAGGGTAAAGGCATCACGAGCTAGAGATTTCGACGGTTCGAGGTGAGTAATGATTGTAAATGATATCCTGAGGGTATGAAATCCCGGGTTTGCACATCGTAGTGCTATATTGAGGCAAGACACGCGCTAGATGATGAGCGTTGGGTCTTTTACTACTAGGGATTTGACTTGGTCCGTCCCGATTGATGATTTTACCGCGTATTTGACTAAGACTTATTTTTTATCATTATGTTTTTGGGCTGATTGCCATATTTGGGCTTCGTGCCAGTTATTTGAACCCTTTGGGGACTGTTGTTGATATTTCCTCACTATTTGATTTTTATACTTGAACTCAGTCATGTATTTTCCATTGTTTTCAAAAATCAACCATGTTTATTTCGCTTTAACACTTGAAAGGATATTTCCAATAATATTTTTGGGTTGAGCATCACGTTTTACTACTGCCCGAGGGGTTTATGTGATTTTTGACTGAGTAAGGTCGAGGGCCTGTATTGTGAGGATTCTTTTGGATCGGGATGCACGTTGCAACAGTGAGATACTAATTGATTATGAGGCCGAGGGCCTGAGATATGTATGCCACGAGATGGCTTGATATTGCGCTTGGGCCGTAAGGGGCCCCTCCCGGAGCCTCCACACCCCCAATGAGCGTCGTCGACGAAATATTTGGATCGGGTTGCATGCCGCAGTGATATATGGATCGGGCTGCACGCCGCAGTGGTGTTGGTACTGTTTTATGTGTTTACTTTATTTCATTTGTCTGCCTTTATCTGTTGTTTGTGCTACTTTATGTGATATCTATCTGATTGCCTGGCATTATCTGTTAATTGAGTGTTGTGCCCGAGGGGCGGATTTCCATGCTTATCTGCACTATTTGTATGCACTCATTTGCGTAACTGTTGAGAAAGTCATTTTCAAAAGAGGTTTAAACTGAGCTAAGATATTTCTAAAGATTTCACAGCTTCACTATTTTTCTCAAAGGGTTTTCACTGCTTCTATGCAGCATGTTGGTTGCTTTACGTGATTTCTTACCGTTCAGTTGTTATTTACCTTTATTACTCACTGAGTTAGAGTACTCACATTACTCCCTGCACCTTGAGTGCAGATGCAGGTATTTATACACCCGGTAGTGGGTTTTGGTTGATTAGAGGCAAAGTTATCGGAGTTTAGTGAGGTGGTTGTCGGCGTTCACAGCACCGCTTTTCTCCCTTTTGTTCATTATTCATGTTTCGTATAATTTAGACCTTGTAGTTGTATTTATACCCTAATAGATGCTCGTGACTTGTGACACCCCGGTTTGGGCTGTGTCGGGATGGTTTCTTCTACTGTCATCGTTATTTTCCGCAAATTATGGCTATTATATCATATTTAGAACTGTTTATGATATTTAACCATTGAAAAGAAGTGTTCCGTTTTAGTCTAGCTGACCTTGTCTTCACGAGAGGCGCCATCACGACCGAGCTCGGGAATTGGATCGTGACAAGTTGGTATCAGAGCCTAGGTTACATAGGTCTCACGAGTCATGAGCAGGTTTAGTAGAGTCTCGCGGATCGGTACGGAGACGTCTGTATGTATCCTCGAGAGGCTACAGAACCTTTAGGAAAACTTCACATTCTTGAATTCTTATCGTGCGTCCTTGATTCAGCTTGAAAAGTAACTTTTGAAATTCCTTCCACGTGTTCGCATGCGCGCATGAGCGCTTAGTATCAGATGTTCCTTGATGGCTTGTGATTCCCTGATCGAGGGGCGATATGTGATCTTTGTGAGTTTGATGTTGGGCCAGTCTGAAGGACTTGAGGCCGGATCTTTGCCTATGGCTTAAGCACCGAGGTGCTGATTGTGTGAGCAAGTGTTTCGAACTTATATGTTCAGTATTGTCCCTATTAGTGGAAGTGACGGCTAGATAATTATGTGATGAGTATTTTAGTACTTCGAGAAGTATCCATATGATTCGGAAGCGGCGAGAGGGGTCTGTTGGATGATAGAAGAACTATTAGGTGCTTGAATTCCATCGTGATTCGAGGTGTAGCCCAAGTTATGGGCGTGTGAAGAATCTTATCATGTCTTCTAGTTGGGAGTGGAGTAGATTTCAAGTTGCGGTATGAGTTCAGACTCAGGAAGACTAAGTGACTGCGTACAATTTATGATGATGGAAGGTATACAGAAATGTTAATTGAAGGCAAAGAATGTGGGTTATCTCTTGCGAAAAATTCTGAGGTTGTGTGACCCTTATGTGACTGTTAGAAGATCTCATGTGCAAGTGAAATGTAAGTGTTGAAATTTGAATTTTGGGTCGCTTAAGAGAGTGGGCTTAACTGTTGCAAGAATGAGTGCGAGGTTTGCCGAAGATTTAAGTACTAGATGATCTGTGTTTCCGCAAGCTTACAAAGGATTCGAGTTTAATCTCACTATAGTATTATGGCATCAATGTAATATAAGCGTTATGATTATTGAGTGTAATTTGATCTATGGCTTCGAGCCAAGTGGGGGAGTCTGCTGTGAGCAGTTGATTGCACGGTTAGGTGTTATGTTGGTTCCAGTTTTAGGTGTGCGGGTGAATCAGTTATGGCCTACAGGAATTGAGACCGAGGATGGCTCGAGTAAAGAAAAAATTCTTAACAAGGTATATAGTATGCTTCATAAGTGTGTAAGAATCACGGAATCTCTTGAGTTATTATTGGTAAAGGATGCTCCGTACATAGAGCAGGAAGTTTCTTGGTTGTAATGGAATGATGTCACATTCTGCGGTGTCGGAGTGCTAATGAGGCACATATTGATCGGTTTGTTTGATCAGGCTAATTGCGGTTTGAGGAGAGTGGATGACTTGCGAGAATAATTCTAATGTGTTCAAGAGTCTGCCTATATCAATAGAGTATTCCAAAGTCGCATATGTCGTTAGAAATTGAGTTTCATTGGAAGATGTCAAGACTTATGGTGTTTTCTATATTAATTGTGGGATGCTATGTATCAGTATCAGGATGTAACAGATTTAGATTCATAGGAAGTTCTTCAGAGCAAAGTATTTCAAATGTGGTGCTTTTGGGAATATTTTAGAGAGTATTCAGCGGCTTATGAGTCTTAGACGGTGTAGTTTTATGCTTGGGTCTCGTGTGGTAATCCTGGGTTGAGGAATTTTGATGCTACAGCAAGAGAGAATATCAAGTTGAAGATGAATCAGAAGGAAATTTAGATAGATGGAGTAGCTTGATAGTAGACCGAATCGGTATGGTAAAGATATGATTAATTCCTTATGTGTGTTCGAGGTAATAAGCTCTTTCAGGTATTTTGCGGCGATGCTCTTAGGTTTTGATGGCTTGCTTAACTTGATCGAGTTAGAAGGATTCAGTCCTGACAGGTCTGATTTGTGCAAAGGGAACTCGAAGAGTTCTTGATGGTTTTACCACGGTTTGGAGATGTATATTTTCAGTGGGCATGCAGAGCATGGGAGGTATAGTGATTTTTCCTCTAGATTGTGACCAATGTGAAGTTTTTGACCAATTGAGTACGTAGATGTTTGTGGCTTGGAAGGAAGATGAAGTTCTCATGTTATCCTGAGATGGTATGGTATATACGGTAGGTTGTGGAGGATTGACAATTGCGTGTGGAAGGTTACGGTTCAGTTCTGAATGGAAAGTCATGAATTCTTAGGCAGCACAAGCAGTTTCAGATGATTAAGGAAGTGGTAGTGCTAATTGGGGTGATTTGACGAGGGTATATGTTCAGAAAAGACAATGTGATTAAGTTGATGACACTTCGGTAGTAGTACAGCATTTTCTTGTTAGATCGACTGGTGATATTCGGGATTGCTTATTGGCACAGGGAAATTTTAGAGTATCTATCGTGGGATGATTGGGTATTAAAGGTGTGGCATGTGTTCGGACAACGAAATTGGGATCGGATATGGTGATTCATGTGCCATGTGGATGTGGAGACGGGAGTTCTCATATTCAGGCTATGTGGGTTGTAGATCGTGGGTATTCGGTATTGTTTAGCGACTATCGGGATTTGGAGGCCCAAGTGGATATTTCTTTGCTTGGTATGTTAGATTCTAGATGTGATATTGGGGATTAGAGTGGTTGTCTCCATGTTGGGTTATTCTGGACTATTGCACTATGGGCTATTCCGGAAATGCCACGGGTTGAATAGCGAGGTGCATCGGATTAAGTCCTGGTAGAGTGGTTTTACATTTCAAAGACTTAGCGGACGGCTGGGAAAGATTTGTCATTCTTACTTGGGCTCTTGTGATGAGTGTCAATGCTGAGGCTCCTCATATTGATTCAGTTCCGGTGGTGAGGGACTTTTCGGATGTGTTTCTTGTGGACGGGCATGTCGCCAGGCAGGGTTGTCGATTTTGGTATTGATTTGGTGTCGGGCACCGTATCGTATGGCACTGGCAAAGTTAAGGATTTAAAGGAACAACTTCAGGTTTCCCCTTGATAGAGAGTTTGCTGGTAGGCCAATGTGGATGCGTGTTCTAGCTGAGTCGGCTTAGTTGGCCCCAAATTGTATTGTTGAGGGATAGGTGACCGTCATTGAGCTTACTAGTGATCTGGGAAATCTATGAGTTGCCTTTCTGTGTTGTGAGATGTATGATTTGTTGGTTATGGGCACATATGGTGCGGTTCTATTGGGGTTCATAGTCGAAGTCGAGCGGGAAGAGTAATTGGGTGTTGCTCGGTGAATGACGTGTCAGTTATGTTCTATCGGATTTGCATGGTATATGTTAATTGCTTCACCATGGGTGTAATGAATTTGCTTTGGTTCCAGACATCAAATTGTGCATGGTTGTCACTTTCGAGCATATTGACTTGGGGTGTTTTATGTGGAGCAGTGTTTGATAGGATCGCGCATTGCATCGAAGCTATATGGAGATATGACCTTGCGGGCTAGATTCGTGTGTTCTATTCCATGATGTGAGACGGGTTCTCTGCTTTGTGTTGTGGTGGTACTGGCGAGCTTGAAGTACGGCTCTTTCATTTGAGTCACTTTCATGATTGGAGTATGTTCGAACCGTTGCTTATTGGTGCGTGTATTATGCTAGTTGCAGCTTAGGCCTCTATTGATGTGTCATGTCACTAGGGTGGTGTGCTGGACTAGAGGAGATCGTTAGGATCATTAATGAATACGAACGGATTCGATTTCAACATGTTGGAAGGATAATATCGATGTTCGGCTCAGAAACTTGCTATGGTCCTTGTCAAAGGAGAAGTAGCCTTATGGGTGGTTGATATAAGAAATGGTTATGATTTATTGCGTGTTTCCTTTATCATTGGCAGTATATGGAAGTGTTGGAACGAGACTTTAGTTGATAAGAGGTTTTTTATCGGTATTCGGTTATTATGTGCAGCTGCTGTGATTAGAAGTTATCGCTACGAGTGTTTGAGTTATGTGGTATATCATGTGATTGCACCTGAGATAGCAGATATGGTTTGCTACAGCTTGTTCGGACTTATTCACAGTATAAATGTGAGATTCTGATCGTATTGAGGATTTTAGAAGCAGAAATGTGGTTCTATGGTTTATGGACTAGGATGGACTGTGAAATTTCAGTTATATTGTGTTATCGGACCTATATGAGATAGGGTGACGTGGGATCACCCCCAGGTATAAGCATGGTAAGGCTATTCAGCTATTGGTTGGCTTCTAGAACAACTCTGGGTACGTTCGAGGACGAACGTGTGTTTAAGTGGAGGAGGATGTAACGACCCGACCGGTCGTTTCGAGCTTTTGCACTTTGATCGCCAGTTCTCGGGCATGACTTGCCTCATATGATGTATTATGACTGATGTAAATCGTTGATTTTGGTTTCCACGGATATCGGTATGAATTTGAAAGAATAGTCTCAGTTGAAAGCTTTGAATTTGAAAGGTGTGACCAAGAGTTGACTTATTTGTATATGAGCTTGGAACGGAATATTGAGGCAAGACATGTGCTGGATGAGGAGCGTGGGGTCTTTTACTACTGGGGATTTTACTTGGTCCGTCCCGATTGATGATTTTACCGCGTATTTGACTGAGACTTATTTGTTATCATTATGTTTTTGGGCTGATTGCCATATTTGGGCTTCGTGCCAGTTATTTGAACCCTTCGGGGACTGTTGTTGATATTTCCTCACTGTTTGATTTTTATACTTGAACTCAGTCATGTATTTTCCACTGTTTTCAAAAAGCAGCCATGTTTATTTCCCTTTAACACTTGAAAGGATATTTCCAATAATATTTTTAGGCTGAGCATCACGTTTTACTACTGCCCGAGGGGCTTATGTTATTTTTGACTGAGTAAGGCCGAGGGCCTGTATTGTGATGATACTTTTGGATCGGGCTGCATGCCGCAGCAGTGAGATACTGATTGATTATGAGGTCGAGGTCCTGAGATATGTACGCCACGAGATGGCTTGAAAATGCGCTTGGGCCGTAAGGGGCCCCTCCCGGAGCCTGCACACCCCAGTGAGCGCTGTAAGCACGTGATTTTTGCTTTACGGACAATCGCTCCAAAAGAAAATAAAAATAGTGACAAATGGTTTCATTGTACAAATTGTTCGAGTTTTCATGTGTTGTTAGTCATTTGTGGATCTGTCCATTTTTGCATTTTATCATTAACAAACAAAATACAAAATATATGTATTAGGATGGTTAAACCATAATTCGGTCAGTAAAAGAAAATTCAAAAAATATATATGTGCACCGTTCGCCCTAGGCTTTTAGCTAACCTACGTAAATATTTTTGTGATAATTGTGTTAAAATGTTGCATTGTTGTTTAATTCCGTTACCTTATTATTTGTTATTTTTATTTTGTTTAAAAGAAAAGAAAAAAATAAGAAAGAAATGAAGCAAAAGAGTAAGGGTCTAAATCGATTTGGGCCCAGAAATTGAAACAAAAACAGGCCCAAACCAACACTGATCCAGTCCAAATCCAGCCTGCCCAAACACGGACTCAAACGACGTCGTATCGGCGTCCCCTTTTGAGGCCGTTGATCTGATTCAAAGGAACGGTCCAGATCAGGCTGTCCAACTCTCCTCAACGACGCCGTTTCAGGCAAGTTAATCTGGGCCGTTCATTCCCATTGATCCAACGGATCCAGGCCTTCCTCTAAACCCGTCAACACAACCCGATCCAATCCCCTACCCGGTCTTAACCCACTCCCGAACGACGTCGTCTCTCCTCAATGAGTAGATCCTGGCCCTTGATCTCAATTGATCCAATGGACAGGATCTAAACCCTCAATACATATATAAACCTAACCCCTTACCCCACGCCCCAAGCCACACCCCCCCCTCGGCCACTGTTCACCATCTTCCCCAGGCTCCCTTTCCTCTCAAACCCTAGCAGCCTAGGTTTCCCACCATAAGCCTGGCAACCACAGTTCCGATGACCACCAAAATAACACCCCCGATGCACCCAACCACCCTGAACACGAAGCTGTTAACCGTTCACCTCGAATCGACCCATAGCTTCTCGAATCTTCCAACGAAGATTCGAGTAAAAAACCAGATCTACACCGATTAACCCCAAACTCGCACCAGACACTCCCCTGACCTTCCTCGTGACCAAACCAAACTTGGTTTGGTCCGAATCTACCCACAACTCCCAAAAATCCAGATCTGGAAATCCAGACTTTTGAAACACATGCACCTGTGGAACACCGGCCAGTTTGACATAGGTTTGAGGTCTAATAGACCTTAACCAAGGTGTTCTCATGCGAGAACACCCTGATTAAGGTTTGTTCGGCCTCAAAAGTTCGAAGTCGAGTTTGATTTGGGTCTGTTTGGTTTAAACGTTTTGGTAAGTTTTCCGTTCTTTTGTTTTTATTTCCAAATAAGTTGTCAGCATATCTCTTTGTGTTTGTTTGTTATTTTTGTTATTTTTCATCCAGATTTCTTTCATCTCTGTAAAGACCTTTTATTTGGTCGTTAGTCTTCTGTTTGTATTCTGAATGTGCTCTGTGATGAACCTGTTCGATTAGATTGGTCGTCAAATGAATAAACTTATATAGGTTCCCAGTTATTTAACACAGAATTGTCTGATGCCCTTTAGGTCCCTAAATGTATTGTTTATGTGAGCGATCGATTATTACCTGCTATAATTAGTATAGTCGACTCAATAAATGTCGTCGATTAGTTCTCTATAACTAATGAATCGAAGGAGCTAGTATTTTCACATAACTAATTGAACTAGGACACTGGCTGGATGACCTAGTAATGTTTGAAATAGTCTGTTGGCATTAAAAATGACTAAAAGGGTTCAGTCTAGGCAGTCCTGAGCTCGAGCTTTCATCAGTGCAAAAAATGTCCTGAGGCTGCAATAGGCAGAGGCAGTAATAATCAAGGTTAACGGGGGTAATCTGGGGTGTTTAAAAGAACAGAAATAACTAGTTTAAATGAGCTGACAAGTAGGGTACTAATTTGGGATTAAACTAATACCAATGGGGAACAAGACACAAGGGTATGGGGGCTCAAAATGAATAAACAAATGAGCCCATAATTCTGGATTAAACAAAACCAGGCGTGGGGAATAAAGGGAGCTGACACCAAGCATGCTGAGGATGGGCTTAAAGAGTATGGGCATGCTGCCAATTGGCAGGCAGGGCAGCTCAGCTGTAATTGTGCATTTGGCCTATAAATAGGCCATTAGATAACTAAAACAGGGGCTGGAAGTTAAAAGGTCGGAGGCTGGACTTTTAGCTTTGAGAGAGGAGAAAACAAAAGGCTGAAAATTTTAGTCTAAAGAGAGGTCTAGTGAGTCTAAAGAAAACTGAAAAACATAGGTTAGTTTCCAATAAACACTGCAACCAAACATTGCCTGAAAGTTGTATAAGAGTGTATATTGGTCAAGCTGTCTTGGCCAAGTTCTTGGTTTGCATTGGTTGAGCTGTTTCTGGTTATTGAATTGGTAGTGTTGCTGCATTGAATACTCTGTTTGCTGTGGTTTCATCCTGCTTTTCTGGGTTCATTGGTTTGGTACTCGACTATTTGTTGGTTCTCTTTGTTCTGGGAAATATTGTTGGTCGTCTGAGGTTTTGTGGAAAACATTCGGTTTGGTTTGTTGCTGTGCTGTTGCTGTGTATCTGCTGCTGCTGTATTTACTGCATACTGCCCAGCTGATCCTTTCCTTCTTCTTTTGTCTCTCTATACCAGGTACATGACTAATACTCTGTCAAATGTAATGGGAAAGTTGAGCATGAATACAAAAGAAAAGACCTGAAGAGTGACCTTTATACATAAATTGTTACATTAGATATCATGTACTGTATAATAATTTTCATTCCTGATTTGACAATGGAAGTAGCATGTATGCCCAGTATATATCAATGTAGATTAGCTGAATGTTAAGTTTATATATGTATGTTGTTAAGTGAAAACATTCCCAATATAATAGGTTGTATCCCAGACTTAGTTTAACTGTGTAGTATATTCTTTAATGTAGGCCAAGCATGAAAACTATCCCCTACTAGTTAATTTCTTTCCCTTTAATAGGCGATCCCTTTATACCACGCCAATAGAACCCAAAACGAGTTCACGGCCTCAACCTCACAAGGGTCGAGCCCAGGTCGAAGACAGACCAGGCAGGCCGCATCGAACGAGCAGTGGCCCAGGTCTGGCCAACCGCGCGTGGGCTGGATTTGGGCCCATGATTATTCGTTTGGCCGATTGTGCACGCAGCTTCGGTCTTGATTTTGAAGCATTTCCTAATCACATTACAAACAACTTGCAAGCATGTAATAATTAGGACTATCTACTGTTTTCAATTGATAGAGACGAATACGACAAGAAACGTAGTTGCTATAGGATATCCTTTAAAGAATAAAAACGAGATGAGCCTCGACGAAAATAAACAAAACGCGCAGATGCGGGGCCCTTGATAAATGTATATTATTGAAGCATTTAGTTTCCGGGACGGGTTGTTTAGCAAATCTCACAACCCTCCTAAAATAACAATACGTTAGTCCCTTTAGGATGCGCTTTAATAAGCTTCACCTTCTTAAAAACTCGGGTGCACATTTATGTGACCCAAATCCAGATCTCAACCGAGTCGAGATATGTCGATAACCACGGGTGCATTGATGTAACGTGGTTCGAGACATGTTTTCACGATGTTGCAAGTCCTATAAAATAACAGTGAATGATAAAAGCGGTTAAAAGATAAAATTTGCACATAAGTCCATATTGTATTTAAAATCAGATAAATAAGCCAAATATAACAGTTGAGCGACCGTGCTGGAACCACGGAACTCGGGAATGCCTAACACCTTCTCCCGGGTTAACAGAATTCCTTATCCGGATTTCTGGTACGCAGACTGTAATATAGAGTCATTCTCTTCCTCGATTCGGGATTAAAATTGGTGACTTGGGACACCCTAAATCTTCCAAGTGGCGACTCTGAAATAAATAAACGAATCCCGTTTCGATTGTCCTTTAATTGGAAAAACTCCCCCTGCGCCCCGCGGGCGCGGAAAAAGGAGGTGTGACAGCTCTGGCGACTCTGCTGGGGACCAGTTTGACCCAGAACCGATGGTTCAGGGTTAAGAAGTCGAGCTTAGAATAATTGTTATTATTTGGCTTTATTTATTATCTGATTATTACATGTTTTGAGACTAATGTGCTAAATGCTGCTGTTACCGCTTTGATATTACTTGAACTGTACATATAAACTGTGCCGAAACCCTTCTCTTCTCTCTTGAGGAGCGCACGCTGGTCGTGGCTTCTTTCTGTTAGTGTCATATGCCAAAATAGAACGAGGATTCGGAGGAGTTGCAAAGTCGGATGGCCTTTTGGTTACCGGTACACAGCTCCCATCCTCGGCTCGAGTTGTCCGCTCGGGTAAGCCAGGTCTAGAACAAGCACCTAGGTTTTACAGCTTAGCATAACATAACTTCATGCCGGATCCCTAGTAGGAACGCTTATTTGCATCATGTGCATTTGACTTAGGGGACTCAGCACAGGGGCTGGGTCCGTCTAGGACAGGCAACCTAAGAATAAAGACCATCCTGCTACATCCTGTTTGCTTTATGCATTTACTTGTTTCAAGGCTTGCATGCTGACCGGTTTCTGAATATCGGGAATGTTTGGAAAAGGAAGAGGAATAACGGTTAAGGGGCTATTTATTCTTGAAAAGTCACAAAAATGGTCAAAACTCCGCCAGAATTTTGAAAAAATGTGTGTCTTATTAATCTATTTTAAAAGAAAAAGAAAAAAAAGAGAGTCCTTGATTCATTTTTAAGAAAAATAGGGTGTCCCCAAAATTCGATTTATGCCCGAACTACGTCAGTTTGGTTCTCGCATGGTGCGGGATACGTAGGCAACCCCCATCGGGCTCAACTTGTTTCTTTCAAAATAGAGGTATAAACCAAATAACGAAGTTTTTAGGTAACATCGTACTTTCAAAAACAACCAGGATTTCGTTTTTTCTAAAAAAAAAAAAAAAAAAAAAAAAAGGTGTCGATTTGTGTATTTGAGTCTAATGAGTCTGGATCTTTGCTTAATCACCCCAATAAACATGCAGAATGAGCATGAGTCCAAGTTTGCCGATGACAGTTAGAAGCAAAATTCCCCTGGAGGTGCGATTATGGTGGGAGGATTTGGAAAGGCCAGAGCAAGACAAGGTCAAACTGCATCTGGGGGGTTTGGTTGATTTGTTGAAAGTTAGGCCTCGGTGCGACATCATAAAGGCTTTGGTTACATTCTGGGATCCGGCCCACAACGTGTTCCGTTTCTCAGATTTTGAACTCACCCCAACCTTAGAAGAAATGGCGGGTTACATGGACGTCACTGAAGGTTTGAGACACAAATACCTGATCGCTCCAAGGGCTGTGAATTCACACAAATTCATGGATCTGTTGAAGATAAGCAAAGGAGTCCCATACGCTGAACTGGATAAAGGTTTTTCTACCCTACAATTCATATACCAGAGGTACGGGAGCATAGGAGGATTCAATGAGCCAGAAAGTGGTGTTTGCAGCAGGGGAAATCTGGTAAAATGGAATGAGCATAGGCGGTTCGCTTTTATGGTGGCATTTTTGGGCCTTGTGGTGTTTCCCCGAAAAGATAGAAATATCGACCTAAAGGTGGCTGGAATCGTCAGAATCCTGATTACCAACGATAAAAGCATCCTTGCTCCCATGATAATGTCAGAAATATACCGAGCCCTCACGGCTTGTAAGGCTGGAGCAGACTTCTTCGAAGGGTGCAACTTGTTGTTACAGATGTGGATGATCGAACACTTGTGTCACCACCCTCAGTATATGCACTACATGTCTACAAATGTGGGCTGCATCGAGGGTTATAGCCTAAGGGTTTCAGGTTTCCGATCACCGGGAGGGCTTGAAGAATGGATATCCTATCTCCGGATCATCACCGCAGACCAAATAAACTGGACTTTGGGTTGGCTTTCCGTGGAAGAAATCATATACATGCCCGCCACTGGTCCTCACTTCCTCTTGATGGGACTCAGGGGTATTCAACCTTATGCCCCTTACAGGGTAATGAGGCAGTTGGGAAGATGTCAAGTACTACACCCGGACGAAGATCTCAGCACTTATGCAGTCGAGGTCAGCAGTGACGGCCAATTTCCTGAAAAGACAGTTCGTTGCATATGGAGTGAATGCCAGTACTTAACGGCGAATACCCGAGTAAATGATTTGTCTAGGGGTGAAGTCTCGCCGGCCTATATCACTTGGCAGAACAAGAAGAACATCGTAAAACGGCCAACCAAACGGCCTCACCTCCGAAATTTTGTTGAGTCATCGCAAGAACAATGGGACTGGCTTGCAAAAGAGGAAGGTTACCTGGTTGAAATTAGGAAGCTGAAGCGACAAATGGAAAGGATGGTATTCGAAAACAACGTACAAATCGCCCAAGAGCAGGCTGAAAAAGACAAGTTAGCCCAAGAAAACCAAACCCTGAAGGCCCGGCTTCGCCAAGCCAGTAAGAATAACATCGACCGACAGAGGCGTTGCTCCGATGAAAGATTGATAGCCAGTTTGAGAAATCAGGTCATCCAGAGCCAGGTGGAATTAGACCTATCAGAGGCCTGCATAGCAAGGATGAGAGCCAAATGGGCAGAAGGTACAATGGCCCGGAGAAAGCGCCTACAGCAAGTCATGAGGAATTGTGAACTGAGCGTCAAAGCAGCGAAGGAAACAAATTCCGCTTTGCAGGAGCGGATCTTCAAGCAAACACAAGATGCCCAGGCCGACCGGAGACGCTATTGCAATGCAATGACAAGGATGGAAAGGCAAATGGAGATATTCCAGGATCAGCTCGCCGCCAACGCACAAACGCTAATGTTGAAGAGCCGACAGATAAGGCAATTGTTCGCAGAAAGGGACAACATTCGGGCAAGAATTGACAAAGTCGGGCATTACATCTACCTAAAATGTTTGGCGTGCGAGCAGACACCTCAGGAAAACCTCATTGCTTCCATCATGGGCTGCGTCCATCGGATTATGAACGAGTTGAAGGGCTTGCAAAGAGACCTTACACCGAGGGCCGCAAAAGGGCCGAAAGATGCCTCGTGGGTCCCTAAGTTGGAAAATTAGTTGTTGATCGAGTCCTGGTTATTTTGTTTGTTGTTTTCTTTTCCTCAAACCGAGTTTAAAACCCTGGAGTCTGTACTATTGCTATTTTGTTTGAAGTAATGTGTAATAGCAAATTTTGATAATGAAATTAAGTGACTCCGGAAGAATTTCTATGTGTCTTTACTTTATGGCAGAACTACGCCGGGTCTGATTCACGCGGGGACGTGATACGTAGGCAATCCCCATAAGATTCGACCGCTTTTAATAAATAAAGAAAAGAAAATGTAAATAAAATAAAAAACGCGGGGTTTCGCATAATACTCTAAAAAAGAGACGAATGAACGAACCGGGATGACGCATGTGGTTTGAAGCAAAGCATGTAGAGACGGTTAACTGCCTAGGTGCATTGCATCCTCTATGTGTTATGATCAAATCTGTTGAGCTCTAACACTAACAAAGTTTGTTGTTGTCTGATACCAGACAGTTAGTTGTTAAAGAATTCTGGCAACACATTCATACCAAACCAGATCTAAAGGACCGGTAGCAACAAGCATGACCACTTCTGAGAATAGTAATGAGGAAGAAAGGCCGATGAGTCAGTTGCTAAAAGAGGCAATGGAAAAGATTGAAAGGATGGGACTAGAGATGCATGCAATGCAGCTAGCCCTGGCCAAAACGCAAAAGAGCCCTGAGACACTGGGGCAGGTGCCGGAGTACCCTCACTCTGGCCCTTCCTCAAGCCGCCCAAACCCCCTCTATCAACAAGAAAGAAGCCCTCACGATTCCCAAGCTCCACCACCCCATCAACCTCTCCCAACATCCAATATTCCCATTTTTGTGGGACCTGCATCAGCCCCTTTGCAGCGAACGACCAGTGAGCCATTGTTCCAGGCTCACGATACACAATACTATCCCCCTGAGCCTACCTTCCACGCACCGGAACCACAGGTTTACAATCCCCATTTGGAAGTACCGGCAGAGGTTGAGAAGCCGGTTAAGGCCCCTGAACAGGATGAAGTGTTAAGAAAGTTCAAAAGCCTGGAGCAATCCTTCAGAAACTTGCACGGGCTGGGCAATCAAGTCAGCGTGGCATACAAAGATCTGTGCCCTTTCCCAGATGTCCAACTCCCGGCTGGGTTCAAGATGCCCAAGTTTGATTTATATGAAGGGCACGGTGATCCCATGGCACATTTGCGGGGGTTCTGTAGCAAAATGAGAGGGGCAGGAGGCAAGGATGAGCTTTTGATAGCTTACTTCGGCCAAAGTCTGAGCGGATCTGCGCTGGAATGGTATACCAGGCAGGATTTCAGCAGGTGGTACACGTGGGATGATCTGGCACAGGCTTTTGCAGGTCATTTCCAGTACAATCTAGAGATAGTCCCCGACCGTCTCACATTATTGAGAACTGGGAAGAAACCCGGGGAAAGTTTTCGCGAGTTCGGATTCCGCTGGAGAGAACAAGCAGCTAGAGTCGATCCTCCCATGAGAGAGGGAGAAATGGTAGACTACTTTTTGCAGACATTGGATCCAACCTACTTTGGTCACTTGGTGACAACGGTTGGAAAATCTTTCAACGAGGTGGTCAAAATAGGGGTCATGATAGAAGAAGGTTTGAGGTCGGACAAGATCTTAAACTATTCGGCACTTAAGGCCACGACCCAGGCTATTCAAAGCGGCACGGGAGGTGCGCTAAGAAGAAAGAAAGAAGAGGTTGCCACGATCGAGGCAGGCAGTTGGTCCAGGGCTGGCAGGCCACACTACAACCAACCCAGGCCTCACAGGTCAAACTATCCATACAACCCACCACAAAATTTCTATCCACCTCGAGAACCACATTGTTCCGTACACCAAGCCCAGGTATACACTCAGCCTCCGGTTCGCCCACAATGGCGCGCACCGGCTCCCCAGAACATATATGCACCACCACAAAACACTTACCCTCCACCAAGGGCATATAGAAATCCTTCAGGGGCAGGTTTCCGGGGAAATCCAGATGCCAGAAATGACAGGTTGCGGAAGCAAAGAACCTTCACCGAACTGGGAGAAACCTACACCGCTGTGTTCCACAAGCTGCGGCAATTGGGTTTGGTTAGTCCCGTCCATACCCGAGAACCAAATCCCCCGCCTCAGAATTTGGACCGTTCAATCAGTTGTGAATACTGTTCAGGGATGCTCGGGCACGATACCGAGAAGTGTTGGAAGTTAAGGCATGCCATACAGGATCTTATTGACACCAATAAGATCGAGGTCCAGACACCGGAGGCTCCTAACATCAACCAAAACCCGCTGCCAGCGCACCACGAAGCTCACATGATTGAGTTGGTGTGTGAGGGAGGTGAATTAAGAAAACCCTCACAAACAGTGATGATGATCCAAGCTGCCCCAAAAGAAGTCTTAACCAGTGGAGGAACAAATGTACAGTCGCAGGGAGAAGGCGTCAAGCCGGTAGTAATATGGGGGAAGAACCCGTCCGCCATAGCAAGCAAACCCGAGCCAAGCAAGTTGGTAATACCAGGGATCCTGCCCACACCGGCAGTCATGTTGAAAGGGGTATGTAGAGAACGGGTGACCATAAAGCCGGTGGTCCAACTGCCAATGCTTGACAGCAGGGCTGTGCCCTGGAAATATGAAAAAGCAGTGGTGACATACCAAGGAAAACAGGTGGAAGAAGTCAGTTGTGAAGCGCAAGGGCTGACTCGATCAGGTCGATGCTTTGCTCCGGTGGAGTTAAGGAAAACCAACCCAGTGGCAACCAAGAAGCCAGTATCAGAAGAAGAGGCGGAAGACTTCCTGAGGAAGATGAAAGTGCAAGACTATTCTGTGGTTGAGCAGCTGAGAAAAACTCCTGCCCAGATCTCACTATTGTCATTACTCCTCCATTCCGAGGAACATCGCCGAGCCCTGTTAAAGATATTGAACGAGGCCCATGTACCCAGTGAGATTTCTGTAAACCACCTGGAAACCATTGCTAGCAAGATTTTCGAGGTGAACAGAGTGACATTCTCAGATGATGACCTGCCGGTGGAAGGTACGGAGCACAACAAAGCTCTATACCTAGCTGTCAAATGTGAAGACTCGGTGGTAACCCGAGTATTGGTGGATAACGGCTCAAGCGCCAATATTTGTCCATTATCCACCCTGGACCAGTTAAAGATTGACCGTGGAAGAATCCGGGAGAATAGCATCTGTGTCCGAGGGTTTGACGGAAACGGAACAGCCACTGTGGGGGATGTTGTACTTGAACTAACCATTGGCCCGGTCCTGTTTACCATGGAATTCCAGGTGTTGGACGCCACGGTATCTTACAACTTGCTGTTAGGACGACCTTGGATTCATGCAGCTAAAGCGGTGCCTTCCACCCTACATCAGACAGTGAAGTTCGAGTGGGAAAGACAAGAGGTCGTGTTGCACGGCGAGGATACAACATGCACCATGGGCGGAACCATTGTGCCTTTCATAGAGACCACTGATGACAAGGGTCCCTGGGTCTACCAGATTCTCGATACAGGGTCGGCCAACAAAATTTCTGAAGGAGAAATCATCCCGCACCCTAGGGTGACTGCCGCAACAGTAATGATGGTATCAGAAATGCTGGGTAATGGGTTTGTGCCGGGAAAAGGCCTGGGAGTTGAACTTCAAGGGATAGTCCAACCTGTCTCCCTTCCTAAGAATCTGGAAACTTTCGGGTTGGGGTTCAAACCAACCGCAGCAGACAGGAAGCAAGCGCGAAAAATGAAGAAGAGGGTCTGGTTTCTGCCTAAACCAGTGCCACGCCTCTCAAGGTCTTTTGTTAAAGCTAGTGCCAAGGGGTCAGCGATCCCAAAGATTCGAGGACCTTTGATCGGTATAAATGAAGACCTCAATCAGAGTTTTGAGAGGCTATTTGCGGATGTCAGTATGGTGGAAGCTGGAGAAGGTTCCAGCAGAGCAGAGATACAATTTGTGGGGCCTGAGGCCAAGATCAACAATTGGACGGTTACTCCTCTTCCTGTCCGAGGGGAGTCTTGGTAGTAGGCTTTGATTAATGTTTTGTTTGTTTGTTTGTTTGATCGGATTATTCAAGGGTGTAATCCCAACTTTACTTTCGTTTTGTAAAAGTGTGAACCCTTTTTATCCTGCAAATTTAATAAAGTTCTTTTCTTTTGTCCCATTTTAATTTCTGGTTTTGTTCTTTTTCTTTCTGAACAGTTCTCTTTTTACTGGTCCTAATGACATGGCATGCACAGCGGATCTTCGACCTAGTCTAATAAATCAATCTGAATCTGACTCAACAATGCAAGAGGTCGTTTGTGATAATGAATCCGAATGTGACGAAGGAGAAGCCTTCGAAGAAATAAATCGAGAACTGTGCCAATTTGAAGAGAAACCCAAGCCTAACCTAAATGACACTGAGGCTGTGAACCTAGGAGACGCTGATAACATCCAAGAGACCAAAATTAGCATCCACATTGAGCCAAATGTCAAAGCAGAATTGATCGAAACTCTCAGGGAATTCAAAGATGTTTTTGCATGGTCATATGATGATATGCCTGGATTGAGCACCAACTTAGTGGTTCACAAATTGCCCACTGACCCGGCATACCATCCGGTCAAGCAAAAACTAAGGAAATTTAAAACAGAAATGAGTGTAAAGATCAAAGAAGAAGTGATTAAGCAGTTGCAATCGAAGGTCATTCGGGTCACTCGGTATCCCGAGTGGCTGGCCAATGTGGTACCAGTCCCAAAGAAGGACGGAAAAATCAGGGTGTGCGTCGACTACCGCAACCTCAACAAAGCAAGTCCCAAGGACAATTTCCCGTTACCCAACATTCATATCTTGATCGATAACTGCGCTGGGCGCGAGATCGGATCCTTTGTGGATTGCTATGCGGGATATCATCAGATCCTAATGGACGAAGAGGATGCTGAGAAGACAGCGTTTATTACGCCATGGGGAACCTACTGCTATCGGGTAATGCCGTTCGGTTTAAAGAACGCTGGGGCAACGTACATGCGAGCAATGACTGCTGTGTTTCATGACATGATACACAAAGAAATAGAGGTGTACGTCGATGATGTGATCATCAAATCTTGGCGTCAGGAGGACCATGTGGCAGACCTAAGGAGATTTTTCCAAAGACTCCGGAGGTATGATATCAAGCTTAACCCGGCCAAATGCGCATTCGGGGTTCCATCAGGAAAGTTGCTAGGATTCATCGTCAGTCGACGGGGGATTGAGTTAGACCCATCCAAAATTGAATCCATCCGAGACTTGCCACCGCCAAGGAACAAAACAGAGGTAATGAGTTTGCTGGGTAGACTCAATTACATCAGCAGGTTCATCGCTCAACTCACAGCAACTTGTGAGCCCATATTTCGGCTACTGAGAAAGGATGCTGCAGAAGGTTGGACGACAGAGTGTCAAGAGGCTTTCGACCAAATCAAAGGGTATCTGTCTAATCCACCCGTGTTGGTCCCACCTAAGCCCGGGAAACCCCTAATCCTTTACCTGACAGTCTTGGAAAATTCATTTGGTTGTGTACTGGGGCAACATGATGACACAGGAAGGAAGGAGCAGGCCATCTACTATCTTAGCAAGAAATTCACAGTGCATGAGGTCAAGTACACTCAACTCGAGAAAACATGCTGCGCCCTAACTTGGGTAGCTCAGAAGTTGAAGCACTACCTGTCTTCATATACTACTTATCTCATATCCCGCTTGGACCCATTGAAGTATATCTTTCAGAAACCTATGCCCACGGGAAGGTTGGCAAAGTGGCAAATTCTGCTCACAGAGTTTGATATCATCTACGTAACGAGGACGGCCATGAAAGCCCAGGCACTGGCAGACCATTTGGCAGAGAATCCCGTTGACGAAAAATACGAGCCTTTAAGAACGTATTTTCCTGACGAAGAGGTAATGCACACGACTGATTTGGAATTACCTGAGGAACCGGGTTGGAAGCTTTTCTTCGATGGAGCTGCAAACGCAAAAGGAGTTGGAATAGGAGCAGTACTCATTTCTGAAACAGGACGGCATTATCCTGTTACGGCTCAACTGCGCTTCTATTGCACCAACAATATGGCCGAATATGAGGCTTGCATTTTGGGTCTGCGCTTGGCTGCTGACATGGATGTCCAAGACGTCTTGGTCTTGGGAGACTCGGACCTCTTGGTACATCAAATTCAGGGTGAATGGGAAACACGAGATCTAAAGCTCATACCATACCGACAATGCTTGCATGATCTGAGCAAGCAATTTCGATCGGTGAAGTTCAAACACATCCCGAGAGTTCACAATGAGGTTGCAGATGCCTTAGCCACCTTAGCATCAATGCTGCACCACCCTGACAAAATGTATGTTGATCCTCTGCATATCCAAGTCCGTGATCAGCACGCCTACTGCAATACCATAGAAGAAGAAGCAGATGGAGAACCCTGGTTTCATGATATCAAGGAATACCTCAGAATGGGGATATATCCAGAACATGCCTCGGGAGACCAAAAAAGAGCCCTTCGGCGTTTGTCGAATGGTTTCTTCCTCAGTGGAGGAGTATTGTACAAAAGAACCCCGGATTTGGGATTGTTGAGATGCGTAGATGCCAGTCAAGCAATGACGGTCATGGAAGAGGTACATGCGGGAGTTTGTGGGCCACACATGAGCGGATATATATTGGCAAGAAAGATCCTTCGAACAGGGTGTTATTGGCTAACCATGGAACACGACTGTATCACTTTCGTAAGGAAATGCCATCAGTGCCAGATACATGGAGATTTGATTCATTCTCCGCCAACAGAGTTACATACGATGTCAGCACCCTGGCCGTTTGTAGCATGGGGCATGGATGTCATTGGGCCCATCGAGCCAGCAGCGTCCAACGGTCATAGGTTCATTCTAGTGACCATTGATTACTTCACCAAATGGGTTGAGGCTAAAACCTTCAAATCAGTAACTAAGAAAGCAGTGGTGGACTTTGTTCACTCCCATATCATCTGCAGATTTGGGATCCCAAAAGTGATCATCACGGATAACGGTGCGAATCTTAATAGCAGCTTGATGAGAGAGGTATGCCAACAATTCAAGATTACACACCGCAATTCCACCCCATATCGTCCTAAGGCAAATGGAGCAGTCGAAGCAGCCAATAAGAATATCAAGAAGATACTGCGAAAAATGGTGGAAGGGTCCAGACAGTGGCACGAGAAATTACCCTTTGCTTTATTGGGGTACCGCACTACCGTCCGGACCTCCATAGGCACAACTCCTTACTTGTTGGTATACGGAACTGAGGCCGTGATACCAGCGGAGGTCGAAATTCCGTCTCTCCGAATTGTCACTGAAGCCGGGATTGATGATGATGAATGGGTAAAAGCTCGATTGGAACAGTTGAGCCTGATAGATGAGAAAAGATTGGCAGCAGTGTGCCATGGTCAACTGTATCAGAAGAGAATGGCAAGAGCATATAACAAGAAGGTGCGCCCCAGGAAGTTTGAGGTAGGGCAGCAGGTGTTAAAGAAGATCCTCCCACATCAGGTCGAAGCAAAAGGCAAATTCGCCCCAAATTGGCAAGGGCCTTATATCGTGACCAGAGTATTGTCCAACGGCGCTCTGTGTTTGACAGATATCGAAGGTAGATGTGTCGACATGGCTATCAATTCAGATGCAGTCAAGAGATATTATGCGTAATTTCTTTAATTATGGCAATTTTTGGTTTATTTGTTTGTATTTGGCATTTGATGGATAATGAGATGACGGAGGCAATTCTTTCTTCTATCCAAACACTGTTTAACCCTTGCTTCCCCCTTTGAGCCTTAAGAAAATTCTTTCAATACCCCTCTTTTGGGAATCACTAATGGGAAAGATACGAAAAAAAAAAAAAAAAAAAAAAAGAGAGAAAAGAAAAAGAAAAGAAAAAAGAAGAAGATGAAATCATAAAGAAATACAAAACCGTGGGAACTACGTTTGACCTGATTCCTCAAAGAGGATACGTAGGCGCCTCACGGCTCGGTCATAGTATGCATCATAATAAATATAGGATGCATAATGTACATAGTGTGCGTAATAGGCACAGCGTGCGTAACGCACATAGCGCAACATAAGTATAAATAATAAATTCCCCAAGCAAGAAAACTGGGGCAGAAGTTATGTTTTAAAATTCCAACAAAGGTTCGATTCCAAAAGTTGTAGCACATCACCCATCAAATTATTTTCATTTCTTTCATAGCCTTTCTTTAACCCCACACCAAAACCAATATCAACGTCCAAAAGACCTCCCGATCAGTGTTCAAGAGATGTCGAGTCAGGCGAATAAGACCGGGAATAATACACCAAGCCCCAGCAAAGAAGAGGATCGTAAGATTGGGAACGAATTGATAGTCAAAGGGATCTCCAGAAAAGAGGGTCGTATCTACAACACCCCGATTCCTCGAAAGAAATAAAATGAGAGAGTCTCATCGGTGAAAACCTTCGCAGGCACCGAGAGGCGATGTAAGATGAGGGATATGAAATGAGAGAGTCTTATTGGTGAAAACCTTCACAGGCACCATAAGGCGCCGGGAGATGAGAGAAAAGAGAGAGTCTCATTAGTGAAAACCCCTCGAAGGGCACTATGGGGCGGCAAGACAGATCAGCAAAGCTACCACATTCGCAACAAGATGAACATCCATCTATCATCCCCAGCAAGTCAGACCATCGGACAAATCGATTGATACAAATAGACTGGGTCGGGAATCTATGGTGCACGTCGTGATCACGGGGACCAGTTGTGTCCTCCAGATAAGTTCTTTGGATTGTCTCCTCCCACAAAATATTGGTTCAGAAAATTTTTTCTTTTTCCATGTCTTTATTTCTTTTCCTAAACTGTGTCTTGAAAGGATTTTTCAAAGCTTACTACCAGAAACCAAAGGAGAATTCATCCAATGCAGGATGATACAAACAGTCTTAAAGGCCGGTCCCAGGCAATGCAGGGATTGTGCCCGGAAATTTTGGAAGAAGTAAGCTCCAAAAGGGAGTGTTTTCGGGAGTTAGAAGCAGACTCCCACATCATGTGTTTAAAGAGAAAGCAGAAAAGGGGATAAATTGAAAACCAATCCCCAGCAGGCTAGAGACCCCCAACAGGCAACTTTACCTGCCAACCAATTATGGGGACAAAGAGCAAGAAAAGGGGAAGAGAGAAAAATTGCTCGCCAGAAAGGCACCCTCTACCACCACGATTAAAACTGACTAAATCCTTTTGTCTTTTGCAGGAGAGCAAAGAATTGATGACGGCAACAAGATGCAATGCCATGGAAGTTACCAAAAAACCGGGGCAGAAAATTTTCTGCCGATTGTCGAAAATTTTCTCGGAAGAACGGGGAAACAATTTCAATACATTTAAGTTCTAGGTCGCCCACCAGTATAATGCGGGAATACATTTTAAGTTCTAGGTCGCCCACCAGTATAATGCGGGAATACATTTTAAGTTCTAGGTCGCCCACCAGTATAATGCGGGAATACATTTAAGTTCTAGGTCGCCCACCAGTATAATGCGGGAATACATTTTAAGTTCTAGGTCGCCCACCAGTATAATGCGGGAATACATTTTAAGTTCTAGGTCGCCCACCAGTATAATGCGGGAATACATTTTAAGTTCTAGGTCGCCCACCAGTATAATGCGGGAATACATTTAAGTTCTAGGTCGCCCACCAGTATAATGCGGGAATACATTTAAGTTCTAGGTCGCCCACCAGTATAATGCGGGAATACATTTAAGTTCTAGGTCGCCCACCAGTATAATGCGGGAATACATTTGAGTTCTAGGTCGCCCACCAGTATAATGCGGGAATACATTTAAGTTCTAGGTCGCCCACCAGTATAATGCGGGAATACATTTAAGTTCTAGGTCGCCCACCAGTATAATGCGGGAATACATTTAAGTTCTAGGTCGCCCACCAGTATAATGCGGGAATACTTTTAAGTTCTAGGTCGCCCACCAGTATAATGCGGGAATATTTTTAAGTTCTAGGTCGCCCACCAGTATAATGCGGGAATACATTTAAGTTCTAGGTCGCCCACCAGTATAATGCGGGAATATTTTTAAGTTCTAGGTCGCCCACCAGTATAATGCGGGAATACATTTAAGTTCTAGGTCGCCCACCAGTATAATGCGGGAATACATTTTAAGTTCTAGGTCGCCCACCAGTATAATGCGGGAATACATTTTAAGTTCTAGGTCGCCCACCAGTATAATGCGGGAATACATTTAAGTTCTAGGTCGCCCACCAGTATAATGCGGGAATACATTTTAAGTTCTAGGTCGCCCACCAGTATAATGCGGGAATACATTTTAAGTTCTAGGTCGCCCACCAGTATAATGCGGGAATACATTTAAGTTCTAGGTCGCCCACCAGTATAATGCGGGAATACATTTTAAGTTCTAGGTCGCCCACCAGTATAATGCGGGAATACATTTTAAGTTCTAGGTCGCCCACCAGTATAATGCGGGAATACATTTAAGTTCTAGGTCGCCCACCAGTATAATGCGGGAATACATTTTAAGTTCTAGGTCGCCCACCAGTATAATGCGGGAATACATTTTAAGTTCTAGGTCGCCCACCAGTATAATGCGGGAATACATTTTAAGTTCTAGGTCGCCCACCAGTATAATGCGGGAATACTTTTAAGTTCTAGGTCGCCCACCAGTATAATGCGGGAATACTTTTAAGTTCTAGGTCGCCCACCAGTATAATGCGGGAATACATTTAAGTTCTAGGTCGCCCACCAGTATAATGCGGGAATATTTTTAAGTTCTAGGTCGCCCACCAGTATAATGCGGGAATACATTTAAGTTCTAGGTCGCCCACCAGTATAATGCGGGAATACATTTTAAGTTCTAGGTCGCCCACCAGTATAATGCGGGAATACATTTTAAGTTCTAGGTCGCCCACCAGTATAATGCGGGAATACATTTAAGTTCTAGGTCGCCCACCAGTATAATGCGGGAATACATTTTAAGTTCTAGGTCGCCCACCAGTATAATGCGGGAATACATTTTAAGTTCTAGGTCGCCCACCAGTATAATGCGGGAATACATTTTAAGTTCTAGGTCGCCCACCAGTATAATGCGGGAATACATTTTAAGTTCTAGGTCGCCCACCAGTATAATGCGGGAATACTTTTAAGTTCTAGGTCGCCCACCAGTATAATGCGGGAATACATTTAAGTTCTAGGTCGCCCACCAGTATAATGCGGGAATACATTTTAAGTTCTAGGTCGCCCACCAGTATAATGCGGGAATACATTTAAGTTCTAGGTCGCCCACCAGTATAATGCGGGAATACTTTTAAGTTCTAGGTCGCCCACCAGTATAATGCGGGAATACATTTAAGTTCTAGGTCGCCCACCAGTATAATGCGGGAATACATTTAAGTTCTAGGTCGCCCACCAGTATAATGCGGGAATACATTTAAGTTCTAGGTCGCCCACCAGTATAATGCGGGAATACATTTAAGTTCTAGGTCGCCCACCAGTATAATGCGGGAATACATTTAAGTTCTAGGTCGCCCACCAGTATAATGCGGGAATACATTTTAAGTTCTAGGTCGCCCACCAGTATAATGCGGGAATACATTTAAGTTCTAGGTCGCCCACCAGTATAATGCGGGAATACATTTAAGTTCTAGGTCGCCCACCAGTATAATGCGGGAATACATTCAGCTCTAGATTTTGGAATCAGTCACCCCACCTGAAGACAGAAGGTTACAACAGAGATCCCCAAACGGGAAACAATGAAATCCCCAGCATCAAGAAGCAGACAACTGCAGAGGCAAGCGCGCAATTCAAAAGGGAAAAGGAACGCGACTCAAAAGAGCAGTTTGAGAACGCTATGGCATGCCCAACATAACAATTCTGATGAAAAGCCATACCACTGAGGAAACCATCGAAAGATTTAAAGAAGAAAGTCGTATCCCCAGCGGGTCAAGCAAAGTGATGAAAACTGGCATTCAAACGTCAGCAAAGGACCAACATCATCTCCCAAAGGCACAAGATAAAGGCACCAGAGGAAAGCGATAGCCGACAAGAAAGCAAGGCAACAAGAACAAGTCGAAGATGGATGAGACTTCAGGATCCTTAGTTTAGCTTAGCTTCTTGTTTTTCCTTTTAGAGCAATGTAATAGGGAGATCGGTTGAGCAATAGCATCCTACAGCAGCGTACAACAGCGCACAACAACAGCAAGCAATACAGTCACATGGTAGTCCCAGCTACCAAAATTTCCCGAACTACATTGACCTGATTCCTGTTTCAGCCCAGGATATGTAGGAAACCTCCGAAGCAAAGGTTCGGTCAAATCTTTTTCAAAAATGCTTCACATGGAGTATTCGGACGGGCAAAAATCGCTCGCTTTATCTTTGCGCGAAAACCCTTCGTGTCTCCGTGCAAAGAGGGGCAGCTGTAAGCACGTGATTTTTGCTTTACGGACAATCGCTCCAAAAGAAAATAAAAATAGTGACAAATGGTTTCATTGTACAAATTGTTCGAGTTTTCATGTGTTGTTAGTCATTTGTGGATCTGTCCATTTTTGCATTTTATCATTAACAAACAAAATACAAAATATATGTATTAGGATGGTTAAACCATAATTCGGTCAGTAAAAGAAAATTCAAAAAATATATATGTGCACCGTTCGCCCTAGGCTTTTTAGCTAACCTACGTAAATATTTTTGTGATAATTGTGTTAAAATGTTGCATTGTTGTTTAATTCCGTTACCTTATTATTTGTTATTTTTTATTTTTTGTTTAAAAGAAAAGAAAAAAATAAGAAAGAAATGAAGCAAAAGAGTAAGGGTCTAAATCGATTTGGGCCCAGAAATTGAAACAAAAACAGGCCCAAACCAACACTGATCCAGTCCAAATCCAGCCTGCCCAAACACGGACTCAAACGACGTCGTATCGGCGTCCCCTTTTGAGGCCATTGATCTGATTCAAAGGAACGGTCCAGATCAGGCTGTCCAACTCTCCTCAACGACGCCGTTTCAGGCAAGTTAATCTGGGCCGTTCATTCCCATTGATCCAACGGATCCAGGCCTTCCTCTAAACCCGTCAACACAACCCGATCCAATCCCCTACCCGGTCTTAACCCACTCCCGAACGACGTCGTCTCTCCTCAATGAGTAGATCCTGGCCCTTGATCTCAATTGATCCAATGGCCAGGATCTAAACCCTCAATACATATATAAACCTAACCCCTTACCCCACGCCCCAAGCCACACCCCCCTCGGCCACTGTTCACCATCTTCCCCAGGCTCCCTTTCCTCTCAAACCCTAGCAGCCTAGGTTTCCCACCATAAGCCTGGCAACCACAGTTCCGATGACCACCAAAATAACACCCCCGATGCACCCAACCACCCTGAACACGAAGCTGTTAACCGTTCACCTCGAATCGACCCATAGCTTCTCGAATCTTCCAACGAAGATTCGAGTAAAAAACCAGATCTACACCGATTAACCCCAAACTCGCACCAGACACTCCCCTGACCTTCCTCGTGACCAAACCAAACTTGGTTTGGTCCGAATCTACCCACAACTCCCAAAAATCCAGATCTGGAAATCCAGACTTTTGAAACACATGCACCTGTGGAACACCGGCCAGTTTGACATAGGTTTGAGGTCTAATAGACCTTAACCAAGGTGTTCTCATGCGAGAACACCCTGATTAAGGTTTGTTCGGCCTCAAAAGTTCGAAGTCGAGTTTGATTTGGGTCTGTTTGGTTTAAACGTTTTGGTAAGTTTTCCGTTCTTTTGTTTTTATTTCCAAATAAGTTGTCAGCATATCTCTTTGTGTTTGTTTGTTATTTTTGTTATTTTTCATCCAGATTTCTTTCATCTCTGTAAAGACCTTTTATTTGGTCGTTAGTCTTCTGTTTGTATTCTGAATGTGCTCTGTGATGAACCTGTTCGATTAGATTGGTCGTCAAATGAATAAACTTATATAGGTTCCCAGTTATTTAACACAGAATTGTCTGATGCCCTTTAGGTCCCTAAATGTATTGTTTATGTGAGCGATCGATTATTACCTGCTATAATTAGTATAGTCGACTCAATAAATGTCGTCGATTAGTTCTCTATAACTAATGAATCGAAGGAGCTAGTATTTTCACATAACTAATTGAACTAGGACACTGGCTGGATGACCTAGTAATGTTTGAAATAGTCTGTTGGCATTAAAAATGACTAAAAGGGTTCAGTCTAGGCAGTCCTGAGCTCGAGCTTTCATCAGTGCAAAAAATGTCCTGAGGCTGCAATAGGCAGAGGCAGTAATAATCAAGGTTAACGGGGGTAATCTGGGGTGTTTAAAAGAACAGAAATAACTAGTTTAAATGAGCTGACAAGTAGGGTACTAATTTGGGATTAAACTAATACCAATGGGGAACAAGACACAAGGGTATGGGGGCTCAAAATGAATAAACAAATGAGCCCATAATTCTGGATTAAACAAAACCAGGCGTGGGGAATAAAGGGAGCTGACACCAAGCATGCTGAGGATGGGCTTAAAGAGTATGGGCATGCTGCCAATTGGCAGGCAGGGCAGCTCAGCTGTAATTGTGCATTTGGCCTATAAATAGGCCATTAGATAACTAAAACAGGGGCTGGAAGTTAAAAGGTCGGAGGCTGGACTTTTAGCTTTGAGAGAGGAGAAAACAAAAGGCTGAAAATTTTAGTCTAAAGAGAGGTCTAGTGAGTCTAAAGAAAACTGAAAAACATAGGTTAGTTTCCAATAAACACTGCAACCAAACATTGCCTGAAAGTTGTATAAGAGTGTATATTGGTCAAGCTGTCTTGGCCAAGTTCTTGGTTTGCATTGGTTGAGCTGTTTCTGGTTATTGAATTGGTAGTGTTGCTGCATTGAATACTCTGTTTGCTGTGGTTTCATCCTGCTTTTCTGGGTTCATTGGTTTGGTACTCGACTATTTGTTGGTTCTCTTTGTTCTGGGAAATATTGTTGGTCGTCTGAGGTTTTGTGGAAAACATTCGGTTTGGTTTGTTGCTGTGCTGTTGCTGTGTATCTGCTGCTGCTGTATTTACTGCATACTGCCCAGCTGATCCTTTCCTTCTTCTTTTGTCTCTCTATACCAGGTACATGACTAATACTCTGTCAAATGTAATGGGAAAGTTGAGCATGAATACAAAAGAAAAGACCTGAAGAGTGACCTTTATACATAAATTGTTACATTAGATATCATGTACTGTATAATAATTTTCATTCCTGATTTGACAATGGAAGTAGCATGTATGCCCAGTATATATCAATGTAGATTAGCTGAATGTTAAGTTTATATATGTATGTTGTTAAGTGAAAACATTCCCAATATAATAGGTTGTATCCCAGACTTAGTTTAACTGTGTAGTATATTCTTTAATGTAGGCCAAGCATGAAAACTATCCCCTACTAGTTAATTTCTTTCCCTTTAATAGGCGATCCCTTTATACCACGCCAATAGAACCCAAAACGAGTTCACGGCCTCAACCTCACAAGGGTCGAGCCCAGGTCGAAGACAGACCAGGCAGGCCGCATCGAACGAGCAGTGGCCCAGGTCTGGCCAACCGCGCGTGGGCTGGATTTGGGCCCATGATTATTCGTTTGGCCGATTGTGCACGCAGCTTCGGTCTTGATTTTGAAGCATTTCCTAATCACATTACAAACAACTTGCAAGCATGTAATAATTAGGACTATCTACTGTTTTCAATTGATAGAGACGAATACGACAAGAAACGTAGTTGCTATAGGATATCCTTTAAAGAATAAAAACGAGATGAGCCTCGACGAAAATAAACAAAACGCGCAGATGCGGGGCCCTTGATAAATGTATATTATTGAAGCATTTAGTTTCCGGGACGGGTTATTTAGCAAATCTCACAACCCTCCTAAAATAACAATACGTTAGTCCCTTTAGGATGCGCTTTAATAAGCTTCACCTTCTTAAAAACTCGGGTGCACATTTATGTGACCCAAATCCAGATCTCAACCGAGTCGAGATATGTCGATAACCACGGGTGCATTGATGTAACGTGGTTCGAGACATGTTTTCACGATGTTGCAAGTCCTATAAAATAACAGTGAATGATAAAAGCGGTTAAAAGATAAAATTTGCACATAAGTCCATATTGTATTTAAAATCAGATAAATAAGCCAAATATAACAGTTGAGCGACCGTGCTGGAACCACGGAACTCGGGAATGCCTAACACCTTCTCCCGGGTTAACAGAATTCCTTATCCGGATTTCTGGTACGCAGACTGTAATATAGAGTCATTCTCTTCCTCGATTCGGGATTAAAATTGGTGACTTGGGACACCCTAAATCTTCCAAGTGGCGACTCTGAAATAAATAAACGAATCCCGTTTCGATTGTCCTTTAATTGGAAAAACTCCCCCTGCGCCCCGCGGGCGCGGAAAAAGGAGGTGTGACAAGCGCCGTCGACGAAATATATGGATCAGGTTGCACGCCGCAGCGATATATGGATCGGGCTGCATGCCGCATCGGTGTTGGTATTGTTTTATGTGTTTACTTTATTTCATTTGTCTGCCTTTATCTGTTGTTTGTGATACTTCATATGATATTTATCTTATTGCCTGGCATTATCTATTAATTGAGTGTTGTGCCCAAGGGGCGGATTTCTGTGTTTATCTGCACTATTTGTATGCACTCATTTGCGTAACTGTTGAGAAAGTCATTTTCAAAAGAGGTTTAAACTAAGCGAAAATATTTCTAAAGATTTCACAGGTTCACTATTTTTCTCAAAGGGTTTTTCACTGCTTCTATGCAGCATGTTGGTTGCTTTACGTGATTTCTTACCGCTCAGTTGTTATTTACCTTTATTATTACTCACTGAGTCGGAGTACTCACATTACTCCCTGCACCTTGTGTGCAGATGTAGGTATTTATACACCCGGTAGCGTGTTTTGGTTGATCAGAGGTAGAGTTATCGGAGTTTAGTGAGGTGGCTGCCGGCGTTCACAGCACCGCTTTTCTCCCTTTTGTTCATTATTCCTGTTTTGTATAATTTAGACCTTGTAGTTGTATTTATACCCTAATAGATGCTTGTGACTTGTGACACCTCGGTTTGAGCTGTGTCGGGATGGTCTCTTCTACTGTCATCATTATTTTTCGCAAATTATGGCTATTATATCACTTTTAGAACTATTTATGATATTTAACCGTTGAAAAGAAGTGTTCAGTTTTGGTCTGGCTGGCTTTGTCTTCACAAGAGGCGCCATCACGACCGGGCTCGGGAATTGGGTCGTGACAATGCGAAGAGTGAATTGGTCTGAAGAGGAATTTCCTCTACGCGAACAAGGAGACTGGGTCGCGAACATGGAGCATTGGGGGCTTTACCCTTCGCGAACGCGAAGTGTTAGGGGCTTGGGGGAAGGTCAGTCATTTCTTCTACGTGAATGCGCACAATGTCCCGCGAACTCAAAGACCAAGGGGCATAGCCTTCGTGAACGCATGGAAGAACTCGCGATCGCGTAAGCATGAGTAAGGCATCTCTTCGCGAATGCGGCGGGCCATTCGAGAACGCGAAGAAGGCCTGCCCAGTCTTTTAAAAACAGGACTCAATACGGGATTAAGCCATTCTTTCATATTTTCAAAAATTAGAAGACTTAGAGGCCACTTTCAAGAGAAAATTTCTTCCTCAAAGTGTTGGTAAATGATTCTAAACTACTTTCTTCTAATTACCCATTACATTTCATAAATTTTCAACCTAAAAATCTAAGGTTTTCATGGTGAAAATTGGGTGTTTTGGTAGAATTAGGGATTTTTGTATAATTGGAATGTAGACCTCGATTTGGGGTCCGATTTCGGAACTAATTACATATTTGTACTTGTGGGTGAATGGGTTTTGGTCCGAACCTAGAGTTTTGACCAAGAGGGTCGGGGTCAGTTTTTGACTTTTGGGGGGGATGTTGGGAAATTTATAATTTTGTATTGGAATTGATTTTTTTAGCGATAATTAATGTTATTAAGTTAATTATGACTAGATACGAGTAGTTCGGAGATGGAAACTAGAGGAAAAGCGATAATTGAGCTTTGAGTTGACCTGTGGATCGAGGTAAGTGTTTGGTTTAACTTTGATTCGAGGGATTAGGATCCTCGACTTAATTGTTAGTGAAATTTCATGTGTGTGGCGTATAGGTGTGGTGACGAGTAACTATGCGCTGCCAAATTATTTGTTTAGCTTGTTCCCTTCCCCGTTCCTAATATATTGTCTTCCTGTCTTAACTGCTACATGTTTATTGATGCTTTCATATTTAATTACTTCTTGTTAGATATTGTTTTCTTTATTGAAGGTATTAATTATTTTGTAGTTTCATTATATTACATTATTGGTTTAAGTTGGTTTATCGGTGTTTCATGGTATATTTTAGTTGGTCTCGCTGTGTAGTATTAATCGAGTGAAGTTTCATAATTGTATAGCCTTCCGTTTGCTTTGGTTTGAGGCTTAATTAGTGTGGAGGGTTTGAGCCGAATTGTGAAATCTTTGTTCTTATTGTGTGATTGGTACTGATATGGTGGGATTCGGTTGCACGCTGCAACAGAAGGAATAAGGGTGATATATTGAGGAGGAATAACGGTGAAATATGATTGTCTGGTGGAATCGGGTTGTGCGCACAACGGGAGGAATAAGGGCGATATATTGAGGAGTAATAAGGGTGGATTGTTATTGTACGGTGGGATCGAGTTGCACGCTGCAACAGGAGGAATAAGGATGGATTGATAAGGAGTAATAAAGGTGAATGTTCATATTGTTACTGATTATATGGTGGGATCTAGATGCAAGCCGCATCAGTTTATTGTTTATGTATCCTTCTCTGCTGTGTGAAGTTATTTTGTAGTGTTGTATCTCGCCTACGGATTGGTTATAGCTGGTACTGATAAGATATTTGAAGTTTCGTATTCATTTTTGTTGCAAATTACTATTTCATTTCGTACCGTGCTTCCTTTTCGTTTTATTATATGTTGTATGCAGGTTATATTGTAATTGTCCCGCCGTAGCCTCGTCATTACCTCGTCAAGGTTAGGCTCGACACTTATCAGTACATGGGGTCGGTTGTACTGATACTACACTCTGCACTTTCTGTGCAGATTTTGGAGCTGGTAGTGGCTGATCGTAAGGTCCGTTGCAGACTTGCAGACATTTCATCTAGGAGACCCAAGGTAGTCCTGCTGGCGTCTGCAGGCTCTGGCGTCCCCTTCCTATGTTTCTGCATTCCTGTTTTCTTTTCTTTCAAAACAGATGTAATTTCTTTCAGACCAATGTTTGTAGATATTCATAGTATGTTCGTGGATTGTGACACCAGTTTCTGGGTGGTAACAGTTATGGGATTATTAATAGTATATAGATAACAGTTTAATTACATACTTCCGCATTTATTTCAATTTGATTTAGCTTCGTTAATGTTAATATATGAAATATAAAGGAAAAATGTAAATAAAACTCTAATATTGGTTTGTCTAGCGAGTGCGTTGTTAGGCACTGTCACGGTCCCGATGGTAGGAATTCCGGGTCGTGGCATTTTCTAACGAATTAGAGGAATTTATCAAAGCGCCTTTAGACCATGTAGCTCTGTCCGTGATGGTAAGCAAAGCAATATTAAATTATGAACCTTTGAATAATTTTTGACAGTAAACTAAAACAATTGAACATGTTTTATCAAATACGAGCATTCTGTCGACATGTCTAAGCTATTTTCATGTGGTTGAACCAAAAGACATCTCCTTTTTTTTCCTTTTCCAGTTTTGGTTATAGCTTCACTGTCGCACCGTACAAGACATGAATCTTGTATACCCGAATGGTCACAAACATTTAGAACACTCAAGGTTATTCATGCATGTGGATTTAGTATTGTTCTTGTGGATTTAGTATTGTTCTTTAAATATTTGAGCATAATTCATTGTACTATGATTGTACATTCTCATGAATCTGAATCGTTGCTGCTAGGTACGGACATAAAGGACTTTATTCCATTTGTCAGTACATATTGTCGCAGATTTTCGTTGGTAATTACTCCATCTAGCAGGAGAATTATAGCTTTATGAGAATAATAGTTTTATAAATTCCAGGATATAAACTGTGGAATAATAATGGGCAAAATGGTCTCGTGGCCACTTAAACTTGTACCAATTTGCCAGTCCGGTACATAAACTTATACTTTCTCATTTGAACATTCTAACTTGATGGAATAGATACTAATAAATACATCCAACAGATGAGGTGGTGGTTGACTAAGCCTAAAAATAAAGTCCATAAGGCAGTACTTCAATGCCTTCCTTCAATCATATGTTGGCAGATTTGGAAGAACAGATGTTCGGCTAGGTTTGATGAAAAGCACATGTCCCATTGTTTCATCATCCAGTGATCATGATGATAAATATGCTTATGCATACGAGTTTCCCAGATTTGCAATTGACAAACATGTGGCATGATACTTACAGTAAAATTGAGAAGTTCCCCCCTGCTATCCACTGTCAGATCGTATATTGGCATAAACCTCCAGCAAACTGGTTTAAACTCAATACTAATGGTTGCAGCAAGGGTAATCTAGGATCGACAGGTGGTGGTGGTCTTATCAGAGATCACAATGGTATGTTGATGGGTGCTTTTGTAGAATTCTATGGAGATTGTAGTTGATATATTGCAGAAGCTAAAGCTATGAGGCGAGGCATCAAAATGCGTATTACAATGGGCCTCACAAATGTTATAGTCGAATATGACTCGACGATTATTCTAAACTTGATCAAAAGAATCAGGAAACCACCCTGGAGATTCAATGATATTATTGAGCAGATTCAAACCATGACTAAGGACCGTAACTATGTGTTTTGCCACACCTTGAGGGAAGGAAACAACTCTGCTAACATACTTGCTAACTTGGGTGAAGAATCCAAAATTGTTTCTATCTTCAACGAGGATGTATCATTACCTATGAATGTTAGAGCTTCAATGAAGTTAGAAGGTGATGGGATACCTAACTTCAGATTCAGACAAAAGAAGAACAAGTTCGTTATCTATGACAGCACTTAGCAATAAACTCCTCTCTAGCACCTTTTTGTACATAGTATCCATGTGTGTTGCTACAACTCCTGGAGGAATCGCAACCTTCTTCTTAACCTGTCTAATTTATTTTGATTTATGTATCATTGGGTGAGTCCAATCACCTACCTCACTGTTCTGGAGGCGAAGGTCTATGTCATCCTCCGTGTAATTATGATTTTTGATATATATATAGGTTGGAGTCATGCCTTAACGATGATGGAATTGTTAAAATAAAAAAAATACATCCAACAGAGCGTGTATACTAGTTGCCCTGACATGTACAACACATCATATGTTAAACTATTTATTGCTTGACATGTGTATTTATGGGTCCATTTTAAAATTTTAATTATCAAAATTTTATTATATTTTTTACTTTTCTTCTCCCGTCAAACCCCATCCCCCCCCCCCAGCAATTCGTAAAAGAACAAAAAGTTTCCGACCAAACCCCAAATCGAAAATCGGCAGCCCCTCTTTCTCCATAATCATGTCCTTCCAGATTCTCAAAAACATTTTCATCAATCAAATCTCAAGAACCTAAATCAAACAACATAATTTGAAAGTTCCCAAAGGTTCTAAAATTCATAGACCCAATAAAGAGTACAAAGGTTCTGAAAAATTCTTCATCAAATAGTGGTTGGTTTAGCAGTGAAGGAGGAGATGAATTTTGTGGTGAAACAGAAGATGCTTTTATCAGCTTTTCTTTTGGCCGAAAAGCAACTGAAATTCGTCGGAAAATCATATTTCACTGTGCCGTGTCGCCGGCTAATAGTGAATAGATGTGCTTCATCGGAGAAGGTGGATGGAATGGTCATTTAAAAAACCTTCGACGAGTAAAATTGAGATGATCGTCGTCGGAGATTTCTTGAGTACACTGGACTTGGACTATAGAACGGTAAAAAAAGGCGATATCTACCCATTCTTTTTCGTTTTCAATTTTTAAATTTTTTCCTTTTGATTTTATTATTTTTTAATCAGAATACTACTTTCACGCGTATAAATAGTTTATTAGTATTCACTCCATCAAGTTAGAGTGTTCAAATGGAAAGAATGTAAGTTTATGTATCAGTTGGTAAACTAGTATAAGTTTAAGTGGTCACGAGACCATTTTTACCTATTATGTCACCTATACTAAAAGGTAAGTTTTATGGAATGATGGTTAGACCGACTATGTTATATGAGACAAAGTATTGGTCAGTCAAGAATTTTCATGTCCAGAAGATAAAAGCAGTTAAGATGATGATAATGGATGTGTGGGCATACCAGAAAAGCTAAGATTATGAATGAAGCTATCGGGAATAAGATGGGAGTGACACCCATTGAGGAATAGATGCGGGAAGCAAGGCTGATATGGTTCGGGACATGTAAAGAGAAGGGCGCAGATACCTGGATAAGGAAGTGCGAGATGTAGGCCTTGATCGGTCTAAAAAGAGGTAGAGGTAGGCCTAAGAAGTATCAAGGAGAGGTGATTAGACAGGATATGACACAACTTCAGCTTACCGAGGACATGACCCTTGATAGGAGGATGTGAAAGTCGAGAATTAGGGTAGAAAGTTAGTGTGTGTCACGATCCCAATCTCTCGCCGTAGAATATCGTGATGGCACCTAGTCTCTAAGACTAGGTAAGCCTAAAATGCATGAAGAAATAACGGGAATGATAATAATAAAATCTTCAATTTTGAACCAACTAGCTATCATAAAAGAACATTGCAATACAACTGATAATGACTCCTAAAATCTGGCGAGATTGAGTCATAAAGTCTACACGAGTATACTGAAATATCCTTAATACATCACGGTCTATGTAAAGAGTATGCAATGGAAAGTAGGGACAGAGGGTGATTCTGAGGCCTTCGAATGCTGGCAGGCATACCTTGAAGTCTCCGATCCGAAAGCTCAACTCACTGGTGCCTAGCCTAGTATGAGGTACCTGGATCTGCACAAAAAGATGTGTAGAAGTGTAATATGAGTATACCACAACGGTACCTAGTAAGTATTAAGCCTAACTTCGATAGAATATTGACGAGTTCAGATCAAGACACCTACTAAGATAAAAATAAGAAATTGAACAAGTATAGTACAGTCTAAGAATATACACAAGGAAAATGAGGCAATAAAGAGATATAACAAGATACACTACCACTGAATGTAAAGCAATAACTGGAACAAGAAAGGATCACATAGTAAGAACATCAAAGAAGAAATGTGGACAAAATACAAGTGAGGTAAATGAGAGATAATAATAAGAATCACAACCGAGGTACCGCCTCGTATTCTCGTTTCACAATTCAATCTTCCTTATATTACCGCGGAAACCTTATATTTAGTTTTGAAAATTATTTTTCTCGAAATAACTTCCCCCGTTTTAGCCCACCTTATCACACCACGTAGTTTCAAGTAGTTCCCCTACTAGCAACACGCGTATCAAGCCCACTTTATCTCATCGCATGTGTATCAACCCCTATCATTATACCACCGCATGCGTATCAATATCCCAACATATCACAACTCGCACCTCAAGTGCCCAAATACCACAACTTGCCAAAAGAATCAACAATAATAATATTTTCACAACAAATAGCTCATGGCTCAACCATAATATGTACAAGTGTCTCAACACGGAAAGTGAATAGCTCAACAAAAATGGTATTTCAGCAATTCCTAACTTTGCTTTAATGTTATCATGGCTTTTACAACTTCAACATCAAAACTCAACAATAAAATATTTCCAGAATTAAAAACTTCAAGTAAGGTAACTGAACAGTCAAATAATTAACAAGGCAATAAAGAACAATTACTTCAACTAAGCATGTAAGGGCAATAACAAGTAAGAAATGAGACAAGTATTAACAATTTCAAATAAAGCATGTAAGAATGGATTAAAGATGATGAATTTAATATGTTATGACAATTCGATTAAAGGCATAAAAAGAATCTACATAGCTTAAACCGGTCAACTACCACATATAACCCGTGTACCCACTCGTCACCTTGCGTACACGGCTTTCACGTACTACAAATGACACAAAACAACTACAATCCTAAGGGGTAATTCCCCCACAAAGTTAGGCAAGATACTTACTCAAACATGCTAACTCAATCCACTAATAAGACTTTTCTATGAATATCCAACTCCGAACGGCTCAAATCTAGCCAAAATAACTTTATACCATAAATACAAACCATAGAAAACTATTTCGGATAATAAAATTACAATCTTTCAAGAAA
Organism: Nicotiana sylvestris; assembly: GCF_000393655.2. Lineage (NCBI taxonomy): Eukaryota > Viridiplantae > Streptophyta > Magnoliopsida > Solanales > Solanaceae > Nicotiana > Nicotiana sylvestris. The sequence goes on from NC_091065.1 coordinate 174,226,749, forward strand.
AATCAAAAGGTCAACTCAAAAATTCAACCCTAGGCCTGCGTCTTGGAACCCAACCAAACTTACAAAATCCGAATTTCTATTTAATAACGAGTCCAACCATACTAAAATTATTTAATTCCGACCTCAAATCGACCATCAAATCCTAAAAATATAGCTTATGAAGTTTTCACAAATTTTCTAATTTTTCCAACTCAAAACACTAATTAAATGGTAAAAACATTGATGGATTCATGTATAATAGTCAAATCCGAGTTAAGATTACTTACCCCGATCAACTCCTTGAAAATCTCTCTCAAAATCGCCCAATACTGAGCTCTCTAACTCAAAATATGGTTAATAAAATAAAACCCTCGATTTCTCTATTTATGCCCAGGGATTTTCGCTTCTGCCGCTAGTCTTTCGCATTTGCGGAAAAGCCATCGCAGGTGCGGCCTCCACTAAGGCCCAGAGACTTCCGTTGTTGCGGACCAAATCCGCTCTTGCGGGTCCTTCTTCTGCGGACCAAAGCTCGCTTCCGCGAGCCCGCTTCTGCGGTTGCTTGACCGCACATGCGGTCCCATCTTGCCAGCCCAACCCTCGCTTCTGCACTCGTAGGCCGCTTTTGTGGTGCCACACCTATGGCTTAAAGTGCGCAGGTGCGATTGCACCAAAACCTTAGCTAGAAAGAATTCTTCCAAGTCCAATATAAATTCTGAATCACATCCGAGGCCTCCAGGACCCCGTCCAAACATACCATCAAGTTCCAAATCACATAAAGAACCTACTCGAGGCCTAAAATCACATCAAACAACATCTGTTCTACAAATCGCAACCCAAATCAAACCTATTGAAGCCATAATTGACCTCAAATTTTGCACACAAGTCATAAATGACACAAGGACCTATTTGACTTACGGAATCGGAATCCGACCCCGATATCAATAAAGTCAGATCTCGGTCAAACTTCTCAACTTTCCAAACCTTCAACTTTCTAACTTTCGCCAATTCAGGCCAAAATGACCTATGGACCTCCAAATCAATATCAGAACACGCTCCTAAGTCCAAAATCACCATACGAAGCTACCGGAACCATCAAATCTCCATTCCATAGTTGTCTACACAAAAGTCAAACTCCGATCAACTCTTTCAACTTAAGCTTCCTAACTTTGGGAGTGTCCATTTCACTATGAAATTCACCCGAAACCAAAATCAATTACTCCGGCAAGTCACATAACCACAATATAATATAGAGGAGGCAATACATAGAATAAAGGAGTTAAAATATTCAAAACGACCGGCCGAATCGTTACATTGGGTAGTCGAGCGTATTTCTGTGTCTTACCATTAGGTAGTGTCACACCTCCTTTTTCACCGCGCCCGTAGGGGCGTAAAGAGAGTTTTTCCAATTAAAGGACAATCAAAACGAGATTTATTATTTAATTCAGAGTCGACACTTGGGAGATTTATGGTGTCCCAAGTCACCGGTTGAATCCCGAATCGAGGAAAAGATTGACTCTGTATTACAGTCTGCGAACCAGAAATCTAAGTAAGGAATTCTGTTAACCCAGGAAAAGGTGTTAGGCATTCCCGAGTTCCGTGGTTCTAGCACGGTCGCTCAACTGTTATATTTGGCTTGAATTATCTGATTTTAACAATTATGAACTTATGTGCAAATTTCTAACTCTTACCGCTTTTATTATTATTATTATTTTAAAAGAGAATTGCAACGTTATTAAAACACGTTTTGAATCACTTCACATCAATGCACCCATGAGTTTGGACACGTTTTAACATCGTTGAGATTTGGATTTGGGTCGCATAAATGCGCACCCGAGTTTAGGGAAGTAATGTTATTAAAAGCGCGCCTGCAGTGACTAACGCGTTATTATTTTGGGGAAGGCCGTGAAATTTGCTAAACGGCCCATCCTGAATTCTATGTATTCATTATAACCAGTTATTGAGGGCCCCGCAGCTTGTGCGTTTTATTTGGCGAAGCTTGTCTCATTTTTTATTTTAAAGGGTAAGCCTAAAGCAACTATAATTTTGCTATTTTTATTGTCTCTAAAGTAAAAGATGAAGTCCTAATTAATTTGTTTTAAGAGCTACTTCCCCTTTAAGAAAGAAACTTATAATTAATCCGCATCGGGCCTCCAAGGCCTACCCGTGGGACAGCCGGCTTTCATCTCCAAATCCAAGCACAACTTTCCTGATCAGTTAACTAATTAACAATGATTACAATTATTAGCTTAATAACATATTACCATTAATTTCCAATCTCGTTTTAACTATTGACAATTGTCTATTACTATCAGATTGAAAACATGTACCATAACATTATTATTACAACTAAAATATATTACTTGTCTAAACTACAACACTCACTAATGACAATATTGTCTAAAACTTACATAGATATACACATTATAAAATATATAAAAGAGAATTTTATAAGAATACATAGATACAAGTTTAATTCTTAACAAAATATGAATAACGAATGCACTCTTAATCAATAACCACATTTAAACCCATACTTACTAATTTCATCTCAATTTTATTAGTACAAGTGAAATTCATGAATTCCAAAAACACTTTCCTCTTGCAGCTTGCTTCTAATTTCAAAAATTATACTACAAAACAAAACTAAGCCCATATGACTTACATAATCACATTCCAAAATCCAAACAGTCCCGGAATCAAGCAGCCCAAACAACTTATAAATAGTCCTAATTATACAGTCGTCTATTATTCATGTAATATAAAACTGTCCTAGTTCAAATCCATGCAGTCCATATCATGTTAACAATCCAACTGGTTAAAAACTAAATAAGTACAACATCTAACTGACTATAATTACAAGTATTCAAATGAACTCGACTCTGGCATAAAACTACATTTTTCACTCCAATGTTGAACTTACATCAAGGGAATTCGAAGCATGTACCTGGAAAGGTAATCGAGAAGATGGAGAAGTTAGCAAACAGAAGGGAAGACAGCAGCAATCAGAAGTTCAAACAGCAACCCACACAACTACTTTCAGCCCAGAAATGAATCAGAGATTGCAGAAAAGTTTTTAAATCAAACAGGATAGGTAAATCAACCCAGGGCAGCACCCAAAATCAACCAAAATCACCCAGCAACAGATCAAATGGACCTTAAATGACTCGATTTAACCCAAGATCGACATGAAATAAAACCAGTAACTTCCAGAGTAATTCAAACAGCACTAATATAGCTTGGAATCGAAACCTTACACATTAGAAAGTTTCCAGCAATCAAATCCCGGGCAAAATAGCCACTGAACTCAAATTTGAACTACAAAATCCACTGGAACAGTTATTCTCTAAAAGGGTCCTAAGACTGACTCTCAAAACTGATTCAAATCTCTCCAGTTCTACACCTTTAAAAGAAGAAACTGAATACTGAAGCTCTCTCTTTCTTTTTTAGTACTGATTTCCGGACTAAAAAAAACCTGAACTCTTTTCACTTTCTGAAAAAAAATCTGATCAAAGACTCCTCCCTGTTGCTCTCAATATTTTCTGAATCTTTTCTCTCTCTCTCTCTCTCTCTCTCTCTCTCTCTCTCTCTCTCTCTCTCTCTCTCTCTCTCTCTCTCGCTATTCTCCAAAAATGATCCCCCCTTTTAAATTTGTCCAGGCCCCTATTTATATACAAACTACAGCCCCTTTTACAGCTCTTAGGAGCACTCAACCCCATTAATTAAACATTTTTCCCATGATATTCTCTAGAACTCCACTAGGGTCTATTTTGTCACCCATTAAGCCTCCCCATGCTATTGCTGATTCCCATCTCACTATTATGGGACACTACACTAGTTTAATGGTTATATTGGTACCTTTACTGTCAGACCACTCTCATTAACCATTTCAAACTTCTCAAATCCCAAACTACCCTCCTGAATGCCCTGAACTACTATCCTACCTCAACCCCCTTTCAATCTGTACCAAATCCATCAGCTATAACCGATTCAACTAAGTTAGAAATCCTAACCACTGATCAACTAAAGGCTGAACTTAAACACAAGTTTAATTCCCTCGGACTCCAAACACAAACAGAACCACATTCAGCTTCAAACCAATAAACTCACACGACAATTGCACTCATATCAGAACGAACAGTATTGCAACCAAGATGACGGGTTTAGGGATTCAGGGAATAGACTAACACAATTCTACACTAAACATTAATACGAGCAAATGAAACTGTAAACACACTGAATGAACAACTGAATTCATATGCCAAGTCACGTCACGGAGTAGGGGACCAAACATTACACAAAGATGAAACAATTTGGCATAACAGCAAATGATTTGACCAAAACTACTGAACTACAATTAAGCCGGATTGATCGACAAAACTATTTAACCACATGTTGACTGATAGAAGAAAGCTGGACCAAGAAAAAGTCCGATGGAGAAGAAAAAAAGGAAAGTAATTGAAAAAAAAAATCATAACTATAACGAATCGCAATCAGACAAACCATGAAACAAAAAAAGAAAAGGTAAAGAAAAATACCTTAGAATTTCGGTCCCAGTTCCCGTTTGTTTTAGTTGAAACTCTCACTTGTGTTTGAAGTCGAGACGGACCTTAATCGAATGTTCTCGACTGAGAACATACGACTAAGGTCGACCACGACCTCAATCCTTTCCCTTTAGGGTTCGCTCTTCGTTTGAGATTCGACCAACTCCGCTCTGATTCGAGCAAAACTAGTAGGGGACTTGGGACGAGGGTGGGCTAGTGGTCAGAAGGTGTGAGTTTGGGAGGGTTTAGGTTAGGCGCCGCCACCAGGGGATCTTGTGGCGGCGCTAGGATTCTTGGCTCAAAATCAATATTCGAGCGGCTGGGACTAGATTCAAAGGAATGGGAGGGTGGATTTGGAGAGAAGAGGTCAGGGCAGAGCTGTGATGTGAAATTGGGGGTCATTGGACGAACTAGGGTTCCGGCCTTATTTTCGATCTAATATTCGAAGCAAACGGTTGGGATTCGAGGGATAAGGGTTAGGGGTTCTGATTAGGGAGGTCGAGGGGAATCAGTGGTGTAAAGATGGGGTCGTTTGGACCACCGGAACCGCCGTGAGGCGATTTTCAGTGGGCGGAGCATGGTGGTAAGAGGCGGAGGATCCGTTTGATCTCTGAAGCTCAGAGACGAAGAGGTGAGGGGGTTTGGCTTGGGGGCGGGGTATGGTTTGGGAATATATAGTGGATGAAGGATTCGATCCAGTCCGTTAGATTAATTAAAATTAACGGACTGGATTAAACACTTAATAGAAACGACACCGTTTCTTTTAGGCGGGGGTTGGGTCGGTTTGAATGTAAAGCGGGTCGGGCTAGACCGGGTGAGGATGGGGTGATCTGGATGTTGGATCAAGTCGTATCAACGGCTTGGATCTATTATCCAGATACGACATCATTTGGATATATCTGGGACTGACCGGATTGGGCGTGTGAGGTGTGTGAGAGTTTGGGCCTGACTGGTTCAAATTAAGGGATGGCCCAGTCCGATTTCATTGCTATTTTTGTTCTTACTTTCTTTTAGTTCTTTAAACTAATTTTTTCAAAATTAAAAACCTAAAAATCCTAAATTAAATTATAAAATCGACAATTAACTTAAAATATTAGCTCTTAATAATAATTATCACACGAAATTAAACACCAATAAAGATAAATTCACACAATTTGGACATTAAATGCTAAAAATGCAAAGTACATATTTTTGTGATTTTTCCATTTTGTAAAACAAACTTGATTGTTTAATTAATTCCTAAATTGTAAAATTAAATCCTAAATGCACATGCAACACATATTTTTGTATTTTTCTTAATTAAAGTAGAAATAAACATGCACAGACAAAATACAAATAAATCACAAACAACATAAAACCATTTTATTTTGAATTTTTGGGAGTAGTTCTCATACGGCAAAAATCACGTGCTCACAGGTAGTAGTATTAATCTTGTACTATTTTACTCTTAGATTTCTATTATTACTTGTTATTTATTTTGTACTTATCTTATATTATCTTGTTGTTGTTACTGCCTTTTGATTCTGCCTCCTTTTTCTTTTTTCCTTGAACCGAAGATCTTCGGAAATAGTCTTTTTACCTTCATAGGGTACGTAAGGTCTGTACAAACTACTTTCTCTAGACCCCACTTGTAAAATTATATTGGGTCTGTTTTTATTGTTATAAACTGTGGAATAATAGCCCAAGGTAGATTTTTATTTTTCAATTTACTTATTGTGCAATTAGATTGTGATAATTAAACCAGTGATGCTTTTTACTATATCATTTTATCAATGATACAAATTCCAGTAATAGTGAAAACCAACACTAATGCAAATTAATTCATTAAAAGTTGTAAATCACGCTATTTCTTATTTTTCTCCCTAAACTGCACTCGATGACCTTATAAACGGGTGATCTTGGATTTTTGACCCTTGCTTATCCCGGGGCAAACCTTCAAGATCAAAAGTCAAAAGTTTATGTGCAAAACTTTTTAAACTCCATGAGATAAGCAGGGTCAAATCAAAATCACCCACTTCTAAAACCATCTTTGTAAATCACCCTGGTTGGGTTGTTGGGGCATCTTGGATAGAAAAGTAGCTGATGTTTTTTTCATTATTACACAGGTTATCTAAAATATTTATGGACCAGTATCCATTTACAACTTTTGGTATTGTGTGCCTTAAATTTAAATTGAATACCCCAAAGGCATACAGAGTTAATACCTATTGGACATTTTGACAGTAAAATAAAACAATTGAACATGTTTTGTCAAATAAGGGCATCCTGTCGACATGTCGATGTCATTTTCATGTGGTTGAATCAAAAGGCATCTATCTCATATGTTTCCTTTTACAGTTTTGGTCATAGCTTCGGTGTACACCAAACAAGACGTGAATTTTTAATACAAGGTGGGATTAGTATTATTCTTTTGACAATTTGAGCATAATTCATTGTACTATGATTGTACATTCACACGAATCTGAATCGTTGCTGCTTTATACAGTACCTTATTCCATTACCAGTACATGTCATTGCAGATTATATTTGCTAATTATTTAGCACGAGAATTATTAGTTCTATGGATTCCAGTATATAAACTATGGAATACTAGCTGAAGGTAAGAGTTTATTGTTCAATTTGTTAATTTATTGGGCAGTTAGATTACGATAATTAAACCAGGTAATGCTTTTTACTGTATTGATTTTATCAATCATACGAATTCCAGTAAAAAGTTGAAAATCAGCTCTGTAATAACTAAATTTCGCTCCTGAAAAATAATAATCAAGACAAAAAATATAGCGACAAATATTATATTTAATTTCAAGTGATGGGGTTACAATCACTAAAATATCTCTAAATCTAAAGAGATGTAGTCCTCTGATTCTTCTCCTCACGGATGATGGTTCAAGAGCTTGAAAACTTGATCTTGAACTTGACGGATTTCAGAGTTGTAGTACGCCACGAACGATTTGAAGCTCGTCACGAACCAGGATTTGGTGTTGGGTTATCACGAACGGAAGATTTGAAGCCGTTCGCCTATGACTTGAGTTCGCCATTGGAATTTGACCAAAGACGACGATTGCAGATATGGATAGAGACCTTGATATTATTCTTCAGAGCCGCTTTAACCTTTCCTTCTGCTTACTTGCTTGTTTTTTAGTCTTCTCCTTTGACCCCTTTATATAGGTGTGGGGTGGAGTAATCTCTAAGAAAACCCTAGTGGATCATTGGGCTTGAGGCTTATGGGCCGACCCATTTGATAGAAGACCAATTTGCGGGCTAGCCCAATAATATATTGGACTTTTATTTAAATCAATTCATTTTAGATTTAAATAATCGACCCAATTATACTAGCCCATAGTATCATTTGGACTAATATATATTTAATACATGATTAAATCCAAATTACTTGTGGATTTAAATTTAATAAAATTTTAATTGTCTACAAATGCCCCCTGCTTCAAGGCTTATCGCGGTGTAAGCTTGCTGAAACGAACGACGAGACTTGAAGTACCCGTGGATGTTGATATTTTTTTTCCCAGCACTTGTGGTGACTTCTACCGGTCAAATTTGAACTTTTATCGAGTTGCACATTTATGTGAACTGCTAAATACAAACTCCAAACAAAAATCAACCTTCCAATACTTTGGTTGTAGAACATGTGTGTGCAATGTAATTTGATGGAAGTAGCAATTGCAAATTTTAGTAATGGAGAATTCTTGCAAATTGTCAGACAACTTTTCATGTTTGTCTCTTTTTTTTTTTTGGTTATATTCCATGTTTGTCTCACGCGTTAGGTCTATTTCCTTTTTCACCAATTTGAATTTTGTCTCAAAATTTCCATATGAGGCTTGCTAGTCAACGACCAATTGAATCTTATTTTTTAAAGGAAAGTTCTTGTCCATCACGCTAACAACAACTGACTTAACACTTCTATAAATAGAAGAGGTCCTAGAACGTTTTCCATGAAGGTTTTCTGTCGTTTGTCCATAATTTTTCTTTGGCATCTATTTACAGTTTGTACCCCTCAAAAGAAAAATTTGCATGTTGGCATAGGAGCATCAAAAATACGAGCCGCTTCATTCTGCTAAAACAAGACACGGAGGGCTGCAACATATCCAAGAACCGGAGCAAAAATCCTTCTGTACCATTTTAGGTATTGTTTTTAATTTTTGTTTCACGTGCTGCCGCGTTTGATCTTTCTGCTTTGCGCGTCTTCACAAAAACTTCATATCTTGGTGTAGGAACGTTGAAATCACGAGAGGTTTGTGGCTACAGAAACTAGGCTCGGAGTACTAAAACATACCAAAAATTTGGATTTAAATTCGTATTGTATCATCTCAGGTGAGCTTCGTAATCTTGGTTCAAGTTCTGTCACGCTCGACATTTCAGTTTTGCGCATCTTAACCAAAAAACTCATATCTTGGTGTAGGAATGCCGAAATCGCAAGAGGTTTGTGGCAACGGAAACTAGACTCGGAGTACTACAACATACCAAAATTTGGATTTAAATTCGTATTGTATCATCCCAGGTGAGCTTCGTAATCTTGGTTTAAGTTCTGTCACGCTCGACATTTCAGTTTTGCGCGTCTTAACCAAAAAAATCATATCTTAGTGTAGGAACGCCGAAATCGCGAGCGTTTATGGAGACGGAAACTAGACTTCCGGAGCTACGACATAGATGAAAATCATAATCAGAATATGCTGATATATTCCCAGATGTTTTCTCGAATTTAGGCAACATATTATGATATGCTGCCCCATTCTGTCTTGCTATTTTTTTTCATAGATTCTTCCCTTTTTTTTTTCGCAGACTCTCGGAGCAGCACATAGGGCTATGAATTCCATCAGCAAGGATGTGTTTCATCGACCATGATACACCATACCCACACCTTGAGATTATTAGCGACAATCAGAATCCGTGCGCCCAAGTTCTAACTTTAAAAGTTCATCCTCCGGTGATAGGTGCTTTCCCGTTCGCTAGAAAACCGCTTGACGCCTCCCTTGATCTTGCAGAATGGTCAACTAGAGAGACGAAGGATGCATTGGACATATTTTTGGGCAAAGCAACCAATATAAAGGTCCTACTTTTGAAGTCCTCCACCCATCAAAAGGTCGCATCTGCTAGTCCTCTTCATTGTGATTACGATGGACGTCTCGCCACTTGGAGTATTCCTCCTTCCGGCTTTGGTGAAGTTCGTTATACGTCCAAATATTGGGAGTGGGTAGAAGATGTTCTTACCCGCAACAAGTTGACTCTGGATGGCATCAAGGTCTATGACGCCATCTTTGCTTCGTTGTTCACATATGACTACAATGAGAATGTCCTCCGTGCCTTTTGTGAGCTTTGGCGTCCATCTACCAACACAATTTCTACCTCCATTGGTGAACTCTCCATCTCTTTGTGGGACTTGCGAGCAATCGGAGGCCTTCCGGTGCATGGGTCTTTCTATGACGAAGTTATCCCCTCGGCTAAGGAGTTGACACAAGAAGACGATCAAGGAAAACCTTTCCTCCCAAGAAGTTGTCTGCATCTGTTCTCGGCATTCTACAAACTCGTGAAGGATGATGTAAATGAGGTCTCCATTCATGATTGGGTGGAGTTTTGGTTTCGAGGACCGAGTAGGAATGCCAAGCCTCCGCAAAAGTCATCAAGGAATCGGACTACAAGGCCGAAGTTGAATCATAATCCTTCTGGGAATATTGACGCGAGCTTCCTACCACGAACCGATGAAGAGAATGCCCCCTTTATTGAGTTTGGCGTGGAGGAGTCACTTAGAGCTGAGACTTATTTGGCGGCTTTCCTTGCATGTTGGCTTTGCAAATTTGTGTTCCCCAACAAGAAGATCTACTGCATTCGTGCTAGTGTCTTCAAATCGCGAGTCTGATGGCTCATGGAGAGAAGTTTTCCTTGGCGGTTCCCGTCCTTGCAAGTATTTATCATGGCTTGAAGGTCTCCACTTCTCAAGATTTGGGTGCCTGCAAAGCACTCTTTCCTATTCATTACATATATGGATGGATAGGAGCATATTTTGACACCTACTATCGTGTTAAGCTTCCACAACGAGGTGCGCAAATGTGCAAGGTTTCTGGCGAGAATATGGCCAAGCATTTTGACCTTAGTAATGCCCGTGAGTTGTTTCAACAAGTTAGTGTACGACAGCTTTACCATTTGGCTATGCTACAAGGGAGGGAATTGCATCTTACCGATCGTGGAGAACAATCGAATTCTTGGAGTGACTTTTTTATAAGTCTTCGCTCAAGCTTCATCACCCTTAGGCATGACGACATTCATATTGTGGAATCTTATAGCCCGCATAGGTTTAGTCGTCAATTCGGCTTTTGTCAAGATATTCCTGGCAACCTCATAGAGCGACCCTATAACGGCTCACTGAAAATGCTAGTGCAATTCTGGGACTCATGTGTTCGTCTTGGAGGTCCATCAAAGGTTATTGTCCCTACGCGTCCATCAGAAGAGGGACCTCTAATGACTCGTGAGTATGCATATTGGTGGTCAGCTCATCGAGTGCACTCTTCCCGACAAAGTACTCATATCATTTTGAAAGTTCCAAGGAAAGATGATATTCCTTTATCCTCCAAAGATGATCAACATCAAAAGAACACTCACGAAGGGTCTTCCAAGTCCAAGTTAAGATCGAAAGATTTGTCGCCAAGCACCAAGGTCTTACCCAAGTCTACCCCTTCGACGGGCGGGGAAGCCCATGCGGACAAAGGAGCTAAACATGTTTTGTTGACTTCCAAGACAACTACTGCCACTGTAGAGGTGACGAACAATCCTTGAAAAAGGAAAGCGCCTCCTACTTCACCAAACAAAAATATTGCGAAGACAACCAACGTCGTGCCAACAAACGAGGAAAGGACTCAAGCTTCTGCTTTGCCCAATGAGATTTTGAATGTTAGTGCAACTTCCAGTTCGAACGAGAGTGATGTTAGTCACGGCATACATTGGAATCGTTCAAAGAAGAAGGCTAAGGACACGAGCCATAGTGAGTTTGATGACTTGGATGCTCTTAGTATCGATACTGGATTTTTCGTAGAGGGTGACCCTAGATCAACGATGTCATTGTCTGAACTTGAGAAACGAGTAAATATTATTTCCTTCAAATTTACTCCCTTTCTTCTTCTTTTTTGAAACACTAAAGTTTGCTGTTTTTTTTTGCAGTTGGGCATCAATGAGTTGTATGATGACGTGCTTGGTGAAGACACGGTGGAAGACTGTGTTACAAGCCCAAATTCCCTCGGTGTGGCCGCAAAAAGTCCTCACACTTTATTTGATGGTGTTGAACATCACACTGCAAACAATGCTCCGTCGGTAGATTTGAGTCTACCCAAAGAGCCGCACCTTGTTCTTCCGGAAGATGTTGTGCTTTCCAAGCCAGCCATGATGAGTAATATGGAGGTTGCCGTAAGTCAAGCAAAACGTCTAAAAACCTTCGAGCCTACTCCATGGATGTTGCATCTTGATGCTCCAAACTTTAAGCCACAAGAGACTATTTCCCGTATAAAACTTTCTTTTGTTAACACGATGTGGCATACCTTGTGTGAATGGATCGAAGAGTTCTCTCTTGATTCTCTAGATAGTTTCACAAAGTTGGAGGAAAGTATTGCTTTGAGTCTTGAGGAAATTAAGAAAGAAAATGTTATTGATACTTCTACCTTAGAGGCTCTCGTCGAGGCTTTCTTCAAGACGTACGCAGATTACGATGCTTTAAGATCGTCCAAGATGACTAAAGAATTTCACCAAAAGTCACTTTCTGATGCACGACGACGCCTCGATGATTGAAAACGGGAATATGAAAAGGTGAGCGAGTCTGTAGAAAAACTTCAAGTCAGTCTTGCGAATGTTGAACAACAGCTAGCTTCCTTGGCCTCCAGAAAGAAAAAGATCATCGCACTCTTGGACAATCAACAGGTGAGGTTGGCTAAAAGTCAAGAGAACGTTGACGTTACCGAAGGGGAGATTTATACCATTGAAGCCAATCATCCATTATCTGACGATGAAGCAGAGAAATTATCCCTCCTAAAAGGGGCAGTTGAGACAAGCCGCCAACAAATCCTTAGCTTCAAACCTTTTTCATGATTTTAGAGTTTTTTTTTTGCTTAGGATTCTCGACTTGCGATTTTTTTTATAATTAATATCATGTAATGGAGTACTTATGTATTGGAGCAATAAAAGTATCTTTATTGTTTTTTTTTAATATGTGATATTTCCTTTTGAGACCCAGATTCCCTCCATTACTCCCAATTATTTCCTTCTTAAATTTCAGCATATGTCTTGTATGTTGGTTTTGCTGTTTCGCGAAAAAGAATTCATATTTTGCTGTAGGAGACTGCAAATCATAAGCCGCTTGCTTCTGCCGAAACTAGACTCATAGGACTAAAACATATCAAAAAATTAGCACGAATATCCTTTTGTATCATCTGGAATTAATTTTCAAAGTCGATCTACACGTCTGGCCCGTGTTTAGCTCACAGCTTTGCACACTCTGCGCAAAATAAATCACATCTCGAGATAGGAGCATCCAAATCACAAGCCATTTGCGTTGTCAGAAAATAGACTCGGAGATCTAAAACTCATATAAATTTCATAGCAAAACTCCTTTAGGACTGTCAACAGAAAATTCACGAAGTCGACTCAACTATAGTGAATTTTCAGATTTGTGTACCTTCGGCAAAAATAATTGTATCTTGAGCTTGGAGTGTCGGAATTGCAATCCGTCTGTGCCGTTAGAAATAAAGAGCAGAGATCTAAACTCATATAAATTTCATAACAGAACTCTTTTCGGACTGTGAACAGAAAATTCACGAAATCGACTCAACTGCAGTAAATTTTCAGATTTGCATACCTTCGGCGAAAATAATTGTATCTTGAGCTTGGAGTGTCAGAATTGCAATCCGTACATATCATTAGAAAGAAGGAACGGATATCTAAAACTCATATAAATTTCATAACATAACGCTTTTTGGACTGTGAACAGAAAATTCACGAAGTTGACTCAACTACAGTGAATTTTCAGATTTGCATACTTTCGGCGAAAATAATTGTATCTTGAGCTTGGAGTGTCGGAATTGCAATCCGTCCATGCCGTTAGAAAGAAAACTCAGAGACCTGAAGTATCTACGAATTTCATGGAAGAACTTTTTTTGGTCTACCAACAAAAAATTCGCAAAGTTGACGCGACTGCAGTGAACTTCCAGATTCGCATGCATATAGGAGTCTTTGCGGCATAAGACCTTCTGGATTAGTCAAAGTTCCAGATCACGTATTCCACACATTTTTTTTGAAGCTTATGCGCCTGAACTTAGAATGAAACTCTAAGCTGCCTATGTACCTCGGTGAAGAGGATCAAGTCATAACGTAGTTCAAAATAGGTGAGTTTTTTTGTGTGTCCTAACTTTTGCCTAGGCCGCCTCTTTTGAGGGTTTCGACCTAGCGGACTCTTTTTTTTTTGGGTGCCATTCGCAGTTTAGGCTCTTGCGGTCCAGGAGTATTACAACATGCAGTTTAGATTCTTGTGTCAAGGAGCGTAGCAACATGCAGTTTAGGCTCGTGCATTAAGGAGCTTCATGACTTGCAGTTTAGGCTCGTGTGTCGAGGAGCGTTTATTCTTCAAGGGTAGTACCTCTTAAAAAATTTCCCGTTGATAGGGCCAATTCTCATGCCATCTGCATCAACTAACTTGTAAGCTCCATTTGAATAGGCTTCTTGCACAACATATGGACCATCCCACTTTGAAGTGAATTTGCCCCCAGATTTGCGAGAGGTGATAATAGGTCTTCTTACTGCAAGAACTTGATCGCCAACTTGGAAGGACCTCAATCAAACCTTTTTGTTGAAAGCACGAGAAAGACGGGCTTGATAACATTCAAGACTTTGTTGAGCTTCTAGCCTTTTTTCATCAAGGGACTCAAGTTCTTCAAGGCGCAGGCGAGCGTTTTCTTCCTTGGTAAGACCTTCTTGGACAGCGAGTCGCAAGGACGGTATTTGAAGCTCAAGAGGAAGAACTGTTTCGACTCCATAAACAAGAGAATAAGGAGTTGCTTGTATCGGCGTGCGATGAGTCGTATGATATGCCCACAAAGCTTCTTCTATTCTGTCATGCCAATCTCTTTTAGACTTGGAGACGACCTTCTTTAACAAGTTGCAAAGCGTCTTGTTAAATGCTTCGGCTAGTCCATTTGCAGCAGCATAATACATTGACAAATTACGTTGCTTGAAGCCAAAAAGTTCACAGATCTTGGTCATCAATTTATTATCGAACGGTTTGCCATTATCTGTTATTATATAACTAGGAATGCCGAAACGATATATGATGCTCACTCGAATGAAGTCTGCAACATTCTCTTTATTCACTTCCTTGAGAGCGACGACCTCTGCCCATTTTGAGAAATAATCAGTTGCGGCCAAGATGTATAGATGTCCTCCAGAAGATTTTAGAAGTGGTCCAACAATATCTAATCCCCAAGCATCAAATGGCCAAGATGCAACAGTAGGGTGTAACATTTCAGGAGGTTGGTGTATAAAATTTGCGTGAAACTGGCAAGCCTTGCATCTTCGAGCATAATCTAAGCAATATTTCACCATTGTCGGCAAGTAGTAACCCATCCTCTTAATGTGGAAGTGGAGCTTCGGCCCGGATTGATGTGATCCACAAACTCCAGAGTGTGCCTCTTGCATAGCTTGAGTTGCTTCATCTTCCCCTAAACAATGCAAGAGAACTCCCGCAAATGATCTTCGATACAAAGTGTCTTTGTAGTAAAGGAAGCAAGGGGCACGCCGACGAATTTCGGTCTTTCTTCTTGGATCTTCTGGAAGTATCCTATAACATAAGTAGTCGATCATGGTTTGTCGCCAATCAACCTTCACAGCTTCAGCGACGGCTACCAAACGCTCGAGCTTGCTTTCTTCGTCCTCGTTCTCATCTGGCGACACTATCCATTTTTGGTAGATAGTGATTTGTGTCTGGCCGGGTAGAGTCAATGTTGAAGCTAGAGTAGCTAGGGCATCAACCTTCTTATTTTCCTTCCTTGGCACATGTTGAAGAGTTACATTGCCAAGCCATCTAATCAATTTCTGCGCATATCATAATAACGATGCAATTCTGGCTTTTTAACCTCGTAGCTACCTAGCAATTGATTGTTCACTAACTCAGATCTCCAAAAATATGTAATTGGAGTTGTCTCGTATCAACGGCCATCTCAAGCCCAAGTATGAGTGTTTGATATTCCACAACGTTGTTGGTGCAATGTTGTGTTAAGGTGAAGGAATATGGCAAGACTTCCCCTTGAGAAGTGACAAACACAACACCTGCACCAGCTCCCTCACGAAGTGCGGCACCATCAAAATACATTTTCCACGGTGGTTGCACTTCGATGACCATCGCATCCTCATCAGGTAGTTCATCAGTCAACTTCCAATCATCAGGAATTGGATGATCTGCCAAGAAATCTGCCAAAGCTTGTCCTTTCACAGCTTTTTGTGGGATATACACAATCTCAAATTGTTGAAATTGGAGGTACCACCTTGCTAATCGATCATTGAGGACAGGTTTTGACATAACAAACTTGATCGGGTTCTCCCTTGAGACGAGACGGACGACATGAGCTTGAAAGTAGTGCTTTAGCTTTTGAATTGCAAAAACCAACGCCAGACACAACTTTTCGATCGGAGAATACTTTAGCTCATTTGGGGTCATCATCCTACTCAAGTAGTAGAGGGAATTTTCTTTATTTTCACCATTTTCCTGGGCCAAAAGGGCTCCCACTGACCTTTCTTGGGCTGCAATATATAGAATCAATGGCTTTCCTGGTATAGGGGCTGCCAGAACTGGAGGTTTCATCAAGTAGTATTTGATGCTTTGGAATGCATTGCTACAAGCTTGGTCCCATTCAAAAGGTATACCCTTCTTCATGAGTCGGCTAAAAGGTTGGCACTTCCCTGCTAGATTTGAGATGAATCTTCTAAGGTATGCCAATTTTCCTTGTAGACTTTTCAGTTCATGGATATTTTTGGGCTCGGGCATCTTTAAGATGGCGTCAACTTTGGCTTGATCTATCTCAATACCTCGATGTCGAACAATGAAGCCAAGGAATTTTCCAGAAGCAACTCCAAAGGCACATTTCAACGGGTTCATTCTAAGTTGATATCTCCGGAGTCGTTCGAACACCATTCTTAAGTCTTGTAAGTGGTCTCCTCTCTTTCTTGATTATACCACTAAATCATCCACATAGCATTCCACATTCTTGTGGAGGATGTCGTTAAAGATATTCTACATTGCCCTTTGATATGTGGCGCCAGCATTCTTCAAGCCAAAAGGCATTACTTTGCAGCAATAAATGCCTTTAGGAGTGCGAAACGCAGTAAGCTCTTCATATTTTGGTGCCACACGTATTTGATTGTAGCCAGATGATCCATCCATGAAAGACATCGCCTCGTATCTGGTGGTGGCATCAATCATAAGCTCTGGAATGGAGAGCGGAAATTCGTCCTTAGGGCATGCATTATTGAGGTCTCTAAAATCGACACAAACTCGAATTTGGCCATTCTTCTTCTTCACAGGAACAAGGCTTGAAATCTATGAAGGATATTTAACCTCTCGAATGAAACCAGCTTCGATAAGTTTATTGACCTCGGCTTCGATTGATGGGATCAATTCTGGCCTGAAGCGTCTTTGGGCTTGCTTAACAGGACGAGCTCCTTTCTTGACTGCGAGATGATAAACTGCTCCCTTAGGATCTAAACCAGGCATCTCTTTGTAGCTCCAAGCAAAGACATCTCTATATTCTTTGAGTAGCTCCACATAAGTGTTTTCTTCATCTGTGGTTAATAGGGCACTTACATAGGTGGGCCTGGAGTCTTCTGCAGTGCCAAGGTTGACTTCTTTCAATGTATCAACAGTCATTTTAATTCCTTCTTCTAGTTCTGCAGGAGCGTCCTCGACATCTTCGTCTTTTTGAGGATCATCATCGTTAAAAGATATATGGCCACACCAAGAGGCATCTCCCAAATATTCGTCAAATTTCCTTAGGGAAGAAGTGTATTGCTCCTCATTCGTAGTAATATGATATGAAGATCCTACACTTTCTTCATCTTCGTCATGCTCTCTAGTGTGGACCACTGTGCGAGTCTTCACTTTGAGTACCTCTCCGCATGAAATCAAAAGTTCTGATTGTCGCCTCATTCTGGAAGGGACCAGGCTTTGACACTCTTTGGAGATACTTTGGACTCTAGATGGAAAAGGTCTTCTTATATTTTTATAATTTCTTTGGGACTTGTTCTTCTTCCTTTTCAATGGCCCCAACCTCTCAAATACAGAAATTCTTGTAGTTGGTTCTCCAAGTCGATCAAAGATAGAAGGCCTTTTATTAGGACCAGCGGGTTCATCTTCCTTCATGATATAGTTAATACTTGCTCTTCTAATGGAGATGCGAACTGGTGGGGGTTGTTTGTAACCTATACCTTCACGTGATTGCTTCACCACATACTCATTATCCTTCATCGTGTTTGCTTTCCTAGTAGCTTCAGGTGGGATCTTCCCTAGCTTAGATGGTTCATTGGGATCATATCCTGCCTTTGCGAACAACCTGTAAGCATTCGGATCAAAACCTTCATTTGTGTGTTTCGTAGGGAGTGCCTTATTTTGAAGCATGTGAGGGGCCACAAAAATTTTTAGTAGCTTTGAAGATAACTTTATGGTATCAATCTGCTTGATAGGAAGGGTTAATTCTCTTAGTGCACCTTTTTGGAGGCTTGATGATTCTCCTTCATCTTTCTTCACTTTTGGGACGTAACGAAATAAAGGAGCTATTTTCTTGCCTTTGGCCTTCGTGATGTCATCAACTTTTACTCCCTTCATGATGTGGTTCTTCAAGTAGAACTTTGAATCAGCGAAGTATGCCTCGGCTTCAGAGAACGGCTTGTCGTCAGCAATGATCTTCTTTTCGACTCCATCTTTATTATATTTCAAACATTGGTAGTAAGTTTATGGGACAACTTTGTTCTCGTGTATCCACGGCCTACCAAGCAACAAATTGTATGAAGTCTTTGTATCGATCACATGCATCCATGCAGTTGATTGTATATCTCCCATGGTGATTTCCAGCTTGATAGCTCCTATGGCCCTTTGTCCTCCTTGATTGAATCTTTGTATCATCAGTCGGCTTTCAGAAAGTTCTTCAGTTGAGATGTCGAGTTCTTTCATTATGCGAATGGGAAGAATGTTAACTGCAGTTCCGTCATCTATCAAGATTTTGTTTATCCTCCTCTCGAGCACATAACCCACCATAAACAAAGGGAGATTGTGTGGTGCCTCACCAAGTGGGAGATCGTCTTCAGTGAAGGTGATTTTTGTATTACAGACATTTGCTTCTTGGAAGGAGGACTCAACAAGACTATTAGATAGTGAGGGTGAGAGTGTTGACTTGACTTCATTCTTTTCCTCTTCTTCTTTATCAGCATTACAGCACAAGGCCTTGTCATCATCGTCAGAAATCCTCGTGCGAAACCAACTCGGCAAAAATTCTCCCAAAGTTACCGGGTGGTGTGGCTTTTGGTGATGGTGTGTCTCTATCTCCACCTTCTTTGGGTTCTTAACAATTTGTAGCTTCTTTAGTCTTCTCACCATCTTATTCCTCATAGGTTGCTTCGTTGATCCTTTTTGCAGACTCAATTTATGGCCTCTTCGACGAGTCACCAGGGTCCATCCTTCTTCATCAGGTTGATCAACTCGGACTTTGTCATCCTCCAACAATTCTTCATCTTCATTCCCTTCATAGGTGCATATCTCAATCGGATCGAATGAGCCAAAGCTAATGGACACATGGTTTGTGCTTCTTTTTTCGTCTTCGAGCTCGGTCTTCTTTTGACGATCCAAATCCATAACTTTGTCATTGAAAACAAAGCACTTCTCAAGAGGGTGACCTACAACCCGATGGTATTTGCAGTAATTCGGGTCATTGCTTTTTCCAGCTTCATCTGGTCGTTTCATCTCTGGCAGCTCAATAAGTTTTAACTCGAGAAGTTCTTCAAATATTGCAGGCACATCGGAGTCTAGAAATGGGTACTCCTTTTCTTGCATCTCTTTGAGAGTCAACTTCCGATTTGCATTGTCTTGAGAGGAAGTTGTTTTTTTACTCTATTTCTTGCTCGCCTTGGTAGTAAACTTCAAAGGAGAGGCATTGATGTTCATGGATTCTTTGCTTTCATTTTTGGGTACGAACTTGCTCCATTTCTTGACTACTTGCTTATCTCTTCCCTTGCGAGGTTCATAGATGGGCAGCCCTTCGTTTCCCTCAAAAGCCATGCTCAACTCCATATCTTAAGCACGGGTGGCAAGTTCTTCAAATGTCCTAGGCTTAATTCCTTGCAAGATGTAACGAAGTTCCCAATGCATTCCTTGGATGCACATCTTTATGCCAGAAGCTTCGCTTAGCCTATCTTTGCAGTTAAGGCTTACATTCCTCCATCGATTGATAAAGTCAATAACTGGTTCATCTTTTTGTTGGCGAGTGTTCGTAAGTTCCACCATGCTTACAGTACGCCTCGTGCTATAAAAGCGATTGAGAAACTCTTGCTCCAATTGGTCCCAACTATCAATGGATCCAGCCTCGAGGTCGGTGTACCAATCAAAAGCATTCCCCTTTAGTGAGCGGACGAACTGCTTGACAAGGTAATCTCCATAAGTCCCTGCATTGTTGCATGTCTCAACAAAGTGTGCAACATGTTGCTTTGGATTTCCCTTGTCATCGAACTATTGAAATTTGGGAGGTTGATAGCCGCCAGGCATCTTCAGGCTATCGATTCTTGCAGTATACGCCTTAGCGTACGTGAGAGAAGACTTTGAAGCGACCTCATACTTATCCTTGATAGTTCACATAATGAATTCCTTCAATTGTTCTATGGGAATTGATCCTTCAGAGGAGACATGAAGTTCTTTGGCGGATGGCACTTGTTTTGTTGGAGGATCAGCCTTCTCGTGGACTTCAGGAAGCTTTCCAGGTGCATGACTTGATTCTCCATCCATCATGCTTTCAACTATGCCTGTCAATTTTGCGATACAGACATCTTGATCTGGAGCATACTTTGTTAACCCATCAATCGCCTTTGTCAGGTTTGCAAGTTGCTCCTCTATTGTCGTGGTGTTAGTCATCATTGCCTCCATGATTATTGCAGATGATGAGGAATAACCGAGACCTTCCCACGGATTGAACTCAGTTTGGAACATGTCATGTGGCGAGATTAGTGTAGAACCAACACTTAAGACTTCATCATCAGGTTGGGTAAGCTGACTCTTGGTATTGTATAAAGTAAGTTGAGCAAGAGCTTTCTCCACAACTTCTGCAATATTATCTCCTCTATCTGACTTGCTATCAGAGGACCTTTCTTCTTCGAATGATGAAGATCTCAAAGCATGCATTGGTGCAGACGACACTTGGAGTGCTTGTTGCCCCAAGACGCTCGCCTTGCTCCGGGTGATTGGCCCAAGACTCCCCATAGTAACGTTCAGGATACGTTCAATGTCAGAAGAAAACTTAGAGTCAGCAACTTCGATCTTCTTTGAAGCCATCTTAGTGATCTTGAATGTTGAGAGTTGAGAAGAGATGAGAGGTAGAGATAGTCCCATTGGGCGTGCTAAAATTTGTAACAATTAAATTTCGCTCCTGAAAAATAATAATCAAGACAAGAAATATAGTGACAAATATTATATTTAATTTCAATTGATGGGGTTACAATCACTAAAATATCTCTAAATCTAAAGAGATGTAGTCCTCTGATTCTTCTCCTCACGGATGATGGTTCAAAAGCTTGAAAGCTTGATCTTGAACTTGACGAATTTCAGATTTGTAGTACGCCACGAACGATTTGAAGCTCGTCACGAACCAAGATTTGGTGTTGGGTTATCACGAACGGAAGATTTGAAGCCGTTCGCCTATGACTTGAGTTCGCTTTTGGAATTTGACCAAAGACGACGATTGCAGATATGGATGGAGACCTTGATGTTATTCTTCAGAGCCTCTTTAGCCTTTCCTTCTGCTTACTTGCTTGTTTTTTAGTCTTCTCCTTTGACCCCTTTATAAAGGTGTGGGGTGGAGTAATCTCCAAGAAAACCCTAGTGGATCATTGGGCCTGAGGCTTATGGGCCGACCCATTTGATAGAAGACCAATTTGCGGGCTAGCCCAATAATATATTAGACTTTTATTTAAATCAATTCATTTTAGATTTAAATAATCACCCGATTATACTAGCCCATAGTATCATTTGGACTAATATATATTTAATACATGATTAAATCCAAATTACTTGTAGATTTAAATTTAATAAAATTTTATTTGTCTACAGGCATTTTATTTGGGAGGTTGATAGCCGCCAGGCATCTTCAGGCTATCGATTCTTGCAGTATACGGCTTTGCATACGTGAGAGAAGACTTTGAAGCGACCTCATACTTATCCTTGATAGTTCCCATAATGAATTCCTTCAATTGTTCTATGGGAATTGATCCATCAGAGGAGACATGTCTTTGGCGGATGGCACTTGTTTTGTTGGAGGATCACCCTTCTCGCGGACTTCAGGAAGCTTTCCAGGTGCATGACTTGATTCTCCATCCATCATGCTTTCAACTATGCCTGTCAATTTTGCGATACGGACATCTTGATATTGAGCATACTTTGTTAACCCATCAATCGCCTTTGTCAGGTTTGCAAGTTGCTCCTCCATTGTCGTAGTGTTAGTCATCATTGCCTCCATGATTATTGCAGATGATGAAGAATAACCGAGACCTTCCCACGGATTGAACTCAGTTTGGAACATGTCATGTGGCGAGATTGGCGTAGAACCAACACTTAAGACTTCATCATCGGGTTGGGTAAGCTGACTCTTGGTATTGTATAAAGTAAGTTGAGCAAGAGCTTTCTCCACAACTTTTGCAATATTATCTCCTCTCTCTGACTTGCTAACAGAGGACCTTTTTTCTTCGAATGATGAAGATCTCAAAGCATGCATTGGTGCAGACGACACTTGGAGTGCTTGTTGCCACAAGATGCTCGCCTTGCTCCGGGTGATTGGCCCAAGACTCCCCATAGTAACGTTCAGGATACTTTCAACATCAGAAGAAAACTTGGAGTCAGCAACTTCGATCTTCTTTGAAGCCATCTTAGTGATCTTGAATGTTGAGAGTTGAGTAGAGATGAGAGGTAGAGATAGTCCCATGTAACAACTAAATTTCGCTCCTGAAAAATAATAATCAAGACAAGAAATATAGCGACAAATATTATATTTAATTTCAAATGATGGGGTTACAATCACTAAAATATCTCTAAATCTAAAGAGATGTAGTCCTCTGATTCTTCTCCTCACGGATGATGGCTCAAGAGCTTGAAAGCTTGATCTTGAACTTGACGGATTTCAGATTTGTAGTACGCCAAGAACGATTTGAAGCTCGTCACGAACCAGGATTTGGTGTTGGGTTATCACGAACGGAAGATTTGAAGCCGTTCGCCTATGACTTGAGTTTGCCTTTGGAATTTGACCAAAGACGACGATTGCAGATATGGATGGAGATCTTGATGCTATTCTTCAGAGCCTCTTTAGCCTTTCCTTCTGCTTACTTGCTTGTTTTTTAGTCTTCTCTTTTGACCCCTTTATATAGGTGTGGGGTGGAGTAATGTCCAAGAAAATCCTAGTGGATCATTGGGCTTGAGGATTTTGGGCCGACTCATTTGATAGAAGACCAATTTGCGGGCTAGCCCAATAATATATTGGACTTTTATTTAAATTAATTCATTTTAGATTTAAATAATCGACCCGATTATACTAGCCCATAGTATCATTTGGACTAATATATATTTAATACATGATTAAATCCAAATTACTTGTGGATTTAAATTTAATAAAATTTTATTTGTCTACGAGCTCCACTGCAACCTAATTCATTACCTCTCTCTTGAAGTGACGTAGCCAAAAATTTATATGACGAGATTTTAAAAAGTATTAGAATATTTTAGTCCCGACAAATTTGTGAGCTAGCACAATTCGTGAATTCCCTTAACCATTCACTTATTTCAATAGAATTCAACAGTTTATATTTAATTTAAAAATTATTAATATAATTTCTAACCTTGTTATTGTTCCTTCCATTTCCATTTCTTACAATCCCACATATTTTAAAAAAAAAAAATGAGATCGCCGAACATGGGAGCAACCTGATGAGGTTGTTGAGCCGGAGAGCAACTTGATGATGATGTGGAACAAGCGCTAAGGCAATAGTACAAGAGGTTGTTGGGTGTAAAAAATTTTGCTATAGTGATTTAGTATGCTTCTCTCTGGTCTGCGATTTTTTCCTTATTTAGAAGAGTTTTCTATAAAAAAAAAATTGTGTCTTTATTGTTCTTTTTATTCTTGTTGATTATTGTGTCTTGGTGCTCCGTTATTATTATGAAGAATTAACCTAAAAATGTCACTCATTCAATCACTTAAACTAAAAATAGCCAGTGGAGGTATAATATATGCATAATTTATGTATTATATGTGTATAATTATGTATAATCTATATATATGGCTAGAAAAGTAAACAATAAATATGACCGCCTATCTGTATAAAGATCCCTATTATTATTGTTATATAGCATAAATTACTTTACTTTACTATAATATAGAAATGAGAATTGAAGTGTACGAACATGGGTATTATAGGAACTATAATATTTTTAAGGGTAATGCTATAATTTTGATCTTTCTCCTCATGTCTTTTTATTAGACACGTGTACTTTTTATTAGCAAACACGTGTACTGCTCTAACACAAATTTCAAAACCTCACTCTCTAATTTCACATTCTACTGCTCAAGTTCAAAGAACTTGAACCAATTGTATTCTTCTTCAATCATCGGCCACCAAATCCATATTATAAAGGTTTTAACTTTGCACAATAGCACTTAGATGATTTAATAACAGTAGTTGAAGTATATCGTTGTAATATATTGTATATTATAATAGCATAAGAGGCGGATTAAGGATTTGAGACTTATGGGTTTCTATCGTAATTTTAGATTAATATGCAATAATAATTGGGTTCACAGTTAGATATTTACAAATATTTAGTGAATTTCTTAAGATAAATACATGATCTACGCAAAAGTTATCGGGTTCCCGGAAATTCGTTTCCTATGCTCTAGGTCCACCCCTACATACGGTTATAGTATATTGTATACTATTATAGTATATTATTACAATTTATTGCACGTTATTGTAATATACCGTTTGTATATTATTGTTGAGTTTTATACTCTTGAAGTATAATATTGTAGAATTGTATACTGTTAAAGTATACTGCAATAAATTGTATAATATAGCAGTATACTTTTATAGCATATCGCAGACGGTACAGTCGACTAACTGTGTTTCTTCTTCAGATTAAAGAGCTTCAAGCTCAACAATGGTGAGTCATCAAATATTCGATCTCACTCACCTCAAATCAGTTTCAAATGCAACCAAACTTCAATATAAACTTCCCAAAGGTACTAGACAATATTTTGTAACATGCATTTCGAATCAACGAACAAAGTATTAAAGTTGTAAATTTATATTAAAGATATTCAGACTTAATAATGATCGGTCTTGAAAAATTCGATCCAAAAACTTCAAATCAAATTGAAAAAAAGACCATATAGAATGCTAAAATAATGTAAAATGATGAAGAAAAGACCATATAGAATGCTAAAATAATGTAGAATGATGAAGGAAGTTGTAATCCATAAACGAATTTCTATTAAAAAAATAGATGAAAAAATCTATAAGGTTACATACAAAATGTTTGGGTTGAGTGGGTTTCAAAATGCATGAGAAGAGAAAGGTTGTGGGAGGGAATGGATAGGCCGGGTAATATTGTTGGGATGGATAAGTATTATTTGCAACGACGTTTCTGTTAGGCAAAAACGATAATTAAATTGGCAATATTATGCATAATTTTTCCAATATATTTAAATATTTCATTGGAAAGAAGATTGACTTCACCTTACCACGTGCCCCCTAAGAATTAAAATATTGGGTTATACATCCTTTCCCCATATATCTTCTATCAAACATTCAAATTGACTACACTTCATATCAACTAAGTGAGTGAGAAAGCAAAAAAAAAATCATTCTCTATAAACTTTTCTTCAATAACTCTCCCTTCGAACCAAGAAATTGTACTCTTCCTTGAAGATAAGAACATTGGAGCTTAGAGACCTTTTAACAAAAACCGACTAGCTCTTAGAATATCAAATCTAACAAAGTCGGCAAGAAAAGGACAATGGTACTAAATCGGTCTTTGACTGGAAGCTAATAACCATAGATACCGTATTTAATGGATAAAGTTGAAGTTAAGTTCTTCCTTTTTCCCTGTCATTTTCATTCTTTTTCACTATTTATTTGCAGAACTTTCACTTCAAAGCCTATAGACCTCCTTTTCACCAAAAGAACTACACTCACTATGTAGATATGTCGACATTCGATCTCCCAATCACTGCCCTCCCTAAGAAATGTAGTGCAAGTGTAGCTTAATTTTCAAGAGAAGAATTTTGTTTAAAAGTTTACATTTTCATTTATTCGTAGAGGTACTTATTAATTTGTAGCGACTTTGTTGCACGCAAATTTTTTTTATCTTTCTCCTATATGTAAATATATACACACAGAGGCATATGCAAAAAATTAATGTCGCATTTTTTTCTTCATATAATTGTTAAGTGTTTATTAAAGTTAATAAGATGTTACCTATTTGTTTGCAATACATTGTCTTGGATCTTATTGTAAAAAAATTTATTTACTAATATGATGATTTGAATACTTTAATTCAAAGTTCTAAAATATTTCTAATGTTAAAATGTAATCTTTTTTATGCTAAATTTATAATTTTGTTCGATATTTTATTCCTTCAAGTTTATTTATTTCACTTGAGTCCAGGACAGCTGTGTTACTACTTTATTGACACGTGGTGTTTTATGTATGGCTTATTAGAGTAGAATATAGAATATTCTTGTTGTTCCTGGTTGTTCTCTATGAATAAAAAGACTCAATCACATACATTTAATATGAAGGTTACATTTAATCCAAGTTGAAGGTTCTCCCACTAATTTTTGCCCTTTTCAACAAGTAATAAGATATTAGCATCTCTCCATCCATATTTATTTTGAAATACAAAATGATTTAACTGTTACATGTGTTAATTTCTCAATTTAGTCTGAGCTATATGTTTCAAAGCTCAACTCTTTTTGTGCTTCTACTATCTCCCACATTTTTCCAAGCAATAAACTCAAGGGTGACATTTGAGCCCAAACTTATGTAACTCGCCTAATCCGTTTAAAATTGGGCCGGTCATTGACCCATTTTTTTTTGTTGAACTCATTTCATCTTGATCCAATCCATCTCAGACCATCTAAAATTGGACTAATCTTAGTTCAACTTGATCCATAAGTAACTTTGCTAAAATATCAACAACAACCCAGTAAAATCTCACTAGTGGAGCCTGGGAAGGGTAGTATGTACGCAGACCTTACCCCTACCCCCAAGGGGTAGAGAGGTTGTTTCCGAAAGACCCTCGGCTCAAGAGAACAAAAAGACAAAAGTAGACAATATTAGTATCACCACAGAAATCATAAGAAAAATAGAAACAATATGAAATCCAGAAGAAAGATGCAAAGCAAAACCGATAGCTAGTAAATAGGTCCTGCACTAAAAATAGTAAGACACAGCATTGCCACTAGTTATCTTTGACAAAAACCCTATCAGACTAGTCTCACAAAGGTATTAGTAAGGCAAGACTCAACTACCTCCTAATCTATAATCTTAATACTTGATCTCCACAACTTCCTATCAAGTGTCATGTCCTCGGAAATCTGAAGTCTCGCCATATCATGCCTGATCACATCTCCCCAATACTTCTTAGGCCGCCCTCTACCTCTTCTCGTTCCCTCCACAACTAGCGGCCCACACCTCCTTAATGGAGCATCTGGGCTTCTCCTTTGAACATGCCCAACCCATCCGAGCCTCGCTTCCCGTATCTTGTCATCAATGGGAACCACGTGCACTTTCTCCCGAATATCATCATTCCTAATCTTATCCATCCTAGTATGCCCGCACATCTACCTCAACATCCTCATTTCTTCTACTTTCATCTTCTGGATATGTGAGTTCTTAACAGGCCAACACTTAGCCTCATACATCATGGCCGGTCTAACCACCGTTTTATAGAAATTACCTTTGAGTATCGATGGCACTCTCTTGTCACACAGGACTCCAGATGCTAACCTCCACTTCATCCATCCTACCTCAACACGATGTGTGACATCCTCGTCGATCTCCCCTCCCCCCCTAAATAACCGACCCAAGGTACTTGAAGCTGCCTCTACTTGGGATGACTTGTGATTCAATCCTCACATCCACGCCCACTTTCCCCGGGTCAGCGCTGAACTTACACTCCAGGTATTCGGTCTTCGTCCTGCTTAGCTTGAAACCCTTAGATTCAAGAGTCTGTCTCCAAACCTCCAGCCTCTCATTAAGATCGGCTAGCGACTCATCAATCAGAACTATGTCATCGGCGAATAGCATGCACCATGGCATCTCCCCTTAAATATGGTGCGTTAACGTGTCCATTACCAAGGCGAATAAGAATGGACTGAGTGCAGAACCTTGGTGTAACTCCATTACAATCAGAAAATGGTCAGATCGCCTTCTACTGTCCTAACCCGAGTCTTAGCCTCATCATACATATCCTTAATCGCCATAATGTATGGGACCGACACACCTTTTTCCTTCAAGCATCTCCAGAGAACTTCTCTAGGAATCTTGTCATACGCTTTCTCTATGTCAATAAACACCATGTGCAGATCCTTCTTCCTCTCTTTATACAATTCCACCAACCTCCGAACAAGGTGTATAGCTTCTGTAGTAGAATGACCCGGTATGAATCCGAACTGGTTGTCAGGTGTAGATACTATCATCCTCACCCTCGCTTCAACCACCCTCTCCCACACTTTCATGGTATGACTCAGTAATTTGATACCTCTATAATTATTACAACTCTGGATATCACCGTTGTTCTTATACAATGGAACTACCATACTCCACCTCCACTCCTCCGGCATCCTCTTCGCCTTAAAAATAACATTAAACAACCCAGTCAACCACTCCAAACCTGCTATCCACACACTCTTCCAAAATTCTACCGAAATCTCGTCTGGCCCGGTCGCTCTTCCCCTACTCATCTTACGCATAGCTCCTATGACCTCCTCAACCTTGATTCCCCCGCAGTACTCAAAGTCACGGTGACTCTCGGAATGTTCCAATTCGCCTAGCACAATATCCCGATCCCCTTCTTCATTCAGAAGTTTATGAAAGTAAGTCTACCATCTTCTCTTAATCTGCGCATCTTCGTCCTTGATGCATCTTACTTGGCCCAAATCCCGAGCCTTCCTCTCCCTCAACTTGGCCAGCTGGAATAACTTCTTCTCCCCGCCTTTTTTCCCCAGATCCTTGTACATACGACCATAATTCGCAGTCTTAGCCTCCATGACCGCCAGCTTAACTTCCTTCCTAGCTACCTTATACCTCTCCAAGCATGCTCGCCTCTCCTCTTCACCTATGTTCCCCACTAACTTCAGGTACGTCGCCTTCTTCACTTCCACTTTACCTTGGACTACTTCATTCCACCACCAGTTCCTTTGTGCCCACCAGATACACCCGTCAAGACCCCTAACACCTCTAATCTCTCGTAACCTCCCTTATACATTCTGATGTGGCGGACCACATAGTGTTCGCGTCACCACTACTCCTCCAAGCTCCCATAGCCGACAATCGTCCCTCCAACTCTTGGGCTTTATCCTTAGTTAAGGCTCCCCACCTGATTCTCGGTCTTCCTCGAGCTGACATTTTCCTCCTCTTTAACATAATACCAATGTCCATCACCAATAGCCTATGCTGTGTCACGAGTATCTCACCCGGAATCACCTTGCAATCCTTGCACAGCCCTCTGTCACACCTCTTGAGGAGTAGATAGTCAATATGAGTCTTCGCCACCGCATTTTGAAAAGTAACCAAATGCTCCTCTCTCTTCGGAAAGCTAGAGTTCGCAATCACCAACCCAAAAGCCATAGCGAAGTCCAAAAGCACGGTACCTCCTCCATTCCTCTCCCCAAAACCGAAGCCTACATGCACCTCGCCATAACCACCTATGGTCGACCCAATATGACCATTGAAATCCCCTCCTATGAATAACTTCTCAGCAGGTGGAACATGGCGCACAATCTCATCTAACCCTCCCTAAAGCACCGTTTAACCTCCTCATTAACTTTGCTAAAATATCTTTAAAATAATTTTTTTTTTGTTTGATATGTTATACATGACCATAAAAAAAAGGTCTTATTTGATAATTAAATAATTCATAAGAAAATAACCCACATTAATTATAGAGTTGGGCGGGTTAGGCTATGACCCAAATTTTAGCACATCTTGATCCGACCCATTCCCAAGTAACTTTTAGGCGCGTCACTGACCCGCATTGACTCAGCTCATTTTAACCTGCGCAAAATCAGCCTAACCCGCCATTTGACACCCCAAGTATACCTCATAACCATTTTGAAACTGGCTTTGAAACCTTATAATTTATATTGTAGCATGTTACTCCATTATAGAAGAAAAAGTACGAGTTTTTTTTTAATCCTCAAAGGTTTACCTATCACGCACTTAAGATTTCAAATGGATAGTTGCGAATGGACAAAAAAGGGACTTGCATCAACTTTAGAAGGTGTAATTAGTTTTCAAACTCACAAATTTGTATTTATAACTAAGGTGATGGCACATAGAATACCTTTTGTATATAAGCCTACAATATAGTAATAATTACGACGTATATTTGTTCTCCACTTTGTTCTGAAAGACCTTTGTTGTCCACAATATCGTACAAAAGACAATGAGAAAATGACATTGTATAGCATTTTTAAAATAATAGTTGAAAAAATATATATTTTTGTATATTTTTTGTATATATATATATATTCTATATGTTATATACAAATATACAAATTCTATACACTTTTTTAGCTACCAAATGTAAATAGTTTATTACAAGGGCTAAAAGTAATAAAACCCCAAAGACGATCATGTTGGGCCCGTGCTTTCCCCTGCTAGTATTATTTAGGGATTTTTACCTTCCTATACACTATTTGAAACTTTAGTACCCTCCCTACTCAAGTTTCAATTTAATTACATGGTCATATACAATTTACCAATTATATACATATAAATTGTAAATGAGTATCCCTTTATATTAGGAATTGAATAAGAAATATCAGTTATTTCCTTATCCCTTTATACTTGCCCTCTCTCTCTCTCTGTCTCTCTGTCTCTCTCTCTCGCTTCGTCTCTCTACTCTCCTTCTCTATTTTTTCCCTAATTTTTCTTTATTTGATGTTCTCTGTTTTTTATGCTTTCTTGTTGTATAGAGTTTTAATGGAATTCATCAATGGATTTCAATCGTTTTAACTTAGCAATTTCCTTTCATGTTGCACAATTGGTATTCAAATTCAAATTATTAATCAATAAATTTTGAAGGTGTTTGACTCTCCACTATTGACAGCCATTAAAAAGCTTTGAAATTGAATTTGGGTTTTTAAAAATCACTATTTGCTTGGAATGGGTGTTGTTGCTCTTTGCAATAAATTTGTGCAGAAAAATAAGACTGCAATCACAAACAACTATAAAGAAAAACAAATTTGATAAATATTGCGGGTTACAACTCCGTTTATCCCTTAATTCTTTCCTTCGATTTGTTAACCGGAATTCGAGGGTCTTAGCAACGTATTTCTCGGACGTAGAATGATATGCATCTTCTTGATGTATTTGATGATCAAGAAGGATATAGCAGCACTTCGTTTGGATCTTGAATGTTGCTAGAACTTTGAGCAAGACATAGTTGACTTGTCTTTGATCTCTTAATGAATATTCCAAGAGTTTTATGGAATTTCAGAGATCGCATATTTGATCTCTTTGTGCATATTTCGAGAGTTTATGGAATTGCTGGGATGGTTTTGAAGGGCATACCTAGCCTTATTTATAGGCATGAATTAATGTTTCGATGGAGTAGCCACCAAGTAACCCTAATGGACTCATCTTGTAGAGGCCCTAGTCTATTTTTTTTTATGCACTAATTTGACAAATTTTCAATGTCTACAGTTGCAAACAATTGGAAATATTGTTTGGAGTTTATAACTCAATTTTGAGGGTGTTTTGGTGAAGATTAGACTTGATTTTGGCTGAATTTGAGGAATGAAAATCGAAGAAGAATAAGAAGAACACATGTCATACAATATACTTACGAAATTGTAGTAAAGTTATATTATAATTATATATAAATTGTATTATGTTGTAGTTATATTTTATTTTTATTTGAATGTTGCATGAAAGTTGAAAAATAGTTGTATAATGTATAAATCGTTGTATAAAATTTGTATTTGAGTTATCAATACTATTTTTTTACATAAAGTTGTTGATATGTATTAAAATTGTATTAAGAGAGTAGGTTTTGATTAGAATTTTAGAGAGGAAGAAGCACACACCACAGACAAAATATATACAAATCAGATACAAAATACATATTATATAAAAATTGTATTTAAGTTGTAATAATTGTAGTTGTATTTAACTGGGTAAAAATAATGTATGAAAGTTGTAGATAAGTTGTATAATATAATATGTGTATATTCGTGTATGGGATATACATGGATATCAATTGAGATACATATGTCATAAAGACATTTTTCAACCAATTTCAGTTACGAATTTTGATTCAAATCAGTCCAAATCACTTTGAAAACTTTTGTATATAACTTTGTCCAAGTATTTTTGATAAATTCCAGCCACACCCACTCAAAAACAACTAACAAATTTCATATTTCAAAATTGAAGTTGAATATTTTGAGATTTTTTTATTGAAACTTTGCAAATTTTAGTTTCCTTTCTCGACTTCACCAATAAAATGACTTTCAATGCTGAGGGAATTGAAGTAATCGACTTTAAGATTGAATCAATTTTTAGGATGAAAATTCTTATCTTCTTTTAAGTTAATTGTTGCTAACCCAGTTGTTGTGTCGTAATCCTTGAATTTTTGTGATGAAAGTTGTTACTAGATTTGATTGCTAAATATTTTCGATCTGGAGAGAAGAGGGGAGTAAAAAGAAAAAGGGTGTAACTAAATCCGTTGATTGAAGGCACTAATAATGGATTAGGAGCCTTTTAAGGTGGAATATACATAATTTGTAAGTAATCCTTGTTTAGGGCAGGTAATATATAAAATTAGAATAATTTTAGTAAATAAGTTTCAAATACTGTATAGGAACGAAAAAATCCCTATTATTTATATGTATTTAGAAAAGACCGCCTAAGTGAGAAAATCTGAGTACAGATCTAGAAGAATTCACAATTGCATGTAACTAAGAATGAACATAGCAAGTGTTATAAAATATAACCCAAAATAACAATATAGAACAAGCAAAAAGTGAAGTTGTTTAGGTATTTGCTCATATCAAGTTCTTTGGAGTGTTATAACAAGGAATGTGTTAAAAAGTAACAGAATCAGATTTGTTCAAAAGGATACGAATATATTTTAGGATAAATATGATTAGCATAAAGTGAAGAATTGAACAGATATTACAGGATTTATTCTTAAGCACTTACAAAGTTGAATGGACTGCTTGTAAATTGTAGGTTTATTATCATATAAGCTAACCAAGATTTGATCAGGCACAGACGAGGAAACTAAGAGAGCCATTAAAGGGAAACAAGATATCAAAATTGAAAAACAATGAAGAAAAAAGATTCAAAACTCATAAAAGAAGAAGAAGAAGATCTTTGGCATGCTAGGGAGCCGAAGGTGTGCCGTAGCACGGTAGCAGTCAATGAAGTGAGATGATAATAATGAGAAACCAAGGTTCAAATCCTAGCAAAGCTAAAGCTAAAAACGCTAGGTGACTTCTTTTTATCTGCTTAAGTCTTAGTGGAAAAAGTAACATGGCACGTGTGTTAGTGGAGGCAGCAAGTACCCTCTAATATATATATGTGTGTGTGTATGTGTGTGTGTGTCGAGTCAAAACTCAGCAAACAAAGGTATGTCGCATCCGTCTCTGCCCTATACAAGGTATGTCGCATCCATCTCTGCCCTATACAATGGTAGAGATGCGCACAAGCTGCCCAAACTTCATCGTCGTCTCAAAAGAGAGAAGAGATATTCTTCTTTAGAACTTTAGCTATTAAGAGGGTACACTTTTATATGTGATTTTTATTTTGATAATTAGTGGCAGTGAGACTTGAATCTTGAACCTTTGCTTGCTCCAATAACATACTGAAATTATGCGACCACTTCATCTAAAAACTTAAATTATAAAAGAGGGTATACTTTTATTTACATAACTATATCTGAAACAAAACCAACCGTTCATTGGTGGAACAACCACCCAACTTATGTTTATCCAATAGTTCCAAGAATGTTATGTGCATGTTTTATGCCTTGAGACAGTTGCATGTCCCAAAGTTTGCAGGACAAACCATACATAAAGTTAGAGATGCAATGAACAGTTATGTTGAACCTAATGGCACAAAACAATGATACACAAGACTTTCAGCAAATGACCTTCAAAGAGGAAAACCAAGTGCTGCTGCTTCATTTCATTCAGAAAAGACTTCCTAAAGCTTTTGCTTTCTCCCTTAGAATAAATTTCTGTATCTTGCCAGTCGACGTTTTTGGAATATCTTCAAATATGACTGTCCGAGGTGCCATGTAATGAGGCAAATTATCCCGGCAAAAGTTGATAATTTCTTGATCACCAATGCTAAATCCCTCCTTCAACTTCACAAACGCGCAAGGTGTCTGCCCCCAATGATTATCTGGCCGTGCTACTACTGCTGCTTCAAGAACTGCTGGATGACTGTACAAAACACGTTCCACCTCAACCGTACTTATGTTTTCTCCACCAGAAATTATAATGTCTTTCAATCGATCCTTAACTTCTATATACCCATCGCGATGTTTTACAGCAAGATCACCACTGTGAAACCATCCGCCTCTAAAAGCTTCCTCTGTTGCTTTTGTATCTTTTAAATATCCACTCATTACAGTATTCCCTCTAAACATAATTTCTCCTATTGCCTTACCATCAGCCGGTACCTTTTCCATGGTCATAGAATCTTTTACATCAACTTCCTCTAAACAAAGATGTTGTACTCCTTGTCTTGCTTTTAGCACAAATTTTTCATCAGGAGGCAAGGAATCCCACTCGGGCTTCCACATACAATACGTACCTGGACCGTATGTCTCTGTTAGTCCATATAAGTGATGTACTCCAAATCCGAGCTCCTCCATTTTGGAAATAATTTGAGGAGGTGGTGGTGAACCACCTGTCATTATTTTAACCTTGTGAGGAAGTGGCTGTCGATCACACGGTGGCGAATTCACAATCTTGTTCAAGACAGTTGGTGCCCCGCCCATATGTGTGACTTTGTACAATGAAATATTTTCAAAGATGTCTTTTGGAGAGACATTTCTCAGACAAATATTTGTGCCGCCCAATGCTGCTAGTCCCCAAACAAGACACCAGCCATTGCAGTGAAACGTTGGAACGGTCCAAAGATAAGTAGGGAATGAACTCATCTCATGTAGCAAAAATGTAGCAATTGTATTGAGATATGCACCTCTATGACTGTAAACAACTCCTTTGGGTCGTGACGTTGTTCCAGAAGTATAGTTAACACTAATAGGGTCAAATTCAGATATCGGCCACCTTATAGCAAAATGGTTTTCTCCACTTTTGAGGAGACTATCGTATTCGTGAGTGCTAGAGTCATCGATAGGAGGGGGATCGCCAGATTCAGAGATTACAACAAGAAGAGGTGGTTTCAGTTTATTGTCAGCAATAAGGTCTAGTGCACCTTGAGCAATTTTGAGCAACTGCTGATCCACAAATATGACTTTTGCTTCCGAATGCATCAGTAATGTCGATACCATAGCTGAATCATGGCGTGTATTTAATGTACAAAGAACGGCTCCAGCCATTGGTACCGCAAAATGTAGCTCTTGCATTGCTGGTACATTAGGGGCCAGTGTTGCAACCTACAGAAAGAAATTTAAATCTTTTTTATTGTGGAAGTAAATGACTTAAGTGCTTGCGACATCGTTAAACTGGTAAAATAATTATCTTAAGGAAGTGGATTGACAAGTGAAGAAGAAAAAAATAAAGAGGGGGATCCTTAACTTTGACCATCTCAGAAGGCAAAGTTGAACTAAAATGCAAATCATACAACATAATAGTTCAAGCATCATATCTGTAATTAGTCATTGTCATTAGAAAGACACGTAAAGCTTCTCTCTCAGTGCAGTGCTTCTTAGATCCATAAGAAGAATGGGGAAGCCAATCTATTCGCTTGGCGAGATGACATCAGAACTCTGTACTGAAATTTCATTACCTTATTCCTTAAGCCCTAAAATGGAGACATTGGTACAATAAAGACTCGAGAGACCTCAATCGTGATATAGGCTACCATCAGAGAGACTTTAGCCACGTCTTAACCTATGGTTCAACCTCATAGTACTCGTTATTACAGCTATATGGAGATTTTCGGGTAAAAAACCTGTTTGACATCATATGTAGACAATTCATTAGGCATTTGCCCAAGCTCCCGGAGGTATATTGGATTTTTCATGGTGCTAAATCTTACAACATTTCAATTCAAGTTCCATGTCCATAATTAGTCGGCGTCATTAGAAAGAAACATGAAGCTTCTCTTTCAATGCACTGCTTCTTAAGTTCAAAAGAAGAATGAAGAAGACTACTTTACAATATGTAGGCATACCAGCAAAATGAACAGAGGATCCATGTCAAAATTACCTAATTAATTAATCAAGTCTCACCCTACGGCAAACATGATTTACCAGCTAAGAACGTTGAAGTTTAACTAATTATAATCATTATCCTTAACATCCCATATCAAAGCACATTCATTGCTAGTATGCATAAACCATAACATTAGAGCCTTAAAACTCAATCTCTAATATTGAGCAGCTGTAGATATAGCTAATTTTCTATCTTAATAGTTAATGTGCAACAATATAAAGACAAGCTCCCATATACTGGATTAGATTAATTGTAATTACTAATTGGAAATATTGACCTCACAACCCCAAACACTTCAGCTCTGCTTACTGTGTTAAAAAATACTCCCTCTGTTTCAATTTATGTGAACCTATTTCCTTTTTAGTCCGTGCCAAAAAGAATGACCTCTTTTCCTATTTGGAAAGAATTTACCTTTATGCAATGATTTATAGCCACACAAAATATATGTGCTTCATTTTACACCACAAGTTCAAAAGTCTTCTCTCTTTTCTTAAACTCCGTGCCCAGTCAAATGGGTTCACATAAATTGAAACGTAGGGAATACTACCTTGCTGATTCACACGGGATTCCACGTGCCACATGCTACTAGGGTTAGAGCGTAAGCTAGTGATGATTTAGGCTACTGGACTTTCTCCATCTAAAGGTGCAACATTCAGGCTGTTTTCCTTAACAGCACGACGCTTGAATTTCTCTCCAACAACCCCATTTTTACAGTTTAGGCTGCTCCCATTTCGCTCGCTGCTATTACAGATATCGCTTTTTCTTTCTTTTCCTCTGGTTACTAACATGTCGTGATTCATATTATCTGCCTTAGCTTTTTGCACACCACTTATGAGCCCTCTATCTCTCCTTAAACGTTTCAATCAATACTCCACCAATTAGAACAATAAGGGTAAATTTGGCAAAATTTTAATAAATAATTTCTTGTTTTTTTGTAAAAGGTCAAACATTTTTACACGAATTCACTATCCCAGAGGAATCAAACCAATACTAAAAATGAAATAATCCTTCAAACCAATACTAAAAATGAAATAATCCTTCACCAGAAAATTTCTTCTTAATTAATCCTATTCAAGTCATCAAGATTCAAAGCCTTGTATCATCCAAACTTATCAAAATGATACAGATATCACCTATGTTGCTCAGACTCTCTGAAAATATGGTAGATCCTCCAAAACTAGTGCATTTTTTGAGGATCCGACACAGATGCGGCAACATTTTGGAGAGTGTGCGCAACATAGGATATCACTATATCCTATATCATTTTGAAATATTTTCAACATAATATTTGATTCTCAAAATGATATAGATATCACCTATGTTGCTCGGACTCTCTGAAACATAGTCGGGTGCGTGTCAGATCCTCCAAAACTAGTGCATTTTTGGAGGATCCAATAGGGTGCGGCAACATTTTGGAGATTTTGCGCCAACATAGGAAATCACTATATCAAAAGGATTAATATTTTATTCTCAAACTCTATTGGTAGCATGTCAACATCAAGATATAAAGCCAAATAAATTTGTATAGAGAAGTTGACAGAAATCTTACCACATCCCCACGAGAAATCCCCAACTGAACAAGAGCAGAAGCAAGTTTTACACACCTAACATGAGTTTCATCCCAAGTATATTTCACTTTAGAACCATAAATAACTGAAGTTCTATCTCTAAATACATTAGCTGCTCTTTCCAAAAAACTTAAAGGTGTCAATGGAACATGATTTGCTTCACATTTAATTAGACCCTCTATAGAAAACTTGCAAAAGGTACGGTGAATTTGAGTATTTTTGGGGTGAATTTGACTGAAACCATTAAAGAAATTACGAGCCAATCTTGAGTTCTTGAAAAAATGATTCATGGAGAGAAGATGGTTTAATTTAGAGGGAAGTTGGTGAGACTAGGACTGTAGTTTTTTGTTCATATAGATAACTTGAATTTTTATAGCCATATATATAGAGAAATGTATATACAGTAAAAAAAAATTGTTTTTGCATTATTAGGTAGGCGTTTGGACATAAGAATTACTATAATTTTTGAAAAAAAAAAAGTAATTTTTGGAGTTAAGTTAAAAATGGTATTTGAAATTTAAAATTATGTTTGGACGTTAATTTTACTTGAAAAAATATTGCAGTTTTGTGAGTGGGGAAAAAAGTTTTTCTGAAAATTTAGGAAAACTAGTCAAAATCATTGGTTTCTGGAAAACAAAATCGAAAATTTTCAAAAACTTATAAAATTTCATGGACAAACACATTTATGAAAAAGTTGTTTAAAAAAAATTTATGGACAAACGGAACCTAAAAAGGATCGCCCGATGCAGACGCAGGGTCCGAAAAGATCGTGCTCCAAAAAGTATACGGAGTATATGATATAAGCAATTTATGATTGATTCCATGGCTCAAAAATATTTATAAATAATCTTCCACAAAAGGTGGAAGAGATTTATTATTTTAACAAATAAGAGAGATTATCTAAATTTAAAATATGTAGAGGTAATTTGAATTTATACACTATGTAATATGTAATTGTTTTGGATAAGGATTAAGATGAGAGTCAAATGTAAGCATGATTAGGTTTTTAAAACGTTGCTGAGTACGATCTTTGGTACGTAATAAAAGACTATGGAGCAAATGTATTAGGTAGACTTTTGAATGGACACAATGAATTCAATTTTATAAAACAGAATATGAGGGAAATTTTGATTTTTATTATGAGTGTCAATTTGGGTTGTATCTTTTTTTTAAAAAAATAAATAAAGAAATAAATTCATTATATAGAGGATCGAGAAAGGAAAGAGAAAAGGGTATCACTAATCAAAAGTTGGGAGGGGTGTATCAATTAAAAGGTTAAAATGGTTGTAACTCAGTTCATTTAAAAGGTTGAGCCAATTTGGATTTAATTATTTCTCAAGTAATCCTTAGCAGATTTTGTCTATAAGAAAAAGAAAAAAAAAAAAAAAGATAAAGATAGAAATTTGAATGCGGACCAGAAAGGGAGAAAAGGAAAAAGAATCTTAAGATAAATAATCGACAAGATTTACTATTTTTTTTAGCCGGTATAATATAAATTAATATATTGATTCTATATAATTATATACATATTATATATCTATATTATACATTTATCGACTATTTTTTAGTGATTTTGAATTAGACAAGTTGGCGATTACCCAACTCTCATCTAATAATCGAAAGAAATTCAAAAATAATCAAATTTACAAGTGGTCATTCAAAAATAGTCATAGTTTCAAAGTAATCGAAATTTAGCCACTTTTCATGTAAAGATAAATCTGAACAAAAACATTGTTCAAAATCCGGAAAAATACTTCAGCATAATATATTGGAGTTCCAGTATAATATACCGATCTAGCATAATATACTAGAGTTTGGAGTACCGGTGCTCCAGTCTCCAATATATTATACTGGAGCCAGCAAAGTATACCGGTCCAGCATAATATGCTGGAAGTTCCTACACAGGTGCACCGAACTCCAGTATATTATGCTGGGCCGATCTCTGTTGCAGCAAAATAGTGGTTATTTTTCATTGACTTGGTAAACACTGACTATTTTTGAATGACCAATCCGAAAACTGGTTAGACCGTACTATTTTAACCTATTAATCGCCTCTCCTTTGTTCCCCTTCTCTCATCTTACGTGTAACAGAAAAAACAAAAAAGAAATTAAAAGAAATTGGTCAAGGTAGACAATGACCAATGCCAAGCTATATCTTAATTCAACTCAATTCTACTCATGCAGATTTTGACAAGTTGTTATTACTCAATTGGCGGAATAGCCTTAAAGACACGTGTACTTGTTCGATATAGACATCGGAGTCCCTCTATTTCATAAAGTTTCAATCAAACATTGTTACTAAATCAAAAACTAAGTTTTAAACACATGTGACACGGCGTGCTCGTGCTGACATAGAGGACATGTCAGATCCACATCATATAATTTAATCCCACATCATCATTAATTTTTTTATTAAAATTCCAAATATATCCCCTTTTTCTCTAAATATATCTCCAATTTCTCAAGTGCTAATCTTAATCAATCTAAAAAAATCTCTCATCTTTTAGATTCTTTGTCAGAGAAGGATTCTCAAATGCGGAAAATTTTATTTTGTGTTTCGTACAATTGACACTAATTGTATGAGGCATTTTTTTGTCTCACAATTTTGTGGACCCAGAAATATAAGATTAGGTTCCATAAATTTGTAAGACAAAAAAAAACTAAATATAACTTACGAGACATAAAATAAAACTTCTCCTCAGTGGTAATGATTTTTGGGTTGAAAAATAAATCCGTACTATCTTGAACTTTCCTGCTAATTTCATCAGGTTGCCAACGACCCAAATAAGAATATAATCACAATTTTAGCTCAGCGATTTTATAGTACTTCAGATCTCGAACTCATACACTCCAACGAAATTCAAATTTTCAGATTCAAAGTTTAACTTCAAATGAATTTTGATGTGTTTAACTTTGCTTAACCCAATCCCCCAAACAGTAAAAATTCATCATCTCATGTGACAGTGATTTATGGAGGGATGAGATTCTGGTGGTGGTGGAAGAGAAGGACGACGCAGTGGTGGCAGAGGTAATGGAGAGGGGCAGCGGCAATGGCGGGTGGAAGAAGGAGAGAGGAGGTGACGGGTTGAAAGGGTCCTTGTTTTGTCATTTTCTTTTGTTTTTTAATTTAACTAGTATTAGCACCACACTAAACATTTTGAGTTATTTGAATTGTATTAAAATAATCTTATAATTTAAACATTCTCGATAAATATAGATAATCATTGAATATTAATTAAAAAATACTACATGAAAAAGATTAACCATTTGTCAAATCAAATCTCCTAGTTATAACTCTATTTTCCTTTTTGGGTATAATTCTTGTCTGTGTCATTGGATCCTAGAAATAATCAGGAAACAAAATAATAACTCATACTTATGGCAAAAAAAATTAAAGGTTGAGACTATGAAAGACATTTTGGATACGACTTAACTCTTTTATTACTACTTGAACTCTTATTTGGTGTGTTAATATCTTTCAAAAAATATTTTTATTTTAAAAATTTCAGTTTCTAAAACTTTATTTGTCAATAATAATTATTTTATACTAATGTAAGTGAATCATTCAAAGTTCATTTTAGTCGGCTATCTAAAAATTTAAAAAAATAGCCACTGCATTTTTTCCCCAGTATGATTTCATTTTGATATTTGACATTAACCATGTTAAATATCTGAGTTATTTGAATTATATGTAA
Organism: Nicotiana sylvestris; assembly: GCF_000393655.2. Classification (NCBI taxonomy): domain Eukaryota; kingdom Viridiplantae; phylum Streptophyta; class Magnoliopsida; order Solanales; family Solanaceae; genus Nicotiana; species Nicotiana sylvestris. The sequence continues at coordinate 174,268,445 of NC_091065.1, forward strand.
ATAACCTTAAAATTTAAACCTTCTAGATAATTATAGATAATCGTTAGATATTAATTAGGAAGTATTACATGAAAAAAGACTAACATTTTTTTTCAAATCTCGTATTTATAATTTTATTTTTGCACTATAATTGGTGTCATTGGAACCTAAAATTTCACAAAGTGAAATAATAACTCATATTTATGGCAAAGCACAAAGGTTGACACAATATGAAATTTTTTTGGTTACGACGCGACTCTTTTACTATGACTTGAACTCTTATTTGGTAGGTTATTATTAAAAAAAAAGTATTTCTATTTAAAATTTCAATTTCTAAAACTTTATATATTTTCAATAATGATTATCTTTATAATGATGCAAGTGAAAATATTATCCTTAATTTAGAATTCATTTTATTCGGCTATCTAAAAATTTTAATGATCCTTTAGCCAGTGAAACTTTATTTCGGTATAATTTCATTTTGAGTTTATCAATATCTCTAACCACAAATTTTGAATTTTGAGTTTTGAATATCCTATATATACAGATTTTAAATATACTTTTTGTTACATTTGAAAATCGCTACAGAGACTATCAATTAGAAACCAATATCTCTCTTGTTAAATTTGAGAAAAAAAAATCTTTCACATAATCTAATGATTCAAAACTAATATTCTCAGCGAAAAAAATATTATACCCTTGCAATGTTGGCTTAAAGAGGTTTCAGCTTATACCTTTTAATTCCCCAAAGGTGCTAAATTGAAATTAATGATAGCACTTGTATAGCCAAAGTTTGTTATTTGTTTGATGTCCATTTATGCAAATTGATTCTTCAAATAAACATTCTTCAAAAAGAAAAAAGAAAAAAGAAAATTTTGAATATTGGATGCTTTTTGTGATGTTTCTTTCTCCAACATGTTATTACATCCTTTTCTCCATCCTTTTCGTATTTCCTATATTTCTTATATTGTTGTTATTTTTTATTTTATGTTATTTATTATGAGTCTATTGATAGTACTAATATATTGTCTCTTGTTGCTCTCTTGAGTCAAGGGTCTCCTGGAAACAGCCTCTCTGCCCCTCGGGGTAGGGGTAAGGTCTGCGTACATATTACCCTCCCCAAACCCCACTTGTGGGATTATATTGGGATGTTGTTGTTGTTGTTGTCTTTCTCCAACATGTAGGTTCACTTTATTATATATGTAAGTAAATTTTTATTTGATTTTTAAATTCTTTTTTGTTATTTTGATAAACATAGAAGTGTACCCTATATATTACATTTATTTTTAAAAAAAAGAACTACAATTATAGGTTTTTAAATGTGAAAGAATTTTATAGTTATACGAGAGGCAAAGTAATTTTTAAATAATTAGAAAAGATAATAAAAATTTCTAACATGATCGCACATAATCATTAACCGAATTAAGTATGATAACAAAAAATAATTTTTTATATTAATTCAAATTTAAAAACTTTATCTATAAATTCAAAATTGTCCTTTAATTCAAAACTAACATTTTCTCAAATCTCGTAGTGATAATTTTATTTTTGTACCATTCTCATTGGTTTCATTGAAACCTAAAAATAGCCACAAAATGAAATAATAACTCTTATTTATGACAAAGCACAAAGGTTGACACAATATGAACGATTCTTTGGTTACGATGCGACTCTTTTACTACAACTTAAACTCTTATTTGGTATGTTATTGTTTTTTTTAAAAGTATTTTTATTTTGAAATTTCAATTTCTAAAGCTTTATATATATTTTAATAATGATTATCGTTATCATGGCAAGTGAAGATATTATCCTTAATTTAAAATTCACTTTATTCGGCTATCTAAAAATTTAAATAATTCTTTAGCCGGTGAAACTTCATTTCAGTATGACTCCATTTTGAATTTATCGATATCTCTAGCCACATATTTGAATTTTGAATACGCTATATATACATATTTTTTGTTCTTTGAATCATTAAATATTAAATTAGTTGATTGTTATTATATAACATTGCATATACTTGTCTTTAAATTGCCAAGTATAATTTTGAACTATAATTATAGGGAGAAATTCAAAAATAGCCAGATTTACAACTGGTCGTTCAAAAATAGCTCAGTTTCAAAAGTAATCGAAATTTAGCCACTTTTCATGTAAAGATAAATTTGAGCTAAAAACTGTTTAAAACCCGAAAAATACGTCAGTATATTATACTGGAGTTCCAGCATAATTATGCTTAAACTCCAGCATATTATACTGGAGTTCTAGGATAAGTATGCTGGAACTCCAGCATAATATGATGGAGTTCCAGCATAAGTACACTAGAACTCCAGCATAATATACTGGAGTTCCAGCAAGTATAATTGTCCAGTATAATATACTGGAGTTTGGAGCACCGGTGCTCCAGTCTCCAGTATAGTATACTGGAGTCAGCAAAGTATACCGGTCCAACATAATATGCTGGAGTTCATACACAGGTGCACGAAACTCCAGTATATTATGCTGGACCGGTCTTTGTTGCAGCAAAATAGTGGCTATTTTTCATTGACTTCGTAAACGCTAATTATTTTTGAATGACCAGTCCGAAAACTGGCTATACCGTGCTATTTTTACATAATTATAGGGTTTTAAATGTGAAAGAATTTTATAGTTATATTCAGTTTTTTTTGTTGCTAGAAACGAAGTAGCATTTAAATAATTAGAAATTATAACAAAAGTTCCTAACATGATTGCATATGATCATTAATTGAATTAAGTATGATAACATGATAACAAAAGATAAATTTCTTTTTTAGTTTAATTCAAAATTTTAAAACTTTATCTATAAATTTAGAATTAAAAGATAATTCAAATTCAGCTATATATATTTAGAATTAAAAGATAATTCAAATTCAGTTTTTTTATATATATATTTGTATTTCTATTTGACTAACCTAGTAAAATATGAAATAAAGTTATCATTTACTATTGGCATTTACTAGCTTGCCACTTGGCTTAAGCATAATCCCAATTATATATGGTAACTTTATTCTTTTAATATATATATATATATATATAGATTTTTGGGTTTTTAGTTTTTTCTTAATCAAAATCGCCCATCCACGCTCTAAATGTACGTGTATCCTACGCTCTTTGTCCGGCTCAACTTTATAAATGCCATATAAGCTTGGTCAACGGTCAGAAGTATTTAAAAGATCTGTTTTGATAAGTTAAAGTGTCGGGATGAAAATTTATGAAATACAGAAGTTGGGATGTTAAAACGATGCAAGTACAAGTATATATTAGGCTATTTTGCCTACTCAATTCATACTTAAGGCATCTAAGTAGGGTAGACAGCACTTCTCCTTTAATAAACTTTACATGATGCAAATTCAAATTAGTCAGTATTATATATCGGATATCAGATAGTGAAATAGAAAAATCATACTTTAAGCTGTCAAGTGTGGCCAAACCAATCTTAATAGTCCAACTTCCTAGGTAAATCCATTTTGTTACTCAATAATGAGCCATTAGACACTATACTACTGCATGTACTTATGCATATATAGTTATATTTATAATATATGTACATATAAATATTTTATCCACATAGCAAATATTTCCGGATTTTAAATTAAAAAGGCCCTTTTAACTCAGGTGGTAGAGTAAGCCCTCCTAAATAAAAGCTTGTAGCTAATATCTGATTTAGTAGATAATATCTTAATTATGATATGATTAAATTACATAAAACCATGTAACTCCATTACTTCATAAAGAAAACAAACCAGACACAAGGAAATAATATTTAAAGGAGTTTAATCAATTTTTGTAAAAAACTTCGCTACACGTTGAACATATTATGCTCGCTTTAAGTGAATATAGTTGGCGATAAAAGTCATAAGACAATGTCTCATAGAAACAATAGTAAATGCTTAAATACAAAGGAAGAATAATGAATATTGTATCTGATGCAAATTAGCTTTGTCTTGCTTACGTTATGGGAAGAGGAGCCTCGGAGCAACGGTCAAGTTGTATCGTATAACATATTGGTCACGAGCTCGAACCGTGGAATCAGCATGCTTGCATCAGGATAGGCTGCCTACATTACACTCTCTTGGGGTGCGCCCTTTCTCTAGACCCTGCATGAACGCGAGATGCTTTGTGCACCGGGCTGTCCTTGCTTACGTTATGGCACCACGACAGGAAAATATGATTTTAAAGTTGACATTGCTCTTCCAACTGACAATGGTGAGAATAAAATATTCCTCAGGCACAACTGATTAGCTAAAATAATATCTATATAATACAATGACTTGGTAAATTGAAATGCAAATTGCAAATTAATACAACAATGTAAAAGGTTCAAAATTATCAATTTCAAATAGACATTGCACCATATATGAAAACACATGTAAGATCAATGTACTATCAATATAAGTCCATCTGTATCAACTCCTTTTTTTCCATATCGACTCAAAGAATGAAACATTTGTTCAACGAAGTGTTTCCCATCTCAAAATGAATTCCATGTCTGACAGACGATTTTCTGCCACTCCCTTGCACATTCAGGCGCAGTTCACAGACTTGCACATATACTAACCTATGTTGCACATACTCTCCAAAATATTGCCGCATCCGTGTCGGATTCTCCAAAAATACACTGCTTTTGGAGAATCCGACACGTACCCAACAACATTTTCGGAGAGTCCGAGCAACATAAATACTAACCATTGAGCGTGGTACTTGGTATTTCATGATCGTGCCACCATGGTATAATGGTCATATTAACTTGAGAAAAACAAAATAGAAATGAACTTGGAAATAGTAAAGAGAAGAGAAGAGAAGAGGAGTTGGATGATCAGGTAACACATTTAACTAAGCATCAAACTTCAGAAACACAGCTAACTACTTTTAACAAGACAAGTGCTTATCGGCATTCTTTTTTTCCAAACATAACAACGGCTTATTTTCAATTTCACCACTTCTATCCAAACATTTAACTACTTTTTCATAAATTCAACTACACCACTTCAGTGTTATGAAAGGCGAGAAGCGCAAAAAAGCTCTAAAGTATGTTGGTGTTTTAAGCGCAACACCACTTCAGTGTTATGAAAGGCGAGAAGCGCAAAAAAGCTCTAAGGTTTATTGGGGCTTTAAGCGCAAAGCGCAAATAAAGCATGGGCTTTAACGAAGAAAGGCGCAAATGGAGAAAAAAACATAAAATGTATGTGCAGTCCAAGACTAATAATTATAAGTGTGAATAACAAATATATGGACAAAGAAATTGAAAAAGAATTACGATAAAGTGAAATATCATTTATTTAGTATCCCTTCTCGCCTCTTCAGGGTTACGCTTATTGGCAAGGAAAAGTATGCCTTAGAGCTTGATGATGAGACTGAAGTGCCTGCGAGGCGAAGTGCTCAACATGTTTTGAGCCTCGCTTCACGGCTTAAGCGCGCTTTAAGAGCGCCTTTGAATACACTGCACCACTTAAGAAGTGCTTAAATTCAGCTCACCAACGGGCTCTATATCTGCAACTGGTTCTGCATAAATTACCAAAGGATGAGTATTAACACGTTGTAATTCCTATTATGTCTCCTAAATCTTTTCTTCCCTTGGTGGGACTTCAATTAACTTGTATTTCAATACTAAGTAGTTGTATGGAGCAAAGAATTTGAGGACAAAAAAGATCACAGCATAAATAACAATAACAATGATCTTGAAAAACAACACCAAAACAATAATTATGCACAAAGCAGGGGAAAAGAAAGCATGTGCCAGAAACACATTTTGTCAAACTATAATATTAAAAAGGAAACACAAAGAAGTTGGTAAAATGAAACTCACCGCACTTCTCTTTGTAGAGAGGTTAAATTTCTGAGTAGGTAGTGTCCAAATTGGAGAACAACACATAGTGTGCTACACTTTTGTTAGACCCTATTAGTTTTGGGTCTGATAATCCTTTTCTGGACTTCTGCTTGTCATGCCAAGAGCTAATTGTATTGCACGCCATGCTTTGTGATAACTAATGCTCAGTCCATATCTCTTTCTCATTTCTTCTACCACAAACCTTGGTTTGATTTCTACTTTATTGTCATGTAATAGCTCATTGATGTAATCGGATATGACCTTTGATGTTGCATGTCGCTGGTCAGTTACATCAACAGGGCAACTATGGTTTTTCTCAAACTTAGTAATCTTGAATAATGCAGAATAATGGACCTGTGCAGAATGCAAATACCAACTGCATTCGTCATCATAACACTTCAGACAATACCTTGTTTTGCTCGATCTATAGACCTTAAAATTGAACTGGTACTTAATAGCATTATTTGAAAAACATTTTTTCAAACTCTCTTTGTCCTCAAACATAGATCCAACAACTATTTCATCCAATGAAGCATCTTCGCTCAAAACCATAGTTCGCAAATCGCCTCTTTTACTGGCCGATCTTTTTCTTACATTCCTACCATTTGATGTATGTCCAGTTTCCTCAGTTAATTTTCTTCTTGTCAGAGGTTCAGGCGCCATTGCTGGTTCAACCAGTATCAATGCTTTATCTCCAATATGCATTTCCCATACTCCTTCCTCTTGTGGAATACTAATATTTACTTCTTCATGTACGATGTTATTGCATAATTCTGTTTTTGAACAATTTGCTGACAAAGAATTCCTTTCCGCGATATCAACAATGAAACGGGCAGTCTTGAAATTGGAATTATTTTTCACCAAGAAGATGCAAGTAGTAACTTCATTGTCGTTTGTTACTAACATTCCTTTGCTTGTTTCTAGCTTCGTATCAAACCAAATATTGACTTCAATCTCACTCCTTTTCAGTTTTAGAACCTGAAAAATCTTTTCAACAAGAACTTCAAAGGTTATTTCATCATTTACAAGAATTAATTTGGTCTCATGATCCAAATACTTGTTATTAGTAGTCCATCTGCCATTGTAAGCAATATAGATGCAAATTTCATCCATCCTGCATCAATTGAAATAAAAGACATTAGACCAGTGTTGTGAAAAGCACTCGCTTCAGCGCTTAAAGCGCGAAGCAAAGCGAGGCGGGCACAGGGTCGCTTCTATGTTGTGAGGCGTAGCAGGTGAGATGAAGCGTGCGCTTCTGCCAAAAAGCGAGAAGCGCGATTGAAGCGAGAAGTGACAGTAGCGAGCGCTTCAGTATTTTAAGTGACTGCCAACGCTAAAAATAAAAAAACTGTGTCTTTTTTCGAAATATCATCGAGCAACAGCACAAAGCATCCTCCTCTTCCTCCTCCTCCTCCTCCTTTTTCTTTCACTGTTTGTCTTAAAATAGCACCGAAATGCTGCCAATTTTTTTTTTCCTTCGATCTTCTTTTTCTCATTCTCTTCTTCTTCTTTTTATTTTCGTTTCAGTCCTTAAAATTGCAGTGAAATGCTCCCCAATTTATTTATTTTTCAGTTCTTCAGCTTTTGTTCTAGTTCTTACTGCCATTTTTTTGTCTTATTCAGTTGTTTCAATGGCACCAAAAGAAAATAGGAAAGACCCGGCTTGGACTTTCTGTAAGAGCTAGCGAGACCAACAAGACGACAATTACATGTCTTTTTTTGTGACAAGATTTCAAATGGGGGAATTTATCGTCAAAAATTCCATCTCATCGATGGTGATCCAAACATCGCATCTTTTACTAAAGTTCCGACGCATGTAAAGGAAGAAATGAAAGCATACCTTCAAAAAAAGAATTAAAGACTCAAATGCATCATGAACAAGTGCATAATCTTGATGATGACGATGATGAAATAGAAGAAGGTGACGATGGTTTGTCGCTTCCGTTAAAATCATACAAACAATGTCTTCAAGTTGTAGACCTACGGGTAAGACTAAAGGTCCTATGGATTGTTATTTCCCGCAAAAAATAAGAGATATGGCAGGGAAAAGTGGTAATCGTCAAATTAATGCCAAAGCGATTTTGAGGGATCGTGCAGTTGCAATGTTTGCGTGGTGGATGTACGATGCAGGTCTTCCTTTTAATTGTGTTAATTATACTGATACTTTTTCTGCTTTTATTGAGGCCGTAGGCCAATATGGTCCAAGAATAAAGCCTCCAACTTATCATGAAGTTAGAGGTCCATATCTAAAAAAAGAGGTGGAAGAGACTAACAAAATTGTGGAGGATAACAAAAAGTAGAATGGAACAAGTTTGGTTGTTCCATTATGATGGATAAATGGACGGCAAAAAATGACAAAATGATCATCAATATCTTGGCGAATTCTCCTTTAGTGGTCGATGGGGAGCAAAAACTACCAATGGGCTACCTTTACGAAGCAATGGATGGGGCAAAAGAGGCTATTCGAGACTCATTTAGTGATCAAAAAAATATAAACGAGTCTTTGAGATCATATATAAAAGGTGGATAAATCAGCTTCATCGCCCTTTGCATGCAGCTGGACTTGTTTTGAACCCAGAACTATTTTATGACAATGAAGAGAAGATTATAGGAGATGCAAAATTGTGGAATGTATACATTGAATGTATTGAGAAGTTGATACCTGAAGAATCCGAGCAAGATAAAATAACAGAGCAATTTAGTACTTATAGGAATGTTGAGCAACTTTTTGGAAAAAACATGGCTATTAGACAAAGAAAGACGAAGTCACCAGGTGAGCGAGTGCTTATATGTTACTTTATACTTGATAAGTTATTTCTTTACAAATATTATGTTTTAAATATTTGTTCTACTTCTAGCGGTAGAATGGTGGAAGCAATATGGCCATTCCACTCCAGAATTACAAAAGTTTGCCATCAAAGTTCTAAGTCTAACTTGTGGCTCATCCGGGTGTGAAAAGAATTGGAGCGTGTTTGAGATAATTAAATTATATCTCAATTGTCCTAATCTACTAATTACTTAGTAATTGCAGATTCATACCAAAAAGAGGAATAAACTAACCTTGAAGTGTCTCAATGATCTAGTCTTCATTAAGTACAATAGAACATTGAGGCGTCGTTACAACGATCGCAATATAATTGATCCAATTAGTTTGGACAACATCGATGATGCTAATGAAAGGCTAACTGGAGTCCCGGAAGATCATGCAGATGAAGAAGTATTTGAGGAAACTTCTAATTTCACTTGGGATGATGCTGCGGAGGCACGTGGAATTGGGGAGAGGATTTATGGTTTGAGGGGGAGTACTTCAACTTCAAGCTCATAGAGGAAGGGGGAAAAGCAGCTACTTTGTCCCTAGTTGATGAAGAAAAAGAAGAAGATGACGAGCAATATAATAATGATAGCGGAATACAAGAATTTGACAATCTTGCAGAAGAATAGGATGCTCATTTTGTGCTTTCATTGATGCTACTCTTTAGCTTTTACATTGAAGTATTGAACATTTGCTTACAGTTACATGTGTTGTATATGCAGTATTTATTTTAATTTTTTTTTAAAATTCCACTTTACTTCGAAAAAGAGAGCGCTTCGCTTCTCGCTTCGCTTTAAGTGAAAAGGGGCTTGTCGTTTTTCCTTGCTTCACGCTCTTCACAACACTGCATTAGACATACATCTAAAAAATGTAAAATATTCCTTTAACAAATTTGGCCAAGTGAGCTAAACTTCCCAAACAACATTATTAAAGCAGATTGCCACGACCCGATGAGGGCCATGCTAATCTTCTCTATATCATTTCAATTTTATCAGATGAGCAAGACTAACTTATTTGCAATATTAAAAATCCGGCAAAGTCTCCTCTGTACCGGGAGCAAACCAAAACTTTAACCATGTCAGCCTTCAATCAACACGTGAGCACTAGCAATTCTAACATGCTAAGTTTAGAAAGTACTGACAATCTCAAGCCACAAGCTCCCACAACAACTGCATAAGCTTCAAGCTACGCTATCACTAACACAAGCCAAAATACAATCTCAAGATTGACTTAGCACTGGTCATGGCCCTCGTCGGGTCGTGACACAGATAATCAAATCAGTATTATCTTTAGCCCAATGGTCCAAGCTCTGCTTTTAGCTTTTAACACTTCCTACGGGACCTTGTTACAATGCTTCGGTCTTATGCAAACTATTATTCTAGATTAGGAAATAGTTATGATCATAGTGTGACAAAGAACGGAGGAAAGTAGAAAAGAAGGACAAGTTTAGCCTAGTAGAAAAGAAGGACAAGTTTGTTCACTATCTTTATTCTCCTTGGCAATTTTCTTCATTATTTCAATTATCGAAATATTATTTGCTTGATAATTTTTGTATAATGTACTTTCTACTAACTGATTATTATGGCTGAGAAAAAAAGGTTAAGATATAATTGAGTCTCTTTTTAAAGGCAGATGCATTTAATATGACAAGATTAAAGCTGTTTTTTTTTTCTTTTTTGCTTTAAAAGAAGTAACAGGATGTAAAGCTGATGAACCTTCTTCATAGGACAAACATTCAATTCAAAAGGTACAAATGTTAAGGCATAAGTTTCAAAAATACTCAAATGTGGTCTAGAAGAATTAAGCATGACCAAAAAAATCCATATGGGGCCAACCCTTAGGACCAATTGCAGTCTTAAAACTGGATGATGGGCCTGCCAGCTCTACCTATCTGCACTTAATACCAAGCTTAGATTGCATAACGCAGGGCTAAATGGTCACTTAACCTTTGACACTTGAACTAAGACTTGGGACTACTTTTATTACTTCTTAATTTTAACAATCACACACACTAAATACTTCAAAGCAACCTCAGAATTTGTTTGTTGTAGATTATATTGGTTAAATTTGACTAATTATGCTACTGAAAATTTGCAATTAGGATTACTATCCAGAGTGCCACAATAAAGGGGAGCTTTGGAGCAATGGTAAAGTTGTCTTCGTGTGACCTATAAGAGGTTCGAGCGGTGGAATAAGCTATTGCCACTTATATCAGGGTAGCCTTCCTACATAACCAAGGGGTGTGGCCTATCCTCGAACCCTGCGTGAACGTAAAATACTTCGTGCACCAGGCTGCATTTTTATACAGGCTGCCATAGAATTGAGAAATCTCTCAAAGCAGTAGGTAAGATTTTCCTAATGGACATTTTATCAAACATTTCATGTGCGTTAGTGTAGAAACAGACACATTATCCTGAGTTTCGAAGCTCAACGAATTTGCCGGTCATCAAAAAAATATAAGTATATAAACCAAAACCCTTATTTCCTCGTATTCAGAGGGAAAAAACACAAACAAAAACGAAGGGGGGAAATTCCCAAAAATAAACATGAATGCTTACCGGTAACAAAGTAATTTAGAGGAAGAAGCAACGACTGAATAAATGAAAGAGCTTGAGGAGGAATCAAATCAGAGGTTAATGAGAGGAGCAGTGGCTGTTTAGCAGAAGAAAAATTGGGAAAACTCTTTCAAAATATCAGCGGTGTTAAACCCTTGCATAGTATAAAAAAATAAAAACAAAAACTTAAATGTATAATTGCTTCAATTTTTATTTTATTTTATTTTTGGCTATTAATTTACTAGTGCTATATATACCGATGACACTACTTAATCGTAGTCATTAAATGCGACTTATTCTTGAATGCGATTTGTAATAGTTGAGTGCGCTATTTTTTCCTTATCTTTTCATATAACATCGTCATTATTATAAATATATTATATTACGGATATTCATTTAGTACTCCGTTGTAAATAAGTTTTCTGAAGAAGTTTATCCATATGGGACTCCGCCGTAAATTTGTTTATCTATTTAGTACTTTATTGGAAATAAGTTTCCTCAAGAAGCTTATCACTTCGGTACCCGGTTATGAATAAATATTATCCTCAGTAGAAGATTATCCATACCGGGTATAATAAGCTTATCCTTTCGATACTCCGTTATGGATAAACATTACCCCAGTAGAAGATTATCTATATCTGGTACAATGAGCTTATCTTTTAAGTACTCCGTTATGGATAAACATTACTCTCAGTAGAAGATTATTCATATCTGGTATAGTAGCAGCTTACACAGCAACTTCCTTTCTTCTATAAATAGAAGAGATTTCAGTTCATTATGTGCATCAGTTTGAATTCGAATAATAGATCAGTTTCTCTCTATATGTGTCTTTACTTGACAGTCTTTATTTTATAACACGTTATCAATACGAAACTCTATCATCTCGAGCAAATACTTTGAAAGTATTAGAGGTACGAACTTTCTTTTCTTAAATAACGTCAATTCTTTCTAAACTTGAATTTGTAGCCCTAGATATATCGGGCAAAAGCTACATGTCTTGGTTGCTTGATGCTGAAATTCATCTTGATGCGATGGGTCTGACAGACACCTTTAAAGACAAAAATCAGGCATCAAACCAAGACCGTGCCAAAGCAATGATATTCTTACGCCATCACCTTGATGAGGGCCTGAAAATGGAATATCTTACTGTTAAAGATCCAACCATACTATGGAATAATTTGAAAGATATATATGACCAGCTGAAGATGGCCGTTCTTCCGCATGCACGATATGATTGGACTCATCTAAGGCTACAAGATTTTAAATCTATCAGTGAGTATAATTCTGCTATGTTCAAAATTATTTCCCAATTGAAATTATGTGGTGATAATATTACTGATCATGATATGTTGGAGAAAACTTTCACCACTTTTCATGCCTCGAATATGCTCCTGCAGCAACAATATCGAGAGATGGGATTTAAAAAGTATTCTGAACTTATCTCACATCTTCTTGTAGCCGAGAAACATAATGGGCTATTAATGAAAAACCATAAAAGCTAACTTACTGGTTCTTGTCCATTCCTTGAAGTGAATGAGACGAACTTCCACTAAGCTAAACGTGGAAGAGGTCGTGACCCCAGTCGTGGTCATAGCCGTGGTCGGGGAAGAAACTCCAATCATGGTAATAATAATGCACCAAAGAACCCTCCTCACCACCAGCAGTGGAAAAGGAAGGAACAAAAGTACGAAGCGGTGCAAGCACCAAATGCAGAAAATGCATGCTACAGATGTGGAGGAAAAGGGCACTGGTCACGTACCTGTCATACGCCAAAGCACCTGGTTGAGCTTTATCAAGCCTCCCTGAAGAAGACAGAGAAAAATATTGAAGCAAATTTTATTTCTGAAGATAATTTAGATTTCATGTATTTGGATGTAGCTGATTGCACTCCCAGAAGGAGAAACAAGTTATGTAATCGGTAGTGAATATATAGAAATGTAAATATTTTAATTTTTGTTGTTTGTAATAGATAGTATGGTTATGTAATTGTTGTACATAAATAAAAGTTATGCTTTGATAATGATGTTTACTATAATATATTTCATTTATGTCATTTTGAAGAATATTGATAATCCTCAAATTATGTTTGGATCAAAGACAAATCATGAAGATATTTGTGTTATTGATAGTGGAACAATTCATGGCATATTCAAGGATCAGAAATACTTTTCTTATTTGCATAAGGAAAAAACAAATGTTTCAACAATTTCTGGTAATATAAGTTTGATTGAAGGCTCCGGAAGAGCCATTATATTTCTGTCTAAGGGAACAAAACTTATTATAGACAATGCATTGTTCTCCTCCAAGTCCCGAAGAAACTTGTTGAGTTTTATAGATATCCGCCGAAATGGGTATCATGTTGAGACAATAGATGAAATGAACATGGAATATCTTTGTACTACAAAGAATATTTCTGGCCAGAAATGCATTGTAGAAAAGTTACCAACTTTATCTTATGGCTTATACTATTCAAAAATTAGTATAGTTGAAGCACACTCTATCGTAAACCAGAAGTTTACGAATTCAAATACTTTTGTGCTTTGGCATGGCCGTTTGGGCCATTCTGGATCAATAATGTTGAGATGAATTACTGAAAATTCGACTGGGCATCCATTAAAGAACCTGAAGATTCTTACAAATGACGAATTTTCTTGTTATGCTTGTTATCAGGGCAAAATGATCACTAGACCATCACCAATGAAGGTTGGCATTGAATCCCCTGCCTTTTTAGAGCGTATACATGGGGATATATGTGGACCTATTCACCCACCAAGTGGGTTGTTTAGATATTTTATGGTCCTACTAGATGCATCTTCAAGATAGTCTCATGTGTGCCTACTATCATCTTGCAACCTGGTGTTTGCAAAGTTATTAGCCCAAATAATTCGATTAAGGACACAATTCCCAAATTATCCTATAAAGGTTATTCGTCTTGATAATGCTGGAGAATTCTCATCTCAAGCTTTTGATGATTATTGTCTATCAGTTGGCATAAAAGTTGAACATCATGTAGCTTATGTTCATACTCAAAATGGCATTGCAGAGTCATTTATTAAACACCTGCAATTGATAGCAAGACCACTACTTATGAAAACAACATTGCCCACTACTGTTTGGGGCCGTGCTATCTTGCATGCAGCATCACTTATCCGTCTCAGACCGACACATTATAATAAATATTCTCCGTCACAATTAGTTGTTGGTCATGAATCAAATATTGCCCATCTACGAATTTTCGGATGTGCTTTATATGTGCCAGTAGCACCATCACAGCACAATAAGATGTGACCACAGAGAAGGATAGGAATATATGTTGGGTTTGAATCACCCTCTATTATTCGCTATCTTGAACCATTGACGGGAGATTTATTTACTGCTCGATTTGCAGATTGTCGGTTTGATGAAATAAATTTTCCACAATTAGGGGGAGAGAAAAAGGAAATCAAAAGAGAAATTGTGTGAAAAGTTTCATCATTATCTCACTTTGATCCCCGTACCCCTATATGTAATCAGGAGGTCCAGAAGATCATCCATTTACAGAATATAGCAAATCAAATGCCAGACGCATTTACTGATTTGAAAAGGATAACTAAGTCACATATCCCAGCAGAGAATGTGCCTATCCGAATTGATGTCCCAGTAGGACCATCTACTAGCATGAGAGCTAGTGAACCTAAAGCACGCCTGAAGCGTGGTAGGCCTTTGGGTTCTAAGGATCGAAATCCTCGAAAAAGAAAATCGACAAATGATCAAAACGATACTATGAAGGGATCCCCTGAAGAGACCCAAAATCTGATTAGTTCTGAGATTCCTGAAGAAATCAATGAACCTGAAGCTCATGTGAGTGAGGAACTTTTAATAAGTTCGAACGGTGATGGGATTAATTTAAATCGATTTGAAATAGTGGTGGATAATATTTTTGCATATAATGTTGCACTTAATATTATGCAAGATAGTGAGGATCTTGAACCTCGATCTGTCGAAGAATGTCGACAAAGATCTGATTGGCCAAAATGGCAAGAGGCAATTCAATCGGAATTGAAGTCACTTGCTAAAAGAGAGGTCTTTGGACCAGTAGTCCAAACACCTGCTGGTATAAAACCAGTTGGTCATAAATGGGTTTTTGTGCGAAAAAGGAATGATAAAAATGAAGTTGAAAGATACAAAGCTCGCCTTGTTGCACAAGGATTCTCACAACGACCTGGAGTCGATTTTGATGAAACATATTCACCTGTTATGGATGCCATAACATTTCGATATCTCATCAGTTTAGCACTACATGAAAAGCTTGAAATACATCTAATGGATGTAGTTACAGCTTATCTGTACGGTTCACTTGATAATGAAATTTATATGAAAATCCCTGAAGGATTTAAAATGCCTGAAGCAAAATCTCAGGAAATGTATTCAATCAGATTACAAAGATCTTTGTACGGTTTAAAGCAATCTGGGCGCATGTGGTATAATCGCCTTAGTGAATATTTGCTGAAAGAAGGTTACATAAATGATGTTATTTGTCCATGTATTTTTATAAAGAAAATGGCATCAGAATTTGTTATACTTGTTGTTTATGTTGATGACATAAATCTTG
Organism: Nicotiana sylvestris; assembly: GCF_000393655.2. NCBI lineage: Eukaryota > Viridiplantae > Streptophyta > Magnoliopsida > Solanales > Solanaceae > Nicotiana > Nicotiana sylvestris. The sequence continues at coordinate 174,284,227 of NC_091065.1, forward strand.
TTGGAACTCCAGAAGAGCTCCAAAAGGCAATTGAATATCTTAAGAAAGAATTTGAGATGAAAGATCTTGGAAAGACAAAACTTTGTCTTGGTCTGCAAATTGAACATTTAGCAGACGAGATCTTTATCCATCAATCTGCCTATACAGAAAGGGTCTTAAAACGCTTTTACATGGACAAAGCGCACCCATTGAGTACACCAATGGTTGTTCGATCACTTGAAGTGAATAAGGATTTGTTCCGACCTCCAGAAGAGGACGAGGAACTCCTTGGTCCCGAAGTACCCTATCTCAGTGCAATTGGTGCACTAATGTATCTTGCTAATGCTACAAGGCCTGACATAGCATTTTCTGTTAATTTACTAGCAAGATATAGTTCTTCTCCTACACGGAGACATTGGAACGGGATTAAGCATATATTGCGATATTTAAAGGGAACTCTTGATATGGGTTTGTTTTATGCTAACAAAGATAGTGCAGACCTTGTTGGTTATGCAGATGCAGGTTATTTATCTGATCCCCATAAAGCTCGATCTCAAACCGGCTACGTATTTACATATGGAGGTACTATCATATCATGGCGCTCCACAAAGCAATCTATTGTTGCTACTTCTTCAAATCACGCTGAGATAATAGCTATTCATGAAGCAAGTAGGGAATGCGTATGGTTGAGATCAATAATTCATTTTATTCGAGAAAAATGTGGTTTGGAATGTGAGAAAAGACCCACAATTTTATACGAAGACAATGCTGCATCATATTCAAGGGGAGGTGCCATGGTGCATGCTATTTGCTGATGACATTATTCTAATTGACGAGACACGAGGCGGCGTCAACGAGAGGCTAGAGATTTGGAGACATGCTCTTGAGTCTAAAGGTTTCAAGTTGAGCAGGACGAAGACGGAATACCTCGAGTGCAAATTTGGAGTTGAGCCGACGGAAGCGGGAGTTGAAGTGAGGCTTGACTCTCAAGTCATTCCCAAGAGGGGTAGTTTCAAGTACCTTGGATCGGTTATTCAGGGGATCGGGGAGATTGACGAGGATGTCACACACCGTATAGGGGTGGGGTGGATGAAGTGGAGGTTAGCGTCGGGAGTCTTGTGTGACAAGAAAGTGCCACCGTTACTAAAAGGTAAGTTTTATAGAGCAGTGGTTAGGCCTGCCATGTTGTATGGAACTGAATGTTGGCCGGTAAAGAACTCACACACCCAGAAGATGAAAGTAGCAGAGATGAGGATGTTGAGGTGGATGTGCGGGCATACAAGGATGGATAAGATTAGGAATGCAGATATTCGAGAGAAGGTGGGTGTGGCCCCCATGGAGGACAAGATGCGGGAAGTAAGACTCAGATGGTTTGGGCACATTCAGAGGAGGAGCACTGATGCACCGGTGAGGAGGTGTGAGCGACTGGCTGTAGTGGGCACGCGGAGAGGTAGAGGGAGACCTAAGAAGTATTGGGGAGAGGTGATCAGACAGGACATGGCGCGACTTAGGATTACTGAGGACATGGCCCTTGATAGGGAATTATGGAGGTCGAGCATTAAGGTTGTAGGTTAGGGGAGAGTGTGAATATTTCTACAGCACAAGTGAGAGAGACTATCTAGTTAGGAGTTAGACTAGGAATGTCAGTGGTCGTCTATTGATGCAGGGCTTTACCTTCTAGTTGTACTATACCAGCCATCTATTTCGTATTTCGTATTTCGTATCCTGTATTTCATATTTCGTATCTCTTATATATTGTTGGTATTTTTATTACGCATTTTTATGGTACTAATATATCATCTCATATTGCTCTTTTTTTAGCCGAGGGTCTCCTGGAAACAGCCTTTCTACCCTTCGGGGTAGGGGTAAAGTATGCGTACATATTACCCTCCCCAGACCCCACTTGTGGGATTATACTAGGTCGTTGTTGTTGTTGTTGTTGTTGTTGTTGTTTTTCCTTCACTAGGATTTTTTTCCCATGTGGTTTTTCCTAGTAAGATTTTAATGAGGCACATTATCTTTTAATGAACATCCAAGGGGGAGTGTTATAAATATATTATATTATGGATGTTCATTTAGTACTCTGTTGTAAATAAGCTTCCTGAAGAAGCTTATCCATATGAGATTCCACCGTAAATATGTTTATCTATTTAGTACTCTATTAAAAATAAACTTCCTGAAGAAGCTTATCACTTCGGTACCCAGTTATGGATAAACATTATCCGCGTAGAAGATTATCCATACCGGGTATAATAAGCTCATCCTTTCGATACTCGTTTATGGATAAACATAACCCCAGTAGAAGATTATTTATATCTGGTATAGTGAACTTATCCTTTCAGTACTCTATTATGGATAAACATTACTCTCAGTAGAAGATTATCCATATCTGGTATAGTAGCAGCTTACACATCAGCTTCCTTTTTTCTATAAATAGAATAGATTTCAATTCATTATGTATATCAATCTGAATTCGAATAATATATCAATTTCTTTCTATACGTGTCTTTGCTTGACAATCTTTATTTATAAAAGACGTTTTTCGACATTTTCTAATAAAAAGGACTTCCTAAACAGTTAAATAAGACAAACATATTTAAAAATTGAAAAGAAAAACAAATATTGTATTTTTTTCTTCGAACTCAAACAACAAATCTTATTAAACTGAATCAACAACAAGATAAATTTTTGGCATAACACAAAAACAGATACTCAAACTTGGTCACTGCAGGCAAGCAAGCACTTCAATTTTGGGTGTGCACATATATAAACCATAACTTATATAAAGTTGAACTCGTAGACACAAATTTTTAACAGGTCTAATACGCTAGTTACACAAGCTCCTATATGGATTAGTGACCCAATTAGAAGGTGCCAACTATTTTACACATATAATTGAGATTTAAAAAAAAAAAACAAATTAAGGTAATTTATTTCGTTGAACCATAAACCCAATTCTTCCTCAAACACTTCTAGGTTAGCCCATTTCTTATTCATACATTTTCAACCTCAAGCCACCATTACTATTACTGACTACCAATTAATTGATTCTCTCTTCTCCATCTCAATCTCCGTCTTTATTTCTGTCCAATCGTTCTTTTAATATCTTTCTTGTGATTGAAATTGCAAATTATATGGGGAAAGGAACTGATTAATTAGTTCAATTTCATTAGAATCAATGTCACTATTTCTTGCATTATTTCTCACAATGATGACTTTAAATTGTTTAACAAGTTGCCACAGTGGCTCCTAATGCACCTGCAGTGCTAGAGTTGTATTTTGTAGTGCCAATAGGGGCGGAGATAGCGTGCAAGATACGGGTTCAGCCAAACCCACTAACTTTAAATCCTGACTCCGCCTTTGAGTGTCAATGGCTGGAGCTGTTCTTTGTACATTAAACGCATGCCATGATTCAGCTATGATATTAGTCTAGCTAAGGCATTCACAAGCCAAACTCATTTTTGTCAGACTCTCAGCCTGCTCCAATAAGTGAATTTGGCCAAACCCACTAACTTTAAATCCTGGCTCCGCCTTTGAGTGTCAATGGCTGGAGCTGTTCTTTGTACATTAAACGCATGCCATGATTCAGCTATGATATTAGTCTAGCTAAGGCATTCACAAGCCAAACTCATTTTTGTCAGACTCTCAGCCTGCTCCAATAAGTGAATTTGATCATGTTAAGGGCAGCTCGGCGCACAAAGCATCACGCGTTCACGCAGGATCCAGGAAAGGGCCGCACCCTAAGAGGTTGTGATGTAGGTAGCCAAGTGAACTTTATCTCACTAATGTTAAATTATAGACATGCACATCCTAAGCGAGTTGTTTACTATTACAGATGAGCATATTTTCAATACTGTTTGCTACTTCTTTCATTCATGGAATGAGCTAAATTGAAATAATCTGTTACTGTGCAAAAGGATTCAAGAACAGAATAAGAGGAAGATGAAGAAGAGGATGAGCGAGAGAGAAGAAGAGAAAGGATAGAGAGAAAGTGATGATCTTCAGTAGTATTACTAATGTGTTAAAAAATAAAATCAGTACAATTAGGTAGGTATATACTAACTAATATCTGGAACTTACTAACTAATTAACCATCTTAACTACCTCTAACTAACTGAGTGTGTAATGTCCATAATACCCTTTCATTGCAATAGTTCATTTCTCAACACTCCCCATCAAGCTAGGTAGTGTAAAAATATTGTAAACTCCTAGCTTGAAACTCAAGTAGTTATGTTGAACTTTGCATAATCCTTTAGTAAGGAGGTCTGCAGGTTGATCTCTGCTGTTGATGTAATTGGTAGTTATCAATCCTTGAATGATTTTCTCCCTTATAAAATGGCAATATATCTCAATGTGTTTGGTTCGTTCATGATAAATAGGGTTATCTGCAATCTGCATTGTAGCTTTGCTATCACCGTAGATGTCAACTGGAAGGTTGAATTCTATTCCAATTTCTTTAAGCAATCCTTGCAGCCAATTGTCTCAGCAACAGTGGCTGCAATACTTCTGTATTCAGCTAGAGCAGAGCTTCTAGACACAGTAGTTTGTTTCTTGGATTTCCAAGAGACCAGTGAATCTCCTAGTTTGATAAGATAACCAGTTACAGATCTTCTAGAGTACGGGCATGCAGCCCAGTCAGCATCACAATGGGCAGTGATGTTATTGTTGTTATTGCTGCTTAGTAGAATGCTTTGTCCTTGTTGATTCTTCACATATCTGACAATCCTAAGTGCTGCCTCCATATAGGATTTTTTAGGTTGTTGAAGAAATTAACTTAAGGTTTGAACACTGAATGATATTTCTGGTCGAGTCATAGTTAAATAGAGTAACTTTCCCTCTAACCTCTGATAAGTCTTCTGATCTGCTAAGGGATCACTTTCAGGTTTTTCTGGTTTGGTGCAATGGTCATCATATTCCTTCGTTGTAAGTTTAATGTTAGTATCCAAAGGAGTAATAGCAGGTTTTGCAGCTGATAGTCCAACCTCTGATATGAGCTCTAATGCATACTTTCTTTGATGTATTAGGATACCTTGCTTGGATCTAGCAAATTATATGCCCAGAAAGTACTTCAAATCTCCGAGATCTTTCATTTTGAATGTTTGTTGTAGTATTATTTTTGTTTCAATAATCAGTTTCAAGTTGTCCCCTGTTATTAACATATCATCTACATAAACTAGCACCATAATGACTCTTTCTGAAGTTCTTTTGATGAATAGAGAGTGATCAAATTGGCTTTGTTGAAACTGATTCCTTAAAAATGCTTCAGTTAATTTTGCATTCCACTGTCTAGGGGCTTGTTTCAGCCCATGGATTTAATGAGTCTGCATACTGGTTTATTCTCCTGTGGCTTTTAAATCCCTGTGGAGGTTCCATGTAGATTTCATCATAGAGGTCAGTCACCTTGAAGAAATGCATTATAAACATCCATTTGATGTATGTTCCAGTTTCTTGCAGCAGCAATAGCTAAAACTGTTCTCACTGTTTTCATTTTTACCACAGGAGAGTAGGTTTCTTGATAGTCAATCCCTTCCTTTTGGCTATATCCTTTTGCTACTAACATTTCTCTAAATCTTTCAACTTCTTCTATAGCTTTGTGTTTGATTTTGTATATCCATTTGCATCCAATAAGTATCTTTCCTTTTGGTAATGACACAATGTCTCGTGTATGATTTGTTTGTAGTGCATCAATTTCTGCTTTCATTGCCTCTATCCATCTAAAATCTCTGATGGCTTCTTTATAGGATGTAGGTTCTGTTTCAATTGAAGTTGCAGCTATATAGGTTTGATAAGTAGGAGATAGTTGTTCATATGAAATATATTTTGAGATGGCATATGGAACTTCGTGATGGACCTTTCATCCAAATTAGAGGTTGTTTGTCCCTGCTGGACCTTCTATATTCTGGTTGTGTTAAAGTGTTATTAGGAAGACTTTGTGACTGGCTGTGTATCTGCTGAACTGCATTTGGTAATGAAGTGTTAGTTGTATGTTGTTGCAGTTGCTGTGAGGAAATATCATTGTCTTGATATATGTCATCCATCTGAACAGTTGAGTTTTCCATGTCTGCATTAGTATTGGAGTATGTGTTTTCCAAATTAATGTCACTGACCATGGGCTGTTCTGTATTGAGTGGTGTCTGTGTTTGCTGGGAGTTTAAGTACCATCTGTGTTGAAGATCTAGTGGCACATGATTAGGGAATAGAGGTTGATTGCTTGTTTTCTGATGTTTGAAAGAAAACACATCTTCTTTAAATACCACATCTCTGTTGACAAAGAAGATTTTCTCTGTTAAATCATGTAATATATATCCTTTTTGAACCTCTGTATACCCCATGTGAACTGCTAGATTTTTTTGTCATTAACTTGTCATGTTGGTTAATGATCTTGGCATAGCACATACACCCCAGAATCTTTAAGTGTTGATATATGATGGTTTTCTGTGATATAACCTTTCATAAGGAGTTTGGTTGTTAATCACTGGACTTGGAAGTCTATTTATAAGATATACAACAGCCAAAACACATTTTTCCTAGAATTTAATTGGTATACCAGCTTGGAATCTGGTAGCTCTTGTAACTTCTAGGATATGCCTGTGCTTTCTTTCTGCTCCCCATTCTGTTGGAGAGTATAAGCACATGTTCTTTGATGAACAATTCCTAGTTTTTGAAATAGATTACTGCATACCGAGTTTAGAAACTCAGTTCCATTGTCAGTTCTCACTACTTTTATAGTCTTGTCATGCTGGGTTTTTATAAAGGTAATAAAATGTTGTAGGTAACATACATCTGATTTCAGCTTTAGTAGAAAAACCCAAGTCATTCTGGAGTAATCATCTACTATTGTTAAGAAGTACTTATTTCATCATAAGTGGCAACTTTGTAAGGACCCCAAAAATCCATATGAACCAAATCAAAACACTTAGAGGACTTTATACTACCCGTAGGAAATAGGAGTCTTGTCTGTTTTGCACATGGACAGACAGTACACTTATCTAGCTTGCTAGCTATGATGTCTGTATTTACATGAATGAGTTTATTCAGCACTTTAGTAAACACATGACCAAATCTTTTATGCCACAACTCTACATCAGTCATGTTTAGACTTGTTTGTGAGTCTTCACTTCTAGCAGCTAACAAGATGTCTTCTTTCTTCTTAGTCTCTGAACATTCAAAAATGTAGAGCCCACAGTCTTCTCTACCAATCCCCTTCATTCTCCCACTGAAGAGCTCCTGAAAAATACAAAAATCAGGAAAGAAAGTGGTTGAGCACTGTAATTCCTTTGTTAGCTTAGCAAGTGACAGCATATTATATTATAACTGTGGAATGTGAAACACATTTGACACTGAAATACTATCTGATAATCTACTAGTTCCAGTGTGAGTGACATAGGCCAGGTCCCCATTTGGCATATATACTTTCTTAGGATATTGAGGCTGTCTAACTGTGAAACTGTCTATCAAATCTATGTCTGCTACCATATGATTGGTAGCTCCTGTATCTATTATCCATCTTGAAGAGCTAGTAGCTAATAAGGCATTGCTTATACCTTATACCTGCCACATTTGCTGAAGAACTGGCACCTGAGTTGACAGAGGGCATTTTGTTGAGCAGCTGCAATATCTGATCATATTGTTCTTTGCTGAGGGTACAAGTTCCAATATTTCCCAGCTGACTTAAGTTGGCACTTTGAGGATGCCCCGAGGTCTGCTGATCTCCAAATTGACTGTAGTTTGTAGGTTTTTGTGAGGTGTTGAATTTTACAGTGTTATTAGTAACCTCATTGTACCCTAGCTGATTATAGTTTATGTAGCACCATGATCAGTAATCACATTGTAGGCTGCATTGATACCAGTTCCCCTTCTCATCTTTGGTTTAAAATCAGGAGGATATCCCACTAGTTTATAACAATTCTGTTTGGTGTGACCTTTAAGTTTGCAATAGTCACAATACAGGTTATAGTTCTTCTTGAATTTTTCAGTACTTCTTGTATACAATGCAGTGTCATATGTTCCTGCATTTGTGCCTGGGTTTGAACCTAATATTCCAGCATTGGCCGCCATTAATTTTTGGCTTTCATCACTGACAATTATGGCATATGCTTGGTTCAAAGTTGGAAGAGGACTTATCATAAGCATATGACCCATTTAAACCCATCAAGAACTGATATAGCTTCAGTTTCTGTAAGTATACCACAAAATCTCTGGAATTTGGGTAGTCACAGCCTGGAGAAGGTACTAGTACCTCAAACTCTTCCCACATATCTTTGAGTCTTGAGTAATATACAGACACGGGCGAAGTTCCTTGGTTCCAATTAGCAATTTCTCTATGAAGATTAAAGGATCTTGTACCATCAATCTGGCTAAACCTTTCAGAGAGATCATCCCAAACTACTTGTGCACTAGATGCATACATGATTCCTCCTAGTAAACCTTTGGAAATAGAATTCATAATCCAAGACAATACAATGGCATTTACAAGCTCCCAATGATTCCACATTGTCAAAGGGAAGTTTTCTTTCTTACATGTTCCATCTACTAGGCCTAATTTATTTCGACCTAACAGAGCAACACGCATAGATCTATGCCAAACTGAGTAATTTTCAATGCCAGTTAACTGAAAAGAGATAATCTGAATTCCACTTACATCTGTCGGAGACAAGAACAACAGATGATTGTAATCAACTCCGGTGACTGGATTCGCTCCATTCATCGTGTTGCCATTGTGATTTGGTTACACGTTCCCCTGAATCAACACCAGTTGTGGTTCCTAATTGTTCTTTAATTGAACCTATTTCTTGAATTCCCAAATCAAAATTTCTAGAGAAAGGCTTTAATTAACTAGTTGTTTTTCCAGCTTCGAAATTTTTCGAGCAAGGGCTTTGATACCATGAAATAATCTGTTACGGATTAGGTAGAGAGACGAAGAGAAGGATAGAGAAAGTGATGATCTTCAGTAGTATTACTAATGTGTTAAAAAATAAAATCAGGACAATTAGGTAGTTTTATACTAACTAGTATCTGGAACTTACTAACTAATTAACCATCTTAACTACCTCTAACTAACTTAGTGTGTAATGTCCATAATACCCTTTCATTACAATAGTTCATTTCTCAACATAAATGCCTACTTACGCTTGGACTCTTCCAATGTTTCACTGCGATGGATGGTGCCTTATTTGAGACTTGGCTGCACTAACGTTTGCCTAGGCGCGTCTCTCCGAAAGAGAGATCCCAAGGTTGAAATAACAACAGGTGGTTCATCATTGCCAAGATTGAGGAGTTGGGATTCAGAGTGACTCATTTATATGGACTGACAGAGACTGGTCCGAGTACACATCTTGCTTCAGGAACGATTAACTCTGAAAGCAAGGCAAGGAGTGCAGCGCTTCTTTTTACAGGAAGTTGATGTCACAATGACAAAGGTGCCAAATGACAACGGGCAAACTTATGTGGGAGGGAATACTGTAACGAGTGGATACTTAGAAGAAGTTAAAGCAACAGAAAAAGCCTGTCACAATGACAAAGGTGCCAAATGACAACGGGCAAACTTATGTTGGAGGGAATACTGTAACGAGTGGATACTTAAAAGATGTTAAAGCAACAGAAAAAGCCTTTAGAGGAGGATGGTTCCATAGTGGTGATATTGCTGCAAGACATTCAAATGGTTATACAGAAGAAGTTAAGGATCGGTTGAAGGACATTATAATATCAGGACGCAAAAACGTTAGCTCTGTTTCAATATTGTTGATACAGAGTGATATAAAATTACTTGATAAAAGGCCAAAGCCAAAGTGGGGAGAAATTATGAAGAATATCTAAGATCTTTTATTACTTGTGGTAAAAAGTAAAAATACAATTCAGGTATGTTTCAAATTGAACATAGTGAAACAACGTTTGCATGAGAGAGCTATATCTAGTAGAAGTTGTCAAATTCCGCGGGGCAACAGCAGTTGCTGAGTTATTTTAGTTCTGTAACCCCACCCCCAATGTAATAATACCAACCCAATTACAGATGTCACGTAAAGTTAGCGAAAACTATACATGCCCTTTCCTATTATCGGGTCTGCACAAGAAGAAAATGAGCAGGCTCACATTTTGCCACATAACCAAATTTAGATGTATTGTACTTTCTATGTACCCCGGTTAATTTCCCTGTTGCTGCCTTTTGGTGGAATCCCGTAATCAATCTGGAACACTCCCTATAAAAGCAAGGAACAAAAATATGTTAAATTAGAGAAATCTTGAGAAATTTGGCAAACAACATCAAGCAATGTAGAGGTTGTAACTACACTCACAGAAGTTGATCTTCCGAGTATTTAGTGTGCAGCTCGCACGTCTTACTCCATTGTTTAACACCATAAAATGTGCACTGAGCTGTGTAGATTGCAGCAGCAGCGATAAATGATGGTGGAAATTTAAGCATTTCATATTCCACGAGGCAAAGTTCGATCAAGAAGAACGAAAGTAGCTCAAGCTGTAAACAGGATGCAGAGTTAATGAATGTAACAGCCTCTAGAGTGTAAAAATTAAAAATGTCAAAATTCTCCTCTATCGCTAACCTTTTTATCCGATTGAGCAGCTTTGAGAAATCTTCTCATAAAAACATATGGAGTTGGAACCGACATATTAAACTGCAGCGTATTGAGCATCAATTTTTCCTGCAGGAATGGAAGACATCTTTAATAAGAATTTGAAAGCAGATAAAATGCAGGAAATAGTTAATATCGATAGAAAGTCGCTTATAGCTACCATTTCAAGAACCTCCTTCCTTGTGTATGCTTTATCCGAAATGACCACCAAATCATCCACCACAGGGAGAGAAACTTCCTCATATTTGCACGCTAGTAACATGGCGACGAGACCAACAAGCTGCAGTTTCTTTCTCACAACAGATTGTTTCTCCAAAAATCTATCTATCAAATTAACAGTTAGGAATAATGTCTCTTCCTTGAGATCAAACTTGTGGTGTACCTGTTTCATTTAGAATAAGCAATTATTAGAACTATTTAGAAACTTCATTCTTCACTCTCCTATTACTTCAATTTGGATTAAGAATATAAGTACCTCAATGAGCCAGTCGATTAGTATAGATCTCATCCTCTCGTTGATGTCAAACTGTTGTCCTATATAGTCTGGCGAGATACGACTGCAGCCCTGAATATAATGACAGTTATTTAGTCAATCAAGATGCTACTTTGATCAAACATGTGCATCAGAAATATTTAAACTTGAAAAACTCAGGATTGCACTGGTTCTGTCCATGGAAAAGAATCAAAAACTTTCGAAACAACAGTAAAAAGAAACTAAGACTACTATTTCATAGTGATTTGTTACCAGAGGCAGTTCCAAGTATTCTTATACTTTTAATGAATTTTTAATACAAATACAGGCCTACGCAAAAGTCATTGGGTTCCCACTTTAAACTTCAGCAGATGAGGACCTTTTATTAAGTCTTTAAATACATCAAGTAAAGCTTGAATTTCCTATTGTGTGAATATTCAAGACATGTGAAATGCTTCCCCTAAACCTAGAAATAACTCAAGACTCTACATTGAGAAAAGGAAAAAGAATATCTAAGTGCATTGATTAACCACTTTCAATAAATCCAACCATCATTTTAAGTACATTGTGGTATTCATATTAGAGCCTGGATCTAAAGCAGCTTTTTGAGTCACAATGCTACACTAGAAGCTTCCCTTACTTAAATGGAGTTCAACTATGTATATATACAAAAAGATTGTTTTTATCCTATCTGCACATTATGATTTTTCGACAAAGGGAATTCAATTGAACCCCAACAGATACAGTAGATCCGCCCCTGACTATGTATCCCAAATTCACCTATGTTACTTAACTTAATGAGGAAATCACTACTTTGATCTGGACTTACCTCCATTTTTGAGTAGTAGGCATAGAGATCTTCCACATAGTCAACAACTGCGAGCGGGTTCTTCGCATCGTTACTGTCAATATCTATCACACTCTCCTCAAATGTATCCTCCATCTCAATCTCCTGAAAAAGAAAAAAAAGAACTATCTGTTTAAAATTCCAAGATCTCTAAATATAGTATCGCAAAATTTTCCAAAATTCTCTTACCATTTGAGTTTGTTCCAAAGACATTGGAACTGGCTGGTCTTTTGCTGCTGCCTCATATTCTTCCACATCTACTATAGCTACATCCTCATATACACTTAAACCTTCAGCTGCTATCTTTGGTTTCTTGTTTTCCTATTAAACATTTATGTAAATATGTAAACTACGTGAAAATACAATAAAGAGAGTAACAACAACAAGAAGAAGAAATCTAGTGAATTGCCACAAGTGGGGGTCTTGGGAGGGTAAGATGTACGCAGCCTTGCTTCTGCCCTAGAAGGATAGAGAGGCTGTTTTCGAAAGACCCTCGGCAAAATCCAATAAAAAGAGCGTCCATTTTTTTTTTGCACCATGAGATTATGAGTTGTACCTCAGGATAATGCTGCTTTGAGTTGGCAATTTGTGCAGCAAATTTCCTACATTTCAAGAATTTATATTTACATGTCAAATTTCAAGAAAATAGTTCTAATAAATGAAACAAAAGTTTGGAAAATTGACTATATATCTAACCTTGTGATAGGTCTATGAGCTGGAACAGGAGGATTCTTGTTAGTACTGAGATCAAGAAAATTAAACAAATCAGCTAAGAATAACAAAACTAAAAAAAAACAACAAAAAAATGTCAAAAGATTATGAGAAAAAAAATAAAGATTTGAGTTGGGAATTTACTCAGATAATCCTCTCTTATTAACAACACAAGGGTATGGCTTAGCTCCAACAAAATTCTGATTAATCACACTTAATGCTCTTCTGTTATTCCTTGTCTCCACTCCAAACTTTCTGTAACCTAATTCTGCCCCACCTAAAAATTAAAAGAGAAAACTTTTCAAAAAATCCATCTTCAAGAAATTGGTAATAATAATCTTTAGCTGATTTTAACCTCTTAAAACCCAAAAAGATGAAAGAAAAAAAAGATTAATACACATTTTCAAAATTAAATCTTTTCAAAAACCCATCTTCAAGAAATTGGTAATAATATATTTGAGCTGATTTTAACCTCTTAAAACCCAAGAAAATTTAAGAAAAAGAAGACCGATAGAGCCACATTTTAAAAATCAAAACTTTTCAAAAACCCGTCTTCAAGAAACTGGTATATAACTAATTTTAAGCTCAAAAAATTGAAAATATGACTATTTTGAGCTACATTACCTTGCACATTTCTGGGTTTAATCATGCTAGGATTGTTCTCATTAGATACACCCATTTTTTTCTTTTTCTTGGTTTTTCTTAAAGAATCAACCACCCACCAAAAATAAAGAAAAAAAAACTATCTTTTTTCCTTCAGTACTAAACTTAAAAAAAGCTCTCAGAAAACTGAGAGCATTTAAAAAACCCCAAGAACCAATTAATGAAGAAGAAGAGAGAAAAACAATTAATGGGTATTTGTGAGGATGAATAGAGAGGTTTTTATTTAAATGAAACGGCTAGTAGTGAAAAAAAGGCCGTTAGATTCAGAGCGTGTGAACTAACTTTTTATTGTAGAGTTATTACTACTAGTACTAGTATATGATATGGTCATAACGGTCACATTCGTTTGGACTTTTTGCATGTGAGGGTAAGGAGACGTTGCTTTCAAATGAATTTAATTGTTTTTTTTATAGTTTAATTCAATGAATAGATAGATGATTGGGTTGGGTTTTGCACTTTTAGGGACAGACATTAAAGTTAGAGGTCATAGTCAATTGTTTCATTGAGATATGCGCTCTTGCTCACTTTTGAGTTTTTGGTAATAGTTTAAAAGCCACATGAACTATAAGGGTCTATTGTATGTCGTTTTATCCTGTATTTCTGCAAAAAAAATATTTTTATTACTCGAACTCGTGATAAAAAATTGTTTTTATGACTCGAATTCGTGATCTTCTGATCATATGGAAATAATTTTATCATTTACGCGAACGCTCTCCTTCTTTTTGGTAATAGTTTTACTTATGAAAATTTTGATAAGATTAGTGTGGTTATTTCTGTTATACTCCATTATTTTACCCTATTTTATGTTTTTGTGTACTACTGCTATACAGAATCTTCTACGTGGTCAACATTAACTTATAATAGAGTCTGGAACCAAAAGGTTACAAATTTTGACTCAAGAAATAAAAATAGGTAAAAAAAAATGTTAAGAACTATGTATAACGCAGCTAAAATATGCGCTAGCACATATAATATATGCGTTATACTCAGTATTTGGAGCCATAATAATTCACTACATAGGACATCAATTATATGCAGTAGTATGTATCAAGCCTTTATTTGAAATCACGAAGAAAAGAAATTTGTAGTACTCTTAGGAATTGCATAAAAAATCCAGAAATATTCTATAATGGTGTATGATACGTTAACCAATCCTGATACAAAATTTTTTCTTTAACCTATAAACTTGACAAGGTTATTCTTTTTTTATGGAATCATTTCAACTTTATCCATTTCAAAAGTAACCCTATTAACTTTTTTCTTCATTTGTAAGCACTTGTGACTCTTCATATTTTTCCTTTGTACATAACACATATAATTGATGCGCTATGCAGTGAATTATTATGGCTACAAATAATATCTTAACGGGGTAACTGACCGTTAAAGTATAGTACATATTTTTAGATACATTATACATAATATGGTCTCCAATACTTTTTTTCACTTATTTTTGTCTTTCGAGTTAAAATTTGCAATTTTTTAGTTCAGGTATTTCGTCATATGGTAAGCTGATATAAAAATTCTATCGTGTCCAAAGAAGTACTTATGAAGTCAACATGGGTACTTGTTGCTGCTAACACCCACAAATTTGGTGAAGATTTATTGGCAATTAGTGTTTATATCAAACTAACAGATGCATGATATTATGTTTGCATATAAATTTATAAATGTTGAGTTTATGTATCTCCTGATCCGAGGATGATCGCGTATGGTGAAGAGGAAAGGAAGAAGTTATTGTAAAGGAAGACGACATTTACTAAATTATTAAATTATTTAACTATAATAAGTTGATATGATTTAGGTATAAATATGTATTTCTTCATCGTATATCTTCTGAAATAGTATTTTTTTTAGGTTGTGCGAAGGTAACGGATAGATTGCTAATAAAGAGGCTCTGAAAGTTTTAGATCGAGTCACACATTCAATGTAAACATAAAATAAGCTTTAATTGTGTACTCACAAATTGATTTAGAAGAATAGATGAATATTAGGGGAAGAAATGGATAAACTATGATTAGCAATTTGGCTGATCTTCTAATTGACAAATATAGACACTAAAAAATACCGTAAAAATTTATTTGCATCGAGCGTTTAGAAGATGTATAAATAGTATTATTTGAACATAGGCTTCTTTTACAGGTTGTTTGGATGGTTGTTTCCCGTTGTATCGTATTGTATTGTTATTTCAAAATAATGTTTGTTTTGATTGTTTCATTAAAATTGGTTGTATTGTATTGTTAAATCTATTGTTCCAGAACAATGAAAAGTCCCCTTTTTTGAAACAACTGATTTGGTATGGCGGGATTGTTTCCTATTTTTCTTTTCAATTATGCCCTAACTTATTACTCCAAAATTTAATTTTACCCTTTGGCTTTTTTTTTTTTTTTTCCATTTTAACTCAAAATCTCCAACCTATAACCTACTTTGTTTTTTTCCAGAACTTCTACCGCCAGCTGTCACACCTCCTTTTTGCGCGCCCGCCCCCGAAGGGTTAAAATGCGCGGGTGGAGTTTTTCCAATTTAAGTGACAATATTCGAAATGAGATTATTTATTTAATTCAGAGTCGCCACTTGGGAAAGGTTTGGCTTTTGGTGTCCCAAGTCACCGGTTTATCTTGAATCCCAAATCGAGGAAATTTTCGACTTTTCCAAATGAAGTCTGCGAACCAGAAATTCTAAGTAAGGAATTCTGTTGACCCGAGGGAAGGTGTTAGGCACCCTCGAATCCCGTGGTTCTAGCACGGTCGCTTAAATTGTTATAATGGCTAAATATCTGATTTAAATACATGTTATGACTTACGTGCTTTTATTAAGTTTAAAACCGCTTTTATTATTATCATTTATTTTTTATAGAATTGCAACGTCGTGGAAATGCATCTCGAACCACGTCACAATCAATGCACCCGTGGTCGTCGACACATCTTGACTCCGTTGAGATTTGGATTTGGGTCACATCAATGTGCACCCGAGTTTAAGAATGTAATTTAATTAAGCCGTGCCTAAAGGGTCTAACGCGTTATTATTTGTAGAAGGCCATGAAATTCACTAAACGACCTATCCTGAATTCTAAATAATTATTATGGTTGTTTATTGAGGGCCCCGCAATCTTGCATTTTTATTTGGCGAGGCTCATCTCTATTTTAGAAAGGGTATCCTAAAGTGGCTACATTTCTAATGCATTTGTCTCTAAAAATAAAAGAAAGGATTACGTGCTAATTACATGCTTGACCAGCTTCGGATCCTTACTTGATTATCTGATTTTTATGAGGCGTGAATTGTTTAGTGCCTTATTTCATAGATGAGCATGTTGCTAAATTGTCAAGGGAAAATTAACATACAAGATTAATAAAACTGTTAAAAAGCTTATGATAAATGTTCTTCAGATCTAAGTTTGAAACTTGCTTATTTAAACCAAATCAGTGGAATTAACTTATCGGAAACTACTACTAATAGAGTTTGAATAGGATCCTGTGAACTATCTACAAAGATTCAATAAAACTAAAGCATCATATTTGGCAAGCTTAAAGCAATCTTTTCTATACATGCGGAATGTCAGTTTAAAATTACCTAATTATCTATGTGTTAAAGAACACTCATGCATTCCTCGTTAGACAACCCCTTAAACAAATGAAATCACAATTTAGGACGAACTAAGCTACGGTTAAGTACAAGGCTATCTAACGTGTTTTTTTATTGAATTACAAACTAAACAAATTACACAGATCTTAATAACATTTGTAAAACTGTAACTGCAGCAAACGAATGATTAAACTCCTGCATATCTTTGATTTCATGCTTTCATTGTTACATCAGATGCGAAATCTTAGTATGTACCTGGATGTCGGATACAACAGCAGAAGCAAGGGGTCAGCAGGACAATAGAAGCAACACCAAACAACAGTAGTAACAGCAGGTACAAATAGGACAATTCCCAGTGCCAGATACAGTTGAAACCGATAAGAAATGGTAGAAAGGTAGCAGCAAACAATGCAGTAGGAACAATACTCCAAGACAGACCAAATCCAGGAGAAACGAACAATATGAATCAACCAATGAACTCAGCTGATACTTGAAAGAAAACAGAGTTGATCGAACATGTTGAACAAGACTGAGAATCAAACAAACGAGACAGAAATAATTGTTGATTTTCTGTTTATCCCTTTCCCTATCTCTTTTCTTTTCAAGAATCCAATATCAGTCCTCAGTTTTGAACTTATACTTGAGTTATCAGAAAGAGACCTTTTCCAGTTTTTACTGTTTTCCCCCAGAACTTCAGTTCTCAAAAATTCAGTCTGGGTTCTCCCTGTGTCTCTCTATGTATGTCTGTGTGTGTATACCTCTCAGTGTGTATCCCCCTCCCTCTCTTTCCAATTCTCCTCTTTGTATCTTCTATCAGCTACCCTTTTTTCTTATATCCTCACAGTGTGTGTATTCTTTCCCCTCCCCTCTCTTAGGTCTGTCTATATCTATTCCCTCTTATCTCCAGGTCTGTCCTTTATGTGTATCTCTCTATATATCTGTCTGCCTATCTCCCTTAGATGTCCCCCTTTATAAACCTTAACACTACCCCTTTTAACAGCCTGTTTAGAATATCACCATACCCCTCCCATGTGCCTTTCATTTTCAGATTCCAATTGGCTAATTAAGTATGAACAAAACCCATGATATTCCCTGGCAGACTCACTTTAAGTAATGTTTATTATTTTTTGAGGTTAAAGTAGAGTATGGGCAGCAGAATGTATCTGACAGCATATGCTGTCAAATTATTTAAAACTTAAGAAAAACCTTTAACGCAGGCCACAGGTTGTGCACAAAGCACATGAGATGCACCAATGCACATGCTGTGCATAAGTGCACATGCCCTCCAATTCAGAACTTAAACCAAACATCCCTTTTACATTACTGATCCAAATCAACAACTATAAGTAAACAAAACTGGTTCTTAATTGATTCAACAAATGCTTAGCAAAAGTAAGTCAATTTGTTATTGTTCGGACAGCTGAAACTAATTGACGACACATGTCGACTCGACTATATTAATCATAACACATACAATCGTAACCAAAAATCAAACATTTAACAGTATCGACACATGATTTGAATTGTACTGGCTAAGCAAAGTGGTACTCGAGGAGCCAATTGATCAGTCAACATTTGGAGCTCAATTATTCGCACAGCATATACACACGCATTATCAGAATAAAGGAGGGATTCAAACAAACACAGTGGTTCAGGCAAAGTGGACAAACAGAAGTTGGTAAAAATTCAAAGACACAAATTGAAACAAAACATGAACAGACATTTAATCACTCACATGGACCAAACAGAAATAAAGAAAAGCAAGCAAGACTCACCTCAAATCTCGAAAAATCAAAACCTTGACTCGGACTTGGACAGACCTTTCTTAAGGCTGAACGGACTTTAATCGAAGTGTTTCTCAGATGAAGAAACACTTCGATTAAGGTCCATTAGACCTTAATTTCTTTGGCTCGAACGGGTATGAACCAGTGACGAGGAACCTTATGGTTTCAAAACTCAGATCTGGGATTCGTGCTTCCCTGGTCAGATTCGGACCAAACCAAGTATGGTTTGGTCACGAGGGGGTCTGGGGAGTGTCTGGTATGAATTTAAGGCAGATCGGTATAGATTAGGTTCCGACTCGAATCTTCAAATGAAGATTCGAGAAGGTGGGATAGGATTCGAGGTGCGTGGTTGGTAGATTTGGGTTCAGGACGGCACGAGGGTTCTATGGTGTTAAGGGCAAGGTCACCGGCGTCCATGCCGCCGGTTTTCATGGTGGAGGTTACAGGGGCGGCTCTTAGGGTTTGATGGAGATGAGGTTGAAGACGGAGAGGCTGGGGTTCGGATAGGGGGGGGGCAGGGTAAGATTATGAGCTTATATAGTTAATGGGTGGGTTGATCTCAACCGTTAGATCAATCTGGATCTACGGTCTGGATCTGAGGGCTTGAGTGGAACGGCGTCGTTTCGAGGGTAAAGGGTTTGGGTTGGTCCGGGTGGAAACGGGTCGGGGCCATTAGTGGGTTATGGGGAGGTGATCTTGGCCGTTGATCAATCTGAGATCAACGGCCCAGATCAGTTTGGACCAAAACGGCGTCGTTTGGACACCCTGGGTATCAGCTGGTGTTGGACCGGGCAGGCCTGGTTTGGACGTTGTTTGTTTTGGGCCAATTTTAATAAATTGGCCCAATCCGGAAGAAGAAAAGATTTTTTTTCTTTTTTTTTATTTTAAAAACAAAACTAAGCAAAAAATCAAATTAAAATTAAATACACACTCAATACAATTATTTGCACACACACTAAAATATTTCAAAACAAGTAAAATCAAACAAAATAAAATCACGGACGAAGATGCCTATTTATGATTTTCTATTTAACGACCGGATTACGGTTCGAATTATGCATGACACACACATTTTTTGTGTTTTGTTTTAATAAAGTAAAAATGGGCAAAAATCGTAAATAACCAACAAAGTGCCATGTAAAAATCCAAAATTTGTACAACAGGGCCAATTATTATTATTTTTTTATTTCTTTTGGAGCGATTGTCGTGCGAAACAAAAATCACGTGCTCACACCAGCGTTAAAGGTGTTTTGCCGTCTTCTGTTTTATTTTGTCTCCTAATTTACTTTTAACTCAATTCTAATTAGTTGTGCTCCTTTGTTTTGCATTCTTCTGTCTCGCTCCTTTGTTGTGCTTTCTTAAGGTGTTTTGCCTTCTTCTGTTTTGTTTTTTCAATTATTTTTATGCATAATTTTTGATAAATTTAATATTTAAACAATTGAGGGTATTTTAGTCAACTTATCAGTTACAGTACACAGAGGCGGATCCAGGATTTGAGGTTTATGGGTTCCTACCGTAATTTTAAATTAATATGCAATAATAACTGGATTCACAATTAGATATTTACAAATATTTGGTAAATTTTTTAATATAAATACAGGGTTTACGCAAGAGTTACTGGGTTCCCGGGAACCCGTATTCCATTCTCTACATTCGCCCCTGACAGTACAGTACGATACAGTCAAACCAAACAGCAAAATATTATTTAACAATAACAAACAATACAATCTATCCAAACATTATATTTATAAAACGATACAGTACAACACAATACATTATAAAATAAGGGGAACAATGATCCAAACAGAGTGTTACTTAACTACGATTAGTTAATATGCATCTTATCTTATTAAGTATCTTAACCATGATAATCTGATATGATTTGGTATAAACACTTGATTATTTTGCGAGAATAAAACTGAAAGTCCAATGTTCTAATAATTTATAGCAAAGGGAAATACAAGTACAGAAAAAGCACCTGATATTTAGACCAAGCAAATAAATATGGTATATGTATCTTGCATATAAATTTTCATCACTTAATTATGATTGTTTATACACTTTTATTTGTAACTAGTCTTAGGGTACGCGCATTGCGCGTGTACCCATATTAATGAAATTAAAATTTTAAAAACTAATATTTAGAATTTGTAATTGAGTTATAAAATAAAACTTAACAAAAATAAAGTGCCTAACTTTGGATCCATTTAGTTAATTTTAACAGTTCTTATCGTATATATTTTAGTTTTATTCTTTCACCTTTTATTTTTTGTTGTGGCAAATAAGTTCAATATGAGGATCGATGATATTTAAATTCTAAAATAAAATTTCATTTTGCTAGAAGAAAGTAATATTTTTATTTTCTTAGTCTTATTCAGTCGAATGATCGGAATTGGTCAATTTGAAAAGAAAAAAAAGTTTCCTAAGAAATCGGGAGAATTTAACAATAATGAAAAATTGTAAATATTAAATAGAAGAAATAGTCCAACTGATAGAGTGAGAGTGTTAATGTTTGAAGAACTTATTTCGAGGGAATTTTTAAAAAAAATCAAAATGGTTGAACAAAATTCAGTGTAGAAAAAAAAAACCTCAAAATAACTAAATAATATTCAATAATAATAGAAGATGAAAAGAAATAATAATAATAATTAATTACACCTTACTTCGTAGAAATAACACGGTATAGCCAGTTTTCGGACTGGTCATTCAAAAATAGTCAGCGTTTACCAAGTCAATGAAAAATAACCACTATTTTGCTGCAACAGTGACCGGTCCAGCATAATGTACTGGAGTTCGGTGCACCTGTGTATGAACTCCAGCATATTATGCTGGACCGGTATAGTTTGCTGGCTCCAGTATAATATACTGGAGACTGGAGCATCGGTGCTCCAAACTCCAGTATATTATGCTAGACCGGTATACTTGGTGGAACTCCAGTATATTATGCTGGAGTTCTAGTGTACTTCTGCTGGAACTCCATCATATGATGCTGGAGTTCCAACATATTATCTTGGAACTGGAGTATAATATGCTGGAGTTCAAGTATACTTATGCTGGAACTCCAGCATAATATACTGGCGTATTTTCGGGTTTTGAACAGTGTTTTCGCTCAAATTTATCTTTACATAAAAAGTGGCTAAATTTCGATTACTTTTAAAACTGAGCTATTTTTGAACGACCAATTATAAATCTGGCTATTTTTGAATTTCTCCCACTTACTTCGGATATATATTAATCTGTCTCATCCTTATTCTTTCAAGCATAAATTATTCATCGTGAAATTATAAGTAAAAAATTAAGTGAATTTCAAACTTTTAAATATTAGGTGTAATTAATCAAAATTACTACAATTTTGAAATGAGTTCATACTCTAAAACCATCCTAAACTATCATATTTTTATCAGTTTCCTATTTAAACTATTCGGTGTCCCCAAAACCCCCTTGAACTATATCTCCCTAGTTACTAAAAACCCCTTCGTTGATTTTTTCCAGCTGTGTATGATGCACGCTCCCAATTAATTTTAAACTGTGAGTTTACAACACGTGGCTACTTAGTTAAGCATAATTTAATTATTATTTTACTTAATGATTTGAACTAATAACCAAAAATAAAAAATAGGTAAAAGCCTTTGTTCTTCCATCTCCTCCAACAATGGTTACCTCTTCTATCAATCTGGATTTTCACCATTAATCTTTGATTTTACTGTAGTTTTTTTTACACTAACTTTTGATTTCACTATAGTTTTTGGTTTAGCCAGACAATTGGGATTTAAAAAAGCTAGGGCCTGACAAGAAAGAGAAGTTATAGAAAAATAAATAAAGAAAAAATGAATAAAAAAGGTAATTTCAGAAGAAATAAGAGAAGAGAAAAGTTTCAAATGGAACCCATAAGGAGAAAGGAAGAAGAAAGGTAAAAAAAAATATGAAAAAGTGGGTAAAAATAAAGAAACAAATATGGAATAAAAAGAAAATAGAAAGCACTAATTAGACGTTAGAAGTCGGCCAGGTGAGGCCATTTTATGGATAATTTCATCTTCCACGCGTCTTTAAACGAGTTATTTCATACATTTTGCCAAAAAAGTAACGAGGGGGCTTTTAATAACTAAAGAAATATAGTTCCGGGGGATTACAGGGATACCAAATAGATTAAGTAGGAAACTGACAAAACGTAATAGTTTAGGGAGATTTTAGGGTATTAACTCAAATCATTCAAAATTATAAATCTCGTTGAATTTTAAAATGCACATTAATACCTCTTAATTCTGTCGAAAACACCTTTTTCTAATATATTTATGCAACTATTATGACTTTCTATAAAAAAAACTAAAATGAATATTACTGATATTGTGTCTCTTTGTTTTTCCTCTTAGATTTATATATTCTTTCATTCCATTTTATGAAAATATGAAATTTTTGTTAAATAATTGAAAGAAGAATAATTATAAGTCATAAAAAATACACTTTATTAATAAAGGCAAAGCCACTGAAATAATATATACTTGAGGAATTATTTTTTTGTCGAGTCTTTTCAGGGTTCAAGTTTCAAAAATGAATCTTTTTCATTCTATTAAATAAATCATTGCAAACTCCAGAGTAATTAGTTCATCCGTATTTTAGGTTTCTTTATTTCATTTCTTAGGATTATTAATTTTTATGCTGTCTTCCAGGTATAACGTTTTTTTCTAGGGCTATTGCTTTTTTATCTCTTTTTTTAATAAGGTAAAAAATTTAACCGACAACTCTTACATATTTCAAATAAGAAAAGATCTAATAACTAAAATTTTAGTTGATTACAACGTCCTAATTAAACGATTTTCTTTAAATATAATTAAATGACTATTCCAAAATATTAGGGACTTAATTAAATGACTATTTCTAAATAGTAGGAAAATAATAAAATGACTATTTTGTTTAGTGTGAAGTTTATTTTTAGAGGGACATTAAAGGCGAACAATATTTCACTAAGACCTTCGTACTTTTAATATAGTATAGATTCTTATAGTTTTTGATTTGGTATAAACTTCAAAAACAGTTAAATAAAATAATAATTACAATACTCATGCAATAAAATAAACGAGATCTACTAGTATTATGCCTCAATCTCAAACAAGTTAGAATTGATCATAAATTTTTAGATGATATCGCTTCATTAAACCTCATCCCGGGCTAGTACTATACAAAATTAATAAAATAGAAAAGCCAAAACTTAAAACCTCAGTACTCTGTCTTTGTTGCACATCTTCAACTGCAAGTGATTTTGAATTTAAATTACTCCCTATATACATTCCTACATCTTTTATATAATTAATGATTGTAGCAGGCTATGAGGCATGTTTCCGACATTTCTACATTTTAATAATTGGTCTCTTTTGCTGGCACTTGTCAGGCATTTAAGTTCTTATGTAAAGATTAGACGGGAAACTTCCTTCTGCTTTTTTTAAAATTTATTATTATTATTACTAGTAGTAGCACCCGCGAAGATACGCGGACACTAATCATGTCAAATATTTATTTATTTGAATTATGTGTCAATAGTCTTAGAATTTAAACCTTCTTGATAAATATAGATAATTATTGGATACTCCTATAAATTAAGAAACACTACATGAAAAAAATTAACCATTTCTCAAATTTCCTAGTTATAATTCTATTTTCTTTTTTGGTACCATTCTCAGCGATGTCCTTGGATCCTGAAAATAGTCAGGAAGCAAAATAATAACTCATATCTATGGCAAAACAATCAAAGGTTGAGACTATGAAGGATTCTTTGGATACGGCTTGACATTGGATCCTGAAAATAGTCAGGAAGCAAAATAATAGCTCATATCTATGGCAAAACAATCAAAGATTGAGACTATGAAGGATTCTTTGGATACGGCTTGACTCTTGTATTACTACTTGAACTCTTATTTGGTATGTTGATATCTTTCAAAAAATATTTCTATTTTAAAATTTCAGTTTCTAAAATTTTATTTTTCAATAATAATTATGTTTATAATAATGGAAGTAAAAATATTATCCTTAATTCAAAACCTCAGTTTAGTCGGGTATCTAAAAATTTAAATAATTCTTTAGCCAGTGAAATTATTTTTTCCAGTATGACTCCATTTTGATATGTGACACTGACCATATTAAACATCTGAGTTATTTGAATTATATATAAATAACCTTAAAATTTAAACCTTCTATATAATTATAGATAATCGCTAGATATTAATTAAGAAATACTACATGAAAAAAAAAATAATATTTTTTCAAATCTCGTAGTGATTTTTTTTTTGCACCATTCTTATTGGAGTCATTGGAACCTAAAAATAGTCACGAAGCGAAATAATAACTCGTATTTATGGCAAAGCACAAAGGCTGACACAATATGAACGACTTTTTAGTTACGACATGACTCTTTTACTATGACTTGAACTCTTCTTTGGTATGTTGTTATCTTTCAAAAAATATTTTATTTTGAAATTCTAATTTTATTTTGGTATGTTATTATCTTTCAATAATGATTAGCTTTATAATGATACAAGTGAAGATATCATCCTTAATTTAAAATCCACTTTAATAGACTATCTAAAAATTTAAATAATTTTTTAGCCGTTCGAAACTTTATTTCAGTATGGCTCTATTTTGAGTTTATTGATATCTGTAGCCACAGATTTTAAATTTTGAATACCCTATATATACAATTTTTTTCTTTGAATCATTAAATTTTAAATTAGCTGATTGTTATTATATAACATTGCACATATTGTCTTAAAATTATCAAGTAATTTTTTCTCGACACTATACATGGCTTAGTATCAATGCAAACTACTCAAATTGCATCTAAATTCAGATTCGAATATCATATCAGTTTGTTAGTAATAGTATTTTTTTTTGAAAACGACACACAATGTAAATTAGAAAAAAATATATTCTAAGATATCCTTATCTTATAATCTATGTATTTGAGTTGAAAAAAATATTTTAAATATGAGATCAGCTTCCAAATTGTTTATACTCAACAGAGATAAAGAGAAGAAGAAATTCGTTGTCATCTCTATTTTTCATATTTATTTTCTTTTATCTTATTTTTTATGTCTTTCTTTCTTTTGTAACATTTCGCTATAAAAGGATGATTTTTAATAGAAATTGTCTAAGAAATTTATTTATATTTTTAGTCTTTGGTTAAAATTATTTTATATTTTTCTTTTGGCTATATCTAATCAACCTAAACATGTGCTCACCTAACCACTTAAATTAAAAAATTAAAGAATGTGTAATTTAGATATAATCCATATATAATACGTGTATAATCATGTATCGTCAGTATATCATCTATGCATATCAGCTATAAAAGATCAACAATAAATCTGGCTGGATATTTATGTAAATATTCCATAAGATTTCGGTTACTTGATTTCATCCATGATATGACTTCTATTATAATAATTTAAAAATTCTCTACTAAAATTCAAAAATATCTTATCCTTTTATTTTAAAATTACATTATATTTTAAAAAATAATCACATTTTGAAATAATTTTTTACATTTAAAAAAAAAAATATTTGGTGTCATACCATTTATTTTCAAAATATACTTTTTGTTATACTTGAAAATCGATATAGAAACTACCAATTAGAAACCACTATTCCTCTTGTTGAAATTCGAGAAACTTTTCACATAATTTAATGATTCAAAACTAATATTCTTCAACGAAAAAAATATTATGCCCCTGCAATGTTGGCTTGACTGCAGCTAAATGAAAATATTTCAACTTATACCCTTTAATTCCTAAAAGATGCTAAATTAAAAGTAATGATAGCAATTGTATAACCAATATTTTGCTATTTTTTTGATGTCCATTTATACAATTTGACTCTTCAAACAAACATTCTTCAAAAAAAGAAAGAAAAATAACTTCTTTTTTTTGAATATTAACACATTATTGTGATGTTTCTTTCTATACCACGTAGTTTTACTTCATTATATATGTAAGTAAACTTTTATTTGATTTTTAAACTCTTTTTTGTTATTTGAATAAACATAGACATGTACCCTATATATTATATTTATTTTAAAAGAAATTTGCTTTATTCAAATCTAGCTATAGTGTTTTAAAGAACTATAATTATAGGGTTTTAGATGTGAAAGAGTTTAGAATTATATGGAGAATTTTTTTTTCTTTTTTGCCCGAGGCAAAGTAATATTTAAATAATTATAAAAAATTAATAAAAGTTCTTAATATGATTGCATATGATCATTGACTGAATTAAGCATG
This sequence comes from Nicotiana sylvestris, assembly GCF_000393655.2. Taxonomy (NCBI): domain Eukaryota; kingdom Viridiplantae; phylum Streptophyta; class Magnoliopsida; order Solanales; family Solanaceae; genus Nicotiana; species Nicotiana sylvestris. Next base: position 174,311,112 of record NC_091065.1, read on the forward strand.
ATAGCATGATAACAAAAGATAAATTTATTTTTATTTTTATTTTAATTCAAATTTTAAAACTTTATATATAAAATTTAAAATTATCTTTTAATTCAAATTCAATTATATATATATATATATATATATATATTTGTATTTGACTAACATAATCAAATATAGAACAAAGTTACCATACATTATTAGTATTTATTAGCTTGCCATTTGGCTTAACCACAATGCGAATTATATTTGGTAACTTTATTCCTTTAATATATATATAGATAATTCAAATTTTAAAACATTATATATAAAATTCAAAATTATCTTTTAATTCAAATTCAATTATATATATATATATATATATATATATATATATATATATATATATATTATTTGACTAACATAATCAAATATAGAATAAAGTTACCATACATTATTAGCATTTATTAGCTTGCCACTTGGCTTAACCACAATGCTAATTATATTTGGTAACTTTATTCCTTTAATATATATATAGATTATTATTATTATTATTACTATTACTACTACTATTATTATTATTATTATTATTTATTATTATTATTATTATTATTATTATTATTATTATTATTATTATTATTATTATTATTATTATTATTATTATTATTATTGGTGTTGTTGTTGTTGTTGTTGTTGTTGTTGTTGTTGTTGTTGTTGTTGTTGTTGTTGTTGTTGTTGTTGTTGTTGTTGTTGTTGTTATTATTATTATTATTAGGCAAACCCTGCTATCGAGATGTTAACAACAATAACAACATATTCAGTGTAATCCCATAAGTGAGGTCTTGGGAGGATAATGTGTAGACAGATTTTACCATACTATTACTTTATGAAGGTAGAGCGGCTATTTTCAATAGACACTTGGCTCAAGGAAAGCATAATTACAGCAATTTAGAAAAAAGAAATATGACAGTAAAGAAGCCATGAAAAAGGAAGTTGTAATAACAACAAAATAATACGAAAACCGTAGCAAAGGAAATATCAGGTAGTAATAGAAATTTAAGAATAAGGAAATACAAAAATAATACTAGTGTTATTGATAAGGAATCAAGTACCTAATAACCTTGTACTCTAATTCTCGACCTCCTATCGCGATGTTAATAGTACCAAATTGTTCTGACCTCAAAATCTTAAACAGATTAATTTCCATGTCTTTATAAAACGGGAAAAAGAGGATATTTCAGGCAACTACTACTCGCCATCCTTCATTTTTTATGTTCCAATTCATATGGCAATATTTGATTGAATTCGTAATTTACTATGCCTATTTGATCGATATGTTAATTTCACTTCTATATTATATTTATGATTGTGGAAGAAAATATTGAAGTAATAGTTGAAAACTTTATTCAGATCAAAGTTAACAATTTGAATAGTTTAATGGATTTGAATTCTAAATAGTTGTGAAATTAAATTAGAAATAAAATGTGTAAGTCATATAAATCACAAGGAAGAAGTAGCAATTAGTCTCAATATCTCCAAATCTTTTTTCTTTCAAGTAACTTTTTTTCCTTTTACTTTGGCATAAATAAAGGGTGATATTTATCAAGGTAATATTAAGTACAAATTGCATTGTAGCAGCCAATTGATAAACTATTTTAATGTCACAAAATGGCAATAATAACCAATGAACTCGATCTATTGCCATGTACCTGGATTTAGTTTCTATTAAAAATGTATAAGATTGTGTACAATAGACCATTGTGGTCCGGCCCTTCCCTGAATCCCACGCATAGCGGGGAGCTTAATGCACCGGGCTGCCCTTTTAACTATAGGCTAAAATACAGATGCCTATGTTTACTCTTGCACTTGAAGAATATCTATCTAATTTACAATAAACAGAAAACTTGATTCACCTAAAAAGAGCTGAAAGTGTCTGTGTGCTAGCTTTTTGTTTGCCCTTCTCAGCTGAAGCCAAATTCTTCCCCTGAGAGTTATTGTTTTTACTATCAAACTTCTCATTTACTTCTTCAATACTATGTTCATGCAAAGAATCATGCTTCTTTGTAAACTTGTGATCTTTAATAGCTACATCTTTCATCAAAAGGTTCAAATGGTTAATAGATGTCTTTTGTGAATTCTCATCATCCTTATTCTCCTTTCCTGTAACATCACAACAGTGTAGTTTCACCTCTTCCAGCAGCATCCTTATTTCATCCTTAAACAGCTGCGTACGCGTACCCTTAATTTTCTTCTTAGTTACAGTATCCCCTCTATCCAGTTCTTGACTAAGAAAATCTGTATCATCAATCAAATCTTGCTTCTTGAGAGCCATCTCCTCAGAGTGCTCAGCAGCAACGATCTTCTGCTTCTTGGTTACTGCCTCCACTAAATCACTGCATCCCTTCTGATTTAACTTTTGCTTCTCAATTCTATTGTGTTGCAATTCATAATTTTCATCAAGATCACTATTGTCTTCAGACACATACTCCGGCTTCATTAGCTCCACATTTCCATGGAAAGTCTCCTGGGAAGTATCTTCCTCCTGTTGACCATCACTTTCAAGCAGGACATGTTTCTCCGCTTCGATCACTTCAACACCTGTGGAGACTCCAGGAACTATGGTATCAAGGATGACTTTGCCGAGAAGGAACCTTGTCTCACACACGTGTCCTTTCCCAAGAGAATCGTAATCTATCTTGAAATTCTTCTTACTGGTTTTGAAAGATGTAACATCTTTCACCAGAATGTCAAACATAAGCTCGACATCTTTGCCCATTCTCATTGATACAAAGACCTGCAAACCAGACATCCAAAAACTCATTAAGCTAACAAAAGAGCAATTACCATTCTGATAGCCGATTACACACTTTTCAAGTAAGAGGACACGAGAATTAAAGTCTACTAGATCTGGTTCTCCTTTTTCTTCCCATTTTGTATTCAAATCAAGAAAAATCATGACTATATATACATATAGTATTTACTTTATGGACAAGCTGAGCTGGTTTCCCAATGAATTTATTAGGTCCGTTTATGATGGAGAGGCAAGCTATAGCATTTATTCCAAGTGCACTAAGTCTTAAGTTTCCACAAAAGGCAGATGCAAGATACCATGTTGTTTACGAAGTAAATGAACACCGTTACATCAGGTTCAGAAAAACAGGGGATAATCACCTCCTTGTAATAATGAGCTAGACTCTCAAGGTTAGGAAACCGTTGATGCATGCCTTTAAATAAAGAGCTATTTCAAAATGTACTTAATCCTTTCCCGTCCATAGCATGTACTGCAAAAAGGTTTAGTAAGATTCTTTGTCTTGTTGTATGAAGCAATTAAGTAATTCAAGGCAAGTATTACGAAATGGTCGACTTTTTCTCTAGGGAAGTCATCTACCTCTACCCCTAGGCCCTACAATGTGGGTCCTATCGTTTCATAATGACTAGGTTACCACAGATTAACAAAAAGAGTTGACCAAGAGATTATAAGTCATAGATATTCAAGTCATTCCCCCATTCCCTGCTGATAAGGGGAAACCAACAGGAAACATTGTTTCATAAACACAGGCATTCTTAGAAACTGGAGCATTCTCCTCTCCTCATTTTATATGACAAGGCTGCTACTTGAGAGACAACTGGACTAACTCTCTGATCAAAAGCTGATTTACTCATTTATCAACAGAAAATTCCAGATAGAATTATATATCAGACATTTACATATATTACTATTGAAAAAGGATTAACACAGCTTCTGCTTTCAGATAGAAAATTAGCCTATTTGACTCTTGGATGAACAGCATGAACTTAACTGGGATCTTTCATAAAAGTCAACATAACTGCATAGCATGCTCAAATAAAGTGAAATGACAAGACTGACAAACCAGCTTGGTGTAAGCAACAGTTAGATGTAAAAATCAAAGTATGTTTACCCACCAAACCAGAGCATGGGGCTCCTGGGAACTTGGACATTGCTTCCAGGAGGCTGTCCCCGTCAGTTAAAATGTTTATAGATTTTTGTACTTGCACTGCCAGTTGTGCAACTCTTTCTGCAAGTTCATCATCTGAAATGGAGACTTGAGAATCAGAGACTTCAGGTACATACACAGCTGCAGCTTCAGAATGCTTCTCTGCAAATTTAACACCTTCCTTCCAATTTCCATGATACAATACAGAAGCAAAAATCAGGATGACAAGCGCATGTTGAGGATGAGTGATCAATGCCAGATGAAACGCCAAGAGTGCAACCCTGTCATGCACATCATTGAAAAGAAAACATTTGTCAAGTATCAAAGTCATAACAAGCCAGTTCTCGCAACACTAGTGCAGGTTAACAATTCATCTAATAGACGACTGTCAAAAAAGTGATGGCAAAGGGATCAAAAGAATAGTTCCACTACTGCGACTGTAGGCAGCCAGACTATGAGCTGCAACATCTGCTGTCAAATAGAGTTAGAAACATGAGTCCAAAGAATTCACATGCTGACTGCAGAGTATGAGAAAAATTGAACTATGGGATACTCCAGAGTAAACGTGTCAAACAATGAATCAACCTGATAACCATGCAGCATGTAGAAATTTCTTCAAACCTGTAAATGTTTAAAATGCCTCTAATTTGCAATTTAAAAAACAAATAATGAAGGAGCGACATAGATGTATTATCTAAGATGCACAAGAAACGGTTCTAACTTCTTGTAGTTATGGAGCTTAGTTGTAGTGATGATGCCAACTTAGGCTTTTAAAGTCGGGAAGGATGCTTCTAATGGCAGTGTCCAGAAATTAAAATCAAAATATGACAACGACAGAAGAAGATGCTTGTTTTCTGTTCACAGTGCTGCATTACCTCCTCACTATGGAAATTCAGTAGTAGAAGAAGCTTCTATGACTCCTTTACAGCATTTAATATAGTTGTCCTGTGGACACCTTCTAATACCCTTCTCTGTTACTTTTTTGGTGTTAGCTTCTTTTTTTTTTTTTTTTTTTGTGTGTGTGTGTGTGTGTGTTAGGATGTCTTGTTTAAGCTTCCACGTGGCTAGCAAATGAATGCCATTTGTTATTTACATGGATCAGGCGAAATTCAAAGTAGTTCCTACGGTTAGGGAGCTTACACTTGTCCTCCCTTTGCCAAGGAATAGCCATATAATTTCAGCGACTCAATGATCAGGATTGAAACTTGTTTAGTTCTTTTTTTTTCAATCAAAATTTGTTTAGTTCAAAGCATACAAAGATTAGGTATGACTACTCGTTTAGTTCAAAGCATACATAACAATCAAAAGAGAAGACTGCAAGGTCCATTCTTAGCTTAACAGCAGCAGGGTTTCAGCTTAGTCAATTTCAGAAATTCTTCCTATCCACGTCAGCACTTGAGATCAAGCTAACATTATAGCTCTGTTATACTGCTGCAAGGTTCTATGATAGAATTAATGGACCTTCTAATTAGACAAGTCTAGAGAGCAACATATATCAAATTACAGCTCTGAAAGCAGCAGTAGATATAGCAATATCCAAAGATGAAGACCATCTCTCTCAGGAAGTGTCAGTAAAAGGACAGAGAGGGGTACTAGAAGCAAAAGCCTCATGGAGATAAAGAATCCAATCAACATATCTGAATCAGACCTCAGAATAAAAACGAAAAGAACTCAACTAATGATAAAGCTGCAGCAATGTCATGTCACGGGCACAATATTACATGTCACTAATTATTACAGGTGAGAAATGGGAACAATATTATGTCACTAATTACTAGAAGGGTAACAAAACAATCAAATGCCAAAAATGAGACGCAAAAAACCTCACTAAAATGCATGTCATAAGATCAAATGCTTTATTTGAACCCAAATAATTTATATCAACTCACCACACACTATCATGCGAAGGTTGACCGCAGGTGACAAATTGATCCAAGCTGGAAAATAGTTTCTGAAGAAAGCTGTGACTTATAAATTATATGCTTAAAACACAAGTAAAACCCAACAAAAAATTAACTTTAGGAAATGAATATGCCCACACGCGCATGCACCATACACAGGAAAGAGCTGGTCTTAGAAGTATTTATAGGAGCAACCAGAAGCTGTTACATGAAATTATAAGATGTAGACAACCCAGGAAGAGTAAATATCAATTAAGTGTTGGAGCAGGTATAAGGACTTGTAAAAAAAAATTAAAGAGGAAGAAAGAGATGCAGCAAGAAAGAGCATACCATCAGCATCACAGAACTGTCACCCAATTGTTTGCAAGCCTGTTGAGCAAGGTATGCTCCCTGTAAATGATACACATGCACATTAGGCTATTTCCACCATTCTAAGGTGTATCATTTCGTCAGCAAGCCAAAATGAGATGCAGCAATATGGACATACATGAAATGGAAACACAATCTCAAGTATATTGTATCTCTGAAGTAAAGAAAGAGAAGGTGCCGCAGCCCCATATGACATCATATAATTTAGTTCCATCCTTATTCTAGCCTGCAACAAAAAAAATAGAGAAAAATTAGTGAGCATGGAGCATATGACGTAGAGAGTTCCCTTAAAAGAGTAGGAGCTTTTTAAGTTTCAGGGATGTCCAACAATGAGAAGGGACAAATAGGAAAGAGAAAGCCGTTTGAGAAAAGATGATGTGAATTACTAAGCCAGATAAATGGCTTATCCAAAAGTCATTGTATACCTTGGACAAGCTCATGATGGATGATGAAAATTCATCCATCCAATCTTCTATCTCCTTTGTAAAGGATAAGTTAAGACGAGCAGCCAATCTCAAACCGCGCAAAATTCTTGCTGAGAAAAAAGAAAAGCCAAGATTAGTTCCATCACATTAACAATTAGGGTTAAATTCATGTAATCCCCGTCTACTCTTGAAGTCAACAATGTCAACCCCATTCAACTTTTAGTTACACTTAATCCCAAGCTTTCTTAACTTCACATTTTGCCAAATTGATTAGCAGTAAAGCAGTAAAACCCCTTCTGTTCTTTTCTAACAAGTAGAACCCCATGTTTATACCTTGTGTTCCACCTTCCTCTCACCTCAGCTACAAGAACACTACTAATCCATTTAGCAAGAATTATTGCCCCCTTCCACCCTCAAACAAGCACGCTACTTTCCCTCTTCCCCTCTGCCAGCCAAAGCAGGCAGAAGCAGCAGTCACCCTCCTTCTCCCAATACTACAATCATCCTTCCCCAAACATTCTGCTCCTTCCTCATGTGGTAAACCTTATAATCCCCCCTCTTCGCCGTCAAATATAACCCCTGTCGTCATGCTTAACTTTGACACCATGGGACCTCCCACTTCATAGCCCTGTAAAAGAATGATTTCTCCATCTCAACCTAATTGTCCCCTTTAAACGACCGCCTTTCTAAGACCAACTCAATCTCCCACAATCACTTTAAATACAATCAAAAAACATTAACAACTAGGTACTCAACATTCAACTTTAACGATGTTTTCATAAATTCTATAATACTAGTGCCCCCTCTTCGCGCTGAAATATAACCCCTCTCGTCATGCTTAACTTTGACACCATGGGACCTCCCACTTCATTGCCTGTTATAAGAATGATACCTCCATTTCTTCACCTAATTGTCCCCTTTAAGCGACTGCCCTTCTAAGACCAACTCAATCTCCCACAATCATTTTGAATACAATAAAAAACCATTAACATCTAGGTACTCGACATTCAACTTCAACAATGTTTTCATAAGTTTTCTAATACTAATATAGTAGTGTTGCAAATAATTATAGAAATAATGCAGTCGCAGGGGAACTTAAAAGTACACCAATGGAAGGTTTTGATATGGGCAATTGGTTATTGCACGAAGAGGGGAGCTAGGAGAATCATGGAAGTGAACAGCAAAGGGGTTAAGAGTATTGCTGGAATAAAGAGACCATATTTCTAGAATTAAGAACAAGTGTTTGCAGAATCTTTTCTTATGGTGTAATGGTAGTCTTATTGGTAGCACAAATGAGTATATGGATTTCTTGGACTTGCTAGGGGGCAGACGGTAGATGTAATCTTTATATTCTTTATGTTCTGATCTGCATTACCTTTGTCATTCTACTACTTGTACCATCTTGGTACATTCTATCAATAAAACTTTTACCATTTCAAATAAAAAATATCCCGTTTAAAAAATTAAATATCTATGTTTTTAAGCGTGCTAAAAAACTGTTTAGGGGGTGCATTAAGCGAGTGATGGATGAAAGGGATGCAATGAATTTAACCAAATAAAATAGTAATGCTTCCCTCCGAAATTGAATGTTTAACTTTGTTTAGTTATTTACTTATCAAAAAAAAAACTTTGTTTAGTTATTAAGAAAAGAAGTTGACAATGTCTACGTTTTGATTTGTAAGGAATAAGATAAACAAATACAAAAATAAAATACATATTCAACTCGGGATGTAAGGAGCATGAACTAAGTCTTAATTCATGACAAATTCTTAAATAACTGCACCTACCACAATCCTCTCCAAACGACAAGTGAGTGGGTACTAAAGTCCGCAGCTGAATTCATATCAAAATAAAACTTTTTAAATCCCAACACATCAAAGTAACTATTTTACATTACATACTGGAAGATAATTTTTTGATAAAGTACATACATGAAGATAATACCTCACCTTTAAGGATCTTAGGTCCTGCATTGCATTGACATAATCATAGATTCTATTCATCAACGGATTGAAAAATAAGCTGTTTCCATGATATCAGAAAAATTAATAATGAGTTAAATAGCACCCACAAACTCAATAAGTTAAGTATCCAATCAATCACCATAACGAAAACATTGCCCACAGGCCATAGCTTTTGAACTGCAGAAAAAGCATGTTTAATTTGGCCCAACATTCTCTAATATGTAAAATGCTTTGGTTCATGGGACTAGAAAAGAAAGAAAAAAAGCATAAGTTACCATGTATGCTACATATGGCATAACAGGTAGATATAATTCATACTGACTTTGTGGAGGACTTTTCATAGAAAGATACTGATAAAGACATCAGTTTAACGTATAACACAGAGAATAGCAATTTGAGATTTTAAAAAGAATTGATCGTTTATGAGATTACATAATTTTGTTTAGAATCCTATCAACACCAAATAAATTGCTTAGTTTAGCTTCCCAAAATGCTATAATGTTCTGAAACAACTGTCAATTCACATCTCACAGCACTCCATTGTAACAACTGGGCAATTGCACCAATATCTGAGAAATCATTAACCAGGTCCGTCGCACTAGCATAGGGTTTAATATCTTGAGTTTTTGCCTTTTTTCTAAATCCGCTTGCAATTGCTAAGGATGACTGATTCTAGTGAACTAAATAAAGCACCTAGAGCTTTGCCAACAACTTGTGGAGGTGCAACTACAATTAAATAACCGATCAAGCTGACTTATTCTCTCTTCTTAGTTTTCTCTCATCTTTTCTCATCCAAAAAGATGAAATTAGAAACCATTTGGATAGATGAGAGTGAAACCCTGTTACAATTCTTAGAATCTTTTGTATGGATAGTCAGGGTTTTTTCTTTTTTGCTTCTTTGGGTCTCTTTTTGTATGTTATCACATCATTTAGAAAGTGCTGGATTTTGACACAATAATAATTACCATTAATCAAAAAAGAAACCACTGAATAATTCTATTCATTAATCCATGCTAAACTGAGTTATGAGTAGTCATCAAAGGATCCCACATGGTGTAATCAAATGCAGCATAGCACTACCTTCAACAAGTAGAATTCCAGTTTCAGCAAACTGAAAATAATGGTGTTTAAAAAAAAGCACAAATTCTCACTTCATCAAAAAACACAAATTCTGGTTTTTGGGAAACATTAGTTTTATAAATACCAAAAATCATCTAAGCCTAATTTATAGCAAACTAATTCTTTGCAAAATCAACCCACCTCTTCCACTCTGACTCTTCAACTTTCAATCATTTTCCTTTAAAATCTAGAAAGAACCAAAGTTACTTCATCTGAAAAGTATATGATCGTCGCTTAATCCAATAATCCATGTTACTTTACTAGTTTATTCCACATTTTACATGAGATATATGTCCTAATAATGATCCAAGGTCTGAGTGATAGTTTCATAAATTCTTGGGTGAACTTTTTGTTGTTAAAACATTTAGTCCAAATAATATATTTCTAGAAAACAGTATTTGAAATTAAGAAAAGTGCACAACTTTTTCCCAAAGTTGTTTTCCATACCACCTAATTAGGGCCACAACACGGAGAAATCAAGCATGGAGGTGCCACAGCACACAGAACTTCCCTCTACATGACTGCCACCTCTTGCTACAATCAATTCCTCCACATTTTGGTCAAAATTAAAGATTGTTCTGCATTCATTGCCTTTTCTATGGATTATTAAGCATATAATCAACACCAGTACCAAAAATAAAAGGGAAATGCATGAATTGAGCAACAAATTTGGATGTTATGTGTTAAATTCTCCTTTTTTTACCGGGTTGGCAGTCTCTATCCCTATCCAGTTAGGATTGGTGTGACTGAAACCTAAGCTTTAGCAACCAAAATTAAGTTCCCAACAGCACTAAAACTTACAACCTTTCTATGCCTTCTTTTCCCAGGAAGTCCACAGAACAAAAATTAGCTTTTAGCTTGTCCACTTAGAAAAATACAAAACAGAAAAATACCTGTTAATAGTGAAATCTCTGTGCATGGAATTCTTCCAGAGAATGAAATCTTTCTGATCACATCCCTTAGGCATTTTAGGAACAAAGATTTCCTCTTCCTTTTCAGCATTCTTTGCCACAGTATCAAAACTTGATACCTGCAGTTAGTGTAAGTAAAAGTACTTCAATAGCTCTGATTGTAAAAAGGGTTTCAGATCTCTATTTTATCTCTTACTACACTAAAACAAAAGGAAATTTTCCTATGGTCTGGATACCAAATCAATGTTCTTCCGAGAATGTTGTGATCAAAATGGTAAATTTACAAATCAAATGTGACTTGCAACTCGAGCACTTCTCAATTCTCCAAGCATTTAGTTGAACAGTTCTGAATTTTTCACTTAAGGTAGAAAACAAATGTGACTCGCAACTCGAGCACTTCTCAATTCTCCAAGCATTTAGTTGAATAGTTCTGAATTTCACTTAAGGTAAAATATACTCCCTCCTTTCCAATTTATGTGAACCCTCCTTTCTAATTTATGTGAACCCATTTGACTGGGCACGGAGTTTAAGGAGGAAATGAAGACTTTTAAAACTTGTGGTCCTAAACAAGTCATAACATTTGTGTGGCTATAATTATTTTGAAACTTGTAGTGTTAAACATGCCAAAGTATTTGTGTGGCTATAAAAGCTTCTCATTGAGGGTAGAATTGGAAGTTTAAGTTAATTATTTTCAAATTTAGAAAAAGGTCATTCTTTTTGGAACGGACAAAAGAGAAAGGTTCACTTAAGCTGGAACCGGGGGAGTATATATTTGTCGGAATGCATAATGTGTACAATGTGAAATTGTGTTTGCGCAAGCCCAACCATAGAAGTGTAGAAAGGTAGCACATTTGGTATCACAGGAGTTGCACCAACCTCTATAACAGATCCTTTGACATGTACTCTACATATCGGAAACCTTTGTCCAACTATTTGGGAACGATGAAATTGCTTTTTAATCTGCAAGATGTACAATAGCATAAATGTTTGAGCCCAACTATGAGTAACTGAACCTAATATAAATGTCTCATAACAAGGTGATCATTTTGAATGCATCAAGAACCTGTGGAAGTTTTGCATTTGTGATTATATCAAAGTCTTTTGGTATTCTATTGAGAATTAGATCTCTGACACATCCACCAACCAAGTATGCTTCAAACCCTGTGTATTGCAATTTGGTCAAAGGCTAACCTTCAAAAAGTGAGAGTAAAAAGAAAAGAATATGTATGATCATACAAGAAAGAAAGACATGCAAATGAAGTGTACTGGACGAGGGTGGAAAAAACATAGGGTCTTTTATCCAAATAAATTATTAGGTCATGTTAAAGTGTGTCTAGATTCACATGTCTAGACTCAATGAACTTGAATAGATGAATATTCAACTAATTGATTAACACCGCTCAACCACTACTACTCCTTTTCATTACATGCATCAGGGGTAATAGATAAAAAAAGAATATATGTTTCCATTCCTTATGGAGAAAGAAGTAAAAAAAATTGAAGGTTATTCTAGAATACTCCTACTTTTCTCAGAAGGTTCCAGAATAGTCCTACATAATTGTAAGAGAATAATTACTTACCCTGACTGTAAGTGTAGACTATTACATACCTTAAGTTAAGACTCCTAAGAGCCCCACTTGTATAACATCAATAATCAACTCAATAAGATCTTTTCTCTTATTTTTGCTTGCTTCAAAGCAACATACAAGAGGAATCCTTGTAAAATTCTTTGATTCTTGATATTCTTAATTATGAAATAATCACTAAGAATATCTTGATGTTTAATCATCAAGAATATTCTACCCAAATATTTTCTTGACTCTCAACTGGCCTCTTCAATCTCAAGTAGGTGAAACAACATGAGTGTGTTTATTTTGAGAAAAGGGATAATAAAAAATCACCTGACTGGCAAACAGTCACGAAAATCATATTATCGGAATAGGGAACAATCACTGAAATGAAAAGCAAAGCTGAAAATCTTTTTTCCGGAAAGTCGTTGGTAATTGCACAGCGGAAACAAGTGTCTCTTATTGTTAATATGTTATAACACTGTATATAGACAGAATACTGTACATAGCAAACTTACTGGCAACAGATTTATAGGGATTTGTAGGAGTTAGCTACCTTAGTTAGAATCCTCTTCCCATGTATTTAAACCACTGATTCGTTGAGTAATAGACATTGGAAATTCCTCCAGTACCTTTTTATTTTACATGGTATCAGTCACATTGGTATATCATTATTGTCCTTCTAGTTATTTATGTTAACGATATTAGCATTACAAGAGATGATTGTGCAGGGATTTCTTCTTTCAAATTGTTCTTGCATGCTAAGTCTCATACTAAAGGCTTGGCTGTAATGCTTCATATTTAAGTTAGGGTATATTAGTCTTTTAACATAAATTAACTTTTAAAAAAAAAAGAAAAAAACAAAGGAAAAGAAAAGAAGAAAACCTAGTCAATTAAAAGAAAGGGCAAAGCCCACTAGAACGAAAAGAAAAGGGGTCTTAAGGATGGGGAAATGCAGCAATTGCTGCTAACAAAGTTAGAAGAGAGGGAAAACAAAAAGAGAACAAAAGATTCGGAGGAGGAAAGCAACGAGAGCTTCTGGTTCTAAAGTAAGACGGAAAAAAATAAATCAAGCAGAGTTCCATAGCTTCTAGCAACTTGATGCTTCAATATAATTATTCCCAACCATTGTTATTTCTAAATTCAAGGTATATCTTATTATTCCATTGATACAAGTATTCTTTGATTTATCATGATTTCAGTTAAATAGTGATATTGATAACTTAGTGAGTTCCAATTGAACTGGATGCAAGAATGCTCATGGAAAAAAATCAGATTTTTATATTTGATGGATTAATTGAAAAAGAATCAAAATTTTAATTAGTTTTTTTCTACAAATTTAACAATTTATATAGATTGTGAATAGATTATTGAATACCACTAGGAGATAGAAGTATTGGAGTATATTTGAGTGAATAATTCGCTTTAGAAATCTACCTTGATAAACACATGGGCAATTAATGCTTAAACAAGGATGAGAATCTTTTAAATATATATATGTATGTATATAAAATAGTTTCGCTATAACAACTTTCCTTAGTCGCAAAATTTACTAAGACTAAAGAATACAAGGAAGGCAGAGGATATTTTTAGAGGCATGGACAAAAAATCAACTTGACTATTTGAGAATCAAACACTGAAACCTTAAGAGTGGGATATCTTGAATTAGTTACGAATTAGCTTATACAAGTAAGTTAACACTAGATCAATATGATGTGATTATAGATTGATTGAAGGAAGTCCTATGGATTGCTTGAGGTGACGCGTTTGGTATTTCGGTACGAGTACTGTGAGTAGTAATCTTACCACAATTTGTGTTTTCATAACCTGCATGGTTTATATATATGATTTTGAAAATAAATGTGTTACCAAAGCTTTGAAATTGCATGTGGGACAAGTCCTTTACTTGATATGGTACCGAACAGTTTACTTGAGATGTTTACCAGTTAATCTAAAAGTTAATCTAAACATTTTTACCGTTACTAGATATGTTTTCCCGTTACTTGAGATGTTATAGTTAATTGAACTATTCTCACTGTTACTAGACATGTTTTACTGTTACTTGAGACATGATTACCGTTACCGAAATAAAATTACAAGATTTTGATAAGAAATGATATGCCCTTTATTATTTTGAAAATGCTTCTATACGAGTATTTACTGTTTACAAGAAAGAATATAAATGGGAGGAGACTTTGAAGGATCCGTAGTTCGTTAGACCTGGTGCACCTTATATTTACTAATTACCGAGTACAGTTATAGCCCTCGCTAGTGGGAAGGTAGAACTAGCATACAGTTACAGTTTTTCCCTACAATTATATTTGACTCCTTTTGCGAAGGGGTCCCCACAGTGATACAGATTACATGATCCTTTTCTGGAAGCCTCCTAATATAAAGATTTGCTATGACACGGTATTTACAGAGTTTATTACTGAATTGTTAAATTGATTTTGTTACAGGAAATACATGATGAGACTGATTGTTATTACCGTTTTAAAAAGGGCATTTAATTTTGTGATTATTATACAAGCATGTTTTCTGACTTGTCCCCTATTAAAAACGGTTGTGGTTAAGTATTATTACTCACTGCGCTAGCGACTCACTCCCCGCTATTATTTTTACAGAGGCAGCAATAGACGCATGCGAGGATTCCGTTAATTAGAGTACACGAGTTGATAATTTCTGGTGAGCCCCGCAGTTGTTCGCGTGAGCAAGGATTGTTATTTATTTGTTATAGCCCTTTTCTTGAAACTCTTAGAGTCGCCCCATAGTCATTTTTATGAGTATCATAAGTATTCTTTTATAGAAATAGATTTGTGACTTGTATTAGACTTTCCTATCGTATTTTTGGTGATGAAGTTAGTATTATTATGTTGGGAGTACTTCGTTGATGAGGATTATAACTTATTTTGGTGGATATTGGTTGGTTGTGCTGTTAATTTTTAAGACAGGTTTATTTTTGGATAGTCCTAAAACAGGGGAAACTCTGTCCGATTTTTTATAAAATACCGATGAGGCTTACTTGGGAGCACTTGCTCCTAGATGCCGGTCATAATCCTAAATTGGGTCGTGACATTGGCTCTCACTCTAGTTGCTTTCAAACATGTCAGTTTGAAAGCAAACTTCTTTCAAACTGACAAGTTTGAAGTCGCATAGTTCTGGAAACATGTGCTCTGGAAGACAGATCAGAGGCATGCAAAGAAAGGATTGAATGCAACAAAAAGTATCACCTTCACTCTGCAAAATCTTCAGAACAACCCATGCAGATGGTGGTATCATTGATCTAGTTATCCCAAAGTTCCTTGAGTCGAGCTTCCTCCATTTTGAGAAGTCAAGTTGACCTGAATCATAATCATAATCATCACATATCATAATTCAACTGTTAACTCCCAAAATTAATATTTTCATCCAATCACATGTTTGTTGCACTGTCTCTCCTGCCCAATCTTTTCCAGCTTTGTCTCTCCTACCCAATGAAAAACAAACAAGCAGAAAAGAAACCCACTTTTGTCTTCTTTTGAACAAGAATTTGTTCAAAAGGTTTATGGAACCTAAGCAAACAAGAAACTGAGAGAGAGAAAATATACACTCAACAGTCACTATGACTGAATCCTAAATTAACTGGATAAATCCTATGTATGCATTCTGCTTTATTCAGTTTTTTCACTACTAATTTGTACACAAAGTATAAACCTACTGCAACCTTCCATCCAGGGGCAGATAGAAGCTACAGGTTTGGCCGAATCTAGTAGCTTTGGCTCAGACCTGAGGTACGCGTTAAGAAATCTACTAAATATGTACAAATATTAAATTTCGAACTCATTAACTCAAATGGTGAGTGGGTTCAGTGGCATCCCAAACCAATAAAGTTCAAATTTTGGATCCACCTTTTTATCCATCCTCCTTTATCCAAGCTTGGACACTTTGCCAAGCTCAGAGAAGTAGAGGTACAACAAGAAAAGACAACTTTTAAAAGAAAATAAGTAAAAGAAAAATTGAGCAAAAGCAGAAGCTTCAAAATGCACTAATCACCTGCCTCGATCACGGACTCAGTACCCGTATTAGCAGAAACCTGAGATTGACTTTCGTATTCAACAAATGTATGTTTAAATTTCTGAAACACATAATTCTAAATTAGTGCTATAAACTGTTCGACAATATGCCTGAAAGAAAAAGTAGCATGCAGCAGAACCAGATATTCAAGTGGTACCTGCAAGGATACAAGGGATTTGAGACGCAAAAATAAGGCATTGTCTCTAGTCAGCTTTGATATCGCGGCCATTAGACTTAAAAAACTCTACAGCACCAACGGGGGAAGACAAGGGTAAGCGGTCATTTCAGACGTGAGACCGCGCTTCTTTGGCTCTCTCATGAGATATATGCAATGCCAATATGAACAAATTAGCGATTAACAGTAGTTGTCCACTATACTAAAAATATGTTTTTACTTTTACTTATCTATTTTAACAAATTAATAGAAAAATAAAATTCTTTTCTTATTTAACTTTATTATTAACTACTCCTTCCCCAAATTATTTCTCAATACTTTTTGAAATACTATTATTATTATGAAAATTATAAGAAAAAATATACTTCATTTATTACTTCTCAAGGGGAGGCATAAAGTCCATTTTGTATAAACTAATTTTAGGGTACGTGCATTGCGCATGTATCCAGATTGATGAGTATTAATTTTAAAAAGTTAACATAAATATTATATTAAATATTGTGTTTAAATTGTAAAATAAAATTTTGAAAAGATAGAAGTTCATGAAAATACTAAATGTTGATCATATATACCAGAAGGAACTTTGTGTCGCTTAAGCCTTTCAATCTTTATTGTAATTTTGATATCTGAATTTTAATTTTTTGCTTTAGAAGACCCGATAGAGTTATATTCATATTACTCGCAATAGCATTTTAGTCCTTGTATGACTTATATATATGTTTTTAGGAACTAACTTAGAAAGGCTAGCTCTAATTAAAGACACATTTCATAACCTTTCTGTTTTACGGAAGGAAGAAACTAAAAAGAAGTTTGAAACGATAGCTCATGATACATATGTGCCTATCAATATCATTCACGGCCACTTTTTTCATTTATAAAAGTGTTATTATATATATTTCTGCTTGATAACTCTCAAGTATTTTGCATCCCCAATTGTTGATGACTAATTTTCTATTAAAAGTTTGTTTCGTTACTTGTTCCAATTGATCAAAGCTACAGTTTATTACCATACAACTTTACATCCCAACACAAAATGTCAATTAAACGTCTACGCTAACGAAAAAGGTTGTCTTCATCACACAAATACTAAGGATGGCAAAATAAATGTATTTGACAAATAAATAAAACGTCTCCTTAGAGACTTCATCTAGCTCTATTGACTAATACTTGAAAATAATATTTATTTACTTAATTGAAATATTTTTTGTTATTATTAATCATTAAATTGTTCAAACAATTGTGAGATAATTTAACTAAAAGGTGAGTAATGATGAACCAATCATTTAAATACTCAATTGAATAAAATTAATTATTTATTATCTAACTGAATGTCACATTGGACTTCGAAATAGAGCTCATAAAAGTGCTCTAGTTTTCTATCACGTTAATGATGTAAAGTTCCATGCAATAGTTCAAATTTTGAATGATTTTGATAAGGTAAAATTTTGATTTTAAAGTTTTAAACGTTAGGTTCCTAATATAGTATTTCAAATAAGGTAAAAAATCAATAATCTAATTTTTAGTTGATTTCAAATTTCTAAATATGAGAAAAATAATTAAATTACTATTTTGTCCAATATAAAATTTATTTTTAAAGAGTGAAAAAGGCAAACAACATTTCGCTAAGCGCATTCGTGTCTGTAATATAGTATAGTATAGATAAAAGTAAACAGTAATTAGTTAAGCTTTTCTTTTTTTAATAACATATGATTCTCGAGGATTAGTGACACATAGTTAGAAAAAGCAGGGTTTACTGTACTATCTGAATATATTATGTATATCTTGAATATTCCACTTGATAATTCTCTAATAAGTACATTTATTGCCTAGTCTTAGTGTACGCGTTTTGCACGTTTACCCATATTAATGAATATAAACTTTTTTGAAAATTATGTAAATATTATTAGATATTTATAAAAAATTATAACATAAAAGTTAAAGATTCTTTTTTGAAACTAATAGATATTTTTGTATTTAGCTAGCTCAATAGATGATGAAATCATGTCTAATTGAAGTTTTAAAATACCTTATTGTGATCTATGAGGACTTATGTGAAAATCTTATAAAAATTATTGTTATGTGATTAATACTAAAACAAGATACGTATCACGACCCAATTCCATTTTAGGCCGTGACGGTGCCCAGCGCTGTTGCGAGGTAAGTCAACAGTGAGCAGACTATGCAATTTCTCTTTCTAAAAGATTTTTCCAAGTAATTAAACTTTCCTTAAATTTAAAAAGATTTAAGAAGTAATAAATTTAAAAACAAATAACACGAAAGCAACTAACAAATAACATGAAAGCAACTCAGTGTCATCATAATTATAGAATAAAACCAAAATACAAGTCTACTAGTGTGTGCCAAGACCTGGTGTCATAAGTATACGAGTATTCGAGTAGAATATACAAAAAAAAATTAGTCTACTATTTGAAGTGAAATAGACAGAAAAGTATAAGCAAAAGAAAGACCCCGGCTGCTACAGAATGAGCTCAGAAGGACAACTCATCGCGAAGTCTCGATAATAAGGGATGCGCGTCGGACTGATATCCAGATGCATCTGCTCAGATCCTGCACATTCAGTGCAGAAATGTAGCGTAAGTACATAAACAACATGTACCCAACAAGTATCTAGGCTGACCTCGAAGTAGTGACCAGAGGTCCATTTCGACACTTACTATGGGCCAAAAATATAAAATAATATGTAATTCTAATTGAACAAGATATATATATGAAAAAATAGAACTCGAATCAAGAAACAATTAAGCAATTCTTTCGTCGTTAATAAGAAACAAATCATTTTCCCCTCATTTAAACATTTAACTTCTCAAACCAATGAAACATTATCAAATAAAATAAGGCTTCCAGTATCATCACGCACAAATTATGCCGAGGACGTACGACCCGATCCAAATATACATAAACATAAACTGTGTGCACTGTCGAGGGTCGAACGGACCATAAATGCATCTATTAACCTGCCGAGGCGAATGGTCACTCCCATGAGAGTAGTGGAAGTTACCCTGCTCGTGGAATATACTTGCGACATGGTTGAACATAGATTTTTCAAGTTAACATTATATCCCTCAATTCTTTCCAAACAAGAAATATTCAAGTAGAAACTTTTAACATCTTGAAATCCTCAATCTCAACTCTATTCAAGGCAATTAATAAGCATAATCAAATAACGATGTCAACAAAGCATGGTGTGAACCTAAAAGTACTCGGACATAAACATGAATAGTAGCTACATACGAACTCTTGTTACCTCGTGCGTACATAACCCCCACAAAAAATTTAATTAAGTTCACCTATGGGGTTAATTCTCTCTTACAAGGTTAGAAAAGAGACTTACCTCGCCTCAAAGCCTACTTCCCGGCCTCAAATTCACTCTAAAGCCTCAACTCGATGCCGAACAATCCAAAAATAGTCAAATGGTATATAAATAAATTAATACATGCTCAAAAATTCATATCCTAACTATCAAAGTGATTTCCCAACCATATTTGAAGAAATCTTAAAATTCACCCCAGGCACACGTGCCCGGATTCCGAAAACTTTTAAAGAAAGTTGTTACGCATAACCTCATGAACTCAAATATATGATTCATAGCCAATTTCGTGGTTAAATCCCATTTTTATCAAAAACCTAGATTTTTACCTAAACCCATAATTTTCATTAATTTACATATCATAATCCACCCGTAAACTATGCATTTAACTCATATTGTGTAGAAATTACTTACCTCCAAGTGCTAAGTGAAATCCTCTCTCTAAGAGCTCCAAGAATCGCCCAACAATTGAAGGAAATGAGCCAAAATAGCCTAAGTCCCATTTTAAAAGATGATTCTGCCCAGGGTCCTAATACGCGATTGCTGCCAAGCTCTCGCGATAGCGATGGCTAAACTGAGGAGCCTAGGAAAAAGGCTCTACGTGATCACGAAAAGACATGCACGAATGCGATGCACTGGGCTTCCTACTCTTCGTGAACACGAGGCCCAATACGCAAATGCGTAAGGCAACTAGGTTGCCCAGGCCCAGGCTTCTACGCGAACGTGACCTGCCCAACGTGAAAGCCAAAGGGTCTAGGCCTCCGCGAACGCGACCCTGCATATGCGAACGCAAAGGGAAAAAACCTCCAGTCCCCAAATCCTTCATCGCGAACGCGAGGGCCTGTCCGCGTTCGCGAAGAAGAAAACCAGAACAGAAAATCTAGTGTTTTACAACTTAACTTCGGGTAGTTCGGAACACACTCGAGCCCCTCGGGACCCCGTCCAACCACTCCAACAAGTCTATAAACATAATATAGACTTGCTCAAACTCTCAAAATGCGTAAAACAACAACAAAACCAAGAATGACACCCCAAAACCAAATTGAATCAAAATATGAACTTCAAATTTCCAAATCGCTCTGAACGCACCGAATCATACTTAGAATACTCGAAATGACACCAATTTTTATGTGCAAGTCTTAAATGACATTACAGAACTATTCCTGGTCTCGGAATTCCATTTGGACCTCTATAATACCAAAACCTAGTCCAAATCAAATTTAAGGAACTTCAAAAATCTTCAAGGAACCAACTTTCACTATTGGGCGCTGAAATGCTCCCGGGTCATCCAAAACCCGATTCGAACATATGCCCAAGTATGAAATCATCATACAAACTTATTAGAACCATCAAATACAGATTCCGACGTCGCTTGCTCAAAATATTGACCGAAGTCAAACTTAACCTTTTTAGCCAACCCTAAGGAACCAAGTGTTCCGATTTCAACCCGAACCCTTCTAAATCCCAAAATAACCATCCTCGCAAGTCATAAAATAGTAAAAGCACCTATGAGAAGTCTTATTTAGGGGAACGAGGTTCTAGAAAGCAAAACTATCGGTTGGGTCGTTACATTCTCCACCTCTTAAACAAATTTTTGTCCACGAACGAGTTTAGAATCATACTTGGAGTGTTGAATAAGTGTGGATATCTGCTCCGCATGTCCTCTTTGGACTCTCAGGTTGCCTCCTTGACTGGTTGGCCCCTCCACTAAACCTTTACCGCGGTGATAAGTTATGCGTCTTTTATTTTGATGATTTGATAAACTTCATGAGAGAACTAGATAAGGAATCTGATACAATTAGTTCTCTTGCTTTCAGAGTAACCAGTCAGATGTCTGGTTCAACTCTCAATAAAATCAGATAAGAGAACAGCAAAAGGAACAGATATGGATCAGTTCTCCTGGTCGTATTATAGTCAACTCTACAACTTTAAACATTCTCAAGACTTTAAGATCACAATGTTCCAGTTTGGGATCCAGTTTGAGATATGGTTCAACTCTTCAGAGTCGAAGGAACATCTGAGGGAACAGGTCCCTACCAGTTCCTGAGGTGACTGTACGAAGTCAGTTGTCCAACTAAAAAGTGTTGCCTATACATGCTACAGTGCAGAAACAATGCAGTAGTCACCTTTCTGCAGAAAGATTTTTACCTACCTTACTTACATCACTGTATGTGAGATCACACATGTATAATTAACAACAAGGGAGGTAAAACACAATTACTTGAACACTTGCAAATCAAAAGAAAATATTTTCTCAAGTGTTGGCCACCACATCTCTCAAGAACAAAGCTACTGCAACCTCAAGGACCAGATCCAAAGATTGAAGATATCTTAAGTCCTTAGGTTTGTTGAGTCTTTGTTATTTTGTTCTTCACTTGTAATTCCTACTTAGCTCAGTTAGAAGCATTGTGTAGGAAACCCTTTGTAAATCATAAACCCTTGTGTTTGTGTCTTGGCTAGAGTTAATCGAGTTATGAAGTCTTTGTAATAGAGTTATTACAAAGTGGCTTGTAGTAGTGTTGTTACAAGTTAGTGAATGATTAAGTCTTTGCAATAGAGTTATTACAAAGTGGCTTGTAATAGTGTAGTTACAAGTTAGTGAATGATTAAGAGGTTAATTCCTAGGTTACAATAAGTTGTAGTCTAAATATTGCTCAGTAGTGAAGTTAAAATCTTACAAGGATAGGTCGTGGTTTTTAATCCCGTTGAGTTGGGAGTTTTCTACGTAAAATTCCTCTACGTTTTTTAATTACTTCCGATTTACTGTGAGAACAAATAGAGAACCTAGTTCCCTATACTGTTTGGTCTTACAGTATGTTGCTTACGGTGGGAACTGATAGAGAACCCGGGTTCTCTATATAGTTTGGTGGATGCTTAGTTTTTGTCACGCGGAAATCATCTTGGATCTCAACTGGCTAACCTGCTTATCAACAATGGCAATTGGCTCCTCCTCATAACCCAGGATCTCATCTAACCGAATCGTGCTGAAGTCCAACACATGTGACAATCGGCATGGTACCTTCGGAGCATAGACACATGAAAAACAAGATGAACTTCCGATAGACTAGGAGGTAAAGAAAGCTCGTAAGTACCCTCCCCAACTCGTCTCAACACCTCGAATGGGCCTATAAAACTTGGGCTCAACTTGCCCTTCTTCCCGAATCTCATAATCCCTTTCATCGGCGAGACCTTCAAGAGAACCTTATCGCCCACTATATATGATAAATCACACGTCTTCTGATCCGCGTAAATCTTCTGTCTGGACTATGCTGTGCGAAGTCGCTCCTAAATTAACTTTACCTTTTCCAAGGCATCCTTCACCAAATCGGTACCATATAACTTAGCCTCGATGGGCTCAAACCACCCGATGAGAGAATGGCATCACCTACCATATAAAGCCTCAAATGGAGCCATCTCATTGATGGACTAATAACTATTGTTGTAAGAAAAGTCAGCCAAAGGTAAGAATCGATCCCACTGCCCTCCAAAGTCAATCACACATGCTTTGAGCATGTCCTCCAAGATTTGAACTGTCCACTCCGACTGCCTATCGATCTATAGATGAAATGCTGTGCTGAGCTCTACACGGGTCCCCAACTCACTCTGTACTGCTCTCTAGAAATGTGAAGTAAACTAAGGGCCTCTATATGATATGATGGAAACAAGTACACCATGCAACCGAACTATCTCCTAAATATAAATGTGGGCCAACCTCTCTGCAGTGTAGGTAGTCACCACCAGTATGAGGTGTGCCGACTTGGTCAACCTATCGACAATGACCCAAAATCAAACTTCCGCAAGGTCTGCAGTAACCCAACTACGAAGTCCATATAATGCACTCCCATTTCCACTCCGGTATAGTCATCTGCTGGAGTAGGCCACCTGGCCTCTGGTGCTCATACTTAACCTGTTGGCAATTTAGGCATCTAGCTACATACTCAACTATGTCTTTCTTCATACGCCGCCACCAATAATGTTGCCTCAGGTCGCGATACATCTTCGTAGAACCTGGATGAATGGAATATCAAGAATTGTGAATCCTCTCCCTCAAGCCATTGACATTAGGAACACATAGATGACACTAGAGTTGCAGAACACCATCCTCGCTGATAGAAACCTCCTTGGCACCACCCTGTAGTACCGTCTCTCTAAGAACCATCAAGTGCAGATCATCAAATTGTCGATCCTTGATCTACTCCAATATTAAAGACTGGGCAACGATGCATGCAAGAACTCAGCTGGGCTCTGAAATGTCCAACCTCACAAGTTTGTTAGCCAAGGACTGAATGTCCAAAGCTAGTGGCCTCTTCTCTGCTGAAATGAATTCAAAGTTACCCATACTCTCTGCCTTTCTGCTCAATGCATCCGTGGCCACATTCGCCTTGCCTTGATGATAAAGAATGGTAATATCATAAAATCTGTCAGTAAGTCAAGCCATCTGCGCTGCCTCATATTGAGATCCCTTTGCTTGAACAAATGTTGCAAGCTGCGATGATCAGTGTAAACCTCATAGTACACACCATAAAGATAATGCTTCAAGATATTAAGAGCATGAACAATTGCGGCAAACTCTAAATCAGGCACAGGGTAATTCCTGTCATAGATCTTCAGCTGACGGGAAGCATATGCAATAACTCGCCCCCTGCATCAACAAACAACCCAAGCCAACGTGTGAAGCGTCGCAATACACCGTATACATCCCCGAACCAGAAGGCAACACTAGAATCGATGATGTAGTCAAAGCTGTCTTGAACTTCTGAAAGCTCGCCTCACAATCATCGGACCAATGGAACGGAGCACCCTTCTAGGTTAATCTAGTCAAAGGTGCTGAATGGATAAGAAACCCTCTACAAACGGGCGATAATAACCTGCTACAACATGCCCCAAGAATACTACATAATCTAGCCAAAACTCACACTTAGAGAACTTATCATATAACTTCTGTTCCCGCAATGTCTGAAGCACCACTCTCAAATGCTGCTCGTGCTCCTCCATGCTACGCGAGTAGATCAAAATGTCATCAATGAAGACAATGACAAACAAATCAATGTATGGCCTGAACAACCTTTCATCAAATCCATAAATGTCTCTGAGGCGTTAGTCAAGCCGAAGGACATCACTAGAAACTCATAACGACCATATTTAGTATGGAAAGTAGTCTTCGAAATATCCAAATCCCGAATCTTTAACTGATGGTACCTCGATCTCAAGTCGATATTAGAGAACACCCTAGCACCCTGCAATTGGTCAAACAAATCATCAATACGCGGCGACTGGTACTTGTTCATACTGGTAACTTTGTTCAACTGGCGGTAATCAATGCACATACACATAGTCCCATCTTTCTTCTTCATAAATAATACTGGTGCACCCCAAGGTGATACACTTGGTCTGACCTTTGCTAGCAACTCCTCAAGTTGTTCCATCAACTCCTTCAACTCTTTCGGAGCCATACGGTACGGTGTGATAGATATAGGCTGGGTACCTGGAGCCAAATCAATACAAAAATCGATATCATGGTCTGGCGGCATGCCTGGAAGGTCAGAAGGAAACACATCGAAGAATTCCCGGACTACTAGCATTGAATCAATCCCCGGAGTCTCTATAGTAGTATTTCGAACATAAGCTAGATAAGCTAAACAACCCTTCTCGATCATATGTCGAGCCTTCAGAAAAGAGATAACCCGACTAGATGTATTGACAGACGAACCCTTCCACTCCAATCTAGGCAACTATGACATCACTAAGGTAATAGTCTTGGCATGGCAATCAAGGATGGTGTGATATGGAGATAAGCAATCCATGCACAGGATAACATCGAAGTCAGTCATTATGAGCACGTGATTTTTGCCCTATGTGAAATACTCCTACAAATTAAAGAAATAATTTTTTTCCCAGTTATTTGCAATTTTATAGGATTTTTGTAGGAATTTGTGTTAATTGTTTACTTTTATTAAAATCATTAAAAAGTACCATGCATTGAATTTAGATTTTGTGTTCACATTTTAGGATTAAATAATTAATTAGTGGCTTTATTAAAAATGAAAATCACTGAAATTGGTTCAGTTGTACATTTTTAGCTTTTTAATTTTAGATTAGTAATTTTCTTTTTTAATATAGGAGCAACTAATTTTTATAAATATTATAGTTAGACAAGTAGTTTAATTTTATAATTTAGATAATTTAGGAATTTAATTTAGGATTTTATTAATTAAAAAAAAGAAAAGAAAAACAAAAGAAAAAAAAGGAAAAAAGGGATTTAGAGAAAGCAAAGGAGTTTTTAGTGGGCCAAAAATGCTGAAGCCCAAACCTTTTTACCCCAAACCCGCCCAAAGTTTCCTTCGATCCACGGCCCAAATCAAAATACCCGATCCAGCCCCACCCCATACCAAACGACACCATTTTCCCTAGCCATTAATCTCATCCGTTGATTTTGTTTAATCGAACGGATGAGAACTAACCCCCATTCCATATAAGACTGTCCTAACAGTCTCCCCCACATTTTGAACCCCCAGTTCATCTCCCACAAACCCTAGTTAATCCAAGCCGCCCCCAAATTCCCAAACCCTACCGGCCGGCGACGTGACTCCAATCGCCCCAAGTTCACACCACACAATCACCACCCACCCCTGTTTCCTAATCCATCATGACTTTCCCCAAAATCCTCACCCACTTGTCCCAATTTCAAATCTGACCCCAGAAATTGAAAACCCTAATTTGTCCCTTTTTCGAAGTTTTAAACGGGTTTTAAAGTTAAATTTAAGTTGAAATTTATGCCAATCGATTGTTCTCATTAAGAATATTCGATTAGCATCAATTTTGGCTCATTTCAAGGCTCACCGGATTTCATGCAAAGTCAAAATGACCGGCCAAACCTCGTCAAATGTTGTCGTTCGTCGATTCCCTTTGTTTGCTCAAACTTCCGGCCAAAAACAGTATACATATTCCTTCCCTCTCTTGTTGTATTTATTTCTGTTCATCTCATTGTAATTAGTTTGCTTGTTGTTGACTAATTTAACCCCTTAAATGGTTTCTTAGGTTAATTACATGCTAGGATTAATATTATTTTTCTTTCTCTTATTTATTTCTGTTTGATTTTCTGGTTTAGCCGGATTTAGTCAAGTTAGTCAGTGGTTTTGAATTAATATTTAACTTATTAAAGTGTTTTGTTTGAATGGCTCTTTAGTTGGTTAGATTTCTCTTTCTTTGTCTTTATTCTTTTTTCTTTTCTTCTTCTTCTTTGTCTTTTTGATTAAGTATCCAGTAAGCTTCTAGGTCATAATCTAGTTTAATTACGTTAAATTCTCATCTTGTTATATTTGGGTCTATGTCTTGAATTCATAATCATCTCGGGACTGGCAGGAGGAGCCCATTCATATGGGCTTGAGTCTTGGGTCAATTGGACCCATAGTTGACTCAACTTGGGGATTAAATACCAGACTGTCAGGGGGTACTTTGGGAATTTGGGTTTAGAGAATCTTTTTAGCTGAGAAAGAAGCCTCTAGAAATAAGAGAAGACTTGCATGCCAAGAAATGGAGGGTTCAAATATTTTTCTTTAAGGGACTTGGGGGAGTAAAATAAAAAAAGGGGAGGACCTAAAGGTGAAAAAATAATAATCAAGTTCTGCTGCCCTAAATCCCCTCTGCAAGAGTCTCATTTCCCTGAATTCTAGGGCAAGGAATCAGAGCATGAAAAAATAGAAAAACGGCAGAAATCTTCTTTCTACTATAATTTTGAGTTGGATTTTTCTTTCTTTGAAAAAAAGTTTGGAAGTGGTATTCTCTGGGAATTTTCTAGATTTCTAAGCTGAAATGAGGCTGGATTTTGAGGCTGTTTGAATTTGGTTTTCACTGTTGTTCTTTGCTGCTGCACCCATCATCTTTTTGCTGCCTTAAGTTGATCTTCAAAGCTCTTTTATTTATTTTTGCTATAACAGGTATGTACTGCTGAACATCTTATGATTTGTTTTAGTCATATACATGAAGCTTTTGGATCATTTGCTGCTGTCACTCCCAGATGTTACATGAGCATGTGAATTGATTTATAGATTCTGAGTTTATTTTGTTCCGTTTCATTTCCTTCTATGTTTTCTTTCAGCATATTAGAAGTTTAGCTTAAAATGTATGTACTAGATACCTTATTGGTGTGTGAATTCATTCTGTGAAGATCTTTTGAGGTGTAACC
Source organism: Nicotiana sylvestris (assembly GCF_000393655.2). Lineage (NCBI taxonomy): Eukaryota > Viridiplantae > Streptophyta > Magnoliopsida > Solanales > Solanaceae > Nicotiana > Nicotiana sylvestris. Next base: position 174,339,024 of record NC_091065.1, read on the forward strand.
TGATTGCATAGTTTCTTTCCAAATATGAACTGTATCATTATGTGCTGGGAAGATATTTGTGTATCTGAGTTTCATTTTAGGGGATCTGGTTTGAAGCTTTTATTTATTTTGATGTTCTGTTGGTCCTAGGAATAGAGTTTGCCTATCTTATTTAGTTATGTTAGTGATGAATCATTAATACTCTAACAGTTAATAGATTCAAATTTATTTTCTAGCTATGTGATTAAGGCATGGATACTAATGTATGGAATTGTTATTTGAAATTAGAATCACTATTTATCATATATGTAAGTATGGGGTTAGACTGAACAAGTAGTGACAATTATATATGTGTATGGACTATGGTATCTAGTTGAGGTCATTCTAAGATCTGAAGTTAGAAGGTGTGTTTCTGTGCCCTGGTGTATATAAACGCGATGGTTCTGTATTAGTTATTCCAAATGCCTTGAAACAAATTGGTCAGGCGGTTTCTTTATCTGGTTTGAGTACTGCAAATGCTAGGTGTTAAATGTCTACATTCATTAAGTAATCAGTGCCTATTCAGTGATAAATGCTTTCGTTCATGTTCTCTTTCTCTTTATAAAAGATTGTTAAATAGGCATTTTGTGTCCCTTTACATAGTTGTTAAATCAGTATACTCATTCGTTGCTTGAGCCATTGAGCGTTTGAGGTGCAATTGGAATCTACGCAGTATCAATGATTCTCACAATTCCAATAGTTAAGCCATACACATCTTGCCGTGACCTTGCAATATTCATAATTCGTGTAGCTGAATACTTTCCCTTTAATAAAATTGAGGTGTGCCATTCATACAATTGAATCACATAGTTTATGGCCCTCACATCGATATCTTAACTAATGTAGGAGAACATCTTGAATTCTCGTACTTTGCTTTAGGCGCGTTAATTGAATAAATCATCATAGCTACGGGTACAGTTCCCGTGACGTAGTTATGATATCTAATTTCCAAATCCGGGTGTACATTTCATGTGACCCGACTTCAATTTCCAATAATGTTAAATAAGATAAACATGTTGTGAACCGCGAGTGCATTTCATATAGCGTGGTTTGCGATATGTTTTTAAAAATAAATCATGAATTTCCCTCGAAATATTAAAAGCGGTTAGAAAGTTAAAAATGCACATAGGTTTAAAATGTGTAATTACATCAGATAATTAAGCCAATATTAATAGTTGAGCGACCGCGCTAAAACCACAAAACCCGGGAATGCCTAACACCTTCTCCCGGGTTAATAGAATTCCTTACCCGAATTTCTGTGTTTCGCGGACTGTAAAACAGAGTCAATCTATTTCGATTCGGAATTTTAAACCGGTGACTTGGGACACCATAAATTATCCCAAGTGGCGACTCTGAATTTAATATAAATAATCTCATTTCGATTGTCACTTTAATTGGAAAAACTCCCTTATACCTTCCGGGGGTAGGAAAAAGGAATTGTGACAGCTCTGGCAACTCTGCTGGGGATAAAGAACCCAAAACTTTTGGTTCAGGGTTCAAGAATTCGAGCTTAGAATAACTGTTATAGTTGGCTTTTATTTATTATATGATTTTTATGTGTTTGAGCCTAATGTGATAATTGCTGCTTTTTACCGCTTTGATATTGTTTGAACTGTATATAAATTGCTACGAAACCCTCCTCTCTCTGAGTCTTCTAAATCATCTGGAAAGGGTGCACTTCGTGTGACTTCTTTTCTGTTAGAGTCATATCCCAATTTTAGAATGAGGTTCGGACAAGTTGCAAAGCCAGTGAAGCTTCTGTATTCCCGGTACACTGCCCCCCCTCAGCTCGAGTTGTCCGCTCGGGTAAGCCAGGTCTAGAACAATACACCCAGGTTTTAAACATAGTATAACATAACCTCATACCGGATCCCTAGTAGGAACGCTTGTTTGCATCACGTGCATTTGACTTTGGGGACTCAACACAGGGGTTGGGTCCGTCTAGGACAGGTGTACCCGAAATCAAAAGACCATCCTGATGCATTTTACTTGCTACTTGCACATTTATTTGATTTGGATTGCATGTTGATCGGCTTCTAGAATAGGGAAGAAAAATTGAGAAAAACCAAATTGAGGTAGGAGAGAGGAAATTACCCGCCTGTGAAAAACCTGGTGTCCAAAATATCCCAAAGCTCTGCCAATTTTTTTTGAAAAAAACAAAACAAAAAAAGAGGAAAAGCTATTTCAAAGTATTTATATTTTTCTGTTGCGTCAAAATTGATCGAACTACGCTGGTTTGATTCTCCGGATGTGGATACGTAGGCAACCCTCATTGGGTCCAGCCTCCTTTTTGCAACAAAATAACCAAAAACATGAAATGTCGTCATTTTTGTCACAAATAAAGTTAGGCGATGCTGGTTTTGTCTAAATAGCCCAAATGTCCCCAAAAGATCGCCAGAAGGCTGTTTTTGCAAAAATAACCACCTATGGTCCTATTTCAATTTTTTTGGTCAATTAGCAAACACATCCCTAAAATCTTCTTTCCTGAGGTGCTGAAGGGACGTATTTGCAAAAGTGTTTTGTTCTGAATTGCAATTTTAAAAAATTGATAATCTCCTCTTGAGTCAAAATAAATCATGGTCTTTTAACCGATCAGTTTAATTAAATGTGCAGGATGAGCACTATTGAAAATGAACCTTTTAAAGTTCTATAGAAAATCCCGCTAGAACTCCATATGTGGTGGAATAACCTAGGAGAAGTCAGCAGAGGTGCTGCGATAAAAGCTTTGGGCGGTCTCATTGGTCTTTTGAAGGTTAAACCGAGGTTGGATATAATTGAAGCTTTAATACCCTTTTGGGACCCGATGCATAACGTATTCCATTTCTCTGATTTTGAGTTAACGCCTACATTGGAGAAAATAATGGGTTATGCTGGCCTTAGTGGGAATCTCAAGAACCGCTACCTAGTGGCACCAAGAGTAGTAACTCCTCACAAGTTTCTAGACCTTCTAAGTATCATTCAGGAAGTCAAAGATGGAAATTTGGCTGAGGGATTTTGCACATTCCACTTCATGTACCGTTGTTATGGGGATCCCTACAATTTTGAGGCTCCGGATACTGGTCTAACTTATTCAGTGAACAAAGGTATATGGGAAGCACGTCGGGGACTGGCCTTTATAGTGGCATTCTTGGGCACCTTAATTTGCCCGAGGAAGGATGGACATATAGAGCTAGGACTCGTAGGAATGGCCGACTTCATGATTAAAAAGGCTAATGTCACTATTGTACCGATGATCCTAGCAGAGATTTATCGAGCTTTAACTGTTTGCCGAGCAGGGGAATTTTTTTTTTAGGGTTGCAACATGCTTTTACAACTTTGGATGGAAGAACACCTTTGCCATCGTCCGGGTTACATGAACTATGGTATGACCGGTCTTAATTGCATTGAAGAACATTAAAACCAGGTAGAGGGTCATGAGTTTCCAGAAGGTACGGAGGCATGGTTCGCACATTTGAGTTCCTTGACTGCAAGCAAAATTGAGTTGACATTCGGTTGGCTTCCGATCACTGAAGTCATTTATATGTCGGCCGAAGTGTGCTTTCTTCTATTAATAGGTTTCGGAGTATTCAACCGTATGCTCCACATAGGGTTTTGCGCCAACTAGGCAGGTACCAAACTGTCCCCCATGATGAAGATTTGAGTCGACAAGTCATTGAACTAGGTCTAAAAGCTGCATTCCCGGAAGAAAAGGTTCGCTAGATTTGGCATCAGTGTAGGTTCCTGGAGCCACAGACTCGGGTACGAGATTTGTTCAAAGGCGAGTTAGAGCCTAGTTATACAGCCTGGTATGGTAAAAGGTCTCAAGTCCATCAAGAGCCTGAACGGCCCTATGTCCAACATTTCACTAATGGGGCACAAGAGCAATGGGGTTGGTTGGCAAAAGAGACAAGCTACAGGGCCACGATAAGCCAATTGAAGGGGCAAATTAGAGATCTTAAATTTGACAGTAGTGTGCAGGGTGCTGCTGATGAAGGGGAGAAGAAAAAGTTGGCCCAAGAAAATAAAGCCCTTCGAGCCCAAATCCAAAAAATGAAGATAGCTGTTGAGAGTCAGTAAAGGAGACGAATGGATGAAAGACTCATAAAAGGTCTTAAGAAGAAAATATGTGAGTACGGGAATGATTTGGAAAAATCCAAAGGTAGTCTGGCAAGATCTCGGGCACAATTGGCAAAGAACGCAGAGGGACAGGTACAGTTTGTTCGGCAATTGAAAGGGAAATATGATAGAGAATTCACAAACCTGAAGAAAAAGCTAACTACTCTCGAGAATGAAATGGCCAAACAAACAAAGAACTTTAAAGCAGAGAGGGAACATTGTTATGCACTAATGTCTCAGCTAGAAGAGGATATGCAACAGTTGCAGGGTCAAAGCCATCATGACACCCAAGTGCTAGAAGCTAGGTCTCAACAAATTGGATGTTTGCTCCAAGAGAAAGGCATCATTAGGGAAAGGGTTAGAGCAATTGCGGACTACATCGTCATGAAATTCCATGAATGTGGGAGATGACTAGAACTATCTTCTTCGCCACAGTGATGACCTTTGTTCGCCAAATAATGAATGACCTGGATCGCCTCCAAGGAGATCTTGCACATAGGCCAGTAGCGAGACCGACTGATGTCCCACGGGCCCCTGTAGCAGTAGTTGAGGCATTTATGTATTCTTGATTTTTTATTGTTCAAGTCTGTATTTTCAGTTTCTTTTGGAGTTTGTCAGTTCATTTTCGAGTCTGCATTTTCATTTTCTTTTGGAGTTTGTTAGTCCACCTTCGAGTTTGTTAGTTTTTATGTTTAAATCTGTAGGGGAGGTCGTTGTAATCAAGATGTTTTGTTTTTAGTTTATGAAAATTTGAAAAAAAAAACAAAAATGTATCTTTCTTTTATTTCGCATTTTCCCCCCTGAACTACGTAATGATCTGATTCATGCGGCGTCATGATATGTCGGCAATCCCCATAGGATTCGATCATAACCATAAAATGAAAAGGAAAAAGAGGGTAGAAAATAAAAGAAAATTGAGTGGAAAGAAATAATGGCAAAACAAGAGAGAAAAGTGAGTACAAAATAAAAGGGAAGCAACAAAACAAGTGGGAAAGGCCAATAGTGACTAAAGAGGAGTCGGAGTGAAAAGAAAAGAAAAAGAGAGAAGAGAAAGCGCAAAAATGAGAAGAGTTAGTTAAAAGTCGGGATGAAACATGCAGCCGTTCAAATACACGATAAAAGCTTTAACTATTTAGGTGCATTGCATCCCAAATGTGCGGTTGCCTATCTGTTAAATCTTAAACACTAACAAGTTGCTGTTGTTATTGAGAACAGGAAGGTGGTTAGTTTGTTTGGAATTCTGGCAACCCACCTGTACAACACCAGGTCTAAAAACAAGTTGATCATGGCTAGCCAAGAACTGGATGCAAGTATTATTGATTCACCGAGAGAGGTGGAGGAGTCTGAGGTTGGTCTGAAGGAGAAGTTACATAAGTTGAAGCACCAAATGGCCGAAATGTACCAGGCATGGATGAAAGGGCATCCCTCACCATCATACCCCGCCAACCCTGCTTTCATCCCACCACTAGCTCAATCCTAAGAACCTCCCACTGCTGATTCATCCCCACAACATGCACCAAGCTTTACCCTTTACCACCACTATCATGGCACCAATTCCCAAACCATACAAGCTCCACTGGCCAAAACAACCCCATACCCCCCTCCACCAGCTACCCCTATTTTCATAGCTCCTCCACTAGCTACGCTCTATCGATCTTCCAACGAGCTGTTATTTCAGACCCAATATAATCAGTACTATCCCCCAAAGCCTACCTTTCAAGGCCCCAGATCATTACTCCTACACTCCTCGTTTCGACCTTCCTACTGAGACTGAGAAAGCACCTAAAAACCCAGAACAGGAAGAGATGTTTAGGAAGGTGAGAAGCCTGGAATAGTCGCTCAGAAATATGCAAGGGCTGATAGGCCAAGTGAGTGTAGCCGACAAAGATCTGTGTTTGTTCCCTGATGTACAACTACCTGTTGGGTTCAAAATGCCCAAATTTGATTTGTATGATGGACACGGAGATCCCGTGGCCCACTTAAGGGGATTTTGCAGTAAAATGAGAGGAGCCGGTGGGAAAGATGAGCTGTTAATGGCATACTTTAGCCTGAGTCTGAGTGGCACGGTATTGGAGTGGTACACTCGTCAGGACCACAGCAGATGGTATACCTGGGATGATTTGGCCCAAGCATTCTCTCGTCATTTCCAATACAACATAGAAATTGTTCCAGATCATTTGTCTTTGACTAAGATAGAGAAGAAGCCTAGTTAAAGTTTCAGGGAATATGGTTTCCGCTAGAGAGAATAGGCAACACGGGTTAACCCTCCAATGGAGGAGGATGACATGGTGGAATACTTTCTTCAGGCTTTGGAGCCTACTTACTTCGGCCATTTAATCTCGACCATAGGTAAGTCTTTCAATGAAGTAGTAAAAATGGGAGGAAGGGCTCAAATCAAGCAAGATCATGAGCTACTCTGCCATCAAAGCAACTATGCAGGCAATCCAGAATGGCACCGGAGGCTTGCTAGGGAAAAAGAAGAAAGAGGACGTCGCTATGGTCATCTCAGGATCGTGGCACGGCCCGGGGCCCAACCTTGACCCCAGCTTCAAACCTATACCCCAACTCCATATAGTCCATCCCAACACTACTTCCCACCACCAGAGCCTCAATACTCAGTCAGGCCACCCCAATATCATGTTCATCACGCACGGTCATAAGCTCAACCCCCTCCTCACCCGGAATGGCGTGCCCTAGCTCCACGAAACCCTTACCCACCTCCACAAACATATCAAAACCCTACTAGTCCAAATTTTCGGGCCAAGCCAAAATTCAGGAATGAAATATTGCAGCTGAAGAAAACTTTTACCCCGCTTGGGGAATCCTATACTAGCCTATTTCAAAGGTTGAGGCAGTTGGATGTTTGAGGCCAATTGAGTCAAAACTACCAAACCCCCCTCCAAAGAACCTGGATTATTCTCTCAGATGTGCGTACTGTTCTGATACTCTGGGGCACGACACAAAAAAGTGTTGGCATTTGAAGAACGTCATCCAAGAGTTTATTGATACAAACCAGATTATGGTCCAGAGCCTAAAAGCACCCAACATCAATCAGAACCCATTGCCAAACCATGCTGAAACACATATGATTGAGATAGTGCACAGGGATAGGAAGCCCAAAAGGCCTTCATAATCTATTATGATGATCCGATCTAGTGAAAGTAAGTCAGTCAAGGACCCAGTTGTCACAAAGGCAACCTCTTCGATAGCTGAAGGATCGGTGGATAAGTTGAGCATGCCAAATGATAAGCCAGTTGTGGTAGTTGAAAAGAGGTCCCCAAGTGATGATATAGCAAAGCAAGAAAAGCCAAAGGTGATCGTGTCGGGGGTAGCAAGTAAGCTAGTTATAATTTTGGAGGGTGCTCGCACGGATCCTATCATTATCAAACCTGTGACCCAGCTACCGATAGCTAATACCAAGGCTGTCCCATGGAACTATGAGCGAATGATAGTGACCTATAAGGGGAAGGAAATGAAAAAGGAAGTTAACGAGGCCCAGGGATTAACTCGTTCGGGGAGATGCTTTGCCCCGGAAGAGTTAAGGAAAGCTAAAACACTCAGAGACAATCCAGTTCTAGTGAAGAAACCGGTCACTGAAGAAGAGGCGGAGGAGTTTTTGAGAAAAATAAAGGTACAAGATTACTCCATCATAGGACAATTGAGAAAGACTCCTGCTCAGATTTCCCTATTATCATTGTTGATCCATTCAGATGAGCATCGCTGGGCCCTGATGAAGATTCTGAACGAAGCTCATGTCCCTGACAAAATCATAGTGAACCATTTGGAGAAGATTGCCAAAAAGATATTTGAGTCTAACAGGATCACATTCTCGAATGATGATTTGCCTCTGGAGGGTACGAAACACAATCGATCCCTCTATCTCATAGTGAAATGCAAAGATTTTGTGTTCACAGGGGTGTTAGTTGAAAATGGTTCCAGTGCAAACATATGGCCTCTCTCTACTCTGAACAAGTTAAAATTTGATGATGAGATGACTCACAAGAACAGTATATGTGTCCGAGGTTTTGATGGAGGGGGAAAAGACTCTGTTGGCGACATCATGCTCGAGTTGACAATAGGACCAATTGAATTCACCATGGAGTTCCAGGTACTGGATATGGCCGTTTCTTACAATTTTCCGTTGGGTAGACCTTGGATACATGTTGCCAAGGCAGTTCCGTCTTCTCTACACCAGATAGTGAAGTTCAAATGGGATAGACAAGAAATCGTCGTGCATGGTGATGAGAACTTATGTGCTTGCAATGATACATTCGTCCCGTTTATTAAAGCTGAAGAAGATAAGGGGTCGTGGGTCTATCAAGTTTCCAAAATAGTGTCGATAGAAAAGGTTCCGGAAGGGGAATACATTCTAGGTCCAAAGCTAGCTTCTGCAACCGTCATGGCAGCAACTGAAATGTTGAAAAATGGTTTTGTGCCGGGCAAGGGCCTGGGTGCATCTCTACAAGGTATTGTGTAGTTAGTATCTTTGCGTGAAAATTTGGGTACATTTGGTCTGGGGTTCAAGCCTACAGGGGATGATGTGAAGAAGGATAGAAAGCTGAAAAAGAAGGCATGGTCACTCCCTAAGCCAGTCCTACGTATCTCCAGGTCTTTCATCAAGGCAGTGGTCGTGAAGCATCCAATGACAAGCCTGTGGTTGATTTTGATGAGGAATTGGTTAAAAGGTTCCAGAGTATGTTTGATGAGGTTAACATGGTAGAAACTTGGGAAGGTTCCAACAAAGCGAATGTGCAGTTTATTAGGCCAAAAGTGAAGCTTAACAATTGGGATGCCACTCCTCTCCCTACCTGGAAGGAGTTTTGGTAGTTTGCTTTGTTTTCCTTTCAGTTTATCTAGATTATTCTAGGGTTGTAATTCAGATTTTATTTTCCGTCTGTTTTGATGTACAAACCCTTTTATCCTTTAATTTTAATGAAATGCAATTTCCCTTTTCCATTACTCCTAATAGTGTCATTTTCTTTTCTTTCTTTGTACAGTTCTTTTTATGTTGGTTTCAATGACATGACATGCATGAGGAATCTTTGGCCAAGTCTTAAAAGCCAATCTAACTCTAAAATAATAATCCAAGAAATAAAGTGTGATGATGAAATAGAATATGATAAAGTGGAAGCATTTGAGGAAATTAGTAAAGAACTAAGTCACCTTGAAGAGAAACCCAAGCATAATTTGAAGGAAACTAAAACAATCAATTTAGGGGATCCAGATAATATCAGGGAAACCAAGATAAGTGTACACTTGGAACGACAAATCAGGGAGGAAATAATCAAAACACTGTTTGAATATAAAGACATTTTTGCATGGTCATATGATGACATGCCGGGTCTAAGTACTAACTTGGTGGTTCACAAATTGCCCACTGACCTGGCATTCCCTCCCGTCAAGCAGAAGTTAAGAAAGTTTAAAACTAACATGAGTGTGAAGATCAAGGAAGAAATCACAAAGCAGTTGGATGCAAAGGTCATTCGAGTCACGCGGTACCCCACTTGGTTAGCTAATGTTGTGCCAGTGCCAAAGAAGGATGGCAAGACCAGGGTGGGTGCTGATTACCATGATTTCAACAAAGCAAGTCCAAAGGATAATTTTCCATTGCCAAATATCCACATTTTGATTGACAACTGTGCCAAGCATGAGATCGGGTCTTTTGTGGATTGCTATATGGAGTACCACCAGATCCTGATGGACGAGGAGGATGCAGAAAAGACAACATTCACCACACCCTGGGGAACTTATTGCTACCGGGTAATGCCATTTGGTTTGAAAAACGTTGGGGCAACTTACATGAGGGAAATAACTACTGTGTTCCATGACATGATACATAATGATATTGAAGTTTATGTAGATGATGTGATCATAAAGTCAAAGCAGCAGTCCGACCATGTCAGAGATTTGAGGAAGTTTTTTAGAGGCTCCGCAGGTACAATCTTAAGCTTAACCCCGCCAAGTGTGCATTTGGCATTCTGTTTGAAAACTGTTGGGATTCATAGTCAGTCGGCAAGGTATTGAGTTGGATCCGTCAAAGATCAAAGCTATCCAAGAGTTACCACCACCAAGGAATAAGACTGAAGTGATGAGTCTGCTCGGGCGTTTAAACTATATCAACAGGTTTATTGCTCAATTGCGACAACCTGTGAGCCCATCTTTAAGTTGTTGAAAAAGGATGCTGCAGTCAAATGGACTGATAAATGCCAGGAGGCATTTGATAAGATCAAGGGGTATTTGTCAAACCCACCCGTGTTGATCCCGCTGGAACCCGGGAGGCCTTTAATTCTTTATTTGACTGTGTGTTCGGTCAATATGACATCACTATAAGGAAGGAGCAAGCCATTTATTATCTCAACAATAAGTTCATATCCTATGAGGTTAAGTATACTCCCCTTGAAAGGACATGTTGCGCCCTGACTTGGGTAGCACAAAAGTTGAAACATTATCTGTCATCCTACACTACTTACCTCATTTACTGCCTGGATCCTCTAAAGTATATCTTTCAGAAGCCTATGCCCCAAGGAAGACTTGCAAAGTGGCAGATTTTGCTCACAGAGTTTGACATCATCTATGTGACTCGGACCGCGATGAAAGCCCAAGCATTGGCCGATCAGTTGGTCGAGAACCCGGTGGATGAAGAGTATGAACCATTAAGAACTTATTTTCCTGATGAAGAGGTGATGCATATTGACGAGGTGGAGCACGTTGAAAAACCAGGTTAGAAACTCTTCTTTGATGGAGCCGCTAACATGAAAGGTGTCAGAGTAGGGGTTGTGCTCATTTCTGAAACAGGGCATCACTACCCTGTTACGGCCCAACTTCGTTTCTATTGTACTAACAACATGGCTGAGTACTGTAAGCATGTGATTTTTGCCCTATATGAGAATTACTCCCAAAAAATTCAAAAATCAAGTAATTTTTATTGGTGTGCAATTTTGTGATATTTTGAATAATTATTTGTATTTGTCTGTGCATGTTTATTTGTTAAATTATTAAAAATACAAAAATATGTCGCATTTTGCATGTAGGATTTAATTATACAATTGTTAGTAATTAAATTTGTTTTACAAAAAAATAAAAATTACAAAAATAGGCATCGTTTGCATTTTTAGCATTTAATGTCCAAATATACAATTTTATGCTTAATTATTACTTAATTGTGCGTTAATTGTTATTGGGAGTTAATTTGCGCTTTTATAACTTAATTTAGTTCTTAATAATAAGTTAAGTATTTTTATAATTTAGTTTTAGAGAAATAAAAGAAGAAAAGAGAGCGAAAATATAAAGAAAGTCGGAATTGGGCCTCTTCTTCGATTTCAAGCCACAGGCCCAAAAAAAAGCCCAATCTTCCCAAACGACCCAGTCCATTTCGAACTGGGTCGACCCGGTCCATAACCCAACATCCTATTATCTTACATTTTACAAAACAAACAAAAAAAAGAAAAGAAAAGAAGAAAAACCCTAAAAACTATTTGCCTGCCCCCACCCTCTCTTCTTCTTCTCCATCACCAAAATGAAGACCTCCCATGGCTTCCCTTTGCCTTCAACCTCAAGCAGCCATGGCTGCCCCCACACACCCCAGCCTGCTCCGTAAGTTAGTCTGACCACCACCCTTCGTCCAACAAGTCCCAGCTTCACGTTCGCCATTGATGAAGCTCGTCGAGCTCAAGCTTGAGCTCAGGTTGCCATGGCTGCCTGTTTCTCTGCCATAGTTGCTACTGTTTCGTCAAGCTCAAATATGAGCTAACATGGCCGCGTCAAGCAGTGTCGCTGCTTCAAGATTCCAGCTTCATCGACGCATCCAAAACCAGTTTCCCCGGCGTGCTGATGCCGGTGCTTCTGCTCGCCGCAACTGCTTCCTCATCGTTCAAACGCGCCACTGCTGCCCGTTTCTGCCCCCGCTGCTTCTGCCGATGTTTCTTCTTCTCCCCGTCGTCCTCCTCGACGGACAGCTGCTGCCATGGTCACCGCTGCTGCTGCCGCGATGCTGTTCATTTTCCTCCTTCCAGTCACGACGAGGTCGAGCTGCTGCTATTTTGAATCGGCATCTGCTGCTTCACTTCATCGTTCCAGCTGCGGGCTGCTTCATCTTCTCTTCGTCTTCGTCGTCATTTGTTCGAGCTTTGGTCGAGGCTCGTCAAAACAGTCCCTACATAGTCAAGTTCGTCGTTTGTTTAGTCGATTTCGTCGTTGATTCATCTCCGGTTAGTTGTTTTTGAGTTTTATTTTTGTCCATATTTTTGTTTGATATTTTCCGGATCCAAAATCGTTAAATGATTCAATTCTTGTCTTGTTCGTTGTTCATCGTTGAAATAATTTTCTAGTGTGTTCATGTGTTTGATTGAATTAATTTTCAGATTTCAAATGGAAAGTTAAATAGTGGTTCTTCATGTTTATTTCATGTTTGTTTTATTGTTTAAGTAAGAATTTGTTAGTTTGATGTTTGTTAGATTCAAATTGAAATTTAATTAATTGTTTCTTCAATTTGTTTTATGTGTTTATGTATTGTTAGAAATTGTTAATATTGTTAAGTTCAAACTTAAGTTCATAATTGTTTCTTCGTCGATCTTGTTATTTGTCTACAAAAAATTTAGTTGTGTTGAAGGAAATATATTGATTTAATCGTTTGAATCCATCATGCTTGTTGTTTAATATAGATTTCATTCATGTTCATACTTTGTTTGTTTGATCTTGAATCTGAAATTTGTATAGCTTGATTTCTTGTTTACCATTTATGATTATTTCTTGAAATTGTCTCATAATCTTGTTTAATGTTTAATATAGGAATTGTTTGTTGTAATGTTGTTAGAGTTAATTTTAAGTTCAATATTATTGAATTTAGAAATCTAAATATGCTTGTTTGATTGTTGTTGTTGATTGAATCCGAAAATAGGTTTGTTGTTGCTAAAAATATTGTTCAAACAAATCTTAGTTGTTCTTTGTTGTTCAATTTGTGTTCATGTGATATTGTTGTTATGATGTTCATCCGTGTTCATATTGTTGTTTGAATTTATATAAAAATTGGTCATATTGGCTATATTTTGGTTGAGTGTGATTAATTGATGTGTTATAGCTGATGGGGTAGTTTGGTAATTTGCAGTACGTTCAGGGGTTAGTTTGATAATTTCAGTAAGGTCGGAGGGGTAGTTTAGGAATTGTACATTTTGTAATTTTTTATGTGAAGCATGGGGGACAAAATGAAATGGGGTGGGTTGTGATATAGTTATTTAATATAAAGGGGGGACAAGACAAATTTTAGTGTGGGGGAATCTTGTATTTGTTTATGTTAGGCATGGGGGACAAAATATAATGGGGTGGTGTGATATATTTATTTAATGTAATGGGAATGAGTGGGAAGATAATGTGTTTGGTAGAGAAAAACGGGTTGATTTTAATTGATTAAAAGATTTATGGGATGAGATTATATATAGGAAGTCTTGAACACAAGACACAGAGATAGAGAACACATACAGATAGAGAGAAAAAAACGGACAGAGAATAAGAGAGAGAAAAAAGGACTGAACATTTAAGAGAGAGAAAATTCCGAAAAAATATTTAAATTTTCAACTAAAAAAAAACTAAAAAAATCTTCTGCTTTCTTTCATTGTTTGAAATCAGAATTAATTGTTGTTTCATCAAAGCTTGAAGCTTTTGTTTTGTTTTGGGATTAATACTCCACCGGTTTGCAAACTCTGTTCCTGGGTTGTTACTGTTGCTGGATTGTTGCTGCTGTGTTGTACTGTTATTACTGCTGCTGATTCTCATCTTCATTTTCTTTTGCTTCCAATATCAGGTACACATCTGACACGCTGGTTGTTGTAATCCGAATATGAAGCATGAATACAAAAAAATGAAGAGTTGAAATTTTGAATTAGCTTTAATTATATTCTGAATTTTATTTGTATGTATAATTTATTTAGTTTGTAAAAATCAGAATCATATATCTATTTAATACATATAGTGGAACATCCGACGATAGCTTAACATATGAATTGTCTACATATATTGCCTAAAAATAAATAAATGGTGTAGTAACTCCGTCGAATCAAAAATCAAACGAATAGGCCATCTAGTAGGAACTTGGCAGAAATATTGTTTAAGTTAAATAATATTGGTTAATTTCAGCATGTAAATGGTCTAGGATTAAAATTAGATTGCCATATTTTTTTTAATTTGACAAGCTGAGAACATGCCTAGTATAATGTAACTAGGTAATAACATGTAAATAAATTAAAATATTTTCTCTTTTATTTTGTAGAGACAAAGTTAATAGAAGAAATGTAGGCACTTTAGGATTATCCTTTTAAAATAAATGAGACGAGCCTCGCCAAATAAAACACACAAATTGCGGGGCCCTCGATAAAAATTTAATTGATTACTTAAACTTCGGGATGGGCCGTTTAGCAAATTTCACGGCCTTCCCCAAAGTAATAAAGCGCTAATCGCTTTAGGCGCGATATAATAATAATACATTCTTAAACACGGGTACGCATTTATGCGACCCAAATCCAAATCCCAAAACATTGAATAAAAATATGTTCCGGATCGTGGATGCATTTTATGTAACGCAATCCAAAGACATGTTTTTAAACGATGTTCACATTCTTTAAAAATATAATAATAACAATAAAAGCGGTTAAAAGTTAAAATTGCACTATAGTTTTTGAACATGTATTAAAATCAGATATTTTAGCCATTACAACAGTTTAAGCGACCGTGCTAGAACCACGGGATTCGGGGGTGCCTAACACCTTCCCTCGGGTCAACAGAATTCCTTACTTAGAATTTCTGGTTCGCAGACTTCATTTGGAAAGTCGAATATTTTCCTCGATTCGGGATTAAATTGGTGACTTGGGACACCCTAAATCTCCCAAGTGGCGACTCTGAAATAAATAAACAAATCCCGTTTCGATTGTCCTTTAATTGGAAAAACTCCCTTCGCCCCCGCGGGGGCGGAAAAATGAGGTGTGACAAGTACGAGGCATGCATTTTGGGATTAAGGTTAGCTGTGGATATGGGAGTCCGGGAAGTCTTGGTTTTGGGAGATTCAGATCTTTTGGTGCATTAGATTAAAGGAGAATGGGAGACTCGAGATTTAAAGCTCATACCGTATCGGTAATGTTTGCATGATCTTTGTCAGCGGTTTCAATAAATAGAATCAGGCACATCCCAAGGATCCATAATGAGGTTGTCGACGCTTTGGCCACCTTGGCGTCTATGTTGCACCATCCGGACAAAGCTTATGTTGACCCTCTACATAATTAAGTTCGTGATCAGCATGTCTATTGTAATGTGGTTGAGGAAGAACTTGATGGTGAACCGTGGTTCCGTGATATCAGGGAATACATCATGATGGGGGTATATCCGGTACAGGCCACAGGTGATCAAAAAAGAACAATTCGACATTTGGCCAGTGGATTTTTGTACAAGAGAACTCCAGATCTTGGGCTTTTGAGGTGCATAGATGCTAAGCAAGCCATGACTATCATGACCGAAGTACATTCTGGAGTTTGCAGGCCGCATATGAGTGGGTATGTTCTGGAAAAGAAAATTCTTCGAGCATGGTATTATTGGCTTACCACGGAACGAGATTGCATCAACTTTGTGCGCAAATGTCATCAATGCCAGGTACATGGAGACTTGATTCATTCTCTGCCATATGAGTTGCATACAATGTCCGCACCATGGCTTTTTGTTGCTTGGGGCGTGGATGCCATTAGACAAATTGAGCGAGCGACATCAAATGGGCACAGGTTCATTCTGGTGGCCATCGATTATTTCACTAAGTGGGTCAAAGCTATGACTTTCAAATCCATGACCAAGAAGGCAGTGGTCGATTTTGTTCATTCAAACATCATTTGTTAGTTCGGAATTCCCAAGGTAATCATCACGGACAATGGTGCTAATCTTAACAACCATTTGA
Organism: Nicotiana sylvestris; assembly: GCF_000393655.2. Classification (NCBI taxonomy): domain Eukaryota; kingdom Viridiplantae; phylum Streptophyta; class Magnoliopsida; order Solanales; family Solanaceae; genus Nicotiana; species Nicotiana sylvestris. The sequence goes on from NC_091065.1 coordinate 174,355,063, forward strand.
TGAAAGAAGTATGTCAATAGTTTGAGATTACACATCAAAATTCCACTCCATATTTCCCCAAGGCAAATGGAGCGGTTGAGGCGGCCAACAAGAATATAAAGAAGATACTTCGAAAGATGGTGCAAGGTTCTAGGCAATGGCATGAAAAGTTGTCGTTTGCTTTGCTGGGTTATCGCACTACTGTTTACACTTTAGTAGGTGCTACTCCTTATTTGTTGGTATATGGTACTAAAGCAGTGATACCCGCGAAAGTTGAAATTCTATCCCTTCGGATTGTTGCTGAAGCTGAAATTGATGATGATAAGTGGGTCAAAACCCGTTTGGAGCAATTAAGTCTGATTGACGAGAAAAGACTGGCAACAATGTGTCATGGTCAATTGTATCAAAAGAGAATGACAATAGCATACAACAAGAAGGTGCTTCCCCGAAAATTTGAAGTGGGTCAGCAAGTATTGAAATGCATCCTTCCACATCAGGCTAAAGCTAAAGGAAAGTTCGCCCCAAATTGGCAGGGGTCATTCATTGTAACAAGAGTGTTGTCTAATGGTGCTGTGTATTTAACAGATATAGAAGACAAATGTGTAGATATGACTATCAATTCTGACGCAGTCAAAAGATATTATGTATGATTTCTTTGGTTTGTTTAATTGTGTTGTTTGTACTTGGCACGCTTTGAAGATTGGAATGACGAATGCATTTTGTTCTGCTATCTAAACACTTTATCATTTGTTACCCCTTTGAGCCTTATTTATTTTATTTTATACCCCTCTTTTGGAATCAGTGGAAAAAGTTCGGAAACACAGATACAAAAGATAAATAGAGAAGAGAAGAGAGGAAAAAGAGAATAGAAAAAGAAAAAAAAAGAAAAAAAAAAGAAAGAAAGAGAGAAAAGAGTAAGAAAAAGAAAAGAAAAGTAACAAAAACAAAGCAATTCCTTTGTCATGAACTACCTTCGACCTGATTCTTTTTAAGGACACATAAGCAGCCTCACGGTCGGTCCCATCAAATAAAAATTCAAGAGTCCCCAAGCAAAGAAACCGGGGCAGAAGTTGCGATTTTGTAAAAGATCTGATTCCAAAAGTTGTAATCTTGAACCCTTCAAGTTGTTTTGAGCCTTTATGAGATCCTTTCTTTCTAACCATATACAAAAGCCTGCATTACGGTCCAAAGAAAGACCTTCCGATCAATATTTGAGAATGCTAAGTCAAACGAGATAGAGGTACGATTCGCATAAGGGACAAAACTCTGTTCTGCACAAGGAAAAATGAATAAATGAGAGAGTCCTATTGGTGAAAACCCTCACGGGCACCGTAGGTCGATGGAAAGCTGAGAGAAATTAAAATGAGAGAGTCTTATTGGTGAAAACCCTCATGGGAACTGTATGACGATGGTGAGTTGAGAGATGAACAAATGAAATAGGTTTGTTGGTGAAAACCCTTCAGGGCGCCGCAAGCCGAACAAGGTTGGTGATTTTGTAGAGAGATTGGATTATGGAAACCCTGGGGCATAAAGTATGAAAACTAAAAGGTGATTGGTTGAACAGGCTAGGCCGATTAATCCGAAATGCATGTCACGATCATTGGTGCCAGTTTGCTTCACTCAGATAAGTCTATTTTACTTCTCTTCCTAAAACAGTCTTCCTATTTCGAATTTCTTCTTTATTCCTAAACTCTCGAAGTCATTGCATTTTATTTTCTTTTGGGTCTACTTCTCTAAGGCTTTTCCAATGTTAGCCTTGTTTAGCAAGTAAGAAAGGATTTCAAAGCTTATTACCAACTCCCAGAATGCACAAAGCAAGTGCAGCCAAAGCGTACAAGAAATAGCATGTTGCAAAATGGAAAATAAGGTGTTAGTGGAAGTTCAAGTGGTCGGTTGGTTTTTGTGGAAAATACAGAGGTTCAAATTGGAAGGACAGAAATGTAAAACAGCAGGTTGAGTGTAGCGCACTCGAGTCATTCAAGGTCCTGTGGTTAGGGTTCAGTCAGAAGGTCAAGCAATCATTCGCCAGTCCAAAGCAGCCAATCAGAACAAAGCATGGCAGTGGAGAGGCCACCTTCAGCAAAAATGCCGCAAACTAACCACCGCATTTTTCAAACTAATAAATTTTCTTTGATTAAAATAGGGCAAGAAATTTTGTTTGTTCCGGAGGAACCCTCCGTGAGGAAAGCATGTACCAGACAAGTTCGGCCGTAAAACTTCAGGACCCTCCTGGATAATAGGATTTAATTTAAAATTTTCAGGGCCCTCCTGGATAATGGGATTTAATTTTAAAAGTTCTCAGTACCCTCCTGGATAATGGGACCTAGTTAAATTTAACGACATTCGTAGATAACAAGATTTAGCGTAAGTTCTACCTTTAGGAAATATAATTTAGTTTTAAAGTTTTCACTCTTAACATGAGATGTATTTTGAAATTTTCAGTGCCCTCCTGGATAATGGGATTTAGATTTTAAATTCTTAGAGCTCTTTTGGGTAACATGATTCGATTAACACTCACAGATGTGCCCAGATACCAAACTGGGGCAGAAAAATTTCTTTTGTTTTGTCTTTTTTGTTGTAATGGCAGGCGCCCACCTGGAAAACAAGGGAATACAGTTCAAGTTTTTGGTAATTAGGTGACCACCTAGAGAACAAGGGAATACAGTTCAAATTTTTGGTAATCAGGCGCCCACCTGGAGAACAAGGGAATACATTTCAAGTTTTTGGTAATCAGACGCCCACTTGGAGAACAAGGGAATACAGTTTAAGTTTTGGCAATCAGGCTCCCACCTGGAGAACAAGGGAATAAAGTTCAAGTTTCTGGAAATCAGGCGCCCACCTGGAGAACAAGGGAATACAGTTCAAGTTTTTGGCAATCAGGCGCCCACCTAGAGAACAAGGGAATACAGTTCAAGTTTTTGGCAATCAGGCGCCCACCTGGAGAACAAGGGAATACAATTTAAGTTTTGGCAATCAGGCATCCACTTGGAGAACAAGGGAATACAGTTCAAGTTTTTGGCAATCAGGCGCCCACCTGGAGAACAAGGGAATGCAGTTCAAGTTTCGACAATCAGGCACCCACCTAGAAAATAAGGGAACCCATTTCAGAATTCAATTCGCGTTAGCAACAACGGAAATTCGCCTCGAGAGTACATGTCAATAGTTCAAGATGCACAACAGAACTGAGAAGCAACAAGACCAAGTTTGAAGATGGTAGATAGGATTATTGTAATTCATAGATCATAGTTTAGCCTAGCTTCTTTTTATTTTTGTCTCGGTGTAATAGGAGTTCAGCAAGCAGTAGCAGCAGCAACAACAGTAAAATCACAGCTTCCCGGTAGTCCCAGCTACCGAAACTTCCCGAACTACACTAACCTGATTCCTTTATAGCCAAGGATATGTAGCAACCTCGTAAGCAAGGTTCGGTCAAATCTTTCAAAAAATGCTTCCCACGGAGTATTCAAACGGGCAAAAATCGCTCGTATCCGCTCACTTTATCTTTGCCCGAAAACTCTTCGTGTTTCCGAGCAAAGAGGGGCAGTTGTGAGCACGTGATTTTTTCACTATGTGAAATACTCATACAAATTAAAGAAATAATTTTTTTCCAGTTATTTGCAATTTTATAGGATCTTTGTAGGAATTTGTGTTAATTGTTTGCATTTCTGTGCATGTTTACTTTTATTAAAATCATTAAAAAATATCAAAAATACTATACATTGCATTTAGATTTTGTATTACATTTTAGGATTAAATAACTAATTAGCGGCTTTATTAAAAATGAAAATCACAGAAATTGGTTTAGTTGTACATTTTTAGCTTTTTTAATTTTAGATTAGTAATTTTCTCTTTTAATATAGGAGCAACTAATTTTTATAAATATTATAGTTAGACAAGTAGTATAATTTTACAATTTAGATAATTTAGAAATTTAATTTATGATTTTATTAAATAAAGAAAAGGAATAGAAAAAAAGGAAAAAATGGATTTAGAGAAAGCAAAGGAGCTATTTTTTTTTAGTTGGCCAAAAATGCTGAAGCCCAAACCTTTTTACACCAAACCCGCCGTAAGTTTCCTCCGATCCACGACCCAAATCAAAATACCCGGTCCAACCCCATCCATACCAAACGACACTGTTTTCCCTAGCCATTAATCCCATCCGTTGATTTCGTTTAATCGAACGGATGGGAACTAACCCCAATTCCATATAAGACTGTCCTAACAGTCTCCCCCCATTTCGAACCCCCTAGTTCATCTCCCACAAACCCTAGTTAATCCAAGCCGCCCCCAAATTTCCAAACCCCACCGGCCGACGACGTGACTCCAATCGACCCCAAGTTCACACCACACAATCACCACCCACCCCTGTTTCCTAATCCATCACGACTTTCCCCAAAATCCTTACCCACTTGTCCCAATTTCAAATCTGACCCCAGAAATTGAAAACCCTAATTTGTCCATTTTTCGAAGTTTTAAACGAGTTTTAAGGTTAAATTTGAGTAGGAATTTATGCCAATCGATTGTTCTCATTAAGAACAATCAATTAGCATCAATTTTGGCTCATTTCAAGGCTCACCGGATTTCATGCAAAGTCAAAACGACGGGCCAAACCTCGTCAAATGTTGCCTGTTCGTCGATTCCCTTTGTTTGCTCAAACTTCCGGCCAAAAACAATATAGATATTCCTTCCCTCTCTTGTTGTATTTATTTCTGTTCATCTCATTGTAATTAGTCTGCTTGTTGTTAACTAATTTAACTCCTTAAAATGGTTTTCTTAGGTTAATTGCATGCTAGGATTAATATTATTTTTCTTTCTCTTCTTTATTTTTGTTTGATTTTCTGGTTTGGCCGGATTTATTCGGGTTAGTCAGTGGTTTTGAATTAATATTTAACTTATTAAAATATTTTGTTTGAATGGTTCCTTAGTTGGTTAGATTTCCCTTTCTTTGTCTTTATTCTTTTTTCTTTTCTTCTTCTTCTTTGTCTTTTTGATTAAGTATCCAATAAGCTTCTAGGTCATAATCTAGTTTAATTACGTTAAATTCTCATCTTGTTATATTTGGGTCTATGTCTTGGATTCATGGTCATCTCGGGCCTGGGCAGGAGGAGCCATTCATATGGGCTTGAGTCTTGGGTCAATTGGACCCATGGTTGACTCAACTTGGGGATTAAATACCAGACTGTCAGGGGGTACTTTGGGAATTTGGGTTTAGAGAATCTTTTTGGTTGAGAAGGAAGCTTCTAGAAATAAGAGAAGGCTTGCATGCCAAGAAAGGGGAGTTCAGATATTTTTCTTTAAGGGACTTAGGGGAGTAAAATAAAAAAAAGGGGAGGACCTAAAGGTGAAAAAAATAATCAAGCTCTGCTGCCCTAAATCCCCTCTACAGGAATCTCATTTCCCTGAATTCTAGGGCAAGGAATCAGAGCATGAAAAAATAGAAAAACGGCAGAAATCTTCTTTCTACTATAATTTTGAGCTGGATTTTTCTTTCTCTGAATAAAAGTTTGGAAGTGTATTCTCTGGGGATTTTCTAGATTTCTAAGCTGAAATGAGGCTGGATTTTGAAGTTGTTTGAGTTTGGTTTTCACTGTTATTCTTTGCTGCTGCACCTATCATCTTTTTGCTGCCTTAAGTTGATTTTCAAAGCTCTTTTGTTTATTTGTGTTGTAACAGGTATGTACTGCTGAACATCTTATGGTTTGTTTGAGTCATATACATGAAGCTTTTGGATCTTTTGTTGCTGTCACTCCCAGATATTACATGAGCATGTGGATTGATTTATAGATTCTGAGTTTATTTTGTTCTTTTTCCTTTCCTTCTATGTTTTCTTTGAGCATATTAGAAGTTTAGCTTAAAATGTATGTACTAGATACCTCATTGGTGTGTGAATTCATTCTGTGAAGATCTTTTAAGGTATAACCTGATTGCATGATTTCTTTCCAAGTATGAACTGTATCATGATGTGTTGGGAAGTTATTTGTGTATCTGAGTTTCATTTTAGGGGATCTGGTTTGAAGCTTTTATTTATTTTGATGTTCTGTTGGTTCTAAGAATAGAGTTTGCGTATCTTATTTAGTTATGTTAGTGATGAATCATTAATACTCTAACAATTAATAGATTCAAATTTATTTTCTAGCTATTTGATTAAGGCATGGATACTGATGTATGGAATTGCTATTTGAAATTAGAATCACTGTTTATCATATATGTAAGTATGGGGTTAGACTGAACAAGTAGTGACCATTATATGTGTGTATGGACTATGGTATCTAGTTGAGGTCATTCTAAGATCTGAAGTTAGAAGGTGTGTTTCTGTGCCCTGGTGTATATAAACGCGATGGTTCTGTATTAGTTATTCCAAATGCCTTGAAAAAAATTGGTCAGGCGGTTTCTTTATCTGGTTTGAGTACTACAAATGCTAGGTGTTAAATGTCTACATTCATTAAGTAATCAGTGCCTATTCAGTGATAAATGCTTTCGTTCATGTTCTCTTTCTCTTTATAAAAGATTGTTAAATAGGAATTTTGTGTCCCTTTACATAGTTGTTAAATTAGTATACTCATTCGTTGCTTGAGCCATTGAGCTTTTGAGGTGAAATTGGAATCTACGCAGTATCAACGATTCTCACAATTTCAATAGTTAAGCCATACACATCTTGCCGCGACCTTGAAATATTCGTAGTTCGTGTAGTTGAATACTTTCCCTTTAATAAAATTAAAGCGTGCCATTCATACAATTGAATCACATAGTTTATGGCCTTCACATCAATATCATAACTAATGTAGGAGAACATCTTGAATTCTCGTAGTTTGCTTTAGGCGCGTTAATTGAATAAATCATCATAGCTACGGGTACGGTTCCCGTGACGTAGTTGTGATATCTAATTTTCAAATCCGGGTGTACATTTCATGTGACCCGACTTAAATTTCAATAATGTTAAATAAGATAAACATGTCGTGAACCGCGGGTGCATTTCATGTAGTGTGGTTTGCGATGTGTTTTTAAAAACAAATCATGAATTTCCTCGAAATATTAAAAGCGGTTAGAAAGTTAAAAAAATGCACATAGGTTTAAAATGTGTAATTACATCAGATAATTAGGCCAATATTAATATTTGAGCGACCGTGCTAAAATCACAGAACAATGGAATGCCTAACACATTCTCCGGGGTTAACAGAATTCATTACCCGGATTTCTGTGTTTCGCGGACTGTAAAACAGAGTCTATCTTCCTCGATTCGGGATTTTAAACTGGTGACTTGGGACACCATAAATTATCCCAAGTGGCGACTCGGAATTTAATATAAATAATCTCATTTCGATTGTTACTTAAATTGGAAAAAACTCCCCTATACCTCTTTCGGTGGTACAAAAAGGAGGTGTGGCGGTCATGTCGAGCAACAGAAGATCCGCTCTAGTCTCATAACCACAGAATGTGACCCCACAGAACCGATAGATCTGATCCACAACAACAGAATTGCCCACATGAGTGGACACATAAACATGAGTACCTAAGTACTCACGAGGAATACCTAGGAAACGCGCAAACAAAGATGAAACATATGAATAGGTGGACCCTGGATCAAATAATATCGAAACATCCCTACCGTAGATAGAAATAATACATGTGATCACGACATCTAAGGCCATTGCATCTGGTCTGGAAGGAAAAGCATAGAATCTAGTTGGAGCGCCACCTGGCGGGCCTCCACCTCTAGGATGGCCCCTACGTACCTGCCCTCCACCTCTAGGTGAACGTATGGCTGGTGCGGCTATTGGTGCTGAAATCGTGGGCTGCTGACTTTGCTGCACCGCCTTGCCCCGGAGTTTGGGACAAAATCTCTTCATGTGGCCAGGATCCCTCACTCATACCAACCCCTCAGAGCGGTGGACTACTACCCTAAAGTCTGACACTGATGGCTCGAATACATACTGGAAGAACCCTGAATAGTTGGTGGCTAGTATGAACTCTCTGGCATAGCACTGAAATAGGCACTGGAAGAACCCTGATGGCCTGAGTACTCGCTGGTAGAACCCTGGATAGCTGGTGGATGGTAAGAACTCTCTGGCATAACACTGAAATAGGGTCGCGCTAGAGAAACCCGAGGTGGTGGTGGTGCTGGATATGTGGGCCTACTAGGCTGACCCCTCATAAACTAAACTCTGCCCCCAGTAGGGGCACCTCTAAACTCTATAGAAAAATGAAACCGCTTGTCCCACTGCATCTGCTCTCTACCTCGCTGACGATAACCCTCAATCCTCCGAGTTATCTCTACAACTAGCTGATAAGAAGTACCCATGTCGACCTCTCGGGCCATAGTGGCATGAATACAAGTGAAATCCTGCAACAAACCTCCGTACTCTCTCAACATCAGTATGAAGTATCATAAGTGCATGGCGAGACAACTCAGAGAATCTCGCCTCATAGTCGGTCGCTGACATCTGTCCCTGCTGGAGCTGCTCAAACTAACGCCGCAACTTTTCCCTCTGGGAGGATGGAATATATCTATCCAAGAAAAGGTGTATAAACTCATCCCAAGTCATGAGAGGAGAACCAGCTGGTCTGCCGAGAAGACATGACTGCCACCACCTACAAGTTTTGCCCTCTAGCTGGAAAGTAGTGAAATCCATCCCATGGGACTCTAATATACACATGTTATGCCGTCTTCCCCTGCACCTATCAATGAAGTCATGGGGATTCTCATGTTGCTCACCCCCGAAGATAGGAGGGTGAAGCCTGGTCCATCTATCCAGTAACTTCTGTGGCTCGCCGGTCGCAGCTGGTCTAGGATCAGGTACAACTACTGTAATTGGTTGGGCTCCGCCCATGGGTAGTATGCCCAGGGTTTGATATACATCACCTGCATGCCCAGAATTCATGAACCATAGTATACGGACCATGACCTCCTGGAATCCCGGTGCTGTCATGAAATCGAACGGGGCTGGCTCTGCTACGGGAACCTCGCCCTGCTCCTCAACAATGGGATCCTCCACTAGATCCGCTGGTGGTGAAACTATGGCAACTCTGGGACATCATCGTCCCCTACCTCAATTCGGTGTCCTCCCCCATCCTCTGCCTCGGCCTCTAGAGACAGCAGGAGCAGCTCCTCCTGGGTCCATAATGTCTGTCGGGGGCGTTCTCACCATTTGTGAGAGAATAAGAGAAGAAACTTAGTACACCATGAACTGCACGATAGGAGATGAATATAGAGTAGTTTCCTAACACCTTATAGCCTCTCGAAGATAAGTACAAACGTATTTGTACCAATCTAAAGACTCTATTAGGCATGCCCATAACTTGTGAGACCTACGTGAACCTAGTGCTCTGATACCATGTTGTCACGACCCAATTTTATTTTAGGCCGTGATGGCGCCCAACACCATTGCTAGGTATGCCAACAGTGAGCAAATTATGCGATTTCTCTTTCTAAAAGAAGTAATTAAACTTTTCTTAAATTAAAAAGATATAAGAAGTAATAGATTCTAAAATAAATAACACGAAAGCAACTAAGTGCCATCATAATTATATAATAAAACCAAAATACAAGTCTACTAATGTATCTCAAGACCTGGTATCACAAGTGTATGAGCATTCTAGTAGAATATACAAAAAAAATATTAGTCAATTGTCTAAAGTGAAATAGACAGAAAAGTATAAGCAAAAGAAAGACTTCGGCTACTGCAGAATGGGCTCAGAAGGGTAGCTCACCGCGAAGTCTCGGTAATCAAGGATACGTGCCGGACTGATATCCAAATGCACCTGCCTCAGATCCTGCACATTCAGTGTAGAAGTGTAGCGTGAGAACAAAAACAACATGCACCTAGTAAATATCTATTCTAACCTCGAAGAAGTAGTAACGAGGGATCGACTTCGATACTTACTATGGGCCAAAAATGTAAAATAATATGTAACTCTAATTGAACATGAGTGCGTGTGTGTGTGTGTATATATATATATATATATATATATATATATATATATATATATATATGACAAGAGAACTCGGAGCAAGCAACAAATAAACAATTCTTTCACCGTTAATAAGGAACAAATCATTTTCCCCTCATTTAAACATTTAACCTCTCAAGCCAATGAAACATTATCAAATATACTAAGACTTCCAATATCATCACGCACGAATTATACCGAGGACGTACGGCCCGATCCAAATATACATAAACATAAACTGTGCCACTGCCGAGGATCGAACGACACGAACCATAGATGCATCTATTAACCTGCCGAGGCAAACGACCAGCTCCCCCGAGAGTAGTGAAATTTACCCCGCTCGCGGAATATACTTACGACGCGCTTGAACATAGATTTCACAAGTTAACATTATATCCCTCAATTCTTTCCAAACAAGAAATATTCAACTAGAAACTTTTAACATCTTGAAATACTCAATCACAACTCTATTCAAGGAAATTAATAAGCATGATCAAATAACGATGTCAACAAAGCATGGTGTGAATCTAAAACTACTCGGACATAAGCATGAATAATAGCTACGTACGGACTCTCGTTACCCCATGCGTACATAGACCCCACAAATAAAAACACATATTAATTAAGTTAACCTATGGGGTTAATTTTCTCTTACAAGGTTAGAAAAGAGACTTACCTCGCTTCAAAACTTACTTCCCGGCCTCAAGGTCACTCTAATGCCTTAACTCGGTGCCGAACAATCCAAAACTAGTCAAATTTTATATAAATAAATCAATACATGCTCAAAAGTTCATATCCTAACTATCAAAGTGATTTCCCAATCCTATTTGAAGAAATCCTAAAATTCACCCTCAGGCTCACGTGCCCGAATTCCAGAAATTTTTGAAGAAAGTTGTTACCCATAACCTCATGAACTCGATATATGACTTTCACTAAATTCCATAGCCAATTTCGTGGTTAAATCCTATTTTTATCAAAAACCTAGGTTTTCATCTAAACCCATGATTTTCACTCATTTACATGTCATAATCTATCATAAACTATGTATTTAACTCACATTGCGTAGATATTACTTACCTCCAAGTGCTAAGTAAAATCCTCTCTCTAAGAGATCCAAGAATCGCCCAACAATGGAAGGAAATGAGCCAAAATAGCCTAAGTCCCATTTTTAAAAGATGATTCTGCCCAGGGTCCTTATACGTGATCGCGGCCAAGCTATCGCGATCGCGATGGCTAAACTGAGGAGCCCAGGAAAAAGGCTCTACGCGATCGCGAGAAGACATATGTGAACGCGATGCACTGGAGCGCCTACTCTTCGCGAACGCGAGGCCCAACACGCGAATGCGTAAGGCAACTGGGTTGCCCATGCCCAGGCTTCTACGCGAGCGCGGCCTGCCCAATGCGATAGCCAAAGGGTCCAGGCCTCCACGAATGCGGCCTTGCATATGCGAACACGAAGGGCTAAAACTTCCAGTCCACACATCCTTCATCGCGAACGCGAGGTTCTGTCCGGGTTTGCGAAGAAGGAAACCAGAAAAGAAAATTTGGTGTTTTTCAACTTAACTCTGGGCGGTCCGAAACACACCCGAGCCCCACGGAACCCCATCCAACCACTCCAACAAGTCTATAAAGACTTGCTCGAACTCTTGAAACGCGTAAAACAACAACAAAACCAAGAATCACATCCCAAAATCAAATTGAATCAAAATATGAACTTCAAGTTTCCAAATCGCTCCGAACGTGACGAATCATATTTAGACTACTCGAAATGACACCAAATTTTACGTGCAAGTCTTAAATGACAATATGGAACTATTAACTATCTCTTAATTCTATTTGAACCTCGATAACACCAAAACCTACTCCAAACGAAATTTAAGGAACTTCAAAAATCTTCAAGGAACCAACTTTCATTATTAGGCGCCGAAACGCTCCTGGGTCATCCAAAACCCGATCCGAACATACGCCCAAGTCCAAAATATTCATACGAACTTATTGGAACCATCAAATCCTGATTCCAAGATCGTTTCCTCAAAATGTTGACCGAAGTCTTTTTAGCCAACCTTAAGGAACCAAATGTTCCGATTTCAACCCGAACCCTTCCAAATCCCGAACTAACCATCCTCGCAAGTCATAAAATAGTAAAAACACCTACAGGAAGTCTTATTTAGAGGAATGGGATTTTTGAAAGCAAAATAACTAGTTGGGTTGTTACAATGCGAAAATATTTTTTCACGATTATTAGATTGAATCTTTTCATCTTTTAGAATTTGAGAATGAAAAGATTGGCCTTGACCTCCTAAATATTAATAATGAAAATATAAAATTCTAAAAATTGACTAATGTTGAGTTCATATTTTGCGACAAATAACTTAAAATATGAAGAATATAGGGAGTTGTCCTCTATCAGAATATATTCAAAAAAGAATAATAATGAAGGACAACTCATTTAAAATACATATTTTAAAAGAAAACAATATTTAATTATAATTCCTCAATAATACATTTGTACTTAGAATTAATAAGTGCAAAATTTTGAATATCACTTAAATATTATTAAAAATATATTTTGAGTTATAAAATAAAAACTAAAAAAATAATCTAAGTTTCTAAAAAATATTTATCCAATTTGACTAACTCAGTAAAAAGTAGATAAGTTTTTGTGATTTGGGTCATCACTTGTTTTAAAATGAAATTCTATGTTTCGACGCCTTAAAAACCTCTTTTAGTATCAGCTCGATTGGCTTGCGCTGTCCGGGCGCGTAGTCGGAAAGCCTAAATGTGAAAATCTGTAAAAAAATGATAAATTTTGACTATAAAATGAGTTAATTTGACTTCGATCAACGTTTTAGGTAAACGGACCCGGACCTGTGATTGACAGTCCCAGAGGGTCCGTAGGAAAATATGGGACTTGGGCGTATGCCCGAAATCGAATTCCGAGGTCCCAAGCCCGAGAAATGAATTTTTGAAGAAAATTATTTTCTGAAATTGTTCATAAGGTTTGGAAATGAATTTTGATTAGAACGTGTTGGTATCGGGCCCGTATTTTGGTTCCGGCACCCGGTACAAGTCTTATATATGATTTAAGATAATTCTGTGAAGTTTGGTAAGAAACGGAATCCGTTTGACGTGATTTGGACCTTAAATGCAAAATTTGATGTTTAAAGAAGTTTTGAGAAATTTCATTGATCTTCAGGTTTAATTCGATGTTCATGTTGTTATTTTGATAATTTTATTACACGAATAAGTCCGTAGGATATTCTTGAGGTTGTGCATATATTTGGGTTGGAGTCTCGAGGGCTCAGATGAATTTTGGATAGGCCACGGGGTCCATTTTTAACTTAGAAAATTGCAGGTTTTCAGCTGTGCAAAGCAGGACTGCAGGCTTCGCATTTGCGAAGCCTGGCTCGCAAATGCGATATCGCAAATTCGAGCGGCTTGTCGCAATTGCGAAAAAAGCCTAGGCCAGCCCCCTCTTGCAAATGCGAGATTATCTTTGCAATTGCGAAGTTTCCCATTTGGCCGGTGATCGCAAATGCGATGCTATGGTCGCAATTCCCAAGTCGCAAATGCGACATGTTGATCGCAAATGTGAAAGTCCAGTTTTCCCTGAAGGGTTCGCAAATGCGAGCCCTGTTTTGCAATTCCCAAGCTAGAAGAGGTCGGGGTTCACAATTGCAAACCCCTGTTCGCAATTCCCACATCTGAGACCTACAACTTTTGTACTTAAGACGATTTTAAACTCATATTTCACATCTTTTCAAAACACAAACTCCTTTGGGCGATTTTCCAAGAACAACTCTTCTTCCAAATCGATTGTAAATTAATTTTAACTCATTTCCTTCAATCATTAATATCTTTTAACATGATTTAAACTCAAAATCAATGCTTTTCATGGGGGAAATTGGGTGTTTTGGGTAGAACCTAGGTTTTTCAAAAATTGGAGATTTGGACCTCTATTTGAGGTCCGATTTCAAAACAAATCATATATTTAGGTTCGTGGGGGAATGGGTAATCGGGTTTTGGTTCAAACCTCGGATTTAGACCATGTGGCCCGGGGGGCAATTTTTGAGTTTTGGGCAAAACTTTAGAAAAACTCATTTTCATGCATTGGGGTTGATTCATTTAGCGTCCATTGATGTAATTAAGTAACTTGTGGCTAGATTTGAGCGAATTGGTGGTGGAATCAAAGGCTAAAGCTATAATTGAAACGTAAATTGTGTTCGTGGCATCGAGGTAAGTGTTTGGTCTAACCTTAGCTTGAGGGATTTGGAGTTGTGTCTTATTTGCTACATGTTAATTGTGGAGTACGACGTATAGGCATGGTGACGAGTATCTATACATTGGTGTCAAGCATGCCCGTGAGTCTTGTATTATAATTGTTATGACTCCGTTGTGGTTTATTGCGTTTCATATGTTATTATCACCATTGTTCCCTTACCGGGATGTTTGTTTGATATTAATGATCCCTTACCGAGATGTTTGTTTTGATATTATTATTCCCTTGCCGGGATGTTGTTGAAATATCACTGTTCCCTTGCTGGGAAGTTGTTATATTGCTCCTGTTCCTTTGCCGGAATTCCTTGTAATTATTGTTGGCTTGTAAATGGGAGCGGGTGGTACGCCTACCACAAGATATAATGAAATGGGAGCGGGTGGTACGCCTACCACAAGATAAATGAAATGGGAGCGGGTGGTACGCCTACCACAAGATATAATGAAATGGTAGCGGGTGGTACGCCTACCACAAGATAAATAAAATGGGAGCGGGTGGTACATCTACCACAAGATAAATAAAATGGGAGCGAGTGGTACACCTACCCCAAGATATAATGAAATGGGAGCAGGTGGCACGTCTGCCACGAGATAAATGAAATGGGAGCTGGTGGCACACCTGCCATGAGATAAATGAAATGGGATCGGGTGGCATGCCTGCCACGAGATACAGGAAATGGGATCAGGTTGCACGCCTGCAACAAGATGTGAAAAGAAAGTGAAATCTGCCTTTGTTTTCCTTATTCTTGTTAGTGGTTGATTTTGATTCCTTTATAATTCTCTTGATATTCTGTTTTACCTGTTATTCCCCGAAGCATGTTTCCCCCTCCTATCTTTATTTGTTTATTTCTCTATTTCTTTTCTGTTGTGTATATATATATATCTGAACTGCACAGGTTTATTTGGTAGTCTAGTCCTAGCCTCGTTACTACTTCGCCGGGGTTAGGCTGGACACTTGCCAGCATATAGGGTCGGTTCTGCTGATACTACACTCTGCACTATGTGCAGATCCCGGAGCAGCTTTTGTACAGTAGCTTGGAGGCTTCCTTCAGTCCATCCGGAGACCCAAGGTAGACCTACAGGTGTCCGCAGGCCCTAACGTCTCCCTCTGTCCCTATTTCCTGTTTCATTTTCCTTTTATTCAGAAATAGTGTACTATTATTTCTTCAGACTTTGTATCTAGCAATCTTAGACTGTCTGTGACACTGTGACACCAGGTTTTGGGTGGTCAAGGCTTAAGTATTTGTAATAGATGCAACTTTCATAAATCTTATTGTTGTTTTCCGCTTAAATTTGAATTTTTGATGTTACCACGTTATTGTCTTATATTTGTTAAATAGAAATAATTGGTTAATAAAGTAATTAGATTAAAGGTTTGGCTTGCCTAGCTCACATTAGTAGGCGCCACCATGACTCCTGAGGGTGGGAAATCCGGGTTATGACAAGTTGGTATCAAAGCTCTAGGTTACATGGGTCTCATAGTTCACAAACAAGCTTAGTAGAGTCTGAGGAATCGGTAAGGAGACATTTGTATTTATCCCCCTAGAGGCTATAGAGTTAGGAACATATTCAATTTATTCTCTCCTGTCGTGCGATTTGGTTTCTCAATGCTAATTGAAATCCTACTATGTTCTTTCGCAGATGGTGAGAACACGCACTTCCTCATCCATTGACCAGCAGCCCGAGCCCCCAGCAACAACTCCTATAAGGTGTAGAAGGCGAGGTCGAGGTCGTGCTAGAGGCCGAGGTAGGGGCAAAGCTCAGCCCCGAGCAGTTTCGGTGAGCCCCGCTTAGGTCCTAGAGGGGTTTACTGCTACCCTAGTTCTTCAGGATGCTTTGGTCCGTCTAGTGGGCCTCATGGAGAGTGTCACCCGAGCAGGCTTGCTTCTTGTAGCACCAGCCGTCTCTCAGGCTGGAGGAAGAGCCCAGACTCCTACTACTCGCATTCCGCAGCAGGTAGCTCCCCAGATTCAGACTCCAGCGGTTTAGCCAGTTGGAGTAGTTCAGCCGAGTGTGGTAGCTCAGACCAGTGATGGAGCAGCTATGTCTGCCGATTTGTGGAGGTTGGATAGGTTCACCAAGCTCTTAACTACTACTTTCAGCGGTGCATCTACTAAGGATCCCCAGGATTATCTAGATAGTTGTCACGAGGTTCTCAGGAACATGGGGATAGTTGAGACCAATGGGGTCGATTATGCCACTTTTCGCTTGCCTGGATCTTCCAAGACTTGGTGGAGGGATTTCTGTTTGGCTAGACCAACCAGATCGCTAAATTTGACTTAGGAGCAGTTTACTCAGCCATTTTTGGAGAAGTTTCTCCCCACCACTCAGAGAGAGGCCTATCGGAGGCAGTTTGAGCATCTCCAACAGGGTTCTATGACTGTTACCCAGTATGAGACCAGATTCATTGACTTAGCTCGTCATGCTCTTATCATACTTCCCACCGAGAGAGAGAGAGAGAGGGTGAGGAGGTTAATTGATGGACTTATTTAGCCGATTCATCTTCAGATGGCTAGGGAGACTAAGAGTGAGATATATTTCCAGGAGGCAGCCAATGTGGCCCGGATAGTTGAGATGGTTCTGTCACAAGGAGGTGGTTATGGGTCAAACAAGAGTCCTCGCCATTCAGGTAGATTTAGTGGTACCTCGTCTGGAGGTAGGGATTCATATGGTAGGGGCCATCCTCCCAGGCCTTTTCATTCAGCACTTCAGGTTTCTCATGGTGCTTCAGGTGGCTGTGGTTCTTAGATGCAGTATTCTGATCAGTAGTCCTACAGTTCACCACCAGCTCCTATCAGTGCACCGCCGCTTCAGAGTTTCCAGGGTCGTTAGCCCCAGCAGCTGAGGGCTTATTTTACATGTGGCGACACGAGGCACATTGCTAGGTATTGCCCTCGAGCACCGAGTAGCTCTCAGCATTAGGGTTCTCGTGCCATGGTTCAGGCACCAGGTGTTCCACAGCCCGCCCAGTCAGCTAGAGGTAGGGGTAGAGGTGCTAGAGGTGAAGGTAGAGGTATTAGAGGTGGAGCTCAAGCCGCTAGAGGTGGAAGCCAGCTAGCAGCTTTCCGTCCTAGAGATGTAGTTTAGGGTGGTGGGGGCCAACCCCGATGCTATGCTCTTCAATCCAGGCCCGAGGCTGAGGCTTCCGATGTAGTTATTACAGGTACGGTTCTGGTTTGTGATAGAGATGCTTCAGTGTTATTTGATCCAGGGTCTACGTACTTGTATATGTCCTCTTATTTTGCACCATATCTGGTCATGCCTAGTAATTCTTTGAGTGATCCTGTTTATGTGTCTACGCCGGTGGGTGATTCTATTGTGGTATATCGAGTCCATCGTTCATGTATAGTTGTGATTGAAGGTCTTGAGACTCATGTAGATTTGCTTCTTTTGGACATGGTCGATTTTGATGTCATATTAGGGATGGCCTGGTTATCACCTTACCACACTATCTTGGACTATCATGCCAAGACTGTGACCTTAGCCTTACCGAGTTTACCTCGTTTATAGTGGATAGGGACTCCTAGTTATTCTACCCGTAGTGTTATCTTTTATGTGAAGGCTCGGGTTATGGTCGAGAAGGGATGTTTGGCCTATTTGGCATATGTTCGTGATTCTAGTGCTGAGGTTCCTTCTATCGATTCTGTGCCCATTGTTCGTGAGTTTCCTGAGGTATTTCCTTCAGACCTGATAGGTATGCCACTCGACAGGGATATTGAGTTTTGCATTGATTTGGCTCCGGGCACTCAGCCCATTTCTATCCCGCCGTATTGTATGGCCCCGCCTGAGTTGAAAGAGTTTAAGGAGCAGTTGCAAGACTTGCTTGAGAAGGGTTTCATTAGGCCTAGTGTTTCGCCTTGGGGTGCACCAGTGTTGTTTGTTAAGAATAAGGATGGATCGATGAGAATGTGTATTGATTATCGCCAGTTGAACAAGGTTACAATCAAGAATAAGTATCCATTGCCGAGGATTGATGATTTGTTTGATCAACTTTAGGGTGCCAAAGTATTTTCGTAGATTGACTTGAGATCTGGCTACCATCAGTTGAGGATTAGGGCATTCAATGTCCCTAAGATATCTTTTCGCACTCGGTACGGGCATTATGAGTTCTTGGTTATGTCATTCAGGTTGAAAAATGCCCCAGTAGCTTTTATGGATCTGATGAACCGAATGTTCAGGCCTTACTTAGATTCATTCGTGATAGTCTTCATTGATGATATTTTGATTTATTCCCGCAGCTGGGAGGAGCACGAGCAACATCTTAGAGTGGTTCTTCAAACCTTGAGGGGTAGTCAGTTATATGCTAAGTTCTCGAAGTGTGAGTTCTGGTTGAGTTCAGTTGCATTTCTGGGTCATGTTGTATCAACAGAGGGTATTCAGGTTGACCCGAAGAAGATTGAGGCAATCAAGAACTGGCCTAAACCAACATCAGCTACAGAGATTCAGAGTTTCTTGGGATTGGTACGCTACTATCGTCGATTCGTGGAGGGGTTTTCATCTATCGCAGCCCTGATGACCAGGTTGACTCAGAAGGGTGCCTAGTTTAGATGGTCGGATGAGTGTGAGGCGCGCTTTTAGAAGCTCAATGCAGCTCTAACTACGACATCAGTGTTGGTTTTGCCCATAGGTTCAGAGCCTTATACAGTCTATTGTGATGCATCTCGTATTGGACTCGGTGCAGTGTTGATGTAGGATGGTAATGTCATTTCCTATGCTTCGCGACAGTTGAAGATTCATGAGAAGAACTATCCGGTTCATGATTTGGAGTTGACAGCCATTGTTCACGCATTGAAGATTTGGAGGCATTATCTTTATGGCGTGGCATGTGAGGTGTTCACGGATCACAAGAGTCTTCAGTATTTGTTCAAGCAAAAGGAGTTGAATCTGAGGCAGAGGAGGTGGTTGGAGTTGTTGAAAGATTATGATATCACCGCCTTATATCATCCGAGAAAGGCCAATGTGGTGGCTGATGCTTTGAGTAGGAAGTCAGCCAGTATGGGCAGTCCTACTTATATTCCGGTCGGTGAGAGACCGCTTGCCTTGGATGTTTAGGCTTTGGCCAATCAGTTCGTGAGGTTGGATGTTTCTTAGCCCAGTCGTGTGTTAGTTTTCATAGTCGCCCGTTCTTCTTTACTAGAGCATATCCGAGATCGGCAGTATGATGATCCCCATTTGTGTGTCGTCAGAGACACAGTGCAGCTCGGAGGTGCCAAGCAAGTTACCTTAGGTGATGATGGAG
The DNA here is from genome assembly GCF_000393655.2 of Nicotiana sylvestris. Classification (NCBI taxonomy): domain Eukaryota; kingdom Viridiplantae; phylum Streptophyta; class Magnoliopsida; order Solanales; family Solanaceae; genus Nicotiana; species Nicotiana sylvestris. The sequence continues at coordinate 174,374,501 of NC_091065.1, forward strand.
TTTTGAGATTGCAGGGTCGAGTTTGTGTGCCTAATGTGGATGGGCTTCGAGAGTTAATTTTAGAGGAGGCCCATAGCTCCAGGTACTTTATTCATCCGGGCACCGCGAAGATGTATCAGGATTTATGGCAGCATTATTGGTGGCGGAGAATGAAGAAAGATATCGTCGCATATGTGGCTCGGTGTTTGAACTGTAAGCAGGTTAAGTACGAGCATTAGAGGCCCGGTGGTTCATTTCAAAAGATTGAAATTCCTGAGTGTAAGTGGGAGCGTATCTCTATGGACTTCGTTGTTGGTCTCACACGGACTCAAAGGAAGTTTGATGCAGTGTGGGTTATTGTTGATAGGCTGACCAAGTCAGCGCATTTCATTCCTGTGGCAGTCTCTTATTCTTCCAAGAGGTTAACTGAGATCTATATCCGGGAGATTGTTCGTCTTTATGGTGTGCCCGAGTCTATCATCTCGGATTAAGGTACGCAGTTTACCTCCCATTTCTGGAGAGCAGTTCAGTGAGAGTTGGGGGCACAGGTTGAGTTGAGCACAGCGTTTCATCCTCAGACGGACGGGCAGTCCGAGTGGACTATTCAGATTTTGGAGGATATGCTCCGAGCTTGTGTCATTGACTTTGGAGGCTCGTGGGATCAGTTTTTGCTTTTAGCAGAGTTAGCCTACAACAACAGGTACTAGTCGAGTATTCAGATGGCTCCTTATGAGGCTTTATATGGTAGGCGATGTTGGTCTCTAGTTGGATGGTTTGAGCCGGGAGAGGCTCAATTGTTGGGTACTGATCTGGTTCAGGAGGCCTTGGACAAGGTCAGAGTTATTCAGGATAGGCTTCGTACAGCTCAGTCCAGGCAAAAGAGCTATGCAGACCGCAAGGTTCATGATTTGGCATTCATGGTTAGTGAGCGGGTATTGCTCCGAGTGTCGCCTATGAAGGGTGTGATGAGATTTGGGAAGAAGGGAAAGCTTAGCCCTATGTTTATTGGTCCGTTTGAGATTCCTTATCGAGTGGGAGAGGTGGCTTATAGACTTGCAGTGCCGCCGAGCATATCGGCCGTGCAAGTAGTGTTTTATGTGTCCATGCTCCGGAAATATCACGACGATCCATCCCACGTGTTAGATTTCAGCACTGTCCAGTTGGACAAGGACTTGTCTTATGAGGAGGAGCTGGTAGCTATTCCATACCGGCAGGTTTGTCAATTGATATCGAAGAGTTTTCATTCTGTTCGTGTTCGGTGGAGAGGTCAGCCTCCTGAGGCATCGACCTGGGAGTCCGAGTCCGATATGCGGAGCCGTTATCCCTATCTTTTCCCTACCTCAGGTACTTTCTTCTTCTGTCCGTTCGGACGAACGGTTGTTTTAGAGGTGGAGAATGTGATGATCACTTGCTTTAAATTAAATTTCGTGTATCCAAGGCCTTGAAAACCTCATTTATCATCACCTCGATTTGCGTGAGCAGTTCGGACGCGTAGCCGGGAAGCTTAAATATGAAAATCTATGAAAATGATAAAACAATTGGCTATAAAATGAGTAAATTTGACTTCGGTCAACGTTTTGGGTAAATGGACCCGGACCCGTACCCGTGATTTGAGGTCCCGGAGGGTCCGTAGGAAAATATGGGACTTGGGCGTATGCCCGGAATCGAATTCCGAGGTCCCAAGCCCGGGAAATGAATTTTTAAAGAAAATTATTTTCTGAAATTGTTTAAAGAAATTTGAAATGAAATTTGATTAGAACATGATTGTATGGGGCTCGTATTTTGGTTCCGGCGCCCGATACAGGTCTTATATATGATTTAAGACATTTCTGTAAAATTTGGTGTAAAACGAATGTCATTTGATACGAGTCGGACCTAAATTGCTAAAGTTGATGTTTTAAGAAGTTTGAGAAAATTCTTTGATTTTGAGGTTTAATTCGTTGTTATTGAGGTTATTTTGGCGATTTGATTGCACGGATAAGTCTGTATGATGATATTGAGTTAGTACGTATGTTTGGTTAGGAGCCCCGAGGGCTCGGGTGTGTTTCAGATGTGTTTCGGAAGGGTTTTGACTTAAGAAAAGTTGCTGGTTTTTGCTGTTGAGTGCCCAGGGATTTTACCCTGCTCGTTCGCGTGGACCCTCTCGCGAACGCATAAGGCAAATATCCCAGGTGCTAGATTCCTTCTAAGCGAACGCGTAGCGCAGGTCGCGAACGCGAGGCAGTGGGGGGCTATCCCTTCGCAAATACGGTCCTGGCCACGCGAAGGCCAAGTGAGCCTGGGCAGGGGGTGGGGAAATTACTCTACGCGAACACGACACCTTGAACGTGAATGCGAGGCTCGAGGAGTTTTCTACTCCGCGAACGCGAGCCGTTGTCCGCGAATGCGAAGGCTTATCCAGCCTAACCCATCGCGAACGCGAAGAACATTATTGCCCAGTTATTTTAAAGTCTCAAAAACAGAACACTTACGGGATTTTTACAAAATTTCATAAACCTCAAAAAAGAACACTTACAGGATTTTTACAAAATTTCATAAACCTCTTCTTCTCCAAAGCTCTTAAGCAATTTTTGAAGCATTTCTTCACCATAACCTCTTGGGTAAGTAATCTTTAACTTGTTTTCTTCCATTTTTATCAACACCCATTAGATTTCTAGGCATAAAACATGTGATTAAGGGTAGAAAATTAGGGATTTGGGTAGAGTTAGAGCTTTTTGATTATTTATGATTTGGACCTCGTTTTGGGGTCGGATTTGAAAACAAATTATATATTCGGACTCGTGGGTGAATGGGTGATCGGGTTTTGGTCCGAACCTCGTGTTTTGACCAAGCAGGCCCAGGGTCGATTTTTGGATTTTTGGGAAGAATGAATAGAAAGCTATAATTAGGCATTAGAATTGAATTGTTTAGCATTTATTGATGTTATGAAGTCAATTATGTTTAGATACAATTGAATTGGAGCCGAATTCGAAAGGAAAAAGCGGTGTTTGAGGCTTGAGTTGGTCGTGGGAGTTCAAGATAAGTGTTTGGTCTAACCTTAGCTTGAGGGATTAGGAGTGGTGACGAGTATCTATACGTTGGTGTCTAGCATGACTGTGAGTCTTTATATGGTGAATATCTTGATTTCGTTGTATCTTTTTGACGATTTCTATTTGTTGAGAAAAGTTTGTAGAAGGAATTGTGACCTTTGAACATTGAGGAGCATTGACTCAAGTTATATTACGAATTGCGAAAGTATATGAGATGATTGAACCCTTTGGAGCATTGGCTCAAGTGGTAAAGTGAGTTATGAAATAAAAGTGAAAGAAAGAGAAAGAATTATTGAATTGTTCCCTTGTTGGGATATTGTTGCTTTATTGGTTATCTCCCTTGCTGGGATATTGATATTATTGATGTTGTTCCTTTGTTGGGATTTAATTGTTTAATTGTTGTTCCCTTGTCGGGATTCCTATATGACCTTGTTTATTCCCTTGCCCCTTGTTTGTGATTGTTGTTTGGGTGAGGAAGAGTCTTAAAGCACGAAGGGTGATGCCGTGCATTATTTGTTATTGTGAGGAAAGAGTGTAAAGCACGAAGGGTGATGCCGTGCCGCACGATGTAATATTCCGTGCCAATTTTATTGATAATATGGTGAGGAAAGAGAGTAAAAGCACGAAGGGTGATGCCGTGCACATCTTTATTATATGATTGTTTTGGTAAGGACGAGAGTAAAAACACGAAGGGTGATGCCGTGCAACTGTTGGTTTCTGATTCTTTGTTGATACTCGAGTTATGTTGTTCCTTCCTTTACTTGATGCCTTTCTATTCGGAATTGTTATCTCCCCCACAGCATGTTCCCCTCTCCCACATTGACTGGTTGTTTTTGTATTTCTTTTCCGCTGTATATATTTTAAACTACACAGGTTTATTTGGTAGTCTGGTCCTAGCCTCGTCGCTACTTCGTCGAGGTTAGGCTAGACACGTACCAGCACATGGGGTCGGTTGTGCTGATACTACACTCTACACTGTGTGCAGATCCTGGAGCAACTTTCGGACAGTAGTTGGAGTGCTTCCTTCAGTCCACCCGGAGACCCAAGGTAGACCTGCAGGCGTCTGCAGGCCCTGGCGTCTCCCTCTATATTTATTTCCTGTTTCATTTTCCTTTATTCAGAAACAATGTACTGTTATTTCTTCATACCTTGTATGTAGTAATCTTAGATAGTATGTGACACTGTGACACTAGGTTTTGGGTGGTTGAGACTTAAGTAACTGTAATATTCGCAGATTTCAGATGTTTAATTGTTATCTTCCGCTTAATTACTTAAGGTTCCGCAGATTTTCATGTTATCGCCTTCTAATTGTTAAAAGAAGTAATTGGATAATGAAGTAAGTAGTCAAGGATTGGCTTGCCTAACTCTCACTAGTAGGTGCCATCATGGCTCCCGAGGGTGGCAAATTCGGGTCGTGACACTTCGAGTGTCGCCTATGAAGGGCGTGATGAGATTTGGGAAGAAGGGTAAGCTTAGCCCTAGGTTCATTGACCCGTTTGAGATTTTTGATTGAGTAGGAGAGGTGGCTTATAGACTTACATTGCCACGGAGCTTATTAGCCATGCATCCAGTGTTTCATGTGTCCATGCTTTGGAAATATCACAACGATCCATCCTACGTGTTAGATTTCAGCACTGCCCAGTTGGACAAAGACTTGTCTTATGAGGAGGAGCCGGCGGCTATTCTAGACCGACAGGTTCGTCAGTTGAGATCGAAGAGTTTTCCTTCTATTCGTGTTCAGTGGAGAGTTCAGCCTCCTAATTCATCGACCCGAGAGTCCGAGTCCGATATGCGGAGCCGTTATCCCCATCTTTTTCCCGACTCAGATACTTCCTTCTTTTGTCCGTTTGAGGACGAACGATTGTTTTAGAGGTGGAGAATGTGATGACCCAAAAGGTCATAACTTGTTTTAAAATGAAATTCTATGTTTTAAGGCCTTAAAAACCTCTTTTAGCATCACCTCGATTGGTCCTGGCGCGTAGCTTGAAAGCCTAAATATGAAAATCTGTGGAAAATGATATATTTTGACTAAAAAATGAGTTAATTTGACTTCGATCAACGTTTTGGGTAAACGGACCCGGACCCATGATTGGACGGTCCTAGAGGGTCCGTAGGAAAATATGGGACTTGGGCGTATGTCCGGAATCGAGTTCCGAGGTCCCAAACCCGAGAAATGAATTTTTGAAAAAAATTATTTTCTGAAATTGTTCATAAGGTTTGGAAATGAATTTTGATTAGAACGTGTTGGTATTGGGCCCATATTTTGGTTTCGGTGCCCAATACAAGTCTTATATATGATTTAAGATAATTCTGTGAAGTTTGGTAAGAAACGGAATCTGTTTGACGTGATTCGGACCTTAAATGCAAAATTTGATGTTTAAAAAAGTTTTGAGAAATTTCATTGATCTTGAGGTTTAATTCGATGTTCATGATGTTATTTTGGTGATTTTATTACACGAATAAGTCCGTAGGATGTTTTTGAGGTTGTGCGCATATTTGGGTTGGAGCCCCGAGGGCTTGGGTGAGTTTTGGATAGGCCACGGAGTGTATTTTTAACTTAGAAAATTGCAGGTTTTCAGTTGTGCATAGCAGGCCTGCAGGCTTCGCATTTGCAAAGCCTGGCTCGCAAATGCGATATCGCAAATGCGAGCGGCTTGTCGTAATTGCAAAGAAAGCCCAGGCTAGCTCCCTCTCGCAAATGCAAGATTATCTTCGCAATTGTGAAGTTTCCCATTTGGGCGGTGATCGCAAATGCGATGTTGTGGTCATAATTCCCAAGTCGCAAATGCGACATGTTGATCGCAAATGCGAAAGTCCAGTTTTCCCTGAAGGGTTCGCAAATGCGAGCCCTGTTTCGCAATTCCCAAGCTAGAAGAGGTCGGGGTTCGCAATTCCCACATCTGAGACCTGCAACTTTTATACTTAGACGATTTTAAACTTATTTTTCACATCTTTTCAAAACACAAACTCCTTTGGGCGATTTTCCAAGAACAACTCATCTTCCAAATCGATTGTAAGTTAATTTTAACCCATTTCTTTCAATCATTAACATCTTTTAACATGATTTTAGCTCAAAATCAATAATTTTCATGGGGAAAATTGGGTGTTTTGGGTAGAACCTAGGTTTTTCAAAAATTAGGGATTTGGACCTCTATTTGAGGTCCGATTTCAAAACAAATTATATATTTCGGTTCGTGGGGGAATAGGTAATCAGGTTTTGGTTCGAACCTCGAGTTTTGATCATGTGAGCCCAGGGTGATTTTTGACTTTTGGGCAAAACTTTAGAAAAACTCATTTTCATGCATTGGGATTGATTCATTTAGCGTTTATTGATGTAACTAAGTAACTTATGGCTAGATTTGAGCGAATTGGTGGTGAAATCAAAGGGTAAAGCTATAATTGAAATGTGAATTGTGTTCATGGCATCGATGTAAGTGCTTGGTCTAACCTTAGCGTAAGGGATTAGGAGTTGTGTATTATTTGCTACATGTTAATTGTGGAGTACGACGTATAGGCATGGTGACGAGTATCTATACGTTGGTGTCAAGCATGCCTGTGAGTCTTGTATTATAATTGTTATGACTCCGTTGTGGTTTATTGCGCTTCGTATGTTATTATCACCATTGTTCCCTTGTCGGGATATTTGTTTGATATTAATGATCCCTTGCCGAGATGTTTGTTTTGATATTATTGTTCCCTTGCCGGGATGTTGTTGAAATATCATTGTTCCCTTGCCAGGAAGTTGTTATATTGCTCTTGTTCCCTTGCCGGGATTCCTTGTGATTATTGTTGGCTTGTAAATGGGAGCGGGTGGTATGCCTATGTCACGACCCCAACCCCGGTCATGATGGCGCCCAACACACTGCTAGGCAAGCCCGACCATTCAACAACATTATCCCAAATTCTTATTCAGATTAAAGATAAATATCTTAGAAAATTTACTAAGTCATTACATTCGAGTGTATAATTAATAATAAAATCTGCGGAAGTTCAATTAAAATACCACACCATAGCCCAATAGAATCTGGTGTCACGAATATGAGCCTCTAATACAGAATATCTACCTATTACAAGTCTGTCTAGGAAAAATACGGAATAAAAGATAGAGATACAAGGGAGAGATCAAGGCTGCGAATGTCATGCAGCTACCTCAATACTCCCGGATACTGCTGTTCAGATAAACAAATCCTCACTCAGCCTGTGGTGTACCTGGATCTGCACGCAAGGTGCAGGGAGTAATGTGAGTACTCCGACCCAGTGAGTAATAAACATAAATAAAGGCTGAGAATAAGAAATCATGGAAAAATACAAAGTAAACTATAACTGGCAGTTTAGAACAACAAATAGTGAAGCAACAAGTCAATTAAATCAGAGTACCAAATACTGAGACAGGTATAACCGATAAAAACAAATGCATGAGTGCAATGCAATGCATATGATGGTACACTCTAGTACCCACTGCGACGTGCAGCCCGAGCCATCCATTTATTTATCGTCGACGGCGCTCACTGGGGGTGTGTGCAGACTCCGGAGGGGCTCCTACAGCCCAAGCGCAATATCAAGCCATCTCGTGGCATCAAATCTAGGCCCTCGGCCTCATATCAATATCAGTATAATCACCCAGGCTCTCGGCCTCAATATCAATGTAATCAACCAGGCTCTCGGCCTCAATATCAATATAACACTGCTGCGGCGCGCAGCCTGATCCATGCTCAGTCCAGAAATCATCATAAGCCCCTTGGGCATTTGTAAAACAGTAGTTCTCAGCCCGAAATATCATTTAGAAATATCATTTAAGTTTTCAAATCTTACAAAGATGGTTGAGTTTGCAAAATAGTATTTAAAACCTTGGACTGAGGTCAAATGATATGCAAAATATGTAAAAGCAGTGATATCAATCCCTGAAGGATTCAAATAATTGGCAAGAAGCCCAAATATAATAATTAAATCTAAGTAAGGATGATTCTCAATTTATTTCAAGTAGAAAACACGGTACAAACATCTCTCGGAACGGACCAAGTCACAATCCCTAATGGTGCTCTACCCCACGTCCGTTATCCGGCATGCAAGTCACCTCAATATAGCATTACGATGTGAAATTCCGCGGTTTCAAACCCCCAGGACATCATTTACATCAATTACTCACCTCAAACCGGCTATTTCTTTAATTCGTGATGCCTTTGCCCCTCGAATTGGCCTCCACGTGCGTCGAATCTGCCCAAAATCACAATGAATATGTCACAAAATGCTAAGGAGACAATACCCAATCGAAAGCAATCGAAAATACCAAAATTCACGAATTTGGCAAAACTCGGGCCCCAGGCCCACGTCTCGAAAAATTAGAAATTAACATAATCGGATTCCTTGTCTCGCCACGAGTCTATACATACCAAGAACTCCCAAATCCGAGTTCAAATGACCTATCAAATCCTAATTGTTTGGTTTCAAAATTCAAGCCCTAGTTCATGATTTGTAGGCTTATATTTCATGAATCTCTAGGTGGAATTCACAATAAAAACGAGTTCTAAGTCCAAGAAACTTACCTCAAGTCGTTCCCCCTTGAATCCCTCTTTAATCTCCACCAAGAAGCTCTCAAAATGATCAACCATGGAGGAAAAATGACCCAAAATCGCGGATGAAGTGTTTTATAAACTCACTGCCCAAAATTTTTCGGAAGTATTGTTCACCCGCGCGGTTACTGTTCACGCGTGGGGGTTACTGATCACGCTGCTAAAAAAAATACAGCAACAGCCAAAGAAATTGCAGCACTTTTCTTTTCACTAAAATGGCTCTAACTCCATCATACGAACTCGGAATTCGATGATTCTTATTCTTATGAGTCACAAATAATGATACGAACATAGTCCTTCAATCGAAACTCAATTAGGAGCTCGTTTGCTCAGTGCGTTATCCATTTCGCTCGTTAAACAATTAACTCATGTTTCGTGTCAAAAACACAATCGCGACTTGATGAAATTAGACCAAACTTTCCAGATCACTCCTATAATTCATTATTTAAATTCTGGAAATCTCAAAATAAAATTTCGATCTCTAGAACTAAAAATGGACCTTTGGATCATTACATGCTTATGCTCAAACGACAAAAAGCTTCCAAAAACTCTTCCAAAACTTATCCGAGCCTCATGGGACCCCGACCAAACATGCCAACATAATTCATAACATTATAAAAACCTCTTCCAATCATCAAAACACCTCAAACAACATCAAATTACCCAAAACTCATCGAATTCAAGCCTAATTTTTCTAAAAACTTCCGAAATACACTTTCGATCAAAAACCCGACCAAACCACGTTCGAATGACCTGAAATTTTGCACACACATCCCAAATCACCTAACGAAGATACAGCAACTCTCAGAATTCCATTCCGACCCTTGGATCAAATCTCACCAATCAACCGGAATTCACCAAAATACTAACTTCGACAATTCAAGCCTAATTCTACACCGGACCTCCAAAATTACTTCTGATCACACTCCTAAGTCATAAATCATCCCCCGAAGCTAACCAAATCATCGAAATTCAAATCCGAGCCCTCTAACATATAAGTCAACATCCGGTTTACTTTTCCAACACAAACCTTCCTTAAAGAGACTAAGTGTCTCATTTCTTATCGGAAACACTCCAATTCAACTTGTCCACACAATACATTGATAATTAAGCATAACAAAATAGGTAGTGGGGAAAATGGGGTGGTAACTCACGAGACGATGGGTCGGATCGTCACATCCTCCCCAACTTAAACAAACGCTCGTCCTCGAGCGTACCCAGAGTTGTCCTAGAAGCCAACCAATAGCTGCTCGACCTTACCAAGAATATACCCGTGGGTGATCCCACACTACCCTATCTCGCATAGGTCCGATAACACAACATAGCTGAAATTTCACAATTCATCTAGTCCATAAACCATAGAACCACATTGCACCTTCCGAAATCATACACAAGATTAGAACTTCGCATCCATACTCAGAATAAGCCTGAACCAGCTGTAATAGACCATGCCTGCAACCTCGGGTGCAATTATCTGATGTACCACATAACTCAAACACTCGAAACAATAATTTATATTCACAGTAGCATCACATAATAATCGAATATCGATAGGAAACCTCTTAACAACTAAAGCCTCATTCCAACACTTTCACATACTGCCAATGATAAAGGAAACACGCAATCAATCATAACCATTTCCTATGTCAACCATTCATGAAGTCATTTCTCTCCTGGTAATTACCATAGCAAATTTTGAACCGAACCTCAATATTTACCCATCACACATACTGAAATCGAATCCGTTCGCATTCATTAATGATTTCAACGATCTCTTCTGACCAAACACACTACTCTGGTGACATGACACATCAATACATGCCTAAGCCACAACTTGCATAGTACGTGCACCAATAAGAAACGGTCTGAACATACTCAATTCATGAAAATGACTCAACTGAGAGAGTTATACCTCAAACTCACCAGTACTGCCACAACACAAGGCTGAGACCCTGTCTCACATCATAGAAATAGGACACACAAATTTGACCCGCAATGTCATGTTTCCACACAGTTTTGCCGCAATGCGCGTTCCTATCCAAATACTACTCCATAGGAAACACCTCAAGTCACTATGCTTGAAATCGACAACCATGCTCAATTGATGGCTGGAGCCAAAGCAAATCATTACACCCATGATGAAACAAATAACACACACCACGCAAACCTGATAGAACATAACCTGTACGTTATTCACCGAGCAACACCCAATTACTCATCCCGCTCGACTTCCACTACTACAACTCCTATCGGAGCCAGACGATCCGGTGCCCGACACCAAATTAATACCGAAATCAACAACCTCGCCCGGTGACATGCCTAGCCACAAGAAACGCATCCGAAAATTCCCTCAACACCGAAACTGAATCAATGGTAGAAACCTCTGCACTGACGTCTATCACGAAGGCCCAATTAAGAAAGCAATCCTTCCCAACCGTCCGCTGGTCCTTTGAAATATAAACCACTCTGCTAGAACATAATCTAATGCACTTCATCACTCAACCCGTGACATTTTCGGTATTGCCCATAGCGCAATAGTTCAGAATCACTCAACACTAAGACAACCAGTCTCAATTCCGATATCACATCCAAAATCTAACATACCAGCAAACAAAGATCCACGCGAGCCTCCAATTCCCAATTTCCGCTAAACGGTGCCGAATACACACGATCCACCACCACAACCTAGCCTATACATGAGAACTCCCAGTCTCCAACTCCATATGGCACACAAATCATCATACTTGATTCCAGTTTCCACCGTGCGAATACATGCACACCTTTGATACCCAATCATTCCACGATAGATACTCAAATTTGTTTTTGTGCTACCAAGCAAACCCGAATACCACCAGTGGACCCACCAAGAACATGCAGCAATACTACCGAAATATCATCAATTTAATCACATTACCTTTTTCTGAGACATATACTCTCATCAAATCACTTCCAATTAGCAATACCATTTCCTTAATCATCTGAAGATCATTCACCCTAATCATCTGAAGCTCATTTCTCTAATCACCTAAAGCTGCCCGTATCGCCTAAGAATGTTATGAATTTCCATTCAGAACTAAACCGTAACCTTACACGCGCAAATCTCAATTCTTCACGACATATCACATATACCATATCATCCTAAGGTAACATGAGGACTTCACCTCCCTTCCGAAACATGAACGCCTACGTACTCAACTAGTCAAGAACTTCCATTGATCCCATCTAGAAGAAAAATCATTACACATCCCATGCTCTGCATGACATACATAGGTCTTGTTCAAATTCTTCCAATACCGACACGACGGATGAGATCTGTATAAATTCATAACACTGCCGAATCAACAATTCATTGGGTCTATACTTCTGGCAAGAACTATCACCTCATTCTGAACCAAACAATGGTCGTAACCCCTTAATTTACTTCATATACTTAGATTGCACTGATCTCGAATTCAATGATCTCGTCTCACCCATTACAAACTGCTCAGGCAATAAGCCACCCCAGACATAATCAAAAGCCACATATGATGCCCCAATATGCCAATAGGCTACCAATTCGAATGCGATACAAAAAAAGAAAACGAACTCTGGAAGGAATTACCAATCCCACGCACTAATACGGACTTCCCTTAGAAAACAGGAAGCAAGGCATATAAAATAGCATATAGAAAACTTTACTCAACATCACACTGTTGCAAACTTCATACTTGGTTTACTTCTTTAATCAATCAAGTGATCACATGCCACACTTATATAATCTTCCCGTGGGACACACTCCTACAACCTACCACAACAATATCTGGAGCATATATCCAAACCACCGGTCGCACTAACGCTAAAGAGCGATCAAGAATTATTAACCAGGACGCAAAACCCTTTTTACAAAACACCGATCTTAGGTGACGCTGAAGACAATACCAACTTACCGTAAACATTTAAACTTATCTCCTGCTCATCCGAGCTCATGACATCTTGTCAAAAAATTTCCTTCACCCGTGCCATTCTCGGCCCAATTTCCACAACCAGAACTGATTCACCAGCATGCATCAAATCAGAACTAACATAGTACATAACCGCACAATCCGCTAACCAATAGCAAATTCCCCAACTTGGCTCGAAGCCATAGATCATAACACACTATACTCATAACGCATATACTCCATTGTTGCCTCAATACCATAGCGAGGTTAAACTCAAATCCTCTGTAAGCTTGTGTAAACACATTTCATCTAGTACTTTAACTCTTTGGCAATCTCGCAACAGTTAAACTCACTCTCTTAAGTGAACCAAAAATTTCAGACTTCAATACTTACAATTCATTTGCACATGAGATCTTTTGTCATTCACATGAGGATCACACCGCCTCAGCACATTTCGTGGGAGATAACCCACCTGCTTCGCCTCAATATAACATTTCCGTATACCTTCCACCGCCATAAGCATTACGCAGTCACTTGATCTTCCTGAGTCTGTACTCATACCGCAACATGAAATTTACTTCACTCCCAACTAGGAGTCCTGAAAAGATTCTTCACACGCCCATAACTCGGGCTATAACTTGAATCAAGATAGACTTCAAACATCTACTAATTCTTCCATCATTCAACAGACCCTTCTCGTCGCTTCCAAATCATATAGATACGCCTCGCAGTACTAACGTACTCATCACATAGCCACAACCATCATTTCCACTAACAGGGACACTACCAAACATATAAGTTCAAAAACACTTGTTCACACAATCAACACCTCGACGCTCCAGCCATAGGCAAAGATCCAACCTCAAGTCCTCCAGACTGGCCCACCATAAACTCACTGAGATAACACCTCGCCCCTCGATCGGGGGATCACAAACCATCGAGGCAAATCTGATACTAAGCGCTCATGCGCGCATACGAACGCATGGAAGGAATTTCAAAAGTTTCTTTTCAAGATGAATCAAGGACGCACGATAAGAATTCAAGAATGTGAAGTTTTCTTAAAGGTTCTGCAACCTCTCGAGGATAAATACAGACGTCTCCGTACCGATCCGCGAGACTCTACTAAACCGGCTCATGACTCGCGAGACCAAGTAACCTAGGCTCTGATACCAACTTGTCACGACCCCAACCCCGGTCATGATGGCGCCCAACACACTGCTAGGCAAGCCCGACCATTCAACAACATTATCCCAAATTCTTATTCAGATTATAGATAAATATCACAGAGAATTTACTAAGTCATTTCATTCAAGTGTATAATTAATAATAAAATCTGCGGAAGTTCAATTAAAATACCACACCATAGCCCAACAGAATCCGGTGTCACGAATATGAGCCTCTAATACAGAATATCCACCTATTACAAGTCTGTCTAGGAAAAATGCGGAATAAAAGATAGAGATACAGGGGAGAGATCAAGGTTGCGAATGCCATGCAGCTACCTCAATACTCCCGGATACTGCTGTTCAGCTAAACAAATCCTCACTCAGCCTGTGGTGTACCTGGATCTGCATGCAAGGTGCAGGGAGTAATGTGAGTACTCCGACCCAGTGAGTAATAAACATAAATAAAGGCTGAGAATAAGAAATCATGGAAAAATACAAAGTAAACTATAACTGGCAGTTTAGAACAACAAATAGTGAAGCAACAAGTCAATTAAATCAGAGTACCAAATACTAAGACAGGTATAACCGATAAAAACAAATGCATGAGTGCAATGCAATGCATACGATGATACACTTTAGTACCCACTGTGGCGTGCAGCCCGAGCCATCCATTTATTTATCGTCGAAGGCACTCACTGGGGGTGTGTGCAGACTCCGGAGGGGCTCCTACAGCCCAAGCGCAATATCAAGCCATCTCGTGACATCAAATCTAGGCCCTCGGCCTCATATCAATATCAGTATAATCACCCAGGCTCTCGGCCTCAATATCAATGTAATCAACCAGGCTCTCGGCCTCAATATCAATATAACATTGCTGCGACACGCAGCCCTATCCATGCTCAGTCCAGAAATCATCATAAGCCCCTTGGGCATTTGTAAAACAGTAGTTCTCAGCCCGAAATATCATTTAGAAATATCATTTAAGTTTTCAAATCTTAGAAAGATGGTTGAGTTTGCAAAATAGTATTTAAAACCTTGGACTGAGGTCAAATGATATGCAAAATATGTGAAAGCAGTGATATCAATCCCTGAAGGATTCAAATAATTGGCAAGAAGCCCAAATGTAACAATTAAATCCAAGTAAGGATGATTCTCAATTTAGTTCAAGTAGAAAACACGGTACAAACATCTCTCGGAACGGACCAAGTCACAATCCCTAATGGTGCTCTACCCCACGTCCGTTATCCGACATGCAAGTCACCTCAATATAGCATTACAATGTGAAATTCCGGGGTTTCAAACCCCCAGGACATCATTTACATCAATTACTCACCTCAAACCGGTTATTTCTTTAATTCGTGACACCTTTGCCCCTCGAATTGGCCTCCACGTGCGTCGAATCTGCCCAAAATCACAACGAATATGTCACAAAATGCTAAGGAGACAATACCCAATCGACAGCAATCGAAAAATACCAAAATTCACGAATTTGGCAAAACCCGAGCCCCGGGCCCACGTCTCGAAAAATTAGAAAATTAACATCACTGGATTCCTTGTCTCACCACGAGTCTATACATACCAAGAACTCCCAAATCCGAGTTCAAATGACCCATCAAATCCTAATTGTTTGGTTTCAAAATTCAAGCCCTAGTTCTTGATTTGTAAGCTTATATTTCATGAATCTCTAGGTGGAATTCACAATAAAAATGAGTTCTAAGTCCAAGAAACTTACCTCAAGTCGTTTCCCCTTGAATCCCTCTTTAATCTCCACCAAGAAGCTCTCAAAATGATCAACCATGAAGGAAAAATGACCCAAAATCGCGGATGAAGTGTTTTATAAACTCACTGCCCAAAATTTTTCGGAGGAAGTATTGTTCACCCGCGCAGTTACTGTTCACGCACGTGGTCACTGTTCACCCGCGCGGTTACTGTTCACGCGCGGGGGTTACTGATCACGCTGCTAAAAAAAATACAGCAGCAGCCAAAGAAATTGCAGCACTTTTCTTTTCACTAAAATGGCTCTAACTCCATCATACAAACTCAGAATTCGATGATTCTTGTTCCTATGAGTCAAAAATAATGATACGAACATAGTCCTTCAATCGAAACTCAATTCGGAGCTCGTTTGCTCAGTGCGATATCCATTTCGCTCGTTAAATAATTAACTCATGTTTCGTGTCAAAAACTCAATCGCGACTTGATGAAATTAGACCAAACTTTCCAGATCACTCCTATAATTCATTATTTAAATTCTGAAAATCTCGAAATAAAATTTCGATCTCTAGAACTAAAAATGGACCTTTGGATCATTACATGCTTATGCTCAAACGGGAAAAAAGCTTCCAAAAACTCTTCCAAAACTTATCCGAGCCTCATGGGACCCCGACCAATCATGCCAACATAATTCATAACATTATTCAAACCTCTTCTAATCATCAAAACACCTCAAACAACATCAAATTACCCAAAACTCATCGAATTCAAGCCTAATTTTTCTAAAAACTTCCGAAATACACTTTCGATCAAAAACCCGACCAAACCACGTCCAAATGACATGAAATTTTGCACACACATCCCAAATCACCTAACGAAGCTACAACAACTCTCATAATTTCATTCCAACCCTTGGATCAAAATCTCACCTATCAACCAGAATTCGCCAAAATACTAACTTCGCCAATTCAAGCCTAATTCTACACCGGACCTCCAAAATTACTTCCGATCACACTCCTAAGTCACAAATCATCCCCCGAAGCTAACCGAATCATCGGAATTCAAATCCGAGCTCTCTAACACATATGTCAATGTCCGGTTGACTTTTTCAACACAAACCTTCCTTAAAGAGACTAAGTGTCTCATTTCTTATCAGAACCACTCCAATTCAACTTGTCCACACAAGACATTGATAATTAAGCATAACAAAATAGGTAGTGGGAAAAACGAGGCGGTAACTCACGAGATGATGGGTCGGGTCGTCACAGCCTACCACAAGATATAATGAAATGGGAGTGGGTGGTACGTCTACCACAAGATAAATGAAATGGGAGCGGGTGGTACACCTACCACAAGATAAATGAAATGATACGGGTGGTACGCCTATCATAAAATATAATGAAATGAGAGCGAGTGGTACGCCTACCACGAGATAAATGAAATGGGAGCGGGTAGCACGCCTGCTACGAGATAAATGAAATGGGAGCAGGTGGCATGCCTTCCACGAGATAAATGAAATGGGAGCAGGTGGCACGCCTGCCACGAGATACAGGAAATGGGATTGGGTTGCACGCCTGCAACAAGATGTGAAAAGAAAGTGAAATCTGCCTCTGTTTTCCTTATTCTTGTTAGTGGTTGATTTTTATTTCTTTATAATTCTCTTGATATTCTGTTTTACCTGTTATTCCCCGAAGCATGTTTCCCCCTCCTATCTTTATTTGTTTATTTCTGTATTTCTTTTCCGCTGTATATATATTTGACCTGCACAGGTTTATTTGGTAGTCTGGTCCTAGCCTCGTCACTACTTCGCCGGGGTTAGGCTGGACACTTACCAGCACATGGGGTCGATTGTGCTGATACTACACTCTGCACTATGTGTAGATCCCGGAGCAGCTTTTGGATAGTAGCTTGGAGGCTTCCTTCAGTCCATCCGGAGACCCAAGGTAGACCTACAGGCGTCCGCAGGCCCTAGCGTCTCCCTCTGTCCCTATTTCCTGTTTCATTTTCCTTTTATTCAGAAACAGTGTACTGTTATTTCTTCAGACTTTGTATGTAGCAATCTTAGACAGTCTGTGACACTGTGACACCAGGTTTTGGGTGGTTAAGACTTAAGTATTTGTAATAGATGCAACTTTCATAAATCTTATTGTTGTCTTCTGCTTAAATTTGAATTTCCGCTGTTACCACGTTATCGTCTTATATTTGTTAAAAAGAAATAATTGGTTAATGAAGTAATTAGATTAAAGGTCTGGCTTGCCTAGCTCACATTAGTAGGCGCCATCACGACTCCCGAAGATGGAAAATTCGGGTCGTAACAGTTTTCAAGTGAATTGCAGGCCTCTAGCTAATAAAAATATCATCGAAGTACTTGATAATGATACAAGATTCTACAAAAAAAAAAAAAAAATTACCATCGAACTAAACCACAATTAGGGGCTCTTAGCTGTTTGTTGTTCCTTTTTTTATCCCAAAGTTAACTTTGCTATAATATATTGTTAAAAGGTAAGATTAATTGTACAATTTAGTCTGTTTGCATAGTAGGATAGATTCGTTGTTATAGCTATTGAGAGTTTACGACAGACGGAAATTTATGTCTAGGTTGTAAAGTCTTTTTATACTATGTAAATATTACTTGGTGAGTAAAATTCTTTTACTTACCAAAACGAATATTAATTGTAAGAAGAAAAAAAAGTTAAAAATAGATATCTTCCACCATCTATCCGTCACGTTATTTCCAATATCTAAAAAGTTGGATTTTTTCGGTAAGGTTTTAACTAACTTTAACCTAAATATTAGGATTTCTTACTTAGCTCCATAAGGAAAGGTATAACAATCAAACTTTTAGTTGATTTTATTGTCCTAAATATTAGGAAAATAATTTAAATTATAATTTTGCTCAATATAATATTTATTTTTAAAGGACAAAAAAGGCGAACATAATTTATATCAAATATTATGAAACACATACAAAAAATAATAAACTTTCAATCGCATAATATTCTAAAACTAATTGTAACTGAATATGTACGAAATTTAATATGTACAAAGTTTAATAATATGTTCCTAAGATCAAAAAAAACATAATATATAATACAAACCAACAATTTAATAATGTTTTGGCACAATGAAAGGACAAAATAGAACTAATATTAATTTGTAAAATCACTTATAGAATGCAACAATACTTAATATTAATTTTCCGATTCCATGATTTTCTTTAATTTAATTAAGCCTTAATAATTCGGATATATAAAAATCATATTTACTCAAGATACATTAGTAACAAAAAAATCAAAGATAGAAAGTCATTTAGTAATTCATACCCTCTTTGGCAGTTTTTTATCCTGTTGTGTTTCACGTTATCCTACATTAATTATTACGAAAGTTATATTTAATCAAATATAAATTCTTAACTATATAAATATTTAAAAGAAAATTGTTACCGCTAGAAAATAATTTTACTTAACTCCAATGCCGACCAGTGCAATCTCTAAATTCAACTCCAATTCTTATTAATCCAATCTCTAGTTAAGAAGCACGCGTATTTTCTGTGTTTTATCCACGATTATACTTGCTCGTGCAAATCTAAAACTTCACCATACTTGAAGTTTCATGAAAGCAAAAAAATAGCTTCAAGTTGATCTACCGTCAAACTAAATCATTAAAGATAGGGTAACAACAAGAAACTATAGATGATAGGTTGATTGAAAGGAAGAGGAGAAAATAAATTGGTTAAAAAAGTTATCACCTTAACCAGTCACTTCCTTTCTGCTAAAGAACCTTTTCAACAAAATTTTAGGGTTTAGGATTTAGGGTCAAGAAGACGGTTCATTTAAAATATATGGTGGTGTTCACTGCAAATAAAATAACAACAGGAAGTTAAGTAAGTATATATTGAAGACTTAAAATGTATACGGTATAAAAGGAGAACATAGTTCGACATAAAATCTGGATACATCATACATGATATGCAGAATTAAGAAAAAAAATAGAATTTAATAAAAATATTAGATATATAATTGATATCCACTAATAACAAAGGTCAGGCTTTTAAAATCTTGTGGCGTGGTCAATATATATTGAGCTTATTAAATAGAGCCGCCATTATGTAGAAACATATTTAGATGGATGAAACATATATAATGGAGAATTTTTTTAATTTCCATGTAACTTCTGCTTTGAGAGACCCTTCGAACCAGAGTCAGAATTAATATTGTCGAAATCAACGAATATATTATATATTCAATTTGGCTTCAAACTCCTAGCAATAGGTAGAATAAAAAAATATTCTATAATACAATTTTGTCCAAATTGAATTTTTTCGTTGATTAGGACAGTATCCTTTAAAAGTGAAATTATCCTCTTCCAAAAATAATAGATGACCAATAGGATCAACTTTGTAGGGTCGATGTATGTGTAGTTTAAATTGGAAAAGAATTCAGGTTATTTACAATTAGATCCCTAAATTATACAAATACTTAAGGGCATAAAAGTCGGTCAACATTTTAAGAATATTTTAATCGTTCAACATTTAACAAAAAATATTCGTACTTTTATAATATATATATATATATATATATATATAAGTAAAAAGTAGTTAGTTAAGCTTTTCTTTTTTTATTAACCTATGATTCTCGAGGATTACTGACACAAAGTTAGAAAATCAGGATTGTGGTACTATCTGAATATGTACCACCTGAATATATATATATATATATATATATATATATATACTCCTTTCATTTGCTTTTACTTATTATATTTCGCTTTTCAAGAGTCAAGCTATATAAACTTTGACCAATATTTTAAAATATATATTTTCAGCATATTAATATGAGAAAAATTATAAATTATAGTATTTTTCGTATAGTTTCCAAATATCTAAATTTTTATTTTAAAATATTAGAAAACTTTAATGCAACTTAGCTTCAAAAATTAATTAAATTAACTCTCGAAAAGCGAAATGTGACAAGTAAGAGTGAACCGAGTGAGTATAATATTGGTACCACTCATTGTAGAATTTTTTAAATTTGCAGTTACATATTTGTACTTTGGGGGAGCATATTACTTCCTGAGCTCTTCCGAAGTGGAACCATATTACTGTCATGTGGCATATAGCACGCACTTTCTAAGTGTTTTTAACCATTTAATATTTTACTTTCACATTCTTTCCTTCTTTTTTTTCTCTTTTTTTTTTTTTTTCATTTTATTCTTGTTTTTATAGTGGATCCTTTTTCTTAAGTTGGGAATGTTTCGTCGTCGTTGGGATTCACCATTAAAGGTTATTGTACACTTTTTACATTTTTAACTGTTCTTCTTCTCCATAAAGGACTTTTTCATAACAATGTCAATCCTATATTTTTCACTATTAAAGACCATTATAAAATCACCTAAGTTTACCCACTAAATTTGAAAATCACTCGAAAAGGATCCATTCTGCCATATAAGAAAAGGATACTATCGACTTTAACACTATTCCAACATCTTCGTGTAAGGTGGATAAAACTCAAAACAGTTTTAATACGCAACTCAAAGAAGCTCAGGATACAAATTGGAAGTTTCAACTTATTATCAGTCAGTTGGACGCAACAAAGAAGCAATAAGCTCCTCCTCCGGCCAAATTCTTTGTGTCTCCAGCTCAGGGTTCCCCTAACTGTTAGGGATATAATAAATATGCCCTAGATCCAATCTCATATTTGATGATTTGAACATATTTTTGTGAGCGTTATTTGATATAATAATATATGACATCTGATATTCTTTTATCATAGTTATTATTAATTGTTTGATTAACTTAATTAATAAAGTCCTTGATTAAATTGTGAGACTTGACATTATGATAGAGATCATGATAATGAGAGTGAAGTTTCTTATAATTTAATCTAAATTTGTTCTTGATCATAGGATTATTAATTTGGACATTAGTAATCCGGTTAGATTAATATTTATGTGATCGTCTTTATTGGATAAATATTAGTTGATTTCATTAACTAAATCACATAGATAGATGGCGCATATAGCGATATGATCACTGAACCGACTCATTGGATAATTCCTAATGGTTAGAATTACCATAAATTGTCAATAGAATGTTCTCTTGAAGAATGTGATGTAAGAGTTTCCTTTGACCTGAGATCGTCATAGTAATTGACAAGTTGTTTATTGTGCTTTGATACTAGACACCTATAGCCCTAGGGCGATAGTTGAAAGGATATTGAGTATGATTAAATACTCGTAGAATTAGTGATTGATCAAGATGGAATTTGTCAATTCTTGGTAATGAGTTTAAGCTCCATGTTGTCATGAATTATAAACGACCAAATTAAGACCTTGGCCAGGGCAATTGAATGAAAAGAAGAAAAAAGTTTCTTAGGTCATTCAATGGTCGATTATATTTGACATGGACACGTAGTTGGTCGCCTATTAGGATTTGACAGTTGAACAATATCCTAGGGTGACCCAGAGCTATAAGGACAGAAGGAAATACTACATTATTCTTCTGCGGGTTCTTGAGAGTAAATTGTATACCTCATGCTATCCGGTCATTAAAGAGTGTTGCTAGACGTCACCCTTGATTAGTATATCGATATGATCAATTTACTACCGGCTTAGTATTGAACCTATGGGGTCGCACACTAACTAGGGTTCTGATCTTTGCTAAAGGATTAATTACTTTATTACTTGGTAATTAAATTAAAAATTCATTTAGTCAAATAAATTTAGTTATTAGTGTCACACCTCCTTTTTGCGCGCCCGACCCCGAAGGGTTAAAATGCGCGGGTGGAGTTTTTCCAATTTAAGTGACAATATTCGAAATGAGATTATTTATTTAATTCAGAGTCGCCACTTGGGAAAGGTTTGGCTTTTGGTGTCCCAAGTCACCGGTTTATCTTGAATCCCAAATCGAGGAAATTTTCGACTTTTCCAAATGAAGTCTGCGAACCAGAAATTCTAAGTAAGGAATTCTGTT
This sequence comes from Nicotiana sylvestris, assembly GCF_000393655.2. Lineage (NCBI taxonomy): Eukaryota > Viridiplantae > Streptophyta > Magnoliopsida > Solanales > Solanaceae > Nicotiana > Nicotiana sylvestris. Next base: position 174,396,848 of record NC_091065.1, read on the forward strand.
GACCCGAGGGAAGGTGTTAGGCACCCTCGAATCCCGTGGTTCTAGCACGGTCGCTTAAATTGTTATAATGGCTAAATATCTGATTTAAATACATGTTGTGACTTATGTGCTTTTATTAAGTTTTAACCGCTTTTATTATTATCATTTATTTTTATAGAATTGCAACGTCGTGAAAATGTATCTCGAACCACGTCACAATCAATGCACCCGTAGTTGTTAACACATTTCGACTCCGTTGAGATTTGAAATTGGGTCACATAAATGCGCACCCGAATTTAAGAATGTAATTTGATTAAGTCGCGCCTAAAGAATCTAACGCGTTATTGTCTTCGGGGAGGGCAGTGGAATTCACTAAACAGCCCGTCCCAAATTCTAAGTATTTATTATGACCAATTATTGAGGGCCCCGCAATTTGCCTTTTGATTCGGCGAGGCTCGTCTCATTATTTTAGAAGGGTACCCTACAAGGACTACATTTTTACTACATTTATCTTTAAAGGGAAGGATGATGCCGAATTTTGCTGGTTTAGACAAATACGGACTGAATCCTTATTATGTTTGCCGAACCTAAACTTGTTTGATTACCTGATTGATTGTTCATGAGGTGAAAGCTACGGCATTCTTTGTCTTCAACAAGTGAATATGCTTATTAATTCGCTAAGTGAGATTGCAAACAAACTAACAACATATATTGAGTTATGTTTTAACGACCTCCAAGTTCTATTCTTAACACTCTAACCTATTTGAAATTGATAAAAAGAAATCGGCTGTTTTATTAGGAAAAATTACTACTAATTGAACTCAAAAAATGATTATTAGTTTTTCTCAACAATCATTACATCATTTCAAAAATAAAAATCTGTACCGAAACCCAGTATCGAACCTGTATTGGAACGAATAAACTGACAAGAGAACTGGCATTCATAGCCATACTCTTAGTGTGACTGTATGGGAGTTTGTTTGGGGATACATTTATCCCGGACCCAGTATCACAGTTTTGTCAATTCAGTGGTCTAGGCAAAATACATACAATGCTTACCATGACTCTATGTTATACAGTCATACTAAATCAAACAAGTGTTATACTGAATTGAATGTATACTAAATCAAAACATCCTGTCTATGTCATACTGTCATTACTATTGAGCCATGCTATCTAACAGTTCATCTTAAGCAGAATGTATGCTAGTTCATACAGAATATTTGCAGTTCACAGTAAGAATACAGGCCCAACCAACATTCGAACTATCTTTTTACACCAATGCTATAACATAAACTGGCGTTCATTTCTTTATTTCTGCTTCAACTTCAAACTTTCAACAATACAAGGTTCAAAGGTTGTGTACCTGGGAATATTTGCAATTGAAGAAAAAGGGCAATCAGTAGAGTAACAATGAACAAATGCAGCAGCAGTAACAGCACCAACAACAACAGGGCAGAATAGCAGCAGGCAAAACAATACAGCAAGAAACAGGCTCGAGTGCAGAGATGCAACTATGGCCAATAGAAAGTAATAGCCAAATAACAGCAACACCCAGTGGAGTAGAATCAGAACTCCAGACAGACCAAACTAGTAGTAAACCAATGAAAAAAACACTCGACTAATAGACACAACTGGAATTTCAAAGAATCAGAATGGGTTTCAACAAGTTGAGCAACTGAAAATTAATAATCATAGGAGGAAAAAGTTTCTGATTGTTGGTTGTATAGTTTCTATCCCTTCACCTCTCTCTATCTGTGTTTGTGTTTTTTTTTTCTTTTCAACTCCTAAGGTTCAATCTCCTTCCTTAATTCTGTATGTCCATGCCTTTATAAACCTCCAAAACTATCTCTTTCAACAGCCTGTTTTCAGAATATCCTAGTACCCCTCCCATGTGCCTTCTATTTTTAATTCCAAACTTTAGCTAATTAAGTATTAAACCCCATCAAAATTCTCTGGCAAACTTCACTTTTAAAAGGTTTTAAATACTCCTTTAAACTAAAGCCAAGTATGGGCAGTGGAACGTATCTGACAGCATATGCTGTCAAATTGTTTAAAACTTAACAAAGGCCTTTATGCAGGCCACAGGCTGTGCACAAAGCACATGAGGTGCACTAATGCACATGCTGTGCACGAGTGCACATGCCTTCCAATTCAGAATTTAAACCAAACAAATCTTTTTACATTACTATTTAATCCAAACAACTATAAGTAAACAAAAACTGGTTCTTAATTGACTCAACAAACGCTTAGCAGAAGTAAATCGATTTGTTATTGTTCGGACAGTTGAGATTAATTGACGACACATGTCGACTCGACTATATTAGCATTAACATACACAATCGTAACCAAAAATCCGACATTTAACAGTATCGACCCATAATTCGAATTATACTGACTGAGCAAAGTGGTACTTGAGGAACCAATTGCTCAGTCAACATTTGAAGCTCAATTATTGTACAACAAATACATATGTTTCATCAGAACAGGAGGGGGGATTTTAGACAAGCAAACAGAAGTTCAGGCAAAACGGTTGAAGAATAGTTGATAGAAGTCAAGGACAGAAAACGAACAGACCCTTACAACAATCAAACGAACCAAAGCAAATAAAGAAAAGAAAGAACTTACCTTAAACCTTGAAAATTAAGACCTCGACTCGGACTTGGCCAGGCCTTTCTTAAGGCTGAACGGACTTTAAACGAAGTGTTTCTCAGATGAGAAACACTTTGATTAAAGTCCATTAGACCTTAATCTCTTTGGTTGAACCAAATGACGGAGGAACACAAAATTTTCAAACTTAGATCTGGGATTCAGGCTTCCCTGGTCAGATTCGGACCAAACCAAGTATGGTTTTGGTCACGAGGGGGGTCTGGGGAGTATCTGGTGTGAAGCTGGGGTTAAACTGTGTAGATCGAGTTTCGACTCGAATCTTCAAATGAAGATTCGAGAAGGTGGGGAGGGATTCGAACTACAGGGTTAATGGATTCATGTTCAGGAAGGCAAGGGGATTCTAGGGTGTTAAGGGGAAGGTCACCGGCATCCATGCCGCCGGCTTTCATAGCGAAAGTACGCAGGGGCGGCTAGGGTTTTAGGGCTGTTTGTTTGGAGACGAAGGTTGGGGTTCAGATAGGGGGGGCAGGGTAGGATTATGGCCTTATATAGTTAATGGGTGGATTGATCTCGACCGTTAGATCAATCTAGATCTACGGTCTGGATCTGATAGCTTAAGTGGAACGGTGTCGTTTCAAGGGTAAAGGGTTGGGGTCGGTCCGGGTGAGACGGGTCGGGTTTATTGGTGGGTTATGGGGAATTGATCTTGGCCGTTGATCAATTTGAGATCAACGGCCCAGATCAAACTGTACCAAAACGACGTCGTTTGGATTCTCTGGGCATCAGGTGGTGTTGGACCGGGCAGGCCTGGGTTTTGGGCTGTTTGTTTGGGCCAATTTTGTTAAAATTGGCCCAAGTCCGGGAGGGAAGGGGTCCTTTCAATATATTTTTTTTCTTTTTTTTCTTATTTATTTTAAAACAAAACTAAGCCAAAAAATCAAATTAAAATTAAACACACACTCAATACAATTATTTGCACACACACTAAAATATTTCAAAACAGGTAAAGTTAAACAAAATAAAATCACGGACGAAGATGCCTATTCGTGATTTTCTATTCAACGACCGGATTACGGTTCGAATTATGCAGGACACATATATTTTTGAATTTTGTTTTAATAAAGTAAATAAATAAAAATGGGCCGAAGTCACAAATAAATCAACAAGGTGCCGCACAGAAATCCAAAATTTGTACAGCAGGGCCAATTATTATTATTTTTATTTCTTTTGGAGCGATTGTCGTGCGAAACAAAAATCACGTGCTCACAGCTGCCCCTCTTTGTTCGGAAACACGAAGAGTTTTCGTGCAAAGATAAAGTGAGCGTGTATGAGCGATTTTTGCCTATGGACCACTCCGTATGAAGCATGTTTTTAAAAGATCTGACCGAATCTTGCTTCAAAGATTTCCTACATATCCTGGGCTAAACAGGAATCAGGTCAATGTAGTTCGGGAAGTTTTGGTAGCTGGGACTACCATGGGATTGCAATGCTTGCTGCTACTGCTGTTGCTGTTGTCACTGCTGCGTCACTGACCGCCTTATTACAACCAAACGAAAATTGGAAACTGAACTAACTACTTATATGCATGTCAACTGCTAGTTACAAGATTCCTATCTATGATTCTTTTACGACTTGATCTTGGGTCTTAGCTGATTCTGCTTGTAGACTCTGATCTGAATCTTGATGCTTGCGAGTTGCGGCGACTTGTTTAATCTCCGGGATACCGAATAAAATGTGACTGGCAGAGTTCAGGACCTTAGTCAAATGTTGGGGTCGATCCGCTTTCCCTTTACTCTGATATCTCGGGATATCTTCTTTTGTCTTTTTTCTTCTTTGATTCCGAACTGGGATTTATCTCGTGGGTCATTTCGATCCATGTGGCTCGAGGTCAGACCTGTGGGAGAAAACAAACCAACGCACGAAATTTTCTGCCCCAGTTTCACTAGGAAAATTTCGTTAATTATTCACCAGGAAGTTCATAAAATTGATGATTGCATGGAAAAGCTCAGTTTAGAGTTTAAAACTCTAATGCTGGCTGAAAGGGAAAAGTTCAGTTTAGGGTTTAAAACCCTAATGCTGACTAAAGGAAAATTCAGTTTAGGGTTTAAAACCCTAATGCTGATTGCATGGAAAAGCTCAGTTTAGAGTTTAAAACTCTAATGCTGGCTGAAAGGGAAAAGTTCAGTTTAGGGTTTAAAACCCTAATGCTGACTAAAAGGAAAATTCAGTTTAGGGTTTAAAACCCTAATGCTGATTGCATGGAAAAGCTCAGTTTAGAGTTTAAAACTCTAATGCTGGCTGAAAGGGAAAAGTTCAGTTTAGGGTTTAAAACCCTAATGCTGACTAAAAGGAAAATTCAGTTTAGGGTTTAAAACCCTAATGCTGATTGCATGGAAAAGCTCAGTTTAGAGTTTAAAACTCTAATGCTGGCTGAAAGGGAAAAGTTCAGTTTAGGGTTTAAAACCCTAATGCTGACTAAAAGGAAAATTCAGTTTAGGGTTTAAAACCCTAATGCTGATTGCATGGAAAAGCTCAGTTTAGAGTTTAAAACTCTAATGCTGGCTGAAAGGGAAAAGTTCAGTTTAGGGTTTAAAACCCTAATGCTGACTAAAAGGAAAATTCAGTTTAGGGTTTAAAACCCTAATGCTGATTGCATGGAAAAGCTCAGTTTAGAGTTTAAAACTCTAATGCTGGCTGAAAGGGAAAAGTTCAGTTTAGGGTTTAAAACCCTAATGCTGACTAAAAGGAAAATTCAGTTTAGGGTTTAAAACCCTAATGCTGATTGCATGGAAAAGCTCAGTTTAGAGTTTAAAACTCTAATGCTGGCTGAAAGGAAAAAGTTCAGTTTAGGGTTTAAAACCCTAATACTGATTGCATGGAAAAGCTCAGTTTAGAGTTTAAAACTCTAATGCTGGCTGAAAGGAAAAAGTTCAGTTTAGGGTTTAAAACCCTAATGCTGACTAAAAGGAAAATTCAGTTTAGGGTTTAAAACCCTAATACTGATTGCATGGAAAAGCTCAGTTTAGAGTTTAAAACTCTAATGCTGGCTGAAAGGAAAAAGTTCAGTTTAGGGTTTAAAACCCTAATGCTGACTAAAAGGAAAATTCAGTTTAGGGTTTAAAACCCTAATGCTGATTGCATGGAAAAGCTCAGTTTAGGGTTTAAAACCCTAATGCTGATTGCATGGAAAAGCTCAGTTTAGAGTTTAAAACTCTAATGCTGGCTGAAAGGAAAATTCAGTTTAGGGTTTAAAACCCTAATGCTGATTGCATGGAAAAGCTCAGTTTAGAGTTTAAAACTCTAATGCTGGCTGAAAGGGAAAAGTTCAGTTTAGGGTTTAAAACCCTAATGCTGACTAAAAGGAAAATTCAGTTTAGGGTTTAAAACCCTAATGCTGATTGCATGGAAAAGCTCAGTTTAGAGTTTAAAACTCTAATGCTGGCTGAAAGGAAAAAGTTCAGTTTAGGGTTTAAAACCCTAATGCTGACTAAAAGGAAAATTCAGTTTAGGGTTTAAAACCCTAATGCTGATTGCATGGAAAAGCTCAGTTTAGAGTTTAAAACTCTAATGCTGGCTGAAAGGGAAAAGTTCAGTTTAGGGTTTAAAACCCTAATGCTGACTAAAAGGAAAATTCAGTTTAGGGTTTAAAACCCTAATGCTGATTGCATGGAAAAGCTCAGTTTAGAGTTTAAAACTCTAATGCTGGCTGAAAGGGAAAAGTTCAGTTTAGGGTTTAAAACCCTAATGCTGACTAAAAGGAAAATTCAGTTTAGGGTTTAAAACCCTAATGCTGATTGCATGGAAAAGCTCAGTTTAGAGTTTAAAACTCTAATGCTGGCTGAAAGGGAAAAGTTCAGTTTAGGGTTTAAAACCCTAATGCTGACTAAAAGGAAAATTCAGTTTAGGGTTTAAAACCCTAATGCTGATTGCATGGAAAAGCTCAGTTTAGAGTTTAAAACTCTAATGCTGGCTGAAAGGGAAAAGTTCAGTTTAGGGTTTAAAACCCTAATGCTGACTAAAAGGAAAATTCAGTTTAGGGTTTAAAACCCTAATACTGATTGCATGGAAAAGCTCAGTTTAGAGTTTAAAACTCTAATGCTGGCTGAAAGGAAAAAATTCAGTTTAGGGTTTAAAACCCTAATGCTGATTGCATGGAAAAGCTCAGTTTAGAGTTTAAAACTCTAATGCTGGCTGAAAGGAAAAAGTTTAGTTTAGGGTTTAAAACCCTAATGCTGACTAAAAGGAAAATTCAGTTTAGGGTTTAAAACCCTAATGCTGATTGCATGGAAAAGCTCAGTTTAGAGTTTAAAACTCTAATGCTGGCTGAAAGGAAAAAGTTCAGTTTAGGGTTTAAAACCCTAATGCTGATTGCATGGAAAAGCTCAGTTTAGAGTTTAAAACTCTAATGCTGGCTGAAAGGAAAAAGTTCAGTTTAGGGTTTAAAACCCTAATGCTGATTGCATGGAAAAGCTCAGTTTAGAGTTTAAAACTCTAATGCTGGCTGAAAGGAAAAAGTTCAGTTTAGGGTTTAAAACCCTAATGCTGACTGCATGGAAAAGCTTAGTTTAGAGTTTAAAACTCTAATGGTGGCTGAAAGGAAAAAGTTCAGTTTAGGGTTTAAAACCCTAATGTTGACTGCATGGAAAAGCTCAGTTTAGAGTTTAAAACTCTAATGCTGGCTGAAAGGAAAATTCAGTTTAGGGTTTAAAACCCTAATGCTGACTGCATGGAAAAGCTCAGTTTAGAGTTTAAAACTCTAATGCTGGCTGAAAGGAAAAGTTCAGTTTAGGGTTTAAAACCCTAATGCTGACTGCATGGAAAAGCTCAGTTTAGAGTTTAAAACTCTAATGCTGGCTGGAAGAAAAGTTTAGTTTAGGGTTTAAAACCCTAATGCTGACTGCATGGAAAAGCTCAGTTTAGAGTTTAAAACTCTAATGCTGGCTGAAAGGAAAAGTTCAGTTTAGGGTTTAAAACCCTAATGCTGACTGCATGGAAAAGCTCAGTTTAGAGTTTAAAACTCTAATGCTGGCTGAAAGGAAAATTCAGTTTAGGGTTTAAAACCCTAATGCTGACTAAAAGAAAAATTCAGTTTAGGGTTTAAAACCCTAATGCTGATTGAAAGGAACATTCAGTTTAGGGTTTAAAAACCCTAATGCTGATTGGCTGGGGATAAAGCTTGAGAATACTACACGATCTATTTTTTGAGTTTTCTCGTTTTAATAGAAGGAAAAAGGGAGTTTTGCGGGAACTTACCTTTTGAGTAAATTCCTTATTGCCAAAATGTTTCTTGTACCCGTGTACCTTCTTCTTTGGGCGACACCTGCTTCTAGCACGGTTGTCTTGGATTAACACCTGTTTCAATTTCTCAGACAAAGAACAATTGTTAGTTCAGAAATGACGGTCGGTTCGGTGACCTTGATCGCTCCCAATTGCTCCGTTGCGTCTTCACTTCTGTTGCGAAGTCCCACCATTGATTTGATTCGAATGGCGAAACCTTTAGAATGCTCGGGCTTGTATTTCCGGATTCTGTGATGATTTGCCTCGTGAGGCCCTTTTTTTTTCTTTTTGTCCCGTTTTGATTGAAGGTTCTCAATGGGGATTTTATTGGAGGTGTTCTGTGGGAACTTGTACAAGAGGAAGCTATGCGGGGGAAATATTTACAAAGTGGATTCTTTGTGCGGATTCTGTACAATGGGGTATGCTGGGTTTTGGTTTCAAAACGGGTTTCCCAGGGTTTGTTGGGGTAAGCTTGTTGGGGAATATTTACAAAAGGACTCGCTGGGATGTGCTGGGGAGATTCCATTTGGGATTTTTTTTTTTTTATTATTATTTTTTTCTTTTATACTGGGGAGACTTTGTGGGAGATTGTACACAAGAGAAACTCTGTGGGGTTTTGTACAGGGGGAGGCTCTGTGGGGATTTGTCCGAAGGTGGACTTGCTGGGGAAGATTCCAAGATTTCATTCTTTTTCCTTTACTCCGGAACACCATCAAACGTCATGATTCATCATGCTTGGGTAATCATATCAACGAGATGAGGTGCTTTCCTTCATGAGACGGGATTCCGTGCAAACAAACCATGCCACCTACTCTTTCCGGTGTGTCCTGAACTCGGGGTTAAAATGCAAAAGGGATTCGAAAAGAAACAAAGCAGGGGAAAACAAATCAGAAAAGGAATACCCTTTTCGGGACGAGAAAGACTTATCTGAGGAAGATAACGCTGGCTTTAAATGACATGACATGCTCTTTGGACTGGACGTCCGACCTTCCATGAACTTGCGTTTTCCTGAACCAGAACAGATCTGTGATTCCAAAACCGGTGGAACTTTGCCGAGACCTTCTTGGGGTGGCGTCATTCCTTTTCGGCCAACAGCGCCCTTTGCGGGTTTTCGCTGGCTGACCTCTCTCATTTCTCTTCCTGTCATCGCTTGATAGCACTCTTTGCGAGTTTTTACTAAACAAGCTCTCTCATTTTGGTTTCTCTACTCCCGTCGCCTCGTGGTGCCCGAAGGTTTTCACCGCCGAGACTCTCTCATTTTATCTCTCTCCATTCAGAGTGTGACGGTCTTCGTTTGTGACGCTTATTGATTCCCCACCATATTTGGTAATTGATTTGAAGGCTCGTGCTTGGTAAAGAGAGGTAGTGATACTAACTTCTCAACTACTCGATGTGCCCCGGTTTTCAATTTCAGGGTGGATAGGATTTTATTGTTGGTGTGACTGAACCTCAGGGAGAGGCTGCCTACGTATCCTTTCGGAATCAAGTCAAACGTAGTTCAGGGTCAATCAAATTTTGTTTTGTTTTTTTTTTTTTTTTTTGTTTCTCTTTTTTTTTCTTTTTGTAGAGAGGATTGGGTAGTGTTTGGGAGTAGTGGGGGATGAAACCTTCGCCATTCTTAAATGTGTCAGGACTGCTTGGAGTATGATCTAGACGTAGTATCTCTTGACTGCATCTGCATTCACCGCTGTGTCAGGGTCATTTCCTTCGATATCACCTAAATACAATGCTCCTCTTGGCAATATTTTCCTTACGATGTATGGGCCTTTCCAATTTGGGGCAAACTTTCCTTTTGCTTCTTCATGATGCGGCAGAATACGCCTCAGTACCAGCTGACCTACTTCGAAATTCCGGGGTCGGACTTTCTTGTTGTAAGCACGGGCCATCCTTCGTTGGTATAACTGTCCGTGACAAACTGCAGCCATCCGCTTTTCATCAATCAACGTCAATTGCTCTAACCGAGTCTTAACCCACTCGCTGTCCTCGATTTCTGCTTCGACAATGATTCGAAGCGAAGGAATTTCTACCTCTGCCGGTATTACAGCCTCGGTCCCATAAACCAAAAGATAAGGAGTCGCTCCCACCGATGTGCGTACCGTAGTGCGGTACCCCAATAATGCAAAAGGTAACTGCTCATGCCACTGTCGGGAACTTTGTATTGTCTTCCTCAAAATCTTCTTGATGTTTTTATTTGCAGCTTCCACAGCACCATTGGCTTTTGGCCGATAAGGAGTGGAATTCCTGTGTGTTATCTTGAATTGCTCGCACACATCTCCCATCAAGTGACTGTTCAAGTTTGCTGCATTATCTGTAATGATAGTCGCAGGAATACCGAAGCGACAGATAAGATTTGAGTGTACAAAATCCACCACAGCTTTCTTGGTGACCGACTTGAGAGTGACAGCCTCTACCCATTTCGTAAAGTAGTCTATGGCCACTAGTATAAACCTGTGTCCGTTCGAGGCCTTTGGTTCAATTGGTCCAATGACGTCCATGCCCCAGGCGACGAATGGCCATGGTGCGGACATGGGATGCAGTTCCGTGGGGGGTGCATGAATCAAATCACCGTGCACCTGACACTGATGACACTTCCGAACGAAACTAAAGCAATCCTTTTCCATGGTCGTCCAGTAATAACCTGCTCGAAGGATTTTCTTTGCCAAGACATACCCGTTCATGTGAGGTCCGCACACACCTGCGTGTACTTCGTGCATGATCTTTCTCGATTCCTCGATATCGACACATCTTAGGAGATTGAGGTCCGGGGTCCTCTTATATAACAATTCACCGCTTAGAAAGAAACCACTTGCATGTCGCCTAATGGTCCTCTTCTGATCTCCAGTAGCATGCTCTGGGTATTCTTGCGTCTTCAGGAATTTCCTGATGTCATGGTACCAAGGCTGCGTACTTGATCCTGCCTCGATTACACTGCAGTAACCGTGTCTTTCCTTGATTTGGATTTCCAAAGGATCGACGTGGGCATTGCCCGGGTAGGGCAGCATTGAAGCCAAAGTAGCAAGTGCATCTGCCAGTTCATTGTGACACCTCGGAATGTACCTGAATTCTATTGATGTAAAGCGCTTGCTGAGGTCCTCTACATGTTGTCGGTATGGGATAAGCTTGACATCCCGAGTTTCCCACTCGCCTTGAACTTGCCGGATGATCAAGTCAGAATCTCCCATAATCAGTAAGTCTTTGACATCCTGATCGATTGCCATATGTATGCCCATAATGCAGGCTTCATATTCAGCTGTATTATTTGTGCAGAAGAAACGAAGTCTAGCTGTGGCGGGATAATGCTGACCGGCAGGTGAGATCAAAATTGCCCCAATCCCTATACCCTTGGCGTTTCACGGCTCCGTCAAAGAACATCTTCCAAACATGAGCTTCCTCCGAGATCACTTCTACGGTGTTTACCTCTTCATCTGGAAAGTAGGTATCTAATGGCTGGTATTCCTCATCGACCGGGTTTTCGGCCAAATGATCTGCTAACGCCTGGGCTTTCATTGCCGTGCGAGTGACATAAACTATGTCGAATTCCGTAAGCAAGATTTGCCATTTAGCCAGTCTCCCAGTAGGCATTGGTTTCTGAAATATATATTTCAAGGGATCCAACCTGCTTATGAGGAATGTAGTGTGGGCTTGGAGATAATGCCTCAGCTTTTGAGCAACCCATGTGAGAGCGCAACATGTCTTTTCCAACAGAGTGTATTTGGCCTCGTAGCTGGTGAATTTCTTGCTCAGGTAGTAGATCGCCTGCTCCCTTTTCCCGGTTACGTCGTGTTGCCCGAGGACGCAGCCAAAAGAGTTCTCCAAGACTGTCAGATACAAGAAAAGTGGCCTCCCTGGTTCTGGAGGGACCAAGACTGGGGGATTCGAAAGGTACTCTTTGACTTTATCAAAGGCTTCTTGACACTCCGTTGTCCACTTAATCGCCGCATCTTTTCTTAACAACTTGAATATGGGCTCACACGTGCTTGTCAGCTGGGCAATAAATCGACTGATGTAGTTCAGCCTGCCCAAAAGACTCATCACGTCTTTCTTCGTTCTCGGGGGAGGTAGATCTTTGATAGATTTTATCTTAGTCGGATCTAGCTCGATACCTCTCCTGCTTACGATGAAACCCAAAAGTTTACCCGACGGAACTCCGAAAGCGCATTTGGCTGGATTTAGCTTCAAGTCATACTTCCTTAGCCTCTCGAAGAATTTCCTCAAGTCTTGGATGTGATTATCCTGCGTCCTGGACTTGACTATTACATCGTCCACGTACACCTCTATTTCCTGATGCATCATGTCATGGAAAATGGCGGTCATGGCCCTCATGTAAGTAGCCCCAGCATTCTTTAGACCAAATGGCATGACCCGATAACAGTAGGTGCCCCAAGGCGTGGTGAAAGCGGTTTTCTCGGCGTCCTCTTCATCCATCAGTACCTGATGATACCCAGCATAACAATCTACAAAAGACTGTATCTCGTGTTTGGCACAATTATCAACGAGGATGTGGATGTTGGGCAGCGGGAAATTATCTTTGGGACTTGCTCTGTTCAGATCTCGGTAATCTACACATACCCGAGTTTTCCCGTCCCTTTTTCGGTACTGGAACCACATTCGCCAACCATGTTGTATATTGGACTACCCGGATCACTCCTGTTTTCAGTTGCTTGGTGATCTCCTCTTTAATTTTGTCACTGACCTCGGTTTTGAACTTTCGTTGCTTTTGTTGAACCGGAGGACAATCAGGATGAATCGGCAATTTGTGAACCACTAGATCGACACCTAGTCCCGGCATGTCATCATATGACCAAGCAAACACGTCTTTGAATTCGAAAAGAAGTTGAATTATCGCCTCTCTCGTTTTCTTGTCCGTGTGAATGCTTATCTTGGTCTCCCGGATTTCTTCCGGGGTTCCTAAATTTACCGGTTCAGTGTCATTTAGATTCGGCTTAGGTTTATTCTCAAAATATTCCAACTCTCGGTTTATCTCCCTAAAAGCCCCTTCCGCATCGTATTCTGGTTCTGGGTTCATTAATTCGCAGTTAAATAGCTCATCGTGGTCTGGGCGTGAAGTCCGCAAGCATGTCATATTTAAAGCCGCATTATTAGGACTGAAAAGGAAGATGAAAGGAAAACTAATAAAAATCAGAACAGAGAAAGAATAGGAAAGCAATGACGATTTTTTTTGCATATATATATATATATACTAGTATCTATAAACGTGCGTCGCACGTTAATAATGACACATGATGGTTTAAATATTTATTTGTATGAAGGAAACAAAATTAATTAATGAGAGAATTTTATATATAATAATATAACAATCATCTAAATATCGAAAAATATTATTCATTAGCATAATACGTGAATTCAAAATGAAAGGACATCACCAGAACTTAAAAAAACGATTAATTTAGTCATGTTAATTAGATAATGTCACGACCCGGATTTCCCACCCTCAGAAGTCGTGATGGCGCTACTAATGTGAGCTAGGCAAGCCGACTGTTTGAACAATTACCTTTTTATCAATTTTATATTCTTTAGCAATTAAAAAGCAATAATGTATAGACAACAAAAATTACAATAAGCGGAAGAAATGCAGTAAACTATCTGAAGTATGTATCTAATACAACTGTTTGAGCCTCGACCACCCAGAACTGGTGTCACAGTTTCACAGACGATCTAAGAATACTACATACAAAGTTTGAAAGATAAAAGATACACTGTTTCTGAACTAAGTAAATGAAACAGGGGTAAAAGGGATAGAGGGAGACATCAGGGCCTGCGGACGCCTGCAGGACTACCTTGGATTTCCACGTGGACTGAAGGCAGCCACACGGTCCAAAAGCTGCTGCCCCGGGATCTGCACACAGTGCAGAGTGTAGTATCAGCACATCCGACCTCATGTGCTGGTAAGTGCCTAGCCTAACCTCGGTGAAGTAGTGACGAGGCTAGGACCAGACTACTAAATAAACCTGTGCAATTCAACTATATACAACGGAAAAGAAGAACAATAAAATGCAGTCAAGTATGGGAGGGGTAACATGCTGCGGGGGAACTATCAATTTAGAATAAAAAGAAAACAAGTAATTGAAAGAAACAACATATCTCAGTTATCAACAAAGAATCAGAAATCAATAAGTGCACGACACCACCCTTCGTGCTTTTACTCTCGTCCTCACCAAAGCAATCAAGTAATAAAAATGTGCACGACATCACCCTTCGTGCTTTTACTCTCGTCCTCACCAAAGCAATCAAGTAATGAAAATGTGCACGGCATCACCCTTCGTTCTTTTACTCTCGTCCTCACCATATAATCAATATAATCGGCACGGAATGGTACATCGTGCAGCACGACATCACCCTTCGTGCTTTACACTCTTTCCTCACAAATGTCACGACCCGGATTTTCTACCCTCGAGAATCGTGATGGCACCTACTAATGAGAGCTAGGTAAGCCAACCCTTAACTATCTAATTCCTTACCAAATTACTTCCTTTTTAACAATTACGAGCAATAACATAAAAACAACAGAACTTAAATAATTAAGTGGAAGATAACCATAAAATATCTGAAGGCTATGTCTCTTATAGTTTTTAAAACCTCAAATACCCCAAAACCTGGTGGCACAGTGTCATAGACTGTCTAAGAGTTTCTACATACAAGGTCTGAAGAAATGCAATACACTGTTTCTGAACAAAGGAAATTAAATAGGTAATAGAGATAGAAGGAGACGCCAGGGCCTGCGGACACCTACAAGTCTACCTTGGGTCTCCGAGTTGACTGAAGGAAGCCCTCCAACTACTATCCGAGAAGCTGCTCCGGGATCTGTACACAGTGCAGAGTGTAGTATCAGCACAACCGACCCCATATGCTGGTAAGTGCCTGGCCTAACCCCGGCGAGGTAGTGATATGGCTAGGACCAGACTCCAGATAAACATGTGTAGTTATATAACATATGGCGGAAAGTAACAAGTAATAAACAATTAAAGCTGGGGAAGGGGAACATGCTTCGGGGGTAGCTGACAAAACAAAATAACAAGAAATAACAATGAAGCTAACAATATAACTTCTAACACAGATAAAGATAAGTAAAGACAGCTTTCACTTTCAGTTTCCATCTTGTTGCAGGCATGCAACCCGATCCCATTTCTCATATCTTTTGGTAGGCATACCACCCGCTCCCATTTCATCATATCTTGTGGTAGGCGTACCACCCACTCCCATTTCATAATATCTTGTGGTAGGCGTACCACCCACTCCCATTTCATAATATCTTGTGGTAGGCGTACCACCCTCTCCCATTTCATTATCTTGTGGTAGGCGTACCACCCGCTCCCATTTCATTATCTTGTGGTAGGCATACCACCCGCTCCCATTTCATAATCTTGTGGTAGGCGTACCACCCGCTCCCATTTTATTATCTTGTGGTAGGCGTACCACCCGCTCCCTTTTACAGTTCATCACACAATCACAAGAAATCCCGGCAAGGGAACATAAGTGATATAATAACTTCCCGGCAAGGGAACATAAGTGATATAATAACTTCCTGGCAAGGGAACAAAAACAATATAAAAATTTCCCGGCAATGGAACAATGATATCGAAATAGTCATCCCGGCAAGGGAGAATCAGCTATAACCAATCTCACTTAGCTGGTACTCAGTTCAATTAATGAAAATGCTGAATCATATAAGATCATTAATTAAAGCATACAAAGTGTCATTCAAGAACACAACAACTTTCAATTTAAGACCCACGGTCATGCTTGACACCAACGTATAGATACTCGTCACCATGCCTATACGCCGTACTCAACAAGAAGCAAGTATGACTCAACTCCTAATCCCTCAAGCTAGGGTTAGATCAAACACTTACCTCGATGCCTTGAACACCACTCAAGTCTCAATTATAGCTTTACCCCTCGATTCCACCACCAATCCGCTCGAATCTAGTCACAAGTTACTTTATTACATCAATAAGTGCTAAATGAATCAACCCCAATGCATAAAAATGAGTTTTCTAATGTTTTACCCAAAAGTCAAAAATCACCCCCCTAGGCCCATGTGGTCAAAACTCGAGGTTCGGACCAAAACCCGATTACCCATTCCCCCACGAATCCAAGTATATAATTTATTTTGAAATCGGACCTCAAATTGAGGTCCAAATCCTCGATTTTAGAAAAACCTAGGTTCTACCCAAAACACTCAATTTCCCCCATGAAAATCTTTGATTTGAAGTTGAAATCATGTTAAAAGATGTTAAGGAGTGAAGAAAATGAGTTAGAAATCACTTACGAACGTTTTGGAGAAGAAAGGTTGTTTGAAAAATCGCCTCTTATGTTTTGGGGTTTTGAAAAGTGAAAAATAACTGAAATTCCCATTTATTTATACCCCTCCCAGACCCCCTGTGCGGACCGCATCAAATGGACCGCGGCCACACGACCTCCTTGAAGACCTGCAGTTCAGCACCCTGTGCGGACCGCACAAAGGCGACTGCGGCCGCACAACCTCCACCGCGCTCTGCATAAAGGCGACCGCGGCCGCGCTGGCCCCTCCGCGGTTGTACGCGATTTCTCGCGGACCGCACTAAAGGGTTAAGAGACCTGCAACTTCCTGGACCTGCAACATCTGACTTTCTAAACCTAAGGCATCCCGAAACCTACTCGAAACTCACCTGAGCCCTCGAAACTCCAACCAAAGTATACACACAACCTCAAAAATATCCTACGGACATATTTGTGTAATCAAATTACCAAAATAACATCACGAGCATCAAATTAAACCTCGAGATCAATGAAATTTCTCTAAACTCTTTTAAACATCAAATTTCACAATTAAGGTCCGGATCGTGTCAAACGACGTCCGTTTTTAACCAAATTTCACAGGAATGACTCAAGTCATATATAAGACTTGTACCGGGCACCGAAACCAAAATACGTGTCCGATACGATTACCTTCTAATCAGTTTTCATTTCAAATTTCCTTCAACAATTTCTGAAAACAATTTCACTTAAAATTCATTTCTCGGGCTTGGGACCTCGAAATTCGATTCCGGGCATACGCCTAAGTTCCATATTTTCCTACGGACCCTCCAGGACCGTCGAATCATGGATCCGAGTCCGTTTACTCAAAATATTGACCGAAGTCAAATTTATTCATTTTAACATCAAAACTTAACATTTTTCACAAAGTTTCATATTTAAGCTTTCCGGTTACGTGCCCGGACTGCGCACGTAAATCGAGGTGACTCTAATGAGGTTTTCAAGGCCTTGGAGACACAAAAATAAACTGAAAGCAAGTGATGACCCTTTGGGTCGTCACATTTTCCACTTCTAAAATAATTGTTCGTCCTCGATCAATCAGAAGAAGGAAGTACCTGAGTCAGGGAAAAGATGAGGATAATGGCTACGCATATTGGACTTGGACTCCCAGGTCGATGCCTCAGGAGGCTGACCTCTCCACCGAACATGAACCGAAGGAAAATTCTTTGACCTCAACTGTCGAACTTGCCGGTCTAGAATAGCTTTCGGCTCCTCCTCATAAGACAAGTCCTTGTCCAACTGGACAATGCTGAAATCTAACACGTGGGATAGATCATCGTGATATTTTCGAAACATAGACACATGAAACACTGGATGCATGGCTGATAAGCTCGGCAACAACGCAAGTCTATAAGCCACCTCTCCCACTCGATCAAGAATCTCAAATGGGCCAATGAACCTAGGGCTAAGCTTGCCCTTCTTCCCAAATCTCATCACGCCCTTCATAGGTGACACTCGAAGCAATACCCGCTCACCAACCATAAAAGCCACATCTCAAACCTTGCGGTCTGCATAACTCTTCTACCTAGATTGAGCTGTACGAAACCTATCCTGAATGATCCTAACCTTGTCTAAGGCCTCCTGAACAAGATCCGTACCCAACAACCGAGCCTCTCCCGGCTCAAACCACCCAACCGGAGATCGACATCGCCTACCATACAAAGCCTCATAAGGAGCCATCTGGATACTCGACCGGTAGTTGTTGTTGTAGGCAAACTCTGCTAAAAGCAAGAACTGATTCCACGAGCCTCCAAAGTCAATAACATAAGATCAGAGCATATCCTCCAATATCTAAATAGTCCGTTTGGAGTGCCCGTCCATCTGAGGATCAAATGTTGTACTCAACTCAACCTGGGTGCCCAACACTCGCTGAACTACTTTCCATAAGCGCGAGGTAAACTGCGTACCTCGGTCCAAAATGATAGATACCGGCACACCATGAAGACGAATAATCTCCCGGATATAAATCTCAGCTAACCTCTCGGATGAATAAGAGACTGCCACATGAATGAAATACGCTAACTTGGTCAGCCTATCAACAATGACCCAAACTGCGTCAAACTTCTTCCGAGTTTGCGGGAGTCCAACAACGAAGTCCATAGTAATCTACTCCCACTTCCACTCGGGAAGCTCAATCCTCTGAAACAATCCACCAGGCCTATGATGATCGTACTTAACCTGCTGACAATTCAAACATCAAGCCACATATGCAATGATATCCTTCTTTATTCTATGCCACCAATAATGCTGCCGCAAATCCTGATACATCTTCGCGGCGCCCGGATGAATAGAGTACCGGAAGCTATGGGCCTCCTCTAAAATCAACTCTCGAAGCCCATCCATATTAGGCACACAAACTCGACCCTGCAATCTCAAAACTCCATCATCACCTAAGGTAACCTACTTAACACCTCCATGCTGCACCGTGTCTCTAAGGACACACAAATGGGGATCATCAAACTGTCGATCACGGATACGCTCCAATAATGAAGATCGAGCGACCGTGCAAGCTAATACTCGACTAGGCTTAGAAATATCTAACCTCATAAACTGATTGGCCAAAGCCTGAGCATCCAAAGCAAGCGGCCTCTCACCGACCGGAATATAAGCAAGACTGCATATACTGGCTGACTTTCTACTCAAAGCATCGGCCACCACATTGGCCTTTCCCGGGTGATATAAGATAGTGATATCATAATCCTTCAACAACTCCAACCATCTCCTCTTCCTCAAATTCAACTCCTTTTGCTTGATCAAATACTGAAGACTCTTGTGATCAGTGAACACCTCACATGTCACTCCATACAGATAATGCCTCCAAATCTTCAATGCGTGAACAATGGCTGCCAACTCTAAATCATGGACCAGATAGTTCTTCTCATGAATCTTTAACTACCTCAAAGCATAGGCAATGACCTTGCCATCCTGCATCAACACTACACCAAGCCCAATACGAGAAGCATCACAATAAACTGTGTAAGGCCCTAAACCTGTGGGCAAAACTAACACCGGTGCCATAGTCAGAGCTGTCTTGAGCTTCTGAAAGCTCGTCTCACACTCGTCCGACCATCTAAACTGGGCACCCTTCTGGGTTAACCTGGTCATCGGGGCTGCAATAGATGAGAACCTCTCTACGAACCGACGGTAGTATCCTGCCAATCCCAAGAAACTCTGAATCTCTGAAGCTGATGCTGGTCTAAGCCAGTTCTTGACTGCCTCAATCTTCTTCGGATCAACCTGAATGCCCTTTGCTGATACAACATGACCCAGGAATGCAACTGAACTCAACCAGAACTCACACTTTGAGAACTTAACATATAACTGACTATCCTTCAGAGTATGAAGAACCACTCTGAGATGCTGCTCGTGCTCCTCCTGGCTGCGGGAATATATCAAGATATCATCAATGAAGACTATCACGAACGAGTCCAAATAAGGCCTGAACACTCAGTTCATGTGGTACCTCAGAATTTAATGAGGTTCCGGGACCTCGGAATTCGATTCCGGGCATACGCCCAAGTCCCATATTTTCCTATGGACCCTCTAGGACTGTCGAATCACGGATCCCGGTCCGTTTACCCAAAATGTTGACCGAAGTCAAATTTTTTCATTTTAATACCAAAACTTAGCATTTTTCACAGAGTCTCATATTTAAGCTTTCCAGCTATGCGCCCGGACTGCACACGTAAATCGAGGTGACTTTAATGAGTTTTTCAAGGCCTCAGAGACACAGAAATCAACTGAAAGCAAGTGATAATCCTTTGGGTCGTCACAACAAATCATACACGGTATCACCCTTCTTGCTTTAACACTCTCTTACTAAAACAATACACGGCATCACCCTCCGTGCTTAACACTCTTCCTCACCCAAACAATAATCACAAATAATAGGGCAAGGGAATAAATGAAATTACAATAAAAATCCCGGCAAGGGAACAATAGTTCAACAATCAAGTCCCGACAAGGGAACAACATCAAAAGAAACATCAACATCCCGGCAAGGGAGGTAACATCAAAAGCAACAATATCCCGGCGAGGGAGGCCACACAATAGTTCTCTTCTTTTTCTCACTTTTACTTCACAACTCACTTCACAACTTGAGCCAATGCTCTAAAAGATTCAATTACCACTTATACTTTCACATTTCATTGTACAACTTGAGCCAACACTCCTTAATGTTCAAATATCAGAATTACTTCCACAAACTTTGCCCAACAATTGAAATCATCATCAAGGCATGAATAATATAACAAAGTCATAATAATCACAACATAAGACTCACGGGCATGCTTGACGCCAACGTATAGATACTCGTCACCATGCCTATATGTCGTACTCGACAAATACCACATAGCAAATAGGACTCGACTCCTAATCCCTCAAGCTAAGGTTAGACCAAACATTTACCTCGATGCCACGAACACAATTCAAGTCTCTACTATCGCTTTACCTCTTGATTCCACCACCAATTCGCTCGTATCTAGCCACAAGTTACTTAATTGCATCAATAAATGCTAAATGAATCAATTTTAATGCATGAAAATAAGTTTTCTAAAGTTTTACCCAAAAAGTCAAAAATCGTCCTCGGGCCCACATGGTCAAAACCTGAGGTTCGAACCAAAACCCGATTACCCATTCCCCCACGAACCCAAATATATAATTTATTTTAAAATCGGACACAAATCGAGGTCCAAATCCCTATTTTTGAAAAACCTAGGTTCTACTCAAAATACCCAATTTCCCCCATGAAAATCATTGATTTTGAGGTGAAATCATGTGAAAAGATGTTAATGATTGAAGGAAACGAGTTAAAATTGACGTACAATCGATTTGGAAGAAGAGTTGTCTTTGAAAAATCGCCCAAGAGTGTTTTGGTTTTGAAAGAGTGTGAAAGATGAAAGATTTTCAGCTAAGTTATAAAATTGCAGGTTGCAGATGTCGCAATTGTGAACCCAAACTTCTGCTAAGTTCGCATTTGCGAAGCAGTTTTCGCATTTGCAAAGTGGGAATTGCGAAAAATGTGTCGCATTTGTGATGTCTGGCTAAAACTGGGGGATCGCATTTGCGATCAATCCCTCGTATTTTGCGAGGTAAGCTAGCCTGGGCTATTATTCGCATTTACGACATAGCCTTCGCATTTGCAAACTTGCATTTGTGAGCCAGGCTTCGCATTGCAGGCCTGCCATGCAACAGCTAAAATCTGCAATTCCTCAAGTCCAAAATCCACCCCATGGCCTATCCAATACTCACCCGAGCCCTTGGGGCTCCAAACCAAACATGCACACCAACCTAAAATTATCACACGGACTCGCTCGTGCATTCAAATCACTAAAATAACATCAACAACTATGAATTTAGCATCAAAATAATGAAATTTCTTAAGAATTTCAAATTTTCAAATTTTCTCAAATATGATCCGATTCACGTCATCTCAAGTTCGTTTATTACCAAATTTCACAGGCTTATCTTAAATCACATATAAGACCTATACCGGAACCAAAATACGGGCCCGATACTATCAAATTTTAAACACACTTCATTTCCAAAACTCATAAATAATTCCAGAAAATAATTTTCTTTAAAAATTCATTTCTCGGGCTTAGGACCTTGGAATTCGATTCCGGACATACGCCCAAGTCCCATATTTTCCTACGGATCCTCCGAGACCGTCAAATCACGGGTACGGGTCCGTTTACCCTAAAATATTGACCGAACTTAAATCTATTTTAAAGTCAAAGTTCTTCATTTTTCATAAATTTTCACATAATGGCTTTCCGGCTACGTGCCCGGACTGTGCACACAAATCGAGGTGATGTTGAAAGAGGTTTTTAAGGCCTCGGAATGCAGAATTTACTTTTAAAACAAGTGATGACCCTTACAAATAATTATGTATTGTAATTTAAAGGTATTTAATATGATAATATCTTACCGAACACTTCTTTGTAGGCGATGTTTTTTTGTGAATGTTTCATTCTAATGCTTTGGTTGTTCTGCCATAATACTCTTGTTGTCGATATTAATATCTCTCTTGAAAGTGCAATATATAGTTATTAGTGCAAGAAAATATATTATTGTAAACATAGTCCAATATTTAGGATGTTTGTCCTTGTACTTTATTTGTTATAATTACAAAACATAAACATATTGAAAATTATTTTTACACAAATTTAAAAGGATATTCTTTAGTTTTGGAAGACAAAAGTTGATTTCAAGGATAAATACATACTTAGAAACACGTTGACCAGTATCATAATTTTTGCATGTATGATTTTATTGTCAAAACTTCTATATACTAACTGTGTACTACTACATAAGCTATTCGGCGGATCTAAGATTTTCAGTAGCATGACAAGCATATTTTTCTTCAAAATCAATCTATATGCAATGGAATATCAGTCTATTATATATACGATGACACTAACATACGTAAGAAATAATAAATTTGACAACAAACCTGGATGGTAGAAGGTCATTTGATATTAAAATATTTAAATATTCTTCTTGATAGTAATTGTTGGTATCGATCATCTTCAGTTGAGTCAAAACTAAAAAGTATTCTGTTTTTACCATAAAACTTAGCAATCAACATTTTATTTAGTTGATCAATATATTCATTTCTACTAGCTAAGATAACTATTTAATTTCTATCATTTAATTTGCACAAATTACGTTTTAATCGAATGATGAAAATATTTTTTTTATTAAATGCACTACTATTACCCTTTGAATTGATAAACAAGTGTTCTGGAAGAACCAAATTACTTTTTATGGGTGCTCTTCTTCATTTTCGACTGGAAGCAAGAAGTCACTGAATGTTGGATTTGTTCTTACTTTTATATTTTTTGTCATTTGAATCTTTTTCATTGAGCCACAAGTATAATTTTGGCAAGCTAGCTTTCACAGTCTCTGCTTTAGTCGATTTTGGAACTACTAATCGTACATGACAGAAAGCACCTCCTAAACTATTACTTTTCCACCAAACGGTTCATTGATATCCAATATATCTCTAAAACTCTAGGTAATTGTTTTGATTCTTTGACGTTTAGCCATAAGCCCTTCATCCCATATTATCAATTTGGCTTCCTTATAAATTTAGCACTATTGCTCTGCTTTGATATATTTGTGGTGATTTATTTCAATTGTTTGAAGAGGTATATCAAATTTAAAGTGAGTTGTACGACCTCATAATAAAATCGTTGATGGTATATCACTTGTTCTAACAATATCATACCTCTTGGTCTGACATTTACAAGTAATGCATGACATAGGAATATTATTTCGATTTCGGCAGAGGTATCTACAAATGATAATCCCGCTATACCAGATTGACTCTTTACAATATAGTCTTGAAAGCTTGTTTTTGTTTAGGATTTAACTTTGATTGTGTTTCCTCAATAACTTGCATGGCCTTTTTAATACTATATTAATTTTTTTTTTACTTAGTGATCTAATTATTTTAATCTCTAATGCTCTTTTTATGGAACAAATTTATGTACCTTAAGATATTTCTTGTAAATTAAAAATAATTTTACTCATATAATGAATTTAAAAAATAATCAATGCATTCTTTCGCTAAATACTTAATTAAAATTTTGATTATTTGGTCTTAACATAAAAAATAATTTATTTTCTATTAATTCAGATTTTTAATGTTAGTTCATCTCTGTTTGAATATTTAATTGTAATTATAATTATATCCACCATAATTTTTATTTTTAAAGAGTAAAAAGATTGATATGACATTCCACTTTTAGATCTTTAGTTTTGCAAAATCATTATTGGTATGACTCTTACCAACCTTTTTCTTTCTCTTTCTCACATATTTATATTCTTAAAAAAATTCTTAGTTGTTCTTTAATAATTAGGTATATTTTTTAATACTACATGAGAAATTAATAATAACAAAATATTATTTGAGTAGGAAAGTAGTTCAAATATAATATAAAAATATATTATCATGAGGATTTTCTCTCTCAATTTCAACACGTTATGTAGTCCATTTAACATTACTTTTATTTTTTCTTAGTATTGGATATTATCAAGTAGTAATGTATTATCAATACAGAGGATTCTTATGAAATTAATTTTATCAAACATTTCTACATATTTTTAATAAGAATTAAATAGACAAAATTTTATTAATTTTATAATTTCAAATATTAAAAATTAACATAGAAGCTATTATAGTCCAAAAAAAGCTATTAAAGTCATGTTCTTTTCCTATGAGTTTTTCTATTTAATGTTTTAGAGCTATTTTGATCTATCAATATTGTATTCGAGCTTTTATAATAGTATAAGCTCTTCTTTTAAAAAATAAATAAATTTGGACAATATAATACATTACAACAACAACGACGACGACCAAGTGAAATCCCACAAGTGGGGTCTGGGGTGGGTAGTGTGTACGCGGACCTTACCCCTACTCCAGAGTAGTAGAGAGGTTGTTTCGACAACATAATACATTGTCAAATTAAATTAGTAATTGAGCAATATAATACGTTTTCAAATTAAATTAGTAATAGGATTTTTTTAAGAAGTATATCCTAAAAGTAATAGGATTACATGACTAAAAGTATTAGGATTATATTAATAGGATTCCTAAAGGTATCATGTAGGATTCATAACGTATATTATGTCCTAAAACTAATAGGATTACAAGGCTAATGTCTAGAATTCTTGTTATGTCCTTTTATTGTGAGTTATTATGCTTAATATAAAAAGGTCATTTTTGTAAACTAACATTATATACAGATACAAATATAAATATAAATATAGATATAAATATAGATAATGGTAAAGGATGGCACCAAATATTCTTATCTATATAAATTTGGTATATACAGGGCACTTTAGAATTCTAAAGAATTCCAATAATGAGTAGGATACCATGATTGGTATTAGAATTCAATACAAATTCATATTAGGAATTTAATGTTATAATTTTAATCTACGGGAAATTATCTTATTTGAAGATAAAATTTACATTTTGGAGGATTATCAACTATCAACAATGTATTCATGCATGATAAAAGATTTGACAACAACACTGAAAATGTTTTGGCAAATAAAT
Source organism: Nicotiana sylvestris (assembly GCF_000393655.2). NCBI lineage: Eukaryota > Viridiplantae > Streptophyta > Magnoliopsida > Solanales > Solanaceae > Nicotiana > Nicotiana sylvestris. The sequence continues at coordinate 174,422,100 of NC_091065.1, forward strand.
GAACTAAAATTCGACAACAAAATTTAAACTCATGAAAACCTATCAACTGCATATCCAAAAAGATGATAAAGAAAGAGTAAAAAGCACATGTTTTCAGGTTTCATTAAAGAGTTTACAATTGACCGTTAAGTCTAAACCCCATTAAAGGAAGAAAAATACTGGTACTAAAATATGGAATATTAGTATTTAAAAGGTTAATAAGTGGGTCAGTCCACCACTTACGAGATGACCCAGGTTTGAAGATTATAATTGGTACCCTTAGTTTAGTAGAGAAAGGAGTAACTGAGGTTTTAGCTTTAAAAAACAAAAACTATAAAACGAAGGAAAATCTATACGAGAAGGAATCTGGGAAAAACCTACTGCGGCTATCGCTATTGGAAATATTTTGGAGAGAAAACCCATAACCAAGTACGTACATGTACATCTTTTGTTTTTATTGGTAACAAACTGTGGATATTACAGTTAATACCTACAAAACAACTACAGTCAACAAACAAGTGTTGAACTGTTGGCCATCACATAAGCAGCAGCTAGAGTCCGCTACAGGAACATGCAGTTTAAGCAATCTCTTCTTTGTTAGTAATCTTTCTTGAACAACCAATCATGTGATAACTCTATGCTTTGGTTGAGCTATTGCATTCCATATTAGCTCAGTGTTTGCCTACCAATGATAACATTATAACTACTTGTAATTAGAAGTGAGTTTGTATTTTTGCAATGATTAGCCATTGATGGATGGGATATATGACAAAATAATTGGGCGAATGAAGTACAATATGAAATCTGGTAGGAAAAAATTATGTATTTCGTTGCTAATTCATTATTTAGGAGAGTAAACTATTAAGTAATAATTATATTATAATAATTGTGCAATGATGAGCTCTTGAATTTGAAAGAGAACAGGTGCTGCTTTTGTATACCTAAAACTATTCAGACAGTTTTATCTTCAGGCATCTCCCGTTCTTAGTACATTAGTTTCGTTCTTTTTGCCACTATTATTCCGCATTTTTTTAATGTATAAATAAAATTTTGACTATCAATTTATGGTTATTATCACTGGAATCTGTGTTCTGATTTATCGGAATTTTAATCAAATATTAGATTTACATTGAGGGTATTACTTTATAGACGTAATTGAATATTGCGTTTAAGTTGAGATATTGGGATATATTTTTATTAAGATGTAAAATATTAAGATTTAACTTTAAGTTTAAAAGTTTGGAGGATTGAGACTTGGCTCCTACTAGCATAATTGATATTGTTGATTAATATGTTGGATAGATTGAGGCCATTACGAGCGTGTGCTTGACAGAAACGGTGGTCTTGACCAGCCTCACATATATTATTTTGTTAATAATATGAAAAATTATTTAATACGTAATAAGTGATGTGGCGTGGCTTCGTGTCATGGTGTTGGGGCGTTAGAAATTATTTCTTTGCTGTCGTAAAATATTTTTGGCGTATTATGTATGCTGGTGTTTGAGGCATTATGCATGTTGTCGGACTCGATGGGGTGTTTGGTTAATATCCTTCACTGCCATTTATGACACGTCCTTAATATAGATTGTGCTAAGATATATAATATTATTATTAAATATTTGTTTAGACCTTATGGGTAATTATATGGTGAAATAATTTATGTGCATATTATTTTTGTGTTCGTTGTGTGCTTGTATTTTCTATCACTAGTTCTAGGAGTATTTAAAGTGGCGGACCGAGGATATTACTGGGTTATATTTATATATAGTTCACTCCTTACCTACATGTCCATGCAGATATTGTTGTTGATGATAGAGCTAGTAGCTGACGAGTTTGTTCACGCTGATTCTATAGTTGAGGGAAGCCAACGCGTTGTTTGTGGAGGTCGTCCTTTCAGCTTTATCTAAGTTTTTGCTAGTGATTTCTTTTATTTTGGGGTTTGCATGCCTATCAGTTAAACTTCTGTTACTCTATTAGATGCGCATGGTCTTAGTGTAGTATTTGGGCTAGAGATTTAGTATTTGAGTGAATATTAGATTTTATAAATTAATTATGAATTTGGTTGGATTATTATTAATAATGTATTTGGAGTTGCACTTAGTATCTCTTAGTTCCTGAATAATTGGTTAAGTGGATAAAAATTTGGTTCGCCTAGTGGGTGGTATAAGCTGAGTAACAATCACGTATAGGGGTAGTTTGGATGTGACAATAATTATCTTTCCATCTTCCATAAATGTTCACTACTAAAAAATTAGGTTTTAACGATAATTCTCTTGCTAAATAGAAAAATCCGTCATTAATCTCATTTTTGCGACGGATTAGCAACGAATTATCATGAAATTCTGCTAGCTACGAGCGTTTAGCGACATATTTGCGATGACGTTCGTAGCTAATCCCACTTTTTTTTGTAGTGGTTAAGCTCGATAGTTTAGTGTGAAGTATAATTGGAGTGGTAGCATCTATCCAGTCCATTCCAAGCACCATGTCACATCCTTCCACCTTCAATACCATTATGTTAAACATGCATTCTTCATCCTGCTTTTGCCATTTAAAGTGAGGACATATTTGCTCACACATCATAATCTAACCATTAGTTATCAAAACTTTCATAGGCTTATATTTACATACAACAGGCAACCTCAAAGCTTTGATAATCTTAGGATCAATGAAACTGTGGGTGGAACCAGTGTCCACCAAAATCTTAAGAGGTAACTTCTGCCTATAACAAAGTATCTTAACAATGGAGGGGAAATTTTTGGAACCAGGAATACCCATAGATATTTCTAATGAAATATCAACATGTTCCTCCATATTAGTATTCTCTTGTTCCTCCAGACCTTCTGCAAAATACTAATAACTAAAGTCATTTACTTATACTTTTCAATTTTATAACATGTAACTGGCCCAATAGCCACTTGATTAATATAATATCTTTTAGGAATTTTTACATTCATACACACTATTTGAGACTTTAATACCTTCCCTACTCAAGTTTCAATTTAATTACATCCCATATATAAATTTATCAATTATATACACTTTAGGAATTAAATGAGTATCCCTTTATATTAGGAATCAATTATTTCTCATCCTTATTCTCTCTCCCTCCTGCGCTCTCTCTCTCTCTCTACGTCTCTCTATCTCTCAATCCCTAATTCTAGTAATGTAGAGCAAAGGAAAGAGAGCAACAATTTTACCATTGATATCCATTGAAAAACTTTGAAGTTTTGAATTCGAATTTGGGCTTTCAAAAAATATTATTTGTCTGAATTGGGTGTTGTTGCAAACAATTGAATGTTTATTCCAATTGATAGAGAGAATTTATTTCTTTTTCCCAAAAATCAGAAAGAGAAATAAAAGGATTGAATTTGAACTGCCTTGCAACTTAGATATTTTTGTTACACTTGCATTTGTAGGGGTATTATTGTAGGCAATTAAAATTTTATCCATAAATTCGGATTCAATCTTAAATTAAATATATTTTGGCCCAAATAAATATTATTGGCTAATATATATCGACTTAGTTATTTAAATCTAATTAAAATGATTTCAATAAAAGTCCAATATTATTGAGTTATCCCATTTAATTGGGCTACAAATGATAAGCCCACTTTATTAGGCCCAAGATGCCATCTTCCTAGAGGCCCAGTGCTACGTGTCATATGATGTGGCATGCCAAATCAAACGGAAAAGCCAATAGGATCATTCCACGTGTCAAAATGACAAGGCATGCCAAGCCAAATTAAAAGGATAATGAAATCGCGCTATGTGTGCAAGTGACATGTTCTGGCCAATCAAATATTATCATGTCACACTTTGTCACAACCCAGATTTTTCACCCTCGGGAGTCGTGATGGTGCCTACTGATGTGAGCTAGGCAAGCCAATTATTGAACCATCTACCTTTTTACCAATTTTATTCTCTTTAACAATTACGAAGAAATAACATTTAAACAACGGAATATAACATAAGCGGAAGAAAACAATAAGCCATCTGAACATGAATATCTATTACAACCGTTTGAGTCTCGACTACCCAGAACTGGTGTCATAATTTCACAGACGGTCTAAGAATACTACATATAAAGGTCTGAAAGAATTAAATACAACACCGTCTCTGAAAATACATGTAAGAAACAGGAAAGTAGATAGAAGGAGACGCCAATAGATACTTATTCTTGATTGTAACCTTGTTCAACTGCCGGTAATCAATACACATTCTCATCGATCCGTCCTTTTTTTTAACAAATAACACCGACGCACCCCAAGGTGAGACACTCGGCCTGACAGAACCCTTCTCAAGCAAGTCTTGCAACTTCTCCTTCAACTCTTTCAACTCAGGCGGGGCCATACGATACGGCGGAATAGAAATGGACTGAGTGCCCGGAGCCAAATCAATGCAGAAATAAATATCCCTGTCGAGTGGCATACCCAGCAGGTCTGAAGGGAATACCATAGGAAACTCACGAATAACGGGCACAAAATCAATAGAAGGAACCTCAGCACTAGAATCACGAACATATGCCAAATAGGCCAAACACCCATTCTCGACCATACACCGTGACTTCACATAAGAGATAACACTACGGGTAGAATGACCAGGAGTCCCTTTCTACTCTAAATGAGGCAAACCCAGTAAATCTAAGGTCACAGTCTTGGCATGACAGTCCAAGATAGTGTGGTAAGGTGATAACCAGTCCATCCCCAATATAACATCGAAATCGACCATGTCTAGAAGCAACAAATCTACACGAGTCTCAAGACCCCCAATCTCAACTATACAAGAGCGATGGACTCGACTTACCACAATAGAATCACCCACCGGTGTAGACACATAAATAGGAGCACTCAATGAATAACTAGGCATGACCAGATACGGTGCAAAATAAAACCGAAGCTTCCCTATCTCAAACCAGAATAGTACTTGCACCTCCACCTCCAGCATCTCTACCTCCACCTCTAATACCTCTACCTCCACCTCCAGCTAACTGAGCGGGATGGATGAGCCCCTCAATGAACCTTCTCACTCTCTCTCACAGTGGGAAGTATGATAAGAGCATGACGAACCAAGTTGATGAATCTGGTCTCGTACTGAGTAACAGTTATAGAACCTTGCTGGAGACGCTCAAATTGTCTCCGATAGACCTTTCTCTGAGTGATGTAGAGAAACCCCTCCAGAAATAGCTGCGTGAACTGTTTTCAAGTCAAAGCTGGTGACCTAACTAGTATAGACAATCAATAATCCCTCCAACAGGTCTTGGCGGATCCAACCAAGCGAAAAGTAGCAAAATTCGACCTCATTGGTCTCCACGATCCCCATGTTCCTGAGAACCTCATGATAGTTGCCTAGATAATCTTGGGGATCTTCAAAAGATGCGCTACTGAAAGTAGTGAAAAGCTCGGTGAAACTTATCCAACCTCCAAAAAGCCTCCAAAGACGTAGTTGATCTATCACCGGTCTATGCTGCTGCTCGGTTGAAGAAGTGGTACATGACCTCGCCATTCGCGAAAGGACAAGAGTAGAGGTTTCAATTTAGCACTGAGAGAACAAAAATCACACGACAAGAAATAATGAATGTGAAGTTTTTTCCTAACTCTGTAGCCTCTGAGGGATGAATACATACGTATCCATACCGATCCCTCAGACTCTACTAAGCTTGTCTGTGAACTGTGAGACCCATGTAACCTAGAGCTCTGATACCAACTTGTCACGACCCGAATTTCCCACCCTGGGAGTCGTGATGGTGCCTACTGATGTGAGCTAGGCAAGCCAATTATTGAACCATCTACCTTTTTACCAATTTTATTCTCTTTAAAAATTATGAAGAAATAACATTTAAACAACGGAATATAACATAAGCCGAAGAAAACAATAAGCCATCTGAACATGAATATCTATTAGAACTGTTTGAGTCTCGAATACCCAGAACTGGTGTCATAGTTTCACAGACGGTCTAATAATACTACATATAAATGTCTGAAAGAATTACATACAACACTGTCTCTGGAAATACATGTAAGAAACAGGAAAGTAGATAGAAGGAGACGCTAAGGCCTACGAACGCCTACAGGGCTACCTCGGGTCGCCTGATGAACAAGAATCAGCAATCTCACTGCGGTCCGAAGTCTACAACACTGGGGTCTGCACAAAAGAGTGCAGATTGTAGTATCAGCACAACCGACCTCATGTGCTGGTAAGTGCCTAGCCTAACCTCGGCAAAGTATTGACGAGGCTAGGACCAGACTACCAAATAAACCTGTACAGTTATATAATATACATCGGAAAGTAAAGCAGGGATAAGCAAGTAAAGATGGGAGGGGGAAATATGCTACGGGGGTATACCAGTAATAACAATAAATCTAGAGTAACAGTCTAAGGGCATCTTAGGATTCACATCGAACAAAAGAAACTAATATCCAAAATAAACACACTTGTATCAATAATTGTCGCGGCGCGCAACCCAATCCCAATATATAACGACACTGTTGCGGCGTGCAACTCGATCCATATCATTTATAATTGTTGCGGCGTGCAACCCGATCTACATATAATATTGTTGCGGCGTACAATCCGATCCACATATAATATTGTTGCGGCGTGCAACCCGATCCACATATAATATTATTGCGGCGTGCAACCCGATCCACATATAATATTGAAAACAATCATAACAAGAGTCCTGACAAGGGATCAATAAGGTCTACACTATCCCGGCAAGGGATTTAACAGCATAAGTAATGCGTCCCGGCAAGGGAGAAACAGCTATAACCAAACTTGTTACTGCACCGAACTACCTCAGCTACAACCAAACTTATTACGACACCTAACTACCGCAGCTATAACCAAACTTGTTCCAACATCTAACTACCATAGTTATAACCATAATCCTTATCCAACACAAATAATCATCAACCTAAGCATCCGTAATATCAAGTAAGAACACAATGTAAGGGAACCACAACTCAACATTAGCCCGGCAAGGGGCAACATAATGATCTCTTCTCTTTCTCACTTTTACTTTACAATTCACTTCACAACTCGAGCCAATGCTCTAGAGTTTCAATTATCACTTATACTTTCACAATTCGTTATACAACTAGAGCCAACGCTCTTCAATATTCATAGGTCACAATTCTTCCCCAACTTTACACAACAAATAGAAATCACCAAGGCATGAATAATACAACGAAATCATGAAAATCACAATATAAGACTCACGTTCATGCTTGACACTAACGTATAGATACTCGTCACCATGCCTATACGTCGTACTCAACAAGAAGCAAATAGAAAGTAGGACACAACTCCTAATCCCTCAAGCTAAGGTTAGACCAAACACTTATCTCGAACTTCTATGGCCAACTCAAGCCTCAAACACCGCTTTCCCTTTCGAATTTGGCTCCAAATCAATTGTATCTATACATAATCGACTTAATAACATCAATAAATACTAAACAATCCAATTCCAATACTTAATTATAGCTTTCTAATCATTCTTCCCAAAAATCTAAAAATTGAACCCGGGCCCGCTTTGTCAAAACACGAGGTTCAGATGAAAACTCGATCATCCATTCACCCACGAGCCCAAATATATAATTTGTTTTGAAATCCGACCCCAAAACGAGGTCAAGTTCCCAAATAATCAAAAAGCCCTAACTCTACCCAAATCCATAATTTTCTACCCTTAGTCACATGTTTTAGGCCTAGAAATCTAGTGGGTGTTGATAAAAATGGAAGAAAACAAGCTTAGGATTACATACTATGAAGATATGGTGAAGTTCTTCTTCAAAAATCGCCCAAGAGGTGTGGAGAAGATGAAGTTTGTGAAAATTAATGAAAATCCCGTATGGCATTCTGTTTTTGAAACTTAAAATAACTGGGCGAAATTGGTCATCGCGTTCGCGCTAAGCTCATCGTGTTCCCGATGAGTTAGGTCTGACAGAATTTCACGTTCGCGGAAGATGGCCCGCGTTCGCGGAGCTTTGGCTCCTCAAGCTTACTCGTTCGCGGGCCAGTGGCCGCGTTCGCGATGCACATAATGGTGACCCCTCCCCAGGCCTTAACCTTACGCATTCAGGAGTGCATGGACGCTTTCACGAAGGGTATTTCCCCCTCAGCCTCGCGTTCGCATATCAAGCTTCGCGTTTGCGAAGAAGAAATCTGGCACCTGGGAAATTTACCTTATGCGTTCGCGAGAGGGACCACGCGAACGCGAAGAGTAAAATCCCTGGGCACTGAACAACAAAAACCTGCAACTTTTTGAGTTCCAAAAACCTTTCGAAACACACCCGAGCCCTCGAGGGATCAAAACCAAACATACATACTAACTCAATAACATCATACAAACTTATCCGTGCGATCAAATCGCCACAATAACCTCAATAACAATGAATTAAACCTCAAAATCAATGAAATATTTCAAAACTTCTTAAAGCATCAAACTTTGCATTTACTGTATGAATCACGTCAAACGGATTCCGTTTCTTACCAAACTCCACGGAATTATCTTATATCATATATAAGACCTGTAGCGGGTGCCGAAACCAAAATATGAGCCCGATACCAACATGTTCTAATCAAAATTCATTTCAAATTCCTTTAAACAGTTTCAGAAAATAATTTTCTTGAAAAATTCATTTCTTGGGCTTGGGACCTCGAAATTCGATTCCGGACATACGCGCAAGTCCCATATTTTCCTACGGACCCTCCGAAACCGTCAAATCATGGGTCCGGGTCTATTTACCCAAAACGTTGACCGAAGTTAAATTTATTCATTTTATAGTCAAAATTTATCAATTTGTTTCATAGCTTTTCACATATAAGCTTTCCGGCTATGCGCCCGGACTGCGCACCCAAATTGAGGTGATGTTAAATGAGGTTTTCAAGGCCTCAGAAATACAGAATTCAATTTAAAAGCAAGTACACACTTCAATTTGATTGGTTGAAAAGAGTTTGTTCTTCTCACAACTCCTCCCTCCCACAACTATAAATAGGGGTCTTCATAACCCAGAGAAGACACCAGAAGTTATAACAAAAAGCAAGAAAGAGCTCGTGGATCAAATGCTACAAATTCCTCCATAAGTTTCAAGCTTCAAGCAATCAACTTCAAGCTCAAGAACGAAGAACAAATCAAGTCCAAGCTCAAGAACGAAGAACAAATCAAGGTAAAGTTCAAGCAATCAAGCTCATGCTCAAGAACAAGATCATCGTTCGTGGCAACAACTACATATTCAAGATCAAGACCGAAGGCCCTTGAATTTATTTACTATAGAAATGAAGAATCAGAGGAACCATAGAGATTGTAACACTCAAATATTCAAAATAAAATACTATGATTGTTGCGATATTTTCGGTCTTGATTTTATTTTCTCGACGAAAAATTTATTGTCTACAAATTCTGGCACGCTCAATGGGACAATCTCTACCTTTCATCTCAACTTTTCAATTGCCAAAGAACAAGAGCATTGAAATGGCTTCGAAGAAAATCAACTCCAGATCAACATCCACCAAGGCTGCTAACTCCAGGTTCTATGCTGATGTGGAAAGCATCCTCGATGTTACCTTTGGAAGCTTTGGACCAGTTACGAGGAGCAAAGCAAGCTCTTTAGGACAACAAGAACCCCAAGTGTCGTCCGCATCAACCCCTGTTTTGGATCTTCATCCTCAAAAGGAGAAAGATCTTCCACAAACACACCTGAAGGAGGAAGCGATGTTGCTAAAAAGATCAAGAAAACTCTTGCTCTGCTTGACCTCTTCGGATCCAAGCACTCTGCTGTGAAGGAAGATGCTGATGCTTCAAGTAATGGATCTTCCCCACTTACACCACATAGAGTGAGCCAATCAAGGATCAATCTGTGTGAAAATCCATGCTACTCTTCATTATCCACAACAATCATACAAGTTATGGTAACAAACTCTTAATCTATGGAGGAGCAATTGGCAAACTTGACGGAAGCAATCGCTTGCTTGACCAAATGCATGCAAAATTAAGAGCCTAGAATTGACAAGTTAATAGACAGGGTGGGAATCTTGATGGAAGAAGAATCCACCCATGCACCCAGCAAGCTCCCAAAAGTCCTAGAGAGTGACTCTCCCCCAAGACAAGTATCATCCACTAAGGCTATCCTTGTCTCATCTGAAGGGATGATTCCAATCGATCAACTGAAGGAGTTCATTGAAGGAACCATTAAAAACAAATATGAAGTTGCTGACAAATCCTCCCTTACATATGCAAAGCTATACACTGCAAGGGTCGATATGTTGAAGATGCATGTTGGCTACCAACCTCCAAAGTTTCAATAGTTTGATGGTAAAGGTAACCCAAAGCAACATGTGGCGCACTTCGTGGAGACGTGCAACAATGCTGGGACTTATGGATATTACCTTATCAAGTTGTTTGTCCACTCGCTAAAAGGAAATGCTTTTGACTGGTACACAAACCTCGAGGTTGGATCTATCGATAGCTAGGATCAACTAGATCAAGAGTTCCTCAATTATTTTTATAGTACGATATATACTGTGAGTATGATAGAACTTACAAATACTCGTCAACGAAAGGGAGAACCAGTTATCGACTTTATCATTCGTTGTAGGAATGCAAGCCTCAAATGCAAAGACAGGCTTAGTAAAGCTTAAAGCATACAGATATGCATCTAAGGCATGCATTGGGGATTGCGCTACATCTTACAAGGTATCAAGCCTAGCACATTTGAAGAACTTGTGACTCGTGCCCATGATATGGAGTTGAGGGTGGCCTTTGCTGGAAATGAAAAGCTACCTATCTATGAACCTCGCAAAGGGAATAACAAGCAAGTAGTCAGGAAATGGGGCAAGTGCATACCCAAGTCTGAAAACAAAGAAGCTATGAATGTCAACACGTCACCTGTGAAGTTCACGACGAAGGTGAGCAAGAAGCAGAGTATGAAATCCACCTCTTTTCAAAATAAGCCAAGTGGAAAGTTGACTCTAAAAGAAATGCAAGAGAAGGAGTAACCATTTTTGGATTCTGATGTACCAGCCATTTTTGAAGAACTCCTCGAGTTAAATCTTATTGAGCTTCTGGAGATGAAGTAAATGAAGCTGGAAAAACAAATGACCCAAATTACTAAAAATATCATCGACTTGTAAGCCACCCTCTAGAGAAGTGCTTTGTCTTCGAGGATAAAGTCATGGACTTGGCTCGCGAAAAGAAGATCGTTCTTGAAAATGAGAAAGCAAGCACAAAACAAGTCTCTATTACCTTTGGCTCATTCAGTCCGGATGAATTATGTCGTTTTAAAGAAAGTAAAGATGAAGAATTACTGAAGAGCGACAAAGCTGAAGTCAATCAACCTGATGATGATGAAGGTTGGACATTGGTGACTCATCGTAGGCACCACAAAAAGAGCCCACAAAAAGAATCAATAGAACAACCAACAAGGAAAATGATGGTGAAAAGACCAAGGATATGGAATCTAGCTAAATATTTGAAGAAACCAAAAGTAGAGGTGCACCATCCTCAAAAGCCATGACATCCAGTGACCTTGGATGAGTTCTTACCAAGTTGGTTCCGCACGAAGATTTCCCATGAGGGCATTGATGTCTCTTGTTGCCATGCTGACAAAGGGGAAGAAAAGAGTGATGACCTACCATTGGCACCATCTTCGGAAAAGCCCATTGAGTCCACTCCTCAAGAAGTTAATGCTTGTGAGGAAAAGGTCATGTTCACAAATGACGATCTTTTGATAGGTGACACTCCTCATAACCGCCCGGTGTACCTGGTTGACTATATGCGCGATGAAAGGGTAAATCAAATTTTGGTTGATAGAGGATCCTCAGTGAACATTTTGCCAATCCACACTGTGAAAGAACTTGGTATTCCCATGAATGAACTCTCAGAAAGTCGTGTGATGATCCAAAGATTCAACCAAGGGGGGCAAAGAGCCATAGGCGCGATTAGGCTGGGAATCACTATTGAAGATATGCAATCAAGTGCATGGTTGCATGTGATCGATGAGAAGACTTCATACAATGTTTTGCTTGGGAGGCCTTGGATACATGAGAATAAAGTAGTTCCATCTACCTACCATCAATGTTTAAAATACTACGAAGGTGAAGTCGAGAAGAAGATAGTTTCTGATGATGAGCCATTCACCGAGGCAGAGTCGCACTTCGCCGATGCAAAGTTCTACTTGAAGAACCGCATTGTGAAGGAGCTAAAAGTTGACGATGGCACAAAACTAAAGAATGACGAGTCCATAACTAAAAGAGCTGAGGTGACTATTGGCAAAGCCAAAGCTGTTACGAAGGAGGTACAACCTGACGTGAATAAATCTCATAGAGGGGATATTGCATCTTATGGCAAGAAAGTAATTCCTAAGCTCCAATATGTCCTTAAAGGAAGAAAGACGAGGGCAAATCATCTAATCTCCAAAATAACACGCTAAAGGAGTTAACTCTTTCAGTAATCGTTGCAGAATGTGGCACTCCCTACAAAACGAACAGATGAAGGTTTTGATCCTAATGCTTACAAGCTATTTGTGAAAGCTGGATACAATCTCGATGAGCCATCAAAGTTAGGGAAGCTCCCATCAGAAGTTACAATGAGGCAACCATGTGAAGGTTTGGGATACAAGCAACCATCACCAGTGCGCATTTCAATAAGGAGGGCGAGTAGCAATTATATCACTGTAGAAGACGAATCTGTCGCTTCTAACAGGCCTTCCATCTTTGACAGACTTGGAAAATCAACTGTGAGAACTTCCGTATTTGAGAGATTGGGTCCATTAAAAAAGGGGAATAAGTTCCAGAGAAATTATCGAAATACAAGAACACTCGCTTCGCCCAAAATTCAGAAGATCTCTAAAAATTTCCAAAGTTTGGTTCCTTCTAGAATGAGGCGACAAACAAAAGTCATGGGTTCTTATGATGAAGTACTGAAAGTGAAGCCATACACTGTAGTCTACACTAAAGAACGTGATGATGACGAAGAAAGTGTGGGTTCTTCGTATCATGTCATTGTATAAGGAGAGAACGGTGTTCCATTTTCAATGGAGGATAATGCAGAATTGGAGGGTGTTTCACCATGTTATCACACATCCTTCAATGATGCGGACCCTCGAGAAGATGAAGATGCAAAAGATGCTCCACTAGAACTTGAAGAAGGGGTGAAGGCAACGATTGATGCCTTAAAAGAAGTTAACCTTGGCACTAATGAAGAACCAAGATTCACCTACCTAAGTGCTTTATTAGAAGTTGATGAAGAGAGCACTTATATTGAGTTACTTAAGGAGTACAGGGATGTCTTTGCTTGGAGCTACAAAGAGATTCCTGGCTTGGACCCTAAAGTGTTAGTCCATCACCTCACAGTCAAGAATGGCATTCGTCCTGTTAAGCAAGTTCCTAGGCGCTTTAGGACGGACTTGGTTCCCTTGATTGAAACTGAAGTTAACAAACTTATCGAAGCTGACTTTATTCGTGAAGTTAAATACCCAACATGGGTTTCAAGTATTGTCCCTGTAAGGAAGAAGAATGGCTAGATTTGAGTGTGCATTGACTTTAGAGATCTAAACAATGCATGTCTGAAAGATGAATTTTCACTTCCTATTCTAGAGCTGATGATCGATGCTACTACTGGTTACGAGGCAATGTCTTTCATAGACGATTTGTCGGGCTATAACCAAATACGCATGGCACAAAAAGATGAATAGCTTACTGCATTCTGTACCCCAAAGGGTATTTATTGCTACAAGGTAATGCCTTTTGGCTTGAAGAATGCTGGTGCTACTTACCAAGGGCTATGCAGAATATATTCGACGATCTTCTCCACAAAAATGTCGAGTGCTATGTTGATGACTTGGTGGTAAAATCAAGAGAGAAGGGCGACTACTTGAAAGACTTGAGGATGGTATTTGAATTGCTCCGGAGGTACCAACTTAGGATTAATCCATTTAAATGTGCCTTTGGAGTTACTTTTGGAAAGTTCCTTGGTTGCATTGTCTGACATTGAGGGATCGAAATTGATCAGGCCAAAGTGGATGCCATTTTGAAAATGCCTGAGCCTCGGGATATCCATGAATTGAAAAGTCTGCAAGGAAAGCTAGCATACCTTAGAAGATTCATATCAAACCTAGCTGGGAGGTGCTAACCATTTAGTCACCTCATGAAGAAAGGCGTTCCTTTCAAGTGGGACCAAGCTTGTAGCAATGCCTTCGAAAGTATCAAAACCTACTTGATGAAGCCTCCAGTTTTAGCAGCTCCTATACCTGGAAAGCCATTGATACTATACATTGCGGCGCAAGAAAGGTCTGTTGGAGCACTGTTGGCCCAAAAAAATAGTGAGGGGAAAGAAAACTCTCTTTACTACTTGAGCAGGATGATGATGACACCAAACGAGCTGAATTATTCGCCAATTGAAAAGTTGTGTTTGGCACTAGTCTTCTCAATTCAAAAGTTGAAGCACTACTTTCAAGCTCATGTTGTCCGTCTTGTTTCTAAAGCGAACCCCATCAAGTTCGTGATGTCAAAACCTATTCATAGTGATCAACTAGCGAGATAGTACATCCAATTTCAACAATTCGAGATTTTGTACATCCCTCAAAAGGCTGTAAAAGAACAAGCATTGTCAGACTTCTTTATAGATCATCTCATACCTGATGACTGGGAGCTAACTGATGAACTACCTGATGAAGATGCAATAGTCGTTGAAGTTCAACCTCCATGGAAGATGTACTTTGATGGTGCTGCGCATCGTGGGGGAGCTGGGGCTGGCATAGTATTTGTCACTCCCCAAGGTGAAGTTTTGCCCTACTCCTTCACCTTGACACAACTCTGTTCCAACAATGTTGTTGAGTATCAAGCATTAATACTTGGTCTTGAAATGGTCGTTGATATGGAGCAATTGCAATTGCAAGTCTTTGGTGACTCCCAGTTAGTGGTCAATCAATTGTTGGGTAGTTACGAGGTTAAGAAACTTGAACTACGCCCATATCATGATTACGCTAAAAATTTAATGGGGTGGCTCGGTGATGTGACTATTCAACATGTACCGCCGCCAAATGAGGCTGAAGGTGAAGAAAATGAACTCAAACATCTTGTTGTTGTTTCTGAAGTTGAGAAAGAAGAATGTCGACAACCCATTATCGACTACTTATGCTATGGGATACTTCCAGAAAATTCGAGGAGAAGGACTGAAATCCGTTGTCATGCACCTCGCTTCTTTTACTACAAGGATACTCTATACAAAAGGTCATTCGAGGGAGTATCGTTGATACCCAATTTTTCCCTATATATTTTTAATATGTAAAATACCTTCGAAATAGCATATATATACATATATAAGCATGTCCAAGGTTTTATTATTTTTTCCATAATTTTAAGGTTTTTAATTTATTTATTTTCTCCCTTTTTACCCATAAACTCCCCAATAATTATTTCTAAAATTATTGTTTTGATAAGTCATCTATTGGATTTCTATATCTACGCTAAAATATGGCTAAGGTAATTTTTACATATTTTTATAATTATATTTAGTATTTTTAAAGCTAAATTGCACATAATTACAATATTAGCCCCTTTTAAGATTTAATTATGTTATATGCATAAAATTGGATCCTGTATTTTTAAATTTATAATTATGTATTATAAATTATTTTAGATTTTTAAATTATTTTTTAGAAATTATCTACTATTTTTTATAAATTAAATAGGGAAAAAACATGCTATTTAAATTATAGCCAAATTGGCTTTCAATTATAGCCCAAATAGGACCCCAATTCCCAGCCCAATTTGCAATTAAAACACCCGACCCACACCCTATTAACCCATACCCAAACTCGGAACCTACCTACCCCATTTAATCTCAACCGTTGATCTCCCAAATCAACGGTCCACGTCGTTTCTTTCCTTTTCTAATCCAAATACCCCTCAAACCCTTCCCCATTCTTTCATTCTTTCCTCGTATCCTCTCTCTCAGACACCCTCAAACCCTAATCACTATCCACCTTCTCCATCCACCTCCCTCGCCGGAAACCATGACCTCTCATCATCTCCTGGCCTCTACTTCACCCCACGCCGATTTGACACTACCCTGAGGTCCTCAGGTGAACCTGGAGCGGTTCAACTCCTATCCATGGTCTTTCATGCCATTTCCCAGCCATCCATGATTGTTCGAGTAAGATCTATGACTTTTTCGGCTAAAATCGGTAACATTTTAAGGTCCTCTCATCTTCTCTGGGTTCTCTGAAACCCTAACTCTTGAGATTTTCCACTTTTCTTTAGATTTATCTTAGATCTAGGTATATCTATGAGTTTTAACCAATTTTTCTTCATCTCTACTATTTTCTGAAAACCCTAGATTCGCTATTGTTCGATTCTTCTCAGATCTTTCTAGATCTGAGGTTATTCGAGTATTATTAAGCGCTTTCCTTTAAAAACCTCCTGTTTTAACTAACTATTTTGAATTTTTAATCACTCTTCCTAAAATAGGGTTCATCCCAAGTAGTTTTTCAAAGGGTTTTTCTGACTTCTAAGTGTTTGATTAATTATCCTTTCGTCTTCGTTACTGATTTGTGCAAGAATATAAAACCCTAGTTGATTATATGTGGTTCCTTCAATCTGTGCTTCGATTTGGGGTATCTTTGTGGTATCAGTCGTGTTAGTTTACTCCATCTTTTGGGCTTAAACATTTTTCCTTGTTAAATCCAGTATTTTTATGGTTTTCCCCTAATTAATCTTTGTTAGAGTTCGAACCTGCTTTTCCGGCTAAGTACTATATTTTCTTTGAGTTCTTACTTAGTCTAATCTCTATTTTATGGGATTTGAGTAATTCTTTCCGGAAATCACTATTGTTTTGAAGGTTTTGCTGATTACTTTACTCTATTAAGATTCATGTGCATAGATTATATTTATTTCCTTGTTTATGACTTTAATTGGTCATCTCTGCCCTAATTGATTGCCTGTATAATTTTAGGATTCTTACTGACTTCTTATTTGGTATGATTTGGACTCCTTGCCTTAATTAAACCCCTCTTGTTACCGTTAATCAATTACCCCTAATTAAGGGGGTCTATTCCGAACCCCTTTAGGAGATTTGATTCTGTAATTCTGTGATTGTCCCTAATTGACTGGCTTCTGATTCTTTACCTTATTGGTTCTACTCTTAAAGTGCTATATATACACTCTTGTTTTACCTCTTAACACACGAACAATAGTTGAGAATACACACACACACACACACTCAAACTCTCTCTTCTTTCTCTTCTACTTGTGCTAACTGCTTGTCTAGCCAGCTGAAAGCCAAGGCTAGACTGTGGAACTCTACTTGCTTTACTTTCTGCACTTTACTTCCTTAACTGGTATGTTCCTAGTTCAATTCTGAAACTCAAATCTATGTGCTCCATGTCTGTTAATCCATGTCTCCTTTTGTATTAATGGCTTATGTATTTAATTGCTCTTCTTGTTTACTGCTTTATACAACATGCTTAAGTTTTGCCCTCTCTTGTTCAAGTGTGTAATCAGCATGTCTAGGTATCAGTTGTCTTGTTTGATACTGGGTCAGCATGTTTACTTGAGTTCTTGTTTATTTGCCTCAACTAGTATGCTCAATTTAGCCCATAGACTCCTAATGTATTTGATTAACACTAAGTAGCATGACTAACTCTGTGTAATAGACCCCTTCCCTGTAATTCAGCATGTCTACTATTTTCTTACATTCTTCTACTACTATTCTGCCCTAACCCCCTAACCTCCAATACATTGTAAGCATGTGTTTGTGACACCCAGTCACTATGTGATCCTGAACCCTTCCCCCTACACCTAATGAGTAACTCTGTTAAGCTCTTGGCATGAACAAACTTATTTCAAACTAATCATTGTCAAAAAAATTCCAATTCAACTCTTTTAAACTTATGTCAAGCACTCTCACCTTACTCTTAGACCACTAGGTTCTGCCCCTTTTGTGTGAACCTTGCCTTGGGACCCTTGAGCTCCCTTTGAACTTGGACACACAAAAGTTGGCCTTTCCACACTACACTTACTCTATCTTGGCTATGAAATCTGGGTGTGAGCACTGCTCGGTATCCTTTGAGGTTCTTAGGGAACTCTAACATAACCAGATATGAGAAAGGCTATGGAATAACCTTGGCACTGGGGGTGATTTATTACATAACTCAAGGAGGAAGTCCTAATCAGGTGCTGAAGGTTTGGGCCTGTTTTCAGGCTCTCTATAGAGTAACTTTTATTTTTCTTATGTAACTCATTTCAGTATTGGTCTGTAATAATCTGTTGAAAATAAGTACTGGGGTTAGCTAGTGAAAAGTGATGGGGTAAATATGCATGCCATAGTTGTTAAGGGTAGAAAACATGTTATTAGGTTTATATTCCTAATTGCGATTTCAAAGTCTACTGATATCCCAAATATACAAAACAAATCAACGAAACCAATCCTAAACAATAGAAACCATGCTTAGGATTCGTACATTAGACATCATGCTATTTAGGATTTATATGTACTGTTTTCAGCCTCTCATCCACAGTTAGAAATCTTGTCTATAAGGTAGATAATAATAATAAAATAAGTTGTTATTATATGATTCTGCTCACGTAAACATGTTCCGAAATTTCATTTAGAAATCCTGCTCTTAGAAAATTCTGCAATCATGCTATGCATTTAGAAATCCTGCTCTTAGAAAATTCTGCAATCACGCTGTGTATTTAGAAATCCCGCTCTTAGAAAATTTTGCAATCATGTTGTGCATTTAGAAATCCTGCTTTAGGAATCCTGCATATAAATCATTAGATACCATGATTAGGTTCTCGTTCATACTCACTCAACTACGCTTAGTTAAACTACTAATACATGAAAATGAGTATCAACAGTATCATCTTGCTTTGAACAAACTGGTAATAATCCCTACATGTCTTTGCAATATTTAGGACAACATGTTTTAGGTACAAATAATTTCCAAACTGCTTTTTTAATAATTCTGAATAACTACTGCATGTTATTTTACGCCTAGGCAAGCCTTAGGTGCTAAATTTGTCAAAACTGGGAACATGCTTCTTTATGTATGCTGCTTAATTATCAACTGTTAAAATCAGTAGGCAAGCCTGATTCAGACTTCTTTTCTGAGTCATGTAATAAATCTGGTTCTGCTTAGATACTTTGTTAGGATCTGAATTTAGACCTTATCTGTGTATGAGTCGTGTTGCTGTCTATGTGCATTACTTGTGGGGGTATATATGAGCATTCTATCTGTTTTATGTGTTTTCCCCTAAATGCAGTCCTATGTGTTCTTATTTGTCACCTAGTATTTTGCCTTTAAACCTAAGGGTCGCCTAGAACATCCCTCATAGGATAGAAATCCTAAAATCCTCCAGGATCATAGGAAAGGACGGGTAACAACATGCAATAGGGGTCGAGACTAACCCTCGTTTTAATTGCCTTTACAGGGAGGGAAAGGGTAGATATGGACATGATGGTCGGTGCGTTAATACCACGTGTAGCCCCTCTTTGAGGAATGTCATATCGGGGTATTGCATTAATGTGATCCATATTACAAACAAACCTAGGACACTCCCCCCTTTACATTCATAAACCTGCTTAGATTGTAATTCTTTTCAAAATTTCGCTTTTCACTAAAAAAAATTCAAACACTTGTGTATTTAAACTTAAATCCCTTGCTATTTGAGTCATACTTATTTATTTGCTAATTGTACAAATTCACAAAAACTTTTTGGCCGGGAACCACATTAGTGGATCCTGAGGGGTGCCTAACACCTTTCCCTTGGGATAATTTCAAGCCCTTACCCTATCTCTGGTTACCAAACATAGTTATAAATGAACCCTATAGGTGTCCTAACACACCTTAAATTGTTAAGTGGCAACTCTTCAAAAATGCAAACCCCCTTCACAAAAGGAAAGAGTTGTCCCAACTAAAATGTCATAAACCTGATTCCGCGAAGGAAAAATGGGGCGCGACAAGTACTCTTGCGATGCTTAGGGGAAGAAGAAGCACTCCAAGCTTTGAAAGAGGCACATTCCGGGGTATGTGGGTCACACCAGTCAGGACCAAAGCTCCACTTCCATATAAAACGGATGGGATATTATTGGCCAACGATGGTAAAAGATTGCTTGGACTACGTTCGAAGATGCAAGGCTTGTCAATTCCATGTGAATTTTATTCATCAACCTCCTGAAGTGCTGCACCCGGCTGTTGCATCCTAGCCGTTTGACACTTGGGGATTGGATGTTGTTGGATCACTACCAAAGTCCTCTGAGGGCACCTATACATCTAGGCTGCAATTGACTACTTCTCAAAATGGGTTGAAGCTGTTGCTCTTAAGGAGGTAAAGAAGGAAAATGTTGCAAGTTTCATCCGAGTAAACATCATCTATCGCTTTGGCATTCCTCATTACATAATAACGGATAATGTCAAGTCGTTCGACAATAGGTTGATGAACAAGATTTGTGATCTCTTTGGCTTCAAGCAGCATAACTCTTCGATGTACAATGTGTTACATCTCGCGATTTTCGTACGTTAAAATTTCGTTTTTAGTTAACCGATATAGACTCGGGGATGAGATTATCTTGAGGTTAACGTATTTACGCTATTTGTAGCAAGCGATAAATAAGTGTCATGAAGGATAAAGGGTACACAAATTAAAGAAAACGAGTTTCGTTGAAAGTGGCCAATTTGGAATAAAATACGGGTCGAGCAACAATACCCGATAATTATGAACTAGTACCATGTTAGGTACCATATGACCATGGTAGTATAATATATAAAGTATATATGAAGTATTTGAAAAATAAATAGAATTTTAAGTAATTTGTGGTAATTTTTAAATTATGCAGATAATTGATTAATTACCGGGTAACAGGACATTACTCAGTTAACTATAAGCGAAAAAAATTAATATCCCACCCCCACCACACGTGGCAAGAAGCCAAGATTAGAAATGACTAAGTAGTCACTTTGGCTAGATGGCTAATTATCATTGTGACCAAGATAATTACATTCAAATCTTAGCAAATAAGACTTGTATCTTGTAAAACATTAATCATTATCCAAAGACTTGGTATGACTTCTTTGTAAAAAGGGTCTAAGACAACAATCTGCTTGTGGGGTTGAAGCCAATAACGCAAGAACAGAGTCAAAAATTCGTCCAAAAATTTCAGTCCAAATTTCACTTCAATCCAAGCTTCAAGCACAAGTTTCGTTTATATTTCGCAGAAGTAGAAAGCTACACTTCGTTCAAATAATTCAAGGAACAGGTATATTAAGGTCCTCCCTTCTTTCTTTTGGCATGGTCTAAATTATACTGAAGAAATGAGCAAACACATAGTTTCCATAAATTACTCTATTCATAGAATTATTAGGGGTGTCTATATTCTTGAATCCCCATGAAAATTATTATTATTTTCTGTCCGTGGGTCTCAGAATAATACATAGTTGGAAAAATTTATCCAGAATAAATATTGAGATCATTACGTATTTTTCATGCATTTCATATATGTGCATTGACCCATGACCAGATGACGTTATATACGCGTATATATGTAAATATATGTATATGGGATATGGGAAAAGGTTACGGTGTTATATACGCACCACCACCAGATCAGTTGGTATATGTTGATGATGTTGCCCACAGTGGCCGAGACGATATGATAGGATGCCCTCAGTGGCTTGATGATATTATGTACACCCATACCTATGCATGGCACGACATTTATACGCACGTGTATGACATTATAAACGTTTCAAAATTTATAAAGTTATTCAGATTTAAAGATGTGTTTCTGTATTCCATGATTCATATATGTCTTTTACATACTAATTTTCATGCCTTACACACTCAGTATATTTTTTGTACTGATGCCCTATTTCACGGGACCTGCGTTTCATGCTCGCAGGTGTAGGTAGGAAAGCTGACGGTCCCCCTTCTTACGATCCCTGATCAGCGAGAGTTGGCGTGCTCCATTTGATCCGGAGCTGCTTTTGATTTTTGTACGATACATTTGTGTGTGTATATATATATATATATATATATATATATATATATATATATATATATATATATATATATATATATATATATATATATATATATATATGGGTATGACATGGCTCAGACCCGTCTTTGTACAATTTTGTTTTTGTTAGAGGTCTGTGGACAGTATGTCTAGTTGGGTTGTATGTGGCCTTGTCGACTTCAGTTTTGGATGTATAGTTGTCTATAGCAACCTTGCCGTCTCGCCCACTGTATCCTGCATGTATATGTACCTATGCCTTGATGGAAGGTTTCTTTCACGTGTATTATTTTTGTAATGCAGCAGATGTTATTTAGGTTCATCTCTTAGATGCATGCTTAGGGGTGTTTGATAGGTAGGACTCAGGCACCCGTCGCGGACCATCGGTTTGGGTCGTGACAAAATGGTATCAGAGTAGTTATGTCCTAGGATTGTCTACAGACCGTGTCAAGTAGAGTCTTGTTTATGGGTGTATCGTGCACCACACTTAGAGATAGGAGGCTACAGGACATATAAGATGTTATCCTCTCTTTTTATCTCAGATCGTGCGATACAAGAATTCATGTTCCTAACAATATGCTATATTTTCAAGGATGCCTCCAATGAATACGGCCGCCCAGAAGGGAAAGTCCGTGGCCGGTGAGACTACTGGTCGAGTACCATGAGTTACTAGGGCTCAGGGAGAGTCTCATGGTGAGGTTCCATCTCAGACTTCACATACCCCTCCCTTTCCAGAAGAGCTTCGAGGAACACCAACTCCAGCGCCCGCCCATGTACATTCAGCACCTCAGCCGGATGCACCGGGTCAGGAAATGAGAGATGTTATTCAGTTATTGACTCGATTAGTAGTCGCACAAGCTCGGCATCAGGAAATAGGTATTGGTCACGCAAATAGGTCCGTGAGTGCGAGGGTTCGTGACTTTATTAATTTAGACCCTCTAGTATTCACTAGAGCAGACCCAAACGAGGACCCTTAGGTATTTATTGATAGAGTGCATAGGACGTTATGGGTAATGAATGCCACTGCGACTGAGTCAGTTGAGCTAGCTTTCTATAGACTCTGACATATTGTGGTTAATTGGTACGAGTCTTAGGAATTGTCCAGGTGTGAGGATGCCCCTCCAGCAGTATGACAGGAGTTTACATAAGCTTTTCTTCGTCATTATCTGCCACCAAAGCTTAGACGGGGCAGAGTTGATAGGTTCTTGACCCTTCGGTAGGGTAACATGAGTGTTCGGGAGTACAATATTCAGTTTGATTCATTGGCTAGGTATGCTCCCACTATTGTATCTAAGATGGAGGATCGGGTTCACCGGTTCGTGATAAGATTAGAGCCTTACTTGCTTAACGATTGTATGTCGGTCTCACATCAGCCAGACATAGATATTTCTCGTATTCAGGCATACACTCAAGGTGTAGAGGAGCGTAAACAAAAATAGAGGGACGATCGTGAGCATGATAGGGCCTAGAATAAGAGAGCGAGGTCTTCGGGTCCTTCTGGTAAGTTTCGAGGTGGTCAGAGGTAGCAGTACTCAAAGTATCCATCCTATCCCTCGGCTAGCGTGCCCCTCAGTTTGGTGGTAAGAGATTTGATTGTTCTACATATTCAGGGTCTGGCCAGAATTTCAAGGCCTCAAGTTCTCAGTATAGGGGTGAGTCAAATCATATTAGGCCACCCTTGCTACGATGTACTCAATGTGGTAAGCATCATACCGGACAGTGCCGTATGGATTAGGTGTTTGTTATACTTGTGGTTATTCGGGCCACGTTATGAGGGATTGTCCGATGAGAGGTGATGCAAGCATAGCTCAGCCGTGAGGATCTGCAGCTGGTTCATCATCATCAGTACGCCCCTGGGCAAGGTCCCCAAGCACCAATGAGTCGTAGTAGAGGCAGAGGCGGAGCATCTAGCTTGAGCAGCCCTCAGAACCTCATTTATGCGTTTGCAGGACGACAGGACCAGGAGTCATCGCCTGATGTTGTTACATGTATATTATCAGTCTTCTCATATGATGTATATGTACTGATTGACCCAGGTTCCACCTTATCATACGTTACTCCGCTAGTTGCTGGTAAGTTTGTAATAAAACCTGAATTAGTTAAACCTTTTGAGGTATCTACACCTATTGGGGACTCGATGATAGCTAAGCAAGTATATAGGGGCTGTATAATAGTAGTTCATGATCAACCTACCATAGCAGACTTAAATGAGTTAGATATGGTAGATTTTGATGTTATAATGGGTATGGATTGGTTGGCTTCTTGTCATGCCAACGTTGATTGTAGATCAAAGATAGTCCGATTTCAATTTTCAGGGGAGCCTGTTTTGGAGTGGAAATGTAACACGGCATCACCAAGAGGTAGATTTATTTCCTATCTCAAGGAAAGGAAGATGATCGGAAAGGGCTGTATTTATCACTTAGTTCGGGTTCAGGATGTGGAAGTGGAGTCAGCAACCATTCAGTCCATCCCTGTGGTGAATGAGTTTTCTGATGTTTTTCCCGATGAGCTTCCAGGTCTCCCGCCAGAGAGAAAAATTGAGTTTTCTACTGCTACTACCAGATACTCACCCAATATATATTCTTCCCTATAGAATGGCCCCTGCAGAGCTGAAAGAGTTGAAAGAATAACTAAGGACTTGCTTGAAAAAGGTTTTATCAGACCTAGTACGTCACCTTGGGGAACACCTGTTTTGTTTGTGAGAAAGAAAGATGATTCCTTACGAATGTGTATTGATTATAGGAAACTGAATAAGGTGACGATCAAGAATAAGTACTCGCTCCCGAGAATTGATGATTTATTCGATCAGTTGCAAGGTGCCAAGTATTTTTCAAAAATAGACTTGAGGTCCGGGTACCATCAGGTAAAGGTTAAGGTTGAAGATATTCCGAAGACATCATTCAGGACTAGATATGGGTACTTTGAGTTTCGGGTTATATCGTTCGGTCTAACCAATGCCCCAGCAGTATTCATAGATTTGATGAACCGTGTGTTCAGGCCTTTCTTAGATCTGTTCGTAATTGTATTTATTGATGATATATTGGTGTATTCTCATTCAGAGGATGAGCATGCTGGTCATCTGCGTACTGTGCTCAAAGTTCTACAAGAAGGGAAGTTGTATGCAAAATTTTCTAAATGTGAATTCTGGTTGAACTCTGTAACTTTCCTTGGGCATATCATTTCAGGTGGATACACAAAAGATTGAGGTAGTAAAGACTTGGCCTAGGCCCATAACACCGACGGAGGTTCATAGCTTTCTTGGTTTGGCAGGTTATTACAGGAGATTTGTGAAAGGATTTCTTCCCTTTCAGCACCTTTAACAAAGTTGACTCAGAAAGGAGCAAAGTTCCAATGGACTGATGCTTGTGAACGGAGTTTCCAGGCATTAAAGGACAAGTTAAATTCAGCACTGGTTCTAACGCTCCCAGAAAGGACTGATGGTTATGTTATCTATTGCAACGCTTCAGGCATTCGATTGGGTTATGTGTTGATGCAGCATGGTAAGGTTGTGGATTATGCTTCTAGACAATTAAGAAAGCGCAAGAAGAACTACCCGACCCACGAGTTAGAGTTAGCTGCGGTGATTCATGCACTAAAGATGTGGAGGCACTACTTGCATGACATTCATGTTGATATCTATACGGACCATAGGAGCCTCTAGTACATCTTCAAGCAAAAGGAATTGAATCTTCATCAAAGGAGATGGTTGGAGCTACTTAAAAACTATGACGTTGATATTAAATACCATCCTGGGAAGGCGAACATAGTTGCCGATTCCCTCAGCCGTAGATCTATGGGTAGCATGTCGTATTTACAACTAGAAAAGAGGGGAATAGCCCATGAGGTTCATCAACTAGCTAGTCTTGGAGTTCGGTTACTAGACTCAGGTCACGTTGGAATTACTCTTCAAGATACGACAACATCCTCTTTAGTAACTGAAGTAAAGGAACGCTAGTACGAGGATCCTATGCTAGTTCATTATAGGTATACCACTCTTCATAATGAGAAGACACCGCTTGAAATTATAGAAGATGAGGTCCTCAGATATCAAGGGCGATTATGTGTGCCTAATGTTGCAGGGCTGCGTCGGCAGGTTATGGGAGAAACTCACTATTCTCGTTATTCTATCCATTCAGGAGAAACAAACATGTATCATGATATCAGGGAAGTGTATTGGTGGGATGGAATGAAAAAATATATAGCAGAATTCGTTGCTCAGTGTCCTAACTGTCAGCAGGTTAAGATTGAGCATCAAAAACCCGGTGGATTATTGTAGGCTATGGAGATTCCGACTTAGGAATGGGAAGTAATCAATATGGACTTCATCGTAGGCTTACCTCGTACCCAGCGTAAGTTCGATTCAATATGGGTGATTATTGATAGGCTCACAAAGTCAGCCTATTTTCTGCCCATTAGAACTACATATTCTTCAGAAGATTATGCGAGGCTTTATATCAAGGAGATAGTACAACTGTATGGTGTCCCTGTATCTATTATCTCGGATAGAGGAGCTCAATTTACAGCTAACTTCTAGAGGTTCTTCCAAAAAGGATTGGGGAAAAGTAAGTCTTAGTACAATATTTCATCCCCCGACGACGGACAGGATGAGCGTACTATTCAGACACCGGAAGATATGCTACGAGCTTGTGTAATAGACTTCAAAGGTAGCTGGGATGATCATCTTCCGCTTATTGAGTTTGCGTATAATAATAGTTACCATTCCAGCATTCAGATGGCTCCATACGAAGCTCTTTACGGATGAAAGTGTAGGTCGCCTATAGGGTGGTTCAACATTGGAGAATCTGGATTACATGGGCCAGACCTGGTTCAGCAAGCCCTAGAAAAAGTAAAGCTTATCCGGGATCGTCTATTGACAGCTCAGAGTCATTAGAAGTCATATTCCGACGTACGACAACAAGATTTAGAGTTCGAGATTGATGATTGGGTATTCTTAAAGGTGTCACCTATGAAGGGTGTGATGAGGTTTGGCAAGAAAGGCAAACTTAGTCCATGGTATATTGGGCCTTATAGGATCATTCAGAGAGTGGGCCAAGTATCTTATGAGTTAGAATTGCCCTCAGAATTGGAGTCTGTCCATCCAGTTTTTCACGTATCTATGTTATGGAAGTGCATTAGCGATCCTACCCGAGTGGTGCCCACGAATGATGTACATATTACAAAGGACTTGTCATACAAGGAAATTTCGGTTGCCATTCTAGACTGACAAATCCGCAAGCTACGGAATAAGGAGGTAGCCTCCGTGAAAGTACTTTGGAGGAACAACAAGGTGGAAGAAATGACTTGGGAGGTCGAGGAATACATGAATTCTAAATATCCCTACTTATTTCCTCCTCCAGAGAAGGTTCCGACCGAGACGTCATAATCATAAGGTACATGTACAAATTCTTTTATTGGCTATTGTCATTGGTCATGTGAGGCCATGATCGTTATTCATAATTATGGTCATGTGTGGCGTTGGGCCATTAAGCTTCTATGAGGAGAATTGGTAGTGGTGTTGTTACAAAGGCGACCTTGACAAAGTCATATAGAACACGGGGAGTTGAACATTTGAGGACAAATGTCTCTAAAGGGGGGAGGATGTTACATCTCGCGATTTTCGTACGTTAAAATTTTGTTTTCAGTTAACCGACATAGACTCGGGGATGATATTATCTTGAGGTTAACGTATTTACGCTATTTGTAGCAAGTGATAAATAAGTGTCATGAAGGATAAAGGGTACACGAATTAAAGAAAACAAGTTTCGTTGAAAGTGGCCAATTTGGAATAAAATACGGGTCGGGCAATAATACCCTATAATTATGAACTAGTACCATGCGAGGTACCATATGACCACGGTAGTATAATATATAAAGTATATATGAAGTATTTGAAAAATAAATAGAATTTTAAGTAATTTGTGGTAATTTTTAAATTATGCAGATAATTGATTAATTACCGGGTAACAGGACATTACTCAGTTAACTATAGGCGGATAAAAAAATTAATATCCCACCCCCACCCCACGTGGCAAGAAGCCACAAGATTAGAAATGACTAAGTAGTCACTTTGGCCAGATGGCTAATTATCATTGTGACCAAGACAATTATTCAAGTCTTAGCAAATAAGACTTGTATCTTGTAAAACATTAATCATTATCCAAAGGCTTGGTATGACTTCTTTGTAAAAAGGGTCTAAGACAACAATCTGCTTGTGGGGTTGATGCCAAGAACCCAAGAACATAGTCAAAAATTCGTCCAAAAATTTCACTCCAAATTTCGTTTCAATCCAAGCTTCAAGCATAGGTTTCGTTCATATTTCGCAGAAGTAGAAAGTTTCACTTCGCTCAAATAATTCAAGGAACATGTATGTTAAGGTCCTCCCTTCTTTCTTTTGGCATGGTCCAGATTATACTGAAGAAACGAGCAAACACACAATTTCCATAAATTACTTTATTCATTGAATTATTAGGGGTGTCTATATTTTTGATTTCCCGTGAAAATTATTATTATTTTCTGTTCATGAGTCTCAGAATAATACGCAGTTGGAAAAATTTATCCGGAAGAAATATTGAGATTATTACGTATTTTTCATGCATTTCATACATGTGCATTGACCCACGACCAGATGGCGTTATATACGCGTATATATGTAAATATATGTATATTGGATATGGGAAAAGGTTACGGCGTTATATACGCACCACTACATGATCAGCTGGTATATGTTGATGATGTTGCCCATAGTGGACGAGACGATATGATGGGATGCCCTCAGCGACTTGATGATATTATGTACACCCATACCTATGCATGGCACGATATTTATATGCACGTGCATGACATTATAAACATTTCAGAATTTATAAAGTTATTCAGATTTAAAGATGTGTTTCTGTATTCCATGTTTCATCTATGTCTTTTACGTACTAATTTTCATGCCTTACATACTCAGTATATTTTTCGTACTGACGTCCTATTTCACGGGGCCTGCGTTTCATGCCCGCAGGTGCAGGTAGGCAAGTTGACAGTCCCCCTTCTTAGGATCCCTGATCAGTGAGAGTTGGCGTGCCCTATTTGATCCGGAGCTGCTTTTGATTTTGGTACGATACATTTGTATATATATATATATATATATATATATATATATATATATATATATATGGGTATGATGTGGCTTAGTCCCGTCTTTGTACAGTTATGTTTATGTTAGAGGTCTGTGGACAGTATGTTCACTTGGGTTGTATATGGCCTTGTCGGCTTTCAGTTTTAGATGTATAGTTGTCTATAGCAGCCTTGCCGGCTCGCCCACTATATCCTGCATGTATACGTACCTATGCCTTGATGGCAGGTTTCTTTCACGTGTGTTATTTTTGTAATGCAGTAGATATTATTCAGGTTCATATCTTAGATGCATGGTTAGGGGTGTTTGACAGATAGGACTCAGGCACCCGTCGCGGCCTATTGGTTTTGGTCATGACACAATGTTGCCGCCAATGGTCTAGCCGAGCATTCAACAAGACACTATGCAACTTGTTAAAGAAAGTCATCTCCAAATCCAAACGAAATTGGAATGATGGTATAGAAGAATCTCAATGGGAATATAGGACGGCTCACTGCACGCCAACATAAGCGACTCCTTATTCACTCATTTATGGAGTCGAAGTCGTCTTGCCACTTGAGCATCAAATACCTTCATTATGACTGGCTATTCAAGAAGGCATCACTGATGAAGAAAATGCTCGACTTCGATTAGCAGAGTTGGAGGCTATTGATGAGAAGAGGTTGGAAGCTCAATAGAGTCTTGAATGTTATCAAGCTCGATTGTCTCGCGCCTTCAATAAAAGAGTTCGCCCGAGATCCTTTCAAGTAGGAGACCAAGTCCTTGCCGTACGAAGACCCATAATTACTTCTCATAAACCTATAGGGAAGTTCACTTTAAAATGGGATGGGCCATATGTCGTATAAGAAGCTTACTCAAGTGGGTCTTACAAGCTGGTTGATGTAGATGGCATGAGAATCGGCTCTATCAATGGCAAGTTTTTGAAAAAGTATTATCCTTGAAGTTGCAACGCTCCTTGACGCATGAGCCTAAACTGGATGTTGCTACACTCCTGGACCGCATGAGTCTAAACTGTGTACGGCCCTGGAAAAAAAGTACGCTAGGTTGAAAACTTTGAAAGAGGCGGCCTAGGCAAAAGTTAGGACATAAAAAAAATCACCCAGTCTGAACTACGGTATGACTTGATCCTCTTCACCGAGGTACGTAGGCAGCTTAGAGTTTCATTCTAAGTTCAGTCGCATAAGTTCAAAAGATACATATTGCCCCAATTGTTGTTCAAATGACGTATGAAGAAATGTAAGATCAAGCTGAAATGCCATCCTCCTGTTGAACTTTGATCTCATTTGATTTAAAGGGGGCAACCCTCCATGGTAAATTGATATTTTCAATGGGCCGATTTTAGGAGGATGTCAAGTATTTGCATTGAAGTCCAGGGATTCTCTATGCAGGTTCACCAAACCTTCAAGTTTGTTGGTCTCCAAGTCCGCCCTCTGCCTTAAAAAAAAGTGAAGAGTAGAGAGGCGTCAAAAGGAAAAACATATATAAGGAAAAGATGGCTTGGCGCAACATTTCAAATTCAATGAGACTTGAACCCAAGATATTTGTGAGAATATAGCTCTTAAATTTTGATTGATGGTAAGTAAGACATCTTCCGATCTCAAGGCTTCCATACCAAGATACAAAAGTTTCGGTAAAGCCGCGCAATCTGAAATCGTCAGTGTATCAGAATTTATGTTGACCTTGGAATATTATCTGAAACTATCCTTAAGGTATTAAATTTTGCATTTTGGATATGATTTAAATTTTAAAGTCTAGTTTTCAAGAAATCAAACGGTTCATAATCTCGACATTTCTACACTAAGATATGATTTTTTGGTGAGACTGCGCAAATCTAGAATTGATAGTGTGGTGCAATATAAAGTTGATTTTAAAATATTATCTGGGACAATTCTGAAGTTGTTTGATTGAAAATTTTAGATATGTTCTATATCTTGAAGTCTAGTTTTCAATAAATCAAACGGTTTGTAATTCGACGTCTCTACACCATGATATGATTTTTTTGGTGAGACTGCACAGATCTGAAATTTCCTACATGGTGGAATCTATAGTTGGTTTCAAAATATTATCTAGGTCGATTCTGAAGGTGTTTGATTCTAAGTTTTGGATATGTTTTGGATATTGAAGTCTAATTTTTGAGAAATCAAATGGTTCGTTATTTGGACTCCCCCACGACAAGATATGAATCTTTCATTACAAGCGCGTAAATCTGAAAATTATGCGACTAAGATAAATATCGGGCAATGTAAATCAAAAGAGAAGAAATCTTATTTAAGATGAAATAAATATCCACTAGGGCAACCTAATATAAATATAAAATGGGAGATAATGCTAATAGCCTAATCTAAAAAAAACTTGTAGTTGATCAATTCTTGACAGCTAGTATCTAGGTTCTTCTTCTTCTCCTCCGAATTGGCCGAATCATCAATAGTCAACAAATATACGTTGTCATATGAAGAGACCTCAGTCTCGGTATATGAAATTTTTGCCTGAATCTCTTCAACCTCCTTTTGAGTCACCTCTATAACATCTTCGAGGTTCTTCCTCTCTTGTTGTAATGTCTGCAACTTCTTCACTACTCTCTTCAGTTTCTTTTCACTAGAGGAAACTTTCTTGACTTTCTCACTTGCTTCAAGTTTGAACAATTCGAGATGCTCTTTAAATTTGGAAATCAGCTCTAGCTTCTCATCTTCACTCGTCTTATCAGCCAAATTGGATTGCTCTTGGTCATATGATGCGGCAAGCTCAAAAAGAGAATCCAGTAAACCTTCTAATAGAGAAAGATCCAAAATATTCGTCTTCTTCATATCCTAGAAAATCTCAATGATTTGCTCCCTATAAGATGAGAGCAATTCCGCATGAGTTTTGGAGAGCCTATTGCAAATATCCTCCCAAAGGCCCAAGATGAATTCCTTTTTGCGATTAAAAACAATGCTTTTTCCTTCAAAAATAGATACCGATATCTTTGTCATTGGTGGAATGCGAGTTATCTCATTTGGAGTTTGTTTTTTAGGGATTTTTCATGAGGAAGAGATGATGCCTTTGAAGATGACTTCACTTTAGACGTAGGCCCTCCAATAGATTCATCACTCACTTGTGGCTTGTCATATGGGGATACCATCGGATTCCCAATGGCATTTAACTGCTTAAAGAAAAGGCAAAGAAAGTAAATAATCTATAGTGAAGCTACTCGTAAAAAGAAGAAGGTAAAAGGAGAGGTGATTGTATTTTACCTCTTTGTTACAAGCCGTATGCGTTCTTGAGGAACTATCAACACTTGGAACCTCTATGATCTTTACTGGGTTAGGCCGTTTCCTTTTCCAATTTTGATCTTCATTTGTACTCTGGCTTGTATCTTGAGGAACTCACGTGTTAAATGGAAGAACTGGAGGGTGTTTCTCTATATCCGTTGAAATGCACACCACCTCTTTCAAAGCTGCCTTTGAGGATTTAAGCTTCCTTTTCTTATGTTGTGTAACTATTTTTGGGATTGGAGTAGGTGGATTTTTAACTTTTGGGAGCATCTTTCCAACACCTTGATCTTCGCCTCCTAAAGGAGTTGTATACTTTAGTCCAACATTGTCTACCAAAGCTTGTAAGTTATTCTCGAGAAACTTCCCATGCGCTTTCTCCCACCAAGACATATAATTGGTGGAGAAAGGCTTCTCCACAGGATCTCCCGTTGGGGGAAAAACCGCACGTGACATAGACCGATACAGTGTGCAAATCCTCCAAAATCTGAGACTTCATCTAGAGAGGCATCACGGATATCATTCTCTAAAAAATTGGGGACATTTTGGTAAAACTTAAATTCACGACCAAACCGATGCGGGCTATATGGATCGATAATGAATGAGTTACCATACTCAAAGGGAGGTAATTAAAACGTAAGCTCATGAAGTAATTTGACTCCAACTCTTGAGGGGCATCGTTATCCACATAATAATAAGGATGAGAATTGGTTAAAATTGTTGGTGTCCATAATATATCCTCCTCATTGTGGATACGTTTCCTTGCATCTTTCTCGTCAAAGTACCTCGCAACTCCCTCTCCTGAGTATGCCACCATCAAAGGGACAGACTGACCCTTAGCAAGTGGATGGTGGATTTTGAAGTAATGTGCAAGCCAGCCGTAAACATAATGAATGGGAAAACAAACTTTGACCTGATCAAGTTGGGAAGAACACAAAATCTTATTCAAACCATGATAAATACTCGCCAAAATGGGACCGCAAGGCTAATATTTTGCCCACCAGCCGTCATGCTTGCCATCTTAAAAGTCTCAGGACGAATGAAGTTTTCTGCCTTGGGAAATATAAAGGCAATAGCCAAATTGATAAGAATGTTGCTACATATGTTTCATCTTTCTTGTGAGACCTCACCCTAAGCTTGGAGAATATAGCTTCTTGATCACTCGACCACCTCGTTGTCTCGGGAATAACTCCGTTAGGATTATGTGTTGACTTTAGGAGTGCGGATTTCTTTTCCTTTTGCATTGGGGCTGGTCTATATATATACCAAAATTTTGTCCACTTGCTGAAGGAGACCTTTTGGTTAGGACCCGTACCTTCCTTAAGGTGATGAAAGGCAGCAAATAAATACTCACAAGATCGAGGAATAAATCTAATCTGTTTTTCGTCCAAACCGATGAGTTCTCTTGTCTCAGGTACCACTTCTTCGTAAGGAGAACCCGAATGGGAAGACCCTCAAGGATATGTAAGTCCTAAAGAGAGATAGATAGTTCCCCAGCTGATGTAAGAAGTGTGTTCGTCTTGGAGCACCAAGCCTCACAAAATGCTTGCAAAATGTTTGAGTTACGAGCATAAGTGAAACGTGAGGCATAGACGGCATCGTAAATCTTTGTTGTACTCAGGGTTTGTTGGATCCCACCAAGTACATCTTCATCCCATTCCCAATATCCTGGAATATGACGATACTCGCCCTCGATTGTTGTTGTGTTTTCCCAATGTACTTTGCCTTGAATTATGCGACGTCCTAAGTTTGGAAGGGTGCTAGCAATGTTAACGTGGCGATGGATTGGCGCTTGGAGAGACCACATCTTGGACAATGGATTAGAAGTCGATTTGTGCTCCAAGGTCCACTTATCTACATGAAGGGAGTTCCTCAGAGGAGGCCATGAGGCCGCATACCGGCCAGCTTGTGAGGTGTGAACCAAAAGCTTGGTTTGTTATATGCCATATTCAATTTCGATTATGAGATATCTAAGTTTGGAGGAAGGTGAGGTATAGTCTCTGAAATTTGCCATCTCTTCGTGCTGCAAAAAAAAAGAGAAAAAAAAAGGGTCATCAAAGTCCAAATCAAGAATATTAGAATGGGTACAAAGGTCTAAATAGATGAAATCTCTCCGGTAGCCGAGCCACATTGAGAGTAATCTCTCCGGTACTGGTGCCACATAGTAATCTCTTTGGTAGTCTGGCCACATTGAGAGTAATCTCTCTGTTAGTTGGGTCATTTTGACAGTAATCTCTCCGGTAGTTGGGCTATAGTAAGAGTAATCTCTCCGGTAGTCAGGCCACATTGAGAGTAATCTCTTCGGTAGTCGGGCCACATTGAGAGTAATCTCTCCGGTATTCGGGTCATGAGAGTAATCTCTCTGATATTCGGGTCGAGATGAGTACTCATCCCTTCACACTTTAAAACACTCTTCTTCATGCATAGATCATCTCATTAAACAAGAACACATCTTTCCTGTTTGACCTACAAAACAAAATGACAAAAGAAGAAAAGCACAAGAAAAGAAGAAGAAATTACCTTCGCGTCAATGCTTCTAAGTCGTCAAAAGTAGACTCAAAGTGGTTTGCAAACGCTGAAAGTGATGCTAATAGAATAAAGAGTATATTGTATTTATAGATGTCAAAATCTGATTGTTGAAGTGAAGTGCCGATATGGGATTAGTTTCTGCTACAAAGTGTTTTCCATATGGGATTGCTACATATTGTTTCCAACAAGAATTTGGCTAGGGGAGGCGGTTCCCGAAGATTTATTACCGATATTGGATCAATTATAGAGGAGGTGTCTTTAACTTTTGCGTGTCCAAGTAAATGTCGAATTTGACTCTTAGTAGGATTCCAGCAATTAAAGCCCTAGTCTCTAGTGTCTTAAGCAATGCACACGTGGATTTATAGTGGGAAATTGGAAGATTAAAATTTTCAGAATAAAAGTAAGGTGTTTGGTCAAAATCTGACCGATGTCGTCAAGCTGACTAGCGTCCCGTCCAAGCGGCGAAAGACGACATGACCTATTCCAATCAAGCATTCTCGATACCCGTCGAGCCAGAAGAAACGATGCTTAGAGGATGACCGAGACAAACATAATGTAAGAGCGTCGGACCAAGAAGATAGCAAAAGTCCCATGACTATATATAGTAAGGAAAAACCTTCGGTTAAGGGGGGCTGGGGCTTCTCCCTCTCTCATCACTTCCCTCTTCTGCAATCTTCCTAAAACACAAAAGGAAGAATTTATCAATCTTCAAAGGAAGATATGTAAAACAACCTCCCCCATTGATTAATGAGAGACATAATGAAAGTTCCAATAAGATCCCTGTCTCATCTTATGTACTACTTATTCAATTAGCTTATTGATTTGGAATTTATTATGTTTAACTAAGATTTACCCATTCACCTTTTTTTGATTGATTTGTTCTAAAAGGTTCCAATATCTTTTGAGTCAAACAATTTGGCGCCATCTGTGGGGATTTCTTAGTGAAATTTTCTAGTCTCTTCCAGATCAAAGACAAGAAACACGATTACCCACCGAAAAGGGCGCTAAGGCAAAACCCAACCCACGCAAGACAAAGGCGAACACAAAAGAGGAAGGAGAGCCGAGTAGAATCATCAAATTTAGAAATCCTC
Source organism: Nicotiana sylvestris (assembly GCF_000393655.2). Taxonomy (NCBI): domain Eukaryota; kingdom Viridiplantae; phylum Streptophyta; class Magnoliopsida; order Solanales; family Solanaceae; genus Nicotiana; species Nicotiana sylvestris. Next base: position 174,458,079 of record NC_091065.1, read on the forward strand.
GCCCCATCAACCATCGAAATGCCAAACAAAACGAGCAACGTTACAAACCTGCTCTCATTCACTGATCCATCGGATGGGGGTAAGGAAAGTATCATTTTAACTCACGTTATGCTCTTTGCTCAAGAAGGAACACAAATATCACGCGGGCGAGCAAGAAAAAAAAATATCTTAATTAAAGAATGAGAAACTACAACAAGAAAACTGAAATACCGTCCGCCGGTGACACCTCCAAGACGAAAGGCAGGGATTAGACAAGGAAACTACAATGTATGCACAAAACGAACCTAAGCGAAACAGCAACATTTCGTACTCTCCAACATTGCACTCTCTTATGCAAACAATGTCAAACGAAATAGAACTCCCTAAGAGGATGTCTGATTCTCCAAAAATTGGGACTGGCGACAAGTTACTATTTCAATAAGTTCGAAATAACACCCTTTAAGGCCAAGGGCCTTCGCCAAAAGAAGAGTTCGACCTCGATCGAACGACGACAGGTTACTATTTCGATAAGTTTGAAATAACACCCTTTAAGGCCAAGGGCCTTCGCCAAAAGCAGAGTTCGACCTCGATAGAACGACGACGGGTTACTATTTCGATAAGCTCGAATAACACCCTTTAAGGCCAAGGGCCTTCGCCAAAAGAAGAGTTCGACCTCGATCGAACGACGACAGGTTACTATTTCGATAAGTTCGAAATAACATCCATTAAGGCCAAGGGCCTTCGCCAAAAAGAAGAGTTTGACCTCGATCGAACGACGACGGGTTACTATTTTAATAAGTTCGAAATAACACCCTTTAAGGCCAAGGGCCTTCGCCAAAAGAAGAGTTCAACCTCGATCAAATGACGATGGGTTACGATTTCGATAAGTTTGAAATAACACCCTTTAAGGCCAAGGGCCTTCACCAAAAAGAAGAGTTCGACCTCGATCGAACGATGACAGGTTAATATTTCGATAAGTTCGAAATAACACCCTTTAAGGCCAAGGGCCTTCGCCAAAAAGAAGAGTTCGACCTTTATTGAACGACGACAGGTTACTATTTTGATAAGTTCGAAATAACACCCTTTAAGGCCAAGGGCCTTCGCCCAAAAGAAGAGTTCGACCTCGATCGAATGATGACGGGTTACTATTTTGATAAGTTCGAAATAAAACCTTTTAAGGCCAAAGGCCTTCGCCAAAAAGAAGAGTTCGACCTCGATCGAACGACGACGGGTTACTATTTAGATAAGTTCGAAATAACACACTTTAAGTCCAAGGGCCTTCGCCAAAAGAAGAGTTCGACCTCGATCGAGCGACGACATGTTACTATTTCGATAAGTTCGAAATAACACCCTTTAAGGCCAAGGGCCATCGCCAAAAAGAAGAGTTCGACCTCGATCGAACGATGACAGGTTACTATTTCGATAAGTTCGAAATAACACCCTTTAAGGCCAAGGGCCTTCGCCAAAAAGAAGAGTTCGACCTCGATCGAACGAAGACGGCTTACTATTTCGATAAGTTCAAAATAACACCATTTAAGGCCAAGGGCCTTCGTCAAAAAGAAGAGTTTGACCTCGATCGAACGACGACGGGTTACTATTTCGATAAGTTTGAAATAACACCCTTTTAGGCCAAGGGCCTTCGCCAAAAAGAAGAGTTCGACCTCGACCGAACGACGACGGGTTACTATTTTGATAAGTTCGAAATAACACCCTTTAAGGCCAAGGGCCTTTGCCAAAAGAAGAGTTCAACCTCGATCGAATGACGACGGGTTACGATTTCGATAAGTTTGAAATAACACCCTTTAAGGCCAAGGGCCTTCACCAAAAAGAAGAGTTCGACCTCGATCTAACAACGACGGGTTACTATTTTGATAAGTTCGAAATAACACCCTTTAATGCCAAGGTCTTTCGCCAAAAGAAGAGTTCAACCTCGATCGAATGACGATGGGTTACGATTTCGATAAGTTTGAAATAACACCCTTTAAGGCCAAGGGCCTTCACCAAAAAGAAGAGTTCGACCTCGATCGAACGATGACAGGTTAATATTTCGATAAGTTCAAAATAATACCCTTTAAGGCCAAGGGCCTTCGCCAAAAAGAAGAGTTCGACCTTGATTGAACGACGACAGGTTACTATTTTGATAAGTTTGAAATAACACCCTTTAAGGCCAAGGGCCTTCGCCCAAAAGAAGAGTTCGACCTCGATCGAATGACGACGGTATACTATTTCGATAAGTTCGAAATAACACCTTTTAAGGCCAAGGGCCTTCACCAAAAAGAAGAGTTTGACCTCGATCGAACGACGACGGGTTACTATTTCGATAAGTTCGAAATAACACCCTTTAAGGCCAAGGGCATTCACCAAAAAGAAGAGTTCGACCTCGATCGAATGACGATAGGTTACTATTTCGATAAGTTCGAAATAACACCCTTTAAGGCCAAGGGCCTTCGCCAAAAGAAGAGTTCGACCTCGATCGAACGACGATGGCTTACTATTTCGATAAGTTCAAAATAACACCTTTTAAGCTCGAGGGCCTTCGTCAAAAAGAAGAGTTTGACCTCGATCTCATAACGACGGGTTACTATTTCAATAAGTTCAAAATAATACCCATTAGACCAAGGGCCTTCACCAAAAAGAAGAGGTCGACCTCGATCAAACTATGATAGGTTACTATTTCGACAAGTTCGAAATAACACCCTTTAAGGCCAAGGGCATTCACTAAAAAGAAGAGTTTGACCTCGATCGAATGACGATGAGTTACTATTTTGACAAGTTCAAAATATTACCCTTTAAGGCCAAGGGCCTTCGCCAAAAAGAAGAGTTCGACCTCGATCGAACGACGACGGGTTACTATTTTGATAAGTTCGAAATAACACCCTTTAAGGCCAAGGGCCTTTGCTAAAAGAAGAGCGTCCTCGATTGAACGACGACACGTTACTATTTCGAAGTTCGAAATAACACCCTTTAAGGCCAAGGGCCTTCACCAAAAGAAGAGTTCGACCTCGATCGAACGACGACGGGTTACTATTTCGATAAGTTCAAAATAACACCCTTTAAGGCCAAGGGCCTTCACCAAAAAGAAAAGTTCAACCTCGATCGAACGACGACGAGTTACTATTTCGATTAGTTCGAAATAACACCCTTTAAGGCCAAGGGCCTTCGCCAAAAAGAAGAGTTCGACCTCGATCGAACGATGACGGATTACTATTTCGATAAGTTTGATATAACACCCTTTAAGGCCAAGGGCATTCACCAAAAAGATGAAGTTCGACCTTAATCAAACAACGATGGGTCAATTTTTCGACAAAAGTTCGAAATCACACCCTCAAGGCCACGAGCCATCGCCAAAGGGAAAAGTTCAAAATATATCTAAGGCCAAGGGCCGTCAGTAAACAAAAAGGGATGAAAAGACCGGGACTCGCCATACGAGAATCCATCCCCCGGTAAAGTCACAAAAAAACGAAAACAAAGATAAAGCACGGGGCAGATAACAATGAAAAAATTCTTCTTTATACCAGGTCACCACTCTACGACGAAAAAAAATAGAAAACAGACTAAGACAACATTCTTTCACTCGGCGTCATCCCTGCCACCATCATCTCCAGGAAGCTCACCCGTATCATCCGCGCCCTTTTCGGCCTCCGGAATCGTAAAGTCATAACCACAATTGACACGAGCCTCCCGTGCCTTTGCTCATGCTTCATCATATGCCGCCTAAGTAATATTGCCCGCCTCCCACAGACTCTTGTATATATCCCGCTGAGCTTCAGCGTCAACCCAAAGCTCGTGTAGCTGGCGGGTAAAAGTGGCGGAGGAAGACTCAATCTGAGCCTACAGTCACTCATTTTTGGCCTCAAGAGCGGCGACCCGATCTCTTAAGGTCGAAGCTTCCCGATCGATCTCACCAATGCACTCCTCAAGCCTTGCCTCTATTGGCGTTGTCGTTGCTCTCTCTGACTCCTGCTCAGACTGGAGGACGTGGATAGTGTTCTCCAGAGCCGCCGCCTGTGTTGAAGCCACAGACCAGGCACTCTCGATACTCTCCAGCCCGGTGACCTTTCTCTCCAACTCGGCCATTTTTCCCATCCACTCTGCAGTCATTGCCTCGACCTTGATAAGGTTCTGGTCTATTTCGGCCTGCATTGATCTTAGCCTTCCCTACAGATAGTCACACTCTGTGTCCACCCCCTTTCCCACCTCGAGCTCTTCATCCTTCGCGCGAAGCTGCTCTTCGAGCACACTGTTCCTGCGAATGGCCTCCACCAACTGCCGATCTCTCTTCTCCAGTTCCTCGCCGAGGGATCAAGCACCAGGATTCTCCCTCAGTTACTCGTGCATCACACGGCACTTGTTGCGATAACGTCGATAATTTTTCAACATCTTCAAGAAAAGCTTGGCCCGAATGTCGGCCCTGCACATACTCTCCGTTTCTACCATGTACGTCTGAAAAATGAGAAGATGGGTTTAAGCCATATCAACAAGGAAAATGAGAGAAGTATAAAAGAAAAGTGCAACATACGCTCAAACACATAGCGGCCACCTCATTCATCAAATCGACATCAGGAACGTTCCGAAGAGCCTCATTCTCGGCAGCAAAACACAAAATGTCAAACTGGGGCACCAGATCCTTCGTGTCCCCCAGGATATTAACATCTGAAAAAATCTTAAAAATATGGGCCGGCCCTCCCACACGAACCACCGAGTGGGTAATACCCTCCTCAAACATCCTAACATCATCAGGATCGAGGCCCGCCTCGGATTATAATCGTCGACCACAATGCTTTTCCCTTTTTTAGCAGTTGAGGAGGAAGAACGACTAGGTACGGAGGATGAGGGTACGTCCGAAACTACAACGGCAGCCTCGAAAATTTGGCCCCCCATCACGGCAGGTTGCTGATCAACAACAGCATCAGGAATCTTCATCGATAGGGTAGATACGACGGCTGTCTCCATCTCCATGGGCGGAGCGGTATCAACCCCCGCCCCAGATTCTATCAAGGGAGAGTCATCAAGGTAAATTACAGTCGAAGGGGCTACCTCGAATTCCACTCGCCGCCTCTTGGAGGGCCTTTCTTCTTCCTCAGCACGGGGAGATTCACTCGTTTGACGAGCAACACGAGTCGGGACCTCAGTCTGAGAAGTGGCCTCTGCAGGAATAACCACAGTGTCGACTCGACTGAAGCAACCCTCGATGAAGGCCGAGCAGCAGGTGCTGCAACAGGGTGAGCAGATGAGGTCGGCTGACGAAAAGCCAATGGAGGAGCCCTCGCTCTCCGCACTCCCCCGGGCATCGATAAACAGTATATGAGAAATTAAGTAAAAAGAGAGGAAACTAGCAAACAGAAACGACATCTCACCTGTAAGGGGTTTGCGTCCAAATTTTTCACAAAAGGCCGTCCATGGGCAAACCCCCGCCATATAGGATGGATGGCACTCACCCACTCGCGGATACCTTCGACAGATGGAGGAGGCAATTTCTCGGTTGTAGAGATATAACAGGGTTTAGTACTGTAACAGAAAGTGTTGGATATATCCCCGACTAAAAACATAAGAAACTTACGTGCAAAGTTCCACTTCTCAGGGAACCCCGTTGGATCCGCCACAATGTGCTCGGTTCGCACGTAGAAATAATTCTCGTAGAAATGACGGTTAGCCCTGTCGTCCATTTTCACCACCAGACTCTTCGACCCTCGAAGACGCATGTGAAGCATCGTGCCGCGGATAAGCTGAGGGGCGAAGATATTGAGCATGTGATCCAAAGTGATCTCACGGCCGGCAAGTTCCGCAAACTTGAGCAATATAAGGAACAGCTTGTACAGGTACGGCGAAAGTTGGTGTGTATCCAATAAGAAAGGGGCAGGCATAAAACACGCAGTACCCAGGACGGTCAAAATGAACTATATCGTTCCATATCGCTGTCGCATGTTGACGTAACCAGGGATCCCCCACCTAGATTTCAACTCTGCAATGTCTTCTTCTCTCATAACAAAAGGGATAGCTTCCGGCTCCACCCCGGCGCGACTGCTAAAATCGGTTAATTCTCTCCCAAGACGAGGCAAAATCTCAACTACCGACGGGACCTCCTCGTCTTCTACCGCTTCTACCCCTCCAGTGGCCTGAGCAACATTTTTCGGTGCCAGAATTGTGATAGGGAGATCGGTGCGAGAGGAATCACCAGCCATTTTGTCAAGATGATGCGGCAAAAAGACAACGGAAAGAAAGGATGAAAGTTTTCAGTTAACTGAGGGCAAACGAAAACTCGGAGTATCAGGAAGAAAGTATATCTGCAGAATTCTTTCAAGCAAAAGACAAAGAGGTGTGTCAATCGAATGATGAGTTCCTTCTATTTATAAGAGACATAAATCCCCCAAGCACGAAACCCAAGAGTTGCCAATCGAATCTGATAGGGCACGAAATGTTTCGGTTCCCCAGGAACGTGTGTCATAATGGTGGCGGCCACGAAATAACGTTTCAATGCCAAACGACATTCCAGTTCCGAAACAGTCGCAACAGTCCAAGGAAATCGAAAGAACGTCGTCATCCCACTTGAAATCTAAAAAACATAACCAAGGAACAAGCGGTCAGATTTCTCTCGAATTCATAGCAATCATGATCTGTCTGCCTGGCCCGACAGGGGACAACTCCGACAGACGGAGGGACTAACTGTATTGGTCAAAATCTGACCGCTGCCATCAAGCTGGCCAACGTCCCATCCAGGCTGCAAGGCGGCGAAAAACGACATGACTTATTCCACATCAAGCATTCTCAATACCCGTCGAGCTAGAAGAAACGATGTTTAGAGGACGACCGAGACAAACATAATGTAAGAGCGTCAGATCAAGAAGATAGCAAAGGTCTCATGACTATATATAGTAAGGAAAAACCTTCGGTTAAGGGGGGCAGGGGCTTCTCCCTCTCTCATCACTTCCCTCTTCTGCAATCTTCCTAAAAACAAAAGGAAGAATTTAGCAATCTTCAAAGGAAGATATGTAAAACAACCTTCCCCATTGATTAATGAGAGACACAATGAAAGTTCCAATAAGATTGGTTACCTCTGTCTCATTTTATGTACTACTTATTCAGTTAGCTCATTGATCTGGAATTTATTATGTTTAACTAAGATTTACCCTTTCACCTTCTTTGATTGATTTGTTCTAAAATGTTCCAATATCTTTTGAGTCCAACAGTGAGCAGATTATGATTTAATTTAATCAAACCAATATTTGAGAGTATACTACTCTATTTAGGCATAAGTTTGTTGGGTCCGATTAATTCCACTAAGTCCAAATCTTTAAATATATGTGCCTTGATTCCAATGTACAAAAGCAGATTGTCCTATTATGCTCAATGAGTTGAATAACGTGCAAGCCTATAATCTATAAGATAGTTAACTTCAACTTTACAAGAATTAATGTCTCATAAACTCTCACTTGGAGGAAGTATGTCCGAACACATTCATACTTCAAGCCTCGTCCTAGAGGTGCAATATATCTCTGCCCGACAAGTCGTGAAGTAGGGGCATTTGTAGGCAATTAAAATTTTATTCAAAAAAAATTGGATTTAATTTCAAATTAAATATATTTTGGCCCAAATAAATATTATTGGCTAATATATATCGACTTAGTTATTTAAATTTAATTAAATTTATTTAAATAAAAGTCCAATATTATTGGATTATCCCATTTGATTGAGCTACAAATGATGAGCCCACTTCATTAGGCCCAAGATGTCATCTTCTTAAAAGCTCATTGTCACGTTTCATATGACGTGGCACGCCAAGTCAAGCGAAAGAGCCAATAGGATCATGTCACGTGTCAAAATGACAAGGCATGCCAAGCCAAATTAAAAGGCTAATGAAATCGCGCCACGTGTGAAAATGACATGTTCTGGCCAATCAAATACGGTCATATCACACTTCAATTTGATTGGTCGAAAAGAGTTTGTTCTTATCACAACTCCTCCCTCCCACAACTATAAATAGGGGTCTTCATAACCCTGAGAAGACACCAGAAGTTATAACAAGAAGCAAGAAAGAGCTCGTGGATCAAACGTTGCAAATTCCTCCACAAGTTTCAAGCTTTTACCAATCAACTTCAAGCTCAAGAACGAAGAACAAATCAAGGTCAAGTTCAAGCAATCAAGCTCAAGCTCAAGAACAAGATCATCGTTTATGGCAACAACTACATATTCAAGATCAAGCCCAAAGGCCCTTGAATTTATTTACTATAGAAAAGAAGAATCAGAGGAACCATAGATATTGTAACACTCAAATATTCGAAATAAAATACTATGATTATTGCGATACTTTCGGTCTTGATTTTATTTTCTCGACGCAAATTTATTGTCTACAATTATCAAATGTCTCCTTTTAATTCTAGGGGTATTATCAAACTGGAAGTTTAAACAGTTGTGCAATATAATTCTGGATACATTTCACAGTTGCTTAACGAAGAAAAACGATTAAACATCGTATGCCAAGATACGAGATCCAAGACTATTTCTCAGATTTCTTAGACCAAAGTTGATGTTGCAGATCAGATTTTGAAAGGGAGGCATGTGATGACAAAGTTACTTAAGGATAACTTGATCAAAGCTTAAAATAGGATGAAACATTATGTTGATACGCACATGACTGAGAGGAATTTAATGTTGGGGACTAGGTGTTTCTTAAGCTTCAGACTTACAGACAAGCTTTAATTGCAGTGAGGAGAAATTTGAAGCTTGCCACCAAATTCTATGGGCCTTATCAAATCATCAAATTAAAGGAGTTGGACTAGTTGATTATGAATTGAAGTTGCCCAGTTCTGCCAAGATTCATCCAGTGATACATGTCTCTCAACTAAAGAAGAACTTAGGACCTCTGGCTACATTGTCGTGGCGTAACTGGTAAAATTACTGCTATGTAATTAGGAGGTCACGGACTAAGTAAGGTGTTACACTTTGTTATTTCTAAATGCTATTTGACAAAAATACTATACAATATATTATTATTAAGATCTTGCATATACATATACAAACTTTAAAAATCATCGAAAAGATCCAACTCATACATGCTCCAAAAACACCAACCACCATCCATAAATAAAATCCACTTTTCTCACTATTTTGGCAAATATCTCACCATGGCACATATATATGAGATTTAACGACCATATAATGACCAAATACCCTATGGCTGAAAGGATACGATCAAATCACACTTATCTCATACTGTACCACTTTTAATAGACCTTTCACTCCCAGAATAATTTAGTAGAAGGACATTCTCTTAGACCCAGAGCTTTATGTCATGGCCCACCGCATCATCTCATGTAGGTGTCACTTGACATATATTTTTGTCATATAGAAAGCTTACATATGAAATAAACTAGCACATGTGGGAAGGTTCTAGAGAAATATGGGATTTCCTATCAAAGACCTTAGAACCCTATGGAGTTGCTAGGAAAATCCTTAGAAGATTCTAGCTATGTAGAAAATTCTAGAGAAGGGACTTACATTAAATAATAAGGGATTTGTATAATAATTTTTTTTTACTCACTAGTCCCTAGGAGACTAGTATATAAAGGGGATATTCATTTGTAATTCATCAAGCAAAACAATCAAGTTCTCTCTAATACAAAAGTTTCTTTTGGCAATTCTCCTGTGTTCTAACATATCCTTAGCGATCTTTAGTGTAGTAAGACTAACTTGACATAGGAAAAATGTGAACAAGTTATACAAAATTGTAAGCGAATTGTCAAGTGCCGCACGGGGACGTTACATTTAGCTTCTTAAAAGATAGCTAATTTTTAACATAAGTCGAAATAAGCTTTTGTTTGGACACCTACGTGATCAATATACAATAATTATGTGCATTTAATTAACAGTTTACGTGCTTGAATAATGTGCATTCACCTAGATAAACACATTAACGAGTATGGTAGTGTTTATTTCACTTCGAATATATAACAGCAAAGCCAGGAAAAGTTGGTGATGGGCTATAATTACGTATTTTAGTCGCTTATTACATTCTAATGTATTTCATTTTAATTGAGTTTGAACTTTAATTGTTAGTGTTTTGCACTAAATTGTGTATTTTATGCCTTGTATGAGTGATTCCGAGCTATGTAGATAGTATGGAATGAATTTAAGCGATTCAGAGCTTTGAAGTTTGAATAAAAGCTCAAAGAATCAAGCCGGGATCGTGTTCGGGATCAACGGATGATAGTTAAGAACGAAACGAAGAATCGAGCGGGCATACGGTGCATTGTCTAGTAAAATACATACAACTTTTCGCTCAAAACTCCGTTTGGGCTCCACAATATATCGTTGGAAAGCTATTCGAATGGGCTACAACTTTCATTTCTTGTATTTTTGCAAATTCCCACTACCGCGCCGTATAGTGTGCCGCATCTGTGCAATTTTCCAATAGTCTGTCAGGTAACAGCTCTCTGAACTTCCCCACTGCCACGCCGCACAGTGCGTCGCCCCATGCGGCGCGCCTGTACAAATTTACAGAGTGATTGTCCTATTTCACGCGGGAAAATGTATTTTCGTCTGGGCCCGACCCTACTTGGTATATATACATGAAAAAATATTATTTTGTGGATTTTTTGACATAATTTAGATCTAAGGAGGCTAAGGAGACGAGCGATTCGACCTAAGGAGGCAAGAACGCATTGAGAGTAAGGCGGAGGATTCTTTTACGAGTTTTTCACTTCCTTCTTCCTATTTTCATTATTGGTTATGAATTCTAGTATTGTAGTTATGCATACTATTATGAATAGCTAATTTGTTATCTAGGGTTTTGATGGAACCTATTGGAGGATGATTTTCCTGTTATGTTTGTCACACCTCCTTTTTTCCTACACCCCGGAAAGGGTATAAGGGAGTTTTTTCCAACTTAAAGTGACAATCGAAACGGGATTCATTTATTATTAAAAATTCAGAGTCGCCACTTGAGATAATTTGTGGTGTCCCAAGTCACCGGTTCAAATCCCGAATCGAGAAAAAGATTGACTCTGTTTTACAGTCCACGAACACAGAAATTCGAGTAAGGAATTCTGTTAACCCGGGAGAAGGTGTTAGGCATTCCCGAGTTCCATAGTTCTAGCACGGTCGCTTTGATCATACTTGGCTTATTAAAATTGTTTAATTACTGACTTTAGACCCTATGTGCATTTATCCTTTACCGCTTTTTTATTAAGAAAATTATCTTGAAACGGGTCACGCGTATGTGTACCCATTTGTTTGGCACGTCAAAAATCATGTCACGTGAACGTGTCTACAATTAATAACACTTTATTATTAAAAAAGAATTGGCCAAAAGTTGCCCGTGCCTAAAGCAAACTACGAACATTTGTCATTTTTGTATGATTAAATGGTAGGCAGCACACTTCGGACTACATGAGCTAATTTAATTAATAACCTCCGAAAACCCTTTTTTATTTATTTAGAAGGTTTGTTCGAAGTTGCGCGAACGCATACTCCGAATTATTTTTTTAGAATTGTAATCATGTCACGCGAACGTGTACACAATCACAATTGTGTTTTAAAGATTAAGATTATTTTGCTCAACATTGCGCATACGTGGGTCTTAATTCTGGAACCCGTAATCATGCCACACACAACAGAAAAGGTTATTAAAATGTTTTACGCCTATCAAGTTCTTTCTCAACTTATTCATTCTTAGAGTTTAGCCCAATAGTCCTCTCTTTATTTCAATATCTACCCGATTAGCTCACAAAACAAACCAAATAATCATTCCAACAGGCACATCATAAGATATTGAATTTAGAAGCTCTTTGTGATCAAATCACTTCGAAACTGCCTAGGAGGAATTAATAGCATATTGAGATATGAGACCAAGAGAATCCATATCGTTAAGCGCACGAAATCATTAGCCGGATTGCTAAAGCTCAAGATTTTTTGCATCAATATGTAGTACTTTAGGCATGAGTAAGAATCAAAAATATATTTTTTCCTACCAATTAGCAACCATCAAATTAAAGGGCCATAATCATTTGCCCAATTGATATGATTATCCCTTTTAAAGAAACTAAACCAATTGGTTTGTAATATTGGGGAACTGGGCCGATCTTAAAACGGAATTGTACCAACCCCAACTAACAGTGAAGAAACCTGTTTTGAAGCAAATAAAAGAAAACTCATGCAGCAGGGCCTATCACTTTCATTTCTTGTTAATTTTAAAATTCTTGGCCCAAATTGAGCCCAAGAAGAAGGCCCAAATTCTTTAAAACCTCAGAACCAACACCAATTAGACTCGACACTAAGTCTGTATCGTGATCCAGCGATGGCTGAGCAGCAAAAGTTCAGATTGAACCTAAATAGCTAGTCATAACATGCAAACAACTCCAAGATTTTGAAAATAGAAAACAATTAAGGATCTAATTATTGAGAAACTATATAGCATATGATTCTAAATTTTCAAGGCCCTAATTAACTTGAAATGCTGATTTTTAAACCTTAATTAAACATCACGTGGACAAAACTTGTAGAATTTAAAACAACCAAATCTACTCAACTGACATGCAAGCAACAGTAGATAACCAGTGAATCACTTTCAACATAACTAAACTAACTTGAATTTCTCCTAACACTGATAGTTGCCAAACCAGTACATTAGAATCTGGTTCCCTTATGAATTCCAGAAAATCATACTAAAGCTTTCAATATGATCCTTAGACATTTCAAACTCATTCGGGAGCAAATGTAAACACAGAACATGTTTGCCAAATTCTTCGAACCATACTGATCTCAAATAAGCACCATACGTACATGTCCAATTACCTATACATACAACTATTGAATATGTACAGCAGAATCATACATACATGTCCAATTACCCATACATATAACTACTGAACATACACAGCATTAAATGTGCAAATGATAGCTTAGATAACCTCTAAAACTACATATTTATTACAGAATATTAAAGCAGTACGAGAAACAGGGGTCAGCCTGTATCCAATTAATATTCCATCTGATTTATATGTTCAACAATCAATCATCATTCAGGGGCTAAGAAGGTACCTGAGATTGAAGGGACAAAGAAATAACGAAGGATCAGCAATTTTTAAACAGCAAAAATCGACAGCAGCAATAACACAGCCCCAGATTCAGCAAGTGAAACCAGAAAATTGATTTAAAACCCAATGGAACAGTAGTCTTTAACATAATTTGATCAAAACCTTCCAAAAAACTAGTATCAAACCAACTCAAATCCCATCACTGAACATTACTGTTTTCCAAAGCTTAAAAGAATCAGGAATTACTGAGGCTCAATGGTACAGTAGAGAGTTTTCAACTGATTTATCGGATTCTTATTTCTAAAAAATTCTGTATTTTTTCAATACTTTCAGAATATCGGACTGTTCTTCTCCTCTCTCAGTATTTCAGAATCTCTCTTGTCTTCTCTATATTCAATCTCTCTCTCAGAATGTTCTAGCATGTCTCTTCTATATCTTAAGCTCTATCTCTTCTTTTTTCTGATTTTCAGCTCCCTTAAATGGGCATTCAATTAGTGCATATTCCACTACCAATTTAACTTTTCATTTCTTTAATCCTCCACTCCATTGTCCACTCAATTCTCCACTTAATTATTTAATCCATTAGTGCAATCCTAACCCTACTATCCACTAGAAACTTCTTAAGTAGGTAAACACTTGAATTATTTATATTAATCAATTCTCATTGACATAATTAAACAAGAGGTTAATACCAAACTTATTGAACTAATCCTTAAGTATTCTGACTAAGTGACTAAGCAAAATACGATTTCAAAGTCTACTGATATCCCAAATATACGAAACAAATCAACGAAACCAATCCTAAAGAAACAAATAGTAAACAGAATAATTTACTAGAATACTGATCGAATTTGAAATTAATCAGAAAAGAAAAAGAGATGAGGAAGATGAATATCATAATAACACTAATTAGAATACAGAAAATAGGACAGAAGAACTCACCGGACAGGCTCGAACTTGTGTTTGGCTTTGATACTGTGACTCACACCAAACTGATGCTAATCATTTGTTCTTTATCAAGAACAAATGAACAGCATCGGTTTGTAGTGAGTCGACCTTCTAATCATAACAACTAGAGGCTTGGATCGATGCATGTCACCAGGCTCAAAGGAAACTGATTTTGAACTTTTAGGTTCGAATCTTAGATTTAAAATTCGACGAGTTCCGGTCAGATTAGAAGGAAACCCTTGACGGATTTGGTATGAGAGAGTCATGGGGGTTGTGTGGTGTTAAACTGGGGTCGATTGGGTAGGCTAGGGTTCGGAGATTTTGGGACTGGACAGCTTCGATCGAAGATTCGAGAAGTACTAGGGTGATTCGAGGGAAATGAGTTATGGATTTGGAAAGAGGGGCTCGAGGTGGTTCTGGGTGTAATTTTGGGAGTGATTGGAGTCGGCGCCGCCACCGGAAGGCGGTGGGGAATGGTGGCGACTGGTCTCTAGGGTTTGGGTGAGGAAGATGAGATGGGGGGTTATGAGGGGGGTGGGGTCTGTTTGGTCAAATATATACTGGGGTGAGGTTAAATCCAGGTCGTTCGATCAAACGAGATCAACGGCTTGGATTATTTGGATAGTTTGAACGGTGTCGTTTGTTAGGGTTAAAGGCTGGATTGGGTTCAGGGGGAAACGGTTCAGATTCGGGTTAAACGGGTAATGGGTTAAGTCCTGGCCGTTGGATGTGGGGAATGGATGGTTGAGATTAGTTGACACTGAAACGACGTCGTTTGAGTCGTCTCTGAGGTCTGATTTGAATGGACCGGGTATGGCATGGGTTTGGGCTGGTTTTGGTTGGGTATTAGGGGTGTTTGATTTGGGCTTGGGGATTGGATTGGTCCAAGAATTCTTTTCCCTTTTCTTTTCTTCCTTTTTTCAAAATTTGAAATTAAAATCCTCATTAAATTATAAAAGACCTAAATTAGCTTTAAAATGTTAATTAACTTTAAATAATACCGATCACAAATAATTAAACACTAAATTAAAAGAAAATCACACAATTTGACCAAAAATACAAATAATATGTTATTTTTGTGAATTTCCATTTTTGTAAAACACCTAATTATTAATTAATTCAAAAAATATAAAAATCCAATCTTAAATGCAAATGCTATATATTTTTTTTGTATTTTTAATGCATTAATAAAATTAAACATGCACACAAACATATGCAAACAATCAGAAAAATCACGCAATAATTCATAAAAATAACAAATAATCAAAGCCAAAACCTAATTTTGGGAATTATTTTGGAGTAATTCGTATGAGGCAAAAATCACGTGCTCACAGCTGCCCCTCTTTATCCGGAAACACAAAGAGTTTTCGTGCAAAGATAAAGTGAGCGGATACGAGCGATTTTTGCATGTTTGAACACTCCATGGGAAACATTTTTTGAAAGATTTGACCGAACCTCTACTTCAAAGGTTTCCTACATATCCTTGGCTATAAAAGAATCAGGTCAATGTAGTTCGAGAAGTTTCGGTAGCTGGGACTACCATGAAGCTGCGGTTTTACTGTTATTGTTGTTACTGCTGCTGATACTGCCTACTGACCTCCTTATTGCATCATGACAAAAATGAAGAAGCTAGACTAAGCTATAATCTATGCTTTACAAAGATTTATTTCCAAACTTGATCTTGTGACTGATGTTGCCTCGTTGACTTTTATCTTCCTCACAAGTTCCTTTGTGGCTGACTTGAATGGTATTCTTTGAAATGCTTTCCCCTTCTTCTCCAGGCGGGCACCTGATTGCTGACCCTTTAAATGTCTTCCTTTTACTATTGTTTCCTTTCCTCTGTTCTCCAGGCGGGCTCCTGATTATTTGAAATTTAAATTGCTTCTTCCCTTATTCTCCAGGTGGGCTCCTGATTGTTGAGACTCGAAATGTATTCCCTTGTTCTCTAGGTGGGCTCCTGATTACTGAGACTCGAAATGTATTCCCATGTTCTCCAGGTGGGCTCCTGATTGGTGAAACTTGAAATGTATTCCCTTTTTCTCCAGGTGGGCGCCTGATTGCTGAAACTTGAACTGTATTCCCTTGTTCTCCAGGTGGGCTCCTGATTTTAACAAAATAGACAAAAGCAAAGAAAATATCTGCCCCAGTTTGGTAGCTGGGTATATATATGAGTGTAAACTAAATCATGTTACCAAACATCAGTAAGAACTTGAAAGCGGAAATTTGGATTGTACTCCCTTATTCTCCAGGTGGGCGCCTGATTGCTGAAACTTGAATTGTTGTTCCTTGTTCTCCAGGTGGACGCCTAATTTCTGATACTTCAACTGGTGTTCCTTGTTCTCTAGGTGGACGCCTGATTTCTGATACTTCAACTGGTGTTCCTTATTCTCCAGGTGGACGCCTGATTGTTGATACTTTAACTGGTGTTCCTTGTTCTCCAGGTGGACGCCTGATTGCTTATACTTTAATTGGTGTTCCTTGTTCTCCAGGCGGACGCCTGATTTCAACAAAAATAGACAAAACAAAAGAAATTTTTTTGCCCCGGTTTGGTAGCTGGGCGCATCCGTGAATGTTAAACTGAAGCATATTACCCAATATTATTAAGAATTTGAAAGCTATGTCCCATTATCCAGGAGGGGTCCTGACAACCCTTAACTAAACGACAATTTTAAATCTAAGCTATATCTTTTAAAGGTATGACTTCTGCTAAATCTTGTTATCTAAGCCAGTTTTAAACTATGTTCCATTATCCAGGAGGGTCCTGACAACTCTTATGCGAACTTTGAAACCAACTTATATTCCTTTTGGTGCACATTTGTCCTATATTTACTACTTATGATTGTTTTAGGGTTTAACCTAGGTCCCATTTTCCAGGAGGGTCCTGAAGTTTTGAATTGAGTCTTGTCTTAAAAAAATGAAAAATTCAAACCAACTTATATTTTCACGAAGTAGAGCTTGTGCTAGATCTTGTACTCATGAATGTTTTGAATTAAAGCTAAGTCCCATTTTTCAGGAGGGTCCTGAGAATTTATACGATCAAACCTGCATGGTACTTGTTTTCCTCACAGGGTGCTTCCTGAAACAAATGCCATATTTGCCCCTGTTTTCAAATCAAAGAAAATCTTGTCAGTTTAAAATGTGGTGGTTAGTTGTGGCATTCTTGCTGGGGATGGTTTTATCTTTGCCACGCTTTGCTTCAACAGACTACCTTGAACTGGTCGAAAGGACTGCTTTGACCTCATGACTGATCCTTAACTGCAGGATCCCCAACTATTGTTTTTCACTTCTGACCCTTTTATCTAAACTCGTATATATCCCATGACATTACTGAACCATTCCACCGATTCCACTTTTGCTTACACCCTATGTCTCATTTTTCATCATATTATCTCCAGCATGTCCTAGCCGTATTTTGCTTTGTGCAAATTTTGAATCTTGGTAGTATACTTTGACATTCCTTCTTATTTGTTGGAACAAGGCTAACCTTGGAAGATCTTTAGGGGAGTAAAAATTAACAGCAATGAAATGCGACGATTTTGAGAATTAAGAATAAAGAAGAAAATCCAAATTTGGATGACTGTTGGAGATAGGAAAAAGGAACTTATCTGAGTGGAGTCACTGGTACCAATGATCATGGTATGCATTTTGGATTAATCAGCCCAGTCTATTTAACCAATCTCCTTTCCAATTGTTTTACTTCGCGCTCTAAGATTTTCACAACCCAATTTTGCTTTCCGCCAACTTACGGACCTTGTTCGACTTGCAGTGCCCTGAAGGGTTTTCACCGACAAACCTCTCTCATTTGTTTGTTCCTCAATTCCTTGTCGCCTTATGGTGCCCGCGAAGGTTTTCACTGATAAGACTCTCTCATTTTTACTTTCTCTCAGCTTTCGTCGCCTCATGGTGCCCATGAGGGTATTCACCAATAAGACTCTCTCATTTTTACTTTCCTTGCTTAAACTGGAGTGTTGCCCCTGATATGAATTCTCTTTACAATGCTAGACTTGTCATCTCTCAAAAACTGATCGGAAGGTCTTTCTTTGGACCGTAATGTGGGCTTTTGGATGGGGTTAGAAAGAAAGGGCATCAAAGGCTCAAAATAATTTGACATGGGTTTAAAATTACAACTCTTGGAATCACATTTCTTATTACAAGTACAACTTCTGCCCCAGTTTCTTGCTTGGGGATCTTTTGATATTTTATTTTACTATGACCGAGCCATGAGGCTGCCTACGTATCCTTAACAGGAATCAGGTCAAACGTAGTTCACACTTGAATTTCCTTGTTGTTATCTTGTACTTTTTCTTTTTACTTCTTTTCTTTTCTCTTTTCTTTTCTTTCTTTTCTCTCTTTTTGTTATTGATTCCAAAAGAGGAGTATGGAAGAAATAAATAAGGCTCAAAAGGGGAGGCAAAAGGGTATAGTGTTTAGATAGCAGAATAAATTGCCTTCGTCATTTCAATATTCGAAATAATGCCAAATACAAACAATCAACAATTATACCAAAGAAATCATACATAATATCTCTTTACTGCATCAACATTGATAGTCATGTCTATGCATTTTCCTTCGATATCTGTTAAACATAAAGCACCATTGGATAATACACGGGTCACAATGAATGGCCCTTGCCAATTTTGGGCGAACTTGCCTTTCTCTTCAGCCTGGTGTGGAAGAATACGTTTCAGCACCTGCTGGCCCACTTCGAACTTCCGGGGACGTACCTTTTTGTTGTATGCTCTTGCCATTCTCTTTTGATATAACTGGCCATGACACACTGCTGCCAATCTTTTTTCATCAATCAAGTTCAACTGCTCCAGACGGGTTTTGACCCACTCATTATCATCAATTTCAGCCTCAGCGACAATCCGAAGGGACGGGATTTCAACTTACGCAGGTATCACTGCTTCAGTTCCATATACCAACAAATAAGGAGTTGCACCTACTGAAGTACGGATAGTAGTGCGATAAGCTAGCAATGCAAACGGTAATTTTTCATGCCATTGCCTGGAACTTTCTACCATTTTCCGAAGTATCTTCTTTATGTTTTTATTGGCTGCCTCAACTGCTCCATGCCTTGGGATGATATGGGGTAGAATTGCGATGTGTAATCTTAAATTGTTGGCATACCTCTTCCATCAATTTACTGTTAAGATAAGCGCCATTATCCGTGATGATCACCTTTGGGATTCCGAATCGACAGATGATATTTGAGTGAACAAAATCGACCACTGCTTTCTTGGTCACCGATTTGAAAGTTTTGGCCTCAACCCACTTGGTGAAATAATCAATGGCTACCAGAATGAATCTATGCCCGTTGGATGTTGTTGGCTCAATTTGTCCAATGATATCCATGCCCCAAGCAATGAAGGGCCATGGTGTCGCCATCGTGTGCAATTCCGATGGTGGAGAATGAATCAAATCTCCATGTATCTGGCATTGATGACATTTGCACACAAAACTGATACAATCTCGCTCCATGGTGAGCCAATAATAACCTGCTAGAAGAATTTTCTTTGTCAGCACATACCCGCTCATATGTGGTCCACAAACTCCTGAATGTACTTCGGACATGACAGCCGTAGCTTGTCTAGCATCTATGCATCTTAACAATCCAAGGTCTGGTGTCCTTTTATACAAAACTTCTCCACTTAAGAAAAATCCACTCGCAACCGTCGAATTGTTCTCTTCTGATCCCACGTGGCTTGCACTGGATATATCCCCATTCTGATGTACTCCTTGATATCATGAAACCACGGTTCGCCATCAAGTTCTTCTTCAATCATGTTGCAGTAAGCATGTTGATCTCGTACTTGAATGTGCAAAGGATCGACATAGGCTTTGTCCGGATGGTTCAACATTGACGCTAGGGTAGCTAAAGCATCGGTGACCTCATTATGGACCCTAGGAATATGCCTAAACTCCACTGATCGAAACCGTTGACAAAGATCATGCAAACATTGTCGGTATGGTATGAGCTTCAAATCTCGTGTTTCCCATTCTCCTTGAATTTGATGTACCAGAAGATCCGAGTCTCCCAAGACCAAAACTTCCTGGATATCCATGTCTGCATCTAGCCTCAAACCCAAAATGCATGCCTCGTACTCAGCCATATTGTTGGTACAATAAAAATGAAGTTGAGCCGTGACAGGATAGTGATGCCCTGTTTCAGAAATAAGCACAGCTCCTATTCCGACTCCTTTCATGTTAGCCGCCCCATCAAAGAAAAGTTTCCAGCCTGGTTTTTCAATTTGCTCCAGTTTATCGATATGCATCACCTCTTCATCGGGCAAGTAAGTTTTCAATGGCTCGTACTCATCATCAACCGGATTCTCGGCCAAATGATCGGCCAATTCTTGGGCTTTCATCGCAGTCCGAGTCACATAGATTATGTCAAACTCTGTGAGCAAAATCTACCACTTCACAAGTCTTCCTGTCGGCATTGGCTTTTGAAAGATATACTTCAATGGATCCAAGCGTGAAATGAGGTAAGTAGTGTAGGATGACAAATAATGTTTCAATTTCTGTGCCACCCAAGTTAGGGCGCAACATGTCCTTTCCAGGTGAGTGTACTTAACCTCATAAGTCGTGAACTTCTTGATAAGATAGTAGATGACCTGTTCTTTCCTGCTGGTGACGTCATGTTGCCCCAGTACACAGCCAAATGAATTTTCCAGGACAGTCAAGTAAAGAATCAAAGGTCTTCCTGGTTTTGGCGGTACCAGCACAGGCGGGTTAGACAAGTATCCCTTTATCTCATTGAATGCTTCTTGACACTCATCAGTCCACTTGATCGTAACGTCCTTCTTTAGCAACTTGAAAATAGGCTTACAAGTTGTCGTGAGCTGAGCAATAAATCTGCTGATATAGTTGAACCTTCCTAACAGACTCATAACTTCAGTCTTGTTCCTCGGAGGGGGCAATTCTTGTATGGCTTTGATCTTTAATGGGTCCAACTCGATGCCTCGCCGGCTAACTATGAATCCCAACAGTTTTCCGGATGGAACACCAAATGTACACTTGGCGGGGTTAAGCTTGAGGTTGTACCTGCAAAGCCTCTAGAAGAATTTCCTCAAATCCTCGACGTGGTCAGCCTGATGCTTTGATTTTATGATCACATCATCTACGTATACCTCAATCTCCTTGGGTATCATATCATGAAACATAGTAGTCATTGCCCTCATATAAGTTGCCCCAACATTCTTCAAACCAAATGGCATTACCCGGTAGCAATAAGTTCCCCAGGGTGTGATGAATGCCGTCTTTTCTGCATCTTCTTCATCCATTAGAATCTGATGATACCCGACATAGCAATCCACAAAAGATCCAATCTCACGCTTGGCACAATTATCAATCAAAATGTGGATATTGGGTAGTGGGAATTTATCCTTCGGACTTTCTTTGTTGAGGTTGCGGTAATCGACGTATACTCTGATCTTGTCGTCCTTCTTCGGTATAGGCACGACATTAGCCAACCAAACAGGATATCGAGTGGCCCGAATAACCTTTGCATCCAACTGCTTGGTAATTTCCTCTTTAATCTTCACACTCATATCAGTTTTGAATTTCCTCAACTTTTGCTTGACGGGAGGGAATGCTGGATCAGTGGGCAATCTGTGGACCACTAAATCAGTGCTTAAACCTGGCATGTCATCATATGACCATGAAAAAACATCTTTGTACTCGATGAGTGCTTTGATTAACTCCTCCCGAATTCTTGGCTCGAGGTGGATACTTATTTTAGTCTCTCGGACATTGTCTGTGTCTCCTAAATTGACGGCTTCTGTGTCATTCAGGTTGGGTTTGGGTTTTTCTTCGAGGTGAATTAACTCCTTACTAATCTCTTCGAAGGCTTCATCCTCATCATCGTATTCTGATTCGTAATCACAATCTACTTCTTGAACTAATATTTCGGAATCAAATTGATTTTCAAGACTGGGCTGAGGATTCCTTATGCATGCCATGTCATTAGAACCAGCGTAAAAAGAACTGTATAGAAAGAAAACCAAACATAAGGAAAACCATCAGGAATGATGAAGAAAGGGAAATTGTATTTTATTGAAAGATAAAAGATAACAAGGTTTACACACTCAAACAGACTGAAAAAATGAAATCTGTATTACAACCCTAGAATAATCCGTACAAACTTAAAGGAAAATCAAAGCAAACTACCAAGACTCCTTCCAAGTAGGGAGAGGAGTAGCCTTCCAATTATTAAGCTTTGTTGTTGGCCCGACAAATTGCACTTCCGCATTGCTAGAACCTTCTCCAATTTCCACCATGTTCACACTGTCAAACAACTTCTCAAATCTTTCAATTAACTCCTTGTTCGGATCAATCACAGAACTGGGAATTGTTGTTACTAGGCGACTCCTCGTACCGGACTTGACAAATGATCTGGAAAGACGTGAGACCGGCTTTGGAAGGACCCATGCCCTCTGTTTCAATTTCCTGGCTCTTTTTATATTTGTGGCTGTGGGCTTGAATCCTAGACCAAATGTTCCCAAGTTTTCAGGAAGAGACACGGGTTGTATGATGCCTTGCAGAGCTGATCCCAAACCCTTTCCTGGTACAAAACCATTCTTCAACATTTCATACGCTACCATGACTGATGCGGTGGTTATCTTCGGATTTGGGATACACTTCCCTTCTGGAACTTTCTCAACTGACATTGCATCAGAAACTTGGTAGACCCATGGTCCCTTGTCTCTTCCACTTCAATGAATGGCACAATGGTGTTGCTGTGAGTGCACAAATTATCTTCGCCGTGCACAACTATTTCCTGTCTGCCCCATTCAAACTTTACCATCTGATGGAGTGTTGATGGTACTGCTTTAGCGGCGTGGATCCATGGTCGCCCTAATAGCAAATTGTAGGAAACAGCTATATCCAGCACTTGGAATTCCATTGTGAATTCTACTGGACCTATAGTCAGCTCCAACATTATATCCCCGACTGAGTCTTTGCCTCCACCGTCAAATCCTCGCACCCAGATACTGTTTTTATGGATCCTCTCATCTTCTACTTTCAGCTTGCTTAGAGTGGAGAGAGGACAGATGTTCGCATTTGAACCATTGTCAACCAATACCCGAGTAACCACGGAATCCTCGCATTTTACTGTCAGGTAAAGGGCTTTGTTGTGTTCAGTACCCTCTACGGGCAATTCATCATAGGAAAAAGTGACTTTGTTTACTTCAAAAATCTTGTTGGCTATCTTTTCCAGATGGTTTACTGAGATTTTGTCGGGGACATGAGCCTCATTCAAGATTTTCATCAGCGACTGACGGTGCTCATCTGAATGGATTAACAATGAGAGCAATGAGATCTGAGCGGGCATTTTCCTCAACTGTTCTACAACAGAATAGTCATGCACTTCCATTTTCCTCAAAAATTCTTCTGCCTCTTCTTTAGTTACAGCTTTCTTTACCGGCATTGGATTATCTTTAGTTCTTCTTAACTCCTCGGGAGTAAAACACCTTCCTGAGCGAGTCAAACCTTGTGCTTCACAAACTTCTTCTTTGATTTCTTTCCCTTTGTAAATCACTGTCACTCGTTCATAATTCCAAGGAACAGCCTTGCTGTTGATAACTGGAAGCTGAGTTACTTGTTTTATAATAACAGGCTCTGTGCGAGCACCCTTCACGACCATAACAGGTTTACTTGCAACCCCTGGCACTACCACTTTAGCTTTCTATGGTTTCACTGCAACAATGCTTGATGACCCTCTCTCGGCTACCACAGCGGGCTTATCGACTACCCCTTTCAATTGGACCATTGATTTCCCACTAGTTACCTTTTCCTTTAAGCTGGTTTCGCTGGAACGGATCATCATTACCGTCTGCGAGGGCTTCCTGGGATCCCCTCCTTTGTGTATCAACTCAATCATATGGGTCTCATGGTGAGCTGGCAGTGGATTCTGATTGATATTTGGTGCTTCTGGGGCCTGAACCTCGATCCGATGAGTATCAATAAGCTCTTGCACAGCTGTTTTCAGTTTTCAACACTTCTCTGTATCATGCCCCGGGGCTCCCGAATAGTACTCACAACTCACCGAGTGGTCAAGATTTCTAGGAGAGGGATTTGGCATTTTAGGCTAAATTGGATTCAGCTTGCCCAATTGCCTCAACATGTGGAAAAGACTGGTATATGATTCCCCCAGTGGAGTGAAAGTCTTTTGCTTCTGTAACCTCTCACTCTTGAAGGTTTGATTTAGTTGGAAACCCGTTCCAGGGGGATTTATGTAGGCTCTTGGTGGTGGATACGTGTTTTATGGAGCTGGGTATGAATTTTGTGGAGCCGGCGCACGCCATTGTGCGTGTGTCGGAGTTTGGGTATCGGTTTGTGCATGATGGACGGAAAAATGGGGATTTGGCGGTGGGTAGTAATGTTGTGGAGGGATATATGGAGTGTGGAGGTAATTTTGGTGGTAGGGTCGTGGTTGGCTATAGTAGGGTGACGGGCCTCTAAATCCGAACCAGGCTCCGGACTCAACAGTCATGACATCTTCTTTCTTCTTTTTCCCAAGTACACCCCCAATGCCACTTTGAATAGCTTGAGTAGTTGCCTTTATCACTGAATAACTCATGATTTTGTTGGACTTAAGCCCCTCCTCGACCATGCCTCCCATTTTTATAAAAGACTTGCCAATTGCGGACACCAAATGACCAAAGTAAGTTGGCTCCAAAGCCTGCAAAAAGTAATCAACCATCTCGCTCTCTTTCATTGGGGGATCTACCCTTGCTGCTTGCTCCCTCCACCGGAAACCATATTCTCTAAAGCTTTCACTGTGCTTCTTCTCTAGTTTAGTCAAAGATAGTCGGTCTGGAATGATCTCAAGATTATACTGAAAGTGACAAGCGAATGCTTGTGCCAAATCATCCCATGTGTACCATCTTCCTTGATCTTGGCGGGTGTACCACTCTAATGCTGATCCGCTCAAACTCTGACTAAAGTAGGCCATTAGCAATTCATTCTTTCCTCCGGCTCCCCTCATCTTACTGCAAAAACCTCTCAAATGAGCCACCGGATCACCGTGTCCGTTGTACAAGTCGAATTTGGGCATTTTGAACCTTGCCAGTAGTTATACATTTGGGAATAAACACAGGTCTTTGTAAGCCACGCTTACCTGACCTCCTATCCCTCTCATATCCCTGAAGGATTGTTCTATGTTTTTCATTTTTCTGAACATCTCCTCATGTTCGGGATTTTTGGCTGGTCTCTCAGCTTCTCTCGGGAGATCAGAACGTGGATCATAGGGGTAGGTTTCGGGAGCTTTGAAGGTGGGCTCCGAGGGATAATACTGGTTGTCCTGAGCTTGGAATACAGTTTCACTTGGGGATCTATGGAGTGCAGATGGTGGAGATGCCACAAAGATAAGGGTGACTGGCGGAGGAGGGTATGGAATTGATTTTGGTGGTGGAGCTTGCGGCATATGAGAAGTAGTGCCATGGTAGTGTTGATAAATGGGAAAACCTGGATCGGTGGCGGGATGATCCTGAGATTGAGCTAATGGTGGGGTAAAAGTCGGGTTGGCTGGGTAAGATGGCGGTGATTTCCCTTTGGACCAGGCTTGGTACATTTCGTCCATCTGTTGCTTAAGTTTGAGCATCTCCTCTTTCATTTTATTGACGTCCAACTCCTCCACCTCAACACTAGTGTCGCCATCCGGGATAGACATGATTTCTGGTATTGGTCCTTTCGATCTGGTTTGGTAATGATAATGTGCCAGTATCCTCTAAATAAACTAACTACTTGAATTCTCTGGTAAACAACAAACTTGTTAGTTCTTAGATTTTAACACATATGCAATTACATGTTGGGATGCAATGCACCTAGGCAATTAACTATTTTCTATCATGTATTTGCTCGGTTGCTTGTGTCATCCCAGCTTTTCCTGATATTTCCCTTTTATTGTCACTCACGCCTATCTTTTATTTCCCTCCCCTTTTCATTCATTTTATTCTTTTCTTTTGGTTGTGGTCGAATCTTATGAAGATTGCCTACGTATCATGACCCTGCATGAATCAGACCGAGCGTAGTTCTGGCGGAAACAATTATTATTATTATTATTTATTTTAACAAACGAAACAGTACAAAGACAGAAATGACATTACATTTGGACAATACTTTAAAAAATGGTTTAAAAGACTCAACATGGACTTAAACTAAAACATGACTATTATATGAAAAGTTCCAACAACTATGACCACGCTTCACTCCACAATCTTTTGCTTTTAATCACTGGAACATCTGCTCACGGTGGGGCTTGACCCGGCTGACCTCCTAGTGTATGGTACATCCTCTCTAACTCCATTGCAAGATGACGGGCAAAAGTAAGTGCATGCTCTAGAAACCTCTCATAATCCATCCCTTGGCAGTTCACATAACTTTGAGAGGTGTAAACAGCCAAATCAAGGATTTGTGCTCTGAAGTCCTGGAGATTCTTGTCTTGGTTTTGTAACTGATGTTGGTGAGTGGTGGCTATATTGGCTTTCGCGATCTAAAGCCGACTCCAATTGAGCCCGAAGTCTGGCCTGATCGAGTCTTGCTTGTGCTCTCTCCCTATCAATATCTGCGTGCTGATGTTCTCTATTGTACCTTCTCATTTCTTCCAACTGTGCATGGAGTTGAGCTTCTGAATGTATCCAATGGTCCTTCTCTCTCTTGAATTGAGCCATTTCTTCTTCACATCTTATTACTTGGCGTTCCTTACTAGATTTGGCCTCCTCATTTAACTGTATGAGTTTTTCCTTAGCTTTGTCTAATGCCTTTTCAGTCTTTGTCAAGATGGAGTCATAATCTTGCATTTTTTCCATCAGATTGGCAATGATTTTCTGATCTTTCCAACTTCTCACTGGCGCTTCAGAGGCTTTCTTCATCTGTTGAAACTGAGCGCGGAGAGTTTTATTCTCGCTAATCAGACTCTTCTTTTCACCTTCTGCTTCTTGTGCTTGTAAGTCTTTCTCCAAATTGAGGTTCCTCAGGCTTTCTTCTAAGGCATGAATAGTTGCTTTGTACCCCTTTTCCTTTTCACCCCAAGCCAACCGTTCTTGGATTTTGTCATCAAAGGCTTGAACATGCGGTCTTTTTATGGGCCTTCTAGGATCAGGTTCTGGTGCATCATCCACACGGGATCTTTTCTCAAACCACCTAGCATAACCTGGATTTATCTCACCTTTTGCAGGATCCGGAACTTGGGTATCATCTTTCAAGTATCGACAACCATTCCAAATCTGCTGGATTAAAGCCTCAGGGAGAGTGGCTTGGGGGTGTAGCTCAATCACTAGCACACTCAAATCTTCATCATCAGGCACCACTTGGTATATCCCTAGCTGTCTTAGAACTCTCTGTGGCGCATACGGCTGGACACTTCTTAAACCCAACAGCAGCAAATAACTCTTTAAGGTTGACATGTGTATCACCTCTCTTACCGGGAGCCATCCCAAAGTCCACTCAATTTGACTTGCCATTAAAGATCTTAAATGGGATATCCGGGCTTCCACCCCTTCTGGAGATTTATAATATTTTATTCTTTCTTCATAACTCTCAATAAAATTGTCCTTGCTCGGACCATATTGCATGAACTTGGGGTGATGTCGGAGATGTTCAGTCAACCACATTTGCAACAAAATATTGCACCCTTCGAAGAATTTTGCCCCGGATTTACACAAAGTCAACGCCCGATAAATGTCTGAGAGAATGATCGGGGCAAGAGTGTGATGTTCTTTGGTAGTGAGGACTTGTACGACTCTGGCTATGCGAATATCAATCGTCCGCTCTTTGTTTGGGAAGACCATGATTCCCAGAAAAGCCACCATAAAAGCGAAGCAACGGTGAATCTGCCAGGTGTCCTTGTTTTGTTTGTTAGTAAGGCCCTTTTCATGAATTTCAAATCCATCCGGCTTTCCGAACCTTGAATATAGGAAGTTGAAAGAACAACACCCTTTGACAACGTTGCTTTTTCTGATTTGATTACTGATATTCAGAAGACCAAAGAATCGGTGTACTGAGGGAGCCTTTGGGAATATAAGATTCTGGTTTCTCAAATCTCCGTCAAAACCGGAATATCCAGCTATTTCTTCTAATGTGGGAGTAAGCTCGAAATCAGAGAAGCGAAAGACATTGTGAACAGGGTCCCAAAAAGTCACTAGTGTCGTAATCAAATCATCGCGTGGTTAAACTTCCATAATATCTGTGAGAGCTCCCAAATACTTAATGACCCATTTCTGACCATCTCCTCCTAACTCATGCCACCACATCCGAAGCCGAAATAGAAACTCATCTACATCTACGAACGGCGGGTTTTGGACGGTGCCCATTTTGTACCTGTGAGTGATTTTAATTTTTTTTTTTTTAAAACAAAATCAAGACTCATCTTGAAAAAAATCATTAATATTTCTAAAAAGATTCATTAAAAAAAACACTTCTATGTGTTTGCTAACCGGCAAAAAAAAAATTCTTTGAAGGAAAAAAAACGACCAAAGGCGGCTGTTCTTGCAAAAACAGTCTTCCGGCACCCTTTTGGGACATTCGGCATATTTTGGACAACAACGGCATCGCCTTACTTATGACAACACAATGACATTTATGTACCCACATTTTTAATTATTTATTATCTATTTATTTTTATTTTTATTTTTTTTAAAAAAATAGTTGGGCTCGATGTGGGTTGCCTACGTATCTCACATCCGGCGAGAATCAAACTTACGTAGTTCATAATAATAAAACTACTTTTTAAAATAAACACAACATCTCCTTTCTTTTCAAGAATTTCAAAATATTTTGGAAATTATTTTTTTTTTTCGAAAACAGCCAATTTTCGGTTCTCACATTGATTCTCCTTTTCTAACTTTTCCCTATAAACTGGTCAACATGCAAATCCGAAACAAATGAATGCATAAGTAGCAAGTAAGATGCATCATGATAGTTTTTTCATTTCGGGTACACCTGTCCTAGACAGACCCAACCCCTGTGTTGAGTCTCCGAAGTCAAATGCACATGATGCAAAAAAACGTTCCTACTAGGGATCCGGCATAAAGCTGAGTTACTCTAAGTGTAAAACCTGGGGTATATTGTTCTAGACCTGGCTTACCCAAGCGGACAGCTTGAGCCGAAGTGGGGGCAACGTACCGGGAACACGAAAGTCTACCCGGCCTAGTTACTTGGCCCAACGTCGTTCTATTTGGTATGACTTCTAACAGAAAGGTGGGCCACGCACACGTGTGCACCATAAATTCAGAAGACTCAGAAAGAAGAAGGGTTTCATAACAGTTTATATATACAGTTCAGATAATATCAAAGCAGTAAAAAGCAACATTGAGCATATTAGGCCCAAACATGAAAAAATTAGATAATAATAAAGCCAAAGATAACAGCTACTGTAAGCTCGAATTCTTGAACCCTGAACCAGAGATTCTGGATTTGGTTCCCCAGCAGAGTCGCCAGAGCTGTCACACCTCCTTTTTTCCTATACCCCGGAAAGGGTATAAGGAAGTTTTTTCCAACTTAAAGTGACAATCGAAACGTGATTCATTTATTATTAAAAATTCAGAGTCGCCACTTGGGATAATTTGTGGTGTCCCAAGTCACCGGTTCAAATCCCGAATCGAGGAAAAGATTGACTCTGTTTTACAGTCCACGAACACAGAAATTCGGGTAAGAAATTCTGTTAACCCGGGAGAAGGTGTTAGGCATTCCCGAGTTCTGTGGTTCTAGCACGGTCGCTTTGATCATACTTGGCTTATTAAAATTGTTTAATTACTGACTTTAGACCCTATGTGCATTTATCCTTTACCGCTTTTTTATTAAGAATATTATCTTGAAACGGGTCACGCGTACGTGTACCCATTTGTTTGGCGCGTCAAAAATCATGTCATGCGAACGTGTCTACAATTAATAACACTTTATTATTAAAAAAAAATGGCCAAAAGTTGCGTGTGCCTAAAGCAAACTACGAACATTTGTCATTTTTGTATGATTAAATGGTAGGCAGCACACTTCGGACTATATGAGCTAATTTAATTAATAACCTCCGAAAACCCTTTTTTTATTTAGAAGGTTTGTTCGAAGTTGCGCGAACGCATACTCCGAATTGTTTTTTTAGAATTGTAATCATGTCACGCGAACGTGTACACAATCACAATTGTATTTTAAAGATTAAGATTGTTTTGCTCAACATTGCGCATACGTGGGTCTTAATTCTGGAACCCGTAATCATGCCACACACAACAGAAAAGGTTATTAAAAGGTTTTACGCCTATCAACTTCTTTCTCAACTTATTCATTCTTAGAGTTTAGCCCAATAGTCCTCTCTTTATTTCAATATATACCCGATTAGCTCACAAAACAAACCAAATAATCATTCTAACAGGCACATCATGAGATATTGAATTTAGAAGCTCTTTGTGATCAAATTACTTCGAAATTGCCTAGGAGGAATTAACAGCATATTGAGATATGAGATCAAGAGAATCCATACCGTTAAGCGCATGAAATCATTAGCCGGATTGCTAAAGCTCAAGATTTTTTGCATCAATATGTAGTACTTTAGGCATGAGTAAGAATCAAAAATATATTTTAAAAGAAAACTCATGCAGCAGGGCCTATCACTTTCATTTCTTGTTAATTTTAAAACTCTGGGCCCAAACTGAGCCCAAGCAGAAGGCCCAAATTCTTTAAGACCTCAGAACCAACACCAATTAGACTCGACACTGAGTCTGTATCGTGATCCAGCGATGGCTGAGCAGCAAAAGTTCAGATTGAACCTAAATAGCTAGTCATAACATGCAAACAACTCCAAGATTTTGAAAATAGAAAACAATTAAGGATCCAATTATTGAGAAACTATATAGCATATGATTCTAAATTTTCAAGGCCCTAATTAACTTGAAATGCTGATTTTTAAACCTTAATTAAACATCACGTGGACAAAACTTGTAGAATTTAAAACAACCAAATCTACTCAACTGACATGCAAGCAACAGTAGATAACCAGTGAATCACTTTCAACATAACTAAACTAACTTGAATTTCTCCTAACACTGATAGTTGCCAAACCAGTACATTAGAATCTGGTTCCCTCATGAATTCCAGAAAATCATACTAAAGCTTTCAATATGATCCTTAGACATTTCAAACTCATTCGGGAGCAAATGTAAACACAGAACATGTTTGCCAAATTCTTCGAACCATACTGATCTCAAATAAGCACCATACGTACATGTCCAATTACCTATACATACAACTATTGAATACGTATAGAAGAATCATACATACATGTCGAATTACCCATACATATAACTACTGAACATACACAGCATTTAATGTTCAAATGATAGCTTAGATAACCTCTAAAACTACATATTTATTACAGAATATTAAAGCAGTACGAGAAACATGGGTAAACTAAGTTCAAATGCAGCATGTATCCAATTAATATTCCATCTGATTTATATGTTCAACAATCAATCATCATTCAGGGGCTAAGAAGGTACCTGAGATTGAAGGGACAAAGAAATAACGAAGGATCAGCAATTTTTAAACAACAAAAATCGACAGCAGCAACAACACAGCCCCAGATTCAGCAAGTGAAACCAGAAAATTGATTTAAAACTCAACGGAACAGTAGTCTTTAACATAATTTGATCAAAACCTTCCAAAAAACTAGTATCAAACTAACTCAAATCCCATCACTGAACATTACTATTTTCCAAAGCTTAAAAGAATCAGGAATTACTGAGGCTCAATGGTATAGTAGAGAGTTTTCAACTGATTTATTGGATTCTTATTTCTAAAAAATTATGTATTTTTTCAATACTTTCAGAATATCGGACTGTTCTTCTCCTCTCTCAATATTTCAGAATCTCTCTTGTCTTCTCTGTATTCAATCTCTCTCTCAGAATGTTCTAGCCTGTCTCTTCTATATCTTAAGCTCTATCTCCTCTTCTTTCTGATTTTCAGCTCCCTTAAATGGGCATTCAATTAGTGCATTTTCCACTACCAATTTAACTTTTCATTTCTTTAATCCTCCACTCCATTGTCCACTCAATTATCCACTTAATTATTTAATCCATTAGTGCAATCCTAACCCTACTATCCACTAGAAACTTCTTAAGTAGGTAAACACTTGAATTATATATATTAATCAATTCTCATTAACATAATTAAACAAGAGGTTAATACCAAACTTATTGAACTAATCCTTAAGTATTCTGACTAAGTGACTAAGCGAAATACGATTTCAAAGTCTACTAATATCCCAACTATACGAAACAAATCAACGAAACCAATCCTAAAGAAACAAATAGTGAACAGAATAATTTACTAGAATACTGATCGAATTTGAAATTAACCAGAAAACAAAAAGAGATGAGGAAGATGAACATCATAATAACACTAATTAGAATACAGAAAATAGAACAGAAGAACTCACCGGACAGGCTTGAACTTGTGTTTGGCTTTGATACTGTGACTCACCCCAAACTGATGCTAATCATTTGTTCTTTATCAAGAACAAACGAACAACATCGGTTTGTAGTGAGTCGACCTTCTAATCATAACAACTAGAGGCTTGGATCGATGCATGTCACCAGGCTCAAAGGAAACTGATTTTGAACTTTTAGGTTCGAATCTTAGATTTAAAATTCGACGAGTTCCGGTCAGATTCGAAGGAAACCCTTGACAGATTTGGTATGAGAGAGTCATGGGGGTTGTGTGGTGTTAAACTGGGGTCGATTGGGTAGGCTAGGGTTCAGAGATTTTGGGACTGGACAGCTTCGATCGAAGATTCGAGAAGTACTAGGGTGATTCAAGGGAAATGAGTCATGGATTTGGAAAGAGGGGCTCGGGGTGGTTCTGGGGTGTAATTTTGGGAGTGATTGGAGCCGGCGCCGGCGCCGGAAGGCGGTGGGGAATGGTGGCTGCTGGTATCTAGGGTTTAGGTGAGGAAGATGAGATGGGGGTTATGAGGGGGGCGGAGTCTGTTTGGTCAAATATATACTGGGGGTGAGGTTAAATCCAGGTCGTTCAATCAAACGAGATCAACGGCTTGGATTATTTGGATGGTTTGAATGGTGTCGTTTGTTAGGGTTAAAGGCTGGATTGGGTTCAGGGGGAAACGGTTCAGAGTCGGGTTAAACGGGTAATGGGTTAAGTCCTGACCGTTGGATGTGGGGAATGGACGGTTGAGATTAGTTGACACTAAAACGACGTCGTTTGAGTCTTCTCTGAGGTCTGATTTGAATGGACCGGGTATGGCATGGGTTTGGGCTGGTTTTGGTTGGGTATTAGGGGTGTTTGATTTGGGCTTGGGGATTGGATTGGTCCAAGAATTCTTTTCCCGTTTCTTTTCTTCCTTTTTCAAAATTTGAAATTAAAATCCTCATTAAATTATAAAAGACCTAAATTAGCTTAAAAATGTTAATTAACTTTAAATAATACCTATCACAAATAATTAAACACTAAATTAAAAGAAAATCACACAATTTGACCAAAAATACAAATAATATGTTATTTTTGTGAATTTCCATTTTTATAAACACCTAATTATTAATTAATTCCAAAAATATAAAAATCCAATCTTAAATGCATATGCTATATTTATTTATTTTTTTGTATTTTTAATGCATTAATAAAATTAAACATGCACACAAACATATGCAAACAATCAGAAAAATCACGCAATAATTCCTAAAAATAACAAATAATCAAAGCCAAAACCTAATTTTGGGAATTATTTTGGAGTAATTCGTATGAGGCAAAAATCACGTGCTCACAATGTTAATATAGATTTGTCATAGTATTTTCTCTATTTGTTCAACTATGTTATTATTGTGGTTGGTTGAAGGGCCCTCAATCGACTGTGCCTATTTAGTGTGTATTACTCGGGAGAGAGTGCATATTTAGGTAGTTGTTGAACAACATCACTCCTAACATATATGAGGGATCAATACAGAGGGTTTAAAGGTGGGATTAGGGATAACGAAACATTGGGTGCGATCTAAGTAGCTGCAATTAAAGCTAGCTAGCGTAATTCGGGAAAATATGTCTAGTATATTGTTGTAATTACTCGGGAGAGAGTTACGACAGTCATAGTGCTCATGATCGATAGAGAAGACTTAGGCGAATTTATAGAAAATGTAGCGGGAAGGATTCCGACAATTGGGGAAACCATAACTCTAGACCTCCTTAATCTTGACTCTAACCCTTAGTATCTTTAGTTGTTAATTTACTATTTTAATTTGTTAGTTAATTAGTTAAACACAAGAATCTTAATATCTATAAGTTAGGAATTATTCAAGCTTGTCTTCTTGTTAATATTGAATAGTTGTAGCTAAGCCTTAGTTTTCTGTGGGATTCGACTCCGGACTTGTAAGCCGGATTATATTTGCAACAACCGGTTAGTCCTTTTTATAAGGCATAGTTGGGCGTGATCGGATTTTGGCGTCGTTGCCGGGGAATTAATGGTGTAGTTGTAGGTGTACATATTACTAGGTTTCAAGTTTGAACTTTTATTTATTTTTTAGTATTTGTTTTTTTATTATTTTTTTTATTTTAGGTTTATTTGTTTATTTGAGAAACATGGCATCATGCAATTATGATAATTTTGATGTTGGTAATTCTACTTTTAATCCTCCTTATGCATATTGTAAATGAAACCGCTCAGGGCAAAATTATCAAAATATTCCCGAGAGCGAGTTTTGTTCACCAACTCAATCTTATATGTGGAATGTGTGTGATATGTGTGGTGGTCAAGATGGTCACTTTCACGGTTGTGCTTATATTTCTTACCTTCCCCCAACCCCTTACTTTGATGGTTCTTCTTTTTCTGGTGAAGTAAATAGGAATAAAGAACCCAGGGAAGCTGACCTAAAGAAGATATGTTAAAGTGTTTTTTGGAACAACATAGTAAATTACAACTGTAGATAAAAAGGCAAGACGAAACTATTCACAACTTGAAAGTTCACGTGAGTCAACTGGTTGAAGATTTTAATGCTCAACAATCCAATATTGTGAATAGTATCCAAGAAAAACGTGAATTAGGTATAGAAATTGAGGTGCTAGTGGAGAAGACAAGAGTAGAACACCAACAATCAATCGAACTAGATTTTGAGAATGTCGATGTTGTAGAAGAGATACTAGAGTTAACCAAGGATATTGAGGAGACATATTTAGTTGACTCTATTATCATTAGTGTTGAGAATGTAGACAGTCCCAATGTTCATGTAGTTGAGCACATTGGTCCACACTCCAAGCATTTTTTCACATTGTGTTTGGATGATGATATGGAAATAAAGTCGTCCGAGCCACTTGAGGAGTCAAGGAATGAGGAACAAGGTGCCTACATTCTGGAATGCTTCTTGCCAGAAAGTCGGGAATACACATCTCATCTAAAGGCCAAGAAGTGCAGAATACTACATTGTTTTATGGCGTCAGTCAGAGTCATTCCACCACCCCAGAAGCATGATCATAGGGCATAATCAAAACTTGGGGTCCAATTTATAAGTTCGAAGTGGAGGCAGAAAGTGATTCGCGTCGTGCCGCAACGTTAAATCGCTTGTTGGGAGGAAACCCAGCTTTACTACTTTCTTTTATTATTATATTTTATTTTTTTAATTGTATTATTTTTGTAGTGTCTGTCACACCTCCTTTTTCCGCACCCGAGAGGGTACAAGGGAGTTTTTTCCAATTAAAGGACAATCGAAACGGGATTGGTTTATTTATTTCAGAGTCTCCACTTGGGAGATTTAGGGTGTCCCAAGTCACCAATGTTAATCCCGAATCGAGGAAAAGAATGACTCTATATTACAGTCTGCGTACCAAAAATCCGGATAAGGAATTCTGTTAACCCGGGAGAAGGTGTTAGGCATTCCCGAGTTACGTGGTTCTAGCACGGTCGCTCAACTGTTATATTCGGCTTGATTATCTGATTTTATACAAATATGAACTTATGTGCAAATTTTAA
Source organism: Nicotiana sylvestris (assembly GCF_000393655.2). Taxonomy (NCBI): domain Eukaryota; kingdom Viridiplantae; phylum Streptophyta; class Magnoliopsida; order Solanales; family Solanaceae; genus Nicotiana; species Nicotiana sylvestris. Next base: position 174,493,998 of record NC_091065.1, read on the forward strand.
CTTTTTACCGCTTTCATAATTATTATTATTAAGAGTGTGAACATCGCTTAAAACATGTCTTTGGACTGCGTCACATGAAATGCACCCACAATCCGGAACATATTTTTATTCGACGTTTTGGGATTTGGATTTGGGTCGCATGAAATGCGCACCCATGTTTAAGAAAGTAAATTATTAAACACGCGCCTAAAGATTAGCGTATTATTATTTCTGGGTGAGGCCGTGGAACTTTGCTAAACGGCCGATCCCAAGTTCTAAGTAATTAAAGCATACATTTTTGTGAGGGCCCCGCAATCTGTGCATTTTATTTGGCGAGGCTCGTCTCATTTTATTTAAAAGGATAAACCTATAGTGACTACATTTCTTCTATTAAGTTTGTCTCTAAAATAAAAGAAAATTTCTTAATTATTTACATGCTGAAAAACGTAGCTTATTAATTATTAGTTTACGGTTGATACAAGTGGAAAATTGCAACGGAGTTTGTACAAAGAGATATTGCTTTTGTTCTCTATTCTATTATTCAAGGAAAAATTGAAACATGAGATTAACGTACAATGATATCGAAGCAGATTTTTTAGGCGAAGAGATTAGACATATTCGGCCTTATTCATTGACGGGCATACGGACGAGGTTCAGTTAATTATTCCTTACATACTTGATACTTGAAAACAAGGCATTTGAAACGAACCTATCTAACTTAATGTGATATTACTACATGTTTGACTACACGATTTTTCCTTTTTGCTTTAACCCAGATTGCCTAGTGCATTCGAATTGTACATTACCAACTGATGAGTTAAGGTGAAGCTAATGTGATTAATGCATTTCAATTCAACAGACCCTATGTGAAACCATTGTTGGCCGAATATCGTTACTATCCAACTAGCTTCTTCCTGATTTATATACAACAATAGATTGCCAGACTAAATTCCTTATGGACTGAAAACTGTTTTATTACATGGTTTGAAAGCCAGACTTTACATGTTAAACACACAAATATTCTAAACTACAAGCAGCAGTATAAAGGTAACCATGTTAATGTTTAGACTACAACACTTTTTATGCCCTTATTCAGCTCCAAACTCATCACTACATCAGTGAATTTAGAATGTGTACCTGGATGTTAGGACAATAAGAAGGAGAAGAAGAAAAATATCAGCAGCAGGCAACCAAACAGCAACAACAACCAGCAACAATGTCACCAATAGCCCACAAGCAACCAACAGCAGTTTCAACAACGAGGAAACCCACATGGGTCGAGCACCAAGCAAACAATCCCGGACACAGAGTAGTAAAACAGTCGAGACAACCAGAATATTCAATGCAATGGCAACAATAGTTCAATAATGATAACCCAAGGTGATCGAGCACCACAAAACAAACCCAGAAACAGAGTTGCAATCAGCAGGAAAAACCCAGAAGACTCAATGCAATAGCAACAGCAATCCAGTAATCACAAAAAGCTCGGCAGATAACCAACAACAATTGGCCCAAGACAGCTTGACCAATCTGAACTCCTAAGCAGTTTTCAGACAGTGTTTGGTTACAATATTCTGAAAACTTCTTTATGTTTCTTGCTTTCTCTGAAGACTAAAAAATGTCCACTCTTTTATGTTCTGAATCAGTCCTATTTATAGGCAGAAATGGCAAGCACTAAGCTGCCTTGAACCCCTCCCCTCTTTCCTGCCCATAACTTCTTTTTAAACTAATCAAAATATTCCCCATGCCCATCCATTCGACAGGCCTTTAGCCTGTATTTTCTGCCCAAAAACATGGGCACCCCTTTTTTATTCAATCAGCCCCATGCTAACAAGTTTGGCTCCCCACTATTACATTATTTTAATCCTAATCCAGTACCCTATTTGTCAGCTCATTTAAACTAATTATTTCTGCTCTTTTTTACACCCAAATTACCCTTGTTAAAACCCTGGTTATTACTGTATTAACCCTTTGCAACAGTAGGGCATTTTTGAACTCCTGAAAGTTCAAATTCAGAGCTGCCCTAGACTGAATCTTTTAAGTTGTTTTGCAATGCAAACAAACTAATTTCAAACAATGTCGGGCATTCAGTCAACGACAGGGTTCGATCAGTCATGTGAAGTTGTTAATCCATTTGATCATTCAGTCATAGAAAATTAATCGACGACGTTTATCAGGTCGACTATACTAATTATAACCAGGTATAACAAGTCGATTAAATAAACAACACGTACGGGGTCCTGAATAACTTCAGACAACTTTGCACAATATTGGGAGGCCATATGAATTATTTATGCGACGACTAATCTAATCGAACATGTATATCACAGAATACATTCAGACATGCACAGAAAACAATCGACCAAATAAAAGGCCTTACAAAGACGGAAGAAATTGGAATGAAAGTACCAGAAATACCAAACAATCACAACAGAACATGCTAACAAACTCAATTAGTACTCAAATAAAACAGAAAAGAAAAAGGAAAACTTACTAAAAATGTTCAACCAAAGCCGACCCAGGTCTGAACTAGATTTTACCATTTGAGGCCGAACAAACTTTAATCGGGGTGTTCTCAACCGAGAACCCCTTGATTAAAGTCTATTAGACCTCAAACCCCTATTAAAACTGGCCGGATTCCCCAGGTTCTTGTGTTCTAGGGTTTGGATCTTCAGATTTGAGATTCTAGGAGTTGTGGGTAGATTTGGACCAAACCAGGCTTGGTTTGGTCACAAGGGTAGTTAGGGGACTGTCTAGTGTGAATCTGGGGTGGTTTGGTGTAGATCGAGTCTTGTCTCGAATCTTTAAATGAAGATTCGAGAAGGTGGGGGAGGATTCGAGCCAAGCTGTAAGTGGATTTGGATTCAGGGGGTTGAGGTGCCTCAGGGGTGTAAAGGGGGTGGTCACCGGCGTCCTTGCCGCCGGCTTTAATGGTGAGGGAAAAGGGGGCGGCGTTAGGGTTTCATGGGGTTCGGGGTTTGGTGAAGAAGACGATTGAAGGGGTGCTTGGATAGGGGGCGTGGGGTGTGATGGGGGGTTTATATACGCTTTAGAGTTTTAGATCCTGGCCGTTGGATCAAGGGAGATCTATGGCCAGGATCTATTCCTTTAGGCAAGACGTCGTCGTTTAGGTGGGAAGGTGGGTGAGACCGGGTAAGGAAATGGGTCAGATCAAATTAACGGGTCTTGAGGGCGGGCCTGGATCCGTTGGATCAAAGGGATTGGACGGCTCAGATCAAAACGCCCTGAACGGCGTCGTTATGATTAAATGGGCGGTCTGATCAGGACCGTTCATTTAAATCATATCAACGGATCTAAACCAAGGCGCCGATACGGCGTCGTTTGGTGCGTGCTTAGGCAAGCCTGGTTTAGACTGGGTCTTTGCTTTGGTTTTGGGCCTCATTTTGGGGCCCAATCCGACTTTCCACAACCATTTTCTTTCCTTCAATTACCAAAATTGAACTAACTCCTAAATAAATTGTAAAAATTAAAAATACAATTACACACACATTGGTTAACACCTTACAATAATTACCACACATTAAATAAAAATCACTCAATGACAAAAACACTTATGCATATATTTTTGATTTTTTTTTCTTTTGGAGTAATTCCCGTGAAGCAAAAATCACGTGCTTACAGCTGCCCCTCTTTGCCCGAAGACACGAAGGGTTTTCGCGCAAAGATGAAGCGAGCGATTTTTGCCCATCCGAGTACTTCCGTGTGAAGCATTTTTTTTTTCGAAAAAGATTTGACCGAACCTTTGCTTCAGAGGTTTCCTACATATCCTGGGCTGAACAGGAATCAGCTCAATGTAGTTCGGGAAGCTTCGGTAGCTGGGACTACCGTGTGACTGTCATGTTTGTTGTGGTTGTGTTGTTACATGCTGCTGTAGGACGCTATCGCTTACCGATCTCCTTGTTACACCGTGCTAAAAAGAAAAACAAGAAGCTAGGCTAGACTACGGATCATAAGATCTCATCTATCTTCAGCTTCTCCTTGTTGCCATGCTTTCTTGTCGTCTTGTGTTTCCTCCGGTGCTTTTTCCCATGAATTTGGGAAAGACGCTGGTCCTTGGCCCTTATGAATGCCAGTTTTCATCATTTTGCTTGGTCCGCTGGGGACATGGCTTTCTTCATTAAGCTGTTCAGTGGTTCCTCTGGTGGTGCGACTCTCTTCATCAGATTTGCTACATCGGGCATGATTTGATGTTCACCAGCCGCTTTTTTTCAAAACGCGTCCTTTTCAGCAGACACATCTTTTCTTTTGACACCTGCACTTGAGTTTGCAACCTTCTGCTTCTTGGTGCTGGGGATTTTATTGCTTCCTGCTTGGGGATCTCTGCTGTAACCTTCCGGTGGGGTTACTGCTCTCAAAATCTCCAATATTCAAAACATAAAAATATTCCTCTCATTATACAAGTGGGCGCCTTTTAAAACTAAGACATGAAAATTATTCCTCTCGTTATACAGGTGGGCGCCTATTTAAACTAAAACTGAAAAGTATTCCTCTCGTTATACAGGTGGGCACTTATTTAAACTAAGACATGAAAATATTCCTCTCGTTATACAGGTGGGCGCCTATTTAAACAAAGACTGAAAAATTCCTCTCGTTATACAGGTGGGCGCCTATTTAAACTAAGACTGAAAATATTCCTCTCGTTATACAGGTGGGCGCCTATTTAAACTAAGACTGAAAATTATTCCTCTCGTTATACAGGTGGGCGCCTATTTAAACTAAGACATGAAAATATTCCTCTCGTTATACAGGTGGGCGCCTATTTAAACTAAGACTGAAAAATTATTCCTCTCGTTATACAGGTGGGCGCCTATTTAAACTAAGACATGAAAATATTCCTCTCGTTATACAGGTGGGCGCCTATTTAAACTAAGACTGAAAAATTATTCCTCTCGTTATACAGGTGGGCGCCTATTTAAACTAAGACTGAAAATATTCCTCTCGTTATACAGGTGGGCGCCTATTTAAACTAAGACATGAAAATATTCCTCTCGTTATGCAGGTGGGCGCCTATTTAAACTAAGACATGAAAATATTCCTCTCGTTATACAGGTGGGCGCCTATTTAAACTAAGACAGAAAAATTATTCCTCTCGTTATACGGTGGGCGCCTATTTAAACTAAGACTGAAAATATTCCTCTCGTTATACAGGTGGGCGCCTATTTAAACTAATACATGAAAATATTCCTCTCGTTATACAGGTGGGCGCCTATTTAAACTAAGACTGACAATATTCCTCTCGTTATACAGGTGGGCGCCTATTTAAACTAAGACATGAAAATATTCCTCTCGTTATACAGGTGGGCGCCTATTTAAACTAAGACATGAAAATATTTCTCTCGTTATACAGATGGGCGCCTATTTAAACTAAGACATGAAAATATTCCTCTCGTTATACAGGTGGACGCCTATTTAAACTAAGACATGTTTGATTTTGTTTTCTCGTTCCTCCGAGAAAACATTTGGCAATGGCAGAAAATTTTCTGCCCCGGTTTTGGTGATCTTTCTGGTATCGCGTCCCTCTGCCTTCATCGACCTTTATTTTCCTGCAGCAGACAAAGGGATTTAGTTAGTTTTAATCATGGTGGGGCAACGTGACCTTTCCGGTGGGGGATGATTTTTTCCTTTTCTTCTCCTTGCTCTATGCTCCAACAAACTGGTTGGTGGACGACGCTGCTTGCTGGGGGTGGTTTTCCATTTATCCCCCTTTCTGCTTTCTCTTTTCAGGACATGCTGTGGGAGTCTGCTTTTAATCCCGAAACTACTCCCTTCAGGAGTTTACTTCCTCCCGGAACTGCAAGGCATAGAATTGCATTGCCCGGGGATATCTTGCACCAGATTGATTTCCCTTTCTTGTGGCGTCTGACCACTTCGGATTCGGGTCCGGGATTTATCAACATTCTGCGGGGAAACCTTTTCGGAACTTGGTCCACAAGTCCTTCACCCGTCATTTTCCGCTCTCTTTACGTCACCCTTCTTTCCACACGATTCGTCCTTTGGTTTCGCAGCCGATGCCTTTTGTCTTATTGCCTCAGCTCTTGGCCTACCCTTTTCGTATCTTGCTTTCGTACCCCTTCGGCCTCTGGTAGTAAACTTTGAAAAATCTTTTCCAAAACGAATTCTTAGAAAGAAAAAATGAAAAAGATAGAAAAGGAGGAAAATCTTCCTGAACCAATACTTGGTGGAAAAAGGAAAAGAGAGGAACTTATCTGGATAACATGACTGGTCCTTGTGATCATGACGTGCACCATAGATTCCCGACCCAGTCTATCTGTATCAATCAACTTGCCTGATGACCTTACTTGTTGGGGATAAATGGGCGTCCATTTCTTTGTGAACATGGATCCTTTTGTTGATCTGTCTTGTCACCTCATAGTGCCCTTCGAGGGGTTTTTCACTAATGAGACTCTCTCTTTTCTCTTAGCTCCCGGCGCCTTATGGTGCCTGTGAAGGTTTTCACCGATAAGACTCTCTCGTTTTATATCCCTCATCTTTCGTCGCCTTGTGGTGCCTGCGAAGGTTTTCACCGCCAAGACTCTCTCATTTTATTTTTCAACGGAGGATTGGAGTGCTGTCGATATGACCCTCTCTTCTGGAGATTCCTCGGGAATATCAATTCATTTCCAGTTTTATGCTCCTCTTCTTTGTCGGGGATCAGTGTATTATTCTCGGCTTTATTTGCCTGACTTGGCACCTCCTGGATATTGATCGGGAGGTCTTTTGGACGTCGATGTCGGTTTCGGTGTGGGGCTAAAAGAAAGGCTATCAAAATGAAATAACTTGATGGGTGATACGCTACAACTTTTGGAATCAAACCTTTGTTGGAACCTTAAAACATAACCTCTGCCCCAGTTTTCTTGCTTGGGGGATTTTATTTTTACACTATGTTGAGCTATGTGCGCTATGCACACTGTGCCTATTATGCACACTTATGGACATTATGCACACTATGACCGAGCCGTGAGGCGCCTACGTATCCTCTTTGAGGAATCAGGTCGAACGTAGTTCCCACGGTTTGTGATTTTTATCTCCTTCTTTTTTTTTCATTTTCTCTTAAAAATTTTCTTTTCTTCTTCTTTCTCTTTTCATATCTTTTCCGTTAGTGATTCCAAAAGAGGGGTATGAAAGAATAACTTAAGGCTCAAAAAGGGGGAAACAAGGGTAAAAAGTGTTTGGATAGAAGAAAGAATTGCCTCCGTCATTTCATTATCCAATAAGTACCAAGTACAAACAAACGAACCAATAATTGCCATAATCAAAGAAATTACGCATAATATCTCTTGACTGCATCCGAATTGATAGCCATGTCAACACATCTTCCCTCGATATCCGTCAAACACAAAGCACCGTTGGACAATACTCTGGTCACGATATAAGGCCCTTGCCAATTTGGGGCGAACTTGCCTTTTGCCTCGACCTAATGTGGGAGGATTTTCTTCAATACCTGCTGCCCTACTTCAAACTTCCTGGGGCGTACCTTCTTATTATATGTTCTCGCCATTCTCTTCTGATACAGCTGACCATGGCACACTGCTGCCAATCTTTTCTCGTCTATCAAGCTCAACTGTTCCAATCGAGCTTTGACCCATTCATCATCATCAATCTCGGCTTCAGCGACAATCCGGAGGGACATAATTTCGACCTCCGCTGGTATTACGGCCTCCGTTCCGTACACCAACAAATAAGGAGTTGTACCTATGGAAGTCCGGACGGTAGTGCGGTAACCCAACAAAGCAAAGGGTAATCTCTCGTGCCATTGTCTGGACCCTTCCACCATCTTTCGCAGTATCTTCTTGATGTTCTTATTGGCTGCTTCGACCGCTCCATTCGCCTTGGGACGATATGGGGTGGAATTGCGGTGTGTAATCTTGAATTGTTGGCATACCTCTCTCATCAGGCTGCTGTTAAGATTCGCACCGTTATCCGTGATGATTACTTTTGGGATCCCAAATCTGCAGATGATATGGGAGTGCACAAAATCCACCACTGCCTTTTTAGTTACCGACTTGAAGGTTTTAGCCTCAACCCATTTGGTGAAGTAGTCAATGGTTACTAGAATGAACCTATGACCGTTGGATGCTGCTGGCTCGATAGGTCCAATGACATCCATGCCCCATGCAACAAACGGCCAGGGTGCTGACATCGTATGTAACTCTGTTGGCGGAGAATGAATCAGATCTCCATGTATCTGACACTGATGGCATTTCCTCACGAAAGTGATACAGTCATGTTCCATGGTGAGCCAATAATACCCTGCCCTAAGGATCTTCCTTGCCAATACATATCCGCTCATATGTGGCCCGCAAACTCCAGCATGTACCTCTGCCATAACCGTCGTGGCCTGACCGGCATCTATACATCTCAACAATCCCAAATCCGGGGTCCTTTTGTACAAAACTCCTCCGCTGAGGAAGAAACCATTCGACAAACACCGAAGGGCTCTTTCTGATCTTCAGTGGCTTGTTCCGGATATATCCCCATTCTGAGGTATTCCTTGATATCATGAAACCAGGGTTCGCCATCTGCTTCCTCTTCTACGGCGTTGCAAGAAGCATGTTGATCACGGACCTGGATGCGCAGAGGATCAACATACATTTTGTCAGGGTGGTGCAACATTGATGCTAAGGTGGCCAATGCATCCGCAACCTCATTATGAACTCTCGGGATATGTTTGAACTTTACTGATCGAAATCGTTTGCTCAGATCGGGCAAGCATTGTCGATATGGTATGAGTTTTAGATCCCGCGTTTCCAATTCACCCTAAATCTGATGTACCAAGAGGTCTGATTCTCCCAAGACCAAGACGTCTTGGACATCCATGTCCGCAGCCAATCGCAGACCCAAAATGCAAGCTTCATACTCGGCCATATTGTTGGTGCAATAGAAGCGTAGTTGAGCCGTAACAGGATAATGGCGTCCTGTTTCAGAAATGAGTACTGCTCCTATTCCAACCCCTTTCGCGTTTGCAGCTCCATCGAAGAAAAGCTTCCAACCCGGTTCCTCGGATAACTCCAGCTCATTTGTATGCATTACCTCTTCGTCGGGAAAATACGTTCTTAAAGGCTCGTATTTTTCATCAACGGGATTCTCTGCCAAATGGTCGGCCACCGCCTGGGCTTTCATGGTTGTCCTCGTCACATAGACGATATCGAACTCTGTGAGCAGAATTTGCCATTTTGCCAACCTCCCCGTGGGCATAGGTTTCTGAAAGATATACTTCAATGGGTCCAAACGGGATATGAGATAAGTAGTATACGAGGACAGGTAGTGTTTCAACTTCTGAGCTACCCAAGTTAGGGCGCAGCATGTTTTCTCGAGTTGAGTGTACTTGACTTCATATATTGTGAATTTCTTGCTAAGATAGTAGATGGCCTGCTCCTTCCTTCCTGTGTCATCATGTTGCCCCAGTACACAACTGAATGAATTTTCCAAGACCGTCAGATAAAGAATTAAGGGCTTCTCTGGCTTAAGCGGGACCAATATGGGTGGATTAGACAGATACCCTTTGATTTGGTCGAAAGCCTCTTGACACTCTGCCGTCCAACTTACCGCAACATCCTTTTTCAGCAGCCGCATTATGGGCTCACAAGTTGCTGTGAGTTGAGCGATGAACCTGCTGATGTAATTGGGTCTACCCAGCAAACTCATTACCTCTGTTTTGTTCTTTGGCGGTGGCAAATCTCGGATGGATTCGATTTTGGATGGGTCTAACTCAATCCCCCGTCGACTGACGATGAATCCTAATAGCTTTCCTGATGGAACCCCGAATGCGCATTTGGCCGGGTTAAGCTTGATATCATACCTTCGGAGTCTTTGGAAGAATCTCCTTAGGTCTGCTACATGGTCTTCCTGACGCCAAGACTTTATGATCACATCATCTACGTACACCTCAATTTATTTGTGTATCATGTCGTGAAACACAGCAGTCATTGCTCGCATGTACGTTGCCCCAGCATTCTTCAGTCTGAACAGCATTACCCGATAGCAGTAAGTTCCCCATGGTGTAATAAAAGCTGTCTTTTCCGCATCTTCCTCATCCATTAGGATCTGATGATAACCCGCATAGCAATCCACGAAGGATCCAATCTCGCGCCCGGCGCAATTATCGATCAAGATATGGATGTTGGGTAATGGAAAATTGTCCTTGGGACTTGCTTTGTTGAGGTTGCGGTAGTCGACGCACACCCTGATTTTCCCATCCTTCTTTGGAAGTGGTACCACATTGGCCAACCACTCGGGATATCGAGTGACCCGAATGACCTTCGCCTGCAACTGCTTAATCACCTCTTCTTTGATCTTTACACTCATTTCTGTCTTAAATTTCCTTAGCTTTTGCTTGACCGGAGGGTATGCCGGGTCAGTGGGCAATTTGTGAACCACTAAATTGGTGCTTAATCCCGGCATATCATCATATGACCATGCAAAAACATCTTTGAATTCCACGAGGGTTTTGATCAATTCTTCCCTGACATTCGGCTCAATATGGATGCTGATTTTGGTTTCTCGGACATTATCAGCGTCCCCTAGATTCACAGCCTCAGTGTCATTTAGGTTAGGTTTGGGTTTTTCTTCAAATTGGCACAGTTCTCGGTTTATCTCTTCGAAGGCTTCATCTTCGTCATATTCAGAGTCATCGTCACAAATAACCTCTTGTATCGTTAAGTCGGATTCAGATTGATTTATTAGACTAGGTCGAAGATCCGTTGTGCATGTCATGTCGTTAGAACTAGTAAAAAGAGAACTGTTCAGAAAGAAAAAGAACAAAACAAAATTAAAATGGGACAAAAGAAGAGAACTTTATTAAACTTGCGGGATAAAAGGGTTCACACTTTTACAAAACAAAAGTAAAATTTGGATTACACCCTGGAATAATCCGAACAAAACAAAACAAACAAAACATAAATCAAAGCCTACTACCAAGACTCCCCTCGGACAGGAAGAGGAGTAACTGTCCAATTGTTGGTTTTGGCCTCAGGCCCCACAAACTGTATCTCTGCTCTGCTGGAACCTTCTCCAGCTTCTACCATACTGACATCAGCGAATAGCCGCTCGAAACTCTGATTCAGGTCCCCATCCATACCAATCAATGGTCCTAGAATCTTTGGGACCGGTGGCCTTTTGGCGCTTGCTCTGACAAAAGATCTTGAGAGACGTGGCACGGGTTTGGGAAGATACCAGACTTTCTTCTTCATTTTCCGCGCTTGCTTTACATCTGCTGCGATTGGTTTGAACCCCAATCCGAAAGTTTCCAGATTTTTAGGCAGGGAGACAGGTTGGACAATCCCCTGAAGCTCGACTCCCAGGCCCTTTCCCGGCACGAATCCATTACCCAGCATTTCCGAGACCATCATGACTGTCGCGGCAGATACCCTAGGGTGCGGGATGATTTCTCCTTCAGAAATTTTGTTTGCCGACACTGTATCGAAAATCTGGTAGACCCAAGGACCTTTGTCATCATCGGTCTCAATGAAAGGTACGATGGAGCCACCCATGGTGCACGTCGTGTCCTCGCCGTGTAGCACGACCTCTTGTCTTTCCCACTCGAACTTCACCATCTGATGTAGGGTGGAGGGCACTGCTTTGGCTGCATGAATCCATGGTCGTCCTAACAGAAGGTTATAAGATACTGTGGCATCTAGCACCTGGAACTCCATGGTGAACAGGACTGGACCGATGGTCAATTCAAGTACAACATCTCCTACAATGGCTGTTCCATTTTCGTCAAATCCTCGAACACAGATGCTATTCTTGCGGATTTTTCTGTGGTCGATCTTTAACTGGTTCAGAGTGGATAATGGGCAGATATTGGCACTTGAACCGTTATCCACAATACCCGAGTAACTACCGAGTTTTCACATTTGATAGTTAGGTAGAGAGCTTTATTATGCTCTGTACCTTCCATCGGCAAATCATCATCTGAGAATGTTACCCTGTTCACCTCGAAAATCTTGTTGGCAATGGTTTCCAGGTGGTTTACAGAAATCTCGTTGGGCACATGAGCTTCGTTCAATATCTTCATCAAGGCCCGACGATGCTCCTCAGAATGGATCAGTAATGACAGCAGCGAGATCTGGGCCGGTGTTTTCCTCAGTTGTTCGACCACGGAGTAGTCCTGCACTTTCATCTTTCTCAGGAACTCCTCAGCCTCTTCTTCGGATACAGGTTTCTTGGTTACAGCTGGGTTGGTTCTCCTTAACTCCACCGGATCAAAACACCGACCTGATCGAGTCAGCCCTTGCGCTTCGCAACTAACTTCCTCCACTTGTTTTCCTTTGTATATCACTACTGCCTTCTCGTATTTCCAAGGCACAACCTTGCTATCAATCATTGGCAGCTGGACTACGGGCTTTATGGTGACCAGTTCTCTGTATACCCCCTTCAGCACAATTGCGGGTGTGGGCGGAGTCCACAACTTGTTTGGCTCAGGTTTGCTTGTTTTGGCGAACGGGCTCTTTCCCAATATTACTACTGGCTTGACGCCTTCTCCCTAAGACTGTACCCCTACTCCTCTACTGGTCGATCCTTCTCTCGGAGCGGCCTGGATCATCATCACTGTTTGCGAGGGCTTTCTCAACTTTCCTCCCTCATACACCAACTCGATCATGTGTGTCTCGTGGTGCGCCGACAGTGGGTTCTGATTGATGTTAGGTGCCTCCGGTGTCTGGACCTCGATTTTGTTAGTATCAATGAGGTCTTGTATTGCCTGCTTCAGTCTCCAACATTTTTCAGTTTCATATCCCAGCATCCCTGAGCAATATTCACAGCTTATCATCCTGTTCACATTTTGAGGCGGGGGGTTTTGCTCTCTGGGTTCGACAGGACTTACCAAACCCAACCGTCTCAATTTGTGGAATACGGCGGTATAGGACTCTCCCAGCTCAGTAAAGGCTCTATGTTTCTATAGCCTATCATTTTTAGCTGCTTGACTCCCTCGAAAACCTGTCTCTGGAGGGTTCCTGTATGCTCTGGGTGGAGGGTAGGTATTTTGTGGTGGTGGGTAGGTATTATGTGGAGCTGGGTATGTATTGTGGGGAGCCGGCGCACGCCATTGTGGGCGAATCGGAGGTTGGGTGTATGTCTGGGCTTGATGGACGGTGAAATGCGGTTCTTGGGGTGGATAGTAGTGATGTGGTGGGTTGTATGGGTAATTTGTCCTGTGAGGTCTGGGTTGGTTGTAGTGTGGCCTGCCAGACCCGGACCAACTGCCTGCCTCGATCGTGACAACTTATTCTTTCTTTCTCCTCAACGCACCTCCCGTGCCGTTCTGAATAGCCTGGGTCGTTGCCTTGAGTGCCGAGTAGTTCAGGATTTTGTCAGACCTCAGACCCTCTTCTATCATGACCCCTATCTTGACCACCTCGTTGAAGGATTTTCCAACCGTTGTCACCAAGTGACCAAAGTAGGTTGGATCCAATGTTTGTAAGAAATAGTCCACCATCTCTCCCTCTCTCATGGGAGGATCGACTCTGGCCGCTTGCTCTCTCCAGCGGAACCCGAACTCGCGAAAGCTTTCCCCGGGTTTCTTCCCAGTTCTCAATAATGTGAGACGGTCAGGGACTATCTCGAGATTGTACTGGAAATGACCTGCGAAAGCCTGCGCCAGATCATCCCAAGTGTACCACCTACTGGAATCCTGCCTGGTATACCATTCTTGTGCAGATCCGCTCAGACTTTGGCCGAAATAAGCTATTAGCAGCTCATCTTTGCCGCCTGCCCCTCTCATTTTGCTACAGAATCCCCGCAAATGTGCCATGGTATCACCGTGCCCTTCATATAAATCAAACTTAGGCATCTTGAACCCAGCCGGGAGTTGGACGTCCGGGAAAGGGCATAGATCTTTGTAAGCTACGCTGACTTGGTTGCACAATCCGTGCAGGTTCCTGAACGACTGCTCCAGGCTTTTGAACTTTCTCAATACCTCATCCGGTTCAGGGGCTTTAACCGGATTTTCAATCTCTGCCGGTACCTCCAAGTGCGGATTGTAGGCCTGTGGTTCGGGGGCATGGAATGTAGGCTTAGGGGGATAGTATTGCGTATCGTGAGCCTGAAACAATGGATCACTGGTCGTTCTTTGCAGGTTTGCTGATGTGGGTCCCACAAAAGTGGGAATATTTGGTGTTGGGAGAGGTTGATGGGGTGGTGAAGCTTGGGAATCATGGGGGCTTCTTTCCTGATGATAACGGGGATTCAGGAGGCTTATTGAAGGGCCGGAGTGAGGGTATTCCGGCATGTGCCCCAGTGGCACAGGGCTCTTTTGTGCTTTGGCTAGAGCCAGCTACATTGCATTCATCTCTAGTCCCATCCTTTCAATCTTTTCCATCGCTTCTTTTAACAACTGGCTCATCGGCCTTTCTTCCTCATTACTATTCTCTAAAGTAGTCATGCTTGTTGCTACCGGTCCTTTGGATCTGGTTTGGTAAGAATGTGTTGCCAGAGTTCTTTAACAACTAACTTGTCTGGATTCAGACAACAACACACTTTGTTAGCGTTAGAGTTTAACAGATTTGATCATAACACATAGAGGATGCAATGCTCCTAGGCAGTTAACCGTTTCTACATGCTTTGCTTCAAACAACATGCGTCATCCCGGCTTGCTCATTTGTCCCTTTTAAAGTACTTTGGGAAACCCTGTATTTTATTTTATTTTTGTATTTTCTTTTCTTTCTTTATTAAAAGCGGTCGAATCTTATGGGGATTGCCTACATATCACGTCCCCGCGCGAATCAGACCAGGCGTAGTTCTGCCACAAAGTAAAGACACATAAAAATTCTTCTGGAGTCACTTAATTTCATTATCAAGATTTGCTATTACACATTACTTCAAACAAAATAGCAACAGTACAGACTCCATAGTTTTTAACTTGATTTGACTAAAAGAAAAGAAAACAACATATGGGAAAGCAACAAAGTCAAATAAACAGGACTCGACCAAAGATTAATTTTCCAACTTAAGGGCCCACGAGGCATCACTCGGTCTTCTCGCGGCCCTTGGTGTGAGGTCCCTCTGCAAGCTCTTCAACTCATTCATAATTCGGTGGACGCAGCCCATGATGGAAACAAGGAGGGTTTTCCGAGGTATTTGCTCCCCTACTAGGCATTTCATGTAGATGTAATGCCCAATTTCGTCGATCCTTCCTCGAATGTTGTCCCTCTCAATGAACAGTTGCCTAATTTGTCGGTTCTTCAATCCCAGTGCCTGAGCATTGTCGGCAAGTCGATCCTGGAACAACTCCATTTGTCTTTCCATGCAGGCCATTGCATCGTAACAATGTCTCCTGTCGGCCTGAGCGTCTCGTGCTTGTTTGATGATCCGATCATGTAGAGTGGAGTTCGTTTCCCTTAATATCCCGATGCTCATTTCATAATCCCTTATGACCTGTTGCAGACGCTGCCTCCGGGCCATTGTACCTTTTGCCCATTTGACATTCATCCTTGCTATGCAAGCTTCTGATTGTTCTAATTCTTCTTGGCTTCGGATGACCTGGTTTCTCAAACTTGCTATCAATCTTTCGTCGGAGCGACGCTTCTGTCGGTCAATGTTACTCTTACTAGCTTGGCGAAGGCGGGCCTTCAGGGTCTGATTCTCTTGGGCTAGCTTATTTCTTTCAGCCTGCTCCGAGGCGACTTGCACGTTGTTCTCAAATACAAGCCTCTCAACTTGTTGCTTTAGCTTCCCGATTTCAACCCGGTAACCTTCCTCCCTTTTTAGCCATCCTCATTGCTCCTGCGAATCATCTGTGAATTGTTGGACGTGGGCTCTTTTAGCAGGTCTTTGCCGAATCTGAAACCTTCTTTCGAACCAAGTATCGTACTTTGGGTCTACCTCACCTTTAGCTAGTTCTCGCACCATGGTCTTGGGTTCCAAGAATCTACATTCGTGCCACAGCTTTCTAATCTTCCCCTCGGGAAATATGACTCTCGGGCTCAGCTCCAAGGCATGCTTGCTCAGATCTTCATCAGTAGGGATTACTTGGAACCTGCCCAGCTGTCGTAATACCCGATGAGAAGCATATGGCTGGATATTGCGAAGTCCCATTAAGAGAACATGACATTCTTCAGCCGACATGTAGATCACCTCAGTATCACTCAACCAACCGAATGCCCATTCAATTTGGTCAGCTGTTGTTGACCTTAACCGTGTAAACCATGCTTCGACACCTTCAGGAAATCTGGCGCCTGTCATGCGCTTCTTGAAGCCGCTGATACAATTCCTCTCGGTCAACCCGTGGTTCATGTATCCTACTCGGTGATGGAGGTGTTCTTGCATCCATAGATGAAGTAACAGATTGCAACCTTGAAAGAATTTGCCTCCTTCTCGGCATATAGTCAAAGCTCGGTAGATTTCGGACAAAATCAAAGGAACCACAGTACTGTCGGTTCTTTTGATTGCAACGTCGGCCATCCCTACAAGGCCTATCTCTATCTTTTTATCCTTCCTTGGACAGACCATGACTCCCAAGAACGCTGTGATGAAAGCCAAAGTACGTCTTGCTTCCCATTTGTTTCTGTTCCCTCCATGAGTTAGTCCAAGATTTGGTTCCTCGAAACCTTGCGGAGTTCCGTACCGCTGATACAAAAAATGGAGATCACAACATCCTCTCGATAAATCATCATGTTGTATCTTTCGACTGATGCTTAGCAGATCCAGAAACGCATGCGGAGATACCGGCCTTGGCGAAAGTAGGTATTGCCCTCTTAACCTCCCATTCAATCCTGCATATCCGGCGACTTCCTCCAGTGTTGGTGAAAGTTCAAAGTCAACGAAACGGAATACACTGCGGGTTGAGCAACTGCAGAAAGTGACTGCATGCAATAATGCAATAGACAGTGCAATAGACAGTACATCAGTCACTTCCCATTGAGAAGAGGCATGTACTAACCAAGATTTGACATCACTAAGGTGATGTCTTTTGTTGTATAAACCTAGTGCAAGACACAACACATTCTTACTTCAAGACTTGCAAAATCAAAAACGAAAATATTCTCTCAAGTGCAAGAACAACCTCTCTCAAGAACAAAGCTGCTTCAACCTTAAGGACCGGATCCAAGATTGAATATGCCTTAAGTCCTTAGGTTTGTTGAGTCTTTGTTATTTGTTCTTCAATTGTAACTCCTATCTTACTTTCTTAGAAGCTATTTTAGGAAACCCAAAATCACAAACCCTCTAAGTTTGTGTCTTGGCTAGAGTTAGTCGAGTTGTAAAGCCTTTGTAATATTACAAAGTGGCTTGTAATAGGGTTATTACAAGTTAGAGTGACAAAAGCCTTTGAAACTGTAGAGTGACAAAGTGGCTTGTGGTGAGAGCATCACAAGTTAGTAAAATCCTTTGTAACTAGGGAGTCACAAAGTGGCTTGTGGTAAGAGTACCACAAGTTAGTTGAGTTAAATTCTTTGTAATGGAGTCATTACAAAGTGGCTTGTAATAGGTCTTTACAAGTTAGTGAAGTTGAAAGCCTACAAGTGTAGGTCGTGATTTTTGTCCCCTTGAGTTGGGATTCTTCCACGTAAAAATCCTCTGTGTTATTTACTTACTATCAAGCTACTGTGGTAACAATTAGAGAACCTGATTCCCTATACCTATTGGTTGCACAGTCTATTGCTTATAGTAGGAACTGCTAGAGAATCTGGTTCTCTATACAGTGGAAACTTATCCTGTGTCTTATCTACATGCTAGTTACGCAGTTAGCACTGTACCAAGCTGATATAGGACTAGATTTCTATACAGTTTGGTTCCTTAGTATTTTCAGTAGAAACTCATAGAGAACCCAGTTCTCTATACAGTCTAGTATACACTTAGTTTCTAACAATTAGTATCAGAGCGAGTTCTTTCTAAAAGGTTAACACCTAGAAATGATCTACATGTATGCTCCACCAAACTTCGAGGAAAGTCAATCAACCAATAGACCACAAAGATTTTAGAAGATGGGTCACAAAAATGGTGGGATCCCAAAGAAAGGAAGTTCCGGCAGGAATTCCAAAGGAAATGATTGTTGTCATAAGTGTGGAAAGCCTAGACACTTCATCAAAGATTGCCCATTTCTGAACAAGAACATCACAAACACAACTCTGACAAAGTAGCAAAAAGGAACCTGGTTCCTAACAAACGATTCAGCCAAAAAAGTGCAGCTGACAATGTTGTGAAGCAAACTCTTGCTGCATGGGGAGACTCCTCCAGTGAATCAGAAGGGGAACCAGATGCAGGAAGCAACTCCATGATGGCAATGCAAAATAAATATGATTCATTATTTGCATTGATGGTTCAGTTCGATGAGGATGACAATGATGAGGTAAATTTCAGGGATATTTAGAGAAATTTGAAGTCCTACTCTTCGAAGAAATTGATGTCATTAGCAAACATTCTAATTGATACCCATTATAGTTTTGTTAATGATAATGATGCCTTAATCATAGATCTAGGAGATACTGAACAATCTAGAGATGATTTGATGGTAGTTGTTGTTGACTTGAAGAAAACCATATAGAACCTTAGCAAAGAGAAGAATACTCTAGTAGAGAAAATTGCAGCTACGGAGCAAGAAATGGATGATATGGTAGTTTCCTTTGAAGATTTAAGGGAACAAATGGAAGAAGTAACTAGAGAACACAACTTGTCGAAAAAACAAACAAAAAATGGATGGACAACATTAAGGGAGAGGAAGTGGTTAAAAAGGCTCAACTTGAGCTTGAGAGTGATCTTAAGAAAATTAAAACAAGTCTTGTTGCTGAGCTTGAAAAGAATAGACAACTTCAGGAGGATTTAAAAAGGGTTAAAAATAATCTTGATAAGTCACTAAAATGGACCCGGTCCTCTGATGTGATAACGTCTATATACAGGAGTAATGGTGGAAACAAGCAAGGCATCGGGTTCCCAAAGGTTAAAACCTCCTATAATCCCCATATGAAGTATGTAACTATGGCTGATAATAGGTTGTGCACTTACTGTGGTCAAACTGGTCATTGCAAGGACTCTTATAAAGTTAAAACTCAATCTTTGCAGAAAAACAAAGTTTTTGTTGAAAAGAGGCGTATTGATGAGGAACCTGGTTCCCTGAAAAGAAAATATGTGCTGCCTGCATAGGCAAAAAGAAGTTTGATCCGCCCGTTCTATCATTATAAGGGACCCAAGAACCCTAAGTCTAATCATTGACTTAAGTGTGCAGGGAATAGTGAAAGGGAGCAGTCAACAGTGGTACAAGGATAACGACTGCTCGAAGCTCATGACTGGAAGAACAAATGATTTCCTTTCACTGAAGGCCCTACAATGAGGAAGTGTATCCTTTGAAAATGGAAAGAAGGGATATATTTTGGGAGTTGGAAGGATCGGGAACAATATGATTCTATCGAAAAGTAGAGTACCTGGTCCTCTAAGAGATTTTGCTGGGTATTTTCCAAATCTGTGACAAGGGGATCTTGGCTGTCTGAGTGTTATTAATGATAATGCTGAGCTATGGCACAGAAGGCTGGGTCATGCAAGTTTCACATTGCTGAACAAATTAGTCAAGAAGGACCTGGTTCATGGTCTGCTCAAATCAAGCTTCAAGGATCACAGGGTGTGTGATACATGTGTAAAAGGAATGCAAGTCAGATTCTCTTTCAACCCCAAAAAGGAAGTTAGTATCTCAAGGCCACTTGATCTCCTCCATATGGATCTATGTGGACCTATGAGGATGCCAAATAGAGGAGGAAAGAGGTATATATTCTTGTCAGTATGGATGATTACTCCAGATTTACATGGACCTTGTTCCTCAGAATTGAAGATGAGATGCCAACCGACATAGAGGAACCTGGTCCCTCAATCACAATATCTGAAGCAGAAAATAGAGTTGTGGATACTATACATGGAACTCCAACTGCTGAGAAACTCAAACCAGATCAAAAACAAGAAACTCACTTGCCTTCTCAGCCTTTTTCTCTCAAATAAAGACTAGGAATATTAAAGAAGCAGTGGAAGATGTTGACTGGATTACAGCTATGCAAGAAGAGCTCCGTCAACTTGAGAGGAACAGTATGTGGAACCTGGTTCCATGACCTACTAACAAAACTGTTATAGAAGCCAGGCTTCCCGTGCTTAGTGTGAAAGAAATCAGGAAGGAACCTACTCATTGTGCAGATCTATGTTGATGGAATCATCTTTGAAGCAACAGTTGACTCCCAATATGAAGAATGTGCATAACTCATGGGAAGTGAGTTAGAAATGAGTACGATGGGGGAATTGAATTTTTTCTTAGATGTACAAGTGAAGCAAGAAGCTGCTGAAGAGATTTGACATGGAGACATCAAAATCATTGACACTCCCATCGCCATAACTACTTGTCTAGACTGGATGAACATGTTTGCCCTATAAATCAAACCATGTATAGATGTATCATAGGGTCACTTCTGTAGCAGATCAGATATTGTTTTTAGTGTGGGTCTGTGTGCCGGGTTTCAATCCAATCCAAGGAATCTCATCTGAAAGCTGCCAAGAGAATCCTAAGATATCTCAAAGGGATGTAGGACCTGGTTCTCTACTATCCCTTGGTTGATAACTCTGACTTGATTGGTTATGTTGACGCTGATTATGCAGGCTATCTGGTGAACAGGAAAAGCACATCTGGAATGGCTCGTTTCCTCGGATCATGTTTTATCTTATAGGGTACAAGGAAATAAAACTCAGTAGCTCTCTCAACAGCTGAAACAAAATATGTTGCAGCTGCCTTTCTCAGGGTCAATGTTGAAAAGTTTCTGATTTGTATGAAGTTCTAGAAGACGAAGGATCAGGTAGCAGACATCTTCACCAAGGCACTGAGTAGGGAACTTTTTGAAAGAAATCGTCTGGAGTTGGGGTTGATCAAGCTCAACTGAGGACCTAGTCCCTCGATGATTGGCTATGTTAAGAAGGAAAGGTACAATGCTAAAATGTGTTTTTCAGCGACATCTAACTCAAATCTATACTGTTACAGGTATACACATATGGCAGCTTCAGGGCAAAACAAGTAAGAGTGACATTGCACTTCTAGGAGTCTTTACTCAAAATTTTCAAAAAACTATCAAGGAACCTGGTTCTTGTGACTCAAGTTAGTAGTCTCTCCAATACTTATATGCCTTTTTAAGCTACTGAAATGTCATGTCATTAATTTATTTCTGCCTTTGCCCTGCCTCTCCTCCTACCTTGTGAAATCCAAAATGTTAAACCTTTTCTGAACTGATCCATTACCCCCAAAATGGCACTTCTCTATCTTACACCCAAATAAAACCTATTCTTTTCTTCAAAACCAAAATCAACCTTGTCTCAAAATAATCCTTCTTTCCAAATATGCCAGAAGTAAACCCAACTCTCTCACTTTCCAAAAACCTAACTCCATCAGAATCAAAACCCCAAGAAGTTTTTGGTAGATTTTGATGGAAGTGTAGCTGAAAAGAAACATGGTAGATCTAATATTCTAGAGCGTGAGGCTGAATTTAAGGTTAGATTTCTAGAAATGTTGAAGAATGGAGAAATTGGTGAATGTGAGGACTGAATGAGGGACCTGATCCCTCCAGTCCTTCTCATGAAGTTAATTTTAATGATAATCTTTTTCTCCTTGAGTTTTGTGTATAAACGAACTTTCGATCAGTAAAAAGGATTGATAAAAAGTAGGTTGATTGATGATGAAGTGGTGTGAGCTGCTGATGTGATTGTGGAAGAGAGAATGAAATGAAATCTTTTCCTGTGAGAAAGAATTTTTTTTAAAAAAAGGGGGGAGGGGGGTTCGCTGAGAAAGATGTAGCAGATGATAAGGGTAAACAGATTGAGAAGAAGAAAAAGGAGACATGACTACTCAGGGATAGAAAGGGTAGTGTAAGTAAGGAACCTAGTTCCTTACAGAACCAAAAGGTTGAGCCATTAGGTTTGGAAGGAGAAGACTTTGAAGTCTCAAAGAGTGCTATCAGGAGGAGTGATGAGTTCCAAAACTAGAATTACCTCGTTGTTCCTCCAAGTCCCAATGTTTTTGAAGAAGAAGTAACAGACTTCTATGTTTTACATGATACTATGATGCTATATGTGCATGAGACTGAGTCTATTCTTGAATGAGACGAAGCTTGGGGAGATTCTTGGTGATCTGATTGATGGTTCAACTTACTTAGACAGGTTGAGCACCAGGTCCTCGTAGACCCTCGGCAGAATAGAACGCTAAGTTAAAGGGCGAGAACGAAAGATTGAGGAAACAGGCAAAGGAACTGAGAGAGCAGAGGATCATTGATCAAAGGAGAGTAAATGAACGAATGGACAAGCTCATCAAAGCCTTAGCCCCTTACTTTTCTTCCTGCCCAATGATCTATGTCCTTCACTCCTTCCAAATTCCCTTGAATTCTTACCTTATTTTGATCCCTATATTTGGTGACATTGGTACTTTAGTTATTTAAATTGTCATATTATGTATTATTGAAACTACTGTGCTTTTGTTATAATTACTCCACTATGGGCAATCACTCTATTTTGTGCCATGACATTCACTTGCTGTTCTTGTTACTGCTTATGATGTGTTGCCCAAGTGGCCTGAGTTAATGTTGTTGAACTTCTTTTTGGTTGTGCTTCTTCTGTTATTCTTTTTATGATTCCAAAAGGGGGAAGTTATATAGGTGTCAGCATGGGGGAGGAACAGAATCGAATTGATATGTTGTGTTGTGTATGAAAGATAGCTTTGTTTCATAGGGGGAACATTGCTGATAATGCGAGGAAACATGTGAGGAATCTGGTTCTTAAGAGATAGCTTTGCTTCGCAGGGGGAACAATGCTGATAATATGTTGATTATAGGTCTGATTCGCAAGAAACATGTGAGGAATCTGATTCTCAAGTGGAATATCAATTTTGGGTTTGTCATCATCAAAAAGGGAAAATTGATAAGTTATGGTACTTTGAGTTTTGATGATTTGCCAAATAGTCTTGAGAAACCAGTTATGATCAGCTCCTTAGGTTTGGTTCTCATGGGGAATATGGCTGATTCGTAAGGGGAACAATATGGAGATCTGGTTCTCAGGGGGAATATCAATTTTAAGTTTGTCATCTTCAAAAAGGGGGAAATTGATAGGTTACAAGTACCTTGGGCACAAGTACTTTACTTTATGTTTTGATGATCTAACAAAATTACTATCCAGAACCAGATAAGGAACCTGTTACACATTTACAAGACCCTGAGATAACAAAGTTCCAGGTTGGGATCCAGCCCTTGGGAAAACAAGGTGACTGCTATTTGCTGAATCAAAGGACTTGCAGGAGATGACCATAAAAGAGCTGATAGGAAATCTGAAGACCTACGAGATGAAGAGGAAGATAGACAGTGAAAGAAGATAACCAAAGAAAGAAAAGAATCTGGTACTCAAAGCTGATAGAGATGACTCAAGTGAGGAAGAGCGGAAGGAACAGATAAGAGAACAGGTCCCTACCAGTTCCTGAGAGACTGTATGAAGTCAACTCTTCAGCATGAAAGTTGCTGCTTGCACACGCTATTTTACAGGAATAGTGCAATAGTTAACTTTCTGTGGAAGGCTTTTTACCTACCTTGCTTACATCATTGTAAGTGATGTCACACAAGTATAAATACAATCAAGGAAGGTAAAATAACTTACTTCATGAGACAACCAGAAAAAGGACCTTAAATATGCCTAGTATAATCATTCAAGTTAATCGACTCAAGATAATTGGGGCAGTGTGTCTTTAGATTCACAGGAACCAGATTAGGGACATGATACCTTGGTGTTCCCCTAACATAAGTATAAGTTAATAGTATAGATGGAAAGAAACTACAGAAAGTGACTGCCTGCAATAGTGCAATAGACAGTGCAACAGACAGTGCAGCAGTCACTTCCCATTGAGAAGAGGCATGTACTAACCAAGATTTGACATAACTAAGGTGATGCCTTTTGTTGTATAAACCTGGTGCAAGACACAACACATTCTTCCTCCAAGACTTGCAAAATCAGAAACGAAAATATTCTCTCAAGTGTAAGAACAACCTCTCTCAAGAACAAAGTTGCTTCAACCTCAAGGACCAGATCCAAGATTGAAGATGTCTTAAGTCCTTAGGTTTGTTAAGTCTTTGTTATTTGTTCTTCAATTGTAACTCCTAACTTGCTTTCTTAGAAGTTGTTTTAGAAAACCCAAAATCACAAACCCTCCAAGTTTTTGTCTTGGCTAGATTTAGTAGAGTTGTAAAGCCTTTGTAATAGAGTTATTACAAAGTGGCTTGTAATAGAGTTATTACAAGTTAGAGTGACAAAATCCTTTGTAATTGTAGAGTGACAAAGTGGCTTGTGGTGAGAACATCACAAGTTAGTAAAATCCTTTGTAACTAGGGAGTCACAAAGTGGCTTGTGGTAAAAGTACCACAAGTTAGTTGAGTTAAATTATTTGTAATGGAGTCATTACAAAGTGGCTTGTAATAGGTTTTTACAAGTTGGTGAAGTTGAAATCCTACAAGTGTAGGTTGTGGTTTTTGTCCTCTTGCATTGGGATTTTTCCACGTAAAAATCCTCTATGTTCTTTACTTACTGTCGAGCTACTGTGGTAATAATTAGAGAACCTGATTCCTTGTACTGATTGGTTGCATAGTCTATTGCTTACAGTAGAAACTGCTAGAGAATCTGGTTCTCTATACAGTACGAACTTATCCTGTGTCTCATCTACATACTGGTTCCGCAGTTAGCACTGTACCAAACTGATATAGGACCAGATCGCTATACAGTTTGGTTCCTCACTATTTTCAGTAGAAACTCATAGAGAACCCGGTTCTTTATACAGTTTGGTAGACACTTAGTTTCTAACACTTATGCTTTTAGACAACCAAGGAAGCACGAGAAGAACTACCCGACCCACGATTTAGAGTTAGCCGCGGTGATTCATGCACTAAAGATGTGGAGGTACTACTTGTGTGGCATTCATGTTGACATCTATATGTATCATAAGAGCCTCCAGTACATCTTCAAGCAAAAGGAATCGAATCTGCATCAAAGGAGATGGTTGGAGTTACTTAAAGACTATGACGTTGATATTTTATACCATCCTGGGAAGGCGAACGTAGTAGCCGACGCCCTCAGCCGTAGATCTATGGGCAATTTGTCGTATTTACAGCCAAAAAAGAGGGGAATAGCCCATGAGGTTCATCAGCTAGCTAGTCTTGGAGTTCAGTTACTGGACTCAGATGACGTTGGAATTACTCTTCAGGATACGACAACATCCTCTTTAGTAACTGAAGTAAAGGAATGCCAGTACGAGGATCCTATGTTAGTTTATTATATGGATACCACCCTATATAAGGAGAAGATGCCGTTTGAAATTATAGAAGATGGGGTCCTCAGATATCCAGGATGATTATGTGTGCCTAATGTTGTAGGGCTGCGTCGGCAGGTTATGGGAGAAACTCACTATTCTCGTTATTCTATCCATCCAGGAGCAACAAAGTTGTATCATGATATCAGGGAAGTGTATTGGTGGGACGGAATGAAAAAGGATATAACAAAATTTGTTGCTTAGTGTCCTAACTGTCAGCAAGTTAAGATTGAGCATCAAAACCCTAGTGAATTATTGCAGGCTATGGAAATTCCAACTTGGAAATAGAAATAATCAATATGGACTTCATCATAGGCTTACCTCGTACTCAGCGTAAGTTTGATTCGATATGGGTGATTGTTGATAGGCTTACAAAGTCAGCTCGTTTTCTGCCCGTTAGTACTACATATTCCTCACAGGATTATGTGAGGCTTTATATCAAGGAGATAGTATGACTGCATGGTGTCCCTGTGTCTATCATCTCGGATAGAGGAGCTCAGTTTACACCTAACTTCTGGAGGTCCTTCCAAAAAGAATTGGGGGCTCAAATAAGTCTTAGTACAACAATTCATCCCCATACAGACGGACAGGCTAAGCGTACTATTCAAATACTGAAGGATATGTTACGAGCTTGTGTAATAGACTTTAAAGGTAGTTGGGATGATCATCTACCGCTTATTGAGTTCGCATATAATAATTGTTACCATTCTCGTATTCGGATGGCTCCACACGAAGATGTTTTACGGACGGAAGTGTAGGTCGCCTATAGGGTGGTTTGATGTTGGAGGATCTAGATTACACGGGCCAAACTTGGTTTAGCAAGCCATAGAAAAGGTAAAGTTGATTCGGGATCGACTATTGACAGCTCAGAGTCATCAGAAATCATATTCCGACGTGTGGTGACGAGATTTAGAGTTCGGGGTTGATGACTGGGTATTCTTAAAAGTGTCACCTATAAATGGTGTGATGAGGTTTGGCAAGAAAGGCAAACTTAGACCACGGTATATTGGGCCTAATAGGATCATTCGGAGAGTGTACCAAGTAGTTTATAAGTTAGAATTGCCCTCGGAATTGGAGTCTGTACATCCGTTTTTCACGTATCTATGTTATGGAAGTGCATTGGCGATCCTACATGAGTGGTTCCCATGAATGATGTACAGATTACAGAGGACTTGTCATACGAGGAAATTCCGGTTTCCATTCTAGACCGACAAATCTGCAAGCTGCGGAATAAGGAGGTAGCCTCCGTGAAAGTACTTTGGAGGAACAACAATGTGGAATAAATGACTTGGGAGGCCGAGGAAGACATGAAGTCTAGATATCCCTACCTATTTCCTCCCCCAGAGAAAGGTCCGACTGAGACATCATAACCTCAAGGTGCATGTATAAATTCTTGTGTTGGTTATTATCGTTGGTCATGTGAAGCCATTGTCGTTATTCATAATTATGGTCTTGTGTGTCGTTGGGTTATTAAGCTTCTACTAGGAGAGTTGGTAGTGGTGTTGTTACAGAGACGACCTTGCCAAAGTTATATAGATCACGGGGAGTTGAACATTCGAGGACAAATGTTTCTAAGGGGGGAAGGATGTTACATCTCTCGTTTTCGTACATTAAAATTTCGCTTTCAGTTAACCGACATAGACCCGGGGATGATATCATCTTGACATTAACGTACTTACGCTATTTATAACAAGCGATAAATAAGTGTTATGAAGTATAAAGGGGTAAACAGATTAAAGAAAATGAGTTTCGTTGAAAGTGGCCAATTTGGAATAAAATACGGGTCGAGCGATAATACCCGATAATTATGAACTAGTACCATGCAAGGTACCATATGACTACGGTAGGATAATATATAAAGTATATATGAAGTATTTTAAAAATAAATAGAATTTTAAGTAATTTGTGGTAATTTTTAAATTATGCAGATAATTGATTAATTATCGGATAACAGAACATTACCCAGTTAACTAATAAGCAGACAAAACTTAACTAATTATGCCCAAAATAAACGTGGCACAAGGTCATTAATCAAGAAGAATGACTCATTGAATATATGTGTACGTGTCTAAAAGTAAGTCATGACTTAAGCTTAAAAGTAAAATCTTATCCATGAAGACAAGACAATCTGTATTTGACTTCATTTCATATCTTTGGCTTGAAACCAAAAACATTGAAGCAGAATCATTTTGTCCAAACAATTCAAAGCCTTAGCCAAAAATTTCTATTGAAATTTCAAAAGGAGCCACCACAATTTCGTTTCAAAATTTCAAGGGATTCAAGCAGAATTTCGTTCAACATATTTCACAGAAGCAAAAGCTTCATTCCATTCAAATAATTCCAAGAACATGTATGTTAAGGCCCTCCCTTCTTTCTTTTGGCATGATCCAAATTATACTGAAGAAACGAGCAAACACACAGTTTCCATAAATTACTCTATTCATAAAAATAGTAGGAGTGTCTATATTCTTGATTCCCCATGAGAATTATTAAATCTTCTGTTCATGGGTCTCAAAATAATACGCAGTTGGAAAAATTTATCCGGAAGAAATATTGAGATTATTATGTATTTTTCATGCATTTCACTCATGTGCATTGACCAATGACCAGATGGCGTTATATACGCGTATATATGTAAATATATGTATATGGGATATGGGAAAAAGTTACGGCATTATATACATACCACCACCTGATCAACTGGTATATGTAAATGATGTTTCCCATAGTGGCCGAGACGATATGATGGGATGCCCTCAGTGGCTTGATGATATTGTGTACTCCCATACCTATGCATGGCATGACATTTATACGTATGTGCATGACGTTATAAATGTTTCTGAATTAATAAAGTTATTCAGATTTAAAGATGTGTTTCTTTATTCCATGTTTCATCTATGTCTTTTACGTACTAATTTTCATGCCTTACATACTTAGTACATTTTTCGTACTGAAGCCCTATTTCATGGGTCATACGTTTCATGCCCGCAGGTGCAGGTAGGCAAGCTAACGATCCCCCTTATTAGGATCCCTGATCAACGAGAATTGGTGTGCTCCACTTGATCCGGAGCTGCTTTGATTTTGGTACGACACGTTTGTATATATATTGTATATGGGTATGACATGGCTCAGTCCCGTCTTTGTACAGTTATGTTTCTATTAGATGTGTGTAGATAATATGTCTAGTTGGATTGTATGTGGCCTTGTCGACTTTCAGTTATTGGATGTGCAGTTGTCTATAGCAGCCTTGTCGGCTCGCCCACTGCATTCTGTATGTATACATACATATGCCTTGTTGGCAGGTTTCCTTCATATATGTTATCTTCGTAGTTCAACATATGTTATACAGGTTCATATCGTAGACGCATGCTTAGGGGTGTTTGACAGGTAGGAATCAGGCACCTGTCGCGGCCCATCGGTTTGGGTCGTGACACATGCCATCCAAAAAACCTTCAAAATTCCACCATATCTGAAGATATGCGATGGCACCACAGACCCAGAGGATCATATCGTTCACTACGCCACAACGGTAAAGGGCAATGATCTCTTAAAGGAGCAAGTACCGTCAGTACTACTAAAAATATTCGGCTAAACCATAACAGAGGGAGCCCTAACCTGGTACGCACAACTGCCCGCGCGGTCAATAGCGACGTTCGAGGAAATGGCGGATAAGTTTGTCACCGCTCATGCAGGGTCTAAAAAGGCAGAAGCCAGGGTGAACGATATATTCACCATTAAGCAATCTCCTGGCGAGGGAATCAGGGACTTCCTCGCCCGGTTTAACAGGGTGAGAATGAACCTACCGAACGTATCAGAGGGGATGGCAGTAGCAACCTTCCAGAACGGGTTGAGCAGGAACGAGTAAAGAGCAACCAGAAAACTATTGAGCAAACTAATGAAATATCCTCCTACCACCTAGGAAGAAATCCACAATGCCTACTATATCGAGGTAAGAGCCGACAAGGATGACCTCAACAGTCCTATCCAACGACTGACATCAGTTCAAGCAGAATCAACGAAGGATCGTCGTAACGATGGTCGAAGGGATCAATTGGGTCCCCGCCTCGGCCGGAAAAAGACATCAGCCCTTCATCAGAGAAACAATCCCACCACCACCCCGACACACGGATGGCCCGTCGTATCATATAGGGACTCAGCAAAACAAAAAAGGTATGCCTCCACTCTTATCTACTCACAATTTTTGTGTTTCCCCTTCAAAAATAGTGTACGAGCTAGAAAAGCTCGACACAAAGGTACGATGGCCACAAAAGATGAAATCTGATCCAAATACTCGGAAGTCGAACGCTCTCTATGAATTTCACTAGGAGCGGGGTCACAAGACTGAAGATTGCATAGGTATGCGGTAGGAGGGTAGTGAGAATGATGAACAAAGGACACCTGAGGGAACTAATGAGAGACCAATGGTGAGCCAACTTTGCTCGCGGACGCGAACAACCCCAGGGACCTCCAAAGCCCCCTCCCCCGCTCGCACTATCCAAATGATCATTGGTGGAGGCGACGGGACAACAATCAACCACGTGAAATTCACCACCACCCACAAACTCAAGCGGTCGATCACTCACGAATGGTATGATGACCTCAAAGATAGTATCGTCTTCAATAAGTCAAATATCGACGGTTTTTCTTTCCCTCATTACGATGCTCTTATTATTACTTTACGTATTTCAGATACTGATGTGAAAAGATTAATGGTGGAAGACAGAAGAGGTGCATGTATTATCCACCCTCGGGTCCTCGCACAGATGAGGCTCGAAGATAAGATAATACCATGTTGCATAATATTAACAGGTTTTAATAATGCAGTCGAGTGAACTTCTAAAGAAATAATGCTACCCATCCTAGCCGGAGGAGTTACCTTAGAAACAACGTTTCATATCATGGACCAAGATACGGCCTACAAGGCCATTATAGGGCGGCTGTGGATACACGCCATGAGGGCCATCCCGTCAAGCCACTATAAATTAGTCAAGCTCCCTACCCTATGGGGAATATTCAGCATCCGAGGCAAACAACGCACTGCGCAAGAATGCTACCTCATTGCTCAAAATTGCACACACACCCAACAATTAAAGAAGATGAACGCAGAAGCATAGCAATTAGCAATGCGGGGAACCAAATCCGACGCACAGAAAGATGTTATCAAGGATCCTGACATCGTGGAAGCCGTTAAGTCAACAATAGAAGATCTCGATCCCGGCCAGCTAGACAACAATGACTACACAAAGAAGGCTTATATCGGACACGATCTCTCAGAACCAGGTATATTTCATAAATTCTTAACTGACAATGCCGACATGTTTGCCTTTTTCCATTCAGATATGTCGGGCATTCCGAAAGACATTGCTACACATAAGCTGAACGTCGACCCGCTCTATCCACCAATGCGACAGATAAGGAGAAAGTTCAATGCCGCAAACAACGAGGCCGTGAGTGTCGAAGTTGATAAGCTACTCGCCAACGGTTCTATCCGAGAATCAAAATATTCCGAATGGATCACAAATGTGGTCATGGTAAAAAAGAAAAATGGGAAACGACGGATGTGTGTTGATTTCACGGACCTAAACAAGGCATGCCCGAAAGACTCTTTTCCACTGCCTCATATCGACTAACTCATCGATGCAACAGCAGGGCACGAACTGCTGAGCTTTTTGGATGCCTATTCGGGTTACAACCAAATCCTCATGGAGGAGGAAGACCAAGAGAAAACCACTTTCATCACCCATCAGGGACGTACTGTTACAAAGTCATGCCATTCGGGCGAAAAACTGCAAGGGCCACATATCAAAGGTTGGTCACCAAAATGTTCAAAGACCAACTCGGCAAAACAATGGAGGTTTACATGGACAACATGTTGGTCAAATCCAATAGGAAAGAGGACAACATTGACCACCTTACAAAGGCCTTCAGCATATTAAGACAATATGGAATGAAGCTAAATCTTGAAAAGTGCGCCTTTGGCGTAACCTTAGGCAAATTCCTCGGTTTATTGGTATCACAAAGAGGCATCGAGGTCAATCCAAACCAGATCTAGGACATCGAACGAATACCCGAAATATTAACCAACAAAAATAGGTACAAAAATTGATAGGCCGGATAGTCGCCCTGTCGAGGTTCATCTCACGGTCATCCGACAGATGCCATAAATTTTTTAATGTGCTGAAGAAGGACAATGGGCTCTAGTAGCATTCAGAGTGCATCGTGGACCTGAGAAAACTAAAAGCATACTTGTCCTCTTCGCCACTACTCGCTATGGCAGATCTTGACGAACGCCTCCTGGTCTACCTAGCAGTCTCAGAAGTCGCGGTAAGCATGGTTTTGGTTCGCAAAAACAAAGGTACGCAATCTCTGATTTATTATATCAGCAAAACTTTGGTTGATGCCGAAACGAGGTATCCCCACCTCGAAAAACTAGCTCTGGCATTGGTCATAGCTTCACGGAAGCTTAGATCATATGTTCAATGTCACCCCATATCAGTGGTGACAGCTTTCCCCCTCATGAGCAACCTACACAAACCCGAATTGTCGAGCAGATTGGCCAAATGGGCCATAGAATTGAGCGAGCACGATATAACATATCAGTCGCGAATTGCGATAAAGTCGCAGGTACTCGCCAACTTCAGTGCAGAAATATTGTCTAAGGTTGAGCAAAAAGTGCTTCGCACCTCCCCTGGACAACTCGACCATTGGGTCCTCTACACCGACGGTGCATCTAATACGTCGGGGTCCAAATTGTGACTCGTACTTGAAGTCCCAACAGGCGAAGTGATTCTTAATCCATACGGTGCCCCGAATGACTAACAATGAGGCCGAGTATGAGGCCGTAATTGCAGAACTGAAAATGACCCTCAAATATGGTGCATGATGAGTCATCCTCAGATGCGACTCACAACTCGTCGTTAACCAAGTTACTAGGACTTTCCAAATCAAGGAGCAAAGGCTATAGAAATACTGGGCAGAAATCCATAAGCTACTACCAGAATTAGACGAATGCCGACTCGACCAGATACCCCGGGCGCAAAACATCGAAGCAGATGGCCTTGCCAAACTGGAAGCAACAACCAAAAACATCACCAAGGAAAATGTGGTCACCCTCTTCCACTCATCAATTGACCAAATTGAGATACAATCTATAAATTTGACTTGGGACTAGCGCAACCGCATCATGACATATTTGCAGGAGGAAACACTCCTACAAAACAAAAATTAATCCAAAAAGCTCTGAATGCAGGTGGCCAGGTACAACCTCATGATCACGATCTTTATAAAAGAACGTTCGGCAGTCCCTGTCAAAGTGCCTAGGGCCAAAACAAACAAGACGTGTTCTTGAAGAAGTATATGAGGGACACTGCGGTGCCCATATAGGCAACCGAGCCCTCGTCAGATGCCTCATTCGGGCAGGGTACTACTGGCCTACCATGAAAAATGAAGCCATGGATTATGCCAAAAGATGCGAGTAGTTCCAAAAGTATGCACCTATGATACACCAAGCGGGCGAACTCCTTCACTCCGTCACTTCACCATGGCCGTTCATCAAATGGGGAATGGACGTCATCGGACCCCTCCCAGCAGGGCGAAGTAAGGCACGTTTCCTTTTAGTTTTAACTGACTACTTTTCCAAATGGGTGGAAGCAGGTGCATTCACCCAAATACGCAAATAGGAAGTCATCACATTCATATGAAAAAACATCATATGCCGCTTCGGCATCCCCAAAGAAATCAGCTGCGTTAATGGACCTCAATTCGCCAAAAAAAAGATGACCGAGTTCTTCGAAAAATAGCGCATCAAACGAATACTCTCCACGTCATACCACCTCGCTGGTAATGGTCAAGCCGAATCCTCCAACAAAACAATATTAAATATTATAAAGAAGAAGCATGAGGACGCCAAAGGGCTATGGCCAGAACTGCTACCCGAGGTATTATGGGCCTACTGCACCACACCAAAAACAAGCACAGGCAAAATGCCATATTCATTAGTCTACGGGAGTGACGCCGTTATACCCGTCGAGGTCGGAGAACCTAGCCTGAGATACTACAATGAAAACGGTCCAAACAACAACGAGAACAAAAAACAGGACCTCGACAAAGTGGAAGAACAAAGACACATGGACCATGTAAGGATGGTAGCCCAAAAATAACAAGCGGAAAGGCACTACAACAAGAAGGCCAAAATACAACCACTCAAAGTCGGGAATTATGTTCTCAAGGCCAAAACACAAGCAACCAAAGACCCAAAAGAAGGAAAACTAGGAACCAATTAGGGCAGGCCGTACAAAATCACAGCGGCAACAAGCAAATGGGCGTTCCAATTAGAAACAATGGAAGGAAAGCTACTACAAAATAATTGGAATGTCGCCCATCACAAACATTTCAACTTCTAAAAAATAGCACCCCTTAAGTCGTACTATTTTTCCCTCACCCGGGTTTTGTCCCAATCGGGTTTTCTCAGGGAGGTTTTTAACAAGGCGATGAGGGGGACGCCTCAAAGTTTCAAAGTATAATTCATCGCCCCCTGTCGACGAGCTCTCTTGGCCGAACGATGAAGAGACTAGATACAGGAAAACTCCAATATATGTATGAAACCGACATGTACAATACTCCAGCAAATGAAATAAAGCAACATTTTACTCTCAATCGTTCTTTTGCAATTCAACATTCGACCTCGCTCGAATTACAACGGGTTAATATTTCGGCCAACTCGAAATAATACCCCTATGGCCCAAGGCCATTGCCAAATGAAAACTTCGACCTTGCTCGAATCATTTAATATTCAACCTCGCTCAAATTACAACGGGTTAACATTTCGACCAACTCGAAATAACATCCCTACAGCCCAAGGCCATCGCCAAATGAAGACTTTGACCTCGCTCGAATCATTTAATATTCGACCTCGCTCGAATTACAATGGGTTAACATTTTGACAAACTTGAAATAACACCCCTACGGCCAAAGGCCATCGCCAAATGAAAATTTTGACCTCGATCAAATCATTTTATTCGACCTCGCTCGAATTACAATGGGTTAACATTTCGACCAACTCGAAATAACACCCCTATGGCCAAAGGCCATTGCCAAATGAAAATCCCGACATCGCTCAAATCATTTAAGATTCGACCCCGCTTGAATTACAACGGGTTAACATTTCGAGCAACTCAAAAAAACACCTCTACGGCCAAAGTCGTTCAAATTAGTTGACATCCGACGTCGCCCAAATTACTTTATACAACCTTGTTTGAGTCACTAAGTTCTACAGTCGCCTACGACAAAATATTACACGAAACTGAAAAATAGAGACTCCCTCGCAACAAACAAAAACAACAATTCAGATGTACACAACAAAAAATAATCGGTCCATTACAATTGGATATATTACAAAAGTTTTTCTTACAAAGGGCTCAAGGACTCACTCACAAAAATAGCAAATCAAAAAATGAATACAATAGGGTCCTACACCAAGTCATCCCTCGTGGCATACTCCTTATTATACCAAGAATCGGAGGCGAGCCTGTCCGCATCATCATCATCAATATCGTCTCCGTCAAGTGTACTGGGGTCGTAACCACAAACCTCGCAAACTGCACGTGCTTTAACACGCACATCCCAAAATTCTGCCTCGAAAACCTTCCCATTGGCTTGAAGGGACTTGTAGACGTCCAGTCGAGCTTCGGCATGGACCCATATCTCATATAATTCCCGCGGCACGATAAGATCAGCCGAAGCATGAGATGTAAAGGGTTGCGATTGCCATCGCACATCCTCCGCCTTGAAAGCAGTAACTTGTTCATTCAATACGGACAACTTCACCTTCAGATCTTGGATACGTTCTTCAAACCTAGTTATCTTGAGCACATGCGTCTCTACCTCATTGTCCCGTTGGGATCTACAAACGTGAAGGGCGTCTTCCAAAGACACTACCTCAGATATGATAGTCTCCCTATCCCTTTCAGCACGAGCCAATTCATCAGCCTTAACACTCAGCTCGCCCCTCAGGGCGACAACCTCTGTCGCCCTCCTGTCAAGCTCAGTAGTTAAGGTGGCCATCCGCGCTTGAAGGTTGGCGTTCTCGGCCATCACCCCCTTGCTCATCTCAGGTTCATCTTCCTTAGCCTTAAGAGCCGCCTCAAGTTCACTGTATCGAGCAATGGCCTTCATCAGGTCTTCGTCCCTCTCTTTTAGCTCTTCGACCTTTTACGCCAATTGTTTCTCTTTCTGCTTGGGCCCGTCATGGAACAGCTGAAAACCGCTATCCTAAGTAAAGAGATCGGCCAATGCACGATGTTTGGTGTGGTGCTCCTTATATTTAGAGGACACTTTCCCAAAAACGACCGTCTTCCCCCTATCCCTCCGATCGCGCTTGATCTCCATGATGAGGGTCTAACAGGCAGAGGAAAGAAAGCAGCTTAAACAGATCAGGTATACAAAACAAATTCAAAAATAAAAAGAAGAGAGAAAAAAACTTACCCGCAAAGCCATACCGGAAATACTCCACGATAGCTCTACATCACTCATCACCTTAAGTGTCGCATTCTCGGAGGCAGCGCACAAAGAGGCAAACGCTGACGCTGCCTGCTTAGAATTCGCCAATAAGTCATAATCCATGGGGATGACTATGTGTCGGTCAAGACCCCCCGTCCTCACTTCCACACGAGTATGTCGCTCCAAGAAAGCTCTTACATCTTCGGGGTCGACGTAACTTGAAACGTCGCCCTCGGAGTGTACCACTCCACCCCCTCCAATAACAGATGACGCACCACCATCGGTGGATCGTACAGATTCCCCGGCTTGATATATTCTTTCGGCCCTGGGGGACCTCCCCGCCAAAATGGCGTCCGCCATAAAAATGACACTTGTGCCTAACCCATGCAAAGACGCCACTCCTGAAGCATCAATGATGTTCTTTTCAATATCGGCAGCGACAGCCTTCCTAAGCTCCACCCTCCTCCTTTTTCTCGATGGTGACTCATCCCCGTTAGAGGGCTCATCCTTGAGGTGGTAGATGGGTCGAGAAGAGATCTCATCTCGTACAATGACGTCATAAAAAGATTCTCTTGCAGGCACAGTTTGAGCACGATCTCCTCAGAAGGACTCATCTAAGGTAAACTGCATCCTCACCGATTCGACGGCCTGGCGAAATGCCGGGACTGGAGCCTTCTTCTTAGAAGCCCTACAACCTATCACCACGAAGAGGTCGTATCAATAAACGACAACAAACAGTCAAAAGCCAAAACAAAAGGAACACTTACTAGATGGAACTTTCGGCTCAAAGCGTTTGAGGAAGGCGGGCCAATCTCGAGTTCCCGCCACATAAGGTAGTACGCGAGCTACCCAGTCCTCGATACCGACGATGGGAAAAGGTGCAAGTCTCTCAGCTACACAAAAAAGTCACATGTAAATAAAAATTAGAAAGAAAGAAAGTAAACAACAAGTACCAACACCTACGGTTATGATTCCACTATTCTGGAAATCTAGCGGGGTCCGACATCAAGTGCTCCATTCTGATGAAGAAATATTTGTGCCAAAACTTGCGGCTCTCCCGGTCGTCCGTTCCAACCACCAGCCCCCTGGTCCCACGATGTCACAGGTGTATCATGGTGCCCCTATGAAAACTCAGGGAAAATAAATGTAAAAGGTGGTGAATGCCAACTTCACACCCAGCCAACTCTGCATACTTCGTCAGCAATAGAAAGATTTTATACGTATACGGAGATAATTGTGTCGGGCAGACTTCGTAGAATCGATAGAATTCCTCCGCCAACAGAAGAAGAGGGAAGGTATGACCGATCACAAAAGGATACGCGTAGAAAGCACAATATCTCGGTCTATGGACCTCCATGAGGTCCCTCCCAGCCAGAACCATCTCGACGTGAGGAGGAATATTGTACGAAGACCGAAGTTCATTTATGTGAGCCGACCCGGTTTCAGAGACCACCTGAATGGGGGAAGGGGCAGGTTCCTTGTAGAAATCTTTCCTGGACATAAGGTTTCTTGGGAGTATCTCCTCTACGGTGGGGAAACTATCCCTCTCTTCAACCGCTATATCCTCGTCGCCGGAAAGAGGGGCCATGGATAACAGAGTGGCGCGGAAACTTCTTCGTGTGTTCTGTGTGTTCTGGGCATCTTGGCAATAGAGGGTGTGTTGGAAAAACTTAAAGTGAGGAACGATGACTGAACGGAAAAGATGAGGAGCAAAACCACGCAAACTGAGCTAAAGAACTAAGGAACATAATCAATAGTGGAAATGTGTATATAAAGAAATGGCTAAAAGTTTATGAAGAAACAAAACCTTCACCTATTTATAGGATTGGATAGCGCGAGAATCGAAACAAAAGACTGCTAATGGCGCTAAAACCAAAGCGACAAGCAATCAGACGCTGTCTCGGAAAGGTGTGTAATGATAACGCGCGTGGGAGTGACGTGCCAAGGTTCCGTGGAACGTATCACTCTCTCGGCCTTAGCCAAACCGGCGTAATTCCACAGCCAAATTCTTTAGCAGAAACGGATGATGTCCGCTTATCAAGGACATGCAGGGCCATGACCTCAACAAGTAGAGGGACTAACTATATGAGTCCAAATTTGGCAACCAAAATAGCAGACAAGCAAGACATGAAACGAGGTCACCACAACACAACGACTGATGGTCGTCGTGACGAAGGACGACGACCAAGAGCGGTCAGTCAAAATAAGATAGTAACGATAGTTTTAATTTAAAAAGAGATAGGAAGAATATGTCTTTTGGATACTCTCTATATTGTACTTTTTAGGATTTTTTGGGAAAATGTCCCTTGTAAATAGGAAGAGTTAATAAATAAGAATGGGTTGCCATTCTTCAAAGAGAGAAACACATTGTAAAAACAGAGAAATATACGAAAGAATTATCTTATTGGTTTTACTCAAGCATATGTTGTTTAACCTTTGTCCATAAATCTGAAGATTCCGCATTCATATCTGTTGTATACATTTTCGCATCATCAGAAAGAGGAGGTGCTCAATCACACAATAATGGGTGACAATCCCTTTATACTATAACTCTTGTCATTTCTTGCATTTATTGCACTTTTAAGATATTATATATTTTGCCAACCATACTGTATTGCACATATTACTTAACACCCCTATACTGTTCTCACCATATCAAAATCTCGTTCTATTTGATCTAGAGATTATTAAGTTCAACTGAGATTCACCCTATTAATTTGTTACTAATTAGTTTAGCATTTATTTGCTCAAACAATTTTGTCATAGGCGGATACAAGATTTAAACCCTATGGTTTTAACTTTTAAGGTTTTTAGCATTGAACCCATTATATTTTTAAAGTTATGGGTTAATATATATTATTTTTGTAATTTTAATAAATTCTTACCCACAATTTTTTTTTTGCGTCGAAAGTTATGTGTTCAATTGAACCGATTGGTAGGACATTATATTCGCCTCCGATTCTTGCAGAAGCAATAGCTAAGATTTTTGAGAGTAAAGAAGGGGGCTTTTGAGAAAGAAGGGGGGGGGGGACTTTAAAATGTATACAGTGTGCAAATTCATATATCAACAGGAACAAATATAGGATTGATCACGACTGAAAATTGAAGCTCTGCGAGAAGGTGAAATATATTCATAATACGAAAATAAAAGGTTGAGAACAACCTCAATAAGCCAAAAAATAAAAAATAATTATGAAAAAGCAGAGAGTGAAATCTTTTAATTTGGTACGTAGAGTATGTGATGCTAAATAGATACAAAACACATAAGATCAAGTGAAGACGATACTCAATATAGATGGAGGGAGATAAAGAAGACGATCTGGAGGCGATTTTTTTTTATTTGTTGCTAAAAATCCTTTTATCTTCTTTTTATTTTTTGGGCTCAAAATGTAGTGTATTTTTTTATTTATGAAGAATTCCAAATAGCCATCACTTATTAAACTAAAATTAGCCGGTGAAGGTATAAATATATGAATAATTTATGTATTAAATATGCATAATTAATGTATAATCTATGTATATGGCTAGAAAGGTAAACAATTAATATGACCGGCTATTTGTGTAAATATTTCTTTTTATTCGTCCATTTTTCAAGGTAAAAATTGCACGGGGCGCCCTATTTGGTCGCCCCATTTAACCTATACCCATTTTTTTTAAAAACTTTTAATTTGTACCCATTTTTTAAACAACTTCAACTCCCTTTCTCCTCCTTCTCCTCCTCAAAGTTATATCCCAACGCAAGACCAAATACGTGCTATTTACCATGAATTAACCAGTAACATCGTTTCAAGCAAAAAGAAAAAATATATTATAATTTGTTTCTATTTGCCGAAGGCATTGACGAACAAAGTTATCTGATTGGCCAATTTTGTACTGCTAAAGGTCATCCTAAACTGGCCCTAAATCCCCTTCGTTAAAGAAGTTTATTAGCTTCTGCTGAACTGTGCAAAGGATATGAATTGCCTGTGCAGAGAAATATGATTATAGCTTACTACATAGTACATTGGCTGCAACATCATTTAGCACTCTATGTGGTGAAATGCTGAACAATT
Source organism: Nicotiana sylvestris (assembly GCF_000393655.2). NCBI lineage: Eukaryota > Viridiplantae > Streptophyta > Magnoliopsida > Solanales > Solanaceae > Nicotiana > Nicotiana sylvestris. The sequence continues at coordinate 174,533,832 of NC_091065.1, forward strand.
AGGTTTAAGTTAACCGAAAGAGCAAAAAGTAATAATCTTTCAATCATTCTTGCATTCTCACATGTCAAGTCTGGATATAAATGACGCGGACTTAAGGAGATGGAAGCTTACAAACAAAAACTTCAGCTCTAGAGCCGAAGTTCAATAGTTAAAAAACAAAAACTTCAGCTCTAGAGCTGAAGCTTACAAACAAAAACATCAGCTCTAGAGCTGAAGTTCGATAGTTAAAAAATAAAAACTTCAACTCTAGAGCTGAAACTTACAAACAATTAAAAAACAAAAACTTCAGCTCTAGAGCTGAGGCTTACAAACAAAAACATCAGCTCTAGAGCTGAAGTTCGATAGTTAAAAAACAAAAACTTCAGCTCTAGAGCTGAAGCTTACAAACAAAAACTTCAGCTCTAGAGCTGAAGCTTACAAATAAAAACTTCGCCAGTTACAAACAAAAACTTCAGCTCTAGAGCTGAAGTTCGATAGTTACAAAACAAAAACTTCAGCTCTAGAGCTGAACTTCAGGCCCGGCTACTAGAATGATGAAGTTTTGCGCGATTGCTTTTGCTACTTCAGTCCCGTATGCTGAAATTATGCGAAAAAGCGGGTACGTTTGCAATTTTTTTTGCAAAGCGGGCAAATGTTAAAACGTGATACAAAAAACGGATATAGATGCAAATGCCCCTTTTCCAAGTTAGCTGCGAGTTGGCTCCACTAATTTTTTTTTTGTTTGAACTATTGTTAGTGAAGGGTGTAATAAGCATATATTTGTTAACTTCAAGTGCTCAATAGTTATCAGTCACAAATTGAGATGTTTATATGAAAAATATGACAATTTTAGGGGGCTATATGCATTTGGCCCTTTTGTTTTTGGTGTTTCTCTACGAAGAAATATCGTGTAAATGCTTGTGTAACAACTAAATTTCGTTCCTAAAAAATAATAATCAAGACAAGAAATATAGCGACAAATATTATATTCGATTTTAAGTGATGGGGTTACAATTTCTAAAATATCTCTAAATCTAAAGAGATGTAGTCCTCTGATTCTTCTCCTCACGGACGATGGTTCAAGAGTTTGAGAGCTTGATCTTGAACTTGATGGATTAGGATTACGCTATTCTTTAGAGCTTCTTTAGCCTTTTCTTCTGCTTATTTGCTTGTGTCTTAGCCTTCTCCTTTGACCCCTTTATATAGGCGTGAGGTGGAGTAGTCTCCAAAAAAACCCTAGTAGATTATTGGGTTTGAGGCTTATGGGCCGACCTATTTGAAAGAAGACCAATTGACGGGCTAGCCCAATGATACATTAGACTTTTATTTAAATAAATTCATTTTAGATTTAAATAATCGACCCAATTACACTAGCCCATAGTATTATTTGGACTAATATGTATTTAATACATGATGAAATCTGAATTACTTGTGGATTTAAATTTAATAAAACTTTTATTTGTCTACAGCTTGTTTAATCTACATTTCGCTCAAGACGATAGCGTTTCATCTAACAGAAGTGTTTCACTACGTCGTTTTAATTAAGTCGTATAATAGGCTCTCGTGTAAATGTAATATATCTACGCTTAGGACCTTAGCTAGGGTTTCTCCTATTCTTTTCTCTGCGTTGTTCCTTCGAAGGTGGCACTCTAGGGTTCATTAAAGAAGCTTCAAATCGACTCAATAAGTTGAAATTTCGTATTCTCATCTAATCAGCTTCAGATTTTTCAACCAAATTCTCAGAGCTATGTACGGATCAAGAGGGTAAGCTTACCTAATTCCCTTTTGTTCATAAATTAAATGCTTTGCTGATGGTATGAATTGGGATTTTTGTTTTGTTTAGGCGATTTCCCCCTTCCTGTATTTTGAATTGATGCACGTTTCTTAATTGTTCGACTACTGCATGAGTTTGCGACTGATCGTGTAACTTATTTTAGAAGACAAATTATTGTTATAGGATGAAATGGCTCAATTGAAGGGGAGCCTTGGCGTAACTAGTAAAGTTACCTCCATGTGACCTCCGGGTTCGAGCTGTAGAAACAACGTACAATAAACCCTTGTGGTTCGGCCCTTCCTTGGACCCCGTGCATAGCGGAAGCTTTGTGCACCGGGCTGCCCCTTTTTTATGGCTCAAATAGAGTAGAATGGATATATAAGATTCATACCAAATATGAGAGGCAGATGTAGCCCTAAAATTACGGGTTTATCTGAACCTAGTAACTTTCCCTCAGACTCTGTATGTGTTACAAAATTTATTAAAGAAGTAAAAATAATTGAACCCAGTAAATCAAATAGGTTGCGATAGAATTCAGAACTCGAACACTTTATGTTGAAATCCTGGATCCTCATCTGCAATACCATCAACTCTAACTAGTTTGGAATGAGGCTTAATTGTTTGTCTGGATTTAAGCCTTAAACACTAATTGAGGCTTCCCTATTGGGTGGAATGGGTAGCTTGAGAAATCTTTGATCTTTTCTTTCTTTTCCCTTTTCAAAGAATGGGGTGAGGTGACTCCATATTTGTGTCTCTCTATTGCTTATTCCGTGTTAGACATCTGAACTTTAGGGTGTTGTTGATAGAATAATAACAATTTGTTAAAATAAGATTTTCTTTGCTCTTCTTAACAGAAGAATCATAAAAATAAAATGTTTGACCTTTTCAGTTCTTAAAGTTATCAGACTTGTAGGGGCTGTGGAGAAGTTACAAAAATTTGCAAATTAAGGTTCTCTTTACTTTTTATCAACATAAGAACCTCATAAATGAAATCTTTGACCTTATAAGTTCACATAGTTTTCACATTTTTAGGGGCTTGTACTACCAATGTAAATCTCCTGATTTCTAGAGTTTAAGTTACATAGTTAGACTCCCTCTGTCTTAGGATTTCAGGTGATTTTTTCCCCGAGATGATTTTCCCCCTTTGATGGAAAGCTGGAAGATTTTTTTAGTTCAGAATGGTCTATTGATGTTGTCAACTGGTTATGTGCATTATGTGGATGAATTTGCTTGTCGCCTGAGATTTTGATCTAGAAAATGACAGAAGATAATTCCTTTTCATGGAGAAGTTTTTTATTTTATTTAAAAGTTTATATGTTGGGCATAATCCTGAAATAATCTCTCTTATTTACTGTGTTCATTTGTAATTTGTTATTATGTTTTTTGGGATGCATGTGAAATGTTGTGATTTTCTTTTGAGAATAAGGTGGTATTGGAAACTAGGTTGTAGGAAACATATGGGTTGGGCTTGGTTTTATTAACAAGGTTGAGTGGGGGATTTTTCCTTTTTTTTGGGTATGAATAATTGAAGGGCAATGTTGGGGAGCGGGGGGGTTTCGGACGGGTACGAGATCGGCTCAAAGAGACCAAGAATGATGGAATCAAATCCCTACTTCGCAGTGAGCAGCGGTTCAAGTGGTTATCACCAGTCTTATGGCTATGGAAGCAGATTTCAGCCCTCCGGATTTCCTGTTGTTCGTTTGAGGGGTCTTCCGTTCAACTGCAGTGAAATCGACGTTTACAAGTTCTTTGCTGGCCTGGATATTGTGGATATTTTCCTGGTCAACAAGGATGGACGGTTCACTGGGGATGCTTTTGTTGTCTTTGCTGGTCACATGCAAGTTGATTATGCTCTTCAAAGGGACAGGCAGAACATGGGGAGGAGATATGTGGAAGTTTTCAGCTGCAAGAAGGAAGAGTATTACGAAGCTATAGCTGCTGATGTGAAGGAAGGAGGTTATGATTATGAATATCGTGCTTCCCCTCCTCCATCTCGTCCAAAGAGATCTATGAACAAAGATCAAATGGAGTACACTGAGATACTGAAATTGCGAGGTCTCCCATACAGTGTTAGAAGAACAGATATTGCCAGGTTTTTCGGAGAGGAATTCAATGTTTCAGCTGACAAGGTACACATTGCATATCGCCCCGATGGAAAAGCTACTGGAGAGGCTTATGTGGAATTTACCTCTGCTGAAGAGGCCAAGAAAGCTATGTGCAAGGACAATATGAAGATTGGATCTAGGTACATTGAGCTATTTCCTTCACATCCAGATGAAGCTAGACGAGCGGAGTCTAGGTCACGACAGTGATGCTAATTATTTCTGGCGGTGTGGAGTATTTTTAAGCATCATATATTTCGTTCACCTCTTTCTCTTGGGGATAGTGTTGCACTTGTTAAAGATTGTCTTCTTTTGCACCCGCTGAAGTATGTTTTCCTAGACAAACTTATATCAAACAGCTATGTAAGTTGTGCTTCTCACTCTCGGATATCTTAGTTTTGGGTTTTGCTTAATTTGCTTTGATCTCCGTCCATTAATTTTCTATTTTTGAATTTTCTTTTGGTTTTTACGAGGATGGGATGGACTAATTTTGACTATTGTTATTATGGAAAAGGGTTCAAAATGCCCTTAAACTATTGAAAAAGGTTTTAAAATGCCCTTCATCCACCTATTGGGCTAAAAATATCCCTCCATCCACTTTTTTGGTTCACTTATACCCTTTGATCGTTAGGTCAATGCTAAATTAAAAATAATTATTAAGTATTCTTCAGTTTTTACAAAAAAAATATTTTTTTCAGTTTTTTAAAAGTATTTTTTTTTGTAAAAACTAAAAAAATAAATATAAAAACAGAAAAAAAAATATTTTTAATAAAATATTTTCGTTTTTAAAAACTAAAAAAATATTTTCAACAAAATATTTTCGTTTTTTGAAAAATATTTTTTTTCATTTTTTTAAAACATTTCGTTTATTTTCGTTTCTCATTTTTTTAAAAGAAAAAATATTTTCGTTTTTTTTAAAAACTAATAAAAATGAAAAAAAAAATTTGTTGAGAATATTTTTTTTCAGTTTTTAAAAAACAAAAATATTTTTTTTCTGTTTTTACAATTTTTTCAGTTTTTAGAAAAAAAATGCTTTAAAACTGAAAAAATGAGAACAAAATATTTTTTTTGTAAAAACTAATTAAAAGAAGAAGAAGAAGAAGAAGAAGACGACTTTACTAAATTAGTGGATTACTAGTTGCATTAGTTTAAAAAAACAAAAATATTTTATGAAATATTTTTTTTTAAGTTTTACAAAAAGAATAATAGTTATTTTTAATTCAGCATTGATCTAACGGTCAAAGGGCATAAGTGAACCAAAAAGGTGGATGGAGGGGTATTTTTAGTCCAATAGGTAGATGAAAGGTATTTTCAAACCTTTTCCAATAGTTTAGGGGCATTTTGAACCTTTTTCCGTTGTTATTATTGTATGGTTTTTTTGGGGGTGGTTATGTTCCAACAAAGTGCTATAATTTTTTTTTTGCCTTGGGCGACCGTCTCTGTGCACGGATCAGATTTAGCACATTTCGGATTCGGATTTTAGAAAATGCAATCCGAATCTGATTCAGCAATCCGAATCTGATCTGAATTATATTGGATCGAATTTCGGATCGTATTATTATGCCTTAAAGTTGCAAACTAATATGTATATTTTCTTTGTAAAAGAGATAATACATTAAGAAAAATTCATGTTTATGCAATTATGAGAGTACTATGGTGCTAATATAGCTAAATCTAGCAATTGTAAAGGTAATAACTTGAAGGAAGATGTAAAGAAAGTACTGACTATGCGAAATTAAAATATAGTATTTATACATTGCCTAATAATTTCGGATTTCGGATTTGATCGGATTAAAATATACCAATTCGATTCGAAATTTTAATAAACACAATCCGAAATTCGATCCAATTCGAAATTGAATGGATTGGTTCGGATTTCGGATATCTGATCCGAATGAACAGCCCCAGCAAGTGGCCCTTTTTTATTTCTTACCATATATTAGCTACAAAAAGGAACATAATGAGTTAAGCACATCGACAGTTCACTATTCAAACTTCTACAAAGAATAATATTTTTTTTACAGAGAAACCACAATCTTTTCGGAAAATGTCAAGCTTCCCTTCACATTACCATTTCTTGACAACTTTGCCAAACACATGCACATGAGGTCTACTTTTTCTACTTAGTGGAATATGGTTCAAGAAATGGAGTAACAAGTAGTAGAAGTTATAATTTATTCTCTTGGACATCTAGTTCAACGTATGGGGAAAAGGCATCGCTTTTGACAAATTTGTGTCCTTAGAATCTTGCTAGGCAATTGCCTTTTATCCACAACCACAAGAGTCTACAATGCTAATATTATGTGTTTTCTCTCTAGCTTTAAGAGAAAAACAACATTCTTGTTTGTCACCAATATCAAGTTTTGGTCACTTATTTCAATATATTACCACAACAGAGAAAGGTTTTGGTTCGAGTTCTCACCGCCATGCAATATCTAAAAGAATTTCTATATATGGTTGATGAAGAAAAAAAAAATTAAATTCGCATGTGAGGGCACGCATTGAAGAAGTAAATGAAAGTGAGTTCTCCCTAAAAATATAAATAAAAAAGATAAATAATAAGCTTGTTGCGGTGGTGAGTTAAGTTCAAATTTCTATTTTTTTCTGTTCAAACAAGATAAATAAAGTAATTTTTTATTTTTTTATTTTGCAAAAGGTTTTTTAATATTAGAATTTGTACTCAAACCCTTAGAATGAAAAAGATGTTGGTACAGAATTATTTCCTTTAATGAATCTTACACGGGGCCAACTGAAATTAGTCGGAACTTTAAAGTGCTGGACGAGTTATGTAACCACCGATAAATAAATAAATAAATAAATAAATAAATAAAAGTGACTAATTGTATATAGATAGTGACGGGAAAATGGAAAATTGAGTAATTTGACATTATGATCTTATCTTCCTTTTGGAGTTTTAATAAATTACTAGGCAATGATAAATGTTGTCACTTGTCAACCTGTCATATAGTCGTAGTTAATTGACTAGTCATTCTCTTTTTTGTCCCAATGGAAGAGACTGAATGACGCCGAAAATATATGTTAAACAAACTCCAGACCCCATAATTTTATTGATTTTATTTATTTATTTATTTATTTATCAAAAAACATGTATATGAATGAATGAATTAAGTTAATGAAAAGAAGTGGTCCTTTCTTAGTATAACTCAAAAAGGTTTAAGAGAAAGATATTCCTATATCGCCGAAACAGTCATCATACAACTTCTAAAATCAAACTCTAAAACAAAGGCAATTTAAGGTTTAAGTTCAATCTTTAATGTTTTAGCATCAAATATATTATATTTTAAAATAATAGGTTTAAATTTCATTTTTATTAATATTTTAGTGGTTTTCTTACGTATATATTTATGCTTTATATCCAAAATATTGCATTCGGATAAACCAACCGGCAAAAGATTAGCCATATATACATCTCACAAAAATAACAAATTTTTAATTAGACTAACAAACTCGAAATGACTGAAGTTCCCTCCCAAAGTATCCTCCATTAGGGAAACAGTTATTAGCATCATTCAAATGTAAGTTCATTTAATTTGTGGGCACGTCGATTAATTTTACGGGTACCTATTACCTCTTATATACTGAAAAATTCTGTTCACTAAAATTTAAAAAATGAAGAAGAAGAAGAAATCACCTAGTATCTTTATTACCGTTGAAAATTTAAATGTGACTTTGCATACTCCCTCTTAAGAAATAATAAATAAAGTCTATAATTTGCTATGATACCCATATTAATTTATGTATATTTTTAATGAATTTGAAAAAATAATTTTAAATGAGTAATTAATACTATGAATATAACAAGGAAAAAATTATTTTTTTCCTGATATACAAAAAGTGACAAGTAAAAGTAAAAATCTATTTTTATAATACTGGACAAGTAGAAGTAAATGAACGGAGTAATAATCACAGAGGTGAAGTTAGTGGTCAGAGAAACCGAGTAAAGGTACTTTAGTTTCTTTTGACTTTTGGGTTTGACACCTTCACTATTTCACTGCTTTCAACTTTGAGGACGTACTAGAATATTTTCTACGAAATTGACATCGTTCTTGATAGAATTTCTTGGTGTTTTATTGCTAAAACAGCACACAATACATTTTTTTATTCTAGGACAATGTCCAATTTATGTTTTAAATTCTTAAGTTGAGAAGGAAAAGGGTAAACCTTTGAAAAGAGCGATCTTTCCGTATATAAAAATTATACAAAAGAGAGCACAAAAATTAAACAGAATACTCAAATTATTTCAAAAGAAATTTTCACTATATTTGAAACGATACAAATTACAGTGCCGATTTTTCATATTCAACACCTTAAGTTTACGGGAGAAATTTAAAAATAGTCAGATTTACAAGTAGTCGTTTAAAAATAGCTACACTTTCAAAAGTAATCGAAATTTAGTCACTTTTTATGTAAAAATAAATCTGAACGAAAACACTGCTCAAAATTCGAAAAATACTTCAGTATATTATACTGGAGTTCTAGTATACTTATGCTTGAACTCCAGTATAATATGCTGGAGTTCCAGTATACTTATGCTGGAACTCCAGCATAATATACTGAAGTTCCAGCAAAGTATATCGGTCCAGTATAATAAGCTGGAAGTTCATACACATGTGCTCGATTCTCCAGTATATTATGCTGGAACTTTCCGCGTGTTGGAGTTCCAGCATAATATGCTGGAAGTTCATACACAGATGCACCAAACTCCAGTATATTATGCTGGATTGGTCTCTGTTGCAGCAAACTAGTGGCTATTTTTCAATGATTTGGCAAACGCTGACTATTTTTGAATGACCAGTCCGAAAATTGGCTAGCCCGTGCTATTTTTACTAAATTTACTTGTGAAATTTAAAACTCCAAATCAGTGCCGATTTTTCTATTCCAGAGATTGAACAGTGGCTATTTATGAATTTGTAGTCCAACTCATTAATTTCTAGGCCGGTTGGACGAGTTGGATGAGTTTGGGCTCAAATTGTCACTCCTAATTTTACCCATAATAACCATATGTGTGTGAAGCGTGTGTTATGTATGAGAGGAAAAATGACACTGTATAGCCGCTTTCAAAATAATAGTCAATATATATATATATATTTGTATGTTATATAAAAAAAAATTATACAAATTTTATATATTTTTCGGCTACCAAAATTAAATAGTTTCTATCGCGGGCTAAAAATGACAACACTCGAAGAAAAATCTAGAAAAGGGCCAGAAAATTTAAAATATTATTATCACTTTAACACATGTATCAATATTAGCATTCAGAAGAGAGATTTCATAGTACACTTATTATATATTATTATTGGAATATCACCTCCTTTTCCATACTATTGTTACTTCTAGAAACAATACAAATACAAAATATAAACAAAGTTCGATTAACCTATTGGTTTTAAATATAATAATCAAGGAAATACACCTTTTCATTAAATTCTTACAAAATAATTTATTCCTAATGGCGCACTATTTCCTCCATTACAAGAAAGTATTAATAGTTTCATTCCCTTTCTTGACTTTTGAGACTTTCAAAATATTTTGTTCAACTTGCAGTGGAAATTCCTCTTTTCTACCATTAAATACTTCCCAATGGATCACTGTCAATATATATATATATATATATATAATTTATTCGGAATTCAATTTGCCTCATTTTCTATTAGGACCCGTATGTTCATAGTTTCTTATTTATTTATTTTTTTGATGTTTTTTCTTTTCAAAAAAATGTTTGTAAATGAAAATTTGTAAATTTTTGGAGATTCTTCGAAAATGATTTTTTCAAAAGACCACTTTTTCAAAACTTTCATTCGTACTCACAAAATTACAATATATTTTTTTTTAAAGTAAAATGTATGTTCAAACATAATTTCAAATTTCAAATACCATTTCCCAACTTAACTCCAAATACTATTTTTTCCCCCAAAATTACAATTTTTATGTCCAAATTCCTAGTAAAATTCAGAATCTATAAACTTAATATTTTGAATCAGTCTACGTATACAAGAGAGTAAACCTTAATTTATCCCAAATTGGATTTAGTTGCAAATCATTTTGCACTTATTGGAAGAGACAATATAATTGGAACAGTAATGATTTGTACTTAGAATAACCACGAGCCAGTGATAAGGATATAATTTATATATATAAATAAGGAAATATATAAATTTAGAGGCCGAACATTTGGCCACGTATCGTTCAACTAAACTGAAGAATCCTTTTAAAAATGAGTTTAACTAATGACCATTTGTTATAAAATAAAAGCAATGCAGTAAAATGTAAATATGAAGAGATAGAAAGAAGGAAGAAGTCTTTTCTTCTTTCACTTTGATGTATCTTTCCATTGAACTTACATAGCCTTTTATAGGTATAAAAAGTAAAGATGATGGACATAAAGTAGGAGATTTAATCTTTAAGTTATTCACAACATGAACATCCAATGTAACATCCAATGTACAAACTATGTTATTTACAACATGGGCATCTAATGTATCATCCAATGTACAAACTATTTATAACACTCCTCCTTCGATGTCCATGTAAGATAATGTGCCTTATTAAGAACTTACCAAAAAAATATTGGGATGTACATAGTTATTTATAATATGCATTACTTGCTGCCTCATTAAAAACCTTACCAGGAAAATCCAGTGGGACAAAACCTTGGTTAAGGAAAAGAGTGCAGCGTGTAGTTACTCCCCCTGATGAAAAATCACTTAATGTCTCGAAGACGACGCATTCCAATCTTATATATCAGCTTTTCAAATATTGAGGTTGGTAATGCCTTAGTGAACAGATCAACCAAATTATCACTTGAACGAACTTGTTGTACATCTATTTCACCATTCTTCTGAAGATCATGAGTGAAAAAGAATTTCGGTGAAATATATTTTGTTCTATCTCCTTTGATATATCCTCCTTTCAATTGAGCTATGCATGCAACATTGTCTTCATACAATATTGTTGGAATATTCTCTTTTGAAGAAAGACCACATGTTTGTTGAATGTGTTGAGTTATCGATCTCAACCAAACGCATTCTCGACTTGCTTCGTGAATGACTATTATCTCTGCATGATTTGAAGACGTAGCAACCATAGTTTGTTTTGTCGAACACCATGATATGGTTATACCTCAACTTGTAAATAAATAGCCTGTCTAAGATCGACCTTTGTGTGGATCAGACAAATATCCTGCATCTGCATAACCAATCAATGATGGCTTGGATTCATTTGAATAAAATAAACCCATATCAATGGTCCCTTGGAGGTATCTGAATATATGTTTAATACCATTCCAGTGTCTTTGTGTTGGCGAAGTACTAAATCTTGCCAATAAGCTTACTGAGAAAGCTATATCTGGTCGGGAATTATTGGCAAGATACATTAATGCCCCAATTGCACTAAGATATGGTACTTCGGCACCAAGAAGCTCTTCATCATTTTCATGAGGTCGGAATGGATCTTTCTTTATATCAAGTGATCTCACAACCATCGGGGTACTCAATGGATGTGCTTTATCCATATAGAATCGCTTTAAAATCTTTTCGGTGTATGTTGATTGATGGACAAATATTCCATCTTTCATATACTCAATTTGTAGATCAAGACAAAATTTTGTCTTTCCAAGATCTTTCATTTCAAATTCTTTCTTCAAACAGTCTACTGTTTTTGGAAGCTCCCCAGGAGTTCCAGTGATATTTAAATCATCAACATACACGGCGATTATAACAAATTCAGATCCAGACCTTTTTATAAAGACACAAGGACAAATTGGATCATTCTTGTACCCTTCTTTCAACAGGTATTCACTCAGGCGATTGTACCACATACGACCTGATTGTTTCAATCCGTATAAAGATTTCTGAAGCTTTATTGAACAAGTTTCTCGAAAACTTTTATATGCTTCTGGCACTTTAAATCCCTCAGGTACTTTCATAAAAATTTCGTTGTCTAATGATCCATACAAATAGGCTGTAACAACATCCATTAGATGCATATCAAGTTTTTCTTGCACTGCCATATTTATGAGATACCTGAAGGTGATAGCATCCACTACAGGAGAATATGTCTCCATATAATCAATTCCAGGCCTTTGGGAAAACCCTTGTGCCACAAGTCGTGCTTTATATCTAACGACTTCATTTTTATCATTTCGTTTTCGCACAAAAACCCATTTATACCCTACTGGCTTTATGCCTTCAGGTGTTCGAACTATGGGTCCGAAGACTTCACGTTTTCCAAGTGAAGTTAACTCTGCCTGGATAGCGTCTTTCCATTTTGGCCAATCATTTCTCTGTCTACATTCATTGACAGATTTTGGTTCAAGATCCTCATCTTGTTGCATTATTTCAACAGCAACATTATAAGCAAAAATGTTATCGATAACAATATTATTTCGGTTCCATCTTTTCCCGGTTGAGACGTAACTTATTGATATCTCTTCATTTTCATTATTTTTAGGTACCTGGACCTCCCCTAAGGTCTTATCATTTGTTACGTCTTGGGGCTCTTCTTGAGCCACTACCTCTGTGTTATGTTCACTTTGATCACTTGCTCCTTTTCTTCTTCGAGGATTTTTATCTTTAGAACCGATTGGTCTACCACATTTCAAGCATGGCTTAGACTCATTTGCTTTAACTAATTGTCCAACCGGGATATCAACTCGAATTGGAGCATTAGCAGCTTGAATATGTGACTTAGTCACCCTTGGTAGGTCAGTGAATGCATCTGGCAAATGATTTGCCATATTTTGCAAATGAATAATCTTTTGAACCTCTTGTTCACATTGATTTGTTGTCGAGGATCTAAATGAGACAGTGATAATGCATTCCAATCTATCTTCTTTTTTAGTTGCTTATTTTCTCCCCCTAATGTTGGATATACTGATTCATCAAAATGGCAATCAGAAAATCTTGCCGTAAATAAATCTCCAGTCATCGGCTCTAGATATTTTATAATAGAAGGAGATTCATATCCAACATATATCCCCAACCTTCTTTGAGGACCCATCTTTGTGCGTTGTGGTGGAGCAATTGGAACATATATCGCACAACCAAAGATCCTAAGATGGGAAATATTTGGCTCCTGACCAAAAGCCAATTGCAATGGGGAGACTTTATGATAACTTGTGGGCCTTATCCGCACAAGTGCTGCTGCGTGCAAAATAGCATGACCCCATACTGAAATGGGAAGTTTTGTTCTCATAAGCATTGGTCTAGCAATTAATTGGAGGCGTTTGATCAATGATTCTGCTAGACCATTTTGTGTATGAACATGAGCAACCGGATGCTCAATTGTTATCCCAGTTGAAATACAATAATCATTAAAGGCTTGGGATGTAAACTCACCAGCATTATCAAGACGAATTGTCTTAATTGCATAATCTGGAAATTGTGCTCTTAGCTTTATTATTTGAGCCAACAATCTCGCAAATGCCATATTGCGAGTTGATAGTAAGCACACATGTGACCATCTTGTAGATGCATCTACCAAAACCATATAATATTTGAATGGTCCACATGGAGGGTGAATGGGCCCACATATATCACCCTGTATACGTTCCAGAAATGCAGGGGATTCCATCCTAACTTTAATAGTTGATGGTCTAATAATTAATTTTCCTTGAGAACACGCAGCACAAGAGAATTCCTTAAATTGAAGAATCTTCTGATTCTTCATTGCATGTCCATGTGAATTCTCAATTATTTTATGCATCATATTAGAACCAAGATGGCCCAACCGGTCATGCCAAATAATAAAATTATCTTGATTAGTAAACTTCTCGTTTACTACGGCATGTGTTTCAATCCTGCTAATACTTATGTAGTATAAGTCGTAGGAAAGAGCAGGTAACATTTCAAGCACATATTTCTTACCGGACATTATTGTAGTAATATAAAGATATTCAACCTTTTCATCATTTGTAGTCTCAATATGATAATCATTTTGTCGAATATCTTTGAAACTTAATAAGTTTCTTTGAGACTTACTACAATATAGTGCTTCATCAATAGCCAAATGTGTTCCTCCTGGTAGTAATAAATTGGCTCTTCCAGAACCTTCAATTAATCTTGTACTACCGGATATTGTATTAACATTCGCTTCTTTCATTACCAAATAAGAGAAATATCTCTTATCTTTTAAAATAGTGTGTGTTGTAGCACTATCCAGAAGACATATATCATCTTTATTAATCTTGAGTCCAACTGAAGACTGGGGAATTTTCATATTCTTCATAAAAAAGACAAATAATACATCATAAGAAATATGAAAGACAAGCAGGAAAAAAACATTAAGAAATACATTAGAAATGTAGAAACTAGCAACACATGATGCATTAGGAAAATACACTCAAGAAAAATAAACTAGTTGCAAACATAAACATAACAACTTTTATAGCTTCATTCCCCAGTAAGATGATTAGTTCTTCAGTCAATATCCTCAAAGAAGTCCCCAACTTCTAAATGAGTAATATTTGTTAGGCCTTCAAAATCATCATCTTTATATGCAAGATGTGCCTTAGAATCATATTTATTTGAGGGACCTGCTTCATCATCATTATTTTGAAAGGTCAAGTGTGCCTCCACATTATTTTCTTTTTTCTTGAGGGAGGCTTGATAAAGTTTGACAAAATGTTCTGGCGTACGACAAATGCGTGCCCAATGACCTCTCATACCACATCGGTGACACATACTAGCTTTACCTTTTGAATGATTAATTTGAGAACCCTTATTGTTCTCCAATTTATTTCCACCATAATGACGATAATTGTTTTATCCCCTGCCACGTCCACGTTTACGACCATGTCCACAACCACGGTAATTATTTTGTTTTCTTTCAAACTTATCATATGCTGCTACAACATTCACTTCCTGAAATGGAGCCGACCCAGTGGGACGGGCTTCATGATTTTTCATTAATAGAGTATTATTCTGCTCTGCCACAAGTAGGCATGTGATTAACTCAGAATATTTCTTAAAATCTTTTTCACGGTATTGTTGTTGTAGCACCACATTTGAAGCGTGAAAAGTAGAAAATATTTTTTCCAATAAGTCCTCATCTGTGATAATGTCTCCACATAATTTTAATAGAGAACTTACTTTAAAGATAGCAGAATTATACTTACTTACGGTTTTAAAGTCTTGCAGCCTTAAATGTATCCACTCATACCGAGCTTTCGGTAATACCGTAAATTTTAGGTGGTCATACGATCCTTCAAATTAATCCATAATTCAAGTGGATCTTTTACGGTTAAATATTCAGTTTTTAACCCGTCATGTAGATGATGACGAAGAAAAATCATGGCCTTCGCTTTATCCTGATTTGATGCTCCATTTCCTTGTATAATAGTATTTCCAAAACCTTTAGCGTCAAGGTGAATTTCAGCATCAAGGACCCATGATAAATAGTTCATCCCGGTGATGTCAAGTGCCACAAATTCAAGTTTTGATAAATTTGACATAGTGAAAACTATCATAAAAGATGAATAAGTTAGAGAAATAATTATAATAATAAACAATTAATGAAAACAAAACGATTAAGGTAAAAGAAATGAAAATAGAGTTATATCATGTTAACAATCTACTATTTTATTTTATTCTTGCTATAAAGTAGAAATTACATACTTGTTTTATTTCACTTTATATTATTGATATATATGTGGTAATAGAATTGAACGTGACTAACATTATTTATATGTTCCAATAATATAAAGTAATTAAACTATAAAATTATTGCTTGTCAATTCATTTCTCACAGTTCTTCAAAATACCTTAAAGATGTTTTGATCCAGGACTATGAATATTATAAGTATGTCATTAGTGCATAGCTAGTTTGATGACTTTGAGGTCCTCTAAGAGTTGAGCACGGAAGAAAATAGTTTTTTATCACTGCAATGTACTTAAACTATTTAAGATGCCCAAGAGCACAAGTAATCTGCAAACAATGAGCATATGATATGTACTGCCATAAATAAAATGATTATAATTATACATACCTTAATAAAATATGGCTCAACTTAGCGGGAGTTAAGAATAAAATTAGAGTTTCGTGTTGATAACGTGTTATAAAATAAAAGCAATGAAGTAAAATGTAAATAAGAAGAGATAGAAAGAAGGAAGAAGTCTTTTCTTCTTTCACTTTGGTATATCTTTCCATTGCAATTACATAGCCTTTTATAGGCATAAAAGTAAAGATGATGAACATAAAGTAGGAGATTTAATCTTTAAGGTATTCACAAAATGAGCATCCAATGTAACATCCAATGTACAAACTATGCTATTCACAGCATGAGCATCCAATGTAGCATCCAATGTACAAACTATGTTATTTACAACATGGGCATCCAATGTAGCATCCAATGTACAAACTATTTATAACACCATTAATGTTTAATTTTTATATTATCATGTCACTTTTACTATAATTTTTTCTATTTTTCCTATCCGCATCAAGTTGAACATACGGAAGATATCACCTAATATTTTTTGTTGTTTTCGTGAAATTTGAACTTGAGATTTCATGGTTTTTCACCTGCTTCATTGATCGCTAGGCTACATCCTTGAATGCGTGTTACTTTTCGAATCTTTACATATAACTTAAATACAATTTGTATATAATTTTTTGTGTTAAAACACGTACAATTTACATACAACTTGCATACAATTATATTAGTTGTATATATTTTTATGTCATTTGTAAACTTGACATACAAAATACATACAACTTATTATTATTGTTCTCTTCGAGTTTCAATCTAAAATTTCAATCAAAATCAACTTGAATCTTCATTAAACTCCTTAAAATTGAGATATAGATTCGAAAATGTATTCCCAATCATTTGCAACAATACCAAATCCAAATAAATAATAATTTCGCATAATTTAATTTTTGAATTTAATGCTTCGAAGTTTTTTAATGGCTATCAATGAAGTTGAAGCTCGTGTATTCACGCTTTTCACACCCAAACAAGGCTAATTGGTTTAAAATTTTAGTTTAATTTCAATTATACAATTTATTTCTTCCATTTCCAACTGGTGTTGATTATTGTCCATCAGAATGAAAGTATATATATATATATATATATGCGCATGTGTAGAGCATTGTTATATATAATACTACTTCGTAAACTTCAATCTCAAATTGTCACTCAATATAACTATATAAATTCAAATTTAATTAATTTAAACTTATCGTAATACTTTTCTTTTATGCATACCGGAGTATATGCTGAATTCAAAATGTATTAAATGCGCTATCGACAAACTGCAATAAGATGCAATTGGAACAGTAGCTTGATGAAACCAATGTTTTAAAAGGCGGGAGCGTGAGACGAGGCATTTTTGTGATGACCCAAAATTTGGGTCATCACTTGTGTTGCAAGTGCATTCAGTGCTCCGAGGCCTAAGAACCTCCCTTTTCCCCACCTTGATATGCGTGCGTGGTCCGGACCTATATCCAGAAAGCCTTCTATGTGAAAGTAAGAGAAATAGAAATTCTAGAGTTAAAAATTTGATTTTGGTTGACTTTGGTCAACATTTTGAGCAAACAGACCCGGATCCGTGTTCTGACAATCTCGAGAGGTCCGCAATAAAATATGGGACTTGGGCGTATGCCCTGAAATGAATTCCGAGGTCCCAAGCATTAGAAATCAATTTTTGAAAGAAACTGTTTTACTGAATTATCTAAGAAATAAAGAAAAGAATTAATGTTTGAAACTATTGTTATCGGGCCCGTAATTTGGTTCCGGAGCCCGGTACAAACTTGTTATAGTATCTGAAAGATAACTGTGAAATTTGGTGAAAAACGGAGTTTATTTGACGTGAGTTGGACTTCCGGTTGAAGAGTTATGAACTTTGAAAGTTCTTGATGGAAATGTTGAGTTTTGAGGTTTAATTCATGATTTTACATGTTATTTTGGTAATGTGATCATACGAGTAGGTCCACATGATGTTTTTGAGTTAGTATGCACACTTGGTTTGGAGTTCCGAGGGCTCATGTGCG
This sequence comes from Nicotiana sylvestris, assembly GCF_000393655.2. Classification (NCBI taxonomy): domain Eukaryota; kingdom Viridiplantae; phylum Streptophyta; class Magnoliopsida; order Solanales; family Solanaceae; genus Nicotiana; species Nicotiana sylvestris. The sequence continues at coordinate 174,551,700 of NC_091065.1, forward strand.
TTTTGGGTAGGTTTTGTAATGTCGTAGGCTTAAAAACATAGTTGTTGCAGGTTCAGAGAGGTGGAAGGCCTCTGAACAGACCAGTCCGTTCCGCACAAAGAGGAATGCTGTCGCGGAGGGGCTTGTGCGGCCGCACTGAATTTTGTGCGGACCGCGGTGAGGGCTTTGCGGCCGCACTAGATTCTGTGCGGTCCGCGGTGAAGAACACTTCACTGGTCCGACTTCGGAAGCCTATACATTTATAATCTACGAGGAATTTTGAGATGATTCAAAATTGAAAGTTGTAACCCTTCGTGTCTAGTTTTCAGAAACTTATTATAATAGGCATTTGGGCATCTGTAGAGAAAGTTATGGCCAAAATACTAAGACCTGTCACTGCAGAACACAAACTCTGCGGCCGCAGTTGATTTTGTGCGGTCTGCACAGGGCATCTGAGGGCAGTATATTTAGACGATATTTTCAGTTATTTTTCATTTTTCAAAATTCCAAAAACATAAGAGGCTATTTTTTAAACAATCTTTCTTCTCCAAATCAATTGTAAGTCATTTTTAACTAGTTTTCTTCAATCATTAACATCTTTTAACATGATTTCAACTTCAAATCAATGATTTTTATGGGGAAAATTGGGTGTTTTGGATAGAACCTAGTTTTTTTTAAAACTGGATTTGGACCTCGATTTCAAGTCTGATTTCAAAACAAATTATATATTTGAGTTCGTGGGGAATGGGTAATCGGGTTTTGGTTCGAACCTCGGGTTTTGACCACGTGGGCCCCGGGTTGATTTTGACTTTTGGGTAAAACTTTGGAAAACTCATTTTCATGCATTCAAATTGATTCATTTAGCATTTATTGATGTAATTAAGTAACTTGTGGCTAGATACGAGCGAATTTGCGGTGGAATCAAGGGGTAAAGCTATAATTGAATCATGAATTGTGCTCATGGCATCGAGGTAAGTGTTTGGTCTAACCTTAGCTTGAGGGATTAAGAGCTGTGTCCTATTTGCTATTTGCTTCTTGTTGAGAACGACGTATAGGCATGGTGACGAGTATCTATATGTTGGTGTCAAGCATGACCGTGAGTCTTATATTTGTGATTTTCATGATTTCGTTGTATTATTCATGCCTTGGTGAAGGTTTCTAATTGTTGTATAAAGTTTGTGGAAAGAATTGTGACCTATGAACATTGAGGAGCGTTGGCTCAAGTTGTATAGCGAAATTGTGTAAGTATAAGTGACAATTGAAACTCTAGAGCATTGGCTCGAGTTGTAACATGAATTGTGAAGTAAGAGTGAGAAAGAGAAGAGATCATTATGTTGCCCCCTTGCCGAGCTATTGTTGAATTGTGGTTCCCTTGCATTGTGTTCTTAATTGATATTACGGATGCTTAGGTTGATGATTCTTTGTGTTGGGTAGGGATTATGGGTATAGTTGAGGTAGTTAGGTGTCGGAATGAGGTTGGTTATAGCTGAGGTAGTTAGGTGTGGTGACGAGTTTGGTTATAGCTGAGGTGGTTAGATGTTGTAACGAGTTTGGTTATAACTGAGGTAGTTAGGTGTGGTATCAAGTTTGGTTATAGTTGTTTCTCCCTTGCCGGGACATGATTTCTTATGCTATCGAATCCCTTGCTGGGACAGTGTAGACCTTATTGATCTCTTGTCGGGACTCTCGTTATAATTGTAAATATTATATATGGATCAGGTTGCACGTCGAAACAATATTATATATGGATCGGGTTGCACGCCGCAACAACACTATATATGGATCGGGTTGCATGCCGTAACAATATTATATGTGGATAGGGTTGTACGCCGCAACAAAGATATAATAAAATGGGTTCGGGTGGTACGCCTACCATAAGACAAGTGAAATGGGAGTGGGTGGCACGCCTGCCACGAGATATGAAAAGAAAGTGAAATCTGTCTTTGTTCCCTTTTTCTTGTTAGTGGGTGGCTTTGATTCCTTAATAATTCTCTTGATATTCTGTTTTACCTGCTATTCCCCGAAGCATGTTTCCCCCTTCCAACTTTACTTGTTTATTTTTGTATTTCTTTCTCGCTATATATAATTGAACTGCACATGTTTATTTGGTAGTTTGGTCCTAGCCTCGTCACTACTTCACCGAGGTTAGGCTAGGCACTTACCAGCACATGGGGTCGGTTGTGCTGATACTACACTCTGCACTCTTTTGTGCAGACCCCAGTGTTGTGGACTTCGGACCGTAGTGAGATTACTGATTCTTGATCATCAGGCGACCCGAGGTAGTCCTGTAGGCGTCCGCAGGCCTTGGCGTCTCCTTCTATCTGCTTTTCTATTTCTTACATGTATTTCCAGAAACAGTGTTGTAATTAATTCTTTCAGACTTTATTTGTAGCATTTTTAGACCGTCTGTGAAACTGTGATACCAGTTCTGGGTAGTCGAGACTCAAACAGTTGTAATAGATATTCATGTTCAGATGGCTTATTGTTTTCTCCCGCTTATGTTATATTCCGTTGTTTAAATGTTATTTTTTCGTAATTGTTAAAGAGAATAAAATTGTTAAAAAGGTAGATGGTTCAATAATTGGCTTCCCTAGCTTACATTAGTAGGCGCCATCACGACTCTCGAGGTGGGAAATTTGGGCCGTGACAAGTTGGTATCAGAGCTCTAGGTTACATGGGTCTCACAGTTCACAGACAAGCTTAGTAGAGTCTGAGGAATCGGTGCGGAGACGTCTGTATTTATCCCCTAGAGGCTACAGAGTTCGGAAAAGTTTCACTTCTATTCTCCCCTATCGTGCGATTTTGTTCTCTCAATGCTAAATTGAAACCTCTACTCTTGTCCTTTCGTGAATGGCGAGGTCATGTACCCACTTCTTCAGCCGAGTAGTAGCAGCACAAACTGGTGATAGATCAGCTACGCTTCGGAGGTTTTGTGGAGGTTGGATAAGTTTTACCAAGCTCTTCACTACTACTTTCAGCGGAGCATCTTCTGAGGATCCCCAAGACTTTTTAGACAATTGTCATGAGGTTCTCAGGAACATGGGGATCATGGAGACTGATGGGGTCGATTTTGCTACTTTTTGCTTTTCTGGATCCGCCAAGGCTTGGTAGGGAGATTATTGCTCGGCTAAACCAGCCGGATTGCCAGCTTTGACTTGGGAGTAGTTCACACAGCTATTCCTAGATAAGTTTCTCCACATCACTCAGAGAGAGGTATTAGAGGAGGAGGTAGAGATTCTAGAGGTGGAGGTAAAGGTATTAAAAGTGGAGGTGCAAGTAGTGTTCTGGTTTGTGGTAGAGAAGCTTCGTTTTATTTTGCGCCATATCTGGTCATGCCTAGTGATTCTTTGAGTGCCCCTGTTTATGTGTCCACGCCGATGGGTGATTGTATTGTGGTAGATCGAGTCCATCATTCATGTATAGTTGTGATTGGGGGTCTTGAGACTCGTATAGATTTGATGTTTTTGGACATGGTAGATTTCGATGTTATATTGGGAATGGACTGGTTATCACCTTACCACACTATCATAGACTGTCATGCCAAGACTGTGACCTTAGCTTTATCGGGTTTGCCTCGTTTAGAGTAGAGAGGGACTCCCGGTCATTCTACCCATAGTGTTATCTCTTATGTGAAGGCTCAGCGCATGGTCGAGAAGGGATGCTTGGCCTATTTGGCATATGTACGTGATTCTAGTGCTGAGGTTCCTTCTATTGATTCTGTGCCCGTTGTTCGTGAGTTTCCTGAGGTTTTCCCTTCAGACCTGCCGGGTATGCCACCCGATAGGGATATTGATTTCTGCATTTATTTGGCTCCGGGCACTCAGCCCATTTCTATCCCGCCGTATCGTATGGCCCCGCCTGAGTTGAAAGAGTTGAAAGAGCAGTTGCAAGACTTGCTTAAGAAGGGTTTCATTAGGCCGAGTGTTTCGCCTTGGGGTGCGCCGATGTTGTTTGTTAAGAAGAAGGACAGATCGATGAGAATGTGTATTGATTACCGGCAGTTGAACAAGGTTACAATCAAGAATAAGTATCCATTGCCGAGGATTGATGATTTGTTTGATTAGCTTCAAGGTGCCAAGGTATTTTCGAAGATTGACTTGAGATCTGGCTACATCAGTTGAGGATTAGGGCATCCGATGTCCCTAAGATAGCTTTCTGCACTCGGTACGGGCATTATGAGTTCTTGGTTATGTCATTCGGGTTGACAAATGCCCCAGCAACTTTTATGGATTTGATGAACCGAGTGTTCAGGCCTTATTTGGATTCGTTCATGATAGTCTTTATTGATGATATTTCGATACATTCCCGCAACCGGGAGGAGCACGAGCAACATCTTAGAGTGGATATTCAGACCTTGAGGGATAGTCAGTTATATGCTAAGTTCTCTAAGTGTGATATCTGGTTGAGTTCAGTTGCATTCCTGGGTCATGTTGTATCAACGGAGGGTATTCAGGTTGATCCGAAGAAGATTGAGGCAGTCAAGAACTAGCCTAGACCAGCATCAGCTACAGAGATTTGGAGTTTCTTGGGATTGGCAGGCTACTATCATCGGTTCGTGGAGGGGTTTTCATCTATCGCAACCCTGATGACCAGGTTGACCCAGAAGGGTGCCCAGTTCAGATGGTTGGATGAGTGTGAGACGAGCTTTTAGAAGCTCAAGACAGCTCTGACTACGGCATCAGTGTTGGTTTTGCCCACAGGTTCAGGTCCTTATACAGTCTATTGTGATGCATCTCGTATTGGACTTGGTGCAGTGTTGATGTAGGATGGCAAAGTCATTGTTTATGCTTTGCGGCAGTTGAAGATTCATGAGAAGAACTACCCGGTTCATGATTTAGAGTTAGCAACCATTGTTCATGCATTGAAGATTTGGAGACATTATCTGTATGGCGTGGCATGTGAGGTGTTCACGGATCACAAGAGTCTTCAGTATTTGTTCAAGCAAAAAGAGTTGAATTTGAGACAGAGGAGGTGGTTGGAGTTGTTGAAAGATTATGATATCACTATCTTATATCATCCAGGAAAGGCCAATGTGGTGGCTGATGCGTTGAGTAGGAAGTCAGCCAGTATGGGCAGTCTTGCTTATATTCCGGTAGGTGAGAGACCGCTTGCTTTGGATTTTCAGGCTTTGGCCAATCAGTTCATGAGGTTGGATGTCTCTGAGCCCAGTCGTGTGCTAGCTTGCACAGTCACTCGTTCTTCGTTATTGGAGCGTATCCGTGATCGGTAATATGATAATCCCCATTTGTGTGTCCTTAGAGACACGGTGCAGCACGGAGGTGCCAAGCAGGTTACCTTAGATGATGATGGAGTTTTGAGATTGCAGGGTCGAGTTTGTGTGCATAATGTGGATGGACTCCGAGAGTTGATCTTAGAAGAGGCCCATAGTTTCCGGTACCCTATTCATTCGGGCGCCGTGAAGATGTATCAGGATTTGCGACAACATTATTGGTGGCGTAGAATGAAGGAGGACATCGTTGCATATGTGACTCGTTGTTTGAATTGTCAGCAGGTTAACTTTGAGCATTAAAGGCCTGGTGGTTTATTTCAGAGGATTGAGCTTCCCGAGTGGAAGTGGGAGCGGATTACTATGGATTTCATTGTTGGACTCCCGCAGACTCAGAAGAAGTTTGACGCAGTATGGGTCATCGTTGATAGGCTGATCAAGTCAGCGCATTTCATTCCTGTGGCAGTCTCTTATTCATCCGAGAGGTTAGCTGAGATCTATATACGGGAGATTGTTCGCCTTCATAGTGTGCCTGTGTCTATCATTTTGGATCGAGGTACGCAGTTTACCTCACGTTTCTGGAGAGTAGTTCAGCGAGAGTTGGGCACTCAGGTTGAGTTGAATACAATATTTCATCCTCAAACGGACGGGCAGTCTGAGCGGACTATTCAGATTTTGGAGGATATGCTCCGAGCCTGTGTCATCGACTTTGGAGGCTCGTGGGATCAGTTTTTGCCTTTAGTAGAATTTGCCTATAACAACAGCTACCAGTCGAGTATTCAGATGGCTCCTTATGAGGCTTTATATGGTAGGCGGTGTCGGTCTCCGGTTGGATGGTTTGAGCAGAGAGAGGCTCGGTTGTTGGGTACGGATCTGGTTCAGGAGGCCTTGGACAAGGTCAGAATTGTTCAGGATAGGCTTTGTACGGCTCAGTCTAGGCAAAAGAGTTATGCAGATCGCAAGGTTCGAGATGTGTCTTTTATGGTCGGTGAGTGGGAATTGCTGCGAGTGTCGCCTATGAAGGGCGTGATGAAATTTGGGAAGAAGGGCAAGCTTAGCCCCAGGTTCATTGGTCCGTTTGAGATTCTTGATCGAGAGGGAGATGTGGATTATATACTTGCATCGCCGCCGAGCTTATCATCCGTACATCCAGTGTTTCATATGTCCATGCTTCGGAAGTATCACGGCGATCCATCCCACGTGTTAGATTTCAGCACTGTCCAGTTGGACAAGGACTTGTCTTATGAGGAAGAGCCGGTAGCTATTCTAGACCGGCAGGTTCGTCAGTTGAGATCGAAGAGTTTTCCTTCTATTCGTGTTCAGTGGAGAGGTCAGCGTCCTGAGGCATCGACCTGGGAGCCCGAGTCCAACATGTGGAGCCGTTATCCCCATCTTTTTCCCGACTCAGGTACTTCCTTCTTATGTCCGTTCGAGGATGAACGATTATTTTAGAGGTGGAGAATATGATGACCCAAAAGGTCATCACTTGTGTTGCAAGTGCATTTAGTGTTTCGAGGCCTAAAAACCTCCCCTTTTCCCCACCTTAATTTACGTGCGTGGTCCAGACCTATATCCGGAAAGCCTTCTATGTGAAAATAAGAGAAATAGAAATTCTAGAGTTAAAAATTTGATTATGGTGGACTTTGGTCAACATTTTAAGCAAACGGACCCGGATCCGTATTCTGACGATCCCGGGAGGTCCGTAGTAAAATATGGGAAGCGGGGCGCGGAAATGAATTCCGAGGTCCCAAGCCTTAGAAATCAATTTTTGAAAGAAATCGCTTTACTGAATTATCTAAGAAATAAAGAAAAGAATTAATGTTTGAAACCATTATTATCGGGCCCGTGTTTTGGTTCCGGAGCCCGGTACAAACTTGTTATAGTATTTGAAAGATAACTGTGAAATTTGGTGAAAAACGGAGTTTATTTGACGTGAGTTGGACTTCCAGTTGAAGAGTTATGAACTTTGAGAGTTCTTGATGGAAATCTTGAGTTTTGAGGTTTAATTCATGACTTTACATGTTATTTTGGTGATGTGATCACACGAGTAGGTCCACATGATGTTTTGGAGTTAGTATGCACACTTGGTTTGGAGTTCCGAGGGCTCGGGTGCGTTTCGGGTAGGTTCCGGGATGTCGTAGGCTTAAAAACATAGTTGTTGCAGGTTCAGAGAGGTGGAAGACCTCTGAACAAACCAGTGCAGTCCGCACAAAGAGTAATGCTACCGTGGAGGGGCTTGTGCGGCCACACTGGATTTTGTGCGAACCACGGTGAGGGCTTTGCGGCCGTACTAGATTCTGTGCGGTCCGCGGTGAAGAGCACTTCACTAGTCCGATTTCGGAAGCCTATATCTTTTGATACATAAGGAATTTTGAGATGATTAAAAACAAAAGTTGTAGCCCTTTGCGTCTAGTTTTCAGAAACATATTGTAATAGGCATTTGGACATCTATAGAGAAAGTTATGGCCAAAATGCTAAGACTTGTCACAGTAGAACACAAGTAGTACTGTGCGGCCGCAGTTGATTTTGTGCGGTCCGCACAGGGCATCTGAGGGCAGTATATTTAGACGAGATTTTCATTTATTTTTCATTTTTCAAAACCCCAAAAACATAAGAGGCGATTTTTCAAACAACCTTTCTTCTCCAAATCAATTGTAAGTCATTTTTAACTAGTTTTCTTCAATCATTAACATCTTTTAACATGATTTCAACTTCAAATCAATGATTTTCATGGGGGAAATTGGATGTTTTGGGTAGAGCCTAGGTTTTTCAAAAATTTGGAATTTAGACCTCGATTTGAGGTCCGATTTCAAAGCAAATTATATATTTGAGTTCGTGGGAGAATGGGTAATTGGGTTTTGGTTCGAACCTCGGGTTTTGACCACGTAGCCGTGGGCGATTTTGACTTTTGGGTAAAACTTTGAAAAGCTCATTTTCATGCATTCAAATTGATTCAGAATTTATTGATGTAATTAAGTAACTTGTTGCTAGATACGAGCGAATTGGTGGTGAAATCAAGGGGTAAAGCTATAATTGAATCGTGAATTGTGTTCGTGGTATCGAGGTAAGTGTTTGGTCTAACCTTAGCTTGAGGGATTAGGAGTTGTGTCCTATTTTCTATTTGCTTCTTGTTGAGTACGACGTATAGGCAAGGTGACGAGTATCTATACGTTGGTGTCAAGCATGACCGCGAGTCTTATTTTGTGATTTTCATGATTCCGTTGTATTATTCATGCCTTGGTGAACGTTTCTAATTGTTGTATAAAGTTTGTGGAAAGAATTGTGACCTATGAACATTGAGGAGCGTTGGCTCAAGTTGTATAGCGAAATTGTGAAAGTATAAGTGACAATTGAAACTCTAGAGCATTGGCTCGAGTTGTGACGTGAATTGTGAAGTAAGAGTGAGAAAGAGAAGAGATCATTATGTTGCCCCCTTGCCGGGCTATTGTTGAATTGTGGTTCCCTTGCATTGTGTTCTTAATTGATATTACAGATGCTTAGGTTGATGATTCTTTGTGTTGGGTAGGGATTATGGGTATAGTTGAGGTAGTTAGGTGTCAGAATGAGGTTGGTTATAGCTGAGGTAGTTAGGTGTGGTGACGAGTTTGGTTATAGCTGAGGTGGTTAGATGTTGTAACGAGTTTGGTTATAGCTAAGGTAGTTAGGTGTGGTATCAAGTTTGGTTATAGTTGTTTCTCCCTTGCCGGGACGTGATTTCTTATGCTGTCAAATCCCTTGCCGGGACAGTGTAGACCTTATTGATCTCTTGTCGGGACTCTCGTTCTAATTGTAAATATTATATATGGATCGGGTTGCATGCCGCAACAACATTATATATGGATCGGGTTGCACGCTGCAACAACATTATATGTGGATCGGGTTGCATGCCATAACAACATTATATGTGGATCGGGCTGCACGCCGCAACAATATTATATATGGATCGGGTTGCATGCCGCAACAACTTTATATATGGATCGGGTTGCATGCCGTAACAATATTATATGTGGATCGGGTTGCACGCCGCAACAAAGATATAATAAAATGGGAGCGGGTGGTACGCCTACCACAAGACAAGTGAAATGGGAGTGGGTGACACGTTTGCCACGAGATATGAAAAGAAAGTGTAATCTGCATTTGTTCCCTTTTTCTTGCTAGTGGGTGGTTTTGATTCCTTAATAATTCGCTTGATATTCTGTTTTACCTGCTATTCCCCGAAGCATGTTTTCCCCTCCCAACTTTACTTGTTTATTTTTGTATTTCTTTCCCGTTGTATATAATTGCACTGTACAGGTTTATTTGGTAGTCTGGTCCTAGCCTCGTCACTAATTCGCCGAGGTTAGGCTAGGCACTTACCAGCACATGGGGTCGGTTGTGCTGATACTACACTCTGCACTCTTTTGTGCAGACCCCAGTGTTGTGGACTTCAGACCGTAGTGAGATTGCTGATTCTTGATCATCAGGCGACCCGAGGTAGTCTTGTAGGCGTCCGCAGACCTTGGCATCTCCTTCTATCTACTTTTATGTTTTTTACATGTATTTCCAGAAACAATGTTGTAATTAATTCTTTCAGACCTTTATTTGTAGTATTCTTAGACCGTCTATGAAACTGTGAGACCAGTTCTGGGTAGTCGAGACTCAAACAGTTGTAATAGATATTCATGTTCAGATGACTTATTGTTTTCTCCCGCTTATGTTATATTCTGTTGTTTAAATATTATTTCTTCGTAATTGTTAAAGAGAATAAAATTGGTAAAAAGGTAGATGGTTCAATAATTGGCTTCCCTAGCTCACATTAGTAGTCGCCATCACGACTCTCGAGGTGGGAAATCCGAGTTGTGACAGTTTTACCTCTGACGAGGCGAGGAGTAAGTCCTGAGACAAGGGGCGAAGTCCCACGGATCTTTAAATTTTACTAATTTCAAGAATTTTAAGATAATATAAAATAAAAATAATTACAAAAATTACATTAAAATCACAAAATTATAACAAATAATCTATTTAAAATATTCATAAATTATAATTCAACTATGAATAATACAAAAAGTTTGACATATATCATAATATTCAAATTAGTTGCAACATCGTTATAACTCAAACATCAAAAGTACGTATTCGATGCGAAATCTTATATGTATCTCTTAAGGAGTAATGAATCTTGAAAGAAATTCGATGTTATAATTCAGTATTTTTCTAAATACTCCTTTTATTTAATATGCTTTCTATTTAAAAGAGAATTTATATCAAAATATTATTCAAAATTTAAATATGATTCTCTAGCATCATTTATTTTTAAGTTTCAACAAGTTAATAAAGTGACACATAATTCACCATACTATATCATGATAACTAATTATTTATAAATACTAGCTAATACTGAGCTATTAAATTAATAAGTATTGTATTTCGTAAACATGAAAAATAATATTTAGGAAAATAATTATAAAGAAATTATGGACTAATATAATAAAGACATAACAAAAATTAATAAATAAGTACTTTTAAATAAAAGCTTTATTTAAAATTTACTATCATAGCAATCTTAGTGAGTGACATGCAATAAATTTTATTTTAATTATGACATAAAATACTCAACTTAATGATTTATGATTAAGAAAAAAGTAATTTTGAATAGTTAACGATTTATTAAGAAAATTTGAGGATTTACAAGGTTAGATACACACAATTGTATAAAGTTCTATTAGGCGAGCCCAGTACGTAAGGCGTTGGGCGTGTTCGGGGCGTAAGCCCCAACGGCCAAGGCGTAAGTCTCACGGAACTAAGCCCCACATGAGCCTAGGAGTGTTTTACGAGTGCCCCGCCCCAGGGCGAGTCCCGGGCGAGTCCCAATTCTGCCTTTTAAAACAGAGGATGAAACAAGGATTGCGGTTAACAGGGCCGGACCTACATATAGAGAAGACGGGTCATTGAACTCCATTAGCTTCGACAATATTTTAGATATATATGTGCATATATGTTGAAAATGTTTATATATTTTGCCTGAAACCCTTAAGATCAAAAGTCTGATGGCGTACTGATTGAGCAGTCCATGTGCCCCGGTAACCTTCAAATCCGAATTAGCCAAGACCCTAAAATATGTAGTAGATATTGGGTGGGAAACCAAAAAAAGAACAAACAGCAATTGGAACAGTAGATTACTCAAAGCAAAAACAAGAAACCATCCTAGAAAAAGCACAGAAATTACTGTTATAAAATATAGATAAATTTTGGCGCGTATATAAAGAAAAAATGGAGGAGAGCCAACGTACCAAACAATCTTGTTACATAGACAACATTAACATTTCCAAACACTTTCACTTTATGTTAAGTAAAAAAAAAGGCTTTAAAGCAATTCTTGGAAAAGTCCACCAAGAAACTAAGTCACCTTTTTCCATTTCATTGATAATATCTTTGAAAATTAAAACCATTAGTTTCTCCTTTCCATCCTCTTTCTTGTTTCTTTGGAATTTAATAAACCATTTTCAAATTGAATTATGGTAGTATTGAAGTGAGGGGAAAAATAAGGAGAAAGAATTGAATTTGATGGGGAATTGTTTTGGAGCTAAGCTCTCTAACTCTAACCCTAGTAGTACTCACCCCAGCTTCTCAGCTAGACCCTCTACTCCTGGTACTTTCTGCTTTTTATGCATCTATTGTTTTATAGTACTTAGAGATTTCTATTCTGGGTATTCTGGAATTTCCCTTTCTTCTTGTTCATGAGTCCCTTTCATCATAAGAGGCGGAGCCTGAATTTAAAGTTTATGAGTTGTGAATTTGCAACCGAACTATAGCTAGTTAGTGACTTACTGGGTTCGCAATTAAGTATTTGATTTTTTTAAAATACAAATACAGTGTCTAAGCAAAAAGCTAGTGGATTTGATCGAACCCGTAGGTAACACTCTCCCTCCGCCGTAGGTAACACTCTCCCTCCGCCTTCGTTTCATTTTATATGGCGGTATTTGATTATGTACGGAGTTTAAGAAAGTAGGAAAGACTGTTAGAACCTGCGAACTTAAATGTGTCATAGACATTTTTATAGCTATAACAGCATGTTATTAATGTAAAATGAGAAATTTAAAGTTAAAATTGCAAATAGAAAGGTGTCGTTCTTTTTAAGAACAGACTACAAAGAAAAGAGTGTCGTGTAAAATTGGATAGAGGGAAGTACTAGCTTTTCAGCATTCTTGAATTTCTCGTGAATGATTTGTTGATGGTCTTAATTCTTGTAATTATTGGGTTTTTTGTTCTTCTTTTCCTCCAGGTAGAGTTCTCTTTTTAGCTTGTTATGAATTAAGGATAATATTTCAATATTGTAGTTTTTATATTTTGCTGAGAGTCAGAAAGTTAGAATTAGACATTTACATGGTTGTTTTTGTGCAGACACATCAAAGAACTACAGCAGCGGCGTTGGCTATTCGGCCACAAGTAGCAGCATTGGAAATAGTCATTTCTCAGCTGCTGCAAGTGATGATACATGTTTGAATGGAGAGATATTGCCAACTCCAAATTTGAAGATTTTTAATTTTTCTGATTTGAAGTTAGCTACAAAGAATTTCAAGTCTGATTCAGTTTTGGGGGTCGGCGGTTTTGGGACAGTGTATAAAGGATGGGTTGATGAGAAGACCCTTGCTCCGGCTAAAGCTGGAATTGGAATGATTGTTGCCATCAAGAAGTTGAACTCTGAGAGTACTCAAGGATTCGAAGAATGGCAGGTATATAATTGAGATGTTTTGATACAACGATAAAGCAACTTTTCTTCAGCACATATTTAGACTCTTTTTGGATAAAGAAGCCAATGATTTGGCCTTTTCCCTTTATATTAAAAAAACTTTAAATTCACAAACATAGATACAAGTTGAGGACATGGCTGCAAAAATAAAAGATAATGTAGCTAGTTTGTGGCTCGTCATTTAGTCAATAACAAGGAGTTAGTTGTTCAATATGCTGAAACTTTGGGTATCCAATTTCGGTTAAATATCTATAGAATAACGTCTTTGTTTTGGAACATCCAGTAACAGACTTGAGTAATTGTTCCATCTAACAAACTTAAATTCCCATCATACTTGCTTGATGCAATTGAAGTAATGAAGAACTATGGTAAAATGTGTATGGTCTACGTGAATAGATTTGCATATATGTTTATCCTGTTATACTAATATTCTTCTCGATTCAGGTATTAATCAGATTTCTATTGCTTAATTTGCATGTTGTCAAGTAGAAAACTAAATGTTGACTTTGCTAGTTCACATTGCGCACGGATTGCTCATAAAATATGAAGGATAAGGTTTTAACAAAATTGTTTTGATTTGGTTCTTTGAAGATGCAAAGTTGGAAAAGTGAACAAAAAAAAAACCTAGAATTGAATTGCACTAAGCTGAAAAGGTTAGTGTTTGAGAATATGATTCTTACTCCAACACTGGATATGGTGGTTTATCTGTATATTTGCTGACACTTATTTGAGATGCCGTAAGCACAGAGTCTGTGATCGTTAATTCAATATTACTACACTTTTCCAATTTTCATTTGCCACAAGAATACATTTTATGTTGTCGACACAGTGAAATGTGTCTTAACTATCTATTTTACTTCTTATGACACCTTTTAATAAATTAATACACGTTTGCGTCCTGACCATATCGTCTATAGCCATTGGAGGTAACACGTTTTAACAATAACATTTCTAGTAGGTATATTCATCTGAAATTTTCCATTTTCTTTTTGCTTAATAGTAACCTATCTGTCGCCAGTTCTTCTGATCTATGCTTTCCAGTTAGATTTTTAAACGATGCTTATAATCCGTGTCAATTTGAAATGCAGTCAGAAGTGAACTTTCTAGGAAGGCTTTCGCATCCTAACCTTGTTAAACTACTGGGATATTGTCGGGAAGACAAGGAACTGTTACTTGTTTATGAATTTATGCAGAAGGGAAGCTTGGAAAACCATCTATTCAGAAGTAAGATGTTTGCGTTAGAAATTTAGTCGAACCAAAGCTACTTAATGATATGGTGCACTCACCTGCAATGTGTTTGTTTGCGTAGGGAGTGCCGCTATTGAACCACTTTCTTGGAACTTGCGGCTCAAAATTGTCATAGGAGCAGCACGAGGCTTAGCATTTTTACATAGTTCAGAAAAGAAAGTCATTTACAGAGACTTCAAGGCTTCCAACATACTGCTTGATGGGGTAAGATCTGCTTACTTGTGAAAAGTTTTTCTTCTCTAACTTTATTATACATCTATATTTGGCTATTTGTTGAAACTTTCTGCTTCGCACCTTCTGCTTTGTAGAATTACAATGCAAAAATATCAGATTTTGGCTTAGCTAAATTGGGGCCTTCAGGTGGAAACTCACATGTGACGACTCGTGTTATGGGCACATATGGTTATGCTGCTCCCGAATATGTTGAAACTGGTGAGCATTTTTTTGAGCCAATCTGCATGTGTTCTGAGACTATACTGGAAGCCCAACAATTAAATGATCCCGGATTTCCCTTACTATATATGGGGTCTAGAGTCTAGACTAGCACAAAGTTGCAAAACTAGCTCTGACCTTGACTGAAAGAGCGAACATTGATTTGGGATTTAAGTGGGTCGATGACCATAGTGCTTTATGGTAAGTTGGTTAATGAAGTTCAATTTTTTGTTAGATTCTTAGTGTACTTTTAAATAAAGGTGGCTCTCTCTGTCTGACAATGAACTTCACCTATATATATTCATCGGATATATTGGGGGTAACATAGGATATCTCTATTTTTCCCTGAGGGAATCTTTAGTATTCCCGCTGCATAGCTTTCAGTTAGCCACTGGTCATCAAATGAAATGGGAATAGCCCATCATCTTTACATAACTATTGGTTAGCTCGTTTGCTTTCTGCTCGAACAATTACAATTAGCTAAACAACCTTTTCTTTGTGTTATGCCATGGTTAAATTAGCATACTAACTGTAATTTCTTGCCTTTATTTTGTTATTATCACCTTCTTCATAAGTGATTCGTGAATAAACCTGTAGAACATATTCCAAGATCTTTAGGACAGATTCAATTATGCATGCTGCACTTTTATTAACACGTTTTTGAATATGGCCAATACCATGGCATCCACTTGCAAGTATAGATATTCCATTCATCTCTTGTAGCAGTTCACCTCACAGCAATAAAAAGCAAGAAGCACGAAAGCCATTTGCAGTATTACACGTTAATTAGGATGTTGTCGTGTTAACAGGCCATCTATACGTAAAAAGTGATGTGTATGGATTTGGAGTCGTGTTGCTTGAGATGTTGACAGGCTTACGAGCACTTGACACCAAACGACCGAGTGGACAGCAGAAGTTGGTGGACTGGGTGAAACCGATGCTGTCTAACAAAAGGAAGCTGAAGTCCATTATGGACGCTCGGTTAGAAGGCCAATATTCTTCAAAGGGAGCAACGCTTGCTGCTCAGATTACTCTAAAATGCCTAGAAGGCGACCCCAAGAATAGGCCTTCAATGAAAGAAGTAATGGACGTGTTGGAACAGATTGAAGCCATCAAAGAGAAACCAAAAGAATCCAGAAGCAAGTCTGAGCATTTTTCATCTCATCGCCACCAACAATCTCCAAGAAGTCGTCAGTCACCACGCCAGACAAACGACCGTGGCTTCAGTGCCGGATCTGGAAAATGACAAGTAGAACTGGGAGCAAATATGAGCTGAAGAACTTGGCCTTTGCTATGTGTTTATAAATTTTCTTTGTTTCTCATTTAGTTTAAAAGTTCATTATTCACTACTTTGTGGCATTTCAATTTTCTTAACTACAATTTTTTTTAATCTTTCACCTCTGTGTTATATCATATATGGCATAACTGTATTGTATGTGATTTATCAAAGGTACTCATAGAGAGCTTGACACTATTTTTGCTTCTGTATTGAGGAAGGTTCAGCAGAGTTAATTGGAGCAAACTTTCTTTTTATTTCATTGCACTGGCAAATGTGGTTGTAGCTGTTAGTTCTCTTGTTTCTTCTTTTAGTAGATTTTCCAGAGTTGTCTATTTGTGCATTTTTTTAAAGTCGTGGAGAGAAAAGTATAGCAATATTTGGTTACTATTTTTCATTCCTTCATCAATAATAACTGCATAAGTTATGCATTAAGGATAGAATATGGAATAAGAATGGGAGATTAGTAATACATGAATTAAAATAACTAAATGGCAAAAATTAACCCTCGTAACGGTAAGCAAACCTTGTATTCTTGTTTAAAAAATAAACACGCATTTTTAATATATACACTATATACTGATTTTAATACATCATACCAAATATCCAACAAGAAGCTGTCCTGATTGCAGTTTGTATACAGTTCAGGATTGGATTTGGCTGATACAAATAGACTATCTCATCGTAAGTCTGTTACAAGAAATAATCTATGCATCATTAATTCATTCCTACATCATTAATTCCTGCATTACTAATTCTTGCATAATTTGTCACTAAACCAAACTACTTAGTTAATTAAGCACCCTTTTTGTCCAGCCAGTTAAGTACAAGTCCACGTATCATTTTCAAAAAAAACTTTTGTGGAAGTGGAAATGAAAGGAAAGACGGTGAAACTGAAAAGGGCCAAAATTTTCCCTGAATTATACGAATAGAACACTTTCTACCTTTTACTGTAAGAATTTTTGGATTTTTCAATTTTTTTTAAAAAAAAATTCCTTTACCTGGAGTTGAAAATACGGGCAAATATGTGCCACTTTCGCAACGGCGAAATCTCGGATGACCCAAACCATCAACAGAGGGCATGAGTGTCCCATAGCGTATAGTGCAGGGGCAATATGGCCCTTTGCCGTTTATGCTTTTTCAAGCCATTCTGACAATATAACATGTGAAGCCTAATTATGATCAAGATCTTCCTTTTGCTATAAAGGAAACTGAACCATAAGTTCACAGAACGATTTGTATGGCCTTCTGTAGTATAAGCAAACCTGAAATTAACAACCACTCGGCCTAACATCGACTGTCTGTAAAAACAACTAAAGATTTTTCATAACTCAAAGAACAAAAACCTGCACATTAATACTCCAGTAGCATACAAACGCTGAAACACATTATGCAGCTATTTGAATAATAAATTCAGTGGACTGAGATATATGACAACAACAACAACAACCCAATAAAAAAGGTAGTGTGTACGCAGACGTTACCCCTACCTCCGAGGAGTAGAGAGACTGTTTTTGATAGACCCTCAACTCAAGAAGACGAAAAGAGACAATAGAACAGTAATAACAATAGAATAATAAATCCTTACCCCTACCTCGGGGAGGAGTATAGAGGCTGTTTCCGATAAACCCTCGGCTCAAGAACACGAAAAGAGACAATAGATCAGTAACAACAACAGAATAATAAATCTAGTGGACTGAGATATATGACTATGGCTGAAAATTAAATAGTGTCCAGAAAATCTGAGGTCGCATGGAGGCGGAGAATAGATAACATTATATTAAACTAATTATGAAACTGACTTTAACATCTCATGTATGGGGAACTCAAGAACTAGATCTTTCATCACTTTCTTTTTTAGTCCAAGTGAAAAGAGAACGGGCAGACGATGAGACGCGGATCCAAGTACTAAAATTTTGAATATTTATCTCCAGCATGATATGACGCTCCCTTGTGTCCAAAATCGATCAATTCACCGAGCCATCAGTTGCTGTGTTGTCCTATAGTCAAATACTGACACTACTGTCCAGAATTTCCAATAAGTCGCTCTACTGCAGCATGAACATTGCCTGCAGTGGCAATCAGTGCCCGGATATTTTCTTGAGTGTCAAAGAAACCCATTTCTTGTAACTGAGTTAGCTGAGTAGCATATAATTCCTCTGGGGGCACTACAACAAAACATCAAGAGGAAAATTGACAAATTGGTAAGTCGGAGGGAAAAAGAAAGAGAGAAATGTTGAAGAACAAAAGAGAGAGATAAAAGTAACCATTAGATCTGTTAGGGACACCCAAGCCCCCCGTCTCAAGTCCACCAAACATGTTCATCAGCATTTCCATTCCGTTGTCACCTGCTGCAATTATTCAAACCACCACACGATGTGAGTTGACTTGAGCAGAATCCATACACAGAAATTGCATTAACTTTGTCCTTCAACCCTGAATTTTATATGGTATTAAGTCAAAATAGATTCAATAGTTCCCTATATCCATTGTATCACTGACAATCAATAGCCATCTATTTAACAACCTGAATAATGGTTCCACAGTCAAGAATCCAGTTTGAAACCCAAATTCCATATGTCAAATAAACTAAGATACACAATGTCTCTGCAACGTAGATAACAACATGGACAAATTGAGTGTCTATTTACAAATGAAATGATCTATGATGAGTTTGAAAGTTGAAGGTGTGTATTGTTCTCAGTGGACCCTGTTTGTGCCAAGATAGAGCAAACTTTTGAAACAAAAATGTTAAGAAGAATTATGTCCCCCAAGACAACATTATTTAACGAAGAGACCAGCTATCATGCAAACTAATTAGGAATGACTGATCGCAGCGATACGATTATCAAGTTGGAAGAACTGAAGAATGGGAAGTTTACCTGCTCCACCAGCATTTTGACCCACTTGTCTGAAAGTAGAAAAAGGGAATTGTCAGCACAGAAAAGTAGGAGTAACAAGTTTGTCTTTCTTCCTTCCATATTAGATAGATTTTTTCCATCCAAAGCAAGTAAAACAAAAATATGTCAAGTTCTCTTTTCTTCAACAAGGGTACACTCCGAATGGTGAGAGTTGAAAATTCAAGTGAATAGACAACTCGTGTAAGATAAATTATGAAGCATTTCTCCAGCCAAGAAAATAGGTCCCAACTTACTGGTTTGTTTGCTGTCGCCAAGCTTGAGACAAAAGCCCATGCTGAAAAGTCATAAGTTGCTAAAAAGAAAGAAAAGATATAGAAGTCAAAAAAGACAGATGGATAAAAACAAAGGAACACCATAACAAGATAATCATACACTGATCGAGCGCTATACTCAAATCTCAGACACACATCAAAAGCCCTCTTTTTGCACCCTTGGCCCAATAACCCCACTTAAACCCTAAAGAGCTTCTCTTACCCAACAATGGCAGCCTTACCCCACCTTTTTCTTATTCCTCTTTGTCAGATTTCTAACATAGAACTAGGGATTCACAAACAGGTGTAATGTCATTGTAAAAGAAGAATATAGAAAAAAGTAGATGAAAGTTTTTTGTTTCTTGGTAGTTAGTACCACCTGCCATTGTATGTTTTTTCCTTTAGACCATTTGACATCCGATGTTCACTTCTATTTGGTAAACGGTCTCTTTGGTCCATATTATATTTCCTTTTTGGTTTATCTTGCAGATGAATGCACTCCTCTTGAGTGTTATTAATGATAAAACTTTTCGTATTACCAACCAAAAATGAATGGGATCACCCACACTATTCAGTTGCTACATATCATACACCAGATGCATATTTTAAGCAAGCAAGACCTTCCAACTATGGCAAGAATTCTTTACCTGCATTGTCTCAGGTGATGTCAATTGACGAATAAACTCAGGATTTTGCATCATTTCTCTAAGATGGGAGTTGGAATCGAGCATGCTTCTTAGCTGTGGGTTCAGCCCTAAAACCTTATCACACAGATTAAATGAGAAGCTTGATGAGAACTTTCTGTCAAACAGACAAAGAGGAGCCAAGGGAAAAACACATACATCCATAAACTAAACGACTGCATGCAAATTTTCAGTCAGACCAAATAAATAAATACCTGGTTCATGTACTGAGGATTTGAAAGGAGAGATTGCATCATCTGTGAGATCGCAGGGTTCTGCATCATTTGATTTAGAGAAGTGGTATCTGGCATGCCACTTAGCATTTGCTCCAAACCTGGGGAAGCAAGTCCACCTAAGCCACCAAGTGGTGCAGCCCTAGTATCGGCAACAGTATTTGACCTAGCAGGGGTATTGGCTTGGGCAGCTCCAGCTGAAAAAGTCAAGGTATGAGTAAAAACAACCCAAGCCATGCAACTTATGGAGATGAAACCATATACCTCATACTTATCCAACAACATGACTTCATTAGAAATTATAGTTCATAAATAAAGCAATAACATAATGATTAGCCATGAATCCTAAGAGTACAACATAACTGTCTTTAACATGACGGATTAAAAATGCTTTAAATCAATACTAAGAAGCTTACAAGAAACTGTGAAATATTTCAATGGACGAAAAGTAAAACGAACAAAAGTTTCTTTTACAGTCAGCAAATTTTAATTAGAAATTTATAGTGCTTTGATGACCATTAAATTTTGTTATGCGATAGGGATATGAGAGCACAAGTTCTAAACACAAATTGCACAAGTAGGATTTCATGGCCAAACCTTAGCAGCAAAGATGCATGAATTATCTCCAGACGCACAAGAGAAAGAGATAAAGTTAGCTACTAATTGCAGGAGAACCTCAAGGTCAACAAAACAAGAGATTAAGTCAACAGTTTAACTATTTCAAGATGCATTGAAGAGAAACAAAAATCAGTGCACAGGATCAAGTTAGATTTTATCTCATGTTACTTCACTTTTGGTGCAAACAGGAATATCCAAATGAGGCAGAAACTTTACTCCCTCTAAGTTAAAAAGAGGGCTATACAGTTGGCTTTTTTGCTCACTTGTACAGAAATCTTCAAATCTCAGCACTACCTTTGTGCTGGTTTATGACTACAATTATTGCCATTTCAATTTCCTTTATAAAAAAAAGGTAAACAGTTTAACTCTAGCTAGTCAAAAACAATTAAAGAACAAGAGCTGGTAAAAACTAACTGCCTGCAGATGCCCAAGGATTAGGAAGTGGATTAGTATTAGGAGCAGGCGGATTATCAGTTGTCTCAGAACCGGAAGTTGGAGGATTATTTGACTGGTGTCTGCCTTGCCCACCACCTTGTGCTCCCAAAAGAGCTGCAAACGGGTTAGACCCCACATCATTTCTCGTATCTCCAGACAACGTTGTTGCATTTAGGAGTGGCTCTTGGACATTTTCGTACATACGCCTCAGCATGTTAAATCCCTCAGGAGAAGATTCAATATTGCTCATGGCCCTGTCAGTATTGCGCATCATCTCACGCATAAGTTCAGGGTTTCGTGCAGCCTCCATTGTCTGTCGAAGAGTAGCAGGATCATTGAGTACGTGAGCAAGCTCGGGATTACGCTCCATGATCTCTCGCATTTGGGGATTATTCATGATCATGTTACGAATGGTTTCAGGGTTATTCATTAAATTCTGAACAAGAGGCATATTCAACATATCTCTCATCATGTTGGGGTTTTGAGTCAACTGCTGCTGGACCTGCTCAAAATCTGGAAGTCCAGCTCCAAACAAACCACCACCACCACCACTTCCAAGACCAGGAAACAGTGAAACTCCCAGGCCCGATCCCGGAAATGGCCCACCTACATTTGAAGCAGCATCTCTTGGTGCATGCTGATCTGTATTTGGACCTCCAGCATTGGTTGAACTTGCAGGGTTTGCAGAGGGAGCTGGGCCAGAACCTCGAATTAAATGCACAGTGTGATCCGCCTCCAGACCTATCAAGCACAAAGTTAAAATAAGCTAGATAACTAAGATTACCACTCTGATAGCTTGATAAAATGTGAATGCAGATACGATAGCAGATGCAAGAGAAGCCCCGCACCGGAGTTGCTAATAGTTTAACAATTCTATACGCTAATCTTGAACATTTTTGAAGTGATTATTAACCAATAGTGATCAACTTGACATGTGTCAGAGTATCTTCATGTAACAAACAATGCAGACTTAGAAGTTAACCACAGGGAAAAGAAGATATTCCGTCCATGCAAAACTGAGCATCCCAAGGAGGGTGGAACCACACATTACATTCAACAAAGAGTCACAAAAGCCCCACTTTTACACCCTTCTCACTCAATAAGAAAAAGAAGATATTCCATCAATACCAAACTGAGTATGCCCAGGAATGTGGAATCACACATTACATTCAACAAAAAGTTGCAGAAGCCACACTTTTCACCCATCTCGCATCACAGTTTTGCAATTCTAATAATATTAAACCAAAAAATTCCAATGGCATCACATCTTTCCTCTATGTAATAATCCGTTTTTCCAATCAAAACTTGTACAAAGTCAAACATTATGATAGAATGAACATTGTAATGTAACAGAAAAGACCTTATGTCTCTTAGAATTTACAATTTTTGGCACTTTCGGAAAAAATTACCAAATGTATGGTTTTGAGTTTTATCTTCTATGCAAAAAATGTAATAAACACAGATCCTTCTTTTCAGACAATTTATAATAACATTTTGAATTCCTGAAAGACCGGGTAAGACGCTTTTTAGTTATAAATGGTCTACTAATACAGTATAGTTTAACAATAGCTTCCCATAAGTCAAAGCAATTACTTAGAACCTTCTAATTACCCCCTCAATCTGTCAGACACTTGAGGCTACAGCAGTGTACACATCCTACTATTCAGTTTCCAAATTGCTGTCACTAAGTCAAGTCAAACAAGATACTACTCCATCTCCCGTGTCAGCATGTGCAACATTAGTACGTAACAATCCAACATCAGCATAGAACTTCCAATCAATCGATTTCAAAACTAGGACTACCCCTCTAATATGGCAAACAGCTCGTGCACGCATTCTTGCACATTGAACAAATTATTAATCCACTCCTCCCAAGCAGCAGCTCTCTTTCACCCTGGTAAAACGTTATCAAGTAAACCAAATGCCCATGTTCTTTTTATCAAGAAAAGACCCACGTTGTTTAACAGTAGATACCAAAAGGATATTAGCAAACAATACTATTTGCCACACATATTGAAGCCAATAAAGCTCATTTTCTTCATCTTTGCTCACCTTCAGTGGATAAGCCCCAAATCCAATTATCAGACAGTAAAAGCATTACCAGTCCCATTACAAGCATAATAATAGGTACAGATTACATATTATAACCTAAAAAAAATCACAGGAGCAACTACTACTATGCCTCTATTCCAAGCTAGTTAGGGGCGGCCAACTTAATCCTCAATATCTATTCCACTCCTCCATTTGTCGATTTCACTCTAATACTCAATAGTTTAATACAAGAGTCCATAATTACATTACATTCATTTTCCTTTTCAAAAAGTATAAATAAATACAAGAGCTCATAACCAAATCAAAATCGCAAGTTATCAATCCCCTATCCGAAGAAATGTATATGACCATACGGGAGGCTCTTCCCCCGACCCTGCACATACGCGGGATGCCTTGTGCACCGGACTGCCCGTTTACCGAAATCAACCAAGAAGGTCGGGGGATTTGAATAAAACAAAGGGAGACACGGACAGTCAGGAATCTGGATTAATGAACTTGAACGGTGATTTAAGGGAGTAAGTATAACAATCTAGCTGAAGGAGAGAGAAAGGCATAACACAGAATTCCGGTTTTTCCCAATCCTTCACACCATTCTTCTGATTTCCTTTCTCCTCTTCTCAATTCTTCTAATTTCTACAGATTCGCAAGCTTCATCTAGTTGTTCAAAGTTCCATTTTCATTATTGTTTATTTCTCTTTCAGTTCAATTACCTTTGTGGTTTTTTTTAAAAAAAAAATATTGAGTAGGCCAAAATAGAGTAATTAGGAGTGCAAATTCAGTGATAGGATGCATGAAGCAGGAGTGGAAGTGAAGATTGATACACAAGTCATCCCAAAAGGGATAGTTTCAAGTACCTTGGATCTGTAATCCAAGGCAACATGGAGATTGACAAGGATGTTATTCGTAGAATTGGAGGGGGGGGGGGGATGAAACGGCAGCTCGCTTCCGGGGTTCTGTGTGATAAGAATGTGCTACTGCTACCAAGACTTAAGGGCAAGTTTTACAGAGTGATGATTAGACCGACTATGTTGTATGGGGCTGAGTGTTGGCCCGTCAAGAAGCCACATGTCCAGAAGATAAAGGCAGCTGAAATGAGGATGTTAGATGGATGTGTAGACATACCAGCAAAGACAAGATTAGGAACAAGGTTATTAGAGACAAGGTGGGAGTGGCATCTGTAGAGGACAAAATGCGGGAATCGAGGTTGAAATGGTTCGGCATGTTCAAAGGAGAGACATAGATGCCCGGGTCAAGAGATGTGAGAGGATGACCATGGTGGATCTGAGGAAGGGTAGAGATAGCCCAAAGAAGTACTGGGGTGAGGTGATTAGGCAGGTCATTGCTCCAGCTTACCGAGGACATGACCCTCGATAGGAAAGGGTGGAGGTCGAGAATTAGGGTTGAAGGTTGACATGTAGTCGTTAGTGTCTCTTAGGCTTACCAGTAGTACTATTACTATTCTTGTATTTTCTTATTCCTTGTTCTTTATTATTACATGGTGTGTCATTCGCTTCGGTTACCTTATTTCATTGTTGTTTCTATTGTTTGTTGCTTTATTTTCACTGTTCCTTGAGTCGAAGGTCTATCGGAAACAACTTTTCTACCTTCACAAGATAAGGGTAAGGTTTGCGTACATATTACCCTCTCCAAACCCCACCTATGGGATAACACTAGGTTTGTAGTTGTTTTATGGTAATCTAAACCTACCAACCCCTCTTCCCTAGAGGTCAAAAGTGGCCATCTCCGTTTTGCTCCCTTGATGAATGACTTGAACTCCCAACCTCAAGGTCGGAGGTGGAGGGAGCTTTCCAATTAAGCTATCCTTTCTAGTCCCTTTGTTGTTTGAATTTTTTTTTTAATGAAGTAATTGTCTTCAATAAGGGCATCAAGAAGATGCAAAATAGTTAGAAAATAGAAGCAAAAAAGCAAAAGACTTGTTAGTTCCATCACACACAATAAAACCTTGAGGAAGAGTTGAACAAGTTGGTTCAAAAGGGATCCGTTGAAGAGTACCTTGAGAAGGTTGGAGTCCTTGGAGTACAGATGATGATCCACACTCCAACACTCAATGATGCCTACTTCCTTTCAAGATTCACAGGTGGACTCAAAAAGAAATTAAGATGGCTATCAGGTATTTCGAGGAACCACTTTGACAAGGCAGTTAAGCAGGCAAGGTCGCAAGAAAGGCTACTGACGCTTACCTAAAAAGAAGCAAAGTGGTCTTTAAAACTTCTACCCCCTAGCTGCATTCTCAGCCCATTCATAAGCCTAGTCAGCATACTACAATCTAAATATGCTGGAAATTGATCAATGACAGTGTAGTTGATGGAAATGTGCCTACTGGTGCCAAACTTTCACATGGTTCGACTGCTTGGGCTGATGTTAACGTGTATGTGGCAGAGAATTCTATTGCTTCAATCCATAGAGATATTTTGACAATATTGCTATTGCATCAGGAAATGAAAGTAGTAATGGCCTTTTTTCTCATGGCCAAGGAACACATGACATGGTTGAGATCAAACAAGAGGTAGTAGGTTTTCCTTAAGATTATGGTGGTAGTACTGAAAAGCATGCTGGAACAACTCCAGACCACAGGGAGCTATCTTACTTAGCAAACAAAAATGGAAAAATCAAGAGCTTTGCAACAGAAGTTAGGAAGAATTGAGCGTAAGGATGATGGGACTGACAATAGGGGAAGGCTAAGGATTCTGAATCCAAGGAGACTCATTATATTCCGGAAGAGGTGTTGAAAAGGGAATTACACCCAACCATTTACACTTGTCATGCTTTGCTTCATGACATGTGGGAAAAGTGAATAGTTCTTCTGATTCTGATAAGCTGCTAAATAAGAAGTTACTTGCCAGTTTCTGTGTTGGTTACAAAATTCACACTCTATTATGCACATCGCCCTAGGGTGCTATCTATTCAGGCTCTTTGTCTTCCATGCATAAGGGACCTTCAGCTGAAGGTGAACGGAAGCGTTGGGTATGTGTTCGGTATAATAAATGCAAATTTCAGATCATGGAGATGAGGGCTATTGGAGGAATCCACCAAGATTGTCTCCCAACCCCAATTTTAACCACCTCTTGTTACCCATTATGAATTCTATCTTAGTTTATATTTTATTGCTTTAATTATGAGTAGCTAGACTAATCTCTAGGTTGTGAACCAAATCTATGTTGTTTAACTAATGGGTAGTTGATTACTTGCTTTATCTAGATTGGGTTTATTATTATCTACTTGAATCTGTGTTCATTTGGCTAAATTAAGTGGATACCTACACTAAATCATTCCCGGTTAGCTGGGTCTTGCTTAGGAAAGTAGATTGAAGCTTGGGTTGATCTAATTACCCAAGGAATTGGAGATTGCTGGGAATAGCTAACCTCATCCCTGTTTCTTACTATATTTAGTTATTAATGCACTTCTGGCAGCTAGGAATGATAATTGGAGTAGGCCCATCAACTATCGGGGTATTTGGCATCATATAAGGCCAGAGTAATTAGACTTAGGCTTAACTACAACCAAAATTTCTCCTTGTGGATTCGACTTGGATACTATCCAATATATATTGAGATGATTGTTTTTTTCTAATTAGAGGACACAGTTCGACGTTGTCAGCGCATCTAAGGGATTAGACCACATCCCTCGTATAAAAACAATGAAATTATTGTGAAAAGGCATGAATATCTCTCTCTCTCTCTCTCTCTTGTTCGTCTCCTTCTCTCTCTTCATTTCCTCTACAATTCCTCTTCTCTATTCAAGTGTTCTTCATCATCTTCTTCAAGTTTTCATTGCATCCTAGCTGATAGTCATAGCTAATTTTCTTCTTCTACATAAGAGTGGAGTTCGTTGGTCGAATTAATGCAGACGTTTGAGTGATGTTCTTAGATTGAGTTTGCTTCTTAGTTCTATTTTCTGCACTTTCATTATAGCTTCTTCTTTCTATTTGAGCGGTAATTCCAGTTTACTGATCAGTATATATGAAGTACTAAATCGCTGAGTGCTAATTCTGTCATCTCCATTTGAATTCTGAATTATTACTATTGTGGAGTCAAATATGGGTAGTACCAAGGTTGTTACATCATATTTCAATACAAATTCCAAATATATTAAGAATTTAAGTTCCTCGCACAGACGGTGTAAAAAGATATTTACACAATAAGTAGAAAGTATTTGCAGGTAACTCTATTTAATAGCATTAATAACTAACCTAAAACAAAAGATAAGTAATTCACTATAACAGATTAAATTACACTCGAAGTGTAAAAAATTCAGTGCATATAACTTAAATCAATATATTAATTGGATTCCAGTTTTTTAATATTATCAGACAATTTTATCCGGTGGTAGCATGTCAGTTACCATTTTTACCAGATTACCAATTACTGATGTTTATCATTTATCAAGAGATTTCCCTGTAATTATCTAATTAGTGAACTGATTAATTACGCACCAGCAGTTGATCATCTCCACTATCGAAAAAGAAAAGTAAAAAAAGTGTATAATTAACGTACCGTAGCTTTCGAGTGTTTGCTCGTCTTTTAAGATACGGCCTTTATAGATCAATCTCTGATTTTCAGCAGGAATGTTTGCGTGCTGTACAAGAATAGACTTGAAGGATCCTACAGTCGAATCGAGGTTAACTTTCACGGAGAATTTCGAGCCGTTGGAACATCGAACGTTGATTGTAACACCTTCGCCGGCAACAGCACCGGCGCCGGTGTTATTCTCCTTGTTTGAATCGCCGCCGACCATACTCATACTCCTCCTCGTGTGTAATTTGGGAGGTGTATTTTGGTAATTTCAATTGTTTGAACAGGAAAAAGAGTGCAAGAAATTGAAGCCCTATATGGGGAAATTTCACAATTCGCAGGCAGCTAGATATTAGAGACTAGAGAGAGACAAAGACAGAGATGCTATAACTTTTAAATCTTTTTTCCAGTAGAAATATAGAAATGTTACAAAGACCACGTAAGATACGTGTTCCTATGCTAAACCAAAAAGTTATTTAGTGGGCGTTTCGACATAAGAATTGTAAAATTCCGAAGAAAAAAAAATTAAGTGAAAATGGTATTTGAAAATTAAAGTTATATTTGGATATGATTATAATTTTGTGTTGCTTTTGAATTTTTGTGATTGATCTGACTGAAAACTTTGAAAAATAACTTTTTGAAATTTTTTAAATTTTCGTAAAATTTAAAAATTCATCAAGTGAAAATTAGAAATTTTATGACCAAACATTGATTTTGGAAAAAAGTGAATCTTTTTAAAAAAAATGAAAATTTTATCAATGCCTCACATGCTCTTTAATTATTTTTCCTATATTTGTTTAAGACCGTGGAAAATTGAACTAGGGATGAAATCAAATATTCACTATGTATAGACAATAATATTTAGTTATTAGAAAAAAATTGAGGAAAGGTATAAGTATTCTAAACTTTTGATCACACTCAACTATGCCTTATAAAAAGGACTAAGCGGTCGTTGCAAATATAATCCGGCTTACAAGTCCGGAGTAGAATCCCACAGAAAACTAAGGCTTAGCTACAACTGTTCAATATTAACAAGAAGACAAACTTGAATAATTCCTAACTTATAGATATTAAGATTCTTGTATTTAACTAATTAACTAATAAATTAAAATAGTAAATTAACAACTAAAGATACTAAGGGTTAGAGTCAAGATTAAGGAGGTCTAGAGTTATGATTTTCCTAATTGTCGGAATCCTTCCCGCTACGTTTTCTATAAATTCGCCTAAGTCTTCTCTATCAATCATGAGCACTATGACTGTCGTAACTCTCTCCCGAGTAATTACAACAATATACTAGGCATATTCTCCCGAATTACGCTAGCTAGCTTTAATTGCAGCTACTTAGATCGCACCCAATGTTTCGTTATCCCTAATCTCACCTTTAAACCCTCCGTATTGATCCCTCATATATGTTAGGAGTGATGTTGTTCAACAACTACCTAAATATGCACTCTCTCCCGAGTAATACACATTAAATAGGCACAGTCGATTGAGGGCCCTTCAACCAACCACAATAATAACGTAGTTGAACAAATAGAGAAAATACTACGACAAATCTATATTAACATAACAGGAAAATCATCCTCCAATAGGTTCCATCAAAACCCTAGATAACAAATTAGCTATTCATAATAGTATGCATAACTACAATACTAGAATTCATAATCAATAATGAAAATAGGAAGAAGGAAGTGAAAAACTCGTAGAAGAATCTTCCGTCTTGCTCCCAATGTGTTCTTGCCTCCTTAGGTCGAATCTCTCGTCTCCTTAGCCTCCTTAGGTCTAAATTATGTCAAAGAATCCACAAAGTAATATTTTCCATGTATATATACCAAGTAGGATCGGGGCCAGACGAAAATACCTTCTCCCGCGTGAAATAGGACAATTACTCTATAAAATTTGTACAGGCGCGCCGCATGGGGCGACGCACTGTGCGGCGTGGCAGTGGGGAAGTTCAGAGAGCTGTTACCTGACAGACTATTGGAAAATTGCACAAATGCGGCACACTGTGCGGCGCGGTAGTGGGAATTTGCAAAAATACAAAAAATGAAAGTTGTATCCCATTCGAATAGCTTTCCAACGATATATTGTGGAGCCCAAACAGAGTTCTGAACGAAAAGTTGTGTGTATTTTACTAGACAATGCACCGCATGCCCGCTCGATTCTTTGTTTCGTTCTTAACTATCATCC
This sequence comes from Nicotiana sylvestris, assembly GCF_000393655.2. Taxonomy (NCBI): domain Eukaryota; kingdom Viridiplantae; phylum Streptophyta; class Magnoliopsida; order Solanales; family Solanaceae; genus Nicotiana; species Nicotiana sylvestris. The sequence continues at coordinate 174,581,506 of NC_091065.1, forward strand.
GTTGATCCCCGAACACGATCCCGGCTTGATTCTTTGAGCTTTTATTCAAACTTCAAAGCTCTGAATCGCTTGAATTCATTCCATACTATCTACATAGCTCGGAATCACTCATACAAGGCATAAAATACACAATTTAGTGAAAAACACTAACAATTAAAGCTCAAACTCAATTAAAATGAAGTACATTAGAATGTAATAAGCGACAAAAATACGTAATTATAGCCGATCATCAACACCCCACACTTAAACCATTGCTCGTCCTCAAAGCAATCAAACTACACTTTATATAGACACAACCTTTTTAAACAACTCTCCTAACTCATTACGCCAAGAATATTTAAAATAGACTAAGCACAATAGTGTAACATCTTCACCTCAAGAATTGACTCACAAGTACCACACATTATTCACAACTCACCCACTTACTCTAACATAGAGGTCACTGACATTATCTTTCCTTCTTGAATCAAGTGCCCTCACACAAAAAAGAGAGAATAGTTCCACACACACAATAAAATTTAAGAACAATTAGGAACTCAAGATAGAAAGAATTCACTCCCTCTCAGAAATAACATTCATATGCCACGAAAGATGCACCATAGGCTTGCCCGTAGTGTACTACTATACTAATCGAGCTCATTCAGTCTAGGATCAAGTAGGATTGTATTTGGTTGTAATGTAGGCTGAGGGACGGGTAGGATACATTTAGATATAAGAGTGACTATACCTCCCTAAGCACTTTAATACATACATTTTAACATTTAAAACACCACTTATATCCAACCAAAACTCTACCTTCACATCAATGTATATTACCACATTATTCTTTAAGCACAATTACATCAAGAGTTACCACTATCAAAGAATATTTTTCGCAACAATACAACTATTTCTTTCTTTCTTTTTTTTTTACTTTTCCAATTCAAGTAGCTCTTACTTTTTCAAAACAGTGCACCTTTTTTCCTTATTTCATTAGTTCCACTCAAAAGCCAAACCAACCGCCCCACACTTTAACTTTTACAAAGTTCATAATAATTCAAGTGCTCATGAGAGGTTAAAAGGTTCAAATAGATGGTTAATTCAAACAAATGAGTAAAGCTTGTAATGTGGCTGCCAAAGAAATACGATTACAGGCTAAAAGGAGTTAACTACGATACATAACAATTAGGCGATTAAAATATATATATCTGGTTCAACAAAGAAACGTCTATATTACTTCCAAGACTAAACAAAACTACTATTTTGCTTTGCAAATACACGAGGCAAGTTCTAGACATCAAATGCAATGCATAGAATAACACAAAACCTTACACACATATGGCACATAACTCACTCAGGATTGGACTCATTAAGACACTCTAGTCAAAGTAGTTAAGCAAAGTTAAGATCATACAATTTAAGTTACTTCTACAAGAGTCAAAAACTGAGCGTAAGCATTACAACCAATGTACTCACTATTCTTAAGGCATAACAAATTCAAGAGATATCGCTGCAATTCAAAACACAACACAAGTTTTCCTATTTCTAACAAAAAATAAAAACTAACTACACCCGGTTCAAACAAAACCCTTGGAAAAGAACCGCGACACAAAGAAAAACCAAGGAGGAATTACTATACTACCTACAAAGAATTTTTTTTTTAGACTTAAATCTCTCAATAAAATTGTCTAGGATATCCATCATCGGGAAAAGTCCAATCCCTTTTTTCTTCGTTTTTCTAAAAAAAAATCAATTAAACTAACACAACTAAAATAACATAGAAAGTCACCGAGACAATCTCCTCACCCCACACTTAAAATTGTGCATTGTACCCAATGTACACCATACTAATAAGAGGGTAAAAGAAACTCCCCGGTAGGCCAAAGGCCGGAGCACTAGTAGCTCATGGGGTACTCAGACTTCTCCCACGCTTAGTTCTTCATGCGGGTACCTCACACTTAGTTCCAACCATCTGGTTTACCGTTGCATCCTTCCAATAGCTTTGCTTTCCATGCTCCTAGAAAATAAAAAATCGACACTGTAAGCACGTGATTTTTGCTTCACGGGAATTACTCCAAAAGAAAAGAAAATCAAAAATATATGCATAAGTGTTTTTGTCATTGAGTGATTTTTATTTAATGTGTGGTAATTATTGTAAGGTGTTAACCAATGTGTGTGTAATTGTATTTTTAATTTTTACAATTTATTTAGGAGTTAGTTCAATTTTGGTAATTGAAGGAAAGAAAATGGTTGTGGAAAGTCGGATTGGGCCCCAAAATGAGGCCCAAAACCAAAGCAAAGACCCAGTCCAAACCAGGCCTGCCTAAGCACGCACCCAAACGACGCCGTATCGGTGCCTTGGTTTAGATCTATTGATATGATTTAAATGAACGGTCCTGATCAGACCGCCCATTTAATCATAACGACGCCGTTCAGGGCGTTTTGATCTGAGCCGTCCAATCCCTTTGATCCAACGGATCCAGGCCCGCCCTCAAGACCCGTTAATCTGATCCGACCCATTTCCTTACCTGGTCTCACCCACCTTCCCACCTAAACGACGACGTCTTGCCTAAAGGAATAGATCCTAACCATAGATCTCCCTTGATCCAACGACCAGGATCTAAAACTCTAAAGCGTATATAAACCCCCCATCACACCCCACGCCCCCTATCCAAGCACCCCTTCAATCGTCTTCTTCACCAAACCCCGAACCCCATGAAACCCTAACGCTGCCCCCTTTTCCCTCACCATTAAAGCCGTCGGCAAGGACGCCGGTGACCACCCCCTTTACACCCCTGAGGCACCTCAACCCCCTAAATCCAAATCCACTTACAGCTTGGCTCGAATCCTCCCCCACCTTCTCGAATCTTCATTTGAAGATTCGAGACAAGACTCGATCTACACCAAACCACCCCAGATTCACACTAGACAGTCCCCTGACTACCCTTGTGACCAAACCAAGCCTGGTTTGGTCCAAATCTACCCACAACTCCTAGAATCTCAAATCTGAAGATCCAAACCCTAGAACACAAGAACCTGGGGAATCCGGCCAGTTTTAATAGGGGTTTGAGGTCTAATAGACTTTAATCAAGGGGATCTCAGTTTAGAACACCCCGATTAAAGTTTGTTCGGCCTCAAATGGTCAAATCTAGTTCAGACCTGGGTCGGCTTTGGTTGAACATTTTTAGTAAGTTTTCCTTTTTCTTTTCTGTTTTATTTGAGTACTGATTGAGTTTGTTAGCATGTTCTGTTGTGATTGTTTGGTATTTCTGGTACTTTCATTCCAATTTCTTCCATCTTTGTAAGGCCTTTTATTTGGTCGATTGTTTTCTGTGCATGTCTGAATGCATTCTGTGATATACATGTTCGATTAGATTAGTCGTCGCATAAATAATTCATATGGCCTCCCAATATTGTGCAAAGTTGTCTGAAGTTATTCAGGACCCCGTACGTGTTGTTTATTTAATCGACTTGTTATACCTGGTTATAATTAGTATAGTCGACCTGATAAACGTCGTCGATTAATTTTCTATGACTGAATGATCAAATGGATTAACAACTTCACATGACTGATCGAACCCTGTCGTTGACTGAATGCTCGACATTGTTTGAAATTAGTTTGTTTGCATTGCAAAACAACTGAAAAGATTCAGTCCAGGGCAGCTCTGAATTTGAACTTTCAGGAGTTCAAAAATGCCCTACTGTTGCAAAGGGTTAATACAGTAATAACCAGGGTTTTAACAAGGGTAATTTGGGTGGAAAAAAGAGCAGAAATGATTAGTTTAAATGAGCTGACAAATAGGGTACTGGATTAGGATTAAAATAATGTAATAGTGGGGAGCCAAACTTGTTAGCATGGGGCTGATTGAATAAAAAAGGGGTGCCCATGTTTTTGGGCAGAAAATACAGGCTAAAGGCCTGTCGAATGGATGGGCATGGGGAATATTTTGATTAGTTTAAAAAGAAGTTATGGGCAGGAAAGAGGGGAGGGGTTCAAGGCAGCTTAGTGCTTGCCATTTCTGCCTATAAATAGGACTGATTCAGAACATAAAAGAGTGGACATTTTTTAGTCTTCAGAGAAAGCAAGAAACATAAAGAAGTTTTCAGAATATTGTAACCAAACACTGTCTGAAAACTGCTTAGGAGTTCAGATTGGTCAAGCTGTCTTGGGCCAATTGTTGTTGGTTATCTGCCGAGCTTTTTGTGATTACTGGATTGCTGTTGCTATTGCATTGAGTCTTCTGGGTTTTTCCTGCTGATTGCAACTCTGTTTCTGGGTTTGTTTTGTGGTGCTCGATCACCTTGGGTTATCATTATTGAACTATTGTTGCCATTGCATTGAATATTCTGGTTGTCTCGACTGTTTTACTACTCTGTGTCCGGGATTGTTTGCTTGGTGCTCGACCCATGTGGGTTTCCTCGTTGTTGAAACTGCTGTTGGTTGCTTGTGGGCTATTGGTGACATTGTTGCTGGTTGTTGTTGCTGTTTGGTTGCCTGCTGCTGATATTTTTCTTCTTCTCCTTCTTATTGTCCTAACATCCAGGTACACATTCTAAATTCACTGATGTAGTGATGAGTTTGGAGCTGAATAAGGGCATAAAGAGTGTTGTAGTCTAAACATTAACATGGTTACCTTTATTCTGCTGCTTGTAGTTTAGAATATTTGTGTGTTTAACATGTAAAGTCTGGCTTTCAAACCATGTAATAAAACAGTTTTCAGTCCATAAGGAATTTAGTCTGGCAATCTATTGTTGTATATAAATCAGGAAGAAGCTAGTTGGATAGTAACGATATTCGGCCAACAATGGTTTCACATAGGGTCTGTTGAATTGAAATGCATTAATCACATTAGCTTCACCTTAACTCATCAGTTGGTAATGCACAATTCGAATGCACTAGGCAATCTGGGTTAAAGCAAAAAGGAAAAATCGTGTAGTCAAACATGTAGTAATATCACATTAAGTTAGATAGGTTCGTTTCAAATGCCTCGTTTTCAAGTATCAAACATGTAGGGAATAATTAACTGAACCTCGTCCGTATGCCCGTCAATGAATAAGGCCGAATATGTCTAATCTCTTCGCCTAAAAAATCTGCTTCGATATCATTGTATGTTAATCTCATGTTTCAATTTTTCCTTGAATAATAGAATAGAGAACAAAAGCAATATCTCTTTGTACAAACTCCGTTGCAATTTTCCACTTGTATCAACCGCAAACTAATAATTAATAAGCTACGTTTTTCAGCATGTAAATAATTAAGAAATTTTCTTTTATTTTAGAGACAAACTTAATAGAAGAAATGTAGTCACTATAGGTTTATCCTTTTAAATAAAATGGGACGAGCCTTGCCAAATAAAATTCACAAATTGCGGGGCCCTCACAAAAATGTATGCTTTAATTAGTTAGAACTTGGGATCGGCCGTTTAGCAAAGTTCCACGGCCTCACCTAGAAATAATAATACGCTAATCTTTAGGCGCGTGTTTAATAATTTACTTTCTTAAACATGGGTGCGCATTTCATGCGACCCAAATCCAAATCCCAAAACGTCGAATAAAAATATGTTCCGGATTGTGAGTGCATTTCATGTGACGCAGTCCAAAGACATGTTTTAAGCGATGTTCACACTCTTAATAATAATAATTATGAAAGCGGTAAAAAGTTAAAATTTGCACATAGGAACGCTTATCTGCCGGATCCCTAGTAGGAACGCTTATCTGCATCATGTGCATTTTTGACTTAGGGGACTCAACACAGGGGTTGGGTCCGCCTAGGAATAGCAACCTGAAACAGAAAAGGCCATCCTGATGCATCCTGCTCACTGCTTGTGCATTTATTTGCCTCAAACATGCATGATGACCGGTCTTGAATGTTGGGATTTTTTTTGCAAAATGGGTATGTTTTATTTTAATAGTTTGTTTTACTAAAAACAAAGGAAAAGAGAAAAGAGAAAAAATAGCAAGCTGAGAATGAGGAATGAGTTTTTTTAAATTTGCTTTATTTTCAAAATAAAATAAAATAATAAAATAATAAAATAATAAAAAAAATAAACTAGTTAGTTTATTACCCGAACTACGTCGGTTTGATTCTCACCGGATGTGGGATACGTAGGCAACCCTCATCGGGTCCAACTCCCTGTTTCATTTTACCAATAATGATATACAACAAAGTATATATGTATAAATATATATACACATGTATATATATACATATATTGTTTTTTTCAAAGATTTTTTGTTTGGAATCAAAATAAAGATTTTTGCTTTCGCCTAAAAATACCTTAACAAATGTGCAGGATGAGCACAAAGCAAAATGAACCGTTCTCAGCCCTCAGCGAGGTCCCTCTACAACTCCACATGTGGTGGAATGACTTGGAAGTCGATGGTAAGGAGATAGCGGGAAGAGTATTGGGGGGTTTTGTCGATTTGCTGAGTGTTAGGCCAAGGACAGATATTCTTGAAGCTCTAATACCATTTTGGGACTACTGTTGACTTATACTTCTGTCATGGGAACACCAAGGTATCAGGTCCCTAATCTGGTTCCTGTAAATCTAAAGACACACTGCCAAGATTATCTTGAGTCGATTAACTTAAATGATTGTACCAAGCATGCTTCATGTCCTTTATCTGGTTCTCTTATGAAGTAAGTTATTTTACCTTCCTTGATTGTATTTATACTTGTGTGACATCACTTACAATAATGTAAGCAAGGTAGGTAAAAATCCTTCCACAGAAAGTTGATTGTTGCACTGTTCCTGTATAATAGCGTGTGCAGGCAGCAACTTTCATGCTGAAGAGTTGACTTCATACAATCTCCTCAGGAACTGGTAGGGACCTGTTCTCTCATCTGTTCCTTCCGCTCTTCCTCACTTGAATCATCTCTATCAGCTTTGAGTACCAGATTTTTTTCTTTCTTTGGTTATCTTCTTTCACTGTCTATCTTCCTCTTCATCTCGTAGGTCTTCAGATTTCCTATCAGCTCTTTTATGGTCATCTCCTGCAAGTCCTTTGATTCAGCAAATAGCAGTCACCTTGCTTTCCCAAGGGTTGGATCCCAACCTGGAACTTTGTGATCTCGGGGTCTTGTAAATGTGTAACAGGTTCCTTATCTGGTTCTGGATGGTAAGTTTGTTAGATCATCAAAACATAAAGTAAAGTACTTGTGCCCAATGTAGACATGTGATTTTTGACCCTCCCCAAGATTTTTCATATTTTAGCACGTAAATATTTAATTTAGGCATAATATAGCTATTTCAACTATTTTTGACTTCTTTCCTTTATTTTCGTCATAAAAATGGAAAATTACAAAAATATTTTAGTTTACGTATCTTTCATAAATTTAAATAAAAAAAATATATATAAATAGTACCATATTTTTATCTTTACATAATCTTGAAAATACAAAAATATATAATAGTTTCATGTTAGTTTTTGCATTATGTAGTATTTTTATCTTATTTTAAAAGAAGACGATTAAAGTGTTGGATCATAATTTTAAGAGTTTTAGAACCCAGTTCTTGGCCCAATTCGGATTAGTTCATTAAGCCTAGGGACCCTTCTAGACTCTTCTTTGGAATAAAAACAAACAAAAAGACCCTAAGGACCTAATACACAAAAGACCTAGGGACTAATTGGCAAATACACAAAAATACACCTAAACCTAGACTCTACCTATAAAGTAATGCTAAAAATAACTGAAAGGAAAAGAAGAAAAAAGGACACTTGGAAAAAGGAGGAGCGCAACTTTTCTAGGAGACTCCCCCCCCCCCAAACTTCATCTTCCTCATCCCCATTTTTTCAAAAAATAAATAAATCCCCCCTCCCCTCTTGAAAAATGATCGAGCTCTCATCTCCTTAAAAGAAAAGAAAAAAAGAGAAAAATGAAGCACTCCTAAGCTCCAAGAACCAGCTTCTAGTTTCTCAAAATTAAAGGAATATTTGTAGATAGGATAATGGAATCACGTCGGAAGTGATTCGGTCTTCATCCCTTCATCTTCTATTTTCTCTTGAAAAATCCAGCGGTTTTTTTTTCTTTTTCTTTGTCACTGTTGAACCAAATTTGTACCAGCTTAATCATTTGAGTTTTTCGGCGAGGTCTGCGATTTGTCGAGGCTCGAGGTCACCGGAAGTGTCGAGGTTCTGTCCGTTGGTTTTTCGGCTTGAGGTTCATCATTAGCTCACTTTGGTTTGTTGCATCAGAGGTTTCTTTCATTGTATGTGTTTAAGAATACGCAGTAATAAAGGTCCATCTCTTTTCCTTACCCACTGTTCCTTTTGATCTCCCAAGTTTAACTAAAATTGGTTTGTGTATATCCAGGCTTGCATATTGTTTGTATTGTGCTTATAACCGTCAAAGCTCTTAATTTGTATGTTGGAAAAGGATTGTGATGTTAAAGAGAATTCTCGGCTGCAGTACTATATATATGTGATGCTAAATTCACTGGTGTTGCTTTTTTTAAAGGTGTTGCTTGCGTTTATGGCTAATTTGTTTGTACCAGTGAACATGTATTTCACCTTGGCAGAAAGACCACCAGGAAATCCAGTTTCACAACATTTAATATTCAATATTTGTCTTGGAAAATTTGTACTTTTAGTCACAGATTTCGATTTTGATCCTTGTGATTTAATATTCACATAACTGAACTTGTGCACATGTGATTCCTATTGAATCTTCATAAATTCAATGCACATAAATTCATTTTATTTTAGATTTTGTTGTCCTTATAGTTAGCCTTTCATGTAGCTAGATGTGGTTTAAATCATTACAAAATGCAATTGAATCGTATAGGTGAGCCATACTAAATAAGATAAATAGTTTATGGCCTTCCAAATGTAATTTGAACTCCCTTTTTAAATTAAAATCGAGGCATGCCATGCCAAATAAAATCTTTAATTGCATGACCCTCGTTTAATTGATTTTTTTTGTTTTGTTTATTTTGTTTTATCCTTAGAAATCGAGGCATGCCATTTAGCAAATTTTCCATGGCCCTCACAAAGTTGCAAACGCGTAGTCGCTTTAGACGCGTTATTTTAATAATTTACCCTCCTAAACTCGGGTGCGCATTTATGTGGCCCAAATCCAAAGCTCAACAATGTTAGATAGAATATGTCTAGGACCGCGAGTGCATTTATGTGACATGGTTCAAGGCGTGTTTTAATAACGTTGCAATCTTCTTAAAAATGAATAAAAGCGGTTAACAAGTTACAATTGAACTATAGGCTAAAACATGTGTTAAAATCAGATAATAGGCCAATTATAACAGTTGAGCGACCGTGCTAGAACCACAGAACTCGGGAGTGCCTAACACCTTCTCCCGGGTTAACAGAATTCCTTACACGGATTTCTGTGTTCGCAGACTTTAATACAGAGTCAACCTTTTCCTCGACTCGGGATTTGAACCGGTGACTTGGGACACCCTAAATTATCCCAAGTGGCGACTCTGAATCTTTAAATAAAATAATCATGTTTCGGTTGTCAGTTTAAGTTGGAAAAAACTCCCTTGCCCCTTCCCGGGGTGTAGGTAAAAAGGAGGTGTGACAGCTCTGGCAACTCTGATGGGGATCGAACCCAGAATCTCTGGTTCAGGGTTCAAGAATTCGAGCTTAGAATAATTGTTATATTTGGCTTTTATTTATTATCTGATTTTTACACGTTGAGCCTAATGTGCTAATTGTCGCTTTTTACCACTTTGATATTATTTGAATTGTATATAAACTGTTACGAAACCCTTTTTTCTCATCTTCGGGGATGTGCACGCTGGCGTGACTCCCTATTCTGTTAGTGGCATACCTTGAAATAAGAAAGAGGCTCGGACAAGTTACAAAGCCGGATGGCCTTTTGGTTCCCGGTACGTAGCCCCTCCTCGGCTCGAGTTGTCCGCTCGGGTACACAAGTCTAGAACAATATACCCAGGTTTTTAGCTTAGAATAACTCAGTCTCATCCCGGATCCCTAGTAGGAACGTTTGTTTGCATCATTTGCATTTTGACTTTGGAGACTCAACACAGGGTTTGGGTCTGTATAGGACAGGTGTACCTAAAATAACAGACCATCTTGATGCATCCTATGTGCTACATGTTGCATTTATTCAAGGGTAAAAAGGTCATTTGGCGGACCAATGATAATTGAGGGTAAATGAAAAAGAAAAAAAAAGAAAAAAAAATAGGTCTAATTATGTTTTCTGTCACATTATTGTTAAGAAAAGAAAAAAGAGCTTGAAATTTCAAAAAAAAAAAGATTTTGCACTTTTTCATCATTTTCCGAAAATCAGAAAATAAAAAAAAACGGAAAAAGAAGAAAATCCAAAAAGATTTTACATGTTTCATCATTTTTCAAAACAAAAAATAAAAAAATATTTTTCTCTGAATTAGTTGTTATTTTTATTTCTCGCCCGTATCCAATCTGCCCGAACTACGCATACCTGATTCTCGTCTTTTGGGGCGTGATACGTAGGCAACCCACATAGGGTCCGGTTTTCCTAGTAAATCTTAGGTTCTTGGCTTTGCGGAGTCATAGCCAAATTTTGCACTTCTAGCCACCTTTTGGCCAAATAAGCGAGTTTGCAAAAATCGCTTCAATCATGTCTTGCATGTGTCCAGTAGGGAGTGTTATTGTCTCACATAGTGTTGGTTTAAATTTTCTCATAAAGGTGTGGATTCACTTACCGGAGTATGAGCATGACAGATACCCCAGGACCACCGCATTTAGGAGTTGCTTAAGGAGATTTTTTATATTTGTTATTTTTATTTTATTTTTATGTTTTGAGTATGTTTTTTTTTATGTCGTCTTTTACTTTCTAGTTTGGTACAGCAATGTCGAGTTTTTTGTTATTGTACTTTTTATTTTGTATTTGAAAAGGTGTGGTATAAATCAAAAATCCAAAAAAAAAAGAAGATATTTTGCATTTTTATATTTCCGTTAGAATTTTCTTTAGGAATACTACTCCTAGAAATTGAAAAAAAAATCGTTTGATGTGGTTTTTCCTTTAAGCAATTAATATTTAGAACTTAAAATAAAAATTTATTTTTATATTTCTTTTAGTATATTAGGACTAAAAAAGAAGAGAATTTTTGTTTTTAGTACCTCTTTAAAGGTTTCCTCTAAGATATTAATTCCAAAAATCCAAAAAAAAAAAAGATTTCTTTTGAGGTCATAGAAAAAAAATTCTTTTATTTTTACTAGATTTAGGACATTGTACATAGAAGAAATAAGATACCCTATCTTCTATTTATTTTTAAAATTTCTCCTTTAGGTAATTAAAAATTGAAATCCCAAAATAGTTTTTATCTTTTTCATTTCTCGTTACGAAGTTTTTCTTCACGGATGTCAAATGAAAATTCAAAAAAAAAGAGTCAAAAAAATATCTTTCTCTTCTAGGATTTTTCCTTAATAGAGTATTTGTTTTCAAAAAGAAAAGAAAAAGAAAAAAAATCCGTTAAGCTTGAGTTTAGAATAGGTTATAGAACATTAAGTCTAGAAAATTCAAAAAAAGGTTTTGCTTCTTTTATTTCTCTTTTCTCATCAGATTAGTCATTAAGGTAAAAAAGGGGAGAATGTTAGTTTGTTTTCTATATTCCTGATTTTCCCGAACTACGCAAAGATTTAATTCATGTGGCGTCATGATACGTAGGCAACCTACATAGGGTTCGATCGAATCATTTTTTTTATTTATTAAAAGAAAAAAAACAACCAAAAAAAGGAGATGAAATCATGGGATGTGAGATATGAGAGAAAGAAAGAGTGATGAATAAAAAAGGAAAAATGAAGGAAAATGGGCAAGCCAGCAAGTGCTAGAAAAGCAAAGAAAAGAGAGGTTGAAATGAACAAATTGGGATGATGCCAACTGACCTTTGTACCCTCGAAGTCATTTTAGAACCGATAACTGTGGCTAGGTGCATTGCACATAAAGTGAGATTATCTTATGTTAAATGCCTTAACGCTAACGTAATGACTTCATTTTGTTATATTCATAGCATAAGGGTGGTTGGTTTGTGGTTTTAAAGTGGTAACTCTTCTCTACAACATAAAGTCAAAAGGCAATGGCAGACAACAACAGAACTGATTTGGTTGATACTGGCGCTCGAAAGTAGTTGGTTGAACAGGACAATGGGTTGGTTGAAGAGGTAAAGATGTTAAAACAACACATGGCTGACATGCATCAGGCTTGGATAACTGGGAAGACGCCACCCCCGCTACCACCTAGCTTCCTAGATGTTGCCCTTACCCAAACTCCGGACACAATGCCAGATGATCCTCCATACTCTCCAGATCCACCCGTTTATCTCCAAACTCATGATGCCCAATGTTACCCCTCAGAGGTTGCCCACAAGGTTCCCTACTCATACAAACAAGGCCCCAAGGATGAGCCTCATGTTGAAAATGAAAGGTTCACAGGAAGAAAAGGGAAAGATGGGGCACCCAGGAGGTTGAAAGGCATAGAACAGTCCTTAAAGAACAAGCAAGGAATGGGATACCAGGGAAACATGGCTTACAAAGAATTGTCTATGTCCCCTGATGTTCGCCTGCCCGCGGGGTTTAATGTGCCAAAATTTAACTTGTATGATGGGTGTGGGGATCTGGTAGCCCACCTGAAGGTTTATTGCAGTGAAGTGAGAGGTGTTGGAGAGAAAGATGACTTGATGATGGCGTATTTCAGTGAGAGCCTGACTGGGGCAGCTTTGGACTGGCATGCTCGTCAAGATGTTGGTAAGTGGCCTACATTGGGTGACATGGCTCAAGATTTTGTTCAAAACTTTCAATACAAATCAGGAGTTACCCCAGACCGCTCCTACATATATAGAATGGGAAAGAAATCGGAGGAAAGCTTTAGAGAGTTTGGGCTCAGATGGAGGGAGCAGGCTGCTCGAGTCAATACCCCGATTGGTGAAGAAGAAACGGTTGAGCTTTTCCTACAAGCCTAGGGTCCGACCTACTTCAGTCATTTGATCCCGTCCCTGGGGAAGCCCTTCAATGATGTGTTAAAAATGGGGGAGCTAGTAGAAGAGGGAATCAAGTCAGACAAAATCATGAGTTGTTCGAAAAACATTCAGAACATCCCAATAATCTTAGGTGGAAGAAAGAGAAACAGAGAAGATGATCCAATGGGCTTTCCCGATCAACACTTCCAGCCTCAACATTGTCCCCACGAATATCCTTATGCACCCGATGATCTTCCCCAATGCCACTTCTCTCCACAGAACCCCCAAAGTCATACATCACTCTCCCAGTACCCAGCTTCACAAAATGCCTATCTACCTCCACGAGCCTACCGAAAACCCCCTGGATCAGGTTTCCGACTCAATCAAGCCTTTAAGAACGAGAGGTTACGGAAGAAGAAAACCTTCACTCCCTTGGGAGAGTCATATGCCAGTCTGTTCCAGAGGCTAAGGATATTGGACATGTTGAAGCCGACCCAGATAAAAATGTCAGACCCTCTTCCAAAGAAGTTTGATTTTTCTCAAAGGTGCGCATATTGCTCGGATGCCCCAGGGCATGACATAGAGAAGTGTTGGAATCTGAAGAACGCAATTCAGAAGCTTATTGATGCAGGCGACATTGTTGTGCAAAATCCAGATGCAGCAGACACTAGCCAAAGTCTGTCACCTGTGCATAATGAGACGCATATGGTGGGTATGATTTATTTTGAAAAGGAATGTGAGAATTCTTCTGGGATCCTTGGAGGTCCACGTGCTACGAAGCTTTCAGCGCTATCAGAGGTTGATCCTAAGAATGAGCAGGCAAAGGGAACCCAAAGACAATCGGTTCAGAACAATGTGATGGAGGCTTGTGAAGGTCCTAGCATTGTTGATGCAGAAGTCAGTGGCTAATATGTTGAGTTTGATGATTAGAAAGACGCTCTTTCTTGGTTTGCAGGGAGGAGTTTTGGTGGTTTATTTTGTTGTCATTTCTGTTGTCCGGGTTATTTCAGGGTTGTAGTCCGGATATTGTCTTGTGACTCAAACCCTTCTATCCTTTTATTTTGCTTAGTTTGTTTAGTCATAATAGCCCGTTTAGTATTTTCTAGGTTTGTAACCCCAGTTTGGTTTGTTTGTTTTGTTGTCCAAACCCTTTCACCATCTGTCTAATGCAATTTTCTGTTTTCTGTGATTTATAGTCATTTTCGTTTAGTTCTCTTTACTTTTATAGTTCTTTTCCTGTTGAATCTAGTGTCGTAACTCTCAGCCTGGTTTTAAAAGTCAGTTTAATCACGAAGCAATGAAACAATGTTGAAGATATAAGGACATTTGAGGGAACTAAGTAAAGGCATTTTGAGATCACTTCAAGTCCAAATTGTGTGAAACTGGGACAGATAGGACATAAAGAAACCCTATTGAAATGCATCCTGCCACATCGGGTCGAAGCTGAAGGCAAGTTCGCCCCAAATATATAGGGGGTCGTTCGTGATGATGAGAGTGAGAGTGTTGTCCAATGATGCTTTGTATTTAATAGAGATAGAAGGCAAATGTGTAAAAATGGCTATCAATTTTGATGCAGTCAAAAGATATTTTGTATGATTTCCTTGGTTAAGTTGTGTTTGTTTGTACTTGGCATGTTTGAAGATTGGAATGACGAAGGCATTTTGTTTTGCTATCTAAACACTTTGTCCTTTGTTACCCTTTTTAAGCCTTATTTATTTCTTTTTTATACCCCTCTTTTGGAATCAGTAGTAAAGTTCAGAAATGCAAGTGCAAAATGTAAGTAAAGGACAAAGAGAAAAAGAGAAAGAAAAGAATGAAAAGTAAAAGAAGAAAAAAAGAAGAAGAAAAAGAGAGGAATAAACAACAAAAAGAAAAACAAAAAGAATAAAAGAAGAGAAAGAAAAAGAAAAGAAAAATCACAACAAACAAAGTAATTTCTATGACATGAACTACGTTCGACCTCATTCCTTTTAAGGATACGTAGGCAGCCTCACGGTTTGGTCCCATCAAAATAAAAATTCAAAAGTCCCCAAGCAAAGAAACTGGGGCAGAAGTTGTGGTTGTTGTAAGATATCTAATTCCAAAAGTTGTAAATTTGGCCCTTTTAAGCTGTTTTTGAGCCTTTATGATACCCTTTCTTTCTAACCCCATCCAAAAGCCCACATTATGGTCCAAAGAAAGACCTTCCGATCAATCTTTGTGTAGTGACAAGGCAAGCGAGTTAGAAGTATGATTCACATCAGGGGCAACACTCCGTTCTACACAAGGAAAACAAAAAGGAGAGAGTCTTATCGGTGAAAACCTCCACAGGCACCATAAGGAGACAGTAAGTTGAGAGAAAGAACAAAATGAGAGAGGCTTGATGGTGAAAACCCTTCGGGCATTACAAGTCGAGTAAGGATCATGAATCAGATTGGAAAATCGGAGCATTGAAGCCCAGTTTCACGGCAAAGAGGTACAATAAGAGTTGAACATCGGACTTGCTTGGCAGATTAGGCCATTTAATCCAAAGGTGCATGTCATGGTCATTAGAGTTGGTATCCACATCGATAGGTTTCTACTTTGTAGTTTTCTTGTTGGGTATCATCTCTTTCTTTTTGTCCTTTATTCTATTCCTTTTGTCTTGTTTACTTCCTTTTCCTAAGTCTGTTTGGTCAAAATAAGTGAGAAATGACTTCAAAATTTGCCACCAGCTTTCCAATTGCACAAAATGGGATCTGGCCAGCACATTAAAGTGACATAAGTTAGGAAAGAACAATGTGCGCACTGATTTGGTAACAATCAACATACTTTGGGATTCATGTGAAATACAAAGGTTTGGTATATATCAATTCATGAACAATGCAACAGATGGATGGTGTAGGGTGAACGGATCAAAGGTATTTTCTGTGATAAGATTAACAAAGAAAGTGGTTAACCAGTGACAAGCAAGGTCTTCCAAGCAGAAATCAAAGTTATCAGGGCAAGTGAAGGAGCAATAGACCTCAAGGCCAATGCCGGTGGGTTAAGTCAGGAAAGAACAACATGCACATTGAGTGGACAATAATTGACGTGCTTTGGGATTCATGTGAGACACAAAGGTTGGTAAATTTCAGTTCATGAGTAATGCAACAGATAGAGGGTTTTGGGTCTGAACGGAGAAGAGGTATTTTCTGTGATAAGGATGGCAGAGAAAGTGATTAGTCAAGGAACAAGTAAGGTCTTCGGGTGGAAATCAGTTATCATGAGAAGTAAAGGAGCAACCGCCCTCAAAGTCAAGGCCACAAACCAACCACCATATTTTAAACTGATAAGATTTTTCTTTGATTTGAAACAGGGGCAGAAAATTTCATTTGTTCCAGAGAAATCCTCCCCTGGGGAAAGGCAAGCACCAGACAGGTTGACTTGTGATTTTCAGAACCCTCCTAGATAATGGGATTTAATCTTAAAAATTCTCAAGATCCTCCTGAACAATGGGACTTAGGTAAAATTCAAAACGTTCATGAGTAACAAGATCTAGCATAGGCTCTACCTTGAGGAAATATAAGTTTGGCTTTGAAGTTTTCATGCTTAGGATAAGATTCAATTTGAAATTTTCAAGACCCTCCTGAATAATGGGACTTAGTTTAATACCTCCCTTAGATGCTAAGATTTAGCATAAGTTTCACCGTTAGAAAGTTGAATTTAGCTCTGAAATTTTCACCCTTAAGATGAGATTTAATTTTAAATTTTCAGGACCCTCCTGGATAATGAGATTTAATTGTAAAATTTCAAGGCCCTCCTGGATAATGGGATTTAGTTTTTAAATTTTCAGGACCCTCCTGGATAATGAGATTTAGTTTTTAAATTTTCAGGACCCTCCTGGATAATGAAATTTTATTGTAAATTTCAGGGCCCTCCTGGATAATGGGATTTAATTTTAAATTTTTAAGACTCTCCTAGATAATGGGATTTAATTTTAAAAGTTCTCAGGACCCTCCTGGATAATGTGATTTAGTTTTTAAGTTTTTAGGACCCTCCTGGATAATGGGATCTAGTTTTTAAATTCTCAGGACCCTCTTGGATAATGAGATTTAATTTAAAATTTTCAGGACCCTCCTGGACAATGGGATTTAGTTTTTAAGTTTTCAGGACCCTCCTGGATAATGGGATCTAGTTTTTTTCAGGACCCTCCTGGATAATGGGATTTAATTTTAAATTTTCAGGACCCTCATGGATAATGGGATTTAATTTAAAATTTTCAGGACCCTCCTAGATAATGGGATCTAGTTTTTAAATTCTCAGGACCCTCCTAGATATTGGGATTTAATTTTTCGTTGTCAGGACCCTCCTGGATAATGGGATTTAATTTTAAAATTTTCAGGACCCTCCTGGATAATGGGATTTAGCTTTTTAAGTTTTCAGGACCCTCCTGGATAATAGGATCTAGGTTTTACGTTCCGGACCCTCCTGAATAATGGGATTTAGTTTTTTAAGTTTTCAGGACCCTCGTGGATAATTGTATCTAGTTTTAAATTTTCAGGACCCTCCTAGATAATGGGATTTAATTTAAAATTTTCAGGACCCTCCTGGATAATGGGATCTAGTTTTTAAATTCTCAGGACCCTCCTGGATAATGAGATTTAATTTAAAATTTATAGGACCCTCCTGGACAATGGGATTTAGTTTTTTAAGTTTTCAGGACCCTCCTGGATAATGGGATCTAGTTTTTAAATTTTCAGGACCCTCCTGGATAATGGGATTTAATTTAAAATTTTCAGGACCCTCCTGGATAATGGGATTTAGTTTTTAAAATTTTCAGGACCCTCCTGGATAATGAGATTTAATTTTAAAATTTCAGGGCCCTCCTGGATAATGGGATTTAATCTTAAAAATTTTCAGGACCCTCATGGACTTAGTTAAAATTCAAAACGTTCATGAGTAACAAGATCCAGCTAGGCTCTACCGTGAGGAAATATAAGTTTGGCTTCGAAGTTTTCATGCTTAGGATAAGATTCAATTTGAAATTTTAAGGACCCTCCTGAATAATGGGACTTAGTTTAATACCTCCTTTAGATGCTAAGATTTAGCATAAGTTTCACCGTTATGAAGTTGAATTTAGCTCTGAAATTTCACCATTAAGATGAGATTTGATTTTAAATTTCAGGACCCTCATGGATAATGGGATTTAGTTTTAAGGTCTTCATAGATAACAAGATTTAGCGGAAGTCATACCTTTAGGAAATATAACTTAGATTTAAAACTGTCATATAAATCGGAGTTTTCAGGACCCTCCTGGATAATGGGATCTAGCTTTAAAGTTATTTGAGATTTTCTGGTAATATGATTCAATTAACACCCACAGATGCGCCCAACACCAAACTGGGGCAGAAGTTTTTCTTTGTTTTGTCTATTTTGTTGAAGCCAGGCACCCACCTGGAGAACAAGGGAATACATTTCAAGTTCAGCAATCAGGCGCCCACCTGGAGAACAAGGGAATACATTTCAAGTTTCGGCAATCAGGCGCCCACTTGGAGAATAAGGGAATACAATTCAAGTTTTGGAAATCAGGCGCCCACCTGGAGAACAAGGGAATACATTCAAGTTTCAGCAATCAGGCACCCACCTAGAGAACAAGGGAATACATTTTTCAAGTTCAGTAATCAGGCGCCCACCTGGAGAATAAGGGAATACAATTCAAGTTTTGGAAATCAGGCGCTCACCTGGATAACAAGGGAATACATTTTGAGTTTTGGAAATTAGGCGCCCACCTGGATAATAAGGGAATACAATTCAAGTTTTGGAAATCAGGCGCCCACCTGGAGAACAAGGGAATACATGTCAAGTTCAGCAATCAGGCGCCCACCTGAAGAACAATGGAATACAGTTCAAGTTCAGCAATCAGACGCCCACCTAGAGAACAAGGGAATACATTTCAAGTTCAGCAATCAGGCGCCCACTTGGAGAATAAGGGAATACATTTCAAGTTCAGCAATCAGGCGGCCACCTGGAGAACAAGGGAATACATTTCAAGTTCAGCAATCAGGCGCCCACCTGGAAAATAAGGGAATACATTTCAAGTTTCAGTAATCAGGCGCCCACCTGGAGAACAAGGGAAGACAGTTCAAGATTTGGCAATCAGGCACCCACCTGTAAAACAAGGGAATTCACTTTAGAATGCAATTCAAGTCAGCAAAAAAAAAAAAGCTCGAGGCAGGAATGCGAGTCAACAGTCCGAGATGATCAACAGAAGTTAGTCACAATCCAAAATAAAAAGAAAAAAAACAAAAAGAAAGACAAGAAGTGAATCCAAATGCAGAAGTTAATGAAAGATATGAGATGCTCAAGACATGGCTGAGGTCACAAGCTCTGCATGTCCCATCTTGATTTGAAAAAGCTGAAGAAGATTGAACCAACACATGTGGCTAACAAGCATTAAGATTCAGATTAGGTTCCGCATGAAGAACCAACCAAGACTCAAGATCAAGCTTCAGAAGACTCATAGATAGGAATCTTATAACTTGTAGCTGATATGCTTAGTTAGTCTTTTTCATTTTTGATTTTAATGTAATAACGGGATCGCGGACCAGAACCTCGGCAGAACGGCACCTCGACCGGCTCTCCACCTCGGTATACTCCATCATTTCACTCACCTCTGAACTACATGTGACCTGATTCCTTTATAGCCACGGATATATAGGTAGCTCAGATACCAGGGCTCGGTCACATTTCCATTTTCTCTTAGTTTTAGACTCTCCCAAATAAGGGTCGGGTCAAAAAACCTGTCTAGTCGTTCTTTGTCCGAAAATACTTCGCGTTTCCAGTCAAAGAGGGGCAGCTGTAGACATGTAATTTTTGACCCTCCTCAAGATTTTTTATATTTTAGCACGTAAATATTTAATTTAGGCCTAATATAGCTATTTCAACTATTTTTGACTTCTTTCCTTTATTTTCGTCATAAAAATGGAAAATTACAAAAATATTTTAGCTTACGTATCTTTCATAAATTTAAATAAAAAATATATACAAAAATAGTACCTTATTTTTATCTTTACATAATCTTGAAAATACAAAAATATATAATAGTTTCATGTTAGCTTTTGTATTATGTAGTATTTTTATCTTATTTTAAAAGGAGTCGATTAAAGTGTTGGATCATAATTTTAAGAATTTTAGAACCAGGTTCTTGGCCCAATTCGGATTAGTCCATTAAGCCTAGGGACCCTTCTAGACTCTTCTTTGGAATAAAAACAAATAAAAAAGACCCTAAGGACCTAATACACATAAGACCTAGGGACTAATTGGCAAATACACAAAAATACACCTAAACCTAGACTCTACCTATAAAGTAATGCTAAAAAAAAAGCTGAAAGGAAAAGAAGAAAAAAAGGACACTCGGAAAAAGGAGGAGCACAGCTTTTCCAGGAGACTCACCCCCCCCCCCCAAACTTCATCTTCCTCATCCCCATTTTTTCAAAAAATAAAGCCCCTTCCCCTCTTGAAAAATGATCGAGCTCTCATCTCCTTAAAAGAAAAAAAAAAAGAGAAAAACGAAGCACTCCTAAGCTCCAAGAACCAGCTTCCAGTTTCTCAAAATTAAAGGAATATTTGTAGATAGGATAATGGAATCACGTCGGAAATGATTCGGTCTTCATCCCCTTCATCTTCTGTTTTCTCTTGAAAAATCCAGTGTTTTTTTTTCTTTTTCTTTGTCACTGTTGAACCAAATTTGTACCAGCTTAATCATTTGAGTTTTCCGGCGAGGTCTGCGATTTGTAGAGGCTCGAGGTCACCGGAAGTGTCGAGGTTCTGTCCGTTGGTTTTTCGGCTTGAGGTTCATCATTAGCTCGCTTTGGTTTGTTGCATCAGAGGTTTCTTTCGTTGTATGTGTTTAAGAATACGCAGTAATAAAGGTCCATCTCTTTTCCTTACCCATTGTTCCTTTTGATCTCCCAAGTTTAACTAAAATTGTTTTGTGTATATCCAGGCTTGCATATTGTTTATATTGTGCTTATAACCGTCAAAGCTCTTAATTTGTATGTTGGAAGACGATTGTGATGTTAAAGAGAATTCTCGGTTGCAGTACTATATATATGTGATGCTAAATCCACTGGTGTTGCTTTGTTTAGAGGTGTTGCTTGCGTTTATGGCTAATTTGTTTGTACCAGTGAACATGTATTTCACCTTGGCAGAAAGACCACCAGGAAATCCAGTTTCACAACATTTAATATTCAATATTTGTCTTGAAAAATTTGTGCTTTTAGTCACAGATTTCGATTTTGATCCTTGTGATTTAATATTCACATAACTGAACTTGTGCACATGTGATTCCTAATGAATCTTCATAAATTCAATACACATAAGTTCATTTTATTTTAGTTTTTGTTGTCCTTATAGTTAGCCTTTCATGTATCCAGATGTGGTTTAAATCATTACAAAATACCATTGAATCGCATAGGTGAGCCGTACTAAATAAGATAAATAGTTTATGGCCTTCCAAATGTAATTTGAACTCCCTTTTTAAATTAAAATCAAGGTGTGTCATGCCAAATAAAATCTTTAATTGCATGGCCCTCGTTTAATTGATTTTTTTTGTTTTGTTTGTTTTGTTTTATCCTTAGAAACTGAGGCGTGCCATTTAGCAAATTTTTTGTGGCCCTCGCAAAGTTGCAAACGCGTAGTCGCTTTAGGCGCGTTATTTTAATAATTTACCTTCCTAAACTCGGGTGCGCATTTATGTGACCCAAATCCAAAACTCAACAATGTTAGATAAAATATGTCTAGGACCGCGGGTGCATTTATGTGACGTGGTTCAAGGCGTGTTTTAATAACTTTTTGCAATCTTCTTAAAAATGAATAAAAGCGGTTAATAAGTTAAAATTGAACTATAGGCTAAAACATGAGTTAAATCAGATAATAGGCCAATTATAACAGTTGAGCGACCGTGCTAGAACCATGGAACTCGGGAGTGCCTAACACCTTCTCCCGGGTTAACAGAATTCCTTACCCGGATTTCTGTGTTCGCGGAGTATAATACAGAGTCAACCTTTCCTTGACTCGGAATTTGAACAGGTGACTTGGGACACCCTAAATTATCCCAAGTGGCGACTCTGAATCTTTAAATAAAATAATCCTGTTTCGGTTGTCAGTTTAAGTTGGGAAAAACTCCCTTGCCCCTTCCCGGGGTGTAGGTAAAAAGGAGGTGTGACACCCAAGGTATTTTTAACCTATCAATAAGCCACAACCTTACCATTCTGCATCATCACACAACCCAATCCAACGCCTGAAGCGTCATAATAGATAACGTAACTATCGGTCCCTTCTAGAAGCGTTAGAATCGGTACTAACGTTAATATGTCCTTTAATACCTCAAAACTCCGTTCACAAGCATTGGCCCATTGAAACTTTGCTCCCTTCTGAATCAACTTTGTCAAAGGTGCTGAAAGGGAAGAAAATCCTTCCACAAATCTCCTGTAATAACCTGTCAAACCGAGAAAGCTACGAACCTCTGTCGGTGTTGTGGGTCTAGGCCAAGTCTTTAATGCCTAAATTTTGTATGTATCCACCCGGATGCCTTCACCCTAAATGATATGCCCAAGAAAAGTTATAAAGTTCAACCAGAATTCAAATTTAGAAAATTTTGCATACAACTTCCCTTCTTGTAGAACTCTGAGCACAGTATGCAGATGATCAGCATGCTCATCCTCTGAACGAGAATACACCAATATATCATCGATAAATACAATTATGAACAGATCTAAAAAAGGCCTGAACACACGGTTCATTAAATCCATGAATACTACTAGGGCATTGGTCAGACCGAACGACATAACCCGAAACTCAAAGTGCCCATATCTAGTCCTGAATGCTGTCTTCAAAATATCTTCATCCTTAACCCTTACCTGATGGTACCCGGACCTCAAGTTTATCTTTGAAAAATACTTGGCATTTTGCAACTAATAAAATAAATCATCAATTCTCGGGAGCGGGTACTTATTCTTAATTGTCACCTTATTCAGCTGCCTATAATCAATACACATTCGTAAATAACCATCTTTCTTTATTACAAACAAAACAAGTGCTCCCCACGGTGACGTACTAGGTTTGATAAAACCTTTTTCAAGCAAGTCCTTTAGTTGTTCTTTCAACTCTTTCAGCTTTACGGGGGCCATTCTATAGGGAGGAATAGATATTGGGTGAGTATCTAGTAGTAGGTCGATAGAAAACTCAATTTCTCACTCTGGCAGGAAACCCAGAAGCTCATTGGGAAAAACATCGAGAAACTCATTAACCACAGGGATGGACTGAATGATTGGTGACTCTACTTCCACATCCTGAACCTGAACTAAGTGATAAATACAACCCTTTCTGATCATCTTCCTTGCCTTGAGATAGGAAATAAATCTACCTCTCGGCGATGCCGTGTTACCTTTCCACTCCAAAACAGGCTCCCCTTGAAATTGAAATCGAACTATCATTGATCTAAAATTAACGTTGGCATGAAAAGAAGCCAACCAATCCATACCCATTATAACATTAAATTCTACTTTATCTAACTCGATTAAGTCTGCTATGGTAGGTCGACCATGAACTACTATTATACAACCCCTATATACTTGCTTAGCTATCACGGAGTCCTTAACAAGTGTAGATACCTCAAAAGGTTTAACCAATTTAGGTTTTATTCAAAACTTACAAGCAACTAGCGGAGTAATGTATGATAAGGTGGAACCTGGGTCAATCAGTGCATATACATCATATGAGGAGATTGATAATATACCTGTAACAACATCAGGCGGTGACTCCTGGTCCTATCGTCCTGCCAATGCATAAATGCGATTTTGAGGGCTGCTTGAGCTAGATGCTCCACCTTTGCCTCTACCACGACTCATTGGTGCTTGGGAACCTTGCCCAGGAGGGCGTACTGATGATGATGAACCAGCTTCAGATCCCAACGGCTGATCTATACTTGCATCACCTCTCGTCGGACAATCCCTCATAGCGTGGCCCGGATAACCGCAAGTATAACAAACACCTAATCCCATACGGCACTGCCCGGTATGCTGCTTACCATATTGAGTACACCGTGGCAAGGGTGGCCTCATCTGATTTGACTTACCCCTATACTGAGAACCTGAGGCCCTGAAATTATGACCAGACCCTGAATATGTAAAACTATCAAATCTCTTACTACCCAACTGAGGGGGTGCACTAGTCGAGGGTTGGGATGGATACCTCGAGTATTGTTGCCTCTGACCACCTCGAAACTCACTAGAAGGACCCGAAGACCTCGGTCTCTTATTTTGGGCCCTATCATGCTCACGATTGGCCCTCTGTTTTTGTTTACACTCCTCTACACTCTGAGCATATGCTTGAATACGAGAAATATCCATGTATGGCTGAAATGAGATCGACATACAATCGTTAACCAAGTAAGGCTCTAATCCCATTACGAACTGGTGAACCTGATCCTCCATCTTAGATACAATAGTGGGAGCATACCTAGCCAACGAATCAAACTGAAGACCATACTCCCGAACACTCATGTTATCCTACCGAAGGGTCAAGAACCTATCAACTTTGGCCCGTCTAAGCTCTGGTGGTAGATAAAGATAAAGAAAAGTTTCTGTAAACTCCTGCTACATCGCTGGAGGGGCATCCTCACCTCTGGACAATTCCCAAGACTTTTACCAATTAACTGCAACATCTCGGAGTCTATAGGAAGTTAGCTCAACTGACTCAGTCGCAGTGGCCTTCATTACCCGTAACATCCTCTGCACTCTATCAATAAATACCTGAGGGTCCTCGTTTGGATCTGCTCCAGTGAATACTGGAGGGTCTAAATTAATAAAGTGATGAACCCTCGCACTCACAAACCTATCTGCGTGACCAATACCTACTTCTTGACGTCGAGCATGTGCATCTACTAATCGAGTCAATAACTAAATAGTATCTCTCGTCTTCTGATCTGGTGCATCCAGCTGAGGTGCTGAATGTACAAGGGCAGGCGCTGGAGCTGGTTCCCCTCGGATCTCTACTATAAAGGGCAGGGTATGTGAAGTCTGATATGGAACCTCACTGTGAGACTCTCCCCGAGCCTTAGTAACTCATGGTGCTTGACTAGTAGTCTCACCAGCCACGGACTTTCCCTTCTGGGCGGTCGTACTCTTTGGAGGCATTGCTAAAAATATAGCATATTGTTAGGTACATGAATTCTTGTATCGCACGATCTGAGATAAAAAGAGAGGATAACATCCTATATGTCCTGCAGCCTCCTATCTATAAGTATGGTGCACGACACACCCATTGTTAGTTTGTATGGGTCCACCAAATAGTAGAGTAGCTGGTCCTCTACAAGATTTTGCTGAGAGTACTTAATAAAGCAGTAAGTAAATGAGGCACAGACCTCTAGGTAAGCGGTTTAGGAGATACAGTAAGTACAATAACAAGGTTACAACTCAACTAGGACAGCGACAATCTATCTTTTAGGAACTGTTCCATAGTGGCGTTCAACCTTGTTCTTCAAGCTTGTGAGGATGATTTCTCTATTTTTTGCAAGAGGCTTGAATGAGAAACAGAACCCTTCCAGTGATGTCTTTTGTATAAAGCTCATTGGGTACATCTTGATCACATCACCTGAAATGATGTGAGTACTTTGTTTGGTTAGAGAATGAGTGGGCTGACAGTGTAATACAGTGCAGCAGGAACAGTGCCATCAGTCACTTCATTTCCAGCTGTGTCCAAATGACTTTGTACTGCTATGAGAATACAACAAGAGCATCACGTCCTTGTTTTGGTTCCTAGCTCCTGAAGCTGTAGCAGTTCACCTTTAGTTGGAATCCATTTAAAGTGATGCAACAATCCAAGTAGGTCAGGTTCCCTATCTAGTTCTTAACAGTAAGTTCGTTAGATCATCAAAACCTAAGGCAAGAGTATTTAAGATCTATCAATTTTCCCCTTTTTGATGATGACAAACTTAAACAATCATAAGTAGGAATTGGGCAGTAAAACCAGTTTCAAAGTGTTCCCCCTGAGACTATGCCTTATATTATTTTCTTTTAAAAGAGTGAGAGAGCATAAGAACCAGTTCTCCAATGTGTTTCTCCCTTAGTCCTATATTATTTTCCCCCCTTTTGGCATCATGAAAAAGAACAATAGCACAAAGAAGTCCAGCGAAGCTAACTCATGTCACATATGTGCACACAATCATGAGAAAGAATAGAACACATAGAGAAGGTACTAGACATAATAAAAGAGGATTCATATTAATAAAGATTTAATATGCCTCTGCCTTTTGAAAAAAGGAAGAGGCAACATTGGACTTGTTCACAGGAGTAGTAGTACATCCCAACCATAAAAAAAACACAAAACAAATCCACCAACCATCAACAAAAGAAACAAAAACAGAACATATCTAGAAAACTGGTCACTGAAGGGCTTGTTAGGGGGCACGAGGAGGAAAAGGCTTGGAAGTTGCAGCAAGTGTCTGGAGAACAAGGTCTATTCGGGCATTTCCCAACTTTTGCTCGTTGAGCAGTTTAGCCTTCAGGTTCTCAACTTGCACCCTAAGATTAGCATTTTCTTGGGTTAAACAGACCACGTCATCATTTGACATGGGAACCGCTCGGACTTGCTGACATTCCAAGATAGCATTCCTGGTCTTCAACCGACGAATTTCCTCAGCTGCACTTTTCTGGGCATTGATGAGCTGGGACACAGTTTATGTACTTCCTACCCCTCATACTTCTCAATACACTCACACTCTGCCAAGGTTGTCTGTGAGAATGTCTACTTTCGGGGCCCCACTTTACTTTTCCTAATGGAATCTTAAAGAACTTGAACACCGGAGTAAGCAAGAATCCATAGGGAAGCCTATGATTACCGTCCTTGAAATTGGCAACCTTCTGTATGTGTTCAATCATTATGGCAGGCAGACTCACAAGGTTAAAACCGCCCAGTTGATCCATTAGGAATAGGTCAGATTTTGAAATCACAGACCTCCTTTCTGCTCGAGGCAACAATACTTTGTTAACCAACTCAAACAACAGCTGGTAGACAGGAAGTAGTGCTTTCTTATGGATCTGGTCCCCTTTCTGGTTAGCATTGTCTTTCACCACTGCATTTCAGAAGTTATACTGACAAACATCTCGGACACTCGACACCCCAACTGTAGTAACTTTCAAGATCTCTCCAAGCAATTTTACGTCAAAGACGATATCTACCCCATTGACCAAAGCACAAACATGGTCAGTATCAATTGGAAAGAGACTGGCGAAGAATCTCTGTACCTCCTCCTCATACACTTTAGGTGCATCAATGTAAAATAGATGCACCCATTATTGAAACTCTACCATTTCCAGAATTTGGCGCATTCCGGCCATCTCAGAGATTGTTGGGTCAAACGTACGACCCAACAATACTTTTTGATGCCTCGGGCGCTTAGAGCCAAGGCAAACTTCACTTTTTATCTTCTTCCTAGAACTAGGTTCTTCAGTAGTTTCAGACTTGTGTTTCTTAAGTTTTTCTTCACTGACTTTGCCTTTTCCCTTGGACTTGACTAGTACATCATCATCACTCACTACCTCATTCATCTTGGACTTAGATGTTGAGCCTTTCTCCATTAAAACAGGCTCAGCCTTTTTCGAGAACTGCTTAACAAGGGAACCAGGTTCCACATGGGTTCCTTCTTCCACCTCGACTACAGGGATAGCCTCATCACTTATAGATACACCATTATTCACCAACTTTTTTCTTTTCTTCTTACTACTTTTCTTGCTCTTTTGGAGTGTAGAGTCGTAGGCCTCTTTGACTTGAAGCCCAGTAGTAGGTCGCTTGATTTCAGACTCAGGGGTGGAGACAACCCTTCGCTTACTTATGAATGCATCAAGGGCCATGTTTTCCAGGTCTTCTTCATCACTAGATCGCATTTCAGGTGCTTGAATTTCCAGGGGCACAACATCAAATGCAGGAACAGCACTATCCTGGGGATAAGAGTCCTGACCTGGGTCCTCCGCAGAGGGATCAGGTTCCTCATGTGATGCCCCAGTAGTGTATGCTACTGCATCCCCTTCAACAGCTATAATGGCCCCTTCTTCCCCCACACTTTGAGACTCATTTTTCTGGGAGGTGATTTCATGCAATATCCCATCAGCGGATACTACAAACACAGTTACGAGATCCTTCTCTTCTTTAAACAGTGCTTCCATAACCATGGAATCGGCGGCAATGATGGCAGAACCTTTTTGAACTCAGTACTTTGACCTTGTTCTCCACTTAGGGTTTGACTAGTGGGAACAACAGACGACGAGGAGAACGGAACAGCAATTTCAAGGGTTTTTGAGTTGGGAAGAGATTTGGAGACTGGGGAAGGTGTGACTACAACAGTAGGAGTAATAGAGGGTGGTGAAGGCTCAGTGAAAATGAGAGGTTCCATAGATAGGTCAGAGGTAGTTACAGCTGAGGCAGAGAGATCGAAAGTTTTCTCAGTCATTGGAAGAAGAAGTGTGACGATCCTTCCCTTTTGGGTGAATCTAGAGTAGGGCTTATGGTTAGGAAGAGTAGAAGAGAGGGTTTTTTAAAAGGAGAGGATAATTATGAAGGGAGAGGAATAGGCACCGGTTCTAAAATGGCGGTTGGGCATGGAGAATTGTGATATTTCAGAGGGAGATGGAATGATTTGAATTGAAGGGACGTGACAGCAAGATTTGAAAAGTTGATGACATGGCAGTTGTATTTTGTACCTTTTTTTAAGACGTGTATTAAAAAAGATGCACAGAACTACTAACTTTTAGTATGAGAACCTGATTCTTGATTATTATTTTTTTGAAAAGAAACAATCCTCTTTTATCAGTCATGCAATGCATCTATCGCTTCTATGTTCATCATAC
Source organism: Nicotiana sylvestris (assembly GCF_000393655.2). NCBI lineage: Eukaryota > Viridiplantae > Streptophyta > Magnoliopsida > Solanales > Solanaceae > Nicotiana > Nicotiana sylvestris. Next base: position 174,610,244 of record NC_091065.1, read on the forward strand.
GTGTTTACCTGCAACGGTATTGAAGTGAGTTAGACAGGGCTAGAAAACACTTTGAGCCAGTTATTTCTTAAGGATACGAGCCTGCCAAAGAGGAATCAGGTTCTTAATTTGGCCTCAATAGTCCTAGCTTTACTCTATTTATTTCAAATTGTTCCCTACTTAGTGCTTTGGTGAAAATGTCTGCAATTTGATTTTCTGTGCTGCAGAACTTCATACATATCAACCCTTTCTCCATATTATCTTTCAGAAAATGATGCCTCACATCAATATGTTTGGTCCTTTTATGTTGAACTGGATTCTTGGCCATATTGAGTGCACTAGTGTTGTCACATAGAAGGGGCACACTCTCAGTAAGTACCCCAAAATCCTCCAGTTGCTGCTTGATCCATAGAAGTTGAGCACAGCAGGATGCTGCAACTACATATTCAGCTTCAGCTATTGAAAGAGCCACTAAATTTTGATTTTTTGTACCTAAGAGATAAGACATAATCCTAAGAAGTGAGCCATTCTAGAAGTGTTTTTTCTGTCCACAAGATAACCTGCATAGTCTGCATTAGCATACCCAATCAGATTAAAACTGTCACCTGATGGATAATATAGCACCAGGTCTTATGTTCCTTTGAGACATCTTAGTATTCTTTTGGCAGCCTTCAAGTGAGATTCCTTGGGATTTGATTGAAACCTCGCACACAGCCCCACGCTGAAAACAATATCAGGTCGACTGGTAGTGAAATAGAGGAGACACCCAATGATGGCTCTATACATTGTTTGATTCATAGGAGATCCAGTTTCATCCATGTCCAGTCGAGTGGCAGTCGCAATGGGAGTGTCTATCACCTTTGATGCTTCCATGTCAAACCTCTTTAAGAGTTCCTTGATGTATTTTTGCTGACAAATGGAAGTACCCTTTGGGGTCTGTTTTACTTGAAGACCTAGGAAGAAGTTTAATTCCCCCATCATGCTCATTTCAAATTCGCTTCCCATAAGTTTTGCAAATTCTTCACACAGAGAGTCAGCTATTGCTCCAAAAATGATATCATCAATATAAACCTGAACAATGAGCAGGTTCCTTCCTAGTTTCTTTAAGAAAAGAGTGTTGTCAATTTTCCCTCTCTTAAAACCATTTTCTAAGAGGAATTTTAACAATCTTTCATACCAAGCTCGAGGAGCCTGCTTTGGCCTGTACAGAGCTTTGTCCAATTTGAACACATATTCAGGGTGCTCATAACATTCAAACCCTGGTGGTTACTTCACATAGACTTCTTCCTTAAGGAGTCCATTCAAAAATGCACTTTTGACATCCATTTGGAACAAGGTAAATTTCTTATGAGAAGCAATAGCAATTAGAATTCTGATGGCTTCCATGCGAGCTACTGGAACAAATGTTTCATCATAGTCAATCCCTTCCTCCTGATTATAGCCTTGGACCACTAGCCTGGCCTTGTTCCTTGTGGTAATTCCATGTTCATAGAGCTTGTTTCTGAATACCCACCTGGTTCATATAATGGTTCTATCTGGGGGTCTGGGTACCAGGTGCCACACATTGTTTCTCTCAAACTGATGCAGCTCATCTTGCATGGTTGTAATCCAATCTGCATCGTTCAAGGATTCTTTGATGTTTTTGGGTTCTATCTGGGAGAGAAAGGCTGAGAAGGCAAGTGAATTTTTGGCTCTTGACCTGGTTTGAACTCCGAAATCTAGAGGAGTGATTATGTTGTCTATAGGGTGAGAGCTTTGATGTCTCCAGTTGGACGTCTGAGGTTCATTCTGAGAGGAGAAAGGTATGTTCGGCTGATTTTCCTCTATCGTTCTCTCAGGTGCCAGTGGAGTTCCCTGAACTGCATCAACCACTCTTTCTTCAGCTTCAGTGTTTGTAATTGAAGTGCTTGGTTCTGTTGATGATGAGGCAGCATTGTCTTTATTTGGCTCCTTCACTTGACTCATCATATCCACTTTTCCGTTTGTCATGTTAATGACTTCACCGGGAACAAGTAAGGGTTCTCCATCTTGATCTTCCTCAGCACTCTTCTCAAATGATGGATGAGATTCATCAAAAATAATATGGACACTTTCCTCAACACATTGAGTTCACTTGTTATATATCTTGTAGGACTTGCTTTGAGAGGAGTAACCAAGAAATATTCCTTCGTCACTTTTGGCATCAAATTTACCAAGCTGATCTTTTCCATTGTTGAGAACATAGCATTTGCATCCAAATGTTCTTAGGTGAGTCAGCTTGGGTTTTCTTCCATTCAAGAATTCATACGGGGTCTTGTTCAGAACTGATCTGATCATGCACCTGTTCACTAAGTAGCAGGCAGTGTTGACAGCTTCAGCCTAGAAGTTCTTTGCAAGTCCACTGTCAATCAGCATTGTTCTTTCCATTTCTTCTAGAGTTCTGTTCTTCCTTTCTACTACTCCATTTTGCTGGGGAGTTCTGGGAGCTGAGAAGTTGTGATTGATGCCATTTTCATTGCAGAATTCATTAAATTTGACATTGTCAAATTCTGTCCCATGATCTGATCTATTGCATACAACTCTGGACTCTATCTTCACCTGGATTTTCTTCACAAAGGCCACAAATACTTCAACAGTTTCATCTTTTGTTCTAAGAAACAGAGTCCATGTGAATCTGGAGTAGTCATCCACGATTACGAAAATGTATCTATTTTCTCCTATGCTTTGCACCCTCATAGGTCCACACAGATCCGTATGCAGGAGCTCAAGCAACTTTGAGGTGCTCACATCTCTTTTTGACTTAAAGGAGGACTTTACATGTTTTCTTCTAGCACAAGCATCACAAAATTTTTGAATCTTGAATTGTAACATCCATGGACCAGGTCCTTCTGAATTAGTTTGTTCAGAAAGGAAAAGCTTACATGGCCCAGTCTTTTGTGCTATAGTTTAGCATCATCATCAACCGCCTTCAGACAACTCAGATCACTACTCTGTAAAGATTCAAAATCACCAACATAGATGTTCTTGTATCTTTTGGCCACCAGAACTATTTCACCGGTCACAAGGTCAGTGACTGTACATATTTTGGACAAGAATTCCACCTTGTTTCCTTTATCACAAATTTGAGAAACACCCAGGAGACTGTACTTAAGTCCATTGACATAGTACACATTTTCAATAGAATGAGTGAGTGACTTCCCAACTTTTCCAACTCCAAGAATGTACCCCTTTTTACCGTTACCAAAGGATACACTCCCTCCTTGCAGGGCTTTTAGTGAAAGAAAGTCTATGGTGTTCCCAGTCATGTATTTCGAACATCCACTATCCATGAACTATTGTTGACTGCTTTCTTTCACTGTCCCTTGAACAAGAGATTAGGAGTTAGTTTTAGGAACCTAAACAAGTTTGGGTCCCTTGTAGTAAGCAAGAGGATGAATAAGGGCTCTCTTAGTCCATACAGGTAATGTGCATTTTTTGTGAGTGGAACCTGGTCCCTCTTTTGTGGTCACGTTTTCAGTAGCCACTTTGTCTTTCTGAACTGATTGATTCTTCGCATGGACACCTTCCTTGAAGTGCTCGGTGTTCCCACATTGGGTACGAGGCCAGTTATCAGATATAGTGACGCTCTTACTGTGAGGTTTGTGAGGAGTTTTCTCCCTTTGGAACCCTGCTCCCTACCCTTTTTCACTATCATTAGTGAGCAAGGCAGTGGTAGCTTTTGAGGACGAGGTCCACTTTAGAGACCTTTCAAGATCATTCATTACTTTTTCTAGATTGGCTTGGAGTAGCTCGTTTTTCTCAATTTCAGCACACATCCTACATCTAAAAGTTTTCACCTCATCTTAAAGCCTAAGGTATTCCTCACTAACTATCTCATTTCTTCTTTCAGAGCTTTCAGGTTTTGACTTAGTCCATGGCTTTACTATTGTTTCCCTTTGGTCTGTAGTTTCTGCATTTCTGCCAACAGATCACTCTTTTCTTTTCTAAGAATTTCAATGGTTTTCTTTTGATTAGTAACTACAGCCACAAAGTCTTCTCTAGTATGTTCAAATTCTTCTAGTTCTAGGATCAAGGAATCTCTATCCTGCGCAAGACTACAAAAGGCATTAGTTAAAACATCAGCTAAACACATGAGTTTTTTTGGAGAATAGGATTTCAGATTTCTCTGAACATCCTGAAGTTTACCTCTTCATTGCCATTGTCTTCATCATCATCTGATTGAGCCATCAAAGCAAACGTTGAGTCATGTCCAATCTCCCCGCCTTCAACTGCATCATGGAACTATCGCCGGTATTAAGGTTATCTTGTTTTACTTTTGTAGTTCCCTCATGAGCTGTTTGCAAAGCCTCCCATATTTTCTTTGCAGTGTCGCAGGTAGAGATTATGTCATACTCTTTAGGTCCCAATCCATATACTAGAATTTTTTTGGCACAAAAATTCTTTTCCATCGCTTTCTTGTCTGCTTCAGTATATTCTTTGCTGGTTTTTTCCATTGAAAATGAGAATTCATCTAGTACCTTGATTGGAACATAAGGATCATCGCAAATGATATCATATAACTCACAATCCTCAGCCATGATGAAATCGTGCATTCTAGCTTTCCACCACCAATAGCATTTTCCATCAAACTTGGGAGGTCGGTATATGGATTGACCTTCTTCAAAATTTAGTGGAGCCTCCATGAGGATCCTCCCTAGGTGTTAGCCTGATAGGAGGAACCCGCTCTGATACTAATTGTTAGTTTGTATGGGTCCATCAAATAGTAGAGTACCTGGTTCTCTACAAGATTCTGCTGAGAGTACTTAATAAAGCAGTAAGTAAATGAGGCAGAGGATTTTTTTTACGTGGAAAAATCCCACACAAGGGGATCAAAAAACCACGACCTACACTTGTAGGCTTTTAACTTCACTAACTTGTAATTTTACCTATAACAAGCCACTTTACAATAATTTCTATTGCAAAGGATTTACTCAACTAACTTGTGGTACCTTTACCACAAGCCACTTTGTGACTATCCTAGTTACAAAGGCTTTTTCTAACTTGTGATGCTATCACCACAAGCCCATTTGTAATTCTACGATTACAAAGACTTTTACTTATGACTAAATCTAGTCACAACATAAACTCAACGAGTTTACGGATTTACAAGAGGATTCCTAATCAGAATGCTTCTAGGTAAGTGGTTTAGGAGATATAATAAGTATAATAACAAGGTTACAACTCAACTAGGACAGCGACAATCTATATTTTAGGAATTGGTCCATAATGACGTTCAACCTTGTTCTTCAAGCTTGTGAGGATTATTTCTCTATTTTTTTGCAAGAGGCTTGAATGAGAAACAGAACCCTTCCAGTGATGTCTTTTGTATAAAGCTCATTGGGTACATCTTGATCACATCACTTGAATGATGTGAGTACCTTGTTTGGTTAGAGAATAAGTGGGCTAATAGTGTAATACAGTGCGGCAGGAATAGTGCCATTAGTCACTTTACTTCCAGCTGTGTCCAAATAACTTTGTACTGCTATGAGGAAACCACAAGAGCATCAGGTCCTTGTTTTGGTTTCTAGCTCCTGAAGTTGTAGTAGTTCACCTTTAGCTGGAATCCATTTAAAGTGATGCAACAATCCAAGTAGGTCAGGTTCCCTATCTGGTTCTTAACAGTAAGTTTGTTAGATCATCAAAACATAGGGCAAAAGTATTTAAGATCTATCACCTATAAACAAGACTCTACTAGACACGGTCTGTAAACAACCCTAGGACAGAACTACTCTGATACCACTTTTGTCACAACCCAAATCGATGGGCCGCGACGGGTGCCTGAGTTCTACCTGTCAAACACCTCTAAGCATGCGTCTAATATATGAACATGCATAATATCTGTTGAACTACGAAGATAACATACATGAAGGAAACCTGCCAATAAGGCATATGTACGTATACATGCAGAATACAGTGGGCGAGCCAGCAAGGCTGCTATAGACAACTACACATCCAATAACTGAAAGCCGACAAAGCCATATACAACCCAACTAGACATATTATCTACAGACCACTAATAGAAACATAACTGTACAAAGACGGGGCTGAGCCATGTCATACCCATATACATTGATAGGGCAGAAATTTGAATGATGCGTCGCCGGCACGATGGTCGTGCGATCCGTCGAGTTATCATGAATCATCGCAGCAACGGGCAAAGCCCGCGTCGACCTTTTATCTAATAAATGCATCCCTTCCAGAAGTCGGGGTTTGTTGCACGTATTAGCTCTAGAATTACTACGGTTATCCGAGTAGTAGATACCATCAAACAAACTATAACTGATTTAATGAGCCATTCGCAGTTTCACAGTCTGAATTTGTTCATACTTACTGTCATGGGCTGCTTTCCAGACATGCCCCATGACCCCTTGGCCGCGCCCCATGGCGGCCTAGCAAGCCTCACAATGCCTAGCGCCATGGTCGGCCCCGTGGTCTTGGCTGCGCCAAGTGACAAGCGCGCATGTGCCTCTGTCGCCCCACCGATGCCTCTCGCCAGCGCCCAAGGGCTGGCCAATGACAACAGCGCCGCGCGCCCTGACAATGCCGCGCGCGCAGATCCTGATGCCTCGCCAGCGCCCAGCTGCAGGCCCATTCCAGCAGCGCCTCGCGCACAGACCCTGATGCCAAGCACCAGTGCCCAGCCTCAGGCCAGCACATCAAGTGTCGCGCGCGCCCACAGCAACGCGCGCGCAGACCCGCAAGACAAAGATGCTGCCATCGGACTTAGTTTTTCCTTGTAATAATCTAAGTCCTTTTCATTGTAATCATAGACTAGTTTTCATCATTTTCATTTCAGTGTGCTTCTACAGCTTTATTAGGACTAGTCTTGTAATGTTGGTTTATTTTTTTTAAGCATTATTAAGGGGGACCAAACAATCAAACATTTTCAAGCAAGCATTTTCTGGTGTCTCTCCCCCTCGACACCGCATCATTGTAATCAGCATTTTCATTCATCAATAAAATCATCATCATCATTCAAAACCCAATTCTCTCTCAGCTTCCGCAATTTGCTTACGACATTGGTTTTCCCGCACGGCACTGACAATCTAGTCTAGCGTGCGGCGAGGACCTCATTGGCGGACAGCAACCGCACTGACATCGGTTGCTTAGCCTTACGTTGCCCTTCCAAAGATCATCAGGAAGGCGTTGCGTAACAGTTGGTATCAGAGCCTAGGCTCGACATCGGACGAGGGAACATTTGCCATCATCACCATTTCTGACCATGGTGAATCATGGGGAGCGTCTAGCATCCCTAGAAGAGACGGTTGACCGATTACGACCCATCGTAGAAACGGTGCCTGATCAAAGCAACAACCTAGTGCAAAGGTTGGACGACCTGGACCGCCGAATGCGGCAGGCCGAAAATGACATTGCAAACATCAGTCGTGACTCCGACGAGGACCGACAAACGGCAGCCATTGAAACTGCCAATATTCATGGCAAATTTGAGGACCTCCAACAGGAGCGTGCCGACGATTTAGCCCATCAGCAACATGAGGCAGACAGACTAACTGCCATGCAGCAAACCATAAACGACTTGACTGACAAGCTCAACGTTGTCAATGCTGCCTTACAGAGCCTACTTCGAGAAGGCGACCATCACATCAGGGGTGCAGCAAACCTCACCCCCATTCCACAAAAGCTTAAGATACCGGAGCCAAAGCCATACGACGGATCCCGGGATGCTAAAGAAGTGGAAAACTTCATCTTCGACATCGAACAATACTTCGATGCCGTGGGCCATTTGGAGGAATCCAAAAAGGTAGCGACTGCTGCCATGTATCTTCAGGGCGATGCCAAACTTTGGTGGCGGGTCAAATACGAAGCCATCAAGGCCGGTGAAGATACTCTTCAGACATGGGACGAATTGAAGGTAGCCATACGCCTGCAGTTCTTTCCCGAAAATGTGGAATACAATGCAAGGAGAAAGCTACGGGACCTCCGCCACACCAGATCAGTGAGGGAGTACGTGCGCGAATTCTCCGCACTCATGCTAAACATACGCGACATGGGGGACAAAGACAAACTCTTCGCATTCATAGAAGGTTTGAAACCTCATGCCCGTATGGAACTACAGCGACAACGGGTAGACACCCTGCCCAAGGCCATTCAAGCTGCAGAATGCCTTGGCGACTATCATTTGGGAACTCAGAACGACAGGCCCCAGCCGTCTGTCCGAGGGGGATTCAACGGGCACCATCCCAGCAATGGTGGCCCAAGCAAAAGTGGGGGAGATCGGAGTGCATCCAAAACTAAGACTCCTCCCTCCAACAGCAACAGTGCTGCATCCATCAACAACAATCAGGGGAGAAAGCCTCCCTCAGAATGCCGTCATTGCGGCGGGGCACATTGGAACAATGAATGCCCAAACATCAAGGTCAATGCTCATCAGACTGTCGAGGATGAGACAGATGCATCAGACACATCTGAAGACAACCAGGTAGGCGCCTTCAATGCAATTGTTGGCTCTATCCCTCATGCCTTAGCGGGGACCAGTGCATGTCCTCCTAAGAAAACATCAGTCCCGATCACCAAGGAAAGGGAAAGAAAAGATGGACGAAGGACCTCCTAAGCAAGCGAGGACCCTAATGTTCGTCGAATTGAAAGTGAACGGCAAGCCCCTTCACGCATTGATAGACACGGGTGCCACCCATAACTACTTGTCATCAACGCAAGTAGAGCGCCTAGGTCTTGTGGTACAAAAGAGCAAAGGCCGCGTCAAGGCTATCAACTCACCACCTCAGACATTGGGTGGAACAGCTACAAATGTCCCAGTGAAACTTGGCCCATACAAAGGAAGCATCGACCTGCGCATCGCAATCATAGATGACTTCGACATCATAGTGGGTTTAGAGTTCATGAGGCAAACCAACACCATTCCGGTACCATTTGCCAACATGCTCCTGATGATGGGACAAAAACGGGGCCAAGCCCTGCACCATACCATGCTTTCCCATAAAGATGGCCGCTGAAAACATCTCGGCCATGCAGTTGGAGAAGGTAGTCAACAGACATGAACCTCAGGTTCAGGCTACCCTTCGCAGCAACAATCAGTCATCATGTCATCGGCCTCAAAAGACTGGTGACGCTCATCATCGTGTGAAGACTTGTCAGCCATGCCACAAGGACAAGTCGGATCACTCATCACAGCCGGGACCCTCGCAGCCATTACATGTCCCTCAGAGACCATGGGAAAGTGTTTCCCTCAGATTCATCACGGGATTGCCCCAAGTCGGCAATCTTGCATCCATCATGGTTGTCATAGATCAGTTCTCAGACTATGCAACTTTCATAGCAGCCCCGCAAAACATCTCAGCAGAAGATACAGCTCGACTCTTCTTCTCGCACATTGTCAAACATTGGGGCCTGCCCAAAAACATTGTTAGTAGGCGCGACTCACGCTTCACTAGCAACTTTTGGACCCATCTCTTCAGGTGCTTTGGGTCAACATTGAGTCACAACACAGACATCCATCCACCATCGGATGGCCAGACAGACCGGTTCGATGACATGCTGGAGGAATATCTCCGCAACTTCGCAACCGGATCACAGAAGCATTGGGTGAAGCTCCTGGATGCTGCTCAACTGTGTTTCAATTCTCAAAAGAGCCATCATACAAACAAGAGCCCTTTTGAAATTGTTACCGGACAGCAACCGCTTCTCCCGCAAACGGTGAATGCATCAACCATGCCGAAATCTCCTCGAGCTGCCAACTTCTCGAGCGAATGGGAGCGCAACATGGAGATAGTGCGGAGCTATCTCATCAGGGCCCAAGAGCGGGCAAAAAGGTTCACCGAACAAAAGCTTTGCTTTGCCCAACATCAACCAGGGGACAAAGTAATGCTATGCCAAAGCGGTACTTGTTTGCAGAAAGGACCCATGACCCTCGCCTGCAACAAAAATACATCGGGCCCCTGCCCATTGAAAAACGCATTGGGAAGTCCACATACCAGGTAAAAACTCCATCCTGGTGGAAGATCCATCCAGTCTTCCATGTCCGGCCATGCTCATGCGATGCCGGCGTCAATAAGGAATGCTACCTGGTTGATCCTGCCAGTAGTCATATGCTTGTCTCAAAGATTAAGCCATGCATGTGTAATGTCATGGGCTGCTTTCCAGACATGCCCCATGACCCCTTGGCCGCGCCCCATGGCGGCCTAGCAAGCCTCACAATGCCTAGCGCCATGGTCGGCCCCGTGGTCTTGGCTGCGCCAAGTGACAAGCGCGCATGTGCCTCTGTCGCCCCACCGATGCCTCTCGCCAGCGCCCAAGGGCTGGCCAATGACAACAGCGCCGCGCGCCCTGACAATGCCGCGCGCGCAGATCCTGATGCCTCGCCAGCGCCCAGCTGCAGGCCCATTCCAGCAGCGCCTCGCGCACAGACCCTGATGCCAAGCACCAGTGCCCAGCCTCAGGCCAGCACATCAAGTGTCGCGCGCGCCCACAGCAACGCGCGCGCAGACCCGCAAGACAAAGATGCTGCCATCGGACTTAGTTTTTCCTTGTAATAATCTAAGTCCTTTTCATTGTAATCATAGACTAGTTTTCATCATTTTCATTTCAGTGTGCTTCTACAGCTTTATTAGGACTAGTCTTGTAATGTTGGTTTATTTTTTTTAAGCATTATTAAGGGGGACCAAACAATCAAACATTTTCAAGCAAGCATTTTCTGGTGTCTCTCCCCCTCGACACCGCATCATTGTAATCAGCATTTTCATTCATCAATAAAATCATCATCATCATTCAAAACCCAATTCTCTCTCAGCTTCCGCAATTTGCTTACGACATTGGTTTTCCCGCACAGCACTGACAATCTAGTCTAGCGTGCGGCGAGGACCTCATTGGCGGACAGCAACCGCAGTGACATCGGTTGCTTAGCCTTACGTTGCCCTTCCAAAGATCATCAGGAAGGCATTGCGTAACAGTATAAATGTCATGTCATACATAGGTATGGGTGTGCACAACATCATCAAGCCACTGAGGGCATCTCATCATATCGTCTCGGCCACTATGGGCAACATCATCAACATATACCAGCTGATTAGGTGGTGGTGCGTATATAATGTCGTAACCTTTTCCTATATCCCATATACATATATTTACATATATATACGTATATAGCGCCATCTGGTCATGAGTCAATGCACATGAGTGAAATACATGAAAAATACGTAATAATCTCAATATTCCTTCCGGATAAACTTTTCCAACTACGTATTATTCTAAGACCCATGAACAGAAGATTTAATAATTCTCATGGGGAATCAAGAATATAGACACCCCTACTATTTCTATGAATAAAGTAATTTATGGAAACTGTGCGTTTGCTCATTTCTTCAGTATAATTTGGACCATGCCAAAAGAAAGAAGGGAGGAACTTAACATACCTATTCCTAGAATTATTTAAATGGAATAAAGTTTCTGCTTCTGTGAAATATGTTGAACGAAATTCTGCTTGAATCCCTTGAAATTTGGAAACGAAATTGTGGTGGCTCCTTTTGAAATTTCAATCAAAATTTTTGGCTAAGGCTTTGAATTGTTTGGACGAAATGATTCGGCTTCAATGTTCTTGGTTTCAAGCCAAAGATATGAAATGAAGCCAAAGACAGATTGTCTTGTCTTCATGGATAAAATTTTACTTTTAAGCTTAAGCCTTGACTTACTTTTAGACACCTACACATATATTCAATGAGTCATTCTTCTTGATTAGTGGCCTTGTGCCACGTTTTTTTTTGGGCATAATTAGTTAAGTTTTGTCCGCTTATTAGTTAACTGGGTAATGTTCTGTTACCTGGTAATTAATCAATTATCCGCATAATTTAAAAATTACAATAAATTACTTAAAATTCTATTTATTTTTAAAATACTTCATATATACTTTATATATTATACTACCGTGGTCATATAGTATTGTCATGACCCTAACCCGGACCCGGTCGTGATGGCGCCTCTCGTGAAGACAAGGCCAACCAACTATTCCTAATTCAACGTTAAACAGTTAAACAGCAGTAAAACAGTCTAAGACATGATTAATAATACGAAGTAGTAGATAATACCGATAAATATACGGAAGTTCAACCCAACACAGCCCTAACCTGGGTACAAGTCATGAGCATTTATAAAACCTAATACAAGTCTGAAAGGTCTACAACTAGTACAAAAGTCTGATATGAGATAGAAATGATAAAGAGGTAGAAACATTGGTATGCGGACGTCAAGCAGCTACCTCGTGAACTCCGAATGTCCGCCGGGAGCTCTCTACTCGCACTGGCAGGATCATCAACGCCTGAATCTGCACACAGGGGTGCAGAGAGTAAAGTGAGTACTCCAACTCAGTGAGTAACAAATGTAAATAACGACTGAAAGTAAGAAAACACGTAAGGCACAAGGCATTCTGTAACGAAGCAGTAAAATCACTTAAAATCAGTAAAACCAGTAAAAAATCAAGTAAAATCCTCTCTCAACCAGTAAACAAGTAATTTGACAGATAATTAAGATAAAGTAAACAAATAGAGGTTTGCCCCTCGGGCACAGTATCAACAAATCTGCCCCTCGGGCAATATCTCAGATCAGTACCAGCCCCTCGGGCTCAATCTCACATCACAATAGGTACCCTCGCTCACTGGGGGTGTGCAGACTCCTGGAGGGGCCCCTTACGGCCCAAGCGCAATAACAAGCCATCTCGTGGCATCAAAACTAGGCCCTCGGCCTCATATCAATTAGGCCACCTCGTGGCGCATATATCTCAGGCCCTTGGCCTCAAATCAGTATCAGTGTTTCCTCACAACTAGGCCCTCGGCCTTACTCAGTCAAAAATACTCACAATCCCTTCGGGCAATAGTACACAGTGTTTCTCAGCCCAAACATCATTTAAAATATCATTTAAGCCTTAAAACTGAGTAAACATGGCTAAGTATGAAAACAATGAAAAATAACAGGACTGAGTTCAAGTGTAAAGTCAAAACAGTAAGGAAATATCAATTAAAATTCCCGAAGGGTTCAAATAGTTGGCACTAGGCCCAAATATGGCATTCAGCCCAAATAATGATGATAGCAAATAGTTTTTAATCAAATACGTAATAAAATCATCAACCGGGACGGACTAAGTAGCAATCCCCAATAGTACACGACCCCACGCTTGTCATCAAGCATGTGTCTCACCTCAATATAGCACTACAATGTGCAATCCGGGGTTTCAAACCCTCAGAACATCATTTACAAATATTACTCACCTCGAACCGGCTAAATCTCTAGCTCGCAATGCCTTTGCCCCTCGAATCAGCCACCACGCGCGTCGAATCTATCCAAAATCAGAATGAGGATGTCAAAATATGCTAAGGAAACAATGCCCAAGCGAAAACAATCAATAAAGGGCACAAATCCCGAAATTACCAAAACCCAACCCCCGGGCCCACGTCTCGGAATTCAGAAAATTTTACATAAATAGATTCCTTATCTCCCCACGAGTTCATACATATCAAAATTTCTCAAATCCGACCCCAAATGGTCCTCCAAATCCCCAATCATAAGACCATAAGTCCAAAATTCCAAGCCCTAGTTCTTCCATTTTTAGCTTAAGCTTCCATGATTTTCTAGGTAGAATTCACATAATAATCGAGTTTTAAGTTCGAAAATCTTACCTCCCAACGATTACCCTTGAATCCCTCCTCAATATCCTTCAAAAATCTCCCAAAATGGCCAACTATGGAGGAAATGAGCCCCAAAATCGCGGACAAGACGAGTTAAAAACATTCTGCCCAGGCCTTAATTCCCTTCTTCACGAACGTGGTCAAACCCTCGTGTTCGCGAAGCACAAACTCACTTTGACCAACTTTTCCTCTATGCAAATGCAACACGACCATCGCGAATGCGATACTTCCTCTACCTTACCCATCTCGAACGCGCTTACTCTTCCGCGAACGCGATGAACACTTGATCTCAAACTCATGTGACCCAAATTCCCCTACGCATTCGCGAAAACCTTCTCGCGAATGCGATGCACCACTTCCCAGCCCTCCGCGAATGCGAAGCCCTTCTCGTAAACACGAAGGCTTACTCCTTGCCTTCCTCAACTGTCTCTTCGCGAACGCGAGGGGTAAAATCCCTGCAACAGCTGAACAGATTTTTCTGCAATTTTCTAAACTCCAAAATGATCCGATTGACCACCCGAAACTCACCCGAGGCCCCCGGGACATTAACCAAAGGCACAAACACATCCTAAAACCTCATTCAAACTTTTTCCAATCATCAAAACACCTCAAACAACATCAAATCACCCAAAACACATCGGATTCAAGCCTAAGTTTCTAAAATCTTCCGAAATACGCTTTTGATCAAACACCCAACCAAACCACGTCCGAATAACCTAAAATTTTACACACACATCCCAAATGACACAACAAAGTTGCTGCAACTCTCGAAATTCCATTTCAACCCCTATATCAAAATCTCGTCTATCAACCGGAAATTGCCAAAATCTCAACTCCGCCAATCCAAGCCTAAATCTACTCCGAACCTCTAAAACCCATTCCGGTTACACTCTTAAGTCAAAAATTACCTCCCGAAGCTAACCGAACCATTGGAAATCACATCCGATCTCTCTAACACAAAAGTCAACATTCGACTAACTTTTCCAACTTAAACTTCCTTAAAAGAGACTAAGTGTCTCAAACCTTACCAAAATTATTCCGGATTCGATCCGACTAACCCGATACCACAGAATACGGATAACGAAGCATAAAGAAGCAGAAATGGGAGAAAAAGAGTGGTAACTCATAAGACGACTGGTCGGGTCGTCACAGGTACCTTGCGTGGTACTAGTTCATAATTATCGGATATTATCGCTCCACCCGTATTTTATTCCAAATTGGCCACTTTCAACGAAACTCGTTTTCTTTAATCCATTTACCCCTTCATCCTTCATAATATTTATTTATCACTTGTTATAAATAGCATAAGTACATTAACGTCAAGATGATCTCATCCCCGAGTTTACGTCGGTTAATTGAAAGCAAAATTTTAACATATAAATATGCGAGATGTAACAACATGGGGGGCTGCTCCTTCGATGTACCCTTGTTCGATGAATCGGCCAGCGTCTCATTTCGGTAATAGCTTTGGGCGGTCGATATTTTGTCGACCCTTTATTAATGTTCCTTCATCTGATCATGGAGCATCTTTTTTTCATTTTTCATTTTTCATTTCTTCCATTTTCTTCAGAATGGTTGTGAGTGCGTCATTACATGATCAAAAGTGGCATGAGTGTTACCTGTTTGGGGGGGCGTCCTATTCGCTAGTGGTTGTCATGATGTCTATGAGTGTAGTATCTTTGTTCTCCCTTTGGATGGGTTTATCGAGTATGTTGTTCAGAGTGCTCGTTAGCCATTCTTCCAGTAGTTTTTTTTATTGCCGGTGGTGCTTCCTCTATTGTTGACATGGAGTCTCCCTTTTCGCGTAAAGCAGTCACGCTCTCGCGAGGGGGGAGGCAAAGCACTCCACCTGGGTGTAGCATTCGGTGTCGCGTTTTCATTGATTTCCCTGCCATCTTCGTTGATTGTGTTCAAGATGTTGGTAGCTCCTTTTCATACCATTGTTAGTGGGGCAAACGAGGAAGAGATGTGTTTTTTTCTTCTTTTTTTTATGATCTAGAAAGAACTACAGCTTCAACTAGAAAACTCCCCACAGACACCCCCAAATTGTTTGAGCAAATAAATTCTAAACTAATTAGTAACAAATTAATAGGGCGAATCTCAGTTGAACTTAATAATCTCTAGATCAAATGGAGCAAGATTTTGATATGGTGGGAACAATATAAGGGTGTTAAGTAATATGTGCAATACAATATGGTTGGCAAAATATATAATATCTTAAAAGTGCAATAAATGCAAGAAATGATAAGAGTTATAGTATAAAGGGATTGTCACCCAATGATTGTGTGATTGAGCACCTCCTCTTTCTGATGATTCGAAAACGCATATAGCATATATGAATGCGGAATCTTCAAATTTATGGACAAAGGTTAAACAACATGTGCTTGAGTAAAACTAATAAGATAATTCTTTCGTATATTTCTCTCTTTTTACAATGTGTTTCTCTCTTTGAAAAATGGCAATCCATTCTTATTTACTAACTCTTTCTATTTATAAGGGACATTTTCCCCAAAAACCCTAAAAAGTATAATATAGAGAGTATCCAAAAGGCATATTCTTCCTATCTCTTTCTAAATTAAAACTACCGTTACTATCTTATTTTGACTAACCGCTTTTGGTCATCGTCCTTCGTCACGACGACCATCAATCGTTGTATTGTGGTGACCGCGTTTCATGTCTTGCTTGTTTGCTGTCGTGGTTGCCAAATTTGGACCCATACAAAAATGCTAGAGTTACTAAAGCAAACGAAACAATGAAACAAATATTTTTGTAGGAAGACGAAAGATGTTTAGAGGGACGTTTCAGAGCAACCCAAAGAAGGTGCACGAGCTAAGTTGAATAGGTGAATGAGTTTAATGTTTTTTTCTAGCACTACGGGGAATGAGAGTTACACTGTGGGGCATGGGCCTAATAGCTTAGTACACCAAAGTGGGAGAAGCTCAATAGTAATATAAAGACACTTATGAAATATGATACAATTGTCCTTGATTGCTTTTGAAACACGAGTTATTGTTGAGGTTTTTAAGCTTATTTTAGCTTAAAAGAGGATGAATGGGAAATGGAGGAAAAATGAAATATTTGAGTTTTCCTCTTGACAAAGGGACATTATTCTATATTGGAGAAGGAAAAGATTTTTGATGGGTATATATACAATTGCTCTTCTTTTAGATCTTAAAGAGTTAAAAAGAAGGCAAGCCTCGCACCGTCGTCGTCGCTCGGCTTCAACTTCGGATTTGGTCAAATGATTGACTGATTAATTTTTTTAACCAAATTTATTTGTTAATAGTAAATTAATGTAATATTATTAAATATCCGCTTTTGTAGCGGAAATTAATATTAAATCCAAATTATCTCCTCTTTATTTGATCTCAATAGGTTGGGGCTATAAGTAGCAATCCATTCTCTCATATTTTCTATACGAATTTCTGAATTCTCCTTCTTTCTTTGTGCATTGTTTTAACTACAAAGAAAGCAACAATAAGTGTAATTTGCTAGCGATCATTGTGTTCACTGAAACACTGGGGTTTGAAGTACCGCTACACTAGTGTGTAATTCGTTCTATCCTGGAATGAAATAATCCACAACCTCGGTTACTAAGAGGGGATTAAGTTCCTTATGGAAACACTGCGAATTCAGTGGACTTTGATTAAATTCTGTTTCTTTCACATTTTTGTTTATATATTATTTTATCTTCCCCATACTTAATTTACAAATACAGTTTACTAACAGTTATTATACTACTTGAGGAGCAAAATGAGCATATTGGAAAGCTCTCAACAAATTTGATCTCTAACAATATGTATGAGACAGTGACCAAATTACTGATTAGCCATTTTGACAAAGAAAAGAAGTTATAGAAAGATACTATATCCCACCACACAGTCTCGTTTATGATTTCTAATAATTTCACCTAGCCCCTACCCCTGGGTTTTATGTAGTGGGACTATCTGTGTTCAGTTTATACATTCTTCTAATAGGATGATCCAATTTCGAGTGGATCGTAATTCTTTATGAATTATTTCTCTGTTTTCCTACTACATAGTGGTATTTGATAGCTTTATAAATGATAGTCTTGACTGAAATATATTCCCTTTCTTATTAAAGAGATTGTTATTTCTAGTAGATCAAATATTTTAGAAGTAGTAAGAAAAAAGGCTCTCCCATTTGATGTTAGCATTGAAGTCCATATTTCTCAAATTTGACAGAGTGTTTAACCAAGATACCTGATTGAAAACAAAGAAACGACTACAATCCTATTTAGTATATTCATGTGGTAGCTTCTGCCAAAATAATTAAGCATTGGGGAATCCAAAGAAAATGTGAGGGATATCCTCATTAGCATTGGAACAGAAAGAATAAATGAGACTTTAATCCAATATAGTGGACATACTGACTAGTATATAATCTACAACGGGAAATAAGTCATATAAAGAATTTAATCTTATTGGGAGAGGAGGTTTTCATATCCAAATGCATGATAATTAAAGTTCTATTTGTGCCATTCCACATCCAAATTAGGAATAACTTTTGTTACCTATCTTTTCTGATTTATATTGTAGTTGGATTGTAAATCTAATTTTATGTTAACATTTACACTTAATTTAGAATGTTAGATTAATTTTTATAAAATAATATGTATAAATATATTTTAACGCAATGTATTTTACAGGATAAGAAAGTATTTGACCCTATTTGACGGAAAAATCTTGTTCCAACCCCAAGTTCTTCCTAATAGGATGGATGAAAAATAAACAAATGCAAAAAGATATGAATAACTTACAACATCAAATTCTTTCCTACCAAATAATTAAAATTTTATTTTATTTTTTGAAGTTTGTATTTATTTTGAAGCTTAAAGTTCAAATAATTAAACTTGCAAGTTGCAAATAAACAAAATGAAGTATTGAATTTTGTAATTGGCACATTTAAAAAAAAAAAATCAAAGTATCAATTAGCCTTAAATTTTTCAAGTGTAACTTTGAATTAAGATTTACAATACAATTTGCATATATTTTATAGACTTGCAACTTAAAACCTTAAAAAAAAGATTTTTTTTTAAAGTAATAGTTATTTTTATTTAAAACAAGAGAAACTTCAAAGGGTTTTAATAAAATTTCTCAATTCTTCCCTAACAACGTTAGCTGTAACTATTACTAAATTACCATTATTCATCTAATTCGGGCTCTAAGTCTAGACCAAATTATTCTTGCAGTAGTGCATGGTCAAAATTCAAATTAACGTACAAGAGTTTCAAAAGTTGTTTCAAGAACGTATAAATAATCAATTGGACTGGGAAAGAGATTACTAGAACTACTAGCTATTTTCTTACTCTTGCCTCGGGGATTATGAGACAACAAAAAT
Source organism: Nicotiana sylvestris (assembly GCF_000393655.2). NCBI lineage: Eukaryota > Viridiplantae > Streptophyta > Magnoliopsida > Solanales > Solanaceae > Nicotiana > Nicotiana sylvestris. The sequence goes on from NC_091065.1 coordinate 174,629,251, forward strand.
TTCTAGTAGAAGACCTTATGCAAATTAAAATAACAAAGATTTAAAATTCAGAGCTATATAAAACTAAATATGAGAAAATTTAAAAACTAAATAATAGTAAGAATCCAAAGGAGTGTACCAATGCCGGAGGAAAAACAAAAATTCATAGCTATTTAATTTAAGATAGATAGAAGGGAAACGAGAGAGAGTGTTTGGTGTACGAAAGGAAAGAAAAGAAGGATTTTTAAGTCTCATTTGTTTGCCCTTAATGGAGATCATTCAAATCTCAGTCATTAAGTATATTTATTTTCAAAGTCTGTATCTTAATTATTTAGTGTTATTTTTTTTTACTTCACAAGCACTTAATGGGTTTGAATACGTATCTATGATTAATATCTATAACAAAGACTTAATTCCATAAAGATGCTAGCATCTACATTCATTACTAACTGCCGCCAACACCTACCATTGTCAACTATAACCATCATCCTCAACCATAACCATCAGCACCCACCACCCTCATCACCATCATCCTCAACCACAACACACACTCACCCACCTCAACTACTGCAACCAACTGTTATTGAAATCTGTATTGCTGTAAAATAAAATAATAAACTTTCTGAAAAACAGAAACTGAAAGTTAGTAGAAGTAGAACGTCAAAATATATTCTAGAAACAGTATAGTAATTTCAAAATAAATTCTGAAAAACAGTATAGGAACAAATCGAGCCCACTGTATACACAATGTGTCCTTAAAAAAATTATTCCCCTCAAGTACCTGAGGTTCTGGAATATATCCTCCCAGGATAGAACGATTTAACTCACCAGCATATTGGTACCAAAAATGCAGATGGACAGCGAACCACTCGAAGGTTGTAAAACACACTGAAATTTTTGTGCAGAAGAAGAAGAAGATTATCAGAAAATTTCGTAAGTAAATATTCTGGGATTTGAAGGAATATTTATAGCCAATTTGGTACTATTTCTGAAAAGGATTGCAACCTTTCAGAACAGCCATAGTTGTTGGAACATGTTTGATACTGTTTCAGAACAGCCATAGCTGTTGGAAATATTGCGGAAAAATTAAACGGATTTAAAATAATCCGGGAAAGAAAATTGGACGGGACCGGAACGGGTCGCGGGTCATGGGTGATTTGAATTTTTGTTAATTAATTAAATATTTGAAAAGAATTTTGTCCAAAAAGATTAATCAATCAATCGATCTTTGACCAAATCCAAATCCGAAGCCGAGGCCGAGCCGAACAAGCGACGACGGCGCGAGGCTTACCTTCTTCTTAGCTCTTTAAGAGCTAAAAGATGAGCTTCTCTATATATACACTAAGATTTTCTTTCCTTCTACCAATGAGGGACAAAGTGCATTAGTAAAGTGAACTCATTCAAAATTTCACTTCCCTCCGTTTTTTTCCCACCATTTTCCATTCACTCTTCTCTTGTTATTAATAACAAAATCCAACAATCCCCCATATGAATGGGGAATGACTATAAACTTAAAGGAATGCACAGACGTGTGTGTGTTTCACATGCAAGAATTAATTGCATTTGGATAAGCAGGTTTCCCTTTGAACTTTCCGTAGTAAACTTATATCGGATATACTCGGTCAATTGGTAGATTTGATATCTTTGAACCGTCGAGCTTTGTTGTATACCTAGACAACATAAGTTACACAATCAATCCTTAACCATCCATATTTCTTACGGTTATGTTCGTTTCAGCCATTATCACGCCCCGGATTCCCACCCTTGGGAGTCGTGATGGCGCCTACTAGTACGAGCTAGGCAAGCCAATTAATTGCACAATTTACCTTTTTACCCATTTTACATTCATTAACAATTTCGTAATAATAACATTTAAACAACGAAATTTAACACAAGCAGAAGAAAGAAACAATAAGCTATCTGAACATGAATATCTAATACAACTGTTTGAGTCTCGACTACCCAGAACTGGTGTCACAGTTTCACAGACGGTCTAAGAATACTTCAAATAAAGGGTCTGAAAGGAATAAATACAACACTATCTCTAGAAATTCAAGAAAGAAACAGGAATAGCAGATAGAAGGAGACGCCAAGGCCTGCGGACGCTTGCAGGGCTACCTCGGGTTGCCTGATGATCAAGAATCAGCAATCTCACTACAGTCCGAAGTCCACAACATTGGGGTCTGCACAAAAGAGTGCAGAGTATAGTATCAGCGCAACCGACCCCATGTGTTTTTAAGTGCCTAGCCTAACCTCGGCGAAGTGTGACGAGGCTAGGACCAGACCACCAAATAAACATGTGCAGTTATATAATATACAGCGGAAAGTAAAGCAAGAATAAACAAGTAAAGATGGGAGGGGGAAACATGATTCGGGGAATAACAGTAAAAATAGAATATCAAGAGAACTATAAAGGAATTAAAATCCAACCACTAACAAGAATAAGGAAAACGAAGGCAGATTTCACTTTCTTTTCACATCTTGTTGCAGGCGTGCAACCCGAACCCATTTCACGTATCTCGTGGCAGGCGTGCCACCCTCTCCCACTTCATTATATCTCATGGTAGGCGTACCACCCGCTCCAATTTCATTATATCTCGTGGTAGGCGTACCACCCGCTCCCATTTCATTATATCTCGTGGTAGGCGTACCACCCGCTCCCATTTTATTTATCTTGTGGTAGGCGTACCACCCGCTCCCATTTCATTGTATCTTGTGGTAGGCGTACCACCCGCTCCCATTTCATTGTATCTTGTGGTAGGCGTATCACCCGCTCCTATTTCATTGTATCTTATGGTAGGCGTACCACCCGCTCCCATGTACAAGCCAACAATAATCACAAAGAATCCCGATAAGGGAACAATAATATCAACAAACAATATCCCGGCAAGGGAGAAACAACTATAACCAAACTCGTTACAACATCTAACTACCTCAGCTATAACCAAACTTGTTACAACACCTAACTACCTCAGCTATAACCAAACTCGTTACAACATCTAACTACCTCAGTTGTAACCTAATTTGCTACAACACCTACCTACCTCAGCTATAACCAAACTTGTTACAACACCTAACTACCTCAGCTATAACTAACCTTGTTACAACAACTAACACAAAGAATCATCAACCTAAACATCTGTAATATCAATTAAGAACACAATGCAAGGGAACCACAACTCGACAATAGCCCGGCAAGGGGGCAACATAATGATCTCTTCTCTTTCTCACTTTTACTTCACAATTCACTTCACAACTCAAACCAATGCTCTAGAGTTTCAATTATCACTTATACTTTCACAATTCGTTATACAACTAGAGCCAACGCTCCTCAATGTTCATAGGTCACAATTCTTTTCACAACTGTACACAACAAATAGAAATCTTCACCAAGGCATGAATAATACAGCGAAGTCATGAAAATCACAATATAAGACCCACGGTCATGCTTGACACCAACGTATAAATACTCGTCACCATGCCTATACGTCGTACACAACAAGAAGCAATTAGCAAATAGGACACAACTCCTAATCCCTCAAGCTAAGGTTAGACCAAACACTTACTTCGATGCCACGAATACAATTCACGTTTCAATTATAGCTTTACTCCCTGATTCCACCACCAATTCGCTCGTATATAGCCACAAGTTACTTAATTACATCAATAAATGCTAAATGAATCAACCCTAATGCATGAAAATGAGTTTTCCAAAGTTTTACCCAAAAGTCAAAAATCACCCCGGGCCCACATGGTCAAAACCCGAGGTTCGAACCAAAACCCGATTACCCATTCCCCCATGAACCCAAATATATAATTTGTTTTGAAATCGAACCTCAAATCGAGGTTCAAATCTCCAATTTTTGAAAAACCTAGGTTCTACTCAAAACACTCAATTTCTCCTATGAAAATCATTGATTTGAAGTTGAAATCATGTTAAAAGATGTTAATGATTGAATAAAACTAGTTAAAAACGACTTACAATTAATTTGGAAGAAGAGTTGTTCTTGGAAAATCGCCCAAAGAAGTTTGTGTTTTGAAAAGATGTGAAAAATGAGTTTAAAATCGTCTAAGTATAAAAGTTGCAGGTCGCAGGTGTGGGAAATGCGAACAGGGGTTTACAATTGCGAACCACGACCTCTGCTAACATGGGAATTACGAAACAAGGTTCGCAAATTTCAGAATTTCTTGGCTTTCACATTTGCGATAATAAGGTCGCATTTGCGACACATACGTCACATTTGCGATCACTGGCCATATGGAAATCTTCGCATTTGCGGAGAAAATAACGCATTTGCGAGCCAAGGCAGGCCTGGGCTGGTTTCGCATTTGCGATCCAGCCTTCGCATTTGCGAGCTAGGCTTCGCAAATGCAAAGCCTGCAGTCGTGATCATACCAGCAAAATTTCTGCAATCTCTCTAAGTTCTAAATACACTCTGTGGCCTATCCAAAACTCACCCGAGCTTTCGGGGCTCCAAACCATATATACACACAACCTCAAAAACATCCTACTGACTTATTTGTGTACTCATATCACGAAAATAACATCAGAAACATTGAATTAAACCTCAATATCAATGAAATTTCTCAAAACTTCTTTGAACATCAAATTTTGCATTTAAGGTCCGAATCACGTCAAACAGATTCCGTTTCTTACCAAACTTCACAGAATTATCTTAAATCACATATAAGACCTGTATCGGGCGCCAGAACCAAAATACGGGCCCGATATCAAGATGTTCTAATCAAAATTCATTTCCAAACCTTATGAACAATTTTAGAAAATAATTTTCTTCAAAAATTCATTTCTCGGGCTTGGGACCTCAGAATTCGATTCCGAGCATACGCCCAAGTCCCATATTTTCCTACGGACCCTCCGGAACCGTCAAATCACGGGTCCAAGTCCGTTTACCTAAAACGTTGACCGAAGTCAAATTAATTCATTTTATAGTCAAAATCATTTTTTACATATTTTTACATATAGGCTTTCCGGCTACGTGTCCGGACTGCACACGCAAATCGAGGTGATGCTAAGAGAGGCTTTTAAGGCCTTGAAACACAGAGTTTAATTTAAAAACAAGCGATGACCCTTTGGGCCATCACATTCTCCACCTCTAAAACAACTGTTCGTTCTCGAACGGACAAAAGAATGAAGTACCTGAGTCGGGGAAATGGGGATAACGGCTTCGCATATCAGACTCGGACTTCCAGGTCGATGCCTCAGGAGACTGACCTCTCCACTGAATACGAACAGAAGGAAAACTTTTCGATCTCAACTGACAAATCTGCCGGTCTAGAATAGCTACCGGCTCCTCCTCATAAGACAAGTCCTTGTCCAACTGGACAGTGCTGAAATCTAACACGTGGGATGGATCACCGTGATATTTTCGAAGCATGGACACATGAAACACTGGATGCACGACTGATAAGCTCCGCGGCAGCGCAAGTCTATAAGCCACCTCTCCCACTCGATCAAGAATCTCAAATGGGCCAATGAACCTAGGGCTAAGCTTGTCATTCTTCCTAAATCTCTCACGCCCTTCACATGCGACACTCGAGCAATACCCGCTCACCGATCATGAATGCCAAATCACGAACCTTACGGTCAGCATAACTCTTTTGCCTGGACTGAGCTGTACGAATTCTATCTTGAATGATCCTGACCTTGTCCAAGGCCTCCTGAACCAGATCCGTACCCAACAACCGAGCCTCTCCCAGCTCAAACCATCCAACTGGAGACCGACATCGCCTACCATATAAATCCTCATAAGGATCCATCTGGATACTTGACTGGTAGCTATTATTGTAGGCAAACTCCGTTAAAGGCAAAAACGGATCCCACAAGCCTCCAAAGTCAATGACACAAGCTCGGAACATATCTTCCAAAATCTGAATAGTCCACTCGGACTACCCACCTGTCTGAGGATGGAATGTTGTGCTCAACTCAACCAGTGTGCCCAACTCTTGCTGAACTGCTCTCCAAAAACGTGAGGTAAATTGCATACCTCAGTCCGAAATGATAGACACTGGCACACCATAAAGACGAACAATCTCCCGGTTATAGATCTCAGCTAACCTCTCGGAAAAATAGGAGACTGCCATAGTAATGAAATGCATTGACTTGGTCAGCCTATCAACATTGACCATACTGCATCGAACTTCTTCCGAGTCTATGGAGTCCAACAACGAAATCCATAGTGATTCGCTCCCACTTCCACTCGGGAAGCTCAATACTCTGAAATGAACCACCAGGCCTCTAATGCTCGTACTTAACCTACTGACAATTCAAATACTGAGCTACATATGCAACGATATCCTTCTTCATTCTCCGCCACCAATAATGCTGCCGCAAATCCTGATACATCTTTGCGGTGCCTGGATGAATAGAGTACCGGGAGCTATGGGCCTCCTCTAAAATCAACTCCCGAAGCTCATCTACATTAGGCACACAAACTCGACCCTAAAATCTCAAAACACCATCAACACCTAAGGTAACCTACTTGGCACCTCCGTGCTACACCGTGTCTCTGAGGACACACAAATGGGGATCATCATACTGCCGATCTCGGATACGCTCCAATAATGAAGAACGAGTGACTGTGCAAGCTAACACACGACTGGGCTCAGAAATATCCAACTCACGAACTGATTGGCCAAAGCCTGAACATCCAAAGCAAGCGGTCTCTCACTGACCGGAATACAAACAAGACTACCCATACTGGCTGACTTCCTACTCAAAGCATCGGCCACCACATTGGCCTTTCTTGGATGATATAAGATGGTGATATCATAGTCTTTCAACAACTCTAACCACCTCATCTGCCTCAAATTCGACTCATTTTGCTTGAATAAATACTGAAGACTCTTGTGATCCGTGAACACCTCACATGTCACGCCATACAGATAATGCCTCCAAATTTTCAATGCATGAACAATGGCTGCCAGCTCTAAATCATGAACCGGATAGTTCTTCTCATGAATCTTCAACTGCTGCAATGCATAGGCAATGACCTTGCCATCCTGCATCAACATTGCACCAAGTCCAATACGAGATGCATCACAATAGACTGTATAAGACCATGAACCTATGGGCAAAACCAACACCGGTGTCGTAGTCAGAACTGTCTTGAGCTTCTGAAAGCTCGCCTCACCCTCATCCGGCCATCTGAACTGGGCACTCTTCTGGGTCAACTTGGTCATCGGGGCTACGATAGATGAAAACCCCTCCACGAACCGACGATAGTAGCCTGTCAATCCCATGAAACTCCGAATCTCTGTAGCTGATGCTGGTCTAGGCCAGTTCTTGACTGCCTCAATCTTCTTCGCATCAACCTGAATACCCTCTACTGATCCAACATGACCCAGGAATGCAACTGAACTCAACCAAAACTCACACTTCGAGAACTTAACATATAACTGACTATCCCTCAAGGTCTGAATAACCACTCTAAGATGATACTCGTGCTCCTCCCAACTGCGGGAATAGATCAAAATATCATCAATGAAGACTACCATGAACGAATCCAAATAAGGCCTGAACACTCGGTTCATCAAATCTATAAAGGTTGTTGGTGCATTTGTCAACCCGAATGACATCACCAAGAACTCATAATGCCTGTACCTAGTGCGGAAAGCTGTCTTAGGGATATCAGATGCCCTAATCCTTAACATATGGTAGCCAGATCTCAAGTTAGTCTTCGAAAATACCTTGGCACCCTGAAGCTGATCAAACAAATCATCAATCCTCGACAATGGATACTTATTCTTGATGGTAACCTTATTCAACTGCCGGTAATCAATACACATTCTCATTGACCCATCCTTCTTCTTAATAAACAACACCAGCATACCCCAAGGCAAAACACTGGGTTTAATGAAACCCTTCTCAAGCAAGTCTTGCAACTGCTCCTTTAACTCTTTCAACTCAGGCGGGGCCATCCGATACGGCGGGATAGAAATGGGCTGAGTGCTCGGAGCCAAATCAATGCAAAATCAATATCCCTGTCGGGTGGCATACCCGGCAGATCTGAAGGAAAAACCTCAGGGAACTCACGAATAACGGGCATAGAATCAATAGAAGGAACCTCATCACTAGAAACACAAACATATGCCAAATAGGCCAAACACCCCTTCTCGGCCATACGCTGAGCCTTCACAAAAGAGATAACACTACGGGTAGAATAACCATAAGTCCTTCTCCACTCTAAACGACGCAAACCCGGCAAAGCTAAGGTCACGATCTTGGCATGACAGTCCAAGATAGCGTGGTAAGGTGATAACCAGTCCATCCCTAATATGACACCAAAATCATCCATGTCCAGAAGAAGCAAATCTACACGAGTCTCAAGACCTCCAATAACCACTATACATGAACAATGGACGCGATCCACCACAATAGAATCACCTAGGCATGACCAGATACGTCGAAGCTTCTCTACCACAAACCAGAACAGTACATGTACCTCCACCTCTAGCATTTCTACCTCCACCTCTATTACCTCTACCTCCACCTCTAACTAACTGAGCAAGCTGGACGAGTCCCTCAATGAACCTCCTCGCTCTCTCTCACAGTAGGAAGTATGATAAGAGCATGACGAACCAAGTCGATAAATCTAATCTCGTACTGAGTAACAGTCATAGAACTCTGCTGGAGATGCTCAAACTTCCTTCGATAGGCCTCTCTCTGAGTGATGGGGAGAAACTTCTCCAGAAATAGCTGCGTGAACTGTTCTCATGTCAAAGTTGATGACCTAACTGGTATAGCCAATCAATAATCTCTCCAATAGGTCTTGGCGGATCCAGACAAGCGAAAAGTAGCAAAATCGACCCCATTGGTCCCCACAATCCCCATGTTCCTAAGAACCTCATGACAGCTGTCTAGATAATGTCAAGGATCCTCAAAGGATGCACCGCTGAAAGTAGTAGTAAAGAGCTTGGTGAAACCTATCCAACCTCCACAAAGCCTCCAAAGGCGTAGCTGATCTATCACAGGTTTGTGCTGCTGCTTGGCTGAAGAAGCGGTACGTGACCTCGCCATTCATGAAAGGACAAGAGTAGAGGTTTCAATTCAGTATCGAGAGAACAAAATCGCACGACAGGGAAGAATAGAAGTGAAAATTTTCCTAACTCTGTAGCCTCTGGGGATAAATATAGACGTCTACGTACCAATTCCTCAGACTCTACTAAGCTTGTCTGTGAACTGTGAGACCCATGTAACCTAGAGCTCTGATACCAACTTGTCACGGCCCGGATTCCCACCCTCGGGTGTCGTGATGGCACCTACTAGTACGAGCTAGGCAAGCCAATTAATTGCATAATTTACCTTTTACCCATTTTATATTCATTAACAATTTTGTAATAATAACGTTTAAACAATGAAATTTAACACAAGCGGAAGAAAGAAACAATAAGTTATTTGAACATGAATGTCTAATACAACTATTTGAGTCTCGACTACTCAGAACTGGTGTCACAGTTTTACAGACGATCTAAGAATACTACAAATAAAGGGTCTAAAAGTAATAAATACAACACTGCCTCTAGAAATGCAAGAAAGAAACAGGAATAGTAGATAGAAGGAGACGCCAAGGCATGCAGATGCTTGCAGGGCTACCTTGGGTCGCCTAATGATCAATAATCAGCAATCTCACTGCAATCCGAAGTCCACAACATTGGGGTCTTCACAAAAGAGTGCAGAGTGTAGTATCTGCACAACTGACCCCATGTGCTGGTAAGTGCCTAGCCTAACCTCGGCGAAGTAGTGATGAGGCTAGGACTAGACCACCAAATAAACCTGTGCAGTTATATAATATACAGCGGAAAGTAAAGCAGGAATAAACAGGTAAAGATGGGAGGGGGAAACATGCTTCGGGGAATAACAGGTAAAAACAGAATATCAAGAGAACTATAAAGGAATCAAAATCCAACCACAAACAAGAATAAGGAAAACAAAGGCAGATTTCACTTTTTTTTCACATCTTGTTGCAGGCGTGCAACCCGATCCCATTTCATGTATCTCGTGGCAGGCGTGTCACTCGCTCCCATTTTATTATATCTCGTGGTAGGCGTACCACCCGCTCTCATTTCATTATATCTCGTAGTAGGCGTACCACCCGCTCCTATTTCATTATATCTCGTGGTAGGCGTACCACCTGCTCCCATTTCATTTATCTTGTGGTAGGCGTACTACCCATTCCCATTTCATTTATCTTGTGGTAGGCGTACCACCCTCTCCCATTTCAATATATCTTATGGTAGGTGTACAACCCGCTCCCATTTCATTGTATCTTGTGGTAGGCGTACCACCCGTTCCCATTTCATTGTATCTTGTGGTAGGCGTACCACCCGCTCCCATGTACAAGCCAACAATAAATACGAGGAATCCCGGCAAAGGAATAATAATATCAACAAACAATATCCCGGCAAGGAAGAAACAGCTATAACCAAACTCGTTACAACATCTAACTACCTCAGCTATAACCAAACTTGTTACAACACCTAACTACCTCAGCTATAACCTAATTTGCTACAACACCTAACTACCTCAGCTATAACCAAACTTGTTACAACACCTAACTACCTCAGCTATAACTAAGTTTGTTACAATACATAACACAAAGAATCATCAACCTAAACATCTGTAATATCAATTAACAACACAATGCAATGGAACCACAACTCGACAATAGCCCGACAAGGGGGCAACATAATGATCTCTTCTCTTTCTCACTTTTACTTCACAATTCACTTCATAACTCGAACCAATGCTCTAGAGTTTCAATTATCACTTATACTTTCACAATTCGTTATACAACTGGAGCCAACGCTCCTCAATGTTCATAGGTCACAATTCTTTCCAAAATTTTACACAACAAATAGAAATCTTCACCAAGGCATGAATGATACAACGAAGTCATGAAAATCACAATATAAGACCCACGGTCATGCTTGACACCAACGTATAGATACTCGTTACCATGCCTATATGTCGTACTCAACAAGAAGCAATTAGCAAATAGGACACAACTCCTAATCCCTCAAGCCAAGGTTAGACCAAACACTTACCTCGATGCTACGAACACAATTCACGTTTCAATTATAGCTTTACTCCTTGATTCCACTACCAATTCGTTTGTATCTAGCCACAAGTTACTTAATTACATCAATTAACGCTAAATGAATCAACCCCAATGCATGAAAATGAGTTTTCCAAAGTTTTACCCAAAAAATCAAAAATCACCCCCGGGCCCACATGGTCAAAACCCGAGGTTCGAACCAAAACCTCATTAACCATTCCCCCACGAACCCAAATATATAATTTGTTTTGAAATCGGACCTCAAATCGAGGTCCAAATCCCCAATTTTTGAAAAATCTAGGTTCTACTCAAAACATCCAATTTCTCCCATGAAAATCATTGATTTGAAGTTGAAATCATGTTAAAAGATGTTAATGATTGAAGAAAACTAGTTAAAAATGACTTACAATCGATTTGGAAGAAGAGTTGTTCTTGGAAAATCGCCCAAAGGAGTTTGTGTTTTGAAAAGAAGTGAAAAATGAGTTTAAAATCGTGTAAGTATAAAAGTTGCAGGTCGCAGGTATGGGAAATGCAAACAGGGGTTCGAAATTGCGAACCCCGACCTCTACTAACATGGGAATTGCGAAATAGCGTTCACATTTGTGAACCCTTAAGAATTTATTGGCTTTCGCATTTGCGATAATAAGGTCGCATTTGCGACACATACGTCGTATTTGCGATCACTGGCCATATGGAAATCTTTGTATTTGCGGAGAAAATCTCGCATTTTTGAGCCAAAGAAGGTCTGGGCTGGTTTTTCATTTGCGAACCAGCCTTCGCATTTGCGAGCAATGCGAAGCCTGCAGGCCTGATCATACCAGCAAAATTTCTGCAATCTTTCTAAGTTCTAAATGCACTCTGTGGCCTATCCAAAACTCATCCGAGCCCTCGGGGCTCCAAACCATATATATACACAACTTCAAAAATATCCCACGGACTTATTCCTATACTCATATCACCAAAATAACATCAGAACATCGAATTAAACCTCAATATCAATGAAATTTCTCAAAACTTCTTTGAACATCAAATTTTGCATTTAAGGTCCGAATCACGCCAAACGGATTCCGTTTCTTACCAAACTTCACAGAATTATCTTAAATCACATATAAGACCTGTACCAGGTGCCGGAACCAAAATACGAGTCTGATATCAACATGTTCTAATCAAAATTCATTTCCAAACCTTATGAACAATTTCAGAAAATAATTTTCTTCAAAAATTCATTTCTCGGGCTTGGGACCTCGGAATTCGATTCCGAGCATATGCCCAAATCCCATATTTTCCTATAGACCCTCCAGGACCATCAAATCACAGCTCCGGGTTTGTTTACCCAAAACGTTGACCGAAGTCAAATTAATTCATTTTATAGTCAAAATTTATCATTTTCCACAGATTTTCACATATAGGCTTTCCGGCTACGTGCCTGGACTGCGCATGCAAATTGAGGTGATGCTAAGAGAGGCTTTTAAGGCCTCGGAATACAAAATTTAATTTAAAAACAAGTGATTACCCAAAGGGTCATCACAGCCAAGAACACCGTCTGGTTTCATGAGTGCTTAGAGAATGAGCATTTACTTTCATTCTCCTTGAAGCGGCTTACACTTCACACTCATATAGGTGATTCCTAAACATGTAATCCTAAAGACACACTATCTGGTCATATCCTGCCAGACTTAGCAAATCATTAAAAAGCTTTAAGCTTTATTGACTCATCAAAAAGCCTTAATGTTTTACCTCGTTTTTTAACATTGTCCTCATCACGAGAATGGGTTGAGTTGGTTGACAATGTTGAACCATCATTCATAACTTTGTTTGATCTCTTTGAACCTAGCTCTTGGGATCTCCAGTATGCTAGGTAGAGTTACCGCCATGTTGACTTGTCCTAGGCCTTTAACCCCATTCCCTTTGATGATCTTTCAACTGCCTCTATAGGCCTTTTGTAAGTGGATCCGCCATGTTATCTCTTGACTTTATGTAGTCAATTGTGATAACACCACTAGAGAGTAGTTGTCTAACGGTATTGTGTCTTCGTCTAATATGACGAAATTTTCTGTTATACATAACGCTCCCTGCCCTACCTATTGCCGTTTGACTATCACAATGTATACAAATAGGTGCCAAAGGTTTGGGCCAAAATGGAATATCTTCCAAGAAATTTATGATCCATTCAGCTTCTTCACCGACCTTATCTAAAGCTATGAATACAGATTTCACTGTAGAACAGGCGATGCACGTTTGTTTGGATGATTTACAAGACACTTCTCCACCCCCAATCGTGAAAACATATCCACTCATGGATTTAACTTCAGATGATCCGGTGAACCAATTTGCATCACTATATCCCTTGATCACATGTTACAACCCTAAACCCGAACTCGGTCATGATGGCGCCTCTCGTGAAGACAAGGTCAGCCGACACATTCCTAATTCCCTTTTAAGCATTTAAGATAATACAATTAAGTCTTTAACATGATAAAATCCCAAAAATAAGTAGTGATAGTACAATTTGCGGAAATAAAACCAACACAGCCCGACATTGGGATGTCACCAGTCATGAGCATCTATCAATATACTACAAGTCTAAAAAGTCTACAAAGCTATTACAAAACTATAATAAGAGAAAATAAATGAGATAGGGGGAGAAGCACGAGGCTGCAAACGCTAAGCAGCTACCTCGTGAACTCCGGAATCTGCTGGAAGCTCTCAACCCTCGCCAGCAGGACCTGAAGCGCCTGAATCTGCACACGGGGTGTAGGGAGTAAAGTGAGTACTTCAAATCAGTGAGTAATAATAAATGCAGACTGAGTAATAAAAAATCACGTAAAGGAACATCAACAGGCTATAAAGAAGCAGTAAAAGCTAGTAAAAACAGTGAAGCAGTGAAAATATGCGAAGTCACCTCAGTTCAGTTTAAACTTCTTAGAAATGTCTTTTTAACAATTAAGCAAGTAAATGACATGCAACTAGAAAAGGTAAACACATAAAGAACCGCCCCTCGAGCACAATACCAACAGAATCAGCCCCTCGGGCAACACACAAAACAATACCAGCCCCTCGGGCTCTATCTCATATCACAATAGGTACCCGCACTCATTGGGGTGTGCAGACTCATGGAGGGGCCCCTTATGGCCCAAGCGCAATATCAAGCCATCTCATGGCATAATCGCATAGGCTCTCGGCCTCATATCAACAAGCCACCTCGTAGCGTACAAATCTCAGGCTCTCGGCCTCATAATTATAATCAGTGTTTCCTCACAACATAGGCCCCCGGCCTTACTCGGTCAGAATCTCACAAGCCACTCGGGCAACAGTAAAACATGGTGCTCAGCCCAAAATATCATTTAAAATATCATTTTAAGTGTTAAAGCGGAGTAGACATGGCTGAGTTATGAAAACAGTAGAATATAACATGACTGAGTTCAAGTATAAGGTCAAAACAGTGAGGAAATATCAGTAAAAATCCCCTAAGGGTTCAAATAGTTGGCACGAGGCCCAAATATGGCATTCAGCCCAAAACATGATGATAACAAACAGTTTTCAATCAAATACGCGGTAAAACAATCATTCGGGATGGACTAAGTCACAATCCCCAACAGCGCACGACCCCACGCTCGTCATCTAGCGTGTGCGTCACCTCAATATAGCACAACGATGTGCAATCCAGGGTTCCATACCCTCAAGACAACATTTACAATCATTACTCACCTCAATCTGGTCCAAACTCTAGCCCGCGATGCCTTTGCCCCTCGAATCGGCCTCTACTCGCGTCGAATCTAATCAGAATCACGACATCAAAATATACTAAGGGAACGAAGCCCATGCAAAAATAATCAATTTACAACATAAATCCCAAAATTACCAAAATTCGACCCTCGGGCTCACGTCTTGGAATTCGATAAATTATACATCAATAGCTTCCTTATCTCCCCACGAGTTCATACTTATCAAAAGTACCAAAATCTGACCACAAATGGTCCCTCAAATCCTCAAGTCTAGGTCTCCAATACCAAGCCCTAGTTTTCTCAATTTTAACCCTTAATTTCTATAAATTACAAGCCTAATCCGTGAAATAATACCATTGAAACGAGTTTTAGGTCTAAAATCCTTACCTCAACGAAACCCCCCTGAAATCCTTCTTCAAATCGCCCAAAAAGCTCCAAAAGCCGACTTAAAAATGGTGGAATGGCTCAAAAATCGTGAAGGAAATAATTTATACCTTTTAGCCCAGGCATTTCACATTTGCGGCCCTTTTAGCGCTTCTGCGGTACCGCTTCTGCGGTACCGCTTTTGCGGTCCAATATGCCGCTTCTACAGTTTTCACTTATTTCCTAGCTTCCGCATCTGCGATGCACCTTCGCAGGTGAGACTCCTCAGCCGCTTCTGTGGCTCCAACCTTCCTAGCCCCTTTCTGCTTCTGCGACTCCTAAATCGCTTCTGAGAGACCGCACCTGCTGTCCCCTAGCCGCAGGTGTGGTTATGACTGCAATTCCACACTTCAGCTGCGAAACCAAATTTCCAAACTCTCCGTCAACCATCTGAAATCACCCCGAGGCCCCTGGGACCTCAACCAAAAGCACAAACATATCATATACCACTACTCAAACTTGTACCAATCTTCAAAACACCTCAAACAACATAGAATCAACCAAAACATTCAAGCCTAAGTTTCCAAAATCTTCTAAATTAAGTTTTTGATCAAAAATCCAACCAAACCACGTCCGAATGACCTGAAATTTTGCACAAACATCCCAATTGACCCAACGGAACTACTTTAACTCCCGGAATTCCATTCCGACCCCTATATCAAAATCTCACTACCAATCGAAAAATGCCAAAAATCCAATTTTGCTAATTCAAGCCTAAATCTACTCCGGACCTCCAAAACCTATTCGGATCATGCTCCTAATTCTGAAATCAACTCCCGAAACTATCCGAACCATCGAAACTCACATCCGATCCCTCTATCACATAAGTCAACATCCAGCTGACTTTTTCAACTTAAGCTTCCTCAAAAGAGACTAAGTGTCTCAAACCCTTCCAAAACCTTTCTGAACCCGAGCCAACCAACCCGATCACATATAGAACCGATAAACAAAGCAATAAGAAACAGAAATGGGGGAAACAAAGCGGTAACTCATAAGACGATTGGTCGGGTCGTCACATCACGGAAGGATATTTGTTATAATACAAAGCATAATTTTGGGTATGTTTCAAATATCCCAAAACTCATTTCATTGCCATCCAATGTATTTTATTGGGATTACTTGTAAACTAACTCAGTTTGCTAATAGCACATGCTATATCTGGTCGCGTACAATTCATGATATACATCAAACTTCCCAATACTCTTACATAGTCCAGTTGTGAGTCACTTTCACTTTCATTCTTTTGAAGTGCATAACTCGCGTCAATTGGAGTCTTGGCAATTTTGAAATCCAAATACTTGAACTTGTCAAGTACCTTTTCAATGTAGTGCGACAGTGATAATACTAGACCTTGTGGAGTTTTGTGAATTTTGATTCCTAAGATCACATCAGCAACTCCTAAGTGGATCCGCCACGTTATCTCTCGACCTTACGTAGTCAATTGTGATAACACCACTAGAGAGTAGTTGTCTAATGGTATTGTGTCTCCGTCTAATATGACGAGATTTTCCATTATACATAACGCTTCATGCCCTACCTATTGCCGCTTGACTATCACAATGTATACAAATAGGTGCCAAAGGTTTGGGTCAAAATGGAATATCTTCCAAGAAATTTCGGAGTCATTCAGCAACTTTATCAAAAGCTATGAATTCAGATTCCATTGTAGAACGGGCGATGCACGTTTATTTGGATGATTTACAAGGCACTTCTCCACCCCCAATTGTGAAAACATATCCACTCGTGGATTTAACTTTAGATGATCCGGTGATCCAATTTGCATCACTATATCCCTCGATCACGGAAGGATATTTGTTATAATGTAAAGCATAATTTTGGGTATGTTTCATATATCCCAAAACTCATTTCATTGCCATCCAATGTATTTGATTGAGATTACTTGTAAACCGACTCAGTTTGCTAAGGGCGCATGCTATATCTGGTCGCATACAATTCATGATATACATCAAACTTCCCAATACTCTTGCATAGTCCAGTTATAAGTCACTTTCACCTTCATTCTTTTGAAGTGCATAACTCACGTCAATTGGAGTCTTGGCAATTTTGAAATCCAAATACTTGAACTTGTCAAGTACCTTTTCAATATAGTGAGACTGTGATAATGCTAGACCTTGTGGAGTTTTGTGAATTCTGTTTCCTAAGATCACATCAGTAACTCCTAAGTCTTTTATGTCGAATTTGCTAGCCAACATGCGTTTTGTAGCATTTATATCTGTCATACTTTTGCTCATTATCAATATGTCATCAACATATAAACAAACAATGACTTCATGATCTGGAGTATTTTTAATGTAAACACATTCGTCACACTCATTGATTTTAAATCCATTTGCCAACATTGTTTGGTCAAATGTTGCATGTCATTGTTTGGGTGCTTGTTTAAGTCCACAAAGCAACAAGTTTGAACACTTTCTTTTCTTTACCAGGAACTACAAAATCCTCAGGTTGTTCCATGTAAATCTCTTCCTCCAATTCTTCATTTAAGAAAGTTGTTTGAACATCTATTTGATGGATTTCAAGACCATACACAGCCGCTAGTGCCACTAACACCCTAATAGATGTTATTCTTGTTACTGGCGAGTAAGTGTCAAAGTAATCAAGACCTTCTTTTTGTCTATAACCTTTGATAACAAGTCTTGCCTTATATTTGTCAATAGTACCATCAGCTTTAATTTTTTGTTTAGAGATCCATTTCGAACCTAAAGGCTTATTTCTCGGAGGAAGATCAACCAATTTCCATGTATGGTTATCCAAAATTGATTGAATCTCACTATTGACTGCCTCTTTCCAAAACGCTGAATCAGAAGACGACATAGTTGCTTTAAATGTTTGAGGCTCATTTTCAAGCAAAAATGTCACAAAATCTGGTCCAAAGGAAGTAGATGTTCTTTGACGTTTACTACGCCTTGGATCTTCTATACTGGGAGTATTTTCTTTGGTTCTTCCTGAGGTCATTTAGGTCTTTCACTTAATGACTCGCATTCAGTTTTATACGAATAGATGCTTTCAAAGAATTCAACATTATCTGATTCCATTACCGTATTAACATGATTCTCGGGATTATCAGATTTATGAACAAAAAACCGACATACTTTACTGTTTGTAGCATATCCAATGAAAATGCAATTTACTATTTTTGGTCTGATTTTAACCCTTTTAGGTAAAGGAACTTGTACCTTTGCTAGACACCCCCACACTTTGAAATATTTCAAGTTGGGTTTTCTTCCTTTCCATTTTTCATATGGAATAGATTGCATTTTTTTGTGGGGTACTCTGTTGAGTATTCAGTTAGCTGTAAGGATAGCTTTCCCCCACAAACTCTGCAGTAATCCAGAACTTATTCATAAAGAATTCATCATTTCTTTTAATGTTCGATTTTTCCTTTCCGCAGATCGTTGGATTGAGGTGTGTAAGGTGCAGTAGTTTGATGGATAATTCCATATTCCAAACATATTTCTGCAAACAGAGATTCATATTCTCCACCTCTATCACTTCTAATCATTTTGATCTTTTTATTCAATTGATTTTCTACCTCATTCTTGTATTGCTTAAATGTTTCAATTGATTCATCCTTACTATTAAGCAAATAAACATAATAATATCGAGTGCAATCGTCAATAAAAGTAATAAAATACTTTTTCCCACATCGAGATGGTGTCGACTTCATATCGCAAATGTCAGTATGAATTAAGTCTAAAAGATTTGAATTCCTTTCAACAGACTTAAAAGGATGTTTTACAAACTTAGATTCAACACATATTTGATATTTCGATTTATTACACTCTAATTTAGGCAATACTTCTAAATTAATTAACTTCCGTAAGGTTTTATAATTGACATGTCCTAAACGAATATGCCATAAATCATTTGACTCCAATAAATAAGAAGAAGCTGAAATTTTATTCATACTGTCAACAACCATTACATTGAGTTTGAAAAAGCCCTCCGTGAGGTAGCCTTTTCCAACATACATTTCATTCTTACTTACAACAACTTTATCAGAAACAAATACACATTTGAATCCATTTTTTACAAGTAAAGAAGTAGAAACTAAATTCTTCCTAATAGTAGGAACATGAAGAACGTTGTTGAGCATTAACACCTTGCCAAAAGTCATCTTTAGGAATATCTTCCCATAACCTTCAATCTTGGTTGTTGCATTATTTCCCATGGAAATCTCTTCGGGACCAGTAGTAGAGTAAGTTGCAAATGCTTCTTTGACAGCACAAACATGTTGAGTGGCTCTAGAGTCAATCCATCACTCCTTCGAATTTCCAATTAGGTTGCATTCCTAAAGCATTGCACAAAGATCATCAGTGTCATCATTCTTCTCCACTATGTTGGCTTGTACCTTCTTCTTATCCTTTTTTGGGAGACTACAATCAGGGGTTTTGTGACCGGCTTTTCCACAATTGTAGCAGCTGCCCTTGAATTTCTTTGTGTTCTGCTCCTTAGTTTGTCCAGAAGACCTCTTCCTCTTCTTACTTTTTGGAGCAGTCTCCTCAACGATATTATCTCCCATGATCATTGAATTTCCACGATACTTCTTCTCGGCTGTTTTGTTGTCTTCCTCGATCTTTAGACGTATCACAAGATCTTCCAACTTCATTTCTTTGCGCTTGTGCTTAAGATAGTTTTGAAATCTCTCCACGAATGAGGCAATTTTTCAATCATAGCAGCCACTTGAAATGCTTCATTCACGACATACCTTCAGCAATAAGGTCATGAAAAATAAGTTGAAGCTCCCGAACTTGGGTTCCCACAGTTTTGCTGTCTATCATTTTATAGTCTAGAAACTTGGCAACGACGAACTTCTTCAAGCATGCATCTTCTGTCTTGTGTTTCTTCTCAAGTGTGTCCCATAATTCTTTCGAAGTATTCATTGCACTGTACACATTGTACAAGTCATCCTCTAAAGCACTTAAGATATAGCATTTGCAAAGAAAATCTGCCTGTTTTTACGCCTCAACAACCATGAACTTTTCATTGCCCGGCATGTCCACAACAGGCACTAGAGGCTCTTCACTAGTGAATTTCTGCATACCAAGTGTGGTATGCCAGAAGAACACCCTTTGCTGCCATCCTTTGAAGTTGGCTCCAAAAAAAATCCCTAGTTTCTCGGTCGGAGGAACAGCAGTGCGGCTTGACGAGGCTATCGTCATTGCACCAACAATCGCAGAAGGATTTCCGTTATTAATTGCCATTTCTCATTGTCAACAACAGAAGAGTTCAATTAATGGCAAAAGCAGAACAGTAAATAATATTGTAATCAATAAACAGTACGTAATAAAAAAACAACCGAAGTTTTTATATACTGTTTTACAGAAAACGATGAAGTTTTTATGTTCTTCAAATCGTTTTCTGAATTTCAATACTCAGATGAAGTTTTTATATCTTCAAATCAGAATAGTAAAATTCAGACGGAGTAGAAAACCACACAGGTTTTAATTTCCACAAACAGAATACATAATATAATAAAATAATTTCCTTAAGATTGTTATTGAAATCTGTATTGATATAAAATAAAATAATAAACTTTCTGAAAAACAGAAACAGAAAGTTAGTAGAACTAGAACATCAAAATATATTCTAGAAACAATATAGTAATTTCAAAATAAATTCTAAAAACAGTATAGGAACAAATCGAGCCCACTGAATACACAATGTATCCTTAAGAAAATTAATCCTCTCAGGTACCTAAGGTTCTGGAATATATCCTCCCATGATAAAACGATAACTCACCAGCGTATTGGTACCAAAAATGCAGATGAACAGCGAACCACTCGAAGGCTGTAAAACACACTGGAATTTTTGTACAAAAGAGGAAGAAGATTATCAGAAAATTTCATAAGTAAATATTTTGGGATTTGAAGGAATATTTATATCCAATTTGGTACTATTTCTGAAAAGGTTTGCAAATTTTCAAAACAGCCATAGCTGTTGGAACAGGTTTGACACTGTTTCATAACAACCATAGCTGCTGGAAATATTGTGGGAAAATCAGTCGAAGCCAAAGCCGAGCCGAGCGAGCAACAATGATGACGGCGCGAGGCTTGACTTCTTCTTAGCTCTTTAAGAGCTAAAAGATGAGCTTCTCTATATATACACAAAGATTTTCTTTCCTTCTACCAATGAGGGACAAAGTGCATTAGTAAAGTGAAATCATTCAAAATTTCACTTCCATCCATTTCTTTTCCCACCATTTTACATTCACTCTTCTTTTGTTAGTATAACAAAATCCAACAATCCCCCACATGAATGGGGAATGACTATAAACTTATAGGAATGCACAGACGTGTGTGTGTTTCACATGCAAGAATCAATTGCATTTAGATAAGTAGGTTTCCCTTTGAACTTTCCGTAGTAAACTTATATCGGATATACTCGGCCAATCGGTAGATTTGATATCTTTGAGCCGTCGAGTTTTGTTGTATACCTAGACAACATAAGTCACACAATCAATCCTTAACCATCCATAGTTCTCACGGTTATGTTCGTTTCAGCCATGAACACCGCCTGATTTCATGAGTGCTTAGAGAATGGGCCTTTACTTTCATTCTCCTTGAAACGGCTTACACTTCACACTCACATAGGTGATTCCTAAACGTGTAATCCTAAAGACACACTGTCTAATCATATCCTATCAGACTTAGCAAATCATTAAAAAGCTTTAAGCTTTATTGACTCATCAAAAAGCCTTAATGCTTTACCTCGTTTTTAACATTGTTTTCATCACAAGAATGGGTGGAGTTGGTTGACAATGTTGAACCGTCATTCATAACTTTGTTTGATATATTTGAACCTAGCTCTTGGGATCTCCAGTATGCTAGGTAGAGTTACCGCCATGATGACTTGTCCTAGGTATTTAACCCCATTCTCTTTGATGATCTTTCAACTGCCTTTCTATATAGGCCTTTTGTAAGTGGATCTGCCACGTTATCTTTTGACTTTACGTAGTCAATTGTGATAACATCACTAGAGAGTAGTTGTCTAATGGTATTGTGTCTCCGTCTAATATGACGAGATTTTCCGTTATACATAACGCTTCCTGCCCTACCTATTGCCGTTTGACTATCACAATGTATACAAATAGGTGCCAAAGGTTTGGGCCAAATGGAATATCTTCCAAGAAATTCCGGAGCCATTCAACTTCTTCACCGACCTTATCTAAAGCTATGAATTCAGATTCCATTATAGAATGGGCGATGCACATTTGTTTGGATGATTTCCAAGACACTGCTCCACCCCAATTATGAAAACATATCCACTCGTGGATTTAACTTCAGATGATTCGGTGATCCAATTTGCATCACTATATCCCTCAATCACAGAAGGATATTGTTATAATGCAAAGCATAATTTTGGGTATGTTTCAGATATCCCAAAACTCGTTTCATTGCCATCCAATGTATTTGATTGGGATTACTTGTAAACTGACTCAGTTTGCTAATAGCACATGCTATATCTGGTCGCATACAATTCATGATATACATCAAACTTCCCAATACTCTTGCATGGTCTAGTTATGAGTCACTTTCACCTTCATTCTTTTGAAGTGCATAACTCACTTCAATTGGAGTCTTGGCAATTTTGAAATCCAAATACTTGAACTTGTCAAGTACCTTTTCAATATAGTGAGACTATGATAATGCTAGACCTTGTGGAGTTTTGTGAATTCTGATTCCTAAGATCACATCAGCAACTCCTAAGTCTTTCATGTCGAATTTGCTAGCCAACATGCGTTTTGTAGCATTTATATCTGTCATACTTTTGCTCATTATCAACATGTCATCAACATATAAACAAACAATGACTTCATGACCTGGAGTATTTGTAAATACATTTGTCGCACTTGTTGATTTTAAATCCATTTGCCAATATTGTTTTGTCAAATTTTGCATGCCATTGTTTGGGTGCTTGTTTAAGTCCATAAAACGATTTAACAAGTTTGCACACTTTCTTTTCTTTACCAGGAATCACAAAATCCTCAGGTTGTTCCATGTAAATCTCTTCCTCCAATTCTCCATTTAAGAAAGTTGGTTTAACATCCATTTGATGGATTTCAAGATCATACACGGCCGCTAGTGCCACTAACACCCTAATAGATGTTATCCTTGTTACTGGAGAGTAAGTGTCAAAGTAATCAAGACCTTCCTTTTGTCTATAACCTTTGACAACAAGTCTTGCCTTATATTTGTCAATAGTTCCATCAGCTTTAATTTTTCGTTTAAAGATCCATTTCGAACCTAAAAGCTTATTTTCCGGAGGAAGATCAACCAATTTTCATGTATGGTTATCCAAAATTGATTGAATCTCACTATTGACTGCCTCTTTCCAAAACGCTGAATCAGAAGATGACATAGCTGCTTTAAAAGTTTGCAGCTCATTTTCAAGCAAAAATGTCACAAAATCTGGTCCAAAGGAAGTAGATGTTCTTTGACGTTTACTATGTCGTGGATCTTCTATACTTGGACTATTTTCCGTTGGTTCTTCCTGAGGTCGTTTAGGTCTTTCACTTAATGACTCACATTCAGTTTTATACAGATAGATGCTTTCCAAGAATTCAACATTATCTGATTCTATTACCGTATTAACATGAATCTCGGGATTATCGGATTTATGAACCAAAAACCAACATGCTTTACTGTTTGTAGCATATGTCACACCTCCTTTTTCCTACCTCCGGAAGGGTACAAGGGAGTTTTTTCCAATTAAAGTGACAATCAAAACGGGAAAGTCGTCACTTGGGATGATTTATGGTGTCCCAAGTCACCGGTTAAAATCCCGAATCGAGGAAAGATTGACTCTGTTTTACAGTCCGCAAATACAGAAATCCGGGTAAGAAATTCTGTTAACCCGAGAGAAGGTGTTAGGCATTCCCGGGTTCTGTGGTTTTAGCACGGTCGCTTAGCTATTAATAATTGGCCTAATTATCTGATTAATTACATGTTTTATACCTATTGTGCACTTTTAGCTTTTGACCGCTTTTAATTATTTTGACACACTTTTAGGAAGATTCAACGTTATTTAAAACATGTTTTGGACCACGCCACATGAAATGCACCCGCGATTCGCGACACGTTCTATTTAACGTTGTTAAGAATTGGAATTGGGTCACATGAAATGCACACCCGAAATTAGTCATTTAACGAAAATCAATTTAAAGAACGCGCCTAAAGCGACTACGAAAGTTCAAATTAATACCAAAGTTTGCGAGGGCCATGGAAAATTCAATTGATGGCACACCTCGATTTTAAAAGAGTTAAAATTAATTAAATGAGGGCCATGGGTTTTGGGTTTTATTCGGCATGACACACCTCAAATTATTCTTAAAGGTGTCTAGTCTTTGAGGGCCATAAATCATTGGTTTTGGTAACATCGCACACCCCAATCTAGCTTAAAAGGGTCTAATTAATTAAAGAAGACTAAGGGAGTTTAAATTTATTCTAAACTAATGTTCAAACTAACTCAACAATTATTGGGCTTGCGTTAAAAGAAAACAAGTTTGATTGCTTGAAGATGGCTTGGGCCATCAGGAGGCCCAATTACCTTAAACACAAAGGGCCAACGGGAATAGCTAACGTTCAAACAAGGGAACACATGGGGGTTGGATTCTGAACTTGAGCCCACGCCTTAAAGTGGCAAGCAACCTTTTAGCAATTCAACTGGCCCAAAATGAGCCCAACACACCCCATTAACTATCGATTCGGGCCACAAATGGGCTAACCTTAAACTCAAGGCTTAATGCAGACCAATTCTAGCGCAGGGTTAATTCATACACAAAAAGGGATAAGGAAATTGATTTCAAATAGTGCTACTTACCAACACGGGACTATGCTAGAACTCTGAAATCAAAAATCCAAACTACTTCACATGCCCCTACTTTTATACAATGAACTCCCTTCACTTAAGGAATTAAAACAGGTTATAGATCTTGAAACAAATGAACCCCCTAATTTATTACCATTCAAGTAGTTAGACATGCTAAAACACCATTCCAACTTTAAACAACCATCCTAAACATTCAATGCATCTAACCCTCAAAAGCCTTATGAACCATTGTTGTTATCCATTTCAACCATATGACTCTAAATTATGAAAACTACTAGTTAATCTCACGATGACTCCAATACACATGCCATTAATCATATTAAGATATCACCTTCTGAAATTTACTCAAAATCAACATTATGACATTCACATCCATCCTCGTACAACCAATACTAAAGTTGAACTTTCATCCAAGACCAAACTTTGAAAGAAACAACTCCCAAACAACTTTTACCGAGTATAATTACTGCTAGGTACAACAAGATTATAAGAAAACTCATTGTGGACTGATTATCCCTACTAGTTTGAAAATAATTCCATCAAAACCTCTCAAAAGAAGATGTTATTCGTGTACAATGACCCATGATGCAACAGTCTAGATTAAGTACATGACAAAGAAAGAGTTCAAATATAGTTCAAAATGTACTATCTAAGCATGGCTGAATACAATAAAGTTCAAGATAGTAAGGCTACTTCAATAAAGAAAAACCAGGTGAACTTTGAAGAATATACACTAGTATTCAGTGAACATTCATCTATAACTAGTTAAATCAATTACAAGGCTTCCAAATACACTGCTCATATTAGCAAGATCCAAGAAGTACCTGGGAAATCAAAGCAAAAGGAAGGTGAAAGAATCATCAACAGTAGCAGCTTGCAGTTTAGCAAAGCAAACACAGCAAAACTAGCTTCCTCAAACCATTTGAATACCAAACAAATCAAGAAAAGCTTTTGAAACTCTTTGATTACTACTAACAATGAGATTAAAACCCGATTCCAGCCACTTTTGACCTCAAAATAGTGCGAGAAACTTCTATAAACATTTTTTGTTCAGTCGTCTCTAAGTTTTTGAGTATACTCTAATTCTAAAAATCCCCCTTGAAAATGAAGGAAAACAAGCCTCTTATAGAGGACCTTTAGGGCAGCAAAAATGGTTTTTAATTTTACCAAATACCCCTTCCCTAATTTTTATTTTTTCAACTTAGACCCTGATCTTTGGTTCTATTTGTTAAAATTAAACCCCAACCCCGCCTTCCTAGCAGCTTCCTAGGCAGTTACACAAGATTCTTTCAATCAAAATTTTCCAAATACCCTTTAAATTCCTATTATTATCCTTCATAGCTTGAGCCAAAACAGGCTGCCTGAATCCCAAACCTGGGCCTAAACAAATGGGCTTCTAATGCCCAAGGTCTGGACTACCACAAACCCAAGAGGAGGCTTCCAAATTAGCAAAGCAATGAACACCAAAAACCAAAAGAAATTCGAATTAACAGCAAACAAGAGTTTAACCATTTAGGATCTAGCAGCACTGATTAACTAGGGAAAAGAAGAGGAGGGGAGAAGAAACCTACTAGACCTATTGGAATCATTAATAGAGTTCTAATTTAATCAAAGGATAAACAAAGAGAAAGAAGAAGGAATTAACCTACTGTCATGAATAACAAACTTATCAAGGCAAATAAATAACACCAAACAAAATCAAACGAACAACTTTTTAAATTGGAAAAAGAAACTGGAAAACAAATACGACCACAGAGACAGGTATAGAGAAAGAAAATACCTATTGACTATCTTGATGAACTCCGACTGCTTTGATTTAAACCCAAACTAATGTTAAATGCCTGTTCTTTGCCAAGAACCAGCGACTAACATCTATTTCAGCTAAATCGACCTTCAAAACTCAGAAACTTGAAGACTTAAACCTTGTATGTTAAAGATCTGGGGTAAGGCGATTTGGGGTTTTAGGGATTGGAACTGAGATCTGAAATTCGAGCAAAGGGAGAAGGATTCGAGGGAAATTGTTTTGGGTTTTGGGAAGAGGGGAGGCCAGGGATCATGGAGTGTAGTTTTGGAGGCAGTTTGGGGTGGCACCGCCACCGGAGAGGGTGAGGAGTGTTAGGGCGGCGCTTAGGGTTCTTGAGTCTCTGAAGGTGGAAATGAAAACTGAAGGGGAATGAAACATGGGGTGGCCTAGGTTAGGACACTAATATAGGAGACTAACGGCCAGTTTCGGACCGTCCGATTGAGTAAGATCGATGGTTCAGATGAGAAGAGGCGAAAACGATGTCGTTTGATTGAGCGGGGGTTTGGACCGGGTTAGGGGCGTGATTTGGGTCGGATTTTGAATGGGTTGGGGCGGAATTTGATTGGGCCTAGGGAAATTCAATTGGTCTGGCTGAATTGGCCCAAAATCAGTTGTTCTTCATTTTCTTTCCTTTTCCTTTCAATTTTCAAATTTTCTTTTTTTCAAATTAAAATTAAAACCTAAATTAACTCTTAAACTAAATTAACTTACCAAATAAGCTAATTAATCGTCATAGTATTTACAAAGATTAATCAACTTCTAAATTAAAAGAAAAAGTATAAAATTCAAAATTAAAGAGTTAAAATGCAAAGTGAGTTATTTTTTGTGATTTTCATTTTTATAAAACGACTAATTTACTAATTAACCTAAAAATGTAAAAAAAAATCCTAAATGCAAATGCAGAGTATTTTTGTATTTTCATGAATTAAACTAAAAATTAAACATGCACTGAAAAATACAAATAATTAAGAAAATTCCACAAAAATTCCTAAAATGGCAAATAATTAAAATAAAAATCTATTTCTTTGGGATTCTGTAGGAATATTTCATATAGTGCAAAAATCACATGCTCATAGCTGCCTCTCTTTGCTAGGAAACACGAAGAGTTTTCGTGCAAAGATAAAGTGAGCGGATACGAGCGATTTTTGCCCGTTTGAATACTCCGTGGGGAAGCATTTTTGAAAAGATTTGACCGCACCCTGCTTCCGAGGTTGCCTACATATCCTTGGCTATAAAGGACAGTGTAGTTCGGGAAGTTTTGGTAGCTGGGACTACCAGGAAGCTGTGATTTCAATGTTGCTGTTGCTGCTACTGCTTATTGAACTCCTTATTACACCAAGACAAAATAAAAAAAAGCTAGACTAAACTATGATCTATGGATTACAAGAATCCCATATAATCTTCAAACTTGATCTTGCAATTTCTGTTGCTTTGTTGACTTGTACTCTCTAGGTGAAATTCCTTTGCTGCTGACCTGAATTGTATTCTGAAGTGTTTTCCCTTTGTTTTCAGGTGGGCACCTGATTGCTGAACTTGAATCGTCTTCCTTCGAACATTGCTGCTTTCCCTTTGTTCTCCAAGTGGGTGCCTGGTTACCAACATTTGAGTTATTTTCCTTTCCTCTGACACTTGACTTGTTTTCCCTTTGTTTTCCGGGTGGGCGCCTGATTGCCGAACTTGTATCGTCTTCCTTTGAACATTGCTACCTCCCTTTGTTCTCTAGGTGGGCTCCTGATTACTAACACTTGGATTGCTTTCCCTTTGTTTTTCAGGAGGGTGCCTGATTACCAACATCTGCACTGTTCTTCCTTGAAACTTGAACTGCTTCCCTTTATTCTCCAGGTGGGCTCCTGATTACCGACACTTGAATTGTTGCTTCCCTTTGTTCTCCAGGTGGACGCCTGATTGCCGAACTTGTATCGTCTTCCTTTGAACATTGCTACTTCCCTTTGTTCTCCAGGTGGGCTCCTAATTACCAACACTTGGATTGTTGCTTCCCTTTGTTCTCTAGGTGGGTTCCTAATTACCAATACTTGAATTGCTTCTCCCTTTGTTCTCCAGGTGGGCTCCTGATTACCAACACTTGAATTGTTTCTCCCTTTGTTCTCCAGTTGGGCTCCTAATTATCAATACTTGAATCGTTCTCCCTTTGTTTTCCAGGTGGGCTCCTGATTATTAACATTTGAATTGTTTTCCCTTTGTTCTCTAGGTGAGCTCCTAATTACCAACACTTGAACTGCTTTCCCTTTGTTCTCCAGGCGGGCTCCTGATTATCAACATTTGAATTGTTTTCCCTTGTGATTGTTTTTCCTTTGAACTGTCTTCCCTTATTTCTACAGGTGGGTACCTGATTGCTTGAACCTGAATTGTCCTTTTCTTGAAACTGCCTTTCCTTTAAACTGTCCTCCCTTGTTTCTCCAAGTGGGTGCCTAATTGCTTGAACCTGAACTGCTTTCTATTCTTGAAACTCGTGTTCTTTTCTCTTGCTCTCCAGGTGGGCATCTAATTACAACAGAATAGACAAAACAAAGAAAATTTTCTGCCCAGTTTGATAGCTGGGCACATCTGTGAGTGTTAATTGAATCATGTTACCCAATATCTCGAAAGCCAGATCCCATTATCCAGGAGGGTCCTGAAAACTCCTAGTTAAATGTCAGTTTTAAAGCTAAGTTATATTTCCTAAAGGTATGACTTCCGCTAAATCTTGTTATCTATGACGGTCTTAGAACTAAATCCCATTATCCAAGAGGGTCCTGAAAAATTCAAATTGAATCTCATCCTAATAATGAAAACTTCAAAGCTAATTTATATTTCCACAAGGTAGAGCTTATGCTAGATCTTTGCTACTCATGAATGTTTTGCATTTTAACTAAGTCTCATTGTCTAGGAGGGTCCTGAGAACTTTAAATTAAATTCCATTATCTAGGAGGGTCCTGAAAAATTTAAATTAAATCCCATTATCCAGGAGGGTCCTGAAAAGCCGAGAATGAACTTACCTGATCCATGCTTTCTTCCTGGAGGATCTCTGCAAAACGAACAAAATTATTTGCCCCTGAACCATGCTTTTCCTCATGGAGGGTTCCTGTAGATCGAACAAATTTTTCTTTCCCCTTCTCAAACCGCCTTTGTGCTGACAAAATTTGAGCATGACACTTGAAAAAAAATTCAAACTTCCAAGCTTTGATTTGGACACAATTTTCGTCCCTGTTTCAAACAAAGAAAACTTGTGAGTTTATAAATATGGTGGTTGGTTTGTGGCCTTGACTTTGAGGGCGATTGCTCCTTAACTTCCCATGATAAACTTTGGTTTCAACTCGAAAGACCTTGCTTGTTTATTGACTAACCACTTTCTCTATCACCCTTATCACAGAAAATAACTCTGATTCGTTCAAACCCAAGACCTCTATCTGTTGCATTATGCTCATGAATTGACATATACCGAACCTTTGTGTTTCACATGAATCCCAAAGCACGTCAATTGCCACCCACTTAGTGCGCTTGTTGTTCTTTCCTGGCGTATGCCACTGTCCTTGGCCTTGAGGTCTATTGCTCGTTCATTTGCCATGATAACTTTGATTTCCACTTGGAAGACCTTGCTTATTATTGGTTAACCACTTTCTCTATCAACCTTATCATAGAAAATACCTTTGATCCGTTCAAACCCAACACCCTCTATCTATTGCATTGTTCATGAATTGACATATACCGGACCTTTGTATTTCACATGAATCCCAAAGCACGTTGATTGTTACCAACTCAATGCGCATGCTGTTCTTTCCTGACTTATGCCACTTTGATATGCTAGCCAGATCCTGTTTTGTGCAATTGGAAAGCTGGTGGAAAATATTATAGTCATTTCTCACTCGTTCTGACCAAACAGACTCAGGAAGATGAAGTAAATAAGACAAAAGGAACAGAGTAAAGGACAATGGAAAGAGATGATTCCTAACAAGAAAATTACAAAGTAGACACTTATCAGATGTGGATACCAACTCTAATAACCATGACATGCACCTTTGGATTAAGTGGCCTAATCTGTCAAGCAAGTCTAATGTTCAACTCTTGTTGTACCTCTTCGCCATGAAACTGGGCTTCAATGCTCTGATTATCCTATCTGATTCACGAACCTTATTCGACTTGTAGTGCCCGAAGGGTTTTCACCATCAAGCCTCTCTCATTTTGTTCTTTCTCTCAACTCATTATCGTCTTATGGTGCCTGTGAAGGTTTTCACCAATAAGACTCTCTTATTTTGTTCTTTTCTTCTTCTTTCCTCCGATTCTGTAGATGACAAGGCATTGACCATAGCAAAAACATCATATACTCTTGGCATGTCTAAACTCAGCACTCTCAAAGATTATTTGAGAGGTCTTTTTTGGACTGTAACGTGGCTTTTGGATAGGGTTAGAAAGAAAGGATATCATAAAGGCTCAAAATAACTAAGACAACGGGGCTAATTTATCTACAACTTTTGGAATCTATTCTACGAACTTTGCCCCAATTTCTAAAACAAGGGAATTTGATTCTTATTTTTTTTGATGGAGTTACTAAGAAAGACTGTCCCACTCTCGACTTCGTGGGATTATGAAATATTTTATTTGGTATGACCAAACTGTAAGGCTGCCTACGTATCTTGTGGTGACAAGAATCAGGTCAAATGTAGTTCACAAAGATACGTTTTGTTGTTGCTATTTTGTTCTTTTCTCTTTTTTTTTTTTTTCTTTATCTCTATTTTCTCTTCTTTTTTTCTTTGAATTTTCCTTTTGGAATGAACTTTCTAAAATAAACCTATGGGGACAAAAAAATTTCTTTTTCTTTCTTTTTTTTTTTTTTTTATGACTCTAACTTGATTCCAAAAGAGGGGAGGTCAAAGAAATCAGTACAGGATCAAAAGGGGATCGAAGGGTATAAGTGTTTGGGTAGCTGAAATAGGACCTCTCAATCCCTGAAAATACCAAGTACAACACATGCAACTTGAAATGAAAATTGAAGATCATGCACAATGTTTCTTTTGCGGCTTCAGCATTGATGTTACTGATATGCCTTCCACTTTTCTTTAGCACCCTGTCAAGTACAGAACCCTCGTTGGGTGATTCCCTTTTCACAATGGATACCCTTCATCAATTCGGAGAAAACTTCTTTTATTTTGTAACTTGAGATGCATTTTAACTTAATGTTGCTTGCTTCAAATTGTCCGGAATGCACTCTCCTCTAACGGATTCTTGTCACCCTATTAACTTTCCAAATTATCTGCCCCAGTTTCACACAATTCGGGCTTTAAGTGATCTCAAAATCCCTTTACTTACTTCCCTCAGATGTTCATCTTCAAAACTTGTTTCATTGTTTCATGATTAGACTAACTTTTAAGTTCAAGCTAAGAATTATGCGTACATGCCATGTCACTAGAGTCAGCAAGAAAAGAACTATAAAAGGAAAAAAGAACTAAACAAAAATGACTAGAAATAACAGAAAAGAGAAAATTGCATTGGACAGACAGCAAAAGGGTTTGAACAACAAAACAAACAAAACACACTAGGGTTACAACCCTGGAACAAACCTATATAACACTAAATGAGTTACTACGGCTAAAGAAACTAGGAAAAATAAAAGGATATAAGAGTTTGAGTCACAAGACAATATCCGGATTACAACCCTGAAATAACCCAGACAACAGAAATGACAACAAAATGAACCACCAAGACTCCTCCCTGGCTAGCCAAGAAAGGAGCGTCTTTCCAATTACCAAGCTCGGTATCTTAGCCACTGAATTCCACATCAATATTACCAAGACCACTACCAATTTAAATATCGTTAACTTCACCAAATGGCTCATTGGCTCCTTTGACCAAACCTTCGTCATTGCAAACCATCCCAACAATCTGTGCATTGTCATGTACCTGTATAGGATTATATGTGACACTTGGGGTATTACTGCCTTAGACAACAATTATTCCTTCTTGAATCATTCTTTCTATTTCCCTTTTAAAAGCACGACAATCTTTAACATTGTACCACTGGGCGTTAGAATGGTATTCACACCTTTTAGCAAGGTCAAAGCTTTTAACACATGGGTCTAAATAATTTAGAGGAATAGGTGCAATCATCTCGTAATGCTTTAATCTCTCAAATAAGCTTTCATAGGACCCTCCTATTGGTGTAAAATTATCTTTCAACCTTTGTTCCCTTCTACACCCTTGGCTTGAATGTGGGTTATAGAGCACTTGAAAATTTTGTGGAGGCTGGTAAAGCTTTTACGGTGCTCGTGATCGCCTTTTGGAGTGACCCAGTGGTTGGACAAATGGCTGGATATTGTTTGGAGGATAATACTGGGGTGGATTACGTGGAGTTTGGGGATGTTCATGGGGTCGGTATTGAGGCTGAAAGCGTTTAGCAGGAATGCCCACTGGATCCTGTCGTTGGCAGGGTTCAGCAACATTTTTTCTATCAATGGGAGGATTGTCCTGAGCAACTTGTTTGTTCCATCTGAGCCAAAATTCCCTAAAACTTTCCTTAGTTTCTTTTCCATCTGAGATAGGGAGGAGCGGTCTGGGACAATATCTATATTGTACTAAAAGTGTCGTACAAAATCTTGAGCCATGTCATCCCATGTATGCCACTTACCGACATCTTGACGAGTATGCCATTCCAAAGCTACCCCAGTCAGGCTCTCACTGAAATACGCCATTAGCAACTCATCTTTACGCCAACACTTCTCATTTCACTGCAATAACCCCTCAGATGGGCTATTGGATCTCCACGCCCATCATACAGATCAAACTTTGGCATCTTAAACCCTTTCAGCTTTCTGGATATCTCATCTTGCTCTACTGTCTTAGAAGGCTTTGCAGTCTCACCGGGAGGCTCAAAATGAGGAGCGTAAGAGTATGGACTCGAGACCTTGAAAATTGGTTCTGGAGCATAGTGTTTGTCATCGGAGATTTTGAACACAGTCTCGCTAGAGGATCGAGGAAAGGTAGTAGGTGGATGAGCTACAAAAACATGAGCGGTCAAAGGAGCGGGATATGAGGTGGTTTTGGTGGGTAGAGTATGAAAAGGTTGTGGGGAGATATCCTGGACTTGTGACAGTGGCGGAATGGTGACAAGGCTTGCAGTGTAGTTAGTAGGAACTGATGGTGGAGGACGCCCACTGATCCAGGCTTGGTATATTTCGGCCATCTGTCCTTTCAACCTTAAAACCTCTTATTTCAACTCAGATTCTGATTCAACAATTCTCTTAGACGGATCAATAACCCCTGTGTCCAAGTCTTTGCTAGTTATGACTACCTTATTTTTTGACTTTGTGTTGTATGGATGAGTTACTTAAAAACCACAAACCGATCACCCTTCTGCTCAATAAAGATAACAAAAGGAACAAAATGGGGTCATCCTGTTAGCATTAGAGCATTTAAAAACTAAAAATATCACATTTGGTGCAATGCACCTAGCAACAACTAACGATTCTAGAATGACTTCGAGGGTCATAAGGTCACTTGGCATTATCCCAATTTGTTCATTACAATCTTCTCTTTCTTTTCTTTTCTAGCACTTCTTGGTTTGCTCATTTTCTTTCCCTTTTTTCTAATTATCACTCTTTTCCTTCCTCTCATTCCTCATATCCCATAATTTCACCCTCTTTTTTTTTCTTTTTTTCCTTTTTCTTTTAATAATAAAAAAATAATTTAATTGAACCCTATGTAGGTTACCTACGTATCATGACGCCGCATGAATCAGATCTTTGCGTAGTTCGGGAAAATCGAAAATAAAGTAAACAAACTAATGTTCTCAATTTCTTTTCTTTTCTTTTACCTTAATGACTACTCTGACGAGAAAAGGGAAATAAAAGAAACAAATCTCTTTTTTTGAGTTTTCTAGACTTAATATTCTATAACCTATTCTAAACTCAAGCTTAACGAATTTTTTTTCTTTTTGAAACAAATGCTCTATTAAGAAAAAATCCTAGAACAGAAAAATATTTTTAACTTTTTTTAGGAAGGAAATCTAAAAAAATAAACCAAAAAAATATATTCTGATTTTCGTTTGACATCCTAAAAAAGATTTCGAAACGAGAAATGAAAAAGATAAAAAAAATATTTTTGGATTTCTGTTTTTGATTACCTAAAGGAGAAATTCTAATGATAAACAAAAGATAAAGTATATTTTTTTTCTTTCTATGTACAATGTCCTAAAGTTCTAGTGAAAATAGAAAGAATATATTTTTTTTTCACTTTTCATTAATTTCTCAAAGAAGAACGTCAAAAGAATTTTTTTTTGGATTTTTGGAATTAATATCTTAAAGAAAACTTTTAAAGAGGTACTAAAAGAATTTTTTTTTTGAATTTTTAATCTTAATATACTAAAGAAAATATAAAAGTAATTTTTTATTTCTAGATATTAATTCAATAAAGAAAAACCACCTCAAATGATTTTTTTTTCAATTTCTAGGAGTAGTATTTCTAAAGAAAATTCTAACGGAAATATAAAAACACAATTTTTTTTTTGGATTTTTGATTTATAACACACTCTTTCAAATACAAAATAGGAAACACAATAATAAAAGACTCGACATTATTGTACAAGACTAGAAAGTAAAAGACGACATAAAAAGAAAAACAGACTAAAAACATAAAAAAATCTTCTTTTAATACACTCCTGAATGAGCGATCCTTACTAGATGGTCCTAGGGCTCTGTCATGCTCAAACTCCGGTAAGTCAATCCACACCTGTATGAGAAAATTAAGACCAAATAAAGTTAAAGACCTAGAACGTTATGTAAGACAATAACTCATCCTGTTAGACACATGCAAGACATGATTGTGACTGTTTTTTCAAAATTAACCTATGTGGCTAAAGTGGCTAAAAATGCAAGATTTGGCTAAGAGCCCGCGAAGCCAAGAACCTAAGACTCACTAGGAAGACCGGACCCTATGTGGATTGCCTACGTATCGCGCCCCGAGGGACGAGAATCAGGTTCGCGTAGTTCGGGCAGATTGGATACGGGCAAGAAAAGAAAAAAACAACTAATTTATAGAAAATATTTTTTTTTGTCTTTCCCTTGAAAAATGATGAAACATGTAAAAAAAATTGAATTTTCTTTTTCCTTTTTAAAATTTTTGATTTTCGAAAAAAATGATGAAAAAGTGCAAAATCCTTTTTTTTGAATTTTCCTTTTTTTGTCTTTTCTTAATAAAAATGTGACAGAAAATATAACTGGGCCCTACTTGTTTTATTTTAACACTTCACCCTCTTTTTTTCTTTTTTCTTTTTTTCATTTTTTTTTTCATTTGCCCTCAACTATCATTGGTCCGCCGAATGACCCCCTTTTACCCTTGAAGATTGCAACATGTAGCATATTAGGATGCATCAGGATGATCTTTTATTTTTTGGGGTACACCTGTCCTAGACGGACTCAACCCCTGTGTTGAGTCCCCAAAGTCAAATGCACGTGATGCAAGTAAACGTTCCTACTAGGGATCTGGCATGAGGCTGTATTATTCTAGGTTTAAAAACCTGGGTTTATTTATTCTAGACATGGCTTACCTGAGCAGACAGCTCGAGCCGAGGGGGGCAGCGTACCGGAAATACAAAAGCTTCACCAGCTTTGCAACTTGTCCGAACCTCGTTCTAAAACTGGAATATGACTCTAACAGAAGAGAAGTCACACGAAGTGCACCCTTCCCAGATGATTTAGAAGACTCATAGAGATGAGGGATTCGTAGCAATTTATATATAGTCCAAACAATATCAAAGTGGTAAAAAATAACATTTTGCACATTAGGCCCAAACATGTGAATAAAACCAGGTAATAAATAAAGCCAAATATAACAATTATTCTAAGCTCGAATTCTTAAAACTTGAGCTAGAGATTCTGGGTTCTTGTCCCCAGCAGAGTCGCCAGAGCTGTCACACCTCCTTTTTCCTACCCCCGGAAGGGTAACAAGGGAGTTTTTTTCAATTAAAGTGACAATCGAAACGAGATTATTTAGTAAAATTTAGAGTCGCCACTTGGGATAATTTATGGTGTCCCAAGTCACTGGTTAAAATCCTGAATCGAGGAAAAATTAACTCGGTTTTACAGTCCGCGAACACAGAAATCCGGGTAAGGAATTTTGTTAACCCGAGAGAAGGTGTTAGGCATTCCCAGGTTCCGTGGTTTTAGTACGGCCGTTTAACTATTAATAATTGGCTTAATTATCTGATTAATTACATGTTTTATACCTATTGTGCATTTTTAGCTTTTGACCGCTTCTAATTATTTTGACATATTTTTAGGAAGATTCAACGTTATTTAAGACATGCTTTGAACCACGCCACATGAAATGCACCCGCGATTCGCGACACGTTCTATTTAACATTGTTAAGAATTGGAATTGGGTCACATGAAATGCACACCCGAAATTAGTCATTTAAAGAAAATCAATTTAAAGAAGACGCCTAAAGCGACTACGAAAGTTCAAATTAATAAAAAAAATTGCGAGGGCCATGGAAAATTCAATTGATGGCACACCTCGAGTTTAAAAGAGTTAAAATTAATTAAATGAGGGCCATGGGTTTGGGGTTTTATTCGGCATGGCACGCCTCAAATTATTCTTAAATGTTTCTTGATCTAATCTTTGAGGCCATAAAATCATTGATTTTGGTAACATGGCATACCCCAATCTAGCTTAAAACGGTCTAATTAATTAAAGAAGACTAAGGGAATTTGAATTTATTCTAAACCAATGTTCAAACTAATTCAACAATTTTTGGGCTTGCGTTAAAAGAAAACAAGTTTGATTGCTTGAAGATGGCTTGGGCCATTAGGAGGCCCAATTACCTTAAACACAAAGGGCCAACGGGAATAGCTAACGTTCAAACAAGGGAACACATGGGGGTTGGATTCTGAACTTGAGCCCACGCCTTAAAGTGGCAAGCAACCTTTTAGCAATTAAACTGGCCCAAAGTGAGCCCAACACACCCCATTAACTATCGATTCGGGCCACAAATGGGCCAGCCTTAAACTCAAGGCTTAATGCAGACCAATTCTAGCGCAGGGTTAATTCATACACAAAAAGGGATAAGAAAATTGATTTCAAACAGTGCTACTTGCCAACACAGGACTATGCTAGAACTCTGAAATCAAAAATCCAAACTACTTCACATGCCCCTACTTTTATACAATGAACTCCTTTCACTTAAGGAATTAAAACAGGTTATAGATCTTGAAACAAATGAACCCCCTAATTTATTACCATTCAAGTAGTTAGACATGCTAAAACACCATTCCAACTTTAAACAACCATCCTAAACATGCAATGCATCTAACCCTCAAAAGCCTTATGAACCACTGTTATTATCCATTTCAACCATTTGACTCTAAATTATGAAAACTACTAGTTAATCTCACGATGACTCCAATACATATGCCATTAATCATATTAAGATATCACCTTCTGAATTTTACTCAAAATCAACATTATGACATTCACATACATCCTCGTACACCAATACTAAAGTTGAACTTTCATCCAAGACCAAACTTTGAAAGAAACAACTCCCAAACAACTTTTACCGAGTATAATTACTGCTAGGTACAACAAGATTATAAGAAAACTCATTGTGGACTGATTATCCCTACTAGTTTGAAAATAATTCCATCAAAACCTCTCAAAAGAAGATGTTATTCGTGTATAATGACCCATGCTGCAGTAGTCTAGATTAAGTACATGACAAAGAAAGAGTTCAAATATAGTTCAAAATGTACTATCTAAGCATGGCTGAATACAAAAAGTTCAAGATAGTAAGGCTACTTCAATAAAGAACAACCAGGTGAACTTTGAAGAATATAGACTAGTATTCAGTGAACATTCATCTATAACTAGTTAAATCAATTACAAGGCTTCCAAATACACTGCTCAAATTAGCAAGATCCAAGAAGTACCTGGGAAAATCAAAGCAAAAGGAAGGTGAAAGAATCAGCAACAATAGCGGCTTGCAGTTCAGCAAAGCAAACACAGCAAAACCAGCTTCCTCAAACCATTTGAATACCAAACAAATCAAGAAAAGCTTTTGAAACTTTTTGATTACTGCTAACAATGAGATTAAAACCCGATTCCAGTCACTATTGACCTCCAAATAGTGCGAGAAACTTCTATATTTCAGAATATTTTTTGTTCAGCTGTCTCTAAGTTTTTTAGGATATCTAATTCTAAAACCCCCCCCTTGAAAATGAAGGAAAACAAGCCTCATATAGAGGACCTTTAGGGCAGAAGAAATGATTTTTAGTTTTACCAAATACCCCTTCCCCAGTTTTCATTTTTTCAATTTAGACCCTGATCTTTGGTTCTGTTTGTTAAAATTAAACCCCAACCCCACCTTTCTAGCAGCTTCCTATGCAGTTACACGAGATTCTTTCAATCAAAATTTCCCAAATACCCTTTAAATTCATGTTATTACCCTTCCTAGCCTGAGCCAAAGCAGGTTACCTGAATCTCAAACCTGGGCCTAAACGAATGGGCTTCTAATGCCCCAGGTCTGGATTACCACAAACCCAAGAGGAGGCTTCAAAATTAGCAAAGCAATGAACACCAAAAACCCAAAAGAAATTCGAATTAACAGCAAACAAGTTTAACCATTTATGATCTAGCATCACTGATTAACTAGGGAAAAGAAGAGGAGGGGAGAAGAAACCTACTAGACCTATTGGAATCATTAACAGAGTTCTAATTTAATCAAAGGAAAAACAAAGAGAAAGAAGAAGGAATTAACCCACTGTCATGAATAACAAACTTATCAAGGCAAATAAATAACCCCAAACAAAATCAAACGAACAATTTTTAAAATTGGAAAAAGAAACTGGAAAACAAATACGACCACAAAGACGAGTATAGAGAAAGAAAATACACATTGACTATCTTGATGAACTCCGGCTGCTTTGATTTAAACCCAAACTAATGTTAACCGCATGTTCTTTGCCAAGAACCAACGACTAACATCTATTTCAGTTAAATCGACCTTCGAAACTCGGAAACTTGAAGACCTAAACCTTGCATGTTAAAGATCTGGGGTAAGGCAATTTGGGGTTTTAGGGCTTGGAACTAAGATCTGAAATTCGAGTAAAAGGAGAAGGATTCGAGGGAAATTGTTTTGAGTTTTGGGAAGAGGGGAGGCCAGGGATCATGGGGTGTAGTTTTGGAGGCGGTTTGGGGTGGCGCCGCCACCGGAGAGGATGAGGAGTGTTAGGGCGGCGCTTAGGGTTCTTGAGTCTCTGAAGGTGGAAATGAAAACTGAAGGGGAATGAAAGAGGGGGTGGCCTAGGTTAGGACACTAATATAGGAGACTAACGGCCAGTTTCGGACCATCCGATTGAGTAAGATCGACGACTCAGATGAGAAGAGGCGAAAACGATGTCGTTTGATTGAGCGGGGGTTTGGACCGCATTAGGGGAATGATTTGGGTCGGATTATGAACGGGTTGGGGCAGAATTTGATTGGGCCTGGGGAAATTCAATTGGGCTGGCTGAATTAGCCCAAAATCAGCCTTTCTTCATTTTCTTTCCTTTTCCTTTTAATTTTCAAATTTCCTTCTCTTCAAATTAAAATTAAAGCCTAAATTAACTTACCAAATTAAGTTAATTAATCGTCATAGTATTTACAAAGATTAATTAACTCCTAAATTAAAAGAAAAACTATAAAATTCAAAATTAGAGAGTTAAAATGCAAGGTGAGTTATTTTTTTTGATTTTCATTTTTATAAAACGACTAATTTAATAATTAACCAAAAAAAATGCAAAAATAAATCCTAAATGCAAATGCAGAGTATTTTCGTATTTTCATGAATTAAACTAAAAATTAAACATGCATAGAAAAATACAAATAATTAAGAAAATTTCACAAAAATTCCTAAAATGACAAATAATTAAAGTAAAAATCTATTTTTTTGGGATTCTGTAGGAATATTTCATATAGAGCAAAAATCACATGCTCATAGCATATCCAATGAAAATGCAATCTACTATTTTTGGTCCGATTTTAACTCTTTTAGGTAAAAGAACTTGTACCTTTGCTAGACACCTCCACACTTTGAAATATTTCAAGTTGGGTTCTCTTCCTTTCCATTTTTCATATGGAATAGATTGTGTTTTGTTGTGGGGTACTCTATTGAGTATTCAGTTAGCTGTAAGGATAGCTTCCCCCCACAAACTCTGCGGTAATCCAAAACTTATTAATAAAGAATTCATCATTTCTTTTAATGTCCGATTTTTCCTTTCCGCAATTCCGTTGGATTGAGGTGTATAAGGTGCAGTAGTTTGATGGATAATTCCATTCCGAACATATTTCTGCAAACATAGATTCATATTCTCCACCTCTATCACTTCTAATCATTTTGGTATTTTTATTCAATTGATTTTCTACCTCATTCTTGTATTGCTTAAATGTTTCAATTGCTTAATCCTTACTATTAAGCAAATAAACATAACAATATCGAGTGCAATCGTCAATAAAAGTAATAAAATACTTTTTCCCACATCGAGATGGTGTCGACTTCATATCGCAAATGTTTGTATGAATTAAGTCTAAAAGATTTGAATTCCTTTCAACAGACTTATAAGGATGTTTTACAAACTTAGATTCAACACATATTTGATATTTCGATTTATTACACTCGAAT
This sequence comes from Nicotiana sylvestris, assembly GCF_000393655.2. Classification (NCBI taxonomy): domain Eukaryota; kingdom Viridiplantae; phylum Streptophyta; class Magnoliopsida; order Solanales; family Solanaceae; genus Nicotiana; species Nicotiana sylvestris. Next base: position 174,670,753 of record NC_091065.1, read on the forward strand.
TTAGGCAATACTTCTAAATTAATTAACTTCCGTAAGGTTTTACAATTGACATGTCCTGAACGAATATGCCATAAATCATTTGACTCAAATAAATAAGAAGAAGCTGAAATTTTATTCATACTGTCAACGACCATTTCATTGAGTTTGAAAAGGCCCTCCGTGAGGTAGCCTTTTCCAACATATATTTCATTATTGCTTACAACAACTTTATTAGAAACAAATACACATTTGAATCCATTCTTTACAAGTAAAGAAGTAGAAACTAAAATCTTCTTAATAGTAGGAACATGAAGAACGTTGTTGAGCGTTAACACCTTGCCGGAAGTCATATTTAGGAATATCTTCCCATAACCTTCAATCTTGTCCGTTGCATTATTTCCCATGGAAATCTCTTCGGGACTAGCAGTAGAGTAAGTCGCAAATGCTTCTTTGATAGCACAAACATATCGAGTGGCTCCAGAGTCAATCCACCACTTCTTCGGATTTCCAACTAGGTTGTATTCCTAAAGCATTGCACAAAGATCATCAATGTCATCATTCTTCTCCACTATGTTGGCTTGTCCCTTCTTCTTATCCTTTTTCGGGAGACGACAATCAGGGCTTTTGTGACAAACTTTTCCACAATTGTAGCAGTTGCCCTTGAATTTCTTTTTGTTCTGCTTCTTAGTTTGTCCAGAAGACCTCTTTCTCTTCTTACTTTTTGGAGCAGTCTCCTCAACGATATTAGCTCCCATGATCATTAAATTTCCACGAGACTTCTTCTCGGCTATTTTGTTGTCTTCCTCGATCTTTAGACGTATTACAAGATCTTCCAACTTCATTTCTTTGTGCTTGTGCTTAAGATAGTTCTTGAAAAATCTCTCCACGAAGGAGGCAATTTTTCAATCGTAGTAGCTACTTGAAATGCTTCATTCACGACCATACCTTCAGCAATAAGGTCGTGAAAAATAAGTTGAAGCTCCCGAACTTGGGTTCCCACAGTTTTGTTGTCTATTATTTTATAGTCTAGAAACTTGGCAACCACGAACTTCTTCAAGCATGCATCTTCTATCTTGTACTTCTTCTCAAGTGCGCCCCATAATTCTTTCGAAATAAATTCTGAAAAACAGTATAGGAACAAATCGAGTCCACTGAATACACAATGTGTCCTTAAGGAAATTATTCCCCTCAAGTACCTGGGGTTCTGGAATATATCCTCTCAGGATAGAATGATTTAACTCACCAGCATATTGGTACCAAAAACACAGATGGACAGCGAACCACTCCACGTGGATGTATTTCATCCTTATCTCAAATTTATCTTTAGATAAAATATCTCTACACATTTTTCAATGTGTAGAGATAAAGTAGACATAATTATTGACTGGATAATAACAATTAGATTTTATTTTGATCTCAACCGTCAGATGGATTTCTTCATAATCTCAACCGTCGGATGGATTGCTTCATAATCTCAACCGTTGGATGGATTTCATCCTTATCTCAAATTTATCTTTAGGTAAAAATATCTACACATTCTTCAATCTATAAAATGAACATCATTTAGGAAAATAACTAACGATTTTTAATTCATGTCAAAATCGAATCAAATATTCTTATTTATCTTCCGAAAATGAATTTCTACACTGAATGTTCATCTAATAATAATGATGAAAATTCCTCCTGCTCCTCCTCCTCATCATCTTTAAATTTAGATGATACTGTTGAAGAAGCGTTAATCTTACAAATATTCGCTTGAACAATTATATGTTACAGTATTTACAAGAATCTCAAAATAATGAAGTTTGCAGAGTTGGCTCCGTTCCAGGTAAAAATACGCTATTAAAGATACCTATCTTTAAATAATCCTTGATCATTTTATTATAACAGGTTTTAGTCACTTTAATTAAATCAAATAAAAGTTTGAAATTCGAATTCATAGAAATTTGAAATAGAGATCTACAATTTGAAAGCGTACAGTACTCCATAGTCCATACAGAATGGACCAAAAAAGGAAAAAAGAATAGCAGTACTCTTTAAACTGATGAAATTACTATAATAACCCTACCACGCAAGATGGACGTATTACATTCCAATATTCCATCTTTATCAAGATTTCTCAAATAGCATCACAATGGCCCCTCAATTGTCCTTAATAGCACAATAAGGTTAAAACTGTCATTACATACTAAACCACAACTAGGCGTGAGCCAATTTACAAAAAAGCCTCTAAATCACCAGATCCCGACACGTGTCCTCACTCTTCCTCCACTAGACAACCCAAAGGCCCCGATCCTACCCACAAACAAACACATAGAAAGCACAGTAAATTTGAACCAATAGATTCAAGTCACACGGATCGATGACGTGGCCAATATTTTGAAATCCCGCCCAAACGGAGCCGGACTTGAAAATTTCATTGCTTATATTCAATTTTATGAGTGCCCAAAATTTCTTTTGAGTCCCTAACCAAAGCCCCTTCTTATCTCTTCCCCTTTCAGCCCACAACACACACACACACACCCAACCGGCATATAACTCTGTTTCTTCCTCTCTTGTTGTCTATACCATATTATTCTTCTCAACCCTAAAGGTAACTCGTTAACTCACCTACGGCCCTGACTCGGCCGAGTCGTACTGGTTTTCGCCGATTTCAACCGATTCTGACCGGGTTTGCTCCTTTAATTGCAGGTTTAATCATGAAAGGAGGTAAATCAAAGGCTAAATCTGATAACAAGTGAGTACTCGTTTCCTTTTACTTATGATTTATTGTTTCGTATTTGAGTTTTAGATCTACGATTGAGGTGTGACTATGTGATATTTATGCATGTTTTGAATCTGTATGATTTTGTAAGTATTTTAATGATTATAATATACTTTTGGCTAATTATTACAGCCTATTTATTATATCTGAGATTTTTCTGTTAATTTTGGATCTACTTTTTTGTTTTTAATATGACTTTGGAGCATCACGACAGCTTGTCCGATTTAAATCTGTTATATTTTCCGGCGTTGTGAGCCTATGACTTTGTATGATTTTTTTCGTTTTAATGTGATTTTGACGAATTAATATATATATATATATATATATATATATATGTGCGTGTGCGTGTATTTGGTATTATTTCTCATTTATTTTGTTGATTTTTGATGATTTTGGTTCCTTGTTGATGGCTATTCGTGTATATTGTTGATATTTTCTAGTATTATCATCCTATAATTATGTTTTTTGGATTTTAATGTGAGATTTATGGGTTATTACAGGCTCGGCGTTAAGAAGGCCGCTCCTCAGACTAAAAAGGAGAAGCAGGCTGCCAAGGATCCCAACAAGCCTAAGAGGCCAGCAAGTGCTTTCTTTGTTTTCATGTACACATCTGAGCGCTTGTCTTATTATTTTTGTTGACTTTTCTGTTTAGTAAATCCTGAATTTAATAGTATTTTTTGTGACTTAATGAACAAAGGGAGGACTTCAGGAAGCAGTATAAGGAAAAACACCCAAACAACAAATCTGTAGCTGCTGTGAGTATTTCCCCTTTACAGATCCGAAGTCATTGTAGAATTCCCCTTTGTTTGTGTTTGATCGAGTTTTTGTTATCCTTATAATCGTTTCTAGGTTGGTAAAGCTGGCGGTGACAAGTGGAAACATTTGTCAGATGCTGTAAGTATCTACTTTTCAGCATTTAACTAAAATAATATTTTTATTTGTATGTCCATAATATTTGCACGAGAAGAGTTCGACTAATGGTCAATGAGAATTCATGTAGCTGAGCCTGACTTGTTACAGCCAGAGGATAATTGTCATAATTTTACCAATTAGCTGTCTGATTTCTGGAATTATCTCATACCTAATTATGTTTTTGACAATAATATAGGAGAAAGCTCCTTACATAGCAAAGGCAGAGAAAAGGAAGGCTGAATATGAAAAGAACATGGATGCTTATAACAGGCGACAGGTAAAAACCTTGTGTATAGTTCCTTTATGCCCTCTATGTTATGATGTGGTTTTGGTTCTAAAGAACTCTTCATTTGTTCTTCTGTTTAGGCTGGTGAAGCTGAAGAAGAGGAATCTGACAAGTCAAAGTCTGAGGTTGACGAGGAAGAAGGAAGTGACGAGGTTTGTGTTTTGATGAAATGATCATTAGTTTCTTTAGTTTTGATTTTGGGGTATGTGTATTGATTTTGAAAGTTTGTTTGCTCAGGAGGAGGAAGATGATGACTAAAGGAAGTGTTAGTTGATGAAGAAATTGGTTGGAGGAGTTGTGTAATATCTTAGAGATTTCCATATATGACTTCCTCTTTTTCCTATTAAATACTTGTCTTTTGTTTATCTTTTGGGGTATCTTAGGGTATGGAAAAAGATGAAATTAGGAAAGTGCTGCCTTTAAAGCTCAAATGACTATGTACTTTTTTAATTTGATGCTGCAGCTTAATGTTTATTCGGATAGGCCTTAGTTCTTTCTTGGCCAGTATATGGAAATCATGTGTTTTTGCTAATTAATTTTGTAGCTTTGTTGGTCAAAAATCTCTCTGGTGTTGATTTCTTTTATCTGGTGATGTTTCATTTTGACCTCTAGAGGTAGCTCTCTTGTTTGCCCCCCCACCCCCCAGAACCACACGCATTTTTTTTACACTATGGTGGCGGGGGGACCGGATCTAATGCTTATAGATCCATACCAAATGTGCGAAAATATCTTGCGTCTATTCAGTCGGATAAAATACTTGTGCATACCAAGTTGTCTTTGCTTTTGGTGTGGTATCCCATCTGACTTCTCTCTTGGACCCGCTTTTTCGTTGAAATGTGAATAATTTGTCTGTTATGGATTTGTTTGTCCTTTTCCATTATATTTCTCTTTGGTAATGTGTCGATGCCATGTGCTTTACTACACCGTGTTTACTTATTTGCTGCTCGGGTTTCATTTTTTGAGTCTTTGTTGTGTTTAATATGAGGTGACTAATGGACTAAGTATAAGTGGGTAGCGTTGAGAGAGACTTCTCGCCTTGGAACTCAAGATATTTTTTGTTGTTTTTGCAACGATATTTTTGTTATGATACTAATTGTAATTATTGGGAGGAGTAGAGGGTGTATACCCCACCTAATATATATTATTCTAAAGTCGGTTGCTCTTGAAAACAGAAAATGTTAGTTAACAATATAGCGCCTAAAGGAAATGTGCGCCCACTGCTCTGATTCTATGGCATTTCCAATTGATGTGATGCTTGACTAACAGGGAAGAAAAGAGGGTGAATGATTGTACAGGAGGTGTATTAAATTTCAATTAATTTTGGAGAAAAAGGCAAGATATTCTTTGCTTGTGAAGTAGGAAATTTATTAAGTTTGAACTGTTTATACCACTTTTTTTTTGGTAACGAAGATATTTATTTCGCTTTGTTTAAGAGTTATTATAAATTGGGACTTTTTTAGGACACAAAGTTCCTAGCTTGTTCAGTTCAAAAGTAGGAACAAAAGGGGGCGGGGATAAGTACAACATAGGATTTCGAAAAATGTTCGAGTTGCTTCCATGTTTTGCCATAGCATCAACCACTTCATTTGCTTCTCTGAAGACGTGAGTGACCTGAGGCTCTCCTGTTCTAGTAAGCATCCATCTGCAATCAGTAATCAAATTTTGATACGGACCATTATCGTTAGTAAGCATGTTAATTAAGACACTGCAATCTATTTCAATCACTAATCGCCTAATGTTTTGTTGAATAGCTATTTTTAGACCCTGAATAAGGGCGAGTTCGTCCATGTATATGTTAGTAGCGTGAGGAATGGACATGTTAAAGCCTATAATCCAATTGCTTTCGCAGTTCCTGATATCCCCCACCAATGTCGCCCCTCCCAGGGTTGCCTAAGCTAGAACCATCTATGTTTAGTTTAAAAATTCCCCGATAAGATGGCTTCCATTTTATGTAGACGGTCGTCTTGGGGTTAGGACTCTGTATAGGCTCTGTTAACAACTTAAATTCCGTTGCACTTTTAACGATGTTTTTTAAGGAGAGGAGATTTATTGTTATTTAAAATGACATTATTCTTTGTGGATCCAGATGTGCCAAAGAGTAAAGGGAAGGATATCTGCCTTAGTTAAGTATCTGTTAAAGGAGGATTTAGTGTGGCAAAGAGGTTTTAGCCAATTATGCATAGTGAGCTCATTGCGAGGCTGATCTGGGTATTTGTAAGAGCTTCCCAATTGATCCCAAATAGGTTTTGAGTGTCGGCAGTTGAAGAACATATGTTCCATGTCTTCTTCTTCATTTTGGCAAATATTGCAAATGCTAAAGTTAATGATTTTCCTATTATGTAGCATTTTGGAGGTGGGTAACCTGTTAGGGACAACTGTCCATAAGAAGGACTTGATTTTGTTTAAGGTGTCAAGTTTCCATAGCCAAGAAATGTTAGTCCAGTTTCCTTCTTCTTTGGACTGGGCTTGGATAATTTTGTAAGCAGCCTTTGTCGAGAAGGATCCATTAGGTCCCTCTTCCCAAGTAAATTTGTCTATTGCCGGCTCGCTCTGCTTGACATATGTGCTAAAAAAATTTTATAAATGGTTTTTGGTAGTTCGAAAGATAGGATATTGATATTGAAAGAGCCCTCCACTAGAATAGAACTTAGGGGGAGATTTATTTCATTGAGAAGCAGAGGCCCCTGTATGAAGGATCGAAGGGGGCCTGAGTCTATGATCTAGGCATCATGCCAAAGGTTGATGGATTCCCCATTTCCTACTTCCCAGTGTATGCCTTTTTCGCAGATTTTTCCTCCAATACAGATATTTTTCCAGGTGTGGGTTCCTCCTTTTTTCTCTAGGTCCTTCCACCTGGAAGAGTCCATATTGATGTTATATCAATTTTGTAGGACTTGAACCCATAGAGATTGTTTTCCCTTGCAAATCTCCATGCCAGAGTTGCATTAAATGATTGGTTTTTCCATTTGGCTTTATATAGTCCCAGACCTCATTCCTTCTTGTTCCTAGTTACTGTGTTCCAATTTGTGAGGTGACATTTTCTCTTTTCAGATGTACTCCCCCACAGGAAGTTTCTTTGAATGGTGTCAATTTGTTTTAGTGTAGCTTTTGGGAGGCTATAAATGTGCATGACATGATTAGGGATTGCTGCAAGAGTGGATTTTATTAGGGTAGTCCTACCTGCTGTAGTCAGGAGATTAACTTTCCATCCCTGTAGTCTACTGTTAAGGCTATCAATGATAGGTTGGAAATCTTTTTTGGATGGATTTGAGTTCAGGATTGGGAATCCTAAGTATTTCCCTGCTTCATTCGAGTGTTTCATGGATAAACATTGACTAATGTATTCCTTGTTTCTGGAGGAGGTATTTTTGGAGAACATAACTCTTGACTTGTGAAAGTTAATGGATTATCCCGAATAGTTGCAGAATTTATTAAGGGTGTCTATTATTGAATTACAACTTTTTTGGTTGGCTTCTGCCATCAGGATTAGGTCGTCTGCAAAGAATAGGTGAGACAACTGTGGTCCTTTATTAGACATTTTATGGGGGTTTATCTGCAACAGTCAATTTCATGGTGTATAAGCCTAGATAGCATTTCCATGCAGATTATGAATAGGGATAGGGATAGGGGATCCCCTTGTCCAATCCCCCTCGTTGGTCTAAAAAAGTCCATGCTAGACCCGATTATCAGGATTGAAGTTTGAGTGGTCGAAATGCAAGACATTATTAGGTCAATCATATCTTTGGGGAAATTTAAAGAGATTAGTGAGAATCTTACGAAGGACTATTCTATTTTGTCGAAGGCTTTTTCCAGGTCTATTTTAATTAACATTTCCCTTTCTTCCCTTTAGTTCTTTTGAAGTAAGACACTACTTCGTTCACAATGATGGCATTATCAAAGGCTCTTATCCCTTTTAGGAAGCTTGTTTGTGTGGGGTGTATGACTTTTGAGAGCAGTGGTTTGATTCTATTAAATAAATCTTTGTAATTATTTTGTAGGCAGTGTTGCAGAGGCTTATAAGTCTAAATTGTTTAATAGTTTCTGGACTTTTACATTTTGGAATTAAACAGATGTAGGTTTTGTCCATTTCCTCCGTCATTATTTTATTTCGAAATATCTCCTTACAAAATCTAATTAAAACATTTTTTGTTTCATTCCAGAACTTTTGGAAAGAGAAAAGGTGAAGGCCATCCGGTCCTGGCGCTTTATAAGGTTTAAAGGAGAAGACTGCCTGTTTAATTTCCTGGAGGTTTGGTTCTAAGCTCAGTGTAGGGTGGTCCCAACTACTAAGAGTAGTATAGTAGGACATTGGAGTTTGGTTAGTTATGGAGGAAGTATGACTTGTTTTAAAGAGATTGTGGAAGAATTCAGTAATTAAAGGAATAATCTCCTTTTGGTCGTAGAACCAATTACCCCCCTCAACTCTTAAGCTAAGGAATCTATTTTTTCTTGTACGTTATATTGTGGTAATGTGGAAGAACTTTGTGTTTGCGACTCCCTCATTTAGCCATTGTACTCTTTACTTGAGTTTCCAGAATTTCTCTTCTAGTTTTAAAAGTCCATTAAGGTCTTCTGTTAGGGTTGATTCCAGGTCTCTTAGAAATTGACTAGTAGTATATTTAGGGGATTTTTGTATCCCATTGATCCTAGCCAGGGTAACATTTTTTCTATGGAAGATATTCCCAAATGTAGTTATGTTCCAGTTTTTTACTTCTTTTGTGAAGTTTTCAATAGCCGTTAGAATAGAGTCATTGACGTTCAAATTGGCTTCCACTAGAGGTTTAAAGGACGGGTGGGACAACCACATTGATTCTATTCTAAAGACTTTATTTTCACGGGGCATACTTCTTCTTAATTCAAGTTTTATAGGGCAGTGATCCGAGTAAACCCTGGTTAAGTGAGTTACTTGGGCTTCAGGGTATATATTAATCCAGTTGGTGTTTGCCATATATCTATCTAACCTTTCTATTATTATTAACTTAGATTTTTTCCTTTTATTTGACCAGGTGTACTTTGGACCTTTAAACCCTAGGTCTAGGAGTTCACAGTAGTCAATACAGTTTATGAAGTTGGAAACCTTATTATTATTGACTGGTAATCCACCAAAATTTTCATTTGCCCCTGTCACTTCATTAAAGTCCCCCGCGATTAACCAGGGGCCTTTAAAGGAGTTTGCTACTATTTTTAGGTTATTCCATAAGATACTTTTTTCCTCTAATAAACAGCTAGCATAAATTACTGATAAAAGCCATTGGTGTAGGGAATCTTTTACCTTTACCATGATGCGAATTTCCTACTCAATGCTAGCTTATTGATCCACTGTCACCTCTGTTTCATTCCACATCATAACCATTCCACCTGAGTTGCCCTAAGCTGCAACTTGGGTCATTTTTGTAAACCCAAAGTCCTCCATTATAGCTTGGTGTTCCGCTAACTTTGTTTCCAGTAAGGCCACCAGAAAGGGTCTGTTATAGTCTAACATTGATCTAAATATCCTCCTGAACTCCTCATTACCCGCTCCCCTGCAATTTCAGATTATGACACTCATTGATCTATTTAGGGTTTGGGATGTATCTACCTGTGCCTATCGTGAAGTCTCTTGATGTGGACTCCCCCATGCCATGTTGACTTGGTTCATCCAGTGGTGCTCGTACAAGGTTGGGATTATTTCTGTCCCATATTTGTAAATTCCCGGGGGGCTTTGAAGAATTCTTATATTGATCGAGAATTTCCTCAAGTCGTGCGGGCAGCGTAAGATGTATCATTTTTCTCTTCTTTCCTTGAACACCAGCGTCTTTGGGTCCCTTATCATGCCGTACTCCACTCGTCTTGCTATCGATGATCCTTCCTCGTCTTCCCCCTCGTCCGTCTGTGTTTGAGCAAGTGCATGGGAATTGTTTGGTACCGTTACTGTAGCTATCCTCAACTCCTTCGTTACTATTTGAGCAAGGTAGCTCGGATTTTCCAGCTGAATCGTGATGTCTCGCCCTTCCAACTAGAGGTTCAGATTGAGGGAGAAACATGTCAGCCCGTACTCCAGCCATGACTGTGGAGCATGATTCATTGGTAATGGTGGTGTTGTGCAGATTATTGGCTCCGGTGGGTTCATGGGTGGGTAAGGTGCATGGTGTGGTATTCTTGGTTGTTGTCTCATCCAAACATTTCTCCTGTTTCTGTTGTGCCTGCGTTGGTAGTTGGTCTGATGAAATCTGGCCATGGTGTTGTTCGTTGAGCTTTGGCAATAAGGGAGTTGTATTTTTGGATGGTGAGAGCTTGTTGGAGTTGGAAGATAAAGAAGTTGATTTGTTGAACATTGGTGTAATGTACAAGGTTGATGGGACTTGATTATCAGCTTTTTGGTTTGATTTTTGTTTTGAGAGGATTTCTTCAATGGTTTTTGTTGGAGTGATTTGTGACAGAAAGTAGTTTGAGGTAGGTTTTTTTTTGTGTGTGGATGTAGGAGACCTAGTTGTAGGATGATTGTAATCAACATTAAATGTTGACGAGGCTTTGTCTAAAGTGGGATTATGGTCTATGTCCATCAGATTGTACCTGTTTGTTAAGCTTAGGACTTTGTCTTCAGCATGCTCTTTTGTTTCTTGGTTCTTTAGTTGTTGTCCGCTGGTTTTAGAGGTAGAGTCTGCCTTTTTTTTGTTGCAGAGTATGTGGGTTCTAGGGTAGTGAATTGGGGCATTAATTGTGATGTGGAGGGGTTTGACAAAGGAGGGGTAAGGGGTTGTCCAATGTACTTTTGTACAAAGGGGCTTTAGTGCTGGTGCAATAGCTAAGTTTTCCTACGTTTTTTTTGATCATTTTCGTTGGGTAAGTTCCTAGGGTTGACTAGTGTTTCAACAATGTGGACTAGGTTATGTTTTTGGTTGGGGGGAAAGGTATTGACCGCAGGGTTAAGCACGTTGTTGTCCTTGGGCAAAGGAGCATGTTGTGAACGTTGGAAGTTTTCCAGATTTGGTTCCTCATTTCTGGTTTCCTCGTTTCTGGTTCTTGTGGTTCCAGTTGGCCCGATTTTGTTTGAGGCAGTGGTATCATTTAGGTTAGAACTAGTCCAGGTTTGAGTTATTTTTGGTTTTCTTTGGTGTGTCACAATTGTCCAGTGGTCTATTTCTTTGGTTGGGGTTTCAACCTCCATGGACCTACTATTGTTAGTATCATTGCTTGGTTTTGAGGTAGATGTTGCATTGGGGCAGTTATTTGAATTGTGCCCTAGCCGTCCACAAGACTCGCATAACAGGTTAAAACTTTCGTAGGCTGTTTTTTGGTACTGATTTCCTATGATGATATGTGTTTTAAGGGGTTTCTCAATAGGTGTTAGTATACATAATCTTGCATATTTACCTCTAGTGGCTGAGGTGGTGCACGTGTCGATCCTAATAAGTTTTCCTAGTTTGTTTCCTATTTTGTGAAGAATCTCATAGTCGTAGAACTTCGTTGGGAGCTCTGGTAATCTGGCCTAGTCTGCTGAGAAGGTTAGTGATGCTGTTGAGGCGATGAATCTGGGCTCCCATTTCCTTACAGTGAGGAAATAGTAATAGTAAGATATAACCACCTAACAAGCTATTTCAAAACTATACAATTTTTCACTAGTATAATCTGTTTCTCTTATCATACTAAGCGCTAGTTTTTTGAAGAATAAAATCCAAATTCAGCCTCTTCAAACACCATCATGACAGTGCTTCCTATGAATTAAGAAGTGGTTTAATATGGTTTAATATGTTGTTGATTTGTAATTTTAGTCTTACTAGAATAAAATTAAGTATAAATCGAGCACGAAACTCACAACATGTGGGAACACTTATGAAAATTTTAAGAAAATAAACTTGAATGTACAATATCTCTGAAAGTTTTCCTTTAATTAATCGACCGTAGCCTGTTTTCTTTCACGCCATTGGATGTAGTTCTAATTTAGTTTTTGTAATTAAGTTTTTTCAAGTATTCAATAAAGGGTATTCTTAAGCAGATTTTTTTTTTTTTCGTTTTAGGAGAACAATTATTTGTTTTAAAAAGAATGTCAAACCTCCATGGTATAATATTACGTTGTAAATGATTTTTCCAAATAAGTACTTAACTTTTAATGTAAGGAAAATGGTCAAATTTATCCATGTGTTATTTTGTGAATAAACTACTCTAATATTACTCGCGCCATTAGAAAAAAATATTATTTTTTCCATGACCCCCTAACAGAGCTCCAAAGTGCGATATAATCAGACTTATGATAGCATTCCTATATAACAATCTTTCACTATAAAAGCTAAATTTTTTTATATTCAATTTTTATGTTATGTTATAATATATATCTTCTATAATAACACTTCATTATAGGAGCCAAAAGATATTGGAATGAAGGGGGATGTTATAGAGAGACTTGACTGTAGTTATAAACCATAAGCAACATTGAAGGTGTAAATTCGGACATTTTTCTCAAAAAAATTGGTCACATGAAAATTACCTATTTTATGCTGGAGAGGGGTATTCAAACCGAACCGGAAAACCGCACCAAACCGAAAAACCAAACTAAACCGATTAAAAAATCCGACTAGGTTTGGTTTGACTTGGTTTGGTATTGAATAAAAAAACCCGAACCAAAACGACATATAAATATATAAATTTTATTTATATTTTTAAGACTTTATAGTGAATTTTCTTTAAAAAATGTAGAAATATTTGGGGTACTCTCATGTATTAATCTTGAAAGCGTAAATTAACAAAAAATTATTGTTAGACGACTACGAAAATAACTATCATGTGTTACTAAAAAAATTCTCCCATTAGAATATTTTAATAGATCATATGTTTGTCAATTTTTTTCCATATTTACTAAACATATATTCACTTATCAAAACTTTATCTATAATTTTAACAAAGTAAGATTGAAATAATATTCATGTAACAAAAAAACCCGAAAACCCGAAAAATCCGACAAAACCGAACCAATCCAAACCGATATAGTTGATTTAGTTTGGTTTTGATAAAAACCGAACCAACCCGGTTCATGTACACCCTCACTAGAGCCTGAAGCTTCACTAAAGGCAAAGGCAAATACCACACAATTTCCCTCGTCCCATGAACCAAACGACCCCTTAAATATACAAAAAGTATGCTACTTTAGAAATAAATAACTTAAAATAACCCGGCTGCCGGTTCATTTCCGGGCCTGGCTCGGTTTTCCGGTTTGGGATGTGTGGAAACTTGAACCGTCTGTAAAATCATTAATTCTTCAGTTCAGAAAACACTAGGGAGACGAAAATGGCAGCTACAGGAAAATGCTTCCTCGTCACTGGCTCTCCTGTATACTCTTATCTCCCATTTTTGTTACTTTGTATAAAATCTGAAATTTACAGTCATTTTTTTTTTGCAGGGTGTTGGAAAGACAACTTTGATAGTTAGAGTACTCGAAACCCTCAGAAATTCCAATCCTAATTTGAAATTTCAGGGTTTCTATACTCGTATGTCTCTCTCTCTCTCTTCATTTGTTCCTGTTTATAATATTAGCTGTGTATATATTCTCAATATCTTTAATTATACTATTTGGAGTGTCTAATTTACAAATATATACTATGATTGAATAACTCTTGAGTTGTTGATTTAAATTTGGTGAAGGGGAGATTAGAGAAGGAACGGAGAGGGTTGGGTTTGAGGTCGTGACGCTCGATGGCCGTAAAGGGCTTCTTGCTTCTAACAAAATCTCCAGGTGCTTCTGATTTCTTCTTAATTACTAAGTAATTTCTATACACATGCATACGCGGCTTATCTGTTTGTTTTGGTGTTTTATCTAAGTAATTTATGCTGAAGTTGTCAAGTCTTAGCTCTGTGTTCTCATCTCTGGTCTTCTATATTTTTCATCTCCAATTCTGTATCAGTCTAATTCTCATCCCCTTTCTTCTTAGATTTATGTTGCTCTATCCTTACTATCGTTAGCATCTACATTGTAATCACAATTACTGTTGAGTTAATATAATCAGTTGGTTGGGTGTAATATCGGGTTTGTTACAATTGGTAAATAATTATTGTCTTTGTATAAGCTCAATAGATAATAGATTTTTTCTTGAGTAAAACATTTTGCAAAAAAAAGAAAAAAAGGATGATACGTGGTAGATGTGCTTATAAAAGCTATGTTTTGTTGCTTAAAGCGATGAACTGATGCGAAATTAGGGGCTATCACTTCATGCCGAAACCATGCATTCAGAGAAGCGCCGTGATTCCAATAAATTGTGCGCTTCACTTATCATTTTTTCACTTCAAGCCTTGTGGACCTTGTCACTTTTTTGGGCTCGTCGCTTTTAAAAACAATGCAAGGTAGATATATAAGTGCTGGTTGTTGAACCAAGTGTGGTTGTTAGGTGAAGAAGGGTGGACAAGTTTGGCGTAATCCTTGAGTTGCTGAAGCAACAAATTTCTAGGTCAAAAGGAAAAGAGTAAAAGAAAGAAAAGAAAGGGAAAATGTAGAAGTGCTTTTGGAAAGTATAATAGTAGAAGGTTGCCATTGCAGGTCATGAATTGAGATGGACCACTGTAATGACAAGTAGACAATGAAAGATTCTGGTTTATTGGCTTGGTGAAATTGGGGCTTCTTGGTAACAAACTGCTTGTTGAACCCTCCTCTAAACTCATAACTCCAATGGCATTCAGGCTAGAGATTGGACATAAAAGCATGTTTAAACCAGTTGGGACATTTCAAAGCAATATGGTTAAAATAGAAAGAGAATTTGTACTGTTTAGAGAGGTTGAAGTATGAACAGCCAAGAACACCATCACCACAAGTTTGAAAATTTTCTTGCAAACCAAATCAATGGCTAAGAAAAGGGATAAGAAGCATTAGGAGAATATTGCCAATGATCCCAACCTTTATAGTGGCCCTTGTTATTTTTTCCTTGACCTGTCCACCATTTGAACCTTGGATGACGGAATGTTAGAAGAAGTTTTGAGAGGACATAGAAGGTCCATTTTGTGTCAGCGTATACTGCTAATAAGCTGTTTGAGGAGTGAAGTAATCCTAGGTAGCTGTATTGATATGTGCTTCCTCAGTTAAGAATACGGGCTGCGAGATTATGAATGATGGCACTGACCAGTGGCATTAAGCCTGGAAACAGAAGTGTGACCAGAGAGGGGTGATCCTTGGATGGTTTGAGTCACAACATTTTCGTTGACAGGTTTTCAATCCTTTGGAGGTTTCACAAGGTTGTCAAGAACAAGGGGTGAGCGACTAGTATTAATCCAGTTAAGGGTGACAGTGCTTTATTGAATCCATAAAGAATACTCATCGTGAGTGGGTGATGGACATGGAATGGAACCATCCACCAAGAAGATGAAGTATTGATTTTTAGCATAGTGGAGAAAGAAGAGGTAGCCTTTTTAGTATAGTGAGGAAACCTTCCCGGTGAGGTAATTTGTGTAGGTAAATTCAATTGGTAGAACTCTTCTGATGTTGGAATAGTTGTGCAGAAGATCAATAGAAGATTGAGGGGGAGTGAACTGAGTAGAGGAAGTCTAACGAGACCTTGGTTTTGATATCAAGTTGAGACTATGAAACATAATGTTTCTAGTACTTTCTTATGATGACGTAATAATTTAGTGATGTCCCTCTCGAAAAGAGTACCCCCTCCCTTCCATTTTATGTGAACCTAAGTTTAAGAAAAAATGAATACTTTTAAAACTTGTGCTCCTAAAAAGACATAGCATTTGTGTGACAATTACTCTTTTAAAACTTGTGGTGTTAAACATGACAAAGTATTTGTGTGACTATAAAAACTTTTATTTGAGGGTAGAATTGGAGGTTTAAGTTAAATTGTTTCCAAATTTAGAAATGTATCACTTTTTTGGAACGGACCAAAAAAAAAATATGCTCACGTAAACTGGAACGGAGGGAGTAATAACTTAGTGATGTTGTTTACACAATCGTATAAAAAAAGTATAGCAAAAAGTGGAGAACCTACACAAAAGTATGGTTTCTTAAGAACACAGAGTCATCTGTACTAGCATGAATCTCTTGGTTGTCCACTGTCCAAAAGTTATAAAAATAATTAAAGGCATACTCTAATTTGTACAAAGTCTTAATTTGAAGTAGTGCCATGTCCTGCCTAATCACCTCTCCCCAGTACTTCTTAGGCCTCGCTCTCCCCTTCCTCTGACCCGTCATGGTCAACCTCTCACACCTCTTAACCGGGACATTGGTGTCTCTTCTCTTCACATGCCCGGACCATCTCAATCTCGATTCTCGCAACTTGTCTTCTGCAGGAGCCACACCCACCTTGTCCCTAATAACTTCATTTCTAATCTTATCTCTCTTGGTGTACCCACACATCCATCTCAACATCCTCATTTCCGCCACTTTCATCTTCTGAACATGAGACTCCTTGACTGGCCAACACTCGACTCCATATAACATAGTCGGTCTAACTACCGCCTTGTAGAACTTGCCCTTAAATCGTGATGGTACATTCCTATCACGCAAAACACCAGATGCGAGTCACTATTTCATCCATCCCGCTCCAATACAATAACATCTTCGTCAATCTCACCATTACCTTGTATTACATACCCAAGGTATTTAGTACTCTCTCTCTTGGGGATGACTTGTGTATCAAGCTTCACTTCCTCTTCAGCTTCATGCGTCCCAACACTGAACTTGCACTCCAAATATTCTGTTTTCGTCCTACTCAACTTAAAACCTTTAGACTCTAGGGTTTGTCTCCACACCTCCAACCTAGCGTTAATCCCGAAATGCATCTTATCAATCAACACTATGTCTTCTGCAAATAACATACACCATGACACCTCCCCTTGAATGTGTCGCGTCAGTAAATCCATTGCCAGAGTGAATAAAAATGGGCTAAGAGCTGATCCCCGGCGCAACCCCATTACCACTGGAAAATAATCCGAGTCTCATCCCACAGTAAGAAAGAGAGCTCTCGTTTTCCTTTCTCTTTCGCACCCACACCTACATAAGTTTTAGGGGGCTATATTCCGAGCTCTACATCTACTTCATCTCCTTTTATATGTCCAGCTATTTGTCACATTCTCCCTTCATGTTGCTCATCTGTACCGCATGTCTATAAGTACCGCATGTCTATAAGGTCAAGTGTTGGTTTTCGAATCTCCACCGCTCATCATAATGCCTGGTCCTCGTTCCCAAATTTCCATTTGTCACTTGCCTAGTACTAGTAATGCTCTTTTGAAGTCCTTAACTCTTTTACTCTGCCCCCTCCAACAGCTAACAGCTAATAGTGGGTGTGACCACAGCCTCTCTACCTTCACAAAGGTGGGGTAAGGTCTGCGTACACACTACCCTCCCCAGACTCCACGATGTGGGATAATACTGGGTATGTTGTTGTTCCACGAGAAGTTTATCTGAAGTTTTTCCAACTTTTCAGTTATACTTGTCTGTGTGAGTATGAGGAACATGTAATATGTTGCGATACTTGCTAGTGTACTCTTGATCAAGACTTAACCACTTTGGACAACTACCTTTTCTTTACCCCACTCGACTTGTCCTGTTCTTTCAATCACAACAATCTAAACTCTAGGTCCCTGTTTGATGCTCCTAGCAGTAGCCCTAATATAAATTGTTGGAAGTGCTTTTATCCTGTGGTTGAACACCTGCACTAATTGCTTAATGTTGTCCACCTCTCTCATTAGTAAAATCTCACACATCTTAAGATTGATTTTTCAGCCTCGAAATTACTTGGACCACATTAGGACCTATCTCGGGTAAGATAACTAGAGTATCTCAGCATTACAAAATTTAGTAATTTACAAATATCAGGGTATCATCTGCGAACAAGGGATAGCGTCTAACTTATCGTTACTTCTAACTCTTGCCGTAAAGCCCTTCAGAAGAACCTTCTGCCACCACTTTGTCCGTCATCTTGCTCTCTCCATCATCAGAATGAGCAAAAAGAGAGATAATGAGTCTCGGCCTCAACCTTCTGGAGCTGTCGAGAAAACCACACAGTCTCCCTTAGACCAGGACTCAGCAACTCACCTTCGATATACAGAACTTACCCATTTTCTCCACTGTTCTCCAAAACCATCTTCAACATCACAAAATCCTAGAAATTCTAATTCACGTGATAGTTGACTGTTTGAAGGTCTAATTTGAATAGGAAACCTGGTCCTCCCTCTTTTCTTCTAGTACTTATTCTAGAAAGTTTCTTCCCAATCAAGTTATCTGAAAATGCATTTCTCGGTGAAAATGGTAATGATATGTAGTTAATTATGTCTCGAAGTATTTCTTGCCCTTTAACTTTATAGCATTATTCCACGAGAGTTTTATGAATTGAGAGTTCCATATGAGATGTTGTGTTCAGCCTATTTCTTTTGTTATTATATCCATCGGTTTTTAGTTATGGGAGAAATGAGAAGACTGAATAATTATCTGTTTATCTTCCAGTCCTTTTTCTCTCTGATGAATGATGTCAAATTTGATTCAAGTTGCTAGTTTCTGATAACTTACTCTTCCTCAAGTTCCTATTTTGGATCATAACATGCAGCATGAGTACTTTACCTGAAAAATAAAATAAAAATAATAATTGCAGCATGAGTAATTACAGTTGAGTTATTTTCTGTGAAGTGGTAACAAAAATGTCAAACGTTATAGCTTATATATTAAGGTTGTTTTCTAGTTCAGGCCAGCAATATGTTAAATTATCTGACTATGTTCTCATAAATAATGGCATGGTTTTTGTATAATTGTGTCATATTTGCTGAAGCATTTTTAGCCATGCAGCCCAGAGTCTCTCAGATGGCCCACTGTGGGAAGATACAGGGTAGATGTTGCGTCATTTGAGTCGCTGGCATTGCCAGAGTTGCAGGTCGGTTGAGTTGTTCGGTAGGATTTTAGTCTCATAAGAGGGTCTCTGACATTGCTGTCCTTTGCTTTGAGCGATAACTTTGTTTGTGCCTCTTCTTTAATAGCTTATCTTGATTGTAAATTATAAACCGTTTAATATGTCTCATCTTTACTTTATCAAATAAATAAAAAACTTGTCTGATCTGTAGTACATTGTATTTTGCCATTTTGATGGTTCATAAATTTGTTAGGTAAGGGAAGATACTGATCTCTTCATCATCGACGAAGTTGGGAAGATGGAGCTCTACAGTTCCTCATTCTTTCCAGCTGTACTAAAGGTCCTGCAATCCAATATCCCACTCTTGGCTTCTATCCCCATTCCAAAAGCAGGCCGAGATATTCCTGGAGGTATTCCCTCTATCTGTATGTTGTGCTTTTATGTAGGTCTAAAACTTACTTTTGTTGCGATCACACCGGTAATTTGATATACCAAATCCAAATCAATCACATTGCTAGCCAAGTATCTATGTACTACAGATTCATATTCATAGAAGAAATATCTTCTACTTTAGAGTGGTATAAGGGCCAAATAGATTTTATGCAAGGGTTTAGAGTAACTAAAGGGGCAGCTCGCCAATAGTCCAAAAATAAAAATGCTAATCGAACTTCTTTGACCATTTACCTTCATTGAAGCCACAAACAAGAGATGAAAACTCTGAAATTATGTTTGCTAAATAATTCTGCCCATACATGGATGCAAGTACATAAGCTATCAACTTGACCATTCTCGGGCACTCTGCATATTCAACTTATGCCTCTTTTCTTGGTCATTTTTTCACAAATCTTATACATATTTTATTTTATTGTCTTTTATTCTCCGCTTTGACCTCTCTGTTTTCCACAAGTTGTTGGACTTATAAACCAATTTTCTTTTACTCATCGAGGAAAAAATAAACCAACATGGTTTTGGATTTTTGCAGTTGCGAGGATGAGAAATCATCCAGGAGCTAGAGTTTTTACACTCAGTGCAAATAACAGGGATGCTATGAGAGAACAGATATGTTCCGCCTTAGCAGATATGTTGCAAAAGCCTTAGATGATGCAGGGCATAATGTTCCAGCTAATGTTGCAAATGCTTCTTGCTGTTAAACAAACTCGAATCTGATAGTTAATACTTCCAGAAATTTACCTTCCCTATAGGTTGCTTAATCACAGTTTTGTCCTTTGGAGATGCACTATTCAAGAAGACAAGAATGGGAGAAGTGGAATGTTTCCCCTTCTCCCTCGGAACTCGGAAGGTCCAACTCTTTGAACGCCTCTTTGAACACCATAGTTTAGAATGCTCAGAACTGCTGCTGCAAGATAGAGAGGACTTGAAGACGAGAGGACAAATGGACAAACGGTGTTTTATGACTCTAACTACAACCATCTGCCTCTTCTCAAATTTCACTAATGTCACAATCTCAACTTTTTGCCTGAAGCTTCAATTTCTTTACTGTCTTTAGTATGGTACTGAAAGGCTGAAAGATGCTTACTAAATGACTATTCTTGTTTGTGGATTGTAATCGTGTGCCTACAGCTCTTCCGTGAACTTTGGAGTTGGGAAATCATTTGTAGATTATGATTGAGCTTTTAGTTCACGTTACCATTTCCTTTACATTCAATTTTTTGGGGGGCGAAAAAACAAGAAACCAATATTTTGAGGTGAAAGTGTGATGCCTCTTGTTGAAGTTTCTTTTTAGGATCACAGTGGAAGGGACCTAAAGTTTTTACATGCCATATTCAGGAGGATGTAGATAAATTTCCTTTTCACTTTGGTGCAAAACATCATAAGCAAATAGATAAATTTCCTTTTCACTGTCACAATGTGCTTTACATTAAAGCAATAAACTTCACCTTCCGCTAGAAAAAGGAAGCTAGAAACAAGCGCCACGAGCAGTAGCTTACACAAGATTTTGCATAAACAATGTTGTTACCATTCGTCTTGTAGGCAGGTTTAGATTTAGGACTACATTGGTTTTATTAATGTTTTATTTCATGTCTCGTATTGATGTTTACGTTGTATTTATATATGATTTTTTTTTCTTTTTATTGACGAAATGGTGTCGGGTGACACCTCTTACAAATGGGTGTATCTGCCACTAGTCAGATACCATTACGTTCATTGCCTTCAGTTGGGTTGGTAAGGATTCTTGAAAGTTTACTGTGAAAATAGCACGGTATAGCCAGTTTTCGGACTAGTCATTCAAAAATAGTCAGCGTTTACCAAGTCAATGAAAAATAGCCACTATTTTGCTGCAACAGAGACCGGTCCAGCATAATATATTGGAGTTCGGTGCACTTGTGTATGAACTCCAGCATATTATGCTGGACCGGTATACTTGCTGGAACTCCAGTATATTATGCTGGAGTTCTAGTGTACTTATGCTGGAACTCCATCATATTATGCTGGAGTTCCAGCATACTTATCCTGGAACTCCAGCATAATATACTGGCGTATTTTCCGGGTTTTGAACAGTGTTTTCGCTCAGATTTATCTTTACATGAAAAATAACTAAATTTCGATTACTTTTAAAACTGAGATATTTTTGAATGACCAGATGTAAATCTGGCTATTTTTGAATTTCTCCCAAGTTTTCTGGCTCAAGATATGGGCCTTGATCGTAAATAAGGATTTTCACACATAGCCGGCCGACTTCATTATTTACTTTTCTTAGTCGCTATATATAGATTATACATGGCTATACACGTATTATAGATGAATTATACATATATTATATACTTTTCGACTATTTTTAGTTTAAGAGGTTAGGCAGATAGCTATTTAGGTTAATTCTTGCTCTCCTAACGTTTGCTTAAAGGTAAATGGGCCAATTTGGATACCAAGTAGTACATGCTCATTGTAGATTGTAGTTCTAAATCTTAATTTTGCATACCACTTTAGATTGAAAAGAGAACCAATTAGAGGAGTACAAATAGGCATAGGATCAGAATAAATAGGAATATAAGTTGCATGGTCAGTTGATAGAAGTAGAACGTAGGTTGGGTTTTGGGTGGGGGTGGGTGGGGGGTTGAGGGGAGAAATAATTTTTAAATAAAATTGTATAGCTTTCATTATTAAGCTCACTAAAATGTCATGCTTCTTGACTTTGCATGAACATGGCACCAGTCTTCAACATCATTTCGATAAGGTTCCTTTTCTGCCTTTCTAGTAGACTTTAGTCAATAAGCCCCACAAAAAAACTTTCACCAGCATGTTCATGAGTTGTAAGTGATAGGGTTTTGATCTTCTCCATTACTCCCCTTTCATTCTTCATTACCGGCCAGTACTTTATTTTTATATTTTTTATTTTTTAAATAATCATGGTGTCCGGGTTATTAGTTTTGCACTGTAATTAATTTAACGGGTATTTGTTATCTCTCACCAGCATAAATACTGAATAATTTTATTCACTAAGACTTAAACATATAGAAAGAAATCACATGATATTCTTGTATGTGTCAGATTTGAACCTGAAACCTCCTGGGAGCAGCCATGACTCTTGATTTTATAGTTTATATACTTTCCCACCAATAATGCTATCTTAATCAAATGGAAGATTAAATAGAATAACATATTGATAGAGATTCTTTCTTTTGTTTTTCTTAACGCCGATGACAGCACTAACGTTAAGTTATATATATATATATATATATATATATATATATATATAACATATTGATATCTTTTGTTTTTTATATGCAATTTAATTGACTATATTCGACAGATTATTGCTCTATTTTCAAGTTAATATATCAAGCTTGTTATGAATAGTTGTTATATGTCAAAATTCGATATTATAAAAAATTTGGGGATTGATTTGTTGTACAGCTCGCCATTGTCCTAAAGTAGAGGATTGATTTGTGTTTTCTATATTAGTATGTTTACTAATATAAAAGTAAATATAAATAGTATCCACGAAACGCGACCCTAACCCAACTTTAAAATGAAGTGGGAATTTTGTTATTTGCCTTTCAAAAGGCACTTAATAATTTATGGAAATTGCTTGCCGTCTTGAACATGATTAATATTTTTATATAGTTTAAATGCAGCTATCATAAATTCAGGATCATTTTGCCAGACATATTTATAAGGCAATGGGATACATCGAGTATACCTAATCCCATTATTAAAAGGGCTTTTAACATATTTTGCCGATCGTCCGAAAATAATTACAACTACTAGCCAAAATATATTTTAAGAAAATACCATTGAATATGTATATTATGTATTAATATACTCATCCGTTCACTTTTACTTGTCAAGTTTAGCTTTTCGAGAGTCAAACTGCATAAACTTTGACCAACGATTTAACATGTATTTTTTCACCATATTGATATGAGAAAAATTACAAATTATAGTACTTTTCATATAGTTTCTAAATATCAAAATTTTAATTTTAAAATATTAAGAAATCTAATATAATTTAGCTTAAAAAATTAATCAAATTGACTCTCGAAAAGCGAAACGTGACAAGTAAACGTGAACGGAGGTAGTACAAAATATATATATTTTCGGCTATTAATTTAGAAGGAGGCTATAGAGTGTAGATTTTCCTTATTAAAATATTGAGAGGAAGGGTCCAGTATAAAACCTTGTCACATAGTCAAATTCTGTACACATCAAGATATTAGTTAAAATAAATTCTCTGTATAGATATAGTTGTTTCGTACTAAGTAATATAGTTCTAAACAAGTAGAAACTTTTCCAAAACTAAATAAATAAATGATTCACAATTTCCCAATTTCCAAATGTCAAGATCACTTAGGGTTCATTTAGTTTTTCTTTTCTAATTTTTGCAGTAGAAAGAAAGTTTGATTTCTCGGATTCGGGTAGTAGAAAAAGAGGTTAATTTCACTTATGGTCACTCAACTATGTTTCAATTTTACTAAAGTCACTCAATTATTTTTTGTCACTTAAAAGTAACTAAACTTCAACTTAAAAATTATTTTGGCTCAAAACCCTACCATAAATATGACATGGCATAAAATTTAATGAGAAAAATCCAAAACTAAATGCCACATAAACTTAAATGGACCATACCTACTTCGGATCAATTTCTCCCTTAATGTGATTTGACCCATAACCCAAATGAGTTTCAACTTTCAATAGGGGAAAAAACACACACCCCTAATAAAATTAGGTTTGTGATTTTTTTGTGTGGTTTTTATCGTACAAATACAATATTTCTTTTGTCTAAACAATTACAATAGGTTGTCTGTAATTGCATGTTCATCGTGAAAATAGACTCTTATTAGCCTTATTATTATTCTTGTATACTTATGATACATTAATATGTTATGTAAGATGAATACAATACTATTTTAATTTCATTAGAAAATTATAAATATGCTATGTGAGTTGGATACAATTGTATTTTAACTTCAATAGAGTTATAAAACGACTCGGATGGGCCATACAAACGAGATAAGATTTTTTTTAGTATAGAATAATTATAAATAGGCATTATGTAACAGAAAAGGCAAGAATTTTGTAGTATAGGATAATCATTTAAAACTAATGTGAAATTTAATATTTTTTTTATTGAAACCCATTTGAGTTATGGGTCAAATTACATTAAGGGAGAAATGAATCTAAAATGGGTATGGTCCATTTAAGCTTATGCGAGATTTAATTTTGGATTTTTCTCATTAAATTTTATGTCATGTCATATTTATGGTAAGAGTTTGAGCCAAAATGACTTTTAAGTGACAACGTGAAAGCTTAGTTACTTTTAAGTGACAAAAAATAATTGAATGACTTTAGTGAAATTAAAACATAGTTGAGTGACCATCAGTGAAATTAACCCTAGAAAAAGATCGTGTACTTTTTTTGCTTCACACTTGTATCCCTTTTAAGGCCTTGACTAATCTGAATTTGCTCAGCCAATTAAAAGAAAAATTACTTGTTGCAGGATTTCTTTTTTCAGATTCAAACTTCCTCTAAAAATACAAAATTGGTCGGTCGGCAAAAATAATTGGATTCGCTAGCCAAAAAATATATAATATAATATATATATATATATTATATGTAATAATATACCAACATACAAAAAAAATATATTTTGTCGGCTATTATTTTGGGAGCTGCTAAATATATATATTTCTTGTAAAGATCGTATACCTTACTCCTTGTGGTCCAATGTACTTACTTGATTCTAACCCTTTTTAAATTGGAAAAAAAAGTGAACGATAATAAAGAAAAGGACATAGGAAGAAAATTTGTACTTCAATTTTGGGGTAGAACAACAACATTAGTTTTCTGGAGGGTATGGTTGCATCAATGAACTCTCACGCTAAAAAGGCAATGCTTTTTTATTTTTTTATTTTATTATATATATTTCTTCTAATTCTCATAGTCTTTACCACAGTCTTGATTTTAGAACTAATATTATTGGACACCATTTTACTTCTAATATTATTTTCACATAATATTTATCTATCTTTTTAAAATTTAAATATAATGTGATGTTCTTTTATCAAATTAACTTTCTTGAGATGTTCTCTCTTTTAAAAACCTAAACTAATATGCATCATAAAATCAAATAATTATTTTTTCCTTTTTTGACAACTGTGATGTCTAGATCAGTTTACACACAATTTAACTAATTCATCCAGTATATGCTACTACGACTCTCTTCATTTAAAAATTCGTTATATTTAAACATTTGATATATTTCCTCACTAGTAATATTTCATACTATGTAATTCCTTTTTTAATATTGATTTAAATGAAATTTTCAACAATGACTTCTTTTTCCCCTAAAACTAATGCAATGTGTAGTCAAATTTATTACTAATAATTTTTTTTATAGGAATACTTTTCTGTCAGTTTGTGTGCACTTCCTATTATATTCTACCAATATATATAACACTATCCACCAAAATTTTAGACAAACAAAAAGAAATCACGCATGATTGATTTGACTCTACCAAAATTTGAACTTTTCATCTCCCCTATCCATTCCAACTTTAATTGACCGTTAAGCTAAGCTGTTATCTTAAATTCTGTTTTTAAATAATGTTATTAAGATTTGATGGAGTTATATTAAATTTTTCACAATTCTCCATTCTTCTCCTCCTTCACGAGTCCACGTCAACAGCAGAGCTCTCTAAATAAGTTGTTCTGCAATTCTCTTTCTGTCAGTACATATTCTTACTTCTTCACATTTCTCTAATTTAGCATTAGAATCTTTTTTTTTGTTTAACCATTCGATATCCGGACAAGAACCTGACTAATCTGAATTCGCGTAACATAGAGCCCATTAAAAAGGGGAAGCGCTCCCTATTAGAAGTTTCTCCATTAGGAAAAGGAGAAAGAAAAAAGTTATTCACTGCATATAAGCATCTTTTTATTAAATTTATTTGTTGCCTTAGATATATGAGACTATTAGTTGCATTGTAGACCACAATAGTTTCTTCATTTTATGAAAATAATTGCAGTTAGTTATCCCTCAATCAGCATACTAAGTGAAGAACTATGCCTTTTTTTGTCTTCAAATCTCCTTTTTCCCTACACAATATTTTTTCACCTGATAAATCTCTTCATTTCTTCTTATTGTATCTGCAGGCAAAGACGGACCTATGCTATAGCGAGAGGGGTCATCAGCAACGTAAAGATCGGTAAAATAGTGATATATTAGTAGTGGACACCCTATATACAAAGCAGATTTTTGTTTAATCCAGAAGTGCGCCCCCGACCTTTTTTGTTTCATGGAGTGATGCAAAAGCTTCCTCTCTTATAAGGTTATTGAACTTTTTTTTTGGGGGGGTTGGGGGCAGCTGCATAATGGTGAGATTGTCAGATCTCATTGATCTTAATGAAGGAGGGACGACGAGGAAGTTTCTTTCGGATAAGAGAAATGAGGGTAAGTGTTTTCATTTCTCTAGTTGCAACTAGTGTAGGCTAATGTTGTGACAGTAATAATTTTCAAAGATGTCATCTTTCTACAAGTTTAATGAATTGTCTCATATCCTGATTTTGGAAGTTCCAAATTGAAGTGGTAGAGTGATAAGTGGCCATACATTCATGTCGAATTGACAGAAACAGTTAATGAATCTGAGAGTATTTATTAGTGATTTCAAACTTACAAATATCAACTTTTCTTCCTTTTCTCGCAATGATTTTTGACCAACAATATCGAAGAATGATTGCACGATTAAAGGATCAGAGAGATTTCTGACCTACTTAATTTAGTTGAGTTCATAGTCTTTCTTAGCTTAGTCAACAGAATGATCATTTAAATCCTGAAGTAGGGTACTTTCATTTCATTTTTCTTCTTTACTTACTGACTAGAAATATTATGATACATTCATCAATTCTGCAGGTGAGGTGGCTCCTCGAAATAGATTGGAGCAGCAAGTAGAGGCTTCCCCTAGCTTCTGCATTGAAGGTGATAGCGATCTGCTGGTAACAATTTTGTTATGCTATTCTGAATTTATCAAAATTTTGGTTACTTTATCTTCTTTTAGTTGATACAGGGTTATATTTTACCATATGGAGTCCAGTGGCGAAGCTAGAAATTTTTCCAACGGTGTTCAATATATGTTTTATACTCTAAAACCTAAGGGTGGTCAAAGGCTGTAACTTCGCCCCTTATGGAGCCTCGAAAGAGAAATGAGAACTATTTGTCACAATCTTATGATAAAACAGTGATAGGTCTATGGGTTAATAAACAAAATTGAAGCTAGAATTTCTCCCGTCTCATGTCGTCCTGCGATCATCTTCTACTATTTAAGCATTTTGCAAGTTCAGGATGACAAAATACTCAATGTCTGGTAATGGAAATTTGGAGACTTCTTGAGCTTTTGGTTCTTCTCTTTGATCATCATTTTGTCAACTTAATCCTAAGTTTCACAATAGATGCATTAGGTGCTGTGGAGTCATAGCTTTCCAGAAAGGAGAAGTCATGCAGTAAAAACATTGGTATTTTGAACTTAAGATGATTCACATTCTACATGTCTGTCAACTATTACATATCATTTGGTTTCGATAAATAATTACCCACAACGGCTGTTTACGCCAAACTATATTAACTCACCATGGTTAATTAATTTAATTAGATGAGAATGCATATAATTTACCATGGTTAAATGATTGAAGTCCATATGCAAGACACATGTCATATATCTATTGGTTTGGTGTAAACACCCGGTACGGGTAAGTTTTTACCGTTGGTTTCCTTTTGCTTCTGGTGTCTCAAAAAATTAATATATGGTTTTTTGTTTTGAATACAGTTTGTTATTTCTTTGATATATCACAAGAGTGAAATTAGGCTTTGAATGAAAGTTTTGAGATATTTGGTTCTCATTTGGTTGAGCTTTTGCAATTTAACTCATTACTTGCTCAAATACAGTGCACTTATCACATGACAAATGACTGGTCAGAGAACAACTGTTATTTCAATGAGGCTCCAATGAAGAAACTGATCAGTGAAGAATTATCAAGAAGTACTCCAAACTCAGGACAGAATGCACCTAGTGTTGTCGCCCGTCTGATGGGCTTAGATATGTTATCCGTGGATACAAAACCATCAACAAAGAAGGTCGAAAAGAAGAATGAAATGATGGATAGACATCCTCCCAGAGAGGAATGGTTGAGAAAAGGTTCCTTTGATCACAGAACACATTCCTCGATACAAAAGAATTTCAACTCGTTTGATCACAATGAAGCATGTAATATTGACAGACGGAGTAAGAGCCTGAAGCTCAACAAACTTAAACCCCGAGAACATCCACAGGAAGAGGAACTACAAAAGTTTAAGAAGGAGTTTGAAGCATGGCAAGCAACAAGGTTTAAGGAATGCTCAAAGTTTGTTGAATTTGGCACAAATACTGATCAGTGGTTGGCACAACGACGCCTGAACAAGGAAAAGTTGGTTCTTTACGCGAACTCAAAGAGACTTGATGTTTCTTCAACTCCTACAAAGATTGTAATTTTGAGGCCTGTTTGTGATAGGACGGGGGATAGCAAAGAATCACGGGCCAGTTCCCCTGGCATATCCGAAGATGGGAGTAGCATAGAAGAATTTCTTCAGGAGGTTAAGGAAAGACTAAAATGTGAATTGCATGAAAAGAGTTTGAGAAGGAGCACTACTGTCATTGGTACGTCTTATACCGAAAAGCCATCAGAAGCAAAGAAGATAGCTCAGTCTATTGCAAAACAGGTGAGAGAGAGTGTGACTAGGGACGTTGGAACGACTCTACCTCGATCAAAATCAATGAGGTCTTATAGAAGTGAAATTCAATGTGACGCGAATGGTTCTTCTGAGTTCACCAATAGAGATAAAAGGAGATTTTTGGAAAAGAGCAGAGCTGAAGAAAGCAGATATATTGCTAGTAAAGTGAGACATAGGGACGATATGAAAGATCACAAATCAGACATGCAGAGCAGATATTTCAGACAAGAGTTAAGTAATGATGTAATGCTTGACCAGGAACTATTTCATAGGAACCTAGTTAGATCTTTGTCTGCTCCTGTATCGCGATCATCATTCGGAAAGCTTCTCCTAGAGGATCAACATATGTTGACGGGGGCTCATATTAGGCGAAAACATGAAGCTTCTGAGAAGGTCAAAATAAACATCAAAACTTGCAGAAAAGAGAAATTCAACCTTAGAGAAAAGGTTTCCAGCTTTAAATATAGTTTTGTACTTAAAGGAAAGCTCTTTGGTAGAAAGATTCAATCTTTGGAGGAATCAAATGGAAACAAACAAGTTCACATGAAAGATCTTCTAAACACACCAACTGTTGCATCCAAATTTCATGTAAGAAGCCTCAAATATGTTGGAATTTAGATCTCAAATATGGTATCGATATCTAACTTTTACTATTTTATTTTTGTTGTAGGAAAATTCCACTGAAGTCCCGCCAAGTCCTGCATCTGTATGCAGCACTACTAATGAAGAATTTTGGAGGCAAACAGATTGTTGCAGCTTATCATCAACCTCAGATATACATCCGCCGGATGATAGCGAAATGTGTCATGTTTTCAAAGAGATCAGCTCTAATCTGAATGGTATAAGTAAAAACTTATCTAAATTTGTACATATGCTACATTCATAGTTTATGATACATTTCAGGCATGATTACCATGTGACATGAGATGGATTTAACAGTTTACCGTTCTAACTATATGTTATAATGAGAAACTTCAACTATGGTCTCGCTATATTTGTCCGATATTAATGAGGTGAGAATTGTCCAAGACCATATGAGTAGTCCAAGTTACCCATGAGCAGACGGAGGACTCAACACTCTCCCGGACGCTGATGAGATGAGGATTGTCCAAGACCGTATAAGTAGTCCAACTTACCCATCTTGAGCCGACAGAGGACTCAACACTTCCCCACATGCCCAAGATTGGACATCTGGAGCATGGACAATATAAGATTGGTGCCCAACATTGGGTAAATAATGAGATGGGCCTCACTCTAATACCGTGATAAATGGACCTTGGGCCTAGCTCAAGAGGTGAGGATTGTCCAAGACCATATGAAGAGTCCAAGTTATCCATCTTGAGCCAATGTGGGACTCAACACAGTTGCCTTGGATTATTAACTACACTTGCTGATTTTCCAAGAATTTCATGCCTTTGTTGCACTTTTAACTTAGTGCCTTTCTCGATTGCCCAAGAATGGGCTACTAATTCAAATACTATATCATAAATGTAGAACTGCATTGAAGTTTTAACGAAGTTAATGATATTTTGTAACTTTCATAACACAGAGCTAAGGAGGAAATTGAATCAGCTAGAAACTTATGACTCTGAGGAGTCAATGATTGATGAGCAGTCTGTCGAAGAGGAGATAATGGAGATTGACGATCCAGCTGAATCATTCGTTAGAGATCTTCTTGTTGCTTCTGGTTTATATGATGGTTCATGTGATAAATATCTATCAAAATGGGA
The DNA here is from genome assembly GCF_000393655.2 of Nicotiana sylvestris. NCBI lineage: Eukaryota > Viridiplantae > Streptophyta > Magnoliopsida > Solanales > Solanaceae > Nicotiana > Nicotiana sylvestris. Next base: position 174,701,444 of record NC_091065.1, read on the forward strand.
TCCATTCGGAAAGCCAGTCAGCAACCAAGTTTTTGAAGAAGTCGAAACGTCTTACAAGAAAAAGAGAAATGATATTGAAGAAGCATGTACAAGTGATCAATTCCAGAAGTTTAATCACAAGTTGTTGTGTGATTTCATGAACGAAATGCTTCCGGATGTACTTGGAGTACCTTCTACAGTTTTGAGTTATATGAAAAGTACTATTGTTCCGACTGCACGACCTCTACCTCTACGGGGAAAGAAGTTATTAGATTGTGTATGGGAAATTGCCAGAGTTTATGTTTACCCTTCATCTGATATGTCATCTCAATCTCTCGAAACTATACTAGCCCGAGACTTGCAATCTATGCCTTGGACTGGATTAGTTGATGAAGATGTTAATGCTGTCGGAAAAGATATTGAATACCAGATTATTGGTGATCTTATTCATGATATGATCAATGATATGCAGCCATAATTTTGTTCTGTCTTGCTCTTCTATATTTCTATTATTTGTAAGTTTCTGAGGTAAGGGAAAAAGGGGTGCTTCTGATGACTCTCATGAAAAAGTTTTGGAACTTCTGATCTTATTATGTTTGTTGCAAGCATAAATAAATAAACAGAAAGTGTCAACTCACTAACATATCTTTTAGATGAGACAGCTCGCACAATTCAACGTGATAGTAGAGAAAGTGAGTTTTACATCCACCTTACCATAAAATATTTTTACCGTTTGGCCTAAGAAATAAATGAGTCCCAACTCCCACCTTGTTGATCCCAACATGGAGTCATGGACTATGGGAAGTAATGGTAACTTGTCGGTGGACCCAGAATTTGAAGGTGGTGGGGCCATATGAGCAGACATTAGATTTTTGATCTTAAGGATTCCAGACAAAATATACACATTTTCAACTTATATATTTATATATATATATATCTAGAATTTTGCCGAGGTTAATGGGGTCTGGTGACCTCTCTTCTCTGTGTATAGGTCCGCTATGCTTGTCGAATTACAGTCATGGAACCATGATGCTGCTATCTCTTTGGTCGTTCCCGTTAGATGTGTAGACAAAGTCCAATATTAGAAGTTGATAAGAAAATAATTTGCATATAAGGTACAAGGATAATCTTAATTGAGTGAGACTTATTGAGAAAACCGTGTTAGATTTAGCTCAAACCACACAATATCATACCACATTAAGAGTCTATTTGGACAGGCTAATTAGACCAACATTGCCTCCAAAGAAAGATTGAGATTGAGAATCAAATATTAGGTGATACTTCAGAAAGTCAAGTGTGTTATAAAGTCGTAAAACTTGAGGTGGGGCTGTGGTGTATTGAGCCTATTGATGCAATGATAAAACATATTGTTCCTCAATATAACTTTGCCATGTTGGTCTTGGACATGGGGCTACTAATTTTTGGTTAGCGCTGAGAAATATTTTTATTATTACAAGATCTTGATCAACCAAAGGAGCTAAATATTTATTCGTGTAGCTAAACAAAAAAAGGCAAAAAAAGAAAGAAAGAAAAGAAACTGAGCGAATTATAGATTTTGGATCCTAAAAAAGCAAAGTATTGGAATGAAAAGCATGTGTATTTGATGAGGGATTTTTACCTATCTATACCATATATGAAAACTTATTACCCTCAATGTTTAAGGTTTGATTTAATTACAAACCCGTATACCAAATTACCAATCCTATACCATACTTAATTAAGGGTCTAATTAATGGGCAATTTTTACTCCTTAATTAAAGGTATTCATATATCTCACGTTTCTCTCTCCCCTTAATTCCTAAGATCTGACCATATTCGTTTTCCCCCTCCTATTTCTTTCTCTTCTCCATTCCTTCTTCTTCTCAAAAAATACAGAGATGAGACCCATTGAGTATATTATCTTCATCGTGGTAGATGTTTTTCGCCATCTGCCAGATTTGTAGTATAATGTCTTCAGCAACACTAGCGACGACCTAGTCTTCACATGGGTTCCATGAGAAGTCAGAAATTTTACTTGTATGGCCACCATGAATAAAGAGCAACTCTGGTGGCCCATCTTCTGCATCTTCTGTTGTTTTGTTTTTCATCAATCCTGGAAAAATTGATTTGTAGTTTATTTGTAGAAATTTTGTAGATAAAGAGAAAATTTTGTAGTCAGCATTTTTTTTCCAACATAGATTGTAGTGTAATTGTACTATAAATGTAGTAATTTTGTAGATACCCTTCAAAACAATACTGCTTTATACATACGTAAACTGATTTGTAGTTTCTTTGTAGATTTTTTGTAGAAAATTTGTAGATTAGGAGAAAATTTTGTAGTTAACATTTTTTTCAATATAGATTGCAGTTTAATTGTAGTATAAATATAGTAATTTGTAGATACCATTAAAACAATATTGCTTTATACATACTTAAACTGATTTGTAGTTTATTTGTAGAAAATTTGTTGACCCAAGCGCATCAGCTCACTCCCGTCAAGAACAAGAGCTCCTCCCTTCGAATAGTTGACGAAAACAGAGCCTTGCATATTTGAATATGCTCAGCCATTCCTAAAAGAAAAAAGAGGAGAACCAAATCAAAAAGACTCTGAGCTTTAGAAAGGGAAGACTGATATATACTTAGAGAAACAAAAATACGTGAAAAATGAGGAAAGAGAAGCCTGCAGAAAAAGGAGGAAACAAATCTAATGTGAATATGAAAAAATATTTAGTCCCAAATTTTTAGGCGCCTAATTTGGAAAGAATAAGCTATTCAAAATTTTATCCCAGATTTGTAGGCTCCTAATTTGGAAGGAATCAGCTCTTAATATTGGGTATTTAATGAATGATATAAATTTTGTAGGAAAAATATAAACATGGCGGGTAATAATAGAAATATGCACATTTTTAGTAATAAGTTTTCATATATGGTATAGATAGGAAAAAATCCATTTAATGAGCCTATGGGTGGAATTGAATTAGTGTTTGAAATAATGTGCAGAGCGCAAAGGATCTTGGATAGTTTACGTATTAAGGTATGGTTTTGACTCTGATATCATATAAAAGCAAAAAATTGGAATAAAAATGCCTCCAATACAATTTATATAAGAAAGAAACCAATTATGCTAAGCAAACTCCTAGAAAGTAGAAAACAATAATCGGTATAAAATAACTCCTAAAAAGTAGTAATAGATGATCCATATAAAAACAAACTAATTGAAGAAGATAAAAAATACGTAACTAATACAAAATTACAACCTAAAATAACTTAACAAAGACTCATCCAAATCTAACAGCTAGTGCTGGGATGTAACAGTAATAGTACATGTGCTATTACATCTTCTGTGAGCATAGCCTCAAAATCTCAATGTCACATTTTATTTAACTTTTCTCTCGAATTCCCTTAATTTTTTTCTTGACCCCTTATTTACTTTCTCGAGCCTTACTCTTTTTCCATATAGGTAACTGTTCAATAAATTCAAAATTATAATATGCCGATTTGAATAGTGCATAGACCCGATGAGGCAATAAGAATTTCCGTTGCAATTTATGTAACATACTTTCCTTTTTTGTTTGTCTAAAAAAGAATGTTACCTTTCTATAATTAGAAAAAGTTTAACTTTAAAATTCTTATTTTACTCTCAGTGAGATAATTTTTAGCTATACAAATATGTAAAACTTATTTTAGACCGCAAATTTTAAAAGTCCTTTTTTCCCTAACTTTCTTATCTAATCGGGTTTATACACTATCCCAGCCAGGAATAAAGCCAGAATTTAAAATTTACGAGTTCAGAATTCTAATCATTTTGAATTGTTGAGTTCTTAATTAATAATTTGTACATATTCAATATATTTTTAAGATAAATACATCGTTTAAACCGAAACTTTTGAATTCTGCCAAACCTGTAAATTGTACTTTGGCCCACCCCTGGGCCCAGCCACGTGATGCGGCGGTGCCGTGGAAGCGCACTCGATGTCAAAAGTCGGTGATGCACCGGACCTGCCTCACGAAAATTTACAGTGTATAGGAAATAGTAATGTGATGTTGAGGCTACATATGCCCCACAGGCTCACAACATAAAAACAGAAAGTAGTTCTACTATTTGTTTATTATTCAAATAAGGTCAGTAATCATGTTACTCTTATTCTGTTAAGCTTAAAAAATAGGTAAATTTCAGCTAAATGTAAGTCAAGTCATGGTATATCAATAACACTAAAATCCCTACTTGGCTACTTCACTATTTTGCATTTGGTGAAAGAAGCATTTGTAGTGTCAGAATTTTTATTAAATGGTGTCAAAAAAGTAAACATACGAAAAAGTCAAGGGGATTCCACGTATAATAATATATACATAACAAGTAAAAATTACCGAGCTACATAGTATAATTTTTCGAACAAAAGGATATCAGTTAACACCCCCCTTGGATAAGGTGGCTCTGCCACTGCATTTGTTTAGGGATGATAAAATGGTTCAAAGAAAACAGTTAACCACCAATATTATCCATTAAAAAATGGGTTGGATAATAAACTATTTAAAAACGGATCAAATATGGATAAGAACTATATTATCCATTTAGAAAATGGATAACCAATGGTTCTAACTTTTATATTTGTAAAGCCTCAAATTGGGGGTTCCTCAAGTTAGGAAGACTAGGAATTCTCCCAAAAATGATCATATGCAAGAAGTAATGGATAATATGGTTACCCATATTATCCGCCGGTTAACTCATTTTTTATCCGTATTAAATATGGGTCGAATTGGATAATTTACCTGTTTTTTCATTACCCATTTTCGATCCGAACCATATCCAATCCGACTTGCCCGTTTGCCACCCCTACATTTGTTAATATCAAGAATGTGGTGGGATGGTTCAAAGCAATTCATTCACCATTATAGAGTTTTTAAATTGATAATTAAAGAGTGTTTTATTCTATCATTAATCTACCTAGGGTGAATCAAATAAATATATTGAGTGATTCTTGGACCCCAACAAAAAGGAAAAAAGAAACCAAACAACATTCATCCATTGATTAACTAGTTAAATTAACGCAAACGCTGACACATGCGTAATTAAGATTTTAATTTTGTGACTTCAAACTTCTAAAGTTTTTCGCACCGAATATATTGTATTTTTAAATTTATGAATTTATACCTATTATTTGTTATATATTAATAAATTTTTTATATAAATTTATATTTCGCATCGAAAACATTGAGTTTAGATGAATCTGACATCACTACTCAATATCCGCCACATTAAAAGGGTGAAATTGAAAGAAAAAGACAAGGTAACGAAGCGACCACACCAAATCTGTCGTTACATAAAGTGGCACATTTCGTTGTTATGTAACGACGGATTTAACGATACGATACAATAAAATTTAAGTAACAATCAAAACAAACATCGTATTTAAAGTAACAATACAATACAATACAATGGGTAACAACTGTTTAACCAAAAGTCTGAGTCTTTGGTCAAAGCTTTAGAAATATAAAGAAATTCGGGTTACTGATAATCTAGAGACGAAAATAATAAAAGACTTTTGAGAATAATAAGTAATTTTGTATTTCAGTGTAATCTCAATAATATTTCTTGTCCCCTCACAGATGTCGAGTCCTTCTCCTTTTATAGTTGATTTTAGGAGAAGGTATAATGCCTTTGTCTTAATGAGGAAATTATGAGCAATAAATGACATTAAAAGAAACGTTACTCAATCATTCTTATTAAATACAAATTCTCTAACATATTTAATATTTAATGCTGAATTTGGACTCTTGTGCGTCATCAGATTCATATCTTCAATCCCTTCCGATCTTCGGGTTTTAAATGACTTATATAGGTACGAAACTCGTACCTTTTGAATAGCGACTCGTGCCTATTTAACTTTCTTCTCTCCGTATCTGTTGTCGCCCGTGCCTTCTTGGTTGATTACCGTGTTCTGACCATTTGACTAGTCCACGTGTCATGATACGTCATCCTCAATAAATAAATCCAGTTTTTTCCCAATACAGATAGTCCCCCCACTTTCCATTTATTTATCAATTAAATATTTGGGAAGTGGATCTTCACAAAAAGGGAATTTTTACCATAATCAATGCTATGACAGTACTGACGCTTCAATTGTCTTTTCTATTTAATGCTCTGCACCCGCGTCACCTTCTGATTGGCTTTGTAATTTTGCAGCCTTTTTTCAAGGCTTATTCATACCTTATATTCACGAAGTGATAGTTGCCTTTAATATAGGCTTTCCATCATTACACTTCTTTGTTCGACGGTTGCTATTATATACATATTTAACTTTTTTTTCTTTGTCTTCTTCTTCATAAACCTTTAACAGATACTTTACTCTTTTCTCCTTTAGTTCATCCTTTATTGGCAATGACATCTCCAAATCCTAACCCTAAAAGAATTTCAATTCTTGATAACTTCCCTAACGCCCCTGTAAGGCATAAAAGGGGTAGAGGTGGCAGGCTTCGTAACCTAGGATCCGTTCGTAGTGGCTCCTTTGGCTCCATCGCTCCATTTTCTAGTTCTGGCATTATTTCCAGAGGTTCTATCACTAAGAAACCCTCTTCTAAAGGTAAAGAACTTTCTGAACCTCTTCAAGAACCTTTAGTTGAAGAAATATTGCCTAATGACTTATCCTTTGAGAATGATAGAAAATCTCTTCGTGACCAAGTCGTTAATTTAGAGAAGGTTGACACTTTTCCTTCTCTAATTACTGAACCTTTGGTTTCTATTGTTCGAAAAGATTGTAACTGGAGAAGTGATCTTCGTATAGTGATCCCTAACCCAAACCAAAGAATTTCTTCTTTTAGGATTGGATTTTCTTTTGTTTATACTTACCCCTTCACTTTGGGATTTATTCCTGCCATCGACCCAATTATACTTGATTTTTGCCGCTTTTTCAAAATTTGTTTGGGACAAATTGGCCCCCTTGTATGGAGAGCAGTGGCTTGTTTGAGGTATTTATCTGGCAAAACTAATGTTGATTTTTCCTTCCCCCACCTTATTCACCTTTACCACTCCAAGCTATTCCGCAATGGAGTTTTCACTTTAACTGCAAGAAGTAAAAGGGTCTTGGTAAGCCCTGAAGATGACAAGGATCGTGGGTGGTGTACTCGTTATGTTGCGGTACGCACAATTGATTTGGTGGGTGAAACAAATATCCCCTTCCCTGAGAAGTGGAACTTTGCACGTAAGTTTTTCTTTACTTACCGTTCCTATTTTTAAGAATTTCAACTTCTTTTCTAATTTTATCTTTTTTGCTTTTCTATAGCAACCATGGGAGATGTGGAACCCGTTCCTAATTTCCGTGGTTGGGTAGACTTAATCTTGAAAGTCGAGTCTATGGAGGTGAGAACTTGGAAATCCATTTCCAATTTGCATGGTTGGAAAGTGAAAACTCACGGTATGCATCTCTCTATGTTTTTCCATATGTTAAATCCTTTCTTGTTTCTAACTTTTTATCCTTCTTTTTGTCAGGATTTGCTATTCGAGGAATGACAACTGAAGTGGCTACTGCCCTTCGAGCCTCTTCTGGTACTTCACTTTCTTTGGAGAGAGCTCAAGCTAGACTGTCAAAGAGGAAAGTTGAAGAAGAAGATTCTGAGGACAATGAAGATGAAGACACCTCTTTGAAGTGTAGTCCGTCCAAGTAATGGTCGGGTCAAAAACACGTCTAGTCGTTCTTTGTCGGAAAACTCTTCGTGTTTCCAGTCAAAGAGGGGCAGCTGTAAGCACGTGATTTTTGACCCTCCCCGGGAATTTTTACGTTCTTAAGCTTAAATATCTAATTTAGGACTAGTATAGCCATTTTAACTATTTTTACTTTATTTCGTTGCAAAAAGAAAAATTTCAAAAAATATATAGGCAAAGAGGGGCAGCTGTAAGCACGTGATTTTTGCTTTACGAGCAATCGCTCCAAAAGAAAATAAAAATAGTGACAAATGATTTCGCTGTACAATTTTTCGAGTTTTCCGTGACATGTGTTGTTAGTCATTTATGGGTCTGTCCATTTTACATCTAGTCATTACCAAATAAAAATACAAAATGCCTGTCGTTAAAAGAAAATTCAAAAAATATATGTCTGTGTGCATCGTTCGTTCTAAGCTGTGATCTAACCATTTATTTTATTTTATTTTTATTTATTTGTCCATTTATCGTTGTGGGTGTCACTCAATATGTGTGTAGGTTTATTTTAATTTTTACATTGTTTTAGGAATTTTTGTTTAAATTGAAAAAAAAAAAGGAGAAAAGGAAAATCCGATTTGGGCCCCGAAACAAGGCCCAAAACCAAAGTACTGATCCAGTCCAAACCCAGCCTGCCCAAGCACGGACTCAAACGACGTCGTATCGGCGTCCCCATTTGAAGCCGTTGATCTGATTCAAAGGAACGGTCCAGATCAGGCTGTCCAACTCACCTCAACGACGCCGTTTCAGGCAAGTTGATCTGAGCCGTCCAACCTCATTGATCCAACGGTCCCTGGCTCCCTCATGACCCGACCTATTTAGCCGGTTTAACCCAACCCCTCACCTAAACCAAAACGACCCCGTTCCCATACCAAACGACCCCGTCCTGTTACCCACCAATAGATCTAAGCCGTTCAGATCACTTGATCTAACGGCTCCAATCTCTCTTCCCCTTCCATATATAAACTTGACCCTTTACCCCGCACCCCCTATCCGAACCCCCCTTCAGTCATCTCCTTCCCCGAACCCTGAAACCCCCAAACCCTAACGCCGCCCTAGTTTCCCTTCCACCAAAACCCGGCGGCATGAACGCCGGTGGCCACCTCCCGAACACCCTAAGACCCCCTCACTCTCCTGAACATGGATCTGTTACTCCCTAGCCTCGAATCACTTTCGTTCGTCTCGAATCTTCATTTGAAGATTTGAGTCGAACCCGGATCTATGCCAAACCACCCCATCTTCATACCAGACACCCCCCTGACCTTCCTCGTGACCAAACCAAGCTTGGTTTGGTCCGAATCTACCCACAACTCCCAAAAATCCAGATCTGAAAATCCAGACTTTAGAACACATGCACATGGGGAATCCGGATATCCTTAACGGGGGTTTGAGGTCTAATAGACCTTAATCAAGGTGTTCTCATGTGAGAACACCCTGATTAAAGTTTGTTCGGCCTCAAAGGGTCAATGTCGAGTCAGATTTGGTTCAGTTTTGTCTGGACATTTTTGGTAAGCTTTCTTTTCCTTTTTGTTTTATTCAACTGCTAGTTAAGTATGTTAGCATGTTCTGTTGTGTTTGTTCGGTGTTTTCTGATACTTTTCTTAATTTCTTCCGTCTTTGTAAAGACCTTTTATTTGGTCAATTGTTTTCTGTGTATGATTTGAATGTGTTCTGTGATAAACATGATCGTCGATTAGTTTAATCGGCAGATAAGTTAACTCATATAGGCCCCAGTAATTGAACAAAAATTGTCTGATGCCCTTTAGGTCCCTAAACGTATTGTTTATGTGAGCGATTGATTATTACCTGTTATAATTAGTATAGTCGACTCGATAAATATCGTCGATTAGCTTTCTATAACTAATAAATCGAATGAGCTAATAATGTCGCATGACTAATTGAGCTTTGCCACTGACTGTATGCCCCAGCATTGTTTGAAATGGTTTGTTTGCACTGTAAAACTGACTGAAAAAGGTTCAGCCCAGGCAGTCTTGAGTTCGAACTTTCATCAGTTCAAAGAATGCCCTGATGCTGCAATAGGCAGGGGCATCAATAATCAAGGTTGACAGGGGTATTCTGGGGTGTTAAAAAGAACAAAAGTAATTAGTTTAAGTGAGCTGACAAATGGGGTACTAAATTAGGATTAAACTAATGCCAATGGGGGACAAGACACAAGAGTATGGGTTTAAAAGGAATACTAAAATAAGCCCATAATCCTTGATTAAACAAAAACCAGGCGTGGGGAATAAAGGGGCTGGCACCAAAAGATGCTTAGGCATGGGCTTTAAGGGGTATGGGCAGACTGCAAGTTGCAGATGAGGGCAGCTTAGCTGCACTTGGTCACTTTGGCTTATAAATAGGCCAGTGGAAAACTTAAAAGGGGCTGGACTTTGGAGTCTTCAAAAAGAAAAAAAAAACAAAACAAAAAGGCTGAAAGAAAAAAAAACTTTAGTCTGAAGAGAGGTCTAGTGAGTCCCAAATCACAATAGCGTAAACACAAGGTAGTTTCCAATAGACATTGTAACCAAACACTGCCTGAAAGTTGTACAAGAGTGCATATTGGTCAAAGCTGTCTTGGCCAAGTTCTGTTGCTTGCATTGGCTGAGTTGTTTGTGGTTGTTGAACTGTTAGTTTTACTGCATTTGAACCCTCAGTTACTGCTGTTATTTCCTTACTCTTTCCTGGGATTGCTGGCTTGGTTTCGACTATCTGCTAGTCCTTGTATTCTGGGAGACATTGTTGGTTATCTGTGGCTGTGGAAAACACTTGGTTTAGTTGGTTGTTGCTGTGTTGTTGCTGTGTGTCTGTTGCTGCTGTATTTACTGCATACTGCCCAGCTGACCATTCCTTTCTTCTTTTGTTCTCTATACCAGGTACACACCTAATACACTGTCAGATGTAATTGGAAAATTGAGGATGAATACAAAAATGAGAAAACCTGAAGAATGTCTTTTATGCGTAGATTGTTGCATTAAATATCATGTAATGTAGAATGATTTTTATTTTGGTTTGGATGCTGGAAGTAGCTTGCATGCCTAGTAGATGTCAATGCATGGTAATTGAATATCAGTTGGTATACGTATGCTGCTAGTTAAAAGTATTCTCAATGAATTAGTTTGCATCTCAGATTTAGTTTACTTTGCCATATATGCTGTAATGTAGGCCAAAATAGAAAAACTATCCACATGAGTTAAAGTTCTTTCCCCTTTTGCTAGTTTGTCACATATAAATTGATAAAGAACAAAGAATCAGTTCTAGGCCTCAACCTCAGGAAGGCCAAGCCCAAATCGAAAGAATCAGCTAGGCCTGTATCGGAAAAACAGGGCCCAAGTCTGGCCATCTCGCATGAGCTAGGTTTGGGCCCATAATTTGCGACTAGTTGTCCATAAGTGCAGTCACGTTTTATTATTCTGTAATAGCACTTTAAATCCGGTTTTATAATCAACTAAGGCTATTTGCTGCTTTCAATTGATAGAGACGAACACGACAAGAAACGTAGTTGCTATAGGATATCCTTTAAAAATAACAACGAGATGAGCCTCGATAAAAATAAACAAAACGCAGATGCGGGGCCCTTGTTAAATGTATATTAGTGAAGCATTTAGTTTCCAGGACGGGTTGTTTAGCAAATCTCACAACCTTCCTAAAATAACAATACGTTAGACTCTTTAGGACGCGCCTTAATAAATCTTACCTTCGTAAACTCGGGTGCACATTGATGTGACCCAAATCCAAATCTCAACGGAATCGAAATGTGTTTCTAATCACGGGTACATTGATTGTGACGTGGTTCGAGATGCGTGTCCATGACGTTGCGAATTCATTTAAAAAAAAAATAAGGATGAGATGAGCCTCGCCGAATAAAAATACAAATTGCGGGGCCCTCAGTAAATACTTGTTTGAAATTACTTAGAATTCAGGAGGGTCGTTTAGCGAATTTCACGGCCTCCGCAAAATAATAACGCGATAGTCTCTTTAGGCGCGTGTTTAATAATTTACTTGCTTAAGTTCGGGTGTGCATTTCATGCGACCCAAAGCCAAATCTCAAAACATCAAATAAAATGCGTTCCGAATTGTGGGTGCATTTCATGTGACGCAGTCCAAAGACGTGTTTTAAGCGATGTTCACATTCTTGTAAAAACAATAATAATAAAGCGGTTAAAAGTTAAAATTTGCATATAAGTTCATATCGTATTAAAAATCAGATAAATAAGCCAAATATAACAGTTGAGCGACCGTGCTAGAACCACGGAACTCGGGAATGCCTAACACCTTCTCCCGGGTTAACAGAATTCCTTATCCGGATTTCTGGTACGCAGACTGTAATATAGAGTCATTATTTTCCTCGATTCGGGATTAAAATTGGTGACTTGGGACACCCTAAATCTCCCAAGTGGCGACTCTGAAATAAATAAACCAATCCCGTTTCGATTGTCCTTTAATTGGAAAAAAACTCCCTTGCACCCCCACGGGCGCGGAAAAAGGAGGTGTGACAGCTCTGGCGACTCCGCTGGGGATCAGAAAAACCCAGAACCACTGGTTCAGGGTTAAGAATTCGAGCTTAGAATAATTGTTATTATTTGGCTTTATTTATTATCTGATTATTACATGTTTTGAGCCTAATGTGCTAAATGCTGCTTTTACCGCTTTGATATTATTTGAACTGTATATAAACTGTGCCGAAACCTTTCTCTTCTTACCTCCGGGGATGTGCTTACTGGTTGAGACTCCCTATTCTGTTAGTGTCATACCCTAAATAAAAGAGGCTCGGAAAGTTTCTAAGCCGGCTGGCCTTTTGGTTCCCGGAAAGGAGCTCCTTCCTCAGCTCGAGTTGTCCGCTCGGGTACACTGTCTAGAACACCGACCCAGGTTTTGAACATAGAATAACGTGACTTCATGCCGGATCCCTAGTAGGAACGCTTATTTGCATCATGTTGCATATGACTTAGGGGACTCAACACAGGGGTTGGGTCCGTCTAGGACTAGCGACCTGATATGAAAAGACCATTCTGATGCATCCTATTGTTTTCAGTGCATTTATTTGTCTCATGCCCGCATGCTGACCGGTGTTTGAATATTTGGAAAATTGTGAAAAAAAAGAAATAACGGGTAGGGAATTGATTGATTATTTTTGAAAAAAAAAACAAATACTGTCAAAACCCTGCCAAAATTTTGAAAAATCATTGTTCTGTTTTGTTTTCTTAAAAAATAAAATATAAATAGAAATATATAATTTGTCTTGCCATAAAAATAAAAATAATAAAAAAAAAAGAATCTTATTTTTAAGATGGTTTTATGAAAATTCGAAAATAATAAAAAAAAAAAGAAAAAAGAAAAAAGAGGAATCTTGTTTTGCCTTTACTTCTATTATTTGTTGCAAATATGTGTATATATATAGATATGAAAAATTCAAAAAGTCTTTCCTTACTTCAAAAAATGTATATATATCTTTATTTGTTGCAAAAGTATTTGTCTTGCCAAAGGTCTAGAGAGTTCTTTTAGGCTCCCGGTTTTCGAAACAAAAATCAAAAATATTTTCCGTTATTGACTTCTTTAGAAAGTTTTTTTTTTATATATATATATACAAGAATTCAAAATTCAAAAATCGCATATATTTTTGTTTTATCAGAATAAGTGTCGTTTGTTAAAATCTTATTAATAAATGTGCAGAATGAGCACGACTCCGAATGGACCCTTTTCAATCATGAGTAAAATCCCCCTCCAATTGCGGCTCTGGTGGAATGATTTAGGCAAAGAAGGGCATGACGAAATCAAGAAGTATCTGAAAGGCCTCACGAGTTTGTTGGATATCAGGCCACGAGGAGATATCATAAGGGCACTAGTTCCCCACTGGGATCCTGCGCACAATGTCTTCCGTTTCTCAGATTTTGAACTTACCCCAACTTTAGAAGAAATAGCAGGGTATATCGGCAGCGCTGAGACTCCTTTGAGGCACAAATATCTGATTGCTCCAAGAGCTGTAGCAATACACCGGTTCCTGGACTCCTTAAAGATAGTCAGAACAATTCATAACCCTGACTTGGCAAAAGGTTTTTGCAGCATGAGTTTCATATATCAAAGATATGGTCACATAGGAGGATTCGACAAGCCAGAAAACCAGTTGTGCAGCAAAGGTAATCGCCAAAAGTGGGAAGAACATAGACGGATTGCTTTCATGATAACTTTCTTAGGACTACTAGTATTCCCAAGAAAAGACGGGAATATTGACATAAAGATAGCAGGGGTCGTCAGTACGTTGCTCACACAGAGTGATAGTACGTTGGCGCCCATGATAGTGTCTGATATGTTCCGGGCTCTCACATCTTGCAAAGCCGGAGGAAGCTTTTTCGAGGGTTGCAATTTGTTGTTGCAAATGTGGATGACCGAGCACCTATGTCACCGAGCCCAGTTTCTGAGCCAGGGATCCACTGGAAAAACCTGCATAGAGGAATTCTATACCAGAGTTAATAAGACATACCTACCAGAAGGAGTCATAGCATGGACCTCATATTTCCGTACCCTCAACTCCAGTCAAATACAGTGGGCGCTAGGATGGTTACCGATCGACGAAGTCATATACATGCCAGCAGCCAGACCCCATTTTCTCTTAATGGGACTCAAGAGCATTCAACCATACGTGCCGCATCGGGTTTTAAGGCAACTGGGAAGGTATCAGATAGTGCCGAAAGATGAGGATCTAAGCACCCAGGTGATCGAGATCAGTCCCGACGGCCAGTTTCCCGAAGCAAGGGTGCGTCAAATTTGGAGCCAATGTCAATACTTAGAAGCAAATACTTGTGTAATGAATCGGGCAAAGGGGGAAGTTTCGCCCGGGTATCAGGCCTGGTACAAAGGGGAGACATCATCTGGAAGACCGACCAAAAGACCTCACCTGCAAGAATTTGCCAAATCTTCACAAGAACAGTGGGGCTGGTTGGCCAAAGAGCAGGAATATCTTGTCAAAGCAGGCAAACTGAAGCAACAAGTTCAGGATATGAGGTTTGAGTGCCAATTACAGTCTGCTGCCCACAAGGGAGAAAAGAACAAGTTAATCAGAGAAGGCGAGATCCTCAAAGCTCAGATCCGGAGAATGAAAAAAGAGGCTAATAGCCAGATGAGAAGCCGGGCGGATAAAAGATTGATAGCAGGGTTAAAGGATCAGGTTGCGGAATGCCAGGAAGATTTGGAAAAAGCCAGGGCCAGCACAGCAAAATTGCGAACCAAGTGGGCAAAGGGTGCGATGGCTCGGAGGCAGCGCCTGCAACGAGTCATAAGGGAGTATGAACTGAGCATCGGGACATTAAGGGAAACGAACGCCTCTCTTCGAGAAAGGATCCTCAAGCAAACACGAGATGCCCAAGCCGACAGAAGGCAATGCTACGATGCAATGACCAGAATGGAAAGGCAAATGGAGATGTTCCAGGATCAGCTTGCCAACAATGCGCAAACACTGGGGTTGAAGAACCAACAGATAAGGCATTTGTTCGCAGAAAGGGACAACATTCGGGGAAAGATCGACGAGATTGGGCATTACATCTACATGAGATGCCTGGCATGCGAGCAAAAGCCTCGAAAGACCCTCCTTGTTTCCATCATGGGTTGCGTCCACCGAATCATGAATGAGCTGAAAAACCTGCAGAGGGACCTCACACCAAGGGCCGCGGAAAGGCCGAATGATGCCTCGCGGGTCTCTAAGTTGGAAAATTAATCTTTGGTTGAGTCCTGTTTTGGCTTTGTCGCTTTTCCATATGTTGTTTTCCTTTCTTCAAAACGGGTTAAGAACTGTGGAGTCTGTACTATTGCTATTCCTTGCTTGAAGTAATTTGTAATAGCAAAATTTTGAGAATGAATTTAATGATTTCACAAGAATTGTGTGTTTCTTTACTTTAAGGCAGAACTACGCCTGGTCTGATTCACGCGGGGACGTGATACGTAGGCAATCCCCATAAGATTCGACCGCTTTTAATAAATAAAGAAAAGAAAATGTAAATAAAATAAAACGCGGGGTTTCGCAGAATACTCTAAAAAGAGACGAATGAACAAACCGGGATGACGCATGTGGTTTGAAGCAAAGCATGTAGAAACGGTTAACTGCCTAGGTGCATTGCATCCTCTATGTGTTATGATCAAATCTGTTAAGCTCTAACACTAACAAAGTTTGTTGTTGTCTGATACCAGACAGTTAGTTGTTAAAGAATTCTGGCAACACATTCATACCAAACCAGATCCAAAGGACCGGTAGCAACAAGCATGACTACTTCAGAGAATAGTAATGAGGAAGAAAGGCCGATGAGCCAGTTGCTAAAAGAGGCAATGGAAAAGATTGAAAGGATGGGACTAGAGATGCATGCAATGCAGCTAGCCCTGGCCAAAACACAAAAGAGCCCTGAGACACTGGGACACATGCCGGAGTACCCTCACTCTGGCCCTTCCACAAGCCGCCCAAATCCCCTCTATCATCAAGAAAGAAGCCCTCATGATTCCCAAGCTCCACCACCCCATCAACCTCTCCCAACACCCAATATTCCCATTTTTGTGGGACCTGCATCAGCCCCTTTGCAGCGAACGACCAGTGAGCCATTGTTTCAGGCTCACGATACACAATACTATCCCCCTGAGCCTACATTCCATGCACCCGAACCACAGGCTTACAATCCCCATTTGGAAGTTCCGGCAGAGGTTGAGAAGCCGGTTAAGGCCCCTGAACAGGATGAAGTGTTGAGAAAGTTCAAAAGCCTGGAGCAATCCTTCAGGAACTTACACGGGCTGGGCAATCAAGTCAGCGTGGCATACAAAGATCTGTGCCCTTTCCCAGATGTCCAACTCCCGGCTGGGTTCAAGATGCCCAAGTTTGATTTATATGAAGGGCACGGTGATCCCATGGCACATTTGCGGGGATTCTGTAGCAAAATGAGAGGGGCAGGAGGCAAGGATGAGCTTTTGATAGCTTATTTCGGCCAAAGTCTGAGCGGATCTGCACTGGAATGGTATACCAGGCAGGATTTCAGCAGGTGGTACACGTGGGATGATCTGGCGCAGGCTTTTGCAGGTCATTTCCAGTACAATCTAGAGATAGTCCCTGACCGTCTCACGTTATTGAGAACTGGGAAGAAACCCGGGGAAAGTTTTCGCGAGTTCGGGTTCCGCTGGAGAGAACAAGCAGCTAGAGTCGATCCTCCCATGAGAGAGGGAGAGATGGTGGACTATTTTTTGCAGACATTGGATCCAACCTACTTTGGTCACTTGGTGACGACGGTTGGAAAATCTTTCAACGAGGTGGTCAAAATTGGGGTCATGATAGAAGAAGGTTTGAGGTCGGACAAGATCTTGAACTATTCGACGCTTAAGGCCACAACCCAGGCTATTCAAAGCGGCACGGGAAGTGCGCTAAGAAGAAAGAAAGAAGAGGTTGCCACGATCGAGGCAGGCAGTTGGTCCAGGGCTAGCAGGCCGCACTACAACCAACCCAGGCCTCACAGGTCAAACTACCCATACAACCCACCGCAAACTTTCTATCCACCTCGAGAACCACATTGTTCCGTACAGCAAGCCCAGGTATACACTCAGCCTCCGGTTCGCCCACAATGGTGCGCACCGGCTCCCCAGAACATATATACACCACCACAAAACACCTACCCTCCACCAAGGGCATATAGAAATCCTTCAGGGGCAGGTTTCCGGGGAAATCCAGATGCCAGGAATGACAGGTTGCGGAAGCAAAGAACCTTCACCGAACTGGGAGAAACCTACACCGCTGTGTTCCACAAGCTGCGGCAATTGGGTTTGGTTAGTCCTGTCCATACTCGGGAACCAAATCCCCCGCCTCAGAATTTGGATCGTTCAATCAGTTGTGAATACTGTTCAGGGATGCTCGGGCACGATACCGAGAAGTGTTGGAAGTTAAGGCATGCCATACAGGATCTTATTGACACCAATAAGATCGAGGTCCAGACACCGGAGGCTCCTAACATCAACCAAAACCCACTGCCAGCGCACCACGAAACTCACATGATTGAGTTGGTGTGTGAGGGAGGAGAATTAAGAAAACCCTCACAAACAGTGATGATGATCCAAGCCGCCCCGAAAGAAGTCTTAACCAGTGGAGGAACAAGTGTACAGTCGCAGGGAGAAGGCGTCAAGCCGGTAGTGATATTGGGGAAGAGCCCGTCCATCATAGCAAGCAAACCCGAGCCAAGCAAGTTGGTAATACCAGGGATCCTGCCCACACCGGCAGTCATGTTGAAAGGGGTATGTGGAGAACGGGTGACCATAAAGCCGGTGGTCCAACTGCCAATGCTTGACAGCAGGGCTGTGCCCTGGAAATATGAAAAAGCAGTGGTGACGTACCAAGGAAAACAGGTGGAAGAAGTCAGTTGTGAAGCGCAAGGGCTGACTCGATCAGGTCGATGTTTTGCTCCGGTGGAGTTAAGGAAAACCAACCCAGTGGCAACCAAGAAGCCAGTGTCAGAAGAAGAGGCTGAAGACTTCCTGAGGAAGATGAAAGTACAAGACTATTCTGTGGTTGAGCAGCTGAGAAAAACACCTGCCCAGATCTCACTATTGTCATTACTCCTCCATTCCGAGGAACATCGTCGGGCCCTGTTAAAGATATTGAACGAGGCCCATGTACCCAGTGAGATTTCTGTAAACCACCTGGAAACCATTGCCAGCAAGATTTTCGAGGTGAACAGAGTGACATTCTCAGATGATGACCTGCCGGTGGAAGGAACGGAGCACAATAAAGCTCTATACCTAGCTGTCAAATGTGAAGACTCGGTGGTAACCCGAGTATTGGTGGATAACGGCTCAAGCGCCAATATTTGTCCATTATCCACCCTGGACCAGTTAAAGATTGACCGTGGAAGAATCCGGGAGAATAGCATCTGTGTCCGAGGGTTTGACGGAAACGGAACAGCCACTGTGGGGGATGTTGTACTTGAACTAACCATTGGCCCGGTCCTGTTTACCATGGAATTCCAGGTGTTGGACGCCACGGTATCTTACAACTTGCTGTTAGGACGACCTTGGATTCATGCAGCTAAAGCGGTGCCTTCCACCCTACATCAGACAGTGAAGTTCGAGTGGGAAAGACAAGAGGTCGTGTTGCACGGTGAGGATACAACATGCACCATGGGCGGAACCATTGTGCCTTTTCATAGAGACCACTGATGACAAGGGTCCCTGGGTCTACCAGATTCTCGATACAGGGTCGGCCAACAAAATTTCTGAAGGAGAAATCATCCCGCACCCTAGGGTAGCTGCCGCAACAGTCATGATGGTATCAGAAATGCTGGGTAATGGATTTGTGCCGGGAAAAGGCCTGGGAGTTGAACTTCAAGGGATAGTCCAACCTGTTTCCCTTCCTAAGAATCTGGAAACCTTCGGGTTGGGGTTCAAACCAACCGCAGCAGACAGGAAGGAGGCGCGAAGAATGAAGAAGAGGGTCTGGTTTCTGCCTAAACCAGTGCCACGCCTCTCAAGGTCTTTTGTTAAAGCAAGTGCCAAGGGGTCAGCGATCCCAAAGATTCGAGGACCTTTGATCGGTATAAATGAAGACCTGAATCAGAGTTTTGAGAGGCTATTCGCGGATGTCAGTATGGTGGAAGCTGGAGAAGGTTCCAGCAGAGCAGAGATACAATTTGTGGGGCCTGAGGCCAAGACCAACAATTGGACGGTTACTCCTCTTCCTGTCCGAGGGGAGTCTTGGTAGTAGGCTTTGATTAATGTTTTGTTTGTTTATTTGTTTGATCGGATTATTCAAGGGTGTAATCCAAATTTTACTTTCGTTTTGTAAAAGTGTGAACCCTTTTTATCCTGCAAATTTAATAAAGTTCTTTTCTTTTGTCTCATTTTAATTTTTGTCTTGTTCTTTTTCTTTCTGAACAGTTCTCTTTTTACTGGTTCTAATGACATGGCATGCACAGCGGATCTTCGACCTAGTCTAATAAATCAATCTGAAACCGACTCAATGATGCAAAAGGTCGTTTGTGACGATGAATCTGAATGTGACGAAGGTGAAGCCTTCGAAGAAATAAACAAGAGAACTGTGCCAGTTTGAAGAGAAACCCAAGCCTAACTTAAATGACACCGAGGCGGTGAATCTAGGAGACGCTGATAACGTCCAAGAGACCAAAATTAGCATCCACATTGAGCCGAATGTCAGAGCAGAATTGATCAAAACTCTCAGGGAATTCAAAGACGTTTTTGCCTGGTCATATGATGATATGCCTGGATTAAGCACCAATTTAGTGGTTCACAAATTACCCACTGACCCGGCATACCCTCCGGTCAAGCAAAAACTAAGGAAATTTAAAACAGAAATGAGTGTAAAGATCAAGGAAGAAGTGATTAAGCAGTTACAAGCGAAGGTCATTCGGGTCACTCGATATCCCGAGTGGTTGGCCAATGTGGTACCAGTCCCAAAGAAGGATGGAAAAATCAGGGTGTGCGTTGATTACCGCAACCTCAACAAAGCAAGTCCCAAGGACAATTTTCCGCTGCCCAACATTCATATCTTAATCGACAATTGCGCAGGGCGCGAGATCGGATCCTTTGTGGATTGCTATGCAGGTTATCATCAGATCCTAATGGATGAGGAGGATGCTGAGAAGACAGCGTTTATTACGCCATGGGGAACCTACTGCTATCGGGTAATGCCGTTCGGGTTAAAGAACGCTGGGGCAACATACATGCGAGCAATGACTGCGGTGTTTCATGACATGATACACAAGGAAATTGAGGTGTACGTCGATGATGTGATCATCAAATCTTGGCGTCAGGAGAACCATGTGGCAGACCTAAGGAGATTTTTCCAAAGACTCCGGAGGTATGATATCAAGCTTAACCCGGCCAAATGCGCATTCGGGGTTCCATCAGGAAAGTTGCTAGGATTCATCGTCAGTCGACGGGGGATTGAGTTAGACCCATCCAAAATTGAATCCATCCGAGATTTGCCACCGCCAAGGAACAAAACAGAGGTAATGAGTTTGCTGGGTAGACTCAATTATATCAGCAGGTTCATCGCTCAACTCACAGCAACTTGTGAGCCCATATTTCGGCTGCTGAGAAAGGACGCTGCAGTAGGTTGGACAGCAGAGTGTCAGGAGGCCTTCGACCAAATCAAAGGGTATCTGTCTAATCCACCCGTATTGGTCCCGCCTAAGCCCGGGAAACCCCTAATCCTTTACCTGACGGTCTTGGAAAATTCATTTGGTTGTGTACTGGGGCAACATGATGACACAGGAAGGAAGGAGCAGGCCATCTACTATCTTAGCAAGAAATTCACAGTGCATGAGGTCAAGTACACTCAACTCGAGAAAACGTGCTGCGCCCTAACTTGGGTAGCTCAGAAGTTGAAGCACTACCTGTCTTCATATACTACTTATCTCATATCCCGCTTGGACCCATTGAAGTATATCTTTCAGAAACCTATGCCCACGGGAAGGTTGGCAAAATGGCAAATTCTGCTCACAGAGTTTGATATCATCTATGTGACGAGGACGGCCATGAAAGCCCAGGCGCTGGCAGACCATTTGGCCGAGAATCCCGTTGATGAAAAATACGAGCCCTTAAGAACGTATTTTCCTGACGAAGAGGTGATGCATACGAATGAGTTGGAATTACCCGAGGAACCAGGTTGGAAGCTTTTCTTCGATGGAGCTGCAAACGCAAAAGGGGTTGGAATAGGAGCAGTACTCATTTCTGAAACAGGACGGCATTATCCTGTTACGGCTCAACTACGCTTCTATTGCACCAACAATATGGCCGAATATGAGGCTTGCATTCTGGGTCTGCGCTTGGCTGCCGACATGGATGTCCAAGACGTCTTGGTCTTGGGAGACTCGGACCTCTTGGTACATCAAATTCAGGGTGAATGGGAAACACGAGATCTAAAGCTCATACCATACCGACAATGCTTGCATGATCTGAGCAAGCAATTTCGATCGGTAAAGTTCAAACACATCCCGAGAGTTCACAATGAGGTTGCGGATGCCTTGGCCACCTTGGCATCAATGCTGCACCACCCTGACAAAATGTATGTTGATCCTCTACACATCCAGGTCCGTGATCAGCACGCCTACTGCAATGCCATAGAAGAAGAAGCAGATGGCGAACCCTGGTTTCATGATATCAAGGAATACCTCAGGATGGGGATATATCCAGAACATGCCTCTGGAGACCAAAAAAGAGCCCTCCGGCGGTTGTCGAATGGTTTCTTCCTCAGTGGGGGAATATTGTACAAAAGAACCCCGGATCTGGGATTGTTGAGATGCATAGATGCCGGGCAGGCAACGTCGGTTATGGCAGAAGTACATGCTGGAGTTTGTGGGCCACACATGAGCGGATATGTATTGGCAAGAAAAATCCTTCGAACAGGGTGTTATTGGCTCACCATGGAACACGACTGTATCACTTTCGTGAGGAAATGCCATCAGTGCCAGATACATGGAGACTTGATTCATTCTCCGCCAACAGAGTTACATACGATGTCAGCACCCTGGCCGTTTGTAGCATGGGGCATGGATGTCATTGGGCCCATCGAGCCAGCAGCGTCCAACGGTCATAGGTTCATTCTAGTGACCATTGATTACTTCACCAAATGGGTTGAGGCTAAAACCTTCAAATCAGTAACCAAGAAGGCAGTGGTGGACTTTGTTCACTCCCATATCATCTGCAGATTTGGGATCCCAAAAGTGATCATCACGGACAACGGTGCGAATCTTAATAGCAGCTTGATGAGAGAGGTATGCCAACAATTCAAGATTACACACCGCAATTCCACCCCATATCGTCCTAAGGCGAATGGAGCAGTCGAAGCAGCCAATAAGAATATCAAGAAGATACTGCGAAAAATGGTGGAAGGGTCCAGACAATGGCACGAGAAGTTACCCTTTGCCTTGTTGGGTTACCGCACTACCGTCCGGACTTCCATAGGCACAACTCCTTATTTGTTGGTGTATGGAACTGAGGCCGTGATACCAGCGGAGGTCGAAATTCCGTCCCTCCGAATTGTCGCTGAAGCCGGGATTGATGATGATGAATGGGTCAAGGCTCGATTGGAACAGTTGAGCCTGATAGATGAGAAAAGATTGGCAGCAGTGTGCCATGGTCAGCTGTACCAAAAGAGAATGGCAAGAGCATATAATAAGAAGGTGTGCCCCAGGAAGTTTGAAGTAGGGCAGCAGGTATTAAAGAAGATCCTCCCACATCAGGTCGAGGCAAAAGGCAAATTCGCCCCAAATTGGCAAGGGCCTTATATCGTGACCAGAATATTGTCCAACGGTGCTTTGTGTTTGACAGATGTCGAAGGTAGATGTGTCGACATGGCTATCAATTCAGATGCAGTCAAGAGATATTATGCGTAATTTCTTTAATTATGGCAATTTTTGGTTTATTTGTTTGTATTTGGCATTTGTTGAATAATGAGATGACGGAGGCAATTCTTTCTTATACCCAAACACTGTTTAACCCTTGCTTCCCCCTTTTGAGCCTTAAGTTATTCTTTCATACCCCTCTTTTGGAATCACTAATGGGAAAGATATGAAAAATAAAAGAGAAGAAAAGAAAGGAAAAGAAAAGGTAAAAGAAAAGAAAAGAAAATGAAAAGAAAGAAAAGAAAAATTAAGGAATATAAAACCGTGGGAACTACGTTTGACCTGATTCCTCAAAGAGGATACGTAGGCGCCTCACGGCTCGGTCATAGTATGCATCATAGTAAATATAGGATGCATAATGTACATAGTGTGCATAATAGGCACAGCGTGCGTAACACACATAGCGCAACATAAGTGTAAAAAATTAAATTTCCCAAGCAAGAAAACTGGGGCAGAGGTTATGTTTTAAAATCCAACAAAGGTTTGGTTCCAAAAGTTGTAGCACATCACCCATCAGATTATTTTCATTTTTCATAGCCTTTCTTTAACTCCACACCAAAACCAACATCAACGTCCAAAAGACCTCCCGATCAATGTTCAAGAGATGTCGAGTCAGGCGAATAAGACCGAGAATAGTACACCAATCCCCAGCAAAGAAGAGGATCGTAAGACTGGGAATGGATTGATAGTCAAAGGAGTTTCCAGAAGAGAAGGTCGTATCTACAACGCCCTGATTCCTCGAAAGAAATAAAATGAGAGAGTCTTATCGGTGAAAACCTTCACAGGCACCGAGAGGCGATGTAAGACGAGGGATATGAAATGAGAGAGTCTTATTGGTGAAAACCTTCACAGGCACCATAAGGCGCCGGGAGATGAGAGAAAAGAGAGAGTCTCATTAGTGAAAACCCCTCGAAGGGCACTATGAGGCGACGAGACAGATCAGCGAAGCTACCACATTAGAAACGAAGTGAACACTCCTTTATCATCCCCAGCAAGTCAAACCATCGGGCAAATCAATTGATACAGATAGACTGGGTCGGGAATCTATGGTGCACGTCATGATCATGGGGACCAGTCATGTCCTCCAGATAAGTTCTTTTGATTGTCTCCTCCCACAAAAAATATTGGTTCAGAAAGATTTTCTCCTTTCCATAGCTTTTATTTCTTTTCCTAAAATGTGTCTTGAAAGGATTTTTCAAAGCTTACTACCAGGAACCAAAGGGGAATTCATCCAATGCAGGATAATACAAACAGTCTTAAAGACCGGTCCCAGGCAATGCAGGGATTCGTGCTCGGAAATTTTGGAAGAAGTAAGCTCCAAAGGGAGTAGTTTCGGGAGTTAGAAGCAGACTCCCACATCATGTGTTTAAAAAGAAAGCAGAAAAGGGGATAAATTGAAAACCAATCCCCAGCAGGCTAGAGACCCCCAACAGGCAACTTTGCCCGCCAACCAATTATGGGGACAAAGAGCAAGAAAAGAGGAAGAGAGAAAAATTGCTCGCCAGAAAGGCACCCTCTACCACCACGATTAAAACTGACCAAATCCTTTTGTCTGTTGCAGGGGAACAGAGGATTGATGAGGGCAGCAAGATGCAACGCCATGGAAGTCACCAAAAACCGGGGCAGAAAATTTTCTGCCGATTGTCGAAAATTTTCTCGAAAAAACGGGGAAGCAATTTCAATACTTTTAAGCTCTAGGTCGCCCACCAGTATAATGCGGGAATACTTTTAAGCTCTAGGTCGCCCACCAGTATAATGCGGGAATGCATTTAAGTTCTAGGTCGCCCACCAGTATAATGCGGGAATACTTTTAAGTTCTAGGTCGCCCACCAGTATAATGCGGGAATACATTTAAGTTCTAGGTCGCCCACCAGTATAATGCGGGAATACTTTTAAGCTCTAGGTCGCCCACCAGTATAATGCGGGAATACATTTAAGTTCTAGGTCGCCCACCAGTATAATGCGGGAATACATTTAAGTTCTAGGTCGCCCACCAGTATAATGCGGGAATACTTTTAAGCTCTAGGTCGCCCATATGCGGGAATGCTTTTAAGCTCTAGGTCGCCCACCAGTATAATGCGGGAATACATTTAAGTTCTAGGTCTCCCACCAGTATAATGCGGGAATACTTTTAAGTTCTAGGTCGCCCACCAGTATAATGCGGGAATACATTTAAGTTCTAGGTCGCCCACCAGTATAATGCGGGAATACTTTTAAGCTCTAGGTCGCCCACCAGTATAATGCGGGAATACTTTTAAGCTCTAGGTCGCCCACCAGTATAATGCGGGAATACTTTTAAGTTCTAGGTCGCCCACCAGTATAATGCGGGAATACATTTAAGTTCTAGGTCGCCCACCAGTATAATGCGGGAATACTTTTAAGCTCTAGGTCGCCCACCAGTATAATGCGGGAATACTTTTAAGCTCTAGGTCGCCCACCAGTATAATGCGGGAATACATTTAAGCTCTAGGTCGCCCACCAGTATAATGCGGGAATACTTTTAAGCTCTAGGTCGCCCACCAGTATAATGCGGGAATACATTTAAGTTCTAGGTCGCCCACCAGTATAATGCGGGAATACTTTTAAGTTCTAGGTCGCCCACCAGTATAATGCGGGAATACATTTAAGTTCTAGGTCGCCCACCAGTATAATGCGGGAATACTTTTAAGCTCTAGGTCGCCCACCAGTATAATGCGGGAATACATTTAAGTTCTAGGTCGCCCACCAGTATAATGCGGGAATACTTTTAAGCTCTAGGTCGCCCACCAGTATAATGCGGGAATACATTTAAGTTCTAGGTCGCCCACCAGTATAATGCGGGAATACTTTTAAGCTCTAGGTCGCCCACCAGTATAATGCGGGAATACATTTAAGTTCTAGGTCGCCCACCAGTATAATGCGGGAATACATTTAAGTTCTAGGTCGCCCACCAGTATAATGCAGGAATACTTTTAAGTTCTAGGTCGCCCACCAGTATAATGCGGGAATACATTTAAGTTCTAGGTCGCCCACCAGTATAATGCGGGAATACATTTAAGTTCTAGGTCGCCCACCAGTATAATGCGGGAATACATTTAAGTTCTAGGTCGCGCGCAATTCAAAAGGAAAAGGGAATGCGTCTCAAAAGAAGCATCTCAAAAGAAGCAGTTCGGGAACGCTATGGCACGCCCAACATAACAATTCTGATGAAAAGCCATACCGCTGAAGAAACCATTGAAAGATTTAAGGAAGAAAGCCATGTTCCCAGCAAATCAAGCAAAGTGATGAGAACTGACATTCAGAAAAGGTGAAGGACCAGCATCATCTCCAAGTTCACAAAATAAAGGCGTCAGAGGAAAGCGTTAGCCGACAAGAAAGCAAGGCAACAAGAACAAGTTGAAGATGGATGAGATTTCAGGATCCTCAGTTTAGCTTAGCTTCTTGTTTTCCTTTTAGAGCAATGTAATAGGGAGATCGGTTGAGCAGTAGCATCCTACAGCAGCATACAACAGCGCACAACAACAGCAAACACTACAGTCACACGGTAGTCCCAGCTACCAAAATTTCCCGAACTACATTGACCTGATTCCTGTTTCAGCCCAGGATATGTAGGAAACCTCTGAAGCAAAGGTTCGGTCAAATCTTTTTCAAAAATGCTTCACACGGAGTATTCGGACGGGCAAAAATCGCTCGCCTTATCTTTGCGCGAAAACCCTTCGTGTCTTCGTGCAAAGAGGGGCAGCTGTAAGCACGTGATTTTTGCTTTACGAGCAATCGCTCCAAAAGAAAATAAAAATAGTGACAAATGATTTCGCTGTACAATTTTTCGAGTTTTCCGTGACATGTGTTGTTAGTCATTTATGGGTCTGTCCATTTTACATCTAGTCATTACCAAATAAAAATACAAAATGCCTGTCGTTAAAAGAAAATTCAAAAAATATATGTCTGTGTGCATCGTTCGTTCTAAGCTGTGATCTAACCATTTTTTTATTTTATTTTTATTTATTTGTCCATTTATCGTTGTGGGTGTCACTCAATATGTGTATAGGTTTATTTTAATTTTTACATTGTTTTAGGAATTTTTGTTTAAATTGAAAAAAAAAAGGGAGAAAAGGAAAATCCGATTTGGGCCCCGAAACAAGGCCCAAAACCAAAGTACTGATCCAGTCCAAACCCAGCCTGCCCAAGCACGGACTCAAACGACGTCGTATCGGCGTCCCCATTTGAAGCCGTTGATCTGATTCAAAGGAACGGTCCAGATCAGGCTGTCCAACTCACCTCAACGACGCCGTTTCAGGCAAGTTGATCTGAGCCGTCCAACCTCATTGATCCAACGGTCCCTGGCTCCCTCATGACCCGACCTATTTAGCCGGTTTAACCCAACCCCTCACCTAAACCAAAACGACCCCGTTCCCATACCAAACGACCCCGTCCTGTTACCCACCAATAGATCTAAGCCGTTCAGATCACTTGATCTAACGGCTCCAATCTCTCTTCCCCTTCCATATATAAACTTGACCCTTTACCCCGCACCCCCTATCCGAACCCCCCCTCCCCCTTCAGTCATCTCCTTCCCCGAACCCTGAAACCCCCAAACCCTAACGCCGCCCTAGTTTCCCTTCCACCAAAACCCGGCGGCATGAACGCCGGTGGCCACCTCCCGAACACCCTAAGACCCCCTCACTCTCCTGAACATGGATCTGTTACTCCCTAGCCTCGAATCACTTTCGTTCGTCTCGAATCTTCATTTGAAGATTTGAGTCGAACCCGGATCTATGCCAAACCACCCCATCTTCATACCAGACACCCCCCTGACCTTCCTCGTGACCAAACCAAGCTTGGTTTGGTCCGAATCTACCCACAACTCCCAAAAATCCAGATCTGAAAATCCAGACTTTAGAACACATGCACATGGGGAATCCGGATATCCTTAACGGGGGTTTGAGGTCTAATAGACCTTAATCAAGGTGTTCTCATGTGAGAACACCCTGATTAAAGTTTGTTCGGCCTCAAAGGGTCAATGTCGAGTCAGATTTGGTTCAGTTTTGTCTGGACATTTTTGGTAAGCTTTCTTTTCCTTTTTGTTTTATTCAACTGCTAGTTAAGTATGTTAGCATGTTCTGTTGTGTTTGTTCGGTGTTTTCTGATACTTTTCTTAATTTCTTCCGTCTTTGTAAAGACCTTTTATTTGGTCAATTGTTTTCTGTGTATGATTTGAATGTGTTCTGTGATAAACATGATCGTCGATTAGTTTAATCGGCAGATAAGTTAACTCATATAGGCCCCAGTAATTGAACAAAAATTGTCTGATGCCCTTTAGGTCCCTAAACGTATTGTTTATGTGAGCGATTGATTATTACCTGTTATAATTAGTATAGTCGACTCGATAAATATCGTCGATTAGCTTTCTATAACTAATAAATCGAATGAGCTAATAATGTCGCATGACTAATTGAGCTTTGCCACTGACTGTATGCCCCAGCATTGTTTGAAATGGTTTGTTTGCACTGTAAAACTGACTGAAAAAGGTTCAGCCCAGGCAGTCTTGAGTTCGAACTTTCATCAGTTCAAAGAATGCCCTGATGCTGCAATAGGCAGGGGCAGCAATAATCAAGGTTGACAGGGGTATTCTGGGGTGTTAAAAAGAACAAAAGTAATTAGTTTAAGTGAGCTGACAAATGGGATACTAAATTAGGATTAAACTAATGCCAATGGGGGACAAGACACAAGAGTATGGGTTTAAAAGGAATACTAAAATAAGCCCATAATCCTTGATTAAACAAAAACCAGGCGTGGGGAATAAAGGGGCTGGCACCAAAAGATGCTTAGGCATGGGCTTTAAGGGGTATGGGCAGACTGCAAGTTGCAGATGAGGGCAGCTTAGCTGCACTTGGTCACTTTGGCTTATAAATAGGCCAGTGGAAAACTTAAAAGGGGCTGGACTTTGGAGTCTTCAAAAAGAAAAAAAAAACAAAACAAAAAGGCTGAAAGAAAAAAAAAACTTTAGTCTGAAGAGAGGTCTAGTGAGTCCCAAATCACAATAGCGTAAACACAAGGTAGTTTCCAATAGACATTGTAACCAAACACTGCCTGAAAGTTGTACAAGAGTGCATATTGGTCAAAGCTGTCTTGGCCAAGTTCTGTTGCTTGCATTGGCTGAGTTGTTTGTGGTTGTTGAACTGTTAGTTTTACTGCATTTGAACCCTCAGTTACTGCTGTTATTTCCTTACTCTTTCCTGGGATTGCTGGCTTGGTTTCGACTATCTGCTAGTCCTTGTATTCTGGGAGACATTGTTGGTTATCTGTGGCTGTGGAAAACACTTGGTTTAGTTGGTTGTTGCTGTGTGTCTGTTGCTGCTGTATTTACTGTATACTGCCCAGCTGACCATTCCTTTCTTCTTTTGTTCTCTATACCAGGTACACACCTAATACACTGTCAGATGTAATTGGAAAATTGAGGATGAATACAAAAATGAGAAAACCTGAAGAATGTCTTTTATGCGTAGATTGTTGCATTAAATATCATGTAATGTAGAATGATTTTTATTTTGGTTTGGATGCTGGAAGTAGCTTGCATGCCTAGTAGATGTCAATGCATGGTAATTGAATATCAGTTGGTATACGTATGCTGCTAGTTAAAAGTATTCTCAATGAATTAGTTTGCATCTCAGATTTAGTTTACTTTGCCATATATGCTGTAATGTAGGCCAAAATAGGAAAACTATCCACATGAGTTAAAGTTCTTTCCCCTTTTGCTAGCTTGTCACATATAAATTGATAAAGAACAAAGAATCAGTTCTAGGCCTCAACCTCAGGAAGGCCAAGCCCAAATCGAAAGAATCAGCTAGGCCTGTATCGGAAAAACAGGGCCCAAGTCTGGCCATCTCGCATGAGCTAGGTTTGGGCCCATAATTTGCGACTAGTTGTCCATAAGTGCAGTCACGTTTTATTATTCTGTAATAGCACTTTAAATCCGGTTTTATAATCAACTAAGGCTATTTGCTGCTTTCAATTGATAGAGACGAACACGACAAGAAACGTAGTTGCTATAGGATATCCTTTAAAAATAACAACGAGATGAGCCTCGATAAAAATAAACAAAACGCAGATGCGGGGCCCTTGTTAAATGTATATTAGTGAAGCATTTAGTTTCCAGGACGGGTTGTTTAGCAAATCTCACAACCTTCCTAAAATAACAATACGTTAGACTCTTTAGGACGCGCCTTAATAAATCTTACCTTCGTAAACTCGGGTGCACATTGATGTGACCCAAATCCAAATCTCAACGGAATCGAAATGTGTTTCTAATCACGGGTACATTGATTGTGACGTGGTTCGAGATGCGTGTCCATGACGTTGCGAATTCATTTAAAAAAAAATAAGGATGAGATGAGCCTCGCCGAATAAAAATACAAATTGCGGGGCCCTCAGTAAATACTTGTTTGAAATTACTTAGAATTCAGGAGGGTCGTTTAGCGAATTTCACGGCCTCCGCAAAATAATAACGCGATAGTCTCTTTAGGCGCGTGTTTAATAATTTACTTGCTTAAGTTCGGGTGTGCATTTCATGCGACCCAAAGCCAAATCTCAAAACATCAAATAAAATGCGTTCCGGATTGTGGGTGCATTTCATGTGACGCAGTCCAAAGACGTGTTTTAAGCGATGTTCACATTCTTGTAAAAACAATAATAATAAAGCGGTTAAAAGTTAAAATTTGCATATAAGTTCATATCGTATTAAAAATCAGATAAATAAGCCAAATATAACAGTTGAGCGACCGTGCTAGAACCACGGAACTCGGGAATGCCTAACACCTTCTCCCGGGTTAACATAATTCCTTATCCGGATTTCTGGTACGCAGACCGTAATATAGAGTCATTATTTTCCTCGATTCGGGATTAAAATTGGTGACTTGGGACATCCTAAATCTCCCAAGTGGCGACTCTGAAATAAATAAACCAATCCCGTTTCGATTGTCCTTTAATTGGAAAAAAACTCCCTTGAACCCCCACGGGCGCGGAAAAAGGAGGTGTGACAATGTATCTCTCATAAACTTTGAAAATACAAAAATTGCACTTTATTTTTGTACTTTATATAATTTCGAAAATTCCAAAAAAATAGTTCTATTAAGGTTTTATAGTCATTTTAAACTTTGAAAAATACAAAAATGTTACCTCATATTTTATCTTAATATTTAAAAACGAAAATTACAAAAAAATAGTTTTATTAATATTTTGTAGCTATTTTAAATCTTGAAAAATATTTAAAAAGATATAGTTTTGTTTAAATACTAGTCTTGTTTTTGGTAGTTATTTTGCTTACATAGGACTAGTTAAGCAACGTGTTCCTATTTCTCGGGTCCGGGCAAAAGAATAATATTCGGGTTTAAACTACCCGGTTTTAGGCCTAATTTTCGGACCTAGCCCATAATAAACCGTGTCCAGGACACGTGGGGAACCCCACCACGCGTGGGGGACATATGCCTCGAACCCCACCACGCGTGGGGCTCATTTTCATGGGCATTGTGTTACAAAACACGGAAAAGGCCAAAGGAACGGGGGGGGGGGGACCAACGAAAAGGAGTTGGAATTTGAAAAAGAGGGGACTTGGGAAATTTTAAAAGGAAGAAAAAACCTACTGGGAAAAAAACGAAAAGGACTTGAGGACTTTTGGAAAATTTTTGGGAAAAAGTACTGTGCACCTTCTTCTTTGAGAAGAAGAAACAGAAGCCCTAAAACCACGGTGAAAACCACCTTCACCAACGGACCACCCTCCGCCTCCATCACCCCCGTCCAAACACCATAACCAACACCCAAACACCATCACCCTCGTCCCTAGCTGCTCGTCGAAGCTGCGTCTGTGTCCTCACCTCCCCGTCACCACCAAACAACCCCTACTCACCCGTCGTCAACCTCCAAATAGCCCGTCGACCACTACCCAAACCAGTCGACTCTACTGTCCGAACGCCACCACCCAAGCACCATAACCAAACAGAAACCAGTAGCAAACCCCCCCTAACGCCTGAACACCACCGGACAACCCCGACCGGAGCTGCTCCACCATTTTCAAGCTTCGCTGCATTTCCGAGCAGCTGGTTCTGCATGCTGTCGCGTCGCACCCCCCCCTCCGTCGACCACTGCCCGACGACCAAACAAACCCTCCTCCACCTCCATCAACAACCAAACAGACCTCCATAGCTGCTCCTTTCATCACCTCCAACGACCCCTTTGTTGCAGCTTCTCGCAACAGTTGCTGCGTCGAAAAATACAGCAGCTGTCACTGCGTTGCTGCGTTGCTGAGTAGCTCAGCCGTTGCTTCAGTCCGGTGAGGTTGTTTTGTTCGTCGAGGTCCGGTACGACGAGGCGCTGTCCGAGGTTCCGTCGTTGTGCTTCGTTCAGAAAGGTCCGGCTTAAGTTCCGTCGGAATAATGTTTGTCGCTCTGAGTTTGTCGAGGTACAAAGGTTAGTAAACCTCGATGTATTAGATAAAGAAATTTTACGTTCAATGTTTGAAGATGCAATATATAAATTGATGCGATAATGTTCTGCTTATGTTTTCACCATATGCGTTTCGTTCATTTTTGATGTTACGTATTTTGTTTATTTGATATCATTTAATTAAGTAGGGTTAGTTGTTCCATGACACAGTTTAACGTTAATTTGTTCGTCTTTTCTCTTGCTTAGTTCATTCGGACAAAACTAGCATTACTTGTTGTTATTACTTCCAAAACACTCATTTTGCTAGATTCCTTTTATTAAAATCGTAACGAGTTATGAGATTTCAGTTGTAAATAGGCTATAAGGTTTAGTACTGTTAAAGGCATAAAAATGGCATCCCTTTTAAAAATAAAAATAAATAAAAAATATAAAAATAATAATAAAATAAATAAAAAAATAAAATGAGACGAGCCTCGCCAAATAAAAGGGACAAATTGCGGGGCCCTCACAAAATATATGTCTTAAATACTTAGATTCCGGGACGGGCCGTTTAGCAAATTTCACGGCCCTACCCCAAAATAATAATGCGCTAGTTGCTTTAGGCGCGTCTTAATAATGTATCTCCCTAAGCTCGGGTGCACATTTATGTGACCCAAATCCAAATCTCAACGGAGTCGAAATATGTCTCTAGTCACGGGCGCATTGATTGTGGCGTGGCCCGAGATGCATTTCCATGACGTTGCAAATTCCTTTAAAAAATAAGAATGAGATGAGCCTCGCCGAATAAAAATACAAATTGCGGGGCCCTCAGTAAATACTTGTTTTAAATTACTTAGAATTCAGGAGGGCCGCTTAGTGAATTTCGTGGCCTTCCCAAAATAATAACGCGATAGTCTCTTTAGGCGCGTGTTTAATAATTTACTTTCTTAAGCTCGGGTGTGCATTTCATGCGACCCAAATCCGATCCCAAAACATCAAATAAAATGTGTTCCGGATTATGGGTGCATTTCATGTGACGTAGTCCAAAGACGTGTTTTAAATGATGTTCACATTTCTTTTAAAAACAATAATAGTAAAGCGGTTAAAAGATAAATTTGCACATAAGTTCATATTGTATTAAAAATCAGATAAATAAGCCAAATATAACAGTTGAGCGACCGTGCTAGAACCACGGAACTCGGGAATGCCTAACACCTTCTCCCGGGTTAACAGAATTCCTTATCCAGATTTCTGGTACGCAGACTATAATATGGAGTCATTCTTTTCCTCGATTCGGGATTAAAATTGGTGACTTGGGACACCCTAAATCTCCCAAGTGGCGACTCTGAAATAAATAAACCAATCCCGTTTCGATTGTCCTTTAATTGGAAAAAACTCCCCTGCGCCCCATCGGGCGCGGAAAAAGGA
The DNA here is from genome assembly GCF_000393655.2 of Nicotiana sylvestris. Classification (NCBI taxonomy): domain Eukaryota; kingdom Viridiplantae; phylum Streptophyta; class Magnoliopsida; order Solanales; family Solanaceae; genus Nicotiana; species Nicotiana sylvestris. The sequence continues at coordinate 174,735,293 of NC_091065.1, forward strand.
GGCGTGATAGCTCTGGCGACTCCGCTGGGGACGAAACCCAGAACCACTGGTTCAGGGTTAAGAATTCGAGCTTAGAATAATTGTTATTATTTGGCTTTATTTATTATCTGATTATTACATGTTTTGAGCCTAATGTGCTAAATGCTGCTTTTACCGCTTTGATATTATTTGAACTGTATATAAACTGTGCCGAAACCTTTCTCTTCTTACCTCCGGGGATGTGCTTACTGGTTGAGACTCCCTATTCTGTTAGTGTCATACCCTAAATAAAAGAGGCTCGGAAAGTTTCTAAGCCGGCTGGCCTTTTGGTTCCCGGAAAGGAGCTCCTTCCTCAGCTCGAGTTGTCCGCTCGGGTACACTGTCTAGAACACCGACCCAGGTTTTTTGAACCTAGTATAACAAAGCCACATGCCGGATCCCTAGTAGGAACGTTTATTTGCATCATGTGCATTTGACTTAGGGGACTCAACATAGGGGTTGGGTCCGTCTAGGACAAGCAACCTGAAAATAATAGACAATCTTTCGGCATCCTATGTGCTACATGTTGTATTTAGTCAAGGGCGTATGTGTCATTTGGTCATTTCCAGCATGATGTTATTTTAATCGAAGCATGGGGAACATTTGTGGAATCCAAGAAGCCTTGGAATTCCCTATGTCCCCCACGCTTGCTTTTTGGGAAAGCACATGGGGAACATTTGTGGAATCCAAGAAGTCTTGGAATTCCCATATGTCCCCCACGCTTCATATGTTGGGAAAAGCGCATGAGGAGCATTTGCGGAATCCAAGAAGTCTTGGAAATCATTATGTCTCCCATGCCACATTTTTGAAAGAAATAATAAATATAAAAAATAAAAATACAAACAAAAACAAAGCATGAAAATTCAAAAAAAGATTTTGTATGTTGTCATCATTTTCCACATATAAGAAAATCGTGAAAAGATGAGGAAATGGCAGTGTAGAGATATAACTACTTACTTTTAGAAAGAAAAAAAAATCAATGTCCAAGTAGTATCGAAACTCTGCCGAAATTTGAGAAAATGAAAAGAAATGTCTTATTGGTTTGTTATATTAAAAACAAAGGAAAAATAGAGAAAAAAAATCATCATTGTTCTGTCTTGTTTTTTTCAGAAATATATAAAAGAAAATAGTTTGTTTTGCCATGAAGATTAAAATGGAAAAGAGTCTCGTTTTTGAAATGTTTTATTTTGTTTGTCTGTGAATATGCCAAAAATAAAAACAAAAAGAGTCGGGCGTGAACGTGATTTTATTATTTGTTCCAAAATAAATATATATATAATCCAAAAAAAATCAAAAGAAAATTCAAAATTCAAAAAATATTTTTTTTAAGCATTTCTTTTGTTAAAGGTAAAAATTCCAAAAAAAAAAACATTTTCCTTTTTCTTTAGAATAAGAAAAACACATGAAAAAAAAGGAAGGAATGTTTTATGTTTTACGTTAGTTAGTTTGTTTGTTATGAACGAAAAATAATAGTTTGTTTGTTTGCTATATATATATAAAAAAGATATATATATATATATATATATATATATAGAAAATGGAAAAGGGTCTTCTCAATAATAGTTTATTTGCCCGAACTACGCGGGTTTGATTCTCACCGGATGTGAGATACGTAGGCAACCCTCATCGGGTCCAACCCCACCTTTTGCTAAAAAAGCCAAAAAAAACAAATAATAAAAAAAATACATGTCAAATTTTAGTTTTGTCATAAAGAAGTCGGGTGACGCTGTTTTATCAAGACATAGCCGAATATTCCCGAAAGGGACGCCGGAAGGCTGACTTTGCATAAACAGCCACCTTCGGGTCATTTTTTAAGATTTAGTCCAGTTGACCCACACAGCCTTAAAAATCTTCGTCCCCGAGACGTTGAAAGGCCGTGCTTGCAATATTGAGTTTTCTAATTAAAAAAAATGATAAAAAGAGTAATAAATAAGTCAGGTGATGCCGTTTTGTCATAAATAGCCGAATGTTCCCGAAAGGAACGCCGGAAGGCTGACTTTGCATAAATAGCCACCTTTGGGTCATGTTTAGGATTTTGGTCCAGTTGACCCACACAGCCTTAAATATCTTCGTCCCCGAGACGTCGAAAGGCCGTGTTTGCAATACAAGGTTTATCATAATTTGAAAAAAAAAACAACTAGTCAACGGTCAGGTGAATACCGTTCAAATTTTGTCGTAATAAGCCGAGCCAGCTTCGACCGCGTCTTAAACCGTTCTTGCCGAAATAGCCTTAGAGTATCTTTCAGTTGTCGAAAGGCTATTTTCGTAAAAAACGGACAAGTTTGTAAAGTGTCATAAATAATCCTCCCCGGCCTCAAAATTCATGTGAAATTTGGAAGGGGCCACATTTGCAAAAATAACCGTTTGGTTGCATTTGTCGAACAGAGAAAGGGAGCTAGCCTTTTGTTTTTGAGTTTGTAAAGCTTTTGATTAAAATATGTGGTTTGGTTGATTTTTGAGTTTGCAGGTCATCTTCAAACCTTTGAAACCCAGTTTGTTTTAATATGAAAAGTGAAAAGAAAAAATGTTTACTGTTGTTTATCTTTTATTGGCCCGAACTACGCAAGGTCTGATTCATGCGGGGTCATGATACGTAGGCAATCTCCATAAGATTCGACCACAACAAAAAAAAGAAAAATGAAAAAGAGCAAAATGAAAAAAAAAAGAAAAGAGAAAGAAAAGAAAAAAAAAGGAAAAAACAATGAAAAAAAAGAAAAGAGAAAGAAAAGAAAAAAAAGAAAAAAAAACATCGAAAAAAAAGAAAAAAAAAGAAAAAGATGTTGTCAATAATGAGGACCGACTGAGTCCATTCTAACCTGTTTGTTTTGCAAATAAGTTAAGGTGGTTGGTTTGTGGTAAGCCGGACAATGACACCCAGAATCCTTTACTTGCACATCATGGTGCGCACTATGCTGGGATCAGGCCGATAACAGAAGCACTCAAGTCCTATTGGGAATTTGCTGACAGAGGACGATGATATTAAAGCTGGTAATAGTCTTGGCAGTATTGATGCGAAGCTCAAGTGGCTAAGATGCCAGTTTTGATAAAGTGGGAGGACGCTCCGTTCCTTGGTTAACAAGAAGGAGGCATTTGGTGGCTTATTTTGTTGTCATTTCTTTTGTTCGGATTATTAGATTTGTAATTCGGATTTTGTCCTGTGTCAAACCTTCTTATCTTTCCATTTGGTCATAGCAGTTTGTTTAGGATTTTGTTCTGGTTTGTTTGTTTGTTTGTTTGTTTGTTTTGTTATTCAAACCATTTCACCGGTCTAAGGCAAAATCCGGTCTTTTGTTAGTTCCAGTCGTCTTTTGTTTAGTCCTTTTATCATTTCGTTCAATGTCGATTCTAGGGACATGACATGCGCACCCAGTTTGGGCCTAATCTCTAAAGTTGATCATAAAACCCTGGAAAGGCGATCAGACCATTTAAAGAAAATAAGGACGGTTTGAGATTATTCAGAGCCCGAGTCATGTGGAACTGGGGCAAGTTAAACACAAAGAAAACCGTTAAAACCAAGATTCGCCAAATTGGCATGAAGGGCGTTCATGATAATGAGAGTATCGCCCAGCGGTGTTTAGAAGTGACAAATGAACAAACAGATGTTGAATATAATTGTCAAGTCTAGCACCATCGGAAGAGACTATAAATCTATTGTTTAATTGTGTTGTTTGCACTTGGCATGTCTTGAAGACTGGAATGACGAAGGCATTTTGTTCTGCTACCTAAACACTTTGTCCTTCGTTACCCCTTTTGAGCCTTTATTTATTTTTCTTTCATACCCCTCGTTCGGAATCAGTAACAACGAAAAAAAGAGAGAAAGAAAGAAAACAACAACGAAAAAGAAAAAAAAAGAAAAGAAAAGAAAAGAAAATTGATAACAAAGAAAAAAAAACAAAACAAAAAAAAAAGTCAAATGAAAAGAGGAATTGGGAACTACGTTTGACCTGATTCCTCAAAGAGGATACGTAGACGCTTCACGGCTCGGTCATAGTTTTGAAAAATGAAAAAAGATCAATTAAAATATCCCCAAGCAAGAAACTGGGGCAAAAGTTGCGTTGGTTATAAATAAATCTAATTCCGAAGGTTGTAATTAATAACCCAAAATTAATGCATTTTTGAGCTTTTTATACCCTTTCTTTCTAGCCCTATCCAAAACCCACATTACGGTCCAAAGAAAGACCTTCTGACCAGTCTTCAAAAGATGCCAAGTCAGACAAATGAAGAGTCTTACCGGCGAACATAACATTCTGTTCCACAGCAGAAAGGACTCTAATCTCCAGCAGAAAGAGTCATACCGGCGACACTCCAAATCCCCAGCTGGAAAGTGATACAAATGAGAGAGTCTTATCGGTGAAAACCTTCACAGGCACCATAAGGCGATGAAAGCTGAGAGAAGAACCCAAAAATGAGAGAGACTTGATAGTGAAAACCCTTCGGGCACTGCAAGTCGAATAAGATTAAGAATCAGATGGGGAATCACCAATTGCGGATCTTGAAAGATGATTGACGGTAAAGGATAGGCCCCATATGCATGTCATGGCCATTAGAGTCGGTATCTGCGTTTGATAGATTTTTATTTATAGTTTCTTTTGTAAAGGAGTCATTCGTTTCCTTTGTCTTTTATTTTGTTTCTTTTATCTTGCTCCTTTCATAGAAAAATCCCCAATAGAGTCTGTCTGGTCAGAACAAGTGAATTGACTTCAAAATATGCCATCAGCTTTCTAATTATGCCAGATGAGATCTGACTAGTACCTCCAAATGGTATAGTCAGCAAAGAACAAGCGCGAAGCCAGTGTCAAAAAAAGATATCCCCAGCAAAGGGAATTGACAAAAGGATTGACAAGCGTCAAGAGGGATATCCTTGCCAAAACCAAGGTTATAAACCTCAAAGCAAGGAGAGCAGTGAGCATGATTTGGCGAAATCAATGCTAGACTAAAAGGTCGGGGAAAATGCCAGTTTCCAAGCTATGCCACAAAAGAAGAGGGATATCCCCCAGCAGGAAGGGATTATCCCTAGCACATAATATCATCCCCAACAAGTTGTGCAACGCAAAGCAAGGAAGGAAAAAAGGAAAAGCCATCCCATTGGGAGTATCACAACCAACCACCATGTTTTAAACTAACAATTTTGTTTGATTTGAAACAGGTAAGGGAAATGGCATTGAGGCAGAAACGCATGCCACAAGGGATATTATCAAACTGGGGCAGAAAATTTTCCTTCCATTTAGAAAATTTTTCTGGAAGTCAGGTACCCCCAGCTGATAACATTTTACCCCCCGACAGGTAAGTAAATCAAGGGAGGTAGTCTTTGAAGGAAGAAGCTATGCAAAAACAAAACAAAAAAGGGAATAATAAAAATAAAAAAAGAATAATAAAAAGAAAAAAAGAGAATAAAAAAAAAAAAAGAATAAAAAAGATAATAATGAAAAAAAGGGGAAAATTCATCCCAATCCCCAGCAAGTATTCGAGGTAAGACATTTCAAGTCTTAAGGATATTTTCGGGTTCATCCGCCCTCAAATAGGATATGTCGGGTTCATCCGCCCTCAAACAGGATATGTCGGGTTCATCCGCCCTCAAATAGGATATGTCGGGTTCATCCGCCCTCAAATAGGATCTGTTGGGTCAATCCGCCCTCGAATAGGATCTGTCAGGTTCATCCGTCCTCGAATAGGATCTGTTGGGGTCATCCGCCCTCAAATAGGATATGTCGGGTTCATCCGCCCTCAAATAGGATCTTATTTTCAAAGTTATTGTTGAAGACAGGCGCCCACCTGTATAACGAGAGGAATATATTTCAGTATTTGCATTTCATGCTCCAGGCGCCCACCTGTATAACGAGAGGCATACATTTCAGTCTTTTATTTTAAGTGTTGAAATTGGGAGCCCGCCCAGATAACAGAGGCATACATTCAGTCTTTTTATTTTAAGTGTTGAAATTGGGAGCCCGCCCAGATAACAGAGGCATACATTCAGTCTTTACTTTCAAGTGTTGAAATTGGGAGCCCGCCCAAATAATAGAGGCATACATTCAGTTTTTACTTTTAGGTGTTGAAATTGGGAGCCCGCCCAGATAACAGAGGCATACATTCCACGTCTTTACCCATAGGAGATGCATTTCCTCCTAAGTTTTAGTTTTACCATAGGAGACGCACTTCCTAAGTTCAGTTCTACCAATAGGAGACGCACTTCCTAAGATAAGTTTCACCAATAGGAGACGCACTTCCTAAGCAAGTTTCATCCATAGGAGACGCACTTCCTAAGTCAGTTTCACCATAGGAGACGCACTTCCTAAAGTTCAGTTTCACCATAGGAGACGCACTTCCTAAAGCAAGTTTCACCAATAGGAGACGCACTTCCTAAGCAAGTTTCATCAATAGGAGACGCACTTCCTAAGTCAGTTTCACCATAGGAGACGCACTTCCTAAGTTCAGTTCTACCAATAGGAGACGCACTTCCTAAGATAAGTTTCACCAGTAGGAGACGCACTTCCTAAGTTTCAGTTTCACCAATAGGAGACGCACTTCCTAAGATATGTTTCACCAGTAGGAGACGCACTTCCTAAGTTCAGTTTTACCATAGGAGACGCACTTCCTAGGCAAGTTTTACCAATAGGAGACGCACTTCCTAAAAAATATTTCACCAGTAGGAGACGCACTTCCTAAGTTCAGTTTTACCATAGGAGACGCACTTCCTAGGCAAGTTTTACCAATAGGAGACGCACTTCCTAAAAAATATCTCACCAGTAGGAGACGCACTTCCTAAGACAAGTTTCACCAGTAGGAGACGCACTTCCTAAGCAAGTTTCACCAGTAGGAGACGCACTTCCTAAATCCATTGTACCAGTAGGAGACGCACTTCCTAAAAAGTTTCACCAGTAGGAGACGCACTTCCTAAGTTTATTGCACCCAATAGGAGACGCACTTCCTAGGCAAGTTTTACCAGTAGGAGACGCACTTCCTAAGAATAGTTCACCAGTAGGAGACGCACTTCCTAAGACAAGTTTCACCCAGTAGGAGACGCACTTCCTAAATCCATTGTACCAGTAGGAGACGCACTTCCTAAAAAGTTTCACCAGTAGGAGACGCACTTCCTAAGTTTATTGCACCCAATAGGAGACGCACTTCCTAAAAAAGTTTTACCAGTAGGAGACGCACTTCCTAAGATAAGTTTCACCAGTAGGAGACGCACTTCCTAAGTTCAGTTTCACCAATAGGAGACGCACTTCCTAAAAATATTTCACCAATAGGAGACGCACTTCCTAAGCAAGTTTCATCAATAGGAGACGCACTTCCTAAGTCAGTTTCACCATAGGAGACGCACTTCCTAAAGCAAGTTCCACCAATAGGAGACGCACTTCCTAAGCAAGTTTCATCAATAGGAGACGCACTTCCTAAGTCAGTTTCACCATAGGAGACGCACTTCCTAAAGCAAGTTCCACCAATAGGAGACGCACTTCCTAAGCAAGTTTCATCAATAGGAGACGCACTTCCTAAGTCAGTTTCACCATAGGAGACGCACTTCCTAAAGCAAGTTCCACCAATAGGAGACGCACTTCCTAAGCAAGTTTCATCAATAGGAGACGCACTTCCTAAGTCAGTTTCACCATAGGAGACGCACTTCCTAAGTTCAGTTTCACCAATAGGAGACGCACTTCCTAAGCAAGTTTCATCAATAGGAGACGCACTTCCTAAGTCAGTTTCACCATAGGAGACGCACTTCCTAAGTTCAGTTTCATCAATAGGAGACGCACTTCCTAAAAATATTTCACCGATAGGAGACGCACTTCCTATGTTCAGTTGTACCCACAGGAGACGCACTTCCTATGTTTCAGTTTCACCAATAGGAGACGCACTTCCTAAGATATGTTTCACCATAGGAGACGCACTTCCTAAAGCAAGTTTCACCAATAGGAGACGCACTTCCTAAGCAAGTTTTATCAATAGGAGACGCACTTCCTAAGTTCAGTTTTACCATTAGGAGACGCACTTCCTAAGAATAGGTTCACCAATAGGAGACGCACTTCCTAAGTTCAGTTTATTGTACCCAATAGGAGACGCACTTCCTAAGTTTATTGTACCCATAGGAGACGCACTTCCTAAGTTTATCCCACAGGAGACGCACTTCCTCAAAGTTTAGTTTTACCCGTAGGAGACGCACTTCCTAATCGAGATTTTATTCATAGAAGAAGCACTTCCTAGTTTCTAGTCACTGAAGTTTTCACCCTTAGGAGACGCACTTCCTAGTTTAGCTCATTCTGATTCAACCATAGAAGACACACTTTCTAGTTTGAGTCGTTGAGGTTTTTATTTTAGCAGATACATTTGCTAGCAAGAGTTTTGGTTTTACTCAGAGGAGATGCACATCCTAGCCCAGTCTTTAGTTTACTCTCATCATTGCATCAATAGTGTAAGTGAGTTACAATTTTGCTAACGACTCACAAATCTTCCCAGTACAAACTGGTTAGGAAATTTCGTTTGTTTTGTTTGTTTTGATTTTCAGGGACCCGCCTGTAGAACGGAGGTTGTTGCGTGTCGAAGATAGAAGAAGTCAGGAGTCCGCCTGTATAACGGAGAAACATTTTTCAAGATCAAGCAGTGACCCACTGGAAAGCAGAAGGTTACGACAAAAATCCCCAGCACTCAATCCAAGATAGAAGCAACAAGAAGCTCGCCTCAGGAACGCGAATCAATAGTCTGGGATGATCAACAGAAGCTGGTCACAAAAACAAAAAAAAAAACAAGAAAAAGAAAGAAAGAGAAGAGCCCAAATTACGGAAGTGGAGAACAAATGTGGTCTGCGCAAGAACTAGCACCTACAACTAGCAAGTATCAAGGTTCAGATCCAAAGTCTGTATGAAGCACCATTCAAGACTCAAGACCAAGTTTCAGAAGACTTAAGAGATAGGAATCCTTGTAACTAGTAGCTGATAGGCTTAGTTAGTCTTTTTCAGTTTTCATTTTTGTTGTAATGACAGGACCGCGGACCGGAACCTCAACGGAACGGCACCTCGATCGGCTCTTCACCTCGGTACACTTCACTATCTCTCTCATTCCCGAACTACACGTGGCCTGATTCCTGTATAACCAAGGATATGTAGGCAGCTCAGATACCAGGGCTCGGTCACATTCCCTCCCTTTCCTTAAGTGTAGTCCGTCCAAGTAATGGTCGGGTCAAAAACACGTCTAGTCGTTCTTTGTCGGAAAACTCTTCGTGTTTCCAGTCAAAGAGGGGCAGCTGTAAGCACGTGATTTTTGACCCTCCCCGGGAATTTTTACGTTCTTAAGCTTAAATATCTAATTTAGGACTAGTATAGCCATTTTAACTATTTTTACTTTATTTCGTTGCAAAAAGAAAAAATTTCAAAAAATATATATATAAATTTTAGTTTATGTATCTCTCATAAACTTTGAAAATACAAAAATTGTACTTTATTTTTGTACTTTATATAATTTCGAAAATTCCAAAAAAATAGTTCTATTAAGGTTTTATAGTCATTTTAAACTTTGAAAAATACAAAAATGTTACCTCATATTTTATCTTAATATTTAAAAACGAAAATTACAAAAAAATAGTTTTATTAATATTTTGTAGCTATTTTAAATCTTGAAAAATATTTAAAAAGATATAGTTTTGTTTAAATACTAGTCTTGTTTTTGGTAGTTATTTTGCTTACATAGGACTAGTTAAGCAACGTGTTCCTATTTCTCGGGTCCGGGCAAAAGAATAATATTCAGGTTTAAACTACCCGGTTTTAGGCCTAATTTTCGGACCTAGCCCATAATAAACTGTGTCCAGGACACGTGGGGAACCCCACCACGCGTGGGGGACATATGCCTCGAACCCCACCACGCGTGGGGCTCATTTTCATGGGCATTGTGTTACAAAAAACACGGAAAAGGCCAAAGGAACGGGGGGGGGGGGGGGACCAACGAAAAGGAGTTGGAATTTGAAAAAGAGGGGACTTGGGAAATTTTAAAAGGAAGAAAAAACCTACTGGGAAAAAAACGAAAAGGACTTGAGGACTTTTGGAAATTTTTTGGGAAAAAGTACTGTGCACCTTCTTCTTTGAGAAGAAGAAACAGAAGCCCTAAAACCACGGTGAAAACCACCTTCACCAACGGACCACCCTCCGCCTCCATCACCCCCGTCCAAACACCATAACCAACACCCAAACACCATCACCCTCGTCCCTAGCTGCTCGTCGAAGCTGCGTCTGTGTCCTCACCTCCCCGTCACCACCAAACAACCCCTACTCACCCGTCGTCAACCTCCAAATAGCCCGTCGACCACTACCCAAACCAGTCGACTCTACTGTCCGAACGCCACCACCCAAGCACCATAACCAAACAAAAACCAGTAGCAAACCCCCCCTAACGCCTGAACACCACCGGACAACCCCGACCGGAGCTGCTCCACCATTTTCAAGCTTCGCTGCATTTCCGAGCAGCTGGTTCTGCATGTTGTCGCGTCGCACCCCCCCCCTCCGTCGACCACTACCCGACGACCAAACAAACCCTCCTCCACCTCCATCAACAACCAAACAGACCTCCATAGCTGCTCCTTTCATCACCTCCAACGACCCCTTTGTTGCAGCTTCTCGCAACAGTTGCTGCGTCGAAAAATACAGCAGCTGTCGCTGCGTTGCTGCGTTGCTGAGTAGCTCAGCCGTTGCTTCAGTCCGGTGAGGTTGTTTTGTTCGTCGAGGTCCGGTACGTCGAGGCGCTGTCCGAGGTTCCGTCGTTGTGCTTCGTTCAGAAAGGTCCGGCTTAAGTTCCGTCGGAATAGTGTTTGTCGCTCTGAGTTTGTCGAGGTACAAAGGTTAGTAAACCTCGATGTATTAGATAAAGAAATTTTACGTTCAATGTTCGAAGATGCAATATATAAATTGATGCGATAATGTTCTGCTTATGTTTTCATCATATGCGTTTCGTTCATTTTTGATGTTACGTATTTTGTTTATTTGATATCATTTAATTAAGTAGGGTTAGTTGTTCCATGACACAGTTTAACGTTAATTTGTTCGTCTTTTCTCTTGCTTAGTTCATTCGGACAAAACTAGCATTACTTGTTGTTATTACTTCCAAAACACTCATTTTGCTAGATTCCTTTTATTAAAATCGTAACGAGTTATGAGATTTCAGTTGTAAATAGGCTATAAGGTTTAGTACTGTTAAAGGCATAAAAATGGCATCCCTTTTAAAAATAAAAATAAATAAAAAATATAAAAATAATAATAAAATAAATAAAAAAATAAAATGAGACGAGCCTCGCCAAATAAAAGGGACAAATTGCGGGGCCCTCACAAAATATATGTCTTAAATACTTAGATTCCGGGACGGGCCGTTTAGCAAATTTCACGGCCCTACCCCAAAATAATAATGCGCTAGTTGCTTTAGGCGCGTCTTAATAATGTATCTCCCTAAGCTCGGGTGCACATTTATGTGACCCAAATCCAAATCTCAACGGAGTCGAAATATGTCTCTAGTCACGGGCGCATTGATTGTGGCGTGGCCCGAGATGCATTTCCATGACGTTGCAAATTCCTTTAAAAAATAAGAATGAGATGAGCCTCGCCGAATAAAAATACAAATTGCGGGGCCCTCAGTAAATACTTGTTTTAAATTACTTAGAATTCAGGAGGGCCGCTTAGTGAATTTCGTGGCCTTCCCAAAATAATAACGCGATAGTCTCTTTAGGCGCGTGTTTAATAATTTACTTTCTTAAGCTCGGGTGTGCATTTCATGCGACCCAAATCCGATCCCAAAACATCAAATAAAATGTGTTCCGGATTATGGGTGCATTTCATGTGACGTAGTCCAAAGACGTGTTTTAAATGATGTTCACATTTCTTTTAAAAACAATAATAGTAAAGCGGTTAAAAGATAAATTTGCACATAAGTTCATATTGTATTAAAAATCAGATAAATAAGCCAAATATAACAGTTGAGCGACCGTGCTAGAACCACGGAACTCGGGAATGCCTAACACCTTCTCCCGGGTTAACAGAATTCCTTATCCAGATTTCTGGTACGCAGACTATAATATGGAGTCATTCTTTTCCTCGATTCGGGATTAAAATTGGTGACTTGGGACACCCTAAATCTCCCAAGTGGCGACTCTGAAATAAATAAACCAATCCCGTTTCGATTGTCCTTTAATTGGAAAAACTCCCCCTGCGCCCCCCGGGCGCGGAAAAAGGAGGTGTGACACCAATGAGTCTATTCAACGTCTTTTCGTTGGTGGTTTTGAAAGTGGTGAACTAGGTCCAGTTTTGAATGAAGTTCCTCTTTCTTCCTCTGTTCCCATTCCTTCTATTTCTCCATTGATTTCAAGTGCTTCCTTGCCCATTCTATCTGTTCCCGCTCCCTTACCTGCTTCGAGTCCTTTGACTTCTGTTATTTTCACTTCTTCTACCGCTCCTCCTTCTATAGCTCCCTCTTCCTCTGTTCAACATGCAGAGGAGGGCAGTAGCAGCAGAAGCTCGGCTATGAGGAGCGTTACACTTGAAGTTCCTGCCAATAACAGTCTTTTAAGGAAGTCTGGTGGAGCAGATGACTGACTTAAGCCTTTTATTGGAGATATTGAGAAGAAGAAGATGGACAACCATAGCTGCTTAACTTTGATGAATGACATTGTTCATTCTACTTTGAAGGTATTTTTCCTTTACTTACTAACAAGTTTTTTTTTATCTCCAAATTCTTATTTCCATGAGTTGTCACTGCAGGCTAACCTCATTGGTACAGAATTGATAGGAAGAATTTCTCTTCTGGAAAAGAAAGCCCGTGAGTCTGAAAAGTTTATCCACGAGGCTGAGGAAATAGCCAAGGGAGCCCAGCTAGAAGCAGCTAATTGGAAAGAGCAGTTTGAGAATGCTCAAGGAACTATAGAAGAATTGCAACAGAGTAGAAATCACCTAGAGCAGCAAAAGCGAGGTCTGACTTCTGAATTAGCAGTTGCCAAGGCTTCTTCAAGCCAATTTGAAAAAGATAAGGAGCGCCTTGAGTGTTCATTTTCAGAGCAATTATCAAAGTGCAGTGAAGAGATCAGAGAACTTAAGGCACTCTTGGCCAAGAAAGAAGAGTATGCAGGGGAGTTAGTGCAAAGCTTGACTCAAGCTCAAGCTGATTTAAAAATCTCTTCTGATAAGGTTCATGCCTTAGAGAGTTCTCATGCCTCCCTTGAAGCTTCCTTTGATTCTTCTTTAGCTGAAAATCAAGTGTTAAAGAATGATCTTGCTATGTGGGAAAGGGAGTATGAACTTTTTGAGGAGAATTTTAACATAGAGGTGAGTTGGGCTTTTCTAAACTCTCGTCATGATGCTTTAATAGAGGCCAGTCAAGAAAACTTTGATTTAAACTCAGAGTTGGCCAAAGTTTTAGAGACTATTGAGAGAACCCAACAACCACTTGACTTTCCCTCTCCGGCAATTGAAGCTCCCGCGGCTGAAGAACCTTTAAATGTCGAAGCCGTTGCTGTGGCAGTTGAAAATGCTGCAATTCCAGCTCCAGAGGGTGAAACTTCTATGACTCAATCTGTGGAAGTTGAAGCTTCCGTGACTCTTGCTCCCCTCATTGATCCTAACACTTCAAGCTCAGCTGAAACCGCTCCTGTTGCTGCTTCTTCAGAAGTTTCCACTGTGCCTGTGGCTATTTCTGAAAGTGAAATTAATATTGCAACTTCTGATGTGCTAACCCCTTCAGTAACCAGTTAAATTTCCATGCTTTGCTTTTTTCTTTCTTTATTGGATGATGGTTTTATCCCTTAGTTAGTTTTTAAGGGATTTTTTGGTGAAAGTCCCCAGTTATCATAATGGGGCACTTGTATAAACTTTTATTGACTAAGTTACTACTTAGTCTTTTTAATTATATTAAGAAGTTTGTTAGTACTTCAATGTGTTCTATTCTTGCCTTTTCCTTATTTATTTAGGAATTATAGAATAGTTTAGCATTTTTATCCTTTGAAAATACTTTATGATTCTTCTCATGATTTATTAACATGAGGTTTATAAAAGAGGGCCCTTTTATATATATCGACACTTAATGAAGAAGACGTCTCAACTTCATAATGGTGTTACAATACAATGAAAGAAATAGGAATACACATGTTTTGTTTGAAACAACTTTGACAAGTTTTTATTCATGAACTTGGACAAGCTTTTGAATATTACATGTATTAAAATACATCTATAACTTTCTCGTAACTGTTTTTCTTGTAACAGATTTTTACAAAATAAATGTAAACTAAACAAGGTTTTTCCTCATAACCCGTTTCAGTACATAGTCATGACTCTATCTTTATGTATTAAGAAGGGTTTGAGAGGTGACTCTGTTGCTCTTATGAGTTTGAGATGTGACTCTATTGTTCTCATGAGTTTGAGACACTATGATGATATCAATCTCCCTTTGTTCTAATGGGAAAGAACAATATGATGAATGCTGGAAACTCCGTAACTTTTGCTCAACATTTGCCACTTTGTATCTGTGCACAATTTGCACGTATCTGTGTATAATATGTAGTCTCCCAAGTGTTTGAGCGGTGAAGTATGAAGTCTCGAGCACTTGTCTGTTTCTCTCAATTTTGGTCCTTTTCCTGAAACAGAAAAACATACGGGACTCGGAGGTGCGATTAGAGATGAAGACTGCCTAACCCGTGTATATTTCCATCAAATTAATTTGTAACCCTGGGCTGGGAATTTTAGAATATTCCATTTTGCCGTGCAGGTCGTGACTCATCATTTGGCACGAGTTATGGTTTTTGCCTAGCATTTAAAATCGTTAGTAAAATTTTAACAATTCAAAGAAAAATTCTAATACAGCGATACCTGATCGTAGGTACTTTCTCAGAAATAATATCGCTTTAGGTGGACAGCATTCCAATACGAGGGTAGAACCTTGCCATTCATTGTCTCCAACTCGTATGCTCCTTTTACTGCAATGTCACGAACTCTGTAGGGTCCTTCCCATGTTGGACTCAGCTTCCCTGAATTAGCAGTTTTTGTAGATTGGAACACCTTTTTAAGCACGAAGTCCCCAATTTTAAAGAATCTGAGGCGTGCTTTCCTGTTATAATCCCGTTCAATTACTTGCTTTTGTGTTGCCATCCTTATTAGTGCAGCTTCTCTTCTTCCTTCGAGCAAATCAAGATTCACCCGCATCTCTTCATCATTTGATTCCTCCGTTGCTTGAACGTGCCATGTGCTCGATTCTCCTATTTCAACTAGAATTAAAGCCTCCGCACCATAAACCATTAAAAAGGGTGTTTCTCCCGTGCTTGTTTTTGTCGTTGTACGGTAAGCCCATAATACTCCAGGTAATACCTCAGGCCAATTACCTTTTGAATCCTGTAACCTTTTCTTCAAATTGTTGATAATGACCTTGTTTGTGGATTCCGCTTGTCCATTACCCACTGGATGGTATAGTGTAGATGTTATCCTTTTAATTTGCCAACTTTGTAAAAATTCAGTGATTTGAGTTCCTATGAATTGCGGACCGTTGTCACACACGATTTCCTTTGGTGCTCCAAAACGGCATATTATATTTCTCCAAATGAAGTCTTTAACTTCCTTCTCTCGTACCTGTTTAAATGCTCATGCTTCTACCCATTTAGTAAAATAATCTGTAAGTACAAGTAAAAATTTCACCTCACCTTTTGCTTGTGGCAATAGTCCTACG
Source organism: Nicotiana sylvestris (assembly GCF_000393655.2). Taxonomy (NCBI): domain Eukaryota; kingdom Viridiplantae; phylum Streptophyta; class Magnoliopsida; order Solanales; family Solanaceae; genus Nicotiana; species Nicotiana sylvestris. The sequence goes on from NC_091065.1 coordinate 174,750,983, forward strand.
ATATCCATTCCCCATTTCATAAAGGGCCACGGGGCTATAACAGGGTGCATTAGCTCAGCTGGTCTATGCATATTATTGCCGTGTCTTTGACATTTGTCACACTTGGACATGAAACCGTTTGCTTCTTCACCCATTTTAGGCCAATAATACCCTGCTCGAATCAACGTTTCCTCTTGCGTGATTTCCACAATGTCCTTCATGTACTTCCCTCATCACATATTCTGTTTGGGAAGGTATGAAACACCTTGCTAATGGTCCACCGAACATCTTTCGATAAATATTTCCTCGATGTAAACAATAACGAGCAACTTTTTTGCGAAGTGCATAAGCTTTTCCTTTGTCATCAGGCACGATTCCATGCTGTAAAAAAGCAATAATTTCGTTTCTCCAATCCCATGTTAAATGATTAAAATTTACCTCGTTCTTATCAAGTTCGAGAATGGAATGAAATAAATGTATGACTGAAGCATTTGCGTTGTTTGCTACGTCTGTTGCGGATGCGAGATTAGCTAAAACATCTGCCTCCACATTCTCATCTCTTGGGACCTGCATTACCTTCCAAGTTTGGAATTGCTTTATTAGTTCCCGTACCTTTGCGAGATATTCTTGCATTCGTGTCTCCCTGGCTGTATAAGTCCCCAGCATTTGATTGACCACGAGTTGAGAATCACTCTTGATTATAATCTGTGTTATGCCGAGTTCTCGTGCCAATTCTAGACCTGCAATTACAGCCTCATATTCTGCTTCATTGTTAGTTATAGAATGACATTTTATAGTCTGTCTAATAATTTCACCCGTAGGTGGTATGAGAACTATCCCTAGGCCTGCTCCTTTTATGTTAGACGAACCATCAGTGAATAAAATCCAAGTCCCCAAGTTTGCACCATTAAAAACTTGTAATTCTTTTTCTGCTTCTAAATGCATCACTTGGCTAAAATCAGCTATGAAATCGGCTAATGCTTGAGATTTTATTGCAGTCCTAGGTTGATAAATGATTTCGTATTCACTTAATTCTATAGCCCATTTTGCTAAACTCCCTGACAATTCATGTTTATGCAAAATGTTTCGTAATGGAAAAGCAGTAACTACAACAATGGGATGACATTGAAAATAAGGTCTTAATTTTCTAGATGCCATAATCAAAGCTAATGCTAATTTTTCCAGTTGTGGATATCGTGTTTTAGCATCTAATAAAGACTTGCTTACATAATAGATAGGAGATTGTTTACCTTAGTCCTCACGGACTAAAACAGCACTTATCGCGACCTCTGACACGACCAAATAGATGAGTAGCTTTTCTCCTTCTTTTGGTTTTGCCAATAGTGGTGGATTTGACAAGTAAGCTTTTAAATTTCTAAGGGCTTGTTGGCAATCTTCATTCCATTCAAAATGATCTTGCTTTTTGAGTGCGGAGAAAAATTGAAAGCATTTTTCTGAAGATTTGGGAATAAATCTCCCCAAGGCCGCAATTCTTCCCGTTAGCCTTTGGACTTCTTTTTTACTCGTAAGGATGTCAGGGATCTCCTCTATTGTTTTGATCTGAGAAGGATTTACCTCAATACAACGGTTAGAAACGAGAAACCCCAAAAATTTACCTGAGGCAACCCCAAATGCACATTTTTCTGGATTGAGTTTTATATTAAATTTTCGTAAAATTTCGAATGTAACAGATAAATGAGAAATATAATCATGAGAATGTTGGGTTTTGACGAGCATATCGTCTATATATACCTCCATGATAAGAACATTTTGGTGACCAACCTTTGATAGGTTGCTCCAGCATTTTTGAGACCAAAGGGCATTACTTTATAACAGTAAGTCCCCCTGTCTGTGATTAAAGAAGTTTTTTCTTTGCCACTGGGGTCCATTTTAATTTGGTTGTACCCCGAATATGCATCTAAAAAACTCGAAAGTTCATGTCCTGCAGTTGCATCAATTAACTGATCTATATGCGGTAGAGGGAAAGAATCTTTTGGGCAGGCTTTGTTAAGGTCTGTATAATCCACGCAAACCCGCCATTTACCATTTTTCTTAGGTACAACAACTGTGTTTACTAACCAATTAGGATACTTTACCTCGCGTATTGACCCAATTTTTAATAGCTTTTGGACCTCATCTTGAATCACCTGATTTTTGAAAGCTCCTTGCTTTCTTTTCTTTTGCTTTACTGGTGTGAAGGATGGGTCTTCATTTAGTTTGTGAGTCACCACATCCGGTGGTATCCCTGTCATATCAGCATGGGACCAAGCAAAACAGTCCACGTTAGCTTTTAAAAATTCAATCAACATACCTCGCATGTCTGAGCTTAAATTGGCTCCAACATAAACCTTTCGTTCAGTCCATTGCTTAAATAATATCACAGCCTCGAGCTTTTCAATTGTTGTTTTGATATCTTTATTCTCTTCAGGTTCCTGAATTGTATCAGGTCTCGAGTCTAAATTTGTCTTTTCTTGTTCGGTTGAGGTTTGATCCTTGATACCTTCAACTATTTCCCGTAATTGCTATTTTTCTTTATTTGCGGTGCTCGTACCTGTTACAACATTGATACTCCTGGCTGTCTGCTGATCCCCACGAATTTGGTAAATTCCCCACGGTGATGGGAATTTAATAACTTGATGTAGAGTTGATAGGACATCATCCATATCATGGATCCAAGGTCTCCCCATGATCATATTATAAGCCATTTCCATATCTACTACCTGAAATTTAGTTTCTTTAACAACACCTGCAGCAAAAGTTGTTAGAATTACCTCTCCTTTTGTTACCACACTTGAATTGTCGAACCCGGATAGGGTATGTGCCTTAGGTATCATTTTGTCTTCAGCTTGCATTTCACGTAATACCCTTAATAGTATAATATTCACAGAACTTCCTGGATCAATCAAAACTCGTTTTACATTAGTATTATATACAAGTAAAGATATTACCAGTGCGTCGTTATGTGGGGTCATTATTCCTTCGGTATCTGTATCATCGAAAGAAATACTTTCGTTTTCTAAAACCTGCCGTACCCGTTTCCCGTGTGTTATCGTTACTTTAGAAACCTTGTTGGAAGCCGTATAAGTTATACCGTGAATATCTTCACCCCCACTTATAACATTCACGGTTCTCTTGGGTGAAGAGGGTTTGGGTGGCTCCTGCCTATTTTTCATATAGGCTTGCTTACCTTTCTCGCTAAATAACTCAGTGAGATACCCTTGTTTCAATAGATGATCCACTTCACTCTGTAAGAATCTACATTCTGAAGTTTTGTGCACGTGATCATTGTGGAATTCGCACCAATGGTCTGGATTGCGTCTATTTGGATTAGACGGCATCTCTTTTGGCCATCGTACCTTATCTCCCAGGCTCCTCAAAACAGCTACGATCTCGGAGGTAGTGACATTAAAGTTATATCCGCCGAACCTTGCCTTTAAACTACTGTCATTATCACGTGACTCTTGCCTATTTCGGTCATTTCTGAACCTTGATGAAGAACCAGATTCCCTGTTCCTCGATTTTTGATCATATCGTTGACTATCCTTCTTTGATCGTGAGTCTTTCCCTGCAGGTCCCATATATGGACCGTACCTGTTTTTACCTGATCTTTTTTCGGTTTCTGATCTCCTAGAGTTACTTCTCTCTTCATGATGAAACTGAGGCACGATATCTTCCTCAATTCGCAATTTCGTACTATACCTGTTATAAACGTCATTCCATGTGGTTGCCGGAAACTCTCGAAGGCGTTCTTTAAGTCTTCTCGTGGCTTCTGAGATTTTGTCATTTAAGTTGCTTGCAAAAGCTATTGCAGCCCAGTTATCAGGTACACGAGGTAAAGTCATTCTTTCACGTTGGAATCTATCAACAAAATCCCTGAGCAACTCGGAGTCCCCTTGCTTGATTTTGAAAATATCCTCCATTCTTTTCTCAACCTTTTGAGCTCCCGAGTGTGCTTTAATAAAAGAATCTGCAAGCTCATCAAAAGAATTAATAGAATTTTCGGGTAAAAGAGAATACCAGGTTAATGCGCCCTTGGTAAGTGTTTCTCCAAATTTCTTGACCAGTACTGATTAAATTTCTTGTTTGGTCAAGTCATTGCCTTTCACGCCTGTTGTAAATGCAGTTACGTGATCACGTGGGTCTGTTGTGCCATCATATTTCGAGATGTCAGGCATTTTGAACTTCTTAGGGATTGGAAGGGGAGCAGCACTTGGTTTCCAAGGTTGTTGTGAATATTTATCCACATCCACTCCTTTAATTACAGGGGGAACTCCAGGGATTTGCTCGATGCACTCATTTTGTTCCTTAAGCTGTTTCTGCAAAGTTAGTACTAAATTTTGCAAATAAGAATTATTTGAATTACCTGGTTCTCCTTCCTGTGGTTCACTGGGGGTTCCTCCATTTCCAGAATTAATAAGGCCAGAACGAGGATTCTCCAATGTATTATTATTTGGTGTAGGTGTGGGTGGTGCAACAGGTAATCGACTAACTAGAGCCTGAAGAGCTTTGTTAACCCGTGCATCAATTATATTTTGTAAAGCTTCATCCACCCCTTCAAAATGTTCAGATTGCTCTTGTTGATCAACACGAGATCCAGGAGCGGGAGTGCCTTCACGAGATTGACGTGGTGAATTTTGAGGGAGGGAACCACGTCAATGTTCTGTAAATCTCCTTGATTTTGATGGATTTGATTTTCATGGTTTCCCAAGGTGTTTTCACTGTTATTGTTGTTTGACATGATGATAACAACGACTGGAATGTAGCTTAAAAGAGAAGATTATCAGATTCCCGGTAACGGAACCAATTTGTTTAACCAAAAATCTGAGTCTTTGGTCAAAACTTTAGAAATATAAAGAAATTCGGGTTACTGATAATCTAGAGACGAAAATAATAAAAGACTTTTGAGAATAATAAGTAATTTTGTATTTCAGTGTAATCTCAATAATATTTCTTGTCCCCTTACAGATGTCGAGTCCTTCTCCTTTTATAGTTGATTTTAGGAGAAGGTATAATGTCTTTGTCTTAATGAGACAATTATGAGCAATAAATGACATTAAAAGAAACGTTACTCAATCATTCTTATTAAATACAAATTCTCTAACGTATTTAATATTTAATGCTGAATTTGGACTCTTGTGCGTCATCAGATTCATATCTTCAATCCCTTCCGATCTTCGGGTTTTAAATGACTTATATAGGTACGAAACTCGTACCTTTTGAATAACGACTCGTGCCTATTTAACTTTCTTCTCTCCGTATCTGTTGTCGCCCGTGCCTTCTTAGTTGATTACCGTATTCCGACCATTTGACTAGTCCACGTGTCATGACACGTCATCTTCAATATATAAATCCAGTTTTTTCCCAATACAACAACCATCCAAACAAGCTGTCATGTAACTTCAAAACATAAACTCTATTTTTCTAAAACATAAAAGACTGTAAAAATTTACATGATATGGGCAGAAAATATTGAAAGATCCATGATCCCTAAGAAACTAAAGGAAAAAATGAAATCAGCTACGAATTTCGTAGTGAATCTATCGTTAAATGGCTTGTAACGATTATAATTTTTGATAATTTATAGTTAATCCGTCACAAATAAAATTAACGATTGATTATTCCGTTTAGTTATAAAATTTGTCCGTCATTAATTCTTGTTTTTTTAGCAATGAGAAATTTGTGAAGTCCTCTCTATTCTGGAAAAAGGTCATAGAGCTTATGGATGAGATAAAACACTGTACTTTTTTTAATTTAGAAAAAAACACTGTACTTCGATCCCAAGATATCTCGATTTGGGCTTTTATGCTCCATTTAATTTTGTCACAAATTTATTACTAGTACCAATTCGTTCTACTAGCATTAGAAAATTTATTGTATTTTAATAATGTTTTAACATTTTAAAATATTGTAACAATGTTAATAAAAAAAATTATTTGATTGGTGCGCATGCCCCACAAAACAAATAGTACGTCAAAATCTCGGCTTTACTGTCTGTCCTCTTCATTTTTCTCCAACTTTTGCTTTACTTTCTCGTTACCTTTTTTCTTGGTTTTCCATTTTTGACTCTTTCCTCCATTTTTCTTTGCTTGACTTTATTGATTAGTTTACTGACTCACCCTGCATTTACTTCAAATCATATCCTTTTAGAAATCTGAGAGACATTCTCATATTCAGACAAAATTTCTCTGACTTTTTGACCAATTAATTAAGCAAAAGCAAGAAGTTAGTATTGTAAATGGAGTGGGAAAATCAGCAACAGCAGCCACCGCAGCAGACGGCGGAGGATATGAACGGCGCCGCCGTAGGAGGAGGGATGTTTGTAAAAGTAATGACTGATGAGCAAATGGAAGTGCTACGTAAGCAAATTGCAGTGTACGCTGTAATTTGTGAACAGCTTGTTGATTTGCACAAATCCATGGCTTCTCAACATGATATTGCTGGTTCCTTCTCTTCTCTCTCTCCAATTATTGTTTATACTCTTACCTTTTGTATATTGTTTTTTTTTTCTCGAAATCTAATTTTTTTGAGTTCAGAAGAATTTTCACCTAAATATTACTGTGCGTAACGTTCATAATAAGCAAGATTAGTAACTCGAAAAAATAAGTCACGTAACTTATTACAAAAGCCAAAGGTTTTACAGGTTGTTTGGATGATTGTTGTTTTTGGTTTCATAACGTATCATATTGTATTGTACTGTATTATTTTGATATATATAATGTTTGGATAGGTTGTATTGTTTGTGTTTTATGATGTCATGCACCAACAATATGAAGAATAAACTTGCAATATTACAAAGACAAGTAAGGTACGAGGAAGAATTATTATATAAAAAGGTAGGATAAAAGATAAAATATAATTATTATTTAATAATAAGAAAGGGCAAGACGAGAGGAAAAAGATAAGGTAATGAGTTGACCACACCAAATCTGTCGTTACCAAATCTGTCGTTACGTAGTAAAGTGACAATTTTGGTTGTTATAATAAAACCTAAGTTAAATAATTTTTAGTTAAAGCTTAAGTTAAATAACTTAAATTTTCTTCTTTTTCTATATCTCTACCTCTAGTAAAGATTTAACCTATATACATTGCGTGTAAAAGTACTTAATTCAGTTTAATCTATTGTAGTAATTTAACTTTTTATGAATATTACTTTAGTTATCTTTTATCTGACTTGATATTGTAAATAGAGTATTTTATTTAACTCTTCTAGTAATTGAGTTCAAAAGGTTTACCTATAATAAATAAGAAGGTCGTTCACAATTATTACTTTTTTAGCTGTATAATGCCGAAAATATATTTGTTGCATCTCTTGGTTAAAGCTGTCTAAATTCACAATTCAACTTAAATGCCCTAAATATTCTTGCATCTCTTTCCTTTTAGAGTTTTAGACTTTAGTATAGAATCTTACTCTGACAATACTAAATGTTATTTTGATTTACTGAATTATCATATAATTCTAACCTTATGTTGTTGTTATATGTTGTACACTTATGCCAACATTATTTATTCTGTTCTTAATAAGTACTCTCTCCATTTCGATTTACGTGGCATCGTTCCGATTTCAAGAGTCAAATGAGTTTTTCTTTGACTGCAATTTTCTCATAAGCCTTTTGAATATTTTGAATTGTTAATTATTGTATCTTATAGTACTTTTTACGTAGTTTTCAAATAAATAAATTTTATTTTTTAAAAAAATTTAAAAATTCAATGTTCGAAGTTATGGTCAAAGATATGAAGTTTGACTCTGGAAATCCGAATTGTGTCACATAAATTGGAACAGAGGGAGTAAATAGGAGTAACCTTGGAAGAGCTTAATACAAATATCCTTATTAACAAAAAAGAAGTATTGGAGGAGCTCAATTTTGTTGTTGTCGCCAGGGGCGGAGCTAGTAGCCAACCGTACGGATTCGACCAAACCCAGTAGCTTTAGTTCAAACCCTATACTTGTATTAAGAAATTCACTAATTATGTACAAAAATTAAATTAAAACCCAGTTACTAACATCTTATGTCGCTATTATAAATTTTATAATCCGGAAAGTTCAAATCTCCATTTAACCTTTGTATAAACAAATTTATCTCTATGAATGTACAACACACATTTTCATTCAATTCCTGAACTGAATTAATTTGTCTAAAATTGAACAACATGCTCTTCCTGCTACCTCAGGAACTAGACTGGGGAATCTATATTGTGATCCACTTATAACATCAGCTGGACACAGAATCAGTGGCAGACAACGTTGGACGCCAACGCCTGTCCAACTTCAGATTCTTGAACGTATTTTCGATCAAGGCAATGGAACACCAAGCAAACAAAAGATTAAAGATATAACCTTTGAATTATCTCAGCATGGACAAATTTCTGAAACAAATGTTTATAATTGGTTTCAAAATAGACGTGCTCGATCAAAAAGGAAACAACAGGGTGGTGGTGCAATGAACAACGTTGAATCAGAGGTGGAGACAGAGGTCGAATCACCTAATGAAAAGAAAACAAAGCCAGAGGATTTGCAATCTTCTCATATGCCAACTTCAAGAGCTGAAGAGGGTAGTTCAAATCCAGCTGGAAGTTTTGATCAGTTGTCCTTCTATGCAATGTCAAATCCAAGTATGTGTTTTCCGTTTTCATAGTACCGTGCCATTATTACTGGTTATTGTTATTGTTATTGTTTTTCCATCTATTTTCTGGTCCTAACGATGCTGGTATTATCTGTCTGGTTGTTGTTGTTATTAATCTATTGTCTTCTTGAGTCGAAGGTCTATCAGAAACAACCTCTTTACTCCTACGGGGTAGGGGTAAGGTCTACGTACACACTACCCTCCCCATACTCTACTTGTGGGATTTATTGGGTTGTTGTTATTTCCTGTATCATCGTTTTGTTTTGGGAGAAGGGTTAAAAATAACCCTCTATTATACAAAATATCGTAATTCTATCATCCGTTATACTTTGAGTTTATTCATACCCTTGCAATTAGCAAATTTGTCTCCTATTTTCCCTTGATTCTCGCGGAGTTCTTGTGTGGACCCTAACCAAAGTATAATGAAGGGTGAACTTAAGATATTCAATAGTCAATATTGCTCCAATTTTATCAGAGAGTTTGTGACAGACAAGGCATTAGGTAATGTTTGGTTTAACAATTAATAAATAAAAGCTCAGCCACTTCTTCTACTGTCTGCTTCTGTACGATGTTTAACTGAGGTAACAAAAACCTAAAAGTAGTTATATTTTGTGGCTTTTGTACTTACTATAATTCAAGTTGAAAACAAAACCATTTGTCTCATCTTACATATGATTAGGAACCTTTTTTCAGAATTTTTGATCCAGGTGTTTGCCATTACTGGATTTGGTTACATCTTCAAGACATGATTGTTTGTTATTTTTTCTCTTGTATTATATTGAATTGAAGCAAGTTCTGCTGTTGAAGGGGACAAAATTTTTGCTAGAAGAAGAGTTAATGATAAGAAAATGAGGTGTTATTTCCTTATATGAGATTGAGTTGGCCCCACACCTATTTTCTTAATAAGTGTTCCACATTGGTTGAGGGAATAATTAGTTGTTGTCTCCTTATATAGTCTTGGACAATCTTGACATCACGGGTTAGTTTTATGGATGGGTTTGGCCTAGTTCCATTTTCTTAACATTGTTCAATAACAAACAAAGCGAGAGCCTTGGCGTAAGTAACTAGTAAAGTTGCTGTCAGGAGGTCACGGATTCTAGCCGTGGAAACAGCCTCTAGCAGAAATGCAGGGTAATGCTGCATAAAACAGATCCTTGTGCTCCGGCCCTTCCCCGGACCCTACGCACAGTGAGAGCTTAGCCAGGCTGCCCTTTTTTTTGTTCAGCAACAATCTAAAAACGAAGTCTAACTTGAATGTCTAATATATGGATTGTCCCCTTTCCTTTTGATTTATTTCTGAAGTATATGTTATGAAAATGGATATGCAGGAATGGGCCAGCTAATAGAAAAGATGGAAGAACCAACTAGCTATCATCCATATTTACATACAGAAAATTATGACATGACCAGCTAATCACCAATTCAGAAACTGGCATATGAAAACTTTGATTGAAACTAGAAGCAAGTCAAAATCTTGCCAGGGATTCTGATCTTCATTTTGGCAATTGATGCTGATTTGTATTGCAAAATAATGTCTTTGTTTCTGGAGATCTGTATCTTTGAAAATGCTTATATATGAATTTTGTTGTAAATATACATAGTAGATACTACTTGATATACTTGCTGATATTCCAACTTTGCAATATTGGACTTGATGATGGCTTCCTCTTGATCAATTCATACCATTTCTCCTCAAAACCTATGTTGCTCGGACTCTCCAAAAATATTCATAGGTGCGTGTCTTTTTGGAGGATCCGACACGGGTGCGGCAGCTGTTTTGGAGAATCCGCGCAACATAGCTCAAAACAAGGTTGTTCCTGTTTCCCTTTTTTATTAAAAATAAAATAAAATAAAATTTAAGATTAGAATGTAATTGTTCCTTATGTCGAGGGTCTATCGAATATAGCCTCTCTACCTTCTTAAGGTGTAATACTCTATATTTTTCATAAGGATGTATTGGTCATTAGCAAAATAATAATAATAATAATAAGAAACTAACTTTAAAAAAAAATAACAAAACAAATCAAAAAAAATAATAAAAAAGAGACAAGTAAAGAAAAGGGCCGAAGCCCCTTTCTCTGCCCAAATCAAAAAGGAGAAAAAGAAAGGTCTTGGTGTAACCAAACCAGAAGCAAAAGAAAAAGGGGTTTTAAAAAAAAGAGAAATCCCTAGCCAACGCAAATATCACGGCACGGCAGAAGCAGCAACTGAGAAAAACGAAAAGGGGAAAGGTTTCTGGTGTTACCTCAGTGCCAAATATCGTTTCCATTAAATATTGGTATATATTATGTAGTCTCAGTGATAAGCCCAGGTAATTGCATATATTTTTCCTTCTTTTGAAACAATAGTAGTTTTTATACATGATTCTTCGCGAGACTAAGCAAATATAATATGAGATTTGAGTCTGAGTTAGAAGAGGAGGTTAGAAACTAAGAGAAATCCATAAACCTTTTCATGAATTAAGCGGGCATATTATATGAATAGGTTGGAGTTTTAGATTAATAATTAGTCATCCCGTGGGTGAATATAATTCGGCGAATTAAGATTCAAATATGAAACCTCGAGGGTTGGGTATTCTAAATTAGCTATGAATTAGCCTAAACATAGAAATTAATATAAGACCGATATTATGTAATTATAGATTGAATTGGAGGAAGTTGTACGAATTGCTCGAGGTGAAGCATTTGAAATTTTGGCATGAGTACTGTGAGTAGTAATCTTACCGCAATTTGTGTTTTCATAACTTGCATGATTTACACATAATTTTTAATATGAATATGTTACCGATTATTTTGAGTTACATGTGGGACAAGTATTTTACTCGATATGATACCGAAATAGTTATTTGAGATGAATACCGTGATTTTAAATATTTTCATTGTCACTAGATCTGTTTTACCGTTACTTGAATTTATTGTTATCGAAAGGAAATTATATGATTTGATAAGAACCGAAATGCCCTATATTGTTTTAAAATAGTTTCTACGAGTATATACGGATTACATAGACAAGTATAAATGGGAGTAGACATTGAAGGATCCCGTAGCTAACGGCGGGTTCGTTAGACCTGGTGCACCTTGTATTTACTGATTACAAAGTACAGTTATAGCCCTCGCTAGTGGGAAGGTAGAACTAGCATACCGTTACCGATTTCCTTCGAGTAGGGACTACCGTTATATTTGACTTCTTGCGAAGAAGTCCACAGTTATACCGATTACATGATCCGTTCATTGAAACCTCCCAAATTTGAATATTGATATTATACAGTGGTTACCGAGCTTATTACTGAATTATTAATTGTATTATACTACAAGAAAGGTGTGATGAGGCTGAAAATTATTTATTATTTCTGAAATGACATTTTTATATTATCTTCTGTTTGAGATACTAGCATGTTTTCTGACTTGTCCCCAATAAAAACGGTTGGGGTTAAGTATTATTACTCGCTGATCTAGCGACTCACTCCCCGCTATTTTTTTTCCAGAGACAACAGTTGAAGGGCGAGGATTTCGTTAGCCAGACGCACAAGTTGATAATTTCTGGTGAGCCCCGCATTTGTTCGTGTGGGCGGAGATTTTATTTATTATTATGGTCTTTTCTTTGAACTCTTAGAGTCGCTCCATAGTTAAATCTTTTAGTGTCTTGAGTATTCTTCGTTATTATAGATTTATGTTGAGTATCACTCATTCTTATCAAATTTGGAGATAAAGTAGTATTTCTAGTTGTTGGTGGGTGGACTATTAAAGGTAGATATTTATTTTGGTTAATTGATAAGGTAATTGTCATTTGAATTACTATTAGGATGTTTGGTTGCTGATTTGAGACAGGGAAAATTTTGGGATAGTCCAAAAATAAGGGAAACTCTATCCGATTTTCTGTAAAATACCGATAAGGCTTACTTGGGAGCACTTGCTCCTAAGCGCCGGTCATGATCCTAAATTGGGTCGTGACAAAGTTGGTATCAGAGCTTAGGTTATTCTTGTGACTAATGGAGCACACGTCGCTAGTAGAATCTCAATTATGGTTATGTAGCCGGCCATTCCCATAATCGTGATTCTGCGAGGGTGTGATAGGATGTGTCTTGTCTTTCTTTCTTTATTATTCCACCGTACGTGTGTGGCGATTAGGGTCAGATAACTGATTATCCTATTCGTGTATGGTTCAGACCAATTATCCTATAATAGAATTTGGCTAGAGGTTCAAACTTCAAATACGTCAAATTTCGCCAATGGATATGCAGCCCTCTCCAAGCAAAGAAATGCTACATAAGTAGTATATAAGACCAGTGAAAGGTTCATTGTGCCGTATGAGGTGCTTTCTGGTAAGATGCGTAATAGGGTTCATTTCGAAAATTTATACCAGCCCACTATTACAGCGATAGAGGAGTGCTATCACAAAAAGAAAGAGATCTTTATGGATATAATAGATAAACATGAGAAAAATGAGCAACGGAATAGGGGCTATAAAGTTCTCATGCACCTAAAAGATTATGGGGAACAACAAAATATTCTTAGTAAAGTTCCTAAAGTTGAAACTACTAAGTTTACTATTTCTGATAGTTCAAAGGATCCTTAAAGGTTTTAGTAGAATACTTACCACGTTATGAGCTATAAGATATTTCATGAAGAGTTCTATGGAACAGACAACTTTTAGACTAGAGAACATGGCGAATACATGAAATGCTACTATTTTCTTAGAGATGCCAACAAGAGCAACACAACTAATTTGGGGATAATTTCACTAAAGTGTTTATGAATCACTTCTTTCTTGACAGTTTGTTGTCACACCTCCTTTTTCCGCCCCCGCGAGGGGTGAAGGAGTTTTTCCAATAAAAGGACAATCGAAACGGGATTTGTTTATTTATTTCAGAGTCGCCACTTGGGAGATTTAGGGTGTCCCAAGTCACCAATTTAATCCCGAATCGAGGAAAAGAATGACTCTGTTTAACAGTCCGCGAACCAAAAATCCGGATAAGGAATTCTGTTAACCCGGGAGAAGGTGTTAGGCATTCCCGAGTTCCGTGGTTCTAGCACGGTCGCTCAACTGTTGCATTTAGCTATTATCTGATTTTTACATGAATAACCTATGTGCTGATTCTACTTTTTACTGCTTTTACATATACATATTTATTTGAGAGAGTGAACGCCGTTTAAAGTATGTTTTCGGATTGCGCCGCATCAGATGAACCCGCAATCTTAGGCACACTCTATTCAACGTTTTAGGACTTGGATTCGGGCCGCATAAAATGCCCACCCATATTTAGGAATGTAATTTACTAAATCCGCACCTAAAGATTCTAGCGCGTTATTATCTTTTGGGAGGGCCGTGAAATTCGCTAAACGGCCCTTCCCGACTTCTAAAAAAAAATTCTTAAACCTTTACTGAGGGTCCTGTAATTTTTTATTATTATTATATATTTTTTTTGTTTTTATTTGACGAAGCTCGTCTCATTTATTTATTTATTTTTTTAAAAAGAAAGTAACTACATTTCTATTTTTATTTGTCTCTAAATAAAGAAAAATCCTGGTTAATTACATGCTAAAAAAAACCGTAACTTATTTAATTAATAGATTACAACAGATGCTAACGAAAATTGTACTTGAACTTATAAAAATGGAAAATTGTTTCGCGCCTTATTCCATAAGCTAATATTACTAAAAATGGAATTATGTATAAAAAAACGTACAAGATTGACTAACGTTACTACAATTAGCCATTTTTAACTGTGGTGAGGTTAACTAAATGATCAAAGCTATAGACTAATTCATTAACCCTAATGGATTCGCAATTTAACTATACTAAATGCTTATTGAAACTACTCTACATTAGTGTAAGTATACTTAATTATTAATACATAAAATTATCAAATACGGCCTTTATTTATTTATTTATTTATTTTTATTATTATTATTGGAACTATAATGTTGACACTACCTAACCACCTTACATTTACATTTTTATCAAGTCCACAATCTATCTATGTGAGATTATTTGTAACATGAATTAATGTCAATACTGATGAGAGTATAATCACTTAAGAGGATTAATGGAAATTAGTTTTAACCATCTAAACGAAATACTAATCGGGTTTTGACTAAGTACTCTATCTCGTTTGTGGACTACTTGAATATATGCATGAAAACAAACAACTAACTAGAGATATGCTACTTATCATGATTTACCCCATTAATCTAACAAAATTGAAAGGTTCATGTTATATCAGCGCATGACCATTTATACAATTCCTTCTCCTTTCAGTCCAATTATACAAAAAAAATTTAAAACAGTTCACAAAGAAAAACTAAATAGACCAGATTGTATATTATCTACTTTATTGAAGCGGTTGGATTTTATTGTTGCATTTCAACTTCAAAGCTTTATCACTACAAGATTCGAATGTGTACCTGGAATTCGAATTACAAATAGAGAGAAAAGAGGTCAGGAGCAACAATGTACAGCAGTAGTACAACAACAGAATCCCACAGCAAATAACAGCAACAAAAACCAGCAATAACCAGTGTAACAATGGTCAGAACCAAACTGAAAAATCCCGGAAAGCCTGACTGAAAATCAGTAGCACTAAACGCCAGCACACAGAGGCAATAACAAAGTTCCGACTTCAGTGGTAAAGAAAAGGACCTCATTTTCAGTTTTTAGCTCTCAAAGACTGATTTTCAGTTCTGAAAAATTAGCCTATTTCTCACTTTTAAGTTCTGAAAATTTTTCTCCTCTCAATTTTTTCCAGTCCCCTATCTCTATATCAACTCCTCCTCTTTATAGGCTAGAACTAAACATTATTTATTCAAAGTTTTTCACTTTCAGCCTGTATATTCCCTCCCATGTGCATCTATACACTTTTATCATTAATCCCATGCTTATTTTCTGATTTCCCACCCTTAAAGATACCAGACAGGGTGTATTCTGCACTACTAATTCCCTTTTCATTAAATAATTCATTAATTTAATTGTACACTGAATATTCAACTGGCAGACTACTAACACTAAACATTTTAAATCTTTTAACACCCAAAAATCCCCCTAAAAGCCCCCTATTATTATTGCCTTGCCCTCACTCTTAACAATCTGTATTTAAACCTCTCTGATTTACAACTACACCAAATCACTACACAGCTACAACCAATCCTTAAGTCAAATTCACACAAATGATTCAAGCATCAAAACAAAACAAAGAAATGATTCAGGCTGTATTCGTCCAAACAAAGCAGTCATAAACTAACTTTTCGACGAAGTTGTTCAAATCAAATGTAGCTTATAACGCACACTCAAACAAACAGAAGAAAACCTTGACCAAATAAAAAGGTCTTGAAGAAGAAGGAGAGCTAATGAACAAGACAAGATTACAAAATAACACTTTAAACAAAGAATCAATAATCCGAAAAATAGAATGAACAAAACAAGATTACAAACAACACTTAAAACCAAAACCATAACAGAAAAATAGATCAAATGAACTAAATAATCTTGAACGAAAAATATGAAACTTGAACGAACCCAAGTCGAAACTCGGACTTGAACTATTGGAGGTCGAACGGACTGTTTGTGAGCGTTTGTAAAAGGACGAAGCAGAAGCTGGTCATTTGGACTGTGGTGGATTAGCATGGAGGGAGGAGGGTGGTCGTGAGGCATCGAGAAGCAGCAGCGACAGCAGCTAGGTTCGCTGCTACCATGGTCGACGTGAGGAGCACCAGCTGGACGACGGGGAGCAGCAGCGGCACTAGCTGGACGACGGGGAGCAGTGGGGTCGTGGTGAGGCTGCTGCTCGTCGTAAGCGAGCAGCTGAACAAGCGTTGGGCAGTGGGGTAGTCGACGGGGCAGTGGGGTGGTGTTGAGGCGTCGAGCAGTTGGAGGTGGTGGTGAGGAGCTGGAGTGGAGTGGTCGACGGGGCAGTGGGGTGGTGTCGAGGTCGACGTGAAGCTGCCATGGCTGCTGCTCGTCGTAGGCGAGCAGCTGAGCTTGTTTGGTCGTCCATGGCTATTTCGCGAAAGGAGAATGAGCAGCTGCCATGGCTGTTTCGTGAAGGAAAAGAAACAACGTTTATGGAGGAGAAGAAGTCGTTTGGCGACTTGAAGACGAGGATGATGGCTGGAGAAGATTTGGTTTTTTTTTCTCTAGGGTTTCTTCTTCTTGAAGAAGAAGAAGAAGAAGAAGATAGGTGAAGCTTCTTGAAAAATATCGGCTGATGCATAAGTGTAGGGTTTGGGTAGTTGGGTTGTGGATCAAATAGGGTATGGGTCATGGGTGTGGGCCTGGTATTGTTTGGGTTGGGTAGAAGTGTTTTGGGCCTTATTTTTAATTCCGAAAATTGGCCCAATCCGAGTTTGTTCTTCTTCTTCTTATTATTATATTTTTTTGATAAAACTAAAATTCTAAATTGAGTCACAAACTAAATTAACTCCAAAAATACTAATTAAACTCCTAACAACAATTATCATACACAATTAAACACCAATTAAAACAAAATTGCATAATTTGACATTAACTGCTAACAATGCAAAAAATTCCTATTTTTTGTGATTTTCATTTTTGTAAAACAAACTTAATTAAATACTAAATGAAAATGTGATATATTTTATATTTTTATTAATTAAAACAAATAAACATGCACTCATAAAAATACAAATAATTATACAAAAATACCACAAAATAACAAAAATTGCACACAAAGGAAACTTGTTTTATTTTAAATTTTTGGGAGTAATTCTTTCATAGGGCAAAAATCACGTGCTTACATTTGTGACATGAACTTGCAAGCTAGATCATTTAAGAAAATGATTTAGACGTTGGGTATAATTACATATAACACCAAACCTTCTCAGCTGGATACGCAAGCAACATCTTAAGTTTCGAGGCTTGTTGAAAGGTTCATCAATTGTTCAAACAAGGTAGTAACTGCATATATGAAGATTGAAGACTTAAACCTATTTTATAGCAATTGCACTTACCAGAAAGATTGAAAATATGGAAATGATAGGCGTGCAAAAACTCACATAAGAAGATCGAGATTAAAATATCTTTTAGTATGAATTTTATTATGAGTCGAAGATTTAAAAATCAAGAATGTTTTGAGATGTTAAGTGATCCTTTTCAGGTTGCCACATCAATGAAAAATTTATAGTAGTTAGATATGTGTTTAATACTTTTAAGATTCAAGTTAAGAGAAGGAAACCCTTGCTAACCAAGTTGTACTTGATATGATTGACTCCAAAGTACAGATGGATATGGATTAATTATCTTGTTACCATGCTACCCTCGATTACTATGAAAAGAATATTAGGTTTGGCAAACTTTAAAAGCTGGTTTTGTCCAAAAAGGGGATTATAAGTTTTAGATACGAGCAAATTATATATTTTGAGTTAACGGTTATAGAAGAAAGGTTGTTTGGATCTCATAGGTACGGTAAGGGGCACAAGAGAAGAAATGCTTAGTTTGAAAAACAAAGGTGTATCATAATGAGAGATTCCCTAATGTATCCCTAAAGATTTACTAGGACTACTTCCAATATGAGAAATAGACTTCGGTATTGAGCTGATACCTGACACGCAAACTATATCATATGGCACCAACAGAGAACAAAGTTGAATGAGCTAATTGAATAATTGAGAGACCTACTATATACAGGTTTTATCATACCGAGTGTTGCACCATGGGGTATACCAATATTATTTGAAAAAAGGGGAGGGGGGATGAGTCTTTAAGAATGTGGGCCAACTACAGATAATTAAATAGGATAACAATACACAACAAATATCCCATGTCTTGTATAGATAACTTGTTTGATCAGTTACAAGGAGCCATAGGCCTTTAGTCTGGTTATCATCAACTTAGAATAAGAAAGGAAGATATTTTGATATTGCTTCTGTACTCGGTACAAACATTATGAGTTATCTGTGATGTCCTTTAGATTGGCCAATGCTCCAATTGCATTGATGTGTATAATGAATATGGTGTTCAAAGTTGCTTTTGGAGAAAAAAATTCATAGTTTTTACTTACTATATTCTCGTACCCAGGAAGAGCACGAGAATTACTTGAAAAATATATCAAACATGCTGCAGGAAAATCAATTTTTTCTAAGTTCTTCAATTAGCTGGACTCGATGGTATTCATAGGACACATGGAATCTAAGAATGAAAAATATGACAGATTCTAAGAAGATAGAAATAGTTCATAAATGGCTGAGATCCATTTCCTCTACAGATATTACTTTTGGCTTGACAAGCTAATATAGGCATTTGTGTAGGATTTCTCTAGAATAGCACTACCACTCACCAAGTTAACATAGAAAATCGCTAAATTTTAGTGGATGGAGAAATGTACAACGAGAAAGCATGTTTGACAATCACACTAATATTAGCTTTATTCCAATAGGCTCTAGAGGATTCACGATGTTATGTGATACTTTGAGGGCAGGATTAGGATATTTTCTCATGCAAAATAGTCGTGTGATAACCTATGCTCTAAGGAATATTGAAGAAGCTCAAGTCGTATTATGCCATTCATGATTTGGAGATGGTCATATTGGTGTTTCCTTTTAAGATTTAGAGACACTATCTATACGAAGAAACCTATGAGATTTATACCTAGCACAAGAGCCTGAAGTACATTTAAAACTAATAGAGATAAACATTTAGCAATGTTGATGCAGGGAACTACTGAAGATATAATTGTACTATTTTGTACTGCTCGGGAAAGATAAATATTATAACTTATGCAAAAAAAAAATTATGGATGATTTGACGCATTTAGCTCCTGTAAAGATACTTTTGGACAAAGATATCCATAGACTAGAACGTACAAGTATTAGATTCAATGAAAAAAAAATTCAAAGACATTATTGGCTATTAGTCAAGCCCGATGTAGATGTATAAAGGCTAGCCAATACGAGGATGAACGATTGTTTAATTACCGAGATTTATTTACATCCTTGGTAAAAGCAAGGATATGATTGTTAATAGTAAGGATATTCTCCGACTCGGTAATTAATTATGTGTAGCAAACATATATGGGCTGAGACAAGCTATTCGTGATGGAGCTCACAACTCCAGATACAGTGTATATCTCAGGTCTATAAGATGCACCATGACTATAAAAAAAATTGATTGGTTGGATAAGAAAGAAGGGAAAAAAACTCGTTAACTTTGTTTCTAACTATTTGTCATGTCAGTATGTTAAGGCAAGCACTTGCGACTCACAGGCCCACTAAAATAACTCAAGATTCTGAAGTGAAAATACAATAAAACAATACATATATGACTAAATTACTCAAACCATTAGAGGTATGATTATATATGGGAAAGTTGTATATTGACTTACCAAGAAGGCACATTTCTTGCTAGTCAAAACTTCTTATAGTGAGGTAAAGTATGCATAGATATGCATGAACAGAAAATTATCTGACTCAATAGTGCTCTATTGTCCATCAGCTCTAATAAACTATTGCATTCACTTCATCATTTGAAAACCTTTTCAAGAAAGGTTAGGTACACGAGTAGATCTTAGTACTAGTTTTATCGCACGCAAACACAAAGTCCAAAGGTGCTATACATATCTTGGATGATATATTGAGAGAGTGTATTCTTAAGTTTGGAGGTAGTTGGGATGCTTATCTACCTTTAGCTGAATTTGCTTACAACAATAGCTTCTAGTCCAGTATTCAAATGGCACCGTACGAAGCATTGTATGGTAGAAGATGTCGTTCTCCTATTGGATGGTTTGAAGCTGATGAGACTAACTTATTGGGACCCGACCTAGTACAAGAAGCTATGGACAAGGTCTAGTTGATCAGACAGAGATTGCTTGCAGCTCAAAGTAGACAAAAGTCTTATGCTGATAAGAGAAGAAGAGATTTAGTGTTCACAATTGGGGACAAAGTGTTCCTACGAGTCTCCCCTATGAAAGGTGTGATGCGGTTTGGGAAAAGAGGCAAGTTGAACCCCAAGTTTATAGGACCGTATGAGATACTAGACCGAGTGAGAGCGGTGACTTATTGTTTGACACTTCCTCTTGAGTTATCTTTTATTCACCCAGTGTTTCATGTTTCAATGCTAAGAAAATGTATATCAAACTCATCTCGCTTGAAGCATCAACTATACCGCTTGATGAGAAGTTGTCTTACGAGGAAGAGCCGATGACAATTGTTGATAGACAAGTAAGAAAGCTACGGTCAAAAGAAATTGTGTTCGTAAAAGTTTTATGGAGAAATCATGTCGTTGAAGAAGCTACTTGAGAAATAGAGGATAATATGCGAGTCAAGTACCCCTATTTGTTTCAGTCTACAGATACGTACTTGAATTAAATTCGGGGACCGAATTTCATAAGGTGGGGAGGATGTAATACCCTATATTTTTCATAAGGGTGTATTGGTCATTAGCAAAATAATAATAATAATAAGAAGAAGAAACTAACTTAAAAAAAACAAATAAAAAAAAATAAAAAAAAGAGACAAGTAAAGAAAAGGGCCGAAGCCCCTTTCTCTGCCCAAATCAAAAAGGAGAAAAAGAAAGGTCTTGGCGTAACCAAACCAGAAGCAAAAGAAAAAAGGGATTTAAAAAAAAAAAGAGAAACCCCTAGCCAACGCAAACATCACGGCATGGCAGAAGCAGCAACAGAGAAAAACGAAAAGGGGAAATGTTTCTGGTGTTACCTCAGTGCCAAATACCGTTTTCATTAAACATTGGTATATATTCTGTAGTCTCAGTGATAAGCCCAGGTAGTTGCATATATTTTTCCTTCTTTTAAAACAATAGTAGTTTTTATACATGATTCTTCGCGAGACTAAGCAAATATAATATGAGATTTGAGTCTGAGTTAGAAGAGGAGGTTAGAAACTAAGAGAAATCCATAAACCTTTTCATGAATTAAGTGGGTATATTATATGAATAGGTTGGAGTTGATAGATTAATAATTACTCATCCCGTGGGTGAATATAATTCGGCGAATTAAGATTCAAATATTGAACCTCGAGGGTTGGGTATTCTAAATTAGCTATGAATTAGCCTAAACATAGAAATTAACATGAGACCGATATTATGTAATTATAGATTGAATTGGAGGAAGTTGTACGAATTGCTCGAGGTGAAGCATTTTGAATTTCGGCATGAGTACTGTGAGCAGTAATCTTACCGCAATTTGTGTTTTTCATAACTTGCATGATTTACACATGATTTTTAATATGAATATGTTACCGATTATTTTGAGTTGCATATGGGACAAGTATTTTACTCGATATGATACCGAAATAGTTATTTGAGATGAATACCGTGATTTTAAATATTTTCGTTGTCACTAGATCTGTTTTATCGTTACTTGAATTTACTGTTATTAAAAGGAAATTATATGATTTGATAAGAACCGAAATGCCCTATATTGTTTTAAAATAGTTTCTACGAGTATATACGAATTACAGAGACAGGTATAAATGAGAGTAGATATTGAAGGATCCCGTAGCTAACGGCGGGTTCGTTAGACCTGATGCACCTTGTATTTACCGATTACAGAGTACAGTTATAACTCTCGCTAGTGGGAAGGTTGAACTAGCATACCGTTACCGATTTCCCTCGAGTAGGGACTACCGTTATATTTGACTTCTTGCGAAGAAGTCCACAGTTATACCGATTACATAATCCGTTCATTGAAACCTCCCAAATTTGAATATTGATATTATACAGTGGTTACCGAGCTTATTACTGAATTACTAATTGTATTATACTACAAGAAAGGCATGATGAGGCTGAAAATTATTTATTATTTCTGAAAGGGCATTTTTATATTATCTTCTATTTGAGATACTAGCATGTTTTCTAACTTGTCCCCAATAAAAACGGTCAGGGTTAAGTATTATTACTCGCTGAGCTAGCGACTCACTCCCCGCTATTTTTTTTCCAGAGACAACAGTTGAAGGGCGAGGATTTCGTTAGTGAGACGCACAAGTTGATAATTTCTAGTGAGCCCCGCATTTGTTCGCGTGGGCGGAGATTTTATTTATTATTATGGTCTTGTCTTTGAACTCTTAGAGTCGCTCCATAGCTAAAAATTTTAGTGTCTTGAGTATTCTTCGTTATTATAGATTTATGTTGAGTATCACTCATTCTTATCAAATTTGGAGATAAAGTAGTATTTCTAGTTGTTGGTGGGTGGACTATTAAAGGTAGATATTTATTTTGGTTAATTGATAAGGTCATTATCATTTGAATTGCTATTAGGATGTTTGGTTGCTGATTTGAGACAGGGAAAATTTTGGGATAGTCCAAAAATCAGGGAAACTCTGTCCAATTTTCTGTAAAATACCGATGAGGCTTACTTGGGGGCACTTGCTCCTAAGCGCCGGTCATGATCCTAAATTGGGTCGTGACATAAGGTAGGGGTAAGGTTTGCGTACACACTATTTTCCTCATACCCCACTCGTAGGATTATACTAGGTTTGTTGTTGTTATTGTTGTTGTATTAGAATGTAATTAGTTTGTAACTATATTTTTTACCAAAACTGTGATCTCACAAGTGGGGTATGGGGAGGGTGGGGTGTACACATACCATTTCCCTACCTTGTGTGAGGTAGAGAGTTTGTTTCCGATAGACCATCAGTTCAAGAAAAACATTTTTCAAGCATATTTAAAAAATATAAGAGAAAAAGTTATGATGAAAATACTGAAGAAAAGAGAAGTATTGACAGCAAAAATAATAAAGATAATCAAGCAAACGAATAGTAACAATTTGAAGAATTAGATAATAATATAATAAAAATAAAGTCTTTGTTGTCCTGAAAATCACCAAATTCCACTCAATGCTACTTGTAATTGACATCCCCTCCCATTTGCACAGCATAAAAAATTGTACATTAAAGTGCAGTTAAATTTCTAACACAAATGATATCCTATGTATCAATGTGAAAATAACTTTTTCAAATTCTTTTCTTGTCAAAAGTAACAGAGCATTTCTATGGACATACACAAAATAATTCTTATCATTCATAATTGAGTATTGTTTCTATACATACAATTAAAATAATTAATTATAATCGAATATATGTCTGTAACAAATTAAACCATAAGAAATAAGTAAAATGAAATCTTTGTTTGAAGAAGTGCGTGCAGATTTATCAATTCTAGGTGAAGATACTTACAGAATGTAAGGATTATATTTACTCAATTCTGCCTTCCTTTTCTATGCACAAAAACATTTAAGGAGCTAAGCATAATCAATAATTTAGATTTGTGTAATCCATTTAAATCAAGATGCTTAATTCTATGAATTATGGCATTTTCTGGTCAAAGTTTCTGTTTTTAATCTTGGAAGCTTGAAAGTAGTGTATTTTTGTTCTTTCTCTCATTTGTTTGGTTTTATTCTTCATCATCTTAATAGGCTTGCATTGAATTTTGTATTTGTGCTGTTTGTTTGATTCAATTTATTAAGTGACTGTGTTTGTTGTGGTCTTCTGTAAAATCTGATGTGGGGTTTTGAAATAACAACCAGATATGTAATATTGAGCTGGTTTAGTCATAAGCTTTATGCTAAAGGTGTCATCTTTAATGTTGTTTGTAGTTTAAAGATTGTTGAAGCAATCAGCTTTTGTGTAGATGTAGAGAAAGATGAAAGGGAATGTATGTGACATAAATCACTTGAATTTAGATGTGCTTTTGCCTCCTCGGAAAAAGGAAGAATTTTGATGTTAATTCATATACATAGTCCCCTCCTGCTGATAATATTCCAAGAATTTAAACTAGTACTAAGAATAGAACCAAATGGTCATTTAATCAAACTATGACCATTTGCAATGAATAATAAATAGACATGATCATAAATCTCACTCAAATTCCATGATTGTACAAAGCCTATTATCAATAGCCTTCAATGGAAACAAATTTACAAGTGGTAGGAATGAAAAAAAAAATGGACAACTTACTCTTTTGGACCCTCCTCTATAGTAAATTAAATTCCAATCTTAACCATAATAAGATTTCAATTTTCACACAAAAAGTAAAACAAACAGTTCTAGGCTCTCTATTGCTTCGTTTTACTGTTCTTGAACCAACGGTCGTGGTCGTTCGGAAACAGTATCTCTACCTTCATAAGTAGGGGTAAGGTCTGCATACACACTACCTCCCAAGACCCTATTCGTGGGATTTCACTGGATTTTTGTCGTTGTTGTGCTCTAAGCCTTGGCTCCAAAGATCTCCAGCATAGAAGAGAAAGTTCCATACACTGAAAAAACTGTAGCCATTACAATAATTGCACCATCACAAGCCAAACCATGCCATCTTAACTCATCTTTGAACACAATCAAATGAAACAAAGCAGGCAATACAAAGCCAAGAATAATGCACACACTGCTCCCAACAAGTGACAAGAAATCAGCAAAATTTGGTACCAATAATGCCACAATTGTCACTACTAAAACCACAATCCATCTTATCCAAAGACAATACCTCCCTTCACAAAATCTCCTTTCCATTACTTCATATACTGGATTCATCATAAGTGGAAATGTAAAGAATAAATTTATACAAAGACCAATTTGAACTAAGCTGCTAAGCCAACCTTGTCCAAGATTTGTGGTAATTATATCCTTTGTCTCTTCACCAAAAGCAAAATAGCCTAATACTCCAAAAGCACCATACATTAAAGATATTAAAGCCATTGACAAACCCAATATTTTACCAAATTTTGCCTTGTTTTTCATCTCAGCTTCTAAAGGCAAAACCATTCCAACACCTTCAAATGCATAAACAGCAACACCAAGACCATAGAAAAATACACTAAACCCACCAAAAGCTTCAAGAATATGACTACTTTTGAGATAAACCATCACATCTTCAACCATAACTACACCCATAGCTCCTAATTCAACAACATCAGCAAAAATACTCAAAGGGGCTAAAAGGGTAAGACTAGGAATTGAATTCAACCCCAACTGAAATGGAAAACAGCTCCAGATATACACTGTTTTAGGTGGAAACCCCAAGATTTTAGGACTTGGATTTGACTTGGAGTAATTAAAACAGTATGCTAAAGTATTAGCTATGAAAATCATGTAACTGATACAAAAACCAGCTTGTGATAACACAATCATAGCATCTACAGCAAACCTACCAATAGGTCCACAAACAGCAAATCCCAAATCACCAAAAGATGAGATTTCTGAAGTTTTAAGATGGGATTCAATTTTTCTTCTTGAAAATACAAGAAGCATCATACAATGGTAAGTTAAAAAGGCTACTGAAAATAACATAATAGCACCCATTATCCATCCTGTTCTTTTAAAAGTATAAGGAAGGCCAAGAACTCCTGCTCCAACTATAGCTATAAATACATTAGCAAAAGTTTTGGATGGTGAAGAAAGGTGTTGATTCTTGGCTAAAAGGGGTGTATCTTCTCTTGGGATTTGTAAGACATGAGAGGATGAACTTGCTTTATTATTTTTCTCAAACCCCATTTGGGAAAAATCTTAAATTCTTAATCAGGAATCTCAATACAAGTGCAAAAATCAGATAAAGATCAAAACTTTATTTCAAGATAGCCTCAAATTTGAGTGAAAATAGTGAATATGTGTTTTTGTGAAAAGGGGAAAAAGTTTTGAACTTTGCTTATGGTTTTTGCCTCTGCTAAAATCAAGAATCTAATACAAGTAAAAACCAGGGAGATAAAGATCAAAACTTTATATCAAGATTGCCTCAAATTTGGGTGAATATAGTGAATATTGGTTTGAAAAGGGGGAAAAAGTTTTGAACTTTGCTTATGGTTTTTGCTTCTGCTAAATTAATCAAGAATCTCAATCCAAGTGCAAAAATCAGATAAAGATCAAAACTTTATTTCAAGATTACCTCAATTTTGAGTGAAAATAGTGAATATGTGTTTGAAAAGGGAAAAAGTTTTGAACTTTGCTTATGGTTTTTGCCTCTGCTAAATTAATCAAGAATCTCAATTCAAGTGCAAAAACCAGAGAAAAATCAAAACTTTTATATCAAAATTGCAATCAAATAGTGTGTTTTTTGGAAAGGGGAAAAGGCTTTGAATTTTGCTTATGGTTTTGCTTCTGCCAGAATTCAGGAGTTTAGAAAGAGATTTAAAGGTGTCAAATCTTAAAATGGCTTTTTGGGAACTGTGGAGCTGTGGGCTGTCTTATCAACAGGAGTAAAACTTTCAAAAAGGACAAAACATGAAAGTGACAATTAAGCAATATTTATATTTGAATAATATTAAAGTTTATAGTTCGTACACGTCTCTTTTTTTGAAAAATTTGTAGTATTTGTTTGCAAAAAGAAGTATTCAAGTAAACAATAATCGTAGACGTGTCCATTTGTTAATTGAGAAAATATCTGCTTGCAAAAAGAAGTCATTCTCTTCCTCCTTTTTTCTTTTCTTTTTATCTCATTCTCTTTGTTTTATAGTTCTAGTTGAAAAGGACAGAATGCTATATTAACGACGCCTTTGATACATTATAGAACTTCTCAATAGTTTATGCATAGTGGTGATAAAAGAAAATAGGTATCCACTCATATTATTTATTAAAAAATAAATTATGATGAACTTTTTAAAAATAAATTAAATATAGATAAAAATCATATTATATATTTAGAAAATAGATAATCAATTAGTTTAATTTTTATATTTGTAAAGTTTCAAATTGGGGGTTTTCAAGTTTGGGAGACTAAGCTGGCGTTTGGCAATAGATTTCCCATTTTTTCTTTTAAAAAAAAACCTAATTTGGGTGAAGTTTGGTTTGAAGATTTAAATTTGTTTGGACATAATTTTTCAAAATACATTTCAATTTTTTTTGTTGAAAAAACATGAAACGTGACATATACCAATTAGTTCTAAAAACTATCAAAAATACTCATCAATACCAAAAAATAAACTTTTAATATTGTATTGGTCAAAATCTGACCGCTATGGTCGACCCAACCGGGACCCCGTCCAAATGGCGGGGTAAG
Organism: Nicotiana sylvestris; assembly: GCF_000393655.2. Classification (NCBI taxonomy): domain Eukaryota; kingdom Viridiplantae; phylum Streptophyta; class Magnoliopsida; order Solanales; family Solanaceae; genus Nicotiana; species Nicotiana sylvestris. Next base: position 174,778,528 of record NC_091065.1, read on the forward strand.
GAAAGACGCCCTGACTTGCTGCAAACCACGTACTCACAGTGCCCGCTAAGTCGAAGAACAATACTCAGGGAACGAAGAAAACGAACGTGGTATGGAGGTGCTTTGACCCGAAAACATAGCAAGGACGCCATGACTATATATATGGAGGAGATCTTCCTAGAATGGTGGGGAGGGGAGGGGTTTTTTCTCTCTTTCCTCTCCTCTGTAATCTTCTCAGTGAAAAGAAGGCAAAACAACTTTCCATTAATAATGTACAACAGTCATCTCCATCAATAAGTGAGAGAAGAAATGAAAAATCTGAATAAGATTGATCGCCCCTATTTCATCTTATACATCATTTTCTGATTCGTTTATAGATCTGGAGTTTATTATGTTTGACTAAGATTTACCTCTTCATCCCCATCAATTGATTTAATCAAAAAGGTTTCAATATCTTTTGGTCAAACAATTTGGCGCCGTCTGTGAGGATTTCTTAGTGAAAGCTTCTTAGTCTCCTCCAGATCAAAAATTGGAAACATGATCGCCCACCAAAAAGAACGGTAAGTAAACCTCACACACCAACCTAGATCATGATGTTATATACAAGCAGAAATTGCAACCAACATTCTTCCCCGCACGCCGGGCAGCCTATGAACCAGCCAAAACGAGCCTAACCCGCACAGGACAAAGACGTAAAAAAAGGGGAAGGGAAAGAGAGCTGAATACGGTTACCGAATTCAGAAAACATCACCCCCATCAACTATTAAAACGCCAAAAAAGCGAGCAACGCCACAGATCCACCTTCATTCACCAACTCATCAAATCGAGATAAGGAGAATATCGTCCTGGCCCACCTTCTGCTGATTGCTCAAACAAGAATGCAGGTGCTGCGCGGGCGAGCGAGCGAGAGAGGAAACAACCCAACCGAAGAAGGGGAAATTACTACAAAACAATCGAAATATCGTCCATCAGACAAACCCAACTCCTAGGAAATGATACCCCTTAAGTGATACCCCCTCTCCCTCGCCAAGAAGGCGTCCCAAGAGAATTTTCATGGGGTCTTAAAAACCAGGCAGACGAGGGGGAAATCCTCGAGGTCAAAGTGTAATTCATCGTCCCACCCACCAATGACATCTCCAGACCGAAAAGCGAAAAGATAGATAGGGAAACTCCAATATGTGCGTGAAACGAGTGTGAGCAAATCATCAACGTTTTCTTCTCTCCGACATCACACTCCCCTGTAAATAAAATCAAGCGAACTGAGACTCCCCCAAAAGATACCAAACTCTCCAAAAAATCGAGACTCACGGATGGGTTAATATTTCGACGAAAGTTCGAAATAACACCATTTAGGCCAAGGGCCTTCGCCAAAAGAAGAGTTTGACCTCGATCGAACCGCGACGGGTTAATATTTCGACGAAAGTTTGAATCAAATAACACCCTTAAGGCCAAGGGCCTTCGCCAAAAAGAAGAGTTCGACTTCGATCGAACAACGACAGGTTAATATTTCGACGAAAGTTCGAAATAACACCCTTAAGGCCAAGGGCCTTTGCAAAAAAGAAAGAGTTTATCTCGATCGAATCGCGACGGATTAATATTTCGACGAAAGTTCGAAATAATACCCTTTAGGCCAAGGGCCTTTGCCAAAAGAAGAGTTCGACCTCGATCGAACTGCAACGGGTTAATATTTCGATAAAAGTTCGAAATAACACCCTTAAGGCCAAGGGTCTTCGCCAAAAAGAAGAGTTAGACTTCGATCGAACAATGACGGGCTAATATTTCAATGAAAGTTCGAAATAACACCCTTAAGGCCAAGGGCCTTTACCAAAAAGAAAGAGTTCGATCCCAATCAAACAATGACGGGTTAATATTTCGATAAAATTTCGAAATAACACCCTTAAGGCCAAGGGCCTTCGCCAAAAAGAAAGAGTTCGACCTTAATCGAACAACGATGGGTTAATATTTCGACGAAAGTTCAAAATAACACCCTTAAGGCCAAGGGCCTTCGCCAAAAAGAAGGGTTTGATCTCGATCGAACAACGATGAATTAATATTTCGACGAAAGTTCGAAATAACACCCTTAAGGCCAAGGGCCTTCACCAAAAAGAAAGAGTTCGATCTCGATCGAACTGTGACGGGTTAATATTTCTATGAAAGTTCGAAATAACACCCTTAAGGCCAAGGGCCTTCGCCAAAAAGAAAGAGTTTGATCTCGATCGAACAACGACGGGTTAATATTTCGATGAAAGTTCGAAATAACACCCTTAAGGCTAAGGGCCTTCGCCAAAAAGAAAGAGTTCGACCTCGATCGAACAATGACGGGTTAATATTTCGACGAAAGTTCGAAATAACACCTTTAAGGCCAAGGGCCTTCTCCAAAAAGAAAGAGTTCGACCTTGATCGAATAACGACGAGTTAATATTTAGACGAAAGTTCGAAATAACACCCTTAAGGCCAAGGGCCTTCGCCAAAATGAAGGGTTTGATCTCGATCGAACAATGACCGGTTCATATTTCGACGAAAGTTCGAAACACCCTTAAGACCAAGGGCCTTTACCAAGAAGAAAGAGTTCGATCCCAATCAAACAACGACAGGTTAATATTTCGACGAAAGTTCGAAATAACACCCTTAAGGCCAAGGGCCTTCACCAAAAAGAAAGAGTTTGATCTCGATCGAACAACGACGGGTTAATATTTTGATGAAAGTTCGAAATAACACCCTTAAGGCCAAGGGGCTTCGCCAAAAAGAAAGAGTTCGACCTCGATCGAACAATGACGGGTTAATATTTTGATGAAAGTTCGAAATAACACCCTTAAGGCCAAGGGCCTTCGCCAAAAAGAAAAAGTTCAACCTCGATCGAACATCGACGGGTTAATATTTCGACAAAAGTTTGAAATAACACCCTTAAAACCAAGGGCCTTCGCCAAAAATAAAGAGTTCAACCTCGATCGAACAACGACGTGTTAGTATTTCGACGAAAGTTCGAAATAACACTCTTAAGGCTAAGGGACTTCGCCAAAAAGAAGAGTTAGACTTCGATCGAATGACGACGGGTTAATATTTCGACGAAAGTTTGAAATAACACCCTTAAGGCCAAGGGCCTTAGCCAAAGAGATGAGTTCGACCTCAATCGAACAACGACAGGTTAATATTTTGATAGGAGTTCGAAATAACACCCTCAAGGCTAAGGGCTTTCACCAAAAAAATAATTCAACTTCAATCAAGTAACGAAGGGTTAATATTTTATTTAACGTTCGAAGTAACACCCTTAAGGCCAAGGGCCTTCGCCAAAAAGAAGAGTTCGACTTCGATCGAACAACGACGGGTTAATATTTCGATGAATGTTCAAAATAACACCCTTAAGGCCAAGAACCATCGCCGAAGAAAGAGTTTGAAATATCCTTGAGGCCAAAGGACATAAAAAAAAGGAAAGAAAACTGGGACTCACGACGGGATAATACTTCAATATAAGCTCGAAAGTAACATCCCTACGACTAAGGTCGCTATTAGAAAAAGAGTTCGATACCATTCAGACTATGATGGTACAACATCTCAACACAATTTCGAAAACATCATTCCGCTAGCTAAAGTCGTTATCAAGGTCCCACTCAACCCGAGTGACATTAAATTCCCAAAGAGTAGGGAACTCATCACGCGGAAATCTACTTCTTTGCACCAAAGTTATGAAAAGCAAAATAGGGAAAAAAGTACAATAGGCATATAACAATGGAAAATTTCTCTTTATACAAAGCTACTGCGCAAACATCCGCAGATTACATACGGCTAAAACCAACAAAGTCCAAGAATAAACAATAAACAACAAATAAATAAAAGATGACAAAGACAACAATTCTTTCACTCGGTGTTATCATTGCCACCTTCTTCACCACCATCTCCAAGAAGTCCTCCCTCGTCATCCGTGCCCTCATCAGCTTCCGGCGTCGCAGAGTCATATCCACAGGTAACACGAGCCTCTCGTGCCTTTGCCTGTGCTCCATCATATGCGGCCTCGGTAACATTGCCCGCCTCCCACAAACTCTTATATAGGTCCCGCTGGGCTTCAGCATGAACCCAAAGCTCGTGCAAATGATGGGGAACAATGGCGGAGGACGATTCAACTTGAGCCAACAGTTGATCCTTTTCGGCCTCAAGGGCAGCGACCCCGTCTCCTAAGGATGATGCCTTCCGGTCGATCTCACCAATACGCTCCTCGAGCCTCACTTCCCTTAGCCTGGTCGTCGCCCTCTCCAACTCCTGCTCGGATTGGATAAAGCAGATAGTGTTCTCTAGAGCCGCAGCCCTCGCCAAAGCTGACGACCAGATGCTCTCGATGTTCTCCAACCCGGCAACCTTTCTCTCCAACTCGGCCAATTTTCCCATTCACTCCGCGCTCATCGCCTCGACCCTGATAAGATTCTGATCCATCTCAGACTACATCGATCTCAGCTTCCCATGAAGATATTCACACTCTGCAGCAACCCCTTTTCCCAACTCAAGCTCTTCATCCTTTGCACGAAGTTTCTCCTCGAGTGCACTCTTATTGCGAATAACCTGCATCAATTCCTGATCCCTCTTCTCCAATTCCTCGCCAAGAGATCGATCACTAGGGTTCGCCTTCAGTCGCTCATCTCACGGCACTTGTAGCGATAGCGCCGATACTTCTCTAACATCTTCAAGAAAATCTTAGCCTGAATGTCAGCCCTACGAGCGCTCTCAATTTCCATCACGTACGTCTAAAAAACGAAAAGATGGGTTAAGACCATATCACCGAGAAAAATGAAAAGAACATGAAAGAAAAGTGCAACATACTTTCAAGCCCATAGCGGCCACTTCATGCATCAAATCAATATCAGGAACGTCCCGAAAGGCTGCGTTCTCGGCGGCAGAACACAAGATGTCGAACTGCGGCACCAGGTCCTCCGTGTCCCCTAGGAGATTGATATCCGATGAGATCTCAAGAATACGGGACGGGCCTCCCGCATGAACCACCGAATGGGTAAGACCCTCTTCAAACATCCTAACATCATCAGGATCAAGGTTAGACTCAGATTCGTAGTCGTTGACTACGACACCCTTTCCCCTTTCTGCGGCCGATGAGGAAACACGACCCGACACCGAAGATGAAGGCCCATCCAAAGCAGCAACAATAGTCTCAGGAGTCTGACCCCCTGCCACGGTAGGCTGCTGGTCAATCATAATAGTCGGGATCTCTGTCGATAGGGCAGACACAACGATTGGCTCTATCTCTACAGGTGGATGGCATCAACTCCCACCTCAAACCCTATCAAGGGAAGGTCTTCCTCTAAATGTATCACGGCTGCATGAGCTGCTTCTGACTCCATTTGTCGCCTCTTTGACGCCCTCCCCTTTTGCAGCACGGGAAGATTCCTCCGCTGGGTGAGTGACCGGGGTCGGAATCCTGGTTCGAGGGGTAGCCTCCGTGCGTATAGCCACAACCATAGATTCAACTAAGGTGGCCCTCGACGAAGGTCGGACAGTAGACACTGAAGCAGGGCGAGCGAACAATGTAGGCTGATAAAAAGCTAGTGGATGAGCCCTCGCTCTCCGCACTCTCCCTGACATCGACGAACCTCACATAAGAAATTAAGTAAAAAAGGGAAAGGGGGAGAGTAGCGAACGAAAACGATATTACTCACCAGTAAGGGGCCTGCGTCCATATTTCTCATAGAAGGACAACCATGTGTGGATCCCTGCCGTATGAGGAATGATGACGTTCAACCACTCACAGATACCATCAATAAGTGCATGGGGTAGTTTCGCGGCTGTAAAAACATAAACAGTTTAGTACTACCCAAAGGAAAGCAGTCGGACATCATTCTGACCAAAAATATAGAAACCTATGTGCGAAATTCCATTTCTTAGGGAACCCTGTAGGATCCGCCACAAGGTGCTCGGTTCGCACATAAAAGTAATTCTCGTAGAAGCGATGGTTGGCTCCGTCGTCCATCTTCACCACCAGGCTCTTCGATCCTCAGTGGCACATGTGAATCATCGTGCCATGAATAAGTTGAGGGGCAAAGATATTGAGCATGTGCCCCAAAGTGATCTCACGACCGACAAGTTTCGCAAACTTGAGCAGCATGAGGAACAACTTATACATGTACGACGAAAGTTGAGCCGGGCATACCTCGTAAAAGCGGCAAAAATCTACCACTAAGAGAGGGAGAGGAAGCGTGTACCCAACAATAAAGGGGTAGGCATAGAACACTCAATACCCTGGGCGGTCAAAATTAACTATGTCGTTCCCCACTGCCGACAACATTTTGACGTAGTGAGGAATTGCCTACCTAGCTTTCAATTCTACGATCCCCTCCTCATTTATGACGGAGGAAGCAGGTTCCGGTTCCTCCCTTGCGGGACTATGAAAATCGTTCCATGCTTTCCTAGGGCGAGGCAAGATCTCAGCCACCGATGGGACCTCCTCATCTTCTACCACTTCTACTCCTCCAGTGGCCAGAACATCGCTTTCCGGCATCGAAATTGTGGCGGGGAGGTTAGCGCGAGAAGAATCACCAGCCATTTGTATCAATTTGATAAAGCAAAGGGATAAAGAAAAGGAAAGATGAAAGTTCTTGGCTAACCGAAGAAAATAAAAAATCCGAAGTATCAAGAGAAAAGAAGATTTGCAAAGTTCTTTCAAGTAAAGGCAACGAAGTGGCATTCCTTCTATTTATAAGAGACATAAATTCCCCAAGCACGAAACCCAAGAGTCGCCAATCGAAGCTGATGGGGCATGAAACGGTTCAATCCCCTGGGAACGTGTGTCATAATGGCGGCAACCACGAACAACGTTTCAAGTTAAAAGATGTTTCAGTTCTGAAACGGCCGTAACGATTCAAAGATATCTAAAGGGTGCCGTTACGTTACTTGAATCTAAAAATCATACCCAAGGGGTAGATGGTCAGATTTCTCTTAGATAAGCAAAAATCATAATCCGTCTACTGGGCCCGACAAGAAACGACCCCGGCAGACGGAGGGACTAACTATATTGGTCAAAATCTGACCACTATGGTCGACCCAATCGGGACCCCGTCTAAAAGGCGGGGTAAGGAAAGATGCCTTGACTTGCTGCAAACCACGTACTCACAGTGCCCGCTAAGTCGAAGAACAATACTCATGGAACGACGAAAACGGACGTGGTATAAAGGTGCTTTGACCCGAAAACATAGCAAAGACTCCATGACTATATATAGGGAAGAGATCTTCCTAGAATGGGGGAGGGGAGGGGGAGGGGGTGGCTTTTTCTCTCTTTCCTCTCCTCTGTAATCTTCTTAGTGAAAAGAAGGCAAAACAATTTTTCATTGATATTGTACAACAGTCATCTCCATCAATCAGTGAGAGAAGAAATGAAAATCCTCAATAAGATTGATCGCCCATATTTCATCTAATGTATCATTTTCTGATTCGTTTATAGATCTGGAGTTTATTATGTTTGACTAAGATTTACCTCTTCATCCTCATTAATTGATTTAATCAAAAAGGTTTCAATATCTTTTGGTTAAACAAATATCAACTGCTAATAATAACACAATTACTAACCACTATAACTTGTCAAGTCACAATAATATTACAAGATCTATCAGTCTAAAAGAAAATGATAGTAATTAGCTGGTGGATTAGTTGGATCGTAGTAGATGGTGAGCTTTTTTATAAAATACAAAAGTTTAGGGTAAGTTTTAAAATTATTAAAAAATCAAACAGTAATAATTTGGGCCAAAAACAGGTCTAGAGCTAGTTTTGGGATTTGAAAAATTTATTTTCAAAATCCGCCAAAACATGGATAAAATCTATTAACAAACATGTTTTGCCAAAATCTTTTTGGAAATAACTTGGCAAAATATATGGCCAAACGGGGGTTAACAATTCTCTTAAAAGTGATCATATTTAAAAAGCCATGAATAATATGAATATCTATATTTTAACCTACTTTTTATCCGTATTAAATATGAATCCAATCAAATAATTTATTTATTTTTGAATTATCTATTTTTACCCGTCTCATATCTAATTCGACTCGTCCGTTAGCCACTTATGCATATGCATCCACCTGTTAATGGCTTTGCAAACAGTCGTCTGTCTACCATTTATCAGTCGAAATACCATGACTTTTTCTAGCTCTTGGCATTGTGAGAAATTAAAAAAAAGGGGGATTTTCCGGTTAAGTCATGATTGTAAGTACAAGACTAATGAAAATATCTTAGGGGCCGTTTCGTACTATGGATAAATAAAAATAATTTCGGGATAAAATTTAATATTATCGTATCCTTTCTTTAATTACTAATTTTGAGATAAGTTATTACAAAAATTTATAGGCATATTTAAAATTAAAATTTTTAATTTAAATTTTCAAAATAAAATAAATAATAACTATTTTATATATAGCAGCTCTAAGAATGACTGTTTGTGTACTTCACTTTCGCTTCATAATATATGAAAATTTATATCCTTGGTGCACTCAAACATGACTTTGGATAGGAAGGGGTGGAGGTCGAGCATTAGGGTTGTAGGTTAAGAGAGAGTCGAGCACCTTTTTTTTTTGGGTTTCGGGGGCGAGACTGGCCTGTTGATGTTTCACTGTGGGTTGTTAGTCGTTTATGTAGTTTCCTTACTATTTCATATGGTAGTATTACTGTTTATTGTTATTGCTTTTATATTTATTTTTCTGTTTCTTACGATGCTGTTACTATTTTTTATCTTCTATTGCTGTCACTGATCTATTGTCTATTGTTTATTTTTCTTCTTCTCGAGCCGAGGATCTTTCGGAAACAGTCACTCTATCCCTCCTGGAGTAGGAGTAAGATCTGCGTATACTCTACCCTCCCCAGACTCCACTTATATGATTTTACTGGGTTATTGTTGTTGTTATTAGTATTCATCAATTTTGGTACAGCTAATTAGCTACCCAAATTGAACCAGGGGCCATGAACCTATGTTTACTTTTATGACAATGACCTAAAGAAAACTTGAACATAAAGATGTCGTGTTTTGTGTTTTCTTATTAGGTCGGTGAGGTTATTGATTCCTAGTTCGTACCATATTTTCAGAAAGTTTGCCTATTTGTATAAGATCACAGGAAGATCAAGATAAGCAACCATTAATTATCTGTCAATTTATTTACTAATCTTTATGTGCACAAAACCAATTTTTCCTCTTTGAATGATTATTTTGCCACTACCCCTTTTTCATCCTTGACTATTTTTTGGTCTCCAAATGAAAGAAAGAAAGAAACGTGTCAACGTGACACCTCCATTACTTATCAAGTGTTTAATTTTGGAAATTAATTGGTTGAAACTTGGTATGATTTCTATTTCAACCAAAATCTCTTTATAAATATTCGAGTTAAGAATCATGACATCTTCGGTTCATATTTTAATAGAGATAAAAATATTTAGCAATTTCTTTTCACATTTTTAAAAATCTTGATGGATAAAATTATTTAATACTTTTTTAAAATATATATAAACGGACCCGAATACCAGAATTATCAAAAAAACATGATGGAAGCCCTACCTAGTTAATTATCATGTTTCTCGAGTGGGATGGAGTTGGCTACTTCCACGGCAAATGTTGTTGCCTTCTACCCGATTTTCTTTGTTGATAACGATTCATAATGAATGGGTCCATGAATGGTAATGAGGAATAATATCTTATTCTAGCATGTGTAAAAAGAACATCAATAATATTTGGAAGTCCCCCTCATTATAGAATTCATCAACAGGTGGACTAATAAAAAATAAGCGGTCTCTATCTATGATGTACTAGTACCCCCACCAATTTTTGTCTTCCTGTGATACACAATCAAATTTCTCTATAAAAGTCTCATTTGTTTCGATAACTTTTTGGCTGCTATAACGAAATACTATTATAAAAAATACAATTCTCTTTATAATACTCTCGTTTGTTCCGACAACTTTTTGGCTGCTACAATGAATACTATTATAAAGAACATACATTTTAACATGATAGAAGAAGTTGGTTCCAAAAAGAACTTACTGTTATAATCCTTTTGAAACCCAATTCTTTGTCACTTTCAAATGAGAAACCCTTTTCAACCTTTACTAAATCTTTTAATATTTTAAAAGGTTAAGTGAGGTTTGTAAGAAAAAAAAAGGGGTGTGACATCTCTAGCGACCCTGCTGGGAAATTGCAGGTTCGAGCTAGTACTTGATCTTGTTGTTTTTTAGGATATTCAGTTGAGATTTTTATGTGTTTTGTTTGCCTTTTATTTTGTTTATGTCGTTTTTATTTGCTTGTTGCTTATTTGTTTACAGTTTTTCCTTTATGTGTTACTGCTTTATAAATTGTCATCATTTGCATAACCATGAGTCTTCTTTCTGCAACAAGTCTCGGAGCATGCGTTGCGTGCACGAACTCTTTGTTGAGTCACCTTTAATTTAGGAGGGGGGGCCGTCGGACGTATGGAGTGGGTGGAAAGCTTGAGCAGCTACCATCGACCATACGCTCCCCCGAATTGCCTTGTTAGTGAACCCCAAACTTAGGTCAGTCTTTAGGTCATTTTTATTTGCATCATATCATTTAGACCTAGTAGGGCTCGGTCCCAGGCACCGTGTCCCTTTGTAGGAAGCCTATCCAAATTTTGTCAAAAATGGGTCCGTGGCCCAAAAAGATATTCAATCATCCCTATGTGATACAAGTTGCATCTTTGAGGGTAGAAGGTCATTTGGCGGACCGATGTTTGGGAAAGAAGGGTGAAAAATGAAGCAAGTAGGGCCCAGTTATATTTTTCTTTCACGACTTTTTCAAGAAAAGACAAAAAAATTGGAAATAGAAAATCCAAAAAAGATTTTACACTTTTCCATTATTTTTCAAAAATTCAAAAAAAAATGAAAATAAAAAATCCAAAAAGATTTTGCACTTTTCCGTTATTTTCCAAAAACCCAAAAAAAGGAAAAAAAATCCATTTTTTTTACATTTTCCAAAAATTCAAAAAAAGGAAGAAAAAGAAAATCCGAAAAGATTTTATATTTTTCATCATTTTTCAAAAAAGACAAAAAATATATTTTTTTCAAATTAGTGTCATTTTTTTAAGCTTTCTCCCATGTCCGATATTCCCGAACTACGCGAACCTGATTCTCGTCTTTCGAGACGCGATACGTAGGCAACCCACATAGGATCCGGTCTTCCTAGTGAGTCTTAGGTTCTTGGCTTTGCGGGGTCTTAGCCAAATCTTGCATGTCTGGCCACTTTTGGCCATGTCGGCCATTGTTGCAAAATGGGGTCATTTTCGCAAAAGTGGTTCAATTACCTATGTCTTAGGATCTTGAGTCCACAACTAGGAGTCATATTACTTTAATGCACGCCCTTATTGAGTTTGCATCTTTAGCCACTTTTGGCCACATCGGCCATTCTTGCAAAATAGGTCATTTTCGCAAAAGTGGTTCATGACCCATGTCTCTAAATCCCGAGTTCGCAACTAAGTGTCCCACTACCTTAATGTCCGCCCTTTTGAGTTTGCATCTTCAGCCACTTCGGGCCATATCGATCATTTTTGCAAAATGGGGCATTTTCACAAATTAATTTTGGGCCATGATGTTCGTAGTTTGAATCCATAGAAGCCTTAGTGAGGCATTTTCCTTGTCCATGAGGTCAATCTTCTTGAGTTTGCATTAATAGCCACTCTTGGCCACGTAGTTTAATTTTCAAAAATAGCCTAAGCTTGTCTTGCATGTGTCTAATAGGAGGTGTGGTCTCACATAGTGTCTCGAGTCATTTAATCTGTTTGGTCTTATTTTTTTCATTCAGGTATGGATTCATTTACCAGGACTTGATCATGACAAATACCCCAGGACCATTCTAGTCAAGACCATTGCATGCACGATCTACTTGAGATTTTTTTTTTATTTTTAGTCTATTTTATGTTGTCTTTTAATTATTAGTCTTGTACAATAGTATCTAGTCTGTCAGTCTAGTTAAGATTGTCGAGTTTTTTGTTATAGTATTTCCTTTTTTGTATTTGAAAAACCAAAAAAAAAGTTATAAGTGGAAAATCTAAAAGATTTGTTTTAGTTTATTTTATCCATCATTTTTTTCTAGAACTACGCTTGATCTGATTCATGAGGGACATGATACGCAGGCAACCTACATAGGGTTCGATCGAATCATTATTAAAAAAAAAAAAAAGAAAAAAAGAGAGAATGAAGTTGTGGGACGTGAGAAATAGGAGGAAAGAAAAGAGCGATGACCAGAAAGAAAAGAGGGGAAAAGAAATGAAAAATCAAACGGTGTTAGAAATGAAGATGAAGAGGAAAAGGGGCAAGAAGAGTGAAATTGGGATGATGCCATATGATCTTCATACCCTCGAAGCCATTCTAGAACCGTTAACTGTGACTAGGGGCATTGCACGTAATGTGATATTTCTATCTGATAAATGCTCTAACGCTAACATGTTGGCTCTGTTTTGCCCCTCTTTGTCATTTTCATTGTTATTATAACAGAGGGTGGTTAGTTTGTGGCACTTTGGTGATTCGTCCATACAACACCAGAAAGCACAAGGCAGTCATGGCTAGTAAAGAAACAGACACTGGGGTTGTAGACCCACCAAAGGAATTTGTCGAGTCGGAGTCTGAATTGAAAGCGGAGGTCCAAAGGTTGAAACAACAGATGACAGAAATGTATTAGTCTTGGGTCAGGGGGCATCCCTTACCTTCATTCCCCACTAACTACACTGAAAACCCTGCAACTATCCTGCCACTATCACAAGCCCAAGTTTCCACTATCGTCGACCTTTCCCCTCAACATGCACTGGGATTTACCCCTTACCACAGTTACCCTGACACTTCCTCCCAAATTTTCCATGCTCCACCAGCCAAAACAACCTCATACCATGCTTCAACATCTGCTCCTATTTTTGTAGCTCCTCCACCAGCTACCCTTCCTCGATCCTCTAGCGAGACTGTGTTCAAAGTCCCCAATGCCCAAGGAAAGAGACCCAAGAAGGTTTTAGGGAGTTTTGGTTAAGATGGAACGAACAAGTTGCTCGGGTCAATTCTTCGATTAATAGAAAAGATGTTGTCGAACCCAGCCAACGACATGATCCAGTGGGCATCCCTTCTAAACGCTTTCAGCCTCAATACCGACCCCATAAATATCCTCGTACTCCAAATAATCCTCATAAATGCTACTTTCCTCCAAGAATCCCCAAAGTCATACCTTCCCTCCCCAGTACTCTATCTATAATGCACCGCCATATGCTCCACACTCACAAAACCCGCAACAGCTTGCACCGCCTCCACAAACGTCTTACCCACCTCAACGAGCATATCAACCCCCTAACCGAAAGAGGTTCCAACCAAGGCCGGAGTACAAAATGAGAAGGCAACAACAAAGAAAAAAGTCTTTCACTCCTATACAAGCTTGTTTGAGAAGTTAAAGCATTATGACCTGATTGCACCTATTCCTCTGAATCATGTGGACCCGCATGCAAGAAGCTTTGACCCTTCTAAAAGGTGTGAATACCATTCCAATGCTCAGGGGCACAAGGTCGAAAGTTGTCGGGATTTTAAAAGGGAGATAGAAAGAATGATTCAAGAAGGGATGATTGTGGTCCAGGACAGTGACATCCAGAACATTTCACAGAATCCTTTACCTGCACATGATGATGTACACTTTGTGGGGAAGATGCATGGTGACAAGGAGTATGAGAATCCTCTTGGGAACTTGCTGACTGAAGTTAACGATATTGAAATTGGTGAAGGTCCTAGTAATTTTGATGTGCAACTTAGTGGCTAAGATATCGATCTTGGTAATTGGAAAGACACTCCTTTCTTGGCTAGCCAGGGAGGAGTTTTGGTAGTTTATTTTGTTGTCATTTCTGTTTGTCCGGGTTATTTCAGGGTTGTAATCCGGATATTATCTTGTGGCTCAAACTCTTCTTCTTCTCATTTTGTCTAGTTCATTTAGTTGTAGTAACCCGTTTAGTGTTATTTAAGATTATTCTAGGGTTATAACCCATGTCTATTTTGCTTGTCTTGTTCAAACCCTTTTCATCATCTGTCTAATGCAATCTCTTAGTTTCTGTTAGTTCTAGTCAATTTTTATTTAGGTCATTTTTCCTTTTATAGTTTTTCTCATGCTGACTCTAGTGACATGACATGCATGCATAGTTCTCAGCATGATCTTGAAAGTTAGTCTAATCATGAAGCAATGGCACGGTTTTTTGAATATGATAAATGGATGCATTTGAGGAAACACGTAAAGATTCACGCATTCTGAGATGACCTAAATTTTGAATTGAGCGAAACTGAGGTAGTAAGTCTGGGAAATCAAGAGGTTGATAAGAGCATACAACAAGAAAATGTCTCTCAAACAGTTTGAGGTAAATCAGTCAGTGCTGAAATGCATTCTTCCACATCAAGATAAGGTTGAGACACTCTTTGTTTGTATTGATACCATCAGTAGTTACTATGTGTGATTTGTTTGCTTATCTTCAAGTGTATGTTTGTACTTGGCATTTTTGAGTTTGGTATGACGAAAGCATTTTATTCTGCTAGCCAAACACTTTTATCCTTTGCTACCTATTTGAGCCCTAATTTTTCGTTTCATACCCCTCTTTTGGAATCATAAATAGAGTGGGAACTAGAAAAGGAAAAGAAAAGAAAAGAAAAAGTAAAAAAAAAAAGAAAAAGGAAAAAAGGGACAGGAAAAAAGGGAAAAGAGAAAAAGAAAAAAGAAAAGAAGGAAAAAGAAAAGAAAAATTTCTTTTGAACTACGTTCGACCTGATTCTTGACACCTTAAGATACGTAGGCAGCCTTACGGTTCGGTCGCACCAAATAAAATATTTCATAATCCCCAAAGCCAAGAGTGGGGATGTTTTTCTTAGAAATCCCATCAAAGCAAAGATCCAAAAAAAAAAGTAAAATAAATAAATAAATAAAAAATCCCAGACTCTAGAAACTGGGACAGAAGTTTTAATTTTGCCAAAAGATTTGATTCCAAAAGTTGTAATTTTGAACCCTTTCATCTTAAATTATTTTGAGCCTTCATGCCACCCTTTCTTTCCAACCCTGTCCAAAAGCCTACATTACGGCCCAAAGAAAGACCTTTTGACCAATCTTTGAGGATGTCAAATCAAGTGTGTGGTGAAAGTATGATCTTTCTGCATCATGGGTAATACCTTTGTTCTCAGCACAATGAGAGAAAATCATAAAATGAGAGTCTTATCGGTGAAAACTCTCAGGGGCACCGTAAGGCGACGATGGGTTGAGAAAAGAGCAAAATGAGAGAGACTTGATGGTGAAAACCTTTAGGGCACTACAAGTCGACTGAGGATTGTGGATCAAATGGGACAATTGAAGCGCTGAAGCCCAGTTTCACATCGAAGAGGTACAACAAGAGTTGAATATTAGACTTGCTTGAGAGATTAGGCCACTTAATCCAAAGGTGCATGTCATGGTCATTAGAGTTGGTATCCATATCCGATAAGTTTTCTACTTTGTAATTTTCTTGTAGGTATCATCTCTTTGCCTTGTCCCTTATTTTGTTCCTCTCGTTTTGTTTGAGTCCCTTCTTGGGTCTGTTTGGTCATAACAAGTGAGAAATGACTTCAAAATTTGCTACCAGCTTTCCAATTGCACAAAACGAATTTGGCTAGCACATCAAAGTGGCATGAGTCAGGGAAAAGTGGTATGCACATTGAGTTGGTAACAATCAACATGCTTTGGGATTCTTGTGACATGCAAGGGTTTGGTAAATGTCAATCCATGAGCAAAACGCAACAGATAGAGGATATTGGGAACGAATGGAGCAGAGGTACTTTCTGTGATAAGGGTTGAAAGAAAATGGGCAGTCGATAACAGTCAAGGTCGTCCAAGTTGAAATCAAAGTTATTTTGGCAAGTGTATAAGCAGCTGCTCTCAAGGTCAAGGCCACAAACTAACCACCACGTTTTCAAATTGACAAGATTTTATTTGTCTGAAACAGGGGCAAGAAAATTTGTTAATCCACAGGGACCTCCCATGAAAAAGGCATGGCTCAGGGACAAGAAATTCTTTACAGAATCCTCCAAGAAGAGAGAATGGCTTACGTAAGTTCATTCTCGTCTTTTCAGGACCCTCCTGGATAATGAGATTTAATTTTAAAAGTTCTTAGGACCCTCCTGGATAATGGGATTTAGTTTAAAATTTACAGGACCCTTCTGGATAATGGGATTCAATTTAAAATTTTCAGGACTCTCCTGGATAATGAGACTTAATTTTAACTTTTTAGGACCCTCCTGGATAATGAAATTTAATTTAAAATTTTCATGGGCCCTCCTGGATAATGGGACTTAATTTTAACTTTTCAGGACCCTCCTGGATAATGGGACATAATATTTTAGGACCCTCCTGGATAATGGGATTTAGTTTTACATTTTCAGGACCCTCCTGGAGAATGAGATTTAATTTTTAAAAGTTCTCAGGACCCTCCGGGATAATGGGATTTAATTTTTAAAGTTTTCAGAACCCTCTTGGATAATGGAATTTAATTTAAAATTTTCAGGATCCTCCTGGATAATGGGATTTAATTTAAAAGTTTTCAGGGCCCTCCTGGATAATGAGATTTAATTCAAAAGCTTTAAGGACCCTCATGGATAATGTGATTTAATTTTAAAAGTTCTCAGGATCCTCCTGGATAATGAGATTTAATTTTAAATTTTCAGGACCCTCCTGGATAATGGGATTTAATTTAAAATTTTCAGGACCATCATGGATAATGGGATATAATTTAAAATTTTCAGGACCCTCCTAGATAATGAGATTTAAATTAAAGTTTTCAGGACCCTCCTGGATAATGGGATTTAGTTTTAAGTTTTAGCGTAAGTTCTCCCTTTAGAAAATATAATTTAGCTTTAAAGTTATCACTCTTAAGATGAGATTTAATTCGAAGTTTTCAGGCCCCTCCTGGAATGGAATTTAGCTTTTAAATTCTTAGAGCTCTGTAGGTAACATGATCTGATTAACACTCACAAATATGCCTAGATCCCAAATTGGGCCAGAAAAATTTCTTTTGTTTTGTCTGTTTTGTTGAAATATCAGGCGCCCACCTGGATAACAAGGTAATACATTTCAAGTTTGGTAATCAGGTGCCCACCTGGATAACAAGGGAATACATATCAAGTTTTAGCAATCAGGCGCCCACCTGGATAACAAGAGAATACATATCAAGTTTTAGCAATCAGGCGCCCACCTGGATAATAAGGGAATACATTTCAAGTTTTGGTAATCAGGCGCCCACCTGGATAACAAGGGAATACGTTTCAAGTTTTAGCAATCAGGCGCCCACCTGGACAACAAGATAATACATTTCAAGTTTTGGCAATCAGGCGCCCACCTGGATAATAAGGGAATACATTTCAAGTTTTAGTGATCAGATGCCCACCTGGATAATGAGGGAGTACAGTTTCAAGTTTTGGTAATCAGGCGCCCACCTGGATAACGAGGGAATACAGTCTCAAGTTTTAGCAATCAGGCACCCACCTGGATAACGAGGGAATACAGTTTCAAGTTTTAGCAACTAGGCGCCCACCTGGATAACGAGGGAATACAATTTCAAGTTGTTGGCACTCAGGCGCCCACGTGGATAATGAGGGAATACAGTTTCAAGTTTTAGCAATCAGGCGCCCACCTGGATAACGAGGGAATACAGTTTCAAGTTTCAGCAATCAGGCGCCCACCTGGATAATGAGGAATACAGTTTCAAGTTATTGACAATCACGCGCCCACCTGGATAATGAAGGAATACAATTTAAGTTTTAGCAATCAGGCGCCCACGTGGATAACGAGGGAATACAATTCAAGTTTTGGAAATTAGGCACCCTCTGGATAACGAGGGGATATAATTCAAGTTGTTGGCAATCAGGCGCCCACCTGGAGAATGAGGGAGTTCATTTCAGAGTTACTTTCAATTCACAAATTTATGAAGTATCAGGAGCCCGCCTGAAGAACAGGGTCCACTTTTCAGTATCATGTTGAAGATTAAATAGAGATTCAAGGAAGGAACCGCGGACCGAAACCTCGACGGCACCTCAAGCTCTCCACCTCAGTATACTCCATCACCTCATTCACTTCTGAACTACACGTGACCTGATTCCTTTATAGCCAAGGATATGTAGGCAGCTCAGACACCAAGGCTCGGTCACACTCTCTTTTCTTTTAGTTTTTGGTCTCTCTAAATAAGGGTCGGGTCAAAAGACCTGTCTAGTCGTTCTTTGTTTGAAAATACTTCGTATTTCCACTCAAAGAGGGGCAACTGTAGACATGTGATTTTTGACCCTCCCCAAAATTTTGCATATTTTAGCAGTTAATTACTTAGTTTAGGCCTAATATAGTTATTTTAACTAGTTTTAACTCTTTTACTCTATTTTAAGAACAAAAATTAAAAATTACAAAAATAGTTCCATATTTTTCTATTTAATTCAAGTGTTAGATATTTTTAGAAGGATATATTACTTCGAACCTATTTTATTTTAATATAATATTTGAAAAATACAAAAAATAATAATTTCATATTATATATATAATTTAGTTTAATTAATTAGATCAATTTTTGCATTATGTAATATATTTGTCTTATATTAAGAGGGATTTAACTAAGATTTGGACATCTGTTTTAGCCCAATGTTAAAGGCCCAAATTCGAATCCCACCCTTCACTAACCCAACAAGACCTAACCTAGATGAACCTTTCTACTTCCTTATCGAGACTACAAGAAAACCGAGCTTCATCTTCTTCTCCAAGACCATAGGAGCAACAAAAAAACCATAGAGATAAAACCCTAGAAATACACAAACACACAAGACAGCCATGGCTTGATCTTCTTCAACCTGAGACTACAACAAAAACCCTAGACACCATAAAAACCACTAGTAGCCGCCAATCCACCCCCATCGTCGGATCTCTCACGCCGCCGACCAGCCACACAGCTGCTGCCATCTCCAAAAAACAACCAGCCCCGTCGCCGCTGAGCAACTACCAGCCCACGACCATAGCTCCAACTTCTATCCATCGTCGTGCCACCCCAAACACCAACAAACGAGCCACGCTTGACTACCACCAGACAACCTCCATTAACGTCGCCACATGAAGCTCGAAACTATCTGAAAAACCAGCCACCCAGCTCGCCGGAATCAACCAGCACCCCCCCTTGTCGCCGCTGGACAGAAATCGACGAGCAGCATAGCCATTGCTGCTTCTGCTTCTTCCCTATTAAAGACCACCCACTCGATCTTCACCTCTCCCGCTGCCAACGTTGACAGCAAATTTCAGTCACAACATCAGCTCTTGAGTCGCTGGAATCAATGGCGTAAAAAACAGCAAAAACAGTTAACAAAGAAGAAAAAGGAAAAACAGAAAATTTTTTTAAAAAAAGAGAATTTTTTTGCTTATTAACTTTTCAATTCCAGAATTTTGTTCAAGGATAGATTTTGATTTAAATGTGGGTCCGAATCCGCGTTTGGTTGAGTCTTTGGTGACGATTTGAGATTCTGACCGGTTTTTCAGCTTCTCGGTCCAGTTCGGGTTCTTGTTTGGTGAGATTCGTCCGTCGAGTTGCGATTCTGGTTCCTGACGTGTTACTGTAATTGCTTGAGGTTCACTCTAACTTCCCTCTTTGTTGATATATTCTGTCACATGTTCCTCTTTGTTACTACATTCCATTACATGTTAAAGTGGTGCATTTGCTTTCAATTCTACTGATTTGATGATCCTTGATGGTGTTAGCATTTATTAGACTTTATTTGTTTGTGATATTTGGGTCAGGTAATTAAATCGAAAGATATTAGAACATAAATGTTTCATTTAGTTTCGTTTTATTGCTTTGACCGCTAGGAGCATGTTTAGGCCGTCATCACCTGGGTAGGCAAACTTTAGGATTTTTGTTAATTTTGAGGCGAGAGGTCGTTCCCGTAGTTAAATTTATCCGGGGAATGCCCCGTGAAGTTTGTATATATTATTACCCGGAATATGCCCCGAAGAACTATGTAAATATTTTGGAGGCCTTGGCGTGCACTGTCGTAGTATAGGTTAGCTTAGGATTTTTCTTTTCCTTTCCTTCTCATTTTCTTTCATTTAGGTGGGGACGACCTCGAGCCTCTTGTGTGTTTATTTTATTTATGTGTGTTTTGCCTCAATTCGAATGTTTTGAAAGCCAACTAGATCGAGTACGCAACCGTGACCTTCACGGGACTTAGGGAGTGTCTAACACCTTCTCCCCGAGTCAAATGAACCCCCTTACCCTAATCTCTGGTGCAGACTTTGTTTTAGAGTCTGAAACGTTTTAAAAGGAAAAATCATTTTTAGAAAAAACGGTGACCTGACACACCGAAATTAAATGTCAGGTGGCGACTCAGAGTTAATCCTTTTGAAACTCAATTCTTTGTCACTTTAAAATGAGAAACCATTTTCAAGCTTTACTAAATCTTTTAATATTTTAAGAGGGTTAAGTGAGGTTTGTAAGAAAAAAAAAGGGATGTGACAAATGAAGTGTTATTATAGATGATATAATTGTTATAAAGAAGTTTAACTGTATGTATCTCCAAAAAAGACAAGAAAAAGGGGGGAAATTTTACTTCATTTACTTAAACATTTTCGAGTCATAAGTCTTTTTTTCTGGTCAGAAAAATTATAAGTGAAAACAACCAGCGTCTAAGCTTTCAATGGATGATTTTTTAAACAGTTGTATCTAAATGGGTTCAACACAAAAAACAGTAATTATTGAATTGATAGAGTTAAAATTTTGAATTCGCCTGTCTGCCGCTATCCACTCCAAAAGCAAAGAAGATATTCGCCTCTGACCCTCAAATGAAATGGGAAGAATAAAAGAAAAAACCAACAAAAAAACATCACATAAGTTGGCGTTCCATTTTCTCGCTACCAGACATGATGGTAGTTATCCCTCTTCATTATAATGTAGTAGGTTTTCTTAAATATATGTCCACGCCAATTTTTACGTGCATCCACTATTTTATCGGGTACCTAATATTTTATACCAGTATAAGTATCAAGTAGTGCACTGTTTAAATAGATCGAAAGAAACCTCTTAACTTTTTTCGTTTCTGCTCAAATTTAAATCGTGATTTTCACTTACATCATTGACAACATTTTAAGGTGTTTTCTCTATTATAATGAAGTTGGCTTTACATGCATCTTCAACTACAACATAAAAATGTCCATGGACAGACATTGCAATATACATATGTGTCAAATCCTCGAGAACAGGAGTTGGATTAACCAAGTAGAAAAGTGTGATCCAACACAATGTAACCCCATCATAAACCACGAATATTGATCCTATCCAAACCAATCAAAATAACACGGATCGGTTCAGATTTTCAAGTTGACCCAAATAATGCACGGCCCTAATTAGAGTGTTCATAAGACAATACTTTTTCCCAAAACTTCATCCTATAAGACATACATTACAAATTACCTCAAGCCCTAACACCCAAAATATCAACCCAATAATTACTGCTGTCCAGTTGCAAATGCAAATCATTTCAAGCTATAGATGACTTGCTAATTGCTATCTAAACTTGATGACACATGAACATCATTAGTCTAGACCACATACCTTTATGTCCAAATAAAACTTAATAAACAAGCTCTATAATTCTTGTTTTCCTTCTTTCTCATGTTAGCAAGGCAGGCTCTAAAGTTATGAATAGTAAGCCTTGTGCTTTAGGCTCTCAAATTTGGAGGGTCCTATTTTTCAAAAATAATAGGTTTATAGGTATTTAAAAAATAATATCTTAGTACTTTTAATAGAATTTCAAATATAAAAATGTTCTGTAGATATATAAATAAAGTAATAATTTGACTTACTTGAAAATGGATAGATGAATAATTCTTTTAATGTTTAATTTTTTACTTTTTTCATTAGATTAAGTGTCAAAATGTTACTCTCCCTTCTTAGTTTGTGCAAATAAATTTTTCTTTCTCCGATCTATTCATATTTCAGAAACACCTACATATTTTCTTTTTCTTTAATATTCTTATTGATCACCTTCTGTGATGACCCAAAAGGTCATCACTTGTGTTGCAATGAAATTCTACGTTCCGAGGCCTTAAAAACCACCCTTAGCATCACCTCAATTTGCGTGCACAGTCCGGACGCGTAGCCGGAAAGCTTAAATGTGAAAATCTGTGAAAAATGACAAGTTTTGACTGTAAAATAATAAATTTGACTTCAGTCAACGTTTTGGGTAAACGGACCCGGACCCGTAATTTGACGATCTCGGAGGGTCCGTAGGAAAATATGGGACTTGGACGTATGCCCGGAATCGGATTCCGAGGTCCCAAGCCAGAGAAATGAATTTTTTTAAAGAAATTGTTTTACTGAATTATCTAAGGAATAAAGAAAAGAATTAATGTTTGAAACCATTGTTATCGGGCTAGTATTTTAGTTCCGGATCCCGGTACAAACTTGTTATAGTATTTGAAAGATAACTGTGAAATTCGGTGAAAAACGGAGTTTATTTGACGTGAGTTAGACTTCCGGTTGAAGAGTTATGAACTTTGAGAGTTCTTGATAAAAATGTTGAGTTTTGAGGTTTAATTCATAATTTTACATGTTATTTTGATGATGTGATCGCACGAGTAGGTCCATACGATATTTTTGAGTCAGTATGCACACTTGGTTTGGAGTTCCGAGGGCTCGGGTGAGTTTCGGATAGGTTCCGGGATGTTTTAGGCTTAAAACCCGAAGTTGCACGCCTCTGAACCCGCCAATGCGGTCCGTGGTCGACCTTGTGCGGTGCACGGTGTAGGGCTGTGCGGCCGCAGTCGACTTTGTGCGGTCCGCACAGGGGCGCTGCTGTGCGGCCGCAGTCGACTTTGTGCGATCCGCACAGGGCACTAAACCGCAGTACCCTCAGGAAGGCCTGTGCGATCACAGTTCATTTCGTGCGGTCCGCACAGGGGGGGTCTGAGAAGGGTATAAATAGACGGGATTTTCAGTCATTGTGCATTTTTCAAAACCCAAAAACATAAGAGGCGATTTTTCAAACAACCTTTCTTCTCCAAATCAATTGTAAGTCGTTTTTAACTAGTTTTCTTCAATCATTAATATCTTTTAACATGATTTCAACTTCGAATCAATGATTTTCATGGGGAAAATTGGGTGTTTTAGGTAGAACCTAAGTTTTTCAAAAATTGGGGATTTGGACCCCGATTTGAGGTCCAATTTCAAAACAAATTACATATTTGAGCTCGTGGGAGAACGAGTAATCGGGTTTTGGTTCGAACCTCGGATTTTGACCACGTGGGCCCCGGGGCAATTTTGACTTTTTGGGTAAAACTTTGGAAAACTCATTTTCATGCATTCAAATTGATTTATTTAGCATTTATTGATGTAATTAAGTAACTTGTGGCTAGATACGAGCGAATTGGCGGAGGAATCAAGGGGTAAAGCTATAATTGAAACTTGAGTTGTGTTCGAGGCATTGAGGTAAGTGTTTAGTCTAAACTTAGCTTGAGAGATTAGGAGTTGTGTCTTATTTGCTACATGTTAATTGTGGAGTACGACGTATAGGCTATCACACCTCTTTTTTTACAACCTCACTAAACCCTCTTAAATTAATAAAAAGATTTAGTAAAGCTTGAAAAGAAATTTTTAATTAAAAAGTGACCAAATGTGTTCAGAAGGAATAACTCAGAGTCGCCACCTGACATTTGATTTCGGTGTGTCAGGTCACCATTTTTTTTTCTAAAAATATTTTTTCCTTTCAAAACACTTAAGACTCCAAAACTAAGTCTGTACCAGAGATTCGGGTAAGGGGGCTCATTTGACTCGGGAAGAAGGTGTTAGGCACTCCCCAAGTTTCGTAACTGGTACGGTTGCGTACTTGATCTAGTCGGCTATTAAAATATTCAATTGAGGTAGAAAACCCAAAAAAAGGAAAATAAATACACAAGAGGTTCGAGGTCATCCCCACCTAAATAAAAGAAAAAAAATGAAAATAAAATAAAAATACTACGAGTTTCTACTTTTGGCCTCCATTTACATTCACTTTGGGGCATACCCCTGAATAAAATATATACAAATCCTTCGGGACATTCCCCGGATAAATTTAACTAAGGGAAACGACCTCTCGCCTCGCAATTAACACGAGTCCTAAGCTTGCCTACCCAATGTGGTCAGCCTAACATGCTCAAAACGAGAATAAGTAAATAAGAGAAAAACTAAAAGAAATTCAACTCGGGGTCGTGTTCTATGTATTTAAACCAAACTTAATTCCTAAAACATGCGAGCAAATTTTAATCACTCATGGGCTTCCCCCTCCCCTCCCCCCTCCCCCCGATTCCCACATCCCCAACAACATCCAAAGCAATTAGAGAAACAAGAATATAAGAAAAAGCTAGTAAAAAGGTGAATTTGAGCCACGAGAAGTGCCATTAAAAGATGTATTACCTCTTAATCCTTAGTTAATCTTCACTGTGTTAGGTCCCAAAACTAGGTATGAAGACTAAATACATGATTCCACAGGCTTACTTACCTTAAACTATTCTCCACGTAACTCGATATAAATATTTTAATATGCATCAAATTACTCCAACCAATTAGTACAACAATCTTCTTAAGACTAAAAGAAAAGTTTTGAAATCAGATGTAGCTAACGAAACCAACATTTAAAGAATGTCTCGATTCTCATAGAGCCTCACTTTTGAACCACCTATCCATTTATCTTAAACAAAACTGCAAAAGATACTATTCTAATTTAAAAAAAAAAACTAAGAAAAACTTTCTTTGAGGAGGATCTTAAAAAAATCAGAAATATACTTCAAAGCACCTAAATAAATTAAGGATCCGAAAAGAATCAGTTGCCGTCCATTTTCAGTAATATCAGAAGATGCCAATCTAATGTAGAGGTTTAAGGCCAAAATTAATATTTGGAGTCGGACCCAAATTCCTAACGAAGACATGGATCCACACGTTGGGGTCGAAATGTGGAGAAAACTCAAAAATATGTAGAATACTCAAGCATGATCCTAATGAACTCAAAATAACTTCTAAAATTAATACTAGTATCTAAGCATCTCCGGGCAAGAAATCAACATCCATTCATAGTTCATATAACTCAAACCCATCCTAAAATAGCTCCTCTAATGCTCAGATTCAAAACACTAATAGCAAGTAAATAAAAGAGGGGAGGGACGGACCTGAAATTAGCTCTTGATTAATCAAAGTTCCGGGAATTACAGAGAAGTTAATAAGTCGCAACTAGAATCAAACTCGAAGCAGCAATGAAAATTGATTGAAACCACAAACCGAACCTCGAGACCGATAGCTTGAAACTCTCACTCGGACACATCAAGCAATCTCCATGTTTGCAGATCAAAAATTTAAAGTTGAAATTCTGAAATAGAAAAACAGTAAAGAGATATGTATAATATTTTTTGTGCTATTTTTTCTGGAAATTTGCAAAGAAACGAAAAAGACTTGAAGAATTTCTAAACCCTCGTTTTCCTTTCTTCCTCCTCTCCCAGACTGACCCCCTCCACTATCTCTCCCTCCTTTTTGTTTTTTATCTATCCTTTTTTGCTTGGAGAGAAAGTCTCCAGAAATCAGAAAAAGACGTGTGGTCCCCACTAATAAAAATGTCGTATGTTTGTGCTCTCCTTGGTTATAAAAGAAACAAAATTTAAAGATGATGTGTCATATTCTAGAAGGTAAAAGAAGGAATAAAATAAGGCAAATAGAAAAATATTAGATGTAATTCACTAGTAAAATCACGTACTAACATTTTAAACTGTTATTTTCCTATCTTTACTTTAGCTTTTGCCTTTTCATTCTTTTCCTTTTTTTCACGTCCTCTTTATTATTATTTTTCTTTCTTTCTTTCTTTTTTCTTCTAAGATTGAATTAAAAATACCATTATAAATATACTAGTATATTTAAGATAACACAAATATTAAAAGAAAACATAAAATTTCTATATTAATGAAACTTAAATACTACTCAATATATACTAGAACCTACAACTTTAAAACTAAACTAAGTAAATATTTTATTTTATTTAAAATTTTTCTTCTTAATTTTTATAAAAATAAAATAAAAGTAAATAGATAAAATACCAATAAGCTAAAATATTTTTTTTTGTAGTTTTCATTTTAAGAGAAAATAAAGATGAAAGGTCAAAAATAGGTAAATTAACAATATTAAAACTAAAAGAAATATCTAAGCACTGAAATGGTATAAATTTCTAGGAAGGGTCAAAATTACATGTCTACAACTGCCCCTCTTTGACTGGAAATACGAAGTATTTTCAGGCAAAGAACGGCTAGACATATTTTTTGACCCGACCCTTATTTGGAGAGACCAAAACTAAAGAAAAGAGAATGTGACCGAGACCCGGTATCTGAGCTGCCTACATATCCTAGGCTATAAAGGAATCAGGCCACGTGTAGTTCGGAGTGGGAAGAGCGATGGAGTATACCGAGGTGGAGAGCCGAGTGAAGTGCCGTCGAGGTTCCGATCCGCGGTTCCTGCCATTACATCAAAAATAAAAGGAAAAATTACAGCAGAAGTAAAAGAAAATACAAGATCCTATCTACTTCTTGTCTTGAATCTTCCTTGAATCTCTATTTGATCTTCGACATGAGACTGAAAAGTGGACCCTGTTCTTCCAGCGGGCTCCTGATGCTTCTTGAATTTGCGAATTGAAAGTAACTCTGAAATGAATTCCCTCGTTCTCCAGGTGGGCGCCTGCCAATAGCTTGACTTTGGTATAAAATGAGTTCCCTCGTTCTCTAGGTGGGTGCCTGATTTCCAAAACTTGAATTGTATTCCCTCGTTATCCAGGTGGGCGCCTGATTTCCAACAACTTGAATGGTATTCCCTCGTTATCCAGGTGGGCACTTGATTGCTAGAACTTGAACTGTATTCCCTCGTTATCCAGGTGGGCACCTGATTGCTAAAACTTGAATTGTATTCCCTCATTATCCAGGTAGGCGCCTGATTGCTAAAACTTGAACTGTATTCCCTCGTTATCCAGGTAGGAGCCTGATTGCTAAAACTTGAAACTGTATTCCTTCGTTATCCAGGTGGGCGCTTGATTGCTAAAACTCGAAACTGTATTCCATCTATCCAGGTGGGTGCCTAATTGCTAAAACTTAAAACTGTATTCCCTCGTTATCCAGGTGGGTGCCTGATTGCTAAAACTTGAAATCGTATTCCCTCGTTATCCATATGGGCGCTAGATTACCAAAACTCGAAACTATATTCCCTCGTTATCCAGGTGGGAGCCTGATTGCTAAAACTTGAAACGTATTCCCTTGTTATCCAAGTGGGTGCCTGATTGCTAAAATTTGAAACTGTATTCCTTCGTTATCTAGGTGGGCGCCTGATTACCAAAACTCGAAACAGTATTCCCTCATTATCCAGGTGGGCACCTGATTGCTAAAACTTGAAACATATTCCCTCGTTATCCAGGTGGGCGCCTGATATTGCAACAAAACAGACAAAACAAAAGAAATTTTTCTGCCCCAGTTTGGGATCTGGGCATATTTGTGAGTGTTAATCGGATCATGTTACCCATAGAGCTCTAAGAATTTAAAAGCTAAATCCCATTATCTAGGAGGGCCCTGAAAACTTCAAATTAAATCTCATCTTAAGAGTGATAACTTTAAAGCTAAATTATATTTTCTAAAGGGAGAACTTACGCTAAAACTTAAAACTAAATCCCATTATCCAGGAGGGTCCTAAAAATTTTAAATTAAATCCCATTATCCAGGAGGGCCCTGAGAACCTTTAAAATTAAATCCCATTATCTAGGAGGATCCTGAAAACTTTAAATTAAATCACATTATCCAGGAGGGTCCTGAAAATTTAAAAACTAAATCCTATTATCCAGGAGGGTCATGAAAATTTTAAATTAAATCCCATTATCCAGGAGGGTCCTGAGAACTTTTTAAGATTAAATCCCATTATCTAGGAGGGTCCTGAGAACTGAGAATGAACTTACCTGAGCCATGCTCTCATCTTGGAGGATCCTGAACAAAATTTCTTGCTCCCTGAACCATGCTTTTCCATGGGAGGTCCCTGTGGATTAAAAAAAAATTTCTTTCCCCTGTTTCAGACAAATAAAATCGTGTTAGCTTGAAAATGTGGTGGTTAGTTTGTGGCATCATTGCTGAGCGTATGCTTCCGTCACTGCCATGCTTCATTTTGATTAGCTGCTTCGGGCTAGCAAGGAGTTGTTTGACCTTTTGATCGGAACTGGACCACAAAACCTCTGCATGACCTGAGTCTCTCACACTCACTTGTTCCATTGTGTTTTCATTTTGAAAGTTATTGAATCTTTGTATTTTCTTAAAATTCAATATTCACTTGGTTGCCTGAACCTCAGTTATCACCATACTGCTTATCCTAAATCAAGTCAATTGTGATGTGCCTGGCCGGACTCCGCTTTGTGCAATTTAGAAGCTGGTAGTAGGCTTTGAAATCCTTTCCTACTTGTTCAACAAGGGCTGACTCGAAAGAGACTCATAAAGATAGACTCAAAGAGCAAAGTGAAATGATTTTAACAAAAGGAACAAAGGAAAATTCTGAACACAGATGACTATATGAAGAAGAATGAGAAAAAAGAGACTTATCTGTGGGAAGCAGCTAGCTCCAATGATCATGACATGTATTCCGGACTGATCAGCCTAATCTGTCCAAACAATCATATTTTCAGTTTATGTCACGTCTTCATACTTAAAAAACCGGACTTTCACTAATCCAATTTCTCTGTAAAGTCATGAGCCTCATTCGACTTGTAGTGCCCTAAAGGGTTTTCACCGACAAGCCTCTCTCATTTGTTCATCTCTAAACTCATCATCTCCTTACGGTGCCCGTGAGGGTTTTCACCAATAAGACTCTCTCATTTTAAATTTTCTCTCAGCTCACCATCGCCTTATGGTGCCCGTGAGGGTTTTCACCAATAAGACTCTCTCATTTTAAATTTTCTCTCTTACGCCCACAAGCAAAGTGTTACCCATGATGTAAATAATACCTCTATCTCGCTTGACCTGGCATCCTCAAAGATTGATCGAAAGGTTTTTCTTTGGACCGTAATGTAGGCTTTTGGACAGGGTTAGAAAGAAAGGGTGACATGAAGGCTCAAACTAACTTAAGATGAAAAGGGGTCAAAATTACAACTTTTGGAATCAAATCTTTTCAAAACCAAAACTTCTGCCCTAGTTTCTTTGGGTCTGGGGAATTTTAATTTTTATTTTGATGGGACCGAACCGTAAGGTTGCCTACGTATCCTTAAAAGGAATCAGGTCGAACGTAGTTCAAAAGAAAGTTGTTTGTTTTTGTTGCTTTTACTTTTCTTTTCTTTTCTTCTTTTTCTTTTTTTCTTTTTTTTCTTCTGCTACTGATTCCAAAAGAGGGGTGTCACACCTCCTTTTTCCGCGCCCGCAGGCGCAGGGGGAGTTTTTCCAATTAAAGGACAATCGAAACGGGATTTGTTTATTTATTTCAGAGTCGCCACTTGGGAGATTTAGGGTGTCCCAAGTCACCAATTTTAATCCCGAATCGAGGAAAATAATGACTCTATATTACAGTCTGCATACCAGAAATCCGGATAAGGAATTCTGTTAACCCGGGAGAAGGTGTTAGGCATTCCCGAGTTCCGTGGTTCTAGCACGGTCGCTCAACTGTTATATTCGGCTTGTTTATCTGATGTTTAATACAATTATGAACCATGTGCAAATTTTATCTTTTAACCACTTTATTAATTATTATTATTAGGAATGTGAACGTCGCTTAAAACATGTCTTTGGACTGCGTCACATGAAATGCACCCACAATCCGGAACATATCTTATTTGACGTTTTGGGATTTGGATTTGGGTCGCATGAAATGCACACCCCAAGTTTTAAGAAAGTAAATTATTAAACACGCGCCTAAAAGACTATCGCGTTATTATTTTAGGAAGGGCCGTGAAATTTGCTAAACGGCCCGTCCCGGAATCTAAGTATTTAATATATACATTTAGAGGGCCCCGCAGATTCTACATTTTTGTTTGTCGAGGCTCGTCTCATTTTTATTTTAAAGGATAAACCTATAATGACTATATTTCCTATTAAGTTCGTCTCTAAAATAAAAGAAAATCTCTTAATTATTTACATGCTTGCAGATTATTTACAGCAGGATCCGAAATGCTTTTACAGAATAAGGAAACATGACCATGCATACGGACAGCTGATCGAATATTATGGGCCCAAATCCAGCTCATGCGGGATGGGCCAGACCTGGGCCACTGTTTATCCGAGGCGGGTCTGTTTGGTCCGTTTTGACCTGGGCTCGACCTTCATAAGGTTGAGGGGCGCGGACTTGTGCTAATTGTGATAAGGGTGTGGCTTGATAATTATAACGAGGCAGTTTATCAAAAGAGAATGAAAATTAACTAAGGCGGATAGTTTTATTCTTTGACATGCATTAAAAGAGAACGCTAATTGCAAAACACAACTAATTTTTCAAGACATAGCCTAGTATACTGCCAATCCTTTTGTCTGTTAACCTAACCAACATATGATATTAAACCATACTACCTTTTTTGTATTCACTATATGAAAGGACCAAATCCAATACCCAAACAAGATTGTAAACCATTACACACTACATAATCATCTATATAGCAACTACATGTGGACATAGATGTCTTCAAATCTTCCCTTTTGTATTCATGCTCGACTTTCAAATTACATGGACAGTATTAGTTGTGTACCTGGTATAGAGGAACAAAAGAAGAAGGAAAAGGATCAGCTGAATAGTACACAGCAAACAACAGCACAGCAGATTCACAGCAACAACACAGCAACAACGATGATGAAGCTCAGCAAAGAGTCGAACAACAAATGGGCAATCCCAGTAAACAGAGTAGGAAATAACAGCCCAGAATGTTGAATGTAACAGCAACAGAAATCCAATGACCACAAGAAAACTTGGCAAACGATAGAAAAAGCAAAGCCACGAAGACAACCTGATCAAACTGGATTCTTACACAGTTTCTTCTAGGCAATACTCATTCACAATGTTCTGAAATTTATTCCTGTTTTTTCCTTTTCCAGTTTTCTTACTCACAGACTCTCTCAAGACTCGAAAATCAACTCCCTTTTCTAATGGAAGGTCTCCTCTTTTATAGCCTAACCTTAACACTTTACAGTCTGTTTTACAACTCAAAATTGCCCCCCCTGTTGCTTTTCCACTCACTTGTTTTAAATAACCAAGCTCCCATGAAATCCCTGACAGCCCCTCTCTCTTTTTGGTTGTTAAAGTGTACTGATCACTTGTTTATTTGTCTAAAGTATGGGCAGTAGGAATATAATCTGACAGCACATGCTGTCCAATTATTTTAATCCCTTAAAGCTAACCATACACATGCTGCCCACGGTCCAAACCAAATGGCATTGTGTTTAAAAACCAAAATCTGAATCTGCCATTATAACCTTTCCCCTAGATGTTCTTTTAATTTAATTTGAACAAAATCAACAGGCAATACAATTCAGTTCCTAATGAGACTCAAATACGATCACAGCAGAAATAAGCAATACGAATCAAGTTGTTACCATTAACGATTGAAACTAATTGACGACATATATCGACTCGACTATATTAATCGTAACACATAACAATCAATCGTTCATATAAACAACACGTATAGAGTCCCGAATGACCTCAGATAAATTTGTTCAAACACTGGGAACTTATATGAATTAAACTCGCTTGACGATTAATCTAATTGATGAACACGTATATCACAGGGTATATTCAGAACACAAACAGAAGACAATTGGCCAAATAAAAGGCCTTTAACAGAGATGGAAGAAATCCGAATGAAAAATAACAAAATAACAAACAAACACAAAGAAATATGCTGACAACTTATTTAGAAATAAAACAAAAGAAAGGAAAACTTACCGAAAATGTTTAAATCAAACAGACCCAAATCTGATTCAACTTCGAACTTTTGAGGCCGAACAAACTTTAATCAGGGTGTTCTCACATGAGAACACTTTGATTAAGGTCTATTAGACCTCAAACCCATGTCCAAACCGGCCGGATTCCCCATGTGCATGTGTTCTAAAGTCTGGATTTTCAGATCTGGATTTTTGGGAGTTGTGGGTAGATTCGGACCAAACCAAGCTTGGTTTGGTCACGAGGACGGTCAGGGGGGTGTCTGGTATGAAGATGGGGTGGTTTGGCATAGATCGAGTTTTGTCTCGAATCTTCAAATCCAGATTCGAGACGATAGGAGGTGATTCGAGGTTCGTGGTTAGTGGATTCGTGTTCAGGGTGGTTGGATGCTTTAGGGGTGTGAAGGGGGTGGTCACCGGCGTTCGTGCCGCCGGGTTTTGGCGGAGGGGAAGCTAGGGCGGCTTGCTAGGGTTTGGGGTTTCAGCTTGGGGAAGGAGATGACTGAAGGGGGGGTTCGGATAGGGGGTGCGGGGTAAAGGGTCAAGTTTATATATGGAAGGGGAAGAGAGATTGGAGCCGTTAGATCAAGTGATCTGAACGGCTTAGATCTATTGGTGGGTAACAGGACGGGGTCGTTTGGTATGGGAACGGGGTCGTTTTGGTTTAGGTGAGGGGTTGGGTTAAACCGGCTAAATAGGTCGGGTCATGAGGGAACCAGGGACCGTTGGATCAATGAGGTTGGACGGCTCAGATTCAACTTGCCTGAAACGGCGTCGTTGAGGTGAGTTGGACAACCTGATCTGGACCGTTCCTTTGAATCAGATCAACGGCTTCAAATGGGGACGCCGATACGACGTCGTTTGAGTCCGTGCCTGGGCAGGCTGGGTTTGGACCGGGTCAGATCGTTGGTTTGGGCCTGTTTTTGTCTTATTTTTTGGGCCCAAATTGATTTCAACTTTCTTTTGTTTTCCAATTTAAAATAAAAATAAAAATAAAAATAATTAATAAAACAAATGAAATTAAAACAAATAACAATATGGCATTTCAACATAATTATCATACCAAGTAAGTTAAATCACAACCTAAAACGGACGATGCACATATATTTATATTTTTTGAATTTTCTCTTAACGCCACATATATTTTTTGTATTTTTGTTTGATAAGGACTAGATGCAAAATGGACAGACTCACAAACGACTAACAACACATGTCACGGAAAGATCGAAAAATTGTACAGCGAAATCATTTGTCACTATTTTTATTTTCTTTTGGAGCGATTGCTCGTAAAGCAAAAATCACGTGCTTACAGCTGCCCCTCTTTGCACGAAGACACGAAGGGTTTTCGCGCAAAGATAAGCGAGCGATTTTTGCCCGTCCGAATACTCCGTGTGAAGCATTTTTTGAAAAAGATTTGACCGAACCTTTGCTTCAGAGGTTTCCTACATATCCTGGGCTGAAACAGGAATCAGGTCAATGTAGTTCGGGAAATTTTGGTAGCTGGGACTACCGTGTGACTGTAGTGTTTGCTGTTGTTGTGCGCTGTTGTATGCTGCTGTAGGATGCTACTGCTCAACCGATCTCCCTATTACATTGCTCTAAAAGGAAAACAAGAAGCTAAGTTAAACTGAGGATCCTGAAATTTCATCCATCTTCAACTTGTTCTTGTTGCCTTGCTTTCTTGTCGGCTAATGCTTTCCTCCGACGCCTTTATTTTGTGAACTTGGAGATGATGCTGGTCCTTCACCTTTTCTGAATGTCAGTTCTCATCACTTTGCTTGATTTGCTGGGGACACGGCTTTCTTCTTTAGATCTTCCAATGGTTTCTTCAGTGGTATGGCTTTTCATCAGAATTGTTATACTGGGCATGCTACAACGTTCCCAAACTACTTCTTTTGAGACGCGTTCCTTCTTCCCTTTGAATGTGCGCTTGCTTTTGCAGTTGTCTGCTTCTTGGTGCTGGGGATTTTATTGTTTCCCGTTTGGGGATCTCTGTTGTAACCTTCTGTCTTCAGGTGGGGTGACTGATTCCAAAATCTAGAGCTGAATGTATTCCCGCATTATACTGGTGGGCGACCTAGAACTTAAATGTATTCCCGCATTATACTGGTGGGCGACCTAGAACTGAAATGTATTCCCGCATTATACTGGTGGGCGACCTAGAACTTAAATGTATTCCCGCATTATACTGGTGGGCGACCTAGAACTTAAAAGTATTCCCGCATTATACTGGTGGGCGACCTAGAACTTAAAAGTATTCCCGCATTATACTGGTGGGCGACCTAGAACTTAAAAGTATTCCCGCATTATACTGGTGGGCGACCTAGAACTTAAAAGTATTCCCGCATTATACTGGTGGGCGACCTAGAACTTAAAAGTATTCCCGCATTATACTGGTGGGCGACCTAGAACTTAAAAGTATTCCCGCATTATACTGGTGGGCGACCTAGAACTTAAAAGTATTCCCGCATTATACTGGTGGGCGACCTAGAACTTAAAAGTATTCCCGCATTATACTGGTGGGCGACCTAGAACTTAAATGTATTCCCGCATTATACTGGTGGGCGACCTAGAACTTAAAAGTATTCCCGCATTATACTGGTGGGCGACCTAGAACTTAAAAGTATTCCCGCATTATACTGGTGGGCGACCTAGAACTTAAAAGTATTCCCGCATTATACTGGTGGGCGACCTAGAACTTAAAAGTATTCCCGCATTATACTGGTGGGCGACCTAGAACTTAAAAGTATTCCCGCATTATACTGGTGGGCGACCTAGAACTTAAAAGTATTCCCGCATTATACTGGTGGGCGACCTAGAACTTAAAAGTATTCCCGCATTATACTGGTGGGCGACCTAGAACTTAAATGTATTCCCGCATTATACTGGTGGGCGACCTAGAACTTAAAAGTATTCCCGCATTATACTAGTGGGCGACCTAGAACTTAAATGTATTCCCGCATTATACTGGTGGGCGACCTAGAACTTAAAAGTATTCCCGCATTATACTGGTGGGCGACCTAGAACTTAAAAGTATTCCCGCATTATACTGGTGGGCGACCTAGAACTTAAAAGTATTCCCGCATTATACTGGTGGGCGACCTAGAACTTAAATGTATTCCCGCATTATACTGGTGGGCGACCTAGAACTGAAATGTATTCCCGCATTATACTGGTGGGCGACCTAGAACTTAAATGTATTCCCGCATTATACTGGTGGGCGACCTAGAACTTAAAAGTATTCCCGCATTATACTGGTGGGCGACCTAGAACTTAAATGTATTCCCGCATTATACTGGTGGGCGACCTAGAACTTAAAAGTATTGAAATTGCTTCCCCGTTCTTCCGAGAAAATTTTCGACAATCGGTAGAAAATTTTCTGCCCCGATTTTGGTGACTTCCTTGGCGTTGCATCTCGCTGTCCTCATCAACCCTTTGTTTTCCTGCAGCAGACAAAAGGATTTAATCAGTTTTAATCGTGGTGGTAGAGGGTGCCTTTCTAGCGAGCCGTCTTTCTCTCTTCCCCCTTTCTTGCTCTTTGTCCCCATAATTGGTTGGCGGGCAAAGTTGCCTGTTGGGGGTCTCTATCCTGCTGGGGATTGGTTTTCAATTTATCCCCTTTTCTGCTTTTTCTTTAAACACATGATGTGGGAGTCTGCTTCTAACTCCTGGAACCACTCCCTTTTGGAGCTTACTTCTTCCAAAAATTTCCGGGCATAATCACTGCATTGCCTGGGACCGGCCCTTAAGACTGTTTGTATTATCCTGCATTGGGATGAATTCCCCTTCGGTTTCTGGTAGTAAGCTTTGAAAAAAAATCCTTTAAAGACACATTTTAGGAAAAGAAATAAAGATATGGAAAAGAGAAAAACTTTCTGAACCAATATTTTGTGGGAGGAGACAATCCAAAGAACTTATCTGGAGGACACAACTGGTCCCCGTGATCATGACGTGCACCATAGATTCCCGACCCAGTCTATTTGTATCAATCGATTTGTCCGATGGTCTGACTTGCTGGGGATGATAAATGACTGTCCATGCTGTTGCAAATGTGGTAGCTTTTGTTGATTCGTCTTGTCGCCTCATAGTGCCCTTCGAGGGGTTTTCACTAATGAGACTCTCTCCTTTCTCTCATCTCCCGGCGCCTTATGGTGCCTGTGAAGGTTTTCACCAATAAGACTCTCTCATTTCATATCCCTCATCTTACATCGCCTCTCGGTGCCTGTGAAGGTTTTCACCGATAAGACTCTCTCATTTTATTTCTTTCGAGGAATCGGGGCGTTGTAGATACGACCCTCTCTTCTGGAGATTCTTTTGACTATCAACTCATTCTCAGTCTCACGATCCTCTTCTTTGCTGGGGATCAGTGTATTATTCTCGGTCTTATTCGCCGGACTTGGCATCTCTCGAACATTGATCGGGAGGTCTTTTGGATGTTGATGTTGGTTTTGGTGTGGTATTGAAGAAGGGCTATAAAAATGAAAACAACTTGAAGGGTGATGTGCTACAACTTTTGGAATCAGACCTTTGTTGGAATTTAAAACATAACCTCTGCCCCGGTTTTCTTGCTTGGGGAATTTATTTTTACGCTTATGTTGAGTTACGTGCGTTACGCACATTGTGCTATATTGTGCACACTATGTACATTATGCATCCTATATTTGCTATGATGCATACTATGACCGAGCCGTGAGGCGCCTACGTATCCTCTTTGAGGAATCAGGTCAAACGTAGTTCCCACGGTTTTATATTCCTTGATTTTTCTTTTCTTTCTTTTCAATTTCTTTTCCTTTTCTTTCTTTTTCTTTTCTTTTCCTTTCCTTTTTTTTTTTCGTATCTTTCCCATTAGTGATTCCAAAAGAGGGGTATTGAAAGAATTTGCTTAAGGCTCAAAGGGGGAAGCGAGGGTTAAAAGTGTTTGGATAGAAGAAAGAATTGCCTCCGTCATCTCATTATTCAACAAATGCCAAATACAAACAAATAAACCAAAAATTGCCATAATTAAAGAAGTTACGCATAATATCTCTTGACTGCATCTGAATTGATAGCCATGTCGACACATCTACCTTCGACATCTGTCAAACACAAAGCACCGTTGGACAATATTCTGGTCACGATATAAGGCCCTTGCCAATTTGGGGCGAATTTGCCTTTTGCCTCGACCTGATGTGGGAGGATCTTCTTTAATACCAACTGCCCTACTTCAAACTTCCTGGGGCGCACCTTCTTATTATACGCTCTTGCCATTCTCTTCTGATACAGTTGACCATGGCACACTGCTGCCAATCTTTTCTCATCTATCAGGCTCAACTGTTCCAAGCGAGCTTTGATCCATTCATCATCATCAATTCCGGCTTCAGCGACAATTCGGAGGGACGGAATTTCGACCTCCGCTGGTATCACGGCCTCAGTTCCATACACCAACAAATAAGGAGTTGTGCCTATGGAAGTCCGGACGGTAGTGCGGTAACCCAACAAAGCAAAGGGTAATTTCTCGTGCCATTGTCTGGACCCTTCCACCATTTTTCGCAGTATCTTCTTGATATTCTTATTGGCTGCTTCGACTGCTCCATTTGCCTTAGGACGATATGGGGTGGAATTGCGGTGTGTAATCTTGAATTGTTGGCATACCTCTCTCATCAAGCTGCTATTAAGATTCGCACCGTTATCCGTGATGATCACTTTTGGGATCCCAAATCTGCAGATGATATGGGAGTGAACAAAGTCCACCACTGCCTTCTTGGTTACTGATTTGAAGGTTTTAGCCTCAACCCATTTGGTGAAGTAATCAATGGTCACTAGAATGAACCTATGACCGTTGGACGCTGCTGGCTCGATGGGCCCAATGACATCCATGCCCCATGCTACAAACGGCCAGGGTGCTGACATCGTATGTAACTCTGTTGGCGGAGAATGAATCAAATCTCCATGTATCTGGCACTGATGGCATTTCCTTACGAAAGTGATACAGTCGTGTTCCATGGTTAGCCAATAACACCCTGTTCGAAGGATCTTTCTTGCCAATACATATCCGTTCATGTGCGGCCCACAAACTCCGGCATGTACTTCCGCCATAACCGTTGTTGCCTGCTCGGCATCTATGCATCTCAACAATCCCAGATCCGGGGTTCTTTTGTACAATACTCCTCCACTGAGGAAGAAACCATTCGACAAACGCCGAAGGGCTCTTTTTTGGTCTCCAGAGGCATGTTCTGGATATATCCCCATTCTGAGGTATTCCTTGATATCATGAAACCAGGGTTCGCCATCTGCTTCTTCTTCTATGGCATTGCAGTAGGCGTGCTGATCACGGACCTGGATGTGTAGAGGATCAACATACATTTTGTCAGGGTGGTGCAGCATTGATGCTAAGGTGGCTAAGGCATCCGCAACCTCATTGTGAACTCTCGGGATGTGTTTGAACTTTACCGATCGAAATTGCTTGCTCAGATCATGCAAGCATTGTCGGTATGGTATGAGCTTTAGATCTCGTGTTTCCCATTCACCCTGAATTTGATGTACCAAGAGGTCCGAGTCTCCCAAGACCAAGACGTCTTGGACACCCATGTCAGCAGCCAAGCGCAGACCCAGAATGCAAGCCTCATATTCGGCCATATTGTTGGTGCAATAGAAGCGTAGTTGAGCCGTAACAGGATAATGCCGTCCTGTTTCAGAAATGAGTACTGCTCCTATTCCAACCCCTTTTGCGTTTGCAGCTCCATCGAAGAAAAGCTTCCAACCCGGTTCCTCGGGTAATTCCAACTCATTCGTATGCATCACCTCTTCGTCAGGAAAATACGTTCTTAAGGGCTCGTATTTTTCATCAACGGGATTCTCTGCCAAATGGTCTGCCAGCGCCTGGGCTTTCATGGCCGTCCTCGTCACATAGATGATATCAAACTCTGTGAGCAGAATTTGCCATTTTGCCAACCTTCCCGTGGGCATAGGTTTCTGAAAGATATACTTCAATGGGTCCAAGCGGGATATGAGATAAGTAGTATATGAAGACAGGTAGTGCTTCAACTTCTGAGCTACCCAAGTTAGGGCGCAGCACGTTTTCTCGAGTTGAGTGTACTTGACCTCATGCACTGTGAATTTCTTGCTAAGATAGTAGATGGCCTGCTCCTTCCTCCCTGTGTCATCATGTTGCCCCAGTACACAACCAAATGAATTTTCCAAGACCGTCAGGTAAAGGATTAGGGGTTTCCCGGGCTTAGGCGGGACCAATACGGGTGGATTAGACAGATACCCTTTGATTTGGTCGAAGGCCTCCTGACACTCTGCTGTCCAACCTACTGCAGCGTCCTTTCTCAGCAGCCGAAATATGGGCTCACAAGTTGCTGTGAGTTGAGCGATGAACCTGCTGATGTAATTGAGTCTACCCAGCAAACTCATTACCTCTGTTTTGTTCCTTGGCGGTGGCAAGTCTCGGATGGATTCAATTTTGGATGGGTCTAACTCAATCCCCCGTCGACTGACGATGAATCCTAGCAACTTTCCTGATGGAACCCCGAATGCGCATTTGGCCGGGTTAAGCTTGATATCATACCTCCGGAGTCTTTGGAAAAATCTCCTTAGGTCTGCCACATGGTCCTCCTGATGCCAAGATTTGATGATCACATCATCGACGTACACCTCTATTTCTTTGTGTATCATGTCATGAAACACAGCAGTCATTGCTCGCATGTACGTTGCCCCAGCGTTCTTTAACCCGAACGGCATTACCCGATAGCAGTAGGTTCCCCATGGCGTAATAAACGCTGTCTTCTCAGCATCCTCTTCGTCCATTAGGATCTGATGATAACCCGCATAGCAATCCACAAAGGATCCGATCTCGCGCCCAGCGCAATTATCGATCAGGATATGAATGTTGGGTAGCGGAAAATTGTCCTTGGGACTTGCTTTGTTGAGGTTGCGGTAGTCGACACATACCCTGATTTTTCCATCCTTCTTAGGGACTGGTACCACATTGGCCAACCACTCGGGATATCGAGTGACCCGAATGACCTTCGATTGCAACTGCTTAATCACTTCTTCTTTGATCTTTACACTCATTTCTGTTTTAAATTTCCTTAGTTTTTGCTTGACCGGAGGGTATGCCGGGTCAGTGGGTAGTTTGTGAACCACTAAATTGGTGCTTAATCCAGGCATATCATCATATGACCATGCAAAAACATCTTTGAATTCCCTGAGAGTTTTGATCAATTCTGCTTTGACATTTGGCTCAATGTGGATGCTAATTTTGGTCTCTTGGATGTTATCAGCGTCTCCTAGGTTCACAGCCTCAGTGTCATTTAGGTTAGGCTTGGGTTTCTCTTCAAATTGGCACAGTTCTCGGTTTATTTCTTCGAAGGCTTCCCCTTCGTCACATTCGGATTCATTATCACAAACGACCTCTTGCATCATTGAGTCAGATTCAGATTGATTTATTAGACTAGGTCGAAGATCCGCTGTGCATGCCATGTCATTAGGACCAGTAAAAAGAGAACTGTTCAGAAAGAAAAAGAACAAAACAAGAAATTAAAATGGGACAAAAGAAAAGAACTTTATTAAATTTGCAGGATAAAAAGGGTTCACACTTTTACAAAACGAAAGTAAAATTTGGATTACACCCTTGAATAATCCGATCAAACAAATAAACAAACAAAACATTAATCAAAGCCTACTACCAAGACTCCCCTCGGACAGGAAGAGGAGTAACCGTCCAATTGTTGGTCTTGGCCTCAGGCCCCACAAATTGTATCTCTGCTCTGCTGGAACCCTCTCCAGCTTCCACCATACTGACATCCGCGAATAGTCTCTCAAAACTCTGATTCAGGTTTTCATTTATACCGATCAAAGGTCCTCGAATCTTTGGGATCACTGACCCCTTGGCACTTGCTTTAACAAAAGACCTTGAGAGGCGTGGCACTGGTTTAGGCAGAAACCAGACCCTCTTCTTCATTCTTCGCGCCTCCTTCCTGTCTGCTGCGGTTGGTTTGAACCCCAACCCGAAGGTTTCCAGATTCTTAGGAAGGGAAACAGGTTGGACTATCCCTTGAAGTTCAACTCCCAGGCCTTTTCCCGGCACAAATCCATTACCCAGCATTTCTGATACCATCATGACTGTTGCGGCAGCTACCCTAGGGTGCGGGATGATTTCTCCTTCAGAAATTTTGTTGGCCGACCCTGTATCGAGAATCTGGTAGACCCAGGGACCCTTGTCATCAGTGGTCTCTATGAAAGGCACAATGGTTCCGCCCATGGTGCATGTTGTATCCTCGCCGTGCAACACGACCTCTTGTCTTTCCCACTCGAACTTCACTGTCTGATGTAGGGTGGAAGGCACCGCTTTAGCTGCATGAATCCAAGGTCGTCCTAACAGCAAGTTGTAAGATACCGTGGCGTCCAATACCTGGAATTCCATGGTAAACAGGACCGGGCCAATGGTCAGTTCAAGTACAACATCCCCCACAGTGGCTGTTCCGTTTCCGTCAAACCCCCGGACACAGATGCTATTTTCCCGGATTCTTCCACGGTCAATCTTTAACTGGTCCAGGGTGGATAAGGGACAAATATTGGCGCTTGAGCCGTTATCCACCAATACTCGAGTTACCACCGAGTCTTCACATTTGACAGCTAGGTATAGAGCTTTGTTATGCTCCGTACCTTCCACCGGCAGGTCATCATCTGAGAATGTTACCCTGTTCACCTCGAAAATCTTGCTGGCAATGGTTTCCAGGTGGTTTACGGAAATCTCACTGGGTACATGGGCCTCGTTCAGTATCTTTAACAGGGCCCTGCGATGTTCCTCGGAATGGAGGAGTAATGACAATAGTGAGATCTGGGCAGGCGTTTTTCTCAGCTGCTCAACCACAGAATAGTCTTGTACTTTCATCTTCCTCAGGAAGTCTTCAGCCTCTTCTTCTGACACTGGCTTCTTGGTTGCCACTGGGTTGGTTTTTCTTAACTCCACCGGAGCAAAACATCGACCTGATCGAGTCAGCCCTTGCGCTTCACAACTGACTTCTTCCACCTGTTTTCCTTGGTACGTCACCACTGCTTTTTCATATTTCCAGGGCACAGCCCTGCTGTCAAGCATAGGCAGTTGGACCACCGGCTTTATGGTCACCCGTTCTCTACATACCCCTTTCAACATGACTGCCGGTGTGGGCAGGATCCCTGGTATTACCAATTTGCTTGGCTCGGGTTTGCTTGTTATGACGGACGGGTTCTTCCCCCATATTACTACCGGCTTGACGCCTTCTCCCTGCGACTGTACATTTGTTCCTCCACTGGTTAAGACTTCTTTTGGGGCAGCTTGGATCATCATCACTGTTTGTGAGGGTTTTCTTAATTCTCCTCCCTCACACACCAACTCAATCATGTGAGTTTCGTGGTGCGCTGGCAGTGGGTTTTGGTTGATGTTAGGAGCCTCCGGTGTCTGGACCTCGATCTTATTGGTGTCAATAAGATCCTGTATGGCATGCCTTAACTTCCAACACTTCTCGGTATCGTGCCCGAGCATCCCTGAACAGTATTCACAACTGATTGAACGATCCAAATTCTGAGGCGGGGGATTTGGTTCCCGAGTATGGACAGGACTAACCAAACCCAATTGCCGCAGCTTGTGGAACACAGCGGTGTAGGTTTCTCCCAGTTCGGTGAAGGTTCTTTGCTTCCGCAACCTGTCATTTCTGGCATCTGGATTTCCCCGGAAACCTGCCCCTGAAGGATTTCTATATGCCCTTGGTGGAGGGTAAGTGTTTTGTGGTGGTGCATATATGTTCTGGGGAGCCGGTGCGCGCCATTGTGGGCGAACCGGAGGCTGAGTGTATACCTGGGCTTGGTGTACGGAACAATGTGGTTCTCGAGGTGGATAGAAATTTTGTGGTGGGTTGTATGGGTAGTTTGACCTGTGAGGCCTGGGTTGGTTGTAATGTGGCCTGCCAGCCCTGGACCAACTGCCTGCCTCGATCGTGGCAACCTCTTCTTTCTTTCTTCTCAGCGCACCTCCCGTGCCGCTTTGAATAGCCTGGGTTGTGGCCTTAAGCGCCGAATAGTTCAAGATCTTG
This sequence comes from Nicotiana sylvestris, assembly GCF_000393655.2. Lineage (NCBI taxonomy): Eukaryota > Viridiplantae > Streptophyta > Magnoliopsida > Solanales > Solanaceae > Nicotiana > Nicotiana sylvestris. The sequence goes on from NC_091065.1 coordinate 174,821,481, forward strand.
TCCGACCTCAAACCTTCTTCTATCATGACCCCTATTTTGACCACCTCGTTGAACGATTTTCCAACCGTTGTCACCAAGTGACCAAAGTAGGTTGGATCCAATGTCTGCAAAAAATAGTCCACCATCTCTCCCTCTCTCATGGGAGGATCGACTCTAGCTGCTTGTTCTCTCCAGCGGAACCCGAACTCGCGAAAACTTTCTCCGGGTTTCTTCCCAGTTCTCAATAACGTGAGACGGTCAGGGACTATCTCCAGATTGTACTGGAAATGACCTGCAAAAGCCTGCGCCAGGTCATCCCACGTGTACCACCTGCTGAAATCCTGCCTGGTATACCATTCCAGTGCAGATCCGCTCAGACTTTGGCCGAAATAAGCTATCAAAAGCTCATCCTTGCCTCCTGCCCCTCTCATTTTGCTACAGAATCCCCGCAAATGTGCCATGGGATCACCGTGCCCTTCATATAAATCAAACTTGGGCATCTTGAACCCAGCCGGGAGTTGGACATCTGGGAAAGGGCACAGATCTTTGTATGCCACGCTGACTTGATTGCCCAGCCCGTGCAAGTTCCTGAAGGATTGCTCCAGGCTTTTGAACTTTCTTAACACTTCATCCTGTTCAGGGGCCTTAACCGGCTTCTCAACCTCTGCCGGTATTTCCAAATGGGGATTGTAAGCCTGTGGTTCCGGTGCGTGGAATGTAGGCTCAGGGGGATAGTATTGTGTATCGTGAGCCTGAAACAATGGCTCACTGGTCGTTCGCTGCAAAGGGGCTGATGCAGGTCCCACAAAAATGGGAATATTGGGTGTTGGGAGAGGTTGATGGGGTGGTGGAGCTTGGGAATCATGAGGGCTTCTTTCTTGATGATAGAGGGGATTTGGGCGGCTTGTGGAAGGGCCAGAGTGAGGGTACTCCGGCACGTGTCCCAGTGTCTCAGGGCTCTTTTGCGTTTTGGCCAGGGCTAGCTGCATTGCATGCATCTCTAGTCCCATCCTTTCAATCTTTTCCATTGCCTCTTTTAGCAACTGGCTCATCGGCCTTTCTTCCTCATTACTATTCTCAGAAGTAGTCATGCTTGTTGCTACCGGTCCTTTGGATCTGGTTTGGTATGAATGTGTTGCCAGAATTCTTTAACAACTAACTGTCTGGTATCAGACAACAACAAACTTTGTTAGTGTTAGAGCTTAACAGATTTGATCATAACACATAGAGGATGCAATGCACCTAGGCAGTTAACCGTTTCTACATGCTTTGCTTCAAACCACATGCGTCATCCCGGTTTGTTCATTCGTCTCTTTTTAGAGTATTCTGCGAAACTCTGCGTTTTATTTTATTTACATTTTCTTTTATTTATTTATTAAAAGCGGTCGAATCTTATGGGGATTGCCTACGTATCACGTCCCCGCGTGAATCAGACCAGGCGTAGTTCTGCCTCAAAGCAAAGACACACAGTAATTCTTCTGGAGTCACTTAATTTCATTATCAAAATTTGCTATTACACAGTACTTAAAATAAAAATAGCAGAAGTACAGACTCCACGGTTTTAAACTTGGTTTGATGAAAAGAAAACAACATATGGAAAAAACAACCAAAGCCAAATAAACAGGACTTGACCAAAACTAATTCTCCCATTTAAGGGCCCGCGAGGCATCATTCGGCCTTTCCGCGGCTCTAGGTGTAAGGTCTCTTTGCAGGTTCTTCAACTCGTTCATAATCCGGCGGACGCAGCCCATGATGGAAACAAGGAGGGTCTTCCGAGGTGTTTGCTCACATGCCAAGCATTTCATGTAGATGTAATGCCCTATTTCATCAATCCTTGCTCGGATGTCATCTCTTTCACTGAGCAACTGCCTGATTTGTTGGTTTTTTAACCCCAGTGCCTGAGCATTGTCAGCAAGTTGATCCTGAAACAACTCCATTTGTCTTTCCATGCAGTCCATTGCATCGTAGCACTGTCTTCTGTCGGCCTGGGCGTCTCGTGCTTGTTTGACGATCCGATCATGTAGAGTGGAGCTCGTCTCCCTTAATATTCTGACGCTCATTTCATAATCCCTTATGACCTGTTGCAAATGCTGCTTCCGGGCCATTGCGTACTTTGCCCCTCTGACCTTCATCCTTGTTATGCAAGCTCTTGATTGTTCTAATTCTTCTTGGCCTTGGATGACCTGATTTCTCAAACTTGCTATCAATCTTTCATCAGAGCGACGCTTCTGTCGGTCAACGTTACTCTTACTGGCTTGGCGAAGGCGGGCCTTCAAGGTTTGGTTTTCTTGGGCTAACTTGTTTCTTTCAGCCTGCTCCGAGGCGACTTGTACATTGTTCTCAAATACAAGCCTTTCAACTTGTTGCTTTAGCTTCCCGATTTCGACCCGGTAACCTTTCTCCCTTTTTAACCATCCCCATTGCTCTTGTGAATCATTGGTGAAGTGTTGGACGTGGGCCCTTTTAGCAGGTCTTCGCCGAGTCTGAAACCTTCTTTCGAACCAAGCACCGTACTTTGGGTCTACCTCACCTTTAGCTAGCTCTCGTACCATGGTTTTGGGCTCCAAGAATCTACATTCATGCCACAGTTTTCTAATCTTCCCCTCGGGGAATATGACTCCCGGGCTCAATTCCAAGGCATGCTTGCTCAGATTTTCATCATTAGGGACTACTTGAAACCTGCCCAGTTGTCGTAATACCCGATGAGGGGCATATGGCTGGATGCTGCGAAGCCCCATTAAGAGAACATGACATTCTTCAGCCGACATGTAGATAACCTCAGTATCAGTCAACCAACCAAATGCCCATTCAATTTGGTCAGATGTTGTTGACCTTAGCCGTGTAAACCATTCTTCGACACCTTCAGGAAATCTGGCGCCTGTCATGCGCTTCTTGAATCCGCTGATACAGTTCCTCTCGGTCAACCCGTGGTTCATGTATCCTACTCGGTGATGGAGGTGTTCCTGCATCCATAGCTGAAGTAACAGGTTGCAACCTTGGAAGAACTTGCCTCCTTCTCGGCATATAGTCAGAGCCCGGTAGATTTCGGACAAAATCAAAGGAACCACAGTACTATTGGTTCTTTTGATTGCCACGTCGGCCATCCCTACCAGACCTATCTCTATCTTTTTATCCTTCCTTGGACAGACCATGACTCCCAAGAATGCTGTGATAAAAGCCAAAGTACGTCTTGCTTCCCATTTGTTTCTGTTCCCGCCGTGAGTTAGCCCAAGGTTCGGTTCCTCGAAACCCTGCGGGGTCCCGTACCGCTGATACAAGAAATGGAGATCACAACACCCTCTCGATAAATCGTCATGTTGTACCTTCCGACTAATGCTTAGTAGATCCAGAAACGCATGCGGGGACACTGGCCTTGGCGAAAGCAAATATTGCCCTCTTAACTTCTCATTCAGTCCCGCATATCCGGCAACTTCCTCAAGTGTCGGTGAAAGTTCAAAGTCAACAAAACGGAATACATTGCAGGTGGGGTCCCAAAATGGTATTAGAGCTTCAAGAATATCTGTCCTCGGCTCAACACCCAACAAATTTACAAAACCTCCCAATATTCTTCCTATTACCCCTTTGCTATCGGCTTCCAAGTCATTCCACCACATGTGGAGTTGTAGAGGGACCTCGCTGAGGGCTGAGAATGGTTCATTTTGCTCTGTGTTCATCCTGCACATTTATTAGGGTGACCTTTTAGGTGAAAACAAAAACCTTTATTTTGACTCTAACCAAAATCTTTGGACAAAAACAAAAAAATTTATTTATATACATGTGTATACATATATACATATATGCTTTATGGTATATTCATTTTTGGTAAAAATGGAAAAAGAGTTGGACCCGATGAGGGTTGCCTACGTATCTCACATCCGGTGAGAATCAAACCGACGTAGTTCGGGTGATAAACTAACTGGTCTGTTTATTTCTATTTTTTTTTATATATATATATATAATTTTTTTGTAAAAATTTCCCAACATTCAAAACCGGTCATCATGCATGTTTGAAGCAAATAAATGCACAAGCAGTGAGTAGGATGCATCAGGATGGCCCTTTTCTATTTCAGGTTGCTATTCCTAGACGGACCCAACCCCTGTGTTGAGTCCCCTAAGTCAAATGCACGTGATGCAAATAAACGCTCCTACTAGGGATCCGGCATGTGGCTTTGTTATACTAGGTTCAGAACCTGGGTGTTTGTTCTAGACCTGGCTTACCCGAGCGGACAGCTCGAGCCGAGGGGGGTAGCGTACCGGGAATACAGAAGCTTCACCGGCTTAGCAACTTGTCCGAACCTCGTTCTAAATTAGGATTTGACACTATACAGAAAAGAAGTCATACGAAGTACGCCCTTCTTCATGATTTAGAAGACTCAGAGAGAAGATGGATTTCGGCACAATTTATATACAGTTCACATAGTATCAAAGCGGTAAAAGCAACATTTAGCACATTAGGCTTAAAACATGTAAAAAAAAATCAGATAAAGCCAAATATAACAATTTATCTAAGCTCGAATTTCTAACCCTGAACCAGTGGTTCTGGGTAGATCCCCAGCAGAGTCGCCAGAGCTGTCACACCTCCTTTTTCCGCGCCCGCAGGCGCAGGGGGAGTTTTTCCAATTAAAGGACAATCGAAACGGGATTTGTTTATTTATTTCAGAGTCGCCACTTGGGAGATTTAGGGTGTCCCAAGTCACCAATTTTAATCCCGAATCGAGGAAAATAATGACTCTATATTACAGTCTGCATACCAGAAATCCGGATAAGGAATTCTGTTAACCCGGGAGAAGGTGTTAGGCATTCCCGAGTTCCGTGGTTCTAGCACGGTCGCTCAACTGTTATATTCGGCTTGTTTATCTGATGTTTAATACAATTATGAACCATGTGCAAATTTTATCTTTTAACCACTTTATTAATTATTATTATTAGGAATGTGAACGTCGCTTAAAACATGTCTTTGGACTGCGTCACATGAAATGCACCCACAATCCGGAACATATCTTATTTGACGTTTTGGGATTTGGATTTGGGTCGCATGAAATGCACACCCCAAGTTTTAAGAAAGTAAATTATTAAACACGCGCCTAAAAGACTATCGCGTTATTATTTTAGGAAGGGCCGTGAAATTTGCTAAACGGCCCGTCCCGGAATCTAAGTATTTAATATATACATTTAGAGGGCCCCGCAGATTCTACATTTTTGTTTGTCGAGGCTCGTCTCATTTTTATTTTTAAAGGATAAACCTATAATGACTATATTTCCTATTAAGTTCGTCTCTAAAATAAAAGAAAATCTCTTAATTATTTACATGCTTGCAGATTATTTACAGCAGGATCCGAAACGTTTTTACAGAATAAGGAAACATGACCATGCATACGGACAGCTGATCGAATATTATGGGCCCAAATCCAGCTCATGCGGGATGGGCCAGACCTGGGCCACTGTTTATCCGAGGCGGGTCTGTTTGGTCCGTTTTGACCTGGGCTCGACCTTCATAAGGTTGAGGGGCGCGGACTTGTGCTAATTGTGATAAGGGTGTGGCTTGATAATTATAACGAGGCAGTTTATCAAAAGAGAATGAAAATTAACTAAGGCGGATAGTTTTATTCTTTGACATGCATTAAAAGAGAACGCTAATTGCAAAACACAACTAATTTTTCAAGACATAGCCTAGTATACTGCCAATCCTTTTGTCTGTTAACCTAACCAACATATGATATTAAACCATACTACCTTTTTTGTATTCACTATATGAAAGGACCAAATCCAATACCCAAACAAGATTGTAAACCATTACACACTACATAATCATCTATATAGCAACTACATGTGGACATAGATGTCTTCAAATCTTCCCTTTTGTATTCATGCTCGACTTTCAAATTACATGGACAGTATTAGTTGTGTACCTGGTATAGAGGAACAAAAGAAGAAGGAAAAGGATCAGCTGAATAGTACACAGCAAACAACAGCACAGCAGATTCACAGCAACAACACAGCAACAACACAGCAACAACGATGATGAAGCTCAGCAAAGAGTCGAACAACAAATGGGCAATCCCAGTAAACAGAGTAGGAAATAACAGCCCAGAATGTTGAATGTAACAGCAACAGAAATCCAATGACCACAAGAAAACTTGGCAAACGATAGAAAAAGCAAAGCCACGAAGACAACCTGATCAAACTGGATTCTTACACAGTTTCTTCTAGGCAATACTCATTCACAATGTTCTGAAATTTATTCCTGTTTTTTCCTTTTCCAGTTTTCTTACTCACAGACTCTCTCAAGACTCGAAAATCAACTCCCTTTTCTAATGGAAGGTCTCCTCTTTTATAGCCTAACCTTAACACTTTACAGTCTGTTTTACAACTCAAAATTGCCCCCCCTGTTGCTTTTCCACTCACTTGTTTTAAATAACCAAGCTCCCATGAAATCCCTGACAGCCCCTCTCTCTTTTTGGTTGTTAAAGTGTACTGATCACTTGTTTATTTGTCTAAAGTATGGGCAGTAGGAATATAATCTGACAGCACATGCTGTCCAATTATTTTAATCCCTTAAAGCTAACCATACACATGCTGCCCACGGTCCAAACCAAATGGCATTGTGTTTAAAAACCAAAATCTGAATCTGCCATTATAACCTTTCCCCTAGATGTTCTTTTAATTTAATTTGAACAAAATCAACAGGCAATACAATTCAGTTCCTAATGAGACTCAAATACGATCACAGCAGAAATAAGCAATACGAATCAAGTTGTTACCATTAACGATTGAAACTAATTGACGACATATATCGACTCGACTATATTAATCGTAACACATAACAATCAATCGTTCATATAAACAACACGTATAGAGTCCCGAATGACCTCAGATAAATTTGTTCAAACACTGGGAACTTATATGAATTAAACTCGCTTGACGATTAATCTAATTGATGAACACGTATATCACAGGGTATATTCAGAACACAAACAGAAGACAATTGGCCAAATAAAAGGCCTTTAACAGAGATGGAAGAAATCCGAATGAAAAATAACAAAATAACAAACAAACACAAAGAAATATGCTGACAACTTATTTAGAAATAAAACAAAAGAAAGGAAAACTTACCGAAAATGTTTAAATCAAACAGACCCAAATCTGATTCAACTTCGAACTTTTGAGGCCGAACAAACTTTAATCAGGGTGTTCTCACATGAGAACACTTTGATTAAGGTCTATTAGACCTCAAACCCATGTCCAAACCGGCCGGATTCCCCATGTGCATGTGTTCTAAAGTCTGGATTTTCAGATATGGATTTTTGGGAGTTGTGGGTAGATTCGGACCAAACCAAGCTTGGTTTGGTCACGAGGACGGTCAGGGGGGTGTCTGGTATGAAGATGGGGTGGTTTGGCATAGATCGAGTTTTGTCTCGAATCTTCAAATCCAGATTCGAGACGATAGGAGGTGATTCGAGGTTCGTGGTTAGTGGATTCGTGTTCAGGGTGGTTGGATGCTTTAGGGGTGTGAAGGGGGTGGTCACCGGCGTTCGTGCCGCCGGGTTTTGGCGGAGGGGAAGCTAGGGCGGCTTGCTAGGGTTTGGGGTTTCAGCTTGGGGAAGGAGATGACTGAAGGGGGGGTTCGGATAGGGGGTGCGGGGTAAAGGGTCAAGTTTATATATGGAAGGGGAAGAGAGATTGGAGCCGTTAGATCAAGTGATCTGAACGGCTTAGATCTATTGGTGGGTAACAGGACGGGGTCGTTTGGTATGGGAACGGGGTCGTTTTGGTTTAGGTGAGGGGTTGGGTTAAACCGGCTAAATAGGTCGGGTCATGAGGGAACCAGGGACCGTTGGATCAATGAGGTTGGACGGCTCAGATTCAACTTGCCTGAAACGGCGTCGTTGAGGTGAGTTGGACAACCTGATCTGGACCGTTCCTTTGAATCAGATCAACGGCTTCAAATGGGGACGCCGATACGACGTCGTTTGAGTCCGTGCCTGGGCAGGCTGGGTTTGGACCGGGTCAGATCGTTGGTTTGGGCCTGTTTTTGTCTTATTTTTTGGGCCCAAATTGATTTCAACTTTCTTTTGTTTTCCAATTTAAAATAAAAATAAAAATAAAAATAATTAATAAAACAAATGAAATTAAAACAAATAACAATATGGCATTTCAACATAATTATCATACCAAGTAAGTTAAATCACAACCTAAAACGGACGATGCACATATATTTATATTTTTTGAATTTTCTCTTAACGCCACATATATTTTTTGTATTTTTGTTTGATAAGGACTAGATGCAAAATGGACAGACTCACAAACGACTAACAACACATGTCACGGAAAGATCGAAAAATTGTACAGCGAAATCATTTGTCACTATTTTTATTTTCTTTTGGAGCGATTGCTCGTAAAGCAAAAATCACGTGCTTACAAGGGGTGTGAAAGAAAATAAATAAGGCTCAAAAGGGGTAGCAAAGGATGAAAGTGTTTGGGTAGTGGAACAAAATGCCTTCGTCATTTCAACTTCGAACATGCCAAGTACAAAGTACAACTGAAGGTAATCTAGGAAATCATACATAGTACCTCTTAGCTGCATCAACATTGATAGCCATATCTACACATTTGCCTTCTATGTCTGTTAAATACAAAGCACCATTGGGCAAATTATTGTCACAACGAACGCCCCCTGCTAGTTTGGGGCGAACTTGCCTTTGGCTTCCACCTGATGAGGAAGGATGCATTTCAATACCATCTGGACCACTTCGAATTTCCGAGGACGCACCTTTTTGTTGTATGCTCTTGCCATTCTTTTCTGATACAATTGACCATGACATACTGCAGCCAATCGTTTCTCATCAATCAAACTCAACTGCTCTAACCGGGTTTTGACCCACTCATCATCATCAATTTCAGCTTCTATAACGATCCGAAGGGATGGAATCTCAACTTCTGCAGGTATAACTGCCTCAGTTCCATATACTAGAAAATAAGGAGTTGCACCTACTGAAGTGCGAACAGTAGTGCGATAACCTAGTAAGGCAAAAGGCAGATTTTCATGCCACTGCCTAGAACCTTGAACCATCTTACAAAGTATCTTCTTTATGTTCTTGTTGGAAGCCTCAATAGCTCCATTTTCCTTGGGGCAATACGGAGTGGAGTTCCGATGCATGATCTTGAACTGTTGGCATACCTCTTTCATCAAATGACTATTAAGATTAGCAGCACTGTCTGTGATTATCATCTTGGGAATCCCGAACCGACAAATGATGTTTGAATGAACAAAATCCACCACTGCCTTCTTGGTCACGGACTTGAAAATTACATCTTTGACCCACTTGGTAAAGTAATCAATGGCCACCAGAATAAACCTATGCCCGTTTGACGCTGTCGGCTCAATTGGTCCAATAACATCCATGCCCCAAACAACAAAGGGCCAAGGTGCAGACATTGTCATCTTTTAATGGCACTTCCCATGGCTCAAATTCACCTTTAATTTTACTAACTTTTTCTTATATTCTTGTTTCTATAATTGCTTTGGATGTTGTTGGGGATGTGGGAATCGGGGGGCCCATCCCATTAGTGATTAACATTTGCTCGCATGTTATAGGAATTGGGCTTGGTTTAAATACATAGAACACGACCCCGAGTTGAATTTCTTTTAGTTTTTGTCTTATTACTTATTCTCATTTTGAGCATGTTAGGCCGACTACATTAGGTAGGCAAGCTTAGGACTTCTGATAATTGCGAGGCGAGAGGTCGCTTCCCTTAGTTAAATTTATCCGGGGAATGTCCCGAAGGATTTGTATATATTTTATTCAGGGGTATGCCCCGAAGTGAATGTAAATGGAGGTCAAAAGTAGAAACTTGTAGTATTTTTATATTATTTTCATTTTTCTTTTTCTTTTATTTAGGTGGAGATGACATCGAACCTCTTATGTGTTTATTTTCCTTTTTTTGTGTTTTCTACCTCAATTGAATATTTTAAAAGCCAACTAGAAGAAGTACGCAACCGTACTAGTTACGGGACTTGGGGAGTGCCTAACACCTTCTCCCCGAGTCAAATGAGCCCCCTTGCCCGAATCTCTGGTGCAGACTTAGTTTTGGAGTCTCAAGTATTTTGAAAGGAAAAATTATTTTTAGAAAAAAAAAAATGGTGACCTGACACAGCGAAATCAAATGTCAGGTGACGACTCTGAGTTATTCCTTCTGAACACATTTGGTCACTTTTTAATTAAAAATCTCTTTTCAAGCTTTACTAAATCTTTTTATTAATTTAAGAGAGTTTAGTGAGGTTGTAAAAAAAAGGGGTGCGACATCTCTGGCGACTCTGCTGGGGAGTTGCAGGTTCGAGCTAGTACTTGATGTTGTTGGCTTTTTAGGATTTTTGATTGAGGTTTTTATGTGTTTTATTTGCTTTATTTGATTTTTATTTTGTTTATGTCGTTTTATTTGCTAGTTGCTTATTTGTTTACATTTTTTCCCTTATGTGTTACTGCTTTATAAATTGTCATCATTTGCATAACCCCGAGTCTTCTTTCTGCAACAAGTTTTCTGGAGTACGTTTGAGTGTACACGGCCTTTTTGTGAGTCACCCGTGTCTTTAGGGGGTGGCGTGGGAGCGTGGAGTGGGCGGACAGCTAGAGTAGCCGTCATCGACCACGTGCCGCCCCAAATTGCCTTGTCTAGTGAACCCCAACCGTAGGTCAGCCTTTAGGTCATACTTATGTGCATCATATCATTCAAACCTTGCAGGGTTCGGTCCCGGGCACCGTGTCCCGTTGTAGGAGGCCTACCCAAATTATGTCAAAATGGGCTTATGGCCCAAAAAGAAATCATCCCTATGTGCTACATGTTGCATCTCTTTAGGTGTAAAAGAGTCATTTGGCGGACCAAGGATATTTGAGGGTGAAATATAAAATAAAGTAGGTGATTTTACACTTTCCCATTATTTTCTAAAAATGAAAAAGAAAATCCAAAAAGTTTTACACTTTTCCATTATTTTCCAAAAAGACAAAAAAAATTGAAAATAGAAAATCCAAAATGATTTTACACTTTCCCCATTATTTTCCATAAAATGAAATAGAAAATCCAAAAAAAAAATATTTTACACTTGTCCATTATTTTCCAAAAAAAAATCAAAACAAAATTCAAAAAAAAGGAGAAAAAGAAAATTCAAAAAGATTTTACATCTTTTATCATTTTCCAAAAAATTCAAAAAAAAAGGAGAAAAAGAAAATTCAAAAAGATTTTACATTTTCCACCATTTTCAAAAGGACAAAAAATGGTTTTCCCAAATTAGTTGCATTTTGTTTTTGAGCTTTCCTCCATGTTCGATCTTCCCGAACTACGCGAATCTGATTCTCGTCTTTCGGGAGGGGATACGTAGGTAACCCACATAGGGTCCAGTCTTCCTAGTGTCTTAGGTTCTTGGCTTTGCGGGGTCTTAGCCATATCTTGTATTTCTAGCCACTTTCGGCCACATCGGCCATTCTTGCAAATTGGGGTCATTTTCGCAAAGATGGTTCAATAACCCATTAGGATCTTGATTCCACAACCAGATGTCATATTATTGTAAGGTCCGTCCTTTTCAAGTTTGCATCTTTAGCCACTTTTGGCCATATCGGTTGCTTTTTGTAAAACGGGTCATTTCTGCAAATTAGTTTTTTGGCCATGATTATTAAGAGTTAGAATTCATATAAGCTTTACTGAGGTATTCCCATGTCTTTGAGGTCACCTTTCTTGAGTTTGCATCTTTAGCCACTTTTGGCCCTTCAGGCCATTTTGCAGAAATAGCCCAACCGTCCCCTAGGAAATGTCGTGGTGTCACATAATGTCTTGAGTCATTAACCATGTTTTTCCCATTCAGGTATGGATCCACTCACCAATGCTAGAATATCAATGGTGGTCAAAGTCCCTAGAAGGCTAGTAAAATGATGGAACATGTTCACATTATTGGAGCAACATGATTTGATGGGTAAATTAGGGACTCTTATTTCTTTGATGAACATCGCTCCCCGTACCGACCTTGTAGAAGCAATGTTGACTTTTTGGGACCCACAGGGAATGGTATTCAAGTTTGGGGATCTTGATATGACACCCACCTTAGCTGAGATAGCCGGGTTAACCCCCCTGCCATACCTAGACAAGGATTTGATTTACACAAGGGCTCATTCAAGCACCAAGTTCCTTAAGATCATAGGGATGGATTTGGAAACTCACATGGGATGTCTAGATCAATCTTGGGTACCTTTGGACTTTTTATTCGAGAGGTTTGCTCGTCCTACGGGGTATGAGACCTTCGTAGATGAGTTTTCCAAATCATATGATTCTTGGAAGAAGAGAAGTCCTATGGTCTTCACTATTACATTATTGGGTCTCCTGGTATTTCCTTTGGAGGATAGACATATTAGCACGCGTCTGGGGTCAATAGCCTTTGCACTCTTTCATGATAAACACAGTAGTAAGGTCACCGTGGTTCCGACAATTTTGGCAGAGATCTATCGTGCTTTGACCAGAATTCGAGAAGGTGGGAGGTTCTTTGAGTGAAGCAACTTGTTGCTACAGCTGTGGATGATGGAACACTTACATCCCGCCACCATGTTTGAAAAAGATGTGATTGACCGTTGTCTGAGAGATCGAGTGAAGTGCATCGAGCATATGATGATGTTTGATAAGTTTGCCTTACCACTCGGAGTTCAGGATTGGGTTGATTATTTAGGATCCTTGACTGAAGAGAAGATTTTGTGGTCATACCTATGGATTGATTTGGACGTGATCTTAGCAGGATCTCGTGTGCAAGACTTCTTGGTACTGATTGGACTTTGGTGTACTAGACCATATACCCCTGCTAGAGTGATGCGTCAGTTAGGGAGGCGGCAAGAAGTCCCCTACATTCCTAATTCTCATGACTTCATTAGGGAATTTGACACTATGCCGCATAAGGAGGTCGACATCCAAACCTATTGGCGTCATGCAATGAAGATGGGTAGGGATACTTTAGCTGCTGACCCACATTCACCTGGGTATACCCATGAGTACTTCATATGGCTACAATCTACTCAGCGAGGGGTTAGCAGACGATTGCCCCGACGTGTTAGAGGAGTATTTGACGAGGAGGCCACCTCACAGATATTGCTTAGACAGTTGATGGATCGATTTACCCAGGCAGAGAAGGCCCATGCAGCAGAAAGGGTTGGGGTTCGAGCTACACTTCAGTCACTGAGATCACAATTGGCAGGGTTGGTAGAGAACATAGGACAGCACCGTGAGTACCTTACTAGAGTCAGCCTTCCAGATGCAGGCGCGCATTCCAGGATTCTCATTCCCAGCTTCGAGGTGTCCTTGCAGGGTATAATACAGAGCTTAGATTCGACAGGATTGACAGGGCCATCCGGATCTTCATCGGACCCATCCCAGCCAGGACCGTCGCATTCAGGAGCAGTTTGAGGAGTCATTCTATTTAGATGTTTTGAGATTGCCTTATGTTGTCCTTTACTTTCGTGTCTTGTCTAGGAGTACTGAGTCCTTTAGGTAGTGTCAGAGCCTTTCATAGTGTAGTCGAGTCTGTCATGTTTCTCATTATCATACTTCCCATTGTATTTTAATATCGAAACGTTTTTAAATGAAAAATCCCCAAAAAAGATTTTATTTTTAGTTTATTTTCCATCACTTTTCCAGAACTACGCTTGGTCTGATTTATGAGGGACATTATACGTAGGCAACCTACATCGGGTTCGATCAAATCATTTTTGGTTCAAAAAAAAAGAGAAAAAAGAAGAAAAGAGAGGGAGAGAGAGAGAGAGAGAGATAAAAGAGAAAAAAAGTGATAAGAGGTGTTGGAAAATAAAGAGAAGGAAGGATCAAAATGAGCAAATCAGGATGATGCCATATGACCCTACGACCCTCAAAGCCATTTTAGAACCGTTAATTGTTGCTAGGTGCATTGCACATAATGTGATATTATCACATGATAAATGTCCTAACGCTAACATGGTGGTTTTGTGTTGTTGTCCTCTGTTATCTTTATTTAAATTCAGGAAGGTGGTTAGTTTGTTGGCATACTAGCAAGTCATCCATACAACACCCGATCAAAGCGTAAAATAGTCATCGCTAGCAAGGAAGCAGACACTGGAGTTGTAGACCTGCCAAGGGAGATAGTTGAGTCGGAATCGGAACTGCAAGAGGAGGTCCGAAGGTTGAAGCATCATATGGCGGAAATGTATCAGGCCTGGATTAAGGGACACCCTCCACCCTCGTTCCCCACCAACTACACAGAAAACCCTACTTCCATTCCACCACTCTCTCAATCCCAGATGCCCAATACCATTGATCTTTCCCCACAACATGCACTCGGCTTTACCTCTTACCACAACTACCCCGACACTTCAGCCCAAACTGTTCATGCTCCGCTAGCCAAAACAATCTCATACCCTACTCTGATATCTGCTCCTATTTTTGTACCCCCTTCACAAGCTACCCTCCACCAATCCTCTAGTGAGCTCGCATTCCCCGCTCCAGATGCCCACTACTATGCACCGAAGCCCACCTTCAAAGTCCCAGATCCTTACTCTTACACTCCCCAATTTGAGCCTCATGTTGAAATTGACAAACCACCCAAGAACGCAGAGCAAAAAGAGATGTTTAGGAAGGTACAGAGTCTGGAGCAATCATTGAGAAATATGCAAGGGTTAGGATATCAGGTGAGTGTGGCCTATAAGGATTTGTGTTTGTTCCCCGATATCCAACTGCCTCCCGAGTTCAAGATGACCAAGTTTGACTTGTATGATGGCCATGAGGATACTGTAGCTCATCTGAGGGGTTATTGCAGTAAAATGAGAGGCGCTGGGGGAAAAGACGAATTACTAATGACATACTTCAGCCAAAGTCTGAGTGGAGCAGCTTTAGAATGGTACACCCGCCAGGACGCTAGCAGGTGGTACACCTGGGACGATATGGCTCAGGCCTTCGCCCGATACTTTCAGTACAATATAGACATTGTTCCAGACCGCCTATCTCTGACCAAGGTGGAAAATAAACCCAGTGAAAGCTTTAGAAAATATGGGTTCCGATGGAGGGAGCAAGCTGCACGAGTCAATCCTCCGATGGAAGAAGACGAGATGGTTAAATACTTTCTTCAAGCCCTGGAGCCCACTTATTATGGCCACTTGATCTCAGCCATTGGTAAGTCTTTCAATAATGTGGTGAAGATGGGAGAAATGGTGGAAGAGGGGCTCAAGTCGAGTAAGATCATGAGCTATTCTGCTATAAAAGCAACCACCCAGGCAATCCAGAGTGGTACCAGAAGTTAGCTAGGCAAGAAGAAGAAGGAAGATGCCGCTATGGTTGTCTCCGGATCATGGCATGGCCAGAGGGGTTCACCTCATCAATACACCCATCCTCAACCCCGACCTCAAACCTACGCCCAAGCTCCATATAATCCACCTCAACATTACTTTTCCCCGCAAAACCCCCAATACTCAGCCATGCCATCCCAATACCTTGTTCACTATGCACAGTCATATGCTCAACCCCCTCCTTACCCGCAATGGCGTGCTCCAGCTCCGCAGAATATCTACCCAGCCCTACAAAATACCTATCCACCCCCACAACCCTATCAAAACCCCACTGGTTCAAATTTTTGATCAAGGCTAGAGTATAAGAGAGAGAGGCAGCAGCGGAAACAAGCTTTTACCCCGCTTGGAGAATCCTATGCTAATTTGTTTCAAAGGTTATGGCAGTTGGATGTATTGAGGCCGATTGAGTCAAAGATACCAAATCCCCCTCCAAAGAACCTCGATTATTCCCTAAGATGCGCCTATTGTTCTGATGCTCTAGGGCATGACATAGAGAAGTGTTGGCATTTGAAACGGGCAATCCAGGAGCTCATTGATACAAACAAAATTGTAGCCCAAAGCCCAGATATGCCAAACATCAACCAAAACCCTTTGCCAGCCTATACAGAGACACACATGATTGAAATAGTTCAGAAGGATGGGGAGCCCAAGAAGTCTTCTAAGTCCGTCATGATGATTCGGGCCAGTGAAAGCAATTTGGTCAAAGCTCCAGACTCTACCAAAGCAACGCCCTTGACAGTTGAAGGGGTGACATAAAAGCCGAGATCACTCAATTTGAAACCACCAGTGTTGGTCGTGAAAGGGCTGTCGAAAGATATCGGGGCAAGTCCAGAAAGTTCAAAAGTGGTAGTACCAGGGATCCCAAGTAAGCCTGTCATAGTTGTGAAGGGGGCTCTTATTACCCTTGTCATTATTTAACCAGTAACCCAGCTGCTAGTGGTGGATGCCAAGGCTGTTTCGTGGAATTATAAACAAGTGATAGTGACATACAAAGGAAAAGAAATAGAGGAAGAAGTTAATGAAATTAGAGGATTGACTCGTTCTGGGAGATATTTCACCCCAGAAGAATTAAAGAAAACCAAACCATTCAAGGACAACCAAATTCCAGTAAAGAATTCGGTCACCGAGGAAGAGGCTGAGGAGTTCCTGAAAAAGATGAAAGTGCAGGATTATTGCATTGTAGAGCAGTTAAGAAAAACACCAGCTCAAATTTCTCTTTTGTCTTTGCTGATACATTCAAATGAACACCGCAGGATCTTGATGAAATTTTTGAATGAGGCACATGTTCCTAATAATATCACAATGAATCATTTGGAAAATATAGCTAGCAAGATCTTCGAAGTAAACAGGATCACTTTCTCAGATGATGAACTTCCTATGGAGGGTACAGAACACAACCGAGCTCTTTATCTCACGGTGAAGTGCGAAGATTCTGTTGTCTCAAGGGTTTTGGTTGACAATGGCTCTAGTGCGAATATTTGTCCCTTGTCTACTCTGCAAAAATTGAAGATTGACACCAAAAGAATCCACTTGAACAACGTATGTGTTCGAGGCTTTGATGGGGGAGGTAAAGATTCTGTTGGAGATATAATGCTTGAATTATCGATAGGGCCAGTTGAGTTCACCATGGAATTCCAAGTGTTAGATGTGGCTATTTCCTACAATCTGTTGATGGGCAGGACCTGGATACATGCTGCTAAGGTAGTCCCATCTTCTCTGCACCAAATGGTGAAGTTTAAATGGGACAGGCAAGAAATAGTTGTGCACGGTGACGAGGACTTGTCAGCTTTTAATGATACAATTGTTCCGTTCATCAAAACTGAAGATGATAAGGGACCTTGGCTCTATCAGACTTTCGCAACAATGTCTGTTGAGAAAATTCCTGAAGGAAAATGCATTCCGGGCCCTAAGCTATCCTCCGCGTCTGTCATGGTCGCGAATGAAATGTTAAAGAATGGTTTTGTGTCGGGCAAGGGTTTGGGCTCATCTCTGCAGGGTATTGTGCATCCAGTGCGTTCCAGTGGGAATCCTTGTACCTTTGGTTTGGGATTCATGCCCACAGAGAAGAATGTGAAAAGGGTTAAAAATCTGAAACAAAAGGTATGGTCGCTCCCCAAGCCCATCCCACACATCTCTAAGTCTTTTGTCAGGCCAAGGGCCAAAAAACCTCCAACCTCTTCAATCCCAAAACATGTGGTCGATGTTGATGAAGAGCTGATCAAGAGGTTCCAAAGTCTGTTCGAAGAGGTCAATATGGTAGAAGTTGGTGAAGGCTCTAGTAAAGCAGATGTGCAGCTCGTTGGCCCAAATGTGAAGCTTAGCAATTGGGAAGCTACTCCTCTCCCCACCATGAAGGAGTTTTGGTAGTTTGCTTTGTTTTCCTTTCTGTTATCTGGGTTATTCCAGGGTTGTAATCCAGATTTTTAGTTTTTGCTTGTTTTGATGTTAAAACCCTTCTATCCTTTTATTTTCAATGAAATGCAATTTTCCGTTTTCCGTTATTCTTAATAGTGTTTTATTTTGCTCTTTTTCTTTTATACAGCTCTTTTTATGCTGGTTGCAGTGACGTGACATGCATGAAGAATTTTCAGCCGAGTCGTAAAAGCCAATATAATTCTGAAATAACAATCCAGGAAGTAGAATATGATGAAGAAGCAGCATTTGAGGAAATTAGTAAAGAGCTAAAACAATTTGAAGAAAAACCAAAGCGTAATTTGAGTGAAACTGAAGCAATCAATTTAAGGGACCAGGATGATGTTAGGGAAACCAAGATAAGTGTGCATTTAGAACCGCAAGTTAAGGAGGAAATAATTAAAACACTATTTGAGTACAAAGATGTCTTTGCATGGTCATATGAAGATATACCGGGCCTGAGCACTGATCTGGTAGTTCATAAATTGCCAATTAATCCAGCATTCCCTCCTATCAAGTAAAGTTGCGAAAGTTCAAGACTGATATGAGTGTGAAGATCAAAGAAGAAATCACAAAGCAGCTTACTACAAAGGTAATTCGGGTCACGAGATATCCCACTTGGTTAGCTAATGTTGTGCCAGTACCAAAGAAGGATGGTAAGACCAGGGTATGTGTTGATTACCATGATCTTAACAAAGCAAGTCCAAAGGATGATTTTCCATTGCCGAACATTCACATTCTGATCGATAATTGTGCCAAGCATGAGATTGGGTCTTTTGTGGACTGTTATGCGGGATATTACCAGATCTTGATGGATGAGGAAGATGCAGAAAAGACAGCATTCATCACGCCATGGGGAACATACTGTTATCAGGTAATGCCATTTGGTTTGAAAAATGCTGAGGCAACTTACATGAGGGAGATGACCACCATATTTCATGACATGATACATAGGGAGATCGAGGTTTATGTAGATTATGTGATCATAAAGTCAAAGAAGCAGTATGACCATTTCAAGGACCTGAGGAAGTTTTTCCAAAGGCTCCGTAGGTACAACCTCAAGCTCAATCCAGCAAAATGTGCATTTGGTGTCCTGTCTAGGAAACTGCTGGATTCGTGGCCAGTCGACGCGGTATTGAGTTGGACCCATCGAAGATTAAAGCCATTCAAGAGTTACCGCCGCCAAAAAACAAAACAGAGGTGATGAGTCATTTCTCGCATGGACCCTCTAAAGTATATCTTTCAGAAGCCTATGCCCACGGGAAGACTGTCAAAGTGGCAGATTTTACTTACAGAGTTTGACATCATCTATATGACTCGGACCGCGATGAAATCCCAAGCCTTGGCCGACCACTTGGCCAAGAATCCGGTGGATGATGAATATGAGCCACTGAAGACTTATTTTCCTGATGAAAAGGTCATGTGTGTTGACGAGATTGACCATGATGAAAAGCCAGGTTGGAAACTCTTTTTTGATGGAGCTGTTAACATGAAAGGGGTAGGAATAGGGGTTGTACTTATCTCTAAAATAGGGCAACACTACCCTGTAATGGCCCAGCTTCAATTTTATTGCACCAACAACATGGCTGAGTACGAAGCATGCATTCTGGGTTTGAGGTTAGCTATAGACATGGTAGTCCAGGAAATACTTGTTTTGGGAGATTCAGATTTGTTGGTTCACCAGATTCAAGGAGAATGAGAGATTTGAAACTCATACCGTACCGACAGTGCCTGCATGATCTTTGTCAACGATTCAGGTTGGTTGAATTTAGACATATTCCCAGGATTCATAATGAGATTGTTGATGCCTTGGCTACTCTAGCGTCAATGTTACATCATCCGAACAAGGCTTATGTCGACCCCGTGCATATCCAAGTTCGTGATCAACATGCTTATTGTAATGTGGTGGAAGAGGAAATCGATGGCGAGCCTTGGTTCCACGATATCAAGGAATATATCAGGTCGGGGGTATATCCAGTACATGCTACAGGTGACCAAAAAAGAACCATTCAAAGTCTGGCTAGTGGATTTTTCTTGAGTGGAGGAATCTTGTACAAGAGGACTCCGGATTTAGGACTGCTGAGGTGCATTGATGCTAAAGAAGCTTCAACTATCATGGTCAAAGTGCATTCTGGAGTTTGCGGGCCGCATATGAACGGGTATGTCTGGGAAAAGAAGATACTTTGAGCAAGTTATTATTGGCTCACCATGGAACGGGATTGTATCAGTTTTGTTCGCAAGTGTCATCAATGCCAGGTACACGGTGATTTGATTCATTCTCCCCCATCTGAGTTAACCTCTTAATCCTTAGTTAATCTTTCACTGTGTTAGGTCCCAAAACTAGGTATGAAGACTATATACATGATTCAATAGGCTTACTTACCTTAATCTATTCTCCACATAACTCGGTATAAATATTTTAATATGCATCAAATTACTCCAACCAATTAGTACAACAATCTTCTTAAGACTAAAAGAAAAGTTTTGAAATCAGATGTAGCTAACGAAACCAACATTTAAAGAATGTCTCGATTCTCATAGAGCCTCACTTTTGAACCACCTATCCATTTATCTTAAACAAAACTGCAAAAGATACTATTCTAATTTAAAAAAAAACTAAGAAAAACTTTCTTTGAGGAGGATCTTAAAAAAATCAGAAATATACTTCAAAGCACCTAAATAAATTAAGGATCCGAAAAGAATCAGTTGCCGTCCATTTTCAGTAATATCAGAAGATGTCAATCTAATGTAGAGGTTTAAGGCCAAAATTAATATTTGGAGTCGGACCTAAATTCCTAACGAAGACATGGATCCACATGTTGGGGTCGAAACGTGGAGAAAACTCAACAATATGCAGAATACTCAAGCATGATCCTAATGAACTCAAAATAACTTCTAAAATTAATACTAGTATCTAAGCATCTCCGAGCAAGAAATCAACATCCATTCATAGTTCATATAACTCAAACCCATCCTAAAATAGCTCCTCTAATGCTCAGATTCAAAACACTAATAGCAAGTAAATAAATGAGGGGAGGGAAGAACCTGAAATTAGCTCTTGATTAATCAAAGTTCCGGCAATTACAGAGAAGTTAATAAGTCGCAACTGGAATCAAACTCGAAGCAACAATGAAAATTGATTGAAATCACGAACCGAACCTCGAGCCCGATAGCTTGAAACTCTCACTCGGACACCTCAAGCAATCTCCATGTTTGCAGATCAAAAATTCAAAGTTGAAATTCCGAAATAGAAAAACAGTAAAGAGATATGTATACTTTTTTTTGTGTTATTTTTTCTGGAAATTTGCAAAGAAACGAAAAAGACTTGAAGAATTTCTAAACCCTCGTTTTCCTTTCTTCCTCCTCTCCCAGACTGACCCCCTCCACTATTTCTCCCTCCTCTTTATTTTTTATCTATCCTTTTCTGCTTGAAGAGGAAGTCTCCAGAAATCAGAAAAAGACGTGTGGTCCCTACTAATAAAAATGTCGTATGTTTGTGCTCTCCTTGGTTATAAAAGAAACAAAATTTAAAGATGATGTGTCATATTCTAGAAGGTAAAAGAAGGAATAAATAAGGCAAATAAAAAAATACTAGATGTAATTCACTAGTAAAATCACGTATTAACATTTTAAACTGTTATTTTCCTATCTTTACTTTAACTTTTTCCTTTTCATTCTTTTCCTTTTTTTTCACGTCTTCTTTATTATTATTTTTTTTCTTTCTTTCTTTCTTTTTTCTTCTAAGATTGAATTAAAAATAGCATTATAAATATACTAGTATATTTAAGATAACACAAATTTTAAAAGAAAACATAAAATTACTATATTAATGAAACTTAAGTACTACTCAATATATACTAGAACGTACAAATTTAAAACTAAACTAAGTAAATATTTTATTTTATTTAATTTTCTTCTAATCTTTTTATAAAAATAAAATAAAAGTAAATAGATAAAATACCAATAAGCTAATTTTTTTTTGTTTTTGTAGTTTTCATTTTAAGAGAAGATAAAGCTGAAAGGTAAAAAATAGGCAAATTAACAATATTAAAACTAAAAGAAATATCTAAGCACTGAAATGGTATAAATTTCCAGGAAGGGTCAAAATTACATGTCTACATAGGCATGGTGATGAGTATCTATACGTTGGAATCAAACACGCCCGTGAGTCTTGTATTATAATTGTTATGACTCCGTTGTGGTTTATTGCGCTTACTATGTTATTAGCACCATTGTTCCCTTGCCGGGATGTTTGTTTGATATTAATGATCCCTTGTCGGGATGTTTGTTTTGATAGTATTGTTCCCTTGCCGGGATGTTGTAGAAATATCATTGTTCCCTTGCCGGAAAGTTGTTATATTACTCTGGTTCCCTTGCCGGGATTCCTTGTGATTATTGTTGGCTTGAAATGGGAGCGGGTGGTACGCCTACCACAAGATATAATGAAATGGGAGCGGGTGGTACGCCTACCACAAGATATGATGAAATGGGAGCGGGTGGTACGCCTACCACAAGACATGATGAAATGGGAGTGAGTGGTACACATACCAAAAGATATAATAAAATGGGAGCAGGTGACACGCCTGCCACGAGATACAGGAAATGGGATCGGGTTGCACGCCTGCAATAAGATATGAAAAGAAAGTGAAATCTGCCTTTGTTTTCCTTATTCCTGTTAGTGGTTGGATTTTTGATTCTCTTGTAATTCTCTTGATATTCTGTTTTTACCTGTTATTCTCCCGAAGCATGTTTCCCCCCTCCCATCTTTACTTGTTTATTCCTGCTTTACTTTCTGCTGTATATTACATAACTGCACAGGTTTATTTGGTAGTCTGGTCCTAGCCTCGTCACTACTTCGCCGGGGTTAGGCTAGGCACTTACCAGCACATGGGGTCGGTTGTGCTGATGCTACACACTGCACTTATGTGCAGATACCGGAGCAACACTGGGTCAGCAGCAGTAGCTTGGGAGTCAGCTTTCAGTCCACCGAGATTCCGAGGTAGTCCTGTAGGCGTTCGCAGGACTGACGTCTCTTCTATCAGTTATTTTGTTCTGTTATCATTGTATCCGAGACAGATAGTGTTCATTCTTTCAAACGTTTGTATGTAGTAATCATAGATAGTCCATGAATGTTGTGGCACCAGTTTCTGGGTAGAGGCATATGTTGATTTCCGTATTATTTTGGTTTATTTTGTTTAAGTCTTCTGCTTAATCTCATATTCCGCTATTATTTAAATGATTATCACCTGTTAAAACAAGTTGTTAAAAGGATTAAAACAAAGTAGTAAATAATTTTCAAAATTTTGTGGCTTGCCTAGCTTCTACGAGTAGGTGCCATCACGACTCCCGAGGGTGGGAAATCCGGGTCGTGACACCTTCTTTCTCAAAGATTTCATTACCCACATTCTTTCTCCAAGATTTGATTAGTTCAAGTGTTCAACAATACTTTTAAGCTTTCAATAGTTCTATACTTCTATTGCTCTCTAAAATCTTATCCAAAATCTCAAGAAAGGTTAAATAAGTTCACTATATTATCAATTGAAAAGGAATTATTAGAGAAAATCGATTATAAAAAAAAATTATTAACAACTTTATGTCTCGGAAAGCTAGAAGAATAGACTTCAAACAAAAATATATCTTATAACTTTCTTTTAAAAATTTAGGTCTCATATTAAATTTTGACTTTAGGCCCCGCATGTGCTTGAACCGCCCCGCATGTTAGGACTCTAAAAAGTGTGCCAATTCTGTAAAAGGCAGACTGGGTCTACTCATCTTAAAAACTTTGATTTGTTAAGATACTACTAAACTAGCACATTTCTGACTTTCAGCTAGTTCTTCAAAATGGGCATGTTAATAATTGATAAATCTGACAAAACATCAGCAAATGATAGTAAATTCAATGTGCTTCAACAGAAATAAACATGCTAAATGCTCACTGCACATATTAAACGAGTTTTTCTTAAAGTTCGTTTAGCGTCCTACAATTCGAACTTATAAAATTGATATCGAGTAAAATCCATGACACGTTCTGGAGTTCGTACTTATACAAGTGAAACTGTAGGACAATGTCCTGAAATTCGAGACACGAAGAAAAGAAGAAGAGCATAGGGGAGAAATGTCTTTTCAAGCTTATTTTAATGAAGAACTGGCTATTTTTCGTCTATTTTATGCAAATGTCTGTTATATTATTAACCCGAATAGCAGCCCACCCAATCACTTTAAACTAAAAATAGCCGTTTGAGGTATAATACATGCATAATTTATATATTATATGTATATCATTATGTATAATTTATGTATATGGCTAGAAAAAATAAACAATAAATATGATCGGCTATTTGCGTAAAGATACCACATTTCAACAAGCAAATTTTTACGGGACTAAGGTAGGTGTTGATTAGGGTTTAGTTGTAATGTTTAAGCCCAGGCCCATTAGTACTCATGCAGTGGGTTCTCTCTCTTGGATTCATATGATCATTGCAAACCTCTACATCTGCCTGTATACTTGACTTCAAATGGTGATTCAAAAAAGTGATTGACTGGTAGATAAGAAAAAACAATAGAAGAATAACTAGAAAGCTCAAAAGAGATTTCAATGCGGTAGTTGTGTGTGAACAAAGTCTTACGTGAAAAGCAGAGAAGAAAAATAAGCTAATTATAAGGAGTTGGATACTCTTATGATTATTTGGTTTGAAGACAAGTTATGCTGCAATTAGTTATGCTAGTATTAGTTACACTGGAATTAGTTACGCTGATTGTTTGGTGTTGTATTAATCATGGAATTGTCAATTTACTGTTTTATCCTAAGATAACTTATTTGGGATTACTATTCCACCCTCTGGCAGGTCTAAGTTATCCCAATACTAATTTTAATCCAGGAATAACTTATCCAAATATTAGTAACCAAATAAGGGATAAAATAGTATCAAATTTTTTTCCTAAGATTAATTTTGTTCATCCATCACACCAAACTACCACTTAATGGTGTAAAGTAGGGGTGTACATAGGTCAGGTTGGTTCGGATTTTCTAATTACTAAACCAAACCAATTGTATCGGGTTATTAAAACTAAATACCAAATCAAACCAATAAAAGTCAGATTTTTTACTCTCGGTTTTTCTCGGGTTTTTTCGATTTTTCTCCCATAAAGTCTTCATAGCACAAAACGTGAAATTTGTGCTCCAAATATTTCTTTAATCCTAGTAAGACATAACTATATAAGGCATTTTTCAATAAAATAACATAAATATGAGATGCGTCATGGCATTGTACTAAAATATTCAACAATAAAAATAATAAAATCGTATAAAATAAATATCATTAATAAGCCATAATGAAAACAAATACAATTTAAATTACAACCAATAAGTACTATTATTGACATGACTAACCACTAAAAGAAAAATAAGTTATACATTTTATCTAAACCATAGAAAAACTATAAAACATATATCCAACACTATTTTCATTCATAGTATAATTGAATTGAATGTCTTTTATTAGCATTAGTCTTGATTTGATTTTGGTTTAAAATTTATTTGAGTTACTAACATTTATGAACTATAAAACTTATTGGAGCATCCAAAAATTATTAGTCCAAGCCTGAAATAATACGTTAAAAGATAAAACTATGAAAAAGCTTAAGAAATATTTATAAACTACACTATAATAAATATTTTAATGTACTAAATATATTTAGAATTTCTATACATATAATGTCGGGTTGGTTTGATTTCGATTTGACTTTTTTTAGTTAAAACAAAATATTGTCGGGTTTTTTTTCCAACACCAAACCATAGTCGAGTTCTTTTTCTCTGTTTGACTCGGATTATCGGGTTGGTACGGTTTGTCGGTTTCATTTGTACACCCCTAGTGTAAAGCTTGGGTTTGACCCAAAATGAACAATATCACACCATATCAAAAGTATCTTTGAGCCATATTAGCCCAACACAATCGTGGACCAGAAACATTTAGTAATGAGGATTTACATGGGAATGTCACCAGTTTCAGTCAAAAGGAAAAAAGTGAAAAACAGAATCCTGGAACTGTTGTCTATAGTGAAAATTTGATACTAGTTGATCAAAATAAAGAATTTGAGGTTGATGAATCTGCTGAAATTGATAAAACTGGAACTGCTACTAATACTGAGCAGACTGTTAACAAAATTAGTCGAATGCAAAATAATGAGTCTAAGTCTGATAAACACTTGCAACAACCACCTAGCAACATCAGGGCGAGATCGAGGGAAAAAACCAAAAAACGCAAAAACAGAAAACTTCCCCAGAAGAGAGCCAAAGTCTTGTTCAAACCAATGTACAACTTATCTGATGACTATAGTTGGAGGAAGAAACATAACAAAAAAATAAGCTTGGCCCTTCAAAACATGAACCAGAACAGTGCTGAGGACAATGTTTGTGAAGAGGGAGGTCAAGCTAATGTTTGTGAATTGGGAGATCAACCTAAGGCTTTCAATGAGCAAACTAAGGCAGTCAACGACAAAAACTGAGGCTGTTAATGATCAATTGCCTTCGAGATCTAAGTTAGACAAGCAGGAGCAGAAAGCTTATACCAATGATATTGGAACAAGGGAGAATATGCAGGAGTCCATTCGAGAAAATGAGAACATGTGTGAGAGGGGTGACTATGAAAACAGTCAAATTCAAAAGAGAGCCCTTAACCTAAGTGATTATGTCAATGAATCTACTAGTGTGCCTACTGAAATCCGAAATCTTCCTGGGATTGAGATGGTAGTTAATCTCAATATGGAATCCAACTTAAAACAGGATAGATATGTGACTAGTCAACAAATAGAGGTGACATCGCCTAATAGGATGACAATTATGGTTCCTGAAGATCAAATACAAACTGAGTTAAAGGATGAGTCGTTCCAGATCATATGCTCCAAAGAAAAGAAAAGGAAAAAAGTAAAGAAGAACAAAAACAAAGATACTACACCTCCGAAAGGGGGACACTCATGCTAGCCTGAACTGTTTCCATGATAAATGCCATTTTTTGGAACATTAGGGGCGTGAATACCAAAAAAGCCTTGCCAAGGCTCAAAATATTGATCTCCAGCTATAAGGTGGAACTTGTTGCTATTATGGAGCCTTTTATTAGTACTAATTAAATAGAAAGGTGCAGGAGGTTCCTTGGTTATCAACATTGTATTTCTAATTCAAATGGTCAGATTTAGATCATGTGGCCAGGCAACAACATGACTACTATTCTGAGCAACCATGATCAACAACTTACTATCAAATTGCATTATGGAGATGCCAACAGTGATCTCTACATCACAACAGTATATGCTAAATGCACTCATGAAGAAAGGAGAGAGCTATGGAATAGTCTTGAGTTAACCAATCTTCATGTGAACGGTCCATGGTGCATTGGAGGTGATTTCAACATCATTTTAGATCCGGATGAGAAAAAAGGTGGTAGACCTCACAGAATGAACAAAAGTCTAGAATTCAACAATTGCATGGATAACTGTGGTATGATGGACCTGGGTTTTGTTGGTCCAAAAGACACATGATGTAACAATTGGGAGCCAAGAAGAAGAATATGGAAGAGATTGGATAGAGTGTTTATCAATGATGATTGGTCCCGAATCTTTCAAAATAATTTTGTCAATCATTTGGCTAGAATTGGCTCTGACCATAGACCTATTCTAATTCAATGCAAGGACTCTAACCAGGAGGGTCCTAAATACTTCAAGTTTCTTAATTTTTGGACTAATCAACCAACTTTTTTGCAGGTAGTTGAAGAAGTTTAGAGAAATCATGTCAATGGAAATCCTCTGTGGAGACTTCATCAAAAGCTTAAAATACTGAGCAGAAGACTGACTCAATGGTCCATAGACGACATTGGCAATGTTTTTAACCAAGTGCAATACTGGGAAGATAAAATGAAAGACCTTGAACAAATGGATCTTATGAACAGTAATGATACAACCAGAACTGAACTGAACAAAGGACAAGCTGAGTACATTAGATATATGGGGATGCACGATGACATTCTCAGACAGAAAGCTAGGGTGAACTGGTTTGAAGAAGGAGATGCTAACACTAAATACTTCCATAGCACCATCAGAGGGAGAAGGAGAAGGGTGCAAATTGTTAAAATCAAATATCATAGAGGCCAATGGATTGAGGGGGATGCTAATAGGCAAGGCAGTTGTCCATCACTTTCAACAGTTCTTTAACATCAATCATCACTACAATGATCATGATATCATCAACTGTATTCCTCGATGTGTAACTGATGCAGATAATGAAAGTCTCACTGCCATTCCTGACACAAAGAAGATTAGAGATGTTGTCTTTAACATGGATCCTGACAGTGCAGCAGGGCCGGAGGGTTATAATGGGAAATTCTTTCAATCCTGTTGGGATATCATTAAGGAGGATATCACTGATTTTGTTCAAGCTGTTTTCAATGGCAGGAGGCTCACTAAATGTTTTTCTCATACTTGTTTAGTTCTTATTCCTAAAGTTGACTCCCCTAATAGTTTCTCCGACTTGAGACCTATTAGTTTGAGTAACTTTACTGCCAAGATTATCTCCAAGATCCTTTCCAGAAGGCTGAATCCTATTCTTGGGAAGCTTATATCAGAGAATCAAAGTGGCTTTGTGAAAGGAAGATTGATCGCTGAAAATATCCTTCTAGCTCAGGAGATTGCTCAGGGCGTGAACAAGAAGAACAGAGGAGGCAATGTTATTATAAAACTTGACATGGCAAAAGCTTATGATAGAATTTCCTGGACCTTTCTGATAGCAGTTATGAGGAAATTTGGTTTCTCTGAGAATTGGATTGACATGATCTGGGGACTTCTACAAGATATATGGTACTCTATCATCATCAATGGGGCTAGAACATATTTTTTCACATCTACTCAGGGCCTCAAACAGGGAGATCCCTTATCCCCTTCTTTGTTTATTATTGGAGCTGAGGTTCTTTCTAGATCTCTAAATGCTCTAAATGAATTTATCAGTTTCACTCATTTTAGCATGGATCCGAGAGGTCCGATGATCAATCATTTAGCCTACGTTGATGATATTGTTATATTCTGTGGTGGAAACAACATGACTCTCAAGTTAATCAAAAAGGTTATTGGCATGTATGGAAAGGCTTATGGACAGAAAGTTAACAACGATAAGAGCTTCTTTATCACAGCCCCTCACACCTGCTGTAAGCACGTGATTTTTTCTTCACGGACAAACGCTCCAAAAGAAAACAAAAATAGTGACCAGTGACCTCGCTGTACAAATTTTCAATTTTTCATGACATGTGCTGTTAGTCATTCGTGGTTCGGCCCATTTTGCATTTAATCTTACCGATCAAAATACAAAGTATGTATGTCATGGTAATTAAACCGTAATTCGATCACTAAAAGAAAATCCAAAAAATATATATGCATCTTTTATGCTGGGTTGTGATATGTGTGTGATAATTAGGTTAAATAATTAAATTAATGATGATTTTAATTTCATTTTTTAAAGAAAAACAACAAAAAAGAAAAGGAGTAATGAAGTTGGTTTGGGCCCAAAATGAATTAAAATCAGGCCCAAAACCAGGACACAGGTCCAGTCCAAACATGAGCTGCCCGGGTACGTCCCAAACGACGCCGTATCCGCGTCCCTGTGCTGAGCCGTTGATTTGATTCGAATGAACGGTCCTGATTAGGCCACTCATTCAACCCCAAACGACGTCGTCTTAGGCAATTAATCTGAGCCGTCCAACCCTTTGATCCAACGGACCCAGGCCTTCCCCCTAAACCCGTCAAATTTTGACCCGATCCAGCCTTACCCGGTTTCACCCACTATCAAACCCAAACGACATCGTCTTCCCTAAGTGAATAGATCCTGGCCATAGATCTCATTTGATCCAACGGCCAGGATCTAAACCCCTAGATCGTATATAAGCTTTCTATCGTACCCCACGCCCCCTATTCGAACCCCCTCCACTCATCGTCTTCACCAAACACTGAACCCCCGAAACCCTAGCAGCCGCCCTGATTTCCCTTTCACCAGAACCCGGCGGCATGAACGCCGATGACCACCTCTTGAACACCCTAGGACCACCTCACTGTCCTGAACATGGATCTGCTATCCCTTTGCCTCGAATCACTTTCCTTCATCTCGAATCTTCATTTGAAGATTCGAGTCAAGCTCTGACCTACACCAAACCTCACCATCTTCATACCAGACACTCCCCTGACCCCCCTCGTGACCAAACCAGGCTTGGTTTGGTCCGAATCTACCCACAACTCCTAAAAAACCAGATCTAAAGATCCAAACCCTAGAACACGAATAGCCTTGGAAACCGGCCAGCCTTAACAGGGTTTGAGGTCTAATAGACCTTAATCAAGGTGTTCTCGTGTGAGAACACCCTGATTAAAGTTTGTTCGGCCTCAAATGGTCAAAGTTGAGTCAGACTTGGGTCAATTTTGTTTGGACATTTTTCGGTAAGTTTTTCTTTGCCTTTATGTTTTATTCGAGTGATAATTAAGTTGTTAGCATGCTTTGTTGTGATTGTTTGTTATTGTCCGGTATTTTTCTTAATTTCTTCCATCTCTGTCAAAGACCTTTTATTTGGTCGATTGTTTTCTGTGTATGTTTTGAACGTATCCTGTGATAAACATGTTCGATTAGGATAGTCGTCAAATAAGTTAACTCATATAGGCTCCCAGTGATTGAACAAAAGTTGTCTGAAGTCTTTCGGGACCCTGTACGTGTTGTTTATATGAACGACTGATTATTACCTGTTATATTTAGTATAGTCGACTCGATAAACGTCGTCGATTAGTTTTCTATAACTAATTGATCAAATGAGCTAATAATTTCACATGACTAATTGAACCATGTCACTGACTGAATGCCCGACATTGTTTGAAATGGGTTTGTTTGCATTGCAAAACGACTGAAAAGTTTCAGTCCAGGGCAGTTCTGAATTTGAACTTTCAGAAGTTCAAAATGCCCTGATGCTGCAATGGGTTTAGGGCAGTAATAATCAAGGTTTAACAAGGGTAGTATGGGGTTCTAAAAGAACAGAAAAAGCTTAGTTTAAGTGAGCTGACAAGTAGGGTACTGAATTAGGATTAAATTAATGTCAATGGGGAACAAGACATAAGAGCATGGGAATTAAAATGAATACTTAAATGAACCCATAACTCTTGAACAAAAGGAATAAGCCAGGCGTGGGGAACAAAGTGGCTGGCATCAAGAAGATGCTTAGGCATGTGGTTTAATAGGTATGGGCAGTCTGCAATTGGCAGAATCCAGGGCAGCTTGACTGCACTGGTTTGTTTGGCTTATAAATAAGCTATTTTCAGAACTTAAAAGGGGCTGGACTTTTAGTCTTCAGAAAAAGAGAAAACAAAGAGAAAATTTTCAGAACACTTTAACTAAACACTGTCCAAAACTGCACAAGGAACTAAGTTGGTTGAGCTGTTCTGGCCAATCTTCCTGATTGTCGGAACTGTACTGTGTATTTGCTGAGCTTTGTGGTTATTGGATTTTCTGTTGCTGTTACATTCGATATCTTGGGTTTCCTGCTGTCTCTCTGCTCTGTTTTCTGGGATTGTCTGTCCATTGCTCGATCACTTGTTGAGCTTCATCATTGTGGCTGTTTTGGTTGTTGCTGTGTTGTGTTGTTTACCTGCTGCTGCTGTGCTTGCTGTGTACCACTCAACTGATCCTTTTCCTTCTTCTGTTCTCTATACCAGGTACACAACTAATACACTGTCAATGTAATTGGAAAGTTGAGCATGAATACAAAAGAAAAGACCTGAAGAATGTCTTTTATACATAGATTGTTACATTAAATATCATGTAATGTATAATAATTTTCATTCCTGTTTGGGTATTGGAAGTAGCCTGCATGTCTAGTAGATATCAATGTAGATTAGTTGGATGTTAGTTTATATATGTATGCTGTTAGGTAAAAAATATGCCCAATACAATAGGTTGTATCCCAGACTTGGTTTAATTGTGTAACATATCGTTTAATATATGCCAAGCATGAAATTATCCAAGTTCATCTCCTTTGGATGAATTGCTTTGTTATAATTATTGATCAGCCACACCTTTAGAACAAAGAACACAAGTTTACGGTCTCAACCTCACAGGGGTCGAGCCCAGGTCGAAACAGACCAAGCAGGCCCGCATCGAACAAACAGTGGCCCAGGTCTGGCCCATCCCGCATGAGCTGGATTTGGGCCCGTAATGTTCAATCAGTTGTCCGTGTGCGTAGTCATATTTTCTTATTCTATAAAAGCATTTTGAATCCTGCTATAAATAACCTGCAAGCATGCAATTAACTAGGACTATTTCTGTTTCCAATTAGTAGAGACAAACGCGACAAGAAACGTAGCTGCTATAGGATATCCTTTTAAAATAAGGACGAGATGAGCCTCGCCAAGTAAAAACGCGCAAGCTGCGGGGCCCTCGTCAAATGTATATATCAAAGCATCCAGTTTCCAAGGCAGTCGTTTAGCAAATCTCACGACCCTCCCGGAATAATAACGCGATAGTCGCTTTAGGCGCGCCTTTAATAATTTAATTTTCTTAAACTCGGGTGCACATTTATGTGACCCAAATCCAAATCTCAACGGGA
This sequence comes from Nicotiana sylvestris, assembly GCF_000393655.2. Classification (NCBI taxonomy): domain Eukaryota; kingdom Viridiplantae; phylum Streptophyta; class Magnoliopsida; order Solanales; family Solanaceae; genus Nicotiana; species Nicotiana sylvestris. The sequence continues at coordinate 174,853,828 of NC_091065.1, forward strand.
TCGAAATACGTCTCTAATCACGGGCACATTGATTGTGGCGTGGCCCGAGATGCATTTCCATGACGTTGTAAATTCCTTTTAATAATAAATGAGACGAGCCTCGACAAACAAAAAATGTAGAAGCTACGGGGCCCTCTAAATGTATATATATTAAAAATTCTTAGAATTCGGGACATGCCGTTTAGCAAATTTTACGGCCTTCCCCAAAATAACAATACGTTAGTTGCTTTAGGCACGTCTTAATAATTTATTTTTCCTAATTCGGGTGCACATTTATGTGACCCAAATCCAAATCTCAACCGAGTCGAGATATGTCAATAACCACGGGTGCATTGATGTAATGTGGTTCGAGATATATTTTCACGACGTGGCAATTCTCGTAAAAAATAATAATAAAAGCGGTCAAGAGTTTAAAACTTGCACATAGGTTTAACATGTATAAAATCAGATAATCAAGCCAAATATAACAGTTGAGCGACCGTGCTAGAACCACGGAACTCGGGAATGCCTAACACCTTCTCCCGGGTTAACAGAATTCCTTATCCGGATTTCTGGTACGCAGACTGTAATACGGAGTCATTCTTTTCCTCGATTCGGGATTAAAATTGGTGACTTGGGACACCCTAAACCTCCCAAGTGGCGACTCTGAAATAAATAAACCAATCCCGTTTCGATTGTCCTTTAATTGGAAAAACTCCCTTGCCCCTCGCGGGGCGGAAAAAGGAGGTGTGACACCTGCGCTGCTAGAATCAATAGAATTAAGAATGCCACAAGCTATATGAATAAGTCTTTCTCTTTCACTTATCAGGGATGCCCCATTTATTTTGGGAGGAAGACTAGCAATCTTTTTTACGGTATGCTTTCTAAGGTGGTCAAGAAACTTAATGGATAACAAGCCAATATGATGTCCTTTGGAGGGAGAATGATCTTGATTAAACATGTCTTACAATCCCTCCCCACATACATCCTTTCGGCTATGAACCCTCCTAAAGGAATTACTAAGCTCATGGAGAAACACTTTGCAAACTTCTTTTGGGGCACAAATGAAGGTAAAAACAAATATCATTGGTCTTCATGGAATAATCTTTGTCTTCCCAAAGATGAGGGAGGAGCCGGTGTCAGAAAAATGGAGGATATCATAGATACACTTAACATTAAAAGATGGTGGAGATTCAGAACTCACCCCTCCCTATGGGCCAACCTTCTCAAGAATAAATATTGCAAAAGAGCCCATCCAGTGAACAAAAAGTCAAATCCCTCTAATTCTCATATTTGGAGAAACATGCTCAAAATCAGAGACAAAGCAGAGGAAAACATTAGATGGGAAATACAAAAAGGTAATTATACCTTTTGGTGGGATAACTGGACAGGTAAAGGTGCATTGGCCAACATATTACAAGGTAGTGGAAGATCCTCTAAAGTACAGGTGAAATACTTCATAATTAATGGAGAATGGAATATTGTCAAACTCAACAATGTTCTTCCCGTGCATATTATGGATAGTGTTGCTCAACTGGATATAGGTGACCCAAATGAGGACGATTTCCCGGTTTGGACTACTTCTAATGATGGGAGATTTTCTTCTAACTCAGCATGGCATTCTATTAGATTCAAGAAACAGAAAAATATCTTCATAAACAAAATCTAGCATAACTCTCTCCCTTTTAAGATGTCCTTTATCTCTTGGAGAATTTTCAAAAATAGGTTACCTTTTGATGATGTTATTTGCAGATTTGGTACTAACATTATTTCCAGATGTTCTTGTTGTTCTTCTGCGCAGGTAGAAACAGTTCAACATGTCTTTAATGGTAGTGAAGCTGCCATCTTCATATGGAACAACATAGGTAATGCATTTGGAATCAAACATCAGCAGGAGCCTATTATTGCTACCTTCAAAAGATGGTGGGAAACAACGGCCAATAATAAAATGCACAATCAAATGCTTCAGATAGCTCCTACAATCATATGCTGGGAACTGTGGAAACAAAGAAATGCATGCAAATATGGAAAACAAAGAAGTTTCAGCTGAACTCGATGCGACACCAAATTACATGGACATTGAAAACGGCTATCTCCAACATGGTACCAGGTGAATACACTCAGATGGAATGGACTTTATTATGTGATAAGGTCGAGAGACTCAGACCATATCAGAAATGGATACAAGTTACATGGGAGTCTCCACTACCCGACACTATCAAAGTTAATACGGATGGAAGCTTTTGCAAAGAAAGTGGTAAGGCAGGCATTGGAGGGGTAGTCAGGAACAGTCAAGGGGACCTTATTGCGGCCTTTTCTATTCATATCAGCTGTGATGATCATACCATGGCAGAGGCTAAAGCAGCAGAGTTTGGAGGGAAATGGTGCAGTCAGAATGGGTACACTAATTTCTCTATCGAACTGGACTCAAAGATCATAATGGATATGCTCACGGATGGAAATCCTAATAACATGAAGATTAAAAAGGTTATAGACAGAGCTCCCTCATCATTAAACAAACTAGAGCTACGATCAGGCACTGTTTCAGAGAGGGGAATCAGGTTGCGAATTGTCTTGCTAAATTGGCTACAACCACAAATCAGAGAAGGTTGTATCACTCACTCCAAGAATTGCCTAGCAATGCAAAAGGGCTCTTTCTCCTCGATAAATGACAACTTCCCAGTATAAGGACAAAGTATGAAAAATCTAATTTCTTTGTTAGTTAATGTTGTTCATAGATCTAAGGAAGGAGGGTGTATATATATGAACCTCCTGTCCTTCTTTTGGGGTGATTGCATCACCATTGTTGTATTTTTGTGAGGTCAAGTCTAGCCCCCCTCTTGCACTTTTTTGAATACAACACAATAAAAAAAAAAATAAAAAAAACATGGGAATGTCACAAATATTCCTCAAGCCTATATCGACCTAAGTTTCAACTAACCTTTCTATGAGATGGAAAGCATACCAGTCAGCTAGGAAATAGAGCATGTGTTTGCTTGGATATTTTCAGTTATTAGTGTAAACAAAATTATGTCAGAAAACTAGTATCTCATTCTTTATTGCTTCCTCACGTAACCTTATGCTCATCGTCATAGGCGAATTTAAGATTTAAACTTTATGATTTCATGCTAAAGCTACTGACTATTGGCCATGAAATAAATAAATGTACAAAGGACAATCAACTAAATACTTTCCTTACATATATAGAACAACATACAAGCACCTTATGAAGGGGGTCATATTACTTGAAAGAATTGAAGCTAAAAACATAGTAGTGAAAAACAAAATAATGAGGGTAAATAAAACAAATAGAATGGTCCCACACACTAGTATTATATCTATTCTGATGGAATATTTCTAATACCTAATTCCATAGGGTATATATTTCACAAATTTTTCCCCAAAGTAGGAATGTAGGATGTGTATCAAGATTACTTTAAAGCACACCACACCATTATATAATATCTTCATATTGTGTCTTCTTGTGACAATCAGGACAAGAGCCACATGAATACAGTGGACCAAATAGTAAGTGCAAATGCTGCAACCAAATAAGTCCACAAGAAAAGGACTGAACACTCTTCTTGTGCTACATCAAATAATTGTGTCATTGTTCCTGCACCAGTATATATATATATATATATATATCGCCATAATCATAATATATCAGTTCATCGTTCTCAACAGTTACCTCGAAAATAAGACAGATAACTTGCTACAACAGGTTAATTTACACGAAATAAGAGCGTTTGAAGCGTACCGATATTCATGGCGGGTGGCAATGTGTATTGAATCATTATCACAAATTTGTAAAGGGGATCTGCTGCAAGGAATCCTAGTTTGTCTGCTACTTTAAGAACTAGAATTCCTACTAGAGGACTGAATATATACCGCACACATACCACTGATATTATGATCATTGGTTTCACTTTTGCCTTCCTTAATCCTGTCAAGTTGGTAATGCAGAAGTTAACTTCAATGTCTCAAAAGAAAAATCTGAGAACTAGGACAACACAATGTAAACTATTTTTATGTTATCATATTGTTCATAAAAGATTGGATTAATAACATAGAAATAAGGCATGTTACAATATGTTAAAATACCTTGGTAATGTAAGAATTAGTTATATTGTTAGTAGTACTAAAGGTGTCAAATGGGCGGGTTGGGTAGATTTTGGGCGGGTCAAAACAGGCTGAGTCAATAAATGGGTCGGTCAAATGACCCGCCCAAAAGTTACTTGGGTTGAGATGGGTTGGTTCAAGATGGACTAAAATTTGGGTCATAACCTAACTCATCCAACTCTTATCAAACTTTAATTAATGTCTATTATTTTCTTATGAACTATTTACTTATGTATAATTTTTTTTTTCTTTTGTTATGGCCATATATGACATATCAAACAAAAAAGAATTATTTTAAAGATATTTTAGCAGCGTTTTGACCAATTTGAACCAAAAATCAGCCAACATTAGATGAGCTAAGATGTTCTGGGTTAAGATTGGCTGAGTTGAACAAATGGGCGAGTCAATGACCGACCCAACCTTGGGCGGGTCAAATGGATCTCAAATTACCACCCCTAGTGTATACAAGTTAAAAAACTAACGAGCTTTAACTTCTATCCACTGGCAGTGTGAAGGATCTTTTATACTGTCAAATCACCTAAAAGAGTAATGTATATCCATAAATGGTTAGATTAGTAACCTAAAAAATAAAACATGTTACTTAATAGAACATGTTAAAAGAATCTGTAAAAATGCTTTATACTTGCATCGTCAGTGTATACAAGTTAAACTCTTAGAGTTATACATATTCTATACTCCTAAGAGATATTCCTATTATATGAGTACCTCATAACAATTGATAGCTAAAAATATCATTACTTTCAGTTAAGCATCAGGACAAGAAATGACATCATTCTAACCTTGGGTGAGGTTTCCTCCTAGTATAAGAGTGATACAAGGAATGGTCCCATCCCTGCATTGAGAGGAAGGTGAGATGTCAATTTCACACAAAACAAGAATATAATGAAGCAAGAATTTGAATATTAGTAACTATTAATCTTATTTAAAATGTAAATCACATTAGGGATTTTACACAAATAGCCTGCCAATTTGTTATTATACCTGGTTATACATATATTACATATGAATTATATATCATAGATTTTTTGGTTATTTTTAGTGGTGGACGGCTATTTAGGTTAATTCTTCATCACAATATGGCCATAATAAAATTATTTGATTTTATCAACTTGAATAAAAGAACGGAGATTGAAACATACCCAAGTAATTTGATTGAGTCTTGGATAACTCTGAGGGGAGCAGCACTACCAATAATCAGGTTTTTCAACCATGTTACTGAACCAAATATAAGTCCTATAATCTGGAATTTTTACCAAAAAATGAAAAAAAAAACAGTAATTATTATTTGTTATTCATCTTTTGTATGAATTCCAAATTAAAAAAAAAAACAAGTGTTGATAATATTAAATGGAACTTACTGCTGCAACTGTTGGAGGTGCCAGTAGTTCCTCCACAATTTTGTGCAAAAATTTACTCCATGATGATACTTCCCCTTCTCTTGGTTCCATGTCTGTTTTTTCACATGCTTTCTGCAAGTTACATTGATTGATGAATCAGAAATATGCCTATTTCTTTTTGTTGTTGTACGATTTCTGAACTTTAATCGCTAAAATAAGGACAGTCCGATGCATAAGGTATCCCATGTTCACTCAGGGTCCGAGGAAAGGCCGCATCCCAAGGGCCGTAATGTAGACAGTTTACCCTAATGCAAGCATTGTTGGTTTGAACCCATGACATATTGGTCACACGAAAACAGCTTTACAATTGTTCCAAGGCTCTCCTTTTGAACTTTAATCACTATGACAATAGAATCACAAAATCATTTTGCTACATATAATTAGTAATTGAATTTCACCCACTATAACAGTATATAAATAAATTTTTGTCACATTATAATTTAACTTTATATAATATAATAGTAAAATGACAAATCACCTTGACAGTAGGTTTTGTCGTTAAAGAGGTTAAAATTTAGTGATTCTATTGTTATAATAAGCAAGAAGGGGAGTCTTGGCGTAACTGGTAAAGTTGATGTCATGTGACCAGGAGGTCACAGGTTCGAGATGTGAAAACACGCTCTTGCATAAATGCAGGATAAGACTATTTACGATAGACCCTTGTGATCCGGCCTATCCCATATGCCTATCGCTTTCTTGAGTTGATATTTAACTTGCACCCGGAGGATTCAATTTTCCTTTCAATTGCTTTAAACAAAAAGTAGTTTTGCAATCTTACTGTTATGGTTGGTAAAGTTTAACGACTTTACTGTTATAGTGGATAAAGTTTAGATATTTTAAAGTTATAAAATTAACCAAAATAAAGAAGGGAGGGAATTTTACAGTTTGATTTTCAGGGTCATATGCAGTTGATTTTGTTGGTGCAATGCTAAGAGCAAGATCATTTTGGTCAACTCCTTCAAGAAGGTGAGATCTTTCATTTGCATCAAAATCATTATTTGGTTTCTTCAAAGCATCTTCCTCAGCTGCTTTTAGTGCTTTAAATTTCACAGATGAGCTTCTTATTAAATGGTATGTGTGGGTCCATATGTAGAAACCACCAACCTGTAAAATCAAGAAAATTAATTGTTAGAATAATTAGAACTTAATTTTTAGACCACAAATTCATGGATGTTGGTCTAAATTTGATGCAGTGAATATATACAAGGACATAGTTCACTAAGCTTTACCGTTATAACAGTAAAATCATAAAACTATTTCATATCGTATTAAAATAAACGAACATTACCCACTACAATATTAAAACCACATAACTTTTTTTTTTATCACATTGAAGTAACTGGCCGATTCAAGTAGCATAATTTAGTTACATTATCGTGACAAAAAATAGTTGCACCACTTTTATTATTATAGTGAAGAAGTTCAGTCACTTTAATAAAAAGGCAGCTCAGTGAACAAAACATTTAGCGTTCGGTTCTAGTGAAAGGCCGCACCCTAAGGGTGTGATGTCGATAGCCTACCGTAATGCAAGTATTAATGGCTGCTCTTACGGCTCGAACCTGTGGCCTATAGGTCATACGGAGACAACTTTACCGTTGCTCCAAGGCTCCCCTTCCGAAGTTAAGTAATGTGATAAAAAAAAATTATTTTATGACTTTATTGTTACACAATGAGAAAAATAAAGTGATCATACGATGAAATTAACAATTTAAAAAAATGTCTCTAGACTTCAATAAGAACTTACTGCCATGGAGAAAGAGGCATATGACAGACCAACAGAAGCACAAATTCCATGATCACCAAATGGGCTACGTTTCTCCTTGCAAATTGCTGGAATTACTATCAAAAGAAGGTTCCCCAAATTACCTGTTTGAAAAGATAAATTATCAGATTAGAAACTGGTAAAATATAAAAGGTGCAGTCTGGTACACAAAGCATCTCGCGTTCACGTAAGTTCGGGGGAAGGGTTGCACCCCAAGGGAGTGTGATATTGTATGCAGCCTACCTTGATACAAATATCAGTGACTGATTTTATGGCTCGAACCCGTCACCTACAGGTCACACGGCAATAACCATTGCTCGAAGGCTTCCCTTCCGAAACTGGGGAGGTAATAAAAAAGTTTCTAATAAAATGATAATTGTGTACCTGCTGAGCATGTAGCAATAATGAGTCCTTCTAAATGTAGATCTGGCTTCAGTATTTTCACAACTAACCATCCAAGAATTCCTCCAACTAGAAAAGTTAGCCCTATATTAATGGGCATAAACCACCTGACAATCCAAAATTAAGAAGTTTAGCTGTAATTTTGCCACTAAATGACTCAAAATCTAGACATTGATCTTGGGCAACAATTCCGCATGCATTAATCTCAAGTAAGTTGAATTGGCTATATGGATTCTCACTATCTATAATTTCTAACACTAGAAGTTCCCTATATTTTCTACGAGCACTTTTCCACAAAGGAATAATATTAATGCTGAATTAAAAGTTCAAATTTGTTAGTACATACCATGAGATTATGTCGTCCAAGGTGACAGTTTTTGCCAAACTTGCAAACATTAAAGAAGGCGTAAATACCACGAACACGATCTACAAAAAAACATATATAAATATATAAAATTAAAAAATAGACGATATCGTAAAATAGGTACTCCGTCTATGTCCCAAGTTATAAGCCATAGCTAGTTCAAATTTCGAGAGACAAATTTCATAATTTTAACCGCAGAATTGGATATAAAATCTTTCATTTTTTTAAAAAATAAAATATATATTTGAAAACTACGTAAAAAATATGATAAACCATAATAATTAACACTTCAAAATATTGAAGAAGCATATGAAAAAATTGTAATTAAAGAAAAACACGTTTAACTCTCGAAATCCAACACAACCACATAAATTGGGACAAAGTGAGTAAATAAGAAGCCAATGCATGTCAATATATCATAAATAATATAAAAGAAAATTAATATTTAAAAAATAAAGAAAATTCTTACTTTATTGAGAGATCTTCGGGCATCAGAGTGAAGAAGCTTGAGATAATCAGTGGCCATTAAAGCACCTAAAATACTTATGAGGAGTACTTGCAATATTGGCATAGATGCCACTTCAAATAATGTCCAAAACCCCATTTTTCTTCTTTTTCTTGATACTCTTTTCTCTAATTAAATCTCAACAAAATTAATTGTATTTAAAAAGAGCTGTAATCCCTTTTGTACAATTTAATACTACTTGTAAACTCTCCTTTTTGTCTCAAGACATCCTGAAAGAGACAGCAACAAGAAAGACCAAGAAAAAGTGAGTTCATATATGGAATGGCTAAAACTTAAAAAGAAAAAAAATAGTATATTTGTAGAATTTAAAGTCAGCAGATTTAGAATGAATGTGATCCACGATCTTATTGTTAGATGTGTACATTTTAATTTTCTCTTTATACATGTATACATAGCTTAAGTAAGAAAACAGATTCAGTTGAATTCATAGAACTCGTCATGGAACTCGTCATAGATCCGTCTATATGTGCCAAGAAGATATATTTAGAACTCTCCTTTCGTGTGTGTGTGTATATATATATATATAAGCGCAAATTCAAATTTATTAGTACCAGTTTTGTGTGTAATTTTTGTTTGTGGTGATTAATAATTTTTTTCTTCACCAAAAAAGACTCAATAGATTCAAAGTAATTGCAGATTTATCGTTCATATACGTATATACATATATATACACAACAACTCCAATCCCCCGTATCCCCTCCACAAGTTGCCATGGAAGACACTATTTAATTATGAGCAGGGACGGAGTTAGAATTCTAACTACGGGTACGGTAAAATGTAATATAGCAATTTTTACCAAAATCTTGTATTTTTGGTAAGAAATTTATTGTATAACTAATTTATCTGTAACAAATAAATTATCTTTTCTAGCTAGAATGAATGTTTACACTGTATAGCCGTCCATCCAAAAAGATAATATATATATATATATATATATAGAGAGAGAGAGAGTTAGTGTATATTTATGTATATAGACTAGCTCATATAAATATTTTTGGCCGAGCGATCAAATATGTAATTTTCTTTTGTCCAAAATCTAGAACTCATAAATTCGACCATTGATCCGCCTCTATTTACCAATTATGCTGGATGGCAGGGGCGGCTCAATATATAGATCTTTTGGCCTGAGGCAAAACCATATTGAGAAACCATTAAATTTATTTTATAAAAGTTTTACACTAGCAATAAAATTTGCTTTCTAAATAACAAATTAATCATTTAAGACAAACAATAGTAAATTTCAAAAAAAGAAGGGGGGGGGGGGAAGAGCACAAAGAATAAAGTGGTGGATTATCGGATGTTGAGGTTGAAAATTTTGATTTGGCTATCATCATAATCAAGAAAAAGAAATAAACATACATAACGTCATAACTTAAGTTTGAACACCAATACTCAGGGGCGGAGCTAGAATTTTTATTAATGGGAGTCAAAATATAAAGAAACAAACTCATCAAGAAGTCAAGGGGTGCCATTATATAGTATATATACATATTTTTTTAAAAATTACCGAGTTAAACAGTGTAATTTTCCGACCAAGGGGTGTCATGGGTACATGTGGCTCCGCCACTGCTAATACTGTCAAAAATGCTTACTCATTCTGATCAATTTAAACGATAATTGTAGTTCATTCTATTAATTAGTAGCACTTATTAGTGAATATCTAAAATTAATTGTAAATAACCTATTATATATGTTGAATTACACTAAAAGAAAATCGGTGCATGAATGCTTTTGTATTCATGCAGTTTCAGAGAAGATTGTAAAAGAAATTCATTATGTTGTCGATATATATCTTAATTCCTATATAAAAAGAATAAAATTAAAAGTGAAAATGAAGCAAATATACTAATTAATGAGTTAGAAAATTATCACAATTTATGAACTTATTGGTATAAAATAACCTCAATCAAATAGCAAAATATATACTATAACACTTTTATTTATAATAATTATTTATATAAATTCTATAGTATATATTAGTCATAATAATAAAAGATTGAGTAAATTTGGGGTCCTCCAGATTTTGGGGGCATGAGGCAATAGGGGAAGCGACAGTAGGAGAGTTCGGTTGGAAACCAATAATGAAGGTGAGGGTCCATACTTATAACTCACAATTATATAAAGACCATACCTGTCTATGTCACGCACTAGAGTAAGACCAACCATCTTTCTTAGGGCCCGTTTGGCCATAAGAATTGTAAAATTTTAAAAAAAGTAATTTTATTTTTCAAGTGAAAATGGTATTTGAAAATTAGAGTTGTATCTGGACATGAATATAATTTTGAGTTGTTTTTGAATTTTTGTGAGTAATCTAAGTGAAAATTTTGAAAAGTAAATTTTTGGAAAAGTGAAAATTTCAAAATTCATCTTCAAGTGAAAAGTGAAATGGCAAAACTCTGATTTAGAGTAAGTGAATTTTTTTTTATGTCCAAACGGGCTCAAAATATCACATGTGCATATGGTCCTAAAGTTCGTCTCGAAATCATCATTTTTAAAAAATATATTTTATTCGAATAAGTATTTGAAAATTGAAATTCTGTTTGAAATGAATTTTTTACTTTAAGGAAATTAAAGCTTTGTTAATGAAACTTATTACTAGGAAATTATTTTCAAACACATTTTGTATTTAACTTAAAAAGTACCAATAGATAAACCTACTAGTACCAAATAATTCATGCCTTAGCCGTCAAATACAACAAGAAACTATAATTGTGAAAATAATTTGTGACGTTAATCAGGCACTAAAGCCAAGCCTCTCCCAAAACAAAGGAGTTAACCCACAGTGACAAGAAAAAGTAACATAGCCAATTCAGCGCGGTGGATCCGAGATTTAAATTTTATGTGTTCAAATTTTAAGATTTTTAGCATTAAACTCATTATATTATTTACGTGTTCAGATATAATATTTGTTGATATTTCAGTAGTTTTTACATATATTTATACTCCTTAACGAAAATTATGAGATATGCTGTTATAAAGAACATATAATATAACGTATTTTTAAAATTGGTTCCAAAAAGCCTTTGACTTTTATAGGTCGACCTCGATTTCTTTTCATCTCTCAAATTCAAATTTTGGTAGGCAGAATTACTTAGCAACTGTAATATTGTCCTTATTTTTTTAAAAAAAAGAATAGCGCAAAAAGACCACCCAAAAGAAGGAAAAACTAGTACAGTCAAATATTTCTATAACAGCCTCGTTTGTTGCGGTATTTTTGGCTGTTATAATGAAATGCTGTTATAAAGAACATATAATATAACGTATTTTTAAGAAATGAAATTAATGGTAATGAAACTTGAAATCAAGATTCAAGATCATAGAAGATTCTTGCCTTTTCCGAAAGTTATGTGATTAATTACAACAAAACAAAGTGAACTTAACTCAAACATAATATTTTTATAGCAAGATGTCATTAATTTAGTATTTCTATTATACAAAAATTAATCTTCTTCATGTGCGGCATACTATGTTAATCTCAAAGAAGACATTAAAAAATAAACATAATTAGTACGTATATTGACAACTCATTTTCATGTGCAAGAGCACTCATTAGGGGAAAAAACAAAGGAACGAAAACTCAACGATTAAAGCTATTTCAAGTAACTTTATAATAGCTTGTTTGCAGAAGCTTCTAAAATTAATTTAATTTTAAAAAGTATTTGTTTTTAAAAGTATTTTCTAAAAAAAAAGTACATTTAGGTGAGAAGTGGTTTGTATTTAAATAATTAATTTAAAAAGTACTTTTGAACAACATTTAATATTTGGCCAAATTTTTAAAAAGTGCTTCTAAGTATATTTATCTTAAAAGTGCTTTTGATGCTACTAACTGCTTCTGCTTCTACTCAAAATTACTTTTTTCCTTCTAAAAGCTTGGTCAAATACTTTAACTTTGAAATATATGCACTTTTGCCCCTCCACGCAAAAAAAAAAAAAAAAAAGCTAAGTAGAACTTAAGTTATATACACTGATACTGTAAAAATTTATATATTTGATTATGAATGAATTTTAATCTATAACAACAGATTATTTTATTTTAGTTAAATATATATTAAAATTTATCATAAAGATTCACATAGTCGGACCTCTCTATAACAACATCCTTATATAACAATACTTCATTAGAAAAGTCAAATTTTTTCGGAACCAAATTTCATATATATTAGGTATCTTAAACAACCCAGTGTAATTCCACAAGTAGGGTTTGGGGAGAGTAATATGTACGCAGACCTCGGGCAGAGAGACTGTTTCCAGGAACATATAACCATTGCTAGAGAAGACTGATAAATCAACAGTGAATTAATACTTAAGAAAATCATAAACATGAAATCATAAATAAATGAGTAAGAGAATGAAATCCATTCTTTTTTAATTCAGAAATAAGTCAGCACTGCAATCTCATTCATAAAAACTTCTTAATTACAGCAAAAAGATAAGTCTAATGCATCAGAATTCATCGTAATTTCACACACTTCACACAATCAACCAACACACACACAAAACAGAAGATAATCAAAGTTAGAGAGATAATTGAATAGAAAAAAATTAACACAGAGGCATTGGCAAAAGAATTAATATAAAAATAAAAGAAAGGTGGCGAAGGAGCAAAACCTGGAATTAAGCATGGGTTTGATGCTGAGGCGGAGCTAGAGTTCTTCCCAAAACTTATATTTGAGTTAAAAAACCTATTTAATAAACTTAAAATATTAAAATTTAAAACTCATAAGCTCACTCGAGAAAGAATAGAGTGAGACTCCAAAAGGTGGGAGAGAAATATTATTGCCAACACTAATCTGACCTTAAATAGGTGCGGTGTTGGGTTCCTGATATACCACGTTTTGCAATTTTATTTTATTTTTTATTTTATTTTTGGGTTTCAGAATGGGAGAGTCCAATAATTTTTTAAACATAAAAAGCTGACTAATTAGTAGATGTGCAATATGGTGGACATTTTTTTTTCCGGGTGAAATTTAAAAATAGCCAGATTTACAATTGATCGTTTAAAAATAGCCTAATTTCAAAAATAATTGAAATTTAGCCACTTTTCATTTAGACATAAATCTGAGCGAAAATACTGTTCAAAACCCGGAAAATACGCCAGTATATTATGCTGGAGTTCAGCATAAGTATACTTGAACTCCAGCATATTATATTGGAGTTCCAGGATAAGTATGTTGGAACTCCAGTATAATATGATGGAGTTCCAGCATAGTACACTAGAACTCCAGCATAATATACTGGAGTTCCAGCAAGTATACCGGTTCAGCATAATATGCTGGAAGTTCATACACAGGTGCACCGAACTCCAGTATATTATGCTGGACCGGTCTCTGTTGCAATAAAATAGTAGCTATTTTTCATTAACTTGGTAAACGCTGGCTATTTTTGAATGACCAATCCAAAAAATGGCTATACCGTGTTATTTTCACTTTTTTTTTTTCTTACACAAAAGCCCACTAATCAGTAGTCGCCTATTAGTAGCGGGGTTTTGAAAAAAATGCAAAATTGGTATTGAGAATCCTTTATACAAAGGGGCTCAATAATTTTTATATATATATATATATATATCAAAAAAATTATTTTTATCCTATTTGAATCGTATAATTTCGGATGAAATGATTCAATTGAATTCTTTTTTAATTCTAGCTTTGCCGTCGGGTAATAGAAATCAAATGAGATCGACGATGATCCTATAATCCAACAAAAAAAGAATTGTGGTAGAATGATAATTATTTTTTTTATTCATAATCAGATATTATGAAGTCGTTTTTGTTAGATTGCATTTTATCCCTAAAGTAAAATTTTTGACACCAAATTACAATTTAGTCAGGGTAGGAATACGGAACACCGGTAGAAACTAAAAAGGATGATCATAAAACCCTGCTAGGCTGGACAATTATTGCGTCCACTTGGGGTCCCTAGCTAATGGCATGTGGGTAGGGAGAACCTTTGTGCCTTGAGAAACACCTAGAATTATTTCTACTTCTAGGTTGTTTTTAAGACGAAGCTAACCTTCAAGACAAATTAATTGCTAATGTAACTGAAAAATAATTAGAGTAAATTATAATTAAGTAAATCAAAATAAACTGAGATGAAATAATTCAAAAGCACTCAAGTTGAAATTAAATGATAACCTCCGATGTACTATTAAAAAAAACATTTCCGTCATCTTTTTGAAAATGTGATTTACTATTTTATTATATATATATTGTTTACTCGTAAAATGGTACAGTTGAATTTATATGTGGTTTCTAGACAAGTGAATTAATTTGATCCTGAAATAATAAAATACAATAACAACAACAACAACAACAACAACAACAACAACAACCACCCAGTAAAATCTCACAGACCTGAAATAATAAAATAATTAAAAAAATATGCAATACTTAGCCTTGTGATGGAGACGAAATAACATAAACACAATAGTTCCGTGCAAAACAATAACGAAATAGAAAAGCAAGAGGATAAAATTGTATTAAGCTTTGGATAGAGTGTAGTATAAGTTTGCCAGAAAATTCGTGTCTATTACAATGATAGCTGAGCTAACTATTTATAGCTATGTCTAGAGAAGGAGGTCTTAGGATCGTGCCCCTCTTTAATTTCAATTATGAGAGCCATTGATGAAGATGTAACGGTGAGCATAAATGCCAAATTCCCTGCAACGAGCAATTGTACTTAATGCCATGGAATATTCCCTATTAAATGCTACTGGGCAAGGAGTATTTATTACATCCTTATGAGCATTATTCTTTCTGGTGACAGGCGGAACAGTTGCCTTCGGTCTTGGACATCCCCCCGTCCAGATTTCATGTCTCCCTTTTTTGGACGACCATGTGACATATCATATTTTAGTCTATACAGATAGTCCCCCTGCTTTCCGGTGACATAACTTTGTGTTTTCCAGGAAGTTGGTAGAAATATTATTTTTGCGGGAATTACTATAACTCCCTCTAAAGGTTTCTGACGGTTGATTGGATGCACGTCTCTCCGCTTTTAATGACCCGAACACGCGTCATCCCACGATTCAGCATAACTTTTACCGATTATCGAGGTAATCAGTGCCATGAATTTAGCCGCCAAAACTTTTGCTTATACGTATCAACTTTCTCCCTTATACTCCATAATTTTCCAAGCTTCCCTTATTCGACTTGCATCTTGCTCTTCATCTTTTCCCCAATTCTCTTCAAGCAAAATCTTTTCCTTATTCCATACAATGGCTTCTTCCTCAAAATGTACCAGTTATTCAAAGAAAAAGAATAAGGCCGAGGACTCTGCTCCTCCAACGGTGGAATCCATTATCCCTAGAAGTCTTGTTACCATAAAAGACTTTAAAGAGAAATTTCCTACTGCTAACCCTCGTACATGGGTTGTCAGTAGGTATCCTTTTTCTATCCGTCCTTCTAGCACTCCTGCTATGAAGGAAGACTGCCGCTGTCATGATTTGGATATTGTTGCTCCTGATCTATCGAGCGAGTGACCCTACCCAAATAGGGTTTTACATACTTTTACACGTATCCCTTTACTTTGGGTGCATTCTCTTTGAATGGAGAGTTTGACTCCATTATTGCAGAGTTTTGCCTTTGCTACCAGGTGTGTTTGGCACAAGTAAGTCCTTATATGTGGAGGACGGTTGTCTGCCTTCGGCGTCTGTGCCAAGAAACAAGAGAGGAACTATCTTTAGCTCATGTGATGAAACTCTATTCTCCCAAGATCTTCCGCAGGGGAATAAAAAACCTCTGCAAGTGTGGCCACCATGCTTTGTTATCTAGCATGGATGATGACAACGACCATGGGTAGATAGAAAGATTCGTTGTATTTGCCACCAGCGACATCGTTCCAGCAACGACTTCACCCTTTACGGAAGCGTGGAACCATACTCGTAATTTTTTTGTTTAATATTTGGTTGATTAGGGATTCTTCCATATCTGTATTGATCCTTCATTCTATACTTGTTTCAGCAACTTGATGGGTTCCGCCTATGGTTGAAGGCTTAGGATAGTGGGTTCAAAAGATCTTGGACGTTACTACGTCCGAGACCCGTACATGGAAAGAGATGTCCATCAAATACGGGTGGAAAGACAAAAATCATGGTAATTCAGTCTAACCTTGTTTAAACTTTTTATGTGAGGAAATTGATTGATCCCTTCTATCTTTTTTTTTGAACTCAGGTCTACCTGCGGGCTCTGTTGCAGTCCTCGAGGAGGACATCTTAGCTGATCCTGCTGATGTGGCGAGGCTGCTTTAGGAGGCGCTTACTCGAACAGGTGTCTTCGAGCCTGCTTCAGACACATGTGTTTTACTACGGAGTCCCCGGTCGAAGAACAAGCAGCCAAAAAGAAGGCATTCTTCCATGTCCGGCGGAAAAAATAAGAGGGTGAAGACTATTGCCCCCGAGTCTTCTCTAGAAGTTGTGATCACTAGACCTCCTCCCGTGCGTCATAGACCGTGATGATCGACGATGATAGAGAAACTAGTGATGATGGAGCTCTCTACATAGAAGGTGGCATTCATCATCAACTCAACAAAATGCTCAATCGTTGAGTTAGTTATACCAACCGAGGGTGACATCTCGGCACTTTGGGGGGAGTGTGATTTAGTAGAAAATGACAACTCCTATTTTATGGCCCCAATTGTTGTGCCTGGTACTACGGGGCTGAGTACCAAGTCTGTACCGCCTTTGGTTGGCGATCATCCAACAACTAACACTGCACTTGATGCAGCCATTTCTCATTCTTCAACTCCATCTGCTTTATCTACATCTTCACCTGTTTTTTCACCAGCAACTGCTACATCATCTCCACCAGTCGCGCCTGGCCATGAAGAAGGTGTTCCTCTTCCCCAGTCCCCAGTTCATGGGATCTTGGGACAAAATTATGCTGCCCTTTTTGAAGATCCACAAAGGAGGAGGAATGTTACTCTTTCGGTCTCTACAGGATGCAACTTACTATCCCGGCTGGTGGAGCTTACTAACTATCTGAAGTCCTTTTGTGAAAGATTGGGAAAAGATTCAGGCACTCTCAGGAGAGTATTTTTTGAACAACGCCATGCACAATGCCGTAGCGGTAGGTTCCTTTCTTCCTTTATTATTTCTTCTATTTTTGTCTAAACATATCCTGAATCTTGCCTTTCCTGCTTTGTAGGCTAACTTTCTTGCTTCTGAAGGCCTTTAGAGGTTGATTCGTGAGAAGGAAGAAATTACTTCCGCACGGGATCAACTTTTAGCACAACGGGAGCAAGTGTCGCTTGCCTCTCGGAACTAAAATCCAAGGCACTGAGGCCGTTGTGTTGGAGGCTTATTTGCAGCAAAACAAGCAAGAGGGGGTAACCTTTAGCCAAGAGATCGCCCCATTGAGGGTTCAATTTGAAGAAGATAAAGCTAAATAGGTTGAAGTCCATAATGTCGTTCTTGCTGCAGCCGATCGTGAGGCTGCTTCCGCTGAAAGATTGAATAATTTGGAGGCAGCCTTGAGTTCCAAAAATGCAAAGCTTGCTGTTGTGGGGGTGAAATATTCCAAGCTGTATGAGAAGTATAGGAAAACTATCGAGCATAATAGGCTATTTAGTTCAACTGTCCGTGACCTTGATGTTAGCCTCGCATCTATTAGATCCGCCCGGGAGAGCCTTTCTGCCGAGGTAACCTGACTCAAAGAAGAACTCAAGCGCCGAAAGGTTTCCCTCATTGTTAAAAAAACTTATGTTATGTACAGCATGAGGAGAAAAACCTTGGAAGAGGCCAAAGCTGGTATCATTCACATTGATGCTGAAATTGCTAAGGCTTGTGAACTTGAGTTAGCTGCTAAAAGTGGTCTCCCAACGAGGTCTGATGCTCCTGAACTTTCTGGTTCCGGTTCCGAGTTTTTGGGAACTGAAGAAGAATCGGAGGATGATGATGCTGAAGGCCAAACTGGTGAAGACAAAAATTTTGAGCCATCGATGGACCCATCTACTGCTCCCGAGGACGCCAACACTTCTCTTCCTCCAGTTTCTGGAGATACTGCAGTTTAGCTTTTCTTTTCTTTTCCAATTCTTGTATCTGTGCCGTTTTGGCATGTTACTGTAAATAAAACATCTTTTTGCTCCAGTATTGGTTGGGTCTTACTTTTGCTTGAATCTTCATGCGAGTTGTTTAATCTTTACATTTTCTCCCTTTTGCTTAAGAGTTTTGCGCAATTTTTTCTGTTTGCGTCTTATTATGTGAAGCCTCGGGTGTACTTTCCCCGAAAGCATTTCAACCCTTTTTGTGAGGGCTGTTATAAGCATTTGCGCATGTTTACTTTTTGCGTCCTTTTATATAAGACTTCGGGTGTATTTTTCCCCGAAGGTATTTTAATTCCGGGCATAAATTCTTCCGAAACCAACCCTTTAACTTGAGGATTTCTATAATAGAGGGCCCTCTTATGTTTACGGTGCTCTTGAAGAGGACGTCTCTTTTCATTACAGAACTAGCATTTGAAGTACTTGTTTAACTTTCAAATGACAAAGTTAATTCATCGTTCAGACAAGAAACAAGATAAAACAAAAGGATTTCATTTCATTTTATTCCTTCTATTTTCAAAAATTACATAAGCATTTGGTATGCTGAAAAGAAATTGCCATTACTTATAGCTAATTTGTACAACTTATTTCTACAGGGCTGTCTGCAGTCCCTGGTCCCAATGATACAATTATGTTTCCAGTTTTTCATTTCCCAACTTGACGTGGCAGTTATTGTTGCCTTATCCTCATATCATTCCGCCCAGTGTTCGAATGAGAAGAATACTAACTGGAACAGTGAAAGTCCTGCACTTTCAAGGATCCCATTAATGAATTGCTAGACAATCTTATACTTGGTAACAAACTTCTCTTCCCCTTAGGAATTTATGTTATCGAGAAAAATACTATCTAACAATCCTTTAAGTATTTTCACTTGTAAACGGTCGAATAACCTTTGTCCTATAGCAAACTTAATTTCCCGGTGGGAATTTTCTATAGAGCCAAAGACTATCTAACTGTTCTGAAGTGGATCTTTGCTTGTGTGCCTTGTTCTTAAAGGTCTTATTGCTGTTGTTGGAGATTTCTTTTGTAGTATGATTTCTGTTGCTGCCTCATTAAAAATCTTTCCAGAAAAACCCAGTTGGGACAAAAACTGAACGAATGGAAAAAGAGTGCAGCACATACTTTCAGTTCGGGTGATGTTCATCAGCAGTAATATCTTTTGAGGTGCACCACATTCCAATTTTTGGGCAACGTTTCTTCATTTTGATGCTCCAATTCATACGAACCTTTCCCGGTGATAGCTGAAATCCGGTAGGGGCCTTCCCATGTTGGACCTAGTATACCTACGTTATACTCTTATGTGTTTTGAGTTACTTTCCTTAGGACCAAGTCTCCTACTTTGAAATAATGGAGGTTGGATCTTCGATTATAATATTACTCCATTCTCTACTTTTGGGCTGCCATTCTTACATGCGCCAAGTCACTACGCTCATCGATGAGCTCCAAGTTGACTAACATTGCTTCGTTGTTTTATTCTTTATCTGCTTGGAAATATCTCAAGGTGGGTTCCCCTACTTCCACTGGGATTAAAGCTTCTGCACTGTATAAAAGGGAAAAGGGATTTTTTCCTGTGCTCGATTTGTCTATTGTTTGGTATGCCCATAAATCTCCAAGTAATTCCTCGGGCCAATTACCTTTAGCCGCTTCCAACCTTTTCTTGAGGTTTTGTATAATAACTTTGTTCGTTGACTTTGCTCGACCATTTGCACTCGGATGATAGGGTGAAGATGTGATCCTCTTTATTTTCAAGTATTCGAGGAACTTTGTGACTTTTACACCGATAAACTGTGGCCCATTATTACATGCTATCTCTTTTGGTATTCTGAACTTACAAATTATATTTTCCCACAAGAAATCCACCATTTTGCGCTCGCCGATCTTCTGATAAGGACCTGTTTTAACCCACTTAGAAAAATAGTCAGTCAAAATTAAAAGAAATCTTAACTTTCCGGGAGCCGGTGGAAGTGGTCTGACGATGTTCATCTTTAACTTCATGAATGGGCACGGGGATAAAACCGAATATAAGGGTTCTGCCGGTCAATGCACTAATGGTGTATAACATTTGTACTTATCACATTTTGTATGAAGTCTTTGGCATCTTGTTCCATGTTGGGCCAATAATATCCTGCCCTTACGAACTTTAGTACTAAGGAATTTGCGCCCGAACGGTTGCCGCATATCCCTTCGTGGACTTCTTGCATGAAGTAATTAGTTTCAGATGCTCCTAAGCATCGAGCCAACGGGCCTTGGAAAGATTTTCTATACAATTGGCCTCTCTTAAAGCTATATCGCACTGCTTTGGCGCGTAGCACCCGAGATGCTTTCAGGTCTTTGGTTAGCTTCTCGTGCTCGAGATAATCGTTGATTTCATTCTCTAGTCCTAGACCAAATTAGTTGTATTTACCTAATAATAACTATCTGTATCCAGGATCGAGTTCATCAGTTGTACCACTATCCTAGATTCCGATCCCTTTATTTCTGTGGATAATCCGAGTTTAACCAATGCGTCTGCTTCTACGTTACCTTCACTCGGGATATGAGTAATCTACCACTCCCGGAATCGCACCAATAGAGCCTGGACCTTCACCATGTATTATTGCATGCGCTCCTTTTTGGTTTTGAAGATCCCGTAGACCTGATTTACCATTAGCTATGAGCCGCATTTGATTTTGATGACCTCAAAATCAAGTCCCTAGGCCAGTTCGAGTCCTGAAACTAAAGCTTCATACTCTAGTTGATTGTTAGTTAAAGGAACCATTCTGATGGCTCACCTAAGGGTTTCCCCCGAAGGCATGATTAATACTATATCAAGCCCGGACGCTTTTATGTTGGAAGCTCCATCCGTAAATAAGGTCTAAACCCCTGATGTTGATTCCAACACCATTACTGCCATTTTGGTTGCCAAAGGTAGCAATCCCGGACTGAAATCGTCCATAAAGTCAGCCAAGACTTGTGACTTAATTGCAACCCTTGGTTTATATTCTATGTCGAACTCACTCATTTCGCTGGCCCATGGATACTAGAGCTAAGGCTAGTTTCTCCAAATATGGTTAGTGAGTTTCTGCTTCCGTTAAAATTTTACTAACATAATAAATGGGAGATTGCATACCTTTGTCCTTACGGACTAAAACCATACTTACTGCAACTTCCGAGACCGTAAGGTAGACTAACAACGCTTTACCTTCTTTTGGTTTTGAAAGTAATGGAGGGCTTGACAAGTACCTTTTCAAATCCCTTAAAGCCTGCTAGCACTACGGGGTCCATTTGAAATTATTTTTCTTTTTAAGCAGTGTGAAGAAACAATGACATTTTTCTGATGATCGAAAAATGGACCGGCTCAAAGCTGCCAATCTCCCCGTGAGCCTTTGGACTTCCTTCACATTCGACAGTTGTTCTGGGATATATTTGATGGCTTTGATCTTGTCGGGGTTTACCTCAATTCCCCTTTGTGATACCAAAAATCCTAGGAACTTCCCGGAGCTAACCTCGAACACACATTTTTGGGGGTTAAGCTTCATGTTATGCTTCATCAGGATATCAAAGGTTTCTTGCATATGCTTAAGCTTATCACCTACATTCAAAGTCTTAACGAGCATATCGTCTATATAAACTTCCATAGTTTTTCTTATTTGCTTTTCGAACATCTTGTTCACGAGCCGCTGGTATGTGGCTCTGGCGTTCTTCAAACCAAAGGGCATCAATTGTAGCAATATATACCGAAATTTGTTATAAAAGAAGTCTTTTCATTATCCTCTAGGTTCATTTTAATTTAGTTGTACCCGGAATAAGCATCGAGAAAACTCATCAATTCTTGCCCAACCATTGCATCAATCATTTGATCGATGTTTGGCAGTGGGAATAAGTCTTTTGGGTTTGCCTTATTAAGATCTTTATAATCTACACACATCCGAAATTCGTTGTTCTTCTTAGGAACTACGACTACATTAGCTAGCCAGTCAGGATACTTTACCTCTTGGATTGACCTGATGTTAAGCAAACGAGTTACCTCATCTTTGACGAATTTATTCCTGACTTCCGTAATAGGGTGTTTCTTTTGTCTTACCGGAGGTATGTTAGGGTCCATACTTAAATAATGTATGGCTACCTCCGTATTCCTGCCTCTGTTCTCTCTTTGTTTTTACTCTCTCTTATTTCTTATTTTCTCTCTTTTGTTTCTCCGCTCTTTTCTTTTCTTTACTCTCTTGTTTTCCCTCTTATTTTCTTTCTCTCTCTTGTTTTTTCCGCTCTTTCTTTCTCTCTTTTATTTGGTTACGGTCGAATCCTATGGAGATTGCCTACGTATCATGACCCCGCATGAATTAGACCAAGCGTAGTTCTTGGGGATAAGTGCAAAATAAAACATTTTTTGGGATTTTCTGTTTTCATAAAAAACAAATGCATCCATTACAAAACTCAAAATTAATAACTTCCAAAAGACTAACATATTTCGACGCAAAGATGGAATACAGACTCTGAAAATAGACATCAACAGCAGAAAATACAGACTCGAAAACCATTTGCCAAAATCTAGCATAAAGAAGATACAAACTCAACATGACTGACAGACGCTAATGAAAGGGAAATGCAGACTCAAACGAACAAATCATGAATACATCAATGCTCCTGGTGCCCGCGGTACATCATTTGGTCTCACCGCGGGCCTATATGCAAGCTCCCTTTGGAGTCGATCCAAGTCGCTCATTATATGTTTGACAAATGTCATTACTGCTGCAAAGAAGGTAGTACGAGTCATATCCTCACAGATATGGCACTTCATAATGATGTAGTCAGCAATGTTTCTAATTCTCTCTCTTATGACGCCTTTTTCTTGTAACAAACGCCCAATTTGTTGGGCCCTGGCTTCCAAAGTTTGCTCAGCCGCATGATTTTGCTCCTGAAGTTGTTGCAAATTTATTTCTAATTGCGCCAATGCTGTATAACAATGTTCCCTTTCAACTTTGAAGTCTTTGGCCTGTTTGATCATTTTGTTTTCCGTGGCGATGACCCTTTTCTTTAACCCTGCGACCTCATCGTCGTACCTTTCTCTCAACTGCTTAACCAGGCATACCCGTTCATATGCGTTTTTAGCCAACTATTTTTGAGCCTTGGCTAGTTCACTTTCTGCTTTGTTCAAATCGAAACTATAGTCACTTACTTTCTGCCTTAGGTTAGCTATGAGCTTTTCATCTCTGTCACTTCGGACTGGATTTTTTGCCGCTACTTTCAATTTCTGAATTTGAGCTCGAAGGGCCTCATTTTCTTTGGCTAGCTTTTTCTTTTCTCCTTCGTCTGCCGCCACTTGCAAGCTATTCTCGAATTGAAGTTCTCTGACTTGCTTTTCCAATTTGCTTATGGTAGCCCTATACTCGTTTTCTTTGGTCAGCTAGTCCCATTGCACCTGAGCTCAGTCGGTGTATTGCTGGACATGGGGTCTCTTTGCGGGGCTGTCAGGCTCATGTTGAACTCGAGATCTTTTACCATACCAAGAAATATAACTGGGCTCCACCTCGCCTCTGGATAGGTCTCGTACTTGAGTGTTAGGCCCTAAGAATCTGCACTGATGCCAAACCCAACGCACTTTTTCTTCTGGGAAGGCCGCTTTTGGCATTAACTCAATGACTTGCTGACTCAGATCTTCATTGTGCGGGATGGTCTGGTATCGGCCTAACTGACGTAAGACTCTGTGCGGAGCATAAGTCTGGATACTCCGCAGACCCATCAACAGCAAAAAACACACCTCAGCCGACATATAGATTACTTCACTAACCGAAAGCCAACCAAATGTCCATTCGATCTTATTTGCGGTCAAAGATCTCAGATGAGCATGCCATGCTTTCGTACCATCTGGAAATTCATAACCCTCTACTCACTTTTCATGTTTTCGATGCACACGAGGCCAGTCATACCGCAATTCAAGTATCCGGGACGGTGGCAAAGATGTTCCTCTAGCTATATTTGTAACAGCATATTGGACCCTTCAAAGAAATTTGCTCCTTCTCGATAACGAGTAAGAGATCGGTAAATTTCTGCCAAGATCAACGGCACTATAGTCCCATTTTCCTTTTTCATCATAAAGTCAGCTATCCCTACTAGCCCCATCTCTATGTTCCCGTCTTTTCTCGGGCAAACCAAAATACCCAGGAATGCCACTATGAAAGCTAATCCTCTCCGAGCTTCCCACTTGTCTTGATTTCCAGCGTGAGTAAGACCGGTATCAGGCATTTCGAAGCCGCGGGGATTCCCGTAACGTTGATACAGAAAGTAGAAGGTACAAAATCCTTTGGCCAAATTTCTGTCTCGGATGTCCCGGCTGATGCTTAACAAGTCCAAAAATTTGTGAAGGGTCACTGTTCTTGGTGCTACCGGGTACTGACTTTTGAGATTCCCTTCGAACCTGGCATAGCGTGCTATCTCTTCCAGCGTAAGAGTTAACTCGAAATCCGCAAAGTGGAACACATTATGTGCTGGGTCCCAAAACGGTATCAAAGCCTCAATCACATCTTTTCTAGGCTTAACCTTCAAAAGCCCAATAAGACCGCCCAATGCTTTTGTCACAACTTTCCTGCTATCATCCCCCAAATCATGCCACCACATATGTAGCTTCAAAGGGATCTCTTCACGGACTGAGAAAGGTTCATTTTGATTTCTGCTCATCCTACACATTTATTAATGTAATTTTAATTAAAAGAAAATTATGACTCATTTTGACTTAAGAGAAAAGACCGTTTTCAAAATTTTCCACAAAACATCCGGCCTTGCCAACACGGCCTTTCAACACTTCCAAATAAAGATCTTAAGGCTGTGTTAGCTAACCGGCCAAAACCTTTGAAAGTGACAAAAAGTGGTTGTTCTTGCAAAAACAACCTTCCAGCGCCCTTTTAGGGACATTCGGTTATTTCTAACGAGAATGGCATCACCCTAATTATTTTCAAATTAAAGTAAAAACATTTCTGGCTATTTTCGCAAAAGGAAGTTGGACCCGATGGGGGTTGCCTACGTATCTCACACCCTATGAGAATCAAACTGGCGTAGTCCGGGCAAATAAGACGAACTATTTTGAAAACAAGAGTCTCTCTTCTTCTTTTTTTATAAATAAAGCCATTTTGAAAACAAAAACATTTTTTCTCTCATTAAAATAAAACAGGCTATTTTGAAAACAAAAGCCTTCTCTTTTCTTTTTGTTTTCTTTTCTTTCCCTTTTCATTTTCTTGAAAATTCAGCAGAGTTTCGACACTATTTGGACATTGGTTTTTTTTTTTTTTCAATCCATTAGGCAAGCGCCTAGGGCTAGTTTTTTATTAAAAATAGAAAAGAAAATACAATAATTAGGAAATTATCATTGTCTTCCTTCAATGAAAGGAAATAGACTTTGCACTCTAATGTAACGTATTATCAAAATTGAGCATAATACTCCAATTGATATCACATTATGCCTACTAAAACTTTGTAGTTGCCAAAACAGCCCAAGTGAGTCCATGTCGACGTTGTATCTCCAGTCCAAAGCGTCCTAGTTCTAGAGTTAAATTTGATTTTCGTGAATAGACCCTTTTCAGAAACTTCACGTCGACTCCACCAATTTGGTAGCTCGGTACTGTAGCATACGGCACTGTAGCATATGGTACTGTAGCAACGTAACTATTGAGGGGGCCAACGTAACTGTAGCATCCGATTCCCACACTTGATCATGTGATGTCCCCTTGAGATTCCCCCACTATTGAGGGGGCCAAGGTCCTTGGCATTTGCACCCAATGTAATGCACATGCCTACAATGTGCTTGTCTGCATTATCAACTTCATTATTTGGTATTTGAACCCATGCTTCACATGATTTTGCTCTTTCTGATACATGAGTTTGTATTTCCAAAAAATAACCAGCATCATGCTAATGTCTTGATGTCCTTTCCATGTGCTACAAACTTTTCCATTGCATTTCCAAAGAATGAACTACGGGCAAATGCATGTCCCATTTTTTTTTTTTGTCGAATCCCCATGCGCATGCCTTCTTTCCCATGTGTATGCCAGTGTGCAAATCCTTTCGAAAACAGGCATGCATCCCTGTTGGAATTTAAACTGTCCTCCCAATTGTTGTAGCTCGTCGACCGAGTAATCTCCAGGACCCAAACATCTTGAAGCATTCATTCATATAGTAATGCTAGAAGCATGCGTGTATTCCATGTCTCTGATTACATCCAGTTTTGTTATCCCAATGCGCATGCCTTCATATTCTCTCAAGCTGTTGGACGTGTGCTTACAAAAAAACTCAAATTTTGCTTCCAACGATGACTCCTCGATCCCATGCATTTCTTCCAGGCGTGCCTGCCTTTGTCGTTCCTTTTGTCTTGATGGAAAACAAGACATTCCCAAGTCATTGCCCATTGGCTTTCTGAAAGCATATGATAATATGCTCGTAATGTCACCTGCACAAGAGAAAAGATAGTTAGAAATACCAACCATTATATCCTCCTCCCTTAGGATTTGAATATATTGGTCGATTAAGTTGACATGGCTCATGCTCTTCCTTTTATCTTTGCTTCTTATCTCCTGTCCACCTTCACCCTTATACTTGGACATTGCATCTTATCTTCGTTAACTAACCTCCTTCCATGTGCATCTAGATGCCAGAATTATTGGCATTCTATTTCTCCATGATCTAAAGCATAATTAGCCAAGTGATCTGCCAGCTTGTTGCGCTCCCTATGAATATGAGTAACTGTGTAATTGCCCCCATTCATTAGTTGCATCATTTCCTCTACCTGCTCAGATATGATCCATGGTGGTTTCCAGATCCCATCCATTATCTTTTTTAATAACATTGAGTCAGTTTGAAGCCATACATGAGAGTATTGTTGAAATCTGCAGAACCTTAGTGCTTCTACCATGGCCTTCGCTTCAGCTACTGTGTTTGTTGTCTCCTCAATCTCCTTCCCTACTGACTTGACTATGTCACCATTTTCATTTCTTATACAAAAACCTATTGAGCTCCTGCCTGGATTTCCCCTCGATGCACATCCGTATTAACTTTTAGCCATCCTGCACTTGGAAATTCCCACATGACTTTGGTAACCTTAAGTTTAGGAGTGAAATTTTCCATCATAACTAATAGATCTTGCCATTTGTGAGGTACCATATCCATCCCAGGCTTTCTCACTTTCACCAATGCTTGGAGATTTGATGAAACTTGATAAATCACCCTGCTAGTTGTCACAGCATCACCATACTTCATACTATCTCTTCTTTTCCAAAGTTCCCAGACTACACATGAGGGGAGTGCTTGCATTATTGGTTTGAGCCTTAAGCACACATTTGCAGTCCAACATTTTGTGATTGCTTGGTGCAATGTTAATCCCTCCACAGCTATTCCTGCCCTCGATAGAAAATACTTCCAAGTTGTCCTTGCAGTTTCTGATCTAAAAAACAAGTGCTGAAGAGATTCCTCGTCAGGCTGTAAACAACACCAACATTTTGATGGCATACAGTAGCCTACCCTTTTCAAGAAATCATCTAAAGGTAGCTTTGCTTTCCACACTTTCCACATGAAAAATGCTATTTTAAAAGGCTGTCCCTTTACCCAAATCATCCTATAAGCTGTTCTTGGTTCGTCTCTTCTTCTCGTATACTCCCATGCTGACTTAACACTGAAATATCCTCTTGTTTCCAGCATCCAACAAGGCATGTCAAGAACCTGCTGAGGTGAAAGTGGTTTGATTTTCTCTAGAATGTGTATTGCTAAGTTTTTAGGAAGCATTTCAAATAGCCTGTCCACATCCCCCTCACCATCTAAGGTAACATCATGTACATTATGTACAGTTTCATCAATGGCAAAGTCCTGAGGAACTAAAAAATATAGTGCCCCAAGACCTGTCCAGTTTTCAAACCAAAATAGTGAGGATCCCCTTTTTGTTTGCCAAAAGATTTGATGTTCAATCAGAGCTCTGCATTCCAACATTTTTCTCCAAATGTGAGACCCCCTTTTCCATGTAACAATTACAGAATTCAATTTTTTACAGTATTTCTGACATACGAAAGAGCTCCATAGGCTTGGTTTTGTTCTGAAATTCCACCACAACTTGCTGAATAATGCCTTTGCTACATCATGCAGTAACCTGAAACCTATTACTCCTTCCTCAATTGGCATGCATAAGGTATTCCATGAAGCCCAATGCCTACTAGTTCCTCCTACAGAGCTGCTCCAGAAAAACTGAGCAAACAATTTGTGCAACCTATTTATCACATAATTTGGAGGGTTTACAGCTGATAATAGATGCATAGGCATGCTTTGCAGTACATGGGATATGAGAACTGCCCTGTCCCCTACTGATAATAACTTACCCTGCCATGATTGCAGTTTGTCCATTACCTTAGTAATTAGGGGCTGATAGTATTCTAGCTTTCTCCTTGCATAAAATATAGGACAACCTAGATATATGATAGGAAAATCATTCCTATGAATGTCTGTGATCCTTTCCACCTTGCTGACCACTTCCATGTTTGTTAAATGATACAGGTACACAGCTGATTTGGTCTTGTTAACAAGCTGCCCAGATGCAGCTTCATATGCATTCAGCACTTGCATAATCAGCATCAGAGATATTTCATCTGAGGATGAGAAAATAATCATGTCATCTGCATACGCCAAATGATTGATCTTTGGACTCCACTTTGGCATCCCAAATCCACAAAAATACAGGTTAGTATGTAGTGCATTGAGACCCCTAGATAATGCTTCTGCTGCCAAATATAAACAAAGTTGGAGATACAGGATCACCTTGTTTTACTCCCCTTGAGGACTTAAAGAACCCATGAGCTTGACCATTGATTAGAATAGAATACCAATTGTTTGAAACTAATCCAAAGACAATCCCTATCAACCTTTCTATGAATCCCATCTTTCTCAGTACCTTGGTTAGGAATAGCCAAGATAATCTATCATAAGCTTTGGTCATATCTATCTTCAGGATGACATTAGGTCCATCCTTAGTTCTAAGCCTAATGTCAGTCACTATCTCCCAAGTTAGAAGGATGTTTTCTACAATATTCCTACCCTTAAAAAAACCTGACTGTTCCTCCGATATCAGACTTGGGAGAAATTTCACTAGTCTTTCATGTACCACCCTCGATATAACCTTATTTGAAAAGTTACTGAGGCTTATTGGTCTTAAATCAGAAAAAAGTGGTAACTTCTTTTTTCTTTGGTAGCAGAACTAGGTTGGTGTGTGTTACACACTTGGGTAGCTCCTGACCATTGAAAAGATCCCTCACCATGTCATACAGGTCATCCCCTATTATGTCCCAACAAGAATGATAGAATTTGCCTGTCATACCATCTGGCCCCCCAGCACTATCACCATTAAGTCCGAGTACTGCCACTTTAACCTCCTCTTTTGTTGGCTGCTTAATCAATTCTGCATTCTGCTCAGTGTTAATCAGATTAGGAACATGCTCTATGATATCAAATGATGAAAGAGTAGCTGCTTCTGTGAACTGTTCCTCGTAGAATTTGATAGCCTCTTCTGCAATTTTTTTGTTCTTCTTCAATCCAGGTTCCTCCACTATTTTGAATTCTGTTAAGCTGAAGTCTTTTCCTCCTACCTCTCACTTGTGCGTGGAAGAACTTAGTGTTCCTATCCCCTTCCTTGAAACAAGTCATGCCTGCCTTTTGTTTCCAATATTTCTCCTCTACTGCAAGACATCTGATCAATTCTGCCTGAACCTTTTGTAGCCTTTACCTGTTCATCCCTGTAGGATTTGATTCAAATTCTGCTTCATGAACTATCACTACCTCCTCCATGCTTGCTATCTTTTGGAAAATATCTCCAAATGTAGCCTTACTCCATAATGAAAGGGCCTTCTTTAATTTTTTTAACTTGTGATTAAAAAAAATATAAGGATTTGCACTGAAATCAGCAGTCCAATTCTCTTTCACCACATCTTTAAAAGTTGCATGTTCCACCCAAAAATTCAAGAACTTAAAAGGGTTTTTTATTGGTGGAGTCTCAATATCACACTTCAGATACATTGGACTATGATCGGAACCAGTCTTTGACAAATGTTGCACCTCTATTCCTGGAAATGTTTGTTGGAACTGAAGATTGGCCAAGCATCTATCTAGCCTTTTGAATATACAGTCTTCCTCTGCTCTCCCATTCCACCATGTAAATATGCTACCTTTAAATCGAAGGTCGAAGAGATTGCAAGTGTTGACACAGTGTCGAAAATCATCAATTTCACTCAATGACACAGGTAACCCACCAAACTTCTCTTCTTCGTCCCATATTACATTGAAATCTCCTCCTACAAGCCATGGTGCATCCATATCCCTTGTCATTGCATATAATGAATCCCATAATTCTATCCTCTCAATTGCATCACATTTAGCATATATCAATGTTAGGACAAACTCCACATACGATTCAGTATGAAACAATCGTAATGTTAATTGTTGCACCATATTGTACATAATAGTTACCTCGAATACCTCATCTATAAAACCCCAGATCTTGTTGGAAACATTTGAAATTGCTTGTGCAAGTCCTATCTTGTTTATGTACTTTTCCAGTTTTTTTGCTTGTTGCTTTGGCTCCATTAATCCTACAAATTCATAGTGATTTTGCATGTGCATTTTTGTCAACCTTTCAAAGGCCTGTTGTGTGGTTACTGACCTTATATTCCAAATGAGAGCATTCATCACTGATTGTTTGATTTAGTTAGTGTTCTCCTTGTGTGCACCCCAGGTTTTGGGGCTGCAAAATTATCTTTTTGTTGCTTCTTCTTACCTTTTGCTGCTGATTTTGACCTTTTCCACTTGCGTAGGTGATAAGTCACCTTTCCTTGCAGCATTCATAAGGTGTTGGGTAGTTGATTCGTGATCCATGTCGTATCCTGATCTACTAGGTTCTTCTCCTTCTTTATTGTCTTCCTTCCCTCCTGATGTAGCTCCAAATGCATTCTTTTTAGGGACCAAGGCCTTCTCTTCTCCTCGTTTTAACAGCTGCAACTGCTTTTTCTCCAATGTAACAGTAACATTTACTATTTCTGTTTTTTGTTTTGGCTGTTTCTCCTTCTCTGTTGTGTTGTGTCCTTATGGGTCTTCTTGTGATTTCTGAAGTTTATCGTCTTCTGTTCCTCCAGGATCTCTTACCTCAGGGCCTCTTCCTTCATAGTTTCTAATTTCTGTGACTTCTGCTATCTGATAATTATTGTTGTGCTCAACAATTTCTGATCTTCCCATTATTAAAAAATTACCAGTTGTATTGTTGTCATTGGCATGGAGCTCTCCATTTACACTTTGCTCATTTACACTTTGCTCATCTTCTTCTTTGTCCTTCTCATTTGGTTCCTCATCAGCTTGTGCTCCTAGTGGTACTTCGTTCTCCTCTGAATCGTATTCCCTTTGTGCATCCCATAGCCTGCCTCCACAGCGTTGCACTCTTTCTTTAAATGTAGACAATTTTGACCCTTCTGCTTGAGAATTTGGAGTTTTATTAAGTTCCTTGTTCACTAATGTATCTTGTGATGGGATTTCCTGGAATTATGTATTGATCTTCACTATTCCATCTCCTGTTTTATCCTTGAAACTTCTTTCTACCCATTGTGCAGTATTGTTTTTTACTTTTGATGCCTCATTTCTATTGACTAGACCATTAGTCGAACCAATCCCCGATGAGTTAAGATGAAAAGCTTGTGCTGCTGGATTTATATTTCCCTCATTATTGACCATATGTTTTGGTTTTTGCTTTGTAGATGCTTGGTTATGAACTGCTGGACTGTTTGTTGCTGCATTAGCTGCCACCATTGCCAATTGATTAACAGGTTCTTCCTCTTCATCCATCCCTTGTAATATTGCAAACTTGTTAGCTACTTGAACATGATCATTATCTTCATTGTCTACTGCCACCAATTC
Source organism: Nicotiana sylvestris (assembly GCF_000393655.2). Lineage (NCBI taxonomy): Eukaryota > Viridiplantae > Streptophyta > Magnoliopsida > Solanales > Solanaceae > Nicotiana > Nicotiana sylvestris. The sequence continues at coordinate 174,886,335 of NC_091065.1, forward strand.
CTTACCACTATTGCTTTGTGCTTCTGCTTGTCTATCTACAGTGTTTGTACCCTCCTTGTTCTTATTGTTTTCAAGTTGCTTAGCTGGTGCCATCTCCATTCCATTATTATTGAGACTAGTATTTTGATTTACTACATTTCTAACTTTGTTGTCCTTCACTTCCTTCCATTGCTCTTTTGCTGTAACATTCACATTACCCACGACCTTTCCACTAGATAAAATTATTATAGGCTGTGAGTTCCCTATGTCCTGCTTCTTAGCTGTATCTGCTTGGTTAGCATTCTCCTTCTCCACATATAGTTCAGGGTGTATCCTCCAACATTCAAATTGATCATGCCTTTGAAGTTTACAATGTCTGCAATATTTAGGCAGCATGTCATATTGAATTCTCACCCATTCAGTTCTTGTTGTTCCATTATCTTCATTGAATATGTCCATCCTCACCTTTTTAGGCAAATCTGCAAGTAGATCAACTAGTACCTTCACCCTAGCACAACTAGGTCTAGTTTTATTAATTGTTTCCATGTCTAGATGCATAGGTTTACCAACTGCTGTAGCTAGAGAAAATAGACATTCCTTCACAAAAAAGGTTGGCAATAGACCTGGGAATGAAATCCAAGCTATTGCCTTGGGTGTTTCTTCATCTGCTCTAAACTTTGAGTCGTAAATCAATGGCCTAAGCTGATATTGATAGTCATCCCTGTCCTTTATGTAATGAGTTTTTGATGAGAAATGAAGATAGTCCTGCCTTAACGTCATTCTAATCAAAATGTGCCTATCCCTTAGAAATCCAATGTTACACTCACCTTTAATTCCGCATTGAATTGGTATTAGCTTACGTAGTTGTTGAATTTCTGGGCTGCCATAAGAACATTTACCAACTATTGCATATTGTAATCCTTCGATGATATCCATCCTTTCTACTTTTGCTTCTGTGAACTGAATAACATGCTCTCCATTCAATATTGTAGGTGGACGAATGGGAATTGGATCAACTTCCTGTTGCTTATGCATTGCAGCATTTAAAGTGCAAGGTTTCAAAATTTTGGAGTAATCCATCAGTTGTTTGTTGTTATTTGTGTTCCCTGATGTTTGTGCAATGTTTGGAGGAGGTTGGGTAGGCAGCGCAGCCATAAATAGTGGCTGGCCACCTGCATGTGTGTTCATTACAGTTGTAATTCTTTAGCACTTTAATTACATGACAAAGGTGCCGCAGCTTTGCAAGAAAACGATGCTACTGTAATTCGAATTAGCTTCACGTTACTTACTGCTTATGGCTGTGAATCCAATTTCACAGTCCAAATTGTAAAAAACAGTAATTTCGATTTAAAATGAAGCTTAGAATTCAAACCAATCTTAGAAGAGAAGAGAACACTTTCACGTTATCAAAACAAGCTGTTGTGCTGAAAAGTAGCGCTGGAATTAGCTGAATCGCTAAAATTGAATGAAGAACACTATCTGCTACAGTAACTCGTGAAAATGAAATTAAGATCTAAAAAAATTGACTATAGATCTGGAGTTGAAACCAATTGGGTATTATTCGTAAGGAATTTATGTATCTTTTGACACCAAGTTTGGTTAGTTCCACCACCGGATGCCGGAGTTATGACCGGAAAATGATGACAAAATTACTATTCCTTCTCTTCCTAGAGAGAAGGCAGAGAGAATAGCAAGGGGGTTGTGGTTGATGGAGGACATTGGTTTTTCAGAACAGGCGATTAACTCTTTTTACCCCTCATACTGCTATTTCTCTTTCCTCGACTTTTTCCAATATTCATAAGCCAGTCAACATGCAAGTCCGAAGCAAATAAATGCACAAGTAGCAACTAGGATGCATCAGGATGGTCTTTTTGTTTCGGGTGCACCTGTCCTAGACAGACCCAACCCCTGTGTTGAGTCTCAAAAGTCAAAATGCACATGATGTAAACAAACGTTCCTACTAGGGATCCGGGATGAGGTCTTGTTATACTAGGTTTAAAACCTAGGGTTTATTGTTCTAGACCTGGCTTACCCGAGCGGACAGCTCGAGCCGGGGGGGGGGGGCAGCGTACCGGGAATACAGAAGCTTCACCGGCTTTGCAACTTGTCCGAACCTCGTTCTAAATTTGGAATATGACTCTAACAGAAAAGAAGTCACATGAAGTGCACACTTCTTCATGATTTAGAGGACTCAGAGAGAAGGGGGATTTCGCAACAATTTATATACAGTTCACGGGATATCAAAGCGGTAAAAGTAATCTATTAGCACATAAGGCCCAAATAATGTAACAAAATCAGATAATGGATAAAGCCAACTATAACAATTATTCTAAGCTCGAATTCTTGAACCCTGAACCAAAGATTCTGGGTTCGGTCCCCAGTAGAGTCGCCAGAGCTGTCACACCTCCTTTTTACCTACACCACGTAAAGGGCTATAATATAAAGGAGTTTTTCTAGTTAAAGGACAATCGAAATGGAATTTATTGTTAAAAGATTCAGAGTCGCTACTTGGGAGATTTATGGTGTCCCAAGTCACTGGTTGAATCCCGAATCGAGGAAAATATGACTCTGTTTAACAGCCCGCGAACCGAAAATCCGGGTAAGTAATTCTGTTAACCCGGGAGAAGGTGTTAGGCATTCCCGAGTTCTGTGGTTCTAGCACGGTTGCTCGACTGTTATAATTGGCTTAATTATCTGATTTTAAGCAATTATGAACCTATGTGCAGATTTTAAACCCTTAACCACTTTTAATTATTTTTTAAAGAAGATTGAACGTCGTTTAAAACAAGTCTTTGGATCGCGCCACATGAAATGCACCCGCAATCCTAAACATATTTTATTCAACGTTTTAAGATTGATTTGGGTCACATGAAATGCGCACCCGAGTTTAAGAAAGTAAAATTATTAAATAACGCTCCCTAAAGCAACTACGCGTTTTTAACTTTATGAGGGCCATGGAAAATTCGCTAAATGGCACGCCTCGAATTCTAAGGATTAAAATATAATCGGTTACACGAAGGCCATGCAATTGTCATTTCATTTGGGATGGCACACCTTAACTAATTAATGAGCGTAGGTAATTGATTAAAGGACATAAGGGAGGTCTACTCATTTTTTAGCCAATGTTTGAGTTAAACTTTAATACCTAATGAGCTAGCAATAGACAAAACCGATGCTAGATTGTTGAAGGGCTTGGACATGGCCGTAGCCCAACGACTGGCCGCCCAGCACGAGAGACAATTGGGCTCAATCCTGAAGCCCAGATCGATAATCTAATTGCAGAAGGTGAAATCAATCACAACTGGGCCAACGTTGACAGCCCAATTTCAAGATCTGAAACTAATACTTGAAGTAAAATACATTGTTATGGAGATTTAGAATTTGAACAAACACTAATGACCTTAAGCCAATGCAAAACACATTCCGGATGCTAACATACATGCTGAAATGAAGTTACAATTCCTGATTATCAACAGCTCACATGCAGGTCGTTTCATCATTGAAAGCCACCAATTCGAATTTCCAGCAAGAAGAAAACACTTTAAAGTTTCAGAAAGACTTCATTTATTACTAATCAACAATTTAAAGTCACCAATGGACTTGGAGCTGCCTAACTCTAAACCTTGAAAAGAAAACAAACACAGGCTGATTCACTTAAATCAAGTAAGAGATTTTCCTGTATTGTAACATAACATACTTCATGCTCAAAGAACAGCCAATCTTATGCATCTTAAAGTCAGAATTACTACTAATCAACATTGAAACTAAACAGGGGCTTTAATTGAGTATTACAACCATTCAAATCAGCTATCAAAATACAGTAACATGCAATGAATTTGTTCAAACGCCTAAACCAAAATCTGGACGAGGTAAATAACCACAAGTTAATTAACAAGGCTCACATGAGTACAGAACCTAATAATCAGAAATAGACTACCATAAAACATGGTATCATCAACATTCCCATTTCCATTTCAACATGTCATTTGAGGTCGAATGAGTACCTGAGAACAAGGGGAAAGCAAGAAGGAGTAAGGATCAGTAGGCAGCAGTGACAGAACAGAGTCCCAAATTCAAACAGTAGGACAGTGAAACCAGCTCAAGAATAACCAATGAAAGAGTAACCTTGACCCAGAACTCAACCCCAGACTTTAAAAGAAGAACAAGTTCAAACCATCTCATACACCCATTGAACCAAAGATTGCCTTAAGCAAGTTGGAATTCAAACAAAATCAGAAATGTATTCAATGGAACAGTGACTTTTTTTCAAATTTTAGCTATTCTCTTTTTCTGAGTTTCTTAGTTCTCTCCCCTCTGCCTTGAATGGCAAGGAAAAGATGCCTTTATAGGCAAGCAAATAGGGCAGACCTAAGGAAATGTTTTTTGCCATTCAGTCCTTTTTTAATTTTGCTTTTTGCTAACTAATCCTTACCTGATTTTCCTTTTTTGCTGAATTACCCTTAACGTGATTAACCAATTACCAAAACAGCCCCCACCCCAGATTCCTAGAAGCTTCCCCTTCTTGTTACAAAAGATTCCCCTTCCTCCATTTCCTAAACTACCCCCGAATGCCCTATTAATTTACTCTAGGAAACCAACTGGGTCAGACTGGCCCGATACTTAAACCAAATTTTGGGCTAAATTCTGACCCAATGACCCAAATCAACCCCTTTGGGGTGAGGTTTGCAATGGCTTCAAAGCCCAAACTAAATCAAATCAGTCAACAAACAGAAGGCAAACACTTGAAAGATTTCAATAATTAAAACCTATACTAGTCAACTGATCATTATACGCAAATAAGAAAGAAATTAGCCAAATCATTAAAATACCCCTAATTTAACTAGGCGACTAAACGAGAGATATGAATAAGAGAAGGACAATGAACGGAAGACCAATTCAAACTCGAAAGATTAATCGAGTTTCAGCCGAACTAGACTAAGCTAAAGAAAAAGGGGAAGGAGGAAGAGAACAAGACATCAAAAAAAAAGAAGAGAAGGCAAGAGAAGAAAGGAGCTTACCGATTCAGATTCGAAATCCATCGGAGATAAAAAGCCCTAACAAAGCTAAGGTCAATCGTTTGAATCCGAACTTCAAGACTCGACGAACAGTGCTTTAGGATCATGCATGTACTAGGTCCGATAAAGAAATGATTTCTGGACTTCAGGGGTCGATCTCAGATTTAGGATTCGAGCAGCTCCGGCAAGGTTCGAGGGAAACGGAGTGAGGATTTGACATGAGGGGGTCATGGTGGCTATGTGGTGTTAATTTGGGGTTGATTGGAAGCGTTAGGGTTTTGGTCATTCCTTTTGATTCAAGATTCGAGAGGTTGGGTTAGGATTTGAGGGCGGGGATTTGGAGGCTTGGAAAGAGAAGGAGGAGGGGAATCTATGGTGTTAATCTGACAGCAATTGGACCGACACCGCCGGTGGAGACAATTTCCGGAGGGCGGTTCAGGGCGGAGGCGACGAGGGATTTTCTGGGGTGTGTTGGGACGATGAGACCGGGAGGGTAGGGTAGCGTTTGGACATATATATATTAAATCTTCCCCCAGTTCTAATCCATTGGATCAGGCAATATCAATGGCCCAGATCAATCTTAATGAAACGGCATCGTATGGTACTAGGGGGAAACCGACCGGGTCAAAACATGGGTTTGGGCCGGGTATTGGATGATTATTATTTAGGCTGGGAGGGTTGGATTGGGTTTGAGCCCAGATTTAGGTCTTCTTATTTCTTTCCTTTTCTTTTTCAATTTCAAAATTCTTTTTCTTTTCCCAAAATTAATATAAACCCTAACTTAATTAACAATAATTTTTAACTAAATTAACCTACCCAATTAGATTAATCACTCATCATGGTATTTACAATAATTAATTAAATCCTAAATAAGAAAAATTACACAATTCAAAATTAAAAAGTAAAAATGCAAAATGAATTAATTTTTGTGATTTTCATTTTTTATAAAACAAACTAATTTGCTAATTACTCTAAAAATATAAAATTAAATCCTAAATGCAGATGCAATATATTTTTTGTATTTTCCCTGAATTAAATAAAATAAACGTGCACAGACAAATGCAAATAATTAACAGAAAAAGTCATGAAATCCAACAAAATTGCAAACGCTGAAAGAAATTATTTTGTTTTAAATTTGTTGGAGTAATTCATATAGGACAAAAATCACGTGCTCGCACATACTATATATAAAAACAAAAATTCAAGAAGCTGGTAAACATACTAATATAACACACCACATGAAAACAAACAAAATACCAATCTACCATATCCACAGTTATCCACAGTTATACAAGATCAACAGTTATACACGAAGCTACCCCCAACTAGAAATGTTGCAATGTCCCCAATGCAACTAAACAAAATAGAGTAAATGGTGGAAAGTGCTCCATGAATACTGCATCAAGTGCTCGCCTCGCTATCCGACTCAGTCACATCCTCCTCTCCTTCTTCTTCCTCGGACCAATGAACTGGAGCATCATCATCATCTTCCGGCTAGGTCAATAGTATTGGGTCTTGAGGCTTTGGAACTTTCCACAATCCCTTCACACCCTTCCATACGCGGGTGAATAATTTATCTCTCTTCTTCTCCCTTTTCTTCATCTTGGTATGTGCATTTGCCAGTTTGTATTGAGAACTACTCAAATTACCGTGCGCCATGGCCAAATTAGTGTATGCCTTCTCCAGCTTCTTAAGGTGATCCCCTGCTTCTTATGATCATCAAGATAATTTTGAAACTCTTTATTTGAAATGTATGTAGCCGGTCCCTCAGATGTTTCCCCAGGTCCCTGTGGAAGGCCAACTACTAGGTCGCGAATCAGCCGTATTTCCTTAGAAAGCATAGCAAATGGCCCTCCTTCAGAAGATGATGGTTTTCTACCCTAATCGGTTTGAGAAGAAGATCCCAACTTTCTCTTTTTGCTCTTGACGGTGCCGCGCTCTTCTCTTTTCTTCAATGGTTGAATAGGCTTTTCCGGATCAATCCAGTTGTCTCCCGAAGCCTCCTGAACTCCAGCAAGTTGGCACAACTCAGTGATGAGAGATGGGAATATCAGTGATTGACCCCCAAGAGTCAGATACTCCATCAGTTCACTTATGAACATTTCACCCACATTGAGCCAAATACCATCAAGAATGGAAACTATCATTTAAGGTCTCGTCGCTGGTACATTCCATACATTCCCTACAGGGGAGATGTGATTGCATATGATGTCCAGCCATATTTTTGCTTCGGTAGTGAATTCTTTGGATGTGATTCCTCTCTTCTCAACTGCCCATGGAACATCTACACCCGGGCACAATTTAGAGACTAACCCTCGCCTGAGGCACAATCTTTTGCACGAAATTGGGACATATTATGGTCATGCAGATGATAGACTTGGTTCGCAACTTCATCTTTGAAATGTACCATTTTGCTGCGAATCCTCATCTTTGGCTTCTTTAACCTGATGGCTGGAAGATTCGCATAGAATTCCCTCACCCATTGGTCATTGGATCTGCAAGGTTAAAGGGCAAAACAGTTCCATCCCATGCCTACAAGCCTCTAATGGAACTCGAGAAGACGTTCCAATTTGGTAGAACTTTCTTTGAAATCAGCTCAGCATAGTATCGTTCCTGGCATTCCAATGATAAGAACTGGTGTTGGTCATAGTTATCCTCCTCTTCCAAAGGATTGTCATTCGGGGATTCGTCGGAGTTAGAGCTCATTTTCAGCTTAGGTACCTATAAACAAAGGATTGGAGTGAAAACATAGTATGGCTATGAAAAACATTGCAAAATTATTCAAATATGGTCAAGAAATGATTGGACAGTCGAAACCCAGCCTTAGAGAAAAATTCAGGATTTCAAGTCTGTAACTCACAGCTCTCTGATGGCGCAATTGCAACATTTTCTTCGCAATTGCGAAGGCAACAGAGTTCGCAACTGCGGTCAATTTTTTGCAATTGTGAAGGCAACAAGAAACCCAAGATATAGAAATTGCGATAAATTCGTCGCAATTGCGAAGGTGGCTAGAGCTGAGAGTTACCACCTCTTCTCAAATGCAAAGCTTGCAAATGCAAATAGGCCATCGCAATTGTGATCGCGTCGTCCCCAGCCAATCTTCTCTCAGAGAACAGTCCCAAACCTCTGACTCTTGGGGGTCAATCACTGATGTTCCCATCTCTCATCACCGAGCTATGCCAACTTGCTAGAGTTCAGGAGGCTCTGGGAGACAACTGGATTGATCCGGAAAAGCCTATTCTACCATTGAAGAAAAAAGGAGAGGGCGACACCGTTAAGAGAAAAAAAAAATGGCATCCTCTGAAAAAGAACCGTGGTATAAAGAAAACCAAGTATATCGCCACCAAAATAAAACATACTATTTTAAAAAGAATTAAGAAGCTAATGAACATCAGGTCAATAAAACATACTATTTATAAAAACAAAAATTCAAGAAGATGGTAAACATACTAATATAACACATCACATGAAAACAAAAAAAATACCAATCTACCATATTCACAGTTATCCACAGTTATACAAGATCAACAGTTATACCCGAAGCCACCCCCAACTAGAAATGTTGCAATTTCCCCAATGCAACTAAACAAAATATAGTAAAATGGTGGAAAGTGCTCCCTGAATACTACATCAAGTGCTCGCCTCGCTGTCGGACTCAGTCATATCCTCCTCCCTTTTTTCTTCCTCGGACCAATGAACTGGAGCATCATCATCATCTTCCGGATCGGTCGATGGCATTGGGTCTTGAAGCTTTGTAACTTTCCACAACCCCTTCACACCCTTCAACATGCAGGTGAAGAATTTATCTCTCTTCTTCTCCCTTTTCTTCAACTTGGTATGTGCATTTGCTAGTTTATCATGAGAACTGCTCAAATTACTGTGCACCGTGGCCAAATCAGTGTATGCCTTCTCCAGCTTCTTAAGGTGATCCCCCTGCTTATTTTAATCATCAAGATAATTTTGAAACTCTTTCATTGAAATAAATACAGCGGGTCCCTCAGATGTTTCCCCAGGTACCTGTGGAATGCCAACTACTAGGTCGCGAATCTGTCACATTTACTCAGAAAGCATAGCAAATGGTCCTCCTTCAAAATATGATGGTTGGCTACCCTAATTAGTTTGAGAAGAAGATCCCAACTTTCTCTTTTTGCTCTTGACGGCGCCGCGCTCTTCTCTTTTCTTCAATGGTTGAATAGGCTTTTCTGGATCAATCCAGTTGTCTCCCGAAGCCTCCTGAACTCCAGCAAGTTGGCACAGCTTGGTGATGAGAGATGGAAACATCAGTGATTGACCCCCAAGAGTCAGATACTCCCTCAGGTCACTTAAGAAAATTTCACCCACATTGAGCCGAATACCATCAAGAACGGAGGCTATCATTTAAGCTCTCGTCACTAGTACATTTCATACATTCCCTGTAGGGGAGATGTGACTGCATATGATAGCCAGCCATATTTTTGCTTTGGTAGTGAATTCTTTGGATGTGATCCCTCTCTTCACAGATGCCCATAGAACATCTACACCCGTGCACAATTTTGAGATCAACCACTCTCCTGAGGCACAATCTTTTACACGGAATGGGGCCATGTCATGGTCATGCAGATGATAGACTTGGTTCACAGCTTCAGCTTCGAAATGTGCCATTTTGCCGCGAATCCTCATCTTTGGCTTCTTTAGCCTGATGGCTGGAAGATTCTCATAGAATTTCCTCACGCATTGCTCATTGGCTCTGCAAGGTTAAGGCGTAAAATAGTTCCATCCCATGTCTACAAGCCTCTGATGGAACTCGAGAAGACGTTCCAGGACTTTATCCAGCGCTATACCCCTTTCCGGTAGAACTTTCTTTGAAATCAGCTCAGTGTAGTACCGTTCCTAGAATTTCAATGACAAGAACCGGTGTTGGTCATAATTCTCCTCTGCATCCAAAGGGTTGTCATTCGGGATTCATTAGAGTTAGAGCTCATTTTCAGCTTACGATACCTGTAAATAAAGGATTGAAGTGAAAATATGGTATGGCTATAAAAACATTGCAAAATGATTCAAATATGGTCAAGAAATGATTGGACAGTCAAAACCCAGCCTTAAAAAATATTTTAGGATTTCAAGTCTGTAACTCACAACTCTCTAATGGCGCAATTGCGACATTTTCTTCGCAATTGCGAAGGCAATAGAGTTAGCAATTGTGGTCAATTCTTCGCAATTGCGAAGGCAACAAGAAACCCAAGAGATCGCAATTGTGAAGGTGGCTAGAGCTGAGAGTTTTCGCAATTGCGACCACCTCTTCGCAAATGCGAAGAGGCCTTCGCAATTTCGATCTCGTCATCCCCAGCCAATCTTCTCTGAGAGAACAGTCCCAAGCCCCAAAAAAAGTTTTGAACAAAAGCAAACTTTTAGATAACCCAATCAATTTTAAGCACAAAATCATGCAATAGACTTCACACACAACCATGAATTGAAAAAAAATTCAATGATTTAGCCAAGAATCTCATTTGGTCCTTTCATCAATCACATAGAAAGCACACACAATAACTTCTATTTTCACAAAGCCATGGGTACTCAGACTTCCCCATTTTTCAAGCAAAGAAATAGGCTCACACTCTCAACCAACCTCACCCAGAAATGACAACACAGTTTCTGTTGTTTTCAAACTATTTTTTGCACAGAAAAGGAAATTTTAGTTAAGCCCTAGTATTTGGTAGCACATGGAGAGAAGAAGACGAAGTAATAGGCAGTAAGAGCACAAATATTGAGCCTTCATACCTTGATGCTTGCAATTAGGAGTGAAAAATTGTGGACTTTGAGAGTTAGGAGAGTGATGAAGATGAAGGTCGTGTATCTTTTAGAGAGCCTCAAATTTTCTAAGTTTTGTTCAAAATGAAACACATACCCGTTTAAGCCCTCTGATGTCGCATTTGCGACCCGCTTTTCGCAATTGCAAACTTTGAAGTTTCAACAGTGGTCGCAAATGTTACACTTTCCTCGATATTACAAAGGTCCCAAATTCACAAATGTGAACATTGCTTCTATAATTTCAGCAGCTACTGGTTTTGGCTCTTCGGACCACTCCGACCAGCTCAAATCAACTCAAAAAATTCTAAAACTTGGCAGATTAGTCAAAAATAATATACTAAGCTATTCTAAAAAAAATCAAAAATGACCAAAAAAATTTAAAAACGATGGGTTGCCTCCTACCAAGCGCCGCATTTAACGTCGTGGCACAACGCGGATAAACTTTACCACTTTTCTCACCACTTGGACGATATGAATTGGACACCCAACTTGGAATCAAGCTTGTGACCACGAGCGGTGGGGGTGGTAAGTTGATGATCAAGCCAAACTTTAATTTTTTTCGTTTCGCATTTCTTGGCTCTCATGTGAGGAATGTCATTTTTCCTTCTTGTTACCTCAAATTGTAAGATGTATGGCCTTTGTCTTTCCTCCTCACAATCCCTGATTGACTCGTGTAGTTCAATTCCCATATCACCACACAATTCAAATGTTGAAAAATGCTTGAAATTGACATTAAACCTCCAAAGTACAATTCTTCCCGGATTTTGACATCCTCTTTTTCCCCCGGACTAGAGTCAATCTCAACCATATTTTCAGTTACACCGGTTGACTCTAATTCCATATTTTTCTTGGCATCACTAACAAGCATGGAGTCAGTTGGCGGATGTTCAATTCTTGATTCCTCAAAATAAATCTCACTTTCTTTCTCGAAGTCGGACTCTTCTTGACCTCTTTCCACACTCTCAAGTTGGTGGGCATAGTGAGCCTCAACCAATATTTTCATTTGATCTTCCAAAGTGTGGATATTCTCATCATTTTGAGTCAAGACTTGCTTCAAGTCCTCGAATGCAAAGTTGTGTTTTTCTTCATTTTCAAGAATGGCCTCCAACATAAGCATTATCCTCTTATTTTGAGCATTTGAGAGTTCTTCTTGATTTGGATCAAGTGCCAAAGAAGAATTTCCGGCTTCAACCTCTAAGGAAGGTTCTTGGCTATCATTCACTTCTGAGGCTTTTTGGACCTCTAAAGCTTCAATCATTTCTCCCATTTGTAAGTTCAACCTTTCAAGCGTCAAGTCATTTTGGAGACTATTTTTCAAAAGCTCCTCCATGTCACATCCGCATGCAACCATGCAAAACAATAGGTGTTAAATTTAAGAAATTCAATAAAGTCAAACCTGAGTCCGGGGTGTAGTCCTGTCCCCAAGTGGAATTTCCTTTATATGAATTCTTCGAACAATACAACTTGCTCAAGCTCTTCTGTTGTAGATTTTATTGCATCCCTCTCTTCCGAAACCTGGAAAAACCTCGGCACATGATAATATTCTGACATTTTTGCCCCAGGGCTAGCTTCATCTAGTTCGGGAGTAGGGCCCGGTTCCTGTAGTTGCTATGTTGCGTGTCCCTTAACTTTGCTCCTGGAGACCGAAATTGTGTTCATCTCCCTTGCCGCCGGCTGGTCACCCCTTATCTGTTTAACCCCCTCGGGCATTGGAAACTTTAATATCCCATATCACCATCTACCACTTCGAAAACAGTTATTTTCATTACCCTTTCAGCGTTTGTGAGAAGCTTTATGGCCAAAATAATGCTTCTAGTGAGTTTAGCTTGCTCCAATACTCTCCATTATATAATATTAGGCGAACTTCCTAGATCCACTAGAACACGTTTAATTATAAAATCTAGCAAATTAAAGAAATTACCAGTGCATCGTTGTGTGGTAGCAACAATCCGTCTACGTCCTCCCCGTAAAAGTGATATCGTCTTTGGCGACATCCTGGAGCCTCTTACTATGGATTATTGATAATTTTGTCTTTTTTGCTGCCGAGAAGGTGACTCCGTTGGTTTTATTCCCTCCGAAGATCTTGTTGATCGTCTGGCGCGGGGGATCTTCTCCTACTTTCGGGGTTCTGTATTGTCCCGAATACGACTATAATTGTTCTTAGCTCGGTCACTTAAGAATTTTCTAAGATGTCCATTCTTTAACAGTGTTGCCACTTCTTCCCGGAGAAGTTGGCAGTCTCTAGTCCGATGGCCATTTGTCCCGTGGTATTCACACCACATGCTGGGTTCTCTTTGGCTAGTATCAGATCTCATTGGTTTCGGTAACCGTGCTTCTTTGATGTTTCTCCTGGCTGACACCAACTCTACTATGTTGACATTGAAATTGAATTCTGAGAGCTTGGGGTTGGAAGGATCCCGTGACCCTGACGTTTCTTTGTCTTGAAACGATCTATTATTCCCACTGTGATTAGTCCTTCTATCGATGACAAGCCTATCTGTTATCAGAAAGCCTCTGTCGCGGTCTTCAGTTCGTTCGTAGGGCAAAAACTGGCCCCTCGAAATTCATCTGTTCATGTCGAAATCATTTTTTGATTTTTCTCTATTCTTCTCCAGTCCTTTAGTCGACGATGGAAAGCCAACCTGATCATCTTTGATCCTTATCTTTGATTCGTACCGATTGTGGATATCTGCCCAAGTCATTGCTTGAATCTCAAGCAGGCTTTCCTTTAGTTTCCGGGAAGCTTCTGATCTTCTCGGATTCAGTCCCTTGGTGAATGCTTCAGATGCTTATTCATCTGGGACAGCCTAGAGCAACATTCTCTCTTTTGGAATTAGGTAACGAGCTCTCGTAGCAACTCGGATTCTCCTTGCGCAATCCTGAATATGTTGGGCTTTCGGGCCTGTACTTTTCTGGCCCCGACATGAGCCTTGATGAAAGAATCCTCAAGCATCTCAAAGGAGCCTATGGAATGTTCGTGTAACAATAAATACCACGTCAAGGCTCCCCTCACGAGAGTCTCTCCAAATTTCTTCAGCAAAACAGATTCAATTTCATGAGGAGCTAAATTATTTCCCTTCACTGCCATTGTATAGGTGGGAATATGTTCCTGAGGCTCTGAAGTTCCTTTGGCACGTCGGGCATTTTAAAGTGCTTTGGAATTAGTTCTGGTGTTGTGCTCGGTTTATATGGTAGCTGAGTATATTTCCTTGAGTCCGCTCCTTTCAGCACCGGTGGTGTACACGGGATTTGGTCCATGCGGGCGTTAACTTCTCTCATAAATCGTATGAGTTCATTTTTGAAGGAATTATTTTCTTTATTAGGAGCGGATCTGCTCCCCCAGTCCCATTGGAGCCAACTTCGCCCCTTGGGGTGTTGTTGTCGATCCTCTGCGTTGTTTGATTCGCAGGAGCACTGGGAGGAACCAGCTCTCGTCTATTCGTATTATTTGAAGCCCCCGACAACGCCTGCTTCAACTCTGTCATAACTTTATCCTGCCACGTGAGGTGACCTAGAATGATCGCCTGTTGCTCTTGCAAAACCCTTACTGCGTTAATGACATGTTCCTCCTTAGCAACATCAGGAGTTGTCTCCCGAACATTTCAAGGATATTACCTGTCATGCACTAGTGTGGCGTCATTCCCCTTGTCGTGGGTGGCACTTATTGAGTCCTCGAAATGAGGCTGATCCCCTCGAATCTCGGGATTGTGTGTGTTATTAATGCTGTTATCTATCATTTCTTATGATTTTTTCTAAGATAAATAATCAACACATGTTAGTAAAAAAAGGCAAGGATCAATTTAATTGCATGGCTGTCAAGGCCCCACGTTGGGCACCAAACTGTTTACCCGTAAAATGGTACGGTTGGATTTATACGTGATTTCTAGACAAGTGAATTAATTTGATCCTGAAATAGTAAGATAATTGAAGAAATATGCAATGCTTAGCCTTGCGATGGAGACAAAATAGAAGAAACACAGTGGTTCGGGCACAACAATAACGAAATAGAAAATTAAGAGGATAAAATTGTATTAAGCTTTGGATATAGTGTAGTATAAGTTTGCTAGAAAATTCGTATCCATTACAATGATAGCTGAGCTCACTATTTATAGCTACGTCTAGGGAAGGAAGTCCTAGGATCGTACCCCTTTTTAATGTCAATTATGTGAGCCTTTGATGAAGATGTAACGGTGAGCATAAATGTCAAATTTCCTGTAATGAGCAATCGTACATAATGCCATGGAATATTCCTTATTAAATGCTACCAGGCGAGGAGTATTTATTACATGCTTATCAGCGTTATTCTTCCCGGCCGGTGACAGACGAAAAAATTGCTTTCGGTCTTGGACATCCCCCTGTCTTAGAATCCACGTGTCCCTTTTTTGGACGGCCACGTGGAATAGCATATTTTATCATATACATACACACACACATATAATAATAATAATAATAATAATAATAATAACAATAATAATAATAATAATAATAATAATTTTCTAAATTCTTAAAATACTACTAGAAATCCGAAAAAAGTGACCACAAAAAGCGACCAAAGTTGGTCGCTTACAAGTCACAAAGCGAACAAAAGGCGTCCAAACTGGCTTGGTCGCTATTTTGCTGGTCCCTTACCTTAGAGGTCATAGTTGGTCGCTAATTAGCGACCAACTTTGTTCTCTAAGGTAAAAGGACCAAATATTCCGGGTAAACAATATACCGACCAACTTTGATCGCTTTAATATTTTAATAATATAAATTTAGCGACCAAAGTTGGTCTCTATATTTAAATTACGTTTTTTTATTTATTATTAATCAAAATATAGCGACCAACTTTGGTCTGTAAACCAAATATTATATTTTAAAATCTGGAAAATAGCGACCAAAGTTGGTCGTTTTTTTAAAAAAAATTTTTAATTGTTTTTAAACATAAGCGACCAAAATTGGTCTCTAATTTCAAGAATTTAATTGTTTTTTAAACATAAGCGACCAAAATTGGTTGCTATTTTCTAGGATTTTTTTTAAAATAGAATAACGACCAAAGTTGGTCGCTTTTTAGGAAATTTGGGTTAATTAGCGACCAACCTTGGTCGCTATTGCCCAGAAAATATTTTTTTAAATAGAAAAGCGACCAAAGTTGGTCACTTTTCTGGGTATAATTTTGGCAGAAACTGCCTGTTTTGGCAGCTACACCACCTGCTAGCATACCAAATTTCCTGTTACAAGCAACAACAACAACAATACCAACAACAAAACCAACAACAACAACAACAAAACCAACAACAACAACACAACAACAACATTAACAACAACATTAACACCAATAAAGTATAAAGTTCAATAGAACTAACACATTAAGCTAACAAAACTAAGTTAACGCTTATTACAAGACCATTCGAAAACCGGTTCTATTGTCTAGTTCAAAGTATATAAAGTACTCAAGGTGTGTTCTTTCAGCATCCTCGTCCGAAAGTTGGATTGCCTCGCCCGACTCATTAGGTGGCTGACTGCGTATGAATTCCTCCACGTCAGCTGTGAAGCGACCCTATAAGAAAAATTACATTGAATTAGTATTTCAAAATTTATATAAAAGTAAATCAAAATACTTAATGAAAAGTAAAAATCTTACATGTACAGTCGAGGCTTGGCCCTCGACCCACCTTTGTGATTGAGTCTCTTTATTCTTCTTTACAATACGAGTCTCATTGAATAGCTCATCTTGCTTCATTGGCATCATAAAGTTGTCTGGTGGCTTTGGTTATTATCCTCGTAGTAATATTACTCGGGATGAACTTGGATACAGAGAATAACTTATAAACTAAAATTCCAATACATAAACTAAAAGTTCAATTCATATACTAAAAGTCCAATTCATATCCTAAAGGCTCAATTCATATACTAAAAGTTCAATTCATACACAAAAATTTCAATTCATATCCTAAAGGTTCAATTCATATCCTAAAGGTTCAACTCATATCCACAAAAGTACAATTCATATCCTAAAATTTCAATTTATAAACTAAAATTCCAATACATAAACTAAAAGTCCAATTCATATCCTAAAAGTCCAATTCATATCGTAAAGGCTCAATTCATATCCTAAAGATTCAATTCATATCCTAAAGGTTCAACTCATATCCACAAAAGTTCAATTCATATCCTAAACCCTAGATTCTGACTAAACTATCAAGACAATATAAAGTATAATTCAAATCTAACTAAACTAAATTCAACACTAATTAAACTAATTAGTTAATAAAATTAATTAACAAAGCTAACTAAAATAAGACCTAAACCCTAATCCTCAATAAAATACAATGTTCAAAGAATTTAAACACTAATTCATATCTTTAAACTACAATATTGAAATAATTGAAACAAAAACTAGAAATAACAAAGATTCAAGGTTATAATTGAAACCTAGGTTTTTTTAGGTGGAGAAGGAGAGAAAGGGGCAGCGACAGCGGTGGCAGCGTCGGCTCCGGCGGTCACAGCGGTGGCGTGGGGTGGGGGGATTGATTTGTATGAGGGAAATAGAGAAGGGGGGGGAGGGGAATGTGTTGAGAGAGAGTTGGGAAAATTTTGGAAAAAAAATAAGAGAATGGGAGGGGGAAACCCGTTTTTGGGTCTAGATTTACAAAAAGCGACCAACGTTGGTCGCTATTTTTTGACTGTTTGACCAAAATAGCGACCAACGTTGGTCGCTATTTCTAAAAAAAAATAACTTTTTTTTTCTATTTTTATTTTTAAATATTATAAGCTATAAAAAAATCTTATTACCTATAAATATTTCTTTTATTTAACTACAATTATTATAAATAATTAAAAACTATAAGCATAATCTTTAAAAAAAATTATATTAACTAGTTAACTACTTAATAGATTATAATTCACTGTAATACTATAACGTATATATGACTTGTTATAGTATATATTAGTGTGTGTATATATATAACACACACACTTATGCTACTTTAGCTACATATATAACATGTTATAGTATATGCTACTGTATTCATTATTTGTATTATAATAGAGTTAATGAATTACATTCATTCATCACTAGGTTATAAGTCGATGAATCAATTATAACATATTAATTGATATAAGTCGAGACGTTTTGTTTTTAATATTCAAAGTTGCATCTGAAAAATTCAATTCATATGCTAATTCCAATCGTGTAACGAATCAATTAGCTTTTCACTTTTCTGAAAAATAAAGAAAATAATATTTAATTTTAATTTATCCAGATTCGAAATTGATATTTTATGTAGAAAATAGGGTTAATCTACTTTTATAACAAAAGAGATTAAAAGTATAAAAACATTTTACGCTCTTTACTTTTATTCTTTGTCCTTTTCTCGGATTTATTTCACTCATATTTTATCGATGATAAATATCTTGTATTCGAGAGTTTTGTACTTTTGTAATAGTATAAATAAATAGATATTATTTGGAAACTTTTAGTTTTAAATCATCCCAAATTTAATAAGCAAATGATAATTTTAGCTAATAAGAATTTTATTTTGTGACGACCCAAAGGGCCATCACCTGTTTTATTTGAATTCTGTGCCTCTGCGGCGCTGGAAACCTCATTCAGAGTAGCTTCGATTTGCGTGCGCAGTCCGGGCGCGTAGTCGAAAAGCTTAAAATGAGTTAATTTGACTTCGATAAACCTTTTGGGTAAACAGACCCGGATCCGTAATTCGACAATCCCGGAGGATCCGTAGGAAAATATGGGACTTGGGTGTATGCCCGGAATCGAATTCCGAGGTCCCAGGCCCAAGAAATGAATTTGTTTAAGTGAAATTGTTTTTTTTTGAAATTGTTTAAGGAAATTTGAAATGAAAACTGATTAGAAAGCAATGGTATCGGGCCCGTATTTTGGTTCTGGCGCCCTGTACAGGTCTTATATATGACTTGAGACACTCCTGTGAAATTTGATTAAAAACGAACGTCGTTTGACGTGATCCGAACTTTAATTGAGAAATTTGATGTTTAAAAGAGTTTTGAGAAATTTTATTGATCTCGAGGTTTAATTCGATGCTCATGATATTATTTTGGTAATTTGATTATACGAATATGTCCGTAGGATATTTTTGAGGTTGTGTATATACTCGGGTGAGTTTCAAGTGGGTTCCGCGATGCCTTAGGCTTAGAAAGTCAGATGTTGCAGGTTCAGGAAGTTGCAGTCTCTGAACCCTCTAGTGCGGTCCGCGAGAAATCGCGTGCGACCGCGGATGGGCCAGCGCGGCCATTGTGCGGTCCACAGTGGAGGTTGTGCAGCCGTTGTCGCCTTTGCGTGGTCCGCACAGGGTGCTGAACTGCAGGTCTTTAGGGAGGCCTGTGCGATCGCGGTCCATTTGATGTGGTTTGCACAGGGGGTCTGAGAGGGGTATAAATAAACGGGAATTTCAGTTATTTTTCACTTTTCAAAACCCCAAAAACATAAGAGGCAATTTTTCAAACAACCTTTCTTTTCCAAAAACGTTGGTAAGTGATTTCTAACTCATTTTCTTCACTCCTTAACATCTTTTAACATGATTTCAACTTCAAATCAAAGATTTTCATGGGGGAAATTGGGTGTTTTGAGTAGAATCTAGGTTTTTTCTAAAATTGGGGATTTGGACCTCAATTTGAGGTCCGATTTCAAAACAAATTATATATTTGGATTTGTGGGGGAATGGGTAATCGGGTTTTGGTCCGAACCTTGGGTTTCGACCATGTGGGCCCGGGGTGATTTTTGACTTTCGGGTAAAACTTTGGAAAGCTCATTTTCATGCATTGGAGTTAATTCATTTAGCACTTATTGATGTAATTAAGTAACTCATGACTAGATTCGAGCGGATTGGTGGTGGAATCAAGGGGTAAATCTATAGTTGAGACTTGAGTGGTGATAAAGGCATCTAGGTAAGTGTTTGGTCTAACCCTAGCTTGAGGGATTAAGAGTTGAGTCATATTTGCTATTTGCTTCTTGTTGAGTACGACATATAGGCATGGTAAAGAGTATCTATACGTTGGTGTCAAGCATGACCGAAAGTCTTAAATTGAAAGTTGGTGTGTTCTTAAATGACACTTGGGTGCTTTACTTAATGATCTTCTATGATTGAGCATTTTCAATAATTGAACTGAGTACAAGCTAAGTTGAGATTGGTTATAGCTGATTCTCCCTTGCCGGAATGACTATTTCAATATTGTTGTTCCCTTGCCGGGAAAATTAGTACATTATTGTGTTCCCTTGCCGGGAAGTTATTATATTGATTATTTTCCCTTGCCGGTGTTCCTTGAAATTGTGAGATATTATGAAATGGGAGCGGGTGGTATGCCTACCACAAGATATTATGAAATGGGAGTGGGTGGTACGCCTACCACAAGATATTATGAAATGGGAGCAGATGGTATGCCTACCTCAAGATATTATGAAATGGGAGAGGGTGGTACGCCTACCACAAGATATTATGAAATGGGAGCAGGTGGTACGCCTACCACAAGATATGAGAAATGAGATCGGATTGCACGCCTGCAACAAGATGGAAAGTGAAAGTGAAAGTTGTCTTTACTTTTCCTTATCTGTGTTAGAAGTTATATTGTCAGCTTCCTTATTTATTCCTTACTATTTTGCTTTATCAGCTATCCCCGAGGCATGTTCCCCTTCCCCAACTTTAATTGCTTATTATTTGTTTACTTTTCCGCCATATATTATAGAACTGCACAGGTTTATCTGGAGTCTGGTCCTAGCCTCGTCACTACCTCGCCAGGGTTAGGCCAGACACTTACCAGTATATGGGGTTGGTTGTGCTGATACTACACATCCCGAAGCAGCTTTCGGGCAGTAGTTGGAGGGCTTCCTTCAGTCCACTCGGAGACCCAAGGTAGACCTGTAGGCGTCCGCAGGCCCTGGCATCTCCCTCTATCTCTATTTCCTGTTTCATTTCCTTTGTTCAGAAGCAGTGTATTGCATTTCTTCAGACCTTGTATGTAGAAACTTTTAGACAGTCTGTGATATTGTGACACCAGGTTTTGGGGTATTTGAGGTTTTAAAAGTTGTAATAGACGTAGCCTTCAGACATTTCATGGTTATCTTCCGCTTAATTATTTAAAGTTTTGTTGTTTTTATGTTATTGCTCGTAATTGTTAAAAGGAAGTAATTTGGTAAGGAATTAGATAGTTAAGGGTTGGCTTGCCTAGATCTCATTAGTAGGCGCCATCATGACTCTCAAGGGTGGGAAATCTGGGTCGTGACAAGTTGGTATCAGAGTACTAGGTTACATGGGTCTCACAGTTCATAGACAAACTTAGTGGAGTTTGAGGGATCGATACGGAGATGTCTGTATTTATCCCCCAGAGGCTACAGAGTTAGGAAAATTTCACATTTGTTCTTTCTTGTCGTGCTGTTCTGTTTCCCAATACTGATTGAATTTCTACTCTATTCTTTCACAGATAGAGAGAACACACGCTTCCTTATCTACCACTCAGCAGCCCGAGCCCCTAGCAGCAGCTTCCACTAGGGGCAGAGAGCGAGGCCGAGGCCATGCTAGAGGCCGAGGTAGGGGCAGAGTTCAGCCCCGAGCAGCAGCACCAGTGGCGGAGCCTCAGGTTGATTTTGAAGAGGAGGTTCTGGCCCCAGCAGTTCCGGTGGGCCCAGCTCAGGTCCCAGAGGGGTTTATTGTTACCCCAGTTCTTCAGGACGCTCTGGTCCGATTGGTGGGCCTCATGGAGAGTGTCACTCGAGCAGGTTTGCTTCCTGTAGCACCAACCACTTCTCAGGATGGAGGAGGGTCTCAGACTCCTGCTACACGCACTCCGGAGCAGGTAGCTCCCTAGATTCAAACTCCAGTGGTTCAGCCAGTTGGAGCAGTTCAGCCGGGTGACATAGCTCAGACCGATGATGTAGCGGCTATGTCCGACGATGCTTTGTGGAGGCTGGATAGGTTCACCAAGCTCTTCACTACTACTTTCAGTGGTGCTTCTTCTGAGGATCCCTAGGATTTCCTATATAGCTATCACGAGGTTCTCAGGAACATGGGCATTGTTGAGACCAATGGGGTCGATTTTGCTACATTCCACTTGTTTGGATCCGCCAAGACTTGGTGGAGGGATTATTGCTTAGCTAGGCCAGTCGGGTCACCATCTTTGACTTGGGATCAGTTTACAGTGTTGTTTCTGTAGAAGTTCCTCCCCGTGACTCAGAGAGAGGCCTATCAGAGGCAGTTTGAGCACCTCTAGTAGGGTTTCATGACGGTCACCTAGTATGAGACCAGGTTCATCGACTTAGCTCACCATACTATTGTCATACTTTCTACCGAGAGAGGGGGAGAGGAGGTTTATCGACGGTTTTATTCAACCGATTCGTCTTCAGATGGCCAAGGAGGCCAGGAGTGAGATCACTTTTCAGGATGCGGCCAATGTGGCCCGCAGAGTTGAGATGGTTTTGTCACATAGAGGTGGTCACGGTTCAGATAAGAGGCCCCGTCATTCAGGCAGATTCAGTGGTACATAGTCTGGAGGTAGAGATTTATATGGTAGAGGCCATCCTCCTAGGCCCTTTCAGTCAGCTCTTCAGGTTTCTCACGGTGCTTCCGGTAGCCGTGGTCCTCCGATGTAGTATTCTGACCAGCAGTCCTTCAGTGCACCACCAACACCTATCAGTACACCACCGCTTCAGAGTTTTCAGGGTCGTTAGCCCCAGCAGCCGAGAGCTTGTTTTACTTGTGGCAACCCGAGTCACATCGCTAGGTATTGCCCTCGAGCTTCGAGCAGTTCTCCGCATCAGGATTCTCGTGCTATGGTTCAGGAAACAGATGTTCCACAGACCACCCAGCCAGCTAGAGGTGGGGGTAGAGGTGCTAGAGGTGGAGGTAGAGGTCCTAGAGGTGGAGCTCAGGCCGCCAGATATGGAGGCCAACCAGCAGCAAGCCGTCCTAGAGAGGTAGTTCAGGGTGGTGGGGCTCAGCCCCGATGTTATGCCTTTCCAGCCAGGCCCGAGGCTGAGTCTTCAGATGTAGTGATCACATGTACGGTTCTGGTTTGTGATAGAGATGCTTCAGTGTTATTTGATCTAGAGTCCACTCGTATGTGTTATCTTATTTTGCACCGTATCTGGTCATGCCTAGTGATTCGTTGAGTATTCTTGTTTATGTGTCTACACCGATGGGTGATTCGGTTGTGGTAGATCGAGTCCATCGCTCTTGTGTAGTTATGATTAGGGGTCTTGAGACTCGTGTGAATTTGTTGCTTCTAGACATGGTCGACTTCGATGTTATATTGGGGATGGACTGGTTATCACCTTACCATGCTATCTTGGACTGTCATGCCAAAACTATGACCTTAGCTTTGCCGGGTATGCCTCGTTTAGAGTGGAGATGAACTCCTGGTCATTCTACCCATGGCGTTATCTCTTATGTGAAGGCTCGACGTATGGTCGACAAGGGGTGTTTGGCCTATTTGGCTTACGTTCGTGATTCCAGTGCTGAGGTTCCTTAATTGATTTTGTGCCCGTGGTTCGTGAGTTTCCTGAGGTATTCCCTTCAGACATGCCATGTATGCCACCCGACAGGGATATTGACTTTTGCATTGATTTGGCTCTGGGCACTCAGCCCATTTCTATTCTGCCGTATCGCATGGCCCCGCCAGAGTTGAAAAAGTTGAAGGAGCAGTTGCATGACTTGCTTGAGAAGGGTTTCATTAGACCCAGCGTTTCGCCTTGGGGTGCGCCGGTTTTATTTGTTAAGAAAAAGGATGGTTCGATGAGAATGTGCATTGATTACCGGCAGTTGAACAAGGTCACCATCAAGAATAAGTACCCACTGCTGAGGATTGATGATTTGTTCGATCAGCTTCAGGGTGCCAAGGTATTTTCAAAGACCGACTTGAGATCTGGCTACCATCTGTTGAGGATTAGGGCATCCGATGTCCCTAAGACAGCTTTCCGCTGTCGGTACGGCATTATGAGTTCTTGGTCATGTCATTTGGGTTGACAAATGCCCTAGCAGCTTTTATAGATTTGATGAACCGAGTGTTCATGCCTTATTTGGACTCGTTCGTGATAGTCTTCATTGATGATATTTTGATATATTCCCGCAGCCATGAGGAGCACGAGCAGCATCTCAGAGTGGTTCTTCAGACTCTGAAAGATAGTCAGTTATATGCTAAGTTCTTGAAGTGTGAGTTCTGGTTGAGTTCAGTTGCATTTTTGGGGCATGTTATATCAGTAGAGGGTATTCAGGTTGATTCAAAAAAGATTGAGGCAGTAAAGAACTGGCCTAGACCAGCATCAGCTACAGAGATTCAGAGTTTCTTGGGATTGGCAGGCTACTATCGTCGGTTTGTGGAGGGGTTCTCATCTATTGCAGCCCCGATGACCAGGTTGACCCAGAAGGGTGCCCAGTTTAGATGGTCAGACGAGTGTGAGGCGAGCTTTCAGAAGCTCAAGACAACTCTGACTACCGCACCGGTGTTGGTTTTGCCTACACGTTCAGGGCCTTACACATTTTATTGCGATGCTTCCCGTATTGGGCTTGGTGCAGTGTTGATGCAGGATGGCAAGGTCATTGCCTATGCTTCAAGGCAGTTGAAGATTCATGAGAAGAACTATTCGGTCCATGATTTAGAGTTGGCAGCCATTGTTCACGCATTGAAGATTTGGAGGTATTATCTGTATGGCATGGCATGTGAGGTGTTCACTAATCACAAGAGTCTTCAGTATTTGGTCAAGCAAAAGGAGTTGAATTTGAGGCAGAGGAGATGGTTGGAGTTGTTGAAGGATTATGATATCACTAACTTATATCACCCGGGAAAGGCCAATGTGGTGGCCGATGCTCTGAGTAGAAAGTCAGCCAGCATGGGCAGTCTTGCTTATATTCCGGTCGGTGAGAGGTCGCTTGTGTTGGATGTTCAGGCTTTGGCCAATCGATTTGTGAGATTGGATATCTCTGAGCCTAGCCGAGTATTAGCTTGCACGGTCGCTCGATCTTTATTATTGGAGCGTATCCGTGATCGACAGTTTAATGATCCCCATCTGTGTGTCCTTAGAGACACGGTGCAGTGTGGAGGTGCCAAGCAGGTTACCTTAGGTGATGATGGAGTTTTGAGATTACAGGGGCGAGTTTGTGTGCCTAATATGGATGAGCTTCGAGAGTTGATTTTAGAGGAAGCCCATAGTTCCCGGTACTCTATTCATCCAGTATCAGGATTTGCGACAGCATTATTGGTGGCATAGAATGAAGAAGGATAGTGTTGCATATGTGGCTCGATGTTTGAATTGTCAGCAGGTTAAGTATGAGCATCAGAGGCCTGGTGGATTGTTTCAAAGGATTGAGCTTCCCAAGTGGAAGTGGGAGTGGATCTCTATGGACTTTGTTACTGGACTTCTGCTGACTCAGAAGAAGTTCGACGCAGTTTGGGTCATTGTTGATAGGCTGACCAAGTCAGCGCATTTCATTCCTGTGGCAGTATCCTATTCATCCGAGAGGTTAGCTGAGATCTATATCCGAGGGATTGTTCGTCTTCATGGCGTGCCTGTAACTATCATTTCGGACCGAGTTACGCAGTTTACCTTGCATTTTTGGAGAGCAGTTCAACGAGAGTTGGGCACTCAGATTGAGTTGAGTATAACATTTCATCCTCAGACGGACGGGCAGTCCGAGCGGACTATTCAGATTTTGGAAGATATGCTTCGAGCCTGTGTCATTGACTTTGGAGGCTCGTGGGATCAGTTTTTGCCTTTAGCAGAGTTTGCCTAAAACAACAGCTACCAGTCGAGTATCCAGATGGATCCTTATGAGGCTTTGTATGGTAGGCGATGTCGATCTCCAGTTGGATGGTTTGAGCCAGAGGAGGCTCGGTTGTTGGGTACGGATCTGGTTCAGGAGGCCTTGGACAAGGTCAGGATCATTCAGAAGAGGCTTCGTACGACTCAGTCCAAGCAAAAGAGTTATACAGACCACAAAGTTCGAGATGTGACTTTTATGGTTGGTGAGCGGGTATTGCTCCGAGTGTTGCCTATGAAGGGCGTGATGAGATTCAGGAAGAAGGGCAAGCTTAGCCCTAGGTTCATTGGTCCATTTTAGATTCTTGATCGATGGGAAATGTGGCTTATAGACTTGCATTGCCGCCTAGCTTATCAGCCGTGCATCTAGTATTTCATGTGTCCATGCTTCGGAAGTATCACGGCGATCCATCCCACGTGTTAGATTTCAGTACTGTCTAGTTGGACAAGGACTTGTCTTATGAGGAGGAGCCGGTGGCTATTCTAGACCGGAAGGTCCGTCAGTTGAGATGGAAGAGTTTTCCTTCGGTTCGTATTCAGTGGAGAGGTCAGCCTCCTAAGGCGTCGACCTGGGAGTCCGAGTCCGACATGCATAGCCGTTATCCTCATCTTTTCCCCGACTCAGGTACTTCCTTCTTCTGTCCGTTCGAGGACGAGCAGTTGTTTTAGAGATGGAGAATGTGATGACCCAAAGGGCCATCACCTGTTTTTAATTGAATTCTGTGCCTCCGAGGCCCTAGAAACCTCATTCAAAGTAGCCTCAATTTGCGTGCATAATCCGGGCGCGTAGTCGGAAAGCTTAAATATGAAATTTTGTGAAAAATGTTAAGTCTTGACTTTAAAATGAGTTAATTTGACTTCGGTCAACCTTTTGGGTAAACAGACTTGGATCCATGATTCGACGGTCCCGGAGAGTCCGTAGGAAAATATAGGACTTGGGCATATGCCCGGAATCGAATTTCGAGGTCCCAAGCCTAAGAAATGAATTTTTTTAAGTGTAATTGTTTTTTTTTGAAATTGTTTAAGGAAATTTGAAATAAAAACTGATTAGAAAGCAATGGTATCGGGCCCGTATTTTGGTTCCGGCGCCCGGTACAGGTCTTATATATGACTTGAGTCATTCCTGTGAAATTTGGTTTAAAACGACGTCATTTGACGTGCTCCGGACTTTAATTGAGAAATTTGATGTTTAAAAGAGTTTTGAGAAATTTTATTGATCTCGAGGTTTAATTCGATGCTCGTGATGTTATTTTGGTAATTTGATTACACGAATATGTCCGTAGGATGTTTTTGAGGCTGTGTGTATACTCGGGTGAGTTTCGAGTGGGTTCCGGGGTGCCTTAGGCTTAGAAAGTAAGATGTTGCAGGTTCAGGAAGTTGCAGTCTCTGAACCCTCTAGTGCGGTCCGCGAGAAATCGCGTGCGACCGCGGAGGGGCCAGCGCGGTCGGGGTCGCCTTTGTGCGGTCCGCAGTGAAGGATGTGTAGCCACAGTCGCCTTTCCACAGTCCACACAGGGTGCTGAACTGCAGGTCTTCAGGGAGGCCTGTGCGGCCGCGGTCAATTTGATGTGGTCCGCACAGGGGATCTGAGAGGGGTATAAATAAACAGGAATTTCAGTTATTTTTCACTTTTCAAAACTCAAAAACATGAGAGGCAATTTTTCAAACAACCTTTCTTCTCCAAAAACGTTGGTAAGTGATTTCTAACTCATTTTCTTCATTCCTTAACATCTTTTTTCTAAAATTAGGGATTTGGACCTCAATTTGAGGTCCGATTTCAAAACAAATTATATATTTGTATTCGTGGGGGAATGGATAATCGGGTTTTGGTCCAAACCTCGGGTTTCGACCATGTGGGCCTGGGGGTGATTTTTGACTTTTGGGTAAAACTTTGGAAAATTCATTTTCATGCATTGGGGTTGATTCATTTAGCACTTATTGATGTAATTAAGTAACTTGTGACTAGATTCGAGCGGATTGGTGGTGGAATCAAGGGGTAAAGCTATAGTTGAGACTTGAGTGGTGATCAAGGCATCGAGGTAAGTGTTTGGTCTAACCCTAGCTTGAGGGATTAGGAGTTGAGTCATATTTGCTATTTGCTTCTTGTTGAGTACGACGTATAAGCATGGTGATGAGTATCTATACGTTGGTGTCAAGCATTACCATGAGTCTTAAATTGAAAGTTGGTGTGTTCTTAAATGAAACTTGGGTGTTTTACTTAATGACCTTCTATGATTTAGCATATTTAATAATTGAACTGGGTACAAGCTAAGTTAAGATTGGTTATAGCTGATTCTCCCTTGCCGGAATGACTATTTCAATCTTGTTGTTCCCTTGCTGGGAATATTATTACATTGTTGTGTTCCCTTGCCGGGAGTTATTATATTGATTATTTTCCCTTGCCGGGATTCCTTGAAATTGTGAGATATTATGAAATGGGAGCGGGTGGTACGCCTACCACAAGATATTATGAAATGGGAGCGGGTGGTACGTCTACCACAAGATATTATGAAATGAGAGCGGGTGGTACGCCTACCACAAGATATTATGAAATGGGAGCGGGTGGTACGCCTACCACAAGATATTATGAAATGGGAGCGGGTGGTATGCCTACCACAAGACATTATGAAATGGGAGCGGGTGGTACGCCTACCACAAGATATGAGAAATGGGATCGGGTTGCACGCCTGCAACAAGATGGAAACTAAAAGTGAAAGTTGTCTTTACTTTTCCATATATGTGTTAGAAGTTATATTGTCTGCTTCCTTATTCATTCCTCGCTATTTTTCTTTATCATCTATCCCCGAGGCATGTTCCTCTTCCCCAGCTTTAATTGCTTATTATCTGTTTACTTTTCCGTCATATATTATAGAACTGCACAGGTTTATTTGGAGTCTGGTCCTAGCCTCGTCACTACCTCGTCGGGGTTAGACCAGGCACTTACCAGCACATGGGGTCGGTTGTGCTGATACTACACTCTGCACTGTGTGCAGATCCCGGAGCAGCTTTCAGACAGTAGTTGGAGGGCTTCCTTCAGTCCACTCGGAGACCCAAGGTAGATCTGTAGGCGTCCGCAGGCCCTGGCGTCTCTCTCTATCTCTATTTCCTGTTTCATTTCCTTTGTTCAGAAACAATGTATTGCATTTCTTCAGACCTTGTATGTAGAAATTCTTAGACAGTCTGTGATACTGTGACACCAGGTTTTGGGGTATTTGAGGTTTTAAAAGTTGTAATAGTCGTAGCCTTCAGACATTTCATGGTTATCTTCTGCTTAATTATTAAAGTTCTGCTGTTTTTATGTTATTGCTCGTAATTGTTAAAAGGAAGTAATTTGGTAAGGAATTAGATAGTTAAGGGTTGGCTTGCCTAGCTCTCATTAGTAGGCACCATCACGATTTCCGAGGGTGGGAAATCCGGGTCGTAACAATTTTAAAGTGTTCTATGAGAAAAACATTTATACAAATAAAATTAAGTGATTTAGCCATAATTTAGGAATTATTAAACATAATCTAAATAAAAAAAATTGTGACCTAATTTTTTTATTTTAAAATCTTAAATATTAGAAAAATAATAAAATACTATTTTATTCAAATGTAAAATCAAATTAAACAAAATTAAAATGTCAATTTTCTTGAAATTTAGTGCATTTATAATTGCAAGTAGATTGACAGATTAACTTATTTTAACATGATTTATTCTTAGCAGAGTTACGTACCTTAACCTTGGTTGTATTCCATAGATTAACTCTAAGTAAACTTTTCTTTTTAGGAGAGATTGTCTATCGTGAAATTTATTTGCTCATTAATGCCTAGAGCAATTGCTCATGCATTTGTGGACGTGTTTGATCAAATTAAGGTGTTTTCCTCTTTTCACATGTAAATTTCAATTTTTCTTTTATATAAGTCACTTTAGAACTTTTATAATTTATGGAAATCAAGCTATTCAATAAATAATTTTAAAATCCTAAATATTAGGAATTTGTACATAGTTCAAAATAAGAAATAATTTAATAAATAAAATTTTAGTTGATTTCAAATCCTAAATATTAGGAAAATAACTTAAATTACTATTTTGTCTAATGGTGGCTTCTATTTTTAAAGGGTGAAAAAGGCGATTGACATTTCGCTAAGGGCCTTCGTGTTTTTAATATAGTTTAGATTAGATATATTCAACTTCACTTTGTTCAAATTTAATTTTATATTTTCATTACTTCAATGTCATAAATTATCATACTTCCTTTTATTCATACTTTCCTTTTAGTTTTAGCAAGAACTGGTAACTCTTGAAGATTTAAAAATTCTTCTAATTTTTTTTTTTGTTGAAAAACTAATTGTTCTTAAGTTCATTGTAGAAAATACGAATATGATCAGCTAATTGACATATGGTTGAGTTTGACAATGATAACTTATGTGAAAATCATAACGTGTTAGAGTTTAATGCTTTTATAATAGTGTACATAGATAGAGTTTATGTAGCTTGTAGCTAAAAATATAATTACTGTAACTTATTAATTAACTGTATACAGATTCTAAAATATTTTGAGTTTAAAACAGGAGTCGTAGTGTACCAAATGAAATTAGTGGTTACATTTTATTATTCCTGTTATTTTATTAGGTACATAAGTATTATTGGTTGAATCATTTAATAATAAATGTTGTTCTTAATTCAAGTATTTAAAATATGAAATCTAATCGCATTAATTAAAATGTTAAATTGATTTTTGTTGCAACTTGCAAGTATAAAGTTTTGTCCTTTCGCCTGTAAATGAACAAAAGGAAAAACAGTTAAAAGCGTCATATTTTATTAAAGAAAAAGGTAAGATGCTCTCAATTAGGTTGTTACTTTTTAAGTGTTGGACTTTGATGATTAATTTTGGTTGAAAACTAAGTCTTTTTTTCTTCTTAGAACCATTCTATTATTGGTAGGAAGCTTTTTAATCTTCTCAAATTTAGCTATTTATTCGAATAAGAAAAGAATATAAAAGTTAAAACCTAAATTAACTTTAAAGTCCTATATATTAGGACTTCTAAATAATATTTCAAATAAGGAAAGATTTTAATTAGCAAAATTTTAGTTAATTTCAAAGTCTTAATATTAGGAAAATAATTGAATGACTATTTTTGTCACTATCCTAAACCCGAACCCGGTCGTGATGGCGCCTCTCGTGAAGAGAAGGCCAGCCGACACTTCCCATTTTTCCAAATTTTTTAAAAGTTAAGCATCAAGAACAGTCTACATATGATAAAATAAGTCCAAAATGACAGATGATAACATAAATACGCGGAAGAACATCCATACACAGCCCTACCCGAGGTGTCACTAGTCATGAGCATCTATAAGTCATAATACAAGTCTACTACGTCTATAAGCTAGTACAGGTGTCTGAAAAGAGATAGAGATGATAAAGGAGTAGAGATACGGGGTTGCGGACGTCAAAGTACGCTAAGGGAACAAAGCCCAAGCGAAACAATCAATAAATGGCACAAATCCCGAAATTACAAAAAACCGACCCCTGGGCCCACATCTCGAAAGTCAGAAATTTTTACATCAATAGATTCCTCATCTCCCCACGAGTCTATGCATATCAAGAACACTAAAATCGGAGTCCAAATGACTCCTCAAATCCTCCTTTAACGGCCTCATAAACTCAAACCCTAATCCGCCATTTTTAGTCCTTTAATTCCTTTAATTACAGCCTTAATTCATGAAATACTACCATAAAAATGTGTTTTAGGTCCAAAATCCTTACCTTAGCGAAGTTCCCTTGAAATTTCCCTTCCAAATCATCCAAAAGCTCTCAACAACAACAACAACAACAACAACAACGACCCAGTATAATCCCACAAGTGGGGTCTGGGGAGGGTAATATGTACGCAGACCTTATCCCTACCCCGAAGGGTAGAGAGGCTGTTTCCAGGAGACCCTCGGCTCAAAAAAGCAATAGGAGATGATATATTAGTACCATAAAAATGCGTAATAAAAATAACAACAATATATAAGAGATATGAAATATGAAATACAGGATATGAAATACGAAATACGAAATAGATGGCTGGTATAGTACAACTAAAAGGTACAACCCTGCATCAATAGACGACCAATGCCATTCCTAGTCTAACTCCTAACTAGATAGTCTCCCTCTATTGTGCTGTAGAAATATTCACACTCTCCCCTAACCTACAACCTTAATGCTCGACCTCCATAATTCCCTATCAAGGGCCATGTCCTCAGTAATCCTAAGTCGCGCCATGTCCTGTCTGATCACCTCTCCCCAATACTTCTTAGGTCTTCCTCTACCTCTCCGCGTGCCCACTACAGCCAGTCGCTCACACCTCCTCACCGGTGCATCAGTGCTCCTCCTCTGAATGTGCCCGAACCATCTGAGTCTTACTTCCCGCATCTTGTCCTCCATGGGGGCCACACCCACCTTCTCTCGAATATCTGCATTCCTAATCTTATCCATCCTTGTATGCCCGCACATCCACCTCAACATCCTCATCTCTGCTACTTTCATCTTCTGGGTGTGTGAGTTCTTTACCGGCCAACATTCAGTTCCATACAACATGGCAGGCCTAACCACTGCTCTATAAAACTTACCTTTTAGTAACGGTGGCACTTTCTTGTCACACAAGACTCCCGACGCTAACCTCCACTTCATCCACCCCACCCCTATACGGTGTGTGACATCCTCGTCAATCTCCCCGATCCCCTGAATAACCGATCCAAGGTACTTGAAACTACCTTTCTTGGGAATGACTTGAGAGTCAAGCCTCACTTCAACTCCCGCTTCCGTCGGCTCAACTCCAAATTTGCACTCGAGGTATTCCGTCTTCGTCCTACTCAACTTGAAACCTTTAGACTCAAGAGCATGTCTCCAAATCTCTAGCCTCTCGTTGACGCCGCCTCTTGTCTCGTCAATTAGAATAATGTCATCAGCAAATAGCATGCACCATGGAACCTCCCCTTGAATATGATGAGTCAGTGCATCCATCACCAGGGCAAATAGGAATGGGCTGAGCGCAGACCCTTGGTGCAACCCCGTAATAACTGGAAAGTGTTCAGAGTCGCCTCCTACTGTCCTAACCCGAGTCTTAGCTCCATCATACATGTCTTTAATCACCCTAATATAGTTACTCGGGACCCCTTTATCCTCTAAGCAGCTCCATAAGACCTTCCTAGGAACCTTATCGTACGCTTTCTCCAGATCAATAAACACCATGTGGAGATCCTTCTTCTTATCTCTGTACTGTTCCACCATCCTCCTAATAAGGTGGATAGCTTCTGTGGTAGATCGTCCCGGCATGAACCCGAACTGGTTGTCTGAAATAGACACCGTCCTTCGCACTCTCATTTCTACCACTCTCTCCCAAACTTTCATGGTATGACTTAGTAATTTGATGCCCCTATAGTTGTTACAGCTCTGGACATCACCTTTGTTCTTATACAACGGGACCATTGTACTCCACCTCCACTCTTCAGGCATTCTATTAGTCTTGAATATAACACTAAACAATGCAGTAAGCCATTCCAAGCCTGCTCTACCCACACACCTCCACAGTTCAACCGGAATTTCGTCTGGCCCGGTAGCTCTGCCCCTTCTCATCTTACGCATTGCCTCCATGACTTCATCGATCTCAATGTCCCTACAATTACTTACTTCATGGTGACTGTCGGCATTCCTCGATTCCCCAAGTATAATATCCTGATCCCCTTCTTCACTTAGAAGTTTATGAAAGTAGGTCTGCCACCTCCTCTTAATCTGGTCATCTCCCATCAAAACTTTGCCGTCATCATCTTTTATGCACCTCACTTGGTCCAGATCCCGAGTTGCGGCGCCGCACTTGCGGTCCCCAATCCGCATGTACGAAAATACCAGAAGCAGCAATATTAGCTGCTGCTAGGGGTGTAAAAAGGAAACCGATAAACTGCACCAACCCAATAATCCGAGTCAAACCGAGAAAAAAATCCGACTATGGGTTGGTTTGGTGTTGGAAAAAAAATCCGACCATAATTGGTTTGGTTTGGTTTTAACTAAAGAAAGTAAAATCGAAACCTAACCAACCCGACATTACATATATAGAAATTTTAGATATATTTAATATATAAATATACTTATTGTGATGTAATTTATAAATATTTCTTAAAAGATTTCATAATTTTATTTTTTGAGGTATTATTTCAAGGTTGGACTTAGAACTTTTGAATGTTCCAATAAGTTTTATAGCCACTAAGATTAGTAAATTAATAATGCTAACAAAAGCCCAAAACAAAATCAAATCAATACTAATGCTAACAAAAGAAATTTAATTCAATACTACGAACGGGAATGTATTGAATATCTATTTTTTGTTTTTCAATAATTTAGATAAAATTTGAATATTTTAGGATAATGCCATGACATATCTCATATTTTGTATTATTTTCTTGGAAAATACTTTATACAGTTGTATCTTACTAGGACTAAAGAAATATTTTGAGCATAATTTATATGTTTTGTTCTACGAAGATTTTATCGGGAAAAAATTCGAAAAAACCCGAAAACCCAAGAAAAGCTGAGAGTGAAAAACCCAAGTTTTATTGGTTTGGTTTGGTCTTTAGATTTAATAATCCGACACAATTGGTTTGGTTTGCTAATTGTAAAATTCGAACCAACCCGACCTATGTACACCCCTAGCTGCTGCAACAAAATTCCAACCTCTCCGTTAACCATCCGAAAATACCCTGAGGCCCTCGGGACCTCAACCAAAAGCACAAACATAACCCAATACCTTATACAAACTTATTCCAATCATCAAAACACTTCAAACAACATCAAATCAACTAAAACACCTCGGATTCAAGCCTAAGTTTCTAAACTCTTTCGAATTCCGCTTTTGATCAAAAACCCAACCAAACCACGTCCGAATGACCTAAAACTTTGCACACACATCCCAACTGACACGACGGAGCTACTGCAACTCTCGGAATTCTATTCCGACCCCTATATCAAAATCTCGCCTATCAATCTGAAATCGCCAAAATATCAACTTCGCCAATTCAAGCCTAAAACTACTCCAAACCTCCAAAACCTATTTCGATCACACTCATAAGTCATAAATCACCTCCCGAAGCTAACCGAACCATCGGAACTCGCATCCGAGCCCTCTAACACACAAGTCAACATCTTGTTGACTTTTCCAACTCAAACTTCCTTAAAAGAGACTAAGTGTCTCAAACCTTACCAAAATCATTCTAGATTCGATCCGACCAATCCGATACCACAAAACACGGATAATGAAGCATAAAGAAGCAGAAATGGGGAAAACGGAGCGGTAACTCATGAGACAATGTGAAATTTATTTTTAAAGGGTAAAAAAAGCGACCAAAGTTGGTCTCTATCTGCTTCCCCTTTCGTAAGCGACCAACTTTGGTCGCTAATTTTGAATTATATTTATTTATATTTTATAATTTTTTTAAAATAACAATATAATTATTAAAATTTTATAACTGGTCCCAGATTAGCGATCAAAGTTGGTCTCTATCTGCTTCCCCTTTTGTAAGCGACCAATTTTGGTCGCTAATTTTAAATTATATTTATTTATATTTTATAATTTTTTTAAATAATAATATAATTATTAAAATTTTATAACTGGGTCCCACTTTGCGACCAAAGTTGGTCGCTAATTTCAGTATTTCTTTGACCAAGCACGTCTGACCAGTCCGGTCAACATTTTGACCACATTATCGACCAAAAAAGTGACCAACTTTGGTCGCTAATGTATTTAGAATAATTATTTAATTATTTTCTCCAATTTAGCGATCAACTTTGATCGCTTTTCTTGACAGACCAATTTTAGTTGCTAAATTTTGGTCGCTTTTTTCCGAATTTCTAGTAGTAAAATAGGAGACGGATAACAAATTACTTAGATTATATTTTCATGAATGGGTTCAGAAAGCTTCCCTTCATTCATTATTAAGCCAAAGATTCAAGGCCTTTGAGTCAGCCATGCTTTTAAAAGAATCTCATGCATGTAATACAACATCTAATATATTGAATATTTCATTTTGATTTATTTTAATTTACTTAGAGATACACTGTTTATTTATTTCAAACTAAAAAATTGGATAAAAACCCCTATATGATGGGAAGCCTACACAAAATAATAATTGTAGGATTATATATGAAGGTTTAAGTGGTTAACCTTAAATATGTGTATAACCCGTCATTTTCTTTCCTAAATAATCTCAAAATATATTAATGAAGCTGGAAAAACTATAGATCAAAATTACAGGGCTTTTATCATTATGATTATTATCATATTATGCAACTATAATTAGGGGTGTCAATGGTTCGGTTCGGGTGGTTATTTTATAAAATTTGTACCATACCAATTTTTTGGGTTTTCTATGATGTATAACCAAAATTAGACTTTTAAAAATCGTACCAATCATGTCGGTTTTTCTTCGGTATCGGTACGGTTTTCGTTTAATTTTCGGTATATTTTTAAATATCATTTAAAAGTCACTAGTAGAAGCATAATGCAATAGCATACCTACTTTTATAGGACCTATCAAAACTCTCTAAATAATTTTACTATTTAAAAGGTGATGAACTAAGAAAACATGAAAAATGACCAGAGTATAGATCCATCAATTATTCTATAGCAGTGTATAAGAAACTAAACAAAGACATAGAAAATATAAATCATACAGGTGGAAAGATATTAAGCAAGCTGAGACTCAAGAATAAAGTCAATAGAAGATTAAATATTTAAAAATATAAATTTAAATAATACAAAAATTTAATATATTGTAGTTTGTTATTCATAATCGCTAGATTATCTTGTGTCTTGCTAGTGAATATGCTGGAAATAATTTAGCTTAAATAGGAGTAGTATAATGGGTTTGGGAGTTAGGATTTTGGGTTTAATTAATGGTTGGCTTGTAACCATTTTTATCATTTTAAGGCCCAATAAAAATTGAATGCTTTATTATTTTTAATATTAATATATAAATACATTTTTTCTATGTAAATTTATTTGGTACGGTTCGATTTTTTTTGATTTATTTTCATAAAATAAAAAACCTACACTAATTATCGGTACGGTTAATAGATTTATATAAAAACCTAAGGTTTTATTTAAAGAAACCTAAAAATCGGTTCGGTACGATTTGATTGGTTTAGTCGATTTTTAAATATGCATTGACACCCCTAACTATAATTATCGGATCCCATGTAACGAGCATTAATACGAAGAATATTCTGCATCATTTCACGTGGAATATTGTCACGACCCTAACCCCGAACCCGGTCATGATGACGCCTCTCGTGAGGACGAGGCCAGCCAATTAAACCCAATTCACTTTTTAAAATAGTTAAACAATATAAAAGCAGTCTAAACATGATTTAATGATAATAAGTAGCGGAAGTACAACCCGACACAGCCCTAACCGGGGTGTCACAAGTCACGAGCATCTACTAGGGTATAACTACAACGGAAAGTCTGA
Organism: Nicotiana sylvestris; assembly: GCF_000393655.2. Taxonomy (NCBI): domain Eukaryota; kingdom Viridiplantae; phylum Streptophyta; class Magnoliopsida; order Solanales; family Solanaceae; genus Nicotiana; species Nicotiana sylvestris. The sequence goes on from NC_091065.1 coordinate 174,923,364, forward strand.
AGTGTACAAATACGGACAAATGAAATGAAGAGAGAGAAAAGCAGTGTTGCGAACGCCGGCAACTACCTTGCTAAACTCTGATGACTCTGCCTCCGATCAGCCACCCGCTACCAAGTGTATAAATACCTGAATCTGCACACAAGGTGCAGGGAGTAAAGTGAGTACTACAACTCAGTGAGTAATAATCATAACTAAAGTCTGAATGGTAAGACAACACGTAAAGCATATCAAGGTGTTGTATAGAAGCAATTCAAAAACCAGTAAGAAAGCAGTGAAGTTGTAAAAATCTCTTAAAACATCTTAGCTCAGTTTAAACTTCTTTGAAAATGACTTTTTCAATAATTACGCAAATGAATGCAAAACAGTTAGTGCAGATAAGCACAGAAATTCGCCCCTCAGGCACAAATACCATAGTTTAACAGGTAAATGACAGGTAAATATGAAAGATAAACACGTAAAAGGTTCGCCCCTCGGGCACAATGTCAACAACTCCGCCCCTCGGGCAATATCTCAGAACAACACCAGCCCCTCAGGCAATCACATAGAACGGTACAAGCCCTTGGGGCTATCACATAGAACAATATCAGCCCCTCGGGCTATATCTCATATCACAATGGGTACCCGCGCTCACTGGGGGTGTACAGACTCCGGGAGGGGCCGCTCATGGCACAAGCGCAATATCAAGACATCTCGTGGCATCAAATCTAGGCCCTCGGCCTCATATCAATCAACAAGCCACCTCGTGGCATACATATCTCAGGCTCTCGGCTTCATAATCAAATCAATATCTCACTTCTGCGGCGTGCAGCCCATACAAAAGTATCCTCACAATACAGGCCCTCGGCCTTACTCAGTCAAAATCACATAAGCCACTCGGGCAACAGTAAAACGTGATGCTCAGCCCAAAATATTAATTTGGAATATCATTTCAAGTGTTAAAGCAAAATAAACTTGGCTGAGTTTTAAAAACAGTGGAAAATAATATGACTGAGTTCAAGTATAAAGTCAAAAACAGTGAGGAAATATAAACAAAAATCCCCCAAGGGTTAAAATAGCTGGCACTAGGCCCAAATATGGCATCCAGCCCAAATAATAATAATAGCAAATAGTTTTCAGTCAAATACGTGGTAAAATCATCAATCGGGATGGACCAAGTCACAATCCCTAATAGTACACGACCCCATGCTCGTCATCAAGCGTGTGTCTCACCTCAATATAGCACTACAATGTGCAATCCGGGGTTTCAAACCCTCAGAGCATCATTTACAATCATTACTCACCTCGAACCGGCTAAATCTCTAGCTCGCGACGCCTTTGCCCCTCGAATCGGCCTCCGCGCGCATCAAATCTATCCAAAATCAGAACGAATACATCACAATATGCTAAGGGAACAAAGCCCAAGCAAAACAATCGAAAAAAACCAAAAATCTCAAAATTGGCCAAAAACCGAGCCCCGAACACACTTCTCAAAATTCAGAAATTTTTACATCAACGGGTTCCTTATCTCCCCACGAGTCTATGCATAACAAGAATACCAAAATCGAAGTTCAAATGACCCCTCAAATCCTCAATTTAAGGCCTCCTAAACTCAAGCCCTAATCCTCCATTTTTAGTCCTTTAATTTCAATCTTAATCCATGAAATACTACCATAGAAATGTGTTTTAGGTCCAAAATCCTTACCTTAACGAAGTTCCCTTGAAATCTCCCTTCCAAATCATCCAAAAGCTCTCAAGCCGAAGTAAAAAATGGTGGAATAACCCAACTTCGCGAAGTGAAATAAGTTATATGATCTGCTCAGGCCCTTCCGCATCTGCAGTCACAAACCTGCTTTTGCGGTACCGCATATGCGGTCATCTCCTCCGCTTCTGCAGAAGTCACTTAAACACCAATTACCGCATCTGCGGTCCACTCTCTGCATCTACGGCTACGCTGGTGCGGCCCATCTAACACATCTGCGTTCACTGACCATTCCTCTCGAATCCGCTTCTGCGGCTCGCCTTCCGCACGTGCGGCACACCTGCGGCCCCCAAACCGCAGGTACGAAAACACCAGAAGCAACAAAACTACAGCAGTTGCAAAACATCACAACCTCTCCGACAACCACCCGAAATCATCCCGAGGCCCCCGGGACCTCGACCAAAAGCACCAACATGACCCAATACCTTATTCAAACGTGTTCCAATCACCAAAATACCTCAAACAACATCAAATCTACCAAATCACATTGGATTCAAGCCTAAGTTTCAAAAAACTTCCGAAATACGCTTTTGATAAAAAACCCAACCAAACCACGTCTGAATGACCTAAACTTTTACACACACATCCCAAATGACACAACGAATCTACTGTAACTCTCGAAATTCCATTCCGACCCCTATATCAAAATCTCGCCTATCAACCGGAAATTGCCAAAATATCAACTTCGTCAATTCAAGCCTAATTCTACTCCGGACCTCTAAAACCCATTCCGATCATACTCCTAAGTCATAAATCACCTAACGGAGCTAACCAAATCATAAAAATTCCAATTCGAGATCATATACAAACAAGTCAAATATTGATCAAATCTTTCAAATTTCAAGCTCAAACTGGGAACTACTCTTCCAAGTTTATTCCAATTATCCTGCAAACCAAAACCAATAATTTACATAATTCATAATACATCACACGGGGCGAGTCATGCCCGAGAACTAGCGATCAAAGTGCAAAATCTCAAAACGACCGGTCGGGTCGTTACATCCTCTCCCACTTAAACATACGTTCGTCCGTGAACGTGCCTAGAGTTGTTCTAAAAGCTAACCAATTGCTGAATAACCTTACCATGCATATACCCGGGGGTGATCCCATGTCACCCTATCTCATATAGGTCCGATAACACATTGTAACTGAAATTTCACAACCCAATCTAGCCCAAAAACCTTAGAACCACATTTCAATTGCTGAAATCATCCACAAGGTCAGAATCTCACATCTATACTCTGAATAAGCCTGACCCAGCTGTAACAAACCATACCTGCAACCTCGGATGCAATTTCATGATATACCACATAACTCAAACACTGGTAGCGATAACTTCTAATCACAGCAGCTGCACACAACAGCCGAATACCGGTAGAAAAACTCTTACCAACTAAAATCTCATCCCAACACTTTCATATACTGCCAATGATTACTAAAACACGCAGTAAGCCATAACATTTCCCAGATCAACCATTCATGAAGCCACTTCTCCTTTCACATTTACCACAACAAATTTCTGAGCCGAAACTCGATATTATCCTTCCAACCTGCTGAAATCGAATCCGTTCGTATTTATTAATGACCCCAATGATCTCCTCTAATCCAACACATTACTCTGGTGACATGACACATCAATATAGGCCTAAGCCACAACATGCACAATACACACACCAATATGCAACAGTCCGAACATACTCAAATCATGAAAATGACTCAAATGAAAGAGTCGTACCTAAAGCTCACCAGTACCACCACAACACAAGGATGAGAAACCGTCTCACATCATATGAATAGAACACACGGATCTAACCCGCAAGGTCACACCTACACATGACTTCACTGCGATGCGCGATCCTATCCAACACTGCTCCACATGAACCACCTCAGTCATTATGCTCGAAATCGACAACCACACACCATTTGATGTCTGAAACCAAAGCAATTCATCACACCCGCAGTAAAGCAAATAACCTACACTGCACAAACCTGCAAGGACATAACTGACATTCCATTCACCGAGAAACACCTGATTTCTCTTCCCGCTTGACTTCCACTATGAAACCCCAATAGAACCGCACCATAGGTGCCTATAACCAACCAATCACAACACCTCGCAACACAAAAAGGTAATTCATAGATCTCACCATGTTACTAATAAGCTCAATAACAATCGAATCAATACATCCCTCAACAATACAATTCGGAGCCAACCAAGCCGACTCAATTAGAACACACATCCACATTGGCTTGCCAACGAACTCCTTATCAAGGAATCCTGAAGTTGCTCCTTCAACTCCTTTAACTCTGCCAGTGCCATACGATACGGTGCCTGTCATCAAATCAATACCAAAATCAACAACCTTGCTTGGTGACATGCTCGACCATAAGAAACACATCCGAAAAGTCCCTCACTACCGGAACTGAATCAATATGGGGGGCCTCTGCACTGACATCCATCACGAGAGCCCAAATAAGAAAGACAATCCTTCCCAGCCATCCGCTGGTCTTCAAAATATATAAAATCACCCTATTACGAACATAAAGTCCGTCGAACCTCGCCCCTCAATCCGTGGCACTTCCGGCATAGCCAATAGCGCCGCCTTAGCGCAATAGTCCAGAATGACACAACACAACAACAACCAGTCTGAACCTAATATCACATCCAAGATCTAACATACCAAACACAAAAAATCTGCTCGGATCTCCAAAATCCCGATAGTTACTAAACAGTGCCAATACACATGACTCACAACCACCACATAGCCGAAATATGAGCACTTCCCGTCTCCAACTCCATATGGCCCATGAATCAACATACCTGATCCCAATTCCTCCATCCGAATGTATACCACACCTCAAATACCCAATCATTCCACGAGAGATACTCTAAAATTCCTCACCAAGCAAACTCGAATACCAGCAGTCGATCTAACAAGAAGGTGCCGCAATACTACCGTAGTACCATCAACTTAATCACATTGCCTTTCCTGAAACATATACCCTCGTCAAATCACTCCAATTAGCAATACCATTTCCTTAATCATCTGAAGATCATCCCCCTAATCATCTGAAGCTCCTTTCTCAAATCACCTGAAACTACCTGTGCTGCCTAAGAATTTTATGACTTTCCATTCAGAACTGAACCGTAACCTTAACATGCAAATCTCAATCCTCCACAACATACTTCATATACCATACCATCCTAGGATAACATGAGAACTTCATCCTCCTTCCGAGTCACAAACATCTACGTACTCAACTAGCCAAGATCTTTCCATTGAACCCATTTGGAAGAAGAATCATTATACATCCCACGCTCCTCATGTCAATAGAAATATATATATACACCTCCAAACCGCGGTAGAAATCATCAAGAACTCTTTGACTCCCTTTTGCACAAAACCAAACCTGCCAGGACTAAATCCTTCTTGCTCGACCAAGCTACGCAAGCCAGTAAAACCTAAGAGCACTGCCGCGAAATGCCTGTAGGAACTCATTACCCCGTACAGACCCAAGGAACTAATCATATTCTTACCATACCAATCCGGCCTACTACCAAGCTATCCCATCTATCCGAGTTTCCTTCTGATCTACTGTCAGCTTGGCGCTTCTCCTTGCTACAACGCCACCATTCCTCAACCCAGACTCACCACACGAGACCCAAGCACAAATCCACACCGTCTAAGACTTATAAGCCGCTGAATACTCTCTTAAATATTCCCAAAAGCACCACATTCAAAATATTTTACTCTGAAGAAATTCCTACGAATCTAAATCCGGTACCTTTACCTTCCCGATACTGATACATAGAATCCCATAATTAATATAGGAAACACCACAAGTCTTGACATCTTCTAATAAAAACTCAGTCTCCAACCACATATACAACCTTAAAATACCCCATTGTTACATGTAAAATCCTAAACACATTAGAACTACTCCCACGAGTTATTCACTCTACTCAAACTGCAATTAGCCTGATCGAACGAACCGAACAACCTGTGCCTCATTGGCACTCCGACACCGCAGAATGTAACCTCATCTCAATACAACTCAACAACTTCCTTCCCTATGCACGAGCATTCTTTATCAACAACCACTCAAGACATTCTGTGATTCTCGCAAACCTATGAAGCATAATATAACCTTACCTTAGTCAAAAATTTTCCCTTACTCGAGTCGTCCTCTATCTCAATTTCCGCAAATAATAATTGATTCACCAGCACGCCTCAAGTTGGAACCAATGTAGCACATATCCGTGCAATTAACGACTCAATAGCAGACTCTCCCATTTGGCTCGAAGTCATAGATACAAACACACTTAAGAACTTATAACGCATATACTCTATTGCTGCCATAATATCATAGTGAGATTAAACTCGATCCTTCATAAGCTCATGAAACACAAACCATCTGGTACTTTAAATCTTTTGCAAATCCTGCATTCACTCTCACAACGGTCAAGCCCACTCTCTTACGCGACCCAAATTTAAATTTCAACACAAATATTTCACTTGCAAATGACATCTTCTAGCAGACAACATAAAGATCGCACAACTTCCGAACACTCCATAGGAGATATCCCACCTACTTCGCCTCGAACTAACCTTCCCGCATACCTTTCATCGTCATAGACTTTACGCAATCACTTAGTCTTCCTGAGTCTGAACTCGTATTGCAACGTGAAATTTACTTCGCTCACAACTGGGAAACATGAAAAGATTCTTCACACGCCCAAAACCGGGGCTATACCTCAAATCAAGATGGAATTCAAGCACCTAATAGTCCTTCTATCCTCCAGCAGACCCTTCTCGTCGCTTCCAAATCATATGGATACATCTCGCAATACTAACATACTCATCACATAGTTATCCAGCCGTCACTCCCACTGATAGGGACACTACAAACATATAAGTTCAAAAACACTTGCTCACACAATCAGCACCTCGGTGCCCAAGCCATAGGCAAAGATCCGGCCTCAAGTCCTCCAGACTGGCCCAACATCTACTCATAGAGATCATATCTCGCCCCTCGATCGGGGAATCACAAGACATCGATGTACATCTGATACTGAGCGCTCATGCGTGCATACGAACGCGTGAAAGGAATTTTAAGAGTTACTTTTCAAGCTGAATCAAGGACGCACGATAAGAATTCAAGAATGTGAAGTTTTTCCTAAAGGTTTTGCAGCCTCTCGAGGATAAATATAGACGTCTCCGTACCGATCCGTGAGACTCTACTAAACCTGCTCATGACTCGTGAGACCTATATAACCTAGGTTCTAATACCAACTTGTCAAGACCCTAACCCCGAACCCGGTCGTGATGGCGCCTCTCGTGAGGACGAGGCCAGCCAATTAAACCCAATTCACTTTTTAAAACAGTTAAACAATATAAAAGCAGTCTAAACATGATTTAATGTTAATAAGTAACGGAAATACAACCCGACACAGCCCTAACCATGGTGTCACAAGTCACAAGCATCTACTAGGGTATAACTACAACTGAAAGTCTGAAGTGTACAAATACAGACTAATGAAATGAAGAGAGAGAAAAGCAGTGATGCGAACGCCAGCAACTACCTTGCTAAACTCTAATGACTTTGCCTCCGATCAGCCAAAACCCACTATCGGGTGTATAAATACCTGAATCTGCACACAAGGTGCAGGGAGTAAAGTGAGTACTCCAACTCAGTGAGTAATAATCATAACTAAAGTCTGAAAGGTAAGAAAACACGTAAAGCATATCAAGGTGTTGTATAGAAGCAGTTCAAAAACCAGTAAGAAAGCAGTGAACCTGTAAAAATCTCTTAAAACATCTTAGCTCAGTTTAAACTTCTTTGAAAATGACTTTTACAATAGTTATGCAAAATGAATGCAAAACAATTAGTGCAGATAAGCACAGAAATCCGCCCCTCAGGCACAAATACCATAGTTTAACAGGTAAATGACAGGTAAATATGAAAGATAAACACGTAAAAGGTTCGCCCCTCGGGCACAATGTCAACAACTCCGCCCCTCGGGTAATATCTCAGAACAACACCAGCCCCTCAGACAATCACATAGAACGATATCAGCCCTCGGGCTATCACATAGAACAATATCAGCCCCTCTAGCTATATCTCACATCACAATGGGTACCCGCGCTCACTGGGGGTGTACAGACTCCAGGAAGGGCCCCTTACAGCCCCAGCGTAATATCAAACCATCTCGTGACATCAAATCTAGGCCCTCGGCCTCATATCAATCAACAAGCCACTCGTGGCGTACATATCTCAGGCCCTCGGCCTCATAATCAAATCTGTATCTCACTGCTGCGGCGTGCAGCCCATCCAAAAGTATCCTCACAATACAGGATCTCGGCCTTACTCAATCAAAATTACATAAGCCATTCGGGCAACAGTAAACATGATATTTAGCCCAAAATATTAATTTGGAATATCATTTCAAGTGTTAAAGCAAAATAAACTTGGCTGAGTTTTGGAAATAGTGGAAAATAACATGACTGAGTTCAAGTATAAAGTCAAAAACAGTGAGGAAATATCAACCAAAATCTCCGAAGGGTTCAAATAGATGGCACTAGGCCCAAATATGGCATCCAACCCAAATAATAATGATAGCAAATAGTTTTCAGTCAAATGTGCGGTAAAATCATCAATCAGGATGGACCAAGTCACAATCCCCAATAGTACATGACCCCATGCTCGTCATCAAGCATGTGCCTCACCTCAATATAGCACTACGATGTGCAATCCGGGGTTTCAAACTCTCAGAGCATCATTTACAATCATTACTCACCTCGAACTGGCTAAATCTCTAGCTCGCGATGCCTTTGCCTCTCGAAACGGCCTCCGCGCATGTCAAATATATCCAAAATCAGAACGAATAGGTCACAATATGCTAAGGGAACAAAGCCTAAGCGAAACAATCGAAAAATACCAAAAATCCCGAAATTGGCCAAAACCCGAGCCCCGGGCCCACTTATCGAAATTCAGAAATTTTTGTATCAACGGGTTCCTTATCTCCCCATGAGTCTATGCATAACAAGAATACCAAAATCGGAGTTTAAATGACCCCTCAAATCCTCAATTTAAAGCCTCTTAAACTCAAGCCTTAATCCTCCATTTTTAGCCCTTTAATTCCTTTAATTTCAGTCTTAATCCATGAAATACTACCATAGAAATGTGTTGTAGGTCCAAAATCCTTACCTTAACGAAGTTCCCTTGAAATATCCCTTCCAAATCGTCCAAACGTTTTCAAGCCAAAGTCAAAAATGATGGAATAACCCAACCTCGCGAAGTGAAATAAGTTATATGATCTGCCCAGGCCTTTACGCATCTGCGGTCCAAAACACACTTCTGTGGTACCGCATATGCGGTCATCTCCTCCGCTTCTATGGAAGTCACTTAAACACCAATTACCGCATCTGCAGTCCACTCGCCGCATCTGCGGCTACGTAGGTGCGGCCCATCTACCGCATCTGTGGTCACTGACCATACCTCTCGAATCCGCTTCTGTGGCTCGCCTTCCGCACGTGCGGCACCGCACCTGCGGTCCCCAAACCACAGGTGCAAAAACACCAGAAGCAACAAAACTACAGCAGTTGCAAAACATCACAACCTTTCCGACAACCACCCGAAATCATCCCGAGGCCCCCGGGACCTCGACCAAAAGCACCAACATGACCCAATACCTTATTCAAACTTGTTCCAATCACCAAAACACCTCAAACAACATCAAACCTACCAAATCACATCGGATTCAAGCCTAAGTTTCAAAAATCTTCCGAAATACGCTTTTGATACATCATAATACATCGGATTCCTGCAAACCAAAACCAACGATTTACATAAGTCATAATACATCACACGGGGCGAGTCATGCCCGAGAACTGGCAATCAAAGTGCAAAAGCTCAAAATGACCGGTCGGGTCGTTACAAATATATATAATACTATAATTCCACCTTCCAACATCTTTATTTATACCTCTCATTTTTTAATACAAATAGTTACTCTCGTCTTCTTATTTTTTTTCTTCCAATAGAACTATTATAATTTGTTATAACTTCTACATGTTGTGCTAACTAAGGAAACTCACACTTAACCATGTTAGCTAGTGTCAATGCAATTCATGTGCTATTATTTTTCTTCACCCTCAAAATCGGATAACAATTAAATTTGTAAGTGGTTTTAAAGATACGTGGATATATTCAATACAAACGGTAAGGATTGCTAGAATAGACAGATAAGACAAAACATGTTTAACCTCAAAATCGAATAACAATTAAATCTGTATGTGATTTTAAGGATACATGGATTTATTCAATACAAACGGTAAAGATTGCTGGAATAGACAGATACGAGATATAATAAATTATTGAACCGCTTGAAAATAAAAGGAGGGATGATTCTGGACTCGAGGGCAGCCTCAATGAGTTATCTGTCTTCGATCCCCGGCTTATAATAATGAAACATTGATCAACTACGTAAGAACTTTGAATGACAGAAAAATAATAGTATATTGCTTTGGTATGCATGTTACAATGTCCCTGATGAATAATCAGACCCTCTTTATATAGTAAGAGAATCCTACTATAGGTACAATTTCATAAAAGGTAAAAATCTCCCATTTAAAAAATTACTAGATTTTCGTCGTTACGTGTCGAGATCTGCACCGAGGTACCCAGTTTATCACGGATATTACAGCCTTCCGTTAATTTTGTTTGATTGCCAATAATGCTCTTTAAAGTCTTTAGGGACTTGGACCGATCCCGGGGTCATGGCCCTGATATACTCAAGGGCGGTCGTCTTGCCCCCCGGAGACTATCTCGATAAGTCCCTTACCTCGATTCCGGCTCCTGGTCATCATGCCCTTTACTCGATTTATTTTATAGGGAACCAGGCCGGCTTATGGGTCCGGTTTCACCTGTATACAGATAGTCCCCTCATTTCTCGAAGATTAAGTTTTACAGAAACAATGAGGAATGACATGAGTTCTTCGATCTCTTCTTCAACACGTTGCGACAAAATGACAAAGAAATCGAAACATTCCATCAATCGCGTCATAATGACTCCTAACGCGTGTCAGCCATCGGCAGGTCGTGCTTGAATACTGAATGGCGCCAAGCCCCTATAAATACCCCTTCCTTTGTTCTTTTTTTACTTTTGACCATGTTTCTACCTACGATCTTTTAAGATATTACCGTCTTATTTCATCCCTCAATATTCTTACCTTCGTTCTTCAAGTTGCAACCTCTCTTTTACCCCTCACTTAAGCCAGTGTGCTTGTTTTTATTAGCAAGTTCTCACCCTTTATCTCCTCATTATCCTTCATAGCTACATACCTTTTTATCTAGATATAAGAAATGGCAAAGATTTCAAAGACCGTTCCCCAGAAAGATGCTCCTTCTTCTTTGAAGCCGACCACTAAGGTCGAGGAGACTGCCCTGGGCGCGACTACTGATGAACCGGCAGCTGAGCCCCATTGAAAATGCTCATCCTCGGAGGGTGTTCGGTCGATAATGACTTCAAGGTTGAAATACCTTTTTTGGTTCAAGGCCGATGCGAGGCGGTGTCACGGTACATCTGCTCTATTACCAAGGCCGTTCCTCCTACAGTTCGAAAGGACTGCAGCTGGGCGGATAAGGATGTGGTGATTCCCGAGCCCGATGATGATATCACTACACATGTTGAGGGGTATCTGAGTGTTTACACTTATCCCTTTACATTGAGCCCGATGGACCCGGTTATCTTGGACTTCTGTAGGAGGTACAACGTATGCCTCGGCCAAATCCACCCATCGCTGTGGAGGATCGTGATCCTCCTCCGATTTTTTGTGAACAAAATCAATTCATGCACATTTCCCATCGATTATCTACTCCACTTATACAATCCCCGAATCTTCCGGGGGGAATGATAAAGCTTGTATTCCGGGCCAGCAAAGCCCATTTCTCAAGCATCGGCGAGGATCGAGACCGGGGTTGGCAAGGACGCTTTGTCCTGGTGAGGACCACCAACCTTATACTTGCCAAGTGGAGGCCGTTCCTCGAGAAGTGGAACATATCACGTAAGTGTAACTTCCTTTTAAAAGTCGATTTTGTTTTTGTCTTCCTTTTTCTTATCAGTATTTTCTGTGGTACAGCCCTTGCTTCAGTCCTAAATGCCACTCCCCGGCTCAAGGAATGGATCGGGGGAATTTGTTCGCAAATGCCTTATGCCGAGCGCTCATGGTGTGAGCTCTCGAAGGGCTGCTAGGAGGCTCAGTCTCATGGTAAGATTTCTTTCTCTGAATAAGCAGCATCAGCCTTTCTTTTTTCAATACTATGTCTTCATTTCTTCTTTTCTCTTTTTTGCAAGCTTGCCTAAGACCATCGAGCTTAGGCCCTTGGTTGGGGACGAAGACCTACCCATTGATCTTCCTACTTTAGGGAAGCCCTAGAGAAGAAAAGGGGGAGGGACCCGAGCTCGGAGAGAAAGAAACCAAAGAGAAGGTTGGATCATAAGCCAAAGGAAAGCTCCAGTTCCCGAGTGCCTAACTCGAACTTACTTTATCGGCTTAGGGACGAGCCCAAAGAGGATGAACTTTATGTGGCCCGTGAGCCGTTTGTCCGTGAGGGGCAGGTAGCACCCGAGGGGGAAACAATAGATGCTAGTCTCCCTTAAGTGCTCGAGGCTGGTGCATGGGTGATGGTCGAGACTTCTCGAGATGCCGACTCCTCCCCGCCTGGTGTTATAGAATTTTCAGGATCACCCTTGTTCACAGAGTCTATGTTTGATGAAGCCCGAGTAATGAATGAGCGATCCAATGAAGGGGTCGATGGAGCGGATGATCCCCTTTGATAATTCTTTGATGGTGCGGATAAACCACTCTAGAAGCTATTACCGGGTTGGGTGACTTAGAGGTGTCGAGGAAAAGTTCATCCTCGAACATGAGCCTGAGGCTGATTAATTAGTTCCCCACCCCAAGCGCGGATCCTGGTCAAAGGTTATCAATTCTTATTACCGTTCCGGAGGATTCCTGGGGTTCTTTCCGCCTCCGTCGGGATAGCTAATTACCTCCGGTGCCTGGTAACCGAAAAAGACCAGGCAAAAATTAACGAGGTGGATCCGTCATGATAGTTCAACGAAAAACAACAAGTGCTGAACCCGGTAAGGTGTAGTCAAACTCTTTTATCTTCGGATTCAAATTTTGAGGACTCCAATGCCTTTTCCTTTCCTTATTTTGCAGGACTCGGTGCTTCACCATGAAACCTTTCTCCGGTACCAGGATGAGCTTAGCCAACTCGAGGTCGAAGTCAAAGAGCTTGTTGAGAAGAGGGACATGTATAAGCTTCTCAGCGAGCAACGTGAAGGAAAAGTCAAGAACCTTCGAGCCGAGTTGGATGCGGCTCAGAAAGAACATGCCAACCTGGTGGAACAAGTAAAGATTTTTTAAGTTAATGGTGATGATCTAGTCATGGAGACTAACAGTCAAAACCCGCAGGTCTAGTAGAATATTGATTGGCTTGACAAACTTCGAGCCGAGATGGATATGGTCAAGGCCGAGGCCGAAGAGTGGAAGGGAAAAATGGACCAATTGGCTTCAGAGAAGGAGATTGCCTGGGAGTAGTTGGCCTTAGTGGAGGTCCAACTTCGATCGGCGAGGGAGAAACTAAGTCCCGGTCCCAAAAAATCGAAGACTTCCAATTTCAACTAGGCTCAGCCGTTTCCGAATAGGACACCCTTGCCAGGGAGCTTAAAGCAACCAAGTCAGTGGTGGAAATAACCAGGGCCAATGTTGAAGAGATGGTGGCCCGGTACTAAGCTAACATTGAGGTAGCCCAGGATCACCTAAAAGTCATTGTCGAATACGTAAAGTGTTACTCCTGAAGGGAGGCTCTCAAGAAAGTTCATGCCCGGGGTTTCGACCTATCAGCCGGGATTGAAAACACTAAGAGGCTCGAGGCCGAGGCCAAAATGTTGGCATATCCAGAGGACGAGGAAGACTCTAAGGGTTGCAGCGCCGAGGGCGGAGAAAACTCCAATGGTCCCGATGATAAGGCGGGCTCCAGCGAAGATCAGGCTTAGGTGCCTTGTAGCTTTTTCTTCATTTTTATATTTTTGTATATTTTGTTGAGGCCGCTTGGCCTTTGTAAAGATCTTTATATATATATATATATATATATATATATTCAAGGATTTTCCTTTTTCCCTTCAACAATTTTCAAGTTTGTTTCTTTTGGCTTTTTCTAAAAGATTTCAAATACCTTAGCACGTAGTAATGAGGTCTTGTTTGTAGGTTCGAATAAGGTTTGTTCTCGATGTAATTTTGCTTAAGACTCGTGGGGGCTTAGTATGACTGCAAGCTTTCCCCGAAGGGCTTACTTAGATTATTTTTAAGATTATAAATTTTCCGAGTGTAGCCTTTGAACCGATTTGGAAATTTTGAAGGCCTTATATTTTGGTTACGGGTTTTGGACGTCTCCGAACCGTTTGTAGGATGGCCGTAGCCTTTTTAAGTTTGGGTATTTCCCAATAGGCTTATTACCCCAGGCTTTAATGCCCGAGACATCCAGTCATGCCTAGGACGATAGTCCCCGAGTGGGGGCGGCCGTTGCCTTGGACGATAGTCCCCGAGTAGGGTTGATCTCTTGGATCCGGACAGAGGTGGCCCTTGATCCCGATGTCCTTAAGGAAAAAAAATATAGTAGTTTTTAAGAGACAAAATACGTATCTATAAGGTAGGAACTTTCTTTTATTTCTGTGCGTAACATACAAAATTGCAAATGTGTACAAGCTTCGTGTTATGACTTAAGTGGTATGTAGGCCCGGTGTATTTGACCATTTGGCCCTTACAATAAATCCTATCCATCAAGCCCGGACTATTCGAGCACAAAGTTTCCTTCCTTGCTAAAATCATTATCCAAGGGTGATGCCCCCAGTATTTGAGGCCGCTTGTAGAGAGGGCTCGGATACTGTTGATGTGATCCTTGAATCCGGCTCATAGCCGGTCTTAAAATTCTAAGTTAGCACGATCTACTATTGCCTCGTTAAAAACCTTGCCAGAAAACCCATTTAGGACAAAACCGATTCAAGGGAAAAAGGGTACAATGCGTGCTTTCAGGCCTAAAAGTTGCATTATTCCTTGAACGTTACCTGCAAGCGTTAGTTCAATTAGTAATATATGTGAAGAAAAGAAATGAATGGGGTCGTACCTTGGCAATAATATCATTTTAAGTGGGTTACGTTCCAGTTGTTCGGTAGCCACTCACCGTCCACTGCTTCGAGTTTGTATGATCCTTTGTCAGTGATCTCGATAATTCGATATGGACCTTCCCAATTTAGTCCCAAATTCCCTTTGTTCGGGTTACGGGTGTTTAGTGTCACCTTTATTACACCAAGTCCCCGACATTGAAGTGTCGGAGGTTGGCTATCCGATTGTAATACATTTTGATCCTTTGTCTTTGGGCGGCCAACCAGACGAGGGCGTCCTCACACCTCCCGTCTAATAGTTCCAGGCTCGTACTTATGGCTTCGTCGTTTGACTCTTCGGTCGCATATCGGAATCTGAGGCTCGGTTCTCCTACTTCGATCAGTATTAGCGCTTCGGCACCATAGACCAACGAGAACAGGGTGGTCTAAGTACTGGATTTCAAGGTCATATAATATGCTCATAGGACTTCGGGCAAAATTTCCTTCCAGTCCTATCACCATGAAGGTAAGAAGAAAGGTCATCACTTTGTAAACCATATCTAAATAATTGGTCGAATGTCAGACAAGTTACTTTTTATTTGGCGTCGGTCAACCTCTTCTTAAGGTTTTGGAGTATGGTTTTGCTTGTAGATTCCATCTGCCCACTCCCACTAGGGTGATAGGATCCTTTTGATCTTATGGTCCTCGAAAATTTTGCTCACATTATTACCGATGAACTGCTTCCCATTGTCGCACACGATCTCGGTCGGCATTCCAAACTGGCATATTATGTGATCCCAAATGAAAGCAATAACTTTTTTCTCCCTAACTTTCTCAAATGCCTAGGCTTCCACCCACTTAGAAAAATAGTCAGTCATTAAATAATATAAATTGAGCCTTACCGGGTGCCAATGGTAGAGGACCAACGATGTCTATTCCCTATTTCATGAATGGCTAGGGTGACAAGACCAAATGTAGTAGCTCATCGGGCTGGTGAATCATCGGTGCATGCCTTTGACATCCATCACATTTTCATACAAATTCCTTCGTGTCTTTTTCCATGTCGATCTAGTAGTATCCGACTCTTATTACCTTACAAACTAACGATTCAACACTCGAATAGTCCCTACAAGTGCCTTCATGAACTTTCCTCAAAACAAATTCGGCATCTCCCAGTCCCAGACATATGGAGAGTGGGCCATCGAACGTTCTCCTGAATAAGGTATTGTCTTTGAATAGGCTGAACCTAGCTGCCTTTGTGCACAAAGCTCTCGATTCTTTAGGATCCGAGGGTAGTTTCACGGTCTTTAGGTAGTCTATATACTTGTTTCTCCAATCACAGGTTATGCTTGTCAAGTTTATTTCGGCGTGGCCTTCTTCCACTACCGACTTCATGAGTTGTACGACTGTTCTTGAGTTGAATTCATCGTCATCCACTGATGATCCCAAGTTAGCAAGAGCATCGACTTCGCTATTTTGATCCCGGGGTACATGTTGTAAAGTCCATTCTTTGAACCGATATAGTGTTATCTATAGTTTATCCAGGTACCTGCGCATTCACTCCTATTTGACTTCGAATGTCCCGTTGACTTGGTTCACCACGAGGAGGGAATCGCACTTAGCGTTGATCACCTCGGCTACCAGACTTTTAGCCAGTTCAAAGACCTGCAATCATGGCCTCATACTCGGCCTCGTTGTTAGTTAATTTTACAGTTCTAATTGATTTCCTAACTATATTACCCTTCGGTGGCTTCAACACAATGCCAAGTCCGGACCCCTTTGCGTTCGAGGCACAGTCCATAAAAAGGGTCCATATTCCCAAGGAAATCCCTGAGTTTAACAATAATTCCCTTTCGATCTCGGGTATTAGGGTCGTCTTGTAGTCTTTCACGAAGTTCGCTCAAATTTGAGATTTGATGGTGATCTGGGGTCGGTATTCGATATCGTACCCGCTGATTTCCACAGCCTATTAGCTAGTCGTTCTGAGAGCTCAGGTTTATGCATTATGTTTCTCAATGGTTAAGTAGTTACAACACACATGGGATGGCATTGAAAATACAATTTTAGCTTCCTAGAAGCGCTTAGCAAAGCGAGCGCCAATTTTTCTAGGTGAGGATACCTAGTTTCGACCACGCCTAGAGTTCTACTAACATAATAGATAGGAAATTGAGTACCTTCCTCTTCTCGGACTAGGACTCCACTTACCGCTATCTCGGATACCGCTAAGTACAGGTACAGTTGTTCATCTGCCCTCGGAGTATGAAGCAAAGGTGGGCTCGAGAGGTATCACTTGAGTTCTTCCAAGGCTTGTTGGTACTTCGGGGTACATGAGAAGTTATTCTTCTTCTTCAATAGCGAGATAAACCGATGGCTCTTGTCGGAGGACATCGAGATGAATTGACCCAGGTGGCTATGCGTCCGGTTAACCTTTGAACGACCATGACATTGTCCACCACGCTGATGTCCTCGATGGCCTTGATCTTATCAAGATTAATCTCAATTCCCCGATTGGACACTATGAATCCGAGGAATTTCCCGGATCCGACTCCAAATGTGCATTTTTTCGGGTTCAGCTTCATATTGTATTTCTTCAATATGTTGAAATTTTTCTGCAAATGTTTCAAATGGTCGTCTACTCGCAGGGACTTAACTAACATATCATCAATGTAAAATTCCATTGATTTTCCTATTTTCTCCTCAAACATACGATTTACTAGGCGTTGGTAAGTGGCAGCGACATTCTGTAGTCCGAATGGCATTACATTATAACAATCGGTGCCGTATTTAGTGATGAATGATGTTTTTCCCTGGTGACCCGGGCCCATCCGAATTTGGTTGTACCCGGAATAAGCATCGTGAAAGCTAAGAATCTCGTGGCTGGCCGTCGCATCGATCATGCAATCGATGTTGGGTAAAGGAAAAGAATCTTTGGGGCATGCCTTGTTCAAGTCTTTGTAGTCTACCCATATTCTTAATTTATTCCTATTTTTAGGGACTACTAGTACGTTTGCTAACCAATCCGGGTATTTTATCTCCCGAATAGAACCTATTTTAAGGATTTTAGATACCTCGTCTTTGATGAATGCATGCCTGACTTCAGACTGAGGCCCCCTTTTCTATTTGACCGGTGGAACTTCGGATCCAGGCTCATCTTATGGGTAGTTATTTCCGACGGAATCCTTATCATGTCAATGTGGGACCAAGCGAAGCAATCTATGTTATCTATAAGGAATTTAATGAGTTTTGTCCTGAGCTCGGGACTTAACCCTATGCCCAGGTATACCTTACAATCGGGCAGGTGATCGATCAATATGACTTGTTTCAGCTCTTCGACCGTCAATTTAGTGGCATCCGAATCATCGGGGGCTATGAAAGATTTGGTGATGGTCATTATCCTCACATGTCCCCTGCTTGTCTAGCTTAACCGGGACCGACATCAGTGAATGTTATTTGGTTTCTTCCTTAATGATTGAACTTGGATTCTTTAGTGTTGAGAGTGCAGATATCGGGACCATCTTATCGACCGCAAACATCTCATTTACGACCGTTTGTTCTCCGTAAATAGTTTTAACCCCTTCTGGTATTGGGAATTTCAACGCCTAGTATAGTATCGAGGGCACTTCCCTCAGTTGTGAATCCATGGCCTCTCGAACAGAGCATTGTATCTCATTTCTCCTTCAATCATGTAGAACTTTATTTCCTGAATGGTTCTAACTGTGTTCACATGCAAGGTTATATTCCCTTTAGTAGTCTCACATACCATATTGAATCCGTTTAGAACTCGGACCGCAGACACAATTTGGTCTCGCAAACCCAACTGCTCTACAACCCTCGATTGGATGATATTAGCCGAGCTACCTGGATCAATTAACACACGCTTAACTCAAAATTTATTTATGAGTACAGATATTACCAGTGCATCATTGTGTGGTTTCACGATGCCTTCAGCATCCTCGTCGTTGAAGGATACGATTCCCTCTGGCACGTAATCTCGATTCAATTTTTTCCTTGTGATGGACACTTTGGTGCGCTTTAACATCGGTCCATGAGGGGGGGTCGACTCCACCTATGATCATATTATTGACGTGCTAAGGTTCCTCCTGCCCGATCTTCTTATTGGAGTTCCTATTCCTAAAATGATTTTTGGCTCGGTCACTCAGGATCTCTCGGAGGTGACTATTGTTGAATAATCGAGCTACTTTATCTCTCAGTTGTCGGTAATTTTCAGTTCTGTGGCTGTGAGTGCCATGATACTTACACATTAGGTTGGGGTCCCTTTCGACAGGATTCGACTGTAATGGTTGAGGCCACTTGGTGTCTTTGATGCATTTGATGGCAGATACGATGGCAGCAACATCGATGTTGAAGTTGTACTCTAATAACCTCAGTGCTTCCTTAGGCCCAATCGAAATCACTTTTGCTCATGAGTCCCCGATTATTTTGACCTCGATCGCTTCTTCTTTAACTTCTCATAGGGTTTCGTACACATCCATTACCCCTTCGATCTCTGTCGTATGGTTGATACCGTTCTCCTTCGATCTAGATCCACAATCAATGTCTCTTTTAGATCTGTCACTAACTATAACGGGATAAACGAGCCCGGAAGAGGTGCCAAACTAATCATCTTCGACCCTAATTTTTGATTGATAACGGTTATGTACATTGGACCAAGTTACAACCAAATTTCTATTAGATTTTGCGTCAACTGCTTCGAAGCCAATGAGCTTCGAGTACCGAGTCCTTGGGTGAAGTCCTGAACGACCCAATCGTCTACCACTGGTGGCAGATCCATCCGTTTTATTTGAAATCTTGACACGACCTGAGCATCTCGTTATCTCTTTGCTTTACCTTGAAAAGGTCTAACTTCCTGGTCTCGACCTTGATGGCTCTGGCGTGCGCTTTTACAAAAGCATCTACAAGCATAGCAAATGAGTCAATAGAATTGGGGGGAGGGAGGGTATGTTGTGATACCATATCATAGCTCCTTTTGACAAGGTCTGTCCGAACTTTTTTGGTAGGAAAAATTCGATCTCATCATCTTCCAAGTCGTTCCCCTTGATAGCGCATGTGTAGGAGGTCACATGTACATTTGGATTAGTTGTTCCGTTGTACTTAGGAATTTCGGGCGTGCAGAACATCTTTGGGATCGACTTCAGAGTTGCTCTCAGAGGGAAAGGTTTTGAACAAACTTTTTGGAGTCTAGGCCTTTCAATATTGGTGGTGCCACTGGGATTTGGTCGACCTTGGAGTTGTAGGTCTCTACCATTTTGTCATTAGCTTCGATTTTATTTTCTCTAGTTTCTACCCGTTTGTCAATTCCTCGAGCATTTTTATTATCTCAGGGTGGTCCCAGATTCAGCTTCACTTGGCCTATCTATGACTGGTTCATTTCTTTGAGTGTTTTCTCGAGATGGTTCGGGCTCAACTTTACTGGGGGCGCGACTTTGGTTCTGCAATTGGGCTATCGCTGCCTGTTGAGCCTGTAGAATTTTGAAGATTACCCGCAAGTTGATCCTATATCCTTTACCGCCGCGTGTATTTTGGGCTATCGATTGGACTCCCCCACGAACATTGTTCTCAAGATTAGTAGGCAAATTCGCATTGATGGCCACATGTAAGTTGGCGTCGATCGGGTCCGCGGCCGGAACTCTGTTGGGATCGGCAAGAGGCACCTCGCTACTGGGTACCATATTGTTGTTCTCGCCATGGTGGCCGGACTCAGCATCCATGGGCATATTGGGAGTTCGACATTTTAAACTTTGACATGAAATTAAAGACACTTCAAAGAACAAGTGTGAAATAGGTTGCATTATGAAAATTTGTATCAAATTGCCACTATTATCCTTAGCCCCACGGTGGCGCCAAATTATTTACCCTAAAAATCGGATAACAACTAAAATTGTAAGTGATTTTAAGGATACATGGATTTATTCAATACAAACGGTAAAGATTGCTAGAATAGACAAATAAGAGAAAAATTGTTTACTCTCAAAATCAGATAACAATTAAATTTGTAAGTGGTTTTAAGGATGCGTGGATTTATTCAATACAAACGGCAAAGATTGCTAGAATAGACAGATAAGAGATATAATAAATTATCGAACCGCTTGAAAATAAAAAGGGGAATGATGCTAGACTCGAGGACTACCTCAATGAGTTATATGTCTTTGATCTCGGGCTTATAATAATAAAACACTGATCGACTACGTAAGAACTTTGAATGAAAGAAAAATATTAGTATGTTGCTTTGGTATGCGTGTTACAATGTCGCTAATGAATAATCAGACCCTCTTTATATAGTTGGGGAATCCTATTCTAGGTACAATTCCATAAAAGGTAAAAGTCTCCCATTTAACCAATTAATGAATTTTCGCCGGTATGTGTCGAGATTCGTGCTGTGATACCCGGTTGATCACAGATATTACGGTCTTCCATTAATCGTGTTTGATTACCCAATATGATACCCCTTTGTCAGAAAATTATACTGTGTAGCTAGGTAAATATTTTTTTAAAATTTTATGATATATACTATATACTGACAACCGCTTAGCTTTAGCTTTTTCGTAAGTTTACTCTTTTATATTTTGACTCTCTTAGTGAAAATTCTGGCTCCATCACTGTATTCTCTGCGTTTTTTCTTTGTATGTATTCATGTGTCGACTCATGAGCAAGGCTTCTACTAGTGTGAGCCCTGAGGTGCATGTGGCTATATACACACCTCCCCCGCAAGGAGACGACGAAAATCAACGACACTCAAACAAATAATTTATGAATTCGGTCCAAAGTCCATAGATGATTTGGTCCAGAGAAATGTGACATTAGTACAATTGCAATTATGGCTTTGAGGCACTGATCAATATTATTGTAGTACATACACAAGATTTTGTATCGAATTATTGTTATTATTTTCGACTGGTTTGTACACGTGTCTGGATTTGAGGTGATTAAGTTTCTAAATTTTATTTTATGCGCCATTCAATAATCATTTAAAACAAATATAGGGTTGGAAAAATATTACTGAGTTTAGTCGATTCGAAGGGCTAGCTCGCCTCTACCAGTATGAGTTAAAGTGTTATATTATGCACTGAATCTAAAGTGACGTGTAGTTAGTAGGCAATAATCATAGAAAGTGTTTAATGTCAATACAATTTGGTCGCATACTGACAAGTGGCATTTGAATACATTAAAAATCTTATTATAGCAAATTTAACGTTACTGGAAAAAGAAGTACCTGTTCGCAATTGAATGGCAACAAGCTTATCAATAGAGAGTGATAGATTCAGGATGGTATAATTTTATTCTATTTGTATGGTATAATTTTTGGATGAAGCGATTAAATTAAATTTTCTTCTATTTCTAGCTTTGTTGCGGGTAATAGATAGTGATAGATTCAGATTTTTAAAGTCAAGAGCGCTCGCTGATAAAAATTCGGAAAGAAAGAAGAAAAAGAAGTTTAGTCGTGAGTGTTCATTCACTATTTATCTAAATATTTTTATAATTGCTTATGCATTTTTTTTAAAATTTGGTCAAAGATAATGGGTGTTTGAGCAACCATAAGTGACCATGTAGATCCGCCACTAATAATTGAAACCAAACGAGATCGACGATGATCCCATAATCCGGGATTGTGGTGGAATGGTAAGCTCTTCTTCATCCATAATCAGATGTTATGGATATGAAATTGCCTTTTTATTAGAGTGCGCTTTGTCCCCCAATGTTGAAATTTTTCGGTGCGAATTCAAATTTAATCGAGCCCAAATATAAATACCGCACACTAGGAGAAATTGAAAAAGATGATCGTATAACCCTGCTAGGCTGGACAATTATTGTGTCCATTTGGGGTCCCTGGCTAGTGACACCTGAATTATTTCTAATTTTAGGTTGTTTTCCTTCGGAGCAAATTAATTGCTAATGTATCTGGAAAAAATTAGAGTAAATTATAATTAATAAGTAAATCAAAATAAACTAAGGTGAAATAATTCAAAAGTACTCAAGTTGAAATTTAATGAAAACCTTCGATGTACTATTAAAAAAAAGTAAACATTTCCGTCATCTTTTTGAAAATTTTATTTACTATTTTATTAAAGCTACGTGTGTATGTATATATATATATATATATATATATATCATAATTTTCTAAAATTCTTAAAATAGGGGATGGATAATAAATTACTTGATTAGATTTTCATGAAGGGGTTCAAAGAGCTTCACTTAATTCATTATTAAGCCAAGGTTCAAGGCCTCTGAGTCAGCCATGCTTTTAAAAGAATCTCATGTATGTAATACAATATCTAATATATTGAATATTGGTTATTTCATTTTGATTTATTTTAATTTACTTAGAGATAAACTATTTATTTTTTCAACATGAACACTTACTAAAACTCTTATATAATGGGAAGCCTGCACTCTGAGGGAAAAAAAGGGGATGCCTGCACAAAATAATAATGTAGAATTTCTTTATATATGAAGGTTTAAGTGGTTAACCTTAAATATGTGTATACCCCGTCATTTCTTTCCTAAATAATATCAAAAGATATTAAGCTTGAAAAACTAAAGATCCAAATTACATGCTTTTTTTCATTATGACTATTATCATATTATGTAACTATAAACAGAGGTGGAGTCGGGATTTTAAATTTATGAGATCGAGGATTTAATTGTTTTAAGTTATGAGATTCTAAATAAATAATTTACGTATATTTAATAGATTTTTAAAACAAATATAAGGCTTTAATTAAAATTACTGGGTTCGACCGAACCTGTTCCCGACTCGAGCTCCACCCCTGGCTATAAATATCTGGCTATAAATATAGGGTCCCACGTTATGAGCATTACTATGGAGAATATTATGTGTATCATTTCACGTGGAATATATATAATAATATAATCCCACCTTTCAAAAACTTTATTTAATCTGTACCTCTCATTTTTTTATACTAACAGTTACTCTCTTCTTCTTGTTTTTTCTTCCAATAGAACTATTATAATTTGTTGTAACTTCTACATGATGCGCTAAGTAAGGAAAATCGCAGTTCATGTGCTATTACTTTTTATATATATACAACCCCCCACCCCCATGATAACGAAATATATATTATAATTCATGTGGATAGAGGTGGATCCAGGATTTAAATTCTATAAGTTCAACTTCTAAAGGTGTTAGCATTGAACACATTATATTTTTAAAGTGATGGGTTCATATCTACTATATATATAATTTTCATAAATTTATGCACAAAACTTTTTACTCAACGTTAAAAGTTTTGAGTTCAATTAAACTCGTCCCTAACCCCTACATCCGCCTCTTCAAGTGGGTACGTAGAATACAAAATTAATCCTATCTTCGACTATTTTATTTGTACCTTATATTTTTTCCAAAAGATTACACACACTTACCCATCACTAGTGGAAGCCTTACTCATGCTTCGACGCATGAATACATACAAGGAAAAAAACATAGAGGACTTTGATTGATGAGTCCGAAACCTAAATAATGGTATTTTGGACTCAAAATACTTTTATATAGTTAAAAAATTATATTTTTAACTAAAACACAGTATTATACTAGTTTTAGTTTAACGGAACGTTAACCGTTAAAGAAAAACGTAGTATAATACTATATTTTAATTAATAAATTATTTTTTTAATGTAAAACGTGTTGTATTACAAACGTTTAACTAAAACGTTGAATTATAATAGGTTTTAATGCTCCAAACTTAAAGCCATTCTTGGTTAAAGGAAAGGGTTGATGGGAAGAAGAATGAAGAATCCCCCATGTGGAGCTCTCGTGATACCTTGTCAGCTAAAACAGTAAACTGCGTACTCCAAATCTTGCATTTCCCAATGCCATTTAGTTCCCATTACTAGTACTAGTAATTTTGTCTTCTTACTCCTTTTTCTTATTCTGCAAAGTTTATTATCTAAGCAAATTCATTCTTTTTTTTTTATATATAGAGCGTGACATATTTAAAACTATAAGTAATGATGTTATTATTGATTGTTTTCAATAAAAATTCGTCGAGGACAATTGTAATATAAATGATATTTTTTGCGAATATAACGTTAATATAGTTTGCTCATTAACTTGCCGTCATCACAAAATTTTATATAATGGAATCAAACATCTATCTTTAAGATAATAGTGCATCCATAGTGTTAAAATCCTGGATATATGTGCACAAGTTGCCCATTTTAGTATATTTTGGGATGGATATTTTATATATATTATATATTAATACAGGAAAAGAATTATGGGCGAAAGCAGCTGAATCCTGCAAAATTCATAACTTAACGCTAGGTGGGTCCCTGCTGATTTTAATAATACTTCACAAATGACTTTCTTAATTTGAATTAAAAAAGATACTAGAATTTTTAAAAACTGAGTTGTTTAAGCCACATGGTAATCAACTGTATTTTGAATTTGATTGCATTTGGAATATATCATATTTGTATATACTGATAAGGTTAGTGATAGGATTTGAGATTCTTTATATATGTACATGAAAAACAAAATCCATTTATTGCACTCAAAACCACAAGATCCTTTTCTTGTTTTAAATTTTTCTTAAAGGATACAATAGATAAAGGAGTATTAAAAAAAATACTTAAAAGCAAGACATTTAATAGTTTTTGTATCTAAATATATTAGTAATTCAAAAGATGGAGAATAATATATTTATTGGTCACAAAAGTTTTTAAGTTTTTTTTTTTTGTGGGAGATTAGCCTTTAGATGGAATGCCAGTATCAAAATGAGAAGAGAGTTGGATCTTAATTTCCATGTAATTAACTCACAAATAAAAAGTAAAAGAAAAATATCAATTTTAGCCAGTGACGAGAAGGGGAAAGTCAATGTGGTCCTAAATGGTCAAATCCCTAAAGTTATCAGAAGAGGATGGTGCAAATGCAGACGAAGCTCAAAGATGCACAGTCTCTGCTGAATAAGGTTGGAATTAGTAAAACGTTGTATTATTTATTAATTAAAATGCCATATTATATTATGTTTTCCTTTAACGGTTAATTTTTCGTTAAACTAAAACACAGTATAATACTGATTTTTAGTTAGAAATGTAACTTTTTTTTAACTGTATAAAAGTATTTTGAGTTCAAAATACCATTATTTAAGTTTTGGTTTCTTTGATTGATAGTTCACATATAGTGGCAGAGCCAGAATTTTCATTAAGAAAATCAAAATATAAAAAAATAAACTCACAAAAAACTAATCCCTCTGTTTCAGTTTATGTGAACCTATTTTCTTTTTGGTCTGTTCCAAAAAGAATGACCCCTTCCTAAATTTGGTAACAATTTAGCTTAAACTTACAATTCTACCCTCAATGAAAAGCTTTTAAACCACACAGATATTTTGGGCCCCTTTATTATTTAGGATAATAAATTCCAAAAGTCTTTATTTTTTTTTAAAATTCGTACTCAGTCAAACAAGTTTACATAAATTAAAAAAGAGGGAATAAGAGATTGTCATAAATTTTCCGACGAACAGGAATCCGCCCTGAGATGCATGTGGCCTATAAACACCTTCCCCGCAAGGAGACGACGAAAATCATCGACGGTAAAACAAATAATTTATGAATTCGGTCCAAAGTCCCTATCATTACACATAGATGATTTGGTCCCGAGAATTGTGACATAAGTGCAATTGCAATTATGGCTTTGAGGGCACTGATCAATTATTATTGTAGCACATACACACACAAGATTTTGTATCGAAGTATTGTTATTATTCACTAGATTGACACGTGATTGGATATGAGGTGGTTAAGTTTCTAAATTTTATTTTATGCGCCAAATTCTCAGGGCCCATATTATCAGCCCCATTTGTGCTGTATTTGATATGTCTGCTTTACAGAAAATATTGCCCCTGCTTTTGTATAATATTACTTCTATTTCTATAGTATATTTTAGTAAATAAAGAAAATATTTGAGGCATTTTTAAGGCCCAAATTGTCGACCCCAGTTGTATTGTATGTAGAGATTTTACTCCAGGTGAAACCAAACATTTGCTCCATATTTTTGAAGCTTTACTTAAGCAAAAGCAAGAATAGAAAGATCCTTAAACTTTGTTTGAAATGAAAAACAATGCCGAGAACCTGGTGGTAACCATTAAGACTTATTAATACTTTACCATTATTTTTACTCTTCAGTCATTAGTTCTTAATTATAATATCAAGCAAAATTAATAAAAAGGGAAAAAGATGATTCATTCTTAATTTAGTATGCTTTTATACTTTATCGTATCAACTTTTATATACTCAAGCTTAATTATTTATTCAACATGTTTACTACTAAACTTAAAAATATAGTCATCTATTAGTTCCCAATTAGTGTTATTTGTCAAAGCTTTTGATAGAATTGTGATACTAAAGCAACTGAGTTACACAAATGATTTTTCAGAATGATCACGTTCCAAATGGTTTCACTACCTAGCAATGAAATGATGAATTGGGTTATAATTGATTTCCTTCTACTTTAAAAGTACTCAAAATATTTGATGAATTACTTAATGTAAGTTATTATTTTTAATATAAAAATAAAATATCTCCTCGAAATGTATCTTACACTCACTTATTATTTATAACTATCTTTAATATCATACTCAAAATTTAAATATAATAACTGTATCTAAAAATTTAGCTAAAATTCTTGAATCGCTAAATGATATATAGTGTTCAATCTAGAGAAAATTGACACATAAAGGATATTTCAAATAGTAAATATTCATTAGCAAATATAGACAAATAACACCTTAGCAGTTAAATATTTTGCGAAGTTTCCATTGATGCTTGAGAACATTGATTAATAGTTGAATTTTTTACACGATAGGTTCTATGAAAACACCAGTTAAAATAGTATAATATTAGAATTTTCTTCTTTCATCACAATTTTAATTGTAATGTTGGGCCCGCGAACGGCTGCTATTGTTGTCATATCTTGCGATTAGCAATACCGAAATTCAAATTTTGACCATGTCGCAACATAAGGTTATCCCAAGGATAACATTAAGAAGTTGAACTTTTTAGTTCAGGAGCTTCATTTGTAGTCAGTTGGAAATTATATTACTTTCTTTGTCCATGTGAGCAACTAAGCTTTATTTGTATTTTTCAATTTAATTAAGCTAACAACTTTTAACTATTTTTTCAAAGCTAAAATTTGTGTTGTCAAAATATCCAAAAGACAAAGTAGCTACCATGGAGTTCATTGTGTGTTTTGAATATAGAAAAACTAAAGATGTTTGTCCTGTTACTCATTTACTTCATGCTCCTATGGCTAGAGGATGAATTATTAAAATTAACAACGGAATGCACATATTCATTGATTTTATCATAAATAGAATTTTATAAATCTCAAAAGGAAAGTACAAAGGACCATTTAGTTAAATAATTTAATTTCTTAATTATATGTGTCGATATATTAAATGATACTTTTTGAATGGGAAACATCATACTAGAGAACCTATGTACGACCATTTTAAATAACAAAATATAAGTTAGGCAAAAAAATTACTTATGCTAATTAGTGACGATCATGAAGCAAGCTACTTTTACAATTTGATTTTCATGTAATAGTAGGGATCAACAAAGTTATGATAGTCTTTCCTTTTATATGATTTCAAGTAATATACTATTAACTCTAGGATCCTTTGAAGATGGACTTTAATAGAAGTTTTTTCCATCACGAAAAGAAATTATACTCGAGTATTTAGCATATTTGGAAGCCAGAATTTGAAGTTTATAGTTTTGAATTCTAAACTTTTTAATTTACTATCTAAATTAATATTTTGTACATATCCAAATACATGATTTGAATCAAAGTTATATGATTCGATCAAACCCGTAATCAACACTCTACTCCTGAGCATACTGTTATTGGGCCGTGCTACCCTTACTAGTAATTAATACATACCATCGAAAAGCCAACAGTGCTTCAACACTTCCAAATATGATAATTACATCTGTCAAGGGATGGCAGGTTAAGAATATAGTAAGTACTACTTATTATACTTTAAAATGTACTGGAAGTTGGAGGAGTGAGCTTCCAGTAATTCTTAAGACTTGCATTCATTTCAGATTGTACCATTCTTTATTTATTTTGCTTTGAAATCAAGATTTAAAATTTATAAGTTCAATATTCTAATTTTTTTTAAAGTCCTAAATTAATAATTTGTGTATAATTTAATAATTTTTAAAATAAATGCATGATTTGGATTAATGATGTTATTGAGTTCAGCCGAACTCATATTCGAAGTTCTAGCTCCGCCCTACTAGTATGAGTTAGTGTAATACTATGCACTGAATCTAAAGTGACGTGTAATTGTTAGGTAATAATTATTGAAAGTGTTTAATGTCAATACAATTTGTGCCGCATGGTGACAAGTGGCATTTGAACACATTAAAAATCTTATTATAGCAAATTCAACATTACTGGAAAAAGAAGTACCTATTCGCAATTGAATGGCTAGCCTTCATCTTTTAAAGTACTTATTTATTCGAATTTTAAAGTGTACCTATTGACAACCATAATTCAAAAGTTCTTGACGGTTGCTTAGGTAAAGTCAGAATTTGAAGGGTATGAGTTTAAAATTTATCACTAAACTTATAGCTCATCTTAGTACGTTACTGGATTTGCTAAAAAAAAAGTACATATTTAATGAATTTTCTAGTATAAATATAATGTTTAAGCAAAAATAACTGGATTTCGTCAAACTTGCACCTAATAGGTTAGCTCCGCCTCCATGTGTCAGGGTAGATTGTTGTACCTATTGATAATCATAATTCAAAATTATGCTTAGGTCAAGATAAACTGCTTACATTATATTTTTGGGGTGCAGTCCTTTTTTTGACCATGCCTGAATACAAGATGCTTTTGCATCGGAATTGTCATAATTTTTATTGATAATCATAACTCATGCATGTTTCGATCTTTAGAGGAAATCTTCTAGCAGTATCCTTACAATTCACAACTCATGTTTCTATCACGTTTCCGTAGCTGCAATTTTGCATTATTTATTCTAAATAATTCATTTTTCTTCGGGAATTATTATCTTCGGTAAACAGAGAGATTTTGAAGAAGAGATTCTTTATATAAACGCATGCATGATGCATGTGGATGAATAATTAATGCTGCAGTTTGACTGACAAACGGAAGCTCCTATATTTTTAAAGTTATTTATGTCTGATAATACAATAGTTCGGTGCACAAGGTATCTCGCATTCACGCAGAATTTGAAGAGAGTCGTGTTACACCCCCTTTTTCTTTTTCTTTTTTTTTAAAACCTCACTAACCCTCTTAAATTAATAAAAAATGATTTGTAAGGTTTGAAAAGGATTTTCAATTAGAAAGTGACAAAAATTCGTGTTCGAAAGGATAAACTCAGAGTCGCCACTTGACATTTGATTTCGGTGTGTCAGGTCACCGTTTTTCTACAAATAATTTTTTTTCTTTCAAAATACTTGAGACTCCAAAAGATTCGGGTAAGGGGGTTCATCATTTGACTCGGGGAGAAGTATTAGGCACTCCCCAAGTCCCCGTAACTAGTACGGTTGCATACTTGATCTAGTCGGCTTTCAGAATATTCGAATTGAAGTAAAACAAACAAGCAAAATAAACACACAAAAGGGCTCGAGGTCGTCCCCTCCTAATAAAAGAAAAATAAAAATAAAAATAAAATATTACAAGCTCTACTTTTGGCCTCCAAATACAAGTTCTACGGGGCATTCCCCGAATAAAAATATATACAAATCCTTCTAGGCATTCCCCGGATAAATTTAATTAAGGGAACGACCTCTCGTCTCGAAGCTAACAAAATCCTAAAGCTTACCTACCCAAGTGTGATCGGCCTAACATGCTCCTAGCGTTAATATTACGAAAGTAAAATGAAGGCAAGAAAAGTTTTCTCAGCCTAATAGAGTAAAATTCAGTCCACAATCCAAATCAAGCGTTAGAAGAATAAGAGAACACAAACACGACTCAAACATCTAAATTGAATTGCGGTATAGTGCTGTCTCTTTTTTACTTTCTGATCAAGATTTTGTTCCATATTTATTTTGTTGTATGTTTTGATTTTACGTCAAAGAACAATTGTAACTCACGAAAAAATGAGGAAGTGAATTATGGCCTCGTCATTGTATAGTAGTGTGTGAATTAAATGTTCTAACTGGGTAACATTACAATACAAAATAAAAATCAAGTAGATAGTTAGGATACTTAAATCAATCCAAACCCAATTACCATTAATTTCGATCACTGTTATGGCTCACTTCATATTCTTTAGCCCCAAAATTATTAACCAAACAGATCTACGTTGTTAACTAGCTAATTCATTTTTGTTCTTAATAATGTATCAAATTCAAATTAAACAAAAACAAATCAAATTAAGAAAAAGTTTCAAGCAAACCACAAAACTAGCAGAATAGTCATACGACAATCATGATTATCAAACATTGATAAAAAAACAGATAGAATTGTTTTTAAGTCAAAGTAAGGGATTAACCTCACGGTGATTGCCTTTTCGAATACAGTAACAGTGCCTGAATAGGAAGGCCAGAACTTGACCGGAAAACCTCGACTGAAATCACACGAGACCGGAACCGTCGAGCCAAGAACGAAAACTTCGTTGTAAAGCTTGAACGGCTACCTCGCCTTTTAACTAGAATCGAACGCAACTCGAACAAACTTAAATAGCGTAACAATGGAGGGGAGGAACGTTCTCTTTTTAGAAGATGAAAGTGGAAAGAGGAGTGGAGTCCGACGACAGAGAGGCGACAGCTGGTGGGAGGCTGGTTTCCGGTGGATTTTGGCGGAGATGAGGGCGGGCAGCGGCGGTTCAAGAGTGTCTCTCTAGGGTTTTTTCTTGTGTCTTTGTCTCTATCAAGAAGAAGGGTTCCTAAGGTTGAAGATGAAGAATCTCCTTGTGTCCAAACGCTGGTCCCTCAAAAATGTCTAGGTCTAGGTTTTTTTGATTTTTTCTGGTATATTATCTTAAATGAGTGTCTTGGTTTGGACTTTTGAGTTAACTAGTTTTAGGGTACGCGCTTTCCGCGTGTACCCGTATCAACGAATATATAATTTTTTAAAAATTACGTAAAAATATAAACTAAAAGTTAAAAAAAAATTGAAAATGACAAATATTATTCCCAGTTAGATAGATCAATAAATAAAGATGCCATATACTACAAAAGTTTCCAGATGCCTTATTTGTCATTTAAAAAGGACTTATCAGAATTTCAAAATTAAAATTCAATCTTTTGGTCTTCTAGAAATTTAGGATGAAAAAATTGGCGCTATACCTCCTAAAAATTGATAGTGATAATGTAAGGTTTAAAGAATAACTAATTTTGAATAATATTTTATAATAAATTACTCATATTTAGTATATATAAGAAATAGAGGATAAAATGTATTATAATATATATATATATATATATATATATATATATATATATATATATATGTGTATATATATATGTCACCTATTGGACTAAATTTAAGAAAGGAAAAAAACAAATGGTAACTCATTTTTAATACATTTTATCCTCTGCTATTTCGTCCTTATTGCTTTAAATATGCATTGTTATCGATTTGACTCTTAGTTTAATATTATAATCAATTTTTTTTTTTTACTTTTTTCACCATTAATTTATGTACTTTAAGAGTTTTATCAACTTGAATTTTATTTTACTTATACGATGAATTTAAAAATAGTTACATCGAATTCTTTTGCTAATCAGTTAATTTAACGACTTAATTATTTGTTCTCAATATTTTGAATTCGCTCATCCCAAATTTAAATACTTATTATAATTATAATTTTATTCAATAAAAATTCTACTTTCAAATAGTTAAATAGTATGTCAATTTTCAATTGTTGTGCTTCAGGAATCATTGTGCTTTTGACTCCTACAAAATTTGCTACTGCATAATTTTTAAAGTTTCTAAAAGTAAGAAAATCGTATAGTTTAAGATAGCTTTAATAATAAGGGAATTCAAATAAGGAAATTCATATATGGTAAAAAGTTAAACAAATTTAATGTGTTAGATATTGGGATTTTCTACCTAAAAATTAGAAAAGCAACTTAAAATTATAAATTTATCTAACGTGAAATCTATTTTTAAAGGATAAAAAAGATAATTTCACTAAAGGGCTTTGTACTTTGCGCATATATCTCATATTAATTAGTATAAAACTTTACTAATCATATAAAAATTATTAAACTATGTACAATTGTTAAGTATCATTTCCAAAATATTTTTAGAATTTTATATGAATTAAAGAGTAAGATAATTATGGATATTGAAATAATTTATATCAAATAATAATATCTATTAGAATGTGTATTTAAATTTTAGTACATAAAATTTATAGATTTGATTAAAAGGCAATGGACATACTATTATATAACCTGAGGATCAAACATGCTTTTTCATAAATAGTCTTTCTTTCTTTTTATTTTTTATTTTTGCTAAGATAATTAAGTCATATAAAATTAATTGATTTTAATTGTATTACCAGTTATAAATTTTTAATTGAGAAGGAGTGGCAACGAATTATCAGCTTTAGTTATAGTTCGTACTTAGTCTTTTTTTTTTTACTAAGATAATTAAAATACATAGAATAAAAATATTAGCTAATTCAATATTTAAAAATAAATTGTAATATCCAACATTTAAAATATTAATGAAAATTATAATTATATCTATGCAATGCATATTTATGCTGATATATTTGTTTCTTATAATTGTATATATATTTATCACCAACAAATTATTTTAATCTAATTTAGTCTAAAATAATTAATTAAAACTAATGAAAAAGAAAATATAGATAAAACACAACGTGTGCATGGAGAAAACATGAAGAGAAGCAATATTATCACTAAATTTGTAACGTGCACCATAAACTAATATAGTAACATTCTTTTATTAAGGTTATGTTAGTTCAAGTAAGAAATAATTTAGTAAGAAAATCTCGGTTGATTATAAAGTTCTAAATATTAAAAAGATTAACTTAGATTATAATTTTATCCAATATAAAATTTTATTCAAAGAACCCCAATAAATATCTGGATGCTCGAAATTTAACAGAAGAAGAAATTTAAACATATACAAAGGTTGAAAATAAACAGAGTTCATCAACATATATTTGTTATGTGAAAGCAAAAGGCAATAGCTAAAGGTGAACTTTAGAACAAATACTCCTTAAAAAATTATATAAAAATAAATAAAAAGGAGCTCTACATAATGACTTCGATAATTTTGATTGAGTTGATAGGATTTTTGCATTATAACTGTTTATAAAAATTTAGTTATTAATTTCAATGAGGACAAATAAAAAAGTGGTTTAAATCACTTCTAAAACTTTAGAATCCTAACTAATCAACATTTACTTTGTTGGACGTTCTAGGAAATATGGGTAATTTCAAATAAGGAAGGAATTATTAAGTAAAATTTAGTTGAGTTAAAAGTCTTAAATATTAGTAGTTTCTACCTAATTCAAATAAGGAAAGAGAATTTTAGTTGATTTCAAAGCCTTAAAAATCAAAAAAATTATTTAATTACTATTTTGTCCAATATAAAATCTATTTTTAAAGGATAAAAAAGGTGAACGACATTTCGCTAAGGGGCTTCGTGCTTTTAATATAGTATAGTTTTAGTGTACGTGCGTTGCACGTGTGCATCACGTTAGTCAATATAAAATATATATGAATTATAGAAATATAGCGATGGAGGTTAAATTCAATGCAATATACGTTTAAATGATGAAAATAAATATTAGTACATTGATGCAATATATAGTTGAATTCAACATTTCTGAAAGAATTTAATGTATTTAGTTATATAGTATTTATAATTATAAATATTTAATTATATAAGATACAAATATGATAGGTTGTTATTTCATCTAACAACTCTTTGTAAACTCTACGTTCATAATATTATTATACAAAAAAATAATTGTTCATTCAAAGTTAATCAAAATTATAGACAAGCCAAATGAACCTCTTCTTGTGTAAACAAATTATCTAGATTCTTATTGATCTAAGTCTAAATTCCCTACTTTGCACGTTTATCCAACACCAAATAAAATTTAATACTATCCTAAACTCACTCTAAATGCACTATGCTATTGACAACTTTGAAATTTCAAGAGTTTACATTATTGAGGTCAATTTTTTAAAATTATGGGGGGGGGGGGGGGATTGGGGGGAGGATGACAAATATATAGCTATTTCAAGAGTTCCAAATGCATTAGTTTATCTTAAGTTTAAAAAATGAAATGTAGTTACAAATTCGCATAGTATGAGCTTAATTTATTTCTAAATTAACATCATTTTAGTTCAATCTTCTACAAATTTAAAGTTGAGATAATCAAAACTCTTAAATGTTAACAGGAAAAAGGCGAACATGCATTGTTGATGGATGTTTCATAATTTAGGCAATCAATTATTGATAATTTAGAGAGAGAAACATACTATTATATACCTCATAGGCTAAGAATTAAAATAACTTTAATGAAATGTACTAAACTTCAAAAGAATATTTATAAAAAACTGATCAAATAAGGAATGATTTAATAAGTTAAAATTTAATTCAATTTGAAGTCCTAATTGTTAGGATCTTCGTAAGTAAAATTCTAGTTGATTTGAAGTCCTAAATTAGGAAAATAATTAAATGACTATTTTATCTAGAGTAAAATTAGCTTTTAAATAGCAAAAAAGATATTTCAATAGGGATTTCGTGCTTTTAATATAGCATAGATAGATAAATAATTTCCTACATAGTTTAAGTGAGAAAAAAATCTAATAAATAAATTTTTATTAATTTGAGACCCCAATAAGTCATATATTTTACTCAGGAAAATAAGTAATGACCCCAATTATTCCTCATAATTTGTATTTCTTAATTTTAATTTAATATGAAAGTAATAAAATAATTAAAAATATATTATTATTACCCGCACTGGATGTTTACACCTAACCAACAGATACATGGCATGTGTCTTGCATATGGATTTCAATCATTTAACCATAGTAAATTATATTCATTCTCATCTAATTAAATTAATTAACCATAGTGAGTTAATATAGTTTGGTGTAAACACATGGTGTGAGTAAGTATTTACCCAACTATGATAATATCTTGGTTGAACTTTGTATAATTCTTAAGAAATTAAGAATAATATATCTCAGTTTGCATTTAATAATTAAGATATCATATTACTTAATTTAATCAAAATATAATAGAAAATTATGTTAAGAAAATCATTCTTTTCCATTCTAAAGTATTGTCTTGTTATTAAATAAATTCCTTAAATTGAATTTATTTTAGTTCTTAGATTTTAAATTGATACGACATCTAGGGTCAAACTTCCAAATATTTGGCAAGAGAATATTTAAGTAAAATCGTTTTTAATATTTAGCTAAGAGTTATTGCTTACATCTTTGGTGTTAGAAGTAATGAATTTTAAAAGGAAAGAATTTATAAAGCTAAATTTTTTCTTTATTTTAAATTCTTCGATTATAGAAGTTTTGTATAAAGTTTGAATAAGGAGTGATTTAAAGTTTGTATAGATAGGCTAAAGGATTGGTTTAATTGGGCTACAAGCAAGACTAAATTGGTCCAAAAACTAATTCTATTCTCTCCTCCTTTTTGTATATAAAAATAATATAGCAAACAAGATAACTATTAAAAATACTACTTAATCTTACTTAAGAAAATAACTATTAAAATAATACTAACCGTTTAAAACAAACCTATTTTTGGTATTTTTTTCAAGATTAAAAATGATTACAAAACTTTAATGAAACTATTTTTTTGTAATTTTCATTTATATGATAAAAAATAATATAAAAGAGTCAAAAATAGTTGAAATAACTATATTAGGCCTGAACTAAGTATTTAAGTGCTAAAATATGTAAAATCTTAGGGAGGATAAAAAATCACATGTCTACAGATCGTATATTAATGTAATATAATATAGGTAATCCACCGTAACATAAACATCAGTGACTGATTCCGCTCGAACGAGTAAGCTATAAAACCCATGGCTTACAAGACACTTGGTGTTAGAATCTTTAAATAGTTTCACGATTTCATGTTTAAATATAGCAAAGTATTGAAAATGGTACTGTTTGATATAGACCTACAATTATTGGAATAAGATGGGACATGAATTGATGAACGGTTGACTCGGGAAGAAAGTTGGGGTATTATTACTTGGAAAATTTTCGTAAATACAACTTTTATTAGAGTATATTACATCATCTACAATTATTATTTGATTCACATTATGAACGATATTTTATACAATTAATAATTAATCAGCTTAAAAATCTCTTCTTTCTCTACGAAAATCATTTAATAAGAATCTCAAAAATTTAGCAAATTTAATGAGATTCTCGTCATTTCCTAAATTTAAGCCTAACTGAATTGACAACAACCAATTATTTTTTAAAAAATTTATAAATCCCTAACTACAAGAAAATTGCGAATTACATGGAGATTTTCTTAGGGATTATACAAAAAAATTTGTAGATAATTCAGTTTCCTGCGGACTTTTCTAGGAAAAATATTCCGATGAAAAAATCTTCGTAGGTAATTATTACCTGCAGATTTTAAAATCCCTATGTAAGTTACCTTGGAATTTTGAATTAGTATGTAAATTATCTGCGGATTTTGTCGCAAGAAACACTAAATGTCCGCAAGAAACTTTTGGTAAAACTTCGTGAGAAAAAGAAATTTCTTATTGATTTTCATAGGGGAAAATCCGCAAGTAAATTCGTAAGGAATTTTTGGCAAATGTTTGCGAAAAGATACCTTAATTATTTTTAGAAAGAATTACAAGAAAATACTCGTGACTTCACACCATAACAAAAAATGGCCCATGTTATTAAGTTTTACCCGACCTAACCCATATTGTACATATTTTGAAAGTATTAGTAAATTCAAAACCTTTGTTCTTACAACCATAGCTTCTAAAAGCTATGGAATTAAATCTACGTTTTCACAACTATTGCTTTCACTCTCTCTTCTTCTCATATCTTCTACATATACTTCAAAGGGCCGTGTATTTTCTGCTTCTTCTGTGATGACCATTTGGGTCATCACTTATTTTAGAAAATAAATTATGCATTCTGAGGCCTTAAAAACCTCTTTTAGCATCACCTCGATTTACGTACGCAGTCCGGGCACATAGCCGGAAAGTCATTATGTGAAAATCTGTGAAAAATGACGAATTTTGACTTTAAAATGAATTTAAGTTGACTTCAGTCAACATTTTGGGTAAACAGACCTAGACCTGTGCTTTGACGGTCCCGGAGGGTCCGTAGGAAAAATATGGGACTTGGGGCGTATGCCCGGAATCGTATTCCGAGGACCCAAGCCCGAGAAATGAATTTCTAAAGAAAATTATTTTCTGGAATATTTAAGAGTTTATGAAAATGAAATGTGTTTAAAATTTGATGGTATCGGGCCCGTATTCTAGTTCCGGATCCCGGTACAAGTGTTATATATGGTTTAAGTCTATTTTGTGAAATTTGGTAAGAAACGGATTTTCATAGGTATGTAATCTTAGACTCATTTTCTTCAATTTCCATTAATACCCATTAGATTTCTAGGCCTAAATCATGTTCTTAAGGGTAGAAACTTAGGGATTTGGGTAGAGTTAGGGCTTTTTGTATAAATGGGATTTAGACCTCGTTTTGGGATCGGATATTGAAACTAATTACATATTCTGGCTCGTGGGTGAATGGGTGATCGAGTTTTGGTCTGAACCTCGTGTTTTGACCAAGCGGGCCCGGGGCAATTTTTGACTTTTTGGGAAGAATGATAGGAAATCTATAATTAAGCATTCGGATTGAATTGTTTAGCGTTTATTGATGTTATTAAGTCTAGATACAATTGATTTGGAGCCAAATTCAAAAGGAAAAACGGTGTTTGAGGCTTGAGTTGGCCGTGAAAGTTCGAGGTAAGTGTTTGGTCTAACCTTAGCTTGACGGATTATGAGTTGTGTACTATTTGCTACGTGTTACTTGTTGAGTACGACATATAGGTATGGTGACGAGTATCTAACGTCGATGTCAAGCATGACCGTGAGTCTTAAATTGAAAGTGTTGTGTTCTTAATAAATACTACGAATGCCTAAGTTGTTGATTCTCTGTGTTGAGAGAGGATTATGATTATTCTCGTGGAAATTACGTATGATTGAGTATTGGTGCTAGTTGAGGAAGTTAGATGTTGGAAGAAGTTTGGTTATAGCTGATTTTTCCTTGCCGGGACGTATTTACTTATATTGTCGATTCCCTTGCCGGGATAGTATTGTTTCTTTATTGATCCCTTGCCGGGACTCTCTTTGTGATTGGTGTTAAACTGCATATGTGGATTCGGGTTGCACGCCACAACAATATTATATTTGGATCCGGTTGCACGCCGCAACAATAATATTATTGGATCGGGTTACGCGCCGCAACAATAGATAATAAAAGTGCTTATTGGTTGGTTACGAGTTCTTGATTATTTTGCGGTGAATTCTAAATTGTTCTTTATGTTGTCTCTTAAACTAATGTTGGTAAATGATATTCCCCCGCAGCATGCTCCCCTCCCATCTTTACTTGTTTATTTTTGTTTTCTTTTTCGCTGTATATTATATAACTTCACAGGTTTATTTGGTAGTCTGGTCTTAGCCTCGTCACTACTTCGTCGGGGTAAGGCCAGGCACTTACCAGCACATGGGGTCGGTTGTGCTGATACTACACTCTACACTGTGTGCAGATCCCGGAGCAGCAGCTTTTGGACTATAGCTTTGGATGGCTGCCTTCAGTCCAGTTAGAGATCCCGAGGTAGTCCTACAAGCGTTCACAGGCCCTGACGTTCTCATCTATCTTTATATTCTGTTTTCATTTACTTCAGAGACAGATTGTATCTCTCTTCCTAGACAATTATTGTAGTATTCGTAGACGGTCCGTGATATTGTGACACCGGTTCCGGGTAGAGATGTACTTGATATTGTCATACTTGTTTTTGGCTAAGTTATCAAATTATGTGTTCCGCATGTATTTAATAATTGTTAATATCTCACTGTTGATCGCATGTTGATTTAAACTGTTATAAAGGGCTAAATAAAAGAGTTAGTGAATCTATAATACTCGGCTTGCCTAGCTTTCACGAGTAGGCGCCATCACGACTCCCGAGGGTGGGAAATCCGGGACGTGACAAGTTGGTATCAGAGCTCTAGGTTACATAGGTCTCACAATTCATAGACAATCTTAGTAGAGTCTGAGGGATCGGTACAGAGACGTCTGTATTTATCCCCTAGAGGGTACGGAGTTAGGAAAGACTTCACATTTATTCTTTCCTGTCGTGCAGTTTGGTTTCTCAATGCTAATTGAATTTCTACTATGTTCTTTCACAAATGGCGAGAACACGCTGTCGCACCCCCTTTTTCTCGCGAAAATCGGGTTTGTGATATTTGGAAGGACAACTCGTTCCCTTTCGGGAAATGGATTTGAATTGAAGAGTCGCAACCTAATGATTAAAGTGCATTAGGACACTAGGAGGGGTTTGTTTTGAGTAACTAGAGATTGGGTAAGGGCTTGAAATTATCCAAAGGGGAAGGTGTTAGGCACCCCTCAGGATCCACTAGTGTGGTTCCCGGCCAAACTATTGTTGTGACCTAAGTGCAGATAACACATAGGCAAATAAAGGCTTCAAATAAGAGGAGATTTTCACGTAATGGTTACAAATAAATAAAAGTAAGAAAAAAGAACTAAAGAGTTGATTTTCTTAAAAGAAATGGTTAACAAAAAAAAAATTAAAAGAAACAAAGAAAACAAAGGAAGAGGGGGGGGGGGTTCCTAGGTTTATTAATAATATGGATCACCCCACACAACATTCGGTAATCACTCCTCAGTGAGGGGCTACACATAATGTTATTACGTGGTCATCATATCCATATCTACCCTTCCCACCCCGTTAAGGTACTAAAGCGCAGAATGGTCTCGTTTACTTATTGTATTCTATTACCCGCCCCAATCCTATCAGCCCCGGAGGCACTTGGGACTACTAATC
Organism: Nicotiana sylvestris; assembly: GCF_000393655.2. Lineage (NCBI taxonomy): Eukaryota > Viridiplantae > Streptophyta > Magnoliopsida > Solanales > Solanaceae > Nicotiana > Nicotiana sylvestris. The sequence continues at coordinate 174,964,350 of NC_091065.1, forward strand.
CTAGAGGGAGGAGGTATTGGGCTTATTTGTGGTTTCAAAAGGTAAAATACTAAGGCGACAAACAAAACACATATAACAAGTTTGGGGAAGCATATAAACAGATAAAAGGGCTCAAATAGACATCCTTAAATCAAAGAAAAGTATATAGTTTAACATGTCTTACACGTACTGATTAGGGTATGATTAAACTTAACAGTTGGGGCAGACTGATTTATTGCATATTTCAGATAAGAAGCCCGAATCAGGCCTGCCTGCTGGTTGTAGTTAATAAAATCTGATTCAGTTTATAAACTGCCTTGTGACTTGCCTAAGTGTTAGACGAAAACTTATAGGCATGATATCTACTGATTTCAGAAAAGATGAAGTATACTGATTTTAGAAAAAGGTTGTCAGTTATTTAGTAAATACGAGTTTTGACAAAAGATCAAAAATTCCGCAGATGCTAGACAATGATTTTAGATTTGTAGACGAGTGATGCGCTTCAGACTTGGTTATTAATTCCTATAGCTATGCTTTCTAGGCGTTGTTGATTTTAAACACTTTTATAGACATAACAAGAGTGCAGAAATCCTATAGGCATGACATCTAAATGTTGTACTTCGTTTAAGCCTATGAACATGATATCTAAATGCATTTAGTTGTTTAAGACCTATAAATAGGTTTGCCTAGTGACAGATGCATATGCAGGATTCAGATTTCCAGTTAACTATGAGCATGGTATCTATATGAGAGATGTAGAAATTTAACTATAGGCAGGATATCCATAGGAATGCAGAATTTCAGAAACCTATAGGAAGGATATCTATATGGGTGCAGAATTCCTTATAGGCATAGTAACTACATCAGAATTCCTATAGGCAGGATATCTATGTAATATGCAGAAATCAGAAATTCCCTATGAGCATGATATCTACTCCTTTTACATGCATGGTTACCCTTCCCTTTTCACTAACCATCCCCAAATGTTATTACAGTCCAAATAAAATAAAGAAAAATACATCAGAAATTGAAAATTACGACCAAGGAGAGCCTAATTCAGACTTCCTGTCTGAAGTATGAAGTAAACCAACTCCAAAGATCATGTTTCAAAGCCTTTCTCCCACTTGGGTATATCAGAGTTCCCTAAGAGTTCCCTAAGAACTCCGGGCAGTGCTTACACCCAAATGTATCACCATATTAAGCCAAAGTGCAGTGTGGAAGGGCCAGCCTTCAGGTGTCCAAGTTAAGAGGGAACTCAAGGTCCCAACGCAAGGCTCACAAGGGGGGAGAGGGGTAGAACTTAGGAACTAAGAGAGAGTGTAAGTGCAGAATTCTGAAAAGGGGAAAGGGAAAAGGAAACATCACACATGGGGATATAGGGAATGAGGAGTTGCAATAGGTAAAAAGTAGGCTAGTGGGCATAACCTAACAATGGGAGATGCTGGCACACCCATAAGCCTACTGGAACACATTGTTTAGAGGTTAGGATCCCCTAAGAGATCAAGTTCAATCCATAGACAATAACTTGTTTATTGCTATGTCTTATATTGCAACTCAAAGCACATAAAGCGAAATAGGGAATAGGGATTCATAGCAGAAACAAGCAAAAGGGAATCAATATGCTAGTTTAAGTATTTAACTCTAAAGAAGTAGTAAAGAAGACATAGATGCAGAAAGCTGTAAGTAAACACATTGTGGGGATGCTGAAATTTAAAATTAGGACATACCAGTTTTAAAGAAACAAGTAGAGAAAATGCAGCAGTCTGGTAAAAACCTCAGTGCAGAAAAGAAGAGAGGTTCTATTATGTGAGTAAGAGTTTAGAAGAGATTGTGAATTGTGTCCCTCGTGAAGAAAGGTCGTGCCCTTTTATAGTGTAAAAACCAAGTAGAAATAAGGTAAGAAATAATTGAAGAGCTGATTCTCAATCAATTACACAAGACTCCCTTTAGTTAAGGGATTCAGATTCAAATGGGTATAAACCAATTAAGGAAAGAAATTAATCAAACACTTTGTGCAAAGTAGGCAATTAGGGGTGAATACATAAAAGTTATTAAAGGACAGGGTTTTTGAAATACACGGTTTGTGCGAATAAGGTAAGAAGATCAATTAACAACTAGTAAATCAAAAGAGCCTGAGATTTTGTATGAATGAACCGAGTCAAAAGATGGGAAAGGTTTTTAACTTAAGGGAAATCAACAAACAATGGAAAGGGAATCAATTAGACCCATATTCAGAGGGAGGTATGAACTAATCACAAATTCAGAAGCTATTTTAATGGGAAGTCTATAATATGTAAGGAACATACGAACATGTTAAGCATGAAGGAAGACTATAGTGTCATTGTAAAGTCAGTAGAAAATCTAGTATAGAAAAGTTTAGCAAAAGGTCAGAGTCGTATAAAAGCAAGGAATGGGTCTGAAAGAGTTAGGGGTTTTGAAATAAACCCTAAGTTTAATCGAATCACATAATCAAGCTTGGCGGAACCCCCAAATTCTACGGTTTCCATACTGAATCAAATACAGAGATGAGAAGGCAAGTAGTTGAAACAGGTTCAGAGGTTTCAGAGTGGAAACCTCTTGAATGCTTCTTTCATCAACAGAAACTCATAAGAAAAACATGATAACAAAGTAACATTCGGAACACAGTAGAAGCACTCAAATGAAAAACACTGATAGGAACAGTAAAAGAAACATGGTTAAGAGATTTTTCAGAAGAAACTTAAACAGGGCTTAATAGAAGGAAAATAAGGAAACTTAAGAACTTAGCAGGAAAATACAGTAGGAGAAACATGCTGGAACATAGTAGAAGACAAAAAATAAGAACACAGTAGAAAAGCATATGAGAGCATAGTATGGAAAACATGGTAGAAGAACATACAAGCATAAAGTATATAAAACTCAGTAAAAGAACATACAAGAACGGAGTGTAAAAACTCAGTAGAAGAACATACAAGAACGGAGTGTAAAAACTCAGTAGAAGAACATACAAGGTAGAAGAAAACATAAGAACATAGTAGAGGCAAATAAACACAAAAGACAAAGGAAAGAAAGTCAAAGAAACACTTAAACATTTTCAGAAAACCCTAGATCGGAAACGAAGCGGTTTTAAATGTAATTTTTGAAAGAAAATTTAGGGAAATCATTTGAAAACTCAAGGAGAGCACAGATACACAATAGATCTAAGGAAATCGGAGAAAACCTCGAAGGGTTAGGGTATCAAAAGAACCTTAGAAGTGAGATAGGCTTTAAAAGGTCGCCGATCTAAGTCGGAGAGGTCGGAATCAGGCTCGAACCACCATGGTATGCCGGAGTAAAGCCGGAGATGGCCGTGGAACCTTGAATCGACAGAGGTCTGGGCGCAAACCTTCGAGTTCAGGACTCAAATCTTCAGGTGTCAGGCACGTGGGAGCAAGAGAAGGTGAGTATAAGACTCCCATAGCATGAGAAGCCATGGATTCTGATGGGTTTCAAGGTGGAGGTGGTGGTAAGAGGAGGTTAGGGTTTGGGAATATTAGGGAGAGTTTGAGAGTTCAAAGGCAGATGGTAGGTGAGAAATGAGAAGGTTAGGGTGGTCTTTTGGGTTAAAAAAGGTAAGAGTGAATAGGGACCATTGATCTCAGAGATCAACGGCCAGGATGAGAGGGGTCTGGGTCTGGTAGGATTTAATTGGGTCAGGGGAGGGTTTAAATTAAAATTGGGTTGGGGAATTGATATTGGGAATTGGCTTCATTTGGGGCTCAAATAAGGCTAAAATTGAAATAAACGGGGCTAACATTTAAATAGCCATTTTCCCTTATTTATTTTATAAAAACAGTAAAATAATCTCTGGAAATAAATTAAAGGTACTAAATAAATTAATAATATGTAAATATTAAATTAAAAATATTGGAATCAAATTTGTAATTATAAACACAATTAAATCTTAAAATAGGCTAAAATTGCAATTATATGCAATTTAACTTTAAAAAGCTAAATAAATCTGTAAAAATGTGCAAAAAATTACCTTAGCTATATTTTGGTATAAATATGAGAATTCAATAAAGGAGTTACCAAAAATGATAATTTGGGAAACAATTATTGTTTTTTTCTGATAAAATAAGACGATAAATTGATTTAAAAATCTTTTAAAAATTGGAAAAATGATAAAACACTTGGACATGCTTATATATGCATATGTATGCTATTTTGAAAGTATTTTGCATATAAAAATATATAGGGAAAAATTGGTTATCAACATCTGCCCCTCTTTACCCGGGAAGGATGAAAGAGTTATCGGGTAAAGATATGATGGTCAATTTTGACCGAACGGAATGGTTTGAAGAATTTGACCGAGATATGGCTCTTGAGTTACCTACATATCCCTGGTCTTACAGTAATCAGGCCATATGTAGTCCAGGATCTGTCGACGGAATATGCCGATGGAGATTTTCCAAGACGGACGCGATATTTGGGTTAGGATGGATGGTTAAAGTCTAATAGGACTGCGGGAACTGGAGCGCGATTTCTCCTGATAAGACGGTCGTTTCTCGCCAGTTTACCTGCAAATGAACAATATGTTGTGCAGAAATTTAAACATGATGCAAGTTCCCGTCGGACCATGAAATGTTGTCTTTGGACGGTTAGGATGACGTCCTCAGACCATGACGTCCTGGACCATTTCGCAGGCCATGAAATGGTGCTCTCGGGCTATGAGAATGATGCATCTGAACTATGATGCCTTTGAATAATGATATGCAAAAGATAAAAGGGGTCTTCAGGCCATGACATGACGTTCTCGGGCTATGAAAATGGTGCCTCCGAACAATGATGCCTTTGGATGATTTGGCGATCTTTCAGCCTATGAGATGAAGTAGGTGGCAATCTTTCAACCAATGAAAATGTAAATAAGGTGGCGATATTTCAGCCAGTGCAAATGTAAATAAGGTGGCGATCTTTCAGCCAATGCAAGATGTAAATAAGGTGGCGATTTTTCAGCCGATGCAAGATGTAAATGAAATGGCGATCTTTCAGCCATGCAAGATGTAAATAAAGTGGCGATCTTTCAGCCGATGTAAGATATAAATGAAGTGACAATCTTTTAGCCATGCAAGATGTAAATGAAGTGGCGATCTTTCAGCCATGCAAGATGTAAATAAAGTGGCAATCTTTCAGCCATGCAAGATGTAAATAAAGTGGCGATCTTTCAGCCATGCAAGATGTAAAGGTGGCGATCTTTTAGCCATGCAGATGTAGAGGTGGCGATCTTTCAGCCATGCAGATAGAGGTAGAGATTAACCTCGGAAGGCAGAATGGTAGCCTTATGCAATGCAGAGAATACAGATGGAGGTAGAGCTTAACCTCGGAAGGCAGAATGGTAGCCTTATGCAATGCAGAGAATACAGATGGAGACAGAGCTTAGTCTCGGAAGGTAGAATGGTAGCCTTATGTAATGCAGAGAATGTAGATGGAGACAGAGCTTAGCCTCGGAAGGTAGAATGGTAGCCTTATGCAATGCAGAGAATGCAGATGGAGGTAGAGCTTAACCTCGGAAGGCAGAATGGTAGCTGTAAGCATGGGATTTTTGCTTCACGGACAATCGCTCCAAAAGAAAATAGTGACAAATGACTTCGCTGTACAATGTTTCGAGTTTTCCGTGACGTGTGTTGTTAGTCATTTGTGGGTCTGTCCATTTTGCATTTAATCTTACTGATCAAAATACAAAGCATGTATGTCAGGGTAATTAAAACCATAATTCGGTCATTAAAAAGAACGAAAATTCAAAAAATATATATGCATCGTTCGTTCTAGGTTGTGATTTAACTTACTTAAATATTTTAATTTGGTGTGATAATTGTGTTGAAGTGTCACATGGTTGTTTGTTTTAATTTCATTTGTTTTATTATTTATTTTTGTTATTTTATTTTTGTTTTAAAATAAGAGAACAAAGAAAAGAGTGATTTGGGCCCAAGAAATGAGATAAAAATAGGCCCAAAACCGGCACAAGGACCCAGTCCAAGTCAGGCCTGCCCAAACACTGATTCAAACGACGCCGTATCAGCGTCCTTATCAGAATCGTTGATCTGACTCAAACAAACGGTCCTGATCAGGTTGATCACTTCACTTCAACGACGTCGTTTCAGGCAGATTAATCTAAGCCGTCCAACCCCTTGATCCAGTGGACCTAGGCCATTCCCCCTAAACCCGTCAAACTTTGACCCGATCCAGCCTCACCCGGTCTCACCCACTATCAAACCCAAAACGGCACCGTCTTCCCTAAGTGAATAGATCCTGGCCATAGATCTCATTTGATCCAACGGCCAGGATCTAAACCCCTAGATCGTATATAAGCTTTCTATCGTACCCCAGGCCCCCTATTCGAACCCCCCTCCACTCATCGTCTTCACCAAACACTGAAAACCCCCCCAAACCCTAGCAGCCGCCCTAGTTTCCCTTTCACCAGAACCCGGCGGCATGAACGCCGGTGACCACCTCCTGAACACCCTAAGACCCCTCACTCTCCTGAACATGGATCTGTTACCCCCTAGCCTCGAATCACCTTCCTTCGTCTCGAATCTTCATTTGAAGATTCGAGTCGAACCCGGACCTATACCAAACCTCACCATCTTCATACCAGACACTCCCCTGAGCCTCCTCGTGACCAAACCAAGCTTGGTTTGGTCCGAATCTACCCACAACTTCTAAAAACCAGATCTGAAAATCCAGACCTTAGAACACATGCACCTGGGGAATCCGGCCGGTCTTGACAGGGGGTTTGAGGTCTAATGGACCTTAACCAAGGTGTTCTCATGTGAGAACACCCTGGTTAAAATTTGTTCGGCCTCAAATGGTCAAAGTTGAGTCAGATTTGGGTCAGTTTGGTTTAAACATTTTTCGGTAAGTTTTTCTTTTCCTTTTTTGTTATTCAACTGCTAATTAAGTTGTTAGCATGCTTTGTTATGACTGTGTTTATTGTCTGATAATTTTCTTAATTTCTTCCATCTCTGTCAAAGACCTTTTATTTGGTCGATTGTTTCTATGTGTGATTTGAACGTATCCTATGATAAACATGTCCGATTAGGATAGTCGTCGCATAAATAACTTATTAGGTTCCCAGTTGATCGACCAAAGTTGTCCGAAGCCCTTCAGGTCCCTGTATGTATTGGTTTATATGAACGACTGATTGTTACCTGTTATAATTAGTATAGTCGACTTGATAAATATCGTCGATTAACTTCCTACGACTGAATGTTCAAATATTCTAATACATACAACCTCACTTGACTGAATGGACCTGTATTGTGATTTGAATGTTGGACATTATCTATGAATGCTAGTTTGTAACTGCATTGTAAACAATTAAAAGAGCCAAGCTAGGGCAGTTCTGAAATTGAACTTTCAGAAGTTCAAAATGCCCTGAGGCTGCAGTGATGCAGGACAGTAATAATCAAGGGCTAACAGGGGTGGTCTGGGGTTTGAAAAGAATAGAAAAAAATTAGTTTAAATGAGCTGACAAGTAGGGTACTAAATTAAGATTAAACTAATGCCAATGGGGAACAAGACACAAGAGTATGGGGTTTAAAATGAATACTAAAATGAGCCCATAACTCTTGATTAAAGAATAAGCCAGGTGTGGGGAACAAATGGCTGGCATCAAAAGATGCTTAGGCATGGGTTTAAAGGGTATGGGCAGTCTGCAATTGGCAGAATCCAGGCAGCTTGACTGCACTGGTTGTTTGGCTTATAAATAGGCTATTCTCAGAACTTAAAAAGGGGGCTGGAAATTTTTAGTCTTGAGGGAGGTCTTGTGAGTTTAAAGAAAACTGAAAGCATAAGGAAATTTCTAGTAAACACTGTAACCAAACACTGTCTGAAAGCTACAGAAGAATTCATATTGGTCAAGCTGTCTTGGCCAAGTTCTGTTGTTTGCCCTGATTGAGCTGCTTGTGATTGTTGAACTGCTGGTGTTGCTGCATCGAATACTCTGTTATTTCTGTTGTTTCACTACTCTTTTCTGGGATTACTTGTTTGGTGCTCGACCATCTGTTGGTTTTCTTTGTTCTGGAAACTGTTGCTGGTTGTCTGTGGACTGTGGAAAACACTTGTGGTTGTTGGTTTGTTGCTGTGTTGTTGCTGTGTATCTGCTGTTGCTGTGTTTATTGCATACTGCCCAGCTGATCATTCCTTTCTTCTTTTGTCCTCTATACCAGGTACACAACCAATACACTGTCAAATGTAATTGGAAAATTGAGCATGAATACAAAAAGAAAAGACCTGAAGTTGACTTTCATACATAGATTGTTACATTAGATATCATGTACTGTATAATAATTTTCATTCTTGTGTTGACAATAGAAGTAGCCTGTATGCCCAGTGTATATCAACGTAGATTAGCTGAATGATAGTTTATATATGTATGTTGATAGGTGAAAATATTCCCAATGTAATAGGTGGTATCTTAGACTTATTTTAACTTTGTAGTATGTCCTTTAAATATAGGCCAAGCATGAAAATCGTACTCTACTAGTTAAGTTCTTTCCTTTCCGATAAATTGTTTCATATAACTGGTAAACCATGTTTTAAGACAAAGAACACATAGCTTGCAATCTCAACCTCACGAAGGTCGAGCCCAGGTCGAAACAGACCAAGCAGGCCCGCATAGAACAAACCATGGCCCAGGTCTGGCCCATCACGCATGGGCTGGATTTGGGCCCGTGATTATTTGCTCGGCTGACTGTGCACGTAACCGCGCTTCTAATTTTGCGTAAGCATTCAGAATTCTGTTATAAATAACTTGCAAGCATATAATTAACTAAGACTATCTACTGTTTTCAATTAGTAGAGACAAACGCGACAAGAAACGTAGTTGCTATAGGAGATCCTTTTAAAATAAGGACGAGATGAGCCTCGACGAAAATAAAGAAAACGCACAAATTTGCGGGGCCCTCGTTAAATGTTATATTGAAGCATTCAGCCCCTAAGGTGGGTCGTTTAGCAAATCTCACGACCTCCTGGAATAATAACGCGATAGCCTCTTTAAGCGCGTATTTAATAATTTTACCTTCTTAAATTCGGGTGTGCATCTATGCGACCCAAATCCAAATCTCGATGGATTCGAAATGTGTTTCTAATCACGGGTACATTGATTGTGACGTGGTTCGAGATGCATGTCCATGACGTTGCAAATTCCTTTTTAATAATGAATGAGACGAGCCTCAACAAACAAAAATGCACAAGCTGCGGGGCCCTCTAAATGTACATACTAAAATACTTAGAATTCGAGGATAGGTCGTTTAGCGAATTTTACGGCCTTCCCCAAAATAACAAGACGCTAGTCGCTTTAGGCGCGCCTTTAATAATTTATTTTCCTTAACGCGGGTGCACATTTATGTGACCCAAATTCAAATCTCAACCATGTCGAGATATGTCAATAACCACGGGTGCATTGATGTAACGTGGTTCGAGATATATTTTCACGACGTTGCAATTCTCGTAAAAAAAAATAATAAAAGCGTTTAAGAGTTTAAAACTTGCACATAGGTTTAACATGTATAAAATCAGATAATCAAGCCAAATATAACAGTTGAGCGTCCGTGCTAGAACCACAGAACTCGGGAATGCCTAACACCTTCTCCCGGGTTAACAGAATTCCTTATCCGGATTTCTGGTACGCAGACTGTAATGCAGAGTCATTCTTTTCCTCGATTCGGGATTAAAATTGGTGACTTGGGGCACCCTAAATCTCCCAAGTGGCAACTCTGAAATAAATAAACCGATCCCGTTTCGATTGTCCTTTAATTGGAAAAAACTCCCCTGCCTCCCCGCGGGTGCGGAAAAAGGAGGTGTGACAGCTCTGGCGACTCTGCTGGGGACAGACCCAGAACCACTGGTTCAGGGTTAAGAATTCGAGCTTAGAATAATTGTTATTATTTGGCTTTATTTATTATCTAATTATTACATGTTTTGAGCCTAATGTGCTAAATGCTGCTTTTACTGCTTTGATATTATTTGAACTGTAAATATAAAACTGTGCCGAAACCCCTCTCTTCTCTCTCTTTAGGAGTGCACGCTGGTCGTGGCTTCTTTCTGTTAGTGTCATATACCAAAATAGAACGAGGATTAGGTGGAGTTGCAAAATCAGATGGCCTTTTGGTTACCGGTACACAGCTCCCATCCTTGGTTCGAGTTGTCCGCTCGGGTAAGCCAGGTCTAGAACAAACACCTAAGGTTTTACAACTTAGTATAACATGACTTCATGCCGGATCCCTAGTAGGAACGCTTATTTGCATCATGCGCATTTGACTTAGGGGACTCAACACAGGGGTTGGGTCCGTCTAGGACAAGCAACCTGAGAATAAAGACCATCCTTCTACATCCTGTTTGCTTTATGCATTTACTTGTTTCAAGGCTTGCATGCTGACCGGTTTCTGAATATTGGGAATGTTGTGGAAAAAAGAGAATAATGGTTAGGGAGTTAATTATTTATTTTTTGAAGAAAAAAAACTAATACCCAGAAAATAGTTAAAACTCGGCCAGAATTTTGAAAAAAAAAGAGAAAATGTGTGTCTTATTAATTTGTTTTTTTAAAAAAAAAGAGTCTTTGACTTATTTTTAAGAGAAAATAGCGTGTCTCCAAAATTCAGCTTATGCCCGAACTACGTCAGTTTGATTCTCGCGGGGTACGAGATACGTAGGCAACCCTCATCGGGCTCAACTTATTTTTAAAATATAGGTACAATCCAAAAGAACAAAAGTTTTAAATAGTCAAGGTGACATCATGCTTTTCAGAAACAACCAAATTTCGTTTTAAAAAAAAAGGGTGTGTCAATTTGGTATTTGAGTCCAAGTAGTCTGGATCCTTGCTTAATCACCCCAATAAACATGCAGAATGTGCATAAGTCCAAGTTTGCCAGTAACGGTTAGGGGCAAGATCCCTCTGGAGGTGCGATTATAGTGGGAGGATCTGGAAAGGTCAGAGCAAGACAAGATCAAGCTGCACCTGGGAGGTTTGGTTAATTTATTGAATGTCCGGCCTCGATGCGACATCATAAAAGCTTTGGTTACATTTTGGGACCCGGCCCACAACGTATTCTGTTTCTCGGATTTTGAACTCACCCCAACCTTAGAAGAAATGGCGGGTTACATGGACGTCACTGAAGGTTTGAGACACAAATACCTGATCGCTCCAAGAGCTGTGAATTCACACAAATTCATGGATCTGTTGAAGATAAGCAAGGGAGTCCCATACGCTGAACTGGATAGAGGTTTTTCTACCCTACAATTCATATACCAGAGGTACGGGAGCATAGGAGGATTTAATGATCCAGAAAGTGGTGTTTGCAGTAGGGAAAATCTGGTAAAGTGGAATGAGCATAGGCGGTTCGCTTTTATGGTGGCATTTTTGGGCCTTGTGGTGTTTCCCCGAAAAGATAGAAATATCGATCTGAAAGTGGATGAAATCGTTAAAGTCCTGATTACCAACGATAAAAGCATCCTTGCTCCTATGATAGTGTCAGAAATGTACCGAGCCCTCACGGCTTGTAAGGCCGGGACAGACTTCTTCGAGGGTGCAACTTGTTATTACAGATGTGGATGATCGAACACTTGTGTCACCATCCTCAGTATATGCGCTACATGTCTACAAATGGGGGCTGCATCGAGGGTTATAACCTAAGGGTTTCAGGTTTCCGATCACCGGGAGGGTTTGAAGAATGGATATCCTATCTCCGGGTCATCACCGCAGATCAAATAAACTGGACTTTGGGTTGGCTTTCTGTGGAAGAAATCATATACATGCCCGCCACTGGTCCTCACTTCCTCTTGATGGGACTCAGAGGTATTCAACCTTATGCCCCTTACAGGGTGATGAGGCAGTTAGGAAGATGTCAAGTACTACACCCGGACGAAGATCTCAGCACTTATGCAGTCGAGGTCAGCAGTGACGGCCAATTTCCTGAAAAGACAGTTCGTTGCATATGGAGTGAATGCCAGTACCTGACGGCAAATACTCGGGTAGGTGATGTGTCTAGGGGTGAAGTCTCGCCGGCCTATCTCGCTTGGCATACAAGAAGAACATTGTGGAACGGCCAACCAAACGGCCTCACCTCCAAGATTTTGTTGAGTCATCACAAGAACAATGGGACTGGCTCGCAAAAGAGGAAGGTTACCTGGTTGAAATCAGGAAGCTAAAGCGACAAGTTGAAAGGATTGTATTCGAAAACAACGTGCAAGTCGCCCAGGAGCAGGCTGAAAAAGACAAGCTAGCCCAAGAGAACCAAACCCTGAAGGCCCGCCTTCGCCAAGCCAGTAAGAATAACATCGACCAACAGAAGCGTCGCTCCGACGAAAGATTAATAGCCAGTTTGTGAAATCAGGTCATCCAGAGCCAAGAAGAATTAGAACAATCAGAGGCTTGCATAGCAAGGATGAAGGTCAAATGGGCAAAAGGTACAACCGCCCGAAGGCAGCGTCTGTAGCAGGTCATCAGGGACTATGAAAGGAGCATCGAGATATTAAGAGAGACGAACTCCACTCTACATGATCGGATCATCAAACAAGCACGAGATGCCCAGGCCGACAGAAGGCATTGTTACGATGCAATGGCCTGCATGGAAAGACAAATGGAGTTGTTCCAGGATCGACTTGCCGACAATGCCCAAGCACTGGGATTGAAGAACCAACAAATCAGGCAGTTGTTCATTGAAAGGGATAACATTTGAGCAAGGATTGATGAAATCGGGCATTACATCTACCTGAAATGCCTGGCATGCGAGCAAACACCTCGGGAAACCCTCATTGTCTCCATCATGGGCTGCGTCCACCGGATTATGAACGAGTTGAAAAGCTTGCAAATAGACCTTACACCTAGGCCCGCGAAAGGGCCGAAAGATGCCTCGTGGGTCCCTAAGTTGGAAAATTAGTCTTTGGTCGAGTCCTGTTCGTTTTGTTTGTTGTTTCCCCATATGTTGTTTTCTTTTCTTCAAACCAAGTTTTAAAACCGTGGAGTCTGTACTGTTGCTATTTTGTTTGAAGCAATGTGTAATAGCAAATTTTGATAATGAAATTAAGTGACTCCGGAAGAATTTCTATGTGTCTTTACTTTGAGGCAGAACTACGCCTGGTCTGATTCACGCGGGGACGTGATACGTAGGCAATCCCCATAAGATTCGACCGCTTTTAATAAAGAAAGAAAAGAAAATACAAAATAAAATAAAACACATGGTTTCCCAAAGTACTTTAAAAAGGGACGAATGAGCAAACCGGGATGACGCATGTTGTTTGAAGCAAAACATGTAGAAACGGTTAACTGCCTAGGTGCATTGCATCCTCTATGTGTTATGATCAAATCTGTTAAACTCTAACGCTAACAAAGTTTGTTGTTGTCTGATCCAGACAAGTTAGTTGTTAAAGAACTCTGGCAACACACTCATACCAAACCAGATCCAAAGGACCGGTAGCAACAAGCATGACTACTTCAGAGAATAGTAATGAGGAAGAAAGGCCAATGAGCCAGTTGTTAAAAGAAGCAATGGAAAAGATCGAAAGGATGGGACTAGAGATGAATGCAATGCAGCTAGCCCTAGACAAAGCCCAAAAGAGCCCTGAAACACTGGGACACATGCCAGAATACCCTCACTCCGGCCCTTCCACAAGCCGCCCAAATCCCCTTTATCATCAAGAAAGAAGCCCTCATGATTCCCAAGCTCCACCACCCCATCAACCTCTCCCAACACCCAATATTCCCATTTTTGTGGGACCAACATCAGCCCCTTTGCAAAGAACGACCAGTGAGCCATTGTTTCAGGCTCACGATACACAATACTATCCCCCCGAGCCTACGTTTCATGCCCCCGAACCACAGGCTTACAATCCACATTTGGAAGTGCCGGCAGAGATTGAGAAGCCGGCTAAGGCCCCTGAACAGGATGAAGTATTGAGAAAGTTCAAAAGCCTGGAGCAGTCCTTCAGGAACTTGCACGGGCTGGGCAATCAAGTCAGCGTAGCATACAAAGATCTGTGCCCTTTCCCAGACGTCCAACTCCCGGCTGGGTTCAAGATGCCTAAGTTTGATTTATATGAAGGGCACGGTGATCCCATGGCACATTTGCGGGGATTCTGTAGCAAAATGAGAGGGGCAGGCGGCAAGGATGAGCTGCTGATAGCTTATTTCGGCCAAAGTCTGAGCGGATCTGCACTAGAATGGTATACCAGGCAGGATTCCAGCAGGTGGTACACGTGGGATGATCTGGCGCAGGCTTTTGCAGGTCATTTCCAGTACAATCTCGAGATAGTCCCTGACCGTCTCACATTATTGAGAACTGGGAAGAAACCCGGGGAAAGTTTTCGCGAGTTCGGGTTCCGCTGGAGAGAACAAGCAGCTAGAGTCGATCCTCCCATGAGAGAGGGAGAGATGGTGGACTATTTCTTGCAGACATTGGATCCAACCTACTTTGGTCACTTGGTGACAACAGTTGGAAAATCTTTCAACGAGGTGGTCAAGATAGGGGTCATGATAGAAGAGGGTCTGAGGTCTGACAAAATCTTGAACTATTCGGCACTCAAAGCCACAACCCAGGCTATTCAAAGCGGCACGGGAGGTGCGCTGAGAAGAAAGAAAGAAGAGGTTGCCACGATCGAGGCAGGCAGTTGGTCCAGGGCTGGCAGGCCGCACTACAACCAACCCAGACCTCACAGGTCAAACTACCCATACAACCCACCACAAAATTTCTATCCACCTCGAGAACCACATTGTTCCGTACACCAGGCTCAAGCATACACACAGCCTCCAGTTCGCCCGCAATGGCGCGCGCCGGCTCCCCAGAACATATATGCACCACCACAAAACACCTATCCTCCACCAAGGGCGTATAGAAACCCTCCAGGGACAGGTTTTCGGGGAAATCCAGATGCTAGGAATGACAGGTTGCGGAAACAGAGAACTTTCACGGAGTTGGGAGAAACCTACACCGCTTTGTTCCACAAGCTGAGGCAATTGGGTTTGGTTAGTCCTGTCCAGACTCGAGAACCAAATCCCCCACCTCAGAATTTGGATCGATCAATCAGTTGTGAATACTGCTCAGGGATGCTCGGGCATGACACCGAGAAGTGTTGGAAGTTAAGGCATGCCATACAGGATCTTATCGACACCAATAAGATCGAGGTCCAGACACCAGAAGCGCCTAACATCAACCAAAACCCACTGCCAGCGCACCACAAAACTCACATGATTGAGTTGGTGTGTGAGGGAGGAGAGTTGAGAAAACCCTCACAAACAGTAATGATGATCCAAGCCGCCTCGAAAGAAGTCTCGACCAGTGGAGGAACGAGTGTACAGTCGCAAGGAGAAGGCGTCAAGCCGGTAGTGATATTGGGAAAAAGCCTATCCGCCATAACAAGCAAACCCGAGCCAAGCAAGTTGGTAGTATCAGGGATCCCGCCCACACCGGCAGTCGTGTTAAAAGGGGTATGTAGGGAACTGGTGACCATAAAGCCTGTGGTCCAGCTGCCGATGATTGACAGCAGGGTTGTGCCTTGGAAATATGAAAAGGCGGTGGTGATGTATAAAGGAAAACAGGTGGAAGAAGTTAGTTGTGAAGCGCAAGGGCTGACTCGATCAGGTCGATGTTTTGCTCCGGTGGAGCTAAGAAGAACCAACCCAGTTGCAACCAAGAAACCTGTGTCCGAAGAAGAGGCTGAGGAGTTCCTGAGGAAGATGAAAGTGCAGGACTACTCCGTGGTCGAACAGCTGAGAAAAACACCGGCACAGATCTCGTTGCTGTCATTACTGATCCATTCTGAGGAGCATCGACGGGCTTTGATGAAGATATTGAACGAAGCTCATGTACCCAATGAGATTTCTGTAAAGCATCTGGAAACTATTGCCAACAATATTTTCGAGGTGAACAGGGTAACATTCTCAGATGATGATCTGCCGGTGGAAGGTACGGAGCATAATAAAGCTCTATACCAAGCTGTCAAATGTGAAGACTCGGTGGTAACTCGAGTATTGGTGGATAACGGCTCAAGCGCCAATATTTGCCCATTATCCACTCTGGACCAGTTAAAGATCGACCGCGGCAGGATCCACAAGAACAGTATCTGTGTCCGAGGGTTTGACGGAAACGGAACAGCTACTGTAGGGGATGTTGTACTTGAACTGACCATTGGTCCGGTCCAGTTTACCATGGAATTCCAGGTGTTGGACGCCACAGTATCTTATAACCTGCTGTTGGGACGACCCTGGATTCATGCAGCCAAAGCGGTGCCTTCCACCCTACATCAGATGGTGAAGTTCGAGTGGGAAAGACAAGAGGTCGTGTTACACGGCGAGGATACGACGTGCACCATGGGCGGAGCCATTGTACCTTTCATAGAGACCGCTGATGACAAAGGTCCTTGGGTCTACCAGATTTTCGATACAGGGTCGGCCAACAAAATTTCTGAAGGAGAAATCATCCCGCACCCTAGGGTAGCTGCCGCAACAGTCATGATGGTCTCAGAAATGCTGGGTAATGGATTTGTGCTAGGAAAAGGCCTGGGAGTCGAGCTTCAAGGGATCGTCCAACCTGTCTCCCTTCCTAAAAATCTGGAAACTTTCAGATTGGGGTTCAAACCAACCGCAGCAGATAGGAAGCAAGCGCGAAAAATGAAGAAGAGGGACTGGTTTCTGCCTAAACCAGTGCCACGTCTCTCAAGGTCTTTTGTCAAAGCAAGTGCCAAGGGGTCACCGGTCCCAAAGATTCTAGGACCGTTGATCGGTATAAATGAAGACCTGAATCAGAGTTTTGAGAGGCTATTCGCGGATGTCAGTATGGTGGAAGCTGGAGAAGGTTCCAGCAGAGCAGAGATACAGTTTGTGGGGCCTGAGGCCAAGACCAACAATTGGACAGTTACTCCTCTTCCTGTCCGAGGGGAGTCTTGGTAGTAGGCTTTGATTTATGTTTTGTGTGTTTTGTTTTGTCCGGATTATTCAAGGGTGTAATCCAAATTTTACTTTCGTTTTTGTAAAAGTGTGAACCCTTTTATCCCGCAAGTTTAATAAAGTTCTTTTCTTTTGTCCCATTTTAATTTTGTTTTGTTCTTTTTCTTTCTGAACAGTTCTCTTTTTACTGGTTCTAATGACATGGCATGCACAGCGGATCTTCGACCTAGTCTAATAAATCAATCTGAATCCGACTCAATGATGCAAGAGGTCGTTTGTGATGATGAATCTGAATGTGACGAAGGTGAAGCCTTCGAAGAGATAAACCGAGAACTGTGCCAATTTGAAGAGAAACCCAAGCCTAACCTAAATGACACTGAGGCTGTGAATCTAGGAGACGCTGATAACGTCCAAGAGACCAAAATTAGCATCCACATTGAGCCGAATGTCAGAGAAGAATTGATCAAAACCCTCATGGAATTCAAAGATGTTTTTGCATGGTCATATGACGATATGCCTGGATTAAGCACCAATTTAGTGGTTCACAAATTGCCCACTGACCCGGCATACCCTCCGGTCAAGCAAAAACTAAGGAAATTTAAAACAGAAATGAGTGTAAAGATCAAAGAAGAAGTGATTAAGCAGTTGCAGGCGAAGGTCATTCGGGTCACTCGATATCCCGAGTGGTTGGCCAATGTGGTACCAGTCCCAAAGAAGGATGGAAAAATCAGGGTGTGCGTCGACTACCGCAACCTCAACAAAGCAAGTCCCAAGGACAATTTTCCATTGCCCAACATCCATATCTTGATCGATAATTGCGCGGGGCGCGAGATCGGATCCTTTGTAGATTGCTATGCGGGTTATCATCAGATCCTAATGGACGAGGAAGATGCGGAAAAGACAGCGTTTATTACGCCATGGGGAACTTACTGCTATCGGGTAATGCCGTTCAGATTGAAGAACGCCGGGGCAACATACATGCGAGCAATGACTGTTGTGTTTCATGACATGATACACAAAGAAATCGAGGTGTACGTCGATGATGTGATCATCAAATCTTGGCGTCAGGAGGACCATGTAGCAGACCTAAGGAGATTTTTCCAAAGACTCCGAAGGTATGATATCAAGCTCAACCCGGCCAAATGCGCATTCGGGGTTCCATCAGGAAAGCTGCTAGGATTCATCGTCAGTCGACGGGGGATTGAGTTAGACCCATCCAAAATTGAATCCATCCGAGATTTGCCACCGCCAAGGAACAAAACAGAGGTAATGAGTTTGCTGGGTAGACTCAATTACATCAGCAGGTTCATCGCCCAACTCACAGCAACTTGTGAGCCCATATTTCGGTTGCTGAGAAAGGATGCTGCGGTAGGTTGGACGGCAGAGTGTCAGGAGGCCTTCGACCAAATCAAAGGGTATCTGTCTAATCCACCCGTATTGGTCCCGCCGAAGCCTGGGAAGCCCTTAATTCTTTACCTAACGGTCTTGGAAAATTCATTTGGTTGTGTATTGGGGCAACATGATGACACAGGAAGGAAGGAGCAGGCCATCTACTATCTTAGCAAGAAATTCACAGTACATGAGGTCAAGTACACTCAACTCGAGAAAACATGTTGCGCCCTAACTTGGGTAGCTCAGAAGTTGAAGCACTACCTGTCTTCATATACTACTTATCTCATATCCCGTTTGGACCCATTGAAGTATATCTTTCAGAAACCTATGCCCACAGGAAGGTTAGCAAAATGGCAAATCCTGCTCACAGAGTTTGATATCATCTATGTGACGAGGACAGCCATGAAAGCCCAGGAGCTGGCCGATCATTTGGCAGAGAATCCCGTTGATGAAAAGTACGAGCCCTTAAGAACGTACTATCCCGACGAAGAGGTAATGCATACAAATGAGATGGAATTAACTGAGGAACCGGGTTGGAAGCTTTTCTTCGACGGAGCTGCAAATGCAAAAGGGGTTGGAATAGGAGCAGTACTCATTTCTGAAACAGGACGCCATTATCCTGTTACGGCTCAACTACGCTTCTATTGCACCAATAATATGGCCGAGTATGAAGCTTGCATTCTGGGTCTGCGCTTGGCTGCTGACATGGATGTCCAAGACGTCTTGGTCTTGGGAGACTCGGACCTCTTGGTACATCAAATTCAGGGTGAATGGGAAACACGAGATCTAAAACTCATACCATACCGACAATGCTTGCATGATCTGAGCAAGCAATTTCGATCGGTGAAGTTCAAACACATCCCGAGAGTTCACAATGAGGTTGCGGATGCCTTGGCCACCTTAGCATCAATGCTGCACCACCCTGACAAAATGTATGTTGATCCTCTACACATCCAGGTCCGTGATCAGCACGCCTACTGCAATGCCATAGAAGAAGAAGTAGATGGCGAACCCTGGTTTCATGATATCAAGGAATACCTCAGAATGGGGATATATCCAGAACATGCTTCTGGAGACCAAAAAAGAGCCCTTCGGCGTTTGTCGAATGGTTTCTTCCTCAGCGGAGGAGTATTGTACAAAAGAACCCCGGATTTGGGATTGTTGAGATGCATAGATGCCAGTCAAGCAACGACGGTTATGGCAGAGGTACATGCTGGAGTTTGTGGGCCACACATGAGCGGATATGTATTGGCAAGAAAGATCCTTCGAACAGGGTGTTATTGGCTCACCATGGAACACGACTGTATCACTTTCGTGAGGAAATGCCATCAGTGCCAGATACATGGAGATTTGATTCATTCTCCGCCAACAGAGTTACATACGATGTCAGCACCCTGGCCGTTTGTGGCATGGGGCATGGATGTCATTGGGCCCATCGAGCCGTCAGCATCCAACGGTCATAGGTTCATTCTAGTGACCATTGATTACTTCACCAAATGGGTTGAGGCTAAAACCTTCAAATCGGTAACCAAAAAGGCAGTGGTGGACTTTGTTCATTCCCATATCATCTGCAGATTTGGGATCCCAAAAGTGATCATCACGGATAACGGTGCGAATCTTAATAGCAGCCTGATGAGAGAGGTATGCCAACAATTCAAGATTACACACCGCAATTCCACCCCATATCGTCCCAAGGCGAATGGAGCAGTCGAAGCAGCCAATAAGAATATCAAGAAGATACTGCGAAAGATGGTGGAAGGGTCCAGACAATGGCACGAGAGATTACCCTTTGCTTTGTTGGGTTACCGCACTACCGTCCGAACTTCCATAGGCACAACTCCTTATTTGTTGGTGTACGGAACTGAGGCCGTAATACCAGCGGAAGTCGAAATTCCGTCCCTCCGAATTGTCGCTGAAGCCGGGATTAATGATGATGAATGGGTCAAAGCTCGATTGGAACAGTTGAGCCTGATAGATGAGAAAAGATTGGCAGCAGTGTGCCATGGTCAGCTGTACCAGAAGAGAATGGCAAGAACATATAATAAGAAGGTGCGCCCCAGGAAGTTTGAAGTAGGGCAGCAGGTATTGAAGAAGATCCTCCCACATCAGGTCGAGGCAAAAGGCAAATTCGCCCCAAATTGGCAAGGGCCTTATATCGTGACCAGAGTATTGTCCAACGGTGCTTTGTGTTTGACAGATGTCGAGGGTAGATGTGTCGACATGGCTATCAATTCAGATGCAGTCAAGAGATATTATGCGTAATTTCTTTAATTATGGCAATTTTTGGTTCATTTGTTTGTATTTGGCATTTATTGGGTAATGAGATGACGGAGGCAATTCTTTCTTCTATCCAAACACTTTTTTACCCTTGCTTCCCCCTTTGAGCCTTAAGTTATTCTTTCATACCCCTCTTTTGGAATCACTAGTGGAAAAGGCATGAAAAAAAATATAAAAGAAAAGAAAAAGAAAAAGAAAAGGAAAAGAAAATGAAAAGAAAGAAAAGAAAAATCAAGGAATATAAAACCGTGGGAACTACGTTTGACCTGATTCCTCAAAGAGGATACGTAGGCGCCTCACGGCTCGGTCATAGTATGCATCATAGTGAATATAGGATGCATAATGTACATAGTGTGCATAATAGGCACAGTGTGCGTAACGCACATAGCGCAACATAAGTGTAAAAAATAAAATTTCCCCAAGCAAGAAAAATGGGGCAGAGGCTATGTTTTAAGTTCCAACCAAGGTTTGATTCCAAAAGCTGTAGCAGATCACCCATCAAAATTATTTTCATTTTTGATAGCCTTTCTTTAGCCCCACACCAAAACCAACATCGACGTCCAAAAGACCTCCCGATCAATATCCAAGAGATGCCAAGTCAGGCAAATAAAGCCGAGAATAATACACCGATCCCCAGCAAAGAAGAGGATCATAAGACTGGGAATGAATTGATGGTCAAAGGAATCTCCAGAAGAGAGGGTCGTATCGACAACACCCCGATTCTTCAATGAAGAAATAAAATGAGAGAGTCTTATCGGTGAAAACCTTCACAGGCACCGAAAGGCGACGTAAGATGAGAGATATGAAATGAGAGAGTCTTATTGGTGAAAACCTTCATAGGCACCATAAGGCGCCGGGAGATGAGAGAAAAGAGAGAGTCTCATTGGTGAAAACCCCTCGAAGGGCACTATGAGGCGACAAGACAGATCAACAAAAAGCGACCACATTCGCAACGAAATGGACAGTCATTTATCATCCCCAGCAAGTCAGACCATCGGGCAAATCGATTGATACAAATAGACTGGGTCGGGAATCTATGGTGCACGTCATGATCATGGGGACCAGTCATGTCCTCCAGATAAGTTCTTCTGAGTTTCTTCTCCTACCAAATATTGGTTCAGAAAGATTTTCTCCTTTTCTATCTTTTATTTCTCTTCCTAAAAATTTGTCTTGAAAAGGATTTTTCAAAGCTTACTAGCAGAGACCGAAGGGGAATTCATCCAATGCAGGATAACACAAACAGTCCTAAAGGCCGGCCCCAGGCAATGCAATGATCGTGCCTCGCAGTTTTGGAGGAAGTAAGCTCCCAAAGGGATTGGTTTCGGGAGTAAAAGCAGATTCCCACAGCATGTGCTTAAAGAGAAAGCAGAAAAGGGAACAAATTGAAAACCAGCCCCAGCAGGCTAGAGACCCCCAGCAGGCAATTTTGTCCACTAACCAATTATGGGGACATAGAGCAAGAAAAGGGGAAGAGAGGAAAAATCATCCGCCGGAAAGGCACCCTCTACCACCACGATTAAAACTAATTAAATCCTTTTGTCTGCTGCAGGAAAACAAAGGATTGATGATGGCAGCGAGATGCAACGCCAGGGAAATCACCAAAAAACCGGGGCAGAAAATTTTCTGCCGATTGTCAAAAATTTTCTCGGAAGAACGGGGAAACAATTTCAAATACATTTAAGTTCTAGGTCGCCCACCAGTATAATGCGGGAATACATTTAAGTTCTAGGTCGCCCACCAGTATAATGCGGGAATACATTTAAGTTCTAGGTCGCCCACCAGTATAATGCGGGAATACATTTAAGTTCTAGGTCGCCCACCAGTATAATGCGGGAATATATTTAAGTTCTAGGTCGCCCACCAGTATAATGCGGGAATACATTTAAGTTCTAGGTCGCCCACCAGTATAATGCGGGAATACATTTAAGTTCTAGGTCGCCCACCAGTATAATGCGGGAATACATTTAAGTTCTAGGTCGCCCACCAGTATAATGCGGGAATACATTTAAGTTCTAGGTCGCCCACCAGTATAATGCGGGAATACATTTAAGTTCTAGGTCGCCCACCAGTATAATGCGGGAATACATTTAAGTTCTAGGTCGCCTACCAGTATAATGCGGGAATACATTTAAGTTCTAGGTCGCCCACCAGTATAATGCGGGAATACATTTAAGTTCTAGGTCGCCCACCAGTATAATGCGGGAATACGTTTAAGTTCTAGGTCGCCCACCAGTATAATGCGGGAATACATTTAAGTTCTAGGTCGCCCACCAGTATAATGCGGGAATACATTTAAGTTCTAGGTCGCCCACCAGTATAATGCGGGAATACATTTAAGTTCTAGGTCGCCCACCAGTATAATGCGGGAATACATTTAAGTTCTAGGTCGCCCACCAGTATAATGCGGGAATACATTTAAGTTCTAGGTCGCCCACCAGTATAATGCGGGAATACATTTAAGTTCTAGGTCGCCCACCAGTATAATGCGGGAATACATTTAAGTTCTAGGTCGTCCACCAAGTATAATGCGGGAATACGTTTAAGTTCTAGGTCGCCCACCAGTATAATGCGGGAATACATTTAAGTTCTAGGTCGCCCACCAGTATAATGCGGGAATACATTTAAGTTCTAGGTCGCCCACCAGTATAATGCGGGAATACATTTAAGTTCTAGGTCGCCCACCAGTATAATGCGGGAATACATTTAAGTTCTAGGTCGCCCACCAGTATAATGCGGGAATACATTTAAGTTCTAGGTCGCCCACCAGTGTAATGCGGGAATACATTTAAGTTCTAGGTCGCCCACCAGTATAATGCGGGAATACATTTAAGTTCTAGGTCGCCCACCAGTATAATGCGGGAATACGTTTAAATTCTAGGTCGCCCACCAGTATAATGCGGGAATACATTTAAGTTCTAGGTCGCCCACCAGTATAATGCGGGAATACATTTAAGTTCTAGGTCGCCCACCAGTATAATGCGGGAATACATTTAAGTTCTAGGTCGCCCACCAGTATAATGCGGGAATACATTTAAGTTCTAGGTCGCCCACCAGTATAATGCGGGAATACATTTAAGTTCTAGGTCGCCCACCAGTATAATGCGGGAATACATTTGAGTTTCTAGGTCGCCCACCAGTATAATGCGGGAATACATTTAAGTTCTAGGTCGTCCACCAGTATAATGCGGGAATACATTTAAGTTCTAGGTCGCCCACCAGTATAATGCGGGAATACATTTAAGTTCTAGGTCGCCCACCAGTATAATGCGGGAATACATTTAAGTTCTAGGTCGCCCACCAGTATAATGCGGGAATACATTTAAGTTCTAGGTCGCCCACCAGTAAAATGCGGGAATACATTTAAGTTCTAGGTCGCCCACCAGTAAAATGCGGGAATACATTTAAGTTCTAGGTTCGCCCACCAGTATAATGCGGGAATACATTTAAGTTCTAGGTCGCCCACCAGTATAATGCGGGAATACATTTAAGTTCTAGGTCGTCCACCAGTATAATGCGGGAATACATTTAAGTTCTAGGTCGCCCACCAGTAAAATGCGGGAATACTTTTAGCTCTAGATTTTGGAATCAGTAACCCCACCTGAAGGCGGATGGTTACAACAGAGACCCCCAAGCAAGGAAACAATAAAATCCCCCAGCACCAAGAAAGCAAGGCAACAAGAACAAGTTGAAGATAGATGAGATCTCATACTCTAGCTTAGCTTCTTGTTTTTCCTTTCAAGAACAATGTAACATGGAGATCAGTGAGCAGTAGCATCCTACAGCAGCATGCAACAACGCACAACAGCAGCGAGCACTACAGTCACACGGTAGTCCCAGCTACCAAAATTTTCCCAAACTACATTGATCTGATTCCTGTTCAGCCCAGGATATGTAGGAAACCTTTGAAGCAAAGGTTCGGTCAAATCTTTTTCAAAAAATGCTTCACACGGAGTACTCGAACGAGCAAAAATCGCCCGCTTTATCTTTGCGCGAAAACCCTTCGTGTCTTCGCGCAAAGAGGGGCAGCTGTAAGCATGGGATTTTTGCTTCACGGACAATCGCTCCAAAAGAAAATAGTGACAAATGACTTCGCTGTACAATGTTTCGAGTTTTCCGTGACGTGTGTTGTTAGTCATTTGTGGGTCTGTCCATTTTGCATTTAATCTTACCGATCAAAATACAAAGCATGTATGTCAGGGTAATTAAAACCATAATTCGGTCATTAAAAAGAATGAAAATTCAAAAAATATATATGCATCGTTCGTTCTAGGTTGTGATTTAATTTACTTAAATATTTTAATTTGGTGTGATAATTGTGTTGAAGTGTCACATGGTTGTTTGTTTTAATTTCATTTGTTTTATTATTTATTTTTGTTATTTCATTTTTGTTTTAAAATAAGAGAACAAAGAAAAGAGTGATTTGGGCCCAAGAAATGAGATAAAAATAGGCCCAAAACCGGCACAAGGACCCAGTCCAAGTCAGGCCTGCCCAAACGCTGATTCAAACGACGCCGTATCAGCGTCTTTATCAGAACCGTTGATCTGACTCAAACAAACGGTCCTGATCAGGTTGATCACTTCACTTCGACGACGTTGTTTCAAGTAGATTAATCTAAGCCGTCCAACCCCTTGATCCAACGGACCTAGGCCATTCCCCCTAAACCCGTCAAACTTTGACCCGATCCAGCCTCACCCGGTCTCACCCACTATCAAACCCAAAACGACACCGTCTTCCCTAAGTGAATAGATCCTGGCCATAGATCTCATTTGATCCAATGGCCAGGATCTAAACCCCTAGATCGTATATAAGCTTTCTATCGTACCCCAGGCCCCCTATTCGAACCCCCCTCCACTCATCGTCTTCACCAAACACTGAAACCCCCCCAAACCCTAGCAGCCGCCCTAGTTTCCCTTTCACCAGAACCCGGCGGCATGAACGCCGGTGACCACCTCCTGAACACCCTAAGACCCCCTCACTCTCCTGAACATGGATCTGTTACCCCCTAGCCTCGAATCACCTTCCTTCGTCTCGAATCTTCATTTGAAGATTCGAGTCGAACCCGGACCTATACCAAACCACCCCATCTTCATACCAGACACTCCCCTGACCCTCCTCGTGACCAAACCAAGCTTGGTTTGGTCAGAATCTACCCACAACTTCTAAAAAACCAGATCTAAAAATCCAGACCTTAGAACACATGCACCTGGGGAATCCGGCCGGTCTTGACAGGGGTTTTGAGGTCTAATGGACCTTAACCAAGGTGTTCTCATGTGAGAACACCCTGGTTAAAATTTGTTCGGCCTCAAATGGTCAAAGTAGAGTCAGATTTGGGTCAGTTTGGTTTAAACATTTTTCGGTAAGTTTTTCTTTTCCTTTTTTGTTATTCAACTGCTAATTAAGTTGTTAGCATGCTTTGTTGTGACTGTGTTTATTGTCTGATAATTTTCTTAATTTCTTCCATCTCTGTCAAAGACCTTTTATTTGGTCGATTGTTTCTATGTGTGATTTGAACGTATCCTATGATAAACATGTCCGATTAGGATAGTCGTCACATAAATAACTTATTAGGATCCCAGTTGATCGACCAAAGTTGTCCGAAGCCCTTCAGGTCCCTGTATGTATTGGTTTATATGAACGACTGATTGTTACCTGTTATAATTAGTATAGTCGACTTGATAAATATCGTCGATTAACTTCCTACGACTGAATGTTCAAATATTCTAATACATACAACCTCACTTGACTGAATGGACCTGTATTGTGATTTGAATGTTGGACATTATCTATGAATGCTAGTTTGTAACTGCATTGTAAACAATTAAAAGAGCCAGGCTAGGGCAGTTCTGAAATTGAACTTTCAGAAGTTCAAAATGCCCTGAGGCTGCAGTGATGCAGGACAGTAATAATCAAGGGCTAACAGGGGTGGTCTGGGGTTTGAAAAGAACAGAAAAAAATTAGTTTAAATGAGCTGACAAGTAGGGTACTAAATTAAGATTAAACTAATGCCAATGGGGAACAAGACACAAGAGTATGAGGTTTAAAATGAATTCTAAAATGAGCCCATAACTCTTGATTAAAGAATAAGCCAGGCGTGAGGAACAAATGGCTGGAATCAAAAGATGCTTAGGCATGGGTTTAAAGGGTATGGGCAGTCTGCAATTGGCAGAATCCAGGCAGCTTGACTGCACTGGTTGTTTGGCTTATAAATAGGCTATTCTCAGAACTTAAAAAGGGGGCTGGAAATTTTTAGTCTTGAGAGAGGTCTTGTGAGTTTAAAGAAAACTGAAAGCATAAGGAAATTTCTAGTAAACACTGTAACCAAACACTGTCTGAAAGCTACATAAGAGTTCGTATTGGTCAAGCTGTCTTGGCCAAGTTCTGTTGTTTGAACTGACTGAGCTGCTTGTGATTGTTGGACTGCTGGTGTTGCTGCATCAAACACTCTGTTACTTCTGTTGTTTCATTACTCTTTTCTAGGATTACTTGTTTGGTGCTCGACCATATGCTGGTTTTCTTTGTTCTGGAAACTGTTGCTGGTTGTCTGTGGACTGTGGAAAACACTTGGGGTTGTTGGTTTGTTGCTGTGTTGTTGCTGTGTATCTGCTGTTGCTGTGTCTATTGCATACTGCCCAGCTGATCATTCCTTTCTTCTTTTGTCCTCTATACCAGGTACACAACCAATACACTGTCAAATGTAATTGGATAATTGAGCATGAATACAAAAAGAAAAGACTTGAAGTCGACTTTCATACATAGATTGTTACATTAGATATCATGTACTGTATAATAATTTTCATTCCTGTGTTGACAATAGAAGTAGCCTACCTGTATGCCCAGTGTATATCAATGTAGATAATTTGACATCCAATTGTATATGCAGGCTGGTAGATAGAAGCATGCCCAATGCAATAGGTTGTATCTTAGATTTAGTTTAATGGTGTAGTATAATTCTGTAATGTATGCCAAGCATGAAAATCGTACTCTACTAGTTAAGTTCTTTCCTTTCCGATAAACTGTTTCATATAACTGGTAAACCATGTTTTAAGACAAAGAACACATAGCTTGCAATCTCAACCTCACGAAGGTCGAGCCCAGGTCGAAACAGACCAAGCAGGCCCGCATCGAACAAACCATGGCCCAGGTCTGGCCCATCACGCATGGGCTGGATTTGGGCCCGTGATTATTTGCTCGGCTGACTGTGCACGTAACCGCGTTTCTAATTTTGCGTAAGCATTCAGAATTCTGTTATAAATAACTTGCAAGCATGTAATTAACTAAGACTATCTACTGTTTTCAATTAGTAGAGACAAACGCGACAAGAAACGTAGTTGCTATAGGAGATCCTTTTAAAATAAGGACGAGATGAGCCTCGATGAAAATAAAGAAAACGCACAAATTTGCGGGGCCCTCGTTAAATGTTATATTGAAGCATTCAGCCCCTAAGGTGGGTCGTTTAGCAAATCTCACGACCTCCTGGAATAATAACGCGATAGCCTCTTTAAGCGCGTATTTAATAATTTTACCTTCTTAAATTCGGGTGTGCATTTATGCGACCCAAATCCAAATCTCGACGGATTCGAAATGTGTTTCTAATCACGGGTACATTGATTGTGACGTAGTTCGAGATGCATGTCCATGACGTTGTAAATTCCTTTTTAATAATGAATGAGACGAGCCTCGACAAACAAAAATGCACAAGCTGCGGGCCCCTCTAAATGTACATACTAAAATACTTAGAATTCGAGGACAGGCCGTTTAGCGAATTTTACGGCCTTCCCCAAAATAACAAGACGCTAGTCGCTTTAGGCGCGCCTTTAATAATTTATTTTCCTTAACGCGGGTGCACATTTATGTGACCCAAATTCAAATCTCAACCAAGTCGAGATATGTCAATAACTACGGGTGCATTGATGTAACGTGGTTCGAGATATATTTTCACGACGTTGCAATTCTCGTAAAAAATAATAATAAAAGCGTTTAAGAGTTTAAAACTTGCACATAGGTTTAACATGTATAAAATCAGATAATCAAGCCAAATATAACAGTTGAGCGACCGTGCTAGAACCACGGAACTCGGGAATGCCTAACACCTTCTCCCGGGTTAACAGAATTCCTTATCCGGATTTCTAGTACGCAGACTGTAATATGGAGTCATTCTTTTCCTCGATTCGGGATTAAAATTGGTGACTTGGGACACCCTAAATCTCCCAAGTGGCGACTCTGAAATAAATAAACCAATCCCGTTTCGATTGTCCTTTAATTGGAAAAAACTCCCCTGCCCCCCCGCGGGTGCGGAAAAAGGAGGTGTGACAGTAGCCTTATGCAGGAAGTAAAAATAGCAAATGGCAATAGAGTTTTCTTAGCTGATAGCGGATTGTGATATCGTGATTGCTGGGGATATTGTGCCTGCTAGGGACACTGTTGTGTGTGGACGGCAGTTGCGAGCAAGCGCAATGGTTCGGAGAGTTGTATTCCTGAACTTTGTGAGTGAGCGTATAGTATATTTGATGATTTTGCAACTCAAGTGCTTGCATCCAAAGAAAAAGTCGTGAGTTTGTAAAGGGGGAGGTTAGTTCGTATCCCTGCTGGCTTTGCTTGACCTGCTCAATTTTGATCTGGTGATGCTTCCCGTATCATTGGGGTAGCATTGCTAAACAGAGCAATATCAGAAATAAACATGCATGATTTTAGTAAAGAAGATGTAACATAAATACATAATTAAGAATAGTTTTTTTAGATGAACCGACGACTGCGGCGTGGTTCAAAACATTGCAATTTCTCTTGCTCCGGAATTTTGAGGGTCTGCTCCAGTTTACTGGGCTGCTACTTCTGACGACTGCTTGCGGCGAATGGCTGAAATCACTTCGGAATTTTGAGGGTCCTCCTCAAAATTCTGCCCAGTTTCCAATTGCGGGGGAAATGAAAATTTTATTGAATTGTGACCGAACCCATAGGGCTGCCTACGTATTCCCTATTAAATGGGAATCAAGTCAGGTGTAGTTCAAATTACATCATATAAGGAAAGCATAAAGATTACACATAGTATTGCTTGACTGCATCTGAATTGATCGGCTTTAGCCAAACTTCTCCGTCCATTTCTGCAAGTATGAGGGCTCCTACTATCAGAACCTGGTGAACCATGTACGGACCCTGCCAGTTGGGAGAGAATTTTCCTTTGGCTTCATCTTGATGCGAAAAAATTTTCTTTAACACCAACTGCCCCGGTATGAATTGTCTCGGCTGTGTAATCCCAAGGTATGTCATTTGTATGGAACGGTGTTATGGCCGACATTATTACTGGGATGGGCACCTTTACTCCGAATGGAGCATGTATTTTGGAGGGTAAAACCGCAACTTCAAATGGTGCGAGTGCGTTTGCTGGAGACCCAAACTCGACCTTAATTGGTGTTGGCGTCTTTGTGGGGGGTGGTGCTTCAAACTCAAATGGTACAGACATGTTTACCTCGGCATCCCCAAAAGGCTGAGTCTGGACTACAATGGGATTGAGGGTGACTATTGGCTTCTTTGGTTCGTCACCTTCTGTGATTAAACCAATCGATCCTTGGGGATCCCAATCATCCTCTATTTCAATCATGTGAACACCTCCACCCTTATGGTCCGGCAGAGGGTTGTTGCGGACGTTCGGAGTAGGCTCCTTTGCTACAATGATCTTATTATCAATCAAAGTCTGGATCTTGTCTTTCAGAGAGCGGCATTCATCAATGGTATGCCCTTTCATACCGGAATGGTATGCATAGGATTTATTTGGATTGACCTATTGAGAAGGGTTTTCTAGGGTTATATCAGGGATAGGGGTGACATAACCAGCAGCTTTGAGCCTTTCGTACAGCTGGTCAATCGGTTCAGCAATGGCGGTATACTATTTGGGGGGTCTGCGCACAAAATTTGGTTGAGGTCTAGAAAAGTTTTGGCGTGCGGGAGGTGACTGATAGTGGAATGGCTAAGCATTGTCGGCTTGGTAGACATGTGCGGGTTGGGAATATCTGGGTAAAGTAGGTTGATATGTAGGAGGTGGGGGTGATTGGTAAGTAGGTGATGGAGTTTGGTAAGAGGGTGAGGGTGCTTGGTAATTTGGGGTAGGCTGATATGTGACTGGAGGTATCAAATAGGCTTGGTATTTGATAGGGGATTTGGCTCTTTGTGCAACCATTACGGCACCTACGTACCTTTTCTTGGATGCACCACCAAACTGTAAAGCCTTATTGGTATCTTGCAAAACTTCAAAGTTTGTAACCATACCACTTTTGATGCCTTCCTCGATCCTTTCCCCTAGCTTGATGATGTCGGAAAATTTCTGGCTCTCAATCAACATCAGCCTTTCATAGTACTGCGGGTCTTGAGCCCGGATGAAAAACTTGTTCATTTGTTCTTATTCTAAAGCAGGTCTGGCCTTAGTAGCTTTTGATCTCCAGCGAATGGCATACTCGCGGAATGTTTCCGTGGGCTTCTTCTTTAAGTTCTGGATGTAGAACACATCTGGTGCATTTTTTATGTTGAACCTGAACCTGTCCATAAAGTCGGACGCCATACTAAACCAGTTCGACCATTTCTTCGGGTCTTGGCTAATGTACCAAGACATAGCATCTCCCTTCAGACTCCTCATAAAAAGCTTCATGCGAATCTTTTCTTCCTTCCCTACTCCGACCAGCTAGTCGTAGTATGTTCTCAAGTGGACTCTCGGATCCCCGGTACCATCAAACATCTCGAACTTAGGAGGTTTGTACCCCTCGGGCAGTTCGACATCCGGTTGTATGCAAAGATCTTCGTATTTCAATCCTTCAATCCCCTTACTTCCTTTGACACCCTGAATTCGACTAGTTAATTTCTTGAGTTCCGTAGCCAGGTTCCTGATGAGTGAGTCTTTATCATCAGACTCGGGTGTGCTTGAGACAGGTTGGGTGGAGTGTGGCATGGTTTCCACATAGATGGGGGTGTTATGATGGAAATGGTCATTTGTGGAATTCAGAGGTTCTGGGATGAGCAGTGGAGTATTGCTGGATGTGTGGCATGTATTGCAGTGGTGGTGAGGAGCGGGATGGTTTTGTGGTTTTGGGATGTTTTGTGGAGGCGTGGGGTTCTGAGCGTTCAGAAAATTGATATCCGGAGTGGTGAGGGAAAATGACAAGTTTGCCAGATTCTGGACCTGATCAAGTTCCTCCTGAAATTTCAACAATTTTTGTTCGATTTGGGATGCACTTTCTTTGGAGACTTGAGAACCATGAGTGACCTCTACCCGTTCAATTGAGTTTTCCTTTCTAGTGTTGTTCAAATCTTCTATCTTTCCTTTGTTCCTGCTTCTGATAGGACTAGGAGGAGGAGTGGGTAGAGGGCCCTTTGATCTTGTGGAATATGATGACGATGCCAGAGTGCACGAACTAACCTTTAGGGAGGGGAGTAAATAACCAAAAAGTAAAAAAAAAGGTAACAAGTCAGTGGGGATTATAAAAAAGTGTTGCGATATTTAAACACATAGTGCAAGAATGTAATCGCGTCCTAATTTGGGAGCCTCATTGTGCCCGAGGTAGGCCTAGCGACAAATTGATTTGGAGAACTTAGAATGCTAAATGCCTCATTTTATTAATAAAAAGTAGACGAATCCCAAAACGACACTAAATAACAAGGAATAAAATGTCATTAATGGCCATTGGCCTTATTACATTTCATAAAATAAAAGAAAACTCCTATCTATTTGGTCCCAGAAGGACCTTCCCCAGACTCGACATCTTTGGCTCTATCGAACAGCTTCACCAGCTCGCGAAGTCCCAGAAGCAGGTAGGCTCTATCCAGGTGTCCACCCTCGTTTCCTTCAATATTCTGGTAGTCCTTGATCCTCTTGAGAAACTTCCTTTCCAGCTCTACTAAACCTCGTTCCAGGTATCCTAATTGCCTGTTGGCACTGACAACCATGTCTTTCCATTCTTCAATCAGTTTTTGGTGGGCTTCTTGAATCTCATGGTGCTCTCTTTCACATTCCTGAATCCTCTTGCGCAGTTGGTTGTATTTGACCTATGCTTCAGTCCTTTCATCGATGATTCTGTGACCTCGAACAAACTCGGGTTGGCCTAGACCATTGTGATTATCCTCCAGCCAGCCTGAATAGTATGGGGTGCAGCCAGCATGGTATCTGTCTGGTTCGATAGTATCTCTTCCCATGATGATCTTGCAATGCCACATATGTTGATCTTGGAACTTATAAGGACTGTCATCAGCTTGGAAGTCAGCCCAGAAGTGACTCATCTTGTCGACCCTTGGTATAACCTGCTTCCTACCAGCCTGTCTCATAACTAGGAGAGGGACATAAGGGTAGGTTCCTCTCAAACCGATTAATATCAGAAATGGTGCATCCCTGGATCGGGCGACTAACTCTTCAGTAGGGAACCACTCGAACATCCATTGTATTTGATCCTCAGTTAGATTTTCAAATAGCTCCACCCACCCCTTGGCATCTTCTGGATGAGCAAACATGTTGGGCATATAGTTCATTTGCCTTGGTTGATGGAAGGCTATATGATCGTCCCAGTCTCTACGCTGAATCTCTTGCCGATATTCACCCCTTTGAAGATGCTCCATGAGCCAGAGCTGGAGTAGCAAGTTGCAGCCCTCGAAGTGTTGGGCTCTTTGTTGACACTTTTCCAAGGCTCAGTATATCTTTGCGATAATCATGGGCACTATGCTAAATGGTTGTCCACCAATTCCCTCCATCAAAGTTTTGGTGACCATGGCTAGCCTGGTGTGGATCCTTGCTTTCTTCATTGGAAACACTATCATCCCCAAGAAGCAGAACATGAAGACAAAGACCCTTCGGTGAATATGCCCCAACGATGTAAGGGCAAACTCATCTGGATAAGTACGGTAGGATTTGTTGTGACCGTACCTCTCGTACAAATAATGAAAGGGAATGTAGGACTCCTTCAAACATGTCAAGTCTGGATTCTTCTTTAGGCCCATCATTTTGAGAAAACCTCTACCCTTGCGATTTTCCGCCATTAACAAACCCGAGGTCTCCCATGGTATACCAGCCAATCCTCCTATTTCCTCTAGCAGGGGTGTCATCTCAATCTCTCCGAAGCAAAACACAGACCTATCACAATCCCAGAACAGAGTAGCAGCTTCTATGATTTTGATGTTGGGTTGGACCTCCAAGAGGGAAGGTAGATTTCCTAGGTATTTCCGGACAAGAGTCTGATCACTGGAATGAAGATCCTCCCACCAGCTTAGCAATCTTGGGTGGATGTTTGTGACTATGCCGAATCTGGGGACTTCATTCCTCATGTTTCTGCAAGACAAAAGGGTTAGGCCCTTACCCCCACCAGACTTGGCTATTAAATACCAATAATTGGCATAAAAGCATTTAGTTCTCCAAATAAATGCACACAACGTGATAGTGTCCGTTTGGGTTTTTGGGAAACCCAGTTGACTCTGGACAAGGCTATATTAAAGAGTCATTATGCGGATAACATAACTGACTCGGCTAGGTTTGAACATGATGCATGCACAGTTTAAACTGAGTAAGGTTTCTACGGGGTTATAGACTGGTACCCTTGAGCAGACAATTCAAGAGGGAAAGGCACGAAACTGTCAACTACACCATTGATCGACTGGTTTTACTGCAAATACACCTTTGCCGGATTTAAAGAGTGACAATATCAGAAGAGCGCAACCACTCATTATAAGCGTTGCTACAGTATTAGTTTTGGCACGAGTGGAATATGATGTTGGGAACATGCATATGTAATAATTAAACAAGTTGTCACATATTTGCACATTCATAAAGTAGTAGTTACAATAATTTAAAACAGTAATAAAGAAGTACAGTAAAGTAAAGCAGTGAAAGAAACACGGGAAAGAAATAAGAGACAAATTAGTTTTTGTAGTTGAAGAGGAAATTAAATGCTTAAAGGTATTAAACAAATAAATCACATAAGAAATATAAAGTCACACTAATAGCTTGAAATGGTAAAAGCCTAAAAGTCATCCCTAGCAGAGTTGCCACGCTGTCGCACCCCCTTTTTCTCGCAAAAATCGGGTTTGTGACATTTGGGAGGACAACTCGTTCACTTTCGGGAAATGGGTTTGAATTGAAAAGTCGCCACCTAATGATTAAAGTGCATTAGGACACTAGGATGGGTTTGTTTTAAGTAACTAGATATTGGGTAAGGGCTTGAAATTATCCCAAGAGGAAGGTGTTAGGCACCCCTCAGGATCCACTAGTGTGGTTCCTGGCCAAACTATTGTTGTGACTTAAGTGAAAATAACACATAGGCAAATAAAGGCTTCAAATAAGAGGGTATTTTCACGTAATGGTTACAAATAAACAAAGTAAGAAAAAGGTACTAAAGAGTTGATTTTCTTAAAAGAAATGGTTAAAAATTTTTTTAAAAGAAACAAAGAAAACAAAGGAAGGGGGGGGGGAGGTCCTAGGTTTATTAATAATATGGATCACCCTATACAACATCCGGTAATCACTCATCAGTGAGGGGCTACACGTGATGTTATTGCGTGGTCATCATATCCATATCTACCCTTCCCACCCCGTTAAGGTATTAAAAAGCAGAATGGTCTCGTTTACTTATTGCATGCTATTACCCGCCCCAATCCTATCAGCTCGGAGGCACTTGGGACTACTAATCCTAGAGGGAGGAGGTATTGGGCTTATTTATGATTTCAAAAGGTAAAATACTAAGGCAACAAACAAAACACATATAACAAGTTTGGGGAAGCATATAAACAGATAAAAGGGCTCAAACAGACCTCCTTAAATCAAAGAAAAGCATATAGTTTAGCATGTCTTACACGTACTGATTTGGGTCTGATTAAACTTAACAGTTGGGGCAGACTGATTTATTGCATATTTCAGATAAGAAGCCCGAATCAGGCATGCCTGCTGGTTGTAGTTAATAAAATCTGATTCAGTTTATAAACTGCCTTGTGGCTTGCCTAAGTGTTAGACGAAAACCTATAGGCATGATATCTACTGATTTCTAGAAAAGATGAAGTATATTGATTTTAGAAAAAGGTTGTCAGTTATTCAGGAAAGACGAGTTTTGACAAAAGATCATAAATTCCACAGATGTTAGACAATGATTTTAGATTTGTAGACGAGTGAGACGCTTCAGACTTGGTTATTAATTTCTATAGGCATGTTTTCTAGGCGTTGCTGATTTTAAACACTTTTACAGACATAACAAGAGTGCAGAAATCCTATAGGCATGACATCTAAATGTTGTACTTCGTTTAAGCCTATGAACATGATATCTAAATGCAGTTAGTTGTTTAAGCCCTATAAACAGGTTTGCCTAGTGATAGATGCATATGCAGGATTCGGATTTCCAGTTAACTATGAGCATTGTATCTATATGAGAGATGCAGAAATTTAACTATAGGCAGGATATCCATATGAATGCAGAATTTCAGAAACCTATAGGCAGGATATCTATATGGGTGCAAAATTCCTTATAGGCATAGTAACTACATCAGAATTCCTATAGGCAGGATATCTATGTGATATGCAGAAATCAGAAATTCCCTATGAGCAGGATATCTACTCCTTTTACATACATGGTTACCCTTCCCTTTTCAATAACCATCCCCAAAAGTTATTACAGTCCAAATAAAATAAAGAAAAATACATCAGAAATTGAAAATTACGACAAAGTAGAGCCTGATTCAGACTTCCTGTCTGAAGTATGAAGTAAACCAACTCCAAAGATCATGTTTCAAAGCCTTTCTCCCACTTGGGTGCATCAGAGTTCCCTAAGAGTTTCATAAAAACTCCGGGCAGTGCTTACACCCAAATGTATCACCATATTAAGCAAAAGTGCAGTGTGGAAGGGCCAACCCTCAGGTGTCTAAGTTCAGAGGGAACTCAAGGTTCCAAGGCAAGGCTCACAAGAGCGGGGCAGAACTTAGGAACTAAGAGAGAGTGTAAGTGCAGAATTCTGAAAGGGGGAAAGGGAAAAGGAAATAGCACACATGGGGATATATGGAATGAGGAGTTGCAAGAGGTAAAAAGCAGGCTAGTGGGCTTACCCAACAATGGGAGATGCTGGCACACCCATAAGCCTACTGGAACACATTGTTTAGAGGTTAGGATTCCCTAAGGGATCAAGTTCAATCCATAGACAATAACTTGTATATTGTCATGTCTTAAACTGTAACTCAAAGCACATAAAGCGAAATAGGGAATAGGGATTCATAGTAGAAACAGGCAAAAGGGAATCAACATGCTAGTTTAAGTATTTAACTCTGCAGAAGTAGTAAAGTAGACATAGATGTAGAAAGCTATAAGTAAACACATTGTGGGGGTGCTGAAATTTGAAATTAGGACATACCAGTTTCAAAGAAACAAGTAGAGAAAATGCAGTAGTCTGGTAAAACCTCAGTGTAGACAAGAAGAGAGAGTTCTATTATGTGAGTAAGAGTTCAGAAGAGATTGTGAATTGTGTCCCTCGTGAAGAAAGGTCGTGCCCTTTTATAGTGTAAAAACCAAGTAGAAATAAGGTAAGAAATAATTGAATAGCTGATTCTCAATCAATTAAACAAGACTCCCTTTAGTTAAGGGATTCAGATTCAAATGGGTATAAACCAATTAAGGAAAGAAATTAATCATACACTTTGTGCAAAGTAGGCAATTAGGGGTGAATACATAAAAGTTATTTAAGGAGGGGGGTTTTTGAAATACACGGTTTGTGTGAATAAGGTAAGAAGATCAATTAACAACCAGTAAACCAAAAGGGTCTGAGATTTTGTATGAATGAACCGAGTCAAAAGATGGGAAAGGTTTTTAACTTAAGGGAAATCAGCAAACAATGGAAAGGGAATAAATTAGACCCATATTTAGAGGGACGTATGAACTAATCACAAATTCAGAAGCTATTTTAAAGCGAAGTCTATCATATGTAAGGAGCATACGAACATGTTAAGCATGAAGGAAGATTGTAGTGTCATTGTAAAGTCAGTAGAAAATATAGTATAGAAAAGTTTAGCAAAAGGTCAGAGTCGTATGAAAGCAAGGAATGGGTCTGAAAGAGTTAGGGGTTTTGAAATAACCCTAAGTTCAATCGAATCACATAATCAAGCTTGGAGGAACCCCCAAATTCTAGGGTTTCCACACTGAATCAAATACAGAGATGAGAAGGCAAGTAGTTGAAACAGGCTCAGAGGTTTTAGAGTTGAAACCTCTTGCATGGTTCTTTCATCAATAGAAACTCATGAGAAAAACATGATAGCAAAGTAACATTCGGAACACAGTAGAAGCGCTTAAATGAAAAACATTGATAGGAACAGTAAAAGAAACATGCTTAAGAGATTTTTTAGAAGAAACTTAAATAGGGCTTAATAGAAGGAAAATAAGGAAACTTAAGAACTTCGCAAGAAAATACAGTAGGAGAAACATGCTGGAACATAGTAGAAGACAAAAAATATAAGAACACAGTAGAAAAGCATATGAGAGAATAGTATGGAAAACATGGTAGAAGAACATAAAAGAATGGAGTATATAAAACTCAGTAAAAGAACATACAAGAACGGAGTGTAAAAACTCAGTAGAAGAACATACAAGAACGGAGTGTAAAAACTCAGTGGAAGAACATACAAGGTAGAAGAAAAAATAAGAACACAGTAGAGGCAAATAAACACAAAAGACAAAGGAAAGAAAGTCAGAGAAACACTTAAACATTTTCAGAAAACCCTAGAACGGAAACGAAGCGGTTTTAAAAGTAATTTTTGAAAGAAAAGTTAGGGAAATCATTTGAAAACTCAAGGAGAGCACAGATACACAACGGATCTAAGGAAATAGGAGAAAACCTCGAAGGGTTAGGGTTTCAAAAGAACCCTAGAAATGAGATAGGCTTTGAAAGGTCACCGATCTAAGTCAGAG
The DNA here is from genome assembly GCF_000393655.2 of Nicotiana sylvestris. Classification (NCBI taxonomy): domain Eukaryota; kingdom Viridiplantae; phylum Streptophyta; class Magnoliopsida; order Solanales; family Solanaceae; genus Nicotiana; species Nicotiana sylvestris. The sequence goes on from NC_091065.1 coordinate 175,002,795, forward strand.
AGGTCAGAATTAGGCTCGAACCACCATGGTACGCCGGAGTAAAGCCGGAGATGGCCATGCAACCTTGAATCGTCAGAGGTCTGGGTGCAAACCTTCGAGGTCAGGCCTCGAATCTTCAGGTATCAGGCGCGTGGGAGTAAGAGAAGGTGAGTATAAGACTCCCATAGCCTGAGAAGCCATGGATTCCGGCGGTTTTCAAGGTTGAGGTGGTGGTAAGAGGCGGTTAGGGTTTGGGAATGTTTGAGAGAGTTTGAGAGTTCAGAGGTAGATGGTAGGTGAGAAATGAGAAGGTTAGGGTGGTCGTTTGGGTTAAAAAAGGTAAGAGTAAATAGGGGCCGTTGATCTTAGAGATCAACAACCAGGATGAGAGGGGTCTGGGTGGATTTAATCGGGTCAGGGAGGGTTTAAATTAAAATTGGGTTGGGGAATAGAGATTGGGAGTTGGCTTCATTTGGGGCTCAAATAAGGCTAAAATTGAAATAAACAGGGCTAACATTTAAATAGCCATTTTTCTCTTATTTATTTTATAAAAATAGTAAAATAATTTTTGGAAATAAATTAAAGGTACTAAATCGATTAATAATATGTAAATATTAAATTAAAAATATTGGAATCAAATTTGTAATTATAAACACAATTAAATCTTAAAATAGGCTAAAATTGCAATTATATGCAATTTAACTTTAAAAAGCTAAATAAATCTGTAAAAAATGTGCAAAAAATTAAATTACCTATATTTTGGTATAACTATGAGAATTCAATAAAGGAGTTACCAAAAATGATAATTTGGTGAACAATTATTGGTTTTTTCTGATAAAATAAGACGATAAATTGATTTAAAAATCTTTTAAAAATTGGAAAAATAATAAAACACTTTGACATGCTTATATATGCATACGTATGCTATTTTGAAAGTATTTGGCATATAAAAATATACATGAAAAAATTGGGTATCAACACACGCGCTTCCTTATCCATTGACCAGTAGCCCGAGCCCCCAACAGCAGCTCTTACGTGGGGTAGAGGGTGAGGCTGAGGCCATGCTAGCGGCCAAGGTAGGGGCTGATCTCAGCCCAGAGCAGCAGCACCAGTGACGGAGCCTCAGGTTGACTTTGATGATGAGGTTCCGGCCCAGACAGTTCCGGTGGGCCTAGCTTAGGTCCTAGAGGGGTTTATTGCTACCCTAGTACTCCAGGATGCTCTGGTCCATCTAGTGGGCCTTATGGAGAGTGTCACCCGGGCATGCTTGCTTCCTGTAGCACCAGCCATCTCTGAGGCTGGAGGAGGATCCCGGACTCCTACTATTCGCACTCCGGAGCAGATGGCTCCCCAGTTTTAGACTCCAATAGCTCAGCCAGTTAGAGCAGTTCAGTCGAGTGTGGTAGCTTAGACCGGTGATGTAGCAGCTATGTCTGCCGATTATTTGTGGAGATTGGACAAGTTCACCAAGCTCTTCATTACTACTTTTGGCGGTGCATCTTCTGAGGATCCTCAAGATTATCTAGACAGCTGTTATGAGGTTCTCAGGAACATGGAGATAGTGGAGACCAATGGGTTCGACTTTGCTACTTTCCACTTGTCTGGATTTGCCAAGACTTGGTGGAGAGATTATTGTTTGGCTTGACCAGCCGGATCACCAGCTTTGACTTGGGAGCAATTTAATCAGCTATTTCTGGAGAAGTTTCTCCCTATCACTTAAAGAGAGATCTATCAGAGGCAGTTTGAGCGTCTCCAGCAAGGTTCTATGACCGTTACTCAGTATGAGACCAGATTCATCGACTTGGCCCGTCATGCTCTTATCATACTTCCCACCGAGAGAGAGAGAGAGAGAGGGTGAGGAGGTTTATTGAGGGACTTATTCAACCGATTCGACTTCAGATGACTAAGGAGATATGGAGTGAGATTTCTTTTTAGGAGGTGGCCAATGTGGCTAAGAGAGTGGAGATGGTTCTGTGGTGCCTTGTCTGGAGGTGGTCGGGGGTCTGACAAGAGGCCTCATCATTCAGGCAGATTCAGTGGTGCCTCGTCTGGAGGCAGGGATTCGTATGGTAGTGGCCATCCTCCTAGGCCTTTTCAGTCATCACTTCAGGTTTCTCACGGCACTTTAGGTGGCCATGGTTCTCATATGCAGTATTCTAATTAGAAGCCCTACAGTGCACCACCAGCTCCTATCAGTGCACCACCACTCTAGAGTTTTCGGGGTGGTCATTCAGGTCGCCAGGGTTAGTCTCAGTTTCCTCAGCAGCAGCACTTGGATATATGCTTTGAGTGTGGTGAGTATGGTTATATCCAGAGGGCTTGTCCGAGGTTGATGGGTACTTAATCGCAACAACAGGGTTCCCGTGCTATGGTTCAGGCACCAGGTATTCCACCGCCCACTCCGCCAGCTAGGGGTGGGGGTAGAGGTGCTAGAGGTGGAGGTAGAGGTATTAGAGGTGGAGATCAGGCAGCGAGCAGTGGAGGCTAGCCAGCAGGAGGCCATCCCAGAGATATAGTTTAGTGTGGTGGGCCCCAGCCTCGATGTTATGTTCTTCCAGCCAGGCTTGAGGCTGATGCTTCCGATGTAGTTATCACAGGTACTGTTCTGGTTTGTTGTAGAGATGCTTCAGTCCTTTTTGATCCAGGGTCTACATACTCCCATGTGTCAACTTATTTTGCACTGTATTTGGTCATGCCTAGTGATTCCTTGAGTGCCCCTGTATATGTGTCTATATCGGTGGGTGATTCTATTGTGGTAGATCGAGTCCATCGTTCATGTATAGTTGTGATTGGGGGTCTTGAGACTCGTGTAGTTTATTACTTCTGGATATGTTTGATTTTGATGTCATATTGGGGATGGACTGGTCATCACCTTACCACGCTATCTTGGACTGTCATGCCAAGATTGTGACCTTAGCCTTGCTGGGTTTTCCCCTGTTAGAGTGGAGAGGGACCCCTAGTTATTCTACCTGTAGTGTTATCTCTTATGTGAAGGCTCAACGTATGGTTGAAAAGGGGTGTTTGACCTGTGAGCACGTGATTTTTGTTTCTTGCGACAATCGCTCCAAAAGAAATAAAAAATAATAATAATTGGTCCTGCTGTACAATTGTTGGATTTTTACATGGCATTTTGTTAATTATTTATGATTTTTGCCCATTTTTATTTTTATTAAAACAAAATACAAAAAATGTATGTGTCATGCGTAATCTGAACCGTAACACGGTTGTTAAATAGAAAATCATAAATAGGCATCTTTGTCCGTGATTTTGTTTTTGTTTGATTTTACCTGTTTTAAAATATTTTAATGTGTGTGCAATTAATTGTATTAAGTGTTTATTTAATCTTAATTTGATTTACTTAGGTTTTGTTTTTTTTTTTAAAAAAAAAGAAGAAAATAAAATAATAATAAAAAACCTTCTTTTTTCGGACTTGGGCCAATTTTAAACAAATTGGCCCAAACAAACTCAGCCCAAAACCAGGCTTGCCCGGTCCGTGACCAACTGACACCCAGAACGTCCAAACGACGCCGTTTTAATCCAATCTGATCAGGGCCGTTGATCTCAGATTGATCAACGGCCAAGATCACTTCCTCATAACCCGTGATAAACCCGACCCATTTCCACCCGGACCAACCCAAACCCCCTTTAGATGAAACGACACCGTTTCCCCTAGGCCTTCAGATCCAAGCCATTGATTTCGATTGATCCGACGGCTGAAATCAACCCACCCATTCCATATATAAGCCATTTACCATACCCTGCCCCCTGTCCAACACCCCAGCCTTCGTCTTCACCGAACCCTTCCCCTTCAAACCCTAACCGCCCCCATCTCCCTTCACCAGAAACCCGGCGGCATGAACGCCGGTTACCCTACCCTTAACACCATAGAACCCCCTTGCCATCCGGAACACGGATCTGTTAACCACGTAGTTCGAATCCCTTCCCACCTTCTCGAATCTTTATTTGAAGATTCGAGTTGGAACTCGATTTACACCAATCGACCTCAACTTCACATCAGACAGTCCCCAGACCCCCCTCGTGACCAAACCATGCTTGGTTTGGTCCGAATCTAACCAGGGAAACACGAATCCCAGATCTAATTTTTGAACCCTAGTTTTCCCCGTACATGTTCCGTGTCTGTTTGAGCCAAAGAGATTAAGGTCTAATGGACCTTAATCGAAGTGTTTCTCATCTGAGAAACACTTCGATTAAAGTCCGTTCAGCCTTAAGAAGGGTCTGTTCGAATCCAAGTCAAGATTTTCTGATTTTTCGGGTTTTAAGGTGAGTTTGCTTTTCTTTATTTGTTTTAGTCCATGTGATTGTTCTAAAAGTTGTTCATGTTTGTTGAAATCTGTTGTTTTGAGTTTTATTAACTGTGTCCTGTCCACCTTGCCCGAGCCTTTGTGTTTGATTATTTTCTTTCTTCTACTTGTTCACTGATAATGGTATGTGTAAGCTGTACAATCAAGTGAATATTGAATTGGTTCGTTCATTTAGCTCCTAGGGCCTTTCTGTGTTAACATTGCAATATGAACCCCTTGTGTGATACTGTTAAATGTCTGATTTTTGGCTACGATTGTATGTGTTATAACTAATATAGTCGAGTCGACATGTGTCGTCAATTAGTTTCAGATGTTTGAACAATAAACAAATCGATCTGCTTCTTTTGAGCATTGTCTGAATCAGTTAGGATTTGAATTTAGCTACTTATAGTTGTTAATTTGAATCAGAAATGTAAAAAAGGGAATGTTTGTTTAACTTCTGAATTGGAGGGCATGTGCACTTTCTGCACAACATGTGCATTTGTGCACCACAGGTGCATTTGTGCACAGCCTGTGCCCTGCATAAGGGCTTTTGAATAAAATAATCGACAGCACATGCTGTCAGATATATATTCTGCTGCCCATTACCCTGCTTTAGTGAAGAAGTATTAAACCTCTTTTCAAAAGGGTAAGTCTACCAGGGAATGTGATGGGGTTCTAATATTTAAAAGTTTGAGTGGAAACTGAAAAGGAGGGAGCACATGGGAGGGTGTTTTGAGATTGATGAACTGGCTGTTAAAGGGCTAAGTTTTAGGCTTATAAAAGGGAGGCACATTGAGAGCTGAAGAAGATAGACACAGATATAGAAAAATAGAGAGGGAGACAAAAGAAATTGTTAAGAAAAAAAGGAAAAGGGAGAACTGGGTGGGAATTAAGAAGGAGGGAGCTGAAATACATACATATAAAACACATACAGACAGAACATTTTGAGGACTGAAGTGAGGAAAGACAGAAAACTGGAAAAGAATTCTCTTTGATAACACAGACAGGCAGAATTAGAAATTACATTTTTGATTGCTGTCTTGATTTCACTAGTCTTGACCTGTTTGTGCAATACTGATTTCTTCCAAATCCCAACTGAGTCTGCTTGGTTGTTGTTGTTTTACTCGGGGACTTGGTCTAGTTGAGGTCTTGATCCCACTCCAATCGTTTCATGTGTTGTTGCTGCTGCTATTCTGTTTCCTGTTGCTGCTGCTATTCTGTGTCCTGCTGCTACTACTAATTCTGTTTCTTGCTGCTGCTGATTTCCCTATCTTCTTCCTCTTCTCCTTTGCATTTTCGGTATTTCTAGGTACACATCTCGAGTCTCACATTGGTGTAGCTGATTGTAACATTGAAAAACATGAATAGAAAGATTTGAAGGAGTTACAATCACCTGTTATTTACTGACTGCCTTTTCATAAATGTTGTTAAGTTGTGTAAGTTTCAGTTTATAGCTAATAGAGAATACATTAGTAAGTTTGTACTTAAGTAAAGTTTATGTTAATCTGAAACTGCGGTATTTGATTTGTTTAGTTAGCATACAGGATGTAAATACGATCCATGGAATGTGACACTATTTATACAATTGTTAAACTTAAACTCATTCTTTCAGCGTGTTTGAATAGGTAGGGGCAAATGGCTGTTAAATCTAGCCAAATATAATACAGTTTTGAATCATCCAGTTTCAGTTTCTTTAGGTAGTTTATAGGACTAGTTTTGAACAATATCAGTAACATCTTTTAATAAGGAACTCTATTAATCCTGTTTAAGCAATTTGATTTAAATTCGACTTAAGGATTTTGTTCGGATTAAGTATTGCATTTCATCAATCTCATATGTAATTTCTTTGTTCAACCAAAGCACTTTCGTAAGGTATGACGTCTTTTCACTTTATAAGTAATTAATCAGAAATTGATAGGAGTCCGGTTTAGGCCAAAGCATATACTTCAATTAGCATACATTTTTCTTTCTTCTATCTTCTGGAAACAAAAATAGAAATGTAGTCACTTTAGGATATCCTCTTCTAAAATAATGAGACGAGCCTCGCTAAATAAAAAATGCAAATTGCGGGGCCCTCAATGGTTAACCACAATAAATATCTAGAATTCAGGATAGGCTGTTTAGGGAATTCCACTGCCTTCCCCAAAGATAATAACGCGTTAGACTCTTTAGGCGCGACTTAATTAAATTACATTCTTAAATTCGGGTGCGCATTTATGTGACCCAAATTCAAATCTCAACGGAGTCGAAATGTGTTAACAACTACGGGTGCATTGATTGTGACGTGGTTCGAGATGCATTTTCACGACGTTGCAATTCTATAAAAATAAATGATAATAATAAAAGCGGTTTAAACTTAATAAAAGCACGTAAGTCATAACATATATTTAAATCAGATATTTAGCCATTATAACAATTTAAGCGACCGTGCTAGAACCACGGGATTCGAGGGTGCCTAACACCTTCCCTCGGGTCAACAGAATTCCTTACTTAGAATTTCTGGTTCGCAGACTTCATTTGGAAAAGTCGAAAATTTCCTCGATTTGGGATTCAAGATAAACCGGTGACTTGGGACACCAAAAGCCAAACCTTTCCCAAGTGGCGACTCTGAATTAAATAAATAATCCCATTTCGAATATTGTCACTTAAATTGGAAAAACTCCACCCGCGCATTTAACCCTTCGGGGCTGGGCGCGCAAAAAGGAGGTGTGACAGCTCTGGCGACTCTGCTGGGGAAAGTACCCAGAACCACTGGTTCAGGGTTCAAGAATTCGAGCTTAGAATAATTGTTATATTTGGATTTATTATCTGATCTTTATTACATGTTTTTGCATAACGTGCTAAATGTTGTCTTTTACCACTTTGATATTATCTGAACTGTATATAAACTGTGCCGAAACCCTTCTCTTCTTACCTCCAGGGAGAAGCTCGCTGGTCGAGACTCCCTATTCTGTTAGTGTCAATACCTGAAATAAGAAAGAGGTCGGACAAGTTACAAAGCCGGACGATCTCGCGGGTCCCCGGTACGTAGCCCCCTCCTCGACTCGAGTGGTCCGCTCGGGTACACAGTCTAGAACAAATACCCAGGTTACGAACCTAGAATAACTTGACTTCATGCCGGATCCCTAGTAGGAACGCTTATCTGCATCATGTCGCATTTGACTTAGGGGACTCAACACAGGGGTTGGGTCCGTCTAGGACAGGCAACCTGAAATGAAAAGACCATCGTGCTGCATTCCTATCTGTTTTGCGCATTTATTTGCTTCAGTTCCGCATGCTGACCGGTTCCTAAAAAAGAAAATAGCAGCGTAGGGAGATAATTACTTATTTTGGAAAAATAAAACCAATGTCCAAGTAGTGTCAAAACCTCGCCGGAATTTTTCTAAAAAAAAGAATAAAAACAAAATTTGTCTTCTTAGTTTGAGTTATTAAAAAAAATAATATAAAAATTTTCTTTTTTTATCACTTCCAAAATCAAAAAAAAGAGAGAAGGTATTTATTTAAAAGTAAAAAAAAAACGGAAATTCATAATTAAAAAAAAATGTTGTCTCTTTCGTAGTACCCCTTTTATAAATTCAGACTAATAGTCCAAATATTTCCTAAAAAAAAAACATAATAATATTTTTCTTTAGCCTTTATCTCTTTGCAAAAGAAAAATATAATAAAAATACGTATTCTTGATTTTTAGGTTTATTTGATTTTTCTATTTACGGTATTCCCGAACTACGCCGGTTTGATTCTCACCGGATGTGAGATACGTAGGCAACCCTCGTCGGGTTCAACCCCCATTTTTGCTAAAATAGCCAAAATCAATGAATAAAAAAAATGCGTTTCAAACTTTAAAAAGAGTCGTAAATAAATCGGGTGACGCTGTTTTGTCATAAATAGCCGAATGTTCCAGAAAGGGACGCCGGAAGGCTGACTTTGGATAAATAGCCACCTTTGGGTCTTGTTTAGCATTTTTGTCCAGTAGACCCACACAGCCTTAAACTCTTCGTCCCCGAAGTGTTTAAAGGGCGTGTTCAAAACTTGATCCCCTCTGTAAAATATTTTGAGTCAAGTCATTTTTGTTAAAATCACCTTAATAAATGTGCAGGATGAGCACGATGCAAAATGAACATTTTTCAATAATGACCAAAATCCCTATCAAGTTACGGCTATGGTGGAATGATCTAGGTGTTGAAGGACAAAATGAGGTCAAGAAATATCTGAAAGGTCTTGTGGGTTTGTTGGAAATCCAGCCTCGGGGAGATATCATAAGAGCTTTGGTTACCTATTGGGACCCGGCGCACAATGTTTTCCATTTCTCTGATTTTGAACTCACCCCGACTTTGGAAGAAATGGCCGGATACATCGGGAATACTGAACTTCCCTTGAGGGAAAAATACTTGGTCGCCCCAAGAGTCGTCACGGTACATCGGTTCCTAGATTCATTGAAGATACCTAGAACAGTCCACAACCCGGATCTGGCAGCCGGATTTTGTACTCCATGCTTCATATATGATAGGTACGGTCATGAGGGGGGATTCAATAATCCAATCAACAAACTGTGCAGCAAAGGAGTTCGTCAGAAGTGGGACAAGCACAGACGGGTAGCGTTCATGATGATGTTCCTGGGCCTTCTGGTATTTCCAAGGAAAGACGGAAACATTGATTTGAAGATATCCGGGGTCGTCAGCACTTTACTCACGCAAAATGACAGTACTCTCGCGCCTATGGTGGTATCTGACATCTTTCGAGCTCTTACAGTTTGTAAAGCTGGGGGAAATTTCTTCGAAGGTTGTAACTTGCTCCTACAGATATGGATGACCGAGCACCTCTGCCATCATTCCGAGATTTTGAGCCATGGTTCCCCGGAAAAGACTTGCATAGAAGAATCTTACACGAGAACCAAAGAGATCAGTTTGCCCAAAGGAGTCCTGGCATGGACCTCGTTCTTTCAAGCTCTTACGGCCAGCCAAATACAATGGACGCTAGGATAGTTGCCTGTTGATGAGATCCTATATATGTCGGCAGCTAAAACTTATTTCTTACTGATGGGGCTTAAGAGCATTCAACCTTACGCACCCTGCCGAGTTTTGAGACAGTTCGGAAGAGGCCAGACAATACCTCATGAGGAAGATCTTAGCACTCAAGCAGTTGAGATAAGTCCTAACGGGCAATTCCCAGAAGCGAAGATTCGCCAAATCTGGAGTGAGTGTCAATATTTGAAATCAAATACTTGCGTGCGGGATCGAGCCAAAGGAGAGACGACACCAGGTTACCTTGCATGGTATAGAAGGGAATTCGAGCATGAAAGGCCGGCTAAGAGACCCCACATCCGGAATTTTACCGAATCATCACAAAGGCAGTGGGATTGGTTAGCAAAGGAAAGAAGCTATTGCGCCGAAATCAGCAGGTTAAAGCAACGAAACAGGTTAGTTCAGGAAAACGAAATGCTCAGGGCCCAGATCAAACAGATAAGGGTGGATGCGGATAAACAGCCAAGGCGTCGATCAGACGAGCACCTGATAAAAAGGCTAAAAAGTGAAATCAGGGAATGGCAAGATGGTTTGGAGAAATCTGAAAACGTCATAGCCGAGCTCAGGGCACAGTGGGATACAAGAGTAGATAAGCATCGCCGATACCTGAATCAATTGGAAGGCGACCACGAGAAAACTGTTGCTAAAATAAAGAGAGAAATGGCTGCACTTGAGATCAAAGCAGTTAATCAGGCCAAGGATTTCCAAATTGAGAGCAGATACTGGTACGACTCAATAGCCCAGATGAAGTTGGAAGTACGGCGACTGAAGCATCAGCATGTACAGGATGCTCAAGTCTTCAAGATATGCAGCGATCAGATAAAACGCCTACTCGTAGAGAAGAAGCAAACCAGAGATAGGATCAAGGCCATTTCCCATGCCATCACCAGACGATGTCTACGATGTGAGAACATGTCCAGCGTTACCGTCCTCTCGGCAGTAATGGGTTATGTCAAGCATACTATGCATGAGCTGGAGCAACTTGAGAGGGATCTCACGCCTAGGACCGCGGTGAGGCCGAACGATGCCCCGCAGACACCAATTTTCAAAACCATAATGCACTCATAGGTCAAATCTGTATCTTAGAATCTTCTACTTGTTTTTCCCATCAGGGTGATTTTTAATCTATTTTGAATCTAGGTTTATTTTCAAAGTTCGCTTTTGCAAAATGTAGTTTGTAATAGACCATTTCAACAATAAAGAGGTTGCTTCTTTTACGATCATTTGTGTTTTTCGAACTACGTAATGATATGATTCACGTAGGCATCGTGATACGTAGGCAATCCTCATCGGATCCGGTCGCATTTCTTTTACTGCAAAATAATAAAAATAATAATAAAAGAAAAACAAAAAAAAAGAAAAAAGAAAAAAAAAGAAAAAAGGGGAAAAACTAATAAGAGGAAAAATGCCGGAATGACGCATGCTCTCGTAGCAAACATATAGTAATCCACTTAACTGTATAGGTGCATCATGCCCAACGTGAGATTAACTATCTGTTATTTGCTGCAAATTAACCGTGCGTTTGTCGTTGAGTATTCCAGGGTTTTTGGAAAGACGGTTGGTTTGGTGAAAGTCTGGCCTCGCACTCATACTTCACGAGGTCAAGGAGAAGTGTTCAACTACCTGTTGTTAGGACCAGAAGCAGTACTCACACTTACTTCACCAGGTCAAAAGGAAGTGTGGAAATGTCTTCAGAAATTCCATTGCAAACAATCCCTGTTTCCGAGGAAAGCTCGATCTCAGCCGTCCTCACACCTGAATCCGCAACTGCGGAGGAAAATAGAATCCTACGGCTCCGCATGTTGGAAATGCTGGACGATTGGAATAATGGGAAAGAGCCGCCAAGTGTCGTCCCCGGATTCCCTGAATTATTCTCCAGGTCAAGTGGGACTTCTAATGTCCCCATAAATTATCCTGCTACCCCATTCGGGTACCCAGCCACCTCAGCCTTCTCTGCTGGATCGCCTTCTGAGCCTCATCCCCGAATGTCATCCACTGATGCAAGCATGAACATCTTTACTGCATCGCCTTGCCCGATTACGGCACAGCCTACCACGTACAAGCCAAGCTTTGACTCATCCTCTTTTACATTCCAAGAACCATCGTTCTCAATGGAACCAACTAGGTTCGCTACCAGTACTAATCCTCTACCGCCTCAGTGCGAGCTTGCACCTGGGCAGGATCAGAACCCCAGAATTGCAGAACAAAATGAGATTGCCAAGAGAATGAGAAGCCTTGAACAAAGTTTGAAGAATATGCAAGGATTGAGCGGACAAAAGAGCGTCTCTTACGCCGACCTGTGCATGTTCCCTCACGTGCACCTGCCAACGGGTTTCAAGACCCCGAAGTTCGAGAAATACGATGGGCACGGTGACCCCATTGCACATCTTAAGAAATACTGCAACCAATTGCGGGGAGCCGGCGGAAAAGAAGAACTGCTAATGGCATATTTTGGGGAAAGTCTAGTAGGGATAGCTTCGGAATGGTATATGGATCAGGAAATGTCCCGATGGCATATATGGGATGATCTCGCCAGAGATTTTGTAAAACAATTCCAGTATAACATCGACATTGCGCCAGACCGAAACTCTCTGTCGAATTTGAAGAAGAAACCTTCGGAAAGCTTCAGAGAATATGCTATTAAGTGGCGTGAACAGGCGTCGAGAGTGAAGCCTCCCATGGATGAAGTGGAAATGGTCACTACCTTTCTCCAGGCTCAAGAGTCTGACTATTTCCAAAACATGATGTCAGCCATGGGTAAGCCATTCGCGGAAGCGATCAAGATTGGAGAGATAGTGGAAAATGGCTTGAAAACAGGTAGGATTCTGAGTCAAGCAGCCATAAGGGCGACCTCCCAGGCCGTCCAAAGCGGGTCCGGAGGAACGACAAGGGGGAAGAAGAAGGAAGAAACGACTATGGCAGCCTCTGAAGCAAGGGAGTATCGTCATCCCAGGCCCCATTTTCCGGAAAGAGCCCCACAACACTACTACCCCCACTCAAATTTGGCATATGCTCATCAACCTTATATGGTCATGAATGCCCAACCTTATAACCATCCACCACAACAAGCCAACCGAGGCCCAGCTCCACCTCCCAGAAATCAGCCTCCTTACCGCAACCACTATAACCCACAACCCCCGCAGAATAACTTCCGCCCTCAGGAGCCACCCAGAAGGCGGACTTTCACGCCCATCGGTGAGCCATACTCAACTTTGTTCCCAAAGCTGGTCCAGTTGGGTTTCTTGCAACCAATCCCTCAAACAAGGCAAAACCCAACATCACATTCTTACAAAGCTGGAGTCAGATGCGCCTATCATTCAGGGGCCGAGGGACATGATACAAATGATTGCTGGTCGTTGAAAAGAGTGGTCGAGAATTTGATAGAGCAAGGGAAAATAGTGCTAAGGGACGAAGAGATCCCAAATGTGACTAACAATCCATTGCCTCCTCACAACAATGGCCGCTGATCGGAATGATTTGCGAAGACAAAGAATTCGACCCTGCTTTGAAAGCCATAATTGCCATTGTCGACACGGGGAAGAGGCCTGAAATAGACCAGAAACCAGAAAAGGGGGAGGAGGCCAAGGCTATAAAGAGCAAGCCTGAAAAGAAGGTGGAGAAGAAAGTGGTACCGGCAAAGGGTGGAGTTCTTTACATACCGCGAGGTCAAGCCAAGAAGACGCAGAACTTCGGGATCAAAAAGACAAAACCTATGTATGTGCCAAAAGGGGCCTATGTGGTCCGGGGGACGATTCAACCACCTCGGCTGAATGAGCCAGTGGTTATCGGACGCGTGCCACAAAAGCCAATGACCAACCCGTCCACAGTGCCGTGGAATTATCAAAAGACTTTGGTAATGTACAAAGGTAAAGAGGTCATGGGAGAACTTCCAGAAAATACTTTCATTGGAAGGTATTCAAATACCCAAGAACTGAACAACGCCACACAAAGGCGCTTCCCGCCAAAGAAGCCCGTAAGTGTTGAAGAAGCGGAAGTGTTCTTCCAACAAATGAAAATGCCGGATTACGAAGTGATAGATCAACTGCGCAAGTACCCCGAGCAAGTGTCCATGCTATCATTATTGATGAGGTCGGCCGAGCATCAAAAGATCTTACTGAAGACCCTGAATGAAGCATATGTGCCAGTTGAAACCTCGGTTGAGCAATTAGAGCGGATGACAGAAAGATTCTTCGCCGTCAACCAAATCTCTTTCAGCAAGAACGATCTACCCCCGGAAACAGCAACACACAACAAGGCTTTGCATCTAACAGTTAAATGCGAAGACTATTATGTCAAGCAGGTAATGTTGGATGGAGGCTCAGGCGTTGACATTTGCCCGCTTTCCACTCTACAAAGAATGGAAATTGGGACCGGAAGAATTCGACCCAACAATGTCTGCGTAAGGGCTTTCGACGACATCAAGAGAGATACCATGGGAGAAATAGACCTGTTGTTGGTCATAGGACCAGTCGAATTTCAAGTAACCTTCCAGGTGCTCGACATGGATACATCCTACAATTTTCTCCTTGGCAGACCTTGGATCCATGCGGCAGGAGCCGTGCCTTCCACTCTTCACCAGATGGTGAAGTTCGAGTACGAAGACAGAGAGATCGTGGTCCATGGGGAAGATGAGCATGCTATTTATCGGGACCCATCCACCCCATATCTGGAACCGAGAGAAGGGAGCGAACATACGGTCTATCAAGCTTTTGAGATTGTACTGGCAGAGCAGCACGAAGAGGGAATACCCTGCCCCCAGCCTTTCTTGTCTAACGCCTCGGTTATGGTGGCCAAAGAGATGATCCGGCATGGATTTAGGCCAGGGAAGGGGCTTGGACGAACCCTTCAGGGAATAACAGAACCCATTACCTTGCCAGTCACCAAGAAACCTTTTGGACTAGGTTTCAAGCCTACTCCAGCAGACGAAGAGTGGGCAAAGAAAAGGAAAAATGAGGGTTGGAAGTTACCTCGACCACTACCGGATTTATATGCAACTTTCATCAGGCCAAGGTACGCTGAAGTAGAAGATGATGAGGTCTTCACAGCTGAGGAAATCGAGGAGATATGTGGGGCGATGAGAAAGATGCTCTACGAGGTCCACATGGTTCAACCAGGTGAAGGCACAAGCATTGCTGAGATGATGTACATGGGGCCGAACGCCAAACTTCAAAACTGGGAGGCTACGCCATTCCCGACTAGACGGAAGTCCGGGTAGACCTGTCCTGCCACCTTTCCTGTGTCACAAGTTATCTCCAGGACATAACTTGAACGTTTTCTTCCTTTCAATTGTTGTTTTGAATTCCTAAGTTGTAAACATTGTTGTCTTCCAACTTTCCAAAGAAAAATAAAAAAAAATCATCGTTGCTTTCCCATTCTTTCTTTTGTTCTGATTTTTATTAGTTTTCCTTTCATCTTCCTTTTCAGTCCTAATAATGCGGCTTTAAATATGACATGCTTGCGGACTTCACGCCCAGATCACAATGAGCTATTTAACTGCGAATTAATGAACCCAGAACCAGAATATGATGCGGAAGAGGCTTTTAGGGAGATAAACCGAGAGTTGGAATATTTCGAGAATAAACCTAAGCCAAATCTGAATGACACTGAACCGGTAAATTTAGGAACCCCGGAAGAAATCCGGGAGACCAAGATAAGCATTCACACGGACAAGAAAACGCGAGAGGCGATAATTCAACTTCTTTTTGAATTTAAAGACGTGTTTGCTTGGTCATATGATGACATGCCGGGACTAGGTGTTGATCTAGTGGTTCATAAATTGCCGATTCATCCTGATTGTCCTCCAGTTCAACAAAAGCAACGAAAGTTCAAAACTGAGGTCAGTGACAAGATTAAAGAGGAGATCACCAAACAACTGAAAACGGGAGTGATTCGGGTAGTCCAATATACAACATGGTTGGCGAATGTGGTTCCAGTACCAAAAAAGGACGGGAAAACTCGGGTATGTGTAGATTACCGAGATCTGAACAGAGCAAGTCCTAAAGATAATTTCCCGCTGCCCAACATCCACATCCTCGTTGATAATTGCGCCAAACACGAGATACAGTCTTTCGTAGATTGTTACGCTGGGTATCATCAGGTATTGATGGATGAAGAGGACGCCGAGAAAACTGCCTTCACCACGCCTTGGGGCACCTACTGTTACCGGGTCATGCCATTTGGTTTGAAGAATGCTGGGGCTACTTACATGAGGGCCATGACTGCCATTTTCCATGACATGATGCATCAGGAAATAGAGGTGTACGTGGACGACGTGATAGTCAAGTCCAGGACGCAGGATAATCACATCCAAGACTTGAGGAAATTCTTCGAGAGATTAAGGAAGTATGAATTGAAGCTAAACCCAGCCAAATGCGCTTTCGGAGTTCCGTCGGGCAAACTTTTGGGCTTCATCGTAAGCAGGAGAGGAATCGAGCTAGATCCAACTAAGATAAAATCCATCAGAGATCTACCTCCCCCGAGAACAAAGAAAGACGTGATGAGTCTGTTGGGCAGGTTGAATTACATCAGTCGGTTTATTGCCCAGCTGACAAGCACGTGTGAGCCCATATTCAAGCTGTTAAGGAAAGATGCGGCGATTAAATGGACAACTGAGTGTCAAGAAGCCTTTGATAAAGTCAAAGAATACCTTTCGAATCCCCCGGTCTTGGTCCCTCCAGAACCGGGAAGGCCACTTTTCTTGTATCTGACAGTCTTGGAGAACTCTTTCGGTTGCGTCCTCGGGCAACACGACATAACCGGAAAGAAGGAGCAAGCAATCTACTACTTGAGCAAGAAATTCACCGGCTACGAGGCCAAATACACTCTGCTGGAAAGGACATGCTGCGCTCTCACATGGGTTGCTCAAAAGCTGAGACATTATCTCCAAGCCCACACTACGTTCCTCATAAGCAGGTTGGATCCTTTGAAGTATATATTTCAGAAACCAATGCCTACTGGGAGACTGGCTAAATGGCAAATCTTGCTTACGGAATTCGACATAGTCTATGTCACTCGCACGACAATGAAAGCCCAGGCGTTAGCAGATCATTTGGCTGAAAATCCGATCGATGAGGAATACCAACCATTGGATACCTACTTTCCAGATGAAGAAGTAAACACCGTAGAGGTGGTCTCGGAGGAAGCTCATGTTTGGAAGATGTTCTTTGATGGAGCCGTGAACGCCAAGGGTGTAGGGATTGGGGCAATTTTGATCTCGCCTTCTGGTCAGCAATATCCCGCCACAGCTAGACTTCGTTTCTTTTGCACAAATAATACAGCTGAGTATGAAGCCTGCATCATGGGCATGCATATGACAATCGATCAGGATGTCGAAGACTTACTGATTATGGGAGATTCTGACCTGATTATCCGGCAAGCTCAAGGCGAATGGGAAACTCGGGATGTCAAACTTATCCCATACCGACAGCATGTAGAGGACCTCAGCAAGCGCTTTACATCAATAGAGTTCAGGTATATCCCGAGGTGTCACAATGAACTGGCAGATGCACTTGCTACTTTGGCTTCAATGCTACCCTACCCGGGCAATGCCCACGTCGATCCTTTGGAAATCCAAATCAAGGAAAGACACGGTTACTGCAATGTAATCGAGGCGGGATCAAATACGCAGCCTTGGTACCATGACATCAAGAGGTTCCTGAAGACGCAAGAATACCCCGAGCACGCTACTGGAGATCAAAAGAGGACCATTAGGCGACATGCAAGTGGTTTCTTTCTGAGCGGTGAATTGTTATATAAGAGGACCCCGGACCTCAATCTCCTAAGATGTGTCGATATCGAGGAAGCGAGAAAGATCATGCACGAAGTACACGCAGGTGTGTGCGGACCTCACATGAACGGGTATGTCTTAGCGAAGAAAATCCTTCGAGCAGGTTATTACTGGATGACCATGGAAAAGGATTGCTTT
Source organism: Nicotiana sylvestris (assembly GCF_000393655.2). Taxonomy (NCBI): domain Eukaryota; kingdom Viridiplantae; phylum Streptophyta; class Magnoliopsida; order Solanales; family Solanaceae; genus Nicotiana; species Nicotiana sylvestris. The sequence goes on from NC_091065.1 coordinate 175,020,023, forward strand.
AGCTTCGTTCGGAAGTGTCATCAGTGTCAGGTGCACGGTGATTTGATTCATGCACCTCCCACGGAACTGCATCCCATGTCCGCACCTTGGCCATTTGTCGCCTGGGGCATGGACGTCATTGGACCAATTGAACCAAAGGCCTCGAATGGACACAGGTTTATACTGGTTGCCATAGACTACTTCACAAAATGGGTAGAGGCTGTCACTCTCAAGTCGGTCACTAAGAAAGCTGTGGTGGATTTTGTACACTCAAATCTTATCTGTCGTTTCGGTATTCCTGCGACTATCATTACAGATAACGCAGCAAACTTGAACAGTCACTTGATGGGAGATGTATGCGAGCAATTCAAGATAACGCATAGGAATTCCAGGCCTTATCGGCCAAAGGCCAATGGTGCTGTGGAAGCGGCGAACAAAAACATCAAGAAGATTTTGAGGAAGACCATCCAAAGTTCCCGACAGTGGCATGAGAAGTTACCATTTGCATTGTTGGGGTACCGCACTACGGTACGCACATCAGTAGGGGCGACTCCTTATCTTTTGGTTTATGGGACCGAGGCTGTAATACCGGCAGAGGTAGAAATTCCTTCGCTTCGAATCATTATCGAAGCAGAAATCGAAGACAGCGAGTGGGTCAAGACTCGGTTAGAGCAATTAACGTTGATTGATGAAAAGCGAATGGCCGCAGTTTGTCACGGACAGTTATACCAACGAAGGATGGCCCGTGCTTACAACAAGAAAGTCCGACCCCTGAATTTCGAAGTAGGTCAGCTGGTATTGAGGCGTATTCTGCCGCATCATGAAGAAGCAAAAGGAAAGTTTGCCCCAAATTGGAAAGGCCCATACATCATAAGGAAGATATTGCCGAGAGGAGCATTGTATTTAGGTGATGTCGAAGGAAATGACCCCGACACAGCAGTAAATGCAGATGCAGTCAAGAGATACTACGTCTAAATCATACTCCAGTGGTCCTGACACATTTGAAAATGGCGAAGGTTTTATTCCCCACTACTCCCAAACACTACCCAATCCACTTACAAAAAAAAAACCAAAAAAAAAAAAAACAAAAACAACAAAGCAAAAAAAATTGATTGAGGCCTGAACTACGTTTGACTTGATTCCGAAAGGATACGTAGGCAGCCTCTCCCTGAGGTTCAGTCACACCAACAATAAAATCCCATTCACCCTGAAATTGAAACCGGGGCACGTCGAGCAGTTTAGAAGTTAGTATCATCTACCTCTCTTTACCAAGCACAAGCCTTCAGATCAATTACCAAAGATAGTGGGAAACCAATAAGCGTCACAAATGGAGACCGGCACACTCTGAATTGAGAGAGATAAAATGAGAGAGTCTCGTCGGTGAAAACCTTCGGGCACCACGAGGCGACGGGAGTAGAGAAACCAAAATGAGAGAGCTTGTTTAGTAAAAACTCACAAAGAGTGCTATCAAGCGATGACAGGAAGAGAAATGAGAGAGGTCAGCCGGCGAAAACCCGCAAAGGGCGCTGTTGGCCGAAAAGAATGACTCCACCCCAAGGAGGTCTCGGCAAAGTTCCACCGGTTTGGAATCACAGATCCGTTCTGGTTCAGGGAAACGCAAGTTCATGGAAGGTCAGACGTCCAGTCCAAAGAGCATGTCATGTCATTTAAAGCCAGCGTTATCTTCCTCAGATAAGTCTTTCTCGTCCCAAAAGGGACACTCCCTTCCTGAAATTTGTTTTCTCCTTTCTTTGCTTCTCTTCGAATCCCTTTTATGTTTTAACCCCAAGTTCAGGATACACCGGAAAGGGCAGGTGGCAGGTTTGTTTGCACGGAATCCCGTCTCATGAAGGAAAACGCCTCATTTCGTTGGTACGATTGCCCAAGCCTGATGAATCATGATGTTTGATGGTGTTTAAAGTAAAGAGGAAAGAGAGAAATCTCCCCCAGCAAGTCCGCCTTCGGACGAATCCCCACCGAGTCTCCCTCTGTACAAATCCCCACAGAGTCCCTCCTTGTACAATCTCCCACAGAGTCTCCCCAATATGGAAAAAAAAATCCCCGTTGGAATTTCCCAGCACATCCCCAGCGAGTCCCTTTGTAAAAAATTCCCCGAAGACCTTACCCCAACCAAGCCTAGAAAGCCCACTGCGAAACAATTACCCAGCATGCCCCATCGTACAAAGATCCACACAAAGAATACACTTTGTAAATATTCCCCCATAGGACTTCCTGTTGTACAGAATACCCCCAATAAAATCCCCGTTGAGAACCTCCAAGCAAAACGGGACAAAAAAAAAAGAAAAAAAAAAGAAAAAAAGGGGCCTTACGAGGCAAATCATTACGGAATCTGGAAATACAAGCCTGAGCAGTCTAAAAGGTTCCGACATATGAATCAAATCAATGGCGGGACTTCGCAACAGAAATGAAGACGCAACAAAGCAACCGGGAACGATCAAGGTCACCAAACCGACCGTCATTTCCGAACTAACAAATGATTCTTTGTCTGAAAGGTTGAAACAGGTCTAATCCAAGACAACCGTGAAAGAAGCCGGTGTCAGCATTAGGGTTTTAAACCCTAAACTGAACTTTTTTCCATTCAGCCAGCATTAGGGTTTTAAACCCTAAACTGAGCTTTTCCATGCAATCAGCATTAGGGTTTTAAACCCTAAACTGAATTTTTCCTTTAGTCAGCATTAGGGTTTTAAACCCTAAACTGAATTTTTTCCATTCAGCCAGCATTAGGGTTTTAAACCCTAAACTGAGCTTTTCCTTCCAGTCAGCATTAGGGTTTTAAACCCTAAACTGAATTTTTCCTTTAATCAGCATTAGGGTTTTAAACCCTAAACTGATTTTTCCTTTCAACCAGCATTAGGGTTTTAAAGCCTAAACTGAGCTTTTCCATGTAATCAGCATTAGGGTTTCAAAACCCTAAACTGAGCTATCCAAGCAATCAGCATTAGGGTTTTAAACCCTAAACTGACCTTTTTCCTTTAATCAGCATTGGGTTTTAAACCTTAAACTGAACTTTTTTCCATTCAACCAGCATTAGGGTTTTAAAACCCTAAACTGAATTTTCCCTTTAGTCAGCATTAGGGTTTTAAATCCTAAACTGAATTTTTCCTTTAATCAGCATTAGAGTTTTAAACCCTAAACTGAACTTTTTTCCATTCAGCCAGCATTAGGGTTTTAAACCCTAAAATGAGCTTTTCCATGCAATCAGCATTAGGGTTTTAAACCCTAAACTAAATTTTCCTTTTAGTCAGCATTAGGGTTTTAAACCCTAAACTGAACTTTTTCCATTCAGCCAGCATTAGGGTTTTAAACCCTAAAATGAGCTTTTCCATGCAATCAGCATTAGGGTTTTAAAACCTAAACTGAATTTTCCTTTTAGCCAGCATTAGAGTTTTAAACCCTAAACTGAGCTTTTCCATGCAATCAGCATTAGGGTTTTAAACCCTAAACTGAGCTTTTCCATTCAATCAGCATTAGGGTTTTAAACCCCTAAACTGAACTTTTTCCATGCAATCAGCATTAGGGTTTTACACCCTAAACTGAATTTTCCTTTTAGCCAGCATTAGGGTTTTAAACCCTAAACTGAACTTTTCCATGCAATCAGCATTAGGGTTTTAAACCCTAAACTGAGCTTTTCCATGCAATCAGCATTAGGGTTTTAAACCCTAAACTGAACTTTTTCCATTCAGCCAGCATTAGGGTTTTAAACCCTAAACTGAGCTTTTCCATGCAATCAGCATTAGGGTTTTAAACCCTAAACTGAATTTTCCTTTTAGCCAGCATTAGGGTTTTAAACCCTAAACTGAGCTTTTCCATGCAATCAGCATTAGGGTTTTAAACCCTAAACTGAATTTTCCTTTTAGCCAGCATTAGGGTTTTAAACCCTAAACTGAGCTTTTCCATGCAATCAGCATTAGGGTTTTAAACCCTAAACTGAACTTTTTACTTTTAGTCAGCATTAGGGTTTTAAACCCTAAACTGAATTTTCCTTTTAGCCACCATTAGGGCTTTAAACCCTAAATTGAACTTTTCCATGCAATCAGCATTAGGGTTTAAACCCTAAACTGAGCTTTTCCATGCAATCAGCATTAGGGTTTTAAACCCTAAACTAAATTTTCCTTTTAGTCAGCATTAGGGTTTTAAACCCTAAACTAAACTTTTTCCATTCAGCCAGCATTAGAGTTTTAAACCCTAAAATGAGCTTTTCCATGCAATCAACATTAGGGTTTTAAACCCTAAACTGAATTTTCCTTTTAGCCAGCATTAGGGTTTTAAACCCTAAACTGAACTTTTTCATGCAATCAGCATTAGGGTTTTAAACCCTAAACTGAGCTTTTCCATGCAATCAGCATTAGGGTTTTAAACCCTAAACTGAGCTTTTCCGTGCAATCAGCATTAGGGTTTTAAACCCTAAACTGAATTTTCCTTTCAATCAGCATTAGGGTTTTAAACCCTAAACTGAATTTTCCTTTTAGCCAGCATTAGGGTTTTAAAAACCCTAAACTGAGTTTTTCCATGCAATCAGCATTAGGGTTTTAAACCCTAAACGGAATTTTCCTTTTAGCCAGCATTAGGGTTTTAAACCCTAAACTGAGCTTTTCCATGCAATCAACATTAGGGTTTTAAACCCTAAACTGAATTTTCCTTTTAATCAGCATTAGGGTTTTAAACCCTAAACTGAATTTTCCTTTAATCAGCATTAGGGCTTTAAACCCTAAGCTGAACTTTTCCCCAGTTGGTCAGTATTAGAGTTTCAACTCTAAAACTGAACTTCTCCCCAGCTAGTCGGTATTAGGGCTCCAATCCTGAACTAAGCATTTTTATCTTCCTTCATCAATTTTATGAACTTCCTGGCGAATAATTAACGAAATTTTCCTAGTGAAATTGGGGCAGAAAATTTCGTTCGTTTGTTTTCTCCCGCAGGTCTAACCTCGAACCACATGGATCGAAATGACCCACGAGATGAGTCCCAGCTCGGAATCAAAGAAGAAAAAGAAAAAAAGAGAAGATGTCCCGAGATATCGAAGTAAATGTAAGGCAGATTGACTTCAACATTTGATTAAGGTCCTGAACCCTGCCAATCGCGTCTCACCCAGTATCCCAGAGATTAAACAAGTCGCCGCAACTCGCAAGCATCAAGATTCAGATCGGAGTCTACAAGCAGAATCAGCTAAGACCCAAGATCAAGTCGCAAAAGAATCATAGATAGGAATCTTGTAACTAGCAGTTGACATGCATATAAGTAGTTAGTTCAGTTTCCAATTTTCCTTTGGTTGTAATAAGGCGGTCAGTGACGCAGCAGTGACAACAGCAACAGCAGTAACAGCAAGCATTGCAATCCCATGGTAGTCCCAGCTACCAAAACTTCCCAAACTACATTGACCTGATTCCTGTTTAGCCCAGGATATGTAGGAAATCTTTGAAGCAAGATTCGGTCAGATCTTTCAAAAAACATGCTTCATACGGAGTAGTCCATAGGCAAAAATCGCTCATACACGCTCACTTTATCTTTGCACGAAAACTCTTCGTGTTTCCGAACAAAGAGGGGCAGCTGTGAGCACGTGATTTTTGTTTCGCGCGACAATCGCTCCAAAAGAAATAAAAAATAATAATAATTGGTCCTGCTGTACAATTGTTGGATTTTTACATGGCATTTTGTTAATTATTTATGATTTTTGCCCATTTTTATTTTTATTAAAACAAAATACAAAAAATTTATGTGTCATGCGTAATCTGAACCGTAACACGGTTGTTAAATAGAAAATCATAAATAGGCATCTTTGTCCGTGATTTTGTTTTTGTTTGATTTTACCTATTTTAAAATATTTTAATGTGTGTGCAATTAATTGTATTAAGTATTTATTTAATCTTAATTTGATTTACTTAGGTTTTGTTTTTAAAAAAAAAATAAAGAAGAAAATAAAATAATAATAAAAAACGTTCTTTTTTCGGACTTGGGCCAATTTTAAACAAATTGGCCCAAACAAACTCAGCCCAAAACCAGGCTTGCCCGGTCCGTGACCAGCTGACACCCAGAACGTCCAAACGACGCCGTTTTAATCCAATCTGATCAGGGCCGTTGATCTCAGATTGATCAACGACCAAGATCACTTCCTCATAACCCGTGATAAACCTGACCCATTTCCGCCCGGACTAACCCAAACCCCCTTTAGCTGAAACGACACCGTTTCCCCTAAGCCTTCAGATCCAAGTCATTGATTTCGATTGATCCGACGGCTGAAATCAACCCACCCATTCCATATATAAGCCATTTACCATACCCTGCCCCCCTGTCCAACACCCCAGCCTTCGTCTTCACCGAACCCTTCCCCTTCAAACCCTAGCCGCCCCCATCTCCCTTCACCAGAAACCCGACCGCATGAACGCCGGTGACCCTACCCTTAACACCATAGAATCCCTTGTCATCCGGAACACGGATCTGTTAACCACGTAGTTCGAATCCCTTCCCATCTTCTCGAATCTTCATTTGAAAATTCGAGTCGGAACCCGATTTACACCAATCGACCTCAACTTCACACCAAACAGTCCCCAGACCCCCTCGTGACCAAACCATGCTTGGTTTGGTCCGAATCTAACCAGGGAAACACGAATCCCAGATCTAATTTTTGAACCCTAGTTTTCCCCGTGCATGTTCCGTGTCTGTTCGAGCCAAAGAGATTAAGGTCTAATGGACCTTAATCGAAGTGTTTCTCATCTGAGAAACACTTCGATTAAAGTCCGTTCAGCCTTAAGAAGGGTCTGTTCGAATCCAAGTCAAGATTTTCTGATTTTTCAGGTTTTAAGGTGAGTTTGCTTTTCTTTATTTGTTTTAGTCCATGTGATTGTTCTAAAAGCTGTTCATGTTTGTTGAAATCTGTTGTTTTGAGTTTTATTAACTGTGTCCTGTCCACCTTGCCCGAGCCTTTGTGTTTGATTATTTTCTTTCTTCTACTTGTTCACTGATAATGGTATGTGTAAGCTGTACAATCAAGTGAATATTGAATTGGTTCGTTCATTTAGCTCCTAGGGCCTTTCTGTGTTAACATTGCAATATGAACCCCTTGTGTGATACTGTTAAATGTCTGATTTTTGGCTACGATTGTATGTGTTATAACTAATATAGTCGAGTCGACATGTGTCGTCAATTAGTTTCAGATGTTTGAACAATAAACAAATCGATCTGCTTCTTTTGAGCATTGTCTGAATCAGTTAGGATTTGAATTTAGCTACTTATAGTTGTTAATTTGAATCAGAAATGTAAAAAAGGGAATGTTTGTTTAACTTCTGAATTGGAGGGCATGTGCACTTTCTGCACAACATGTGCATTTGTGCACCACAGGTGCATTTGTGCACAGCCTGTGCCCTGCATAAGGGCTTTTGAATAAAATAATCGACAGCACATGCTGTCAGATATATATTCTGCTGCCCATTACCCTGCTTTAGTGAAGAAGTATTAAACCTCTTTTCAAAAGGGTAAGTCTGCCAGGGAATGTGATAGGGTTCTAATATTTAAAAGTTTGAGTGGAAACTGAAAAGGAGGGAGCACATGGGAAGGTGTTTTGAGATTGATGAACAGGCTATTAAAGGGCTAAGTTTTAGGCTTATAAAAGGGAGGCACATTGAGAGCTGAAGGAGATAGACACAGATATAGAAAAATAGAGAGGGAGACAAAAGAAATTGTTAAGAAAAAAAGGAAAAGGGAGAACTGGGAGGGAATTAAGAAGGAGAGAGCTGAAATACATACATATAAAACACACACAGACAGAACATTTTGAGGACTGAAGTGAGGAAAGACAGAAAACTGGAAAAGAATTCTCTTTGATAACACAGACAGGCAGAATTAGAAATTACATTTTTGATTGCTGTCTTGATTTCACTAGTCTTGACCTGTTTGTGCAATACTGATTTCTTCCAAATCCCAACTGAGTCTGCTTGGTTGTTGTTGTTTTACTCGGGGACTTGGTCTAGTTGAGGTCTTGATCCCACTCCAATCGTTTCATGTGTTGTTGTTGCTGCTATTCTGTTTCCTGTTGCTGCTGCTATTCTGTGTCCTGCTGCTACTACTAATTCTGTTTCTTGCTGCTGCTGATTTCCCTATCTTCTTCCTCTTCTCCTTTGCATTTTCGGTATTTCCAGGTACACATCTCGAGTCTCACATTGGTGTAGCTGATTGTAACATTGAAAAGTATGAATAGAAAGATTTGAAGGAGTTACAATCACCTGTTATTTACTGACTGCCTTTTCATAAATGTTGTTAAGTTGTGTAAATTTCAGTTTATAGCTAATAGAGAATACATTAGTAAGTTTGTACTTAAGTAAAGTTTATGCTAATCTGAAACTGCGGTATTTGATTCGTTTAGTTAGCATACAGGATGTAAATACGATCCATGGAATGTGACACTATTTATACAATTGTTAAACTTAAACTCATTCTTTCAGCATGTTTGAATAGGTAGGGGCAAATGGCTGTTAAATCTAGCCAAATATAATACAGTTTTGAATCATCCAGTTTCGGTTTCTTTAGGCAGTTTATAGGACTAGTTTTGAACATCATCAGTAACATCTTTTAATAAGGAACTCTATTAATCTTGTTTAAGCAATTTGATTTAAATTCGACTTAAGGATTTTGTTCGGATTAAGTATTGCATTTCATCAATCTCATATGTAATTTCTTTGTTCAACCAAAGCACTTTCGTAAGGTATGACGTCTTTTCACTTTATAAGTAATTAATCAGAAATTGATAGGAGTCCGGTTTAGACCAAAGCATATACTTCAATTAGCATACATTTTTCTTTCTTCTATCTTCTGGAAACAAAAATAGAAATGTAGTCACTTTAGGATATCCTCTTCTAAAATAATGAGACGAGCCTCGCTAAATAAAAAATGCAAATTGCGGGGCCCTCAATGGTTAACCACAATAAATATCTAGAATTCAGGATAGGCTGTTTAGGGAATTCCACTGCCTTCCCCAAAGATAATAACGCGTTAGACTCTTTAGGCGCGATTTAATTAAATTATATTCTTAAAATCGGGTGTACATTGATGTGACCCAAATCCAAATCTCAACGGAGTCGAAATGTGTTAACAACCACGGGTGCAATGATTGTGACATGGTTCGAGATGCATTTTCCCGACGTTGCAATTCTATAAAAATAAATGATAATAATAAAAGCGGTTTAAACTTAATAAAAGCACGTAAGTCATAACATATATTTAAATCAGATATTTATCCATTATAACAATTTAAGCGACCGTGCTAGAACCACGGGATTCGAGGGTGCCTAACACCTTCCCTCGGGTCAACAGAATTCCTTACTTAGAATTTCTGGTTCGCAGACTTCATTTGGAAAAGTCGAAAATTTCCTCGATTTGGGATTCAAGATAAACCGGTGACTTGGGATACCAAAAGCCAAACCTTTCCCAAGTGGCGACTCTGAATTAAATAAATAATCTCATTTCGAATATTGTCACTTAAATTGGAAAAACTCCACCCGCGCATTTAACCCTTCGGGGCTGGGCGCGCAAAAAGGAGGTGTGACATGACCTATTTGGCATATGTTCGTGATTCTAGCGCCGAGGTCCCTTCTATTGATTTTGTGCCTATTGTTCATGAGTTCCCTGAGGTATTTCCTTCAGACCTACCGGGTATGCCACCCTACAGGGATATTGACTTCTGCATTGATTTGGCTCCGGGCACTCAACCCATTTGTATTCTGCCATATCGTATGGCCCCGCTTGAGTTGAAAGAGTTGAAGGAGCAGTTGCAAGACTTTCTTGAAAAAGGTTTCATTAAACCTAGTGTTTCGCCTTGGGGTGCACCGATGTTGTTTGTTAAGAAGAAGGACGGATCGATGAGAATGTGTATTGATTACCGACAGTTGAACAAAGTTACAATTAGGAATAAGTATCTATTGTCGAGGATTGATGATTTGTTTGATCAGTTTCAGGGTGCCAAGGTATTTTCAAAGATTGACTTGCGATCTGCCTACCATCAGTTGAGGATTAGGGCATCTGATGTCCCTAAGACAGCTTTCCGCACTCGGTACGGGCATTATAAGTTCTTGGTGATGTCATTCGGGTTGACAAATGCCCCAGCAGATTTTATGGATTTGATGAACCGAGTGTTCAGGCCTTACTTGGATTCATTCGTGATAGTCTTCATTGATGATATTTTGAACTATTCCCACAGTTGGGAGGAGCATGGGTAGCATCTTAGAGTGGTTCTTCAGACCTTGAGGGATAGTCAGTTGTATGCCAAATTTTCGAAGTGTGAGTTCTGGTTGGATTCAGTTGCATTCTTGGGTCATGTTGTATCAGTAGAGGGTATTCAGATTGATCCAAAGAAGATAAAGGCAGTCAAGTACTGTCCTAGACCCGCATTAGCTACAGAGATCCGGAGTTTCTTGGGTTTGGCAGGCTACTATCGTCGGTTTGTGGAGGGTTTTTCATCTATTACAGCCCCGATGACTAGGTTGACCCAGAAGGGTGCCCCATTCAGGTGGTCGGACGAGTGTGAGGTGAGGTTTCAGAAGCTCAAGACAGCTTTGACTACGGCACCAATATTGGTTTTGCCCACAGGTTCAGAGCCATATACAGTTTATAATGATGCATCTCGTATTGGACTTGGTGCAATGTTAATGCAGGATGGCTAGGTCATTGCTTATGCTTCGTGGCAGTTGAAGATTCATGAGAAGAACTATACGGTTCATGATTTAGAGTTAGCAGCCATTGTTCACGCGTTGAAGATTTGGAGGCATTATCTGTATGGCGTGGCATGTGAGGTGTTCACGAATCACAAGAGTCTGCAATACTTGTTCAAGAAGAAGGAGATAAATTTGAGGCAGAGAGGGTGGTTGGAGCTGTTGAAGGACTATGATATCACCATCTTATATCATCCGGGAAAGGCTAACGTGGTGGACAATGCTTTGAGTAGGAAGTCAGCCAGTATGGGCAGTATTGCTTATATTCCTGCCGGTGAGAGACCGCTTTCTTTAGATGTTCAGGCTTTGGCCAATCTATTCGTGAGGTTGGATATTTCTGAGCCTAGCCGTGTATTAGCTTGCACCATCGCTCGTTATTCATTATTGGAGCATATCCGAGATCGGCAGTTTGATGATCCTTATTTGTGTGTCCTTAGAGACAAGGTGCAACACAGAGGTGCCAAGTAGGTTACCTTAGGATATGATGGAGTTTTGAGATTGTAGGGTCGAGTTATTGTGCCTAATGTGAATGGGCTTTGAGAGCTGATTTTAGAGGAGGCCCATAGTTCCCGGTACTCTATTCATCTGGGCGTCGCTAAGATGTATCAGGATTTGTGGCAGCATTATTGGTGGCGGAGAATGAAGAAGGACATTGTTGCACATGTGGCTCGATGTTTGATTTGTCAGCAAGTTAAGTACAAGCATTAGAGGCACGGTGGTTTGTTCTAGAAGATTGAGATTCCTGAGTGGAAGTGGGAGCATATCACTATGGACTTCATTGTTGAACTCCCACGGACTCAGAGGAAGTTCGATGCAGTGTGGGTTATTGTTGATAGGCTGACCAAGTTAGAACATTTCATTCCTGTTGCAGTCTCCTATTCTTCCGAGAGGTTAGCTGAGATCTATATCTGGGAGATTGTTCGTCTTCATGGTGTGCCCGTGTCTATCATTTCGGATCGAGGTACGCAGTTTACCTCACATTTCTGGAGAGCCGTTCAGTGAGAGTTGGGCACACGGGTTCAGTTGATCACAACATTTCATCCTCAGACGGACGGACAGTTCGAGCGGACCATTCAGATTTTGGAGGATATGCTCCGAGCTTGTGTCATTGACTTTGGAGGCTTGTGGGATCAATTTTCGCCTTTAGCGGAGTTTTCCTATAATAACAGCTACCGGTCAAATATCCAGATGGCTCTTTATGAGGCTTTGTATGTTAGGCAGTGTCGGTTACCGGTTGGATGGTTTGAGCCGGGAGAGGCTCGGTTGTTGGGTACAGATCTAGTACAGGATGCCTTGGACAAGGTAGGATTATTCAGGATAGGCTTCGTACAGACAAATAAGTTATGCCGACCGTAAGGTTCGTGATTTAGCTTTCATGGTCGGTGAGCGGGTATTGCTTTAAGTGTCGCCTATGAAGGGCGAAATGAGATTTGGGAAGAAGGGCAGGCTTAGCCCTAGGTTCATTGGCCCATTTGAGATTCTTGATCGAGTGGGAGAGGTGTCTTACAAACTTTTGTTGCCACCGAGCTTATCAGCCGTGCATCCAGTGTTTCATGTGTCCATGCTTCAGAAGTATCACGACAATCCATCCCACGTGTTACATTTCAGAACTGTCCAGTTTGACAAGGACTTGTCTTATGAGGAGGAGCCAGTAGCTATTCTAGACCGGCAGGTTCGTCAGTTGAGATCGAAGAGTTTTCCTTCTGTTCATGTTCAATGGAGAGGTCAGCCTGCTGAGGCATCGACCTAGGAGTCCAAGTCTGACATGCAGAGCCATTATCCCCATCTTTTTCCTGACTCAGGTACTTCCTTCTTATGTCCGTTCGAGGATGAACGATTGTTTTAGAGGTGGAGAATGTGGTGACCCAAAAGGTTATCACTTGTTTTAGAAAATAAATTCTGCGTTCCGAGGCCTTAAAAACCACTTTCAGCATCACCTCAATTTGCGTGCGCAGTCCGGGCGCGTAACCGGAAAGCCATTATGTGAAAATCTGTGACAAATGATGAATTTTGACTTTAAAATAAATTTAAGTTGATTTCGGTCAACATTTTGGGTAAACGGACCCGGACCCGTGATTTGACGATCCCGGAGGGTCCGTAGGAAAATATGGAACTTGGGCGTATGCCCGGTGTGAGCACGTAATTTTTTCCATATAGGAATTACTCCAATAAAAAACAAGAAAAATAATTTTTTCCATTTTTTACAATTTTATAGAATTTTGTGGGAATTTGTACTAATTGTTTGTATTTCTTTGCATGTTTATTTTTGTTAAAATCATGAAAATGCTAAAAATATCATGCATTACATTTAGGTTTTGATTTTACACTTTTAGGATTAATTAGTTAATTATTCGCTTTATTAAATTTGAAAATCACAAAAAATTGGCTTACTTTTACATTTTCAGCTTTTAATTTTAGAATAGTAGTTTTTCTTTTTGATTTCGGATTAAATGATTTTTCATATTTTTTTATAATAGATAATTAGTTTAATTTTAAAATTAGATCAATTTAGGATTTTAATTAATTATAGAAAGAAAATCTAAAAGAAAACAAAAGAAATGGAAATTGAGAGTTTGTTTTAAAGCCCCGAATTGGGTCAATTCAGTCGAAACCCAAACCAATTCTTCGACCTAGATCTACCCAGCCCAACATTTAACCCGGTCCAGCCCCACCCCAAGTCAAACGACGTTGTATTGTTCAAACAAATCCCATCCGTTGATCTCTTTTGATCGAATGGATGGGAACTGGTCTATGATATAGTATAAGAGTGTCTGAAATTAACCTCCCCCCCATTCGAACCCCTCCCACTCTCTCCGTCTCTCGAACTCAGAAACCCTAGAGATTTTAGCCGCCCCTAAGTTCCTCCACGGTCCCTACCATCTCCACCGGCGGCGGACCACCCCGATCACTTCCAAAATTTTCCCACGCAATCCCCAGGCCCTTCTAAATCCTATCCCCGCATCTATTTCCCAAAAATCCCAACGGACTTCCTCCAATTTCAAATCTAGGAATTTCAGAAATCCTAAGTTGTTCTTCTTTTCTGATTTTACACAAATTTCCGACTCGTTTTGACCTAGAACTTACGTTAGTATATTACTTTTAACGAGAGCAATCGATTGGCATTAGTTTTAGTTCATTCCAAGGTCATCAAATTTTGACTGACTCACCATATTCTGGCCAAACTTAGACTCCTTTCATCGTTCGTCGAGTCGTCTCAATTTGTCCATTCATTCCGACAAGAATTGATACCTTTCCCCTCTTTTCTCTCCTGACTCTGTTTTCTTGCATCATTTTTCCGTTCTTTTATATATTATTATTACTTTTACGTTTATATTTGTTTCGTTATTTTAATCATGTTTTCTTTGTTAGTTGAATTAGTCTTAGTTTATTTAGGGTCGTTGTTTTCAATTGGTCAATAGCATAAGTTAGGGTTAATCGTATTAATTCTGGAATGTTTTTTTTGTTAACCACTGAATTTAATTTTTGTTTGATCATTTTGGCTGATTGGGCTTCTGTATAAACTGTGTGGTCATCTTTGACCCAGTTAAAGAGGCTGTTCATTTGGGTTGGTTCTTGGGTCAATTTGACCTAGGGTTGGTTCAATCTGAATGTAAATACAGGGGTATCAAGGGGTGTTTTGGGTATTTGAGGGCTGGGGGGAATATTTTCTGTTATATGAAGCTTCTAGAGGATAAGGTTAGACTAGTTTGTTAAGGGATAAGGGAGGGTTCAGATATTTTGGATGGATTAAAGGGTAAAATGACTAAGAAAATAAGGGGTAGAAGGGGAATTAGTAAACCAGGCTAGGGCTGCCTTAGAAGTGCTTATATATGGACTCTTTTCTTCCTTTTTGGGGCAGAGATAGGAACCCATAGAAAATCTACCAAATTTTTGCATTGTGTGAGAGAGCTGAATGGTTTTTTGCTTCTGATTCTCTTTCCTGAAAGAAACAAACACACTCTGAAGTTTCTTTTTCTGGATTTCTGATTCCACTATGGGTTTGAGCTAAAGTTGTTTGCTAGCTGATCAGTTGCTGCTTCTTTGTTTGTTTGCCTCACAGAATTTCCTTGTTTTCTCATCATTTTGCTCTTGCTCTCCAGGTATTCCTTTGGACTGTGATGACTGCTGAAGTACAGAAGTACTTTGATAAATGAAATTGTAATGAAAATGTTTGTGAATGACTCAAGGATTTTTAGTCCCTCGTACATGTTTTCTTGAATCTCTATGTCTATTTTCGTTTGTTCTCTTTCAGTTTATTATGGTAATTGTGTAATCTGCTGAATGTACAATGATTTAGGAAGAATTTCGTATGTTAGGATCTAGATGTTAATGTCTAGATTCTCAATTCAGTAGATGTGTTTTGTGGTTTCGTTCACATTTTAGATTGTTAATTTGAATATCATGTTAATGTTGGCTATTGAAATTATATAGTTTTCAATCATCTAATTTTAGCAATGTTAGAGTACTTTGTTGGTGCGAGAATTAGTATATTTTAAATGAGTAGTTTTGGATACATGTTCATCTTACTATTGTCTGTATGCAGGTGTAAAAATTCAAATTCATAATTTGGTGATTCATATCTAGTTTCTTGTCTAATGTTTTCTGAATATTCTTAAGGGGATTGGGCCTGGCTTGGGCCAATACGGGGCAGCCTACTAGGAAATAGGCCTTTCATGCCTGTTTTCGCCCCTTGTCACTCCTTGGGCCCAACTTTGAGCCCTATTATATCCATCAGAATTTAACTCATCAATTTTGTAATTGATATAGTAAAAGGGGTTCCTTTAAGTACTGTATGGCCCTTCTTGTTTTAACGCTGGGTTTGGCTTTACGCCCAACCCTTTTCTTCTACTCCCTTTCCGAAAATCCTTAAATGATATCGGGCCTATCGCTGGCCCAAACCCTTTCAAATGATTAAAATACCTAGTTTCATCCAAAATGGGCTTATAATTAGTAAGGATAGTTCGAACATTAATCTAGAGTAAACCCAAGGATCTTGGACCGTTTTAATTAAGTATTATCCTCTACCAATAGATTAAGGTGTGCCATTTAATTAAATCACTCATGGCCCTCACAAATATTATGTTATTTATTAAAAATGAACACTCGTAGAAAATCCTTTAGGTGCATTTAAAATACTATTGCGATTGTGTACATGTTCGCGTGACATAATTACAATTCTAAAAACTAATTCGGAGTATGCGTTCGCGCAACTTTGATCAAACTTTCTTAATAATAGAATTGGTTTTAATTGGCCTCTAAACTAATTTTGATTTAATAGTCCGAGGTGTGCCATCCACAATTTAACCATTCATGTCCCTTGTATTAATCTTATGACTTAGATATAAAAATGACAAATGCTCGTAGTTGCTTTAGGCCCGTTTAATATATCATTGTGATTGTGGACACGTTCGCGTGACATGATTACGATTTATAAAAACAAAACTGGAGTATGCGTTCGCGCAACTTCGACCAAACTTTCTTAATAATAATAAAGCGTTATTAATTATGGACATGTTCGCGTGACGTGATTTAAGACGCGCCAAACAACTGGGTACATGTACGCGTGACCTGTTTCAAGATAATTTCTTAATTAAAAAAGGCAAATACACATAGGTTCTAAAATGAGTAATTAGACAATTTGATTAAGCCAAGTATGATCAAAGCGACCGTGCTAGAATCACGAAACTCAGGAATGCCTTACACCTTCTCCCGGGTTAACAGAATTCCTTACCCGGATTTTTGTGTTCGTAGTTAGTAAATAGAGTCAAACTTCCTTGATTCGGGATTTTAAACTGGTGACTTGGGACACCATAAATTATCCTAAGTGGCAACTCTGATTTTTAAATAAATAATCCCGTTTCGATTTTCACTTAAATTGAAAAACCTCCCTAATATACCCTTCCGAGGGTAGGAAAAAGGAGGCGTGACAACTCTGGAGACTCTGCTGGGGATCAAAGAAAAGAAGAAAAATATGGCATTATTGTTCAGGATTCAAGAATTCGAGCTTGTTAATATGATCTATGCTTGGCTTTATTGTTTGTTGATATTACTGTATTTTGGTGAACCTAATGTGCTAATTGCTATCTGTTTACCGCTTTAATATTATTTGAATTGTATATAACTGTCTTCTTACGCCACCCCTCTGAGTCTTCTGAAAATGGTGCACACGTTTGCGTGGTCCACTTTTTCTGTAGAAGTCATACCAAATAGAATGAGGCTGGGCCAGCAACAAGGCCGGGTAGACTTTCGTGCTACCGGTACGTTGCCCCCTCTTCGGCTCGAGTTGTCCTCTCGGGTTAGCCAGGTCAAGAACACAACCCCAGGTTTAAACTTAGAATAACATAACCTCATGTCGGATCCCTAGTAGGCACGTTTGTTTGCATCATGTGCATTTGACTTTGGGAACTCAACACAGGGGTTGGATCCGTCTAGGACAAGTGTACCCAAAAATAAAAGACCATCCTGATGCATCCTATGTGCTACATGTTGCAATCTTCAAGAGTAAAAGGGTCACTTGGCGGACCAATGATAGTTGAGGGCAAATGAAAAAAGAAAAAAAAGGGTGAAGTGTGAAAATAAAGCAAGTAGGGCCCAATTATGTTTTTCTTTTGCATTTTTTTAAAGGAAAAGGAAAACAATATATACGAAAAATCCATAAAGATTTTGCACTTTCCCATCATTTTCCAAAAAAAAAAGAAGAAAAAATCCAAGAAGAGTTTACATGTTTCATCATTTTTCAAAAAAGACAAAAAATATATTTTCTCTAAATTAGTTATTTTTTTAAATTCTCGCCCGTATCCAATCTTCCCGAACTACGCCTCCTGATTCTCGTTGTCACACCTCCTTTTTCCGCACCCGAGGGGCGCAGGGGAGTTTTTTCCAATTAAAGGACAATCGAAACGGGATTGGTTTAATTATTTCAGAGTCGCCACTTGGGAGATTTAGGGTGTCCCAAGTCACCAATTTTAATCCCGAATCGAGGAAAAGAATGACTCTATATTATGGTCTGCGTACCAGAAATCCGGATAAGGAATTCTGTTAACCCGGGAGAAGGTGTTAGGCATTCCCGAGTTCCGTGGTTCTAGCACGGTCGCTCAACTGTTATATTCGGCTTGATTATCTGATTTTATACAAGTGTGAACTTATGTGCAAAATTTAACTTTTAACCGCTTTTATCATTTACTGTTTTTATCAAGAATTGCAACGTTGTGAAAATGTATCTCGAACCGCGTTACATAAAATGCACCCACAATCCGGAACGCATTTTATTTGATGTTTTGAGATTTGGATTTGGGTCACATGAAATGCACACCCAAGTTTAAGAAAATAGATTATTAAACACGCGCCTAAAGAGACTATCGCGTTATTATTTTGGGAAGGCCACGAAATTCACTAAGCGGCCCTCCTGAATTCTAAGTAATTTAAAACAAGTATTTACTGAGGGCCCCGCAATTTGTATTTTTATTCGGCGAGGCTCATCTCATTCTTATTTTTTAAAGGAATTTGCAACGTCATGGAAATGCATCTCGGGCCACGCCACAATCAATGCGCCCGTGACTAGAGACACATTTCGACTCCGTTGAGATTTGGATTTGGGTCACATAAATGTGCACCCGAGTTTAGGGAGATAACATTATTAAAGGCGCGCCTAAAGCAACTAGCGCATTATTATTTTGGGTAGGGCCGTGAAACTTGCTAAACGGCCCGTCCCGGAATCTAAGTATTTAATATATACATTTTGAGGGCCCCGCCGCTTGTATTTTTTTCCGGCGAGGCTCGTCTCATTTTATTTATTATTTATTTTTATTTTTATATTTTTAAAAGGATGCCATTTTTACGCCTTTAACAATACTAAACCCTACGGCCTCTTTACAAATCCAATCCCATAACTTGTTAGAAGTTTAATAAAAGGAGTTTAGCGAATGAGTGTTTCGGGAAGTAACAACATGCACTAATACTAATAATTTTTTTTCGAATGTCCAACTGAAGGAAAGGACGAACAGATTAACGTCAAACTTGTGTCATAGAACGACTAGTCCAACTTAATTAAACGACATCAAATAAACAAGAATAACATAACATGAGAATGAACCAAAATGCAGACAATGAAACATAGGCAGAAAATTTCCATACCAATTTTTATATTGCATCTCAAACATTCAACGTAAGTTTATTTATCTAATACATAGAGGTTTACTAACCTTAGCACCTCGACAAACTCAGAGCGACAAACACGATTCCGACGGAACTTAAGTCGGACCTTTCTGCACGAAGAACAACGACGGAACCTCGGACAGCGCCTCGACGTACCGGACCTCGACGAACAAAACGACCTCACCGAACTGAAGCAACGGCTGAGCTACTCAGCAACGCAGCGACGCAGCAACAGCTGCTGTATTTTTCGACGCAGCAACTGTTGAGAGAAACTGCAACAAAGGGGTCGTTGGAGGTGATGAAAGGAGCAGCTATGGAGGTCTGTTTGGTTGTTGACGGAGGTGGAGGAGTGACGATGATTATGGGTGGTCGGATGTTTTTGTGGACTGGTTTTTGTCGACTGCTCCTTTTGACGTGGGGTGGCGTTCGGACAGTGGAGGTCGTTGATGGAGCTTGGGGCTGTTTAGACAGTGGTTTGGGGTGAGGGTTATCGTCGAGGACTGGACGATGCAGCAGCGATGGTTTTTGTTTTGGTGGAGCTGGTACGTGGGGGGTTTACCGGTGGTTTTGGACGCAAGGATTTTGGGGTCGTTGGTCGGACATGGTGTCTGGGTAGTGACGGAGGGAGGTGGTTTCGTTTGGATGGTGGTTATGGTGTTTGGGCGATGGTGTTTGGACGGGGGTGATAGAGGAGGAGGGTGGTCCGGTTTGGTCGTGAGGGTGTGGGACTGGTGGGTTTGGGTAGAGTTTTTGCTAGGTATTTGCTTCTTCTTCTTCTTGAAGAAGAAGCGTGAACAGTGGTCGTCCGGTAGTCCTTCTTCTTCTCTTTTGAGAAGAAGATATACAGTACCCCTTTTTCAAAAATCCCAAAAGTGCTTTTATGCTTTTGTCCGTGTTTTTGTAATACAATGCCCATGAAAATGAGCCCCACGCGTGGTGGGGTTCGAGGCATATGTCCCCCACGCGTGGTGGGGTTCCCCATGTGTCCTGGACACGGTTTATTATGGGCTAGGTCCGAAAATTAGGCCTAAAACCGGGTAGTTTAAACCCGAATATTATTCTTTTGCCCGGACCCGAGAAATAGGAACACGTTGCTTAACTAGTCCTATGTAAGCAAAATAACTACCAAAAATAAGACTAGTATTTAAACAAAACTATATCTTTTTAAATATTTTTCAAGGTTTAAAATAGCTACAAAATATTAATAAAACTATTTTTTTGTAATTTTCGTTTTTAAATATTAAGATAAAATATGAGGTAATATTTTTGTATTTTTCAAAGTTAAAAATGACTATAAAACCTTAATAGAACTATATTTTTTGTAATTTTCGAAATTATATAAAGTACAAAAATAAAGTGCAATTTTTGTATTTTTCAAGTTTATGAGAAATACATAAACTAAAATTTATATATATATTTTTTGAAATTTTCTTTTTGCAATGAAATAAAGTAAAATAGTTAAAATAGCTATACTAGACCCAATTTCACATATTCACGCTAAAAATGTGAAAATTCTCGGGGAGGGTCAAAAATCACGTGCTTACAGCTGCCCCTCTTTGACTGGAAACACGAAGAGTTTTCCGACAAAGAACGACTAGACGTGTTTTTGACCCGACCATTACTTGGACGGACTACACTTAAGGAAAGGGAGGGATTGTGACCGAGCCCTGGTATCTGAGCTGCCTACATATCCTTGGTTATACAGGAATCAGGCCACGTGTAGTTCGGGAATGAGAGAGATAGTGAAGTGTACCGAGGTGGAGAGCCGATCGAGGTGCCGTTCCGTTGAGGTTCCGGTCCGCGGTCCTGTCATTACAACAAAAATGAAAACTGAAAAAGACTAACTAAGCCTATCAGCTACTAGTTACAAGGATTCCTATCTCTTAAGTCTTCTGAAACTTGGTCTCGAGTCTTGAATGGTGCTTCATACAGACTTTGGATCTGAACCTTGATACTTGCTAGTTGTAGGTGCTAGTTCTTGAGCAGACCACATTTGTTCTCCACTTCCGTAATTTGGGTTCCCTTTTTTTCTTTTTTTTTCTCTTTTTCTTCTTATTTTTTTTTGTTTTTGTTTTTTGGTGACCAGCTTCTGTTGATCATCCCAGACTATTGACTTGCATTCTTGGGGCGAGCTTCTTGTTGCTTCTATCTTGGATTGAGTGCTGGGGATTTTTGTTGTAACCTTCTGCTTTCCAGTGGGTCACTGCTTGATCTTGAAAAATGTTTCCCCGTTCTACAGGCGGACTCCTGACTTCTTCTATCTTCGACACGCAACAACCTCCGTTCTACAGGCGGGTCCCTGACAATCAAAACAAACAAAACAAACAAAATTTTCCTAACCCAGTTTGTACTGGGAAGATTTGTGAGTCGTTAGCAAAATTGTAACTCACTTACACTACTGATGCAATGATGAGAGTAAACTAAAGACTAGGCTAGGATGTGCATCTCCTATGAGTAAAACCAAAACTCTTGCTAGCAAATGTGTCTGCTAAAATAAAAACCTCAATGACTCAAACTAGAAAGTGTGTCTTCTATGGTTGAATCGGAATGAGCTAAACTAGGAAGTGCGTCTCCTAAGGGTGAAAACTTCAGTGACTAGAACTAGGAAGTGCGTTTCCTATGAATAAAATCTCGATTAGGAAGTGCGTCTCCTACGGGTAAACTTCAAAAACTGGACTAGGAATTGTGTCTCCTATGGTCGAACTTAAAATGAATCAAACTAGGAAGTGCATCTCCTAGGGGTGAAATCTCAATTCCGGAAGTGCGTCTCCTGAAATAAAATATAATCTAAAAAGCCAAACTCGGGAGTGTGTCCCCTAAAGCAAAAGTATAACCTGAGTGAACCAGACTAGGAAGTGTGTCTCCTAACAATGAAAACTTAATTCAGGAAGTGCGTTTCCTGTGCATGGAATTAAACTTAGGAAGTGCGTCTCCTAGGGGTAAAACTAAACTTTAGGAAGTGCGTCTCCTATTGGTGAAACTTGCTTTAGGAAGTGCGTCTCCTATGGTGAAACTGAACTTTAGGAAGTGCGTCTCCTATGGTGAAACATATCTTAGGAAGTGCGTCTCCTATGGGTGAAATGAACTTAGGAAGTGCGTCTCCTATGGTGAAACTGAACTTTAGGAAGTGCGTCTCCTATGGTGAAACTGACTTAGGAAGTGCGTCTCCTATTGATGAAACTTGCTTAGGAAGTGCGTCTCCTATTGGTGAAACTTGCTTTAGGAAGTGCGTCTCCTATGGTGAAACTGAACTTTAGGAAGTGCGTCTCCTATGGTGAAACTTTTTAGGAAGTGCGTATCCTACTGGTACAATGGATTTAGGAAGTGCGTCTCCTACTGGTGAAACTTGCTTAGGAAGTGCGTCTCCTACTGGTGAAACTTGCTTAGGAAGTGCGTCTCCTACTGGTGAAACTTGCTTAGGAAGTGCGTCTCCTACTGGTGAAATATTTTTAGAAAGTGCGTCTCCTATTGGTGAAACTGAACTTAGGAAGTGCGTCTCCTATGGTAAAACTGAACTTAGGAAGTGCGTCTCCTATTGGTGAAATATTTTTAGGAAGTGCGTCTCCTATTGGTGAAACTGAGCTTAGGAAGTGCGTCTCCTACTGGTGAAACTTATCTTAGGAAGTGCGTCTCCTACTGATAAAACTTGCTTTAGGAAGTGCGTCTCCTATGGTGAAACTGAACTTTAGGAAGTGCGTCTCCTATGGTGAAACTATTCTTAGGAAGTGCGTCTCCTATGGTGAAACTATTCTTAGGAAGTGCGTCTCCTATTGTGAAACTGACTTAGGAAGTGCGTCTCCTATTGATGAAACTTGCTTAGGAAGTGCGTCTCCTATTGGTGAAACTTGCTTTTAGGAAGTGCGTCTCCTATGGTGAAACTATTCTTAGGAAGTGCGTCTCCTATTGTGAAACTGACTTAGGAAGTGCGTCTCCTATTGATGAAACTTGCTTAGGAAGTGCGTCTCCTATTGGTGAAACTTGCTTTAGGAAGTGCGTCTCCTACGGTGAAACTTATCTTAGGAAGTGCGTCTCCTACTGATAAAACTTGCTTAGGAAGTGCGTCTCCTACTGGTGAAATATTTTTAGGAAGTGCGTCTCCTATTGGTGAAACTGAACTTAGGAAGTGCGTCTCCTATGGTAAAACTGAACTTAGGAAGTGCGTCTCCTATCGGTGAAACTGAAACAAACCTAGGAGGAAATGCATCTCCTATGGGTAAAACTAAAACTTAGGAGGAAATGCATCTCCTATGGGTAAAGACGTGGAATGTATGCCTCTATTATCTGGGCGGGCTCCCAATTTCAACACTTGAAATAAAAAGACTGAATGTATGCCTCTGTTATCTGGGCGGGCTCCCAATTTCAACACTTAAAATAAAAGACTGAATGTATGCCTCTATTATCTGGGCGGGCTCCCAATTTCAACACTTAAAATAAAAGACTGAATGTATGCCTCTATTATCTGGGCGGGCTCCCAACTTCGACACTTGAAAATAAAAAGACTGAATTTATGCCTCTGTTATCTGGGCGGGCTCCCAATTTCAACACTTAAAAGTAAAGAGTGAAACCAACATATCCTATTTGAGGGCGGATGAACCCAACATATCCTATTTGAGGGCGGATGAACCCAACAGATCCTATTTGAGGGCGGATGAACCCGACAGATCCTATTTGAGGGCGGATGAACCCGACAGATCCTATTTGAGGGCGGATTAACCCGACAGATCCTATTTGAGGGCGGATGAACCCAACAGATCCTATTTGAGGGCGGATGAACCCAACATATCCTATTTGAGGGCGGATGAACCCGATATATCCTGTTTGAGGGCGGATGAACCCGGCATATCCTATTTGAGGGCGGATGAACCCAACATATCCTATTTGAGGGCGGATGAACCCAACATATCCTATTTGAGGGCGGATGAACCCAAACATATCCTATTTGAGGGCAGATGAACCCGACATATCCTTAAGACTTGAAAATATCTTACCTTGAATACTTGCTGGGGATTGGGATGAATTTTCCTTTTCTACCTTCCCCATTTTTATTATTATTCTTTTTTTTATTCCCTTTTTATTTTTGTTTTGTTTTTGCATAGCTTCTCCCTTCAAAGAATACCTCCCTTGATTTACTTACCTGTTGGGGGGTAAAATATTATCAGCTGGGGGTACCTGATTTCCAGAAAATTTTCTAAATGGAAGGAAAATTTTCTGCCCCAGTTTGATAATATCCCTTGTGGCATGCGTTTCTGCCTCAATGCCATTTCCTTTACCTGTTTCAAATCAAACAAAATTTGTTAGTTTAAAACATGGTGGTTGGTTGTGATACTCCTGCTGGGATGGTTTTCCCTTTCTCCCTCCTTGCTTTGTGTTCCACAACTTGTTGGGGATGATATTATGTGCTGGGGATAATCCCTTCCTGCTGGGGGATATCCCTCTTCTTTTGTGGCACAGCTTGGAAACTGGCATTTCCCCGACCTTTTAGTCTAGCATTGATTTCGCCAAATCATGCTCACTGCTCTCCTTGCTTTGTTCATGGGCCTTTTGCTGGGGATATATATTTTGACACTGGCCTCGCGCTTGTTCCTTGCTGACTATACCACTTGGATGTACTAGTCAGATCTCATTTTGGAAAGCTGATGGCCTATTTTGAAGTCATTTCATACTTGTTCTGACCGGACAGACTCTATTGGGGAAAAATATTTTATGAAAGGAGAAAGATAACACATGACTTTTTAACAAAAGAAACTATAAATAAAAACCCTATCAAATGCAGACACCGACTCTAATGGCCATGACATGCGTATGTGGCCTATCCTCTACCGTCAATCATCTTTTAAGATCTTCAATTGGCGATTCCCCCTCTGACTCTCAATCTTATTCGACTTGTAGTGCCCGAAGGGTTTTCACTATCAAGTCTCTCTCATTTTTGGGTTCTTCTCTCAGCTTTCATCGCCTTATGGTGCCTGTGAAGGTTTTCACCGATAAGACTCTCTCATTTGTATCACTTTCCAGCTGGGGATTTGGAGTGTCGCCGGTATGACTCTTTCTGCTGGAGATTAGAGTCCCTTTTGCTGTGGAACAGAATGTTATGCTCGCCGGCAAGACTCTTCATTAGTCTGACTTGACATCTTTTGAAGACTGATCGGAAGGTCTTTCTTTGGACCGTAATGTGGGTTTTGGATAGGGCTAGAAAGAAAGGGTATTAAAGGCTCAAAAGTGCATCGATTCTGGGTTATTAATTACAACTTTCGGAACCAGATTTATTTACAACGAACGCAACCTCTGCCCCAGTTTTCTTGCTTGGGGATATTTTTTGATTTTTTCATTTTTCAAAACTATGACCGAGCCGTGAAGCGCCTACGTATCCTCTTTGAGGAATCAGGTCAAACGTAGTTCCCAATTCCTCTTTTTCATTTGACTTTCCCTTTTTTTTTTTGCTTTTTGTTATCCTTTTTCTTTTCTCTTTTTCTTTTCTCATTTTCTTTTGTCGTTTTTTTTCTTTCTCTCTTTTTCTTTTATTCTTCTTTTTCCATTTTGTTGTTTTCTTTTCTTTCTTTTCTCTTACCTGCCATGCTCGCGTATTTTATTCGTTGCTACTAATTCCGAACGAGGGGTATGAAAGAAAATAAATAAGGCTCAAAAGGGTAACGAAGGATAAAGTGTTTGGGTAGCAGAACAAAATGCCTTCGTCATTCCAGTCTTCAAAACATGCCAAGTGCAAACAACACAATTTAAATTTGTACTCTCTTTTGAGGGTGCTGGACTTGACAATTATATTCAACATTTGTTTGTTCATCTGTCACTTCTAAAGCACCGTTGGGCGACCCTCATGCCAATTTGGCGAATCTTGCTTTTAACGGTTTTTCTTTGTGTTTCACTTGCCCCAGTTCCATATGACTCGAGCTCTGAATAATCTCAACCGTCCTTATTTCCTTTAAATGGTCTGAATCGCCTTTCCAGGGTTTTATGATTAACTTTTAAGATTAGGCCCAAACTGGGTGCGCATGTCATGTCCCTAGAATCGGCATTGAGCGAAATGATAAAAGGACTAAACGAAAAGACGACTGGAACTAACAAAAGACCGGCTTTGTATTAGACTACCGGCGAAATGGTTTGAATAATAAAACAAACAAACAACCAGAATAAAATCCTAACACAAACTGGACAAAATTTAAACAAACTGCTATGACAAAATGGAAAGATAAGAAGGTTTGACGCCAGAAAATATTCGGATTACAACTCTAAGAATAATCCGGACAACAGAAATGACAACAAAATAAGCCACCACCAGCTTCTCTTTTGCTAATCCAAGGAACGGAGCGTGCTCCCACTTTATCAAAACTGGCATCTTAGCCACTGAGCTTCGCAACAATACTGTCAAGACCATTACCAGCTTCAATATCATCAATCTCCGTCAACAAGTTTCCAACAGGATTCGAATGCTTCTGTCATCATGCCTGATCCTCACAGAGTGTGCATCATGAGGTGCAAGTAAAGGATTCTGGGTGTCATTGTCCGGCTTACCACAAACCAACCACCTTAACTTTATTTGCAAAACAAACAGGTTAGAATGGACTCAGTCGGTCCTCATTATTAACAACATCTTTTTTTCTTTTTCTTTTTCGATGTTTTTCTTTTTTTTCTTTTTTTCACTTTTTCTTTTTCATTCTTTTTTTTTCATTCTCTTTTTTTCATTTTTTTTTCATTTCTTTTTCGTTTTTTTTTTCCATTTCTTTTTTCATTTCTTTTTTCCTTGTGGTCGAATCTTATGGAGATTGCCTACGTATCATGACCCCGCATGAATCAGACCTTGCGTAGTTCGGACCAATAAAAGATAAACAATAATGAACATTTTTTCAATTTTCATATTGAAACAAACTGGGTTTCAAAGGTTTATAGATGACCTGCAAACTTGAAAATCAAACAACCCGCCTATTTTAATCAAAAGGTTTACAAACTTCACAAACAAAAGGCTAGCTCCCTTTCTCTGTTCGACAAATGCGCAACCAAACGGTTATTTTTGCAAATGTGGCCCTTTCCAACTCTCACATGAATTTTGAGGCCGAGGAGGATTATTTTATGACGCTTTACAAAATTGTCCATTCTTTTACGAAAATAACCTTTCGACAACTGAAAGGCACTCTAAGGCTATTTCGGCAAGAACGGTTTAAGACGCGGCTGAAGCTGGCTCGGCTTATTATGAAAAAATTTGAACGGTATTCGCCTGACCGTCGACTCTTTTTTTCAAATTATAATAAAAACTTGGTGTTGCAAAACACGGCCCTTCAGCGTCTCGGGGACGAAGCTTTTTAAGGCTGTGTGGGTCAATTGGACCAAATCTAAAACAATGACCCAAAGGTGGCTGTTTATGCAAAGTCAGCCTTCTGGCGTCCCTTTCGGGAACATTCGGTTATGTCTTGATAAAACAGCGTCACCTGACTTCTTTTATGACAAGATTAAAATTTGACATATATTTACTTTTATTTTATTATTATTTTTTGGCTTTTTAGCAAAGGTGGGTTGGACATCACCCGACTTATTTATGACAAGATTAAAATTTGATTTTTGGCTATTTTAGCAAAAGGTGGGGTTGGACCCGATGAGGGTTGCCTACGTATCTCACATCCGGTGAGAATCAAACCCGCGTAGTTCGGGCAAATAAGCTATTTTTGAGAAGACCCTTTTCCATTTCTATTTTTTTTTATTTTTGTTATTTTTCCCACAACAATCAAATAGACTATTATTTTTCATTCATAACAAACAAACAAATTAACGAAAAACATAAAACATTCCTTCTTTTTTGAGAAGGTGGGGTTGGACCCGATGAGGGTTGCCTACGTATCTCACATCCGGTGAGAATCAAACCCGCGTAGTTCGGTCAAATAAGAATAAGTAGGCAAATAATAATAAGCAGATGAACTAACTCTTTTTTTTGAATTTTCGTTTAAAAGAACTACTTTAAAAGAAGTAAGGAAATATTATTTTTTGATTGATTTTCTTTTTAAAAGAAGGACTAATATTTTTTTGGATTTTCGTTTTTTTTTTATGAATTTTCTTTTTAAAAGCAAGACTAATATTTTTTGAACTTTCGTTTTTTTTTATTCTAAAGAAAAGAAGAAAATATTTTCGGAATTTTACCTTCAATATAAGAAAGGCTTCTAAAATGTTTTTTTTTTTTGAATTTTGAATTTCTAAAGAAGAATCAAAATGTTTTCGGATTTTTATTTATCTATTTTATCTTTTGAATTTTGAACTTTCTTTTGAATTTTTTTTGGATTATATATATACTTATTTTTGGAACAAATAATAAAATCACATTCAACGCCGGACTCTTTTTTTATTTTTATTTCTGGCATTTTCATAGACAAACAAAATAAAATAAAATAAAACATTTTTTTTTTAAAAAAAATAAACTCTTCTTCATTTTCATTTAATGGCAAAACAAACTATTTTCTTTGATATTTTTAAAAAAAAACCAGACAGAACAATGATGATTTTTTTTTTATTTTTTCCTTTGCTTTTACAAGACATTTTTTCATTTTCAAAATTTCGGCAGAGTTTCAACTCTACTCGGACTTCTATACTGTTATTTTCTCCTTTTTTCACGATTTTCTTATATGTGGAAAATGATGACAACATACAAAATCTTTTTTGAATTTTCATGCTTTGTTTTTATTTGCATTTTTATTTTTTTATATTTATTATTTCTTTCAAAAATGTGGCATGAGAGACATAATGATTTCCAAGACTTCTTGGATTCCGCAAATGCTCCCCATGCGCTTTTCCCAACATATGAAGCGTGGGGGACATATGGGAATTCCAAGACTTCTTGGATTCCACAAATGTTCCCCATGTGCTTTCCCAAAAAGCAAGCGTGGGGGACATAGGGAATTCCAAGGCTTCTTGGATTCCACAAATGTTCCCCATGCTTTGATTAAAATAACATCATGCTGGAAATGACCAAATGACCCATACGCCCTTGACTAAATACAACATGTAGCACATAGGATGCCGAAAGATTGTCTATTATTTTCAGGTTGCTTGTCCTAGACGGACCCAACCCCTATGTTGAGTCCCCTAAGTCAAATGCACATGATGCAAATAAACGTTCCTACTAGGGATCCGGCATGTGGCTTTGTTATACTAGGTTCAAAAACCTGGGTCGGTGTTCTAGACAGTGTACCCGAGCGGACAACTCGAGCTGAGGAAGGAGCTCCTTTCCGGGAACCAAAAGGCCAGCCGGCTTAGAAACTTTCCGAGCCTCTTTTATTTAGGGTATGACACTAACAGAATAGGGAGTCTCAACCAGTAAGCACATCCCCGGAGGTAAGAAGAGAAAGGTTTCGGCACAGTTTATATACAGTTCAAATAATATCAAAGCGGTAAAAGCAGCATTTAGCACATTAGGCTCAAAACATGTAATAATCAGATAATAAATAAAGCCAAATAATAACAATTACTCTAAGCTCGAATTCTTAACCCTGAACCAGTGGTTCTGGGTTTTTAAATCCCCAGCAGAGTCGCCAGAGCTGTCACACCTCCTTTTTCCGCACCCGAGGGGCGCAGGGGAGTTTTTTCCAATTAAAGGACAATCGAAACGGGATTGGTTTAATTATTTCAGAGTCGCCACTTGGGAGATTTAGGGTGTCCCAAGTCACCAATTTTAATCCCGAATCGAGGAAAAGAATGACTCTATATTATGGTCTGCGTACCAGAAATCCGGATAAGGAATTCTGTTAACCCGGGAGAAGGTGTTAGGCATTCCCGAGTTCCGTGGTTCTAGCACGGTCGCTCAACTGTTATATTCGGCTTATTTATCTGATTTTAAATACAATTATGAACCAATGTGCCAATTTTAACTTTTTACCGCTTTATTATTGTTATTTCAAAAGAATGTGAACATCGCTTAAAACACGTCTTTGGATTGCGTCACATGAAATGCACCCACAATCCGGAACGCATTTTATTTGATGTTTTGAGATTTGGATTTGGGTCACATGAAATGCACACCCAAGTTTAAGAAAATAGATTATTAAACACGCGCCTAAAGAGACTATCGCGTTATTATTTTGGGAAGGCCACGAAATTCACTAAGCGGCCCTCCTGAATTCTAAGTAATTTAAAACAAGTATTTACTGAGGGCCCCGCAATTTGTATTTTTATTCGGCGAGGCTCATCTCATTCTTATTTTTTAAAGGAATTTGCAACGTCATGGAAATGCATCTCGGGCCACGCCACAATCAATGCGCCCGTGACTAGAGACACATTTCGACTCCGTTGAGATTTGGATTTGGGTCACATAAATGTGCACCGGAGTTTAGGGAGATAACATTATTAAAGGCGCGCCTAAAGCAACTAGCGCATTATTATTTTGGGTAGGGCCGTGAAACTTGCTAAACGGCCCGTCCCGGAATCTAAGTATTTAATATATACATTTAGAGGGCCCCGCCGCTTGTATTTTTTTTCGGCGAGGCTCGTCTCATTTTATTTATTATTTATTTTTATTTTTATATTTTTAAAAGGATGCCATTTTTACGCCTTTAACAATACTAAACCCTACGGCCTCTTTACAACTCCAGTCCCATAACTTGTTAGAAGTTTAATAAAAGGAGTTTAGCGAATGAGTGTTTCGGGAAGTAACAACATGCACTAATACTAATAATTTTTTTTCGAATGTCCAACTGAAGGAAAGGACGAACAGATTAACGTCAAACTTGTGTCATAGAACGACTAGTCCAACTTAATTAAACGACATCAAATAAACAAGAATAACATAACATGAGAATGAACCAAAATGCAGACAATGAAACATAGGCAGAAAATTTCCATACCAATTTTTATATTGCATCTCAAACATTCAACGTAAGTTTATTTATCTAATACATCGAGGTTTACTAACCTTAGCACCTCGACAAACTCAGAGCAACAAACACGATTCCGACGGAACTTAAGTCGGACCTTTCTGCACGAAGAACAACGACGGAACCTCGGACAGCGCCTCGACGTACCGGACCTCGACGAACAAAACGACCTCACCGAACTGAAGCAACGACTGAGCTACTCAGCAACGCAGCGACGCAGCGACGCAGCAACAGCTGCTGTATTTTTCGACGCAGCAACTGTTGCGAGAAACTGCAACAAAGGGGTCGTTGGAGGTGATGAAAGGAGCAGTTATGGAGGTCTGTTTGGTTGTTGACGGAGGTGGAGGAGTGACGATGATTATGGGTGGTCGGAGGTTTTTGTGGACTGGTTTTTGTCGACTGCTCCTTTTGACGTGGGGTGGCGTTCGGACAGTGGAGGTCGTTGATGGAGCTTGGGGCTGTTTAGACAGTGGTTTGGGGTGAGGGTTATCGTCGAGGACTAGACGATGCAGCAGCGATGGTTTTTGTTTTGGTGGAGCTGGTACGTGGGGGGTTTATCGGTGGTTTTGGACGCGAGGATTTTGGGGTCGTTGGTCGGACATGGTGTCTGGGTAGTGACGGAGGGAGGTGGTTTCGTTTGGATGGTGGTTATGGTGTTTGGGCGATGGTGTTTGGACGGGGGTGATGGAGGAGGAGGGTGGTCCGGTTTGGTCGTGAGAGTGTGGGACTGGTGGGTTTGGGTAGAGTTTTTGCTAGGTATTTGCTTCTTCTTCTTCTTGAAGAAGAAGCGTGAACAGTGGTCGTCCGGTAGTCCTTCTTCTTCTCTTTTGAGAAGAAGATATACAGTACCCCTTTTTCAAAAATCCCAAAAGTCCTTTTATGCTTTTGTCCGTGTTTTTGTAATACAATGCCCATGAAAATGAGCCCCACGCGTGGTGGGGTTCGAGGCATATGTCCCCCACGCGTGGTGGGGTTCCCCATGTGTCCTGGACACGATTTATTATGGGCTAGGTCCGAAAATTAGGCCTAAAACCGGGTAGTTTAAACCCGAATATTATTCTTTTGCCCGGACCCGAGAAATAGGAACACGTTGCTTAACTAGTCCTATGTAAGCAAAATAACTACCAAAAATAAGACTAGTATTTAAACAAAACTATATCTTTTTAAATATTTTTCAAGGTTTAAAATAGCTACAAAATATTAATAAAACTATTTTTTTGTAATTTTCGTTTTTAAATATTAAGATAAAATATGAGGTAATATTTTTGTATTTTTCAAAGTTAAAAATGACTATAAAACCTTAATAGAACTATATTTTTTGTAATTTTCGAAATTATATAAAGTACAAAAATAAAGTGCAATTTTTTGTATTTTTCAAGTTTATGAGAAATACATAAACTAAAATTTATATATATATTTTTTGAAATTTTCTTTTTGCAATGAAATAAAGTAAAATAGTTAAAATAGCTATACTAGATCCAATTTCACATATTCACGCTAAAAATGTGAAAATTCTCGGGGAGGGTCAAAAATCACGTGCTTACACTCGTCTTTCGGGGCGAGATATGTAGGCAACCCACATAGGGCGCGGTCTTCCTAGTGAGTCTTAGGTTCTTGGCTTCGCGGGGTCTTAGCCAAATCTTGTATTTTTAGCCACTTTTAGCCACATAGGTTAATTTTAGAAAAAGCAGTCACAATCATATCTTGCATGTGTCTAACAAGAATTGTTATTGTCTCACGTAATGTTTTAGGTCTTTAACTTTATTTGGCCTTAATTTTCTCTTACAGGTATGAGTCTACTTATCGAAGTTTGGGCGTGACAAACGCCTTAGGTCCATCCAGTCAAGATCACTCATTTAGGAGTTGCTTAAGGAATTTTTTTTTATTTTTTTTATTTTTATGTTTGAGTCTATTTTTCTTTTTATGTCGTATTTCATCTTCAAGTTCTGTACTGTAATATCGAGTCTTTTTAAAGGTTGTTGAAGTCTGTCATAGTCTAGTAAGTTTGTTGAGTTTTTTTGTTATTGTATTTCCTATTATGCATTTGAAAAATGTGTTATAGATCAAAAATCCAAAAAAAAAAGAAATTTTGCGTTTTTATATTTCCGTTAAAAGTTTTCTTTAGAATACTAATTCTAGGAATAAAAAAAAATTCATTTGAGGTGGTTTTCCCTTTAGACAATTAATATCTAGAACTTAAAATAAAAGTTACTTTTATATTTCTTTAGTATATTAAGACTAAAAAAACAAAAAAGAGAATTTTCTGTTAGTACCACTTTAAAAAGTTTTCTTTAAGGTATTAATTCCAAAAATCCAAAAAGATTTTCTTTTGAGGTTCTCCTTTGGGAAATTAATGAAAAATGAAAAAAAAATCTTTTTATTTTTATTAGAACTTTAGGATATTGTACATAGAAGAAAAAAACATACTTTATCTTTTGTTTATCTTTAAAGTTTCTTCCTTAGGTAATCAAAAACTAAAATCCAAAAAGATTTTTTTTATCTTGTTCTTTTCTCGTTTCGAAATACTTCTTCAGGGATATCAAATGAAAATTCAACATATTTTCTTTGGTTTATTCTTTAGATTTTCGTCCTAAAAAAATAATATTTTTCTCTTCTAGGGTTTTTTCCTTAATAATTTCCAATAGAGTATTTGTTTCAAAAAAAAAGGAAAAAAAAGAAAAAAAAATATATGCTTGTTAAGCTTGAGTTTAGAATAGGTTATAGAACATTAAGTCAAGAAAATTTTAAAAAAAGGATTTGCTTCTTTTATTTCTCTTTGCTCATCAGAGTAGTCATTAAGGTAAAAAAGAAAAGAAAAAAAAAGAGAATGCTAGTTTGTTTACTTTATTCTCGATTTTCCCGAAATACGCAAAGATATGATTCATGCGGTGTCATGATACGTAGACAACCTACAGAGGGTTCGATCGAATCGTTTTTTTATTAAAAGGAAAGAAAAAGAAGGAAACAAAGAAAACGAAAGAAAGAAAGAGAGGTGAAATTATGAGATGTGAGAAATGTGAGAAAAGAAAAAGCGATAATCAGAAAGAAAAAAAAGAGGAAGGAAAATGAGCAAACCAAGAAGTGCTAAAAAATAAAGAAAAAGGAAAATTGAAATGAACAAAATTGGGATGATGCCAAGTGACCTTGTGACCCTCGAAGTCATTCTAGAACCGTTAATTGTTGCTAGGTGCATTGCACGCAATGTGATATTTTAGCTGTTAAATGCCCTAATGCTAACAGGATGACCCCATTTTGTTCCTTTTTGTTATCTTCATTGAGCAGATGAGTGGTTGGTTTGTGGTTTTTAAGTAACTCATCCATACAACACAAGGTCAAAAGAGCAAGGTAACCATGGCTAGCAAAGACTTGGACACAAGGGTTATTGATCCGTCTAAGGGAAATTGTTGAATCAGAATCTGAGTTGAAAGAAGAGGTCTTAAGGTTGAAAGGACAGATGGCCGAAATATATAAGCCTTGATTTGTGGGCGTCCTCCACCATCAGATCCCACTAACTACACTGAAAGCCTTGTCACCATTCCGCCACTGTCACAAGTCCAGGATATCTCCCCACAACCTTTTCACACTCCACCCCCATAATCACCTCATATCCCGCTCCTTTGACCACTCATGTTTTTGTAGCTCATCCACCTGCTACCTTTCCTCGATCCGCTAGCGATACTGAGTTCAAAATCCCTGATGCCCAATGCTATGCTCTAGAACTAATTTTCAAGGTCTCGGGTCCATACTCTTACGCTCTTCATTTTGAGCCTCCAGGTGAGACTGCAAAGCCTGCTAAGACAGTGGAGCAAGGTGAGATATCCAAAAAGCTGAAAGGGTTTAAGATGACAAAGGTTAAATTGTATGAGGGGCGTGGAGATCCAGTAGCCCATCTGAGGGGTTATTGCACTGAAATGAGAAGTGTTGGCGGGAAAGATGAGTTACTGATGGCGTATTTTAGTGAGAGCCTGACTGGGGCAGCTTTGGAATGGCATACTCGTCAAGATGTCGGTAAGTGACATACATGGGATGACATGGCTCAAGATTTTGTGCGACACTTTCAGTACAATATAGACAGTGTCCCAGACCGCTCCTCCCTATCTCAGATGGAAAAGAAACTCAAGGAAAGCTTTAGGGAATTTTGGCACAGATGGAACGAACAAGTTGCTCGGGATAGTCCTCCTATTGATAGAAAAGATGTTGCTGAGTCCCCCCAACGACAAGATCCGGCGGGCATTCCTGCTAAACGCTTTTAGCCTCAATATCGACCCCATGAACATCCCCAAACTCCACATAATCCACCCTAGTATTATCTTCCGAACAACATCCGACCATCTGTCCAACTACTAGGTCACTCCCTAAGGGGAGCACCAGCATCCCAAAATTCTCGTGC
Source organism: Nicotiana sylvestris (assembly GCF_000393655.2). NCBI lineage: Eukaryota > Viridiplantae > Streptophyta > Magnoliopsida > Solanales > Solanaceae > Nicotiana > Nicotiana sylvestris. Next base: position 175,055,123 of record NC_091065.1, read on the forward strand.
GCCTTCACAACATTTTCGAGCATCCAACAACCCTAGAAAACTGGGGCATGGAGGGAAACAAAGGCAAAGAAATAGTTTCCCACAATCGGAGAATCCTATACGATCCTATTTGAAAAGTTAAAAACTATAGCCTGATTGAGCCGCTCCTCGGCTATACTCCGGACCCATATGTAAAATGTTTTGATCCTACTGTATGGTGTATGTACCACTCTAATGTCCAAGGGCATAGCATTGAATATTGTCGTGCTTTGAAAAGGGAAATAGAAAGAATGAATAAAGAAGGGATAATTGTGATTCAGAATAGTGACACCCAGCATATCACACAGAATCCTTTACCTGCACATGATGATGCACACTCTGTGGGGATGATGCGTGGTGACATGGAGCATGAGAATTCTCTTGGGAACTTGCTGACTAAAGTTAATGATATTGAAATTGGTAATGGTCTTAGTAATATTTATGTGGAACTCAGTGGCTACGATGCTGTGCTTGGTAATTGGAAAGACGCTCCATCTCTTGGCTAGCTAGGGAGGAGTCTTGGTGGTTTATTTTGTTGTCATTTATGTTGTCCGGGTTATTTTCAAGGTTGTAATCCGGATATTGTCTTGTGACTCAAACCCTTTTATCCTTTTATTTTGCCTAGTTTGTTTAGTCATAGTAACTCTTTTAGTGTTATCTAGGTTTGTTACAGGATTGTAACCCCAGTTTATGTTGTTCAAACTCTTTCACCGTCTGCCTAATGCAATTTTCTATTTCCTGTTATTTCTAGTCATTTTTTTGTTTAGTCTCTTCTTTTATAGTTTTTTTCATGCTAGTTGTAGTGACACGACATGCACGCATAATTCTAGGCCTGGTCTTAAAAGTTAGTTTAGTCATGAAACAATGAAACAATTTTGAAGATGATAGGGACACTTGAGGGAAATAAGAACAGATTTGGACATTTTGAGATCATTTGAAGCCTGAACCATGTGAACATGTGAAATTGGGGCAGATAATTTAGGAAGTTAATAGGGTGGCAAGAATTCATTAAAGGAGAGTGCATCCCAGACGATTTGAAGTAAGCAACCCTGAGTTCAAGTGCATCTCAAGTTACAAGATAATGTCAAGAAAGTTTTCTCCGAATTGACGGAGGATATCCATTGTGAAGAGGGAATCACCCAACGAGGGTTCTGTACTTGACAAGGCGCTAAAGAAAAGTGGAAGGCATATCAGTGATATCAATGCCGAAGCCACAAAAGAAATATTGTGCATGATCTTCAATTTTCATCCTCAAGTTGCATGTGTTGTACTTGGCATTTTCAGGGATTGGGGGACCCTCTTTCAGCTACCCAAACACTTATACCATTCGATACCATTTTGAGCCTGTACTGATTTCTTCGACCTCCTCTCTTTTGGAATCAAGTTAGAGTCATACGGAAAAAAAAGAAAAAAAATTCATGTCCCCATAGGTTTATTTTAGAAAGTTCATTCCAAAAGGAAAATTCAAACGAAAGAGAAAAAATAAAGATAAAGGAAAAAAGAAGGAAAAAAAAAAGAAAAAAGAAGGAAAAGAAAAAGAAAAAGAAAAAGGAAAATAGTAACAAAAGTATTCCTATGAACTATGTTTGACCTGATTCTTGCCATCACAAGATACGTAGGCAGCCTTACGGTTCGGTCATACCAGATAAAATATTTCATCATCCCATGAAGTCGATAGTGGGGCAGCCTTTCTTAGTAACTCCATCAAAAGGAAAAAAAATCAAATTTCCCTTGTTTTAGAAATTGGGGTAAAGTTTTTAGAATGGATTCCAAAAGTTGTAAATAAATTAACCCCATTGTCTTAGTTATTTTGAGCCTTTATGATATCTTTTTTTTCTAAGCCTGTCCAAAAAAGCCACATTACAGTCCAAAAAGACCTCCCAGATAATCTTTGAGAGTGCTAAGTTAAGACATGCCAATAGTATATGATGTTTTTACCATGGTTAATGCCTTGTCATCTGCAGAATCAGAGGAAACAAGAAGAAAAGAACAAAATGAGAGAGTCTTATTGGTGAAAACCTTCACAGGCACCATAAGGCGATGATGAGTTGAAAGAAAGAACAAAATGAGAGAGGCTTGATGGTGAAAACTCTTCGGGCACTATATGTCGAATAAGGATCGTGAATCAGATTGGATAATCGGAGCGTTGAAGCCCAGTTTCACAGTTTAGGGGTAACAAGAGTTGAACATCAGACTTGCTTGACAGATTAGGCCACAGATGCATGTCATGGTCATTAGAGTTGGTATCCACATTTGATAAGTTTCTACTTTGTAGTTTTCTTATTAGAAATCATCTCTTTCTATTGTCCTTTACTCTGTTCCTTTTGTCTTGTTTACTTCCTCTTCTTGAGTCTGTTTGGTCAGAACAAGTGAGAAATGACTTTGAAATTTGCCACCAGCTTTCCAATTGCACAAAACGGGATCTGGCTATCACATCCAAGTGGCATAAGTCAGGAAAGAACATCGTGCGCACTGAATTGGTAACAATCAACATGCTTTGGGATTCATGTGAAACATAAAGGTTTGGTATATGTCAATTCATGAACAACATAACAGATAAAAGATGTTGGGTGAACGGATCAAAGGTATTTTCTATGATAAGGTTGATAGAGAGAGTGGTTAACCAATGACAAGTAAGATCTTCCAAGCATAAATCAAAGTTATCATGGCAAGTGAAGGAGCAATAGACCTCAAGGCCAAGGCCAGTGGTTTAAATCAGGAAGGAACAACATGCGCACTGAGTGGGTGGCAATTGACATGCTTTGTTATTCATGTGAAACACAAAGGTTCAGTATATGTCAATGCATAAGCACAATGCAACAGATGAATGGTATTGGGTTTGAACGGATCAGAGGTATTTTTCGTGATAAAGGTGACAGAGAAAGTGGTCAGTCAATAAACAAGCAAGGTCTTTCGAGTTAAAGTCAAAGTTATCATGGGAAGTGAAGGAGCAATCGCCCTCAAAGTCAAGGCCATAAACCAACCACCATGTTTAAACTCATAAGTTTTCTTTGATTGAAATAGGGGCAGGAAATTTCATTTGTTCCGAAGAAACCCTCCGTGAGGAAAGCAGGTTCCAGACAGGCTAGGCAGTAAGTTTCTAGTACCCTCCTGGATAACGGGATTTAGTAAGTTCTGAGACCCTCGCAAGCGATAAGGTCTGATGAGAGTTTTACTTTTGGGAAGAATAATTTAGCATTTAAGTTTTTTACTTTTGAGATGAGACTTGGTTTGAAATTTTTCAAGATAAGGGAATTAAACTTAGAACTTATTTTGATAACAAGAATTGGTTAACACTCACAAATGTTTCCAATATCAAACTGGGGCAGAAAAATTTCTTTTATTTTGTCTGTTTTGTTGTAATCAGGTTCCCACCTAGAGAACAAGGGAAGACAGTTCAAAAGAAAAACAGTTTCAACAAGAGGACAATTCAGGTTCAAGCAATCAGGCACCCACCTGAAGAACAAGGAGAGATAGTTCAAAAGAAAGGCGGTTTCAAGAAGAGAAAGCAGTTCAGCTTCAGCATTAAGGCGCCCACCTAGAGAACAAGGGAAGATGACACAAGTTCAATGTAAAGCGGGTCAACCTCAGCAATCAAGCGCCCACCTGGAGAACAAGGGAGAACCGCTCAAGTTTCAAAGGAAAACGGTTCAAGTTCAGCAATCAGGTGCCCACCTAGAGAGCAAGGGAAAATGGTGCAAGTTTCTAGGGAAAACAGTTCCAAGTAGCAAGAGAAGATGGTTCAAGTGTCTGCAATCAAGAGCCCACCTGGGAAACAAAGGAAATCAATTCAAGTTTCAGAGGAAAGGAATACAATTCAAATGTTGGAAATCAGGCACCCACCTGGAGAACAAAGGGAAATAAGAAATGTTCAAAGGAAGACGGTTTAAGTTAAGCAATCAGGATCCCACCTAGAGAACAAGGTAACGCAAGTCAAGTTTTAAAGAAAAGCAGTGCAGGTGTTGGAAATTAGGATCCCACCTGGAGAACAAGGGAAAACAAGTCAAGTTTCGAGGGAGAAGCAGTGCAAGTGTTGGAAATCAGGCACCCACCTGGAGAACAAGGAGAAGCAGTTCAAGTCTCAAGGAAAAACAGTGCAAGTGTTGGAAATCAGGCACCCACCTGGAGAACAAGGAGGAGAAGTTCAAGTCTCAAGGAAAAACAGTGCACGTGTTGGCAATCAGGCGCCCACCTGGAGAACAAGGAGAAGCAGTTCAAGTCTCAAGGAAAAACATGCGCAAGTGTCGGGAATCAGGCACCCACGTGGAGAACAAGGGAAAACAATTCAAGTTTCAAGGGAAAATAGGTCAAGTTTCGAGTAAAAGCAGTTCAAGTTTTGGCAATCAGGCGCCCACCTGGAGAGAAAGGGTATACAGTTAAAGTTTTGGCAATCAGGCACCCATCTGGAGAGCAAAGGAATACAGTTAAAGTTTTGGCAATCAGGCGCCCACCTGGAGAGCAAGGGAATACAGTTAAACTTTTGGCAATCAGGCGCACACTTGGAGAGCAAGGGAATAAAGTTCAAGTTTTGGCAATCAGGCACCCACCTGGAGAACAAGGAAAGCAGTTCAAGTTTCAAAAGAAAACACAGATTTCAAGGGAAAACAGTTTAAGGTAACGAAGGGAATACAATTCAAGTTTTGGTAATCAGGTGCCTGCCTGGAGAACAAGGGAATACAGTTCAAGTTTTGGCAATCAGGAGCCACCTGGAGAATAAAGGAATTCACTTCAGAATACAATTCAAGTCAGCAACAAAGGAAGCTCACCTGGGGAGTACAAGTTAATAGAGCAACAGAAATTGCAAGATCAAGCTTGAAGATGTGTAGATAGGATTTTTGTAATTCATGGATCATAGTTTAATCTAGCTTCTTTTATTTTGTCTTGGTGTAATAAGGAGTTCAGCAAGTAGTTTTAGCAGTAGCAACAGTGAAATCACAGCTTCCTTGTAGTCTCAACTACTGAAACCTCCCAAACTTCACTGACCTGATTTCTTTATAGCCAAAGATATGTAGGCAACTTCTGAAACAGGGTGCAGTCAGATTTTTCAAAAATGCTTCCCACGAAGTATTTAAACGGGCAAAAATCGCTCGTATCCGCTCACTTTATCTTTGCACGAAAGCTCTTCGTGTTTCCGAGCAAAGAGGGACAGCTGCGAGCACGTGATTTTTGCCTTATAGGAAAATAAAATATAAGAAAAATATTTTTTTTTTCATTTTTTACAATTTTATAGGATTTTGTGGGAATTTGTGCTAATAGTTTGTATTTCTGTGCATGTTTATTTTTGTTAAAATCATGAAAATGCCAAAAATAGCATGCATTGTATTTAGGTTTTGCTTTTACACTTTTAGGATTAATTAGTTAATTATTCGCTTTATTAAATTTGAAAATCACAAAAAATTGGCTTACTTTTACATTTTCAGTTTTTTTTCAATCTGCTAGGCAAGCGCCTAGGGCTAGTTTTTTTATTAATAATAGAAAAGAAAAATACAACAATTAGGAAATTGCCATTGTCTTCCTTCAATGAAAGGAAATAGACTTTGCACTCTAATGTAACGTACTATCAAAATTGAGCATAAAACTCAAATTGATATCATATTATGCCTACTAAAACTTTGTAATTGTAAAAATAGCCCAAGTGAGTCCATGTCGACGTTGTATCTCCAGTCCAAAGCGTCCCAGTTCCAGTGTGAAATTTAATTTGCGTAAATAGCCCCTTTTCAGCAACTTCACGTAGACTCCACCAATTTGGTAGCTCGGTACTGTAGCATACGGTTACTGTAGCCATCAGGTTACTGTAGCCATCCGGTACTGTATCATATTGAACTGATTTCTGGTGATATCCTTGCATGTGCTTCATCCTGTTTTGTCCTTCTACCTTGCTGCGTTGATATGACAGCCAATTGTGGTCGATAATTACCCGAATGTTGCAGATAACCTTACCACATGACCTGCTCCAGTGTATAAATTTGGATAGCCCATTGTGATTTTTGTTTTTTTTTTAATTGAAAATTCCCTTCAGTGGTATTATTTTAAAAATCTCCATGTTCATGCCTTCCTCTTCAATTGGATGCGTTGGTCTTGCATTCCAAGATTGGGAGATGATCTATGTATTAAAAAAATGTACAATCTCCTCCACCCAATGTTAGCTTTTTAATGTTCCAAGAGGAAAGCACTAGCTTTTGTCCCATGTTTTCAAATATCCCCATCAATACAATAATTTCAAAAGTGCTGAACATCCTTTTCAATAGCAGACACGCCTGAATGGGTTTTGCTTCATACGAGTATTGTTTCTCGTGGATATTAATTTGCCTATTTTTAAATCCCTTCCATTGGAATGAATGCATAGCATTAATACCACCAATTGAAATTTCATTAAAAAATAGACAAACTTGACCGTAACTTTTCCACTTGAGCACATTTTTTTTCCTCCAGTTATTTTTTGTTTTCCAGATTTTCTTGAAGAAATGTGAGCTCCACTTTACAATGCCAACATTTTTATATTCCTAGATAGCCCCTGCAAAAAAGCAAACTTTGTTAGAATAAAAAAAGGCCCTTATTTCCTACTCCCAAAGGCTGTTGAATTCTCAAGGAAAATTGGGTCGTGTAGTGTGCACTTTTAATCTCCATTCGTTCATTTTCCAAAATGCTCAATGTCCAGTTGACCCTCCAGCTCATGAGACCATGAAACACCCATGCTTTGGCCTCTTCTTTTGACCAATTTAATAATCCAAGATGCCTCAAGTTACCCCATTTGATAGTCTTAAAAGAATTCTTAAGATTTGTAGCTTCACATGGCAATATTCGTGCATATGAGGGTGTGATATATGCGTGCATTAAACAATACAAAAGCTTCCATTGTACTTTAGTGCCCATTCTTTCATTTCTCAAAGTGCAGTCGTGGATTATAGAATTTAAAAACTGTCTTGGCCTTTATTTAGTGCCTAGCATTTCCTCCAAGTCACGCTTGTTCCCCATGCTTGTTGACCATCCAATGCCTTTATCGATTGATGTTGTGCTCGATGAAAGGTGTGCTTTTGAACTTTATCGTGGCTTGTCTCTTTTGCATCGTACCAAGTAAAAGCTCGCCAAAATACGTGTTGCTGCAACAACTGATCATAACTGTTCTCTTCAATTGAATTAGCACTGACTCTCTCACTGATGCCTATGACTTTTTTCCAGACTGCCCTCTCCCATGTGACATTGTGCTCACAGCCTCCAACATAGACCACCTTTCTTGGATTACGCTCAGAGATGCCAATAAAGACAAACGTGCAGTGCAAAAAGCTGTGACCATTGCTTTTTGATTCTCTCGAGTGATGCTGGTGCATATGGTGTTGTGAAAACAATGTCACGCTCAAACTGTTAAGCTGATCCTGCACATTTCTAATTCTTTGACTTAAAATGACGTGAACTCCCAGCTGTCCCTTTCTCTTAAAACATCTGAATCCAATTCTTAATCTCCAGATTTCTTCTATCCTTTTGAGTTCTCTTGACAAAGTAACAATTTTTTTCTTGTTTGTTGATGCTTCCATGGTTTGTATCACTGCCCAGCTGCAAGTTACTTCCATTGGAATAAATGCACTGCATTAATACCACCACTGGAAATTTCTTGACAACAAAGTACATCAGTACAAATTTAGTACCTGCAAAAAGGTAAGAAATGTTAGTGAATATCCCCATGTTGTCTTTTGTTTCTTCCCTTTCTTTCTCTAGTTTCTTGCAACTCTTATTCTCAGTTTTGGACATTGTAGCTTATCTTCATTTACCATCCTCCTACTCGATACATCAAGTTCCCAGAAATCAAAACTCTCGATGTTACCACTGTCAAGAGCATAGTTTGCAAGGTGATCTGCTAGTTTGTTTCCCTCTCTAAATATATGGGATATTTTGAAATTACACCCCTCTTTGAGACTGTTGATTTCCTCTACTGTATCCACAATATTCCAAGGTGGTTTCCACAGTCCATCTATAATGTTTCTAAGCATCAATGAGTCTGTCTGTAGCCAAATGTTGCTGAAGTTCATTGCTCTACACATTCTCATTGCCTCTACTAATGCTGTCGCCTCTGCTTCATTATTAGATCCCTCTTTATTTCTCTTCCTGTTGCATATCTGATATCTCCAAATTCATCCCTGAGAACTATCCCAATTGCACTCCTGCCTGGATTCCCTCTTGATGCCCCATCCGTATTGGCTTTGATCCAACTATTACTTGGCTGCTCCCATAACACCTTTTCCCACCTCAATTTAGGAACATAATTCTCTAAAGTATGCATTAAGTCTTTCCATTTATGAGGTACGTAAATGCCTGGTTTCCTGATTTTCACTAGAGCTTGAATTGTGGATGAAACTTGATAAATTACCCTGTTGACAGATATAACATCCCCATATTTCAGTGAATTCCTCCTTTTCCATAGCTCCCAAACAATACACGCTGGCAGTGCTTACATGATAGGCTTAAATCTGGGAATAACTAGTGATGTCCAACACTTTGTAATTGCTTGTTGTAATGACAACCCTTGTAATGCAATTCCTGCTCTCCTCAGGAAGTATCTCCAAACACTCCTAGCTGCGTTGGATGTGAAGAACAAATGAATTAATGACTCCTCCTTAGGATCAGCACAATACCAACATTTAGATGGCATGGAGTATCCTATTTTACGCAAGAAATCATCAAGTGGCAGCTTGGCTTTCCACACCTTCCACAGGAAGAAGGATATCTTGAAAGGTAAGCCTTTGACCCATATCATCCTGTAAGCTAATCTTGGGTTGTCTCTTCTTCGAAGGTAATCCCATGCAGACTTCACTGAAAAATGTCCTCTTGTTTCAAGCATCCAGAATGGTGTATCTAACTCTGCACATTCGATTGGTGGTCTAATATTCTGCACAATGTGGTTTGCCAAATCTTCAGGTAGAGTCTGAAATAATTTTTCCAAGTTCCACATACCATTTTCAACCAAATCATTGACATTGTGAATATCCTCATCGATACCAAACTCTGCATGCACTTGGAAATATAAGGCTCCCAACTCAGTCCAATTTTAGAACCAGAATTGAGCTGATCCCATTCTCGGTTTCCAGTAGATTTGATGCTCAATCCAGTCCCTACATTCTAGCATTTTTCTCCACACGTTGGATCCACGCTTCCAAGGTACAATTACTGGATTTAGTTTCTAGCAGTACTTTTGACTAATAAATGCACTCCATAAACTGGGCTTTGTCCTGAAATTCCACCACAATTTGCAGAATAGTGCCTTGGATACATCATGTAGGGACTTGAAGCCTATGCCTCCCTCCTTATAAGGTATACAAAGGTTAGTCCATGATGACCAATGTCTAGAGTTGCCTCCCACATTGCTGCTCCAGAAGAATTTGGCAAAAATGCTATATAATTTATGGATCACATAAATTGGTGGATTAACTACTGACAACATATGAATTGGGATACTCTGCATGACATTTGCGATCAATACAGCTCTGCCTCCTACAGATAGGAGTTTGCCTTTCCACGACTGCAGTTTGTCCATGACCTTAGTTATTAATCCCTGGTAGTAGTCACTCCTTCTTCTTGCATAAAAAATAGGGCAGCCAAGATAGGTCATAGGGAAACATTGTCTTCCTATACCTGTAATCCTTTCAACCTTGTTAATCACCTCATTATCCGTTAAATGATGCAGGTATATGGCAGATTTGGCTTTGTTCACCAGTTGACCAGACGATGGTTCATAATCTTGCAAAACCTCCATGACAAGTCTCAGTGAAGTTTCATCAGATGAGGAGAAAATGATTGCATCATCAGCGTATGAGAGATGATTTATTTTTGGGCTCCATTTTGGCATTCCAAATCCACAGAAATACAGGTTAGTGTGTAGTGAATTCAATCCTCGAGACAGTGCTTCTGCTGCTAGAATGAATAGGGTTGGCGATAAAGGGTCACCCTGCTTAACTCCCCTCGATGATTTGAAGAAACCATTTGGTTGACCATTTATAAGAATAGAGTACCAATTATACCCAATCAAATCAAAGATCAATCCAATAAACGCTTCAGGAAATCCCATCTTCCTTAGCATTTTGGTCAGGAATAGCCATGATAGTCTATCATAAGCTTTTGTCATGTCGAGCTTAATCACAACATTTGGGCCTGCTTTTGTTCTCAACCTGATATCCGTAATGATTTCTTTAGTTTACAGTACATTCTCAACTATACTTCTTCCCTTCACAAAACCTGCCTGTTCCTGTGAGATTATTTGGTAAAAATTCAACCAACCTTTCATGAATAACCCTCGAGAAAATCTTGTTAACAAATTGCTTAGACTGATTGGTCTCATGTCTGCAAAGGTCATAACTTCTTGTTTATTTGGTAATAAAACCAGGTTTGTGTGTGTAACACTCTTTGGCAATTGCTGACCGTAAAAGAAAGCCTTGACCATGCCTACTACATCTTCTTCTATGATTTCCCAGCATGTTTGGTAAAAGGCTCCAGTGAAGCCATCTGGTCCACCTGCTGAGTCCCCATTCAACCCCATAACTGCTCTCTTCACTTCTTCATTGGAAGGCATAGCCATCAATCTTTCATGTTGATCACTATCTATCATTGAAGGTACATGATTTAGAATATCAAAAGCATTAGGAACTTTACTCTCAGTAAATTGATCCTTGTAGAACTTTAGTGCTTCTTCTGCTATTAAGTGATCTTCTTCAATCCAGTTACCAAGGCTATTCTGGATTTTTGATAATTTCAGTCTCTTCTTTCTCCCATTAACTTGAGCATGGAAGAATTTAGTGTTTCTGTCGCCATCTTTGAACCATAACATGTCAGCTTTTTATCTCCAGAATTCTTCCTCTAATGCAAGATATTTAATCATTTCAGCTTGTACCTATTGTAATCTTTGTCTGTTCATCTGTGTAGGATTGACTTCAAATTGACTTTCATGAACCAGGACCACCTCCTCCAGGCTTGCAATCTTCTGGAATATATCCCCATATATAGCTCTGCTCTAGGTAGATAGTGCTTGCTTAAGCTTCTTTAACTTGTAGTTAAAAATTCAAAAAGGGTTAGCACTAAAATCGGAATTCCAATTCTCCTTTACTACATCTTTGAAGGTTTCATGCTTTGTCCAGAAGTTTAGAAATCTGAATGACTTCTTAATTGGAGGAGTTTCTATTTCACATTTCAGCAGCATCAGGCAATGATCAAACCCAATTTTGGACAGGTGAGTTACCTCCAATCCAGGAAAGGTCTGTTGCAATTCATTATTGCCAAAACATCTATCCAATCTTTTCAAAATACAGTCCTCCTCTGATCTTCCATTCCACCATGTAAATATGCTTCCTTTAAATCCCAAATCTGTCAAGTTGCAAGTATTGATGTAGTGCCTAAAGTCATCTACTTCGAGGAGAGAAACTAGCAAGCCTCCATACTTCTCTTCCTCGTTCCATATCACATTAAAGTCGCCTCCAACTAGCCATGGTACTGTCATATCTGATGCCATTGCATACAAAGTATCCCATAGTTCAATTCTTTCAATGCGATCACATTTGGCATAAACTAGTGTAAGGATGAGCTCAATATGTGTTTCAGTGTGCATCAATCTCAAAGTCAGCTGTTGAGTCATGTTATATAGAATAGTAACCTCAAATATTTCATCAAAAAAGCCCAAATCTTGTTTGACACATTCACCACAGCCTGTGCCAAACCAATTCTTGCTCTATACCTCTCCATTTTGTGAGACTGTTGCATAGGCTCAAGGATTCCTATGAACTCAAAGTGATGTTTTCTGTGCATTGTAATCAGCCTTTCAAATGCTTGCATTGTATTTACTGACCTCACATTTCATATAATGGCATCCATTAAAGGTTTTTGGGTTTGGACAGTGTTCTCTTGTTTGTACTCCACTGACTGGTATAGTAGAAGTCTCTTTTAACTGTTTCTTTTTTCCTTTTGTTGCAGATTTTACTGGTTCAATAAGCCTTGGCGACAGATCACCCTGCTTGGCAACATTAAGGAAGTTTTGTATGGTGGATTCCTCATCCATGTCTCTACCTTTAAGTTCTGTGTGGCCACCTTGGTCATGTGCTTCTATTGGTTCTTTTGATGTCACAACATCATATGCCTGATTGTTAAGTTCCACAGCTTTTTCCTGATTGGTAAGTTCAGCAGCTTTTTCCTCATGTTCATTGGTCAACAGGTGTGTTTTGTTCGATGGAACAGAACTTCCTGCTACATCCTTCACTGTGCTCAATGGTACAACACTTCTTGCATAGACCTGCACTGTCTTTTCTTGGTTCTTGTCTGCATTTTCAGCTTCTTTCAAGAAATTACTAACATCATTATGTAAAGTCCCTCCTGGATCTATAATATTGATGTTCCCCTCTTTTGTCTTTTCTGCTGCTGCATCAATTTAGGTTTTAATTTAGGATTTTAATGAATTATAGAAAAAGAAAAAATATAAAAGAAAACAAAAGAAAAGGAAATTGAGAGTTTGTTTTAAAGCCGCAAATTGGGCCAATTCAGTGGAAACCCAAACCAATTCTTCAACCCAGATCTGCCCAACCCAACATTTAACCCGTTCCAGCCCCACCCCCAACCCAAACGACGCTGTATTGTTCAAACAAATACCATCAGTTGATCTCTTTTGATCGAACGGATGGGAACTAGTCTATGACATAGTATAAGAGTGTCCAAAATTTACCTCCCCCCATTCGAACCCCTCCCACTCTCTCCGTCTCTCAAACTTAGAAACCCTAAAGACTTTAGCCGCCCCTAAGTTCCTCCACCGTCCCCACCGTCTCCACCGGCGGTCGACCACCCCAATCACTTCCAAATTTTTCCCACGCAATCCCCAGGCCCTCCTAAATCCTATCCCCGCACCTATTTCCCAAAAATCCCAATGTACTTCCTCCAATTTCAAATCTAGGAATTTTAGAAACCCTAAGTTGTTCTTCTTTTCTGATTTCGCGCAAAGTTCTAACTCGTTTTGACCTAGAACTTATGTCATTCAATTGCTTTTAACGAGAGCAATTGATTGGCATTAGTTTTAGTTCATTACGAGGTCATCAGATTTTGACTGACTCACCATATTCCAGCCAAACTTCGACTCCTTTCATCGTTCATCAAGTCGTCTCAATTTGTCAATTCATTCTGGCAAGAATTGGTACCTTTCCCCTCTTTTCTTCCCTCACTCAGTTTTCTTGCATCATTTTTCCATTTTTTATATATTATTATTACTTTTACGTTTATATTTGTTTCGTTATTTTAATCATGTTTTCTTTGTTAGTTGAATTAGTCTTAGTTTATTTAGGGTCGTTGTTTTCATTTGGTTAATAGCATAAGTTAGGGTTAATCGTAAAAAATCTTTTAATTCTGGAATGTTTTCATTTTTTTTTAACCACTGAATTTGATGTTTGTTTGATCATTTTGGCTGATTGGGCTTCTGTATTAACTGTGTGGTCATTTTTGACCCGGTTAAAGAGGCCATTCATTTGGGTTGGGTCTTGGGCCAATTTGACCCAGGGTTGGTTAATTCTGAATGTAAATACAGAGGTGTCAATGGGTGTTTTGGGTATTTGAGGGCTGGGGGAATATTTTCTATTATAGGAAGCTTTTAGAAGATAAGGTTAGGCTGGTTTGTTAAGGGATAAGGGAGGGTTCATATATTTTGAATGGGTTAAAGGGTAAAATGACTAAGAAAATAAGGGGTAGAAGGGGAACTAGTAAATCAGGCTAGGGATGCCTTAGAAGTACTTATATAAGGACTCTTTTCTTCGTTTTTGGGGCAGAGATTGGAACCCATAAAAAATATACCAAATTTCTGCATTGTGTGAGAGAGCTGAATGGTTTTTAGCTTCTGATTCTCTTTCCTTAAAGAAACAAACACACTCTGAAGTTTCTATTTCTTGATTTCTGATTCCACTATGGGTTTGAGCTTAAGCCGTTTGCTAGCTGATTAGTTGCTGCTTCTTTGCTTGTTTTCCTAACAAAATTTCCTTGTTTTATCATCATTTTGCTCTTGCTCTCCAGGTATTCCTTTGGACTGTGATGACTGCTGAAGTACAGAAGTACTTTGATATATGAAATTGTAATGAAAATGTCTATGAATGACTCAAGGATTTTCATTCCCCCATACATGTGTTTTCTTGAATCTCTATGTCTATTTTCGTTTATTCTCGTTTAGTTTATTATGGTTATTGTGTAATCTATGTAGATATGTTTTGTGTTATCTTTCAAATTTAAGATTGTAAATTTGAATATCATGTTAATGTTGGCTGTTAAAATTACATAGTTTAATCATCTAATTTTAGCAATGTTAGAGTACTTTGATGGTGCGAGAATTAGTAGTTTAATCATCTAATTTCATCTTACTATTGTCTGTAAGCAGGTGTAAAAATTCAAATTCATAATCTGGTGATTCATATCTAGTTTCTTGTCTAATGTTTTCTGAAAAGTCTTAAGGGGATTGGGCCTGGCTTGGGCCAATACGGGGCAGCCTGCTAGGAAATAGGCCTTTCATGCCGGTTTCCGCCCTTTGTCACTCCTTGGGCCTAACTTTGAGCCCTATTATATCCATCGGATTTTAACTCATTAGTTTTGTAATTGATATATTAAAAGGGGTTCATTTAAGTACTGTATGGCCCTTCTCGTTTTAATGTTGGGCTTGACTTCACGCCCAACCCTTTTCTTGTGCTCCCTTTCCAAAAATCCTTAAATGATATCGAGCCTATTGCTGGCCCAAACCCTTTCAAGTGATTAAAATACCTGGTTTCATCCAAAATGGGCTTATAATTAGTAAGGGTTGTTTGAACCTTAATCTAGAGTAAACCCAAGCATCTTGGACCTGTTTTAATTAAGTATTGATGTCTACCAATAGATTGAGGTGTGCCATTTAATTAAATCACTCATGGCCCTCACAAATATTATATTATTTATTAAAAATGAACACTCGTAGAAAAGCCTTTAGGCACATTTAAAATATTATTGTGATTGTGTACATGTTCCCGTGACATAATTATAATTCTAAAAACCAATTCGGAGTATGCATTTGCGCAACTTTGATCAAACTTTCTTAATAATAAAATTGGTTTTAATAGGCCTCTAAACTACTTTTGATTTAATAGTCCAAGGTGTGCCATCCACAATTTAATCATTCATGGCCCTCGTATTAATCTTATGACTTAGATATCAAAATGGCAAATGCTCGTAGTTGCTTTACGCCCATTTAATATATCATTGTGATTGTGGACACGTTCGCGTAACATAATTACGATTTCTAAAAACAAAACCGGAGTATGCGTTCACGCAACTTCGGCCAAACTTTCTTAATAATAATAAAGAATTATTAATTGTGGACGCGTTCGCGTGACATGATTTTTGACGCTCCAAACAACTAGGTACACGTACGCGTGACCCGTTTTAAGATAATTTCTTAATTAAAAAAGGCAAATACACATAGGTTCTAAAATGAGTAATTAGACAATTTGATTAAGCCAAGTATGATCAAAGCGACCGTGCTAGAACCACAGAACTCGGGAATGCCTAACACCTTCTCCCGAGTTAGCAGAATTCCTTACCCGAATTTCAGTGTTTGTAGATCGTAAATAGAGTTAAACTTCCTCGATTCGGGATTTTAAACCGGTGACTTAGGACACCATAAATTATCCCAAGCAGTGACTCTGATTTGTAAATAAATAATCCCGTTTCGATAGTCACTTAAATTGGAAAAAAACTCCCTTATATACCCTTCCAGGGGTAGGAAAAAGGAGATGTGACACCCAGAATCGAATTCCGAGGTCCCAAGCCCGAGAAATAAATTTTTAAAGAAAATTATTTTCTTGAATATTTTTGAGTTTAAGAAAATGAAATGTATTTAAATTTGATGGTATCGGGTCCGTATTCTGGTTCCGGAGCCCCGTACAGGTCTTATATATGGTTTAAGTTGATTTTGTGAAATTTGGTAAGAAACGGACTTGAAATCACGTGAATCAGACCGTATTTATAAAAATTGGAAAATTTGAAGTTCTTAAGTGATTTCATGATTTTGAGGCTCAATTTATAGTTGCTAATGTTTTTTGGTGATTTGATCGCACGAGTAAGTCCGTAGGGTGTTTTTGAGGTAGTGTGCATGTTTGGTTTGGAGCCCCGAGGGCTCAGGTGAGTTTCGGATGTGCGTCAGAAAGTTTTTGAACTTAGGAAAGTTGTAGAAACTACTATTTGCTGGTGTCCAGGTCCTTGTGCTATGCGATCGCATAGGTATGTTCGCGATCGCATAGTGTAATTTCGGGGGACTCTATTTTGTGCTATGCGATCGCACAGCTTCTTCCGCAATCGCGTAGAGTTAAGTTTGGGGGGTCACCAGTTGTTCTATGCGATTGCACTACTTCTCCCGCTATCACAATGGGTTAAACCAAGCCTGGGGAGGGGAACCCATTTTCCTCTATGCTATCGCAATACCTGCTCCGCAATCGCGATGCCCAGTCCCCCTTACCCTATGCGATTGCATACCCTTGTTTGCGATCGCAGAGACCAATTTTGCCCAGTCATTTAAACAGTAACAGAACACATACGGGATTAAACCCAGAAATCATAACTTTTTTTCCAAACTCCAACTTGGGCGATTTTTGAAAGAGAACTTCACCACCAATTCATTGGTATGTAATTGTAGACTTATTTTCTTCAATTTCCATTAACATCCATTAGATTTCTAGGCCTAAATCATGTTCTTAAGGATAGAAACTTAGGGATTTGGGTAGAGTTAGGGCTTTTTGTATAAATGGGATTTAGACCTCGTTTTGGGGTTGCATTTCGAAACTAATTACATATTCGGGCTCGTAGGTGAATGGGTGATCGGGTTTGGTCCGAACCTCGTGTTTTGATCAAGCGGGCCCGGGGGCAATTTTTGACTTTTTGGGAAGAATGATAGAAAATCTATAATTAAGCATTGGGATTGAATTGTTTAGCGTTTATTGATGTTATTAAGTCGATTATGTCTAGATACAATTGATTTGGAGCCAAATGCAAAAGGAAAAGCGGTGTTTGAGGCTTGAGTTGGCCGTGGAAGTTCGAGGTAAGTGTTTGGTCTAACCTTAGCTTGAGGGATTAGAAATTGTGTCCTATTTGCTATGTGTTACTTGTTGAGTACGACGTATAGGCATGGTGACGAGTATCTATACGTCGGTGTCAAGCATGACCGTGAGTCTTAAATTGAAAGTGTTGTGTTCTTAATAAATACTACAAATGCCTAAGTTGTTGATTCTCTGTGTTGAGAGAGGATTATGATTATTCTCGTGGAAATTACTTATGATTGAGTATTGGTGCTAGTTGAGGAAGTTAGATGTTGGAACAAGTTTTGTTATAGCTGATTTTTCCCTTGCCGGGACATATTTACTTATACTGTCGATTCCCTTGCCGGGATAGTGTTGTTTCTTTAATGATCCCTTGCCGGGACACTCTTTGTGATTGGTGTTGAACTGCATATGTGGATCGGGTTGCACGCCACAACAATATTATATTTGGATATGGTTGCACGCCGCAACAATAATATTATTGGATTGGGTTGTATGTCGCAACAGTGCTTTTATGATTTGGATCGGGTTACCCGCCGCAATAATAGATAATAAAAGTGCTTATTGGTTGGTTACGAGTTCTTGATTATTTTGCTGTGAATTCTAAATTGTTCTTTATGTTGTCTCTTAAACTACTGTTGGTAAATGATATTCCCCCGCAGCATGCTCCCCTCCCATCTTTACTTGTTTATTTTTGTTTTCTTTTTCGCTATATATTATATAACTTCACAGGTTTATTTGGTAGTCTGGTCTTAGCCTCGTCACTACTTCGTCGGGGTAAGGCTAGGCACTTACCAGCACATGGGGTCGGTTGTGCTGATACTACACTCTGCACTGTGTGCAGATCCTAGAGCGGCAACTTTTGGACCATAGCTTCGGGTGGCTGCCTTCAGTCCAGTCAGAGATCCCGAGGTAGTCTTGCAGGCGTCTGCAGGCCCCGACGTTCTCATCTATCTTTATATTCTGATTTCATTTCCTTCAGAGACAAATTGTATCTCTCTTCCTAGACAATTGTTGTGGTATTTATAAACGATCGGTGACATTGTGACACCTATTCCGGGTAGAGATGTACTTGGTGTTGTCGTACTTGTTTTTGGCTAAGTTATTAGATCATGTCTTCTGCATGTACTTAATTATTGTTAATATCTCACCGTTGATCGCATGTTGATTTAAATTGTTAAAAAGGGCTAAATAAAAGAGTTAGTGAATCTATAATACTCAGCTTGCCTATCTTTCATGAGTAGGCGCCATCACGGCTCCCGAGGGTGGGAAATCCGGGTCGTGACATCTTCCCTAGTATCACTTGGTTGCAATGTAAGAAAATTGAACCCTTGAAGGCCATTCAAAGCTTTGCTATTGAAAATAGGATTTTGTTGAGTTTGTTAGTTGTTTGGATTGGGTATTGTTCTAATTGATTGAAAATATCAAAAGGAGTTCAAAATTTAAATTTGAAGTGATCTGGAATAGATTTGAGTAAGATTTGAGTTAAATTTCAGAAAAAACACAAGGAAGAAGACGAAGTCAGTTTTTTATATAATTATATATAATCTTGTATAATAGTGTATATGAGTGTATAAACACATCTTATACACCTTTATACAAGCATTTGTAGATGAACTTCTTCCACAATTTTCAGTTGCAATTCTTGTTCAAAACCAGTCCAAATCTCCATTAAATGACTTCAAATTTTATATACAACCTCCTTATATTATTTCTAACAAGTCTAAATAACGCCCAATCCAAATCTCTCAAAATATCAAATGGAATGTAAATCCACATATTTAAACTTGTTAAAAATTTAATTTTCACCATCCAAATGGATTTGGTTTGTTGAACTAATATTTGAATCACAATTACTGATTCGAAAATTAACTTAAAAGTTTGAGCAATCTTTTTTAGAAATTAAATAGTAATTTCGAGAACCTATTGGAGTTGGATGTTGAATCTTAGCCTATTATTTTTGGGCTAGTTGGTTGTAAATTGAAATATAAGCTATAAATGTGACGACCCGACCAGTCGTCTCATGAGTTACCACTCTGTTTCCCCCTTTTATGCTTGTTATTGCTTTGTTTATTAGTTATATATGGGATCGGGTTGGTTGGATCGGGTTCGGAAAGGTTTTGAGAGATTTGTGACACTTAGTCTCTTTTGAGGAAGTTTAAGTTGGAAAAGTCAACCGGATGTTTACTTATGTGTTAGAGGGATCAGATGTGAGTTCCGATGGTTCGGATAGCTTTGGTAGGTGATTTGGGACTTAGGAGTGTGATCGGAATGTGTTTCGGAGGTCTGGAGTAGATTTAGGCTTGAATTGGCGAAATTGGAGTTTTGGCATTTTTCAGTTGATAGGTGAGATTTTGATATAGGGGTCAGAATAGAATTCTGAGAGTTGCAGATAGTTCCGTTGTATCATTTGGGATGTGTGTGCAAAAGTTTAGGTCATTCGGACGTGGTTTGGTTAGGTTTTTGATCAAAAGCGTAATTTAGAAGATTTTGGAATCTTAGGCTAGAATTCGATGTGATTTTGGTGTTTTGATGTTGTTTTGAATATCCCGAAGGTTGGAACAAGTTTGAATAAGGTTATGGTATATGTTTGTGCTTTTGGTTGGGGTCCCCGGGGCCTCGGGGTGATTCCGGATGGTTGACGGAGAGCTTGGGAGTTTAGTGAAGCTACAGATTTTTCTGTTATGTTGTTTTCGCACCTGAGGATTGGGGGCCGCAGCTGCGGCGCTGCAGATGTGGAATGCTAGTCGCAGAAGAGAAAAGGGCCAAGGGAGATGGAACTGTAGAAGTGGTCAAGGAGCCGCACCTGCGATGGCGCAGGTGCGGATTATACGTCGCAGATGCGGAGTTTGGCAATTTAAGTGATTTGTGCAGAAGCGCTCCTGGCACCGCAAGTGTGGGTCCGTAGGTGCGAGTTTTGAACCACAAAAGTGGTTTAGCTGGGGCAGAAGTTATAAATTATTTCCTTTGCGATTTTTGAGCTATTCCACCATTTCTAAGTCGGTTTTTGGAGTTTTTTTGGCGATTTGAAGAAGGATTTCAAGGGGATTTCATTGAGGTAAGGATTTTGGAGTTAAAACTCGTTTCTATGGTATTATTTCATGGATTAGGCTTGTACTTTATGGAAATTAAGGGTTAAAATTTAGAAAACTAGGGCTTGGTATTGGAGACCTAGACCTGAGGATTTGAGGGGCCATTTGTGGTCGGATTTTGGAACTTTTGATATGTATGAACTCGTGGGGAGATAAGGAATCTATTGATGTAAATTTTATCAAATTCTGAGATGTGGGACCAGGGGTCGGGTTTTGGCCAATTTCGGGATTTGTGTGGTAATTTGATTTCTTTCGAGTGGGCTTTGTTCCTTTAGCATATTTTGATGCCGTAATTCTGATTTTGGATAGATTCAATGTGCGTTGAGGCCGATTCGAGGGGAAAAGGCATTGCGGGCTAGAGTTTAGATTGGGTTGAGGTGAGTAATGATTTTAAATGTTATCCAGAGGGTATGAAACCCCGGATTTTATATCATGGTGCTATATTAAGGTGACACACATGCTAGATGACGAACGTGGGGTCGGGCACCATTGGGGATTATGACTTAGTCCATCCCGAATGACTGTTTTACCGCGTATTTGATTGAAAACTATTTGTTATCATCATGTTTTGGCCTGAATGCCATATTTGGGTGTCGTGCCAACTATTTGAACCTGTAAGGATTTTTACTGATATTTCCTCACTGTTTTGACTTTATACTTGAACTCAGTCATGATATATTCTAATGTTTTCATAACTCAACCATGTTAACTCTGCTTTAACACTTAACTGATATTTTGGGCTGATCTTTATGTTTTACTGTTGCCCGAGTGGCTTATAAGATTCTGACTGAGTAAGGCCGAGGGCCTATGTTGTGAGGAAAGACGAATTATGATTATGAGGCCGAGGGCATGAGATTTGTACGCCACGAGGTGGCTTGTTGATATGAGGCCGAAAGCCTAGTGATGATGCCATGATATGGCTTGATATTGCGCTTGGGCCGTAAGGGGCCCCTCCAGGAGTCTGCACACTCCCAGTGAGCGCGAGTACCCATTGTGATATGAGATATAGCCCGAGGGGCTGGTTATTGTTCCATGTGTTGCCTGAGGGGCTGATTTCGTTGGTATTGTGCCCAAGGGGCATTTCTTTATGTCTTTACCTTTTCTAGTTGCATGTCTTTTACTTGCTTAACT
This sequence comes from Nicotiana sylvestris, assembly GCF_000393655.2. Taxonomy (NCBI): domain Eukaryota; kingdom Viridiplantae; phylum Streptophyta; class Magnoliopsida; order Solanales; family Solanaceae; genus Nicotiana; species Nicotiana sylvestris. The sequence goes on from NC_091065.1 coordinate 175,076,421, forward strand.
GTTTAAAAGTCATTTTAAGAAGCTTAAACTGAACTAAAGTGATTTTTGCATATCTTCACTGTTTCATTACTTTTACTAGCTTTACTGCTTTCTTATAGTTGTGATGTGCCTTACATGATTTCTTATTTCTCAGTCTTCATTTGTTATTATTACTCACTGAGTTGGAGTACTCATTTTACTCCCTGCACCCAGTGTACAGATTCAGGCGCTGCTGGTCTTGCTTGTGAGGGTTGAGAGCTCCCAACAGATTTCGCAGTTCACGAGGTAGCTGCTCGGCGTTCGCAGCCCCGTGCTTCTCCCCTATCTTATTTCTTTTCTCTTGTTAGTGATTCTGTAATAGCTGTGTAGACTCTTCAGACTTGTAGTACATTGATAGATGTTCATGACTGGTGAAACCCCGATGTCGGAATGTGTTGGTTTTTAATTCCAAAAATTGTACTGTTTACTGCTTATTTTGGGATTTTATCATGTTAAAGACAATACTTATTATTTTAATTGCTTAAAATGAAGTGGGAATGTGTCGGCTGACCTTGTCTTCACCAGAGGTACCATTACGATTGGGTTCAGGTTTAGGGTTGTGACATGTTGGTATTATAGCCTAGGTTACATAGGTCTCATGAGTCATGAGCAAGTTTAGTAGAGTCTCACGGATCGGTACGGAGACGTCTGTATTTATCCTCGAGAGGCTACAAAACCTTTAGGAAAACTTCAAATTCTTGAAATTCTTGTCGTGCGAATTTGTTGATCCGAGTACTAAACTTCTGTTATTCTATTCTCTTCCAGATGATGAGGACACACGCTATCGGTTAAGATGGACGACCACCAGTACCACCAGTTATGGCCACTAAAGGCTAAGGACATGGTAGGGGAAGGGATATGGCCCCCACAACAACTAGGGCAACACCCGCAGATCTACCAGTCGCCCTAGTTTAGGATCAGGTCCCAGCTATGGATGCTCCAATAGCACCAGCTATGCCTATTGTGATTCCGAGTCTTCAGGAGGCCTTGGTTCAGATTCTATCAGTTTGCACTGGCCTACCTCAGGCAGTCTCAGTTACTACAGCCGCAGCTACTTCTCAGGCCAGGGGAGACACCTAGACTCCCGTCGCTCGCACACCTGAGCATGTCGTGCAGGGACTTCAGACACCGAGGGCCCATCCATCCTAGTCGGTTGCAGCTGCTTAGGACTATGTAGTTCCTACCATGCTAGAGGACGAGCAACGTAGGTTGGAGAGGTTTGGTAGACTTCAGTCTCCGACTTTTAGCGGTGTAGAGGGCGAGGATGCCCAGGGTTTCTTGGATAAGTGTCAGAGGATGCTTCGCACAACGGGTATTTTGGACACCAGCGGGGTCGCTTTCACTACTTATTAGTTTTCTAGAGTTGCCTTCACTTGGTGGGAGAATTTTGAGAGGCGTAGGCCTGTTGGTGCAACACCCCTTACCTGACAGTAGTTCTACGTTCTCTTTTTAGAGAAGTTCAGGGATATTCTATGCCAGGTGCATCTGCTAGTCATTCTGGTGCTAGGGGTTCCCTTCAGTCCCCTTCTCCAGCACCCGGGAGTTGATATGGGTGTGGAAAGATGGGTCATATGTGGATGCAGTGTCCTTATCGTCTTGCGGGTTCATCTTAGTAGAGGAGTTAGCCATCGGCTTCAGCGCTAGCTACTTCATCACCACCCACCCAGCCAGCTAGGGGTGGAGGTCAGTCAGCTAAGGGTCGCCCTAGAGGGGGAGGTCGATCAGGTGGCGGTCAGGCCTATTTCTATGCACTTTCATCTAGACCCGATGCTATTGCTTCCAATACTATTATTACAGGTATTGTCTTAGTTTTCCACAGATATGCTTCTATATTATTTGATCCCGGTTCCACCTTTTCTTATGTGTCATCATACTTTGCTCGTTATTTGGATACGCCTCGTGAGTCTCTTGTTTCACCTATTCATGTATCTACTTCGATGGGCGATACTGTTGTTGCAGACTGTGTGTACCAACCGTGTGTGGTGACTATTGGGGGTCTGAAGTCCCGAGTGGATCTTTTATTATTATGTATGGTGGATTTCGATGTCATTTTGGGCATGGATTAGCTATCTCCGTGTCGTGTTATTCTGGACTGTCATGCTAAGACAATCACATTAGATATACCGGGTGTGTCATGGATTGAGTGGTGAGGTTCGACTGATTATGTCCCTAGTCGGGTAATCTCATTCTTGAAGGCCCAACGTATGGTTGGGAAGGATTGTCTTTCGTATCTAGCCTTTATGAGGGATTTCAATGCAAAGACTCCCAGTATTGATTCTGTTCCAGTTGTGAAGGAGTTTCCCGATGTATTTCCTAAAAAATTGTCGGGCATGCCACCGGACAAGGATATTGATTTTGGTATTGACCTGGTGCTGGGCACTTAGCCCATTTCTATTCCTTCGTATCGTATGGCACCAGCGGAGTTCAAAGAGTTAAAGGAGCAGCTTCAAGAACTCCTTGATAAGGGGTTCACTCGGCCTAGTGTGTCACCTTGGGGTGCGCCGGTTCTATTTGTGAAGAAGAAGGATAGCACTATGAGGATGTGCATTGACTATAGGCAATTGAACAAAGTAACAATTAAAAACAAGTATCCTTTGCCTCGCATTGATTATTTATTCGACCAGCTTCAAGGAGCGAGAGTATTCTCCAAGATTGATCTCCATTCAGGTTATCACCAGTGAAGATCAGGGACTCGAATATTCTTAAGACAGCTTTCAGGACCCGATATGGTCATTATGAGTTCTTGGTGATGTCTTTTGGGCTCACCAATACCCCAACAACGTTCTTGCAGTTGATGAACAGCGTGTTCCGGCCTTATCTGGTGTATTCACGTAGTTAGGAGGAGCACATAGAGTATTTAAGAGTTGTGTTACAGAGGTTAAGGGAGGAGAAGCTTTATGCAAAATTCTCTAACTGTGAGTTTTGGCTCAGTTCAATGGATTTCTTGGGGCACGTAGTGTCCAGTAAAGGTATTCAGGTTGATTTGAAGAAGATAGAGGTGGTTCAGAGTTGGCCTAGACCGTCCTCAGCCATAGAGATTTGCAACTTTCTTGGTTTGGCAGGCTATTATGGTCGGTTTATCCAGGGATTCTCATCTATCGCATCGCCCTTGACCAAGTTGACTTAGAAGGGTGCTTCATTTGTATGATCAGATGAGTGTGAGGAGAGCTTTCAGAAGTTCAAGACAGCCTTTACCACAACTCCAGTGTTAGTTTTGCCATCAACTTCAGGTTCATATACCGTGTATTGTGATGCTTCGAGAGTTGGTATTGGGTGTGCATTGATGCAGGAGGGTAGAGTTATTGATTATGCTTCTCGTCAGTTGAAGCCCCATGAGACGAACTACCCCGTTCATGATTTGGAGTTGGCTTCCACAGTTCACACGTTGAAGATTTGGAGGCACTACTTGTATGGTGTGTCTTGTAAGGTGTTTACTGATCATCGTAGCCTCCAGCACTTGTTCAAGTAGAATGATCTTAATTTGAGGCAGCGGAGGTGGTTGGAGTTGATAAAGGATTATGATATTATTATATTGTACCATCCGAGGAAGGCCAATGTGGTGGCTGATACTTTGAGCTGAAAGGCGGTGAGTATGAGGAGTTTGGCATACATTCTAGTTGGGGAGAGACCTTTGTAGTTGATGTTCAGGCCTTGGCCAATCGGTTTGTGAGGTTAGACATTTCGGAGCCCAGTCGGGTATTGGCTTGTGTGGTTTCTCGGTCTTCCTTATATGATTGCTTAGAGAGTGCCAGTATGATGATCCTCATTTTCTTGTCCTTAGGGACAAAGTTCAGCACAATGATGCCAGAGATGTGACCATTGGTGATGATGGGGTGACGAGGATGCAGGGCCGGATATGTGTGCCCAATGTGGATGGGCTTCAGGAATTGATTCTGGAGGAGGCCCATAGCTCGCGATATTTCATTCATCCGACTGCCATGAAGATGTATCAGGATTTGAGACAGCATTATTGGTGGAGAAGAATGAAGAAGGACATTGCGGGATTTATAGCTCGGTGTCTCAATTTTCAGCAGGTGAAATATGAGCATTAGAGACTGGGTGGCTTGCTTCAGCGGATGGATATTCCAGAGTGGAAGTGGGAGCGGATCACCATGGACTTTGTAGTTGGGCTCCCATAGACTTTGAGGAAGTTCGATGCTATTTGGGTGATTGTGGATCGACTGACTAAGTCCTCTCACTTCATTCCTGTGTGTACTACCTACTCTTCAGAGCGGTTGGTAAAGATCTATATCTGGGAGATCGTTCATTTGCATGGTGTCCCAGTTTCCATCATTTCAGATAGGGGCACTCAGTTCACTTCGCAGTTTTGGAGGTCTGTGCAGCGGAGTTGGGTACTCGGGTTGAGTTGAGCACAACTTTTCATCCTTACATGGACGGGCAGTCCGAGCGCACTATGCAGATATTGGAAGACAGGTTGCGTGCTTGTGTCATTGATTTTGGAGGATCATGGGATCAGTTTCTACCTCTTGTAGAGTTTGCTTATAACAACAGCTACCAGTCGATGGCTCCATATGAGGCTTTATATAGGAGGCGGTGTAGATTTCCAGTTGGTTGGTTTGAGCTTGGTGAGGCTAGGCTATTGGGGACAAACTTGGTGCAAGATGCTTTAGAAAATGTGAATGTGATTCAGGAGAGGCTTCATACAACGCAGTCGAGACAAAAGAGTCATGTTGACAGGAAGGTTTGAGATGTGTCCTTCATGGTTGGTGAGAAGGTTGTGTTGAAGGTTTCACCCATGAAGGGTGTTATGAGATTTGGGAAGAAGGGTAAATTGAGTCCTTGGTTCATTGGGCCTTTTGAGGTGCTTCGGAGGATTGGGGAGGTGGCTTACGAGCTTGCTCTGCCACCCAGTTTGTCGAGTGTGCATCTGATATTTCATGTTTCTATGCTCCGGAAGTATATTAGGGATCCATCTCATGTTCTGGATTTCAGCACGATTCAGTTGGATAGTGATTTGACTTATGATATGGAGCCAACAGCTATTTTGGAGCGTCAGGTTCGAAAGTTGAGATCAAAGGATATAGCTTCAGTTAAGGTGCAGTGGAGAGGTCAACCCGTGAAGGAGGCTACCTGGGAGACCGAGCGGGAGATGCAGAGCAGATATCCTCACCTGTTTGAGGCTACAGGTATGTTTCTTGACTCGTTCGAGGACGAACGTTTGTTTAAGAGGTGGAGGATGTGACGACCCGGCCAGTCGTCTCATGAGTTACCGCTCTGTTTCCCCTATTTCTGCTTCTTATTGCTTTGTTTATCGGTTCTATATGGGATCGGGTTAGTTGGCTCGGGTTCGGAGAGGTTTTGAGAAGGTTTGAGACACTTAGTCTCTTTTGAGGAAGCTTAAGTTGGAAAAGTCAACCGGATGTTGACTTATGTGTTAGAGGGCTCGGATGTGAGTTTCGATGATTCGGATAGCTTCGGGAGGTGATTTGGAACTTAGGAGTGTGATCGGAATGTGCTTTGAAGGTTCGGAGTAGATTTAGGCTTGAATTGGCGAAATTGAATTTTTGGTGTTTTCCGGTTGATATGTGAGATTTTGATATAGGGGTCGGAATGGAATTCCGAGAGTTGCAGTAGTTTCGTTGAGTCATTTGGGACGTGTGTGCAAAATTTCAGGTCATTCGGACGTGGTTTGGTTGGGTTTTTGATCAAAAGCGTAATTTAGAAGATTTTGGAATCTTAAGCTTGAATTCGATGTGATTTTAGTGTTTTGATGTTGTTTTGAACATCCCGAAGGTTGGAAAAAGTTTGAATAAGGTTATGGGATATGCTTGTGCTTTTGGTTGGGGTCCCGGGGGCCTCGGGGTGATTTCGGATGGTTGATGGAGAGTTTGGGGGTTTGGTGAAGCTACAGATTTTTCTAGTCTCTTGGTTTTGCTCCTGCGGATTTAGGGCCGTAGGTGCGACGCCGCAGATGCGGAATACCAGTCGCAGAAGTGAAAATGACCAAGGGAAACAGTTTGAAAAAAATATAATTTTATATAGTTATTAATATTACTACTTTCGATTATACACATAATATGAAAAAAGTTTATGAGATTTTTTATTTATTGTAAAGATAGAAATTATTTTCTCACAAGAAAGAAGGTTATCTTTTTACCATTTTAAAAATTAAGCATACGAAATTTTTTACTCTTTATATGAGATTAGAAAAATTAGAAATTGATAAAATATATGTATATTTACATGGATATTTTAATGAAATAATTGTGTATGTATTGATTTTATATAGTACCACATGACCATGATTGTAAGGTATATATAAAATGTGTTAAAAGTAAGTAGTATTTTAAGTAATTTGAGACAATTCTTAATTATGTGGATAATTGGTCAATTAATGATTTTTGTGGAAGACTAGTTAGTTAATTAGAAAATTTTGGATAAGTCTTGAGCCCCCCCCCCCCAACGTGGTAGCCATATAATAGTCATTTGATGACTCTTAAATTAAACATTGCAAGATGGCACTTTGAGAAGGTTTGATACCTAAGTTAGCACTTAGACAATTCTAATAGGATTCTTAACATATTTAACGTCAATATCAAAAATGCTCTTGGAGTTCTTCAACGCATGAAAAGAGAAAAGATGCTGGTTTAGCCTTATGCATAGTAAATTCCTGAATAATGGTAGGCAACTTAGTAAAGTGACATTTCTACTTCAACAAGAATTCGAGCAAGAATATTATACGGATTTTTTCCTACTCCAGGTATGTTAAGGCTGTCCCTTTTTTCTTTTGGCATGATCCAAGTAAAGATACATAAACGTAATGATATTCTATAAGTGTTTCTACTATTAGCAGTTAAGGATATCTATGTTATTCATACCCGTAAAATGATATTCATGCATGTCTAAGTATGTATCTAGTTCCCTATTGAGTTATTTGATAAAGATGTTAATGTTCATAATATAGAACGGCCGGTTGGACAGTCATGCATATTCATTTACCACAGTGCTACGGCCTATCGGGAAGTTACCACCGATTGGGCAGTTATGTATCATTATTTACCACCAGTTGGACAGTTATGCATTTACCACTGAACTACAGCCGGTCGAGCAGTTACCACTGATCAGTTGGGCAATTAACGCCATGAGAATAATGTAATCATAACTACTATATTGTGATTTTATTTATATATACGAATGTGCTTTATTTTATATGTTACGGCCCTCAACAGCAAGTCAGAAGTTATAAGTTGACTCTTATCTCTCCCCGAGATAGTATCTTATTATTATTACATTTCATTTCTGCCTTATATACTCGGTACATTCTTCGTACGGACGTCCCTTTTCACAGGGCACTGTGTTTCATGCCACGCAGGTATAGATAGGCGAGGTAAGGAAAGTAGGCTGCCTCCAGATCCAACTTTTGATTGGTGAGCCCCACATCTTCCTAGAGTATTGCCGAGTCACATTCTATATATGTTACTTTGTTTTATGAGGATGTTGGGGATCCTGTCCCGACTTATATATTATGGTCATATTTTCTTAGAGGTTTTGCAGATAGTGTCATGTGTATAGTTTTAGGTATGACATGTCAACGGCCTTGTCGGCCCCTATGTATCTATATAAATCTTTTTTTTGGATTAGTTATGTGAGTTAAGTTATAATATTGTCAATTATATATATATATATGGCCTATCATGGCCCGTGATGAGTTCTATAGAAAACAAATAAGGTACGTGGTGCTCGGTTGAGTAGGCACTGGGTGCCAGTTATGGCCCTATGATTTGGGTCGTGACAATTTCACACTTGCTATCTAGAAAGAAAATGAAACATCATATCTATTGTGAAAAGTATTTTGGAAGAATTTATAGTTTTCAAACTATCTCATATTTTTCGGCGATTTCGGTAAATAATTTGGGTTTTCACTATTATTCTTGAAAATCAGAACTATTTTTGAAAAATTGTGAAAAAGCTGAGCATTTTACTTCTGAATTGCTTCCTTATTTATATGCTCTACATTGTTATAAATTGTTGATTATCTATTGGTATTAGACCTGACCATGATCCAGCTCATCACTACTTTCAACCTAAGATTAGATTTGTTACTTATTGAGTACATGGGGTTGGTTGTACTCATACTACATTTTCTGCACAATCTCGGATGCCGATATTGTTGTGTTCGATGGGAGCTGGATTGGAAGATGTACCTGTATCCCTGTTGTAGCTGCCTCTTGTCGCGCCCCCTTTTTCTCGTGAAATCGGGTTTATGACATTTGGGAGACAACTTGTTCCCTTTCGGGAATTGGGTTTTGAATTGAAGAGTCGACACCTAATGATTAAAGTGCATTAGGACACTAGGAGGGGTTTGTTTTGAGTAACCAGAGATTGGATAAGGGCATGAAATTATCCCAAGGGAAAAGTGTTAGGCACCCCTCAGGATCCACTAGTGTGGTTCCCGGCCAAACTATTGTTGTGACTTAAGTGCAAATAACACATAGACAAATAAAAGCTTCAAATAAGAGGGGATTTTCACGTAATGGTTACAAATAAACAAAAGTAAGAAAAAGGAACTAAAAAGAGTTGATTTTCTTAAAAGAAATGGTTTAAAAAAGATTTAAAAGAAACAAAGAAAACAAAGGGAAGGGGGGTCCTAGGTTTATTAATAATATGGATCACCCCACAAAACATTCGGTAATCACTCCTCAATGAGGGGATACACGTGATGTTATCGCGTGGTCATTATATCCATATCTACCCTTTCCCACCCCGTTAAGGTATTAAAGCGCGAAATGGTCTCGTTTACTTATTGCATGCTATTACCCGCCCCAATCATATTAGCCCTGGAGGCACTTGGGACTACTAATCCTAAAGGGAGGAGGTATTGGGCTTATTTGTGATTTCAAAAGGTAAAACACTAAGGCGACAAACAAAACACATATAGCAAGTTTGTGGAAGCATATAAACAAATAAAAGGGCACAAATAAACCTCCTTTAAACCAAAGTAAGCACATAATGTAGCATGACTTGCATGTACTGTTTAGGGTCTGATTAAAACTTAAAAGGTTGAGGTAGACTGATTTATTACATAGTTTAGATAAGAAACCCGAATCAGGCCTGCCTGTTGGTTGTAGCATATAAAATCTGATTCAGTTTATAAACATTCACCCTATGGTTTGCCTAAGTGTTAGATGAAGACCCTATAGGCATGATATCTACTAATTCCAGAAACAATGAAGTAAACATGAATACATACTGATTTAAGAAAAAATCATCTGTTATTAAAGAAAGGCTAGTTTTAGCAAAAGAGCATGCGTCACTGTTACTGGTTTTAGACTTATAAGCAAGTGAAGCGGTTCAGATTTGATTAAAGCTCCTATAGGCATGCTTTCTATGTGTTGTCGATTTTGGACACTTTTGTAAACATGGTAAAAAAATGCAAAAATCCTATAGGCATGACATCTAGATGCTGAATTTCGTTTAAAGCCTATGAACATGATATCTAATTGCGGTTGATTATTTAAGACCTCTAAACATGTTTGCCTAATGAGGAATTCATATGCAAGATTCAAAAAGAACCTATAGGCATGATATCTATATGATACGCAGAAAATTCAGAAATTCCTATAGGCATGATTTCTATATGATATGCAGAAATTCAGAAATAACCTATAGGCATGGTATCTGTATGGGAATGAAAGATTCCTATAGACATGGTATCTATACATGAGAATGCAAAAATTCTTAGATACATGGTATCTATATGAGAATGCAAGATTCCTATAGACATGGTGTTTATATGAGAATGCAGGAATTCATAAACTCCTATAGGCAGGTTATCTAACCCTTTTACATATATAGTTACCCTTCCCTTTTCACTAACCATCCCCGAGAGTCTTATTACAAAGTTATTACAGCCTAGAATGAGTAAAGTAAAGAAAAAAATACAATCAGAAAAAGTACAACAAAGGAGAGCCTGATTCAGACTTCCTGTTTGAAGTATGAAGTAAACCAACTCCAAGAGATCTTATTTCAAATCCTTTCTCCTATTTGGATGTGTCAGAGTTCCCTAAGAGTTTCATAAGAACTCCGGGCAGTGCTTACACCCAAATGTATCACCAAATTAAGCCATAGTGCAGTGTGGAAGGGCCAGCCCTCAGGTATCCAAGTTCAAAGGGAATTCAAGGTCGCAAGGCAAGGCTCACAAGAGAGGGGCAGAACTTAGGAACTAAGAGGGAGTGCAAGTACGAAAGTAGCATTCTGAAAGATAAAAGGGAAAAGGGGAATAACTTAAAATCAATACACATAAGGGTGTAAGGGAATGGGGGAATTTGCAAGAGCAAAAGAAAAGCAGGCTGATGGGTACACCTAGCAATGGGAGATGCTGGCACACCCTCCAGCCTGTTTGCTTAGAGGTTAAGACCCCATTGGTTCAAGATTAATTTATGGGCAACAACTTACATTGCCATGCTTTAAGCCACAACTCTCAAACACATAGGAGTAATGGGGATAGGGAGCAAGGATTCACAACAGAAACAGTAAAGTAGACATGGATATAAAAGTTGTAAATGAACACATTGTGATGATGCTGAAGCTTAAATTAGGACATACCAGTTTCAAAGAAACTAATAGAGAAAATGCAGTAGTTTTGTAAAAGCCACAGTGCAGACAAGAAGAGAGAATACTATTATGTGTAAGTAAGAGTTCAGAATGATTGTGAAAGTGTCTTATTGTTTGTGAAGAGGGTCATGCCTTTTATAGTGTAAAATCAGGCAGAAATAAGGTAAGAAAATAGTAGAGGAACTAATTGTCAATCAATTACACAAGACTCCCTTTAATTAAGCGATTCGGATTCAAAACGGGTAAAAACCATTTAAGGAAAGAAATTGAATAAACACTTTGTGCAAAGCATGCAATTAGGGGCAAGTACATAAAAGGTTATTTAAGGACAAGGTTTTGAAATACACGGTTTGTGCAAATAAGGTAAGCAAATCAATTAACAAGCTATAAATCAAAAGGCTCTGAGATTTTGCATGAATGAACCGAGTCAGAAAAGACGAAGAAGGGTTTTAACTTAGGCCGAGTCACAGAGAAAATCAGCAAACAATGGAAAGAAATCAATCAAGCCATATTCAGAAGGAGGTTTAAACTAATTGCAAATTTGAAAACCATTTTAGAGGGAAACTCATCATATATAAGGAGCATACAAACATGACCCATGAAAAAGACCGTGGTGTCATTGTAAAATCAGTAGAAGATCCAGTGTAGAAGAGTTTAGCAAGAGCTGGAATCATATGAAGAACAAATGTTTTGAAACTCATTTTAGAGATTCAAAATAGGTTCAGAGGTTTCAGAAAGAACTGAAACCTTTACCATGTTCCTCAATTGAAACTCGTAAGAGACATGATAGAAAAGTAACATGCAGAGCATAACGAAAGAATTCAAAGAAAATAGAGTAGAAGAAGCTAACACGAAACGTAATGGAAAAGACTGATAAGATCAGTAGCAGAAACATGTTGAGAAGTTTTTTAGAAGAAACTTAAACAGAACTTAGTAGAAGGAAAATAGTAAAACACTTAAAAACACAGTAGAAAAATATAGTAGGAGAAACATATCCTAACATGGTGGAAGAAAGTACCAGAACACATTAGAAAAGCATACGAGAAAACACAGTAGGAGATGCATACAAGAACAAGATATAGAAAACACGGTAGAAGAAGCATACAAGAACAGGATATATAAAACACAGTAGAAGAAGCATACAAGAACGTGGTAGAAGAAAAAATATAAGAATATAGTAGAGGTAGATGCACACAAAAGAAAAAAGAAATAAAGTCAGAGAAACACTTAAACATTTTTCCAGAAAATCCTAGATCGGAAGAGAAATGATTCCGAAAGTAATTTTGAAAGAAAAGCCAGAGAAATCATTTGAAAACTTAGGGAAAGCATAGATACACAATAAATCTAAAAGAATCGGAGAAAACCTCGAAGGGTTAGGGTTTCAGAGGAACCCTAGAAATGAGAAAGGCCTTGAAAAGTCATCGATTTGAGTCGGAGAGGTCAGAATCAGGCTCAAACAACATGGTACGCTGGAGATGACCATGAAACTTCGAATCGACAGAGGTCTAGATACGACCCTTCATAGTCGGGCCTTGAATCTTCAGAAATCAGGCGCTTGGGAGCCATAGGAGGCCGGTGTAGGGTTTCCAAAGCCTTGGAAGCCATGGATTCCGGTGGCTTTCAGGGCGGAAGCGGTGGAATGGGCTAGGGTTTGAGAAGATTCGAGAGAGTTTCTGAGAATGGGGGGGGGGGTTCAGAGGCACCGGTAGGTGGAAATAATTAGGGTTCGGTGTGGTGTTGGTGAATTAAAAAAGGTAAGGTTGAAATGTGGTCGTTGATCATTTCGATCAACGACCTGGATTAAAAGGGGGGCCGGGCGGGTCATTCAAACGGGCTGTGGGTCAGGTAATTTTAGGAATTGGGCTGGGGTTCAATTGGGGTAGAATTTGGACTACAATTGAAATAAAATTTGGCTAGATTTTAAATAGCCATTTTTCCCCATTTATTTTATAAAAAATAGCAAATTAAATTCTGGAAATAAATTGAAAGTACTAAAATTATTTAGAATATATAATTACCAATTAAAAAATGCTGGACTTAATTTTTATAAATATAAATGCAATCAAATCATAAATGAGGCTAATATTGCAATTACATGTAGTTGAACTTAAAAAATACTAAATAAATTTGTAAAACATGCAAAATTATCTGTGTTGTAGTTTAGCATAAATATGAGAATTCAACAACTAAATCACCAAAAATGATAATTTTGGACACTTGTTGGATTTTTCTTGATAAAATAAGGCAATAAAATTGATTTTAAAATTAAGGAAAAATAATAAAAATATTTGTAAATACTTATATATGCATAGATATGCTATTTTGAAAGTATTTTGCATATAAAAATATACAGGAAAAAATTGGGTATCAACAGCTGCCCCTCTTTACCCGGGAAAGATGAAAGAGTTGTCGGGTAAAGACATGATGGCCGATTTTGACCGAACAAAATGGTTTGAAGAGGTTGACCATGCTCTAGATCCTGAGCTGCCTATATATCCCTGCTCTTATAGGAATCAGGCCATATGTAGTTCAGGATCCGTCGGCGGAATATGCCGATGGAGATTTTCCAAGACGGACGCGATATTTAGGTTGGGATGTATGGTTAAAGTCTAACAGGGCTGCAGGAACTGGAGCGGGATTGCTCCTGTTGAGACGGTCGTTGCTCGTCGGTTTTCCTGCAAACAAACAATAAAAGTGTATATTGTGCGAAAATTTAAACGTGATGCAAGTTCCCGTTGGACCATGAATGTTATCTTTGGACGGTTAGGATGACGTCCCCAGACCATGATGTCCTGGGCCATGAAGCATATGATAAGGGATTCGCAGGCCATGAAATGATGCTCTCGGGCTATGAGAATTATGCCTCCAAACTATGATGCCTTTGAATAATGATATGCAAAAGATAAAAGGGGTCCTCAGGCCATGGCATGGCGTTCTCGAACTATGAAAATGGTGGCTCCGAACAATGACGCCTTTGGATAGATTGGTGATCTTTCAGTCCATGAGATGTACAAGGTGGCGATCTTTTAGCTGATGTAAGATGTAAATGAAGTGGCGATCTTTCAGTCGATGCAAGATGTATATAAAGTGGCGATATTTCAGCCATGCAAGATGTAAATGAAGTGGCGATCTTTCAGCCGATGCAAGATGTAGATGAAGTGGCGATCTTTCAGCCGACGCAAGATGTAAATGAAGTGGCAATCTTTCAGCCGATGCAAGATGTAAATGAAGTGGCGATATTTCACCCATGCAAGATGTAGATGAAGTGGCGATATTTCAGCTATGCAAGATGTAGATGAAGTGGCGATCTTTCAGCTGATGTAAGATGTAAATGAAGTGGCGATCTTTCAGCCGTGCAAGATGTAATTGAAGTGGCGATCTTTCATCCATGCAGAATGTAAATAAAGTAGCGATCTTTCAGCCATGCAGATAGAGACAGAGCTTAGTCTCAGAAGGCAGAATGGTAGCCTTATGCAATGCAGGGAATGCAGATGGAGACATAGCTTAACCTCGGAAGGCAGAATGGTAGCCTTGTGCAATGCAGGAAATGCAGATGGAGGTAGAGCTTAATCTCAGAAGGTAGAATGGTAGCTTTATGCAATGCAGTAAATGCAGATGGAGGTAGAGCTTAACCTCGGAAGGCAGAATGGTAGCCTTATGCAATGCAGGAAATGCAGATAGAGGTAGAGCTTAACCTCGGAAGGTATAATGGTAGCCTTATGCAATGTAGGAAATGCGGGTGAAGGTAGAGCTTAACCTCAGAAGGCAGAATGGTAGCCTATGCAAGAAGTAACAATGGCAAATGGTAATAGAGTTTTCTTAGCTGATAGCGAATTGCAGTATCGTGATTATTGGGGATATTGTGCCTGCTGGGGACACCATTGTGTGCGGATAGCAGTTGTGAGCAAGTGCGATGGTTCGGTGAGTTGTATTCCTGAACTTTGTGAGTGAGCGTATAGTATATTTGATGATTTTGCAACCCAAGTGCCGGCATCCAAAAAACAATCGTGAGTTTGTAAAGGGGGAAAGGGTAGTTCGTATCCCCGCTGGCTTTGCTTGACCTACTCGACTTTGATCCAGCGATGTATAGATCACTGGGGTAGCGTTTCTAAACAAGGTAATTTTAGTAATAAATATGCATGATTTAGTAAAAGCATAACATAACTACATAATTAAGAATAGTTTTCTTTAGATGAACCGACGACTGCGACGTGGTTCAAGACATTCCAACTTCTCTTGCTCCGGAATTTTGAGGGTCCTTCTCAAAATTTTGCCCCAATTTACTGGGCTTCTGCTTCTGACGGCTGTTAATGATAAATGGTTGGAATCGATTTCGGAATTTTGAGGGTCCTCCTCAAAATTCTGTCCCAGTTTCCAATAGCGGGGGAAATAAAATTTTTATTGAATTGTGATTGAACCCATAGGGCTTCCTATGTATCCCCTCTTAAACGGGAATCAGGTCAGGCGTAGTTCAAATTACATCATATAAGGAAATCATAAAGGTTACACATAGTATCGTTTAACTGCGTCTAAATTGATCAGCTTTGGCCAAACTTCTCCGTCCATGGGATTTTCAACAAGGTGATCTGCTAGTGCCTGTCCTTTGATTGCTTTATGAGTCACGTAGACAATGTCAAATTCGCTCAACAGGATTTGCCACTTGGCCAGCTTGCCAGTGGGCATGGGATTCTGAAAGATGTACTTCAAAGGATCCATCCTTGATATGAGATATGTGGTATAGGCACAAAAATAGTGCCTCAGCTTCTGCACCACCCAAGTCAAAGCACAACAGGTGTGCTCTAACAGATAATACCGGGCCTCGTATGGGGTGAACTTCTTACTGAGGTAATAGATGGCCTGCTCCTTCCTCCCCGTTTCATCATGTTGCCCTAGAACACAACCGAATACTTCATCCAGTACTGCGTGGTAGAGCAATAGAGGTCTATCTGGCTCAGGCAGGATAAAAATCAGTGGTGTTGACAGGTACTCCTTGATTCGGTCGAAGGCCTTTTGGCAGTCATCAGTCCATTTAGTAGCGGCATCCTTCTTCAACATCTTAAAGATTGGCTCACAGATAATTGTAGATTGTGCTATGAACCGGCTGATATAGTTAAGTCTCTCCAAGAAACTCATTACGTCCTTCTTGTTCTTTGGCGGTGGCAATTCTTGAATAGCTTTGACCTTTGATGTATCCAGTTCTATTTCTCGGCGGCTTACAATGAACCCAAGTAGTTTTCTGGTAGGAACCCCAAATGCGCACTTCGCGGGATTTAGTTTTAGGTTGTACCTTCTCAATCTATTGAAGAACTTCCTCAAATCTTCCATGTGATCAGTGACTTTCTTGACTTGATGATAACATCGTCTACATATACTTCGATCTCCTTGTGTATCATATCATGGAAAATGGTGTTCATGGCCCTCATGTACGTGGACATTCCCCACGGCGTAATGAAACCCGTTTTCTCAGTATCTTCTTCATCCATCCAGATCTGATGATAACCAGCCAAAAGATCTACAAATGATTGCAACTCGTGCTTGGCGCAATTGTCAATCAGGATGTGTATGTTCGACAAGGGGAAGTCGTCTTTTGGACTGGCCCGGTTGAGATCCCTTTAGTCGACACAGACTCTGACCTTCCCATCTTTCTTTGGTACCGACACAATGTTGGCTAACCATGTCGGATATTCTAATACCCTGAGAGCCTTAGCTTTGACCTGCTTAGTGAATTCTTCCTTGATTTTCAGACTCATATCAGGCTTGAACTTTCTGAGCTTCTGCTTTACCGGTGGACATGTCGGATCAGTTGGCAGTTTTTGGGCCACAATAGATGTGCTCAGACCAGTCATGTCATCATATGACCAGGCAAATATGTCCTCATATTCTCTTAGAAATTCTGTGTACTCTTCCTTTTTTGACGGTGATAAGTAGACGCTGATCCGAGTTTCTTTGACATTTCTGCATCTCCCAAGTTAACAATCTCGGTCTTGTCCAGGTTGGATTAGGTATGTTCTCAAAATCTCAACCTCTTTAACAATCTCTTTCGGTATATCGTCTTCCTCTGAATCTATGTCTGTTTGTTGCGTTGTCTCGTTGCATGTCACAGTCATTGGTTCATCAAGATAAGTAATAGTAATGCTGTATAAATAAAGTAATGAGAGAAAATAATAAGAGTAAGATTTATAAGGAAACCAAAATGCTTTGATAAATTTCATAACTGTTTTGAACATTGGAGATCTTATTGCGAAATTTAAAATGCGAAAGGAAAGTCGACTAGTGAAAATAAAAGATAATGCATGATACATTGTTCAACCTTGCTACCCTGAAGATTTTCGGGCTCTGGTGGTTCTGATGGTCCAGTTATTGAGGCATGCTCCTCTGCTCACTGCCTGTATGGAAGGGCCTTCCTCCCCTTCCTCCTCGAAAATGACATAACAATCCATGTCATCGTCTTCTAGGAACAAGTTCGTTACTGCTGCCAGTACTTCCTCTTCTTCCAACCCATAGATAATATCGGCTGGCTGGAAAGTCTGCTCCAAATGTGGTATAGGCAGCTCCAGTGGGTAGTATGGACCGCGCCATGGTAGTGACCAGTTGTTGAATTCCTTCCAAGTATACTCGTATCCCAGACCGAAAGTGGTGCCATGTTTTTTCAGTTTGATAGACTTGGCGATTCCTTAGAGGTTTTTGCCAAGTCCCTTGCCTGGTTCATATCTACTCCAGTTAAATATGCTTTCAATTTTGTTGTCCCACCATTTGTCTTTGTCAACGGCGTTCACTCGCTCGATGTGGTGATAGGTTTCCCCACCTATCTTTCTTCTTCCTCCGATCGCTGGGATGGCTTGGCGACTGTATATAGGGTTGCTGCCATCATGGTGAATGATCACCTCTTGTTGATTCCACTCAAACTTCACTGCCTGATGTAGTGTTGACGCAACAACCCTATCGGCATGAATCCACAGCCGTCCCAACAGCAAGTTGTAAGATGCTGGCACATCTATTACTTGGAAATCAACATCGAACCAAGTAGGCCCCATTCGCAAGCACAAACTAATTTCCCCAATAGTGGACCTTTGGGAACCGTCGAAAGCTTTGACGTTGATGGCCCTGTCCTTGATCTCATGCAGCCCCTTCCCCAATGTTCTGAGTGTTACCAACGGACAAATATTGAAGTTGGACCCTCCATCAATCAGGATCCTAGTGATAAAATAATTTTCGCATTGCACGGTGATGTGCAACGCTTTGTTGTGACTCAACCCTTCTAGTGGCAGCTCATCTTCATGAAAAGTGATCTTGTGACTTTCCAATACCTGCCCTACCAGGTTTGCCACTTCTCCTCCGGTGATGTTTCTTGGTACATATGCCTCACTCATCACCTTCAACAAGTCATTCTTATGTGCATTAGAACTTTGCAGCAAAGCTAGGATATAAATCTGTGCCGGTGTTTTGTTCAACTGATCAATGACTGGGTATTCCTTAGCTTGTATCTTTCTCCAGAGATCACCGAGCCCGATTTCAGTGATGGTCGGCCGACCAGAGGCCTACTTACTCGACTCAGCTAAATGCTCTGGAGTATAAACCCTGTCGGTTCTTGTCATACCCTGTGCCGCAACTTTTTCCCCGAACTTGGATTTCCCTTTCCTTCTCGCTCGGCTGTGTAATCCTAATGTATGGCATTTGTATGGAATGGTGTTACAACCAACATTGCTACCGGAATCGGCACGGGCACCTTTACTCCGAACAGAGCATGTACTTTGGAAGGTAACACAACAACTTCAAATGGTACAAGTGCATTTGCTGGAGACCCAAACTCGACCTCAATCGCTGCTGGCGTATTTGCCGAGGATGGTGCTTCAAACTCAAGTGGTATGGACATATTTACCTCGGCATCCCCATAAGGCTTAATCTGGACTACGATTGGATTGAGGGTGACTATTGGCTTCTTTGGTTCGTTGCCTTCTGTGATCAAACCGATTGATCCCTTGGGGTCCCAATCATCCTCTATTTCAATCATGTGAACACTTCCACCCCTATGGTCTGGTAGAGGGTTGTTGAGGACATTCAGAGTAGGCTCTTTTGCCACAATGATCTTATTATCAATCAAAGTCTGGATCTTGTCTTTTAAAGAGCGACATTCATCAATGTATGCCCTTTCATGCCGGAATGGTATGCACAGGATTTATTTTGATTGACCCATTGAGAAGGGTTTTAGGGGTTATAGCAGGGATAGGGGTGACATAACCAGCAGCTTTGAGCCTTTTGTACAGCTAGTCAATTGGCTCAGCAATGGCGGTATACTGTTTGGGGGGTCTGCGGTCAAAATTTGGTCGAGGTCTAGGAAAGTTTTGGCATGCGGGAGGTGACTGATAGTGGGATGGTTGAGTATTGTAGGCTTGATAGACATGTGCAGGTTTGGAGTATTTGGGTGAAATAGGTTGATATGTGGGAGGTGGGGATGATTGGTAAGTAGTTGGTGGAGTTTGGTAAGAGGGTGAAGGCGCTTGGTAATTCGGCGTAGGCTGATATGTAAGTGGAGGTATCAGATAGGCTTGGTATTTGATAGGGGATTTGGCTCTTTGTGCAACTATTACGGCACCTACGTCCCTTTTCTTGGACGTACCACCAGACTATAAAGCCTTATTGGTATCTTGCAAAGCTTCAAAGTTTGTAATCATACCATTTTTGATGCCTTCCTCGATCCTTTCCCCTAGCTTGATAATGTCGGAACATTTCTGGCTATCAATCAACATCAGCCTTTCATAGCACTGCGTATCTTGACCCCGGATGAAAAACATGTTCATTTGTTCTTCTTCTAAAGCCGGTCTGACCTTAGCGGATTCTGATCTCCAATGAGTAGCGTACTCGTAGAATGTTTTCGTAGGTTTATTTTTTAAATTCTGGATGTAGAATACATCTGGTGCATTTTTTGTGTTGAACCTGAACCTGTCCATAAAGTCAGACGCCATACTCACCTAGTTCGACCATTTCTTCGGGGCTTGGCTAATGTACCAAGACAGAGCATCTTCTCTTAGACTCCTCATGAAAAGCTTCATGTGAATCCTTTCGTCCTTCCCTACTCTGACCAGCTTGTCGCAGTATGTTCTCAAGTGGACTCTCGGATCCCCTGTACCATCAAACATCTTGAACTTAGGAGGTTTGTACCCATCGGGCAGTTCGACATTCGGTTGTATGCAAAGATCTTCGTAGTTCAACCCTTCAATCCCCTTACTTCCTTCGACACCCTGAATTCGACTAGTCAATTTCTTGAGTTTCGCAGCCAGGTTCCTGATGAGCGAGTCTTTATCATCAGACTCGGGTGTGCTTGATATGGGTTGGGTGGAGTGTGGAATGGTTTCCATGTAGATGGGGGGTGTTATGATGAGTGTGGAAGTGGTCATTTGTGGAGTTCAAAGGTTCTGGGATGAGTAGTGGAGTATTGTTGGAAGTGTGGCAAGTATTGCAGTGGTGGTGAGGAGTGGGATTGTTTTGTGGTTTTGGGATATTTTGTGGAGGTTTGGGGTTGATATCTAGGGTAGTGAGGGAAAATGACAGATTTGCCAAGTTCCGAACTTGGTCAAGTTCCTCTTGAAATTTCAACAACTTTTGCTCGAGTTGGGACGCACTTTCTTTGGAGACCTGAGTACCATGAGTGAACTCTACCCGTTCAGTTGAGTTTTCCTTTCTGGTGTTGTTCAAATCTTCCATCTTTCTTTTGTTCCTATTTTTGACGGGGCTAGGAGGAGGAGTGGGTGGAGGGCCCTTTGATCTTGTGGAATATGATGACGATGCCAGAGTGCACGAACTCACCTTTAGGAGGGGAATAAATAAAACAAAAGTAAAAAGAGAAAAGGTAACAAGTCATTGCGAATTATAAGAAAAAATGTTGCGATATTTAAACACATAGAGCAAAAATGTAAATCGTGTCCTAATTTGGGGAACCTCTAGTGCCCGAGGTAGGCCTAGCGACAAATTGATTTGGAGAACTTAGAATGCTAAATGCCTCATTTTATTGATAAAAGTAGACGAATCCCAAAACGACACTAAATAACAAGGAATAAAA
This sequence comes from Nicotiana sylvestris, assembly GCF_000393655.2. Classification (NCBI taxonomy): domain Eukaryota; kingdom Viridiplantae; phylum Streptophyta; class Magnoliopsida; order Solanales; family Solanaceae; genus Nicotiana; species Nicotiana sylvestris. Next base: position 175,097,071 of record NC_091065.1, read on the forward strand.
TGTCACTAGTGGCCATTGGCCTTATTATATTTCTTAAAGCAAAAAGAAAAGATTCCTATCTATTTGGTCCCAGAAGGACCTTCCCCAGACTCGGCATCTTTGGTTTTATCGAACAGCTTCACCAGCTCGCGAAGTCCCAGCAGCAGGTAGGCTTTGGCCAGGTGTCCACCCTCGTTTCCTTCAGCATTCTGGCAGTCCTCGATCCTCTTGAGAAACTTCCTTTCCAGCTCCACTAAACCTCGTTCAAAGTATCCCAATCTCTTGTTGGCACTGACAGCCATGTCTTTCCACTCTTCAATCAGTTTTTGGTGGGCTTCTTGAATCTCACAGTGCTCGCTTTCACATTCTAGAATTCTCTTGCGCAGTTGGTTGTATTTGACCTATGCTTAAGCCCTTTCATCGATGATTCTGTGACCTCGAACAAACCTGGGTTGACCTAGACCATTATGATTATCCTCCAACCATCCTGAATAGTATGGAGTACAACCAGCATGGTATCTGCCTGGCTTGATAGTATCCCTTTCCATGACGATTTATAGTGCCACATATGCTGAGCCTGGCACTTGTAAGGGCTATCATCATCCTGAAATTCAGTCCGAAAGTGATTCATCTTGTCGACCCTTGGTAAAACCTGCTTCCTACCAGCTTGTCTCATTACTCGGAGAGGGACGTAAGGGTAGGTTCCTCTCAAACCTATTAGTATCAGAAATGGTGCATCCCTGGATCGGGCGATGAATTCCTCAGTAGGGAACCATTCGAACATCCATTGTACTTGATCCTCAATTAGATTTTCAAACAGTTCTAACCACCCTTTGGCATCTTCTGGTTGAGCGAACATGTTGGGCATGTAGTTCATTCATCTTGGATGATGGAAGGCTATGTGATCATCCCAATTCCTTCGCTGAATCTCTTGTCGGTATTCACCTCTTTGGAGGTTCTCCATGAGCCAGTGCTGGAGTAGCAAATTGCAACCCTCGAAATGTTGGGCTCCTTGTTGACACTTCTCCAAGGCTCGGTATATCTCTGTGAGGATCATGGGCACTATGCTGAATGGTTGCCCACCAATTCCCTCCATTAGAGTTTTGGTTACCATAGCTAGCCTGGTGTGGATCCTTGCTTTCTTCATTGGAACACTATCATCCCCAAGAAGCAGAACATGAAGACAAAGACCCTTCGGTGAATATGCCTGTACTTCTCATCCGGATAAGTACGGTAGGATTTGCTATGACCGTACTTCCTGTACAAATAATCAAAGGGAATGTAGGGCTCCTTCAAACATGTCAAGTCTAGATTCTTCTTTAGGCCCATCATTTTGAGAAAACCTCTACCCTTGTGATTTTCCGGCATTAACAAACCTGGAGTCTCCTATGGTATACTAGCCAATCCTCCTATTTCCTCTAGCAGGGGTATCATCTTAATCTCCCCGAAGCGAAACACAGACCTATCACAATCCCAGAATAGAGTAGCAGCTTCTATGATTTTGTTGTTGGGTTGGACCTCCAGAAGGGAAGGTAGATTTCCTAGGTATTTCTGGACAAGAGTCTGATCACTGGAATGAAGATCCTCCCACTAGCTTAGCAACCTTGGGTGGATGTTAGTGACCATGCCGAATCTAGGGACTTCATGCCTCATGTTTCTGCAAGACAAAAGGGTTAGGCCCTTACCCCCACAAGACTTGACTATTAAATACCAATAATTGGCATAAGACATTATGTTCTCCAAATAAATACACAGAACGTGGTAGTGTCCATTTGGGTTTTGGGAAAACCTAGTGGACTTTGGACAATGCTATCTTAAAGAGTCATTATGCGGACAACACAACTGACTCGGCTAGGTTTGACCATGATGCATGCATAGTTAAATAGAGTAAGGTTTCTATAGGGTTTTAGACTGGTACCCTTGAGCGGACAACTCAAGGGGGAAAGACACCATTGATCGACTGGTTTTACCGCAAATACGCCTTTTTGGATTTCGGGGGTAATAATATCGGAAGAGCGCAACCACTCATTATATGAGTTGCTATGGCATTTTGTTTGGCACGAGTGGAATATGATGTTGAAAACATGCTTATGCAATAATTAAAAAAAGTTGTCACATATTTGCACGTTCATAAAGTAATAATTACAATAATTTATAACAGTAATAAAGGAGTGCAGTAAAGGAAAGCAGTAAAAGAAATAAGGGAAAGAAATAAGAGACAAGTCAGTTTTTGCAGTAGAAGAGGGAATTGAATTCTTAAAGGTATTAAACAAATAAAGGCACATAAGAAATGTAAAGTCACAGTAATAGCTTGAAACGGTAAAAGCCTAAAAGAATATCCCCAGCAGAGTCTCCATGCTATCGCGTCCCGTTTTTCTCGCGAAATCAGGTTTATGACATTTGGTAGACAACTCGTTCCCTTTCGGGAATTGGGTTTTGAGTTGAAGAGTCGCTACCTAATGATTAAAGTACATTAGGACAGTAGTAGGGGTTTGTTTTGAGTAACCAGAGATTGGGTAAGGGCTTGAAATTATCCCAAGGGAAAGGTGTTAGGCACTCCTCAGGATCCACTAGTGTGGTTCCCGACCAGACTATTATTGTGACTTAAGTGCAAAGAACACATAAGCAAATAAAGACTTCAAATAATAGGGAATTTTCACGTAATGGTTACAAATAAACAAAAGTAAGAAAAAGGAACCAAAGAGAGTTGATTTTCTTAAAAGAAATGGTTTAAAAAGATTTAAAAGAAACAAAGAAAACAAAGGGAAGGGGGGTCATAGGTTTATTAATAATATGGATCACCCCACACAACATCCGGTAATCACTCCTCAATGAGGGGCTACACGTGATGTTATCGCGTGGTCATCATATTCATATCTACCCTTTCCCACCCCGTCAAAGCATGGAATGGTCTCGTTTACTTATTGCATGCTATTACTCGCCCCAATCCTATCAGCCCCAGAGGCACTTGGGACTAATAATCTTAAAGGGAGGAGGTATTGGGCATATTTGTGGTTTCAAAAGGTAAAACACTAAGGCGACAAACAAAACACATATAGTAAGTTTAGGGAAGCATATAAACAAATAAAAGGACTCAAACAGACCTCCTTTAAACCAAATAAAGCACATAATGTAGCATGACTTGCATGTACTGTTTAGGGTCTGATTAAAACTTAAAAGGTTGAGGCAGACTGATTTATTACATAGTTCATATAAGAAGCCCGAATCAGGCCTGCCTGCTGGTTGTAACATATAAAATCTGATTCAGTTTATAAACTTTCACCATATGGTTTGCCTAAGTATTAGACGAAGACCCTATAGGCATGATATCTACTGATTCCAGAAACAATGAAGTAAATATGAATACATATTGATTTAAGAAAAAATCGTCTGCTATTAAAGAAAGGCGAGTTTTAGCAAAAGTGCATGCGTCACTGTTACTGGTTTTAGACTTATAAGCGAGTGAAGCGGTTCATATTCGATTAAAGCTCCTATAGGCATGATTTCTATGTGTTATCGATTTTGGACACTTTTGTAAACATGGTAAAAAATGCAAAAATCCTATAGGCATGACATCTAGATGCTGAATTTCGTTTAAAGCATATGAACATGATATCTAATTGCGGTTGATTATTTAAGACCTCTAAACATGTTTGCCTAATGAGGAATGCATATTCAAGATTCAGAAAGAACCTATAGGCGGGATATCTATATGATACGCAGAAAATTCAGAAATTCCTATAGGCAGGATATCTATATGATATGCAGAAATTCAGAAATAACCTATAGGCATGGTATCTATATGGGAATGCAAGATTCCTATAGACTTGGTATCTATACATGAGAATGCAGAAATTCTTAAAGACATGGTATCTATATGAGAATGCAAGATTCCTATAGACATTGTGTTTATATGAGAATGCAGGAATTCATAAACTCCTATAGGCAGGTTATCTACCCCTTTTTGCATACATAGTTACCCTTCCTTTTTCACTAGACATCCCCAAGAGTCTTATTACAAAGTTATTACAACCCAAAAAGAGTAAAGTAAAGAAAAAAAATATAAATAGAAAAAGTACAACCAAGGAGAGCTTAATTCAGACTTCCTATTTGAAGTATGAAGTAAACCAACTCAAAGAGATCTTATTTCAAAGACTTTCTCCCATTTGGATGTGTCATAGTTCCCAAGAGTTTCATAAGAAGTCCCGGCAGTGCTTACACCCAGATGTATCACCAGATTAAGCCGTAGTGCAGTGTGGAAGGGCCACCCCTCAGGTGTCCAAGTTCAGAGGGAACTCAAGGTCCCAAGGCAAGGCTCACAAGAGGGGATAAGAACTTAGGAACTAAAAGGGAGTGCAAGTGCGAAAGTAGCATTCTGAAAGGGGAAAGGGAAAAGGGGAATAACTTAAAATCAGTACACATAAGGGTGTAGGGGAATGGGATAATTTGCAAGAGCAAAAGAAAAGCAGGCTGATGGGCACACCCAGCAATGGGAGATGCTGGCACACCCTCCAGCCTGCTTGCTTAGAGGTTAAGACACCATTGGTTCAAACTTAATTCATGGGCAACAACTCACATTGCCATGCTTGAAGTCACAACTCTCAAACACATAGGGGTAATGGGGATAGAGAGCAAGGATTCACAGCAGAAACAGTAAAGTAGACATGGATATAAAAGCTGTAAATGAACACATTGTGATGATGCTGAAGCTTAAATTAGGACATACCAGTTTCAAAAAAACAAATAGAGAAAATGCAGTAGTTTTGTAAAAGCCACAGTGCAAACAAGAAGAGAGAATACTATTATATGTAAGTAAGAGTTCATAAGGATTGCGAAAGTGTCTTATTGTTTGTGAAGAGGGTCGTGCCTTTTATAGTGTAACATCAGGCAGAAATAAGGTAAAGAAATAGTTGAGGAACTGATTGTCAATAAATTACACAAGACTCCCTTTAATTAAGGGATTCAGATTTAAAACGGGTAAAAACCATTTAAGGAAAGAAATTGAATAAACACTTTGTGCAAAGCATGCAATTAGGGGCAAGTACATAAAAGGTTATTTAAGGACAAAGTTTTGAAGTACACGGTTTGTGCAAATAAGGTAAGAAAATCAATTAACAAGCAGTAAATCAAAAGGGTCTGAGATTTTGCATGAATGAACCAAGTTATAAAGAATTAAGAAGGGTTTAACTTAGGCCGAGTCACAGAGAAAATCAGCAAACAATGGAAAGAAATCAATCAAGCCATATTCATAAGGAGGTTTGAACTAATTGCAAATTTGAAAACCATTTTAGAGGGAAACTCATCATATATAAGGAGCATACAAACATGTTAAGCATGAAAAAGACTGTGGTGTCATTGTAAAATCAGTAGAAGATCCAGTGCAGAAGAGTTTAGCAAGAGCTGGAATCATATGAAGAAAAAATATTTTGAAACTCATTTCACACATTCAAAATAGGTTCAGAGGTCTCAGAAAGAACTGAAACCTCTACCGTGTTCCTCTTAGCAACTGAAACTCGTGAGAAACATGATAAAAAAGTAATATGCAGAGCATAACGGAAGAATTCAAAGAAAATAGAGTAGAAGAAGCTAACACGAAACGTAATGGAAAAGACTGATAAGATCAGTAGCAGAAACATGCTGAGAAGTTTTTTAGAAGAAAATTAAACAGAACTTAGTAGAAGGAAAATAATAAAACACTTAAAAAAACAGTAGAAAAATATAGTAGGAGAAACATATCAGAACATGGTGGAAGAAAGTACCAGAACACAACAGAAAAGCATAGGAGAACATAGTATAGGAAAACACAGTAGGAGATGCATACAAGAACAAGATATAGAAAACACAGTAGAAGAAGCATACAAGAACATGATATAGAAAACACAGTAGAAGAAGCATACAAAAACGTGGTAGAAGAAAAAATATAAGAACATAGTAGAGGCAGATGCACACAAAAGAAAAAAGAAAGAAAGTCAGAGAAAAACTTAAACATTTTTCGAGAAAACCCTAGATCGGAAAAGAAATGATTCTGAAAGTAATTTTGAAAGAAAAGCCAGAGAAATCGTTTGAAAACTTAGGGAAAGCATAGATACACAACAGATCTAAAAGAATCGGAGAAAACCTCGAAGGGTTAGGGTTTCAGAGGAACCCTAGAAATGAGAAAGGCTTTGAAAAGTCACCGAACTAAGTCGGAGAGGTCAGAATCAGGCTCAAACAACTATGGTACGCCGGAGCAAAAAATACTAAATAAATTTGTAAAAACATGCAAAAATTATCTGAGCTGTAGTTTAGCAGAAATATGAGAATTCAACAAGTGAATCACCAAAAATGATAATTTTGGACACTTATTGGATTTTTCTTGATAAAATAAGGCAATAAAATTGATTTTAAAAGCCTTTAAAATTAAGAAAAAATAATAAAAATATTTGTAAATACTTATATATGCATATATATGTTATTTTGAAAGTATTTTGCATATAAAAATATACAGGGAAAAACTGGGTATCAACACCTCTTGTTCATGGTAGCCTTAGATTTTAAAACTTTGTTTATGTACTTTTCAAACAGAAAGTATATTTAGTTCATATCAGCTTTTTAAACTCTATTCTTAGAAAGTCATGATTTGTACTATCAATTCTCGGGGAAGGTTTAAGATTCAAATAATTCCTTTGTTTGATTATCTTATTAATATTAGTGGAATTAGATAGTTATTAGTTAGCTTATCTAGCGGGTTGGGTTAGATGCCATCACGACTAGTAGATTTTGGATCGTGATACAAAAATACAATTTTGGGAATTAGCAGTCTTAAATAAGAAAAAAAACTGATAATGAGACATTTATATACCTTGAATAAAATATTTATGTAATAATTCTTCTAAACAAGAATTAAATACATTTTACATAATTAAGCAATTGATAAAAAATTATTTTTCCAATTATAACACGAACAAAAGATTCAGTTACTTCAATAATATTATAAGTTAATTAAAAGTACGCTTAAAAATTAAGTTAGAAGATTACTCAATACTTACTTCTCACTTATAATTTACTAGTAGTCTTAGGATATGCGCTTTACGCTTGTACCTATATCAATAAATATATAATTTTTAAAAATAATGTAAATATTATTAAGTAATGTGTTTGAGTTATTGAACAAAAATTTAAAAAAATATAAGTTTCTAAAAAAAATTAATCTTTATTTTTTGTCGATATTGTGATGAAGCCAAATCACATCCCCCATGTAAAAGTTTCCTTCATTGTTTTTTCTGCTATATCATGATATAATTTATTACTAATTAATATACGAAAGTAGAACGCGTAAGTACATAGTAATTAAAAAATCAGAATAAGGTTGAGATTCTTTTTTTTATAAGGGTGCTAACATAAAGTTTTAAAGGACTGTCATTGTGTTACCAATTTAGTTAATTGTATGAATACGATTATATTTAAAATAAAAGTAAGTTACATATTAAATTACTTTTAATAATAAATAATTGTACTAAAATAAAAGCCTTGACAAAAATGAAAAGAAAAAATTCACAAAGAACAGAGAGACGACATAAAAGAATACAAAAGCAAAATTTCATAAAAGCTTAAGGGAAAATAAGTAAAATCTCATTTGATTTTAAATTATAAAATATTAGGAGTTTATCATAATTTACATAAGATAAAATTTAATAGCTAAATCTTAATTAATTTCAAAATTCTAAATGTTAGAAGTATAATTAAATAAAAAATTTTTTAATATAAAATCTACATTTAAAGGAAAAAAGATTGATTACGTGCCGCCTTGTGGAGAGATAATAAAATTTTGACATAATGCATCATAAAAATATTTATTTAACTTATTCAAAAAAACATCATAGCTAACGTGAAATGCAAGTGCACTTTCGTGTTTTTTTAAGGTTGTATTATATGTTACGGCATAGTACACATGTATTGCATGTCAGTAGTTATAAATTTTAAAAAATTTAAAATATATATTAAAATTATATATAAAGTCTTGAATTATATTCAAGCCCTCGTCGTCCCTGATAGCTTTTTTTTTTTTTTTTTTTTTTCTTTTTTTGTGGATCCTTGAAAGGAAATATAGAGAGAATATCTTACCTCAAACTCTACTCACTTATATGTCCATTGGAATGTAAAATTCCGGAATATAAGAGGATTATTAGACGATATCGTCCCAAAAGTACAGAATTATGTTTCTTAACAATATAAGCTTAAATTGCTGCAAAAAGTCTTCTTGTACAAAGGTATACATGTATATAACCAAACACAATAAATTTATAATAAAATCAAATATAATAAAATTAAAATAAGACCAAATACCAGAGGCGGCTTAATGGTATTAGAGGCCTAAATCCAAGCCGTAATAAGAGGCCTTAAACTTGTTTAATAATTTTAGATATTTTTATTGAAGTTTATTCTTTTTATTTCATCTCGACGATGTAACCAACCCTTTTAATCTTTGTTGAAACATTACTAACTTTTGATAAGATTTTATGAAGTTAAATTTGATTTTTTTTTTCTTTTCACATGATTGTCAACATAACTCATTATATAGCATTACTTCCCGAAGTAACAATCATGTGAAAATTCGTATTTGCAAAGATGATAAATAAATTAACTATAACCTTTTACGATCTAATTAGCTTGAAGCGTGTCTGCAGAGATATTGAAAGAAAATATCTTACAAAGTTAGAATTGTAAATAAAATTTATTTAAGTTGGAGTAAGAAGAACTAGAAAGTAACTGCAGATTTAATTGCCTTCATTTTAATTTGAATTTTCTTAGCCAACTCTGAATAAAGACAATATAAAATATAAAACTATGTTAACAACGATTGGTGATAGGGTAGCAAAAGCTGGTTGAAAAAAATTCTTATCAATATTTAATAATAAATAAAATAAATATTTAAATTACATATTAGAAGAGTAGCTTTTGGGGCCTCTAATTTTGTGAGGCCTAAAGCGGCTGCTTTATGGACATTTGTATCTATACCCGCTTTTTGTGTCACATTTTAACTTCTGTCCGCTTTGCAAAAAAAATTGCAAATGTACCCGCTTTTTCGCATAACTTCAGCACACGGGGCTGAAGTAGCAAAGGCAATCACGTAAAACTTCAGTATTCTAGTAGCCGAGCCTGAAGTTCAGCTCTAGAGCTAAAGTTTTTGTATTGTAACTGTGAAACTTCATCTCGTTTTAGTGAAAGACTTTAGTTATGAATTGGATGGTTTCCAAGCTGTGGGGACATTCATTATTTTGTCCATTAAGCTACCCACTCCACTGTTTTTTAATGCATATTTTGTAATAGGTCAGGGTTTTAGTTTAAGACATATAAGTTCAAAGTTGACAACTTAACAGTGTTTTGAACTTACAAATAATTGTAGGTAGGACAGATCATAAACTACAATATGACGAATGGAACAACCAACTGTTCTTTATGGACAATTCATTAGGATATTAAATTAAAGAAAGAAACCAAATGAAAGATTACAACAAACTGTTCCAAATAAAGTTATAGTAATAAGCATAAAATGGCACTCTATTTGTCTAAAGGGTGCACTTTACTGACTAAAATATTACAAATCTAACTGTATTATGTTGTAATTGGGAAACTTCAGTTCTAGAGCTGAAGTTTTTGTGTTGTAAAGGGAAACTTTAGCTCTAGAGCTGAAGTTTTTATGTTGTAACGTGGAAACTTGCTCTAGAGCTAAAGTTTTTGTGTTGTAACTGGGAAACTTTACGCCAATTATGGTAAAACAATACTAAATCTAATGACATTAATTGCTTCTTCTTATAATTGTATCACACGGCAATTATAACCCAAAAAAATACTAAACATAAACTAATATTAATTTCTGAGCAAATTTTGTAAAAGAATCATAAACCTAACATAACATTAATACTATTAAACCGAGTAACGGACCCTTTGATAAAATATAATACTAAAACCTAAGGTAACTTTAATTGTTGGACAATTTAATTTTGATTTTTCTAATTTGTGTCTATATTTACAATTTTATCCGATGTAAAATACATTTACAAAGAGGTAAAAAAAACGATCGATATTTCGTTAAGGGCATTCGTGCTTTTAATTAATATAATATATAGATTAATTAATTTAGTAGTGTACTTGATTAATCTCTATTCTTTCTTTTAGCGTTTTAATTTGAAAGCCTACAAATGATATGGTGATTAGATGTGGTAAAAGCTAGCATTGTTTCCTTTTGAAACACAAGTCTTTAGTGTATTATATGTTAGTTATTCTGTATTATAGAAATTAATCAATTTAGTAATGTACTTGATTAATCTTCTCTTTTTTTAGCGTTTTAATTTGAAATCCTATAAATGATATGGAGATTAGTGTCACGATCCAGATTTTCCATTCCCGGGAGTCGTGATGGAGCTTACTAGTGAAAGCTAGGCAAACCAACCATTACAATTATTCACCTTTTTTCATTTTTAATCCTTTAGCAGTTGTGATCTAACATTATATGAATAACGGAATTAAATAAGCAGAAGAAAAGAAATGCAATAATTTAAACATTACCAATACAATCCATAAACAAAAAAAAACTACCCGGGTCTAATGTTACAATTTCATAGACTGTCTAAGAGTACTACAAATACGGGTTCGAAAGATAAATACAAGCTGTTTCAGAAATACATAGAAGAAACAATATAGAAAGATAGGAGGAGATGCCAAGGCCTGCGGACGCTTGCAGGTCTACCTCGGGTCGCCTAAATAGACTGAAGACAGCACCCTCATTGCGGTCCAAAAGCTGCTGCACCGGGATCTGCACACAGTGCAGAGTGTAGTATCAGTACAACCGACCCCATATACTGGTAAGTGCCTAGCCTAACCTCGGCGAAGTAGTAAGAAGACTAGGACAAGACTACCAAATAAACCTGTGCAGTTAAATCATATACATTGGAAAATAAAGGCAGATATGTACAATTAAGGATAAGAGGGGGAAACATGTTACAGGGAATATCAAGTAATAACAGAAGAGCAGCAGATAAATATAAGGAACACCAAAGTCCAATTATCAACAAGAATCAGAAATAAAGACAAGTGCACGACATCACCCTTCGTACCTTTACTCTCGTCCTCACCATAAAATCAATAAAATCGGCATGGCATCACCCTTCGTATTTTTACCTCACATAATCATGGCACGAAATGATCCTTCGTGCATTATCACTCATATCATGGTATATAATGGTACATCGTGCTGCACGACATCACCCTTCGTGCTTTAACACTCTCTCACAAATAACATGCACGACATCACCCTTCGTGCTTTAACACTCTTCCTTACCCAAACAATAATCACAAAACAATAAGGGCAAGGGAATCAATAAAATCACAATAAAATCCCGGCAAAGGAACAATAATATATCAACCATATCCCAGCAAGGGAAACAATATCAAAACAATAATATCCCGGCAAGGGAGATAACATCAAAAGTAATAATATCCCGGCAAGGGAGACAATATCATAAACTTCTTCTCTTTTCCACATTTACTTCACAACTCAATACACAACTTGAGCCAATGCTCCAAAATGTTCAATTGCCAATAATACTTCCACAAATCATTTTACAACTTGAGCCAACGCTCTTCAATGAGCAATTACAAATAATACTTCCACAAGCCTTGTTCAACAAAAGAAATCATCATATAAAGGATGAACAATATGAATCGGAGTCACATTAATCATAGAACAAGACTCACGGGCATACTTGACACTAACGTATAGATACTCGTCGCCATACCTATACTTCGTACTCAACAATTAACACATAACACATAAGATTCAACTCCTAATCCATCAAGCTAAGGTTACACCAAACACTTACCTCGATGCCGCGAACACAATTCAAGCCTCAACTACCGCTTTACCTCTTGTTTCCACCACCAATTCGCTTGTATAATCGATTTAGAAGAGTTATTGTCCTTGAAAAATCGCCCAAAGGTGCTTAGGTTTTGAAAAGGTTTGAAAAAAATGGCTGAAATGCATCTAAGTTATGATTTAGCAGGTTGCAGATATCGCAATTGGGACCAGGGTTCGCAATTGAGAACCCTTAAGGAACCTGCTATCTTCGCATTTGCGATCAGATGTTCGCAATTGCGAACTCGCATTTGTGAAGGGGTTGTCGCATTTGCGACGGCTGGGGATATCTAGGTTATTCGCATTTGCGAAGAATTTCTCGCAATTGCGAGAAAGGCTGGCCAGGCATACTTCGCAATTGCGAAGTGACCCTCGCAATTCCCAAGCCTGATAGGCTTGCAATTGTGACACCTGACATTGCAATTACGAGATCAGGGCCTGCAACACATACTAGCTGAAAACCTGCAATTTCCTAAGTCAAATTTTACTCTGTGACCTATCCAAATGTCACCCGAGCCCTCGGGGATCCAAATTAAACATGCACACTAACCTAAAAATATCATACGGACTTGTTCGTGCAATAAAGTCATTAAAATAACATCAACAATTATGAATTTAGCATCAAAATCAAAGAAAAATCTCATGAACTCTTAAGTTCCATTTTTATCAACCGATGGTCCAATTCACGTCATATCAAGTCCGTTTCTTACAAAATTTTACAGGCTCAACTTAAATCCCATATAAGACCTGTATCGGGCTTCGGAACCAGAATACGGGCCAGATACCATCAAATTCAAATATATTTAAATTTCTGAAAACTATTATGATTTCAGTTAAATAATTTTCTTCAAAAATTCATTTCTCGGGCTTGGGACCTTGGAATTCAATTCCGGGCATACGTCCAAGTCCTAAATTTTCCTACGGACCCTCCAGGACCATTGAATCATGGGCCCAGGACCGTTTACCTAAAATGTTGACCAAAGTCAACTCAAATTCATTTTAAAAGCAAAATTTACCATTTTTTACAGATTTTCACATAATGGCTTTCTGGATACACGCCTGGACTGCGCACGTAAATTAAGGTGAGACAAAAAAGAGATTTTAAGGCCTTAGGATATAGAATCGACTTATAAAAAGGTCATCACATTCTCCCCTTCTAAAACAATCGTTCGTGCTAGAACAGACATAAGAAGGAAGTACCTGAGTCGGAGAAAAGATGGGGATAACGGCTCTGCATATCGGACTCGGACTCCCAGGTTGCTGCCTCAACAGGCTGACCTCTCCACTGAACACGAACAGAAGCGAAACTCTTTGATCTCAACTGACGAACCTGCTGGTCTAGAATAGCTACCGGCTCCTCCTCATAGGACAAGTCCTTGTCCAACTGGAAAGTGCTGAAATCTAACATGTGGGATGGATATCCATGATACTTCCGAAGCATGGACATATGAAACACTGGATGCACGACTGATAAGCTCGGCGGTAACGCAAGTCTGTTAGCCACCTCTCCCACTCGATTAAGAATCTCAAAAGGACCAATGAACCTAGGGCTAAGCTTGCCCCTCTTCCCAAATCTCATCACGCCTTTCATAGGTAACACCCGAAGCAACACCCGCTCGCCGACCATGAATACCACATCACGAACCTTACGATCGGCATAACTCTTTTCCCTAGACTGAGTTGTACAAAGCCTATCCTAAATGATCTTGACCTTGACCAAGGCATCTTGAACTAGATCCGTACCCAACAACCGAGCCTCTCCCAGCTTAAACCATCCAACCGGCGACTGACACCGCCTACCATATAAAGCCTCATATGGAGCCATTTGCATACTCGACTGGTAGCTGTTGTTGTAGGCTAACTTCGCTAAAGGCAAGAATTGATCCCATGAGCCTCCAAAGTAAATGACCAAGCTCAGAGCATATCCTCCAAAATTTGAATAGTACGCTCGGACTGCCCGTCTATCTGAGGATGAAATGTTGTGCTCAACTCGACCCGTATGCCCATCTCACGCTGAACTGCTCTCCAAAAATGTAAGGTAAACTACGTACCTCAGTCTAAAATGATAGATACAGGCACACCATGAAGACGGACAATCTCCCGTATATAAATCTCAACTAACCTCTTGGAAGAATAAGAGACTGCCACAGGAATGAAATGTGCTGACTTGGTCAGCCTATCAATAATAACCCACACTGCATCGAACTTCCTCTGAGTCCATGGGAGTACAACAACGAAGTCCATAGTGTTATGCTCCCACTTCCACTCAGAATCTCAATCTTCTAGAACAAACCGCCAGGTCTCTGATGCTCGTACTTTACCTGCTGATAATTCAAACACCGAGCCATATATGTAACAATATCATTCTTAATCCTCTTCCACCAATAATGCTTCCATAAATCCTGATACATCTTAGCGGCGACCGGATGAATAAAGTAGCGAGAACTATGGGCCTCCTCTAAAATCAACTCTCGCAGTCCATCCACATTAGGCATACAAACTCAACCCTGCAGCCTCAAAACTCCATCATCTCCTAATGTAACCTACTTGGCACCACCGTGCTGCACCGTGTCTCTAAGGACACACAAATGAGGATCATCATACTGCCGATCTCGGATACGCTCCAATAAAGAAGAACAAGCAACTATGCAAGCTAACAGCCGGCTGGGCTCACAAACATCCAATCTCACGAACTGATTGGCCAAAGCATGAACATCCAAAGCAAGCGGTCTCTCACCGATCGGAATATATGCAAGACTGCTCATACTGGCTGACTTCCTACTCAAAGCATCAGCCACTACATTGGCCTTTCCCGGATGGTATAAGATTGTGATATCATAGTCCTTTAGTAACTCCAACCATCTTCTCTTCCTCAAATTTAGCTCCTTCTACTTGAACAAGAACTGTAGACTCTTGTGATCCGTGAACTCCTCACATGACACACCATATAGATAATGCCTCTAAATCTTCAACGCGTGAACAATGGATGCTAACTCCAAATCGTGAACTAGATAATTCTTATCATGAATCTTTAACTGCTGCAAAGCATAAGCAATGACCTTGCCATCCTGCATCAACACCGCACCAACTCCAATACAAGATGCGTCACAATAAACTGTGTATGGCCCTAAACCTGTGGGCAAAACCAACACCGGTGCCGTAGTCAAAGCGGTCTTGAGCTTCTCAAAGCTCGCCTCACACTTGTCCGACCACCTGAACTGGGCACCCTTCTAAGTTGGCCTGGTCATCGGGGCTGCAATAAAAGAAAACCCCTCCATAAACCGATGATAATAGCCTGCCAAACCCAAGAAACTCAGGATCTATGTAGCTGGTGTAGGTCTAGGCCAGTTATTGACTTCCTCTATCTTCTTCGGATCTAGCTGAATACCCTCTGCTGATACAGCATGACCCAAGAATGCAACCGAACTCAACCAAAACTCACACTTCGAAAACATAGCATACAACTTACTATCTGTCAAAGTCTGAAGAACCACTCTCAGATGCTGCTTATGCTCCTCCCGGCTACGGGATTAGATCAAAATATCATCAATGAAGACTATCACAAATGAATCCAAGTAAGGCTTGAACACTCGGTTTATCAAATCTATAAAAGTTGTTGGGGTATTTGTCAACCCAAATGACATCACTAAGAACTCATAATGCTCGTACCTAGTGCGAAAAGCTATCTTAGGGACATCAGATACCCTAACCCTTAACTGGTGGTAACCATATCTCAAGTCAATCTTCGAAAATACCTTGGCACCCTGAGGCTGATCAAACAAATCATCAATCCTCAGCAATGGATACTTATTCTTGATTGTAACCTTGTTCAACTGCCAGTAATCTATACACATTCTCATCGATCCGTCCTTCTTCTTAACAAACAACACTGACACACCCCAAGGCGAGACACTAGGCCTAATGAAGCCCTTATCAAGAAAGTCTTGCAACTGCTCCTTCAACTCTTTCAACTCAGGTAGGGCCATACGATACGATGGAATATAAATGGGTTGGGTGCCTGGAGCCAAATCAATGCAGAAGTCAATATCCCGGTTGGGTGGCATACCCGGCAGGTCTGTAGGAAATACCTCAGAAAACTCATGAACTACTGGCCTAGAATCCATAAAAGGAACCTCAGCACTAGAATCATGAACATATGCCAAATAAGCCAAACACCCCTTTTCGACCATACGCCGAGCCTTCATATATGAGATAACACTACGAGTAGAATGACCATAAGTCCTTCTCCACTCTAAATGAGGTAAACCCGGCAAGGCTAAGGTCACAGTCTTGGTATGACAGTCCAAGATAGCATTGTAAGGTGATAACCAGTTCATCCCCAATATGACATCAAAATCAACCATGTCCAGCAGTAACAAATCTACTCGAGTCTCAAGACCCCCAATCACAACTATACAAGAAAGATGGGCACGATCTACCATAATAGAATCATCTACTAGTGTAGACACATATACAGAAGCACTCAAAGAATCACTAGGCATGACCAGATATGGTGCAAAATAAGATGACACATAGGAGTATGTAGACCCTGGATCAAATAGAATTGAAGCATCTCTACTACAAACCATAACAGTACCTGTGATAAATACATCGAAAGCCTCAGCCTCAGGCCTGGATGGAAGAGCATAACATCGGGGTTGGGCCCCATCACCCTAAACTACATCTCTGGGACGACCTACTGCTGGCTAGGCACCACTTCTAGCAGCCTGAGCTCTACCTCTAATACCTTTACCTCCACCTCTAGCACCTCTGCCTCCACCTCTAGCTGGCTGAATGGGCTGTGGAACACTCGGTGCCTGAACCGTGGCACGGGAACCCTGATGCTGAGAGTTGCTCGATGCTCGAGGGAAAAATCTAGCAATATGCCCTATATTGCCACAAGTATAACAAGCCCTCGGTTCCTAAGACTGCTAACCTGACAACCTAAATAACCATTCTGAAAACTCTAGAGTGGAGGTGCACTAATACGAGCTGGCGGTGCACTATAGGGCAAATGATCAGAATACTGCATACGAGAACCACGACCACTTGGAGCACCGTGAGAAGCTTGAAGCACTAAATGAAACATCCTGGGAGGATGGCCCCTATCAAAAGAATCCCTACCTCAAGACGAGGCACCACTAAACCTACCAGAATGACGAGGTCTTTTGTCTGACCCCTGACCACCCCTCTGCAATAGAACCATCTCAACTCTCTTGCCCACATTGGCCGCCTCCTAAAAAGAAATTTTGCTCCCCGTCTCCTTAGACATCTGGAACCGAATAGGCTGAACGAGTCCCTCAGTGAACTCCCTCTCTCTCTCTTAGTGGAAAGTATAAGAAGAGCATGACGGGCTAAATCAATAAACCTGGTCTCGTACTGAGTAACAGTCATAGAACCCTGCTTGAGATGCTCAAACTGCCTCTGATAGTTCTCCCTATGAGTAATAGGAAGAAACTTCTCCAGAAATAGTTGAGAAAACTGATCCCAAGTAAAGGCTGGTGACCCAACTGGTCTAGCCAAACAATAATATATCCACCAAGTCTTGGAGGATCCAGATAAGCAAAAAGTAGCAAAGTCAACCCTATTGGTCTCCACTATCCCCATGTTCCGAAGAACCTCATGGTTGCTGTCTAAATAATCTTGGGGATCCTCAAAAGATGCACCGCTGAAGTGGTAGTGAAGAGCTTGGTAAACTTGTCTAATCTCCGCAAGGCATCAGTAGACATAGCTGCTCCATCAACGGTCTGAGCTACCATACCCAGTTGAACTAATCCAAATGGCTTAGATACTGGAGTTTAAAACTGGGGATCCATCTGCTCCAGAGTGTGGGAGTCTATGATCCTCCCCCAGCCTGAGAGACAGCTGGTTCTACCGGAAGTAAGCCTGCCCGGGTGACATTTTCCATAAGGCTCACTAGACGGACCAGAGCATCCTGGAGTACTGGGGTAGAAATGAACACATCTGGGACCTGATCTGGGCCCACCGAAACTACCTGGGCCTGAACCTCATCATCAAACTCAACCTGGGGCTCTATTGTTGGTGCTGCTGCTCTGGACTGAGCTCTACCCCTACCTTGGCCTCTAGCACGGCCTTGGCCTCGCCCTCTACCCCTTGTGGGAGCTACTGTTGGGCGCTCGGGTTGCTGATCAGTGGATGAGAAAGCGCATGTTCTCGCCATCTGCAAAAGAATAGAGTAGAAATTCAATTAGCATTGAGAAACCAAACAGCACTACATGTAAGAATAGATGTGAAGTTTTTATTAACTCTATAGCCTCTGGGGTATAAATATAGACATCTCCGTACCGATCCCTCAGACTCTAATAAACTTGTCCATGAATTATGAGACCTAAGTAACATAGAGCTCTAATACCAACTTGTCACGACCCGGATTTCCCACCCTCAGGAATCATGATGGCGCCTACTAGTGAAAGCTAGGCAAGCCAACAATTATAATTATTCACCTTTTCCATTTTTAATCCTTTAACAGTTGTGATCTAACATTATATGAATATCTGTAATGACCCAGCCGGTCGCTTTAAGCTTTTGCACTTCACTCACTAGTTCTTGGGCATGACTAGCCTTGTGTAATGTATTATGACTTATATAAATCGTCGGTTTTGGTTTTCAAGGTAAACGGAATGAATTTGGAAGAAAAGTTCTCAGTTTGAAGCTTGAAATTTGAAAGATTTGACTTGTTGGTATATGATCTCGGATTGGAATTTTTATGATTTGGTTATCTCCGTTAGCTGATTTGGGACTTAGGAGCATGATCGAAATGCATTTTGGAGGTTCGTGGAAGGTATAGGCTTGAATTGACAAAATTGAGATTTTGGCATTTACCGATTGATAGGGGAGATTTTGATTTAAGGATCAGAATGGAATTTCAGAAGTTGCGGTAGTTCTGTTGTGGATTTGGGATGTGTGTGCAAAAATTTCAGGTCATTCGGACGTGGTTTGGTATACTTTTTGATCGAAAGCGTAATTTGGGAGATTTTGGAAACTTTAGCTTGAATCCGATGTATTTTAGGTGATTTGATTTTGTTTGAGGTATTTTGAAGATTGATACAAGTTTGAATGGTGGTATGTGACTTGTTTGGGCTTTTGGTTTAGGTCCCGGGGGCCTTGGGGTGATTCCGGATGGGTGACGGAAGAATTGGAATTGAGTTTTTGCAGTTGAAGCATTTGGTTTCTGTCATAACCGCACCTGCAGTTTGGAAGCCGCAGGTGCGATGATCACAGAAACGTAAGGCAGCCGCAAATGCGTCCAAGTTAAAGTCCTTCAGGAATCGCAGAAGCGGTGTCGTAGGCGCACCTGCGGTAGGACATGTGCGAGTTTTTAACCGCGGATGCGGAAATTGGCAACTTAATGAAAATCGCAGATGCGATGGATTTGGTCGCAGAAGCGATACCGCAGAAGTGGGAAATGCACCGCAGGTGTGAAAATGCCTGGGGTCATAAAGTATATAATGTTCCTTCAGGAATTTTTTTCTAAGTTGTCCATTTTTGAAGACGGGAAGCGAGCTAGGGCAGTGAATTCATGGGAAAGTCGAAGAGAATCAGTTGGGTAAGTTCCCTGAGCTTCATTACTCATGTTTATGGTAATTTTCCATTGATTAATCATGGTATTAGTGGAAACTAAGGAAGAAAATTGAGGGATTATGCTTGAGATTAAGAGACCTTTGAGTGGGGATTTGATGAGCCATTTGAGGTCCGATTTTGATGTTCTTGATATGTATAGACTCGTGGGAGGATGAGGATTCTATTGATGTTAATTTTTTCGGATTTAGAGACGTGATCTCGAGGGCCGGGTTAGAGAAATTTTGGGATTTTTGATGTAGATTGGATATTTTCTAGTGGGCTTTGTTCCCTTCGCATATTTTACTGCTTATGTGCTAATTGTGGCTATATTTGGAGCATCCGAAGGTTGATTCGTGAGGGCAAAGGCAACGCAGGCTAGGGTTTGGACCAGATCGAGTTGAGTAATAATTGTAAATGATGTTTTGAGGGTATGAAATCCTAGATTTACACATCGTTGTGCTATATTGAGGGGACACACACACTAGATGACGAGCGTGGGGTCGTGCACTGTTGATGATTGTGACTTAGTCCGTCCCGAATGACTGTTTTACCGCGTATTTGATTGAAAACTATTTGTTATCATCATGTTTTGGGCTGAATGCCATATTTGGGCTTCGTACCAACTATTTGAACCCTTAGGGGATTTTATTAATATTTCCTCACTGTTTTGACTTTATACTTGAACTCAGTCATGCTATATTCTATTGTTTTTTATAACTCAACCATGTTTACTCTGTTTTAACACTTAAATGATATTTTAAATGATAATTTGGGCTAAGAATCATGTTTTACTATTGCCTGAGTGGCTTTTGAGATTCTGACTGAGTAAGGCCGAGGGACTATGTTGTGAGGAAACACTGATTGTGATTGTGAGGCCGATGGCCTGTGATTTGTTCGCCACGAGGTCGCTTGATGATATGAGGCTGAGAGCCTAGTGATGATGCGACGATATGGCTTGATATTGCGCTTGGGCCGTAAGGGGCCCCTCTAGGAGTCTGCACACCCCCAGTGAGTGCGGGTACCCAGTGTGATATGAGAGATAGCCCGAGGGGCTGGTGTTGTTCTATGATCTTGCCCGAGGGGTGATCCTTTATGTGTTTATCTTTCCTATTTGCCTATCATTTGCTTGCTTAATTGTTCAAAAGGGATTTTATGAAGCTTTAAACTGAACTCAATAATTTTACACATCTTTACTACTTCACTGTTTTACTGGCTTTTACTGCTTCCGTATATCCTATAATGTGCCTTACGTGATTTCTTACTTTCAGTCTTTATTTATGATTATTACTCACTAAGTTGGAGTACTTACTTTACTCCCTACACTAGTGAGCGTTAAGAGCTCCCGGCAAATTTCGGAGTTCACAAGGTAGCTGCTTGGCGTCCGCAGTCTCGTGCTTCTCCTCCTTAACTCATTTCTTTCTCTTTCTCAATTATTCTGTAATAGCTTGGTAGATATTTTAGACTTTTAGTGTATCGATAGATTGCTCATGACTAGTGACACCCCGATGTCGGGCTGTGTTGGTTTTGTATTCCGCAAATTGTATTATTCACCGTATTTTGGAGTTCTATTATGTTTAATGACTTAATTTTTATTTTTTAACTGCTTAAAACTTAAATGGGAAAGAGTTGGCTGGCCTTGTCTTCACGAGAGGCGCCATCACGACCGGGTCCGGGTTTAGGGTCATGACAAGTTGGTATCAGAGCCTTGGTTACATAGGTCTCACGAGTCATGAGCGGGTTTAGTAGAGTCTCACAGATTAGTACGGAGACGTTTGTACTTATCCTCGGGAGGCTGCAGAACCTTTAGGAAATACTTCACATTCTTAAATTCTTATCGCGCATCCTTGATTCAGCTTGAAAAGTAACTCTTTGAATTCCTTCCACGCGTTCGTATGCGCGTATGAGCCCCAGTATCAGATGTGCATCAATGGATTGTGATTCCCTGATCGAGGGGCGAGATGCAATCTCTGTGTGTGGATGTTGGACCAATCTGGAAAACTTGGGGTCGGATTTTGGCTATAGCTTGAGCCCTGAGCTGTTGATTTGACTGGATAGCTACGCAATGAGTGTGATGTGACTGCGAGATGTATTCCTATAATTTGGAAGCAACGAGAAGGGTGTGCTGGAGAATAGAAGAACTATTAGGTGCTTGATTTCCATCTTGATTTGAGGTATAGCCTCGAGTTATGGTTGTGAAGAATCTTTTCATGTTTCCTAGCTGGGAATGAAGTAAATTTCATGTTGCGGTATGAGTTCAGTATCAGGAAGATTAAGAGATTGCATAATACTTATGACAGTGGAGGGTATGCAGAAAGGTTAGTTTGAGGTGAAGCAGGTGGGTTATCTCCTTCAGATTGTTCTGAAGTTGCGTAATCCTTTATGTCATTTATTGGAGGGTCTCTATTACCAAGGAAATATATGTGTTGCAATTTGAATTTGGGTAGCCTAAGAGAGTGGGTTTAACTATTACGAGAGTGAATGTGAGATTTACAGAAGATTTAAAGTACCAGATGGTCTGTGTTTCATAAGCTTATGAAGGGTGGAGTTTAATTTCACTATGGTATTATGTCAGCATCAGAGTAGATGCATTATGAGTTATTGTGTGTGTTTTGATTTATGGCTTTGAGCCAAGTGGGGGAGTTTGCTGTTTATTAGGTGATTGCACGGTTATGTGCTATGTTGGTTCAGTTTGAGGCGTATTGGTGAATCAGTTATGGCTTGTAGAGGTTGAGGCCGAGGATGGCTCGAGTAAAGGAAATTTCAATACAGGTTATGCTATGATTTATGGGTGTATGAGAGTCACGAAAAAACTTGAGTTGTTATTGGTAAAGGATGCTCAGTGCACAGGGTAGGAAGTTGCTTGGTTGCATTAAGGTGAGGCTACATTCTGTAGTGTCAGAGTGCTAAGGAGGCACAGGTTGTTCGGTTCATTTGTTCAGGCTAATTGTAGTTTGAGTGGAGTGGATGACTCTCGAAGAAGGTTCTAATGTGTTCAATATCTTACATATTATAATTGGAGATTTTCAAGTTGTACGTCTAGCCAGAAACTAAAGGTTGCATTTGAAGGGTGTTAAGACTTATGGCATTTCTATATCAATTATGGGATTCTATACATCAGTATTAGGAAGGTGAAGGTAACAGATTTAGATTCGCAGGGAGTCTCTTCAGAGTAAAGTATTTTGAATGTGGTGCTTTTGGGAATATTTAAGAGAGTAATCTACGGCTTATGAGTCTTAGACGGTGTGGTTTTATGCTTGGGTCTCGTGTGGTGAGTATGGGTTGAGGAATTGTGGTGTTATAGCAAGAAGAAGTATCAAGTTGAAGGTAAATTAGAAGGAACTTGAATAGATGGGATAGCTTGGTAGTAGGACGGATCGGTATGGAAAGGATATGATTTGTTCCTTGGGTGCTTACGAGGTAATGAGTTTCCATAGGTGTTTCGTGGAAATGCTCTTGGGTTGTAGTGGCATGCATAGCTTGGTTGAGTTAGAAGGATTCAGTCCTGACAGATTTGGTTTTGTGCAAAAGGAAACTCGGAGAGTTCTTGATGATTTCTACCACGGATTGAAGGTGTATATTTTTGAATGGCATGAGGAACATGGGATGTATAGTGATTTCCTTCTAGATGGGCTCAATGGAAAGTTCTTGGTTGGTTGGGTACATAGTTACTTGTGGCTCGGAAGGGATATGAAGTTCTCATGTTATCCTAGGATGGTATGGTATATGCGGTATGTTGTGGAGGATTGAGATTTGCGTGTGTAAGGTTATGGTTCAGTTCTGAAAGGGAGGTCATAAATTCTGGGGCAACACGAGTAGTTTCATATGATTAAAGAAAAGGTATTGCTAATTGGGGTGATTTGACGAGGGTATATGTTTCGAAAAAAAAGAGAAAAGATGCAATGTGATTAAGTTGATGGTACTTTAGTAGTATTGCGGTACTCTCTTGTTGGATCGACTGCTAATATTCGAGTTTGCTTGGTGGCATAGAAGAATTATGAGAGTACCTCTCGTGGAAAGATTGGCTATCAGAGGTGTGTTGTATATTCAGATGGCGGAATTGGGATCGGATATAGAGGTTGGTATGCTATATGGAGTTGGAGACTGGGAGTTCCCATATTTAGGTTATGTTGTGGTTGTGGGTCGCGTGCATCTGCACTGTATATTCTATCGGGGTTTGGAGACCCGAGTGAATCTTTTGCTGCTTGGTATGTTAGATTTTGATGTAATACTGGGTATAGACTAGTTTTCTCCGTGTCGTGTTATTCTGGACTATTGCGCTAAGGCAGCAATGTTGGCTATGCCGTGAATGCCATGGATTGAGTACCGAGGTTTGATGGATTATGTTCTAGTAGGGTGGTTTTATATTTCGAAGACCCAACAAATGGCTGGGGAAGGATTGTCTTTCTTATTTGGCCTTTATGAGGGATGTCAGTGCAGAGATTCCTACTACTAATTCAGTTCTAGTGATGAGGGACTTTTTTGGACGTGTTTCCTACTACCGGGCATGTCACCGGACAGGGTTTTTGATTTCAGCATTGATTTGGTGTTGGAACGCCGTATCGTATGGAACCAGCAGAGTTATAGGAGTTGAAGGAGCAGCTTCAGGGTTTCCTTGATAAGGGGTTCATTGGCAGGCCAATATGGATGTGTGTTCTAACTTGAGTCGGCCTGGTTGGCTCCGAGTTGTATTGTTGAGGGATGTGTTGATTCGATTGTTATTTAGCTTATTAGTAATCTGGGGAGATCTATGAGTTGCATTTTCTATGTTGCGAGGCATTATGATTTGTTAGTTATAGGCACTCATGGTGCGGTTCCATTGGGGTTTCATAGTGGAAGTTGAGTGGGAAGAGTATTGGATATTGCTCGGCATATGGCGCATCAGTTGCGTCTTTTTCGTGTTTGTGTATGTTATGTCAATTGCTTCGCGGTGGTTATGATGATTGCTTTAGTTTTAGACATCATATTGCGCATTGTTGTCAATTTTGAGCATAGTGACTTGAGGTGTTTCATGTGGACCAGTGTTTGGATAAGGTCGCGCATTGGAGCGAAGCTATGTGGAGGTATGATCCTACGGGTCAGATTCGTGTGTTCTGTTTCTATGATGTGTGATAGGTTCTCAGCATTGTATGTGGTGGTACTGGTGATCTTGTGGCACAACTCTTTCATTTGAGTCATTTTCATGGTTTGAGTATGTTCGGATTGTTGTTTATTGGTGCGCGAATTGCGCAAGTTGTGGCTTTAGTCTGTATTGAGGTGTCATGTCACCAGAGTAGTTGTGTTGGATTAGATGAGATCGTTAGGATCTTTAATGAATACAAATGGATTCACTTTCAACATGTTGGAAGGATAATATCGAGGTTCGGCTCAGAAATTTGCTATGATCTCTGCTAAAGGAGAAGTGGCTTCATGAATAGTTGATTTGAGTAATGGTTATGGTTTACTGTGAGTTGCATTTATCAGTGGCAGTATATGAAAGTGTTAGAACAAGACTTTAGTTGATAAGAGGTTTTCTATCAGTATTCGGTGGTTGGGTGCAGCTGCTGTGATTAGAAGTTATCGCTACAAGTGTTTGAGTTATGTGGTATGTCATGTAATTGCACCTGAGGTTGTAGGCATGGGTTATTACAGTTGGTTCGGCCTTATTCAGAGTATAGATGTGAGATTTTGATCTTGTGGATGATTTTAGGAGTGGAAATGTCGTTCTAAGGTTTATGGGCTAGGTTGGATTGTGAAATTTTAGTTACATTGTGTTATTGGACCTATATGAGATAGGGTGACGTGGTATCACCCCTGGGTATATGCATGGTAAGGTTATTCAGCGATTGGCTGGCTTTTGGAACAACTATGGGCACGTTCGAGGACGAACGTATGTTTAAGTGGGGGAGGATGTAACGACCCGACCGGTCGTTTTGAGCTTTTGCACTTCGCTCGCCAGTTCTTGGGCATGACTAGCCCCGTGTGATGTATTATGACTTATGTAAATTGTCGGTTTTGGTTTTCAGGGTAAAAGGAATGAATTTGGAAGAACAGTTCTCAATTTGAAGCTTGAAATTTGAAAGGTTTGACCAAGATTTGACTTGTTGGTATATGATCTCAAATCGGAATTTTTACAATTTAGTTAGATCCGTTAGGTGATTTGGGACTTAAGAGCGTGATCAGAATGCATTTTGGAGGTTCGTGGAAGGTTTAGGCTTGGATTGGCAAAATTGAGATTTTGGGGTTTTCTCGTTGATAGGTGAGTTTTTGATATAGGGGTCAGAATGGAATTCAGGAAGTCGTGGTAGTTCCGTTGTGGCATTTGGGATGTGTGTGCAAAAATTTCAGGTCATTCGGACGTGGTTTGGTATACTTTTTGATCGAAAGCATAATTTGAGAGATTTTGGAAACTTCGGCTTGAATTCGATGTATTTAGGGTGATTCGATGTTGTTTGATGTGTTTTGAAGATTGGTACAAGTTTGAATGGTGGTATGTGACTTGTTTGTGCTTTTGGTTGAGGTCCTGGGGGCCTCGGGGTGATTCCGGATGGGTAGCGGAAGAATTGGAATTGAGTTTTTGTAGTTGAAGCATTTGGTTAATCTCATAACCGCACTTGTGGTTGGGAGGCCAAAGGTGCGATATCGCAGACGCGTCAGGCAGCCGCAGATGCAGCCAAGTTGAAGTCCTTCAGGAACCACAAAAGCGGTATCGTGGGCGCACCTGTGGTAGCGCAGGTGCGAGTTTTTAATCGCAGATGCGGAAATTGGAAACTTAATGAAAACTGCAGATACGGTGGATTTGGTCTCAGAAGCGATACCGCAGAAGCGAGAAATGGACCACAGGTGCAAAAATGCAACTTGAGTGGGGCAGCCTTGGAATGGTATACTCGTCAAGATATCAGTAAGTAGTATGCATGGGATGACATGGCTCAAGATTTTATTCGACACTTTCAGCACAATTTAGACATTATCCCAAACTGCTCCTCCCTATCTAAGATGGAAAAGAAACCCAAAGAAGTTTTAGAGAGTTTGGGCTTAGATGGAGGGAACAAGATGCCCGGGTCAGTCCCCCGATTGATGAAGAAGAAATGGTTAGGCTTTTCCAACAAGCTTAGGGACCCGCTGTTGATACCCAATTTTTTCTATATATTTTTAATGCATAGATATACTTTCAAAATAGCATATATGCATATATATATAAGCATGCATAAGCACTTTTATATAATTTGTTTTATAATTTTAAAGACTTCAAATTGATTTATTTCTTCCCTTTTCACTCATAAAATTTTCAATAATTATCCTTCAAATTATTGTTGTGGTAATTTAGCCATCTAAATTTTATATTTATGCCAAAATATTGCTTAAATATTTTTAGTACATTTTTTAAATTGCATTTATATTTTTTAAAGTCAATTTGCATATATTTTCAATACTAGCCTTATTAATGCATAATTACGTTATTAATGCATAAAAGGGTCTTTTATATTTTCAAAATGTTAAACAACTATTTTTCATCATTTTTAGCACATTAAATATTTTTTGGAAATCATTTTATCATTTTTTATAAATTATATTGTACTGAAAGTGGCTATTTAAAACTTAGCCTAATTTATTTCAATTTTAGCCTAAATTCAACCCAATCCAATCCCAATACCCAGCCCAATTTCTAATTAGCAATACCCGGCCCACACTCCAAATGCCCGATCCGGTCCCCTCACCCTTTAATCCTGGCTGTTGATCACAAAGATCAACGACCACTATTCCTCATTCCCTTACCCCAAATACCTTATACCCCAAAAACCTAATTTGTTTCCCACCTTATACCGCCGCCCTAAAATCCTCTCTACTCTCAAACACTCTCAACCTAAACACTAATCTCCAAACACCGACCCCCCATCTATGGCCATCTCCGGTGACCTCTCATCATATCTCATGCCTCCAATGACTTCTCTCATGTCATTTTTGCCATCTCTAAGACCCTCAAAGGACCAGGGCCATGCCGACTTGCATCTGGGGTTCATCTCTTACCTGTTCATGGCCATTCCAGTGTGATTTCGGGTGAAATCATTCTTTATTAGCCACGATCTAAGGGTTTTTCAGTATGTCTCTTCATCTCTGTATGGTTTTCTTCGAAACCCTAATTTCATTTCTAAACCTCTGAGATCTATACAGATCTAAGGCGATTTGAGTTTGTTTCTTATGTGTTTTACAATAGCCTTGAGATTCTTTACAAGAATCATATGATTTCAAGTGTCTTTCATCTTATTCTAAAATTAGGGTTTCCGGAATTTCTTCTTAAACTTTGTTTTGATTATTCTTTGTGTTTAAACTTCTAATTCTCACACATTTTTGGCTAATTTTATAAACTTGCTACAACCCTAGCCCGTATGTACTGAAAACCCTAATGTTTTGGGGGTTTTCATTTGATTTCTGATACGGGTACCTCTGAGTGTGTTCTTGCCTTGGATTCTTATCACTTCTCATGATTTACTTGTCCTAGCATGCTTCTACTAAAGTTTTCTTAGATCAAACCTTCACTGATATTAAGAACTTGTGTTTATACTAGCCATTCATGCCAAACTTGTATGCTTCTTTTCGAATCAGTATTGTTTAGGCATGGGTTTTGTTAAGGCTGTGTGAAATACTGACCATTTATGCTTTACTTCTTTACCCAATTTAATTGAATTTTGCCTACCTTAATTGTCCTCCTTGCCTTGTTTGTATTTCGCTGATTATTATTGATTTGTTTCCTTAATTATACTGTTGTGCATTTACCCTTAATTACCTATTCTATACCTAAAGCTTTACTTTATTCTTTTCCTTAAATACCTGGCATGTTTATCGTTGATTGAACTATCCCTTGATTAAGGGAAGACCTTGCTGATTTATGGGTAACTTCCCTGATTTACTACTCAATTGATCTCTTGCCTTGTTTTGTTAAGTTTTTGAATCCTATATAAACCTTCTCTTCTTTTAAGTTCACAACAATAAAACAAAAAGGAACTCTAGTTCATCTACATTATTATACTCTCAAAGCTCTCTACTCTCTTCTGTTCCTTGCAACTCTTATTAGTTCAGCCGACTGTAATCCAAGGTTGATTACTAGCATTATCTTTACTCTGTATTCTGCATACTCTCCTTAACTGGTATGTTCTGATTCAATTCACATTCCAAGCTATCAGTTTACTTTGTTCCTGCAGTTTATCAATCTTGATTTCCAGTTTATAAGCTATTTTACTTAATATACAATCAGCATGCCTAGATTATTGTATCACAAAGCATGTTTTAAGTTTATGGTTTCATACTGCTTAGCATGACCAAACCCTGCTTGTTCTAAAATCTTGAATGTTTTTCTGGTACAGTTTGTTCCAATGTAATTTTGTTTGTGTCTTAAACTTGTGTGTTCTCAATTTAACTTTGCAACTACCATCTATGTATTAGATTTTTCATTACTAAGGTGTATGCTAGGTGTTCCCCTACCTCTTTCCCTTGTGTGAGATCTGTTCTGAAGCTGTATGTTCTCTAACCTGCTTTCTGACTATTTTTAAAAGTCTTCATAAACTATTCCTACTCTTAACTCTATTTTGGCTTTCATAAAAGTTCTTTCTGCCACTAATACCTTCTTTCTCTATCTACCAAACTCTTTCAAAGTCATTATGAACTCCCACATTGCTCCTAGAGTATTAGGTTCTGCCCCTTTGGCATGTGTACTTGTCACAACCCTAAACCCAGACCCGGTCGTGATGGCGTCTCTTGTGAAGACAAGGCCAGCCGACACTTCCCATTTCAATTTTAAACAGTTAAGTAATAAGATTCAAGTCTAAAACATGATAAAATAACCCAAAGTTTAAGCAGTCAACAGTACAAATATGCGGAAGAACAACCCAACATAGCCCGATACCGGGGTGTCACTAGTCATGAGCATCTAAACAATCCAAAATACTTAGAGAAAACTACAGAGTTTAATATAGTAACTAAAAACATGGAGAAACAAGATAGGGACTCCTGAGATCCGCCTGAGCTGGGAAAATCAGCACTCGGGAGTACTCCAACTAAGTGAGTAATAGTTATAAATAATGACTGAAAGCAGGAAATCACGTAAAACACATTTGCAGACTATATTGAAGCAGTAAAATTAGTGCAAGATATGTAAAAGTAATTTAACTCAAATTAAACTTCACGAAAACCTTTTTCAACAATTTAAGCCGATAAATGACAAGTAATTAAGGAAAATAAACACATAAATGTTCGCCCCTCAGGCACAGTATCCACAAATCCATCCCTCGGGAAATATCTCAGAACAATACCAGCCCCTCAGGGTATATCTCACATCACAATGAGTACTCGCGCTCACTTGGGGTGTGCAGACTCCTGGAGGGGCCCTTTACGGCCCAAGCACAATATCAAGCCATCTCGTGGCATCATCACTAGGCTCTCGGCCTCATATCAATCAAGCCACCTCGTGACGTACATATCTCAGACCCTCGGCCTCAAATCACGATCAGTATTTCCTCACAACATAAGCCCTCAGCCTTACTCTGTCAAAAATCCTCACAAGCCACTCGATAGTAGTAAAACAGGATTCATCAGCCCAATTATCATTTAAAAGATCATATAAGTGTTAAAAACATAGTAAACACTGCTGAGTATGAAAACAGTGAAATATATCATGACTGAGTTCATGTATAAAGTCAAAACAGTGAGGAAATATTAGTGAAAATCCCCGAAGGGTTCAAATAGTTGGCATGAGGCCCAAATATGGCATTCAACCCAAATAATAATGATAGTAAATAGGTTTCAGTCAAATACGCGGTAAAATAATCATTTGAGATGGACTAAGTCACAATCCCTATCAGTGCACTACCCCACGCTCGCCATCAAGCATGTGCGTCACTTCAATATAGCACAACAATGTGCAATCTGGAGTTTCATACCCTCAGAACATCATTTACAATCATTACTCACCTCAAACCGGTCAAATCTCTATCTCACGACGCCTTTTCCCCTCGAATCAGCCTCCACTCGCATCGAATCTATCTAAAATCAGAATCACGGCATCAAAATATGCGAAGGGAACGAAGCCCAAGTGAAAATAATCAATATATGACACAAATCCTGAAATTACCAAAACCCGACACCCGAGCCCACGTCTCGGAATTCGATAATTTTTACATCAATAGATTCTTTATCTTTCATACATATCAAAAGTTCTGAAATCCGAACTCAAATGGTCCTTCAAATCCTCATTCAAAGGTCTAAGTTTCCAAGCCCTAGTTCTTCATTGTTTGGCTTAATTTCCATGATTATTTAAGTGGAATTCACATAAGAATCGAGTTTTAAGTCCATGAATCTTACCTCCAAGTAATCCCCCTTGAATCCCTCTTCAATCCCCTCCAAAAAGCTCAAAAAACGACCAACAATGAAAGAAATAAACCCCAAAATCACGGACAATGCGACTATTTAAACATTCTGACTATGCCTCAAATCCTTCATTGCGATCACGGGACTTCCTTCGCGATCGCAAAGAACAAATTCTCAGCACCCAAAATTAACCTATGCGAACGCGTAAAGTACCACGCGAACGCGATGCTCAGGCATCCTACTCTACGCGATTGCGGACTGAGCACTGCGTTCGCAAAGAACACACTCCCAGTCAACCCCTTGGTCCACTTATCTCTACGCGAACACGACCTTCTCCACACGTTCGCGATTAACAATATCTCCACCTTATGCGATCATAACTCAACCTTCGCGAACGCATAGAAGAAACTGGGCTGCCCCCTCAAAAGCTCTATGTGATCGTGAGACCCCCTACGCGATCAGGAAGAGGAAAACTCTGCAATAGTTGAAGCTCCAAAATCTGCAACTCTTCAAAGCATGAAATGGTCTGATTGACCACCCGAAACTCACTCGAGGCCCCTGGGACCTCAACCAAACATACCAATATATCCCATAACCTCATTCAAACTTGTTCCAACCTTCGGAACGCTCAAAATAACATCAAAACATCAAATTCGCATCAGATTCAAGCCTAAGAATTCCAAATTCTTCTTAATTACGCTTTTGATCAAAACCCAAACCAAACCATGTCCGAATGACCTGAAATTTTTCACACACATCCTAAATGACACAACGGAACTACTTCAACTCAAAAAATTCCATTCTGACCCCTATATCAAAATATCACCTATCAACCGGAAATCGCCAAAAATCTGATTTCGCCAATTCAAGCCTAAATCTACTCTGAATCTCCAAAACTCATTCCGATCACACTCTAAGTCCCCAATCACTTACCAAAGCTAATCAAACCATCGAAACTCACATCCGAGCCCTCTAACACATAAGTCAACATCCAGTTGACTTTTCCAACTTAAACTTCCTCGAAAGAGACTAAGTGTCTCAAACCTAACCAAATCCTTTCCGTACCCGAGCCAAACAACCCGATCACAAATAGAACCAATAGACAAAGCAATAATAAGCAGAAATGGGGGAAACAAAGTGGTAACTCATGAGACGACTGGCCGGGTCGTCACATCCTCCCTAACTTAAACAAATGTTCGTCCTTGAACGAGTCAAGAAACATACCTAAAGCCTCAAACAGGTGAGAATATCTACTCCGCATCTTCCGCTCGGTCTCCCAGGTAGCCTCCTACACGGGCTGACCTCTCCACTGTACTTTCACTGAAGCTATATCCTTTGATCTCAACTTTCGAACTTGACGACCCAAAATAGCTACTGGCTCCACATCATAGGTCAAATCATCATCCAACTGAACTGTGTTGAAATCCAGAAGATGAGACGGATCCCCAATATACTTCCGGAGCATATAAACATGAAATATCGGATGCACACTCGACAAGCTGGGTAGCAAAGCAAGCTCGTATGCCACCTTTCCAATCCTCCGATGTACCTCAAAAAGCCCAATGAACTGCGGACTCAATTTTCCTTTCTTCCCAAATCTCATAACACCTTCATAGGCGAAACCTTCAGCAGAACCTTCTCACCAACTATGTAGGACACATCTCGAACCTTCTTGTCAGCTTAACTCTTTTTCCTTGACTGCGCTGTACGAAGCCTCTCCTGAATCACCTTCACCTTTTCTGTCCCCAATAGCCTAGCCTTACCGGGCTCGAACCTACCAATTGGAGATCTACATCGCCTCCCATACAAAGCCTCGTGTGGAGCAATCTGAATACTCGAATGGTAGCTGTTGTTATAAGTAAACTCTACATGCGGTAGAAAATGATCCCATGACCCTCCGAAATTAATGACACACGCACGTAACATGTCCTCCAATATCTGAATGGTGCGCTCGGACTGCCCGTCCATCTGAGGGTGAAGAGTTGTGCTCAACTCAACCTGAGTACCAACTCTCGCTACACAGACCTCCAAAACTGCAATGTAAACTGAGTGCCCCTATCTGAAATGATGGAAACTGGGACACCATGCAAATGAACAATCTCCTGGATATAGATCTCTGCCAACCGCTCAGAAGAATAGGTAGTACACACATGAATAAAGTGCGCGGACTTGGTCAGCTGATCCACAATCACCCAAATAGCATTAAAATTCTTCAAAGTCCGTGGAAGTCCAACTACAAGGTCTATAGTGATCCTCTCCCACTTCCACTCTGGAATATCCATCTGCTGAAGCAAGCCACCTGGTCTCTGATGCTCATATTTCACCTGCTGACAATTGAGACACCAAACTACAAATCCCACAATGTCTTTCTACATTCTCCTCCACCAATAATGTTGTCTCAAATCCTGATACATCTTCGCGACACCCGAATGAATGGAATACCGCGAGCTATGGGCCTCCTCCAGAATCAACTCCCGAAGCCCATTCATATTGGGCACACAAATCCGGCCCTGCATCCTTAACACCCCATCATCACCAATGGTCATATCTCTGGCATCGTCATGCTGAACTTTGTCCTTAAGGACAAGCAAATGCGGATCATCATACTGGCGCTCTCTGATGCGATCATATAAGAAAGACCGATAAACCATACAAGCCAACACCCTACTAGGATCCGAAATATCTAACCTCACGAACCGATTGGTCAAGGCCTGAACATCAACTACAAGAGGTCTCTCCCAACTGGAATATATGCCAAACTCCCCATACTCACCGCGTTTTGGCACAAAGGATCGGCCACCACATTGGCCTTTACTTGATGGTACAATATAGTAATATCATAATTCTTAAGCAACTCCAACCACCTACGTTGTCTCAAATTGAGATCTTTCTGTTCGAACAAGTGCTGGAGGCTACGATGATCGGTAAACACCTCACAAGAAACACCATACAAGTAATTCCTCCAAATCTTCAACATATGAATAATGGTAGCCAACTCCAAGTCATGAACGAGGTAGTTCTTGTAAGCACGTGATTTTTGACCCTCCCCGAGAATTTTCACATTTTTAGTGTGAATATGTGAAATTGGGTCTAGTATAGCTATTTTAACTATTTTTACTTTATTTCATTGCAAAAAGAAAAATTACAAAAAAGTATATATATAAATTTTAGTTTATGTATCCCTCATAAACTTGAAAAAAAATCAAAAATTGCACTTTATTTTGGTACTTTATATAAATTCGAAAATTAACAAAAAATATATATATAATTCTATTAATGTTTTGAAGTCATTTTAATACAAAAAATATTATTTCATATTTTTGTCTTTATTAAAAAAAACGAAAATTACAAAAAATAGTTTTATTAATATGTTATAGTTATTTTAACTTTGAAAAATACAAAAAATATTACTTCATATTTTATCTTAATATTTACGAAAATTACAAAAAAAATAGTTTTATTAATATTTTGTAGCTATTTTAAAATCTTGAAAAATATTTAAAAATATATAGTTTTGTTTAAATACTAGTCTTATTTTTGGTAGTTATTTTGCTTACATAGGACTAGTTAAGCAACGTGTTCCTATTTCTCGGGTCCGGGCAAAAGAATAATATTCGGGTTCAAACTACCCGGTTTTAGGCCTAATTTTCGGACCTAGCCCATAATAAACCGTGTCCAGGACACGTGGGGAACCCCACCACGCGTGGGGGACATATGCCTTGAACCCCACCACGCGTGGGCTCATTTTTCGGGGCAAACCATGTCAAATACACGGACTACACATTTGACAAAGGGGGGGATTTTTGGGAATT
Source organism: Nicotiana sylvestris (assembly GCF_000393655.2). NCBI lineage: Eukaryota > Viridiplantae > Streptophyta > Magnoliopsida > Solanales > Solanaceae > Nicotiana > Nicotiana sylvestris. The sequence continues at coordinate 175,131,673 of NC_091065.1, forward strand.
TTGGAATTTTAAAAAAAAAAAGAAAAAGAAAAAAAAAAGGAAACAGGTACTGTTGACTCTTCTTCTTCATAAAAGAAGAAGAAGCAAAAACCTACAAGAAGAACGGACTACTGGGCCTCTTTCTTCTTCAAAGAAGAAAGTAAGAAAAACCAGCTGCTCCCATCGCCAAAACCTCCAGGCAACCACCCTCCTCCTCAACCCGTCACCTTCCCCGACAACCTTACGTTCGTCAAACCTCCATTCATAACCCAGCCCAACGAGCAGCAACAACATCGTCACTGTCCAAACACCATACCCAAAACCACCATAATCCAGCCATCGCCACCACCATTGTCGCCGCTACCAGCCCCCTCCACCTCCAGCTCCACCTCCGTCAACCGCCATACCATCATCTTCACCAGCCTCACGCCCAAACAACACCTACTGAAACTAGTCGCACCCCCTTCGACACCATCCTCTACCAGTAAACCACCCAGACACCACCTCCATCGTCACCTTCTCCTTCGTCCACAACCAGCAACGCTCAAACACCACAGTTCCGACAACCATCCAACCCAGCTCCTTCCGTCGAGTCGTCACTGTCCCTCGACCTCTTCTGCTTCATCTTGTCGCACATATCTGTTGCGTCGAGAAGAGTCAGTAGTAGCGAACATGGCAGGTTGTTAGCACTTTCGGGCCGAGCTTTCAGTTCCCTGTGAGGTCGTTTTGTTCGCCGAGGTCCGGTACGTCGAGGTTAGTCGTTGAGGTCGATGTAGAGGTTTGGTCCGTGGCTCTATCCGTTTCGGTTTGTCCAGGTTAGTAAACCTCAAGTATCAAGTAAAGAAACTTTACGTTAAATGTTCGAAGACGCAATATATAAATTGATATGATAACTTTCTGCTTATGTTTTCGTCGTATGCATTTCATTCATTTTTGCGTTATGTTATTCTTGTTTACTTGCTGTCATTTAATTAAGTTGGGTTAATTGTTCTACGACGCAAGTTTGATGTTAATTTGTTCGTGGCCCTTTGATTAGTTCATTCGGATAAAATTAGCATTAGTACTTGTTGTTACTACTCCCGAAACACTCGTTCGCTAAACTCATTTTATTAATTTTTTGATAAGTTATGAGATTTTAGTTGTAAAGAAGTCGTAAGGTTAGTATTGTTAAAGGCGTAGAAATGGCATCCTTTTTAAAAAAAAAAATAATAATAATAAAAAATAAATAATAAAAAAATAAAAATAAATAAATAAATAGAAAACGAGATTAACTTTCGCCAGATAAAAATGTACATATTGTGGAGCCCTCGCAAAATATATGTATTAAATACTTAGATTCCGGGATGGGCCGTTTAACAAATTTCACGGCCCTCCCCAAAAATAATAATGCGCTAGTTGCTTTAGGCGCGCCTTTAATAATGTTATCTCCCTAAACTCGGGTGCACATTTATGTGACCCAAATCCAAATCTCAACGGAGTCGAAATATGTCTCTAGTCACGGGCGCATTGATTGTGGCGTGGCCCGAGATGCATTTCCATGACGTTGCAAATTCCTTTAAAAAATAAGAATGAGATGAGCCTCGCCTAATAAAAATACAAATTGCGGGGCCCTCAGTAAATACTTGTTTTAAATTACTTAGAATTCAGGAGGGTCGCTTAGTGAATTTCGTGACCTTCCCAAAATAATAACACGATAGTCTCTTTAGGCGCGTGTTTAATAATCTATGTTCTTAAACTTGGGTGTGCATTTCATGTGACCCAAATCCAAATCTCAACAGAGTCAAAGTGTGTCGACGACCACGGGTACATTGATTGTAACGCGGTTCGAGATACATTTTCACAACGTTGCAATTCTTAAAAATAACAGTAAATGATAAAAGCGGTTGAAAGATAAAATTTGCACATAAGTTCATATTGTATTTAAAATCAGATAAATAAGCCAAATATAACAGTTGAGCGACCGTGCTAGAACCACGGAACTCGGGAATGCCTAACACCTTCTCCCGGGTTAACAGAATTCCTTATCCGGATTTCTGGTACGCAGACTGTAATATAGAGTCATTATTTTCCTCGATTCGGGATTAAAATTGGTGACTTGGGACACCCTAAATCTCCCAAGTGGCGACTCTGAAATAAATAACCAATCCTGTTTCGATTGTCCTTTAATTGGAAAAAACTCCCCATGCGCCCCCTCGGGCGCGGAAAAAGGAGGTGTGACAGCTCTGGCGACTCTGCTGGGGACTAATAACCCAGAACCACTGGTTCAGGGTTAGAAATTCGAGCTTAGATAAATTGTTATATTTGGCTTTATCTGATTTTTTACATGTTTTAAGCCTAATGTGCTAAATGTTGCTTTTACCGCTTTGATATTATGTGAACTGTATATAAATTGTGCCGAAACCCATCTTCTCTCTGAGTCTTCTAAATCATGAAGAAGGGTGTACTTCGTACGACTTCTTTTCTGTATAGTGTCAAATCCCAATTTAGAACGAGGTTCGGACAAGTTGCTAAGCCGGTGAAGCTTCTGTATTCCCGGTACGCTGCCCCCCCTCGGCTCGAGCTGTCCGCTCGGGTAAGCCAGGTCTAGAACAAACACCCAGGTCTGAACCTAGTATAACAAAGCCACATGCCGGATCCCTAGTAGGAACGTTTATTTGCATCATGTGCATTTGACTTAGGGGACTCAACACAGGGGTTGGGTCCGTCTAGGACAAGCAACCTGAAAATAATAGACAATCTTTCGGCATCCTATGTGCTACATGTTGTATTTAGTCAAGGGCGTATGGGTCATTGGGTCATTTCCAGCATGATGTTATTTTAATCAAAGCATGGGGAACATTTGTGGAATCCAAGAAGCCTTGGAATTCCCTATGTCCCCCACGCTTGCTTTTTGGGAAAACACATGGGGAACATTTGTGGAATCCAAGAAGTCTTGGAATTCCCATATGTCCCCCACGCTTCATATGTTGGGAAAAGCGCATGGGGAGCATTTGCGGAATCCAAGAAGTCTTGGAAATCGTTATGTCTCCCATGCCACATTTTTGAAAGAAATAATAAATAAATAAAAATTACAAATAAAACAAAGCATGAAAATTCAAAAAGACTTTGTATGTTTTCATTATTTTCCACAGATTAAAAATAAATCGTGAAAAAGAGGAGAAAATAACAGCATAGAAGTCCGAGTAGAGTCAAAACTTTGCCGAAATTTTAAAAATGAAAAAATGTCTTGTTTGTTTGTTATATTAAAAGCAAAGGAAAAATAAAAAAAAATCACCATTGTTCTGTCTGTTTTTTAAAAAATATTAAAGAAAATAGTTTGTTTTGCCATTAAATGAAAATGAAAAAGAGTTTGTTTTTTTTTAAAAAAAATGTTTTATTTTATTTTATTTTGTTTGTCTATGAAAATGCCAGAAATAAAAATAAAAAGAGTTTTATTATTTGTTCCAAAAATAAGTATATATATAATCCAAAAAAAAATTCAAAAGAAAGTTCAAAATTCAAAAAAGATAAAATAGATAAATAAAAATCCGAAAATATTTTGATTCTTCTTTAGAAAATTCAGAAAAAAAAACATTTTAGAAGCATTTCTTTTATTAAAGGTAAAATTCCAAAAAATATTTTCTTCTTCTTCTTTAGAATAAAAAAAAAGCAAATGAAATTCAAAAATATATCTTAGAAGTGTTTCTTTTAAAAAGAAAATCAATCAAAAATAAAAAAATATACTTCCTTTCTTCTTTTAAAGTAGTTCTTTCAAATTCAAAAAAAGTTAGTTCATCTACTTATCCTTGATCGACCGAACTACGCGGGTTTGATTCTCACCGGATGTGAGATACGTAGGCAACCCTCATCGGGTCCAACCCCCACCTTCTCAAAAAGAAGGAATGTTTTATGTTTTTCGTTAATTTGTTTGTTTGTTATGAATGAAAAATAATAGTCTATTTGATTGTCGTGAAAAAATAACAAAATAGAAAATGGAAAAGGGTCCTCTCAAAAATAGTTTATTCGCCCGAACTACGCGGGTTTGATTCTCACTGGATGTGAGATACGTAGGCAACCCTCATCGGGTCCAACCCCACCTTTTGCTAAAAAGCCAAAAACAAATAATAATGAAAAACAAAAAAAAACATGTCAAAGATTTTTAATTTTGTCGTAAATAAGTCTAGTGATGTAACTTCCCCCTTTTACAAAAAATATAGCAAAAACAAATCTGTCAAATTTTAATTGTCATAAAGAAGTCGGGTGCCGCTGTTTTATCAAGACATAGCCGAATGTTCCCGAAAGGGACGCCGGAAGGCTGGCTTTGCATAAACAGCCACTTTTGGATCATTTTTAAGACTTGGTCCAGTTGACCCCCACGGCCTAAAAATCTTCGTCCCCGAGACGTTGAAAGGCCGTGTTTGCAGTATTGACTTTTCTAATTTGAAAAACGATAAAAAGAGTTATAAATAAGTCAGGTGATGCTGTTTTGTCATAAATAGCTGAATGTTCCCGAAAGGGACGCCGGAAGGCTGACTTGGCATAAACAGCCACCTTTGGGTCATTTTGAGATATGGACCCACACAGCCTTAAAAAGCTTCGTCCCCGAGACGTCGAAAGGCCGTGTTTGCAATACAAGGTTTTTATCATAATTTGAAAAAAAACAAAGAGTCAACGGTCGGGTGAATGTCGTTTGGATGTTTAGTCAAAAAAATATGAAAAAAATAAAATAAGCCGAGCCAGTTTCGGCCGCGTCTTAAACCGTTCTTGCCGAAATAGCCTTAGAGTATCTTTCAGTTGTCGAAAGGTTATTTTCGTAAAAGAATGGACAAGTTTGTAAAAGTGTCATAAAATAATCCTCCCCGGCCTCAAATTCATGTGAAATTTGGAAGGGGCCACATTTGCAAAAAATAACCATTTGGTTGCATTTGTCGAACAGAGAAAAGGAGCTGGAATTTTGTTTTTTGAGTTTATAAATCTTTTGATTAAAATAGGCGGGTTGTTTGATTTTCAAGTTGGTAGGTCATCTTTAAACCTTTGAAACCCAGTTTGTTTTAATATGAAAAGTGAAAAGAAAAAATGTTCATTATAATTTATCTTTTATTGGTCCGAACTACGCAAGGTCTGATTCATGCAGGGACATGATACGTAGGCAATCTCCATAAGATTCGACCACCACTAAAATAAAAAATAAAAAAAAATATAATAATAAATAAATAAAGGAAAGTGTGGAAAATTTTCAGAGGGGCACAATTGTCTGACTGCTTAGGCGCATTGCATCTCTGATATATGATTGTCTGTCAAATGCCCTAACACTAACGTTGATGGCTTCCCTTTGCTGTGTTCATATATAGAAAAGTGGTTGGTTGTGGTAACTCCTCCCTGCAAAGCAAAATCAAAGGACAATGGCTCAGAACCGCAGAACCGAGTGGGTCGGTACTGATGACCGACAACAATTGATCGAACGGAACAGCGGGTTGGTAGAAGAAGTGAGAATGCTGAGACAACATGTGGCAGACATGTATCAGGCATGGATAACGGGAAAAGCACCACCCCCTCCACCGCCAAGTCTCTTGAGCTCGGTCATTTCCCAAGCACCCAACACCATAATGGAAGATCCCCCATACTCTCCATCCCAACCCACTTATGGCAGCTTTCCCAGCTATCCGAGTAGCTCCATCACTCCTCAATGCTTCTCCGCTCCCCAACACCACTTCTTTCCCCGCCATACTTCACTTTCCAAGCACCCGGCTCCACAAAATGCCTACCCACCTACACAAGCCTACCAAAAGCTGCCTGGATCAGGTTTCCGGCCCTGTCAACATGCAAGAATGAAGAGGTTGCTGAAACGAGGAAAGGCTCTCACCCCCATCGGGGTATCTTATGCCAGTCTGTTTGAAAGGCTAAGGCATGCTGGTTCGATTGAGCCACTCCCCGCATGTACTATAAATCCGCTTGCAAGGAGCTTTGATCCGGCAGCACGATGCGCCTACCACTCCAATGTCATAGGGCACAACATTGAGAGCTGTCATAGCTGGAGAAGGGAAGTAGAGAAAATGATCCGAGAAGGGCGGGTTGCGATTAATAACAGTGACATGGAGCACTCGAACCTCCTCGAGAACTTGCCTACGGAGGTTGATGAGGTTGAAGCTGGTAATATTGATGCAAAGCTCAGTGGCTAAAATGCCAATTTTGATAAAGTGGGAGGACGTTTTGTTCCTTGGTCAGCAAGAGAGAAGCTTGTGGTGGCTCATTTTGTTGTCATTTCTGTTGTTCGGATTATTAGGGTTATAAGTCGGATGTTGTCTTGTCCAGTTTGTTTTAGGATTTTGTTCTGGTTGTTTTGTTTGTTTTATTATTCAAACCATTTCGCCGGTAGTCTAATACAAAGCCGGTCTTTTGTTATTTTCAGTCGTCTTTTGTTTAGTCCTTCTATCATTTCGTTCAATGCCGATTCTAGGGACATGACATGCGCACCCAGTTTGGGCCTAATCTTAAAAGTTAATCATAAAACCATAGGAAGGTGATCAAAGCATTCAAAGGAAATAAGAACGGTTTTGGATTATTTGAAGCCCGAGTCATGTGGAACTGGGGCAAGTTAAACACAAAGAAAACCGTTAAAAGCAAGATTCGCCAAATTGGCATGAGGGTCATTCATGATAATAAGAGTGTCGCCCAACGGTGCTTTAGAAGTGACAAATGAACAAACAGATGTTGAATATAATTGTCAAGTCAAGCACCATCAGAAGAGACTACAAATTTAAATTGTGTTGTTTGCACTTGGCATGTTTTGAAGATTGGAATGACGAAGGCATTTTGTTCTGCTACCTAAACACTTTATCCTTCGTTACCCCTTTTGAGCCTTATTTATTTTCTTTCATACCCCTCGTTCGGAATTAGTAGCAACGAATAGAATACGCAAGCGCGGCAGGTAAACAAAAGAAAGAAAAAAAAAACGGAAAAAAAAAGAAAAGAAAATGGTAACAAAGAAAAAAAAAGAAAATCAAATGAAAAGAGGAATTGGGAACTACGTTTGACCTGATTCCTCAAAGAGGATACGTAGGCGCTTCACGGCTCGGTCATAGTTTTGAAAAATGAAAAAAAAATCAATTAAAATATCCCCAAGCAAGAAACTGGGGCAAAAGTTGCGTTTGTTGTAAATAAATCTAATCCCGAAGGTTGTAATTAATAACCCAAAATGAATGCATTTTTGAGCCTTTAATACCCTTTCTTTCTAGCCCAATCCAAAAACCCACATTACGGTCCAAAGAAAGACCTTCCGATCAGTCTTCAAAAGATGCCAAGTCAGACAAATGAAGAGTCTTACCGGCGAACATAACATTCTGTTCCACAGCAGAAAGGACTCTAATCTCCAGCAGAAAGAGTCATACCGGCGACACTCCAAATCCCCAGCTGGAAAGTGATACAAATGAGAGAGTCTTATCGGTGAAAACCTTCACAGGCACCATAAGGCGATGAAAGCTGAGAGAAAAGCCAAAAATGAGAGAGACTTGATAGTGAAAACCCTTCGGGCACTGCAAGTCGAATAAGATTAAGAATCAGATGGGGAATCACCAATTGAGGATCTTGAAAGATGATTGACGGTAAAGGATAGGCCCCATATGCATGTCATGGCCATTAGAGTCGGTATCTGCGTTTGATAGGTTTTTATTTATAGTTTCTTTTGTAAAAGAGTCATCGTTTCCTTTGTCTTTTATTTTGTTTCTGTTATCTTTCTCCTTTCATAAAAAATTTTCCCCAATAGAGTCTGTCCGGTCAGAACAAGTGTGAAATGACTTCAAAATATGCCACCAGCTTTCCAAGATGAGATCTGACTAGTACATCCAAGTGGTATAGTCAGCAGGGAACAAACGCGAGGCCAGTGTCAAAAAGATATCCCCAGCAAAAGGGAATTGACAGAAGGATTGACAAGCGTCAAGAGGGATACCGTTGCCTTTATCAAAAGTTATAAACCTCAAGGCCAAGGCCCATGAACAAAGCAAGGAAAGCAGTGAGCATGATTTGGCGAAATCCATACTAGACTAAAAGGTCGGGGAAATGCCAGTTTCCGAGCTATGCCACAAAAGAAGAGGGATATCCCCATCAGAAAGGGATTGTACCCAGCAAATAAAATCATCCCCAACAAGTTGTGGAGCGCAAAGCAAGGAAGGAGAAAGGGAAAACCATCCCAGTAGGAGTATCACAACCAACCACCATGTTTTAAACTAACAAATTTTGTTTGATTTGAAACAGGTAAAAGAATGGGCATTGACGCCAGAAACGCATGCCACAAGGGATATTATCAAACTGGGGCAGAAAATTTTCCTTCCATTCAGAAAATTTTCTGTAAGTCAGGTACCCCCAGCTGATAAAATTTTACCCCCCCCCAACAGGTAAGTAAATCAAGGGAGGTAGTCTTAAGGATATGTCGGGTTCATCCGCCCTCAAATAGGATATGTCGGGTTCATCCGCCCTCAAATAGGATATGTCGGGTTCATCCGCCCTCAAATAGGATATGTCGGGTTCATCCGCCCTCAAATAGGATATGTTGGGTTCATCCGCCCTCAAATAGGATATGTCGGGTTCATCCGCCCTCAAATAGGATCTGTTGGGTTCATCCGCCCTCAAATAGGATATGTTGGGTTCATCCGCCCTCAAATAGGATCTGTCGGGTTCATCCGCCCTCAAATAGGATCTGTTGGGTTAATCCGCCCTCAAATAGGATCTGTCGGGTTAATCCGCCCTCAAATAGGATCTGTCGGGTTCATCCGCCCTCAAATAGGATCTGTCGGGTTCATCCTCCCTCAAATAGGATATGTTGGGTTCATCCGCCCTCAAATAGGATATGTTGGGTTCATCCGCCCTCAAATAGGATCTGTCGGGTTCATCCGCCCTCAAATAGGATCTGTTGGGTTAATCCGCCCTCAAATAGGATCTGTCGGGTTAATCCGCCCTCAAATAGGATATGTTGGGTTAATCCGCCCTCAAATAGGATCTGTCGGGTTAATCCGCCCTAAAATAGGATATGTTGGGTTCATCCGCCCTCAAATAGGATATGTTGGGTTCATCCGCCCTCAAATAGGATCTGTCGGGTTCATCCGCCCTCAAATAGGATCTGTTGGGTTCATCCGCCCTCAAATAGGATATGTTGGGTTCATCCGCCCTCAAATAGGATATGTTGGTTTCAGTCTTTACTTTTAAGTGTTGAAATTGGGAGCCCGCCCAGATAACAGAGGCATAAATTCAGTCTTTTTATTTTCAAGTGTCGAAATTGGGAGCCCGCCAGATAATAGAGGCATACATTCAGTCTTTTATTTTAAGTGTTGAAATTGGGAGCCCGCCCAGATAACAGAGGCATACATTCAGTCTTTTTATTTCAAGTGTTGAAATTGGGAGCCCGCCCAGATAATAGAGGCATACATTCCACGTCTTACCCATAGGAGATGCATTTCCTCCTAAGTTTTAGTTTTACCCATAGGAGATGCATTTCCTCCTAGGTTTGTTTCAGTTTCACCCATAGGAGATGCATTTCCTCCTAAGTTCAGTTTTACCATAGGAGACGCACTTCCTAAGTTCAGTTCTACCCATAGGAGACGCACTTCCTAAAGTTTATATGTTTCACCATAGGAGACGCACTTCCTAAGTTTCAGTTTTACCAATAGGAGACGCACTTCCTAAGTCAGTTTCACCATAGGAGACGCACTTCCTAAAGTTCAGTTTCACCATAGGAGACGCACTTCCTAAAGCAAGTTTCACCAATAGGAGACGCACTTCCTAAGTTTCAGTTTTACCAATATGAGACGCACTTCCTAAGTCAGTTTCACCATAGGAGACGCACTTCCTAAAGTTCAGTTTCACCATAGGAGAAGCACTTCCTAAAGCAAGTTTCACCAATAGGAGACGCACTTCCTAAGTCAGTTTCACCATAGGAGACGCACTTCCTAAAGTTCAGTTTCACCATAGGAGACGCACTTCCTAAAGTTCAGTTTCACCATAGGAGACGCACTTCCTAAAGCAAGTTTCACCAATAGGAGACGCACTTCCTAAGTCAGTTTCACCATAGGAGACGCACTTCCTAAAGTTCAGTTTCACCATAGGAGACGCACTTCCTAAAGCAAGTTTCACCAATAGGAGACGCACTTCCTAAGCGAGTTTCACCATAGGAGACGCACTTCCTAAGTTCATTTCACCCATAGGAGACGCACTTCCTAAGTTCAGTTCTACCAATAGGAGACGCACTTCCTAAGTTTATTGCACCCAATAGGAGACGCATGTCCTAAAGCAAGTTTCACCAATAGGAGACGCACTTCCTAAGCGAGTTTCACCATAGGAGACGCACTTCCTAAAGTTTAGTTTCACCCAGTAGGAGATGCACTTCCTAAGAACAGTTATCCCCAATAGGAGACGCACTTCCTAAGTTTATTGTACCCACAGGAGACGCACTTCCTCAAAGTTAAGTTTACCCATAGGAGATGCATTTCCTCCCAAGTTGTTTTTGAAGAAAAAAAAAAAAGAATGACCTAGTCTGATGAACTTTCTCCTAGGATCAAAATCTTAGTCCGATGAATTTTTCTCCTAAGATAGAGACCTAGTCTGATGAACTTTCTCCTAGGATCAAAATCTTAGTCCGATGAATTTTTCTCCTAAGATAGAGACCTAGTCTGACGAACCTTCTCCTAGGATCAAAATCTTAGTCTGATGAATCTTTCTCCTAAGATAACCAAAAAAAAAAAAAAACAAAATGACCTAGTCTGATGAACCTTCTCCTAGGATCAAAATCTTAGTCCGATGAATTTTTCTCCTGAGATAGAGACCTAGTCTAACGAACCTTCTCCTAGGATCAAAATCTTAGTCTGATGAATCTTTCTCCTAAGATAACCAAAAAAAAAAATGACCTAGTCCGATGAACCTTCTCCTAGGATCAAAATCTTAGTCCGATGAATTTTTCTCCTAAGATAGAGACCTAGTCTGACGAACCTTCTCCTAGGATCAAAATCTTAGTCTGATGAATCTTTCTCCTAAGATAACCAAAAAAAAAAAATGACCTAGTCTGATGAACCTTCTCCTAGGATCAAAATCTTAGTCCGATGAATTTTTCTCCTAAGATAGAGACCTAGTCTGACGAACCTTCTCCTAGGATCAAAATCTTAGTTTGATGAATCTTTCTCCTAGGATCAAAATCTTAGTCCGATGAATTTTTCTCCTAAGATAGAGACCTAGTCTGACGAACCTTCTCCTAGGATCAAAATCTTAGTCTGATGAATCTTTCTCCTAAGATACCAAAAACAAAAATGACCTAGTCTGATGAACCTTCTCCTAGGATCAAAATCTTAGTCTGATGAATCTTTCTCCTAAGATAACCAAAAAACAAAAAATGACCTAGTCTGATGAACCTTCTCCTAGGATCAAAATCTTAGTCTGATGAATCTTTCTCCTAAGATAACCAAAAAACAAAAATGACCTAGTCTGATGAACCTTCTCCTAGGATCAAAATCTTAGTCTGACGAATTTTTCTCCTAAGATAGAGACCTAGTCTGACGAACCTTCTCCTAGGATCAAAATCTTAGTCCGATGAATCTTTCTCCTAAGATGCTAAAAAAAAACATTTTGAAAAAAAGGAGTCATTTTCCTAAAGCCAGGCGCCCACCCATAGAACAGAGGAATACATTTCAATCCTCACATTTCGAGCATTGAAGTTAGGCGCCCACCTGTATAACAAGGGAATACATCCTAATCTAGTGTTTAGTTCACTCTCAGCACTGCATCAATAGTATCAGTGGGCTACGATTTTGCTAACGACTCACAAACCTTCCCAGTACAAACTGGGTTAGGAAATTTTGTTTGTTTTGTTTGTTTTGATTATCAGGGGCCTGCCTGTAGAGCAAAAGATTGTTATATGTCAAAGATTGAGAAGTTAGGGGTCCGCCTACAGAACAGCGGGATCGTTCAAAGTCAGGCCGTAACCCATTGGAAGGCAGAAAGCCACAACAAAAATCCCTAGAACTCAATCCAAGATAGAAGCAACAAGAATCTCGCCCCAAGAATGCGAGTCAACAGTCTGAGAGGGTCAACAAAAGCTAGTCACAAAAACAAAAAGAAAAAAGAAGAAAAAGAAAAAAGAGAAAAATGAATGAATCCGAAGCACGAATGAGGAGAACAAACGTGATTTGCTCAAGAACTAGCGCCTACAACTAGCAAGTATCAAGGTTCAAATCCAAAGTCTGTACGAAGCACCATTCAAGACTCAAGACCATGTTTCAGAAGACTTAAAGATAGGAATCCTTGTAACTAGTAGCTGATAGACTTAGTTAGTCTTTTTCAGTTTTCATTTTTGTTGTAACGACAGGACCGCGGACCGGAACCTCAACGAAACGACACCTCGATCGGCTCTTCACCTCGGTACAACTTCACTATCTCTCTCATTCCCGAACTACACGTGGCCTGATTCCTGTATAACCAAGGATATGTAGGCAGCTCAAATACCAGGGCTCGGTCACATTCCCTCCCTTTCCTGAAGTGTAGTCCGTCCAAGTAATGGTCGGGTCAAAAACACGGCTAGTCGTTCTTTGTCGGAAAACTCTTCGTGTTTCCAGTCAAAGAGGGGCAGCTGTAAGCACGTGATTTTTGACCCTCCCCGAGAATTTTCACATTTTTAGTGTGAATATGTGAAATTGGGTCTAGTATAGCTATTTTAACTATTTTTACTTTATTTCATTGCAAAAAGAAAAATTACAAAAAAAGTATATATATAAATTTTAGTTTATGTATCCCTCATAAACTTGAAAAAAATCAAAAATTGCACTTTATTTTGGTACTTTATATAAATTCGAAAATTAACAAAAAATATATATATAATTCTATTAATGTTTTGAAGTCATTTTAATACAAAAAATATTATTTCATATTTTTGTCTTTATTAAAAAAAACGAAAATTACAAAAAATAGTTTTATTAATATGTTATAGTTATTTTAACTTTGAAAAATACAAAAAATATTACTTCATATTTTATCTTAATATTTACGAAAATTACAAAAAAAATAGTTTTATTAATATTTTTGTAGCTATTTTAAAATCTTGAAAAATATTTAAAAATATATAGTTTTGTTTAAATACTAGTCTTATTTTTGGTAGTTATTTTGCTTACATAGGATTAGTTAAGCAACGTGTTCCTATTTCTCGGGTCCGGGCAAAAGAATAATATTCGGGTTCAAACTACCCGGTTTTAGGCCTAATTTTCGGACCTAGCCCATAATAAACTGTGTCCAGGACACGTGGGGAACCCCACCACGCGTGGGGGACATATGCCTTGAACCCCACCACGCGTGGGCTCATTTTTCGGGGCAAACCATGTCAAATACACAGACTACACATTTGACAAAGGGGGGGATTTTTGGGAATTTTGGAATTAAAAAAAAAAAAAAAAAAAAAGAAAACAGGTACTGTTGACGCTTCTTCTTCATAAAAGAAGAAGAAGCAAAAACCTACAAGAAGAACGGACTACTGGGCCTCTTTCTTCTTCAAAGAAGAAAGTAAGAAAAACCAGCTGCTCCCATCGCCAAAACCTCCAGGCAACCACCCTCCTCCTCAACCCGTCACCTTCCCCGGCAACCCTACGTCCGTCAAACCTCCATTCATAACCCAGCCCAACGAGCAGCAACAACATCGTCACTGTCCAAACACCATACCCAAAACCACCATAATCCAGCCATCGCCACCACCATTGTCGCCGCTACCAGCCCCCTCCACCTCCAGCTCCACCTCCGTCAACCGCCATACCATCATCTTCACCAGCCTCACGCCCAAACAACACCTACTGAAACCAGTCGCACCCCCTTCGACACCATCCTCTACCAGTAAACCACCCAGACACCACCTCCATCGTCACCTTCTCCTTCGTCCACAACCAGCAACGCTCAAACACCACAGTTCCGACAACCATCCAACCCAGCTCCTTCCGTCGAGTCGTCACTGTCCCTCGACCTCTTCTGCTTCATCTTGTCGCACCGATCTGTTGCGTCGAGAAGAGTCAGTAGTAGCGAACATGGCAGGTTGTTAGCACTTTCGGGCCGAGCTTTCAGTTCCCTGTGAGGTCGTTTTGTTCGCCGAGGTCCGGTACGTCGAGGTTAGTCATTGAGGTCGATGTAGAGGTTTGGTCCATGGCTCTATCCATTTCGGTTTGTCCAGGTTAGTAAACCTCAAGTATCAAGTAAAGAAACTTTACGTTAAATGTTCGAAGACGCAATATATAAATTGATATGATAACTTTCTGCTTATGTTTTCGTCGTATGCATTTCATTCATTTTTGCGTTATGTTATTCTTGTTTACTTGCTGTCATTTAATTAAGTTGGGTTAATTGTTCTACGACGCAAGTTTGATGTTAATTTGTTTGTGGCCCTTTGCTTAGTTCATTCGGATAAAATTAGCATTTGTACTTGTTGTTACTACTCCCGAAACACTCGTTCGCTAAACTCATTTTATTAATTTTTTGACAATTTATGAGATTTTAGTTGTAAAGAAGTCGTAAGGTTAGTATTGTTAAAGGCGTAGAAATGACATCCTTTTTAAAAAAAATAAATAAATAATAATAATAAAAAAATAAAAATAAATAAATAAATAGAAAACGAGACTAACTTTCGCCAGATAAAAATGTACATATTGTGGAGCCCTCGCAAAATATATGTATTAAATACTTAGATTCCGGGATGGGCCGTTTAACAAATTTCACGGCCCTCCCCAAAAATAATAATGCGCTAGTTGCTTTAGGCGCGCCTTTAATAATGTTATCTCCCTAAACTCGGGTGCACATTTATGTGACCCAAATCCAAATCTCAACGGAGTCGAAATATGTCTCTAGTCACGGGCGCATTGATTGTGGCGTGGCCCGAGATGCATTTCCATGACGTTGCAAATTCCTTTAAAAAATAAGAATGAGATGAGCCTCGCCTAATAAAAATACAAATTGCGGGGCCCTCAGTAAATACTTGTTTTAAATTACTTAGAATTCAGGAGGGCCGCTTAGTGAATTTCGTGGCCTTCCCAAAATAATAACACGATAGTCTCTTTAGGCGCGTGTTTAATAATCTACTTTCTTAAACTCGGGTGTGCATTTCATGTGACCCAAATCCAAATCTCAAAACATCAAATAAAATGCGTTCCGGATTGTGGGTGCATTTCATGTGACGCAGTCCAAAGACGTGTTTTAAGCGATGTTCACATTCTTGTAAAAACAATAATAATAAAGCGGTTAAAAGTTAAAATTTGCACATAAGTTCATATTGTATTAAAAATCAGATAAATAAGCCAAATATAACAGTTGAGCGACCGTGCTAGAACCACGGAACTCGGGAATGCCTAACACCTTCTCCCGGGTTAACAGAATTCCTTATCCGGATTTCTGGTACGCAGACTGTGATATAGAGTCATTATTTTCCTCGAATCGGGATTAAAATTGGTGACTTGGGACACCCTAAATCTCCCAAGTGGCGACTCTGAAATAAATAACCAATCCTGTTTCGATTGTCCTTTAATTGGAAAAAACTCCCCATGCGCCCCCTCGGGCGCGGAAAAAGGAGGTGTGACAGTTCTTCTCATGGGACTTCAACTAACGAGAAGCATAAGCAATAACTCTACCCTCCTACATCAAAACACAACCAATACCAACTCTCGAAGAATCACAATACATAGTATATGAACCTGAAGCTGATGGCAAAACTAACACTGGAGTTGTGGTCAAGGCTGTCTTGAGCTTCTGAAAGATCTCCTCACACTCATCCGACCATACAAATGAAGCACCCTTCTGAGTCAACTTGGTCAAGGACGATACGATAAATGAGAAACCCCGAACAAACCGGCGATAATAACCTGCCAAACCATGAAAGCTGCAAATCTCTATGGCTGAGGATTGTCCGAGTCAACTCTGAACCGCCTATATCTTCTTGAGATCAACCTGAATATCCTCACTAGACACCACATGCCCCAAGAAATCCAATAAACTTAGCCAAAACTCACACTTGGAGAATTTTGCATAAAGCTTCTCCTTCCTCAATCTCTGCAACACAACTCTCAAATGCTCCGCGTGCTCCTCTTGGCTACTCGAGTACACCAGAATATCATCAATGAAAACTATGACAAACGAGTCGAGATAGGGCCAGAACACGCAGTTCATCAGATGCATGAACGTTGTTGGGGCATTGATCAGCCCAAAGGACATCAGCAAGAACTCATAACGGCCATATCGGGTCCTGAAAGCCGTCTTAAGAACATCCAAGTCCCTGATCTTCAGCTGGTGATAACCCGAACAGAGATCAATCTTGGAGAACTCTCTCGCTCCTTGAAGCTGGTCAAATAAATCATCAATGCGAGGCAAAGGATACTTGTTATTAATTGTTACCTTGTTCAATTGCCTATAATCAATGCACATCCTCATAGTGCCATCCTTCTTCTTTAAAAATAAAACCGCCACACCCCAAGGTGACACACTAGACCGAATGAACCCCTTATCAAGGAGTTCCTGAAGTTGCTCGTTTAATTCCTTCAACTCCGCTGGTGCCATACGATACGACAAAATAGAAATGGGCTGAGTGCCCAGC
This sequence comes from Nicotiana sylvestris, assembly GCF_000393655.2. Taxonomy (NCBI): domain Eukaryota; kingdom Viridiplantae; phylum Streptophyta; class Magnoliopsida; order Solanales; family Solanaceae; genus Nicotiana; species Nicotiana sylvestris. Next base: position 175,148,219 of record NC_091065.1, read on the forward strand.
ACTAGGTCAATGCCAAAATCAATATCCCTTTTTGGTGGCATGTCCGACAGGTTTGCAGGAAACACATTGGGAAAATCCCTCACAACTATAACAGAATCAATATTGGGAGTCTTTGCACCGGCATCCCTTACAAAGGCTAGATACGAAAGACAACCCTTCCCAACTATATGTTGGGCTTTCAAGAATGAGATCACTCTACTGGGAACATAATCAGTCAAACCTCGCCACCCAATCTATGGCGCACCTGGAACCGCCAATGTGACTGTCTTAGCATGACAATCCAGAATAGCACGACATGGAGATAGCCAATCCATGCCCAAAATGACATCAAAATCCACCATACACAATAATAAAAGATCCACATGGGTCTCCACACCCCCAATAGTCACCACACACTACTGGTACACACGGTCAACAACAATAATATCGCCCACCGGGGTAGATACATGAATAAGTGAAGTAAGAAACTCATGGGGCGTACCCAAATAACAAGAAAAGTGTGATGACACATAAGAAAAGGTGGAACCAAGATTAAATAATACAGAGGCATCTCTGTGGCAAACTGAAACAATACCTATTATAACAGCATCTGAAGCAATGCATCGGGTCTGCCTAGAAGTGCATAGAAACGGGCCTAACCGCCACCTGAGCGACCTCCCCTACTGGGGCGACCCCTAGCTGACTGACCTCCACCCCTAGCTAGATGGGCGGGTGGTGATGAAGTAACTAGCGCTAAAGCCGATGACTGAACCCTCTACTGAGATGAACCCGCAAGACGATGAGGGCACTGCCTCCACATATGACCCATCTTTCCACACTCATAACAACTCGTAGGTGCTGGAGAAGGGGACTGAAGGGAACCCCTCGCACTAGAGTGACTAGCAGATGCACCTGGCATAGAAGAGCCCTAGACTGATGGAGCACGGGATGAACTCTGAGCTGAAAGGGCACTAAATGATGACTGGACCTAATGAGAACTGTGAGAACCATGACCCAATGACACCCCATGATAACCTGGGCGACCTGGCTGAGCATGCTTAATGGACAACCTCTACCATGCTGAAACTGACCTCTCGAAGGAGTACTACTATAACTGGCAGATCCTCGAGGCCTCTTGGTCTCCCTCTCGTCTCTCTCCTAGCAACGAACAGACTCAATCTCACGGGCAATATCCACAACCTCCTCGAAAGTAGCACCAGTCACCCTCTCCCTGGTCATAAGAATACAAAGTTGATAAGTGAGGCCATCAAAAAACCTCCTAATCCTCTCTCTATCCACCAGAACCAACCAAATGGCATGACGAGCTAACTCGGAGAACCTCAACTCATACTGTGACACAATCATTTCTTCCTGACACAACCACTTAAACTGCATGCGCATCTCCTCTATGCGAGACTGCGGCACATACTTCTCCAAAAAGAGAATGGAGAACTTTTGCCAGGTAAGGCGTGCCACCAACAGGCCTACGCCTCTCAAAATCCTCCCACCAAGTAAAGGCAGCTCCAAAAAATTTATAAGTTGTGAAAGCGACCCCGCTGGTCTCCAGAATACCTGTTGTACGAAGTATCCTCTGACATTTATCCAAAAAGCCCTAGGCATCCTCGCCCTTTGCACCACTGAAATTCGGAGGATAAAATCTACCAAACCTCTCCAACCTATGCTTCTCGTCCTCTAGCATGGCAGGAACTACATAGTCCTGAGCAGCTGCAACTGGCTGGGCTGGATGTGCCTCCGGTGTCTGAAGTCCCTACACGACCTGCTCAGGTGTGCGAGCGACGGGAGTCTGATTGCCTCCCCTGGCCTGAGAAGTAGTTGCGACTATAGTGGCTAAAACCGCCTAAGCTAGGCTAGTGCAAATTGATAAAATCTGAGCCAAGGCCTCCTGAAAACCCAGAATTACAATGGGCACGGTTGGTGCCTGAGCTGGTGCTGTTGGAGCGTCCACAACATGGACCTGATCCTGAACTAGGGTGGCTGGTGGATCTGCAGGTGCTACCCTAGCTATTGTGCGGGACATACCCCTGCCCCTACCGTGACCACGACCGTGTCCTCGGCCTCTAGTGGCCACAGCTGGTGGTACTGGTGGTCGTCCATCCTGACCGGTAGTGCATGTCCTCACCATCTGTGAGAGAATAGAATAACAGAAGTTTAGTACTCGGATCAACAAATTCGCACGACAAGCATTTCAAGAATGTGAACTTTTCCTAAAGGTTCTGCAGTCTCTCGAGGATAAATACAGACATCTCCGTACCGATCCGCGAGACTCTACTAAACTTGCTCATGACTCATGAGACATATATAACCTAGGCTCTGATACAAACTTGTCACGACCCTAAACCCGGACCTGATCGTGATGGCGCCTCTCGTGAAGACAAGGCCAACCAACACTTCCCATTTCAATTTTAAACAGTTAAGTAATAAGATTCAACCTTCGCGATAGCATAGAACAAACTGGGATTCCCCCTCAAAAGCTCTAGTGATCGCGAGATCCCCTACGCGATCGTGAAGAGGAAAACCCTGCAATAGCTGAAGCTCCAAAATCTGCAACTCTTCAAAGCAAGAAATGGTCCGATTGACCACCCGAAACTCACCCGAGGCCCTCGGGACCTCAACCAAACATACCAACATATCCCATAATCTCATTCAAATTGTTCCAACCTTCAGAAATCTCAAAACAATATCAAAACACCAAATTCGCATCGGATTCAAGCCTAAGAATTCCAAATTTTTCTTAATTACGCTTTTGATAAAAAACCCAACCAAACCACGTCCGAATGACCTGAAACTTTGCACACACATCCTAAATGACACAATGGAACTACTGCAACTCTTGGAATTCCATTCCGAATCCTATATAAAAATCTCACCTATCAACTAGAAATCGCCAAAAATCCTATTTAGCCAATTCAAGCCTAAATCTACTCCGAACCTCCAAAACTCATTCCGATCACACTCCTAAGTCCCAAATCTCCTCCCGACACTAACCGAACCATCGGAACTCACATCCGAGCCCTCTAACACATAAGTCAACATTTGGTTGACTTTTCCAACTTAAGCTTCCTCGAAAGAGACTAAGTGTCTCAAACCTAACCAAATCTTTTTCAAACCCGAGCCAAATAACCCGATCACAAAGAGAACCGATAGACAAAGCAATAATAAGTAGAAATAGGGGAAACAGAGCGGTAACTCATGAGACGACTGGACAGGTCGTCATAGTACTGCCTTAAGATCATTGAGATCTCTCTGAACTCTGACATGTCAGAGCTAGCCCTTCTACACTGCACTTAAATCAGTTATTGTTGAGAAAGGTTCTAGGTGTGAGAATTAACCTGGATCCTTGAGGTCCTTAGGGAACTTTGACACACCTAGACATGATATTGTCTATGAAATTTGGCATTTGAGGCTATTGGAGGCTTAGGAAGTCATTTGGGCCTGCTTCAGGCTCCCTATAGTTAACTTCTTGTTTACCTTTTGTATTTGTTTATGTAATTTGTTCAGCTGGTCTATAATAAATATTTGTAAATAACTTTGGGGTGATTAGTGAAAAAGGGTGGGTAGTTATATCTGTTGGGTTATTTGGGTAGAGACCATGCCTATAGGATTGTGTTAGTGCACTTGCTATGTTTGCTTTACTTTAACAATATTAGAAATCATGTCCATAAGGGTTAAATGGATTCAATAATAGAAACCATGTCTATAGCTTTAAAATCAACTTCATTATTAGATACCATGCCTATAAAGTGTAAAGTGATTGAGTTCAATTCCTGCTACTTCATGTTTTTATATTTGTCTCACTAAAATCACGCCTATAAGTTCCAACATCACCTCTTAACAATTAGATACCATGCCTATAGGAATTAAAATCAGATATTCTGCCTATAGAATAAAAATCAATTTAGTTACACAAGTCAGTCTAATTCATGTTAGTTCACTATAAAATTGGCTTAATCAACTATCCACTGCTTTAATTGAGTTTTTAAAACACTTCCTTAATTCACTACTGCTAGAAAACATGCCTATAGGATCAATGTCCGTTTAAAACTATTCACCGATTTACTGCACCCACGTAGATACCTTGCTCTTAGGACATCACTGTTCTACGTTTAGGCAAGCCTATAGGGCAATTTTAAATTCTGCAACTCTGAAACTCTGTTTTGCTACTTAAGTTGTCCAGATTTAACAGGTTTAAATCAGTAGGCAAGCTAAATAGGATTTCTAACACATTGTCCTAATTCCATTGTATAACCCCTGCTCACCTAGACATCATGTTTTAGGATTTTCTCTTAAGTATTGGAATATTGTTTGAAGACATGCACTTACTTGCTATTTTTGAGGAGGTAATTGTGAGCCTACAACTTGTTCCTTTAAATGTAGTCCTAACTGTTCTTGATTGACGCATATATTTTTATCCTTTAAAACCTTAGGAAAGTCTAGAACTGTCCAAAGAATAGAGGTCCTAAAATACATCCAGGGCCACAAGGAAGGGACGAGTAGTGCACGCATAGGACATTGTAAAGGTTACTAGAACACTTTAGGCTATGACCAAGGGGTGGGGTGATCCTGTAGGCTAACTAACCTAGGACCCCTTTATCCAATTCCCAATGTTTAAACTTTACTCTTTTATATGCAACTTGCTCAAATTCCTTGTCTTATTTTTATTAGAGTCAAACAGTGTCCAACATGCTTTTATTTACAAATTATGTGTTTCAACTTCTTATTTGTTAAAGGACTAATTTATAAGTATATGTTCTGTCGGGACCCACTATTATGGACCGAGAGGGGTGTCTAACACCTTCCCCTCAAGGTTATTTCGAGCCCTTACCCTAAAACTCTGGTAATGCAAACTAGTCTAAGAGTTAATTACTCTAGGTGCCCTAGCGCACCATAATCCTTTAGGTGGCGAATCTTCAAATACCCAAATCCCAAAAAGAAATGAGTTATTACCCCCCATGAACATCGGAACTTGGACTTTCTTTGCGGAAGAAAAAAGGGGGCGCGACAGCATGGCGACTCTACTGGGGATACCTTTAGGGTCGTACCATAACGAACTTATCTTTTGTGAATTAGTCCAATCATGCTCCATCCCGTATCCTTTCCCCTTATTTGAATTTAACTGCCTATTTTAAGCATTTATGATTCTTTTATTCCTGAAACTGACTTGTCTCTTTGTTTTCTTTTTCTGTAACTATCTTTCAATTATTTAAATCCTGTATTTATTTTTCCTACGTGCAAATACTTGAATGTGTGCTATTAACTGTTACATAAATCATGCTCCACATCATATTCCACTCATGCGTATCAAATCCTATAGCAACATTTGATGAGTGGTTTTGCTCTTCCTATTTATTACCCTTAAATTCAGAAAGGCTTATTTGCGGTAAAACCAGTCGATCAGCGGTGCAGTCGACGGTTCCGTGTCTTTCCCCCTCAAGTTGTCTGCTTGAGGGTACCAGTCTAGACCCCCATATTAACCTTGATCAAAATTGTGCATGCATCATGGTCAAACCTAGTCGGATTAATTATATTGTACATGTAATGATCCTTTAAGATTAGCTTTATCCAACGTCCACCGGGGTTTCCATAACCCCAACAGACACAACCACTTTCTGAGCATTAATTCGGAGAACAAAATGCCAATATGCTAATCATGAATGTATAAATAGTCGAGTCTGGTGGGGGAGTAAGGCCTAACCCTTTTGTTTTGCAGAAAATGAGGCAGAAGGTCCCTAGATTCGGTATGGTTAGCAACATTCCACCATGCTGCTACATTGGTGGGAGGATCTTTCCTCTAGTGACAAGAAACATGTAAGAAAGTACTTGGGTAACTTGCCTTCCCTGCTAGACATTGAGCCAAACAACAAGTTGATCGAGGTTGCCACTTTGTTCTGGGACAGTGAGAGGTCTGTGTTCCATTTCGGTGGCATAGAAATGACACCACTTCTAGAAGAAATTGGAGGGCTTGTGGGATTGACTTGGGATAGTCCCGGGTTATTAGTTCCGGAAAACCGTATCGGTAAAGGGTTCTTAAAGATGATGGGATTGAAGAAGAATGTTGATTTGGTATGGCTGAAGGAATCTTACATACCCTTCGAATATCTGTATGAGAGGTATGGCCATTGAAAGTCTTACCGTACCTACCATGATGAGATCTCTCTCACTTCTCTTGGCCACATCCACCACAGAGTGTTCGTGTTCATTGTATGCTTCTTGGGCCTGATAGTATTTCCAATGAAAAGGGAAAGAATCCATACTAGGTTGGACATGGTCTCCAAGACTTTGATGGAAGGGATCAATGGACAGACATACACTACAGTCCCCATGATCATAGCCGACATATACAGGGCTCTGGAGCGTTGTCAAAGAGGGGTCAAGCATTTCGAGGGTTGTAAATTGTTGCTGCAATTGTGGTTGTTAGAACATTTTCAAAAGTGTCACTATCGCCAAGAATTTCCGCGAAGGGCTTGGAACGACCATATTGACTTCCATCACCCCAAGCGGATGACTTACATTCTTATCGAGGAATAGGTGCAATGGATGTTTGAATGGTTCCCAACAAACAAATTCATCATCAGATCCAGGGACGCTCCACACTTGGTGCTGATTGGGTTGAGAGGGATATACCCTTATGTCCCTATCCGAGTTATGAGGAAAGCAGGCAGGAAATAGGCTGTACCCGGGGTTGCCAAGATGAGCCATTTCAGGGCAGAATTTCAAGACGATGACGTCCCTTACAAGTGCCAAGCTCAGGACATGTGGCATTGCAAAATTATTGTGGAAAAGAACACCGTTGAGCCATACAGGTATCATGCAGGGTGTGAGCCTCTCTACCCAGCATGGTTGGAGGACAATCTAAAAGGAATGGTGATGCCAGGAGCCGGTCGAGGGAATAGGATCATAGACGAAGAAGTTGAAGCTCAAGTAAAATACAACAGGCTGCACAAGAGGGTCCACGACTCTGAGAATGCGCATTGGGAAATACATGAGAGAATGTGAGGTTGATTGAAGAATGGAAAGAGATGGAAGTCACTTCCAACAGGAAACTGGAATATCTGGAGCGAGGAATAGTGGATCTGGAAGGTAAAGTCATAAAGAGGATCGAGGATTGCCAGAACGCTGAAGGAGGAACTCTGGCCAGGGCCTACTTGCCGCTGGGTTTGTGCGAGCTGGGGGACCTATATGATGGAGTCAGGAAGATCAAATCTGGGGAAGGTCCTTCTGGGACCAAATAGGCTAGATTTATTTGCTTTCCTAAATGTAATAAAGACAAGTGCCAGTAGTGACTTATTTTTATTATATTAGTGTCATTTTGGGATTTGCCTATTTCTATATTATGAAATGAAGCATTTATTGGCATTTAAAGTTATCCAAATTTATTTGTCGCTAGGCCTACCTCGGGCACAACGAGGCACCCAAATTAAGACGTAAATTTACATTTCTGCAATATGTGTTTAATTACTGCAAACATTTCATAATCCTCACTGACTCGTTACCTTTTTCTTTTTGCTTATTTTTATTATTCCCATCCCCTTAGGTTGGTTCACTCATACTGGCCTCGTCAGCATAACACACCAGATCTAGAGGCCCTCCACCTCCTTTTCCTCCAAGCAATACAAAAGGCAGAGGAAAAGCAAAAATGGACGACTTAAGTGGTATCCAAAAGGAAAATGTTGAGAACGCAGAAACCTCAAATGGCCGTAGTACTCCGGCCCCAAATGATCTAGTCCTGGGATTGGAATAAAAGATATTGGAATTGCAAGGAGAACTTGAGCATGTTCGCAAATTAGAAAACTTGTTACTCACCCTGAATGTCCCCGACATCAACCAACAGAACATAAAGAATCCAATACCTCCCCAAAACACACAAAACCAACATCCACAAAATCCTCCCGCACCAAATCAATACGCAACTCCACCCCAAAATCTCAATCCATTGCCAATACCGACTCCGCCACAACATCACCATCAACCAATTCAGTAACCAACAACCACCACTTACCACACTCCCCAAAACACACCATAACCCATTCCTGATCCCTAAAACTCCACCAACGATCATCAGTATACCCAAGTCCCTGGAACCCATCAAAGCAAACATATATATATGGAAATTGTGCCTCACTCTATCCAACCAATCTCATATACACCGGAATCCTCTCAAAAGGACCTGCTCATCAAAAATATGGCTGAAGAACTCAAGAAATTGACAAGCTGAGTTCAAGGTGTCGAGGCGGCAAATGAATAGAAGGGTTGAACTATGAGGATGTATGCATCCGGCCGGATGTAGAACTACCGGAGGGATACAAACCTCCCAAGTTTGAGATGTTCGACGGCACAGGTGATCCCAGAGTCCATCTAAGGACCTATTACGACAAATTTGTGTGGGTCGGGAAAGACAAAAAGATCCAAATGAAACTCTTTATGAGGAGTCTTACTGGGGATGCTTTGTCCTGTACATCAGCTAAGATCCCAATAAATAGTCCAATTGGGTAAGTATGGCATCAGATTTCATGGACCAGTTAAGGTTCAATACAAAGAACGTACCGGATATTTTGTACATCCAGAATCTTAAGAAGAAACCTACGAACACTTTCCGTGAGTATGCTACTCGTTGGAAGTCGGAAGCAACCAAGGTTAGGCCATCTTTGGAGGAGGAACAGATGAACAAATTCTTCGTCAGAGCACATGATGCACAATATTATGAAAGGTTGATGGTTATCGAAATTATAAATTATCTGATATCATCAAACTTGGAGAAAGAATTGAGGAAGGAATCAAGAGCGGGATGGTAACGAATTTTGAGGCACTACATGCCACAAATAAGGCATTACAATTAGGTGTCATATCAAAGAAGAGAGATGTTAGCGCAGTAATGGTGGCCCAGGGCCCAAAATCTCCACTTATCTATCAAACTACTCCACCCACATATCAAACACCTCCGCCCACATACCAAGCATCACCGCCTACATATCAATCTTCATCTCCCAGATATTCTCAACCAGCCACTGTCCATCATACCTATAACTCCCAACCATCTCATTTCCAATCACCCCCAACTCGCCAAAACTTTCCAAGACCAAGACCCAACTTCGACTGCAAGCCACCCAGATAATACACCGCCATTGCTGAGCCCATCAACCAGTTATATGAAAGGTTGAAAGTCGCAGGTTACGTCACTCCTGTTCTCGCTGTGGCATTAGAAAACTCATCCCAATGTGTCAATCCGAACAAAACTTGTGTGTACCATTCCAGTATGAAGGGGCACACCACTCCTGAATGCCGAACATTGAAGGATAAGATCCAAATGCTTATTGACAACAAGGTCATACAGGCAAAGGAAGCCGCACCTAATGCCCGCGAAAATCCCCTCCCTGATCATAGAGGGGTGGAGTACATGTGATTGAGACAAACAAAGAGTGGGACCCTGAGGGGTCAATCGGGCTTATTCGAGAAGGCGATGACTTTAAAGTGCATCAATCGAGATTGAGATAACTACATCAGTTCCATTTGAGGTAGAGGTGGCTCTGCCTATGACCAACCCCACTTTATTTGAGGTAGAAGTGGTCACACCTTTCACTGTGACAGTATCAACCACACCTCCATTCAACTAAGAAGCAATACCCTGTGATTACGTTGTCGAGGCTCGGCGAAAAGGGAAGGCCAATGTAGAAGAATTTGATGTTGCACAAGGAATGACTAGGGTTGGAAGAGTCTATACACCTGAACACTTGGGAGGATCAAGCAAGGATGCCACTTCCAGGCAGCCCGTCATTGAGACAGGGCCAGATGACCTGTGGAGGAAAGTACAGGCAAAGGAGTATTTTGTCATTGACCAACTGAACAAAATGTTAGCTCAGATATCTATCCTGTCAACAACAACAACAACAACAACAATGACCCAGTATAATCCCACAAGTGGGGTATGGGGAGGGTAATATGTACGCAGACCTTACCCCTATCCCGAAGGGTAGAGAGACTGTTTCCAGGAGACCCTCAGCTCAAAAAAGTAATAGGAGCCGATATATTAGTACCATAAAAATGCATAATAAAATAACAGCAATATAAGAGATATGAAATACAAAATACGAAATACGAAATAGATGGCTGGTATAGTAAAACTAGCAGGTAAAGCCCTGCATCAATAGACGACCAATGACATTCTTAGTCTAGCTCCTAACTAGCTAGTCTCACTCTATTGTGCTGTAGAAATATTCACAACTTTCCCCTAACCTACAACCTTAATGCTCGACCTCCATAATTCCCTGTCAAGGGCCATGTCCTCAATAATCCTAAGTCGCGCCATGTCCTGTCTGATCACCTCTCCCCAATACTTCTTAGGTCGCCCTCTACCTCTCCGCGTACCCACTACAGCCAATCGCTCACACCTCCTCACCGGTGCATCAGTGCTCCTCCTCTGAATGTGCCCGAACCATCTGAGTCTTACTTCCCGCATCTTGTCCTCCATGGGGGCCACGCCCACCTTCTCTCGAATATCTTCATTCCTAATCTTATCCATCCTTGTATGCCCGCACATCCACCTCAACATCCTCATCTCTGCTACTTTCATCTTCTGGATGTGTGAGTTCTTTACCGGCCAACATTCAGTTCCATATAACATGGCAGGCCTAACCACTGCTCTATAAAACTTACCTTTTAGTAACGGTGGCACTTTCTTGTCACACAAGACTCCCGACGCTAACCTCCACTTCATCCACCCCACCCCTATACGGTGTGTGACATCCTCGTCAATCTCCCCGATCCCCTGAATAACCGATCCAAGGTACTTGAAACTACCCCTCTTGGGAATGACTTGAGAGTCAAGCCTCACTTCAACTCCCGCTTCCGTCGGCTCAACTCCAAATTTGCACTCGAGGTATTCCGTCTTCGTCCTGCTCAACTTGAAACCTTTAGACTCAAGAGCATGTCTCCAAATCTCTAGCCTCTCGTTGACGCCGCCTCGTGTCTCGTCAATTAGAATAATGTCATCAGCAAATAGCATGCACCATGGCACCTCCCCTTGAATATGATGAGTCAGTGCATCCATCACCAGGGCAAATAGGAATGGGCTGAGCGCAGACCCTTGGTGCAACCCCGTAATAACTGGAAAGTGTTCAGAGTCGCCTCCTACTGTCCTAACCCGAGTCTTAGCTCCAGCATACATGTCTTTAATCACCCTAATATAGTCAACCGGGACCCCTTTATCCTCTAAGCAGCTCCATAAGACCTCCCTAAGAACCCTATCGTACGCTTTCTCCAGATCAATAAACACCATGTGGAGATCTTTCTTCCTATCCCTATACTGTTCCACCATCCTCATAATAAGGTGGATAGCTTCTGTGGTAGATCGCCCCGGCATGAACCCGAACTGGTTGTCTAAAATAGACACCGTCCTTCGCACTCTCATTTCTACCACTCTCTCCCAAACTTTCATGGTATGACTTAGTAATTTGATGCCCCTATAGTTGTTACAGCTCTGTACATCACCTTTGTTCTTATACAACGGGACCATTGTACTCCACCTCCACTCTTTATGCATCCTATTAGTCTTGAATATAACACTAAACAATTCAGTAAGCCATTCCAAGACTGCTCTACCCATACACCTCCACAGTTCAACCGAAATCTCGTCTGGCCCAGTAGCTCTGCCCCTTCTCATCTTATGCATTGCCTCCATGACTTCATCGATCTCAATGTCCCTACAATTACTTAATTCATGGTGACTGTCGGCATTCCTCGATTCCCCAAGTATAATATCCTGATCCCCTTCTTCACTTAGAAGTTTATGAAAGTAGGTCTGCCACCTCCTCTTAATCTGGTCATCTCCCATCAAAACTTTGCCGTCATCATATTTTATGCACCTCACTTGGTCCAGATCCCGAGTTGTCCTCTCTCTCGCCTTAGCGAGTCGGAATAACTTCTTCTCCCCACCTTTGTTCCTTAGTTGCTCATACAGACGAGCAAAAGCTATCGTCTTAGCCTCCGTCACTGCCATCTTCGCCTCATTCCTAGCTACCTTATACCTTTGACTGTTCTCTCTCTTCTCCTCCTCGTCAATGCTCCCTACTAACCGCAGGTAAGCCGCCTTCTTTGCTTCCACTTTACCTTGGATAACTGCATTCCACCACCAATCCCCTTTGTGGCCACCATTGTGGCCCATATATATCCCTAACACCTCTCTCGCCGCCTTTCTTATACAGTCTGCCGTCGTCGACCACATTGTGTTTGCGTCCCCACTACTTCTCCAAGCTCCCATTGCCGCTAACCTTCCTTCCAACTCCTTAGCTTTATCCTTTGTTAAGTCGCCCCACCTAATCCTGGGGCATCCTTGTACTGACCTCATCTTCCTACTTATCCTAATACAAATGTCCATCACCAAAAGCCTATGCTGCGTCGAGAGGGTATCACCTGGGATAACCTTGCAGTCCTCGCACAACCTCCTGTCGCATCTCCTGAGGAAGAGATAGTCAATCTGAGTCTTCACCACCGAACTTTGGTAAGTAATCAAATGTTCATCCCGCTTCGTAAAACTCGAGTTCACAATGACTAGATCGAAAGCCTTGGCAAAGTCCAACAGCGAAATGCCCCCTCCGTTCCGCTCCCCGAAACCAAAGCCGCCATGCACCTCATTGTACCCACCTGCAGATGACCCAATATGACCATTGAAATCTCCTCATATGAATAATCTCTCAGAAGGCGGTATACTACGAACAATCTCATCCAACCCCTCACAAAAGCGCCTCTTAATATCCTCATCCAAACCTGTTTGCGGTGCGTACGCGCTAACGACATTTAAAATACCCTCACCCACCACCAACTTAATAGTCATTAGTCTATCATTCACCCGTCTGACCTCTACCACGAACTCTCTAAGATGGCTATCTACCAGGATACCCACTCCATTCTTACCCCTCAGGACACCAGAGTACCACAACTTATACCCATCCACGATTTTCGCCGTCGATTCGACCCACCTAGTCTCCTGGACACACGCTATATTAATCTTCCTCTTCTGCAGGATTTTTGCCAACTCTATGGATTTACTCGTTAGTGAACCTATGTTTCATGACCCGACTCTCAACCTATAGGCTCCCTTGCCCCCTCTACCTCCCCTTCTACCCGACCTACCACCTGACCCCAGCCCCACACTCTGCCCTACCCGAGGACATGCCCTTATTCTATCATCACAGACTGCAGCCACTACACCTACAACAATCTAGAGAAGACTCGCTAGTGCACAACGTACACAAATCAAACTAGAAGGAAACAAGTGGTAACTAGTATCTTAGTTGAAAGGTTTAACTATCGCGAAGTAAAGTAACAGTAATTTAGCTAACACCAAAAGGGAAACGGTAAAACAGGAGGTACCAACTCCTGATAACAAAACCTGTGGCTGATTTGTTGTACTCGATAAAGTTGTACGCTCACACACCACTTCCTACCGCCTTTTACTGACACTCGCCCAGGTTGCTCTCGTTTGCCAGTGCTCGTGCGCCCCACCTGTCTCCAATACTCTGAGAGTTCCTGAAAGCACAGAAAATACCATGACCCACAAACTAGAAAGAGCTATCACCGCTACCATTGGTATAGCCCCAACAATATAAATGTACCAGGAAAGGAGAAGAAGAAAACGAGAATATAAGGGAATCCTCCTGTTTTATTTATTTTGGCTAAGAGAGGGAAGGGAATCCTCAAATTTAGAAAATGAACTGAAATCTACCTTAGAAACAGTAAATAAAAGAGCAGCTCCCAAAACCCTAACGAATCTGAACTGAAATCTACCTTAGAAAATGAAGAAACAGTAAATAAAAATGGAATACATAGACAAAGGGAAATCGCTACCACAGGACAAGTGACTGACCAAACTCGAAGAAAATAGGTTGTAACTACAGACCCACTAATATTATGACTAGACTAGTATCGACTAATATGACAACAAGAAGCTAACAAAGAGGAAGGAAAAGCAGAGAACGAGAGGTACCAACTCCCGAGAATAGAACCTGGATCAGTGTACACCCGAGGATGAGGAACCTGTCGCGCTCCCTTCCAAATCCCTGTTGTCCTTTGCTAACGCCAATCGGAGGCAACCCGTGCTGCTTGCCCGTACGCCGCGACTATTCACTTGGAAAATTACAACAGAACCACGAAAACCAAACGGGGAAGGGGGTTGTCACCACCGAACCTGGTGACCCACTAACGCGACAGCCCTGGCTACCCACTACATGACGCCGGAGTAGGTACTGGCAAAGGCAGCCGTTGACAAGACCCCAAAAAATAGCTGCAAGGAGAAGAAGAGGAAAAATAGGGGAAAGAGAGAAGAATGAGGGAGGAGGGCAAGGGCGAGGCGTAAAGGGGGGGTCACCGGACGGAGCTGTCGTCGGCGTTGAGAACTAAGGTTGACAGAGAGAAAGGGGTGAGAAGAGAAGAGGGTGGTGCGAGAGAAATGGGGATAGAATAAAGAGCGAGTATAAGAGATAGGGAAAACGAACTACCTGGGTTGCTGCTCCAAGAGGCCGGCGACGGCTCGCCTGTGGAGGGCATTCGTCGGAGAGAGAGGGAGATGGTCGAAGTCGACCGTCAGTCGAAGAGAGAGAAAGTAGTCAGTCTTTAAATTACAGAATATCTGGTTCATGCACGTGAATTACAGATATCTATCCTGTCAATGTTACAAAATTTAGAGGCACATAAGAACGCTTTAATGAAAGTGCTGAACGAGGCTTATGTACCCAATAATATTACTGGTGGAGAAATGGAAAATATGGTGGGGCAAGTACTGGAAAGTCATAAGATTATCTTCCACGAAGATGAGCTACCGCCTGAGGGGTTGAATCACAACCGAACATTGCATATTACAGTGCAATTTGAAATACCAGGGTCTTGGTTGACGGAGGTTCAAGCCTAAATATTTGTCCATTGGACACTCTAAAAAGGTTAGACAAAGGTTTTCATGATGTACAGGCAGGAAGCATGAACGTGAAAGCTTTCAATGGGTCACAAAGGGCCACAATCGGGGAAATCAACCTTTGTTTGCAGATGGGGCCAACTTGGTTCGACGTCGTCTTTCAGGTGCTTGACATACCAACCTCATATAATATTTTGTTGGACCGACCATGGATCCATGCCGCTGGAGCCATGCCTTCCACACTACATCAAGCCGTGAAATTTGAATGGAATCGTCAGGAGGTGATCATTCACAAAGATGGGAGTAACCCCATTTACACTAGTCAAATTATCCCGGCTATTGGACATAGAAGAAGGCTAGGAGGGGAAACCTATCATCACATTGAACAAGTCAGCGCCATCGAGAAGGATAAATGGTGGAGTAGTAAAATAGAAAGCATATTGTCCTGGTCTGGATATGAACATGGCAAAGGATTGGGAAAGAACCTCCAAGGTATCACTAAACAAATGCAACTGAAAAATCATGGTACCACCTTTGGGATAGGATACCAGTACACATGGCAAGAGTATAGAAATTGGTCGCCTCCATGGTATTGACCGTACTACCCTCTCGAGCAACAAGTTTGGAGGACTGTAGAAGAGGAAGCACTAGCTGGGTTGAAGAATTTGTTCTTAGAGGATGAGGACATGGACTGCAGTGCCATAATTGAGGAGGATGAGGAAGAAGTCCTCACCATTCAGACCGTAAAGAAGGGAGCCATTCTCAGGAACTGGACCACCACACCATCCCGAACCCACTGAGTCCCTGGGTTACTTGGCAGATTTTACTTCTATAGCCATTCTAGGCATTTAAGATTTCCTGTAATTTTGTTTTAAGATTTACTTGTTTCAAAATAAATGCCTGATTCATCGAGCCATACTTGTCTGGATGATTTTTCAGTCTTAATCAAATGCATTTTCTCTTTATTATTCATTACTATTTGTACACTTTTTCTTTCTACAACGTTATTATTAATTTTCCTGATAAACCAGTGACTGTGACATGTAATAAGGCAACACAACATGAGAATAGTGATTCCGATGAAGAAGATGAGATACCCGAGGAAATTGTCAGGGAGGTTGAAAATTTTGAGAATAAGCCTAAGTCCAATCTCGACGAGACCGAAGCAGTAAAGTTGGGAGACGCCGAGACCATCAAGGATACTCGCATCAGTATTCACTTGTCACCAACAGAGAAGGAAGAGTACATTCATTTCCTAAAAGATTATGCGGACATTTTTGCATGGTGATATGATGAAATGACCGGTTTGAGCACGTCCATTGTGGCTCACAAGCTGCCCACTAATCCCACGTGTCTGCCAGTAAAGCAGAAACTTAGAAAGTTCAAACCAAACATGAGCCTGAAAATCAAGGAGGAAGTTACCAAGCAGATCAAAACCAAAGTTCTCAGGGTGGTTGAGTACTCACCCTGGTTAGCTAACATTGTGCCAGTTCCGAAGAAGGATGGGAAGGTCAGAGTATATGTTGACTATCGGGATTTAAGTAGATCGAGTCCCAAAGATGACTTCCCACTGCCAAATATACACATCCTGATCGATAATTACGCCAAGCATGAACTCTAATCATTTGTGGATTGCTCTGTGGGTTATCACCAGATTTGGATGGATGAAGAAGATGTAGAGAAGATAGCTTTTATCACATCGTGGGGTGTATACTGTTACAAGATGATTCCATTCGGACTGAAGAATTCTGGGGCTACTTACATATGAGCCATGATAACCATCTTCCATGATATGATACACAAGGAAATAGAGGTGTATGGTGACGATGTCATTATCAAATCCAAGAGGGCCGCAGATCACATAGTGGACCTGAGAAATTTCTTTGACAGGCTAAGGAGGTACAATTTGAAACTAAATCCAGCAAAGTGTGCATTCGAGGTTCCCGCAGGAAAATTATTGGGATTCATCGTCAGTCGTCGAGGGATCGAGCTGGATGCATCTAAAGTCAAGGCTATTTAGGATTTACCACCACTTAAGAGCAAAAAGGACGTGATGAGCTTTCTAGGACGTCTCAACTACATCAGTCGCTTCATAGCACAGTCTACAGTCATATGTGAACCCATCTTCAAGATGTTGAGTAAAGATGCCGAGACAAGCTGGACCGAGGATTGTTAGAAAGCTTTTGACAAGATCAAGGAGTACCTGTCCATACCACCAGTTCTGGTCCTGCCAGAACCAGGACGACCTTTGATACTCTATCTATCTGTATTAGATGGAGCCTTTGGATATGTTTTGGGATAACATGATGACACAAGAAGAAATGAGAAAGCCATATATTACTTGAGTAAGAAGTTAACACCTTATGAAGCATGGTACTCTCTGCTTGAAAGCACTTGCTGTGCCTACACTACATACCTCATATCCAGGATGGACCCTCAAAAGTACATATTCTAGAAACCCAGGTCGATTGGAAAGTTTGCCAAATCGTAGATACTGTTGAGTGAGTTCAACGTCGTCTACATAACTCAAAAGGTGGTAAATGGACAAGCATTGGCAGATCACCTTGCTGAAAATCCGGTGGGAGGAGCATACGAACCTTTGAAAACATATTTTCCTGATGAAGAAGTATTGTTCGTAGGAGAAGAAATTACGGAAGCATATGACTGTTGGAGGATGTTCTTTGATGGAGCCGCAAATTTCAAAGAAGTAGGCATTGGAGCAGTTTTGGTATCAGAAATGGGTTAACATTATCTAGTATCTGCTAAACTCAGATTTCCCTGCACCAACAACATGCCAGAGTATGAAGCCTGCATACTGGGACTCAATATGGCAGTCGACATGAACATTCAGGAGCTGTAGGTGATCTGTGATTCATATTTGCTTGTGCACCAGGTACAAGGAGAATGAGCCACCAAGAATTCCAATATATTGCCATATCTACACCATGTGCAAGAATTGAGAAACAGGTTCACAAAGATAGAATTCTGACATGTGCCCAGAATTCTGAATGAGTTTGTCGACACATTGGCCACCTTGTCATCTATTATACAACATCTAGATAAGAATTATATTGATCTCATTCCAGTGAAAATACATAATCATCCAGCATATTGTGCTCATGTTGAAGAACAAACGGATGGAAAGCCTTGGTTCCATGACATCAAGGAGCACTTATCGAAAGGCAAATACCCGGAGTATGCAAATCACACTCAGAAACACACATTCCGGAGATTGTCCAATCACTTCTTCTACAGAAGAGGGAACTTGTATAGAAGAACTCCTGATTTGGGTTTACTAAGATGTCTCGACGCAAAGGAAACTTCTAAGATACTTCAGGATGTGCATGCCTGGACTTGTGGCGCGCATGTGAATGATTTCGTCTTGGGGAAGAAGATACACTGGGCCGGTTAATTTTGGATGACCATGGAAATAGATTGCATCCAGTATGTCCGCAAGTGCTTTTAATGCCAGGTGCATGCCGATATGATAAAAGTTCCGCCAAACGAGATCAATGCAAGAAGCTCACCTTGGCCATTCACCGCTTGGGGAATGGATGTTATTGGTCTGATTGAGCCTATTGCTTCAAATAAACACAGGTTTATTCTAGTAGCCATTGATTACTTTACAAAATGGGTAGAGGTTGCGTCCTACAAAGCTGTAACCAAGAAAGTAGTCGCAGATTTTGTCAAGGATCGAATTATTTGCCGATTCGGAGTTCCCGAATCCATTGTTACTGATACTGCTGCTAATCTCAACAGTGATCTGATAAAAGCTATGTGTGAATGTTTCAAAATTAAGAACAAGAATTCCGCAGCCTATAGACCTCAGATGAATGGAGTCGTAGAAGACACCAACAAAAACATCAAGAAGATACTAAGGAAGATGGTAGAGAATCACAAACAATGGAAGGAAAAACTACCTTTTGCTTTATTGGGATACCACACTACGGTTCGCACATCAACCGGGGCAACTCCCTACATACTAGTTTATGGTACCGAAGTTGTCATCCCAGCCTAAGAAGAGATTCCTTCTTTGAGAGTCATACAGGAAGTTGAACTCAGCGATGCAGAGTGGATAAGGAGTCGCTATGAACAATTGTCCCTCATCGATGGAAAGAGGATGAACGCAGTGTGCCATGACAAAATTTATCAAAACAGACTGTCCAGAGCTTTCACCAAAAGGGTGAAACCCAGGCAATTTACACCAGGTCAGATGGTGCTGAAGAAGATCTTCCCACATCAAGATGAATCCAAAGGGAAATTCTCTCCCAACTGGCAAGGTTCGTACATGGTTCATAGGGTACTAACAGGAGGATCACTCATACTTGCAGAAATGGATGGAGAAATATTGCCGAAACCAATCAATTCAGACGCAGTCAAGAGATACTATGCTTAGATTATTTGTATTTCCTCATTTGATGTAATTGAACTACGCTTGACCCGATTTCCATTTAAGAGGGTATATGTAGGTAGCCTTCTGGGTTCGGTCATATCATAATAAAATTTTCATTTCCCCCAAGATCAGAAACTGGGGTAGAATTTTGAGGATGGTCCTCAAAATTCCGGAGCAAGTCCAGCCAATGCAAACATGTGTCAGATAGTCAGTAATCAGTTAACAAACTGGGGCAGAATTTTGAAAAGGATTCTCAAAACTCCGAAGAAGGTTCAGAAAGAAACATTATCCGCAAACGGTCAGACGATCATCTACCAAACTGGGGCAGAATTTTGAAGAGGACCCTCAAAATTCCAATATTAGAGAGCTGCAATGCCTTTGAGATGTGTTAGTCACTAGTTCATCAAAATTTCTTGATATATCAATATGTTTCTAAAACTACTTTATTTTTATCAATAATTGCATATTTTCGGAAACTCTATTTCCATAACACTTTGGTGTCACCCAGGGGAACTCGAAAGGCTTTCAGAACGAAGCAAAGCAAAGCCAGTAGACAGAAACACGAACCAATCTTCCCCCCTACAAAACTTACAATTTTTCTTTGAACGCAGGCACATCCGACGTAACAATAACATCCGTAAATATATATACACGTAGCAAGATCACTATCAATCAGGACATCAGACACCGAATATATCTCCAACTAAGACATATACTACTCTTATTTGCTACGTGCTCTCTGCATGAGGCTAATCCTTACCTCTCTACCTGCATGAGGATAATCCTTGCCTCCATATCTATGTGAGGCTAACCCCTACCTCCCATTCGCATGAGGCTAATTCTTGCCTCCATATCTGCATGAGGTTAATCCTTGCCTCCCTACCTACATGAAGTTAATCCTTGCCTCCATATCTGCATGAGGCTAATCCTTGCCTCCTTACCAGCATGAGGCTAATCCTTGCTTCCCTATCTGCATGAGGCTAATCACTGCCTCCCTATTTGCATGAGGCTAATCCCTGCCTCCATATCTGCATGAGGCTAATCCCTGCATCTCTATTTGCATAAGGCTGATCCCTACCTCCATATTTGCATGAGGCTAATCCTTGCCTCCATATATGCATGAGGCTAATCCCTGCCTCTATATCTGCATGAGGCTAATCCTTGCGTCCATATCTACATGAGGCTAATCCCTGCCCCCATATTCGCATGAGGCTAATCCTTGCCTCCATATCGGCATGAGGCCAATCCTTGCCTCCATACTTGCATGAGGCTAATCCCTGCCTCCCTACTTACACGAGGCTAATCCTTGCCTCCATACCTGCATGAGGCTAATCCTTGCCTCCCTACTTGCATGAGGCTAATCCATGTCGCCCTACTTGCATGAGGCTAATCCTTGCCTCCATACCTGCATGAGGCTAAGCCTTGCCTCCATACTTTCATGAGGCTAATCCCTGCCTCCCTACTTTTATGAGGCTGATCCCTACCTCCATATTTGCATGAGGCTAATCCTTGCCTCCTTATTTGCATAAGGTTAATCCTTGCCTCCCCATTTGCATGGGACTAAGCACTCTCCCTCTCTGCACAAATATTACGCTATTTCTAGTACTATCTATTTGCTTTTCAGTCGGGCTAAGCTCTGCCCTCCATTTCACAAGACTAAGCCTTGTCTTGTTAACATCATATTATTGCATATCATGGGCTGAAACATCGCCAATCTATCCGAAGGCATCATAGTCTAAAAGGCATCATCCTCACAGTCGGAAGACACCATGCCATGGCTTAAGGATCCCTCAAATTTGCATATCATTATTCAAAGGCGTCATGGTTCGGAGGGACCATTTGTCATGGCCGAGAATATCATTTCATAGCCGGCGAATCCTCGCTACACAATTCATGGCCCAGGACATCATGGTCCAAGGACGTAATCTTTAACAATACAAAGACAACCTTCATAGTCCAAAGGGAATCTGCATCATGTTTAAATTTTCGCAAATACATGTTTGTAGCATCCTTTATCTGCAGGTAACTAGTAAGCAACCGCTATCCTAGCAGGAGCGATCTCACTCTAGTTCCTTCAATTGTCTCAAACCTTAACCACTCACCATAGTCGCTTCCGCATCTCGTGTCCGTTCTTGCAATGATTTCATCATCATATTCAGCCGATGAATCCAGAACTACACATGGCTTGATTCCTATAAAATTAGGGATATGTAGGCAACTCGAAGACTGGAGCCCGGCCTCTGTTTTTCAAAACATCCCACCCGATCAAAATTGGCCATCATTTCTTTACCCGAAAACTCGTTCATCCTCTCCGGGTAATGAGGGGCAACTATAATTTTAAAGGCTTCAAATTGATTTATTTCTTCCCTTTTCACTCATAAAATTTCCAATAATTATCCTTTAAATTATTGTTGTGGTAATTTAGCCATCTAAATTCTATATTTATGCCAAAATATTGCTTAAATATTATCAGTGTATTTTTAAAATTGCATTTACATTTTTTAAAGCCAATTTGCATATTTTTGCAATACTAGCCTTATTAATGCATAATTACGTTATTAATGCATAAAAGAGTCTTTTATATTTTAAAATAATAAACAACTATTTATAATCATTTTTAGCACATGAAATATTTTTTGGAAATCATTTTATCATTTTGTATAAATTATATAGTACTGAAAGTGGCTATTTAAAACTTAGCCTATTTTGTTTCAATTTCAGCCTAAATTCAACCCAATCCAATCCCAATACCCAGCCTAATTTCTAATTAGAAATACCTGGCCCACACTCCAAATGCCCGATCCGGTCCCCTTAACCTTTAATCATAGCCGTTGATCATGAAGATCAACGGCCACCATTCCTCCTTCCCTTAATTAAACTACCCTATACCCCAAAAACCTAATTCATTTTCCACCTTATAACACCGCCCTAAAATCCTCTCTGCTCTCAAATACTCTCAACCTAAACCCTAATCTCCAAACACCGACCCCTTATCTATGGTCATCTCTGGTGACCTCTCATCATCTTTCAAGCCTCCAATGGCTTCTCTCATGTCCTTCTTGCCATCTTTAAGGCCCTCAAGGGACCAGGGCCATGCCGACTTGTATCTAGGGTTCATCCCTCGCCTGTTCTTGGCCATTCCAGTGTGATTTTGGGTGAAATCGTTCTATATTAGCCACGATCTAAGGGTTTTTCAATATATCTCTTCATCTCTATATGGTTCTCTTCGAAACCATAATTTCGTTTCTAAACCTCCTAGAGTTGTACATATATATGGCTATTTGAGTTTGTTTCTTATGTGTTTTACAATTTCATTGAGATTCTTTACAAGAATCGTATTATTTCAAGTGTCTTTCATATTTTTCTAAAATTAGGGTTTCCATAATTTCTTCTTAAACTTTGTTTGATGATTCTGTGTTTAAACTTCTGATTCTCACACATTTTTGACTAATTTTATAAACTTGCTGCAACCCTAGCTAGTTTGCACTGAAAACCCTAATGTTTTGGGGTTTTTTGTTTGATTTTTTATACGAGTACCTCTGACTGTGTTCTTGCCTTGGATTCTTGTGACTTCTCATGATTTACTTGTCCTAGCATGCCTCTACTAAAGTTTTCTTAGTTCAAACCTTCACAGATATTATGAACTTGTGTTTATACTAGCTATTCATGCAAAACTTGTATGCTTCTCTTCGACTCAGTGTCGTTTAGCCATGGGTTTTGTTAAGGCTGTGTGAAATACTGACCATTCATGATTTACCTCATTTTATATGCTAAGCATGCTACTTATTTCATGATTTTCTGAACCCTTGATTACTCTAAATCCCTTATTTTCTGGTTTAATTTGAACCCTTTCCATTTAATTGAATTTACCCAATTTGATTGAATTTACCTGCCTTAATTGTTCTCCTTGCCTTGTTTATATTCCGCTGATTATTATTGATTTGTTTCCTTAATAAAACTGTTGTGCATTTACCCTTAATTACCTATTCTATGCCTAAAGTTTTACTTTATTCTATTCCTTAAATACCTGGCGTGCTTACCATTAATTGAATTGTCCCTTGATTAAGGGAAGATCTTGCTGATTTATGGGTAACTTCCCTAATTTACTACTCAATTGATCTTTTGCCTTGTTTTGTTAAGTTTTCGACTCCTATATAAACCTTCTCTTCTTTTAAGTTCACAACAACAAGAACAAAAAGGAACTCTAGTTCATCTACACTATTATAATCTCAAAGCTCTCTACTCTCTTATGTTCCTTGCAACTCCTATTAGTTCAGCCGGCTGTAACCCAAGGCTGATTACTGGCATTATCTTTACTCTATATTCTGCATGCTCTCCTTAACTGTTATGTTCTGATTCAATTCACATTCCAAGCTATGTGTTTACTTTGTTCCTGTGGTTTATCAATCTTGATTTCCAGTTTATGAGCTATTTTACTTAATATACAATCCGTATGCCTAGATTATTGTATCAAAAAACATGTTTTAAGTTTATGGTTTCATACTGCTTAGCATGACCAAACACTGCTTGTCCTAAAATCTTGAATATTTTTCTGGTACAATTTGTTCTAATGTAATTTTGTCTGTTTCTTACACCTATGTGTTCTCAATTTAACTATGCAACTACTATCTATGTTTTTTATTGCCATCACTAAGGTGTATGCTAGGTGTTCCCCTACTCCTTTCCCTTGTGGGAGATCTGTTTTGAAGTTGTATGTTCTCTAACCTGCTTTCTGAATATTTTTAAATGTCTTCTTAAACTATTTTTACTCTTAACTCTGTTCTGACTTTCATAAAAGTTCTTTCAACCACTAAGATCTTCTTTCTCTATCTACCAAACTCTTTCAAAGTCATTATGCACTCCAACATTGCTCCTAGAGTATTAGGATCTGCCCTATCACGACCCTAAAATTGACCCAATCGCGATGGCGGCTATCGTAAAACTAGGCCAGCCAATGACGACTATCGTGAAACTAGGCCAGAAGAGCAGGGCTGCGAATGTCGGCCAGCTACCTTGCTAACTCCAATGACTCTTCCACTAAGTAATCAACACCCACTACCGGGTTTAGAAATACCTGAATCTGCACATAAGGTGTAGGGAGTAATGTGAGTACGCCAACTCAGTAAGTAATAAATGTAAATGAAAGCTGAGCAGTAGAAAACACATAAGCCAAGTCATAACACTACATCAAATGTAGTACATTTCCAAAACAGTAGAGAAATTTTTTACTTCGTAAATTAAGCTCAGTTTCAGTAAAACCTTTAAAACAACCTTCAATAGTTTCAAATGAGTGATAAAAATGTGTAAAATTGATAGAAACATAAATAGCCCCTCGGGATAAACATGTACCATAAACCGCCCCTCGGGCATAATATCAATAGAACCAGCCCCTTGGGCTACATCACAATCATTCGTAATCAGCCCCTCGGGCATAACATAAATCAAGAACCGACCATCGGGCTACAACATCTCACTCATACTGGGTACCCCCGCTCACTGTGGGTGTACAAACTCCGGGAGTAGCCCCTTACGGCCCAAGCGCAATAATAAGCCATCTCCTGGAATAATCAAACAGGTCGTTGGCTTCATAATCATAAATCAGTACCACACTACTGCGGCGCGCAGCCTGATCCCATAATATCCTTACAACACAGGCCCTCAGCCTCACTCACTCAGAAATATCTCAAGCCACTCGTGCAATAGTAAAACATGATGCTCAGCCTAAAATATCATTTCAAAACATAAAAAACGGAGTAAATATGGCTGAGCTATGAAAACAGTAGAATACAGCGTGACTGAGTACAAATATGAAGTCAAAACGGTGAGGAATAGTAGTAAAAATCCCCCAAGGGTCAAAAACAGTTGGCACGAGGCTCAAATATGGCATTTAGCCCAAAACAGGATAATACTTTCTAAAACACAATGATAGCAAACAATTTTCAATCATATATGCGGTTAAACAGTCATACGAGACGGACTAAGTCACAATCCCAAATAGTGCACAACCCCACGCTTGTCATCTAGAATGTGCGTCACCTCAAAGTAGCACAACGATGTGAAGTCCGGGGTTTCATACCCTCGGGATAAATATTTACAATCATTACTTACCTCAAATTGATCCAAACTCTATCCCACGATGCCTTTGCCTCTCGAATCGGCCTCCAAATGCTCCAAATCTAACCAAAATAAGCATATTATCATCAATATGCACTAACGGAACAAAGCCCAAGCAAAAATAATCAAATAAACTAAAAAATCCCGAAATTGGCTCAAACTCGGCCCCCGGCCCACGTCTCGAAATCCTATACAAATTACAAAACTGGAAAACTCATTTGCTCACGAGTATATTCATATCAAATTCACCAAAATCTGACATCAGATGGTCATCCAAATCCCCAAAATCAACTCTCTAAATCTTCCTCCATTTTTCCCAATTTTCACCCCAAATTCCAAATTTAAATGATAAGAATCAAGACATAATCATGATATTTAACCAAATTTGAGTGAAGAACACTTACCCCAATCAATCCTCTGAAAATCCCTTCAAAAATCGCCTCAATCCGAGCTCCATAGCTCCAAAAATGCAAAAAATGGCCAAAATCTTCAAAATAGAGTACTTTCTAATATGCCCAGGCTTTTACCCTATTCTATCTCGGACAAACTAATGTGATAGCGAAGCACAAAATTTTCCAGCCCTTCTTTTCCCCTAAGCGATCGCGTCCATTCCCCCGCAATCGCGTAGAACAAATTTTTTCAATAGCCTTCTCCAACTGTTCTGGACAGCCTCTAGTGTAATGGTCATAACCTTTGGTAGAACTCCAAATTACAATTGGTTTAACTTTGTGAAAACTATACATAAAGAGATACAAGTTTTATTTTTGGATCATCCTCAAATTCCTTATATATTGTGAGATATAAGCTTCCAAAGTCGGGTCAGCGCAGCAGAGATTTTACTCTATGCGATTGCGGGAAAACTTATGCGATCGCATAGCACAACTCTATTTTTCCAAATTTTCTCTATGCTAAGGCGGTCAGATCTATGCTAACACACTGTACACCTCTGAGGCCAAAAACTAGCAACTAGAAATAGCCTATAAATGGTCCAAAACCACCCCGAAACTCACCTGAGGCCGTCGGGACCTCAACCAAACATGACAACACATCCCATAACATCATTTAAACTTATTCCAACATTCGGAATGCTCAAAACAACATCAAAACATCGAACCACTCTCGAATTCAAGCATAAGAATTCCAAAACTTCTGAATTCGATCAAAAAGTCTATCAAACCTCGTTCGAATGACTTGAAATTTTGCACACACGTCACAAATGACACAATGGACCTACTTAAATTTCCGGAATTTCATGCCGACCCGATATCAAAATTTCCACTGCCGATCAGAAAATGCCATTTTCCAATTTCACCAATTCAATCATAAATCTACCACGGGCCTCCAAAATACATTACGGGCAAGCTCCCA
The DNA here is from genome assembly GCF_000393655.2 of Nicotiana sylvestris. Taxonomy (NCBI): domain Eukaryota; kingdom Viridiplantae; phylum Streptophyta; class Magnoliopsida; order Solanales; family Solanaceae; genus Nicotiana; species Nicotiana sylvestris. Next base: position 175,174,990 of record NC_091065.1, read on the forward strand.
AGACCAAAATCACCTAACAGAGCTAACCAAGTCACAAAAATCCAAATATGAGATCTAATACTAAATAGTCAAAACTTGGTCAAACCTTTTATGTATGGAAAATCTGGGGCCCCGAATTCCCCCATATAAGGTTATCTCGCGGTCAGGACCTTCCAAGCTCGAAGCTAAGGTCAAGATTCACCCTAGGGGTTCACCTCAAACTGATCCGGAGAGTGTTGTATTTCGACTAATACAACAGGCTGTAACAAAAGAGGGGGAAGCTCCAAAATCATGCGACTCGACCTTACAAAGGCTGGCCTATCCAGAGCCTGTGCTGAGGCATCACATCATGCCATCCCATCTCCGTACTTTACATTTTGTCTACACACGTTTATGATCGAGTCTCTTCTCCTATATAAAGGGGGCTCGCCCACCTTTTAAAGCGTGGCTCCACTTCTTCATTAAAGCAATAAAACCTCTCTCTCTCTTTTCTTCTAAGTCATTTGTTCTCATTAGCACGAGGCCATCTTAGCATTCATTGTTCTTTCATCTGTTCTTTACCGTCTAGCTCAGCATTGGCTGTGAAGAGCCTTATTTAATCGTATTACTGCTCGTTATCCCCTTCCCGACTGTCCCCGATAGTTCAAACTCGGCCCCGAGGCCCCCATCGACCTACTCTGCATCCGGCCAGCAGGCCCCTTTGTTTTGCTTACTGCCTCGATTTAGTTCATATTTTATCGATATACCGCGTATTCTTAACACAAACTGCCTTAACAACTAGCTAGAGAATAGATCACGTATTTTTAGATTCTCATTTACAAATTTATGTTGTTACATTTTTCATGGTAAACACCTTTCAAATTTAAAGCTTCAAACTGAGAATTGTTCTTCCAAATCTATTTTGATTGTCCTGAAAACCAAAAGCGACAATTTATATAAGTCATACTACAACACACGGGGCTAGTCATGCCCGAGAACTGGCGAACGAAATGTAAAAGCTCAAAACGACCGGTCGGGTTGTTACATTCTCCACCACTTAAACATACATTCGTCCTCGAATGTGCCCAGAGTTGTTCCAAAAACCATCAAATCACTATGTAACCTTATTATGCATATACCCGGGGGTGATCCCACATAACCCTATCTCATATAGGTCTGATAACACAATGTAACTGAAAGTTCACAATCCAACCTAGCTCATAAACCTTAGAACCACATTTTCACTTCTGAAATCATCTACAAGATCAGAATCTCACATTTATACTATGAATAAGCCCGAACAAGCTGTATCAAACCATACCTGCAGCCTCAGATGCAATTACGTGATATACCACATAGCTCAAACTCTCGTAGTGATAACTTCTGATCATAGCAATTGCTTAGAACAGCGGAATATCGATAATAGACCTCTTATCAAATAAAGCCTCATTCCAACACTTCCGCATACTACCAATAATAAATGAAACACGTAGAAAGTCATACCCATTCCTCAGATCAACCATTCGTGAAACCACTTCTCCTTTGGCAAGGACCATAGCAAATTTCTGAGCCGAACATCGATATTATCCTTGCAACATGCTAAAATCGAATCCGTTTGTATTCATTCTAGATCCAACGATCTCATCTAATCCAACACAACTACTCTGGTGACATGACACATTAACACAATCTAAAGCCACAACTCGTGCAATCCGCGCACTAATAAGAAAAAATCTGAACGTACTCCAATCATGAAAAATGACTAAAATGAGAGAGCTGTACCGCAAGCTCACCAGTACCACCACACACAATGCTGAGAACCCGTCACATATCGTAGAACAGAACACACGAATCTAACATGAAGGTTCATACCACCACATAACTTCGCTACAATGTGCGACCCTATCCAAATAATGGTCCACATGAAACACCTCAAGTCACTATGCTTAAAATCGACAACAACGCGTAATTTGATGTCTAGAACCAAAGAAAATTGAACCAAAGCAAATCATCATAACCACGGTGAAGCAATTGACATGACATTACACAAACCCGAAAGGACACAACTGATATGCCATCCGCCAAGCAATTCCTAATACTCTTTTTGCTCGAATTCCACTAAGAGACCCCAACAAAATCACACCACATGTGCCTATAACTTACAAATCCCAACACCTCGCAACATGGAAAGGTAACTCATAGATCTCCCCAGATCACCAATAAGCTCAATAGCAATCGAGTCAACACATCCATCAACAACACAACTCGGAGTCAACCAAGCCGACTCGATGTAGAAACACACATCCATATTGGCCTCCCAATGAACCCCTTATCAGTGAGTCCCTGAAGCTGCTCCTTCAACTCCTTTAACTCTGCCGGTGCCATACGATACGGTACCCAGCACCCAATTAATACCGAAATCAACAACCCTGTCCGGTGACAAGTCTGGCAGCAGAAAACATACCAAGAAAATTCCTCACCACTGAAACTGAATCAATGGTAGGAGTCTCTGCACTAACATCCATCACGAAGGCCCAAATAAGAAAGGCAAAACATCCCAGCCATTCGTTGAGTCTTCAAAAATGAAACCCCCTACAAGGAACATAATCCGCCGAACCACGCCACTCAATCCGTGGCATTCTCGGCATAACCAATGTCGTTGACCTAGCACAACATCCCATAATAACTCGACACGGAGACAACTAGTCCATACCCAATATCACACCAAAATCTAGCATACTAAGAAACAAGGATCCACTCGGGCCTCTAAACCTCCAATAGTTATAATACGATACTGATATACACGGTCCACAACCACGACCTAACCTGTTTATAAGGACTCCCAGTCTCCAAATCCATACATCATGCAAATCACCATATCTTATCCCAACTCCACCATCTGAATGTACAACACACCTCTAATACCCAACCATTCCACGGGAGGTACTCCTATAATTCTTCTGTGCCACCAAGCAAACTCAAATATCAGCAGCCGATCCAAGAAGAGAGAGTCGCTATACCAATGATGTATTATTACTCAATCATATTGCCCTTTCTGATATGTATGTCCTCATCAAGACACACAAATTAGTGATATCATTTACCTAGTCATCTGAAAGTGTCCATTCTGCCTAAGAATTTATGACCTTCTTTCTAGAACTGAACCGTGACCTCACACATGAAAATCTTAACCTTATACAACATACCGCATATACCATGCCATCCTATGATAAATATGATAACTTCGTAATCCACTCCGAGCTACAAGCAACTACGTACTCAACCAGCCTAGAACATTCCATTTATCCCATCTAGAAGAAAATCACTATATATCCCATGCTCTTCCCTCTCGTAGAAAATATACATCTCTAACCGTGGTAGAAACCATCAAAAACTCTCCAAATTATATTTGCACAAAACTAAACCGTCAGGATTTAATCCTTCTAACCCAGCCAAGCTACGCGGGCCACTAAAACCCAAGAGCATTGCCGTGGAACACCTGTAGAAACTCATTACCTCGTAAGCACCCAAAGAACTAATCATATCCTTACCATGCCAATCCGGCCTACTGCCAAGCTATCCCATCTATCCAAGTTCCTTCTGATTTACCTTCAACTTGATACTTCTTCTCGCTATAACACCACAATTACTCAACCCAGACTCATCACACGAGACCCAAGCATAAAACCACACCGTGTAAAGCTTATAAGTCGCTAAATACTCTCTTAAATATTCCCAAAAGCACCACATTCAAAATACCTACCCCGACGAGACTTCCTACAAATTTGAAGCCATTACCTTCACCTTCCTGATACTGATATATATAATCCCATAATGGATATAGAAATGCCACAAGTCTTGACACCCTCCAATGTAAATCTCAGTTTCTAGCCAAATATACAACTTGAAAATCTCCAATTATTACATGTAAAATCTTGAGCCCATTAGAACCATTCTTGAGAGTCACCCACTCTACTCAAACCGCAATTAGACTGATCAAACAGGCCAACGACCTGTGCTCCATTAGCACCCCGACACCGCAGAATGTAACCTCACCTTAACGCAACCAAGCAATTTCCTGTTCTATGCACCGCACATCTTTTACCAATAACCGCTCAAGACATTCCGTGATTCTCATACACCTATGAAACATAACATAACCTTTATTGAATTTTCCTTTACTCAAGCCATCCTCGGTCTCAACCTCCGTAAGCCATAACTGATTCACATGTACACCTCAAACTGGAACCAACATAGCACATAACCGTGCAATCGACTAATCAATAGCAGAATCCCCCACTTGGCTCAAAGCCATAGATCAAACCACACAATAACTCATAATGCATATACTCTATTACTACCATAATATCGTGGTGACATTAAACTCAATCATTAATAAGCTCGTGCAACACATACCATCTAGTGCTTCAAATCTTCTACAAATCTCACATTCACCCTCGTAACAGTCGAGCCTACTCTCTTAAGCGACCCAAATTCAAATTGCATACATATATTTCACTGGTAAAGGAGATCTTCCAACAAACAACGTAAGGCTCACACAAACATCAGAACACTCCGAAGGAGGTAATCCACCTGCTTCGCCTCAAACTAATAGCTCTTCATACCCTTCCACTATCATAAACATTACGCAGTCACTTAATATTCCTGAGTCTAAACTCATCTCACAATGTGAAATCTACTTCACTTCCCAACTAGGTGACATGAAAAGGTCCTTCAACACGCCCACAACTCGGGCTATACGTCAAATCACAATGGAATCAAGCACCGGATAGTTCTTACTATCCCTAAGCAGACCCTTCTTGTCTCGTTCAATTCATATGAACACACTTTGGAGTCACATCATACTCACCACATAGCCACCCAGTTATCACTCCCACTAATAGGGACACTATCGGACATAAGAATTTAAAAGCACATGCTCACACAATCAACGCCTCAGGCTCAATCTGTAGGCAAAACCCGGCCTCAAGTCCTCAAAACTGGCCCAACATCAACAGACAAAGATCACATCTCGCCCCTCGATCAGGGAATCACAAGCCATAGATGCATATCTAATACTGAGAGCTCATGTGTGCATACGAATGCGTGGAAAGAATTCAAGGAGTTACATTTTAAGCTGAATCAAGGACGCACGATGATAATTCAAGAATGTGAAGTTTTTCCTAAAGGTTCTGCAGCCTCCCGAGGATAAGTACTGACGTCTCTGTACCGATCTGCGAGACTCTACTAAACCTTCTCATGAACTCATGAGACCTATGTAACCTAGGCTCTAATACAAACTTTTCACGACCCTAAAACCGACCCGGTCGTGATGGCACCTATCGTGAAACTAGGCCAGCCGATACAACTCCTGAATTAACTATTTAATAAATAACAATCATTTTTAAGCCTTTAAATAATGAAATATCTCATAATGTAAGTTTTAATGGATAGTGCAGAATAAATACACAAGCCCAACATCGAGGTGTCACAAGTCACGAGCATCCATTATGGTCTGAATGCAACTAAGAGTCTGAAAATATACTAAAAACAATCTAAGGAAGACAAGAGGGAGAAGAGTAGGGCTGCAAACTTTGGGCAGCTATCTTGCTAACTCCGATGACTCTGCCACTGAGCAATCAACACCTGCTACCGAGTTTAGAAATATCTAAATCTACTCACAAGGTTTAAAGAGTAATGTGAGTACGCCAACTCAGTAAGTAATAAAAGTAAATGAAAGCTGAGCAGTAGAAAACACATAAGCCACATCATAACACTACAGCAAATGCAGTACATTTCCAAAATAGTACAAAAATTATTTACTTCGTAAATCAAGCTCGATTTTAGTAAAACCTTTTAAAACAACTTTCAATAGTTTCAAACGAGTGATTAAACAGTGAGTAAAATTGATAGAAACGTAAATAGCCCCTCGGGAAAAACATGTACCATAAACCGCCCCTAGGGAGGAATCAACAGAACCAGCCCCTCGGGCTACCTCACAATCTCTCGAAATTAGCCCCTCGGGCATAACTTGAATGAATAATTGCCCCTCGGGCTACAACATCTCACTCACACTGGGTACCCGCGCTCACTGGGGTGTACAGACTCCGGGAGGGGCCCCTTACGGCCCATGCACAATAATAAGCCATCTCATGGCATAATCAAATAGGGTCTCGGCCTCATATCAAGCCACCTCATGGCGTAACAAATTAGGCCCTCGGCCTCATAATCATAAATCAGTACCACATTGTTGCGGCGCGCAGCCTGATCCCATAATATCCTTACAACATAGGCCCTCGTCCTCACTCTGTCAAAAATCTCTCAAGCCACTCGGGCAACAGTAAAACATGATGCTCAGACCAAAATATCATTTAAAATATCAAAAACAGAGTAAATATGGCTGATCCATGAAAACAATAGAATACAGCATGACTGAGTACAAATATAAAGTCAAAACGGTAAAGAATAGTAGTAAAAATGCCCTAAGGGTCCAAAACAATTGGCACGAGGCTCAAATATGGCATTTAGCCCAAAACAGGATAATACTTTCTAAAAAAACAATGATAGCAAACAATTTTCAATCAGATATGCGGTTAAACAGTCATTCGGGACGGACTAATTCACAATCCCTAACGGTGCACAACCCCATGCTCGTCATCTAGCGCGTCTCACCTCAAAGTAGCACAACGATGTGAAGTCCGGGATTTCATACCCTCAGGACAAACATTTACAATCATTACTTACCTCAAATCGGTCCAAACTCTAGCCAGTGATGCCTTTGCCTCTCGAATCGGCCTCCAAATGCTCCAAATCTAAATAAAATCAGAATATTATCATCAATATATGCTAAAGGAACAAAGCCCAAGCGAAAATAATCAAATTAACTCAAAAATCCTGAAATTGGTTAAAACCCGGTCCCCCGGTCCACGTCTTGGAATCCCATAAAAATCACAAAACTGGAAAACCCATTCTCTCACGAGTCTACCCATATCAAATTGACCAAAATCCGACATCAAATGGCCATCCAGATCCCCAAAATCTACTCTCCAAACCTTCCTCCATTTTTCCCAATTTCCACCCCAAATTCCCAAATTAAATGATAAGAATCAAGACATAATCATTAGATTTAACCATCTTTGAGTGAAGAACACTTACCCCAATCAATCCTCTGAAAATCCCTTCAAAAGTCACCTCAATCCGAGCTCCACAACTCCAAAAATGCAAAAATGGCCGAAATCCTCGAAATAGAGTACTTTATAATCTGCCCAGGCATTTACCCTATGCTATCACGAACAAACTAATGCGATTGCGAAGCACAAAATTTTCCAGCCCTTCTTTTACCCTATGTGATCGTATCCATTCCCTCGCGATCGCGTAGAACAAATTTTTCCAATAGCCCTCTCCAACTCTTCCTGATAGCCTCTACTATAATTGTCATAACCTTTTGTATAAAACTCCAAATTACAATTAGTTTAACTTTCTGAAAACTAGACATCAAGGGCTACAACTTTCATTTTTGGATCATCTTCCAATTCTTTATATATTGTGAGATATAAGCTTCCAATGTCGGGTTAGTGCAGCAGAGATTTTACTCTATGCGATCGCGGGAAGACTTATGTGATTGCATAGCACAACTCTATTTTTCCAAATTTTCTCTATGTTAATGCGGTCAGATCTATGCTACCGCACTGTACACCCCTGAAGCCAAAAAACAGCAACTAGAAATGTCCTAGAAATGGTCCGAAACTCACCTGAGGACCTCAGGACCTCAACCAAACATGCCAACACATCCTATAACATCATTCAAACTTCTTCCAACATTCGGAACGCTCAAAACAACATCAAAACATCGAATCAGCCTCGGATTCAAGCATAAGAATTCCAAAACTTTCAAATTCCGTATTCGATCAAAAAGTCTATCAAACCTCGTCCGAATGACCAGAAATTTTGCACACACGTCACAAATGACAAAACGGACCTACTCCAATTTCCATAATTTCATTCCGACCCCGATAAAAAAGTTTCCACTGCCGACCGGAAAATGCCAAATTTCTAATTTCACCAATTCAAGCCTAAATCTACTACAGACCTCCAAAATACATTCTCGGGGCGCTCCAAAGTCCCAAATCACCTAATGGAGCTAACCAAATCTTAAAAATCCAAATTCGAGATCGAATACTAAAAAGTCAAAACTTGGTCGAACCTTTCAAATTTAAAACTTCAAACTAAGAATTGTTCTTCCAAATCTTTTCCGATTATCCTGAAATTGAAAAACGACGATTTACATAAGTCATAATACAGCACACATGGATAGTCATGCCCGAGAACTGGCGAGCGAAATACAAAAGCTCAAAACGACCGATCGGGTCGTTACATGGCCCTTTGGCATATGTACTGCCTTGAGATCCTTAAGATCTCTCTGAACTCTGGCATGTCAGAGCTGGCCCTTCCACACTGCACTTAAATCAGCTATTGTTGAGAAAGGGTCTAGGTGTGAGCACTGCCCGGGATCCTTGAGGTCCTTAGGTAACTTTGACATACCTAGACATGATATTGTCTATGAAATTTGGTATTTGAGGCTATTGGAGTCTTAGGAAGTCATTTGGGCCTACTTCAGGCTCCTTATAGTTAACTTCTTCTTTTTCTTCTTTATTTGTTTATGTAATTTATTCAGCTGGTCTGTAATAATTATTTGTAAACAACTTTGGTGTGATTAGTGAAAAAGGGTGGGTAGCTATATCTGTTGGGTAATTTGGGTAGAGACCATGCCTATAGGACTGTGTTAGTGCACTTGCTATGTTTGTTTTACTTTCACAATATTAGAAATCATGTCTATAGGATTTAAATGGATTCAATAATAGAAACCATGTCTATAGGTTTAAAATCAACTTCATAATTAGATATCATGCCTATAGAGTGTAAAGTGATTGAGTTCAATTCCTGCTACTGCATGTATTTACATTTGTCTCACTAAAATTATGCCTATAAGTTCTAACATCAACTCTTAAAAATTAGATATCATGCCTATAGGAATTAAAATCAGAAATTATGCCTATATAATAAAAATAAATTTAGTTACACGAATCAGTCTAATTCATGTTAGTTCACTATGAAATTGGCTTAATCAACTATCCAATTCTTTAATTGAGTTTTTAAAACACTGCCTTAATTCACTACTGCTAGAAAGCATGCCTATAGGATCTCTCTCCATTGTCCCCTTACTATGTTCTTCTTGCTTTGTGTAAGTCCTCTTTTTGAGTCAGTTTGGTCAGAAAAAGTGAGAAATGAATTCTAAATTTGCTACCAACTTTCCAATTCCACAAAGCGAAGTTTGGCTAGCACCTCAAATTGTCATAAGTCGGGAAAGAGAAGTATGCACATTGAGTTGGCGTAATTGATGTGCTTTAGGATTCATGTGAAATGTAAAGGTTTGGTATATGTCAATTCATAATGCATCAAATAGAGGGATTTGGGCTTGAACCGATCAGAGGTGTTCTCTATGATAAGAATTGATAGAAAAATGGTTAGTCAATAACAGGCAAGGTCTTCCAGGTTGAAATCAAAGTTATCATGGCAAGTGAAGGAACAATCGCCCTCAAAACAATCATTGATTGCATCACAAAAAGTTTTATAATAATTTTCATGGCTTAATTTTATCATTTGAATTTGTACTGAGTTTCAATTGTTGCAAAAATAGCCACATTTGTATTCTTAGGACGCAATTGCAATTATAGCCTATGCATGCATTATTACATTATTTTACCAGAAAATTGCCTTTATATTTTTTAAATATTAAGTAATTATTTTAAAATATTTCCAAGCATGAAAATCATTTTTTATAACCTATTAGTTATTTTTAAAAATTATTTTATCAAATAAATGAGTATTTAATAAATATCCCTCTTGTTTTCGGATTTAGCCTATTAAATCAGCCCAATTTTGCTCCCCCCAGTCCCAATTCAATTAAACTAGGCCCAAAAACTACCCAGCCCAAACTTGGAGACTCCTACCCGACCCAAAACCCCATCAAATCGTGGTCGTTGATCCTTTAGATCAACGGTCCACATTAAGCCTTTCCTTTTTTATTCTTAATGACCCCTAATCCTAAATCATTTCCTCCATACAGTCGCCCTCAAATGCCCTCCTCTCTAGTTCTCTAACCCTAATCGTCGCCACCCAAAACCAGCCTTATTCCCTTTGATTCCTACATGATCTATGGCTTCTCGTGGCTGTACGAGGCCTCTACTTATCTCCTATTTACTCTGGTTGCTCGATTGTGTGGTTTTGTGGAAGGACCTCAAAGAGATCTGGTCCATATCTCGTTTAAAACTCTTCAAAAGTCTGTCTATGGTCTGTGAGTGATTTCTATCAAAGTTTCACGGCTCAAATCTTTGATTCAAAGGCCAAATACTCTTTACCCTTTCTCTTTTCTTCAAAACTTAGCATTTGGACTTGAATCCATCTAGATCCTTGTGGATCTGGAGTGATTTGAGTTCGTCATTGCTTTTTCCTTAAGGCTCCTTTATTTCTTTACTGATTAATCCATTTTTGAACATTTTGTTATATTAGGGTTTGTTTTTCTTGTTGTTTGTCGGTCAAACCTCTGGGTATCTGAAGTATTTTCAAACTTCCATGGCTATTCTTTTAGTTTTTTACTTCTCTACTACTAACCGGTTTTAAACAATACGCCACATCAGGTTTTGATTTTTATGATTTCTGTTGTTCGAATCTCTGTGTGTTGACGTGCTTTCAAGTTTTCCATGGCCTTTTTCCTTATTTAAGTGTTTTCAAATTAGGGTTTTTTGAATTATTTTCCGTCTAATTTCTCTATGTGCCTAAAAAGTTTACTCAACCTATTTTGTTTATGGGAATTGATATGTTCTTTCTAGAATTTCTAAGTGATTTGCTCTGTTAAAAGATTTGTGTGCACGATTGTTGATTATTTTCATGTTTATGACCTTAATTAGTCGTTCTTGCTTTATTTGATTCTTACATGATTCTTTCCTTAATTAAACCCTTGATTATTTTATTCTGATGTTCTTTATTTGGTTTGATTTGAACTCCTTTCCTTAATAAGGCCTCTGATTCTTTACTTCTTTACTCAGTCTGATTTGAACCTCTTGCCTTAACTGGTTCCTATCGTTACCGTTAGCTAATTGCCCTTAATTAAGGGGAAGAATATGCTGAACTTCTTTGTGTGATTGATTCTGAGATTCCATAATTGTTGTTTATTGATTACTTTACCTTATTTGCTCTACTCTTAAACAACTATATAAACTCTCTTATTTAACTTCTTACACACGAACATTAGTTCATCAATACTCTTACACTTAAAAAGCTCTCTATTCTTTCTCCTACTTGTGATCTTCATTAGTGTTGCCGGTTGTAAGCCAAGGCTGGAAATTGCACAACACCTGTCTTACATCTTGTGTTGTCTTTCCCTAACTAGTATGCCTCTAATTAAATTTTAGAACCTAAACCCTATGTGTTTCTTTACTACCTTAGTCTATTAGTCCTGAGTTCATTCCTGCTCTTGTTTACTGTCTACCTAGCATACCTAATACACCTTGTTCAATATGTGACTAGTATGCCTTAACTTACTTGCTTGTCTACTATTTATCTAACAGGCCTAATACTGCTTGGTTCCATATATGATTAGCATGTCTAAATTATGATGGCCTGTCTATTGTTTACCTAGCATGTTTAAATCTTGTTGCTCAACATGCCTACACTATGTCTACTTGTTGATATTTGCCTAGCCTATCCATTTAAGTTCTTGCCCATTCTGTTTTGCTCATGTTAAGTGACCTAGTCCCTCAGGTAACTCTAGTTGTGTTACCGGTTCTATCCAGTGTTCATGTATTTTCAATGTGTCTTTACTGTGATCCTTGCTCTATGTCTCAATGACCTACCTTATATTTGACCTATTAGTTTTTGCAGAACCCTATGAGAATTCAATGTACCCTATTTTTTATATTCTCCACTATACACTAAGGTGTATTCTATGTGTCCCCAGCCCCTCTCTCCTTGTGTGGAAGCTGTTTGCCAAAGTGTTTTCTGAAGTTGTTTGTTCTGTGACTTGTGTTCTGATTTCAAAATGTTTTTCATGCTCTTCTAACTACTGTTTTACCAAACTAGTACTGGTTTTTAGAAAATCATTTCACTCCTAAGACCCTTCTATATACTGTTCATCAAAACCTTTTTTAAAATTATACACTATCACTCATTTTTAGGTTATTAAGTCCTACCCCTCTGGTATGTGTACAACTTAGAGATCCTTGAGATCTCTCTAAACTCTGGCATATCAGGGCTGGCTCTTCCACACTACACATAATCAGTCTTTATTTGAGAAAGTCTGGGTGTAAGCACTGCCCAGGATCCTTGAGGTCCTTAGAAAACTCTGACACCCCTGGACACAAATGTGGCAATGAATCTATGGAATTTGAGACTAGTGAAGGCTTGGTGTGCCAGGATTTGCTTTGGGCCTACTTCAAGCTCCCTATAGCTTAATGTATATTCTACATATATAATTTTTTATTCAATCATTGGTCTGTCATAATTAATTGTAAACGAATATTGGGGTGACTAGTGAAAAAGGAGGGTAGCTGTATGGTACTGTGGGTAAAGACTGGGTAGAAAACATGTTTCTAGGTCTTGCATTGTGTATATCTATGTTAGAAATCATGTTCTAGGACTACTATATGTATTTGCATTCAAACCATGCCAAACTTGTGCACTAGATATCCTGATTTAGTACATGCACATTTATCGCTTCAGCATACAGCCTATCATGTACCATTATTCCAACTTTTGATTTGTGCATAAGTACTATTGTATAGAGATCCTGCCATTAGGTCAATAATCCCGTTCTAAATAAAAATAGTCATCCCATGTATGCATTAGATACCTTGCTTTAAGAAATTTGTTTGCATTTTTATTGAACATGTTTATTTCGACTAAATAAATAGTTAGCTATAAAAAGGGTTAAATAGTCTCACACATAGACACCATGTCTTAAAATACAAATAAAATGCCTATTATTATCTGTGTCATTTAGGATGGCATTCTTATAGTTTGAACCATTTCTTAAACTATTAATCATCTCCTATAATTGTGATTGCAAATAATCCCCCCGCCTAGGCAAGCCTTGGGTTACCAGTATCTATATATATATAAAATGGAAACTATGTTTGATTGTGTCAACCTGCTCAAGCTTAATAGGCTATAAAACCAATAGGCAAAACTGGTTAGGTTTCTGCCACTTTCCTTATGCATATCATGTATCTGTAACATTCACCTAGATATCATGTTCTTAGGATTTCTGAACTTCTTTCAAAAATTTGTGTTCTAGATGTGCTGTTTGATTGCCTGTATACATGCGGAGGTATATATGAGCCTTCTAACTGCTGGTCCCTATTTGCTTGTCGTGCATGTTATTTTCCTGTCGCCTAGATTTTTACCTTTAAAAACCTTAGGTTGTCTAGAACTGTCCTGATTTAGAGGTCCCAAATTCCTCCAAGACCATAAGGAAGGGATGGGTAGCAGCACTTTAGAGGTCGTTATTTAAACTCACTCATATAACCACTAATGGGAGGGTAATGGGTAGTAAAAGGATATGATGACCTGCACACTAATGCAACGCGTAGCCCCTCTCATTGAGGAGTGATTACCGGGCATTGTATGGGTATGATCATGTAGGCTAATCAACTTAGGACTTCCCTTTCCCAATTCCCATATGTGTTTAAATTCTCTAAACTTCCATACATATACATGTGTAAGCAATCACAAACCTCTTTACCTTCATTATCTGAACTTCCTTGATTATATATGTATTTAGATGGGGAAAGCTACTTTGTCTGGAAATACTTGCTTACTTGTTAATTGACTAATTCACATAGTTTAATTTCGGCTGGGACCCACCGTTGTGGACCGCGAGGGGTGCCTAACACCTTCCCCATAAGGTCATTTCGAGCCCTTACCCTAATATCCTGTAATGCAAACTAGTTACATGAATTAATCTCTTTAGGTTCCCTAATGCACCATAATCCGATAGGTGGAGACTCTTCAAATACCCAATTCCCAAAAGGAAATGAGTTATTCCCCCGTGAATGTCGAAACCTGAACTTCCCTGCAAAAGGGGAAAAAAGGGGTGCGACAGTAAGTTCGGGGGAAGTAAGAGAAATAGAAAAATTGTTGTTGAGCCCCGCCATTGACAAGATCTTGTGAGCGTTCCTGCTCAATTCTTTTAGCCTCAACATTGACCCCATGAGCATTCCCATACTCCAGATAACCCTCCACAATGCTACTTCTCTCCACAGAATCCCCAAAGTTATACCTCGTCTTCCCAGTACTTTATCCACAATGCACCGCCATATGCTCTACGTCCACAAGACCTGCAATGGCCTGCACCACCTCCACAAATGTCTACCCACCTCTACAAGCATATCAACCACCTACCTGCAAGAGGTTCCAACCGAGGCCAGAGTAGAAAATGAAAAGGCAGCAGCAAAGAGAAAAGTTTTTCACTCCTATTGGATAATCATATGCTAGTCTATTCCAAAGCTTGAGGCAATTGGACATGTTGAAGCTATTTCAAATAAAAATTTCGAACCCCCTTCCAAAATATTTTTCTTATTCTCAAAGGTGCGTATATTGCTCTAATGCCCTGGAGCACGGCATATAAAAGTGTTGGTATCTGAAAAGAGTAGTCCAGAAGATTATTGATGCAGGTGACATTACCGTGCAAAATTCAGATATAGAGGATACTAGCCAAAGTTCATTAGCTGTTCATAATTAGACGCATATGGTGGGCATGATTTGTGTTGAAAAGGAATATGAGAACTCATCTGAGTTCCTTGAAGGGCCACTTACCGTAAAGTTTTCAGCCCTATCAGTCTCAGTTCCAAAAGTTGATCGTAAGAACAAGTCGGCAAAAGGGACCCAAAAGCTATTTGTTGAGGTCAATATGATTGAAATTGGTAATGGTCTTGGTAATATTGATGTGGAACTTAGTGGCTAAGATGTCGAGCTTGGTAATTGGAAAGACGCTCCTGTCTTGGCTAGCCGGGGAGGAGTCTTGGTGGTTTATTTTGTTTTCATCTTTGTTGTCCGGGTTATTTTAGGGTTGTAATCCGGATATGGTCTTGTGACTCGATCCCTTCTATCCTTTTATTTTGCCTAATTCGTTTAGTCGTATTAACTCGTCTAGTGTTATATAGGATTGTTCCAGGGTTGTAACCCAATTTTATTTTGCTTGTTTTTGTTGTTCAAATCCTTTCACCTTTTGTCTAATGCAATCTCCAGTTTTATGTTATTTCTAATCACTTTTTGTTTAGTTCTCTTTTCCCTTTATAGTTTTTTGCATGCTGACTCTAGTGACATGACATGCACGCATAATTCTCAGTCTGGTCTTGAATGTTAGTCTAATCATGAAGCAATGAAATAATTTTTGAAGATGACATGGACATTTGAGAGATATAAGTAAAGATTTGGACATTCTGATATCATTTAAAGCCCGAATTTTGTGAAACTGGGAGGATAGTTTGGGAAATTAGTAGTACTACAATAATTTGTCATAAGAGAGCGTGTCCCAGGAAATTTGAAGCAAGCAACATTGAATTTAAGTGTATCTCAAGTAACAAGTTAAAGCCAAGGGAGTTTGTCCCAAACTGATAGAGGGTATCCATTGTGAAGAATAAATCACCTAACGAGAGTTCTATACTCGACAAGGCACTAAAGAAAAGTGGAAGGCATATTAGTGATATCAATGCCAAAGTTGCAAAAGAAATGTTGTTCATGATCTTCAATCTTCATCCTCAAGTTGCAAGTGTTATACTTACATTTTCAGAGATTGGGAGGCCCTCTTTCAGCTACCCAAACACTTTAAACCATTTAGTACCCCTTTTGATTCTATGCTAATTTCTTTGACTTCCCCTCTTTTAGAATCAAGTTAGAGTCATAGAAAAAAGGAAGAGAAAAAAGTTCATGTCCCTATAGGTTTGTTTACAAAGTTCATTCCAAAAGAAAAAGAAAAAAGAAAAAAAGAGATAAAGTGAAAAAGGAAAATGAAAAAAAAAGAAAAAGAAAAGAAAAAGATAAATAGCAACAACAAAAGTATTCCTTAGAACTACGTTCGATCTAATTCTTGTCACCACAAGATATGTATGCAGCCTGACGGTTCGGTTGAACCAAATAAAATATTTCATAATCCCACGAAGTCGAGAGGGCGACAGTTTTTTTAGAAATTCCACCTCAAAAAAATAAAAAAACAAAAAAAGAGAGAATCAAATTCTCGTGTTTTAGCAATTGGGGAAAAGTTTTAAATATGATTCCAAAAGTTGTAAATAAATTAACCTTGTTGTCTTAGTTATTTTGAGCCTTTATGATATCCTTTCTTTCTAACCCTGTCCAAAAAGCCACATTACAGTCCAAAAAAGACCTTTCAGATAATCTTTGAGAGTGTCGAGTTAGACATGCCGGGAACATATGATATTTTTACCATGGTTAATGCCTTGTCATCTACAGAATAAGACGAAAAGAACAAAATGAGAGGGTCGTATTGGTAAAAACCCTTACGGGCACCATAAGGCGATGGTGAGTTGAGAGAAAGAACAATAATGGGAGAGGCTTGATGTTGAAAATCCTTTGGGGAACCACAAGTCGAATAAGGATTGTGAGTCTAATAGAACCATTGGATTATTAGAGTCCAGTTCGAAGGGTTGAAGGTATGGCAATAATGGAAAATTATACTTACTAGACAAATTAGGCCGCCTAATCCAAAATGCATGTCATGATCATTGGAGTTGGTGTCCATATCTGATAAGTTTTACATTGTAATTTTCTTGTCTGATATTATCTCTCTCCATTGTCCCCTTACTATGTTCTTCTTGCTTTGTGTAAGTCCTCTTTTTGAGTCAGTTTGGTCAGAAAAGGTGAGAAATGAATTCTAAATTTGCAACCAACTTTCCAATTCCACAAAGCGGAGTTTGACTAGCACCTCAAATTGGCATAAGTCTGGAAAGCGAAGTATGCACATTGAGTTGGCGTCAATTGACGTGCTTTAGGATTCATGTGAAATGTAAAGGTTTGGTATATGTCAATTCATAATGCATCAAATAGAGGGATTTGGGCTTGAACCGATCAGAGGTGTTCTCTATGATAAGAATTGATAGAAAAATGGTTAGTCAATAACAGGCAAGGTCTTCCAGGTTGAAATCAAACTTATCATGGCAAGTGAAGGAACAATCGCCCTCAAAGTCATGGCCACAAACCAACCACCATGTTTAAACTCAGAAGTTTTCTTTCTTTGAAACAGGGGCGAAGATTATGTCCAAATCAAAGCTGGGAAGCTTGAATTTCTCAAGTGTCGTGCCAAGTTTTGTCAACACAAAGGCTATTTGAGAAGGTTTTTACTTGCTATGCATTCCCCTAGTTGAGAAATCATTACCTCCCAAGAATTTTACTTATTTGAGAATACCATTACCTCCTAGGCATTCACTCTAGTTGAGAAGAATCATACCTCCCAGGCATTCCCTCTAGTCGAGAAGAATCTTTAGTTTTCCTTAAGTTCAGGGGTCCCGCCTGTAGAATGGAGTCAATTTTAGTTTTCTTAAGTTATTAATCATTAGCATTCCTTATGTTCAGGGGTCTCGCCTGAAAAATAGGGTGGTCAGGTTTAGTTTCTTTATGTCATTAATCTTTAGTTTTCCTTAATTTCAGAGGTCCCACCTGGAAAATAGGTTCAGCTTTTAATTTTCTTAAATTGTTAATCTTTACTTTTTCTTAAATTCAGGGGTCCCGCTTGGAGAATATGGTCAGTTTTTAGTTTTATTAAGTTATCAATCTTTAGTTCTTCGTAAGTTGAGGGGTCCCGCATGGAGAATAGGGTCAGTTTTAATTTTCTTAAGTTGTTAGTCTTTATTTTTCCTCTAGTTCAGAGGTCACGCCTAGAGAATAGGGTCAATTTTTTGTTTAGTCAAGCTCAGTTTATAGTTTTCCTTAAGCTTAATCTCACAGGAGACGCACATCCTAGTCGAGTCTTTAGTTTTACTCTCATCATCACATCCTTCATCAATAGCATAGGTGATTTACAATTTTGCAAATAACTCGAGATTTTCCTAGTAAAAACTGGGGCAGAAAAATTTTGTTCGATTATTTTTTGGTGTCTGAGCAGGTTTTACCTCGAGGAACATGGTTCGAGATGACCAAAAGAAAAATTCTCAATCCAGAATAAAAGAAAAGAAAAAGACGTAAACCAAAATATAGAAGCAGATGAAAGATCTGAACTGCTCAAGACATGATTGAAGTCACGTGCACTACATTCCCCGTTTTTTATCAGAAAATACCGTAAAAGAATGAATTAGTGTCCTCCTGGATAATGTGATGTAGTTTCATGTTTTCAGGACCTTTCTGGATAATGGGATGTAGTTTTAAGTTGTCAAGACCCTCTTGGATAATGGGGTTTTGTTTTACGTTTTTAGGACCTTCATAGATAATGAGATTTAGCGCAAGATTTACCTTTAGGAAATAGAATTTAGCTTCCAAGTTTTCACTTTTAAGACAAGATTTAATTTTAGTTTTCAGGGCACTCCCGGATAATGGGATTTAGCTTTTAAATTCTTAGAGCTCTTTTGGATAACAGGATTCGATTAATACTCACAGATGGTCCCGGTACCAAACTGGGGAAGAAAAGTTTCTTTTGTTTTGTCTGTTTTGTTGCGATGGCAGGCGCCCACCTGTAGAACAAGGAAATTCATTTCAAGTTTAAGTTGCAGGCGCCCACCTAGAGAACAAGGGAATTTATTTCAAATTTTAAGTCAGCATCAGGCGCCCACTTGGAGAACAAGAGAATTCATTTCAAATTTAAGCTGCAGGCACCCACCTCGAGAACAATGGAATTTATTTCAAATTTTAAGTCAGCATCAGACGCCCACATGGAGAATAAGGAAATTTATTTCAAATTTTAAGTCAGCATCAGGCGCCCACCTGGAGAACAAGGGAATTTATTTCAAATTTTAAGTTAGTATCAGGCGCCCACTTGGAGAACAAGAGAATTCATTTCAAGTTTAAGTTGTAGGCACCCACCTAGAGAACAAGGGAATTCATTTCAAGTTTAAGTTGTAGGCTCCCGCCTGGAGAATAAGGGAATTTATTTCAAGTTTCCAGTAAGTAGAAGGAACCCACCTGGAGAATGGGGGAAGTCATTTCAGAATTCAATTCAAGTTAAAAGTAGTAGAAGCTCGCAGCAAGAATGCGAGTTGTTAGTACAAGATGACCAGCAGAAGTAGTCTCAATCCAGGATAAAAAAAAGTGAAATCCAAATTGCAGAAGTAGAGAAAGATGTGAACTGCTCAAGACATGGCTGAAGTAACGAGCACCACATGCCCCGTTTTGATCCGATGAAGCCATGGAAGAGTAAATCAGCACCTGCAGCTGCCAAGCATCAAGGTTCAAATCAAATTCCGCATGAAGAACCGTTCAATACTCAAGATCAAGCTTCAGAAGACTTATAGATAGGAATCTTGTAACTCATAGCTGACATGTTTAGTTAGTCTTTTTTTTTATGTAATAACAACTGGACCGCGGACCGGAACCTCGACGGAACGACATCTCGATCGGCTCTCCACCTCGGTATACTCAATCACTATTCCTACTTTTGAACTACACGTGACATGATTCCTTAATAGCCAGGGATATGTAGACAGCTCAGATACCAGGGCTCGGTCACATTCTCATTTCTTTTAGTTTTTGGTCT
Source organism: Nicotiana sylvestris (assembly GCF_000393655.2). Lineage (NCBI taxonomy): Eukaryota > Viridiplantae > Streptophyta > Magnoliopsida > Solanales > Solanaceae > Nicotiana > Nicotiana sylvestris. The sequence continues at coordinate 175,194,701 of NC_091065.1, forward strand.
CTCTAAATAAGGGTCGGGTCACAAAACCTGTCTCATCGTTCTTTGTCTGAAAACTCTTAGCGTTTACAGTCAAAGAGGGGAAGTTGTAGACATGTAATTTTTGACCCTCCCCAAGATTATACACATTTTAGCGTAAAATATTTAGTTTAGGTTTAGTATCGCTATTCTAAATAGTTTTGACTCTTTTACTTTATTTTATCACAAAAATAAAAATTACAAAAATATTTTATTTTATTTAGCTAATTAATATTTTATCTAGTTACTTTTAATTTATCTACCTTACATAAAATTTAAAAATACAAAGATAGTTCCACTTTATTTTCAGGAATATTATTTTAATTTTACAATGATTTTTCCATTTTTATCTTTTAGTATGATATTTGAAAAATACCAAAAATTAGGTTTGGTTTAACGGTTAGTATCATTTTAATAGTTATTTTACTTAAGTAGGATTAATTAATAAATGGTGTAGTATGTTTAGTCTTGTTTTAGAAGAAAGAGTATGAAATTTGAGGCTAATTTTATTTGATCTTAATTGAAGAGGTCCAAAGAGATGGCCCAATTTTAAAGCCCAAACCTTAAGACACACTTCCCCTTCTATTTATACACCCTAACATACATTTTAAACAGTGACATATTAAAAAAAACTAGAAACCCTAGCAAGAAAAGGACATGTCGTTCTTCTTCATTTTGATACACCCATCAGCACCCCCCTTCATCTTCTCCACCCTCAAATCCCTCACCCCTAAAAACCAGCGACAAACCACCCCTACTGCCATCACCATCCATTTCCACCCCTTTATCTTCTTCACCAGCTCACGACCACAACTCCAGCGGCCAGCTCGTTCTTCTCCGACAATCAGCAACCTTCGCTGACCCCCCCCCCTCCCAACGCCTGAGACAGCAACAAAAACACACACATGAATAGTAATGGGTACAAAACGGACAACTATTAAAAAGAGACTCAGACTTGAGAGTTTTTTATTTGTTTTCTCTGATTTTCAGAACATATACATACAAATAGTCTCTGTTTTGAAGGTTAATTGGGTTGAGCCTAAGCAAAAAAAATGTTTCTTATTTCCTCCTTGCAATTTCGAGTTTCTTGGTTTCAATTTTAGTGTCTGATTGCTGCCTAGTCAAGGTTGTCGTTCGTTGGTTCCGATCCAAGTGACATCCATTATTTCCGGCCAAGATCTCGTTCAGTTGATGATGTTTTGTAATTCAAAGCTTTGAGGTCCATTCTTTCTTCTATCTCACTCTATGTTTGGAATAATTAACGTTTGATCAGTTTCTTGGTTTGTTGTTCTCTACGGTGTTCTATGTTTTAAATGAGCTAAAGCTAATTTGCTATTCCATTATTGTTCCTTCGTGTTCGATTTTTCTGCCGTAGTACTGTGTAAATTATTTGTGGCCCTCTTCGTAGTTAATTTGGTTTGCTGGGTCATTTTGGTACCTTGAGTTCATGACAATTTGATGAATATTTTGAGTCATTTTGTGGAGAATTGAAATGATAATTGGAACGAAAGAGGGATAATGTTCAATGTTGAAAGACTCAGTGGTTTATCCTTGAAAGAACTCTTGGGAACTGTTTCAATGCTGGTGATATTTTATTGTTTCTAAAGGTTGTTATGAATATATTGCTATATTACCATTTGATTTTGTTAGATGTATACCATCTGGCTGAGAGTGGGACGGATAGAGAATGCTAACAAATTGATAAGTTGTAGATATCTCTAGTTTATATTTATTTACAATAATTTCCATAACCTATGGCCTTCACAAATCTCAAATTAGTTTTAAGAAGTAAATATGAACCTTCGTAGTTTGCTATAGGCGCACTATAATAAATCATCATAGCTAGGGGTATGGTTCCCGTGACTTAGTTTTGATACGTAATTTCCAAATCCGGGTGCACATTTCATGTGACCCGGCCACAACTTCTAATAATGTTAATAAATTAAAAATTTTGTAGATCGTGGGTACGGTTCCCGTAACACGATTCGCAATGTGTACAAAACAAACAAGTGTGTGACAATCGTAACTTGTTCCAGAACAATTCCATAAATGTTAAAAGCGATTGAAAAGAATAAAATGCACAATAGGTTTAAAATATGTAATAAATCAGATAATTAGGCCAATTATTAATAGCTGAGCAGTCGTGCTAAAACCACAGAATCTGGGAATGTCTAACACCTTCTCCTGGGTTAACAGAGTCCCTTACTCGGTCTTCTGTGTTCATGGACCATAAAATAGAGTCAATTTCCTCGATTTGGGATTTAAAATAAACCGGTGATTTGGGACACCATAAACTATTCCAAGTTGCGACTCTGAAATTAAATAAATTATCCCATTTTAATTTATGTCACTTTAATTGTAAAAACTCTCCTTATATCCCTTTCGGGTAGAAAATGGAGGTATTTGAATTGTATACAAACTGTTGTGAAACCCTTCTCTTCTAATCTTTTAGGAAGTGCACGCTGGTGTGACTTCTTTTCTGTTAGTGTCATACCCTAATTTAGAATGAGGATCTGATCAGTTACAAATCCGGATGGCCTTTTGCTTCCCGGTACGTTGCCCCCCCTCCGGCTCGAGTTGTCCGCTTGGATAAGCCAGGTCTAGAACAATACACCCAGGATTTAAACCTAGAGTAACATAGCCTCATGTCGGATCCCTAGTAGGAACGCTTGATTGCATCATGTGCATTTGACTTTGGGGACTCAACATAGGGGTTGGGTCCATCTAGGACAGGTGTACCCAAAAATTAAAAGGTTATCCTGATGCATCTTATGTGCTACATGTTGCAATCTTCAAGAGTAAAAGGGGTCATTTGGCGGACCAATAATGGTTGGGGGTAAATGAAAAAAAAAGAGGGTCAAGTGTAAAAATGATGCAAGTAGGGCCAATTATATTTTTCTTTCACATTTTTGTTAAGAAAAAAAATGAAAATCCAAAAAGATTTTACACTTTCCCATCATTTTCCAAAAAAAAAATCAAAAAAATAGGAAAAAGAAAATTCAAAAGAGTTTACATGTTTCATCATTTTTCAAAAAAAAAAAGACAAAAATATATATTTTCTCTAAATTAGTTATTTTTTTAAATTCTCGTCCGTATCCAATCTTCCCGAACTATGCATACCTGATTTTCGTCTTTCGGGGCGTGATACGTAGGCAACTCACATAGGGTCTGGTCTTCCTAGTGAGTCTTAGGTTCTTGGATTCGAGGGTCGTAGCCAAATCTTGCATGTCTAGCCATTTTTGGCCACATCGGTCATTTTGCAAAATAAGGCTTTTTTCGCAGGGTGATTTTGTTTAATTGTCTGAAGAGTCTTGAATCAACAATTAGGTGTCTCTTTACTTTAAGATCTGTCCTTGTCGAATTTGCATGTCTATCGCTCTTGGCCACGTAGGCCGTTTAGTGAAATAGGGCTATTTTCACAAAAGTGGTTTAATTAAACAATGTCTTAGAGTCCTAAGTCCACAACAAGGTGTCCTCTTAGTTTAAGGTCCATTGCATTGAATTTGCATGCTTAGCCATCTTTTTGACCACATAGGCCATTTCTACAAAATGGATCATTTCTACAAAGTAATTTTTCCATGTCTTAGAGGTCACTTTTGTTGAGTTTGCACTTCTAGCCACCTTTTTGCCACATAAGCCATTTTGCAAAAATACTCTCAATCATATCTTACATGTATCCAATAGGAAGTTTTATTATCTCACATAGTGTTCTAAGTCTTTAATTCTATTTGGTATTATTTTTCTCATACAGGTGTGGGTTTACTTATCTTGCAGGTCTGGCATGAGCATGACAGGCACCCAGGACCATCTGGTCAGGACCGTTGCACCTAGGAGTTGCTTGAGGAGATTTTTTATGTTTTGAGTATGTTTCTTTTTATGTTGTCTTGTGCTTTATTGCCTTGTTATTTGCGGATGATATAGTCTTGATTGATGAGAAGTTTTATATCTTGCATGTGTCCAATAGGAAGTTTTATTGTCTCACATAGTGTTCTAAGTCTTTAATTCTATTTGGTATTATTTTTCTCATACAGGTGTGGGTTTACTTATCTTGCAGGTCTGGCATGAGCATGACAGGCACCCAAGACCATCTGGTTAGGACAGTTGCACCTAGGAGTTGCTTGAGGAGATTTTTTATGTTTTGAGTCTGTTTCTTTTTATGTTGTCTTGTGCTTTATTGCCTTGTTATTTGCGGATGATATAGTCCTAATTGATGAGACGCGAGGTGGCGTTAACAAGAGGCTGGAGGTCTGGAGACATACCCTGGAGTCTAAGGGTTTCGAGTTGAGCAGGACCAAGGCAGAATACTTAGAGTGCAAGTTCATCGGTGTTACCAGGAGGCGGATGGGGATATGAAACTCGATACGCAAGTCATTTCCAAGAGAGAGAGTTTTAAGTATCTGGGTTCTATAATTCAGAAGGATGGGGAAATAGATGATGATGTCACGCACCGTATCGGAGCAGGGTGGCTGAAGTGGAGGCTCGCTTCCGGTGTCTTATGTGATAATAATGTGCCATTGAGACTTAAGGGTAAGTTCTACAAGGTAGTGGTTAGACCGACTATGTTGTATGAGGCAGAGTGTTGGCCAGTCAAAAATTTTCATGTCTAGCAGATCAAGGTAGCGGAAATGAGGATGTTGAGATGGATGTGTGGGCATACTAGGTTAGATAGAACTAGGAATGAAGTTATTCGAGACATGGTGGGAGTGGCGCCTATGGAGGCAAAGATGTGTGATTCAAGGTTGAGATGGTTCGGGTATGTTAAGAGGATAAGCGCAGATGCCCCTATCAGGAGATGTGAGAGGTTGGCCTTAGGAGGTGAGAGGAGGGGTAGAGGTAGGCCAAAAAAGTCTTGGGAGGAGGTGATCAGGCGGGATATAGTGCTACTTGAACTAACCGAGGACACAATTCTAGATAAAAGGGTGTGGAGGTTGAAGATTAGGGTAGAAGGTTAGTAGGTAGTTGTGCATCTCCCATTGTCTTCTCTAGCTCGATAGTATTAGCGCTAGTACGGTACTCTTTTTTCCTTAGTTTGCTATATTCGCATGTCTCATTTTGTTGTTACTTGCCATTGGTAATTCCATAGTTTGCTAGCAGTACTTCGTTCATATTCTCGTCTGCTGCCTTGGAATTAGTTTTCTAAATATGTTATCTTGCTACTACTTGTTATCAGTACCCCTTTCATATTATCTGTTGTTATCTCCGATTTAGTTTTCTAATTATTATTTTTCTATTACTTGCTACCAGGGCATCTCTCACCTTCTTTAGCCGAGGGTCTATGGAAAGCAGTCTTTCTGCCCTTCTAGGGTAGGGGTAAGGCTGCATACATCCTACCATCCCCAGACCCAACTTGTGGGACCACACTGGGTTGTTGTTGTTATTGTTGTTGTTGTGCTTTATCGTCATGTCCAGTAATAATGATTCTTTTAGTTGGTGTAAGAGTTTGTCGTAGTATAGTTGATGTTTATCAAGTCTCTCATTATCGTATCCTATTTTGTATTTCAAAATCATAAAAAAAAAGTTGTAAATGAAAATCCAAAAAAAATTATTTTTTAGTTTATTTTGGTCATTACTTTTCCAGAACTATGCTTGATCTGATTCATGAGGGACATGTTACATAGGCAACCTACATAGGGTTCGATCGAATCATTTTTTTTAAGTTAAAAGAAAAAGAAAAAAAGGGGAAAAAAGAAGATGAAATTATGTAATGTGAGAAATGAGAGGAGATAAATGAGTGATAATTAAAAAAAAAGGAAGGAAAATGAGCAAGCCAAGAAGTGCTAGAAAAGAAAAGAAGAGAAGATTGAAATGAACAAATTGGATGATGTCATATGACCTTCATACCCTCGAGTCATTTTAGAACTGATAACTTTGACTAGGTGCATTGCACATAATGTGAGATTATCTTATGTTAAATGCTCTAACGCTAACGTGATGACTTTATTTTGTTCCTCTTTGTTATCTTCATAAAGAAGAAGGGTGGTTGGTTTGTGGTTCTTAGAGTGGTAACTCTTCTCTACAATCTAAAGTCGAACGGCAATGGCAGATGACAACAGAATTGAGTTGGTTGATACTGGTGCCCAAAAGCAATTGATTGAACATGACAATGGGTTGGTTAAAGAGGTAAGGATTTTAAGACAACACATGACGGACATGTATCAGGCTTGGATGACTGGGAAGGCACCACCCCTACCACAACCTAGCTTCTTAGATGCTACCCTTACCCAAACTCCGGTCATAGTGCCAGATGATCCCCCATACTCTCTAGATTCTCCCGCTTATCATAGCTTTCTCAACCACCCTTGTAGCTCCCTCACTCGTCCTCTAACTGCCTTTCCCAAAAATTGCCCTCCTGTCATATCCATTATCCCCATGATCACAACTTCTCAACAATCTTCCCTTCATAGATCCAACAACGAACACCCACTCAAAACTCATGATGCCTAATATTACCCCTTGGAGATTGCCCACAAGGTCCCTGACTCATACAATCTTAGACCTCAGAATGATTCTCATGTTAAAAATGAAAAGTTCACAGGAAAAGAAGGTAGAGATGAGATATCGAGGAAGCCTAAAGGTATAGAACAGTCCTTAAAGAGCATGAAAGGGATAAGAAATAAAATTAACATGTCTTACTATGATTTGTGTATGTTCACTGATGTTCATCTTCCCGCGGGGTTTAAAATGCCAAAGTTTAACTTGTATGATGGGCGTGGAGATGCAGTAGCCCATCTGAGGGGTTATTGCTGTGACATGAGAAGTGTTGGCAGGAAAGAGGATTTGTTGATGCCGTATTTCAGTGAGAGTTTGAGTGGGGTAGCCTTGGAATGGTATACTCGTCATGATGTCAATAAGTGGCATGCATGTGATGGCATGGCTCAAGATTTTGTTTGACACTCTCAGTACAATCTAGACAATATCCTAGACCGCTCCTCCTCCTCTAAGTTGGAAAAGAAACTCGAGGAAGGTTTTAGAGAGTTTGGAATCAGATGGAGGGAACAAGTTGCTCTTTTCAGTTTCCCGATTAGTGAAGAAGAAATGGTTGAGCTTTTCCTACAAGCCTAGGAGGCCACCTACTTCAGTCATTTGATCCCGACTTTGGGTAAACCTTTCGATGATGTGGTAAAGATTGGGGAGATGGTAGAAGAAGTAATCAAGTTAGAAAAAATCATAAGTTATTCTGCATTGAAAGATACTATAGAAGACATTCAGAACATCTTAGTAAATCTGGGGGGAATAAAGAGAAATAGAAAAGATGTTGTTGAACCCTGCCGACGACAAGATCCAGTGGGCGTTCCTGCTCAACGCTTTCAGACTCAATATCGACACCATGAATATCCTCATACTCGAGATAATCCTCCCCAATGCTACTTCTCTCCAAAAAATCCCCAAAGTCATACCTCACTATCCCAGTACACCATCCACAATGCACCGTCATATACTCCACATCTACAAGACCCGCAATGGCTTGCACCGTCTCCACAAATGTCTTACCCACCTCTAAAAGCATTTCAACCACCTGCCCGCAAAAGGTTCTAGTCGAGGCCGGAATACAAAATGAAAAGGCAGCAACAAAGAGAGAAGTTTTTCACTCCTATTGGAGAACCATATGCCAGTTTGTTCCAAAGATTGACGCAATTGGGCATGTTGAAGCCGATTTAGATATAAATGTTGAACCTTCTTCCAGAGAATTTTGATTATTCTAAGAGGTGCACATATTGCTCAAATTCCCTGGGGCACAACATAGAAAAGTGTTAGAATCTGAAAAGAGCAGTCCAGAAGCTTGTTGGTGCAGGTGACATTGTCCTGCAAAATCCAGATGTAGTAGACACCAGCCAAAGTCCACTGCCTATTCATAATGAGACGCACATGGTGGGTATGATTTGTGTTGAAAAGGAATACGAGAACTCTTCTGAGTTCCTTGGGGGGCCACTTTCTGCAAAGCTTTTAGCATTATCAATCTCGGTTCCAGAAGTTGATCTTAAGAGCGAGTTGGCAAAAGGGACCCAAAGCTATTTGCTAAGGTCAACATGATGGAGACTTGCGAAGATTCTAGTAACATCGATGTGCGACTTAGTGGCTAAGATGTCGAACTTGGTAATTGGAAATACACTCTTTTCTTGGCTAGTCAGGGAGGAGTTTTGGTGGTTTATTTTGTTGTCATTTCTGTTGTCCAGATTATTTCATGGTTGTAATCCAGATATTGTCTGGTGATTCAAACCCTTCTATCCTTTTATTTTGCCTAGTCGTTTAGTCATAGTAACTCGTTTAGTGTTATCTAGGTTTATTCCAGGGTTGTAACCCCAGCTTATTTTGCTTGTTTTGTTGTTCGAACCCTTTCACCATATGTCTAATGCAATTTCCTATTTTTTGTTATTCCTAGTCAGTTTTTCTTTAGTTCCCTTTTCCTTTTATAGTTCTTTTTTCATGTAGGCTCTAGTGACATTACATACACGCATAATTCTAGGTCTGGTCTTAAAAGTTAGTCTAATTACGAAGCAGTGAAACAATTTTGAATATGATATGGACGTTTGAGGGAAATAAGTACATAGTTGGACATTGTCATATCATTTAAAGCACGAAATGTGTGAAACTAGGGCAGATAATTTGGGAAGTCGATAGGGTGACAATAATTTGTTAAAGGAGAGTGCATCCCGGACAATTTGAAGCGAGCAACTTTGAGTCTGAGTGCATCTCAAGTTACAGATAAAGCCAAGGGAGTTTTCTCCAAACAGACGGGCGGTATCCATCGTGGAGAAGAAATCATCCAACGAGAGTTCTGTACTTGACAAGGCACTAAAAAAATGGAAGGCATATCATTGATATCAATGCCGAAGCTACAAATAAAATGTTGTGCATGATCTTCCTTTTTCATCTTCAAGTTGCATGTGTTGTACTTGGTATTTTCGGGGATTGGGAGACCCTCTTTTAGCTACCCAAACACTTTATACCGTTTGGTACCCCTTTTGAGCCTATGCTAATTTTATTGACCTCCCCTCTTTTGGAATCAATTTAGAGTCAAAAAATCATGTCCCCATAGGTTTGTTTTAGAAAGTTCATTCTAAAAGAAAAGTCAAAAAGAAAAAAACACAAAAGAAAAAAAAATAAAAGAAAAAAGGAAAAAGAAAAAGAAGAATAGCAACGAAAAGAAAGCATCCCTTCGAACTACGTTCGACCTGATTCTTGTCACCACAAGATACGTAGGCAGCCTTAAAGTTCGGTCGCACCAAATAAAATTACGACGACCCGGCCAGTCGTCTCATGAGTTACCACTTCGTTTCCCTCATTTCTGCTTCTTATTGCTTTGTTTATTGGTATTATGTGTGATTGGATTGGTTGGCTCGGGTTCAGAGAGGTTTTGAGAAGGTTTGAGACACTTAGTCTCTTTTGAGGAAGCTTGAGTTAGAAAATTCAACCGGATGTTGACTTATGCGTTAGAGGGCTCGAATGTGCGTTCCGACGGTTCGGATAGATTTGAGAGGTGATTTGGGACTTAAGAGCGTGATCGGAATGTGTTTTGGAAATCCGGAGTAGATTTAGCCTTGAATTGTTGAAATTGGGATTTTGGCGTTTTCCGGTTCATATGTGAGAATTTGATATAGGGGTCGGAATGGAATTTTGGGAGCTGCAGTAGTTCCATTGTATCAGTTGGGATGTGTGTGCAAAATTTCAGGTCATTCGGACGCGGTTTGGTATACTTTGTGATCAAAAGCGTAATTCGGAAGATTTTGAAAACTTAGGCTTGAATCTGATGTGTTTTGGTTGATTCGATGTTATTTGAGGTGTTTTAAAGATTGGTATAAGTTTGAATGGTGGTATATGATGTGTTTGTGCTTTTGGTTGAGGTCCGGGGGTCTCGGGGTGATTTCGGATGGTTGATGGAAAGAATTGAAGTTTGAAATGGCAGCTGAAGTTTGAATCTGCTGTCATAACAACATCTGCGATTGGGAGGCCGCAGGTGTGACCCCCGTAGATGCGGAAAGGAGTCGCTGAAGTGGAAGAAGGTGAGGTTGGCAGGAACCATAGAAGCGGTTGAGGAACTGCACCTGCGCTATCGCAGGTGCGGGTTAGGCATCGCAGATGCGGAGACTGTGGGGCTTTGGACTGTAGATGCGGTTCATGGACCGCAAAAATGGTACCGCAGAAGAGGGGAATTGGCTGCAGATGCGAAATCCCTGGGCCAGAAGGTATAAATGCATTCATTCGCGAATTTTTGGGTCATTCCACCATTTCTAAGTCGGATTTGGAGCTTTTTGGGAGATTTTGAAGAGGAATTCAAGGGCTATTCTCTGGAGGTAAGATTGTTGAACCTAATACTCATTTCTATGGTATTATTTCACAGATTAGGGTTGTAGTTAATGAAAATTAAGGGCTAGAATTGGGAAACTAGGGCTTGGTGTTGGAGACCTAGACTTAAGGATTTGAGGGGCCATTTGTGGTCAGATTTTGGAACTTTTGATATGTATGAACTCTTGGTGAGATAAGGAATTTATTGATGTAAATTTTATCGAATTCGGAGACGTGGGCCCAGGGGGTTGGGTTTTGGTAATTTCCGGATTTGTGTTGTAAATTAATTATTTTCGCATGGGCTTCGTTCCCTTAGCGTATTTTGTTATCGTGATTCTAATTTTGGATAGATTTGACGTGAGTTGAGGCCGATTCGAGGTGCAAAGGCGTCGTGGGCTAGAGTTTGGATTGGATTGAGCTGAGTAATATTTTAAATGCTGTCCTGATGGTATGAAATCCTGGATTGCACATCGTGGGGCTATATTGAGGTGACGCACACGCTAGATCACGAGCGTGGGGTCAGACACCATTGGGGATTGTGACTTAGTCTGTCCTGAATGACTATTTTACCGCGTATTTGACTGCAAACTATTTGCTATCATCATGTTTTGGGCTGAATGCCATATTTGGGCCTCGTGCAAACTATTTGGACCCTTAGGAGATTTTTACTGATATTTTCTCAGTGTTTTGACTTTATACTTGTACTCAGTCATGCTATATTCTACTGTTTTCATAATTCAGCCATGTTTACTCTGCTTTAACACTTAAAATGATATTTTAATTGATATTTTGGGCTGAACATCATGTTTTACTATTTCCCGAGTGGCTTGTGAGATTCTAACTGAGTAAGGTTGAGGGCCTATGTTGTGAGGAAACATCGATTATGATTATGAGGCCGAGGGCCTGAGATTTGTTCGCCATAAGGTGGCTTGTTGATATGAGGCCGAGAGCCTATGTGATTATGCCATGAGAGGACTTGATATTGCGCTTGGGCCGTAAGGGGCCACTCCAGGAGTCTGCACACCCCCAGCGAGCGCAGGTACCTATTGTGATGTGAAATATAGCCCGAGGGGCTGGTATTGTTCCATGTGTTGCCCGAGGGGCTGATTCTATTGGTATTGTGCCCGAGGGGTGTTGATATCCAATTTTTTCCTATGTATTTTTACATGCAAATACTTTCAAAATAACTTATATAATTATACTCAAGTATCTTAGTATTCTTCCTAATTTTAAAGGATTTTTAAATCAATTTATTGCCCATTTTAGCAGTATAAAAATCTATAATTATTTCCAAAATTATCATTTTGGTGAATAACTTATTCTATTCTCATATTTATACCAAAATATAGCTAGGATACTTTTTATACATTTTTTTAAATTTATTTGGTATTTTAAAAGCTAAATTGCATATAATTGCAAGTTTAGCCTATTTTAAGAATTAATAGCATTTTATAATTATGAAATTGGTTCCAATATTTTTAAATTAATATTAATATATTGTTAATTGACTCGGTACTTTTAATTTATTTCAGAAGTCATTTTTACTATTTTTATAAAATAAAAGGGAAAACTTGCTATTTAAAATCTGGCCCTATTTCATTTCAATTATAGCCCAAATTGATCCCCATAATTGACCCAATTTTGAATCCCAAACGGACTGGCCAAATTTCTATTTAACCCGACCCCTGACCCGTTTATCCAACCCGCCCGGCTCCCTTTTTAATCCAGGTCGTTGATCATTTTGATCAATGGCCACGAATTCCCCTTTCCTTTTTTAATCCGCCCACACCCCTAAACCTACCTCATTTTATTTCTATCAGCTGTCTCTGAATACCCTCCCTCTCTCAAACTCTCTCGAAGGTTCTTGTAACTCTAATCGTCTTCTACCATTTTCAACCTCAGTCTCACCAGAATCCATGACCTCTCAGGCCATGGATGGCCTATACTCACCTCCCTCCGCTCTTAAACGCTTAGTGTTCGAAGTTTCGAGGTCTGACCTCGATGGTGTCCATTCAGATCTTCTCCGATTCAAGGTTCTATGGCCCCTCCGGCCTTGCTCCGGCGTATCCAAGCATTATGAGCCTATGTCTGACTTATCCGACTTAGATCGGACCTTTTCCAAGCCTTTTTCGATTTAGGGTTCCCCTGAAATCCTAGCTATTTGAGATTTTCTCTGATTATTTTTCTTAAATCAGTTCTATATCTGTGCTCTACTTGAGTTCTTGAACACTTTCCCCAATTTTTTATTAAAAAATTACTTCTCCTCGATTTAGGGTTTCTAAAAAGTTCAAAATGTTTCTCCGACATTTCTGTTCCTTTTTCTTTGTGTATTTGTCACGCATGTGCTTCTACTGCTCTCTTATGTTTTTTTCTACTATATATGTTCTTTTGTGCCTTGTCTTTCTACTATGTTTCTACCCCATGCTCGCATGTTCATCCTGCTGTGTTTTTCTATATGTCTTGTTGATATACTTTTCTGGTATTTTGTGTTCTCCTACTGTATGTATTTCCTACTGAGTTCTTAAGTTCTTTGTTTGCCTTTTACTGGACCTTTGTTTGAGTTCCCTTTAAACATGTTTCTTCTACTGTTTTCTTAAATGCTATACTATTTCTTTTCTCTTCTGAACCCTGTAAGTCCCTTCTAAAAGGTTCTTCTTAAACATGTTCCCTCTACTCTCACTATGCTTCGAATCAGTTTCTTCACTCTGTTGCTCCAAACTCGCTATTGTATCTGTTTGTTTTCTCATGAGTCTCTGAAAGAGACCTCTGAGCCTATTTCAATTATTTGCCTCCTCGTCTCTGTGTCTGATACGAGTTGGGAAATCTTAGAATTTGGGGGTTTTGCGAGTTTTGATCTTATGTTTGGACTAGGGTTCTATTTTGGAACCCTTGACTCTCTTAGACTCATCCTGAGTCTGTGAACTATGTTTGAATTTCTTTGTTTATGACTCTGAACTTTCTCTTCTATGCTAGACTGTTCTACTTATTAGCATGACAGCTCTTCGTGCTTAAGCATCGCCGTATGTTTTTATATGTGTGATGAATTCTTTCTTCCGAAAAGGTTTTCCAACTTATGATTGATTCAGAATTCTTTTTTTAGGTTTGATTGATTGTTTCTGATCTTCCTTAAGTAAAACCTTTCTTCACCTTTTCTGACTGGATTCATTCATACCAAAATTCAGACTTTGTGATTTACTAGCTGTTAATTGATTTGCTTTCCTTATTTGCACAAACCGTGTGCTACCAGACCTTTGCCTTAAATAAATCTCTATGTATTTACCCTTCTTGTACTACTTTGGAAAAGGTTTTGATCAATCCCTTTCCTTAATTATTTTACCCGTTTGAAATCAGAATCCATCAATTAAAGGGGAACTTTTGTAATTGATTTTAAAACTATTCTCCTACCTTATTCTTCTTGCCTTCTACACTGTAAAAGGGGCACGACTCCTTTCTTACCAACAGACTCTCAATTTAACACTTTTATACTACTCAAGTATCATAGTTCTCTAATCATAGCATTCTGACTATTTGCTTGCACTTTGGCTTCACAAGACTACTGCTTTCTTTTCTTGTTTCCTTGAAACTGGTATGTTCTAGTTTCATTTTCAGCCTCATCCCAATGTGTTTATTTTACAGCTTCTACACCCCTGTCTGCCTTACTGCCTATGTTTAATGTTAATTAGCATATGTTTCTACTGTGAATCCCTGCACCCTTGTCCCCTTCTATATGTTTGAGTTGAAGTTCAGAACATGGCAACATCCAAGTTGTTGCTCATGTCTAGACTTGATCCCTTAGGGGATCCTAACTCCCAAACAATGTGGCTAACATGCTGGTTGGGGTGTGCTGGCTCCAATTGCTAGGTCTGACCACTAGTTTGTCTTGGTTTTCCCCCAGAATCCTCTCTCTGCACTTACACTCTCTCTTAGATTCTAAGTTCTGCCCCCCTCCTATGAGCCATACTTTGGGACCTTGAGTTCCCTCTGAACTTGGACATTCGAGGGATGGCCCTTCCACACTACACTATAACTCAATTCTGTAATACATTTGAGTGTAAGCACTCCTCGAAGTCCACTTGAGACTCTTAGGGAACTCTGACACATCTCAAATAAGAGAAAGGCTTTGGAAATTTGATCTTCAGAATTGGTTTATTTCATGCTTCAGACAGAAGCCTGAATCAGGCTCTCCTTGGTTTGAATTTTAAGTTTCTGATGTAATTTTTATTCATTTTCTCGGGCTGTAATAATTTTTAATAACTTATGGGGTTTTAGTGAAAAGGGGAGGGTCAATCATGCATGCAAAAGGGGTAGATATCATGTTCATATGGAGTTGTTATATTTCTGCACTTATATCCTGCTTAGAGCTGTCGCTTCTGCATTTCATATGTAGAAACCATGTCTATAGGTTTCTGCACTTCTGCATTTCATAGAAATCATGTCTATAGGTTTCTGCATTTCACATAGATTCTATGTCTATAGGATCTGCATTTTCACGTAGAAACCATGTCTATAGGATCTGCATTTTCACGTAGAAATCATGTCTATATGATCTGCATTTTATATAGAAAACATGTCTATAGGTTCTGCATTCCCAAATTCTACATATCATATAGATAACCTGCCTATAGGACTTCCTGAATTCTGTAAATGCATCTATCACTAGGCAAACGGTTTACAGGTTTAAATAACAATCAACATTCTAGATACCATGCCTATAGGACTTATGCACTTCTATAAATGTTTAAAAATCAATAACACCTAGAAAGCATGCCTAAAGGAGTAATCAACCAAATCTGAATCGTCTATGTCGCTTATAAGTCTAAAAATCAGTAGTAGCATTGCTTAATATTTGCAGAACTTATGCTTTCTATAACTAATAAGTCCTCTTCTCTAGAATCAGTATACTTCTGCATTAATTGATATCATACCTATAGGTTTCACCTAAGCAAGTCATAAGGTAAATTAGCTTGCTGAATCAGACTTCGCTAATTACAACCAGCAGGCATGTCTGATTCGGATTTCTTATCTGAAGTATGTAATAAATTAGTTTGCCTCACCTTTTTTAGTTTAATTAGACCATAATCAGTACGTGCATGATATGCTAAACAATCTGTATTTAAGTTGAGGAGGCATGTTTGAGCCTTTAACTGTTATATGTTTCCCCATAACTGCTCTATGTGTTTTTGATTGTCTCCTTAGATTTTGTCCTTTTAAACCAAAAGGCCCAAATCTCCCTTCCCTTTAGGACTAGTAGTCCCAAATGCCTCTGGGACTGATAGGATCGGGGTGGGTAATAGCAGGCAATAAGTAACGAAACCATTCTGCGCTTTAATACCTTAACGGGGTGGGTAAGGGTAGATATGGATATGATGACCAGTTCGCTAATACCACGCGTAACCCCTCTTCTGAGGAGTGATTACTGGGTATTGCATTGATGTGATCCATATTATTTGTAAACCTAGGACCCCCCACCTTTTTTCTTACTTGTTTGCTTTATTTTCAGAACTCTTTTAACTACTTCAACTTAAGCTTTTCTCTATTTTCTCTCAACTTCAACTACTTGCAACCATTATGTGAAAACCCTCTCTGTATTGGAAACCCTTACGTGTATATTTGTTGTTCGCACTTAAAGTCACAATTGTAGCATGGTTGGGAACCACACTAGTGGATCTCGAGGGGTGCCTAACACCTTCCTCTCGAGATAATTTCTAGCCCTTACCCAATCTCTGATTTTCTAGATCAAAATCCTTCTTAGTGTCCTAATGCACTTTAATCATTAGGTGGCAACTCTTCAATCTAAACCCAATTCCCAAAAGGGAACGATTTTTCCTCTCAAATGTCATAAACCCGATTTTGCGAGAAAAAGGGGGCGCGACAACATGGCGACTCTGATGGGGACATTTAGGCTTTTACCATTTCAGACTATTATTGTGATTTATGCTTCTTTATGCGCAATTATTTGTTTATTTCTTTTAAGCATTCAATTTTCTTTTCGATTGTGAAACTGACTCGTCTTTTGTTTCTTTCCCTTGTCTCCTTTACTGCTTTCCTCTGCTGCACTCCTTTATGACTATTTTAAATTATTGTAATTATTACTTTATGAACGTGCAAATACGTGACAACTTGTTTAATCATTGCATAAACATGTTTTCAACATCATATTCCACTCGTGCCAAACAAATACCATAGCAACGCTTATAATGAGTGGTTGCGCTCTTCCGATATTTTCACCCTAAATCAGGAAAAGGCGTATTTTCGATAAAACCAGTCAATCAACGGTGTAGTCGACGGTTCCGTGCCTTTCCCTCTTGAGTTGTCCGCTCAAGGGTACCAGTCTAATACCCCATAGAAACCTTACTTTGTTTAATTGTGCATGCATCATGGTCAAACTTAGCCGAGTCACTTATGTTGTCCGCATAATGTCTCTTTAAGACTGCTTCGTCCAAAGTCCACTGGGTTTTCCAAAAACCCAAATGGACACTACCACGTTTTGTGCATTTATTTGGAGAATTAAATGCTTTTATGCTAATTGTTGGTATTAAATAGTCGAGTTTGGTGGGGGTAAGGGCCTAACCTTGTTTGTTTTGCAGAAAATGAGGCACGAGGTCCCCAGTTTTGGTAAGATTAGCACGCCCCCACTCTTGCTAGACTGGTTGAGGAGTCTTCCATCAAATGACCAAATCAATGAGTGAAAAAAGAGGGCCGCCAAAGCTAGCGAAAAGTTGGAATATCTGGAGTACAATCTGCTTGAATTGGAAGGGAAAGTGAGGAAGAGAGTCACCGACTGCCAGAACGCTGAAGGAAATGAAGAAGAACATGTGGAAAAGGCATTTCTACTGGTAAACCTAAACGAATTGGAGGATCTGATCAACGAGAGCATCCAACCTGAGGAAGATCCTTCTAGGACCAAATAGATAGGAATTTACTTTTCGTTTTATGAATGTAATAAGTCCCATGGCCACTAGTGATATTTTATTTCCTATTATTTAGCGTTGTTTTGGGATTCATCTACTTTTTATCAATAAAATAAGGCATTTAGCATTATAAGATCTCCAAATCGACTTGTCGCTAGGCCTACCTCGGGCATAAATAGGTTCCCCAAATTAGGACACGATTTACATTCTTGCACTATGTGTTTAAATATCGTAACATTTTTTCTTATAATCCTCACTGACTTGTTACCCTTTTATTTTTATTTTTGTTTATTTATTCCCTTCTCCCAAGGTTAGTTCATGCACTCTGGAATCGTCATCATATTCCACAAAGGGCCCTCTACCCACTCCTCCTCCTAGTCCTATCAGAAGCAAGAACAAAGGAAAGATGGAAGATTTGAACAACACCAGAAAGGAGAACTCAACTGAACGGGTAGAGGTCACTCATGGTACTCAGGTCTCCAAAGAAAGTGCGTCCCAACTCAAGCAATGACTGTTGAAATTTCATGAGGAACTTGATCAAGTCCGGAACTTGGCGAGCTTATCATTTTCCCTCACCACCCCAGATATCAATTTTCCTAATGCTCATAACTCCACACCTCCACAAAACATCCCAAAACCACAAATCCATCCCGCTCATCACCACCACTGCAACACCTATCATACTTCCAACAATACTCCACTGCTCATCCCAGAACTGGTGAACTCCACAAATGACCATTTCCACACTCTTAACACCCCCATCTACGTGGAAACTATGCCACACTCCACCCAACCCATTTCAAGCACACCCGAGTCTGATGATAAAGACTCACTCATCAGGAGTCTGGCTGAAGAGCTTAAGAAGTTGACTAGCCGAATTCAGGGCGTTGAAGGAAGCAAAGGAATTGAGGGGCTAAACTATGAAGATCTCTGCATGCAGCCCGATGTTGAACTGCCCGAGGGGTACAAACCTCCGAAGTTCGAGATGTTCGATGGTACAATAGATCCGAGAGTTTATTTGAGAACATACTGCGACAAGCTGGTCGGAGTAGGAAAGGACGAAAGGATCCGCATGAAACTTTTCATGAGGAGTCTGAGGGGAGATGCTCTGTCTTGGTACATTAACCAAGATCCGAAGAAGTGGTCGAACTGGGTAAGCATGGCGTCCGATATCATGGACATGTTCAGGTTCAACGCATAAAATGCGCCAGATGTGTTCTACATCTAGAACCTAAAGAAGAAACCCATGGAGACATTCCGTGAGTATGCTACTCGCTGGAGATCAGAACCTGCTAAGGTTAGACCGACTTTAGAAGAAGAACAAATGAACAGGTTTTTCGTCCGAGCTCAAGACCCATAGTACTATGAAAGGTTGATGGTGATTGAAAGCCAGAATTTTTCCGACATCATCAAGCTAAGTGAGAGGATCGAGGAAGGCATCAAAAGTGGTATGGTCACAAACTTTGAAGCCTTGCAGGCTACCAACAAGGCTCTACAGTCTGGTGGCACATCCAAGAAAAGGGACGTGAGTGCCGTAATGGTTGCACAGAGATCCAAATCCCCTATCAAATACCAAACCTACCCGATGCCTCCACTCACATATCAACCTACTCCAAATTACCAAGCACCCTCGCCCTCTTACCAAACTTCACCACCTGCTTACCTATCATCTCCACCTCTCACATATCAGCCTACTTCACCTAGATATTTCCAACCCGCACATGTCTACCAAGCCTACAATGCTCAACCCTCTTACTATCAATCACCTCCTACTCGCCAAAACTTTCCTAGACCCCGACTAAATTTCGACCACAGACCTCCCAAATAATATACCGCCATTGCTGAACCAATTGACAAGCTATATGAAAGGCTCAAAGCTGCTGTTTATGTCACCCCCATCTCTGCTATAACCCCTGAAAACCCTTCCTAATGGGTCAATCCAAAAAAAAAATCATGTGCGTACCATTCCGGCATGAAAGGGCATGTCATTGATGAATGCCGTTCTCTGAAAGATAAGATCCAGGCACTGATTGATAACAAGATTATTATGGCAAAGGAGCCTGCTCCAAATGTCCGCAATAACCCTCTGCCCGACCACAAGGGTGGAGGCGTTCACATGATTGAGATGGAAGATGATTGGGACCCCAAGGGATCGATCGGTTTGATCGCAGAAGGTGACGATCTAAAGAAACCGACAGTCACCTTTAATTTGATTGTAGTCCAGATCCAGCCTTCTGGGAACACCGAGGTGAATATGTCCATACCACTTGAGTTTGAGCGCCTTCCCCTACAAAGACGCCAACACCAATTGAGGTCGAGTTTGGGTCTCCAGTAAACACACCCCTGCCGTTTGAAGTTACGTTTTTACCGTCCAAAATACATGCTCCATTTGGGGTAAAGGCATCCATTCCAGTAGCAATGTCGGCTATAACACTATTCCATACAAAGGCCATCCCTTAGGACTACACAGCTGAGGCAAGAAGGAAAGGGAAAGCCAAATCCGAAGAAGCAGTCGCGGCACAGGGTATGACAAGAACCGACAGAGTATACACCCCGGAACATTTGGCTGAATCAAGCAAGCAGGCCTCTGGATGGCCGACCATTACTGAAGCTGGGCCCGATGATCTCTGGAGAAAAATACAAGCAAAGGAGTATTCAGTCATTGATCGGTTGAACAAAATACCGACACAGATATCTATCCTAGCCTTGCTGCAAAGCTCTGATGCACATAATAATGCCTTGTTGAAGGTGCTGAGTGAGGCATATGTACCAAGCAACATCACTGGAGGAGAAATGGCAAAGATGTTAGGGCAGGTATTGGAGAGTCACAAGATTACTTTTCATAAAGATGAGTTGCCACCAGAAGGGTTGAGTCACAACAAGGTGCTGCACATCACTGTGCAATGTGAGGATTATTTCATCACCAGAATCCTGATTGACGGAGGGTCTAGCCTCAACATTTGTCCATTGGTAACACTCAGGACATTGGGAAAGGGGCTACATGAGATCAAGGATGGGGCCATCAATGTTAAAGCTTTCGACAATTCCCAAAGGTCCATTATTGGGGAAATCAGCCTGTGTTTGCAAATGGGGCCTACTTGTTTCAACGTTGATTTTCAGGTTATAGACGTGTCGGCATCTTACAACTTGCTATTGGGACAGCCGTGGATTTATGCAGCTGGGGCTGTAGCATCAACACTGCATCAGGAAGTGAAGTTTGAGTTGTTCACCAAGAGGTGATCATTCACGGCGACGGTAGCAATCCCATATATAGTTGCCAAGCCATCCTAGCGATCGGAGGTAGAAGAAAGATAGGCGGAGAGACCCATCACAACATCGAGCGAGTCAATGTTGTTGATAAGGACAAATAGTGGGACAACAAAATCGAAAGCATATTGAACTGGAGCGGATATGAACTTGGAAAGGAACTTGGCAAAAACCTCCAAGGAATCACCAAACCTATCAAGCTGAAGAAGCATGACACCACTTTCGGTCTGGGATATGAGTACACTTGGGAAGAGTTCAACAAATGGTCGCCACCATGGCGTGGCCCTTACTACCCACTGGAGCAGTCGATACCCCATTTGGAATAGACTTTCCAGTTAGCCGATGTTATAGAGGAATCACTGGCAGCAATGAGGAATTTATTTGTGGAAGATGATGACATAGATTGTTGTGTCATTTTCAAGGAGGAGGGGGAGGAAGGCCCTTCTATACAGGCTGTAAGCTGAGGAGCATGCCTCAACAATTGGACCATCAGAACCACCAGAGCCCGGAAAGCCTCAGGGTAGCAAGGCTGAACAAAGCATCATGCACTATCTTTCATTTTTACTAGTTGATTTTCCTTTCGCATTTTTGAATTTTCGCAATAAGATCTTCAATATTCAAAAGAGTTATGGAATTTAGCAAAATATTTTCTCTATAAATCTTACTCTTATTATTTTTCTCTCATTACTTTACTCATACAACATTACTATTACTTATCTTGATGAACAAATGACTGTGACATGCAACGAGACAACGCAACAAACGGACATAGATTTAGAGTTAGATGACATACCAGAAGAGATTGTTAAAGAGGTTGAAAATTTTGAGAATAGACCTAAGTCCAACCTGGATGAGACCGAGATTGTTAACCTGGGAGATGCAAAGAACGTCAAAGAAATGAGAATTAGTGTCCACTTATCGCCATCAGAAAAGAAGGAATACACAGAATTTCTAAGGGAATATGAAGATATATTTGCTTGGTCGTATGATGACATGACTGGTCTGAGTACATCTATTGTGGCTCACAAACTGCCAATCGATCCAACATGTTCGTCGGTAAAGTAAAAGCTTAGAAAGTTTAAGCCTGACATGAGTCTGAAAATCAAGAAAGAAGTCACTAAGCAAGTCAAAGTCAAGGTTCTAGGGGTAGTAGAATACCCAACATCGTTAGCCAACATTGTGCCAGTACCAAAGAAGGACAGGAAAGTCAGAGTCTGTGTCGACTACTGGGATCTTAACCAGGCCAGTCCGAAAGACGACTTCCCCTTGCCAAACATACACATCCTGATCAACAATTGCACCAAGCATGAGTTGCAATCATTTGTAGATTGCTTCACTAGATATCATCAAATCTGGATGGACGAATAAGATGTTGAGAAAATGGCTTTCATTACGCCGTGGGGAATGTACTGTTACAAGATGATGTCGTTCGGCCTAAAAAATGCAAGGGCTACCTACATGAGGGCCATGACTACTATTTTCCATGATATGATACATAAGTAGATCGAGGTGTATGTAGATGATGTCATCATCAAAACCAAGAAAGCCACTGATCACATGAAAGATTTGAGGAAGTTCTTCAACAGACTAAGAAGGTACAACCTGAAACTAAATCCAGCGAAATGTGCATTTGGGGTTCCTGCCGGGAAACTACTTGGGTTCATTGTAAATCGCCAAGGAATAGAACTAGAACCACCAAAGGTTAAATCCATTCAAGAATTGCCACCGCCAAAGAACAAAAAGGATGTGATGAGTTTCCTGGGAAGACTCAACTACATCAGCCGGTTCATAGCTCAATCTACTGTCATCTGTGAGCCAATCTTTAAGATGTTGAAGAAGGACACCGCTACCAGATGGACTGATGACTGCCAAAAGGCCTTCAACAGAATCAAGGAGTACATATCAACACTGCCAGTTTTGGTCCTGCTCGAACCAGGTAGACCCCTATTACTCTACCTTGCAGTGCTAGATGGAGTGTTCGGTTGTGTTCTTGGGCAATATGATGAAATGGGGAGGAAGGATCAGGCCATCTACTATCTTAGCAAGAAGTTCACCCCTTACGAGGGCTGGTATTCTCTATTAAAATGCACCTGTTGTGCTCTGACTTGGGTATCTCAGAAGTTGAGGCATTATTTCTATGCCTATACCACGTATCTCATATCAAGGATGGATCCGTTGAAGTACATCTTTCAGAAGCCCATGCCCACTAGCAAGCTAGCCAAGTGGGAAATCCTGTTGAGTGAATTCGACATTGTCTACGTAACTCAGAAAGTAATCAAGGGACATGCTTTGGCAAATCGTCTTGCCGAGAATCCCATGGACGGAGAATACAAACCCTTATTCATTCATAGGAGAAGACATTGCAGAATCCTATGACGGTTGGAGAATGTTTTTCGATGGAGCAGCAAATTTCAAAGGAGTTGGCATAGGAGCAGTCTAGTGTCAGAAACCGGTCAGCATTATCAGGTGTCTGCCAAACTCAGATTCTCTTGCACCATAAACATGGCTGAGTACGAGGCCTACATTATGGGACTCAAGATATCCATTGACATGAACGTCCAAGAGTTGCTAGTGATCGGGGATTCAGACTTGCTTATACATTAGGTCCGAGAAGAATGGGTGACCAAGAACTCCAAGATACTCCCTTATCTACATCATGTGTAGGAGTTGAGAAAGAGGTTCATAAAGACAGAATTCCAGCATGTCCCCAGGGTCCAGAATGAATTTGTTGATGCATTGGCTACCCTATCATCTATGATACAACATCTAGATAAGAACTTTATTGATCCCATTCCGGTAAAGATCCATGATCAACCAGCTTACTGTGCTCATGTCGAAGAAAAAGCAGACGGAAAGCCTTGGTTTCATGATATCAAGGAATACTTGGCAAAAGGGGAATACCTAGAGCTCGCAAACGCTATTCAGAAGAGCACGCTTCAGAGGTTATCCAACTATTTCTTTCACAACGGAGGAATCCTATACAGTAGGACTCTTAATTTGGGATTACTAAGGTGTGTCGCTGCAAATGGAGCATGTAAATTACTAGAAGAAATCCATGTTGGGACCTGCGACCCACATATGAATGGCTTTGTCTTAGCCAAGAAGATACTCTGAGCTGGTTATTTTTGGATGACTATGGAAACGATCTGATCTAGTATGTCTTGAAGTGCCACCGCTGTCAAATACATGCAAAATATGATAAAGGTGCCTCCAAATGAGCTTAATACAACAAGCGCACTATGGTCGTTCACCGCTTGGGGAATGGATGTTATCAGACCAATCGAACCTGCCGCATCAAATGGGCACAGGTTCATCCTAGTGGAAATTGATTATTTCACCAAATGGGTTGAAGCAGCATCATACAAGGTAGTGACTAAGAAAGTTGTGGCAGACTTTATCCGCGACCATATCGTTTGTCGATTCGGAATTCCAGAATCAATCATTATTGATAATTGTTCCAATCTCAATAGTGATTTGATGAAATCCATGTGTGAAACCTTCTAGATCAAACACAAGAATTCTACGACCTACAAACCTCAGATGAACGGAGCCGTAGAGGCCGCCAATAAGAATATCAAGGAGATACTAAGGAAAATGATAGAGAAGCATAAGCAGTGGCACGAGAAGTTTTCATTTGCTTTATTGGGGTATCGCACCATAGTCCGCACATCAACCGGGGCGACTCCATATATGCTGGTTTATGGTACATAGGTGGTCATTCCTGCCGAGGTAGAAATTCCTTCCTTGAGGATCATACAGGAAGCAGAACTCGACAATACAGAATGGGTGAATAATCGTTATGAGAAGCTAGATCTTATAGATGGAAAAAGAATGAATGCAGTTTGCCATGGTCAGCTTTATCAGAACAGAATGTCCAGAGCCTTCAACAAAAGGGTCAAGCCGAGACAGTTCACACTGAGGCAACTAGTGTTAAAGAAGATTTTCCCGCATCAGGACGAGGCCAAAGGGAAGTTCTCTCCCAACTAGCAGGGTCCATACATGGTCCATCGGGTTCTTACAGGAGGAGCCCTCATACTTGCAGAAATGGACGGAGAAGTTTGGCAGAAGCCGATCAATTCAGATGCAGTGAAGCGATACTATATGTAACCTTTATGCTTTCCTTCATGATGTAACTTGAACTATGCCTGACCTAATTCCCGTTTAAGAAGGGATACGTAGGCAGCCCTATGGGTTCGGTTACAATGCAATAAAATTTCCATTTCCCCGCTATTGGAAACTGGGGCAGAATTTTGAGGAGGACCCTCAAAATTCCAAAGATGATTCCAACCATTTATCATTAATAGCCATCAGAAGCAGCAGCTCAGTAAACTGGGCAGAATTTTGAGGAGGACCCTTAAAATTCCGGAGCAAGAGAAGTTGTAATGTCTTGAACCACGTCGTAGTCATAGGTTCATCTAAGGAAAAGTATTCTCGATTATGTATTTATGTTATATTTGTTTTACTAAATCATGCATGTCTGTTACCAAAGTTGCTTTGTTTAGCAACACTACCCCAATGATACGCACAGTATCACCGGAACAGAGCCGAGCAAGTCAAGCAGAGCCAGCGGGAATACGAACTAACCTCCCCCCTTTACAAAACTCACACTTTTCTTTGGATGCAGGCACTTGAGTTGCAAAATAATCAAATATACTATACACTCACAATACTCACATTACTCAGAAATACTACTCTCAGAACTGTTGCATTTACTCACAGCTGCTATCTGCATGCAGTGTCCCCAGCAGATACAATATCCCCAGCAGTCGCAATATCGCAAACCGCTATCAGCTAAGAAAACTCTATTGCCATTTGCCATTTTACTTCCTGTATAAGGCTACCATCTACCTTCCGAGACTAAGCTTTGTCTACATCTGCATTCTCTGCATTGCATAAGGCTACCATTCTGCCTTCCGAGACTAAACTTTGTCTCCATCTGCATTCTCTGCATTGCATAAGGCTACCATTCTGCCTTCCGAGACTAAGCTCTGTCTCTATTTGCATTCTCTGCATTGCATAAGGCTACCATTCTGCCTTCAAAGACTAAGCTTTGTCTCCATCTGCATTCTCTGTATTGCATAAGGCTACCATTCTGCCTTCCGAGACTAAGATCTGTCTCCATCGGCATTCTCTGCATTGCATAAGGCTACCATTCTGCCTTCTAAGGTTAAGCTCTACCTCCATCTGCATTCTCTACATTGTATAAGGCTACCATTCTACCTTCCGAGACTAATCTCTGTCTCCATCTGCATTCTCTACATTGCATAAGGATACCATTCTGTCTTCCGAGGTTAAGCTCTACCTCCATCTGCATTCTATGTATCGCATAAGGCTACCATTCTGCCTTCCGAGGTTAAGTTCTACCTCCATCTGCACAGCTGAAATATCGCCAATTCATTTATACCTTGCATCGGCTGAAAGATCACCGCTTTATTTACATCTACATGGCCGAAATATCGTCGCTTCATTTATACCTTGCATCGGCTGAAAGATCGCCACTTATTGCATTTTATCGGCTGAAAGATCGTCGCTTTATTTATAGCTGCATGGCTGAAATATCGACGCTTCATTTACACCTTGCATCGTTTGAAAGATCGCCGCTTTATTTACATCTGCATGGCTGAAATATTGCTGCTTCATTTATACCTTGAATCGGATGAAAGATCGCCACTTTTGCATCGGCTGAAAGATTGCTGCTTCATTTATACCTTGCATCGGCTGAAAGATCGCCACTTATTGCATTTCATTGGCTAAAAGATCACCACCTATTGAATTTCATGGGTTGAAAGATCGCCAAATTGTCCAAAGGAGTCATTGTTTAGAGGCACCATTTTCATAGCCCGAGAACGCCATTTCATGGCCTGAGGACCCCTTTTATCTTTTGCATATCATTATTCAAAGGCATCATTCTCATAGCCCGAGAATATCATTTTATGGCCTTCGAATCCTTATCATACGCTTCATGGCCCAGGACGTCATGGTCTGAGGACCTCATCCTAACCGTCCAAAGACAGCATTCATGGTCCGATGGGAACTTGCTTCATATTTAAATTTTGACACAATATGCACTTGTATTGCTTATTTGCAGATAAACCGGCGAACAACGTCCATCTCAGCAGAAGTGATCCCGCTCCAGTTCCCGCAGCCCTATTAGACTTTAACCATCCATCCCAACCTAACTATCGCGTCCGTTCTTGAAGAGAAAATCTCCATCGGCATATTCCGCCTACGGATCCTGAACTACATATGGTCTGATTCCTGTAAGACCAGGGATATGTAGGTAGCTCGGGGACCAGAGCACGGTCAAATTGGCCATCATGTCTTTACCCGACAACTCTTTCATCCTTCCCGGGTAAAGAGGGACAGCTGTTGATATCCAATTTTTTTCCTATGTATTTTTACATGCAAATACTTTCAAAATAAGCTATATAAGTATGCTCAAGTATCTTATTTTTTTCCTAATTTTTAAAGGATTTTTAAATCAATTTATTGCCCATTTTAGCAGTATAAAAACCAATAATTATTCCCAAAATTATCATTTTAGTGAATAACTTATTAAATTCTCATATTTATACCAAAATATAGCTAGGATAATATTTATACATTTTTTCAAATAAATTTGGTATTTTAAAAGCTAAATTGCATATAATTGCAATTTTAGCCTATTTTAAGAATTAATAGTATTTTATAATTACGAAATTGGTTCCAATATTTTTAAATTAATATTTATATATTATCAATTGATTCAGTACTTTTAATTTATTTTAGAAGTCATTTTTACTATTTTTATAAAATAAAAGGGGAAAACTAGCTATTTAAAATCTGGCCCTATTTCATTTCAATTATAGCCCAAATTGATCCCCCTAATTGACCCAATTTTGAATCCCAAATGGACTGACCCAATATCTATTTAACCCGAGCCTTAACCCATTTATCCAACCCGCCCGGCTCCCTTTTTAATCCAGGTCGTTGATCATTTTGATCAACGACCACGAATTTCCTTTTCCTTTTTTAATCTGCCCACACCCCTAACCCTACCTCATTTTCTTTCTATCAGCCACCTTTGAATACCCTCCCTCTCTCAAACTCTCTCGAAGGTTCTTGAAACCCTAATCGTCTTCTACCATTTTCAACCTCAATCTCACCAGAATCCATGACCTCTCAGGCTATAGATGGCCTATACTCACCTCCCTCTGCTCTTAAACGCTTGGTGTTCGAAGTTTCGAGGTCTGAACTCGATGGCGTCCGTCAGATCTTCTCCGATTCAAGGTTCTATGGCACCTCCGGCTTTGCTCCGGCGTATCCAAGCATTATGAGCCTATGTCTGACTTATCTGACTTAGATCGGACCTTTTCCAAGCCTTTCTCGCTTTAGGGTTCCTCTGAAATCCTAGCTATTTAAGGTTGTCTCTGATTATTTTTCTTAAATAGGTTCTATATTTGTGCTCTACTTGAGTTCTTAAACGTTTTCCCCAATTTTTCTTTCAAAAATTACTTCTCCTCGATTTAGGGTTTCTGAAAAGTTCAAATTGTTTCTCCGACTTTTCTATTCCTTTTGTCACGTATGTGCTTCTACTGCTTTCTTATGTTTTTTTCTACTATATATGTTCTTCTATGCCTTGTCTTTCTACTGTGTTTCTACACCATGCTCGCATGTTCATCCTACTGTGTTTTCCTATATGTCTTGTTGATATACTTTTCTGGTATTTTGTATTATCGTACTATATGTATTTCCTACTGAGTTCTTAAGTTCTTTGTTTGCCTTTTACTGGATATTTGTTTGAGTTCCCTTTAAACATGTTTTTGTTATTGTTTTCTTAAATGATATACTATCTCTTTTCTCTTCTGAACCCTGTTTTCTTCACTCTGTTACTCCAAACTCACTATTGTATCTGTTTGTTTTCTCATGAGTCTCTAAACGAGACCTCTGAGCCTGTTTCAATTATTTGCCTCCTCGTCTCTATTTCTGATTCGAGTTTGGAAACCCTATAATTTGGGGGTTTTGGCGAGTTTTGATCTTGTGTTGGACTAGTGTTCTATTTTGGAACCCTTGACTCTCTCAGACTCATCCTGAGTCTATGAACTAAGTTTGAATTTATTTATTTACGACTCTAAACTTTCTCTTCTATGTTAGACTCTTCTACTGATTAGCAAGATAGCTCTTCGTGCTTAAGCATGGCTGTATGTTTTTATATGTGTGATGAATTCTTTCTTCCGAAAAGGTTTTCCAACTTATGATTGATCCAGAATCCTTTTTTTTAGGTTTGATTGATTGTTACTGATCTTCCATAAGTAAAACCTTTCTTCACCTTTTCTGACTGGATTCATTCATACCAAAATTCAGACTTTGTGATTTACTGGCTGTTAATTGATTTCCTTTCCTTATTTGCACAAACCGTGTGCTACCAGACTTTTGCCTTAAATAAATCTCTATGTATTTACCCTTCTTGTACTGCTTTGGAAAAGGTTTTGATCAATCCCTTTCCTTAATTATTTTACCCGTTTGAAATCAGAATCCCTCAATTAAAGGGGACCTTTTGTAATTGATTTTAAAACTATTCTCCTACCTTATTCTGCTTGCCTTCTACACTGTAAAAGGGGCACGACTCCTTTCTCACCAACGGACTCTCAATTTAACACTTTTATACTACTCAAGTATCATAGTTCTCTAATCATAGCATTCTCACTATTTGCTTGCACTTTGGCTTCACAAAACTACTGCTTTCTTTTCTTGTTTCCTTGAAACTTGTATGTTCTAGTTTGATTTTCAGCCTCATCCCAATGTGTTTATTTTACAGCTTCTACACCCATATCTGCTTTACTGCCTACGTTTAATGTTAATTAGCATATGTTTCTACTGTGAATCCCTGCACCCATGTCCCTTTCTATGTGTTTGAGTTGAAGTTCAGAACATGGCAACATCCAAGTTGTTGCTCATGTTTGGACTTGATCCCTTAGGGGATCCTAACTCCCAAACAATGTGGCTAACAGGCTGGTTGGGGTGTGCCGGCACTCCAATTGCTATGTATGACCACTAGCTTGTCTTGGTTTTCCCCCAGAATCCTCTCTTTGCACTTACACTCTCTCTTAGATTCTAAGTTCTGCCCCCTCCTATGAGCCTTGCTTTGGGACCTTAAGTTCCCTCTAAACTTGGATATTCGAGGGCTGGCCCTTGCACACTGCTCTATAACTCAATTATGCAATATATTTTAGTGTAAGCGCTGCCCAAAGTCCACTTGAGACTCTTAGGGAACTCTGGCACATCCCAAATAAGAGAAAGGCTTTGGAAATTTGATCTTCGGAGTTGGTTTACTTCATGCTTTAGACAGAAGTATGTATCAGGCTCTCCTTGATTGTAATTTTAAGTTTCTGATATAATTTTTTATTCATTTTCTCGGGCTGTAATAATTTGTAATAACTTATGGGGATTTTAGTGAAAAGGGGAGGGTCAATCATGCATGCAAAAGGTGTAGATATCATGTTCATAGGGAGTTGTTGTATTTCTACACTCATATCCTGCTTACAGCTGTCAATTTTGCATTTCATATATAGAAACCATGTCTATAGGTTTCTGTACTTCTGCATTTCATAGAAATCATGTCTATAGGTTTCTGCATTTCATATAGATTCTATGTCTATAGGATCTGCATTTTCACGTAGAAACCAAGTCTATAGGATCTGAATTTTCACGTAGAAATCATGTCTATATGATCTGCATTTTATATAGAAAACATGTCTATAGGTTCTGCATTCCCAAACGCTGCATATCATATAGATAACATGCATATAGGACTTCCTGAATTATGCATATGCATTTATCACTAGGCAAACGGTTTACAAGTTTAAATAACAATCAGCATTCTAGATACCATGCCTATAGGACTTCTATACTTCTATAAACGTTTAAAAATCAATAACGCCTAGAAAGCATGCCTATAGGAGTAATCAACCAAATCTGAATCGTTCATCTCGCTTATAAGTCTAAAAATTAGTAGTAGCATTGCTTAATATTTGCAGAACTTATGTTTTCTGTAACTAATAAGACCTCTTCTCTAGAATCAGTATACTTCTGCATTAATAGATATCATGCCTATAGGTTTCGCCTAAGCAAGCCATAAGATAAATTAGCTAGCTGAATCAGACTTCGTTAATTTCAACCAGCAGGCAGGTCTGATTCGGATTTCTTATCTGAAGTATGTAATAAATCAGTCTACCTCACCCTTTTTAGTTTAATTAGACCATAATCAGCACGTGCAAGACATGCTAAACAATCTGTATTTAAGTTGAGGAGGCATGTTTGAGCCTTTAACTGTTATATGTTCCCCATAACTGCTCTACGTGTTTTTGATTGCCGCCTTAGATTTTGTCCTTTTAAACCTAAAAACCCAAATATCCCTTCCCTTTAGGACTAGTAGTCCCAAATGCCTCCGAGACTGATAGGATCGGGGCGGGTAATAGCATGCAATAAGTAACAAAACCATTTCACGCTTTAATACCTTAACGGGGTGGGAAAGGGTAGATATGGATATGATGACCGGTGCGCTAATACCATGTGTAACCCCTCTTCTAAGGAGTGATTACCGGGTATTGCATTGATGTGATCCATATTATTTGTAAACCTAGGACCCCCACCTTTTTTCTTATTGGTTTGCTTTATTTTCAGAACTCTTTTAACTACTTCAACTTCAGCTTTTCTCTATTTTCTCTCAACTTCAACTACTTGCAACCATTATATGAAAACCCTCTTTGTATTGGAAACCCTTACGTGTCTATTTGTTGTTCGCACTTAAAGTCACAATTGTAGCATGGTCGGGAACCACACTAGTGGATCTCGAGGGGTGCCTAACACCTTCCTCTCGAGATAATTTCTAGCCCTTACCCAATCTCTGGTTTTCTAAATCAAAATCCTTTTTAGTGTGCTAATACACTTTAATCATTAGGTGGCGACTCTTCAATCCAAACCCAATTCTCAAAAGGGAACGAGTTGTCCTCTCAAATGTCATAAACCCGATTTTGCGAGAAAAAGGGGGCACCGCAAAAGGCGGTTCATTATGTGTTTATCTTTCCTAGTTGCCTGTCATTTACTTGCTTAATTGTTAAAAAGGCATTTTTAAGAAGTTTAAACTGAACTAAAGTGACTTTACATATTTTCACTACTTCATTACTTTTACTGGCTTTTACTATTTCTTTATAGCTTGTTGATGTGCCTTTACGTGATTTCTTATTGCTCGGTCTGCATTTATTATTACTCACAGAGTTGGAGTACTCAGTTTACTCCCTATACCCCATGTGCAAATTCAGGCACTTCAGGTTCTCCTTGCGAGGGTTGAGAGCTTCCAGTAGATTCCGGAGTTCATGAGGTAGCTGATCGGCGTTCGCAACCCCATGCTTCTCCCCCTATCTCATTTATTTTCTCTTGTTAGTGTTCTGTAATAATTTGTGTAGACTCTTTCAGACTTGTAGTTTCTATGATAGATGCTCATGACTGGTGAGACCCCGATATCGGGCTGTGTTGGTTTTATTTCCGAAAATTGTATTGTTTCACTGCTTAACTGATGATTTAATCGTGTTAAAGACTTAGATTATGTATTTTTAATTGTTAAACAGAATTGGGTGTTATGTCGGTGGGCCTTGTCTTCACGAGAGGCACCATCACGATCGGGTCCGAGTTTATGGTCGTGACAAAAATATTTCATAATCCCACGAAGTCGAGAGTTGGGCAGTCTTTCTTAGAAATTCCATCTTAAAAAGGAAAACAAAGAATCAAATTCCCTTGTTTTAGAAATTGGGGCAAAGTTTTTATAATAGATAGTTGTAGATAAATTAACACTATTGTTTTAGTTATTTATGAGCCTTTATGATATCCCTTCTTTCTAACCCTGTCCAAAAGCCATATTACAGTCCAAAAGACCTCCCAGATAATCTTTAAGAGTGTCGAGTCAGACATGCTAGGAACATATGATATTTCTATCGTGGTTAATGCTTGTCATCTGCAGAATCGGAGGAAAAAAGAAGAAAAGAGCAAAATAAGAGAGTCTTATTGGTGAAAACCTTCACAGGCACTATAAGGTGGCGGTAAGTTGAGAGAAACAACAAAATAAGAGAGGCTTGATGGTGAAAACCCTTCGGGCAATACAAGTCGAATAAGGACCGCGAATCAGATAGGATAATCGGAGCATGGAAGCCCAGTTTCACGACTTAGATATACAACAAGAGTTGAACATTAGACTTGCTTGAGAGATTAGGTCACTTAATCCAAAGGTGCATGTCATGGTCATTAGAGTTTGTGTCCACATCTGATAAGTTTCTACTTTGTAATTTTCTTATTAGGTATCATCTCTTTCGATTGTCCCATACTCGGTTCCCTTTATTTTGTTTACTCCCTCTTCTTGAGTTTGTTTGGTCAGCACAAGTGAGAAATAACTTCAAAATTTTCTACCAGCCTTCCAATTTCACAAAACGGAATCTGGCTAGCACATCGAAGCGGCGTAAGTTAGGAAAGAACAGTATGCGTACTGAGTGGGTGGAAATTGACGTGCTTTGGGATTCTTGTGAAATACAAAGATTTGGTATATGTCAATTTAGAGCACAATGCAACTGATAGAGGGTGTTGGGTTTGAACGGATCAGAGGTATTTTATGTGACAAGGGTGACAGAGAAAGTGGTTAGTCAATAAACAAGCAAGGTCTTTCGAGTTGAAATCAAAGTTATCATGGGAATTGAAGGAGCAATCGCCCTCAAAGTCAAGGCTACAAACCAACTACCATGTTTGAACTCACAAGTTTTATTTGTTTGAAACAGGGACGAAGACTATGTCCAAATCAAAGCTTGGAAGCTTGAATTTAAGTGTTGTGCCCACATTTTGTCAGCACAAAGGCTAATTGAGGAGGTTTTAATTGCTAGGCATTCCCTTAGTTAAGAAGGTTTTTACCTTCTGCACATTTTCCCTAGTCGAGAAGAACAATACCTCCTAGGCATTCTCCCTAGGATAATGGGATTTAAGTTCAAGTTTTCAAGACCCTCCTGGATAATGGGATTTAATTTCATGTTTTCAAGACCCTCCTGGATAATGGGATGTAGTTTTAAGTTGTCAGGACCCTCCTAGATATTGGGGTTTAGTTTTAAGTTTTAAGGACCTTCATAGATAATGAGATTTAGTGTAAGTTTTACCTTTAGGAAATAGAATTTAGCTTTCAAGTTTTCACTTTTAAGACAATATTTAATTTTAGGTTTCAGGGCCCTCCGTGATAATGAGATTTAGCTTTTAAATTCTTAGAGCTATTTAGGATAACAGGATTCGATTAATACTCACAGTTGTTCCCGGTACCAAATTGGGGCAGAAAAGTTTCTTTTGTTTTGTCTATTTTATTGTAATGGCAGGCGCCCACCTAGAGAACAAGGGAATTCAGTTCAAGTTTAACTTGCAGGTGCCCACTTGGAGAACAAGGGAATTTATTTCAAATTTTAAGTCAGCATTAGGCGCCCATTTGGAGAACAAGGGAATTCATTTCAAATTTAAGTTGCAGGCACTCACCTGGAGAACACGGGAATTTATTTCAAATTTTAAGTCAGCATCAGGCGCCCACCTGGAGAATAGGAGAATTTATTTTAAATTTTAAGTCAGCATCAGGCACCCACCTGGAGAACAAGGGAATTCATTTCAAGTTTAAGTTGCAGGCACCCACCTGGAGAACAAGGGAATTCATTTCAAGTTTAAGTTGCGGGTGCCCACCTGGAGAATAAGGGAATTTATTTAAAGTTTCCAGTCAGTAGCAGGCACCTACCTGGAGAATGGGGGAAGTCATTTCAGAATTCAATTTAAGTAAAAAGTAGCAGAAGCTCGCAGCAAGAATGCGAGTCATTAGTCCGAGAAGACAAACAGAAGTAGTCTCAATCAGGATAAAAGAAAAGAAAAAAAAATTAATCCAAAATGCAGAAGCAGAGAAAGATGTGAACTACTCAAGACATGGCTGAAGTCACGAGCACCATATGTCCCGTTTTGATCCGAAGAAGCCGTGAAAGAGTGAATCGGCACCTGCAGCTGCCAAGCATCAAGGTTCAAATCAAAGTCTATATGAAGAACCATTCAAGACTCAAGATAAAACTTCAGAAGACTTATAGAAAGGAATCTTGTAACTCATAGCTGACAGGTTTAGTTAGTCTTTTTTTTTATTTTGATGTAATAACAGGACCGCGGACAGGAACCTCGACAGAACGGCACCTCAATCGGCTCTCCACCTCGGTATACTCCATCATTGTTCCTACTTCTGAACTACACGTGGCCTGATTCCTTTATAGCCAGGGATATGTAGGCAGCTTAGATACTAGGGCTCGGTCACATTCTCCTTTCTTTTAGTTTTTGGTCTCTTTAAATAAGGGTCGGGTCAAAAAACCTGTCTCGTCGTTCTTTGTCTGAAAACTCTTCGTGTTTCAAGTCAAAGAGGGGTAGCAATAAACATGTAATTTTTGACCCTCCCAAGATTTTACACATTTTAGCGTAAAATATTTAGTTTAGGTTTAGTATCGTTATTTTAAATAGTTTTGACTCTTTTACTTTATTTTATCACAAAAATAAAATTTACAAAAATATTTTCTTTTATTTAACTAATTAATATTTTATCTAGTTACTTTTAATTTATTTACCTTACATAAAATTCAAAAATACAAAGATAGTTCCACTTTATTATCAGGAATATTATTTTAATTTTACAATAATTTTTCTATTTTTATCTTTTAGTATGATATTTGAAAAATACCAAAAAAGTAGGTTTGTTTTAATGGTTAGTTTTATTTTAATAGTTATTTTACTTAAGTATGATTAATTAGTAAATGGTGTAGTATGTTTAGTCTTGTTTTAGAAGAAATAGTATGAAATTTGAGGCTAATTTTGTTTGGTCTTAATTGAAGAGGTCCAAAGAGATGGCCCAATTTTAAAGCCCAAACCTTAAGACCCACGTCCCCTTCTTCTTATATACCCTAACACACATTTTAAACAGATACATATTAAAAACCCTAGAAAACCCTAGCAAGAAAAGGACCCACCGTTCTTTTCATTTTGATACACCCATCAGCACCCCCCTTCATCTTCTCAACCTTTAAAATTCCTCACCCCTAAAAACCAGCGACAGACCACCCCTACTGCCATTACTATCCATTTCCACCCCTTTTATCTTCTTCACCAGCTCATGACCACAACACCAACGGCCAGCTCGTTCTTCTCCGACAATCAGCGACTTTCCCTGACCCCCCCCCTTCCTGTCGCCTGAGACAGCAGCAAAAACACACACGCACACAGTAAGGGGGGGTACAAAACGGACAACAATTAAAAGGAGACTTAGACTTGAGAGCTTTTTATTTGTTTTCTCTGATTTTTAGAACATATACATACAAATAGTCTCTATTTTGAAGGTTAATTGGGTTGAGCCTAAGCAAAAAAAATGTTTCGTGTTTCCTCCTTGCAATTCCGAGTTTCTTGATTTCAATTTTGGAGTCCGATTGCTGCCTAGTGAAGGTTGTCGTTCGTTGGTTCCGATCCAAGTGACATCCATTGTTTCCGGCCAAGGTCTCGTTCAGTTGATGATGTTTTGTAATTCAATGCTTCGAGGTCCATTCTTTCTTCTATCTCACTCTATGTATGGAATAATTAATGTTTGCTCAGTGGTCTGGTTTGTTGTTCTCTATGGTGTTCTATGTTTTAAATGAGCTAAAGCTAATTTCCTATTCCATTATTGTTCCTTTGTGTTCGATTTTTCTGTCGTAGTACTGTGTAAATTATTTGTGGCCCTCTTCGTAGTTAATTTTGTTTGCTGGGTCATTTTGGTACCTTGAGCGTAGCCTCCTGAATTAGTCGACTAGCTTCTTTCCGGCAAAGCTTACCAATGACCGGTCGAATGAGCAGCAATTCATCTTTGCGTTTGGCTGAGCCAGCTATCGAAAGTCTTGCAAGCAACCTACACTAAGCTAAGCGATCTAACTTGATGAATATTTTGAGTCATTTTGTGGAGAATTGAAATGATAATTGGAACGAAAGAAGGATAATGTTCAATGTTGAAAGATTCAGTGGTTCGTCCTTGAAAGAACTCTTGTGAACTGTTTCAATGCTGGTGAGATTTTATTATTTTGAAAGGATGTTGTGAATTTATTGCTTGATTACCATTTGATTTTGTTAGATGTATACCATCTGTCTGAGAGTGGGAGGGATAGAGAATGCTAACAAATTGATAAGTTGTAGATATCTTTAGTTTACATTTTTTTCCAATAATTTCCATAACCTATGGCCTTCACAAATCTCAAATTAGTTTTAAGAAGTAAATATGAACCTTCGTAGTTTTTAGGTGAGCTATAATAAATCATCATAGCTACGGGTATGGTTCCCGTGATCTAGTTGTGATACATAATTTTCAAATTCGGGTGCACATGTCATGTGACCCGGCCACAACTTCTAATAATGTTAATAAATTAAACACGTTGTAGACCATGGGTACGGTTCCCGTAATACGATTCGTAATATGTACATGTCACGACCCTAAACCCAACCCGATCGTGATAGTGCCTCTCATGAAGACAAAGCCAACCGACTCACTTCAAATTCACTTTAAGCAATTAAAATAATAATAATACTAAGTCTTTAATCAGAAATAAAATCCCAAATTAAGCATTTAACAGTATAATTTGCTGAGATAAAAGCCAACACAGCCCGACATCGGGGTGTCACCAGTCATGAGCATCTAAAATAATACTACCAGTCTAAAAGTCTACTCCACTACTAAATAAATAAATCAGAAAAAGAAATAAAATTGAGGGAGGTTGCACTGGACTGCGAATCGCCAAGCAGCTACTTAGTAAACCTCCAAAGATCTGCTGGAACTGTCAACCCTGAGTAGCAGGACCTGTAGCGCCCGAATCTGCACACAGAGGTGCAGGGAGTAAAGTGAGTGCTTCCAACTCAGTGAGCTTTAAGAATAAATGAAGACTGAACGATATAATATCACGTTAAACACAACATTTAGCTATCAGAGGCATAACAAAATCAGTAACACATTTTAACAATGAAATCTCATAAAAACACCTTTTTAAGCAATCAACAATAGATAGGAAAAACAACTAGGAATGGTAAACACATAAGAACTGCCCTCCGGGCACAATAACATCAAATCAGCCCCTCGGCAATATCACAGAACAATACTAGCCCCTCGTACTATATCTCATGTCACAATGAGTACCCACGCTTACTGGGGCTGTGTTGACTCTTGGAGGGGCCCCTTACGGTCCAAGCGCAATATCAAGCCATCTCGTGGAATCATAAACAGGCTCTCGGCCTCATATCAATATCAAGCCACATCGTGGCGTACAATCTCAGGCCCTCGACCTCATTATCATAATTAGTGTATCACTGCTGCGGCGTGCAGCCCGATCCAAAAGTATCCTCACAATACAGGCCCTCGGCCTTACTCAGTCATAATATCATAAGCCCTTCGGACAATAGTAAAAATATGCAGCTCAGCTCAAAATATCTTTAAAATATCATTTAATGTTTCTAAAACAGATTAACATAGCTGTGTTTTGAAAACATTGAAAGATCGGGCATGACTAAGCACAAGTATGAAATCAAACAGTGAGAAAAATATCATTAACGATCCCCTAAAGGTTCAAACAATTGGCACGAAGCCCAAATATGGCATTTAGCCCAAAGTATAATAATATCAAACAATTAGCTACCAAATATACAGAAAAATAGTCATTCGGGATGGACTAAGTCACAATCTCCAACTGTGCACGACCCCACGCTCGTCATTCATACCCTCAGAACAGCATTTAAAATCATTACTCACCTCGAACTAGCCCAAAAACCTACTCTGTAACACGCTTGCCTCTCGAACCAACTTCCGAGTGCTCCAAATCTACCAAGTTCAGATTTTTATCAACAAATTATGCCAAACGAATGAATTCCAATTGAAAAATATCGATTTTAAGCAAAAATCCAAAATCAGTCAAAACCCGACCCCCAGGCCTGCGTCTCGGAACTCTTTATACAAAAATGTTCTTCATCATCTCAGAGTCCGTACATATAAAAAACTCGAAAATCGGAGTTCGTTTGACCACTCAAATCATTCCTAGAAGGTCTCATAATCTCAAGCCCTAACTTCACCTTTTTCTACTGATTTTCATGAATTAAACACTGATATTTTGTTCCTTAATCACAAATAATCGAGTTTAGGGTCCATAATCCTTACCTCAATGAAGAACAATGATTTCCTCTCTTCAAAATCGCCTCAAAGCTCTTTTCCCTTCCAAAAATAGTGTAAAAGGCTTTAATGGTCGCGAAGGGTTTATTTAAATACTGCTCACGCATTTTACTGTTCACCCGAGTTACCATTCACTCGAGTACTATTCACCTGAGTTACTGTTCATGCTGATGTGAAAAATGCAGGCGCTTTTTTTCTAGTCTAAATTGATCTGTTAACTTTTCGAGATCTACCTGAGGCCCTCAAAAATCTCAACAAATATACCACCACATCCCATAACACCATTCAAACTTATTCAAGCCTTCGAAACACCAAAAAAACATCAAAACGCCAAAATCACATCAAATTCAATCCTATGAACTTTAAAATTCCTAAATTCCACCAACGACGCCGAAACTATCCAAAACAATCCCGATTAACCTGAAATTTTGCAGACATATCCAAAATGACATTACAAACCTGTTCTAACTATCGGAATTCCATTCCGACCCCGATAGCCTATTTTCCACTGCCAACCGGAAATCGCCAAAAATTAACTTTTGCCAATTCTATACCGGACATCACAAAAATATTTCGGACATACTCCTAAGTCCCAAATCACCTAACGAAGCTATCTGAGCCATAAAATCTGCATTCTGAGGTTGTTTACCAATAAGTCAACTCTCAGTTCACTTTTCTAACTTTAAAGCTACTTTTAGAGACTAAGTGTCTCAAACCTTATCAAAACCATTTCGGATTCTATCCGACCAACCCGATACCATATAGCATGGATGAACATAGCATAAAGAAGCATAAATGGGAAAAATGGAGCGGTAAATCATGAGATGACTGGCCGGGTCGTCATAGTACAAAACAAACAAGTGTGTGACGATCGTAACTCGTTCCAGAACAATTCCATAAATATTAAAAGCGGTTTAAAAGAATAAAATTCACAATAGGTTTAAAACATGTAATAAATCAGATAATTAGGCAAATTATTAATAGTTGAGCGACCGTGCTAAAATCACGGAATCCGGAAATACCTAACACCTTCTCCCGGGTTAACATAATTTCTTACCCGGTCTTCTGTGTTCGCAGACCATAAAATAGAGTCAATTTCTTCGATTTGGAATTTAGAATAAACTGGTGACTTGGGACACCATAAAATATTTCAAATGGCGACTTTAAAATTAAATAAATAATTCCATTTCGATTTATGTCACTTTAATTGGAAAAACTCCCCTTATATCCCTTTCGGGTAGAAAAAGGAGGTGTGACAGTCATCATTGGTCTGGTTGGGAATTTGAAGCATAAGGGTAGTGAACTGTTTGACATAGTCATGTATGCTCCCTGTTTGCTTCAACTCTCTGAGCTTGCGCCTTGCCTCGTACAAGACATTGTTTGGGACGAACTATCACTTGAGCTCGACTTTGAATTGGTCTCATATGCTAATAGTACATATACCTTTATTCACGTCAACCATCTTCCTTCTCCACCATAGCATGGCAATCTTTGAGAGGTACAATACGACAGTGTTGATCTTGGCCTCATCGTCCCTCACTTTTCCATGCCTGAAGTAGTTCTCCAAGAGCCAAAGGAAGTTTTCCACTTTTTTTGCATCACGAACACCTTTGAACACCGGTGGTTTGGGAGCCTCGATCTTGGACTCCCTCGTCACTACAACATTGCTAGCTGCCTCGGTCACGCCAGCATTGACATGCTCCTTGAGTGACTTTATCTGTTCTTTCATAGCATCGATAGTACTCAAAGCCTCCATGAGTCTGCACTCTAAGGCAGTGATGGTTTGCCTTAGTTCCATCTCGGCCTGTGTACGTCCCTCCAAGTCATTTCAGATACTCTCAATCTCTTCAAGAGTGTGCCCCTCAAGAGCTCTAAGGGTGCCTTCCATCTTTCCCAAGCATTGGCCAAAGATCTCCACGGCCAAAGATCTCCACGGCGTCCATCCCCGCGTTCATCTTCATCACCCACTCTTTGCCGAGCGAGACGTCCTCAGGCAGGACCTCCACTTTATCTTTGCTTGCCTCAGTAGCAGATGGTTCTTGGGATGTAAGCCCTTCGTTTGACACAATCTCGGTTGGCACCTCCTGGCTCTTGTTGGTGGCATTTCTCTTTTTGCTACGGCCGCTCTTGCCAGCAGCATCCTGGATGATGTTGGCTTGGGTGTTGGTAATATTAATTTCTCCGTCGTTCGTCATTCCCTTAATTACAAACTAGCTCTGATACCACGTTGTCACGTCTTTAGTAATTAACTAAGTACACGTGTGGCACTTGACAGCTCGCTCATGATCATGCACAACTTGCTCACGTTCTTGCTATGCCATGTCAGTCTTACTACACTCAGGGTCGCTAAGGGAATGCTAGAAAGAACACAAGAGAATTGCTAAAGGAAGCTTGTATTAGAGAATTTGAATTGTTTGCTTGGTGAATTACAAATGAATGACCCCCTTTATATACTAGTCTCCTAGGGGCTAGTGTGTAAATATTAATTATTACACAAGTCCTTGATATTTACAAGATAAGGACTTTCTCTAGAATTCTCTACAAGCCTAGAATTCCAAGGACTTTCCTAGCAAATCTATAAGGATCTAGGTTCTTCCTAAGAAAATGTCCATACTTCTCTTGAATCTCACAAACGCTAGCCTTCTTCTTATGTAAGCTTCCGTATGACATTAATATATGTCAAATGACGCCTATGTGGCATGATGATGTGGCGGGTCATCACAGATACATTGTTTATTTATTTGAATGTGAAACATTGGATAAAAGCCCTACATAATGGGAAGCCTACACAAAATAATAATTGTAGGATTATATATGAAGGTTTAAGTGGTTAACCTTAAATATGTGTATAACCCGTCATTTTCTTTTCCTAAATAATCTCAAAAGATATTAAGCTGGAAAAACTAAAGATAAAAAATACAGCCTTTTTGTTTTCATTATAACTATTATCATACTATGTAAATATAAATATCGGATCCCATGTTACGAGCATTACTATGGAGAATATTATGTGTATCATTTCACGTGGAATGTATATAATACTATAATTCCACCTTCCAACATCTTCATTTATGCCTCTCATTATTTTATACTAATAGTTACTATGTTCTTCTTGTTTTTTTCTTCGAATAGAACAATTATAATTTGTTATACCTTCTACATGATGCGCAAACTAAGGAAAATCGCACTTAACCATGTTAGTTGTGACATTGCAATTCATGTGTTATTACTTTATATACCACGATAACGAATATAAAGTGTTGCAATTCATGTGGGTACGTATAATACTAAATCAATCCTATTCTCGACTACTTTATTTGTACCTAATATTTTACCACAAGATTACGTACACACTCACCTATCACTACTAGAAGCCTTACTCATGAGTCAGGACACATGAATACATAAAAAGAAAAAAACATAGAGGACTTTGATTGATAGTCCATATCTGATGCCGGCGCCAGAATTTTTATTAAGAGCAGAGGCGGATGTACCTTCAACGAAGCAGTATCATGCGACACCGCTTCGTTGGAAAATTGTACTAAATATATATATTAATACTGTGAGAAAACGAATAAATAACGCCACTTCACATAGATTATCTTTTGGTGTGTTTGTTATGTGTTTGATTTTCCTCTAAGAGGTCAAAGGTTCAAATCTCAACTAACGCATATTTTTGGCAAATATTTGAGAGAGCCTCTATGAATAAAATTTGTGATTAAGTAGAATTAAACTCATGACTTTTTTTAACTTAAGACTGAGCAAA
Source organism: Nicotiana sylvestris (assembly GCF_000393655.2). Taxonomy (NCBI): domain Eukaryota; kingdom Viridiplantae; phylum Streptophyta; class Magnoliopsida; order Solanales; family Solanaceae; genus Nicotiana; species Nicotiana sylvestris. The sequence goes on from NC_091065.1 coordinate 175,237,188, forward strand.
ACTAACGGCCTAAGGTTATTTCTTGTCTAGAAATATGATAACTAAAGTTATTATTTTCCTTCTTTTAAAAATTTCGATACCGCTTACAAAAATTTTCGCGTACTCCCCTGATTAAGAGGATTCAAAACATAAAATAAATAAACTCACGAAGAAGCTAAGGGGTGTTAATATAGTGTATATACATAAAAATTTTAAAAACAATTACCTACCTACACATTGTAATTTTCGGCGAAGGATGTCGACTGACTCCCCTTAGGGCATCTCCAACCCTTGCACAATTTTTTTACACCAAAATAGTGCAAATTAACTCCAATCCATTACACTATTTTTTACACAAAAAAAGAATATTCATTTTATATTCTTCTCTCTCTTCTATATTATATTATTTTCTTTATTTTTTTTCACATATTTGTCCCATATAATTCATATTTCTTTCTTATAAAATCATTTAATATAAAAATATTTTATACCTTAAATTTTTAAATAATATAAATTATAAGCAAAGATTATACATTATACATATTAATGAATAATTCAAATAAAAATGAAATCATTGATAAGATATAATTTAATAAATATTACATTATGGTAAAATTTAGTTTAATTTAAACATAAATATTCAACTTACAAAATTAGTATGTTGCTCCCATTATCATAATGTGCAGTATAATACATGTTGTTAATATATCATGTAGCGCTTCTTTTCTCCAACCTACAATAATTGCAGAACGAGATTGCAAAACTCCGAATGTACGTTCAACATGTTTTCGACATGATTCTTGTTTTATCGCGAAATATTTTTTTCTTTTGAGAACGTGACTCACGAATAGTTTGCACAATAGTAGACTATTTTGGATATACATCGTCAGCTAAATAATAACCCACATCATATTCTTTTCCTTGAATAACATAATGGACGGGAGGAGCAATACCTTTAACAAGATTAAAAAAAATGTGATGAGTCTAAACCATTAATGTCATTATTGATGCATGCCATACCAAAATATATATACCATATCCAAAGGTCATAATTAAATTACAATTTTATATAAAAATAAAATATAGAAAAATTAATTTATAAAAATTATACACCAAAATTAAAATATAAAATTAATATTATAAAGATATTATATAAAAATTATAAGTAATTACAAAATTTATAATATGTTAAATTAAAAATGTTATATAATAAAATATAATAATAAAATATTGATGAATACTAATTGTGTTGATGAATAGTGTTACACCAAATTTGGTGCAACACTATTCACATACTAAAATGATGTAAGAAATGATTTTGAATTGGAGCATCAAAACATTAAATCTTACACTAAAATGACGGTTGGCGTCAAAATTAATGTTGGGTTGGAGATGATTTTAATTAGGTACATGTGGCTATATACACCTCCACTGCAAGAAGACGAGCGAAAATCAACGACACAAAAACAAATAATTTGTGAATTCTGTTCTAAGTCCCTATCATTATATAGAGACGATTTGGTCACTAGCAATTTGACATTAGTATAATTGCAATTATGGCTTTGGTGACACTGATTAGTTATTATTGTAGCACATACACATGATTTTGTATCGAAATATTGTTATTATTTACTAGTTTGTACACGTGTTTTGATATTAGGTGGTTAAGTTTCTAAATTTTACTTATGCGCCAAATTTATACATTTATTTTGCCATTATTTACAAGCATTGGACTATGATTCTAATGCTAGTATGAGTTATTAAAGTGTTAATATTATGCTAGTAATCAGTAGGTAATAATCATAGAAAGTTTTAGTTTAATGTCATTACAATTTGGCCGCATGCTGACAAGTGGCATCTGAATACATTTAAAAATCTTATTATAGCAAATTTAACATTACTGAAAAAAGAAGTTGCAAAATTCTAGTTTGGTTCAAAAGTCTATTCGCACTTGAATGGCGACAAGCTCATCTAGTTTGATTAATTTTGATTGGACACCTTGATTAATTTTGATTGGACACCAGCGAAGGACTCAAAGAAAGAATAAACAATTTACTAAAGTATCTTTTTATGATATTTTTTTTGTTGAGCAAACAGGAAATAGATATATTAATAGCTAAGGAACGTCTAGCACATGATAAATATAATATGCATTAGGAAGGATGCATTGATTCCCTAAGCTTGCTAACAGTTGGCAAGCTTCATTGCATAGTATTTTTTCATGGGTAGTAGTTTCTAGTTTATCACTTTCCACAAATTCTATTACATCAAAGGGTGGTTCAACAAAAACTTTTTTTCTGGTCTTCTGAGTATTACTTCTTCCTGCTGCTCCAAAAACTTGATTATCCCTTCCTAGGCTCCTTTTTGCCCGTTGCTGAGCAATCCTATTCCCTTGCCTGAAAGTTTGCTGGAGAGTAACCCTCTGCTGGTGCATTAAGGACCTACAATCATTAACAGTTTTATTAAATAATTTATTGCCAACTTGTAAGGCCTGAATTACCTCTGAGCATCCGGTCTCTATTTCAAGTGGGAAGAGATTCCACTCCTTTGTTGTCCTTAGACCTTCTTGTAGAGCTTCAATTCTGCCGTTAAGGAGCCATTTGCATGGGATAGCCTTGTAAAACCAACTACCCAGCTACCATTTGAGTTTCTGAAAATACCACCTAAACCACAATTTTGGTTATAGCTGTGAAAAGTGGCATCCACATTCAGCTTGAACCAACCCCTAGGGGGTTTGAACCAGTTCATTTTTATTAGTAATTTGGGAGGGTGAATAGAGATTTTTTCCGTGAGTAATTTAAATTCCATAGCCCTTTGCATGATTTGATAACCACTGATTTGGGTGGAAGTGTTATTGTGATTATTACTGTTTCTATTAATCTAGATGTGTCAAATGATGAAGGGAAAGTAAGTGTTCCATTTTAGGAAATCATGTTTAAGGGGAAAGTTGCAGTCCTTTATTTGGATAAGCCAATGCTTCCCGTTATGGTTAGGAAGGTGGCTCCATTGAAGGTCGGTCCAGAGTTTCTTCATAGCTATGCATTTTAGGAAGATATGCTCGATTGATTCCTCATAAGGGCTTTTACAGATGGGACAGTTAGGGTCAATGTTTAGTCCAATCTGTGAAAGGTATTTTCTGCAAGGGATTCGATTGTGAAGGCATTGCAATAGGAAATATCTGATTTTATTTGGACAGTCCAATTTTCAAATCCACTCGAAGTCTAGGCTAGTATTATTAGGAGATTCCAGAACCGTATAAAAAGATTTAGTAGTAAAAACCCCCTTAGTGGTGAGAGACCAAATAGGTAAGTCGATTGAGGGACCCTTAAGACAGACTTTTATTTTAGTGATATTAGCTAATAAGCCCGGAGGAAGAGAAAGGGTTAAGCAATCTAACTTCCAATTGGAACCATCGAAGATATCTCTAATTTTTGTGAAAATATCCGTGGCCGAAGGGGGGCCTATTACGTGGTTCCTTAGGTTATCAAAATTTGGTATCCAATTGGTCTCCCATAGGTTAAGATTGGATTGAAGGTGTGACGACCCAGCCAGTCGTCTCTTGAGTTACCGTTCTGGTTCCCCCATTTCTGCTTCTTCATGCTTCGTTATCCGTGTTGTATGGTATCGTATTGGTCGGATCGAATCGGAAATGATTTTGGTAAGGTTTGAGACACTTAGTCTCTTGTAAGGGAGTTTGAGTTGGAAAAGTCAACCGGATGTTGACTTATGTGTTAGAGGGCTCGGATGCGAGTTATGATGGTTCGGTTAGCTTCGGGAGGTCATTTATGGCTTAGGAGCGTGATCGGAATGGGTTTTTGGAGGGTTGGAATAATTTTAGGCTTGAATTGGCGAAGTTGATATTTTGGCGATTTCCAGTTGGTAGGCGAGATTTTGATATATGGGTCGGAATAGAATTCCGAGAGTTCAGCAGCTCCGTTGTGTCATTTGGGATGTGTGTGCAAAATTTCAGGTCATTCGAGCATGGTTAGGTTGGGGTTTTGATCGAAAGCGTAATTTGGATGATTTTAGAAAGTTTGGCTTGAATCCGATGTGTTTTGGTGATTTAATGTTGTTTGAAGTGTTTTGATGATTGGAACAAGTTTGAATAAGGTATTGGGATATGTTTGTGCTGTTGGTTGAGGTCCCGGGGGCCTCGGGGTGGTTTTGGATGATTGACCGATGTTGGAATTTTGTTGCAGCAGCTGATATTGCTGCTTTTGGTATTTTTCGCACCTACGGATTGGGGACCGCATGTGCGGCGCCGCAAATGCGATGAGGGAGGTCGCAGAAGCGGAAAGGCTAAGGGAGTCAGGGACCGCAAAAGTGGCGAGTTGGACCGCATCTGCGATGTTGCAGATGCGGTAGGATGATCGCAGAAACGGGTTTTGCTGGTTAAGTGATTTCCGCAGAAGCGGAGGTATGACCGCAAATGCGGTACCACAGAAGCGGTTGGACAGTCGCAGATGCGAAAATGTCTGGCAGAACATATAAGTTATTCCATTTCACGAAATTGAGTTATTTCACCATTTTTGACTTCGGCATGAGAGCTTTTGGACGATTTGGAAGAGGGATTTCAAAGGAACTTCATTAAGGTAAGGATTTTGGACCTAAAACACATTTCTATGGTAGTATTTCATGGATTAAGGTTGTAATTAAAGGAATTAAAGGCCTAAAAATGGGGGATTAGGGCTTGAGTTTAAGAGGCCCTAAAATGAGGATTCGAGGGGGCATTTGAACTTAGATTTTGGTATTCTTGATATTCATAGACTCGTGGGGAGATGAGGAATCTATTGATGTAAAAATTTCTGATTTTCGAGAAGTGGTCTCGGGGGTCGGGTTTTGATAATTTCGGAATTTGTGCCCTTTGTTGATTGTTTTTCACTTGGGCTTTGTTCCCTTAGCATATGTTGACGTACTTGTTCTGATTGTGGATAGATTCGACGCGCGTGGAGGCCGATTCGAGGGGCAAAGGCATCGGAGCTAGAGATTTAGCCAGTTCGAGGTGAGTAATAATTGTAAATGATGTTCTGAGGGTTTAAAACCCCGGATTCGCATATCGTAGTGCTATATTGAGGTGAGCCACACGCTTGATGATGAGCGTGGGGTCGTGCACTATTGGGAATTGTGACTTGGTCCGTCCCCATTGCTAATTTTACCGCGTATTTGATTAAAAACTATATGATATCATCATTACTTGGGTTGAATGCCATATTTTGGCCTAGTGCCAACTATTTGAACCCTTCGGGGATTTTTATTGATATCTCCTCACTGTTTTGACTTTATACTTGAACTAAGTCGTGATTTTTCCATTGTTTTACTACTCATCCATGTTTACTCAGTTTTAATACTTAAATGATATTTTAAATGATGTTTGGGCTGAGAAACACTTTTTTACTATTGCCCGAGAGGCTTGTGATGATTTTTGACTGAGTAAGGCCGAGGGCCTACGTTGTGAGGAAACACTGATACTGATATGAGGCCGAGGGCCTAAGATATGTATGCCACGAGGTGGCTTGATTGATATGAAACCGATGGCCTACTTTGACGCCACGAGATGACTTGTTATTGCGCTTGGACCGTAAGGGGCCCCTCCCGGAGTCTGCACACCCCCAGTGAGCGCGGGTACCCATTGTGATGTGAGATTGAGCCCGAGGGGCTGTTATTGTTCTGAGATGTTGCCCGAGGGGCGGATGTGGTGATACTGTGCCCGAGGGGCGAACTTCTATTTGTTTACTTTACCTTAAGTACCTGTCAATTACTTGTTTACTTGTTGAAAGAGGATTTTACTTGACTTTTCACTATTTTTCTGCTTTTAAATGGTTTCACTACTTCATTATAGAATGCCTTGTGCCTTACGTGTTTTCTTACTTTCAGTCGTTATTTACATTTGTTACTCACTAAGTTGGAGTACTCACTTTACTCCCTGCACCCCTGTATGCAGATTCAGGCGTAGCTGGTTCCGCTCCCGAGTGCTGATTCGTCCAGCTTCAGGCAGGTTTTCGAAGATTACGAGGTAGCTATTTTCATCTGCAGTCCCGTGTCTCTACTCCTTTATCGCTTCTATTTTCCCTTTAGACAGTTGTTTTAGTTATGGATTTAGCAAAATTGTATTATGACTTATAGATGTTCATGACTAGTGACACCCCAATTAAGGCTATGTTGGGTTGTACTTCCGCATTTTATTGGCATTATTCACTACTTAGTATTGCTATATCATGTTTTAGACTTCTTTTATGTTATTTAACTGTTTAAAAAGTGAATTGGGTTTAATTGGCTGGCCTTGTCTTCACGAGAGACGCCATCACGACCAGGTTCAGGTTTAGGGTCGTGATAGTTGGTATTAGAGGCTAGGTTACATAGGTCTCACGAGTCATGAACAGGTTTAGTAAAGTCTTGCGGGTCGGTACAAAGACATCTGTATTTATCCTCGAGAGGCTGCAGAACCTTTAGGAAAAACTTCATATTCTTGAAATTCTTGTCATGCGAACTTGCTGATCTGAGTACTAAACCTCCGTTATTCTATTCTCTCATAGATGTGGGGACATGCGCCACCGGACAGGGTGGAAGACCACCAGTGGCACCAACTGTGGCCATCAGAGGCAGAGGCAGAGGTAGAGAGGGCAGCATCTGTAGATCCACTAGCTGCCCCAGCTCAGGATCAGGCTCCGGCTATAGATGCTCCAGCAGCACCAGCTTAGTCACCAGATGTGCCTATCGTGATTCCGGGTCTTCAAGAGGCCTTGGCACAGATCTTATCAGTTTGCACTGGCCTGACTCAGGCGGTTTCAGCCACTACAGCCGCAGCTACTTCTCAAGCCGGGGGAGGCAATCAGACTCCCGTCGCTCGCACAACTGAGCAGGTCCTGCAGGGACTTCAGATTTGGGGGAGCCCAAGGTTTTGCGGACAAGTGTCAGAGGATGCTTCGTACAACAGGTATTCCAGAGACTAGCGTGGTCACTTTCACTACTTATCAGTTTTCAGGAGCTGCTTTCACTTGGTGGGAGGATTTTGAGAGGCGTAGGCCTGTTGGTGCAGCACCCCTTACCTGGTAGCACTTCTCTGTTCTCTTTATGGAGAAGTATGTGCCGCAGTCTCGCAGAGAGGAGCTGTGCAGACAGTTTGAGTGGTTGCGTCAGGGGGAGATGACCATGTCGCAGTATGAGTTGAGGTTCTCTGAGTTGGTTCGTCATGCCATCTGGTTGGTCCCAACAGATAGAGCGAGGATCAGGAGGTTTGTTGATGGTCTTACTTATCAGCTCCATATTCTTATGACCAGAAAGAGGGTGACTAGTGCTACTTTCGAGGAGGTTGTGGATATTGCCCATGAGATTGAGTCTGTTCGTCGTCTGGAACGAGAGGAGAAGGAGGCCAAAAGGCCTCGAGGATCTGGCAGCTATAGTGGTACTCCTTCAAGGGGTCAGTTTCAGCACGACAGAGGTCGTTCATTCATGCCTGCTCAGCCAGCTTGCCTAGGTTATCGTGGGGCATCTTCGGGTCATGGACATTATGGTTCTCAGCAGGGCCAGTCATCACTTAGTGCCCTTAAAGCTCAGAGTTCATCCCGTGCTCCATCAATTCAGGGCTCTTCTATGCCGAGTGCATCTGCTAGTCACTCCGGTGCGAGGGGTTCCCTTCAGTCCCCTTCTCCAGTACCTGGGAGTTGTTTTGAGTGCAGTGATATGGGTCATATGTAGAGGTAGTGTCCTCGTCATTTTGCTAGTTCATCCCAGCAGAGGGGTCAGTCATCAGCTTCAGCGTCAGTTGCTATATCACCACCCGCTCTGTCAGCTAGGGGTAGAGGTCAGTCAGTCAGGGGTCACCCCAGAGGGGGAGGTCGATCACAGGGCGGTCAGGCCCATTTCTATGCACTCCCAGGTAGACCCGATGCTATTGCTTTAGATGCTGTCATTACAGGTATTGTTTCAGTCTGTCACAAAGATGCCTCTGTATTATTTGATCCTGGTTCCACCTTTTCCTATGTGTCATCATACTTTGCTCGTTATTTGGGTACGCCCCGTGAGTTTTTTGCTTTACCTGTTCATGTATCTACCCCGGTGGGCGATACTGTTGTTGTAGACCGTGTGTACCAGTCGTGTGTGGTGACTATTGGGGGTCTTGAGACCCGTGGGGATCTATTGCTATTGAACATGGTGGATTTTGATGTCATTTTGGGCATGGATTGGTTATCTCCATGTCGTGCTATTCTGGACTGTCATGCTAAGACAGTCACATTGGCTATGCCGGGTGTCCTACAGATTGAGTGGTGAGGTGTGACTGATTATGTTAGAGTGATCTCATTCTTGAAATCCCAGTGTATGGTTGGGAAGGGTTGTCTTTTATATCTAGCGTTTGTGAGGGATGCCGCAGCTGAGTCTCTTATTGATACCCAATTTTCTCCTATGTATTTTTATATACAAAATACCATGTCCATACATATATAAGCATGCCCAAAAGTTTTGATATTTTTTCCTAATTTTTAAGATTTTAAAATCAATTTGTTGTCTATTTTTAGCAGTACAGAATCCAATAATTATTCCCAAGATTATCATTTTAATGAATAACTTATTTTGTTCTTATATTTACACCAAAATATAATTAAGGTTATTTTTTTATATTTTTTACAAATCTATTTGGTATTTTTTAAGCTAAATTGCATGTAATTGCAATTATAGCCTATTTCACGATTAGTAGCATTTATAATTATAAAATTATTTCCAATACTTTTAAATTAATATTTATATATTATTTGTTGGCTCAGAATTTTTAATTTATTTTTAAAATTATTATTACTATTTTTATAAAATAAAAAAGCAAAAATAGGCTATTTAACACTTAGCCCATTTCTATTTCAATTACAGCCCTTTCACCTTTCAATTTTGGCCCTCAATTTGACCCAATTCTTCCCCCAGATTAAACCAGCCCAATCCCCAAATTACCCGTCCTTTGACCCGATTAAAAAACCCACACGACTCCCCTTTGATCCAGGCCATTGATCATTTTGATTAACGACCGTAATTCACCCTTTCCTTTTTTTAATTCCCAAACCCCCTTGACCTAATTCATTCACCTAAGACACCGCCTTTGAACCCCTTCGTCTCTCAAATCCTCTCGAGCCCCTCCGAAACCCTAATCGTCTCCCACCTTATCTCACCATGTTTCCACTGGAATCCATGGCGTCTCTGGCCATGGATGGTCTGTACTCATCCTTTCTCACCATCAGACCTAAACTATTCAAGGTTTTGAAGCCCGACTTCAATTTCTCTCTTTAGATCCTTCTCAGATCTGTAGATCTATGGCTTCTCCGGCCATTACCCCGGCATGTTCAAGCAATATGAGTCTTTTCGACTTAGGATCTGACTTTCCTCAAGACCTTTCGCATTTCTAGGGTTTTCTCTGCAACTCTAAGCCATCTGAGGTTCTGTACTCATCTATTTTTCTTAGATCTGTGATGTGTCTGGGCATTACTTGAAATTTTAAAAGGTTTTCCCCCAAATTTCTTTTTCAAAATCGCTCAATTTCAATTTTAGGGTTTCTGAAAAAGTTTCTTCAAATATCTTTCCGATTCTTTTTGTTCTTTCTTCATGTGTGTTTACCTATGTTATACTCGTATGCTTTCTTTTCTACTATGCTTGAGTTTGCTCTCTTGTTTCCTTTCTATTATGCAAGATTCTTCTACTTTTGTTGTTATTCCTGTACTCACATGTCAATCCGTGTTGTTAATCCTTATTCTTTGATATACATGTTTATGGTTGAGTTCTTTGATTTTGTTCACTTTATTTAGCTCTGTTTGTGTTATTGCTAAGCATATTTCACCTGCTTTTGTTTAAGCTCGTATCATCTCTTTCTTCTGAACTTGTTTAAACGCCAAGTTTTCTCAAACATGTTCTCATGACCTTGAATCAGTTCTTTCTATCATGTATGTTTGTTTCTCATAAAGTCTTTGGAAGAGACTCCTGAGCCTCTTTCAAAGACCTGATCTCTCACCTCTATGTCTGACTTAGTTCGAAACCCTTGGATTTGAGGGTTTCTTTGGCAAGTGATATTAGGGTTCCACTTGGGGACCCTAGGCTTTCAAACTCACTATGAGTCTATAACTGAACTCAATTCCCTTTTGTTTGTGACTTTAAGGCTTTCAATGTTAGATTCTTTTTCTGAAGAACCTGACGATTCTTTTCGTTTGATTGGTATGCTTGATATATGTGAAATTTCTCTTTCAAAAGGTTTTTTACCAACTGATTGATTGATTTGAAATACTTTTAATAAGGCTCACGAATTGTCACTGATTTTTCTTCGATTGAACCTTCTTTACCTTTCTTAACTTGGTTCATTCGAATTGAACCTGTAATTTTGGTTTCATGGCTGTTTGATTGATTCCCTTGCCATATTTGGCACAAACCGTGTACCATTGATGGTTTTCCTTAAATAACTTCTATGTATTTACCCCTTTTGTGCTACTTTGAAAGGTTTTAATTAAAATTTATTTCCTTAACTGGATTTTACCCGTTGGAATCAGAATCCCTTAACTAAAGGGAGATTTATTTCAATGATATTTCCTTGCCTTTCTTACTTGTTTCTCTGCACTATAAAAGGGACTACCCTTCTGCACTTTTAAGGGTACTTCGAGTTCAATACCTCGAACTTTTAGATCAATACTTTCAACTTACTTACACACTTTATTACTTCGAGTCCAATACCTCGAACTTATAGATCAATACTTTCAACTTACTTACACACTTTATTGCTTTGAGTTCAATACTCTTACAACATTCTGCTCTTTTCTGGGATCTTTTGGAACTTTTGCTTGCAACTTGGCTTTTTCAAGACTACTTTTACTTGTTTGTTTTCCCTGAAACTGGTATGTTCTAATTTAGCTTTCCTGCCTCACCCCTTTGTGTTTATTTACAATTTTCTGCAATCCTATTTACTTTGTTGTTCATGATTAATGTTAACTATGTGTGTTCTTTCGTTACACCTATTTTCTGTTATGAATCCCTACCCCTATTCTCTTCTATGTGTTTGAGTTAAGGTTCATGGCCTGACAGTATCCAAATTACTACCCAGGTCCAAACCTGATCCTAAATGGATCCTAACTCCCAATTTTGGCTGACAGGCTGGTCAATGGTGTGCCAACACTCTTAAATTGCTGGGCATGACCACCAGCCTACCATGGCCTTCCCTAATCCCCCTTTATGCACATACACTTACTCTTAGATTCTAAGTTCTGTCCCCCTCTTATGAGCCATGCTTTGGGACCCTGAGTTCCTTCTGAACTTGGATATTTGAGGGCTAACTCTTTCACACTGCACTATAAACTAATTCTGCAATGTGTTTGGGGTGTAAGCGCTGCCTTGAGTCCCTTTAAGACTCTTGAGAACTTTAACACATCCCAAATAAGAGAAAGGCTTTTGGAAAACGGATCCTGGAAGTTGGTTTATCTCATATTGCTAGACCTTGAGTCTGAATTAGGCTGTTTGGTTGCAACTGGAAGTTCTAATGTATTTTTTGATTCATTCAGGTCTGTAATAATTTGTAATAACTATGGGGCTCTAGCGAAAAAGGGGAGGGTCACTTATGTATGCATATGGGTAGACATCATGCTCATAGGGATTACTATTTACAAATTCTGCATTTATGCATATCATATAGTACTCCTGCCTATAAGTCGTCTCATTATTACATTAGAAACCATGCCTATAAGTTTCTGCATATAGAAATCATGTATAAGTTTCTGCACTTATGCATTTAGAAATCCTACCTATAAGTTATGCATTACACGTAGAAATTCTGCCTATAAGTTGTTTCATTACTGCATTAGAAATCATGCCTATAAGTTCTGCATATAGAAATCATGACTATAGTTTTGTTTCTGCATTTTCTACATATTCATCTGTCGTTAGGAAAACAATCATAGGTTTAATAGTAATCAACTTCATTCTAGATACCATGCCTATAGGGCTCCTACACTTACATAATCGTTTTAAAATCAATAACGCCTAGAAATCATGCCTATATGAGTAGCCGTCTAAATCTGATTCGTCTATTTTATCCGTACGTCTAAAATGAGTAGTAATGTTTGTCTGATATCTGTAGAATTTAATTGGTTCTAAAATCAGTAACCCTTATTTGAAATCAGTATACTTCCACCTAGGTAAGCAATAGGTATTTGTTTAACTGTGTCAGTTTTAATAAACTGCAACCAGACAAGGCCTAATTCAGACTCCTCATCTGAGAAATATGTGATAAAGCAGCATGTCCTAACGCTTTAAATTTAATTCAGACTATAACCAGTATTTGAAGTCATGCTAAATAATTTGCTCCTTTAAGTGAGGAGGCATGTTTGAGCCCTTAAAATGCTATTTGTTTCCCCCTACTTGCTTATGTGTGTTGTTTGTCGCGTTAGAATTTTGTCCTTTTAAAACTCTGAAAAGCCCCTACCTCCCTCCCTTTAGGACTAGTAGTCCCAAATGCCTCCGGGACTGATAGGATCGGGACGGTAATAGCATGCCATAAGTAATGATACTATTCCGCATTTACTACCTTAATGGGGTGGGAAAGGGTAGATATGGACATGATGACCAGTGCACTAATACCATATGCGACCCCTCTTCTGAGGAGTGATTGTCGGGTATTGCATTGATGTGATCCATATTGTTTGTAAATCTAGGATCACTTCCCCTTTACTTGTTATCCCTTTTTTAACTGTCCAGACTATTTGCTAAAGATTTTTGTTTTCTTTATCTTTCTTCAAACTTCAATTCACTTGCAACATTATGTGTAAATCCCCTTCTATTTGAGATCTTTATTTTCTTACTTTTTAGTTAAAGTCACAATTGTAACATGGCCGGGAACCACACTAGTGGATCTTGGGGGTGCCTAACACCTTCCCCTCGAGATAATTTCTAGCCCTTACCCGAACTCTGGTTTCCAACTCGAACTCTTCTTTAGTGTCCTAATGCACTTTAATCATTAGGTGGCAACTCTTCAACCCAAAAAACCCAATTCCCAAGAGGGAATGATTTGTCCTCCCAAATATCATGAACCCGATTTTGCTTTTAGAAAAAGGGGGCGCGACAACATGACGACTCTGCTAGGGACTTTTTTAGGCTTTTACCATCTCATGTTACTTGTGACTTAACTTCTTCTTTATTACCTTTATTTAATGCCTTTACCTCTTTTTGCTATGAACTAACTTGGCTCTTTGTTTCTTTTCTTTAATGTTTTCTTTTACCGCTTTCCTTCAATGCCATTGTAATTATGAGCAATTATTGTATCATAATCCTTCAACAACTCCAACCATATCCTCTACCTCAAATTCAACTCCTTTTGCATGAACAAATACTGAAGGCTCTTGTGATCAGTGAACACCTCACATGCCATGCCATACAGATAATGCCTCCAAATCTTCAATGCGTGAACAATGGCTGCGAACTCTAAATCATGGACCGGATAGTTCTTCTCATGAATCTTCAACTGCCTCGAAGCATAGGCAATGATCTTGCCATCATGCATTAACACTGCACCAAGCCCAATACGGGAAGCATCGCAATAAACTGTGTAAGGCCCTGAACCTGTGGGCAAAACCAACACCGGTGCGGTAGTAAGAGTTGTTTTGAGCTTCTAAAAGCTCGCCTCACGCTCGTCCGACCATCTGAACTAGGCACCCTTCTGGGTCAACCTGGTCATCGGGGCTGCAATAGATGAGAACCCCTCTACAAACCGATGATAGTAGCCTGCCAATCCCAAGAAACTTCGAATCTTTGTAGCTGATGCTGGTCTAGGGCAGTTCTTGACTGCCTCAATCTTCTTCGGATCAACCTGAATACCCTCTACGGATACAGCATAGCCCAAAAATGCAACTGAACTCAACCAGAACTTACACTTCGAGAACTTAGCATATAACTGACTATCCTTTAGAGTTAGAAGAACCATTTTGAGATGTTGCTTGTGCTCCTCCTGGCTTTAGGAATATATTAAAATATAATCAATGAAGACAATCACGAACGAGTCCAAATAAGTCCTGAACACTCGGTTCATCAAATCCATAAAAGCTACTGGGGCATTTTTCAATCCAAATGACATGACCAAGAACTCATAATGCACGTACCGAGTGCGGAATGCTGTCTTAGGGACATCGGATGCCCTAATCCTCAACTGATGATAGCTAGATCTCAAGTCAATCTTTGAAAATACCTTGGCACCTGAAGCTGATCGAACAAATCATCAATCCTCGGAAGTGGATACTTATTCTTGATGGTGACCTTGTTCAACTATCGATAATTAATGCACATTCTCATCGAACCATCCTTTTTCTTAACAAACAAAATCGGCGCACCCCAAGGCGAAACGCTGGATCTAATGAAACCCTTCTCAAGAAAGTCCTGCAACTGCTCCTTCAACTCTAGCGGGGCCATGCAATATGGCGGAATAGAAATGGGCTGAGTGCCCGGAGCCAAATCAATGCAAAAGTCAATATCCCTGTCGGGCGGCATACCTGGCAGCTCTGAAGGGAATACCTCAGGAAACTCACGAACCACGGGCACAGAACCAATAGAAGTAACCTCAGCACTGGAATCACAAACGTAAACCAAATAGGCCAAACACCCCTTCTCGACCATACGTCGAGCCTTCACATAAGAGATAACGCTACGGGTAGAATGACCAGGAGTTCCTCTCCACTCTAAACGAGGCATACCCGGCAAAGCTAAGGTCACAATCTTGGCATGACAGTCCAAGATAGCATGGTAAGGTGATAACCAGTCCATCCCCAATATAACATCGAAGTCTACCATGTCTAGAAGCAACAAATACATACGAGTCTCAAGACCCCCAATCACAACTACACAAGAGTGATGGACTCGATCTATCATAATAGAATCACCCACCGGTATAGACATATAAACAGGAATACTCAACGAATCACTAGGCATGACCAGATCCGGTGCAAAATAAGATAACACATATGAGTATGTAGACCCTGGATCAAATAACACTGAAGAATCTCTATCACAAACCAGAACCGTACTTGTGATCACTACATCTGAAGACTCAGCCTCGGGCCTGGCTGGAAGGGCATAACATCAGGGCTGGGCCGCACCACCCTGAACTACCTCTCTGGGACGGCCTGCTACTGGCTGGCCTCTACATCTGGCGGCTTGAGCTCCACCTCTAGGACCTCTACCTCCACCTCTAGCACCTCTACCCCTACCTCTAGCTGGTTGGGCGGTCTGTGGAACATCTGGTGCCTGAACCATAGCACGAGAACCCTGATAAGGAGAACTGCGCGAAGCTCGAGGGAAATACCTAGAAATGTGCCTCGGGTCGCCACAAGTAAAACAAGCTCTCGGTTGCTGGGGCTGATGACCCTGAAAACTCTGAAACGGTGGTGCACTGATAGGTGTTGGTGGTGCACTAAAGGACTGCTGGTCAAAATACTGCATCGAAGTACCACGGCTACCGGAAGCACCGTGGGAAACCTGAAGAGCTGACTGAAAGGGCCTAGGAGGATGGACTCTACCATATGAATCTCTACCTCCACACGAGGTATCACTGAATCTGCCTGAATGACGGGGCCTCTTATCTGACCCATGACCACCTCTATGTGACAAAACCATCTCAACTCTGTGGGCCACACTGGTCGCCTCCTAAAAAGTGATCTCACTCCCGGCCTCCTTGGCCTTCTGAAGACGAATCAGCTGAATAAGACCATCGATAAACCTCCTCACCATCTCTCTCTCAGTAGGAAGTATGACAAGAGCATGGCGAGCTAAGTCGATGAACCTGGTCTCATACTGGGTGACCATCATGGAACCCTGTTGGAGGCGCTCAAACTACCTCCGATAGGCCTCTCTTTAAGTCATGGGGAGGAATTTCTCTAGAAACAACACTGTAAACTGCTCCCAAGTCAAAGATGGCAACCCGAATAGCCTAGCTAAGCAATAATTCCTCCACCAAGTCTTGGAGAATCCAAACAAGCGGAATGTAGCAAAATCGACCCCATTGGTCTCAACAATGCCCATGTTCCTGAGAACCTCGTGACAACTATATAGTAAATCCTGGGGATCCTCAGATGAAGCACCGCTGAAAGTAGTAGTGAAGAGCTTGGTGAGCCTATCCAGCCTCCACAAAGCATCAGCGAACATAGCCGCTCCATCGCCGGTCTGAGCTATGGCACCTAGATGAACTGCTCTAACTGGCTGAACCGCTGGAGTTTGAATCTGGGGAGCTACCTGCTCCGGAGTGCGTCTAGAAGGAGTTTGAGCCCCTCCTCCAGCCTAAGAAGTGGCTGGTGCTACAGGAAGCAAACCTACTCGGGTGACACTCTCCATGAGGCCCACCAATCGGACCAGAGCATCCTGAAGAACTGGGGTAGCAATAAACCCCTCTGGGACCTAAGTTGGGCCCACCAGAACTACTGGGGACGGAACCGCCTCCTCAAAATCAACCTGAGGCTCCGCCACTAGTGCTGGTGCTCGGGGCTGAACTCTGCCCGTACCTTGGCCTCGGCCTTGCCCTCTTCCCCTAGTGGAAGCTGCTGCTGGGGGCTTGGGCTACTGAGCGATAGATGAGGAAGCACGTGTTCTCACCATCTGTGAAAGAACGGAGTAGAAATTCAATCAGAATTGGGAAATAGAACCACACGACAAGAAAGAACAAATTTGAAGTTTTCCTAACTCTGTAGCCTATATGGGATAAATACAGACGTCTCCGTACCGATCCCTCAGACTCTACTAAGTTTGTCTATGAACTATGACACCCATATAACCTAGTGCTCTGATACCAATTTGTCACGACCCGGATTTCCCACCTTCGGGAGTCGTGAAGGCACCTACTAATGAGACCTAGGCAAGCCAACCCTTAACTATCTAATTCCTTACCAAAATACTTCCTTTTAACAATTACGAGCAATAACATATAAACAACAAAACTTTAAATAATTAAGCGGAAGATAACCATGAAATGTTTGAAGGCAATGTTTATTACAACTTTTAAAACTTCAAATACCCCAAAACCTAGTGTCACAGTATCACAGGTTGTCTAAGAGTTTCTACATACAAGGTCAGAAGAAATACAATACATTATTTCTAAACAAAGGAAATAAAACAGGAAATAGAGATAGAGGGAGACGCCAGGTCCTGCGGACGCCTATAGGTCTACCTTGGATCTCCGAGTAGACTGAAGGAAGCCCTCCAGCTACTGTCCGAAAGTTGCTCCGGGATCTGCACACAGTGCAGAGTGTAGTATCAGCACAACCGACCCCATGTGTTGGTAAGTGTCTGGCCTAACCCCGGCGACGTAGTGACGAGGCTAGGACCAGACTCCAGATAAACCTGTGCAGTTCTATAATATATAGCAGAAAAGTAAACAGATAATAAGCAATTAAAGCTGGGGAAGGGGAACATGCCTCGGGGATATCTGATAAAGCAAAATAGCAAGGAATAAATAAGGAAGCTGACAATATAACTTCTAACACAGATAAGGAAAGGTAAAGACAACTTTCACTTTCACTTTCCATCTTGTTGCAGGCGTGCAACCCGATCCCATATCTCATATCTTGTGGTAGGTGTACCACCCGCTCCCATTTCAAAATATCTTGTGGTAGGCGTACCACCCGCTCCTATTTCATAATATCTTGTGGTAGGCATACCACCCGCTCCCATTTCATAATATATTGTGGTAAGCGTATCACCCATCCCTATTTCATAATATCTCACAATTTCAAGGAATCCCGGTAAGGAAAATAATCAATATAATAACTTCCTGGCAGGGGAACACAACAATGTAATAATTTTCCGAGCAAGGGAACAACAATATTGAAATAGTCATTCCGGAAAGGGAGAATCAGCTATAACCAATCTCAACTTAGCTTGTACTCAGTTCAATTATTGAAAATGCTCAATCATAGAAGGTCATTAAGTAAAGCACCCAAGTGTCATTTAAGAACACACCAACATTCAATTTAAGACTCACGGTCATGCTTGACACCAACTTATAGATACTCGCCACCATGCCTATACGTTGTACTCAACAAGAAGCAAGTAGCAAATATGACTCAACTCCTAATCCCTCAAGCTAGGGTTAGACCAAACACTTACCTCGATGCCTTGATCACCACTCATGTCTCAATTATAGCTTTACCCCTTGATTCCACCACCAACCCGCTCGAATCTGGTTACAAGTTACTTAATCACATCAATAAGTGCTAAATGAATCAACGCCAATGCATGAAAATGAGTTTTCTAAAGTTTTATCCAAAATTCAAAAATCACCCCAGGCCCACGTGGTCAAAATCTGAGGTTCGGACCAAAACCCGATTACCCATTCCCCCATGAATCCAAATATATAATTTGTTTTGAAATCGAACCTCAAATTGAGGTCCAAATCCCCAATTTTAGAAAAAACCTAGGTTCTACCCAAAACACTCAATTTCCCCCATGAAAATCTTTGATTTGAAGTTGAAATCATGTTAAAAGATGTTAAGGAGTGAAGAAAATGAGTTAGAAATCACTTACCAACGTTTTTCGAGAAGAAAGGTTGTTTGAAAAATCGCCTCTTATGTTTTGGGGGTTTTAAAAAGTGAAAAATGACTGAAATTCTCGTTTATTTATACCCCTCTCAGACCCCCTGTGCGGACAGCATCAAATGGACCGCGGCTGCACATGCCTCCCTGAAGACCTGCAGTTCAGCACCCTGTGTGGACCGCACAAAGGCGACTGCGGCCGTGCTAGCCCCTCCGCGGTCGCACATGATTTCTCGCGGACCACACTAGAGGGTTTAGAGACTGCAACTTCCTGAACCTGCAACATCTGACTTTCTAAGCCTAAGGCATCCCGAAACCCACTCGAAACTCACCCGAGTATACACATAACCTCAAAACATCCTATGGACATATTCGTGTAATCAAATTACCAAAATAACATCACGAGCATCGAATTAAACCTCGAGTTCAATAAAATTTCTCAAAACTCTTTTAAACATCAAATTTCTCAATTAAAGTCCGGATCACGTCAAACGACTACCGTTTTTAACCAAATTTCACAAGAATGACTCAAGTCATATATAAAACCTGTACCGGGCGCCGGAACCAAAATACGGGCCCGATATCATTGCTTTCTAATCACTTTTCATTTCAAATTTCCTTAAATAATTTTAAAAAAAACAATTTCACTTAAAAAATTCATTTCTCGGGCTTAGGACCTCGGAATTTGATTCCGGGCATACCCCCAAGTCCCATATTTTCCTACAGACTCTCCGGGACCGTCGAATCATGGATCCGGGTCCGGTTACCTAAAAAGATGCCCAAAGTCAAATTAACTCATTTTAAAGTCAAGACTTAACATTTTTCACAGAATTTCATATTTAAGCTTTCTAGCTACGCGCCCGGACTGCGCACGCAAATTGAGGCTACTCTGAATGAGGTTTCCATGGCCTCGGAGGCACGGAATTCAATTAAAAACAGGTGATGGCCCTTTGGGTCGTCACATTTACCACAAATAGAAACAACGAGGTTCAACATTGGACTGGAAGTATTTCAAGAATCCATCAATGTATATGTGTTGAGCGGGGTATTTCATGAGGTTGTATTTTATTATAGAAAATATAAAACTTACTACAAATTATGATGACACGATTAATCATTGTGATAAAATCATTGGTTTGAAACAATGAGGCATGGAGTTTAGATAGCATATTGGCAATAGAAATCATTCACGGAGGACTATTCAGGTACGTGCCACCAGTCGACTCCTGGAGTGTAGGGAAGATCGATTTATCAAGAATGGGAATACTCTAGCACCTTGAATGAGATAGGGGTTTCAAAGTATGAAGTTGAATTACACTCCTAATATTAATTGACACAAGGAATCTGTGCCACAAGCCCATGAGAATGAAATAGAAGTTAAACACTTGTGAGATTACAATAATTCAAACCGCTCAACCCTTCCCGATAGTTGATCCTATATGAAAGTGCTGAAGATACGACAACTTGCCTTTCAAATTAATATTATATGTGCCAAATCCGAAACATGTAATACGAACCTTTCACGATTTAATCGACATTGCTAGGACTTATTAAAAATATGGAGGGGGGTCATGAGCTGGCTGGAGAGGGAATAAACTCTTTTCTATGATATTGATAAGGTTCTGTTATCATAATTCTCCGACTGCGATACTGGGCCACTTCACGGGCAACTTCATTACTAAGAATAAAATGAGCTACTTATTGCGGAATGATTTAAGTGAGCACGAAAGTCATACTACCATGGACAAAGAAAATATCTTCTTGTGGCGAATTTGTGAAAACCTCAAATTTCTCAGAAACTTAAACAGACAAACGATCTACTTCCATTGATATGAACACATATGATAAGAACTGAGATAGGCTCTCATGTTACTAATTATTGAAAATACTTAATGATAATATTGACGATGGAGCAAAGTGATTATTTGAACCATCAAAGCCATCTACACTAGGGAGAAATGAGCGACTCAAGAAGGGTCACAACATAGGCAAATTTTATGACCGTTCATGCATAAGCACAAGTAAGTAGATGTTATCCATTTGAGTAAAACGACCTGTAAGAAATTTATCAGATATAGTTCCTTGGTGAGGGTCTAGGAAAGAAAGTAGAATTAATTACCCTCAGATTCTGACTCAGCTCTGGAAATCATCATAGAACTCAATTCCACAAGAGGTTGTAAGTAAGGTAATTGTAATAAAGAGTCTTCACGAATAATATATCTCGTTCAAAGAGTAGACAAATAGAATGGACCATAAGGTCGTCCTGACTCTATCCCAAATTCCACAGCAATATAAGGATTGACATATGAGAAAGCGGAGCCAGAGTCAATAAGGGATACTCATCATGAGATTGAAAAGTCAACATACCTGTAACCATACCTGAGAAAGCTTCCGACCCTTGATGCCCCCTCATAGCATAGAACCTGTTGGGCCTTCCCGAGCTCTGAATACCACCCCCGACTGCTCCACGTCCTGAAGGCGCTATGGCGACGCCCCCTTTTTCTAACGTGGAGTCAAAATCGGGTATACGACATTGGGAGGACAACTCTATTCCCTTTCGATAATTGGGTTTAGCAGTTAAAGAGTCACCACCTAATGATTATAGTGCATTAGGACACGTTTTAGAAGAGTTTGAGTTGGAAAACCAGAGTTCGGGTAAGGGCTAGAAATTATCTCGAGTGGAAGGTGTTAGGCACCCCTCAAGATCCACTAGTGTGGTTCCCGGCCATGTTACAGTTGTGACTTTACAAGCAAACAATCAAGGCTCAAATAAGGATTCGCATATAACATGCAATTAGGTTGAAAACTTTCGAAGGTAAGTAGAGAGGGCAAAAATTTATGAAAAAAGATTTGAATAGTTTTACAAGAAGAGATGAAAGCACATAAAGGGAGGGGGTCCTAGGTTTATGATTAATATGGATCACTTCAATGCAATATCCAGCAATCACTCCTCAAAAAAGGGGTAGCACGTGATATTAGCGCATCGGTCATCATATCCATATTCTACCCTTCCCACCCCGTTAAGGTATTAAAGCGCGGAAATTTTCATTACTTACTGCATGCTAGTACCCGTTCCAATCCTATCAGTCTCAGAGGCATTTAGGACTATTAATCCTAAAGGGAAAGGGATTTGGGGCCTTTTGACAGTTTCAAAGGACAAAATACTTAGGCGTCAATCAAAGCACATAATACAAGTAAAAGTGGAGGCAGATAAGCAAGTATGGCTCAAGTAAACCTCCTTAAATCAGATAAGCCATAGAGTTTAGCATGCCTTGCATGTACTGGTTTGGTCTTTAAAAATTAAAGCGATAAGCGGACTGATTCAACACATACTTTTAGACAGGAAGTCCGTATTAGGCTCACTCGAATGCAGTTGTCAAAGACTGAGCTACTTTAATTAGTCAACTTTACCTTAAGTGTGGGACAGAACTACTGATTGTAAAGGAGTTGCAGAATAAGATAAGTTTCAGAAAAGATTACAGACTTAATACAAAGAAAATGGTTTAAACGAGTTTTAGAAAACATACTTGTTTAAGAAAAAGAGTTACCGAGTTTTAACAAAACAACTGAATTGCAAACTGATTCAAAAGGTTTATCAGATAAGTATAAAGAAGTGAATTCAGATTGATTTGAAAAAATATGTTTGTCAAATTATCAGGAAAGCAGTAAGTTTTCAGAAAATATGCACTGATTTGAGAATATTTATCAAGAAGGAAAAAGATGTACTGATTTGGTTGCAAGAAAAGTTTTAAGGGTTCAGAAAACGTGCGGAAAGTCGCTTGTTTTAGCAAAAAGGGTCAGTACTGTCTTAGACGAGTGAAACAGTTCTAATTTGATGTTCCTATAGGCATGATCTCTACGAGTTACTTATTTTAATACCTTTCAAACGTTAACAGTCTTATAAATATGATATCTATATGCTGATTTATCATTAAACCTAACGGTTTGCCTAATGTCATTATAAATGCATAAATGCAAATCCCTATAGGCATGGTATCTATATGCATAGTTGCAGAAATCAAAAAGTTAGATCCTATAGGCATGGTTTCTACTCTTTTGTGCATAAAAGTAAATCCCCTCCCCTTTTCACTAGATCCCCGAGTTTATACAAATTATTATAGAGTAGAAAAATAAGACAGAAATAAAACTACATCAGAAATTAGAGCTACATCCAAGCAGCCTAATTCAGACTTAGTATCTAACAATATGAGATAGAACTACTTCCGAGATCCAGATTTCCAAAGCCTTCTCTTATCTAGGGTGTTTCGTAGATCCAAGGAGTTTCAAGAATTCCCGGTAGTGCTTACACCCAAGATATTAATTAGAAAGAGTTATAGTGCAGTGTGGAAGGGCAAGCCCTCAGGTGTCCAAGTTCAAAGGGAGCTCATTGATCCCAAAGCAAGGCTCACAATAGAGGGGCAGAATTTAGGTTCTAAGAATGAGTGTAAGTGCAAGAGGGGGGTTAGGGAGTACCATGGCAGGCTGGTGGTCATGCCTAGCCATAGGATAGGCTGGCACACCCCTGACCAAGCTTGTTCAGCCAACACAAAAGAGCACAGACCTATTGAAGGTCAGACTATGGTCTGGACAGTGATTAGGACACTGCCAGACCAAAGTCTCAGGCTCAGAATACACATAAAGGGAAAGGGGAATGGGAATTGAAAGAGTTTATGACTCAAGGAGCCCAGCCCATATGCATGAACAACAATGTCAAGTGTTGTCATACTTTTTGGACCATAACTCAACATACAAAGGAAAGGGGTGGGAGTTCATGTAAGCACAGAGAAAAGAAAAGTAAGTAAACTTGCAGAAATTACAGCATCGAAACAGTAAGACAAATAGAGGAAAGGCTGAGGAATAAACATGTAGTGGGGAGGCAGAATTTAAACAAAGAGAGACATACCAGTAAAAGAGCAAGAGCAGGATGCAAAGACAAAGTAATAGCAGTATATTGGCCTTGACTTTTAGCCGGCTAATAATAAGCAGGAGCAGAGAACAGCAGTAGAGAAAAGAGCAAGAGGGAATGCAGGTTTTGAAAGTAGTAGTAGTGTCTAAAAGTATGCAATTCGAAGTGTGTTGTAAAAGTATTGAATTGTTAGTGTGTTAAAAATGCGGAAGGGTAGTCCCATTTATAGTGCAGAGAAGCAAGTAAGAAAGGTAAGAAAATAGTTTACAATCAATCACATAGAATTTCCCTTCAGTTAAGGGATTTGATCTCAAACGGGTAGAAGATAATTAAGGAAAGAACTTTGATTTAAACCTTTTCAAAGTAGAACAAAAGGGGTAAATACATAAAGGCTATTTAAGGACAGGGTCTTGACAGTACATGGCTGTAACATTTAAGGAAAGAAAATCAATTAATAGCCAAGAAATCAGAATTACAAGCTCAATTCGAATGAACCAAGTCAAGAAAAGGTAAAGGAGGTTCAATCAAAGAAAATCAGTGAAAATCAATCAAACCCCATTAGAGGATTTCAGAATCAATCAATGAGTTAGTAAAAACCTTTGAAAACAGAGTTCTCATATATAAAGCACACAAATATGTGAATCAAGAAGAGGCTGTCAAATTATTTAGAAGAGAGTTTAATTGAAGAGAAGTTCAGAATCATAAGCAAAGAGATACAGGTTCAATTTGCAGACTCATAGTGAGTCTAAGAGTTCAGTGTCCCAAAGTGGAGCCTCAACTCGAACACAAAAAATCAAAATCATCAAAGGAAACCCCCAATCCTAGGGTTTCAAAATTGAATCAGATATGAAAGTGAGAAAGCAAGTCATTTGAAATGCAAAGCAAGAAAACCGATATAAGAGCATAAAAAACATGTTTTAGAAAAGTCGGGGCTTAAGTAAGTTCAGAAGAGAAGAGAGGATACGAACTTAAACAAAAGTAGGTGAAACATGCTTAGCAAAAACACAAACAGAGTTTAGTAAAGAAAAAATCAAAGAACTCAACGGTAATCATATATAGTAAAAGAGTAAGGAAAACATAACACGGATTAACATGTGAATACTGGAGTAACATGTATAGAAGAAAAAGAAAGTGGAAGAACGGTACATGCGTAGTAAAAGAGGTCATACGAGCCTAACACAGACAAACACATGTAAAGAAAGAACAGAAAGAATCAGAAAGATGCTTTTTGAAACGCCTTTCAAAAACCCTAAATCGAAGGTAAACGATTTTAAAAAGAAAATTTGGGGAAAACCTTTTAAAATGTCAAATAAAGCATAAATACAGCATAGACCTAAGCAAACAAACAGAGAAAGAACCTCGAATAACTTAGTGTTTCGGAGAAACCCTAGAAATGAGAAAGGCTTGGAAACAGGTCCGATCTTGAGTCAGAAAGGTCAAGAATCAGTCTCCTGAGTCTTGAATATGTCGGAGCATGGCCTGAGATGGCCGGAATCTTCGAATCGGTGAAGGTCTGAGTGAAGACCTTCGAGGTTTGGCCTCGAACCTTCAAGCATCAGGCATGCGAGAGCCGGAGGAGGTGAGTATAGGCTGTTCATGGCCTGAGAAGCCATGGACTCTGGTGAAAATACGGTGGAAAAAGGTAGGAGGAGGCTAGGGTTCCGAAGAACCTTGGGAGAGTCTGAGAGTGTTTGGGATTCAAAGGCGGCGGGTCAGGTGGAAATGAAGGAATTAGGGTAGGTCATTTGGTTTAATTATGGAAGGGTGGGTTATGGTCATTGATCTTGAATGATCAACGGTCCAGATTTGGAAGGGTAGGTGGGAATCGGGTAGGGTCATTTAGATTGGTTTATAGGTTGGGTCAGGTTAAAAAGTGGGCCGGTCCGGTTGGGGTTGGGATTGGGTCAAATGGTGGTTAAAATTGAAATATAAAAAGGGGTTGTAATTGAAATAAATGAGGCTAAATGTTAAACGGCCATTTCTTCCTTTTTTATAAAATAATTAAAATGATTTTTAAAAGCATTGAACTAATTAATAAGGTATAAGTATTAATTTAAAAATATTGGAAATAATTTAATAATAATGAAATGTTGTTAATTGTAAAATAGGCTATAATTGCAATTACATGCAATTTAGCTTTTAAATACCAAATAAGTTTGTAAAAATATGCAAAAAATCACCTTAATTATACTTTGGTGTAAATATGAGAAATAAATAAATTATTCACCAAAATGATAATTTTGAGAATAATTATTGAATTTTGCACTGCTAAAATAGACAATAAATTGGTTTTGAAAGTCTTTAAAAATTTGGGAAAAATACCAAACCACTTGGGCATGCTTATGTATGCACATATATGTTATTTTGAAAGTATTTCG
The DNA here is from genome assembly GCF_000393655.2 of Nicotiana sylvestris. Classification (NCBI taxonomy): domain Eukaryota; kingdom Viridiplantae; phylum Streptophyta; class Magnoliopsida; order Solanales; family Solanaceae; genus Nicotiana; species Nicotiana sylvestris. The sequence goes on from NC_091065.1 coordinate 175,262,969, forward strand.
AGTGTAAAAAATACTTAGGGAAAATTTTGGTATCAACAGCTGCCCTTCTTTACCCGGGAAGGATGAAAAAGTTGTCGGGTAAAGATACGATGGCCAATTTTGCCCATAAAGAAATGATTTGAAAAGTTTTGACCGAGCTCTGGTTCCTGAGCTGCCTACATATTCCTGGTCTTACAGGAATCAGGTCATGTGTAGTTCAGGATCCATTGACGGGGTATGCCGATGTAGATTTTGAAAAGAACAGACACGATGTTTGGTTGAGAAAAGTGGTTGAAGTCTGATAGGCTGCGGGAACTGGAGCGTTATCGCTCCTGCTGAGACAGCTGTTGATAGCCAATGTACCTGCAAATGAATAATACCAACATACATTATGCATAAATTTAAATGTGATGCAAGTTCCCATCGGACCATGAATGTTGTCTTTGGACGGTTAGGATGACGTCCTCAGACCATGACGTCCTCAGACCATGACGTCCTGGGCCATGAAGCGTATAATAAAGGATTCACATGCTATTAAATGATGTTCCCGGGCTATGAGAATGATGCCTACAAACCATGATGCCTTTGAATAATGATATGCAAAAGGTAAAGTGGGGTCCTCAGGCCATGGCATGGCGTTCTCGAGCTATGCAAATGGTACCTCCGAACAATGACGCCTTTGGACAATTTAGCGATCTTTCAGCCCATGAAATGCAGAAGGTGGCGATCTTTCAGCCCATGAAATGTAGGATTTGGTGATATTTCAGTCGATGCAAGACGTAAAAGGTGGCGATATTTCAGCCATGCGAGACGTAAAAGGTGGTGATATTTCAGCCATGCGAGAGAGATAAGGTGGCGATCTTTCAGCCGATGCAAGAAAATAAAGTGGCGATATTTCATCCATGCAGGATGGAGACAGAGCTTAGTCTCGGAAGGCAGAAAGGTAGCCTTATGCAATGCAGGAAATGCAGATGGAGGTAGAGCTTAACCTCGGAAGGCAAAAAGGTAGCCTTATGCATAATGCAGGATGGAGACAGAGCTTAGTCTCGGAAGGCAGAAAGGTAGCCTTATGCAATGCAGGAAATGCAGATGGAGGTAGAGCTTAACCTCGGAAGGCAGAAAGGTAGCCTTATGCAATGCAGAGAAATGCAGGATGGAGACAATGCTTAGTCTCGAAAGGCAGAAAGGTAGCCTTATGCAATGCAAGGAAATGCAAGATGGTGACAATGCTTAGTCTAGGAAGGCAGAAAGGTAGCCTTATGCAAAATGCAGAGAAATGCAGGATAGAGACAATGCTTAGTCTCGGAAGGCAGAAAGGTAACCTTATGCAATGCAAGGAAATGCAAGATGGAGACAATGCTTAGTCTCGGAAGGCAGAAAGGTAGCCTTATGCAATGCAAGGAAATACAAGATAGAGACAATGCTTAGTCTCGGAAGGCAGAAAGGTAACCTTATGCAATGCAAGGAAATGCAAGATGGAGACAATGCTTAGTCTCGGAAGGCAGAAAGGTAGCCTTATGCAATGCAAGGAAATACAAGATAGAGACAATGCTTAGTCTCGGAAGGCAGAAAGGTAGCCTTATGCAAAATGCAGAGAAATGCAAGATGGAGACAATGCTTAGTCTCGAAAGGCAAAAAGGTAGCCTTATGCAGAATGCAGAGAAATGCAGGATGGAGACAATGCTTAGTCTCGAAAGGCAGAAAGGTAGCCTTATGCAATGCAAGGAAATGCATGATGGAGACAATGCATAGTCTCGAAAGGCAGAAAGGTAGTCGTATGCAATGCAAGGAAATGCAGGATGGAGACAATGCTTAGTATCGAAAGGTAGAAAGGTAGCCTTATGCAATGCAAGGAAATTCAAGATGGAGACAATGCTTAGTCCCGGAAGGCAGAAAGGTAGCCTTATGCAATGCAGAAAATGCAGATGGAGGTAGAGCTTAGTCTCAGAAGGTAGAAAGGTAGCCTTATGCAATGCAGAAATGCAGGATTGAGACAATGCTTAGCCTCGGAAGGCAGAAAGGTAGCCTTATGCAAAATGCATAGAAATGCAGGATGGAGACAATGCTTAGTCTCGAAAGGCAGAAAGGTAGCCTTATGCAATGCAGCAAATGCAGGATGGAGACAATGCTTAGTCTCGGAAGGCAGAAAGGTAGCCTTATGCAGTAAAGGAAGATTAGTAGTAAGATCTCTTAGCTGATAGCCGATTATGACAATATGATTGCTGGGGAGATTGTGTACGGATTGCAGTTGCGGGAACGTGATGGTTCTAAGAAGTTGCATTCTTGGGAAAGTGTGAGTGCATAAATATATCTAATGATATTGCGAATTGAGTGCCTGCATCCAAAGAAAAATCGTGAGTTCTGTAAGGGGAAAAGGTTAGTTCATCTTCACCGGGCTCTTGACGTTGTGTGTCATTGGGGTAGCGTCGCTAAACAACAGCAATCCGGATAATAGTTATGCATGATTTAGTAAATATAACGTAAGTATATAATCGAAAATAGTTTTCTTTAGAAGAACCAACGACTGCGACGTGGTTCCAGACATTGCAACCTCTTTCGCTCCGAAATTTTGAGGATCCTCCTCAAAATTCTGCCCCAGTTTGTTGAGCGGACATTTCTGACGGCTGTGCTGAATGACTAAAAAAATCAACTTCGGAATTTTGAGGGTCCTCCTCAAAATTCCGCCCCAGTTTACTGGGCTGGCGCTTCTAGCATTGCATGGACTAAAATCAACTTCGGAATTTTGAGGGTCCTCCTCAAAATTCTGTCCCAGTTCCAATAGCAGGGAAAAATATAATTTTTATTAAATTGTGACCGAACCCATAGGGCTGCCTACGTATACCCTCTTAAATGGGAATCCGGTCAGGTGTAGTTCAAATTACATCATAGAGGGAATCATAAGTGGTTACACATAATATCGTTTTACTGCATCTGAATTGATTGGCTTTGGCCAGACTTCTCCGTCCATTTCTGCAAGAATAAGGGATCCTCCAGTTAGAACCCGATGAACCATGTACGGACCCTGCCAATTGGGAGAGAACTTCCCCTTGGCTTTATCTTGATGTGAGAATATTTTCTTCAACACCAGCTGCCCCGGTGTAAACTTCCTTGGTTTAACTCTTTTGTTAACGGCTCTGGACATTCTGTTCTGATACACCTGACTGTGGCAAACTGCATTCATCCTTTTCCCATCTATAAGAGCTAATTGCTCGTACCGACCTTTTACCCATTCTGCATCATCCAACTCTACTTCTTGTATGATCCTTAAGGAGGGAATTTCTACCTCGGCGGGGATGACCGCCTCTGTACCGTAAACCAGCATGTAGGGAGTTGCTCCGGTCGATGTGCAGACTATGGTGCGGTATCCCAATAAGGTGAATGATAATTTATCATGCCATTGTTTGTGCCTTTCGACCATCCTCCTTAGTATCTTCTTGATATTCTTGTTGGCTGCCTCCACAGATCAATTCATCTGAGGCCTGTAGGCTGTAAAGTTGTGTTTGATCTTGAATGCTTCACACATTGCTTTCATCAAGTCACTATTGATATTGGAACCATTATCGGTGATGTTTAATTCCGAAATTCCGAACCGACAAACAATGCGGTCGCAGATGAAATCCGCCACAACCTTCTTAGTGACCGCCTTGTATGATGTTGCTTCGACCCATTTGATAAAATAATCGATTGCCACTAAGATGAACCTGTGCACATTTGATGCGGCAGGCTCGATAGGTCCGATAACATCCATTCCCCAAGCGGCGAATGGCCATGGTGATCTTGTTGTAGTAAGCTCATTTGGAGGCACCTTTATCATATCTGCATGTATCTGACAGTGATGGCATTTGCGAACATACTGGATACAGTCTGTTTCCATAGTCATCCAAAAGTACCCTGCTCGGAGTATATTCTTTGCTAAGACAAAACCATTCATGTGCGGCCCGCAGGTCCCTACATGCACTTCGTGTAGTAGCCTTGATGCTTCTTTTGCTTCGACACACCTTAGTAAACCCAAATCGGGAGTCCTCCTGTACATGATTCCTCTACTGTGAAAGAAGTTGTTGGATAACCTACGAAGTGTGCGCTTTTGAGTAGCGTTGGCAAGTCCTGGTTATTCCCCTGTTGTCAAGTACTCCTTGATGTCATGGAACCATGGTTTTCCATCGCTTCTTCCTCAACGTGGGCGCAATAAGCTGGTTGATCATGAATCTTTACTGGGATGGAATCAATGAAATTTGTATTTGGATGCTGGATCATGGACGATAAAGTAGCTAATGCATCAGCAAACTCGTTCTAGACTCTGGGGACGTGCTGAAATTATATCTTTGTGAACGTTTTCCTCAACTCCTGTATATGATGCAAGTAGGGAAGTATCTTAGAGTTCTTGGTTGCCCACTCTCCTCGAACTTGATGTATGAGCTAGTCTGAATCCCCGATCACTAGCAACTCCTGAACATTCATGTCAATGGCCATTTTGAGCCCCAAAATGCAGGCTTCATATTCGGCCATATTATTGGTGCAAGGGAACCTGAGCTTGGCGGATACCGGGTAATTCCATTTGGTTTGAGATACTAGGACTGCTCATATGCCAACTCCTTTAAAATTTGCAGCTCCGTCGAAAAACAACCTCCAACCATCATAGTATTCTGCAATATCTTCTCCTATGAAAGATACCTCTTCATCGTGAAAATACGTTTTTAGGGGCTTGTATTCTCCGTCCACAGGATTCTCAACGAGATGATCCGCCAAGGCTTGCCCTTTGATTGCTTTCTGGGTCATGTAAAAAATGTCGAATTCACTTAGCAGGATTTGCCACTTGGCGAGCTTGCCAGTGGACATGGGTTTTTGGACGATATACTTCAGAGGGTCCATTCTGGATATGAGATAAGTAGTGTAAGCACAGAAGTAATGCCTCAACTTCTGCACGACCCAAGTCAGAGCACAACAAGTGCATTCTAAAAGAGAATATCGGGCCTCGTACAGTGTGAACTTCTTACTGAGATAGTAGATGGCTTGCTCCTTTCTCCTTGTTTCATCATGTTGTCCCAGAACACAGCCGAATGCCCCATCCAATACCGCAAGGTAAAGCAATAGGGGTGTTCCTGGCTCTGGCGGAACCAAGACTGGTGGCATTGACAGGTATTCCTTAATTCTGTCAAAAGCTTTCTGACAATCATCAGTCCACTTAGTAGCAGCATCCTTTTTCAACATTTTAAAAATAGGTTCACAAATGACAGTGGGCTGAGCTATGAACCGGCTGATATAGTTGAGTCTCCCCAGGAAACTCATCACGTCCTTCTTGTTCTTTGGTTGCAGCAATTCTTGGATAGCTTTGACCTTTGATGGATCCAATTATATTCCTTGACGACTCACGATATAATTTCCAGCAGGAACCCCGAATGCCCACTTGGCAGGATTTAGTTTTAGATTGTACCTCCTCAGTCTGTTGAAGAATTTTCTTAGGTTTTCCATATGATCCCTGGCTTTCTTGGATTTGATGATGACGTCATCCACATATACCTCGATCTCCTTGTGTATCATGTCATGAAAGATGGTAGTCATGGCTCTTATGTAGGTGGCACCAGCATTCTTCAAACCGAATGGCATCATTTTATAACAGTACATTCCCCATGGTGTGATGAAAGCTGTTTTCTCTACATCTTCCTCATCCATCCATATCTGATGATACCCAGCGAAACAATCAACAAAAGACTGCAACTCATGCTTGGAACAGTTGTCAATTAGAATGTGTATGTTAGGTAAGGGGAAGTCGTCTTTAGGACTGGCCTGGTTAAGATCCCGGTAGTCAACACAAACTCTAACTTTCCCATCCTTTTTTGACACTGGCACGATGTTGGCTAACCATGTCGGATACTCGACTACCCTGAGAACCTTGGCTTTGACTTGCTTGGTAATCTCTTCTTTGATTTTCAAACTCATGTCGGGTTTGAATTTCCTAAGCTTCTGCTTTACCGGCGGACATGTTGGATCTGTTGGCAGTTTGTGAGCTACAATGGATGTACTGAGACCAGTCATATCATCATACGACCAGGCGAATATGTCTTCATATTCCTTTAGGAATTCCGTGTACTCTTTCTTTTCTGATGGTGACAGGTGAACACTGATGTGCGTTTCTTTGACATTTTCTGTATCTCCCAGATTAACGACCTCAGTTTCGTCCAAGTTAAACTTAGGCCTACTCTCAAAATTCTCAACCTCTCTGACGACCTCTTCTGGTATATCATCCTCTTCTGAATCCATATCAGTTTGTTGCGTTGTCTTGTTGCAAGTCACAATCGTTGGTTCATCGTCAAGGCAAGTAATAGTAATGTTGTGTAAAATAAAGTGAATGAAAGAAAAAATAATAAGAGCGAGATATATAATAAACTGAAATGCTTTGATTGAATTCATAATTGTTTTGGAAGACAATGCAGGAAAAAAATCAGCTAGTAAAAGGTAAAATATGATGCATGGTGCTTTTGTTTAGCCTTGCTACCCCGAAGCTTTCTGGGCCCTTGGATCTCGTACTGTATGATGATGGTGCCAGAATGCACGAACTAACCTTTGGGGAGGAGAATAATAAAAGAAAAGCAAAAAGGTAACAAGTTAGTGCGGATTATGAGGAAAACTATTGCAGTATTTAAACACATTGTGCAAGGATATAAATCGTGTCCTAATTTGGGTGCCTCGTTGTGCCCGAGGTAGGCCTAGCGACAAATTAATTTGGAGAACTTATAATGCTAAATGCGTCACTTTATTGATAAAAATAAGACGAATTCAAAACGATGCTAAATAACAGAAAGTAAAATGTCACTAGTGTCCATCGTCCTTATTACATCGTTAAAGCAAAATAAAAGACTCCTAACTACTTGGTCCAAGAAGGACGTTCCCCAGATTCGGCATATTTGTCTCCCTCGAACAGCTTCACCAGTTCGCGCAGTCCTAGCAGCAGATAAGCTTGGGCCAAATGTCCACATGCGTTCCCTTCAGCATTTTGACAGTCTTCAATCCTCTTGAGGAACTTTTCTTCTAGCTCCACTAGACCCCTCTCCAAATAACCTAGTCGCTTGTTGGTGCTGACAGCCATATCCTTCCATTCCTCGATCAATTTCTGATGGGCTTCTTGTATTTCCCGATGCTCACTTTCACACTCTCGAATTCCCTTGCGTAGTTGATTGTACTTAACCTGTGATTCAGCTTTCTCGTCGATGATTCTGTGTCCTCGAATGAACCCGGGCTGACCCATACCATTGTGATTATCTTCCAACCAACCCGAATAGTGCGGCACACAACCGGCATGATACCTGTCTGGCTTAATAGATTATTTCCCCAAAACGAGCTTGCAATGCCACATGTGCTGAGCTTGGCATTTGTGAGGGCTATCATCGTCTTGGAAATCTGCCCTGAAGTGACTCATTTTGTCGACCCTTGGTATGATTTGCTTTCTTCCAGCCTGCCTCATGGCCCGAAGGGGACCGTAGGGATAAGTTCCTCTCAGACCAATAAGTATGAGAAATGGTGCGTCTCGGGATCGAACAATGAATTCTTCCTTAGGGAACCATTCGACCATCCACTATACCTGGTCTTCTTTTAGATTCTCAAATAACTCCACCCATCCTCCAGCGTCCTCTGGCTGAGCGAACATGTTAGGCATATAATTCATACGCCTTGGCTGGTGGAAGGCAATGTGATCATCCCAGTCTCTGCATAAGATCTCTTGTCGGTATTCTCCTCTCTGGAGGTGCTCCATCAGCCAGAGCTGAAATAATAAATTGCATCCCTCAAAATGACTGGACTTTCGCTGACAGTTGTCCAGGGCCCGGTACATCTAAGCAATGATCATGGGCATTATATTGATAGGCTGTCCACCAATTCCTTCCATCAGAGTCTTGGTTACCATGGCCAATCTGGTGTGGATCCTAGCCTTCTTCTTAGGGAACACTATCATCCCCACGAAACAAAACATGAATACGAAGACCCTTCTGTGAATATGCCCCAGTGAGGTGAGGGCAAATTTGTCTGAGTAGGTGCGGTATGACTTGATATGGCCGTACCTCTTGTACAGATAGTCGAATGGGATGTAGGAGTCTTTCAAACAGGTCAAATATGGGTTCTTCTTCAATCCCATCATCTTAAGGAAACCCCTACCCTTGCAATTCTCTGGCATAAGCAAACCCGGAGTCTCCCAAGGAATACCAGCTAAACCTCCTATTTCTTCGAGCAAAGAAGTCATTTCAAGGTCCCCGAAGCGGAACACGGACCTGTCACTATCCCAGAACAGAGTTGCAGCCTATATGATTTTGTTGTCAGGCTGGATTTCTAGAAGAGAAGGTAGATTCCCTAAGTATTTACGGACGAGTGTCTGATCACTGGAGTGGAGGTCTTCCCACCAATTTAGCAGCCTTGGATGAATGTTGGTTACCATGCCAAATCTGGGGACTTCGTGGCTCATTTTCTGCAAAACAGAGTGTTATACCCTTACCCCGCCAGACTCGACTATTTAAACCAATAATTAGCATAGCAAGCATTTAGTTCTCCAAATGCATAGAACATGTAGGTGTCCGTTTGGGTTTCAGGGAAACCCGATGGACTTTGGACAAGGCTATCTTAATGAGTCATTATGCGGATAACATAACTGACTCGGCTAGGTTTGACCATGATGCATGCACAATTAAACAGAGTAAGGTTTCTATTGGGGTATTAGACAGGTACCCTTGAGCGGACAACTCAAGAGGGAAAGGCACAGAACTGTCGACTGCACCGCTGATCGACTAGTTTTACCGCAAATACACCTTTGCCGAATTTAAAGGGTGATAATATTGGAAGAGCGCAACCACTCATTATAAGCATTGCTATTGTATTTGTTTGGCACGAGTGAAATATGATGTTGAAGATGCAGTTTACAAGAATGAAACAAATTGACATGTATTTTCACGTTCATAAGATAAATGATTACAATAATTACTGTAATTACAACAGTATTGAAATAAAGCAGTAAAGGAAACCAGTTAAAGGAAAGAAAAGACATGAAGAGCCAAGTCAGTTTCGTAGTGAAAGAATAAAAGACTGTAAATAAAGCAATTAATGAGATAGTAAAGTCACAAGCAGCATGCAGTGGTAAAAGCCTAAAGACTCCCCAGCAGAGTCGCCATGCTGTCGACGCCCCCTTTTTCTAACGTGGAGTCGAAATCGGGTATACGACATTAGGAGGACAACTCTATTCCCTTTCGAGAATTGGGTTTAGCAATTGAAGAGTCGTCACTTAATGATTATAGTGCATTAGGACACTTTTTATAAGAGTTTGAGTTGGAAAACCAGAGTTCGGGTAAGGGCTAGAAATTATCTCGAGGGGAAGGTGTTAGGCACCCCTCAAGATCCACTAGTGTGGTTCCCGGCCATGTTACAATTGTGACTTTACAAGTAAACAATCAAGGCTCAAATAAGGATTCGCATATAACATTGCAATTAGGTTGAAAACTATTGAAGGTAAGTAGAGTGGGCAAAAATTTATGAAAAAAGATTTAAATAGTTTTACAAGAAGAGATGAAAGCACATAAAAGGAGGGGGTCCTAGGTTTATGATTAATATGGATCACTTCAATGCAATATCCAGCAATCACTCCTCATAAAAGGGGTCGCACGTGATATTGGTGCACCGGTCATCATATCCATATTCTACCATTCCCACCCCGTTAAGGTATTAAAGCGCGAAAAGTTTCGTTACTTACTACATGCTAGTACCCGTCCCAATCCTATCAGTCCCAGAGACATTTAGGACTACTAATCCTAAAGGGAAAGGGATTTGGGGCCTTTTGAGAGTTTCAAAGGACAAAATACTAGGGCGTCAATCAAAACACATAATACAAGTAAAAGTGGAGGCAGATAAGCAAGTATGGCTCAAGTAAACCTCCTTAAATCAGATAAGCCATAGAGTTTAGCATGTGTTGCATGTACTGGTTTGGTCTTTAAAAATTAAAGCGATAAGCGGACTGATTTAACACATACTTTTAGACAGGAAGTCCGTATTAGGCTCACTCGAATGCAGTTGTCAAAGACTGAGCTACTTTAATTAGTCAACTTTACCTTAAGTGTGGGACAGAACTACTGATTGTAAAGGAGTTGCAGAATAAGATAAGTTTCAGAAAAGATTACAGACTTAATACAAAGAAAATGGTTTAAACGAGTTTTAGAAAACATACTTGTTTAAGAAAAAAAGTTACCGAGTTTTAACAAAAGAACTGAATTGTAGACTGATTCAAAAGGTTTATCAGATAAGTATAAAAAAAGTAAATTCAGATTGATTTGAAAAAAAATGTTTGTCAAATTATCAAGAAAGCAGTAAGTTTTCAGAAAATATGCACTGATTTGAGAATATTTATCAAGAAGGAAAAGGATGTACTGATTTGGTTGCAAGAAAAGTTTTAAGGGTTCAGAAAATGTGCGGAAAGTCGCTTGTTTTAGCAAAAAGGGTCAGTACTGTCTTAGACGAGTGAAACGGTTCTGATTTGAAGTTCCTATAGGCATGATCTCTACGAGTTACTGATTTTAATACCTTTCAAACGTTAACAGCCTTATAAATAAGTTATCTATATGCTGATTTATCATTAAACCTAACGGTTTGCCTAATGTCATTATAAATGCAGAAATGCAATTCCCTATAGGCATGGTATCTATATGCATAGTTGCAGAAATCAGAAAGTTAGATCCTATAGGCATGGTTTCTACTCTTTTGTGCATAAAAGTAAATCCCCTCCCCTTTTCACTAGATCCCCGAGTTTATACAAATTATTACAGACCAGAAAAATAAGACAGAAATAAAAATACATCAGAAATTACAGCTACATCCGAGCAGCCTAATTAAGACTTAGTATTTAACAATATGAGATTGAACTACTTTTGAGATCCAGATTTCCAAAGCCTTCTCTTTACTAGGGTGTTTCGGAGATCTAAGGAGTTTCAAGAATTCCCGGCAGTGCTTACACCCATGATATTAATTAGAAAGAGCTATAGTGCAGTGTGGAAGGGCCAGCCCTCAGGTGTCCAAGTTCAGAGGAAGCTCATGGATTCCAAAGCAAGGCTCACAAGAGAGGGACATAACTTAGGTTCTAAGAATAAGTGTAAGTGTAAGAGAGGGTTAGGGAGTGCCATGGCAGGCTGGTGGTCATGCCTAGCCATAGGATAAGCTGGCACACCCCTGACCAGGCCTGTTCAGCCAACACAGAAGAGCACAGACCTATTGAAGGTTAGACTATGGTCTGGACAGTGATTAGGATACTGCCAGACCAAAGTCTCAGGCTCAGAATACACATAAAAGGAAAGGGGAATGGGAATTGAAAGAGTTTAGGACTCAAGGAGCCCAACCCATACACATGAACAACAATGTCAAGTGTTGTCATGCTTTCTGGACCATAACTCAACATACAAAGGGAATTGGGGGTGGGAGTTCATGTAAGCACAGAGAAAAGAAAAGTAAGTAAACTTGCAGAATTTACAACATCAAAACAGTAAGACAAACAGAGGAAAGGCTGAGGAATAAACATGTAGTGGAGAGGAAGAATTTAAACAAAGAGAGACATACCAGTAAAAGAGCAAGAGCAGGATGCAAAGACAAAGTAATAGCAGTATATTGGCCTTGACTTTTATCCGGCTAATAATAAGCAGAAGCAGAGAACAGCAGTAGAGAAAAGAGCAAGAGGGAATGCAGGTTTTGAAAGTAGTAGTAGTGTGTAAGAGTATGCAATTCGAAGTGTGTTGTAAAAGTATTGAATTGTCAGTGTGTTAAAAATGCAGAAGGGTTGTCCCTTTTATAGTGCAGAGAAGCAAGTAAGAAAGGTAAGAAAATAGTTTACAATCAATCACATAGAATTTCCCTTCTGTTAAAGGATTTGATCTCAAACGGGTAGAAGATAATTAAGGAAAGAATTTTGATTAAAACCTTTTCAAAGTAGCACAAAAGGGGTAAATACATAAAGGCTATTTAAGGACAGGGTCTTGACAGTACATGGCTGTAACATTTAAGGAAAGAAAATCAATTAATAGCCAAGAAATCAGAATTACAAGCTCAATTCGAATGAACCAAGTCAAGAAAAGGTAAAGGAGGTTCAATCAAAGAAAATCAGTGACAATAAATCATACCCCATTAGAGGATTTCAGAATCAATCAATGAGTTAGTAAAAACCTTTGAAAGCAGAGTTCTGATATATAAACCATACAAATATGTCAATCAAGAAGAGGCTGTCAAATTATTTAGAAGAGAGTTTAATTGAAGAGAAGTTCAGAATCATAAGCAACGAGATACAGGTTCAATTTGCAGACTCTTAGTGAGTCTGAGAGTTCAGGGTCCCAAAGTGGAGCCTCAACTCGAACACAAAAAATCAAAATCGTCAAAGGAAACCCCCAAATCCTAGGGTTTCAAAATTGAATCAGACATGAAAGTGAGAAAGTAAGTCATTGAAACAGGGATGATAGCAGGTTTGAAACACAAAGCAAGAAAGTCGATTTAAGAGCATAAAAGAACATGTTTTAGAAAAGTCGGGGCTTAAGCAAGTTCAGAAGAGAAGAGAGGATACGAACTTAAACAAAAGTAGATGAAACATGCTTAGCAAGAACACAAACAGAGTTTAGTAAAGCAAAAATCAAAGAACTCAACAGTAATCATGTATAGTAAAAGAGTAAGGAAAACATAAAACGGATTAACATGTGAGTACTGGAGTAACATGTATAGTAGAAAAAGAAAGTGGAAGAACAGTACATGCGTAGTAAAAGAGGTCATACGAGCCTAACACAGACAAACACACGTAAAGAAAGAACAAAAAGAATCATAAAGATGCTTTTTGAAAAACCTTTCGGAAACCCTAAATCGAAGGTAAACGATTTTAAAAAGAAAATCTGGGGAAAAACTTTTAAAATGTCAAATAAAGCATAGATACAGCATAGATCTAAGCAAACAAACAGAGAAAGAACCTCGAATAGCTTAGGGTTTCGGAGTAACCCTAGAAATAAGAAAGGCTTTTAAACATGTTCGATCTTGAGTTGGAAAGGTCAAGAATCAGTCTCCTGAGTCTTGAATATGCCGGAGCATGGCTGGAGATGGCCGGAATCTTCAAATCGGTGAAGGTCTGAGTGAAGACCTTCGAGGTCTGGCCTCGAACCTTCGAGCATCAGACATGCAAGAGCCGGAGGAGGTGAGTATATGTTGTTCATGGCCTGAGAATCCATGGACTCCGGTGAAAACACGGTGGAACAAGGTAGAAGGAGGCTAGGGTTTCGAAGAACCTTGAGAGAGTATGAGAGCGTTTGGGATTCAAAGGCGGCGGGTCAGATGGAAATGAAGGAACTAGGGTAGGTCGTTTGGTTTAATTATGGAAGGGTGGGTTATGGCCGTTGATCTTGAATGATCAACGGTCCAGATTTGGAAGGGTAGGTGGGAATCGGGTAGGGTCATTTAGATTGGGCTATGGGTTGGGTCAGGTTAAAAAGTGGGCCAGTCCGATTGGGGTTGGGATTGGGTCAAATGGTGGTTAAAATTGAAATATAAAAGGGGCTGTAATTGAAATAAATGAGGCTAAATGTTAAACAGCCATTTCTTCCCTTTTTATAAAATAATTAAAATGATTTTTAAAAGCATTGAACTAATTAATAAGGTATAAGTATTAATTTAAAAATACTGGAAATAATTTAATAATAATGAAATGTTGTTAATTGTAAAATAGTATATAATTGCAATTACATGCAATTTAGCTTTTAAATACCAAATAAGTTTGAAAAAATATGCAAAAATCACCTTAATTATATTTTGGTGTAAATATGAGAAATAAATAAATTATTCACCAAAATAATAATTTTGGGAATAATTATTGAATTTTGCACTGCTAAAATAGATAATAAATTGGTTTTGAAAGTCTTTAAAAATTTGGAAAAAATACCAAAACACCTGCGCATGCTTATGTGTGCACATATATGTTATTTTGAAAGTATTTCGAGTGTAAAAAATACTTAGGGAAAAATTGGGTATCAACACGCTACAGATGAAGTAGCTGTAGAACTAGCTGGCTACGCCACACCCCTTCCCATGCTCTGGCGAGATGAATGACTATCTCTTTGAAGGTGACCTGACATATCACACCTGTAGCATACATTGGTACCATAGCGACATGCTCCCGGATGATATTTCCTACATTTCCCACAACGGGAATGAGGTCCACTAAACTGACTCGCCCCACCGACCTGATACTCACCATTTTTTCATACATTATAAACTTCCCCCTTATCCTTCCTCCAAGCTTCCAATGCCGCATTTAGTTTTCACATTTTCCATCTCCTTTACTTCCAAGGATCACCAACCAATATCAATGTACCGAATATTCCGGGAATCATATATTTTTGAGTCAATAGTAATAAAATCATCAAACACAAAGGATTCTTCCCAAAGGGGAACATTCCAACAAACAATTGAAATACACATTGAAGTCATAAGCAAGCAATCACCTCAATTATCCTTGAATTACCCCTTTTTCCATCATGATAAATTCACAATATCAACATCGGTATGTGTAAGGACTAGCATTATATTTAATGTATTTATAAGGCAAAGCATTATCTAAAACAGCCACTTATGGGCATAGTTCAGGTACAAGGCCTTTAGGCCATTCTATTTTTGAAGTTAGTTCATAAGAGTTGATTCAAGGCTTATTTTATAATTTGTTTCATATTTTCTCATTCGATTCATTTCCAAATATCTTTGCAGTTTATCAACAAATAGGCACATTCAATCAAGGCATTTAGTACACATAAGAGCAACTAGGAGCATTAAACAGATCAAATTCTTCTCACCCGATTAGTATACTAACCTTCATTTAAATTGTGACTCAAGGCTATACCATTTTGGTAGACAACCCACACTTAAACTTACAAAACAATATGGAATTCACTTCCGAGAGAGAAAGTTTAGCCTACATACCTTGATTGAGCTTTCCTTAAGTCCTACTATACTCCGAGACTCTTAGCAACGTCAATCTCTTAAGAACATGACATACCGAACCACAAATTAGAGAGGTGATCATAGTTCTAGCTCATTTAAGCATATTTTCAAACACTAAGTGGGCGTTATGCGTTTAAAATTATTTGTGAAAGATCCTACCATCCCTCATCCCATCCTTAGCTCAAAACCTCACCAAATACTTTAAGAACTCATACATGCAAGATATTCACTCTCATCCTCATGGATTACCCTTCTAATAGTTTATCCTAGTTATATCCAGTAATTAAGAGCTTGGGTTATAGAACCTTACCTTTTAGGAAGAAGACCTAGGTGCCTTTCTTGACAAATCTTCAAGGTTTAAGCAAGATCTTAGGAGAAATGTTGATGAAGAACTCTTTCTCCCTCTAGGACCCTCTCTCCCTCTCTCTCTCTCTAAGTGCATCAGAAAAATAGGCCTAAAATGAAGGGTAGTGTATAATATATTGAGATGGGGTCGGGTAAGAAAATTAGGAATTTTGGAGCCTCGGAACAAATCTACGATCGCATAATTGACATGCAGCCCGAAAAAGGGACCGTGAAATGGCTCCCAAAACATAAACAAACTGCACGGGTATGCGACAAGAATGCGGTTCGCATACCTGTTCTGCGGTCGCATAATGCACTGTAGAACTGCCACTCGCAAAATTTCAAGGAGATTATGCGATGATTATGTGGCCCGCATATTGATTATACGATCGCATAATTGGCCGCATAGTTGACCTCAAAATTAGTCAACAATCTGTCTCACTCTACGGTAGATATGCGGCCCGCACTGCTGTTATGCGGTCGCATAATGGGTCGCAGAAATGCACCCCTCTAAAAAACATTTTCCTTAACTTTTTAATGCACAAATCAATCAAAGGGTCCAAACCGCGGCTCGCCGCGAAGAATTTTATGAATTTCTAACACATATTCCTAACTTGTCACTACGAGATCTCGGGTTTTAAGCAAAAAAAATAAAATTCAGGGCCTTGTAATATGTATTTAGACTATAAAAACTACCTTTATTTGCAAATGTGTGCCTTCTTACTTGTTAATTGACTAATTCACATAGTTTAAGTTCGGCTGGGACCCACTGTTATGGACCACGAGGGGTGCCTAACACCTTCCCCTCAAGGTTATTTCAATCCCTTACCCTAATCTCTGGTAATGTAAACTAGTTACATGAGTTAATTGCTCTAGTTGCCCTAACACACCTTAATACGTTAGGTGACGACTCTTTAAATACCCAATTTCCAAAAGGAAACGAGTTGTTTCCCCCATGAATGTCGAAACCCGAACTTCCCCATAGAAAGGGGAAAAAAGGGGGCACGATAGATGTGACTCCGGACTTTTAGACTGGATTATATTTGCAGCAACCGCTTATCCTTTTTAGGATTAGAGTTGGGCCTGATTGTAACGACCTGACTGGTTGTTTTGAGCATTTGCACTTTGCTTGATAGTTTGAGGGCTTGAGTATTTCGGCATGATGTATTATGACTTGCGTGAATCGTCTACTTTGGTTTTCAAGTTATTCAGAATCGCTTTGGAAGAATGAACTTCAAGATTTAAGCTCTAAGTTGGAAGAGTTGACCAAGTTTGACTTTTTAGCATTTGACCTCCGAATGGAGTTTCGTCGGTTCCGTTAGCTCCGTTAGGTGATTTTGGACTTCGGACCATGTTCAGATTTTGATTCAGAGGCCCGTAATTGAATTAGCCTTGAATTGGCGACAGTTGGATTTTTGGGAAGTTTAACCAGGAGTGGACTTTTTTGATATCAGAGTTGGATTCTAATTTTGGAAGTTGGTGTAGTCCTGTAATGTCAAATGTGACTTATATACAAAATTTGAGGTCAATTAGACGTAATTTGATAGGTTTTGGCATCTGAAGTTTCAAAGTTCATTGATTTTGACTTAAGGTGTGATTCATCATTTCGAGGTTATTATGCAAGATTTGAAGCCTTGAGTAGGTTCGTTTCATCATATGGAACTTTCCTGCAAAATTTGATGCCATTTGGAGTTAATTTGATATGGTTCGGACGCTTGGTTGCGATTCTAGGAGTTCTTGAAGTTTATTTTGATCTTCATGTGTTTTGGCGTCTGATTCGTGCTTTTAAAGATTATTTTGATGTTTTGATCACGCGAGGGAGTTTGTGTCGTGTTTTTGGACAGGTGTACATATTTGTTTGGGATCCCCGAGGGCTCAGGTAAGTTTCGATTAGGCTTTGGAGTGGTTCTGGGCTTAGGAAAAATAACTGGTGCAGTTGTTTCTGTCAAGCCTTAAATCTCGCAATTGCGAGATCTTCGCAATTGTAAAATATTGCCAAGTCTGTTGGGTTCACATTTTCGAACCCATTGTTTGCATTTGTGAAGTGCACCTGGGGAGAGCTTCTTCGCATTTGCGATCATTTTGGGTGCATTTGCGGAGGTCCATTTTTAACAATTGCGAACTATTCATGGCAATTGCGATGACAACAAAAATGGGAAGGCTTCGCAATTGCGAGTGGTTCTTCGTATTTGCGGGGTTTGCATTTGCGGACCCCAAGTTGCAAATGCAACATCTACAAATAGCTGAAGAACGGGATTTTAGTTCATTATCTCAAATTTTCAAACCTAGAAACCCTAGATGCGATTTTCCCAAGAGTTGTTCTTCCCCAATTCATTAGTAAGTGATTCTAACCAATTTTCTTTCAATCTTCCACTATATTTCATAAGATTTCAACCTAAAATCTAGGATTTTCATGGTAGAAATTGGGGATTTGGATAGAATCAGGGATTTTTGTGAAATTAGAATTTACACCTCAAATTGAGGTCGAATTTTGAAACAAATTACATAACCGGGCTCGAGAATGAATGGGTAATCGGGCTTTGGTCCAAATTTTAGGTTGGACCAAGCGGGCCCGATAGTTGATCTAAATTGAACCTTTTTCATTTGTGGGTAATTTCTAAGGCTTATTTTGAATCATTTGGTTGATAAATGGCTAGATTTGGTTCATTCGGAGGCTTTTTTGAAAGGCAAAGTCGTGGTTGAGTTTTGAGTGGATTTTATAGCGAGGTAAATGTCTTGCCTAACTTTGTTGAGGAAATTTTTCCTACTATTTGTCATTGCTTACTACATAAGGGGGTGATACATATATGAGGTGATGAGCATATATGCATGTGCCAGGGTTAATCATGCTTGGGGTAGATTATGTTATAAACTATGTCTTGTAGAACTACGTGACCTTCTTGCTTCATGTCTTACTTGACTTCTAGATCACTAAAATTTGGACTTGAATGTTAGAAACTAAAAGTTTATTATAACTTGACTAAAATTGGACGAAATTCTGAGAAATGTTGATGTGTCTAATTCGAACGTCATTATGCTTAATCATTAATACGTTACTACGGCCGATATTCTCAAGATACTAGATTCTATGCTCGTGTTGTAGACCATTCTTGAGATTTGTTGAAATAGTTGAATAATAAGGTTCTTCGAGGCTTATTAAACTTTTGTTGGCTTGAAAGTTATGATTGGGGTTTTATTTAGAATATTCGTTTAAACACTCTCCTTAACGTTATTTATGCTTCCTGCCTTGTTTGTCATTGATATACATATGCTTGGTAAGGAAAAGTGTAACGCACGAAGGGTATTGACGTGCCATTGTATATACATTATCATGTGAGGGAGAGTATAAAGCATGAAGGGTGATGTCGTGCCATATCATTTGAGAGTAAAGCACAAAAGGTTATGTTGTGCCATATTATTTGAGAGTAAAGCACGAGGGTGATGTCGGGCCATATCATTTGAGAGTAAAAGCACAAAGAGTGATGTTGTGCCATATTAATTGAGAGTAAAAGCACGAAGGGTGATGTCGTGCCATATAATGTGAGAGTAGAAGCACGGAAGGTAATGTCGCGCCATTTTATTTATATTATCATGCTTTTATGTTATCACGAGTTCATGGTTTGAAGGGTGTTTCCGTGCAGGTGATGAAGAGGGACATGCATTTTGTTATGATATCTTTACCTCGTATATACGTTCATGTCTTTACCTTGAGTTGTTATTATCTTACTTATGGTTCTTATATGACTTGTCATTATTGTTCTGTCTATGTTCTCTACTTTAATTGTTGTTGTGTTGCCCATGTCTCCTATCTGCTTAACTTGCAAATACCATGCCTACTTCCTATTTTTATATCTATATCCATGTCGTATCTATTTGTTACACTTTAGTACAAACCTTCTACCATGATATTCATTCCAGCCTCTACTTTTTAGCTTATAAATATCATGATTTTCCTTCTTGTTAGTTATATTTACATCTAAACTCTTATACCATGTTAGTTAGTGAAATTTATGTTCTTCTACCATACTTGTTGTCATACTTTTGTGCCCTTTATCTCGTCTATTTCTATTTCCTATATGCTTCTGGCTTCTTAATTGTCACTTTCTGGGTACTCTCTACTTGGGGGACATTATTGTTAGAAATTATTCTACCTGGTTGGTACTATTGCATGCACATTTGGTAAGGATAAGATGAATGCACAAAGGGTGTTGTTGTGATAATTAATTTGACACATAATTATTTATATATGGTAAGGAAGAGATAAAAGAATGAATGGTGTTTCTATACTATTTGACTTGATATCTTGGATATACTTCTCACACCAGGTTATAATAGTAAGCATCTTTAAACTAAAAATCATCATCACTACTTCGATGAGGTTACATAAGATACTTACTAGGTACATGGGGTCGGTTGTACTCATACTACACTTCTGCACCTTACGTACAGATTTTTCCTCTTGGAGCAGAGCTGACTCGAAAGATGTTCGTGCATTTTGGATATAGCTGTCACTTGTCCTTGGTAGCTTTAGATTTTTCTAATCTATTTATGAAGTTTTCCGATAGATCTAATTATTTTGTACTAGTTTTATAAATTCCTAGTCTTAGAAGCTCATTATTCATACTACCAGAACTTGGGTTAATATATATAAATGTTTAGATAATTCTTCAGTATTTTCTTATAAATTTTATTTGGATTGTGTTGACTATTAGTTGTCTTACTAGTGGGTCGAGTTATGTGGCATTACGACTAATGGTTTTTGGGTCGTGACTTGTTGGTATCAGAGCACTAGGTTCGTAGGTTCTACGAGTCATGAGCAAGTGTCTAGTAGAGTCTTGCGGATTGGTATGATGATGTCTATAACTATCTTCGGGAGGCTACAGGACATTTAGGAAAATTTTCCATTCCTCTTTCCTCATCGTGCAACCTTGTTTCAGCTTGAAACCTACAATTTTGATCATTCTTCAGACTCATCGTGCAGTCGAGAGGAGCATGAGCAGCATCTTTGGATCGTTCTTCAGACTTAGAGAGACAGCCAGTTATATGCTATGTTTTCAAAATGTGAGTTTTGGTTGAGTTCAGTTGCCTTCTTGGGTCACGTTATGTTAGTAGAGGGTATTCGAGTGGATCTTAAGAAGATTGAGGCCATTCAGAATTGGACTAGACCTACATCAGCCACAAAGATTCGTAGTTTCTTAGGATTGGCGAGTTATTACCATCGGTTTGTGGAGGGGTTTTCATCCATAGCAGCCCCATTGACCAGGTTGACTCAGAAAGGTGCCCCGTTCATATGGTTAGACGAGTGTGAGGCAAGCTTTCAGAAGCTCAAGACAGCTTTGACTACAGCGACAGTGTTGGTGTTACCCATGGGATCAAGACCTTATATAGTATATTGTGATGCATCTCGTATTGGACATGGTGCGGTATTGATGCAGGGTGGCAAAGTTATTGCATATGTTTCACGACAGCTGAAGATTCATGAGAAGAATTATCCAGTTCATGACTTGGAGCTAGCAGCCATTGTTCACGTGCTGAAGATCTAGAGGCACTATCTATATGGCGTGTCATGTGAGGTGTTCACGAATCATAAGAGTTTGCAGTATTTGTTCAAACAAAAGGATCTCAATTTGAGGCAGAGAAGGTGGTTGAAGCTATTGAAAGACTATGATATCACCATCTTATATAATCTCGGGAAGGCCAATATGGTGGCCGATCTTTGAATAGGAAGTCATCCAGTATAGGCTGCCTTGCATACATTCTAGTCGGTAAGAGACCGGTTGCATTAGATGTTCGGGCCTTGGCCAATCAGTTTGTGAGGTTGGTTATTTCTGAGTCCAGCCGTGTTGTAGATTGTACAGTCACTCGGTATTCCTTGTTTGAGCATATAAGGGATAGGTAGTATGATGACCCTCATTTGCTTGTCCTTAGGGACATAGTGCAGCTCAGTGATGCCAAGCAGGTTACAGTTGGAGATGATGGAGTGTTAAGGATGCACGGTTGTTTTTGTGTGCCTAATATGGATGAGATTCATGAGTTGATTCTAGAGGAGGTCCACAATTCTCGGTATTTTATTCATCTGAGCGCCGCTAAGATGTATCAGGACTTGCGGCAACATTATTGGTGGAGGAGGATGAAGAAGGATATTGTTGCATATGTATCTTAGTGTTTAAATTGTCAGCAGGTAAAGTACGAGCATCAGAGGCCTGGTGGTTTGCTTAAGAAGATGGAGATTCCTGAATGGAAGTGGGAGCATACCACTATGGATTTTGTTGTCAGACTCCCACAGACTCAGAAAAAGTTTGCCGCAGTTTGGGTTATTGTGGATAGGCTGAATAAGTCAATGCATTTCATTCCTGTGACAGCTTCCTATTCTTCAGAGCGGTTGGCAGAGATTTATATCTGTGAGATCGTTCGTCTTCATGGTGTGCCTGTGTCTATCATGTCTGATCGAGGTACGCAGTTTACCTCAGATTTCTAGAGGGCAGTATAGTGTGAATTGGGTACACAGGTAGAGTAAAGCACAACATTTCATCCTCAGACGGACGGACAGTCCGAGCGTACTATTCAGATATTGGAGGATATGCTTTGCGCCTGTGTTATTCACTTTGGAGGTTCTTGGGATCAATTCCTACCGTTAGTGGAGTTTGCCTACAATAATAACTATCAGTCGAGCATCTAGATGGCTCCTTATAAGGCGTTGTATGGTAGACGGTGTCGATAGCCAATTGGATGGTTTGAGTCGGGGGAGGCTCGGTTATTGGGTACAAATTTAGTGCAAGATGCCTTGGATAAGGTTAAGATCATTCAGCATAGACTTCATACAGCTCAGTCCAGGAAAAAGATTTATGCCAACTGTAAGGTTTGTGACATGGCATTCATGGTTGGAGAGAGAGTGCTGCTTCAGGTGCCACCCATGAAGGGTGTGATGTGATTTGGGAAGAAGGGCAAGTTAAGCCCTAGGTTCATCGGGCCTTTTGAGATTCTTGATCGAGTGGGAGAGGTGGCCTACAAACTCGCGTTGCCACCAGGTTTATCAGTGGTATATCCAGTGTTTCATGTGGCTATGCTTTGGAAGTATCACGGTGATCCATCCCATATGTTAGACTTCAAAACTATCCAGTTAGACCAGGATTTGACCTACAAGGAGGAGCCGGTAGGCATTTTAGACCGGCAGGTTTGTCAGTTGAGATAGAAAAGTTATCCTTTGGTTCGCGTGCAGTGGAGAGGTCAGCCTGTTGAGGCAGCCACCTTGGAGTTCGAGTCCGATATGCAGAGAAGATATCCCCACCTATTCACCGGCTCAGGTACTTTTCTATGTCCGTTCGAGGACAAACGGTTGTTTTAGAGGTAGAGAATGTGATGACCCAAAGAGTCATCTTATGTTTTAGAACTCGATTTTGTGTTTCTAGGCCTTAAAAACCTCATTTTAACTCTCATCGATTTGCGTGCACAGTCCAGACGTGATTTCGGAAAGCCCTTATGTGGAAAATTTATGAAATAACAATGTTTGGCCTAAAATGTTGATTTAGTTGACTTCGGTCATGATTTTGAGTAAATGGATCCAGACTCATATTTTGACAGTCCCGGTGGGTCCGTAGTAAAATATGGGACCTGTGTGTATTCCCGGAATCGAATTCCTAGGTCCCTAGCCCAAGAAATGAATTTTTGATGAAAATTGTAAACTGGAATTATAAAGGTTTTAAGAATTTGGTTAATAGTTGATCTTGTTGATACCGGGTCTGTATTGTGGTTCCGGAGCCCGGTACAAGTCCTTTATAATATTGATACCTTATCTGTGAAATTTGGTGAGAAATAGGATTGATTTGACGTGATTCGGACCTTTGGTTGAGAAGATAGAAGTTTTGAAACTTTCTCGAAATTTTCATGCAATTTGGTGCTAAATTCATAGTTTTAGGTGTTATTTTGGCTATTTGATCGCACGAGAAAATTTGTATGATGTTGCATGTTTGGTTTGGAGCCCTGAGGGCTCGGGTGAGTTTCGGATAGGCTACGGGATGTTTTAGACTTTAAAAATCTAGTATTTTCCTGCAGTAGATGTTCTGATATGCCCTTCTTCGCGATCGCGTAGGTAGTATCGCGAACACGAAAAGTAAAAATGGGGCAGGGGAAAATTCTTCTTCGCAAATGCGAAGGACTGGTCGCGAACGTAGAGCATCGGGAGCCTTACCCTTCACGAATGCGGCCTATCTACCACGGACGCGAAGCATGGGACCTGGGGAAGGGGAAATAACTCATCGCGAATGCCACACTTGGCTCGCGAACGCGGAGGATGGGGGGATATGCCTTCGCAAATGCGTAGGCCAATACGGCCATAGTTTCGCGAAGGCGACAGTCCTCTCGCGAACGCGAATAAGGCCTGTCCAGTGATTTTAAGACAGAACCAAAGACGGGATTACTTCAAAAATTCATATCTTCTTCACTAGAACTCGACCTAAGGCAATTTTTGAAGAGGGATTTCAATACTAAATCATAGGTTTGTGTTCTTCAACTCATTTCCTTCAATTTCTGTCAACACCCATTAGATTTCTTGCCCTTAATCTTGTTCATTCATGGCAGAATTAGGGATTGTGGAAAGAATTGAGGATTTTGCAAATTTAGAAATTTAGACATCGATTTGGCGTCGGATTCCGAAACTAATTACATATTTGAGTTCAGGGGTGAATGGGTGAATGAGTTTTGGTCCGAACCTCCAGCTTTGACCAAGCGGGCCCGAGGTAAGTTTTATACTTTTTGGAAAAAATATTGGAAAACTTATAATTATGCATTGGAATTGATTTCTTTAGCGATAATTGATATTATTAAGTTAATTATGACTAGATACGAGTGAATTGGAGGTGGAATCTAAAGGAAAAGCGGTGATTGAGCTTTGATTTTGGCCATGGTAGTGAGGTAAGTGTCGTGGCTAACCTTAGCTTGAGGGATTAGATATTATTTGCTTACTTGTCATGTGTTTGGGTGTTGAGTACAATATATAGGTGATGTGACGAGTATCTATACGTTGTTGTCAAGTCATAGCATGTGAATTAAGTCTTATTCTTGTAAATGTTGTATCCTTGATTATATTATTCATGTTTAGATTATCTATTCGATGTGTTGAGCCATTTTCTATCATGTTCTACTGAATTCGGTTGATTGAGTATTGACTCAAAGTTGGGATTGGTATTGTGGAACTAAGTGTTGAAGTAAGACTTGATGGTGTCATTACTATCTCTCTATTATTGTTGTCTCTTGTTTGGGTGAGGTTGAGTGATAAAGCACGAAAGGTGATGTCGTGCACGTTCCTATTATTTATATGGTGAGGTTGAGTGATAAAGCACGAAGGGTGATGACGTGCATGATTCTATTATTTATATGGTGAGGTTGAGTGATGAAGCACGAAGAGTGATGCCGTGCACATTTCTATTATTGCTTATCTGGTGAGGTTGAGTGATAAAGCACGAAGGGCGATGCCGTGCAGTTTTTGTTTGTTGTATTTACTTATTATTACCGGTTCAAAGTGTACTAGCTGATTAAATTCCTCTACTGTTGTGATTCATTATCTTGCAACCCCCTTAGCATGCTTCCCTTCCCTTTAATATCTGCTTAGCTTCTACTACTTGTTATCTCTGTTAGTATATTATTTAATTGCACAGGTTTATGTATGTGTATTTTCCTAGCCTCATCACTACTTCGCGAGGTTAAGCTCGGCACTTACGAGTACATGGGGTCGGTTGTACTGATACTACACTCTGCACTTTCTGTGCAGATTTCAGTACTGGACCGTGTTGACCTGAGTTGAGTTGCTACCTTCACTCCAACAGGAGACCCAAGGTAGATCTGCCGAAGTTCGCAGACCCTGGAGTCCCCTTTCAGTTATTCCAGTTTACTATTTTCTTTTAATTCAACGATAGTTGTATTTTCTTTCAGCCAGTATTTTTAGTGACTCTTAGAAGTTTCTTGAATTGTGGCACCAGTTTCTGGGTAGTCGTATATAAGTACTAGGGTTATTATGAGATTTTGTACTCCTTTAATCTGCTTTGGTTTAATTGTTGTTATTATCGAATTGGATATCTATGTTTTTCAATGAAGATACATAAAGGATCACTCACATTGGTCATGTCTTGAAAATGTTTATCTATACCAAAACATATGCAATGCTTCTCCAGTCTTGTTTACTAACATCTCATACAATTTCCCTTCAGAAATTAGCACGTCGTGACCCCCAAAGAGGATGCACTTGATAGAATATCCCCATTTTTTTATAGCAAAATATC
Organism: Nicotiana sylvestris; assembly: GCF_000393655.2. Lineage (NCBI taxonomy): Eukaryota > Viridiplantae > Streptophyta > Magnoliopsida > Solanales > Solanaceae > Nicotiana > Nicotiana sylvestris. The sequence continues at coordinate 175,288,543 of NC_091065.1, forward strand.
CCTTTGAATTGGTCTGCCCCGCTTCTATATAAAAGCTATTTTGCTTCCACCAGAATTGACCATGTTCCTAGAGTATACTCTCATTACTCTCCTTAGTAATTTTCTTAGAAGATTATGATACACGCAGGCATGGGGCCGCAAAAAAGAAATGACACAAAATTTAACTTTAAATTTTTATTTTACTCTTAATGGGATGATTTATATCCACACAAATATAAATGGTTTGCTTGACCAGAAATATCAGAAATATTTCTTACCATCACATAAATTGAGACATAGGGAGTAAAATATATATATATATATATATAGCTATTTAAACATGCAAATTTTAACATAAAATGTCAAATATTTATCATTAATAGCTTCTTTAATGGTGGCTATTTGCTAAACTTTTCCGCCTTTATTTTAGGTTGAGAAAACTACCCTATATAGCCCCTCAAAATTTTAATAGTTCATATTTTTGTCCATTGACACAAAATGACCCTCCGGCCCAAATATATTACATCTAATAGCCCGAAATGTCTATTTCATATAATTTTTGTATAGTGACAGTCTATTTTGTATATTTGTTGTATAGTGACAGTCTATTTTGTATATTTTTTTGTATAGTGACAGCCTATTTAGTATATATTTTGTGTAGTGACAGTCTATTTTGTATATAATTGGTATAGCGACAGTCTATCATATATAAATTGTATAGTGACAGTCTATTTAGTATATTTTTATATATTTAAAATCTATTTTGTATATATTTTGTATAGTGACAGTTTATTTAGTATAATTTTTTGTATAATGACAGTCTATTTTTGTATATATTTTATATAGTGACAATCTATTGTATATAAATTGTATAGTGACAGTCTATTTTGCATATATATTTTATAATATACCAATATTCAAAAACAAAATGCTCTCCGGTCTAATACATAATCTAAAATGACTTTTAAATATTAGCCTTATATACAATTTTTTATGAAAAAGTTGGTCCATAAAAAAGAGATTAATAAAATATTCATGTTTGATATGCATGAGTTGCAACAGAGGATAGGGAGAGTAATTGATACTTGGGGGCCAAATGAGAGCCAACCCTCCGAAACAGATTACTAAGAGGAAATGACAATGATAAGAAAAGACAAATTGTTGACTTCCATGGTGAAATGGAAGGTTTCAAGAATTGAATACAAGATTTATCAAATCTTAGCCATTATAGTATTAATATTAATGGTGCGCAGGCTCCAGCTTCGATCTCACCGCAAATCATGAAATCGAAATCAAAACTCTGTCAGTCTAACCCACTGTGCTTGATCTCGTTGGCTTTACATCTGGACGGAAGCTCAAACACCAGCAACCCTCCATTAATTTCGGCGACTTTTTCTTCCCGTTTAATTTATTATTTTTGGGTTTTTGATATTATGAAAGTCTGGACCTAAAAGAAGGTTTGCTTACTATTTGAATTCAGATGGCCATGAATTTTCCGGTGAAGTTTTCCGGCTAAACCATTTTGGGCCGAAAATCATCTCTTTCTCCGATGAACTTGTGTTTGTTCTTGTGGGTCAGATGTATAATTCGGTGGCTAGCCGTTATAATTGATTTTGGAGTATAAAATGTTAAAATAGCACGGGCTAGTCAGTTTTCGGACTAGTCATTCAAAAATAGCCAGCGTTTGCCAAGTTATTAAAAAATAACTACTATTTTGCTGCAACAGAGATCGGTCCAACATAATATACTGGAGTTTGGTGCACGTGTATATGAACTTCCAACATATTATGCTGGACCGGTATACTTTGCTGGCTCCAGTATAATTTACTGGAGATTAGAGCACCGGTGCTCCAATCTCCAGTATATTATGCTGGACCGATATATTATACTGGAATTCCAGTATATTAGGCTGGAGTTCCAGTATAATATAGTGGAACTTCAGTATATTATGTTGGAGTATTTTTCCGAATTTTGAATAATATTTTCATTCAAATTTATCTTTACATGAAAAGTGGCTAAATTTCGATTACTTTTGAAATTGTGGCTATTTTTGAATTATCACTTGTAAATCTGGCTATTTTTTAATTTCCCCCGTATAAAATGCATATTGCAATTTATGACTAGCGGTTGATATTAGTTTCTAGCGGATGGCAATAAATGAAGTTTGCTCTTTTAGATTCGTTGGGCTTAAATAATAAAGGGATTTTTACCTATCTATACCATATATGAAACATTATTACCCTCAATGTTTAAGGTTTGGTTTATTTACAAACTCATATACCAAATTACCAATCCTATACCATACTTAATTAAGAGTCTAATTAATAGGTAGTTTTTATTCCTTAATTAAAGGTATCCATATATCCCACGTTTCTCTCTCCCCTTAATTCCTAAGATCTGACCATATTCGTTTTCCCCCTCCCATTTCTTTCTCTTCTCCATTCCTTCTTCTTCTCAAAAAATACAGAGATGAGACCCATTGAGTATATCATCTTCATCGTGGTAGATGTTTTCCGCCATCTGCCAGATTTGTAGTATATTGTCTTCAGCAACACTAGCGACGACCCAGTCTTCACATGGGTTCCATGAGAAGTCAGAAATTTTACTTGTATGGCCACCATGAATAAAGAGCAACTCCGGTGGCCCATCTTCTGCATCTTCTGCTGTTTTGTTCTTCATCAATCCTAGAAAAATTGATTTGTAGTTTATTTGTAGAAATTTTGTAGATAAAGAGAAAATTTTGTAGTCAACATTTTTTTCAACATAGATTGTATTGTAATTGTATTATAAATGTAGTAATTTTGTAGATACCCTTCAAAACAATACTGCTTTATACATACGTAAACTGATTTGTAGTTTCTTTGTAGATTTTTTGTAGAAAATTTGTAGATATCTACAAACTGGATACATTGAATTTTAATATCCCAATTCCCATTTCAACTGTAGCATAATTGGCATTTTCGACATAATTGTAGAAGATTTGTAGAAGTTTTAGTCTTCCCAATCTACAATTTATCTACAATTTATCTACAATTGATCTACAATTCTACAATTTATCTACAATTTCTGGTAATATGTCTTCTTCTTCTTCTTCTTCTTCTTCTTCTTCTTCTTCTTCTTCTTCTTCTTCTTCTTCGAGTTTCAATCTGAAAATCAGTTAAAACCAAATCTAATCTTCACCAAAACCCCTCAAAATTTGAGATATAAACTCCTAAACATATTCCGAATTATTTACAACAACACCCAATCCAAACAAATAATGATTTTTGAAAACCCAAATTTGAATTCAAAGCTTTCAAGCTTTTTAATGGCTATCAATGGTGGAAAATATATGGAAGAACAGATTTTTTCAACTTTGAGTTGTTGAAACTCGAAAATTTGAATTGTTCGTTCTTTTTTTTTCGAGAATTTGAATTGTAGTTCTGGAGAAAAATACGCAGATGAGAAATCTCCTTTCCCTTTTTAAAAATTGAATTTAATGTAGAATCAATTAACACCAAGATTCTCTCCTTAATTTTAGCGCGTTTTTAGGGAATATTCTGCCCTTTTAATGCCTAATAGTCGAATGGTATATAAATTGTAATTAAAGTGTGGACTGGACGGGTAATTAACAAACTATGCACATTTAGGATAATAAGATTTCATATATGGTATAGTTAAGAAATAAGTTGGGTCCAATATTTTATGAATTTAGCCCGAATCTCATATCAATGTCAATCTCAAACGTTTTGGTTGATTTGCACGCTATTTGTGGTCTTATATTAAAAACTGGGCCACTTTTTTGTAATTGAAGTTTGCGAGTGTCCGTCTAGTTTGAGATTTAAATTTTGAAGAATTAATTCAAATAGTCGCCCACCTTACAATTTAAACTAGAAATAGCCAACGAATATATATTATATGCATAATTTATGTATTAAATATGTATAATTATGTATAATTAATATATAATTTATATAAATGGCTAAAAAAAATAAACAATTAATATGACCGACTATTTGTATAAAAATCCTTTTAAAATTTAGTACGAATATTCAAAGATCACGAGTCTAACTTTAAAAAATGGCCAACTTCTAACTACAAGGCTACAAAAGTGGCCACCTAATGTAAATAGCACCAAATTTTAGATGCCTAATACTATTTCAACTTTAAATGTTTAGATTTTACTTTATATGAGTACTAGTAAAAGTTGGCTCGTGCTGCGCCCGGGCCCAAGCATTAGGTAGTATATTGTGAACCTTTAACATTATTGGCGTCGTATCGATAATGTGTTAGCATTATGAAATTCTTTGCTTGTGTTTAGCTTTATGTCTTTGTTTTAAATTGCTAATCTAATTTATACATTATAAATTGTTATCGGTTAATATTAAAATATTGTAAGATTTAAAATTATAAAAGGTGCATTCTTATACATTGTCATTCACAAGATATATTTTGATAAACTTATTTTTTTCTGAATGCCTTTATCTCTCTATTTTGTTACAAACTACGAAGATTGTATTATTTTTTGTAATAGGAAGATCTTCTTTTAGAGTGTCTTTTGTCGTAATTTTGTCCTATTGTGATACAACTATATTGTACCCAATGTGTCTTAATTTTTAGTGTTGCTTATGCCAACTCTCCTTTCTTCTTGTTTTGCTTGAAGTGGGCAAAATTTATATGTTACGAACCTAATATACAGACAACTTATCAATCACCATGATATAAATAGTAGTATCCTTTTAAATATTAAAGTTGCATTTTAATACTTTAACTGAGGTTTTAAAAGTCGTGATCATGTAAAAACTTCTATTGGCATGAATTATAAATAATGCAAGGTTTTATCAATGTGATTGTCCTCATATCCTAGTCAATTATTGGAAACTTACTTTTCGATTTTTAAATTACTTTATCTGAACATAAAGTTACAGAAAAGTGATTCAATATTTTTAATAGAAAAATATCATTCCATGTGGTTCATTCAAATGCATAAAACGTAAATATATTCTGTTTTTCTAAAATTTAAAACTTCTTTCAAATATTAGTAAATCCTTTGATGGTTGAAGAGAAATTATTATTTTTTTATAATATCACAAAAATATGTAAACCAAATAAATTTATGGGTCTTTGTAAATGAATATACAATCCAACTAACAAGGAGTGCTTAATGATGATAATTTTTTATTTCTCAATGCGCTGTTTGAATATATGTCTCTATTTTATTTTATTTTCATCATCTAAATTTCAAACAAAATGAGATATTACAAAAGATGTAGACTTTCTAAAGTCTATCCCTTTTGTTCTGTTACGCTTTTTTATTTTACTTGTCTTTTTTCTTCTTAAATGATCACTATTTTATATGTATTTAGACCTGACATGTTTTTCTATATCAAACAAAATTTTTTTTATAATTTTTTTCTACATTAGATTTATTTACTCATTTTAACATGTTTTTTGGTTCACTTCGTAAAGCTATCTTCTAACTTATTGAAGTGAATAAATTAATTGGAACACAAATGGTAAAAGCGATATTCAAAAAAGGCTTCGACCACAAAAAAAAAACATTCAAAAAGGATGCAATGTTACGTTCAAACTAACAAATTCAACTGAGTAATGATGTGCATAAAAGTGTGGACGAGGAGCATTAGTGTAAAAGCATCTGCTATATTAAAATTGAAATCTTTTCCTATCTTAAGCTAGCTATTTATTATAAGTCTGTAATTTAGGATTTTACCTTAATTCATGAAGATAAGAATTTTTTGTGTGTTTTTATGTTATTTATTTATTCAACCATTTTAATTATTTTTAAATGAATATAAGATTTATTTTAATCGAATAAGTATAAAGCTGTTACGATTCTAAAATCAGCATATTACTCATCTTGGTTATGGCTATGGTAGTCTATAACCTTTTGCGGAGATTAAAGTTGAGCTATATAAAGTTAGTAGAAAGATATCAGTTACTTTTTGAATACTAATCATTTGCAATGCCATATTAAATCATTTTTTACTAAAATTTTCAAGTATGATACAATTTATTTACAATCGATACTAAAAAATCTTCTAATAATCTTAACATATTTCATTCAAAAATGTAAAAGAAAAATTTAAAACAGAAATAAAAGCTGATTTAAACATATAAATTAGCTAGCTAAGGAGCATATGATTCAGAAATGAAATTTTAACGATGTTGCCGTGAGATTTCCTTATCTTCTCTTAATCCAATTATTATCTTTCTTATTTTCTATTAATCCAGTTATTATCTTTCTTAAGTATTGGAATATTGGGGAATTTTCTTCTTTATTTCTTTATATTCAATTTTTTTTTAATTGAGCTCTTTATTTATTTGTTACTATAATAAATATATTTTAATGTACATAACTATGACTTATTTATAATTAGTATCTTATATTTTATTCATTAAATCATCGAAGCATGCCAAATAAAATTAATTTAATCTAATCATCTAACTTAATGTCGAAGAATTAATTCTTTCATTTCTAAAGGCAATGGTTGTGAAATGATGAGTCGATGCTATAGGTAGCAAATCAATGGTGTGACGATCTAAGGGCCATCACCTGTTTTTAATTGAATTATGTACCTTCGAAGTCATGAAAACCTCATTCAGAGTAGCCTCGATTTGCGTGTGCAGTCCGGGCGGATAGCCGGAAAGATTAAATATGAAATTCTGTGAAAAATGTTAAGTCTTGACTTTAAAATGCGTTAATTTGACTTTGGTAAACCTTTTGGGTAAACGGATCCGAATCCGTGATTCGACGGTCCCGGAGGGTCCGTAGGAAAATATGGGGCTTGGGCGTATGCCCGGAACCGAATTCCGAGGTCCCAAGCCCGAGAAATGAATTTTTTAAGTGAAATTGTTTTTTTTAAATTGTTTAAGGAAAATTTGAAATGAAAACTGATTAGAAAGCAATGGTATCGGGCCTGTATTTTGGTTCCGATGACCAGTACATGTCTTATATATCAATTGAGTTATTCCTGTGAAATTTGGTTAAAAACGGACATCGTTTGACGTGATCCGGACTTTAATTGAGAAATTTGATGTTTAAAAGAGTTTTGAGAAATTTTATTGATCTCGAGGTTTAATTCGATGCTCGTGATGTTATTTTGGTAATTTGATTACACAAATATGTCCGTAGGATGTTTTGAGGTTGTGTGTATACTCGGGTGAGTTTCGAGTGGGTTCCGGGATGCCTTAGGCTTAGAAAGTTAGATGTTGCAGGTTCAGGAAGTTGCAATCTCTGAACCCTCTAGTGCGGTCAGCGAGAAATCGTGTGCGACCGCGGAGGGGCCAGCGCGGCCGCGGTCCGCACAGGGTGCTGAATTGCAGGTCTTCAGGGAGGCCTATGCGGCCGCGGTCCATTTGATGTGGTCCGCACAGGGGTTCTGAGAGGGGTATAAATAAATGAGAATTTCAGTTATTTTTTACTTTTTAAAACCCCAAAAACATAAGAGACGATTTTTCAAACAACCTTTCTTCTCCAAAAACGTTGGTAAGTGATTTTTAACTCATTTTCTTCACTCCTTAACATCTTTTAACATGATTTCAACTTCAAATCAAAAAATTTCATAGGGGAAATTGGGTGTTTTGGGTAGAACCAAGGGTTTTTCTAAAATTGGGGATTTAGACCTCAATTTGAGGTCCGATTTCAAAACAAATTATATATTTGGATTCGTGGGAGAATGGATAATCGGATTTTGGTCCGAACCTGGGGTTTCGACCACGTGGGCCCGGGGTGATTTTTGACTTTTGGGTAATACTTTGGAAAACTCATTTTCATGCATTGGGGTTGATTCATTTAGCACTTATTGATGTAATTAAGTAACTTGTGGCTAAATTCGAGCGGGTTGGTGGTGGAATCAAGGGGTAAAGCTATAGTTGAGACTTGAGTGGTGATCAAGGCATCGAGGTAAGTGTTTGGTCTAACACTAGCTTGAGGGATTAGGAATTGAGTCATATTTGCTACTTGCTTCTTGTTAAGTACGACGTATAGGCATGGTGACGAGTATCTATACTTTGGTGTCAAGCATGATCGTGAGTCTTAAATTGAAAGTTGGTGTGTTCTTAAATGACATTTAGGTGCTTTACTTAATGACCTTCTATGATTGAGCATATTCAATAATTGAACTGAATAAAAGCTAAGTTGAGATTGGTTATAGCTGATTCTCCGTTGCCAGAATGACTATTTCAATATTGTTGTTCCCTTGCCGGAAAAATTATTACATTGTTGTGTTCCCTTGCCAGGAAGTTATTATATTGATTATTTTCCCTTGCCGGGATTACTTGAAATTGTGAGATATTATGAAATGGGAGCGGGTGGTACTCCTACCACAAGATATTATGAAATGGGAGCGGGTGGTACGCCTACCACAAGATATTATGAAATGGGAGCGGGTGGTAGCCTACCACAAGATATGAGAAATGGGATCGGGTTGCACGCCTGCAACAAGATGTAAACTGAAAGTGAAAGTTGTCTTTACTTTTCCTTATCTATGTTAGAAGCTATATTGTCAGCTTCCTTATTTATTCCTGGCTATTTTGCTTTATCAGCTATCCCCGATGCATGTTCCCCTTCCCCAGCTTTAATTTCTTATTATCTGTTTACTTTTACGCCATATATTATAGAACTGCACAGGTTTATCTGGAGTCTGGTCCTAGCCTCTTCACTACCTCGCCGAGGTTAGGCCAGGCACTTACCAGCACATGGGGTCGGTTGTGCTGATACTACACTCTGCACTGTGTGCAGATCCCGAAGCAGCTTTCGGACAGTAGTTGGAGGGCTTCCTTCAGTCCACTCGGAGACCCAAGGTAGACCTGTAGGCGTCCGCAGGTCCTGACGTCTCCCTCTATCTCTATTTCCTGTTTCATTTCCTTTGTTCAGAAACAGTGTACTGCATTTCTTCAGACCTTGTATGTAGAAACTCTTAGACAGTCTGTGATACTGTAACACCAGGTTTTTGGGTATTTGAGGTTTTAAAAGTTGTAATAGACGTAGCCTTCAGACATGTCATGGTTATCTTCCGCTTAATTATTTAAAGTTATGTTATTTTTATGTTATTGCTCGTAATTGTTAAAAGGAAGTAATTTGGTAAGGAATTAGATAGTTAAGGGTTGGCTTGCCTAGCTCTCATTAGTAGGTACCATCATGACTCCCTAGGGTGGGAAATCCGGATCGTGACAAGTTGGTATCAGAGCACTACGTTACATGGGTCTCACAGTTCACAGACAAACTTAGTAGAGTCTGAGGGATCGGTACGGAGACGTCTGTATTTATCCCCAAGAGGCTACAGAGTTAGGAAAACTTCACATTTGTTCTTTCTTGTCGTGCGGTTCTGTTTTCCAATACTGATTGAATTTCTACTCCGTTCTTTCGCAGATGGCGAGAACACGCGCTTCCTCATCTACCGCTCAGCAGCCCGAGCCCCCAGCAGCAGCTTCCACTAGCGGCATAGGGCGAGGCCGTGCTAGAGGCCGAGGTAGGGGCAGAGTTTAGCCCCGAGCAGCAGCACCAGTGGCGGAGCCTCAGGTTGATTTTGAGGAGGAGGTTCCAGCCCCAGCAGTTCCGGTAGGCCCAGCTTAGGTCCCAGAGGAGTTTATTGTTACCCCAGTTCTTCAGGACGCTCTAGTCCGATTGGTGGGCCTCATGGAGAGTGTCACCTGAGTAGGTTTTCTTCTTGTAGCACCAGCCACTTCTCAGGCTGGAGGAGGGGCTCAGACTCCTGCTACACGCACTCCGGAGCAGGTAGCTCCCCAGATTCAAACTCCAATGGTTCAGCCAGTTGGAGCAGTTCAGCCGGGTGCCATAGCTCAGACCGGTGATGGAGCAGCTATGTCCGCCAATGCTTTGTGGAGGGTGGATAGTTTCACCAAGCTCTTCACTACTACTTTTAGCGGTCCTTCTTCTGAGGATCCCCAGGATTTCCTATATAGCTGTCACGAGGTTCTCAGGAACATGGGCATTGTTGAGACTAATGGGGTCGATTTTGCTACATTCTGCTTGTCTGGATCCGCCAAGACTTGGTGGAGGGATTATTGCTTAGCTAGGCCATCCGGGTCACCATCTTTGACTGGGGAGTAGTTTACAGTGTTGTTTCTGGAGAAGTTCCTCCCCGTGACTCAGAAAGAGGCCTATCGTAGGGAGTTTGAGTGCCTCCAGCAGGGTTCCATGACGGTCACCCAGTATGAGACTAGGTTCATCGACTTAGCTCACCATGATCTTGTCATACTTCCTACCGAGAGAGAGAGAGAGAGAGAGAGAGGGTCAGGAGGTTTATCGACAGTCCTATTTAGCCGATTCTTCTTCAGATGGCCAGGAGGCCGGGAGTGAGATCACGTTTTAGAAGGCGGCCAATGTGGCCCGCAGAGTTGAGATGGTTTTGTCACATGGAGGTGGTCATGGGTCGGATAAGAGGCCTAGTCATTCAGGCAGATTCAGTGGTACCCCGTATGGAGGTAGAGATTCATATGGTAGAGGCCATCCTCCTAGGCCCTTTCAGTCAGCTCTTTAGGTTTCTCACGGTGCTTCCGGTAGCCGTGGTCCTCCGATGCAGTATTCTGACCAGCAGTCCTTCAGCGCACCACCAACACCTATCAGTGCACCACCACTTCAGAGTTTTCAGGGTCGTCAGCCCTAGCAGCCGAGAGCTTGTTTTACTTGTGGCGACCCGAGGCACATTGCTAGGTATTGCCCTCGAGCTTCGAGCAGTTCTCCGTATCAAGGTTCTCGTGCTATGGTTCAGGAACCAAATGTTCCACAGACTGCCCAGCCAGCTAGAGGTGGGGGTAGAGGTGCTAGATATGGAGGTAAAAGTCCAAGAGGTGGAGCTCAGGCTGCCAGAGGTGGAGGCCAGCCAATAGCAAGCCGTCCTAGAAAGGTAGTTCAGGGTGGTGGGGCCCAGCCCCAATGTTATGCCCTTCTAGCTAGGCCCGAGGCTGAGTCTTCAGATGTAGTGATCATAGGTACGGTTCTGGTTTGTGATAGAGATGCTTCAGTGTTATTTGATCCAGGGTCTACATACTCGTATGTGTCATCTTATTTTGTACCATATCTGGTCATGCCTAGTGATTCGTTGAGTATTCCTGTTTATGTGTCTACACCGGTGGGTGATTCTATTGTGGTAGATCGAGTCCATCGCTCTTGTGTAGTTGTGATTGGGGGTCTTGAGACTCGTGTGGATTTGTTGCTTCTAGACATGGTTGACTTCGATGTTATATTGGGGATGGACTGGTTATCACCTTACCATGTCATGCCAAGACTGTGACCTTAGCTTTGCTGGGTATGCCTCGTTTAGAGTGGAGAGGAACTCCTGGTCATTCTACCCGCAACGTTATCTCTTATGTGAAGGCTCGGTGTATGGTCGAGAAGGGGCGTTTGGCCTATTTGGCTTACGTTTGTGATTCCAGTGCTGAGGTTCCTTCTATTGATTATGTGCCCATGGTTCGTGAGTTTCATGAGGTATTCCCTTCAGACCTGCCGGGTATGCTTCCCGATAGGGATATTGACTTTTGCGTTGATTTGGCTCCGAGCACTCAGCCCATTTTTATTCCGCCGTATCGCATGGCCCTGCCAGAGTTGAAAAAGTTGAAGGAGCAGTTGCAAGACTTGCTTGAGAAGGGTTTCATTAGACCCAGTGTTTCGCCTTGGGGTGCGCCGGTTTTGTTTGTTAAAAAAATGATGGTTCGATTAGAATGTGCATCGATTACCGGCAGTTGAACAAGGTCACCATCAAGAATAAGTATCCACTGCCGAGGATTGACGATTTGTTCGATTATCTTCAGGGTGCCAAGGTATTTTCAAAGATCGACTTGAGATCTGGCTACCATCAGTTGAGGATTACGACATCCGATGTCCCTAAGACAGCTTTCCGCACTCTGTACGAGCATTATGAGTTCTTGGTTATGTCATTTGGGTTGACAAATGCCCCAGCAACTATTATGGATTTGATGAACCTGGTGTTCAGGCCTTATTTGAACTCGTTCGTGATAGTCTTCATTGATGATATTTTGATATATTCCCGTAGCCAGGAGGAGTACGAGTAGCATCTCAGAGTGGTTCTTTAGACCTTGAAGGATAGTCAGTTATATGCTAAGTTCTCAAAGTATGAGTTCTGGTTGAGTTCAGTTGCATTTTTGTGTCATGTTGTATCAGTAGAAGGTATTCAGGTTGATCCAAAGAAGATTGAGGAAGTCAAGAACTAGCCTAGACCAGCATCAACTATAGAGATTCAGAGTTTCTTGGGATTGGCGGGCTACTATCGTTGGTTTGTGGAGGGGTTCTCATCTATTGCAGCCCCGATGACCAGGTTGACCCAGAAGGGTGCCCAGTTCAGATAGTCGGACTAGTGTGAGGCGAGCTTTCAAAAGCTCAAGACAACTCTGACTACCACATCGGTGTTGGTTTTGCCCACAGGTTCAGGGCCTTACACCGTTTATTGCGATACTTCCCGTATTGGGCTTGGTGCAGTGTTGATGCAGGATGGCAAGGTCATTGCCTATGCTTCGAGGCAGTTGAAGATTCATGAGAAGAACTATCCGGTCTATGATTTAGAGTTGGCAGCCATTGTTCACGCATTGAAGATTTGGAGGCATTATCTATATGGCGTGGCATGTGAGGTGTTCACTGATCACAAGAGTCTTCAGTATTTGTTAAAGCAAAAGGAGTTGAATTTGAGGCAGAAGAGATGGTTGGAGTTGTTGAAGGATTATGATATCACTATCTTATATCACCCAGGAAAGGCCAATGTGGTGGCCGATGCTCTGAGTAGAAAGTCAGCCAGCATGGGCAATATTGCTTATATTCTGGTCGGTGAAAGGCCGCTTGCATTGGATGTTCAAACTTTGGCCAATCGATTTGTGAGATTGGATATCTCTGAGCCTAGCCAAGTATTAGCTTGCACGGTCGCTCGATCTTCATTATTGGAGCGTATCCATGATCAACAGTTTGATGATCCCCATCTATGTGTCCTTAGAGACACGGTGCAGCGTGGAGGTGCCAAGGAGGTTACCTTAGGTGATGATGGAATTTTGAGATTGCAGGGGCGAATTTGTGTACCTAATGTGGATGGGCTTCGAGAGTTGATTTTAGACGAGGCCCATAGTTCCCGGTACTCTATTCATCCAGGCGCCGCGAGGATGTATCAGGATTTGTGACAGCATTATTGGTGGCGTAGAATGAAGAAGGATATTGTTGCATATGTGGCTCGATGTTTGAATTGTCAAAAGGTTAGGTATGAGCATCAGAGGCCTTGTGGATTGTTTCTGAGGATTGAGCTTCCCGTGTGGAAGTGGGAGCGGATCATTATGGACTTCGTTACTGGACTTCCGCTGACTCGGAAGAAGTTCGACGCAGTTTGGGTCATTGTTAATAGGCTGACCAAGTCAGCGCATTTCATTCTTGTGGCAGTCTCCTATTCATCCGAGAGGTTAGCTGAGATCTATATCCGAGAGATTGTTCGTCTTCATGGCGTGCCTATAACTATCATTTTGGACCGAGGTACGCAATTTACCTCGCATTTCTGGAGAGCATTTCAGTGAGAGTTGGGCACTCAGATTGAGTTGAGTACAGTATTTCATCCTCAGACGGATGGGCAGTCCGAGCGGATTATTCAAATTTTGGAAGATATGCTTCGAGCCTGTGTCATTGAATTTGGAGGCTCGTGGGATCAGTTTCTGGGGAGGCTCGGTTGTTGGGTATGGATCTGGTTCAGGAGTCCTTGGACAAGGTCAGGATCATTCAGGAGAGGCTTCGTACGGCTCATTCCAAGCAAAATAGTTATGCAGACCGCAAAGTTAGAGATGTGGCTTTTATGGTTGGTGAGCGGGTATTGCTTCGAGTGTCGCCTATGAAGGGCGTGATGAGATTCGGGAAGAAGGTCAAGCTTAGCCCTAGGTTCATTGGTCCATTTGAGATTCTTGATCGAGTGGGAGAGGTGGATTATAGACTTGCATTGCCGCCTAGCTTATCAACCGTGCATCCAGTGTTTCATATGTCCATGCTTCGGAAGTATCACGACGATCCATCCCACTTGTTAGATTTCAGTACTGTCCAGTTGGACAAGGACTTGTCTTATGAGGAGGAGCCGGTGGCTATTCTAGACCGGCAGGTCCGTCAGTTGAGATCGAAGAGTTTTCCTTCGGTTCGTGTTCAGTGGAGAGGTCAGCCTCCTGAGTTGTTGACCTAGGAGTCTGAGTCCGACATGCGTAGCCGTTATCCTCATCTTTTCCCCAACTCAAGTACTTCTTTCTTCTGTCCGTTCGAGGACGAACGATTATTTTAAAGGTGGAGAATGTGATGACCCAAAGGGCCATCACCTGTTTTTAATTGAATTCTGTGCCTCCGAGTCCCTAGAAACCTCATTCAGAGTAGCCTCGATTTGCGTGCGCAGTCTAGGCGCGTAGCTGGAAAACTTAAATATGAAATTCTATGAAAAATGTTAAGTCTTGACTTTAAAATGAGTTAATTTGACTTCGGTCAACCTTTAGGGTAAACGGACCCGAATCTGTGATTCGACGGTCCTAGAGGATCCGTAGGAAAATATGGGACTTGGGCGTATGCCCAGTGTCACACCTCCTTTTTCCTCCCCCGCGAGGGGTGAAGGAGTTTTTTCCAATTAAAGGACAATCGAAACGGGATTTGTTTGTTTATTTCAGAGTCGCCACTTGGGAGATTTACGGTGTCCCAAGTCACCAGTTTAATCCCGAATCGAGGAAAAGAATGACTCTGTATTACTGTCCGCGAACCAGAAATCCGGATAAGGAATCTTGTTAACCCAGGAGAAGGTGTTAGGCATTCGCGAGTTCCGTGGTTCTAGCGCGGTCGCTCAACTGTCATATTCGGCTTGATTATCTGATTTTATACAAATATGAACTTATGTGCAGATTTTAACTCTTTACCGCTTTCATTATTATTATTATTATCTTACAGGGAATTGCAACGTTGTGAAAATGTGTCTCGAACCGTGTCACAATCAATGTACCCGTGGTCGTCAACACACTTTGACTCCATTGAGATTTGGATTTGGGTCACATAAATGTGCACCCGAGTTTAAGAAAATTAAATTATTAAAGGCGCGCCTAAAGCGACTAGCGTATCATTTACTTTGGGTAGGGCCGTGAAATTTTGCTAAACGGTCCATCCCGAAGTCTAAGCAATTTTAAAGCAAATATTTACTGAGGGCCCCGCAATTTTGTATTTTTATTCGGCAAGGCTCATCTCATTCTTATATTTTAAAAAGGAATTTGCAACATCATGGACACGCATCTCGAACCACGTCACAATCAATGTACCCGTGATTAGAGACACATTTCGACTCCGCTGAGATTTGGATTCAGGTCACATAAATGTGCACCCGAGTTTAAGATGATAACATTATTAAATACGCGCCTAAAGTGATTAGCGTATTATTATTTTGGTAAGGCCGTGGAGTTCGCTAAGCGGCCTATCCCAAGTTCTAAGTAATTAACACATACATTTTTTTTGTGAGGGCCCCGCAATCTGTGCGTTTTATTTGGCGAGGCTCGTCTCATTTTTATTTAAAAGGTCGTCCTATAGTGGCTATGTTTTCTATTTTGTTTGTATCTAAAATAAATGAAAAAGTCCTACTTTATTTACATACTTATGAGTTATTATAGTTAAGTTTCGAACGTGATTTGTTGAAAGAGGGACGTGATACGAGCAGTCCGTTTGGCAGTTATGGGCCCAGGCCCAGCGCACACTGTATGGACTGGATCTGGGCCATTCCTTTTCCGATAAGGGCCTGTTAATTCATTCGACTCAGGCCCAACATTTATAAGGCTGAAATGGGAACCAGTGTTATTTTATTCTAATGGTATTGTTGCAATTTATAACGAGGCAGCCTACTAAATGAAGTGAGATTAACTAGCAATTGATAGTTCAGCACTTAACATGCGTTAGAAGATATGCTAACCATAAACACAGCTAAAATTCAAGATATTGCTTACTACACTATCACCTTTTTTATCTACCAGCATACATACACAGTATGACATTAAGTTGCTATACATGACGTCTAGTTATACATGATGACTACCTTCATTATCCTAATAGAAGATATGAACTATTATACACAACTTAATGTTCAATATACAGACTATGTATGATTCAAAAAAACAACTTCAACTCTTCATTTTTTGTATTCATGTTTCAACTTTCAGCTTACATTGACAGTGTATCAGTGGTGTACCTGGTATTGAGGAAGGCAAGAGAAGAAAAGGAATGATCAGTGGAAGCAGTAGCATACACAGCAACAGCAGCAACAGCAGCAACAAGAGAAGCAGCACTCAGCAGCAAACAACCCAGCAGGCGGATTTTTAAAACCAATACAAACCCAGCAAGAAAATCCAATAATAACCAGTAGGAGGAAACAACAACAGATTTAAACCAAGCAGAAGACCAGTGAACTATCAGACCAACAGAAAACCCAAAACAAATCAACTGAAATAGTGCTCAATCAAGTAAAGGACCTAGTTTGCAGCCCAACAGCATCAAAACAAATACAGGCTAGGCAGAGAAGGAAACAGATGCAGAAAAGCAATAGCTTCTGATTGTTATGGTCGAAAATCCAGCACACTCATAACTCTCTATTACTCTGAAACAGACTATCCTCTAAAAGTTGGAAGACCAACCTTGTTTTTGCTTTTCTTTTCTCTCTCACTTAAAACTGTCCAGCCCCTTTCTTAGCCAAAAATAGCTCTATTTATAACCTGAAAGAGACCAACCTTGATGTAAACTATTCTGTTCCCCATACTTGTCCTATTGCTCTAACCAAGAGTTATGTGTTTATTATAATATTCACTTAATTCTCATGCTTGTTGTTTTGTTCCCCATTGGCATTAGGTTAATAGTACTTTAATTACCACTTGACATGCTTTTAACTTAACCCCTGATTAAACTCTGTCAAATGCTAAAATTACCCTTAACAATTGCATATTACTGTATTACCCCAACTTTAATAGTCAGTATATAAACCCCTCTGAATTTAGCTAATCACTGACTACTAACTAATTAACTTAAACTCAATACTGATTTTAGGTTGGTCTGTTAGATTTCTACAGCTATACCCAACTCTCAGCCTAAGTTCAGCCAATGATTAAAACTCAATCAAACAAGGTTGCCAATCAAATGGTATGAGTTGGTTATATTGGGAGCCAATCTTGACCAACTCAAAACCAGTTGATCCAATAGGCAGTTGAGGATACAAACTAAGATCGAAGCACTACTGCAACTGGCCTATTGATACAAGTCTCACCATAGATAAGAGGAACAGGCTAGTAATCATACTGAAATGAGCAGACTCATGATTTTCTAGTTTTTCAAGTGAACTCAGTTGACGACACTTATTCAATCGACTATATGCACACAATGGATAACAACAAACAGACTAAAACATAAAGACAGAGTGATTCACATCCTTGGGGCAAAATAGGGAACCTAAGTATTAACTGACTATTTGATGATTTTAATCAAGTTGCACATACAGTTCATCACAATAGATTAACAAACGAACAAAAGAATTGACTAAATAAGAGGTCTACTTGAAGATGGATAGAACTGAAAGAAAATGACAGAAAGAATCATCAAATTATCTAGACATGCTGACAAACACAAATAGAAATTCAAACACTGACAGAAGGGACAAGGAAACTTATCTTGGGAGCTCAAAACAAAACGAACCAGGCTTGAACTCGGACTCGACCATTTTTGGGGTCGAATGGACCTTAATCAAGTGTTCTCAACTGAGAACACTTTGACTAAGGTCGATTAGATCCCACATCGTCTTTTAATTAGGACAGACCTCAACTTTTAGTCTTTTTAGGGTTCTTTGTGGTCTGATTTGGGATTCGTTCAGCTCTGGTCAGATTCGAACGGAACCCACAGCGTTTAGGGTGTGAGGGAGGTCAGGAGGTGATGTGGTATGAGTTTGGGGTCGGTGGGTGTAGATCTGGTTTTTGCTCGAACCTTCAAACGAAGATTCGAGACGATGGAGAATAATTCGAGGCAAGAGGCTAACAGATTTGTGTTCAGGGTGGTTGGGTGCATCAGGGGTGTTATTTTGGTGGTCATCGGCGGCGTGGTTGCCGGGTTTACGGTGGGGGAATCCTAAGGCGGCTAGGGTTTGAAAGGGGGTTTCTGGGGACGAGGGTGAATAGTGTGTGAGGGGGGGTTTGGTTTGGGGCATGGGGTGATGGATTGGGGGTTCTTATACGGGGTGGGGGGTTCGATCCTGGCCGTTGGATCAATTAAGATCAGTGGCCAGGATTAAGGGAACTAAATAATACGGCGTCGTTTGGTTTTAGCCAGGGGTCGGTTCGAACTGGAGACAAATGGGTCAGGTTGGAGATGGGTTATGAGGGAAGCCGGGGACCGTTGGATCAATGTAGACGAACGGCTCAGATCCACTCGCCTAAAACGGCGTCATTTTGACTTAGCAGGGGCTGCACTGGACCGTCTGATTGAAACAAATCCACGGCTCAGATTGAGGCGCCGAAATGGCATCGTTGATGCATCTGAGGGGTCAGGCGATTGGACTGGATCAATGCAATGGATTGGGCCTGGTTTTCAATTGAATTTTTGGCCCAAAATCCGGTATTTTCTTTCCATATAATGAAACAAAAATTCTTAATCAAATAAAACCAAAATTAAATTACACAAATATTAATTAACACCTAACAATAATTAACACACAATATTAAAAAAAAATCACACAATGACAAGAAATACACGTGCATATTTTTTTGTGATTTTCTTTTAACCAAATTATGGTTAATTAATACTAAATGCACCACTAATTCCTAAATGCATGCAACATGTATTTTTTGTATTTTTAACTATAGCAAGGCGAGCATTTACGGACAGAATAATTATCAAAACGTCACGCAAATTCTCAAAATTGTACCCGAAGGTAACTTGTTTTACTTTTTTGATTTCTTTTGGAGTGGTCACCGTGAAGCAAAAATCACGTGCTCACAGCTGCCCCTCTTTGTCCGAAAACACATAGAGCTTTCGTGCAAAGATAAAGTGAGCGTATACGAGCGATTTTTGCCCGTTGGAACACTCCGTGCGAAGAATTTTTTTTTTTTTTTGAAAATGATTTAACCGAACCTTTGCTTCAAAGGTTTCCTACATATCCCTGGATAAAAGGGAATCAGGTTAATGTAGTTCGGGATGTTTTGGTGGCTGGGACTACCATGAGACTGCGATTTGCTGTTACTGTTGCTGCATGCCGTTACTACTGCTTACCGATCTCCTTATTACACCGTGCTTAAAAGAAAAATCAAGAAGCTAGGCTAGATATCGGATTACAAGATCCCATCTATCTTCCATTTGTTCTTGACGCCTTGCTTTCTTGTCGGCTTGCGTCTATTCCAGTGCTTCTTTCTTCCGAGAAACTGACGGGGATGATACCGGCCTTTTGCTTCTCGGAATACCAATTTTCACTGTCTGGTTCTATCTGGTGGGGATATGGCTTCCTTCATTAAAGCTTTTTCTATGTTGGGAATAACTTGATGTTCAAAAACCGCTCTTCTCGAGATTTGTCTTATCTTCCTTTTGGCTCATGCGCTTGAATTTGCCCTGGGATCTCTTGTTGCAACCTTCTGTTTTCTGGTGAGTTGCTGGTTTCAAGACCTAAAAATGCAAAGACTGAAAAATATTCCTCTTGTTATACAGGTGGGCGCCTATTTATCTAAGACATAAAACTATTCCTCTCATTATACAGGTGGGCGCCTATTTATCTAAGACATGAAAATATTCCTCTCGTTATACAGGTGGGTGCCTATTTATCTAAGACATGAAAATATTCCTCTCATTATACAGGTGGGCGCCTATTTAACTAAGACATGAAAATATTCCTCTCATTATACAGGTGGGCGCCTATCTAACTAAGACATGAAAATATTCCTCTCATTATACAGGCTGGCGCCTATCTAACTAAGACATGAAAAGTATTCCTCTCGTTATATAGGTGGGCGCCTATTTATCTAAGACATGAAAATATTCCTCTCATTATACAGGTGGGCGCCTAATTAACTAAGACATGAAAATATTCCTCTCATTATACAGGTGGGCGCCTATCTAACTAAGATATGAAAAGTATTCCTCTCGTTATACAGGTGGGCGCCTATTTATCTAAGACATGAAAATATTCCTCTCATTATACAGGTGGGTGCCTAATTAACTAAGACATGAAAATATTCCTCTCATTATACAGGTGGGCGCCTATCTAACTAAGATATGAAAAGTATTCCTCTCGTTATACAGGTGGGCGCCTATCTAACTAAGACATGAAAATATTCCTCTCATTATACAGGTGGGCGCCTAATTAACTAAGACATGAAAATATTCCTCTCATTATACAGGTGGGCGCCTATTTAACTAAGACATGAAAATATTCATCTCATTATACAGGTGGGCGCCTATTTAACTAAGACATGAAAATATTCCTCTCATTATACAGGTGAGCGCCTATCTAACTAAGACATGAAAAGTATTCCTCTTGTTATACAGGTGGGCGCATATTTATGTAAGACATGAAAATATTCCTCTCATTATACAGGTGGACGCCTAATTAACTAAGACATGAAAATATTCCTTTCATTATACAGGTGGGAGCCTATTTAACTAAGACATGAAAATATTCCTCTCATTATACAGGTGGGCACCTATTTAACTAAGACATGAAAATATTCCTCTCATTATACAGGTGGGCTCCTATCTAACTGAGACATGAAAATATTTTAAATTGTTTCCTCGTTCCTCCGAGAAAAGTTTTGACAACGGCAGAAAATTTTCTGCCCCGGTTTTGATGACCTTCCTTGTGGCGTGTTTTTCTGCCATCGTCAACCTTTATTTTCCTGTAGCAATCAAAGAAAATTTTGTTAGTTTTAACATGGTGAGTGGCCATTTCACTCTTGCTGGGGGATGATTTTTCCTTTCCCTTTCCCTTGCTCTGTGCTCCCAAAACTGGTTGGGGATAAAGTTGCTTGCTGGGGATGATATGTCTGCTGGGGATGGTATTTCTGCTGGGGATGGTTTTCCATTTATCCCTTCCCCGCTCTTTTGTTTCAAAACATGTTGTGGGATTCCTCTTTAACTCCAAAACTACTCCCTTAAAATTTTATTTTCCCCAGCACTGCAGAGCATAAAATGTTATCACCTGGGGATAACGTTATTGAGGATAGGACTGTTGGGGTTATCTTGCTACGGATTAATTCTCTCTTCCTCCTCCCCCCTTTCTGTGGTATCTGACCACCTCGGACCTTGGTCCGTGATCTATCGAAGTTCTGCTGGGGATCTTCTTGGAACTTGGTCCATAAGTCCCTCAACCGTCGTTTTCCGCTTTTCTTCATGTCCCCCTTAACTTTCTAGGGCAGTTTGTCATTTGGTTTTGTAACAAACGCCTTTTGTCTTATTGCCTTGGCTTTGGCCTGTCCCATTCGCATTTTGCTTTGTACCATTTTGGCCCCTGGTAGTAAACTCTGAAAAATCCTTTTCAAAACAAATTTCTGGAAAAAGTCTTTTTAGACAAAGAAATGAAAAAGATAGAAAAAGAGAAAAATCTTTCTGAACAAATGCTGGGGGAGAAGAAAAGGAAAAAACTTATCTGGACGGTATGACTGGTCCAATTATCATGTCGTGCATTACGGATTAATCGACCCAGTCAATTTGTATCAATCAATCTTCCTGATGGCCTCACTTGCTGGGGATAAATAGGTGCCCACCTCTTCGCGAATGCGGATCCTTTTTGCCAGTCTATCTTGTCGCCTTATAGTGCCCTTCGAGGGGTTTTCACTAATAAGACTCTCTCCTTTCTCTTAGCTCCCGTCGCCTTATGGTGACTGTGAAGGTTTTCACCGATAAGACTCTCTCGTTTTATTTCTCTCATCTTTCGTCGCCTTATAGTGCCCGTGAAGGTTTTCACCGATAAGACTCTCTCATTTTATTTTTTCAGCGGGGGATTGGAGTGCTGCCGATATAACTCTCTCTTCCGGAGATTCTTTTCGGCTATCAATTCATTTCCAGTTTATGATCCTCTTCTTTGCTGGGGATTAGTGTATTATTCTCGGCTTTCATTTGCCTGACTTGGCACCTCTCGGATATTGATCGGGAGGTCTTTTTGGACATCGATGTTGGTTTTGTGTAGGGTTAAAAGAAAGGCTGTCAAACATTTAACATAACTTTGATGGGTGAAATGTTACAACTCTTGGAATCAAACCTTTTTGAAACATTAAAAACATAACTCCTGCCCCAGTTTTCTTGCTTGGGGAATTTTTATATTTACACTATGTTGAGCTATGCACACTATGCACACTATGGTGCACTATGACCGTTCCGTGAGGCGCCTACGTATCCTCTTTGAGGAATCAGGTCAAACGTAGTTCCTACATTCCTTTGTTTTTCTTATAACCTTTATCTTGTTTTCATTTTTCTTTTCTTCTTTTTTTTCATATATTTTTTCATTAGTGACTCCAAAAGAGGGGTATGAAAGAAAAAACAAGGCTCAAAAGGGGAAGCGAAGGTTAAAAGTGTTTGGATAGAAGAAAGAATTGCCTCCGTCATTTCATTATCCAATAAGTACCAAGTACAAACAAACGAACCAATAACTATCATAATCAAAGAAATTATGCATAATATCTTTTGACTGCATCAGAATTGATAGTCATGTCGATGCATCTTCATTCGATATCTGTTAGACATAAAGCGCCGTTGGATAACACTCTGGTCACAACATAAGGCCCTTGCCGATTTGGGGCGAACTTGCCTTTTGCTTCGATCTGATGTGGGAGGATCCGTTTCAATAATTGTTGCCCTACTTCAAATTTTCTGGGGCGCACCTTCTTATTGTATGCCCTTGTCATTCTCCTCTAATACAACTGGCCATGACACACTGCTGCCAATCTTTTTTCATCTATTAAGTTCAACTGCTCCAATCGAGTTAAACCCATTCATCGTCGTCAATCCATGTTTCAGCGACAATTCAGAGGGACAGAATTTCGACCTCTGCCGGTATTACTGCTTTAGTTCCGTATACCAATAAATAAGGAGTTGCACCTACGGAAGTCCAGACTGTAGTGCGATATCCCAACAAGGCAAAGGGTAATTTCTCATGCCATTGTCTAGATCCTTCTACCATCTTCCTCAGTATCTTCTTGATGTTCTTATTGGCTGCCTCAACTGCTCCATTCGCCTTGGGATGATATGGGGTGGAATTGCGGTGTGTAATCTTAAGCTGTTGGCATACCTCCCTCATCAAATTGCTGTTAAGATTTGCACCATTATCCATGATGATCACTTTTGGGACCCAAAATCTGCAGATGATATGGGAGTGAACAAAATCCACCACTGCCTTCTTGGTTACCGACTTGAAAGTTTTAGCTTCCACCCACTTGGTGAAGTAATCGATGGTCACCAGAATGAACCTATGGCCGTTGGTCGCTGCCGGCTCAATAGGCCCATTGACATCCATGCCCCATGCGACAAATGGCCATGGCGCTGACATTGTATGCAATTCTGTCGGCAGTTATGATGTTATGAACTCTCGGGATGTGTATGAATTCCATTGATCGAAATTACTTGCTCAGATCGTGCAAACATTGTCGATATCGTATGAGTTTCAAATCCCGTATTTCCCACTCACCCTGAATCTGATGCACCAGGAGGTCCGAGTCTCCCTAGACCAAAATGTCCTGGATATCCATGTCTGCAACTAGTCACAGACCCAGAATGCATGCTTCATACTCGGCCATGTTGTTGGTACAATAGAAACGCAGCTGAGCTGTAACAGGATAGTGATGTCCTGTTTCAGAAATGAGTACCGCTCCTATTCCAACCCCTTTCGCGTTTGCGGCTCCATTAAAGAAAAGCTTCCAGCTTGGTTCCTCGGGTAATTCCATCTCACCTGTACGCATTACTTCCTCGTCTGGAAAATACGTCCTCAAAGGCTCGTATTCTTCATCAACGGGATTCTCAGCCAAGTGGTCGGCCAGTGTTTGGGCTTTCATGGCCGTCCTCGTCACATAGACGATATCAAACTCTGTGAGCAAAATTTGCCATTTTGCTAACCTCCCTGTAGGCATAGGTTTCTGGAAAATGTACTTTAATGGATCCAAACGGGATATGAGATAAGTAGTATATGAGGACAAATAGTGCTTCAACTTCTGAGCCACCCAAGTTAGGGCGCAACATGTCCTCTCGAGTTGAGTGTACTTGACCTCATATACTGTAAACTTCTTGCTAAGATAATAAATGGCCTGCTCCTTCCTTCCTGTAATGTCGTGTTGCCCCAACACGCAGCCAAACGAATTCTCCAGAACTGTCAGATAAAGAACTAATGGTCTCCCCAGCTCAGGTGGGACCAACACAGGTGGATTTGACAGATACCCTTTGATCTGGTCGAAGGCTTCTTGACACTCCATCGTCCAGTCTACCGCAACATCTTTCTTCAGCAGCCGAAATATAGGTTCACAAGTTGCTGTGAGTTGAGCGATGAACCTGCTGATATAATTTAGTCTTCCCAACAGACTCATTACCTCCGTTTTATTCTTTGGCGGTGGCAAATCTTGGATGGGTCCAACTCAATACCCCGTTGACTGATGATGAATCCTAACAGCTTTTCTGATGGAACCCCGAAGGCACATTTGGCCGGGTTGAGATTAATATCATACCTTCGCAGTCTTTGAAAGAACTTCCTTAATTCTGCTACATGGTCTTCCTGACACCAAGACTTTATGATCACATCATCTACGTACACTTCAATTTCTTTGTGTATCATGTCGTGAAACACAGTAGTCATTGCTCGCATGTACGTTGCCCCAGCATTCTTCAATCCGAATGGCATTACCCGGTAGCAGTAAGTTCCCCATGGCGTAATGAAAGCCGTCTTTTCCGCATCTTCTTCGTCCATTAAGATCTGATGATATCCTGCATAGCAGTCCACAAAGGATCCGATCTCGTGCCCAGCACAATTATCGATCAAGATATGGATGTTGGGCAATGGAAAATTATCCTTAGGACTTGCCTTGTTGAGATTGCGGTGGTCGACACATACCCTGATTTTCCCGTCCTTCTTTGGCACTAGTACCACATTGGCCAACCAATCGGGATATCGAGTGACCCGAATAACTTTTGCATGCAGCTGCTTGGTCACTTCTTCTTTGATCTTCACACTCATATCCGTCTTAAACTTCCTCAGTTTTTGCTTGACCGGAGGGTATGCCGGGTCAGTGGGAAATTTGTGAACCACTAGATTGGTGCTTAATCCCGGCATATCATCGTATGACCATGCAAAAACATCTTTGAACTCAATGAGGGTTTTGATTAATTCCTCCCTGATGTTTGGCTCAATGTGGATGCTGATTTTGGTTTCTCTGACATTATCTGCATCCCCTAGATTTACAGACTCGGTGTCATTCAGATTAGGCTTGGGTTTCTTTTCGAACTGGCACAATTCTCGGTTTATTTCTTCGAAGGCTTCATCCTCGTCATATTCGGACTCATCATCATAACCGATCTCTTGTATAATTAAGTCGGAGTCAGATTGATTTATTAGACTAGGTCAAAGATCCGTTGTACATGCCATGTCATTAGAACCAGTAAAAAGAGAAATGTTCAGAAAGAGAAAAGAACAAAACAAAATTAAAATGAGACAAGAAAAGAGAATTTTATTAAAAATGCGGGATAACAGGGTTCACACTTTACAAAATAAAATGAGATTTGGATTACACCCTGGAATAATCCGAAAAACAAGAAAGAAAAATCAAAGCCTACTACCAGGACTCCCCCCGGGTAGGAAGAAGAGTAACCGTCCAATTGTTGGTATTGGCCTTAGGCCCCACAAACTGTATGCCTGCTCTGCTGGAAACCTCTCCAACTTCTATCACATGGACATCGACAAACATCCTTTCGAAACTCTGATTCAAATCCCCGTCCATCCCAATCAATGGTCCGAGAATTTTCGAGACTGGTGACCCCGTGGCACTTGCTCTAATAAAGGATCTGGAGAGACGCGAAATTGGTTTGGGAAGAACCCAAACTCTCTTCTTCATTTTCCGTGCTTGCTTAACATCTGCCGCAGTAGGTTTGAACCCCAATCCATAGGTCTCTAAATTCTTGGGCAAGAGACAGGTTGAACAATCCCTTGAAGCTCAGCCCCCAGGCCTTTTCCTGGCACAAACCCATTACCCAGCATCTCTGAAACCATCATGACGGTTGCGGAAGCTACCCTGGGGTGTGGAATGCTTTCACCCTCGGTAATCTTGTTTGCTGATGCTGCCTCAAAAATCTGGTAAACCCAGGGACCTTTGTCACCGTTGGTTTCTATGAAGGGCACAATGGCGTCTCCCATGGTGCACGCAGTGTCTTCCCTATGCAGCACGACATCTTGTCTGTCCCATTCGAACTTGACCATTTGATGCAAGGTGGATGGCACCGTTTTGGCCGCGTGGATCCACGGTCGTCCCAACAAAAGGTTATAATATACCGCGGCATCTAATACCTGGAACTCCATGGTAAACTGGACCGGGCCGATGGTCAACTTAAGTATAATATCCCCCACGGTGGCCGTTCCACTTCCGTCAAATCCTCGGACGCAAATGCTGTTCTTGCAGATTCTACCATGGTCAATCTTCAACTGGTTCAGGGTGGATAATGGACAAATATTGGCACTTGAGCCGTTATCCACCAATGCCGGAGTAACTACCGAATCTTCACATTTGACAGTCAAGTAGAGAGCTTTATTATGTTCTGTGCCCTCCACTGGAAGATCATCATCAGAGAACGTTACCCTGTTTACCTCAAAAAATTTGTTGGCAATCGTTTCAAGGTGGTTTACTAAAATTTCATTAGGCACATGAGCTTCATTCAGTATCTTCATCAGGGCCCGACAATGCTCATCCGAATGGATCTATAATGATAACAACGAGATCTGGGCCGGTGTTTTCTTCAATTGCTCGACCACGGAGTAATCCTGCACTTTCATCTTTTTCAAAAACTCCTCTGCCTCTTCTTCTGACACGGGTTTCTTTGTTATGGCTGGCTTGGACCTTCTCAACTCCACTGGAGCAAAACACCATCCTGATCGAGTCAGTCCCTGCGCCTCACAACTATCCTTCTCCACTTGCTTTCCCTTGTACATTACCACTTCCTTTTCATACTTCCAAGGCACGACTTTGCTATCAATCATTGGCAATTGGACTACCGGCTTTATGGTGACCAGTTCCCTGCAGACCCCTTTCACAACAACTACGGGTGTGGATGATGTCCCCAATACTACCAATTTGGTTGGCTCTGGTTTCTTTGTTGCGGTGGACAGATTCTTCCCTAATATCACCACTGGCTTGACATCTTCTTTCGGAGCGGCCTGGATCATCATCACCGTCTGTGAGGGCTTCCACGGCTCTCCTCCCTTATACACCAACTCAATCATGTGAGCTTCGTGGTGTACTGGCAATGGGTTCTGGTTGATGTTGGGTGCATCCGGCGTCTGGACCTCGATCTTGTTGGCATCAATAAGATCTTGTATTGCATGCCTCAATCTCCAACATTTTTCGGTATCATGCCCTAGCATTCCTGAGCAGTACTCGCAGCTTATCGACCGTTCCAAATTTTGGGATGGGGGCTTGTCCCTCTAGGCTCGACAGGACTCACCAAACCTAGCTGCCTCAATTTGTGGAACACGGCGGTATAGGTCTCTTCCAACTCAGTAAAAGCTTTATGTCTTTGTAGCCTGTCATTTCTAGCAGCTTGACTTCCTCGAAAGCCCGCCCCAGGAGGGTTCCTGTAAGCCCTTGGTGGAGGATAGGCGTTTTGGGGTGGAGGGTATGTGTTCTGTGTAGGTGGGTATGCGTTTTGGGGATCCGGCGTGTGCCATTGCGGGCGAACCGGAGGCTGAGTGTATGTTTGGGCTTGGTGCACGGAGAAGTGTGGTTCTTGAGGTGGATAGTAGTGTTGTGGCGGGCTGTATGGGTAATTTGGCCTGTGGGATCTGGGTTGGTTGTAGTATGATTTGCCGGACTGGACCAACTGCCTGCCTCAACCGTGGCGACTTCTTCTTTCTTCTTCCTTCCCAGCGCACCTCCCGTGCCGCTCTGAATAGCCTGGGTCGTTGCCTTGAGCGCTGAGTAATTCAGGATTTTATCAGACCTCAGCCCCTCCTCTATCATAACCCCTATCTTTACTACTTCATTGAAGGATTTTCCAACCGTCGTCACCAAGTGACCAAAGTAAGTTGGATCCAGCGTTTGCAGGAAGTAGTCCACCATTTCCCCCTCTCTCATGGGAGGATCAACCCTGGCTGCCTGTTCTCTCCAGCGGAAACCAAACTCACGAAAGCTTTCCCCAGGCTTCTTTCCGGTCCTCAGTAGTGTGAGACGGTCAGGGACTATCTCAAGATTGTATTGAAATTGACCCGCGAAAGCCTGCGCTAGATCATCCCAAGTGTACCATCTGCTGGGATCTTGCCTGGTATACTATTCCAATGCCGATCCACTCAAGCTTTGACCAGAATAAGCTATCAGTAGCTCATCTTTGCAGCCTGCGCCTCTCATTTTGCTGCAAAAACCCCGTAAATGTGCCATAGGATCACCGTGTCCTTCATATAAGTCAAACTTGGGCATTTTGAAACCTGCCAGGAGTTGGACGTCCGGGAAAGGGCATAGATCCTTGTAGGCCATGCTGACCTGGTTTCCCAATCCATGCATGCTCCTGAAGGATTGCTCCAGGCTTTTGAACTTCCTCATTACCTCATCCTGTTCTGGCACCTTAACCTGCTTTTCAATCTCCACCGGGACCTCCAAGTGCGGATTATAGGTATGGGGTTCTGGTGCATTGAATGTGGGTTCAGGGGGATAGTACTGCGCATCGTGAGCCTGAAACAACGGCTCACTGGTTGATCTTTGCAGTGTGGCTGGTGTGGGTCCCATAAAAGTGGGAACATTTGGTGGTGGGAAAGGTTGATGGGGTGGTGGAACTTGGGAATCATAGGGGCTTCTCTCCTGATAATAGTGGTGATTCGGGAGGCTTGTTGAAGGGCCAGAGTGAGGGTATTTCGGCATATGCCCTAGTGGCTCAGGGCTCTTTTGTACCTTAGCCAAGGCTAACTGCATCGCATTCATCTCCAATCCCATCCTTTTTATATTCTCCATTGCTTCTTTCAGCAACTGGCTTACTGGCCTTTCTTCCTCGGCACTATTTTCTGAAGTAGTCATGATTATCGGTGGAGGTCCCTTGGATCTGGTTTGATAAGGATATGTTGCCAGAACGCTTTAACCACTAACTGTCTGGTATAGGAAAACAACAAACTTGTTAGCGTGAGAGTTTAATAGATTTGGTAAAAGCATGTTGGGGATGCAATGCTCCTAAGCAGTTAAACATTTCTAACATGTTTTTGCTCCAATCGCATGCGTCATCCCGGCTTGCTTTATTTGTGCCTTTAAAGTGTTTTGGGAACCCCCCCCCCCCCCCATTTTTCTCTCTATTATTCTTTTCTTTTTTCCTTATCTCTTTTTCCTTTTCTTTCTTTATTCCTTTTTTTCCTTTTCTTTCTTTCTTCTTTTTTTTCTTTTTCTTTCTTTTAATGGCGGTCGAATCTTACGTGGATTGCCTACGTATCACGTCCCCGCGTGAATCAGACCGGGCGTAGTTCGGGTAAGGAAACTTAATTAAATCACGAATCCAATTTTATTTCTTTAAAAATCAAAATTTTGGCAGAGTTCTCACATTATTTGGACATTGGTTTTTCTTAAATGAGCAGCTCTCACCTTTTTTCTCAAAATTCCCGTTTTCACCCACCGGTCAACATGCAAATTCGAAGCAAATTAAATGCGCCAACAAATAAGATGCAGCAGGATGGTCTTTTTGTTCCAGGTTGCTTTTCCTAGACGGGCCCCACCCCTGTGTTGAGCCCCCTAAGTCAAATGCAACGTGATGCAAATAAACGTTTCCTACTAGGGATCCGGCATGAAGTCATGTTTTACTAAGTTTCAAAACTGGGTTTTGTTCTAGACTTGGCTTACCCGAGCGGACAACTCGAGTCGAGGAAGGGGCTACATACCGGGGACCCGCGGGATCGTCCGGCTTTGTAACTTATCCGAGCCTTTTTCTACTTGGGCATGACACTAACAGAATAGGGAGTCTCAAACCAGTGAGCAGCATCCCCGAAGGTAAGAAAAGAAGGGTTCGGCACAGTTTATATATACAGTCAATAATATCAAAGCAGTAACACATATCATCGGCATATGAAGCACATATCTCATGATAATATTAGATAATAAACAAAGCCAAAATAACAATTATTCTAAGCTCGAATTTCTAACCCTGAACCAGTGGTTCAGGCAATAGGTCCCCAGCAGAGTCGCCAGAGCTGTCACACCTCCTTTTTCTGCCCCCGCGAGGGGTGAAGGAGTTTTTTCCAATTAAAGGACAATCGAAACGGGATTTGTTTGTTTATTTCAGAGTCGCCACTTGGGAGATTTAGGGTGTCCCAAGTCACCAGTTTAATCCCAAATCGAGGAAAAGAATGACTCTGTATTAAAGTCCGCGAACCAGAAATCCGGATAAGGAATTTTGTTAACCCGGGAGAAGGTGTTAGGCATTCCCGAGTTCCGTGGTTCTAGCACGGTCGTTCAACTGTCATATTCGGCTTGATTATTTGATTTTACAAAAACATGAACTTATGTGCAGATTTTAACTCTTTACCGTTTTCATTATTATTATTATTATCTTACAGGGAATTGCAACGTTGTGAAAATGTGTCTCGAACCGCGTCACAATCAATGTACCCGTGGTCGTCGACACACTTTGACTCTGTTGAGATTTGGATTTGGGTCACATAAATGTGCACCCGAGTTTAAGAAAATTAAATTATTAAAGGCGCGCCTAAAGCGACTAGCGTATCATTTACTTTGGGTAGGGCCGTGAAATTTTGCTAAATGGTCCATCCCGAAGTCTAAGCAATTTTAAAGCAAATATTTACTGAGGGCCCCACAATTTTGTATTTTTATTCGACGAGGCTCATCTCATTCTTATATTTTAAAAAGGAATTTGCAACATCATGGAGACGCATCTCGAACCACGTCACAATCAATGTACCCGTGATTAGAGACACATTTTGACTCCGCTGAGATTTGGATTTGGGTCACATAAATGTGCACCCGAGTTTAAGAAGATAACATTATTAAATACGCACCTAAAGCGATTAGCGTATTATTATTTTGGGTAAGGCCGTGGAGTTCTCTAAGCGGCCTATCCCAAGTTCTAAGTAATTAACACATACATTTTTTTGTGAGGGCCCCGCAATCTATGCGTTTTATTTGGCGAGGCTCGTCTCATTTTTATTTAAAAGGTCGTCCTATGGTGGCTATGTTTTCTATTTGTTTGTATCTAAAATAAATGGAAAAGGTCCTACTTTATTTACATACTTATGAGTTATTATAGTTAAGTTTTGAACGTGATTTGTTGAAAGAGGGACGTGATACGGGCAATCATTTTGGCAGTTATGGGCCCAGGACCAGTGCACACTGTATGGACTGTACCTGCGCCATTCCTTTTCCGATAAGGGCCTGTTAATTCATTCGACTCAGGCCCAACATTTATAAGGCTGAAATAGGAACCGGTGTTATTTTATTCTAACGGTATTGTTGCAATTTATAACGAGGCAGCCTACTAAATGAAGTGAGATTAACTATCAATGGATAGTTCAGCACTTAACATGCATTAGAAGATATGCTAACCATAAACACAGCTAAAATTCAAGATATTTCTTACTACACTATCACCTTTTTTATCTACCAGCATACATACACAGTATGACATTAAGTTGCCATACATGATGTCTAGTTATACATGATGACTACCTTCATTATCCTAATAGAAGATATGAACTATTATACACAACTTAATGTTCAATATACAGTCTATGTATGATTCAAATAAACAACTTCAACTCTTCCTTTTTTGTATTCATGTTTCAACTTTCAGCTTACATTGACAGTGTATCAGTGGTGTACCTGGTATTGAGAAAAGCAAGAGAAGAAAAGGAATTATCAGTGGAAGCAGTACCATACACAGCAACAGCAGCAACAAGAGAAGCAGCACTCAGCAGCAAAAAACCCAGCAGGCAGATTTTTAAAACCAATACAAACCCAGCAAGAAAATCTAATAATAACCAGTAGGAGGAAACAACAACAGATTTAAACCAAGCAGAAGACCAGTGAACTATCAGACCAACAGAAAACCCAAAACAACTCAACTGAAATAGTGCTCAATCAAGTAAAGGACCCAGTTTGCAGCCCAACAGCATCAAAACAAATACAGGCTAGGCAGAGAAGGAAACAGATGCAGAAAAGCAATAGCTTCTGATTGTTATGGTCGAAAATCCAGCAAACTCTTAACTCTCTATTACTCTGAAACAGACTATCCTCTAAAAGTTGGAAGACCAACCTTGTTTTTGCTTTTCTTTTCTCTCTCACTTAAAACTGTCCAGCCCCTTTCTTAGCCAAAAATAGCTCTATTTATAACCTGAAAGAGACCCCTAAGGTCTGCCTAGAACTTCACAGCCTCTAAGTCTGCCCATACCCTTCAATTCCCATGCCTAAGTGCCTTTTCTAGATGTAAACTATTCTGTTCCCCATGCTTGTCCTATTGCTCTAATCAAGAGTTATGGGTTTATTATAATATTCACTTAATTCCCATGCTTGTTGTTTTGTTCCCCATTGTCATTAGGTTAATAGTACTTTAATTACCACTTGACATGCTTTTAACTTAACCCCTGATTAAACTCTGTCAAATGTCAAAATTACCCTTAACAATTGCATATTACTGTATTACCCCAACTTTAATAGTCAGTATATAAACCCCTCTGAATTTAGCTAATCACTGACTACTAACTAATTAACTTAAACTCAATACTGATTTTAGGTTGGTCTGTTAGATTTCTACAGCTATACCCAACTCTCAGCCTAAGTTCAGCCAATGATTAAAACTCAATCAAACAAGGGTGCCAATCAAATGGTATGATTTGGTCATATTGGGAGCCAATCCTAACCAACTCAAAACCAGTTGATCCAATAGGCAGTTGAGGATGCAAACTAAGATCGAAGCACTACTGCAACAGGCATATTGATACAAGTCTCACCATAGATAAGAGGAACAGGCTAGTAATCACACTGAAATGAGCAGACTCATGATTTTCTAGTTTTTTAAATGAACTCAATTGACGACACTTATTCAATCGACTATATGCACACAATGGATAATGACAAACAGACTAAAACATAAAGACAGAGTGATTCACATCTTTGGGGCAAAACAGGGAACCTAAGTATTAACTGACTATTTGATGATTTTAATCAAGTTGCACACACAGTTCATCACAATAGATTAACAAACGAACAAAAGAATTGACTAAATAAGAGGTCTACTTGAAGATGGACAGAACTGAAAGAAAATGACAGAAAGAATCATCAAATTAGCTAGACATGCTGACAAACACAAATAGAAATTCAAACACTGACAGAAGGGACAAGGAATCTTATCTTGGCAGCTCAAAACAAAACGAACCAGGCTTGAACTCGGACTCGACCATTTTTGGGGCCGAATGGACCTTAATCGAGTGTTCTCAACTGAGAACACTTCGACTAAGGTCGATTAGACCCCACATCATCTTTTAATTCGGACAGACCTCAACTTTTAGTCTTTTTAGGGTTCTTTGTGGTCTGATTTGGGATTCGTTCAGCTCTGGTCAGATTCAAACGGAACGCACAGCGTTTAGGGTGTGAGGGAGGTCAGGAGGTGTTGTGTTATAAGTTTGGGGTCGGTGGGTGTAGATCTGGTTTTTGCTCGAACCTTCAAACAAAGATTCGAGATGATGGAGAATGATTCGAGGCAAGAGGCTAACAGATTCATGTTCAGGGTGGTTGGGTGCATTAGGGGTGTTATTTTGGTGGTCATCGGCGTCGTGGTTGCCGGGTTTACGGTGGGGGAATCCTAAGGTGGCTAGGGTTTGAAAGGTGGTTTCTGGGGACGAGGGTGAACAATGTGTGAGGGGGTTTGGTTTGGGGCGTGGGGTGATGGATTGGGGGTTCTTATACGGGGTGGGGGGTTCGATCCTGGCCGTTGGATCAATTAAGATAAGTGGCCGGGATTAATGGAACTAAATAATACGGCGTCGTTTGGTTTTAGCCAGGGGTTGGTTCGAACCGGAGACAAATGGGTCGGGTTGGAGATGGGTTATGAGGGAAGCCGGGGACCGTTGGATCAATGTAGACGAACGGCTCAGATCCACTCGCCTAAAACGGCGTCATTTTGACTTAGCAGGGACTGCACTGGACCGTCTGATTGAAACAAATCCACGGCTCAGATTGAGGCGCCGAAACGGCATTGTTTGATGCATCTGAGGGGTTAGGCGATTGGACTGGATCAATGCAATAGATTGGGCCTGGTTTTCAATTGAATTTTTGGCCCAAAATCCAGTATTTTCTTTACTTATAATTAAACAAAAATTCTTAATCAAATAAAACCAAAATTAAATTACACAAATATTTATTAACACCTAACAATAATTAACACACAATATTAAAAAGAAATCACATAATGACAAGAAATACACGTGCATATTTTTTTGTGATTTTATTTTAACCAAATTATGGTTAATTAATTCTTAAATGCACCACTAATTCCTAAATGCATGCAACATGTATTTTTTGTATTTTTAACTATAGCAAGGCGAGCATTTACGGTCAGAATAATTATCAAAACGTCACGCAAATTCTCAAAATTGTACCCGAAGGTAACTTGTTTTACTTTTTCGATTTCTTTTGGAGTGGTCACCGTGAAGCAAAAATCACGTGCTCACACCCAGAATCGAATTCCGAGGTCCCAAGCCCGATAAATAAATTTTTTAAGTAAAATTGTTTTTTTGAAATTATTTAAGGAAATTTGAAATGAGAATTGATTAGAAAAAATGGTATTGGGCCCGTATTTTGGTTCTGGCACCTGATACATGTCTTTTATATGACTTGAGTCATTCTTGTGAAATTTGGTTAAAAACGGACGTCGTTTGATGTGATCCGCACTTTAATTGAGAAATTTGATGTTTAAAAGAGTTTTGAGAAATTTTATTGATCTCGAGGTTTAATTCGATGCTCGTGATGTTATTTTGGTAATTTGATTACACGAATATGTCCGTAGGATATTTTGAGGTTGTGTTTATATTCGGGTGAGTTTCGAGTGGGTTTCGGGATGCCTTAGGCTTAGAAAGTCAGACATTGCAAGTTCAGGAAGTTGCAGTCTCTGAACCCTCTAGTGTGGTCCGCGAGAAATCGTTGTCTCCTTTGTGCGGTCCGCGGTGGAGGCTGTACGGCCGCAGTCGCTTTTGTGCAGTCCGCACAGTGTGCTGAACTACAGGTCTTCAGGGAGGCCTGTGCGGTCGCGGTCCATTTGATGCGGTCCGCATAGGGGGTCTGAGAGGGGTATAAATAAACGGGAATTTCAGTTATTTTTCACTTTTCAAAACCCCAAAAACATAAGAGGCAATTTTTCAAACAACCTTTCTTCTCCAAAAACGTTGGTAAGTGATTTCTAACTCATTTTCTTCACTCCTTAACATCTTTTAACATGATTTCAACTTCAAATCAAATATTTTCACGGGGAAAATTGGTGTTTTGGGTAGAACCTAGGTTTTCTCTAAAATGGGGGATTTGGACCTCAATTTGAGGTCCGATTTCAAAACAAATTATATATTTGGATTCGTGGGATAATGGGTAATCGTATTTTGGTCCGAACCTCGGGTTTCGACCACGTGGTCCTGGGGGTGATTTTTAACTTTTGGGTAAAACTTTGAAAAACTCATTTTCATGCATTGGGGTTGATTTATTTAGCACTTGTTGATGTAGTTAAGTAACTTGTGACTAGATTCAAGTGGATTGGTGGTGGAATCAAGGGGTAAAGCTATAGTTGATACTTGAGTGGTGATCAAGACATAGACGTAAGTGTTTGGTCTAACCCTAGCTTGAGGGATTATGAGTTGAGTCATATTTGCTACTTGCTTCTTGCTGAGTACGACGTATAGGTATGGTGACAAGTATCTATACGTTGATGTCAAGCATGACCGTGAGTCTTAAATTGAAAGTTGGTGTATTCTTAAATGACACTTGGGTGCTTTACTTAATGACCTTCTATGATTGAGCATTTTCAATAATTGAACTGAGTACAAGCTAAGTTGAGATTGCTTATAGCTGATTCTCCCTTGCCGGAATGAATATTTCAATATTGTTATTCCCTTGCCGGGAAAATTATTACATTGTTGTGTTCCCTTGCCGGGAAGTTATTATATTGATTATTTTCCCCTGCCGGGATTCCTTGAAATTGTGAGATATTATGAAATAGGTGCGGGTGGTACGCCTACCACAAGATATTATGAAATGGGAGCGGGTGGTACGCCTATCACAAGATATTATGAAATGGGAGCGGGTGGTACGCCTACCACAAGATATTATGAAATGGGAGCGGGTAATACGCCTACCACAAGATATTATGAAATGGGATTGGGTGGTACGCCTACCAAAGATATTATGAAAGCGGGTGGTATGCCAGGATATTATGAAATGGGAGTGGGTGGTACGCCTACCACAAGATATGAGAAATGGGATCGGGTTGCACGCCTACAACAAGATGGAAACTGAAAGTGAAAGTTGTCTTTACTTTTTCTTATTTGTTTTAGAAGTTATATTGTCAGCTTCCTTATTTATTCCTGGCTATTTTGCTTTGTCAGCTATCCCCGATGCATGTTCCCCTTCCCTAGCTTTAATTGCTTATTATCTGTTTACTTTTCCGCCATATATTATAGAACTGCACAGGTTTATCTGGAGTCTGGTCCTAGCCTCGTCACTACCTCGCCGGGGCTAGGCCAGACACTTACCAGCACATGGGGTCAATTGTGCTGATACTACACTCTGCACTGTATACAGATCCCGGAGCAGCTTTCGGACAGTAGTTGGAGGGCTTCCTTCAGTCCACTCGGAGACCCAAGGTAGACCTGTAGGCGTCCGCAGGCCCTGGCGTCTCCCTCTATCTCTATTTCCTGTTTTATTTCCTTTGTTCAGAAACAATGTATTGCATTTCTTCAGACCTTGTATGTAGAAACTCTTAAACAATCTGTGATACTGTGACACCAGGTTTTGGGGTATTTGAGGTTTTAAAAGTTGTAATAGACTTAGCCTTCAGACATTTCATGGTTATCTTCAGCTTAATTATTTAAAGTTCTGTTGTTTTTATGTTATTGCTCGTAATTGTTAAAAGGAAGTAATTTGGTAAGAAATTAGATAGTTAAGGGTTGGCTTGCCTAGCTCTCATTAGTAGGCGCCATCACGACTCCCGAGAGTGAAAAATCCGCGTCGTGACAAGTTGGTATGAACTTCAGATACGCAAGTGGGACCGAAATATATAATACTCCTATTAGGCAATTGCCTTGACAAATGTGTAAGGCAAAGGTGAGAAGGTTTGGGTGGGGCAGGACGTGTTGTCCACACGTGAGGATGTAATACAACAATGCTATATGGAAAAATGTGTAGTGACACATAAGCGAAGGGCAATTTTGTCAACACGTTCAAAATTAAATACAACAGCTACAGTAGAAATCCTTTTTGACCAATCATACTGCTCCATTTCAACTAAAATAACTAAAGTGCCCTTGATATCCCAAGCAGGACCTTTGATGGATCCAATTCTATTCCTCGACGACTCACGATGAAACCCAATAATTTTCCAGCAGGAACCCCGAATGCCCACTTGGCAGGATTTAGTTTTAGATTGTACTTCCTCAGTCTGTTGAAGAATTTTCTTTGGTTTTCCATGTGATCCCTGGCTTTCTTGGATTTGATGATGACGTCATCCACATATACCTCGATCTCCTTGTGTATCATGTCATGAAAGATGGTAGTCACGGCTCTCATGTAGGTGGCACCAGCATTCTTCAAACCGAATGGCATCATTTTGTAACAGTACATTCCCCATGGCGTGATGAAAGCCGTTTTCTCTGCATTTTCTTCATCCATCCATATCTGATGATACCCAGCGAAACAATCAACAAAAGACCGCAACTCATGCTTGGCACAGTTGTCAATTAGAATGTGTATGTTAGGTAAGGGGAAGTCATTTTTAGGACTGGCCCGGTTAAGATCCCGATAGTCAACACAAACTCTAACTTTCCCATCCTTTTTTGACACTGGCACGATGTTGGCTAACCATGTCGGATACTCTACTACCCTGAGAACCTTGGCTTTGACTTGCTTGGTAACCTCTTCTTTGATTTTCAAACTCATGTCGGGTTTGAATTTCCTGAGCTTCTGCTTTACCGGCGGACATGTTGGATCTGTTGGCAGTTTGTGAGCTACAATGGATGTACTGAGACCAGTCATATCATCATACGACCAGGCGAATATGTCTTCATATTCCTTTAGGAATTCCGTGTACTCTTTCTTTTCTGATGGTGACAGGTGAGCACTGATGTGCGTTTCTTTGACATTTTCTGTATCTCCCAGATTAACGACCTCAGTTTCGTCCAATTTAGACTTAGGCCTACTCTCAAAATTCTCAACCTCTCTGACGACCTCTTCTGGTATATCATCCTCTTCTGAATCCATATCCGTTTGTTGCGTTGTCTCGTTGCAAGTCACAATCGTTGGTTCATCGTCAAGGCAAGTAATAGTAATGTTGTGTAAAATAAAGTGAATGATAGAAAAAATAATAAGAGCGAGATATATAATAAACTGAAATGCTTTGATTGAATTCATAATTGTTTTGGAAGACAATAAGGGAAAAAAATCAGCTAGTAAAAGGTAAAATATGATGCATGGTGCTTTTGTTTAACCTTGCTACCCCGAAGCTTTCCAGGCCCTTGGATCTCGTACTGTATGATGATGGTGCCAGAATGCACGAACTAACCTTTGGGGAGGGGTATAATAAAAGAAAAGCAAAAAGGTAACAAGTTAGTGCGGATTATGAGGAAAACTATTGCAGTATTTAAACACATTATGCAAGGATATAAATCGTGTCCTAATTTGGGTGCCTCGTTGTGCCCGAGGTAGGCCTAGCGACAAATTAATTTGGAGAACTTATAATGCTAAATGCGTCACTTTATTGATAAAAATAAGACGAATCCAAAACGATGCTAAATAACAGAAAGTAAAATGTCACTAGTGGCCATCGGCCTTATTACATTGTTAAAGCAAAATAAAAGATTCCTAACTACTTGGTCCCAGAAGGACGTTCCCCATATTCGGCATTTTCGTCTCCCTCGAACAGCTTCACCAGCTCGCGCAGTCCTAGCAGCAGATAAGCTTGGGCCCAATGTCCACCTGCGTTCCCTTCAGCGTTTTGACAGTCTTCAATCCTCTTGAGGAACTTTCCTTCTAGCTCCACTAGACCCCTCTCCAAATACCCTAGTCGCTTGTTGGCGGTGACAGTCATATTCTTCCATTCCTCGATCAATTTCTGATGGGCTTCTTGTATTTTCCGATGCTCACTTTCACACTCTCAAATTCCCTTGCGCAGTTGATTGTACTTAACCCGCGCTTCAGCTTTCTCATCGATGATTCTGTGTCCTCGAATGAACCCGGGCTGACCCATACCATTGTGATTATCTTCCAACCAACCCGAATAGTGCGGCACATAACCGGCGTGATACCTGTCTGGATCAATAGATTCTTTCCCCAAAACGAGCATGCAATGCCACATGTGCTAAGCTTGGCATTTGTGAGGACTATCATCATCTTGGAAATCTGCCCTGAAGTGACTCATTTTGTCGACCCTTGGTATGATTTGCTTTCTTCCAGCCTGCCTCATGGCTCGGAGGGGAACGTAGGGATAAGTTCCTCTCAGACCAATGAGTATGAGAAATGGTGCGTCTCGGGATCGAACAATGAATTCTTTCGTAGGGAACCATTCGACCATCCACTGTACCTGGTCTTCTTTTAGATTCTCAAATAACTCCACCTATCCTCCAGCGTCCTCTGGCTGAGTGAACATGTTAGGCATATAATTCATACGCCTTGGATGGTGGAAGGCAATGTGATCATCCCAGTCTTTGCATAAGATCTCTTGTCGGTATTCTCCTCTCTGGAGGTGCTCCATGAGCCAGAGCTGAAGTAATAAATTGCATCCCTCAAAATGACTGGCCTTTTGCTGACAGTTGTCTAGGGCCCGGTATATCTCAGCAACGATCATGGGCACTATACTAAAAGGCTGTCCACCAATTCCTTCCATTAGAGTCTTGGTTACCATGGCCAGTCTGGTGTGGATCCTAGCCTTTTTCATAGGGAACACTATCATCCCCAGGAAGTAAAACATGAATACGAAGACCCTTCTGTGAATATGCCCTAGTGAGGTGAGGGCAAATTCGTCTGAGTAGGTGCGGTATGACTTGCTATGGCCGTACCTCTTGTACAGATAGTCGAATGGGATGTAGGAGTCTTTCAAACAGGTCAAGTCTGGGTTCTTCTTCAGTCCCATCATCTTAAGGAAACCCCTACCCTTGCAATTCTCTGGCATAAGCAAACCCGGAGTCTCCCAAGGAATACCAGCTAAACCTCCTATTTCTTCGAGCAAAGAAGTCATTTCAAGATCCCCGAAGCGGAACACGGACCTGTTACTATCCCAGAACAGAGTTGCAACCTCTATTATTTTGTTGCCAGACTGGATTTCTAGAAGAGAAGGCAGATTCCCTAAGTATTTGCGGACGAGTGTCTGATCACTGGAGTGGAGGTCTTCCCACCAATTTAGCAGCCTTGGATGAATGTTGGTTACCATGCCAAATCTAGGGACTTCGTGCCTCATTTTCTGCAAAACAGAGTGTTAGACCCTTACCCCGCCAGACTCGACTATTTAAACCAATAATTAGCATAGCAAGCATTTAGTTCTCCAAATGCATAGAACATGTAGGTGTCTGTTTGGGTTTCAGGGAAACCCGATGGACTTTGGACAAGGCTATCTTAATGAGTCATTATGCGGACAACATAACTGACTCGGCTAGGTTTGACCATGATGCATGAACAATTAAACAGAGTAAGGTTTTTATTGGGGTATTAGATAGGTACCCCTGAGCGGACAACTCAATAGGGAAAGGCACAGAACCGTCGACTGCACCGCTGATCGATTGGTTTTACCGCAAATACACCTTTGCCGAATTTAAAGGGTGATAATATTGGAAGAGCGCAACCACTCATTATAAGCATTGCTATGGTATTTGTTTGGCACGAGTGGAATATGATGTTGAAGATGCAGTTTACAAGAATGAAACAAATTGACATGTATTTTCACGTTCATAAGATAAATGATTACAATAATTGCAGTAATTACAACAGTATTGAAATAAAGCAGTAAAGGAAAGCAGTTAAAGGAAAGAAAAGACATGAAGAGCCAAGTCAGTTTCGTAGTGAAAGAATAAAAGACAGTAAATAAAGCAATTAATGAGATAGTAAAGTCACAAGCAACATGCAATGGTAAAAGCCTAAAGAGTCCCCAGCAGAGTCGCCATGCTGTCGACGCCCCCTTTTTCTAACGTGGAGTCGAAATCGGGTATACGACATTGGGAGGACAACTCTATTCCCTTTCGAGAATTGGGTTTAGCAGTTGAAGAGTCGTCACCTAATGATTATAATGCATTAGGACACTTTTTAGAAGAGTTTGAGTTGGAAAACCAGAGTTCGGGTAAGGGCTAGAAATTATCTCGAGGGGAAGGTGTTAGGCACCCCTCAAGATCCACTAGTGTGGTTCCCGGCCATGTTACAATTGTGACTTTACAAGTAAACAATCAAGGCTCAAATAAGGATTCGCATATAACATTGCAATTAGGTTGAAAACTTTCGAAGGTAAGTAGAGAGGGCAAAAATTTATGAAAAAAGATTTGAATAGTTTTACAAGAATAGATGAAAGAACATAAAGGGAGGGGGGTCCTAGGTTTATGATTAATATGGATCACTTCAATGCAATATCCAGCAATCACTCCTCAGAAAAGGGGTCGCACGTGATATTGGCGCACCGGTCATCATATCCATATTCTACCCTTCCCACCCCGTTAAGGTATTAAAGCGCGGAAAGTTTCGTTACTTACTGCATGCTAGTACCCGTCCCAATCCTATCAGTACCGGAGACATTTAGGACTACTAATCCTAAAGGGAAAGGGATTTGGGTCCTTTTGAGAGTTTCAAATGACAAAATACTAAGGAGTCAATCAAAACACATAATACAAGTAAAAGTGGAGGCAGATAAGCAAGTATGGCTCAAGTAAACCTCCTTAAATCAGATAAGCCATAGATTTTAGCATGTCTTGCATGTACTGGTTTGGTCTTTAAAAATTAAAGCGATAAGCGGACTGATTCAACACTTACTTTTAGACAGGAAGTCCGCATTAGGCTCACTCGAATGCAGTTGTCAAA
Organism: Nicotiana sylvestris; assembly: GCF_000393655.2. NCBI lineage: Eukaryota > Viridiplantae > Streptophyta > Magnoliopsida > Solanales > Solanaceae > Nicotiana > Nicotiana sylvestris. Next base: position 175,330,960 of record NC_091065.1, read on the forward strand.
GACTGAGCTACTTTAATTAGTCAACTTTACCTAAAGTGTGGGACAGAACTACTAATTGTAAAGGAGTTGCAGAATAAGATAAGTTTCAGAAAAGATTGCAGACTTAATACAAAGAAAATGGTTTAAACGAGTTTTAGAAAACATACTTGTTTAAGAAAAAGAGTTACCGAGTTTTAACAAAAGAACTGAATTGTAGACTGATTCAAAAGGTTTATCAGATAAGTATAAAGAAGTGAATTCAGATTGATTTGAAAAAAAATGTTTGTCAAATTATCAGGAAAGCAGTAAGTTTTCAGAAAATATGCACTGATTTGAGAATATTTATCAAGAAGGAAAAAGATGTACTAATTTGGTTGCAAGAAAAGTTTTAAGCGTTCAGAAAACGTGCGGAAAGTCGCTTGTTTTAGAAAAAAAGGGTCAGTACTGTCTTAGACGAGTGAAACAGTTCTGATTTGAAGTTCCTATAGGCATGATCTCTATGAGTTACTGATTTTAATACCTTTCAAATGTTAACAGCCTTATAAACATGATATCTATATGTTGATTTATCATTAAACCTAACGGTTTGCCTAATGTCATTATGAATGCAGAAATACAATTCTCTATAGGCATGGTATCTATATGCATAATTGCAGAAATCAGAAAGTTAGATCCTATAGGAACGGTTTCTACTCTTTTGTGCATAAAAGTAAATCCCCTCCCCTTTTCACTAGATCCCCAAGTTTATACAAATTATTACAGACCAGATAAATAAGAGAGAAATAAAATACATCAGAAATTACAGCTACATCCGAGCAGCCTAATTCAGACTTAGTATTTAATAATATGAGATTGAACTACTTCCGAGATCCAGATTTCCAAAGCCTTCTCTTATCTAGGGTGTTTTGGAGATCCAAGGAGTTTCAAGAATTCCCAGCAGTGCTTACACCCAAGATATTAATTAGAAAGAGTTATAGTGCAGTGTGGAAGGGCCAGCCCTCAGGTGTCCAAGTTCAGAGGGAGCTCATGGATTCCAAAGCAAGGCTCACAAGAGAGGGGCAGAACTTAGGTTCTAAGAATGAGTGTAAGTGCAAGAGGGGGGTTAGGGAGTGCCATGGCAGACTGGTGGTCATGCCTAGCCATAGGATAGGATGGAACACCCCTGACCAAGACTGTTCAGCCAACACAGAAGAGCATAGACCTATTGAAGGTCAGACTATGGTCTGGACAGTGAGTAGGACACTGCCAGACCAAAGTCTCAGGCTCAGAATACACATAAAGGGAAAGGGGAATGGGAATTGAAAGAGTTTAGGACTCAAGGAGCCCAGCCCATACACATGAACAACAATGTCAAGTGTTGTCATGCTTTCTGGACCATAACTCAACATACAAAGGGAATTGGGGGTGGGAGTTCATGTAAGCACAGAGAAAAGAAAAGTAAGTAAACTTGCAGAAATTACAGGATCAAAATAGTAAGACAAACAGAGGAAAGGCTGAGGAATAAACATGTAGTGAGAGGCAGAATTTAAACAAAGAGAGACATACCAGTATAAGAGCAAGAGCAGGATGCAAAGACAAAGTAATAGCAGTATATTGGCCTTGACTTTTAGCCGGCTAATAATAAACAGGAGCAGAGAACAGCAGTAGAGAAAAGAGCAAGAGAGAATGCATGTTTTGAAAGCAGTAGTAGTGTGTAAGAGTATGCAATTCGAAGTGTGTTGTAAAAGTATTGAATTGTCAGTGTGTTAAAAATGCAGAAGGGTAGTCCCTTTTATAGTACAGAGAAGCAAGTAAGAAAGGTAAGAAAATAGTTTACAATCAATCACATAGAATTCCCTTCAGTTAAGGGATTTGATCTCAAACGGGTAGAAGATAATTAAGGAAAGAATTTTGATTAAAACCTTTTCAAAGTAGCACAAAAAGGGTAAATACGTAAAGGCTATTTAAGGACAGGGTCTTGACAGTACATGACTGTAACATTTAAGGAAAGAAAATCAATTAATAGCCAAGAAATTAGAATTACAAGCTCAATTCGAGTGAACCAAGTCAAGAAAAGGTAAAGGAGGTTCAATCAAAGAAAATCAGTGACAATCAATCATACCCCATTAGAGGATTTCATAATCAATAAACAAGTTAGTAAAAACCTTTGAAAGTAGAGTTCTCATATATAAAGCATACAAATATGTGAATCAAGAAGAGGCTTTCAAATTATTTAGAAGAGAGTTTAATTGAAGAGAAGTTCAGAATCATAAACAACGAGATACAGGTTCAATTTGCAGACTCATAGTGAGTCTGAGAATTCAGGGTCCCAAAGTGCAGCCTCAACTCGAACACAAAAAATCAAAATCATCAAAGGAAACCCCCAAATCCTAGGGTTTCAAAATTGAATCAGATATGAAAGTGAGAAAGCAAGTCATTGAAACAGGGATGATAGCAGGTTTGAAACGCAAAGCAAGAAAGCCGATTTAAGAGCATAAAAGAACATGTTTTAGAAAAGTCGGGGCTTAAGCAAGTTCAGAAGAGAAGAGAGGATACGAACTTAAACAAAAGTAGATGAAACATGCTTAGCAAGAACACAAACAGAGTTTAGTAAAGCAAAAATCAAAGAACTCAACGGTAATCATATATAGTAAAAGAGTAAGGAAAACATAACACGGATTAACATGTGAGTACTGAAGTAACATGTATAGTAGAAAAAGAAAGTGGAAGAACATTACATGTGTAGTAAAAGAGGTCATACGACCCTAACACAGACAAACACACGTAAAGAAAGAACAGAAAGAATTATAAAGATGCTTTTTGAAAAACTTTTCGGAAACCCTAAATCGAAGGTAAACGATTTTAAAAAGAAAATCTGGGGAAAACCTTTTAAAATGTCAAATAAAGCATAGATACAGCATAGATCTAAGTAAACAAACAGAGAAAGAACCTCGAATAGCTTAGGGTTTCGGAGAAACCTTAGAAATGAGAAAGGCTTGGAAACATGTCCGATCTTGAGTTGGAAAGGTCAAGAATCAGTCTCCTAAGTCTTGAATATGCCGGAGCATGGCCAGAAATGGCCGGAGGAGGTGAGTATAGGCTGTTCATGGCCTGAGAAGCCATGGACTCCGGTGAAAACACGGTGGAACAAGGTAGGAGAAGGCTAGGGTTTCGAAGAACCTTGAGAGAGTCTGAGAGCGTTTGGGATTCAAAGGCGGCAGGTCAGGTAGAAATGAAGGAATTAGGGTAGGTCGTTTGGTTTAATTATGGAAGGGTGGGTTATGGCCGTTGATCTTGAATGATCAACGGTCCAGATTTGGAAGGGTAGGTGGGAATCGGGTAGGGTCATTTATATTGGGTTATGGGTTGGGTCAGGTTAAAAAGTGGGCCGGTCTGGTTGGGGTTGGGATTGGGTCAAATGGTGGTTAAAATTGAAATATAAAAGGGGCTGTAATTGAAATAAATGAGGCTAAATGTTAAACGACCATTTCTTCCCTTTTTATAAAATAATTAAAATGATTTTTAAAAGCATTGAACTAATTAATAAGGTATAAGTATTAATTTAAAAATACTGAAAATAATTTAATAATAATGAAATGTTGTTAATTGTAAAATAGGTTATAATTGCAATTACATGCAATTTAGCTTTTAAATACCAAGTAAGTTTGTAAAAATATGCAAAAAATCACCTTAATTATATTTTGGTATAAATATGAGAAATAAATAAATTATTCACCAAAATGATAATTTTGGAAATAATTATTGAATTTTGCACTGCTAAAATAGACAATAAATTGGTTTTGAAAGTCTTTAAAAATTTGGGAAAAATACCAAAACACTTGGGCATGCTTATGTATGCACATATATATTATTTTGAAAGTATTTCGAGTGTAAAAAATATTTAGGAAAAATTGGGTATCAACACGCTATAGATGAAGTAGCTGTAGAACTAGCTGGCTACGCCACACCCCTGCCCATGCTCTGGCGAGATGAATGACTATCTCTTTGAAGGTGACCTGACATACCACACCTGTAGCATACATTGGTACCATAGCGACATGCTCCCGGATGATATTTCCTACATTTCCCACAACGAGAATGAGGTCCACTAAACTGACTCGCCCCACCGACCTGATACTCACTATTTTTGCATACATTATAAACTTCCCCCTTATCCTTCCTCCAAGCTTCCAATGTCGCATTTATTTTTCACATTTTCCATCTCCTTTACTTCCAAGGATCACCAACCAATATCAATGTACCGAATATTCCGGGAATCATATATTTTTGAGTCAATATTAATAAAATCATCAAACACAAAGGATTCTTCCCAAAGGGGAACATTCCAACCAACAATTGAAATACACATTGAAGTCATAAGCAAGCAATCACCTCAATTATCCTTGAATTACCCCTTTTTCCATCATGATAAATTCACAATATCAACATCGGTATGTGTAAGGACTAGCATTACATTGAATGTATTTATAAGGCAAAGCATTATCTAAAACAGCCACTTATGGGCATAGTTCAGGTACAAGGCCTTTAGGCCATTCTATTTTTGAAGTTAGTTCATAAGAGTTGAGTCGAGGCTTATTTTATAATTTGTTTCACATTTTATCATTCGATTCATTTCCAAATATCTTTGCAGTTTATCAACAAATAGGCACATTCAATCAAGGCATTTAGTACACATAAGAGCAACTAGGAGCATTAAACAGATCAAATTCTTCTCACCCGATTAGTATACTAACCTTCATTTAAATTGTGACTCAAGGCTATACCATTTTGGTAGACAAACCACACTTAAACTTACAAAACAATATGGAATTCACTTCCGAGAGAGAAAGTTTAGCCTACATACCTTGATTGAGCTTTCCTTAAGTCCTACTATACTCCGAGACTCTTAGCAACGTCAATCTCTTAGGAACATGACATACCGAACCACAAATTAGAGAGGTGATCATAGTTCTAGCTCATTTGAGCATATTTTCAAACACTAAGTGGGCGTTATGCGTTTAAAATTATTTGTGAAAGATCCTACCATCCCTCATCCCATCCTTAGCTCAAAACCTCACCAAATACTTTAAGAACTCATGCATGCAAGATATTCACTCTCATCCTCATGGATTACCCTTCTAATAGTCTATCCTAGTTATATCCAGTAATTAAGAGCTTGGGTTATAGAACCTTACCTTTTAGGAAGAAGACCTAGGTGCCTTTCTTGACAAATCTTCAAGGTTTAAGCAAGATCTTAGGAGAAATGTTGATGAAGAACCTTTTCTCCCTCTAGGACCCCCTCTCTCTCTCTCTAAGTGCATCAGAAAATAGGCCTAAAATGAAGTGTAGTGTATAATATATCGAGATGGGGTCGGGTAAGAAAATTAGGAATTTTGGAGCCCCAAAACAAATCTACGATCGCATAATTGACATGCGACCCGCAAAAGGGACCGTGAAATGGCTCCCAAAACATAAACAAACTGCGCGGGTATGCGACAAGAATGCGGTTCGCATACCTGTTCTGCGGTCGCATAATGCACTGCAGAACTGCCACTCGCAAAATTTCAAGGAGATTATGCGATGATTATGCGGCCCGCATATTGATTATGCGATCGCATAATTGGCCGCATAGTTGACCTCAAAATTAGCCAACATACTGTCTCACTCTGGTAGATATGCGGCCCGCATTGCTGTTATGCGGTCGTATAATGGGTCGCAGAAATGCACCCCTCTAAAAAACATTTTCCTTAACTTTTTATTGCACAGATCAATCAAAGGGTCCAAACCGCGGCTCGCCGCGAAGAATTTTACGAATTTCTAACACATATTCCTAACTTGTCACTACGAGATCTCGGGTTTTAAGAAAAAAAAAAATTCCGGTGCCTTGTAATATGTATTTAGACTATGAAAACTACCTTTGTTTGCAAATGTGTGCCTGCTTACTTGTTAATTGACTAATTCACATAGTTTAAGTTTGGCCGGGACCCACTGTTGTGGACCACGAGGGGTGCCTAACACCTTCCCCTCAAGGTTATTTCGATCCCTTACCCTAATCTCTGGTAATGTAAACTAGTTACATGAGTTAATTGCTCTAGTTGCCCTAACACACCTTAATCCGTTAGGTGGCGACTCTTTAAATACCCAATTTCCAAAAAGAAATGAGTTGTTTCCCCCATGAATGTCGAAACCCGAACTTCCCCGCAGAAAGGGAAAAAAAGGAGCACGATATATGTGACTCCGGACTTTTAGACTGGATTATATTTGCAGCAACCACTTATCCTTTTTAGGATTAGAGTTGGGCCTGATTGTAACGACCCGACTGGTTGTTTTGAGCATTTGCACTTTGCTCGATAGTTTGAGGGCTTGAGTATTTTGGCATGATGTATTATGACTTGCGTGAATCGTCGACTTTGGTTTTCAAGTTATTCAGAATCGCTTTGGAAGAACGAACTTCAAGATTTAAGCTCTACGTTGGAAGAGTTGACCAAGTTTGACTTTTTAGCATTTGACCTCCGAATTGAGTTTCGTCGGTTCCGTTAGCTCCGTTAGGTGATTTTGGACTTCGGACCATGTTCAGATTTTGATTCAGAGGCCCGTAATTGAATTAGCCTTGAAATGGTGACAGTTGGATTTTTGGGAAGTTTAACTAGGAGTGGACTTTTTGATATCAGAGTTGGATTCTAATTTTGGAAGTTGGTGTAGGCTCGTAATGTCAAATGTGACTTGTATACAAAATTTGAGGTCAATTAGACGTAATTTGATAGGTTTCGGCATCTGAAGTTTCAAAGTTCATTGATTTTGACTTAAGGTTTGATTCATCATTTCGAGGTTATTATGCATGATTTGAAGCCTTGAGTAGGTTCGTTTCATCATATGGAACTGGCCTGCAAAATTTGGTGCCATTTGGAGTTAATTTGATATGGTTCGGACGCTTGGTTGCGATTCTAGGAGTTCTTGAAGTTTATTTTGATCTTCATGTGTTTTGGCGTCCGATTCGTGCTTTTAAAGATTATTTTGATGTTTTGATCACGCGAGGGAGTTTGTGTCATGTTTTTGGACATGTGTACATGTTTGGTTGGGATCCCCGAGGGCTCGGGTGAGTTTCGATTAGGCATTGGAGTGGTTATGGACTTAGGAAAAATAACTGGTGCAGTTGTTTCTGTCAAGCCTTAGATCTTGCAATTGCGAGATCTTCTCAATTGCAAAATATTGCCAAGTCTGTTGGGTTCACATTTTCGAACCCAATGTTTGCATTTGCAAAGTGCACCTGGGGAGAGCTTCTTCGCATTTACGATCATTTTGGGTGCATTTGCGGAGGTCCATTTTTAACAATTGCGAACTATTCATCGCAATTGCGATGACAACAAAAATGGGAAGGCTTTGCAATTGCGAGTGGTTCTTCGTATTTGCGGGGTCTGCATTTGCGGACCCCAAGTTGCAAATGCAACATCTACAAATAGCTGAAGAACGGGATTTTAGTTCATTATCTCAAATTTTCAAACCTAGAAACCCTAGATGCGATTTTCCCAAGAGCTGTTCTTCCCCAATTCATTAGTAAGTGATTCTAACCAATTTTCTTTCAATCTTCCACTATATTTCATAAGACTTCAACCTAAAATCTAGGATTTCATGGTAGAAATTGGGGATTTAGATAGAATCAGGGATTTTTGTGAAATTAGAATTTACACCTCAAATTGAGGTCGAATTTTGAAACAAATTACATAACCGGGCTCGAGAATGAATGGGTAATCGGGTTTTGGTCCAAATTTTAGGTTGAACCAAGCGGGCCCGAGAGTTGATCTAAATTGAACCTTTTTCATTTGTGGGTAATTTCTAAGGCTTATTTTGAATCATTTGGTTGATAAATGGCTAGATTTGGTTCATTCAGAGGCTTGTTTAAAATGCAAAGCCGTGGTTGAGTTTTGAGTGGATTTTATAGCGAGGTAAATGTCTTGCCTAACTTTGTTGAGGGAATTTTTCCTACTATTTGTCATTTCTTACTACATGCGGGGGTGATACATATATGAGGTGACGAGCATATATGTATGTGCCAGGGTTAATCATGCTTGGGGTAGATTATGTTATAAACTATGTCTTGTAGAACTACGTGACCTTCTTGCTTCATGTCTTATTTGACTTCTAGATCACTAAAATTTGGACTTGAATGTTAGAAACTAAAATTTAGTTTATTATAACTTGACTAAAATTGGACGGAATTCTGAGAAACGTTGATGTGTCTAATTCGAACGTCATTATGCTTAATCATTAATACGTTACTACGGCCGATATTCTCGAGATACTAGATTCTATGCTCGTGTTGTAGACCATTCTTGAGATTTCTTGAAATAGTTGAATAATAAGGTTCTTCGAGGCTTATTGAACTTTTGTTGGCTTGAAAGTTATGATTGGGGTTTCATTTAGAATATTCGTTTAAACACTCTCCTTAACGTTATTTATGCTTCCTGCCTTGTTTGTCATTGATATACATATGCTTGGTAAGGAAATGTGTAAAGCACGAAGGGTGTTGACGTGCCATTGTATATACATTATCATGTGAGGGAGAGTATAAAGCATGAAGGGTGATGTCGTGCCATATCATTTGAGAGTAGAGCACAAAAGGTGATGTTGTGCCATATTATTTGAGAGTAAAGCACGAGGGTGATGTCGTGCCATATCATTTGAGAGTAAAAGCACAAAGAGTGATGTTGTGCCATATTAATTGAGAGTAAAAGCACGAAGGGTGATGTCATGCCATATAATGTGAGAGTAGAAGCACGGAAGGTAATGTCGTGCCATTTTATTTATATTATCATGCTTTTATGTTATCACGAGTTCATGGCATGAAGGGTGTTTTCGTGCAGGTGATGAAGAGGGACATGCATTTTGTTATGATATCTTTACCTCGTATATACGTTCATGTCTTTACCTTGAGCTATTATTGTCGTACTTATGGTTCTTATATGACTTGTCATTATCGTTCTGTCTATGTTCTCTACTTCAATTGTTGTTGTGTTTCCCATGTCTCCTATCTGCTTAACTTGCAAATACCATGCCTACTTCCTATTTTTATATCTATATGCATGTCGTATCTATTTGTTACACTTTAGTACAAACCTTCTACCATGATATTCATTCAAGCCTCTATTTTTTAGCTTATAAAGATCATGATTTTCCTTCTTGTTAGTTATATTTACATCTAAACCTTATACCATGTTAGTTAGTGAAATTTATGTTCTTCTACCATACTTGTTGTCATTACTTTTGTGCCATTTATCTCGTTTATTTCTATTTTCTATATGCTTCTGGCTTCTTAATTGTTACTTTCTGGGTACTCTCTACTTGGGGGACATTATTATTAGAAATTATTCTACCTGGTTGGTACTACTGCATGCACATTTGGTAAGGATAAGATGAATGCACAAAGGGTGTTGCTGTGATAATTAATTTGACACATAATTATTTATATATGGTAAGGAAGAGATAAAAGAATGAAGGGAGTTACTATACTATTTGACTTGATATCTTGGATATACTTCTCACACCAGGTTATAATAGTAAGCATCTTTAAACTAAAAATCATCATCACTACTTCGACGAGGTTACATAAGATACTTACTAGGTACATGGGGTCGGTTGTACTCATACTATACTTCTGCACCTTACGTGCAGATTTTTCCTCTTGGAGCAGAGCTGCTAGTGATGTCGGGAGCTGACTCAAAAAATGTTCGTGCATTTCGGATATAGCTGTCACTTGTCCTTGGTAGCTTTAGATTTTGCTAATCTATTTATGAAGTTTTCCGATAGATCTTATTATTTGTACTAGTTTTATAAATTCCTAGTCTTAAAAGCTCATTATTCGTACTACCGGCACTTGGGTTAATATATATAAATGTTTAGATAATTCTTCACTATTTTCTTATAAATTTTATTTGGATTGTATTGACTATTAGTTGTCTTACTAGTGGGTCGAGTTAGGTAGCATTACGACTAATGGTTTTTGGGTCGTGACTAGTTGGTATCAGAGCACTAGATTCGTAGGTTCTACGAGTCATGAGAAAGTGTCTAGTAGAATCTTGCGGATCGGTATGATGATGTCTATAACTATCTTCGGGAGGCTACAGGATATTTAGGAAAATTTTCCATTCCTCTTTCGTCATCGTGCAGCCTTGTTTCAGCTTGAAACCTAAAATTTTGATCATTCTTCAGACTCATCGTGCAGTCGAGAGGAGCATGAGCAGCATCTTTGGATCGTTCTTCAGACTTAGAGAGACAGCCAGTTATATGTTATGTTTTCAAAATGTGAGTTTTGGTTGAGTTCAGTTGCCTTCTTGGGTCATGTTATGTTAGTAGAGGGTATTCGAGTGGATCTTAAGAAGATTGAGGCCATTCATAATTGGCCTAGACCTACATCAGCCACAAAGATTCATAGTTTCTTAGGATTGGCGAGTTATTACCATCGGTTTGTGGAGGGGTTTTCATCCATAGCAGCCCCGTTGACGAGGTTGACTTAGAAAGGTGCCCTGTTCATATGGTTAGACGAGTGTGAGGCGAGCTTTCAGAAGCTCAAGACATCTTTGACTACGGCGCCAGTGTTGGTGTTACCCATGGGATCAAGACCTTATATAGTATATTGTGATGCATCTCGTATTGGACATGGTGCGGTATTGATGCAGGGTGGCAAAGTTATTGCATATACTTCGCGGCAGCTGAAGATTCATGAGAAGAATTATCCAGTTCATGACTTGGAGCTAGCAGCCATTGTTCACGCGCTGAAGATCTGGAGGCACTATCTATATGGCGTGTCATATGAGGTGTTCACGAATCATAAGAGTTTGCAGTATTTGTTCAAACAGAAGGATCTCAATTTGAGGTAGAGAAGGTGGTTGGAGCTATTGAAAGACTATGATATCACCATCTTGTATAATCCCGGGAAGGCCAATATGGTGGCCGATCTTTGAATAGGAAGTCAACCAGTATAGGCTGCCTTGCGTATATTCCAATCGGTAAGAGACCGCTTGCATTAGATGTTCGGGCCTTGGCCAATCAGTTTGTGAGGTTGGATATTTCTGAGTCCAGCCATGTTCTAGATTGTACAGTCGTTCGGTTTTCCTTGTTTGAGCATATCAGGGATAGGTAGTATGATGACCCTCATTTGCTTGTCCTTAGGGATACAATGCAGCTCAGTGATGCCAAGCAGGTTACAGTTGGAGATGATGGAGTTTTAAGAATGCACGGTCGTGTTTGTGTGCCTAATGTGGATGGGATTCGTGAGTTGATTCTAGAGGAGGTCCACAATTCTCGGTATTCTATTCATCCGAGTGCCGCTAAGATGTATCAGGACTTGCGGCAACATTATTGGTGGAGGAGGATGAATAAGGATATTGTTGCATATGTATCTTAGTGTTTAAATTGTCAGCAAGTAAAGTACAAGCATCAGAGGCCTGGTAGTTTGCTTAAGAAGATGAGGATTCCTGAATGGAAGTGGGAGCATATCACTATGGATTTCGTTGTTGGACACCCACAGACTCAGAAAAAGTTTGCCACAGTTTGGGTTATTGTGGATAGGCTGAATAAGTCAATGCATTTCATTCTTGTGGCAGCTTCCTATTCTTCAGAGCGGTTGGCAGAGATTTATATCTGTGAGATCGTTCGTCTTCATGGTGTGCCTGTATCTATCATGTCTGATCGAGGTACGCAGTTTACCTCAGATTTCTAGAGGGAAGTATAGCGTGAATTGGGTACACATGTAGAGTTAAGCACAACATTTCATCCTCAGACGGACGGACAGTCCGAGCGTACTATTCAGATCTTGGAGGATATGCTTTGCGCCTGTGTTATTCACTTTGGAGGTTCTTGGGATCAGTTCCTACCGTTAGTGGAGTTTGCCTACAATAATAACTATCAGTCGAGCATCTAGATGGCTCCTTATAAGGCGTTGTATGGTAGACGGTGTCGATCGCCAGTTGGATGGTTTGAGTCGGGGGAGGCTCGGTTATTGGGTACAAATTTAGTGCAAGATGCCTTGGATAAGGTTAAGATCATTCAGCATAGACTTCATACAGCTCAGTCCAGGAAAAAGATTTATGCCGACTGTAAGGTTTGTGACATGGCATTCATGGTCGGAGAGAGAGTGTTGCTTTAGGTGCCACCCATGAAGGGTGTGATGCGATTTGGGAAGAAGGGCAAGTTAAGCCCTTGGTTCATCGGGCCTTTTGAGATTCTTGATGAGTGGGAGAGGTGGTCTACAAACTCGCGTTGCCACCAAGTTTATCAGTGGTATATACAGTGTTTCATGTTTCTATGCTTTGGAAGTATCACGGTGATCCATCCCATATGTTAGACTTCAACACTATCCAGTTAGACCAGGATTTGACCTACAAGGAGGAGCCGGTAGGCATTTTAGACCGGCAGGTTCGTCAGTTGAGATAGAAAAGTTATCCTTTGGTTCGCGTGCAGTGGAGAGGTCAGCCTGTTGAGGCAGCCACCTTGGAGTTTGAGTCCGATATGCAGAGAAGATATCCCCACCTATTCACCGGCTCAGGTACTTTTCTATGTTCGTTCGAGGACAAACGGTTGTTTTAGAGGTAGAGAATGTGATGACCCAAAGGGTCATCTTATGTTTTAGAACTCGATTTTGTGTTTCTAGGCCTTAAAAACCTCATTTTATCTCTCATCGATTTGCGTGCACAGTCCAGGCATGATTTCGGAAAGCCTTTATGTGGAAAATTTATGAAATAACAATGTTTGGCCTAAAATGTTGATTTAGTTGACTTCGGTCAAGATTTTGAGTAAATGGACCCAGACTCATATTTTGACAGTACCGGTGGGTCCGTAGTAAAATATGGGATCTGTGTGTATTCCCGGAATCGAATTCTGAGGTACCTATCCAAGAAATGAATTTTGATGAAAATTGTAAAACTGGAATTATAAAAGTTTTAAGAATTTGGTTAATAGTTGATCTTGTTGATACCGGGTCCGTATTGTGGTTCCGGAGCCCGGTATAAGTCCTTTATAATATTGATACCTTATCTGTGAAATTTGGTGAGAAATAGGATTGATTTGACGTGATTCGGACCTTTGGTTGAGAAGATAGAAATTTTGAAACTTTCTCGAAACTTTCATGCAATTTGGTGCTAAATTCATAGTTTTAGGTGTTATTTTGGCTATTTGATCGCACGAGCAAGTTTGTATGATGTTGCATGTTTGGTTTGGAGCCCCGAGGGCTAGGGTGAGATTCGGATAGGCTACGGGATGGTTTAGACTTTAAAAATCTGGTATTTTCCTGCAGTAGTTGTTCTGATATGCCCTTCTTCGCGATCGCGTAGGTAGTATCGCGAACAAGAAAAGTAAAAATGGGGCAGGGGAAAATTCTTCTTCGCAAACGCGAAGGACTGGTCGCGAACGTAGAGCAGCAGGAGCCTTACCCTTCGCGAATGCGGCCTATCTACCACGGACGCGAAGCATGGGACCTGGGGAAGGGGAAATAACTCATCGCGAATGCCACACTTGGCTCGCGAACGCGGAGGCTGGGGGGATATGCCTTTGCAAATGCATAGGCCAATAGGGCCATAGCTTCGCGAATGCGACAGTCCTCTCGTGAACGCGAATAAGGCTTGTCCAGTGATTTTAAAACAGAACCAAAGACGGGATTTCTTCAAAAATTCATATCTTCTTCCCTAGAACTCGACCTAGGGCAATATTTGAAGAGGGATTTCAATACTAAATCATAGGTTTGTGTTCTTTAACTCATTTCCTTCAATTTCCGTCAACACCTATTAGATTTCTTGCCCTAAATCTTGTTCATTCATGGCAGAATTAGGGATTTTGGAAAGAATTGAGGATTTTGCAAATTTAGAAATTTAGACCTCGATTTGGCGTTGAATTCTGAAACTAATTACATATTTGGGTTCAGGGGTGAATGGGTGAATGGGTTTAGTCCGAACCTCTAGCTTTGACCAAGCGGGCCCGAGGTTGGTTTTAGACTTTTTGGAAAAAATATTGGAAAACTTATAATTATGCATTGGAATTGATTTCTTTAGCGATAATTGATATTATTAAGTTAATTATGACTAGATACGAGTGAATTGGAGGTGGAATCTAAAGGAAAAGCGGTGATTGAGCTTTGAGTTTGGCCGTGGTAGTGAGGTAAGTGTCGTGGGTAACCTTAGCTTGAGGGATTAGATATTATTTGCTTACTTGTCATGTGTTTGGGTGTTGAGTACAATGTATAAGTGATGTGACGAGTATCTATACGTTGTTGTCAAGTCATAGCATGTGAATTAAGTCTTATTCTTGTAAATGTTGTATCCTTGATCATATTATTCATGTTTAGATTATCTATTCGATGTGTTGAGCCATTTTCTATCATGTTCTACTGAATTCGGTTGATTGAGTATTGACTCAAAGTTGGGATTGGTATTGTGGAACTAAGTGTTGAAGTAAGACTTGATATTGTCATTACTATCTCTCTATTATTGTTGTCTCTTGTTTGGGTGAGGTTGAGTGATAAAGCACGAAAGGTGATGCCGTGCACGTTCCTATTATTTATATGGTGAGGTTGAGTGATAAAGCACGAAGGGTGATGACATGCATGATTCTATTATTTATATGGCGAGGTTGAGTGATGAAGCACGAAGAGTGATGCCGTACACATTTCTATTATTGCTTATCTGGTGAGGTTGAGTGATAAAGCACGAAGGGCGATGCCGTGCAGTTTTTGTTTGTTGTGTTTACTTATTATTACCGGTTCAAACTGTACTAGCTGATTAAATTCCTCTACTGTTGTGATTCATTATCTTGCAACCCCCTTAGCATGCTTCCCTTCCCTTTAATATCTGCTTAGCTTCTACTACTTGTTATCTTTGTTAGTATATTATTTAATTGCACAAGTTTATGTATGTGTATTGTCCTAGCCTCATCACTACTTCGCAAGGTTAGGCTCAGCACTTACGAGTACATGAGGTCGGTTGTAGTGATACTGCACTCTGCACTTTCTGTACAGATTTCAGTACTGATCCGTGTTGACCGGAGTTGAGTTGCTGCCTTCACTCCAACAGGAGACCCAAGGTAGATCTGCCGAAGTTCGTAGACCCTGGAGTCCCGTTTCAGTTATTCCAGTTTACTATTTTCGTTTAATTCAACGATAGTTGTATTTTCTTTCAGCTAGTATTTTTAGTGACTCTTAGAAGTTTCTTGAATTGTGGCACCCGTTTCTGGGTAGTCGTGTATAAGTACTAGGATTATTATGAGATTTTGTACTCCTTTAATCTGCTTTGGTTTAATTGTTGTTATTACTGAATTGGATATCTATCTTTTTCAATGATGATACACAAAGGATCACTCACATTGGTCATGTCTTGAAAATGTTTATCTATACCAAAACATATGCAAAGCTTCTCCAGTCTTGTTTACTAACATCTCATACAATTTCCCTTCAGAAATTAGCACGTCGCGACCCCCAAAGGGGATGGACTTGATAGAATGTCCCCATTTTTTTATAGCAAAATATCCCTTTGAATTGGTCTGCCCAGCTTCTATATAAAAGCTATTTTGCTTCCACCAGAATTGACCATGTTCCTAGAGTACTCTCATTACTCTCCTTAGTAATTTTCTTAGAAGATTATGATACACGCAGGCATGGGGCCGCAAAAAAGAAATGAAACAAAATTTAACTTTAAATTTTTTATTTTATTCTTATGGGATGTTTTATATCCACACAAATATAAATGGTTTGTTTGACCAGAAATATCAGAAATCTTTCTTACCATCACATAAATTGAGACATATGGAGTAAAATATATATATATTTTACTAACCCGATTAAACATGCAAATTTTAACATAAAATGTCAAATATTTATCATTAATAGCTTCTTTAATGGTGGCTAAGGTTTGATAGCAGGTGTTTAAAGTGGCTATTTGCTAAACTTTTCCGCCTTTATTTTAGGTTGAGAAAACTACCCTATATAGCCCCTCAAAATTTTAATAGTTCATATTTTTGTCCATTGACACAAAATGACCCTCCGGCCCAAATATATTACATCTAATAGCCCGAAATGTCTATTTCATATATTTTTTGTATAGTGACAGTCTATTTTGTATATTTGTTGTATAGTGACAGTCTATTTTGTATATTTTTTTGTATAGTGATAGTCTATTTAGTATATATTTTGTGTAGTGACAATCTATTTTGTATATAATTTGTATAGCGACAGTCTATCGTATATAAATTGTATAGTGACAGTCTATTTAGTATATTTTTATATATTTAAAATCTATTTTCTATATATTTTGTATAGTGACAGTCTATTTAGTATAATTTTTTATATAATGACAGTCTATTTTTGTATATATTTTATATAGTGACAGTCTCTTGTATATAAATTGTATAGTGACAGTCTATTTTGCATATATATTTTATAATATACCAATATTCAAAATAAAATGCTCTTCGGTCTAATACATAATCTAAAATGACTTTTAAATATTAGCCTTATATACAATTTTTTATGAAAAAGTTGATCCAAAGAAGAGATTAATAAAATATTCATGTTTGATATGCATGAGTTGCAACAGAGGATAGGGAGAGTAATTGATACTTGGGGGCCAAATGAGAGCCAACCCTCCGAAACAGATTACTAAGAGGAAATGGCAATGATCAGAAAAGACAAATTGTTGATTTCCATGGTGAAATGGAAGGTTTCAAGAATTGAATACAAGATTTGTCAAATCTCAGCCATTGTAGTATTAATATTAATGGTACGCAGGCTCCAGCTTCGATCTCACTGCAAATCATGAAATCGAAATCAAAACCCTGTCAGTCTAACCCACTGTACTCGATCTCGTTGGCTTTAGATCTGGACGGAAGCTCAAACACCAGCAACCATCCATTAAGTTCGGCGACTCTTTCTTCCCATTTAATTTATTATTTTTGGGTCTTTTGATATTATGAAAGTTTGGACCTAAAAGATGGTTTGCTTACTATTTGAATTCAGATGGCCTTGAATTTTCCGGTGAAGTTTTCCGGCTAAACCATTTTGGGCCGAAAATCATCTCTTTCTCCGATGAACTTATGTTTGTTCTTGTGGGTCAGATGTATAATTCGGTGGCTAGCCGTTATAATTGATTTTGGAGTATAAAATGTTAAAATAGCACGGGCTAGCCAGTTTTCGGACTAGTCATTCAAAAATAGCCAGCGTTTGCCAAGTCATTGAAAAATAACTACTATTTTGCTGCAACAGAGACCGGTCCAGCATAATATACTGGAGTTTGGTGCACCTGTATATGAACTTCCAACATATTATGCTGGACCGGTATACTTTGCTGGCTCCAGTATAATTTACTGGAGATTAGAGCACCGGTGCTCCAATCTCCAGTATATTATGCTAGACCAGTATATTATACTGGAATTCCAGTATATTAGGCTGGAGTTCCAGTATAATATAGTGGAACTTCAGTATATTATGTTGGAGTATTTTTCCGAATTTTGAACAATATTTTCGTTCAAATTTATCTTTACATAAAAAGGGGCTAAATTTCGATTACTTTTGAAACTGTGGCTATTTTTGAATGATCACTTGTAAATCTGGCTATTTTTTAATTTCTCTCGTATAAAATGCATATCGCAATTTATGACTAGCGGTTGATATTAGTTTCTAGCGGATGGCAATAAATGAAGTTTGCTCTTTTAGATTCGTTGGGCTTAAATAATTAAGGGATTTTTACCTATCCATACCATATATGAAACCTTATTACCCTCAATGTTTAAGGTTTGATTTAATTACAAACCCGTATTCCAAATTACCAATCCTATACCATACTTAATTAAGGGTCTAATTAATAGGTAGTTTTTACTCCTTAATTAAAGGTATCCATATATCCGATGTTTCTCTCTCCCCTTAATTCCTAAGATTTGACCATATTCGTTTTCCCCCTCCCATTTCTTTCACTTCTCCATTCCTTCTTCTTCTCAAAAAATACAAAGATGAGACCCATTGAGTATATCATCTTTATCGTGGTAGATGTTTTCCGCCATCTGCCAGATTTGTAGTATATTGTCTTCAGCAACACTAGCGACGACCTAGTCTTCACATGGGTTCCATGAGAAGTCAGAAATTTTACTTGTATGGCCACCATGAATAAAGAGCAACTCCGGTGGCCCATCTTCTGCTGTTTTGTTCTTCATCAATCCTGGAAAAATTGATTTGTAGTTTATTTGTAGAAATTTTGTAGATAAATAGAAAATTTTGTAGTCAATGTCACACCTCCTTTTTGCGCGCCCGCCCCGAAGGGTTAAATGCGCGAGGGGTTTTTTCCAATTTAAGTGACAATATTCGAAATGGGATTATTTATTTAATTCAGAGTCGCCACTTGGGAAAGGTTTGGCTTTTGGTGTCCCAAGTCACCGGTTTATCTTGAATCCCAAATCGAGGAAAAATATTCGACTTTTCCAAATGAAGTCTGCGAACCAGAAATTCTAAGTAAGGAATTCTGTTGACCCGAGGGAAGGTGTTAGGCACCCTCGAATCCCGTGGTTCTAGCACGGTCGCTTAAATTGTTATAATGGCTAAATATCTGATTTAAATACATGTTATGACTTACGTGCTTTTATTAAGTTTAAACCGCTTTTATTATTATCATTTATTTTTATAGAATTGCAACGTAGTGAAAATGCATCTCGAACCACGTCACAATCAATGCACCCGTGATCGTCAACACATTTTGACTCCGTTGAGATTTGGATTTGGGTCACATCAATGTGCACCCGAATTTAAGAATATAATTTAATTAAGTCGCGCCTAAAGAGTCTACGCGTTATTAGTTTTTGGAGAAAGGCCATGAGATTCACTAAACGGCCTGTCCTGAATTCTAAATGTTTATTATGGTTAGTTATTGAGGGCCTCGCAATTACAATTTTTATTTGGCGAGGCTCGTCTCTATTTTAGAAGGGATATCCTAAAGTGACTACATTTCTATTATGTTTGTCCCTAAAACTATAAGGAAAGGTACATGCTAATTTAATTATATGCTTTGGCCTAACCTGGATTCTTATCAATTTCTACTTAATTATTTACAAAGTGAAGAGGCGTCATACCTTGTGAAGCATGCGAGATTGACCAAATGCTATACTTGTATCCAAACATTTCTTGAATTGAACTTAAGTAGACTTATTTTAGGCTAGATTAAGGTAATTGAACACTAGGCATTATTGCTAATGGGGATTCGAACGTGCTCCTATATACTGCCTAGCGGGTCCTGATAAAAGAACTAAAGTAAAACAGAACATCATTGTGTAAGGTGGAAATATTCTATCCTATGCATGTCATTATAGTTAAACAGGAATCCGGTAAAAAATTCTATGTCAATTATCCATGCATTCTACATATTGTACCATTACATCTCGTACTAACCAACAACTATAAACTAAGACGCAAGAGACTAGAACTCAGCTAAGTACCAAACTGATCTTTTCCTGCTATTGAAATTTACAAACTAATCATATATATAGAAAGAAATCAACATGCCATGAGTATTACAACAGACATTTAAACTTCTCCAACTTTTATTTCATGCTTTCAGACTGTTATAGTTACACCAATATGGGACTTGAAATGTGTACCTGGATACTGAAATGCAAAGAAGAAGTGGAAGCAGAAGAGTCAGCAGCAGCAGCACAAGAATGGTAGTAACAAACAAAGCAATACAGCAGCAATGACAATCCCAGACCAACAGACCAAAGCAGTAAACCAATGGTACAATAATCAATATTTGATCTTTTCAAAACTCAGAGGGAAAATCTTAAAATCTGATAGAAATAAAACAAACTGGATACTGGACTTCAGACACGAAAGGATGAGGAAAAGTAGTGTTTCCAGTCGAACAAAGAATTTCTTTTCTAAATTCCCCCTCCTGATTTCCAAAATAAACTCTCTTTCTCACTTAGAAACTGATTCTGTTTGGTTTCAGCTTCCCTTTTGTGTGTATCTCTCTTCAGGTGTATCCTTATCTTCCTCCTCCCTCTCTTATCTTATCTTCTCCTAATGTCTCTCTAATATCCGATGTCCCTTTTTCTGATCCCCTTAAACTGATGGAAGACCTCCCTTTTATAAGCCTCCAATCACCACTTTAACAGCCTGTTTTAGACAATCAGAACACCCTCCCACGTGCTATCCTATTTTCAGATTCCACTTACTATTTAAATAAGAACACAACCCCATGATATTCCCTGGCAGACTTACTTTTAAGTAAGGTTTAATATTTCTGAACTAAAGCAGAATATGGGCAGCAGAATGTAGTCTGACAGCATATGCTGTCAAAACTATTTTAATTCAAAAAGGGCCTTTATGCACATGTTGTGCACAAGTGCACATGCCATCAATTCAGATTGCAATTACAGACCAAACCTTAGGTTTCTGAAATCACATTAGCAACTATAAGTAACTAAACTTAGTTCTTAATTGATTCAGGCAATGTTTAACAGAAGAAAATCGATTTGTTATTGTTCAGACAGTTGAAACTAATTGACGACACATGTCGACTCGACTATATTAATCATAACATGCACAATCGTAGCCAAAAATCAGACATTTAACAGTATCGACACATGATTTGAATTGTACTGACCAAACAGAATTGTACTCGATGAGTCAGTTAATTGGTTCAAATTTGAAATTCAGCTAATTGCACAACACATACATACATACGCATTATCAGAACAAGTAGAAGAAGGACTCAATCAAACGCAGAGGTTCAGGAAAGGTGGACAGGACACAGTTGGTAAAATTCGAAACACAAATTTCACAAAACATGAACAGCCTTTTAAACAATCACATGGACTAAAACAAATAAAGAAAAGAAAGCAAAACTCACCTTAAATCCCGAAAAATCAAAAACCTTAGCTTGGACTCGAACAGACCTTTCTTAAGGCTGAACGGACTTTAATCGAAGTGTTTCTCAGATGAGAAACACTTCGATTAAGGTCCATTAGACCTTAATCTCTTGGTTTAAACGAGATACGGACCAGTGACAAGGAACCCTAAGGTTCCAAAAAATAGATCCGGGATTCATGCTTCCCTGGTCAGATTCGGACCAAACCAAGCATGGTTTGGTCATGAGGGGGGTCTGGGGAGTGTCTGGTGCGAAACTGGGGTCAAACGGTGTAAGTTAGGTTCCGACTTGAATCTTCAAATGAATATTCGAGAAGGTGGGAAGGGATTCGAGTTAAGCGGTTGACAGATCCATGTTCAGGGTTGTGGGGGGTTCTATGGTGTTAAGGTGGAGGTCACCGGCGTTCATGCCGCCGGCTTTCATGGTGAAGAATACAGGGGCGGCTAGGGTTTGGAGGGGAAGGGTCTGGTGAAGACGACCTAAGGCAGGGGGTTTGGATTAGGGCGCGGGGTGAAAGGGGGAAGGGTTTATATACGGGGTGGATGGCTTGATCTCAACCGTTAGATCAATCGAGATCTACGGCCTGGATCTGAGGGCTTAAGTGGAACGGTGTCGTTTGGCTTAGTAAGGGTCAGGGTTGGTTCGGGTGGAATGGGTCGGGTTCATTAGTGGGTTATGGGGTGTGAGATCTTGGCCGTTGATCAATCTGAGATCAACGGCCCAGATCATACTGGATTAAACGGTGTCGTTTGGATGGTTAGGGGCTGAACTGGACTGGACCGGGTAATTTGGGTTGGGTTGTTCGTTTGGGCCCTGAATTAAAATGAAAATCAACCCAAACTGATTTTCAAACCAATTCTACACTTATCTTTTATTATTATTATTACATTTTTTTTAAAAAAAAACAAAGCCTAAGTAAATCAAATTTAAAATTAAATAGACACTTAATACAATTATTTGCACACACATATTAAAATATTTGAAGCAGGTAAAATCAAACAAAACAACAATCATGGACAAAAATGCCTATTTATGGTTTTCTCATTTAACAACCGGATTACGGTTCAAATTACGCATGACACATATATTTTTTGTATTTTGTTTTAATAAAATAAAAAAAATGGGCAAAAATATCATAAATAATTACAAAGTGCCATGAAAAATTTCAAAAATTGTACAATAGGACCATTTGTTATTATTTTTATTTCTTTTGGAGCGATTGTCGCGTAAAACAAAAATCACGTGCTCACAGCTGCCCCTCTTTGTTCGGAAACACGAAGAGTTTTCGTGCAAAGATAAAGTGAGCGGATATAAGCGATTTTTGCCTATGGACTACTCCGTGTGAAGCATGTTTTGAAAGTTTTGACCGAATCTTGCTTCAAAGATTTCCTACATATCCCGGGCTAAACAGGAATCAGGTCAATGTAGTTCGGGAAGTTTCGGTAGCTGGGACTACCATGGGACTGCAATGCTTGTTGTTACTGCTGTTGCTGTAGTCACCACTGCTTTACTGACCGCCTTATTACAACCAAAGAAAAATTGAAACTGAACTTAAATACTTATATGCATGTCAACTGCTAGTTACAAGATCCCTATCTATGATTCTTTTGCGACTTGATCATGGGTCTTAGCTGATTTTGCTTGGAGACTTCGATCCGAATCTTGATGCTTGCGAGTTGTAGGTGCTTGCTTATTCTCTGGGATGCTGAGTGAGGCGTGACTGGCAGAGTTTTGAATCTTAATCCAATGTTGGAGTCGATCTGCATTCCATTTAACTCCGATATCTCGGGACATCTTCTTTTTGTCTTTTTTTTTTGATTCTGAGTTGAGACTCACTTCGTGGGTCGTTTCGATCCGTGTGGCTTGAGGTTAGACTTGCGGGAGAAAAACAAACAAACGAACGAAATTTTCTGCCCCAGTTTCACTAGGAAAATTTCGTCAATTATTCGCCAGAAAGTTCATAAAATTGATGAAGGAAGATAAAAATACTCAATTCAGGGTTGGAGCCCTAATACCGACTAGCTGGGGGAAAAGTTCAGCTTAGGGTTTAAAACCCAAATGCTGATTGCAAGGAAAAAGCTCAGCATAGGGGTTTAAAACCCTAATGCTGATTGCATGGAAAAGCTCAGTTTAGGGTTTAAACCCTAATGCTGGCTGAATGGAAAAAGTTCAGTTTAGGGTTTAAAACCCTAATGTTGACTAAAGGAAAAATTCAGTTTAGGGTTTAAAACCCTAGTGCTGATGAAAGGAATAATTCAGTTTAGGGTTTAAAACCCCAATGCTGATTGCAGGAAAAGGCTCAGTTTAGAGTTTAAAGCCCTAATGCTGGCTGAATGGAAAAAGTTCAGTTTAGGGTTTAAAACCCTAATACTAACTAAAGGAAAAATTCAGTTTAGGGTTTAAAACCCTAGTGCTGATTAAAGGAAAAATTCAGTTTAGGGTTTAAAACCCCAATGCTGATTGCAGGAAAAGGCTCAGTTTAGGGTTTAAAACCCTAATGCTGGCTGAATGGAAAAAAATTCAGTTTAGGGTTTAAAACCCTAATGCTGACTAAAGGAAAAATTCAGTTTAGGGTTTAAAACCCTAATGTTGATTGCATGGAAAAGCTCAGTTTAGGGTTTAAAACCCTAATGCTGGCTGAATGGAAAAAGTTCAGTTTAGGGTTTAAAGCCCTAATGCTGACTAAAGAAAAAATTCAGTTTAGGGTTTAAAACCCTAACGCTGATTAAAGGAAAAATTCAGTTTAGGGTTTAAAACCCTAATGCTGATTGCAGGAAAAGGCTCAGTTTAGGGTTTAAAACCCTAATGCTGGCTGAATGGAAAAAAGTTCAGTTTAGGGTTTAAAACCCTAATGCTGACTAAAGAAAAAATTCAGTTTAGGGTTTAAAACCCTAACGCTGATTAAAGAAAAAATTCAGTTTAGGGTTTAAAACCCTAACGCTGATTAAAGGAAAAATTCAGTTTAGGGTTTAAAACCCTAATGCTGATTGCAGGAAAAATTCAATTTAGGGTTTAAAACTCTAATGCTGATTGCAGGAAAAGGCTCAGTTTAGGGTTTAAAACCCTAATGCTGCCTGAATGGAAAAAAGTTCAGTTTAGGGTTTAAAACCCTAATGCTGACTAAAGAAAAAATTCAGTTTAGGGTTTAAAAACCCTAACGCTGATTAAAGGAAAAATTCAGTTTAGGGTTTAAAACCCTAATGCTGATTGCAAGGAAAAGGCTCAGTTTAGGGTTTAAAACCCTAATGCTGGCTGAATGAAAAAAAGTTCAGTTTAGGGTTTAAAACCCTAATGCTGACTAAAGAAAAAATTCAGTTTAGGGTTTAAAAACCCTAGTGCTGATTAAAGGAAAAATCCAGTTTAGGGTTTAAAACCCTAATGCTGATTGCATGGAAAAGCTCAGTTTAGGGTTTAAAACCCTAATGCTGGCTGAATGGAAAAAGGTTCAGTTTAGGGTTTAAAACCCTAATGCTGACTAAAGGAAAAATTCAGTTTTAGGGTTTAAAACCCTAATGCTGACTAAAGGAAAAATTCAGTTTAGGGTTTAAAACCCTAGTGCTGATTAAAGGAAAAATTCAGTTTAGGGTTTAAAACCCCAATGCTGATTGCAGGAAAAGGCTCAGTTTAGGGTTTAAAACCCTAATGCTGGCTGAATGGAAAAAAATTCAGTTTAGGGTTTAAAACCCTAATGCTGACTAAAGGAAAAATTCAGTTTAGGGTTTAAAACTCTAGTGCTGATTAAAGGAAAAATTCAGTTTAGGGTTTAAAACCCCAATGCTGATTGCAGGAAAAGGCTCAGTTTATGGTTTTAAACCCTAATGCTGGCTGAATGGAAAAAAATTCAGTTTAGGGTTTAAAACCCTAATGCTGATTAAAGGAAAAAGTTCAGTTTAGGGTTTAAAACCCTAATGCTGACTAAAGGAAAAATTCAGTTTAGGGTTTAAAACCCTAATGTTGATTAAAGGAAAAATTTAGTTTAGGGTTTAAAACCCCAATGCTGATTGCAGGAAAAGGCTCAGTTTAGGGTTTAAAACCCTAATGCTGACTGGTTGGGGGTAAAGTTCGAGAATGCTAGCTAACCTTTTATTTTTGATTTTCTTGTTTTAGTAGAAGATAAAAGGTAGTTTCGTGGAAACTTACCTTTCGAGTGAATTCCTTATTGCCAAAATATTTCTTGTACCCATGTACCTTCTTCTTTGGGTGACACCTGCTTCTTGCACGGTTGTCTTGGATTACACCTGTTTCAACTTTTCAGACAAAGAACAATTGTTAGTTCGGAAATGACGGTCGGTTTGGTGACCTTGATCGTTCCCGGTTGCTTTGTTGCGTCTTCATTTCAGTTGCGAAGTCCCGCCATTGATTTGATTCATATGCCGAAACACTTTAGACCGCTCAGGCTTGTATTTCCAGATTCTGTGATGATTTGCCTCGTAAGGCTCTTTTTTCTTTTCTCTTTTTTTTTTGTGTCCCGTTTTGCTTGGAGGTTCTCAATGGGGATTTTATTGGAGGTATTCTGTGGGGATTTGTACAAAGGAAACCCTATGGGGGAATATTTACAAAGTGGATTCTTTGTGTGGATTTTTGTACAATGGGGCATGCTGGGGATTTGTTTCGAAGTGGGCTTTCTAGGCTTGGTTGGGGTAAGCTTGTTGGGGAATTTTTACAAAGGGACTTGCTGGGGATGTGCTGGGGAAATTCCAACGGGGATTTTTTTTTATATATATTGGGGAGACTTTGTGGGGGATTGTACAAAGGGAGACTCTGTGGGGATTCGTCCGAAGGCGGACTTGCTGGGGGAAATTTCTCTTTTTCCTCTTTACTTTGAACGCCATCAAACATCATGATTCATCAGGCTTGGACAAACGTACCAACGAAACGAGGCGTTTTCCTTCATGAAACGGAATTCCGTGCAACCAAACCTGCCACCTGTCCTTTCCGGTACATCTAGAACTTGGGCTTAAACATAAAAGAGATTCGAAGAAAAACAAAGAAAAGATAAAACGAATTTCAGAAAAGGAGTGCCCCCTTCGGGACGAGAAAGACTTATCTGAGGAAGATAATGCTGGCTTTAAATGACATGACATGCTCTTTGGACTGGACGCCTGACTTTCCATGAGCTTGCGTTTCCCTCAACCAGAACGGATCTGTGATTCCAAACCTGGTGGAACTTTGCCGAAACCTCCTTGGGTGGGGTCACTCTTTCGGCCAACAGCGCCCTTTGCGGGTTTTCGCCGGCTGACCTCTCTCATTTCTCTTCTTGTCATCGCTTGATAGCACTCTTTGTGAGTTTTTACTAAACAAGCTCTCTCATTTTGGTTTCTCTACTCCCGTCGTCTCGTGGTGCCCGAAGGTTTTCACCGACGAGACTCTCTCATTTTATCTCTCTCAATTCAGAGTGTGCCGGTCTCCATTTGTGACGCTTATTGGTTTCCCACTATCTTTGGTAATTGATCTGAAGGCTTGTGCTTGGTAAAGAGAGGTAGATGATACTAACTTCTAAACTGCTCGACGTGCCCCGGTTTCAATTTCAGGGTGAATGGGATTTTATTGTTGGTGTGACTGAACCTCAGGGAGAGGCTGCCTACGTATCCTTTCGGAATCAAGTCAAACGTAGTTCAGGCCTCAATCAATGTTTTGTTTTGTTTTTTTTCCGTAAACGGCCAAAGGTTTGTAGAGAGAATTGGGTAGTGTTTGGGAGTAGTGGGGAATAAAACCTTCGTCATTTTCAAATGTGTCAGGACCACTGGAGTATAATTTAGACGTAGTATCTCTTGACTGCATCTGCATTTACTGCTGTTTCGGGGTCATTTCCCTCGATATCACCTAAATACAACGCTCCTCTTGGCAATATCTTCCTTATGATGTATGGGCCTTTCCAATTTGGAGCAAACTTCCCTTTGGCTTCCTCATGATGCGGCAGAATACGCCTCAGTACCAGCTGACCTACTTCGAAATTCCTGGGTCGGACTTTCTTGTTGTAAGCGCGGGCCATTCTTCGTTGGTACAACTGTCCGTGACAAACCGCGGCCATTCGCTTTTCATCAATCAAAGTCAATTGCTCTAACCGAGTCTTGACCCACTCGCTGTCTTTGATTTCCGCTTCGACAATGGTTCGAAGCGAACGAATTTCTACCTCTGCCGGTATTACAGCCTCGGTCCCATAAACCAAAAGATAAGGAGTCGCTCCTACCGATGTGTGTACCGTAGTGCGATATCCCAATAATGCAAATGGTAGTTGTTCATGCCACTGTCGGGAACTTTGGATCGTCTTCCTCAAAATCTTCTTGATGTTTTTGTTTGCCGCTTCTACAGCGCCATTGGCCTTTGGCCGATAAGGAGTAGAATTCCTATGCGTTATTTTGAATTGCTCGCATACATCTCCCATCAAGTGACTGTTCAAGTTTGCTGCGTTATCTGTAATGATAGTCGCAGGAATACCGAAACGACAGATAAGATTTGAGTGTACAAAATCCACTACAGCTTTTTTAGTGACCGACTTGAGAGTGACAGCCTCTACCCATTTTGTGAAGTAGTCTATGGCAACCAGTATAAACCTGTGTCCATTCGAAGCCTTTGGTTCGATTGGTCCAATGACGTCCATGCCCCAGGCGACAAATGGCCAAGGCGCAGACATGGGATGCAGTTCTGTGGGAGGTGCATGAATCAGATCACCGTGCACCTGACACTGATGACACTTCCGAACGAAGCTAAAGCAATCCTTTTCCATGGTTATCCAGTAATAACCTGCTCGAAGGATTTTCTTCGCTAAGACATACCCGTTCATGTGAGGTCCGCACACACCTGCGTGTACTTCGTGCATGATCTTCCTCGCTTCCTCGATATCGACACATCTTAGGAGATTGAGGTCCGGGGTCCTCTTATATAACAATTCACCGCTCAGAAAGAAACCACTTGCATGTCGCCTAATGGTCCTCTTTTGATCTCCAGTAGCGTGCTCGGGGTATTCTTGTGTCTTCAGGAACCTCTTGATGTCATGGTACCAAGGCTGCGTATTTGATCCCGCCTCGATTACATTGCAGTAACCGTGTCTTTCCTTGATTTGGATTTCCAAAGGATCGACGTGGGCGTTGCCCGGGTAGGGTAGCATTGAAGCCAAAGTAGCAAGTGCATCTGCCAGTTCATTGTGACACCTCGGGATATACCTGAACTCTATTGATGTAAAGCGCTTGCTGAGGTCCTCCACATGCTGTCGGTATGGGATAAGTTTGACATCCCGAGTTTCCCATTCACCTTGGACTTGTCGGATAACCAGGTCAGAATCTCCCATAATCAGTAAGTCTTCGACATCCTGATCGATTTCCATATGCATGCCCATGATGCAGGCTTCATACTCAGCCGTATTATTTGTGCAGAAGAAACGCAGTCTAGCTGTGGCGGGATAATGCTGACCGGAAGGCGAGATCAAAATTGCCCCAATTCCTACACCTTTGGCATTCACGGCTCCATCAAAGAACATCTTCCAAACATGAGCGTCCTTTGAGACCACCTCTACGGCGTTTACTTCTTCATCTGGAAAGTAGGTACTCAATGGCTGGTATTCCTCATCGACCAGATTTTCGGCCAAATGGTCTGCTAGCGCCTGGGCTTTCATTGCCGTGCGAGTGACATAGACTATGTCGAATTCCGTAAGCAAGATTTGCCATTTAGCCAGTCTCCCAGTAGGCATTGGTTTCTGAAATATATACTTCAAAGGATCCAACCTGCTTATGAGGAACGTAGTGTGGGCTTGGAGATAATGTCTCAGCTTTTGAGCAACCCACGTGAGAGCGCAGCATGTCCTTTCCAGCAGAGTGTATTTGGCCTCGTAGCCGGTGAATTTCTTGCTCAAGTAGTAGATTGCTTGCTCCTTCTTTCCGGTTACGTCGTGTTGCCCGAGGACGCAACCGAAAGAGTTCTCCAAGACTGTCAGATACAAGAAAAGTGGCCTCCCTGGTTCTGGAGGGACCAAGACTGGGGGATTCGAAAGGTATTCTTTGACTTTATCAAAGGCTTCTTGACACTCAGTTGTCCATTTAATCGCCGCATCTTTCCTTAACAGCTTGAATATGGGCTCACACGTGCTTGTCAGCTGGGCAATAAACCGACTGATGTAGTTCAACCTGCCCAACAGACTCATCACGTCTTTCTTTGTTCTCGGGGGAGGCAGATCTCTGATGGATTTTATCTTAGTTGGATCTAGCTCGATACCTCTCCTACTTACGATGAAGCCCAAAAGTTTGCCCGACGGAACTCCGAAAGCACATTTGGCTGGGTTCAGCTTCAAGTCATACTTCCTTAATCTCTCGAAGAATTTCCTCAAGTCTTGGATGTGATTATCCTGCGTCCTAGACTTGACTATCACGTCGTCCACGTACACCTCTATTTCCTGATGCATCATGTCATGAAAAATGGCAGTCATGGCCCTCATGTAAGTAGCCCCAGCATTCTTCAAACCAAATGGCATGACCCGGTAACAGTAGGTGCCCCAAGGCGTGGTGAAGGCAGTTTTCTCGGCGTCCTCTTCATCCATCAATACCTGATGATACCCAGCGTAACAATCTACGAAAGACTGTATCTCGTGTTTGGCGCAATTATCAACGAGGATGTGGATGTTGGGCAGCGGGAAATTATCTTTAGGACTTGCTCTGTTCAGATCTCGGTAATCTACACATACCCGAGTTTTCCCGTCCTTTTTCGGTACTGGAACCACATTTGCCAACCAAGTTGTATACTGGACTACCCGAATCAACTCCCGTTTTCAATTGTTTGGTGATCTCCTCTTTAATCTTGTCACTGACCTCAGTTTTGAACTTTCGTTGCTTTTGTTGAACTAGAGGACAATCAGGATGAATCGGCAATTTATGAACCACTAGATCAACACCTAGACCCGGCATGTCATCATATGACCAAGCAAACACGTCTTTAAATTCAAAAAGAAGTTGAATTATCGCCTCTCGCGTTTTCTTGTCCGTGTGAATGCTTATTTTGGTCTCCCGGATTTCTTCAGGAGTTCCTAAATTAACCGGTTCGGTGTCATTCAGATTTGGCTTAGGTTTATTCTCAAAATATTCCAACTCTCAGTTTATTTCCCTAAAAGCTTCTTCCGCATCATATTCTGGTTATGGGTTCATTAATTCGCAGTTAAATAGCTCGTTGTGATCTGGGCGTGAAGTCCGCAAGCATGTCATATTTAAAGCCGCATTATTATAACTGAAAAGAAAGATAAAAGGAAAAATGACAAAATTAGAAAAAAAAAAAAAATGGGAAAGCAATGATGATTTTTTTTCATTTTCTTTGGAAAGTTGGAAGACAACAATGTTTACAACTTAGGAATTCAAAACAACAATTTAAAGGAAGAAAACGTTCAAGTTATGTCTTGGAGACAACTTGTGACACAGGAAAGGTGGCAGGACAGGTCTACCCGGACTTCCGTCTAGTCGGGAATGGCGTGGCCTCCCAGTTTTGAAATTTGGCGTTCGGCCCCACGTACATCATCTCAGCAGTGTTTGTGCCTTCACCTGGTTGAACCATGTGGATCTCGTAGAGCATCTCTCTCGTCGCCCCACATATCTCCTCGATTTCCTCAGCTGTGAAGACCTCATCATCTTCTTCTTCGGCGTACCTTGGCTTGATGAAAGTTGCATATAAATCCGGCAGTGGTCGAGATAACTTCCAACCCTCATTTTTCCTTTTCTTTGCCCACTCTTCGTCTGCTGGAGTAGGTTTGAAACCTAGTCCAAAAGGTTTCTTGGTGACTGGCAAGGTAATGGGTTCTGTTATTCCCTGAAGGGTTCGTCCAAGCCCCTTCCCTGGCCTAAATCCGTGCCGGATCATCTCTTTGGCCACCATAACCGAGGCGTTAGACAAGAAAGGCTGGGGGCAGGGTATTCCCTCTTCGTGCTGCTCTGCCAGTACAATCTCAAAAGCTTGATAGACCGTATGTTCGCTCCCTTCTCTCGGTTCCAGATATGGGATGGATGGGTCCCGATAAATAGCATGCTCATCTTCCCCATGGACCACGATCTCTCGGTCTTCGTACTCGAACTTCACCATCTGGTGAAGAGTGGAAGGCACGGCTCCTGCCGCATGGATCCAAGGTCTGCCAAGGAGAAAATTGTAGGATGTATCCATGTCGAGCACCTGGAAGGTTACTTGAAATTCGACTGGTCCTATGACCAACAACAGGTCTATTTCTCCCATGGTATCTCTCTTGATGCCGTCGAAAGCCCTTACGCAGACATTGTTGGGTCGGATTCTTCCGGTCCCAATTTCCATTCTTTGTAGCGTGGAGAGCGGGCAAATGTCAACGCCTGAGCCCCCATCCAACATTACCCGCTTGACATAATAGTCTTCGCATTTAACTGTTAGATGCAAAGCCTTGTTGTGTGCCGCTCCTTCCGGGGGTAGATCGTTCTTGCTGAAAGAGATTTGGTTGACGGCGAAGAATCTTTCTGTCATCCGCTCTAATTGCTCTACCGAGGTTTCAACTGGCACATATGCTTCATTCAGGGTCTTTAGTAAGATCTTTTGATGCTCGGTCGACCTCATTAACAATGACAGCATGGACACTTGCTCGGGGTACTTGCGCAGTTGATCTATCACTTCGTAATCCGGCATTTTCATTTGTTGGAAGAACACTTCCGCTTCTTCAACACTTACGGGCTTCTTTGGCGGGAAGCGCCTTTGTGTGGCGTTGTTCAGTTCTTGGGTATTTGAATACCTTCCAATGAAAGTATTTTCTGGAAGTTCTCCCATGACCTCTTTACCTTTGTACATTACCAAAGTCTTTTGATAATTCCACGGCACTGTGGACGGGTTGGTCATTGGCTTTTGTGGCACGCGTCCGATAACCACTGGCTCATTCAGCCGAGGTGGTTGAATCGTCCCCCGGACCACATAGGCCTCTTTCGGCACGTACATAGGTTTTGTCTTTTTGATTCCGAAGTTCTGCATCTTCTCAGCTCGACCTCGTGGTATGTAAAGAACTCCATCCTTTACCGGTAACATTTTCTTCTCCACCTTCTTTTCAGGCTCTTTCTTTATAGCTTTGGCCTCCTCCCCCTTTTCTGGTTTCTGGTCTGTTTCGGGCCTCTTCCCCGTGTCGATAATGGCAATTATGGCTTTCAAAGCAGGGTCGAACTCTTTGTCTTCACAAATCATTCCGATCAGCGGCCCATTATTGTGAGAAGGTAATGGATTGTTAGTTACATTCGGGATCTCCTCGTCCCTTAGCACTATTTTCCCTTGCTCTATCAAATTTTCGACCACTCTTTTCAACGACCAGCAGTCATTTGTATCATGTCCCTCGGCCCCTGAATGATAGGCGCATCTGACTCCAGCTTTGTAAGAAGGTGACGTCGGGTTTTGCCTTGTTTGAGGGATTGGTTGCAAGAAACCCAACTGGACTAGCTTCGGGAACAAAGTTGAGTATGGTTCACCGATGGGCGTGAAAGTCCGCCTTCGGGGTGGCTCTTGAGGGCGGAAGTTATTCTGCGGGGGTTGTGGGTTATAGTGGTTGCGGTAAGGAGGCTGATTTCTGGGAGGTGGAGCTGGGCCTCAGTTGGCTTGTTGTGGTGGATGGGCATAAGGCTAGGCATTCATGACCATATAAGGTTGATGAGCATATGCCAAATTTGAGTGGGGGTAGTAGTGTTGTGGGGTTCTTTCCGGGAAACGGGGCCTGGGATGACGATACTCCCTTGCTTCTGAGGCTGCCATAGTCGTTTCTTCTTTCTTCTTCCCTCTTGTCATTCCTCCGGACCCGCTTTGGACGGCCTGGGAGGTTGCCCTTATGGCTGCTTGACTCAGAATCCTACCTGTTTTCAGACCATTTTCCACCATCTCTCCAATCTTGATCGCTTCCGCGAATGGCTTACCTATGGCTGACATCATGTTTTGGAAATAGTCAGACTCTTGACCCTGGAGAAAAGTAGTGACCATTTCCACTTCATCCATGGGAGGCTTCACTCTTGACGCCTGTTCACGCCACTTAATAGCATATTCTCTGAAGCTTTCTGGCGGTTTCTTCTTCAAATTCGACAGAGAATTTCGGTCTGGCGCAATGTCGATGTTATACTGGAATTGTTTCACAAAATCTCTGGCGAGATCATCCCATATATGCCATCGGGACATTTCCTGGTCCATATACCATTCCGAGGCTATCCCTACTAGACTTTCCCCAAAATATGCCATTAGCAGTTCTTCTTTTCCGCCGGCTCCCCGCAATTGGTTGCAGTATTTCTTAAGATGTGCAATGGGGTCACCGTGCCCATCGTATTTCTCGAACTTTGGGGTCTTGAAACCCGCTGGCAGGTGCACGTGAGGGAACATGCATAGGTCGGCGTAAGAGACGCTCTTCTGTCCGCTCAATCCTTGCATATTCTTCAAACTTTGTTCAAGGCTTCTCATTCTCTTGGCAATCTCATTTTGTTCTGCAATTCTGGGGTTCTGATCCTGCCCGGGTGCAAGCTCGCACTGAGGCGGTAGAGGATTAGTGCTGGTAGCGAACCTAGTTGGTTCCATTGAGAACGATGGTGCTTGGAATGTAAAAGAGGATGAGTTAAAGTTTGGTTTGTACGTGGCAGGCTTTGCCGTAATCGGGTAAGGTGATGCAGTAAAGATGTTCATGCTTGCATCGGTGGCTGACATTCGGGGATGAGGCTCAGAAGGCGATCCAGCAGAGAAGGCTGAGGTGGCTGGGTACCCGAATGGGGTAGCAGGATAATTTATGGGGACATTAGAAGTCCCACTTGACCTGGAGAATAATTCAGGGAACCCGGGGACGACACTTGGCGGCTCTTTCCCATTATTCCAGTCGTCCAGCATTTCCAACATGCGGAGCCGTAGGATTCTATTTTCCTCCGCAGTTGCGGATTCAGGTGTGAGGACGGCTGAGATCGAGCTCTCCTCGGAAACAGGGATTGTTTGCAATGGAATTTCTGAAGACATTTCCACACTTCCTTTTGACCTGGTGAAGTAAGTGTGAGTACTGCTTCTGGTCCTAACAACAGGTAGTTGAACACTTCTTCTTGACCTCGTGAAGTATGAGTGTGAGGCCAGACTTTCACCAAACCAACCGTCTTTTCAAAAACCCTGGATTACTCAACGACAAACGCACGGTTAATTTGCAGCAAATAACAGATAGCCAATCTCACGTTGGGCATGATGCACCTATACAGTTAAGTGGATTACTACATGTTTGCTACGAGAGCATGCGTCATTCCGGCATTTTCCTCTTATTAGTTTTTTTTTTACTTCTTTTAGTTTTTTTTTTATTATTATTTTTTTTATTTTGCAGTAAAAGAAATGCGACCGGATCCGATGAGGATTGCCTACGTATCACGATGCCTACGTGAATCAGATCATTACGTAGTTCGAAAAACACAAATGAGCGTAAAAGAAGCAACCTCTTTATTGTTGAAATGGTCTATTACAAACTACATTTTGCAAAAGAAAGAGCAAACTTTGAAAATAAACCTAGACTCAAAATAGACTAAAAATCACCCTGATGGGAAAAATAGGCAGAAGATGCTAAGATACAGACTTGACTTATGAGTGCATTATGGTTTTGAAAATTGGTGTCCGCGGGGCATCATTCGGCCTCGCCGCGGTCCTAGGCGTGAGATCCCTCTCAAGTTGTTCCAGCTCATGCATAGTCTGCTTGACATAACCCATCACCGCCGAGAGGAAGGTAACGCTGGTCATGTTCTCACGTCGTAGATATCGTCTGGTGATGGCATGGGCAATGGCCTTGATCCTATCCCTGGTTTGCTTCTTCTCTACGAGTAGGCGTTTTATCTGATCGCTACATATCTTGAATACCTGAGCATCCTGCATATGCTGATTCTTCAGTCGCCGTACTTCTAACTTCATCTGGGCTAATGAGTCATACCAGTATCTGCTCTCAATTTGGAAATTCTTGGCCTGATCAGCTGCTTTGATCTCAAGTATAGCCATCTCTTTCTTCATTTTGGCAACAGTTTTCTCGTGGTCGCGTTTCGATTGGTTCAAATGTCGGCGATGCTTCTCTATTCTTATTCCCCACTGTGCCTTGAGCTTTGCCATAATCTTTCCCGATTCTTCTAAACCATCTCGCCACTCCGCGACTTCTCTTTTTAAACCCTTAATCAACTGCTGGTCTGATCGACTTCTGGGCTGTTCATCAAGAGACAATCTCAATTTTTGGATTTGGGCCTTAAGTTCTTCATTCTCTTGGACCAATTTATTCTTTTCGCTTCGATCCGCCGCGATTTGTATGCTGTTATTGAACTTCAGACCGTCAATTTGTAGCTTCAAATCACCGATCTCTGCCCGATACTCCTTTTCTTTCGCTAACCAATTCCATTGCCCTTGGGATGATTCTACAAAGTCTTTGAGATGCGGTCTCTTAGCTGGTCTTTCGCAAGACAGGTCGCCTCTGAACCAAGCGTGATACCCTGGGGAAACTTCCCCTTTTGCTATATCCATCACACAAGTTCTTGCCGTCAGATGTTGGCACTCACTCCAGATTTGGCGAACTTTTTCTTCGGGGAAACGACCATCTGGACTGATCTCAATCACTTGGGTACTCAGATCTTCATCTTTCGGCACCACTTGATACCTTCCAAGTTGCCTCAGAACCTGATATGGGGCGTAGGGTTGGATGCTTTTAAGTCCCATCAACAGAAAGTGGGGCCTGGTTGCTGGCATGTATATGATTTCCTCAACAGGCGACCATCCGAGCGTCCATTGGATTTGGCTACAGTGAGAGTTCGGAAAAATGAGGTCCATGATGTGACGCCCTCAGGTAGATTGAAACCTTTGACTCTAGTGTAGAATTCTCCAATGCAAGTCTTCTCAGGCGAACCGTAACCCAAGAGCGGAGAGCGGCGGCATAAGTGATCGGTCATCCATATTTGCAACAGTAGGTTACATCCTTCGAAAAAGTCGCCCCTGGCTCGACAAGCAGTGAGAGCCCGAAAAATGTCAGCCATAATCATAGGCGCTAGAGTACTCTTATCTTGGGTGAGCAAAGTACTGACAACCCCAGTTATTTTTAGATCGATGTTGCCGTCCTTCCTCGGGAACACTATAAGACCTAAGAAGGCCGTCATGAAAGCTAACTGCCTGTGTTCGTCCCACTTTTGTCGGTTGCCTTTACTACATAGTTTGAAATCCGGCTTATTGAAACCGCCTTCATGACCGTATCTAGCATACATGAGATGGAGACTGCAGAAACCTTTAGCAAGATCTGGATGGTGAAATGTTCGGGGTATTTTCAGAAAATCCAAAAACCGGTGTATCGTGACAGCCCTAGGTGCAATCAAGTACTTGAACCTTAACGGAGCTTCATCACCCCCAATGTATCCCGCTATTTCTTCCAACGTCGGGGTGAGTTCGAAGTCTGAAAAATGGAATACATTGTGCGCCGAATCCCAGTAAGTGACCAATGATCTGATAATATCGCCCCGAGGCTGAATGTCTAGTAAATCCGGGAGATTTTTCAGATATTTCCTCACTTTGCCTTGCCCCTCCTTGCCTAAGTCGTTCCACCATAATCGCAACTCAAAAGGGATCTTGGTCATTATTGAAAACGGTTCGTTTTGTATCGTGCTCATCCTGCACATTTATTTAGGGTAATAAACTTTATTAGACTCAAAAACTAAAATTATCTAGGTTTTTTTTTTTTTTTTTTTTTGCAAAAAACGGGAGGTTGGACCCGCCGAGAGTTGCCTACGTATCTCACCCCGTGCGAGAATCAAACCGGCGTAGTTCGGTCAGATCAAAATAGGGGAAACAAAAATAAAATCCTTTAAAGAAAAGAAGAATAACCCTTTTTTTGAAATTTTGTTATATGTTTTGTTTTTCATTTTATTATTTATTTTTGAAAAGAGACCAAGGAAATATTTACACATTTTAAACTTCCTTTTTTTTAATGAAATTTTGAAAATCATTTAAAGCGGTGCTACAAATGAAACAATAAAATTTTTTGATTTTTTATTTATATATTTTTTTTGGATTTTGAAAGTGATTAAAAGGAATAGTCAAACTGAAAGGCGAGCTTTTTTTTTTATCTTAGAAAATTCCGGTTAGGTTTGACATCACTCGGACATGGTTTTTTTTTCAAAAGAATAAGTAATTATCTCCCTATCCTGCTATTCTTTTTTTGAAAATTTTTCGGAAACCGGTCAACATGCAGATCTGAAGCAAATAGATGCGCACAACAAACGGGATGCAGCAGGATGGTCTTTTCATTCCAGGTTGCCTGTCCTAGACGGACCCAACCCCTGTGTTGAGTCCCCTATGTCAAATGCAACATGATGCAGATAAGCGTTCCTACTAGGGATCCGGCATGAGGTTTCGTTATACTAGGTTTATAACCTGGGTAGATGTTCTAGACTGTGTACCCGAGCGGACAACTCGAGTCGAGGAGGGGCAACTTACCGGGAACCAAAAGGTCGTCCGGCTTCGTAACTTATCCGTCCTCTTTCTTATTTCAGGTATCGACACTAACAGAATAGGGAGCCTCGACCAGCGAGCTTCTCCCCGGAGGTGAAGAGAGAAGGGATCGGCACGGTTTATATACAGTTCAGATAATATCAAAGCAGTAAAAAACAAACAGTGCAGCACGTTATGTCAAAACATGTAATAAATATCAGATAATAAAGTCAAATATAACAATTATTCTAAGCTCGAATTCTTGAACCCTGAACCGGAGGTTCTGGGTAACTATTCCCCAGCGGAGTCGCCAGAGCTGTCACACCTCCTTTTTGCGCGCCCGCCCCGAAGGGTTAAATGCGCGAGGGGGTTTTTCCAATTTAAGTGACAATATTCTAAATGGGATTATTTATTTAATTCAGAGTCGCCACTTGGGAAAGGTTTGGCTTTTGGTGTCCCAAGTCACCGGTTTATCTTGAATCCCAAATCGAGGAAAAATATTCGACTTTTCCAAATGAAGTCTGCGAACCAGAAATTCTAAGTAAGGAATTTTGTTGACCCGAGGGAAGGTGTTAGGCACCCTCGAATCCCGTGGTTCTAGCACGGTCGCTTAAATTGTTATAATGGCTAAATATCTGATTTAAATACATGTTATGACTTACGTGCTTTTATTAAGTTTAAACCGCTTTTATTATTATCATTTATTTTTATAGAATTGCAACGTAGTGAAAATGCATCTCGAACCACGTCACAATCAATGCACCCGTGATCGTCAACACATTTTGACTCCGTTGAGATTTGGATTTGGGTCACATCAATGTGCACCCGAATTTAAGAATATAATTTAATTAAGTCGCGCCTAAAGAGTCTACGCGTTATTATTTTTTGGAGAAAGGCCATGAGATTCACTAAACGGCTTGTCCTGAATTCTAAATGTTTATTATGGTTAGTTATTGAGGGCCTCGCAATTACATTTTTTATTTGGCGAAGCTCGTCTCTATTTTAGAAAGGATATCCTAAATGACTACATTTCTATTATGTTTGTCCCTAAAACTATAAGGAAAGGTACATGCTAATTTAATTATATGCTTTGGCCTAACCTGGATTCTTATCAATTTCTACTTAATTATTTACAAAGTGAAGAGGCGTCATACCTTGTGAAGCATGCGAGATTGACCAAATGCTATACTTGTATCCAAAAATTTCTTGAATTGAACTTAACTAGACTTATTTTAGGCTAGATTAAGGGAATTGAACACTAGACATTATTGCTAATGGGGATTCGAACGTGCTCCTATATACTGCCTAGCGGGTCCTGATAAAAGAACTAAAGTAAAACAGAACATCATTGTGTAAGGTGGAAATATTCTATCATATGCATGTCATTATAGTTAAACAGGAATCCGGTCAAAAATTTTATGTCAATTATCCATGCATTCTACATATTGTACCATTACATCTCGTACTAACAAACAACTATAAACTAAGACGCAAGAGACTAGAACTCAGCTAAGCACCAAACTGATCTTTTCCTGCTATTGAAATTTACAAACTAATCATATATATAGAAAGAAATCAACATGCCATGAGTATTACAACAGACATTTAAACTTCTCCAACTTTCATTTCATGCTTTCAAACTGTTATAGTTACACCAATATGGGACTTGAAATGTGTACCTGGATACTGAAATGCAAAGAAGAAGTGGAAGCAGAAGAGTCAGCAGCAGCAGCACAAGAATGGTAGTAACAAATAAAGCAATACAGCAGCAATGACAAT
This sequence comes from Nicotiana sylvestris, assembly GCF_000393655.2. Classification (NCBI taxonomy): domain Eukaryota; kingdom Viridiplantae; phylum Streptophyta; class Magnoliopsida; order Solanales; family Solanaceae; genus Nicotiana; species Nicotiana sylvestris. The sequence goes on from NC_091065.1 coordinate 175,369,998, forward strand.
CCCAGACCAACAGACCAAAGCAGTAAACCAATGGTGCAATAATCAATATTTGATCTTTTCAAAACTCAGAGGGAAAATCTTAAAATCTGATAGAAATAAAACAAACTGGATACTGGACTTCAGACACGAAAGGATGAGGAAAAGTAGTGTTTCCAGTCGAACAAAGAATTTCTTTTCTAAATTCCCCCTCCTGATTTCCAAAATAAACTCTCTTTCTCACTTAGAAACTGATTCTGTTTGGTTTCAGCTTCCCTTTTGTGTGTATCTCTCTTCAGGTGTATCCCTATCTTCCTCTTCCCTCTCTTATCTTATCTTCTCCTAATGTCTCTCTAATATCCGGTGTCCCTTTTTCTGATCCCCTTAAACTGATGGAAGACCTTCCTTTTATAAGCCTCCAATCACCCCTTTAACAGCCTGTTTTAGACAATCAGAACACCCTCCCACGTGCTATCCTATTTTCAGATTTCACTTACTATTTAAATAAGAACACAACCCCATGATATTTCCTGGCAGACTTACTTTTAAGTAAGGTTTAATATTTCTGAACTAAAGCAGAATATGGGCAGCAGAATGTAGTCTGACAGCATATGCTGTCAAAACTATTTTAATTCAAAAAGGGCTTTTATGCACATGTTGTGCACAAGTGCACATGCCATCAATTCAGATTGCAATTACAGACCAAACCTTAGGTTTCTGAAATCACATTAACAACTATAAGTAACTAAACTTAGTTCTTAATTGATTCAGGCAATGTTTAACAGAAGCAAATCGATTTATTTTGTTCAGACAGTTGAAACTAATTGACGACACATGTCGACTCGACTATATTAATCATAACATGCACAATCGTAGCCAAAAATCAGACATTTAACAGTATCGACACATGATTTGAATTGTACTGACCAAACAGAATTGTACTCGAGGAGTCAGTTAATCGGTTCAAATTTGAAATTCAGCTAATTGCACAACACATACATACATACGCATTATCAGAACAAGTAGAAGAAGGACTCAATCAAACGCAGAGGTTCAGGAAAGGTGGACAGGACACAGTTGGTAAAATTCGAAACACAAATTTCACAAAACATGAACAGCCTTTTAAACAATCACATGGACTAAAACAAATAAAGAAAAGAAATCAAAACTCACCTTAAATCCCGAAAAATCAAAAACCTTAGCTTGGACTCGAACAGACCTTTCTTAAGGCTGAACGGACTTTAATTGAGATGAGAAACACTTCGATTAAGGTCTATTAAACCTTAATCTCTTGGTTTAAACGAGATACGGACCAGTGACGAGGAACCCTAAGGTTCCAAAAATTAGATCCGGGATTCATACTTCCCTGGTCAGATTCGGACCAAACCAAGCATGGTTTGGTCACGAGGGGGTCTGGGGAGTGTCTGGTGCGAAACTGGGGTCAAACGGTGTAAGTTAGGTTCCGACTTGAATCTTCAAATGAATATTCGAGAAGGTGGGAATGGATTCGAGTTAAGCGGTTGACAGATATATGTTCAGGGTTATGGGGGGTTCTATGGTGTTAAGGTGGAGGTCACCGGCGTTCATGTCGCCGGCTTTCATGGTGAAGAATACAGGGGCGGCTAGGGTTTGGAGGGGAAGGGTCTGGTGAAGACGACCTAAGGCAGGGGGGTTTGGATTAGGGCGCGGGGTGAAGGGGGAAGGGTTTATATATGGGGTGGATGGCTTGATCTCAACCGTTAGATCAATCGAGATCTACGGCCTGGATCTGAGGGCTTAAGTGGAACGGTGTCGTTTGGCTTAGTAAGGGTCAGTGTTGGTTCGGGTGGAATGGGTCGGGTTCATTAGTGGGTTATGGGGTGTGAGATCTTGGCCGTTGATCAATCTGAGATCAACGGCCCAGATCATACTGGATTAAACGGTATCGTTTGGATGGTTAGGGGCTGAACTGGACTGGACCGGGTAATATGGGTTGGGTTGTTCGTTTGGGCCCTGAATTAAAATGAAAATCAGCCCAAACTGATTTTCAAACCAATTCTACACTTATCTTTTATTATTATTATTACATTTTTTTTAAAAAAAAACAAAGCCTAAGTAAATCAAATTTAAAATTAAATAGACACTTAATACAATTATTTGCACACACATATTAAAATATTTGAAGCAGGTAAAATCAAACAAAACAACAATCATGGACAAAAATGCCTATTTATGGTTTTTTCATTTAACAACCGGATTACGGTTCAAATTACGCATGACACATACATTTTTTGTATTTTGTTTTAATAAAATAAAAAAAAAGGGCAAAAATATCATAAATAATTACAAAGTGCCATGCAAAATTTCAAAAATTGTATAATAGGACCATTTGTTATTATTTTTATTTCTTTTGGAGCGATTGTCGCGTAAAACAAAAATCACGTGCTCACAGTCAACATTTTTTTTCAACATAGATTGTATTGTAATTGTACTATAAATGTAGTAATTTTGTAGATACCCTTCAAAACAATACTGCTTTATACATACGTAAACTGATTTGTAGTTTCTTTGTAGATTTTTTGTAGAAAATTTGTAGATATCTATAAACTGGATACATCGAATTTTAATATCCCAATTCTCATTTCAATTGTAGCATAATTGGCATTTTCGACATAATTGTAGAAGATTTGTAGAAGTTTTAGTCTTCCCAATCTACAATTTATCTACAATTTATCTACAATTCTACAATTTATCTACAATTTCTGGAAATATGTCTTCTTCTTCGAGTTTCAATCTGAAATTCAGTCAAAACCAAGTCTAATCTTCACCAAAACCTCTCAAAATTGAGATATAAACTCCTAAACATATTCTGAATTATTTACAACAACACCCAATCCAAACAAATAATAATTTTTGAAAACCCAAATTTGAATTCAAAGCGTTCAAGCTTTTTAATGGCTATCAATAGTGGAAAATATATGGAAGAACAAATTTTTTCAACTTTGAGTTGTTGAAACTCGAAAATTTGAATTGTTCATTCTTTTTTTTTTCGATAATTTGAATTGTAGTTCTGGAGAAAAATACGCAGATGAGAAATCTCTTTTCCCTTTTTAAAAATTAAATTTAATATAGAATCAATTAACACCAAGATTCTCTCCTTAATTTTAGCGCGTTTTTAGGGAATATTCTGCCCTTTTAATGCCTAATAGTCTAATGGTATATAAATTGTAGTTAAAGTATGGACTGGACGAGTAATTAGCAAACTATGCACATTTAGAGTAATAAGGTTTCATATATGGTATAGTTAGGAAATAAGTTGGGTCCAATATTTTATGAATTTTGCCCGAATCTCATATCAATGTCAATCTCAAACGTTTTGGTTGATTTGCACGCTATTGTGGTCTTATATTAAAAACTGGGCCACTTTTTCGTAATTGAAGTTTGCGAGTGTCCGTCTAGTTTGAGATTTAAAAATTGAAGATTTAATTCAAATAGTCGCCCACCTTACAACTTAAACTAGAAATAGCCAACGAATATATATTATATGCATAATTTATGTATTAGATATATATAATTATGTATAATTAATATATAATTTATGTAAATGGCTAAAAAAATAAACAATTAATATGACCGGCTATTTGTGTAAAAATCCTTTTAAAATTTAGTACGAATATTCAAAGATCACGAGTCTAACTTTAAAAAATGGCCAACTTCTAACTACAAGGCTACAAAAGTGGCCACCTAATGTAAATAGCACCAAATTTTAGATGCCTAATCCTGTTTCAACTTTAATGTTTAGATTTTACTTTATATGAGTACTAGTAAAAGTTGGCTCGTGCTGCGTCCGGGCCCAAGCATTAGGTAGTATATTGTGAACCTTTAACATGGTTGGCGTAGTATCGATAATGTGTTAGCATTATGAAATTCTTTGCTTGTGTTTAGCTTTATGTCTTTGGTTTAAATTGCTAATCTAATTTATACATTATAAATTGTTATCGTTTAATATTAAAATATTGTAAGATTTAAAATTATAAAAGGTGCATTCTTATACATTGTCATTCACAAGATATATTTTGACAAACTTATTTTTTTCCGAATGTCTTTATCTCTCTATTTTGTTACAAACTACGAAGATTGTATTATTTTTTCTAATAGGAAGATTTTCTTTTAGAGTGTCTTTTGTCGTAATTTTGTCCTATTGTGATACAACTATATTGTACCAATGTGTCTAAATTTTTAGTGTTGCTTATGCCAACTCTCCTTTCTTCTTGTTTTGCTTGAAGTGGGCAAAATTTATATGTTACGAACCTAATATACAGACAACTTATCAATCACCATGATATAAATAGTAGTATCCTTTTAAATATTAAAGTTGCATTTTAATACTTTAACTGAGGTTTTAAAAGTCGTGATCATGTAAAAACTTCTATTGGCATGAATTATAAATAATGCAAGGTTTTATCAATGTGATTGTCCTCATATCCTAGTCAATTATTGGAAACTTATTTTTCGATTTTTAAATTACTTCATCTGAACATAAAGTTACAGAAAAGTGATTCAATATTTTTAATAGAAAAATATCATTCCATGTGGTTCATTTAAATAAATGCATAAAACGTAAATATATTCTGTTTTTTTTAAAATTTAAAACTTCTTTCAAATATTAGTAAATCCTTTGATAGTTGAAGAGAAATTATTATTTTTTCTAATATCACAAAAATATGTAAACCAAATAAATTTATGGGTCTTTGTAAATGAATATACAATCCAACTAACAAGGAGTGCTTAATGAGGATAATTTTTTATTTCTCAATGAGCTGTTTGAATATATGTCTCTATTTTAATTTTTTTTCATCATCTAAATTTCAAACAAAATGAGATATTACAAAAGAGGTAGGCTTTCTAAAGTCTACCCCTTTTGTTCTGTTACGCTTTTTTATTTTACTTGTCTTTTTTCTTCTTAAATGATCACTATTTTATATGTATTTGGACCTGACATGTTTTTCTATATCAAACAAAATTTCTTTTATAATTTTGTTCTACATTAGATTTATTTACTCATTTTAACATGTTTTTTGGTTCACTCCGTAAAGTTATCTTCTAAATTATTGAAGTGAATAAATCAATTGGAACACAAATGGTAAAAGCGACATTCAAAAAAGGCTTTGACCACAAAAAAAAGATATTCAAAAAGGCTGCAATGTTACGTGGAAATTAACAAATTCAAGTGAGTAATGATGCGCATAAAAGTGTGGACGGGGAGCATTAGTGTAAAAGCATCTGCTACATTAAAATTGAAATCTTTTCCTATCTTATGCTAGCTATTTATTATAAGTCTGTAATTTAGGATTTTACCTTAATTCATGAAGATAAGAATTTTTTGTGTGTTTTTATGTTATTTATTTATTCAACCATTTTAATTATTTTTAAATGAATATAAGATTTATTTTAATCGAATAAGTATAAAGCTGTTACGATTCTAAAATCAACATATTACTCATCTTGGTTATGACCTATGGTAGTCTATAACCTTTTGCGGGGATTAAAGTTGAGCTATATAAAGTTAGTGGAAAGATATCAGTTACTTTTTTAATACTAATCATTTGCAATGCCATATTAAATCATTTTCAACTAAAATTTTCAAGTATGATACAATTTATTTACAATCGATACTAAAAAATCTTCTAATAATCTTAACATCTTTCATTCAAAAATGTAAAAGAAAAATTTAAAACAGAAATAAAAGCTGATTTAAACATATAAATTAGCTAGCTAAGGAGCATATGATTCAGAAATGAAATTTTAATGTTGTTGCTGTGAGCGCGTGATTTTTGCCTCACAAGAACTACTCCAAAAGAAATCATAAATAATGTTTTCTTTGTATACGATTTTGAATTTTCGTGGCATTTTATCTGTGCATGTTTATTTTATTCTAATTAAAGAAAATACAGAAAAATAGTAATATAGGTACATGTGCATTTAGGAATTAATGTTGCATTTTCATAATTAATTAATCATTGGTTTTTATAAAAGGATAAAATAATAAAAAATAATATATTTAGGAATTAATTAACCATAATTTGATTAAAAGAAAATCACAAAAATATGCATATGTATTTTTTGCCATTGTGTTACTTTTATTTAAATGTTTAATTTGTGTATTAATTATTATAGGTGTTAAATTATATATGTGTAATTTTATTTTTTTGATTTTTACAATTTATTTAGGATTTTTGTTTAATTTTCGCAATTAAAGAAAAATGGAAAACGAGTAAATGTAAAGGAAATTCGGACTGGGCCAGGAGAAATTCAGGCCCAAAACTCATCCCTGACCCAATCCAGACCAGCCAGCCTTGAAGACGGGCGAAACGACGTAGTGTGATGTCGAAACTACGTCGTTTCGTCATAAAAAATCACAGCCGTCCACCCAAATCAATCCAACGGTCCCTAACGATCAACCCTAACCCGTAAACAGCCCCGACCCATTTTGCCCACACCGGTCCAATCCAACCTGAAGCCAAACGACCCCATTTTAATTAAATGAATTGATCAAAGCCGTTGGATCCCATCATCCAACGGCCAGGATTCCTCAACCACTCCACTATATAAACCTAAAATCACTACCCGCCCCCCCATAGCCATTACCCCCTCCTCTCATTTTCTCATCAAACCTCGTCTCTTTCAGAGACGAGGAACCCTAATAGCCGCCACCCTGTTCCCTCGCCGTAAACCCGGCGGCGCCGGCTCCGATGGTCGTGAAATTCACACCACTGAACCTCCACACCACCCTGAACACGAATCCCTGGTCACTTAACTTCGAATCATCCCCAATGTTCTCGAATCTTCAATCGAAGATTCGAGCCAAAACCCTAAATCACCTAATAAGTCCCAAAATCACACCAACCACCCACCTGACCTCCCTCATGCTTAAACCGCCATTAATCCAGTTTGAATCTCATGAGAACTGCTCGAATCCCAAATCGAACAAAGAAGAACCCTAGATGCCAAGAAGTCGGAGTTCGTCGAGATTGGGGGAAAAACTTGAGGTCTCGACTGACCTTAGTCGAGTGTTCTCAGTCAGAACATTCGATTAAGGTCTGTTCGGCCTCAAAAAGGTCAAAACTGGTTCAAGACTGGGACATTTTTGTTAAAAATCAGAGGTATTTTTCCTTTCTTTCTTTCTTTCTTTTTGTTCATGTATTCTATGTGTATGTCGTTGCCTATTTTATTAATTTGTGTGATTTTTCTACTTTTTTTTAGATCAGTTCTGTTTCATCTTCAATAGACATCTTCATTTTGTCCAATTCTGTCATTTGTTTATGTTTGCTGTAATTTTGGTAAGTTATAATGCGTATAATCGATTCGAATAAGTTCGTCGATTAGTTGTTTTATTATAAATCCTTGCCTCTGTTAATGCTAATTTAGGCAGCCTGTTTACTATTTTTAGATTGATCGTTAACATTTGTTGTAAGTAATCAGTTACTTAATTCCTGTCGATTAATTCGTTTTGTTTGTTCAATAAGCAGATTAGTCAAATGTTGTTATGTGTGTTTGATCGGGGGCCATTAGGTCTCAGGGCATTGTCATTGAACTGACAATGAACCTGCCCTCATATTACCTTCATTCATGTGCGTATTAATTCAAGTTTCAATTTCAGTTTAAATGATTCTATTAGAATTTTGTAAATTCAGTTTGTTTGTTTCAACAAAGATTCGACCTCAGTCATTTAGCTGTCAATAAGTGTGTTTATAGCTGTTAGTCAGAGTTAATGTTCACATCTTTGATAGTTGGAACAAGTTGCAGAATAAAAGGCTGCCAGGCAATAATATCAAGGAGTTTGCAGGGTTAGTTTGGAAATTAGCATACCCACTAATTAAACTAGGATCCTATTAGACTAAGTGAAAATATTTCTTAATGGGAATGACACTTTTGCTGATTTTAAGGGGCACTAATAATCAGCACTAGTATAATGGGTTAATTAAGAAATGAAAAGTAGAATACTAAGTGGACAATGCACTAGCTGAAAGGCTTATTTAAGATAACTGAAAATCTGATTTGAAGGGGGGGATTTAAGAAAAAGCAGACTGAAAGAGAGAAAAACTGGTCTAAAAAAGAAAGAAGTAATCTGGAAAAAAGATACTGGAAAAGAGAGGGAAAATTTTAGAAAGTAAAAATCAGAACTTTTACATTAAGAGTTAGAGTGTTGAGTTTGAACTTTTGCACTAAGAGTTGTCAGGCTGCTTTTCTTGAGTATTTGAAAATCAGAAACTATTGTTTCCTTGCATCTGTCTGTGTTTCATTTTGGTATTGCTGGGGTTTTCAGTTTCGTTTAAGCTGGGTTTACTGTTTGTTGTTATACTTCTTGGTGCTGATTGTCGCTGTTGTTAGCTACTGGTCTACTGATCTTCACTTTCTTCTTCTGTTTCTACTATCAGGTACACTTTCGAATCAATGTGATGCGGCTGTTGTAGTGAAAAGAAATACTCAAGTAGTCAAGTATTTAATTTGTATTTGCATGTTTAATAGTCAAATGATAGGCAGATGTATAATCTATCTTTGTAATTCAAATTAAGAATATGGACGATGGAATTTATATTCGGCTAGAATTATTTGCTTTTGATTATAAACTGTAATTTGTAAACTATTAATAGTTTTCCAGTGTACGCTAGTTAGAATTCTATTTCATTTCGAATTAAGAATATTGAGTTGTTGGAATTAAACAAGTTTAGGTAATCCTAATTGGAGCCGGTATCAGTCTGAAATAACAAGTTAATCGTGAACCTGCTGATAAACGTAGTTAAGGCATAACTTTGGACTAATTGTGTGAATTAGGTATTAAGGTTTGGTTCAGGCAGCTCGTTTGTTTAAAAAAAGGGGATTTGTTTGTTTTGAAAGGGGTAAGTGTTTGAATAAGTTTAGTTTTGCCAGTTTTAGGCAGAAATAAAAGGCCATTAATTTTATAAAATCCGTAGGCTTGACATATTTGAAGCGCGATTCAATGTAGAAAGGATAAGAACCTTAATCCGATAGGTTATCCAAGTTAACGAGTTAGCTTCAACAAACTTTTGTAAGCACCAGTAATTAAGGTGGGTTTAGTTTCAAATAGTTGAAAAGCATTTAGTCCCAATGAATCAATTCGTCTAACAATGCGAGTTTAATCTAGCTATAGGTTAATTAGTTTCTTTTGAATATGTTATTTGTAGATGTCGTATTTTATTTATAATTTCAATTTTAGAAATCTTTTCTTCCAATAACATTTGTCTTAATATAGCAATTAATATGTTACGTTTTTTTTAGCATGTAATTAACTAGGATTATTTTCTTTTATTTTAGAGACCAACCTAAATAGAAATATAGTCATTTTAGGACTGTTCTTTTAAAAAGAATGAGATGAGCCTCGCCGAATAAAAATATAAAAAGTGCGGGGCCCTCGGTAAATATTTACTTTAAAAAATTGCTTAGACTTTTGAATGGACCGTTTAGCAAACTTTCACGGCCCTACCCAAAATAACAATACGCTAGTTGCTTTAGGCGCGCCTTTAATGATTTAACCTTCTTAAACACGGGTGCACATTGATGTGACCCAAATTCAAATCTCAACGGAGTCGAAATGTGTTAACAACTACGGGTGCATTGATTGTGACGTGGTTCGAGATGCATTTTCACGACGTTGCAATTCTATAAAAATAAATGATAATAATAAAAGCGGTTTAAACTTAATAAAAGCACATAAGTCACAACATGTATTTAAATCAGATATTTAGCCATTATAACAATTTAAGCGACCGTGCTAGAACCACGGGATTCGGGGGTGCCTAACACCTTCCCTCGGGTCAACAGAATTCCTTACTTAGAATTTCTGGTTCGCAGACTTCATTTGGAAAGTCGAATATTTTCCTCGATTCGGGATTAAATTGGTGACTTGGGACACCCCTAAATCTTTCAAGTGGCGACTCTGAAATAAACAAACAAATCCCGTTTTGATTGTCCTTTAATTGGAAAAAACTCCTTCACCCCTCGCGGGGACGGAAAAGGAGGTGTGACAGTTGCCGTGAGATTTCCTTATCTTCTCTTACTCCAATTATTATCTTTCTTATTTTCTATTAATCCAGTTATTATCTTTCTTAAGTATTGGAATATTGGAGAATTTTCTTCTTTATTTCTTTATATTCAAATTTTTTAATTGAGCTCTTTATTTATTTGTTACTATAATAAATATATTTTAATGTACATAACTATGACTTATTTATAATTAGTATCTTATATTTTATTCATCAAATCACCGAAGCATGCCAAATAAAAATTAATTTAATCTAATCATCTAACTTAATGTCGAAGAATTAATTCTTTCATTTCAAAAGGCAATGGTTGTCAAAATGATGAGTCGGTGTTATAGGTAGCAAACCAATGGTGTGACGATCTAAGGGCCATCACCTGTTTTTAATTGAATTATGTGTCTCCGAAGCCATAGAAATCTCATTCAGAATAGCCTCGATTTGCGTGCGCAGTCCGGGCGCATAGCCAGAAAGCTTAAATATAAAATTCTGTGAAAAATGTTAAGTCTTGACTTTAAAATGATTTAATTTGACTTTGGTAAACCTTTTGGGTAAACGGACTCGGATCCGTGATTCGACAGTCCCGAAGGGTCCGTAGGAAAATATGGGACTTAGGCGTATGCCCGGAATCGAATTTCGAGGTCCCAAGCCCGAGAAATGAATTTTTTAAGTGAAATTGTTTTTTTGAAATTGTTTAAGGAAAATTTGAAATGAAAACTGATTAGAAAGCAATGGTATCGGGTCCGTATTTTGGTTCCGACGTCCGGTACAGGTCTTATATATGAATTAAGTTATTCCTGTGAAATTTGGTTAAAAACGGACGTCGTTTGACGTGATCCGGACTTTAATTGAGAAATTTGATGTTTAAAAGAGTTTTGAGAAATTTTATTGATATCGAGGTTTAATTCGATGCTCGTGATGTTATTTTGGTAATTTGATTATGCAAATATGTCCGTAGGATATTTTGAGGTTGTGTGTATACTCGGGTGAGTTTCGAGTGGGTTCCGGGATGCCTTAGACTTAGAAAGTCAGATGTTGCAATCTCTGAACCCTCTAGTGCGGTCAGCAAGAAATCGCGTGCGACCGCGGAGGGGCCAGCGCGGCCGCGGTCGCCTTTGTGCGGTCCGCATAGGGTGCTGAATTGCAGGTCTTCAGGGAGGCCTATGCAGCCGCGGTCCATTTGATGCGGTCAGCACAAGGGGTCTGAGAGGGGTATAAATAAATGGGAATTTCAGTTATTTTTCACTTTTCAAAACCCCAAAAACATAAGAGGCGATTTTTCAAACAACCTTTCTTCTCCAAAAACGTTGGTAAGTGATTTCTAACTCATTTTCTTCACTCCTTAACATCTTTTAACATGATTTCAACTTTAAATCAAAGATCTTCATGGGAGAAATTGGGTGTTTTGGGTAGAACCTAGGGTTTTTTCTAATTGGGGATTTAGACCTCAATTTGAGGTCCGATTTCAAAACAAATTATATATTTGGATTCCTGGAAGAATGGATAATCAGATTTTGGTCCGAACCTGGGGTTTCGACCATGTGGGCCCGGGGGTGATTTTTGACTTTTGGGTAAAACTTTGGAAAACTCATTTTTATGCATTGGGGTTGATTCATTTAGCACTTATTGATGTAATTAAGTAACTTGTGACTAGATTCGAGCGGGTTGGTGGTGGAATCAAGGGGTAAAGCTATAGTTGAGACTTGAGTGGTGATCAAGGCATCGAGGTAAGTGTTTGGTCTAACCCTAGCTTGAGGAATTAGGAGTTGAGTCATATTTGCTACTTGCTTCTTGTTGAGTACGACGTATAGGCATGGTGACGAGTATCTATACTTTGGTGTCAAGCATGACCGTGAGTTTTAAATTGAAAGTTGGTGTGTTCTTAAAAGACATTTAGGTGCTTTACTTAATGACCTTCTATGATTGAGCATATTCAATAATTGAACTGAGTACAAGCTAAGTTGAGATTGGTTATAGTTGATTCTCCCTTGCCGGAATGACTATTTCAATATTGTTGTTCCCTTGCCGGAAAAATTATTACATTGTTGTGTTCCCTTGCCGGGAAATTATTATATTGATTATTTTCCCTTGTCGGGATTCCTTGAAATTGTGAGATATTATGAAATGGGAGCGGGTGGTACTTCTACCACAAGATATTATGAAATGGGAGCGGGTGGTACACCTACCACAAGATATTATGAAATGGGAGCGGGTGGTAGCCTACCACAAGATATGAGAAAGGGGATCGGACTGCACGCCTGCAACAAGATGGAAACTGAAAGTGAAAGTTGTCTTTACTTTTCCTTATCTATGTTAGAAGCTATATTGTCAGCTTCCTTATTTATTCCTGGCTATTTTGCTTTATCAGCTATCCCCGATGCATGTTCCCCTTCCCCAGCTTTAATTGCTTATTATCTGTTTACTTTTACGCCATATATTATAGAACTGCACAGGTTTATCTGGAGTCTGGTTCTAGCCTCGTCACTACCTCGCAGAGGTTAGGCCAGGCACTTACAAGCACATGGGGTCGGTTGTGCTAATACTACACTCTGCACTGTGTGCAGATCCCGAAGCAGCTTTCGGACAGTAGTTGGAGGGCTTCCTTCAGTCCACTCGGAGACCCAAGGTAGACCTGTAGGCGTCCGCAGGTCCTGACGTCTCCCTCTATCTCTATTTCCTGTTTCATTTCCTTTGTTCAGAAATAGTATATTGCATTTCTTCAGACCTTGTATGTAGAAACTCTTAGACAATCTGTGATACTGTGACACCAGGTTTTTGGGTATTTGAGGTTTTAAAAGTTGTAATAGACGTAGCCTTCAGACATTTCATGGTTATCTTCCACTTAATTATTTAAAGTTATGTTGTTTTTAAGTTATTGCTCATAATTGTTAAAAGGATGTAATTTGGTAAGGAATTAGATAGTTAAGAGTTAGCTTGCCTAGCTCTCATTAGTAGGTACCATCACGACTCCCTAGGATGGGAAATCCGGGTCGTGACAAGTTGGTATCAGAGCACTACGTTACATGGTCTCACAGTTCACAGACAAACTTAGTAGAGTCTGGGAGATCGGTATGGAGACGTCTGTATTTATCCCCCAGAGGCTACAGAGTTAGGAAAACTTTACATTTGTTCTTTCTTGTCGTGCAGTTCTGTTTCCCAATACTGATTGAATTTCTACTCCATTCTTTCGCAGATGGCGAGAACACGCGCTTCCTCATCTACCGCTCAGCAGCTCGAGCCCCCAGCAGCAGCTTCCACTAGGGGCATAGGGCGAGGTCGTGCTAGAGGCCGAGGTAGGGGCAGAGTTTAGCCCCGAGCAGCAGCACCAGTGGCGGAGCCTCAGGCTGATTTTGAGGAGGAGGTTCCGGCCCCAGCAGTTCCGGTAGGCCCAACTTAGGTCCCAGAGGGTTTATTGCTACCCCAGTTCTTCAGGTTGCTCTGGTTCGATTGGTGAGCCTCATGGAGAGTGTCACCCGAGTAGGTTTGCTTCCTGTAGCACCAGCCACTTCTCAGGCTGGAGGAAGGGCTCAGACTCCTACTACACGCACTCCGGAGTAGGTAGCTCCCCATATTCAAACTCCAACAGTTCAGCCAGTTGGAGCAGTTCAGCCGGGTGCCATAGCTCAGACCGGTGATGGAGCAGCTATGTCCGCCGATGCTTTGCGGATGCTGGATAGGTTCACCAAGCTCTTCACTACTACTTTCAGTGGTCTTTCTTCTGAGGATCCCCAGATTTCCTATATAGCTGTCACGAGGTTCTCAGGAACATGGGCATTGTTAAGACCAATGGGGTCGATTTTGCTACATTCTGCTTGTCTGGATCCGCCAAGACTTGGTGGAGGGATTATTGCTTAGCTAGGCCAGCTGGGACGCCATATTTAACTTGGGAGTAGTTTACAGTGTTATTTCTGGAGAAGTTCCTCCCCGTGACTCAGAAAGAGGCCTATCGGAGGTAGTTTGAGCGCCTCCAGCAGGGTTCCATGACGTTCACCCAGTATGAGACCAGGTTCATCGACTTAGCTCACCATGCTCTTGTCATACTTCCTACCGAGAGAGAGAGAGAGGGTGAGGAGGTTTATCGAAAGTCTTATTCAGCTGATTCTTCTTCAGATGGCCAAGGAGGCTGGGAGTGAGATCACGTTTTAGGAGGCGGCCAATGTGGCCCGCAGAGTTGAGATGGTTTTGTCACATGGAGGTGGTCATGGGTCGGATAAGAGGCCCCATCATTCAGGCAGATTCAGTGGTACCTCGTATGGAGGTAGAGATTCATATGGTAGAGGCCATCCTCTTAGGCCCTTTCAGTCAGCTCTTCAGGTTTCTCATGGTGCTTCCGGTAGCCGTGGTCCTCCGATGTAGTATTCTGACCAGCAGTCCTTCAGTGTACGACCAGCACCTATCAGTGCACCACTACTTCAGAGTTTTCAAGGTCGTCAGCCCCAGCAGCCGAGAGCTTGTTTTACTTGTGGCGACCCGAGGCACATTGCTAGGTATTGCCCTCGAGCTTCGAGTAGTTCTCTGTATCAAGGTTCTCGTGCTATGGTTCAGGCACCAGATGTTCCACAGACTGGACGGCTCTAGAGGTGGGGGTAGAGGTGCTAGAGGTGGAGGTAGAAGTCCAAGAGGTGGAGCTCAGGCCGCTAGAGGTGGAGGCCAGCCAGTAGCAAGTCGTCCTAGAAAGGTATTTTAAGGTAGTGGTGCCTAGCCCCGATGTTATGCCCTTCTAGCTAGGGTCGAGGCTGAGTCTTCAGATGTAGTGATCACAAGTACGATTCTGGTTTGTGATAGAGATTCTTCAGTGTTATTTGATCCAGGGTCTACATACTCGTATATGCCATCTTATTTTGTACCGCATCTGGTCATGCCTAGTGATTTGTTGAGTATTACTGTTTATGTGTCTACACCGGTGGGTGATTCTATTGTGGTAGATCGAGTCCATCGCTCTTGTGTAGTTGTGATTGGGGGTCTTGAGACTCGTGTGGATTTGTTGCTTCTAGACATGGTTGACTTCGATGTTATATTGGGGATGGACTGGTTATCACCTTACCATGCTATCTTGGACTGTCATGCCAAGACTGTGACCTTAGCTTTGTCGGGTATGCCTCGTTTAGAGTGGAGAGGAACTCCTGGTCATTCTACTCGTAGCGTTATCTCTTATGTGAAGGCTCGGCGTATGGTCGAGAAAGGGTTTTTGGCCTATTTGGCTTACGTTTGTGATTCCAATGTTGAGGTTCCTTCTATTGATTATGTGCCCATGGTTCGTGAGTTTCCTGAGGTATTCCCTTCAGACCTGCCGTGTATGCTGCCCGACAGGGATATTGACTTTTGCATTGATTTGGCTCCGAGCACTCAGCCCATTTCTATTCCGCCGTATCGCATGGCCCTGCCAGAGTTGAAAAGGTTGAAGGAGCAGTTGCAGGACTTGCTTGAGAAGGGTTTCATTAGACCCAGCATTTCGCCTTGGGGTGCGCCGGTTTTGTTTGTTAAAAAAAAGGATGGTTCGATTAGAATGTGCATCGATTACCGGCAGTTGAACAAGGTCACCATCAAGAATAAGTATCCACTGTCGAGGATTGACGATTTGTTCGATCAACTTCAGGGTGCCAAGGTATTTTCAAAGATCGACTTGAGATCTGGCTACCATCAGTTGAGGATTAGGGCATCCGATGTCCCTAACACAGCTTTCCGCACTCGGTACGTGCATTATGAGTTCTTGGTCATGTCATTTGGGTTGACAAATGCCCCAGTAACTTTTATGGATTTAATGAACCTGGTGTTCAGGACTTATTTGAACTCGTTCGTGATAGTCTTCATTGATGATATTTTGATATATTCCCGCAGCCAGGAGGAGCACGAGCAACATCTCAAAGTGGTTCTTCAGACTTTGAAAGATAGTCAGTTATATGCTAAGTTCTCAAAGTGTGAGTTCTGGTTGAGTTCAGTTGCATTTATGGGTCATGTTGTATCAGTAGAAGGTATTCAAGTTGATCCGAAAAAGATTGAGGCAGTCAACAACTAGCATAGACCAGCATCAGCTACAGAGATTCGGAGTTTCTTGGGATTGGCGGGCTACTATCGTCGGTTTGTGGAGGGTTTCTCATCTATTGCAGCCCCGATGACCAGGTTGACCCAGAAGGGTGCCCAGTTCAGATAGTCGGACTAATGTGAGGCGATCTTTCAAAAGCTCAAGACAACTCTAACTACCGCATCGGTGTTGGTTTTGCCCACAGGTTCAGGGCCTTACACAGTTTATTGCGATGCTTCCCGTATTGGGCTTGGTGCAGTGTTGATGCAGGATGGTAAGGTCATTGCCTATGCTTCGAGGCAGTTAAATATTCATGAGAAGAACTATCCGGTCCATGATTTAGAGTGGCTGCCATTGTTCACGCATTGAAGATTTGGAGGCATTATCTGTATGGCGTGGCATGTGAGGTGTTCACTGATCACAAGAGTCTTCAGTATTTGTTCAAGCAAAAGGAGTTGAATTTGAGGCAGAGGAGATGGTTAGAGTTGTTGAAGGATTATGATATCACTATCTTATATCACCCAGGAAAGGCCAATGTGGTGGCCGATGCTCTGAGTAGAAAGTCAACCAGCATGGGCAGTATTGCTTATATTCCGGTCAGTGAAAGGCCGCTTGCGTTGGATGTTCAAGCTTTGGCCAATCGATTTGTGAGATTGGATATCTCTGAGCCTAGCCGAGTATTAGCTTGCACGGTCACTCGATCTTCATTATTGGAGCGTATCCGTGATCGACAGTTTGATGATCCCCATCTGTGTGTCCTTAGAGACACGGTGCAGCGTGGAGGTGCCAAGCAGGTTACCTTAGGCGATGATGGAGTTTTGAGATTGCAGGGGCGAATTTGTGTACCTAATGTGGATGGGCTTCGAGAGTTGATTTTAGACGAGGCCCATAGTTCCCGGTACTCTATTCATCCAGGCGTCGCGAAGATGTATCAGGATTTGCGGCAGCATTATTGGTGGCATAGAATGAAGAAGGATATTGTTGCATATGTGGCTCGATGTTTGAATTGTCAACAGGTTAAGTATGAGCATTAGAGGCCTGGTGGATTGTTTCAGAGGATTGAGCATCCCGTGTGGAAGTGGGAGCAGATCATTATGGACTTCATTACTGGACTTCCGCTGACTCAAAAGAAGTTCGATGCAGTTTGTGTAATTGTTAATAGGCTTACCAAGTCAGCGCATTTCATTCTTGTGGCAGTCTCCTATTCATCCGAGAGGTTAGCTGAGATCTATATCCGAGAGATTGTTCGTCTTCATGGCGTGCCTGTAACTATCATTTCGGACCGAGGTACGCAATTTACCTCACGTTTCTGGAGAGCAGTTCAGCGAGAGTTGGGCACTCAGATTGAGTTGAGTACAGTATTTCATCCTCAGACGGATGGGCAGTCCGAGCGGACTATTCAAATTTTGGAAGATATGCTTCGAGCCTGTGTTATTGAATTGGAGGCTCGTGGGATCAGTTTTTGCCTTTAGCAGAGTTTGCCTACAGCAACAACTACCAGTCGAGTATCTAGATGGCTTCATATGAGGCTTTGTATGGTAGGCGATGTCATTCTTCGGTTGGATGGTTTGAGCCGGGGGAGGCTCGATTGTTGGGTATGGATCTGGTTTAGGAGTCCTTGGACAAGGTCAGGATCATTCAGGAGAGGCTTTGTATGGCTCATTCCAGGCAAAAGAGTTATGCAGACCGCAAAGTTCGAGATGTGGCTTTTATGGTTGGTGAGTGGGTATTGCTCCGAGTGTCGCCTATGAAGGGCGTGATGAGATTCAAGAAGAAGGTCAAGCTTAGCCCTAGGTTCATTGGTCCATTTGAGATTCTTGATCGAGTGGGAGAGGTGGATTATAGACTTGCATTGCCGCCTAACTTATCAACTGTGCATCCAGTATTTCATGTGTCCATGCTTCAGAAGTATCACGACGATCCATCCCACGTGTTAGATTTCAGTACTGTCCAGTTGGACAAGGACTTGTCTTATGAGGAGGAGTCGGTGGCTATTCTAGACCGGCAGGTCCGTCAGTTGAGATCGAAGAGTTTTCCTTCGGTTTGTATTCAGTGGAGAGGTCAGCCTCCTGAGTTGTCGACCTAGGAATCCGAGTCCGACAAGCGTAGCCGTTATCCTCATCTTTTCCCCAACTCAAGTACTTCCTTCTTTTGTCCGTTCGAGGACGAACGGTTGTTTTAAAGGTGGAGAATGTGACGACCCAAAGGGCCATCACCTGTTTTTAATTGAATTCTGTGCCTCCGAGTCCCTGGAAACCTCATTCAGAGTAGTCTCGATTTGCGTGCACAGTCCGGGCACGTAGCTGGAAAACTTAAATATGAAATTCTGTGAAAAATGTTAAGTCTTGACTTTAAAATGAGTTAATTTGACTTCGGTCAACCTTTAGGGTAAACGGACCCGGATCTTTGATTCGACGGTCCCGGAGGATCCGTAGGAAAATATGGGACTTGGGCGTATGCCCAGAATCGAATTCCGAGGTCCCAAGCCCGATAAATGAATTTTTTAAGTAAAATTATTTTTTTGAAATTGTTTAAGGAAATTTGAAATGAGAACTGATTAGAAAGAAATGGTATTGGGCCCATATTTTGGTTCTGGTTCCCGATACATGTCTTATATATGACTTGAGTCATTCTTGTGAAATTTGGTTAAAAACGGACGTCGTTTGATGTGATCCGGACTTTAATTGAGAAATTTGATGTTTAAAAGAGTTTTGAGAAATTTTATTGATCTCGAGGTTTAATTTGATACTTGTGATGTTATTTTGGTAATTTGATTACACGAATATGACCGTAGGATGTTTTGAGGTTGTGTGTATACTCGGGTGGGTTTCGGGATGCCTTAGGCTTAGAAAGTCAGACGTTGCAAGTTCAGGAAGTTGCAGTCTCTGAACCCTCTAGTGCGGTCCGCGAGAAATCACGTGCGACCGCGGACGGGCCAGTGCGGCCACGGTCGCCTTTGTGCGGTCCGCGGTGGAGGCTGTGCGGCCGCAATCGCTTTTTTGCAGTCCGCACAGTGTGCTGAACTACAGGTCTTCAGGGAGGCCTGTGCGGCCGCGGTCCATTTGATGCGGTCCGCACAAGGGGTCTGAGAGGGGTATAAATAAACGGGAATTTAAGTTATTTTTCACTTTTCAAAACCCCAAAAATATAAGAGGCAATTTTTGAAACAACCTTTCTTCTCCAAAAACGTTGGTAAGTGATTTCTAACTCATTTTCTTCACTCTTTAACATCTTTTAACATGATTTCAACTTTAAATCAAAGATTTTCACGGGGAAAATTGGGTGTTTTGGGTAGAACCTAGATTTTTTCTAAAATTGGGGATTTGGACCTCAATTTGAGGTCCGATTTCAAAACAAATTATATATTTGGATTCGTGGGAGAATGGGTAATCGAATTTTGGTCCGAACCTCGAGTTTCGACCACGTGGGCCCGATGGTGATTTTTGACTTTTGGGTAAAACTTTGAAAAACTCTTTTTCATGCATTGGGGTTGATTCATTTAGCACTTATTGATGTAGTTAAGTAACTTGTGACTAGATTCGAGCGTGTTGGTGGTGGAATCAAGGGGTAAAGCTATAGTTGAGACTTGAGTGGTGATCAAGGCATCGGGGTAAGTGTTTGGTCTAACCCTAGCTTGAGGGATTAAGACTTGAGTCATATTTGCTACTTGCTTCTTGCTGAGTACGCCGTATAGGCATGGTGACAAGTATCTATACGTTGGTGTCAAGCATGACCGTGAGTCTTAAATTGAAAGTTGGTGTGTTCTTAAATGACACTTGGGTGCTTTACTTAATGACCTTCTATGATTGAGCATTTTCAATAATTGAACCGAGTACAAGCTAAGTTGAGATTGGTTATAGCTGATTCTCCCTTGCCGGAATGACTATTTCAATATTATTGTTCCCTTGCCGGAAAAATTATTACATTGTTGTGTTCCCTTGCCGGGAAGTTATTATATTGATTATTTTCCCTTGCCGGGATTCCTTGAAATTGTGAGATATTATGAAATGGGTGCAGGTGGTACGCCTACCACAAGATATTATAAAATGGGAGCGGGTGGTACGCCTACCACAAGATATTATGAAATGGGAGCGGGTAATACGCCTACCACAAGATATTATGAAATGGGAGTGGGTGGTACGCCTACCAAAGATATTATGAAATGGGAGCGGGTGGTACGCCTACCACAGGATATTATGAAATGGGAGCGGGTGGTACGCCTACCACAAGATATGAGAAATGGGATCGGGTTGCACGCCTACAACAAGATGGAAACTGAAAGTGAAAGTTGTCTTTACTTTTCCTTATCTATTTTAGAAGTTATATTGTCAGCTTCCTTATTTATTCCTGGTTATTTTGCTTTGTCAGCTATCCCCGAGGCATGTTCCCCTTCCCTAGCTTTAATTGCTTATTATCTGTTTACTTTTCTGCCATATATTATAGAACTGCACAGGTTTATCTGGAGTCTGGTTCTAGCCTCGTCACTACCTCGCCGGAGTTAGGCCAGACACTTACCAGCACATGGTGTCGATTGTGCTGATACTACACTCTGCACTGTATGCAGATCCCGATAGTTGGAGGGCTTCCTTCAGTCCACTCGGAGACCCAAGGTAGACCTGTAGGCGTCCGCAGGCCCTGACATCTCCCTCTATCTCTATTTCCTGTTTCATTTCCTTTGTTCAGAAACAGTGTATTGCATTTCTTCAGACCTTGTATGTAGAAACTCTTAAACAGTCTGTGATACTGTGACACCAGGTTTTGGGGTATTTGAGGTTTTAAAAGTTGTAATAGACGTAGCCTTCAGACATTTCATGGTTATCTTCCGCTTAATTATTTAAAGTTATGTTGTTTTTATGTTATTGCTCGTAATTGTTAAAAGGAAGTAATTTGGTAAGGAATTAGATAGTTAAAGGTTGGCTTGCCTAGCTCTCATTAGTAGGCGCCATCACGACTCCCGAGAGTGAAAAATTCGGGTCGTGATAAGTTGGTATGAACTTTAGTTACGCAAATGGGACCGAAAAATATAATACTCGTATTTGGCAATTGCCTTGACAAATGTGTAAGGCAAAGGTGAGAAGGTTTGGGTGGGGCAGGACGTGTTGTCCACACGTGAGGATGTAATACGACAATGCTGTATGGAAAAATGTGTAGTGACACATAAGCAAAAGGCAATTTTGTCAACACGTTCAAAATTAAATACAACAGCTACAGTAGAAATCCTTTTTGACCAATCATACTGTTCCATTTCAACTAAAATAACTAAAGTGCCGTTGATATCCCAAGCAGGCATATTGACCTGCTGCTTGCTTATTCCCTCTTCTAATAAGTATATAGGAGTAGGAAAATGGATCCATATATTGTATTTCGATTTGTAGATAATAAAATGAACTGAAAAAAGTTAAACTTTGTCTCATGTGAATTATTATAAGGTATGTTTTTCTTTTCATCAATCTAAACGTATATCTAGTGTAAATAAGATGTATATTATCAAATTATGCAAAAGTTTAGTCATACAGATTAGGAGAATAATCTCAGTTAAAAAAAATTGGAGTTAATTTTATTTCATATTTGATTATGGGTATATATTAATTTAAATCAATATAAAATTTATAGCAAAAGCTTGGGATTAACTATCCCATATAGGAGTTGTTGATTGAACCAAACCACTCCTAAAGGAGTATAAAATATATACAGTAGTTCACAAGTTTCTTAGCACATATATATAAGTGAATCTCTTGTACTTTTAAATGTAATAATGTGATGACTTGCTTTAAATTAAATTCTGTGTTCTGAGGCCTTGAAAATCTCATTTAAAGTCACCTCGATTTGCGTGCGCAGTCCAGGCACGTAGCGGAAAGCTTAAATATGAAATTCTGTGAAAAATAATAAAATTTGGTTATAAAATGAGTTAATTTGACTTCGGTCAACGTTTTGGGTAAACGGATTCGGACCCGTGATTTGACGGTCTCGGAGGCTCCGTAGGAAAATATGGGACTTTGGCGTATGCCCGGAATCGAATTCCGAGGTCCCAAGCCCGAGAAATAAATTTTTAAAATAAATTATTTTCTGAAACTGTTTAAGGAAAATTGAAATGTAATTTGCTTAGAACATGATGGTATCGGGCCCGTATTTTGGTTCCGGTGTCCGGTACAGGTCTTATATATGATTTAAGACGTTTTCGTGTAATTTTGTGAAAAACAGAGTTTATTTGACGTGAATTGGACTTCCAGTTGAGGAGTTATGGACTTTGAGAGTTCTTGATGAAAATGTTAAGTTTTGAGGTTTAATTCATGATTTTACATGTTATTTTGATGATGTGATCGCACGAGTAGGTCCATATGATGTTTTTGAGTTAGTATGCATACTTGGTTTGGAGTTCCGAGGGCTCGGGTGAGTTTTGGGATGTTTTAGGCTTAAAACCAGAAGTTGCAGGTCTCTGAACCCACCAGTGCGGTCCGCGGTCGACCTTGTGCGGTGTGCGGTGGAGGCTATGCGGCCGTAGTCGACTTTGTGCGGTCCGCATAGGGCACTGGACCATAGTAACCTCAGGAAGGCCTGTGCGGCTGCAATCCATTTTGTGCGGTCCGCACAGGAGGTCTGAGAGGGGTATAAATAGACGGGATTTTCAGTCATTTTTCATTTTTTAAAACTCCAAAAACATAAAGGCGATTTTTCAAACAACTTTTCTTCTCCAAATCAATTGTAAGTCATTTTTAACTAGTTTTTTTCAATCCTTAACATCTTTTAACATGATTTCAACTTCAAATCAATGATTTTTATGGAGGAAATTAGGTGTTTTGGGTAGAACCTAGGTTTTTCAAATTGGGGATTTAGACCCCGATTTGAGGTCCGATTTCAAAACAAATTATATATTTGAGTTTGTGGGGGAATGGGTGATCGGGTTTTGGTTCGAACCTCGAGTTTTGACCATGTGAGCCCGGGGGCGATTTTAACTTTTGGGTAAAACTTTGGAAAACTCATTTTCATGCATTAAAATTGATTCATTTAGCGTTTATTGATGTAATTAAGTAACTTGTGGCTAAATACGAGCGAATTTGAGATGGAATCAAGGGGTAAAGCTATAATTGAAACTTGAGTAGTGTTCGAGGTATCGAGGTAAGTGTTCGGTCTAACCTTAGCTTGAGGGATTAGAAATTGAGTCCTATTTGCTATTTGCTTCTTGTGGAGTACGACATATAGGCATGATGACAAATATCTATACGTTGGTATCAAGCATGACCGTGCGTCTTAAATTGATACTTGTTGTATTCTTGAATGTTACTATGGTTGAAATAGTGAGTAAATCCTTGACATTGAGCAAAGACTTAGTCTGTTTATCGTGGAATCTACTTATGATTGAGAAATGGTGGTAATTGAGATGAGTAGGAGTTGAGTTAAGATTGGTTATAGCTGATTCTCCCTTTCTGGGACGTATATACTTGTACTGCTGAGTTCCCTTGCCGGGAAAGTATAGTCTATTGTTGATCCCTTGCCGAGATAGTGTAGTCTATTGTTGATCCCTTGCCGGGACAGTTTATTATGATTATTGTGACTGTATAGTTGGAACGTGTTGCACGCCGTAACAGATATTATATTGGATCGAGTTGCACGCCGCAACAGATATTATATTGGATTGGGTTGCACGCCGCAACAGATATTATATTGGATCGGGTTGCACGCCGCAACAGATATTATATTTGATCGGGTTGCATGCCGCAACAATGTTAAATGATAAGGGATCGGGTTGCACGCCGCAACATTATTGTTATTGTATTGTTGTAGATATTGAGCTGTCCTTTCATATTTTATTAAGTTTCTGTTGGTCTTGATATGTTTCCTCGAAGCATGTACCCCCTCCCATTTTAAACTGCTTATTCTTGTTTATTTTCTGCTTATATAACTGCACAAGTTTATCTGGAGTCTGGTTCTAGCCTCGTCACTACCTCGCCGGGGTTAGGCCGAGTCACTTACCAGCACATGGGGTCAGTTGTGTTGATGCTACACTCTGCACTCTGTGCAGATACTGGAGCAGCATTGGATCAGTAGCTTGGGAGCCAGCCTTCAGTCCACAGAGATTCCAAGGTAGTCCTGCAGGCGTCCGTAGGCCCGGCGTTTCTTCTATCTATTATCATGTTCTGTTATCGCTCGTATCCGAGACAGACTGTGTTTCTTTCCTTCAGACATTTGTTTGTAGTAGTCATAGACGGTCCGTGAATGTTGTGATACCGGTTTCTGGGTAGAGATATATGTTGGCTTTTCGTATCGATTTTGGTATTATATTCATCTAAGTCTTCCGTTTAATTTCATCTTCCGCTATCATTTAAATGTTTATCACCTGTTAATACAAGTTGTTAAAAAGGCTTAAATAAAGTAGTTAAAGATTTCTAAATTTTCCTAGCTTGCCTAGTTTCTATGAGTAGGCGCCATCATGACTCCCGATGGTGGAAAAATTCGGGTCGTGACAAATAATTGCATAGTCATATTCTCCAACCACTCTATTTGCCTTATTTGAAATTCTTCCTCAATGATTACAACAACAACGACCCAGTATAATCCCGCTAGTGGGGTCTGGGGAGGGTAATATGTACGCAGACCTTACCCCTACCCCGAAGGGTAGAGAGGCTGTTTCCAGGAGACCCTCGGCTCAAAAAAAGCAATAGGAGATGATATATTAGTACCATAAAAATGCATAATAAAAATAACAACAATATATAAGAGATATGAAATACAGAAATACGAAATACGAAAATACGAAATAGATGGCTGGTATAAGTATAACTAGAAGGTAAAGCCATGCATCAATAGACGACCAATGAAATTCCTAGTCTAACTCCTAACTGGATAGTCTCACTCTATTGTGCTGTAGAAATATTCACACTCTCCCCTAACCTACAACCTTAATGCTCGACCTCCATAATTCTCTATCAAGGGTCATGTCCTCAGTAATCCTAAGTCGCGCCATGTCCTATCTGATCACCTCTCCCCAATACTTCTTAGGTCGTCCTCTACCTCTCCGCGTGCCCACTACAGCCAGTCGCTCACACCTCCTCACCGGTGCATCAGTGCTCCTTCTCTGAATGTGCCCGAACCATCTGAGTCTTACTTCCCGCATCTTGTCCTCCATGGGGGCCACACCCACCTTCTCTCGAATATTCCTAATCTTATCCATCCTTGTATGCCCGCACATCCACCTCAACATCCTCATCTTCCTCAATGATTAGCGTATTTAATTTAATTACAAATTCTTTTTCAGATATCCATTGTCAAACACAAACAATCGTTAAGTATTCAAGCATGCATGCGTACGTGGATAAAATTTATGCATCTCACTAACCATTTTTGGACAAATTAACTTGCCAATAATGCAGCAACCCCCCCCCCCCAGGTTTTCTTTTTTTTTCTTTTTTAGTTTGATACTACAAATAACACTAATTACGTCAATTTCAAATAAGTTTGAAGTGGCTATAGGTTATAAGAATCCTTAATATTATATTATCATTCCAGCGGAAATTCGTCTCAGTTCAATTTTATATTGTAAACAAATTATAGGTATAAAAAGTAGCAAACAATTATTTCTGCATTTTCTACAGGCATAATCAGCACTTCTTTATACAGCTCGGTATTTTTCGTTAAATAATCTGATAAATTATTCGTTCATAACTCAACAAATAAAGTACATTACATACTTGGGCGTATCCAAGGTATGGGGTGCATGTGGGTTCAGGAGAACCATACTCCTGATCTCACTACACCATATATCATAATATTATATTTCTTTAAAGTAATTTAATAATATATGTGTGAACCCGAGTTCAAAAAGTCTTATGGTGCTAATAGACAATGGTTGCACCTCTAGCTAGGTTGAAGGTTCAATTCCTACGCCTATCTTGTTTTTTACTCAAGTACTCTTTGTTGGTGTCTTTCTATATTTGGTTTCTTTTGAAATATCTATTCTTTTTATTTTAATCTTAAGACTTTATAACCAAATCAAATTTTTATTTTACATCTAGTAACAGTAAAAGATGTAGCATATAGTCATGAGTCAACTATTCATTCTAATATTTTCTTAATTATATATATATATATATATATATATATATATATATATATGTGTGTGTGTGTGTGTCTGTGTGTGTGAACCTTGTAACAACTAAATTTCGTTCCTGAAAAATAATAATCAAGACAAGAAATATAGCGATAAATATTATATTCAATTTGAAGTGATGGAGTTACAATCTTTATAATATCTCGAATCTAAAGAGATGTAATCCTCTGATTCTTCTCCTCAAGAACAATGGTTAAAAAGCTTGAGAGCTTGATCTTGAACTTGACGGATTTTAGATTTGTGGTGCATCAAGAATAATTTGAAGGTCGTCACGAACCGGAATTTGTTGTTGGAGTACCACGAAAGGAAGATTTGAAGTCGCCCGCTTATGATTTGCGTTTGCTTTTGGGATTTGACCACAGACGAAGATTGCATATGTGGATAGAGACGTTGATGCTATTCTTCAGAGCTTCTTTGGCCTTTCCTTCTGCTTACTTGCTTGTGTCTTAGCCTTCTCCTTTGACCCCTTTATATAGGTGTGGGGTGGAGTAGTCTCCAAGAAAACCCTAGTGGGTCATTGGACTTGAGGCTTATAGGCCGATCTATTTGATAGAAGACCAATTAACGGGCTAGCCCAATAATACATTGGACTTTAATTTAAATTAATTTATTTTAGATTTAAATAATCGATCCGATTATACTAGCCCATAATATCATTTGGACTAATATGTATTTAATATATGAAAAATCCAAATTACTTGTGGATTCAAATTTAATAAAATTTTAATTGTCTACAAATGCTTCATGCTTCAAAGCTTGTCGAGGTATAGGCTTATCGTAACTTGAAGACATGATTTGAAGTAACTGTTGTGGAGACAACAGACATTGTTATGTGTGACATGGTATAATGAAGAAGGTCTTAATCCAAATAGAATGGACGATGTAGCTTTGCCTTATTTTTTTTTAATTTCGAAGATAAGTTAATGACGTTCTCACGACATGCAAGAACCTAGTAGAAGAATTACTCTTCAAATAGGGTATCTTAATTACCCATCAATGTACCAAATGTTCCTTATTGGAATCTCTTTTTTTGGCAAACTGATTGTCTCCGGGCAACAAACCAATTTGATGGCTAAGTATAAGCTCATTATACGTAGATAATGGCTTTAATTACAAATGAGCTCACAGGAAACATAAATTGCTTATTTTGGATTAATGCTAAAAACTTTCCATAATTTACCCAAATTGTTCTTAAAACAAAGCTTATTCCTATTTTGAAGAGGAGTTGGAGATTTCCCTAAGTATCCTTGCCTTCTGGAAAATAGGAATTGGAGCTTTCCCTAAGCCTTTTGGTCATTATAAATTTTACATGAGACCCTCTTTTACTTCTTTTATGGCATTAATTCATTTCATATAAAATAGCTTGCCAAGTCAAAGAGATTCGTACCAAAGGAGAGGTGTTGGCCCAAGAAAAAGGATAGCTTGAAGAATGACAAAGGGCCTTAGAAATAAACCAGGTCCATCACTGGTTGACATAGACACAGGCAGACTCAAGGCACGTGAGATGCACATGCAGGGGATAAACGTATTCTGGCAGAATGGATATTCCCTGATCGAAAAGATTGCATAAATGATAAGCAGAAGGACTCCTTACTCAAAGAGAACTTTATCCAAGATAAGGAAGGATTTAGTAGTTGAGATTAATTAGAACTCTTCCACCAAGGAAGAGTAGCACTAGAACTCTAATTATTTCTTCATCTACTAACTCTATATATGACAGAATATTTTCATTTAACAGGCACACACATAAGTAGAAGTTAAACGTGAATTGAGAGAAAAATAGCAAGGCAATTTTGCAAGCAATTCGTGTGTGATTCAAGTATGCAAACCTGAAGCTACATGAACTAGATAGAAGAACCAGTTCCAAGTATCTATCTTTTATTCTAGTTCAATTGTAGTAGGTATTTTCATATTGTACCTTTCAGCTTTATCTAGAGGCAATTGTAATAGGTACTCAGAGTTTTTAATATAGAGTTAACTTGAAGTTGACACAGTAGTTAGAGGTTGTTTGCCACAACGGGATTAGAGTTAGTCCTAGGTTTACAAAGTATTTTGTAAATGCAGTTTTTGGCTCAATCATTTAGTGAAGAGTTTGGAAATATCCTACTGGAAAGTAGGTCGTGGTTTTTTCACTCTTTGAGCCAGGTGTTTTCCACGTAAAATACTTGTTCTCTTTACTTTCCATATTTACTATTTCTGCAATAGTAGGTTAAGGAACACTTAGAAGAACCAAGTCCCACCACACAAATCACCCTCCCCCCTCTTGTGTGGTATTGAAGTCTAAAACATCAATTGGTATTAGAGAGGGTTATCCTTGAAGAGGCTAACACCTTAGGAAAAGATCAAGATGAGTGCACTACCTGGAAATTGAGAAGGGCAATCCACCGCTAGGCCTCCACTCTTTAATGGCTAGTACTACTCGTGGTGGAAAAATAAGATGAGAGATCACATCATCGGAGAAGATATGAGCTATGGGACATTGTCACTGATGGTCCCCTGGCTACCATGAAGAAGACTGCTGAAGGAGTAGAACTGCCAAAAACAAGAGCTGACTGCACTGCTGAGGACGTAAGGAAATGAGAAAAGAATGCTATAGTCAAGAAATGGCTTTTGTGTGGACTTGGTCTAGATGAGTACAGTAGAATTCAAAGTTGTATCACTGCTAAGGAAATCTAGGACACTCTGCAAGTGGCTCATGAAGGAACTCCTCAAGTAAAGGGATCAAGAGGAACATTGTTGTATTCTGAATATGAGAACTTTATCATGAAGGAAAGCGAAACCATCCAGGAGATGTATAAAAGGTTCACCACTCTAACAAATGAACTCAAGTCTCTAGGAAGGGTAATTCTTGAAGAGGACAAAGTTGAGAAAATTTTGACAAGGGTTCTGCTAGTGACTTGGGAAAGCAAAATCACTACCATTCAGGAATCAAAGAACAGGACGAGCTAATTAGAAATCTTACTGCCTATGAACTCAGAAGGCAAACCATGAAGATGTATGCACCCAAGAAGGAAAGGAGCATGACGCTCATAATCACGGAAAGTGCTGATCTAGAAGAGGATGAAATGACTATGATCACAAAGGACTTCAAGAAGTATCTAATGAGAAGAAAGGGTTCCTCAAGAGGTGAAAGCTACAACAAACCAAGGCTCCTGAAAAACAGACCTACGAGGGCTGCTACAAGTGTGGAAGACTGATCATTACATCAAAAACTGCCATCAATGGGAAATTAAATAGAAGAAGGAAAGGTCTAAAAGAAGAAATAGGAAGAAGAAACAGGTTCATCCCAAGAAGAACAAAATATCAACAAAGGCTATGGTTGCTGCATGGGGAGAAAGTTCAGATGAAGATTCAGAAGATAAAGATGGAGATGAACAAGCACTTATGGCCATTGGAGAATCTGATGAGGAATCTAAGGTAAGTATAATTCATCTCAAAGACAAGATTAAATTTTTGTCCAAAGAAAGTCTATCTGAGTTACTCCTAGATTTCATTGATGAGTCTGAGGTCATAAACAATGAAAAGGAACAACTACCTAAGGAATGTATGATTTTGAAAGCTAAGTGCAAAAATCTGGAACTTAGGGCTAGTAAAAGTGATAGTAAAAATGCTGAGTTAAAAAACCAGGTTCTTAAAGTTGACACCACTGTGCTAGAGCTTAGATATGAGAATTTAAACCTGATATTAGGAATAGGTAAAAAGAAAGCTGAGGACACACATCTCACCTTAGAAGAAAATCTAGGAAAAATGAAAGATGAGTTGTACAAAAGGGATGAGCAGATAAGAGTCCTAAAGGAGGATCTAATCAAGGTTAAGCACGAGCTAGATAGAACCTGTAAATGGAATAAGTCCTCTGATGCACTTTCATGGTTACAAGAACACCATAGTAGCAATAAGAGAGGACTTGGCTAAGGGACCCCTGCACCAAAGTGGGATCCTAAAAGCAAGTATGTCACGCTTTCTGGGAACAAAATCTGCACACACTGTGTGGTAAGACTGGTCACTAAAAAAGTGAATATACTGCAAAAGAAAAGGCTATCCAAAAGAACAAAACATCTGTTCAAGGGAAAAATAGGCTTCCAGAATGGGCTAAAAAGAATCTAATTCACCCTTTTGCTTATAGAAAGAGACCCAAACTAGTTTGGATTGCTAAGACTAACCCCTGTTTTTCTTTTGCAGGTCCAACTGAAGGGGAGCAGTCAAATATGGTACATGGATAGTGGCTGCTCAAAGCATATGACATGAAGTAAGAACCAGTTCCGTTCACTTGAGGACGTCAAAGGAGGTAATGTCTCCTTTGGAAATGGCAAAAAAGTGGGATCATTGGGGTTGAAACGGTAGGTAAGACAGACTCACACTCCATTGAGAATGTCTACTTAATAGATGGCTTGA
This sequence comes from Nicotiana sylvestris, assembly GCF_000393655.2. Classification (NCBI taxonomy): domain Eukaryota; kingdom Viridiplantae; phylum Streptophyta; class Magnoliopsida; order Solanales; family Solanaceae; genus Nicotiana; species Nicotiana sylvestris. The sequence goes on from NC_091065.1 coordinate 175,400,530, forward strand.
AATACAACCTAATCAATGTATCACAACTATTTGATAGAGTTAACTTTGTAGTATTCACTTCTACCAAATGCTTTGTAATAAATCTTACCACTGACAAGATTATTTTGCAGGGAAAAAGAGTAAACAATATATACATTGTTGATTTGTCCACTCTTTCAGAAAATGAACTCACTTGCTTAAGTGTGTTGGACAATGATCCCCTCCTTTGGCACAAGAGACTTGGACATGCAAGTCTAAGTCAACTCAACAAATTAGTCTCCAAAGACCTAGTGATAGGGTTACCTAACATCAAGTTTAAGGAAGCCAAAGTTTGTAAGGCTTGTGCAAGGGGGAAGCATGTAAGATCCTCTTTTAAATGAAAGAAAATGGTAAGCACCGCCAAATCGATGGAACTGGTCCATATGGATCTTTGTGGTCCAATGAGAACATTAAGTAGAAGTGGTAAAGGTATGTGATGGTGCTTTTTGATGATTACTCTAGGTTTATCTGGATATTATTTTTAACATCTAAAGATGAAGCATTTGACATGTTCACTTCTTTTGTTAGAAAAATTGAGAAACAATTAGGTAATCAACTTGCATCAATTAAATCTTATCATAGAACTGAATTTGAAAATACTAAGTTTGCTGAATTGTGATGTACATGGCATAGATCATAATTTTTTTGCTCCTAGGACTCCACAACAAAATGGAGTAGTTGAATGAAAGAATAGGACACTTGAAGATGTGGCTAGGACTATATTTCTTTCTAGTAGACTGCCCCATAGCTTCGGGGTAGAAGTTGTAAATACAACATGCTACATCATCAATAGGTGCATGACTAGACCTCTTGTAGAGAAGACTCCCAATGAGTTACTTAATGGGAGAAAACCAAATATATCCCATATTAGGGCATTTGGATGTAAGTGTTGTGTGCACAACAATGGTAAAGACTCCCTAGGTAAGTTTGATCCCAAAAGTGATAAGGGGGTATTCTTGGAATATTCTTCACATAGCAAAGCTTATAAAGTGTAGAACAAAAGAACTATGTGTGTAGAAGAAAGTGTGCATGTAGTTTTTGATGAAACTAACATTCTTTCTGAGAGACAGGAACATGAAGATGAAGCTATTGGGCTGTTAAGAAATTTAAATGAAATCACAGCCCAAGTTGAAGCTGCACCAGAAGGAACATCTGATGGAACAGGTTTTTCTATCCAGGGCAACCTGACAGGGGGAACTGAACAAAGAGAAACTGAATCTAATACCTCAATGGAACTTGTCCAAGAGCCTGTTCCTCAGCAACAAAACAGTGGAGAAACATAAAGAGGAAACCAGTTGGTTGTGAAATCTTACAAGTACCAAAGTTCTCATCCTATTGAGAACATAATTACTGATCCAACCACTGGAATTAAAAGTAGATCTTCATTAAAGAATCTTTATGCTTTTGATACTTTCTTATCTCTTATTGAACCTAAAAATGTTGCTGAGGCTTTGCAGGATGCAGACTAGGTAAATACAATGCAAAATGAACTCAACTAGTTTGAAAGGAGTCAAGTTTGGCATCTGGTTCCAAGACCCAAGGACAGGTTAGTAATTGGAATAAAATGGGTCTTCAGAAACAAACTTGATGAAGATGGAACTGTTACAAGGAACAAGGCAAGATTGGTGGTTTAAGGATATAGCCAAGAGGAGGGCATAGACTATGATGAGACCTTTGCTCCTATTTCAAGGTTGGAAGCTATAAGACTCCTCATAGCCTTTGCTACTTACATGGAATTTACTCTTCACCAGATGGATGTCAAGAGTGTCTTCCTCAATGGCTACTTGAAAGAAGAAGTGTTTGTTAAGCAACCTCCAGGGTTTGAAACCAAGGAGAGTCCTGATCATGTGTATAAACTTGACAAGGCACTTTATGGGCTCAAGCAGGCTCCCAAAGCATGGTATGAAAGATTATCAAAATTTCTGCTTGAGCAAGTCTACAAGAGAGGTAAAATTGATAATACTTTATTCTTGAAGGAAAAAGGTAAAAACCTCTTAGTAGTGCAGATATACGTTGATGATATAATCTTTGGAGCAACTACTGATAAGCTAAGTAAAGAATTTGCTAAACTAATGGGGAGTGAATTTGAAATAAGCATGTTGGGTAAGCTTAAAATTTCTTTTTAGACTTACAAATTAAACAAAATTCAAATGGAACTATGATCCATCAGTAGAAGTATGTAAAAGAGTTGCGTAAAAGGTTTAAAATGGAAGATTCCAAAGAAATTGACACTCCTATTGCAATAGCTACAAAGTTCGATATAGATGAACCTGGTTCATCTGTCGATCAAAAGTTGTATAGGGAATTGATTGGCTCATTGTTGTATCTCACTGCTAGCAGACCTGACATTGTTTTCAGTGTAGGCCTTTGTGCAAGATTTCAGGCAAATCCAAAGGAGTCTCACTTGACTGTTGTCAAGAGAAATTTGAGATATCTAAAAGGCACCACTGATCTTTGCCTTTGGTATCCAAAAGGTAGTAATTTCAATTTTGTGGGATATGCTGATGCTGATTATGCAGGTATTCTTGTGGATAGGAAGAGCACCTCAGGTATGACACAATTTCTTGGTTTATGTCTTGTGTCATGGCCTACTAAAAAGCAAAATTCAGTGGCCCTATCTACTGCTGAAGCTGAGTGTGTTGTTGCTGGTTCATGTTGTGCTCAATTGTTGTGGATCAAACAGTAATTAATGGATTTTGGAATTGATGTTGACTGCATCCCTATTTTTTGTGATAACGCTAGTGCCATTAGTATGACAAAGAACCCGGTTCATCATAAGAGGACTAAGCACATAGATGTTAGGCACCATTTTTGAGGTACAACTATAGAACTTGTGTAAATATCTAGATTAATTTTTACTCAGTCTCATACTGCAAATAGTATACTCCTATGTCACTTGTTAATATGACTCACTGATCTCTGACAAAGTTTCTCTATTTTGGAAAATTAAGACACGATCAAGGAGATTCTCAGTGAAAAACCTGGTTCATCCATGCTGGTTCATCTGAATAGCGAGGTATATTTTCTACACTCTGCATAATTTGAAATACTAATATTTAAATCATGAGCAGAGTCCTACCTAAGTCCAAAATCTTCAAAAGCCTATCTAATTAATTTTGAACTAGTTTTGTTTTAAACAAGAATCCTCATCGTGTTAAAATGCCTAGATTCTAGGGAAGCCTAACCGCCTATTAAAACTGAAATTTCAGTGTGATTAGACTTCTATTTGACTACTAAAAGATGTCGTTATGTATTAATTATCCTCCTCCTTTAACTTCATCATCACCACTGCCACTCTTCCAAAATTTCCATAATCGTCAAAAATTTTCTCTCTTCTCTTCTCTTCTCTTCGCTTCCAAAATTTAGCACACCCATCTCCTTTCTCATAGAATAAAGAGAAAATGACTTACCTCCAAGATAACCCTGGTACACCTCCTCCACCTACTCCGTCTGATTCCTCTACCACTCCTCAACCTAGCACTACCCCTCAACCTAGGAGAAGGAGAGTAAAAATGCTTGCTCAAAAACAATTGTGGCTACAAGTGAGCTATCAAGGAATTAAATGCAGAGTTAAAGGCTAGTCAAGCCCAACATTCTGATAATTCTATCAAGTCTGCGAGTGAGGGGGAAGGAACTGTGTCTTCCGATTCTGAGCAGGTGACATCTGTACAAAATCCCTCTATTGAGGTAATCTCTGATCTAGCTGAAAATTTGGAAAATTGATTTGTTTTGGTTGGCTCTGTTGCGTGTGTGGAAACGATTGAGTCAGGAAGGAGATGAGGTAAAAATAAAAGAGAAAAATAAAAAGAGAGTGGGGATGTGTGTTGTGATGAGAGGGGAAAATGGAAAGAAGTGGTTGATTCTTCACCCACCTTTGAAACTGTTAAAATGGCTATCTGTGGAGCTGAGCTAGAAAAGGTGGTAGAAAGTAGCAAGAAAACAGGGGGAAGTGGATCAAGGGAAGCTGCTGAAGGACTACTTAATCTTGGCAAGCATACAGATGAACCTGGTTCATCTATTGAAGAAACACTAGGAGATCTTCTAAAAACGGTAGGTGATAGTTACAACCCCAAGAAAAGGATAACTCCAAAACCAAAGACCCCTTGAACAGCAAGAGCCAATAAGAAAAGGAAGGTTTCTCCTTCTAACACTACTGAAAATCCTCTCCCAAGAGGAAGGGCCACGAGGAGTAAGCTTAAGCAAAATGAGGAGGAGCTGCAAAAAGCTATGAAAGAAAGAAAGAAGAAAAGGATGAACAAAGGGAAAGAAAAGGTGGCAGAGCCTGTTAAGGCTGTTGATATTGATTAGATGGACCCGGTCCATCAAGGTGAACAGGTGACTGTTGAGGTGGAGGTTCAGACCCCTAAACCCAAGAAAGCTAAGACTTCCTCAAAGAAGTCTTCCTCTGTATCTAAGTCTGATGAACCCTCTACCTTCGCTAAATGAACAAGGTATGCAGTGAAAGCCAAGCAAGTGAAAATTACTGAAGAATAAGACTGGAGTATGATGAGTCTGATAGTGAAAAGGACAAACTGGCCAAGTTTGGCAAACAAACTATCTCGAAAGGGAAACTTTTGAAAGACTTGGAGGAAGAAGGAATGGTCATATTGCTTGAAAAGATTGAGGTGCAGGGGTGGAAGGACATGGTCCTTCAGTTGGATAGAAGACTGGCCAGAAATGAGATTGTTGAATTCATGGTCAATGCTGAGGTAAAAGATGGAAGGGTCACCAGCCTGGTGAAAAGGGTTCAAATTTCCTTTGATGCAAAAGAGCTGGGTGAAATCCTTGGTATACCCTCTGAAGGGTAGGATGATTATACAAGGCAGAAATGGCCAAGTACGGACTCCTTTCCTACTGCCCTAGCTATCACTAGGAAATTCTGTGATACTGAAGAAGAAGTAAGTGAGCCAAAGTTTGTGTATAAGAGTGAAATGACTGTTGTTTAAATTTGTCAACAAGTGTGTGCTGCCTAGGCAGGAAAGAAGGCACATTTCTAACTACATGGACTTGGTTCTGATGGAATGTCTGGATAGTGGGCGGCAAATCAACTAGCTTGGGTTCATAATAAAACTTCTAGATCGGGTTGTCAATGGCTCCAAGGTCCATGCCTCTCCTTATGGATTCATTCTCACAACTATTCTTGCTCATTGTAAGGTGCCACTGAAAAAGTGGGAGATGGCCACAAGCAAAGAACATTTTGGAATCAAGACTCTGATTGCTTGTGATTATGAGGTTACTGTCACTCACAATGAACCTAGTTCATCTAAAAAGACACCTGTCAACAGCAAGGTCATAGCCCTAGTGAAGGAGAGTAAGGAAAAGGATGCTGAGATAGCTAGGCTGAAGATTCGTTTGGCAGAGGTAGAATCTGAGAGAGATGCTCTCAGAACTGAGCTCACTAAGGAAATGGAGAAGAATGATGGAATTCTTAAAGATATGCTGCACCTTCTCCAAGCCAAAATCCAAGCCCCTAGTTCTTCTAAGCCTTAGTTTCCTAACCCTTAGACTAGACCTTTCAGTGACCCAGATTAGGGATATTTTTTTTGTTGATCGTCTTTTGAATGTTCTTGTTTCTCTTTGTGGATTGTCGCAGAATCATATTCTATATCAATGAAGTATGTTGCTTTTCTTTTTGACTGTCTATATTTCCTTGATAGTTTGAATTAGTAGTTGATTATTGATGATTAATCCATGAATGCATTTGCAGTTGCCCTAGTGGCTATGAGTAATTTTTAAAATCTGAGAATCACACATTTTTATGCAACTTTTCGATGATTCCAAAAGGGGGAAGAGTTGTGCTCTAAATAGTGATGTTTATAACCTAATGAACCTGGTCCTTGATAATAAGTGTTAAAGTTTCTAACAAAGCGTTGTTTGAGCTAAGTTGAAACAGGCCTAAGTTTATGGAAGCACAGAGTTTGTCATCATCAAAAAGGGGGAATTTGTTGGCCCAAGAAAAAGGATAGTTTTGAAGAATGATAAAGGACCTCAGAAATGAACTAGGTCCATCACTGGTTGACATTGACACAGGCAGACTCAAGGCACGTGAGATGCACATGCAGGGTTTAAATGTATTCTGGCAGAATGGATAATCCCACATCGAAAAGATTGCATAAATGATAAGGAGAAGGACTCCTTACTCAAAGAGAATATTATCCAAGATAAGGAAGGATTTAGTAGTTGAAATTAATTAGAACTCTTCCACAAAGGAAGAGTAGCATTAGAACTCTAATTATTCTCTAATTATTTCTTCATCTACTAACTCTATATATGGCAGAATTTTTTCATTTTACAGGCACACACATAAATAGAAGTTAAACGTGAATTGAGAGCAAAATAGCAAGGCAATTTTGCAAGCAATTCGTGTGTGATTCAAATATGCAAACCTGAAGCTACATGAACCAGATAGAAGAACCAGTTCCAAGTGTCTGTCTTTTATTCTAGTTCAATTGTAGTAGGTATTTTCATATTGTACCTTTCAGCTTTATCTAGATGCAATTGTAATAAGTACTCAGAATTTTCAAGTTAGAGTTAACTTGAAGTTGTCGCAGCAGTTAGAGATTGTTTGCCACAACGGTATTAGGGTTAGTCCTAGGTTTACAAAAGTATTTTGTAAATGCCATTTTTGGCCCAGTGATTTAGTGAAGAGTTTGGGAAAATCCTACTGGGAAGTAGGTCTTGATTTTTTCACTTTTTGAGCCAGGTGTTTTTCCCGAAAAATACTTGTGTTCTTTACTTTTCGCATTTATTATTTCTGCAATAGTAAGTTAAGGAACACTTAGAAGAACCAGGTCATTATATAATTAGTTTAAGCGAAAAATTAGTCACCACATAAATCATCCCCTCCTCTTGTGTGGTATTGAAGTCTAAAACATCAAAAGGCCTTTCAAATTTCCTTTTTTCCCTTTTACCATAAAAGACGTCCAAGTCAACTAGGAATTGGCTTTTCTTTTAAAGGAATATTTTGTTCACCAAGCCAAAGAGCCGACTCAATATTTTATATAAGGAGCATACCATGTAGTTATGCTCACCACCTATTCTTGAAATTCCTTAACTCTTAACTAGCTTCCTTTGAAGGTCTCACCGGTAAGTTCTCTTTCCATCATTCTTTATTTGTAGCTAATTTTGGGCAATGTCTCAAACTCATACTTGAAGATCTTGCATGTTGCTGGACTCAGAACTCAAGTACTTTCTATGATGAACATACGATAATTGCACCTTTTTGGACTTGACTATGATTGACCCCCCCCCCCTCCCCCTTTTTTTTCATTGTCGCAGAAGCTGCCAGGAATCATGAGCTTTGTGCATTCTACAAAAAAGCATTCATATCTCATTGCGGGGATATCAAGAATACGAGACCTTTGATTATTTTAAAACTATACTCGAAGTGCTGCAATATATCAAAAATTTGAATTTAAATTGGTATTGTATCGTCCCAAGTGAACTTCCTAAACTTGGTTCATGTTCTGTCGCGCTCGACACTTCGACTTTGTGCGTCTTAACCAAAAAAATCATATCTTGGAGTAGGAATATCAAAATCCCGAGTAGTTTGCAGCTACAGAATCTAGATTCGGAGTAATGCAACATATAAAAAATTGGATTTAAATTCACATTGTATCATCCCAGGTGAGCTTCCTAAACATGGTTCAAGTTCTGTCACGCTCGACATTTCAGTTATGTGCATCTTAACCAAAAAATTATATCTTGGTGTAGGAGTAGCGAAAACATGAGTGATTTGCGGCTGCGAAAACTAGACTTCTGGAGCTACAACATAGGTAAAAATCATAATCAGAATGTGCTGATATCTTCCTAGATATTTTCTCGAATTTAGGCAATATAGTGTGACATGCTGCCCCTTTCAGTCTTGCTAATTTTCATAGATTCTTCCTTTTTCTTTTTACAAACACTCGGAGAAGCACATCGGACTGTGAATTCCATCAGCAAGGATTCTTTTTATCTACCACGATACACCATATCCACACCTTGAGATTATTAGCGACAAGCAGAATCCGCGCGCCCAAGTTCTCAGTCTAAAAGTTCATCATCCGGTGATAGGTGCTTTTGCGCTCACTAGGAAGCCATTTGACGCCTCCCTTGATCTTGCAGAATGGTCGACTAGAGAGATGAAGGATGCATTGGACAGATTTTAGGGCAAAGAAACCAACATGAAGGTCCTACTTTTGAAGTCCTCCACCCATCAGAAGGTCGTGTCTGCTAGTCCTCCTTATCGTGATCACGATAGGCGCCTCACCATTTGGAGTGTTCCTCCCTCCGACTTTGGTGAAGTTCACTATACGTCCAAATATTGGGAGTGGGTAGAAGATGTTCTTGCCTGCAATGAGTTGACTCTGGATGGCATCAAGGTATATGACTCCATCTTTTCTTCGTTGTTCACGTATGACTACAATGAGAATGTCCTTCGTGCCTTTTGCGAGCTTTGGGGTCCATCTACAAACATAATTTCTACCTATATTGGTGATCTCTCCATCTCTTTGTGGGATTTGTGAGCAATTGGAGGCCTTCCGATGCATGGATCCTTCTATGACGAAGTTATCCCCTCAGCTAAAGAGTTGACACAAGTGGACGATCAAGAAAAATCTTTCCTCCCAAGAAGTTGTCTACACCTGTTCTTGGCATTCTACAAACTCATGAAGGATGATGTCCATGAGGTCTCCATTAGTTATTGGGTGGAGTTTTAGTTTCGAGGTCTGAGTAGGTATGCCAACCCTCCGCAAAAGTCATCAAGGAATCGGACTACAAGGCCGAAGTTGAACCATAATCCTTCTCGAAATATTGATGCGAGCTTCCTACCACAAACCAACAAGGAGAATGCCCACTTTATTGAGCTTGGCATGGAGGAGTCACTTAGAGCTAGACCTATTTGGCAGCTTTCCTTGTATGTTGGCTTTGCAAATTTGTGTTCCCCAACAAGAAGATTGACTACATTCGTGCTAGTATCTTCAAAATTGCGAGTTTGATGGCTCATGGAGAGAAGTTTTCCTGGTCAGTTCCAGTCCTTGCAAGTATCTACCATGGCTTGAAGGATGTCTCCACTTCTCAAGATTTGGGCGTTTGCAAAGCACTCTTTCTTATTCATTATGTAAATAGATGGATAGGATCATATTTCGATACCTAATATCGTGTTAAGCGTCCACAACGAGGTCCGCAAATATGCAATGTTTCTGGCAAGAAAATGGCCAAGCATTTTAACCTTAGTAATGCCTGTGAGTTGTTTCAACAAGTTAGTGCATGACGACTTCACCATTTGGCTATGCTACAAGGGAGGGAATTACATCTTACCGATCGTGACGAACAATCGAATTCTTGGAGTGACTTTTTTATAAGTCTTCGCTCAAGCATTATCACCCTTAGGCATGATGACATTCATATTGTGGAATCTTATAGCCCCCATAGGTTTAGTCATCAATTCGGCTTTTGTCAAGATGTTCCTGGCAACCTCATAGAGCGACCTTATGATGGATCACTGAAAATGCTAATGCAATTCTGGGACTCCTGTGTTCATTTTGGAGGTTCGTCAAAGGTTAGTGTCCCTATGCGTCCATTAGAATATGGGCCTCTAATGACTCGTGAGTATGCAGATTAGTGGCCAGCTCGGCGAGTGCACTTTTCCCAACAAAGTACTCACATCATTTTGAAAGTTCCAAGGAAAAATGATATTCCTTTATCCCACAAAGATGATCAACGTCAAAAGAACACTCACGAAGGGTCTTCCAAGTCCAAGTTAAGATCGAGAGATCCTTCGCCAAGCACCAAGGTCTTATCCAAATCCACCCCTTTAATGGGCGGGGATGCCCATGTGGACAAAGGATCTAAACATGTTTTGTTGACTTCCAAGACAACTACTGCCACTGTGGAGGTGACGAACAATCCTTGCAAAAGGAAAGCACCTCCTACATCACCAAACAAAGATGTTGCAAAGACAACCAACGTCATGCTAACAAATGAGGAAAGGACTCAAGCTTCTGCTTTGCCCAATGAGATTGTGAATGCTAGTGTGGCTTCCAGTTCGAAAGAGAGTGATGTTAGTGACGACATACATTGGAAATGTTCAAAGAAAAAGGCTAAGGACACTAGCCATAGTGGGTTTGCTGACTTAGATGCTCTTAGTATCGATAATGGATTTTTCATAGAGGGTGACCCTAGCTCAACGATGCCGTGTATGAACTAGAGAAACGAGTAAATATTATTTCCTTCAAATTTACTCCTTTTTAACACCAAAGTTATTATTTTTTTAATTGTAGTTGGGCGACGATGAGTTGTATGATGATGTACTTGGTGGCAACATGGTGGAAGACTGTGTTACAAGCCTAAATCCCCTCGGTGTGGCCGCAAAAAGTACCACACTTCATTTGATGGTATTGAACATCATGCTGCAAACAATGCTCCGTTGACAGATTTGAGTCTACCCAAAGAGTTGCACCTCATTCTTCCAGAATATGTTATGCTTTCCAAGCTAGCCATGACGAGTAAGATACGCGCTGCTGCAAGTAAAGCAAAACATCAAAATTAAAGCCTTCGAGCCTACTTCATGGCCGTTGCATCTTGATGCTCCAAACTTCAATCACAAGAGACTATTTCCCCTATTAAACTTTCTTTTGTTAACACGATGTGGCATACCTTGTGTGAATAGATTGAAGAGTTCTCTCTTGATTCTCTGGATAGCTTCACAAAGTTGGAGGAAAGTATCGCTTTGACTCTTGAGGAAATTAAGAAAGAAATATTATTGATACTTCTACTTTAGAGGCTCTTGTTGAGGCTTTCTTCAAGACGTACGCAGATTACGATGCTTTAAGATCATCCAAGATGACTAAAGAATTTCACCAAGAGTCACTTTTTGATGCACGACGATGCCTCGATGATGCAAAATAGGAATATGAAAAAGTGAATGAGTCTATAGAGAAACTTCAAGCCAATCTTGCGAGTGTTGAACAACAGCTAGCTGCCTTGGCCTCCAGAAAGAATAAGATCGTCGGGCTCTTGGATAAACAATAAGTGAAGTTGGCTAAAAGTCAAGAAAACATTGACATTACCGAAGGAGAGATTTATACCATTGAAGTCAATCATCCATTATCTGATGATGAAGCCGAGAAATTATCCCTCCTGAAAGGGGTAGTTGAGACAAGCCGCCAACAAATCCATTGCTTCAAACCTTTTCCATGATTTTAGAGAATTTTTTCTTAGGATTCTCGACTTACGATTTTTTTTATAACTAATATCATGTAATGGAGTACTTAATTCTTGGAGCAATAAAAGTATCTTTATTTTTAGTATGTGTTGTCTCTCTTTGAGACCTGGATTCCCTCTGCTACTCCCAATTATTTCTTTCTTAAATTTCAGTACATGTCTTATGTGTTGGCTTTGTTGCTTTGTGCGCTCTTGTTAAAGAAAGTCATATCTTGAGCTAGGATTGTTTGAATTACAATCTGTTGGCACCGTTATAAATAAAACTCAGAGACCTGAAGTACCAATGAATTTCATGGTAGAACTTTTTTCGGTCTATCAACAGAAAATTCGCGACATCGACTTAACTGCAGTGATCTTTCAAATTTGTGTACCTTTGGCGAAAATAATTGTATTTTGAGCTAGGAGTAACGGAAGTACAATCCATTTATGGTGTCAGAAATTAGACTTGGAGATCTAAAACTCATATAAATTTCATAACAGAATTCCTTTCGAACTATCAACACAAAATTCGCGAAGTCGACTCAACTGCAGTGAACTTTCAGATTTGCGTGCTTTTGGCAAAAATAATTGTGTCTTGAGCTAGGAGTATCAGAATTACAATCTGTTTGTGGTGTCAGAAAGTAGACTTAGAGATATAAAACTTATATAAATTTCATGGAAGAACTCTTTTTGGACTATCAACAGAAAATTTCTGAACTCGACTTAACTGTAGTAAACTTTCAGATTTGCGTACTTTCAGCGAAAAAAACTCGTATCTTGAGCTTGGAGTGTAGGAATTGCAATCCATTCATGCCGTTAGAAAATAAACTCAGAGACCTGAAGTACCTACGAATTTCATGGTGGGACTTGTTTTGGCCTACCAACAGAAAATTCACGAAGTTGATACAACTGCAGTGAATTTTCATATTCGCATGCATATAGAAGTCTTTACAACATAAGACCTTCTGGATTAATCAAAGTTCCAGATCATGTATTGCTTGACCCTTCGGAACCCAAATTAGAAATTTCACAGTTAGTCCACATGATGGGGGAAAAATTCTCATTGGATTCAACTACGCAAAGCATTATGGTAGCATCATGTTTTGAAGAAATGAAGCGAACTTGGAAAGCCATTCAAGACAAGATCACGACAATCTTTCGCGTCAGTTGCTTTTATGACTTAGATTTGTCGTATAGGACAAAGTAAAAATATTATCATCCTTTTAGTATCTTGACAATGATGTATCAGATCCTTATAGCATTGAAGCAATGAAATATCCATTGTGGCTCGACACAATAATCTTCTTTCTTTCTGCAATATGCGCCTATTTGAGTAATCAATGTGATGTCTAAGCTCGAATTTAGATGGTCATGTCACCTTGAAACACATTTTTTAAAGCTTATGCGACTGAACTTAGAATGAAACTCTAAGCTGCCTATGTACCTCAGTGAAGAGGATCAAGTCATAATGTAGTTCAAAATAAGTGAGTTTTGTTTTTACTCATGTGACTGTACTTAGAATGAAACTCTAAGCTACCTATATACCTCGGTGAAGAGTATCAAGTCATAACTTATTTCAAAATAAGTGAGTTTTTATTTTTATTTTTTTGTGTCCTAACTTTTGCCTAGGCCGCCTCTTTCGAGGTTTTCAACCTAGCGGACTTTTTTTTTGCCCAGGCCACCTCTTTCAAGGTTTTCAACCTAGCGAAATTTTTTTGGGTGTTGTTTGCAGTTTAGGCTCATATGGGCTAGGATCATAGCAACATGCAGTTTAGGCTCGTGCGTTAAGGAGCGTTTATTCTTCAAGGTTAATACCTTTTCAATAATTTCCCATTGATAGGGTCAATTCTCATGCCATCTGCATAAGCTAACTTGTAACCTCCACTTGAATATGCCCCTTGAACAACATATGGACCATCCCATTTTGAAGTGAATTTGCCCTCAGATTTCCGAGAGGTGATAATAGGTCTTCTTACTGCAAGAACTTGATCGCCAACTTGGAAGGACCTCAAGCGAACCTTTTTGTTGAAAGCACGAGAAAGACGAGCTTGATAACATTCAAGAATTTGTTGAGCTTCTAGCCTTTTTCATCAAGGGACTCTAGTTCTTCAAGGTGCAGACGAGCGTTTTCTTCTTCAATAAGACATTCTTGGACAGCGAATCGCAAGGATGGTATTTGACGCTCAAGAGGAAGAACTACTTCGACTCCATAAATAAGAGAATAAGGAGTTGCTTGTGTCAGCGTGCGATGAGTCGTTCCATATGCCCATAAAGCTTCTTCTATTCTGTCATGCCGGTATCTTTTAGACTTGGAGACGACCTTCTTTAACAAGTTTCAAAGTATCTTATTAAATGCTTTGGCTAGTCCATTTGCAGCAACATAATACATTGACGAATTATGTTGCTTGAAGCCAAACAATTCACAGATCTTGGTCATCAATTCGTTATCGAACGGTTTTCCATTATCTGTTATTATATAACTAGGAATGTCGAAACGATATATTATGTTCACTCAAATGAAGTTTGCAACTTTCTCTTTCTTCACTTCCTTGAGAGCAATGGCCTCGGCCCATTTTGAGAAGTAATCAGTTGCAGCCGAGATATATAGATGTCCTCCAGAAGATTTTGAAAGTGGTCCAACAACATCTAATCCCCAAGCGTCAAATGGCAAGATGCAACAGTCAGGTGTAACATTTCAGGTGGTTGGTGTATAAAATTTGCATGAAACTGGCAAGCCTTGTATCTTCGAGCATAATCTAAGCAATATTTCACCATTGTCGACCAGTAGTAACCCATCCTCTTAATGTGGAAGTGGAGCTTCAGCCCAGATTGATGTGATCCACAAACTCCAGAGTGTGCCTCTTGCATAGCTTGAGTTAAGTCATCTTGCCCTAAACAACGCAAGAGAACTCCCTCAAATGATCTTCGATACAAAGTGTCTTTGTAGTAAAGGAAGCGATGGGCACGCCGACGAATTGCGGTCTTTCTCCTTGGATCTTCTAGAAGTATCCCATAACATAAGTAGTTGATCATGGTTTGTCGCTAATCAACCTTCTCAGCTTCAGCAACGACTACCAAATGCTCGAGCTTACTTTCTTCATACTCATTTTTATCTGGTGGTACTATCTATTTTTGGCAGATAGTTATTTGTATCTAGCTGGGCAGAGTCAATGTCAAAGCTAGAGCAAGCTAAGGCATCAGCTTTCTTGTTTTCCTTCCTTGGCACATGCTGAAGAGTTACATTGCCAAGCCATCCAATCAATTTCTATGCATAATCATGATAAGGACACAATTTTGGCTTTTTGACCTCGTAGCTACCTAGCAATTGATTGATCGCTAACTCAAAGTCTCCAAAAATATGTAATTGGATTTATCTCATACCAAGGGCCATCTCAAGACCAAGTATGAGTGCTTGATATTCTACAACATTGTTGGTGCAATGTTCTGTTAAGGTGAAGGAATATGGCAAGACTTCTCCTTGAGAAGTGACAAACACAACACCTGCACCGGCTCCTTCACGATGTGTGGCACCATCAAAATACATTTTTCATGGTAGTTGCACTTCAATGACCATTGCATCCTCATCAGGTAGTTCATCAGTCAACTCCCAATCATCAGGTATTGGATGATCTACTAAGAAATTTGCCAACACTTGTCCTTTCACAACTTTTTGTAGGATGTACACAATCTCGAATTGTTGAAATTGGAGATACCACCTTGCTAATTGATCATTGAGGATGGGTGTTGACATAACAAACTTGATCGGGTTCGCTCTTTAGACGAGACAGATAACATGATCTTGAAAGTAGTGCTTCAGCTTTTGAATTGCAAAAACCAATGCCAGACACAATGTTTTGTTCGGGGAATACTTCACCTCATTTGGGGTCATCATCCTATTCAAGTAGTAGAGGGAATTTTCTTTACTTTCACCATTTTCTTGGGCCAAAAAGGCTCGAACTGACCTTTCTTGGGCTGCAATACATAGAATCAATGGCTTTCCTGGTATAAGGGCTACTAGAATCGGAGGTTTCATCAAGTAGGATTTGATGCTTTGGAATGCATTGCTACAAGCTTGGTCCCATTCAAAAGGTATACCCTTCTTCATGAGACGGCTAAAAGGTTGGCACTTCCCTGCTAGATTTGAGATGAATCTTATAAGGTACGCTAATTTTCCTTGTAGACTTTTCAGTTCATGTATATTTCTGGGCTCGGGCATCTTCAAGATTGCATTAACTTTGGCTTGATCTATCTCAATCCCTTGATGTCGAACAATGAAGCTAAGGAATTTTCCAGAAGTAACTCCAAAGGCACATATCAATGGGTTCATTCTAAGTTGATATATTCGGAGTCGTTTGAACACCATTCTTATGTCTTGCAAGTGGTCTCCTCCCTTTCTTGATTTTTCCACTAAATCATCCACATAGCATTCCATATTCTATTGGAGGATGTCATCAAAGATATTCTCCATTGCCCTTTGATATGTAGCGTCCGCATTCTTCAAACCATAAGGCATTACTTTGTAGCAATAAATACCTTTTGGAGTGCGAAATTCAGTAAGATCTTCATCTTTCGATGCCATACGTATTTGATTGTAGCCGGATGATCCATCCATAAAAGACATCGCCTCGCATCCGGTGGTGGCATCAATCGTAAGCTTTGGTATGGGGAGCGGGAATTCGTCCTTAGGGCATGCGTTATTGAGGTCTCTAAAATCAATACAAACTGGAATTTGGCCATTCTTCTTCTTCACAGGAACAATGTTTGAAATCCATGTAGGATATTTAAACTTCCGAATGAAACAAGATTCGATGAGTTTATTGACCTCAGCTTCGATTGATGGGATCAATTCTGGCCTGAAGCATCTTTGGGCTTGCTTAATAAGACTAGCTCCCTTCTTGACCACGAGATGATGAACTGCGATATAAACTAGGTATCTCTTTTAGCTCCAAGCAAAGACATCTCAATATTATTTGAGTAGCTCCACATAAGTGTTTTCTTCATCTGTGGTTAGTAGGGCACTTACATAGGTGGGTCTGGAGTCTTCTGCAGTGCCAAGTTTGACTTCTTTCAATGCATCAACTGTCTTTTAATTCTTTCTTCTAGTTCCGAAGGAGCGTCCTCGACATCTTCGTCTTTTTGGGGATCACCATCATTAAAAGATATATGGCTACACCAAAAGGAATCTCCCAAATTTTCGTCGACCTTCCTTAGAAATAAAGTGTATTGCTCCTCATTCGCAGTAATGTGATATGAAGATCCTACACTTTCTTCATCTTCGTCACTCTCTAGTATGGACCAATGTGCGAGTCTTCACTTTGAGTACCTCTCAGCATGAAATCAAAAGTTCTGATTGTCGCCTCATTCTGGAAGGGATCAGGCTTTGACACTCTTTGGAGATACTTTGGACTCTAGATGGCAAAGGTCTTCTTACTTTTTCATAATTTCTTTGGGACTTGTTCTTCTTTCTTTTCAATGGCCCCAACCTCTCAAATACAGAAGTTCTTATAGTTGGTTCTCCAAGTCGATCAAAGACAAAAGGCCTTTTATTAGGATTAGCGGGTTCATTTTCCATCGTGATATAGTTACTACTTGCTCTTCTAGTGGAGATGCGAACTTGTGGGGGTTGTTTGTAACCCAGACCCTCACGTGATTGCTTCACCAAATGCTCCTTATACTTCATCGTGTTTGCTTTCCTAGTAGCTTCAGGTGGGAGCTTCCCTAGCTTGGATAGTTTGTTGGGATCATATCCAACCTTTGCGAACAACCTGTAAGCATTAACCTTCATTTGTGTGTTTCGTGGGGAATTCCTTATTTTGAGGCATGTTAGGGACCACAAACTTTTCCAGTAGCTTTGAAGGTAAATTTATGGTATCAATCTTCTTGATAGGAAGGGTTAATTCTCTTAGTGCATCTTTTTGGAGGCTTGATGATTCTCCTTTATCTTTCTTCACTTTTGGGATGTAACAAAATAAAGGAGCTATTTTCTTGCCTGCAGTTGCAACATTCTTTTTGTGAGCTTTCAAAACTTAGTATGCTTCTATTGTAACTTTATCTTCACCAGAAACTACTTTAGCCGTTTTGGACACGATATTATCACCTTTGTCCTTTATGATTTCATCAACTTTTACTCTCTTCACGGTATGGTTCTTCAAGTAGAACTTTGCATCAGCGAAGTATGCCTCGGCTTCAGCGAATGGCTTGTCGTTAGCAACTATCTTATTTTTGAATGTGTCTTTATTATATTCAAACATTGGTAGTAATTTGATGGGACAACTTTATTCTCGTGTATCCACGGTTGCCAAGCAACAAATTGTATGAAGTCTTTGCATCAATCACATGCATCCATGCAGTTGATTGCATATCTCCCATGGTAATTTCCATTTTGATAGCTCCTATGGACCTTTGGCCCCCTTGATTGAATACTTGAATCATCAGTCGGCTTTCAGAAAGTTCCTCAATTGAGATGTCGAGTTCTTTAATTATGTGAATGGGAAAAATGTTAACTGCAGATCTGTCATCTATCAAGATTCTGTTTATCCTCCACTCGAGCACATAATCCACAATAAACAAAGGGCGATTGTGTGATGTCTCACCAAGTAGGAGATTGTCTTCAATGAAGGTGATTTTTGCATTACATACATCTGCTTCTTCGAAGGAGTAACAAGACTATTAGACAGTGATGGTGACGGTGTTGATGTGACTTCGTTCTTTTCCTCTTCTTCTTAATCAGCATTACAACACAAGGCCTTGTCATCATCGTCAGAAATCCTCATGCGAAACCAACTCGGTAAGAATTCTCCTAAATTCAACAGGTGGCATGGATTTTGGTGATGGTGTGTCTCTATCTCCACCTTCTTTGGGTTCTTAACCATTTGTTGCTTCTTAGGGTCTTCTCACCATCTTATTCCTCGTAGGCTTCTTCGTTGATCCTTTTTGCGGACTCAATTTACGGCGTCTTCGACGAGTCACTAGGGTCCAACCTTCTTCATTAGGTTGATCAATTCAGACTTTGACATCCTCCAACAATTCTTCATTTTTATTCCCTTCACAGGTGTATATCTCAATCGGACTGAATGAGCCAAAGGCAATGGGCAAATGATTTATGCTGGCCTTTTCATCTTCAAGCTCGATCTTCCTTTTGACAGGCCAAATACACAACTTTATCCATTAAGACAAAGTACTTCTTAAGAGGGTAACCTACAAGCCGATGGTATTTGCAATAATTTGGGTCACTAATTTTTTCAGCTTTATCTGGCCGCTTCATCTCTGGCAGCTCAATAAGCTTTAGCTCGAGGAGTTCTTCAAATATCGTAGGCACATCGGAGTCTAGAAATGGGTACTCCTTTTCTTGCATCTCTTTGAGAGTCAACTTCCGATTTGCATTGTCTTGAGATGAAGTTGTTCTTATACCCTGTTTCTTGCTAACCTTGGTAGTAAACTTCAAAGGAGAGGCATGTACGTTCATGGATTCTTTGCTTTCATTCTTGGGTAGGAACTTGCTCCATTTCTTGAATTCTTTCTTATATCTCTTCCCTCGACAGGTTCGTAGATGGGCAGCCCTTCATTTCCTGTAGAAGCCATGCTCAACTCCATATCATGAGCACAGGTGGCAAGTTCTTCAAATGTCCTGGGATTAATTCCTTGTAAGATGTAAGAAGTCCCCAATGCATTCCTTGGATGCACATCTCTATGCCAGAAGCTTTGCTTAGCCTATCTTTGTAGTTAAGGCTTGCATTTCTCCATCGGTTGATAAAGTCAATAATTGGTTCATCTTTTCATTGGCGAGTGTTCATAAGTTCCACATGCTCATAGTACACCTCGTGCTATAAAAACGATTGAGAAACTCTTGCTCCAATTGGTCCCAACTATCAATGGATCCAGCCTCGAGGTCGGTATACCAATCAAAAGCATTCCCCTTTAGTGAGCGGACGAACTGCTTTACAAGGTAATCTCCATAAGTCCTTATATTGTTGCATCTCTTAACAAAGTGCACAACATGTTGTTTTTTGATTTCCCTTATCGTCGAACTACTGAAAATTGAGAGGTTGATAGCCGGCAGGCATCTTTAAGCTATTGATTCTTGCAGAATACGACTTTTCGTACGTGAGAGAAGACTTTGAAGAGACCTCATACTTATCTTTGATATTTCCCATAATGAATTCCCTCAATTGTTCGATGTGAATTGATCCCTCAAATGAGACATGAAGTTCTTTGGCGGATGATACTTGTTTTGTTGGAGGATCAACTTTCTCGTGGACTTCAGGGAGCTTTCCAGGTGCATGACTTGATTCTTCATCCATTATGATTTCAACTATGCCTGTCAATTTTGCGATACAGACATCTTGATCTTGAGCATACTTTGATAAGCCATCAATCGCCTTTGTCAGGTTTGCGAGTTGATCCTCCATTGTCGAAGTGTTAGTCATCATTGCCTCTATGATTATTATAGACGATGAAGAATAACCAAGACCTTCCCATGGATTGAACTCAGTTTGGAACATGTCATGTGGCAAGATTGGCGTAGATCCAACACTTAAAACTTCATCATCAGGTTGGGTAAGCTGACTCTTGGTATTATATAAGGTAAGTTGAGTAAAAGCTTTCTCCACAACTTCTGCAATATTATCCACTCTCTCTGATTTGCTAGCAGAGGACCTTTCTTCTTAGGATGATGAAGATCTCAAAGCATGCATTGGTGCAGACAACACTTAGAGTGCTTGCTATCCCAAGACGCTCGCCTTGCTTCGGGTGATTGGCCCAAGACTCCCCATAGTAGCGTTCAGAACATTTTCAACGTCAGAAGAAAACTTGGAGTCAGCAACTTTTGAGTCAATCTTCTTTGAAGCCATCTTATTGATCTTGAATGTTGAGAGTTGAGAAGAGATGAGAGGTAGAGATAGCTCCACTGGGCGTTCCAAATTTTGTACAACTAAATTTCATTCCTGAAAAATAATAATCAAGACAAGAAATATAGCAACAAATATTATATTCAATTTCAAGTGATGGGGTTATATTCTCTAGAATATCTCGAATCTAAAGAGATGTAGTCATCTGATTCTTCTCCTCACGAACAATGATTCAAAAGCTTGACAGCTTGACTTGAACTTGATGGATTTCAGATTTTTGGTACGTCACGAATAATTTGAAGGTCGTCACGAACCATGATTTGTTGTTGGATTATCACGAACAGAAGATTTGAAGTCGCCCGCTTATGATTTGCGTTCGCCTTTAGGATTTGACCACAGACGAAGATTGTAGATGTGGATAGAGACATTGATGATATTCTTCAGAGCTTCTTTAGCCTTTCCTTGTGCTTACTTGCTTGTGTCTTAGCCTTCTCCTTTGACCCCTTTATATAGGTGTGGGGTGGAGTAGTCTCCAAGAAAACCCTAGTGGGCCATTGGACTGGAGGCTTATAGGCCGATCCATTTGATAGAAGACCAATTGACAGGCTAGCTCAATAATACATTGGACTTTTATCTAAATTAATTTATTTTAGATTTAAATAATTGATCTGATTATACTAGCCCATAATATCATTTGGACTAATATGCATTTAATATAGGAATTTTTACATACCTATACACTATTGGAAACTTTATTACCCTCCATACTCAAGTTTCAATTTAATCACATCCTATATGCAAATTTACCAATTATATACACTTAAGGAATTAAATGAGTATCCCTTTATATTAGGAATCAGTTATTTCTCATCCTTATTATCTCTCCCTCCTACGTTCTCTCTCTCCGTCTCTCACTCTCTCATGCACGCTCTCTCTCTCTCTATCTCTCTCTACGTCTCTCTCTATCTCTCAATCCCTAATTCCAGTAATGTAGAGCAAAGGAAAAGAGAGTAGCAATTCCACCATTGACAGCCATTAAAAACCTTTGGAGCTTTGAATTCGAATTTGGATTTTCAAAAAACATTTTTGTTTGAATTGGGTGTTGTTGCAAATAATTGGAAATTCTCTCTATGTCTCTCTCTATCTCTCAATCCCTAATTCCAGTAATGTAAAGTAAAGGAAAAGAGAGCAGCAATTCCACCATTGACAGCCATTAAAAAACTTTCAAGCTTTGAATTCGAATTTGGATTTTCAAAAAATATTATTTGTTTGGATTGGGTGTAGTTGCGAATAATTGAGAATATTGTTTGGAGTTTATATCTCAATTTTGAGGGTGTTTTGGTGAACATTAGACTTGTTTTTGGCTGAATTTCAGATTGAAAGTCGAAGAAGAAGAAGACGTGGCATACATTATACTTACGAAAATTGTAGTAAAGTTGTAATAAATTGTAAAAAAATTATATTCTATTGTAGTTATATATTTATTTTATTTAAATATTGTATGAAAGTTGAACAATATTGTATAAAATTTGTATGGCATTGTAGTTGTATATAACTGGGTAGAAATAATGTATGAAAGTTGTAGATAAGTTGTATAATATATAATTAGTTTTATGAAAATTATTTTTACTATGTATAAATCAGATACAAAATATACAAAAGACATATTATATAAAATTTGTATAAAAATTGTATTTAAGTGGCACGATATTGGAGTTGTATATAACTGGGTAGAAATAATGTATGAAAGTTGTAGATAAGTTGTATAATATATAATTAGTTATATGAAATTTATTTTTACAACTTTCATACATTATTTACCTATATAAATAATGTGTTTGTGATGACCCTAGGGGTCATTTTATGAATTAAACTTTGTTCTAGGTTTATTAGACATAAAAAGACTAATGTTAAATACCTCAATTTGTGTGCGTAGTCCAGGCGTGAAACCGGAATGCTTTTATGTGAAAATGTAAGAAATAATAATTTTTATAATTTAAGTTTGGTTTTAGTTGACTTTGGTCAATATTTTGAGTAAACGGACTCAGAATCGGTGTTTAAATGACCTCGGAAGGTCCGCAGTAAAATATGAGACTTGCGCGTGTGCCCGAAATTTAATTCCGAGGTCCCAAACCTTAGAAATCAATTTTTGAAAGAAATTATTTTGCGGAATTATTAATGAAATAAAGAAAAGAATTAATGTTTGAAACCACTGGTATCGGACCCGTATTTTGGTTCCGGAGCTCGATATAGGTTTGTTATGATATTTAAGTCTTATTTGTGAAATTTGGTGAGAATCGGAGTTGATTTGACGTGATTCGAACGTCCGGTTGAGGAATAGTGAAATTTAAGTGTTCTTGAGAAAAACCATGAGTTTTGAGGTAAATTCATTGTTTTAGATGTTATTTTCATGATTTGATCGCACGAGCAAGTCCGTATGATGTTGTTAGACTTGTGTGCATGTTTAATTTTGTCACGACCCTAAATTCGTATCCGGTCGCGATGGCGCCTATCGTGAGACAATGCCAGCCGACACAACACCCAATTCATTTTAAACAATTATAATAATACAATTTAAGTCATTAACATGCTAATAATCCCAAAATAAAACTAAATTAGTACAATTTGCGGAAAAACCAACACAGCCCGACATCGGGGTGTCACCAGTCATGAGCATCTAAACATGTGTCTAAGAGTTTGAAAGAGTTTATACAGTCTATTACAGAACTAGAAATAGAAAGTAGAATAGGAGGGAGAAACACTGGGCTGCGAACGCGGAGCAGCTACCTAGTGGACTCCGAATAGCCTGCTGGGAGCAATCAACCCTCACTGGCGGGACCTAAAGCTCCTGAATCTGCACACATGGTGCAGGGAGTAAAGTGAGTACTCCAACTCAGTGAGTAATAAAAATAAATGAAGATTGAGCGATAAGAAATCACGTAAAGCACAACAACATGCTATAAAGAGGCAGTATAAAATCAATACAATGCAACAAAATAGTGAAAACTTGTAAAAACAAATACCTCAATTCAGTAAATACCTCTTCAAAATATCTTTTAAAAGTTAAAAATGTGAATGAAAAACAATGAGAAAAGGTAAACACATAAAATCAGCCTCTCGGGCACCATATCAATAGAAATCAGCCCCTCGGGCAATAACATGGAACAACCTCAGCCCCTCGGGCTATGTCACATATCTCACTGGGTACCCGCGCTCACTGGGGGTGTACAGACTCCGGGAGGGACCCTTTACGGTCCAAGCGCAATATCAAGTCATCTCGTGGCATAATCAATAGGCTCTCGGCCTCATATCAAGCCACCTTATGGCGTACAACTCAGGCCCTCGGCCTCATTGTCACACTTCCTTTTTACACCCAAGAAAGGATATATAAGGAAGTTTTTCCAATTAAAGTGACATTAATCAAAATGAGATTATTTATTTAAAATCATAGTCGCCACTTGGGATAATTTATGGTGTCCCAAGTCACCGGTTTAGAATCTCGAATCGAGGAAAGATTGACTCTGTTCTATAGTCCGCGAACACAGAAATTCGGGTAAGGAATTCTGTTAACCCGGGAGAAGGTGTTAGGCATTCCCGGATTTCGTTGTTCTAGCACGGTCGCTCAACTATTACAATTGGCCTATTATCTGATTTTAATACATGTTTTAGCCTATGGTATATTTTAACTTATTAACCGTTTTTAATCATTTTTAGGAAGATTCAACGTTATTTAAAACACGCCTCGAACCACGCCACATGAAATGCACTCGGGGTCCACGATACATTTTGTTTAACGTTGTTGAGAATTGGAGTTGGGTCACATGAAATGCAAACCCGAGTTTAAGGAAATTAATTTAAATAGCGTGCCTAAAACAACTACGCACTTTCAAGTTTGCGAGGGCCATGAAAAATTCAACTAATGGCACATCTCGATTTCTAAAGAGTTAAAATTGATTAAGTGAGAACCATGAGTTTTGGGATTTTATTTGGCACGACACGCCTCGACTTATTACAAAAGGGCTTTATTATTCGAAGTGGTTATAATCGGGTTACATGAAATGTACCCCCCGAATTTGAGAATTAGGTATCATGACTATGTCACGGGAACCGTACCCATAGTCATGATGATTTATTTACTAACCGTGCCTAAGTATGCTCTTAACGGGTAAGTAATTAAGAGAGCAATAAAATATTTTCAATTCACTTTTAACTTTCAGTCCAAACATACGGCCAAATACTTGTAGTCTCCAAGATTTAAATCAAACTGTACCAAACAATTATATCTTAATGGAGCAACAAGTCAGGGAAATTAAACTCATTTTAAGTTGAAATATTCTAAACAAATAGATAATGAGGAAATTACCAAACTAAACCCATTAAATTTTGTAAACTCAACACGTCTCAAACTTAATGATAATGCCGACAACAAATTATAGGTGAAAGGCATACTAATTCGCAATAATTAATAATTATGAAACCTCATCGCAGAATAGAAACATCTAAACGGGGTTAGGAGTCAAATCATGGAGAAACAAAATAACATTCAAACCAAGAGTCTCATTCGAACGAGCATACCTGCTGAACATAGAATCAAACAATCCAAACAAGCTTACACAGCAATGGCTTATACACAATTCTTCACAGCAACGACAAATGATTATGTCTCGAAGTTCGCCGGAATCTTAAACGGCAGTCAAAACCTCGAAACCAGACACCACTAGAACTCAATCAAACTCCCTGTTTCAGAACTCCAAAATTTCTGGCCGAAGCTTTTGCTTTTTTTTTTTTGGTTTCGGTACGTGTGTGTGTTATGGTTGTTGATGAAGCTCGACGGTGGGGAGAGGATGAAGAAGACGAGAATATAGGGGGTCATTTTTTGATCCTGTATTGTGCGCTAGCCTTTTCTTCTAGGTCCTCGAGTCTCCTTTTAGGTCAGCTTTTTGTCTTGTCTTTTTTGTAATGTTTTTTGGCAGATATTCCTTTTGATCTTTTAGAGAAATGGCAGATCAGTAAGATTTTTTAGGTTAGGTCAATTTAGGGATTAGGTTATATATAGGGATAGAGATTAGGTTAGGGGTATGAGCCTAAGAATTATGGGCTTGGGAATTATGGGTTAGGTCTAAAATGGGTTGCTCGAGCCCAAGTTTTATTCTCTCACCGTAAACAAGACTAAAAATACGACCTTATTTACTAGTTAATCCTATTTAAGTAAAATAGCTATTAAATTAAGACTGATCGTCAAAACAAAACTATTGTTGGTATTTTTCAAGATTAAAAATGACTACAAAATATAAATGAAGCTATTCTTTTGTAATTTTCATTTTCTTGTAATAAAATAAAGTAGAAGAGTCAAAATTAGTTGAAATAACGCTATTAGGCTTAAATTAAATATTTGCATGCTAAAATATAAAAAATCTTGGGGAGGGTCAAAAATCACATGTCTACACTCATAATCATAATCAGTACAACACTGCTGCGGCATGCAGCCCGATCCCATAATAATCCTCACAACATAGGTCATCGGTCCTACTCAGTCAGAAATCTCTAAAAGCCACTCGGGCATAGTAAAAATATGATGCTCAGCCCAAAATATCATTTAAAGTGTTAAAACATAGTAAACATAGCTGAGTTATGAAAATAGTATAATATAGCATGACTGAGTACAGATATAAAGTCAAAACAGTAAGGAAATAGTAGTAAAAATCTCCTAAGGGTCCAAAACAGTGAGGAAATAGCAGTAAAAATCCCCTAAGGGTCCAAAACAGTTGGCACGAGGCCCAAATATGGCATTCAGCCCAAAATATAATGATAGCAAACAGTTTTCAATTGAATATGCAGTAAAACAGTCATTCGGGATGGACTAAGTCACAATCCCCAACGGTGCACGACCCCACGCTCGTCATCTAGCATGTGCGCCACCTCAATACAGCACAACGATGTAAAATCCAAGGTTTCATACCCTCAGGACAACATTTACAATCATTACTCACCTCTATCCGGTCTAAACTCTAGCCCGCGATGCCTTTGCCTCTCGAATCGGTCTCTGGATGCTCCAAATCTGACCAAAATAAGTGCAAAACCATCGAAATATGCTAAGGGAACAAAGCCTACTCGAAAAAAATCAAATTACAACACAAATCTCGAAATTGGCCAAACCCGACCCCTGGGCCCACGTATCGGAATCCGATAAAAATTACATCAATAGACTCCTTATCACTCCCCGGGTTCATTCATATCAAAAGCACCAAAATCCAACCATAAACGACCCCCTCAAATCCCAAATTCTAGGTCTCTAATTACAAGCCCTAGTTCTTCAATATTTAGGCTTAAATTCTACAAATTCCATGATTAATTAGGTAGAAATCATATTATGATTGAGTATTAAGACCATAAATCTTACTTCCAACTGTTCCCCCTTGATTCCCTATTCAATCCCCTTCAAAAAGCCTCAAAATCGCCCAAAAATGTAGGAACTTAGATCCAAAATCGCGGAAATGGGTCTTTTAAACATTCTGCCCAGATTTTAAATTTCCTTAATCGCGATCGTGGGACCCTCATTGCTATCACGAAGCACTTCTTCCCAAACCCCAAATTTACTCTACGCAAGCGCGGATAAACCAACGCGAACGCAATGCACAGGACCTTACACCTACGCGATCGCGAATAGAGCCACGCGTTCGCGATTCATAACTTGCCCAACTCATGCGATCGCGACTCAAGTTACGCGATCGCGAAGCACATCCTGAACTGCCCCCTTCAAAGCTCTATGCGATCGCGAGACTCCCTGCGCGATCGCGAAGAAGAAAAACCCGCAAAAACTGAAGCCAAAAATCTATAACTTCTCACTATGCATTTTGGTCCGTTTAACCACCCGAAACTCACCCGAGGCCCTAGGGTCCTCAACCAAACATGCCAACATGACCCATAACATCATTAAAACTTGTTCAAACCTTCGGAACACTCAAAACAATATCAAAACACCAAATTTGCATCAGATTCAAGCCTAAGAATTCCAAAATCTTCCAAATTCCGCTTTCGATCAAAAAGTCTATCAAACTACGTCCGAATGACATGAAATTTTGCACACACATCCCAAATGACACAACGAACCTACTGCAACTCCCAGAATTCCATTCCAGCCCATATATAAAAATCTCACCTACCAATCGGAAAACGCCAAAATTCCAATTTCGCCAATTCAAGCCTAAATCCAATTCGGAACTCCAAAACACATTCCGATCACGTTCCTAAGTCCCAAATCACCTCTCGAAGCTATCCAAACCATCAAAATTCACATCCGAGCCGTTTAACACATAAGTCAACATTTGGTTAACTTTTCCAACTTAAGCTTACTCAAAAGAGGCTAAGTGTCTCAAACCTTACCAAAACCTCTCCGAACCCGAGCCAACCAACCTGATAACACAAAATACAGCTGAACAAGGAAATAATAAGTAGAAATGGGGGAAATGGAGCGGTAACTCATGAAACGACCCGCTGGGTCGTTACATCCTCCCCCTCTTAAACAAACATTCATCCACGAACGGGCCAAGAAACATACCTGTAGCCTCAAATGGGTGAGGATATTTGCTCCGCATCTCCCGCACGGTTTCCCAGGTAGCCTCCTCCATGGGCCGACCTCTCCACTACACTTTCACTGAAGCTATATCCTTTGACCTCAACTTTCGAACTTGACGCTCCAAAATAGCTATTGGCTCCACATCATAAGTCAAATCATCATCTAACTGAACCGTGCTGAAATCCAAAACATGAGACGAATCCCCAATATACTTCCGGAGCATAGAAACATGAAATATCGGATGCACACTCGACAAGCTGGGTGGCAAAGAAAGCTCATAAGCCACCTCCCCAATCTTTCGAAGCACATTAAAAGGCCCAATGAATCGAGGACTCAATTTACCCTTCTTCCCAAATCTCATAACACCCTTTATGGGTGAAACCTTCAACAGAACCTTCTCACCAACCATGTAGGACACATCCTGAACCTTCCTATAAGCATAACTCTTTTGTCTCGACTGCGCTATACGAAGCCTCTCCTGAATTACCTTCACATTTTCTAAAGCCTCCTGCACCAAGTCTGTACCCAATAGCCTAGCTTCATCTGGCTCAAACCAACCAACTGGAGATCTACACCGCCTCCTATACAAAACCTCATATGGATCCATCTGAATACTCGACTGGTAGTTGTTGTTATAAGCAAACTCTGCGAGCGGTAGATGTCGCACCTTCTTTTTCCGCGCCCGCGGGGCGCAGGGGAGTTTTTTCCAATTAAAGGACAATCAAAACGGGATTGGTTTAATTATTTCAGAGTCGCCACTTTGGAGATTTAGGGTGTCCCAAGTCACCAATTTTAATCCCTAATCGAGGAAAATAATGACTCTATATTATAGTCTGCGTACCAGAAATCCGGATAAGGAATTCTGTTAACCCGGGAGAAGGTGTTAGGCATTCCCGAGTTCCGTGGTTCTAGCACGGTCGCTCAACTGTTATATTCGGCTTGATTATCTGATTTTATACAAGTGTGAACTTATGTGCAAAATTTAACTTTTAACCGCTTTTATCATTTACTGTTTTTATCAAGAATTGCAACGTTGTGAAAATGTATCTCGAACCGCGTTACAATCAATGTACCCGCGGTCGTCGACAACATATTTTATTTCATGTTTTAGGATTTGGATTTGGGTCGCATGAAATACACACCCGAGTTTAAGAAAGTAATTTAATTAAATCGCGTCTGAAGAGGCTAACGCGTTATTATCTTTAGGGAAGACAGTGAAATTCACTAAACGGTCCATCCCAAATTCTAAGTATTTATTATGACTAATTATTGAGGGCCCCGCAATTTGCATTTTTATTTGGGCGAGGCTCGTCTCATTCATGATTAAAAAAAAGGAATTTGCAACGGCATGGATATACATCTCGGGCCACGTCACAATCGATGTGCCCGTGACTAGAGACATATTTCGACTCCGTTGAGATTTGGATTTGGGTCACATAAATGTGTACCCGAGTTTAGGGAGATAACATTATTAAAGGCGCGCCTAAAGCAACTAGCGCATTATTATTTTGGGTAGGGCCGTGAAATTTGCTAAACGGCCCATCCCGGAATCTAAGTATTTAATACATATATTTTGTGAGGGCCCCGCAATTTGTCCCTTTTATTTGGCGAGGCTCGTCTCATTTTTTTTTTTTATTATTATTATTATTATTATTATTATTATTATTATTATTATTATTATTTATATTTTTAAAGGGATGCCATTTTTACGCCTTTAACCATACTAAACCTTATAGCCTCTTTACAAATACAATCTCATAACTTGTCAAGATTTAATAAAAGAAGTTAAGCAAATGAGTGTTTCAGGCGTAGTAACAACAGGTACTAATACTAATTTTGTCCAAATAAACTAAGACAATGAAGGGCCGAGCGAATCGACGTCAAACTGTGTCTTAGGACTACTAATACAACTAAATCAAATGACATCAAGTAAACAATAATAACATAACACAAAAATGAACTAAAATGCATACGGTAAAACATGAGCAGAAAATTATCATATCAATTGATATATTGCAACTTCAAACATTGAACGTAAAATTTCTTTAAACCAATACATCGAGGCTTACTAACCTGCATAAACAGAAACGCATAGAGCCATGGACCGAACCCCTACAGCGACTTCAACGAACAAACTCGACGCGCCAGACCTCGACGGACAAAACAACCTCACCGGACTGAAGCAACGGCTGAGCTACTCAGCAACGCAGCGACGCAGCAACAGCTGTTGTATTTTTCGACGCAGCAACTGTTGCGTGAAGATGCGACAAAGGGGTCGTTGGAGGTGATGAAAGGAGAAGCTATGGAGGGTCGTTCGTGTAGTGACGACGCAGCAGCAACTGGGCGTCGTCTGTGGTGGCGTTCGGACGTAAGGTCGAAGAGCTGGGGTCCGACGTGAGAGAGGGTGGTGTTTGGACTGTGTCGCTGGTGGTTTTGGGTTAGGTTTGAGGGTGGTTTTCGGATATGGTGTTTGGACAGTGACGACGTTGTTGCTGCTCGTCGGGCTGGGTTATGGATAGAGGTTTGACGGACTGGTTTTTGAGACGACGAGGGAGATGGTGTCGTCGGAGCCGGTGGTCCTTTGGACGTGGTTTTGCTGGTTTTCGTTGTGAGGGTGACGGAGGGAATGGTGGTTTGTTGATGGGCAGCTGGGAGGTTGACGGTGGTTTTGGGGTCTGTTTGGTGGTGACGGGGAGCTGAACGGAGGTCTGTTTGGTTGTTGACGGAGGGGGTTAGCTAGGGCTTCTTCTTCTTCTTCTTCTTGAAGAAGAAGATTGAACAGTAGTCCTCCCTGTAGGGTTTTTTGCTTCTTCTCTTTTGAGAAGAAGATGTACAGTACTTGTTTTTTTTTAAAAATCCCCCAAGTCCCGTCCGTTCCTTTTTGCTTTTGTCCGTGTTTTGTACTGGGTTTTGCCCAGAAAAATGAGCCCACGCGTGGTGGGGTTCGAGGCATATGTCCCCCACGCGTGGTGGGGTTCCCCATGTGTCCTGGACACGGTTTATTATGGGCTAGGTCCGAAAATTAGGCCTAAAACCGGGTAGTTTGAACCCGAATATTATTCTTTTGCCCGGACCCGAGAAATAGGAACACGTTGCTTAACTAGTCCTATGTAAGCAAAATAACTACCAAAAATAAGACTAGTATTTAAACAAAACTATATCTTTTTAAATATTTTTCAAGGTTTAAAATAGCTACAAAATATTAATAAAACTATTTTTTTGTAATTTTCGTTTTTAAATATTAAGATAAAATATGAGGTAATATTTTTGTATTTTTCAAAGTTAAAAATGACTATAAAACCTTAATAGAACTATATTTTTTGTAATTTTCGAAATTATATAAAGTACAAAAATAAAGTGCAATTTTTGTATTTTTCAAGTTTATGAGAGATACATAAACTAAAATTTATATATATATTTTTTGAAATTTTTCTTTTTGCAACGAAATAAAGTAAAAATAGTTAAAATAGCTATACTAGACCCAATTTCACATATTCACGCTAAAAATGTGAAAATTCTCGGGGAGGGTCAAAAATCACGTGCTTACAGCTGCCCCTCTTTGACTGGAAACACGAAGAGTTTTCCGACAAAGAACGACTAGACGTGTTTTTGACCCGACCATTACTTGGACGGACTACACTTAAGGAAAGGGAGGGAATGTGACCGAGCCCTGGTATCTGAGCTGCCTACATATCCTTGGTTATACAGGAATCAGGCCACGTGTAGTTCGGGAATGAGAGAGATAGTGAAGTGTACCGAGGTGGAGAGCCGATCGAGGTGCCGTTCCGTTGAGGTTCCGGTCCGCGGTCCTGTCATTACAACAAAAATGAAAACTGAAAAAGACTAACTAAGCCTATCAGCTACTAGTTACAAGGATTCCTATCTCTTAAGTCTTCTGAAACTTGGTCTTGAGTCTTGAATGGTGCTTCATACAGACTTTGGATCTGAACCTTGATACTTGCTAGTTGTAGGTGCTAGTTCTTGAGCAGACCACATTTGTTCTCCACTTCCGTAATTTGGGTTCTTTTTTTTTTCTTTTTTTCTCTTTTTCTTCTTGTTTTTTTTTTGTTTTTGTTTTTTGGTGACCAGCTTCTGTTGATCATCCCAGACTTTGGACTTGCATTCTTGGGGCGAGCTTCTTGTTGCTTCTATCTTGGATTGAGTGCTGGGGATTTTTGTTGTAACCTTCTGCTTTCCAGTGGGTCACTGCTTGATCTTGAAAAATATTTCCCCGTTCTACAAGCGGACTCCTGACTTCTTCTATCTTCGACACGCAACAACCTCCGTTCTACAGGCGGGTCCCTGACAATCAAAACAAACAAAACAAACAAAATTTCCTAACCCAGTTTGTACTGGGAAGATTTGTGAGTCGTTAGCAAAATCGTAACTCACTTACACTACTGATGCAATGATGAGAGTAAACTAAAGACTAGGCTAGGATGTGCATCTCCTATGAGTAAAACCAAAACTCTTGCTAGCAAATGTGTCTGCTAAAATAAAAACCTCAATGACTCAAACTAGAAAGTGTGTCTTCTATGGTTGAATCGGAATGAGCTAAACTAGGAAGTGCGTCTCCTAAGGGTGAAAACTTCAGTGACTAGAACTAGGAAGTGTGTCTCCTATGAATAAAATCTCGATTAGGAAGTGTGTCTCCTACGGGTAAACTTCAAAAACTGGACTAGGAATTGTGTCTCCTATGGTCGAAAAATGAATCAAACTAGGAAGTGCATCTCCTAGGGGTGAAATCTCAATTCCGGAAGTGCGTCTCCTGAAATAAAATATAATCTAAAAAGCCAAACTCGGGAGTGTGTCCCCTAAAGCAAAAGTATAACCTGAGTGAACCAGACTAGGAAGTGTGTCTCCTAATAATGAAAACTTAATTCAGGAAGTGCGTTTCATGTGCATGGAATTAAACTTAGGAAGTGCGTCTCCTAGGGGTAAAACTAAACTTTAGGAAGTACGTCTCCTGGGGGTACAATAAACTTAGGAAGTGCGTCTCATATGGGTACAATAAACTTAGGAAGTGCGTCTCCTATTGGGTACAATAAGCTTAGGAAGTGCGTCTCCTATTGGGGATAACTGTTTTTAGGAAGTGCGTCTCCTACTGGGTGAAACTATTCTTAGGAAGTGTGTCTCCTATTGGTACAATGGATCTAGGAAGTGCGTCTCCTATTGGTAAAACATAGCTTAGGAAGTGCGTCTCCTATTGGTAAAACTGAACTTAGGAAGTGCGTCTCCTATTGGTAGAACTAAACTTAGAAAGTGCGTCTCCTATGGGTGAAATGAACTTAGGAAGTGCGTCTCCTATGGTGAAACTGAACTTTAGGAAGTGCGTCTCCTATGGTGAAACTGAACTTTAGGAAGTGCGTCTCCTATGGTGAAACATATCTTAGGAAGTGCGTCTCCTATTGGTGAAACTTGCTTTAGGAAGTGCGTCTCCTATGGTGAAACTGAACTTTAGGAAGTGCGTCTCCTATGGGTGAAATGAACTTTAGGAAGTGCGTCTCCTATGGTGAAACATATCTTAGGAAGTGCGTCTCCTATGGTGAAACATATCTTAGGAAGTGCGTCTCCTATGGGTGAAATGAACTTAGGAAGTGCGTCTCCTATGGTGAAACTGAACTTTAGGAAGTGCGTCTCCTATGGTGAAACTGACTTAGGAAGTGCGTCTCCTATTGATGAAACTTGCTTAGGAAGTGCGTCTCCTATTGGTGAAACTTGCTTTAGGAAGTGCGTCTCCTATGGTGAAACTGAACTTTAGGAAGTGCGTCTCCTATGGGTGAAATGAACTTTAGGAAGTGCGTCTCCTATGGTGAAACTGAACTTTAGGAAGTGCGTCTCCTATGGTGAAACTGACTTAGGAAGTGCGTCTCCTATTGATGAAACTTGCTTAGGAAGTGCATCTCCTATTGGTGAAACTTGCTTTAGGAAGTGCGTCTCCTATGGTGAAACTGAACTTTAGGAAGTGCGTCTCCTATGGGTGAAATGAACTTTAGGAAGTGCGTCTCCTATGGTGAAACATATCTTAGGAAGTGCGTCTCCTATGGTGAAACATGTCTTAGGAAGTGCGTCTCCTATTGGTAGAACTGAACTTAGGAAGTGCGTCTCTTATGGTAAAACTAAAACTTAGGAGGAAATGCATCTCCTATGGGTAAAGACGTGGAATGTATGCCTTTGTTATCTGGGCGGGCTCCCAACTTCAATACTTAAAAGTAAAGACTGAATGTATTCCTCTGTTGTTATGGGCGGGCTCCCAACTTCAACACTTGAAAGTAAAGACTGAATGTATGCCTCTGTTATCTGGGCGGGCTCCCAACTTCAACACTTAAAATAAAAAAGACTGAATGTATGCCTCTGTTATCTGGGCGGGCTCCCAACTTCAACACTTAAAATAAAAAAGACTGAATGTATGCCTCTGTTATCTGGGCGGGCTCCCAACTTCAACACTTAAAAGTAAAAAAAAACTGAATGTATGCCTCTATTATCTGGGCGGGCTCCCAATTTCAACACTTGAAAATAAAAAGACTGAAATGTATTCCTCTCGTTATACAGGTGGGCGCCTCGAACATGAAATGCAAATACTGAAATGTATTCCTCTCGTTATTCAGGTGGGCGCCTGGTTATATGAAATGCAAATACTGAAATGTATTCCTCTCGTTATTCAGGTGGGCGCCTGGTGGTAAAGATATGAAAAATAATATGTCCGCATTATACTGGTGGGTGACCTAGAACAGAAATGAAAAGACAAAAATGTATTCCCGCATTATACTGGTGGGTGACCTAGAACATAAATGAAAAGACAAAAATGTATTCCCGCATTATACGGGTGGGTGACCTAGAACAGAAATGAAAAGACAAAAATGTATTCCCGCGTTATACTGGTGGGTGACCTAGAACAGAAATGAAAAGACAAAAAATGTATTCCTCTCGTTATTCAGGTGGGCGCCTGTCTTTAACAATAACTTTGAAAATAAGATCCTATTTGAGGGCGGATGAACCCGACATGTCCTATTTGAGGGCGGACGAACCCAACATATCCTATTTGAGGGCGGATGAACCCAACATATCCTATTTGAGGGCGGATGAACCCAACATATCCTATTTGAGGGCGGATGAACCCAACATATCCTATTTGAGGGCGGATGAACCCAACATATCCTATTTGAGGGCGGATGAACCCAACAGATCCTATTTGAGGGCGGATGAACCCAACAGATCCTATTCAAGGGCGGATTAACCCAACATATCCTATTCGAGGGCGGATGAACCCGACATATCCTATTTGAGGGCGGATGAACCCGACAGATCCTATTTGAGGGCGGATGAACCCAAAAGATCCTATTTGAGGGCGGATTAACCCAACATATCCTATTTGAGGGCGGATGAACCCAACATATCCTATTTGAGGGCGGATGAACCCAACATATCCTATTTGAGGGCGGATGAACCCGACAGATCCTATTTGAGGGAGGATGAACCCAACATATCCTATTTGAGGGCGGATGAACCCAACATATCCTATTTGAGGGCGGATGAACCCAACATATCCTATTTGAGGGCGGATGAACCCGAAAGATCCTATTCGAGGGCGGATGAACCCAACATATCCTTAAGACTTGAAAATGTCTTACCTCGAATACTTGTTGGGGATTGGGATGAATTTTCCTTTTCTACCTTCCCCAATTTTTTATTATTATTCTTTTTTTTTTCTTTTTTTTTCTTTTTTTTTAATTCCTTTTTTTGTTTTTGTTTTGTTTTTGCATAGCTTCTTCCTTCAAAGAATACCTCCCTTGATTTACTTACCTGTTGGGGGTAAAATGTTATCAGCTGGGGTACCTGACTTCCAGAAAATTTTCTAAATGGAAGGAAAATTTTCTGCCCCAGTTTGATAATATCCCTTGTGGCATGCATTTCTGCATCAATGCCATTTCCTTTACCTGTTTCAAATCAAACAAAATTGTTAGTTTAAAACATGGTGGTTGGTTGTGATACTCCCAACGGGATGTCTTTTCCTTTCTCCTTCATTGCGCTGTGTTCCACGACTTGTTGGGGATGATATTATGTGCTGGGGATAATCCCTTCCTGCTGGGGGATATCCCTCTTCTTTTATGGCATAGCTTGGAAACTGGCATTTCCCCGACCTTTTAGTCTAGTGTGGATTCCGCCAAATCATGCTCACTGCTCTCCTTGCTTTGTTCATGGGCCTTGGCCTTGAGGCTTATAACTTTTGATAAAGGCAATGGTATCCCTCTTGACACTTGTCAATCCTTCTGTCAATTCCCTTTGCTGGGGATATCTTTTTGACACTGGCCTCGCGCTTGTTCCTCGCTGACTATACCATTTGGATATACTAGTCAGATCTCATCTTGGAAAGCTGATGGCATATTTTGAAATCATTTCATACTCGTTTTGACCGGACAGACTCTATTGGGGAAATTTTTTATGAAAGGAGAAAGATAAAAGATACAAAACAAAAGACAAAGGAAACGATGACTCTTTTACAAAAGAAACTATAAATAAAAACCTATCAAACGCAGATACCGACTCTAATGGCCATGACATGCGTATGTGGCCTATCCTCTACCGTCAATCATCTTTCAAGATCTTCAATTGGCGATTCCCCATCTGATTCCCAATCTTATTCGACTTGCAGTGCCCGAAGGGTTTTCACTATCAAGTCTCTCTCATTTTTGGGTTCTTCTCTCAGCTTTCATCGCCTTATGGTGCCTGTGAAGGTTTTCACCGATAAGACTCTCTCATTTGTATCACTTTCCAGCTGGGGATTTGGAGTGTCGCCGGTATGACTCTTTCTGCTGGAGATTAGAGTCCTTTCTGCTGTGGAACAGAATGTTATGTTCGCCGGTAAGACTCTTCATTTGTCTGACTTGGCATCTTTTGAAGACTGATCGGAAGGTCTTTCTTTGGACCGTAATGTGGGTTTTGGATAGGGCTAGAAAGAAAGGGTATAAAAGGCTCAAAAATACATTAATTTTGGGTTATTAGTTACAACCTTCGGAATTAGATTTATTTACAACAAACACAACCTTTGCCCCAGTTTCTTGCTTGTGGATATCTTAATTGATTTTTTTTTTCATTTTTTCAAAACTATGACCGAGCCGTGAAGCGCCTACGTATCCTCTTTGAGGAATCAGGTCAAACGTAGTTCCCAATTCCTCTTTTTCATTTGACTTTTTTTTTGTTACCATTTTCTTTTCTCTTTTTTTTCGTTTTGTTGTTTTCTTTTCTTTCTCTTTTTTTCTTTTGTTTACCTGCCGCGCTTGCGTATTCTATTCATTGCTACTAATTCCGAACGAGGGGTATGAAAGAAAATAAATAAAGCTCAAAAGGGGTTAACGAAGGATAAAGTGTTTGGGTAGCAGAACAAAATGCCTTCGTCATTCCAGTCTTCAAAACATGCTTAGTGCAAACAACACAATTTAAATTTGTAGTCTCTTCTGATGGTGCTGGACTTGACAATTATATTCAACATCTGTTTGTTCATTTGTCACTTCTAAAGCACCGTTGGGCGACACTCTCATTCTCATTATTATGAACGACCCTCATGCCAATTTAGGCGAATCTTTCTTTAACGGTTTTCTTTGTGTTTAACTTGCCCCAGTTCCACATGACTCGAGCTCTGAATAATCTCAAACCGTCCTTATTTTCTTTAAATGGTCTGATCGCCTTTCCAGGGTTTCATGATTAACTTTAAAGATTAGGCCCAAACTGTGTGCGCATGTCATGTCACTAGAATCGGCGCTGAACAAAATGATAAAAAAACTAAACAAAAAGGTGAATAGAAATAATAAAAGATTGGATTTTGTGCTAGACTACCGGTGAAATGGTTTGAATAACAAACAAACGAAATAAAATCCTAAACAACCTGGGCAAAACTTAAACAAACCGCTATGACAAAACGGAAAGATATTGACACAAAACAAAATCTGAATTACAATCCTAATAATCCGAACAAACAGGAATGACAACAAAATAAGCCACCAACCGCTTCTTTCTTGTTAACCAAGGAACGGAGCGTCCTCCCATTTTATCAAACTTGGCATCGTAGCCACTGAGCTTTGCCTTAGTATTGCAATGACCATTGCCAACTTCCATATCATTACCCTTAGTCAACAAGTTCCCAATAAGACTCGAATGCTTCTGTCATCAGGCCTGATCCCCGCAGAGTGTGCATCATGAGGTGCAAGTAAAGGATTCCGGGTGTCATTGTCCGGCTTACCACAAACCAACCACCTTAATTTTATTTGCAAAACAAACAGGTTAGAATGGACTCAGTCGGTCCTTATTATTGACAACATCTTTTTTCTTTTTCTCTTTTTTCGATTTTCTTTTTTTTCGATTTTTTTCAAAAAAAAATTCATTTTTTTTTCATCATTTTTTCATTCTCTTTTTTCTGTCTTTTTTTTCATTTTTTTTTGTAGTGGTCGGATCTTATGGAGATTGCCTACGTATCATGACCCCGCATGAATCAGACCTTGTGTAGTTCGGAACACTAAAAGATAAGCGATACTAAACATTTTTTCAATTTTTCATATTAAAACAAACTGGGTTTCAAAGGTTTGAAGATGACCTACAAACAGAAAATCAAACAACCCACATATTCTAATTAAAAGATTTACAAACTCCAAAACAAATGGCCAGTTTCCTTTCCCCGTTTGACAAATGCCACCAACGGCTATTTTTGCAAACATGGCCCCCTCCAAATTTCACGTGAATTTGAGGCCGGGGAGGATTATTTTATGACACTTTACAAACTTGTCCGTTCTTTCACGAAAATAGCCTTTCGACAACTGAAAGATACTCTAAGGCTATTTCGGCAAGAACAGTTTAAAACGCGGCCGAAACTGGCTCGGATTATTTTGACCAAAAATCCAAACGGTATTCACCTGACCGTTGACTCTTTGTTTTTTTTTTCAAATTACAATAAAAACCGGGTGTTGCAAACACGGCCCTTCAGCGCCTCGGGGACGAAGATTTTTTAAGGCTGTGTGGGTCAACTGGACCAAAAATCCTAAACATGACCCAAAAGGTGGCTGTTTATGCAAAGTCAGCCTTCCGGCGTCCCTTTCGGGAACATTCGGCTATTTATGACAAAACAACATCACCTGACTTATTCATGACTGAATTAAAATTTTGACATATATTTTATTATTATTATTATTATTATTATTATTATTATTATTATTATTATTATTATCTATTTATTTTTTGGCTATTCTAACAAAATGGGGGTTGGACCCGATGAGGGTTGCCTACGTATCTCACATCCGGTGAGAATCAAACCCGCGTAGTTCGGGCAGTCAAGAATAAGTAGATGAACTAACCTTTTTTTTTTAATTTGCGAAAGAACTACTTTAAAAGAAGAAAGGAAGTATTTTTTTTTTAATTGATTTCTTATTGAAAGAAAGACTTGTAAAAATTCCTTTTCTTTTGATTTAAACTTTGAGAATTTCAAAAGTGAAAGGAAGATAAATTTTTCTGAATTTTCGTTTTTGTTTCTTATTCTAAAGAAAAAGAAAATATTTTTGGAATTTTACTTTTTAATAAAAGAAATGCTTCTAAAAATGTTTTTTTTTTTGAATTTTGAATTTTCTTTTCAATTTTGAAAGAAGAATCAAAATATTTTCGGATTTTTTTTTATTATTTTTTAAAAAAAAATAAAAAAAAATTAGAAAGACTTTCTAAAGAAGTCCATAATGGGAAAATATTTTTGGATTTTTTTTTTGTTTTGAAAATTGGGGGTCTAAAAACTTTTCTAGACTTTTTGGCAAGACAAATATTTTTGCAACAAATAAAGACATATATATATTTTTTGGAAATTAAAAAAAACTTTTGGATTTATATATATACATATATATTTGTGACAAATAAAGAAAGACTCTTTTATTATTTTTTGTTTTTGCATTTTCATAAACAAATAAAAAAAAACAATTTCTTTTCTATTTTTTTTTTTAAAACAAAACAGAACAATGATGATATTTTTTTTAATATATTTTTCCTTTTAATAAAACAAACTAAACATTTTTTTTCTCATTTTCTTAAAATTCCGGCAGAGTTTTGACAGTATTCGGGCATTTGGTTTTATTCAAAAATAAGCAATCAATTCTCTAACCGCTATTTCCTTTTTTTTCGCATTTCAAAATATTATTCCTGATATTCACAAGACAGTCAACACACAAGTCTAAATCAAATAAATGCGCAAGTAGTAGCAAGTAAGATGCATCAGGATGGTCATTTCCATTTTTGGTACACCTGTCCTAGACAGACCCAACCCCTGTGTTGAGCCTCCAAAGTCAAATGCACGTGATGCAAACAAACGTTCCTACTAGGGATCCGGCATGAAGTTGAGTTATTCTAGGTTCATAACCTGGGTATTTGTTCTAGACTGTGTACCCGAGCGGACAACTCGAGTCGAGGAGGGGGCTACGTACCGGGGACCCGCGGGATCGTCCGGCTTTGTAACTTGTCCGGCCTCTTTCTTATTTTCAGGTATTGACACTAACAGAATAGGGAGTCTCGACCAGCGAGCTTCTCCCCGGAGGTAAGGAGTGAATGGTTTCGGCACAGTTTATATGTACAGTTCAAATAATATCAAAGCGGTAAAAGCAGCATTTAGCACATTAGGCTCAAAACATGTAATAAAATCAGATAATAAATAAAGTCAAATAATAACAATTATTCTAAGCTCGAATTCTTAACCCTGAACCAGTGGTTCTGGGTCTATTATCCCCAACAGAGTCGCCAGAGCTGTCGCACCTCCTTTTTCCGCGCCCGCGGGGCGCAGGGGAGTTTTTTCCAATTAAAGGACAATCAAAACGGGATTGGTTTAATTATTTCAGAGTCGCCACTTTGGAGATTTAGGGTGTCCCAAGTCACCAATTTTAATCCCGAATCGAGGAAAATAATGACTCTATATTATAGTCTGCGTACCAGAAATCCGGATAAGGAATTCTGTTAACCCGGGAGAAGGTGTTAGGCATTCCCGAGTTCCGTGGTTCTAGCACGGTCGCTCAACTGTTATATTCGGCTTATTTATCTGATTTTTAATACAATTATGAACCATGTGCAAATTTTATCTTTTACCGCTTTATTATCATTATTTTTTAGGAATGTGAACATCGCTTAAAACATATCTTTGGACTGTGTCACATGAAATGCACCCACAATCCGAAACATATTTTATTTGATGTTTTAGGATTTGGATTTGGGTCGCATGAAATGCACACCCGAGTTTAAGAAAGTAATTTAATTAAATCGCGTCTGAAGAGGCTAACGCGTTATTATCTTTAGGGAAGACAGTGAAATTCACTAAACGGTCCATCCCAAATTCTAAGTATTTATTATGACTAATTATTGAGGGCCCCGCAATTTGCATTTTTATTTGGGCGAGGCTCGTCTCATTCATGATTAAAAAAAAGGAATTTGCAACGTCATGGACATGCATCTCGGGCCACGTCACAATCAATGTGCCCGTGACTAGAGACATATTTCGACTCCGTTGAGATTTGGATTTGGGTCACATAAATGTGCACCCGAGTTTAGGGAGATAACATTATTAAAGGCGCGCCTAAAGCAACTAGCGCATTATTATTTTGGGTAGGGCCGTGAAATTTGCTAAACGACCCATCCCGGAATCTAAGTATTTAATACATATATTTTGTGAGGGCCCCGCAATTTGTCCCTTTTATTTGGCGAGGCTCGTCTCATTTTTTTTTATTATTATTATTTTTTTTTTTTTTTATTTTTATTTATATATTTTTAAAGGGATGCCATTTTTACGCCTTTAACCATACTAAACCTTACAGCCTCTTTACAAATACAATCTCATAACTTGTCAAGATTTAATAAAAGAAGTTAAGCGAATGAGTGTTTCAGGCGTAGTAACAACAGGTACTAATACTAATTTTGTCCAAATAAACTAAGACAATGAAGGGCCGAGCGAATCGACGTCAAACTGTGTCTTAGGACTACTAATACAACTAAATCAAATGACATCAAGTAAACAATAATAACATAACACAAAAATGAACTAAAATGCATACGGTAAAACATGAGCAGAAAATTATCATATCAATTGATATATTGCAACTTCAAACATTGAACGTAAAATTTCTTTAAACCAATACATCGAGGCTTACTAACCTGCATAAACAGAAACGCATAGAGCCATGGACCGAACCCCTACAGCGACTTCAACGAACAAACTCGACGCGCCGGACCTCGACGGACAAAACAACCTCACCGGACTGAAGCAACGGCTGAGCTACTCAGCAACGCAGCGACGCAGCAACAGCTGCTGTATTTTTCGACGCAACAACTGTTGCGTGAAGCTGCGACAAAGGGGTCGTTGGAGGTGATGAAAGGAGCAGCTATGGAGGGTCGTTCGTGTAGTGACGACGCAGCAGCAACTGGGCGTCGTCTGTGGTGGCGTTCGGACGTAAGGTCGAAGATCTGGGGTCCGACGTGAGAGAGGGTGGTGTTTGGACTGTGTCGCTGGTGGTTTTGGGTTAGGTTTGAGGGTGGTTTTCGGATATGGTGTTTGGACAGTGACGACGTTGTTGCTGCTCGTCGGGCTGGGTTATGGATGGAGGTTTGACGGACTGGTTTTTGAGACGACGAGGGAGATGGTGTCGTCGGAGCCGGTGGTCGTTTGGACGTGGTTTTGCTGGTTTTCGTTGTGAGGGTGACAGAGGGAATGGTGGTTTGTTGATGGGCAGCTGGGAGGTTGACGGTGGTTTTGGGGTCTGTTTGGTGGTGACGGGGAGCTGAACGGAGGTCTGTTTGGTTGTTGACGGAGGGGGTTAGCTAGGGCTTCTTCTTCTTCTTCTTGAAGAAGAAGATTGAACAGTAGTCCTCCCTGTAGGGTTTTTTGCTTCTTCTCTTTTGAGAAGAAGATGTACAGTACTTGTTTTTTTTAAAAATCCCCCAAGTCCCGTCCGTTCCTTTTTGCTTTTGTCTGTGTTTTGTACTGGGTTTTGCCCAGAAAAATGAGCCCACGCGTGGTGGGGTTCGAGGCATATGTCCCCCACGCGTGGTGGGGTTCCCCATGTGTCCTAGACACGGTTTATTATGGGCTAGGTCCGAAAATTAGGCCTAAAACCGGGTAGTTTGAACCCGAATATTATTCTTTTGCCCGGACCCGAGAAATAGGAACACGTTGCTTAACTAGTCCTACGTAAGCAAAATAACTACCAAAAATAAGACTAGTATTTAAACAAAACTATTTCTTTTTAAATATTTTTTCAAGATTTAAAATAGCTACAAAATATTAATGAAACTATTTTTTTTGTAATTTTCGTTTTTTTTAAATATTAAGATAAAATATGGGGTAATATTTTTTGTATTTTTCAAAGTTAAAAATGCCTATAAAACCTTAATAGAATTATTATTTTTTTGTATTTTTTCGAAATTATATAAGGTACAAAAATAAAGTGCAATTTTGGTATTTTTCAAGTTTATGAGAGATACATAAACTAAAATTTATATATATATTTTTGAAATTTTCTTTTTGCAACGAAATAAAGTAAAAATAGTTAAAATAGTTATACTAGTCCCAATTTCACATATTCATGCTAAAAATATGAAAATTCTCGGGGAGGGTCAAAAATCACGTGCTTACAGTAGAAACTGATCCCATGACCCTCCGAAATTAATGACACAAGCACGCAACATGTGCTCCAATATCTGAATAGTGCACTCAAACTGCCCGTCCATTTGAGGGTGAAAAGTTGTGCTTAACTCAACCTGAGTACCCAACTCTCGCTGCACAGACCTCCAAAACTGCGAAGTAAACTGAGTGCCCATATCGGAAATGATGGAAACTGGGACACCATGCAAATGAACAATCTCCCGGATATAGATCTCTGCAAACCGCTCTGAAGAATAGGTAGTACAAACAGGAATGAAGTGCGCGGACTTGGTCAGCCGATCCACAATCACCCAAATAGCAACGAACTTCTTCAAAGTTTGTGGGAGCCCAACTACAAAGTCCATGGTGATCCGCTCCCACTTCCACTCTTTATATCCATCTACTGATGCAAGCCACCCGGTCTCTGATGCTCATATTTTACCTACTGACAATTGAGACACCGAGCTACAAATCTCAAAATGGCCTTATTCATTCTCCTCCACCAATAATGTTGTCTTAGATCCTGATCTTCGCGGCACCCAGATGAATGGAATACCGCGAGCTATGGGCCTCTTCCAGAATTAACTCCCGAAGCCCATCTACATTAGGCATACATATCTGGCCTTGCATCCTCAACACCCCATCATCACCAATAGTTATATATCTGGCATCATCGTGCTGAACTCTGTCCTTAAGGACAAGCAAATGAGGATCATCATATTGGCGCTCTCTTATGCGATTATGTAAGGAAGACCGAGAAATCACATAAGCCAACACCCAACTGGGCTCCGAAATATCTAACCTTACGAACCGATTGGTCAAGTCCTGAACATTAACTACAAGAGGTCTCTCCCCAATTGGAATATATGCCAAACTCCCCATACTCACTTCCTTCCGACTCAAAGCATCGGCCACCACATTGGCCTTCCCCCAATGGTACAAAATAGTAATATCATAATCTTTTAGCAACCCCAACCATATTTGCTACCTCAAATTGAGATCCTTCTACTTGAACAAGTGTTGGAGGCTATCCGTAAACACCTCACAAGACATACTATACAAATAATGCCTCCAAATCTTCAACACGTGAACAATGGAAGTCAACTCCAAATCATGAACAGGGTAGTTCTTTTCATGGGGCTTCAACTGATGAGAAGCATAAGCAATGACTCTACCCTCATGCATC
Source organism: Nicotiana sylvestris (assembly GCF_000393655.2). Taxonomy (NCBI): domain Eukaryota; kingdom Viridiplantae; phylum Streptophyta; class Magnoliopsida; order Solanales; family Solanaceae; genus Nicotiana; species Nicotiana sylvestris. Next base: position 175,444,986 of record NC_091065.1, read on the forward strand.
AATACACACCTAATACGAACTCTCAAAGCATCACAATACACGGTATATGAACCTGAAGCTAATGGCAAAACTAACACTGGAGCCATGATCAAGGCATTCTTGAGCTTCTGAAAGCTCTCCTCGCACTCATCCGACCACCTGAATAGAGCACCCTTTTGAGTCAACTTGGTCAAGGGCGATGCGATAGATGAGAATCCCTAAATAAACCGGCGGTAATAACCTGCCAAACGAATAAAGCTGTGAATCTATGTGGCTGAGGACGGTCCGGGCCAACTCTGAACCGCCTTTATCTTCTTCGGATCAACCTGAATACCCTTGTTGGACACTACGTGCCCCAAGAAAGCCACTGAACTGAGCCAAAACTCACACTTGGACAACTTTGCATAAAGATTCTCCTCCCTCAATCTCTACAACAAAACTCTCAAATGCTTCGCATGCTCCTTCTGACTACACAAATACACCAGAATATCATCAATGAAAACTATGACAAATGAGTCGAGATAAGGCCGAAACACGTTGTTTATCAAATGCATGAATGATGTTGGGGCATTGGTCAGCCCAAAAGACATCACCAAAAACTCATAATGACCATATCGGTTCCTAAAAGTCGTCTTAAGAATATCTGAGTCCCTAATTTGCAACTGGTGATAACCTGAACGAAGACCAATCTTGGAAAACACTCTCGCTCCCTGAAGCTGGTCAAACAAATCATCGATATGAGGCAAATGATACTTGTTCTTGTTTGTTACTTTGTTCAACTGCCTGTAATCAATGCACATCCTTATAGTGCCATCCTTCTTCTTCATAAATAAAATCGGCGCACCCCAAGGCGATACATTAGGCCGAATGTAACCCTTATCAAGGAGCTCCTGAAGCTGCTCTTTCAACTCCGCTGGTGCCATACGATACGGTGGAATAGAAATGGGCTGAGTGCCCAGCACCAGATCAAAACCAAAATCAATATCCTTGTTTGGTGGTATGCCCGGTAGGTCTGTAGGAAACACATCAGGAAAATAGCTCACAACAGGAACAAAATTAATACTAGGAGTCTCTGCACCGACATCCCTCACAAAGGCTAGATATGAAAGACAACCCTTCCCAACCATACGCTGGGCCTTTAAGAATGAAATTACCCTACAAGGAACATAATCAGTCAAACCTCACCACTCAATCTGTGGCACATCGGGCATAGCTAATGTCATTGTCTTAGCATGATAGTCCAAGATAGCACGGCACGGAGATAGCCAATTCATGCCCAATATAACATCGAAGTCTACCATACATAACAATAGTAGATCCACTCAGGTCTCCAGACCCCCAATAGTCACCACACATGACCGGTACACACGGTCTACAACAACAATATCGCCCACCAGAGTATATACACGAATAGATGAAATAAGAGACTCACGAGGCGTATCCAAATAACGAGCAAAGTATGATGACACATAAGAATAAGTGGAACCGGGATCAAATAATATAGAGGCATCTCTGTGGCAGACTAAGACAATACCTGTGATCATAGCATCTGAAGCAATAGCATCGGGTCTAGCTGGGAGTGCATAGAAATGGGCTTGACCGTCACCTGATCGACATCCCCCTCTAGGGCGACCCCTAGCTGACTGACCTTCACCCCTAGCTAGCTGGGTGGGTGGTGGTGAAGTAACTGGCGCTGAAGCCGATGGCTAACTCTTCTGCTGAGATGAACCCCCAAGATGACGAGGACACTACCTCTATATATGACCCATATCTCCACGCTCATAGCAACTCCCGGGTGCTGGAGACGGGGACTAAAGGGAACCCCTAGTACCGGAATGACTAGCAGATACACCTGGCATAGAAGAGCCCTGAACTGATGGAGTACGGGATGAACTCTGAGCTGGAATGGCACTAAGTGATGACTGGTCCTGATGAGAACTATGATCCGATGAAGCCCATGATAACCTGGGCTAGCTAGCTGGCATGCCTGAATGGACAGCATGTGCCATGCTGGGACTGACCCCTCAAAGGAGCACCACCATAACTACCAAATCCCTGAGGCCTCTTGGCCTCCCTCTCATCTCGCTCCTGGCAACGAACTGACTCAATCTCATGAGAAATGTCAACAACCTTCTCAAAAGTAGCACCAGACACCCTCTCCCTGGTCATGAGAATATGAAACTGATAAGTGAGGCCATCAACGAACCTCCTAATCCTTTATCTCTCTGTAGGAACCAACCAAATAGCATGACGACCTAACTCCGAGAACCTCATCTCATACTGCGTCGCAATCATCTCTCCTTGACGCAACTACTCAAACTGCCTGTGCAGCTCCACTCTACGAGACTGTGGCACGTACTTCTCCAAAAAGAGAATAGAGAACTGATGTCAGGTAATGGGTGCCGCACCAACAGGCCTACACCTCTCATAAGCCTCCCACCAAGTGAAGGTACCTCCAGAAAATTGAAAAGTAGTGAAAGCGACCCCGCTGGTATCCAGAATACCAATTGTACGAAGAATCCTCTAAAATTTGTCCAAGAAACCCTGGGTATACTCGCCCTCTTCACCACTGAAAGTCGGAGGCTGAAGTCTATCAAACCTCTTCAATCTATGTTGCTCGTCCTCTAGCATGGTAGGAGCTACATAGTCTTGAGCAGCTACAACCGGCTGGGTTGGATGTGCCCCGGTGTCTGAAGTCCCTGTACGACCTGCTCAGGTGTGCGAGCGGCGGGAGTCTGAGTGCTTCCTTTGGCCTGAGAAGTAGCTGCGGCTGTAGTAACTAAGACCGCCTGAGATAGGCCAGTGCATACTGATAGTGTGAGCACGTGATTTTTGCCTCGCATGAATTACTCCTACAGAATCTCTAAAATTAGGATTTTTCTTTTTTTATTATTTGGTTTTCAGGAATTAATTGCTCAATTTTCGTGTTTGTTTACATTTTGTGTGCATAATTAGTTTTATTTAAATCATGGAAAATACCAAAAAATATCACGCACTGCATTTAGGATTTAATTTTACATTTTTTAGATTAATTAGTAAATTAGTTTGTTTTATAAAATATGAAAATCATAAAAATAGTTCATTTTGCATTTTAACTCTTTAATTTTGAATTTTATAGTTTTTCTTTGAATTTAGGATTTAATTATTTATTGTAAATACTATGATGAGTGATTAATCTAATTGGGTAGGTTAATTTAGTTTAAAAAAATTAATTTAGGTTTTACTTTAATTTGAAAGGAAAAGGATTTGAAATTGGAAAAAAAAAGAAATAAAAGAAATCCGATTTTTGGGATGTTACAATTGAATTTCCCCAGGCCCAAGTGTTAAACACTCATTACCTATCCAAAACCGGCCCAAACCCGCGTCTCAACCCGGTCCGGTCACCCCTTCATCCGAAACGACGTCATTTGATTACCCTTTGATCACGGCCGTTGGATCTCCTTAATCCAATGGTCCGGAACAGGGGAGTCAATAATATATATATGACCAAATGTTCCCCAACCTCCAGGCTTCGTCTCCCCCAACCCCTTCTCTCAGAGATCCTCACCTAAAAACCCTAACGTCGTCGTGAGATCCCACCGCCTCATGCTGGCGGCGCCACCCTCAAACCACCCCAAATTAACACCGTAAAACCCCCATGGCTTCCTCTCCCCAATCCTCACTCCATTTCCCTCGAATCTTGCAAGAACTTCTCGAATCTTAGATCGAAGGTGGAACCCTAAAATCCCAAAAACGTCCAAATCGAAATTTCGTTGAAGATTAGACCTATTTTGACATTATTCGTGTGTTCTTGATAAGAACACACGATTAATATCGAATTGGACCGAAAATTGAAAGATTTTGAAGACTCGGTCTTTGTTTCTTACTGGTCCGAGATTTTCTTCTAGGTATTTTTCTTTTCTTTACCTTTTGATATTTAATTTTTATTTTTTGTTCTCTTCTCATCTTCTTCTACTCTTTCTTTTATTTTTCTAATTTTTATTTTTTATCTTTTCATCTCTTCAAATCATCTGTATTTGCATGTTAGTTTTAGAACATGTTTACTTAGTATTTGTTTTCTGTTTTTTTTTAAGTTTCTTTGGGCCCAAAATTGCACGAGTCTTTAAAACTCTGTAAACGAACTGGTAAAGGTCTCTGAGCTTTCAATTTCGAAATGGGGCTTCGATAAAACCAAAAGCCCAAGAGGGGATTCGACCTGAATTTACAGACCCATAACATTTGAATTGGGTCAATTTGACCCATGTGTTGTCTGGTCTCTTAAGGTAAAAACGGGGCTCATAAGGGGTGATTTAGGAATTTAAGCTAAAGGAATAATCTGTAACTAACTGAGGAAGCTTCCTAGAAGCTGGGATGGGGACTTAACTGAAAATCTGATTTTTACACTAAGGATACTTAAGCAAGAATAAAAATTCAAAAAGGGTTCAAGTGCAAAATTGAACTCATTCTATGCTGCCCTAAGGCTTGCCTATAAAGGCATTGTAACTTCATTCTCAAGTCAGATTTTGAAGAAGGACAACACTAAAAAAAGCTTTTCAAAAGGGCTGAGCTAAAATAATTTCAAAAATTCTTGCATTTTTGGTAGAAATTGATCCAATTCTGCGATTAGTCTTTCAATCTTGAAACCTTCAAAGGTTTTCTAGCTTTTTCTAAATTCAAAGATGGTGTAAAGGCTGTTGTGCATTGTTCCATTGCTTTTGAAGTATTGTTGTTGTTGACTGAACTCCTCACCTTGCTGATCTTTAAGCATATCTTCTTCTTCTTTTCTTTGTTGTAACCAGGTACTCACTGCACCTCATTGACATGTTGAAATGAAAGGCTTCGAAGCTGTTTGATTGAGCTTGAAAATCAGTGACACGTTTGTTACATAGATGTTATTTTGCAAATATTTGCTCCTATAATTAATTAAGTTTTCTTCATATGCTTGTTTGCTCTTTTCTCTTGTAGTTTCAGGTTCTGTTAGAAACACTGAATAAGTATTTTCTTTCAATCATTTGGTTTTGGATGAGTTAATACTCTGTCGTATGAATTGTTTGTCCTTCAGTTTGTTTTGCTTGAATGAACGGAGATCTTATTATTATGCATGAGATATGGGTTCAGTGCAGTTATGAAGTCCAGTAGAATTAAATTTGTTTAGATCTATGTTAGTCTGTTGGGAATCAGAGTTTGTTTGTGGTGATTTTGGCTTGAGTCTGCTGGAGTGATGTGCATAAGTGTGGGATAAGAATTCTTCAGTTGCAATTTATCCTAGTGAGCGTATTCTTCCATTTGGAAATCATGTAGTATTTTACTTTATAAAATTATTAATGGTTTTAAAGTTAGTAATCAGTTTACAGTCATTTGGATAAGGAGATTGTCTAGGTGATTACTTTAAGGGTCGAGCTATATAAAGAATTACTCTTGGTGTGATTGTAAGCATGTTTAAGTAGAGTTTGATATTAAATTTAGATTTGTTTATTTGACAATCTCATAAAGTTTTTATCTACTATTGTATGTGTGGAAAAGGCGCTTAATTAAAGTTGGAATCTCATATAAATGTCCATTGAGTTAGCTGGAACTGATTTAAATCGGATGGCATGTATAGTTGTGCATCGTTGACAGCTAGTTAGGTTCATGTTGATACCCTTTAATTTTCAATTACTGTATGCATGCCGTGGGGACTCGATCTCGAGTCCTGCATTCCCTAATTCTTTGATTCTGGGAAGATTCGGGCCATTCCGTGGGGCCTGGACTTTGAGGACTCCTGAAATGTGAATCATGAGCCTCATCGTGTTTGGTCCTGCCTTCTTTAAATTCCCTTTTAATTGTTGTAGATGGAACGAGTCATTTATTAAACAAACAGATTTGCTTTCTTCTTTAATGCAACGGTTTTTTTTGTTTAAGTTAGTATGAACGTTAGTTTAAAAAAGGGTAAAAAATCCCAACTCTTTTAGTGTTGAATTAATTAGATTTCGTTAATTAGTGAGGTGCTCCATAACAAATAACACCAATAGTCTATGGCCCTCATAATTTTAAAAATAAGAATTTTAAACAATTAGATTTGAAGCGCGCCATATTAAGTAAGATATAGTTTATAGCCCTCAAAAGCTTAGTTTGAGTTTCCTTTAAAAATCGGAATCAAGGTATGCCATGCCAAATAAAATCTCAAAACCCATGACCCTCACTTAATTAATTTTAATTCTTTAGAAATCGAGGTGTGTCATTTAGTTGAATTTTCCATGGCCCTCGCAAAGTTAACAACGCGTAGTTGCTTTAGGTATGTCATTTTAATAATATTACCATCTTAAATTCGGGTGCGCATTTCATGTGACTCAAATCCAAAATCTTAATAACGTTGAATAAAATGTGTTTCGGATTGCGGGTGCATTTCATGTGGCGCGGTCCAAAGACATGTTTTAGACGACGTTAAATCTTCTTTAAAATTAATTAAAAGCGACTAATAAATCTTAAATATAACATAGGCTAAAACATGTATTAAAATCAGATAATAGGCCAATTATAATAGTTTAAGCGACCATGCTAGAACCACGGAATCCGGGGGTGCCTAACACCTTCCCTCGGGTTAATAGAATTCCTTACTTAGAATTTCTGGTTCGCAGACTTCAAAAGGAAAGTCTAAATTCCTCGATTTGGGATTTTAAAATAAACCGGTGACTTGGACACCAGAAAACAAACCATCCCAAGTGGAGACTCTAAACAAAAATGAATAAACAATCCCATGTCGAATAATGTCATTTTAATTGGAAAAACTCCCTATACATATACCCTCAGGTGTGTAAAAAAGGAGGTGTGACAGCTCTGGCGACTCTATTGGGGATCGAACCCAGAATCTCTTGTTCAGGGTTCAAGAATTCGAGCTTAGAATAGCTGTTATGATTGACTTTATCTATTATCTGATGCTCATAAATGTTTGAGCCTAACGTGCTAAATGCTTTTACCGCTTTGATATTTTGTGAACTGTATATAAAATGCTACGAAACCATTTCTTCTCTCTGAGTCTTCTAAATCATGGAGAAGGGTGCACTTCGTGTGGCTTCTCTTCTATCTAGAGTCTTTTCCCATTTTAGAACGAGGTTCGGATAAGTTGCTAAGCCGGTGAAGCTTCTGTATTCCCGGTACGCTGCCCCCCTCAGCTCGAATTGTCCGATCGGGTAAGCCAGGTCTAGAACAATAAACCCAGGTTTTAAACCTAGTATAATAATGCATCATGCCGGATCCCCAGTAGGAACATTTGTTTGCATCACGTGCATTTGACCTTGGAGACTCAACACAGGGGTTGGGTCTGTCTAGGACAAGTGTACCCGAAATAAAAAGACCATCCTGATGCATCTTACTTGCTACTTGTGCATTTATTTGCTTCAGATTTGCATGTTGACCGGCTTATGAATAATAGGAGAAAAGTTGGGAAAAAGAAACTCAATGTGAGGGCTCAGAGAGATAATTACTTGTTTTGAGAAATCAGTGTCCAAAATATACTGAAACTCTGCCAAAACTTTGGGAAAAAAAAGAGAAAAAGAAAAAGAAAGTTTTGTCTTTAGAATTAGTTGGTTTATTTTCGTCCAATATTCCCGAACTACGCCAGTTTGATTCTTATCGGATGTGGGATACGTAGGCAACCCTAATCGGGTCCAACTTTCCTTTTTGCAAAAATAGCCCAAAAACAACAAAATTTTATTTTTTGTCACAATAAGTAGGGTGATGCCGTTCTTGCTTAAAATAAGCCGAATGTCCTCAAAAAGGGCGCCGGAAGGCTGTTTTTGCAAAAATAGCCCCTTTTAGTCATTTTTGTACGGTTAGCAGGCACCGCCTTAAAATCTTCTTTCCCGAAGTGTTGAAAGGCCGTATCTGCAAAATTGGGTTTCATTTTCAAAGTAAAATTTTGAAGAAAAAAAATGGTATCACTTTTGGGTCAAAATGAGTGGCTAAAACACCTTAATAAATGTGCAGGATGAGCGCAAATGAAATTGAACCCTTCACAGTTCTTAAAGAGATCCCTTTACAGCTTCATATGTAGTGGAATGATCTAGGAAAAGGCAGTAGAGAAACAGTGGTAAGAGTTCTGGGAGGCCTCGTCGGACTATTGAACATCACGCCAAGGTTGGACATAATTGAAGCTTTAATACCTTTTTGGGACCCGACTCGCAATGTGTTCCGCTTCTCTGACTTTGAGCTCACACCTACATTGGAGGAAGTTGCAGGTTATACGGGCCTTAATGGAAACTTTAGAAGTCGATATCCATTGGCACCAAGACCGGTATCCCCCCACAGATTTCTGGATTTGCTGAGTATTAGTCGGGATATTCAGGACGGAAACTTATCTAAAGGGTATTGCACGCTCCAGTTCTTGTATCATCGATATGGTAACCCTCGGGGTTTTGAAGAGCCGAACACTGGTCTAACCCATGCCGGAAATAAAGACAAATGGAAGGCAAGGTGGGGTTTAGCTTTTATGGTAGCCTTCTTGGGTGTTGTAGTTTGTCCGCGAAAAGATGGTAATATAGAGATAGGTCTTGTGGGAATGATCGATGTGGCGATCAAGAAAACCAACAGCACTGTGGTTCCTCTGATCTTATCTGAAATTTACTGAGCCTTGACTATATGTCGGGGAGGGGGAAAGTTCTTCCAAGGCTGCAATCTGCTACTACAGTTATGGGTGCAATAACATCTCTGCCACCGGGTTGGGTATATGAATTACGGTTTGACCGGTTTGAGCTGCATTGAAGAGTTTGAAAGCCGAGTGGCAGGTATTGAATTCCTCGAAGGTACTGAAGCTTGGCTTGCACATTTAAGATCCATAACTGACGATAAAATTGAGTGGGAATTCGGATGGCTTCCTGCCACCAAAGCAGTGTACATGTCAGTTGAAGTGTGTTACCTCCTCCTGATGGGCATCCGGAGCATCCAGTCTTATGCTCCACACAGGGTTTTGCGCCAATTAGGAAGGTTGCAAACTGTCCCCAATGATGAAGATTTGAGTAAACATGTCATTGAATTGGGCCCGAAAGCCACATTTCCAGAAGGGAAAATCGCCAAGTATAGAATGAATGTAGATTTCTTGAACCTAAAACCATGGTGCGAGATCTAGCCAGAGGTGAAGTGGACCCTAAGTATATTGTCTGGTTCGGCAAAAGATTCTAGATTCCTGAAAGGCCCGCAAAGAGACCCATGTCCAACAGTTCACCAATGTATGTGCCCAAGGGAGCCTATGTGATGCGGGGGCCAATTAATCCACCAAGGCTGAGTGAGCCCGTAGTTATTGGACGCGCGCTACAGAGGCCTATGACAGATCCTACCGCTGTGCCATGGAACTACAACAAAACGGTGGTGACCTATAAGAGCAAAGTAATCTTAGGAGAAGTTCAAGAAAATAACCCCGTTGAAAAGTATTCTAACTTGGAAGAGGTGAACAATGCCACTCGAAAGTGCTTCCCATCTAAGAAACCCGTGAGTGCCGAAGAAGCGGAGACTTTCATTCAAAAGATGAAAATGGCGGATTATGAGGAGATCGACCAGCTTCGAAAACTTCTCGAACAAGTCTCCTTGTTGGCTTTGCTGATGAACTCCACCGAACATCAGAAGGTATTGATCAAGACCCTTAACGAAGCATATGTTCCTGTTGAGACTTCTGTAGAACAGTTGGAGAGGATGGCAGAAAGGTTTTTCGCAATTAACCAGATTTCCTTCAGCAAAAATGACTTTCCCCCAGAAGGGGCTGCTCATAACAAAGCCTTGCACCTGACAGTCAAATGCGAAGGGTACTATGTGAAAAGGGTTATGTTGGACGGAGGCTCTGGGGTAGACATCTGCCCACTCTGAACTCTACAGCGCATAGAAATCGGGACCAAAAGAATTCGACCCAACAACGTCTGTGTACGGGCTTTTGATGGTATAAAAAGGGACACAATTGGAGAGATCGATCTGATTCTGACCATCGGCCCAGTAGACTTTGAAGTAACCTTCCAGGTTCTGGACATGGACACATCCTACAATTTTCTCTTGGGAAGGCCATGGATTCATGCAGCGGGGGTTGTACCCTCTACCCTCTATCAGATGGTAAATTTGAGCATAAATATCAAGAGATTGTGGTCCATGGGGAAGACGAGCAATCAATTTATCGGGACCCATCAGTACCATGCCTTGAAGCAAGAAAGGGGAGTGAGCACATAGTTTACCAAGCCTTTGAAATTGTGGTCGCAGACCAGTACGAAGAGGGAAACCATTGCCCTCAACCCTTTCTTTCTAATGCATCAATCATGATGGCCAAAGAAATGATCAGACATGGCTTCAAGCCGGGGAAGGGGCTCGGGAAATCATTGCAAGGAATAACGGAACCTGTCACCCTGACCGCCAGTGAAAAGTTCTTTGGGATAGTCTTCCGACCCACTCCAACTGATGTAAAATGGGCAAATGATAGAAAGAATGATGGTTGGGTCTTGCCTCAGCCGGTGCCGCATCTTTACAGAACATTTGTCAAGCCAAAATACCATGGGGAAGAAGAATATGAGGTCTTCACGGCCGAAGAGATTGAAGAGATCTGTGGGGCGATGAGGAAGATACTGTATGAAGCCCACATGGTTCAGCCAGGGGAAGGCTCAAGCACCGCTGAGGTGCTGTATATGGGACCTAACACTAAGCTGCAGAATAGGAAGGCTATGCCATTCCCGATCAGGCGGGAGTCTCGGTACACCTGTCCTGCCACCTTTTCTGCATCACGAGTTATTTCAGGGTGTAACTCGGATGTTTCCTTTAGCTTCTTGTATTTTAATTTTCCAATGTAAACCTTGTTATCTTCAAATTCCAAGAAATGAAATCAATATTTCATCGTTCATCTTTCTTTATTCTTTCTGATTTTGTCATTTTTCTCTTTTCTTTTAGTTCTAATAATGCGGCTTTAAATAACATGACATGCTTGCGGACTTCATGCCCAAATCCAAACATGCTGTCTAATTGCGAAATAATGAACCAAGAACCGGAATACAATGAAGATGAGGCTTTTAGGGAAATAAATAGATAATTGGAACAATTTGAGAATAAACCTAAGCCGAACTTAAATGATACTGAACTGGTTAAAATCTGGGTAGTTCTGAAGAAATCAGGGAAACCAAGATAAGCATTTTCACAGACGGAAAAACTCGAGAAGCATTAATCCAACTCCTATTTGAGTTCAAAGATGTGTTTGCTTGGTCATATGACAACATGATAGGACTAATTGTTGATTTGGTTGTTCACAAGTTGCCAACATACCCCGATTGTCCCCCAGTCCAGCAAAAGCAAAGGAAGTTCAAAACTGATATTAGTAACAAGATCAAAGAAGAGGTCACGAAGCAGTTGAAAGCGGGGGTGATCCGAGTGGTCCGGCACACCACATGGTTAGCTAATGTAGTCTTAGTGCCAAAGAAAAAAAGGAAGACCCGGGTATGTGTGGATTACAGAGATTTAAACAAGGCAAGTCCCAAAGATAACTTCCCTTTGTCGAACATCCGCATCCTTGTTGATAACTGCGCCAAGCATGAGATACAGTCCTTCGTGGATTGTTACGCATGATATCACCAGGTGTTGATGCAGAGAAGACAGCTTTTACTACACCCTGGGGTACATACTATTACAAAGTCATGCCATTTGGTCTCAAGAACGCCAGGGCAACCTATATGAGGGCCATGATTGCCATTTTTCATGATATGATGCACCAAGAGATAGAGGTGTATGTGGACGATGTAATTATCAAATCCAAAACCCATGGCGACCACATTCGGGACTTGAGAAAGTTTTTTGAGCGGCTGCGCAAATATGATTTGAAGCTGAACCCAGCCAAATGTGCATTTGGGGTACCATCCGGCAAACTCTTGGGATTCATCGTCAGTCGAAGGGGCATCGAGTTAGACCCAACAAAGATAAAGTCTATTTGAGATTTGCCTCCTCCGAAAACCAAGAAGGATGTTATGAGTTCATTGGGTAGATTGAACTACATCAGCCGATTTATTGCCCAACTGACATCCACATATGAACCCATATTCAAATTACTGAAGAAAGACGCAGCAGTCAAGTGGACATATGAATGTCAAGGAGCGTTTGATAAAATCAAGGAATATCTGTTGAATCCACCAGTCTTGGTCCCACCTGAGCCAGGGAGGCCCTTGTTCTTGTACCTGACAGTCTTGGAAAATTCTTTGCGTCCTCGGGCAACACGATGTGACTGGAAAGAGAGAGCAGGCTATTTACTATTTGAGCAATAAATTCACTAGTTATGAAGCCAAATACACTTTGTTGGAAAGGACCTGCTGCGCTTTGACATGGGTCGCTCAGAAGTTGAGGCATTATTTGCAATCCTACACCACTTACCTCATAACCAGGTTGGATCCTTTAAAATACATATTCCAGAAGCCAATGCCCACTGGGAGACTAGCAAAGTGGCAGATCCTGCTTACGAAATTCGACATAGTATACGTCACTCGCACGGCAATGAAAGCCCAGGCATTAGCAGATCATTTGGCTGAAAATCCGGTCGATGATGAATACCAACCTTTGAATACTTACATCTCGGATGAAGAGGTAAACTCAGTTGAGGCAATATCCGAAGACATCAATGCTTGGAAAATGTTCTTCGATGGAGCGGTAAATGCAAAAGGTGTCGGAACTGGGGCAATCTTGATCTCGCCCATCGGTCAGCATTACCCGACCACCGCTAGGCTTTGGTTTTCTACACAAACAACACTGCCGAGTACGAATATTGCATTATGGGCATGAACATGGCAATCGACGAAGATGTTGAAGAACTGTTAATCATTGGAGACTCAGATTTGATTATCTGACAAGCTCAAGGAGAATGAGAAACCCGAGATGTCAAGCTTATTCCTTATAGGCAACATGTGGAAGAACTTGGCAAACGATTCAAGTAAATAGAGTTCAGGTACATTCCTCGCTGCCACAATGAACTAGCTGATGCACTTGCCACTTTAGCCTCAATGTTGTCGTACCCAGGCAATGCCTACATTGATCCATTGGAAATCCAAATTTAGGAAAGGCATGGTTATTGTAATACGGTTGAAACAGCACCAAATACTCAACCATGGTATCATGACATCAAAAAGTTTTTGAAAATGCAAGAATATCCCGAGCAAGCCAGTGGAGACCAGAAGAGAACCATTAGGTGGAACGCGAGTGGTTTCTTTTTGAGTGGTGATGTCTTGTACAAGAGAACTCCGGACCTCAATTTGTTGAGATGTGTTGACGCGGAAGAGGCTGGAAGAATCATGCATGAGGTACACGCGGGAGTATGCGGACCCCACATGAACGGGCATGTTTTAGCAAAGAAAATCCTTCGAGCGGGCTATTACTGGATGACCATGGAAAAGGACTATTTCAGCTTTGTCCGGAAGTGTCATCAGTGTCAGGGGCACGGTGATTTGATTCATGCACCTCCCACATAACTACATCATATGTCAGTACCTTGGCCATTTGTTGCTTGGGGTATGGACGTCATTGGGTCAATCGAGCCAAAAGCCTCAAATGGGCACAGATTCATACTAGTTGCCATTGACTACTTCACGAAATGGGTTGAAACCATCACTCTCAAATCTGTAACTAAGAAAGCTGTGGTAGATTTCGTGCACTCCAATCTTATCTGCCGGTTTGGCATTCCTGCAACTATTATCACAGACAATGCTGCAAACTTGAATAGTCATTTGATGGGAGAGATATGCGAACAATTTAAGATAACGCACCGGAACTCCACTCCTTATCGGCCCAAAGCCAATGGTACCGTCGAAGCAGCAAACAAAAACATCAAAAAGATTTTGAGAAAGATGATTCAAAGTTTCAGGCAGTGGCATGAAAAGTTACCATTTGCATTATTGGGATATCGCACTACTATGCGCACATCAATTGGAGCCACCCCGTATCTTTTGCTTTATGGCACTGAAGCCGTAATACCCATGAAGGTTGAAATCCCCTTTCTTCGGATCATCGATGAAGCTGAAATTGAAGACAGTGAGTAGGTTAAAACCCGATTGGAACAGTTAACCTTGATCAATGAAAATCGAATGGTCGTGGTCTGCCATGGGCAGTTGTACCAACAAAGAATGGCCCGTGCCTACAACAAGAAAGTGCGGCCTAGAAATTTCGAAGTAGGGCAACTCGTTTTAAGGCGCATCCTTCCCCATCACCGGGAAGCAAAAGGAAAATTTTCTCTTAATTGGAAAGGCCCATACATCATCAGAAAGATATTGCCAAGGGGCATTGTATCTGGGCGATATCGAAGGGAAAGATCCCGAAGCAGCTGTAAATGCGGATACAGTCAAAAGGTATTATGTTTAGCTTTTCTGTAGTGACAACTTTGTCCGATTGGGATGACGAAGGCTTTCATTCTCTCTACCCAAACACTCCCCACCCTTTTCAAACCTATTTGAGCCGGTTACTCTTCTTTGATTACCCTCTTGGGAACCGTAAAGTGTTAAAAAAAAAAGAGAAAAGCAAGCAAAAAGCAAAAGCAAAAACAACAAAACAAATGTTTCCCTGAACTACGTTCGACTTGATTCCGAAAGGATACGTAGGCAGCCTCTCCTTGGGGTTCAGTCACACCAAAACAAAAATCCAATTTTCCCAAAAAATGAAACTACGGCAGATGTTAAAATGGTTCGGCAATGAGCCTACCTGAACGGTTCCAAAGTTGTAATTTCATCCAGATTCGTTTTACCCAAACCTTGTTCAAGTCTTTTTGATCAATCAGTAAAGGCGTCGGAATTAGAAAACACAACTATTTGGATCCGATGCAATCAAACGTGAGAAATAAAATGAGAGAGTCTTATTGGTGAAAACCCACACGGGCACCATGAGGCGATGGTAAGCAGAGAAATGAAAAATGAGAGAGTCTTGTTAGTGAAAACTCGTAAAGAGCACTATAAGGCGACGGTGAGAAGAGAAATGAGAGAGGTCGATTGGCGAAAAACCACAAAGGGCGTCGTTGATCGAAAAGAAAAAATCCCTCACCACCAATGGTATTGAAAGAGTCTTGGCAAGGTTTCTCGGTTTAAAAACACGGGTCGCAATGGGTATGTGAGAAGTTGGATAGTTGTGCGGATCGGGCATCCAGTCCAAGAAGTATGTCATGTCTATTGAAATCTGCATGCACCCCAGATAAGTCTGTCCTTCCTCCCCAAAAGGGACACTTCTCTCTAAATTCATTTTCTTGCCTTTCGCTTACTTTTCCTTGAATACCTTTCCGTCTAACTCTGTTTCCGAAACTAATACAAAGAAAAGGTGGCAACATTGGCTTTACAGGGTCCTGCCTAACAGAAGCTAAAGAAAAGTACCCAGCCTCAGCAGGTGCATCAAGTCGATCCCGACTGGCCATGATGGCTGATGCTTTGAAATCAAATTTATTGAAAAGGAAAAGAAACCCAAAGGCAAAAGTCTAAAGGCGGAATAAAGTGAAAGGGTCGAAGCCCCACATGGGTAAGCCGTCATGAAATCTTAAAAACTAAGTCCCTCGGTTTAAAAGATAGATCAATCTTCAGAAAACCACTAAGCAACATAGGTTCTCAACAAAGGTTCGGGCAGAGATCGAGTGATTGAGACAATCAAGGCCACAAAACCAACCACCATTTCAAACTAACAATTGTTCTTTGTTTAAAATTGAAACAGGTGCAACCCAAGGCAACCGTGCAAAAGCAGGTGCAGCCAAAAGAAAAGTTGCGCAAAAGCTAGAAACAGCTTCGCAGAAACAATCATTCCAAAAGGGAAGTTTTCCTCCAAAATTCTTTTCTGCATTTTATTGAAATAAAAGAAATGAAAGGGAAAAAGAAAAAAAAAAGAGAAGGAAAGAAGAAAATCTGAACAAGATGATAGTTCAGAATCCCTAATCTCAACCTTCTACGCCTTTTACCAACATTAGGGCTTCAATCCCTGAGTTAAGTCTTTTTAGACATAGGACCTCCATTCCCTAGTCGCTTTTTGCCAATATTAGGGCTCCAATCCCTGAGTTGAGCCTTTTTAGACATAGGGCCTCCATTCCCTAGTCGCCTTTTGCCAACATTAGGGCTCCAATCCCTGAGTTGAGCTTTTTAGACATAGGTCCTCCATTCCCTAGTCGCCTTTTTGCCAACATTAGGGCTCCAATCCTTGAGTTGAGCCGTTTACACATAGGGCCTCCATTCCCTAGTCGCCCTTTGCCAACATTAGGGCTCCAATCCCTGAGTTGAGCCTTTTTAGACATAGGGCCTCCATTCCCAAGTCGCCTTTTGCCAACATTAGGGCTCCAATCCCTGAGTTGACATTTTAGATATAGGGCTTCATCCCCTGATCTTTTCCTTTCTGGATAGATGCAATCCTTATTTCATTTGATTTCGGGAAAAAAAGAAGGAAAAAAAGAGGAATAGTTTAGATTTTGTTGCAAATAACTCACGAAATTTTCCTAGTGAAAACTGAGGCAGAAAAATTTCGTTCGTTTGTTTGTTTTTGGTGTTTGAGCAGGTTTTACCTCAAGTCACAGGGTTCGAGATGACCAAAAGAATGAGTCTCAATCCAGAATAAAGAAAAGAAGAAAAAGAACAAAACAAAAAAAAGTGAATTCAAAGTGCTGAGGCAGACGAAGATGCAGACTGCTCAAAACTTGATTGAAGTCACAAGCTTCGCCTGTCCCACCTTGATCCAATGCTGAAGAAAGAACCAGCACCTACAGTTTGCGAGCATTAAGATTCATATCGGGGTCCACAGCAAAATCAGCTAAGACTCAAGATCAAGCTTCAAGAGATTTATAGATAGGAATCTTGTAACTCGTAGCTGATAAGCCTAGCTAGTTTAGCTTTCGATTTTCCTTTTTGGTGTAATAAGGAGGTCAGCAAGCAGTAGCAGTAGCAGCAGCAGTGAAATCACAGCTCCTGTAGTCCCATCTACCAAAACTTCTAGAACTACACTGACCTGATTCCTTTATAGCCAAGGATATGTAGGCAACCTCTGAAGCAAGGTTCGGTCAGACATTTTTCAAAAATGCTTCTCATGGAGTGTCAAGTAGGCAAAAATCCCTCATAATTGCTCATTTTATCTTTGCTCGAAAACCCTTCGTATCTCCGAGCAAAGAGGGGCAGCTGTGAGCACGTGATTTTTGCCTCGCGTGAATTACTCCTACAGAATCTCCAAAATTAGGATTTTTCTTTTTATTATTTGGGTTTTAGGAATTAATTGCTCAATTTTCGTATTTGTTTACATTTTGTGTACAACAACAACAACAACAACAACGACCCAGTATAATCCCACAAGTGGGGTCTGGGGAGGGTAATATGTATGCAGACCTTACCCCTATCCGAAGGGTAGAGAGGCTATTTCCAGGAGACCCTCGGCTCAAAAGAAGCAATAGGAGATGATACATTAGTACCGTAAAAATGCGTAATAAAACAGCAACAATATATAAGAGATATGAAATATGAAATACAGGATACGACAACGAAAATACGAAATAGATGGCTGGTATAGTAAAACTAGAAGGTAAAGACCTGCATCAATAGATGCCTAATGACATTCCTAGTCTAACTCCTAACTGGATAGTCTCCCTCTATTGTGCTGTAGAAATATTCACACTCTCCCCTAACCTACAACCCTAATGCTCAACCTCCATAAATACCTATCAAGGGCCATGTCCTCAGTAATCCTAAGTCGTGCCATGTCATGTCTGATCACCTCTCCCCAATACTTCTTAGGTCTCCCTCTACCTCTCCGCGTGCCCACTACAGCCAGTCGCTCAAACCTCCTCACCAGTGCATCAGTGCTCCTCCTCTGAATGTGCCCGAACCATCTGAGTCTCACTTCCCGCATCTTGTCCTCCATGGGGGCCACACCCACCTTATCTCGAATATCATCATTCCTAATCTTATCCATCCTTGTATGCCCGCACATCTACCTCAACATCCTCATCTCTGCTACTTTCATCTTCTGGGCGTGTGAGTTATTTACCGGCCAACATTCAGTTCCATACAACATGGCAGGCCTAACCACTGCTCTATAAAACTTTCCTTTTAGTAACTGTGGCACTTTCTTGTCATACAAGACTCCCGACGCTAACCTCCACTTCATCCACCCCACCCCTATACGGTGTGTGACATCCTCGTCAATCTCCCCGATCCCTTGAATAACCGATCCAAGGTACTTGAAACTACCTTTCTTGGGAATGACTTGAGAGTCAAGCCTCACTTCAACTCCCGCTTCCGTCGGCTCAACTCCAAATTTTCACTCGAGGTATTCCGTCTTCGTCCTACTCAACTTGAAACCTTTAGACTCAAGAGCATGTCTCCAAATCTCTAGCCTCTCGTTGATGCCGCCTCTTGTCTCGTCAATTAGAATAATGTCATCAGCAAATAGCATGCACCATGGAACCTCCCCTTGAATATGATGAGTCAGTGCATCCATCACCAGGGCAAATAGGAATGGGCTGAGCGCAGACCCTTGGTGCAACCCCGTAATAACTGGAAAGTGTTCAGAGTCGCCTCCTACTGTCCTAACCCGAGTCTTAGCTCCATCATACATGTCTTTAATCACCCTAATATAGTTACTCGGGACCCCTTTATCCTCTAAGCAGCTCCATAAGACCTTCCTAGGAACCTTATCGTACGCTTTCTCCAGATCAATAAACACCATGTGGAGATCCTTCTTCTTATCTCTGTACTGTTCCACCATCCTCCTAATAAGGTGGATAGCTTCTGTGGTAGATCGTCCCGGCATGAACCCGAACTGGTTGTCTGAAATAGACACCGTCCTTCGCACTCTCATTTCTACCACTCTCTCCCAAACTTTCATGGTATGACTTAGTAATTTGATGCCCCTATAGTTGTTACAGCTCTGGACATCACCTTTGTTCTTATACAACGGGACCATTGTACTCCACCTCCACTCTTCAGGCATTCTATTAGTCTTGAATATAACACTAAACAATGCAGTAAGCCATTCCAAGCCTGCTCTACCCACACACCTCCACAGTTCAACCGGAATTTCGTCTGGCCCGGTAGCTCTGCCCCTTCTCATCTTACGCATTGCCTCCATGACTTCATCGATCTCAATATCCCTACAATTACTTAATTCATGGTGAGTGTCGGCATTCCTCGATTCCCCAAGTATAATATCCTGATCCCCTTCTTCACTTAGAAGTTTATGAAAGTAGGTCTGCCACCTCCTCTTAATCTGGTCATCTCCCATCAAAACTTTGCCGTCATCATCTTTTATGCACCTCACTTGGTCCAGATCCCGAGTTGTCCTCTCTCTCGCCTTAGCGAGTCGGAATAACTTCTTCTCCCCACCTTTGTTCCTTAGCTCCTCATACAGACGAGCAAAAGCTGTCGTTTTAGCCTCTGTCACTGCCATCTTCGCCTCCTTCCTAGCTACCTTATACCTTTGACTGTTCTCTCTCTTCTCCTCCTCGTCAGTGCTCCCTACTAACCTTAGGTAAGCCGCCTTCTTTGCTTCCACTTTACCTTGGACAACTGCATTCCACCACCAATCTCCTTTGTGTCCACCATAGTGACCCGTAGATATCCCTAACACCTCTCTCGCCGCCTTTCTTATACAGTCCGCCGTCGTAGACCACATTGTATTCGCGTCCCCACTACTTCTCCAAGCTCCCATTGCCGATAACCTTCCTTCCAACTCTTTAGCTTTATCCTTAGTTAAGGTGCCCCACCTAATCCTGGGGCGTCCTTGTACTGACCTCTTCTTCCTCCTTATCCTAATACAAATGTCCATCACCAAAAGCCTATGCTGCGTTGAGAGGGTCTCACCTGGGATAACCTTGCAGTCCTCGCACAACCTTCTGTCACATCTCCTGAGTAGTAGATAGTCAATCTGAGTCTTCGCCACCGAACTTTGGTAAGTAACCAAATGTTCATCCCGCTTCGTAAAACTCGAGTTTGCAATGACTAGATCTAAAGCCTTGGCAAAATCCAACAGCGCAATGCCCCCTACGTTCCGCTCTCCGAAACCAAATCCGCCATGCACCTCAGTGTACCCACCTGCAGATAACCCAATATGACCATTGAAATCTCCTCCTATGAATACCCTCTCAGAAGGCGGTATACTACGAACAATCTCATCCAACCCCTCCCAAAATTTCCTTTTAATATCCTCATCCAATTTCCTTTTAACCCAATTTGTTTACATTTTGTGTGCATAATTAATTTTATTTAAATCATGAAAAATAGCAAAAAATATCACGCACTGCCTTTAGGATTTAATTTTACATTTTTTAGATTAATTAGTAAATTAGTTTGTTTTATAAAATATGAAAATCACAAAAATAATTCATTTTGCATTTTAACTCTTTAATTTTGAATTTTATAGTTTTTCTTTGAATTTAGGATTTAATTATATTGTAAATATTGTGATGAGTGATTAATCTAATTGGGTAGGTTAATTTAGTTTAAAAAAATTAATTTAGGTTTTACTTAAATTTGAAAGGAAAAGGATTTGAAATTGGAAAAAAAAAAGAAAAAGAAAAGAAATCTGATTTTTGGGCTATTACAATTGAATTTCCCCAGGCCCAAGTGTTAAACACTCATTACCCGTCCAAAACCGGCCCAAACCCGCGTCTCAACCCGGTCCGGTCACCCCTTCATCTGAAACGACGTCGTTTGATTACCCTTTGATCACAGTCGTTGGATCTCCTTAATCCAACGGTCCGGAACAGGGGAGTCAATAATATATATATACGTCCAAATGTTACCCTACCTCCAGGCTTCGTCTCCCCCAACCCCTTCTCTCAGAGACCCTCACCCAAAAACCCTAACGCCGCTGTGAGATCCCACCGCCTCAGGCTGGCGGCGCCACCCTAAATCACCCCAAATTAACACCGTAAAACCCTCATGGCTTCCTCTCCCCAATCCTCACTCCATTTCCCTTGAATCTTGCCGGAACTTCTCGAATCTTAGATCGAATGTGGAACCCTAAAATCCCAAAAACGCCAAATCGAAATTTCGTTGAAGATTTAGGCCTATTTTGACATTATTCGTGTGTTCTTGATAAGAACACACGATTAATATCGAATTGGACCGAAAATTGAAAGATTTTGAAGACTCGGTCTTCGTTTCTTACTAGTCCGAGATTTTCTTTTAGGTATTTTTCTTTTCTTTACCTTTTGTTATTTAATTTTAATTTTTTGTTCTCTTCTCATCTTCTTCTACTCTTTCTTTTATTTTTCTGATTTTTATTTTTTATCTTTTCATCTCTTCAAATCATTTGTATTTGCATGTTAGTTTTAGAACTTGTTTACTTAGTATTTGTTTTCTGTTTTTTTTTTAAGTTTCTTTGGGCCCAAAATTGCACGAGTCTTTAAGACTCTATAAACGAACTGGTAAAGGTCTCTGAGCTTTCAATTTCGAAATGGGGCTTCGATAAAACCAAAAGCCTAAGAGGGGATTCGACCTGAATTTACAGACCCATAACATTTGAATTGGGTCAATTTGACCCATGTGTTGTCTGGTCTCTTAAGGTAAAAACAGGGCTCATAAGGGGTGATTTAGGAATTTAAGCTAAAGGAATGATCTGTAACTAACTGAGGAAGCTTCCTAGAAGCTGGGATGGGGACTTAACTGAAAATCTGATTTTTACACTAAGGATACTTAAGCAAGAATAAAAATTCAAAAAGGGTTCAAGTGCAAAACTGAACTCATTCTATGCTGCCCTAAGGCTTGCCTATAAAGGCATTGTAACTTCATTCTCAAGTCAGATTTTGAAGAAGGACAACACTAAAAAAAGCTTTTCAAAAGGGCTGAGCTAAAAGAATTTCAAAAATTCTGGCATTTTTGGTAGAAATTGATCCAATTCTGCGATTAGTCTTTCAATCTTGAAATCTTCAAAGGATTTCTAGCTTGTTCTGAATTCAAAGATGGTGTAAAGGCTGTTGTGCATTGTTCCATTGCTTTTGAAGTATTGTTGTTGTTGACTGAACTCCTCACCTTGCAGATCTTTAAGCATATCTTCTCCTTCTTTTCTTTGCTGTAACCAGGTACTCACTGCACCTCATTGACATGTTGAAATGAAAGGCTTCGAAGCTGTTTGATTGAGCTTGAAAATTAGTGACACGTTTGTTACATAGATGTTATTTTGCAAATATTTGCTCCTATAATTAATTAAGTTTTATTCATATGCTTGTTTGCTCTTTTCTCTTGTAGTTTCAGGTTCTGTTAGAAACACCGAATAAGTATTTGCTTTCAATCATTTGGTTTTGGATGAGTTAATACTCTGTTCATATGAATGGTTTGTCCTTCAGTTTGTTTTGCTTGAATGAACGGAGATCTTGTTTTTATGCATGAGATATGGGTTCAGTGCAGTTATGAAGTCCAGTAGAATTAAATTTGTTTAGATCTATGTTAGTCTGTTGGGAATCAGAGTTTGTTTGTGGTGATTTGGCTTGAGTCTGCTGGAGTGATGTGCATAAGTGTGGGATAAGAATTCTTCAGTTGCAATTTATCCTAGTGAGCTATTCTGCCATTTGGAAATCATGTAGTATTTTACTTTATAAAATTATTAATGGTTTTAAAGTTAATAATTAGTTTATACTCATTTGGATAAGGAGATTGTCTAGGTGATTACTTTAAGGGTCGAGCTATTTATAGAATTACTCTTGGTGTGATTCTAAGCATGTTTAAGTAGAGTTTGATATTAAATTCAGATTTGTTTATTTGACAATCCCATAAAGTTTTTATCTACTGTTGTATGTGTGGAAAAAGGGCTTAATTAAAGTTGGAATCTTATATAAATGTCCATTGAGTTAGCTGGAACTGATTTAAATCGGATGGCACGTATAGTTGTGCATCGTTGACAGCTAGTTGGGTTCATGGTTATACCTTTTAATTTTCAGATACTGTATACATGCCGTGGGGACTCGATCTCAAGTCCTGCATTCCCTAACTCTTTGATTCTGGGAAGATTCGGGTCATTCTTTGGGGCTTGGACTTTAAGGACTCCTGAAATATGAATCATGGGCCTCATCGTGTTTGGGCCTACCTTCTTTAAATTCCCTTTTAATTGTTGTAGATGGCACAATCCATTTGTTAAACAAACAGATTTGCTTTCTTCTTTAATGCAACAGTTTTTTTGTTTATGTTAGTATGAACGTTAGTTTAAAAAAGGGTAAAAAAATCCCAACTCTTTTAGTGTTCAATTAATTAGATTTCGTTAATTAGTGAGGTGCTCCATAACAAATAACACCAATAGTCTATGGCCCTCGTAATTTTAAAAATAAGAATTTTGACAATTAGATTTGAGGCGCACCATATTAAGTAAGATATAGTTTACGGCCCTCAAAAGCTTAGTTTGAGTTTCCGTTAAAAATCGAAATCGAGGTGTGCCATGCCAAACAAAATCTCAAAACCCATGGCCCTCACTTAATTAATTTTAATTCTTTAGAAATCGAGGTGTGCCATTTAGTTGAATTTTCCATGGCCCTCGCAAAGTTAACAACGCGTAGTTGCTTTACGCACGTCATTTTAATAATATTACCTTCTTAAATTCGGTGCGCATTTCATATGACCCAAATTCAAAATCTTAATAACGTTGAATAAAATGTGTTTAGGATTGCGGGTGCATTTCATGTGGTGCGGTCCAAAGACATATTTTAGACGACGTTAAATCTTCTTTAAAATTAATTAAAAGCGGCTAATAAATCTTAAATATACCATAGGCTAAAACATGTATTAAAATCATATAATAGGTCAATTATAATAGTTTAAGCGACCGTGCTAGAACCACGGAATCCGGGGGTGCCTAACACCTTCCCTCGGGTTAACAGAATTCTTTACTTATAATTTTTGGTTCGCAGACTTCAAAAGGAAAGTCGAAATTTCTCGATTTGGGATTTTAAAATAAACCGGTGACTTGGGACACCAGAAAACAAACCATCCCAAGTGGCGACTCTGAATAAAAATGAATAAACAATCCCATGTCGAATAATGTCACTTTAATTGGAAAAACTCCCTATATATATACCCTCGGGTGTGTAAAAAAGGAGGTGTGATAGATAGAATCTGAGTCAGGGCCTCCTGAAGGCCCGAAATCACAATGGGCAAAGTTGGTGCTGCAGGAGCGTCCACAACTGGGACTTGATCCCGAACTGGGGCGGCTGGTGAATCTGCAGGTGCTGCCCTAGCTGCTGTGCGGGCCACATCCCTGCCCCTACCGTGACCACGACCGTGTCCTCGGCCAATAGTGGCCACAGCTGGTGAGACTGGTGGTCGTCCATCCTGACCGGTAGGGCATGTCCTCACCATCTGTGAGAGAATAGAATAACAAAAATTTAGTTACTCGGATCAACATATTCGCACAGCAAGAATTTCAAATATACGAAGTTTTTCCTAAAGGTTCTACAGTCTCTTGAGGATAAATACAGACGTCTCCGTACTGATCTGTGAGACTCTACTAAACCTGATCATGACTCGTGAGACCTATGTATCCTAGGCTTTGATACCAACTTGTCACGACCCTAAATTCGTACCTGGTCATGATGGCGCCTATCATGAAACAAGGCCAGCCGACACAACACCCAATCATTTTAAACAATTATAATAACACAATTTAAGTCATTAACATACTAATAATCCCAAAATAAAAGTGAACTAGTAAACTTTGCGGAAAAACCAACACAGCCCAACATCAGGGTGTCGCCAGTCAAGAGCATCTAAACATATGTCTAAGAGTCTGAAATAGTTTATACAGTCTATTAAAGAACTAGAAACAGAAAGTAAGATAGGAGGGAGAAACACTGGACTGTGAACGCCGAGCAGCTACGTAGTGGACTCCGAATAGCCTGCTGGGAGCAATCAACCCTCACTAGCGGGACCCGAAGCTCCTGAATCTGCACACAGGGTGTAGGGAGTAAAGTGAGTACTCCAACTCAGTGAGTAATAAAAATAAATGAAGACTAAGCAATAAGAAATCACGTAAAGCACAACAACATGCTATACAGAGGCAGTATAAAATCAATACAATGAAACAAAACAGTGAAAACTTGTAAAAAACACCTCAGTTCAGTAAATACCTCTTCAAAACATCTTTTAACAGTTAAACAAGTGAATGAAAAACAACGAGAAATGGTAAACACATAAAATCAGACCCTCGGGCAATAACATGGAACAACCTCAGCCCCTCAGGCTATGTCACATATCTCACTAGGTACCCGCGCTCACTGGGGATGTACAGACTCCGGGAGGGGCCCTTTACGGACCAAGCGCAATATCAAGTCATCCTGTGGCATAATTAATAGGCTATCGGCCTCATATCAAGCCACCTTGTTGCGTACAACTCAGGTCCTCAGCCTCATAATCATAATCAGTACAACACTGCAATGGCGTGCAGCCCGATCCCATAATAATCCTTACAACACAGGCCCTTGGCCCTACTCAGTCAGAAATCACTAAAAGCCACTCGGGCACAGTAAAATATGACGCTCAGCCCAAAATATCATTTAAAGTGTTAAAAAATAGTAAATATGGCTGAGTTATGAAAACGGTATAATATAGCATGACTGATTACATATATAAAATTAAAACTGTGAGAAAATAGTAGTAAAAACTCCCCTAAGTGTCCAAAACAGTTGGCACGAGGCCTAAATATGGCATTCAGCCCAAAACATGATGATAGCAAACAGTTTTCAATTGAATATGCAGTAAAACAATCATTCGGGATGGACTAATTCACAATCCCCAAAGGTGCACGATCCCACGCTCCTCATCTAGCGTGTGCGTCACTGCAATACAGCACAACGATGTGATTTCATACCCTCAGGACAACATTTACAATCATTACTCACCTCTATCTAGTCCAAACTCTAGCCCGCGATGCCTTTGCCTCTCGAATCGGCCTTTGGATGTCCAAATCTAACCAAAATCAGTGCAAAACCATCAAAATAAGCTAACGGAACAAAGCTCACTCGAAAGAAATCAAATTACACCACAAATCCCGAAATTGGCCAAACCCGACCCCTGGGCCCACGTCTTGGAATCCAATAAAAATTACATCAATAGACTCCTTATCACTCCCTGAGTTCCTTCATATCAAAAGAACCAAAATCCAACCACAAATGACCCCCTCAAATCCCAAATTCTAGGTCTCCAATTACAAGCCCTAGTTCTTCAATATTTAGGCTTAAATTCTAGAAATTCCATGATTAATTAGGTAGAAATCACATTATTATTGAGTATTAAGTCCATAAATCTCCCCTTCAAAAAGCTTCAAAATCGCCCAAAAATGGAGGAACTTAGACCCAAAATCGCGGAAATGGGATTCTACCCAGTTTTTAAATTTCCTTAATCGTGATCGCGAGACCCTCATCACGATCGTAAAGAACAAGCTTCCCAGACCCCAAATTTACTCTACGCAAATGCGGATAGACCCACGCGAACGCGATGCACAAAACCTTACACCTATACGATTTCGAATAGAGCCACACATTTGCGATTCATAACTTGCCCAACTCACGCGATCGCGACTCAAGTTACGCGATCATGAAGCACAACCTGAACTTCCCCCATCAAAGCTCTACGCGATCGCGAAGAAGAAAAACCTGCAACAGCTGAAGCCAAAAATCTGCAACTTCTCACTATGCATTTTGGTCGTTTAACCACCCAAAACTTACCCGAGGCCCTCGGGACCTCAACCAAACATGCCAACATAACCCATAACATAATTCAAACTTGTTCCAACCTTCGGAACACTCAAAACAACATCAAAACACCAAATTTGCATCGGATTCAAGCTTAAGAATTTCCAAATCTTCCAAATTTCGCTTTCGATCAAAAAGTCTATCAAACCACGTCCGAATGACTTGAAATTTTGCACACATATCCCAAATGACACAACGGACCTACTGCAACTCCTGGAATTCTATTCCGAACCCTATATCAAAATCTCACCTACCAACCGAAAAATGCCAAAATTCCAATTTCGCCAATTCAAGCCTAAATCCACTCCAGACCTCCAAAACACATTCCGATCACGCTCCTAAGTCCCAAATTACCTCCCGAAGCTATCTGAACCATCGAAATTCGCATCCGATCCCTTTAACATATAAGTCAACATTTAGTTGACTTTTCCAACTTAAGCATACTCAAAAGAGACTAAGTGTCATAAACCTTACCAAAACATCTCCGAACCCGAGCCAACCAACCCAATAACGCAAAATACATCTGAAGAAGGCAATAATAAGTAGAAATAGGGGAAAGAGAGTGGTAACTCATGAAACGACGGGCGGGGTCGTTACAGGTTTGGAGCCCCGAGGACTCGGGCGAGTTTCGGGTAGGCTTCGGGATGTTTTTATTTTGTAAGAAAATTCTGTTGTCATAACAGTTTTTGGTGCATTGGTTCTCCATGCTTTTTCTTCAAAAAAAAAAAGAAATCATATAATCCAACTTGGGCAGCAACCATTTTTTTTATATTTTCGAACTAAAAAGACCTAAAGGCAATTTTCTTTACACAGGTTCATCCCCAAAGTATTGGTAAACAATTCTAAACTCTTCTCTTTTGATTACCCAATGTTTTTCATCACTTTTCAATCAAAAATCAAGAATATTCTTGACAAAAATTAGGGGTTTGGATAGAATTAAAGAATTTTGTAGAAATCAAATTTTGACCTCGAATTGGGGTCAGATTTCGAAACTAATTGCATACTCGGGATCAGGGTGGATGGGTAGATGGAATTTGGTCCAAACCCCGAGTTTGGACCAAGCAGGCCCGAGGTCCGTTTTTTACTTTCTTTTTTACAAAACATAGGAAAACTATAATTTTTCAGAAAAGTTAGTTCCTTTAGTATTAATTAATGATATTAAGTTAATTATGATTAGATTCGAGTATATTGGAGGTGAATTCAAAAGGAAAAGCTATAATTGAGCAGTGAGTGGCCTGCGAATTTGAGGTAAGTGCTTGGTTTAACCTTGACTTGAGGGAATAGGAATCCACAACCTAATTGCTATGTGAATTTGCATGTGTGTGGTATATAGGAGAGGTGACGAGTATCTATGCACTACCAAATTATCTCTTAAACATGATCCCTTCCCCGTTTACAATTTAATTCATCCTTGGATTAATTATTTTATGATCATTGATGGCTATATGCTTACTTGGTTTCGTTAAATTGTTGTTAAGTATTGTTTCAAGTATTTTGGAAGTGTTCGTTGTTCCTTTGGCTTCACTGTGATACATAAAAATGGTGAGCTAGTTGACAGTGTTTTAATATATATTACGGTTGGTTTATTTGTGAAATGATAAATGATGAAGTTATAAGTGGTACGATTTACTGTTTACAATTGTTGAGGCAAAAATATTGTGAAAAGCATTGAATTGAAAGTTGTGAAATCTTTATACATAAAAGTGATATGATTGTCTGGTGGGAGCGGGTTGCACGCAGCAACAATGAGTGATAAGGGTGGACAGGTGGGATCGGGTTGCATGCCGCAATAGGAGAAATAAGGGTGAGATTTGTATATAGGGAGGAGGAATAAGGGTGGACAGGTGGGAGCGGGTTGCACGCCGCAACAAGGAGCGATAAGGGAGAATATTTATGACTTATTGATTTTTAAATATAAGGAACGGAAATCTCTCTACTTTACTCTAGTGTTTATCTCATATTTCACACATACGGTTATTTTGAAAGCGAAATTTGAAATGTGGAAGCTTATGTGAGAATTTGGTTATAGCTGAGACCTGGCAAGAGGTGGCTAAGTTATTTTATTTATTCCTATAGTTATTGTTTTTGTTTAGTTTAGAATTTCTTTCTTGCTTTATTATTTATATGTTGTTACAGGTTATATTATAATTTCCCCGCCATAGCCTCATCACTACTTCATCGAAGTTAGGCTCGGCACTTACTCAGTACATAGGGTCGGTTGTACTGATACTACACTATGCACTCTTTGTGCAGATCCAGGTACCGTCCAGCGTTAGAGACTTTAGTAGTTGTCATTCATCACTCGGAGACACGAGGTAGATCTGCTAGCGTCCGCAGAATTCCTAGAGAATTCTCTTAGTTTTATAGAGACTATTTATTTTACTCAAAAACAGATACATTATTTCTTTCACTCATTATATGTAGTATTCTTAGAAGTTCGTGAATGTGACATCAGATCCTGGGGTAGTCTTAGAGTTATATATTTAGTTTGTGACTTGGTTTATTTATTCGTTTATTATTCATTCATGAAGTTATTTATGGAAACTAACAAATTTAGTTATTTTTAAATTGTATTAATGTGTTTTATTCAAAGGTAAATGGCTAATCAATTTATAACATTGGCTTGCCTAATAAGTATAGTGTTAGGTGCCATCATAGCCTAAGGTTGGGAATTTGGGTCGTGACAGTGCTTTTATGGGTCCCCATTGTCAGCATACCTCTCTCTCTCCTACATTTCTAAAGATCCTTCTAATTTTCCCATATTACCTTTGCAAAAAAGGTACATTAATACCATCATTTACTATTCCTCTATTCTTTTCTCTTCATAGTCCTTGTGCTTTCACAAATCCACTTGGTTGACTTACCCCATAAAAGAAAAAGTTAGAACCTTTGAAATATTCCAGTTCAGATCTCAATAAACCAGGCCCTAAGGGAATCCTAAAAAATGAATCTTAAACAAGAAAGTCACACAATATCAATTAGCAGTAATCACTAGGTAGACGCCAAAGCGTGATTGAAGGGAAGAAAAACAAGGAAAAAGAAGAGGAGAAAAAAAGGAAAAGGGTGTAACTAAATCCCTTAATTGAAGGCATTAGTAATGGATTTGGAGCCTTTTAAAGTGAATATAATATTTTGTAAACAAAATTTGTTTAGTTCAGGTAATTAACTAAATATGGACATTTTTGGTAATAATGTTTCAAATAATGTATAGGTATGTAAAAAATGATAAAATCTAAATTTACTTGTGGATTTAAATTTAATAAAATTTTAATTGTCTACAAACCTATAATACCAACAATATAATGGGTTAGATAGTAGGAACCTAAATATTGAACTGTTAAATTTAAATTATGAATTCACGTATTCATAATAATGCACCTATTCTCGTAAAATCCTAAATCCACCTCTAATTACATAATTCAAGGATTAACGACTTACCTATTTGACCCAAAAGATATTGAGATCCTTTTGATTAAATCAATTAAAGAAGATGAAGAGGCAAATCTCAGCTAAGTATAATAAACTCTAGAAAAAAAGATACAAGGGCTGAACAAGGTGGAAAGTATTTCTTGATCTCATGAGACTGAATGATTAAGCGGCAAATATGCCAACCTAGAATGTAGAAAGATATTACAATAGGTGTTCTTAGCCCAAAGTTAGTGTGTTTTACAAGGTTTTTTACTCACTATATATAAGGGACAATCTCCTCCTGAGCCCTAAAAGACATATCATAGAAATATTTTCGAAAGTATATTCCCACTGCCTCCTATTGGGCCTATGCTACTGCAAAGGTCATGCGTCCTTTAACCACTGTCGATCGTTGCCGTCTTCGACGGCCACAAGACATCGTGTCGTGAAGATTTCGTCTCTTGTCGTATTCGTCAGTTGCCACGGTCGTCCAGATTTGGACCTATACAGTTAATCCCTTCGCTTGTCGAGGTTGCGGCTTGGTGGGTCCTCGATAAGAGGACATCGCCCACACCTGCGAAGAAATTTGTTTTTACAAATCGCCATGGTTTGGCTAACAACGGAAGGTTAGCGTGCCCAACGATACCCTGGGTGGTGTGTCTTATCGAGAAATGACATCACTTCCACGTACGTCATCATTATGCATGTTTTCGAGATAGAGGCTGATGGTTTGTCGCTTCGATTTCAGTGCCATTTTGCAGCCTTCCGCTTCAATTCTGGCGCCACCCAATCCTATAAATAGGTGGAAGGTTTGTTTTTTCAAAAACTCTTGGCCATTTCATCTCTGGTTATTCTTTCTCATCCCTCCCGTGTTTGCTCCAACGATTTTTTTGCTTTCCCTCTTCCATTTTCCATTCTTAGCTTTTTCTATTATATTAACACATCTTCTGCCATAGAGATGCCTAGAACACACCGATCTCGTGAGGGGGTTTCTGACGCCACCTCGTTATCCATGGTGCTCCCCTCTAGTGGTGAGGACATGAAGGTGGAGAAAGGGGATAGCTTTCCCACCGTGGAGGAGTTACTGCCGAGACACCCCATGTCTCGAAGTGACTTTCTTAAAGATCCTCCTCCTACTCCCACCTCAGTATTCTTTGAAACTGAGCAAGTCCATATCGATGCCCTCCGTGCAAAATATAACATTCCGGGCTCATATTGAGATGGTTCCAGCAGGAAGGGACTTCGTAGAAGTCCATAGACCGGGGTAATGTGCTTTTTATGAGTACCCCTTTGTGATTGGTCATTCCTTCCCCCTTCTCCCGTTAGCGGAAGAATTTTGTCGATTTTATCAAGTTTGCCCGGCGCACCTTTCCCCGTACACGCTCAAAATACTCCTGTTGTTGACAAAATACGCAGAGTTGGCGGGGTGCGAAGATACCATTCACCACCTCCTACACTTGTTTTCACCCAGCTTTCATACGGGTACTATGGTGCATCTGAGGCACCGTGGTACAAAAGGGCTGGTGGTCGAAACTGATGATCGGGTGAATCACAATTTTTGGCATAAGTACTTCTTCGTCATAGTTGAACACATCGTGTCTGACCCCGCTAGATTCCTAGAGTGGTGGAACGAGAATTGTAAGTGTTGTCACTCGTTTACTCTTTCTTTTCTACTTCATTCACCTTAGTGTTTATTTGCGGCTCTCTTTTGCATCTATGGGTTGCCCACCCATCCCATTGCAGGTATAAGGGATCGGGTAGCCCGTCTGCTACCCCGTGCGGCAGAGACTCGAGACTGGACCGCTTTCGTAAAATATTTTGGGCCGAAAGTTTCATCTGGTAAGTGTCTTCTTCTGTATCACTCTTCGGCCATATAGCATTGTCTATTGATACAACTCTTTATGATGACAAGTCGCGGAGCTTCTAGGCGGAGGGCCCCAGTCCCTATATTTCGTCAGGATGTCGCCTCCACAGGAATGCAATTCACTTTGGATGAGTCTTCCCGAGCGGGTCATGATCAGTCGGTAAAGGCGAGGTGTTACACCCCGCAATATTACGACAATATTACGTCTTGCAATATCATATTACGATGATGTTATGCCTTGCAGTATTACATTACGATGATGTTACGCTTCGCAGTATTAAATTACGACAATGTTGCACCATGTAGTATTGTACGTTAAATTTGTCATAAGGTAATTGACATCAGTCTAAGGAAAAGATTATTTGGAGATTAAAAGGAATATGCTATTTCAAACAAGTGATGGGTAAATTCGTGAATGTGATAGGGAGCAAGTCAAGGAAAATGAATTTTCGTCTGAGTTTGGCATTTTGGAATAAAATACGACCCGAACTAAAATACCCGATATTTATGGACTAGTACCATACAAGGTACCACATGGCCGTGATAGCAAGGTGTATAAAGTATGTGAAAAGAGAGTAGTATTTTAAGTAAGTGGAGATAATTCTTAATTATGTGGATAATTGGTTAATTATTGGGTAATAGAATATTACCTAGTTAATTAATAATTGGTGGTGCATTAATTGAAGTCTTTGGATAAAGACTAAAGCATAAAAACGTGGAAGCCCTTTGAGATATATTAAATGACTCATATCTTGGAAGGGAAAATGTCAATTTAAGTGTCATACACATGACACATCCGTAGGATATCAAAAGTTTGGTCATCTCTATCTTATCTTTAAAGCTTATCAAAGTTATTTGTTATAAGGACATATACAAAAGTAAACACAAGGAATGAAATGAGGAATTATATATCCAGTGAATAAAGGATATGCCTACAACTAAGATGGTGTGATGTCCATGGTTTGGGTAATAAATGGGATAAACTCGTGATTTCATTATTTATGATCTGTTAGTGTTCTTAAGAGAAAGATTCTAGTTTATTAGGATGTTCCAAATGTTTCTTTACTTTAGCACATTATTGGTATACAAGATTCCAACCTTTAGTCTTATGGTATAGCACTAGTTGGAATTTTGACATTTTTGTAAATGCATTTGAGGGAGGAAGGCGCTTAACTTGGAGGAAATTCTTGAAGATTCATATAAGACGTTACGTTACAATACCAGCGGCAATTCTTAGATTTATAAAGAACTTCATACGAAATTGCACTGCATAATAACAACGGGATTTTGCAATTCTAAGGGAGTACGGTGCAATCCTTCTCAAGAATATCATACGGATTTTTTGCTACTCCAGGTATGTTAAGGCTATCCCTTCTTTCTTTTGGCATGATCCATACAATATGAACGAAACGTGCAAATGCACACATTCCATAAGTGACTCTACTCATAGAAGTAATAGAAATATCTATGTTCTTTAATTTCCATGTGCCATAATATTTTATCATCTGTTCATGGGTCTCAGAAAAATACGAAAATTGAAAAGATGTTACTTTATGATATTGCTCAAGAGGCAAAATGGTCTTATGACATTCCGAATGATTTTATTGACGTACTTTTCATGCATTGCATTCATGTGCATTAACTCATGACCAGATGGCGTTATATACGCGTATATATGTAAATATATGTATATGGGATATGGGAAAAGGTTACGGCGTTATATACGCACCACCACCTTATCAGCTGGTATATGATGATGATGTTACCCACAGTGGCTGAAATATGATTCAAACGGCATTATATACGCATATATATGTATGTACTCAAACGGCGTTATATACACATATATATGTATGTATATGGGATATGGGAAAGGTTATGGTGTTATATACGCACCACCACCTGATCAGCTGGTATACGATGATGATTTTGCCTACAATGGCCGATATGATATGATGGGATGCCCTCAGAGGCTGATGATGTTATGAAACACGTACCTACGCACGACATGTCATTCATACACATATGCATGGCATTAAAAGAAATTTATGATTTACAAAGTAATTCAGACTTACAGGTTGAGTCATGTACTTTATATGTCTTCCATGTCTCTTATGTATTTATTTATATGCCTTACATACTCGGTACATTATTCGTACTGACATCCCTTTGCCTGGGGACGCTGCGTTTCATGCCCGCAGGTCCCAATAGACAGGTCGAGAGCCCTCCAAGTAGGCTATCAGCTCAGCAGAAGATGTTGGTACACTCCATTTGCTTCGGAGTTGCTCGTTTGTTTGGTATGGCGGGACTCTGTTCCGACCTTTATGGCATTTATGTATTCTTAGAGGCTTGTAGACATGTGTCGTGTATATAAAAGATTGTACGGCCTTATCGGCCTATGTTTTGAGTTTATAAATGATTATGTTGGCCTATTAGGCCTGTATGTCACGTGTATATGATGATGTAATAAGAAAAATACGTCACGTTGCTACTCGGTCGAGTAAGGTACCGGGTGCCCGTCGCGGCCCATCGGTTTGGGTCGTGACAAAAGTGGTATCAGAGCAGTTCTATCCTAGGGAGTCTACAAACCGTGTCTAGTAGAGTCTTGTTTATGGGTGTGTCGTGCACCACACTTATAAGCAGGAGGCTACAGGGCATTTAGGATTGTCACTTTTTCTTCTTACTCTAGATCGTGTGGTAGAGCTCCCTTATAAGAATTCAAATTTTGAAATTCTATTTTATTCGTAATAAGACGATACCTACATCAGGAAAGAAGGTTGGAAATAGAGATAATTGTTGAAGAGCTGAGTCAGGGGAATTGGATTTTTGTATGGTGCCTATGATAAGTAAATGTGAGGTCCTTTACAGATCATGGGTGTACTGAAAGGTGTAAGCTTCCTGATAAGAGGCTTTAAGGAAAGAATACATATCCACCTTAAAGGTGAAAGATAATGAGAGATTCAGAAGATAAATACAAGTTTCAACAAGCAAAAGAAGCAAGATGAAGAAGAGTACGAGGCGCCCAATTAATGAAGGGAAACAGTGTTTATAATTCAGGCAGAGGAATATAAGCTTTTTGAGTTATATTCAACAGTAACAGAGGTATGTATAATTGGTCATACCCATCTCAATTATGCCATATGGGGGGCTAACATGTGTAGTTTAAGAAAAGGACGGAACATCAAGATCCAGCGGGGGTTAGAGTAACCCAAAATGGTGAATGGATTGTTTGTGTTAGTTGACATTGCCGAAGGATATTGAAAATGTGCTAATAGATCTCCTTGTGAGACACCTAAATGGTGTACTCCAGAATATTACAATTAGATGTGAATACTAGCATGAAAAAAAATCAGAAGATAGGCACTGAAAGCCTGGATGGGATAAATATTACCTTAATGTGACTCTCGTCCCTAGTAGATATAGGAAATTGAGCAACCCGAAGAGCCGATAAATGAAGCAAGGAGAGCTAAAAGCGAAAGAATGTCGTGTTGAAGTTTTCACAAGAAAAGGGATATGCAGAAATATTAGCAGAGTAATGAAAAGAGAGATAAGTATAATTCATAAGGTGCGATATATAGATAACGACGGTAGGAAAAAAAAGAAGAAGAAATGACGGTATTAAGAGTCTAGTCAAGTGAATGAAGAGACGAGAGGTGATAGGCCTTAGGACGACAAAAGGGTATAGGCCATGAAGTCATGTCCTCATTTTAAGAAGTAAGTTTGTGACTCTAACGTGATTACCAATAGGAAAAGCTAGACCCCAGAATAATAGAGATCAGTATGGGCCGGTGAACAAGATAAAGTAAACATGAATTAGGAATTTAGTGATTTGATAATGGGCGACATCATGAGAATTTCAAATTTTGTGCCAGCAATAATAGAATAGACAACAGAAGAAGATTCATGAGAAATTCAAAGAATGATCATTCAGGAAGACGCTTCCCTAAAGCAAGCAATGTGAGCAAAGTTAAGCTTAAGCGACTGTATGTGCCAATTACACTAAATGTCACCATCGCGAGTGAGGAATTTTGTTATCCTTGGTACAAAAGGATTACCGCAAGTTGAGTAAGGGCTATTGATAATGGGAAAGGACACCAAAGATGAAGTGGAAAAACATTTGTAGGCAAGTCGTCATAGCTCCAAGTCTTAGCACTCCCCTAAAGGGGGAATATGGGAAAGGTTATGGCGTTATATATGCACCACCACCTGATCAGCTGGTATACGATGATGATTTTGCCTACAATGGCCGATATGATATGATGGGATGCCCTCAGAGGCTGATGATGTTATGAAACATGTACCTACGCACGACATGTCATTCATACACATATGCATGGAGTTAAAAGTAATTTATGATTTACTAAGTAATTCAGACTTACAGGTTGAGTCATGTACTTTATATGTCTTCCATGTCTCTTATGTATTTATTTATATGTCTTACATACTCGGTACATTATTCGTATTGACGTCCCTTTGCCTGGGGACACTGCGTTTCATGCCCGCAGGTCCCAATAGACAGGTCGAGAGCCCTCCAAGTAGGCTATCAGCTCAGCAGAAGATGTTGGTACACTCCATTTGCTTCGGAGTTGCTCATTTGTTTGGTATGGCGGGACTCTGTTCTGACCTTTATGGCATTTATGTATTCTTAGAGGCTTGTAGACATGTGTCGTGTATATAAAAGATTGTACGGCCTTATCGGCCTATGTTTTGAGTTTATAAATGATTATGTTGGCCTATTAGGCCCATATGTCACGTGTATATGATGATGTAATAAGAAAGATACGTCACATTGCTACTCGGTCGAGTAAGGTACCGGGTGCTCGTCGCGGCCCATCGGTTTGGGTCGTGACACGAGGGACCCCTCTCGGGATATGGTTGTAAGGGGGGAGATCCCTTCTTTACCAATCTATCACCTCGTGGATGAGTCCTCTAATGGGTAAAAATATTCGTTGAGAAAAAAGAGGTGGATAGAGCTCGAAAAGAGCGTGGTCGTTGATACCGGCAAGAGTAGGACGGGTACATTGGAGACGGCACTGGTACCCATGTTTATGGACGATGCCATCTTGGTGGGGAGGTCTCCCCAAATAGAAGGGGTTTATCAATGAGAGGGGTCTGCGCGTTCCATTGAGGGTGGCGCATCATCCACTGCAGCGGGGGTTTAAGCCCAGAGGGCAATGGGTCAGGCTCTGACGTTGACCCAGGGGATGTTAGCGAGTTTTTGGAGCATCATACTCACGTATGGTTTAGAATAGAGGGTTCTAATCAACACATAGTCCTTCCTAGGGACTACGACTTGCTGTCGGACTATGATCAGGTGGCATCCATTTTTGCCCCTTTGTGTGTTGCCCCTAAGAGCGAGGCACTTAAAATGATGAGTGATGCGGAGTTTTCTCGGAGTGTTTCTGGCATGGCTCTACGGGTAAATGTCTTTCTTTTTATTTCATCGTTGGATATGCGTTACTATTTTTGGCTCATTTGTTCTAACTTTACTTCTTGTGCTATACCCTCATCATGGAGGTCGAGCGTGAGCATCGGGAAAGGAGGAGGATGAC
Source organism: Nicotiana sylvestris (assembly GCF_000393655.2). NCBI lineage: Eukaryota > Viridiplantae > Streptophyta > Magnoliopsida > Solanales > Solanaceae > Nicotiana > Nicotiana sylvestris. The sequence continues at coordinate 175,482,418 of NC_091065.1, forward strand.
CATCTATGAAAAGATGTCTTCCAAGTACCAAGAATATCGCACCAAGCATCGTGCGATGGTCGACATCTACTATCAGGATCGCGACTTCCAACTGTTCCTTGAAGGGCTCAAGCAGAGGGAGGATCAACTGGCGCGTAAGGTCAAGGAGTTGAAGGAACGAGATCAGGACCTTATGAAGGCCATTTCCCGTAGCAGTGAGCCTGAGGCAACCCTCAGAGCCAGGGAAGATGAGCTCGAGCTAAATAGGGGAGTAGTGGCCAAAAATGCCGACCTTCAAGAAAAGGTAGCTAGTTTAACTACCGAACTGGATATGAATACGGTTGAGGTCAATGAGCTTAAGGGTGAGTTGAGTGTGGATGTTGATAGATTGGCCCATGCTGAGAGGGAGAGGGTGACTGCCATTTCTGAGGTGGCGGTTTCAGAAGACGCCCTCTGTGTTTATAGGTTAGAGCGGACTAAAGAGATGGAGTCATCTGCTCTTAAGACAGGAGAACTTGAGGAGCGTATTTAAGAGTTAGAGGCGGAACTGTCTGCATTGAACAAGCAAGTGGATTCTTTGAAAGCGGAGGACGTACGACGACAGTCGCAGCCTTCTACATCTTATGCTCCAGTTGACCCTGTCGTTCCTTGACATTTATATGAGTTGTGGGTTCATGTCGAGGCTCAGCTTGATGTGTAAAGGTTCTTCATGTTGATGGGATGTACGCGCCAAGGCTCGTGTAGATCGTGAGGCATGCGGGTACGATCATCTCACATCTGACGGAGATGATATTAATTTTGATGATGCGAACACACTTGCCTCTAACTTTTGGTACAAAGATGTGTATGCCACCGAAAATGATGTGTAGTATTTGTTTTGTACTTACTTTTTTCTTCATGATTTTTGTAAGGGCATCTTTGAGCCATTTGTAAAGACAAATATTTGTAACATATTTGTTGTAAATGAAGGTCGTTTTGGTCGTACATCTCTGAGTCATTTCCTTTCTTTGGTTTGTTTGACAATGACTTCTCTCGCAGTTCCGTCACTCCGACGCTTTGTTGAAATACTAAACTTATTGTATTGAGTTTAGTTGAACTCTTTTCATTAGCAACGACCTTAGCTGTAGGGATATTACTTCCGAGTTGGTGCCGGAATAATGCCCCGTCGTGGTTTGAATGAAATTGAACAATTTTTTCTGACGATGGCCTTGACCATTGGGATGTTACTTTCGAGCTAGTGCTGAAGTAATATCTCGTCATGGTTTGAGTGATATCGAACTCATCTTTTTGTCGATGGCCTTAGCCATTGGGATGTTACTTTCGAGATGGCGCCGAAATAATATCCCATCGTGGTTCGAGTGATGTTGAACTCATTTTTTTCGATGGCCTTAGCCATTGGGATGTTACTTTTGAGCTAGCGCCGAAGTAATATCCCATCGTGGTTCGAGTGATGTCAAACTCGTTTTTTGTTAATGGCCTTAGTCATTGGGATGTTACTTTCAAGCTGGCACCGAAGTAATATCCCGTCATGGTTCGAGTGACGAACTCATTTTTTTTTGTCGATGTCCTTAGCCATTGGGATGTTACTTTCGAGCTGGCGCTGAAGTAATATCTCGTCGGGGGGTGGCACTCTATTTTATTTGTTGGCATATCGTGGATGCCATTTTCATTCATACATTGGAGACGCGTGTTGATTTCGTATACATAATGGAGTGATTTTATTCATATGTCGGATATACATGTCGATTTCATACATATAATGGAGATTATAGCTAGTCCCTTCATTGCTCGGTCGGGAGATGTAATCGGTAGACGGGGCAATGAACAATACTTCGAACCTCGAAATGTCCCCCTTGTCGCCTCATTAATAACATCCCCAAGAAAACCCGATTGGTACAAAACCTGGCAAGTGAAAAAGAGTACGACTTGGGCGGTGTCTTTTTTCAGAAGTGGAAGTACTTGAGGTGGGCGACATTCCAGTTATTTTGTAATAGTTTTCCTTCCATTATTTCTAGTTGGAATGCTCCTTTACTTGTTATTGTTGTGATTTTGTACGACCCATCCCAATTTGTTCCCAGTTTCCCTTTATTCGGGTCCTTCGCTGCTTGTGTTTTGGCCTTTAGTACGTAGTCCCCGACTCTGAGTGGTCGTACTTTGTCCTTCTTGTTATAGTACCTTTCTGCTTGTTGTTTTTGGGCCACCATTCTTATGTGTGCTATATCCCTTCGTTCTTCGACCTCATCCAGGTCTTGTAACCTGCTTTCGTCGTTGCTTAATCCACTCTCATTGGAGTATCTCAGGATAGGTTCCCTAACCTCAACGGGTATGACTGCATCGGTGCCGTAGACCAGTGAATATGGCGTCTCACTTGTGCTAGTTTTCGGCGTTGTGCGGTAGGCCCATAGCACCTCCAGTAGCAGTTCCGGCCATAGCCTTTTGGCATCTTCAAGCTTTTTCTTTAATATGTTTAATATTATTTTATTAGAGGATTTTGCTTGACTGTTGCCGACAAGATGATATGGCGTAGAGAGTATCTGCTTGATATGCCATTTTTCGAAGAACTCAGTCATCTTTTTCCCGACAAACTACGGTCCGTTATCGCAACTGATTTCTTTGGGGATGTCGAAGCGGCATATGATGTTTTTCCAGATGAACGTGATGACTTCTTGTTCACGTATTTGAGCGAATGCACCTGTTTCCACCCATTTGGAAAAATAGTCAATTAAAACCAAAAGGAAGCGTATCTTACCTCGCCCTGGTGTGAGGGGCCCGACGATATCCATCCCCCATTTTATAAATGGCCAAGAGAGAGGTGACGGAATGCAAGTGCTCCAAAGTTGCTACCAAAACGTGATGTTGGTCGATTCATCGAGCAATCATAGAGTGAAGACGCAGCCCCCTACACCATTCTAAAGACCTTCAAAATGTCGCCCTACTTGAAGATATATGATGGTACTACCGATCTAGAAGACCACATCATCCACTACGTTACAGCCGTAAAAGGTAACGACTTCTCAAAAGAGCAGGTACCATCAGTGCTATTGAAAAAGTTCGGCGAAACCTTAACAGGCGAGCTTTGACGTGGTACTCTCAACTACCAGCATGCTCGATAGCAACATTCGAGGAAATAGCAGACAAATTCGTCACCGCCCATGCAGGAGCCAAAAAGGCAGAGGCAAGGGTAAATGATATATTTGCCGTCAGACAGATGCACGGCAAGTGACTCAGGGACTTCTTAGCTCGGCTCAACAGGGTGAGAATGAGCTTGTTGAATGTGCCAGAAGGAATGGTGGTAGCAACCTTCTCGAATAGATTAAACAGAAACGGGTCAAGAGCGACCAAAAATTGCTAAGCAGGCTCATGAAATACCCTCCAACTACTTGGGAAGAAATCCATAACGCCTACTGCGCTAAGGTACGAGCCAATGCAGACGATCTAAACGGCCCAACCCAATGGTTGACGTCGCTTCAAACCAAAGCAAGGAAAGATCGTCGCAACGAAAGTCGAAGAGATCAGTTGGGGTCCCTCCCCGGTCAGGAAAGGCATTAACCCTACGTCAGGACGTCTGCCCTGCCTCCACCATGGTGTACGGATGCTCCTCCTCGACATACGACACCATATCAACACGAGAAAGGTATGCCTCCACTCCTATCCGCTCACAATTTTTGTGTGTCTCCTTCAGAAATAGTGTACGCCCTAGAAAAACTCAGTCCAAAAGTGTAATGGCCGCAAAAGATGAGGTCAGACCCCAGCACTCGAAAGTCAAGCGCTTTCTGCTAATTTCACCAAGAAAGGGGTCACAAAACCGAAGATTGAATAGGACTACGACAGGAAGTAGTACGAATGCTAAACTAGGGTCACCTGAAGGAGCTGTTGAGCGATCGAGGATGGACAAACTTTGCCCGCGGACGCGAATAGCCCCAAGGACCTCCAAAACCGCCTTCTCCCGCTCGCACTATACAGATGATCATCGGTGGGGCCGATGGCGCAGCGATCAATTATGTCAAGTTCACCACCACACATAAACTCAAACGATCAATCACCCATGAATGGTATGATGACCTCGAAAATAGTATCATCTTCAATAAGTCAGATGCCAACGGTTTGTCTTTCCCTCACTATGATGCTCTTGTTATCACTTTACGTATCGCAGATACTGATGTAAAAAGAATAATGGTAGACGACAGGAGTGGCACGTGTATTATCCATCCTCAAGTCCTCGTGCAGATGAGACTCGAAGATAAAATAATACCATGTTGTATAACGCTAATAGGTTTTAATAATGCAGTTGAACGAACTTCCGAAGAGATAGTGCTACCCATCCTAGCCGGAGGAGTCACCCTGGAAATGACATTTCATGTCATGAACTAGGAAACAGCTTACAATGCCAATAGTGCGCCCGTGGATACACGCCATGCAAGCGGTCCCTTCCAGTCTCTATCAAGTGATCAAGTTTCCTACCCCATAGGGAATATTCAGCATTCGAGGGGAGCAATGCACCGCAAAAGAATGTTATCGCATCGCCCAAGATCGCGCACACGCCAACAGACGCCGCCAAATTGTTTGACCCAAAAGATATTGAGATCTTTTTTATTAAATCAATTAAAGAAGATGAAGAGGCAAATCTCGGCTAAGTATAATAAACTCTAGAATAAAAGATACAAGGGATGAACAAGATGGATAGTATTTCGTGATCTCATGAGACTGAATGATTAAGCTTCACATATGCCAACCTTGAATGTAGAAAGATATTACAATAGTTGTTCTTTCATTTGGTCACGGAGGGCCTTATTCTCATTTTTCATCTCCTCCATTTTCTTGAAAACGGCTGCAAGCATATCGTTGCCTGCATCATTAGCAACATAAGTGTTACCTGTACGGAGGGCGTCTTGCTCACCCTCGTTTATCTTGACATCTGCATGTGCCACATTCCTATCATCCCTTTGGGCGGGTTTATCAAGCATGGTGTTTAGAGCACTTGTTAGTCATTCTTTCAGCAATCTTCTTACTATCGGTGGTGCCTCTCCTATTGCAGATGTGGAGGCTTCCCTTTCGCGTGAAGCAGTCACGCTTTCGTGCAGGGGACGTGAAGTGTCTCCCCCGGGTGTGGTGTTTGGTGTTTCATTTTCGCTATCCTCTCTACTATCTTCGTTGATGGTATCTAGGAGGTTGGTTGTGACGCCTACTATGGCTTTTGCCTTGCATCCCCTTTCCCTACAATTGTTGGTTTGTACCAAGCTCGGAAGAAGTGGTTATCCCTTTCAAGAGTCTAGATGAAACTATAATCTTAGCTAAAGAAATCCCCATAGACGGCGCCAAATTGTTTGACCCAAAAGATATTGAGATCTTTTTGATTAAATTAATTAAAGAAGATGAAGAGGCAAATCTCAGCTAAGTATAATAAACTCTAGAATAAAATATACAGGGACGAACAAAGTGGATAGTATTTCTTGATCTCATGAGACTGAATGATTAAGCGTCAAATATGCCAGCCTTGAATGTAGAAAGATACTACAATAGGCGTTCTTAGCCCTAAGTTCGTGTGTTTTACAATGGTTTTTACTCACTATATATAACGGACAATCCCCTCCTGAACCCTAAAAGACATATCATAGAGAATATTCGAAAGTATATTCTCACTACCTCCTGTTGGGTCTATGCTACTGCAAAGGTCATGCGTCCTTTAACCATTGTCGATCGTCGCCGTCTTCGACGGCCACAGGACATCGTATCGTGAAGATCTCGTCTCTTATCATATTCGTCATTAGATGTGGTCTTCCAAATTTGGACCTATACATTACCTATTAGGTAAGGTTGGCGTTAAATGTTCTCAAAATGGAAATATACTGGGTAAAATCAATATAATAGACGCCTATTTGCATTGTTTTATAAATTAAAAGCAGATTAGAATCTCCTTTTGTGTTGCGGTAGAGAAGCAAATCACATGGAGCACTATAAGCAATGTAAGTAATGGAATTTGCTTTTTGGCTTGGTTCAATGTGCAGGAATTTATTTATAGACGTATGTCAACTTTGTTTAATTTTAGACATTGAGAATTCTATCCTTCATTATTTCTCGCTAAAGAACGACCTTTTTTTTTTTTTTTGCTGAATGGATTTCAGTTCCAGTTTTGGACTACTATAAAATTATAATTTACAAAATAGGATCAATCAAAATGTAGTTGATAAAGTTGTAAAATTCCAAATAGAAAAAGTGAAAGAATTGGAGTCCATGTTTTTAAAGTTTTTTCTTTGCATGACTCTTTGATTGTGAAATGAGCTTCCTCCACCTTAGAGAAAAGGAAACTGAAGTTGACTAATTAATTAATCACACCAGTCCTCGTTATCTTTTTCTTTTCGGATTGTTATACAAATAGTCGATTAGATTTATTGTTTGCTCTTTTTAATTGATATACATGCATTGTCACATATATTACAGAGATATTTATAGTCTATTTGACTGATTTTTTTTGGTCAAAAGTATTTTCTTTTCAAAAATAGTTTTTCTTAAAAGCAATTTTGAGAAAAAAACTAAATAAATTAATTTTAAAAGCTTGGCTAAACAGACTATTAGTATCGGTAGACCTTTTCTTTTAGTGGAGACAAGTTTTCTTATAGCTGTGCCAAAGTGAGAACAAAGTTCATGGGGGAAACTTGAAAGTCTAATATACTACTACTAATTAAAAAAAAAAAAGTGCACTACAATTAAGTAAGATTTTTTTAATTTTTAGCCCGCGTCCGAAATTATTTGTATTCGATAGCTGAAAAAGTGTATAATTTTTTTATAATATTGTATATAACATACAGAATATATATACAAAAAAAGAATTTTTTTTTAATTATTATTTTAAGAATAACTATATAATGTCATTTTCCTATTAAGGTAAAGCAAAAAAGTAAAGATAAAGTAAAAACAGGACCATGGTGCATGAGCTTGGGAGGAGAAATTGTCACATGTTGAAGGAATAGGCCAGTCCATTTATAAGCAACTATAGCAAATGTTAACACCTTATTTATTTTAAATAAATACCATTTAAAAAAATTATATTCTATAGATACCTTTTAAGGTTTATAGCAAAATATTTAATTTTGGTTGTCTCCTAGTCCTAAGCCACTAAATACGCTATTCAGTTACACTATTTTCTTTCTCTCTCTACTTTGATACATCCCAATCTCTTCCCTCATTAACTGAAAACACGATGCTCAATCTCAAAATTCCTCTCACCCACACTATTTTCTTTTCATTCTGATCAATGCTTGCACCGAATTGATGCAGTAATGCAGATAATGAAGTACCCAAATTAGCTGTTTTTAGTGATAATGTTAGTACAATTCATCTAGCAATTTCTTCCATTAAAGTGGCTCTATAGCATTCGGATTAGAAAATGTTCTAGGTTTGGCTTAATTTTTATTTTGGAAGATAATTTGTGTTTGTATTTGGTTTTGGAAGAAGAGAAGATGTCGGCCTAGTTGTTGTATAGACGCTGCTGTTATTTTCCCTCCTCTCGGCTATGCCTTCTCGCGGGATAGCTTTCTTCCCGCGTCGGAGTTCTTTACCTCCGGCGTACCTCCAACAAATTCGCCAGAAATTAGGGTTTGTTCTTGAACAAAGACGATGCAGTTTGGAGCTGAGCAACTTGATTTTCTATTAATATATTTCAATGTGTTTTCATGTATTTTCTTGTATTCATTGTCATTTTTTTCATTGTAATTCAATGTATCTCGTTGTATTCCATGTATTTCATTATATTCACTGTCTTTTTTTCATTGTATTTCAATGTATCCCGCTGTATTCTAAGTATTTCATTGTATTCACTCTCTCACTATATGCCATGAATGTATTAATACTTTTTTAATTAATATAATTTATGTATTCAGATGTATTATATAATTTCTCTGAAGATTGCTATGTTTTTGGGGTATTTTTCGGTTGAGAATCTTTTTTATAACTGAAAATACAAAATTTGTGTGTTATAATTGAGTTTGTTGAGTTATATTAGGAGTCTATTATGTTAATTGATTTACTTTCCGTTTTAAATATAGTGTAATCCCCTATTTCACGTTGTGAATACAGTCGAATATAATAATTTGTCCAGCTGTAATCACATGTTTCACTCCATGAATACACTCGAATACAACAATTAATTAGCTGGACTTCCCTGATTCACGCCTATTTTTGCTACTGTATTCATGAATACAATAACTTAAATACATCAAACACAGCTTATAACCACAGAAAACGTATATATAATCCGTAATATACCAAATGGTATCTATAGATGGCTAATTACTACTAAAAGATAGTGCTTTATGAAAATTTCACTAAAAAAAATCAAGATTTAAGTAGCAACTTATAATATAATCGCTTAAACTAAAAATAATTCGATAAATATATAATATACGCATAACTCATGTATAATATGCATAATTAGTGTATAATCTATATATACCATTTAGGAAAAGTAAACAATGAATTCAACGTCCATTTGTGTAAAAAACTTTAAAAACAAGAGGATATTATCTCCCCTAACCAATTACAATTTGAATACAAAGGGTGTGTTTGGTAGGAAAATATTTTTCGGAAAATATTTTTTAATTTTCTCATGTTTGGTTGGGTTAAATGTTTTGGAAAATATTTTCCCCATGAACTTATTTTCCTCCAATTTGAGGAAAATATTTTCTCGATCAAGAGAAGGGAAAATGTTTTCCAAAACTTCTTCTCAACCTTCCCCGCCCTATTTCCCATCCCCACGAACCAACCCACCCCCACCCACCCAACCCAACCCCCTCATGCCCACCCCCCTCAACCCCCACCCTAAATAAAAATATTATTAATAGTGCATTCTTTTCATGTCATAGCTAGATAGATTTTTTTTTTCATTTTGACAAATGAGTATTTTGTTTTCATGATATAAAAAAGTTTTTTTTATTTTAACGAAAAAAGTATTTTCTTTTCATGATGTAGCAAAAATATTTTCTTTCATTTCAATAAAATGAGTACCTTATTTTTCATGTTAAGAAAAAGTACTTTCTTTTTCAACCCAAAAAAGAATATTTTCTTTTTAGTTATAAAGCACAAATTTCAACGTTATTTTTGTGTAAAAAAATAAAGTAGCACATTAGTTTCTTTAGGTTTTTAGTGAATTTTTAGAAGAATAATTAAATACGTGAAGAAAATAGAGTCTTGAAAACATGAAAACATGGGGACTTAGAGGAAGGGGGAGGTGAGGAGAGTAGCATAAAAAAATATTTTCTACTCACTAACCAAATATTAAAAAAAAGAAATTAAAAAAAATTCACTCATCAACCAAATAAGGAAAAATAAGTGATAAAACTACTCATTTTCCATGAAAACATTTTCCTTCGTACCAAACACACCCAAAGTGTAGATTGTTTTGTACTAGAGTTGTCAATTCCCAATTCCCATTTTTAAAAGGAAATCTTAAGCCGAAATCTGCGCTTTATTTAGACAACTTTTGCTCTATAATGTATATGATATGATATTTTAACTTTTTTCCAATTGGACAAAGATAAGATAGGGATTATAGACGCATATAGGCTATTGGCAACGATGGCGAAGAGATTCCGTTTTCGATTCAAATTATCCAAAATTATGTAAACAATATTTGTTTCCACTCTAACTTGCGTAAAGATTACTAATTTATCACATGCATAATTGATAATACTATCTGTTGTCAATTTTAACGGCTAATTATGAGAAATTTTAATTTTTTTTTTATATCCAGCGTTTATTTCATATTAATTATGCAAGTGCCTTACATTATGTACACGTATCACTTTGCATTTTCACTTTAGTTTTTTAATTACTAAAATTAAAAATTGCTCGATTTGGTGTCAACATAATTTTTACTGTTACATAACCAACATAACTTATGTGAAGCTTTCTTATTAACATAAAGCCAAAAAAGGTAATTCTAAAGTTCAATTTTTCTTAATTAAGATATTTAATGAAAAGACCACAAAAGGCAAGAAGAGGGTGAAAGTCTTTTGTAGTTTTTTTTAGAGTTGATATTTCTTACAAAAGAGTGAATCAACTGCTGTTTCAGTTCAAAATAGACTTAAACTATTCTAAATATCTAAATATATTTTAACATATACTTAACAAAAGCGAGATCATTAGATGATCGATAAAAACTTATAAAAAATTATCTTGACCATGAGTGTTAATAATATCGTAGTTTTGATGAGTAGAGTCATCAGATATCTTCGCTCTAGCTAGTAATTCAGTGCCTAATCAAGATACCTATAAGATGGTCTATATATCACCTTAACAACGAGAAGAAAAACATATAAAATTTTGTTTATAAAAGTTAAAGGCCTCTTCTTAAAGTTTGGCTTTAGGCCACCAATTCTTTGAGCCATCTCTGATGTGAATCACCACATTCTTCAAACAAATAGAAACAGAAGAAAAAAGAAATAAGAGAACAGAAAAGTGAGGAATAAAATATAGAGAAAATGGTTAAATTTGTTCATAAACTATGTGAAATGGTACTTTAAATTTATCCCTCATTAATAGTTGGGGGTCATTACGTCTATGTCGCTGTTAAATTAGCCTATGTTTGTTCTTTTTTTTGGTTCCCACCCGGTGTCCGGTATCCGCATTAGAGCCCGATTATATCCGGATTCGCGTTGGGTAAGGCCCCATTCGAAGGGAAGCGCTCCCTACCAAGGATTTTTCCATACCCAAGACTCGAACTCGAGACCTCTGATTAAGGGAGGAGTAGCCCCATCCACTGCAGTTCACTTGATGGTGCCTATGTTTGTTCTTATTAACGAACAGAACTTATTAGCACTAGAAATTGTCACGTGTCAAAGGTAATTGGGTCAAATTTGCCCTTGATGATGCTAATGGCCTAAATTAGGGGTATATATGGATCGGGTTGGTTCGGTTTTTATCAAAACCGAACCAAACCAACTATATCGGGTTGGATTGGTTCGGTTTTGGCGGATTTTTCGGGTTTTCGGATTTCTTGTTATTTAAATATTATTTCAATCTTATTTTGTTAAATTTTTTATAAGTAAACATATGTTTAGTAAAAATATAAAAAATTGACAAACATATTATCTATTAAATATTCTTACGAGAGAATCTACTTAGTAACACATGAAAGTTATTTTTTTAGTCGTCTGACAATAAGTTTTTGTTGATGTACACTTTCAAGGTTAATCGAATTTAGTAATTGAACATAAAAATCAATATGATACCTAAATAATAATAACCACTTCAAATTCGAAAAAGATATAAGAATTTAATAGATCTTGACATATGAATATGGAAGATTAAAGAGATTGACGCGTTTCAGTAATATTTGCTAAGAAAGTGATCATACAACCCATTTTTTAAGGTTAATAAATATGGAGCACTTCATATTTTATTAAATATTATATCACATAAGAGAATCCCAAATATTTCTAGATATTTTTTAAAGAAAATTCTATAAAAAATTTTGAAAGTATATATAAAAATTATATATTTATATGTCGGTTTGGTTCGGGTTTTTTTACTCAATACCAAACCAAATCAAACCAAACATAGTCGGATTTTTTAATCGGTTTGGTTTGACTTTTCGGTTTGGTACGATTTTTCGGCTCGATTTGTACACCCCTATCCTAAATATACTATCCGTAAATAGTTTGGTCAATTATATCCTTGTTGTTACACTTTGATTACGTGACATAAAATAAAATTTCTCGTTAATCATTTGAAAAGAAATACAAATTGACTGACAGTTGAATCAATTGGGCAAGACTTCCTAACTTTTGTCGCACATAGTGAAATCAAATCAATCCATCCTTTTTTCTTCCTTTTTTGGAAAAAAGTTTCTATCGTCTTTGTAATTTTAAACTTTTATAATTGATGCCTTCAAGTTGGAACATAAAGTAAAATTGATACAAATGATCTAAAATACTGTGTCCTAATTGGACAGTCTATAAGCTCGCTTCTTTCTCTTATCTCAAGAGATAAAGCTAAAAAAAAAAAAAAAGACAACTTTTCACACTACATATGCGACACATTATTTGGGAGCCAATCTTTTTTGTGCCTCTTCCTCAACCCTTATTTTAGAGTGGTTTTGTTGGTGACAACACCTGCCTCCATGTTTGACAATACCATGGACTTCATTACATAGGCAACCCAAGATTTAAAAATGACGGGCACCATTATGGAATAAAATTTTGAGCAAATGTTAAGGTAGGAATCGAACCAGACAACACTCTAAAATCAAATTATACCTCCAAATTGACCAATGTAGTTGCATAAGCTTTCTTTTTCGAAATTACAGGGGGCGGTGACCCCCTATACGAAGGTAATATTGAGCTAATAATTCTAGATACTCGATGGTCAAAAGAAAAATTAATTCCACTTTATATGATATAATATATTTTACGAAAATTCACTTTCATATTAATACTTATCATCACTAATATAATGTAGTTATTTCTTATAGGTATCATATTTGACAATATTCCACTCATGAACTAGTTTTCATAACTGAACTTGGTCAAACGTCTAATTTTTACGTGATATCAAAGTCAAGTCCATTTGTATTTCTTGACTTGCACTATTGGCTCCTATGTTATATTGTTCATGTTACAAATATTTAATCGGTGTCACTTGTCTCCTTATATGGTGTTAGACAATATTTACCATATTAGTTACGTAACTTATAGTATTGATTTAGGTGATATATCAATTTTTATTTTTTACTTAATTTCCCTATTACATTGTTGTTGTTATTTCTTGTTGCTTTATTTTTACTGTTACTTGAACCGAGAGTCTATCAGACACATTCTTTCTACCTTTATAGGGTAGGGGTAAGGTCTGCGTACACGCTACCCTCTTGAGACCTTACTTATTGGATTAAACTGGATTTGTTGTTGTTATTGTTATACTTAATTCATACTATTATTTTTTTTTTTACATAGAGCTTTAGGTTGTCTTACCCTACCACCCCAAACCACCTTCCCTTCAACCCTCACAACAACTCCATCTGCCCACTATATATTTATAATATCCACAGCTGACTGACCTGACACTTATATATATCTTAGCTAACTCTGTCCTTTATCCTTAACGACATTTCAACTTCCTCTTGAAATATAAAACCCCTTAGCCACAATTATTACATCTGTCGCTAAATTATGACTCGACCACCTAGATTCCTGCTAAACACCACCAACTCTTCCTCCACTTCACCGCCGCCGCCAAATCCCGCTGCAGTGGAAGCGGACGCTGAGCCACCGTATTCTGTGACAGCCGAATCCGACTTCGTCGTCATCTTAGCCGCTTTACTCTGCGCAGTAATCTGTGTCTCAGGTCTCATTGTAGTAGCTCGTTGCACTTGGCTCCGGCGAGGCACGCCGGAAAATATGCCGCCGGCGAATAAAGGACTGAAGAAGAAAGTTTTGAAGTCCTTACCGAAGTACAAGTACGATCCTTCTTCTACCGTTGCGGGGAATGGTGCGTCGGCGGTCACGGCGGAGTGCGCGATTTGTCTGGTGGAGTACGTTCAGGGAGATGAAATACGCGTGCTGCCGCAATGCGGGCACGTGTTTCACCTTCAGTGTGTGGACACGTGGCTTGCGTCGCACGCGTCGTGTCCTTCCTGCCGGCAGATCCTCGTCGGTACTCGTTCTCGGTGCCGGAAGTGCGGCGAATTTACTCCATTTTTCGGCGACTCTAACGGTGGTTCAATTCTACCGCCGGCCGAATCTCGTTCTTGTCATATATCTTCCAGTACAAGCTAAGTAACCTTTGGCTGTAAGAAATCCGAAAAGTAACGGAGTTAACACGAAAAGTGTACCGACTGTTATATTGTAACTGTAAACGGTAACGGACTTTTGTCCGCTGTTGGAAATGGTGCCCACATGAGCTCGAGGAGAATTGGATAAGGATGAAGATATTCCGGTTCTGATTGTAATGAGAGTCTAGAAGGCGACAAAAATGGAATAATTGACCCGAAGAAAGCTGCAGGAGTGTTACATTTATTTTATTTTAATTTTCGGCTAAAATGTCTGAAATTTATTGGTCCTTTTAGTTCGAGATTTATGTGAAATATCGACATTAATGGTGATAATTATTGTTCTGTTATAAAATAAAGACTATAAAGTAAAGACAATTATAGAGAGAAACTGTTATATTATTCGAATTCAAATTAATGTACATAAAGAACTGAAATCTATTCTATTTATAGAAGAAAGGAAGCTGCTGTGTAAGCTGATACTATACCAGATATGGATAATCTTCTACTGAGAGCAATGTTTATCCATAATGGAGTACTGAAAGGATAAGCTTATTATACCCGGTATGAATAATCTTCTACCGGGGGTAATATTTATCCATAACCGGATACCGAAGTGATAAGCTTCTTCAGGAAGCTTATTTTCAATAGAGTACTAAATAGATAAACATATTTACGGTGGAGTCCCATATGGATAAGTTTCTTCAAGAAGTTTATTTACAACGGAGTACTAAATGAACATCCATAATATAATATATTTATAACACTCCCCCTTGGATGTTCATTAAAAGATAATGTGCCTCATTAAAACCTTACTAGGAAAAACCACGTGGGAAAAAATCACAGTGAAGGAAAAAGAGCACATATTTAGTCAGACGCATTGCTAGGTGCCTCATTAAAAACCTTATAAGGAAAACTCCATAGGAAAAAACCTTCGTAAGGGAAAAAGAGTGCATCGCGTATTTTACTCCCCTGATGAAAACCTTGTTTCAAATATTTGAGTCTCCGCATTCCAATCTTGTATACCATCTTCTCAAAAGTTGAAGTTGGCAAAGATTTAATGAATAAATCTGCTGGATTATCACTTGAACGGATTTGTTACACATCAATGTCATCACTTTTCTGAAGATCGTGTGTGTAGAATAATTTTGGTGAAATGTGCTTCATTCTATCTCCTTTTATAAATCCTCCATTCAATTGGGCTATGCATGCAACATTGTCTTCGTATAAAATTGTGGGTCTTTTCTCACATTCCAAACCACATTTTTCTCGAATAAAATGAATTATTGATCTCAATCATACGCATTCCCTACTTGCTTCATGAATAACTATTATCTCAGCGTGATTTGAAGAAGTAGCAACAATAGATTGCTTTGTGGAGCGCCATGATATGATAGTACCTCCATATGTAAACACGTAGCCGGTTTGAGATCGAGCTTTATAGGGATCAGATAAATAACCTGCATCTGCATAACCAATAAGGTCTGCACTATTTTTGTTAGCATAAAACAAACTCATATCAAGAGTTCCCTTTAAATATCGCAATATATGCTTAATCCCGTTCCAATGTCTCCGTGTAGGAGAAGAACTATATCTTGCTAGTAAATTAACATAAAATGCTATGTCAGACCTTGTAGCATTAGCAAGATACATTAGTGCACCAATTGCACTGAGATAGGGTACTTTGGGACCAAGGAGTTCCTCTTCCTCTTCTGGAGGTCGGAACAAATCCTTATTCACTTCAAGTGATCGAACAACCATTGGTGTACTCAATGGGTGCGCTTTGTCCATGTAAAAGCGTTTTAAGACCCTTTCTGTATAGGCAGATTGATGGATAAAGATCCCGTCTGCTAAATGTTCAATTTGCAGACCAAGACAAAGTTTTGTCTTTCCAAGATCTTTCATCTCAAATTCTTTCTTAAGATATTCAATTGCCTTTTGGAGCTCTTCTGGAGTTCCAACAAGATTTATGTCATCAACATAAACAACAAGTATAACAAATTCTGATGTCATTTTCTTTATAAAAATACATAGACAAATAACATCATTTATATAACCTTCTTTCAGCAAATATTCACTAAGGCGATTATACCACATGCGCCCAGATTCCTTTAAACCGTACAAAGATCTTTGTAATCTGATTGAATACCTTTCCTGAGATTTTGCTTCAGGCATTTTAAATCCTTCAGGGATTTTCATATAAATTTCATTATCAAGTGAACCGTACAGATAAGCTGTAACTACATCCATTAGATGTATTTCAAGCTTTTCATGTAGTGCTAAACTGATGAGATATCGAAATGTTATGGCATCCATAACAGGTGAATATGTTTCATCAAAATCGACTCCAGGTCGTTGTGAGAATCCTTGTGCAACAAGGCGAGCTTTGTATCTTTCAACTTCATTTTTATCATTCCTTTTTCGCACAAAAACCCATTTATGACCAACTGGTTTTATACCAGCAGGTGTTTGGACTACTGGTCCAAAGACCTCTCTTTTAGCAAGTGACTTCAATTCCGATTGAATTGCCTCTTGCCATTTTGGCCAATCAGATCTTTGTCGACATTCTTCGACAGATCGAGGTTCAAGATCCTCACTATCTTGCATAATATTAAGTGCAACATTATATGCAAAAATATTATCCACCACTATTTCAAATCGATTTAAATTAATCCCATCACCGTTCGAACTTATTAAAAGTTCCTCACTCACATGAGCTTCAGGTTCATTGATTTCTTCAGGAATCTCAGAACTAATCAGATTTTGGGTCTCTTCAGGGGATCCCTTCATAGTATCGTTTTGATCATTTGTCGATTTTCTTTTTCGAGGATTTCGATCCTTAGAACCCAAAGGCCTACCACGCTTCAGGCGTGCTTTAGGTTCACTAGCTCTCATGCTAGTAGATGGTCCTACTGGGACATCAATTCGGATAGGCACATTCTCTGCTGGGATATGTGACTTAGTTATCCTTTTCAAATCAGTAAATGCGTCTGGCATTTGATTTGCTATATTCTGTAAATGGATGATCTTCTGGACCTCCTGATTACATATAGGGGTACGGGGATCAAAGTGAGATAATGATGAAATTTTCCACACAATTTCTCTTTTGATTTCCTTTTTCTCTCCCCCTAATTGTGGAAAATTTGTTTCATCAAACCGACAATCTGCAAATCGAGCAGTAAATAAATCTCCTGTCAATGGTTCAAGATAGCGAATAATAGAGGGTGATTCAAACCCAACATATATTCCTATCCTTCTTTGTGGTCCCATCTTACTACGTTGTGGTGGTGCTACTGGCACATATACAGCACATCCGAAAATTCGTAGATGGGCAATATTTGGTTCATGACCAAAAACTAACTGTGACGGAGAATATTTATTATAATGTGTCGGTCTGAGACGGATAAGTGATGCTGCATGCAAGATAGCATGGCCCCAAGCAGTAATGGGCAATTTTGTTTTCATAAGTAGTGGTCTTGCTATCAATTGCAGGCGTTTAATAGATGACTCTGCAAGGCCATTTTGAGTATGAACATAAGCTACAGGATGTTCAACTTTTATCCCAACGGATAGACAATAATCATCAAAAGCTTGAGATGATAATTCTCCAGCATTATCAAGGCGAATAGCCTTTATAGGATAATCTGGGAATTGTGCCCTTAATCGAATTATTTGGGCTAATAGCTTTGCAAACGCTAGGTTGCGAGATGATAGAAGGCACACATGAGACCATCTTGAAGATGCATCTATTAGGACCATAAAATATCTAAACAACCCACTTGGTGGGTGAATAGGTCCACATATATCCCCATGTATACGCTCTAAAAAGGCAGGGGATTCAATACCAACCTTCATTGGTGATGGTCTAGTGATCATTTTTCCTTGATAACAAGCATCACAAGAAAATTCGTCATTTGTAAGAATCTTCAAGTTCTTTAATGGATGCCCACTCGAATTTTCAGTAATTCGTCTCATCATTATTGATCCGGGATGGCCCAAACGGCCATGCCAAAGCACAAAAGTATTTGAATCCGTAAACTTCTGGTTTACGATAGAGTGTGCTTCAATTGTACTAATTTTTGAATAGTATAAGCCAGAAGATAAAGTTGGTAACTTTTCTACAATGCATTTCTGGCCAGAAATATTCTTTGTAATACAAAGATATTCCCTGTTCATTTCATCTATTGTCTCAACATGATACCCATTTCGGCGGATATCTATAAAACTCAACAAGTTTCTTCGGGACTTGGAGGAGAACAATGCATTGTCTATAATAAGTTTTGTTCCCTTAGACAGAAATATTATGGCTCTTCCGGAGCCTTCAATCAAACTTATATTACCAGAAATTGTTGAAACATTTGCTTTTTCCTTATGCAAATAAGAAAAGTATTTCTGATCGTTGAATATGGCATGAGTTGTTCCACTATCAATAACACAAATATCTTCATGATTTGTCTTTGATCCAAACATAATTTGAGGGTTATCCATATTCTTCAAAATAACATAAATAAAATATATTATAGTAAACATCATTATCAAAGCATAACTTTTATTTATGTACAACAATTACATAACCATACTATCTATTACAAACAACAAAAATTAAAATATTTACATTTCTACAGATTCACTACCGATTACATGACTTGTTTCTCCTTCTGGGAGTGCAAAGTAATCAGCTACATCCAAATGCATGAAGTCTAAATTATCTTCAGAAATAAAATTTGCTTCAGCATTTTTCTCTGTCTTCTTCAGGGAGGCTTGATAAAGCTCAACCAGGTGCTTTGGCGTACGACAAGTACGTGACCAGTGCCCTTTTCCTCCACATCTATAGCATGCATTTTCTGCATTTGGCGCTTGCACCGCTTCATGCTTTTGTTCCTTCCTTTTCCACTGCTGGTGGTGAGGAGGCTTCTTTGGTGCATTATTATTACCATGATTGGGGTTTCTTCCCCGACCACGGCCATGACCACGACTGGGGCCACGACCTCTTCCACGTTTAGCTTGGTGGAAGTTCGTCTCATTCACTTCAGGGAATGGACAAGAACCAATAGGTCGGCTTTCATGATTTTTCATTAATAGCCCATTATGTTGCTCTGCTATAAGAAGATGTGAGATAAGTTCAGAATACTTTTTAAATCCCATCTCTCGATATTGCTGCTGCAGGAGCATATTCGAGGCATGAAAAGTGGTGAAAGTTTTCTCCAACATATCATGATCAGTAATATTATCACCACATAATTTCAATTGGGAAATAATTCTGAACATAGCAGAATTATACTCACTGATAGATTTAAAATCTTGTAGCCTTAGATGAGTCCAATCATAACGTGCCTGTGGAAGAACGACCATCTTCAGGTGGTCATATCTATCTTTCAAATTATTCCACAGTATGACTGGATCTTTAATAGTGAGATATTCCATTTTCAGGCCCTCATCAAGGTGATGGCGTAGGAATATCATTGCTTTGGCACGGTCTTGGTTTGATGCCTGATTTTTATCCTTGATGGTGTCTGCCAGACCCATCGCATCAAGATGAATTTCAGCATCAAGCACCCAAGACATGTAGCTTTTGCCCGATATATCCAGGGCTACAAATTCAAGTTTAGAAAGATTTGACATTATTTAGGAAAAGAAAGTTCTTACCTCTAATACTTTCAAAGTATTTGCTCGAGATGTCAGAGTCTCGTGCTGATAACGTGTTATAAAATAAAGACTGTAAAGTAAAGACAAGTATAGAGAGAAACTGTTATATTATTCGAATTCAAACTGATGTACATAATGAACTGAAATCTCTTCTATTTATAGAAGAAAGGAAGCTGTTGTGTAAGCTGCTACTATACCAGATATGGATAATCTTCTACTGAGAGCAATGTTTATCCATAACGGAGTACTGAAAGGATAAGCTTATTATACCCGATATGGATAATCTTCTACCGGGGGTAATGTTTATCCATAACTGGGTACTGAAAGGATAAGCTTATTATACCCGGTATGGATAATCTTCTACCGGGGATAATATTTATCCATAACTGGGTACTGAAAGGATAAGCTTATTATACCCGGTATGGATAATCTTCTACCGGGGGTAATGTTTATCCATAACTGGGTACTGAAAGGATAAGCTTATTATACCCGGTATGGATAATCTTCTACCGGGGATAATATTTATCCATAACTGGGTACTGAAAGGATAAGCTTATTATACCCGGTATGGATAATCTTCTACCGGGGGTAATGTTTATCCATAACTGGGTACTGAAAGGATAAGCTTATTATACCCGGTATGGATAATCTTCTACCGGGGATAATATTTATCCATAACTGGGTACTGAAAGGATAAGCTTATTATACCCGGTATGGATAATCTTCTACCGGGGGTAATGTTTATCCATAACTGGGTACTGAAAGGATAAGCTTATTATACCCGGTATGGATAATCTTCTACCGGGGATAATATTTATCCATAACTGGGTACTGAAAGGATAAGCTTATTATACCCGGTATGGATAATCTTCTACCGGGGGTAATGTTTATCCATAACTGGGTACTGAAAGGATAAGCTTATTATACCCGGTATGGATAATCTTCTACCGGGGATAATATTTATCCATAACTGGGTACTGAAAGGATAAGCTTATTATACCCGGTATGGATAATCTTCTACCGGGGGTAATGTTTATCCATAACTGGGTACTGAAAGGATAAGCTTATTATACCCGGTATGGATAATCTTCTACCGGGGATAATATTTATCCATAACTGGGTACTGAAAGGATAAGCTTATTATCTCACTATTTAAAGTCAGATTTATTAAATAAAAGTTAATAAATGAGATCATATACTCCATCATAAGAAGAACAAATATTATCAACTTTTCAGACATCGCGCAAGCAATCGCATTAGATAGTTTGCCTTAAAAGAATGAAGACATTGTTGGCCTTAAAAGACAAAATTGAGTTATGAATAAACGTAAGTAATAACAATAACAAATTCACCGAATTCTCACAAGTAGAGTCAGGAGAGAATAGTCCTAGGAGGGTAAAGAGGCTGTTTCCAATAGGTCCTTGGCTCAAGAATAGAGCAGTGTCAGCAAGCACTAACACCAGCAAGATATTAAGAAAACTGACGCGAAAGATCAATCAAACAACAGGTAGTAATAACATCTAAGTATAAGAAAGATACCATACTAACACTAGTATTATCAATTTTGGAAAAGAAAAAGAAAAACGTTTGACTACCTACTAACCTTCTACCTTAATTCTCAACCTTCACACTCATACCCTGCCTAATCACCTCTCCCACTACTTACTTGGCCTACTTTTACCTTTAGGCCAACCTCTCACACCTCTTAACTGGGGCATGTGGGCTTTCTCATTTTCACATACTCAAACCATCTTAACTTTTTGGTAATAAAAAGATCTTAAAAAACAGACTTTAACTTTTTGGAATTGAGGTTAGTCGATTGATTAATCAATCAAACAAACACATTAGTTGAGTGTAAATGTTTTAGCATCCAGAGTCATCGATCGCCCTTGTGGTCCGGCCCTTTTCGAACCCCGCGCATAGTGGGAGTTTAGTACATCGGACTGCCTTTTTTTTTAGTCATCGATCGCCCAAAGCTAAAGATGCTTCTATACAGGAAACAATTGTAGACCAATCCCATTTCTGCCAAAAAGCAATGAACCAAAAGGATATGTATAGATAGAGAAGAAACCCACTTATCACAAATACCACCTATCATTTCATTGTGTTATAAATCAATAATTGAGCTAAAAGGCAACTAAAGTTGAATCTTCTTAACTTGTGTTGTCAATAGTCAATATCATCAACTTGTGTAGGTGAATGGAAAGTTGGAAACAAATCTAGCAAAGATTCCCACTAATCAATTATTTCAATGCAAGTAACCACTAGAACAAGCAGAAGGATACTACATATAAAAGGGGTTTGGATAATAAGACAGAAAAAGTGCATAAGATATATCAGTACCACTCTAAGACCTTTCTATATCTGAGTGAATAAGACCTGCACTAAGGTTTTGAGCTCATCACTTTAAAAACCTAAATCTCTTAACTGTTTATTTCACACTATTAACTTCCACTAGTAGCAGTTTGACAACTTCCAAACCATAAGACTACTGGTGGAAAGTTTCGTACGCTCCCAAAAAGGAAAGAGCAGACCCATTGAAGACGAGAGTGAGGTACAACATGGCCATATTTGTCCAACGATGTTACGATGTTCCCACCTCCTTGAGTGAAAGCATATATGTCAGAGATTTCAAACGCGATTGGAAAACATAACAAGGTCACCCAGTGGATAAAATATTCGAGGATCTTCTCTTTCCTTTCCATAAACAAAGTGAATGCTACTTTTAGCCCTTTCAAGAATGAAGGCCCGCACTATAGCGACATACCAAGATAAAAATGAGTGTGACGCCCGTCCCCTTTAGAAACTTGGTTTTTCCATTGCCTTTATATAAAACCAGAAACCACTCCGTGAAAAAGCTTCATTTGAGACAAGAAGCAGGGAACATTCTTGAAATGTGCCATTCCTATATGAGGTTAAATTTTTAGTGGACTTGAAATGTGTCACCAGGATTTAAGGCAAATGGGAACAGCGAGCAGAAACTCGCTGCCAAACACTGTTAAATAGTTAGACAAACCCATATACAGATTCATGAATTAGAGTTAGTGTGATCAGAATGAGTATAATCCTACTATATGTGATCCATGATCCTCCTGCATTAACACCATTTACTCTTAGGCTTGCCCACAAGAGAAAACAGCTAATTCTCATAACATAACCAGAAGTTCGATAAATATAGTCGCAGCTGATCTCATAACATAACATACTAGACTTGCTAACAACACACACATCGTTTCTGGGAGGTAAATCTGAAAAACTACATAGAAGTCAGAACATGCTAAAAACATTTCTATCAACTCCAATTACCTCTTAGGACTCGTAAATATTGCTTTGTCTGTGGATCATAACCACACAAATAAAGCATCGGATTCTGTAGCAGAGGTCTTTGACAGATAGCTCAGTGATCTTACCTCACATGAATGCACAACGCGCTTATCAGATTCCTTTAGATTATGAACAGCTTCGTAAGAAGTGAAACTGAGGGGTATTCCTGATCAGTGAACTGTATAGGGCGTCTCCTATCAATCAAAACCTCCTTCATCGCCACTGCTATCACCAAACATGGCAGCCATTTTCATTGCCAAGTTTGCAGCCATTTCCCTCCTTTGGAAGTCTGGCATTAACCTTAAGCTGTCTCGGACGTTCCCGATCTCAGACATTAACTGTTCCAAATTCTCAAAATCAAATGCTGTTCCTTTATCATCCTCTGGTTCATCATCAGCTGCATCTACTCTGGGCATTTCTTTTCTTTCACTTTCTCCTTCCAGTTGAGATGCAGATGATGACGGTAGCATTTCTCGTCCGATTAACTCGGTTCCACTCTTTCCACTGGGAACTGATTCCTTTGTTCCACTGGTTTCACCGGGAACATCTGCAGATACCCATCCTAAATCTGTGTCATCCCAGGGATCGGCTGAGCCAGCAGATAAGATTTCGTATTCAAGTTCAAAATCAGATTCTTCATCTGACAATTCTGAAAGGCGAGCCACAGAAAAACATTTGGTCATTTGAATAGGCCCTCAAAAAAGGTACAAACAAGAAAATTGCATCATCGACAGAAAATATAAAAACCTTGTGGTTCAGGTAATGAAGGTTCAGTAATCCTATCACCAGACTTCAAGATCATTCCAGGCCACATATAAGCTGAAAGTGCCCCAAAGAGCCGTTCAACGCCCTGAGAATCACCATCCACAGAAAGACCTGTAAAAAATATTTTTTATTACTGAATTCTAAAGAATAGAAGTTAAAAAAGGTGGAAGAACACTTCCATTTCAGCTAGCATCATTGAAAAGGCAAACCAGAACCAGCTCATGAATACAATAAGAAGTGTAATCGGCATGACGCCACGATGTGACATCATGTCCCAAAGCTTTGCAGCAACTGATATCACAAAATGTGTTGTATCATGGATTTTTCGTGAATGATATTAATGTGGGCATTTAGTCCGAGGGAGTGAACTATTGGGGTATGCAGTTGACCATTACATTACAGATTTTTCCAATTTGCCTATACAGTAGATCGCCAAATGCAGATTAATACAAATGCATACCAAGGGACATATTCAAGTAAATATCTTTCTAAATACAGATTTAACGAAAACAGGCAACCTTGGTACGGCAAAAGACTCCAAGTGGATCTAGACTGCGAAACCTAATGTATAGATAATGATTGATGTTGCCATAGATCTCATAAATGGTAGTACAGTAAAATAACTTGGAATTAAAGTGAATAAAAATCTCTAATGGGAACTTTCAGACACTCCCCTTAGCAATTATATGACCAAAAAAGCAGAGTAGATAACCTTAGCCACCTAAATTCTCTTCCTTTAACTCTTTTTCTCCCGTATATAAGTGGATACAGCAAATGATTTTATCATCCAATATAAAAGATTCAAAAGAAGGGGATTAAGAAAAGTTGTGACAAAGCAGGACAGAAATCTCATGACAAAAACAAGAGACATACACTTGTCAAAATCAACATTTGATGCACAGGCTTCAACATATTCTATGTTGTGTTCGAGACACCAATCTAAGCAGGACCTCTTAATCTCCAATGATGTATCATCATCTCCTAATAAGCTGCTTCCTTCTGTTTCAGAAAATCCAGAGTCCAATTCTGTATACGGGGTACCAGAGGACTCTGCACTTTTTAACAGGCGTCGTCTGTATTCAACATGAGCTGAATGACCAGGAAGAAGGTCCACTTTGTTGCCAATGCATAACAAAATATCAAATTTAAGGATGTCGGTGCGAGAAACCCAATCTTTCAG
Organism: Nicotiana sylvestris; assembly: GCF_000393655.2. Lineage (NCBI taxonomy): Eukaryota > Viridiplantae > Streptophyta > Magnoliopsida > Solanales > Solanaceae > Nicotiana > Nicotiana sylvestris. The sequence continues at coordinate 175,507,071 of NC_091065.1, forward strand.
CGCAACAAAAGATGAGAGCTGCAGATGGTGGCAGACGAGAAGTCATCATTTCTGGAAGTAGAGTCTATAATCTCGTGGATCACCCTTCAGAGAAGCTTTGGTAAAGTAGGAAATGAAACGAAGAGGAAAGATAAAGGTCAGGCTTACATCACTAATATCGAAGACCAACACCAATGCAATAAGGTGGTCAAATGCTGGCAAAGCTCCAATGGAGAAGTCCTCATGAAGATGGGCCATCCAAATAGAAACATCAGCATTATAATACTTTGTGTTGATTGTCCACCTGGTCAACAACTCAATGATGCATAATATTAACATAAAAAGAGAGTTCTAGATACTAGAGCATCTTTTACAACAATATAGCAAATAAAGGGGGAGGGGAATATACATTGTCAACTTACGGATAGGCTAGGATGTCAGAAGATGAATCAAAGGCATCTTCAGAATCTATTGAAAGTAGTCCTGCATTCAATAAAAATTGAAAATTATCTAGCAATGCAATATGAAATAGAATCACCTCCACAGATAAGATAACTTTTATAAATGGAAAACATGCACTGAGCCGGTACTACAAAAGATAATTACAGAGAGTGCAATTCCCCTAATAGAGCCGAGGGTCTATTGGAAACGGCCTCTATACCTCCACAAGGTAGGGATAAGGTCTACGTACACACCACCCTCCCCAGACCCCACTATGTGGAATTACACTGGGTATGTTGTTGCTGCTGTTATATTGTTGTTGTTGTTGTTATATTGTTGTTGTTGTTATTGCAATTCCCCTAATAGATCAATTATTGCATCTACATCTTGTACAATGGTAAGGTTGGACCAAAAAGCTAACAAAGAGATGCATCTATGTTAAAAGGCTAAGAATGTTTCGAATTTTGTCTTCAAAAAATCTGTTGTTTCTCGCTTTAGTCCACCAGATGGAAAGGGGTAGGATAGTCCAAGTCTTTAGGGACCTTTTGCTTAATCCCGATCTTTTCCAATGAAGTAGCAAGTCGAATGGGATTTTGGACTAATTAGCAAGTCAAAGTAGCAAGTCACATCCCTGTCTTCTTCAGGACTCGACTAACAGGAAAAATTATAAGAATTGGGTCCTTCAGGAAAACTTTAGATTGGCATCATGGACATGTATTCAGAATCCGCTCCATCTTAAGCGACTTACTTCACTAGCTTTAGACTCCCATATATAAGTGATATACCAAATAGTAGAGAATCCAAAGAACCAATAATAGACCAGTTTTAACCCCTAAAAGGAAAGTACGTTTGCATAAGGCTATTTGGTTTCCCCAGTTCATATACTTGCATAAGACTCTACTTTTATATACATCTTATGCTCGATTCTCCCCCCTTCCTGTGAATAAACCTATGGAATACATCAAAAAGACTCTTTTTTTCCACGTTCACATAATATAAGGTAAGATGATCAGCCTCTCTGTATGAATCATCTGTATTTATTCCGCTCTATTCGGCCCATTTAGTTAGAATCCAGCTAAATATCTAAGATATTCCCAACAAAAACAAATGCAACAAGAAAGATGAACTCGACCCAAATTGGAATTACCTCAACTAAACACAGATACACCAAGATCCATATAAAAAACTAAAGATTACAACTTTATGTACCGATCAACCTCTCTATATGAATCGTCCATATCTATTCTGTTTTATTCAGTTAATATTATTACAATATAACTATACATGATAGTAAAGGAAACATGGGGTTGAATTGAACTCAGAATTTTAAAAAAAAAACAATAAATGCAACAAGAAAGTTGAAACTCGACCCAAATCAGAATTACCCCAATTAGACACAAATACACCAGGATTAATAAAAAGGGATTAAAGATAAAAGGATTAGCTGGGGCCGACTATATAAATCATATATATATATACCTATTCTGCTATATTCGACCAATTTTTATTACAATTCAACTACACATAATAGCAAAAGAAAAATTGGGGTTTACTTACGGGAGAGAAGGGTACGTTTGCCGACGTTGGGAGATCCAAGAATTATGATTCCGGGTTTATTTTCCAGCGATTTATCATCAACTGTTGGAGGATTCTGCTGCTGTTGTTGATCCATTTTGGTTCCTTTACTGCGGAGAGTCCACTGCCATCGCTGTAACACACTGTTAAATTTGTTGCCCTTTTAACATAATTTTATGTTATAAAATAATGCAACTTTAGATTTAGAAATTTTTATGGCTACATACTATATTTAAGATCACAAGATTAAAAAAAACAATCTTTCTAAAATTAGATCATTTAAATTGAAATGGAGAGAGTATGATAGTGATTGACTCTAAAAATTTATTCATACCCGTATGTAATAACATAAACTTCTTTCACTTAATTAATTAATATATAATTATTTAATCATGATAAGTTGATATAGTTAGTGTAATTATTGGATACTGTTTCAACAAAAAGTATCGGGTACAAATAAAATTTGTATCATAATTCATTAGGCACAAAATTTGAGAAAATGAAAACTTTTGTTGTATAAAGTAATGTACAACTATATATTGTAAGATGATTAAAATTTTATATCTTTATAAGGTAAACCAAAAATATAAATATTAAAGAGTTTTTGAATATAGAAAAATATGCTACAGTTATTTTTTTTCCTTCAAATTGATAAAATGAAAGTGTTATATAAAATGGAAGAGAAAAGATAGTGCATTAAGTTAGACCGTCTACATTACACCTTTAAGGTATGGCTTTTCTCGGGATTCTGTATGAACACGGGAAATCTTATTCACTAGGCTGCCCTTTAAGAAGAATGAATCGATTACTATGTCACGACTCAAACCGATGGGCCGCGACAGGCACCCGATACCTTACTCAACCGAGTACCACATAACGTATCTATGTCATACTATCATAGATAATTGAGCCGGAAGGCTGCCGTGAGATAAGTAGAATACAACATGTGATACCAACTTATACATAAAACAAACGGGCCTATAAGACCAAAATAACCACTCGTATACTGAACATAGGCCGACAAGGCCATATAATCTTTTACGCATATGACATCTGTCTACAAGCCTCTAAGAATACATAATTTTCCTAAAGGTCGGGACAGAGTCCCGCCATACTAAACAATACACGTCTAAATCATACTAACCAAACAAGCAACTCCGAAGTAAATGGAGCGCACCAACATCTTCCGCTGAGCTGATAGCCTACTTGGAGGGCTCTCGGCCTGTCTATCAGGACCTGCGGGCATGAAACGCAGCATCCCCAGGCAAAAGGGACGTCAGTACGAATAATGTACCGAGTATGTAAGACACATAAATAAGTACATAATAGGTATGGAAGAAATATAGAGTAAATGACTCAACCTGTAAGTCTGGAAAACTCTGTAAATCATAAAATAATTATAGTGTCATGCATATGCGTATGAATGTCATGTCGTGCATAGGTACATGTTTCATAATATCATCAGGCATCTGAGGGTATCCCATCATATCATCTCTGCCATTGTGGGGAAAATCATCAACGTATACCAGCTGATCAGGTGGTGGTGCGTATATAACACCATAACCTTTCTCATATACCTATATATACGCGTATATAATGCCATCTGGTCATGGGTCAATGTGCATGTATAAATGCATATGAAATACGTTAATAAAATCTCTCGGTACGTCATAAGGCCATTATGCCTCTGGTTAATATCATGAAACAAACTTACCAACTTACGTATTTTTTAGACCCATTAACAGATGATAGAATAATGTGACACACGGGGAATCAAGAACATAAGCATTTCTAGTATTTCTATGAATAGAGTCATTTATGAAAGTTGTGCATTTGTTTGTTTCGTTCGTGTCGTATAGATCATGTCAAAAAAAAGAAGGGATAGTCTTAACATACCTGGAGTAGGAAAAAATCCGTATGATATTCTTGGAAAAGGTTGCACTGTACTCATTTAGAATCGCAAAATCTCACGGTGTTAATTGTGCTAAGAACCTCATTGGATTTTGGTTGAAGAAATCACGTTATCAATGTAATGTTTAGAATTTGATTGAAGTGTTTTGAGAATGAAATGTATTGAAAGCTTATATAAATGGCTAACCCCCACTTCTGATTGTAATCTTTGATATGGAAAATATTTGAATGCCAAGCTTCATCCATAAGCTTTTTTTGGGCAAATTTATGCAATTTTCTCTTAGTTATACATAATCATCCTCGTAAGCCACCAACTCCTCTACACATGCCACATAGTATGTAAGTGAATAATCATCATGTGGGCTTTATATGGCTACCACATCATGCTTAAGAGTTATCCAAATCATTATTAATTATCAATTTCTTGATTAACTTGGTAATTCTCTACTAATCTAATAATTAATTAATTATCTACATAATTAAGAATTGTCTCAAATTACTTAAAATACTACTCCTTTTTAATACACTTTATACATCATATCGACATGGTCATATGGTATCTTGTATGGTACTAGTCCATAAATATCGGGTATTAACGTTCGGCCCATATTTTATACCAACATGCCACACTTGGACGAAAATTCATTTTCTTTGACTTGCTTCCCCTCTCACCTTCACGAACTTACTCATCATTTGTTTGAAATAGCATAATCCTTATAATCTTCAAATAATCTTTTTATTGGACTGATGTCAATTACCTTACGACAAATTCAACGTACAATACTACAGGGTGCAGCATCGTCGTAATTTAATACTGCGAAGCGTAACATCATCGTAATGTAATACTGCAAGGTGTAACATCATCGTAATGTTGCGGGGCGTACCATACTATTTTGGAAAGTCAAATAACTTTTTTTAACATATTTTTATAAATAATTTTTAAATATTTTGAATTGTTAGCTATTGTAACTTGTAGCACTTTTTATGTAGTTTTTAAATATGTAAATTGTATTTCAAATTTTTTAAAGAATCTATATCGCAATTCATACCGAAAATTAGTTAATTTAACCCTCGTACTCCAAAAAGATTCAAACAAAATGAAACATAGGGAATATTAATTCTCATGTTAGTAATTCTATTTTGTATGAACGATTATCTGTAGTTATTTTTTAGATAATTTGGTATTATCAGCAAAAGTGTCTTTATTATTTCGGTGACTACATCATATGGACACAGTGAGAATTTAGTTAGTAGGTTCTCTGATTTATTTCTTATAGAAATAGTGAAGTTACTAGCTTGTGAGTTCTGTCTTGTTCTTCCTGTTTAACTGTCACGACCCCGGTTCGCTCTTCATGAACCATCGTGACGATACCTAATCTCTACGACTAGGTAAGCCTATATTGTGGAAGATAAACCAATTTGCGGAATAAAAACAATTTAAAAAAGAAATATAGTGATATAACAACGTTTAAAAATGCCGCCCGGCATACACAATATAAATTCTCGAAACTAATACATTTTCCCAATACCTTGAAACTCAATCACAAGCTACGAATATAATAAAATGCTCTAACTCCGGAATGTTTACATCAACAAAAAAAGATATAAGGGATGTCACTACAAGATAGAATGGAAAGGGACTTCTCGGTCTGCGGACGCAGCAGATATACCTCGAAGTCTCTAGAGCAGTCGCCTCGCCTCAAGGGTGATAGGACTGAGTCGCAGTACCTGGATCTGCACATGAAAAACATGCGCAAAAAGGGCATGAGTACACCACAGCGGTACTGAGTAAGTGCCAAGCCTAACCTCGGCCGGGTAGTGACGAGGAAGGCCAGGGCCCTACTGAGATAAAATAAAAATATAAGGTATGACAGTATAAGATAAGTAGTACAATTGAAAGCTAACAATAAGAATTTAATACAGGAACACAAGGAATTCAATAACTGAAACAGAGGCAAAACAATCACAAGGAAATAACCGGGGATCTCTCAGTATCCCGAAGATCTCTTAGTACCCTCAATATGTGCCAGGGATCTCTTGGTATCCTGAGGATCTCTCGGTATCCTCAATATATGCTAGGGATCTCTTGGTATCCTCAATATACGTGCTAGGGATCTCTCGGTATCCCGTGGATCTCTTGGTATCCTCAATATACGTGCTAGGGATCTCTCGGTATCCCGCACCTCAGCTCAAATCATAAATACGTGTAGGGAATCTCCCGAGATGTCGTCACGTAGTCCCAAAGTAAAACACACAACAACAACACAAGGAATACTCATTTAAGCTCAATTTCGTACCAAGTAAACATGTAATTCTAACCTAACATGCTTCACGTAATACGATTAAGGCAGGTTAAGCAAGTAAGCAATTAAGTCAATTAAACATGCTTTTCTAGGCTAACAACATGCTTAAATTGCAAGTAGTATAAGACAGAAAAAAGGAACACAATTAAAATTACTCAAAGAAAATCGAATTTTCAACAATTAGCTCAAGTCACCTCACGTACAAGGCATTTCAATTATCAGATATACCAAATCCTAAGGGGAAGGTCCCCCACACAAGGTTAGGCAAGTCACTTACCTCGAACCAGCTCAAATCAATCTGAAATCACGTTCTTGCCACGAGTACTCAACTCTAAATGGCCCGAATCGATTCAATTCAATTTCATAATGTAAATAACACTTCAAGTAACTGATTATGCAAAGAAATTCTAAGCTAATAGGCGAAATTAGGTAAAATGACCAAAATATCCCTCGAGCCCATGTCTTGGAATCAGGTAAAATTTACATTTCCAGAATCCTTACACTCTCACGAGTTCAGTTATATCAAAAGTACCAAAATCGGACCTCAATTGATCCCTCAAATCATCACTCAAAGGCCTCTAATTAGTCAAGCCCTAACCCTCAAATTACCACTGATTTTCCTTAATTTTTCATGCTTATAATGATAAAAATTACTCCAATAACGAGTTTAGGGACCAAAGACCTTACCCCAATGAACTCCTCTGAAAATCCTTCTTGAAAAATGCTCCCCACGCTTCTTCCAGTTTGAAAAGAGGTGAAAAATAGCTAAATTTAGTGAAGGCAAGCATTTATATGTTTCTGCCCAGCGATTATCGCATTTGCGGAAGAATGTATCGCAGGTGCGAAAAGTCACTTAACGGGCTGGGTTCGCATCTGCGGTCGCTTGGCCGCAGTTGCGGCACCGTATTTGCGAAAACCCAGCCGCACCTGCGGATCCTAGAGCTCTGGGCCAATCTCGCTTCTGCGGCCACATAGCCGCTTCTGCGGCGCCGCACATGCGGTCCTACACTCGCAGGTGCTGTTATGACAGAAAACCAGCAGCTGAAGCTGCAATTCCAAACTCCAAAATCCTTCCGTCAACCATCTGAAATCATCCCGAGGCCTCCGGGACCCCAACCAAAGACATCAACAAGTCTAATACTACTGTCCAAACTTATACCAATCCTTAAAACACCTAAAACAACATTAAAACAACGAATTAACCACGGATTCTAGCCTAAAAAATCCAAAACTCAAAAAAAAATACGCTTTCGATCAAAAAGTCTATCAAACCTCGTCCGAATGACCTGAAATTTTGCACATGCGTCACATTCAACACTACGGAGCTACTTCAACTTCCGGAATTCCATTCCGACCCTCGGATCAAAATCTCACTATCGAACCCGAAACTTCAAAATTCGACTTTCGGTATTTCAAGCCAAAATTAGCTACGGACCTCCAAAACACCATCCGATCATGCCCCTAAGCCCGAAATCACCCAACGGAGCTAACAGAACCATCAGAATTCCATTCCGAGGTCGTCTTCACACTGTTCCGATTACAATCAACTTTCCAACACTTAAGCTCTCATTTAGGGACTAAGTGTTCCAAAACTCTCCGAAACTCAAAACCGAACATCCCGACAAATCAAAATAGCAGAAATAAACACGGGGAAAGCAGTTAATAGGGGATCGGGACATAAATTCTTAAGACGACCGGTCGGGTCATCACATTAACTTGCAACAAATACACAGATATCGTACACACATATATGCCTTTTTCTTCTCTACATTTTCACTTTTCAAGTTTGATGTCTTTGATACTTCAACCAAAACTTCCACAATACATTTTTAAACTTCAACTTCAATTTTTTTTTTTCAATTTCAACCAAATATTGCAATGAATCGCCTACTTCGATTTGAAAGCAACAATAAACACAATGTAATACCACAAGTGGGGTCTGGAAAGGGTAGTGTGTAGTGTGTACGTAACCCTACCTTCAAAAAGGTAGAGAGGTTGTTTCCGGTAGACCTTCGACTAGGAAAGGTAAAAGTAAGGACAACAACAAGCACACCAATCAGAAAGCCAAAGCAAAAATACAAAACTAACACTAGGTACTCCAATTAGAAAGCCGAAACCAAGCCTACTTCAATTAGGAAGAAAGGAGAATAAATAAGTGTATCAATAAAATGTTCAAAAATTAACATCAGATGGTGCCAATGACACTGATATCCAAATCTTGAAAGCTCTAAAGAGAGCTGAATCCATAATTGAAGCAAGCACAAAGACTAAGTACAAAGAGAAAAAAGATAGAATATGAATTACAGTTAAGTGAGTTCTCTTCTGACCACAATCTTTTTGACTGATTACTCCTCTTCCTTCTGAAAAATCACCACCATTTTCGTAGGTGCGCGAAGCACCTCAAGTCACGACAAAACGTTTGAATGCATCGACATATAGCAATGCAGATTCCACGACAAAGAAAACAGTAAGTTTCAAATCTCTATTGTAGTTATTCTCTTGCAGCTTGTTTAGCTCCAACGGCGAAGAATTCTGTTATGACTTCAAGGGGCATGCCCTTTGTTTCAGGAACCTTCAAGTAAACAAAGACCCAAGCCAAGGCGCAGACAACAGCATAAATGCCAAAGACACCTCCAAGTCCAATGGAGGTTAGCATAACGGGGAGCGAGTAGGTGACAATGATGTCTCCGAACCAAAATGTAAGAGCGCATATAGCAATGCAGATACCACGAACGCTAGTGGGGAATATCTCGGAGCAGAGGATATTTGGGATTGGACCAAAACCCATGACAAAGGTGCAAAAGTAGACCACAACACTAACGGTGGAGATCACAGCATGCATGACAGCGCCCATGCTAATAACATTGCCAATGACAAGTACGACAAGTGATGCTAACAAGACAGGCAAAGTTGCCAGCAAAAGCCACCTGGAAAAGAAAACAAACAGTTATACTTCTCTTGCATGGAATGTTGAAGAGGTGAAAATTCATGCTTTAAAAATATTTGGAATCTGTCACATATGCACTATGCAGTTCTCTCAACTTCAACATGGTCAAAGTGCAAAGTAATATTTGTACAAAGTTGTGATGAATAAGTGTTGGAAAATACAGATTTCGGGCCTAGTACACCCATAACGGGTGCTAGCTAATTAGTTGGCCATTAGTTAGTCTAACTCTAACCCTAACGCTGTCTATATAAACACCACTACAGGTGTTGGAAGACACTCTAAATTATCTAGAGAATGGCTAGGGTTAGATTTCTCTGCATCCAATAGAGGGATAATTAGGCTGTGGGATTAGGGGATTCATCCGCTACGTGAGGATTCCCAGCGACCAATAATCGGAGTCGAGATTGCTGCAGACTATCTGCTTCCGCCAAGGAGAACTAACGTAAATCTCCAAACTAGTGTTTACTCTCATTTTATTACAATAAGTTTAACCATAGTTAGGCCTCAAACTAAAGAACAAGTCTTTTTAGTAACAAAAACTAGTTTATTGAGAAGGAAACTATGGTGTATGATGAGTAAATTATACATCAAGGATTAAGATGTTATCATTTCTAGAGCTACATAAAATTTAACATTAATAGAATCAGGGATACCTTCTGCCGGCAAAGTCCATTAGTCTCATCGCAACAACAATGCTGGGAAGCATTAACAAAGTTGTGACAGCACTTATGAGGAGAGACGCAGAATCAGAACTGATGCCCATATTTGATAGCAGAACTCCTACTCCTGCTTGTTCAAGAATTTGAGGAGTGTAATAGAGAACACCGTTGATTCCAGAGAACTGCACAAGGACCAAAGCAAATCACTAGCTGGATCAAAAGTAAATGGTTTGGTTCATATGCTTATTTTCTAGACATGATGCCATACTTATGCTACATATCTAAGGTTCAAGGTCAAACAGCAAGTTCATAAAACAACTTTTACCTGCTGAAGTATTTGAATTCCAACTCCGACAATCAATGCATGCTTAACTCCTGGCTCAAAAAGTGCTTTCCAGCCTGGCCTCTTCGTAACAGCATCAGATTGTGTCTCTACTGCTTCTTCGATAGACTGTTGACCCAAGAGACTCTCCGCCCGAAGAACAGACTGGCTCACTAAAGCAGCTGCATGTATGAATTCACCTTCAGCATGAGCATCACCTGGAAGGGAAATAATGGACCCACGCCGTGATCCGGCACCTCCTTCTTCATGTAAATAAATCCTTTTGAGTGCTCCTTCCTTTTTCTCATCTTTTCTGTACGCTAGCTGCCAACCACCGCCGATACCCATACTCGCTTGCTCGCCATTTGCATGCACGAGATTGCTACCTTGTCTCATGCTTAATGAGGTTGGAGGCCCCATATTTGTTTCGGCATTTGTACCTTGACGTGAGAGCAATGGACTTCTCAGATTATCATCGGATTCAGCCCCAGAACCATCGGACATATGATGTTCGTCGTCCTTTTGGCTTTCTTCATCCCACTGTTCATGTTTCTCTTGATTCTCCGTTATATTGAACATGCTGCCAACATTTGAAAAGAGCATGCTTCGCATGCTTCCCATCTCCGGAAGCTTCTCATGAACGCTGCCAAATAGAGTGACCAACGGATCCATAAGCATGCTTTGGTTTGCCATACTCCCGTGACGTGAAGCCAGACCAAGAGTACTTTGTCCAGTCACAGGTTTGGCTATCCATGAAAGACCCTCTTCAGCTCCATATAACTTGATTTGATCTTTCTCATCCTGGTTGTCGACAAGTTCACTGTCAGGACCAATTATATATTCTTCTATAGATACTTCACCTCCAACACCTAAACCCTCCATTAGCAAGGCCATTTCACCTGTAGATTGAGAAGATTCCATTGGACATTAGAATCTTGGTCGAGAATGTTAAATCCCAAGGAGGACTGATCATGAACTTCAAGAATGAAAAAGTGTAACCTGACCTAAGAATTAAACCTTAAAGAAAAATATTATTCCCTCCATCCCAAATTATGTGGCACTCTTTCCTTTTTAGTCAGTCCCAAAAAGAATGTCACTTTTCCTTATTAAGAAACAATTTATCTCTAGAATTCCTACTTTACCATAAATGAGTTGATTTACAGCTACACAAATATCTATGGTTTGTTTTAGACCATAAGTTTCAAAATTCTTCCTTTCTTAAACTCCGTGCCCAGCCAAATACCGACACATAAATTGGGGCGGAGTGAGTATAATAATTCAATGGAAATATTGTATGCTTGACAACAAATAAATGAGAAAAAAAGAAGCAAGATTTCATTAGGCATAGAACCAACATATTATCTGAAGTGCATGAGTATATCTCCTGAAACCTAGTAAGCAACCCCAACCAAACAAAGGGCTTTGAAGCGTGTGATGAAGTTGGGACGACATTCAATTTCTTAAATCAAACGATTTGACTTTTTTCCATACATGGGATATGCAACAGCCTACAAAGTTCCTAAACTCTTTATGTTGGTTACATTTATATTAACTTGAGGTACCTAAAAGCAAAGAAACCAGTAGACTTAAGAAGCTGCTCCTCAAACTTCAACGAAATCAATAGCAAATTGGGGTACAAGCCAAACTTCTTTGTTTTGTCTGGACAAGTAAAGCTTTAAAACAAACTTCTATCTTATGCATAGTTGATTCTCGTAAACAAGGCATCAAAAGAAACATTTCTGATTACACGACAGAGAGCATCACAGATTTAGCTCAATCGTTTGTTAAAACTATTCTGAGGAGCAAATATATTCTCTCATACGACGAAGAAATAAGTTAATTGTGAACAAGGAAAAGAACCATGAGACAAACCTGAGACATCTTCCCTGCCACGTAATCTCTGTAAAACTTGTTTAGCCTCTTTCATGCGACCTTTACTGACCAGCCACCTTGGAGATTCAGGCAAGTAAAACAATGTAAAAAAGAAATACGCAAGAGAAGGAATCGAGAGAACCCCAAGCATTAGCCTCCAACTTGGCGACGGCGTCAATGACATTCCAAAAACCATGCAGTATGACAAAAACATTCCAACACAACCAGTGAACTGCGGAAATGTATTCAACTGCCCTCTTATTTCTGGCGGGGCAGTCTCAGATATATAGACGGGAACCAGTGTCACAGCGAGACCAATTCCGAATCCATCTAACAGCCTCGCTAAAAGCAACACATAAACATTTGGAGACCATAACATCACTAATCCGCTAAGGAAATAAAGTACTGATGAAATTATCAGCATTGGACGTCTGCCAAGCATGTCCGATACAGGTCCAGAGAATGTTGTGATCACTGTTGCTCCAATTAGAGACATCGCAACAATTAGCCCTTCCATTGTTGGCTGCGTTTGCAAATTGAATTCCTTCTTGATGTAAAGAACAGATCCTAAAACATATCAAATACATTTTCTTTCAGAATAATAGTAAAATGTTTGTGGAAGTTCAAATTATGTTTCGACATGAATATCATTTGATAAAAAAAGTTGTACTACCAATTACTCAATTTCAGTATTAGCAAATGCTGGAATATTATAAATGGACAAACTTTTTCATATGTAATAGAATTTGGGCAGACAATTGGAGAAATGTGATGTTCACAATATACTGAAACTGATGGCAATGTAATAGAATCAGGGATTACTATTAACTTTCAAGAACAGTGCAAGACATGTTTCTCCTAGAGGAGAAGACTAAACACAGAAGATAATTAAAGAACAAAAGGAGTGTAATGAGGTATAACCTGCGATCGTCGCATTGTCCCATCCTTGCAACAAGTTGCCAATAGCTGCAGCAAGTGCAATTAGCACAGCTCCACTCATCCTTAATAAATCAAATTCTTCCTTTTATGTATAAAAAATGAATGTCCAACTTTTCCTAATTGCAGAAGCACCTGCAATCAGAACATGTAGAAGATTAGTCTGAATCTTGAAAAACACATCTATGTTTAGATATGCATAATTGGCAAAAGATCCAACATGATTAATTTAACTAGTCAATGCAAACACAGGATCTTGTTCCTGAATCAGAACAAGAACTAATAGAAAGATCCTAACTTTAGACTTCAGTAAATGTCCTATGCTACATTTGGAGCCATAAAACAACAAAAACAATAACAACTACGCCACAGTCCCAAACAAGTGGAGGGTGGGGCGGATGCAGCTTGAAAGTACCGGGTTCATTTCAACCCGGTAGTTTCGACGCGGAGTGAAAATTTATGTATAAAAAATCACTAAAATTGCAATAAATAGTATATATATATATGACCCCATAGACCGTAACTTTAAAAATATAATAGGTTCGATGCTAAAAACCTTAAATGTTGAACTCATAGAGCTTAAATTCTTGATCCACCTCTGAGCGGAGGTCGGCCATACGAATCCTTACCGACCATGTTCCCCATTTAAATACATCTATTTGGAACCATAGAAAAACTAATAAAATTTCAAACCCCACTTTCATAAAGATTCAAAAAATGATATACTTCAATCAGGAAAGAAACATACACAGAGTGCATAGTCTTTGAATCTTGAAAAAGATCAAACAATCCCTTAAAAAAAGTAACTTTATCAGATCTAACTACATTACTCAACTGCATATCTAACCATTCCCAAATTTCCAAAATGGTACTTTTACACTAGCAAAGAGAACTGATCTAAGAACAGATTTTGGATATACAACAATAACAACAAACGCAGCGTAATCCCATTCGTGGGGTCCGGGAAGAGTAGTGTGCACACCTTACCCGTATCTTATAAAGGCAGAGAGCCTATTTCCGATAGACAGTGAAACGAATGGCATACAAAAGCAACCAAATAGATTACCTGCTAAATTCTTTAAAGAATCAGTTAAAGGCTCCCAAAACTGGAAAAGCCTGCTAAATTTCACATGTAAAGCTTAAAATTTCAAGAAAGACTAAAACTTTATATAGAGACAAGACAATTGGTTTGGAAACATTCAAACCCCAATTGCCTTAAAGAAAAACAGAACTATATGCACTTTTGAAAGGGCAAGAAAAATGGGGTAAAGTGAGTAAATGTAGCAGGCAAAAAGACAGACCTGAAAATGACACAAATGAAAGAGAAAGAAAAAAGAGAAGAAGGGATCTTAAAACCAGTTCAAAAAAAGGGGATGATGTGTAAGATGTGATGTGACCGAAGAACGTGGTTAGCTGATCTGTTAACATAGCCAACTTCCAAATTATATACTTATTATTCTATGTACAATCTTTTGGAAAGATTCAGAATAATTTCTGTGTTTGGTCAGTCACTTATTGACATAATCAGTTGGGATCTGTAACTTTTTTTTTCTTTTCTTTTCTGAGTAATGATGATATCACTTCCCATATTTATCAAAAATCTACTTTAAATATTGATTTTGAGCCGTTTGGACAATTTTAGAAAAAGTCTTTGATGTGTTTTTATAGTTAGAGAAAAAAGATTCAAATTTATTTTCGTATTATTAATAATTGCTGAGTAATCCCTTTGGAAATGGCCAAGTAGGAGGATGGTTATCCATACATATGACAACACCATGTAACCACTTTAAAGGGCTGTTATTTAAGAATTAGCCAATATATCCTAGATTTCAGTTTTTCAGTTTAAATTTTCAGGGCAAAAATGTCCTGAAATTAAGATTTTTAGTTTAAAATTTCAGGACAAAATAAGTACTGGCTAATCTTTAAATAACATCCCTAAAAAATGACTATCTATGCACATGCCCTTATAGATGACCTGAGATCAATTCCCCCTCAATGCCTTCAAGGTCTAACATATCACACAGGACTTGCCTAGTATTGTTTACGTCCCATATGTGGTTTGCACGCTATTACACAATGGGGATTTACTTAGTGCTCACCCGAAAGGCAGAGGCTGTAGCGGCTGCGGGTTTTCTGGGGTTCCAAAAAAAAATTAAAAATAGTTTCCGGGAAAAGGTCCAAATTAGTGTTTTAAAAAGCGTGGGCGAAGAACGATGCATTTTATTTATCAGGGGACGAGACAAAAGCTTGGAGGCGCAGGACGTAAGCCCCATGTGTATTTAATTTTTAATATTTTATAATTTATAAATTAAATATATAAATAAAAAATTCAAAAAATAATAGTAGAAAAATGTATATATCTATTATAAACATGCTAACATGTGCATGAAATATACAAAATAATATTTTTTTCTTAAAAAAGTGAAAGACGTAATGATGCATTACACCTGTAACATAACGAATATACTTAGAGCTATAAAAAATGATATTCTAGTTCCTGATCAAAGAATAAAAATGACAATAATATAAAGTTAAACAATTTTTAAAAAGTCTTTAATGTGTTTTCATAGTTAGAGGAAAAATATTCAAATTTATTCTCGCATTATTAGAAGTTGCTTAATTTTATCATCGTTAAACTTTTGGTCCTTGACCGTTAGCAAATTGTTTTATTTTACTCTTGTCATTAATAGAGCGCTAGCGTAAAATGAGATGAACTTTGTGTGTCCAAATTCTTCGGAAAAAAAAATAAATTTACCTCTCAACTCTTAGTTGTTGATTTAAGATTAAGGAGATTTATTTTCACATTCAAACGGTAAAGAAATTAGTATTTCCCAAACATAAAAGATTAAAGGAGTTAAATGGAATTTACTCAAAATAATGCGACCCTACTCATACCGATTAATTACTACAACAACATGCAACATAATCAATGAAATCTCACAAGTGGAATACGAGGATGGTATAATATATGCAGACCCTACCCCTACTTTGTGGAGGTAGATTGACTGTTTTCAATAGCCCCCAAACTCAAAAAAAGCGATTCCAAAATAGGTTTGAAAAAAGAAAAAAGAAAACTATGTCGAAAGTGCTGACAAAAATAATACGATCGTACTAGTAAAATGCCAATTAATTACTCAAAATAGTTAATATTCTTTCATTAATTATATGATTTTTTTTGTGGGCAGGGGGGAAGGGGTTTGGGATATTTTTTTACACACAAACAAACACAATGGAAATATGAACTTCACATTGAAAAAAGTTGCGAAAAGTATCTTGGAAAAGAAACAAAACTTACAGATATTCTAAAAGAATGTGGACGAATAAAATCCACATAAAGATCACATCACATCAAGAAATATAAAATAGATAGGCTAATTTATTGAGGTTTTGAAAAAATAAGATTTATTAGATTCAGGTTAATCGTACTTTAGTCTTTGTATCAAAGCCAATAATTTTAACTAAAAGCTTCATTGAATAAAAAGAGAATATATAAAATACTTAACCACATTAAAAGAATAAAAGATCTCATCATAAACATATATTTTATATTAATTATTTTTGTATGAAATACGGATTAATTTTTTCCCTTGTATTTATTTAAGGATGTATGCCTTTTCCCGGACTTCGAGCATAGCAGAAACTTAATATACCGGGCTGTCCTTTATTTGTACTGTTAATGGACCTCTTGCAAATATATATGGTAAGACTGTCTACGATAGACCCTTGTGATCCGGTTATTCCCCAGACCCCGCACATAGCGAAAGTTTAGTGTACCGGACTGCCTTTGTTTGTGCTTTTAATGGTTTAGTCAATTTCTTACAAGATTTTGTCCTTTGCCAAATTACAATAATAGCTGCTCATGACTCATCACTCGTGCAAACCAAACTTTGGAATTAAATGCTCATCTTTTTTCCAAGTACCACATGTTTCTTGCAATCGTGAATCGTGCACAATAAATTGTTATCATCTTTTTTTTCTTTTGTTAGGCCATGCATAAGAAAAAGGTCTAAATTATATACATTGTAATTAGCCTAACGAATTACTTTTTTTATTCTTAATTTTCTGCTATTATTTGTTATTTCTTTCGCTTCAGTTTTTTAAATGGTCTGCTGGTATTGCTATTTGTTGTTACTCATTTTTTCTTATCTGAGTCGAGGGACTATCGGAAACAACCACTTTACATTTTTAAAGTAAGAATAAGGTCTGGGTGTACACTCTACCTTTTTCAGACCCCACTTGTAAAATTACAGTACTGTTTTCTTTTTCTTTTTCTTTTTTTTGGGTATTAGATCATTCAAAAAAATATTTTTAGGTATGCCTCCTTACATGTGAGATTTCTAAATATGAACATAAGATAAGTAATCTGCAAAATGACATGATAGATATAAAAATTTCTTATACTAACGTTGAATAACATTTAATCTCGACTAAAAAGAACAATTGAGACAAGAGGGGTTGCTATGATGGTAAGCAACTTCCACTTCCAACCAAGAGATTGTGAGTTCGAGTCATCCCAAGAGTAAGGTGAGGAGTTCTTGGAGAAAAGGATGCGGAAGATCTATTTGGAAACAACCTCTCTATCCCAAAATAGGGGTAAGGTCTGCGTACACACTACCTTCCCCAGACCCCACTAGTGGGATTATACTGGGTTGTCAAGCATACATGGAATGATAGCTTCAATGTCACAATCAAACTAGCACCATATTACATGTGACATTGATGACATAATTAGGAAAATAAAGAAAACAACAGGTTTTTAGTTTGTGGCTAAATAGGAAGAAACCTAAAAACAGGTTTTAATAAATTTGTGGCTGAATAAGAAGAAGCCTTTGTTCAAAGATTTTGATAGCCTCCTATGCCTTGTATAAGCAATTCTTTTAATTTTTATTTTTTTGTATTCTTTGTTTGATATCCGTTTTGGTTCCGATTAATTTGAATTCACACGGTGTAAGACCTATTTATTAATGAAGTGTTCTCTCTATCAGGACTTTTTCATTGATACGACCCGAACACAAGACCATTTATTAATAATAGAAAAATCTTATTTATTCCATCATAATTATTGATGAGATTTTTTTTTAAATATAATATTATATACAACGAATTTTGTTCTTACATACTACAACCAATTCAGGGAGAATATGTAAATAATGCTCCAAAGAACATTAGGACAAAGAAAATTTAATAATGCCACAAAATGACAGTCCTTTTAAAATAACTTTGGTAACAATATCGTCAAAGACAAAATAGTTGTGTTCATTCATCTTTGTCGCTATTATAACCATTCTGTTTATAAATGTTGGATTTCTTCTATATTCATTGAATTTTTATACAATCTTAAAATTCAATATATTGTAGCAGATTATTTGTTTTAATTTCAGGTTTTAATCCCTCGTTATGAATTACTATCTTTATAGAGATATAATAGTATAAAAAATATTACTACCGTCTATAAAAGTTAAACTCATAAATGTTTGCGATCATCGTATTGGACGAAGCTAACAACATAATAATAATTTACAAACAAATGCTAACTATATTGTATTTTTTCCTGTCTTGGCCGACAATAATTATGGCTCTATCGATCAGTTTCGGATCAAATAAGAAAAATTAAAAAAATATTATCCTTGGAAAATGCCTACAAAGGATGTGGTGCCTCTTCCCTTTAACCAGCAGTTTCGGGTTCGAACCTTGAGTATGGTAAAATATTTGGTAGGGAGCATTTTCCTCCGAAATTAAAGGGATTCTACCTGGCGTGAATCCAAATATAATTGGATTTCAATGTAAATACCAAACACCGAGTGAGAAACCAAAAAAATCGTTAGTTCTCGTTTCCTCGATTGCACATGCATGGCATGTTCATAACGTGAGTTCACAACAAATTATGAAACTCTTTCCTCTTTTCCAAAGTAATTTCATAATTTAAAAATTAGAATATTGGTAATGACAGTACAGCTATAGAAAATCTGTCTTTTATATACTTTGTGAATGTACTTTTACATCATCACTATTATTATTATGAATATATTTAAAGAAAAGCAGATGCTGGTCGATCTTGACCCTCATTTTTGACTATGTCCCTGACTTGACTTGTAAACATTATTGAATATTTAATATTAGTTGTTAACGATTTATATAAAGTATATAGATCGTGATGTGCTGTTGACAAAGACGTGAACATGTTTCACACTTTCATTCATCGCAAAAAAGAAAAATTAAGGACCCGTTTGGACATAAAAAAATTTACTTTTTTCAAAAAAAAGTATTATTTTTTTTCGAAATCAATATTTGACTACAAAATTTTCAATCTTTATTTGAAGATAAATTTCAGAATTTTTTGAAAATTTTCACAATGCTGTTTTTCAAAATTTTCACTTCAGATCACTCACAAATTTCAAAAACAGCCCAAAATTATATTCATGTCCAAACACAACTCTAGAGCCCGTTTGGACATAAGAATTTTTTCACTTTTTTTTTCGAAATTAGCATTTGATCATAAAATTTCAAATTTTCACTTGAAGATGCATTTTGTAATTTTTCGAAAATTTAAAAAACTCCGAAAAGCTATTTTTCAAAATTTTCACTCACAAAACTTCAAAAACAACCCAAAATTATATTCATGTCCAAACATAACTCTAATTTTCAAATACTATTTTCACTTGAAAAAAAAATTTACTTTTTTTTAGAATTTTACAATTTTTATGTCCAAATGCCTACAATTTTCAAATACCATTTTCATTTAATTTTTTTTTTTACTTTTTTCAAAAATTTACAATTCTTATGTCCAAACGCCCGCTAAGAGAAGACAACCTGAAATATGTAACATCGTAAAAATAATTAATTACTGTAAAATATAGGAACACCAAGAACTTATTTGGAGCTTACTCATCCAAGTTCAGCTATATATGTATATACGTTTATTCAATACATATAAACTTATTTTGTGACTTCATTATGTTGGTTCAGAATTTAAACTTTGTGCGTTCTAAATTGAGAGAGCCAATATCGATATGTAATTATAACTTTGTCTCTACTAGTTTTTTTTTTTACATATATATAGAGTTTCGACGTATTGGGTTCTGCTGAACTTGTATGGATCCCTGCTAAATCAACTACTGTACGTTATGAATTTGTCATTTATTTGGCAGGTTATTAATACTTGATTAATTATTATAATAAGGTTAGAAATCATCAATTGATGATTATTGTTTCAAAATCTAAATGTTGGAATTACGTGGTGCCAAATCAATGACAAGAATGTGAGGCAGACCAATTCATTTTTTGGATACTTGTATTTATGCAACAAAATATTGTAATACTGATATATAATTTAGTTGTTGGCTTCTTCTTAGTGGTTAGATCAAATTTAAATTGGATCTACGTGGATATGACCAAGAGTTTTTGATTTATAATTTAATTCTATTGCATCTCTATCTCTTGGGGGAGCCACATTTATCAAAGGGGAGTTAATTGACACCAAAAATTAAATTATAATACGTTGTGTAGCTAGGTATCTTTTTTACTTTTTTTTTATATTTTGATTCCTCATAGTGAAATTCTTGACTCCTGCCACTGATTATGACGTCATGATTTTTGTAAGAAGATTGATATGCGAATCTGAATAATAATTTTCAAGACCAACAAAGGTAGTGATATAATGGTAAGTATTTCTTCATCCTTAACCAGATCTGGGTATGGAGTTTCGCCTTTGTTAGGAAGCACTTTATCCTCAACGTGGAACTTTCAGATGCGAATCCAGATTTAATCGGCCCCAATGCGGATATCGAATACCAGGTGAGAAACCAAAAAAAAAGAATAAAATTTCCAGGAACTTGTCACTGTTTGGGTTTCAAATCAAACCAGGAAGACGTGAATATGCATGCCTAATTCTTCGTTTCCATTTGATAATATTTATGATTTTGTGGACATAATAGCTACATTATCCTAACAAGTTTTTTAAAGCAAATGCTGTATTTAGTTTTTCAGTCTTTTTATAAGGATGATTGAATAGTTCTATAAGTAGAAATCTAGCTATAATTGTTATAAAGAAGTATATAGATCGTGATGGGCTATAATTATATTTATGAATATTGGTTTCGTGAATATAATAGCTATATAATCCTAACAAGTTGCTTAAAGTAAATGTTGTACTAGTATTTAATTATTCAGTCTTGTTGTAAACATGATTTAATAATTTTATAAGTAGAAATCAAGCTAGATTTGTTATAAAGAAGTATATAGATCGTGAGGGGCTGTTGACAAAGACGTGGACATGTTTCAAACTTTCATTCATCACAAAGGAAAAAAAAAAAAAAAGTACGTTGTTAAGAAAAGACAACCTTAATGTGGAACATCATTAAACTAAGTACTGTAAATTGAAGGAAGAACGACAACTTATTTTGAGATTGGTGATCAAGTTCATTAATTATGTCTATATTTTTACTACTCCCTTCGGTCCAAAATAAGTGATTTTTTGGTCTTTTTTGTGGTTTAAAATAAGTAATTTTTTCAGATTTTAAGATT
The DNA here is from genome assembly GCF_000393655.2 of Nicotiana sylvestris. Classification (NCBI taxonomy): domain Eukaryota; kingdom Viridiplantae; phylum Streptophyta; class Magnoliopsida; order Solanales; family Solanaceae; genus Nicotiana; species Nicotiana sylvestris. The sequence goes on from NC_091065.1 coordinate 175,528,539, forward strand.
GAATTAATTATTTTTTTCCTACATTGTCCTTGGAGTAAATAGTGTTGGAGTATATATTAGGAGTATTTATGTGAAGAGATAGTAAAGGTTAATATGGTCAATTTCATTGCTAAATAATGTTAAAAGGTGAATTTCTTAATTAATCCGTGTAAAAATAGCTAAAAAAATCACTTATTTTGAATCGGAGAGAGTAGTAATTTTTTCTATGCGGCAGATTGAGAATTTAAACATTATGAGTCCTAAATTAAAAGAATGAGTGTTAAAATATATACATTTGTGTAAATTTATTTATACTCGTTTGTCACACATATGTATATATTTTGACCAAAGTCGGACCCAGTATTTGAAACTAGCGAGTTACATGAGCGAATTACTCAACCAGCATCCCAATTGGACCTTTGATCTTAAGGGTTCCAAGCAAAATATACGATCGTTTTTAACATATAAACACTTATATATTCAAAAAAATTGCGGAAGTTAATAGGGTTCAGTGACCACTCTTCTCCAAGCATAGGTCCGTCACTGAATTTGCAATTTGTTTAGCAGGTTATTTGATTATTAGTATTTACAATAAAAAGTAAGCCATTAAATCATCGTTATAATTTCAAAATGTAAAGATTGGGCACTACATCTACATGCTGACAAATCAATGACATGTATGTGAGGAGGCAGACCAATTCATGCATTTATCTTCTTTGAATTTTTGTATGCAGCAAATGTTCTACCACTATATATAATTTTAGTAACGTTGTTGGATTATTCTTCTTTAGTGAACAGATCAACTTTGAGCTGGTGGATCTACGTGGATATGACCAATAATTTTGGATCTAAAATTTATATTACTATACATATATCTATCACTTGGATACGATCTTTATCTGAATTCTGCATGAACACAAAATATTTTATGCTCCGTGTTGTCCTTTTTATATCTCTATCATTCACCAAGGGATCGATCCTGTTTTTTTGGAGGAAACTAACCGAATTAATTAGCTGAATAAAGTTTCCAGGAACTTGTCCAATTTATTGGTTCCACTTATGGTTTAGAATCTCGAAATTTCATAAAGAATGTTGGTTCACAAAGATATCAAAGACATCAAATACCGTAAAGATGCCAAAGTGATCCAGGGAAAGTTTTAGCTCAAAATGAACTTAAACTCTAGGTTGTTATCTGATATGTTCCAATGAAAATAATTTACATACTAAAACAAGAAAATAACAATGAATTAGAAACCAAAAGGGTAAATTAAAGGAAGGGGTTTACTTGGATTTCATTCGTTAAAAAAATTATATTGTATAAATAATGCATAAAACTAGATTTTTTTTATCATATACAAGCTATTGAATATCTTTGACACTAGGAAAACTTATAGTTGGTAATGGAGGTTCTAAAATTATTTGTGGAAGTAGGTTCAAATCTTAGCATGGTATTTTTGGATTCCTTTTGTATATATTTCTACCTCTATAAAAATTAAAAGCATAATATTTAAACTAAAATTATCACAATATTCTATTTTTAAATACATTATCAGACTAAACACAAATTTGAAATACAGTATTCAAAGTAAACATACCATAATATTAATTAAATATAATATTCAAACCAAATATACTATAATATTTTAATTTGAAATACGATATTCAAACCAAATATATAGTATTCTAATTTGGAATACGATATTCAAAGTAACTATATCACAATATTTTAAAATACAGTATTCAAACCAAACATACTACATTATTCTAATTTGAAATACAGTACTCAAACTAAATATACGACAATATTCTAATTTGGAATACAGTTTCCATTCAAATCAAATATATCGTAATATTCTAATTTAAAATACAATATTCAAACCAACTATACCATAATATTCTAATTTGAATATAACAAACCAAAAATACTATAATATTCTAATTTGTAAAAATTTATAAAGTAGGTGTATAAGGTAAAATAAATTTATTAAGCAGGATAAATAAATATTTTAATTGTATATTGTTTGACCAAAAAATGTTAAGCTTTTTGTTAAACTAATTAATTGAGAAAATAGAGGATAAATCCTAGCCAAGGATAATTAACTCTAGATCAAAGAATATCAAATAAGAAAATAGGATACAGTTAAGCTCATAAACTTTATAAGATTACAAAAGATATCGATTGTAAATAACAGGCTTATATTTTTGATGTACTATTCTGTAATGTAAAAGTAAAGAAGAAAGAGAAGGAACGCCATTGACAGCTACGTGATCTATTATTATTGATTCCATAAGGAGGATTACAAAGATTAGCAGACAAGATATAAATCTTCTCTTGTAATTTTCTTCAGAAACCCTCTCCTGTTCTTCTGTGTTTTTAGAGGAGGCCAAAAAAGTCCCCTTCTCTTGTCCTCTTACCTAGTATATATACAATATGTATTCCCCTTTATCCAATAGTCCTTAGCTAGAATACCATAATCTATCGATTGTATTTTAGATCGTCCCCCCTGAATGCCTTGATATGTGCTTCGCCATACATGCTTTCTGATGGTTCGACCTCGGCCGTGGCCGAGATACTTGTCGTTAAGGTGCCTTATGGATACCACCATGGCTTAGTCGACCCCTTGACATTTCTTTTTGTGTTGATCCTCGTGTGGTCAGATTTCGACCCATACAGTTAGTCCCTCTGCCTATTGAGGTCGTCTTTGGGCGAGTTCGATGGGCGGACTTCGTCAATAAGAAAGCTTATGAGAAATCTATGTGCCTTGGGCGATGGGCGACTACCTCGTGGTGAGGTAGCGACGTGACATTTCGGGAGTTGCATCAGACCGTCACGTCAGTTTAGAATGTCATCAAAGCTCATCATGCGTCATTATGGCGCACGTTTTCTATGTACCGCGTCATTTCCCGTGCCCTTTCTGTTTTCAAAATTGCGGCATTTGGCTTTCCCGCTCAAAGTACTTATACCCCTATAAATAGGGGAAAATCTTTCATTTGAATGTTGTGCTTCCCAATCGCTCAAGAAAGATTTCCGTAGCTTTTCTTTTCCTTCTTCAGTTTCTCACATTTCCCTCTGTTAAAAATTCTTATGGCCTTTACTTTATTCCTTTACTATCCCCGATTCTCGCAATCAAAGAAGAGATGGCTAGTGTATCCTCTAACCTTGATAGAGTCGTTGATGCTCCGGTGCCGGAAAACGTCATACCCCTACTCGAAGAAGGAGCGGAAATGGCGGAAGAAGAGGGCTTTCCGACGGTAGATGTGGTGGTTCCCCGCCCAGGGAAGGCGAGGACTGACTTCAATAGCCCTTTTGGGGACGAGCCAAAACCCGTTTTTTCTACGATGGATGTTGCGGAACTCACGGCGTTCAAAGCCAAGTGTGGGATCCTTGATCACATTGAACTGGTTCCGGCGGATCAGGACATAGTTCATATACACCGTCCAGGCTACTGCGCGTTTTATGCGTAGCCCTTTGTCATCGGATACACGCTTCCCCTTATTTCCTTGGTGGTGGACTTCTGCCGCTTCTATGACCGACTCAACTCTCTCCGTACGTGTACAAGCTTTTCCTTATGCTCATCAAGTACATGGAGCTGGCCGACCGAGGAATTTCTCTACAACATATGCTTCACCTCTCCGCCCCCATTTTCTTAGGGGTACGATGATTCACATGTGTCACCAAGGAGTCAAAGGGTTTGGTGGTGAAGATGGATGACAAGGAAAATCGCCGCTTTTGGGAGAACTTCTTCTACGTCCGAACAGAGCACGTGGTATCGAACTCGGCGGGGTTTCCTGAGACGTGGAATTTCGCCTATAGGTATTCCTTTCTTTTTACTTTATGCATTTTTTCTTAAGATGGTTATCGGTCGTCTCCCTTCAATGACCTCATTGAGGGTTTGTTTTTGTTTTTGTAGCTGAGAGAGTACCTCCTCCGCTAGTTGCCGATATTCGCGAGTGGGTGAGAGCGATTCTCCCCCATACAATGGGGATTCGCGAATGGGCACCTTTCCATGAGAAGTTTGGGCACAAGCCTCTTACTGGTGAGTCGACTCATTACAGTCTGTTGCTTTGTTCTTTGCTTTGTAATTTCTTTTGCCTTATCTTTGTTTGGTCGGATCTCTTCTCATTGGCAGGTCGGAGAGGAGTGAGAAGGGCGAGGGCTCCTGCACTTGCTTTCTGCCAGCCGTCTTCCTCAGCCTGGCCTGTTCCAAGGGCAACTGTGGATGAGGGCACCCAAAGTTTGGTTGCTCGGCAGATCGCGTCCGCGATGGGACCTGTTCGTTTGGAGGTTGCTCCTCGGTCAGACACTCTAGTTTCCACAGTCCGTTCAACGGATGAACCTTCTCGCAACAGTGGCGAAGAGGAACCGCTGAAAAGGCGGAGATTGTCAGAGGGCGTGCCTTTGGTTGAGACATCCTCGAGAGGCGACCCTACTTTGGCGGTATCTGAAGCTAGTAGTGATACCGGCCTGGGTGCAGAGGCGACGCCTATTTTGATCGTGGAATAGACCACCGTCGTAGGGGGACAGAGTTTGGGGGCCGCTGTGATTGTTCCGAACGGTCCATCGTCATTTCGGCAGGGCCGCGCCCCCTCTTCGGCTAATGAGAGGTTGAAGGGCGTGGTAGTAAATGATTACGAATCTGATTCCGACATTGATCCTAAGGACATGAGGATGTTTGAGGAGGGCTTTACCAAGGTCGATGTGAGAGCTGAAGGTCATTCTCGTGTGCTCGAGATTCCATCAGACTTTAACCTGTTAGAGGACACGGTGGAGTTAGTGCCCCAGTTTGACCTTCTGTGCTCCGCCTCAGAAACTGAGTCTTATCGGGAGATCAATGATTCTGCTTTGTCACTCGACGTGGCCAGGATGTCCTTGAGGGTGAGTTTCCTTTCACTATTCTTTTTTGTTTTGTGCCATTTTGCTTTTGCTGATTCCTCTTTTTTTTAGACTTACATGTTGGAGATCAAGAGTGCTCGTAGGGCAGAGATGCGGGCCAAAGTCTTTCTGAAAATGGCCGCGAAGTATCACCGGTATCGCAACCAATCCTACGAGATGCATTCACAACTCAGGGCAGGTGGTAATACTCAATCCGTTAGGGAGAAGTTGGAGAAAAGAGACGAGGAACTGATGCGGTCTATCCGCAGATGCAGTGAGCTCGAGGAGCTACTTAATGCCAAAGATGAGGAGCTCGAGGTGGGCAAAGGGGTTGCAGCAAAATGCAAGGATCTTTAGGCAAAGGTGTTGTCTTTGTGAGCTTGAGAAAAATGCTACTAGAGTCGCTAATCTAAGTGCAGAATGGACGAAGAAGGTGGCCGAGCTAGAGAAGAAGGTGACCGAGTTGGAGAGAGCTGAAGGGGCTCGAGTGGCGGCTTTGGCGAGGGCGGCAGTGCTGGAAGACACTATCCGTGTCCTCAAGTCAGAGGGGGAAGTCGAGAGGGCGACGACCACACAGAGGGAGGCACGACTCGAGGAGCGGATCAGTGAACTTGGTAGGGATGCTTCGAGCCTGGGAGACCGAGTTACGACTCTCGAGGCCGAGAAGACGCAGTTGTTGACCCAGACCCCCCCTCAAGAATCTGACTCTGCTGCTGTCCCCCACCGTTTGTACGAGCTATGGGTCCATGCTAAGGCCCAACGAGATATATACAAGGGTTTGTGGGAGGCAGGGAGCGTTCCTGAGGCCGTTTTTGAAGATGCTCGAGTGAAGGCACGCGAGGCTCGTCTTGCCTGTTGTTATGACCCGGCAACACCGGAGGCCGATGAGGGTGCTGAGATTAAAGATGAGCTTCCTTCTGATGAGGACAATGCTGGAGAGAACGGTGGTGGAGATGATGCCGAGTGAAGTTTTTTGCAGCTTTTGTACTTAGTTTTCTTTTGTTCTTTTGTTGTTATTTGTTTTTAATTTCTTCTTGGGGGACCACTTTTGGCCTTTTGTAAGGCACAACTGTTGCGTATGTACATCTTCTAAATAAGACAATTATTTTGCCTTTGGTTACATATATTTTGACTTTCCTTTTTTTTTTGTTGAAAAAGATCTTCAGATTTCCCCATGATGAGTCCCTGATTTTTAATTGGGAATCCGAATGGGGTTTTATTTTGCTTGATTCGAGCGAGATCGGACCTCATCTTGTTAGTGTCACACCTCCGTGTTTCTACCACCCAAAGTGGTACAAGTGAGTTTTTTTTTAATTTAAGTGACAATTGAAACGAGATTGTTTATTTAAAATTCAGAGTCGCCACTTGGGATGATTTATGGTGTCCCAAGTCATCGGTTTAAATTCCGAATCTAGGAAAGATTGACTCTGTTTTATTATCCGCGAACACAAAAATTCGGGTAAGGAATTCTGTTAACCCGGGAGAAGGTGTTAGGCATTCCCGAGTTCCATGGTTCTAGCACGGTCGCTCAACTATTATTATTGGCCTAATTATCTGATTGATCACATGTTTTAGCCTATGGTAGATTTTTATTTATTAACCGCTCTTAATCATTTTTAAGAAGATTCAACGCTATTTGAAACACGCCTTGGACCACGCCACATGAAATGCACCCGCGGTCCACGACATATTTTATCTAACGTTGTTGAGATTTGGATTTGGGTCATATGAAATGCACACCCGAATTTAAGAAATTAATTTAATTATCACGCCTAAAGCAACTACGTACTTTCAAGTCTGCGAGGGCCATGGAAAATTCACTAATGGCACACCTCGATATCTAAAGAGCTAAAATTAATTATCCAAGGGCCATGAGTTATCTAGTTTTATTTATGACACACCCCGAGCCTAAATAAAGAGCCTAGTTGATTAATTAAAAAGCTAAAAGGATTTCGAATTTATCTAACGCAAATGCCTAAGCTCAATTGAAGATCAACGAATTGCAATTGTAAGAATATTCAAATTATTTCGAATATAACTTGGGCCAGCAGCAGTCCTCAAAGGAGATGACCATATCGAAGAGAAAAGGCCCACATATGATACGGCATACAATGGCCTAATCCACAAAAGCCTTCAGGCTTGAACCAGGCCTGCCGTGGGCAACGTTTAGCAGCAACAATTGAATGAGCTGCTGGGTTTGAGAACAAGGCCCAAACAATTCCTATCCATAATTTACATTAAGTCTAACGCTCAAAACAATTCTGATTTCTCAAATGACCTTAATCCCAGGTTCAAAGTAAATTTATACTCATAACAAAATAATGAATACTGATTAATGGCAACACTTAAAATTTAACAGACCTTTTGACCTTACTAATTAAATACGACACATGATCATTATAATGTGAACAATAGGCTTTAAATGCTACAAAACCAAATCACATATTTAAAGTAAACCCTGTATTTGAATCCAAATGCTGATAACATGAAAGCAGAATTATGCAACATTTCATTTCATACAATTCTCAGACTAGCTCAATAGCAATTACAATGAGCTTTAATCAAACTTCTTTCATATAGTAATGAGCAACATCTTGTAAGGTCAGCAGGCCAACTATTTTAAATCCCAAAAGCTACAGCTTTCAGTAGAAAACACACAAAGACCAAATATCAAACATTTTATACCACATCCACAACAAAGAAAACTAATAGAATTCACCTAAAATTAAAATATTTCAGGACATGAGTATATGGAGAAACAGGGAAGAACAAGAAGTCAGAAACTCGAATAATTTTCATCATAAATCCATGTTCACGTTTGCACATTACACTTCAAAAGTTAGCCATGATTCGAGAAGTACCTGGAATGCAATAGAGAAACAAAGAAGAATGATCAGTAGCTGCGGAAAAGGGTATCAACAGCAATGCAATAGTGCTAACCCAACAGAAACAAATCCAAACTTTAAAAAACCAACTCCAGGCAGTTCCAACCCCGACTTCTAAACCCAAACTCGAGCCATTTTTTTTACCAAATGCACAACTTTTGGAATTTTTCAGAAACTTTACGCTAACAAAAGATTCAGAGAACCAAAACCAAAACCAACTCAAGCCATTTTGTAGTATTTTCGGAATTTGAAGAAAGAAATCAGTTGCTTATGAAATTTCAGTATTTTTTAGTCTTTTTTTAGTCTTTTTTTGGGTATCCAGAAAAACTATGTGTTGTGTGAAGGAAAGGCCTTTTTATAAGGCTGTGGTTTGTTGTGTGCCTTCCAAGGCAAGGCAAATGGGATTTTCCCAAAATACCCTCACAAGGCATCTTTTAAAATTGACTTTTGTACAACTGTCCTTTTCTTTCAGATATTTTAATTCTTCGACCTGTTTTCCCTAACAATTTTGGGCAGCTGTCCATTTAGGAAGCTTCCCAACCGGTTACTAAAGATTCCCCAGGTTAAACAATCCCCAAACTACCCCCTTAAGTTCTTAGTTATTCAATTAACCACTGAAAGTCCGAGGTATTTACAAACCAAGGCAAACAATCTTCTAGCAAAAAACCATAGGCAAACGGAATCAAAAAGGTGTCAATTTCTAAAACCTAAACAACCTTAACATGAAATGAAATCAGAAATCAACCAACAATTGAACCGCTGAAATTGACATTTATGTGAAAACAAGCAATGAATGCCCTATTTCACCCTTTAAAGTAATTAAACTATGCCAGCCATCTAACAGAGAAACAAACTATGCTAGCATGTATATTTCAATTTCACAAAATAAACCCAAATTGAAAATTGGAACCTTAATGACCTAATGATTAACTCAAACATTAACGATTAAGCACAGAAGCTAATTAACAAACCTAAAATCAGAAACAAAAACAAAACCTAGCCAAAGAGATTGAACACTTGAACTCAGATAAAAATGCATAAACTAATGAGCCTTAGCACTACTGATTAAACAGAAGAAAATCAAAAACCTAAGTCTTCATTTGTTAAAACAAAACGGAAAATAAAGGGAAAACAGAGTGATGTAGAAGAGGCACAAGTGACGAAAACAAGAAGGATAAGAAAGAAGGACGAGGAAATGAAAACAAATACCTATTGCATGTGAGAATCAAAAGTTTGCTAGTCCCTGATGAAACGAGCTCTTGTGAACCTTGCAATGGGTTGGAACTAACTCGAAATGACCCGAAATTGAGGCTAATTAGTTTTCCTTGCCAAGAACAGCTAACCAACCTGTATTTTCGGCTAATTCGAAGCTTGAAAGCAAACTAAGGAGCTCTGACTTGTTGTAGATTTAGGGTTTGGGGTTTTTGGCAGGGGTATTTGGGAAATCGACGGTGAAATCACGATGAGGGAGAGTAAAGGATGATGGGATCTGATTTTTAAGTAATTTAGGGAAGTCAGGTTTTTTAAATGGGCTTTCGATCTAAAATTCGAGCCAACCTAAAGGGATTAGAGGGTAGCTGGTCGAAGATTTGTGAAGGGGAGGACACGAGGATGCCGTGGTGTGAAGATGGGGTGATTGGAGTGGTGTAAGGCATCACCACCGGTGGAGGCGGCTGGAATTTGAGGGCGGCGCCTCTAGGGTTTGAGAGAAACGGAATGAGGGGAGATGGAATGGGAGGAGGGCTCGTTCAGACAGTTAAATACTTAGGGGAGGTCGAGTTCCGGTCCGTTGGATCAGTGTGATCCAATGGTTGAGACGGTAGGGATCCAGAACGACGTCGTTTGGTTAGGCATAGAGATCGGACCAGGTTGGGGTGTGGGTTTGGGCTGGACTCGAGCGGGTATTGAGCAAAAAAAAAAAGTCTGGGCCTAAGAATTTTAATTGAAAGCCCAAAACTCAGACATCTTTTAATTCCCTTCTTTTCCTTTTCAATTTTTATTTTCAAAAATTCTTTTCTTTTCAAAATTAAAGCCTAAATGAATTCCTAAACCAAATTACCCTACCAAATTAGATTAATTACTCAAAATAATACTTACCACAACTAATTAATTATCAAATTAAAAGAAAACTACAAAATTCGAATCTAAATGCAAAAATGAGTTATTTTTGTGATTTTTCTATTTTTGTAACACAACTAAATTACTAATTAATTTAAAAATGCAAAATTAAATCCTAAATCCTAAATGCAAATGCAATGTATTTGTTTTGTATTTTTCATGAATTAAATAAAATGAATGTGCACAGATAAATGCAAGCAATTAACAAAATGCTACAAAAATCCACGAAGTTGCAAACAATGGGAAAAATTTATTTTGTTTGAATTTATGGGAATAATTCATATAGGGCAAAAATCACGTGCTCACATCTGCCCCTCTTTGCTCGTAAACATGAAGAGTTTTCGTGCAAATATAAAGTGAGCGGATACGAGCGATTTTTGCCCGTTTGAATACTCCGTGGGAAGCATTTTTTAAAGATTTGACCGCACCCTGCTTCCAAGGTTGCCTACATATCCTTGGCTATAAAGGAATCAAGTCAGTGTAGTTTGGGAAGTTTCGGTAGCTGGGACTACCAGGAAGCTGTGATTTCACTGTTGCTGCTGCTGCTACTGCTTGCTGAACCCCTTATTACACCAAGACAAAATAAAAGAAGCTAGCCTAAACTATGATCTATGAATTACAAGAATCCTATCTAATCTTCAAACTTGATCTTGCAACTTCCGCTGCTCTGTTGACTTGTACTCTCCCGATGAGATTCCTTTGTTGTTGTCTTGAATTGTATTCTAAGGTGCTTTCCTTTGTTGTTCAGGCGGGCATCTGATTGCTGAACTTGAATCGTCTTCCTTCAAACATTGCTCCTTTCCATTGGTTCTTCCAGGTGGGCTCCCAATTACCAACACTTGAATTGCCGCTTCCTTTCATTCTTCAGGTGGGCTCCTGATTACCAACACTTGAATTGCTGCTTCCCTTCATTCTCCAAGCGGGCTCCTGATTACCGACACTTGAACTGCTTCCCTTCATTCTTCAGGTGAGCTCCTGATTACCAACACTTGAATTACTGCTTCCCTTCGTTCTCCAGGCGGGCTCCTGATTGCTGAACTCTCTTGAACCTTGCTACTTCCCTTAGTTCTCCGGTCGGGATCCTGATTACCAACACTTGAACTGCTTCCCTTTATTCTTCAGGTGGGATCCTGATTACCAACACTTAAACTGCTGCTTCCCTTCGTTCTCCAGGCAGGCTCCTGATGACCAACACTTGAATTGCCACTTCCATTCATTCTTCAGGTGGGCTCCTGATTACCAACACTTGATATGCTGCTTCCCTTTGTTCTCCAGGCGGGCTCCTGATTGCTGAACTCACTTGAGCCTTGCTGCTTCCCTTCATTCTCCAGGCGGGCTGTTGATTACCAACACTTGAACTGCTTCCCTTCGTTCTTCAGGTAGGCTCCTGATTGCTGTCTTCCTTTGAACATTGCTTTCTATCCTTAAAACTCATGTTGTTCTCCCTTGCTCTCCAGGTGGGTGCCTGATTTCAACAAAATAGACAAAACAAAGAAAATCTTCTGCCCTTGTTTGGTAGCTGGGTACATCTGTGAGTGTTAATTGAATCATGTTACCAAATATCATTAAGAATTTGAAAACTAGATCCCATTATCCAGGAGGGTCCTAAAAATTCCTAGTTAAATGACAGTTTTTAAAGCTAAGGCATGACTTCCGCTAAACTTTGTTATCTATGAAGGTTTTGCAACTAAATCCCATTATCTAGTAGGGTCCTGAAAATCAAGTCTTATCTTAAAAGTGACAATTTTAAGGCTAAATTATATTTCCCTACGGCAGAAACTAACACTAATCCTGTTATCTAATGGAGGTCTTAAATCTAAGTCCCGTTATTCAGGAAGGTCCTGAAAATTTTGAATTAAATCCTATCCTAAGAATGAAAACTTCAAAGTCAACTTGTATTTCTTTGGGGTAAGACTTATGCTAGATCTTGTTACTCATGCTTGTTTGAATTTTAAACTAGGTCCCATTATCTAGGAGGGTCCTGAGAATTTATGGCCAAACCTGTACGGTACTTGATTTCCTTACGAAGGGTTTCTCCGAAACAAACAAAATTTTTCTGCCCCTGTTTCAAATTAAAGAAAAATCTTGTTAGTTTAAAATGTGGTGGTTAGTTTTTGGCATTCTTGCTGAAGGTGGCTCTTCTCTTGTCGTTCTTTGCTTTGACTGGCTGCCTTGAACTAGCCAAGTTTTGACTTTCTGACTGATCCTCAACCGCAAGACCTTGGATGACCCGAGTGCTCTATACCCAAACCGTTATTTTACTTTTCTGACCCTTTTATCTGAGCCTCTGCATCTTCCATGAAATTACTAAACCCTTCGACCAACGGAATTTTCACTGATACTTTATGTCCCACTTTACATCATACTATCTCTGGCATATTCTAGCCACTCTTTGCTTTGTGCAATTTAGAAGTTGGTAGTAAGCTTTGAAATTCCTTCTTACTTGTTAAACAAGATTGATATTTGAGAAATCCTTAGAGAAATAAAACCAAAAGAAATGAAATTCAATGACTTTGAGAATTAAGAATAGAGAAGAAAATCCAAAACTGGATGACCATTTGAGAGAGAAAAGGAAAAGAAACTTATCTGAGTGGAGCAGCTGGTACCAATGATCATGCCATACATTTTGGATTAATCATCCCAGTCTATTCCACCAATCAACTTTCAATTGTCATACTTTGTGCCCCAAGATCTTTATAACCCAATTCTTTTCGCCAAGTCGCAGACCTTGTTTGGCTTGCAGTGCCCTGAAGGGTTTTCACCAACAAACCTCTCTTATTTGTTAATCTCTTAACTTACTGACGCCTTATGGTGCCCATGAGAGTTTTCACCAATAAGACTCTCATTTTTGATTTCTCTTAGCTTCTGTCGCCTTACGGTGCCCATGAGGGTTTTCACCAATAAGACTCTCTCATTTTTTCATTTTTCCTGCTTAAAACGGAGTGTTGCCCCTGACCTGAATCGCTTTTACTTGCTTGACTAGGCATCTCTCGAAGACTGATCGGAAGGTCTTTCTTTGGACCGTAATGTGGGCTTTTGGATAAGGTTAGAAAGAAAGGATATCAAAAGGCTCAAAACAATTCAAATGGGTTCAAAATTATAACTTTTGGAATTAGATTTCTTACAACAACCACAACTTCTGTCCATGTTTCTTTGCTTGGGGGATTTTGAATTTTTATTTTAATGAGACCAAACCGTGAGGCTGCCTATGTATTCTTAAAAGGAATCAGGTCGAACGTAGTTCATGTCATAGAAATTACTTTGATTTTCCTTTCTTTTTCTTTCTCTTCTTTTCTTCTTTTCTTTTTTTTCTTTTTCATTCTTTCTCTCTTTCCCTTTTACTTATCTTTTGTGCTCGCATTTCTGAATTTTGCATACTGATTCCAAAAGAGGGGTATGAAAGGAAATAAATAAATAAGGCTCAAAGGGGTAACAACAGATAAAGTGTTTAGATAGCAGAACAAGATGCCTTCGTCAGTCCATTCTTCAAAATATGCCAAGTACAAACAAACACAATTTAAACTAAAGAAATCATGCATAATATCTTTTGACTGCATCAGAATTGATAGTCATATCTACACATTTGCCTTCTATATCTGTTAAATACAAAGCACCATTGTACAACACTCTCGTTACGATGAACGGTCCCTGCCAATTTGGGGTGAACTTGCCTTTAGCTTCAGCCTGATATGGGACGATGCATTTCAATACTTGCTGACCCACTTCAAATTTTCGGGGACGCACCTTCTTGTTGTACTCTCTTGCCATTCTCTTTTGATACAACTGGCCATGACATACCGCTACCAACCTTTTTTCATCAATCAAACTCAATTGCTCTAGACGGGTTTTGACTCACTCATCATCATCAATTTTGGCTTCAACAACAATCCGGAGGATGAAATTTCAACTTTCGCGGGTATCACTGCTTCTGTGCCATATACCAACAAGTAAGGAGTTGCGCCTACTGAAGTACGAACAGTAGTGCAATAACCCAACAACGCAAAGGGCAACATCTCATGCCATTTCCTGGATCCTTGCACCATTTTTCGAAGTATCTTCTTTATGTTCTTGTTGGCTGCTTCGATTGCTCCATTTGCCTTGGGGCGATATGGGGTGGAATTGTGATGCGTAATCTTAAACTGTTGACATACCTCTTTTATCAAATGACTGTTGGGATTAGCACCATTAGCTGTGATGATTACCTTTGGGATCCCGAACCGACAAATGATATTTGAGTGAACAAAATTAACCGCCGCTTTCTTGGTCACAGACTTGAATGTTTTAGCCTCAACCTTCTTGGTGAAATAATCAGTGGCTACCAGAATGAACCTGTGCCCATTGGATGTTGTTGGCTCAATTGGTCCAATGACATCTATACCCTAGGCAACGAAGGGCCATGATGCAGACATTGTGTGCAATTTGGATGGCAGAGAATGAATCAAATCTCTGTGTACTTGGCATTGATGACACTTGCGCACAAAACTGATACAATCTCGCTCCATGGTGAGCCAATAATAATCCGCTCGAAGAATTTTCTTTGCCAGAACATACCCACTCATATGCGGTCCGTAGACTCCGGAATGTACTTCGGACAGGATAGACGTGGCCTGTCTAGCATCTATGCGTCTTAACAATCCGAGATCTGGAGTTCTTTTGTACAAAACCCCTTTACTAAATAAAATCTACTTGCCAACCGTCGAATTGTTCTCTTTTGATCCCCCGTGGCTTGCACCGGATATACCCCCATTATGATGTATTCCCTGATGTCATGAAACCATGGCTCACTATCAAGTTCTTCTTCCACCATGTTACAGTAAGCATGCTTATAGACTTGAATATGCAGAGGGTCGACATAAGCTTTATCCGGATGGTGTAACATTGACACCAAGGTAGCCAAAGCATCGGCAACCTCATTATGGATCCTTGGAATATACTTGAACTCTACTGATCGAAACCGTTGACAAAGATCATGCAAGCATTGTTAGTACGGTATGAGCTTTAAATCTCGTGTTTCCCATTATCCTTGAATCTGGTGCACCAGAAGGTCCGAGTCTCCCAAGACCAAGACTTCCTGGACACCCATGTATACAGCTAACCTCAAACCCAAAATGTATGCCTCGTACTCAGCCATGTTGTTGGTACAATAGAAACGAAGCTGAGCCGTAACAGAGTAGTGATGCCCTGTTTCAGAAATAAGCACGGCCCCTATTCCGACTCCTTCCATGTTTGCAGCCCCATCAAAGAAAAGTTTCCAACTTGGTTTTTCAATTTGCTCCAGCTCATCAATATGTATCACCTCTTCATCGGGAAAATAAGTTCTCAACGACTCATATTCTTTATCAACTGGGTTCTCGGCCAAATGATTAGCCAATACTTGGGCTTTCATCGCATTCTGAGTCACATAATGTCAAACTCCATGAGAAAAATCTGCCACTTCGCAAGTCTCCCTGTGTGCATAGGCTTCTGAAAGATATACTTTAACGGATCTAGGCGAGAAATGAGGTAAGTAGTGTGGGACGACAAATAATGCTTCAACTTCTGTGCTACCCAAGTCAGGGCACAACACGTCCTTTCTAGGTGAGTGTACTTAACCTCATAAGATGTGAATTTCTTGCGGAGATAGTATATGGCTTGCTCTTTCCTGCTAGTGATGTCATGCTGACCCAACACACAACCTAATGAATTGTCCAATACCGTCAAATACAGAATCAAAGGGCTTCCCGGTTCTAGTGGGACCAACACAGGTGGGTTTGACAAGTACCCTTTTATCTTATCAAATGCTTCCTGACACTCATCAGTCCACTTGACCGTAGTATCTTTCTTCAGCAACTTAAAGATAGGCTCACAAGTTGTCGTGAGTTGAGCGATAAACCTGCTGATGTAGTTCAGTCTCCCTAATAGACTTATCACTTCGGTCTTGTTCCTCGGTGGTGGCAATTCCTGGATAGCTTTGATCTTTGACGGATCCAATTCAATGCCCCGCCGACTGACTATGAATCCCAACAATTTGCCCGATGGAACACCAAATGCGCACTTTGCAGGATTGAGCTTAAGATTGTACCGGCGGAGCCTCTGGAAAAATTTCCTCAAATATCTGACGTGGTCAGACTGCTTCCTGGACTTTATGATCACATCATCCACGTAGTCCTCGATCTCCTTGTGTATCATGTCATGGAATATGATCGTCATTGCCCTCATGTATGTTGCCCCAACATTTTTCAAATCAAAAGGCATGACCCGGTAACAATATGTTCCCCATAGCGTGATGAATGCTGTCTTTTCCGCATCTTCCTCATCTATTAAGATATGATGATAGCCCGTAAGCAATCCACAAAAGACCCAATCTCATGCTTGGCACAATTATCAATCAAAATATGGATATTTGGCAGTGGGAAGTTGTCTTTTGGACTAGCCTTGTTGAGATCACGGTAATCAACACACACTCTGGTCTTGCCATCCTTCTTTGGCACAGGCACAAAACCAAGTGGGATACTGCGTGACCCGAATGACCTTTGCATCAAACTGCTTTGTGACCTCTTCTTTAATCTTCACTCATATCGATTTTGAACTTTCTCAACTTCTGCTTGACGGGAGGAAATGTCGGGTTAGTGGGAAATTTGTGAACCACTAAGTCAGTGCTTAGACCCGGCATGTCGTCATATGACCATGCAAAAATATCTTTTTATTCAAACACTGCTTTAATTATCTCTTCCCTGATTTGCGGTTCAAGATGGACACTTATCTTAGTTTTCCTGACATTATCTGGGTCCCCTAAATTGATTGCTTCTGTATCATTCAGGTTAGGCATGGGTTTTTCCTCAAAATGACTTAGTTCTTTACTAATCTCTTCAAAGGCCTCATCCTCATCATATTCTGATTCATCGTCACACTCTATTTCTTGAATTATTATTTCAGAACTAGATTGACTTTTAAAACTGGGCCGAAGATTCCTCATGCATGTCATGTCATTGAAACCAACATAAAAAGAACTGTACAGGGAAGAAAAGAAAAACAAAAATAAAACTATCAGTAATAATGAAAAAGGGAAATTACATTTCATTGAAATTAAAAGATAACAAGGTTTATACATCCAAACGAACGGAACATAGAATCTGAATTACAACCCTGGAATAATCCAGATAAACTAAAAGAAAATCAAAGCAAACTACCAAAACTCCTTCCGAGTAGGGAGATGAGTAGCCTTCCAATTGTTAAGCTTTGCATTCGGCCCAACAAACTGCACATCTGCTTTGCTAGAACCTTCTCCAACTTCCACCATATTCACCTCATCGAACAACCTCTGGAACCTTTCAATTAATTCTTCATCGATGTCAACCATAGAACTGTGAACTGTTGTCACTAGGCGTTTCCTGGCACCGGTCTTGACAAATGACCTAGAGAGACGTGGGAGAGGCTTTGGAAGGGCCCACGCCCTCTGTTTCAACTTTCTATCCCTTTTCACATCTGCTGCCGTGGGTTTGAATCCCGGGCCAAATGTACCCAAGTTCTTAGGGAGAGACACTGGCTGTATGATACCCTATAGAGATGCACCCAGACCCTTACCAGGTACAAAGCCATTTTTCACTATTTTAGAGGCCACCATGACTGATGCGGTGGTAACCCTTGGAATTATAACGCATTTCCCTTCTGGAATTTTCTCGACCGATACTGTTTTAAAAACCTGATAGACCCAGGGCCCTTTGTCATCTTCAACCTCGATGAACGGTACAACGGCATCACTGTGAGCACACAAATTATCCTCGCCATGTACGACGATCTCCTGTCTATCCCATTCGAACTTGACCATCTAGTGCAGAGTGGATGAGACTGCTTTGGCGACATGAATCCAAAGTCGACCTAACAACAAATTGTAGGAAACGACGACGTCCAACACCTATAACTCCATGGTGAATTCCACCGGTCCTATTGTCAACTCAAGCACTATATCACCAACTGAATCTTTCCCTCCACCATCAAAACCCCGAATGCAGATGTTGTTCTTGTGAATCCTCTCATCATCCACTTTCAACTTGTTCAGAGTAGAGAGAGGGCAGATGTTTGCACTAGAACCATTGTCAACTAATACCCTGGTAACCACCAAATCTTCGCATTTTACCGTAAGACAGAGAGCTCTGTTGTGTTCAGTACCTTCCACATGCAACTCATCATCAGAGAAAGTGACCATGTTCACCTCAAATATTTTGTTGACGATCTTTTCCAGATGGTTTACTAAAAGTTTGTTGGGAACGTGAGCCTCATTCAGAATTTTCATCAAGGCCCAACGATGCTCGTCTGAGTGGATTAACAATGACAACAATGAAATTTGAGCAGGCATCTTTCTCAACTGATCCATGATGGAATAGTCTTGTACTTTCATTTTTCTCAAAAACTCCTCCACCTCTTCTTCAATTACCGCTTTCTTCACTAGAACTGGGTTATCTTTGGAGGTTTTAGCTTTCCTTAACTCTTCCAAGGCAAAGCATCTCCCCGAACGAGTTAAACCATGGGCCTCATTGACTTCTTCTTTCACTTTCTTTCCCTTGTAAGTCACTATCACTCGCTCATAGTTCCACGGGATAGCCTTGCTATTGACTATCGGCAACTAGGTTACAGGCTTGATAATGACAAGATCCGTACGGGCACCCTCTACAATTATGATAGGCTTGTTTGCCACTCCTGGCACAACCACTTTTGACTTTTCTTGTTTTACTACAACATTACTTGGGGATCCTTTCTTGACTACCGCCGATGGTTCATCGTTTGTCCCGCTCAACTTGTTCACTGATCCCTTAACTGTTGGTTTTTTAACTAGCTTGATATCACTAGACCAAATCATCATGACGGTCTGTGAAGGCTTCTTAGGCTCCCCTCCATTATATACTATCTAGATCATATTTGTTTCCTGATGGGTTGGCAACGGGTTCTGGTTGATTTTGGGTGCCTCTGGAGTTTGGACTTCAATCCAGTTTGTGTTAATGAGCTCCTAGATGGCATTTTTAAGTACCAGCACTTCTCCGTATCATGCCCCGGAGTATCAGAACAATATTTGTAGCATACAGAGTAATCAAGATTTTTTGGAGGAGGGTTTGACAATTTCGACTCGATCAGCCTCAACATATCCAATTGCCTCAGCCTGTGGAACAAATTGGTATAAGACTCCCCCAACGGGGTAAATGTTTTCTTCCGCTGCAACATCTCATTTTTAAATGCTTGATTGGGTCGGAAACCTGGGCCAGCGGGGTTTCGGTAGGCTCGTGGAGGTAGGTAAGCATTTTGGGGTTGGCACACGCCATTGCGCGTGGGCAGGAGGTTGAGTGTATGTTTGGGCGTGGTGGACAGAAAAATGAGGGTCCGGTGATGTGAAGTAATGCTGGGGTAGATTATACGGGGTTTGGGTGTAGGTTTGGTGGTTGGGTCGAGGCTGAGTATAATAGTGTGACGGGCCCCTAGGTCCAAACCATGATCCTAAATCAATTGTTGCCACATCTTCTTTATTCTTCTTTCCGATTACTCCCTAGTATCGTTTTGAATGGCTTGGGTAGTTGCCTTAATGGCCGAGTAACTCAGGATTTTGTTTGACTTAAGCCCTTCTTCTGCCATGCCACCCATCTTCACTACCTCGTTGAAGGACTTGCCTATAGCCGATACCAGATGACTGTAGTAAGTGGGCTCCAGGGCCTGCAGAAAGTAATCCACCATTTCGCTCTCTTTCATAGGAGGGTCAACCCTTGCCGCTTGTTCTCTCCAACGAAAACCATACTCCCTGAAGCTTTCACTAGGCTTCTTCTCAATCTTAGTCAGAGACGAACGATCTGGAACAATCTCGAGGTTGTATTGGAAATGACAAGTGAATGCTTGGGCCAAATCATCCCATGTATACCATCTGCTATGATCCTGACGAGTGTACCACTCCAACACCGCACCGCTTAGACTCAGACTAAAGTAGGCCATCAACAGCTCTTCTTTCCCACCGGCTCCTCTTATTTTACTGCAAAATTCCCTCAAATGGGTCATCGGGTCTCCTTGCCCCGTCATACAGATCAAATTTGGGCATCTTGAATCCCACTGGTAGTTGAACATTGGGAAATAGACACAAATCCTTGTAAGCCACGCTCACCTGGATTCCCAATCTCTGCATGTTTCTAAATGACTGTTCCAAGCTTTTAACCTTCTTGAACATCTCCTCATATTCTGGATTTTTATATGGCTTCTCAGTTTCAACAGGGAGGTCGAAATGAGGAGTGTAGGAGTAAGGTTCTGGGGCCTTGAAAGTGGGCTCCGGGGGATTGTATTGGTTATCTTGGGTCTGGAATAAAGGCTCACTGGAAGATCGGTGAAGTGTGGTGGGTGGGGGAGCCACGAAAACATGGGTGGCTGGTGGAGAAGGGTATGGAATTGGTTTGGGTAGTGGAGCTTATGGTGTTTGAGAAGTGGTGACGTGGTAGTGGTGGTAAATGGGAAATCTTGGAGATGAATCAACAGTGGGAGGTTCCTGGGATTGAGCCAACGTCGGTACGAAAGTAGGGTTGGCGGGGTAGGATGGTGGTGGAACCCATGCTCGATACATCTCTGCCATCTGTTGTTTCAGTTTATACACTTCCTCTTTCATATTAACATCAGACTCTTTCCCCTCTCTCAACGGATCAATAACACTTGCATCCAGTTCTTGGTTAGTCATGATCAACTTGTTTTTGGACCTGGTGTTGTACGGATGAGTTGCCAGAATGCCAAACAAATTAACCACCCGCATGTACTGATTTTAAACAACAAATTTGTTAGCGATTAGAGCTTAACGGATAGGCAATCGCATATTGGGGATGCAATGCACCTAAACAACTAACCATTTTTATTATGCATTCGATCGATTATTTGCGTCATCCCGACTTTCCTTAATTTCCATTTTGCAACTTCTCTTTTTCCACTCTTGCCTTTATTTGCTTGATTTCTCGTTGTTCTTTATTCCCTCATTTTCTCTCTTGTTTTGTCATTGTTTCCTTCCCACAGTTTCTTTTTTTTTTCTTTTTTTCCCTTTTTGGTTATGATCGAATCCTATGGAGATTGCCTACGTATCATGACCCCGCATGAATCAGACCAAGCGTAGTTCTGGGGGATAAGTGTAAAAAAAATAACAAAACATTTTGGGGATTTTCAAATTTCATAAAATAAAAACTTTTTGATTACAAGGACTCATCCTACCGATTTTAATCATAAAAACTAACAGACTCGAAAAAGGGGAACTAACAGACGCCAGCAGAAAAATGAAAATACATACTCAAAAACAGACTAATAGATTCCAACAAAAAGACGAAAATACAAACTCGAATAAAATCATGAATACATCAATGCCTCAACTGCTCGGGGGTCCCGTGGGACATCACTCGGTCTCGCCACGGGCCTACGCACCAAATCCCCTTGGAGATGATAGAGATCTTCCATTATCTGGCGGACAAAGGTCATTACAGTGGCGAAGAACATGGATCTGGTCATGTCCTCACACTTACTGCATTTCATTGTGATGTAGTTGGCAATCCTTCTGACCCTTTCTCTTATGATGCCCTTTTCTTGCAACAAACGCCCAATCTGCTGGGCCCTAGCTTCTAAAATTTGTTCAGTTGTATGATTTTGTTCTTGAAGTTATTGCAGATCTTTTTCTAACTATGACAGCGTTGCATAATAGTGTTCTCTTTCTGCTTTGAAATCTTTTGCCTGCTTGATCATTTGTGCTCAAGGACGGTGATCTTTTTCTTCAACCCCACGACCTCATTGTCATATTTCTTTTTAACTGTTTAACCAAGCGCGCTCGTTCCTTTGCATTTTCAGCCAATTTTATTCGAGCCCTTGCTAGTTCACCCTTTGCCTTGTTCAGATCAAAACCATACTTACTCACCTTCCGCCTAAGGTTACCTATAAGCTTTCCATCTTTTGCACTTCTGGCGGGTTTTTCGGCTGCTATTGTCATTTCCCGAATTTGGGCTTGAAGGGCATCATTTTCTTTGCCTAGATTTTTCTTCTTACCCTCATCCGCGGCGGCTTGCTAACCATTCTCAAATTGAAGATCCTTGACTTGCTTTTCCAGCTTGCTTGTTGTTGATACCCAATTTTTTCCCTATGTATTTTTCATATACAAAATACTTTCCAAATAACATATGTACGTATATATAAGCATGCCCAAGTGTTTTAGTATTTTTTTCCAATTTTTAAAGATTTTTTAAATCAATTTATTACTCATTTTAGCAGTATAAAAACCAATAATTATTCCCAAAATTATTATTTTGGTGGATAATTTGTTTTATTTCCCATATTTATACCAAAATATAGTTAATTTAATTTTTATATATTTTTACAAATTTATTTGGTATTTTTAAAGCTAAATTGCATATAATTGCAATTCTAGCCTACTTTAAGATTTACTAGCATTTAATAATTATAAAATTGGTTCCAACATTTTTAAATCAATATTTATATATTATTATCTGATCTTGTACTCTTAATTTACTTTCAAAATTATTTTACTATTTTTTATAAAATAAAAAGGGAAAAACTGGCTATTTAAAACCTGGCCCATTTTTATTTCAATCATAGCCAAATTGAACCCCCCCCCTAATTGACCCAATTTTGAAACCCAATTGGACCGGCCCAATTATAATCTAACCCGACTCCCGACCTAACAAATTAACCCGCCTGACCCTTTCTTTCAATCCAGGCCGTTGATCATTTAATCAACGGCTACGATTACCCCTTACCTTTTTTAATTCACTAACCCTACCCTAATCCCCTCATTTTCATCTCTCAGCTGCCTTTGAATACTCTCCCTCTCTCAAACTCTCTCGATGGTTCCTGAAACCCTAGCCTTTCTCACCCCACTTCAACCACAATCTCACCGGAACCCATGGCTTCTCAGGCCATGGATGTCCTGTACTCACCCTCCTCCACCATTAAACCCTGGGTGTTCGAAGTTTCGAGGTTCGACCTCGATGGTGTCCTTTCAGATCTCTACAGGTTCTATGGCCTCTTCGGCCTGGTTTCGGCATATTCAAGCATTAGAAGCCTATTTCTGATCTCTCCGACTCAAGATCGAACCTTCTTCCAAGCCTTTCTCATTTCTAGGGTTTCTCTGAAACCCTAAGCTATTCGAGGTTTTTCTCTGGTTGTTTTATTATATCTATGCTATGTTTGTGCTCTACTTGAGTTCTTAAACGTTTTCCCTAATTTTCTTTCAAAAATTACTTCGATTTAGGGTCTCTGAAAAGGTTTTAAAATGTTTTCTAACTCCTCTTCTTCTTCTCTTTGTGTGAATCTGTCTATGCTATATTTTAATGTTCTCTTTTCTACCTCGCATGTCCTTCTCCTGTGTTCTTATGTTTGCCTTATTTTGCATGTCCTTCTATCTTGCTCCGTTCTTTCTTCCACTGGTTTCTATATCATGCTTTCACATGTTTATCTTATGTGTTCGTTTACCCCTATGTTCCTTTACTGTATTTTCTACTAAGCTTTTAGGTCTTTAGTTGCCTTCTTCTGGATTTTGTTTGAGTTCTTTGTTAAACATGTTTCCTCTATTGTTCTCTTAAGTGCTATACTATCTCGTTTCTCTTCTGAAACTTGTTTAAGTTCCAAGATTTCTTAAAACGTGTTCTTTATGCTTCAAATCAGTTCTTCATTCTATTTGCCTTGAACTTGCTATTTTATCTGTTTGTTTTCACATGAATCCGTGAAAGAGACCTCTGAGCCTGTTTCAGTTATTTGTCTTCTCTTCTCTGTATCTGAGTCGAGTTGAAAACCCTGGGATTTGGGGTTTTTTTGGCGAGTTTGATCTTGTATTTTGGACTAGGGTTCATTTTGTGACCCTGGACACTCTCAAACGCATTCTGAGTCTATGTACTGGATTTGAGCCTCTTTGTTATGACCCGGAACTCTTCTATACTAGGCTTTTTTCGCATGATAGTTTTTTCTTGTTCGATATGTCTGTATGCTTTATATATGAGGAATTTTGTCTTCAAAAGGTTTTGTCAACTTGTGATTGATTCAGAATTCCTCTTAATAAGGTTTGTTTTATTGTTACTGATTTTCCTTAAGTAAAACCCTTTCCTCATTTTTCTTGACTTGGTTCATTCGAACAAAGCCTGCAATTTTGATTTTACTGGCTGTTGAGTGATCGCTTTTCCTTATTTGCACAAACCATGTACCACTGGACTTTTGCCTTAAATAACTTCTATGTATTTACCCTTCTTGTGCTACTTTGGAAAAGATTTTGATCAAATTCTTTCCTTAATTATCTTGCCCGTTTGAAATCAGAATACCTTAATTGAAGGGAGACCTTATGTGATTGATTTCGAAACTATTTTCCTACCTTTTCTTACTTGCTTTCTGCACTATAAAGGGCACGACCCTTCTGCACTTTTACACACTTCCAATTCAATACTCTTTAAGACCTTGAGTTCAATACTCTAACAACACTTATTGAACACTTTCAATTTCAATACTCCTACATTCTCAATTCAACACTCTACTCTCTTCTGAAATCTTCTGGCTGTGTGTTTGCAGTTTGGCTTTACTGCTGCTCTTCTTTTCTTATTTCCCTCAAAGTGGTATGTTCTAATTTAACTTTCAGCTTCATCCCTATGTGTTTGCTTTACAGTTTCAACAATTATGTCTACTTTTCTGTTTATGTTCTGTATTGAATATGCTATCTCTTTGCATCTGTTGCTGTGTGAATTCCCTATACCTTTATTCCCTTCTATGTGTTTGAGTTAAAGTTCAAATCATGACAACATCCAAATTGTTGCTCATGTCTGGACTTGATCCTTTAATGGATCCTAACTCCCAAACAATGTGGCTAACAGGCTGGTTGGGGTGTGCCGACACTTCCAATTGCTGGGTATGACCACCAGCCTGTCTTAGCTTTCCCCAAAATCCCCTCTATGCACTTGCACTCTCTCTTAGATTCTAAGTTCTGCCCCCTCCTATGAGCCTTGCTTTGGGACCTTGAGCTTCCTCTGAACTTGGACATTTGAGGGCTGGCCCTTCCACACTGCACTATAATCCAATTCTGCAATATATTTGGGTGTAAGCACTGCCCGGAGTTCACTTGAGACTCTTAGGGAACTCTGACACATCCCGAATAGGAGAAAGGCTTTGGAATTTGATCTTTGGAGTTGGTTTACTTCATGCTTCAGACAGAAGTCTGAATCAGACTCTCCTTGGTTGGGTTTTTTAGCTTTCTGATGTAATTTTATTTTACTTTTCTTTATTCATTCTGGGCTGAAATAATTTGTAATAACTTATGGGATTTTAGTGAAAAGGGGAGGGTCACTCATGTATGCATAAGGGTAGATATCATGTTCATAGGTATTTACTGCTGCAATCATATCCTGTTTTCACTTCTGCATTTTTCATATAGAAATCATGTTTACAAGTCCTGCCCTTCTGCGTTTTTCATATAAAAACCATGCCTACAGGTTCTGCATTTCATATAGAAATCCTGTCTATAGGTTCTGCATTTCATACGTAGATACCATGTCTATACCCTCTGCATTTCATACATAGATACCATGTCTATAGCTTCTGCATTTCATACATAGAGACCATGTCTATAGGTTTTTGTGTTTCTGCCTATCACATAGAGAACATGTCTATAGAGTTTCCTTAATTCTGTATATGCATCTATCACTAGGCAAACACATTTATAGGCTTAAATAATAAAAATCAGCGTTTTAAACACCATGCCTATAGGATTTCTGCATTTTCGTAAAGGTTAAACTCAATAACGCTTAGAAAGCATGTCTATAGGAGTAACCAACTGATCTGAATCGTTTACAAGTCTAAAATTAGTAGTAACATTACTCAATGTCTGCAGACTTATGTTTTCTATAATCAACATGCCTTTTTCTTTTAAAAATCAGTACACTTCTGCATTATTAGATGTTATGCCTGTAGGTTTCACTTAGGCAAGATATATGGTAAAATTAGTTAATTGAATCAGACTCTATTAATTCCAACCAACAGGCAGGTCTGATTCTGGTTTCTTATCTGAAATGTGTAATAGACCAGTCTTCCTCCTTAACGTTTAAGTTTAATTCAGACCATAACCAGTATCTGCAAGACATGCTAAACAATCTATCTTTAAGTGAGGAGGCCCATCTGAGCCTTTTAAATTGTTATGTGTTTCCCATAATCTGCCTTATGTGTTTTTGTTTGTCGCTTTAGAATTTTATCCTTTTAAACCATACAAAACCCACATTTCCCTTCCCTTTAGGACTAGTAGTCCCAAATGCCTCCGGGACTGATAGGATTGGGGCGGGTACTAGCATGCAATAAGTAACGAAACTATTCCGCGTTTAAATACCTCAATGGGGTGGCAAAGGGTAGATATGGATATGATGACCGGTGCACTAATACCACGTGTAACCCCTCTTCTGAGGAGTGATTACCGGGTATTGCGTTAATGTGATCCATATTATTTATAAACCTAGGACCCCTTTCCCTTTACTTGTTTATTACTTTCAAAATTTCAAACTCCTTTTTCTCAAATTTCAACTTCCTTGTTTCTCCAAACTTTAACTTATTTGCAATCACAATGTGACAACCCCTCATATTTGAAGCCCTTAATTGCTTATTTATTGTTTGTACTTAAGTCACAATTGTAGCATGGCTGGGAACCACACTAGTGGATCTTGAGGGGTGCCTAACACCTTTCCATTGAGATAATTTCTAGCCCTTACCCAAACTCTGGTTTTTCTAAACAAATTCTTCCTAGTGTCCTAATGCACTTAATCATTAGGTGGCGACTCTTCAATTCAAAAAATCCAATTCCCAAAAGGGAACGAGTTGTCCTCCCAAATGTCATAAACCCGATTTCGCGAGAAAAAGGGGGCGCGACACTTATGGTAGCCCTATACTCATTTTCTTTGGCCAACAATCCCATTGCACCTGCGCTCCATTGGTGAATTGTTGGACATGGGGCCTTTTTGTGGGCCGTTCGGGCTCCAGATGGGTTTGGGACCTTTTACCGTACCAAGCTGTGTAACTAGGCTCCAACTCTCCTCTAGATAGATCTCGTACCTGGGTCTTTGGCTATAAGAACCTACATTGATGCCAAATCCACCGCACCCTTTCTTTTGGAAAAACAGCTTTTGGTTCCAACTCAATGACCCGCCGACTCAAGTCCTCATCATGTGGGATGGTTTGGTATCTGCCTAACTGATGTAAAACTCTGTGCGGGGCATAAGGATGGATGCTCCGGAGGCCCATCAATAGAAGGAAACACATCTCGGCTGACATATAAATGACCTTACTGACTGAGAGCCAGCTGAATGTCCATTCTATCTTATTTGCAGTCAGGGAGTTCAAATGTGCATACCATGCTTCCGTACCATCTGGGAACTCATAACCCTCCACTCGTTTTTCATGTTTTTTCAATGCATTCAAAACCGATCATGCCACAATTCATGTATCCCGGATGGTGGCAAAGGTGTCCCTCCATCCAAAGTTGTAAAAGCATATGGCATCTTTAAAAAAACTTTCCCCCTTCTCGGCAAATGGTTAGGGCTCAAGGGTACCAGTCTAATACCCCATAGAAACCCTACTCTGTTTAATTGTGCATGCATCACTGTCAAAACCTAGCCGAGTCAGTTATGTTGTCCACATAATGACTCTTTAAGATAGCCTTGTCCAAAGTCCACTGGGTTTCCTTGGAACCCAAACGGACATTACCACATTCTGTGCTGCTTATGCCAATTATTGATAGTTAAATAGTCGAGTCCGGTGGGAGTAAGGGCCTAACCCTTTTGTCTTGTAGAAACATGAGGCACGAGGTCCCCAACTTCGGTATGGTTAGCACACCCTCACTCTTGCTGGACTGGTGGAGGAGTCTTCCATCAAATGACCAAATCAATGAGT
The DNA here is from genome assembly GCF_000393655.2 of Nicotiana sylvestris. Taxonomy (NCBI): domain Eukaryota; kingdom Viridiplantae; phylum Streptophyta; class Magnoliopsida; order Solanales; family Solanaceae; genus Nicotiana; species Nicotiana sylvestris. The sequence goes on from NC_091065.1 coordinate 175,556,289, forward strand.
GGAAAAAGAGGGCCGCCAAAGCTAGCGTTGGAATATCTGGAGTACAATCTGCTAGAATTGGAAGGGAAAGTGAGGAAGAGAGTCACTGACTGCCAGAACGTTGAAGGAAACGAAGGAGAACACATGGCAAAGGCATTTCTACTGGTGAACCACGCGAACTGGAGGATATGATTAACGAGAGCATTCAACCTGAGGAAGGTCCTTCTGGGACCAAATAGATAGGAGTTTTCTTTTACTTTATGAAATGTAATAAGGCCAATGGCCACTAGTTACATTTTATTTAGTGTCGTTTTAGGATTCGTCTGCTTTTTATCAATAAAATGAGGCATTTAACATTCTAAGTTCTCCAAATCAATTTGTCGCTAGGCCTACCTCGGGCATAACAAGGCTCCCAAATTAGGACACGGTTTATACTCTCGCACTATGTGTTTAAATATCGAAACATCTTTTCCTTATAATCCACACTAACTTGCTACCTTTTTGTTTTTACTTTTGTTTTATTCCCCTCCCCAAAGGTTAGTTCGTGCACTCTGGCATCGTCATCATACTCCACAAGATCCAAGGGCCCTCCACCCATTCTTCCTCCTAGTCCCATCAGAAACAGGAACAAGGAAAAAACGGAAGATTTTGAGCAACATCAGAAAGGAAAACTCGGTTGAACGGGTAGAAATCACTCAGGGTACTCATGTCTCCAAAGAAGGTGCATCCCAACTCGAGCAGAAACTACTAAAATTTCAGGAGGAACTTGATCAAGTCCGGAATTTGGCAAGCTTGTCGTTTTCCCTCACCACCCCAGATGTCAACTTTCCTAACACTCAAAACCCCACACCTCCACAAAACATCCCGAAACCATAAAACCATCCCGCTCCCCATCCCCACTGTAACACTTGCCACACTTCCAACAACACCTTGCTACTTATCCCTGAACCACTAAACTCCACAAATGATCATCTCCACCCTCACCATAACACCCCCATCTATGTGGAAACCATGCCACCCTCCACCCAACCTGTCTCAAGCACACCCAAGTCTGATGATAAAAACTCCCTTATCAGGAACCTGGCCGCAGAACTCAAGAAGTTGACTAACCGAGTTCAGGGTGTTGAAGGAAGCAAGGGAATCGAGGGATTGAACTACGAAGACCTCTGCATACAACCAGATGTCGAACTGCCCGAGGGGTACAAACCTCCTAAGTTCGAAATGTTTGATGGTACAGGGGATCCCAGAGTCCATTTAAGGACATACTGCGACAAGCTAGTCGGAGTAGGGAAGGACGAAAAGATTCGCATGAAGCTTTTTATGTGAAGTCTGAAAGGATATGCTCTTTCTTGGTACATTAGCCAAGACCCGAAGAAGTGGTCGAATTGGGTAAGTATGGCGTCCGATTTCATGGACAGGTTCAGGTTCAACACGGAGAATGCACCAGATGTGTTCTACATCCAGAACCTAAAGAAGAAACCCACAGAAACTTTCCGCGAGTATGCCACCCGTTGGAGATCAGAGGCTGTTAAGGTCAGACCGAATTTAGAAGAATAACAAATGAACAAGTTTTTCATCCGATCTCAAGACCCACAGTACTACGAAAGGTTGATGCTGATTGAAAGCCAATTTTTTTAATATCATCAAGCTGGGGGAGAGGATCGAGGAAGGTATCAAAAGTGGCATGGTCACAAACCTTGAAGCTTTGCAGGCTACCAACAAGGCTCTACAGTCTGGTAGCATGTCCAAGAAAAGGGATGTAAGTGCCGTGATGGTTGCACAGAGAATAAAATCCCCAATCAAATACCGAACCTACCCAATACCTCCACTTACATATCAACCTACCCCAAATTACCAAGCACCATAGCCCTCTTACCAAGCCACCACCTACTTACCAATCACCTCCACCACCCACATATCAACCTACTTCACCCAGATACTCCCAACCCGCACACGTCTACCAAGCCTACAACACCCAACAAGCCCACTATCAATCACCTCCCCCTAGCCAAAACTTTCCTAGACCCCGACCAAATTTCGACCACAGACCTCCCAAACAGTATACCGCCATTGCCAAACCAATTGACCAACTGTATGAAAGGCTCAAAGCTGCTGGTTATGTCACCCCTATCACTGCCATAACCCTGAAAACCCATCCCAATGGGTCAACCCAAACAAAACTTGTGCATACCATTCCGGCATGAAAGGGCATACCATTGATGAGTGCCACTCTCTGAAGGATAAGATCCAAGCTTTGATTGACAACAAGATCATCGTGGCAAAATAGCCTTCCCCGAATGTCTGCAGCAACCCTCTACCAGACCACAAAGGTGGAGGCGTTAACATGATTGAGACAGAGGATGATGGGACCCCAAAGGATCGATCGGATTAATCGCAGAGAGTGACGAGCCAAAGAAATCAACAGTCACCCTTAACCTGATTGTGGTCCAGATTCAGCCTTCTGGGGACGCCGAGGTGAATATGTCTGTACCACTTGAGTTTGAAGCACCACCCCCTACAAAGATGCCAACACCAATTGAGGTCGAGTTTGGGTCCCCAAAGGCACATGTACCATTTGAGGTTACTGTATTACCTTCCAAAGCAAGGGTGCCCATTCCGGTAGCAATGACAACCATAACACCGTTCCACACAAAAGCCATACCATGGGATTATACAGCCGAGCAAGAAGGAAAGGGAAAACCAAGTTCGGAGAAGCAGTTGCGGCATAGGGTATGACAAGGACTGGCAGGGTTTATACTCTAGAACACTTGGCTGAGTCGAGTAAGTAGGCATCTGGAAGGCCAACCATCACTGAAGCTGGGCCCGACGACCTCTGGAGGAAGATACAGGCCAAAGAGTATTCAATCATTGATTAGTTGTACAAAACGCCAGCCCAGATCTCTATCTTAGCTCTACTACAAAGCTCTGACGCACATAAGAATGCCTTATTGAAGGTGCTGAGTGAGGCGTATGTACCAAGCAACATCACCGGAGGAGAAATGGCAAATATGGTGGGACATGTATTGGAGAGTCACAAAATCACTTTTCGTGAAGATGAGTTGCCACCAGAAGGGCTGAGCCACAACAAGGCGTTGCACATCACCATGCAATGCGAGGATTATTTTATCACCAGGGTCCTGATCGATGGAGGGTCCAGCCTCAACATTTGTCCGCTGGTAACACTCAGAACATTAGGGAAAGGGCTGCATGAGATCAAAGACGGGGTCATTGACATCAAAGCCTTCGACGGTTCCCAAAGGTCCACTATTAGGGAAATCAGCCTGTGTTTACAGATGGGGCCTACTTGGTTTGATGTCGACATTCAAGTAATAGACGTGCCGGCATCTTACAACTTGCTCTTGGGACGACCATGGATTCATGCCACTGGAGCTGTAGCATCAAACCTACATCAGGCAGTGAAATTTGAGTAGAATCACCAAGAGGTGATCATCCACGGCGACGATAGCAATCCCATATACAGTTGCCAGACCATCCCAGCGATTAGAGGAAGAAGGAAGATAGGCGGAGAAACCTATCACCACATCGAGCGAGTCAACGCTGTTGACAAAGATAAATGGTGGGACAAAGAAATCGAAAGTATATTGAACTGGTGCGGATATGAGCTAGGCAAGGGACTTGGCAAGAACCTACAAGGGATCGCTAATCCTGTCAAGCTGAAGAAACATGGTACTACCTTTGGTCTGGGATACGAGTACACCTGGAAAGAGTTCAATGAATGGTCACCACTATGGTGTGGGCCTTATTATCCACTAGAGCACCCAATACCTTATTTGGAGCAGATTTTCCAGCCAGCTGATGTTATATATGGGTCAAAAGAAGAGGAAGCATTGGCAGCGATGAGGGATATGTTTTTGGAAGAGGATGACATGGATTGCTGTGTCATTTTCTAGGAGGAGGGGGAGGAAGGCCCTTCCATACAAGCCGTTAGCCGAGGAGCGCGCCTCAACAATTGGTCTATCAGAACCACCAGAGCCCGGAAAGCCTCAGGGTAGCAAGGTTGAATAAGCATCATGCACTATTTTTCATTTTTACTAGTTGACTTTCCTTTTGCCTTTTAATTTCGCAATAAGATCTTCAATGTTCAAAACAGTTACGGAATTTTTCAAAGCATTTCGATTTTTCTTATGAATCTTACTATTATTACTTTCTCTCATTTACTTTATTTACAGTATTACTATTACTTATCTTGATGAACCAACGACTGTGACATGTAATGAGACAACGCGACAAACAGACTCAGAGAAAGATGATATACCAGAAGAGGTTGTTAAAGATGTTGAAGATTTTGAGAACAAACCTAAGTCCAGCCTGGACGAGATCGAGATTGTTAACCTGGGAGATGCAGAAAATGTCAAAGAAACTCGGATTAGCGTTCATTTGTCACCGCCAGAAAAGGAAGAATACACAGAATTTCTGAGAATATAAGGACATATTCGCCTGGTCATATGACGACATGACTGGTTTGAGTACATCTATTGTGGCACACAAGCTGCCATCTGATCCGACATGCCCACTGGTAAAGCAGAAGCTCAGGAAGTTCAAGCCTGACATGAGTTTGAAAAACAAGGAAGAAGTCACCAAGCAAGTCAAAGCTAAGGTTCTTAGAGTATTAGAGTATCCAACATCGTGCCAGTACCAAAGAAGGATGGGAGGGTCAGAGTCTGTGTCGACTACCAGGACCTCAACCGGGTCAGTCCCAAAGACGACTTCCCCTTGCCAAACATACATATTGTAATTAACAACTGCACCAAGCACGAGTTGCAGTCGTTTTTGATTGTTTTGCTGGGTATCATCAGATCTGGATGGATGGAAAAGATGCTGAGAAAACAGCCTTCATTATGCCGTGGGGAATGTATTGTTACAAGATGATGCCGTTTGGCTTAAAGAATGCTGGGGCCACCTACATGAGGGCCATGACTCCCATTTTCCATGATATGATACACAAGGAGATCGAGGTATATGTAGATGACGTCATCATCAAGTCCAAGAAAGCCACTGATTACATGGAAGATTTGAGGAAGTTTTTCAATAGACTAAAAAGGTACAATTTGAAGCTGAATCCCGCAAAATGTGCATTCGGGGTTCCTGCCGGAAAACTACTTGGGTTCATTGTGAGTCGCCGAGGAATAGAACTGGATCCGTCAAAGGTCAAAGCCATTCAAGAGTTGCCACCGCCAAAGAACAAGAAGGACGTAATGAGTTTCTTGGGAAGACTCAACTACATCAGCCGGTTCATAGCTCAATCTACTGTCATCTGTGAGCTAATCTTTAAGATGTTGAAGAAGGACGTCGCTGCCAAATGGACTGATGACTGTCAAAAAGCCTTCGATAGAATAAAGGAGTAGCTGCCCACATCGCTAGTCTTGGTCCCGCCCAAGCCGGGCAGACCTCTATTGCTCTACCTTGCAGTATTGGCTGGAGCATTCGGTTGTGTTCTGGGACAACATGATGAAACGGGAAGGAAGGAGCAGGCCATCTATTATCTCAGCAATAAGTTCACCCCATACGAGGCTTGGTATTCTCTGTTGGAATGCACCTGTTGTGCTCTAACTTGGATAGCTTAGAAGTTAAGGCACTATTTCTGTGCCTATACTACGTACCTCATATCAAGGATGGATCCGTTGAAGTACATCTTTCAGAAGCCCATGCCCACTGGAAAGCTAGCCAACTGGCAAATCCTACTGAGTGAATTCGACATTGTCCACGTGACTCAGAAAGTGATCAAGGGACAGGCTTTGGCAGATCATCTTGCCGAGAATCCCGTGGATGGAGAATATGAATCCTTAAAGACATATTTCCAGACGAGGAGGTATCCTTCATAGGAGAAGACATTGCAAAATCCTATGATGGTTGGAGAATGTTTTCGACGGAGCAACAAATTTCAAAGGAGTTGGCATAGGAGCATGTTACACCCTAAGTTTTCATACTTGAGAGTACGTCGTAAGTCATTGATGTAAGCTCGGAAATGAGATTATATTTGGAAGAAAATAAAGTAAGTTAATCATGTTATCTTGGAGGTTACAAATATTTAAGATCATGAATAACGAATACCAAGATGTTTGGAAATCTTAGAATCTAAACCAATTAAAGAAAATAAGTTTCGTCAAAAGTCGACAAGTTTAGAACATATACTTTGGGGTAAGACTAGGGTTCTTAACATGATAAGGAGGTTATTCTATGAGTTATTTTAGTCGTATGATATTCATTTTCTACATTTTGAAGGCAAGCAAGTTGTGGAACAAGAGTTGGCAAAGGTCATCGCAAGTTACATTCATAAATTTGCTGATTTTTAGGTCAAATATATCTGAGAATTTCTCCACATACACTTGGAATCATGGGGTGTTCTAGCTACCAAGTTTAATATCTACGAGTCTATTTTCTAACGCATTAAACCGTTTGTCAATACGATATCGGAGTAGAGAGATATTCGTATTTTCGCGAGACCGCGCAAGCAGCTCCCAATGGGACCCACTTAGGCGGCGGTTGACCTACTTCAATTTATAAACGATTTGGACGCCTATTTTTTGCTCATTTTTCAACTAAACTTCGTCTCCAAACTTCTCCTAACCCTCCTAAACATATACCACAAGGGTTTGAAGTGATTCCAAAGTGATTACACCATATTTCAACATAAAAACTTAGTTCTAGTGAAGAACAACACCTCTTTGAGGTTGTGTTGTCATTGAGGATTGTTGTGGGCTGTATTTGGAGGAAATTCCAAGTTATTGCTGCTGTCTAAGGTGAGTATAACAGCCTACTAATTGTCCTTAAGCTTTCTTGTATGTTGGTTAAGTTGTTAGGATGATAAACTACAAGATAATACTTGGATTAGCTTAAGTCACTTCTATGGTGTTGTATTGCCATTGAGGGTTGTTGTAAGCTGAATATAACTTGGATTTTGACTTGAAGTTACTATAGGAGGTATGTGTATTGTGTTCTTTCATGTGCTTAAGGTTATCTTGATATTGATTAAGTTAAATGAATGGAGTAGACATGAACTAGCGAATAAAGTTACTAATTGAAGATAGTTGGAGTTATGGATTGTTTCCTTTGTTATAAATATATGGTATAAGGATGGAATCATTGATGAATGACTTCATTATCATGTTAATGATACTTTTAAGTTAATGTAAGAAGTCTATAAGGGGTGATATAGGTTATACCGATTCCAATTGGAGCTTGCCACTCGTCGTGAAGTAGTTGTGACTTGTTGTTGTTATATGGTGTCTTGTTATTGACATTTATATGTTGATGGATTTATCTGGTTGTTGTTGTTGGTATATTGTATTGGTGGAGGCCCTTGTTAGAAGGGATATGCTGCCCACATTTACGTAAATGAGCTACTAGCTTAAGTTATAGACTTAGCCTTTGCTCAGCACTGATTTTGAATCTCCTTATACTATGATAGATTGAGTTGACTTGTTTGAAGAGTTTCTTGGAAGGGATTAAGGACTCAACGGGTTTAAGTTATGTTAAGGCACTTTCTTCTTTCTTTTGGCATGATCTAAAATGAAATGAACATAAATGATACGCTATTTCATAATGAATCTACTCCTAGCAACTAAGGTTGTTCATGTTGTTCTTTTCGTACAAAGTTATTCTAAGAAAGTATGTATGATCCTTGAGTCCTAGTGAAATTCATATTGATGGTATGATGTCCATAATGTTAATCGAAGGTGCAACAACCTTACGTCACTCTGAAAGGTTTATAACGTGATTCCATGAGTCGAGCATGCATTATATATATGTATCTATTGTACTTTACTGAGCCACGCTATAGTCGATCGGGTACAACACCTATTGTGCAACCACTGATCAGTTGGGTTTTACCGAGCTCTGCGTGGCCAGGTACAATTTTACCGAGCCTTACGATGGCCGGGTATGTTTTTACCGAGTCCTCTTTGAGGCCGTGTACGATATGATGATGATGATGCCCATAGAGGCGAATGTTTTTAAAAAGTTTATGTATATATATATATGTATTATGCATTTCATATCAGGAGCCCCCAGAGGCACTCGGATATTACAGGTTGTATCTCATCTATCTCTCTTTACATTACTGTTCTTGTTTATGCTTTCCTGCCTTACATACTCGGTACTTTATTCGTACTGACGTCCCTTTTGTCTGGGGACGCTGCGTTTCATGCCCGCAGGTCCTGATTGATAGGTTGACAGTCCTCCCAGTAGGCTATCAGCTCAGCGAAGGTGTTGGTGCACTCCACTTTCTCTGGAGTTGCCTATTTGGTCAGTATGCTTTGGATATGTATTGATTGGTATGGCGGGGCCCTGTCCTGACCTTTATGATTTTATATACTCTTAGAGGCTTGTAGACAGATGTTAGGTGTATGAATACTTGTATGGCCTTGTCGGCCTATGTTTTGAGTTTACAAATAGTCATGTCGGCCTTATAGTCCCGTATGTCACATATACAAGTTTATATATCATGTTGGGTCTTCATATGTTGAGTATTCCCTTATATTTTATCCTTCTTATATCATGACGGGTTTCTGGCTCATTTACTCATGATAGTATGATAAGAAAGGTATGTTACGTTGGTACTCGGTTGAGTAAGGCACCAGGTGCCCGTCGCGGCCCTTCGGTTTGGGTCGTGATATATATATGAGAATAGACCAACGAGTAATTAGTAGTTGATTCAGGAAGAGCCCAGTTATGGCTAGACAAGAGGTCATAGATAAATCAATAGATCATGTAAGATAAATGTAGTGAACCGCAACATAGTGAATTCAGTCTCGCAGATATGAGATCGCAATCATTTGAAAAACAATTCAGATAGGAGTTGAGGCAGTTAAAGGTACCATTTTTAAGGTTTATGAAAATAAGAGAGAGTGACACTAAGGAGACAATAAAAATTTGAGCTTAGAAGTAACCCTACGAGCACAAAGGCATAAATTTATGTAACTAAGGATTATTATAGGCGAGTAAGAATAACGAAAATTACCTTCGGGTGTACGATATATCAAGCTCGCAACTTTACAAGAGCCAGAAGGTCTCCCTAAGTACTACAATGAAAGACTAGCTGAGGAAATAAGGAAGAAGGTTTCCACCTAAGCATAGTGAGCTAAAGAGTAAATGATCCTGTAACAACAGTCTCACTACAATATTGTATACACTCCATAAGAAAGTGGCACCTATCATGGCTAATGAATGGTAAAAAAAAGCCATCAAAGGTGATGTTTGAGATCATATGAGGTACAGGAAATTATAGTATTCGTGGGCAAAAAGACAAGCCAAGTATTCATGCAACAAGTGATAGAACGACCAGCAAAAGTAATTGCTTACATTTAAGGACAACTGAGAAGGCACGAAAGGAAATTTATGGTGCTAGCAAGTTAAAGGAAAGTTGTGAGTAGTATAAATAGATCGGTGCAGTTCCTAAGGTAAAGTATTGTAGAGCAACAAGGTTTTAGGTAGATAGGAGTAAGGATATGAAAAGGTGAGTAAGAAGGTGACAAGAATATGTATGTCCTAGGGATTAAACCCATCAAAACAAGGGAGCTGATGATTTCCATATGTAATAAAAAGCTCGGTACAACCTGAATGAACACAGAGGAGTCTGAGACTAGGTGCATTTAGAAGAGATAGAATGCTGCCCTGGCAGTAGAATAATGGTGTGATTGTGATAGATAAGAGGATGATTCTTAGGCCTTTGATTGAGTAATGATTTAACGAGAAAGGGATTTCATTAATTGCACGGGATTAGAATACCCCCATAAGATGAATCGCATTGGGATGCAATGAAACACGGTTATTGAAGTATAGTATTATCCTTAGGTGGATCAGGAAAATCACTTTAGATATTCCCCGATAAGATGTAAGCCCTAGTGACAGTGTATTACATAAGAGGTTGCAAGTTATCAGTGATAGATTATAGATCAACATTAAGGTGAATAAACAATAGATGGGTACAAGTCCAAAGTACGAGATGAGATTTGTTTGTTATTCTTAAGATGAATAATAATGAAGAAGCACTAAAGGACTTAGATTTATACATATAGGATAAGCAGCAAGAGAGTAACCTGGAGTTGGGTAGCAAACCTCGGTAATAATAAACCGAAGTAAGTTTTATGGTATAGTATAACCTACCTAGATGTAGTAAATCCATAAGGATAGATATACAAGGCTATGAAAAAAGAGATAGAAATAGTTTTAAGTTCGATAAAGTACCAAGAGAAAGATATCAGTACACCTATAGATGCCTAGAGGGACAACTTGTCATAATTCTGTATATGTTCATAAAGTGAGGCTTAGAGATTGGCTAAAAGATGGAGAAAAAAAAGAAGACGAGTCGCTAGGCGCTCATACAAGGACACAGACATACATACTACATGACATAAGGTAGCAAATGGTACGATGTTGGAAGAATTCCGACCACATGTCATGGCGTGACAAAAAGGCCTAAAAGGGGGGAATGCCCAAGCGTTTGGATTTATTTGCAAAACAGTTGCTTAGATGAAAAAATGAGCATTAAAGTATTCGTAAGAGCCATAGTTTATGAAACTGATAAGCGCATCAGTCAACATTCAAGGACGAATGTTCCAAAGAGGGGAATGATGTGGTCAAGTCAAGATTACCTATTTTGAAGCTTCTCGGCTTCTTCAAAGATCAATAAGGCATCGATATCGGGGCCTTCCTTAACCCCGGAAAAATATCCTTCAAACATACCATTCTTTCCGGGGGATTCCCCCACGACGGGAGTTTTCATATCTTGGGCATCTCGTATTTGCCCAGGAGAGAATGATGGGCCCAGCGGAGGCTCATCTACACGATCACCTCGAACGATTCAACTGGGTCCCTCTCCCCCTTCGAGGGGCTTCATTATTGATTTCTTCGGGTTCATCAACTAGTTGCCCCTAGGCACTCGATGTGTTTTGGTCGTTGGTCGGCCCGGGGACTTCGTCTGAGCCCCCCTCAACAATTCCCTCAGCTCGGGTCGGGACCACCTCGCCGGCCTATGCTCTAGTAGCCTCCGGCTCAATAGACTTTGAGGAAACAATGCTTCCTCTCCCCCTAAGTGCCAGCAGGCAGTCATCATTCTCTTTTCCTTCATCACGAAGACTTTCGGCTGCTTCTCGAGTTAAAGCCACTGAATCGGCCTCGGGTTTTTGAACTTTAGCCTTTTTTGGCTTTAGGGACTCAACTGGTGATTTCTTCTTTCTCTTTTTCTCCTTCGCAGGCTTCAGGGTATTTGCTTCCCCAGGTGGGGGTTCCCTCATCAAAACGGCCTCTCCAAGGCCTGCATAGGCACAAAGGATGACAGTACTATCGAGAGATATCTTCTTTAAGGAGCTCAAGTATGACAGAAATAAAAATTCACCATGGTTTTTGGCCTCCCAACAGGTCTTAGCCAGATCATGCCACACGTGCTTAACATATGGGCAGATTGAATCGAGTCGTTGGACCCAACCCGAGAGATCCTTGACAGTATCGGGGTACCACTCGACAGCTGTATCATCGAAGGGAGTTAATTCGAAGGCAAGAAAAGATATTCGATTGGCGAAACATGTTTACTTATGATTCATATTCCATTCCTCGAGGAATGGCATTCTCTCAGTAGGGATCAGGTCCGGGGCCCTGACTCGGACAAAGCGTCTCATCCACCCTCGGTCCTTATCTTCGTCGATACTAGCAAAAAAGGCCTTCGGGGATCGACATTTTAACTTAATCATGCCACCTCGATAAAGTGGGGGCTATACAGTCTAATCAGATGATCAAGGGTAAAAGGCATCCCCTCGACCATGTTTAAGAAGTACCTAATCAGGGAAACGATGCGCCAAAATGATGGATAGATTTGTCCAAGCGTCACTGGATATTACCTGCAGAAATTGAGGATCACTGGGTCTATCGGTGGCGAAAAGGCTTCTACTGGGCCTAAGGTGAAAGGATATGCGTATACACTAAAGAAACCAACCTTGTGCTTAGGTAAGTCTTCTCAACATGAAGGAATCTCACTTGCACCGCCTCCCCCCAACGGTAGTCAACCTTCACTTTCTTAGTTTCAGTTATTAGGCTGATGTATCAAGACATGGGTTCGCATAGTCCCAGAACAGAGTAAGGCTTTTTGACCTGGAAATCAGAAGATGTATCACAAGACCCGGGAATACACTCTTCGATACTAGAAGAAACTACCGGTTTACCTTTGGTCGTTCGAGAAAATGATGAAACTTTTTCCTTTTGAGGAACAGATTTAGAAGTTTTAGCCATCTCTAAAGCGAAAGATCTAAGAAGATGAAAATGTTGTTAGAAAAGAGAAGGGAGAGTTCAAGGAAATTGAAAAAGGCTAAATGAAATTTTGGAACTGCTAAGAGAGTAAAATCTGTAAGGTTATGGGATTTGTCTATTTATAAAGATCATTTAAACATGCTGAGGAAGCCAAAAGGCCAACTGTCGGCCGCCTACAATTAATGATTTTGGGAATCGTATAAAAAGCAACCCGTCAGTCACTTCAACCACTTATGTCATGATGTTGACGTCAGGACCCAGGCATCGGGAATCAGTTTGTCAGAAATTATTAAGAACAATCTACAAGTCGAGTTCGAGTAGATACTCACTCGACTACTAAGCTTAGGGGCCACCCGAATTCGAGCAAGTTCTCACTCGGGGACTATTTATAAAGCCTCAGGGCTATCTTTATTTCGAGTTCGAGCAAACGCTCACTCAACTATTTAGCCCAAGGGCTACCCGTGTTCGAGCAAGTTCTCACTCGGGGAATATTTATAAAGCCTTATGGCTATCTTTATTTTGAGTTCGAGCGAATGCTCACTCGACTATTTAGCCCAAGGGCTACCAGAGTTCGAGCAAGTTCTCACTCGGGGAATATTAATAAAGCCTCAGGGCTATCTTTATTTCAAGTACGAGCAAGCGCTCACTCTACTATTAAGCCCAAGGGCTACCCGAGTTCGAGTAAGTTCTCACTCGGAGACTATCTATAAAGCCTCAGGGCTATCTTTATTTCGAGTTCGAGTATACACTCACTCGACTATTTAGCCCAAGGGCTACCCACAGTTCGAGCAAGTCCTCACTCGGGGACTATTTATAAAGCCTCAGGGCTATCTTTATTTCGCGTTCGAGCAAATGCTCGCTCGACTATTAAGCCCAAGGGCTACCCGAGTTCGAGCAAGTTCTCACTCGGGAACTATTAATAAAGCCTCAGGGATATCTTTATTTCAAGTTAGAGCAAGCACTCACTTGACTACTAAGCCCAGGGGCCACCCAAATTCGAGCAAGTTCTCACTCGAGGACTATTTATAAAGCCTCAGGGCTATCTTTATTTCGAGTTCGAGCGAACGCTCACTCGACTATTTAGCCCAAGGGCTACCCGAGTTCGAGCAAATTCTCACTTGGGGACTATTTATAAAGCCTCAGGGCTATCTTTATTTCGAGTTTGAGCGAACGCTCACTCGACTATTTAGCCCAAGGGCTACCCGGGTTCGAGCAAGTTCTCATTCGGGGACTATTTATACAACCTCAAGGCTATCTTTATTTCGAGTTCGAGTAGACACTCACTCGACTACTAAGCCTAGGGGCGACCCGAATTCGAGCAAGTTCTCACTCGAGGACTATTTCTAAAGCCTAAGGGCTATCTTTATTTCGAGTTCGAGCAAGCGCTCGCTCGACTATTTAGCCCAAGGGCTACCCGAAGTTCGAGCAAGTTCTCACTCGGGGAATACTTATAAAGCCTCAGGGCTATCTTTATTTCGAGTTCGAACGAATGCTCGCTCGACTACTTAGCCCAAGGGCTACCCGAGTTCGAGCAAGTTCTCACTCGGGGACTATTAATAAAGCCTCAGGGCTATCTTTATTTCAAGTACGAGCAAGCGCTCACTCGATTATTAAGCCCAAGGGCTACCCGAGTTCGAGTAAGTTCTCACTTGGAGACTATCTATAAAGCCTTAAGACTATCTTTATTTCAAGTTCCAACAAATTTTTACTCAATTAGGGGCTATCCGAGTTCGAGGAAACTCTCACTCGGGGACTATTTGTAAATGCTTAAGGGCTATCTTTATTTTCAGATGATCGAGCAAACGCCCACCCGGTTGCTAAATCTAAAGGCTACTCAAGTTCGAGAAAATTCTCACTCGAGGACTATTAACGAAGCCTAAAAAGGCTAGCTTTATTTCAAAAATCTAGATCCAGCTCTCACTCAACTCGGACTCGGAAGTTTCGGTGACCTAAGTTCGGATCAAATCAATCCAAGCTTAGTCCAAGGGATAACAAAGGATTTAAAAAGCATCATATTAATCAATTAAAAACCTAAGGGTTTATTATGTTCCGGATATAGTATTCGGACTAATCGTTAGAGTCGTACACTTAGATTTTCACAAATCGAAGGCAAAATGAAGAAATTCTTATATTAATAAAAGATGTTTACAAAGCCCACGAGGGGCCTTTACACAGAAACAAAGAAGCAAAAAACAATAGCCAAAGGCCTAATCTACTTTCGAGGGAATATCCTTAAGAGCAACATCCTCGAGAACCTTTTCCTCGGGAACTTCATTTCGATCTTTAAAGCATAGTATTCGAGAACCTCCTCCGAAGAAGCAATAGATGAAGAAAAGGCTATAGCCTATCAAAGAGCAAAAGCTTTTAACAAGCAAAGAAAATTGTGGCCTGGTGAAAAACTTGGCGAGTATGAGTCTCGTCAGCACTACTATTGTGAAGCCACTTCTTGAGACATTGTACCGATGTGGGATGAAAAAGTTTGTAGATAGTGTCACCTCACTCCATGGAAGGAAAACGGAATAAGGCGCTACACTAGGTTGAAGTTAAGAGAGATGGACAACAATATAAAGACCACATATCTTTGGATACGGGAAGAATTCGGTGCCCTTCTCTTATTGATTCGGGCCACCACCACTACCACCAATAACAACTCAATATAATCCCACTTAGTGGGGAAAAAGCTTTAAAAAAGAGTCATGGCATAACTGACAAAGTTGCTGCCGTATAACTTTGTGGTCGTAGGTTCGGACTATAAAAATAGGAGGTTAGAAAAAGATATAGAGAAGGGAAAGGGCTAAAGGTTGAAGAAACAATGTGTGAAGTTTTGGTTCAAGTAATCCCTTATTTATAGTAAAATGACAGCGAAACTGACAGTGCATTCAATGTTTTTGGGGAAACATACCGGCAAAATGTTCAATACTTTTAGGGAAACGGACCGGCGGTGCATTCAATGCTTCTGGGGGAACAATTCGACGGGACGTTTTGATCACTTCGAACGCTTACGTCACGAGCATAACGTCATCACGAGAGGCTCGAAAAAATCGAGGTCAAAATTATTTCATATCATTCTATTCTAAGAAATGCATGGACTATCTGTATACGGCAAAAATCGGGGAGTCCGACTTTGGGGCTATTGTGGCACTCCACGCCCAACCTCGAGGAGCTCGAAGCAGAATTTAAAGTGTGACCCCGAGGTGCGTCCCTCGAGGGAGCATATCGAAGGTTAATCTCGGAGCAGTACAAATCGATGATTGTCGTGGAAAGGAGGGAAAGCTCCCAAGAACACGTGGTTAGAGCTGACCAAGTCTGCAAGAATAGTACAAATCCGTACTGAGCCATTACAGCTGTACCAATAGCATTTTTCCATCATTATTAAACATGTACTGTGTTGGGATTACCCCTTTCTATATAAAGGGGACCCTTATCATTTTTGTAAAGGGTTGAATGTTAAAAAACAACACACGGATATTCAATACAATACCACATTCTCTGCTTTTCTTGCCTAAATGTGCCCAACAATTACTCTACATATTTATTGTTTGTTCATTCATTGTTCAATCGTTGTTCATTTATTGTTTTTCATTTATTGCCCATTATTAACCGCAAAAGGCTATCTGTGAAGCCTTCGTTATCATTGTTTCTTCATAAATTGTTCATTGCTAGCTGCCCTAGCTAGACCTCGAGGCCTAGCGCTACGATAATATTGCTTTGCATATCTTATTCTCTTTACTTACAATTAGCATCTATTGCCTAACAATTAGTATTGAAATAAATCACATATTTTAGAACCACAAAATCAAATATAATGTCAATACCATTTTTAAGGTAAACAGATAATTAACTCTAGATCAAAAAATATTAAATAAGAAAATAGGATACAATAAGCTCATAAACCTTTTAAGATTACAAAAGATATCAAATGTAAATAGCGGGCTTACATGCTTGATGTACTGTTCCGTAATGTAAGAGTAAAGAAGAAAGAGAAGGAACGACATTGACAGCTACGAGATCTATTATTATTGATTCCATAAGGATGATTACAAAGATCAGCAGACAAGATCTAAACCTTCTCTTGTTTTTCTTCAGAAACCCTCTCCTGTTCTTCTGTGTTTTTAGAGGAGGCAAAAAAAAAAGCCCCCTTCTCTTGTCCTCTTACCTAGTATATATACAGTATGTATTCCCATTTATACAACGGTACTTAGCTAGAATACTCTAATCTGTCGATTGTACTTTAGGTCGTCCCCCGTGAATGCCTCGACAGGCGCTTCGCCATACAGGCTTTCTGATGGTTCGACCTCGGCCGTAGCCGAGATACTTGTCGTTATGGTGCCTTATGAATACCACCACGGCTTAGTCGACCCCTCGCCATTCCTTTTTGCGCCGATCCTCGTGTGGTCCGATTTCGACCCATACATATATGGCGTTATGGTGGTGTTATAGTGGGCGTATATTTCCCAATTTCAAAAGGGAAACGAAAGGCCCAAAAGGAAACAAAGAATTGGTCCAAGAACAATAATGATATGATTCAAAATATCCGTTTTATGTGCATTTACAGTTATCTACATGCGTCAATAGTATGTATATTTATAAAAAAAAAAAACTATGTAAATCTATCTATATGGAGAATAGTTCATTCTGTGTAAATCCTAGATATATGCAAACGTTTTTTTTTAATTTAAATTTTCGTTTACCAGAAAAAGTCTCTGTTTCTCTTAATTCGATTTCATCAAGATAAGCTTCAATTCTATTTGCTGATCGATCGAATTCGGTGTTTTCCTCAGTTCTGTGTTTGGTTTGTCTCTGTTTCTTTTTATTTATTTATTTTTTTAAATAATTATTTGGTATCCAATATCTACTCCCTCTCTTATCAAGGTATTTGTCTTTGTTTCATTTGTATTCAGTTGATTGGCTATGCGCCTGGGACTTGTTTGTTGCAGCAATTTTTTTTATTACTAATCCTGATTTTTTATTCAGTTTTTGCTAGGATGATTTCCTTTGGTTATGAACAAAATTTGTTTGAACATTTGTTGGTCGAACGAAATTATCTATACCTTGTTGATCATGAAAATTGTTTCCTTGTGCTTATTTGTGTTTAAATAGAGAAAAGTCATCGCAAAACAATGAGATATTCCAACTAAAACTGAAACAGTATCAAATGGCATCAGTAGAGTTTTCATATTCTTTAAGATTACTGTTGCTTTATGCCATTCATTTGGCTTTTCTTGATTTAGTTCTTTTATATGTTTGGTGTGTGACATTTGGTTCTATATAGAAGGTAAAAGTGAGCTAGTGCCAGAAACTATTTACATCTGGTAGCCGAAAAAGTGTAGAAAATTTGTATATAACATACAAAATGTATATATATACAAAAAAATACAAAAAGTTTATATATTTTTTTGGCTATTATTTTTACAGCGGCTATACAATGTCATTTTCTAGAACGCAAATTATTTTTCATATTACCTTCTCATTTTTGTTGGCCGCTTTTTATTTATTTATTTTTTTAAATGTTTTTTGGTTATATCAGAAACAACTTATTTGCCTTCACAAGTTAAGGGTAAGGTCCACGTATATACTACTCTTCCCAGAACCTACTTGTGGAATTACATTGAGTTTGTTGTTGTAAATTATTTTTCATATTATCTTCTCATTTCTGTTGCCGCTTTTTTTTTTTCTTGAGCTGAATATCTATCGGGAACAGTCTCTTTACCTTCACAAGTTAGGGGTAAGGTCTGCGTACACATTATCTTCCCAGATTCTACTTGTGGAACTACAATGGGTTTGTTACTGTTGTTGTATTACCATACATAGCACTTTGCTTGTCTGCACCTCTTTGCTCTTCATGTTTTCTTAAGTTTAGTGATTCTTAAGCAACCATTCTTATGAATGTGAGTTTTCTTTAAATTCTCCTTATTCGTGTCGATAGTATTACTAGGTACTTTCGTATTAGATTTCTATGACTACCTGTTGTTTCTTTCAAGTTGGTCATCTTACTATGTTATTTATGCTGCTTATGCTTCCCTGAGTCGAGGGTCTATTGGAAACAACATCTCTATCTCAACAAGATAGGGGTAAGGATGCGTACACAATAACCTCCCCAAACCCCACTATGTGGGATTATATTGAATTTGTTATTGTTGTTGTAATTTTCTTCAGATTTAGAGTATATGTGCAGCTAACTGTATCATGGTGAAAAGTGCACTAGTATCATTTCGTTGTTGAATTACTATTACATGCTAATTTTCGGCATTTTGCTCTTCTTTTCATTGGCAGGAAGGAGAATTAGGATTTAGGAAAATCCATGTGTTGAGCTTTTAACATGAGTGAGATGCCTTCAAATTGCTTGAATCCCCTACTTGTTTTTTCTGATTTTAATCGATAAACGAGAGGTTCAAGTTAATAGCTGGTGATTGCTACTAGAAATATGAAAGATAAAGGAAGAAATTTCTCACAGACTGAGCTGATTTTGTGAACAATTTTCACTTTGACTCTGTAGTTGTACTAGTGATTTCTCACCTTAAATTATACTTGCAAAATATTATTTGAAGTACTTACAAGATGGCTGATCATGGGAACGATATCCAACCACTTGTCACTGACAACGGAAGTGTAACGAGCAAGGTTAGTTAGAAAAAATGCTTATAATTGTAGCTCGTATAGTGTTAACTACGTTAAGAGGTAGACCTATGTATAACATTGAGGGGTCACCAGACCTCGTAACTTCGGTTTGAAAATGGTTTATTTAAATAACTTGGTACCATAAACACTAAAAGTCTTTAGGGGCACTGGTTTTGCAGAATATGTTGCGTTAAAAAACTAGATACACCTCTAATTACATTGCTCCTAATGTGACCTACTAATGAATAATAACTGCGTCGTTTATTTCTTTAGGTTGGTTTTGCTGGAGATGATTCTCCTAGGGCTGTTTTTCCAAGTATAGTTGCTCGTCCTCGTCACAATGGCGTCATGGTTGGAATGGGACAAAAATTTGCCTATGTTGGTGAGGAAGCTCGGTATAAAAGAGGTTTTTGTTCTCTCAGATATCCAATTGAAGCATAAGAGACTGGGATGATATGGACCAAATCTGGCAACATACATTTTACAATGAGCTCGCTGTTGCTCCCGAGGAGCATCCCGTTCTTCTGACTGATGCACCATTTAAACCCAAGGCGAATCGAGAGAAAATGACTCAATTCATATTTGAATCATTCAATGTGCCAGCCATGTATGTTGCAATCCAGGCCATTCTTCCTCTGTTTGCTAGCGGTTATACAACTGGTAAGCAGCAGAAGAATACCAGCATATGCTAGTTTTTTACTGTTTTAATCGGTCATTAATTCGTTTGTTGTTCTTCGACAAGGTATTGTGCTTGATTCTGGTTCTACTGTGAGCCACGCTGTCCCTATTTATGAGGGACATGCGCTTCCTCATGCTATCTCGCGATTAGATCTTGGTGGCCGTGATCTTTCAGAATATCTTATGAAGATTCTCGAGGAGAGTGGCTACCGATTTACCTGTGCAGGTGCTTTGGAAATTGTTCGTCAATTAAAGGAGATGATTACATATGTTTTACTGGATTTTGAACATGAGATTGAGAAGGCAAAAGGATAGCTCATCATCTGCAAAAGGCTATGTGCTTCCTGATGAACAATTCTTCGCTCTTGGTTCCGAGGGGTCATGTTGCCCTGATGTCTTAGCTCATGGTTCTGAAAGGTTTCGGTGTCCTGAAGTCCTCTTTCGACCATCATTGGTTGGAAAGGACACGACAGGAATTCATGAAAAAATCTACAACTCAATCATGAGATGCGATGTTGATATTAGGAAAAATTTATTCACAAACATTGTGCTTAGTGGTGGCTCGACTATGTTTCCTGGCATAGCAGAATGTACGAGCAAGGAAATAGCTGCTCTTGCTCCGAGCAACACGAAGATCAAGGTGATTGCACCACCTGAGAGGAAGTACAACAGCTGGATAGGAGGATCAATTCTAGCTTCCCTCAGTACTTTCAAACAAGTTAGTTTCTCCTCGCCTTTTTATTTGACTGATCAATAAATCAAATCAATTACGTCTAAGTCTCAAATAATTGGTTTAGCACTAAGATCCATATGTTGCATATGCAGATGTGTTTAGCAAAAGGCGTGTATGATGAATATGGTCCCTCAATTATCCACAGATGGTGTTTCTAAGCTTGGTGAAGATGTTAATACTGGTTTTGTTATTAGTTTACAAGGCAAAGGTTTTTGTTCATACTTTTCTATTGTGGTTTGAAAATTCAACAGACAGAAGAAGCATTTTGTCCCACTTTGGCAAGAAAAAATAAGTGACAGTTGATTTCAGATCACAAGTTTCTTGGTTTTTTAGAGAAACACAACATTATTAACAGCTTTTTGGATGGTCGTTATATATCGTTTCATAATGTATCATATCATATTGCATTATATTGTACTGTATCGTTTGATGAATATAATATTTGGATAAATATTATATCACATCATATTGCATTATATCATATCATATTGCATTACATAGAAAAAGTATGGTACAAGGTAGAATTATTATATAAAAAGATAGAGTAAATGATAAAATAGGATTAATTAATAATAATAAAGGGCAACATTAGAGAAAAAGATAATGTAACAACGCGATCACACTTGAATTATTTTTTGTTCTAATTACCATCTTAAACTTAACAGTTTGATAAACTTAAGTCTTAACCCTCTAGATGTTGACGTGACGAAGAGCGGAATGCACTTTTTTTTAGACCCGTGAGAGTAAAGAAAAATTAAAAAATCAATCTTTATTTTTCAATTTAATTGCCACATAGAACTACCAAAAATGATTCTTGAGCATACCAGTTTGTTCCTCTAATTCCTATGCGATGGTGAATAAAAGTGCACCTGTACCTTTCTTCTTTTTCATTCTCCATTTTAATAAAGAAAACGTAAGATTCTACTAGAATATATTCTCTCTCTTTTTCATATTTTTTAAAATAATTTTATCGTCCATTATTGAAAGTTTATCGACTTGATTAATCTAAATTTGCGTTCGATAAACTCACTAAGGGATGTAAAGTGCTCCATATCAAAAGGATGTCTCCTTAATTATTTCCGAGTACCGAATGGTGTTTAATTCTCAAAATTATGAATTTATTAAAAAGCATTTAATTCCCAAAATTCTAACTCGTAGGTTCATATTTTCTAGTATCTTTTTGTTCGTATAACTTAATGACCAGCATTAATCGTAGACTTAATCCACATACTTTAAACCCGTTTGGCTAAGTTGTCAAAAAATACTGATTTTGAAAAGTGTTTTTGCAAAATAGCAATTTATATTTTGCCAATTCATTTGAATAGTATTTTTTGCAAGCTCATTGTGTTTGGTCAATCTTTTCAAAAAGTACTTTTAAGTATCAAATTACGAATAATTTAAATATATCAAAATACATTATTCAATATAAATAAAAATCTACTTTTGGTCAATTTTTAGAAAAAATTGATTATTTAATGTATTTTACATTTTTCATTTGTCCCAAAAGAAAATGCCTAGACAGTACTCAATTAAGATTCTTTTTTAAAATAGCTTTTCTTAAAAATGTTCCAAGAGAAAAGTAAAACAGTTCTATAAATACAAAGATATTAAGAGCTAATAAAGGAACCATATACTACGACGTCGTTCTCACTGTTACCTTAAATCTTGCACAAAATCCTGTTGAAAGATCCATCACATACAGTAGAAAAATCGAAACTTTGGCTGCACATATATGGGTTTAAGAAGAAAAAAACAAAGTGGGGGTTTTTCTGTAGAACCTCAAAACAGTTTATATTTAAATATGAGTAGCAGTAGTTTAATAGGAGGAAAAGTATGTGAAGAATTCACACCAGGGTATTATGGAATTTGTACAATTGGAGGTATGCTTAGTGCTGGCACTACTCATCTTGCTATCACCCCTCTTGATGTTCTCAAAGTTAATATGCAGGTAAAAAAAATTGTTGGGGTTTTACTTTTTTGTAAGAATCTTGGTCAAAATAAGTACTAGTAATGTTGTATTTATGATCGTAACAGGTAAAGTTGCTCCCATGTGACCGGGAGGTCATGGTTCGAGCCATGAAAACATCTCTTGCAGAAATGCAGGATAAGACTGTGTATAATAGAAGCTTGTGGTCCGGCTCTTCCCCGGACTCCACCCATAGCGGGAGCTCAGTGCAACGGGCTGCCCTTTGTTGTATTTCTGATTTCTTTTATGCAACACACTAATGTAAATAATTAGTTAATACTGCTGAATGTAGAATTTTAGGTTGTCTAAACACCCTTAAAAAGTCAATTATTTGGCATAGGGATGATACTTGAATAGAGCGGAATGGATACAGAGGATTTATATAGCTGGAACCAACGAATTTGAAATTGATACTTAGTTGATTGATTGATTGTTATGCCCGTCAATCCCCTTTCGGTTGTTATAGTTGCTCTTTTTTGAGTTGTCTTTTTGCCATAATTTGGGTCAAAACTATATGTTGTGCTGCATTTCTGGTCTCTTATATGAAAAACGGTAAAATAAACAGTTTTTTAATGCTCGCACCTAAGTATGTAGCCTAGTTGTCAATGAAGTGAGGAGAACCATAAGGTTTTAGGTTCAAATCCGAGCGAAGGAAAAAAAACACTAGGTGATTTCTTCCCATCTGCCTAAGCTTTGATAGACAGAGTTACCGGTGCCCATGCTGGTAGGAGGTAGTAAGTATCTGGTAGACTAGTCGAGGTGAGGTGCGCCTAGGCTGACCCACCGTCATAAAAAGGAACAGTTAGTTAATGCTCGTGAATGTAGATTCTTAAATTGTATAACTACTCTTAGAAGGTGAATTATTTAGCATTTGAATGACACCTGAGTTGAGCGGAATGGGTACAGAGGATTTATATAGTCGACCCAAACTAATTCAAAATTGATGCATAGTTGATGGATTGACTGGTATACCCGTCAACCCCATTTCCGTTGGTATACTTGCTCTTTCATTATGATCTTTAGTATGAACTATTGTTTGTAACTTGTAGGTGCACCCTATCAAGTATAGTAGCATTTCCACGTGCTTTACGACTTTGTTGAGAGAACAAGGTCCATCGGCCTTTTGGCGAGGATGGACGGGGAAGTTTTTTGGCTATGGTGTTCAGGGTGCTTGTAGATTTGGTCTGTATGAATATTTTAAGAAAGTTTACTCAAATTTACGGGTGGATCAGAACAAGAGTTTGGTATTTTTCGCCAGCAGCGCATCAGCTGAAGTAATTGCTAATGTGGCTCTCTGCCCATTTGAGGCCATTAAAGTTCGCGTGCAAGCTCAGCCTCATTTCGCCAAAGGCCTCACTGACGGATTCCCGAGAATATATGCATCAGAAGGCATCCATGGGTACAAACCTAACCATGGACTTCTTTTCCCCTTTTGATGTAATATTTTTTCGTACTGACAGTCACTACAATTTGACTTTCTAATTTCAGGTTATACAGAGGGCTTATTCCTCTACTGGGTCGTAATCTACCATGTACCTCTCAGTCTTTGAAACTCTATTCGCAAATTTTTATATGTATATCCAATGAAATTGTGTACACATAGATAACCAATATGCAGCATGTGATACCAATCACACCCCACAGGACTTATGTCACCTGTCTGAAGTTGAAATCTAGCTGAAATGCATAGCAAAGCTATACTAGATCATTTTTTGGAATAGATGTTAAAGTTTAAAGTAGAAAATTGGCTTTACCATATGTCATGTCTAATCTTGGTCTAATTTAGCAGTGATAAAAGAAATTGATGACTATTAGCTGTATTGGTTTAGGGGTATGACCAATACAATTAAAGTTGGTTATACTGTTTCTTTCCCCTTGATAAGGATATAATGTTGGTTATTCATTTTTACTTCATCAAAGAAATTGTTGGTTATTCATTTTATTCTGGTTATTTTGTCTGCAGTCTCAATAGTTATGTTCTCAACCTTTGAGCATACAGTGAATTTTCTTTATCGAAATATAATCCAGAAAAGGAAGGAACAGTGTTCAAGAGCTCAGCAGCTTGGCGTAACTTGTTTAGCTGGATATGCCGCTGGATCTATTGGTAGTATTATTTCGAACCCTGCTGACAACATCGTGGCTTCTCTTAACAACAAGAAGGCCAGTAGCGTAAAGCTGGTAAAATCTCTTAATGTTTTCCCACACCCAAAAATAAATAAATGCTTCTCATGCTTGCTGCATTTCTAATTTACCCTTTTTACCTTTCAGGCTGTGAAGAAAATTGGGTTTCTTAATTTGTTTACGAGAAGTCTTCCGATTAGGATAATGCTAGTTGGACCAGTGGTGACCTTGCAGTGGTTGTTCTATGACACCATTAAAATATTCAGTGGACTGTAAGTGCTATTTCCATACTCAATAGCTAAATGGTACAAGAGATAGTTCAACTCCCCGTTCACTTTCCTAACTTTGTGTGTTCTGCATGAACATATGCCACGCGATTTCTTGTTATATTAGCATGCATCTGCCCAATTGAAGGCCATGAGAGTTATTACTTACGTATAACTATTATTAATGTGTACTTATCTTGCTTCTCATGAATTAAATATATTATGTGATTTTTGACCAATTATAAGGTGTAGAAGACCCACTGAAACTCGAGAAGTGATGGCAATAGCTCTCTCTTTGCACACTCAAGCACGTAAAATCTTCATTCATGTTGAACTTTATCCAAATAAAGTAGAACATAAGAAACAAGAAACAGGAAAAAGGCACAAAAATTTGTAGAACTAAAGTTTGTCATGTTCAGAAGACCCTTATACCTCCAGGATGTGGTTTTGTATGTTGCTTACTTAGTGGGCCATCAACACAGCAGAAAGCAGCCTGGCTGAGGTGCACTGGCTGCCTAGATATTCTAAAAGAGGGCAATAGTCAAATCACTGTCCAAGTCTGGCCTAGTGGTCAATGAAGTGGGTAAGAACCATGAGGTCTCAGGTTCAAACCCAGTCGGAGGCAAAAACACTAGGTGATTTCTTCCACCTGCTCTAGCCTTGGTGGACAGAGTTTCCTAATAACTGTTGCTGGTGGGAGGTGGCAGGTATCTTGGGAATTAGTCGAGGTGCGGGCAAGCTGGCCGGGGGGCACCACGGTTTTCAAAAAAAATAAAAAATTACACAGGAGTAGTAGCCAAGTACACTGTCCAAGACTGGTTTTAGCCCAACTTGCTTGGACTTGAGGTGTAGTAGTTGTCGTTGCACACGAGTAGTCAAGGTTAGTATCCCGTCACTTTTGGGGTCAACTGTAACTAATAACTGTTGATTTCTTCCACTGTTGTTCAAACCCAGTCGGAGGCAAAAACACTAGGTGATTTCTTCCACCTGCTCTAGCCTTGGTGGACAGAGTTTCCTAATAACTGTTGCTGGTGGGAGGTGGCAGGTATCTTGGGAATTAGTCGAGGTGCGGGCAAGCTGGCCGGGGGGCACCACGGTTTTCAAAAAAAATAAAAAATTACACAGGAGTAGTAGCCAAGTACACTGTCCAAGACTGGTTTTAGCCCAACTTGCTTGGACTTGAGGTGTAGTAGTTGTCGTTGCACACGAGTAGTCAAGGTTAGTATCCCGTCACTTTTGGGGTCAACTGTAACTAATTAACACCACTATTCTCCTTCAATTCATTATTATTTTAAACAATGTCCAAAGGCTTGTGGCCTTTGAGCTCTGGCTTGCTCAAATTTCCTTACTCAGCCTTTGACCTAGGTTCAATCCCTACTTCACCAACTCTTTCTATATTTTTTAGTTTCTATATGCTACCATTTTAGTTTAGTATCCAGCTTATTTTTCGGTTGAACATAAACCTGTTGACATGTTTATGTTAGAAAAAGTTGGTGGTGTCCCCATCGCTTTAAAATCCTGGGTCCATCTCTTCTCTTGGTATTGTGTTTATGCATGTTGAGTTAGTTAGTTGTCCCATATGGGTTATGTATCATGTAAGGGCCTTCAATGTGGTTTGTAAATGTTTTGTGCTACTCCATTCATTGCTTTAAGGTATTGAGTTGGATTATCATATTTTCTCACATGGTATCAAAGCCACCTTTTGGCAAGCAGGCAAGCTGATTCTCACGCTCAATGTTCCGTATTAAAGTTGACTTGTAACCCCAAATCAGGTAACATTGCTTGAATTAGATGGTTTTCCCACATGGGTTGTGTAAGAGCTTTCAAAAGGGTTTATAAAGGTTTTGAGCTACTCTGCCTGTTGCCTTATGGTTTTGGTTTGCATGCTCGGGTTCTCTCAAAAAATCAAAGCAGACATTCACTTTAGCATTGAAAAAGTACATAATCTTGGTTGACTCTCATTATGAGAAAATCTATTTGGATATTTGTTTCGCTTGTTCTTCTGAATTTGCCTCACCATCGTTCTCTGCGTTTTTGTAATGGGTAAGGGTCTGCCAATTTTTTTGAGTAATATTGTTTTAGCTATGATCATTATGTGTCCATTTGGATGATTGATTAACAATGATTGTCCTTGAATGAATAGAACAAAATATTTGTTTTGCGTTTCATGTTACACAAATTCTTGGCTTGACGTTTTACATGTATATGTGTAGGCCAACCAGTGGACATGTCAGCAAAGATATAGAGGAAGATAAAATGGCTGAAAGTCATTCAAGATGAAAGCTGCTTGGTTAACTGATTTGGTAAATAAGATGAACGAGCGATCCTCCAACTGTTTTTGGGAAATGCTTGAGCATTTACCAGCAATTAAATCGACATACACTAACCCATTTTTACCAGCAATTTGCTTTATTGCTAGCTGGTCGGCTGGTCCTAGAGTATGAGACAGACTATTTTGAGCTACCTCAAGAAGGTGAACCATTTCTTTTTGCTAGACGTTCGCTCTTTCATGCGCTAAATTGTACAGTTTGCAGAAGTTGTCTTTGTTGCCCGGATAATTACTCAATAAAGGATTAAGAGATTCCACCAGCTATAATTTTGTTCTGGCTGTTAGGTTTGTGAACTGCTCTGATACCATCAAAAACATTATTTACTGTTTTTGAGATTACGTTACAGCCTTTGACAAAGTCTGCATACACACTATCCTCCCCATACCTCACTTGTGGATTACACTGGGTATATTGTTGCATCTGACAAATAGTGATTTCCCAATCTCTCATGTTTGAACCACAATTTTGATAAATGGCAGCTCCTATAAAGGGAAGCATGCCGAACTCTCGTCTGATTTGTTTGATTTCCAAGAACACACTATGCTCAAGTGACCACCTTATAGTCTATTTAGTTATTTAAAGTTTCAAGTCATTTTGTGATGATTGTATACTTACAACAACAACAACATACCCAGTGTAATCTCACATAGTGGGGTTTAGGGAGGGTAATGTGTACGTAGACCTTACCCCTGCCTCGTGGAGATAGAGAGGCTATTTCCAATAGACCCTCAGCTTAGTAAAACATAAGTACAACAGTAATAAAAAGAAAACGGCCAGAAACGAAGATTGTATACTTGAAGGTACAAAAATGCATGGTCTCACTTCTCCAAGTTAGAAATTGGAACATTTTGACACATTCTTCCAAGAGGCTTTAGGAGGAAATGATTTATGACCGGTTACAATTTGAATAAAATATCCTATTAATATCTCTTTTATATTTTATTTGCTGATTTTGTGTTATATTTTCCTGATCTTTTGTGAAAAAGAGTCATACAACTAAGATAACGTTTGTAATGGACCACAACCAAATCTTCCATATTTCAGCTCTTTTTGGTCTGCTAAAATATGAACCAAAATTGACACAACTACTATATCAGTGATGATGATAATATTGTTGGGCAGTTGTTTCTTTAAACCTTAATTTGGGGAAAGGATGAGGCAAGAACATAGTTGTATGTAAGAAGTGTTCCCTATGTACCCCATTGTTAACTTGTACTTAATTTATGGATAGCACAGAAAATGTAACTGAGAACTAACCAATTGAACAAAATTCTTATATAATCTCCAGTAATTTACATCAGTTTCACAAGGACATCAGACAATCTGATACTAAAAGAGACTCTTCTTTTAAGAACTTTACTTTCCGGGGACAAAGTTTGTGGCATAGGCCCAGGCGTTGTTGTTAACGGGGTCAGCAAGGTGATCAACAAGGTTCTCTAATGGACCTTTTCCAGTGACAATAGCTTGAACGAAGAATCCGAACATGGAGAACATAGCAAGCCTACCGTTTTTAATCTCCTTTACCTTGAGCTCAGCAAAAGCCTCTGGGTCATCAGCAAGACCTAATGGGTCAAAGCTACCACCGGGGTAGAGTGGGTCGGTAACCTCACCAAGAGGTCCACCAGCAACACGGTAACCCTCAATAGCTCCCATCAACACAACTTGGCAAGCCCAAATGGCCAAGATGCTTTGTGCATGGACCAAACTTGGGTTGCCCAAGTAGTCAAGTCCACCCTCGCTGAAAATTTGAGATCCAGCCTTGAACCAGACAGCTTCACCGAACTTGACACCATTACGAGCCAAGAGTTCGGGGAAGACACAACCGAGAGCTCCAAGCATAGCCCATCTACAGTGAATCACCTCTAGCTCACGGTTCTTAGCAAAAGTTTCTGGATCAGCTGAAAGTCCAGCAGTGTCCCACCCATAATCACCAGGGAACTCACCAGTCAAGTAACTTGGTGCTTCACCAGAGAATGGGCCCAAGTACTTGACACGATCAGGACCATACCATGGGCTACCAGAAGAGACTGGCTTCGCCTTGGTAACAGTCTTTCTCATTATAGCTTTTCCATTTCCAGTGATCTCAGAGGAAGATGGTGAGAGTTTCACTGCATTTCCAGCAAAAGAAGGGGAAGAGAGAGCCATTGTAGAGGCAGTCATTGTTGTAGAAGTAAAATGAAAAAACTCTTGAATGAAGCTATACTACACAAAGAATACTTGATTTTTGGCTTGAGTTTCATGGTCTTGCACCAAATGTATTTAAATGACTCCAAAACACTTAAGTCATTATCTTAGAATATCATTATCTGTTTTCTCATTGGAAGATAACAATTTGTTTAACGTTTGCATTCTTGTCCATTTGTCAAAGTTCAACAACATGAGTAGATATATTTAGATACATTATTATGTCTAGAAAATCTAACTCAATGTTGATTTCCTCTCGTAAAGCAATACAGAGTTGCCACGTGTGATAGTGGATTATTGCAAAATCCAGTTGACCAAGAGCATAAGAGTAAGTCATGGCCATGCAATAGTTCACACACACCTGTTTTTTCTGGCCTATCAAATATTAGTGGTGTATATACCTCTTCTTCACAATGAGACAAATAATATATATTAAAAAAGAATAATTTTCTAGCAATTATTTCAATGACTAAAATTTATTACAATTTCTTATGTCATTCTTAAATATTCGGATGAATAATTCTCTTAATGCCAATTAGAAAAACAGGAGAATAAGAAACTTAAATGCATGTTAATTTCTCTCGTGAAGGAGATAAATTAAGAAGAGGGAATTTTAGTTTACTAGGAAGCCATACACTAAGGTTAAGTAGCAAATAAGAGCAGAGATAAAGCTAGAATTTTAATTTTATAGGTTTTGGATTTAGAACGATGATAATTATATTGTTTGAGCAAAAATTATTTAATATTTGTACATATTTAATTAATTTTCTAACACTATTTGTATACATTTTAAGTGTTAATAATTGTGTTCTAAATTTAATATTTGTATATCTTTAATGAATTTTCTAACATAATACACAGTTTGAGCAAAAATTATTGGGTTAGGCTGAACCCATTTCCTGCTTTTAGCTTCGCCCGTGAATAAGAGCTTGTTTGGACAGGCTTTCACAGTACTCTGCTTATTTTGAAAAGTGCTATTTGTCGAAAGTGCTTTTTAGAAAAGAATTTTAATGGTGTCATAGTTTGTGTTCAGATAAATATTTGAGAAGTGATTTTGTTAGTATTAGAAAAGCAGATTGTGTTTGACTAATCTTTCAAAAAAGAATTTAAGCATTGAATTACGAAAAAGGGATATGTACAAATTTACCTTAGAATTACTAGTATTTAAAAAGAAAAAAAATCTCAATTATTTATTATTAGAGAGCTTAATTAATTTTAATATTATTTAATTAAAATATTTCTATCATTTGTTTGAGATTTATTGGAAAAAAAAAAGTTGGAATTTTGGATAGATAATATAAAAAGCCGTGCAATGAAGGAGAAATGAATAACATTCGGTTGATTTCCTTCCGTTCCAGCTTATGTTTCGAGAGTCAATTTACTTCTTTTTAACGCTAAATTGGATTATACCAAATCAATCTTTTAAAATAAAAATTTAAATATTTAAAAACTGTACGATAAGTATTACAAGTTGCAATTTTTCTCATATCAATATGATAAGAAAAGAGGTATTTGCATCTATACCCGCTTTTTGTGTCACGTTTTAACCTGTGCCCACTTTGCAAAAAAGAATTGCAAGCGTACCCGCTTTTTCGCGTAACTTCAGCATACGGGGCTGAATAGCAAAGGCAATCATACAAAATTTCTGCATTCTAGTAGACGGGCCTGAAGTAGCAAGTGTGCTGAACCAAGTTTGCTGAAGTTTTTGTTTGTAATTGCTGAACTTAAGCATAGTAGCTGAAGTTTTGTTCTCTATTTGCTGAAGTTTTTGTTTGTAATTGCTGAACTTAAGCATAGTAGCTAAAGTTTTGTTCTCTATTTGCTGAAGTTTTTGTTTGTAATTGCACTAAATAAGCTGAAGTTTTTTTGTCCTGAATTCATTAGTTTTGTCATTAAGCTTTTTTAAAAAACTTCAGCAGAAGATGCTGAAGTTATTTAGTTCATTTATAAAAACTTCAGCACTAAATAAGCTGAAGTTTTTTTAGTCCTGGATAAGCTTTTTCAAAAACTTTAGCACTAAAAGCTGAAGTTTTTTTGTCCTGGATCCATTAGTTTTGTCATAAAGCTTTTTCAAAAACTTCAGCAGAAGATGCTGAAATTATTTAGTTCATTTGTAAAAACTTCAACACTATATAAGCTGAAGTTTTTGAAAAAGCTTTCTAACATACTAGATAAATAATCAGATTGCCAATAGTATCTAAATCATAAATTTTGGAAACAATAAACGTGAAAAGAACAGAATTATCATTGTATACTAATTTACGTACGTAGAAATATCCACAAATTATTGTCTACTAACTTACGTAATTATTTATAATTTATTTTTAAATAATCTGATAAATATATTTATGGCAATCATCCCATGAACTGAAGTTTCATAGCAGCTGTATTGGGAAAAAACTGAATTTATATATTGAAGATGACGTGTCATGACACGTGGACTGGTCAAATGGTCAAAACACGGTAATCAACCAAGAAGGCACGAGCGACAACAGATACGGAGAGAAGAAAGTTAAATAGGCACGAGTCGTTATTCAAGAGGCACGAGTTTCGTACCTATATAAGTCATTTAAAACCCCGAAGATCAGAAAGGATTGAAGATATGAATCTGATGACGCAAAAGAGTCCAAATTCAACATTAAATATCAAATACGTTAGAGAATTTGTATCTAATAGGAATGATTGAGTAACGTTTTTTTTAATGTCATTTATTGCTCATAATTGCCTCATTAAGACAAATGCATTACACCTTCTCCTAGAATCAACTATAAAATGAGAAAGACTCGACATCTGTAGAAAGGAAGATTATTGAGACTTTACTGAAATACAAAGCTATTTACTGCTTTATCATCGTTCTCAAAAATCTTTTATTATTTTCGTCTCCTGATTATCAGTAACCCGAATTTCTCTTCGTTTCTAGCTTTGACCAAAGACTCAGATTTTTAGTTAAACAAATTGGTTCCGTTACCGGGAAACTGATAATCTTTTCTTTTAAGCTACGCTCTATCCATTGTTATCATCATGTCAAACAACAACAACCACAGTGAAAACACCTTGGGAAACCATGAAAATCAAACCCATCAAAATCAAGGAGACCTACCGAACATTGACGTGGTTCCCTCCTCTCTAGATTCACCACGTCAATCTCGTGAAGGCACTCCTGCCCCTGAATCCCGTGCTGATCAACAAGAACAATCTGAACATTTTGAAGGAGGTGCAAATGAAGCTTTACAAAAGCTAATTGATGCACAGGTCGGCAAAGCTCTTCAGGATCTAGTTAGTCGATTGCCTGCTG
This sequence comes from Nicotiana sylvestris, assembly GCF_000393655.2. Taxonomy (NCBI): domain Eukaryota; kingdom Viridiplantae; phylum Streptophyta; class Magnoliopsida; order Solanales; family Solanaceae; genus Nicotiana; species Nicotiana sylvestris. The sequence goes on from NC_091065.1 coordinate 175,588,720, forward strand.
CACCACCCACACCAATTCCTAATAATAATACATTGGAGAATCCTCGTTCTGGTCTTGTTAATTCTGGAAATGGAGGAACCACCAGTGAACCACAGGAAGGGGTACCAGGTAATTCAAATAATTCCTATTTGCAAAATTTAGTTCTAACCTTGCAGAAACAGATTAAGGAACAAAATGAGCGTATTGAGCAAATCCCTGGAGTTCCGCCTGTAATAAAAGGAGTAGACATGGACAGATACTCACAACAACCTTGGAATCCAAGTGCTGCTCCCCTTCCAATTCCGAAAAAGTTCAAAATGCCTGACATCCCGAAATATGATGGCACTACAGACCCACGTGACCACGTGACTGCATTTACAACAGGCGTGAAAGGCAACGACTTGACCAAACAAGAAATCGAATCAGTACTGGTCAAAAAATTTGGAGAAACACTCACCAAGGGTGCATTAACCCGGTATTCTCTTTTATCTGAAAATTCTATAAATTTTTTTGCTGAGCTTGCAGATTCTTCTATTAAAGCACACTCGGGAGCTCAAAAGGTTGAGAAAAGAATGGAAGATATTTTCAAAATCAAACAAGGGGATTCAGAGTTGCTCAGAGACTTTGTTGATAGATTCCAACGTGAAAGAATGACTCTACCCCGTGTACCTGACAACTGGGCTGCAATAGCTTTTGCAAGTAATTTAAATGACAAAAGTTCTGAATCCACGAGAAGACTCAAAGAAAGCCTTCGAGAATTCCCTGCAACCACGTGGAATGATGTTTACAACAGGTACTGTACGAAGCTGCGAATTGAAGAAGATACCGTACCTAAGTTTCATCATGAAGAAAAGGGCGGTTCCAGAAGATTAGAAACCGAAAAAAGATCAGGTAAAAACAGGTATGATCCATATATGAGACTTGCAGGAAAAGACTCACGGTCAAAACAAGATAGCCAGCAATATGATCAAAAATCGAGGAACAGGGAATCTGGTTCTTCATCAAGATTCAGAAATGATGGGAACAGACAAGAGTCACGAGATGATGACAGCAGTTTAAAGGCAAGGTTCGGCGGATATAACTTTAATGTCACTACCTCCGAGCTCGTGGCTGTTTTGAGAAGCATGGGAGATAAGGTACGATGGCCAAAAGAGATGCGGTCAAATCCAAATAGACGTAATCCAGATCATTGGTGCAAATTCCACAATGATCACGGGCACAAAACTTCAGAATGTAGATTCTTACAAAGTGAAGTGGATCATCTATTGAAGCAAGGGTACCTCACTGAGTTATTTAGTGAAAAAGGTAAACAAGCCTATATGAAAAATAGGCAAGAGCCACCAAAGCCTCCTTCACCCAAGAGAACAGTGAATGTGATAAGTGGGGGAGAAGATATTCACGGCATAACCTACATAGCTTCCAACAAGGTTTCTAAAGTAACAATTACACACGGAAAACTGGTACGACAGGTTTTAGAAAATGAAAGTATTTCATTCGATGATGCAAATACCGAAGGAGTGATAACCCCACATAATGACGCACTGGTAATATCTTTACTTGTACATGATACTAATGTAAAACGAGTTTTGATTGATCCAGGGAGTTCCATAAATATTATACTACTAAGGGTATTACGTGAAATGCAAGCTGAAGACAAAATGATACCCAAGGCGCATACCTTGTCAGGATTCGACAATTCAAGTGTGGTAACAAAAGGATAGGTAATTCTAACAACTTTTGCTGCAGGTGTTGTTAAAGAAACTAAATTTTAGGTAGTTGATATGGAAATGGCCTACAATATGATCATGGGGAGGCCTTGGATCCATGATATGGATGTTGTTCCATCAACTCTACATCAAGTTATTAAATTTCCATCACCGTGGGGAATTTATCAAATTCGAGGGGATCAGCAAACAGCGAGGAGTATCAACGCTGTAACAGATACGAGCACCGTAAACAAAGAAAAATATCAATTACAGGAAACAGTTGAAGGTGTCAACAATCAAACCTCAACTGAGCGAGAGAAAACAGATTTAGACTCGAGACCTGATACAATTCAAGAACCTGAGGAGAATGAAAATATCAAAACAACTATCGAAGAACTCGAGGCTGTGATATTATTTGAGCAATGGCCTGAACGGAAAGTTTATGTTAGAGCTAATTTAAACTCAAACATGCGAGGTATGTTAATTGAATTTCTAAAATCTAACGTGGACTGTTTTGCTTGGTCCCATGCTGACATGACAGGGATACCACCGGATGTGATGACTCACAAATTAAACGAAGACCCATCCTTTACACCAATAAAGCAAAAGAAAAGAAAGCAAGGGGCTTTCAAAAACCAGGTGATTCAAGATGAGGTCCAAAAGCTATTAAAAATTGGGTCAATCCGCGAGGTAAAGTACCCTAATTGGTTAGCCAACACAGTTGTTGTACCTAAGAAAAATGGTAAGTGGCGAGTCTGTGTAGATTATACAGATCTTAATAAAGCTTGTCCAAAAGATTCTTTTCCTTTACCACATATAGATCAATTAATTGATGCAACTGCAGGACATGAACTTTTAAGTTTTTTAGATGCATATTCAGGGTACAACCAAATTAAAATGGACCCTAGTGATGAAGAAAAAACTTCTTTCATCACAGACAGGGGGACTTACTGTTATAAAGTAATGCCCTTTGGTCTCAAAAATGCTGGGGCAACCTATCAAAGGTTGGTCACCAAAATGTTCCAAGAACATTTAGGGAAAACAATGGAGGTATATATAGACGATATGCTCGTCAAAACCCAGCAATCTCATGATCATATTTCTCATCTATCTGTTACATTTGAAATTTTGCGAAAATTTAATATGAAACTCAACCCAGAAAAATGTGCATTTGGAGTTGCATCAGGTAAGTTTTTGGGTTTTCTTGTTTCTAACCGTGGTATTGAGGTAAATCCTTCTCAGATCAAAGCAATAGAAGAAATCCCTGATATCCTTACTAATAAAAAGGAAGTTCAAAGATTAACGGGAAGAATTGCAGCTTTGGGGAGATTTATTTCCAAATCTTCAGAAAAGTGTTTTAAGTTTTTCTCTGCACTCAAAAAGCAAGATCATTTTGAATGGAATGAAGATTGTCAACAAGCCCTTAGAAATTTGAAAGCTTATTTGTCAAAACCACCGTTATTGGCAAAACCAAAGGTGGGAGAAAAACTTCTCATCTATCTGGCTGTGTCTGAAGTTGCGGTAAGTGCTGTTTTAGTCCGTGAGGACCAGAGTAAACAATCTCCTATTTATTATGTAAGTAAGTCCTTACTAGATGCTGAAACACGATACCCACAGCTAGAAAAGTTAGCATTAGCTTTGATCATGACATCTAGAAAATTAAGACCTGATTTTCAATGCCATCCCATTGTTGTAGGTACTGCTTTTCCGCTTCGAAACATTTTGCATAAACATGAATTGTCAGGGAGGTTAACAAAATGGGCTATAGAATTAAGTGAATACGAAATCATTTATCAACCTAGGACTGCTATAAAATCTCAAGTATTAGCCGATTTCGTAGCTGATTTTAGCTAGGGGATGCATTTAGAAGCAGAAAAAGAATTACAAGTTTTTAATGGTGCAAACCTTGGGACTTGGATTTTATTCACTGATGGTTCATCTAATGTAAAAGGAGCAGGTCTGGGTATAGTTCTCATACCACATACGGGTGAAACTATTAGGCGAGCTATAAAATGTCATTCTATAACTAACAATGAAGCAGAGTACGAGGTTGTAATTGCAGGTTTAGAATTGGCAAGAGAACTCGGCATAACACAAATTATAATCAAGAGTGATTCTCAACTCGTGGTCAATCAAATGCTGGGGACTTATACAGCCAGGGAAACTCGAATGCAAGAATATCTCGAAAAGGTACGGGAACTAATAAAGCAATTCCAAACTTGGAAGGTAATGCAGATCCCAAGAGATGAGAATGTGGAGGCAGATGCTTTAGCTAATCTCGCATCTGCAGCTGACGTAGCAAATGACGCAAATGCTTCAGTCATACATTTATTTCATTCCGTTCTCGAACCTGATAAGAATGAGGTAAATTTTAATCATTTAACATGGGATTGGAGAAACGAAATTATTGCTTTTTTACAGCACGGAACCGTGCCTAATGACAAAGGGAAGGCTCACGCGCTTCGCAAAAAAGCCGCTCGATATTGTTTATATCAAGAAAATCTTTATCGAAAGATGTTCGCTGGACCACTAGCAAGGTGTCTCGGACCCTCTCAAACAGAATACGTGATGAAGGAAGTGCACGAAGGACATTGTGGAAGTCACGCAGGGGGAAGGTCACTGGTAAGAACATTGATTCGAGCAGGATATTATTGGCCTAAGATGGAAGAAGAGGAAAACAGCTTCGTGTCCAAATGTGATAAATGTCAAAGATACGACAATAATATGCACAGACCAGCTGAGTTACTACACCCTGTTATAGCCCCGTGGCCCTTTATGAAATGGGGAATGGATATCGTAGGTCCACTACCACAAGCAAAGGGTCAGGTAAAGTTTCTACTTGTACTCACAGATTATTTCACTAAATGGGTAGAAGTAGGAGCATTTAAACAGGTACGAGAGAAGAAAGTTAAAGACTTCATATGGCGAAATATAATATGCCACTTTGGAGCACCAAAGGAGATCGTGTGTGACAATGGACCACAATTCATAGGAGCCCAAATCATAGAATTTCTTCAAAGTTGGCAGATTAAAAGGATAACATCTACGCCATACCATCCAGTGGGTAATGGACAAGCGAAATCCACAAACAAAGTCATTATCAACAACTTGAAGAAGAGGTTATAGGATTCAAAAGGTAATTGTCCTGAGATATTACCTGGAGTACTATGGGCTTATCGTACAACGACAAAAATAAGCACTGGAGAAACACCATTTTCAATGGTTTATGGTGCGGAAGCCTTAATTCCAGTTGAAATAGGTGAACTGAGCACACGGTACGTTCAGGCAACGGAGGAATCTAATGATGAAGAGATGCTGGTCAACCTTGATTTGCTTGAAGGAAGAAGAGAAGCTGCATTGATAAGAATGGCAGCACAAAAGCAAGTAATTGAACGATATTACAATAGGAAAGCACGCCTCAGATTTTTCAAAATTGGGGACTTTGTGCTTAAAAAGGTGTTCTAATCTGCAAAGGCTGCTAATTCAGGAAAGCTAAGTCCAACGTGGGAAGGACCATACAGAGTTCATGACATTGTAGGTAAAGGAGCATACGAGTTGGAGACAATGGACGGCAAAGTTTTACCATCACATTGGAATGCCGTCCATTTAAAGAGATATTACTTCTGAGAAAGTACCCATGGTCAGGTATCACCATGTTAAAATTTTTTCTTTTGAATTATTAAAGTTTTACTAACGATTTTAGATGCTAGGCAAAAACCCTAACTCGTGCCAAATGATGAGTCACGACCTGTAAGGAAAAATGGAGTATTCTAAAATTCCCAGCCCAGGGTTACAATTAATCTGATGGAAATACACACGAGCTAGGTAGTCTTCATCTATAATCACACCTCCGAGTCCCGTATATTTTTCTGTTTCAAGAAAAGGACCAAATTGAAAGAAATAAACAAGTGCTCGAGGCTTCATACTTCACCGCTCAAACACTTGGGGGACTACATATTATACACAGATATGTGTAGAAAAACAGATACGAATATCGAACAAAAGTCGGCCACAAAGAGGCAAGTGTTGAGAAAAAGTTACGAAGTCTTCAGCATTCATCATTGTGTTCAACAAACACAAGACATTCATCATAATGTTTTTCCCATGAGAACAACAGAGTCATCTCTCAAACTCATAAACGAAGTCACCTCTCAAACTCTTCATATAAAGATAGGGTCATGACTATGTACTGAAACAGGTTATGAAGAAAAACCTTGTTTTATTTTATATTATGTAAAAATCTGTTACAAGAAAAACAGTTACGAGGAAGTTATAGATGTATTTTAATACATGTAATAGTCAAAAAACTTGTTAAAGTTCATGAATAAAAACTTGTCAAAGTTGTTTCATACAAAACATGTGTATTCCTATTTCTTTCATCGTATTATAACACCATTATGAAGTTGAGACGTCTTCTTCATTAAGTGTCGATAAAATAAAAGGGCCCTCTTTTATAAGCCTCATGTTGATAATCCATGAGAAGAATCATAAAAGCATTTTCAAAGGATAAAAATGCTAAGCTATTCTATAAGTCCTAGATAAATAGGCAAGAATAGAATATACAGAAGTACCGATAAAACTTCTTAATATAAAAGACTAAGTACAAACTTAGTCAGCAAAATATTTGTTTTTTACAAATGCCTCATTATGATAACTGGAGACTTCATCAAAAGATCCCTTAAAGTTGCTAAGGGATAACACCACCGATTAATAAAAAAACAGTAAAGTTTGAAATACATTCAACTAGTCACTGAAGGGGTTGGAACATCAGAAGTTGCAATCTCATTTTCAGGGGCAGTCACAGGCACGGTAACAACTTCTGAGGGAGCAACAATATGAGCGGTTTCAACTGGGCCTGGAGTGTTAAAATCACCAAGGGAAGCAAGAGTCACGGGAGCTTCAGCTTCCATGGACTGTGTCATAGAAGTTTCACCCTCGGGAGCCGGAATTGCAACTCCAATTGCCACAGTAGCCACTTCTTCATTTAAAAGCTCTTCTGCCCCAGGAGTTCCAAGTGCAGGAGAAGGAGTATCAACTGGTTGTTGGCTTTTTTCAATAGTGTCTAAGACTTTGGCTAATTTAGATTGCAAATCAAAGTTTTCTTGAGTAGCTTCCATCAAATCATCACGGCGAGATTTTAAAAAAGCCCAACTTACCTCTATGTTGAAGTTCTCCTCAAGAAGTCCATACTCCCTTTCCCACATAGCAAGATCGTTCTTCAATATCTGGTGTTCAGCTAAGTGGGAATCATGGGAAGCTTCAAGGGAGGCATGGGAACTCTTCAAAGCACGTATCTCGTCAGAGGAGATCCTTAAGTCAGCCTGAGCTTGAGTCAAGCTTTGCACTAACTCCCCTGCATATTCTTCTTTCTTCTCCACAAGTGCCTTAAGCTCTCTGATTTCTTCACTGGCCTTTGATAATTGTTCTGAAAATGAGTACTCCAAAAGCTCCTTATCTTTTTCAAATTGGTTTGAAGAAGCCTTGGAATTACTAGCTCAGAAGTCAAACCACGCTTTTGCTGCTCTAGGTGATTTCTACTTTCTTGCAACTCCTCTATGGTCCCCTGAGCATTCTCAAACTGCTCCTTCCAGTTTGCTGCCTCAAGCTAGGTTTCCTAGGCTATTCTCCTAGCCTTAGAGATAGCCTTCGCAGACTCTCGATCCTTATTATCTAGAGTGGAGATTCTTCCCATTAACTCAGTACCAATAAGATTAGCCTACAAGGGAAAGACATCAAATGTGAGAATATAGAGAGATATAAAAAAAAACTTGTAAGTTAAACGAGAAGTACCTTCAAGGTAGAATGAACTATGTCATTCATCAGAGTCAAGCAACTGTGGCTCTCCATCTTCTTCTTCTCAATATCTCCGATTAGAGGCTCGAGCCAAACATCAGCTCCACTAGTCTTTCTCAAAAGGCTATGATTGGCAGGAACTTCAAGAGTAACACTTCTCATAGCCATGCCTCTGCTGCTAGAACCCGCCTCTGTATGCTGAACAGAGGGAGGGGGAACAATGGAAGGAGGAGTAGTAGAAGAGGTAAAAACAATGGGAGTTATGGGAGTCAAAGCAGGGACAGTAGGAGCATATATGGGAACCAAAACAGGTAAAGAAACATGAGTCGATAAAATAGGCAAAGAAATACTCGTGGTTGTCAAAGGAATAGAAGAAGAGAGGGGAGTTTCATCAAGAACTGGTCCAAACTCTCCACTCTCAAAACCACTAACAAAGAGACATCGAATTGATTCATTAGAGCCTCTTGGAGTGGTATCCTCATCAGAAAGGATTTGAACAGGCTCAGAGATAGAGGCTCGAGCAGGAGCATCTTCAACTTCATCTCCATCAATGATGCGTCTCCTGGCTCTTGGCCTAGCTATCAAAGAGGTATTCTCTTCTTCATCATTCTCAGAACTTTCTTCTACAACTTTTCTTTTTGGTAGCGTGGCCCGAGTCTTTTCCAAATCAAGTGAAGCGGTTGAAGACGCTCGAATGGCAACGGCTACCTCAGCTGTCATACACCTGATACCAAATCCTGATAAAAAGAGGGATACAGAATTAAATTAAGAAAGAATTCAATATACGACAAAGCATAAGGAAATACATACCATGGGACTTCACTTTCCAACCATTCAAAAGAGAAATTGATTTCCAAGTTCTCGCCTCCATAGGCGCAATCTTCAAAATTGAATCTACCCAACCACGGAAGTTAGGAACGTCTTCCACATCTCCCATGGTTGCTACAAAAAGACAAAAAAATGACGAGATTAGAAAAGAAATCAAAATTCTTAAAAAGTAGATACGGTAAGAAAAAGAAAAACTTACATGCAAAATTCCACTTCTCCGGGAAGGGAATGTTTGTTTCACCCAACAAATCCATCGTACTTACAACAACGTAATGACAATACCACCCTCGATCCTTGTCATCTTCGGGGTTTACCAAAACCTTCTTGCTTCTTGCAGTCAAGGTAAAAACTCCATGGCGGAATAATTTGGGGTGGTATAGGTGCATAAGAGGGGAAAAGGTAAAATTAACATTAGCTTTGGTAGACAAATACCTTAAGCAAGCCACAGCTCTCCAAACAAGAGGACCTACTTGTGCTAAGCAAATTTTGAAAAAGCGGCAAAATTCAAGTATAACTGGGTCAATGGCAGGATTAAATCCCAAAGTAAAGGGATAAGTATAAATGAACGAGAATCCAATTCTGAAAGAAAAAATTCTCTGGTTTGGGGCAGGAATCATCATACGAAGATTATCTCTCCAATTACAATCTTTCCTAACAGTAGGAATCACAAGTTCAGTTATTAAAGAAGGATAGGTGTCAACTTTTTCTAAATTTTTAACTTGTTCTTGGAGAGATCTTCTATCATTCCCAAAAGATAAATCATTGGGTATGATTTCTTTAACTAAAGGTTCCTGAGTAGGTTCAGAAAGTTCTTTACCTTTAGAAGAAGGGGTCTTTGGGATAGAACTCCTAATACCAGAAGAAGAAGAAGAAGCAGAACCAGATGAATCACCACGAGTGGATCCTAGGCTCAAGCTCCTCTGCCTACCTCTTCTGCCTCTCCTATGTCTTACGGGGGCATTGGGGAAGTGATCTAGAATTGGAACTTTTCTAGGGTTAGGGTTTGGAGATGACATCGTTGAAGAATGATGAACTAAAGGGGAGAAAAAGCAAAAGTGAATAATAAATTGCTTGTTGAAGGTCTATGAATAAGAAGACAAAAGAAAGAGGGTCAAATATGTTTGTAATGACAACCGTCAAACTTAGAAGTGTAATGACGGAAAGCCTATAATAAAGGCAACTATCACTTCATCAATATAAGGTATGAATAAGCCTTGAAAAAAGGCTGCAAAATTACGGAGTCAATCAGAAGGTGACGCGTGTGCAGAGCATTAAATAGAAAAGACAATTGAAGCGCCAATACTGTCATAGCATTGATTATGGTAAAAATTCCCTTTTTGTGAAGATCCACTTTCCAAATATTTAATTGATAAATAAATGGAAAGTGGGGGGACTATCTGTATTGGGAAAAAACTGAATTTATATATTGAAGATGACGTGTCATGACACGTGGACTGGTCAAATGGTCAAAACACGGTAATCAACCAAGAAGGCACGGGCGACAACAGATACGGAGAGAAGAAAGTTAAATAGGCACGAGTCATTATTCAAGAGGCACGAGTTTCGTACCTATATAAGTCATTTAAAACCCCGAAGATCAGAAAGGATTGAAGATATGAATCTGATGACGCAAAAGAGTCCAAATTCAGCATTAAATATCAAATAAGTTAGAGAATTTGTATTTAATAGGAATGATTGAGTAACGTTTCTTTTAATGTCATTTATTGCTCATAATTGCCTCATTAAGACAAAGGCATTACACCTTCTCCTAGAATCAACTATAAAATGAGAAGGACTCGACATCTGTAGAAAGGAAGATTATTGAGACTTTACTGAAATACAAAGTTATTTACTGCTTTATCATCGTTCTCAAAAATCTTTTATTATTTTCGTCTCCTGATTATCAGTAACCTGAATTTCTCTTCGTTTCTAGCTTTGACCAAAGACTCAGATTTTTGGTTAAACAGCAGCACCAACAACGGCAACAGAAGAAGAAGAAGAAGCAGAAGAAGAAAACGAAGGAGGAGGAGAAATGTGGCTGTAGTTGTTTAAAAAGTGGGTACAAGTTAAAATATTTAAAAAAAAAATGGGTATAGGTTAAATTGGGGCGACCAAATAGGACACCCCGTGCAATTTTTACATAAGAAAATACATTTCAAAATATTGGTCAAAATTTATATAATTTGAATTTGAAAAGCAAAAATATTTACATAAACTGAAACGGAGGGAGTAGCTGTTTTTGTTTGAGAAGTCGCCAACAACCAAAAAAATGTCTTTTCTACACAAAAATACTTTTCATATTTGCCAAACACCACAATTAAAAAAAAAGTAATTTTTTAAAAAGAAAAAAGAAAGTACTTTTAACTTTCCAAAAACTTTGTCAACTAGGATATGCTATAATAGTAATAATAATAATATAGTTTGATAAAAATTCTAGTCCACTAAAAAGTTGTTGCAATCCGTAGTACCATGTGCCATATTCTCTTTAAAAGTTAAATTTTTCCTAGAGAAACATATAAATGTAAACAGATTGGTTTCCAGGTCCCTTTAATTATTTGTCAAGAAACACAGACAATTCGGGAAAGAAGTATACGTAAAATAAGACACTTCCAGGCCTCTTACAAATTGTTATTTTGATTAGAAATAACGTCCGATTCAAAACCATAAAGATCATATTTGCATACTGAAATGTATGTATAAATTACTTGGCTCGTTCTCAGGTTCAACGAGTTGTCCCGACATGCACCAGCTTTAGCCTCCATAGTCAGAGAGCGAGTCTGTCGATTTATCGAGGGACTCAACCGCAGTATTAGATTCAACATGGCTCGAGAGTTGGAGATTGACATCCCAGCATGTAGTGGAGATCGCTAGGAGATTGGAGGGTATGTGGACCCGGAGAGAGAGGAGAGGGAGGCCAAGAGGCCTCGAGATTCTAGCACATATAGTGGTGCCAGTGCCCCAGTTGCAGCCCGTCATGGTAAAGGATATGTGCGCCGCCCTGTTCATTCAGCACTTCCAGCTTCCAACGGTATTCCGGCTACTCCCAGGCCTCAGGTTGCCCATTATGCACCGCCACTGTGTAGTGCACCTACTGCACGGGGTGCTTTCTGCGGTCAGTCCAGCCAACCGGGCCCGAGCCAGTTCTAGCATCCATGTCCTCCGAGAGCTTATTTTGAGTGTGGTGACACTCGTCATATGGTGAGGGACTGTCCCAGACTCAATAGGGGTGCACCTCCACATACTACTCAGGCCCCACGTATTCCATAGGGCCCTTAGGTTTCGCAGGCCGTGGTTACGGCACTAGTTTCCACTCCACCTGCACAACCAGCTAGAGATGGAGGTCGGGCAGGTAGAGGTCTCCCTAGAGGGGAGGCCAAGCCAAATGTTATGCTCTTCAGACTAGGACGGAGGCGGTTGCATGCGACTCAGTTATCACATGTAATATTCCAGTTTGTCATAGAGATGTATCAGTCTTATTTGATCCAGGCTCCACTTATTCCTATGCATCATCTTACTTTGCTCCATATTTGGGTGTATCCATATATCTCGAAGAAAATCATTAGCCTCTCTTTTCAATTTTAATATCGGTTTCCTCTGCTCTGCAAGCTGTTGTTTGAAACTTTGAACGCTTTGTTGTTACTACTAATATATTTGTTTAGTACCTCAGAAATGCCACGTTCCCTATTTACCCCATTTTTTTAACTTGTACTTAATTTATGGATAGCACAGAAAATGTAACTGAGAACTAACCAATTGAACAAAATTCTTATATAATCTCCAGTAATTTACATCAATTTCACAAGGACATCAGACAATCTGATACTAAAAGAGACTCTTCTTTTAAGAACTTTACTTTCCGGGGACAAAGTTTGTGGCATAGGCCCAGGCGTTGTTGTTAACGGGGTCAGCAAGGTGATCAACAAGGTTATCTAATGGACCTTTTCCAGTGACAATAGCTTGAACGAAGAATCCGAACATGGAGAACATAGCAAGTCTACCGTTTTTAATCTCCTTTACCTTGAGCTCAGCAAAAGCCTCTGGGTCATCAGCAAGACCTAATGGGTCAAAGCTACCACCGGGGTAGAGTGGGTCGGTAACCTCACCAAGAGGTCCACCAGCAACACGGTAACCCTCAATAGCTCCCATCAACACAACTTGGCAAGCCCAAATGGCCAAGATGCTTTGTGCATGGACCAAACTTGGGTTGCCCAAGTAGTCAAGTCCACCCTCGCTGAAAATTTGAGATCCAGCCTTGAACCAGACAGCTTCACCGAACTTGACACCATTACGAGCCAAGAGTTCGGGGAAGACACAACCGAGAGCTCCAAGCATAGCCCATCTACAGTGAATCACCTCTAGCTCACGGTTCTTAGCAAAAGTTTCTGGATCAGCTGAAAGTCCAGCAGTGTCCCACCCATAATCGCCAGGGAACTCACCAGTCAAGTAACTTGGTGCTTCACCAGAGAATGGGCCCAAGTACTTGACACGATCAGGACCATACCATGGGCTACCAGAAGAGACTGGCTTCGCCTTGGTAACAGTCTTTCTCATTATAGCTTTTCCATTTCCAGTGATCTCAGAGGAAGATGGTGAGAGTTTCACTGCATTTCCAGCAAAAGAAGGGGAAGAGAGAGCCATTGTAGAGGCAGTCATTGTTGTAGAAGTAAAATGAAAAAACTCTTGAATGAAGCTATACTACACAAAGAATACTTGATTTTTGGCTTGAGTTTCATGGTCTTGCACCAAATGTATTTAAATGACTCCAAAACACTTAAGTCATTATCTTAGAATATCATTATCTGTTTTCTCATTGGAAGATAACAATTTGTTTAACGTTTGCATTCTTGTCCATTTGTCAAAGTTCAACAACATGCGTAGATATATTTAGATACATTATTATGTCTAGAAAATCTAACTCAATGTTGATTTCCTCTCGTAAAGCAATACAGAGTTGCCACGTGTGATAGTGGATTATTGCAAAATCCAGTTGACCAAGAGCATAAGAGTAAGTCATGGCCATGCAATAGTTCACACACACCTGTTTTTTCTGGCCTATCAAATATTAGTGGTGTATATACCTCTTCTTCACAATGAGACAAATAATAATATAATAATAATAATAATAATAATAATAATAATAATAATAATAATAATAATAACAATAATAATGATTTTCTAGCAATAATTTCTATAACTAGAATTATTACAATTCCTTAATCATTCTTAAATATTCGGATGAATAATTTTCTGAATGCCAATTAGAAAAACAGGAGAATAAGAAACTTAACAACAACAAACAACAACAACCCAGTATAATCACATTTATTGGGGTCTAGGGAGGGTAGTGTGTACGCAGACCTTACCCCTACCCTGGGGTAGAGAGACTGTTTCCAAATAGACCCCCGCAATCCTTCCCTCCAAGAACTTCCCACCTTGCTCTTGGGGAGACTCGAACTCACAACCTTTTGGTTGGAAGTGGAGGTTGCTTACCATCAGAGAATACCAAACTTAAATGTATGTTAATTTCTCTCGTGAAGGGGATACATTAAGAGGAGGAAATTTTAGTTTACAAGGAAGCCATACACTAAGGTTAAGTAGCAATAATTTCTATAACTAGAATTATAATTTTATAGGTTCTGGATTTAGAACGCCGATTTAAAGTGTTAATAATTGTGTTTTAAATTTAATATGTGTACTTATTTAATGAATTTTCTAATATAAATACGTTGTTTGAGCAAAAATTACTGTGTTCGGCTAACACGTTTCCTGCTTCTATCTTCGCCCCTAATAAGCACGCGTTCGGACAAGCTTTTACACGCTGCTTATTTTAAAAAGTGCTATTCGCCAAAAGTGCTTTTTAAAAAAGAATTTTAATGGTGTAATAGCTTGTGTTCAGATAAATATATGAGAAGTGATTTTGTTAGTATTAGAAAAGCAGATTGTGTTTGACTAATCTTTCAAATCTTTTTAAGTATTGAATTACGAAAAAGGGACACACACAAATTTACTTTAGAATTACTAGTATTTAAAAAGAAAAATATTCTCAATTATTTATTATTAGAGAGTTTAATTACTTTTAATATTATTTAATTAAAATTTTTCTATAATTTGTTCATGATTTATTTAAAGAAAGAGTTGGAAACATTCGGGTGATTTTCATCTACTACCATTTCTATTATTGGAGTTAGACCTTCCCAAGCATCTTGAATTGGTGCATTAAGATTACACTCATTCTCGATTATCATGTTGTGCAGTATAATACATGTTGTTAATATATCATGTAGCACTTCTTTTCTCCAAAAACGTGCCGGTCATGCAATAATTGCAAAACGAGCTTGCAAAACTCCGAATGCACGTTCAACATCTTTTCGACATGATGTTGAAAAGATGACTCATGAAATATTTCTTCTTTGGCGAACATGGCTCATGAATAGTTTGCACAAGGGTAGACCATTTTGGATATATACCGTCAACTAAATAATAACCCACATCTTATTCTTTTCCTTGAATAACATAATGGGCGGGAGAAGCAATACCTTTTTGAAAACAAATATGATAACTCTAAAATACTGATGTCATTATTGGTGTCGGGCATACCAAAATATGCATGCAATATCCAAAGGTCATAATCAACTACAACTTCAAGAATAATTGTTGGGGATCCATTAAAATCAAGATATTATGAGTATTTATTTTGTAGTTACTTATACTTTATTTGTATATATTTACTTTTTTTTTTTTAATATTTCAGATTACACAAGCAAAAGATTTACTTATGCAAGATCCGAACTTCAAAAAAGGTTTTAAATTTGATCATGTGTGATCTATAATGAAAGATTTTGAGCAGTTTAACGATGGCGATGCTGGAAGAAAGAGGCAAGAAAGTAAGGCTATACGAATATATCATCCTTTGATTCACCCTTTGTATTTTCTCCTAACTTATCATCATTTCATTAAATTTAATTGAGGATGTTGCAGGTGATTCCACATCATCAACAACCTAGTGAGGGAAAGAAATCAAATATGAAGAGAAAAATAGATGAAGAATATATGAAAATGGTCCAATCAGAAAATAGTCGGATTATTGAGGTGATGAAAAATTCAAATGAGACAACAACCAAAAAAAAAAGTTTTGAAGGCAAAAAACGAAATTTTGAGACTACAAGAACATAAAATAAAATTTTACTCAATGATGTGGTTTTTGTTGTCGATCAGAATCGTCGTGAATTTTTGCGACAAAAACAAAAACAAATAATCGATAAAAGAAGTCAACAATTTTCACAGCGACAACCACAACAATCCTCTGCCTCATTCACTCAATCCTTTAATGATTTTGGTGTATCTGGAAACGACTTAGTATTTTTATATTATTTAATGTAGTTTCAATTTTTATGTATTTTTAATTTAATGTATTTTTAATTTAATATATTTTTATTTAATGTATTTTCAATTTTCACATTTCATTTTTGTGATGGTTATATAATTTTTATACAATTATAACTTATAATAAAATTAACTTATAATTTTACATAACTGAAATCCTAATTCCAAAAATATTCTCTTTAAAATCTTATCCTTAAAACTAGAAGTTATTACCTATTGGAATAGCCGGACCGTTGTTACTTGATGGGAGAGAGTATTCTGGTTGCAATGCCATTTATGCTTCTGGTGATACAACTAGTGTTCAAGATGGTATGACTAGATTAACTGTATACAAGGTGAAAGTTCAGGTAACTAATTAACTGTACTACTAAGATTAACTGGTTGTATAACTTTGTTTTTGAGATATTGCAGATCAAGCAGATTTGCCAGATTACAAAACATTCAATGTGCAATAGCTGGAAAGAATTTATTCACAAGGTTTAGTTGTAGCACTGGTGATGCAATGGGAATGAACATGGTTTCCAAAGGGGTACAAAACGTTCTTGATTTCCTTCAGAATGAGTACCCTGAATTTATACATAAGGTTTAGTTGTATCTGGTATATTCCACGTATCCCTTTATTTTAACTTTTTGACCCCCAATATACCTAGTCACCTGCTCAATTATGCATGCACGCTACAAATCAGTATTTTGGAAGAAATTAAAAATAACCAATAAATCTGAACGAAAACACTATTCAAAATCCGGAAAAATACTTCAGCATAATATACTGGAGTTCCTGTATAATATACCGGTCCAGCATAATATGGAGTGTGGAGCACCGGTGCTCCAGTCTCCGGTATATTATACTGGAGCCAGCAAAGTATACCGGTCCAGCATAGTATGCTGGAAGTTCATACTCAGGTGCACCGAACTTCAGTATATTATGATGGACCGGTCTCTGTTGCAGCAAAGTAATGGCTATTTTTCAATGACTTGGCAAACGCGGGCTATTTTTGAATGACTAGTCCGAAAACTGGCTAAACCTTGCTATTTTAACCAGTATTTTAAAAGGCTTTTCTGAGACTCATTCAGGGCTTGCCTTTGGGCTGGACACTTGCAAAATACCACCCGAGAGGCGGACTTATATTTGGAGTAGAAGGGTCATCAGACCCCGTTAACTTCGGCAAAATATTTCTGGATATATATGTGTTTATACGTTAAGAAAAGGTCATGTGTTTTTACTTGGAACCCTCAAGATCAAAAGCCAGATGAGGACACTGGTTGAGCAGTCCGCTCATGTGCCCCCGACACCTTAAAATCCTAGGTCCACCTCTAGTGCGCCCTAAATATGCCTAACGTTCAACACTCGAGATCACTCGCCCAATGTCCCTACGTAAATCATCTGTCAAATTTTCTAATTGGCACTATTAACCCTCAAAATTCTTTAACAAATGATTAAAAGTTTTATTCATCATATTATACTAAAAGTGGGAAGGTTCTATGTCAAAACTTGAATTACTAAACTACCCATCAAAAACTAATTAACATTTGCCCTTCATCCAAAGGTAGAATTACCTTCCATTTAGTGTTATGGATCATCATTAAACCCTTAATTAAGTTTCTCTCCATTAATCTCAATACGTGAAGAATTTGAGAAGTTACAATAATTGACCAGATTCATATGCATAATTAAAACTTGTAACTGAATAGTCACTTTCTACTGCTACTGTTTAAGAACATAATTATATTGGCAATTCAATGGAAATCGATCAAGTTCCTCTTTTCAAACAAGGATGCCACAATTTAGATTTCTACATGGATAGTCATTTTTACCTGCTACTTTGTATGTAGATATGCTCTATACTCTTTGAGGAAGTTTGAAAATGTTAAACACACGGTACTTTTCTTCATGTATTTCATGATACTTATATAATTTTTTATTTTTATATCAAAGTATGTGGATCCTGTTAAACTTATTTTTCATTATTTTACATGGAAGAAAGTTGTGTTAATTCCACCTTCTTTGTTCCGGGCTCTGCTCTTTATTTTGAAAGCAAGTTATCATCTCTCCTAAATGCATAATTTATTATTCAATTGCCTTCTATAAGTTTTTTTTGTGTGGAAATGATATATGTTAATAAACGAGAATGCTCGATTTGTCCTTTTACATTTTAATTATTTTTTTGGTTGCCCTCCCACTTAATCATGGATTCACTTCAATAATTTAACCCTGCAGGTTCGAATCATGGCTAGAGCAGTGAAGTTGTAGAGGTCTCCGTCCTCCTAATTGTTGATAAAAGGTACTTGGTCAATTTCCTGCAATGTCATCATTAGTCTTTATTCCATTTACTTTAGTTTAATAATTTTTTGAAATATTGTATTGAAAAAAGAAAAAAAATTACACTTGGATGCCTTTAGTTTTTAAAAGTTTTAAGTATGATTGTATAAAATATAGCAAAAGGAATATTAGATTTCACATGTTTCATTAACAATCCATGGAATGACTCCATTTCAATATCAATTTATATTATATGGCTCTAAAGTTACTTCTGGTATGTTATTGATCGTAGATTAGGATAAGTACTAATTAATTTTGTTTTCGAAATCAATTCAATGTCAGAAAATCATTTGTACAATAGCGCTATATGCAAAAGAGAGGATAATAAAAAAATGCCCATAGCTGCAAAAGAAAAAGCAAAGGAAGAACGAGTAGTAAAATAAGCTAGGCTAGAATACACCATAGGGGAGAGTCGTCTCTTGACGATGATGCTAAGATTAATAGCAACAAAGTTGGTAGATTTGTTTCAGAACTGATTAGGGCTTTTTTGGGGTTATTCTCACGCTTGCTTCTTTCTCAACTACAGATTTCGTCCTTTTTAACTTCATTCATCTCCAATCGAAAAATAATACTCCAAAAAGAAAAAGATAGATACAGAACATCTTAGTTGTGAAAGTGGTATTTTATAGTTTGGCACCTTGGGCCTTTGAAACAATCGGATGCAACCAAAGTTGCAATCTTCTTTCACATGTATCATCGATCAAGTGATGCAAATATATACATGAGATTTTTTCCTTCCTATACCATATATGAAACTTTATTACTAAATATATGCATAGTATCTAAATTACCCGCTTAGTTCACATTTTTCCTACAAATTCTGTACCATTCGTTTATTAGGAATTAATAGGGCAGAATCTTCCCTTAATAACGTGCGAAAAATCAGGAAAGAATCTTGGGATTGATTGATTCCTCAATTTTAGCTCGACAAATTAGGAATAGTCAGCTACTGTTAATAGTTTAAGAGTAAATCAGAATATTCTAAAAAGATTTGGCGTAAATCAGATCAAATCATATTCTTCCAGATATTCCTATTTAGGCGCGCTACAATTATGGAAGTAAATATTCTTCCAGATATTTTCCACCATTGATAGCCATTAAAAAGCTTGAAAGCTTTGAATTCAAATTTGGGGTTTCAAAAATCATTATTTGTTTGGATTGGGTGTTGTTGAAAATAATCGGGAATATGATTTGGAGTTTATATCTCAATTTTGAGGGGTTTTGGTGAAGATTAGACTTGGTTTTGACTGAATTTCAGATTGAAACTCGAAGAAGAAGAAGAAGACATATTGCAGAAATTGTAGATAAATTGTAGGTTAAATTGTAGACCCACTTGTGGGATTATACTGGGTTGTTGTTGTTGTTGTTGTTGTTGTTGTTGTATTCTGATTGTAGATGCTTTATTTTCTATTTTCACAAATAAAAAAACGACTAAAACTTCTACAAATCTTTTGAAAAACGCAATTATGTCAAAAATCTCAATTATGCTACAATTGAATGAGAATTAGGATATTAAAATTCAATGTACCCAGTTTGTAGATAATTTGTAGATTTTCAACATAGATTGTAGTTTAATTGTAGTATAAATATAGTAATTACGTAGATACCCTTACAAATAATATTGCGTTATACGTACTTAAACTGATTTGTAGTACATTTGTAGAATTTCTGTAGAAAATTTGTAGATGAAGAGAAATTTTTTGTAGTCAACATTTTTTCAACATAGATTGTAGATTAGTTGTAGTATAAATATTGTAATTTTGTAGATAATTATGAAAATAATATTGCTTTATACATCCTAAAACTGATGTGTAGTTTATTTGTAGATAAATGTAGGAATTTAATAGATATTATCGTAAAATTAGACTTCCATAGAATTTGAAATATATGTGGCATAGGAATGTAAAAATCTCTTTTATTTATTTCAAATTCTGATCAATCCAACTGTAACTACTTCATATTTTTGCCGTATCAAATGTGTGTATACAGTGTGCGAAATCAAGAAACTCATATTAGAAATAGAAAAAGTAAAACAGAAGTAAAAATAAGAAATAGAGAATGGAGAAGTAGAGAACAGAGGAGTTTCCTCGTCGGAAACCGTCAACGGCGGCGAAGATGTATTTAGTTCAAATTCTGATCAATCCAACTGTAACTACAATTTATCTACAATTTATCTACAATTTATGCAATATGTCTTCTTCTTCTTCTTCTTCTTCTTCTTCTTCTTCGAGTTTCAATCTGAAATTCAGCCAAAACTAATTTTAAATCTTCACCAAAACCCCTCAAAATTGAGATATAAACTCCAAAACATATTCTCAATTATTTACAACAACACCCAATCAAAACAAATAATGATTTTTGAAAATCCAGATTTGAATTCAAAGCTTCAAAGCTTTTTAATGGCTGTCAATGGTGGAATTGCTGCTCTCTTGTCTCTTTGAAGGTTTGTTCTTCTTTATTGAAAAAATTTGAAGCTGAAGGTAAATGTGGGTATGAACTTTGAAGATTTGACTTTAATTTTGATGAACTTTGTTGTTCTTCATTGATGAACTTCAACTGGAGTAAAATGGGGAACCAACTTTGTTGAAGGGTTTCTTCAATTTTCTGTGAATTTAGAGGGAGAATTTGGTTTCACAAGATGGAAAATGGTAAAAAGAACATGGGTATGGGTAAAACGTGGGTGGGACTGAGGGGTTAGGAGAGAGAAACGTGCAGATTCTTTTAATTAAGGAGTAAAAAATGTACAATTAATTATACCCTTAATTAATTATGGTATAGAATTGGTAATTTGGTATACTAAGTGTAATTAAGTCAAACCTTAAACATTGAGGGTAATAAGGTTTCCTATGTGGCATATGAATGTAAAAATTCCTATATACATAGGGTAAGTTGTCTTAGGTTTGCCCCCTAGACTTTAATTGTGGCCACTGCCATTTTTTTGCTAAAATATTGTGTCATGATATCACTTTGTTTTGTAATAGCTCAACTTGGTCATGCTTTTTTACATTCTGCCAACTTTCATGTGTCTGAGTTTAAATATGTTCCCTCAATTTCTTCAAAATTGATATAAGCTTATAAATACTTCTTTAACTTTGAATAATTTTGATAAATTTGTTTTATGGCTAATTCGAAATGTTATCATCTGTCGTTCACATGTTTTGTGTACAAAATAAAATATTATCTAAATACAGTTGTCAACATTTTTTTTTAAAAAAAGGTACTACAACTTCTGCTGATGTAGCAAAAATTGTCCAGCTTTTTCTTTCTTTCCATATTATAATTCAACTTTCCTTATATGAAAATAAAGATTTTTTTTTAAATTTAGCCCAAGAAAATCAACTAAATTTGTGTTTTACAATACATTTATTAATTAAATAAAGAGTAGAGCCAAGCGTCCCTCACTTTTTAGGGCATTCCAGTAATGAAATTAAAAGTGAAATCCCTGTTAAAATTTTAAAGGCAAGAGCCCAAAGAAGATGGCAGCTCAGACGTACACATTATCAAAGATGTATATCGTATTCCTTGATCTTATTACCAATATTAATTTTCGTGAAGTCTAAACTATACAATACATCTTTCTGTAGTGTGTTAAAATTTTGCTTGGTAATATGCCTATTTTAACAGAGTTCCGATGCACCTCTTCTAAAAGAGTCATAATACACCTAGCCTCTTTCTTCTTCATCTATCCATCAAATTTTCTGGGCATCAAAAGTTTAGTACCACTTGAAAGGACACACCAGATACTAGTTTATAGAAATATGAAGGTATAACTCAAATAACGAGTGATGGTATTACTAATTGAGAACCTCATAAAGGTAAATATCATTTGCATATTTCTTCTGAAATTGGAATTTTTTAAACCGTGACAGAAAATTATTCCTGTATTAGGTAGGGGTAAGGTCTGCGTACAAACTATCCTCTCCAGACTCCACCTATTGGGATCAAATTGGATTTGTTGTTGTTGTTGTTGACAGGGAACTATTGCACAGAGAAGAAACCAGCAGCAGTTAATTGATTGAAGAGAGAGGAAAGTCAGTAGTTTGTGAGGCAATCTTAAAGGAAGAGATGGTGAAGAAGGTTTTGAAAACAGAAGTTGCTGCTTTAGTGGAGCTAAACATGCTTAAAAACCTCACTAGTTTCGCCATGGCTGGCGCGCTTGGCGGCTTCAACGCGCACGCTAGCAATATTGTCTCAGCTGTATATATAGCCACTGGTCAGGATCCTGCTCAAACTACTCTGATGGTAAGTAACCCCCACTTCCAATCGAGAGGTTGTGAGTTCGAGTCTCCCCAAGAGTAAGGTGGGAAGTTCTTGGAGGGAAGGATGCCGGGGGTCTATTTGGAAACAGTCTCTCTACCCTAGGATAGGGGTAAGGTCTGCGTACACACTACCCTCCCCAGACCCCACTAAGTGGGATTATACTGGGTTGTTGTTGTTGTGGTCAGGATCCTGCTCAAAATTTTGAAAGTTCTCATTGTATTACTATGATGGAAGTTGTAATTGATGGCAAGGACCTCCATGTTTCTGTCACCATGCCTTCTGTTGAGGTATGCAATTAACACTAACACACTTGTTCTTATAATCATTGGGTTCAACGGAATGGCCAACATTTTAAACATAGAGCTTAGATATTTAAAAAGAAAAAGAGCATTTTGTTACACTAAGCTTTCGCTATGCACAGGATCCGCGGAAGATTCAGACCATATTCGGTCTGATATACACAAAGTTACCTTGTGCTTCTATAAAAAGTTATTTTAACGACTTGAACCCGCGATCTTCCGATCACTCGACAACAACTTTTACCATCGCGCCAAGCCTTCCCGTTAGAGTTCATATATATAAAGGGAAGCTCGGTGCACGAAGCATCTTGTGTTCATGTAGGGTTCGGAGAAGGGCCGCTCCGCTCCCCAAAAGGATATGATAATGGCAGCCTACCTTGATGCCAAAAAAAAAAGGTAGCACGGTGCATTTAGCTCCCGCTATGTGCGGTATGATGATGACAGCATACTCTGATGCAAAACATAATAAAAAAAGACAATCCGGTGTACTAAGCTCCCGCTATGCATGAGATCCGGGGAAGGATCGGATCACAGGGGTCTATTTCGACCCCAAACTTTTGCAAGTGAGGATTCTAAAAAATCATTTAATGAGTTTTACACTTTGTTAAATACTACTACTAGAAAGTGTTTGTTTCTTGTTGTACTTATTATCTATACTATTGTGATACAGGTGGGTACAGTAGGAGGTGGAACACAACTTGCATCTCAATCAGCTTGCTTAAACTTATTAGGAGTGAAAGGTGCAAACAGAGAGGCACCAAGGTCAAATGCAAGGCTTTTGGCCACAACAGTAGCAGGTTCAGTTCTTGCTGATGAGCTATCTCTCATGTCAGCTATCTCAGCTGGGCAGCTAGTTAAGAGCCACATGAAATACAATAGATCAACCAAAGATGTCAGAAAGAAATCTTGGATTAGAGGTGGACCAGGATTCGACGGTCGTAGGGCACCATGACATTCAATATAAATTTATCAATGCCCATAAAGATTGCTATGAGTACCTTTACTAATATCTAACTATTTCTTGAAGACATTTGCAGGTATATATGAAGTTTTTTCCGAAGTTTTCGGCTACCGTTGACCACTCAACTTATAGTGTGTGTCCGCCTCAGCTCCTAATGAAGAAGGCAAGACAACTAATTCTACCCACTTTGTCTCTAAAACTGTTCACATTGTTCCCAACTCTCTGGAAGTATCAGCGGTAGCAGAGGCAGGATTTTCATCAAGGGGTTCAATATCTTCTGTGGATATATGTGAAAAAATTTGACATTATATATACAGTGTAATTTTCTACACCGCATCCGAATATCACTACCATCTTTAAATTAAAGGATTACTATGATGACCAAAAATAGGAACAACATTTTCGTATTAGAGGGAAGGTAGGTAGTGGAAGAAATAAAAAAAAGTCAATGTATGTAACATCAGGAGGGTTGGGAAAACTTTCCAGACAATGTAATCTGTATGCTGTGTTGTATCCATGTGAAGGGGGTAAGGTAAAGTATTCTTTTCTGTCTGAGGGAAGTAATCTGCAAATATTTTGATAAGATATGTGGGAAGAAAGTAGTTGGTATCATTGAATTTCAATGTGCCAAGGTGGATGACATTACCTTTTCTTTTGTATTATCTTTTATTTGTTTGTTAATTTGTCATTAGTTTGTAACTTAGGGTGAAATGACATCTCAAGACTGATATTATTTTGATCTGCTGCAAGTGTTCTAATTTTTCCTTTTGATAACAAATTATATATTTGGATCAATTATTGTATCCACTGACATGTTCATAGTCTCATAACGAGTTTAAGTTTTATACACTGTTGACAAGTTATACATTGACATGAAAGCTGCTTGGTTAACTGATTTGGTAAATAAGATGAACGAGCGATCCTCCAACTGTTTTTGGGAAATGCTTGAGCATTTACCAGCAATTAAATCGACATACACTAACCTATTTTTACCAGCAATTTGCTTTATTGCTGGCTGGTCGGCTGGTCCTAGAGTATGAGACAGACTTTTGAGCTACCTCAAGAAGGTGAACCATTTCTTTTTGCTAGAGGAGACACGTTCGCTCTTTCATGCGCTAAATTGTACAGTTTGCAGAAGTTGTCTTTGTTGCCCGGATAATTACTCAATAAAGGATTAAGATATTCCACCAGCTATAATTTTGTTCTGGCTGTTAAGTTTGTGAACTGCTCTGATACCATCAAAAACATTATTTACTGTTTTTGAGATTACGTTACAGCCTCTGATAAAGTCTGCATACACACTATCCTCCTCATACCTCACTTGTGGATTACACTGGGTATATTGTTGCATCTGACAAATAGTGATTTCCCAATCTCTCATGTTTGAACCACAATTTTGATAAATGGCAGCTCCTTTAAAGGGAAGCATGCCGAACTCTCGTCTGATTTGTTTGATTTCCAAGAACACACTATGCTCAAGTGACCACCTTATAGTCTATTTAGTTATTTAAAGTTTCAAGTCATTTTGTGATGATTGTATACTTACTACAACAACAACATACCCAGTATAATCTCACATAGTGGGGTTTAGGGAGGGTAATGTGTACGAAGACCTTACCCCTGCCTCGTGGAGATAAAGAGGCTATTTCCAATAGACCCTCGGCTTAGTAAAGCATAAGTACAACAGTAATAAAAAGAAAACGGCCAGAAACGAAGATTGTATACTTGAAGGTACAAAAATGCATGGTCTCACTCCAACAAGTTAGAAATTGGAACATTTTGACACATTCTTCCAAGAGGCTTTAGGAGGAAATGATTTATGACCAGTTACAATTTGAATAAAATATCCTATTAATATCTCTTTTATATTTTATTTGCTGATTTTGTGTTATTTTTTCCTGATCTTTTGTGAAAAAGAGTCATACAACTAAGATAACGTTTGTAATGGACCACAACCAAATCTTCCATATTTCAGCTCTTTTTGGTCTGCTAAAATATGAACCAAAATCGACACAACTACTATATCAGTGATGATGATAATATTGCTGGGCAGTTGTTTCTTTAAACCTTAATTTGGGGAAAGGATGAGGCAAGAACATAGTTGTATATAAGAAGTGTTCCCTATGTACCCCATTGTTAACTTGTACTTAATTTATGGATAGCACAGAAAATGCAACTGAGAACTAACCAGTTGAACAAAATTCGTATATAATCTCCAGTAATTAACAACAGTTTCACAAGGACATCAGACAATCTGATACTAAAAGAGACTCTTCTTTTAAGAACTTTACTTTCCGGGGACAAAGTTTGTGGCATAGGCCCAGGCATTGTTGTTAACAGGGTCAGCAAGGTGATCAGCAAGGTTCTCTAATGGACCTTTTCCAGTGACAATAGCTTGAACGAAGAATCCGAACATGGAGAACATAGCAAGTCTACCGTTTTTAATCTCCTTTACCTTGAGCTCAGCAAAAGCCTCTGGGTCATCAGCAAGACCTAATGGGTCAAAGCTACCACCGGGGTAGAGTGGGTCGGTAACCTCACCAAGAGGTCCACCAGCAACACGGTAACCCTCAATAGCTCCCATCAACACAACTTGGCAAGCCCAAATAGCCAAGATGCTTTGTGCATGGACCAAACTTGGGTTGCCCAAGTAGTCAAGTCCACCCTCGCTGAAAATTTGAGATCCAGCCTTGAACCAGACAGCTTCACCGAACTTGACACCATTACGAGCCAAGAGTTCGGGGAAGACACAACCGAGAGCTCCAAGCATAGCCCATCTACAGTGAATCACCTCTAGCTCACGGTTCTTAGCAAAAGTTTCTGGATCAGCTGAAAGTCCAGCAGTGTCCCACCCATAATCGCCGGGGAACTCACCAGTCAAGTAACTTGGTGCTTCACCAGAGAATGGGCCCAAGTACTTGACACGATCAGGACCATACCATGGGCTACCAGAAGAGACTGGCTTCGCCTTGGTAACAGTCTTTCTCATTATAGCTTTTCCATTTCCAGTGATCTCAGAGGAAGATGGTGAGAGTTTCACTGCATTTCCAGCTAAAGAAGGGGAAGAGAGAGCCATTGTAGAGGCAGTCATTGTTGTAGAAGTAAAATGAAAAAACTCTTGAATGAAGCTATACTACACAAAGAATACTTGATTTTTGGCTTGAGTTTCATGGTCTTGCGCTAAATGTATTTAAATGACTCCAAAACCCTTAAGTCATTATCTTAGAATATCATTATCTGTTTTCTGATTGGTAGATAACAATTTGTTTAACGTTTGCATTCTTGTCCATTTGTCAAAGTTCAACAGTAGATATATTTAGATACATTATTATGTCTAGAAAATCTAACTCAATGTTGATTTCCTCTCGTAAAGCAATACAGAGTTGCCACGTGTGATAGTGGATTATTGCAAAATCCAGTTGACCAAGAGCATAAGAGTAAGTCATGGCCATGCAATAGTTCACACACACCTGTTTTTTCTGGCCTATCAAATATTAGTGGTGTATATACCTCTTCTTCACAATGAGACAAATAATATATATTAAAAAAAGAATAATTTTCTAGCAATTATTTCAATGACTAAAATTTATTACAATTTCTTATGTCATTCTTAAATATTCGGATGAATAATTCTCTGAATGCCAATTAGAAATACAGGAGAATAAGAAACTTAAATGCATGTTAATTTCTCTCGTGAAGGAGATAAATTAAGAAGAGGGAATTTTAGTTTACTAGGAAGCCATACACTAAGGTTAAGTAGCAAATAAGAGCAGAGATAAATCTAGAATTTTAATATTATAGGTTTTGGATTTAGAACGATGATAATTATATTGTTTGAGCGAAAAATATTTAATATTTGTACATATTTAATTAATTTTCTAAAACTATTTGTATACATTTTAAGTGTTAATAATTGTATTCTAAATTTAATATTTGTATATATTTAATGAATTTTCTAACATAATACACAGTTTAAGCAAAAATTATTGGGTTAGGCTGAACCCAATTCCTGCTTTTAGCTTCGCCCCTGAATAAGGGCTTGTTTGGACAGGCTTTCACAGTACTCTGCTTATTTTGAAAAGTGCTATTTGTCGAAAGTGCTTTTTAAAAAAGAATTTTAATGGTGTAATAGTTTGTGTTCAGATAAATATTTGAGAAGTGATTTTGTTAGTATTAGAAAAGTAGTTTTTGTTTGACTTATCTTTCAAAAAAAAATTTAAGCATTGAATTACGAAAAAGGGATATGTACAAATTTACCTTAGAATTACTAGTATTTAAAAAGAAAAAAAATCCAAATTATTTATTATTTGAGAGTTTAATTAATTTTAATATTATTTAATTAAAATATTTCTATCATTTGTTTGAGATTTATTGGAAAAACAAAAGTTGGAATTTTGGATAGATAATATAAAAAGCCGTGCAATGAAGGAGAAATGAATAACATTCGGTTGATTTCCTTCCGTTCCAGCTTATGTTTCGAGAGTCAATTTACTTCTTTTTAACGCTAAATTGGATTATACCAAATCAATCTTTTAAAATAAAAATTTAAATATTTAAAAACTGTACGATAAGTATTACAAGTTGCAATTTTTCTCGTATCAATATGATAAGAAAAGAGGCATTTGCATTTATACCCGCTTTTTGGGTCACGTTTTAACTTGTGCTCATTTTGCAAAAATAAAATTGCAAGCGTACCCGCTTTTTCGCATAACTTCAGCATACGGGGCTGAATAACAAATGCAATCACGCAAAACTTCAGCATTCTAGTAGACGAGCCTGAAGTAGCAAGTGTGCTGAATCAAGTGTGCTGAAGTTTTTGTTTGTAATTGCTGAACTTAAGCATAGTAGCTGAAGTTTTGTTCTCTATTTGCTGAAGTTTTTGTTTGAAATTGTTGAACTTAAGCATAGTAGCTAAGGTTTTGTTCTCTATTTGCTGAAGTTTTTGTTTGTAATTGCACTAAATAAGCTGAAGTTTTTTTGTCCTGAATTCATTAGTTTTGTCATAAGCTTTTTTTAAAAACTTCAGCAGAAGATGCTGAAGTTATTTAGTTCATTTATAAAAACTTCAGCACTAAATAAGCTGAAGTTTTTTTTAGTCCTGGATAAGCTTTTTCAAAAACTTTAGCACTAAAAGCTGAACTTTTTTTGTCCTGGATCCATTAGTTTTGTCATAAAGCTTTTTCAAAAACTTCAGCAGAAGATGCTGAAATTATTTAGTTCATTTGTAAAAACTTCAACACTATATAAGTTGAAGTTTTTGAAAAAGCTTTCTAACATACTAGATAAATAATCAGATTGCCAACAATATTTAAATCATAAATTTTGGAAACAATAAACGTGAAAAGAACAGAATTATCATTGTATACTAACTTACGTACGTAGAAATATCCACTAATTATTGTCTACTAACTTACGTAATTATTTATAATTTATTTTTAAATAATCTGATAAATATATTTATGACAATCATCCCACGAACTGAAGTTTCATAGCAGCACCAACAACAACAACAACATAAGAAGAAGAAGAAGAAGAAGAAGAAGAAGAAGAAGAAGAAGAAGAAGAAGAAGAAGAAGAAGAAGAAGAAAACGAAGGAGGAGGAGAAAGGGGGCTGAAGTTGTTTAAAAAGTGGGTACAAGTTAAAACATTTAAAAAAAATGGGTATAGGTTAAATTGAGGCGACCAAATAAGACACCCCGTGCAATTTTTACATAAGAAAATACATTTTAAAATATTGGTCAAAATTTATATAATTTGAATTTGAAAAGCAAAAATATTTACATAAACTGAAACGGAGGAAGCATCTGTTTTTGTTTGAGAAGCTCGCCAACAACCAAAAAAATGTCTTTTCTACACAAAAATACTTTTCATATTTGCTAAACACCACAATTCAAAAAAAAAAAAGAGTAATTTTTTAAAAAGAATACATTTAAATATATGTCGTTGGTCGAATACATTTAACATTTTAGTGAGGCAGTTAAATGCTTGTCGAATACATACAACTTTTAAAATATAATTATTTAAGAATAATAGCAAACAGGAGATATAAACATATGCTAAAGATGTTAAAAATGTTAAACCTCAACATTATCCCCGACAGTTATGTCAATACCATCATCACATCTCCCTATGAGTTCCTTTCTCTGGTGTAAATATTCATTTTGCTGATTGTGTTGAAGATGGTTAGAAAGCATCTTAAAGTTATCATTGATCAATGTTCTCAGAGACTTGAACTCGCCATAACCTTAACAAGACAGAAATAATTAGAAGATTGCGCCAAAAATATATGAATGTTAAGCACTAAACTGTAATGTTTAATATGTGGATAAATACTCACATATTCTTTGAATGAATTTAGGTCTTTCCTCAAAGAAGATACTTCGTCATTTTTGAAATCTGCCAGCTGGCTGTGATGCAAAACATTCTGTCCAAATTCGGATACACAAACAAGAGGAAATGGATTGATACTCTGTATTTGAGGGATGCCTTTCGTGTTCCTTGCGCTTTTTATGGGGCGGTGATGAAGATGGACCAACACTTGTAACATGTTTCTTCTTACATTAAAGATCAGGTGTAGAAGAAAAGTCATCCGAATCCTCTCCCGACTTGTCTAAATGAGCCGGAGTAGGACTGTTCTCAACATCAATGACTACGGGAGGAATCTGAACAACGGCAAGCTCTATATCGGTTGGATGGATGTCCTTGTAAACAATCTGAAAAACGAAATACAATTAAAGTCTTACTACAATCATACACATGCAGATCTGGAATCAAACTGTAATTTGTATTGAAATTAAGGCAACACTAATGATTGGGAAATTATATGCAATTGTATGAAGAATTAATAATGAAGGCTACAACAACTGTATACTGCTGCATGCATCTGAATGAAAATGTATGCAATATCTGTATGCAAATGGATGCAGCATTTGTATGCATCTAAATGCAACTGTATACTGCTGTATGCATCTGAATGCAGTATCCTGCATGCAAATGTATGCAACATCTGTATGCATTTGTATGCAAGTGTATACTATTGTATGCACCTGAATGCAAATATATGTAGTATCCTGTATGCAACATCTGTATGCATTTGTATGCAAGTGTATGCAGCATCTGTATGCAACTGTACACTTCTGTATGCAAATGTATGCAGAATTAATGATCAATAAAATCTAAACTAGCCACGATACAAATTGTATATTACCATGTTTGCCTTGTCATTGAACATGTCATTCATCAGATAAGCAAAGTTTGGCTGATTTCGGTGGTTCTCCAATTGAGTATTCTGGAGACCATGTTATCAAGTCGGAGTGCAATTTTGGGATCAACATCTGAACAACACTCATAAAACCACACTTGCATAGCTAGGGGCATCCCAGCTATCCTGTAATACTTATTCTGAGCATCCATCTTCTTGCTAATCGATTTTGTCAGCATTTCAAATGCTTTTAAACTCCAATGATATTCAGAATAGAGCCCACTCTCTACCAAGTCAAAATGTAGCCTTGGTATGGTTGTGCTGTTCTTCTCGGATGAAAAAATGAAGGTGTGTATGAAATACTACAAAGCTATCTTCAAGGCATCACCATCATTGTCGGGACCCCAGTTCTTATCAGCAAAGCATTTCATCAAATGTTTCTTCTTGACAAGATTGGCACCTCCAAAGTAAGTCTCAATAAGCCGGTTAGGAACCTTTTAACTCAACTCAAAATCAGCATCATTACCAACACATTTGAGGCTAGTCACAAGCGCAATGTCACGACCCAAAACCCGCTTCGGTCGTGATGGCGCCTCTCGTGAAGACAAGGCCAACCAACAAACCCATATCGCTTTTTCAAAAATAGTTAAACATTAATAAACAGTTTAAATATGATTTAATGATATAATTAACGGAAGCACAACCCGACACAGCCCTAACCGGGGTGTCACAAGTCACAAGCATCTACTAGGGTATAAATACAACTGAAAGCCAGGAGTGTACAAATACAGACTATTGAAATGAGGAGAGAAAAAAGCAGTGCTGCGAACGCCGACAGTTAGCTTGCTAAACCCTGATGACTTTGCCTCCGATCAGCCAAAACATACCTGAATCTACACACAAGGTGCAAGGAGTAATGTGAGTACTCCGACTTAGTGAGTAATAATAATAAATAAAGACTGAAGGCAAGAAATCACGCAAAAACACAAGGTATTCCATACTGAAGCAGTAAAATCACTTTAAACAGTAAAGCAGTGAGAAATCAAGTGAAAATCCCTTTTTTCCCAACAAGTAAAGCAAGTAGTTTACAAGTGAGTAACAAAAATGATAGAAATGTAAACAGCCCCTCGGGCAAAACATGTACAACAAACCACCTCTCGGGCATAATATCAACAGAACCAGCCCCTCGGGCTCAATATCAGAATAGTGCCAGCCCCTCGGGCTCAATATCAGAATCAATAACAGCCCCTCGGGCTAAATATCAGAACAGTAACAGCCCCTCGGGCTCAATATCAGATCAGTAACAGCTCCTCGGGCTCACTCTCAGAATAGTATCAGCCCCTCGGGCTACCTCACAATCACTCATATCAGCCCTCGGGCATAGTATCAATCACTCAGAACAATGGGTACCCGTGCTCACTGTGGGTGTGCAGACTCCGGAGGGGCCTTTTACGGCCCAAGCGCTATATCAATCCACCTCGTGGCATCATCACTCAGCATATCCTCACATCACTCAAGCCACCACGTGGCATATAAAGTATCTCAGGCCCTCGGCCTCATATCACTCGGCCTCACATCACTCAAGTCACCTCGTGGCATAAATAGTATCTCAGGCCCTTGGCCTCATATCACTCAGCATATCCTCACATATGGCCCTCGGCCTCACTCAGTCCGGAAATGATCTTAAGCCCCTCGGGCATTTGTAAAATAGTAGTTCTCAGCCAAAAATACCATTTAGAAATATCATTTGAGTTTTCAAATATGCATAAAAGCGGTTGAGTTTGTAAAACAATAATTATCAACAGGACTGAGTTTAAATATAAATCAAAACAGTGAGGAAATAGTGAAAAATTTCCAAAGGATTCAACTAATTGGCACGAAGCCCAAGTATGGCAATCAGCCCAAATCATGATGATAACAAATAAGTTTCAATCAAATATGCGGTAAAATCATCAATCGGGATGGACCAAGTCACAATCCCCGGTAGTAAAAGACCCCGTGCTCATCATCCAGCACGTGTCTCACCTCAATATAGCACTACGTGTGCAAATCCGAGGTTTTAAACCCTCAGGACATCATTTACAATCATTACTCACCTCGAACCGGCTAATCCTCTAGCTCGCGATGCCTTTGTCTCTCAAATTGACCTCCGAATGCCTCGAATCTAGCCACAATAATTCGATTCAGTTAATAAAAATGATAGGAATTAATTCCATATGAAATTCTACATTTTCCATTAAAAATCCGAAATTGCACTCAAAATTCGCCCATGGGGCCCATGTCTCGGAACCCGACAAAAACTACGGAATATGAAACCTCATCCAACCACGAGTTCAACCATACCAATTTTACTAAAATCCGACATCAACTCGACCCTCAAATCTTCAAATTAAACTAAGACGGTTTTCAAGATTTTCCCAACTAAAATTACCAATTAAATGCCAAAATTAGTAATAGATTCGGGTAATCTAACCAAAATTAAGTTAAGAACACTTACCCCGTTGTTTTCTCTGAAAATCTCCCGAAAATCGCCTCTCCCCGAGCTCCAATTTGGTAACATTTATGTATACCTTCCACCATCATAAACTGTACGCAGTCACTTAGTCTTCCTGAGTCTGAACTCATACCGCAATATGAATTTTTTTTTACTTCACTCACAACTGGGAAACATGAAAAGATTCTTCACACACCTATAGCTCGAGGCTATACCTCGAATCAAGATGGAATTCAAGTACCTAATAGTTCTTCTATCCTCCAGCAGACCCTTCTTGTCATTTCCAAATCATATGAATACATCTCGTAGTACTAACATACTCATAACATAGTTACTCAACCGTCACTTCCACTAATAGGGACAATACCGAACATATAAGTTCAAAACACTTGCTCACACAATCAGCACCTCGGTGCTCAAGCCATAGGCAAATATCTGGCCTCAAGTCCTTCAGACTGGCCCAACATCAAGGCACATCGCCCCTCGATCGGGAAATCACAAACCATCAAGGCACATCTGATACTGAGCGCTCATGCACGCATACGAATGCATGGAAGTAATTCAAAGAGTTATATTTCAAGCTGAATCAAAGGATGCACGATAAGAATTCAAGAATGTGAAGTTTTCCTAAAGGTTCTGCAGCCTCTCGAGGATAAATACAGACATCTCCATACCGATCCGCGAGACTCTACTAAACCTGCTCATGACTCGTGAGACCTATGTAACCTAGGCTCTGATACCAACTTTTCACGACCCAAACCCCGCTCCAGTCGTGATGGCGCCTCTCGTGAAGACAAGGCCAGCCAACAAACCCATATCGCCTTTTCAAAAATAGTTAAGCATTAATAAACAGTTTAAATATGATTTAATGATATAATTAACGGAAGCACAACCGGACACAGCCCTAACCAGGGTGTCACAAGTCACGAGCATCTACTAGGGTATAAATACAACTGAAAGCCTGGAGTGTACAAATACAGACTAATGAAATAAGGAGAGAGAAAAACAGTGTTGCGAACGCCGGGAGCTACCTTGCTAAACCCTGATGACTCTGCCTCCGATCAGCCAAAACATACCTGAATCTGCACACAAGGTGCAAGGAGTAATGTGAGTACTCCGACTCAGTGAGTAATAATAATAAATAAAGACTGAAGGCAAGAAATCACGCAAAAACACAAGGTATTCCATACTGAAGTAGTAAAATCACTTTAAACAGTAAAGCAGTGAGAAATCAAGTGAAAATCCCTTTTTTCCAACAAGTAAAGCAAGTAGTTTTCAAGTGAGTAACAAAAATGATAGAAATATAAACATCCCCTCGGGCAAAACATGTACAACTATCCGCCCTTCGGGCATAATATCAACAGAACCAGCCCCTCGGGCTCAATATCAGAACAGTGCCAGCCCCTCGGGCTCAATATCAGAATCAGTAACAGCCCCTCGGGCTAAATATCAGAACAGTAACAACCCCTCGGGCTCAATATCAGATTAGTAACAGCCCCTCGGGCTTACTCTCAAAATAGTATCAGCCCCTCGGACTACCTCACAATCACTCATATCAGCCCCTCGGGCTACCTCAGGCCCTCGGCCTCATATCACTCGGCCTCACATCACTCAAGCCACCTCGTGGCATAAATAGTATCTCAGGCCCTCGGCCTCATATCACTCAGCATATCCTCACATATGGCCCTCGGCCTCATTCAGTCCGTAAATCATCATAAGCCCCTCGGGCATTTGTAAAACAGTAGTTCTCAGCCAAAAATACCATTTAGAAATATCATTTGAGTTTTCAAATCTGCATAAAAGCGGCTGAGTTTGTATAACAATAATTATCAACAGGACTCAAATAGTGATAAAAATTCCCAAAGGATTCAAATAATTGGCACGAAGCCCAAGTATGGCAATCAGCCCAAATCATGATGATAACAAATAAGTTTCAATCAAATATGCGGTAAAATCATCAATCGAGATGGACCAAGTCACAATCCCCAGTAGTAAAAGACCCCGCGCTCATCATCCAGCACGTGTCTCACCTCAATATAGCACTACGATGTGCAAATCCGGGGTTTCAAACCCTCAGGACATCATTTACAATCATTACTCACCTCGAACCGGCTAATCCTCTAGCTCATGATGCCTTTGTCTCTCAAATCGACCTCCGAATGCCTCGAATCTAGCCACAATAATTCGATTCAGTTAATAAAAATTATAGGAATTAATTCCATATGAAATTCTACATTTTCCATTAAAAATCCGAAATTGCACTCAAAATTCGCCCGTGGGGCCCACGTCTCGGAACCCGACAAAAACTACGGAATATGAAACCTCATCCAACCACGAGTTCAACCATACCAATTTTACTAAAATCCGACATCAACTCGACCCTCGAATCTTCAAATTAAACTAAGAAGGTTTTCAATATTTTTCCCAACTAAAATCACCAATTAAATGCCAAAACTAGTAATAGATTCGGGTAATCTAACCAAAATTAAGTTAAGAACACTTACCCCGTTGTTTTCTCTGAAAATATCCCGAAAATCGTCTCTCCCCGAGCTCCAATTTGGTAAAAATGGAAAATGGGACGAAGTCCCATTTTCAGAACTCAACATTCTGTCCTGAATTTCCGTGGTTACTGTTCACGCATTTTACTGTTCACGGGTACTGTTCACACGTGCGATAAATGCAGAAACTGCCCAGAAAATTGCAGCAGTTTTTTTTCCACTAAAAAGGCTCTAACTCCATCATACGAACTCAGAATTCGATGATTCTTGTTCCTATGAGTCACAAATAATAATAGGAACGTAGCCCTTCAGTCAAAACTCAATTCGGATCTCATTTACTCAGTTCAATACCCATTTCGCTCGTTAAACAATTAACTCATGTTTCGTATCAAAAACCCAATCGCGACTTGATGAAATTAGATCAACTTTCCAGATCAGTCCTATAATTCATTATCAAAATTCCGGAAGTCTCGAAATTAAATTTTGATCTTTAGAACTAAAAATGGACCTTTGGATCATTACATGCTTATGCTCAAAACGGCAAAATCTTCCAAAAACTCTTCCAAAACATATCCGAGCCTTATGGGACCCCGACCAAATATG
The DNA here is from genome assembly GCF_000393655.2 of Nicotiana sylvestris. Classification (NCBI taxonomy): domain Eukaryota; kingdom Viridiplantae; phylum Streptophyta; class Magnoliopsida; order Solanales; family Solanaceae; genus Nicotiana; species Nicotiana sylvestris. The sequence continues at coordinate 175,625,045 of NC_091065.1, forward strand.
CCAATACACCCCATAACATAATTCAAACTTTTTCCAACCTTCGGAATGCTCAAAACAACATTAAAAATCACCCTCGGATTCAAGCCTAAGAATTCCAAAACTTCTGAAATCCCAATTCGATCAAAAAGTCGACCAAACGACGTCCAAATGACCTGAAATTTTGCACACACATCACAAATGACATAACGAAGCTGCAGCAACTCTCGGAATTCCATTTCGACCCTCGGATCAAAATCTCACCTATCAACCAGAATTTGCCAAAATGCATTCCGATCGCGCTCTTAAGTCATAAATCACCCAATGAAGCTATCCAAATCATAAAATTTCTGATCCGAGCTCATATACAAATAAGTCAACTCTTAGTCAAACCTTTCAAATTCAAAGCTTTCAACTGAGACCCTTCCTTCAAATTCATTCCGATTTTTCCTGAAAACCAAAACCAACGACCTACATCAGTCATAATACGTTACACGGGGCAAGTCATGCCCAGGAACTGGCGATCAAAGTGCAAAAGTTCAAAACGACCGGTCGGGTCGTTACACGCAAACTCCCTTAATGTGAAATGTAATAAAGTACCATTGACGTGTATTGCAAATACATTGTTAGGAGTTCCTTCTAACTGGAGAGCCATGAAGCATCTGAAGAGTTGATGTTGGACTTCACAACGCTTCATTTGAAGGAAATTTCCAAAACAAGTATTACACAGTTGTTTGTATTGCTCTGGAGTAAGGTTCTCTTTTAGCTCGGAGACTATGTCAATGTTAGTATATACACTGATATGCGGTGCAAATATTGGCTATTTTTTCACAAAAGGCTTAATTCTCTGCATTTAACAAGAATAAATACATATAAATACAACTGAATACAGCGCATATTTCATAGTAAATCTGACATGAATACATATGAATACAACTAAATACACTAACAAGGCTAAATACATATAAAAATAACTGCATACAATACAAATGACATAAATATAATCAACATGAATACAACTAAATACAGACAGGAAAATTAAACATTTTAAAACAACAAATAAATACATTGAAATTAGAATAAAAAACAGTGATGGGAACTTTGAAAATCCTTAAAAATACAACTATAAAAATATATCAGAATACATATACATATCTGTATCATTATTTTCTAAAAGTACAAAAATACATTGAATAACCTTTTTGAACAGAAACATTGAACAATGTTATACGTATAAATACAACTGAATACATGAATAATACAAATGAATACATCAGAAAATTACCTTTTCTTCGACTTTATCTGAGCTTTTACTTGCTTCAACCTCCTTCCCCTTGACAGATGAAGCTTCAGAGATATGGATTTTCCTCTTTTCCGGAGTGGCAAGTCTTGTTTCCTTCATTGATTTCTTGACTTGGGTTTCTTTGAAATTTTCATGTCGAGCTTTTGTTATCTTCTCCAATGCCATATTTTTGGCTAAACCTGCATCCAATTCCCCTTGAGTGATTTGCAAGGAGAAAGAGGGCCCATCGAAATTGGGAATTTTAGTGGGTATACCTCTAGTAATCAACTTGCGGGGTGTATTCTCAGACATTGTGAGAATACGACTTGAGTACTGTTGATTAGATACAATTTGGTGAGTAGAGATGTTGAGAATAAGCAAAAATAGCGAAAATCAAAAAAAATAATACTTACCACACTAATTATAGAAACAAATCAATAGAATGTAGATGAAATTAGGGTTTACCCGAGATTGGGGAAAGAGGAAGCAGCGTTGTGGGTGAGGAGGATTTTGATTTTAGCACGATTACAGGGAATTTGGAATGAAAAATAGATTGTATCAATTTAGAGAGAGAGGGTGAACTTGTATTGAGAAGTTGTATGAAAAATAGTATCTATGAGAGAGAAAATCTGAGAATGGAGAGAGAGAAATAAAATATAGCGTGTATAATGGCTTAAGTGTAGGATATGCCAAAATTAAAATTTTGCTATAAACCATATAACATATCTATAGGACGTAATTTATTTAAATGATATTTATTTTAAATAAATAGAGGTTTAACCTATTCTATAGGAAGTAAAAATTCTTAAATATTATTGTAGAGTCGGCTGAAGCCCAAAGCTCCTAAGGCAAGGGCTTTAGGCCCCATAAATTTGGAGGCCCTACTTTTTGGTAGTATATAATTTATTTATTTTTTTTAAAGAAAATTGACTATGTAAAGTAAAAAAATACAATTGATTTACGACAAATGAAAAAGAACGTTTGCTTCATCATTAATGTACCGTTAGCATATTTTAGGGAATATTAATAGCCATTTTTGGTAAAGATAGTAACCTTTTTAGGATATATTTCTTTTTCCATACTTATACGAGAACAAGTACACCCACATTATTTTACTGAGTCCGAAACCTAAATATTGTGGTTTTGGACTCAAAATACATTTCTAATGCTAAAAAAAGAAGAAGTTACATTTCTATATATAACGCGGTATTACACTACGCTATATTTTAATGGTGTTTCAGCCGTTAAAGTATAACGGTGCTGCGTTATATATAGCGTTGTGTAATACCACGCTATACCCTCTCATTAAAAAACCCTCCTTCTTCCCCAACGACAGAACCAGACTTCCCCCCACCCTATTTTTCTCCAAGAAATAATCTGAGTGGACCTCACCCGTCAGACAAAAAGATAAGATTGTAGGTCCCACATCCTACCCAAGACTTCTATTGTTGTGGTTTCCTCGTTCCCGGCTTAAAATTTCAATTTATCAACTTTTTTAAAAACATAAATAGAGGTATTTCGATTTAGTTTATGTCGAAACTCGTATAATAATGCATATTAGTTATCTTGAATGTGTTTCCATGTTGTTTTATGTTTTGTTTGCGATTAAACTTGCATGTTATTTTTATCTGGATTAAGATATTAGTCTTTTAAAAAAATATTTAAAAGTTGAGAAATCATTTTTTTTGTTAATAAAAATATTCATAAATTTCTTTTACTGTTTTATATGTAATTTCGTGAATGTTATGCTATTAAATATATTTGCTGTTTGATTTAGTTTAGGTTATTTATTTGCTTAAAGACTAATGCCCTTTTAGCGTAGTAAAATGTAGAGCCTTTTAGCGTAGTAAAATATAGAGCCTTTTAGCGTAGAATCCCTATAGTCTAAGTATCTATTAAATTGATAGATCAAACACAAACTCTGTCCAATTACAATTTACAAAAATTAATTATTTAATTTATAACACAAAAACACAAAATTATGAAAATATTAAAATCGACAAACATAAGAATTCAGGATAGCTTGGTACTATTGGGCCTCAAATATCGAGCCTGGAACTCATAGGTATATACTCTGTTCTATTACAATTTATAAAAGTTAATTATTTAATTTACAAAAAAAAAACACAAAATTAAAAAAATATTGAAATTGACACACATAAGAATTCAGGATAGCTTGGTACTATTGGGTCTCAAATATCGAGCCTGGAATCCATAGATATACTCTGTCCAATTAAATAATTAAAAATTAATTTACAAAACAAACACACAAAATTATAAAAATATTGAAATTGACACACATAAGAATTGAGGATAGCTTGGTGCTACATGACCTCAAATATCGAGCCTGGAACCTATATATATATATATATATATATATATATATATATATACATACATATATACATATATATACACACGCTCTGTCCAATTACAATTTACAAAAATTAATTAATTTATAACAAACACACAAAATTATGAAAAGTATTGAAATTGACACACATAAGAATTCAGGATAGCTTGGTGCTATTGTGCCTCAAATATCGAGCCTGGAACCCATAGATATATACTCTGTCCAATTACAATTTACAAAAACTAATTATTTAATTTATAAAACAAACACACAATTAATATTATTTAATTTACAGTAGACGACATGGACGTGCCGCCTGTGCATCCTGGACCTTTCTCCGATGAGCTATTAGTGTTACAGGGCGATCATAGATCCGCCTACGTATGGGAGGAAGAGCTACTGGTCCAGCCTCTCCATGCTAGGAGAGTGGACGACTTGTGAGACTTTACGAGGGGTAGAGATTTCCATCCCTGTGTAGTCCAGCGCCTGCAGGATACGGGCTTCTACAGAATTTTTGAGATTGGACAGTTGCAACTCGACTGGTCTCTGATCACGATCTCGATAGAGCGGTGGCGACCGGAGACGCACACTTTCCACCTGCCCATTGGCGAGGCCACCATCACGCTGCAGGATGTTGAGGTTTTATATGGGATGCCTGCTGATGGACTGCCTCAGGGTATGAGATATATGTCGCTTGTCCAGTATTTAGACTTGTTGCAGCAACTCACTGGTTTCAGGCCACAGGATGAGACTGTATGTTCAGGGGCCAGTCGCATTGGTTTGACACCTATTAGACAACATTTGGAGATATTGCACCCCGACATCACCGACAAGACAAATGATCTACATATTCACCGGTATACGAGGTTGGTGCTGCTGCTCCTTTTTTGGGGTGTCATGTTCCCGAACACTTCGGGAAATCTAGTGAGTTTGCAATTTCAACCACATCTTCAGCAGCTAGATGTTTTACCCCAGTACAACTGGGGTGCTGCTGTTCTCACTTACATGTATAGGCATCTGTTCCGGGCGAGCAGGGGCACCCAGAGCGACGTATGTAGTTTTCTGCCGCTTTTACAGGTGACAAATTTTGACTAGATAGAATAGGAATTAATGAATAGAGTATTCTAATATGTTGTCACCTGTAGAAGCGGCAGAAAACCACATACGTCGCTCTGGGTGCCCATGCTCACCCGGCACTGATGCCTGTACATGTAAGCGAGAACAGCAGCACCCCTGCTGTACTGGGGTAAAAAATCTAGCTGCTAAAGATGATGTAGAAATCACAAACTCACTAGATTTCCCAAAGTGTTTGGGAACAAGACCCCCCAAAAAGGAGCAGCACCAACCTCGTATACCGGTGAATATGTAGATCATATGTCTCGCCGGTGATGTCAGGATGCAATATCTCCAAATGCTGTCTAATAGCTATCAAAACCAATGCGACTGGACCCTGAACATACAGTCTCATCTTGTGGCCTGAAACTAGTAAGCTCCTGCAACAAGTCCAAATACTGGACACACGACATATATCTCATACCTTGAGGCAGCGCAACGGGCAGTCCATCAGCAAGCATCCCATATAAAACCTCAACATCCTACATCGTGATGGTGGCTTCGCCAATGGGTAGGTGGAAATTGTACGTCTCCGGTCGCCACCGCTCTATCAAGGCCGTGATCAGAGACCAATCGAGCTGCAGCTGCCCAATCTCAAAAATCCTATAGAAGCCTATATCCCGCAGGCACTGGACTACACGGGGATGGAAATCTCTGCCCCTTATAAAGTCCCACAATTCTTCCACTCTCCTGGCGAAGAGGCTGGACCGGTAGCTCTCCCTCCCATACATAGGCGAACCTATGATCGCCATGTAACACTAATAGCACATCGGAGAAAGGTCCAGGATGCACAGGCAGCACGTCCATGTTGTCTACTGTAAATTAAACAATATTAATTGTGTGTTTGTTTTATAAATTGAATAATTAATTTTTGTAAATTGTAATTGGACAGAGTATATATCTATGGGTTCCAGGCTCGATATTTGAGGCCCAATAGCACCAAGATATCCTGAATTCTTATGTGTGTCAATTTCAATACTTTTCATAATTTTGTGTGTTTGTTTTATAAATTAATTAATTTTTGTAAATTGTAATTGGACAGAGTATATATCTATGGGTTTCAGGCTCGATATTTAAGGCTTAGTAGCACCAAGCTATCCTGAATTCTTATGTGTGTCAATTTCAATATTTTTTATAACTTTGTGTGTTTGTTTTGTAAATTAAAAAATTAATTTTTAATTATTTAATTGGACAGAGTATATATCTATGAGTTTCAGGGGGATTTGCAGCCGTACCCTATTTTTATGCCACCTTTTAACCTATACCCTATTTTTAAAAACTATTGATTTCGTAACCAACTAAAAAAAATCCGTAATAATATAACCATTATACCCCTTCCAAAACATATAAAAGATGCATCAAGCATACCCATATTCAAATTCCAGATCTTCTCCGTATCTCCTCTATCAGTCCGTTTCTCCTGAGATCACCTCTCGCAAACCAGATTTGAACCAGATTCAAATTCCAAATTCAAAATTACAAAATACATTGTAAGTATTCAAATTCATCTTTAGAATTCAAAATAGTTATTGAATTACATGTTTTCTGATTGATTGAAGTTGTTTGTCGAACTTCACTGTTATGCTGAATTTGCATTCTAAATCTGTTTGACGATGAATTCTAACATTCTAATCTGACAAATATGCTTGTTACAACCCGTATTTTTCCACCGTCGGCAGTCGTGATGGCACCTACTCGAAGAAGCTAGGCAAGCCACGAAATTAGGAATCTTTAACTCTTTTGTTTTAATTCTTTTTACAACTTATATTAACAAGTGATAAATATTTAAATAACAGCGGAATATGAGATTAAACAAAAGACTTAGACAAAATAAACCAAAATGATACGGAAATCAACATATGCCTCTACCCAGAAACTGGTGTCACAACATTCACGGACTAACTATGATTACTACATACAAATGTCTGAAAGAAAGATCACTATCTGTCTCAGATACAAATGATAATAGAACGTAATAAAAGATAGAGGAGACATCGGGCCTGCGGATGCCTGCAGGGCTACCTCGGAGTCTCAGTGGACTGAAGGCTGGCTCTCCTACTGCTTCTGACCAAGTGTTGCTCCGGTATCTGCACAGAGTGCAGAGTGTAGCATCAGCACAACTGACCCCATGTGTTGGTAAGTGTCTGGCTTAAACCTTGCGAGGTAGTGACGAGGCTAGGACCAGACTCTAGATAAACCTGTGCAGTTATATAACATATAGTGGAAAATAAACCGGAATAAGCAGTTTAAATGGGAGGGGGTACATGCTTCGGGGAACATATCAAATCTAACAGCAACAATAAGATATGAAAGGACAATTCAATATCTACAACAATACAATAACAATACTGTTGCAGCGCGCAATCCGATCCCTTATCAATTAATATTCTTGCGGTGTGCAACCTGATCCACATATATAACTATTGCGGTGTGCAACCCGATCCAATATAATATCTGTTGCGGCATGCAACCCGATCCAATATAATATCCATTGCGGCGTATAACCCGATCCAATATAATATCTGTTGCGGCATGCAACCCGATCCATAAATATATATAATAATGTTGCGGCGCGCAACCCGTCCCAATTATACCGTCAATAGTGATCATAATAACAGTCCTGGCAAGGGAGAATCAGCTATAACCGATCTTAACTCAACTCCTACTCATCTCAATTATCACCATTTCTCAATCATAAGTATCTTCAACGAAAATAAACTTAAGTCTTTACTCATTATCAAGAATTCACCCACTATAGCATTCGTAGTATCATTTAAGAATACAACTAGTATCAATTTAGGACTCACGGTCATGCTCGACACCAACGTATAGATACTCGTCACCATGACTATACGTCGTACTCAACAAGAAGCAATTAGCAAATATGACTCAACTCCTAATCCCTCAAGCTAAGGTTAGACCGAACACTTACCTCGATGCCTCGAAGACAACTCAAGTTTCGATTATAGCTTTACCCCTTGATTCGTCCGCCAATTCGCTCGTATCTAGCCACAAGTTACTTAATCACATCAATAAACGCTAAATGAATCAATTTGAATCCATGAAAATGAGTTTTCCAAAGTTTTACCCAAAAAAGTCAAAATCGCCTCCGAGCCCACGTGGTCAAAACCTGAGCTCAAATATGTGATTTGTTTTGAAATCGGACCTCAAGTTTTGAAAAACCTAGGTTCTACCCAAAACACCCAATTTCCCCCATGAAAATCATTGATTTTGAGTTGAAATCATGTTAAAAGATGTTAAGGAGTGAAGAAAATGAGTTAGAAATCACTTACCAACGTTTTGGAGAAGAAGGGTTGTTTGAAAAATCACCTCTTATGTTTTTGGGGTTTTGAAAAATGAAAAATGACTGAAAATCCCGTCTATTTATACCCCTCTCAGACCCCCTGTGTGGACCGCATAAAATGGACTACGACTGCATAGGCCTTCCTGAGGGTACTGCGGTCCAATGCCATGTGCGGACTGCACGGAATGGGCTGCGGCCGCACAGGCCTCCACCGCGCACCGCACAAAACCGACCGCGCACCGCATTGGTCCCCTTCCGTGGTCGCACACGTTTTTGTGCGGACCGTACTGGCAAGTTCAGAGACCTGCAACTTCTCTGAACCTGCAACAACTTTGTTTTTAGGCCTAAGGCATCCCGGAACCTACCCAAAACTCACCCGAGCCCTCGGGGATCCAAACCAAATATAACAAAATTCTCAGAAACATCCTACAGACTTATTCGTGCAATCAAATCGTCAAAATAACATCATGAACATCAAACTAAATCTCGAGATCAATGAAATTTTCTCAAAACTTCTTTAAACATCAACTTTGCGATTTAAGTCCGAATCACGTCATATGACATCCGTGTTCACAAAATTCCACAAAAACGTCTTAAATCATATATAAGACCTGTATCGGGCGCCAGAACCAAAATACGGGCCCAATAACATCATGTTCTAAGCAAATTTCATTTTAATTTTCCTTAAAAAATTTCAGAAAATAATTTCCTTTAAAAATTCATTTCTCGGGTTTGGGACCTCGGAATTTGATTCCGGGCATATGCCCAAGTCCCATATTTTCCTACGGACCCTCTGGGACCGTCATATCACGGGTTTGGGTCCGTTTACCCAAAACATTGACCGAAGTCAATTTTATTCATTTTACAGTCAAAGCTTATCATTTTTTACAGATTTTCACATTTAAGCTTTCCGGCTACGTGCCTGGACTAAGTACACAAATCGAGGTGACCCTAAATGTGGTTTTGAAGGCCTCAAAAACACAGAATTTAATTTAAAGCAAGTGAGGTCATCACATTCTCCACCTCTAAAATAACCGTTCATCCTCGAACGAACTGAAGAAGGAAGTACCTGAGTCGGGGAAAAGATGGGGATAATAGCTCCGCATATCGGACTCGGACTCCTAGGTCGATGCCTCAGGAGGCTGACCTCTCCACTAAATACGAATAAAAGGAAAACTCTTCGACCTCAACTGCCGAACCTGCCGATCTTAAATAGCTACCGGCTCTTCCTCATAAGACAAGTCCTTGTCTAACTGGACAATGCTGAAATCTAACACGTGGGATGGATCACCGTGATACTTCCGAAGCATGGACACATGAAACACTGGATGCACGACTGATAAGCTCGGTGACAATGCAAGTCTATAAGCCACCTCTCCCACTCGATCAAGAATCTTAAACGGACCAATGAACCTAGGGCTAAGCTTGCCATTCTTCCCAAATCTCATCACGCCCTTCATAGGCGACACTCGGAGCAACACCCACTCACCGACCATAAAAGCCACATCTCGAACTTTGCGATCTGCATAACGCTTTCGCCTGGACTGAGCTGTACGAAGCCTATCCTGACCTTGTCCAAGGCCTTCTGAACCAGATCCGTACCCAAAAATCGAGCCTCTCCTGGCTTAAACCATCCAACCGAAGATCGACACCGCCTGCCATATAAAGCCTCATAAGGAGCCATCTAGATACTCGACTGGTAGCTGTTGTTGTAGGCAAACTCTGCTAAAGGCAAGAACTTATCCGACGAAACTCCAAAATCAATGACACAGGCTCGCAGCATATCCTCCAAAATCTAAATAGTCTGCTCGGACTGCCCGTCCGTCTCAACTTAACCTGAGTGCCCAACTCTCACTGAACTGCTCTCCAGAAACGTGAGGTAAACTATGTACCTCGATCTGAAATGATAGACACATGCACACCATGAAGACGAACAATCTCCCGGATATAGATCTCAGCTAACCTCTCGGATGAATAGGAGACTGCCACAGGAATGAAATTCGCTGACTTGGTCAACCTATCAACAATGACCCATACTGCATCGAACTTCTTCCGAGTTTGCGGGAGTCCAACAACGAAATCCATAGTAACCCGCTCCCACTTCCACTCGAGAAGATCAATCCTCTGAAATAAACCACCAGGCCTCTAATGCTCATACTTAACCTGCTGACAATTCAAACACCGAGCCATATATGCAATGATGTCCTTCTTCATTCTACGCCACCAGTAATGTTGCCGCAAATCTTGATATATATTCGCGGCGCCCGGATGCATAGAGTACCGGGAACTATGGGCATCCTTTAAGATCAACTCTCAGAGTCCATCCACATTAGGCACACAAACTCGACCCTGCAATCTCAAAACTCTATCATCATCTAAGGCAACCTGCTTGGCACCTCTGCGCTGCACCGTGTCTCTAAGGACAGACAAATTGGGATCATCATACTGCCGATCACGGATACGCTCCAATAATGAAGAACGAGCGACTGTGCAAGCTAGCACACGGCTGGGCTCAGAGACATCAAACCTCACGAACTGATTGGCCAAAGCCTGAACATCCAAAGCAAGCGGTCTCTCACCGACCAGAATATAAGCAAGACTGTCCATACTGGCTGAATTCCTACTCAACGCATCGACCACCACATTGGCCTTTCCCGGGTGATATAAGATAGTGATATCATAATCTTTCAAAAACTCCAACCACCTCCTCTGTCTCAAATTCAACTCTTTTTGCTTGAAAAAATACTGAAGACTCTTGTGATCCGTGAACACCTCACATGCCACGCCATACAGATAATGTCTTCAAATCTTCAATGCGTGAACAATGGCTTCCAACTCCAAATCATGAACCGGGTAGTTCTTCTCATGAATCTTCAACTGCCGCGAAGCATAAGCAATGACCTTGCCATCCTGCATCAACACTGCACCAAGTCCAATACGAGATGCATCACAATAGACTGTATAAGGCCCTGAACCTGTGGGCAAAACCAACACTGGTGCCGTAGTTAGAGCTGTCTTGAGCTTCTGAAAGCTCGCCTCACACTCGTCCGACCATCTGAACTGGGCACCCTTCAGGGTCAACCTGGACATTGGGGCTGCAATGGATGAAAACCCCTCCACGAACCGATAATAGTAGCCTGCCAATCCCAAGAAACTCCAAATCTCTATAGCTGATGTTGGCCTAGGCCAGTTCTTGACTGCCTCAATCTTCTTCGAATCCACCTGAATACCCTCTACTAATACAACATGACCCGGGAATACAACTAAACTCAGCTAGAACTCACACTTTGAGAACTTAGAATATAGCTGACTATCCCTCAGAGTCTGAAGAACCACTCTGATATACTGCTCGTGCTCCTCCCGGCTACAGGAATATATCAAAATATCATCAATGAAAACTATTACGAACGAATCCAAATAAGGACTGAATACTCAATTCATCAAATCTATAAAAGCTGCTGGGGCATTTGTCAACCCAAATGACATAACCAAGAACTCATAATGCTTGTACCGAGTGAGAAAAGCTATCTTAGGGACATCGGATGCCCTAATCCTCAACTGATGGTAGCCATATCTCAAGTCAATCTTCGAAAACACCTTGGCACCCCGAAGCTGATCAAACAAATCATCAATCCTCGACAATGGATACTTATTCTTGATTATAACCTTGTTTAACTGCCGATAATCAATACACATTCTCATCGATCCGTCCTTCTTCTTAACAAAAAACACCGGCGCACCCCAAGGCAAAACACTCGGCCTAATGAAACCCTTCTCAAGAAAGTCTTGCAACTGCTCCTTCAACTCTTTCAACTCAGGCGGGGCCATACGATACGGCAGAATAGAAATGGGCTGAGTGCCCAGAGCCCAATCAATGCAAAAGTCAATATTCCTGTCGGGTGGCATACCTGGTAGGTCTGAAGGGAATACCTCAGGGAACTCACGAACAACGGGTACATAATCAATAGATGAAACCTCAGTACTGGAATCGCGAACATATGCCAAATAGGCCAAACACCCCTTCTCGACCATATGCTGAGCCTTCACATACGAGATAACACTGCAGGTAGAATGACTAGGAGTCCCTCTCCACTCTAAACGAGGCATACCCGGTAAAGCTAAGGTCACAATCTTGGCATGACAGTCCAAGATAGCATGGTAAGGTGATAACCAGTCCATCCCCAATATAACATCGAAATCGACCATGTCTAAAAGCAACAAATCTACACGAGTCTCAAGACCCCAATCACCACAACACAAGAACGATGGACTCGATAGACCACAATAGAATTACCCACCGGTGTAGACACATAAACAGGAACACTCAATGAATCACTAGGCATGATCAAATATGGTGTAAAATAACATGACACATACGAGTATGTAGACCCTGGATCAAACAACACTAAAGCATCTCTATCACAAACTAGAACCGCACCTGTGATAACTGCATCTGAAGCCTCAGCCTCGGGCCTGACTGGAAGAGTATAACATCGAGGCTAGGCCCCACCACCCTGAACTACATCTCTGGGATGGCCTGCAGTTGGCTGGCCTCCACCTCTAGCAACCTGAGCTCCATCTCTAGCACCTCTACCTCCACCTCTAGAACCTCTACCCCCACCTCTAGCTAGCTGGGCGGTCTGTGGAACACCTGGTGCCTGAACCATAGCACGGGAACCCTGCTGCTGCGACTGAGTACCCACTAACCTCGGACAAGTCCTCCTGATATGACCATACTCACCACACTCAAAACATCCACCTGAGTGTTGTGGCTGAGGAAACTGAGACTGACCCTGGTGACCCGAATGACCACCCCGAAAACTCTGGAGCGGCAGTGCACTGATAGGAGCTGGTGATGCATTGTAGGACTGCTGATCAGAATACTACATCTGTGGACCACGGCTACCTGAAGCACCGTGAGAAACCTGAAGAACTAACTGAAAGGGCCTAGGAGGATGGCCTCTACCATATGAATCTATGCCTCCAGAAGAGGCACCACTGAATCTACTGAAATGACGAGGCCTTTTATCCAACCCATGACCACCTTCCTGCGACATAACCATCTCCACTATCATGGCCACATTGGCCGCCTTCTGAAAAGTAATCTCACTCCCAGCCTTCCTAGCCATCTGAAGACGAATCGGCTGAATAAGACCATTAATAAAGCTCCTCACCCTATCTCTCTTGGTTGGAAGGATGACAAGGTCATGGCGAGCCAAGTCGATGAATCTGGTCTCATACTGGGTAATCGTCATGGAACCCTGCTGGAGACGCTCAAACTACCTCCGGTAGGCCTCTCTCTGAGTAATGGGGAGAAACTTCTCTAGAAACAACACTGTAAACTGCTCCCAAGTCAAAGATGGCGATCTAGCTGGCCCAGCCAAGCAATAATCTCTCCACCAAGTCTTGGCAGATCCAGATGAACGAAATATAGAAAAATCAACCCTATTGGTCTCAACAATACCCATGTTCATGAGAACCTCGTGGCATCTGTCTAGATAATCCTGGGGATCCTCAGTAGATGCACCGCTGAAAGTAGAAGTGAAGAGCTTGGTGAACCTATCTAGCCTTCACAAAGCATCGGCACACATAGCTGCTCCATCGCTGGCCTGAGCTACCACACCCGGCTGAACTGCTCCAACTGGCTGAACTGCTAGAGTCTAAATCTGGGGAGCTACCTGCTTTAGAGTGTTGGTAGCAGGAGTCTGGGACCTTCCTTCAGCCTGAGAGACAGCTGGTGCTACAGGAAGCAAGCCTGCTCGGGTAACACTCTCCATGAGACCCACTAATCGGACCAGAGCATCCTGAAGAACTAGGGTAGAAATAAACCCCTCTGGGACCTGAGCTGGGCCCACCAAAACTGCTGGGGCCGGAACCTCCTCATCAAAATCAACCTGAGGCTCCGCCACTGGTGCTGCTGCTCAGGGCTGAGCTCTACCCCTGCCTCGGTCTCTAGCACAGCCTTAGCCTTGCCCTCTGCCCCTCGTGGAAGCTGCTGCTGGGGTTCGGATTGCTAAGCGGTAGATGAGGAAGTACGTGTTCTCGCCACCTGCAAAAGAACAGAGTAGAAATTCAATTAGCATTGAGAAACAAAATCGCACGATAGGAAAGAACAAATGTGAAATTTTCCTAACTCTGTAGCCTCTAGGGGATAAATACAGACGTCTCCGTACTGATCCCTCAGACTTTACTGAGCTTGTCCGTGAATTGTGAGACCTATGTAACCTAGAGCTCTGATACCAACTTGTTATGACCCGAATTTTCCCACCCTCGGGAGTCGTGATGGCGCCTACTCAAAGAAGCTAGGAAAGCCACAAAATTAGGAATCTTTAACTCTTTTCTTTTAATCCTTTTTACAACTTATATTAACAAGTGATAAACATTTAAATAACAGCGGAATATGAGATTAAGTAGAAGACTTAGAAAAATAAACCAAAATGATACGAAAATCAACATATGCCTCTACCCAGAAACTGGTGTCACAACATTCACGGACTAACTATGATTACTACATACAAATGTCTGAAAGAAAGATCACTGTCTGTCTCAAATACAAATGATAACAGAATGTAATAAAAGATAGAGGAGACGCCAGGCCTGCGGACGCCTGCAGGGCTACCTCAGAGTCTCAGTGGACTGAAGGATGGCTCCCCTACTGTTGCTGACCAAGTGTTGCTCCGATATCTGCATAGAGTGCAGAGTGTAGCATCAGCACAACTGACCCCATGTGCTGGTAAGTGTCTGGCCTAACCCTGGCGAGGTAGTGACGAGGCTAGGACCGGACTCCAGATAAACCTGTGCAGTTATATAACATATGGCGAAAAATAAACCGGAATAAGCAGTTTAAATGGGAAGGGGGTACATGCTTCGGGGAACATATCAAATCCAACAGCAACTTAATAAGATATGAAAGGACATTTCAATATCTACAACAATACAATAACAATACTATTGCGGCGCGCAACCCGATCCCTTATCATTTAATATTGTTGCGGCGTGCAACCCGATTCACATATATAACTGTTGTTGCGTGCAACCCGATCCAATATAATATCTGTTGCGGCGTGCAACCCGATCCAATATAATATCTGTTGCGGCATGCAACCCGATCCAATATAATATCGTTTGCGGCGTGCAACCCGATCCAATATAATATCAATTGCAGCCTGCAACCCGATCCAATATAATATTTGTTGCGACGTGCAACCCGATCAATAAATATATATAATAAAGTTGCGGTGTGCAACCCGTCCCAATTATACCGTCAACAGTAATCATAATAACAGTCCCAACAAGGGGTCAACAATAAACTACACTATCCCGGCAAGGGAAATCAGCAGTACAAGTATATACGTCCCAGCAAGGGAGAATCGGCTATAACGGATCTTAACTCAACTCCATCTCATCTCAATTATCACCATTTCTCAATCATACGTATCTTCCACGAAAATAAACTTAAGTCTTTACTCATTATCAAGAATTCACCCACTATAGCATTCGTAGTATCATTTAGGAATACAACTAGTATCAATTTAGGACTCACAGTCATGCTCGACACCAACGTATAGATACTCGTCACCATGCCTATACGTCGTACTCAACAAGAAACAATTAGCAAATAGGACTCAACTCCTAATCCCTCAAGCTAAGGTTAGACCGAACACTTACCTCGATGCCTCAAACATAACTCAAGTTTCAATTATAGCTTTACCCCTTGATTCCTCCGCCAATTCGCTCGTATCTAGCCACAAGTTACTTAATCACATCAATAAACGCTAAATGAATCAATTTGAATGCATGAAAATGAGTTTTCCAAAGTTTTACCCAAAAAGTCAAAATCGCCTTCGAGCCCACGTGGTCAAAACCCGAAGTTCGAACCAAAACCCGATTACCCATTTCCCCACAAGCTCAAATATGTGATTTGTTTTGAAATCGGACTTCAAACCGAGGTCCAAATCCCCAAGTTTTGAAAAACCTAGGTTCTACCCAAAACACCCAATTTCCCCCATGAAAATCATTGATTTTGAGTTGAAATCATGTTAAAAGATATTAAGGAGTGAAGAAAATAAGTTAGAAATCACTTACCAACGTTTTGGAGAAGAAGGGTTGTTTGAAAAATCGCCTCTTATGTTTTTGGGATTTTGAAAAATGAAAAATGACATAAAATCCCGTCTATTTATACCCCTCTCAGACCCCCTGTGCGGACCACACAAAATGGACTGTGGCCGCACATGCCTTCCTAAGGATACTACGGTCCAGTGCCCTGTGCGGACCGCACGAAATGGACTGCGGCCGCACAGGCCTCTACCGTGCACCGCACAAAGCCGACCGCGGACCGCACTGGCCCCCTTCTGCGGTCGCACACATTTTTGTGCGGACCGCACTGGTGGGTTCAGAGACCTGCAACTTCTCTGAACCTGCAACAACTGTGTTTTTAGGCCTAAGGCATCCCGGAACCTACCCAAAACTCACCCGAGCCCTCGGGGATCCAAACCAAATATAACAAAATTCTCAGAAACATCCTACAGACTTATTCGTGCAATCAAATCGTCAAAATAACATCATGAACATCAAACTAAATCTCGAGATCAATGAAATTTTCTCAAAACTTCTTTAAACATCAACTTTGCGATTTAAGTCCGAATCACGTCATATGACATCCGTTTTTCACCAAATTCCCCAGAAACATCTTTCATATATAAGACCTGTACCGAGCGCCGGAACCAAAATACGGGGCTGATACCATCATGTTCTAAGAAAATTTCATTTCAATTTTCCTCAAACAATTTCAGAAAACAATTTCCTTTAAAAATTCATTTCTCGAGCTTGGGACCTCGGAATTTGATTCCGGGCT
The DNA here is from genome assembly GCF_000393655.2 of Nicotiana sylvestris. Lineage (NCBI taxonomy): Eukaryota > Viridiplantae > Streptophyta > Magnoliopsida > Solanales > Solanaceae > Nicotiana > Nicotiana sylvestris. The sequence goes on from NC_091065.1 coordinate 175,641,927, forward strand.
ACGCCCAAGTCCCTTATTTTCCCATGGACCCTTCAGAACCGTCAAATCACGGGTCCGGATCTATTTACCCAAAACGTTGACTGAAGTTAAATTTATTCATTTTACAGGCAAAGCTTATCATTTTTCACTAATTTTCACATTTAAGCTTTCCGGCTACGCGCCCGAACTGCGTACGCAAATCGAGGTGACTCTAAATGAGGTTTTCAAGGTCTCGAAAACATAAAATTTAATTTAAAGCAAAGGTCATCACAATGCTGAAACAAGCTGAAGTTATTTAGTTCATATCTAAAAAATTCAGCAAAATGAGCTGGCAAATAACACAACAAAGAAACAATTATATTAAAATATTATATGAGTGTTTTAATATTTAAAACACCTATGCGCAAAAAACTTTGGCATAAGTGCCGAAGTTTTTTTTGTTAATATTCCTATTACACTGGGGAAAAAAATAAAACATAAATTAAAATTTTATATTGCACAAAAAACTTCGGCATAGGTGCTGAAGTTTTTTAGTTAGTTTTTAAAAACTTCAGCAGGAGGAGCTGAAGTTTTCCTATTACACTGGGTAAAAAAAATAAAACATAAATTAAAATTTCATATTGCACGAAAAACTTCGGCATAGGTGCTGAAGTTTTTTAGTTAATATTTAAAAACTTTAGCTGTAGGAGCTGAAGTTTTCCTATTACACTGGGTAAAAATAAATAAAACATCAATTAAAATTTCATATTGCACAAAAACTTCGGCGTAAGTGCTGAAGTTTTTTAGTTAATATTTAAAAACTTCAGCAGGAGGAGCTGAAGTTTTCCTCCTACATTGGGTAAAAAATAAAACATAAATTAAAATTTCATATTGCACAAAAAACTTCAGCACAAGTGCTGAAATTCTTTAGCTAATCTGTAAAACTTCGGCTAATGGAGCTGAAGTTTTCCTCCCGCAATATGTATTTTATTATTATTTTTTGGAAAAACTTCATACCAAAAAATGCTTATATTTTCAGGAATATGTAAAATATTTTTCATATAATCTTTTGTATGCTGAAGTTTTTTTAGTTCATCTGCTAAAAATGCTTAATATTTTGTCGTGCAATATGTAATTTTTGGGTCAGTTTTTGTTAATTTTTCTGTTATTTTCTAAGTTTAAAAAGAATTTTTAGTTCATGCTTGAAGTTTTCATCAAGCACTGTGTATTTTATTATGATTTTTTGAAAAAACTTCATACCAAAAAATGCTTAATATTCTGATTAGTTTTTGCTAATTCCTGCTGAAGTTATATAGTTCATTTCCTCTGCTATTTTTCGACTTTGAATAGAATTAATATTAAAAAAAACACAGAAAAAACTTAAAACAAAAACTGAATATTTCATTAAACATCAAAAAAGATAAATTAAATTACATAAAGAACAAAATAAACATAAATAACAAAAAGAAAAACTAATCGTCCATATCATCATCACCATCATCGTCGTCACTACCAGATGGACGAGCATCTTCATCAGCAAGATTATCAAATCTTGCATACATCACAAGCGTATCAAGCTTGTTGTTAATTTCTTCCAGCTCCCTGTTGTACTTGTCTATGAGCTCATCCAGATTCAGCTCAAAAGCCTCTATAATGTCTTGCTTGATTTCTTTCACTCTTTGCCTGATGACAACATCCATTTTTCTCCTTTTGTATTTTATGTCTGCTAAAATATATGTGTTTGAGTGAATAAACTCACAAGGAATGGCATGCTTATATAAGGGGAAAAAACTTCTGCATGGTATATGAAAAGGCAAAGAGGAATTTTAAACGTTGTCTAATGAAAAACGTGCATGAATGTGATAAGAATGTAATTATTACACTAACACATACCCCCAACGCAATATAATTACTACTTTAATTGTGTAGGTTACTCCTATATACTATGCAATTAATGCTGAAACATGCTCAAGTTTGTTGAATTCATTTGCTAAAACTTCAACCCAATATGCTGAAGTTATTTAGTTCATTTCTAATATCTTCAGCACCTAAGGAGCTGAAGTTTTTTTCCCTGCATTCATGAATCCCTATCATACAGCTTTTTCAAAAAAACTTCAGCTGATATGCTGAAGTTATTAAGCTTATTTCTAAAAACTTATGCACTTAATAAGCTGAAATTTTCTGTGAAGCATTCATTCATTAATTATGTCATACATCTTTTTCCAAAAAATTTCAGCAGAAGATGCCTAAGTGATTTAGTTCTTTTGTAAAAACTTCAGCACAAACAACCTAAAAACTCTTCTGTTCACTTTCCTAATACTTGCCACTAAACATGAATCTGCAGGATGAGTTCGATTTGCATCGTTATAACTTTCAATTGGAGTTGGACTCCTGATTTCAAATACTTGGATCATGACACAAAACTTGTTCTACTTAATAAGCACATATCATTCAATACTTTCCTGAAGAAAATTAGTGAAGTTGCAAATATTGATTCAACCAGATGCACTAAAAGTATGGTTTGATATCAAACTAAATACAAGCAAATGAATGCTTGTAACTTCAGATGAAGAACTCAGTACCTGTATACATTTGCTTACAACTGGTTCACCCTACAAGAATTGCCATTTCATGATCGAAAAAATACAATCTTCAGAATCTGCAGCATTCAAACAATCCCTTGCATATGCGATAGATTCAGAACCTTTTGCTGATTATCAACATGAAGTAGGACAACCAATAATGGAAGTAGACAACGAGCAACAACCTTCTAACATTACAGTTGCTTCAGGATTGTCACGACCCTTTCTCTAATTATCTTAAGCTTATTTCTCTAATTGTCTAAAACTACCCGCTGCCTAAGAGTTTTATGACCTTCCTTTCAGAACTGAACCGTAACCTTACACACACAATCTCAATCCTCCACAACATACTGCATATGCCATACCATCCTAGGATAACGTGAGAACTTCATATCCCTTCCGATCCACAAGCCACTATGCATTCCACTAGCCAAGAACTTCCCATTGATCCCATCTAGAAAAGAACCACTATACATCCCATGCTCCTCATGCCAATAGGAAAATATACATCTCCAACCAAGGTAGGAACCACCAAGAACTCCCCGAATTCCATTTGCACCACCCTACCTCATCAGGACTGAATCCTTCTAGCTCAACCGAGCTACGCATGACTCTAAAGCCCAAAAGAATTGCCGCAAAACACTGCAGAGACTCATTACCCCATAATCATCCAAAGAGTTAATCATATCCTTACCATATCGATCCGACCCACTACCAAGCTATACCGTCTATCCGAGTTTCCTTCTGATTTACCTTCAACGTGCTATAACATCACAATTCCTCAACCCAAGCTTACCACACGGGACCCAAGCATAAAGCCACACCGTCTGAGACCTATAAACCGATGAATACTCTCTTAACTATTCCCAAAGGCACCACATTCAATACTTTACTCTGAGGAAACTTCCTGCGAATCTAAATATGTTACTTTTACCTTTCTAATACTGATACATAGAATTCCATAATTAGTATACAAAATACCACAAGTCTTGACATCGTCCAATTAAAACTTAGTCTCTAGCCGCATATACAACTTTAAAATACCTCATCATTACCTGTAGAATCTTGAACACATTAGAACCATTCCCGCAAGTCATCCACTCTACTCAAACCGTAATTATCCTGATCAAAAGAACCGAACAACCTGTGCCTCATTAGCACTTTGGACACTGCAAAATGCAACCTCATCCTAATACCACCAAGCCGTTTCCTGCTCTATGCACCGATCATCCTTTACTAACAACGACTCCAGACATTCCGGGATTCCCATACCCTATGAAGCATATATAACCTATGTCAAAATTTCCCTTTACTCGAGCCATCCTCGAGCTCAATCTCCGCGGGCCATAACTGATTCACCTGAATGCCTCAAACTAGAACCGACATAGCACCTATCCATGCAATCAACTACTCAACAGCAGACTCCCCCACATGGCTCAAAGCCATAGATCAATATACACTCAATAACTCATAACGCATAAACTCTATTGATGCCATAATACCATAGTGATATTAAACTCAAACCCTTTATAAGCTTTTGAAAACACAGATCATCTAGAATTTTAACCCTTATGCAATTCTCGCATTCACTTTCGCAACAGTTAAGCCCACTCTCTTAAGCGATCCAAATTTAAATCTTCAACACTTACATTTCACTTTGCAATTGAGATCTTCTATCAGACAACATAAAGATTGCATAAACTTCCGAACACTTCGCAGGAGATAACCCACCCGCTTCGCCTCGAACTAACCTTTACGCATACCTTCCACCATCATAAACTTTACGTAGTCACTTAGTCTTCCTGAGTCTGAACTCATAGTGCAACATGAAATTTACTTCACTCCAACTTCGAAACATGAAAAGGTTCTTCACACACCCATAACTCGAGGCTATACCTCGAATCAAGATGGAATCAAGCACCTAATAGTTCTTCTTTCCTCCAGCAGACCCTTCTTGTCGCTTCCACTAATAGGGACAATACCAAACATATAAGTTCAAAAACGCTTGTTCACACAATCAGCACCTTGGTGCTCAAGCTATAAGCAAAATCCGGCCTCAAGTCCTCTAGACAGGCCCAACATCAACTCACAGAGATCACATATCGCCCCTCGGTCAAGGAATCTCAAGCCATCAATGCAAATATGATACTAAGCGCTCATGTGCGCATACAAATGCGTGGAAGGAATTTCAAAAGTTACATATCAAGCTGAATCAAGGACGCACGATAAGAATTCAAGAATGTGAAGTTTTCCTAAAGGTTATGCAGTCTCTTGAGGATAAATACAGACGTCTCTGTACCGATCTGCGAGACTCTACTAAACCTGCTCATGACTCGTGAGACCTATGTAACCTAGGCTCTGATACCAACTTGTCATGACCCTAACCCCGAACTCGGTCGTGATGGCGCCTCTCATGAAGACAAGGCCAGCCAATTAAACTCATTTCACTTTTTAAAATAGTTAAACAATATAAAAGCAGTCTATACACAATTTAATATTAGTAAGTAGCGGAAATACAACCCGACACAGCCCAAACCGGGGTGTCACAAGTCATGAGCATCTACTAAGGTCTAAATACAACTGAAGTCCTGAAATAGGCTAAATACAAACTATTGAATGAAGAGAGAGAAAAGCAGTGCTGCGAACACTGGCAACTACCTTGCTAAACTTCGATAACCCTGCCTCCGATCAGCCAAAACCTGTTACCGGGTGTACAAATACCTGAATCTGCACACAAGGTGTAGGAAGTGAAGTGATTACTCCAACTCAGTGAGTAACAAATGTAAATAAAGACTGAAGGCAAGAAATCATGTAAAGCATATCAAGATGCTGCATAGAAGCAGTTCAAAATCAGTAAAAAAGTAGTGAAGCCGTAAAATCTCTTAAAATATCTTAGCTCAGTTGGAAACTTCCTTGAAAATGACCTTTTCAACCGCTATGCAAATGAATGCAAACAATTAGTGCAGATAAACACAGAAATCCGTCCCATCGGGCACAAATACACAATTTAAACAGGCAAATAGCAAGCAAATAAGAGAAGATAAGAACATAAGGTTCGCCCTTCGGGCTCAATCGTAGAACATTACCAGCCCCTCGAGATAAATCTCACATCACAATGGGTACCCGCACTCACTGGGGGTGTGCAGACTTCGGGAGGGGCCCCTTACGGCCCAAGCGCAATATTAAGCCATCTCGTGGCATCAAATCTAGGCCCTCGGCCTCATATCAATCACAATCCACCTCGTGGCGTACATAGCTCAGGCCCTCGACCTCATAATCAAATCAGTATCTCACTGCTGCAGCGTGCAGCCCGATCTGAAAGTATCCTCACAATACAGGTCCTCGACCTTACTCAGTCAAAATCACATAAGCAACTCGGGCAACAGTAAAACATGATGCTCAGCCCAAAAATATTATTGGAAATATCACTTCAAGCGTTAAAGCAAAATAGCTGGCACGAAGCCCAAATATCAAAACAGTGAGGAAATATCAACAACAAATCCCCGAAGGGTTCAAATAGCTGGCACGGAGCCCAAATATGGCAATCAACCCAAATCATGATGATAACAAATAAGTTCAGTCAAATACGCGGTAAAATCATTAATCGGGACGGACCAAGTCACAATACCCAATAATGAACGACCCCACGCTCGTCATCAAGAGTGTGTCTCACCTCAATATAGCACTACGATGTGTAATCCGGGGTTTCAAACCCTAAGAACATCATTTACAATCATTACTCACCTCGAACCGGCTAAATCTCTGGCTCGCGACGCCTTTGACCCTCAAATTGGCCTCCATGCACGTTGAATCTATCCAAAATCAGAACGAGAACATCAAAATATGATAATGGAACAAAGCCCTAACGAAAACAATCAATAACGGGCACAAATCCCGAAATTAGCAAAACCCGATCCCGAGGCCCACTTCTCGAAACTCAGAAATTTTCACATAATTAGATTCCTCGTCTCTCCACGAGTTCATACATATCAATAACATCAAACTCGGAGTTCAAATGACCCCTCAAATCCTCTATTAAAGGCCTCTTAAACTCAAGCCCTAATCCTCCATTTTTAGCCCTTTAAACCCATTAATTACAGCCTTAATTCATGAAATTCTACCATATGAATGTGTTTTAAGTACAAAATCCTTACCTCGACGAAGTCTCTTTGGTTCCTCTCTTCAAAATCGTCCAAAACTCCCAATTCCGAGTGCAAAAATGGTTAAACCCTTCAAAAATCGCCGCTATATCAAAATCTCACCTATCAACCGAAAAACGCCGAAATCCCAGTTTCGCCAATTCAAGCTTAAACCTTCCACGGACTTCCAAAATGCATTCCGATCACGCTCCCAAGTCCCAAATCACCTAACGGAGCTAATCAAATCATAAAAATCCCGATCAGAGATCATATACAAACAAGTCAAATCTTGGTCAACCCTTTCAAATTTCAAGCTTCAACTGAGAACTATTCTTCCAAATTCATTCCGATATCCGTGAAAACCAAAACCAACAATTTGCATAAGTCATAATACATCACACGGGGAAAGTCGTGCCCGAGAACTGGCGAACAAAGTGCAAAAGCTCAATACGACCGGTCGGGTTGTTACATCCTCCCCCACTTAAACATGTGTTCGTCCTCGAACATGCCCAGAGTTGTTCTAGAAGCCAACCAATTGCTAACTTTACCATGCATATACCCGGGGGTAATCCCACGTCACCCTATCTCTTATAGGTCCGATAACACATTGCAACTGAAATTTCACAACCCAATCTAGCCCATAAACCATAGAACCAAATTTCCACTTCTAAAATCATCAATACGATCAGAATCTCACATTTATACTGTGAATAAGTCCGAACAAGCTGTAACAAGCCACATCTGCTATCTCAGGTGCAATCACATGATATACCACATAACTCAAACACTTGTAGTGATAACTTCTAATCACAGCAGCTGCACACAACGCCCGAATATCAATAGAAAACTCTTATCAACTAAAGTCTCATCCCAATACTTTCATATACTGCCAATGATCACTAAAACACGCGGTAAGCCATAACCATTTCCCAGGTTAACCATTCACGAAGCCACTTCTCCTTTGGCGAATACCATAACAAATTTCTGAGTCGAGGCTTGATATTATCCAACATGATGAAATCGAATCCGTTCATATTTATTAATGATCCCAATGATCTCCTCTAATCCAACACATTACTTTGGTGATATGACACACCAATCCAGGCCTAAGGAACAACTTGCACAATACACGTACCAATACGCAACAGTCCGAACCTACTCAAATCACGAAAATGACTCAAATGAAAGAGTTGTACCTCAAGCTTACCAGTACTACCACAACACAAGGGTGAGAATCCGTCTCACATCATAGAAACAGAACACACGAATCTAACCGCCAGGTCATACCTCCACATAACTCCGCTGCGATGCACAATCCTATCCAAACATTGCTCCACATGAAACACCTCAGGTCACTATGCGCTAAATCGACAAGCACATACAATTTGGTGTCTGGAACCAAAGCAAATCATCATACCCACAGTGAAGCAAATAACATACACCACGCAAACTCGAAAGGACATAACCGATACGTCATTCATTGAACAACACCCAATACTCTTCCCGCTCAACTTCTACTATGAAACCCCAATAGAACCGCACCATATGTGCCCATAACCAACAAATCATACATCTTGCAACACACAAAGGTAACTCATAGACCTCCCCAGATTACTAATGAGCTCAATAACAATCGAATCAACACATCACTCAACAATTGGTGCCAACCAAGCTGACTCAAGTTAGAACACACATCTACATTGGCCTGCCAACGAACTCCTTGTCAAGGAAGTCCTGAAGCTGCTCCTTCTACCCATATAACTCTGTCGGTGCCATACGATACACGGTGCCTGACATCAAATCAATACCGAAATCAACAACCTTGCCCGACGGCATGCCCGACCACAAGAAACACATCCGAAAAGTCCCTCACCACCGGAACTGAATCAATGGTAGAAGCCTCTGCACTAACATCTATCACGAAAGACCACATAAGAAAGACAATTCTTCCCAGCCATTCGCTGGGTCTTTGGAAGATTAAGGAAATGGTATCGCTAATTGGAGTGATTTGGCGAGGGTATATGTTTCAGAAAAGCGAAATCTACCGCATATGCGGTCAATACATCTACTTCTTCGATGTTCATTAAACTGACCTAAGCCGCATCTGCGAACCTTTTCCGCATCTGCGCTTCCCCAGATGCGATCCCTTTAGTTGCTTCTGCGGTCCAGCTCACCTGACTCATTTTCGCTTCTGCGATGAAACACCCACATCTGCGGTCCACAAACGCAGATGCAGAAATACCAGAAGCAGCAAATCTGAAGCTGCAACACAAATTCCAATTTCCCCGTTAACCATCCGAAATCACCCCGAGGCCCCCGGGACCTCAACCAAAAGCACCAACATAACCCAATACCTTATTCAAACTTGTTCCAATCATCAAAATACCTCAAACAACATCAAATCTACCAAATCACATCGGATTCAAGCCTAAGTTTCTAAAATCTTTCGAAATACGCTTTTGATCAAAAACCACGTTCGAATGACCTGAAATTTTACACACACATCCCAAATGACACCATGAAGCTACTGCAACTCTCGAAATTTCATTCCGACCTCTATATCAAAATCTCACCTATCAATCGAAAAACGCCGAAATCCCAATTTCGCCAATTCAGGCTTAAACCTTCCACGAACTTCCAAAATGCATTCCGATCACGCTCCTAAGTCTCAAATCACCTAAAAGAGCTAACCAAATCATAAAAATCCTGATCCGCGATCATATACAAACAAGTCAAATCTTGGTCAACCCTTTCAAATTTCAAGCTTCAATTGAGAACTGTTCTTCCAATTCATTTTGATTTCCATGAAAACCAAAACCAACGATTTACATAAGTCATAATACATCACACGGGGCAAGTCGTTCCTGAGAATTGGCGATCAAAGTGCAAAAGCTCAAAACGACCAGTCGGGTCGTTACAAGAATATATAATGCTGCAAAAATTACCCCCTCCTCCAATAAATTCATACCAGTTTGTCGATGACCAAGAAGAAGAAGGACAACTAATAATGCAAATTGACAACCAACACACAATCCAACAAGGCTTTTTGTGACCTTCTGTAATGATAAGTAACAACGAAGATGAAGTAAACATGGAGCTTATACCGATAACATCAGATAGAATTGAAGAAATTGCTAAAAGTTCTTGTGCTTCTCAGAAATCAAGGAAAATAGTGAGGAGAAAGCTGAAAGAATCTCCAACATGTAAAATACTTAGGCACGATGCGTTGCCTGAGGAAGTAAGAGTTGGATCAATTTTTGAGAACAAACAAAACATGACTAAATTTTTTTGCAGCTTAGAGATAAACCAAAAAGTTGAATTCACTATTGTTAGATCATGTTCAAAGAGATACGAGCTGAAATGCATCGTGGACAAATGTGGTTGGAATGTATGTGCTACCAGAATAAAAAATTCCACACTATTTAGGGTGATAAAATATCATAACATCCATGAACGCTCGGTTGATGCAAGAAAATCAGATCAGAAGCATGCTACATCAAATTTTATAAGTGAACAAATTATAGAACATGTTCGAGACAAAAAGATAGAGGTTACACTAGCCTTTGTAGAAAATGAAATGAAAAAGAAATTTGGAATTGACATTGGTTATCACAAGGCATGGCGTGCTATTCAAAAAGATGTTGCTAGCATAAGGGGAACACCTGAAGAGAACTATCAGATTCTTCTTTCATACCTACACATGATGGTGGACAAAAACCCAGGAACGTATACAAGCATAAAAAGAGATGCACAGAATAGGTAACCAAAACAATACTAACCATCAGCCTGGAGTTTCAAATGTTCCTATTTGAAACTTCACACCTTATGATTTATTTTTTTGTGTTTCACTATACAAATTTGCTTACATGTTCTTTGCTCCTGCGATATCAGTAGCTATTTGGTCCTACTGTAGACCCATTATTGTAGTAAATGCAATATTTTAAAAGTTAAAATATCGTGGTATTCTATTTTTTGCTGTATCAAACGATGCAAACAATCAAATCTTTCCTATATGTTTTGGTGTAGCAGATTTAGAAAACAATGAGGCATACATTTGGTTCTTCGGGGAAATGAGAAAAGCAATTCAAGTCCGTCGTGAACTGGTTTTCTTGTCAGATAGAAACCAATCGATCACAAATGGGATTAGAAAAGTTTTCATGAAGCTCACCATGGTATCTACCTCTATCACTTTGAGAAAAATTTAAAGCAAAGACATGCAAAAGCCACGGTAATAAATCTTTTTCAAAGTGCTGCAAGGTCATACAAACGTGAAGATTTTAATCAGTTAATGTCCAACTCAAAAGTATTGACAAGAAAACATATAATTACATAATGGAAGTGCCTCCCGAGAGATGGGCTCGATTGTGGTTCCCACGACGACATTATGATATGCTAACAACAAACATGGTAGAATCAATGAATTCCGTTTTACTAAAAAGGAGAGAAATGCCTATTTTAAGAATGTTAGATTTCATCCAAGAAAAATTGGGAGAGTGGTTTTACGAACGAAGAAAAAAGGCAAATGAAACTTTTTACAGAGTATCAATATGGGCAGAAGAAGAGATGACTAAGAAGATGGACTTGACTTGCAAAATGTTTGTGAGTATATTTATTAACTTCAGCTTTTTATATCTCTTGCAGTGATTTACTTCTTACATTTAAAAAATTTCATACTTTTTCTTTTTGAAGCAAAAATACACTAATATAGTTTGTCTTAATTTTTTATTCCTTGTTAGGTGTTCAACCTTGACTCAATGTTGTTTAGAATAAATAGTGAAGGAATCGAATTTATTGTGGACTTAAAGAAGAGAACTTGTGACTGTCTGGAATTCCAACTTGATGAATTGTCCTGTCCACATGCAATTGCTGTTATTAATAAGAGATATTTGCAGAAATCTGATTACTGCTCAAATTGGTATTCAAGGGAAACATGGTTAAAAACATATGAAGGACATGTGAATACCATGAGAGATAAAAAATAATGAGATATACCACAAAATGTACAATCTGAGATCACAAAATCTCCCGATGTAGAGATTTTACAAGGAAGAAGACAAAAGAAGAGGCATATACCTGCGACTGAATCAGTACCATTCAAGTCTACCAAATGTAGTCGATGTAAACAAGTTGGGCATAACAGATCAACTTGCTTGTCTTCTTCAGCACCTCATCTATATTCCAAGAAACACATTGAAAATACTCCAACCTTCAATAATCCTTGGTCTGAATTTAGACTTTCTTTATTGTATGACATAATTAAAATGTGATTTTTTCATAGGAATAAAAAAAAAATAGGCTCTTGGACTATTTTATATACTGCTAAAGTACAAATCACTCATTTTTGTTGCGCAGGCTTACAGGTTTGGTTGCATTTTAAAGAAGTACGCAATGACTTCTACGACAAAAAACTTCAGCTTACAGTATGTGAAACACATATCCTTAAACAAACACACACACACACACACACACACACACACACATATGCGTACATCACACAAAAAGAAACGCATGTACAAACAAAAGCTGCAGCATCTCTAAGCTGAAGTTATAGAAAAAGAACTTAATAAAAACTAAGAACCATACTGCAACTAAGAAATATAAAGCAAATACCAACAAATAACAAGGATAATGCAATACAAAGCTAAGAACAAAGAGGATGACAATTACATTGATATAAAAAGAGATGAGAACAACAAACAAAGTACAAACAAAACTTCAGCTCTCTGGGCTGAAGTTATACAAAATGAACCTAAATACTTCAGCTCTATGGGCTGAAGTAAACAAAAATCATAGCATTAAAACGATAAAAAGGATTACAAACACTAACATTCATCACCACCACCACCACCATCATCATCATCATCACAGTACTCCTTAATTTCTCTAAATATCTCATTATCATCAGTATCAGAGATAACTATAGGGTAGTCGGGCAAAAGACCACTGAATCCAAGAAGATCAATCTTCAACTTGTTAAATTCATCACGCAGCTAACTTTGTTCGACGATTACTCTGTCCATAAGATGAAGAAGAGTCTTCAGGTTGTTTTGCAGCTTGGAATAGTCGTTCCAGTTGGGAAACTGAAAACTATAAACTGCTGCACAACCTTGTCGAACGACGTTGAATAACCTCCACAACTACGTTCAAGGTTAAGCCTGTTCTAGTATGATTCATTGGCAAATAGTTTTGGTCTGATTCTCTCCTAATCAGCCTTTATTTGATCCCACAAAAGCATAAGATTAGCCATCAGTTTGTTATTGTACCACTCACACTTTAGACTCTCCCACTTCTGCATAATTTCATCCATATTAGGCTTCCTACTTCCGCTTGCACCAGACATTTTTTCTTTAACAAAAGCTGAAAGACTAAGGATGAATATAAATTTAAAGAAATATGATGGAAGTCTATGAATCATTGTTAATATAGACAAAGAGTTCACCTAATTAATTTAATATTTATAAATATAAAAGTAACTTTTCAGCTATTTTTACTGTTTTATGTTCAGAGAAGTTGAATGAATAAGATAAGTAGGTGGTAAAAATAAGTAGGTGGTAAATGCAAAAAGAAATATAGCTTCAGCCCTAATAAAGCCCACAGTTTTTCTATAGTAAAAAAATAACTTCAGCCTGAAAAATATCTTTTCGGATCATTTACTATATAGTCAAACAAATTTAAATGAAAGATGAAGTAGGTGACAAAAGACAAAAAGTAGATAGTAAATGCAAAAAAGATAAGTATCAACTTAAAAAAATACCAAAACATGCTGAAGTTTTTGTCATAAGCTTTTTCAAAATCTTCAGCCCAATGTGCTGAAGTTATTTAGTTCATTTCCAAAAACCTCAGCATATCATAAGTTGAAGTTTTTCATCGTGGATTCAATAGTTTTGTCGTAAAGCTTTTTCAAAAACTTCAGCCCAATGTGCTGAAGTTATTTAGTGCATTTCTAAAAACTTCAGCACTTGATAAGCTGAAGTTTTTGTCCTGGACTCGATAATTTTTGTCGTAAAGCTTTTTCAAATAACTTACACAGAAACTGCTGAAGTTATTTAGTATATTTAGTGATGAGCTGAAGTTTTTGTCGTACATTTGACACTTTTGTTATGACTTTTAACCAAAACTTCAACTTAAAAAGCAAAAGTTATTTACTTCATGCTCAAGTTTAGCATGCTGAATTTCAACAAAAATATACTTGAAATTCATGAAAAAAGACACAAATATATTTGAATCAATCCAAGTCACATAATTCACACAAAATAATGTATATTCACAAAATCCAATTTTATTTTCACTTACATCCTTGGAAAAAAAGAAATAATTAGTTTTTTGTTTACAAGTTATTCTCTATTCAAAAAATTCACAAAATGTCTTCATATTCTCTATAGTCATGTCCTAGTTGCTCTTCTTGGTTTTCTTAACCACATTCCATGAACCTTCACAATGTCTTCAACTGATTCACAGAAGCGGCAATACGAGCACCTTACTTTACCACCTTGTACGAACCTCTGAATTACATTTGCCATATTCTTGCATTTTCCACATATTTGCATGAACGCCTTTCCAAGTGTGAAAAGGCGTTCATGCAAATTCGCTGCAGCACCATGAGCTATAAGAAAGTCACGCTCCATTTCACCAAATTTAATTCCACCAAAGCGTTTTCTGTCAGACACAGGTTGACGAAGTTTAGTACTATGATTTTTTTAGCAACTACCGTCTTCTTTCATAAGAAAAAAACAAGAAAATATTGGCCAAAGACAAGCTTATTGGTGTGCATCTGGGAATTTGTGGGAAGCAAAGATAGTGAAGGAGAAGTCCAAAATACTTCATATGTGAAGGAGAGTGGCCACATCAAACACTCGAGCCCCAAGAAATTTGCTCTTTTTCCTAAAAGTTAAATTTATCAACTAGTAAAAAGAGAAAATTGTACTGGAGCTCGAGTTTTTTATCTGGCCACTCTCATTCACATATGACGTATTTCGACTTCTCCTTCACTATCTTTGCTTCCCACGAACTCCCTGTTACACCCAATAAGCATGTCTTATCCAACATTTTCTTGTTTTTCTTTGAATACAAATTTAAAGAAATATGATAGAAGTCTATGGATGACTATGAAATTTTCAAGTGAAGAGATTGTTAATATAGTCAAAGAGTGCACCTAATCAATTTAATATCTATAAATGCTGAAGAGATTGTTAACTGGTTTTGTTCACAGAAATTGAATGTAACAAGATAAGTAGTTGGCAAAACAAGTAAATGGTAAAAAAAGATAAGTATTAAGTTAAAAAAATACTAAAATATGCTAAAGTTTTTGTCGTATCAAGTTAAACAAGTAAGTAGCTAGAAAATAAAAAAAGATAAGTATCAAGCTAAAAAAAATACCAAAACATGCTAAAGTTTTTGTCGTAAAGTTTTTTCAAAAGATTTCAGCCCAATGTGCTGAAGTTATTTAGTATATTTCTAAAACCTTCAGCACCTGATAAGCTGAAGTTTGTTTGTTGGATTTAATAGTTTTTGTCGTAATGCTTTTTCAAAAAACTTCGGCCCAATGTGCTGAAGTGTTTTAGTATATTTCTAAAAACTTAGCACCTGATAAGCTGAAGTTTTTTTGTTGGATTCAATAGTTTTTGTCGTAAAGCTTTTTCAAAAATCTTCGGCCCAATGTGCTGAAGTTTTTTAGTATATTTCTAAAAACTTTAGCACCCGATAAGCGGAAGTTTTTGTGTTGGATTCAATAGTTTTTGTCGTAAAACTTTTTCAAAAAATTTCGGCCCAATGTGCTGAAGTGTTTTTAGTATATTTCTAAAAACTTCAGCACCCGATAAGCTGAAGTTTTTGTGTTGGATTCAATAGTTTTGTTATGACTTTTAACCAAAACTTCAGCTTAAAAAGCAGAAGTCATTTACTTTATGCTTAAGTTTTTTCAAACAAAAATGTACTTAAAATCATGATAAAAGACACAAACATATTTGTATGACACAAAAGTGAACTAAAAAAATAATTAATGTATATTCACAAAATCCAAATTATGTTCAACCAATCCTCTAATCAAAAAATTCACACAGAGTCTCTTCAAAATCTCCATAACCATGTCCTTTTTGTTCTTTGGGAGTTTTATAGCCGCCATCTTTTTTCCTCTTTCCATGAGCCTAAAGATTGACAGCCAATTCTCTCTTGAATGTCAATGGCTGACTTTGATCGAAATTAAAGACATCTTCTTTCTTCAACCGCATATCAATAAACTTAAGAGCAAATATACCATAATCAACACTACAAAAAACACATGAAAAAGAAATTGAAGAATAGTTAACACAAGGGCAAAAAATAATAAACATAAGATGCATGGTAAAACATATGCGAAACACGTACTTGTTAGTCTGTTGCGGTGTCTTCATCCACATAATTTGAAATTTTTCCATAGGACTTTCCCCATAAAATTTATTGTGTGCCCCAAAATCCAAGCATTTGAGACAGTGTGGGATCAACCGAGTGTAAATTCTACGTGTTCAAGTGCACGATCGTATGTTACACTGCCCATGGAATCATACACACATATAATTTTATCTTTAAAGTCCAAAATTCCAAAAAAGTAGTGCGTAGATGTCTGGCCCGTCCTTGGCTTAAGTCAAAATGGAAAGAATACTTTTCTGGCAGATGCCCATGAGATACCACAGGAAAGGTCGAGGCCTTTTACATAGTTGGCCACCTTTTCATTCGTTGATTCTTCCTCAAACCAACTAAAGTCCGCAAGGGGCTGAATAACCGCTTCTTCTTCTTCTTCTTCTTCTTCTTCTTCAGCCTGTTGTTTGGATATCCCCTTTCTCTTTGATTTGCTCTTTTTTTGATCCTCCATTCTCTTTTGCTTCCTTTTGTTAATTATCTTCCTCTTTTCTTCTGAAGGATGAATACCATCCAGCTTAGTCATATACTAATCGAAAAGTAAATCTGTTACTACACATCTTGATTTTGGATAACGCGGAAGGTAATAGCAATATTTTTTGCGCAAGTAATATTTGCCCACATCAATATGCTGTAAATGAACAACAACAAATGATAACATGTGAAATTACCACTATGAAATTTAGAAAAAATGTATTACAAAACTACAAACAACATGACAAAAACTTAAGCATATTCAGTTTGAAGTGTTAGGCTGAAGCTTTAGCAAATAAGCTAAAAAACTTCAGCAGTTTACTATGAATAAAGTTGAAGTTTTCCAAATTACAGTGCAAAAACTTTACTATAAAAAATAAGGTGAAGTCTTGGGAAATACATTTGAAAACCAATTCAAAAAACAAACTTAATAACTTACTTCATCCGCATGATCAGAGTCAGGATCCATAAGCTCGGTAAAGAATGATTTTGCAATATCAAATCCAGCTAATCTGAATCGATTGGAATCATATTCACTGGCATCCATCTTCAAACACTCTGTAAATCTTTACATCAATCCACTGTCTTAATTAACATAATGGAAGGGACACCTTCTTGTATTTTTTCCTACTTTCCAATCTTGCCCCCTTTGCTTTTTTTTATAAACTACATAAGGAGATATCAACCAAATACTTTCCATACGAATCATTTTTCCTTTTTTATCTGGTTTTCCTTTTGCTTGCTCTTCCTGCTGTTCCGTCACAACTAACTACTATTGTTCAGTAGCAGGGGGAAAAACTATAGCCATCATGACAGATGCTTGACCAACTCCCTACTGTTCACGACATTCTTGTGTCTCTTCACGAACAACAACAACAGCGGAATTACCTTCTGACTCAGTCCATTGTGTACTACCAAGTGAAAATGAACATAAATTGAAGTTGGAGATATCACTGGTGTCACACATAAGAGAGCTAGAAATCTTCCTTCTCTTTGGTTTTGGAAGAAATTCCGATGCATCAGATGAGATCTGCAAAAGAAAGGAAAATATAGACGTAAATAAAACTTATAGAAAACACACATTAGGCAAAAAAACAGTTTGTAATTGATTTGCAGAAAATAACTACCTGGTCTAAATGTTGTGACACAGATGGTGTTTGCATTCCAACAGATCCTATATCTTCATGCAAAAAAAAAACTAAATAATACT
This sequence comes from Nicotiana sylvestris, assembly GCF_000393655.2. NCBI lineage: Eukaryota > Viridiplantae > Streptophyta > Magnoliopsida > Solanales > Solanaceae > Nicotiana > Nicotiana sylvestris. The sequence continues at coordinate 175,659,683 of NC_091065.1, forward strand.
GAACTTCATACCTGTCTGTGAGGCAACAGGTGTGAATATATGTATTTCTCCTTTTTCATATAGCTGCATAAGCTCACCAAATTCTTTTTGAGTTGCCTCGAGTCTTTCTGAAAAATTATTCAAAAACATATAAAGAAAATAAAGTATGTAAAATTTCAAACTGTAAAAAATATACTTCAATCAAATATAATAAATTCATGATCTATAGAATACCTTGACGTTTGTCTTCCGTTGTGGTTTCCCCAGGCTGCATGACTTTGTCAATGCCTTTGTCAATATCAGCATTTGCAACTTCATTCAATTGTGAACCAACGTCGAGGAGCATTGGAGCATTCTCTGGAAGGTTTTTCTGAACTCTACCTTCATTCAATTCAGCATCATCAGAGAGTTTTTGAGTTGTGTCAATTGAAGCACAACTAGTTTCAACTTCCACTGCATATTCATAAAGAGGGTGAATAGATCAACTAGTTTTTCTATATATATAACATAGAAAAAATTTATACATGTAGTGAAAATTTCACTACATGATATTATAATAAAAAACAGTTAAAACTTCAATTCTAAGAAGGCTGAAGTTAGACAGTCACAAACAAAAAACTTCGACAGTTACAAAAAAAACTTCAGCTCTAGACCTGAAGTTCGATAGTTACAAAAATAAAAACTTCAGCTCTAGAGCTGAAGTTCACCAGTTATAAAACAAACATTCAGCAAAAAAACATGTTGTAGTTTTTATTAAAATCACAAACACATGAAACAATACTTCAGCTCCTATCTAAGGTATCATTGAAATATTATAAACTTCACACTTTGTACCTGTAGTAACAATTTCTTGTGTATCACCACCTAGAAGTTCTTTGCAAATAGCTAGTAATCCTGCATACCGATCGTCTTTCCCAATAGTGCTAGACACATCACTCCTTTTCAGTTCTAAAGTACAAACAGGTGCTTGATCTCCATCGCCAAACAAATTGCCTTTTCCAATATCACTTTCCAAAGCACAACTCGGTGCATGTTTTTCAGTGCCAACAACTTGATCATCTGAACCTTTCTCAGTTGTTAACTCTTTATCATTTCCATCTTTACTCTGTCTACAAACACTGGATTGTTCCTCTCTACCTTGTTGTTGAACATGTTCATCGCCTTCAACAGCCGCTTCCTTATGTGTAGCATTATCATCTGCGACTTTACGCAATGCATCATGAGCATTATGTTCTTAAGTCTCAACAACTTGATTATCTGCACCTTGCTTGCTTCCAATATTCTCAGTTGATAACTGTGCTTCACAATTTCCATCTCTGCTCAATCTATCAGCACTGGGACGTTTCTCTTCAAATTGTTCTTGAACATGTTGATCGCATACAAAAGCTGCTTCCTCACGTGTAGCATTTACATCTGCGACTTTATCTGATGCATCATCAACAACATTAATATCTGATGGATGTTCGTAACAGTCGTTCCCCTTATCATATTCTCGATGGTTACTCAAATCAAAATTGCCATCATCCATTCCATTTGATTTGTTGACAATCTTAAACAACTGTTCAAACTTCTCATCGTAATATTCCTAGAAAAAAAATTACTAATAATGATTAATCTGAATAACATCAGTTGATTAATCAGAATAACAATAGAAAAGTCGTTGTATTTCGTATGGAGAGTATTTGGTTGAGATATCCTTATGTAGTTTATAAAAAAAATGCAAAGGGGCAAGATTAGAAAGTAGGAAAGAATACAAGAAGGTGTCCCTTCCATTATGTTAATTAAGACAGTGGATTGATGCAAAGATTTATAGAGTGGTTGGAGATGGATGCCAGTGAATATGATTCCAATTGATTCAGATTAGCTGGATTTGATATTGCAAAATCATTCTTTATCGAGCTTATGGATCCTGACTCTCATCATGCGGATAAAGTAAGTTATTAAGTTTGTTTTTTGAATTGGTTTTCAACTGTATTTCCCAAAACTTCAGCTTATTTTTTATAGTAAAGTTTTTGCACTGTAATTTGGAAAATTTTAGCTTTATTCATAGTAAACTGTTGAAGTTTTTTAACTTATTTGCTAAAGCTTCAGCCTAACACTTTAAACTGAATATGCTTAAGTTTTTGTGATGTTGTTTGTAGTTTTGTAATGCGTTTTTTATAAACTTCATAGTGGTAATTTCACATGTTATCATTTGTTATTCATTTGCAGCATATTGATGTGGGTATATATTACTTGCGCAAAAAATATTGCTATCACCTTCCACGTTATCCAAAATCAAGATGTGCAGTAACAGATTTACTTTTCGATCAGTATATGACTAAGCTGGATGGTATTCATCCTTCAGAACAAAAGATGAAGATAATTAACAAAAGGAAGCAAAAGAGAATGGAGGATCAAAAAAGAGCAAATCAAAGAGAAAGAGGATATCCAAACAACAAGATGAAGAAGAAGAAGAAGAAGAAGAAACGGTTATTCAGCCACTTACGAACTTTAGTTGGTTTGAGGAAGAATCAACGAATGAAAAGGTGTCCAACTACGTAAAAGGCCTCGACCTTTCCTGTGGTATCTCATGGGCAACTGCCAGAACAGTATTCTTTCCATTTCGACTTACTCCAAGGAGGGCCAGACATCTATGCACTACTTTTTTTGGAAATTTGGACTTTAAAGATAAAATTATATATGTGTATGATTCCATGAGCAGTGTACCATATGATCGTGCACTTGAACATGTCAGAATTTATGCCCGGTTGATCCCACACTATCTCAAATGCTTGGATTTTGGAGTACACAATAAATTTTATGGGGAAAGTCCTATGGAAAAATTTCAAATTATGTGGATGAAGACACCGCAATAGACTAACAAGTACGTGTTTCGCATATATTTTACCATGCATATTATGTTTATTATGTTTTGCCCTTGTGTTAACTATTCTTCAATTTCGTTTTCATGTGTTTTTTGTCGTGTTGATTGTGGCATATTTTCTCTTAAGTTTATTGATATGCGGTTGAAGAAAGAAGATGTCTTCAATTTCCATCAAAGTCAGTCATTGACATTTATGAGAGAATTGGCTGCCAATCTTTGGGCTCAATAAAAGTGGAAAAAAGATAGCGGTTATGAAACTCTAGAAGAAGAAGAAGGACATGATTATGGAGATTTTGAAGAGACTCCGTGTGAATTTTTTGATTAGAGGATTGGTTGAACATAATTTGGATTTTGTGAATATACATTAATTATTTTTTTAGTTCACTTTTGTGTCATACAAATATGTTTGTGTCTTTTATCATGAATTTTAAGTACATTTTTGTTTGAAAAAACTTAAGAATGAAGTAAATGACTTCTGCTTTTTAAGTTGAAGTTTTGGTTAAAAGTCATAACAAAACTATTGAATCCAACACAAAAACTTCAGCTTATCGGGTGCTGAAGGTTTTAGAAATATACTAAAAAACTTCAGCACATTGGGCCGAAGTTTTTTGAAAAAGCTTTACGACAAAAACTATTGAATCCAACACAAAAAATTCAGCTTATCAGGTGCTGAAGTTTTTAGAAATATACTAAAAAACTTCAGCACATTGGGCCGAAGTTTTTTTAAAAATCTTTACGACAAAAACCATTGAATCAACAAAAAAACTTCAGCTTATCAGGTGCTGAAGTTTATAGAAATATACTAAAAAACTTCAACACATTGGGCCGAAGTTTTTGTAACGACCCGATCGGTCGTTTTGAGCTTTTGCACTTTGCTCGCTAGTTCTCAGCCATGATTTGCCCCGTGTGATGTAATATGACTTATGTAAATCGTTGGTTTTGGGTTTCAGGGTAATCAAAATGAATTTGGGTAAACAATTCTCAGTTTAATGCTTGAAATTTGAAAGATTTGACCAAGATTTGACTTATTTGTATATGATCTCAGATCGGAATTTTTATGATTTGGTTAGCTCCGTTGGGTGATTTGGGACTTAGGAGCGTGATCGGAATGCGTTTTGGAAGTTCGTGGAAGGTTTAGGCTTGAGTTGGCGAAATTGAGATTTCGGCGTTTTCCGATTGATGGGTGAAATTTTGATATCGAGGTCGGAATGGAATTCCGGAAATGGGTGTAGGTCTATTTTGTCATTTGTGATGTGTGTGCAAAATTTCAGTTCATTCGGACGAGGTTTGATAGACATTTTGATCGAATTCGGAATTCAGATGTTTTGGAATTCTTAGGCTTGAATCCGAGGGCGATTTGATGTTTTGATGTTGTTTTGAGCGTTCCGAAGGTTGGAACAAGTTTGAATTATGTTATGGGGTGTGTTGGCATGTTTGGCGGGGTCCCATGAGGCTCAGATATGTTTTGGAAGAGTTTTTGGAAGATTTTGGCGTTTTAAGTGTGAGCACGTGATTTTTGCCTTACGAAAAACTGCTCCAAAATAAATCAAAATAAATTTCTTTTACTATGTAATTTCTGAATTTGCGTGGTGTTAAATATTTGTTTATGTCCGTAAAATGTTTGCTTTGTTATAATTAAACAAAATTAAAATAAAAATACATGTTTCGTCTAGGATTTAAGTATGCATTTAATTAAGTTAATTTAAATAAAATTACAAAAATATGCGTTTGTTCTAATTTTAATGTTTCACTATGTGATTAATATTTTTGTCTATGTGTTAAATTGTTAAAGGTTGATTAATATTTTGAAGGAGTAATTTTTTATTTTTTTTTAATAATTGAAGAATTAAATTGGAAATTAAAAAGAGTGGAATTAAATGGGCAAAAACGGATCTGGGCCAAATTTTCTAAACAAAATCAGGCCCAATCCAAATGACCATGTCCGGTCCAATTCAAAACAGAATCAAACGACGTCGTTTGGTTACCCCTTATCAAGGGCCGTTGGATTAAATCCAACCAACGGCCAAGATCTCATCACCCTAACCCAAGACCCTTACCCGATCCGATACCCGGTTCAACCCGTCCCCCTAACCTAAACCAAACGACACCGTTTGGTTAAGTGAGTAGATCTCAGCCATCCATTCTACTTGATCCAACGGACGATACCAGTCCACCCCACCCCTATATAAATCCCAAGCCTCTACCCAGCCCCTAACTAAACACCCCCCCTCTCCGCTCCTGTTCATCATCGTTCCAAACAGACCCCTAACCCTAGCCGCCCCTATTCTCCTTCGCCTGAAACCCGGCGGCATCAACGCCGCCGGTCACCAACTTAACACCCTAGGACCTCCTGAACCTCCCCTACACGAATCCGACCTTAGTTTCCTTCGAATCAGGCCCCAACTCTTCGAATCTTAAATCGAAGGTTGGCCTGAAAACTTGATCTAAACCAATCAGCCCCAAATTAATACCATGGCTTCCCCTAACAACCCTTGTTATGGATCTGAAGTTAGTTTGGTTCGAATCAGCTCTGAACTTCTCGAATCTTCTTTTGAAGATTCGGACCAAACAAGGACGAACTCAGATCCGTTTCAAACTAACACCAAATGACCCCTAGGCTACCCTCACCATTGTGTCATGTTTGGTTCTTCTCGAATCTGACCAGAAATGGTTAAATCCCAAATCGAGTTTTTAAGAACCCTAAAAATACCAAACTTCCGGATTCGGTTCAGATTATGATGAAGATTGAGGTTTAATCGACCTTAGTCGAAGTATTTTCAGTGGAAAATACTTCGACTAAGGTCAGTTTGATTTCAAACAAAAAATCCGAAATCCAAGTTGAGTTCGAGTCAGAATAATTAAAATTCAGAGGTATTTTTCTATTTATTTTGTGTATTCTACGTGTATTGTTGTCTGTATTAATAGCTTGTTAATTTTTTTTTATATTTGTGTTTTGATTAATTCTGTCATTTCTGTTTCTTACCTATCTACTTGATCAGAATGTGAATTGTTTCTATTGGTTGTGATTGTTTACAATGTGTGTAATCGACTCGATTAAGTTCGTCGATTAGTTATATTACGAATTTTCATTTCTGAAAATGTTGACTGAAACAGTCTGCTTCTATTGTTTAGACTAATTATTGACAAATGTTGTAAATAGTCAATTGATTAGTATTCGTCAATTAAATCATGTTTGTTTATGAATTAGTGAATTCAAATGTATGCTGTATTGTTGTTTTCTAAACGGGACATTGTCAGTATATTGACAATGCTCCTGTATTTGTTTGCTTTTAATTCAGTTTTGAATTCCAGTTGAAATAATCCTGCATGTTCTGTATAATGTTAAGGTTGTTTTTATTCAGTTTAGAATTCCCTGTTTAAATTCAGTTTTTGTCAATCAGCTATTAGAAATGTAATATACTGTCTCAAAATCATAAGATTGATTATAGCTGTAAATCAGAAAGATAGTTAAGTCTATACAGATTGTAGAATCTGTTTTACAGTGGGTTCTGATTTTTCAAGTAATAACAGTAGGTCCGGGGCATTTCTGGGAATGAAACAGTAAAAAAAATAGGGTGTTAGTGCTAGTGTATTATAATGTAATGTTAATGGCTATATTTAAGTAATAAAGGGGGAACAAGGGATAATGGGACTGCTGAAAATCATGTTAGGATCACATAAAGTATTAAAAAGAAGTTTCAATGGAAACTTTCTGGTTGTTAAAGGGATAAAGGGTCCCTCCAATACTAATTAGTATAGAACCAGCCCTGTATAAATACAGGAGCTGGACAGACCTTAAGGGGGCAGTTTTTTTCTGAGTTTGGACAGACAAAGAGAGAATTTTTAAGAGAGACTTTAAGAGAATTTTAGAGAAAAAAAATCTGGAAAGGCAGATTGAGAAAGAAAAACAGAAATCTGAGAAAGATAGAAAGAAAGGAAACAGAAAATAGAGCAATCACATACACACTCACACATAGATACAGCAGCAGAAACAGAAAATCAAAAAAAATAATAGGAATTTGAAACTGAAAAGAAACTGAAATCTGAAATGTTGTTCTTTTGTTGAATCTGCTCAACTTTATGTGATTCCACTGTTCAGTTAAAAACTGAAGTGTCTTTTTAAAAAAAAAACTGTATTGTGCATCTGACTTCCTCGGGTCGTATTATCGCTCAAATCTGTGGAAATACTGCTATTCTGTTGAATTTGTTACTGCTGCAACTGCTGAAACTTACTTCTTCTACCTCCATTTCCAGGTACATATCCTCTTAAATTCTATGTTGGAAAGAGATTCAGCATGATAAATCAATGAAGCTTGAATTGCATTTCTATTTTTCCATTTATCTAAGTTTGTTATTATAAATTTCAGTTTTTTTTTGTTTCATGTTGTTTCATATAGAAGTATGCTTGACATGTTAATTGTCAGCTGATTATTCTCTTTTAAAATTCATATGAGTGTTGTAATAATATTACTTATTCTAGATTTTCATTATAGTTAAGATTGAATTGTTAAGATAGGGAACATGGCATAAAGTTGGCTATTAGTTAAATCATATGACGTTGTTAGTCAGGTATAGAGTATTCTAAAAATGCATGGTTAATGTATTTCGATTGTTTGGTTATGGATTAAGGTTAAATATTGTTAGTTGAATAAAGAGTAAAAACCATGTTGCTAGTTTATTCTAATATATAATTTAGTTATGGATTGAATGATGTGAGTTGTACGTTCATATATGGCATGACAATAGGTATATATAGGATCATTAATGGATGATGAGTTGATGTATCTCATTATGATGTTAAAATGCTAGAAATGTTTCAGACATACAACTATGTTGCATGAAAGGTAATATTGTTAATCGATTTATAATTCCCTTTCTTATCAATTTGATACCTATTTACCGTCGTAAATAAATTAATCTAATTTCGCCTATTAAATTAAAACAAGTGTAAGAGAATGAGATGAGAGGTATAAGCATGAATCGCAACATTTTATATTAAGGGTGAGTAGAAATAGAATTTTCATTAAATAAACAATGAAAAATTCTTTAAAAATATCCCTTCCATTTATAAAACATTTTTTTTGTGTAGTTGCTCATGTAATTCATTCTTGGGGTATATACATATATATATGTCATATTTATGAGAAAGTGGTTTTTTTTTCACACTTCGTTATTTTGCTCCTAAAATTTGAATAGTCTTGAATGATCATGTTATATGCGGAAATTATAATCAATGAACAACATTCAATAAATTGTGAATTCTTTTCAAGAATTAAAGGATATCTTAAAGGAAGATTTCTCATAATATAATAAACATTTTGTGGAAATTCCATAATATCATTACAGTATTTTGCGCAATTAGGGATACGTTCGCGTACCCTGATTATATTTAAAAGCTAAATTCGGATTATGCGTACGCGCAAATTTCGAACGAATATTTAATAAAAGGATTTTTCCAAAGGCGTTAAATCAATTTCATAAAAAACCGAGATGTACGGTTCATTATAAAAAAAAATATTCTTGATTCGACACAATTTCGAAAAATGATTGCTCAATAAATATATTATCAAAAGTTATTGTGTACATGTACGCGTGACACAATTCCGCAATTTTTTTTATATAAACACGAATATACGTACGCGTAATTTGATTCAAAGAAGGGTTCTTAACCACAATAAGTAAAAGCGGTAGAAAATCATGTAACAAAAAGTATTTAATAAAAATCAAGATAATTAAGCCAATAATAAAAACAGTTAAGCGACCGTGCTAGAACCACGGAATTCGGAAATGCCTAACACCTTCTTCCGAATTAACAGAATTCCTTACTCAGGATTTCTGGTTCGCAGAATAATAAACAGAGTCATATTCTCCTCGATTCAGGGATTATAATTGGTGACTTGGGACGCCTTAAAATTCCCAGGTGGCGACTCTAAAACAAATAAACAAATCCCGTTTCGACTGTCCTTCAATTGGAGAAAACTCCCCACGCGCTCCGCGGGCGCGGCGAAAAGGAGGTGCGACAGCTCTGGCGACTCTGCTGGGGAATAAAACTTTTGTTACTATAACCCAGAACCATTGGTTCAGGGTTTAAAGAATTCGAGCTTAAAATATCTGTTTTTATTGGCTTTACTTACTATATAATTTTCAACTGTTTATATGCTAATATGCTAAATGTTTTTTTTTACCGCTTTAATATTATTTGAATTGTGAATATATACAACTGCTACGAAACCCCCTTCTTTCTGAGTCTTCTGAATTTATGGTGTACACGTGCGCGTGACCCACCTTTCTGTTAAAGTCATACCAAATAAGACGGAGTTGGGACAAGTAACTAGGCCGGGCAGACTTTCGTGCTCCCGGTACATTACCCCCGCTTCGGCTCAAACTGTCCGTTTGGGTAAGCCAGGTTTAGAACAATCAACCTAAGGTTTTACACTTAGAATAACTCAGCCATGTACCGGATCCCTAGTAGGAACGAATATTTGCATCATATGCATTTGGCCTTGGAGACTCAACACAGGGGTTGGGTCTGTCTAGGACAGGTGAACCCAAAATTAAAAGACCATCATGATGCATCTTACTTGTTATTTGTGCATTCATTCGCCTCGAACATGCTTATTGACCAACTTAAATAAAATCTTGGTAAGAAGAAAGGAATAAAATGGGTTGCTTTAAAAATTTCGAAAAAATATAGTTTTAAATTTTTTCAATAAATAAAAGAAAAATTTCGAAAATGATTTTAGCATAAATTTTTCCAAAATAAATTTTGACTTTATTAAAATTAACTTTCAGATACAAAATGAGCACTACACAAAGCCCCTCATCCACAAGTACGGAGGAATTTCTATGTCAGCTTCAAATGTGGTGGTATGATTTAGGCGAAGACGGTCAAAAATGGGTCGTCAAGCATTTGGGAAATCTCACGGACATTATGAAAGTTGAGCCTCGGGATGATCTGATTACGGCATTAGTAACTTTCTGGGATCCTGTTCACAATGTTTTTCGTTTCTCTGACTTCGAGCTTACTCCTACATTAGAGGAGATAGCTGGATATGTTGGTTTTGACGGAAGTTTAAGAAATCAAAGCTTGATATTCACAAAGGCTCCTTCAATACATCGATTCTTCGGTCTTCTGAACATCAGCAGTCAAATCAGGAAAAGCAATGTCATCAATGGATGTTGTTCCTTCAATTTTTTGTATTCCAGGTTTGGAAAGTCAGATGGGTTCGAAATTCATGAGAAAGGCCTTACTAATAAGCAAAACAAAGACACTTGGCAGATGCACCGTCGATTTGCTTTCATGGTGGCTTTTCTAGGAGTCATGGTCTTCCCAAATAAAGAGCGAACAATTGATATTCGCACCGCAAAAGTTGTGCAAATCCTCACCACTAAAGAAAATCACACCCTTGTCCCCATCATTCTATCAGATATTTATCGGGCTTTGACTTTATGCAAATCAGGAGCGAAAGTTTTCGAAGGATGCAAAATTTTGTTGCAAATGTGGGTGATTGAACATCTCCAACAACAACCCAAAATCATACAGTATGGGTCGAACAAAGCTAATTGCATCGAGAGCTATGAGGAAAGAACAAAAAATTATCAAGCTCCAGAAGGGATAGAAGCATGGGTATCTCATCTAAAGGCTTTAACGGCAAATCAAATTGAATGGACTCTGGGATGGCTCCCGATGAGAGAAGTAATACATATGGCAACCTCAAATAGTTATCTACTACTATTGGGATTGAGAAGCATTCAGCCGTATGCACCACTAAGAGTCCTAAGGCAACTAGGGAGATATCAAATAGTTCCTGATGAGGAAGATTTGAGTACGCAAGTAATCGAATTACACCCAGAAGCCACTATTCCCGAAGCTTTACTTCAGCAAATGTGGAATGGGTGCCGATACTTGAAAAGTGATACTCAAGTCCTAGACACTACCAAGGGTGAGATAAATCCTGGATATGCAAGGTGGTTCGAAAAGCGGTCTCGCGTGGATGATGTACCAGAACCTGAGCTAAAAAGGCCAACAAAAAGACCCCACGTTCAAAACTTCAATGATAAAATCCAAGAGCGGTTGATCTGGGGAGAAAAAGAAAAAGGGTACAAAGCAACTATCCATGCCCTAAAAGAAAATCTAAGAAGCCTCAGTTTGGAGAAAGATTTGCAAGAACAAGAAGCCAAAGGCGAGAAAAAGAGTCTAGTTTGTGAGAATGAAAATCTTCATGCTCGATTCCAAAAAATGAAAAGAGTCTCTGAAACGCCAAAGAGGAGCTGGAAGGATCAAAAAACCATCGCCAATCTCTTCGAAAAAATGCAAGATTATGATTCCATGCTTGCGGAAAACGAAAGAGCATTGAGCAAAGCAAAAGAAAGGATCCAACAATTAAACGAAGAAGCCAGATCTAACAAAGAACGCCAAGATAGGCAATCCGAAAAAGACAAGGCTCAATTCAAGAAGGAAAAAGACTATTGGATGCGATCAGAAGACCAGCTTCGTGCACAACTAGAAGAGGCAAGAAGATGCAACAGAGAATATCAACAAGCAGACCTCGACAGGGAAAGATCGCAAGCAAGATTAGAGCAGGCCAGACTCCGAGCTCTATTAGAATCAGCTTTAGATCGTGAAAACCGTGTCAGAGATATAGCCACCACTCGTCAGCAGCAATTGCAAGACCAAGACCAACGTCTCCAAGGTTTCAGGGCACAAATCCACGACCTGGCAGTCTTCACATCTCAAAGTTATGTAAACTGCCAAGGAATGGATTATGAAAGGTTTACAGAGCATGCGCCCACTTTTGCTCGTCATCTAGCAATGGAGTTGGAAAGGATGTATCGTACGCTGGGAGGCCATCCAGGTCAAGCCCCACATTGAGCAGATAATCCAATATTAGAGAACAAAAGTGGAAAGTGGGGCATGTTGTGAGATGTTATGAATTGTATCTTTTATTTTGATTTAAGTGTGTGTGTTTCAAGCTATTTTCTTAAAGTTTTCAAATGTAATTCCATCTTTGTGTAATAAATAAACGTGATTGACTTTAGTCCAAACTACGCAGGGTCTGATTCATGTTTGGCATGATACGTAGGCAATCTCTAAGATTCGACCACCACGATAAAGAATATATAAAAATAAATAACAACAAAATTTCAAGAAAAGCTGGGACGACACAAGCAGCCGAGCAAATACATAATAGAAAGGGATTATTTGTCTAAGAGCATTGCATCTCAACGTGTGATTATATATGTGTTAAACTCTCAAAACTAACAAGTTTGTCCATTTCCAGAATTCAAGCAGTTAGTTCCTCTAAAGAGTATACTGGCATATTATCACTATCACACAAGATCAAAAGGACCGATACCCGAAAGTATGTCTATCCCAGATGTTGACACAGGTATGGAGATAGAAGAGATGGACGTCGGGAAAATGAAAGAAGAGATGCTTAAGCTCAAGCAGCAAATGGCTGAGATGTACCAAGCTTGGTCTACAGGACAGTTACCCCCATCTTACCCAAATAACCTTGCTCCATCAATGACCCAAACTCAGGATAATATCACCACCGAATTATCCCCAAGTTTCCCCATTTATCAGCACTACCGAGGCACCACCTCTCAGACACCACAGTCTCCACCTCCAAAACCAGTTCCGTACTTTCCTCCACCTATGACTCCTGTTTTCGTAGCACCTCCTCCTGCTACATTTCACAAATCTCCTAGTGAGCCTACATTTCAGGCCCAAGGCAACCAATATTACCCCCCGGAGCCCACCTTCAAAGCCTCCAAATCAATTCAACTACTCCTCGGTTTGATCTCCCAACCGAAATTGACAAGCCAGTCAAAAATGTTGAACAAGAAGTGATGTTCAGGAAGGTCAAAAGTCTAGAACAATCGTTCCGAGACATGCGAGGATTAGGTGGACAAGTCAGTGTAGCCTACAAAGATTTATGCTTATTCCCTAATGTACAATTGCCAGTTGGCTTCAAGATGCCCAAATTTGACCTATACAGCGGGCACGGCGACCCAGTAGCCCACTTAAGGGGTTTCTGTAGCAAGATGCGAGGAGCTGGGGGAAAGGATGAATTATTAATGGCATACTTCAGTCAAAGTCTAAGCGGATCAGCTTTGGAGTGGTATACACGCCAGGACCATGGAAGATGGTACACCTGGGATGACCTGGCACAGGCATTCGCATACCATTTCCAATACAATCTGGAAATCATCCCAGATCGATTATCTTTGACCAAATTTGAGAAGAAACACAATGAAAGTTTCAGAGAGTATGGTTTTCGGTGGAGAGAACAGGCAGCAAGAGTGGATCCTCCTATGAAGGAGAGCGAAATGGTAGACTACTTCCTCCAAGCCTTGGAACCAACTTACTATGCCCACTTGGTTTCAGCGGTTGGAAAATCATTCAACGAGGTAGTGAAGATGGGAGGTATGGTGGAAGAAGGCCTCAAGACAAATAAAATCATGAGCTATTCAGCAATTAAGGCAACTACTCAAGCTATTCAAGGCGGGGTAGGAGGAATCGGAAGAAAGAAAAGGGAGGAAACAAGCAGTAGTTGATTCAGGAATTTGGCCGGGACCCAGAGGTTCACCACTTTACTATAATCAACAACGACCTCGCCAATCAGCTTACCACCATGATTCATCCCAACACTACTATCACCCTTCAGAGCCTCATTTTGCCATTAACCATGCTCAAGCATACAATCAGCCACCTGTTCACACCAATTGGCGTGCTCCTGTCACACCAAATACTTACCCACGAGCCTATCCCGGACCAGGTTTTAGGCCTAGGCCAGCATTCAGGGGAGAAAGGGAACAGAAAAAGAAAACTTACACTCCATTGGGAGAGTCTTACACTAGTCTGTTCCACAGGTTGAGACAGCTAGACATGCTGAGACCAATACAATCCAAACTACCCAATCCTCCACCAAAGAATCTGGATTACACCATTAGCTGTGAATATTGCTCCGGTGCACCAGGCCATGATACAGAGAAATGTTGGCATTTGAAAAATGCAATACAAGAGCTGATTGATACTAACAAAATCGAGGTTCAAACCCCCGAAGCTCCAAATATCAATAGAAATCCAATGCCAGCCCATCAAGAGGCTAACATGATAGAAATCATACAAGTTGATGGAGAGACAAAGAAGCCGTCACAAACTGTCATGATGATCAAAACTCATGAAACCAAGCCAGATAAGCAGTTAATGGAGGAGAAGCCGGTGTCTAAGCAGAACAAAAATGGTGATGAACCGTCTATGATAGTCGATGAGGGATCATCGAGCAAAGTTGCCGCAAAACAAGAAAGGCCGAAAGTGATAGTACCAGGGGTTGCTAACAAACCCATTGTATTCGTGGAAGGAGCCCGTACAGATCGGGTTATTGTTGCACCTGTAATCCAGCTGCCGGTCATCAACAACAAAGCCATCCCATGGAACTATGAACGGGTGACTGTAATGTACAAGGGCAAAGAAATCAAGGAAGAAGTGTGCGAGGTGCAAGGCTTGACACGTTCGGGAAGATGTTTTACTCCCGAAGAGCTGAGAAAAACTAAAAACAATCCAATGCCAACAAAGAGAGCTGTGACGGAAGAAGAGGCGGAGGAGTTTTTAAGAAAAATGAAACTCCATGATTATTCTGTTGTGGATCAATTAAAGAAGACCCCCGCTCAAATTTCATTGTTGTCATTACTGATCCATTCAGAGGAACACCGTCTGGCGTTGATGAAAATCCTAAATGAAGCTCATGTTCCTGAAAAGATCTCTGTAAATCATTTGGGCAAAATAGCCAACAGAATCTTTGAAACAAACAGAATTACATTTGCTGATGATGAATTACCTGTGGAAGGTACCGAGCACAACAGAGCTCTTTACCTCACCGTGAAATGTGAAAACTCCGTAGTAACCCGGGTATTGGTTGACAATGGGTCCAGTGCAAACATATGCCCTCTCTCCACTTTAAACAAATTAAAAATTAAAGAGGAGAGGATCCAGAAGAATAGTATCTGCGTACGAGGATTTGACGGTGGAAGCAGAGATTCATTTGGCGACATAGTGTTGGAACTAACTATAGGGCCAGTTGAATTCACAATGGAATTCCAAGTGTTGGACATATCTGTTTCTTACAACTTGTTATTGGGTCGACCATGGATCCATGCTGCTAAAGCAGTCCCGTCAACACTACATCAGGCTGTCAAGTTTGAATGGGATCATCAAGAAGTAGTCGTGTATGGAGAAGAAAGTTTAAATGCTCACAGCAGTACCATTGTACCGGTCGAGGGAACAGAAAATGACCAGGGACCATGGGTATACCAAGTGACAAACACAGTGTCGATAGAGAAAATTCCAGAAGGGAAATACCTTCCGAATCCAAGGATATCCTCTGCATCAGTCATGATAGCTTATGAAATGTTAAAGAATGGCTTTATACCCGGCAAAGGTCTAGGCTTATTTCTGCAGGGAATTGTGCAACCAGTATCTCTCCCCGAGAACTGGGGAACATTCGGTTTAGGGTTCACACCCACCGCCAACGACGTAATAAAGGCCAGGAAGTTGAAACACCAAGCATGGGTTCTTCCAAAACCAGTACCACATCTGTCAAAGTCTTTTGTCAAGACCGGCGCTAAAAATCGCCCGATAACAACAATTCCTAAATCCCGGGTCAATCCTGAGAAGGAATTAATTGAAAGGTTCGAGAAATTGTTTAGTGATGTGAATATGTTGGAAAGCGGAGAAGGGTGTAGCAACGCAGAAGTTCAATTCGTTGGACCGAAAACAAAGCTCAATAATTGGAAAGCCACTCCTCTCCCAATTCGAAAGGAGTCTTGGTAGTTTATTTTGATTTTCTTTCAGTTTGTTTGGGTTATTTCAAGGTTGTAATCCCAAAGTTTATCTTACAGTTGGTTTGAAGTGTGCAAAACCTTGTTATCTTTCATCATCCAATAAAAAGCAGTTTCCTTTTTATTATCATTCCTAATAGCTTTCTTTTCTTTTTTCTTTTCTGTACAGTTCTTTTTACGCTGGCTCTAGTGATATGGCATGCATGAGGAATCTTCAGCCCAGTCTTAAAAATCAATCTGGTTCCGAAATATTAATTCAAGAAACATATTGTGATTATGAATCAGAATATGATGAAGATGAGGTTTTTGAAGAGATTAGTAAAGAGTTAATTCACTTTGAGGAAAAAATCAAACCTAACTTGAATGATACCGAGGATGTCAATATAGGGGACACGAGTAATGTCCGAGAAACTAAAATAAGTGTCCATCTCGAGCCAAAAATCCGAGAGGAGTTAATTAAAGCACTCATAGAATTCAAAGATATTTTTGCATGGTCGTATGACGACATGCCGGGCTTGAGCACTGATTTAGTGGTCCACAAATTGCCCACCGATCCAATGATGCCTCTTGTCAAGCAGAGGTTGAGAAAATTCAAGCCTGATATGAGTATGAGAATTAAAGAAGAAATCACCAAACAATTGGAAGCAAAGGTCATTCGAGTCACTCGATATCCTGTTTGGTTAGCTAATGTCGTTCCTGTACCAAAGAAAGACGGCAAAATTAGAGTATGCGTCGACTATCGCAATCTCAACAAAGCAAGTCCAAAGGATAATTTCCCATTACCCAATATCCATATTTTGATCGACAATTGTGCCAAGCATGATATAGGGTCTTTCGTGGATTGTTATGCCGGATATCATCAAATTCTAATGGATGAAGAAGATGCAGAAAAGACGGCATTCATCACACCATGGGGAACTTATTGCTACCGGGTAATGCCATTCGGTTTAAAAAACGCCGGAGCAACCTATATGAGAGCAATGACCACAGTGTTTCATGATATGATACACAAGGAGATCGAGGTATACGTGGACGATGTGATCATAAAATCAAAACATCAGGCCAACCACGTTGGGGATTTGAGGAAGTTCTTCTTAAGACTTCGCAGGTACAACCTCAAACTTAACCCTGCCAAGTGTGCATTTGGAGTTCCATCTGGAAAGTTATTGGGATTCATAGTCAGTCGACGAGGCATCGAGCTAGACCCATCAAAGATCAAAGCCATCCAAGAACTACCACCCCCAAGAAACAAAACTGAAGTAATGAGTTTGTTGGGAAGGTTAAATTATATCAGCAGGTTTATTGCTCAGCTCACAACAACCTGTGAGCCAATTTTCAAATTGTTAAAAAAGGATGCTGCAGTCAAATGGACCGATGAGTGTCAAGAAGCGTTCGATAAAATAAAAGGGTACTTGTCAAACCCACCCGTGTTGGTCCCGCCAGAGCCAGGAAGACCGTTGATTCTTTACTTAACGGTTTTGGAAAATTCATTTGGTTGTGTATTGGGGCAACATGACCCCACTGGCAGAAAAGAACAGGCCATCTACTACCTTAGCAAGAAGTTCACAGCTTATGAGGTTAAGTATACTCATCTGGAAAAGACATGTTGTGCCCTAACATGGGTAGCTCAAAAATTGAAACACTATTTGTCATCCTACACTACTTACCTCATTTCTCGGTTGGATCCATTGAAATACATTTTTCAAAAGCCTATGCCAACAGGAAGACTTGCAAAGTGGCAGATATTGCTCACAGAATTCGACATCATCTATGTGACTCGAACTGCAATGAAGGCTCAAGCACTGGCCGATCATTTAGCCGAAAACCCGGTCGATGAGGAATATGAGCCGTTGAAGACTTATTTTCCTGATGAAGAAACAATGCATATCGACGAGGTGGAGCAAATTGAAAAACCTGGCTGGAAACTTTTCTTTGATGGAGCTGCTAACATGAAAGGAGTCGGAATAGGAGCTGTAATCATTTCTGAAACAGGGCATCACTATCCTGTTACGGCTCAACTACGATTTTATTGCACCAATAATATGGCTGAATATGAAGCTTGCATTTTGGGGTTAAGGCTAGCCGCCGATATGGGTATCCGAGAAATCTTAGTCATGGGAGATTCGGATCTTTTGGTACATCAAATTCAAGGAGAATGGGAAACCCGAGACTTGAAGCTCATCCCATACCGGCAATGTCTACATGATCTTTGTCAGCGGTTTCAATCAGTGGAATTCCAACATATTCCAAGAATCCATAATGAGGTTGCCGATGCATTGGCTACCCTAGCATCAATGTTGCACCATCCGGACAAAGCTTATGTAGATCCAATACATATTCAAGTCCACGATCAGCACGCTTATTGCAATATGGTTGAAGAAGAATTTGATGGTGAACCATGGTTCCACGACATCAAGGAGTATATCAGGATGGGGATATATCCCGCACAAGCCACAGGAGATCAAAAGAGGACCATTAGGCGATTAGCAAATGGATTCTTCTTAAGCGGAGGAGTTTTGTATAAAAGAACACCAGATCTTGGATTATTAAGATGCATAGATGCCAGACAAGCTACAACTGTCATGTCTGAAGTACATTCAGGAGTTTGCGGACCCCACATGAGTGGATATGTGTTGGCAAAGAAAATCCTCCGAGCTGGTTACTATTGGCTTACCATGGAGAGAGATTGTATCAGTTTTGTACGCAAGTGTCATCAATGCCAAATACACGGAGATTTGATTCATTCTCCACCATCCGAGTTGCACACAATGTCGGCACCATGGCCTTTCGTTGCTTGGGGCATGGATGTGATTGGACCAATTGAGCCGGCAGCATCCAATGGACACAGATTCATTCTGGTAGCTATTGATTATTTTACCAAATGGGTTGAGGCCAAGACATTCAAATCAGTGACCAAGAAAGCTGTGGTCGATTTTGTCCACTCAAATATCATATGTCGATTCGGAATCCCGAAGGTGATCATCACAGATAACGGTGCTAATCTTAACAGCAACTTAATGAAAGAAGTATGTCAACAGTTTAAGATTACACATCGTAACTCTACCCCATATCGGCCCAAGGCGAATGGAGCAGTAGAAGCAGCCAACAAAAACATAAAGAAGATACTTCGGAAAATGGTAGAAGGTTCAAAACAATGGCATGAAAAATTACCATTTGCATTATTGGGATACCGCACTACTGTTCGCACTTCAGTAGGAGCAACTCCTTATTTGTTGGTATACGGCACTGAAGCAGTAATTCCTGCAGAAATTGAGATTCCTTCCCTTCGGATCATCGCCGAAGCAAAGATTGATGATGATGAATGGGTCAAAACCCGTCTAGAACAGTTAAACTTGATTGACGAAAAACGATTGACCGCAGTATGCCATGGTCAATTATATCAAAGAAGAATAGAAAGAGCATACAACAAAAAGGTGCGTCCCCGGAAGTTTGAAGTAGGTCAGCATGTGCTGAAACGTATTCTTCCACATCAGGTTGAAGCAAAAGGCAAATTTGCCCCGAATTGGCAAGGACCATTCATTGTGACCAGAGTATTATCGAATGGTGCACTATGTTTAACAGATATTGAAGGCAAATGCATAGATATGGCGATCAATTCTGACGCGGTAAAGAGATATTATGCATAACTTTTTGAATGTTTGTATTTAGCACTATTTCGAAGATTGAAATGACAAAGGCAATTTATTCTGCTATCCAAACACTATACCATTTGCTTCCCCTTTGAGCCATACTTGTTTCTTTCCTACCCTCTCTTGGAATCAATGAAAAAAAAAATCTTCACTATTATGTAGTGAACTACGTTTGACCTGATTCCTCAAAGAAGGATACGTAGGCGCCTCACGGCTCGGTCATAGGGTGCACAACATGCACAATGTGCACAGAAAAGAAATATTAAGAGACCCCAATCAAGAAACTGGGGCAGGAATTGTATTGGAAATAAGAAAGGATTCCAAGAGTTGTAATTTTAAACCCATACCAAAGCTATTTAGCTTTTAATACCTTTTTCATTCCTAACTTTATACCAAAAGACCTTTTGATCAATCTTAGAAAAATGCTGAGGCAAGCAAATGAAGTGGTTCATAACACTCTGGTACAAACAAGGAAAGAAAGTAAAAATGAGAGAGTCTTATAGGTGAAAACCCACATGGGCACCATAAGACGAAGAAAGTTGAGAGAAAAGTAAAATGAGAGAGTCTTATAGGTGAAAACCCACACAGGCACCATAAGGCGAAAAGGAAGTGAAGAAGTGAAAAATGAGGAAAAGTTATCGGTGAAAACTCCTTGAGACAAATTGAGAGGAGATTGATTAAAAGACTGGGTTGATTAATCCGAAATACATACCCTGATCATTGGTGCCAGTAATTCCAATTAGATAAGTCCTTTATTCCTTTTCCAACAGTCATCCAAAAATTGGATTTTTCTTTTCATTCTATAATTGTCGAAATCAGCGTATTTCGTTGCTAATAATCTTACTTTCTCCAAGCTTTGAGATAAGTTTTATTCCAAACAAATAAGAAGGAATGTCAAGGTATATTACCAAGATTCAAGGTTACAAAATACAGCCACGAAAGGTGGGAGATAAAATACGGGTGTAAGAAAGATGAAATCAAAAGTGGATCAGCAAAGTCAGAAGAGGCACATGATTACAGTTGAAAGGTTTTGAAGGAAAACACACAGAGGGGAATCCTATAGTCAAGGATCAATTACAAAGACAAAACAGTCTTTTCAATCATTCCAAGGCAATAAAGAGAGACGAAGAGAAACATCACCATCTGCAAGAATACCACAGCCAACCACCCTGCTTTAAACTAACGAAGTTTTCTTTGATTTAAAACAGGGGCAAAAACAGTATTTGTGTTAGCAAATACCTGGTAAAGAAGAAATCAGGCGTCCACCTGGAGAATGAGGATAAAGAAATTGAAGAAGTCAGGCGTCCACCTGGAGAATGAGGACAAAGAATTAAAGAATCAGGCGTCCACCTGGAGAATAAGGATGAAGAATTAAAGAAATCAGGCGTCCACCTGGAGAATAAGGATGAAGAAATTAAAGAAGTGAGGCGTCCACCTGGAGAATGAGGATGAAGAAAAGAAGAAGTCAGGCGTCCACCTGGAGAATGAGGATGAGAAATTGAAGAATTCAGGCGTCCACCTGGAGAATGAGGACAAAGAATTAAAGAAATCAGGCGTCCACCTGGAGAATAAGGATGAAGAAATTAAAGAAGTCAGGCGTCCACCTGGAGAATGAGGATGAAGAAAAGAAGAAGTCAGGCGTCCACCTGGAGAATGAGGATGAAGAAATTGAAGAAGTCAGGCGTCCACCTGGAGAATGAGGACAAAGAATTAAAGAAATCAGGCGTCCACCTGGAGAATAAGGATGAAGAATTAAAGAAATCAGGCGTCCACCTGGAGAATAAGGATGAAGAAATTAAAGAAGTCAGGCGTCTACCTGGAGAATGAGGATGAAGAAAAGAAGAAGTCAGGCGTCCACCTGGAGAATGAGGATGAGAAATTGAAGAAGTCAGGCGTCCACCTGGAGAATGAGGACAAAGAATTAAAGAAATCAGGCGTCCACCTGGAGAATAAGGATGAAGAATTAAAGAAATCAGGCGTCCACCTGGAGAATAAGGATGAAGAAATTGAAGAAGTCAGGCATCCACCTGGAGAATGAGGATGAAGAAAAGAAGAAGTCAGGCGTCCACCTGGAGAATGAGGATGAGAAATTGAAGAAGTCAGGCGTCCACCTGGAGAATGAGGACAAAGAATTAAAGAAATCAGGCGTCCACCTGGAGAATAAGGATGAAGAAATTAAAGAAGTCAGGCGTCCACCTGGAGAATGAGGATGAAGAAAAGAAGAAGTCAGGCGTCCACCTGGAGAATGAGGATGAAGAAAAGAAGAAGTCAGGCGTCCACCTGGAAAATGAGGATGAGAAAAAGAAGAAGTCAGGCGTCCACCAGGAAAATGAGGATGAGAAATTGAAGAAGTCAGGCGTCCACCTGGAGAATGAGGATGAGAAAAAGAAGAAGTCAGGCGTCCACCTGGAGAATGAGGATGAGAAATTGAAGAAGTCAGGCGTCCACCTGGAGAATGAGGATGAGAAATTGAAGAAATCAGGCGTCCACCTGGAGAATGAGGATAAAGAAATTGAAGAAGTCAGGCGTCCACCTGGAGAATGAGGACAAAGAATTGAAGAAGTCAGGCGTCCACCTGGAGAATGAGGATAAAGAAATTAAAGAAGTCAGGCGTCCACCTGGAGAATGAGGATGAGAAAAAGAAGAAGTCAGGCGTCCATTTGGAGAATGAGGACAAAGAAGAGAAGAAGTCAGGCGTCCACCTGGAGAATGAGGATGAAAAAAGAAAAGAAGCAGTCAAGGCACCCACCTGAAGAACGAGGGAATGAAATTGAAGTGTTGAAATCAAAAAGCCCGCTCATATGAGAAAGGAGCACATTTAGGATCAATAATGCAGAGGAGCCCAACAGAATCCCCAGCAAGAAACAACAAGAGTTCCAAGAGGAATACAAAATAAGCCAAATGCCCAAGATTCACCAAGATATCAAGACAACAAGAAACGCAAGGGCATGATCTAGATAAGATTTTTATAATTCCTGTACCATAATCTAGCTTAATTTTGTATTTCCTTTAAAGTAATGTGTAATAAGGAGGTCAGCAAGCAGTAAAAACAGCACGAAGCAGCAGTAACATCACAGTCCCATGGTAGTCCCAGCTACCAAAAAATTCCCGAACTACATTGACCTGATTCCTTTATAGCCAAGGATATGTAGGAAACCTTTGAAGCAGAGGTTCGGTCAAATCTTTCTAAAAAATGCTTCCCACGGAGTATTCAAACGGGCAAAAATCGCTCGTGTCCGCTCACTTTATCTTTGTACGAAAACTCTTCGAGTTTCCGCACAAAGAGGGGCAGATGTGAGGACGTGATTTTTGCCTTACGAAAAACTGCTCCAAAATAAATCAAAATAAATTTCTTTTACTATGTAATTTCTGAATTTGCGTGGTGTTAAATATTTGTTTATGTCCGTAAAATGTTTGCTTTGTTATAATTAAACAAAATTAAAATAAAAATACATGTTTCATCTAGGATTTAAGTATGCATTTAATTAAGTTAATTTAAATAAAATTACAAAAATATGCGTTTGTTCTAATTTTAATGTTTCACTATGTGATTAATATTTTTGTCTATGTGTTAAATTGTTAAAGGTTGATTAATATTTTGAAGGAGTAATTTTTTTTTTAATAATTGAAGAATGAAATTGGAAATTAAAAAGAGTGGAATTAAATGGGCAAAAACGGATCTGGGCCAAATTTTCTAAACAAAATCAGGCCCAATCCAAATGACCATGTCCGGTCCAATTCAAAACAGAATCAAACGACGTCGTTTGGTTACCCCTTATCAAGGGCCGTTGGATTAAATCCGACCAACGACCAAGATCTCATCACCCTAACCCAAGACCCTTACCCGATCTGATACCCGGTTCAACCCGTCCCCCTAACCTAAACCAAACGACACCGTTTGGTTAAGTGAGTAGATCTCAGCCATCCATTCTACTTGATCCAACGGACGATAGCAGTCCACCCCACCCCTATATAAATCCCAAGCCTCTACCCAGCCCCTAACTAAACACCCCCCTCTCCGCTCCTGTTCATCATCGTTCCAAACAGACCCCTAACCCTAGCCGCCCCTATTCCCCTTCGCCTGAAACCCGGCGGCATCAACACCGCCGGTCACCAACTTAACACCCTAGGACCTCCTGAACCTCCCCTACACGAATCCGACCTTAGTTTCCTTCGAATCAGGCCCCAACTCTTCGAGTCTTAAATCGAAGGTTGGCCTGAAAACTTGATCTAAACCAATCAGCCCCAAATTAACACCATGGCTTCCCCTAACAACCCTTGTTATGGATCTGAAGTTAGTTTGGTTCGAATCAGCTCTGAACTTCTCGAA
This sequence comes from Nicotiana sylvestris, assembly GCF_000393655.2. Taxonomy (NCBI): domain Eukaryota; kingdom Viridiplantae; phylum Streptophyta; class Magnoliopsida; order Solanales; family Solanaceae; genus Nicotiana; species Nicotiana sylvestris. The sequence goes on from NC_091065.1 coordinate 175,683,351, forward strand.
TCTTCTTTTGAAGATTCGGACCAAACAAGGACGAACTCAGATCCGTTTCAAACTAACACCAAATGACCCCTAGGCTACCCTCACCATTGTGTCATGTTTGGTTCTTCTCGAATCTGACCAGAAATGGTTAAATCCCAAATCGAGTTTTTAAGAACCCTAAAAATACCAAACTTCCGGATTCGGTTCAGATTATGATGAAGATTGAGGTTTAATCGACCTTAGTCGAAGTATTTTCAGTGGAAAATACTTCGACTAAGGTCAGTTTGATTTCAAACAAAAAATCCGAAATCCAAGTTGAGTTCGAGTCAGAATAAAATTAAAATTCAGAGGTATTTTTCTATTTATTTTGTGTATTCTACGTGTATTGTTGTCTGTATTAATAGCTTGTTAATTTTTTTTTATATTTGTGTTTTGATTAATTCTGTCATTTCTGTTTCTTACCTATCTACTTGATCAGAATGTGAATTGTTTCTATTGGTTGTGATTGTTTACAATGTGTGTAATCGACTCGATTAAGTTCGTCGATTAGTTATATTACGAATTTTCATTTCTGAAAATGTTGACTGAAACAGTCTGCTTCTATTGTTTAGACTAATTATTGACAAATGTTGTAAATAGTCAATTGATTAGTATTCGTCAATTAAATCATGTTTGTTTATGAATTAGTGAATTCAAATGTATGCTGTATTGTTGTTTTCTAAACGGGACATTGTCAGTATATTGACAATGCTCCTGTATTTGTTTGCTTTTAATTCAGTTTTGAATTCCAGTTGAAATAATCCTGCATGTTCTGTATAATGTTAAGGTTGTTTTTATTCAGTTGAGAATTCCCTGTTTAAATTCAGTTTTTGTCAATCAGCTATTAGAAATGTAATATACTGTCTCAAAATCATAAGATTGGTTATAGCTGTAAATCAGAAAGATAGTTAAGTCTATACAGATTGTAGAATCTGTTTTACAGTGGGTTCTGATTTTTCAAGTAATAACAGTAGGTCAGGGGCATTTCTGGGAATGAAACAGTAAAAAACAGGGTGTTAATGCTAGTGTATTATAATGTAATGTTAATGGCTATATTTAAGTAATAAAGGGGGAACAAGGGATAATGGGGCTGCTGAAAATCATGTTAGGATCACATAAAGTATTAAAAAGAAGTTTCAATGGAAACTTTCTGGTTGTTAAAGGGATAAAGGGTCCCTCCAATACTAATTAGTATAGAACCAGCCCTGTATAAATACAGGAGCTGGACAGACCTTAAGGGGGCAGTTTTTTTCTGAGTTTGGACAGACAGAGAGAGAATTTTTAAGAGAGACTTTAAGAGAATTTTAGAGAAAAAAAAATCTGGAAAGGCAGATTGAGAAAGAAAAACAGAAATCTGAGAAAGATAGAAAGAAAGGAAACAGAAAATAGAGCAATCACATACACACTCACACATAGATACAGCAGCAGAAACAGAAAATAAAAAAAAAATAGGAATTTGAAACTGAAAAGAAACTGAAATCTGAAATGTTGTTCTTTTGTTGAATCTGCTCAACTTTATGTGATTCCACTGTTCAGTTAAAAACTGAAGTGTCTTTTTAAAAAAAAACTGTATTGTGCATCTGACTTCCTCGGGTCGTATTATCGCTCAAATCTGTGGAAATACTGCTATTCTGTTGAATTTGTTACTGCTGCAACTGCTGAAACTTACTTCTTCTACCTCCATTTCCAGGTACATATCCTCTTAAATTCTATGTTGGAAAGAGATTCAGCATGATAAATCAATGAAGCTTGAATTGCATTTCTATTTTTCCATTTATCTAAGTTTGTTATTATAAATTTCAGTTTTTTTTTGTTTCATGTTGTTTCATATAGAAGTATGCTTGACATGTTAATTGTCAGCTGATTATTCTCTTTTAAAATTCATATGAGTGTTGTAATAATATTACTTATTCTAGATTTTCATTATAGTTAAGATTGAATTGTTAAGATAGGGAACATGGCATAAAGTTGGCTATTAGTTAAATCATATGACGTTGTTAGTCAGGTATAGAGTATTCTAAAAATGCATGGTTAATGTATTTCGATTGTTTGGTTATGGATTAAGGTTAAATATTGTTAGTTGAATAAAGAGTAAAAACCATGTTGCTAGTTTATTCTAATATATAATTTAGTTATGGATTGAATGATGTGAGTTGTACGTTCATATATGGCATGACAATAGGTATATATAGGATCATTAATGGATGATGAGTTGATGTATCTCATTATGATGTTAAAATGCTAGAAATGTTTCAGACATACAACTATGTTGCATGAAAGGTAATATTGTTAATCGATTTATAATTCCCTTTCTTATCAATTTGATACCTATTTACCGTCGTAAATAAATTAATCTAATTTCGCCTATTAAATTAAAACAAGTGTAAGAGAATGAGATGAGAGGTATAAGCATGAATCGCAACATTTTATATTAAGGGTGAGTAGAAATAGAATTTTCATTAAATAAACAATGAAAAATTCTTTAAAAATATCCCTTCCATTTATAAAACATTTTTTGTGTGTAGTTGCTCATGTAATTCATTCTTGGGGTATATACATATATATATGTCATATTTATGAGAAAGTTGTTTTTTTTTCACACTTCGTTATTTTGCTCCTAAAATTTGAATAGTCTTGAATGATCATGTTATATGCGGAAATTATAATCAATGAGCAACATTCAATAAATTGTGAATTCTTTTCAAGAATTAAAGGATATCTTAAAGGAAGATTTCTCATAATATAATAAACATTTTGTGGAAATTCCATAATATCATTACAATATTTTGCGCAATTAGGGATACGTTCGCGTACCCTGATTATATTTAAAAGCTAAATTCGGATTATGCGTACGCGCAAATTTCGAACGAATATTTAATAAAAGGATTTTTCCAAAGGCGTTAAATCAATTTCATAAAAAACCGAGATGTACGGTTCATTATAAAAAAAAAGTATTCTTGATTCGACACAATTTCGAAAAATGATTGCTCAATAAATATATTATCAAAAGTTATTGTGTACATGTACGCGTGACACAATTCCGCAATTTTTTTTATATAAACACGAATATACGTACGCGTAATTCGATTCAAAAAAGGGTTCTTAACCACAATAAGTAAAAGCGGTAGAAAATCATGTAACAAAAAGTATTTAATAAAAATCAAGATAATTAAGCCAATAATAAAAACAGTTAAGCGACCGTGCTAGAACCACGGAATTCGGAAATGCCTAACACCTTCTTCCGAATTAACAGAATTCCTTACTCAGGATTTCTGGTTCGCAGAATAATAAACAGAGTCATATTCTCCTCGATTCAGGGATTATAATTGGTGACTTGGGACGCCTTAAAATTCCCAGGTGGCGACTCTAAAACAAATAAACAAATCCCGTTTCGACTGTCCTTCAATTGGAGAAAACTCCCCACGCGCTCCGCGGGCGCGGCGAAAATGAGGTGCGACATTAAGCATAAGCATGTAATGATCCAAAGGTCCATTTTTAGTTCTAGAGATCGAAATTTGATTTTGAGACTTCCAAAATTTTGATAATGAATTATAGGAGTGATCTGGAAAGTTTGGTCTAATTTCATCAAGTCGCGATTGGGTTTTTGACGCGAATCATGAGTTAATAGTTTAATGAGCGAATGGATATCGCACTGATCCAACAAGCTCCGAATTGAGTTTTGATTGAAGTACTATGTTCGTATCATTATTTGTGACTCATAGGAACAAGAATCATCAAATTCCGAGTTCGTATGATGGAGTTAGAGCCTTTTTAGTGAAATTAAAGACTGCTGGTGCATCAGATCTGGTGTGCACCTTTTAGCGACCAGATTGGACCTTTTAGCGACGGGTATTAAGCCTTTAGCGACCTGAATCACATTTATTAAATCTGTTATGTTTTTTTAGCTCATTTTGATGTTTTTTTGGTGAAAGAACACGGCTTGGGGTGATTTTTAAGCAAGAGATCATGGGAAATATTGAGGTAAGTCACTTGTGATCATTTCTACTCCATAATATTGAATTATCATCGAATAATCCGACTAGGTTACATGTTTTTGTGGTGTAAATTGGGGATTTGAACGTAGGGATTGGAAAATAAGATTTGAAGATTTGGAGGCCGAATTGTTATCGGATATTAGTAATTTTGGTATGGTTGGACTCGTGGTTGAATGGGTTGTCGGATTTTGTGAGTTTCGTCGGATTTCGAAGCGTGGGCCTGGGGGCCGGGTTTGAGCAATTTTAGGATTTTGATGTTAAATTGGATATTTTCGAGTGGGCTTCGCTCCCTTAGCATATTTTAATGATTTTGTACTGATTATGGCTAGACTTGGAGCATCCGGAGGTCGATTCATGCGGGCGAGGCATCGCGGGCTAGAGTTGTGACCGGATCGAGGTGAGTAATGATGGTAAATGATGTTCTGAGGGTTTGAAATCCCGAATTGCACATCATAGTGCTATATTGAGGTGAGGCACATGCTTGATGACGAGCGTGGGGTTGTGCACTATTGAGGATTGTGACTTGGTCCATCCCGGTTGATGATTTTACCACGTATTTGATTGAAAACTATTTGCTATTATCATCATTTGGGCTGAATGCCATATTTGGGCCTAGTTCCAGCTATGTGAACCCTTCGGGGATTTTTGTTGATATTTCCTCACTGTTTTGACTTTATACTTGAACTCAATCATTGTTACACCCCATATTTTCGTACATAAAAATACGCCATAAATAAATTAATGAAAGCCCGGAAGTGAGATGTCACGTCCCGCAGTACTACATTATGACGATGTTGCACCCTGTAGTGTTGTACGTTGAATTTGTCGTAAGGTAATTGACATCAGTCCAAGGAAAAGATTATTTGGAGATTATAAGGATTATGCTATTTCAAACAAATGATGAGCAAATTCGTGAAGGCGAGATGGGAAGAGAGTCAAAGGAAATGAATTTTCGTCCAAGTTTAACATTTTGGAATAAAATACAGCCCGAGCTAAAATACCTGGTATTTATGGACTAGTAACATACAAGGTACTACATGGATATAATAGTAAGGTGTATAAGGTATGTGAAAAGTGAGTAATATTTTAAGTAATTCGGGGCAATTTTTAAATTATGTGGGTAATTGGTTAATTACCGGATAGCAGGATATTACCTAATTAGTTAATTAATTATTGGATAATATCAAAATCCCCACCCCACCCCCCACGTGATAGCAAACCACTAAATCAAACAATGACTCTTGATCATTGTTGAATAGGTGGCACTTAGTTAAAAGAAAAGCCTCAAAAGGCTACCTAACCTTGACAAATTAAATGGATACGATTCTTTCCAACAATTGGAAAGGATTGTTTTAACGGTTTAATGGTTTCCAGCAAAAGCTCTTATGATTCCATACATAAGAAGCTAATGTACAAGACATTAATGGTTTCATATGAAGCTATCGAATAAGGGCAATCTCAAGCTCACTCCAACAAGAACGAACGCTAGTCTTGAAACATAACAATTCCAATAGATTCTTTTACCTTAGCAATGTAAATTTTTGCGGTTCTAAAGGAGTACGGTGCAATCTTCTCCAAGAATATAATACGGAGTTTTCCCTATTCTAGGTATGCTAAGTCTATCCCTTCTTTCTTTTGGCATGATCCATATGATACGAACGAAACGTGCAAATGCACACATTCCATGAATGACTATATTCATAGAAGTATTAAAGATATCTATGTTCTTGAATTTCCGTGCATCATAATATTTTATCATCTGTTCATGGGTCTCAGAAAAATACGAAAGTTGAAATGAGCTAACTTTATGATATTACTCAAAGGCAAAATGGTCTTATGAGATTCCGAAAGATTTTATTAACGTACTTTTCATGCATTGCATTCATGTGCATTGACCCATGACCAGATGGCATTATATATGCCTATATATGTAAATATATGTATATGGGATATGGGAAAAGGTTACAGCGTTATATATGCACCACCACCTGATCATCTGGTATATGATGATGATGTTGCCCTTAGTGGCTGAAATATGATTCAAACGGCATTATATACGCATATATATGTATGTATTCAAACAACGTTATATACGCGTATATATGTATGTATGTATATATATATATATATATATATATATATATATATATATATATATATATGTGTGTGTGTGTGTGTATATGGAATATAGGAAAGGTTATGGCGTTATATACGCACCACCACCTGATCAGCTGGTATACGTTGATGATTTTGCCCACAATGGCCGTATGATATGATGGGATGCCCTCAGAGGCTGATGATGTTACGAGACATGTACCTATGCACGATATGACATTCATACGCATATGCATGACGCTAAAAGTATTTCATGATTTACAGAGTTATTCAGACTTACAGGTTGAGTCATGTACTCTATATGTCTTCCATGTCTCTTATGTATTTATTTATGTGCCTTACATACTCGGTATATTATTCATACTGACGTCTTTTTTACTTGGGGACGTTGCGTTTCATACCCGCAGGTCCCGATAGACAGGTCGAGAGCCCTATAAGTAGGCTATCAGCTCAGCGGAAGATGTTGGTGCACTCCATTTACTTCGGAGTTGCTCGTTTGGTTAGTATGATTTAGACATGTATTGTTTGGTATGGCGGGACTCTGTCCCGACCTTTATGACATTTATGTATTCTTAGAGGCTTGTAGACATATGTCATGTACGTGTAAGATTGTACGGTCTTGTCGGCCTATGTTTTGAGTTAATAAATGATTATGTTGGCCTATTAGGCTTGTATGTCACGTGTATATGATGATGTAATAAGAAAGATACGTTACATTGGTACTCGGTTGAGTAAGGTACCGGGTGCCCATTGCGGCCCATTGGTTTGGTTTGTGATAAAAGTGGTATCAGAGCAGTTCTGTCCTAGGGAGTCTACAAGCTGTGTCTAGTAGAGTCTTGTTTATGGGTGTGTTGTGCACTACACTTATCAGCAGGAGACTACAGGGCATTTAGGATTGTCACTCTTTCTTCTTACTCTAGACGTGTGGTAGAGCTCACTTATAAGAAACTCAAATTCTTATATTCTTTTTTTCTATTATTCGTAATAAGAAGATACCTACATCGAGAAAGAAGGATTGGAAAGAGAGATAGTTGTGGAAGAACTGAGTGAGAGGAATTGGATTTTCGTATAATGCCTACGATAAGTAAATATGAGGTCTTTAGCAGATCATGGGTGTACGGAAAGGTGCAAGCTTCCTTATAAGAAGTCTTATGGAAAGAATGTCTATCCATCTTTATGGTAAAAGACAATAAGAGATTAAGAAGATAAATACAATTTTCAACAAGCAAAAGAAGCAAGAGGAAGAAGAGTACGAGGCACCCAATTAATGAAGGCTAATGGCATTTATAATTGAGGCAGAGGAACATAAGCTTTTTGAGTTATATTCAATAGTAACAGAGGTATATACAATTGGTCGCAACTATTCCAGGTATGCCCTATGGAGATTAACAAAAGTAGTATAAGAAAATATGATGGATGAATTGATTGCATCAGTTGACATTTCTGAAGGATATTGCAAATATGCTAATAGATCTCTTTATGAGACACCAGATGGTGCACTCTGAAAGAGTGCAGCCAGAAATGAGTACTACAAAGACATGTACTATAAGCCTTGAAGGGATAGATATTACCTTAGTGTGGCTCACGTCCCTAGTAAAACGAGAACGTTAAGCAACTTGAAGAGGCATTGGATAGAGAAAAGGGAAGCTAAGAGCAAAGGAATGTCTTGTTAAAGTTTTTAGAATAAAATGATAGGCATAAATGTTAGCGGGAAATAAGAAAAGAGTTAATAAAGCACTATGAGTAAGATGTGATACGTGGATGGAAATGGTAGATCAAAAGATGACAATATTACAAAATCTATAGTCGAGTGAAGGAAGAAACGAGAAGTGACAGGCCGTAGAACAACAAAAGAGTATAGGTCATACAATCATGTCCTCATTTCAAGAAATAAATTCGCAACTCTAGCATGATTACCAAGAGGAAAAGTCAGACCCCAGAGTAATAGAATCAGTATGGATTGGTGAACAAGATAAACTAAACATGAATTAGGGACTGAGTAACTGATGATAGTTGCCATCATAAGAATTTAAGATTTTGTTCCGCCAATAATAGAATGGACGACAAAAGAAGATTCATGAGAAGTTCAGAGAATGGTCATTTAGGAAGACGCTTCCCTACAACAAGCAAAGTGAGCAAAGTTTAGCTTAAGGGACTGTATGTGCCGGTTATACTAAAATTTACCCTCGTGAGTACGTGAATTTTTCATCCTTGGTATGGAATAATTGCCGCAAGGCGACTAAGGATCATTGATGTTGAGAAACGACGCTAAAGATGAAGAGGTAAAACATCTATAGGTAAATCCTCGTGGCTTCAACTTTTAGTACACCCCTAAAGGGGGGAATATGGAGTAATGTGGCATTAAGTCAGAATTAAGAAATTCTAATGACTATGGAATGGTAAAGGAAGAATGCGATAAATGAAAGAGGAATGAGATGGTACTTATCCAAATCTTACAGATACGTTACGATTCAATAATATTGTGCAAGCACGACATCAAGGAGAGGAAGTAAAGGTTCCTGCCTGAGCTGTTATTAATAAATAAGGAGCCAGTGCAAGACGTAAGTTAAAACAAAGTAAATAATCCAAGAAAGATTATGAAGAATATTGATACGAAAATGGGCCAACGTAGTTAGTAATTGGACAGGAAGATCTCAATTATGGCTAAATAGGAGATTACAGACGAGTCATCAGATCGTGTAAAATAAACATAGTAGAACCCAATATGGAGAATTCAGCCTCGAAGAATATCATTATAATACTTGAGATATATTCAAACAAGATTCGGGATAGTTAAAAGTACCATATGAGTGTTACGGGGATAAAAGAAAGTGCCACTGGGAAGGCAGTCAAAATATCAGTTCAAAAGCAACCATACAAGCACAAGGGCATAGAAGTAAGCAACTACGGATGATTATAGGCAAGTAAGGATATCAAAAAGGCATGTAATAAGCCCACAGCTTTACGAGAGTCAAGGGTTCTCCCTAAGTACTACAACAAAAGACTAGCTGAGGAAATAAGGAAAAAGGCTTCAATCTAGGCACAACGACCTAGAGAGGAAATGCTTTTTTAACAACAGTTTCACAACAATATTGTACATCCTCCGTAAGAAAGAGAAATCTATCGTGACTAGTGATCAAGAAGTAAAAATCAAAAGAAATATTCGAAGATCATATGAATTGTACGCAAACTCCGGCATGCGTGGGAACTAAGATAAGCTAAGTATGGATGCAACAAGGGGGCAGAAGGACAAGGAAAAGTAATAGCTTACGTTGAAAGCTAAGTTGGAACGAAAGATTTATTTGATCAATAATCCAGAGTTAGTACGTTATGGATACACTCAAGATTTTGGATCATTATCCAGGCAGCATATTTGTTGACAATCATACAACTATAGAAGACTCCAGTATAAGTTAAAAGAAGAATTGAGCCTAGGGCATAGATAAAGGATTGAATTGTTAGAATATTGTATCATGGATATTCCATAATGCCCATGAAAGGACCTGATACCATGAGCCACGGATTGGAAGATAGCTTAAGCCTACGTAAAGGAAGAGAAATAACACAACAACCATAATCTATAATGGCTTTACAAGGAAGCCAGTTAGAAGAAGTACCAGCCTCATAAGAAGTCAGTACGAAGCTCCCACTGGATTGTGTTTGTACTAGAGGTGCGAGTATTATAATAGAGCTTCAAGTTATGAACGTGAATTACACCTAGGTGGAAGGGAGGTCAGGAAAGAGATAGAAGATACGATGCAAGATTTTAAGGTAAGTAAGGTAAAGGTGAACAACGTACGAGATACTCAAAGGAAGAAGATCATGAATAGTCCATACTTCGGATAGAAGGCTATCCGCACGGGGATCCAGTAACCGGGAATGATAATGGCATCGTCAGCGGCATGTCTTCCAACCTATGGTTTCTAAGTACTGAGAGATCTAGTTAAGAGAATAGAGAAGAGTTGTAGACGGTGTGATGTATCGCTTGACATTCCAGAATAATATAAGGAAATATATGGTGTAAGCAAGTTGAAGGAAAGTTGCAAGTATTATAAATGGATATTTATAGGTCGCAAGCTAAAGTATGGTAGAGCGACAAAGTTTTGAGAAAACATGAGTAAGAATGAGGAAAGGCAAGTGAAAAAGTGACGAGAATGGATAAGTCCTCAAGATTAAGTCCATGAAAACAAGAGAGCTAATGGTTTCTCTAAATTATAGAAAGTTCAGTATAGCCTGAATAAACTCAAAAGAGTCTAAGACTAATAACATTCAGAAGAAATGGAATGCTACCCTATTAATAGAATGAGGGGTAATTATTATAGACAAAAAATGACGTTTGGGCCTTCAATTAAGTAATGATCTGACGGATAAAAGAAAGGGATCTCATGAATTTGGCAGGATTAAAATACTCACGCAAGGTGAATCACATTGGGATGACGTAAGATACGGTTATGAAAGCAGGTATCGCCGTAAGTGGATCAATCTAATCATTTCAGATGTTCCCCGATAAAACGTGAATCCTAGCTGCAATATTACATAAAAGGTTAAGTTATCGAGGGTGGATTATGGATCAAAATTGAAGTGAATCAACAATGGATGGATAAAAGTTACAAAGTATGAGAGGATATTAGGTCGCCATTCTTAAAAGATGAACAGTAATGTGGAGGCATTAGAGGACATATATTTATATGTATGAGATGAGTAATGAAAGTAACCTGAGATTTTGTAGCAGACCTCAGTAACAAGAAATCGAGGTAAGTGTTATGGTATAGTATGACCTATGTAGATGCAGTAAAATCATATGAATGGATAACCAGGTCTATAAAATAAGATATAGTAGTATTCACAAGTTCAACAAAATACCAAGCAAAGAACTTCAGGATTGGCTAAAAGCTGGAGGAAAAAGGAGAAGAGAGTCGCATAGGCACACTTATAAGGTCAGTGTCGTAGAAACTGTATAATGGAAAGTAGCAGCAGTTACGAGATTGGAAGAAGGAATTCGAACACAAGTCAAGGCGTAGGAAAGAGGCCTAAAGGAGGGAATGCCCTGGCCTTTGAACTTATTCACAGAACAGTTGCCTAGATGGCAAAAGGACTACTAAAGTATTCGCAAGAGCTATGAGATATGAGAATGATAAGCGCATTAGTCAACATTTGAGAATGAATATTCCAAATGGGGGAATGATGTTACGCCCCATATTTTCGTACATGAAAATATGCCATAAATAAATTAATGAGAGCACGGAAGTGAGATGTCACGTCCCCCAATACTACATTATGACGATGTTGCACCCTGTAGTGTTGTACGTTGAATTTGTCGTAAGGTAATTGACATCAATCCAAGGAAAAGATTATTTGGAGAATATAAGGATTATGCTATTTCAAACAAATAATGAGCAAATTCGTGAAGGCGAGATGGGAAGAGAGTCAAAGGAAATGAATTTTCGTCCAAGTTTAACATTTTGGAATAAAATACGGCCCGAGCTAAAATACCCGGTATTTATGGACTAGTAACATACAAGGTACTACATGGCTATAATAGTAAGGTGTATAAGGTATGTGAAAAGTGAGTAATATTTTAAATAATTCCGGGCAATTTTTAAATTATGCGGGTAATTAATTAATTACCGGGTAGCGGGATATTACCTAATTAGTTAATTAATTATTGGATAATATCAAAATCCCCACCCCACCCCACCCCCCACGTGGCAGAAAACCACTAAATCAAACAATGAATCTTGATCATTGTTGAATAGGTGGCACTTAGTTAAAAGAAAAGCCTTAAAAGGCTACCTAACCTTGACAAATTAAATGGATACGATTCTTTCCAACAATTGGAATGGATTGTTTTAACGGTTTAACGGTTTCCAACAAAAGCTCTTATGATTCCATACATAAGAAGCTAATGTACAAGACATTAATGGTTTCATATGAAGCTATCAAATAAGGGCAATCTCAAACTCACTCCAACAAGAACGGACGCTAGTCTTGAAACATAACAATTCCAATAGATTTCTTAGCACCGTAGCAACATAAAATTTTGCGGTTCTAAAGGATTACGGTGCAATCTTCTCCAAGAATATAATACGGAGTTTTTCCTATTCCAGGTATGTTAAGGCTATCCCTTCTTTCTTTTGGCATGATCCATACAATACGAACAAAACGTGAAAATGCACAAATTCCATGAATAACTCTATTCATAGAAGTATTAAAGATATCTATGTTCTTGAATTTCCGTGCATCATAATATTTTATCATCTGTTCATGGGTCTCAGAAAAATACGAAAGTTGAAAAGAGCTTACTTTATGATATTATTCAAAGGCAGAATGGTCTTATGAGATTCTGAAAGATTTTATTAACGTACTTTTCATGCATTGCATTCATGTGCATTGACCCATGATCAGATGACGTTATATACGTGTATATATGTAAATATATGTATATGGGATATGGGAAAAGGTTACGGCGTTATATACGCACCACCACTTGATCAGCTGGTATATGATGATGTTGTTCCCCATAGTGGCTGAAATATGATTCAAACGGCATTATATACGCATATATATGTATGTATTCAAACAGCGTTATATATGCGTATATATGTATGTATATATATATATATATATATATATATATATATATATATATATATATATATATGTATATGGGATATGGGAAAGGTTATGGCGTTATATACGCACCACCACCTGATTAGCTAGTATACGTTGATGATTTTGCCCACAGTGGCCGTATGATATGATGGGATGCCCTCAGAGGATGATGATGTTACGAGACATGTACCTATGCACGATATGACATTTATACGCATATGCATGACGCTAAAAGTATTTCATAATTTACAGTGTTATTCAGACTTACATGTTGAGTCATGTACTCTATATGTCTTTCATGTCTCTTATGTATTTATTTATGTGCCTTACATACTCGATACATTATTCGTATTGACGTCCCTTTTGCCTGGAGACACTGCATTTCATGCCCGCAGGTCCCGATAGACAGGTCGAGAGCCCTCCAAGTAGGCTATCAGCTTAGCGGAAGATGTTGGTGCGCTGCATTTGCTTCGGAGTTCCTCATTTGGTTAGTATGATTTAGACGTGTATTGTTTGGTATGGCGGGACTCTGTCCCAACCTTTATGACATTTATGTATTCTTAAAGGCTTGTAGACATATGTCATGTACGTGATAGATTGTATGGCCTTGTCGGCCTGTGTATTGAGTTTATAAATAATTATATTGGTCTATTAGGCCCGTATGTCACGTGTATATGATGATGTAATAAGAAAGATACGTTACATTGGTACTCGGTTGAGTAAGGTACCAGGTGCCCGTCGCGGCCCATCGGTTTGGGTTGTGACAGTCATGTTATTTTCCACTGTTTTCAAAACTCAGCCATGTTTATTTTGCTTTAACACTTAAAATGATATTTCAAATAATATTTTGGGTTGAGTATCATGTTTTACTGTTGCCCGAGTGGCTTATGTGATTTTGACTGAGTAAGGCCGAGGGCCTGTATGGTGAGGATACTTTTAGATCGGGCTGCATGCCGAAGCAGTGAGATACTGATTTAATTATAAGGCCGAGGGCCTAAGTTATGTACGCCATGAGGTGGATTATTGATTGATATGAGGTCAAGGGCCTAGATTTGATGCCACGAGATGGCTTGATATTGCGCTTGGGCTGTAAGGGGGCCCTCCCGGAGTCTATACACCCCCAGTGAGCGCGGGTACCCATTGTGTTGTGAGATATAGCCCGAGGGGCTGATATTGTACTATGTGATAGCCCGAGGGGCTGGTATTGTTCTATGTGATTGCCAGAGGGGCTGGTACCGTTCTATATGATTGCCCGAGGGGCTGGTATTGTTCTGAGATATTGCCCGATGGGCAAATTTCTGTGCTTATCTGCACTATTTTTTTTCTGCATTCATTTGCGTAACTGTTGAAAAAGTCATTTTCAAGAAGTTTAAAATGAGCTAAGATGTTTTAAGAGATTTTTTACAACTTCATCGCTTTCTTACTAGTTTTTAAATTGCTTCTATACAGCATCTTGATATGCTTTACGTGATTTCTTACCATTTGGACTTTAGTTATGATTATTACTCACTGAGTTGGAATACTCACTTTACTCCCTGCACCTTGTGTGCAGATTCAGGTATTTATACACCCAGTAGCGAGTTTTGGCTGATTGGAGGTAGGGTCATCGGAGTTTAGCAAGGTAGCTGCCGGCGTTCGCAGCACTGCTTCTCTCTCTCTCTCTCTCTCTCTCTTTATTTCATTAGACTGTATTAGTACACTTTAGATTTTCAGTTGTATTTATACCCTAATATATGCTCGTGACTTGTGACACCCTAGTTTGGGTTGTGTCGGGTTGTATTTTCACTACTTCTTATCATTAAATCATGTTTAGACTGCTTTTATATTGTTTAAATATTTTAAAAAGGTGAATTGGGTTTAGTTGGTTGGCCTTGTCTTCATGAGAGGCGCCATCACGACCGGGTCGGGGTTTGGGTCGTGACAAGTTGGTATTAGAGCCTAGGTTACATAGGTCTCACGAGTCATGAGCAGGTTTAGTAGAGTCTCGTGGATCGGTACGAAGATGTCTGTATTTATCCTTGAGAGGCTGCAGAACTTTAGGAAAAACTTCACATCCTTGAATTCTTATCGTGCGTCCTTGATTCAGCTTGAAATGTAACTCTTTGAATTCCTTCCACGCGTTCGTATGCATGCATGAGCGCTCAATATCAGATGTACATCGATGGCTTGTGATTCACTGATCGAGGGGCGAGATGTGATCTTTGTGTGTTGATGTTGGGCCAGTGTGGAAGACTTGAGGCCGGATCTTTGCCTATAGCTTGAGCACCGAGGTGCTGATTGTGTGAGCAAGTATTTTTGAACTTATATGTTTGATAGTGTCCCTATTAGTGGGAGTGATGGCTGGAGGATAGAAGAACTATTAGGTGCTTGAATTCCATCTTAATTCGAGGTATAGCCCCGAGTTATAGGCGTGTGAAGAATCTTTTCATGTTTTCCATTTGTGAGCGAAGTAAATTTCATGTTGCGATATGAGTTCAGACTCAAGAAGACTAAGTAACTGCGTACAATTTATGATGGTGGAAGGTATACAGGAATGTTAGTTGGAGGCAAATCAGGTGGGTTATCTCCTACGGAGTGTTCTGAGGTCGTGTGATCCTTATGTTATCTATTAGAAGATCTCATTTACAAGTGAAGTATATGTGTTGAAATTTAAATTTGGATCGCTTAAGAGAGTGGGCTTAACTGTTGCGAGACTGAATGCGAGATTTGCAGAAGAGTTAAAATTCTAGATGATCTGTGTTTTCACAAGCTTATAAAAGATTTGAGTTTAATCTCACTATGGTATTATGGCATCAATAGAATATAAGTGTTATGAGTTATTGAGTGTATTTTGACCTATGGCTTCGAGCCAAGTGGGGGATTCTGTTGTTGATTAGTTGATTGCACGGCTAGGTGCTATGTCGGTTCTAGTTTGAGGCATTCGAGTGAATCAGTTATGGCCCGCGGAGATTGAGATCGAGGATGGTTCGAGTAAAGAAACTTTTTTAACAAAGGTTATAAGATGCTTCACGGGTGTGTGAGAATCACGTGATGTCTTAAGTCACTCTTGGTAAAAGATGCTCGGTGCGTCGAGCAGGGAGTTGCTTCATTGCAATGGAATGAGGTTACATTCTGCAGTGTCAGAAGTGCTAATGAGGCACAAGTTGTTTGGGTCTTTTGCTCGGGCTAATTGCGGTTTGAGTAGAGTGGATGACTCTTGGGAATGGTTCTAATGTTCTCAAGATTTCGCATGTAATAACTGGAGATTTTTAGATTGTATTTTTGGCCAAAAACTGAGGTTTGCATTTGGAGGGTGTCAAGATCTGTGGTATTGCTATATCAATTATAGGCTTCTATATATTAGTATTAGGAAGGTGAAGGTAATGGCTCGAGATTCGTAAGAGGCCTCTTCAGGGTAAGTATTTTGAACGTGGTGCTTATGGGAATATCTAAGAAAGTATTCAACGGCTTATGGGCCTTAGACAGCGTGGTTTTATGCTTGGGTCTTGCGTGGTGAGTCGGGGTTGAGGAATTGTGGTGTTACAGCAAAAGGGAATATCAAGTTGAACATAAATTGGAAGGAAACTCGGATAGATGGGATAGCTTGGTAGTAGGCTGGATCGGTATGGTAAGGATGTGATTAGTTAGCTCCTTCGGTGTGTACGTGGTAATGAGTTCCTACACGTATTTCACGGTAATGCTCTTAGGTTTTAATGGCTTGCATAGCTTGGTCGAGTTAGAAGGATTCAGTCCTGGCAGGTTTGGTTTGTGCAAGGGGAACTCGGAGAGTTATTGATGGTTTCTACCTCGGTTGGAGAAGTATATTTTCTGTGGGCATGAAGAGCACGAGATGTATAGTGATTTTCTTCTAGATGGGACCAATGGAAAGTTCTTGACTAATTGAGTACGTAGATGTTTGTGGCTCGAAAGGAAGATGAAGTTCTCAAGTTATCCTAGGATGGTATGGTATATGCGGTATGTTGTGGTGGATTGAGATTTGCGGGTGGAAGGTTACAGTTCAGTTATTAATGGAAAGTCATAAAAAAATTCTTAGGCAGCAAGGGCAATTTCAGATGATTAGAGGAATCAGCTTCAGATGATTAGGGGAATGATCTTCAGATGATTAAGGAAATGGTATTGCTAAATGGAGTGATTTGATGAGGGTATATGTTTTAGAAAAGGCAATGTGATTAAGTTGATGGTACATCGGTAGTATTGCGACACTTTCTTGTTGGATTGACTGCTGATATTCGAGCTTGCTTGGTGGTACATGGGAACTTTAGAGTATCTTTCGTGGAATGATTGGGTATTTGAGGTGTGGTCTGTATTCGGACGACGGAATTGGGATCAGGTGTGCTGAGTCATGTGCCATATGGATTGGAAGACAGGGAAGTTCTCACATTCAGGTTATGAGGTGGTTGTAAGTCGTGTGTATCGGCACTGTTTAGTGATTATCGGGGTTTGGAGACCCGAGCGGATCTTTTGTGCTTGGTATGCTAGATTTTGGGTGTGGTATTGGGTTCAAACTGGTTGCCTCCATGTTGTGTCCTTCTGGACTATTGTGCTAAGGCAGCATTGTTGGCTATGATGGAATTACCATAGATTGAGTGACGAGGTTCGACGGATTATGTCCTAGTGGAGTGGTTTTATATTTTGAAAACCCAGCGGACGGCTGGGAAGGATTGTCTTTCTTATGTGGGCTTTCGTGATAGATGTATGTGCAGAGGCTTCTACCATTGATTCATTTTTCGGTGGTGAGGGACTTTTGGGATGTGTTTCTTATGGTTGGGCATGTCTCCAAGCAAGGTTGTTGATTTCGGTATTGATTTGATGTCGGGCACTGTATCGTATGGTACCGACAGAGTTAAGGAGTTGAAAGAGCAGCTTCAGGATTTCCTTGATAAGGGGTCCGTTGACAGGCCAATGTAGATTTGTGTTCTAACTTAAGTCGGCTTGGTTCGCTCCGAGTTGTAATGTTGATGGATGTGTTGATTTGATTGTTATTGAGTGTATTAGTAATCTGGAGAGATCTATGAGCTACCTTTCTGTGTTGCGAGGTGTTATGATTTGTTGATTACAAACACATATGGTGCAGTTCTATTGAAGTTTCATAGTGGAAGTCGAGCGGGAAAAGTGATTGGGTGTTGCTTGGTGAATGGAGTATCGGTTATGTCCTTTCTGGTTTGTGTGGTGTATGTTATTTGCTTCACTGTGGGTATGATGATTGGCTTTGGTTCTAGACATCAATTGCACGTGGTCGTCAATTTCGAGTAGAGTGACTTAAGGTGTTCCATGGAGACCAGTGTTTGGATAGGGTTGCGCATTATAGAGAAGTTATGTGGAGGTATGACCTAGCGGGTTAGATTAATGTGTCCTATTTCTACGATGTGAGACAGGTTCTCAACCTTGCGTTGTGGCAGTGCTAGTGAGCTTGCGGTACAACTCTTTCATTTGAGTCATTTTCATGATTTGAGTATGTTCGGATTATTGCTTATTGGTGTGCGTATTGCGCAAGTTGGGGCCTTAGTCTGTACTGAGGTGTCATGTCACCTGAGTAGTTGTGTTGTATTAGATGAGATCGTTGGGATCTTTAATGAATATAAATGGATTCAATTTCAGCATGTCGGGAGGATAAATATCGAGGTTCAGCTCAAAAATTTGCTATGGTCCTTTCCAAAGGAGAAGTGGCCTTATGAATGGTTGATATGAGAAATGGTTATGGTTTATTGCATGTTTCAATTATCATTGTCAGTATATGGAAGTGTTGGAATGAGACTTTAGTTGATAAGATGTTTTCTATCGGTATTCGATTGTTATGTGCAGCTGCTGTGATGAGAAGCTATCACTGCGAGTGTTTGAGTTATGTGGTATATCATGTGATTGCACCTGAGATAACAGATATGGTTTGTTACAGCTTGTTCGGACTTATTCATAGTATAAATGTGAGATTCTGATCGTATTGAGGATTTTAGAAGCAAAAATGTGGTTCTATGGTTTATGGACTAGGATGGATTGTGAAATTTCAGTTATATTGTGTTATCGAACCTATATGAAATAGGGTGACGTGGGATCATCCCCAGGTATGTGCATGGTGAGGTTATTCAGCAATTGGTTGGCTTTTGGAACAATACTGGGCACGTTCGAGGATGAACGCATGTTTAAGTGAGGGAGGATGTAAAGACCCGATCGGTCGTTTTGAGCTTTTGCACTTCGCTCGCCAATTCTCAACCATGATTTGCCCCGTGTGATGTAATATGACTTATGTAAATCATTGATTTTGGGTTTCAGAGTAATCAGAATGAATTTGGACGAACAGTTCTCAGTTTAATGCTTGAAATTTGAAAGGTTTGACCAAGATTTGACTTGTTTGTATATGATCTCGGATCGGAATATTTATGATTTGGTTAACTCCGTTGGGTGATTTGGGACTTCGGAGCGTGATCAGAATGCATTTTAGAAGTCTGTAGAAGGTTTAGGCTTGAATTGGCGAAATTGAGATTTCGGCGTTTTCCGGTTAATAGGTGAAATTTTGATATCGAGGTTGGAATGGAATTTTGGAAATAGGAGTAGGTCCGTTGTGTCATTTGTGATGTGTGTGCAAAATTTCAGGTCATTCAGACGAGGTTTGATAGACTTTTTGATCGAATTCAGAATTCGGAAGTTTTGGAATTCTTAGGCATGAATCCGGGGGTGATTTGATGTTTTGATGTTGTTTTGAGTGTTCCGAAGGTTGGAACAAGTTTGAATTATGTTATGGGGTGTGTTGGCATGTTTGGTCGGGGTCCCATGAGGCTCGGATACGTTTTGGAAGAGTTTTTGGATGATTTTGGCGTTTTGAGCATAAACATGTAATGATCCAAATGTTCATTTTTAGTTCTAGAAATCGAAATTTGATTTTGAGACTTCCAGAATTTTGATAATGAATTATAGGAGTGATCTGGAAAGTTTGGTCTAATTTCATCAAGTCGCGATTGGGTTTTTGACGTGAATCATGAGTTAATTGTTTAACGAGCAAAATGGATATCGCACTGAGCAAACGAGCTCCGAATTGAGTTTCGATTGAAGGACTATGTTCGTATCATTATTTGTGACTCATAGGAACAAGAATCATCGAATTTTGAGTTCGTATGATGGAGTTAGAGCCTTTTTAGTGAAATTAAAGACTGCTGGTGCATCAGATCTGGTGTGCACCTTTTAGCAACCAGATTGGACGTTTTAGCAACGGGAATTAAGCCTTTAGCGACCAGAATCAGATTTATTAAAGCTGTCACGTTTTGTTAGCTCATTTTGACATTTTTTTGGTGAAAGAACACGGCTTGGGGCGATTTTTAAGCAAGAAATCATGGGAAATATTGAGGTAAATCACTTGTGATTATTTCTGCTCCATAATATTAAATTATCATCGAATAATCCGATTAGATTACATGTTTATCAACTAGTAAAAAGAGCAAATTGTCCTGGGGCTCGAGTTTTTGATCTGGCCACTCTCCTTCACATATGAAGTATTCTCCTTCTCCTTCATTATCTTTTCTTCCCACAAATTCCCAGATGCACACCAGTAAGCATGTCTTTGGCCAATATTTTCTTGTTTTTTTCTTATGAAAGAAGACGGTAGTTGCTAAAAAAATCATAGTACCAAACTTCGTCAACCTGTGTCTGACAGAAAACGCTTTGATGGAATTAAATTTGGTGAAATGGAGCATGACTGTCTTATAGCTCATGGTACTGCAGCGAATTTGCATGAACTCCTTTTCACACTTGGAAAGACGTTCATGCAAATATGTGGAAAATGCAAGAATATGACAAATGTAATTCAGAGGTCCGTACAAGGTGGTAAAGTAAGGTGATCGTATTGTGCTTCTGTGAATCAGTTGAAGACATAGTGAAGGTTCATGGAATGTGGTTAAGAAAACCAAGAAGAGCAACTAGGACATGACTATAGAGAATATGAAGACACTGTGAATTTTTTGAATTGAGAATAACTTGTAAACAAAAAACTAATTTTTTCTTTTGTTCCAAGGATGTAAGTGAAAACAAAATTGGATTTTGTGAATATACATTATTTTGTGTGAATTATGTGACTTGGATTGATTCAAATATGTTTGTGTCTTTTTTCATGAATTTCAAGTATATTTTTGTTGAAATTCAGCATGCTAAACTTGAGCATGAAGTAAACAACTTTTACTTTTTAAGCTGAAGTTTTGGTTAAAAGCCATAACAAAAGTGTCAAATGTACAACAAAAACTTCAGCTCATCACTAAATACACTAAATAACTTCAGCAGTTTCTGCGTAAGTTATTTGAAAAAGCTTTACGACAAAAATTATCGAGTCCAGGACAAAAACTTCAGCTTATCAAGTGCTGAAGTTTTTAGAAATGCACTAAATAACTTCAGCACATTGGGCTGAAGTTTTTGAAAAAGCTTTACGACAAAACTATTGAATCCACGATGAAAAACTTCAGCTTATGATGTGCTGAAGTTTTTGGAAATGAACTAAATAACTTCAGCACATTGGGCTGAAGATTTTGAAAAAGCTTATGACAAAAACTTCAGCATGTTTTGGTATTTTTTTAAGTTGATACTAATCTTTTTTGCATTTACTATCTACTTTTTGTCTTTTGTCACCTACTTCATCTTTCATTTAAATTTGTTTGACTATATAGTAAATGATCCGAAAAGATATTTTTCAGGCTGAAGTTATCTTTTTTACTATAGAAAAACTGTGGGCTTTATTAGGGCTGAAGTTACATTTCTTTTTGCATTTACCACATACTTGTTTTTACCACCTACTTATCTTGTTTCATTCAATTTCTCTGAACGTAAAACAGTAAAAACAGCTGAAAAGTTACTTTTACGTTTACAGATATTAAATTGATTAGGTGAGCTCTTTGTCTATATTAACAATCTCTTCACTTGAAAATTTCATAGTCATTAATATACTTGCATCTTATTTCTTTAAATTTATATTCATCCCTAGTCTTTCAGCTTTTGTTAAAGAAAAATGTCTGGTGCAAGCGGAAGTAGGAAGCCTAATATGGATGAAATTATGCAGAAGTGGGAGAGTTTAAAGTGTGAGTGGTACAATAACAAACCGATGGCTAATCTTATGCTTTTGTGGGATCAAATAAAGGCTGATTGGGAGAGAATCAGACCAAAACTCTTTCCCAATGAATCATTCCAGAACAGGATTAACCTGGAACGTAGTTGTGGAGGTTATTCAACCTCGTTCGACAAGGTTGTGTAGTAGTTTGATAGTTTTCAGTTTCCCAGCTGGAACGACTATTCTAAGCTGCAAAACAACCTGAAGACTCTTCTTCCTCTTATGGACAGAGTAATCGTCGAACAAAGTCAGCTGCGTGATGAATTCAACAAGTTGAAGATTGATCTTCTTGGATTCAGTGGTCTTTTGCCTGACTACCCTATAGTTATCTTCGATACTGATGATGATAAGATATTTAGAGAAACTGAGGAGTACTGTGATGATGATGATGATGATGATGATGATGATGGTGGTGGTGATGATTGTTAGTGTTTGTAATCCTTTTTTTATGTTTTAATGCTATGCTTTTTTGTTTACTTCAGCCCATAGAGCTGAAGTTTTTAGGTTCATTTTGTATAACTTCAGCCTAGAGAGCTGAAGTTTTGTTTGTACTTTGTTTGTTGTTCTCATCTCTTTTTATATCAATGTAATTGTCATCCTCTTTGTTCTTAGCTTTCTATTGCATTATCCTTGTTATTTGCTGGTATTTGCTTTATATTTTTTAGTTGCAGTATGGTTCTTAGTTTTTATTAAGTTCTTTTTCTATAACTTCAGCTTAGAGATGATGTAGCTTTTGTTTGTACATGTGTTTCTTTTTGTGTGTTGTATGTGTATGTGTGTGTGTGAGTGTGTGTATGTGTGTGTGTTTGTTTAAGGATATGTATTTCACATACTGTAAGCTGAAGTTTTTTATCGCAGAAGTCATTGCGTACTTTTTTAAAATGCAACCAAACCTGTAAGTCTGCGCAACAAAAATGAGTTATTTGTACTTTAGCAGTATATAAAATAGTCCAAGAGCTTTTTTTTATTCCTATGAAAAAAAACACATTTCAATTATGTCATACAATAAAGAAAGTCTAAATTCAGACCAAGAATTATTCAAGGTTGGAATATTTTTCAATGTGTTTCTTGGAATATGGATGAGGTGCTGGAGAAGACAAGCAAGTTGTTCTGTTATGCCCAACTTGTTTACATCGACTGCATTTTGGTAGACTTAAATGGTACTGATTCAGTCGTAGGCAATAGGCATATGCCTCATCTTTTGTCTTCTTCCTTGTAAAATCTCTACATCGGGAGGTTTTGTGATCTCAGATTGTATATTTTGTGGTATATCCCATGATTTTTGATCTCCCACGGTATTCACATGTCCTTCATATGTTTTCAACCATGTTTCCCTTGAATACCAAGTTGAGCAGTAATCAGATTTCTGCAAATATCTCTTGTTAATAGCAGCACTTGCATGTGAACAGGGCAATTCATCAAGTTGGAATTCCAGGCAGTCACAAGTTCTCTTCTTTAAGTCCACAATAAATTTGATTCATTCAGTATTTATTCTAAACAACATTGAGTCAAGGTTGAACACCTAACAAGGAATAAAAAATTAAGACAAACTATATTAGTGTATTTTTGCTTCAAAAAGAAAAAGTATGAAATTTTTTTAATGTAAGCAGTAAATCACTGCAACAGATATAAAAAGCTGAAGTTAATAAATATACTCACAAACATTTTGCAAGCCAAGTTCATCTTCGTAGTCATCTCTTCTTCTGCCCATATTGATACTCTGTGAAAAGTTTCATTTGCCTTTTTTCTCCGTTTGTAAAACCACTCTCCCAACTTTTTTTGGATGAAATCTAACATTCTTAAAATAGGCATTTCTCTCCTTTTTAGTAAAACAAAATTCATTGATTCTACCATGTTTGTTGTTAGCATATCATAACGTCGCTGTGGGAACCACGATCTCTCAAGAGGCTCTTCCATTATGTAATTGTATGTTTTCTTGTCAATACTTTTGAGTTGGGACATTAACTGATTAAAATCTTCACGATTGTATGACCTTGCAGCACTTTGAAAAAGATTTATTACCGTGGTTTTTGTATGTCTTTGCTTTAAATTTTTCTCAAAGTGATAGAGGCAGATACCATGGTGAGCTTCATGAAAAAATTTTCTAGTCCCATTTGCAATCGATTGGTTTCTATCTGACAAGAAAACCAGTTCACAACGGACTTGAATTGCTTTTCTCATTTCCCTGAAGAACCAAATGTATGCCTCATTGTTTTCTGAATCTGCTACACCAAAACATAGAGGAAAGATTTGTTGTTTTCATCCTTTGATAGAGCAACAAATAGAACACCACGATATTTTGACTTTAAAAATGTTGCATCTACTGCAATCAGGGGTCTACAGTAGGACCAACCGGCTACTGATGCCATAGGAGCAAAGAACATGTAAGCAAATCTGTACAGTGAAACACAAAAAAATATATCATAAGGTGTAAAGTTTTTCAAATAGGAACATTTGAAACTTCAGGCTGATGGTTAGTATTGTTTTGCTTACCTATTTTACGCATCTCTTTTTATGCTTATGTACGTTCCTGGGTTTTTGCCCACCATCATGTGTAGGTATGAAGGAAGAATCTGGTAGTTCTCTTCAGGTGTTCCCCTTATGCAAGCAACAACTTTTTAAATAGCACGCCATGCCTTGTGATAACCAATGTCGATTCCAAATTTCTTTTTCATTTCATTTTCTACAAAGGCTGGTGTAACCTTTATCTTTTTGTCTTGAACATGTTCTATAATTTGTTCACTTATAAAATTTGATGTAGCATGCTTCTGATCTGATTTTCTTGCATCAACCGAGCATTCATGGATGTTATGATATTTTATCACCCTGAATAGTGTGAAATTTTTTATTCTGTTAGCACGTACATTCCAACCACATTTGTCCACGATGCATTTCAGCTCGTATCTCTTTGAACATGATCTAACAGCAGTGAATTCAACTTTCTGGTTTATCTCCAAGCTGCAGAAAAATTTAGTCATGTTTTGTTTGTTCTCAAACATTGATCCAACTCTTACTTCCTCAGGCAACGCATCGTGCCTAAGTATTTTACATGGTGGAGATTCTTTCAGCTTTCTCCTCACTCTTTTTCTTGATTTCTGAGAAACACAAGAACTTTCATCAATTTCTTCAATTCTATCTGATATTATCGGTATAAGCTCCATGTTTACTTCATCTTCGTTGTTACTTATCATTGCAGAAGGTAACAAAAAGCTTTGTTGGATTGTGTGTTAGTTGTCAATTTGCATTATTAGTTGTCCTTCTTCTTCTTGGTCATCGACAAACTGGTATGAATTTATTGGAGGAGGGGGTAATTGTTGCATCATTATATATTCTGAAGCAGCTGTAATGTTAGAAGGTTGTTGCTCATTGTCTACTTCCATTATTGGTTGTCTTACATCATGTTGATAATCAACAAAAGGTTTTGAATCTATCGCATTTGCAAGCGATTGTTTGAATGCTGAAGATTTTGAAGATTGTATTTTTTCGATGATGAAATGACAATTTTTGTAGGGTGAATCAGTTGTAAGCAAATGTAAACAGGTACTGAGTTCTTCATCTGAAGTTACAAGCATTCCTTTGCTTGTATTAGTTTGATATCAAACCATACTTTTAGTGCATATCAGGTTGAATCAATATTTGCAACTTCACTAATTTTCTTCAGGAGAGTATTGAATGATATATGCTTATTAAGTAGAACAAGTTTTGTATCATGATCCAAGTATTTGATATCAGGAGTCCAACTCCCATTGAAAGTTATAACAACGTAAATCGAACTCATCCTGCAGATTCATGTTTAGTGGCAAGTATTAGGAAAGTGAACAGAAGAATTTTTAGGTTGTTTGTGTTGAAGTTTTTACAAATGAACTAAATTACTTAGGCATCTTCTGCTGAAATTTTTTATAAAGAGATGTATGATATAATTAATGAATGCTGCACAGAAAACTTCAGCTTATTAAGCTGAAACTGGATGAGCTCATAGACAAGTACAACAGGGAGCTGGAAGAAATTAACACAAGCTTGATACGCTTGTCATGTATGCAAGATTTGATAATCTTGCTGATGAAGATGCTCGTTCATCTGGTAGTGACGACGATGATGGTGATGATGGTATGGACGATTAGTTTTTCTTTTTGTTATTTATGTTTATTTTGTTCCTTATGTAATTTAATTTATCTTTTTTGATGTATAATGAAATATTCAGTTTTTGTTTTAAGTTTTTTCTGCGTTTTTTTTAATATTAATTCTATTCAAAGTCGAAAAATAACAGAGGAAATGAACTATATAACTTCAGCAGGAATTAACAAAAACTAATCCGAATATTAAGCATTTTTTGGTATGAAGTTTTTTCAAACAATCATAATAAAATACACAGTGCTTGATGAAAACTTCAAGCATGAACTAAAAATTCTTTTTAAACATAGAAAATAACAGAACAATTAACAAAAACTTATTCGAAAAATTACATATTGCACGAAAAAATATTAAGCATTTTTAGCAGATGAACTAAAAAAACTTCAGCATACAAAAAATCATATGAAAAATATTTTACATATTCCTGAAAACATAAGCATTTTTTGGTATGAACTTTTTCCAAAAAATGATAATAAAATACATAGTGCGGGAGGAAAACTGCAGCTCCATTAGCCGAAGTTTTTACAAATTAACTAAAGAACTTCAGCACATGTGCTGTAGTTTTTTGTGCAATATAAAATTTTAATTTATGTTTTATTTTTTACCCAGTGTAGGAGGAAAACTTCAGCTCCTCCTGCTGAAGTTTTTAAATATAAACTAAAAAACTTAAGCATTTATGCCGAAGTTTTTTGTGCAATATGAAATTTTAATTGATATTTTTTTTACCCAGTGTAATAGGAAAACTTCAGCTTTTCCTGCTGAAGTTTTTAAATATTAACTAAAACGTTTCAGCACCTATGCCGAAGTTTTTTGTGCAATATGAAATTTTAATTTATGTTTTATTTTTTTTACCCAGTGTAATAGGAAAAGTTCAGCTCCTCCTACTGATGTTTTTAAATATTATCTAAAAAACTTCAGCACTTATGCCGAAGTATTTTGTGCAATATGAAATTTTAATTTATGTTTTATTTTTTTTACCCAGTGTAATAGGAATATTAACAAAAAAACTTCAGCACCTATGCCGAAGTTTTTTGCGCATAGGTGTTTTAAATATTAAAACACTCATATAATGTTTTAATATAATTTTTTCTTCGATGTGTTATTTGCCAGCTCGTTTTGCTGAATTTTTTAGATATGAACTAAATAACTTCAGCTTATTTCAGCATATTTGTCGGATTAGTATGTTAGAATTCATCGTCAAACAGATTTAGAATGCAAATTCAGCATATCAGTGAAGTTCGTCAAACAACTTCAATCAATCAATCAGAAAACATGTAATTCAAAAACTATTTTGAATTCTGAAGATGAATTTGAAAACTTACAATGTATTTTTTAATTTTGAATTTGGAATTTGAATCTGGTTCAAATCTGGTTTGCGAGAGGCGATCTCAGGAGAGACGGACTGATGGAGGAGATACTGAGAAGTTCTGGAATTTGAATCTGGGTATGCTTGATGCATCATTTATATGTTTTGGAAGGGGTATAATGGTCATATTATTACGGATTTTTTGTTAGTTGGTTACGAAACCAATAGTTTTTAAAAATAGGGTATAGGTTAAAATGTGGAATAAAAATAGGGTACGGCTGCAAATCCCCCGCCCCGTGTAATTTTTACTGGGTTTCAGACTCGATATTTGAGGCTCGGTAGCACCAAGCTATCCTGAATTCTTATGTGTGTCAATTTTAATATTTAATAATTTTGTGTGTTTGTTTTATAAATTAAATAATTAATTTTTGTAAATTGTAATTGGATAGAGTATATATACCTATAGGTTCCAAGCTCAATATTTGAGCCCAGTAGCACCAAGCTATCCTGAATTCTTATGTGTGTCAATTTTAATATTTTCATAATTTTGTGTTTTTATTTTATAAATTAAATAATTAATTTTTGTAAATTATAATTGGACAGAGTTTATGTTTGATCTATCAATATAATAGATACTTAAACTACAGGGATTCTACGCTAAAAGGCTCTACATTTTACTACACTAAAAGGGCACTAGTCTTTAAGCAAATAAATAATCTAAACAAAATAAAACAACAAATATATTTTAATAACATAACATTCACGAAATTACATATAAAATAATAAAAGAAATTTATGAACATTTTTATTAAAAAAAATTTATTTCTCAACTTTTAAATATTTTTTTAAAGCACTAATATCTTAATCCGGATAAAAATAACATACTAGTTTAATCGCAAACAAAACACAAAACAACATGGAAGCACATTTAAGACAACTAATATGCATTATTATACGAGTTTCGACATAAACTAAATTGGAATACCTCGATTTATGTTTTTAGAAAAGTCGATAAATTAAAATTTTGAGCTCGAAACAAGGAAACCACAACAATAGACCTACAATCTTATCTTTTTGTGTGACGAGTGGGGTCCACTCGGAATTTTTTTGGAGAAAATGGGTGGGGGGCGCTGCTGTTTTGTTTTTTTAAGAATGGGGGAAGTTTGATTCTGTCGTTGGGGAAGAAGAAGGGTTTTTTAATGAGAGGATATAGCGCGGTATTACACATCGCTATATATAACGCAGCATTACAGTACGCTATTGTGACGAACCGGCCGGTCGTCTTAAGAATTAATGCCCCAATCCCCTATTAATTGCTTTTCCCAAGTTTATTTCTGCTAATGTGATTTGCCGGAATGTTCGGTTTTGAGTTTCGGGAAGTTTCGGGACACTTAGTCCCTAAATGAGAGCTTAAGTGTTGGAAGTTGACCGTAGTCGGAACATTGTGAAGACGGCCTCGGAATGGAAATCCCACGGTTCTGTTAGCTCCGTTGGATGATTTCGGGTTTAGGGGCGTGATCGGATTGTGTTTTGGAGGTCCATAGCTAATTTAGGCTTGAAATGGCGAGAGTCGAATTTTTGAAGTTTCCGGTCAGATAGTGAGATTTTGATCTAAGGGTCAGAATAGAATTCCGAAAATTGGAGTAGCTCCGTAGTGTTGAATGTGACGTGCTTGCAAAATTTCAGGTCGTTCGGACGAGATTTGGTAGACGTTTTGATCGAAATCATAAGTTAAGAGTTCTTTGAGTTCTTAGGCTTGAATCCTATGTTAAATTGATGCTTTGATGTTGTTGTGAGTGTTTCGAAGTTTTGAACAATTTTGAATGATGTCATGGGATGTGTTGACACAATTGGTTTGAAGTCTCGGGGACTCGGGTGAGTTCTGGGTAGGTTCCGGGATGTTTTAGGCCGAAAATCATAACTGTTGCAGGTCCAGAAGAGTTGCAGGCCTCAGAACCCACCAGTGCGGTCCGCACAAAGTCCAGTGCGTCCGCGGTGGAGGCTGTGCAGCCGCACAAAATGCAGTGCGGTCCGCGGTGGGGACTGTGCGGTCTGCGGTGAGGAAAATTTTACTGGTCCTACTTTGGAAGCTCACATCTTTTGATCTACAAGGATTTTTGGGATGATTCAAAAACAAAAGTTGTAGTAGCCTTTCATGCCTAGTTTCCAGAAAGGTAAATAAATCACAATTTAAACATCTGTAGCGAAAGTTATGACCAAAATACTAAAGTCTGTCACTGCAGTCAAAACCTGTGCGGACGCAGTCATTTTTGTGCGGACCGCACTGGTTTTATGTGAACCGTGGTCGTTTTTGTGCGGTTCGCAGAGGTGGAAATCTGGGGGGTGCCCTATAAATACGAGGTTTTGGGTTTTTATTTCATATTTTGACCTAGAGAGCTCGGATTTTGGCGATTTTTTGAAGTTCTTTTAAGAAATTCATCGGGGTAAGTGATTCTAACTCAGATTTGGCTAGAGTACATGAATCCATCATTTAATTCGTGATTTGGGATGGAATTTGAGAAGAAAACTTGTGAAATCTTTGAAAAATGTAAAATGATGATTTGAAGGACCAAATTGTCACGACCCGAATTTTCCACCCTCGGGAGTCGTGATGGCGCCACTAGTGAAAGCTATGCAAGCCAACCAACTGAACTATCTACCTTATTTCCATTTTTAATCCGATAACGGTTAAGAGCCAACAATTAGATAACAACAGAATTGAATAAGCGGAAGACTGCATTGTAGAGATTTAATAATACTGCTAATACCAAACCATAACAAATCTACCCAAGACTTGTGTCACAACTTCACAGACTGTCTAGGAATACTACAAATAAAGGTCTGAAAGAAATAAATACAATACTGTCTCTGGAAATACATGAAAGAAACAGGAATAGTAGATAGAAGGAGACGCGCCAAGGCCTGCGGACGCCTGCAGGACTACCACGGATCGCCTGATGAACAAGAAAACAGCAATCTCACTGCAGTCCAAAGTCTACAACACCGGGATCTGCACAAAAGAGTGCAGAGTATAGTATCAGCACAACCGACCCTATGTGCTAGTAAGTGCCTAGCCTAACCTCGGCGAAGTAGTGACGAGGCTAGGACCAGACTACCAAATAAACCTGTGCAATATAGCGTACAAAAATAAAAGGAAGCAGATAACAATGATGGCAACAATGACCAACCAGTGATGTAAATAGCAGGCCACAAGAACACCATAAATGTTTCTCAACAAATAATAGATACAAGTGCAATCAATTCATCAAGTCCTTCAAATATAAATCTTTCGCCTATAAATCCTTCAAGTAATAATCTCCAAGATAATATGCTTTTCAATGAATATATATCGAATATATTTCCTTTAAATAAAATATCTTTCAAATAAGCATCTTTCGAATATAATTCTTTCGAGTAAATGTCACCTTGTGACGCCTCATTCACTTAACATAAAGTAGAGTACAACTTCCAACCCAATTAGGAAATCGACAAAAAAATATGAAGTTATTTTTAGAAATCATTTGATAAAGAAGATACCCTTTTCAATTAAAGTACAATATCGAATGAATCCTTCACCTTTAATACGAGAAATCAATAAATCAAAACATAGTATAAATTCCTTTTTTTGTAAAGTACAACCTCAAACGGTTTAAGGAAAATTTAGTTGAGAAATCAATTGAGTTAAAAAAAATGTAACAATTGTTGAAATTTGGAGTATTGAACATATATAAAAAAGAAGTAAAAATAGAATATCAAGAGAATTATAAAGGAATCAAAATCCAATCACTAACAAGAATGAGGGAAACAAAAGCATATTTCAATTTCTTTTCAATCTTGTTGCAGGCATGCAACCCGATCCCATTTCATGTATCTCGTGGCAAGCGTGCCACCCGCTCCCATTTCATGTATCTCGTGGTAGGCGTACCACCCGCTCCCATTTCATTATGTCTTTTGGTAGGCGTACCACTCACTCCCATTTCATTATATCTTGTGGTAGGCGTACCACCTGCTCCCATTTTATTATATCTTGTGGTAGGCGTACCACCCGCTCCCATTTCATTATATCTTGTGGTAGGCGTACCACCCGCTCCCATTTCATTATATATCTTGTGGTAGGCGTACCACCCGCTCCCATTTCATTATATATCTTGTGGTAGGCGTACCACCCGCTCCCATTTTATTATATATCTTGTGGTAGGCGTACCACCCGCTCCCAGTTACAAGCCAACAATAATCACAAGGAATCCCGGCAAGGGAACAAGAGCAATATAACAACTTTCCGGCAAGGGAACAATGATATTTCAATAGCATCCCGGCAAGGGAACAATACTATCAAAACAAACATCCTGGCAAGGCAACAATAATATCAAACAAACATCCTGGCAAGGCAACAATAATATCAAACAAATATCCTGGCAAGGGAACAATGGTGATAATAACATATGAAGCGCAATAAACCACAACCGAGTCATAACAATTATAATACAAGACTCACGGACATGCTTGACACCAACGTATAGATACTCGTCACTATGCCTATACGTCGTACTCTACAATTAACATGTAGCAATTAAGACACAACTCCTAATCCCTCAAGCTAAGGTTAGACCAAACACTTACCTCGCTTTGCAACCAATTCAAAATTCCAACAAGCCTTTGCCTCGCGAATTCGTTCGAAGCTTCAAATCTGGTCATAATAATTCAATATACTCAATATAAATCGTATGAATTAATTCCATATGAAAATACTAATTTTCCAACAAAATCCGAAATTTAACTCAAAATCGCTTGTGGGCCCGCGTCTAGAATTCCGACGAAACTTACAAAATCCGATAACCCATTCAACCATGAGTTCACCCATACAAATTTTATCAAATTCCGATAACAACTCGACCTCCAAATCTTAAATTTTCATTTTTGGAAGATTTTGCAAAAATTTGATTTCTTCCATTTAAATCCGAAGTAAACGATGAAAATAACCATGGATTTGTGTAATATAAACACTTTCGAGTATGGACACTTACTTGAGTTGAAATCGTGAAGAACACCTCAAAATCGCCCAAAATCCGAGTTTGAAACTCAAAAAAAAATGAAAAAAAGACGTGTTGTTCGTCCTTTAACTGCCCAGAATTTTCGGGGGCACTATTCATGCGTTTTTACTGTTCACGGGATACTGTTCACGGGGTACTATACATTGAGTACTGTTCATTGGTACTGTTCACGGGTTACTATTTCTGCAAATTTTCTACTATTTTCCCAAGTCCGAAATCACTCCGAGACACCTCCGAAACACTCCCGAGCCCTCGGGGCTACTAACCAAACGCATGCACTAACTCAACAACATCCTACAAACTTAACCGTGCGATCAAATCACCAAACTAACATCATATACCATGAATTAAGCTTTAAAATCCTAGAATTCTTTCAAATTTCATAAAACATCAAATTTTCCATTTTGAGTCCGAAACACGTCAAACGACGTCTGTTTTCAACCAAACTTTACAGAAAGTGCTTAAACCATATATAAGACCTGTACCGGACACCGGAACCAAAATACGGGCCCGATACCATCACTTTCTAATCAAATTTCATTTCCATTTTCCTTAAATATTTTCAGAAAACAATTTTACTCAAAAATTCATTTCTCGGGCCTGAGACCTCGGAATTCGATTTTGGCCATACGCCCAAGTCCCATATTTTCCTACGGACCTCCTGGGACTGTCAAATCTTGGATCCGGGTTCGTTTACTCAAAATATTGACTGAAGTCAACTCAGTTGAGTTTTAAAGCTTTAATTCATAATTTAATCCATTTTTCATACAAAAACCTTCCAGAAAATTATACGGACTGCGCACGCAAGTTGAGAAATTATTGATAGCTCTTTCAAGTTCTTAAAACACCGAGATGATTATTTAATTTAAAGATGACATTTTGGGTCATCACATTTTCCACCTCTAAAACAAACGTTCATCCTCGAACGTATTAAGAATTATTCTCAAGTTACCAAATTGATGATTTTACTTTTACACAATTATTCGCGGTTGATCCCACATTATCGCATTCGACATAAGTCCGACAACACCATTTAAATTGAGATCATTTCCTTTATCCGTATTCGTAAACTTCAAGACCAAATTTCTTACACTCCAATCATTTCTGGAAAGGTCCGATTTTTACGTCAACACACGATATTAGTCCCGACTGGCTATAGCAACTCGTGCCTACGCACCCATCAAATACGGGGTATTACATTCTCCCCCACTTAGGGTCATTCATCCTTAAATGAGAAGTAGAGTTTGTCTTCAAACACATAATGTAACTTATCTCTTTCTTTGCACATCTCAATATCCCAAATTTTCTAACTCCCAATTTTTTCAGAAATTTCGGCAGAGTCTCCCCTGTAATTGGGCCTATCCACCTATCAGAGTAACACCAAAATAACTCCTAACAACATGTCCACAACCCAACAACGCAACACAAAGTATATATCAATAACACTAATCTCCTCATTACAAGCACGACATTATCACAATGATATCTTGACATAAAACGCACCATATGTATGACCATAACCACATCTCTGGTCTTAATGGTTGCTCATAATAGATTACAACATCGCCAATTAACCTCATGTTAACAAAATTTTGTTTCAAACCTCCAGATTACTAACAACAAGGCATGGGGATCTTATAACTACTTACCCGAAGTAACGAATCACAATTTAACACCACCTGGGCTCTCACCATGTAGGCTAAAACTCAATAGTTACAATACAATTTTGGCAAATTATGCACAGAAATATTCATACAAGAATTTTCAAATAAGCCTAATAGGCATGACTCCCTACAAGTGCTACAACACAAATTTTATTTTCAGAAAAGGAGAATTTAAACACATAAAATTTTCACCACCAGGACCTCGTCCTTATATAAAATCCACCGCAGCTTGTATCCCGATTTAAATATTTCATATCATATAAAAATGTGAGGATCTCATCCTCAACTCTGAATCACAAGTATTTTGCACATTGTGCCAACTAAAATTTCCATTTCCTTTCTTCCTTCTTTCAAATAATTTCGGTTAAACAAAATCACAACATACAATGATCCCTCTTACCGGTAGGGCATATAATTTACAATGGAAATAAATTATTTAGAAATTAAATCAAACTCATCGAATTAATTCACAAAAGTCACTTTTAGACTCACAACTATTTTTAATGACCAACATATAATGATAGACATGGCTATCTCCATATAATCTCCCAGCAGAAGTATTCACATATGTAGGTTTAAGAATTACGAAGCTCACTCATAAGTGGAGCACAATAGGAGAACTTTCATCGATACTCAAAACCGAATCAAGTTAAGGAAATTTTGAGTTTATAATAATTCGAGACCGTACTTATAACGATACCGTCTGGTGTAGCAACCTCAGCCATACCATATAAAACATATCAACGGACTGGGTCTCCACCTCTAAGAGTCTCACCTCCACCTCTAATATCCTGACCCCTACCTATGGTTGGTCATGTAAGTGGAGTAGTAACTGCAATGGGGCACGTAGCCTGAGTGCTTTGACTAAATATGTCTCTCCCAAGTCTAGGATAATTTTTCAAGATGTTCCTAGTATCTCCATTTTCATAACAACCCATCTGCAGTTCGGCTTCTCATACTAGGTCTGTACCGGATAACTTAAATAACCATTGCAGGAAATTTCATGCCACTAGTACATTAAAAGATGACTGCCCCACGCGAGTGTTATGATTAACTTAAGCACTACGAGTATACTGAATATGTTTTCATGACCCCGTTGATACTAAAATGTAGAATTATTAAGGACGCGGGAATATCTCAAGTCTTATCATCATCCCATTCAAATCTCAGCTCTTGATCATATACAAGTTTTGGAAAACCTTTCAATACCACATAAATACATCTCAGGCCAAAATTGGTATAACACACGACCCTGCAATTTGATCGTAGATAGTGGACTCCCCTCACTTGGCACGAAGCCATATGTCACAACATCTGATAATCCACAATATTTGACCTTCACAACTCAAATAAATCAACCAGACGTCAAGGTACGTTGAACCCCAACATGATTCATTAGGTGATCTTTTGATACGTCTACATCTTCCGTCGTAACCACAACTGGTCTAGTAAATACATTATCTTTCCACTACCTCTACTTGTCATCTCCAACACAGCAAAATCAACCTCATCGCTTTCGACTATCTTCACGTTCTGCAATACTTCATAGCAGCGGTCAAGAAAATCTCGCGGGTCCTCAAATGATGTACCGCTGAAAGTGGTAGCGAAGAGCTTGGTGAGACCTATCCAGCCTCCGCAAAGTCTCCGAAGACGTAATTGATCTATCACCGGTCTGTGACATTGTTTGGCTGAAAAAGCGGCATGTGACCTCGCCATTTGTGAAAGGACAAGAGTAGAGGTTTCAATTTAGCAATGAGAGAACAAAATTGCACGACAGAGAAGAATGGGAGTGAAACTTTTCCTAACTCTGTAGCCTCTAGGGGATAAATACAGATGTCTCCGTACCGATCCCTCAGACTCTACTAAGTTTGTCTATGAATTGTGAGACCTATGTAACCTAGAGCTCTGATACCAACTTGTCACGACCCGAATTTCCCACCCTCGGGAGTCGTGATGGCGCCTACTAGTGAAAGCTACGCAAGCCAACCAACTGAACTATCTACCTTATTTCCATTTTTAATCCGATAATGGTTAAGAGCCAACAATTAGATAACAACAGAATTGAATAAGCGGAAGACTGCATTGTAGTGATTTAATAATACTGCTAATACCAAACCATAACAAATATACCCAAGACTGGTGTCACAACTTCACATACTGTCTAGGAGTACTACAAATAAAGGTCTGAAAGAAAAAAATACAATACTGTCTCTGGAAATACATGAAAAAAACAGGAATAGTAGATAAAAGGAGACGCGCCAAGGCCTGCGGACGCCTGCAGGACTACCTCGGATCGCCTGATGAACAAGAAAATAGCAATCTCACTGCAGTCCAAAGTCTACAACACTGGGATCTGCACAAAAGAGTGCAGAGTGTAGTATCAGCACAACCGACCCCATGTGCTAGTAAGTGCCTAGCCTAACCTCGGCGAAATAGTGACGAGGCTAGGACCAGACTACCAAATAAACCTGTGCAATATAGCGTACAAAAATAATAGGAAGCAGATAACAATGATGGCAACAATGACCAACCAATGATGTAAATAGCAGGCCACAAGAACACCATAAATGTTTCTCAACAAATAATAGATACAAGTGCAATCAATTCATCAAGTCCTTCAAATATAAATCTTTCGCCTATAAATCATTCAAGTAATAATCTCCAAGATAATATGCTTTTCAATGAATATATATCGAATATATTTCCTTTAAATAAAATATCTTTCAAATAAGCATCTTTCGAATATAATTCTTTCGAGTAAATGTCACCTTGTGACGCCTCATTCACTTAACATAAAGTAGAGTACAACTTCCAACCCAATTAGGAAATCGACAAGAAAATATGAAGTTATTTCTAGAAATCATTTGATAAAGAAGATACCCTTTTCAATTAAAGTATAATATCGAATGAATCCTTCACCTTTAATACGAGAAATCAATAAATCAAAATATAGTAGAAATTCCTTTTTTTTGTAAAGTACAACCTCAAATGGTTTAAGGAAAATTTAGTTGAGAAATCAATAGAGTTAAAAAAAATGTAACAATTGTTGAAATTTGGAGTATTGAACATATATAAAAAAAAAGTAAAAATAGAATATCAAGAGAATTATAAAGGAATAAAAATTCAATCACTAACAAGAATAAGGGAAACAAAAGCATATTTCACTTTCTTTTCAATCTTGTTGCAGGCATGCAACCCGATCCCATTTCATGTATCTCATGGCAGGCGTGCCACCCACTCCCATTTCATGTATCTCGTGGTAGGCGTACCACCCGCTCCCATTTCATTATGTCTTGTGGTAGGCATACCACCCACTCCCATTTCATTATATCTTGTGGTAGGCGTACCACCCGCTCCCATTTTATTATATCTTGTGGTAGACGTACCACCTGCTCCCATTTCATTATATATCTTGTGGTAGGCGTACCACCCGCTCCCATTTCATTATATATCTTGTGGTAGGCGTACCACCCGCTCCCATTTCATTATATATCTTGTGGTAGGCGTACCACCCGCTCCCAGTTACAAGCCAACAATAATCACAAGGAATCCCGGCAAGGGAACAAGAGCAATATAACAACTTTCCGACAAGGGAACAATGATATTTCAACAACATCCCGGCAAGGAAACAATACTATCAAAACAAAAATCCTGGCAAGGCAACAATAATATCAAACAAACATCCTGGCAAGGCAACAATAATATCAAACAAACATCCTGGCAAGGGAACAATGGTGATAATAACATATGAAGCGCAATAAACCACAACGAAGTCATAACAATTATAATACAAGACTCACGGACATGCTTGACACTAACGTATAGATACTCGTCACCATGCCTATACTTCGTACTCTACAATTAACATGTAGCAATTAAGACACAACTTCTAATCCCTCAAGCTAAGGTTAGACCAAACACTTACCTCGCTTTGCAACCAATTCAAAATTCCAATAAGCCTTTGCCTCGCGAATTCGTTTGAAGCTTCAAATCTGGTCATAATAATTAAATATACTCAATATAAATCGTACGAATTAATTCCATATGAAAATACTAATTTTCCAACAAAATCCGAAATTTAACTCAAAATTGCTCGTGGGGCCCACGTCTCGAATTCCAATGAAACTTACAAAATCCGATAACCCATTCAACTACGAGTTCACCCATACAAATTTTATCAAATTCCGATAACAACTTGACCTCTAAATCTAAAATTTTTATTTTTGGAAGATTTTGCAAAAATCTTGATTTCTTCCATTTAAATCTGAATTAAACGATGAAAATAACCATTGATTTATGTAATATAAACACTTTCGAGTATAGGATACTTACTTGAGTTGAAATCGTGAAGAACACCTCAATATCGCCCAAAATCCGAGTTTGAAACTCAAAAAAATGAAAAAAAGACGTGTTGTTCGTCCTTTAACTGCCCAGAATTTTCGGGGGCACTATTCATGCGTTTTTACTATTCACGGGATACTGTTCAAGGGGTACTATACACCGGGTACTGTTCATTGGTACTGTTCACGGGGTACTATTTCTGCAAATTTTCTGCTATTTTCCCCAAGTCCGAAATCACTCTGAGACACCTCCGAAACACTCTCGAGCCCTCGGGGCTCCTAACCAAACACATGCACTAACTCAACAATATCCTATAAACTTAACCATGCGATCAAATCACCAAACAAATATCATATACCACGAATTAAGCTTTAAAATCCAAGAATTCTTTCAAATTTCATAAAACATCAAATTTTCCATTTTGAGTCCGAAACACGTCAAACGACGTCCGTTTTCAACCAAACTTTACAGAAAGTGCTTAAACCATATATAAGACCTGTACCGGACACCGGAACCAAAATACATGCCCGATACCATCACTTTCTAATCAAATTTCATTTCTATTTTCCTTAAATATTTTCAGAAAACAATTTTACTCAAAAATTCATTTCTCGGGCCTGAGACCTCGGAATTCAATTCCGGGCATATGCCCAAGTCCCATATTTTCCTACGGACCTCCTGGGACCGTCAAATCTTGGATTCGGGTTTGTTTGCTCAAAATATTGACTGAAGTCAACTTAGTTGAGTTTTAAAGCTCTAATTCATAATTTAATCCATTTTTCACACAAAAACCTTCCAGAAAATTATACGGACTGTGCACACAAGTTGAGAAATTATTGATAGCTCTTTTCAAGTTCTTAAAATACTGAGATGATTTTTTAATTTAAAGATGACATTTTGGGTCATCACACAAATGGTATCGAAATTGGATAATTTTGGTATGGTTAGACTCGTGAGGATATGAGGATTCTGAAAATGTAAATTTTACCGGATTTCGAGACGTGGGCCCAAGTGTCATTTTGATCATTTTACATAATTTCGCGTATTAGCTTAGAATTTAATTGTAGAATCAGTTACTTGAAGTGTTATTTACATTATGCAATTGAATTAAATAGATTTGGGTCATTTGGAGTCGAGTACTCATGGAAAAGACGTGGTGTTGGGTTGATTTTGAGCCGATTCAAGGTAAGTGGCTTGTCGAACCTTGTGTGGGGGCCTTCCCCTTAGGATTGGTATATTTGGTAATTGAAATGCCTTGTGCGTAAGGTGACAAAGCCTACTTGTGCTAATTGTTGGAAATCCGGTTTTCTTAAGTAATTACTAGTATGTTTCCTTTCCTGTTTCTATTTCTTGCACTATTAAGCGTGTTGTTAGCTTAGGAAAGCATGTCTAAGTGACTTAATTTGCTTTATTTGATTCAACATGCCTTACTTGAATTCTATGCAGCATGTTAGGCTAGAATTACTTGTTGCCTTAATATGAAATTTTGCCATTTCTGGATATCTTCCTGCTGTTGATGTGTATTTATTTTGGGACTACGGATGTGAGATTCTGGTAGCTCCCCCTTGTCTGTTTACTTTGAGACTACGGGTTAGATTCCTGGTAGATCCCCATACACATTTACTTTGGGACTATGGGTTAGATTCCCGGTAGATCCCCCTGCACAGTTATATGGAACTACGGGAATGCACCCGGTAGATTCCCCTAGTATTCGGTATTTAGTTTGGGACTACGGATCGGGATTCCGGTAGATACCCGCGCATTTATAGTTAGACTACGGGACGGGATCCCGGGAGATCCTTCGGACATATATATGATGGACTACGAGATGGTATCCCGGGAGATCCATTGGCCAGTTGTAATTGGGACCACAGGACGGTATCTTAGAAGGTGCCCCGGTTGTTATCTCTGTGTTGAGCTGTATTTCTTTTCGTGGCTTGTTTTGTCTTTGATCTAGTTGTTGTTGTTCGGTCAATTCTATATTATTTCTTACTGTTACACTTATTTATACGGTTTTATTCCATACTGTTAACCCTCATATTGTATTTCACCTCAGTAGGGTCGTGACCTTCCTCCTCACTACCCAATCGAGGTTAGGCTTGGCACTTACTGAGTACCGCTGTGGTGTACTCATGCCCCTTCAGCGCATGTTTTTCATGTGCAGATCCAGGTACCGCTGATCAAGCCTACTATCATTGAGGAAGGTGACTGCTTAGAGACTCCGAGGTACATCTGCTGCATCCGCAGACCAAGGAGTCCCTTTCTATTCCCGCCTTTAGTATTTAGCCCTTTAGTACTTTTCTGTTCTTTACTAGAATTTCCGAAGCTAGAGCTATATAGTATTTCTTTTCTTAGCTTATGATTCATGGGTTTCCGGGTCTTGGATTTATGTTTGGTATTGAGAGTTAAACATGGTGTATGGCGAGTGGCACATTTATACATTGTCACTGCTTTATTTCTATTTTAAATTGTTTACCTCCGCAAATTTTAGTTTTCTTCCGCAAATTAGGCTTACCTAGTCGTAGAGACTAGGTGCCATTACGATGGTTCATGAAGGGTGAATCAGGATCGTAACAAGTTGGTATCAGGGTTCTAGGTTCGTAGGAGTCATGGATCACAAGCAGGTCTATTAGAGTCTCGCTGATCGGTACGGAGGCGTCTGTACTTATCTACGAGAGGCTATGTAACTGTTAGGAAAATTTCCACTTCATTTGATTTCCTTGTTGTGCGATATTCTGATATCACCATTCTAAACTTTTATCTTCTATTCTCTCACATCTGGTGAGGACATGTACTACCCGAGATGATCAAGCACCCGCACCCCTATTGCAGCCGCCAGAGGCCGGGGCCGGGGTAGAGGCCGAGGACGCGCACGTAGTGCAGCCAGAGCACCTGCGCAAGCTGCCGTCGAGGTACCACCAGCGGATCCAGCCGGAGTCCAGTCACCTGACACGCCTACCACTACTACCACTCCAGCTCTTAAGGAGACTTTGTCATAGTTCATGAGCATGTACACCACTTTGACTCAGGCGGGGTTGCTTCCCCTTGCTGCAGCTACATCTCAGGCCGGGGGAGGAGCACAGACTCCCGCCGCCCGCACTCCTGAGCAGCGAGTGCATGTTGAGAGATTCAAGAAATATAAGCCTCATGTATTCAGTAGTCTAGCATCGGAGGATGCTCTGGGATTCCTTGATGAGTGTTACCGCATTCTCCATACCATGGGTATCTCAAGATAGAGCGGGCTTTCTTTCACTACCTTTCAACTTCGAGGAGCCGCCTATGAGTGGTGGCACACCTATGAGTTAGACAGTCCAGATGAGGTTGCTTCACTGACTTGGGCTTAGTTTTCAGATATGTTCCTGAGGGAGTATGTTCCTTAGAGCCTCAGGGATGCATGGCGCACAGAGTTTGAGCATTTGCGCCAGGGTGCTATGTCTGTTTCAGAGTATGCTGTCTGTTACACCAGTTTGGCTAGGCATGCACCAGCCTTAGTTTCTACTATTCGCAAGATAGTTCGCTGATTTAATGAGGGCTTTATTCCCAACATCAGGTCTAGCATGGCTCGCGAGTTAGATATGGATATTTCTTATCAGCAGGTGGTGAGCATCGCTAGGAGGATTGAGGGTATGCATGCTAGGGAGAGAGAGGAGAGGGAGGCCAAGAGGTCTCGAGAGTCGGGCCATTATTCTTGTGCTCGTACCCCAGCTACAGGTCGTCATAGTAGGGGTTATATGAGTCACCCTGTTCATTCAACTCTTCCAGCAGCAAGTGGCATTCCAGCTCCTCCTAGACCTCAGGAGCCTTATTATGCACCACCGATATCTAGCGCGCCTCCTGCGCGGGGTGCTTTCAGAGGTCAGTCCAGCAGACCTAGCCCGAGCCAGTCATAGCCACTATGTCCTCCCAAAGCTTGTTTTGAGTGTGGTGACACATTCCATATGGTGAGGGATTGCTCCAGACTTGGGAGGGGTGCACCTTCACAGACTTCTCAGCCACAACGTGCCCCTCAGAGTTCTCAGGCTATGGTTATAGCTCCAGTTGCTACCCCACCTGCTCAGCCAGCTAGAGGTGGAGATCAGGGAGGTAGAGGTCGCCCTAGAGGGGGAGACCAAGCCAGATACTATGCCCTTCCTGCCTGTACCCAAGGCTATTGCCTCTGATTCTGTCATCATAGGTGTTATACTGGTTTGCCACAGAGATGCATCGGTTCTATTCGATCCAGGCTCTACTTACTCTTATGTGTCTTCTTATTTTGCTCCGCATTTGGGTGTACCTCGGGATTCTTTGAGTTCCCCTGTTTATGCTTCTACTCCTGTGGGAGATTCCCTCGTTGTGGACCGTATTTTCGATCGTGTTTGGTTGCTCTTAGTGGTTTTGAGACCATAGCCAATTTATTGTTACTCAGCATGGTCGATTTTGATATTATCTTGGGCATGGACTGGTTGTCGCCCCATTATACTATTTTTGATTGTCACGCCAAAACCGTGAAGCTGGCTATACCAAATGTACCACGTGTTGAGTGAAGAGGTACCTTAGATTACACCCCCAGTAGAGTTATGTCTTTTCTTAAAGCTCAGCGTATGGTTGAGAAGGGGTGTGACGCATATTTAGCTTATGTGAGAGATGTCAGTATTGATACCCCTTCAGTTGGTTCAGTTCCAGTAGTACGGGATTTTCCCGATGTGTTTCCAGCTGACCTTCCAGGCATGCCGCCTGATAGAGATATTGATTTTGGCATTGATCTGTTGCCGGGCACTCAGCCCATTTCTATCCCTTCGTATCGTATGGCTCCTCCTGAGTTGAAGGAGTTGAAGGATCAGTTACAGGAATTGCTTGATAAGGGTTTTATTTGGCCCAGTGTATCACCTTGGGGTGCTCCTGTCTTGTTTGTGAAGAAAAAAAGATGGTTCCATGCGTATGTGTATTGATTATCACCAATTGAACAAGGTTACAGTGAAGAACCGTTATCCTTTGCCTTGTTTTGATGATCTGTTTGACCAGCTTTAGGGTGCACGGGTGTTTTCTAAGATTG
This sequence comes from Nicotiana sylvestris, assembly GCF_000393655.2. Classification (NCBI taxonomy): domain Eukaryota; kingdom Viridiplantae; phylum Streptophyta; class Magnoliopsida; order Solanales; family Solanaceae; genus Nicotiana; species Nicotiana sylvestris. The sequence continues at coordinate 175,726,695 of NC_091065.1, forward strand.
ATTTGTGATCAAGTTACCATCAGTTGAAGATTCAGGAGCCAGATATCCAGAAGACTGCTTTCAGGACTCGGTATGGTCATTACGAGTTTCTTGTTATGTCATTTGGGTTAACCAATGCCCCAGCAGCCTTTATGCATTTGATGCATAGTGTGTTTCGGTCGTATCTTGACTCGTTCGTCATTGTCGTTATTGATGATATTCTGGTGTATTCTCGGAGTCGGGAAGACCATGAGTAGCACCTGAGGACTATGCTCCAGACTCTGAGAGAGAAGAAGTTATATGTTAAATTCTCGAAGTGTGAGTTTTGGTTGGATTCAGTGGCATTCTTAGGCCATGTGGTATCAAGTGAGGGTATTCAGGTGGATCCGAAGAAGATAGAGGACGTGCAGAGTTGGTCCAGACCATCCTTAGCTACCGAGATCCGCAGTTTCCTTGGTTTGGCTGGCTACTACCGTCGTTTTGTGGAGGGGTTTTCATCGATTGCAGCCCCTATGACCAGGTTGACCCAGAAGGGTGCTCCGTTTCAGTGGATAGAGAAGTGTGAGGCGAGCTTTCTGAAGGTCAAGACAGGTTTGACCACAGCCCCAATATTGATACTGCCTACAGGTTCGGGGTCTTATACGGTCTATTGTGATGCCTCGAGGGTTGGCCTTGGAGCGGTGTTGATGCAGGACGATAGGGTGATTTCCTGCGCGTCCAGACAGTTGAAGATACATGAGAAGAATACCTTGTTCACGACCTTGAGTTAGCTGCCATTGTTCACGCCATGAAGATTTGGCGCCATTATTTATACGGGGTTCCCTGTGAGATTTACACTGACCATCGGAGCTTGCAGCACTTGTTCAAGTAAAAGGATCTAAATTTGCGCTAGAGGAGGTGGTTGGAGTTGGTAAAGGACTATGATATCACTATTTTGTATCATCCGGGCAAGGCCAATGTGGTGGCCGATGCTTTGAGTCGTCGGGCAAAGAGTTTGGGGAGTTTGGCTTATTTACCAGCATCGGAGAGGCCTATGGCGATAGATGTTCAGGCCTTAGCTAGCCAGTTTGTGAGATTGGATCTTTCGGAGCCCAGTCGGGTTCTAACTTGTGTGGTTTCTTGGTCTTCCTTATTTGATCGTATCAAGGAGCGGTAGTATGATGACCCTCATTTGCTTGTCCTCAAGGACAAGGTTCAGTACGGTAATGCTAGGGATGTAACTATTGGTAATGATGGAGTAATGAGGATGCAGGGTCGGATTTGTGTACCCAATGTCGATGGGCTTCGAGAGTTGATTCTAGAGGAGGCCAATATCTCGCGGTATTCCATTCATCCGGGTGCCGCGATGATGTATCAAGATTTGAGACAACACTATTGGTGGAGGCGGATGAAGAAAGATATAGTTATATTTGTAGCTTGGTATTGCAACTGTCAGCAGGTGAAGTATAAGCACTAGAGACCGGGTAGGTTGCTTCAGCAGATAGAGATTCCGGAGTGAAAGTGGGAGCGGATCACCATGGACTTTGTAGTTGGGCTCCCACAGACGTTGAGGAAGTTTGATGCTATTTGGGTGATTGTGGATCGGCTGACCAAGTCCGCTCATTTCATTCCTATGTGTACTACTTATTCCTCGGAGCGGCTGGCAGAAATATATATCCGGGAGATTGTTCGTCTGCATGGTATTCCGGTTTCTATCATTTCAGATAGAGGTACCCAGTTCACATCACGGTTCTGGAAAGCCGTTCAGCATGAGTGAGGTAATCAAGTAGAGTTGAGTACAGCATTTCACCCTCAGACGGATGGATAGTCCGAGCGCACTATTCAGATTCTTGAGGATATGCTCCGTGTGTGTGTGATTGAGTTTGGAGGGTCTTGGGATCAGTTTTTGCCATTGGAAGAGTTTGCTTACAACAACAGCTACCAGTTTAGTATTTAGATGGCACTGTATAAGGCTTTATATGGGAGGCGGTATAGATCCCCGGTGGGTTGGTTTGAGCCGGGTGAGGCCAGATTGTTGGGCACAGACCTGGTTCAGGATGCTTTGGAGAAAGTTAAGGTGATTCAAGATAGACTCTGCACAACCCAGTCCAGACAGAAGAGTTACACGGACCGGAAGGTTCGTGATGTTTCCTATATGGTGGGAGAGTGGGTTCTGCTTCGGGTATTGCCTATGAAAGGCGTTATGAGGTTCGGGAAGAAACGGAAGTTGAGTCCGAGGTTTATTGGCCCTTTTGAGATATTGAGGCGTGTTGGGGAAGTTGCTTATGAGATGGACTTACCTCCCAGCTTGGTAGGAGTTCATCTGGTATTTCATGTTTCGATGCTACGGAGGTATCACGGCGATCCGTTGCACGTGTTGGATTTCAGTCCAGTTGGACAAGGATCTATCTTATGTTGAGGAGCCAGTGGAAATATTGGACAGGCAGGTCAGAAAACTGAGGTCAAAGAACATTGTATCGATGAAGGTTCAATGGCGGGGCCAGTCAGTCGAGGAGGCCAATAGGGAGACCGAGCAGGATATGCGCAACCTTTACCCTCATCTTTTCACTACTTCAGGTATGTCTCTATGCTCGTTCAAGGACGAACGAATGTTTAAGTGTAAAAGGATGTGCCGACCTGGCCGGTCGTCTTAAGAATTAACGCCTCGATCCCCTATTAACTGCTTTTCCCAAGTTTATTTCTGCTAATGTGATTTGCCGAGATGTTCGGTTTTGAGTTTCGGGGAGTTTCGGGACACTTAGTCCCTAAATGAGAGCTTAAGTGTTAGAAAGTTGACCGTAGTCGGAATAGTGTAAAGACGGCCTCGGAATGGAAATCCGACGGTTCTGTTAGCTCCGTTGGGTGATTTCGGGTTTAGGGGCATGATCGGATAGTGTTTTGGAGGTCCGTAGCTAATTTAGGCTTGAAATAGCGAGAGTCGAATTTTTGAAGTTTCCGGTCCGATAGTGAGATTTTGATCAAAGGGTCGGAATGGAATTTCGAAAATTGGAGTAGCTCCATAATGTTGAATGTGACGTGCTTGCAAAAGTTTAGGTCGTTCGGATGAGATTTGATAGACTTTTTGATCGAAATCATAAGTTAAGAGTTCTTGGAGTTCTTAGGCTTGAATCCTATGTTAAATTGGTGATTTGATGTTGTTGTGAGCATTCCGAAGTTTTGAACAAGTTTGAACGATGTCATGGGATGAGTTGGCACAATTGGTTTGAAGTCCCAGGGACTCGGGTGAGTTCCGGGTAGGTTCCGGGATGTTTTAGGCCGAAAATTATAACTGTTACAGGTCCAGAAGAGTTGCAGGCCTCGGAACCCACTAGTGCGGTCCGCACAAAGTCCAGTGCGTCCGCGGTGGGGGCTGTGCGGCCGCACAAAAATGCAGTGCAGTCCGCGGTGATGGATGTGCGGTCCGTGGTGAGGAAAATTTTACTGGTCCTACTTCGGAAGCTCATATCTTTTGATCTACAAGAAATTTTGGGATGATTCAAAAACAAAAGTTGTAGCCCTTTGTGCCTAGTTTTCAGAAAGGTAAAGAATCACAATTTGAACATCTGTAGCGAAAGTTATGGCCAAAATACTAAAGTCTGTCACTGCAGTCAAAACCTGGGCGGCCGCAGTCGTTTTTGTGCGGACCGCACTGGTTTTGTGCGAACCGCAGTCATTTTTGTGCGGTCCACAGAGGTGGAAATCCGGGGGGTGCCCTATAAATACGAGGTTTTGGGCTTTTATTTCATATTTTGACCTAGAGAGCTCAGATTTTGGCAATTTTTCGAAGTTTTTTCAAGAAATTCATCGGGGTAAGTGATTCTAACTCAGATTTGGGTAGAGTACATGAATCCATCATTTAATTCGTGATTTGGGATGGAATTTGGGAAGAAAACTTGTGAAATCTTTCAAAAATGTAAAATGATGATTTGAAGGACTAAATGGTATAGGAATTGGATAATTTTGGTATGGATAGACTCGTGAGGGTATGGGAATTCTGAAAATGTAAATTTTACCCGATTTCGAGATATGGGCCCGAGGGGCGTTTTGGTCATTTTACATAATTTCGCATATTAGCTTAGAATTTAATTTTAGAATCAGTTACTTGAAGTGTTATTTACATTATGCAATTGAATTGAATATATTTAGGCCATTTGGAGTCCAGTACTCGTGGCAAAGACGTGGTATTGGGTTGATTTTGAGCCGATTCGAGGTAAGTGGCTTGTCTAACCTTGTGTGGGGGACCTTCCCCTTAGGATTGGTATATTTGGTAATTGAAATGCCTTGTGCGTAAGGTGACGAGTGCGTACTTGTGCTAATTATTGGAAATTTGATTATCTTAAGTAATTACTAGTATGTTTCCTTTCCTGTTTCTATTTCTTTCACTATTAAGTCTGTTGTTAGCTTAGAAAAGCATGTCTAAGTGACTTAATTTGTTTTATTTGATTCAACCTCCCTTACTTGAATTCTATGCAGCATGCTAGGTTAGAATCAATTGTTGCCTTAATATGAAAATTTGTCATTTCTAGATATCTTCCTGATATTGCTGTGTATTTATTTTGGGACTACGGATGTGGGATTCCGGTAGCTCCCCCTTGTATGTTTACTTTGGGACTACGAGTTAGATTCCCGGTAGATCCCCCTACACATTTACTTTAGGACTACGAGTTAGATTCCCGGTAGACCCCTGCACAGTTATATGGAAATACGGGAATGCACCCGGTAGATTCTCCAAGTATTGGGTATTTAGTTTAGGACTACGGATCGGGATTCCAGTAAATCCCCACGCATTGTTTGTTGGGCTACGGGACGGGATCCCGATAGATCCTTCGGACATATATATGATGGACTACAGGACGGTATCCCGGGAGATCCACTGGACAGTTGTAATTGGGACCACAGGACGGTATCTTGGAAGGCGCCCCGGTTGTTATCTCTGTGTTGAGTTGTATTTCTTTCCGTGGCTTGTTTTGCCTTTGATCTAGTTGTTGTTTTCTGTCAATTCTATGTTATTTCTTACTGTTGCACTTATTTATATGGTTTTATTACATACTGTTAACCCTCATATTGTATTTCACCTCAGTAGGGCCCTGACCTTCCTCGTCACTACCTAACGGAGATTAGGCTTGGCACTTACTGAATACTGTTGTGGTGTACTCATGCCACTTCTGCGCATGTTTTTCATGTGCAGATCCAGGTACCGCTGATCAGGCCTACTATCGTCGATGAAGGCGACTGCTTAGAGACTCCAAGTTACATCTGCCATGTCCGCAGACCAAGGAGTCCCTTTCTATTCCTGCCTTTAGTATTTAGCCCTTCTGTACTTTTCTGTTCTTTACTAGAAATTCCGGAGTTAGAGTTATGTAGTATTTCTTTTCTTAGCTTGTGATTCATGGGTTTCCGGGTCTTGAATTTATGTTTGGTATTGAGAGTTAAACATGGTGTATGTCGAGCGACACATTGATACACTGTTACTACTTTATTTCTGTTTTAAATTATTTACTTCCGCAAGTTTTAGTTTTCTTCTGCAAATTAGGCTTACCTAGTTGTAGAGACTAGGTGCCGTCACGATGGTTCATGGAGGACGAACTGGGGTCGTGACAGCTGTACTTTAACGGCTGAAATACCGTTAAAATATAGCGTGGTGCAATACTGCGTTATATATAGAAATATAACTTCTTCTTTTTTAGCATTAGAAACATATTTTGAGTCCAAAACCACGACATTTAGGTTTCGGACTCCTATTTTACTTTCTTAATTTGCCTTCTTCGTCAAGTTTTGAAAAGTGTTCATGATAAATTGTTTACTTTCTTCGGTCAAAAGCAGGAACAAGTATTTTTTCATTGTTTTTTGTGGAACAAAATTCAAAGTTGGTAAGAATATAAATTTTCTCAATGATGAATATTTCTCTTTCTTTTCATGTGCCTTTTCTATATATATTGTTCTTGGGACTAATATTGGTAGTCAACTAAGAGAGGATTTTGAATATTTTATATGATGTGATGGTACACGAAATATGTCGAGAGTCTTTTATAAGAAACTAAGATATTACCTCTGATAATAGGACAAGAAAATCATGTAGGGGACACTTTTAGGAATAGTAAGGATAGATTTGTCGAACACCTACTTGAAGATTATAGGACAAGAAAATCATGTAGAGGACACTTGAGCTTTACTTGATTTTCTAGGGTAATTGTAAAGAATCATAATTAGTTGTATGATGATACACAAATTGGCAATTAGGATTTTGAAATTATAAGGATTTTTTTACAAGTAATTATGATTCTTTACAATTACCCTAGAAAATCAAGTAAAGTTCAAGTGTACTCTACATGATTTTCATGTCATATAGTCTTCAAGTAGCCGTTTGACAAATCTATCCTAAAAAGGTTACTATCTTTACCTTTTTCGGTGAAATTTCTTATACTTAGACAATTCAGTCCATCAGCCAGCAGCCTATGAAGTCTGTCATTATTTCTCTTCCCGATTTTTCTAATTTAAAATTTTTCCTTATGTACATCACTATATGGACAAATGTTTTTTTTTAGTTGTAATGTGTATAAAAACCTATATACTAAACTACTCCAGAGAGACACACGGCCAATCCCACCAGCTTCTGTAGGATGACTTTGAGTTCACAGGTATGATTGAGGTATCTGCTGTAGGACAATCAGGAGGGATTGTTATTCTATGGAATGCAGCTCTTGTAAACGTGGAGCAGGTGGCCACATCTACCCAAGAGATCCATTGCCATGTTCAGGTTCTTCCCTTACCCTTTACCTTTTTATTTAGTGTTATTTATGCAAGTAATGACTTGGCATCTAGACTAGTATTATGGGGTAACATTAGGTGTATATTTGATAATTATAAGGGGCCTTGGTTGTTAGGGGGAGATTTCAATGAAATATTACATGCCGCAGATAAATTTGGAGGTTTGCCTGCAAATAATGCTAGAGTTAATAAATTATTAGACTGTTTTAATTACTGCCTATTAACGGATTTAGGATATAAGGGTAGTCGTTACACTTGGACAAATGGTAGACATAACAGTGTTAATATTTTAGAACTTATTGATCGTGTGTTAGCTAATTATGGGTGGATAGCTAATTATTGTGATGCTTTGGTAACACACCTTTCCCGAACTTATTCTGATCATTACCGTATTAAAATTGAATTACAACAATGTTCTATGCCAAGAAAAAAAATATTTAGGCTAGAATCTATATGGACTACCCATCCTACCTTCTCAGGAGTAATAGAACAAGTTTAGTCAGAAAAGCTTCACTTGATTCCTGCTATTAATCAATTTGTGAAATCCATACAAGTTTGAAATAAAACTACTTTTGGTAACATTTTTAAGCGTAAAAATAAATTACTGGCAAGACTAGGTGGGATCCAAGCCTCTATTCACTATCCAACTAGTCTATTTTTACAAAATTTGGAAAAATCCTTAACTTTGGAATTTAATCACATTCTCCAGCTCTAGGAGGAATTTTGGAAGTTAAAATCAAGAATAAATTGGTTAAATAATGGTGATGTAAACACCAAATTTTTCCACCTAACAACTTTAAATCGACGTAGACATAATCATATAACTGCTCTTCAAGACTTAGGAGGAAATTGGATTACTGACCCTCAAAAAATTAGAGATGACATTACTAATTACTATAGTCATTTCTTCACTACTCAAAAAACCAATTCTACTCATTCCTCTTTCGTACACCCTTTTAATATATTAACCTCAACTGAGCAAACAAGTTTAATAACCCCTTTACAAGATTCTGAAATTTTAAATGCCATAAATTCGTTTCAACCCCTTAAGGCACCTGGCCCAGACGGATTACATCCTCTATTTTATCAGAAATATTGGCATATCATAGGAAATTCTATCAACTATTTTTGTCATAAGGTTTTCTTGGACCATCAGATTGACCTTTCTATAAATACAACTTTTATTTGCTTAATTCCTAAAATCAAGAATGCTTCAACTATATCACAATTTAGACCTATTAGCCTTTGTAATACTATCTATAAGATTATTACAAAAATTATTGTTAATAGAATAAAACCAGTTTTGGAACATCTTATCCATACGACTCAATCTAGTTTTCAGAAAAATAGACGAGCAGCTGATAATGCAATTATTGTACAAGAAATTATCTCTAGGTTCCATAGAATGAAGGGTAAAAATTCTAATATGTTGCTTAAGCTGGATCTTGAAAAGGTTTTTGATAAGCTGGAATGGTCTTTCATTTATAACACATTACAAAATCTAAATTTTCCTCCAACTTTTGTTAAATTAATAATGTCTTGTATTACCACTACTTCTACAGCTATTCTAATAAATGGTACACCTACTGACTATTTTACACCTACACGAGGTATTAGACAAGGCGATCCTCTATCACCTTATATTTTTATTTTATGTTTAGAGATGTTGTTACGAAAAATAAACTCTGAAGTAGATTATCACATTTGGCATCCTATTTCAATACGTAGAAGAGGACCTCAATTATCTCATCTTTTCTTCGCAGATGATATTATTTTGATCTCAAAAATTACATCTACTTCATGTCAATCCATAGTTAACACCATTAATCAATTAACTCATCATTCGGGGCAAACTATTAACTTTGAGAAATCACGGATTTTCTTCTCTAGGAATTGTCCTGCTAATATGAAGGTTGCAATACAACACAATTTTCATATAAGTAACGGCACACACTTTGGTAAGTATTTAAGGTTTCCTATTTTTAGTTCAAGACCCACCAAAGGAGATTACCAATTCCTAATTGACACTTTCAAATCTAAGTTAGCAGGATGGAAACCCCACTTTTTAACCAAAGCAAGAAGGCAAACCCTAATAAGATCAACTTTGAATAACCTTCCTAACCACCTAATGCAATATATCACCCTGCCTTCGTATATTATTTCCTCCCTAATAGATACCAAAGGAATTTTCTCTGGGGAACTACTCCTCAGAAGAAAAAATAACATCTTATTAAATGGTCCATGGTTACACAACCTTTAGAGCAAGGAGGATTGGGCATCCAAAATCTCAGTATTAAAAATCAAGCTTTGTATTCTAGTCTTGCTTGGAGGTTGTTTCAAAACCCTACTCAGCTATGGGCACAAGTATTACTACACAGTTATCTTAGGCCTTCTAATTTAAGTAAAATGAATGTTTCAAGAACATGGACAAACATTCTTAAGGGTTGGTCTAATTGTAGATTAGGTTATAAATGGAACCTGACTGATGGTAAACACATAAATTTCTGGACTGAACCATGGATAGCTCATAATTCTCTGGTTCGTAATTATATATATGGACCCCTACCCAAAGATGAGGACAACAAAAGAGTGTCTGCTTACTATTTTAATCATCAGTGGCACTTATATCAATTGCCTTTTGTATTACCTCCTCCTTTAGAAGTTCCAATTACTGATACTTATATGCCAATGGTGCCCGTAAATTATGACCAGCTTTATTGGGCAATTACACCGGATGGGTTGTTCTCTGTTAAATCTATGTACTATACTCTTGCACATGCCCTTAATCATTCCATAACAAATGAGGTCATAAACTACAAATGGATTTGGAAACTCAAAATACCACCCCAAGATTTCCTTCTTTGTATGGTTAATATGTTATGACAGGCTTCCTACAACTGCACATTTACATAGGTTACAAATTATCAATTCATCTTTGTGTTTACAATGTCACCTGGTTCCTGAGACAATACATCATATTTTTATGGAATGTCATAATGGTACTGCACTTTGTGCTGCTCGTAAGGTAATTATTACTCATATGGTTGGTCCAGTAACTACTAATCGTACATCTTGGTGGCACACTTTCATACATAAACAGTGTTTGCCATCCTATAACTGCATTCCTTTTTCCATAATTTTACCTTTTGCTTTGTGGCAGTTATGGTCTATAAGAAACAAAAACTTCTTTGATCATAAGCATCTTAAATCAAGTGTTACTTTGCTCTACAAACAGGCTGCTGAATTTTATTACCTCACAAATTCTACGAAAAGTAATACTTCACTATTGTCCTCCTATATTAAATGGCATCCACCTGATGGCCAGGGTTTCAAGTTAAATATAGACAGTTCAGCATCCATCACTCAAAATAACTGTGGTATAGGTGGGTGTTTCAGGAATCAGCAGTGCAAATGGATTATAGGGTTTGCTGGACGAGCACAACATGGCTCCAGTGTTTAGACAGAATTGCTAGCACTTATAATGGGGCTAAAATTAGCTGTTCAGCACCAACTCACACCACTGATCATTAAAACAGATGCAACTGCAATCCTTGGTATGCTTACCACACCTACTGTCAAATATACTAATTTAATCAATGATTGTAGGTTATTACTCCATCAGCTGGATGATCCAAAAATACAAAGCATCTTCAGAGAACAAAACTATGTTGCAGACTGTCTAGCTAAGCATGGAGCAGTAAATGTGGAGGCTCGTTGTGTACTTTTTTCAAGTCCTCCTTCTTTTGTCACACCCTTTTACCAGCAGGATCAGAAAGGAATGCTACGAAGAAGACTACTTGAATCAAGCTCTATGTTAATTACTAGTAGTATCAGTAGTAGTGATGTTGTTAGTAGTAATAGTGATATAGTAGCTAATGTAGCTAGTTCTAGTTGTGCTCATCTGATGCAATATATGCATCCCACAAACTCTTATGTACATGTCTAAGTATCTACAATATGCTTATCTTTTCAACCAAAAAAGAAAACTACTCCAGAGACATCACAAAATTTGGAAATTCTTTTCTTTCTTAATCTTTAGAGACAATTAGATGTCTATGCACCAAAAGTACGTTATAACACTACAGAAATACAGACATAGAGGCTCAGACATATAGGATAGACAGAGAGAGAGAGAGCAATTTACCGTCCATGGAAGAGGAAGACATGAACAACTGTGGTGCTGAGGCAGGCAAAGCTGAATGCATAAGTCATTGAAAAGAAAGTGCCGAAATAACCTTGTCCTAAACGAAATAGGAAAATTCCCGTCACCAGCATCCAGGCCAGCGCCAAGCGCCGGACCTGGCGCTGAAAACAATGACTTTTGCAATTTTGAATCCTTCAGCCAAGTACGTTTCTTTTTGCCCTCTTTCAATTTGAATTGTATTTTTCCTTTGTTCTTGTCTCCAACTTGGGGGACAAAAACCAAAGGGTGTCCCCTTTTTTTTATTCACTTAATTTTCTTTACTTTTCTTCTGCGTTTTATTCAATTTTGCTCCAAATCTCGTCATCTTCATACCGCTTTATTTTTACACAATTAAAATATAATATTAAGCATAATGTAATATAATTAACACCCAAAAGACGATTAAAAGTACTAAAACGTGAGATAACAATAGGTAAATATATGCATTTTTGGCTGAACATCAACACCCCACACTTAGACTCTTGCTCGTCCTTGAGTAAGCATTAAAACCACTCTCAATAAATCAAGCCTAGAAACACCACTGCATTGGTTGATACTAACAATTAGGCTTTATAGCAACTCAAACGATTAGATATACACTTCCTCATCATCGTGCAAGATCTGTAGGTCACAAACAAACAACAAACTTCTAACTTTCTAACCTCAGAGATGGACTCTAACTTGCCAAATTTAAGCTCGCTCACATACTCTATCAAAGAAGCTAATAACATCACCTATCTATCATGAAATAAGTGCCCTCACAACAAAAAATAGTCCATACACTCAAATCAAAGAATGAATATAATTTAAGGACTTAGCATTAAAGAACAACTCTCGCACTCACAATGAATTCACATGTATGCACAATGAACCATATGCTTGCCCATTATGTACATCTCTACTAATTAAGTATGCTCGAATAGAATCAAATAGGACTTTAACGGGTTGTAATGTTGGCTAAGGGATGGGTAGGAGAATTATATAATAGTGACTTACACTTCCCAAGGCACTTTGCACTTTTAGACTTCATCACCCATTATTTTCATCTCTTCACTTTATTTTTCAACCATATCTTCATCAATTATTTCACAAGTATTTCCCTCATATCAAGAACGTTTCAATTTTTTCTCTTTTTTTCTTTCTTTTTTCATGTCACATTCTTTTCAAAAAGGCCTTTTCATCACTTTTCAGCAATCATTGGTTACCATTTTTCACTTAATCATCCCTTCTTCAAATTTATCAATTAATATTACAATCTAAGCAACAATGCTAAAGGAAGCATGGTGCCAAAACTAGGGATTCAATAAAAGGATCAAGGCAAAAATACGGCTTCCAAACAAAAGGCTACAAGCTCAAAGGGCTAACTAGTGGTATAATATCTGAACAGGCTAAAATTCACAAGACATATCAAAGAAAGCCTATTATCATCTTCTAAATAAAGCAATACTTTTATTTCGTTTCAATAACATGCATGGCAAGTTCTAGACTAAGATGCAAAACATGGAATATATGTAAGAAATTCTCACCCCACATGGCACAAGTATCAATCAAGATGGATCAATTCTACTCTAAGACAGACAGGATCATCGCGAACCACAAAATAAGAATAAGTTATATACAGACTCATAACCCTGAGCTTGGGTGTCAGAAAGTCTGCTATTTTATTCATTACTCAGCACTCAATGGAAAGTACTACTCAAGCTCAGGCCTAAATATGCTAGTATCAAACAAGTAGCAAAAGTTTTTCTTCTCTCTCTTTTTCTACTCCAAAAAAAATGAAAAAAATAATCTAATTTTACAAAATAAAAAAATTACCCGGTTCAAGTTACGTCCCTTAGAAAAGAACCGATGCAAAAAGAAAAACCAAGGGGGAAACTAACTAGAAACAAAAATAAAATACTTATGATTTTTTTTATTGGACCTTAGTCCCTCAAAAAAGTTGTCCACAAAATCCATCATCAGGAAAAGTATCAATTTTCTGACCTCTTTTTCGATTTTTTTTCTTTTTTTTATTTTTAACAAAAAATAATATACTAAAAATGAGTACTACAACTAAGCTAAGATAGCACAGAAAATCACGTAGACAATCTCTTCACCCCACACTTAAAATTGTACAATGTCCTCAATGCACACTGAAAATTACAATTAGGTAAAAGAGACTCCCTGGTAGGCCAAAGGCCGAAGAATTAGCAGCTCACGGGATACTCAGACTTCTCCCAGTTATGATCCCTTGTTCGGGTACCTCACACTTAGTTTCAACCACCTGCTCGCTTCTGCACATGCCTATTGACTTTGACTCTATGCTCGTACTCCTACAAAATACAAAAATAGCACTACAAATAATAACACAATAAAAACAAAAGTAAAAATAAAAATAAAATTGGGTTGTCCAACAAGCGCTTGATTTAACGTCGCGGCATGACGCCATCACTTTCACCACTTTTCCTTTCACTTTGAAGATATGAATTGTGCCTCCAATTTTGCATCAATTTTTCTGCCGCGTTCCTGGGGTGGTGGTATAAAAATAAAGGAATCACGCAATAGATATCGCATCTTGTACTTCTTGGCCCTTAAGTGAAGAATGTCGTTTTGCCTCCTTGGTATGATAAATTTTAGAATATAAACACTTTGTTCCTTATCCATTGACTCCTCCATATGCTCGACTGGATTAATTCCCATGTCACCAACCAAATATAATATTGAAAAGTGTTTAGAATGAGGTCCAATACGTTTCAACTCCAAAATTGCATTATTTTTGACATCCTCAATTTTGCACTCTCGTCAACCTTGGCATCATTAATAATATTTTGGTCTAATAATTGGTATTCTCGTTTTAGCTCCTCAATTTGGTCTAGAAGATCTTTTTCATCTTTACACAACTTATCACTAAATTGTTGGGCGTTACATGCATCAACCTTTGCACTCATATATGCATCCAATTTTCGCGCATCCAAGCTAAACCTGTCAATTTCTTGTACCAGATCAACTCTCTCCTTAGACCAATCATTTAACAACGTTATTAGCAAACAACGTCGTTGCGCATATTCTCTTAATCGATAATATTCATCACAATACCAATCCATTTCTCCCATATTGAAATTCGGACTTCAAAGATGTTAGGTCATGACAAGCCCAAAAATACGGGCCATAAAAATCTTCCATCAATCATGCGTCTTCATCAATAACCTTATCTCAGTATGCTTCATCCCCAATTGTCATGCTGAGGGAACTAGAAGCACACTAAGAAAAAAATCAATCAAATAGTTATAAAATTAAAAATATTTACAAAGAAAAAAAAAATTGTAAAGATAATAGTAAAAGTCTAATTTAGTAGAATAGTTAATTTCTAAGTCCCAGGCAACGGCACCAAAAACTTGTTGCTCCCAAACGCACATGCAAGTATACGTGGTCGACAAGTAATATAGGATTGTAAGTCCAGATATCGTACCCACAGGGACTTGTGATTAACTATCAACTAAATTAAACCAAACAATTATCTATTCAAGCGAATCCTAACATATGAATATTTAACTAAAATTAATCTAGAGTAGTAAATTAAGAGATTAAAGAAAACAAGTTGGCGAATTATAGAGACGAATTCAATGTGAGTGAATATTCTAGAGTTATGGGTCAGCTAACAATCCCGTTGAGTTATTCACTTAAATTGTCTAATTATTTTATCTGGTTTATTCGTTGACAGGGTTAATATTACTCGTAGCCTTCTCTCGAAGTACAACTCGCCTATTCAAGCTAACCTAACGCCTATATTCCTATGGAATTAGGATTAATAAGAACGCATTTATAATTCCCGTATAATAACCAAGCAAGGCGATTAGGTATATTCCTATCCTAACCGCAAATCCCCCCCCCCCTTTCCAGAGTTAAGATCTTGCTCTACTCAATCTTATATGCAATCTAGAATTCTCTCTCCCGAGTTCAATCCTAGATTCGTAGATAGTATTCAATTGGTGATCAAACAATCAAATAATTAAGCGCAAGATTGAATAAATAAACCAATATGATAAAATAATAAAAACAATTCAAGCTTTAAACTACAACGTACATGTATCACCCAGAACTCTAGAACTAATAAACTATGAAATTAAAGGAAGAGAAGAGACGAAAAACTAGTTAGAAGCCTCCTCCAAACGTGGTGTGTGTTTCCCCACGTGAATTATCTTTCAAAATATGTTCGATTCCCTCCAAATTAGGTTTAGAACTCCTTTTATACGAGCTGGAGGGTCTTGGGCAAAAAAAACCTTGTCCCAGACGAAATACGGAAAGTCCCGTCACCAGCGTCCAGGCCAACGCCAAGCGCCGGACCTGGCGCTGAAAACAGTGACTTTTGCGGTTTTGAATCCTTCAGCCAGGTACGTTTCTTTTTGCCCTCTTTCAATTTGAATTGTATTTTTCCTTTGTTCTTGTCTCCAACTTGGGGGACAAAAACCAAAGGGTGTCCCCCCCTTTTTTTATTCATTTAATTTTTTTTGTTTTTCTTTCGCATATTATTCAATTTTGCTCCAAATTTCGTTATCTTCATACCGTTTTATTTCTTTACAATTAAAATATAATATTAAGCATAATGTAATATAATTAACACCCAAAAGACGATTAAAAGTACTAAAACATGAGGTAACAATGGGTAAATATATGTATTTTTGGCCGAACATCACACAACAAGCCCATGCCAGCGACATGGTACTTCATAATCACATCGTTTTGAGTATAAGGGAACCCATTGTAGTTTTTTGCCCCAAATTCGCATACCTTCAAGCTTTTGAGTATGCTCTTCGCCCTCAATAATGTGCCCTGCTGTCACGACCCAAATTTCCCTCCGTTGGGAATTGTGATGGCACCTAGTCTTAGGGACTAGGTAAGTCTAACATTAAATGAAACAACAATAATATTTAAATAACATCTAACAATTGAAATAGAAATCTCTTTAAAATTTACAACCCCAAAACTAGTAGTACAACCGCTACAGAGTTTTCTAGAAAACTCTAAAATACAACTATCTCGAAATAAGAGTGAACAGTGTAAATACAAAATAAGAAGGTGACTTTGAAGCCTACGAACGCAGTAGCAGGTTTACCTTGAGTCTCCACAACAACGATCCGCATAGCTACTAACGATCAAATATCTGGATCTGCACAAAAATTATGCAGAAGCGTAATATGAGTACACCATAACAGTACCCAGTAAGTATCAAAACTAACCTCGGAAGGGTAGTGACGTGGAATAATCAAGATACCTTCTGGACTAAAAACTGACATGTATAAGTATAGAACAATAGAGTACAATATCTATATAAAGACTACGAATAATGACAAAACGTTACGGTAATTGCAATAAGAAAAGGAAAGCAGCAATTGACAGTGAAACATCATAATAATAATAAAGTAGGATGAGCTTAACACAGTTTAAATCTGGTGATCACAGATAAAGGACATTCAAGTAATAACTGAACAAAAATGTTCAATTTCACACCAGGTTTTAGCCAATAACCATCGCCAGGTACCGAAACTCAGAGTATTCACAATTCACGGGTTCAAAATTCCGAAATCCTAACCACTTGGCATCATGTGCCTCATTACAAATTTATAACCACATTGGCGACTCACTTACCAAGAGAGTCATTCTCACATAGAAGGCAAGTAACAAAGGTGTGCATCAATACTCAACAATATCAAGATCCATCCTCTTAACTGATATGAGTGCTTAACTACATGTATACTTGTGCAAGTGTTTTAACATAGATCATGCCAGCTAGTATGTATAGAAAAGGAAATGGGCAGCACATAGAATGTTTTCCCACAATTTCAACAAAAAATAGAACTCACACAGGTAAATGAATCATTACACAAATATCAACAACAAGAATGCCCCCAGGCCATCACAAGTCATCACAAATCAATCCCCGACATATCCCACCTTGTCTCACCACATGTACAATAACAAAGTAAGTATCCGCCTTGTCTCGCCACACGTGTAATATAATGTTCCTACCTTGTCTCGCCATATGCGCAACCCATATATATATATCAAGCCTTTTCATGCCGTATGTGCAAATATCAACAGTAACAATAGCACGGCAGAAACCTCGTGCAACCCAGTAACACTCACATGGTAGAAACCTCCTGCATCACAATAACAACAATCGCACCGTAGAAACCTCATGCATCACAATGATAACCGCACGATTGAAACCTCGTGTATCACAACAACAAGTACAACAACAATAATGATAATAAATACAAGAGTACGACAAGTAAATCAACTCAAGAACTTTCGATCACAAAGAAACGGTAAATCTAGTTCACAAGGAATAACCACAATAGAGAATACTGGGCGTAATAAGAACATCTCAACAAGGGAGAAAATAATATGTAACAACAATCCCACAATATGTAGTTTAACAACAAGGGATCTAACACGAGTCAAATAATTCCAAATAAGGGCTTATCAACTAAGATATAGGATATCTAAACATCTTTTAAGGTTAGGCAAGTACGAAGAAGATACAACAAATTCAACTAAGGATAAGCAGCGGAAAGATAATCATAACCTCAATTTAGATTAAACAATTTATAGGATGAGATAATAATAATTTTCAAATAAAGATAAGTAGTTATGAAAAGATAGCATGACAATAGAAGTGGTAAAAATCTTCAGTAAAGTCAAATAAGAGTCAAATAAGCAATAAGAGTGAATTATAAAGCAATTAATTCTAATTAAAGTATGTAGAAGTGAAACTAGTAAATAAGAAACTCAATCATACCAATAACAACTTCATACTCAGTTAATATAAGGACCTAAGAACCCTAAAAAGCCAACTTTCCACAAATACGTTCGAGAACGCACTCGTCACCTCGCATACACGGACTACAATTATCATATGAGACTCAAATCCTAAGGGGTAGTTCCCCCAAACAAGGTCAGTAAGTTACTTACCTCGAACCAAGCTCAATCAATCAGTAAGAATGCTTCTTCCATGGTTTTTTTACTCTGAATGGCGCAAATCTAGCCACAAACGATTCGATACAACCAACACGAGCTAAAGGAATCAATTCCATAAGAAAATACTAAGCTTTAAGTCAAAAGTCAAAAAGTCAACACAAAAGTCAGGTCCCAGGTCCAAGTCTCGGAATCAGATAGAATTCACGAAATCCAAATACCCATTCAACCACGAGTCCAACCATACCAAAATTTGTCAATTCCGTCATAACTCGACCTTCAAATCTCCAATTTATAGTTTATGAAGTTTCTATAATTTTTCCCAAATTTTCATCTCAAAGTACTTATTAAATGAAGAAGTCAGTGATATATTCATGTATATTAAGTAAATCTGAGTTAGAATCACTTATCCCGATGATTTTCTTGAAAAACCCACAAAAAATCATCACAAACCGAGCTCCCAAAGTCCAAAATATGAAATAATACCCTAACCCTCATTTATATAGTACCAAAGTTGCCTTCTAAAGTGCTGACAACACATTTTCAAGTGTGGTCGCACATCTCAGGTACTGCGACCGCAATCCAAATTGTGCGGCCGCACTTTAACAAATTCTGCCATACCAGTCTTTAGTAAAATGGCCATAACTTTCTGTACAAATGTTCAAATGATGATTTCATTATTTTTCTTGAAATTAGACACGAAGGCCTATAATTTTCATTTTTGAATCATCTCCAAATTCCTTCTAGATCAAAAGATATAAACTTCCGAAGTTGGACTAGCGAACTTGCGGAATCACCAGAAGTGTGGCCGCGGACAAAATTGTGCAGTCCGCACTTTTCCTCTATGGTCCGCACTTTTTCGTCTACTACAACACTCAAAAATGTGCCTCAGCACATGGAATCGGTCCGCACTTCCAATGTTCCAGAACAACATCAGAGTGTCGAAATACCCGGTCTCGCTCAAAACTCACCCCGAAACACACACGAGGACCCCGAGACCTCAACCAAAGATACCATCAAGTCCTAAAACACTATACGAACTTGATCGAGCCCTCAAATCACATCAAATAACAACAAAAATACGAATCGCACACCAATTCAAGCTTAATGAACTTGAAATTTCAAACTTCTACAACCGATGTCGAAACCTATCAAATCATATCTGATTGACCCCAAATTTTGCACACAAGTCATATACAACATCGCGGACCTAATACAAATTTCGAAATCGAAATCCGACTGCGATTTCACACAAAGTCAAAATCCTGGTCAACTCTCACCGCTTAAGTTTCCAAAACTAGAATCCTTCTTCCAATTTGACTATGAATCATCCGGTAACTGAACTCGACCACGCACGCAAGTCATAACACATAATTCGAAGCTGCTCAAGACCTTATGCCGCTTAACAGAGCTTAAATTCTCAAAATTACCGGTCAGGTCGTTACATCCTCCCCCTCTTAAACAAACGTTCGTCCTCGAGCATGCCAAAAATTGCCTCGAAGTCATCAAGTCACTGAATGCACACATCCAACATACATCCGCGAGTGACCCCTATCACCCCAATCTACATGATCCTGACGACACCATCTCAACAGTAATTTACCCCTTCTACTAATACCAAAAGGCCTTAGAGTCAAAATGCTCACCTTCCGTTCATCTCCAAAAGATCTGATTCTTACATTCACACCCGGTATCAGTCTCAACCAGCTGCAGCAACTTATTCCTACCCCCACAAGGTACAAGTACAACCACATAACGTGACTCACCACACATAGTCCCATAATAACATTCCTAATCACAATAGCTGCCCGAAATTAAACTCAGCATCGACAATTAGCCTCATATCCGTTAGAACTCTGTTTTAAACTTCCACAATACTGATAGTGATGCAAGGAACATGAATACCTCATAATTATATACCCGAATCAACAAGTCACAACTAACACCACCGGGCACACACCCCGCAAGCTAAGACTCAAGAAGCACAGAACGAAAATGATTGATATGTAAGGAGAAACACATAAGAGAATTACCAAACAAGCGCGACAGGCACAACTCTCTATTAGTACTATTCTACGAATCAATTTACAAGGAAAAATCAAAGTATATGAACAATTCACAAGGATCTCATCCTGATATAACTTCCACCGCGATACATAGCCGGTTCAAACACATCAAATCACATGATATCGTGAGGGTCCCACCCTCAACTTTGAATCACAAGTAGAATATACATCAAACCAGTTGAAACCTTCCACTAGATCAATTCCGTCACAAATTACCACAAGTACTGGCTCCCACACTGGTGAAGCATAAAAATCATAGCTCGTAACCAACATACTCAGGAATCACATCAAGCCTACCGTAATGGATAACAGGAATTCACTACTAGTCTCGTAACCCTCAATAACGAATAGAAACAAATGATATACATGGGCTACCACTCATAGAATCTCCCAACAGGGGAAAACACATAAACAGAATACTAAGTCATGAACTCACCCATGGGTAGAGCAACAAATAGGGGAACTTACCCCGATAAGCATAACTGTAACGAAATATGGATGGTGCTCCTCTATAATAAACTGAAAGCATACCTGTATGACATCATCTGGTGCAGCGGACTCACACCTACTATATGAAACACATCAACAGATCGGGCCTCCCCCTCTTGGGTGCCCCCTACTCGCCTGAATACCCTATTGTGACACATCTGCCCGAACTCTAGGAATTCTCTCACCATGTGGCTAGTATCTCCACACTCAAAGAAACCTCTCTGCTGATGTGGTTGTGGGAATCATGCGGTATAGATGCTCTGAGACCCATGAGTACTTGAAATATTGTGCGAAGCCTGAATTGAAAACTGAATTGGCTGACCTGCAAAACCTCTACCATGCCGCACCCTGCCTCCAAAATAAGGACCAACAGATTTCTTCGGTCTACGAGGCCTCCTAGCCTCCCGGTCCTCTCTCTCCTGACCTTGTCTACCCTCTCTCTCTTGGCCCTCCTTGTCCTCTCGCTCCTGGTCCCATATACTCTATAACCGGCGAGCGATCCCTACCATCTGCTAAAATGAAACATCCGACTCCAACTCCCAAGTCATGCTGAACCGAATATCATGCTTGAGCCCCTCAATAAACCTACGGACACGCTCCCTAACTGTAGCGACCAAAGCAGGGGCATGTCTAGCCAAATCACTGAATCTAACGGCATACTCTGATACTAACATAGTGCCCTAGCACAACTGCTCAAACTCCGTGCGCCATGCATCCCGAAGGAACTGAGGTATAAACTCTCTCAAGAACATCTCTAAAAACTGATCCCATGCAAGTGAAGCTGCATCGGCCGGGCTACCCAACTCATATGCCTGCCACCACTGATAAGCTGCTCCCTTAAGCTAGAACGTAGTAAAAGCAACCCCACTTGTCTCCACAATACCCATAGTGCAGAGAATGCGATGCCACTCATCTAGAAAGCCATGTGCACCCTTTGAAGCCAAACCATTGAAAGTGGGAGGGTCATATTTCTTGAACCTTGCAAGTCTATACTGCTCTTCCTCAGATGTTGCTGCCCTGACCACGGGCTGAACTGGAACCACAAGTTGTGTTGCTATAACACCTGGAACCTGACCAATATGAAGTTGCTGCTTTAGAGTGTGGGCGGCAGGAGTCTGACTCCCTCTCTCGATCTGTGAAGTAGCTGGCACAACTGGAATCAACCCCGCCTGAGCCAATGTACCAAACATGCTCAGGAACTGTGCTAAGGTCTCCTGAAGTTCGGAGGTAACAATCGGCGCCTTTGGTACCTGTCCCCCAACTGGAGCTACTAGAGACTCCTCAACTACTGCTCTGGTAGGTGCTCTAGCTGCGGCATGTGTGCCTCGTCGGTCTCTTCCTATGCATTTAGCAATACCTGCTCCAGGAGAAGCATTATCGATAATTGGAGCTCGTGTCCTCACCATTTGTGGGAGAATAAAATGATAAAAGTTCAAACTCCACGATCAATAAGCTTGCACGATAGGAATGAAAGAAGTGAGATTGTCCTAATAGTTCTGTAGCCTCTTGAAGATAAGTACAGACGTCTCTGTACCGATCTGCAAGACTCTACTAAACTCGCTTATGACTCGTAGCACCTATGAACCTAGAGCTCTGATACCAACTTGTCACGACGCAAATTTTCCTCCGTTGGGTATCGTGATGGCACCTAGTCTTAGGGATTAGGTAAGCCTATTATTAAATGAAACAACAACAATATTTAAAAAACATCTAACAATTGAAATAGAAATATCTTTAAAATTTACAACCCCAAAACCGGTAATACAAGTCGTAAGTGCTACAAAGTTTGCTAGAAAACTCTAAAACACAACTGTCTCGAAATAAGAGTGAACAGTGTAAATACAAAATAAGAAGGTGACTCCGAAGCCTGTGAACGCAATAGCAGGTTTACCTTGAGTCTCCACAGCAACGATCCGCATAGCTACTAACGATCAAATATCTGGATCTACAAAAAATTGCGCAGAAGCAAAGTATGAGTACACCACAGCGGTACCTAGTAAGTATCAAGACTAACCTCGGAGGGCTAGTGACGAGGAATAGTCAAGACACCTACTGGACTAAATAACCTGACAAGTATAAGTATAGAACAACAGAGTACAATATCTATATAAAGACTATGCATAATGACAAAATGATACGGTAATTGCAGTAAGAAAAGGAAAGCAACAACTAACAGTGGAACATAATAATAATAACAGAGTAGGATGAGCAGAACACAGTTTAAATCTGGTGATCACAGATAAAGGACATTCAAGTAATAACTTAACAAAAATGTTCGCTTTCACACCAGGTTTTAGCCAATAACCATCGCGAGGTACCGAACCTCAGAGCATTCACAATTCACGGGTTCAAAATTCTGGAATCCTAACCACTTGGCATTATGTACCCTCATTACATATTTATAACCACACTGGCGACTCGCGTACCAAAAGAATCATTTTCCCATAGAAGGCAAGTAACAAATGTGTGCATCAATACTCAACAATATCAAGATCCATCCTCTTAACCGATAGGAGTGCTTAACTATGTGTATGCTTGTGCAAGTGTTCTAACATAGATCATGTCAGCTAGTAAGTATAGAAAAAGAAACGGACATCACGTAGAATGTTTTCCCACAATTTTCACAAAAAATAGGACTCACACAGGTATGTGCATCACTACACAAATATCAACAACAAGAATGCCCCCAGGCCATCACAAGTCATCACAAATCAATCATCGACATAGCCCACCTTGTCTCGCCACGTGTGCAATGATAAAATAAGTTCCCTCCTTGTCTCACCACACATGCAATATAATGTTCCCAGCTTGTCTCGCCACATGCGCAACCCATATATATATCCCCCCTGTCATGCCGCATGTGCAAATATCAATAGTAACAATAGCACGACAGAAACCTTGTGCAATCCAATAACACTCACATGGCAGAAATCTCCTGCATCACAATAACAACAATCGCACCGCAGAAACCTCATGCATCACTATGACAACCGCACGATTGAAAACCCGTGTATCACAACAACAAGTACAACAATGATAATGACAATAAATACAAGAGTACGATAAATAAATCAACTCAAGAACTTTCGATCACAAAGAAACGGTAAATCTAGTTCACAAGGAATAACCACAATAGAGAATACTAGGCGTAATAAGAACAGTTCAACAAGGGAGAAAATAATATGTAACAACGATCCCACAATATGCAGTTTAACAACAAGGGATCTAACACGAGTCAAATAATTCCAAATAAGGATCTATCAACTATGATATAGGATATCTAAAAAAGATTTAAGGTTGGGCAATTACAAAGAAAATACAACAAAATTCAATTAAGGTTAAGCAACGGAAGGATAATCATAACCTCAATTAAGACTAAATAATTTACAGGATGAGATAATAATAATTTTCATATAAAGATAAGCAGTTTGGAAAAGATAGCATGATAATAGAAGAGGTAAAAATCTTCAGTTAAGTCAAATAGGCAATAAGAGTGAATCATAAAGCAATTAATTCCAATTAAAACATGTAGAGGTGAAACTAGTAAATAGGAAACTCAATCATACCAAGAACAACTTCATACTCAGTGAATATAAGTACCTAAGAACCTTAAAAGGCCAACTTTCCACAAATAAGTTCGAGTACGCACTGGTCACCTCGCATACACGGACTACAATTAGCATAGAAGACTCAAATCCTAAGGGGTAGTTCCCCCATATAAGGTCAGGAAAGATACTTACCTCGAACCAAGCTCAATCAATCAGTAAGAATTCTTCTTCCATGATTTTCTGACTCTGAATGGCCTAAATCTAGCCACAAACGATTCGATACAATCAACACAAACTAAAGGAATCAATTCCATACGAAAATACTAAGCTTTAAGTCAAAAGTCAAAAAGACAACACAAAAACCAGGCCCGAGCCCATGTCTCGGAATCAGGTAAAAGTCACAAAATGCAAATACCCATTCAACTACGAGTCCAACCATACCAAAATTTGCCAATTCCCATCACAACTCGACCTTCAATTCCCCAATTTATAGTTTATGAAGTTTCTACAATTTTTTCCAAATTTCCATCTCAAAGTACTAATTAAATGATGAAATTAGTGATATATTCATGTATATTAATCAAATTCGAGTTAGAATCACTTACCCCGATGATTTTCTTGAAAAAAACATGAAAACTTGTCACAAACCGAGCTCCTAAAGCCCAAAATGTAAAATAATACCCTAACCCTTATTTATATAGTACCAAAGCTTCCTTCCAAAGTGCTTATAGCACATTTTCAAGTGTGGTCGCACATCCCAGGTCTTGCAGCCGCAATACAAATTGTGCGGCCGCACTTTAGCAAATTCTGCCCTACTAGGCTTTAGTAAAATGACCATAACTTTCTGTACATATGTTCAAATGATGATTAGCTTTCTTTAAACTAGACACGAAGGCCTACAATTTTTGTTTTTGAATCATTTCCAAATTCCTTGTAGATCAAAAGATATTAGCTTTTGAAGTTGGACCAGTGAACCTGCGGAATCACCAGAAGTGCAGTCGCAGACAAAATTGTGATGTCCGCACTTTTCCTCTGTGGTCCACACTTTTTCGTCTTCTGCAGCATTTTTTCATCTGCTACAGCACTCAAAAATGTGCCTCAACACATGTAATTGTGCGGTCCACACTTCCAACGTTCCAGAACAACATCAGAGTGTCGAAATGCCCGGACTCGCTCAAAACTCACCCCGAAACACACCCGGTGTCCCCGGGACCTCAACCAAAGATATCATCAATTCCTAAAACACCATACAAACTTGGTCAAGCCCTCAAATCATATCAAATACCAACAAAAATATGAATCACATACCAATTCAAGCTTAATGAACTTCAAACTTCAAACTTCTACAATTGATACCGAAACCAATAAAATCATGTCTAATTGACCCCAAATTTTGCACACAAGTCATATAAAACATTGCGGACCTACTCCAACTTTCAGAATTAGAATCCGACCGTGTTTTCATACAAAGTCAAAATCCTGGTCAACTCTTACTGCTTAAGCTTCCAAAACTAGAATCCTTCTTCCAATTTGACTTCGAATCATATGGTAACTGAACTCGACCACACACGCAAGTCATAACACATAATACAAAGCTGCTCAAGACCTTATGCCAATGAACGGAGCTTAAATTCTCAAAACGACCGGCCGGGTTGTTACACCTACAACTTTGAGATATATGTGTATACTGATTGGCTTATTTTCCAAGGGAGGCAGAACACCATACCACTTGTCAACCAAATCAGTATAGCAACCTAGCATATTTTTTTCAAGGCCGGGATCGATAGTGTTAAGACGTGTTCCATGGGTATCTGTTGAAGAACCTTTACCTTTTTGCCTCTTCGTAAACCACTTATTAAATGTTAGTGGCATAATGTTTATTCAAATGGTCTTTGAATACATATCTCTTGTTTCAGTTTAAGAAGATGTCTTATACCTTATAGAATCATAGTGCACTACCAATATGTGTTATGTGTAATATCTTGTCGACCTGAAAAAGCTGCCGTTTTGGAAAAGATGTCTTGTACCCCCTAAAGAATCATTATCACGCAAAGCATAGCGCGACACCAATATGCGTTATGTGTATTGTCTTGTCGAGCTGAAAAAGTTGTCGTTCTAGAAAAGTTTCTTGTACCCTAAAGAATCATTATCACACGAAACATAGCACGATGCGTTATGTGTATTATCTACCTATAAAAACCTAGCGCATTTTAGTTATTATGTGCGCTTAATGAAACAAGTAGAAGAACTTTCCATTAAATTTTCATTTGTCTTGCTCAGGGTGGTCACCCAGTTGATCAACTCCAACATCCTCAACAGGTGCCTTAACGCCCCCTTACTGGGGACCACCTCCTCGCCGACCCCCACGACCTCGTGGGACACCCCTACCTCTGTAGGCACGCCTGCCACGTCGACAATGTTCAGGCTCAACTGCTGGCCCACGATGGCACTGCTCTGGCAGCACATAATCAGCCTCATATCCTAAGCGCTCATCATCTCGAACTCAATGTCCGGGAAGCCAGAACTGTAACTTGGCGGCCATACTCGTGCAAAGCGGCCGCTCCCTCACCGGTATGTTGTTGCATCTACAGTCCCAATTGGTAAAACAGATGTAGGCCAATAGCTTGCACAACATGTAAAATATTAATTATGGAACGCTAAGTTATAACATTATAAGTAAGTATACCAAATAACATACCAGTGCCTCATGTCTCCCGCCGTATAGAACGTACCGACCGCCAGCGCGATAAACGGGATTTCTGATTAAAAATTGGGTAACGCTGCGGTACCAACCCATATACTCATTCTCACCATCCGGACGAACATGTGGAGGGGGTGGCGGAATTAGGTCAAGCCGATGGTCCCAAATCTCAATCTACACCTCTAGCTAGGCCACATATGTCTGGTCAACCCTAGAATGATCATCCCGCTAGTAATGTGTCATATGCCAAGCGGGAGGAGTAGGTACAAGCTACGGCCGACCAAACTGGCGATGGACCCTCTCGGTGGCATGATTCTTGACAATATCGAGACACATCAACGGGACGGAAGAGCTCCACATAAGTCATCCAGTCAAGCAATAATCGGTCAAACCAGCTATTAACTCGTCGCTAAATGGCCTCCATATGAACTAATAAGTAAAAACAGGAATTGTGAGTATACGTAACACATATAAAGACAGTCCAAGTAAACTTAAGCATACATGTACCTGTGCGTCGTCAAGCATATCTAATAAATCCCTGTAATATGGGAGATTATGTCGAGCCTCGACCTCGCGTCCGTAACCTCGCCTATCAACCCACCTCCTAGCTAAAGGGAGAAACGGTAGAGGTGGTGCATCCTGAGCGATAGGTGGTAGAGGTGGCTGGAACTGCAGGAACCGCTCCCAGGCCCAAACCTAATATACATTATGGACGTAAAATTTAAGGTACATTTTTACTATATATGTTATAATCATGAAAATAATTGACTATGTTTTCACCTGCAACAACAACAAAAATCAGGCAACTCGCTGGGTGCCCATGCTCGCCCGGCACATTTACCTATACAAGTAATCTAGAACAGATGCACCCAGCTGTAACTAAGTAAATCATCTAGCCGCTCAAGATGATGAAGAAATCTCAAGTTGACTAGGTTTCCTGAAGTGTTCGAGAACAGAACCCCTCCAAACATAAGCAGCAGCAAGAATCTCGTGTACCGGTTAATATGGAGATCTGATGTATCATCCGCAATGTCCACATCCTTTGCCTCCAGATGCAGCCAGATGGGCATCAATTGCAGACGACTAGCCCCAATCAATGCAGCCTCCTCCACTGGTTGGAAACCGGTGAGCCGCTGCAATATCTCCAGGTACTGCAATCCCGTATAATCTCTGAGAGCATGCGGGTATGCTACATAATGTCTATCAACCGGAAGCCCATACAAAACCTCGAAGTTCTGAAGCGTGATAGTAGCATCACCAATGGATAAATAAAAGTGTGTGTTTCCGGTCGCCACCACTCTATCAAAGTCGTGATCAATGACCAGTCCAACTGCAATCGGCCGATTTCTATGATCCTATAGAAACCCGTATCCTGAAGGCGTCTAATTATACGGGGATGGAGATAGTGGGCCCTAAGAAAGTTTCACATATTGTCTTCTCGTCTAGTGCGGAATGCTTGGGCTAATAACTGCCCCTCCCATATGTACGAAGACATATGCTCAGTCTGTAGCAATAGTAGCTCTAGCGATGCAGGTCCGGGATGCACAGGCGGAACCTCCACGACGACTACTGTAAATTGAACAATATTAATTAAAGTATTTTTATTTATCATTGCTTAACATCTTTAAATATATTGCAATATCTTTAATATTAAAATTTATTCCATATTTTTACTATATTGTTAATTAGGTTGATACATTTTTTATAATAATATTATTTTTTAAAATTCTACTTTATTATTTTATATGTTAGTTTAATATTTTATATGTTAGTTTACTATTTAATATGTTTGTTTATTATTTTATATGTTTGTTTACTATTTATTCTATATTATAATTTACTATTTACTATTAAATATATTAGTTTACTATTTACTATTTAATATCTTAGTTTACTATTTACTTGTAACGATCCGACCGATCGATTTTGCTTTCTAGAACTCTGTTCCCCTATTTAAGACTGCCCGTATTTACTTTAACTGATTTATGACTTGCGGGGATCGTTGGTTCAGGATTTGGAAGAGTTTGGGTTGAAATTGGAACAATTGGTTCCTTAAGGTTGGCCTAAAAGGGCAAGTTTGACTTCGGTCAACATTTTGAGTAAACAACCTCGGAATTAGGATTTAACGGTTCCAATAGGTTCGTATGATAATTTCGGACTTGAGCGTATGTTCGGATCGGGTTTTGGATGAACCGGGAGTGTTTCGGCGCCTAATAGTGGAAGTTGATTCCATAAGGATTTTGAAGTCCTTAAGTATTTGGTTTGGAGAGGGATTTTATGTTATCAAGCTCCGAACGGAGTTCCGAGACCAGGAATAGTTTCGTATTTCCATTTAAGACTTGCACACAAAATTTGGCGTCAATCCGAGTAGTACAAGTGTGTTTCGTTGCACTGGAAGTAAATTGAAGAACTTGAAGTTCATAAGTTTGATTCATTGGTTTTAGGAAGTGATTCTTATATTTAGCGTTGTTTCGGGCGTTCTGAGGGTTCGAGCGAGTCCATTTTATGATTTCAAACTTGTCGATATGTTCGGGCGGGGTCCAGGGGGGCCCGAGCGTCAATCGTACGAGGTTCAAGTGAAGTTGAAATTTTTGGAAGGAGAGCTCTAGGCAACTGTCATAACCACAGCTGCGGTTGGTTAGCTGCAAGTGCGAGACCGCAGGTGTGGTCGAGCTCTCGCAAGTGCGGGCAAGGGGAAGGAGCCTAGGAACCACAGGTGCGGCTCCTTTTTCACAGAAGCGGAACCGCAGGAGCGGCCCCCAGACCGTAGAAGCTCTGCCAGCCCCAGCGCGATTCCGCAGATGTGGGCTACCCATCGCAGAAGCGAGACCACAGATGCGGTCCCCTAACCGCAGGTGCGAAAATCGCTGAAGGCAGTGCCTTCATTTTATACTGGAATATGTCATTTTTGACACATTTCCTTCATTGTTTGGGCGATTTGAGAGCTTCCAAAGAGGGGATTTCCACCTAGCATTGAGAGGTAAGTTATTACTACTTATTGTGAGTTTAATACTTGGGTTTTGGGTAGATTAACACATGAAGATTAGTGAAAAATCATGGGATTAGAGTAAAACCTAGGGTTTTGATAAAAACAAGATTTAACCACGAAATTTGTCATGGAATGAAGTAGAAATCATATATTCTTGATCCTTAGGTTATGGGTAACGACTTCCCTCAAAACTTTTCGGAATCTGGGCACGTGGGCCCTGGGATGGATTTTAGGAAACTTGTACTTAGGGTTGGGGAATTACCTTAATAATTAGAATATGAACTCTTGAACTTGTATTGACTAGTTCTTACCCCGTTTAATTAGTTTTGGATCGCTCGGCTCCAAATTGAGGGTTTGAGCACGTTCTTGATATTGGAAGTAAGCTTTGGAGCGAGGTGAGCCTCCTTTCTAACCTTGTAAGAGGGAAACAAACCCTAAGCGAATATAATAAATGTATGTAATTTTTTGTGGGGGCTATGTACGTTTATGGTGAAAAGACTCTGTGCGTAGCTACTATTATGCTAATTGTCCGGGTAGTTTAGGACCCGTATCATGCTATATTTGCAAATGTTTATATTCTTTCATGCTAATGAGATCACTTATGACATGTTAGGGTTGGAAAATAAATATATATGAACGTATGCACTTACCTAAGAACTTGTATGAATTTATTTGACGATGAATGCGCCTGTATGTGCCTCCTTAATAATAATGGATGTTTGTGGATCGGGTCGATCACCTCAGTAGAAATAGATGCATCTATAGTTAGCGTTGTTCAACCCTCCGGCAGTGCACACTTTGTTTTTATGTTAGATCGGGTCGTGCAACCTCGACATTATTTGCGCATGCTTCTTGCTTGGTATTTTCTTTGTTATTTGAACTGCTTCAAATGCCTTTAAAGGGAAATTGTTATCTAAGATATTATCGGGAAAAGAACCCATCATTTCTTGTTATAAATTGCTATTTATCCATGTCATCCATGCTTAGCTTAATGCTTAAATTATATTATATTATTTTTGACCCTAGTAGGTGTCAAGTCGACCCTTCGTCACTACCTCTTCGAGGTTAGACTGGATACTTACTGTGTACATATTGTTTATGTACTCATACTACACTACTATACTTAATTGTATAAGATCGGAGGCAGGTACATCTGGCTACCCGTCTGGTGCGCATCCTTGTTAGTAGGCCGAGATTCCACGGTGAGCTGCTCCCTTCCTATGCCATACAACAGCGTGATGGAGTCTCTCTTTGTTTTTGACTATCTATTCTATTTCAGACAGTAGGATAGATTTATTCTTTTGTATATTCTACTAGATGCTCATATACTTGTAACACAAGGTCTTGGCACACACATTAATAGACTACTATTTTGGGTTGTATATTTATTACTTTAAGTTGCTAATTATCACTGTTTTAAATTCAAGATAAGGAAATGTTGGAGTTGTTTTGGTAAAGTAAAAAATGAGAACACCTTAATATCTTTGAGTTGGCTTGTCTAACAATGGTGTCAGGCGCAATCATGACCTATAATGAATTTGGGTCGTGACAACATGGTATCAGAGCACTAGGTTCACGTAGGTCTCACAAATCATGGGCAAACCTAATAGAGTCTTGCAGATCGCTATGGAGACGTTTGTATTTATCTTCGGGAGGCTATAGAGTGTTAGAAAAACTACTCTTTATTCATTTCCTATCGTGCAGTGGTTGGTATACTAAATTTCCTTATTCTATTCTCTCACATATGGTGAGAACGCGCACGACAGATGTTCCAGACCCGGGAGGAGCTGCTCTCCCCGTTGCTAGAGGCCAAGGTAGTAGAGGCCGTGGGAGGGCACCGGCCCGAGGTAGTGGACGAGGGCATCCCAGGGCTGTCCTAGTAGCACCACCGGCAGATCCTGCGGGGGATCCTGTCATTGAGGAGCAGGTTGATGTGCCCGTAGCTGAGCCTACCCCGGCGGACTTCATGACAGTATCGTTTTTCTAGGAGGTCATGGGTCGTATGTTGCGGTTCATGGACACCATGACTCAGGATAGTTTATTCCCAGTGGATCCTACTACATCCCAGGCGGGTGGGGGAGCATATACCTCTACTGCTCAGGTCCCTAGTCATGCAGCTGCAGTGTATCAGACTCCGGGTGCACTTCCTGCAGACGGGGCTCAGCCAGTTGCTGCACTAGTACCCGAGCCTAGACCAACTGCGGATGGTGACCCGCAGAAGTTATTGGATAGATGGACTAGACTACACCCTCCTATATTTAGGGGTGAGCATCATGAGGATGCCCAGGATTTCATTGATAGGTGCAGGGACAGACTGCACAACATGAGGATATTGCAGGGTTGCATTCTGTCATTAGGGCCAACATGGCCTGGAAGGTGGAGATGAGGACTCCTTATCAGCTAGTGGTGGAGATTGATCGAAGGATTGAGGGCAACCGTTTGAGAGGTAAGGAGAAGATGCAGCAGGACAAGAGGGCTAGATTCTTTGGAGAGTTAAGAGGTGCCCCAGCTAGGGCAGAGGTCAGTTTGGGAGGGGTCATCCTAGCAGGCCCCATATTCAGCACCACCACCTCCTCGAGGTTCCTCAGTGCACCCTTATTTCAGCACCATACCAGAGAGTTTTTACCACCCTCCAGCTATTCAGGGTTCCTTCAGTGGGTATTCAGGTCTCGAGGGTTCTTCTGGTTCCTATCTCAGTGCTATGCTGGAGAGTTCTTACCGTCCACCGGCTATTCAGGCTTCTTCCAGTGGGTCTACAGGCCATCAGGGTCAGCATTCAGGGCAGTAGGTCACCGCACCGTGGGGTTGTTTTGAGTGCAGAGACCTTGGTCATATGAGGAAATACTGCCCCAGGCTTCGGGGCAAGGCAGTACAGCAGGTTTAGCAGCCCATGATTTCAGCACCGGTTGCCCAGCCGCCTAGAGGTGGGGAACAGACTAGTAGAGGTCGTTCTAGAGGTGGAGGCCAGGCAGGGAGAGGTCAGCCAGCTACTACTAAGACAGGTGGAGGCCAGCCAGCCGGCGCTCCAGCCAGATTCTATGCCATCCCGTCCAAACCAGATATATTGGCCCCAGATGCCGTTATTACAAGTATTATTTCTGTCTGTGGTAGGGACGCTTCAGTGCTATTTGATTCAGGGTCTACTTATTCATATGTGTCATCTATGTTTGCTCATTTCCTGGATGTTCCTCGTGAGCCTTTGGGCACTCTCGTTCATGTGTCCACTCTTGTGGGTGATTCTGTGGTTGTGAATCAGATCTAGTGGTCCTGTATGGGTACATTTTGCGGTTTCGAGACTAGAGAAGATCTCTTATTGCTTGACATGACCGATTTTGAGGTCATCATGGGCATGAATTGGTTAACTCCATATCATGTCGTCCTAGATCGCCATGCCAAAACTATTACATTAGCAATGCCAGAGTTTCTAAGATTGGAGTGGAATGTGTTCCTTAGTTAATACATCTAGTCGGGTTATCTCTTTTCTAAAAGCTCGACATATGGTCGAGAAGGGTTGTTTGGCTTATCTAGCTTATGTTCGGGACGCCACAGCAGAGTCTCCGATGATTGATTCAGTTCCAGTAGTCCAGGAATTTGCCGATGTGTTTCCTTCTGACCTTCCTGGCATGCCACCAGATCGTGATATTGATTTCTGTA
Source organism: Nicotiana sylvestris (assembly GCF_000393655.2). Taxonomy (NCBI): domain Eukaryota; kingdom Viridiplantae; phylum Streptophyta; class Magnoliopsida; order Solanales; family Solanaceae; genus Nicotiana; species Nicotiana sylvestris. Next base: position 175,760,005 of record NC_091065.1, read on the forward strand.
TTGATTTGGCTCCAGGTACCCAGCCTATATCTATTCCACTGTACCATATGGCTCCAAAAGAGTTGAAGGAGCAGCTTGAGGAGTTGTTAGCAAAGGGGTTTGTTAGACCAAGTGTGTCACCTTGGGGTGCACCAGTGTTGTTCGTAAAGAAGAAAGATGGGACCATGTGGATGTGCATTGATTATTGCCAGTTGAACAAGGCTACCATCAAGAACAGGTACCCGTTGTTGTGCATTGATGATTTGTTCGACCATTTTCAGGGTGCTAGGGTGTTCTCTAATATCGACTTGAGATCAGGGTACCATCAGTTGAAGATTCGGAACTCGGATGTTCCGAAGACTGCATTCCGAACTAGATATGGTCATTATGAGTTTCTGGTGATGTCCTTTGGCTTGACTAATGCCCCAGCAGCGTTTATGGACTTGATGAACAGGGTGTTCAGGCCTTATATTGATTCCTTTGCTATCGTCTTCATTGACGACATCTTGATATACTCGCGTAGCCTGGGGGAGCACGTGCAACACTTGAGAATAGTGCTTCAGACCTTACGAGAGCAGCAGCTATATGCTAAGTTCTCCAAGTGTGAGTTTTGGCTAGATTCAGTGGGATTCTTGGGGCATATTGTGTTAGGAGAGGGTATTAAGGTGGATCCTAAGAAAATTGAGGCAGTTCAGAGCGGGCCAAGTCCTACTTCAGTGACTGAGATCAGGAGTTTCATGAGATTAACAGGTTATTAACATCGATTCGTACAGGTATTTTCATCTATTGCATCACCTCTGACTAGAATGACCCAGAAGGGTGCTCCTTTCCGTTGGTCCGATGATTGTGAGGCGAGCTTTCAGAAGCTCAAGATAGCATTGACTACAGCACCAGTCCTAGTGTTACCTTCCAGTTTGGGGATGTATACTGTGTATTGCGACACTTCACGCGTTGGCTTGGGTTGTGTATTGATGCAGGATGGGCGAGTTATTGCATATGCTTTGCGTTAGCTGAAGATTCATGAGAAGAATTATCTTGTGCACGATTTAGAGTTGGCTGCGATTGTTCATGCTCTTAATATATGGAGGCATTATCTGTATGGGGTGTCATGTGAGGTTTACACGGATCATCGCAGCTTTCAATATTTGTTCAAGCAGAGGGTTTGAGTTACTGAAGGATTATGACATCACCATTCTTTATCAATCGGTCAAGGAAAATGTGGTCGCGGATACCTTAAGCAGGAAAGCAAAGAGTATAGGTAGCTTGGCATTCATTCTAGCAGGGGAGAGGCCACTAGCTTTGGACATTTAGTCCTTGGCTAACAGACTTGTGAGGTTGGATATTTTAGAGCCCAGTCGAGTCCTTGCGTGTGTTGTTGCTCAGTCTTCATTATTGGGGCAGATCAAGGCCCGGCAGTTCGATGATCCACATTTGGCAGTCCTTAGAGAAAGGGTGCTACAGGGTAGTGCCAAAGAGGTTTCCATTGGCGAGGATGGTGTTCTGCGACTCCAGGGTCGCCTATGTGTTCCTAATGTTGATGGCCTGAGGGAGAGGATTCTAGATGAGGCACACAGTTCATGGTATTCCATTCATCCGGGTGCTACGAAGATGTATCGTGACTTAAGGCAGCATTATTGGTGGCGGAGGATGAAGAAAAACATAGTGGAGTATGTGGCTAGGTGTTTGAATTGCCAGTAGGTTAAGTATGAACACCAGAGGCCAGGTGGCCTACTTCAGCAGATGCCTATACCTAAGTGGAAGTGGGAGTGCATTACTTTGGACTTCTTAGTTGAGTTGCCCCGGACCTTGCGGAAGTTTGATGCAGTGTGGGTCATTTTTGACAGGTTGACCAAGTCGGCACACTTTATTCCGATTGTGACTACTTATACTTCAAAGAGGTTGGCTCAGATTTACATTCGGGAGATAGTCCGGTTGCACGGTGTGCTTGTTTCCATCATATCAGATAGAGGACCTTAGTTCACTTCCCATTTCTGGAGAGCCGTTCAGAGTGAGTTGGGGACCCGTGTGGAGCTTAGCATATCATTCCATCCTCACACCGACGGGCAGTCGGAGCGGACAGTTCAGATTTTGGAGGACATGCTTAGAGCATGTGTGATTGACTTTGGAGGGCAATAGGATTAGTTCTTGCCTTTGGCCGAGTTTGCTTACAACAATAACTATCAGTCCAGCATCGAGATGGCTCCCTTCGAGGCTTTATATGGTCGGCGGTATCATTCTCCTATCGGGTGGTTTGAGCCTGGTGAGGCTAAGTTGTATGGTACAGACTTGGTGAAAGATGCCTTGGAAAAGGTGAAGTTGATTCAGGAGAGACTTCACACAGCTCAGTCCAGACAAAAGAGTTACACGGTTCAGAAGGCGCGCGATGTATCATTCATGGTTGGCGAGAAGGTTCTCTTGAAAGTCTCGCCAATGAAGTGTACTATGAGATTTGGGAAGAAGGGCAAGTTTAGCCCAAGGTTTATTGGCCCATTTGAGGTATTGAGGCGAGTTGGGGAGGTTGCTTATGAGCTTGCTTTACCCCCAGCTTATCGGGAGTCCATCCAGTTTTCCATGTATCGATGTTGCGGAAGTATAATGTTGACTTGTCCCATGTGTTAGACTTCAGTACTATTCAGCTGGATGAGAGTTTGGGTTATGAGGAAGAGCCAGTTGCCATTGTTGATAGACAGGATCGCCAGTTGATATCCAAGAGGATTTCTGCAGTGAAGGTCCAGTGGAGGGGCCAACCAGTCGAGAAGGCGACCTAGGAGTCCGAGGAGGCCATGCGGAGCAGATATCCACGCTTATTCGGCACTTCAGGTATGAATCTAAACCCGTTCGAGGACGAATGTTTGTTTAAGAGGTGGAGAATGTAACGATTCGACCGGTCATTTTTGCTTTCTAGAACCTCGTTCCCCTATTTAAGACTACTTGTACTTGCTTTAACTGATTTTTGACTTGCGGGGATGGTTGGTTCGGGATTTGGAAGAGTTTGAGTTGAAATTGGAACAATTGGTTACTTAAGGTTGGCCTAAAAGGGCAAGTTTGACTTTGGTCAACATTTTGAGTAAACAAACTTGAAATCGGGATTTGACTATTCCAATAGGTTTGTATGATGATTTCGGACTTGAGTGTATGTTCGGATCGGGTTTTGGATAACCCGGGAGCGTTTCGGCACCTAATAGTGGAAGTTGATTCCTTAAGGATTTTGAAGTCCTTAAGTATTTGGTTTGGAGCGGGTTTTTATGTAATCAAGGTCCGAACGGAGTTTCGAGACTGGGAATAGTTTCGTATTGTCATTTAAGACTTGCACGCAAATTTTGGCATCAATCCGAGTAGTATAAGTGTGTTTCATCACATTGGAAGTAAATTGAAGAACTTCAAGTTCATAAGATTGATTCAATTGGTTTTAGGGAGTGATTCTTAGATTTAGCATTGTTTCGGGCATTTCGAGGGTTCGAGCAAGTCCGTTTTATGATTTCAAACTTGTTGGTATGTTCGGGCAATCGGACGAGGCTCGAGTGAAGTTGGAAAATTTTGGAAGGAGCTGAAGCTCCAGGCATCTGTCATAACCGCACCTACGGTTGGTTAGCCGCAGGTGCGAGACTGCAGGTGCGGTTGAGCTCTCGCAGGTGCAGCCAAGGGGAAGGAGCCCAGGAACCGCAGATGCGGCTCTTTTTCCGCAGAAGCGAAACCGCAGGAGCGGCCTCCAGACAGCAGAAGCGGTCTCAGCCAGCCCCAACCCAATTCCAAAGATGTGGGCTACCCCTCGCAGAAGCGAGACCGCAGATGCGGTCCCCTAACCGCAGGTACGGAAATCGCTGAAGGCAGTGCCTTCATTTTATACTGGAATGTGTCGTTTTTGACACATTTCCTTCATTGTTTGGGCGATTTGGGAGCTTCCAAAGAGGGGATTTCCACCTAGCATTGAGAGGTAAGTTATTCTTACTTATTATGAGTTTAATACTTCGGTTTTGGGTAGATTAACACATGAAGATTAGTGAAAATTATGAGATTAGAGTAAAACCTAGAGTTTTGATAAAAACAAGATTTAGCCACGAAATTTCTCATGGAATGAAGTAGAAATCATATATTCTTGATCCTTAGGTTATGGGTAACGACTTCCCTAAACAATTTTCGGAATCCGGGCACGTGGGCCCTGGGATGGATTTTAGGAAACTTGTACTTAGGGTTGGGGAATTACCTTAATAGTTAAAATATGAACTCTTGAGCTTGTATTGACTAGTTCTTACCTCGTTTAATTAGTTTTGGATCGTTCGGCTCGAAATTGAGGATTTGAGCACGTTCTTGATATTGGAAGTAAGCTTTGGAGCGAGGTGAGTCTCCTTTCTAACCTCGTAAGAGGGAAACAAACCCCTAAAGAATCTAATAAATGTATGCAATTGTTTGCAAATGTTTATATCCTTTCATGCTAATGATATCAATTAGGACATGTTAGGGTTTATATATATATATATATATATATATATATATATATATATGAACGTATGCACTTACATGAGAACTTGTATGAATTTATTTGACTATGAATGTGCCTTTATGTGCCTCCTTGATAATAATTGATGTTTGTGGATCGGGCTGATCGCCTAGGTAGAAATAGATGCATCTATGGTTCGCGCCGTTCGACACACTGGCAATGCACACTTTGTTTTTATGTTGGATCGGGCCGTGCGACCTCGGCACTATTTGTGCATGCTTCTTGCTTGGTATTTTCTTTGTGATTTGAACTGCTTCAAATGCCTTGAAAGGGAAATTGTTATCTGAGATATTATCTGGAAAAGAACCCATCATTTCTTGTTATAAATTGTTGTTTATCCATGTAATCTATGCTTAGCATAACGCTTAAATTATATTATATTATTTTTTACCCTAGTAGGTGTCAAGTCTATTCCTCGTCACTACTTATTCGAGGTTAGACTGGATACTTACTGGGTACATATTGTTATGTACTCATACTACACTTTTGTACTTAATTGTACAGGATCTGAGACAGGTACATTTGGCTACTCGTCTGGTGCGCATCCTTGTTAGTAGGCCGAGATTCCGCGGTGAGCTGCTCCCTTCCTATGTCGTACAGCAGCGTGATGGAGTCTCTCTTTGTTTTTGACTGTCTATTCTATTTCAGATAGTAGGATAGATTTATTCTTTTGTATATTCTACTAGATGCCCATATACTTGTGACACCAGGTCTTGGCACTCACATTAGTAGACTATTCTTTTGGGTTGTATATTTATTACTTTAAGTTGCTAATTATCACTGTTTTAAATTCAAGATAAGGAAATGTTAGAGTTGTTTTGGTAAAGTAAAAAAAAATGAGAACACCTTAATATCTTCGAGTTGGCTTGCCTGACAATGGTGTTAGGTGCAATCATGACCTATAATGAATTTGGGTCGTGACATTACTATTTAATATGTTAGTTTACTATTTACTATTTAATATGTTATATTATAATTTATTCTATATTATAATTTTATATTTTATAATTTACTATTTAAAATTTATTCGATATTTTTACTATATTGTTTATTAATATATTTGTTTATATTTTATATGTTTATATTTAATAGCTCTATCTTAAGTTTGTTGACTAGAATTAGAGAGTGTTGTGTTAGAACTATCAACTTTTTCAGATATTTTTGGGTTTAACATATAATTAAATGATTAATTTGAATACCTGCAAAGATACTAAGCTAAAGGACACTACATTTTACTACGCTAAAAGGGCACCACATTACAAATACGAGCACTACATTAAAATTACGGGCACAAGATACCACTTCAGAGATCTATTTTACAAATCTTTTAGCAAATAACTAATCTAAATCGGATAAAAATAACAAATTAATTTAATCACAAAACAATCACGACAAAACATATACCAAAGTAAAAATTAACTAACTAACTTTTTTTTAACAACAAATAACAATTTCTCTATTTTACTAGTTTTTTTATCACACTAATAATATAATCCGGACAAAAAACAACATATTAATTAAATCGCAAAACAATCACGAAATAAAATAGAACACAGTAAAAATAACTAATAGTCATTTTTTATACATGAGTTTTAACAAAAAATAAGTCGGAATACCTCGATTTAAAGTTTTTGAATAGTTAAAGATTTGATGATTTGGAGCCAAAACAAGCAACCCACTACGAGATAACGCCTTAGATACGATGTAGGACCGAAAATCTATACTTTTGTGGGACCGGTGGGCTCCACTCGAGTTCTTTTGGTAAAGGGGGGGAGGGGAAGGGTTCTGTTTTGGTGGGGAAGGAAAAAGGCATGTTTATTTATGTAGATATAGCATCTTACATAAGGGTGTTATACTATAGCGTCTTACATTAGGACGCTATATCTTCCGGCCTATTTGAGTTCAAATACAATGTCATATCATACCGCGCTACACCTTAACAGACAAACGGCCGTTAAAGTATAGCGCGGTATGATAGGGCGTTATATATATTATGGTACCTATTTTTTCCATACATTTTGATTCTTTGAGTCCAAATGAATCATATTTTGATTCCGAACTCTGAAAAATAACGTTTGCTTCATCATTGATTTACCGTTAGCATATTTTAGGGAATATCAATAGTCATTTTTGGTAACGATAGTAACCTTTTTAGGATAGATTTCTTTTTCCATACTTATACGAGAACAAGTACACCCACATTATTTTACTTTCTCAATTTGTCTTCTTTGACAAGTTTTGAAAAGTGTTCATGATAAATTTTTTACTTTCTTCGGTCAAAAGTGGGCACAAGTCTTTTTCCAAATTTTTTCAGTGGAACAAAATTCAAAGTTGGTAAGAATATAAATTTTCTCAATGATAAATATTTCTCTTTCTTTTCATGTGTCTTTTATGTGTATATTGTTCTTGGGACTAATATTGGTAGTCAACTAACAGAGGATTTTGAATATTTTATATTATGTGATGTTACACGAAATATATCGAGTCTTTTCCAAGAAACTAAGATATTACCTCTAATAATCACATTACTACCACAATCTTCAGGTATTCATAATCCCTAAATTTCTACATAGATGTAAAGCTTGAAAGCATTCAAAATAGTGAAGAAACTCTTGCATATGAACCGAATAATAGAGATTCTAATTCTAAAAGTATTATAATTTACATACCAAAACATTTATAACTGAAATTTTCTTCGCCGCTAATTATAAACTTGAGCCGAAATATTAAATCCCTTTAGCTCCACTTTGATGGCAAGAGTAGTTAAGAAACACTGCCTACTTATTAACAATAAGAATATTTTAAATCTTTGACAAACTACTCAAATTTTCATATATAGTAAATATTTTTTTTTACAACAAGATCCAAGGTAATGTATTACAAACACGTGACTAGCATCTTATTAACTTGAATTAACCCTTACCAACATAAATAATAATATTATTTTGTGCAGTTAAATATGAAAAAAAAAAGTAAGGTGACACTCATTTTTCGCATGTTGTGTGTGTGTGTATTAGATACTATAAAAGCACAAATGTTGACTAAATTTATTAAAATCAATAAATGCACCGATAGGATTGTGAGACTAAAAGCACAAAATAAAAGCGCGTAGGATATTAAAACATGCTAAGGAAATGCAAAAAGTAAATGCTGAAATGTAAAAAGTGTCACTCAAGTGATAACCACTTTTCCGGCCAAAACTTGTACTAACTTTCAAAATCCTAGTTGCCAATTTGTGTATCTATCTTACAAGTACTTATGATTCTTTACAATTACCCTAGAAAACCAAGTAAAGCTCAAGTGTCCTCTACATGATTTTCTTGTCCTATAATCTTCAAGTAGTTATTCGACAAATCTATACTGTTTTGAGAATTTCCCATAAAAATAGGTTGATGCTTTTTCGATCCCTAATTTCTCCCTGAGGTAATACATCCTCAAGTTACAAAAAATATCGGCCTGATATCCAGCATTTTTATATTCCGCTTTAATAAGTATAAATACTGTTATATCCATGCTCTTTAGGCTAGTACTAAAGAGGAAATCAAAAGATTGTCGGGACGGGTGGACAACAAGCTCTTCTTTAAGGTTAGAGAGGATCTCAAAGCCAAACTTTGCATTGGCCGGTATCTTTTGCGAGGTGATGTAGAAAACCTCATCGTAAAAAGAATATTCTCCACTATACACATAAATGTCGTAGTATCATCGTGAGCATGCCAGGTGGTCCCTTTCAACACAATATTCTATGACATGGAACGCAGCATTGAGCCAATAATTGACTTGGTATTTGCCAAGTAAGCCTAACAAGAAACCCAAATTAGGCCCTTCGTACAATTTTGTTAAAGTATATATTGTTTCTCGAAAGACTTCAACATTCCTGTTTTGCATTGCTTCATATAATGCAAAGGCATTTGTCAAATTTCCAGATTTAGCATTAGTTACAACCATGAGATTCCATATTTCAAGTGTTAGGTCATCCACATCCCTTTTCCACTTTTAACAATCCGCCAAACGCCTATTAATTACACAATTTGTTGAAACACGTAAAGTCATTTTAAATTATAATAAGATTACCTCAAAGAATGTTGGATCTGACGAAATAGAGGAGAAGTTGTTAAAAATTGTGGATCTGACAACAGACAGGAGAAAATTGTGAGTTTAATCTTAAATTAATTAAGTATTCAATATGGGACAACTTGTATTGAAATAATGTAAGTTATCCTAAGGTGCTTTCATTTCAAAATTGTACCTTGAACTTTGAGAAGAACTGCGGTAGGGTTCAGTGTAGGGTTTTCGGCATTTGATGTTAGCATATTAAGGATAAAGTGTTGGGCCTCTAAATCAGCCCAGACCCAACACTATACAAAGCAATCGCTTCGTCGCTTTAAGCGAGAAGCAACGCAAAGTGACAAGCCTTCGCTTTTTTGAAGTTGAGGCGACTTGACCAGCAGAAGCGATCGCTTCAGGTATTGAAGCGAGAAGCGCAAAAGCAATCACTTCAATCAACAGGGGTTAATTTTTTTTATTAAAAAAAATGAGGTGTTTTTTTATTCTACAAAACATAGACCCCAAAGTGAATTGAAGACATTTCTTCTCTTCTTTCCTTCCATCGACCTCACTGCTTCTTCTAGGGTTCCGTCCAGCAGCCTCCGGTTCAGGTAATTTCTTCTTCTTCTTTTCTTCCTTCTTCTTTCTTTTTCTTCTTCTTCTCCTCTTTTTCTCTTTTCTTTCCTCTTCTTCCCGTGCATCTGCTCGCCGCTAGGGCGGGCGCGTTTTTTTCTTTTTCTTTTTCTTTTTCCGTTTATTCTTCTTATTTAGCCTTTACCTATTAATTTTTATGTGTATTTCAGTTTATAAAGTTAATTATTATATATATATATATATATATATATATATATGTATATTATATTTTCAGTTTATTTCATTATGTTTGTTTTTCTTTTATATTAATAGGGATTAAAAATGTCTTAAAATTATTGATGAATTTTTATTGCGGAAGCTGAGAGAGAATTGGGTTTTGAATGATGATGATGATTTTATTGATGAATGAAATGTTGATTACAAAAGATGCGATGTCGAGGGGGAGAGACACCAGTACAGAAAATTGATTGCTGAAAATGTTTGATTGCTTGATCCCCCCTAATAATGCTTAAAAAAATAAACCAACATTACATGACTAGTCCTAATAAAGCTGTGGAAGCACACTGAATGAAAATGATGTAAACTAGCCTATAATTACAATGAAAAGGACTTAGTTTATTATATATATATATATATATATATACACACACACATTATATATGTTATATTTTCAGTTTATTTCATTATCTTTGTTTTTCTTTAATTTTAATAGGGATTAAAAATGTCTCAAAGTTTGAAAGAGAAAGACCCGACTTGGCGATATGACGATAAAGTTAATGAGAAGAATAGTACAAATGTTTTGTGCAAGTTTTGTATTATGTTTTTTAAGAATTGCGCTTCACTTCGTGCTTCGCTTTTGAAGCAGGGCGAGCCCCTTGTTGCTTTTTTGCGTTTCTCGCTCTCAAAAATACTGCACTATACTGATAATGTACATCAATGTATATTTCCAATTATACGTTATTATTGAAGGTAGTAAATGTTAACATTTGAAATTCACAAATGTAAGATCGATATAAATCAAAACATACACTTTCACCAGTAAATACCCGTTTTAAATATAAAACAGTAGTAAAATACGTTTAAAAAGACATTAGATGTTTTTACCCTCTTATAGATTGGGTGCAGTAGTGGTTTTTGTGAAAATATCATCGGCTAGCCAGTTTTCGGATTGCTATTCAACCCTAAAGTGTTTATAAGCTGAAATTTGATAAGTTAGGGGTAATCAACTTATGGTTTATGATTTATTTGGCTTATAAGCACTTTTAAGTTTACCAAACACGTAGATAAGCCAAAAATAACATATAAGGTAGTTTGACCAACTTATAAGCTTAGCCAAACATCCTCAAATATGTGTTTCGTGTCATATAATTATATTTTGCCTCTTTATAATAGCAGCATCCATCTTTATAGCATTACACTCTTTATAAAATTACTTCTTCATAACAGCCACGTAGAATTTCTAAGATTACCAATAATAATAAGCCTAAAGATTTTAATTTGATAAATCGTTTAAAATTTAATGCACCACTTATAATAAAAAATATTATGTTAGTACATACTTTCATAATTAAAGAATTCAATTAATTTCATTAAAAGATATGCTTGTATGTTTTTATTCCATTGCACAAGAGGTTCTATCCTGGACAACGTCTAATCTTTGAATATTTGCAAATACAATCTTTTTTTATTAGACAAAGTTTTCATCTTGTATAATGTTTTAAGATGTGATAATTTGCACATATCTTTTACAGAATTTTTCCATCAATCTTGAAAGAATTTAATTTTTAGTAGCTTTAAAATATGTGCCTTAGAGTTTAAATCTTTGTATATTTTGTTATGAATTTATTAATAATATATTAGTTTTCTTTAATATTTAATTAGCAAAATATGTATATCTTTTAAGATTTTAAATTTGAATAAATTTCTTATATTTCATAAGTAACACTAAAAAGAAAAAAATATTTTTTTGATAATTTTTATTTATAACAGCCAAAAAATATTTAATTGTCAAATGTTGAGTTACTTGTGTGTGACAACCATTCGCTATAAAAAATTTAAAAAATCTAAAAATCGTGTTGTTATAGAGAGGTTTGACTCTCTCTATATATATATATATATATATATATATATATATCCATTGATTCGGTTCAAGTTCAATACATAAACAACCAAATATCTAGGTTTCTTAAAATTTACTCGGAAAACAGTTTTAAATTAGAAAGTAATTCATTTTATATAATTTAGTTCAAGTCTCCAATTTGATTCAGTAGGATTTTGTAATATATCTTAAAGACTGCGATTCAATTGAATTCAAACATTTTTTGTCGTGACTCAACTCAAATTGTTATGTTTTTGTCTTACTGCCAACCTGGATATTAAATTAATTTAAATATAAATATAAATAATTCGTATAATAACTATAATCATTAAAACACATTTACTAGTATAATCTCCATTAGCTTTTTCTTCCCTTCTCCTCCCTCACCCCCCCACCCCCACCCCCAATTTTGCACCCCTTTTGCAGCGATCAAAGATGAAGGAAATCAATGACGCCATTGATCAAAGTCCCTTTTTTTTTTGCCTAATTTTGGCTATGGTGTAATAACTTGTTGATAGTTTTTTTTTTCCATTTTTGCAAAAAATACAAAACAGAAATAATAATAATTATTGAATGGTATTCTCCCTGTTGCACATAATATAACCAAAAGTAAATTGATGGGCAGGTAATAAAGAAGCAAAACAACTTTATGCTTTTTAATTATTCCATCTGCTCCAATTTATGTGATATTTTTTGTTTGCCGGGATTTAGATTTCTTAATTGACCATACATCTAAACATAAAGTCTTTAAATTTTTCGAAATGAAACTTACATATTTAAAAACTACATAAGAAGTATTATAACTCATAATATTTAAATTTAAAATATTTAAAGGCAAAAGAAGAAATTACGATCAAAGAACAACTCGTTTGTTTCTCGAAATTCGAATACCATCACATAAATTGGGCTGGGGGAATATTATTTCTACACAGATAAATGCAAGGGAAATATTGAAGTCAAATGTGTACAAATCTTTTGATCCTTAAATTCATCCTTTGAATGAGATAATAATCTGCTAAAAATATGCCCATAATTGGTCCTAATATTGCAGAATAGCCAACTAACCAAGTATACAAAAAGCTTTCACTTGATTTTAGTAATCTCCAATGTTGGAATGCAATTCCTAGCAATGCTGTTAGAAGTGCACCTCTTCTGAAAGTGAATTTTGAAGGGCTAAGATTGACTAAGGCATTAGCTGGCGCGACGACATTGGCTGCAATATTAGTAGTAATTGTGGCTAGGCTAATTCCAATAATCGCAAGGATTGTTGTCAAGAATCCACCAATTTCACCAAGAAGTGTAATGGGGTTGGAAATAACATGCCCAAATATTACTGTCGTTGAAGATGTAACTGCTAAACTAACAAAAGTGAACAACCCCATAAAAATTGGAAGCCTTACTTGACCTATAATTTGATCATTTTGGCTTTTGGCATATATATATATATATGCAAAATCATAAGTAGCCACCCGAACTATACATCAAATCTCTGTTACACACTTTCTGATGACCAATATCACCTTACACATATAACTTTTCAAAATTGTATCTAGTACACACTACTTTTTTTTTGACCAGTTTTTTGTTTGGAGATTGCATCCACGTGCCAATCAAAATGCGACATGTGTCATAACTCATTTGTAATAAATACTACTCCATATATTTAACATACACTTTAATTGATTAAATTAAATAAAAAATATTATGTCATCTTCCCCAAGCAACCCCCCTCCCCTCCTTTTCCATCAGCTTCCTCCTCGGTCATGTAGCTCAGAAGAGGAGAGCAATATCATCTACCATCTATCGAGAATAATACATGGAGCTCAGAAGAGAAGAGCAAAATCAAGCGCAACAAACATAGCTAAGAATGTCATCATCATTATCAATGCAATAATATTTTCAGATTCGAGAATGAAGGAGATGAAAATTGAAATTGCAGCTTCTCCTTCCTCCATTTTCAGATCTCATACCACGACCAAACAAAGCAAAGCAAATTTAATTTCTGGTTTCCATGAATTAAAGCATATTATTGTGAAAAAATCTTCAATCTTCTCTTATAATTTATTCATTCTCATGAAATGCAAAAAATTATTCCTTTTTATCTATGTAAAAATTGGATGTTTTGGTAAATTTAATAGTAGAAAAAGAAGACAAGTTTGGAAGGGCAAGAGACGAAATGGAAGGTTTAATTTCTGCTATTCTTTAAATTCTTTATCATGGGTTTTGATGGATTTTTTTAAGCTACAAGGGGAAGAGACGACACAAAGAGAAATTTGGGGAAGACAAGTGAGGGAAGGGGTGGGTTTTGGTGGGGGAAGCAGGTGGGGGAGCTGGTAGTTTTGGGAAGACGACAGGTATTTTCATTTGATAAAAAGGAAAAATAAGAAAAATGTTATTACTTTGACACGTGGCACTAAATACGGAATTAGACAAAATATTTTTCAAATTTTACGCGCTCAATCTTTTTGTTAAGCACGCGCGTGCCACGTAGTAAAAGTAGTGTGTACTAGATACAATTTTGAAAGATTGCATGTGTAAGGTGATATTGGTCCTCAAAAAGTGTGTAACAGGGATTTGGTGTATAATTCGGGTGGCTACTTATGTATTTTGCATATATATATATATATATATAACTACTATTAAAAAAAATTTAAAGCCTCTTATTAAAATATAGCTTTAGGCCACTAATTATATCGAGCCGCCTTTTATATTATCGAAGAACTGTCAAAAAGCAACCAATGGAGTTTTATTTCTCTCTACAGGAAATATATCATAAGTTTACCTTTTCGTGATGCCAATATGCACGAGTTGTTAAAATCATCACAGCAGATATATGAACAGTAACTAGGGACGATAAATTAGAAGGAAAGTAGCACCACCCTTATAGTTTCTTACCAAGTGCAATTCGCCATACTTTTCCTCTGAGTATGACCTTTGATGTTATTAAATCACCTATATTTTGCTCCATTTATAACTACAATCAATAGGGGTGTCAAACGACCACGGCGGGTCAGGTTGGGTACGGACGAATAGAAAACGCATAAAATATTCGATCCGACTTCTATTTAGTACGGAAAAAAACAAGTTAATCGGCAAAGAATATTATCTATGTCTTTTACAAGAATTCCTAGTCTCCCAAATTTGAGGAACCTCCAATTTGAATCTTTACAAATTTAAAAGTTAAACTCATTGGTTATCCATAAGTTATCCATTTTTTAAAGTGGATAATATGGATCTTATTCATATTTGACCCATTTTAGATAATTTATTATCCAATTTATTTTTTTAATATGGATGGATAATTATTTTTTATCCATTTTGCCACCACTATGCACGAACGTAGGTATGAAGACTCAACTACCTTAATTAGTTCATATTAAGATCGTTATCTGGCATTAATTATGAACTAGCCTAGTCTTTGATCAAGTCTTTGTTAAAGTACTACTACGACATATTTTCATCAATCAAAGGGATAATTATAATATAAATCTACCCTGAAAAAAGGACCAAGGAATTTAATTCTGTGGTTTCTGTGGACATCAAAGTGATCATAACAAGAGTATGTACTATATTATAGTGCTAGTTGCCTTTTAGTAATAAGGTACCATTGAACTAAAATTACAATAACCATGGCTTGAATAGATCTGGCAATTTTTATAAGTTAAATATAACATAATTATTGGCGGAAACAAGGAGATTCCAAAAAGGGCAAGAATATCGCGCCTAGAATTCAAACATGGATTCAGTATAACTTAACACAATTATTTTCGACACGGTATATTTATACATTCTAAATTTTCAACAAATATTAAATTCTAATACTCATAACCTACAAAATATAGTATAATAATAATAACCTAAAGATTGAACCTATAAAGTATAAATAGTGGATCGATCTTTCTATCGTGGGAAGAAAGCCCGGCTGAGCTAAGACGGTTTTCAGCTACTGTGCCCATTATCACTTGATATGGTGGCAACCGTACACAAGCACTCTTGTTATTCAAATGAGAAAGAAATGATCTGCGCAAACTTAATAAAGACAGAATTCTTTTGTTTGCAAGTTGCAATTAAACCAGTGAGGCAAGAAAGACCATGTCTATACTACTAACTAAAACATCTTTTGTTCCAACCCAAAATTACTGCATTTACACATCACATGTTCAGCCAGGTTTAAACATGCCCAAGAAATATACTTAAATCATTTTCACAACGACACAGCATAAATCTTTAGCTGTAATGGGTAGTTACTGTAAGTATAGAGGGCTCACTTTTTGTGGGAAGTTGGGATTTTGAGTGCAAAATAACATCATCTGCAAAAGTATGAAAGCTTTTGCCACAAATATAGAATGACAACAAATCTGATGCTAGCCATTGCATCCATCCGATGGCTTGGATAATTGCTACAAAAAAATTCCTTCTCATCCATAAAATTCATGATTCAATATGTGGAATTTAGACTGATTCCCATTCTTTTGCAACATAAATTCAGTTCTAATTCAACAGAACCTATGCTTATCAATCACTCTTTCCTTCTTGAGCACCAATTTCTTGCAAGTAATGTTCTGCATCCAAGGCTGCCATGCATCCTACAGAATATGAAATTCAAAGAAGAAACATCTTAGAGTCCCAATTGTGACGTTAGACTATCACTTATCCTGAGAGACGACAACAACAACCCAGTATAATCCCACTCAGTGGGGTCTAGGGAGGGTAGTGCGTAATCAGACCTTACCCCTACCCTGGGATAGAGAGGCTGTTTCCAAATAGACCCTCGACATCCTTCCCTCCAAGAACTTCTCACCTTGCTCTTAGAGAGGCTCGAACTCACAACCTCTTGGTTGGAAGTGGAGGTTGCTTACCATCAGAGGTTGCTTAAAATTCAAATGTTTCCACATTGACGACCAAAACGAGTAACACCAACTGAAATACTCTTATATCCTGTAACCAATCAGTACTCACAGACACCCAAGGTCTGTTAGAATTGCAAAAGACAATCCATAGAACTTATGTGATCTCACCAGCACTGACATTGTCATAACAATAATAGCAACAACTACATCTCAGTCCCAAACAACTTGGGGTCATCTATATGAATCTTTACTGACCATGTTATACCATTTAAACTCATCTCATGTCAATGCTACGCAAATACAGATAAGTTGTATTAGAAGTTTTGTGTGTTTGCTAAACGTAAAAGTCTCCGAAAGGCTAAACCATTCCCAGGAAAAAAAAAGGCCTATCGTAAAAGTACTAACGTCTAAAACATGTTCTAAACAAATTTATATCTCCTGTATAGATTTGTCTTCCATTATGCCCTATCTTTTTCAATTGTCTTCATAGATCCCCAAAAATTGTAGGTCCTTTGAGACAACTTCTTTCCTTGTGATTTTATAGGTATACCTCGTCCTCTTTTAACTCCTTCATTCACCATGGTTTCAAACCTACTGACATTTGCTTATAGTCAATGTACTGCACTATTCCCTTGCGTGAAATAACTTTTACCTATCTCAGGAATTTGCTTTCAAATCAGTCATCTGTACGAGATACCATCATAATGTACTACAGAGGAAAAAATCTTTTTTTAATGAATCAAGGCCAACAAATTTATTGCTAATTAACGATT
Organism: Nicotiana sylvestris; assembly: GCF_000393655.2. Lineage (NCBI taxonomy): Eukaryota > Viridiplantae > Streptophyta > Magnoliopsida > Solanales > Solanaceae > Nicotiana > Nicotiana sylvestris. Next base: position 175,776,841 of record NC_091065.1, read on the forward strand.
ACTTTGGCATTTCTGTTGAGTTGGAGGTGATTTTCAGTAATAAGTAATAATTGTGAACAAACCACTGAGTTATGAAGAGATCTAAAATAACCACATATGATCATGTTAGAATTTTCATAGGTTGTGGCTTTTTGCTATTTCTTTTATGTTAGAATGTCCTTTCCATAACAATTTTAAGAGAATATACTCAACCTTATTTATTTTTTGATAATCATGGTGTCCGGACCAGCTTGTGTGTACCTCAACTAATTCTAAAGGATACCTGCTACCTCCCACCGGCACAGGTACTGGTAACTCTATCCACCAATGCTTGAACATGTGGGAAGAAATCACCTATTGTTTTTTGCTTTTGCTGGGATTTAAACCTGAGACCTTATGGTTCTCATTACACTTGGTTGACCAATAAGACACACCCTTGGGTAACATGCTCAATTTTATTTACAATACCTAAACAAAAATGCTGGTATGGAGCGGCATGGTGCCTCAATCCCCTCTCAATCAATTTCCATATTTGTTCATTATGTACTGCTTGATTCTCTTATAGTATTATATTTTCCCCCATTCTCTCTTAAATGGCATTGAGGAGTTCCATCTACTGAATCAACCAGAGACAAATTGCTAATGTTAGTTCATTTTTTCAGGGGCGGAGCTAATGTATTATATCCGTGTTCGAACGAACCCAGTAACTTTTGCTTAGAACTTGTATTTATATTACAGAATTTATCACATGTATAAAGATTTTAAATGTGAACCCAGTAACTAAAAAGAGCTATGAGTTCGGTGACAAATTCAGAACCCATAAACTTCAAATCTTAGCTCCACCTTTGATTTTTTCCTACGATTGGTCGATCACATGATATTGTTCAATCCTAAGCACTTGATTAACAATAGTGAATCACCAAACTAGAGTAAGTAGAATAAATCAAAACCCTTTTTTTGAGAATGTATAATAACAAAACCCTAATTTAATTTCAAAAATTGGGTACTGGATTACTTTACTAACTATTCACGACCATGTATGTGCAAATTATTCCAAGGTTTAACCCTATCAGTTTCCTAATCCATTCATACAAAGAAGAGTTAATTAGACTACTGAAGGGTGTTGAGTGAAATTGTTGCCAAAGTGTACAAAAAATTGTTGCCAGTGTTGGGCCAAAGATTGAAAAGAGTGGTAACAAAGCTGGTACCACACAATCAGAATGCATTTATACATGGAGAGAGATCATTGATGCATCCCTTGTTGCAAATGAATGCCTAAATACAAGGTTGAGACAGAAGAAACCTGAGGTAATGTGCAAATTGGATCTAGAAGGCGTATTTCCATGTCAAGTGGTCGTTTACTGGGAATGATGGAAAGAAAGGCCTTTGCCGAATGGTGGATAAAATGGGCACTAATCGCTGAGAAGTTGGAAGCCTTAAAGGAGCTAACTTCACAGAATGATAGGTCGATTTGGAAGGCAGAGAAGGATGGATGTTGCACTGTAAAGTCTTGTTTCAGACTATTGAATAACAATGCAAGGTGTAATCATGGCCATGGAAAATATTATGGAAATGCAAAGCACCCCTGAAGGTAATGTATTTGACTTGGATTGCATCAGACAAGGCATGTCTAACTCAAGCTAACTTACAGAGAGGGGGGATAAGCATGTGCACCAAATTCTTTTTGTGTAATGAGGCATAGTAAGACTCAGACCACGTACTGTTGCACTATCCAATGTTCTCGCATATCTGGGGACTTTTCACAATTTATTTTGGCATAAAACGGATGATGCTCAAAAAGATGAAAGATGTAATCAATAGTTGGAGAAGTCAGAAGTTAAAGAAGCATCTCAAGACTACATGGAACAATTTCCAGATGCATAACACGGACCATATGAAAATAACGAAACTTTAGATGTTTTGACGGCAAAAGAGAGGCATTTCACTGTACGAATATTAGATGCTTACAGTTATATGCTTTGTGGTGTAAGATAAAAAATGTAATACATTTTAACACTCTTTTGGACAATACTGACTCCTCAAATGTGCACATCAAAAAATTATTAATACAAATTAATAATAGTTTTATTATTAAATTAAATAACGAGTCAATGAGGTATGGAATACTTGAATTAAATTAGTAATCCCTTATTTTAGAATACCAGTATTTTGTCCTACAATGCAAACTATTGACTGTTGGATCGAAATAAGCTCTAAGAGAGCAGAACAACAAATGATTCATATAGCCCGACTCAAAATAGTTTGGTGTGAGGCGTAGTTTTTCTTGTTGAAAAAAGGGGTGAATCAGCACTGTTATAATTCGAATTCTATGATAACAACAAATAGAGAAGCAGTAGCAATGCTCAACACAAAGCAAACTAACAAAGACCAAAAAAAGTACCTGAACCAGCAGCAGTAATAGCTTGCCTATACCTCTTATCTTGAACATCACCGGCAGCAAAAACACCCTTAACGCTAGTCTTTGTCGTCCCAGGCTCAGTCACAACATACCCATCAGAATCCAACTCCAACTGTCCATCCAAAAATCTAGTAGCAGGTTCATGTCCAATAGCAAAAAACAAACCCGAAACTTTCAAGTCCGAAACCTCTCCATTAACCACATTTTTCACCTTCAATCCTCCCAAAACCTTCTCCCCATAAGCCTCCACAACCGCAGAATTCCAAATTACTTCAATCTTGGGGTTAGACAATGCTCTATTTCGCATTATTTTGGAAGCCCTAAATTCATCCCTCCTATGAATTATATACACTTTTGAACCGTATTTAGTTAAAAATGTAGCTTCTTCCATTGCAGAATCTCCGCCGCCGATTACAGCTAACGGCTTGTTACGGAAGATCGGAGCTGCGCCGTCACACACGGCGCAAGCTGATATCCCGCGGTTCCAGAAGCCGTTTACGCCTTCACCGGACCCGGTGAATTCGAGCCGCTTAGCGACAGCGCCAGTGGCTATAATAACAGCGTCTGCTAGTACGGTCCTTTCATCGGAGATGATTTTGAAGGGACTTGAAGAGAAATCGACTTTAGTTACTGTTTCGGTGAAGATTTGAGTACCGAATCGAACGGATTGGGCGCGGCACCGGTCCATGAGTTCACCGCCGGCAAGTCCTTCAGGGAAACCGGGGAAGTTCTCGACCTCGGAGGTGGTGGTGAGCTGACCACCTGGCGCGATGTCATTGGCCATCCATCCTTCGAAAAGGATCGGTTTCAGCTCGGCCCGTGCGGCGTAAATGGCGGCAGTGTGAGCCGCGGGGCCACTTCCGATGATGCAGACGTTGGTTTTTTGGGTTTGAATGTCCGCCATGGAGGGTATATTAGCGGCGGCGGACGGTGGTCAATGGCGGCGCGGGAGAGTTTATAAGGCTGCGGGCTTTGTCGAGTGGATTTTTTGGACATGAACCAATAGTTGCTCTGAATGGTGAATGGGCCGAATTTGGCGGGTTAAGCTTTTCACATTTTTCATTCCTTATTTCTTGGGCGGGCTTGGCGCCAAATTCAAACAGCTGTTAAATCGAAAAGAAGACAGGAGCTAAAATTTTAAGATTTGAGTTGAGAAAATGGGCAATGACAAATATCAAAAGGATTTAAGTTATACAATAATTTTATTTTGTCATAGTAGGTTGTTTATCACTTTTATTATACAGGTCACCAATTAATATTTATTGCAAAAAAAAAAATCATGTAACTGTCGTATAAGTGACTAATTTAGTATTTTTTTTAGGAAAAATGACATTGTATAGTCGCTGTAAAAATAATAGCCGAAAAAATGTATAAAATTGTATATTGTTTGTATATATATACATTATGTATGTTATATAGTATAAATTTTATAGTATACTTTTTCGGCTACAAAATGTAAATAGTTTCTGGGCGAGTATGACATCGTTTTGAGAAGCTTTTACAATATTGTTTTGGAAAATCAAAACGACGAGGTGTTTTAATAAATTACATGTAAGCTGAAAATCTAATTATTTTAGTTTTCAAAACGTAAAAACAACCAAAAAATATATTTTCATTCCAAAGAGTAAATCCAAACCTCCCATAAAGTATTGACTTTATATGCTAACATTAATGAAAAATGAGGAATATCCAACTTAAGTGAAGGACAATTCTCAGCTAATTTGTGTAGCTAATGGCGCCTAGTTAAAGTGGTAAATTTGAGATGTTAAATTTTAGAGGTATTAGTGTTTTACCTAAAAATAATCTCAGGATAAAACAATTGAATTATATTTAATGAGGTCACTAGCAAATTGATTCAAACCGGAGCTTAGTTGAATGAATCGCATGATTAGACTAAATGAGCAATAACCGATGAAAAAAGGCAAATAAAGTGGACAAGCAAAAGAAGGATGATCTAATTGAGCTTTGCTATGAGCCACAATGCTGCAAAGTAAAATTAATTGACCATCTTAACAAGAATGAAATACAATAGCTTTTAGTAATGAGTAAATTAAGTCGTCTATGAATGAATTACAAGTGAGGGAAGTAAGGGTATTTATAACCTAAGTTTAATGTTCATATGCCTAGTTACACTTTCGCATGTCGCTTTAGATGGTTAGCAATAACCAAAATACTTGCCGATTGTGAGATAAGTATCACACGTAGTAAATAATGAATATAAGTGGATCCCGAATATTTCGAAGATGACTGAAGACCAAGTAAGACCCTGAACTATTGCTTTTCATTAATGGATCCCTGATGTCGTCTCCTGAGGAAGCAAATACTGGGTGGAAGATACTTCTCGTGGGGACATTGTTTAACAAAAAATAGGAATTTCGGTCAAAGCTTTATTTTAGAAGAACTCAGGTTATTGATAATCAAATATAGAATAAATAAAAGAAATTGACTTTAATAATAACAAGATGAGCAGAAGAAAGCAAAGTAAATCAGTATATTCCAATAGTATTTCGTGTCCTTACAAATATTCAATCGTCACCTTTTATAGCTATCTCTAGGTTATACGTTTTTCTCCTCTCATAATAGAGTCTTTATGGCAATTAATGGCATTTAGTGTAACGTTATAATTGGTAATCATAACTGATTTAATACAAATTCCATAACGTTTTCCGTAATTAATGCCTATTAATTACCGATAATACGTATTTGTACCCCTTTTGCTATCTAGGTTCATTCTTCTGATGTGACTCCCAAATATCAATAGGTTCGAGCACTTATCCTTTCTGACTTCCTTGGACCTTTGCCCGTGCCTGTTGAAGTTCGTGCCTCTTCAACTATTCTTTGCCAACTGTCATTCTTTTACCAATCCACGTGTCATGACATGTTACCTCTTAATTAATTTGACATATTTGCTTGATTTTTCCCAATACAGATAGTCCCTCCCACTTGTCATTTATTCATCAATAAAATATTTGGGAAGTGGTCTCATTAAAGCGGGAATTTTTACCGTCATTATTTCTTCTCTGGAACTAACGCTTCATATGTTACTTTCATTTAATGTTCGTGACATGTGGCATCCCCCGATTGTTTCTGTGACTTTTTAGTGCCTCTTAGGGCTTTTTTACGGCTTCATTAATTACAAAGCGACAACTTCCGTCATGTCGCCTCCATCATTACACCTTTTCTTCTGACGGTTGCTTTTAAGTATAAATATAACTTTCATCCTTGTCTTTTTCGTAGAAAGTTTTAGAATATTCAATTTGGTTTTCTTCTTCCTCGTACTGCTATGTCTTCTTCAAACCCTAACTCTCGAAGAGTCCCCATTGTTGATAACCTTTCTCTTGCTCCTGTTAGAAGTAGGAGAGGAGGAAGACTTTGTAGTTTAGGATCTACATCTTCACGAGGCCCTTCTCTTCCTTCAACGATTTCTACTCCACCTTTTAGAACTAGAGGTTCTCTTTCTCAGAGGTCTTCATCTAGAAATAAAGACTCTAATGAACCTCTTTGTGAGCCTTTGGTAGATGAAATTATTCCTGCTGAACTATCTTTTTACACTGAGAGAATCCATCAGAAACCAAATTCCTTCTTTAGATCGTGCTGATATTTACCCATCTCAAATCATTGAAGGTTTGATTTCTGTTGTTCGTAGGGATTGCCATTGGAGTCATGACTTCCCCATTATAATTCTCAATGCAAACCAAAGGATTACATCTTACTTGACTGGGTTTTCTTTCGTATATACATATCCTTTTACACTGAATTTCAAACCCCCCATTGATCCTGTTATTATCGAGTTCTGTCGTTTCTTCGACATTTGTTTAGGACAGATTGGCCCCATTGTGTGAAGGGTTGTCGCATGCTTAAGGCATTTGGCCAACATGGCTGGTTTGCCTTTTATTTTCTTCCATTTGATTCACCTTTATTCTCCCATACTTTTCTGCCATGGGATTTTCACTTTAGTAGCAAGAAGTAAGAGAATGTTGGTTAGCTCCGAGGATGATAAAGACCATGGCTGGTATGCCAGGTTTTTTGCCACCCCCACTGTTGGTCTAGTGGGTCAAGAAAATGTTCCATTTCCTGAGAAGTGGAATTTTGCACGTAAGTTTTTTTTAACTTCTTCTATTTTTTCTCTATATTTTACTTGCTACCATTTAACTTTTTTCTCTTTTTCAGCAACCAAGGGAACTGTTGATGAGATTCCCAATTTTCGCGATTGGGTAGGAAGGTTACTTAATGTTGCTCCGATGGAAGGTAGATCTTGGAAAAACCTTTCACATCAGTTTGGTTGGAAAGTGAAGACTCGTGGTAAATGTTTTCTCTCTTATATCCTTCGTACTTTCATTCACTTTTTCCTTTGGAATTTGTTTTGATTCTTCTTTTTATCAGGATTTCCCATTCGTTGTATTAGTGCTGATGTAGTTGTGGCCTCCAGAGTTTATTTGGAAAGAGCTCAAGAAATAATCTTGGGTTCTTCATCGAAAAGGAAAATTGATGCAACTCAGGATTCTGGAGAAGAAGAGGAACGGAACAAAAATTCCTTGGTTAAAAGGCGTCGGGCCAGAAGACGCATTATTTTAGATAATTAAGCGACTCCTCCCCGATCTGTTCTCTTAACTGAGCTTGTTGAAGCCATCTTGGTGATCTCTAATGATGATACTCCTACGACCGCTCGTGACTCTGTTGATCAGTTTTTTTCTCATGGGTTTGATAGTGACAATTTTGGGTTTAGTTTCTGATGAAGTGCCCCTTGCCTCATTTTCCATGCCTGCTCCTGTGACATCTTCTTTACCAGTTGTGACTGTTGTCGTTGATGCTTCGCCCCAAGCTATTTTGACTTCTTCCACAGTTCCTCCTACAATTGTCCATCATGCTGATGTTGGTTTCTCAAGTGGAAGTGGAGCTATGAAGTAAGTTATCATCGAGGTTCCTACCGATGGTAACCTTTTGAGAAAATCAGGTCGGGCTGATGTGTGGTTGAAACCTCTGATTGGTCCAGTTGAGAAATCCAAGCTTCAGAGTCACAACTCTTTGACTTGGATGAATGATATAGTGCAGTCATCATCAAAGGTATCCCTTTTCATACTTTGTTACTCCCTTCTTCTATTAAGGTTCTTACCCTTCTTTTTTTTAGATCAATCTTGTTGGCACAGAGATGATGAAGAGTGTTTCCCACACAGAGCAGTTAATGCATGATTACCAAATTGAAGCGTACAACTGGAGGGAACAATATGAAAGCCTTCAAATTGATATGGAAGTGTTAGAAGAAAGCAAGTGCACCTTAGAGCAGCAACTGGAGGTTTTAACTTCAGAGTTGGCAGTTGAAAAGGCTTCCTCAAACCAAGCTGGCAAAGATAAGAATCTCCTCGAAACAACTTTTTCTGAGTAACTCTTCAAGGCCAGTGAAGAGATCAGAGAACTGAGGGCTTTGCTAAGTGAGAAAAAAGTTTATGCCGGTGAACTTGTACAAACTCTAAATCAGACCCAAGAAGATCTCCGTGAGTCTGATAAGGTTAGTTTTTCAGAAAGTTCATGTGCTCCTCTTCAAGCTTCTTATGATTCTGCCTTGGCTGAGAATGAAAAGCTCAAAACGAGATTGATCAATGGGAGAAAGATTATGAGATTCTTGAGGACAAGACTACAATTAAAGTGAGTTGGGCAATTTTAAACACACACCACGATACCCTTGTGAAATCTAGCCAAGAGGGCTTTAACTTGGATGCTGAGTAACTAAGATAAAAGAGACTATTGAAAAGACTCAGCAAGGCCAAGACTTTCCTTCTCTCATGGCTGATACTCCCGAGCACGTTGAAGATTGTATGGGTACGGTGAATGCTCCAACTCCTTCAAGCCAACTCGAACCTTCTGCTGCTAATGACACTGTTTTAGATCCTTCTTCAACCGCTTGGTGAAAAGTTTATGAAATGTGACTTCTCTTTTTTTTCTTTTGGTGGAATATGGTTTTAACCCCCTTGATCCCATTTGGGGGTTTAGTTTTTGGAAATGACAAGTCCCCAGACCTTTTCGGGGCATTTTGTATAAATGACAAACAGTTTATGACTAGGTTCATACTTAGTCTAAACTTGTTAGTTAATTAGTGGATTTATGTTTTACCCTTTTTGCATTTTTGTTTCATAAAATGCTTTATAACTTCATGGATGTCTGAGTCAAACATGAATTTTATAAAAGAGGACCCTTTTATATTTGACACTTAATGAAGAAGACGTCTCAACTTCATAATGGTGTAAATGTACAATAAATAAAATAGGAACACACATGTTTCTTGAAATAACTTTGATAAAGTTTTCATTTGAACTTTGTCAAGTCTAAATAATATCTTACATGCATTTAAATAACTTCTATAACTTTTTCGTAATTGTTTTCTTTACAACAGATTTGTAATAACTCATTTCTATACATTGCCTTTAACCCAGGTATCATAAGGTTTTTTTTATTGGCTTTATGTTATTAGCTCGTAACTTTGCTCTGCACTTGATTAATTTGATGAGTAGACTTTCGGGATTTGACTTGAACTTTGACTATTTTCAGTCTTCTTTGCCTTCTTTATACATATGTCCTATGTATATTATATAGTCCCCCAAGTGTTTGAGCTTTGAAGTATGAAATCTCAAGCACTTGATTACTCCTCTCATTCGGTCCTTTTCCTGAAAAGGAAAAACATATGGGACTCGGAGGTACAATTATAGATGAAGACTGCTTAACCTTTTTGAATTTCTATCAGAATAGTTGTAACCCAAGACCGGGAATTTACACTTTTCCACGTGTCTTGCAGGTCGTAATTTATCACTTAGTACAGGTTAGCTTTTTGCCTATCATCTAAAATCGTTAGTAAAATTTTAACAATTCAAAAATAAAATTTTAAAATGAGGGTACCTGCCCGTGAATACTTCTTTTCCTTAGAAATAGTATCTCTTCAGATGAACGGCATTCCAATATGAAGGTAAAATCTTGTCATCCATTGTTTCCAGCTCGTATACTCCCTTTCTTGCGATATCGTGAATCTTATAAGGTCCTTCTCAAGTTGGAGTTAACTTTCCTGCATTAGCCGCTCTCGTGGATTGAAAAAACTTCTTGAGTACGAAGTCCCCAATCTTGAAGTATCTTAGGCGAGCTTTCCGATTATAGTATCGTTCCATAACTTGTTTTTGTGCCGCCATCCTTATTAATGCAGCTTCCCTTCTTTTTTCAAGTAAATCTAGGTTTATTCGTATTTTTTCTTCATTGGATTCCTTAGTCGCTTGTGCATATCTCGTGCTTGGCTCCCCTATTTCGATTGGGATCAAGGCTTCAGCTCTGTATACCAGTGAGAACGACGTTTCTCTCGTACTTGTTTTTGGTGTTGTGAGGTAAGCCCATAAAATACCAGGTAGCACCTCTGGCCAATTGCCTTTGGATTCCTCCAATCGTTTCTTCAAATTGTTAATAATGACTTTACTCGTTGATTCAGCTTGTGCATTACCCACCGGATGGTAAGGCGTTGAGGTAATCCTTTTAATCTGCCAACTTTGAAAAAATTATGTGCTTTGTGCGCCTATAAATTGTGGGCATTACCACAAACAATTTCCTTTGGTATGCCTAATCGGCATATGATGTTTTGCCAAATGAAATCTCTAACCTCTTTTTCTTGTACTTGTTTAAAAGCACCTGCTTCCACCCACTTAGTAAAGTAATCAGTGAGTACTACCAGAAATCTTACCTTGCCTTTGGCTAACGGTAGAGGCCCCACGATATCTATTCCCCACTTTATAAAAGGCCACGGTGCAATGACCGGATTTAATAATTCTGTGGGTCTGTGCATATTGTTACCATATCTTTGGCACTTGTCACATTTATCCACAAAATTTTCCGCTTTTTCTTCCATTTTGAGCCAATAATAGCCGGCTCTAATCATAGTGTTTACTAAAGATGTTCCTCCCGCGTGATTTCTACAATGCCCCTCGTGTATTTCTCTCATCACATACTCTGTTTGAGAAGGCCCGAGGCATCTTGCTAAGAGACCACTGAACATTTTACGATAAAGATTGCCTTGCTTTAAACAGTACCGAGCAGCTTTTTTACGAAGTGCTCGAGCCTTTTTCTTATCTTCAGGGACAATTCTATACTGCAAAAAAGTGACAATCTCATTCCTCCAATCCCAAGTTAAGTTATTGAAATTTACCTCGTTTTTTGTCATGATCAAGTACTGAATGAAACAGATGAATTACAGAAGCATTTTCGTTATTCATCACTTTTGCCGGAGATGCAAGATTAGCTAGAGCGTCTGCCTCGACATTTTCCTCTCTTGGTATCTGCACAACTTTTCAGGTTTGGAATTGCCATATCACGTGCCTTCTCCAGGTATTGCTGCATTCTTGCCTCCTTGGCTATATAAGTCCCCATCATTTGGTTAACTACGAGTTGCGAATCGCTTTTGATTATGACCTGCTCTATGCCAAGTTCATGTGCCAGTTATAAACCTGCAATCACAGCTTCATACTTTGCCTCATTGTTAGTTATAGAGTGGCATTTTATGGCTTGTCGTATGGTTTCACCCATAGGTGGTACCAAAACAATTCCTAGATCTTCCCCTTTCACATTCGATGAGCCATCAGTAAATAAGGTCCAGGTTCCTAGATTAAACCCGTTAAATAATTGTAGCTCTTTTTCTGTTTCTAGTTGCATCCCTTGGCTAAAATCGGCCAAAATATCTGCTAACACTTGTGACTTTATTGTAGTTCTAGGTTGATATGTGATGTCATATTCACTCAATTCTATGGCCCACTTGGCTAACCTACCTGATAACTCATGTTTGTGTAGTATATTACACAGGGGATAAGCAGTTACTACGAAGATAGGATGACATTGAAAATAAGATCTTAATTTCCTAGATGCCATAATTAATGCAAGTGCAAGCTTTTCTAGATGAGGATACCGTGTCTCAGCATCTAATAATGACTTGCTAACATAATAAATCGGAGACTGTTTACCTTGGTCTTCACGAACCAAAACAACACTCACCGCCACTTCTGAAACAACAAGGTAAATAAGCAACATTTCCCCATCTTTTGGTTTTCTGAGCAACGGTGGATTTCACAAGTATACGTTCAAATTTTTGAGCGCTTGTTGACATTCCTCAGACCATTCGAACTGATCTTGCTTTTTAAGAGCTGAAAAGAACTTAAATCATTTTTCTGATGTCTTGGAAATAAATCTTCCCAAGGCTGCAATTCTCCCCTTCAGTCTCTGTACCTCTTTCTTACTTGTAAGCATATCAGGAATTTCCTCAATAGCTTTAATCTGTGCGGGATTTACTTCAATACCACGGTTAGAAACAAGAAAACCCAAAACTTACCTGATGAAACGCCAAATGCACATTTCTCGGGATTTAGCTTCATATTGAATTTACAGAGAATCTGAAATGTATCAGACATGTGTTGTATATGATTCCCTGATTGTTGGGATTTGACCAGCATATCATCTATGTAGACCTCCATGGTTTTCCCTAAATGTTCTTGGAACATTTTGGTCCCCAACCTTTGGTATGTGGCACCAGCGTTTTTGAGGCGAAATGGCATTACTTTGTAACAGTAAGTCCCCTTGTCTGTTAATGAAGTTTTTTTCTCATCTAGGGGATCCATTTTGATTTGATTATATCCTGAATATGCATCTAAAAAGCTTAACAATTCATGTCCTACATTAGCATCAATTAGTTGATCTATATGTGATAACGAAAAAGAATCTTTAGGACAAGCTTTGTTTAGGTCAGTGTAATCTACACAAACTCTCCATTTACCATTCTTTTTTGGTACTACTACAGTATTAACTAACCAATTAGGATATTTTACCTCGCGGATAGACCCAATTTTTAAAAGTTTTTGCACCTCATCTTAAATCACCTGATTTTTGAAAGATCCCTGCTTTCTTTTCTTTTGTTTGACAGGTGGATACGAGGGATCTTCATTTAACTTGTGAGTCATTACTTCTGGGGGTATTCCTGTCATATCAGAATGGGACCAGGCAAAGCAATCCACGTTAGTTTTCAAAAATTCAATTAACTTACCTTTAATTTCGTGACTTAAGTTGGCCCCAATGTAGACTTTCCTTTCAGGCCATTGTATGAATAGTTCTACAGCCTTCAACTCTTCAATTGTCATTTTGATGTTTTCATTTTCTTCCGGTTCTTGTATGGAATCAGGCCTTGAGTCCACATCGATTCGACCATGTTCAGTTGAGGCTTGTGTCGTATTATCCTCAACTAGATTCTGTAATTGCTATTTTTCTTCATTTTTTGTGCTTGAATCTGCTACAGAGTTGATGCTCCTGGATGTTTGTTGATCACCACGGATTTGACGTATTCCCCATTGTGATGGGAATTTAATGACTTGATGTAAGGTAGATGGCACAACATCCGTTTCATGAATCCATGGTCTCCCGAGAATCATATTGTAAGCCATATCCATCTCTACCACCTGAAAATTCGTATCTTTGACAACTCCCTCTGCGAATGTTGTAAGTACTACCTCCCCTTTCGTTATGATGCTTAAATTGTCAAAGCCAGATAAAGTATGCACCTTGGGTACCAACTTCTCTTCAGCTTGCATTTCATTCAATACTCTCACAAAACTACCTGGATCAATCAAAACTCGTTTAACATTAGTGTCATGTACAAGTAGAGATATTACCAGTGTATCGTTGTGCGGAGTTAATACGCCATTTGCATCTGCATCATCAAATGTAATACTTTCTTCTTCCAAAGCATGTCGAACCCGCTTTTCGTGTGTAACTGTAACCTTTGAAATTTTCTTGGCTGCCGTATATGTCACGATATTAATTTATTCTCCGCCGCTTATAATGTTAACGGTCCTTTTTGGAGAAGGACGTTTAGGGGGATCCTGCCTGTTCTTCATGTATGCTTGCTTACCTTTTTCACTAAACAATTCGGTAAGATATCCTTGCTTTAATAAATGGTCTACTTCACCTTATAGCAATCTACAATCTGGCATTTTATGACCATGATCGTTATGAAACTCGCACCAGTAATCAGGATTTCGCCTATTTGGATTTGATCTCATTTCTTTGGCCACCATACCTTATCACCCATGCTTCTTAATACTGCTACTAATTCTGATGTGCTGACATTCAAATTGTAACCGCCAAATTTTCCCAAGCTTCTATCATCATCTCGCTTATCTCGTGCGTTTCGCTCTTTCCCAAACCTTGACAATGAACCCGACTCTCTATCTCTCGATCTATGATCATACCTTGAATTGTCTTGCTTTGAACGTGAGTCTCTTCCTGCTGGGCCCATGTAAGGCTCGTATCTATTTTTACCATACCTTTTTCAGTTTAGCACGTCTCGAACTCACCTTCTCTTTTTGAGACCGAGAGATGGTATCTTCTTCTATCCTCAGCTTTGTGTTGTACCTGTTGTAAACATCATTCCAAGTTGTCGCTGGAAATTCACGTAGACTTTTCTTGAGTCGTCTCATGGCTTCTGAACTTTTCTCATTAAAATTACTGGCAAAAGCCATAGCTGCCCAGTTATTAGGAACGCGCGGTAACATCATCCTTTCACGCTGGAATCTACCTACAAATTCTCTAAGCAGCTCTGAATCTCCTTGCTTTGTTTTGAAAATATCCTCCATTATTTTTTCGACTTTTTGAGCTCCCGAATGCGCTTTGATAAATGAATCTGCAAGTTCAGCAAAAGAATTTATAGAATTTTCGGGTAAAAGAGAGTACCATGTCAATGCTCCCTTAGTAAGTGCTTCTCTGAATTTTTTGACCAATACTGATTCGATTTATTACTTGGTCAAATCATTGCCCTTTACGCCAGTTGTGAATTCAGTTACGTGATCCCGTGGATCAGTTGTGCCATCATACTTTGGAATGTTGGGCATCTTGAATTTCTTCGGGATTGGTAGAGGAGTAGCACTTGGCTTTCAAGGTTGTTGTGAATATTTGTCCATATCTATTACCTTAATTACAGGCGGCACTCCAGGTATTTGCTCTATGCGGTCGCTCTGTTCCTTGAGCTGTTTCTGCAAATTTAGTACTAAGTTTTGTAAATCAGAATTAACTGGGTTACCTGACCCTCCATCTCGAGATTCGCTGGGTGTTCCACCAATACCTGAGTTAACGAGCCCTGAGCGAGGATTTTCCATGGTGTTGTTGTTTGGAGTTGGCATTGGTGGTACAACAGACAACTGGTTAACAAAAGCTCGAAGAGCATTACCGACTTGCTGAGCAATTAATTTTTTTAAGGCTTCATCTATAGCTTGATCATTCTTAAACTGTTCGTTCACATTTGATTCAGATCTGTCAGGAGTCCCCTCTTGTAATTGTCAGGAGAATGTTGTGGTGAGGGAATTGGAGTTTTGTCACCTTGTTGGTTCAACTGATGTTGTGGAACTTCCTAAGATGGTAAAATTTGTTGGTTGTTGTCGTTGACATTCAACATGATTATTTTGATACAAGAATTGATTTGGTAAGCAAAAGATTATCAGATTCCAGGTAATAGAACCAATTTGTTAAACCAAAAATAGGAATTTCGGTCAAAGCTTTATTTTAGAAGAACTCAGGTTACTGATAATCAAATATAGAATGAATAAAAGAAATTGACTTTAATAATAACAAGATGAGCAGAAGAAAGCAAAGTAAATCAGTATATTCCAATAGTATTTCGTGTCCTTACAAATGTTCAATCTTCACCTTTTATAGCTATCTCTAAGTTATACATTTTTCTCCTCTCATAATAGAGTCTTTATGGCAATTAATGGCATTTAATGTAACGTTATAATTGGTAATTATAACTGATTTAATATAAATTCCATAACGTTTTCTGTAATTAATGCCTATTAATTACCGATAATACGTACCTGTACCCCTTTTGCTATCTAGGTTCATTCTTCTGATGTGACTCCCAAATATCAATAGGTTCGAGCACTTATCCTTTCTGACTTCCTTGGACCTCTGCCCGTATCTGTTGAAACTCGTACCTCTTCAACTATTCTTTGCCAACTGTCATTCTTTTACCAGTCCATGTCATTAGCTTGATTTTTCCCAATACTAACAGATTTCCATAGTTCGTTTATTCCCGGATGAAACCTACCCCATGCAATATTGTATCGCCATGTAGACAAACCACGTGTCAATGCCATATTTTACCAATATAATTAGACTAGTAAATTTTTTCGCGCTTCGCGCGGTCATAAAAAAATATCAATTATATGTTGTTTTGTAAATTTAATTGAGATAGAATTGATAAATTATTTGAAAATTTGTTCTAAGAGCCCGTTTGGACATAAGATTGTTTTTACTTTTTTCCGAAATCAATGTTTGATCATGAAAAATTTAACTTTTACTTGAATATAAATTTGAAAATTTGAAAAACTCCAAAAAAGTTGTTTTTCAAAAATTTTATTAGGATCACTCACAAAACTTCAAAAACAACCCAAAATTATATTCATATCCAAATACAACTCTAATTTTCAAATATTATTTTCATTTGAAAATTTTTTTCACTTTTTTTTTAAATTTTCTTTTTTACAATTCTTACGTCCAAACGCCCACTCAATCGAGGCAATATATTTCAGACTTTATGCAAAGACAAAGTTTGACCTTTTGGGACGACAAATTTTCAATTGCTATAATGTTCATGTATAATTAGCTTAATCAATGTTTCTAACTAACACGATCTCGATTTAGCTTAATGATAATGTAAAGCACTTACCTCGAGAAACCCTCAACAGGAAAATTTAATTAAGAATTACTAATATCAATTGAAAATGGTCGATAAAAGCGATTAACACTTATCAACTTCAATCTCCAAAGGAAAAGACAAAAGAAAGAAAGTAGCAAATTCAATGTCGATAAGGTTTGACTTTTACACACTAAAGGTGTTTTATTAACTTATAATAACGGATATAATAAATAACTTATAACGGATAATCTTTTATGATTATTCTGATTTGGTAGCATAAAAGTTATTTATATTAACGATTCGTATAAGCTTAACGAGAGGTTGGAGGTTTGGAGACAGGATCTTGAGTCTAAATATTTCAAGTTGAGCAGGACGAAGACGGAAACCTGGAGTGTAAGTTCAGTGTTGAACCGAGGGAAGTGGGAGTGGATGTGAGGCTTGGCTCACAAGTCATCCCAAGTAGAGGCAGCTTCAAGTACCTTGTGTCGGTTATCCATGGGGAGGGGAAATCGACGACAATGTCACACACCGTATTGAGGTAGGATGGATGAAGTGGAGGTTAGCATCTAGAGTCCTGTGTGACAAGAGAGTTCCACTGATACTCAAAGGTAAGTTCTATAAAGCGGTGGTTAGACCGGCCATAGTGTATGGGCTGAGTGTTGGCCTGTTAAAAACTCACATATCCAGAAGATGAAAGTAGCAGAAATGAGGATGTTGGGGTGGATGTGCGGGCATACTAAGATGGATAAGATTAGGAATGATAATATTCAGGAGAAGGAGGGCGTGGCTCCCATTGATGACAAGATGCAGGAAACGAGACTCAGATGGTTCGGTCATGTACAGAGGAGAAGCCCAGATGCTCCGGTAAGAAGGTGTGAGCGACTGGTTGTGGAGGGCACGAGAAGAGGTAGAGGGCGGTCTAAGAAGTATTGGGGAGAGGTGATCAGGCAGGACATGGCGAGGCTTCAGATTTCTGAGGACATACCACTTGATAGGAAGATGTGGAGGTCGAGTATTAGGGTTGTAGGTTAGGAGATAGTTGAGTCTTGCCTTACTTCGTACCTTTGTGAGACTAGTCTGGTAGGGTTTTTGTCTAATATAGCTAGTGGCAATGTTGTGTCTTACTATTTTGCTTTTCAGTGCTAGACCTATTTACTAGCTATCGCTTTGGCTTTGCATCTCTCTTCTGGATTTCATGTTGTTCCTATTTTTCCTATAATTTCTATGGTGATATTGATATTGTATTCCTTTGTCTTTTTGTCTTCTTGAGCCGAGGGTCTTTCGGAAACAACCTCTCTGCTCCTTCGGGGTAGGGGTAAGGTCTGCGTACACACTACCTTTCCCATACCCCGCTAGTGGAATTTCACGGGGTTGTTATTGTTGTTGTTGATTCATATAAGCTTACCGTACGAGACTAATGAAATATGAAACCAACTCTATCACATATTATCTTTTTTTTCCTATAATATTTCGAGATATAAGAAATTAACTGAAATGAAAAAAATAAAAAATAAAAATATTGATGAATCTTTGTGGCTACAATTTTGTTTGTTACGTTGATTCTTCTCTCCAAATTGATTTTTGTGATTTGAAGGCTTAAGCAATGTATTTCTCGAGCATATGATGATGTGAACTTTCTTGGATATATTTGATCTCCATGAAAAGGAAGAACGTCTCTTAATCACTTGGACGACTTTGAAAAAGATAATATTTGATGTATTTGATCTCTTTGTGAATACCACAAACTTATAAAATTTTGCGATATCACATTGTACTTGATTACATATTTTGGTAAATTATTTTAATATTATAAGAATTCGCATTCACAATAATGAATATATGGTGCACTCTCAATTAACAAATATCAAATGGCTACAGACTATAGTACACTATTCATTAACATATATCAAGTGCAAGATGCATGATTTGTATTGTGATAAGTTATGCGTATTTTGTTTTTGATGATTTGATAAACTTCATGAGAGAATCAGATAAGGAACCTGATACAATTAGTTCTCCAATGTTCAGAGTAACCAGTCAGATGTATTGTTCAATTCTCAACGAAATCAGATAAGGGAACAAAAGAGGGAACATATATGGATCAGTTCCCCTGGTCGTCGTATAGTCAACTCTACAACTTTAAACATTCTCAAGACTTTAAGATCACAAGGTTCAAGGTTGGGATCAAGGTTGGGATATGGCTCAACTCTTCAGAGTCAAAGGAACAGCTGAGGGAACAGGTCCCTACCAGTTCCCAAGGTGACTGTACTAAGTCAACTCTCCAGTTGGAAAGTTGCTGCCTGCACATGCTACAGTACAGGAATAGTGCAACAATAAACTTTCTATGAAAAGCTTTTTACCTACCCTGCTTACATCATTGTAAGTGATGTCACACATGTATTTTTAACATCAAGTAAGGTAAAACAATCACTTTAACACTTGCAAATCAAAAGTCAATATTTTCTCAAGTGCTAGCCACAAACTCTCTCAAGAACAAAGCTGCTGCAACCTCAAGGACCAGATCCAAAGATTAAAGATATCTTAAGTCCTTAGGGTTGTTGAGTCTTTGTTATTTGTTCTTCATTTGTAATTCCTACCCAACTTACTTAGAAGCATTTCTGTAGTAGATCTTTTGTAAAATCATAAACTCCGTGTTTGTGTCTTAACTAGAGTTAGTTAAGTTGTGAAGTCTTTGTAATAGAGGTATTACAAAGTAGCTTGTAATAGGTGTGTTACAAGTTAGTAAGGGATACCAAAGTCTTTGTAATAGAGATATTACAAAGTGACTTGTAATAGGTGTATTACAAGTTAGTGAGGGATTAAGAGTTTAATTCCTGGATTGCAATAGGTTGTAATCTAAAGTTTGCTCGGTTTAGTGGAGTTGAAATCCTACTAGGGTAGGTTGTGGTTTTTAATCCCTTGAGCAAGGAATTTTCCATGTAAATATTGCGTGTTCTTTATTTACTACCAATTTTCTGTGAGAACAAATAGAGAACCTGGTTTCCTATACTATTTGGTTTTATAGTATGTTGCTTATTATAGGAACTGATAGAGAACCTGATTCTCTATACAGTTTGGTGGACTCTTAGTTTCTATCAATTGGTATCAGAGCAGTTTCTTTCTAAAAGGTTAATACCTAGAAAGTATCTACATGGCTGCTCCACCAAACTTCGAGGAAAGTCAATCAATCGACAAACCACCAAGAATTTAAAAAATAGTTCATAAAAATGGAGGCATTCCCAAGAAGGGAAGCTCTAGCAGAAACACTAAAGGATACAATTGTTGTCACAAGTCCAGAAAGTCGGGACATTTCATCAAAGATTGTCCTCTCAGCAATCAGGACCATTACAAACACAATACTGACAAAATGGTTAAGAGGAACCCCGTCACCGACAGAAAGTTCAAGAGAAGAGAGTTCGCTGATAATATTATATAGCAAGTGCCGATTGCCTGGGGATATTCCTCTAGTAAATCTGAGGGTGATGATGAACAAGCAGACACCTCCATGATGACCGTTGAAACCAAAGCTGCAAAATATGATTCCTTCTTTACATTGATGGCAAAAACATATGATGATGAAGAAGATAATGATGATGAGGTAAACTTCTTAGATGTTCAAAGAAATCTAAAGTATTATTCTCCAAAAAAACTTATGTCTTTGGAAAATATTTTAACTGATGTGTATCATAGTCTTATAAATGATAAAGATGCCTTAACTGTGGAACTGGGAGAATTAGAACAATCAAGAGAAGATCTAGTAGTTGTGGTGGTAGACTTAGAGGAAACCATTGAAAGTCTGAAGAAAGAAAAAAAGGTTTTAATTGAGGGTAATACTAACATTAAGCATGAGAGAGATGACCTATTACTGGTGGTTGTAGACCTAAAGGAAACAATTGGGGAATTTAAAATGGAAAGTAGGCCTGAAAATTCTCAAAAGGGAAAGGAAGTTGCAAGTCAGGCACACATTAAGCTTGAAAGTGAGTTAAATTCAGTGAAGTCTAGTCTGTGTGCTGAGTTTGAGAAAAATAAACAACTTCAGGAAGAACTAGGAAGAGTGAAGAGTGATCTTGAAAAATCACTTAAGTGGACCTGGTCCTCGGATGCTATCACTGCCATGTACACCAACAATGGGGAAAACAGGTAGGGAATCGAGTTCCAAAGGGAAAACATTCCCTACAACCCTCATAACAAGTACGTTATTGTACCTGACAATTGGCTTTGCACTAACTGTGGCAATATTGTGCACTTTAATGAAACCTGTAAGGACAGATTCCAATCTCAACAGAAAAACAAAGTCTTTGCTGAAAAAGTAACTCCTGCTAGGGAACCTGCTCCTTCACATAAAAAACTTATAATGCTTGCTTGGACCAAAAGAGCCCTAATTTACCCCTTTCCTCATTACAAGGGACCCAAACTCGTTTGGGTTCCTAAGTCTAACTCCTGATTTTCTTGTGCAGGGAATAGTGAAAGGGAGAAGCCTACAATGGTACATGGATAGCGGCTGCTCAAAGCATATGACTGGAAGTACAAACGATTTCCTTTCACTTAAGGCCCTGCAAGGAGAAAGTGTACCCTTCGGAAGTAGCTAAAAGGGGTACACTCTAGGAGTTGGAAGGATTGGGAAGTCACTCACTCACTCAATTGAGAACGTGTACTATATCAATGGCCTGAAGTACAGTCACTTGAGTGTTTCTCAGATATGTGACAAGGGAAATAAAGTGGAATTCTTGTCCAAGATATGCATAGTCACAAATCTTATGACTGGTGAGGTAGTACTTGTGGCCAAAAGATACAAGAATATTTACATTGCTGATTGTAAGTCTCTACATGGTGGTGATCTAACTTGCCTAAGTGTCATTGATGGTGATGCTGAGTTATGGAGAAGATGACTGCTGCATGTGAGTTTTTATTTGTTTAACAAATGCATGATCAGGTCCCTTCTCGAGAAGTATCTCTATCAACTACTCAATGGGAGAAAACTAACGCTGACTTACCCGGGAGCCTTTGGATGCAAAATATTTTGTTCTCAACAATGGTGGCAAATGGTCAGATAACAAAGAAGATAAAGATGGAGAATTTATAAATGCTCCTGGTGAAACTATAGATATTGCAAATGGAAAGACTGATTTGATGATTCAAGTCAAGCAAAGCGATTAAGGAGATGCATCAGAATCTCCAAAAGGCATAGAGCAACCTTGTCCCTCTATCACCTCGACTGAAGCTCTATGGTTGTTGATGCTGCATTAGGTACTCCTTGTGAGCACGTGATTTTTGCCCTATGTGAATTATTCCCATAAATTCAAGAAAAATAAATTTTTCCCATTATTTGCAATTTCGTAGATTGTTTGTAGCATTTTTTTAAATTGTTTGCATTTGTTTGTGCATGTTTAATTTTATTTAATTCATGAAAAAATACAAAAATACATTGCATTTACATTTAGGATTTAATTTTATGTGTTTAGATTAATTAGTAATTAGTTGTTTTATAAAATATAAAAAATCACAAAAAATAGTTCATGTTGCATTTTAACTCTTTTAATTTCGAATTTTGTAGCTTTTTCTTTTAATTTAAGACTTAATTAATCATTGTAAATATTATATTTAGTTTTAATATAATTTTGTAGGTTAATTTAATTTTTAAGAGTTAGTTTATATTTATTTTAATTTGAGAAAGAAAGAAATTGGAAAATGAAAAGAAAAGGAAAAGAAACAAAGAAATCTGATTTTTGGGCCAATTCAATTAATTTCCCCCAGGCCCAAAATCATTTTCCCCCTAAAACCCGTTCCGCCCAGGTCCAGTTCCCCCCTAAACTCGGTCCGTTGTAACTGGTTCAAAACGGCGCTGTTTGGCTCAATCATATTCCAGCCGTTGATCTTGCATGATCCAATGGCTGGGAACTCAACTCCCTTTCATATAATAGTGTCCAAACGCCCCTATACCCCTGTCAACCCCCTCAGTCTTCTCCTCACCCCCTTGTCTCTCAAAACTCTAGAGCTCGCCGTCCCTGAAAACTCCACCATATCCGCCGGTGGCGATGGCATAAACCACTCCGATCCCCTCAAAATTGATACCATATAATCCCCTTGCCCTCCTCTGTTCAAATATTCAACCCGTTTCCCTCGAATAATTACCAAACACCCGAATTTTAGATCTAAACCAGGAACCTCCAAAACCCTAATTCGCCCAAGCCCACCCAAAACCTCACCAGATCGTCCCCTTGCTCCTTCCACCCATCACATCTTGTCGATTGCCCAAGAGGCTTATCGAATTGGAGACATTTCAAATCTGAGTTGGACATGCATGTGCCTTCATAGATGATTTGAGCCGAAATGGGTATCACTTGTTTGTTCTTGATGGGAACAATCATTTGACACCCATTTTTGGGTTAAATCGGAGAAGACGATTCTAGTCAAAATGGACAGTCATTCTTTGCTAGGTATTTGTTCCTTTTTTACTTTTTTCATCTTCTCATCATCTTGCTTTTCTGGAGCCTCCTTACATTTTCAAATTTCTTCTTCTTCTTCTTCTTCTTCTTCTTCTTCTTCTTCTTCTTCTTCTTCTTCTTCTTCTTCTTCTTCTTTGTTTCTTTTGTCTTAAAAAAGGGAAAGGGGTCAGTTAGCTTTAATCTTAAGCCGTTAGAATTTTGTTTTCTTTTCCCCGTAACTAATCGTAAGTGTTAATCAGTTAAGTTTGGGGCTAACTATTACATTTGCCTCTAAAATCAGTAGTTCTCCATTTAGGGTTTAGTTTAATTATTTAACCTATATTTAATGAATTTTGCTCCAAAATCAGCATGTTAGTGAATCATGTTGTTTTGAATTCCCTGTTAAGATGATTGTTAATTGTTTCAGAGTTTAAATCTCAAATAGGAGCGAAATGGTGGATTACTTTCAGCAGGCCCTGGAGCCCACTTACTACGGTCATCTAGTATCGGCCATAGGCAAGTCCTTCAATGAGGTAGTGAAGAGGGGTGGCATAGTGGAAGAAGGGCTTAAATCAAACAAAATCCTGAGTTACTCGGCTATTAAGGCAACTACCCAAGCCATTCAAAATGGTACTGGGGGAGTAATCGGAAAGAAGAATAAACAAGATGTGGCAACAATTGATTCAGGATCATGGTTTGGACCCAGGGGCCCATCACACCATTATACTCAGCCTCGACCCTACCACCAAACCCACACCCAAACCCCATATAATCCACTCCAACACTACTTCCCATCACTAGACCCTCATATTTCTGCCCACCATGCCCAAACATACACTCAACCTCCTACCTACGCACAATGGCGTGCACCAGCCCTAGAAAACACCTACCTAACTCCAAAAATGCTCACGCACCCCCACGACTCTACCGAAACCCTACCGTCCCAGGTTTCTGGCCTAATCAAGCATTTAAAAATGAGAGGTTGTAGCGGAAGAAAACCTTCACCCCATTGGGGAAGTCCTATACTAATTTGTTCCACAGATTGAGGCAATTGGATATGCTGAGGCCAATTGAGTCAAAATTGCCAAATCCTCCTCCAAAGAATCTTGATTACTTTGTAAGCTATGAATATTGTTCTGGTACTCCGAGGCATGATACAAAGAAGTGCTGGCACTTGAAAAATGCCATCCAAGAGCTCATTGATACAAACCGGATTGAAGTCCAAACTCCACAGGCACCCAACATCACCCATAAGGGAAGGGAACCCAAGAAACCTTCACAGACCGTTATGATGATTCGGTCCAGTGAGGTCAAGCCAGTTAAAAAACCAGCAGTTGAGGGATCAGTGAACAAGTTGAGTGGGAAAAACGGTGAACCATCTGCGATAGTCAAGAAGGGATCCCCAAGTGATGTTGCAGCAAAACAAGAAAAGTCAAAAGTGGTTGTTCCAAGAGTGGCAAACAAGCCTATCATAATTGTAGAGGGTGCCCACACGGGTCCTGTCATCATTAAGTCTGTAACCTAGTTGCCGATAGTTAATAGCAAGGTTATCCCGTGGAACTATGAACGGGTGATAATGACCTACAAGGGAAAGGAAGTGAAAGAAGAAGTTAATGAGGCCCATGGGTTAACTTGTTCGGGGAGATGCTTTGCTCCAGAAGAGTTAAGGACCTCCAAAGATAACCTAGTTCTAGTGAAGAAAGCGGTAACTAAAGAAGACGCGGAGGAGTTTCTGAGAAAAATGAAGGTACAAGACTATTCCATTGTGGAGCAGTTGAGAAAGACGCCTACTCAGATTTCACTGTTGTCATTGTTAATCCACTCAGACGAGCATTGTCGGGCCTTGATGAAAATTCTGAACGAGGCTCATGTTTCCAACAAAATTTCAGTAAACCATCTGGAAAGGATTACCAACAAAATATTTGAGGTGAACAGGGTCACTTTCTCTGATGATGAGTTGCCTATGGAAGGTATTGAACACAATAGAGCTCTCTATCTTATAGTAAAATGTGAAGATTCTGTGGTTACCAGGGTATTAGTTGACAATGGTTCTAGTGCAAACATCTTCCCTCTCCCCACTCTGAATAAGTTAAAAGTGGATGATGAGAGGATCCATAAGAACAACATCTGCGTTCGGGGATTTGACGGGGGAGGGTTGGTGATATAGTACTTGGGTTGACAATAGGACCAGTAGAATTCACCATGGAGTTCTAGGTGTTGGACGTGGCCGTCTCCTATAATTTGCTGTTAGGTCGCCCGTGGATTCATGCTGCTAAAGCAGTCCCGTCCACTCTACATCAGATGGTCAAG
The DNA here is from genome assembly GCF_000393655.2 of Nicotiana sylvestris. Taxonomy (NCBI): domain Eukaryota; kingdom Viridiplantae; phylum Streptophyta; class Magnoliopsida; order Solanales; family Solanaceae; genus Nicotiana; species Nicotiana sylvestris. The sequence goes on from NC_091065.1 coordinate 175,801,670, forward strand.
TTTGAGTGGGATAAGCAGGAGATCGTCGTGCATGGAGAAGATAATTTATGTGCTCACAGTGATGCCTCTGTCCCGTTCATTGAGGTTGAAGATGACAAAGGGCCCTGGGTCTATCAGGTCTTTGAAACAATGCCGGTCAAGAAAGTTCCAGAAGGAAAATGTGTTCCAACTACAAAGATAACCTCTACATCAGTCATGGTGGCCTTTGAAATGTTGAAAAATGGCTTTGTGTCTGGTAAGGGTCTGGGTGCATCTCTATAGGGTATCATACAGCCGGTGTCCCTCCCTAAAAACATGGGTACATTTGGTATAGGATTAAAACCCACAGCCGCATATGTGAAAAGGGCCAAAAAGTTAAAACATAGGGCATGGGCACTTCCAAAGCCTATCCCACGTCTCTCCAGGTCGTTTGTCAAGCCTGGTGCCAGGAAACGCCCAGTAACAACAGTTCCAAGTTCTGTGGTTGACATTGATGAAAAGTTAATTGAAAGGTTCGAGAGGTTGTTCGACGATGTGAATATGGTGGAAGTCGGAGAAGGTTCTAGCAAAGCAGATGTGTAGTTTGTCGGGCCGAATGCAAAGCTTAACAATTGGGAGGCTACTCCTCTCCCTACTCGGAAGGAGTTTTGGTAGTTTGCTTTGATTTCCTTTCAGTTTATCTGGATTATTCCAGGGTTGTAATTCAATTTTATGTTCCATCCGTTTGGATGTATAAACCCTGTTATCTTTTATTTTCAATGAAATTCAATTTCCCTTTTCCATCATTCGTGATAGTTTTATTTTTGTTTTTTCTTTTCTTCCCTGTACAATTCTTTTTATGCTGGTTTCAATGACATGACATGCATGAGGAATATTCGGCCCAGTCTTAAAAGTCAATCTAATTCTAAAATAATAATTCAAGAAATAGAGTGTGATGATGAATCAGAATATGATGAGGATGAGGCTTTTGAAGAAATTAGTAAGGAATTAAATTATTTTGAAGAAAAACCCAAGCCTAACCTGAATGATACGGAAGCAGTCAATTTAGGAGACCCAGATAATGTCAGAGAAACTAAGATAAATGTCCATCTTGAGCCGCAAATCAGGGAGGAGATAATAAAAGCACTGTTTGAATATAAAGATATTTTTGCATGGCCATATGACGACATGCCGGGTCTAAGCACTGATTTGGTGGTTCACAAATTGCCCACTGACCCAGCATTCCCTCCCGTCAAGCAAAAGTTGATAAAGTTCAAAACTGACATGAGTGTGAAGATTAAGGAAGAAATCACCAAGCAGTTGGACGCAAAGGTCATTCGGGTCACACGATATTCCACTTGGTTAGGTAATGTTGTGCTAGTGCCGAAGAAGGATGGCAAGACCAGAATGTATATTGATTACCGCGATCTCAACAAAGCAAGTCCAAAGGATAATTTTCCTTTGCCAAACATCCACATTTTGATTGATAATTGTGCTAAGCATGCGGTTGGATCTTTTATGGACTGCTATGCAGGGTATCATCAGATTTTAATGGATGAGGAAGATGTGGAAAAGATGGCATTCATCACACCGTGGGGAACTTATTGCTACCGGGTAATGCCATTTGGTTTGAAAAATGCTGGGGAAACCTACATGAGGGTAATGACTACGGTGTTCCACGACATAATACTCAAGGATATTAAGGTTTACGTGGATGACATGATCATAAAGTCCAGGAAGTAGTCAGACCATGTTAGAGATTTGAGAAAGTTTTTCCAGAGGCTCCTTAGGTACAATCTTAAGCTCAATCCTGCAAAGTACGCATTTGGCGTTCCATCGAAGAAATTGTTGGGATTCATAGTTAGCCGACGGGGCATTGAATTGGATTCGTCAAAGATCAAAGCTATCCAGGAATTGCCACCGCCAAGGAACAAGACCGAAGTGATGAGTCTAGTGGGGAGGATGAACTACATCAACAGGTTTATTGCTCAGCTCACGACAACTTGTGAGCATATCTTTAAGTTGCTGAAAAAGGATGTTGCGGTCAAGTGGACTGATGAGTGTCAGGAAGCATTTAATAAGATAAAAGGGTACTTGTCAAACCTACTTGTATTGGTCCCACCAGAATCGGGAAGGCCTTTGATTCTATATTTGACGGTTTTGGACAATTCATTTGGTTGTGTGTTGGGTCAGCATGACATCACTGGCAGGAAAGAGCAAGCCATTTACTGTCTCAGCAAGAAGTTCACATCTTATGAGGTTAAGTACACTCACCTTGAAAGGACATGTTGCGCCCTAACTTGGGTAGCACAGAAGTTGAAGCATTATTTGTCATCTTACACTACTTACCTCATTTCTTGCCTGGATCCATTAAAGTATATATTTCAGAAGCCTATGCCCACAGGGAGACTTGCGAAGTGGCAGATTTTGCTCACGGAGTTTGACATTATCTATGTGACTTGGACTGCGATGAAAGCCCAAGCATTAGCCGATCATTTGGCCGAGATCCCGATTGATGAAGAATATGAACCGTTGAGAACTTATTTTCCTGATAAAGAGGTGATGCATATTGACGAGCTGAGGCAGACTGAAAAACCAGGTTGGAAACTTTTCTTTGATGGGGCTGCAAACATGAAAGGAGTCGGAATAGGGGCTGTGCTTATTTCTGAAACAGGGCGTCACTACCATGTTAGGCTCAGCTTCGTTTCTATTGTACCAACAACATGGCTGAGTACGAGTCATGCATTTTGGGTTTGAGGTTAGATGTAGACATGGGTTTCCAGGAAGTCTTGGTCTTGGGAGACTCGGACCTTCTGGTGCACCAGATTCAGAGAGAATTGAAACACGGGATTTAAAGCTCATACCGTACCAACAATGTTTGCATGATCTTTGTCAACGGTTTCGATCAATAGAGTTCAGGCATATTCCAAGGATCCATAATGAGTTTGCCAATGCTTTAGCTACCTTGGCGTCAATGTTGCACCATCCAGACAAAGCTTATGTCGACCCTCTGCATATTCAAGTCCGCGATCAGCATGCTTACTGTAACATGGTGGAAGAAGAACTTGATGTTGAGCCGTGGCATGACATCAGGGAGTATATCAGAATGGGGGTGTATCCGGTGCAAGCCACGGGGGATCAAAAGAGAATAATTCGACGGTTGGCAAGTCGATTTTTCTTCAGTGGAGGAGTTTTGTACAAAACAACTCCAGATCTCGGATTGCTAAGATGCAGAGATGCTAGATAGGCCACGACTATCATGACCGAAGTACATTCCGAAGTCTGCGGACCATATATGAGTGGGTATGTTCTGGCGAAAAAAATTCTCCGAGCGGGTTATTATTAGCTCACCATGGAGCGAGATTGTATCAGTTTGGTGCGCAAGTGTCATCAATGCCAAGTGCACGGAGATTTGATTCATTCTCTGCCATTTGAATTGCACATAATGTCCGCACCATGGCTCTTTGTTACTTGGGGCATGGATGTCATTGGACCAATTAAGTCAGCAGTATCCAATGGGCACATATTCATCCTGGTGGCCATTGATTATTTCACCAAATGGGTTGAAGCTAAAACTTTCAAGTCTGTGACCAAGAAAGCAGTGGTTGATTTTGTTCACTCAAATATCATTTGTCGGTTTGGGATCCCAAAGGTAATCATCACAGATAATGGTGCTAATCTCAATAGTCATTTGATGAAAGAGGTATGTCAACAGTTTAAGATTACGCATTGCAATTCTACCACATACCGCCCCAAGGCGAATAGAGCAGTCGAGACAGCCAACAAGAACATAAAGAAGATACTTCAGAAAATGGTGGAAGGTTCCAGGCAATGGCATGCAAAGTTGCCTTTGCGTTGTTGGGTTATCGCACTACTGTTCACACTTCAGTAGGTGCGACTCCTTATTTGTTGGTATAAGGCACAGAAGCAGTGATACCCGTGCAAGTTGAAATCCCATCCCTCTGGATTGTTGTTGAAGCCGAAATTGATGATGATGAATGGGTCAAAACCGTCTGGAGCAATTGAGTTTGATTGATGAGAAACGATTGGTAGCAGTGTGTCATTGCCAGTTGTATCAAAAGAGAATGGTAAGAGTGTATAACAAGAAGGTGCATCCTTGGAAATTTGAAGTGGGTCAGCAAGTATTGAAACGCATCCTTCCACATCAGGCTGAAGCAAAAGGCAAGTTTGCCCCAAATTGGCAGGGGTCGTTCATCGTAACGAGAGTGTTTTCCAACGATGCTTTGTATTTAACAGATATAGAAGGCAAATGTGTAGATATGGCTATCAGTTCTGATCCAGTCAAAAGATATTATGTATGATCTCTTTGGTTTAAATTGTCGTTGTTTGTACTTGGCATGTTTTGAAGATTGGAATGACGAAAGCATTTTGTTCTGCTATCTAAACACTTTATTCTTTGTTACTCCTTTGAGCCTCATTTATTTCCTTTCGTACCCCTCTTTTGGAATCAGTAACAAAATTCAGAAACACGAACGCACAAGATAAGTAAAGGAAAAGCGAGAAAAAGATAGGAGAAAAAGAGAAAGAAGAGAATGAAAAAGAAAAAAAAAAGAAAAAAAAAAGAAAAAAGAAAAAAAAGAAGAAAAGAAAGAAAGAAAAGAAAGAGAAAAATCACAACAACAAAGTAATCGTATCACATGAACTACGTTCGACCTGATTCCTTTAAAGGATACGTAGACATCCTCACTATTCGGTCCCATCAAAATAAAAATTCAAAAGTCCCCAAGCAAAGAAACTGGGGCAGAAGTTGTGGTTGTTGTAAGAAATTTGATTTCGAAAGTTGTAATTTTGAACCCTTTCAAATTGTTTTGAGCCTTTTTGATATCCTTTCTTTCTAACCCTATCCAAAAGCTCACATTATGGTCCAAAGAAAGACCTTCCAATCAGTCTTCGAAAGATGCCAAGTCTAGAAAGTAGAGGTGATTCATATCAGGGGAAACACTTCGATCTAAGCAGGAAAAATGAAAATGAGAGAGTCTTATTGGTGAAAACCTTCACAGGCACCGTAAGGCGATGGAAGCTGAGAGAATTTAAAATGAGAGAGTCTTATTGGTGAAAACCCTTACGGGCACCGTAAGGGGATAGTGAGTTGAGAGATGAACAAATGAGAGAGGTTTGTTGGTAAAAACCCCTCAGGGCACCGTACGCCGAACATGGTCAGTGATTTGGTGAAGAAATTGGGTTTTGAAGAGCTCGGGGCACAAAGTACGACAACTGAAAGTTGATTGGTCGGATAGACTAGGCTGATTAATCCGAAATGTATGTCATGATCATTGGTACCAGTTGCTCCACTCATATAAGTCTCTTTTCTTTTTCCCTTTCAAACAATCATCCAGTTTTGGATTTTTCTTCCTTATTCCTAACTCTCAAAGTCATTGCATTTCATTTCTTTTGGGTTTATTTCTCTAAGATGTTTCTAATGTCAGTTTGTTTAAGCAAATAAGAAAGGATTTCAAAGCTCACTACCAACTTTCAAATTGCACAAAACAAAATGCGGCTAGAACATGCCAGAGGTAGTATGATGTAAAGTAGGACATAAAGTGTTAGTGAAAGTTCCGTCGGTGGATTGGTTTAGTAATTTCGTGGGAGATGAAGAGGTTCAGATAGAAGGGTCAGAAATGTAAACAACGGTTCGGGTACAGGGCACTCGGGTCATCCAGGGTCCTGCGGTTGAGGATCAGTCAGAAAGTCAAACAATTCTTGACCAGTTCAAGGCAGCCACCCAAAGTAAAACACGGCAAAAGAAGATCCACCTTCAACAAGAATGCCATAAACTAACCACCACATTTTTAAAACTGACAAGATTTTTCTTTGATTTGAAACAGGGGCAGAAAATTTTATTTGTTTCATAGAAACCCTCCGCAAGGGAAAGCAAGTACCGGACAAGTTTGACCGTAAATTCTCAGGACCCTCCTGGATAATGGGACTTAGTTAAAAATCAAAACATTCATGAGAAACAAGATCTAGCATAAGCTCTACCTTGAAGAAATATCAGTTGGCTTTGAAGTTTTTATTCTTAGGATGAGATTCAATTTGAAAATTTTCAGGACCCTCATGGATAATGAGATGTAGTTTTAAGACTTTCTTAGATAACAAGATTTAGCGGAAGTCATACCTTAGCTTTAAAAATTGTCATTTAATTAGGAGTTTTCAGGACCATCTTGGATAATGGGATTAATTTAAAGTTCTCAGGACCCTCCTGGATAATGGGACCTAGTTAAATTTTAAGACCTTCATAGATAAGAAGACTTAGCGTAAGTTTTACCTTTAGGAAATAGAATTTAGCTTTGAAGTTGTCACTCTTAGGATGAGATTCAATTTTAAATTTTCAGGACCCTCATGGATAATAGGATTTAGCTTTTAAATTCTTAGAGATTTCGGGTACCATTATTCGATTAACACTTACAGATGTTCCCGATATCAAACTGGGGCAGAAAAATTTCTTTTGTTTTGTCTGTTGTTGTAATCAGGTTCAAAGGCAGCAGTGTTCAAAGGAAGACAGTAATCAGGAGCCCACCTGGAGAACAAAGGGAAGACATCAGTGTTCAAAGGAAGATAGCAATCAGGAGCCCACCTGGAGAACGAAGGGAAGCAACAAGGTTCAAAGGAAAACAACAATCAGGAGCCCACCTGAAGAACAAAGGGAAGCAGCAAGGTTCAAAGGAGTTTAGCAATCAGGAGCCCACCTGAAGAATGAAGGGAAAGTAGTAAGGTTCAAAGGAGTTCAACAATCAAGAGCCCACCTGAAGAACAGAGGGAAGCAATAATATTCAAAGGAAGTTCAACAATCAGGAGCCCACCTGAAGAACAAAGGGAAGCAGTTCAAGTTTCGAGGAAAAGCAGCGCAAGTGTCGGTAATCAGGAGCCCACCTGGAGAACGAAGGGAAACAGTAATACTCAAAGGAAGTTCAGCAATCAGGAGCCCACCTGAAGAACAAAGGGAAGCAGTTCAAGTTTTGAGGAAAAGCAACGCAAGTGTCGGTAATCAAGAGCCCATCTGGAGAACGAAGGGAAACAACAATGTTCAAAGGAAGTGGGGCAATCAGGAGCCCACCTGGAGAACAAGGCAAGTTTTGGAGGAAAGGAAGAGAATCAAATGTTGGAAATCAAGAGAACAAAGGGAAGGCAACAATGGTCAAAGGAAGACGTTTCAAGTTCAGCAATCAGGCGCCCACCTGGAGAAAAGGGAAAGCATCTTAGATTACAATTCAAGTCAGCAACAAAGGAATTTCACCTGGAGAGTACGAGTCAACAGAGCAACAGGAACTGCAAGATCAAATTTGAAGATATAGATAGGATTCTTGTAATTCATAGATCATAGGTTTAGTCTAGCTTCTTTCATTTTGTCTTGGTGTAATAAGGAGTTCAGTAAGCAGTAACAGTAGTAGCAACAGTGAAATCACAGCTTCCTGGTAGTCCCAGCTACCGAAACTTCCCGAACTACACCGACCTGATTCCTTTATAGCCAAGGATATGTAGGCAACCTCGGAAGCAGGGTGCGGTCAAATCTTTCAAAAATGCTTCCCACTGAGTATTCAAACGAGCAAAAATCGCTCGTATCCGCTCACTTTATCTTTGCACGAAAACTCTTCGTGTTTCCGAGCAAAGAGGGGCAGCTGTGAGAATGTGACTTTTGCCCTATGTGAATTATTCCCATAAATTAAAGAAAAATAAAATTTTCCCATTATTTGCAATTTCGTAGATTGTTTGTAGCATTTTGTTAATTGTTTGTATTTGTCTGTGCATGTTTAATTTTATTTAATTCATAAAAAAATACAAAAATACATTGCATTTGCATTTAGGATTTAATTTTATGTTGTTAGATTAATTAGTAATTAGTTGTTTTATAAAATATGAAAAATCACAAAAAATAGTTCATGTTGCATTTTAACTCTCTTAATCTCGAATTTTGTAGCTTTTTCTTTTAATTTAGGACTTAATTAATCATTGTAAATATTATGTTGAGTTTTAATATAATTTGGTTGGTTAATTTAATTTTTAAGAGTTAGTTTAGATTTATTTTAATTTGAGAAATAAATAAATTGGAAAATGAAAAAAAAAAGGAAAAGAAACAAAGAAATCTGATTTTTGGGCCAATTCAATTAATTTCCCCCAGGCCCAAAATTATTTTTTCCCTGAAACACGTTCCACCCAGGTCCAGTTCTCCCCTAAACCCGGTTAGTTGTAACTAGTTCAAAACGGTGCCGTTTGGCTCAATCATATTCCAGCCGTTGATCTTGCAAGATCCAACGGCTGGGAACTCAACTTCCTTTCATATAATAGTGTCCAAACGCCCCCATACCCCTGTCAACCCCCTCAGTCTTCTCCTCACCCCCTTGTCTCTCAAAACCCTAGAGCTCGCCGCCCCTGAAACCTCCACCATATTCGCCGGCGGCGATGGCATAAACCACTACGATCCCCTCCAAATTGATACCATATAATCCCCTTGCCCCCTCTATGAAATCTTCAACCCATTTCCCTCGAATCATTACCAAACACCCCGAATTTTAGATCTAAACCGGGAACCTCCAAAACCCTAATTCGCCCTAACCCACCCAAAACCTCACCAGATCGTCCCCTTGCTCCTTCCACCCATCACATCTTGTCGATTGCCCAAGAGGCTTATCGAATTGGATCCATTTCAAATCTGGGTTTTACATGCATGTGCCTTCATAGATGATTTGAGCCGAAATGGGTATCACTTATTTGTTCTCGATGGGAACAATCATTTGACACCCATTTTTGGGTTAAATCGGAGAAGACGATTCCAGTCGGAATGGACAGTCATTCTTTGCTAGGTATTTGTTCATTTTTTACTTTTTTCATCTTCTCATCATCTTGCTTTTCTCGAGCCTCTTACATTTTCAAATTTCTTCTTCTTCTTCTGTTTCTTTTGTCTTAAAAAAGGGAAAGGGGTCAGTTAACTTTAATCTTAAGCCGTTAGAATTTTGTTTTATTTTCCCCATAACTAATCGTCAGTGCTAATCAGTTAAGTTTAGGGCTAACTATTGCATTTGCCTCTATAATCAGTAGTTCTCCATTTAGGGTTTAGTTTAATTGTTTAACCTTTGTTTAATGAATTTTGCTCCAAAATCAGCATGTTAGTGAATCATGTTGTTTTGAATTCCCTGTTAAGATGATTGTTAATTGTTTCAAAGTTTAAATCTCAAATAGGTTCATTGATTCTTGCTAAAAGTGGTACGCTCTAGGAGTTGGAAGGATTGGGAAGTCACTCACTCACTCCATTGAGAACGTGTACTATATCAATGGCGTGAAATACAGTCTCTTGAGTGTTTCTCAGATATGTGACAAGGGAAATAAAGTGGAATTCTTGTCCAAGATATGCACAGTCACAAATTTTATGACTGGTGAGGTAGTACTTGTGGCCAAAAGATACAAGAATATTTATGTTGCTGATTGTACGTCTCTACATGGTGGTGATCTAACTTGCCTAAGTGTCATTGATGATGATGCTGAGTTTTGGAGAAGATGACTGGGGCATGTGAGTTTTTATTTGTTTAACAAATGCATGATCAGGTCCCTTCTCGAGGAGTCTCTCTATCAATTGCGCAATGGGAGAAAACTAACATTGACTTACCCGGGATCCTTTGGATGCAAAATGTTTTGTTCTCAACAATGGTGGCAAATGATTAGATAACAAAGAAGATAAATATGGAGAATTTACAAATGTTCCTGGTGAAACTATAGATATTGCAAATGGAAAGACTGATTTGATGATTCAAGTCAATCAAAGCGATTAAGGAGATGCAGCAGAATCTCCAAAAGGCATAGAGGAACCTTGTCCCTCTATCAGCTCGACTGAAGCTCTATGGTTGTTGATGTTGCATTAGGTACTCCTTGTGAGCACGTGATTTTTCCCCTATGTGAATTATTCCCATAAATTCAACAAAAATAAAATTTTCCCATTATTTGCAATTTCTTAGATTGTTTGTAGCATTTTTTTAATTGTTTGCATTTGTCTGTGCATGTTTAATTTTATTTAATTCATGAAAAAATACAAAAATATATTGCATTTTCATTTAGGATTTAATTTTATGTTTTTAGATTAATTAGTAATTAGTTGTTTTATAAAATATAAAAAATCACAAAAATAGTTCATGTTGCATTTTAACTCTTTTAATTTCGAATTTTGTAGCTTTTCTTTTAATTTAAGACTTAATTAATCATTGTAAATATTATATTGAGTTTTAATATAATTTGGTAGGTTAATTTAATTTTTAAGAGTTAGTTTAGATTTATTTTAATTTGAGAAAGAAAGAAATTGGAAAATGAAACGAAAAGGAAAGGAAACAAAGAAATCTAATTTTTGGGCCAATTCAATTAATTTCCCCCAGGTCCAAAATCATTTTCCCTTGAAACCCGTTCCGCCCAGGTCTAGTTCCCCCCTAAACTCGGTCCGTTGTAACTGGTTCAAAACGGCGCCGTTTGGCTCAATCATATTCCAGCCGTTGATCTTGCATGATCCAACGACTGGGAACTCAACTCCCTTTCATATAATAGTGTCCAAACGCCCCCATACCCCTATCAACCCCCTCAGTCTTCTCCTCACCCCCTTGTCTCTCAAAACCCAAGAGCTCGCCGTCCCTGAAACCTCCACCATATCCGCCAGCGTCGATGGCATAAACCACTCTAATCCCCTCAAAATTGATACCATATAATCCCCTTGCCCTCATCTGTTCAAATCTTCAACCCGTTTCCCTCGAATAATTACCAAATACCCCGAATTTTAGATCTAAACCGGGAACCTCCAAAACCATAATTCGCCCAAGCCCACCCAAAACCTCACCAGATCGTCCCCTTGCTCCTTCCACCCATCACATCTTGTTGATTGCCCAAGAGGCTTATCGAATTGGAGCCATATCAAATCTGGGCTGGACATGCATGTGCCTTCATAGATGATTTGAGCCGAAATGGGTATCACTTGTTTGTTCTCGATGGGAACAATCATTTGACACCCATTTTTGGGTTAAATCGGAGAAGACGATTCCAGTAAGAATGGACAGTCATTCTTTGCTAGGTATTTGTTCCTTTTTTACTTTTTTCATCTTCTCATCATCTTGCTTTTCTGGAGCCTCCTTACATTTTAAAATTTCTTCTTCTTCTTCTTCTTCTTCTTCTTCTTCTTCTTCTTCATCATCATCATCATCATCATCATCTTCTTCTTCTTCTTCTTCTTCTTCTTCTTCTTCTTCTGTTTCTTTTGTCTTAAAAAAGGGAAAGGGGTCAGTTAGCTTTAATCTTAAGCCGTTAGAATTTTGTTTTCTTTTCCCCGTAACTAATCGTCAGTGTTAATCAGTTAAGTTTAGGGCTAACTATTGCATTTGCCTCTAAAATCAGTAGTTCTCCATTTAGGGTTTAGTTTAATTATTTAACCTATGTTTAATGAATTTTTCTCCAAAATCAGCATATTAGTGAATCATGTTGTTTTGAATTCCCTGTTAAGATGATTGTTAATTTTTTCAGAGTTTAAATATCAAATAGGTTCATTGATTCTTGCTAAATGTCAGTTTTGACTGTTCAGGTGTGGGTTTAGTTCTGAGTGCATTCCAATGATAAATCTATTTAGATTTTAGAGATTAATGTCATTTGATTCGTTTGGCCTATGGGTTCTGTTAGAAAATTGTTCGTTTAGGTTTTACATGTTCAGAACTTTAAAGGGTGTTAATTGAATAATTAGGAACTTTAGGGGTAGCTTGGGGATTGTTTAACCTGGGGAATCTTTAGTAATTGATTTGGAAGCTTCCTAAATGGACAGCTGCCCAAAATTGTTAAGGAAAATAGGCTGAAAAATGAAAATATCTAAAAGAGAAGGATAGCTGTACAAAAATCAGTTTTAAAAGATGCCCTGTGAGGGTATTTTGGGGATAATCTCATTGTCTTGTCTTGAATGGCACACAACAGACCCCTGCCTTATAAATAAGGCCTTTCCGTCACTTAGCACAGAGGACGGACACCCTAAAAAGACTGAAAAACTCTCTGCATCAGGCTTGGTTAAAAACTGCTTGGAATTACATTTTTGGGTACACTATTAGAGTCATTTTAACACTTCAAAGACCTCTTAGTTGATTTGGGTTCGAAAATGGTTCAAGGAAGCTGAATTTGCTGTTGTTGAGTGGCTGATTGGCACTGTTCTATTGCTACTGATTTCTTCATCTTTTCTTGTTCAAATTTCTGCACCCAGGTACTTCTTGGACTCCCTAAATGTGTGAAGTGCAAGTTTGGAGTTATGTAATCGATTGGAGATTTCGAAGATGAACATTAGTTTCCTTTTATTGAATGTTGGCTATGTCTTTTAGAAGTTCTGTCTTAATTTAGTGTATCCATGGTTTATTATGTTCATTCATGTCATTGATATTACCTTTCATCTTACAGTTTGGATTTGGAGTTTAGTCTGTCATGTCGGATAGGTTTGCAAGAAGGACACCTCCTGTTGGGGTTTGTTTAAACACGTTTGGTTTAAAAGCTGCTTCATGCTTAGGATAATATGTATTCATTCATGTTGTTTTTTATGCAAAGCTGGTTTAAGCTCTGTTTTCCCCCATCAATCAGCTTGTTCTTTTAGTTCCTAAAGGATTGAAGTGTGCTTGATTAAGTGAATTGAATACCTTTCCCCTAAAACTAAAGTTCTGTGGCATGTTATTTCAATAGTTACAAAGTCTTTTGACATCAAGTGTGAATTTTGGGTATGTGTCTTTGGGTTAAAGCAAGTTTTCCTTGTTGAATCTGTGGAAGTTCTATTATAGGTTCAAATCAGATTAGATGAGTTTAATTCACCTGGAAAATTTGTCCTAGTTTAACATATGAAGTCACGAGCTTCTTAATTCATTTCCTGATTGAATTTTAGTTTTCTTTGAAAATCACGTTGTGGTCAGCTAGTGTAGGATATCCGATCCAGTTTCTATGTTTGGGGATTTAACAATTGTTCAGCATGATTTGGGGTCTTAATATTTTCCTTAGATTGCCACGTGATATAATTGTTAAGTTGATCTTGTGCCCAAATGCCAATTTCTATTGTTAGCGTTGATGTATACATACAAAGAGAATTGGGCCAGATTCGTGGGTGGCCCAAATAAGGCCGTGAGTATGAGCTCGAATGCTTAAGCTTTGGGCCCAGAAACTTGAGTCAAGTAAATCATTCCCTGGCGAGAAAATGTATTGGGCCCCTCACTGGCCCGAATCCTTTTCAGTAATTGAAGTACCTGGTATTATCAAACATAGGCTTATAACTATGTAAGGGTAATTTGAACATTAATTTAGAGTTGACCAACATCTTGGACCTTTTTTAATTAAGTATTGCCCTTCACAATTAGATTGAGGTGTGCCATTTCAACAAAACATATAGTTTATGGCCCTCAAAAGTAGTTCGAACATTCTTTGAAATTAGAATCGAGGTGTGTCATTAGTTGAATTTTCCATGGCCCTCGCAAACTTGAAAGTGCGTAGTTACTTTAGGCGCGATATTTAAATTAGCTTCCTTAAACTAGGGTGTGCATTTCATATGACCCAACTCCAATTCTCAACAACGTTAAATAAAATGTGTCGTGGACCACGGGTGCATTTCATGTGGTGTGGTTCCAAATGTGTTTTAGATAACGTTGAAACTTCCTAAAATTAATTAAAAATGGCTAATAAGTTAAAATATACCATAGGCTAAAACATGTATTAAAATCAGATAATAGGCCAATAATAATAGTTGAGTGACCGTGCCAGAACCATAGAACTCGGGAATACCTAACACCTTCTCTCAGGTTAACAGAATTCCTTACCCGGATTTCTATGTTCGCGGACTATAAAATAGAGTCAATTTCCTCGATTCGGGATTCTAATCCAGTGACTTGGGACACCATAAATTATCCTAAGTGGCAACTCTGATTCTTAAATAAATCTCGTTTCGATTGTTACTTTAAGTTGAAAAAAACTCCCTTATACCCTTTCGGGTGTAGGAAAAAGGAGGTGTGACACTCCTGAAGCAGAACAAAAGAGTGGAAGTCATAATTCTATTGAAGTCAATGATGACTCACATATAGAGGAACCTAGTCCTTCAAATTTTGAAGTTAAAGTATCCAACTAGAAGCAAAAGAGTTCACATCTCTTCAAAATGTAATCACACCCTTAGACTCTGGTATTCAGCCTAGTTCTAAGGCAAGGAACATGTTTTCCCTCTCAGTGTTCTTGTCTCAAATAAAGCCTAAGAACATCAAAGAAGCATTGAAAAATACTCACTGGATGACTGTTATGCAAGAAGAACTCCATCAGTTGAGAGGAACCAAGTGTGGCACCTGGTCCCTAGGCCTTCAGACAGAACAATGATTGGAACCTGGCCCAAAAGACTCTCACTTGAAGGCAGCCAAATGAATTTTGAGGTATCCTAAGGGAATACAGGACCTGGTCCTCGTTTATGTTTCAAGAGATACTTTCGACTTGGTTGGATATGTTGAATATCCGGTGGATAAAAAGAGCATATCTGGTGGATAGAAAGAGTACAACTGGAACAACACATTTTTTGGGGTCGTGCTTCATCCTATGGGGTACAAAGAAATAAACTGTGTGGCTCTTTCTACTACTGAAGCTGAATAAGTGGTTGCTGCTTCTTATTGTGCTCAACTACTACATATCAAGCAATATCTTGAAAACTTTGGTGTATTTATAGCTTGAACCAGGTACAACACAAGAGGACAAAGCACATTGATGTAAGACATCACCTTTTGAGGGATAATGTTGAAAAGTTTCTAATTTGTATGAAGTTCTGGAAGACAGAGGACCAGGTAGCAAACATCTTCACCAAGGCGCTGAGTAGTGAACACTTTGAAACAAATCGTCCGGAGTTGGGGTTGATCAAGCTTAACTAAGGACCTGGTCCCTCGATGATTGGCTATGTTAAGAAGGAAAGGTACAATGCTAAAAAGTATTTTTTGGTTACATCTAACTCAAATCTATACTGTTACTAGTATACATACATGGCAGACAAAATAAGTAAGAGTGACATTGCCCTTCTGGGAGTTTTTGCTCAAATTTTCAAAAACCGTCAAGGAACCTGGTTCCTATAAATCAGTTTAGTAGTCTCTTCAATACTTATATGCCTTTTTAAACTGCTGAAGTGTAATGTCATTAATTTCTTCCCATCTTTCTCCAAATTTTTGAAGTCCAAAATGTTAAACCTTTTCTAAACTGACTTGTTTCCTCGAAAAACCATTTCCTTCTTTCACACACAATCAAAGCCGATTATTTTCTTCAAAACTAAATCCACCTTATCTCAAACAGAATCCTTTTCTCCAAATATGCCAGAAGTGAACCCAACTATGTCACTTCCCAAAATCCTAACTCCATCTGAATCAAAACCCTAGAGGTCTTTGGTAGATTTTGATGGGACTTTAACTGAAAAAGAATGGGGTAGATCTAATATTCTAGAGAGTGATGCTGAAATTATTGCTGGGTTTGCAGAAGCCTTGAAGAATGGAGGAATCAGTGAATGTGCTGGGAAAGGGGGAACTGAATGACAGATTTGGTCCCTCAAGTCCTTCTTAGATGTTAATTCTGATGATGATCGTTTTCTCTTGAGTTCTGTGCTTAAACGAACCTCCGATCCAGTAAAAAGAATTAAGAAAAGTAGGCTGATTGATGATGAAGTGGTGTGACCGGCTGATGTGGTGATTGTGGAAAAGATATTAAAAAAAACCTCACTTTTGAGAAAGAATTCAAACAAAAAAATAAATGGAGAAAAGAAAGTTGGCTGATAAAGATACAGTGGATGATAAGGATGAACAAATTGAGAAGAAGAAGATGGAGACATGGCCGCTCTAGGAAAGAAAGTGTAGTGTGAGTGAGGAATCTGGTTCCTTATAGAAGCAAAAGATTGAGTCATCGGGTTTGGAGAGGTAGAAAACTCTGAAATTTCAAAAAGTGCTATTAGGCAGAGTGTTGACTATAATATTGCTTAAAAATGGAGGAACTTCTTGACATTGTTGAGTTCCAAAAACAGAATCACTTCTTTGTTCCTCCAAGTCCCAACTTTTATGAACAAGAAGTAAAAACTTCTATGTTGTATAAGATACTCTGATGCAATATGTGCATGGTGCTGAGTTTGTTCTTGACGAGGAGAAGCTTGGGGAGATTCTTGGAGATCTGATTGATAGTTCAGCCTGCTCAGATAGATTGAGAACCAGGTCCCTGTGAACCCTTGGCAGAATAGAATGCTAAGTTAAAGGGTGAGAATGAAAGATTGAGGAAACATGTGGAGGACCTGAGAGAGCAGATGATCATTGATCAAATGATTTTGAATGAACGAATTGACAAGCTCATCAAGGCCTCATCCCCTTACTCTTCTTCCTGCCCAGCGATCCATGTATTTCACTCATTCCAAATTCCCTCGAATTCCTATCTTTTTTTGATCCCTCTAATTGATGACATTGGTATTTTAGTTGTTTAAATTTTCATATTCTGTATTGTTGAAACTATTGTGCTTTTGTTATAAATACTCTGCTATGGGCAATCACTCTATTTTGTGCAATGACATTCACTTGTTGTTCTTGTTATTGTTTATTCTGTGTTTACCAAGTGGCATGAGTTAATATTGCTGAACTTCTTTTTGGTTGTGCTTCTTCTGTTAGTCTTCAATGATGTCAAAAGGGGGAAATTACATAGGTGTCAATAGGAGGAGGAACAGAAACGAATTGATATGTTGTGTTATGCAAGAAAGAAAGCTCTGCTTCGCAGGGGGTATGTTGCTGATACCATATTGAATATAAGTCCGATCTGTATGGGAATATGTGAGGAATCTGGTTCTCATGGGGAACATCAATTTTGGGGTTGTCATCATCAAAAAGGGGGAAATTGCTTTAAGTTACGATATTTCATGTTTTGATGATTTGCCAAACGTTCTCAAGGAACCAGGTACAGACCAGATATGATTAGTACATGTAAGGAATCTAATTCTTAGGGGGAATATCAATTTTGGGTTTGTCATCATCAAAAAGGGGAAAATTGATAAGTTATGTTATTTTGTGGTTTGATGATTTGCCAAACAATCTTGAAGAACCAATTGTGATCAGTTTCTTTGGTCTGGTTCTCATGGGGAATATGGCTGATTCGCAGGGGGAACAATGTGGAGATTCGGTTCTCAGGGGGAATATTAATTCTAAGTTTGTCATCATCAAAAAGGGAAAAAATGATAAATTATGCGTCTTTTATTTTGATGATTTGACAAACTTCATGAGAGAACCAGATAAGAAACCTGATAATTAGTTCTCCAACGTTCAGAGTAACCAGTCAAATATCTGGTTCAATTCTCAACGAAATCAGATAAGGGAACAATAGAGAGAACACACATGGATCAGTTCCCCTAGTCGTCGAATAGTCAACTCTACAACTTTAAACATTCTCAAGACTTTAAGATCACAAGGTTCCAGGTTGGGATCCAGTTTGGGATATTGCTCAATTCTTCAGAGTCGAAGGAATGGCTGAGGGAACAGGTCCCTACCAGTTTCCGAGGTGATTGTACGAAAGTCAACTCTCCAGTTGGAAAGTTGCTACCTGCACATGCTACAGTACAGGAACAGTGCATCAGTCAACTTTCTGTGGAAAGCTTTTTACCTACCTTGCTTACATCATTGTAAGTGATGTCACAAATGTATTCTTGACATCAAGGAAGGTAAAAAATCACTTTAGTACTTGCAAATCAAAAGACAATATTCTTTCAAGCGCTAGCCACAACCTCTCTCAAGAACAAAGCTGCTGCAACCTCAAGGACCAGATCCAAAGATTGAAGATATCTTAAGTCCTTAGGTTTGTTGAGTCTTTGTTATTTGTTCTTTATTTGTAACTCCTACCCAGCTTACTTAGAAGCATTTCTGTAGGAGATCTTTGAAAAATCATAAACTTCGTGTTTGTGTCTTAACTAGAGTTAGTTAAGTCGTGAAGTCTTTGTACTAGAGGTATTACAAAGTGGCTTGTAATGGGTGTGTTGCAAGTTAGTAAGGGATACCAAAGTCTTTGTAATAGAGATATTACAAAGTGACTTGTAATAGGTGTCTTACAAGTTAGTGAGTGATTAAGAATTTAATTCCTTGCTTGCAATAGGTTGTAATCTGAAGTTTGCTCGGTCTAGTAGAGTTGAAATCCTACTAGGGTAGGTCGTGATTTTTAATCCTTTGAGCAAGGAGTTTTTCACGTAAATATCGCGTGTTCATTATTTACTGCCGATTTACTGTGGGAACAGATAGAGAACCTGGTTTCCTATACTGTTTGGTTTTATAGTCTGTTGCTTACTGTGGGAACTGATAGAGAACCTGATTCTCTATACAGTTTGGTGGACTCTTAGTTTCTAGCATATTGTACTTTTACAATTTTATCTTATCCAAGTCTTACGAATCTTTTTTATAAATAAATATCATATCTTGTACTTTTACAATTTAATAGTTGCATACCAAACTACTTAAATAAAAAATAGTTGGTAAAGATATAATATATACATAATTATATAATATATGTATATGATTAATGTATTAATATATACATCTGACTAGAAAAAATAAATAATGAATATGGCAGATTATTTGCGTAAAGATCCGTTTATCTTATCCAAGTCTTACCAATCTTTTTTTAATCTTAAAACATTCAAGGTTTAATTGCGGCCTAAAACTTTGTAAATGTTGTTTTGCTAAGTCAATTACATGTCTTAAAAAAAGGCCTAGAGATCAAATCCCAATGTCAATTAGTAGGGACACTTTATATTCAAACAAGTCCATGTATAACAACTTTAGTTGTTGGCTGAGAAATAGCCCCTTGCCCACAAATCCCCACTTTTCCGTTTTATTACATGTTTTAAAAAAAGGCCTAGAGATCAAATCCCAATGTCAATTAGTAGGGACACTTTATATTCAAACAAGTCCATGTATAACAACTTTAGTTGTTGGCTGAGAAATAGCCCCTTGCCCACAAATCCCCACTTTTCCGTTTTATCATATCAAAGATAAACCTAATCACTTTGCTAAAAACAAAAAAAGATACAGTTAAGTGAAAATGATATGAAATGATTAAAGACAAAAATACTTTAATCTCTTCCAATTAAATAAAGCAAAAGTAAAATACTTTAATCTCTTCCAATTAAATAAAGCAAAAGTGATTATCATCATGGAAACATAACTAATGAACTTTCCCAAAGTTTGAAAAATATGACGCCTCTGTCTAAATTTATCAATTTTTCAACCCCAAAAAGTTCCTATCAGCACCCCTTTTTCCCACAATTTTTCTCTATTTTAGTTACGGTCAAAATAATTGCATAGCGTTAGGTGGTCAGCATAATCTTTTGAATTTTCACCTACACCTACTAAGAACTTTCCCAGATTGCCAACCGAAATGTGCAACTATACATCAAAGATTTTAATTTCAATACACCAGTAATATAAAAGATAATTTTGTGTAACTTTTATAATAAGCAGAATTAGTTTCTTAAAAAGTAAAACAAACAACTCGTAACGATAGGTTAAATTACACTGACAATATAGTTTTTATTTACATTATTAGTTATTATTAGTGTGTATAAGTTAATTCTAGTACATCAAATGGAAATACAAGGGTAATGTAAATCATGTCATTCTATCATTGTAATGTAATGTAGTTCAACTTGTGATAATATGTTAATTATTAGTTTTATCAAATTTTCATTATTATTTTTTAAGTAGTTTGAAAGGGAGTCATGAAACAATGATAAAGTAGTCTCTATGTGACTATAGGTCACGAATTCACGCCGTTGAATCAGCCAAACATCAGGATAGGTCACGACTCTATGATGTGCGGCTGTTCTTCGGATCCAGATATTTCGTGCCTCGAATTGCCTTTTTAAAAAAAAGTAATTTACTAAATCAAATATACAGAACACAACATTAATGCCAGAACACCAAGACATGGTTTAAGATCTTCCTGTTTCCCAAAAACTTTTCCTTACATATTTTCATTGTAATTTTGTTCCTTTCTTCCCTTGAATGGTCCACCATATCTCCAATCATTCAACAGGGGGAAACACAAGGACAGACAAACTGTATCCGAGGTACAAAAAAACATGAAGAAAAAGACAAACAAAACCCACAAAAATTGTTCTATCTTAAATCTAAGACCAAGCTATTTTCACCTGAATTAATGTCTAAGGTACTATATATTAAAACAAGCCCAAAAATACAAGATAAAAGAGAGAAAAACAAGAAATAAAGAGAAATGGTGGATGTATTTATAAGAGGATAACTCGGTACACGAAGTATTTCGTAGTCACATACGTAGGGTTCGAGAAACGACCGAATCTGAATATTTACAAAGACGGGGATCTTTACGACTCTTTTTTTCCCTTCAAGCATCCATTATCTAAGATCACTGATCTGACCAATCCGATTTCGCGCCGTTAAAAATTGGTATTACCGCTCTATATGGCTGAGGACTGGCTTTTCTTCAATTGAAAGAGAATTTCTCTTAATAAAATCCAAACAATCTGCTATAGCTTCAGCATAAAATGAATTTGAACGTGCATAAGACTTTAACTTATAATCACTTCTATTTCCATACATGGAATAATCAGCTTGTTTCCTTGAGACCAAATTCCTGTTGCTGTCGTAGCTTTCATCTTTCTGTTTTGTACCATTAAAATTCTTCTTCAACAAATTTAGAACATTCCCATATGATGATTTCCAATATTTTCTGAAAGTCTTGAACAAATACAAGAACTTTACATTCAGTTTTTGCACCGAAAATCTTCTTGAATTTAGCTTAAAACCTCTTATTCCATAGCATCTTCTTCCAATTACTCTGTTGTAACCCATATAACCCATGATTTTAATTTGTTTTTTCAAGTGATTAATGGGGTTTTGAGGTTATAAATAAGTGGGGCAAATGATTTCAAGTTGGTGTGGGGAAGGAAAGAACTTGGAAAATGATAGGTTTAGGCCTTAGGAGGAGACTTTTGAAAACGCGGAGGTAAGACTTAAGAGAGGAGTATATATTTCTATTCTATTTTTATACAAATTGTAAATGAGGTAAGAGCACATAGATTATATAAAAAAAATGCTTTGCTAATTATGTTATGTATGCTATTTGAGGATTAATGATTTAATTAAATGACAGTGATTAAAAAAAGTGAAAATAATCAAGATACAGTGCGGGGAGACGAGTGCACCATAAATATGAGAAAAAGTCTCTTCTCTAGATACCCAATATAATCCCACATAATGATATCTAGGGAAAATAAAAATAAAAAAAAGGTCCTACCGGGATTTGAACCCAGGTCACTGGATTCAAAGTCCAAAGTGCTAACCACTACACCATAGAACCATAGGCTTATTGGATAATTTTATCTACCAAAATTTAGACGGAAGAAAATCATCTAGTTAGCTTGGGCCAAAATTAAATGATCAAGATGTAAAAATTGCACGCGACATCCTATTTGGTCGCCCATATTTAACCTATATCCATTTTTTAAAAAAGTTTTAACTTGTACCAACTTTTCAAACAACTTCAGCCCCGTTTCTCCTCCTCCTTCTCCTCCTCCTCCTTCTTCTGCTGCTATGAAACTTCAGTTCATGGGGATGATTGCCATAAGTATGTTTATCAGATTATTTAAAAACAAATTATAAATAACTTTCTAAAGTAAGTACGTACATGTTAAATGTAAGTCCATTTCCTTTAATTCACATTCTATTATTTTTTTGGATTCAGCTTTGTACATTATCAATGCATTTTACCCTGATGTGCTAAATCATTATCTAGTTTTTTAAGTTACTAATTCTACTTATGATAAACTTAGTATCTGTACAAAAAATCAGTTACATGATAGCATAAAACATGCTGAAGTTCAGCAAATATAGAACAAAACTTCAGCTAAAACATGCTGAAGTTCAGCAAATAGAGAACAAAACTTCAGCTACTAGAATGCTTAAGTTTAGCAATTACAAACAAAAACTTCAGCAAATAGAGAACAAAACTTCAGCTACTATGCTTAAGTTCAACAATTACAAACAAAAACTTCAGCACACTTGGTTCAACAAAACTTCAGCTACTATGCAAATTCAACAATTACAAACAAAAACTTCAGCACACTTGGTTCAACAATTTTTGCTACTTCAGTCCTGTCTACTAGAATGCTGAAGTTTTGTGTGATTGCCTTTGCTATTTCAGGCCCGTATGCTGAAGTTACGCGAAAAAGTGGATACACTTGCAATTTTTTTTACAAAGCGGACACAAGTTAAAACGTGACCCAAAAAGCGGGTATAGATACAAATCCTCCGATCAAGATAGCCAGACAACGGGTCATAACCCGACCTCCCATCCCCTTTTTTTATGATTTGAAAAAATGTAAAAGCTAATATTTTGCATATTTAGATTTAAGTTGCATTTTGACCCATCAAGTTATCTATTTTGACTTGTTTTGAACCAATAATCTGATGGATAATTTTGGGTTCCCGTTAGATGAAGTAAACAAACGGATCATAACTCACCCATTTAAACTTGAACATATTACTAAATTATGTTGATTTTATCAACATTATTCATGTTTTTCGTTCATTTTATCAACTACTAGATTACCGTCTTACGTGCTAAAAGAAGTATCTATATATTTCCACGAATATAGTGATTGGAGTGGTTGCGAGATTAGATAGGCATAACAAAGAACAAGCTTATAACTACACGGCTGTCATGCAATACACAAGGTCAATTAATTAACATCTAAAATTGATTTCTTAAGTCTAAAGTCTGACAATTTTGTCTGATTAATTGTCTGCTTTTTAGTGGCCTACTTTCTTTTTAATCAATAAGCTTTCAGTTTGATAAATTCTGTGTATTTCATTATAAAGTACACTATATATATATATATAAAAACACTGTACGGATTGCATTTGTGTATATATACTCCACTGGAAAAGATTGCAAGAGGGTTTGCATTCAGGGGCGTAGCCAGATTACTGATTATGGGTTCGGTAGAATCCAGTAACTTTGATTTAAATTTTATATTTATTTTAAAAAGTTCATTGAATATGAACTCAATAACTTAAAATAATTAGACTCCTAAACCCATAAACTTTAAATTCTGGCTCCGCCTCTATCTCCGTTACTTTAAAATTTGGAGATATATAAATACATTTATTTACTATCACAAATTGGCGGTACTAGCAGTTCCGGGATGGATAATTTGGTATAATAATTTACTAAACATTATCTGCTAAGCATCGACAAATTCTTGCCACTCAATTAAAAAGAATAATTATTTAGTAAATGATAATCCAAAAAATAGTTCAGATCAGTACAATAATCAGCAAATGTTTAGTGCTTTGTACAAAGAAGAAATCAAGAAATGTTGGCAGTTAAGAGTGCCAAGACCCAAGTTCCAAGGTTTGGTCTGTGCATTATTTGACAAAATAACACCTTGTTTAAGTTTTATGTTGGAAATTCAATTCTGACTCAAATTTGGACCCCGAAAATATTTTTTGTCTATCTAAAGAGAAACATGGCAATTGTTTTTTGTTTTTGTTTTTTTTGGTTTAAGCACGTTCTACGTAGGTGTTGTACAAAATGTTAATTTTTACCGGGATAAAACGGAATAACTATTTTGTGATAGCGACATTTCAAATCATAGAATTTTGGCGAACTCAAATGGCTGAGCAAATCACACAAAATATTTACGTTTTTGCTTTAAAAAGCAATGCAGAATGCAGAAGATAAAGGGGAAAGATTTTCAGATTCAGTGGTGAAAAATCAGGTCGCGCCTCTCGATTTATAGCCAACAGCGTTGTGTACCAACAAGTGCGAAGATGCCTGTTAGTTTGAAGAGGTATCCAATTCGACAAAATTATTTGAATTTCTGTTAAACGGAATGGCTGGTCGCGAATTTGACCATTGAAAAATAATGCCGCGAATTTAATACTTTTCCGCGCAAATATACTAGGAAAGGAAATATTAAATGACAGAAATGAAAAATAAATTTGGTCTAAAAAATTATCAATCAAGCTAAAACCGAGCGACGACGACGACACGAGACTTGCTCTCTTCTCAACTCTCTAAGAGCTAGAAGAAGTGCTTCTATCTATAAGCACAAAAAATTTTCTCTTCCTATCCAACGAAGGATAAAGTTCATTTGTAAGAGGGACTAATTCAAAATTTTATTTCCCTCTATTTCTTTTCTTACCATTTTTCATTCACACCTCTTTTTGTTTTAACCAATAAAACCCGACAATAACAATAACGCAAGACAAAGAAATTGCCACAGGGATGATCTAACATGTCCTGTTAGGTGTAGAATCGATGGAAATATTATATATTATTGAATTCGTATATTCCTTTGAGTTGGAAAATTTAAAAACTTCCACAAATTTTCTTTGGATAACAATAGTTTGCTAAATGAAGAGACAAATATTAACCAAAAAAAAAAGAAGAAGAGGCAAATGTACAAAAGAAAAGTTGAAAGAAAACATTACAGGGCAAAATAATAAAAGCAAAATCATTTTTTCCTGTTGACCTAGGTATATATATGCTGCTGGATTTACTTACTTTGATACTCAAAATTGTTTCCTGAACTAATCTGAGGAGTTATGATGGATATTATATCGACAATACTCGAGTCTATGTCAATTGGCACCACAGTAGAAGGCCATACAAATATTGACTTGAATGATGGAACTTCTGGTTCTGGTACTGACCGTGATACAATTTGAACTATCATCCGTATTTTAGGCCTTTCACTAGCAATTGAACTAGAGCAAGCCAAAGCAAGTAGTAGAAATCTCTTTGCTTCTTCAGCTACATAATCAACCCCGAGCCTTGTGTCAACAACTTCAAGGATTCTACCATCGCGATGCAAGTACTAAACCCGATCTCGATACACGAAGTGTTTCTGTCACGACCCGGAATACCCACTATCGGGATCGTGATAGTGCCTAACATTTTACTTGTTAGGAAAGCCAACGTTAGAATAATTTTATCTATTTTTAACAGTTCCAATTAAATAATGTGAAAGAACTAAAATTTCTGAAACAATCCAAAGTAAATATGCGGAAGCTAAAACAACCAAACGTCTGACACAACCTTGGACCCGGCTTCACAAGTGCACGAGCTACTAGAATAGTACAAATAAGGGTCTGAAATAACATAAAGCTGTCTAAAGGAAAGTACACAGCTAAATAAAAAAGAAAGGGGACTCCCGGAGCTGCAGGCGCTGAGCAGCTGCACCTCAAGTCTCCACAAGCTGTCCAATCTGAGCACGCTAATAACCGCCGCTGGGACTGACTCCAAAATCTGCACAAGAAGTGGAGAGTGTAGTATGAGTACAACCGACCCCATATACTCAGTAAGTGCCGAGCCTAACCTCAACGAAGTAGTGACGAGGCTAAGGCAGGTCACTCACACTACAACCTATACGTAGTATATAATAAAGACAAAGAATAAAGTATGGAACAAAATAAGACAGTCGACTGAAAATAATAGCTTCAGCCTCAAGAAATAAGCCAGTGACGATCATAATTACCAATCCTTAGAGTTTCAAATGAAAATACCGAAAACCAACACAACTCAAGGAAATAGAAACACACAGGTTATTGTGGCGCGCAACCCGATCCCACCGTACAACACAGAATCCTCCATTATTTTACCATAACAACATCAACAACAGTAAATAATATATATATATATATATTGTGCAGTGCACAACCCGATCCTACCGTATCAGTACAAATTCTCAATGTGCACATCCAAATCAATAATTCAAATCACAAGAACCTTTACGATGAATAAATACAAAGCTGAACATAAAAGGAAACCTAGTACAACTCGGATATAGGTGATACTACAGAGCAAGTCAAGTCCGGTAAATGACAATTAGAAGGTGCAAGAAAGTCAGTTAAGGCAAGTAGCAGCGAATCATGAAAATATGAAAGGATCTAACATTAATAACAGAAGAAAACACTGATTAACATATAGCAAATAAGCACGACAGGTATTTAGAGCATATAACACTTAAGACATAGAAGGAAATAATTAAGGAAAAGCAGAAAAATCAGGGAAAACAAGTAATTCGGCGGTGTATAAGCACTCGTCACCTCGCATATATGCCGCAACACATGAAATTCACATAGCACATAGTCCGAGGGTTCCTAATTCCCTCAAGTCAAGGTTAAACTTAACACTTACTTCACTTCGCAGTCAATTCAGAGCTCTACCAGGGCCTTTCCCCAAGACTCCACCTCCAAACCACTCGTATCTCGCTAGAATTGACTCAATAATATCAAATATTGCTAAAGGAATCAATTACAATCCATAAATTTAGGATTTTCAAACTTTCCCCCAAAAAGTTAAAAATCGAGCCCAGACCCGCTTGGTCAAAGCTCGAGGTTCGTACCAAAATCCATTCACCCATTTACCCCCTAGCCCGATTATGTAATTAGTTTCGAAATCCGACCTCAATTTGAGGTCTAAATTCCAATTTTATAAAATCCCTAGTTTTCTACCATGAAAGAACAACATTAGACTAGGAATTAATGGGTGATGTTAGGAATGGAATAAAATAAGTTAAAGTGTACAAACCTATGAATTGATGTTGAGTTTTCTCTTCAAAATGACTCCTAGGCCGAGCTCTAATGGAAGAGTTATGAAAAATGGGAGAAATCCCATTTTTGAAATGTTTTAAGGTCTGGGCGTCAGGCCTTCTTCGCGTTCGCAAAGGGTGTGCCGCGTTCGCGATGTGCAACAGCCCAAGTGGCTTTCGCATTCACAAGTCCTTCTATGCATTCGTGAAGGCTGCCCCCTGGCCTTTGCGTTCATGAGCCAGTACTCTTGTTCACATAGAAGTACGATGCCCCCTTCTAGGTCCCTAAAGCTACGTGTTCGCGAAGAGTAAGGCCCCCAATGCTCTATGTTCGCGACCCAGCTATCATGTTCATGATGAAGAAAATCCACCCAGCCCCAATTCACTCTCCGCGTTCGCGAGAGCGCCGTTGCGAACGCGAAGAAGGGAACACCAGAAACCATTAGAAGTTAAGAAAAACCAGATTTTTCAAAGAACTAAGGTTCGTAGGCTATCCAAAACACTCCCGAGCCCTCGGGGCTCCAAACCAAATATGCACACAAGTCCAAAAATCTTATACGAACTCGCTCGCGCTATCAAAATACCAAAATAACGCCTAGAATTATGAATCAGACACGAACTCAAATGAAAGTTTCAAGAAAACTTTAAAACTTCTATTTTAACAATCGAACGTCTGAGTCACGTCGAACAAACTCCATTATTTACCAAATTTGATAGACACGTCATAAATATAGTAATGGACATATACCAGGATTCGAAACTAAAATACGGGCCTGATATCAACAAAATCAAATATCGGTCAATTCTTAAAAATCTTTAAACCTTTAAAATTTCAGTTTTTGACAAAAATCAATAACTCTAGCTATGGACCTTCGAATTCGATTCCAGGCATACGCCCTGGTCCCAAATCACGATACGGACCTATCAGGACCATCACAATACGGATCTGGGTCCGTTTGCTAAAAAATTGATCATAGTCAACTCAAATAAATTTAAAGGTAAAAGTTCTTATTTTTATTAGTTTTTAACATAAAAGCCTTCCGCAAAAATATATGGACTGTGCACACAAATTGAGGAAGGCTTAAAAAAGATATTGGAGGCTTCAAAACCTAGAATTAGGTTCTAAAACTCTAGATGACCCATCATGTCATCACATTCTCTACCTATAAAACAACCGTTTGTCCTCGAACGGACATAGAAAAGTACCTGGGCTGGTGAAAAGGTATGGATATCTACTCCGCATGTACGACTCGGACTCCCAGGTAGCTGCCTCGACCAGCTGTCCTCTTCACTGCACTCTAACTAAATGATAACTCTTTGAGGTTAAGTGTCAAACCTGCCGGGCTAGAATAGCCACCGGCTCCTCCTCAAAAGTCAAATCCTTGTCCAACTAGACTGAGCTAAAATCTAGCACATGGGACGGATCACTGTGATACTTCCGGAGCATGGACACATGGAACACTGGATGGACTGCTGATAAACTAGGTGGCAATGCAAGCCTGTAAGCCACCTCTCCCACTCTCTCAAGAATCTCAAAAAGTTCGATATACCTAGGGTTCAACTTGCCCTTCTTTTCGAACCTCATCACAACCTTCATGGGCGAAACCCGGAGCAATACCCTCTATCCAACAATGAATGCAACATCACAAACCCTATGGTCAGCATAACGTTTTTGCCTAGACTAAGCTGTGCTTAGTCAATCCTGAGTAATCTTGACCTTATCCAAGACATCCTGTACCAAATCTGTACCCAACAACCGAGGCTCCCCCGACTCAAACCACCCAACTAGCGAACAACACCGCCTCCCGTACAATGCCTCATAGGGAGCCATCCGAATGCTCGACTGGTAGCTATTATTGTAGGCAAACTCTGCAAGCGGCAGAAACTAATTCGAAGAACCTCCGAATTCTATAACATAAGCACGGAGCATATCCTCTAATATCTGAATAGTGCTCTCGGACGGTCCATTCGTCTAAGAATGAAATGCTATGCTCAACTCAACCTACGTGCCAACTCATGCTGTACTGCCCTCCAGAAATTGGAGGTGAACTGCGTACCTCGATCAGAAATGATAGACACGGGCATACCATAAAGACGAACGATCTCGCAGATGCAAATCTCAGCCAACCACTATGAAGAATAGGTAACTACCACAGGAATGAAATGCGCTGACTTGGTCAGGCTGTCACAATGACCCATACCACATCGAACTTCCTATGAGTCCATGGGAGTCCAACAACAAAATTCATAGTGATACGCTCCCACTTCCACTCAGGAATCTCTATCTTCTGAAGCAAACCACTAAGTCTTTGATGCTCATACTTTACTTACTAACAATTTAGACATCGAGCTACATATGCTACTATATCCTTCTTCTTCATCCTCCACCAATAATGCTACCAAAAGTCCTGGTACATCTTGGCGGCACCTGGGTGAATAGAATATCGGGAACTGGGGGCCTCCTCAATAATCAACTCACGAAGTCCATCTACATTGGGCACACAAACACGACCCTGCATCCTTAAAACTCCATCATCTCCAATAATAACCTACTTGGAACCTCCATGCCGCACAGTGTCTCTAAGGACAAGCAAATGAGGGTAATCATACTGCTGCTCCCTGATGCGCTCAAACAAGAAAGAGAGAGGGAATATACAAGCTAGAACACGATAGGGCTCTGAAATATCCAACCCCATGAACTGATTGGCCAAGGCCTGAACATCTGATGCAAGCAGTCTCTCACTGACTGGAATGTATGCAAGGCTACCCATACTCGCTGCCTTTCTACTCAAGGCATCAGCTACCATATTGGCCTTCCCGGGATGATACAAGATGGTGATATCATAATATTTCAATAGCCTCAACCTCCCCCTCTACCTCAAATTGAGATCCTTTTCTTTGAACAAATATTGTAGACTCTAATGATCTATGGAAACCTTGCACGACACGCCGTAAAGATAATGCCTTCAGATCTTCAGCGCATGAACAATGACTGCCAGCTCTAGATCGTGAATAGGGTAATTCTTCTCGTGACGCTTCAACTACCATAACGCATGTACAATTACCCGGCCATCCTGCATTAATACTACACCGAGCCCTACACAGATGCATCACAATACACCGTATAAGATCTTGAACCTATGGGCAACACCAACACCAGCGCCGTAGTCAAAGTAGTCTTGAGCTTCTGAAAGCTCGCTTCACACTCGTCTGACCATATGAACGGGGCACCCTTCTGGGTCAACCTGGTCAATTGGGATGCTATAGATGAGAACCCCTCCATAAACCGACGGTAATAACCTACCAAAACTAAGAAACTCCGAATCTTCGTAGTTGAAGTGGGTCTAGGGCAGTTCTGAGCTGCCTCAATCTTCTTAGGATCTGCCTGAATGCCCTCTGCCGATACTACGTGCCCAAGAAAGAGACCAAGTCCAACCAAAACTCGCATTTTGAAAACTTAGCATATAACTGGTTGTCTCTTAGAGTCTGAAGTATGATCTGAAGATACTGCTCATGCTCCTCTCGACTGCGGGAGTAGATCAAGATATCATCAATAAACACAATCACAAAGGAAACCAGATAGGGCTTGAACACCTGGTTCATCTGATCCATAAATGTTGTTGGGGCATTTGTCAGCCTAAATAACATCACTAGAAACTCATAATGTCCATACCGAGTCCGAAAAGTTGTCTTAGGGATGTCGGATGCCTAATCTTCAACTGATGGTAGCCAGACCTCAAATCAATCTTCAAAAATACCTTGTCAACTTGAAGATGATCAAATAAGTTATCAATCCTTGACAATAAATACTTGTTCTTGATGGTGACTTTGTTTACCTGCCGATAATCTATGCATAGCCTCATCGATCCATTTTTCTTCTTCACAAACTACAAAGGCGCACCCCAGGGCAAGACACTAGGTCTAATAAAGCCCTTATCAAGAAAATCTTGCAGCTGCCCCTTCAATTCTTTCAACTCTAGCAGAGCCATACGATATGACAGAATAGAAATGGGCTGAGTGCCTAGAGCCAAATCAATACAGAAGTCAACATCTCTGTCGAGTGGCATCCCTGGCAGATCTACAGGAAACACTTTTGGAAACTTAGGAACAACTGGTACTGAATACATGGAAGAAACCTCCCCACTAGAATCGCAGACATAAGCCAAATAAGCTAGACTCCCCTTCTCGACCATATGCTAATCCTTCATGTAAGAGACAACCTTGCTAGTAGAATGGCCAGGGGTCCCTCTCCATTCTAATCGAGGCACCACTGGCAAGGCTAATGTCATCGTCTTAGCGTGACAATCCAACGTAGCATGATAAGGTGACAACCAATCCATACCCAAAATGACATCAAAATCAACCATATCGGGAAGTAGAAGGTCAACGCTAGTCTCAAGACTCCCAATAGTAACCACACATGAATGATATACATGATCTACAATAATAGAATCTCCTACAGGTGTGGACACATACATAGGAGCACTCAAAGAATCACGATGCACAACTAGATATGAAGCAAAATAGGATGATGCATAGGAATAAGTAGAGCCCGAATCAAAATAGAACTAAAGCATCTCTATGGCAAACTGGAACAATACCTGTGATAACATTGTCTGATGACTTAGCCTCAGGCCTGGCTGGGAAAGCATAGCATCTAGGCTAGGCCCCACCGCTCTGAACTGCATCCCTAGGACGGTCTCTAGTCGGCTGGCCTCCCCCTCTAGTAGCCTAACCTCCACCTCTAGCGACCTGACCTCCACCTTTGGCTGTTTGACCCCTAATTCTAGCTGGCTTAGCAGGCGGTGGTGCAATCGGTGCCTGAATCATGGCACGAGAACTCTGTTGTGGCGTGCCACGCAATAATCTCGGACATGTTCTCCTGATATGCCCAAAACCACCACACTCAAAACAACCATCCTAGTATTGTGGCTACTGAAACTGATCCAAACGGGTCGGATAACCACGGTGATAACTCTGAATAGGAGGTGCACTGATAGGAGCTGGCGGTGCACTATAAGCTGGCTGCCCATAATGGGGCACATAAAGACCACGACTCCCTGAAGCATTGTGGGATACCTAAATTACTGACTGAAATGGCTTGGGAGGATGGCCCATACCAAAAGTACCCCTACCTCCAGATGAGGCACCACTAAATCTACCAGAATGGCTAGGCCTTTTATCAGACCCCTGCCCTCTCTCATGTGAAAGAACATCCTCGATCCTCCTGGCGACATTAGCAGCTGTCTGAAAAGAAATCTCACCCCAAGTCTCCTTGGCCATCTGAAGCTTGATAGGGTGAGCGAGTCCCTCAATAAATCTCTTCACCGTATCTCTCTCTCTCGGTAGGAAGCAGAAGAATGGCATGATGGTCTAAATCCACAAAATGGGTCTTATACTAAGTGACTGACATAGTGCCCTACTGGAGACGCTCAAGCTGCATGCGGTAACTCTCTCTTAGTGTGATAGGAAGGAACTCCTAAAGAAATAGATGGAGAACTGGTCTCAAGTAAGAGTAGGCGACCCAGCTGGTCTGGTCAACATATAATCTTTCTACCACCTTTTGGTAGAGCCAACCATCTGAAACACATCAAAATCGACCCCATTGGTCTCAGCTATACCCATGTTCCGGAGCACCTCATGACAACGGTCAAGATAATCCTATGGGTCCTCAGAAGGTGCACCACTGAAGTGATATGAGAAGAGCTTGGTAAACTTGTCCAATTTCAATAAGCCCTCAGAAGACATGACATATCCATCACCGTCCTATGCCGCAATAACTGGTTGGACTACCCCAACTGGCGGGGCTGCTGGAGTTTGATATTAGGGAGCCATATGCTCCGGAGTGTGAGTAGAGGGAGTCTATGCTTCTCCCCTAGCCTGAGAGCTGGCTGGTGCCATAAGAAATGTATCGTCCTAAGCCACACTCTCCATAAGGCCCACCAAATGGACTAAAGCGTCCTGAAGCACTGAGGTGGCGATGAATCCCTCCGAGACCTGAGCTGGTCTAACAGGTACAGTCTGAGCTAGAACTTCCTCACCAAAGTCCACCTGAGGCTCCACTGCTGGTGCTGCTGCTCAAGCTATATTCTAAGCTCTGCCTTTGGTGCGATTTTGGCCTCAACCTCTGCCCCTCGTAGGAGCTGCTGCTGGGGGCTCCGGCTGCTGTCCAGCTGAAGATGCAGTATGTGTTCTCACCATCTGCGAGAGATCAAGAATAGAAGAGTTCAATTGTTAATGATAGAATAAAATCGCACTATAGAGAAGAATAGAAGTGAATGTTCCTAACTCCATAGTCTCTAGAAGATAAGTACAAATGTCTCCATAACGATCCTCTAGACTCTACTAAGTTTGGTTGTGACTCTTGAGACCTATGCAACCTAATGCTCTGATACCAACTTGTCACGACCCGGAATACCCACCATCGGGATCGTGATGGTGCCTAACATTTCACTTTATAGGAAAGCCAACGTTAGAATAATTTTATCCATTTTTAACAGTTTCAATTAAATAATGTGAAAGAAATAAAATATCTAAAATAATCCAAAGTAACAATGCGGAAGCTAAAACCATACGTCTGATACAACCCTGGACCCGGTGTCACAAGTGGACAAGTTACTAGAATAGTACAAATAAGGATTTGAAATAACATAAAGTTGTCTAAAAAGAAAGCACATAGCTATATAAAAAGGGAATGAGACTCTAGGAGTTGTGGGCGTTGAGTAGCTGTACCTCAAGTCTCCACAAGCTGTCCAATCCAAACACACTAATAACCGCCACTAGGACCGACTCCAAAATTTGCACAAGAAGTGCAGAGTGTAGTATGATTACAACCAACCCTATGTACTCTGTAAGTGCCGAGCCTAATCTTGACAAAGTAGTGACGAGGTTAAGGCATGTCACTCACAGTACAATCTGTATGCAGTATATAATAAAGACAGAAAAGGAAGTACGAAATAAAATAAGACAGTCAATTGAAAATAATAACTACAGCCTTAAGAAATAAGCCAATGACGATCAGAATTACCAATCCTTAGAGTTTCAAATGAAAATATCGAAAACCAACACAGCTGTCACGACCCCGATTCGCCCTCCGTGAACCATCATGATGACACCTAGTCTCTACGACTAGGTAAGCCTAAATTGAGGAAGAAAAACTAAAATTTTGCGGAAGTAAACAATTTAAAATAGAAATAAAATAGCAACAGTGTTTAAATGTGCCGCTCAGCTTACACCATGTTTAACTCTCAATACCAAACATAAATCCAATACCCGGAAACCCATGAATCACAAGCTAAGATCAATACTACATAGATCTAACTTGGAATGTCTCATAAGAACAGGAAGGTATAGAAGGGCTAAATACTAAAAGCAGGAATAGAAAGGGACTTCTCGATCTGCGGACGCGGCAGATGTACCTCGAAGTCTCTAAAGCGGTCGCCTCCCTCAAGGATAGTAGACCTGATCAGCGGTACCTGGATCTGCACATGAAAAACATGCGCAGAAGAGGCATGAGTACACCACAGCGGTACTCAGTAAGTGCCAAGCATAACCTCGGTTGGGTAGTTACGAGGAAGGTCAAGGCCCTACTGAGGTTAAATAAAATATAAAGATCAACAATATAGAACGAAACAGTATAAATAAGTACCACAGTAAAATAATACAGTATGAACAGAATAGCAACAACTATACAGAACAAGTTAAACATGGGAAGGAAATACAGCTCAGCACCAATAGTAACAATCGGGGATCTCCCAGGATACTGTCCTGTAGTCACATCTTTACATATCCAGTGAATCTCTCGGGATACCGTCCCGTAGTCCATCATATATATATGTACGAAGGATCTCCATGGATCCCGTCCCGTAGTCCAACTCATAGTGCGCAGGGATCTACTTGAATCCCGCTCCGTAGTCCCAAATGTAAATACCCAGTACTGGGTGAATCTACTAGGTGCATTCCCGTAGTTCCATATAACTGTGCAGGGGGATCTACAAGGAATCTAACCCGTAGTTCCAAAGTAAATGTGTAGGGGGATCTACCGGGAATCTAACCCGTAGTCCCAAAGTAAATGTGCAGGGGGGTCTACCGAGAATCTAACCCATAGTCCCAAAGTAAACAGATAAGGGGGAGCTACCGGAATCCCACATCCGTAGTCCCAAAATAAATACACAGCAGCAGCAGGAAGATAAACAGAAATAGCAAAATTCATATTAAGGGATTAAGTGATTCTAGCCTAGCATGCTGCACAGAATTCAAGTAAGGCGGTTAAATTAAATGAAGCAATTAAGTCACTAGACATGCTTTCCTAAGCTAACAACATGCATAATAGTACAAGTAATAGAAACAGGAAAGGAAACATACTAGTAAGTACTTAAAGAAAACTGGATTTCCAACAATTAGCATAAGTACGCACTCGTCACCTCACGTACAAGGCATTTCAATTACCAAATATACCAATCCTAAGGGGAAGGTCCCCCACATAAGGTTAGACAGGCCACTTACCTCGAACCGGCTCAAAATCAACCCAACACCACGTCTTTTCCACGAGTACTCGACTCCAAATGGCCCAAATCTATTAAATTCAATTGCATAATGTAAATAACACTTCAAGTAACTGATTCTACAATTAACTTCTAAGCTAATACGCAAAATTATGTAAAAGGACAAAAATGCCTCTTGGTCCCACATCTCGGAATCGGGTGAAATTTACATTTTCAGAATCCTCGTACTCTCACGAGTCTATACATAACAAGAACACTGAAATCGGAATCCAAATGACCCCTTAAATCCTCATTTAAAGGCCTCTTAAGCTCAAGCCCTAATTACCCATTTTTCCCAAATTTCTCACCACTAATTAGGTCTTTAATAACATAAAAACGAGTTATGAAGTCAAGGATGTTACCTAAAAGTGATTCTTCTTTGTTTTCCTCAAAAATCCCTCTTAAAAGCTTCAAACCCGGATGAAAATGGTGGAAGGATCCCTCAAATTCACAAAGGCAACTATTTATATGTTCTGCCCAGTGATTTCCGCATTTGCGGCCCTGGGACCGCATCTGCGGTCTCGCTTCTACGGAACAAGTGTCGCATATGCGATTTTCACTTAAAGACCCAGCTTTCGCATCTGCGGAACTCTAACCGCAGGAGCGGTTCCGCTTCTGCGGCTATTTCACCGCATCTGCGGTTCGTGAGAAAAATCCCAAATTTTGCTTCTGCGGTCCTCTACACCACTTCTGCGGTCCCCAAACCGCAGATGCGAAAATACTAGAAGAACAGCTGGTGCAACAACTTCACTCCAAAAAATTTCCTCCGCCAACTATCCGAATTCATCCCGAGGCCCCCGGGACCTCAGCCAAAGGCATCAAAATATCCTAGAACCTTATTCAAACTTGTACAAATCTTCAAAACACTTCAAACAACATCAAAACACCCAAAATACATCGGATTCAAGCCTAAGTTTCTAATTCGATCAAAAACCCAACCAAAACACGTCCGAATGACCTGAAATTTTGCACACACATCCCAAATGACATAACAGAACTACTGCAACTCTCGAAATTCCATTCCTCCCCTCGGATAAAAATCTCACTATCAAACCGGAAACTTCCAAAACTCAACTTTCGGTATTTCAAGACTAAATTAGCTACGGATCTCCACAACACAATCCGAACATGCTCCTAACCCCAAAATCACCCAACGGAGCTAACAGAACCATCAGATTTCCAATCCGAAGCTGTCTTCACATTGTTCTAACTATGATCAACTTCCCAACACTTAAGCTCTCATTTAGGGACTAAGTGTTCCAAAACTCCCCGAAACTCAAAACCGAACATCCCGGCAAATCACATTAGCAGAAATAAATTTAGGGAAAGCAGTTAATAGGGGATCGGGGCGTTAATTCTTAAGACGACCAGCCGGGTCGTCACAACAGCTCAAGGAAATAGAAACACGTAGGTTGTTGCGGTGCGCAACCCGATCCTACCGTACAACACAAAATCCTCCCTTATATATATATATATGTATATATATATATGTATATGTTGCGGCACTCAACCCGATCCCACCATATAACAATATCAGTATCATAATTCACTCTTATTTCACCGTATCAATCCATCCTTATTCCACCTATTGCGGCGTGCAACCAGATCCTACCGTATCAGTACAAATTCTCAATGTGCATATTCAAATAACATGAACCTTTACGATCAATAGATTCCAGACTGAACAAATAAGGAAACCTTGTACAACACGGGAATTCATATAGGTGATACTACACAACAAGTCAAGTCTGGCAAATAAAAATTAGAAGGTGCAAGTAAGTCACTTAAGACAAGTAGAAGCGAATCATGAAAATATGAATGGATCTAACATTAATAACAGAAGAAAACACTGATTAACAGATAACATATAAGCATGGAAGGCATTTAGAGCATATAACATTTAAGATAGGGAAGAAGATTCTTAAGGAAAAGCGGAAAAATCAGGGAAAACAAGTAATTCAGTGGCGTATAAGCACTCGTCACCTCACATAGACGCCGCAACACATGAAATTCACATAGCACATAGTCCGAGGGTTCCTAATTCCCTCAAGTCAAGGTTAAACTCAATACTTACCTCACTTCGCAGTCAATTTAAAGCTCTATCGGGGCCTTTCCCCTAGAATCCGCCTCCAAACCACTTTTATCTAGCTATAATTGACTCAATAATATCAAATATTGCTAAAGGAATCAATTACAATGCATAAATTTAGTATTTCCAAACTTTTTTCCCGAAAGTCAAAAATTGACCCGGGCCCACTTGGTCAAAGCTCGAGGTTCAGACCAAAATCCATATACCCATTTACTCTCGAGCCCGATTATGTAATTAGTTTCAAAATTTGACCTCAATTTGAGGTCTAAATTCCAATTTTATAAAACCCCCCCAATTCTTCCCAAATCCCTAGTTTTCTACCACGGAAGAACAAAAATTAGGGCTAGGAATTAATTTGCGATGTTAGGAATGGAAGAAAATGAGTTAAAGTGTACAAACCTATGAATTGATGTTGATTTTTCTCTTCAAAATTGCTCCTAGGCCGAGCTCTAATAGAAGTGTTATTCAAAATGGGAGAAATCCCATTTTTGAAATGTTTTAAGGTCCTGGAGTGAGGCCTTCTTCGCGTTCGCGAAGGCTGCTCATTCCTGGACTTCGCGTTCGCGAGCTAGTTCTCGCATTCACGTAGAAGAATGATGCTCCCCTCTTCCCAAGTCCTTAAAGCTACGAGTTCGTGAGAAGCTGGTCGCGTTCACGAAGGGTAAGGCCCCCA
Source organism: Nicotiana sylvestris (assembly GCF_000393655.2). Taxonomy (NCBI): domain Eukaryota; kingdom Viridiplantae; phylum Streptophyta; class Magnoliopsida; order Solanales; family Solanaceae; genus Nicotiana; species Nicotiana sylvestris. The sequence goes on from NC_091065.1 coordinate 175,839,526, forward strand.
TTGCTCTGCGTTCGCGACCCAACATTCTTGTTTGCTATGAAGAAAATCCACCTAGCCCTAGTTCACTCTCTGCGTTCGCGAGAGTGCCATCACGAACACGAAGAAGGGAACACCAGAAACTAGCAGAAGTTAAGAAAAACCAAATTTTCAAAGAACTAAGGTTCGTAGGCTATCCGAACTCACCCGAGCCCTCGGGGCTCCAAACTAAATATCCACACAAGTCCAAATACCTTATACGAACTCGCTCGCGTGATCAAAACACTAAAATAATGCCTAGAACTATGAATCGGACACCAAATCAAATAAAATTTTCAAGAAAACTTTAAAACTTATATATTATTAACCAAATGTCCGAATCACCTCGAGCCAACTCCGTTTCTTACCAAATTTGACAGACAAGTCATAAAATCAAATATGGACCCGATATCAACAAAATCAAATATAGGTCAATTCTTAAAAATCATTAAACCTTTAAACTTTCAATTTTCGGAAAATATCAACAACTCGAGTTAGGGACCTCCAAATTCGATTCCGGGCATACGCCAGGTCTAAAATCACAACACGGACCTATCGGGACTGATGGACCATCACGGATCCGGATCCGTTCGCTCAAAATATTGATCGAAAATAGCTCAAATGAATTTTTAAAGCAAAAATTCTTATATTTATTAGTTTTTAACATAAAGCCTTCCGGAAAAACACCCGGATTGCGCATGCAAATCGAAGAAGGCTTAAAGAAGATATTGGTGGCTTCGAAATACAGAATTAGGTTCTAAAACTCTAGATGACCTATCGGGTCATCACAATTTCGTACTCACGTACGTAGGGTCCGAAAAATAGCCGAATTTGATTATTTACAAAAGCTAGGGATCGTTACGACTCTTTTAGTTTTTACCCTTCAAGCATCCATTGTGTGAGATCACTTATCCGACTAATCCAAATTCGCGCTGTTGATATTGGTATTAGCGCTCCATATGGTTGAGGACTGGCTTTCCTTCAATTGAAAGAGAATTCCTCTTAATAAAATCCAAACAATCTGCTATAGCTTCAGCATAAAATGAATTTGAACGTGCATAAGATTTCAACCTATGATCACTTCTATCTCCATACATAGAATAATCAGCTTGTTTCATGGAGACCAAATTCCTGTTGCTGTCGTAGCTTTCATCTTTCTAGTTTCTAGCATTAAAATTCTTCTTCAACAAATTTAGAACATTCCCATATGATGATTTCCATGATTTTCTGAAAATCTTGAATAAATACAAGAACTTTACACGTAGTTTTTGCACTGAAAATCTTCTTGAATTTAGCTTAAAACCTCTTATTCCATAGCATCTTCTTCCAATTACTCTGTTGTAACCCATATAACCAATGATTTTAATTTGTTTTTCCAAGTGATTATTGGGGTTTTGAGGTTATAATTAAGTGGGACAAATGAATTCAAGTTGTGTGGAGAAGGAAAGAACTTGGAAAATGATGGGTTTAAGGGGAAACTTTTAAAACGCAGAGGTAAGACTCAAGAGAGGAGTATATATTTTTATTTTTATACAAATAGTAAATGAGGTAAGAGCACATAGATTATATAGAAAAATATGCTTTGCGAATTATGTTATGTGTGGTGTTTGAGGATTAATTATTTAATTAAATAATAATGATTAAATAAGTGAGAATAATCAAGATATACTGTAGGGAGATGAGTGTAACGACCCGACCGGTCGTTTTGAGCTTTTGCATTTCGCTCGCCAATTCTCGGGCATGACTAGCCCCGTGTGCTGTATTATAACTTATGTAAATCGTCGGTTTTGGTTTTCAGGATAATCGAAATAGATTTGGAAGAGCAATTCTCAGTTTGAAGCTTTAAATTTGAAAGGTTTGACCAAGTTTTGTCTTTTTAGTATTCGATCTCAGATTTGAATTTTTATAATTTGGTTAGCTACATGAGGTAATTTTGGACTTGGGAGCGCATCCGAAATGTATTTTGGAGGTCTGTAGTACATTTAGGCTTAAATTGGCGGAATTGAAAATTTGGCATTTCCCGGTCGGCAGTGAAAATTTTGATATCGCGGTCGGAATGAAATTCTGGAAAATAGAGTAGGTCCGTTGTGTCATTTGTGACGTGTGTGCAAAATTTCAGGTCATTTAGACGAGGTTTGATAGACTTTTTGATCGAATTCGGAAGTCGGAAGTTTTGGAATTCTTATGCTTGAATCCGTGGGTGATTCGATGTTTTGATGTTGTTTTGAGCGTTCCGAAATTTGGAACAAGTTTGAATGATGTTATGGGATGTGTTAGCATGTTTGGTTGAGGTCCCGAGGGACTCGGGTGAGTTTTGGGGTGATTTCGAACCATTTCTAATTGTTGGGTTTTGGCTTCAGGGATGTACACTGCTTAGCATAGATCTGATCGCGTTAGCATAGAGAAAATTTGGAAAAATGGAGTTGTGCTATGCGATCGCGTAAGTCTTCCCGCGATCGCATAGAGTAAAATCTCTGCTACACTGACCCGACTTTAGAAGCTTATATCTCACAACCTATAAGGAATTTGAAGATGATCCTAAAATAAAAGTTGTAGCCCTTGATGTCTAGGTTTCAGAAAGTTAAACCAATTGTAATTTGGAGTTTTGTAGAAAAAGTTATGACCATTAAACTAGAGGCTATCTGGAAGATTTGGAGAAGGTTGTTGGAAAAATTTGTTCTACGCGATCGCGAGGGAATGGCCGCGACCGCATAGGGTAAAAGAAGGGCTTGAAAATTTTGTGCTTTGCTATCATATTAGTTTGTCTGTGATAGCATAGAGTAAATACCTGGGCAGATTATAAAGTACTCGATTTCGAGGATTTTGGCCATTTTTGCATTTTTGGAGCTATGGAGCTCGGATTGAGGCAATTTTTGAAGCGATTTTCAGAGGATTAATTGGACTAAGTGTTATTCACTCAAATTTGGTTAAATCTCATGATTATGTCTTTATTCTTATCATTTAATTTGGGAATTTGGGGTGAAAATTTGATAAAAGGGAAGAAGGTTTGGAGAGTTGATTTTAGGGATTTGGATGACCATTTAATGTCGGAATTTGGTGAATTTGATATGGGTAGACTCGTGAGCGATTGAGTTTTCCAGTTTTGTAATTTTTATCGGATTTCGATATGTGGGCTCGAGGGCCGAGTTTGAGCCAATTTCGAGATTTTTGAGTTAATTTGATTATTTTCGCTTGGGCTTTATTCCTTTAGCGTATATTGATGATAATATACTGATTTTGGTTATATTTGAAGCATTTGGATATTCGAGAGGCAGTGGCATCACAGGCTAGTGTTTGGATCGGATAGAGGTAACTAATAATTGTAAATGTTTGTCCTGAGGATATGAAACCCCGGATTTCATATCGTTGTTTTGCTATGAGGTGACGCACATGCTAGATGACGAGCGTGGGGTCGTACACCATTGGGGATTGTGACTTAGTCCGTCCCGCATAGCTGTTAAGTCACGTATTTGATTGAAAATTATTTGATATCATTGTATTTGGAAATTATTACCATGTTTTGGGCTGAATGCCATATTTGGGCTTCGTGCCAATTGTTTTGGACCCTTAGGGGATTTTTACTACTATTCCTCACTGTTTTTACTTCATGTTTGTACTCAGTCATGCTGTATTCTACTGTTTTTATAACTCAGCCATATTTACTCCGTTTTGATATTTTAAATGATATTTTGTTTTACTATTGCCTGAGTGGCATGAGAGATTTCTGACTGAGTGAGGCCGAGGGCCTGTATTTTGAGGATATTATAGGATCGGACTGCGCACCGCAACAATGTGGTACTGATTTATGATTATGAGGCCAAAGGCCTGATTTGTTACGCCAGAAGTGGCTTGATATGAGGCCGAGAGCCTGTTTGATTATGCCACGAGATGGCTTGTTATTGTGCTTGGGCCGTAAGGGGACCCTCCCGGAGTCTGTCCCCCAGTGAGCGCGGGTACCCAGTATGAGTGATATGTTGTAGCCCGGGGGGCTGTTGTTGTTTCATATTGATGCCCGAGGGGCTGTTGTTGTTTCATATTGATGCCCAAGGGGCTGTTCTTGATCCATGTTTGCCCGAGGAGCAGTTCTTGATTCATGTTATGCCCGATGGGCTGATTACGAGTGATTGTGAGGTAGACCAAGGGGATGGTTTTGTTGATATTATGCCCGAAGGGTGGTTTATGGTACATATTTTGCCTGAGGGGCTGTTTACGTTTCTAGCATTTTTACTCACTATTTTTATCACTCGTTTTAAACTATTGAAAGTTGTTTAAAAAAAAGTTTTACTGAAACTAAGCTTGATTTATGAGGAAAACAATTTATGTACTATTTTGGAAAGGTACTGCAGTTGTTGTAGCGTTATGCTGTATTTTACGTATTTTCTTACTGCTCAGCTTTCATTTACTTTTATTACTTACTGAGTTGACATACTCACATTACTCCCTGCACCTTGTGTGCAGATTTAGGAATTTTCGAACCCGATAGCAGGTGTTGATTGCTCAGTGGCAGAGTCATCAGATGTGGCGAGGTAGCTGCCTGATGTTCGCAGCACTGCTTTTCTCCCTCTTGTCTTCCTTAGACTGTATCTAGTACATTTTTAGACTCTTTGTTTTATTCAGACCTTAGTAGATGCTCGTGACTTGTGACACCCCGATGTCACGCTTATGTATTTATTCCACATTGTTCATTTAGACTTACATTAGGAGATATCTGATTAATAAAAGGCTTAAAAATATTTGTTATTGATTAAATGGTTAATTCAGGAGTTGTGTCGGATGGCCTAGTTTCACGATGGACGCCATCACGACCGGGTCAGTTTTGGGATCGTGACAAGTTGGTATCAGAGCGTAGGTTACATAGGTCTCACGAGTCATGAACGGGTTTAGTAGATTCTCGCGGATCGGTATAGAGACGTTTGTATTTATCCTCGGGAGGCTGCATGTAATGACCTGACCGATCGTTTTGAGCTCTAGCGTGCCGTTCAGTAGTTTGGGGCCATGAGCAGCTTCACTTCAGGTATTATAACTTGTACGCATGGTCGGAATTGAATTCCGAGGAATTCTGAGTTGATTTGGAAATGAATTCTCATTTCGGAAGCATTATATTGAAAGAATTGACTAAGATTGGATTTCAGAGTAAACAACCTCAGAATTGGGATCTGAAGGTTCCAGTAGGTTCGTATCATAATTTCGGACTTGGGCGTATGCCCGAATCGGGTTTTGGATGACCTGGGGCCGTTTTGGCCTCTATTGTGGAAGTTAGCATTTTGGAAGAAATTTTATAAGTTTGGGTTGAAGTGCATTTCAGTGTTATCGATGTCTATTTGGGATTTCAAGTCCGGGAGTAGCTCCGTATGGTGATTCTGGAGCTGGGAGCGCAATCGGAAGTGAATTCGGAGCTCCATAGGTCATTTTGAAGTCATTTGGCTAAAGATAGAAATTTGAAGGTTTTTGAGAAGTTTGACTGAGAGTTTGACTTTTTGATATCGAGGTCAGATTCCAATTCCGAAAGTTGGAGCAGGTCTGTAATGTTGAATATGATTTATGTGCAAAATTTGAGGTCAATCAGACGTGATTTGACGGGTTTCAGCATCGATTGTAGAAATTTGAAATTTCAAAGTTCATAAAGTTTGGATTGGAGTATGATTCATGATTTCGACGTTGTTTGATGTGATTTGAGGCCTCGAGCGAGTTTGTATCATATTTTGGGACATGTTGGTATAATTGGTTAAGCTCCCGAGGGACTCGGGTGGATTTCGGAAGGTTAACAAAATGAATTTCGGACAAAAGAGTTGCTGAAATTTTCTGCAGAAAGCTGTTTTGACAACAACTAGTGCAATCGCAGAGCTGAATTTGGAAGCTTATATCTCGAAATTTATAAGGAATCTAAAATTTGCAAAACATAAAAGTTATTTTCCTTGCCTTCTAGTTTCCAGAAAGATAAACCATTCAATATTTGGATATTTTATCATAAATTTATGATTGATTGAAGATGGCTGGTGGAGCAATTTCGACAGAATTTTCTGATGCATGAAGCCGACTTTAGAAGCTCATATCTCGGAATATATAAAGAGTTATATAGCGTGCAACCTATCAAATGAAAGATATTCAAGTCTAGTTTCTAAACCTTCATGCCGTTTGTCATTTGATATTTTCAGAAGGAGTTATGGGCGTTTTAACAGAAGGTATACAACAGGGGAAAATTGTAATAGGATGTACAACCTGCACAGCGCAAGGTAGGACTCGATGAAGCCTGGGCAGATTGTTTTAAACATGAGTTTTGGCCCATTTCTTTCATTTCTTCAATTTGGCTTGGGCGATTTTGGAGCTTTTTGAGAGGATTTGAAAAGCGATTCAAGAGATAACACTTGGAGGTAAGATTTTTGAACTCAATACTCGATTCTTGTGTAAATTCTACCTAATTAATCATGGAAATTAAGCCTAAAATTGAAGAATTAGGGCTTGAATTTGGAGAGTGTAAGTTATGGATTTGAAGGGGTAATTGACGTGCGATTTTGAGGTTCTTGGTATGTATAGACTCATGAGAAGATAAGGAACCTATTGGTGTAAAATTTATCGGAATCCGAGACGTGGTCCCGGGGGCCGGGTTTGAGCAATTTCGGGATTTTTAATATAAATAGGATATTTTCGAGTGGGCTTTATTTCCTTAGCATATTATAATGGTTATGTACTGATTATGGCTAGATTTGGAGCATCCGGAGGTCGATTCGTGAGGGCTAAGGCATCGCGGGCTAGAGTTTGGACTGGATTAACATAACTAATGATTGTAAACACTGTTCTGAGGGATTGAAACCCCGAATTTCACCTCGCTGTGCTATTTTGAGGTGACACACATGCTAGATGACGAGCGTGGAGTCATGCACCATTGGGGATTATGACTTTGTCCATCCCGTACGACTGTCAAGTCGCGTATTTGATTTGAAATCTTATGATATTCCGTATTTTAGGGATTAATATTATATTTTGGGCTGTATGCCATGTTTGGGGCCTTATGTCGACCTGTTGAGACCCTTAAGGGCATTTTCACTACTTTTCCTCACTCCATTTGTTTTGAAAACATATCCTCAGTCATGTTTTACCTGTTATTATTTAAATCTGGTTTTGTCACTTTACTTTTTAAAATGTGAAAACTGTTTGGGCTGAGTTCCCTGACTTACTAATGGCCCAAGCGATTGTGAGGTTGATGACTGAGATAGATTGAGGGTCTGATTGAGAGGTTGATAACTGAGATAGACCGATAGTCTAATTGTGAGGTTAATGACTGAGAGACGCCAAGGGCCTGGTTGTGAGGATTATATAGTTATGGATCGGGCTGCATGCCGCATCGATATAGCTCTTGGGCTGTAGGAGCCCCTCCGAAGTCTGCACACCCCTAGTGAGTGCCATCGATGAGATATATGGATTGGGCTGCACGCCGCAACAATATATGGAACGGGCTGCACGCTGCAACAGTTACTATATGGTACCTATTGAGTGTGAGTGTTGATCGGTAAGAGTGGGTCATGAGTGACTGAGAGGCTGCCCGAGGGGCTATAGATATACATGTACATGAGTGATGCTTTGCCTGAGGGGCCTGATTATGAACTTACTATTTTCTTTCACTCCTCCTAAAAGTGAGTTTGTATTGAATATGTTGATTTAATTACTGCTGTCGCTCATCTTTAGATTGAGCCTCTATTGAATATGTTGAGCAAATGGTTTAAAACAACTTTCATTCAAACTGAAGTTTTTAAGTTAAGGAATGGGTATAAATTTCTGTTTTGCCGAGGGGTTGTATACGAACTATGTTTTGCCCGAGGGGCCGATTATGATTTTCATCACTTTAACTATATCATATTTCAGTAAACCTATATTGATAAGGTTAGAAAGATAATTTTTAAAGGATTTTACTGAAGTTGGGGGTTTAACGAAAAGAATTGAATAGTATCCTAGTTTGGGAACATGTTGTAAACATTGTGGTGCTATGCCGTGGTTGATATGTTTTCTTACTTCTCAGTCTTTATTTACTCTTATTACTTACTGGGTTGGAGTACTCACATTACTCCCTGCACCTCGTGTGCAGATTCAAGTATTTTAGAACCCGGTAGTAGGTGTTGATTGCTCAGAGGCGGAGTCATCGGAGTTAGCAAGGTGGCTGCACGACGTTCGCAACACTGCTTTCCTTTCTCTCATTTTCATTACTATATTCAGTAAACTTTTAGACTTGTTGTATTCAGACCTTGGTAGATGGTCATGACTAGTGATACCCCGATGTCGGGCTTGTGTAATTATTCCGCACTTTTCTTCAAAAATTTCATTATGAGAATTATTGTTTATAAATGGTATAAAAATAGCTGTTATTAGAAAATGGTTGATTCATGAGTTGTGTCGGCTGGCCTAGTTTCACGATAGGCGCCAACACGACCAAGTCAGTTTTGGGTCGTGACAAGTTGGTATCAGAGCCTAGGTTACATATGTCTCACGAGTCATGAGCAGGTTTAGTAGAGTCTCGTGGATCGGTATGGAGACGTCTGTACTTATCCTCGAGAGACTGCAGAACCTTTAGCAAAAACTTCACCAGATTTTTGCCTATAGCTCGAGCCCTGAGCTGTTGATTTCGTGAGCATGTGCTTCTGGATCTATATGTTCTTTTGTGTTCCTATTAAGAGGAGTAATGACTGGATAGCTACGTGATGAATATGTTATGACTGCGAGGTGTATTCATATAATTTGGAAACGACGAGAAGGGTTTGCTAGAGGATAGAAGAACTATTAGGTACTTGATTTTAATCTCTATTTGAGGTATAGCCCCGAGTTATGAGTGTATGAAGAATATTTTCATGTGTTCTAGTTAGGAGTGAAGTAAATTTCATGTTACGGTATGAGTTCAGATTCAGGAAGATTAAGTGACTGCGTAATATTTATGACGGTGGAAGGTATACAAAAATGTTAGTTTGAGGCAAAGCAGGTGGGGTTATCTCTTGTGGAGTGTTCTGAAGTTATGTGATCCTTATGTTATCTGTTAGAAGATCTCATTTAAAAGTAAATTATATGTGTTGGAATTTAAATTTGGGTCACTTAAGAGAGTGGGTTTAACTGTGTTTCACAAGCTTATGAAGGATCGAGTTTAATCTCACTATGGTATTATGACAACAATAAAGTATATGCGTTATGAGTTATTGTGTATGTCTTGGTCTATGGATTCGAGCCAAGCGGGGGAGTCCACTATTAATTAGTCGATTACACGGTTATATGCCATGTTGGTTCTAGCTTGAGGCGTGTGAGTGAATCAGCTATGGCTTACAGAGATTGAGACCGAGGATGGCTCGAGTAAAGGAAAATTTTGACAAAGGTTATGTCATGCTTCATAGGTGTATGAGAATCATGGAATGTCTTTAGTTGTTGTTGGTAATGGAGGCTCAGTGCATAGAGCAGGAAGTTGCTTGGTTGTTCTAGGATGAGGTTACACTCTGCGGTGTCGGAGTGCTATTGAGGCACGAGTGGTTCTGTTCATTTGATCAGGCTAATTGCAGTTTGAATAGAGTGAATGACTCTCGAGAATGGTTCTAATGTGTTCAAGATTTTACATGTAACAATTGGGTATTTTCAAGTTGTATATGTGGCTATAAACTAAGTTTTCATTGGAAGATGTCAAGACTTGTGGTATTTTCTATATTAATTATGGGATTCTATATATCAGTATCAGGAAGGTGAAGGTAATGGCTTTAGATTCGTAGGAAGTCTCTTCAGGGTAAGCATTTTGAATGTGGTGCTGTTGGGAATATCTAGAGAGTATTCAACGGCTTATGGACCGTAGGATGGTGCGTCTTTATGCTTGGGTCTCGTGTGGTAAGTCTGGGTTGAGGAATTGTGATGTTATAGCAAGAAGGAGTATCAAGTTGAAGGTAAATCAGGAGGGAACTCGGATAGATGGGATAGCTTGGTAGTAGGCCGAGTCGGTATGGTAAGGATATGATTAGTTCTTGGATGCTTATGAGGTAATGAGTTTCTACAGGTGTTTCGCGACAATTCTTTTGGGTTTTAGTGACATGCGTTGCTCAGTTGAGTTAGAAGGAGTCAGTCCTAATGATTTAGAGTTGTGAAAATGGAATTTGGAGAGTTCTAGATGGTTTCCACCACAGTTAGAGGGGTATATTTTTCCTATTGGCGTGAGGAGCATGGGATGTATAGTGATTTTATTCTTGATGGGATCAATGGGAAGTTCTTGGCTTTTGGAGTACATAGTTGCTTGTGACTCGAAGGGGATATGAAGTTCTTGTGGTTATCCTAGGATGGTACAGTTTATGCGGTATGTTGTGTAGGATTGAGATTTGCATGTGTAAGGTCACAGTTCAGTTTTGAAAGGAAGGTCACAAATGCTTAGGTAGCATGGGCAGCTTCATATGACTAGATAAATGAGATCGCCGATTGGTGTGGCTTGATGAGGGTATACATTTTAGAAAGGACCATGTGTTTGAGTTGAGGATACTTTATTAGTATTGCGGCACTCTTTTGTTGGATCGACTGCTGATATTCGAGTTTGCTTGGTGGCACAAAAGAATTATAAGAGTACCTATCATGGAATGATTGGGTATTAGAGGTGTGTTGTATATTCAGAAGGTGGAATTGGGATCAGATATGGTGATTCGTGTGCTGTATGGATTTGGAGACTGGGAGTTCTCATAAATAGGTTAGGTTGTGGTTGTGGACCGCGTATATCGGTCTTGTGTGGTAACTATTGGAGGTTTGGAGGCCCGAGTGGATCCTTGTTGCTTAGTATGCTAGATTTTGGTGTGATATTGGGCATACACTAGGTGTCTTAGTGTTATGTTATTCTAGGCTGTTACGCTAGGGCGACAATGTTGACTATGCTGGGAATGCCACAGATTGGGTGGCGAGATTCGACGGATTATGTTTTCAGTAGGGTGGTTTCATTTTTGAAGACCCAACGGATGGCTGGGAAGTGTTGTTTTTCTTATTTGGCCTTCATGATGGATGTCAGTGCAGAGACTCCTACCATTGATTCAGTTCCGGTGATGAGGGATTCTTCCGGATGTGTTTCCTGCTTCCGGGCATGTCGCCGGACAAGGTTGTTGATTTTGGTATTGATTGGGTGCCGGGCACCGTATCGTATGGCACCGGTGGAGTTAAAAGAGTTGATGGAGCAGCTTTAGGAACTCCTTGATAAGGGGTTCATTGGTAGGTCAATATGGATGTGTGTTCTAACTCGAGTCGACTTGGTTGACTCCGAGTTGTATTGTTGAGGGATGTGTTGATTCGATTGTTATTGAGCTTATTTGTGATCTGGGGAGATCTATGAGTTACCTTTCCGTGTTGTGAGGCGTTGGGATTTGTTGGTTATAGGCACATATGGTGCGGTTTTATTGGGGCCTCTCAGTGGAATTCGAGCGGGAAGAGTATTGGGTATTGCTCGGTGGATGGCGTATTGATGAGTGTCTGGCGTGTGTATAAATTAAATTCGTACTCTGTCAAATTATAGTATAGAAATATGTCGAACCCACAGAGATTGATTTATCTATTCTATAGACGTTTCTTGTTTTAATTACTATTTGAGAAAATCAGAAAGAGTTGGGTTGTAAATTAACTAACTAAAAATACATGAATATAGAGCAGTAGAAAATATTTTGTTTTTCACAAATATAATAAAAGATGTTGAGATCTTGACTTTACTTAATATTTCTATTATATAGTGGAATTATTATACTTCAATTTCTATTTCTCAAAAATGTATAAATGCCTCTCACGATTACAAATATATATTATTACTCAAGTTGAATAATTAATTGTACTCCTCTCGGTTATACAAATTAATCTTCAAAATAGTAATACTAAAGAACCAGAAATATATGATTGAACTAAAACATGCTCTTAATAGTAAGTCCCTTTCGGTTACCCTACTTGTTATAACTGATTATTACACCATTCGCCTCTCTCGATTACAAATAAGTGTATAATTAATTATAACATAAAAGAGATAGATGTTACTGAATAAATATTAACATTTATCAATACTATATTTAACTATATTATTTCTTCCGCCTCTCTCGATTGCAAAATTAATAAACAGTTAATATGTAGTACAAGATAGATAGATGTTAATAAATCAAATAACGTCTAACTGTAAAAGCAGACAAATGTTAAAAAATTCTAGCTCAAGCATGTGAATTTGAGGAATAATATCTACTGTTATATAGAAAAACTAAAATCCATCTTTCTCCCAACACAAGAAAAGTTACTCCATACTAGAACTAGTACTAACAATGGAAATATTTTTGTCCATTAAATAAGAAAATATAAAGAAATATTCAAGAAGAATAATTCCCCCTATTTAATTAAAAGCAGGAACTAGAGTAATTTCCTACACTGAAATTTATTTAGAAACAACAACTAAACCACTATTGTGATTTAAAAGAAAAGATAACTCGATACTAGTGAAAGAAATAAAGTAGAGAAACTTATTAAGAATTTGGATTTAGACTTCTAGCTCTAAGCTTTCTGTGATGACCCAAAAGGTCATCACTTGTTTTAAAACGAAACTTCCGTGTTCTGAGGCTTTGAAAACTTTATTTAGAGTCACCTCGATTTGCGTGAGCTGTCCGGGCGCGTAGCCAGATATCTTAAATATGAAATTTTGTGAAAAATGATAAGTTTTGACTGTAAAATGAATAAATTTGACTTCGGTCAACATTTTGGGTAGACGGACCCAGATCCATGATTTGACGGTCCCGGAGGGTCTGTAGGAAAATATGGGACTTGGGCGTATGCCCGGAATCGAATTCCAAGGTCCCGAGCCCGATAACTGAATTTTTAAAGGAAATTGTTTTATGAAATTTTTTAAGAAAATTTGAAATGAAGTTTGATTAGAAAGAGATAGTATCGGGTCCGTATTTTGGTTTCGGCGCTTGGTACATGTATTATATATGGTTTAAGTCATTTCTGTAAAGTTTGGTTGAAAACGGACGCCGTTTGACGTGATTCGGACCTAAATTGCTAAATTTGATACTTGATAAAATTTGAGAAAAAGTTCTTGATTTTGAGGTTTGATTCATTGTTATTGAGGTTATTTTGGCGATTTGATCTCATGGATAAGTTCATATGATATTGTTGAGTTAGTACGTGTATTTGGTTAGGAGCATCGAGGGCTCGAGTGTGTTTCGGATGTGTTTTGGCAAGTTTTGAACTTAGGAAAAAGTTGCAGATTCAGAGAAGTTGCAGGTCTCTGAAGCCAGGTCTCGCGGTCTGTGGTGGAAACTTCGCGGCCGCGGTGGGTCCTCCACAATTGCGGTGGGATTTGTGCAGTCCGCGGTGAGCAAAGCAAAGCCTCCACGGCCGCGCTCGGTTTCTTACGGTCCGCGGTGGAGCTCTGCGGCCGCAGTCCGTTTTATGCGGTCCGCAGTGGAGCTCCGCGGCCACAGTCCTTTTTCTGCGGTCCACGGAGAGGGTCTGAGAGGAGTATATTTAAACGGACTTTTCAGTTATTTTTCACTTTTCAAAACCCCAAAAACATAAGAGGTGATTTTTCAAAAAGCCTTTCTTCTCCAAATCAATTGTAAGTCATTTTTAATTAGTTTTCTTCAATCATTAATATCTTTTAACATGATTTCAACTTCAAATTTATTATTTTCATGGGGGAAATTGGGTGTTTTAGGTAAAACCTAGGTTTTTCAAAAAATGGAGATTTGGACCTTGATTTGAGGTCTGATTTCAAAATAAATTACATATTTGACCTCGTGGGGGAATGGCTAATCGGGTTTAGGTCCTAATTTCGGGTTTGGACCAAGGGGGCCTGGGGTCGATTTTTTACTTTTTGGAAAAATCTTTATAAAACCTATTTTCATGCATTAGAATTGATTTATTTAGCATTTATTGATATCGTTAAGCAAATTGTGGCTAGATACAAGCGATTTGGTGGTGGAAACAAGAGGTAAAGCGGTAGTTGGGGCTTGAATTGTGTTCGTTGCATCGAGATAAGTGTTTGGTCTAACCTTAGCTTGAGGGATTTGGAGTTGTGTCCTATTTGCTATTTGCTTCTTGTCGAGTACGACATATAGGCATGGTGACGAGTATCTATACGTTAGTGTTAAGCATGACCGTGAGTCTTATATTGTGGTTTTCATGATTTCGTTGCATTATTCATGCCTTGGTGAAGATTCCTAATTGTTGTATAAATCTTGTGGAAAGAATTGTGACCTATGAACATTGAGGAGCGTTGGCTCAAGTTGTATAGTGAAATTTTGAAAGTATAAGTGACAATTGAACTTCTAGAGCATTGGCTCGAGTTGTGAAATGAGTTGTGGAAGAATAAGTGATAATCGAACCTCTGGAGCATTGGCTCAAGTTGTGAAGTGAATTGTGAAGTAAAAATTGAGAAAGAGTTATTAAATTGTTCCCTTGCTGGGATATTGTTGCTTTGTTAATTATCTCCCTTACCAGGATGTTGAGATTATTGATGTTGTTCCCTTGTCGGGATTTAATTGTTTAATTGTGTTCCTTTGCCGGGATTTCTATTATTATTTTTTTTATTCCCTTGCCCCTTTGTTTGTGATTATTGTTTGGGTGAGGAAGAGTGTTAAAACACGAAGGGTGATGCCATGCATTGTTTGTTATTGTAAGGAAAGAGTGTTAAAGCACAAAGGGTGATCCCGTGTATTTTTTGTTATTATGAGGAAAGAGTGTAAAAGCACGAAGCGTGATGCCATGCCGCACGACGTACCATTCCGTGCCGATTCTATTGATTATATGTTGAGAAAAGAGAGTAAAAGCACGAAGGGTGATGCCGTGCACATGTTGATTATATGATTGTTTTGGTAAGGACGAGAGTAAAAGCACGAAGGGTGATGCCGTGCACGTTTTTATTATATAACTGCTTTGGTGAGGCTGAGAGTAAAAGCACGAAGTGTGATGCCGTGTAATTGTTGATTTCTGTTTCTTTGTTGATATTCTAGTTATGTCGTTCTTTCCTTACTTGACGCCTATCTATTTGGAACTATTGTCGCCCCCACAACATGTTTCCCCTCCCACATTGACTGGTTATTTCTGTATTTCTTTTCCGTTGTATATATATATATATATATATATATATATATATATATATATATATATATATATATATATATATATATGAAATGCACAGATTTATTTGGAGTCTGGTCCTAGCCTCGTGACTACTTCGCCGAGGTTAGGCTAGACACTTACCAACACATGAGGTCAGTTGTGCTGATACTACACTCTGCGCTGTGTGCAGATCCAGGAGCAACTTTCAGACAGTAGTTGGAGGGCTTCCTTTAGTCCACCCGGAGACCAAAGGTAGACCTACAGGAGACCGCAGGCCCAGGCGTCCCCCTCTATCCCTTTTTCTCTGTTTCATTTTCTTTCATTCAGAAACTGTGTATTGTATTTCTTCAGACCTTGTATGTAGTAACTCTTAGATAGTCTATGACACTGTGACACCAGGTTTTGGGGTATTTGAGGTTTTAAAAGTTGTATTAGACATACCCTTAAGATATCTAATTGTTGACTTCCACTTATTTATTTAAAATTCAGCTTTTATCATATTATCGACTTGTGTTTGTTAAAAGAGGCAAAAATGAAAGTGTAGTAAGTAGTTAAGGTTTGGCTTGCCTAGCTCCCATTAGTAGGCACTATTATGACTCTCGAGGGTGGAAAATCAGGGTCGTGACAAGTTGGTATTAGAGCTCTAGGTTGCATAGGTCTCACAGTTCACATACAAGCTTAGTAGAGTCTGAGGGATCGGTACGGAGACGTCTGTATTTATCCCCCAGAGGCTACAGAGTTAGGAAAAACTTCACATTTATTCTTTCATATCGTGCGGTTTTGTTTCTCTATGGTAATTGAACTTCTACTCTGTTCTTTCGCAGATGGCGAGAACACACGCTTCCTCATCCTTCGCTCAGCAGCTCGAGCCCCCAACAGCCGCTCCCACGAGGGGCAGAGGGCGAGGCCGAGGTAGGGGCAGATCTCAGCCCGAGCAACAACCCCAGTGACAGAGCCTCAGGTTGATTTTGATGAGGAGTTTCCGGCTCTAGTATTTCCGGTGGGCCCAGCTCAGGTCCCAGAGGGGTTTATTTCTACCCCAGTTCTTCAGGATGCTCTGGTCCGATTAGTGGGCCTCATGGAGAGTGTCACCCTAGCAGGCTTACTTTCTGTAGCACCAACTGTCTCTTAGGTTGGAGGAGGGGCCCAAACTCCTGCTACTCGCAATCCAGAGCAGGTAGCTCCTCAGATTCAGACTCAAGCGGTTCAGACAGTTGGAGCAGTACAGCCGGGTGTGGTAGCTAAGACCGGTGATGGAGCGTCTATGTCCGCCGATGCTTTGTGGAGACTAGATAGGTTCACCAAGTGTGAGCACGTGATTTTTGCCTTACGAAAACTACTCCAAAATAAATCAAAAAATAAAATAATTTTTCTTTTACTGTGTAATTCTTGAATTTGCATGGTGTTAAATATTTGTGTTATGTCCATAAATGTTTACTTTGTTATAATAAAATGAAAAATAAAATAAAATACATGTTGCATGCATATAGGATTTAATTATGCATTTAAAAGATAATTTAAATAAAATCACAAAAAATATGCAATAGTTCTATTCCACTGTGTGATTAATGTTTTGTCTATGTATTAATAGGTAATTTATCTTTGTAAGGGTAATTTTGTTTTTATAATTTTAATTAGGAATTTAATAATTAAGAATTTAATTAGAAAATTAAAGAATGGGGAATGATAGAAACGGACCTGGGCCAAGAATTTTTGTTTAACAAAAAAAATCAGGCCCAATACACTCAAAGGACCCGGTCCATGTCAACCAGTCCCATACAGGACTCAAACGACGTCGCTTCTGGATTTCTAATCTGGGCCGTTGATTCATTTCAATCAAACGGTCCAGTTCAGCCCCTGCACAAAAGAAACGACGACGTTTAGGGCAATCAAATCTGAACCGTTCATCCATCTTGATCCTACGGCCTCAAGAACTCACCCAGACCCGATCCATTTCACCCCCGGGTTGACCCCTTTCCCCAACTTAAACCAAACGATGTCGTTTGGTTAAGTGGATTGATCTCAACCGTGCATCTTAATTGATCCAACGGATGAGATCAATCCACCCCACCCCTATATAAGGCCCAAACCCCTACCCCGGCCCCTAACTGAACACCCCCTCCCCTCTACTGTTCATCATCCCTTCCGGAACCCACCCCTAACCCTGGCCGCCCTAGGATCCCATCGCCTGAAACCCGGCGGCATCAACGCCGCCGGTCACCACCTTGACACCCCAGAACCCCCTGAACACCCTCTATCCGAATATGTTATCTGCTTGGTTCGAATCTCCCTGAAGGTTCTCGAATCTTCATTTGAAGATTCGAGCCAAGTTCAGATCTAAACCTAACAGTCCCAAATCGACACCATAGCTTCCCCTAGTCACCCTGAGTATGGATCTATTGTTTGTTTGGCTCGAATCAGTTCCGAGCTTCTCGAATCTTCTTTTGAAGATTCGGACCAAACAAGAACAAACTCAGATTTGTTTTAAGCTGACACCAAATGACCCCTAGGCTACCCTCACCCTTGTATCATGTTTGGTTCTCCTCGAATCTGACCAGAAATGGTTAAATCCCAAATCGAACTTTCAAGAACCCTAAAAATACCAAACTTTTGGATTCCGTTCAGATTGAATAAAGATTGAGGTTTAATCGACCTTAGTCGAAGTATTTTCAGTGGAAAATACTTCGACTAAGGTCTGTTTGATTTCAAACAAAAATCCGAAGCCAAGTTGAGTTCGAGTCTGATTAAAATTCAGAGGTACTTTTCTATTTCTGTTTGCATATTCTGTATGTATTTTTGTTTGTTTTAATAACTTGTTAATTTTTTTATATACTTTTTGTTTTGATTAATTCTGTCATTTTGTCTCATGCCCGTCTATATGATCAAAATATGAAACTGTTTCAGTTGGTTGTGATTGTTCATAATGTAAGTAATCGACTCGATTAAGTTCGTCGATTAGTTATATTATGAATTCTCACTTATGATAATGCTAATAAAAACAGTCTGCTTCTATTGTTTTAGACCAATTATGGACAAATGTTGTAAATAGTCTACTGATTAATACTTGTCAATTAAATCATGTTTGTTTGCAAATCAGTAGTTTCAAATGTATGATGTGTATACATTGTTTTCTGAACAGGGCATTGTCAGTATATTGACAATGCTCCTGTGTTTGTTTGATTTATTGTTCAAAGTTAAAGCTCAGTTACTGAACTCAGTGTAATATGTTGCTATGATGATTGGTTCTGAATTCAGTATGATTCTACCAATGTTTGATTGAATGTAATTGTGTTAGGAGTTACCCTTTTAATCAGAATTCAGTCCAAACTTTAGGATTGGTGATAGCTTCTTAAACAGATTTTAAAATCTGTACTGTGAAATTCTGAATTTAAGACAGTAATAACATTAATTACAATAGAAAATCTGGGATATTTTTGGACAGAATAGTGAGAGTAATATGATATAAAAGTGAGCTGATAGTGGAGTGATAATGGCTATTAGTTAATGAGTAATAATGGGGAACAAAGGGTAATGGGCTGCTTAAAATCAGGATAGGATCATTTAAAGTATTAAAAGTAGGTTGTAATGGAATTTTCTGTTTTTAAAAGATAAAAGGGGGGTCCGGGCAGCACTTAAAAAAGAGGGGACAGACCTGTATAAGATAGAGGAAATGGGGACTGATTGAAGGGAGTTTTTCAGAAAACTTGAAGAGAGTTTAAGAGTTCTTTTTGAGAAATTTTAGGAAAATTGAGAGAGGGAAGTCAAGCAGAAACAGAAATTTGAAAAGGAAGATAGAAAGAAAGGAACACAAGAAACATTAAAACAGAATTCTACATCGGAAATTAGTATTGAAGCTGATTCTGTGTTTTTGAAATTGAAAGTTTTTTTTTAGTCTGCTTTGTTCTAAGCCTCAAAGTCAGAAATATTATTCTTGGTATTGAATCTGTCCAGATTTGTTCGATCTCATTCTTCAGTTAAAATCTGAAATTTCTTAAAAGTACTTTTACTGTGCATCTGGGCTCTTCGAATCCTATTTTTGTTCAGATTTGCTGTGTTATCGGTACATTCTACTGATTTTGTTACTGCTGCTATTGCTGAAATTTACTCCTCCTACCTTCATTTTCAGGTACATGTCTTTTAAATTTTATGTTGGAAAGAGATTCAACATGACAAATAAATAGAGTTTGAATTGTAATACTGTCTTCTACTCATTTGAGTTCTTTAGTTGAAAATTTCAGCTTTGGTTTCATGTTGGTTAACCAGTAGTGAGTTCGACTCGATGGCTACAAGTTAACTGTATTATTTTTGAAATTCATATAAAACTTTGTAATAATGTTATTCATGTCAAATTTCATTAGTTTAGTTATCTATGAGTTGTGTAAATAGAAAGCATGCAGAAAGTTGGCTTTATTTACATTTTTTTTTGCGGTATTGTTAGATAGGTATAACATAATATGGAAATATCAAGGAAAATATGCTATCAGTTTATTTTGTTAGTTAATTAATTGTTGTTTAAAGCTAGATAATGATTGGTTGTAATTAGCTATCTTTTGGCATAACATTGGTTGTGTTCATAATCTATAGTTGAAAGACGAGTTAGTATAATTCATTATGTTTATGATGTCAAATATGGTAAGTAATATTGTATGCAATATTCATTTTTATTTAGTCAGTTAGACTTGTTCTCTTTCTTAATAATAAAAGGGTTTATGAACTTATACGATGCGAAAGTTAATGGTTGTAATAATTCATATAGATCTAGAATCAAATGGGTTTGATTACATATATAACTCAATCATAGGCATAATTAATTAAGTTAATTTCGCCTATTGGATCAAAACAAGTATATAAGAGTAAGATACAAATTGCAAAATTTTATATCAATGGTAATTAGAATAGAACTTGCACTAATTAATAATAATAAAAGTTCTTGAAAATATTCTTTCCTTTATAATTTATTTTCAGTTTTATATACAATTCATTCTTTAGCATATATATGTTTTATAATTGTCAAAAATAGCATTAATCATATTTTAATCCTTTCATTGAGAGTTTGAATAGTTTTGGGATGAACATAATTAATACTCGGAAATTATAGTCAACGGGCAATATTCAAAATTTGTGAATTTCTTTTAAAAGAATTTAAAGACACCCCTTTGAATATGAATTTCTCAGTATTTTCATATAAAAATGTATAGATACAACAAACAATCTGTGGAAAAATCTCTAACATCATTGCAAATATTTTGCGCAATTAGGGATACGTTCGCGTACCCTGATTATATTTTAAAAAAAAAGCAAAATTCGGATTATGCGTACGCGCAATTTCGAGCGAATATTTAATAAAAGGATTTTTCCAAAAGGCGTTAAATCAATTTCATAAAAACCCGAGATGTACGGTTCATTATTCAAGAAAAACAAATATTCTTGATCCAACACAATTTCGAAAAATGATTGCTTAATAAATATATTATAAAAAGTTATTGTGTACACGTACGCGTGACACAAGTCCGCAATTTTTTTTAACACGAATATACGTACGCGTAATTCGATTCAAAGAAGGGTCATCAATAAGCGGTAGTAAAAACATGTAACATCAATGTATTTAATAAAATCAAGGTAATTAAGCCAATAATAAAAACAGTTAAGCGACCGTGCTAGAACCACGGAATCCGGAAATGCCTAACACCTTCTTCCGGATTAACAGAATTCCTTACTCAGGATTTCTGGTTCGCAGAATAATAAACAGAGTCATATTCTCCTCGATTCAGGGATTATAATTGGTGACTTGGGACGCCTTAAAATTCCCAGGTGGCGACTCTGAAACAAATAAACAAATCCCGTTTCGACTGTCCTTTAATTGGAGAAAACTCCCCACGTGCCCCGTGGGCGCGGTAAAAAGGAGGTGCGACAGCTCTGGCGACTCTTCTGGGGACAAGTGAAACCCAGAACCCTTGGTTCAGGGTTTAAAGAATTCGAGCTTAAAATATCTGTGTTAATTGGCTTTATTTACTATATGATTTTCAACTGTTTATATGCTAACATGCTAAATGTTTTTTTACTGCTTTAATATTATTTGAATTGTGAATATATACAACTGCTACGAAACCCCTTTCTTTCTGAGTCTTCTGAATTTATGGTGTACACGTGCGCGTGACCCACCTTTCTGTTAAAGTCATACCAAATAAGACGGAGTTGGGACAAGTAACTAGGCCGGGCAGACTTTCGTGCTCCCGGTACGTTGCCCCCGCTTCGGCTCAAACTGTCCGTTTGGGTAAGCCAGGTTTAGAACAATCAACCTAAGGTTTTACACTTAGAATAACTCAGCCATGTACCGGATCCCTAGTAGGAACGAATATTTGCATCATATGCATTTGGCCTTGGAGACTCAACACAGGGGTTGGGTCTGTCTAGGACAGGTGAACCCAAAATTAAAAGACCATCATGATGCATCCTACTTGTTACTTGTGCATTCATTTGCCTCGAACATGCTTGTTGACCAGCTTAAATAAAATCATGGTAAGAAGAAAGGAATAAAATGGATTGTTTTTTTAAAAAAAAAAAAAAATTTCGAAGAAAATATAGTTTTAAATTTTGAAATAAAAATATTTAATAAAAAAAAAATTCGAAAATAATTTTTAGTATAAATTTTCCAAAATAAATTTTGACTTTATTAAAATTAAATTTCAGATACAAAATGAGCACCACACAAAGCCCCTCATCCACAAGTACGGAGGAATTTCTATGTCAGCTTCAAATGTGGTGGTATGATTTAGGCGAAGACGGTCAAAAATGGGTCGTCAAGCATTTGGGAAATCTCACGGACATTATGAAAGTTGAACCTCGTGATGATCTGATTACGGCGTTAGTAACTTTCTGGGATCCTGTTCACAATGTTTTTCGTTTCTCTGACTTCGAGCTTACTCCTACATTAGAGGAGATAGCTGGCTATGTTGGTTTTGACGGAAGTTTAAGAAATCAAAGCTTGATATTCACAAAGGCTCCTTCAATACATCGATTCTTCGGTCTTCTGAACATCAGCAGTCAAATCAGGAAAAGCAATGTCATCAATGGATGTTGTTCCTTCAACTTTTTGTATTCCAGGTTTGGAAAGTCAGATGGGTTCGAAATTCATGAGAAAGGCCTTACTAATAAGCAAAACAAAGACACTTGGCAGATGCACCGTCGATTTGCTTTCATGGTGGCTTTTCTAGGAGTCATGGTCTTCCCAAATAAAGAGCGAACAATTGATATTCGCACCGCAAAAGTTGTGCAAATCCTCACCACTAAAGAAAATCACACCCTTGTCCCCATCATTCTATCAGATATTTATCGGGCTTTGACTTTATGCAAATCAGGAGCAAAAGTCTTCGAAGGATGCAAAATTTTGTTGCAAATGTGGGTGATTGAACATCTCCAACAACAGCCCAAGATCATACAGTATGGGTCAAACAAAGCTAATTGCATCGAGAGCTATGAGGAAAGAACAAAAAATTATCAAGCTCCAGAAGGGATAGAAGCATGGGTATCTCATCTAAAGGCTTTAACGGCAAATCAAATTGAATGGACTCTGGGATGGCTCCCGATGAGGGAAGCAATACATATGTCAACCTCAAATAGTTATCTACTACTATTGGGATTGAGAAGCATTCAGCCGTATGCACCACTAAGAGTCCTAAGGCAACTAGGGAGATATCAAATAGTTCCTGATGATGAAGATTTGAGTATGCAAGTAATCGAATTACACCCAGAAGCCACTATTCCCGAAGCTCTACTTCAGCAGATGTGGAATGGGTGCCGATACTTGAAAAGTGATACTCAAGTCCTAGACGCTACAAAGGGTGAGATAAATCCTGGATATGCAAGGTGGTTCGAAAAACGGTCTCGCGTGGATGATGTACCAGAACCTGAGCTAAAAAGGCCAACAAAAAGACCCCATGTTCAAAACTTCAATGATAAAATCCAAGAGCGGTTGATCTGGGGAGAAAAAGAAAAAGGGTACAAAGCAACTATCCATGCCCTAAAAGAAAATCTAAGAAGCCTCAGTTTGGAGAAAGATTTGCAAGAACAAGAAGCCGAAGGCGAGAAAAAGAGTCTAGCTTGTGAGAATGAAAATCTTCATGCTCGATTCCAAAAAATGAAAAGAGTCTCTGAAACGCCAAAGAGGAGCTGGAAGGATAAAAAAACCATCGCCAATCTCTTTGAAAGAATGCAAGATTATGATTCCATTCTTGCGGAAAACGAAAGGGCATTGAGCAAAGCAAAAGAAAGGATCCAACAATTAAACGAAGAAGCCAGATCTAACAAGGAACGCCAAGATAGGCAATCCGAAAAAGACAAGGCTCAATTCAAGAAGGAAAAAGACTATTGGATGCGATCAGAAGACCAGCTTCGTGCACAACTAGAAGAGGCAAGAAGATGCAACAGAGAATATCAACAAGCAGACCTCGACAGGGAAAGATCGCAAGCAAGATTAGAGCAGGCCAGACTCCGAGCTCTATTAGAATCAGCTCTAGATCGTGAAAACCGTGTCAGAGATATAGCCACCACTCGTCAGCAGCAATTGCAAGACCAAGACCAACGTCTCCAAGGTTTCAGGGCACAAATCCACGACCTGGCAGTCTTCACATCTCAAAGTTATGTAAACTGCCAAGGAATGGATTATGAAAGATTTACTGAGCATGCGCCCACTTTTGCTCGTCATCTAGCAATGGAGTTGGAAAGGATGTATCGTACGCTGGGAGGCCATCCAGGTCAAGCCCCACATTGAGCAGATAATACAATATTAGACAACAAAAGTGGAAAGTGGGGCATGTTGTGAGATGTTATGAATTGTATCTTTTATTTTGATTTAAGTGTGTGTTTTCAAACCATTTTCTTAAAGTTTTCTAATGTAATTCCATCTTTGTGTAATTAATAAAAGTGATTGCCTTCAGTCCGAACTACGCAAGGTCTGATTCATGTAAGGCATGATACGTAGGAAATCTCTAAGATTCGACCATCACGATAAAAGATATATATAGTAAATAAAAGTGAATGACAATTTTCAATTTCAAGAAAGCTGGGACGACACAAGCAGCCGAGCAAATGCATAATAGAAAGGGATTATTTGTCTAAGAGCATTGCATCTCAACGTGCGATTATATATGTGTTAAACTCTCACAACTAACAAGTTTGTTCATTTTCAGAATTCAAGCAGTTAGTTTCTCTAAAGAGTATACTGGCATATTATCACTATCACACAAGATCAAAAGGACCAATACCCGAAAGTATGTCTATCCCAGATGTTGACACAGGTATGGAGATAGAAGAGATGGATGTCGGGAAAATGAAAGAAGAGATGTTTAAGCTCAAGCAGCAAATGGCTGAGATGTACCAAGCTTGGTCTACAGGACAGTTACCCCCATCTTACCCAAATAACCCTGCTCCATCAATGACCCAAACTCAGGATAATATCACCACTGAATTATCCCCAAGTTTCCCCATTTATCAGCACTACCGAGGCACCACCTCTCAGACACCACAGTCTCCACCCCCAAAACCAGTTCCATACTTTCCTCCACCTATGACTCCTATTTTCGTAGCACCTCCCCCTGCTACATTTCACAAATCTCCTAGTGAACCTACATTTCAGGCCCAAGACTACCAATATTACCCCCCGGAGCCCACCTTCAAAGCTTCCGAAATCAATTCAACTGCTCCTCGGCTTGATTTCCCAACTGAAATTGACAAGCCAGCCAAAAATGCTGAAAGAAGAGATGTTCAGGAAGGTCAAAAGTCTAGAACAGTCGTTCCGAGACATGCGAGGATTAGGTGGGCAAGTCAGTGTAGCCTACAAAGATTTATGCTTATTCCCTAATGTACAATTGCCATTTGGCTTCAAGATGCCCAAATTTGACCTATACAGCGGGCACGGCGACCCAGTAGCCCACTTAAGGGGTTTCTGTAGCAAGATGCGAGGAGCTGGGGGAAAGGATGAATTATTGATGGCTTACTTCAGTCAAAGTCTAAGCGGATCAGCTTTGGAGTGGTATACACGCCAGGACCATGGAAGATGGTACACCTGGGATGACCTGGCACAGGCATTCGCATACCATTTCCAATACAATCTGGAAATCATCCCAGATCGATTATCTTTGACCAAATTTGAGAAGAAACACAATGAAAGTTTCAGAGAGTATGGTTTTCGGTGGAGAGAACAGGCAGCAAGAGTGGATCCTCCTATGAAGGAGAGCGAAATGGTAGACTACTTCCTCCAAGCCTTGGAACCAACTTACTATGCCCACTTGGTTTCAGCGGTTGGAAAATCATTCAACGAGGTAGTGAAGATGGGAGGTATGGTGGAAGAAGGCCTCAAGACAAATAAAATCATGAGCTATTCAGCAATTAAGGCAACTACTCAAGCTATTCAAGGCGGGGTAGGAGGAATCGGAAGAAAGAAGAGGGAGGAAGCAGCCGTAGTTGATTCAGGAATTTGGCCGGGACCCAGAGGTTCACCGCTTTACTATAATCAACAACGACCTCGCCAATCAGCTTACCACCATGATTCATCCCAACACTACTATCACCCTTCAGAGCCTCATTTTGCCATTAACCATGCTCAAGCATACAATCAGCCACCTGTTCACACCAATTGGCGTGCTCCTGTCACACCAAATACTTACCCACGAGCCTATCCCGGACCAGGTTTCAGGCCTAGGCCAGCATTCAGGGGAGAAAGGGAACAGAAAAAGAAAACTTACACTCCATTGGGAGAGTCTTACACTAGTCTGTTCCACAGGCTGAGACAGCTAGACATGCTGAGACCAATACAATCCAAACTACCCAATCCTCCACCAAAGAATCTGGATTACACCATTAGCTGTGAATATTGCTCCGGTGCACCAGGCCATGATACGGAGAAATGTTGGCATTTGAAAAATGCAATACAAGAGCTGATTGATACTAATAAAATCGAGGTTCAAACCCCCGAAGCTCCAAATATCAATAGAAATCCAATGCCAGCCCATCAAGAGGCTAACATGATAGAAATCATACAAGCTGATGGAGAGACAAAGAAGCCGTCACAAACTGTCATGATGATCAAGACTCATGAAACCAAGCTAGATAAGCAGTTAATGGAGGAGAAGCCGGTGTCTAAGCAGAACAAAAATGGTGATGAACCGTCTATGATAGTCGATGAGGCATCATCGAGCAAAGTTGCCGCAAAACAAGAAAGGCCGAAAGTGATAGTACCAGGGGTTGCTAACAAACCCATTATATTCGTGGAAGGAGCACATACAGATCGGGTTATTATTGCACCTGTAATCTAGCTGCCGATCATCAACAACAAAGCCATCCCATGGAACTATGAACGGGTGACTGTAATGTACAAGGGCAAAGAAATCAAGGAAGAAGTGTGTGAGGTGCAAGGCTTGACTCGTTCGGGAAGATGTTTTACTCCCGAAGAGCTGAGAAAAACTAAAAACAATCCAATGCCAACAAAGAGAGCTGTGACGGAAGAAGAGGCGGAGGAGTTTTTAAGAAAAATGAAACTCCATGATTATTCTGTTGTGGATCAATTAAAGAAGACCCCCGCTCAAATTTCATTGTTGTCATTACTGATCCATTCAGAGGAACACCGTCTGGCGTTGATGAAAATCCTGAATGAAGCTCATGTTCCTGAAAAGATCTCTGTAAATCATTTGGGCAAAATAGCCAACAGAATCTTTGAGACAAACAGAATTACGTTTGCTGATGATGAATTACCTGTGGAAGGTACCGAGCACAACAGAGCTCTTTACCTCACCGTAAAATGTGAAAACTCCGTAGTAACCCGGGTATTGGTTGACAATGGGTCCAGTGCAAACATATGCCCTCTATCCACTTTAAACAAATTAAAAATTAAAGAGGAGAGGATCCAAAAGAATAGTATCTGCCTACGAGGATTTGACGGTAGAAGCAGAGATTCATTTGGCAACATAGTATTGGAACTAACTATAGGGCCAGTTGAATTCACAATGGAATTTCAAGTGTTGGACATGACTGTTTCTTACAACTTGTTGTTGGGTCGACCATGGATCCATGCTGCTAAAGCAGTCCCGTCAACACTACATCAGGCTGTCAAGTTTGAATGGGACCATCAAGAAATAGTCGTGCATGGAGAAGAAAGTTTAAATGTTCACAACAGCACCATTGTACCGGTCGAGGGAACAGAAATTGACCACGACCATGGGTATACCAAGTGTCCGACACGGTGACGGTAGAGAAAATTCCCGAAGGGAAATACCTTCCGAATCCAAAGATATCCTCTGCATCAGTCATGATAGCTTATGAAATGTTAAAGAATGGCTTTATACCCGGCAAAGGTCTGCGCTTATCTCTGCAAGGAATTGTACAACCAGTATCTCTCCCCGAGAACTGGGGAACATTCGGTTTAGGGTTCATACCTACCGCCAATGACGTGATAAGGTCCAGGAAGTTGAAACACCAAGCATGGGTTCTTCCAAAATCAATACCACATATGTCAAAGTCTTTTGTCAAGACCGGCGCTAAAAACCGCCCGATAACAACAATTCCTAAATCTCGGGTCAATCCTGAGAAGGAATTAATTGAAAGGTTCGAGAAATTGTTTAGTGATGTGAATATGTTGGAAGGCGGAGAAGGGTGTAGCAACGCAGAAGTTCAATTCGTTGGACCAGAAACAAAGCTCAATAATTGGAAAGCCACTCCTCTCCCAATTCGAAAGGAGTCTTGGTAGTTTATTTTGATTTTCTTTCAGTTTGTTTGGGTTATTTCAAGGTTGTAATCCCAAAGTTTATCTTACAGTTGGTTTGAAGTGTGCAAAACCTTGTTATCTTTCATCATCCAATAAAAAGCAGTTTCCTTTTTATTATCATTCCTAATAGCTTTCTTTTCTTTTTCTTCTTTCCTATACAGTTCCTTTTACGCTGGCTCTAGTGATATGGCATGCATGAGGAATCCTCAGCCCAGTCTTAAAAATCAATCTGGTTCTGAAGTAATAATTCAAGAAATATATTGTGATTATGAATCAGAATATGATGAAGATGAGGTTTTTGAAGAGATTAGTAAAGAGTTAATTCACTTTGAGGAAAAAATCAAACCTAACTTGAGTGATACCGAGGACGTCAATATAGGGGACACGAGTAATGTCCGGGAAACTAAAATAAGTGTCCATCTCGAACCAAAGATCCGAGAGGAGTTAATTAAAGCACTCATAGAATTCAAAGATGTTTTTGCATGGTCGTATGACGACATGCCGGGCTTGAGCACTGATTTAGTGGTCCACAAATTGCCCACCGATCCAACGGTGCCTCCTGTCAAGCAGAGGCTGAGAAAATTCAAGCCTGATATGAGTGTGAGAATTAAGGAAGAAATCACCAAACAATTGGAAGCAAAGGTCATTCGAGTCACTCGATATCCTGTTTGGTTAGCTAATATCGTTCCTGTACCAAAGAAAGACGGCAAAATTAGAGTATGCGTCGACTATCGCAATCTCAACAAAGCAAGTCCAAAGGATAATTTCCCATTACCCAATATCCATATTTTGATCGACAATTGTGCCAAGCATGATATAGGGTCTTTCGTGGATTGTTATGCCGGATATCATCAAATTCTAATGGATGAAGAAGATGCAGAAAAGACGGCATTCATCACACCATGGGGAACTTATTGCTACCGGGTAATGCCATTCGGTTTAAAGAACGCCGGAGCAACCTATATGAGAGCAATGACCACAGTGTTTCATGATATGATACACAAGGAGATTGAGGTATACGTGGATGATGTGATCATAAAATCAAAGCATCAGGCCGACCACGTTAGGGATTTGAGGAAGTTCTTCTTAAGATTTCGCAGGTACAACCTCAAGCTTAACCCTGCCAAGTGTGCATTTGGAGTTCCATCTGGAAAGTTGTTGGGATTCATAGTCAATCGACGAGGCATCGAGCTAGACCCATCAAAAATTAAATCCATCCAAGAATTGCAACCCCCCAGGAACAAAACTGAAGTAATGAGTTTGTTGGGAAGGTTAAATTACATCAGCAGGTTTATTGCTCAGCTCACAACAACCTGTGAGCCAATTTTCAAATTGTTGAAAAAAGATGTTGCGGTCAAATGGACCGATGAGTTTCAAGAAGCGTTCGATAAGATAAAAGGGTACTTATCGAAACCACCCGTGTTGGTCCCGCCAGAGCCAGGAAGACCTTTGATTCTTTACTTAACGGTTTTGGAAAATTCATTTGGTTGTGTATTGGGGCAACATGACCTCACTGGCAGAAAAGAACAGGCCATCTACTACCTTAGCAAGAAGTTCACAGCTTATGAGGTTAAGTATACTCATCTGGAAAAGACATGTTGCGCCCTAACATGGGTAGCTCAAAAATTGAAACACTATTTGTCATCCTACACTACTTACCTCATTTCTCGGTTGGATCCATTGAAATACATTTTTCAAAAGCCTATGCCAACGGGAAGACTTGCAAAGTGGCAGATATTGCTCACAGAATTTGACATCATCTATGTGACTCGAACTGCAATGAAGGCTCAAGCACTGGCCGATCATTTAGCCGAAAACCCGGTCGATGAGGAATATGAGCCGTTGAAGACTTATTTTCCTGACGAAGAAACAATGCTTATCGACGAGGTGGAGCAAATTGAAAAACCTGGCTGGAAACTTTTCTTTGATGGAGCCGCTAACATGAAAGGAGTCGGAATAGGAGCTGTAATCATTTCTGAAACAGGGCATCACTATCCTGTTACGGCTCAATTACGATTTTATTGCACCAATAATATGGCTGAATATGAAGCTTGCATTTTGGGGTTAAGGCTAGCCGCAGACATGGGTATCCGAGAAATCTTAGTCATGGGAGATTCAGATCTTTTGGTACATCAAATTCAAGGAGAATGGGAAACCCGAGACTTGAAGCTCATACCATACCGACAATGTCTACATGATCTTTGTCAGCGGTTTCAATCAGTGGAATTCCAACATATTCCAAGAATCCATAATGAGGTTGCCGATGCATTGGCTACCCTGGAATCAATGTTGCACCATCCGGACAAAGCTTATGTAGATCCAATACATATTCAAGTCCACAATCAACACGCTTATTGCAATATGGTTGAAGAAGAATTTGATGGTGAACCATGGTTCCACGACATCAAGGAGTATATCAGGATGGGGATATATCCCGCACAAGCCACAGGAGATCAAAAGAGGACCATTAGGCGATTGGCAAATGGATTCTTCTTAAGCGGAGGAGTTTTGTATAAAAGAACACCAGATCTTGGATTATTAAGATGCATAGATGCCAGACAAGCTACAACTGTCATGTCTGAAGTACATTCAGGAGTTTGCGGACCCCACATGAGTGGATATGTGTTGGCAAAGAAAATCCTCCGAGCCGGTTACTATTGGCTTACCATGGAGCGAGATTGTATCAGTTTTGTGCGCAAGTGTCATCAATGCCAAATACACGGAGATTTGATTCATTCTCCACCATCCGAGTTGCACACAATGTCGGCACCATGGCCCTTCGTTGCCTGGGGCATGGATGTGATTGGACCAATTGAGCCAACAGCATCCAATGGACACAGATTCATTTTGGTGGCTATTGATTATTTTACCAAATGGGTTGAGGCCAAGACATTCAAATCAGTGACCAAGAAAGCTGTGGTCGATTTTGTCCATTCAAATATCATATGTCGATTCGGAATCCCGAAGGTGATCATCACAGATAACGGTGCTAATCTTAACAGCAACTTAATGAAGGAAGTATGTCAACAGTTTAAGATTACACATCGTAACTCTACCCCATATCGGCCCAAGGCAAATGGAGCAGTAGAAGCAGCCAACAAAAACATAAAGAAGATACTTCGGAAAATGATAGAAGGATCAAAACAATGGCATGAAAAATTACCATTTGCATTATTGGGATACCGCACTACTGTTCGCACTTCAGTAGGAGCAACTCCTTATTTGTTGGTATACGGCACTGAAGCAGTAATTCCTGCAGAAGTTGAGATTCCTTCCCTTCGGATCATCGCCGAAGCAAAGATTGATGATGATGAATGGGTCAAAACCCGTCTAGAACAGTTAAACTTGATTGATGAAAAACGATTGACCGCAGTATGCCATGGTCAATTATATCAAAGAAGAATAGAAAGAGCATACAACAAAAAGGTGCGTCCCCGGAAGTTTGAAGTAGGTCAGCATGTGCTGAAACGTATTCTTCCACATCAGGTTGAAGCAAAAGGCAAATTTGCCCCGAATTGGCAAGGACCATTCATTGTGACCAGAGTATTATCGAATGGTGCACTATGTTTAACAGATATTGAAGGCAAATGCATAGATATGGCGATCAATTCTGACGCGGTAAAGAGATATTATGCATAACTTTTTGAATGTTTGTATTTAGCACTATTTCGAAGATTGAAATGACAAAGGCAATTTATTCTGCTATCCAAACACTATACCATTTGCTTCCCCTTTGAGCCATACTTGTTTCTTTCCTACCCTCTCTTGGAATCAATAAAGAAAATCAAGTATGAAATGATTTAAAAAAAAAAAAAATCATCACTATTATGTGGTGAACTACGTTTGACCTGATTCCTCAAAGAAGGATACGTAGGCGCCTCACGGCTCGGTCATAGGGTGCACAACATACACAATGTGCACGAAAAAGAAACATTAAGAGACCCCAATCAAGAAACTGGGGCAGGAATCGTATTGGAAATAAGAAAAGATTCCAAGAGTTGTAATTTTAAACCCATACCAAAGCTATTTAGCTTTTAATACCTTTTTCATTTCTAACCCCATACCAAAAAGACCTTTCAATCAATCTTAGAAAAATGCTGAGGCAAGCAAATGAAGTGGTTCATAACACTCTGGTACAAACAAGAAAAGAAAGTAAAAATGAGAGAGTCTTATTGGTGAAAACCTTCGTAGGCACCATAAAGCGAAAAGGAAGAAAGAAATGAACAAATGAGGAAGGTTTATCGATGAAAACTCTTTGAGATATTAAAAGTCCAACAGGCATGTGAAATGAAAAATGAAGTTGGATTACGGAAATTTTGGGGGAAAACCAAAATGAGACAATTGAGAGGAGATTGATTAAAAGACTGGGTTGATTAATCCGAAATGCATACCCTGATCATTGGTGCCAGTAATTCCAATCAGATAAGTCCTTTATTCCTTTTCCAACAGTCATCCAAAAAATTGGATTTTTCTTTTCATTCTATAATTGTCGAAATCAGCGTATTTCGTTACTAATAATCTTACTTTCTCCAAGCTTTGAGATAAGTTTTATTCCAAACAAATAAGAAGGAATGTCAAGGTATACTACCAAGATTCAAGGTTACAAAATACAGCCACGAAAGGTGGGAGATAAAATATGGGTGTAAGAAAGGTGAAATCAAAAGTGGATCAGCAAAGTCAGAAGGGACATATGATTACAGTTAAAAGGTTTTGAAGGAAAACATACAGAGGGGAATCCTATAGTCAAGGATCAATTACAAGGACAAAACAGTCTTTTCAACCATTCCAAGGCAATAAAGAGAGACGAAGAGAAGCATCACCATCTGCAAGAATACCACAGCCAACCACCCTGCTTTAAACTAACGAAGTTTTCTTTGATTAAAAACAGGGGCAAGTATAATATTTGTGTCAGGAAATACCCGGTAGAGAAAAAGAAGACAGGCGTCCACCTGGAAAATGAGGATGAGAAAAAGAAGTCAGGCGTCCACCTGGAGAATGAGGATGAAGTTAAAAAGAAGTCAGGCGTCCACCTGGAGAATGAGGATGAGAAAATGAAGTCAGGCGTCCACCTGGAGAACGAGGATGAGAAAAGAAGAAGTCAGACGTCCACTTGGAGAATGAGGATGAAAATTAAAGAAGTCAGGCGTCCACCTGGAGAATGAGGATGAGAATTAAAGAAGTCAGGCGTCCACCTAGAGAATGAGGATGAGAATTAAAGAAGTCAGGTGTCCACCTGGAGAATGAGGATGAAAATTAAGAAGAAGTCAGGCGTCCACCTGGAGAATGAGGATGAAGTTAAAAAGAAGTCAGGCGTCCACCTGGAGAATGAGGATGAGAAAATGAAGTCAGGCGTCCACCTGGAGAACGAGGATGAGAAAAGAAGAAGTCAGGCGTCCACCTGGAGAATGAGGATGAAAATTAAAGAAGTCAGGCGTCCACCTGGAGAATGAGGATGAGAATTAAAGAAGTCAGGCGTCCACCTGGAGAATGAGGATGAAAATTAAGAAGAAGTCAGGCGTCCACCTGGAGAATGAGGATGAAAATTAAAGAAGTCAGGCGTCCACCTGGAGAATGAGGATGAGAATTAAAGAAGTCAGGCGTCCACCTGGAGAATGATGATGAAAATTAAGAAGAAGTCAGGCGTCCACCTGGAGAATGAGGATGAAGTTAAAAAGAAGTCAGGCGTCCACCTGGAGAAT
Source organism: Nicotiana sylvestris (assembly GCF_000393655.2). Classification (NCBI taxonomy): domain Eukaryota; kingdom Viridiplantae; phylum Streptophyta; class Magnoliopsida; order Solanales; family Solanaceae; genus Nicotiana; species Nicotiana sylvestris. Next base: position 175,873,069 of record NC_091065.1, read on the forward strand.
GAGGATGAGAAAATGAAGTCAGGCGTCCACCTGGAGAACGAGGATGAGAAAAGAAGAAGTCAGGCGTCCACCTGGAGAATGAGGATGAAAATTAAAGAAGTCAGGCGTCCACCTGGAGAATGAGGATGAGAATTAAAGAAGTCAGGCGTCCACCTGGAGAATGAGGATGAAAATTAAGAAGAAGTCAGGCGTCCACCTGGAGAATGAGGATGAAGTTAAAAAGAAGTCAGGCGTCCACCTGGAGAATGAGGATGAGAATTGAAGAAGTCAGGCGTCCACCTGGAAAATGAGGATGAGAATTAAAGAAGTCAGGCGTCCACCTGGAGAATGAGGATGAGAAAAAAAGAATGTCAGGCGTCCACCTGGAGAATGAGGATGAGAATTAAAAGAAGTCAGGCGTCCACCTAGAGAATGAGGATGAGAAAAAGAAGTCAGGCGTCCACCTGGAGAATGAGGATGAGAATTTAAAAAGAATTCAGGCGTCCACCTGGAGAATGAAGATGAAAATTAAAGAAGTCAGGCGTCCACCTGGAGAATGAGGATGAAAATTAAAGAAGTGAGGCGTCCACCTGGAGAATGAGGATGAGAATTAAAGAAGTCAGGCGTCCACCTGGAGAATGAGGATGAAAATTAAGAAGAAGTCAGGCGTCCACCTGGAGAATGAGGATGAAGTCAATTAAAGAAGTCAGGCGTCCACCTGGAGAATGAGGATGAGAATTGAAGAAGTCAGGCGTCCACCTGGAAAATGAGGATGAGAATTAAAGAAGTCAGGCGTCCACCTGGAGAATCAGGATAAGAATTAAAGAATGTCAGGCGTCCACCTGGAGAATGAGGATGAGAATTAAAAGAAGTCAGGCATCCACCTGGAGAATTAGGATGAGAAAAAGAAGTCAGGCGTCCACCTGGAGAATGAGGATGAGAGTTTAAAAAGAAGTCAGGCGTCCACCTGGAGAATGAGGGTGAAAATTAAAGAAGTCAGGCGTTCACCTGGAGAATGAGGATGAGAATTGAAGAAGTCAGGCGTCCACCTGGAGAATGAGGATGAGAATTAAAGAAGTCAGGCGTCCACCTGGAGAATGAGGATAAAGAATTAAAGAAGTCAGGCGTCCACCTGGAGAATGAGGATGAAGAAAGAAAAGAAGCAGTCAAGGCACCCACCTGAAGAACGAGGGAATGAAATTGAAGTATTGAAATCAAAAGCCCGCTCATATGAAAAAGCAGCACACTTAGAATCAATAAAGCAGAGGAGTCCAACAGAATCCCCAGCAAGAAACAACAAGAGTTCCAAAAGGAATATGGAATAAGCCAAGTGCCCAAGAGTCACCAAGATATCAAGACAACAAGAAATGCAAGGGCATGATCTAGATAAGATTTTTATAATTCCTGTACCATAATCTAGTTTAATTTTTGTATTACCTTTGAAGTAAGGTGTAATAAGGAGGTCAGCAAGCAGTAAAAACAGCACGAAGCAGCAGTAACATCACAGTCCCATGGTAGTCCCAGCTACCAAAAACTTCCCGAACTACATTGACCTGATTCCTTTATAGCCAAGGATATGTAGGAAATCTTTGAAGCAGAGGTTCGGTCAAATCTTTCAAAAATGCTTCCCACGGAGTATTCAAACGGGCAAAAAATCGCTCGTATCTGCTCACTTTATCTTTGCACGAAAACTCTCCGAGTTTCCGCACAAAGAGGGGCAGCTGTGAGCACGTGATTTTTGCCTTACGAAAACTACTCCAAAATAAATCAAAAAATAAAATAATTTTTCTTTTACTGTGTAATTCTTGAATTTGCATGGTGTTAAATATTTGTGTTATGTCCATAAATGTTTACTTTGTTATAATAAAATGAAAAATAAAATAAAATACATGTTGCATGCATATAGGATTTAATTATGCATTTAAAAGATAATTTAAATAAAATCACAAAAAATATGCAATAGTTCTATTCCACTGTGTGATTAATGTTTTGTCTATGTATTAATAGGTAATTTATCTTTGTAAGGGTAATTTTGTTTTTATAATTTTAATTAGGAATTTAATAATTAAGAATTTAATTAGAAAATTAAAGAATGGGGAATGATAGAAACGGACCTGGGCCAAGAATTTTTGTTTAACAAAAAAAATCAGGCCCAATACACTCAAAGGACCCGGTCCATGTCAACCAGTCCCATACAGGACTCAAACGACGTCGCTTCTGGATTTCTAATCTGGGCCGTTGATTCATTTCAATCAAACGGTCCAGTTCAGCCCCTGCACAAAAGAAACGACGACGTTTAGGGCAATCAAATCTGAACCGTTCATCCATCTTGATCCTACGGCCTCAAGAACTCACCCAGACCCGATCCATTTCACCCCCGGGTTGACCCCTTTCCCCAACTTAAACCAAACGATGTCGTTTGGTTAAATGGATTGATCTCAACCGTGCATCTTAATTGATCCAACGGATGAGATCAATCCACCCCACCCCTATATAAGGCCCAAACCCCTACCCCGGCCCCTAACTGAACACCCCCTCCCCTCTACTGTTCATCATCCCTTCCGGAACCCACCCCTAACCCTAGCCGCCCTAGGATCCCATCGCCTGAAACCCGGCGGCATCAACGCCGCCGGTCACCACCTTGACACCCAGAACCCCCTGAACACCCTCTATCCGAATATGTTATCTGCTTGGTTCGAATCTCCCTGAAGGTTCTCGAATCTTCATTTGAAGATTCGAGCCAAGTTCAGATCTAAACCTAACAGTCCCAAATCGACACCATAGCTTCCCCTAGTCACCCTGAGTATGGATCTATTGTTTGTTTGGCTCGAATCAGTTCCGAGTTTCTCGAATCTTCTTTTGAAGATTCGGACCAAACAAGAACAAACTCAGATTTGTTTTAAGCTGACACCAAATGACCCCTAGGCTACCCTCACCCTTGTATCATGTTTGGTTCTCCTCGAATCTGACCAGAAATGGTTAAATCCCAAATCGAACTTTCAAGAACCCTAAAAATACCAAACTTTTGGATTCCGTTCAGATTGAATAAAGATTGAGGTTTAATCGACCTTAGTCGAAGTATTTTCAGTGGAAAATACTTCGACTAAGGTCTGTTTGATTTCAAACAAAAATCCGAAGCCAAGTTGAGTTCGAGTCTGATTAAAATTCAGAGGTACTTTTCTATTTCTGTTTGCATATTCTGTATGTATTTTTGTTTGTTTTAATAACTTGTTAATTTTTTTTATATACTTTTTGTTTTGATTAATTCTGTCATTTTGTCTCATGCCCGTCTATATGATCAAAATATGAAACTGTTTCAGTTGGTTGTGATTGTTCATAATGTAAGTAATCGACTCGATTAAGTTCGTCGATTAGTTATATTATGAATTCTCACTTATGATAATGCTAATAAAAACAGTCTGCTTCTATTGTTTTAGACCAATTATGGACAAATGTTGTAAATAGTCTACTGATTAATACTTGTCAATTAAATCATGTTTGTTTGCAAATCAGTAGTTTCAAATGTATGATGTGTATACATTGTTTTCTGAACAGGGCATTGTCAGTATATTGACAATGCTCCTGTGTTTGTTTGATTTATTGTTCAAAGTTAAAGCTCAGTTACTGAACTCAGTGTAATATGTTGCTATGATGATTGGTTCTGAATTCAGTATGATTCTACCAATGTTTGATTGAATGTAATTGTGTTAGGAGTTACCCTTTTAATCAGAATTCAGTCCAAACTTTAGGATTGGTGATAGCTGCTTAAACAGATTTTAAAATCTGTACTGTGAAATTCTGAATTTAAGACAGTAATAACATTAATTACAGTAGAAAATCTGGGACATTTTTGGACAGAATAGTGAGAGTAATATGATATAAAAGTGAGCTGATAGTGGAGTGATAATGGCTATTAGTTAATGAGTAATAATGGGGAACAAAGGGTAATGGGCTGCTTAAAATCAGGATAGGATCATTTAAAGTATTAAAAGTAGGTTGTAATGGAATTTTCTGTTTTTAAAAGATAAAAGGGGGGTCCGGGCAGCACTTAAAAAAGAGGGGACAGACCTGTATAAGATAGAGGAAATGGGGACTGATTGAAAGGAGTTTTTCAGAAAACTTGAAGAGAGTTTAAGAGTTCTTTTTGAGAAATTTTAGGAAAATTGAGAGAGGGAAGTCAAGCAGAAACAGAAATTTGAAAAGGAAGATAGAAAGAAAGGAAAACAAGAAACATTAAAACAGAATTCTACATCGGAAATTAGTATTGAAGCTGATTCTGTGTTTTTGAAATTGAAAGTTTTTTTTAGTCTGCTTTGTTCTAAGCCTCAAAGTCAGAAATATTATTCTTGGTATTGAATCTGTCCGGATTTGTTCGATCTCATTCTTCAGTTAAAATCTGAAATTTCTTAAAAGTACTTTTACTGTGCATCTGGGCTCTTCGAATCCTATTCTTGTTCAGATTTGCTGTGTTATCGGTACATTCTACTGATTTTGTTACTGCTGCTACTGCTGAAATTTACTCCTCCTACCTTCATTTTCAGGTACATGTCTTTTAAATTTTATGTTGGAAAGAGATTCAACATGACAAATAAATAGAGTTTGAATTGTAATACTGTCTTCTACTCATTTGAGTTCTTTAGTTGAAAATTTCAGCTTTGGTTTCATGTTGGTTAACCAGTAGTGAGTTCGACTCGATGGCTACAAGTTAACTGTATTATTTTTGAAATTCATATAAAACTTTGTAATAATGTTATTCATGTCAAATTTCATTAGTTTAGTTATCTATGAGTTGTGTAAATAGGAAGCATGCAGAAAGTTGGCTTTATTTACATTTTTTTTGCGGTATTGTTAGATAGGTATAGCATAATATGAAAATATCAAGGAAAATATGCTATCAGTTTATTTTGTTAGTTAATTAATTGTTGTTTAAAGCTAGATGATGATTGGTTGTAATTAGCTATCTTTTGGCATAACATTGGTTGTGTTCATAATCTATAGTTGAAAGACGAGTTAGTATAATTCATTATGTTTATGATGTCAAATATGGTAAGTAATATTGTATGCAATATTCATTTTTATTTAGTCAGTTAGACTTGTTCTCTTTCTTAATAATAAAAGGGTTTATGAACTTATACGATGCGAAAGTTAATGGTTGTAATAATTCATATAGATCTAGAATCAAATGGGTTTGATTACATATATAACTCAATCATAGGCATAATTAATTAAGTTAATTTCGCCTATTGGATCAAAACAAGTATATAAGAGTAAGATACAAATTGCAAAATTTTATATCAATGGTAATTAGAATAGAACTTGCACTAATTAATAATAATAAAAGTTCTTGAAAATATTCTTTCCTTTATAATTTATTTTCAGTTTTATATACAATTCATTCTTTAGCATATATATGTTTTATAATTGTCAAAAATAGCATTAATCGTATTTTAATCCTTTCATTGAGAGTTTGAATAGTTTTGGGATGAACATAATTAATACTCGGAAATTATAGTCAACGGGCAATATTCAAAATTTGTGAATTTCTTTTAAAAGAATTTAAAGACACCCCTTTGAATATGAATTTCTCAGTATTTTCATATAAAAATGTATAGATACAACAAACAATCTGTGGAAAAATCTCTAACATCATTGCAAATATTTTGCGCAATTAGGGATACGTTCGCGTACCCTGATTATATTTTTTAAAAAAAGCAAAATTCGGATTATGCGTACGCGCAATTTCGAGCGAATATTTAATAAAAGGATTTTTTCAAAGGCGTTAAATTAATTTCATAAAAACCCGCGATGTGCGGTTCAATATTTAAGAAAAATAAATATTCTTGATTCAACACAATTTCGAAAAAATGATTGCTTAATAAGTATATTATCAAAAGTTATCGTGTACACGTACGCGTGACACAATTCCGCATTTTTAAAATTTATAACACGAATATACGTACGCGTAATTCGATTCAAAGAAGGGTCCTCAATTACAGTAAGTATAAGCTATAGTAAAATCATGTAACATCAATATATTTAATAAAATCAAGATAATTAAGCCAGTAATAAAAACAGTTAAGCGACCGTGCTAGAACCACGGAATTCGGAAGTGCCTAATACCTTCTTCCGGATTAACAGAATTCCTTACTCAGGATTTCTGGTTCGCAGAATAATAAACAGAGTCATATTCTTCTCGATTCAGGGATTATAATTGGTGACTTGGGACGCCTTAAAATTCCTAGGTGGCAACTCTGAAACAAATAAACAAATCCCGTTTCGACTGTCCTTTAATTGGAGAAAACTCCCCACGTGCCCCGTGGGCGCGGTAAAAAGGAGGTGCGACACCAAGCTTTTCACTTCTACTTTCAGCGGTGCATCTACTACGGATCCCTAGGATTATCTAGACAGCTGCCACGAGGTTCTCAGGAACATGGGCATTGTTGAGACCAACGGTGTCAATTTTGCTACATTTCGCTTGTCTGGATCCGCCAATACTTGGTGGAGCAATTATTGCTTAGCGAGACCAGCCGAATCGCCAACCTTGACTTGGGAGCAGTTCACGCAGCTATTCCTGGAGAAGTTTCTCCCCGTTACTCAACAAGAAGCTTATTGGAGGCAGTTCAAGCACCTATAGCAAGGTTCCATGACTGTTACCCAATTGGAGACCAGGTTCATCGACTTAGCTCGCCATGCTCTTATTATACTCCCCACCGAGAGAGAGGGTGAAGAGGTTTATTGACGGTTTTATCAAGCCGATTCGTCTTCAGATGGCTAGAGAGGCTGGGAGTGACATTACTTTTCAGGAGACGACCAATGTGGCCCATAGAGTTGAGATGGTTCTGTCATAGGAAGGCGGACATGGGTCAGACAAGAGGCCCCGTCATTCAGGCCGATTCAGTGGTACCTCATCCGGAGGTCGAGATTCGTATGGTAGAGGCCATCCTCCTAGGCCCTTTCAGTTAGCACTCCAGGTTTCTCACGGTACTTTAGGTGGTCGTGGTCCCCAAATACAGTATCTCGATCAATAGTCCTACAGTGCACCACCTGCTCCTATCAATGCACCGCCGCTTCAAAGTTTTTGGGGTAGTCATTCAGGCCATTAGGGCCAGCAGTCTGAGCAGCTGAGGGCTTGTTACACTTGTGGTGATATGGGTTGCATTTCCAGGTTTTGCCCTCGAGCACCGAGTAACTCTCAGCATCAAGGTTCTCGTGCTATGGTACAAGTACCAGGTGTTCCACAGCCCACCCAGCCAGTTAGAGGTGGGGGTAGAGGTGATAGAAGTGGAGGTAGAGGTACTAGAGGTGGAGCTCAGGCCGCTAGAGGTGGAGGCCAGATAGCTGCAGGCCATCCCAGAGATGTAGTTCAGGGTAGTGGGGCCTAGCCTCGATGTTACGCCCTTCCAGACAGGCCCGAGGCTGAGGCTTCAGATGCTGTCATTACAGGTACTATTCTGGTTTGTGATAGAGATGCTTTAGTGTTATTTGATCCAGGGTCTACCTACTCGTATGTGTCATCTTATTTTGCACTGTATCTGGTCATGCCTAGTGATTCATTAAGTATTCCTATTTATGTGTCTACACCGGTGGGTGATTCTATTGTGGTAGATCGAGTCCATCATTCTTGTATTGTGGTGATTGGGGGTCTTGAGACTCGTGTGGATTTGTTGCTTATAGACATGGTCGATTTTGATGTTATATTGGGGATGGACTGGTTATCACCTTACCACACTATCTTGGACTGTCATGCTAAGACTGTGACCTTAGCCTTATCGGATTTGCCCCGTTTAGAGTGGAGAGGAACTCCTGGTCATTCTACCTGCAGTGTTATCTCATATGTGAAGGCTCGGCGTATGGTCGGGAAGGGGTGTTTGGCCTATTTGGCATATGTTCATAATTCTAGTGCTGAGGTCCCTTCTATTGATTTTGTGCCCGTTGTTCGAGAGTTTCATGATGTTTTCCCTTCAGACCTGCAAGGTATGCCACCCGACAGGGATATTGACTTTTGCATTGATTTGGCTCCGGGCACACAACCCATTTCTATCCTGCCGTATTTTATGGCCCCGCCTGAGTTAAAAGAGTTGAAGGAGGAGTTGCAAGACTTGCTTGAGAAGAGTTTTATTAGGCCGAGTGTTTCGCCTTAGGGTGCACCGGTGTTGTTTGTTAAGAAGAAGGACGGATCGATGAGAATATGTATTGATTACCGGCAGTTGAACAAGGTTACAATCAAGAATAAGTATCCATTACCGAGGATCGATGATTTGTTTGATCAGCTTCAGGGTGCCAAGGTGTTCTCAAATATTGATTTGAGATCTGGCTATCATCAGTTGAGGATTAGGGCATCCGATGTCCCTAAGACAGCTTTCCGCACTCGGTACGAGCATTATGAGTTCCTGGTCATATCATTTGGGTTGACCAATGCCCCAGTAGCTTTTATGGATTTAATGAACCAAGTGTTCATGCCTTATTTGGACTCATTCGTGATAGTCTTCATTGATGATATTTTGATATATTCCCGCAGCCGGGAAGAGCACGAGCAACCTCTTAGAGTGGTTCTCCAGACCTTGAGGGATAGTCAGTTATATGCTAAGTTCTCAAAGTGTGAGTTCTGGTTGAGTTCAGTTGCATTTCTGGGTCATGTTGTATCAGCAGAGGGTATTCAGGTTGATCCGAAGAAGATTGAGGTAGTCAAGAACTGGCCTAGACCAGCATCAGCTACAGAGATTCGAAGTTTCTTGGGATTGGCAGGCTACTACCGCCGGTTTGTAGAGGGGTTCTCATCTATAGCAGCCCCGATGACCTACAAGGGTGCCCAGTTCAGATGGTCGGACGAGTGTGAGGTGAGCTTTGAGAAGCTCAAGACAACTCTGACTACAACTCCGATGTTGGCTTTGACCACAGGTTCAGGGCCTTATACAGATTATTGTGATGCATCTCGTATTCGGCTTGGTGTAGTATTGATGCAGGATGGCAAGGTCATTGCCTATGCTTCACGGCAGTTGAAGATTCATGAGAAGAACTATCCGATTCATGACTTGGAGTTGGCAGCCATTGTTCACGCATTGAAGATTTGGAGGTATTATCTATATGGCGTGGCATGTGAGGTGTTCACGGATCACAAGAGTCTTCAGTATTTGTTCAAGCAAAAGGAGTTGAATTTGAGGCAGCGGAGGTGGTTGGAGTTGTTGAAGGATTATGATATCACTATCTTATATCACCCGGGAAAGGCCAATGTGGTGGCTGATGCGTTGAGTAGGAAGTCAGCCATTATGGGTAGTCTTGTTTATATTCTGGTCGGTGAGAGACCGCTTGCTCTGGATGTGCGGGATTTGTCCAATCTGTTTGTAAGGATGGATATTTCTGAGCCTAGTTGTGTATTGTCTTGCACAATCGCTCGTTCTTCGTTATTGGAGCGTATCCGTGATCGACAATATGATGATCCCCATTTGTGTGTCCTTAGGGACACGGTGCAGCCCGGAGGTTCCAAGCAGGTTACCTTAGATGATGATGGAGTTTTGAGATTGCAGGGTCGAGTGTGTGTGCCAAATGTGGATGGACTCCGAGAGTTGATTTTAGAGGAGGCCCATAGCTCCCGGTACTCTATTCATCCGGGCGCCGCGAAGATGTATCAAGATTTGCGGCAGCATTATTGGTGGTGGAGAATGAAGAAGGATATCGTAGCATATTTGGCTCTTTGTTTGAATTGTCAGTAGGTCAAGTACGAGCATAAGAGGCCTGGTGGTTTATTTCAGAGGATTGAGCTTCCCGAGTGTAAGTGGGAGCAGATCACTATGGATTTCGTTGTTGGACTCCCTTAGACTCGGAGGAAGTTCGACGCAGTATGGGTCATTGTTGATAGGCTGACCAAGTCAGCGCATTTCATTTCTGTGGCGGTCTCCTATTCATCTGAGAGGTTAACTGAGATCTATATCTAGGAGATTGTCTATCTTCATGGTGTGCCTGTATCTATCATTTCGGACCGAGGTACGTAGTTTACCTCACATTTCTGGAGAGCATTTCGACGAGAGTTGGACACCCAGGTTGAGTTGAGTACAGCATTTCATCCTCAGACGGACGGGCAGTCTGAGCGGACTATTCAGATTTTGGAGGATATGCTCCGAACTTGTGTCATTGACTTTGGAGGCTCGTGGGATTAGTTTTTTCCTCTAGAAGAGTTTTCCTACAACAACAGTTACCAGTCGAGTATCTAGATGGCTCCTTATGAGGCTTTATATGGTAGGCGGTATCGATCTTCGGTTGGATGGTTTGAGCCGGGAGAGGCTCGATTGTTGGGTACGGATCTAGTTCAGGATGCCTTGGACAAGGTCAGGATTATTCAAGATAGGTTTCGTACAGCTCTGAAAATATCATGATGATCCATCCCACGTGTTAGATTTCAGCACTGTCCTATTGGACAAGGACTTGTCTTATGAGGAGGAGCCGGTAGCTATTCTAGACCGGTAGGTTTGTCAGTTGAGGTCGAAGAGTTTTCTTTCTGTTCGTGTTCACTGGAGAGGTCAGCCCGCTGAGGCATCGACCTGGGAGTCCGAGTCCGATATGCGGAGCTGTTATCCCCATTTTTTCCCCGACTCAGGTACTTCCTTCTTCTGTCCGTTCGAGGACGAATGATTATTTTAGAGGTGGAGAATGTTTTAAAACGAAACTTCTGTGTTCTGAGGCTTTGAAAACCTCATTTAGAGTCACCTCGATTTGCGTGCGCAGTCCGAGCACGTAGCCGAAAAGCTTAAATATGAAATTTTGTGAAACAAATAATTTTTGACTGTAAAATGAATAAATTTGACTTCGGTCAATATTTTGGGTAAACGGACCTGGATCTATGATTTGATGGTCCCGGAGGGTCCGTAGGAAAATATGGGACTTAGGCATATTCCCGGAACCAAATTCCGAGGTCCTGAGCCCGAGAAATGAATTTTTAAAGGAATTTTTAAGAAAATTTGAAATGAAGTTTGATTAAAAAGAGATGGTATCAGGACCGTATTTTGGTTCTGACGCCCGGTACAGGTCTTATATATGGTTTAAGTCATTTCTGTAAAGTTTGGTTGAAAACGGATGTCGTTTGACGTGATTCGGACCTAAATTGCTAAATTTGATACTTGATAAAGTATGTGAAAAAGTTCTTGATTTTGAGGTTTGATTCATTGTTATTGAGGTTATTTTGGCGATTTGATCACACGGATAAGTTCGTATGATGTTGTTGAGTTAGTACGTGTGTTTGGTTAGGAGCCCTGAGGGCTCGAGTTTGTTTTGGATGTGTTTCGGCAAGTTTTGAACTTAGGAATAAGTTGCAGATTCAAAGAAATTGTAGGTCTCTGAAGCCAGGTCTCGCGGTCCGCGGTGGAAACTTTGCGGCCGCGATGGGGACTCTGCGACTGCGGTAGGATTTGTGCGATTTGCGGTGAGCAAGGCCAAGCCTCCGTGGCAGCGCTCGATTTCTTGTGGTCTGCGGTGGAGCTCCGTGGCCGCAGTCCTTTTTATGTGGTCCGCAGTGGAGCTCCACTGTCGCAGTCCTTTTTGTGTGATCTGCGGAGAGGGTCTGAGAGGAGTATATTTAAACGGACTTTTCAGTTATTTTTCACTTTTCTAAACCGCAAAAACATAAGATACGATTTTTCAAATAACCTTTCTTCTCCAAATCAATTGTAAGTCATTTTTAACTAGTTTTCTTCAATCATTAACATCTTTTAACATGATTTAAACTTCAAATCAATTATTTTCATGGGGGAAATTGGGTGTTTTGGGTAGAACCTAGGTTTTTCAAAAAATGGGAATTTGGACCTCGATTTGAGATCCGATTTCAAAATAAATTACATATTTGAGCTCGTGGGGGAATGAGTAATCGGGTTTAGGTCCGAATTTCGGGTTTGGACCAAGGGGGCCCGAGGTCGATTTTTGACTTTTTGGGGAAATCTTTATAAAACCTATTTTCATGCATTAGAATTGATTCATTTAACATTTATTGATATCGTTAAGCAAATTGTGGCTAGATACAAGCGAGTTGGTGGTGGAAACAAGAAGTAAAGTGGTAGTTGAGGCTTGAAATGTGTTTGTTGCATCGAGGTAAGTGTTTGGTCTAACCTTAGCTTGATGGATTAGGAGTTGTGTCCTATTTGCTATTTGCTTCTTGTTCAGTACGACGTATAGGCATGGTGACGAGTATCTATACGTTAGTCTCAAGCTGGCCGTGGGTCTTATATTGTGGTTTTCATGATTTTGTTGTATTATTCATGCCTTGGTGAAGATTCCTAATTGTTGTATAAAGGTTGTGGAAAGAATTGTGACCTATAAACATTGAGGAGAGTTGGCTCAAGCTGTATAGTGAAATTTTGAAAGTATAAGAGACAATTGAACTTCTAGAGCATTGGCTCGAGTTGTGAAGTGAATTGTGAAGTAAAAATTGAGAAAAAGTTATTAAATTGTTTCTTTGCCGGGATATTGTTGATTTGTTAATTATCTCCCTTGCTGGGATGTTGAGATTATTGATGTTGTTCCCTTGCCGGGATTTAATTGTTTAATTGTGTTCGCTTGCCGGGATTTCTATTATTATTTTGTTTATTCCCTTGCCCCTTTGTTTGTGATTGTTGTTTGGGTGAGGAAGAGTGTTAAAACACGAAGGGTGATGCCGTGCATTATTTGTTATTGTGAGGAAAGAGTGTTAAAGCACGAAGGGTGATGCCGTGCATTGTTTGTTATTGTGAGGAAAGAGTGTAAAATCACGAAGGGTGATGTTGTGCCGCACGACGTACCATTCCGTGCTGATTCTATTGGTTATATGTTGAGAAAAGAGAGTAAAAGCACGAAGGGTAATGCTGTGCATATGTTGATTATATGATTGTTTTGGTGAGGACGAGAGTAAAAGCACGAAGCCGTGCACATTTTTATAATATAACTGCTTTGGTGAGGATGGGAGTAAAAACATGAAGGGTGATGCCGTACAATTGTTGATTTCCGCTTCTTTGTTGATATTCTAGTTGTGTCATTCTTTCCTTACTTGACGCTAATCTATTTGGAACTATTGTCGCCCCCACAACATGTTTCCCCTCCCACATTGACTGGTTATTTATGTATTTATTTTCCGTTGTGTATATATATATATATGAACTGCACAGGTTTATTTGGAATCTGGTCTTAGCCTCGTCACTACTTCGCCGAGGTTAGGCTAGACACTTACCAACACATGGGGTCGATTGTGCTAATACTACACTCTGCACTGTGTGCAGATCCAGGAGCAGCTTTCGGACAGTATTTGGAGGGCTTCCTTCAGTCCACCCGGAGACCAAAAGTAGACTTGCAGGGAGATCGCAGGCCCTGGCATCCCCCTCTATCCCTTTTTCTCTGTTTCATTTTCTTTCGTTCAGAAACAGTGTATTGTATTTCTTTAGACCTTGTATGTAGTAACTCTTAGATAGTCTGTGACACCAGGTTTTGGGGTATTTGAGGCTTTAAAAGTTGTATTAGACGTAGCCTTAAGATATATAATTGTTGACCTCCTCTTATTTATTTAAAATTCAGCTTTTATCATATTATCGGCTTGTGTTTGTTAAAAGAGGCAAAATGAAAGTGTAGCAAGTAGTTAAGATTTGGCTTGCCTAGATCCCATTAGTAGGCGCTATCACGACTCTCGAGGGTGGGAAATCTAGGTCGTGACAAGTTGGTATTAGAGCTCTAGGTTGCATAGGTCCCACAGTTCACAAACAAGCTTAGTAGAGTCTGAGGGATCGGTACGGAGACGTCTGTATTTATCCCAGAGGCTACAGAGTTAGGAAAAACATCACATTTATTCTTTCCTATCGTGCGGTTTTGTTTCTCAATGCTAATTGAACTTCTACTCTGTTCTTTCGCAGATGGCGAGAACACGCATTTCCTCATTCTCCGCTCAGCAGCCCGAACCCCCAATAGCCGCTCCCACGAGGGGCAGAGGGCGAGGCCGAGGCCGTGTTAGAGGACGAGGTAGGGGCAGATCTTAGCGCCAAGCAGCAGCCCCAGTGACGGAGCCTCAGGTTTATTTTGATGAGGAGGTTCCGACTCCAGCAGTTTTGGTGGGCCCAGCTGAGGTCCCATAGGGGTTTATTGCTACCCCAGTTCTTCAGGATGTTCTTGTCCGATTAGTGGGCATCATGGAGAGTGTCACCCGAGCGGGCTTTCTTCCTGTAGCACCAGCTGTCTCTCAGGCTGGAGGAGGAGCCCAGACTCCTGCTACTCACACTTCGGAGCAGGTAGCTCCTCAAATTCAAACTCAAGCGGTTCAGACAGTTGGAGCAGTACAACCGGGTGTGGTATCTCAAACCGGTGATGGAGCGTCTATGTCCACCGATGCTTTGTGGAGACTGGATAGGTTCACCAAGCTCTTCACTTCTATTTTCAGCGGTGCATCTACTGCGGATCCCTAGGATTGTCTAGACTGCTTCCACGAGGTTCTCATGAACATGGGAATTGTTGAGACCAATGGGGTCGATTTTGCTACATTTCGCTTGTCTGGATCCGCCAAGACTTGGTGGAGGGATTATTGCTTAGCGAGACCAGCCGGATCGCCAGCCTTGACTTGGGAGCAGTTCACATAGCTATTCCTAGAGAAGTTTCTCCCCGTTACTCAGTGAGAGGCTTATTAGAGGCAGTTCGAGCGCCTCCATCAAGGTTCCATGACTGTTACCCAGTATGAGACCAGGTTCATCGACTTAACTCACCATGCTCTTGTTATACTCCCCACCAAGAAAGAGAGGGTGATGAGGTTTATTGACGGTCTTATCCAGTCGATTTGTCTTCAGATGGCTAGAGAGGATGGGAGTGAGATTACTTTTCAGGAGGCGACCAATGTGGCCCGTAGAGTTGAGATGGTTCTGTCACAGGGAGGCGGACATGGTCAGACAAGAGGCCTCGTCATTCAGGCCGATTCAGTGGTACCTCATCCGGAGGTCGAGATTCGTATGGTAGAGGCCATCCTCCTAGGCCCTTTTAGTCAGCACTCCAGGTTTCTCATGGTAGTTCAGGTGGTCATGGTCCCCAGATGCAGTATCCCGATCAGCAGTCCTATAGTGCACCACCTGCTCCTATCAGTGCACCGCTGCTTCAAAGTTTTCGGGGTGGTCATTCAGGCCATCAGGGCTAGCAGTCTCAGCAGCCGAGGGCTTGTTACACTTGTGGTGATACGGGTCACATTGCCAGGTTTTGCCCTCGAGCACCAAGTAGCTCTTAGCACTAGGGTTCTCGTGTTTTGGTATAGGCACCAGTTGTTCCACAGCCCGCCCAGCCAGCTAAAGGTGGGGGTAGAGGTGCTAGAGGTGGAGGTAGAGGTACTAGAGGTGGAGCTCAGGCCACCAGAGGTGGAGGCCAGCTAGCTGCAGGCCATCCCAGAGATGTAGTTCAGGGTGGTGGGTCCCAGCCCTGATGTTACGCCCTTCCAGCCAGGCCCGAGGCTGAGGCTTCAGATGTAGTCATTACAGGTACTATTCTGGTTTGTGAGAGAGATGCTTCAGTGTTATTTGATCTCGGGTCTACCTACTCGTATGTGTCATCTTATTTTGCACCGTATCTGGTCATGCCTGGTGATTCATTGAGTATTCCTGTTTATGTATCTACACCGGAGGGTGATTCTATTGTAGTAGATCGAGTCCATCATTCTTGTATTGTGGTGATTGGGGGTCTTGACACTCGTGTGGATTGGTTGCTTATAGAAATGGTCGATTTTTATGTTATATTGGGATGGACTGGTTATAACCTTACCACGCTATGTTGGACTGTCATGCCAAGACTGTGACCTTAGCCTTACCAGATTTTCCTTGTTTAGAGTGGAGAGGAACTCCTGGTCCTTCTACCCACAGTGTTATCTCGTATGTGAAGGCTCGGCGTATGGTTGGAAAGGGGTGTTTGGCCTATTTAGCATATGTTCATGATTCTAGTGCTGAGGTCCCTTCTATTGATTTTGTGCCCGTTGTTCGAGAGTTTCATGATGTTTTCCCTTCAGACCTGCAAGGTATGCCACCCGACAGGGATATTGACTTTTGCATTGATTTGGCTCCGGGCACACAACCCATTTCTATCCTGCCGTATTTTATGGCCCCGCCTGAGTTAAAAGAGTTGAAGGAGGAGTTGCAAGACTTGCTTGGGAAGAGTTTTATTAGGCCGAGTGTTTCGCCTTAGGGTGCACCGGTGTTGTTTGTTAAGAAGAAGGACGGATCGATGAGAATATGTATTGATTACCGGCAATTGAACAAGGTTACAATCAAGAATAAGTATCCATTACCGAGGATCGATGATTTGTTTGATCAGCTTCAGGGTGCTAAGGTGTTCTCAAAGATTGATTTGAGATCTGACTATTATCAGTTGATGATTAGGGCATCCAATGTCCCTAAAACAGCTTTTTGCACTCGGTACGGGCATTATGAGTTCCTGGTCATGTCATTTTGGTTGACCCATGCCCCAGCAACTTTTATGGATTTGATGAACCGAGTGTTCAGGCCTTATTTGGACTCGTTTGTGATAGTCTTCATTAATGATATTTTGATATATTCCCGCAGCCGGGAGGAGCACGAGCAACATCTTAAAGTGGTTCTCTAGACCTTGAGGGATAGTCAGTTATATGCTAAGTTCTCGACGTGTGAGTTCTGGTTGAGTTCAGTTGCATTTCTGGGTCATGTTGTATTAGTAAAGGGTATTCAGGTTTATCCAAAGAAGATTGAGGCAGTCAAGAACTGGCCAAGACCAGCATCAGCTACAGAGATTCGGAGTTTCTTGAGATTGGCAGGATACTAATGTCGGTTCGTGGAGGGGTTTTCATCTATCGCAGCCCCGATGACCTAGAAGGGTGCCCAGTTCAGATGGTCGGACGAGTGTGAGGCGAGCTTTCAGAAGCTCAGGACAGCTTTGACTACAACACCGGTGTTGGCTTTGCCCACAGGTTCAGGGCCTTATATAGTTTATTATGATGCATCTCGTATTAGGCTTGGTACAGTGTTGATGCAGGATGGCAAGGTCATTGCCTATGCTTCACGACAGTTGAAGATTCATGAGAAGAACTATCTGATTCATGACTTGGAGTTAGCAGCCATTGTTCATGCATTGAAGATTTGGAGGCGTTATCTGTATGGCGTGGCATATGAGGTGTTCACGGATCACAAGAGTCTTCAGTATTTGTTCAAGCGAAAGGAGTTGAATTTGAGGCAGAGGAGGTGATTGGAGTTGTTGAAGGATTATAATATCACTATCTTATATCACCCGGGAAAGGCCAATGTGGTGGCCGATGCGTTGAGTAGGAAGTCAGCCAGTATGGGTAGTTTTACTTATATTCTGTTCGGTGAGAGATCGCTTGCTTTTGACGTGCGGGCTTTTGCCAATCAGTTTGTAAGTTTGGATATTTCTGAGCCTAGTCGTGTATTAGCTTGCATGGTCGCTCGTTCTTCTTTATTGGAGCATATCTGTGATCGGCAGTATGATGATCCCCATTTGTGTGTCCTTAGGGACACGGTGCAACGCGGAGGTGCCAAGTAGGTTACCTTAGATGATGATGGAGTTTTGAGATTGCAGGGTCGAGTGTGTGTGCCAAATATGGATAGACTCCAAGAGTTGATTTTAGAGGAGGCCCAAAGCTCCCGGTACTCTATTCATCCGGGCACCACAAAGATGTATCAGGATTTGCGGCTGCATTATTGGTGGCGGAGAATGAAGAAGGATATCGTAGCATATGTGGCTCGTTGTTTGAATTGTCAGCAGGTCAAGTACGAGCATTAGAGTCCTTGTGGTTTATTTCATAGGATTGAGCTTCCCGAGTGGAAGTGGGAGCAGATCACTATGGATTTCGTTGTTGGACTCCTGCAGACTCGGAGGAAGTTCGACGCAGTATGGTCATTATTGATAGGCTGACCAAGTCAGTGCATTTCATTCCTGTGACGGTCTCCTATTCATCAGAGAGGTTAGCTGAGATCTATATCCAGGAGATTGTTCGTCTTCTTGGTGTGCCTGTATCTATCATTTCGGACCGAGGTACGCAGTTTACCTCACATTTGTGGAGAGCATTTCAGTGAGAGTTGGGCACCCATGTTGGGTTGAGTACAACATTTCATCCTCAAATGGATGGGCAGTCCGAGCGGACTATTTAGATTTTGGAGGATATGCTCCGAGCTTATGTCATTGACTTTGGAGGCTCATGGGATCAGTTTTTGCCTCTAGCAGAGTTTGCCTACAACAACAGTTACCAGTTGAGTATCCAAATGGCTCCTTATGAGGCTTTATATGGTAGGTGGTGTCGATCTCTGGTTGGATGGTTTGAGCCGGGAGAGGCTCGATTGTTGGGTACGGATCTGGTTCGGGATGCCTTGGACAAGGTCAGAATTATTCAAGGTAGGCTTCGTACAACTCAGTCCAGGCAAAAGTGTTATGCAGACCGCAAGGTTTGAGATTTGGCATTCATGGAAGGTGAGCGGGTATTGCTTCAAGTGTCACCTATGAAGGGCGTGATGAGATTTGGGAAGAAGGGCAAGCTTAGCCCTAGGTTCATTGGCCCATTTGAGGTTCTTGATCGAGTGGGAGAGGTGGCTTATAGACTTGCATTGCCGCCGAGCTTATCAGCCGTGCATCCAGTGTTTCATGTGTCCATGCTCCAGAAATTTCACGGCAATCCATCCCACATATTAGATTTCAGCACTGTCCAGTTGGACAAGGACTTGTCTTATGAGGAGGAGCCGATAGCTATTCTAGACCGGTAGGTTCGTCAGTTGAGGTCGAAGAGTTTTCCTTCTGTTCGTGTTCAATGGAGAGGTCATCCTGCTGAGGCATCAATCTAGGAGTCCGAGTCCAATATGTGGAGCCGTTATCCCCATCTTTTCCCCGACTCAGGTACTTCCTTCTTCTGTTCGTTCGAGGACGAACGATTGTTTTAAAGGTGGAGGATGTGATGACCCAAAAGGTCATCACTTGTTTTAAAACGAAACTTCCGTGTTTGAGGCCTTGAAAACCTCATTTAGAGTCACCTCAATTTGCATGCGTAGTCCGGGCGCGTAGCCGGAAAGCTTAAATATGAAATTTTGTGAAAAATGATAAGTTTTGACTGTAAAATAAATTAATTTGACTTCGGTCAATATTTTGGGTAAACGAACCCGGATCCATGATTTGACGGTCCCAGAGGGTCCATAGGAAAATATGGCGTATGCCCGGAATTGAATTCCGAGGTCCCGAGCCCGAGAAATAAATTTTTAAAGTAATATTTTAGGAAATTTGAAATGAAGTTTGATTAGAAAGAGATGATATCGGGCCCGTATTTTGGTTCCGGCACCCGGTACAGGTCTTATATATGGTTTAAGTCATTTTTGTAAAGTTTGGTTGAAAATGGACGTCATTTGACGTGATTCGGACCTAAATTGCTAAATTTGATACTTGATAAAGTTTGAGAAATATTTCTTGATTTTGAGGTTTGATTCATTGTTATTGAGGTTATTTTGGCGATTTGATCACACAGATAAGTTCATATGATGTTGTTGAGTTAGTACGTGTGTTTGGTTAGGATCCCTGAGGGATCGAGTGTGTTTTGGATGTGTTTCGGCATGTTTTGAACTTAGGAAAAAGTTGCAGATTCAGAGAAGTTGCAGGTCTCTGAAGCCAGGTCTCGCGGTCCGCGGTGGAAACTTCGCGGCCTCGGTGGGGACTCTGCGGCCGTGTTAGGATTTGTGCGGTCCGCGGTGAGCAAGCCAAGCCTCCGCAGCCGCGCTCGATTTTTTGCAGTCCGCGGTGGAGCTCCGTGACCTCAGTCCTTTTTATGCGGTTCGCGGTGGAGCTCCGTGGCCGCAGTCCGTTTTATGCGATCCGCGGAGAGGGTCTGAGAGAAGTTTATTTAAACGGACTTTTCAGTTATTTTTCACTTTTTAAAACCCCAAAACATAAGAGGCGATTTTTCAAATAACCTTTCTTCTCCAAATCAATTTTAAGTCATTTTTAACTAGTTTTCTTCAATCATTAATATCTTTTAACATGATTTCAACTTCAATCAATTATTTTCATGGGGGAAATTGGGTGTTTTGGGTAGAACCTGGATTTTTCAAAAAATGGGGATTTGGACCTCGATTTGAGGTCCGATTTCAAAACAAATTATATATTTGAGCTCGTGGGGGAATGGGTAATCGGGTTTAGGTTCGAATTTCAGGTTTGGATAAAGCGAGCCCGGGGTCGATTTTTGTCTTTTTGGGAAAATCTTTATAAAACCTATTTTCATGCATTAGAATTGATTCATTTAGCATTTATTGATATCGTTAAGCAAATTGTGGCTAGATACAAGTGAGTTGGTGGTGGAAACAAGAGGTAAGGTGGTAGTTGAGGCTTGAATTGTGTTCATTACATCGAGGTAAGTGTGTGGTCTAACCTTAGCTTGAGGGATTAGGAGTTGTGTCCTATATGCTATTTGCTTCTTGTCGAGTACGGCGTATAGGCATGGTGACGAGTCTCTATACGTTGGTGTCAAGCATGACCGTGGGTCTTATATTGTGGTTTTCATGATTTCGTTGCATTATTCATGCCTTGATAAAGATTCCTAATTGTTGTATAAAGATTGTGGAAAGAATTGTGGCCTATGAACATTGAGGAGCGTTGGCTCAAGTTGTATAGTGAAATTTTGAAAGTATAAGTGACAATTGAACTTCTAAAGCATTGGCTAGAATTGTGAAATGAGTTGTGGAAGAATAAGTGATAATCGAACCTTTGGAGCATTGGCTCGAGTTGTGAAGTGAATTGTGAAGTAAAAATTGAGAAAGAGTTATTAAATTGTTCCCTTGCCGGGATATTGTTGCTTTGTTAATTATCTCCCTTGCCGGGATTTAATTGTTTAATTGTGTTCCCTTGTCGGGATTTCTATTATTATTTTGTTTATTCCCTTGCTCCTTTGTTTGTGATTGTTGTTTGGGTGAGGAAGAGTGTTAAAGCACGAAGGGTGATGCCATGCATTGTTTGTTATTGTGAGGAAAGAGTGTTAAAGCACGAAGGGTGATGTCGTGCATTGTTTGTTATTTTGAGGAAAGAGTGTAAAAGCAAGAAGGGTGATGCCGTGCCGCACGACGTACCATTCCGTGCCGCACGACGTACCATTCCGTGCCGATTTTATTGATTATATGTTGAGAAAAGAGAGTAAAAGCAAGAAGGGTGATGCCGTGCACATTTTGATTATATGATTGTTTTGGTGAGGACGAGAGTAAAAGCACGAAGGGTGATGTCGTGCGCGTTTTTATTATATAACTGCTTTGGTGAGGCTGAGAGTAAAAGCACGAAGGGTGATGCGGTGCAATTGTTGATTTCTGCTTCTTTGTTGATATTCTAGTTATGTCGTTCTTTCCTTACTTGACGCCTATCTATTCAGAACTATTGTCGCCCCCACAACATGTTTCCCCTCCCACATTGACTGGTTATTTATGTATTTCTTTTCCGTTGTGTATATATATATATATGAACTGCACAGGTTTATTTGGAGTCTGGCCCTAGCCTCGTCACTACTTCACCGAGGTTAGGCTAGACACTTACCAACACATGGGGTCGGTTGTGCTGATACTACACTCTACACTGTGTGCGGATCAAAGAGCAACTTTAGGACAGTAGTTGGAGGGCTTCCTTCAGTCCACCTGAAGACCCAAGGTAGCCCTGCAGGAGATCGCAGGCCCTGGCGTCCCTCTCTATCCCTTTTTCTCTATTTCATTTTCTTTCGTTTAGAAATAGTGTATTGTATTTCATTAGACCTTGTATGTAGTACCTCTTAGATAGTATGTGACACTGTGACACCAGGTTTTGGGGTATTTGAGGTTTTAAAAGTTGTATTAGACGTAGCCTTAAGATATATAATTGTTGACTTCCACTTATTTATTTAAATTCAGCTTTTATCATATTATCGGCTTGTGTTTGTTAAAAGAGGCAAAAATAAAAGTGCAGCAAGTAGTTAAGGTTTGGCTTGCCTAGCTCCCATTAGTAGGTGTCATCCCGACTCCCGAGGGTGGGAAATCCGGGTCGTGACACTTTCTCTCTACTGTGATCATCTTCTGATCGGCAACATCTTCTTATATAAGAAAATTTCATGATTACTTCTCGATTTGGTGATAGATTTCCATGGCAAATCTAGATTTTGCATTTGTAGAGATGAGAATTCTGCAATTCTAAGTTTAGATTTCATCGATTTCATCATGGCAAATCGACACTTGGTGCATTGTCATGGCAGTAATGAATCATAGCTCGATCTTACACTTCTTTGTTGTATTTTTCTTGAATACTTATTTTTCTTTTTTCATGTTGCGCACAATAATTCTGCTATAATTATTCCTGCAAAATAAAGTTAAGAATATGGAGGAAACATGATAATTTATATATTTTTATGAGAGAAATTATGTGATTAACATCTGGTAAAATGCACTTATCAAATTCTCCCATACTTAAACTATTACTCGTCCTCGAGAAAAGAAAAAAAATGAACATAGTAACTAAACACTTTAAGTGAAATCATGAGAGGTTTTGATAGAGAAGAATTGACTAAGACTAATCCACGAGTTCAAACAACTTTTAGCTGTACTCATATTCACCTATTGAGAACTGAAATCATAATATTTTCTAATCCCAAGTGTGTCTCACTGAATGAAGAGAGATTCCCATATATCACATAATATATAGATATAGGATCAAAGAAGGGAATAGATAAAAAATGTGCTTACTCTCAACAAAGAAGTACCTTGAGCTACTGGAAATAACCATAAGCTTGGCTATCATGTGGTTCTCCACTAATATAGGAGTCTCTAAGTTAAGATCATGTAGGACTTTTGCAAGGTTGTAAAGTAGGCTTAGGGATGGGTATGATACATATAGATAATAGTGACTCAAATTCCCT
Source organism: Nicotiana sylvestris (assembly GCF_000393655.2). Lineage (NCBI taxonomy): Eukaryota > Viridiplantae > Streptophyta > Magnoliopsida > Solanales > Solanaceae > Nicotiana > Nicotiana sylvestris. The sequence continues at coordinate 175,895,900 of NC_091065.1, forward strand.
ATAGGCACTACACATTTATTTTATTTCTTAAGTACAATTGCCTTTCATCGCATTTAAATAATAAACCTCTATTTTGTTCTATCCCTTTCAATTTTTTATGGAGTCGCACACTTTTCTTTGTTGCTATTTTTTTTGAAATTCGGAAGCATCTATGTTTTTTAAAACAACATCTCAAAAGATGGATAACCTGAAACAATTATTCTTTCACCAATTATTTTTATAATTACACCTTACGCCCAGATTTTTATATTCAGATCAACTCTTAAAGTGCCCAAAAGGGAATTGGGTGAACAAAGAACAAGTCATAACAACAAACAGGCTACGGGTTAAAGCTTGGCTACCAACAAAATAAGAGATAATTTATTTAGGCTCAACTGGGCTAACTTGGGATAAATATTATTAAGGTAGGTCAATTTAGGCTATGGCTCAACAAAGAAGGCCTATGGTCATTTCTTTACTCAAAGATCTACCTATAATTTCACCTCAATCCACATTCAAGGCAAGTTCTAGATTTCCAGATAAACGGGAGAACTAGACAATATAAGCTAACCGCACAATACACTTAGGCCAACGAAAACTATGATTTCAATCACCAATAAGTAAGCATGAGCTTAGAAAGGTGATCATAAAACCCGTGAATGGTACTTAATCAAATTCGTCTTTTCTAAGTGTCATGCTTTTCAAGTCAAATCAAGTTTCGCCAACTTATTTACCAAAACAAGTTAAAGCAAGTAAAAGTCCTAAAAATGTTCAGTTCAAAATATTACGACCATGGCAAAGAACTGAACAAGAAATCCATGAAAGTACATGAAATAAGTTGCCTTATGAATAAGGCAACTTAATTTTTTTAAGTTTTTTTTTTCCGGTTAAATTTTTTTTTTATATATTACTAAAACACATTTATAACTAACATATTCCTCTACCCCCTAGCTTAAATAATGTCATGTCCTCATGACAAATAAATTAAAAGTAAAAGGAGATAAAAGAACTTCCCTGATCTTTTTGATTCTCGCCTCATTTCCTTTTTCTTGGCTTCTCAAGGTTTCTCTCATATAACAAAGACAAGATTATGACAAAGAAAATATTCTTTTTCATGATAGGAGAAAACTTTCATTGTTGAAATCTTGGGAGTACTTTTTTATCATGGCAAAATATATTAATACATACTACATACACACATATATATAATAATATAAACATGCAATTATTATTTTTTTTTAATCTTTTTTTAAGAAAAAAACTAATTTTATTATTATATATATATATATATATATATATATATATATATATATATATATACTAAAAGGAAATATTATATGTTACTAATAATAATTACTTAAACGATTAAAGAGAGGGGAAAAAATAGTTCTGAGTTTAACATCACCAGCTCGACTTATTTTAATAATTAGGCAAAAAGGATTGTTGAAGCCTGTTTGTCGAAGAATCTGCTGATATAAGGCTTCAAATGATGACCGTTTACTTTAAATTTGTCTCCTCCATCTGCATGTTGTACTTCAATGGCACCATAGGGAGTCACTCCTGTTACTGTATATGATCCTGTCCAACGTGACTTAAACTTTTCTGTAAATAATCTCAATCGGCTATTGTACAACAGAACAAGATCTCCAACTTTAAAATCTTTATGGCGGATGAGCTTGTCATGCTATTGTTTTGGCTTTTTCTTGTACAATTTAGCAATTTCATATGCTGTAAGCCTGAACTCTTCCAACTCATCAACCTGCAATAGACGATTTTTACCTGCATCTGGCAAGTTTAGATTTAATAATTTTATAGCCCAATATGCTTTATGTTCTAATTCCACAGGTAAATGACAAGCTTTCCCAAAAACTAGTCTATAAGGAGATGTTCCTATGGGAGTTCTATGAGAAGTTATGTACGCCCATAAAGCATCATCTAATTTTAAAGGCCAATCTTTTCGAGAAAAACCAACAGTATTTTCTAAAATTATTTTTAATTCTCTATTGGAAATCTCTACTTGCCCGCTTGTTTGAGCATGATACGAGGTTCCTGTTTTATGAGTTACTCCATATTTTAGTAACAAACTAGAAAATTATATATTTATAAAATGAGTTCCTTAATCATTTATTATAACTCGTGGAGTTCCAAATCTAGAAAAAAATATTTTTCTTGAGAAAAGCACAAACAATATTAGCATCATTTTTTTCTAATAGCAATTGCTTGAACCCATTTTGAAACATAGTCAACTACTACCAAAATATATTCATAGCCGTTTGAAGGAGGAAAAAGACCTATAAAATCAATGACCCAAATATCAAAGATTTCACATACAAAAATAGAGTTAAGTGGCATTTCGTCCTTTTTTAAATGTTACCGATTCTCTAGCATTTATCGCAAGTGGTGACATAATTCCTTGCATGTTTGAATAGAGTAGGCCAGAAAAATCCAACTTCAAGTACTTTAGCTGATGTCTTTCTTCCCCCATAGTGTCCTCCTACAGCCCCATCATGGCAGTGACTTAAGAAGTTGTTCATTTCTATCTCCGGCACACATATCCTGATTATGTCATCTGCACAAAATTTAAACAAGGATCTTTCCAGTAATAATGTCTTGCTTCTTTTTTAAGTTTTTTCTTTTGTTCATAAGAAAGATCTTTTGGAATTCATCCTCCAGCCAAATAGTTGGCAATATCAGCGAACCAAGGTGGTCGATTTATAACGGTTGTGACTGAAAATATATGTTCATCGGGAAATCCATCTTTGATATCTTCTACCTTAGTAGGAGTATTTTCCAGACGATACAAATGATCAGCTACCTGATTCTCAGAACCTTTTCGATCTTTTATTTTAAGATCAAATTTTTGCAAAAGGAGTATCCATCTTAGCAATCTGGGTCTTGCATCTTTCTTTGCTAGGTACTTTAAAGCTGCATGATCAGTATAACTTGTAACCTTTGTTCCTATCAAATAGGAATGAAATTTGTCAAACGCAAGTACTAATGCTAGTAGCTCCTTATTAGTTGTTGCATAATTCTTTTGAGCTTAATTAAGTGTTCTAGTAGTAAATAGGCCTAAAAACTTGTCTCTCATTTGTCCAATATTGCTCCTACTGCTGTATCGCTTGCATCACACATTATTTCAAACGAATCAGGAGAAATAACAATTAGAGCATTAGTCAATTATTTCTTGAGAATCTCAAATGCTTTCCTGCAATTATCTAAAAATTAAAACTTCACATCTTTCATCAGTAGGTTAGTCAGAGGTTTTGAGATTTTTGAAAAATCTTTTATAAAAATTCTATAAAAACCTGCCTTCCTTAAGAAACTTCTAATGTCTTTAACAGTGGTAGGAGGGGGTAATCCTGCTATAAGATCAACTTTAGCCTTATCAACTTCTATCCCTTTAGCAGAAATTTTATGTCCTAAAATAATTCCCTCTGTTACCATGAAATGATATTTTTCCCAATTAAGAACTAAATTTATCTCTTCACATCTTTTAAGCACCAAAGTTAAATGATAGAGACAATCTTCAAATGTCTTACCAAAAAGTGTAAAATCATCCATAAATATTTCAAGAAACTTTTCAGTCATATCTGAGAAAATTACCGACATGCAACACTGAAATGTAGCAGGAGCATTGCATAGTCCAAATGCCATTCTTTGGTAAGCATACTGTGACGACCTGACCAGTCGTCTCATGAGTTACCGCTCTGTTTCACCTATTTCTGCTTCTTATTGCTTTGTTTATAGGTTTTATATATGATCAGGTCGGTTGTTTCAGGTTCGGAGAGGTTTTGAGAAGGTTTGAGACACTTAGTCTCTTTTGAGGAAGCTTAAGTTGGAAAAGTCAACCGGATGTTGATTTATGCATTAGAGGGCTCCGATGTGAGTTTCGATAGTTTGGATCGCTTCGGGAGGTGATTTTGGACTTAAGAGCATGATCGAAATGTGTTTTCGAGATCCGGAGTAGATTTAGGCTTGAATTGGCGAAATTGGATCTTTTGGCGTTTTCCGGTTGATAGGTGAGATTTTTATATAGGTGTCGGAATGGAATTCCAGAAGTTACAGTTGTTCCATTGTGTCCTTTGGGATGTGTGTGCAAAATTTGAGGTCATTCAGACATGGTTTGGTAGACTTTTTGATCAAAAGCGTATTTTAGAAGATTTTGGAATTCTTAGGCTTGAATCCGATGCGAATTGGTGTTTTGATGTTGTTTTGAGCGTTATGAAAATTGTAACAAGTTTGAATGATGTTATGGGATATGTTGGCATGTTTTGTTGAGGTCCCGAGGGTCTCGGGTAAGCTTCGGGTGGTCAATTGGACCATTTCATGTTTTGGAGAATTGTAGAAAATCTGCTGGAGTGTTGCAGAAAAATTGACCTTCGCGTTCGCGAAGGGTTAACAGATGAGGTTGAGGTTTAGCCTTCACGTTCGCGAGGGAGGCTCCGCGTTCGCGAAGGACTGGGATCTTGTGCATCGCTTTCGCGAGGGTGTCACGACCCCAGTTTGCCCTCCGTGAGCTGTCGTGATGGCACCTAGTCTTTACGACTAAGTAAGCCTAACAAATACGAAAAATAGACTAAACTTGCAGAAGAAATAATCAAAAGCCGATAATAACTGAAAGAAACAATATTTTAAATGCCGCTCGGCATATACAACACAACTTCTCAAAATTTGATACGCTATCCCAAAACCCGAAAACTCACGGATCCACAAGCCTTTGGATATCTAGCAATGTCTAACTTTATAATATCTAACAAAGTAAGAAATACAAAAGGGGAAATGTTTAAAAGCTAGAATAGAAAGGGACTCCTCGGTCTACGGACACGGCAGATGTACCTCGAAGTCTCTAGAGCAGTCGCCTCGCCTCACAGGTGGTAGGACTAAGTCGACGTACCTGGATCTGCACATGAGAAATATGCACAGAAAAGGCATGAGTACACCACAGTGGTACTCAGTAAGTTCCAAGCCTAACCTCGGTCGGGTAGTGACGAGGAAGGTCGGGGCCCTACTGATATTAAACAAAAGTATAGAGTTCAACAGTATAGAACAGAAAAGTATAAATAAGTACATCAGTGAAAATAACACAGGATATACAGGACAACAACAACTATACAGAAGCAAGGTAAACACGGAAGGAAATACAACTCAGCACCAATAATAACTAATCGGGGATCTCCCAGGATACCGTCTTGTAGTCCCAAATACACATATCCGATAAATCTCTAGGGATACCATCCCATAGTCCATCTCATAGTGCGCGGGGATCTACCGGAATCCCGTTCCGTAGTCCCAATATAAATACCCAGTACTAGGGGAATCTACCGGGTGCATTCCCGTAGTTTCATATAACTGTGTAGGGGGATCTACCAAAATCCCACATCCGTAGTCCCAAAATAAATACGCAGCAGCAACAGGAAAAATATACAGAAATGACAATCTCATATTAAGGTAAAGCAAATGATTCTATCCTAGCATGCTGCACATAATTCAGGTAAGGCAGGTTGAGTAAATAAAGCAAATAAATCACTTAGACATGCTTTCTTAGGCTAACAATAGACTTAATAGTGCAAGTAATAAGAACAAGAAAAGAAACAAACTAGTAAATACTTAATGAAAACCGGATTTCCAACAATTAGCACAAGTACGCACTCGTCACTGTGAGCACGTGATTTTTGTTTTGCGCGACAGTCACTCCAAAAGAATAAAAATTGGTCCTGCTGTACAAATTTTGGATTTTTTTTACATGGCACTTTGTTGGTTATTTACGATTTTTGCCCATTTTCACTTTATTAAAACAAAATACAAAAATGTGTGTGTCATGCATAATTTGAACCGTAATCCGGTCGTTAAATAGAAAATCACAAATAAGGCATCTTCGTCCGTGATTTTATTTTGTTTGATTTTATCTATCTTGAAATATTTTAGTGTGTGTGCAAATAATTGTATTGAGTGTGTATTTAATTTTAATTTGATTTTTTGCTTAGTTTTATTTTTAAAATAAAGAAGAAAAAGGAATAAAATGATAATAAAAAAAAACCCAGGCCTGCCCGGTCCGATTGGGCCGATTTTAAACAAATTGGCCCAACAAATTCAACCCAAAACCCAGGTCTGCCCGGTCCAGACCAGTGGATGCCCAGGGTGTCTAAACGACACCGTTTTAATCCAGTGTGGTCTGGGCCGTTGATCTCAAATTGATCAACGGCCAAGATCAATTCCCCATAACCCACCAACAAACCCGACCCGTCTCACCCGAACCGACCCCAACCCTTCACCCTTGAAATGACGTCGTTCCCTGTTAGCCGAAGGATCCTGACCCTTCATCTCATCTCATCCAACAACCAGGATCCACTTACCCACTAACTATATAAACTCATAACACTACCCTGCCCCCATATCCAAACCCCAGCCTTCGTCGTCTTCACCATAACCCCCAAACCCTAGAGCCACCCATGTACCCTTCACCATGAAAACCGGCGGCACGGACGCCGGTGACCTTGCCCTTAACACCATAGAACCCCCGTGCTGTCCTGAACCCAAATCTACCAACCACACACCTCGAATCCTATCCCACCTTCTCGAATCTTCATTTGAAGATTCGAGTCGGAACCTAATCTACACCGATCTGCCTTAAATTCATACCAGACACTCCCCAGACCCCCTCGTGACCAAACCATACTTGGTTTGGTCCGAATCTGATCAGGGAAGCATGAATCCCAGATCTGAGTTTTGGAAATTTTGTGTTCCTCCGTCACTGGTCCACTTTGTTCAAACCAAAGGATTAAGGTCTAATGGACCTTAATCGAAGTGTTTCTCATTTGAGAAACACTTCGATTAAAGTCCGTTCAGCCTTAAGAAAGGTCTGTCCAAATCCTAGTTCAAACTTTTGATTTTTCGAGTTTTAAGGTGAGTTTGCTTTCTTTCCTTTACTTGTTTCAGTCCGTGTGATTTGTTTTAAAAGTCTGTTCATATTTGTTTTAATTTTATCAACTTTTGTTTGTCCACTTTACCTGAACCTCTGTGTTTGTCTGAATCCCCCTCCTATTCTGATAAGGCATATGTATTTGTTGTGCAATTAGTTTGAATTTCAAATTTGTACTAATTAACTGATTCCTCGAAGTACAGTTCTGTTTAATCAGTATAAGTCGAGTCATGTGTCCTATACTTTTGAACGTCTGATTTTTGGCTACGATTGTGTATGTTAATGCTAATATAGTCGAGTCGACATGAGTCGTCAATTAGTTTCAACTGCCTGAACGAAATAAATCGATTTGCTTCTGTTGAACATTTGCTTGAATCAATTAAGAACCAAGTTCAGTTACTTATAGTTGTTAATATGATTTCAGAAACCTAAGGCCTGATCTGTAATTGAAATCTGAGTTGATGGCATGTGCACTTGTGCACAGCATGTGCACTTGTGCACAGCATGTGCATTGTGCACAGCCTGTTTCCTGCATAAAAGGGTTTTTGAGTTAAAAATGGTTTGACAGCATATGCTGTCAGATATATTCTACTGCCCATACCTTGCTTTAGTTTAAAAGTATTAAACCCTTTAAAAGTTAAGCCTGCCAAGGGAATGATGGGGTTAATACTTAAATAACTAATTGGAATCTGAAAATGTTGAAGGCACATGGGAGGGGTGTTGATACTCTAAACAGGCTGTTAAAAGGGGTAAGTTGAAGGTTTATGAAGGGAGGGACCCTGAAGATAAAAAAGAAGAGAGCATACAGAGATATATAGGGAGATACACATAAAGGACAGACCGGGAGATAAGAGGGAATTAGAGGTTAGAGAACCCTGAAAATTTAGAGAAGAGAAATACATACACTGTGAGGATAGAAAAGAAAAAGAGAGAGTTGACAGAAATAGAAAGAGAGCAAGAAAGAGATAAAACAGATTAGGAAATCAGAAACTTGGTCTTGTTTGTCTGAAGTTCATCTGTTGTCAATACGTTAGGCAGTGTTGCTTCTTCTAAATTTCAATCGAGATTATTGTTAGTGTTTTGTTGCATTTGGTATATCCCGGAATTGGATTGTCTGGAGTATTGTTGCCATCACACTGTGTGCTGTTTCATTTGGCTGTTTCTTCTTCAACTCTAGTTCCACCTCGCAATAGAATCCTTCTGTTGTGCTGTTCTGATTGCTGCTGCTATTCTGTTTACTGTTGCTGCTGCATTTCTGTCCTGCTGCTACTGCTAGTTCTGTTTCTTGCTGCTGCTGATTTCCCTACCTTCTTCTCCTTCTCCTTTGCATTTTCAGTATTTCCAGGTACACATTTCAAGTCCCCATATTGGTGTAACCGAAACAGTTTGAAAGCATGAAATGAAAAAGGGTTGAAGAAGTTCAAAGTTATTTGTTGTAATATTTGTGGTATATTAATGGGCCTGTGTAGTGGTTAGTTTACAATTCAACAGTACGAAAATGTATGTTAACTAACACTCATCTGAGCTTAGTCCTTCATGTTTTAGTTTGTAGTTGTTTTGTTAATACGGGGTATAGATACTCCAAACTTATACTATGCTGCCTTGTTTTATTTTAGTCCTTTTGCTGTGTCTCGTTAGGTAGTACATAAGATCACATTCAAATCCCATTAGTAACAATGCCTAGTAGTTAATCCCTTTAATCTTGCCTAAGTAAGTTTAGCTAAATTCAACTCAAGAAATGTTCGGAGTATGTAGCGTTTCACCAGCCTGTATGTCATTTTCATTAAAATCAAAGACAGGGTCCACGAAATACTGCATTTTTCATCTTGCAAACAATTCACCAAATGAATCAAATGATTGACAGGAAATCCGGATTTGGTTAAGTAAATTAGCACGTACCTTTTTCTTTTTTTTAGAGACAAACATAATAGAAAATGTAGCCACTTTAGGATATCTCTCGTAAATAATAAGACGAGCCTCGCCAAATAAAAAATGCAAATCGTGGGGCCCTCAACAACTAATCATAATATTTAGAATTCGGGCTAGGCCGTTTAGTGAATCTCATGGCCTTCTCAAAAAATAGTAACGCGTTAGACTCTTTAGGCGCGGCTTAATTAAATCATATTCTTAAATTCGGGTGCACATTGATGTGACCCAAATCCAAATCTCAACGAAGTCAAAATGTGTTGACGATCACGGGCGCATTGATTGTGACGTGGTTCGAGATGCATTTTCACGACGTTGCAATTCTATAAAAATAAGTGATAATGATAAAAGCGGTTTAAACTTAATAAAAGCACGTAAGTCATAACATGTATTTAAATCAGATATTTAGCCATTATAACAATTTAAGCGACCGTGCTAGAACCACGGGATTCGAGGGTGCCTAACACCTTCCCTCGAGTCAACAGAATTCCTTACTTAGAATTTCTGGTTCGCAGACTTCATTTGGAAAAGTCGAAAATTTCCTCGATTTGGGATTCAAGATAAACCGGTGACTTGGGACACCAAAAGCCAAACCTTTCCCAAGTGGCGACTCTGAATTAAATAAATAATCCCATTTCGAATATTGTCACTTAAATTGGAAAAACTCCACCCGCGCACATCTAACCCTTCGGGGTCGGGCGCGCAAAAGGAGGTGTGACAGCTCTGGCGACTCTGCTGGGGATTAGACCCAGAACCACTGGTTCAGGGTTCAAGAATTCGAGCTTAGAATAATTGTTATATTTGGCTTTATTATCTGATCTTTATTACATGTTTTGGCATAACGTGCTAAATGTTGTCTTTTACCGCTTTGATATTATCTGAACTGTATATAAACTGTGCCGAAACCCTTCTCTTCTTACCTCCGGGGAGAAGCTCGCTGGTCGAGACTCCCTATTCTGTTAGTGTCAATACCTGAAATAAGAAAGAGGTCGGACAAGTTACAAAGCCGGACGATCTCGCGGGTCCCCGGTACGTAGCCCCCTCCTCGACTCGAGTTGTCCGCTCGGGTACACAGTCTAGAACAAATACCCAGGTTACGAACCTAGAATAACTTGACTTCATGCCGGATCCCTAGTAGGAACGCTTATTTGCATCATGTTGCATTTGACTTAGGGGACTCAACACAGGGGTTGGGTCCGTCTAGGACAGGCAACCTGAAATGAAAAAGACCATCATGCTGCATTCCTATCTGTGTTGTGCATTTATTTGCTTCGGTTCCGCATGTCGACCGGTTCCTAAAAAAAGGGGAAAATAGCAGCGTAGGGGAGATAATTACTTATTTTTGGAAAATAAAACCAATGTCCAAGTAGTGTCAAAACCTCGCCGGATTTTTTTTAAAAAAAAAACTGTCTTTTTATTGAGAGTTATTAGAAAACAAAATATAAAAAATTTTCTTTTATCACTTTCAAAATAAAAAAAAAAGGTATTTATTTAAGAGTTAAAAAAAAACGGAAATTCATAATTCAAAAAAAAAAAAAACGTTGTTTCTTTTGTAGTACCTTTTTATAAATTCAGACTAATAGTCCAAATATTTTCAAAAAAAAAATAATAATTAGTAATAAATATTTTCTTTAATCTTTATCTCTTTTCAAAAAATATAACAAAAAATATGTATTCTTGATTTTTGGGTTTATTTGATTTTCTCTATCCACAATGGCCCGAACTACGCCGGTTTGATTCTCACCGGATGTGAGATACGTAGGCAACCCTCACTGGGTTCAACCCCATTTTGCTAAAATAGCCAAAAATCAATAAATAAATAAATAAAAAAAAGAGATGTGTCAAATTTTAAAGAGTCATAAATAAGTCAGGTGACGTTGTTTTGTCATAAATAGCCGAATGTTCCCGAAAGGGACGCCGGAAGGCTGACTTTGCGTAAACAGCCACCTTTGGGTCTTATTTAGCATTTTTATCCGGTGGACCCACACAGCCTTAAAATCTTCGTCCCCGAAGTGCTTAAAGGCCGTGTTCAAAACTTGATCCCCTCTGTAAAAATATTTTGAGTCAGTCATTTTTGTTAAAATCACCTTAATAAATGTGCAGGATGAGCACGATGCAAAATGAACATTTTTCAATAATGACCAAAATCCCTGTCAAGTTAACGGCTATGGTGGAATGATCTAGGTGTTGAAGGACAAAATGAGGTTAAGAAATATCTGAAAGGTCTTGTGGGTCTGTTGGAAATCCAACCTCGGGGAGATATCATAAGGGCTTTGGTTACCTATTGGGACCCGGCGCACAATGTTTTTCATTTCTCTGATTTTGAGCTCACCCTGACTTTGGAAGAAATGGCCGGATACATCGGGAATACTGAACTTCCGTTGAGGGAAAAATACTTGGTCCCCCCGAGAGTCGTCACGGTACATCGGTTCCTAGATTCGTTGAAAATACCTAGAACAGTCCACAACCCGGATCTAGCAGCCGGATTCTGTACTCCATGCTTCATATATGATAGGTACGGTCATGAGGGGGGATTCAATAATCCAATCAACAAACTGTGCAGCAAAGGAGTTCGTCAGAAGTGGGACGAGCACAGACGGGTAGCATTCATGATGATGTTCCTGGGCCTTCTGGTATTTCCAAGGAAAGATGGAAACATTGATTTGAAGATATCTGGGGTCGTCAGCACTTTACTCACGCAAAGTGACAGTACTCTCGCGCCTATGGTGGTATCCGACATCTTTCGAGCTCTCACAGCTTGTAAAGCTGGGGGAAATTTCTTCGAAGGTTGTAACTTGCTCCTACAGATATGGATGACCGAGCACCTCTGCCATCATTCCGAGATTTTGAGCCATGGTTCCCCGGAAAAAACCCGCATAGAAGAATGTTACACGAGAACCAAAGAGATCATTTTGCCCAAAGGAGTCCTGGCATGGACCTCGTTCTTTCAAGCTCTTACTGCCAGCCAAATACAATGGACGTTGGGATGGTTGCCTGTTGATGAGATCTTATATATGTTAGCGGCTAAAACTCATTTCTTGCTTATGGGGCTTAAGAGCATCCAACCTTACGCACCCGGCCGAGTTTTGAGACAGTTCGGAAGATGCCAGACAGTATCTCATGAGGAAGATCTTAGCGCTCAAGCAGTTGAGATAAGTCCTAACGGACAGTTCCCAGAAGCAAAGATTCGCCAAATCTGGAATGAGGGTCAATATTTGAAATCAGATACTTGCGTGCGGGATCGAGCCAAAGGAGAAACGGCGCCAGGTTACCTTGCATGGTACAGAAGGGAACTTGAGCATGAAAGGCCAGCTAAGAGACCCCACATCCGGAATTTCACCGAGTCATCGCAAAGGCATTGGGATTGGTTAGCAAAGGAAAGAGGCTATTGTGCCGAAATCAGCAGGTTAAAGCAACAAGTAGAAGGCATGAAATACGAGCACAACGTGCAAATTGCTACCGATCTGGGAGAGCGGAACAGGTTAATTCAAGAAAATGAAATGCTCAGAGCCCAGATCAAACAGATAAGGTTGGATGCAGATAAACAGCCAAGGCGTCGATCAGACGAGCACCTGATAAAAAGGCTAAAAAGCGAGATCAGAGAATGGCAAGATGGTTTGGAGAAATCTGAAAACGTCATAGCAGAGCTCAAAGCACAGTGGGATACAAAAGCAGATAAGCATCGTCGATACCTGAATCAATTGGAAGACGACCACGAGAAAATTGTTGCTAAAATAAAGAGAGAGATGGCTGCACTTGAGATCAAAACAGCTAATCAGGCCAAGGATTTCCAAATTGAGAGCAGATACTGGTATGACTCAATAGCCCAGATGAAGTTGGAAGTACGACGACTGAAGCATCAGCATGTACAAGATGCTCAAGTTTTCAAGATATGCAGCGATCAGACAAAACGCCTGCTCGTAGAGAAGAAGCAAACCAGAGATAGGATCAAGGCCATTGCCCATGCCATCACCAGACGATGCCTACGATGTGAGAACATGTCCAGCGCTACCGTCCTCTCGGCAGTAATGGGTTATGTCAAGCAGACTATGCACGAGCTAGAGCAACTTGAGAGGGATCTCACGCCTAGGACCGCGGCGAGGCCGAACGATGCCCCGCGGAAACCAATTTTTAAAACCATAATGCATTCATAGGTCAAATCTGTATCTTAGCATCTTCTGCCTGTTTTTCCATCAGGGTGATTTTCAGTCTATTTTGAGTCTAGGTTTATTTTCAAAGTTTGCTCTTTCTTTTGCAAAATGTAGCTTGTAATAGAACGTTTCAACAATAAAGAGGTTGTTTCTTTTACGCTCATTTGTGTTTTTCGAACTACGTAATGATCTGATTCACGTAGGCATCGTGATACGTAGGCAATCCTCATCGGATCCGGTCGCATTTCTTTTACTGCAAAATAAAAAAAAACATAAAAGAAAACAAAAGAGAAAAGAAAAAGAAAAGAAAAGAAGGGGACAAACTAATAAGAGGAAAAATGCCGGAATGACGCATGCTCTCGTAGCAAACATATAGTAATCCACTTAACTGTATAGGTGCATCATGCCCAACGTGAGATTAACTATCTGTTATTTGCTACAAATTAACCGTGCGTTTGTCGTTGAGTTCCAGGATTTTTGAAAAGACGGTTGGTTTGGTGAAAGTCTGGCCTCGTACTCATATTTCACGAGGTCAAGGAGAAGTGTTCAACTACCTGTTGTTAGGGCCAGAAGCAGTATTCACACTTACTTCACCAGGTCAAAAGGAAGTGTGGAAATGTCTTCAGAAATTCCATTGCAAACGATCCCTATTTCTGAGGAGAGCTCAATCTCGGCCGTCCTCACACCTGAATCCGCAACTGCGGAGGAAAATAGAATCCTACGGCTCCTCATGTTGGAAATGCTGGACGACTGGAACAATGGGAAAGAGCCGCCAAGTGTCGTCCCCGGATTCCCTGAATTATTCTCCAGGTCAAGCGGGACTTCTAATGTCCCCATAAATTATCCTGCTACCCCATTCGGGTACCCAGCCACCTCAGCCTTCTCCGCTGGATCGCCGTCTGAAACTCATCCCCGAATGTCGGCCACTGATGCAAGCATGAACATCTTTACTGCATCGCCTTGCCCAGTTACGGCACAGCCTACCACGTACAAGCCAAGCTTTGACTCATCCTCTTTTACATTCCAAGCACCGTCGTTCTCAATGGAACCAACTAGGTTCGCTACCAGCACTAATCCTCTACCGCCTCAGTGCGAGCTCGCACCAGGGCAGGATCAGAACCCCAGATTTGCAGAACAAAATGAGATTGCCAAAAGGATGAGAAGCCTTGAACAAAGTCTGAAGAATATGCAAGGATTGAGCGGACAAAAGAGCGTCTCTTACGCCGACCTGTGCATGTTTCCTCACGTGCACCTGCCAACGGGTTTCAAGACCCCCAAGTTTGAGAAATACGATGGACACGGTGACCCCATTGCACATCTTAAGAAATACTGCAACCAATTGCGGGGAGCCGGCGGAAAAGAAGAACTGCTAATGACATATTTTGGGGAAAGTCTAGTAGGGATAGCTTCAGAATGGTATATGGATCAGGAAATGTCCCGATGGCATATATGGGATGATCTCGCCAGAGATTTTGTAAAACAATTTCAGTATAACATCGACATTGCGCCAGACCGAAACTCTCTGTCGAATTTGAAGAAAAAACCTTCTGAAAGCTTTAGAGAGTATGCTATTAAGTGGCGTGAACAGGCGTCGAGAGTGAAGCCTCCCATGGATGAAGTGGAAATGGTCACTACCTTTCTCCAGGCTCAAGAGTCTGACTATTTCCAAAACATGATGTCAGCCATGGGTAAGCCATTCGCGGAAGCAATCAAGATTGGAGAGATGGTGGAAAATGGTTTGAAAACGGGTAGGATTCTGAGTCAAGCAGCCATAAGGGCAACCTCCCAGGCCGTCCAAAGCGGGTCCGGAGGAACGACGAGGGGGAAGAAAAAGGAAGAAGCGACTATGGCAGCCTCTGAAGCAAGGGAGTATCGTCATCCCCGGCCCCATTTTTCGGAAAGAGCCCCACAACACTACTACCCCCACTCAAATTTGGCATATGCTCATCAACCTTATATGGTCATGAATGTCCAACCTTATAACCATCCACCACAATAAGCCAACCGAGGCCCAGCTCCACCTCCCAGAAATCAGCCTCCTTACCGCAACCACTATAACCCACAACCCCCACAGAATAACTTCCGCCCCCAGGAGCCACCTCGACGGCGGACTTTCACGCCCATCGGTGAACAATACTCTACTTTGTTCCCTAAGCTAGTCCAGTTGGGTTTCTTGCAACCAATTCCCCAAACGAGGCAAAACCCAACATCGCCTTCTTACAAAGCCGGAGTCAGATGCGCCTATCATTCAGGGGCCGAGGGACATGATACAAACGACTGCTGGTCATTGAAAAGAGTGGTCGAAAATTTGATAGAGCAGGGGAAAATAGTGCTAAGGGACGAGGAGATCCCGAATGTAACTAACAATCCATTACCCGCTCACAATAATGGGCCGCTGATCGGAATGATTTGTGAAGACAAAGAGTTCGACCCTGCTCTGAAAGCCATAATTGCCATTGTCGACACGGGGAAGAGGCCTGAAATAGACCAGAAACCAGAAAAGGGGGAAGAGGCCAAAGCTATAAAGAAAGTGCTTGAGAAGAAGGTGGAGAAGAAAGTGGTACCAGCAAAGGGTGGAGTTCTTTACATACCGCGGGGTCAAGCCAAGAAGACGCAGAACTTCGGGATCAAAAAGACAAAACCTATGTACGTGCCAAAAGGGGCCTATGTGGTCCGGGGGACGATTCAACCACCTCGGCTGAATGAGCCAGTGGTTATCGGACGCGTGCCACAAAAGCCAATGACCAACCCGTCCACAGTGCCGTGGAATTATCAAAAGACTTTGGTGATGTACAAAGGTAAAGAGGTCATGGGAGAACTTCCAGAAAATACTTTCATTGGAAGGTATTCAAATACCCAAGAACTGAACAACGCCACACAAAGGCGCTTCCCGCCAAAGAAGCCCGTGAGTGTTGAGGAAGCGGAAGTGTTCTTCCAACAAATGAAAATGCCGGATTACGAAGTGATAGATCAGCTGCGCAAGTACCCTGAGCAAGTATCCATGCTGTCATTATTGATGAGGTCAACCGAGCATCAAAAGATCCTGCTGAAAACCCTGAATGAAGCATATGTACCAGTTGAAACCTCGGTGGAGCAACTAGAGCGGATGACAGAAAGATTCTTCGCCGTCAACCAAATCTCTTTCAGCAAGAACGATCTACCCCCGGAAGGAGCGGCACACAACAAGGCTTTGCATCTAACAGTTAAATGCGAAGACTATTATGTCAAGCGGGTAATGTTGGATGGAGGCTCAGGCGTTGACATTTGCCCGCTCTCCACGCTACAAAGAATGGAAATTGGGACCGGAAGAATCCGACCCAACAATGTCTGCGTAAGAGCTTTCGACGGCATCAAGAGAGATACCATGGGAGAAATAGACCTGTTGTTGGTCATAGGACCAGTCGAATTTCGAGTAACCTTCCAGGTGATCGACATGGACACATCCTACAATTTTCTCCTTGGCAGACCTTGGATCCATGCGGCAGGAGCCGTGCCTTCCACTCTTCACCAGATGGTAAAGTTCGAGTATGAAGACCGAGAGATCGTGGTCCACGGGGAAGATGAGCATGCCATTTATCGGGACCCATCCATCCCGTACCTTGAACCGAGAGAAGGAAGTGAACATACGGTCTATCAAGCTTTCGAGATTGTACTGGCAGAGCAGCACGAAGAGGGAATACCCTGCCCCCAGCCTTTCTTGTCTAACGCCTCGGTTATGGTGGCCAAAGAGATGATCCGGCACGGATTTAGGCCAGGGAAGGGACTTGGACGAACCCTTCAGGGAATAACAGAACCCATTACTTTGCTAATCATCAAGAAACCTTTTGGACTAGGTTTCAAACCTACTCCAGCAGACGAAGAGTGGGCAAAGAAAAGGAAAAAATGAGGGTTGGAAGTTACCACAACCACTGCCAGATTTATACGCAACTTTCATCAGGCCGAGGTACATTGAAGAAGAAGATGATGAAGTCTTCACAACTGAGGAAATCGAGGAGATATGTGGGGCAATGAGAGAGATGCTCTACGAGATCCACATGGTTCAACCAGGTGAAGGCACAAGCACTGCTGAGATGCTGTACATGGGGCCGAGCGCCCAACTTCAAAACTGGGAGGCCACGCCATTCCCGACTAGACGGAAGTCCGGGTAGACCTGTCCTGCCACCTTTCCTGTGTCACAAGTTATCTCCAGGACATAACTTGAACGTTTTCTTCTTTTTGTTGTTGCTTTGAATTCCTAGTTGTAAACATTGTTGTCTTCCAGCTTTCCAAAGAAAATAAAAAAAAATCATCATTGCTTTCCCATTCTTTCTTTTGTTCTAATTTTTTGTTATTTTGCCTTTTATCTTTCTTTTCAGTCCTAATAATGCGGCTTTAAATATGACATGCTTGCGGACTTCACGCCCAGATCACAATGAGTTATTTAACTACCAATTAATGAACCCAGAACCAGAATACGATGCGGAAGAGGCTTTTAGGGAGATAAACCGAGAGTTGGAATATTTCGAGAATAAACCTAAGCCAAATCTGAATGACACTGAACCGGTAAATTTAGGAACCCCGGAAGAAATCCGGGAGACCAAGATAAGCATTCACACGGACAAGAAAACGCGAGAGGCGATAATTCAACTTCTTCTTGAATTTAAAGACGTGTTTGCTTGGTCATATGATGACATGCCGGGACTAGGTGTTGATCTAGTGGTTCATAAATTGCCGATTCATCCTGATTGTCCTCCAGTTCAACAAAAGCAACGAAAGTTCAAAACTGAGGTCAGTGACAAGATTAAGGAGGAGATCACCAAGCAACTGAAAACAGGAGTGATCCGGGTAGTCCAATATACAACATGGTTGGCGAATGTGGTCCCAGTACCAAAAAAGGACGGGAAAACTCGGGTATGTGTAGATTACCGAGATCTGAACAGAGCAAGTCCCAAAGATAATTTCCCGCTGCCCAACATCCACATCCTCGTTGATAATTGTGCCAAGCACGAGATACAGTCTTTTGTAGATTGTTATGCTGGGTATCATCAGGTATTGATGGATGAAGAGGATGCCGAGAAAACTGCCTTCACCACGCCTTGGGGCACCTACTGCTACCGGGTCATGCCGTTTGGTTTAAAGAATGCGGGGGCTACTTACATGAGGGCCATGACTGCCATTTTCCATGACATGATGCATCAGGAAATAGAGGTGTACGTGGATGATGTGATAGTCAAGTCCAGGACGCAGGATAATCACATCCAAGACTTGAGGAAGTTCTTCGAGAGATTAAGGAAGTATGACTTGAAGCTAAACCCAGCCAAATGCGCCTTCGGAGTTCCGTCGGGCAAACTTCTGGGCTTCATCATAAGCAGGAGAGGAATCGAGCTAGATCCAACTAAGATAAAATCCATCAGAGATCTACCTCCTCCGAGAACAAAGAAAGACGTGATGAGTCTGCTAGGCAGGTTGAATTACATCAGTAGGTTCATTGCCCAGCTGACAAGCACGTGCGAGCCCATATTCAAGCTGTTAAGGAAAGACGCGGCGATCAAATGGACAGTTGAATGTCAAGAAGCCTTTGATAAAGTCAAAGAATACCTTTCGAATCCCCCGGTCTTGGTCCCTCCAGAACCGGGAAGGCCACTTTTCTTGTATCTAACAGTCTTGGAGAACTCTTTCGGTTGCGTCCTCGGGCAACATGACGTAACCGGAAAGAAGGAGCAAGCAATTTACTACTTGAGCAAGAAATTCACCGGCTACGAGGCCAAATACACTCTGCTGGAAAGGACATGCTGCGCTCTCACATGGGTTGCTCAAAAGCTGAGACATTATCTCCAAGCCCACACTACATTCCTCATAAGCAGGTTGGATCCTTTGAAGTATATATTCCAGAAACCAATGCCTACTGGGAGACTGGCTAAATGGCAAATCTTGCTTACGGAATTCGACATAGTTTATGTCACTCGCACGGCAATGAAAGCCCAGGCGTTAGCAGATCATTTGGCCGAAAATCCGGTCGATGAAGGAATACCAGCCATTGGATACCTACTTTCCAGATGAAGAGGTAAACACCGTAGAAGTGATCTCGGAGGAAGCTCATGTTTGGAAGATGTTCTTTGACGGAGCCGTGAACGCCAAGGGTGTAGGGATTGGGGCAATTTTGATCTCGCCTTCCGGTCAGCATTATCCCGCCACAGCTAGACTGCGTTTCTTTTGCACAAACAATACAGCTGAGTATGAAGCCTGCATTATGGGCATGCATATGGCAATCGATCAGGATGTCGAAAACTTACTGATTATGGGAGATTCTGACCTGATCATCCGGCAAGCTCAAGGCGAGTGGGAAACTCGGGATGTCAAACTTATCCCATACCGACAACATGTGGAGGACCTCAGCAAGCGCTTTACCTCAATAGAGTTCAGGTATATTCCGAGGTGTCACAATGAACTGGCAGATGCACTTGCTACTCTGGCTTCTATGCTACCCTACCCGGGCAACGCCCACGTCGATCCTTTGGAAATCCAAATCAAGGAAAGACACGGTTACTGCAGTGTAATCGAGGCGGGATCAAATACGCAGCCTTGGTACCATGACATCAAGAGGTTCCTGAAGACGCAAGAATACCCCGAGCACGCTACTGGAGATCAAAAGAGGACCATTAGGCGACATGCAAGTGGTTTCTTTTTGAGCGGTGAATTGTTATATAAGAGGACCCCGGACCTCAATCTCCTAAGATGTGTCGATATCGAGGAAGCGAGAAAGATCATGCACGAAGTACACGCAGGTGTGTGCGGACCTCACATGAACGGGTATGTCTTAGCGAAGAAAATCCTTAGAGCAGGTTATTACTGGATGACCATGGAAAAGGATTGCTTTAGCTTCGTTCGGAAATGTCATCAGTGTCAGGTGCACGGTGATTTGATTCATGCACCTCCCACGGAACTGCATCCCATGTCCGCACCATGGCCATTTGTCGCTTGGGGCATGGACGTCATTGGACCAATTGAACCAAAGGCCTCGAATGGACACAGGTTTATACTGGTTGCCATAGACTACTTCACAAAATGGGTAGAGGCTGTCACCCTCAAGTCGGTTACTAAGAAAGCTGTGGTGGATTTTGTACACTCAAATCTTATCTATCGCTTCGGTATCCCTGCGACTATCATTACAGATAACGCAGCAAACTTGAACAGTCACTTGATGGGAGATGTATGCGAGCAATTCAAGATAACGCATAGGAATTCCACGCCTTATCGGCCAAAGGCCAATGGTGCTGTGGAAGCGGCAAACAAAAACATCAAGAAGATTTTGAGGAAGACCATCCAAAGTTCCCGACAGTGGCATGAGCAGTTACCATTTGCATTATTGGGGTATCGCACTACGGTACGCACATCAGTAGGAGCGACTCCTTATCTTTTGGTTTATGGGACCGAGGTTGTAATACCGGCAGAGGTGGAAATTCCTTCGCTTCGAATCATTGTCGAAGCAGAAATCGAGGACAGTGAGTGGGTTAAGGCTCGACTGGAGCAATTGACGTTGATTGATGAAAAGCGGATGGCCGCAGTTTGTCACGGACAGTTATACCAACGAAGGATGGCCCGTGCTTACAACAAGAAAGTCCGACCCCGGAATTTCGAAGTAGGACAATTGGTACTGAGGCGTATTCTGCCGCATCATGAGGAAGCAAAAGGGAAGTTTGCTCCGAATTGGAAAGGCCCATACATCGTAAGGAAGATATTGCCAAGAGGAGCATTGTATCTAGGTGATATCGAAGGAAATGACCCCGACACAGCAGTAAATGCAGATGCAGTCAAGAGGTACTACGTCTAAATCATACTCCAGTGGTCCTGACACGTTTGAAAATGGCGAAGGTTTTATTCCCCACTACTCCCCAAACACTACCCAATTCTCTCTGCCAACTTTCGAGCCGCTTACAAAACAAAAAAAAAAGAACAACAAAAAAAAACAAAAAAAAAAAGGAAAAACAAAACAAAACAAAAATTGATTGAGGCCTGAACTACGTTTGACTTGATTCCGAAAGGATACGTAGGCAGCCTCTCCCTGAGGTTCAGTCACACCAACAATAAAATCCTATTCACCCTGAAATTGAAAACCGGGGCACGTCGAGCAGTTGAGAAGTTAGTATCACTACCTCTCTTTACCAAGCACAAGCCTTCAAATCAATTACCAAATATGGTGGGGAATCAATAAGCGTCACAAACGAAGACCATCACACTCTGAATTGAGAGAGATAAAATGAGAGAGTCTCGGCGGTGAAAACCTTCGGGCACCACGAGGCGACGGGAGAAGAGAAACCAAAATGAGAGAGCTTGTTTAGTAAAAACTCGCAAAGAGTGCTATCAAGCGATGACAGGAAGAGAAATGAGAGAGGTCAGCCAGCGAAAACCCGCAAAGGGCGCTGTTGGCCGAAAAAGAATGACGCCACCCCAAGAAAGTTCCGGCAGAGTGCCACCGGTTTGGAATCACAGATCCGTTCTGGTTCAGGGAAACGCAAGCTCTTAGAAGGTCAGACGTCCAGTCCAAAGAGCATGTCATGTCATTTAAAGCCAGCGTTATCTTCCTCAAATAAGTCTTTCTCATCCCGAAAAGGGTATTCCTTTTCCGATTTGTTTTCCCCTTTCTTTGTTTCTTTCCGAATCCCTTTTGCATTTTAACCCCGAGTTCAGGACACACCGGAAAGGACAAGTGGCATGGTTTGTTTGCACGGAATCCCGTCTCATGAAGGAAAGCGCCTCATCTCGTTGGTATGATTGCCCAAGCATGATGAATCATGACGTTTGATGGTGTTTCAGAGTAAAGAGGAAAGAGAGAAATCTTGAAATTCCACTTTCAGATAAATCCCCACAGAGTCTCCCTCTGTAAAAATCCCCACAGAGTCTCTCCTTTTGTACAATCTCCCACAAAGTCTCCCCAGTACAAAAAAAAAAGGAAAAAAAAGAGATAAAAATCCCCGTTGGAATTTCATCAGCACATCCCTAGCGAGTCCTTTTGTAAATATTCCCCAACAAGCTTACCCCAACAAACCCTGGGAAACTCGTTTTGAAACAAAAAACCCAGCATACCCCATTGTACAGAATCCGCACAAAAATCCACTTTGTAAATATTCCCCCACAAGAGCTTCCTTTTGTACAAATTCCCACAGAACACCCCCAATAAAATCCCCGTTGAGAACCTTCAATCAAAACGGGACAAAAAGAAAAAAAGAGAGGCCTTACGAGGCAAATCATCGCAGAATCTGGAAATACAAGCCTGAACAGTCTGGAAGGGTTTCGCCATTCGAATCAAATCAATGGCGGAACTTCACAACAGAAATAAAGACGCAAGAAAGCAACTGGGAACGATCAAGGTCACCAAACCGACCGTCATTTCCGAACTAACAAACGATTCTTTGTTTGAAAGGTTGAAACAGGTCTAGTCCAAGACAACCGTGCAAGAAGCAGGTGTCGCCACGGGTACAGGAAGGTACACGGGTACAGGAAGTACTTCGGCAATGATGAATTCACTCGAAAGGTAAGCTTCCACGAAACTCCCGCTACCCAAGATTATTAAAACAAGAAAACTCAAAAATAGATCGTGTAGTATTCTCGAGCTTTATCCCCAGCCAGTCAGCATTAGGGTTTTTCATTCAGCCAGCATTAGGGTTTTAAACCCTAAACTGAGCTTTTTCATGCAATCAGCATTAGGGTTTTAAACCCTAAACTGAATTTTTCCTTTCAGCCAGCATTAGGGTTTTAAACCTTAAACTGAGTTTTTCATGCAATCAGCATTAGGGTTTTAAACCCTAAACTGAACTTTTTCCTTTTCAGCCAGCATTAGGGTTTTAAACCCTAAACTGAACTTTTTCCTTTTCAGCCAGCATTAGGGTTTTAAACACCTAAACTGAGCTTTTCCATGCAATCAGCATTAGGGTTTTAAACCCTAAACTGAATTTTTCTTTTAGTCAGCATTAGGGTTTTAAACCCTAAACTGAACTTTTTCCTTTTCAGCCAGCATTAGGGTTTTAAACCCTAAACTGAGCTTTTCCATGCAATCAGCATTAGGGTTTTAAACCCTAAACTGAATTTTTCTTTTAGTCAGCATTAGGATTTTAAACCCTAAACTGAACTTTTCCCTTTCAGCCAGCATTATGGTTTTAAACCCTAAACTGAGTTTTCCTTTTAGTCAGCATTAGGGTTTTAAACCCTAAACTGAACTTTTTCCTTTTCAGCCAGCATTAGGGTTTTCAACCCTAAACTGAGCTTTTCCATGCAATCAGCATTAGGGTTTTAAACCCTAAACTGAATTTTTCTTTTAGTCAGCATTAGGGTTTTAAACCCTAAACTGAACTTTTTCCTTTTCAGCCAGCATTAGGGTTGTAAACCCTAAACTGAGCTTTTCCATGCAATCAGCATTAGGGTTTTAAAACCCTAAACTGAATTTTTCTTTTAGTCAGCATTAGGGTTTTAAAACCCTAAACTGAACTTTTCCCTTTCAGCCAGCATTAGGGTTTTAAACCCTAAACTGAGCTTTTTCATGCAATCAACATTAGGGTTTTAAACCCTAAACTGAGTTTTCCTTTTAGTCAGCATTAGGGTTTTAAACCCTAAACTGAACTTTTTCCTTTTCAGCCAGCATTAGGGTTTTCAACCCTAAACTGAGCTTTTCCATGCAATCAGTATTAGGGTTTTAAACCCTAAACTGAATTTTCCTTTTAGTCAGCATTAGGGTTTTAAACCCTAAACTGAACTTTTTCCTTTCAGCCAGCATTAGGGTTTTAAACCCTAAATTGAGCTTTCCCATGCAATCAGCATTAGGGTTTTAAACCCTAAACTGAATTTTCCTTTTAGTCAGCATTAGGGTTTTAAACCCTAAACTGAACTTTTTCCTTTCAGCCAGCATTAGGGTTTTAAACCCTAAACTGAGCTTTTCCATGCAATCAGCATTAGGGTTTTAAACCCTAAACTGAATTTTCCTTTTAGTCAGCATTAGGGTTTTAAACCCTAAACTGAACTTTTTTCTTTCAGCCAGCATTAGGGTTTTAAACCCTAAACTGAGCTTTTCCATGCAATCAGCATTAGGGTTTTAAACCCTAAACTGAATTCTTCCTTTGTTCGGCGTTAGGGTTTTAAACCCTAAACTGTACCTTTCCCCAGCTAGTCGGTATTAGGGCTCCAACCCTGAACTGAGCATGCATATCCTCTTTCATCAATTTTATGAACTTCCTGGCAAATAATTAACGAAATTTTCCTAGTGAAACTGGGGCAGAAAATTTCGTTCGTTTGTTTTCTCCCGCAGGTCTGACCTCGAGCCACATGGATCGAAATGACCCACGAGATGACTCCCAGTTCGGAATCAAAGAAGAAAAAGAAAAAAAAAAGAAAAAAAGAAGATGTCCCGAGATATCGGAGTAAATGGAAGGCAGATTGACTCCAACATTTGATTAAGGTCCTGAACCCTGCCGATCGCGTCTCACTCAGTATCCCAGAGGTTAAACAAGTCGCCGCAACTCGCAAGCATCAAGATTCAGATCGGAGTCTACAAGCAGAATTAGCTAAGACCCAAGATCAAGTCGTAAAAGAATCATAGATAGGAATCTTGTAACTAGCAGTTGACATGCATATAAGTAGTTAGTTCAATTTCTAATTTTCGTTTGGTTGTAATAAGGCGGTCAGTGACGCAACAGTGACAACAACAACAGCAGTAGCAGCAAGCATTGCAATCCCATGGTAGTCCCAGCTACCAAAACTCCTCGAACTACATTGACCTGATTCCTGTTTAGCCCAGGATATGTAGGAAATCTTTGAAGCAAGATTCGGTCAGATCCTTCAAAAACATGCTTCATACGGAGTGGTCCACAGGCAAAAATCGCTCATACACGCTTACTTTATCTTTGCACGAAAACTCTTCGTGTTTCCGAACAAAGAGGGGCAGTTGTGAGCACGTGATTTTTGTTTTGCGCGACAGTCACTCCAAAAGAATAAAAATTGGTCCTGCTATACAAATTTTGGATTTTTTTTTACATGGCACTTTGTTGGTTATTTACGATTTTTGCCCATTTTCACTTTATTAAAACAAAATACAAAAATGTGTGTGTCATGCATAATTTGAACCGTAATCCGGTCGTTAAATAAAAAATCACAAATAAGGCATCTTCGTCCGTGATTTTATTTTGTTTGATTTTATCTATCTTGAAATATTTTAGTGTGTGTGAAAATAATTATATTGAGTGTGTATTTAATTTTAATTTGATTTTTTGCTTAGTTTTATTTTTAAAATAAAGAAGAAAAAGGAATAAAATGATAATAAAAAAAAACCAGGCCTGCCCGATCCGATTGGGCCGATTTTAAACAAATTGGCCCAACAAATTCTACCCAAAACCTAGGTCTGCCCGGTCCAGACTAGTGGATGCCCAGGGTGTCTAAACGACACCGTTTTAATCCAGTGTGGTCTGGGCCGTTGATCTCAAATTGATCAACGGCCAAGATTAATTCCCCATAACCCACCAACAAACCCGACCCGTCTCACCCGGACCGACCCCAACCCTTCACCCTTGAAATGACGTCGCTCCCTGTTAGCCGAAGGATCCTGGCCCTTCATCTCATCTCATCCAACGGCCAGGATCCACTTACCCACTAACTATATAAACTCATAACACTACCTTGCCCCCCCTATCCAAACCCCAGCCTTCGTCGTCTTCACCATAACCCCCAAACCCTAGAGCCGCCCCTGTATCCTTCACCATGAAAACCGGCGGCACGGACGCCGGTGACCTCGCCCTTAACACCATAGAACCCCCGTGCCGTCCTGAACCCAAATCTACCAACCACACACCTCGAATCCTATCCCACCTTCTCGAATCTTCATTTGAAGATTCGAGTCGGAACCTAATCTACACCGATCTGCCTTAAATTCATACCAGACACTCCCCAGACCCCCCTCGTGACCAAACCATACTTGGTTTGGTCCGAATCAAATCATGGAAGCATGAATCCCAGATCTGAGTTTTGGAAATTTTGTGTTCCTCCGTCACTGGTCCACTTTGTTCAAACCAAAGGATTAAGGTCTAATGAACCTTAATCGAAGTGTTTCTCATCTGAGAAACACTTCGATTAAAGTCCGTTCAGCCTTAAGAAAGGTCTGTCCAAATCCTAGTTCAAACTTTTGATTTTTCGAGTTTTAAGGTGAGTTTGCTTTCTTTCCTTTACTTGTTTCAGTCCGTGTGATTTGTTTTAAAAGTCTGTTCATATTTGTTTTAATTTTATCAACTTTTGTTTTTCCACTTTACCTGAACCTCTGTGTTTGTCTGAATCCCCCCTCCTATTCTGATAAGGCATATGTATTTGTTGTGTAATTAGTTTGAATTTCAAATTTGTACTGATTAACTGATTCCTCGAAGTACAGTTCTGTTTAATCAGTATAAGTCGAGTCATGTGTCCTATACTTTTGAACGTCTGATTTTTGGCTACGATTGTGTATGTTAATGCTAATATAGTCGAGTCGACATGAGTCGTCAATTAGTTTCAACTGCCTGAACGAAATAAATCGATTTGCTTCTGTTGAACATTTGCTTGAATCAATTAAGAACCAAGTTCAGTTACTTATAGTTGTTAATATGATTTCAGAAACCTAAGGCCTGATCTGTAATTGAAATCTGAGTTGATGGCATGTGCACTTGTGCACAGCATGTGCATTGTGCACAGCCTGTTTCCTGCATAAAAGGGTTTTTGAGTTAAAAATGGTTTGACAGCATATGCTGTCAGATATATTCTACTGCCCATACCTTGCTTTAGTTTAAAAGTATTAAACCCTTTAAAAGTTAAGCCTGCCAAGGGAATGATGGGGTTAATACTTAAATAACTAATTGGAATCTGAAAATGTTGAAGGCACATGGGAGGGGTGTTGATACTCTAAACAGGCTGTTAAAAGGGGTAAGTTGAAGGTTTATGAAGGGAGGGACCCTGAAGATAAAAAAGAAGAGAGCATACAGAGATATATAGGGAGATACACATAAAGGACAGACCGGGAGATAAGAGGGAATTAGAGGTTAGAGAACCCTGAAAATTTAGAGAAGAGAAATACATACACTGTGAGGATAGAAAAGAAAAAGAGAGAGTTGACAAAAATAGAAAGAGAGCAAGAAAGAGATAAAACAGATTAGGAAATCAGAAACTTGGTCTTGTTTGTCTGAAGTTCATCTGTTGTCAATACGTTAGGCAGTGTTGCTTCTTCTAAATTTCAATCGAGATTATTGTTAGTGTTTTGTTGCATTTGGTATATCCCGGAATTGGATTGTCTGGAGTATTGTTGCCATCACATTGTGTGCTGTTTCATTTGGCTGTTTCTTCTTCAACTCTAGTTCCACCTCGCAATAGAATCCTTTCTGTTGTGCTGTTCTGATTGCTACTGCTATTCTGTTTACTGTTGCTGCTGCATTTCTGTCCTGCTGCTACTGCTAGTTCTGTTTCTTGCTGCTGCTGATTTCCCTACCTTCTTCTCCTTCTCCTTTGCATTTTCAGTATTTCCAGGTACATATTTCAAGTCCCCATATTGGTGTAACCGAAATAGTTTGAAAGCATGAAATGAAAAAGGGTTGAAGAAGTTCAAAGTTATTTGTTGTAATATTTGTGGTATATTAATGGGCCTGTGTAGTGGTTAGTTTACAATTCAACAGTACGAAAATGTATGTTAACTAACACTCATCTGAGCTTAGTCCTTCATGTTTTAGTTTGTAGTTGTTTTGTTAATACGGGGTATAGATACTCCAAACTTATACTATGCTGCCTTGTTTTATTTTAGTCCTTTTGCTGTGTCTCGTTAGGTAGTACATAAGATCACATTCAAATCCCATTAGTAACAATGCCTAGTAGTTAATCCCTTTAATCTTGCCTAAGTAAGTTTAGCTAAATTCAACTCAAGAAATGTTCGGAGTATGTAGCGTTTCACCAGCCTGTATGTCATTTTCATTAAAATCAAAGACACGGTCCACGAAATACTGCATTTTTCATCTTGCAAACAATTCACCAAATGAATCAAATGATTGACAGGAAATCCGGATTTGGTTAAGTAAATTAGCACATACCTTTTTCTTTTTTTTAGAGACAAACATAATAGAAAATGTAGCCACTTTAGGATATCTCTCGTAAATAATAAGACGAGCCTCGCCAAATAAAAAATGCAAATTGCGGGGCCCTCAATAATTGGTCATAATAAATACTTAGAATTTGGGATGGACTGTTTAGTGAATTCCACTGCCTTCCCCAAAGATAATAACGCGTTAGACTTTTTAGGCGCGACTTAATTAAATTACATTCTTAAATTCGGGTGCGCATTTATGTGACCCAAATTCAAATCTCAACGGAGTCGAAATGTGTTAACAACTACGGGTGCATTGATTGTGACGTGGTTCGAGATGCATTTTCACGACGTTGCAATTCTATAAAAAATAAATGATAATAATAAAAGCGGTTTAAACTTAATAAAAGCACATAAGTCACAACATGTATTTAAATCAGATATTTAGCCATTATAACAATTTAAGCGACCGTGCTAGAACCACGGGATTCGAGGGTGCCTAACACCTTCCCTCGGGTCAACAGAATTCCTTACTTAGAATTTCTGGTTCGCAGACTTCATTTGGAAAAGTCAAAAATTTCCTCGATTTGGGATTCAAGATAAACCGGTGACTTGGGACACCAAAAGCCAAACCTTTCCCAAGTGGCGACTCTGAATTAAATAAATAATCCCATTTCGAATATTGTCACTTAAATTGGAAAAACTCCACCCGCGCACATCTAACCCTTCGGGGCCGGGCGCGCAAAAGGAGGTGTGACAGTCATTTCATGTACAAGATATTTCAATTACCAAATATACCAATCCTAAGGGGAAGGTCTCCCACACAAGGTTAGACAAGCCACTTACCTCGAACCGGCTCAATAATCAATCCGAAACCACGTTCTTGCCACGAGTACTCGACTCCAAATGGCCCAAATCTATTCAATTCAATATAATGTAAGTAACACTTCAAGTAACGGATTCTACAATTAAATTTTAAGCTAATAAGTGAAATTAGGTAAAATGACCAAAACACCCCTTGGGCCCACATCTCAGAATCGGGTAAAAATTATATTTTTAGAATCCTCACACTCTCGCAAGTCTAACCATATGAAAATTATCCCAATCCAATGTCAAAGCCCCAATCAAAACTCAAATTCTTTGTCTAAAAACTTTCCCTAGTTTTCATACCAATTCTGAAATTAAAGGATGAATTCATGTTTAGATTAATAGGTTACAAGCAAAAATGAGTTAAGAATTGTTAGCCACTCGATATCTCTGAAAATTCCTCAAAATCCTTCTCAAATCCGAGCTCCCAAGCTTAAGTTTTTATAAAAATGGCTAAACCCTCGATTTTGAAATCTTATATCTGCCCAGGTAATTCCTTCTTCGCGAACGCGGTCAAAGCCTTGCGTTCGGGAAGCACAAAATAACTTTGACAATTTTTCCTCTTACGCGATCGCGACCAACCCCTCGCGAACATGATGCTTTACTCAGACAGGTCTTCACGATCGCGTTCCACCTATTGCAAATGCAATGAATTAAATCCACTGAAGCTCAGCCGATCATTTTCTTCTATGCGAACGCGACACCACCCACGCGAACGCGATGCACAAACACTTACCCCTTTGCGAACGTGGAGCCTTCCTCGCAAATGCGAAGGCTTATATTCCACCTTCCTCAACTAACTCTTCGTGAACGCGAGGGTCAACTCGCGAACGCGAAGAGTAAAATACCTCTGCAACAGCTGAACAAAATCTGCAACTCTTCTTCAACTAAAAATGATCCGTTGAGCATCTGAAATACACCCGAGGCCCCCGGGACCTCAACCAAACCTGAAAACCAACCTTAAAATATCATTCAAACTTGTTCCAACCTTCGGAACACTCAAAACAACATCAAAACACCTATTTTTCATCGGACTCAAGCCTAAGAATTCCAAAACTCTAAAAATACGCTTTTGATAAAAAAATCTATCAAACCTCAACCGAATGACCTAAAATTTGGCACACACATCACATTCAACACTACAGAGCTACTCCAACTTCTGGAATTCATTCCAACCCTCAGATGAAAACCTCACTATCGAACCAGAAACTTCAAAAATTTAACTTTCGGCATTTCAAGCCTAAATTAGCTACGGACCTCCAAAACACAATCCGAACACGCCACTAAGCCTGAAATAACCCAACAAAGCTAACGGAACCATCAAATTTCTATTTTGAGGCTGTCTTCACACTGTTCCGACTACGGTCAACTTTCCAACACTTAAGCTCTCATTTAGGAAGTATGTGTCCCAAAACTCTCCGAAACTAAAAACCGAACATCCCGAAAAATCAAAATTGCAGAAATAAACTCGAGGGAAGAATTTAATAGGGGATCAGAGCGTTAAATGCTTAATATGACTGGCCGGGTCGTCATATAGGGAGGCTCCGTGTTCGCGTAGAGGAAGTTGAGCAGCCGAGGTTCAGCTGGAATTATTCTTCATTGTAACGACCCGACCAGTAGTTTTGAGATTAGCACGTTCTTTGATGGTTTGAATCCATGAACAGCTTCACTTCAGGTATTATGACTTGTACGCATCGCCGGAATTGAATTTCAAAAAGTTCGAAGTTGATTTGGAAAGAGAATTCTCATTTCGGAAGCTTTAAGTTGAAAGAATGGACTAAGATTGGATTTTTAAGTAAACAACCTCGGAATAGGGATTATAAGGTTTCGGAAGGTTCGTATTATAATTTCGGATTCGGGCATATGTCCGGACTGGGTTTTGGAAGACCCGGGAACGTTTCGACGCCTATTGTGGAAGTTAGCATTTTGGAAGAATCTCATAAGTTTAGGTTGAAGTGTATTTCAGTGTTAGCAATGTCCGTTTGGAATTCTGAGTCTGGGAATAGCTCCGTATGGTGATTCTAGTATTGGGAGCGTGATCGGAAGTGAATTCAGAGATCAGTAAGTCGTTTTGAAGTCATTTGACTAAAGATAGAGTTTTGATGGTTTTTGAAAAGTTTGACCGAGAGTTTGACTTTTTGATATCGGGGTCAGATTCCAATTTCAAAAGTTGGAGCAGGTCCATAATGTTGAATATGACTTGTGTGCAAAAATTGAGGTCAATTGGACATGATTTGACGGGGTTTGGCATCGAATGTAGAAGTATGAAATTTCAAAGTTCATAAAGTTTGGATTCGAGTACAATTCATGATTTTGACATTGTTTGATGTGATTTGATGCCTCGAGCGAGTTCGTATCATGTTTTGGGACATGTTGGTATAATTGGTTAAGGTCCCGAGGGCCTCGGGTGGATTTCGGAAGGTTAATGGATTGGATTTCAGACAAAAGAGTTGCTGAAATTTTCTGCAGAAAGCTGTTTTGACAGCAACTAGTGCAATTGCGGAGCTGAATTTGGAAGCTTATATCTCGAAATCTATAAAGAATATAAAAATTTGCAAAACATAAAAGTTATTTTATTGCATTCTAGTTTTCAGAAAGTTAAACCATTCATGATTTGGACATTTTATCACAAAGTTATGTTCGATTGAAGATGGCTGGTGGAGCAGTTTTGGCAGAATTTTCTGATGCATAGAGCCGACTTTAGAAGCTCATATCTCGGAATATATAAAGAGTTATATGGTGTTCAACCTATCAAATGAAAGATCTTCGAGTCTAGTTTCTAAATCTTCAAATCGTTTGTCATTTGAATATTCTAAGGGGTTATGGGCATTTTAGCAGAATGTGTACAGTAGGAGAATATTTTAATAGGACGTACAACCTGCACAACGCAAGCTACACCTCGATGAAGTCTGGGCAGATTGTTTTAAACACGAGTTTTGGCCCATTTCTTTCATTTCTTTCATTTGGCTTGGACGATTTTGGAGAGCTCAAGGAGGGATTTTCACCAAGCAACACTAGGTAAGTGATTTTTCCTATTTTTGAGTTAAATATGTTATCTTACATGGATTTAGACATGGAAAATTAGTATAAATTAGTAATTTTTGGGGAAGACCTAGAATTTGGAATTTTGGACTTTTACCTTGAATTTAAGCATGAAAATTAGAGCAAATTGTATATTTGAGTTAGTAAAGCTATGGGTAGAATTTATCTTCGAGAAATTTCAAAATCCGGGCACGTGGCCCTGAGGGTATTTTGCTCAACTTTTCGAGCGAAGTTGGGAACTTATATAATTTGAATTTTTACAAGTATTAGAGTGAATTTTTATTGGTTTGCCCATTGTTTGAATAGTTTTGGGGCGTTGTGCATTAATTGGAGTCGTTGGAAGGGCTTGGAAGCCGGTTATGAAAATTTCGGAGCGAGGTGAGTTTCCTTACCTTGTAAGAGGGAATTGTCCCCATAGGTGAAATAATTGGTTATGTTCTTCTATTTGTGTGGGGCTTCGTATGCACGAGGTGATGAGAGTCCGTGCATAGCTACTATTATGTTAAGTCCGGGTAGTCTAGGACCCAAAAGCATGCTATACTTGGAATAATTGTAATCTTATTGACAATTGAATTGCTTAAATCCTATCGAATTGTTAAATGAATTTCTCAAAGGAGTAACTTCATTTTTCTTGAATCATTAAAAGAGAATTGGCTTTCATTTGGTTAAGCGTTCCCCGATAAATTCTTAATTGGTTGTTTGAGCATGTATTTCTATGTGTACCTGTGTCGCATGAATGATTCGCTAGCAGGGTGATTGTTTATTTAAATTTGATCTCGTCGCAAGTATGATTCGCGAGCGGGGTAATAGATGCATCTATGGTTTGGACCGTTCGACCCTCGGCAGTGCACATTTTACATTTCTGTTGGATCGGGCCGTATGACCTCGGCATGATATGTGCATGCTTGTATTGCTTGTCTGAGAATTTTAAATGTTGATAATTGCCTTTCCTGGACAGAGATAAATTGATACAGATAATGAAAAGTAAATCTTTGGAAATCCTTATTATTTGAAAAGTTCTTTACCTGTTTTCAGGATTTATGACTTTAATTTTACTTATGAAATCCATGAATTTCTCTTACTTTTGCTATATTATCATTGGACCACTAGTAAGTGTCGAAGTCGACCTCTCGTCTCTACTTCTTCTAGATTAGACGGGATACTCATTGGGTACACATAGTTTTCGTACTCTTACTACACTTGCTGTGTATTTTTGTTGCATATGAATATTCATATCCAATGGCCTAGTGGGCGTAGCGGCATGGTTGATACGGAGACTTAGGTAAGATGCACTTCCCGAGACGACCCGCAGCCAGCAGAGTCTCTTTCAAATTACTGTATTTACTTTCTGTCCGATATTGTATTCCAGACGGTTGTTGTACTACATTATTTCCTAGAAATTGCTCATGTTCTTGTGACACTGGGTTCTGGGATGATCGCGGGATTTTTCAGTAGTTAAATTTTGTAAAGACATCCTCATTTATCCAGCGAAGTTTATTATTTATTATTTATTTGTTTAAAGGAAATGATTTCAAAATAATTAAAATGAGAAATTGTTAGTAAATTGTGATTGGCTTGCCTGACAGTGGTGTCCGGCGCCATCACGACCCTTAGTGGATTTTGGGTTGTGACAACATGGTATCAAAGCACTAGGTTCCCTTAGGTCTCACGAGTCATGAGCGTGTCTAGTAGAGTCTTGTGGATTGGTACGGAGACGTGTGTACTTATCTTCGAGAGGCTACAGGGCTGTTAGGAGCACTTCCCTTCTTGATTCCTCATCGTGCGAATTGGTTCCTTTGAGGATTATGCCTTTGTTTCCTTCTTATTCGATCTTGTGCGACACGAAACGCTTTTTATAAATCAGGAATTGAGGAATTTTAATGGTACTACAGATGTGGTGCGGGATGTTTCTCCCTGCGTAGTTGTTTAGGCTATTGTCATCGCCTTGCGGAAGGGTATTCTGTCATTTCAGCTCTGTAGGTGTACTTCTTATAGTATTGAGGCTATGCACAGGTTGCAATGATGATCATGAATGGTTATCGCACGGTATTTGATTTGATGGTGCGATGTTTGTCCATGTGTGGAAGCAGTGTATGACTTGAAAGGAGGTCTACTCAGTGCATAATTCCGAGATTTTGTATTTCATTTCCGGCGGAGAAAAGCAATTGGCCTATGAATGTCCAGATTTGGATCGATGGAGTAACGAGACTTCATGTTTTCAAGTGTGGTGGAAATTTTTATCTACAACACGGTGTCGTCATCCTCGGTGGAATATGTTAAGGTCGCTAGTGTTATAATCTTCGGTGATTCACCTTTGGGATGGATATTGTGAAATAATATTGGAGAAGCGACTGCCAGAGATCGCGGTGTGCGGTAGTTTAGGGTTGAACTGGTGATTCTAGTGGTGATGGCCCAAGAAAGATATTATCCGGGGAGATTTAAAGTCAGCGGCGATCTGTTGATTCAAATGCTGTAGAAATAGGGTTCAAATCAGGGCAGCAACTGTGTATCAAGGAAAGAAAAAGGACAGGTGGGAAGTGTCATGCGATGGTTAAATTCCCAAGAAAGCCAGGTGTAAGGAGCAAAAGTCGAATAGTTTCTTAAAGAAGAGGGTTCGACCAAAGTGGGAGAGTGGAAGAGTAGTATATGGATTTAGTGGCAGGATAATTACATCCTTGAGGAAAGTTTGGAGTGATTTAGGAGTTCTAGTGGATGGTGATTGGGTCTACTGATTTAGTTTGGAGTATTGGCTATTATGCGGCGGGAGGTTGGAGATGACGGAAAAGAGTTGCTTGATATGAAGAAGGATACAACATGACTTTGGATAGGTAGATATTGTCGCACATTTAGTTGATGTCCTCGAGGAGTGCATGGACTTGTGTAGCTGGTGAATGAGCACAGGCTCAGGTGGGTTATTTCCTGTGAGCAGGTCAGTGGTCGCGTAGTTGGCAAAGCTTCTGCGAAGGATTTTACTGGCTATCCGGTAAGGGATGGAATATGTGGATGTTGATAGAGACTCAGAGTGTTCATGAAATGCTAATTGAAGGATTTCGAGGAATCTGGCGGTATAATTTCGTAAGGTCATGTCAGTAAGAAATAAAGAATCTTGGTGGGTTTCGGAGATATGTAATAGTGGCTTCAAGCTAAGTGGGAGAGTCCCATCGCCTATGGTTGGATTGCATTGTCGTCTATTTGTAAGGTTTAGGATTACCAACATATTGGTGAGTTACTTCAGCTAAGGGAAAGAACATAAGTAGTAATTTGAGTGAAGGAATTGTTAAACGTGTGCTATAGTTGGCCTTATTGGCTCGTATTCGGGCTTTGGGAAGATTCGGGATTTATGCTTCATACAGAGGTAATTTACAAGGGAAGTGATTCAGTCTGGTGCTTCGTGGGATAGGTGTTCATGTGAATAATGGTCCTAGTGGATTCAAAGTTTAAAGTGTGGTGCATAAGTATGGTGAAGAATCGATCATTTGTAGAAGATTATGATAAGAGGCTCGGAATGTTCTATGATTTTTTCAACTTACAGTGTAGCATTGGGAGGAAAATGAGAAAAAAGACTTCAGATTCGTAGAGGAATTATTAGAATGGGTGTATCAGTTGAAGATGCGAATGTGCGTGCAAGGAGGGTGTGAAACGGTTCAAGGGTTTGGAGACAATATGGTCTCGTGGAATGGGGTTACTCAAGATGAGTGCGGATTTAGGTTGGTGATGTAAGGAATTGAGCTATTATTATCTCTAAGGCAAGTTAAGGACGAATTAGAAGAAGTTATATTTATTACCCATGGTTGAATTGGCATAATGGTGGCAGTGATCAGTTTCTTCAGCGTGATTAAGTTATGCATGTGATTTGTGGTGGTACGTGCGAGGCTTGACGCCTGCCGTAATTGATTTTATTTGGAAGTATTCAAGTATTATGGCCTTATTATGTGTAGGCGGATCCCAGAAGGGTCATGTGGTTTAGACCACTACTTGAGGATTTGAATGTTCTACGGTTATGAGAATTCACTTGCATGTAGCTATGGTACTCTTGGAATGAGTTAAGTAAAAAGTTTCTATGTGATGAAGTGTTTACCCTAATAGTGGTTCACGAGTTATGATGAAATTCTAGTACTATTGCATATTGGCTTGTTAGGTGCAGTGAGCGGTATGAAATTTGAAAGTGAGGATCAAGGTTGCGGTTCGGTGTTTAACAAGGATGTCACGAGCTCGGATGAGCAAGAAGGGGATTTGGATATTTGGAGTAAGTTGTTATTGTCTTCAGCATCACCTAAGATCGGCATTTTGTGTCGGAGGCTTTGCATCTTGGTTACGGATTCTTGATATGCTTTACAACATTAGTATGACCGGTGGTATAGATGTGTAGACTCGTTATCTAGTGCAGAAGGTCGTGGGAGCGTATCTCATGGGAAGATGGTATAAGTGTGACATGTAGTCACTTGATTGATTAAAGATTTAAACCAAGTATGAAGATTGTGGTAATATCACTAATTTGAGAACTTATGCCTGGAGGGCACTCGACTTATTAGGTTGTGGACCGTGGAGGATTGCCCCGGTTATGGTGGTAGTTCTCGTGTGTTATGAGAAAAAGGGAGTTATTATGAACCTTTGAAAGGTTATTAGCCTAGTTCAGTGTGATCAGAATCAGCTTGAGGTCTGTGGATGGATCTAAATGTGAATATGGGCTCTATATCACGCCAGATGTGTTCATTTCAGCAATTCGCTCCTTTGGACAAGTAGTCGGGGGTACTATTTCGTCGTCAGCTATTTCATGTATTGATATATTGCACCGTATGAGTTGTGAGACGGCTTGGTGAATTTCTTATGTGTTGAGGTTCCACGTAGAGATGATGTTATATGAGCAAGATGACTCTTGAGATTCAGATCGTATATCGTACCTCAGTTGTGTTTGAGTTTTTTAGCCTATGGCACTATATGTCTCCCCAAAGATGGTATTATGCACTTAGCGTGCTTGTGACCGATATTCGATATTTTGTTGTAATGAGCAATTTAGCTCGATGTATATCTCCTTATGTGAATTCTATGTATGGATCGGGTGTCACGCCGCCATGGGTATGTTATTTGGATCGGGTTGCACGCCGCAACAGTGTGATGTTGAGTGCAGTTTTCTATATGTTATTTTTGTATGCCCTATTTCCTGTTTTCTAAGGAAAGTCCATATTAGTGCGTGAGTTGAGTAGTTCCTTCCATAGTTCGTTTTCCTTTTGTCACGTTCGAGTTCATAGCCATTGGCACATTGTGGCATCATATGAGACTTTTGATCATGTCCGGGGTGGCTTATTTCCTGAGCGGTTCGTACTGGGTGAGACGAGATCATTGGATTTAGGATCAGTGCAATCTGATTATATGAAGTATATTAAAGAGCTAAGACCATTATTTGCTTCAGAATGAGGTGATGGTTCTTGTCAGGAGTATAGACCCAATGATTTGTTGATTCGGCAGTTGGGTATGAATTTCTACACACCTCTTCCATCTTGGCGGTATTGTAAGAGTTAGAGTAAGACCTATATAGGTCATGAGGTGCAATGGGAGCATCAGATTTGTGGAATTTCGACTAATTTGATCAGAGAATGTTATTGTGGTCCTGTAAGTAAAGTGGTGCAAGGTGTGAATTCAGCTAAGGTATGCAGTCACGTTTTGGTGCTGCGGGTAGTAATTGATACCATGAGCGTATGTTAGAACAAGCCTGGCAGAGAATTTTAGATGTAGGAATTGGGCTCTAAGGCTTATTTGCTTAAGTGAAAAAGGATATCTTCAGATTGATCGAGCTAGGGTACCCAGCTGAGTTGTGGTAGCATAGGTAGGTGCTCGAGGTGTTAAACGGTGATTTCGGACAACCCCAACAGAGTTCTTTGCACATTCGAGGACGAACGTATGATTAAGTGGGAGAGAATGTAACGACCTGACCGGTCGTTTTGAGCTTTAGCACGTTCTTTAGTGGTTTGAGGCCATGAATAGCTTCACTTAAGGTATTATGACTTGTACCCGTCGTCGGAATTGAATTTCGGGAAGTTCAGAGTTGATTTGGAAAGAGAATTCTCATTTCGGAAACTTTATGTTGAAAGAATGGACTACGATTAGATTTTTGAGTAAACAACCTCGGAATCGGGATTCGAAGATTCCACCAGGTTTGTATGATGATTTCGGACTCAGGCGTATGTACAGACTGGGTTTTGGAAGACCCGAGAATGTTTCTGCGCCTATTGTGGAAGTTAACATTTTGGAAGAATCTCATAAGTTTGGGTTGAAGTGCATTTCAGTGTTATCAATGTCCGTTTGGAATTTCGAGTTTGGGAATAGCTCTGTATGGTGATTCTGGTATTGGGAGCACGATCGAAAGTGAATTCGGATGACCGTAGGTCGTTTTGAAGTCATTTGGCTAAAGATAGAAATTTGAAGGTTTTTGAGAAGTTTGACCAAGAGTTTGACTTTTTGATATCGGGGTCGAATTCCAATTTTGAAAGTTGGAGAAGGTCCGTAATGTCGAATATGACTTGTATGCAAAATTTGAGGTCAATCGAACGTGATTTGGTGGGTTTCGGCATCGAATGTAGAAGTTTGAAATTTCAAAGTTCATAAAGTTTGGATTCGAGTACGATTCATGATTTCGACGTTGTTTGATGTGATTTGAGGCCTCGAGCGAGTTTGTATCATGTTTTGGGACATGTAGGTATAATTGGTTAAGGTCCCGAGGGCCTCGGATGGATTTCAAAAGGTTAACAAAATGAATTTCGGACCAAAGAGTTGCTGAAATTTTCTGCAGAAAGCTGTTTTGACAGCAACTAGTGCAATCGTGGAGCTGAATTTGGAAGCTTATATCTCGAAATCTACAAGTAATATGAAAATTTTCAAAACATAAAAGTTATTGCCCTTGTATTTTAGCTTCCATAAAGTTAATCCATTCATGATTTGGACATTTTATCAGAATGTTATGATCGATTGAAAATGGCTGGTGGAGCAGTTTTGGCAGAATTTTCTGATAAGCTCATATCTCGGAATATATAAAGAGTTATGTGGTTTGCAACCTATCAAATGAAATATCTTCGAGTCTAATATTTAAATCTTTAAACCGTTTGTTATTTCAATATTTTCACAAAGAGTTATGAGCGTTTTAGCAGAAGGTGTACAAAAGGGGAAATTTTAATAGGATGTACAACCTGCACAGTGCAAGGCGCAACTCGATGAAGCCTGGGTAGCTTGTTTTAAACACGAGTTTTGGCCCATTTCTTTCATTTGGCTTGGACGATTTTGGAGAGCTCGAGGAGGGATTTTCACCAAGCGACACTAGGTTGGTGATTTCTTCCTATTTTTGAGTAAAATATGTGGTCTTACATGGATTTAGACATGGAAAATTAGTATAAATTTGAAAATTTTGGGGAAGACCTAGAATTTGGAATTTTGGAATTTTACCTTGAATTTGAGCATGAAAATTAGAGCAAATTGTATATTTGAGTTAGTAAAGCTATGGGTAGAATTTATCTTCGAGAAATTTCGGAATCCGAGCACGTGGACCCGAGGGCATTTTGGTCAACTTTTTGAGTGGTGTTGGGAACTTATATAATTTGAATTATTACAAGTATTATAGTGGATTTTCATTGGTTTGCCCGTTTTTTGAATAGTTTTGGGGCGTTGTGCATCAATTGGAGTCGTTGGAAGGGCTTGGAAGCATGTTAAGGAAATTTCGGAGCGAGGTGAGTCTCCTTTCTAATCTTGTAAGAGGGAATTATCCCCATAGGTTAAATAATTGGTTATGTACTTCTATTTATGGGGGCTACATATGCACGAGGTGACGAGAGTCCGTGCATAGCTACTATTATGTTTAAGTCCGGGTAATCTAGGACCCAAAAGCATGCTATACTTGAAATAATTGTAATCTTATTGACAATTGAATTGCTTAAATCCTATCAAATTGTTAAATGAATTTCTCAAAGGATTAAACTTCATTTTTTCTTGAATCATTAAAAGAGAATTGGCTTTTATTTGGATAAGTGTTCCCCGATAAATTCTTAATTGGCTGTTTGAGCATGTATTTCTATGTGTACCTGCATCGCATGAATGATTCGCGAGCAGGGTGATTGTTTATTTAAATTTGACTATATCGCAAGTATGATTCACGAGCGGGGTAATAGATGCATCTATGGTTCGGGCCGTTTGACCCTCGACAATGCACATTTTATATTTTTGTTGGATCGAGCCGTACGACCTCGGCATGATATGCGCATGCTTATATTGCTTGTCTGAGAATTTTAAATGTTGATAACTGCCTTTCCTAACCAGACATAAATTGATAAAGATGATGAAATGTAAATCTTTGGAAATCCTTATTATTTGAAAAGTTATTTACCTGTTTTCTGGCTTTATGATTTTAATTTTGCTTATGAAATTCATGAATTTCTCACACTTTTACTATATTATCATTGGACCACTAGTAAGTGTCGAAGTTGACCTCTCGTCTCTACTTCTTCGAGATTACGGGATACTCATTGGGTACACGTTGTGTTCGTACTCATACTACACTTGATGTGCATTTTTGTTGCACATGCACATGCATCTCTAGTGGCCTAGTGGGCGTAGCGGCATGGTTGATACAGAGAATTAGGTGAGCTGCACTTCCCGAGACGACCCGCAGCCAGCAGAGTCTCTTTCGAATTACTGTATTTACTTTCTGTCCAATATTGTATTCCGGACGGTTGTTGTACTACATTATTTCCTAAAAATTGCTCATGTACTTGTGACACTGGGTTCTGGGATGATCACGGGATTTTTCATTAGTTAAATTTTGTAAAGACATCCTCATTTATCCAGTGGAGTTTATTATTTATTATTTATTTATTTAAAGGAAATGATTTCAAAATAATTAAAATAAGAAATTGCTAGTAAATTGTGGTTGGCTTGCCTGACAGTGTTGTCCGGCGCAATCACGACCCTTAGTGGATTTTGGGTCATGACATTCGCGTTCGTGGAAGGGGAATCGCGTTCGCGGTGAGTTAGGGAGCTAAACCTTTGCTTTCGCGAGCTGGGGATCGCGATCGCGATGATGGAATTTGGGTCAAAGTTAAGTTATGCTTCGCGAACACGAGGCATTGACCGCGTTCACGAAGAAGGATTGGATGCGTGGGCAGAATGTTTAAAAAGTCATCTTGTCCGCGATTTTGGGGTTAACTTCCACCATATTTGAGCGATTTTGGAGCTTTTTGAAGAGGATTGAAGAGGGATTCAAGGGGAAACACTTGGAGGTAAGATTTATGGACTTAATACTCGATTTTAATGTGAATTATACCTAATTAATCATGGAATTTAAGCCTAATATTGAAGAACTAGGGCTTGTAATTGGAGACCTAGAATTTGGGATTTGAGGGGTCATTTGGGGTTGGATTTGATGCTTTTGGTATGAATTAACTCGGGGAGTGATAAGGAGTCCATCAATGTAAATTTATCGGAATCCGATAAGTGGGCCTAGGGGTCGGGTTTGGCCAATTTCGGAATTTGTGTTGTAATTTGATTTCTTTCGATTGGGCTTTGTTCTCTTAGCATATTTTGATAGTTTTGCACTAATTTTGATTAGATTTAGAGCATCCGGAGGCCGATTCAAGGGGTAAAGGCATCGCGAGCTAGAGATTTGGACTGGACAGAGGTGAGTAATGATTGTAAATGTTGTCCTGGGGTATTAAACCCTGGATTACACATCGTTGTGCTATATTGAGATGACGCGCATGCTAGATGACGAGCATGGGGTCGTGCACCGTTGGGGATTGTGACTTAGTCCGTCCCAAATGACCGTTTTACCACGTATTTGATTGAAAATTATTTGCTATCATCATGTTTTGGGCTGAATTCCATATTTGGGCCTCGTGCCAACTATTTGGACCCTTAGGGGATTCTTACTAATATTTCCTTACTGTTTGACTTTATACTTGTACTCAATCATGCTATATTTTACTGTTTTCATAACTCAACCATGTCTACTCTGTTTAATACATTAAATGATATTTTAAATGATAACTTGAACTGAGCATCATGTTTTACTATTGCCCGGGGGGTTTATGAGATTTTGACTGAGTAAGGCCGAGGGCATGTGTTGTGAGGATACATTGATTACGATTATGAGGCTGAGGGCCTAAGATTTGTATGTCGCGAGGTGGCT
Source organism: Nicotiana sylvestris (assembly GCF_000393655.2). Taxonomy (NCBI): domain Eukaryota; kingdom Viridiplantae; phylum Streptophyta; class Magnoliopsida; order Solanales; family Solanaceae; genus Nicotiana; species Nicotiana sylvestris. The sequence goes on from NC_091065.1 coordinate 175,938,004, forward strand.
TGTTGATATGAGGCCAAGAGCCTATTGAGTATTCCACGAGATGGCTTGATATTGCTCTTGGGCCATAAGGGGCTCCTCCAGGAGTCTGCACACCCCCAGTGAGCGTGGGTACACATTGTGATATGAGATATAGCCCGAGGGCTGGTATTGTTCCGTGTGTTGCCCGACGGGCGATTTTTGTTGGTATTGTGCCCGAGGGGCGGTTCTTTATGTGTTCATCTTGTCTAGCTGCCTGTCATTTACTTGGTTAACTGTTAAAAGAGTATTTTAAAGAAGTTTAAACTGAACTAAGGTGACTTTACATGGTTTCACTATTTTTACTGCTTTTTTATAGCCTGTTGATGTGCCTTTACGTGTTTTCTATCGCTTAGTCTTCATTTATCACTATTACTCACTGAGTTGGAGTACTCACTCTACTCCCTGCACCCCGTGTGCAGATTCAAGCGCATCAGGTCCTGCTTGCGAGGGTTGAGAGCTTCTAGCAGACTTCAGAGATTCACTAGGTAGCTACTCGGCGTTCGCAGCCCAGTGCTTCTCCCTCTATATTATTTTCTCTTGTTTTAGTTATGTAATAGTTGTGTAGACTCTTTCAGACTTGTAGTATACGATAGATGCTCATGACTGGTGACACCCCGATGTCGGGCTATGTCTATTCCGCAAATTGTAGTATTTACCTTATTTTGGGATTATTATTATATTTCAGACTTAGTTTTATTATTAATTGCTTAAAAATGAATTGGGAGTGTGTCGGCTGGCCTTGTCTTCACGAGAGGCACCATCACGACCGGATTCGGGTTTTGGGTCGTGACACATATGTACCTTGAAGGCATGTGAATGTGATTTTCTCTTGATCTTCTGGAGCAATTGGTATCTAATTATACCAAAATATCTATCAAGAAAACAGTAAGAACCATGGCCTGCAACTCTTTCAAGCATTTGATCAATAAAGGGTAAAGGAAAATGATCTTTCTTTGTGGCATCATTAAGTCGTCTATAATCAATACAGACTCTCCATTCTGTGACTGTTCTAGTAGGTATAAGTTCATTATTTTTATTTTTTATTACTGTCATACCTCCTTTCTTTGGTACTACATGTACAGGACTTACCTAAGGGCTGTCAGATATTTGATAAATGATATGTGTTGCAAGAATTTCACCACTTCTTTCTTGACGACTTCCTGCATTGCTGGGTTTAGTCTCCTTTGGGTTGGACTATTGGCTTATAATCATTCTCCATAAGAATCATGTGCATACAAATAGCTGGACTGATTTCTTTGATATCAGCTATAGTCCACCCTAAGGATATTTCGTATTTTCTCAGGACTCCAATCAGTTTGTTTTCATGTTCTATAGTCAAAGAAGATGAAATAATTACTGGAAATACTTCAGGTTCAAGAAATACATAATTTAAATGAGAAGGGAGTTCTTTGAGTTCAATTAAGTGAAATCCTTCTTGTGAGACTTTCTCATTTTCTGACTCTTTTTCTAGAATTTCAGCTTGTTCTCTAATTACGGGGTTATCATCACTTATGGTACCTGACCAAGCCAAACATCTCTCCAATAAATCAGTAATTAACTGATTATCTTTATATTCGCCTACAAGGTCATCTAGTAAATCAATTGAAAACAATAAGATGATGACTCATCCCCAAGAAATTTCATCATTTTCTACATGTCAAATATTACTCTTTCCTCATCAACTCGCAATATTAATTGTCCTTGATGAACATCAATAATTTCTCTTCCTATTGCGAGAAATGGTCTACCTAAAATTAATGGTACCTCAGTATTTTCTTCCATTTCAAGCACTATAAAATCTACTGGGAATACAAATTTGTCAACTCTGACAAGGATATTTTCAATAATTCTTTTTGGTCTCTTAGTACTTTGATCAGCTAATTGAAGAGACACTCCAGTATCTTTCATTTCACGAAGTTCTAATTTCCTGAAAATTGAAAAAAGGCATTAGATTTATTGAAGCACCTAAATCACATAACGCTTTTTCAAAATGAGTACCTCCCATGGTACAAGGAATTGTAAAACTTCCCGGATCACCAAGTTTCTGTAGAAGCTTATTTTGAAGTATAGCACTACATTTTTCTGTAAGCTTAACTACTCAAACTTCTTCCAATTTTTTTTTTACTTGACAGAATTTCTTTAAGAAATTTAGCATATGAAGGCATTTGTGTCAAAACATCTGTGAAAGGTATGTTAATGTAAAGTTGCTTCAAAATATCTAGAAATTTTGAAAATTGTTTGTCAAGCTTTTCTCTTTTCATCTTTTGGGGAAAAGGGAGAGGTACAGAGTGAGGATTTGTTATCAATTCATTTTCTTGTATATTTTTTCCTTTATTATTTTGTTCTTTTGGAAACTTAGATTCTATTTTATTCTCACATTCATTTACCTTTTCCACTTCTTGTGGCTTTCCTTCTCTATTTGCATATGGATTATCAAGAGATTTACCTGATCGTAGAGAGATGGCTTTGAGGTGTTCTTTTAGGTTTTTCTCAGTGTTGCTTGGTAGAGCACCTTGAATTTGTCCAGACATGAGGTTTGCAAATTGGCTTACCTGAATTTCCAAATTCTTGATAGCTGAATGTTGACTTTCAACCTTCTCGTCAGTAGCCTTAATGAATTTGTATATCAGGTCTTCAAGGCTTTGTTGATGAGCTCTTTGAGACTACTGCTGATATTGTTAAAAACTTTATTGCCCTCTATTTTGATTTTGAAAGCCAGGTGGTACCTGTACCTGCTGTTTTGATTAAAAAATCTTTGAGGATTTTCAGCACCATTAGAATCCTGGATGTTTTAGTGCCATAGGACTACTGAATGAGTAATTATTTTTATAACCAATCACATTTACCTATTCCTCATTTTGTGTTGAAGCTTGACATTCATGATTTGGATGATTACCTTGACAAACATCACAATTCTCAAGTTGGGATGATGTGTGAGCACTACCTGAAAAGCCTCAACTTTTTGTGTTAAGGTCACAATTTGTTGTGTCAATGAATTCAAGGCTTCAACTTGATTTAATCTTGATGTTTTCTTGATAATCATTCTATTTGAGAGCCATTGAACATTATTTTCCGAAATCTCATTAAGCAATTACATTGCTTATACAGTAGTTTTCCCATTATTGATCCTCGTGATGTTGCATCTATTACATTTCTAGCACAGGGTTTAAGACCGTGATAGAAAATATAAAAAATGTCAGGGTCTTGGATACCATGATGTGGGCATTTTCTTAACATTGCTACTAATCTTTCCCATGCCCGGTATACAGATTCAGAATCTGTCTGCATAAAATTATTGATTTCTTGCTTCATTTTAAATGTTTTTGCAGGTGAAAAAAATTTATTAAGAAATTTTGGGTCATTTGGTCCCATGTTATAATGGAACCTCTTAGTAGACTTCGCAACCATGTTTTGGCTTCACCTTTTAATGAAAATGGGAAAAGCCACAACCTAATAGCATATGTTGTGACTCCATTATACCTGCAAGTTTCAACTAATTCAAGAAAATCAATTAAATGGGTGTGAGGATCTTCAATCGCATTACCAGTAAATTGACATGACTATTGAATGGTTTGAAACAAGCCTGTGCGGATTTCAAAGTTGTTTGCTATAATTGGTGGTCTCCTCACACTTGATTCTCCTTCAAAATGATCTGGCCTTGCATAATCTCTAATTATTCTGTCACGTCGTGGAGCTACCTCATCAAACCATTCTTCTACTTGATATGGCGGGAGTTGGTTGTTGTTAAGTTCTTCGTTCTCCATTTCTTCACAAGCTATACTTTGAGGAGATGATGTTTGTCCTTTTCTGTGCAATAGAAGAGATTTTTTAATTTCTGGATCGTAATTCGCCTACTCTTTTGTTGAAGAGCGGTCATAAACTAACTGAAATCCTTATAGCAAAGATTTATTTTTGAAAGAAAATCAAACTTAGTTCCTAAAATAGTAGTGGTGTGACCAAAAAAAATATATAAAAATTAAAATAGTAGTAGTACTTAATATAACTAGTGATACTAATTAAAAATAGAAAAAAAAATATTTTTTATAATGAAAAGAGCTATCTGATCCTAGAAATAATAGTATGATACTGTAGAGTAAAATATAAATTAAAACGATGAAGAAAGAAAATGATATGAAAACAGTAAGTAGTATTATTGTTAATAAAAGAAAACTAAGAATAAAAACGTTACTAGTATTAAAAGTTACAGTAGTAACAAAAAAAGAATAAAAAGATAATGATAATAATAATAATAATAATAATAATAATAATAATAATAATAATAATTAATATAATAGTAAGTTCTCAAATTAGTAACAAAACAATTAATCTGAAGTAGATGTTGTCAATCACCGACAACGGCGCCAAAAATTTGACTAGTGTCTGGCGTGTGTATAAATTAAACTCGTACTCTGTCAAATTATAGTATAGAAAGATGTCGAACCCATATAGTTTGGTTTATCTATTCTACAGAAGTTTCTTGTTTTAATTACTATTTGAGAAAATCAGAAAGAGTTGAGTTGTAAATTAACTAACTAAAAATACATGGATAGAGCAGTAGAAAATATTTCCTTTTTCACAAATATAAGAAAAGTTGTTGGGATCTTGACTTCACTTAATATTTTTATTATATAGTAGAAGTATTATTCTTCAATTTCTATTTCTCAAAAATGTATAAATGCCTCTCACAATTACAAATATATATTATTACTCAAGTTGAATAATTAATTGCACTCCTCTTGGTTATACAAATTAATCTTCAAAATAGTAATACTAAAGAACCAGAAATATATGATTGAACTAAAACATGCTCTTGATAGTAAGTCCCTCTCGGTTACCCTACTTGTTATAACTGATTATTACACCATTCGCCTCTCTCGATTACAAATAAGTGTATAATTAATTATAACATAAAAGAGATAGATGTTACTGAATAAATATTAACATTTATCAATACTATATTTAACTATATTATTTCTTCCGCCTCTCTCGATTGCAAAATTAATAAACAGTTAATATGTAGTACAAGATAGATAGATGTTAATAAATCAAATAACGTCTAACTGTAAAAGCAGACAAATGTTAAATAAATTCTAGCTCAAGCATGTGAATTTGAGGAATAATATCTACTGTTATATAGAAAAACTAAAATCCATCTTTCTCCCAACACAAGAAAAGTTACTCCATACTAGAACTAGTACTAACAATGGAAATATTTTTGTCCATTAAATAAGAAAATATAAAGAAATATTCAAGAAGAATAATTCCCCCTATTTAATTAAAAGCAGGAACTAGAGTAATTTCCTACACTGAAATTTATTTAGAAACAACAACTAAACCACTATTGTGATTTAAAAGAAAAAATAACTCGATACTAGTGAAAGAAATAAAGTAGAGAAACTTATTAAGAATTTGGATTTAGACTTCTAGCTCTAAGCTTTCTCTCTACTGCGATCGTCTTCTGATCGGCAACATCTTCTTATATAAGAAAATTTCATGATGACTTCTCGATTTGGTGCAAGATTTCCATGGCAAATCTATATTTTGCATTTGCAGAGATGAGAATTCTGCAATTCTAAGTTTAGATTTCATCGATTTCATCATGGCGAATCGAGACTTGGTGCATTGTCACGACAGTAATGAATCATAGCTCGATCTTACACTTCTTTGTTGTATTTTTCTTGAATATTTATTTTTCTTTTTTCATGTTGTGCATAATAATTCTACTATAGTTATTCCTGCAAAAAAAAGTTAAGAATATGGAGGAAACATGATAATTTATATGTTTTTACATCTGGTAAAATGCACTTATCACGTCTCGGTTGTGTCCTTTTGGGTTTGTGCAATGTTATGTCATTAGCTTCGCCGTGGTTATGATGATTTTCTTTGGTTCTAGACATTAAATTGCGCATGGTTGTTGATTTTGAGCATAGCGACTTGAGGTGTTTCATGTAGACCAGTGTTTTGATAGGGTCACGCATGGCAGCAAAGTTATGTGGAGTTATGATCCTTCGGGTTAGATTTGTATATTCTGTTTCTATGATGTGTGACGGGTTCTCAGCATTGTGTGTGGTGGTACTGGTGAGCTTGCCATACAGCTCTCTCATTTGAGTCATTTTTCATGATTTGAGTACGGTCGGATTGTTGTTTATTGGTGCGCGGATTGCACGAGTTGTGACTTTAGATTTTATTGATGTGTCATGTCACCAGAGTAATTGTGTGGGATTAGATGAAATTGTTGTGATCTAGAGTGAATACGAACGGATTTGGTTTCAGCGTGTTGGAAGGATAATATCGATGTTCGGCTCAGAAATTTGCTATGGTCCTTGCCAAAGGAGAAGTGGCTTCACGAATGGTTGATTTGAGGAATTGTTATGATTTTCTACGTGTTTCATTTATCATTGGCAGTATACGGAAGTGTTGGAATGAGGCTTTATTTGATAAGAGGTTTATTATAGATATTCGGTTGTTCTGAGCAACTGCTGTGATAAGAAATTATCGCTACGAGAGTTTGAGCTAAGTGGTATATCATGTAATTACATATGACGCTGCAGGTATGGTTTGTTATAGCTGGTTCGGACATATTCAAAGTATTGATGTGAGACTCTGATCTTGTAGATGATTTCAGAAGTGGAAATGTAGTTCTAAGGTTTATGGGCTAGGTTGTGTCACGCCTCCTTTTTGCGCGCCCGCCCCGAAGGGTTAGATGCGCGAGGGGAGTTTTTCCAATTTAAGTGACAATATTCGAAATGAGATTATTTATTTAATTCAGAGTCGCCACTTGGGAAAGGTTTGGCTTTTGGTGTCCCAAGTCACCGGTTTATCTTGAATCCCAAATCGAGGAAATTTTCGACTTTTCCAAATGAAGTCTGCGAACCAGAAATTCTAAGTAAGGAATTCTGTTGACCCGAGGGAAGGTGTTAGGCACCCTCAAATCCCGTGGTTCTAGCACAGTCGCTTAAATTGTTATAATGGCTAAATATCTGATTTAAATACATGTCGTGACTTATGTGCTTTATTAAGTTTAAAACCGCTTTTATTATTATCATTTATTTTTATAGAATTGCAACGTCATGAAAATGCATCTCGAACCACGTCACAATCAATGCACCCGTAGTTGTTAACACAATTCGACTCCGTTGAGATTTGGATTCGGGTCACATCAATGTGCACCCGAGTTTAAAAATGTAATTTAATTAAACCGCGTCTAAAGAGCCTAACGCATTATTATTTTTGGGAAAGGCCATGAAATTTACTAAACGGCCTGTCCTGAATTCTAAATATTTATTATGTTTAGTTGTTGAGGGCCCCGCAATTTATATTTTTATTTGGCGAGGCTCATCTCTATTTTAGAAAGGATATCCTAAAGCGTCTACATTTCTATTACATTTGTCTCTAATAAAATGAAAGAAAGAGGATTATGTGCTAATTACATGCTTGACCAGCTTCAGATCCTTACTTGATTATCTGATTTTATGAGGTGTGAGTTATTTTGTGCCTTATTTCATGGATGAGCATGTTGTTAAATTGTCAGGGGAAATTAATATACAAGATTAATAGAACTGTTAAAAGCTTATGATAAATGTTCTTCAAATCCGAGTTTGAAACTCGCTTATTTAAACCAAATCAGTGGAATTAACTTATAGGAAACTATTACTAATAGAGTTTGAACAGGATCCTGTGAACTATCTACAAAGATTCAATAAAACTAAATATCATATCTGGCAAGCTTAAAGCATTCTTTCCTATACATTAAGAATATTAATTGAAAAGTTACCTAATTATCTGTGTGTTAAAACACTCATACATTCCTCATTAGACAACTCATTAAGCAAACGAAATCACAATTTAGGACGGACTAAGCTGCGATTAAGTACAAGGCTACCTAACGTGTTTCTTTATTGAATTACAAACTAAACAAATTACACAGATCTTAATAACATTCGTAAAATAAAAACTGTAACTGCAGCAAACGAATGATTAAACTCCTGCATATCTTTGATTTCATGCTTTCATTGTTACATCAGATGCAAAGTCTTAGTATGTACCTGGATGTTGGATACAACAGAAGAAGCAAGGGGTCAGTAGGACAATAGAAGCAACGCCAAACAGCAGCAGTAACAGCAGGTACAAATAGGACAGCTCCCAGTGCAAGATACAGTTAGGACCGATAAAAATGGCAGAAAGGCAGCAGCAGACAATGCAGTAGGAAACAGAAATCCAGACAATCCAATTCCAAGGGAATCAACCAAGGCAAACCAAACCAACACAATTTAGCTGATACTTGAAAGAAAGGAAAACTGGCTGAATAGGCTGAGCAGGCTAAGAATTGAACAAAAGCAGGAAGAAAAACCAGTTTCTGATTTCTGTATCTTTATTCCTCTTACTATCTATTTCTTTTCAAAATCCAATGTCCAATTTCAGTCTTGAAATCTATTTTTGGCTATCCAAAAGAATTCTTTTCCAGTTTTCTGTTTTTCAGAACTCAACTCTCCTAAAAATGTTCCCTCTCAATTCACTCTGTTATTATCAATGTCTGTCTGTGTGTGTGTATTCTTGCTCTCTGCTCTCGGATCCCCCCCTTTACTGATGGAAGTCCTTCCCTTTTATAAGCCTTAACATCAGCCCTTTAACAGCCTGTTAGACCAAAAGAACACCCCTCCCATGTGCTATCTTCTTTTCAGTTTCCACTTAGCTATTTTAGTATTAACCCCCCCCCATCACATTCCCTGGCAGACTTACTCTTTTAAACGAGGTTTAATACTTCTTAAACTAAAGCAGGGTAATGGGCAGCAGAATATATCTGACAGCATATGCTGTCAAACTATTTTTAAATCAAAAAGCCATTTATGCAGGAACCAGGCTGTGCACAAATGCACCTGTGGTGCACAAATGCACATGTTGTGCACAAGTGCACATGCCCTCCAATTCAGAACTGTAACTAAACAAAACATTCCTTTTACATTTCTGATTCAAATTAACAACTATAAGTAAACAAACTCAGTTCCTAATTGATTCAAGCAAATGCTTAGCAGAAGTAAGTCGATTTGTTATTGTTCGGACAACTGAAACTAATTGACGACATATGTCGACTCGACTATACTAGTTATAACACATACAATCGAAACCAAAATCAGACATTTAACAGTATCGAACACATGATTCGAATTGTACTGACTAAGCAAAATTGTACTCGAGGAATCAGTTGGTCAGTTCAAATTTGAAATTCAGCTAATTGCACAACACATACATACATACACATTATCAGAACAAGTAGAAAGCCTTTAATCAAACACATAGGTTCAGGAAAGGTGGACAGGATACATTTGGTAAAAAAAAAATTCAAAGACAACAAATTACACAAGACATTCGGCCAATACGAACAGACCTTTAAATCACACACTTACTGAATAACAAAGAGAAAACAAACTTACCTTAAAAACTTTGAAAACAGAAAAATCAACTCGTTTGAACAGACCCTTCTCAAGGTTGAACGAAATTTAATCGAAGTGTTTCTCAAATGAGAAACACTTCGATTAAAGTCCATTAGACCCTAATCTCTTGGTTCGAACAGGCACAGAACAGGCACGAGGAAACCTAGGGTTCTAGAGGGCAGATTTGGGTTTTGGGCTTTCTTGGTTAGATTCGGACCAAACCAAGCATGGTTTGGTCACGAGGGGGGTCCGGGGACTGTCTGGTATGAATTTAGGGCAGATCGGTGTAGATCGAGTTTTGACTCGAATCTTCAAATGAAGATTCGAGAAGGTGGGATGGGATTCGAGCTGAACAGTTGGTGGATCCATGTTCAGGGTGTCAAGGTGGTCCTAGGGTGTTAAGGTGAAGGTCACCGGTGTTCATGCCGCCGGGTTTCTGGTGAACGGAGATGGGGGCGGCTCTAGTGTTCCAGGGTTCTTGTGAAGATGATGAAAGGCAGGGGTATTTGGATAGGGGGTGGGGTATGAGGGGAAGCTTATATATGGAGTGGGTGAATGGATCTCAGCCGTTGAATGAGGCACGATGAAGGGCCAGGATCCTTCAGCTCGCGGGAAACGGTGTCGTTTCAGGTGCTGGGGTCAAAGTTGGTTCGGGTAACGGGTCGGGCAAATGGGGTTATGGGTGAGAGATCCGGACCATTGGATCAGCTTGGTTTGAATGGTTGGGATGGATTGGCATTGAAACGACGTAGTTTTGGTGTCAAACTACGCCGTTTTGGTGGAATGGGGGTGGGCTGTTTGGACTAGTGGCCTGGGCTGTTCATTTGGGCCTTCGATAAAAAAAAATGGGAATTGGCCCAAATTCATTTGAAACAAGTTTTAAACTCTTTTTCTTTATTTCTAAATTTTTTTTTTTAAAAAAACACACAACCTAATTAAATAAAACTAAACACCATTAATTAACACTTAACGTATTTATTACACACATAAAAATGTTAAAAGTAGGTAAAATTAAACAAGGCAACAAATCAGGACAAAAAATGCGTATTTTGTGATTTTCCATTTAACAACCGGATTACGGTTCAAATTACGCATGACACATACATTTTTTTGTATTTTGTTTTAATAAAAATAAAAATGGGCAAAAATCATAAATAAGTGATTGGCCGGTCGTCACACCCTCCCGAACTTAAACAAACGTTCATCCTCGAACGAGTCAAGAAACATACCTGAAGCCTCAAATAAGTGAGGATATCTACTCTGCATCCCCTGCTCGGTCTCCTAGGTAGCCTCCTCCATGGGCCGACCTCTCCACTGCACTTTCACTGAATCTTTATCCTTCGACCTCAACTTTCGAACCTGACGACCCAAAATAGCTATTGGCTCCACATCATAGGTTAAATCATCATACAACTGAATCGTGCTGAAATCCAGAACATGAGACAGATCCTCAATATACTTTCGAAGCATAGAAACATGAAATACCGGATGCACACGCCCATAAGCAAGCTCATAAGCCACGCCCAATCCTCCGAAGCACCTCAAAAAGGCCCAATGAATCGCGGACTCAATTTTCCTTTCTTCCAAATCTCATAACACCATTCATGGGTGAAACCTTCAACAGAACCTTCTCGCCAACCATGTAGGACACATCCATAATATTCCTATCAGCATAGCTCTTTTGCCTCGACTGTGTTGTACGAATCCTCTCCTGAATCACCTTCACATTTTCTAAGGCATCCTGCACCAAGTTTGTTCCCAATAGCCTAACCTCACCGGGCTCGAACCAACCAACTGGAGATCTACACCGCCTCCCATACAAAGCCTCATATGGAGCCATCTGAATACTCGATTAGTAGCTGTTGTTATAAGCAAACTCTGCAAGCGGTAAAAACTGATCCCATGACCCTTCGAAATCAATGACACAAGCACGTAACATGTCCTCCAATATCTGAATAGTGCGCTCGGACTGACCGTCCGTCTAAGGGTGAAAGGTTGTTCTCACCTCAACCTGAGTACCCAACTCTCGCTGCACAAACCTCCAAAACTACAATGTAAACTGAGTGCCCCTATCTGAAATGATGGAAACAGGGATACCATGCAAATGAACAATCTCCTGGATATAGATCCCTGCCAACCGCTCTGAAGAATAGGTAGTACACACCGGAATGAAGTGCACGAACTTGGTCAGCCGATCCACAATCACCCAAATAGCCTCGAACTTCTTCAAAGTCCATGGAAGTCCAACTACAAAGTCCATAGTGATCCTTTCCCACTTCCACTCTAGAATAACTATCCACTGAAGCAAGCCACCCAGTCTCTGATACTTATATTTCACCTACTAACAATTGAGACACCGAGCTACAAATCCCACAACGTATTTCTTCATTCTCCTCCACAAATAGTGTTGCCTCAAATCCTGATACATCTTCACGGAACCCGGATGAATGGAATATCGCGAGCTATGGGCCTCCTCCAGAATCAACTCCTGAAACCGATCCATATTGGGCACACAAATCCAGCCCTGCATCCTCAACACCCCATCATTACCAATGGTCACATCTCTAGCATCATCATGTTGAACTCTGTCCTTAAGGACAAGCAAATGCGGATCATCATACTGGAGCTCTCTAATGTGATCATATAAGGAAGACCGAGAAACCACACGAGCCAATACCCGACTGGGCTCCGAAATATCTAACATCACGAAGCGATTGGCCAAGGCCTGAACATCAACTGCAAGAGGCCTCTCTCCAACTGGAATATATGCCAAACTCCCCATACTCATTGCCTTTCGGGTCAAGGCATCAGCCACCATATTGGCCTTTCCTAGAAGGTACAATATAGTGATATCATAATCTTTAAGCAACTCCAACCACCTCCGCTGCCTCAAATTGAGATCCTTCTGTTTGAACAAGTGTTGGAGGCTTCGATGATCAGTAAACACCTCACAAGACAAACCATACAAGTAATGCCTCCAAATATTCAACACATGAACTATGGCAGCCAACTCTAAATCATGAACGGGGTAGTTCTTCTCATGGGGCTTCAACTGACGGGAAGCATAAGCAATAACTCTACCCTTCTGCATCAATACACAACCAATACCAACTCTCGAAGCATCACAATACACGGTATATGAACCTGAAGCTGATGGCAAAACTAACACTGGAGCTGTGGTCAAAGCTGTCTTGAGCTTCTGAAAGCTCTCCTTACACTCGTCCGACCATACAAATGAAGCACCCTTCTGAGTCAACTTGGTCAAGGGCGATGCGATAGATGAGAATCCCTAAACAAACCGGTTATAATAACCTGCCAAACAAAGAAAGTTGCGAATCTCTGTGGCTGAGGATGGTCTGGGCCAACTCTGAACCGCCTCTATCTTCTTCAGATCAACCTAAATATCCTCGCTGGAAACCACGTGCCCCAAGAAAGCCACTGAACTGAGCCAAAACTCACACTTGGTGAATTTTGCATGAAGTTTCTCCTTTCTCAATCTCTACAACACAACTCTCAAATGCTCTGCGTGCTCCTCCTAATTACGCGAATATACCAGAATATCATCAATGAAAACTATGACAAACGAGTCAAGATAAGGATGGAACACACTCTTCATCAAATGCATGATCACTGCTGGGGCATTGGTTAGCCCAAATGACATCACCAAGAACTCATAATGACCATATCGGGTCCTTAAAGTTGTCTTAAGAATATTCGAGTCCCTGATCTTCAACTGGTGATAACCTGAACGGGGATCAATCTTGGAGAACACTCTCTCTCCCTGAAGCTGGTCGAATAAATCATCAATGCGAGGCAAAGGACACTTGTTCTTAATTGTTACTTTGTTCAATTGCCTATAATCAATGCACATCCTCATAGATCCATCCTTCTTCTTCACAAATAGAACCGATGCACCCCAAGGTGACACACTAGGCTAAATGAACCCCTTATCAAGGAGTTCTTGAAGCTGTTCCTTTAACTCCTCCAACTCCGTTGGTGACATAAATACGTCAGAATAGAAATGGGATGAGTGCCTAGCACTAGGTCAATGCTAAAATCAATATCCCTGTCCGGTGGCATGTCCGGCAGGTCTACAGGAAACACATCGAGAAAATCCCTCACGACTGAAATAGAATCAATATTGGGAGTCTCAGCACCGACATCCCTCACAAAGTCTAGATACGAAAGACAACTCTTCCCAACCATACGCTGGGCTTTCAAGAATAAGATCACTCTACTGGGAATATAATCAGTCACACCTCACCACTCGATCCTAGGCACACCCGGTATAGCCAGTGTGACTGTCTTAGCATGACAGTCCAGAATAGCACGATACGGAGATAGCCAATCCATGCCCAAAATAACATTGAAATCCACCATAGACAATAATAAAAGATCCACACGGGTCTTCGAACCCCCAATAGTCACCACACACGACTGGTACACACAGTTTACAACAACAGTATCGCCCACCGGGGTAGATACATGAACAGGTGAAGCAAGAAACTTACGGGGCGTACCAAAATAACGAGCAAAGTATGATGACACATATGAAAAGGTTGAACCGGGATCAAATAATACAGAGACGTATCTCTGGCAGACCAAAACAATATCTGTAATAACAGCATATGAAGCAATAGCATCGAGTATACTTTACCAATAACAACTCAAGACATTCCGTAATTCTCATACACCTACGAAGCATAACATAACCTTTGTCAAATTTTTCCTCTACTCGAGCTATCCTCGGTCTCAATCTCTGTAAGCCATAACTAATTTACCAGTACGCCTCAAACCAGAACCAACATAGCACATAGCCGTGCAATTAACTAATTAATAGCAGACTTCCCCACTTGGCTCGAAGCCATAGATCAAAACACACTCAATAACTCATAACGCATATACTCTATTGCTGATATAATACCATAGTGACATTAATTTTAATCCTTCATAAGCTTGTGAAACACATACCATCTTGTAATTTAAATCTTCTACAAATTTCGCATTCACTATCGTAACAGTTAAGCCTACTCTCTTAAGTGACCCCCAAGTTTAAATTTCAACGCATATATTTCACTTGTAAATGAGATCTTCTAACAGACAACATAAGGATCACACAACTTCAGAACACTCCACAAGAGATAACCTACCTGTCTTGCCTCAAACTAACATTTATGTATACTTTCCACCGTCATAGACATTACGCAGTCGCTTGATCTTCTTGAGTCATAACTCATCCCGCAATATGAAATTTACTTCACTCCCAGCTAGGAAACATGAAAAGATTCTTCACACACCCATAACTCGAGGCTATAATAAAAATCAAGTACCTGATCTGCAAGACTCTACTAAACCTGCTCATGACTTGTGAGACCTATGTAACCTAGGCTTTGATACAAACTTGTCACGACCCTAAACCCGGACCCGATCATGATGGAGCCTCTTGTGAAGACGAGGCCAGGCGACACTTCCCATATCCAATTATTAACAGTTAAACCATAAGAAATAAATTTAAAGTATGATCAGATAATCCAAACTTAACAGATAATAGCATACTTCACGGAAAATAACCCAACACAACCCGATAGCGGGATGTTACTAGTCATGAGCATCTAAATAATCCGGAATACTCCAAATCAAACTACAGAGTTTAATACATGAACTAAGAACATGAAGAAGTAAGATAGGGAAGAGCTCCGGGCTGTGAACGCCAACAACTACCTAGATACTCCTCGGATCCGCCTGAGCCGGAAATGATCAGCACTCGGGAGCGGGACCAGATACACCTGAATTTGCACACAGTATGCAGGATGGTCAATCTAACAAGAAAGAAAAATACATAAGGGCAATGTTTAATAGCTAGAATAGAAAGGGACTTCTCGGTCTGTGGACGTGGCAGATGTACCTCGAAGTCTCTAGAGCAGTCGTCTCCCTCAAGGATGGTAAGCCTGAGTAGCGGTACCTGGATCTGCACATGAAAAATATGCACAGAAGGGGCATGAGTACACCACAGCGGTACTCAGTAAGTGTCAAGCCTAACCTCGGTTGAGTAGTGACGAGGAAGGTCAGGGCCCTACTGAGGTTAAATAAAATATAAAGATAAAAAATATAGAACAGAATAGTATAAATAAGTACGGCAGTAGAATAACACAGGATGTACAGGACTGCAACAGCTATATAGAAGCAAGGTAAACACGGAAAAGAAATACAGCTCAGTACCAATAATGACAATCGGGGATCTCCCAAGATACCGTCCTGTAGTCCCATATGTACATACCCAATGGATCTCCCGGGATCCCGTCCCATAGTCTAACTCATGGTGCGTGGGGATCTACCGAAATCCCATTCCGTAGTCCCAAATGTAAATACCCAGTACTGGGGGAATCTACCGGGTGCATTACCATAGTTCCATATAACTGTGCAGGGGGATCTACCAGAATCCCACATCCATAGTTCCAAAATAAACAGACAAGGGGGAGCTACCAGAATCCCACATCCATAATCCCAAAATAAACATACAAGGGGGAGCTACCGAAATCCCACATCCGTAGTCCAGAAATAAATACACAACAGTAATAGGAAGATATATAGAAATGACAAAATTTCATATTAAGGCAACAAGTGATTCTAGACTAGCATGCTGCACAGAATTCAGGCAAGGCGGGTTGAGCAAATAAGGCAATTAAGTCAATTAAGTCAATTAGATATGCTTTCCTAAGCTAACAACAGGCTTACTAGTGCAAGTAATAGGAACAGGAAAGGAAACATTCTAGTAATTACTTAAAGAAAAATTGGATTTCCAAAAATTAGCACAAGTATATACTCGTCACCTCACGTACAAGACATTTTAATTACCAAATATAACAATCCTAAGGAGAAGGTCCCTCACACAAGGTTAGACAAACCACTTACCTTGAACCTGCTCAAAATCAACCTGAAACCACGCTCTTGCCACCAGTACTCGACTCCAAATGGCCCAAATCTATTCAATTCAATTTCATAATGTAAATAACACTTCAAGTAACTGATTATATAATTTAAATTCTAAGCTAATACGTGAAATTATGTAAAATGACCAAAATGCCCATCGGGCCCATATCTCGAAATCGGGTAAAATTTATAGTTTCAGAATCCTCACACTCTCACGAGTATAACCATACCAAAATTATCTAAATACGATGTCAAATCCCCAATCAAAACTCAATTTCTTGGTCTAAGAACTTTTCCCCAATTTCCACCAAAATTTCGAAATTAAAGGATGGATTTAAGTGTAGATTCATGGAAATTAGTCTAAACCGAGAAGGAATCACTTACCCAAATCGCCCAGGTGAAAATCTCTTCAAAAATTGCAATCTCCCGAGCTCCCAAGTCCAAAATATGAATTATGGTCTAAACCCTCGATTTTGGGTTTTAAATTCTGCCCAGGTGTTTTGTTCATCGCGAAAGGTGACCTGCGATCGCGAAGAGTAAAAATTGATGGCTCCTGAACTAGGCTACGCGAATGCAAGATGGGGCACGCGAATACGAAGAAGATAGGGCAGGCTTACGCGTTCGCGGACAAAACAATGCGGGCGCGAAGGGAAAAAAGGTCACTGTACCCCCGACTCCTAGTTCTACTATGCGAACGCGAAAAGAGGGATGCGAACGTGAAGGAGGAGAGGGAAAACTTCCATGATTGCAAGCCAAATGATGCAATCGCAAAGAACAATTTAATCACCCTCCGAAATTATACTATGCGAACACGGAGGGAAGGTCGTGAACACGATTAAGGAAACCAGATACCAGATTTTTCTGCAATTCTACAAGTTCCAAAATGACCCGTTGAGCATCGGAAACACACCCGAGGCCCCCGGGACCTACCTGACCTGCCAACCAATCCTAAAACATCATTCAAACTTGTTTCAATCTTCGGAACGCTCAAAACAACATCAAAATACCTATTTTTCATCGAATTCAAGCTTAAGAATTCCAAAAACTCTAGAAACACGCTTTCTATCAAAAGGTCTATCAAACCTCGTTCGAATGACCTAAATTTTGCACACACATCCCAAATGACACATCGGAACTACTGCAAGTCTCGGAATTCTATTCTGACCCTCGGATCAAAATCTCGCTATCGAACCGGAAACTTCAAAAATTCAACTTTCGGCATTTCAAGACTAAATTAGCTACGGACCTCCAAAACAAAATCCGAACACGCCTCTAAGACCAAAATCACCTAACGGAACCATCAGATTTCCATTCTGACGCCGTCTTCACACTGTTCTGACTACGGTCAATTTTCCAACACTTAAGATCTCATTTAGGGGACTAAATGTCCCAAAACTCCCCGAAACTCAGAACCGAACATCCCGGCAAATCAAAATAGCAAAAATAAATTCAGGGAAAGCAGTTAATAGGGGATCAGAGCGTAAATTCTTAAGACGACCGGCCGGGTCGTCACAATTTTCTTCATTGTAAAGATATGAATTATTATTTTTTTCACAAGAAAAGAAAGTTATCTTTTGTTTTACCATTTTAAAAATTAAGTAGACAAAAATTTATACTCTTTATATGATATTAAGAAAATTATAAGTTGAGAAAATATATGTATTTTTACATAGATGTTTTAATGAAATAATGGTGTATGAATTTATTTTACATAGTAACACATGACTGTAATAGTACGGTGTATAAAGTGTATTAAAAATAAGTAAAATTTTAAGTAATTTAAAATAATTCTTAATTATGTGGGTAATTGGTTAATTACCGGGTAACAGGTCATTACCTAGTTAATTAATAGTTAAGGGATAAGATTAAACAACCCTTCCTTAACGTGACAGCCCCCCACATATTCTATTTGTGACTCTTAATAAAGAGTGATAAGTGGCAATATTAGAGATGTGAGGTGTGACATCATTTTATGCTTAGGCTCTAGGTTTGGTGTTTACCAAGATTTTTTTTTAGTCTAGTTACAAACTTTTACATCAGATACATGAAAACTCTTTTAGAGAATCCTTAAATTGTGTTATACCGTATTTGTTATCAGAATGCTAGTGATTCCATTATTGCTACTTGACACGTGCTTTTTAAGTAGCCTAATATAATTTTCAAGTTACAACAAAAAGCTACAAGCCTCTATCAATTTTCACCTACACAAACCTCTTTAGAGAAATACTATGCCTACTTTAATAACCCCACCTTTTAGTTCAGTGCACTAGTCAACAAATGCTTGTGTCTTGTTTATCATTTACCTTAGGATTACCGAAGAAAAGAGAGGAGGAAAGAATGTTCTTCAAATTGCTTCTTTATGATTCTAAAAGGAAATTTCTTTATGGCATGTCCTCTGTTCTGTATAGAGTCTATTCTCATCTATAACAACAATAACAACAACATACCCAGTATAATCCCATATGAGATGATTTATATATCCGACTCTAACTAATTCGGGATTGAGGTGTAGATGCTTGATTGTTGTAGTCTCGGAATTGGAACATTAAGTTTAGGATGACAATCTTTATGGCATGGAAAGAGAGAATACTTGGTAAGGACAATGGCTTAACCAGTTTCTGTCTAAGATGTAAAAATATCAAGAAGCAATAAGCTTGTCTTAAGAGACAAATTGATAGCGTGTAATGGAACGAATGTCCTGAATATAGTGTGAGGACAAATGGAGTTAGACGTTGGAAAAGTATCACTGAATGAATTCTGCAGCAATGTCATTTTGGGGTGGGAAATAGTATTCATATAAGCTTTTGGAAGGACACATGGTTAAGAGGAACATCACTGAGAAAAGAATTCCCAAACTTGCATCTTATAGCATCATATCCAGACTCAAACATTGCACAAAAATAGATCAGGCAAACACATAGGACGTGAGTTTCAGGAGAAACATGCAAGAGGAATTGTCAAGAGAATCGACTCAGGTATGTTAAGGCTATCCCTTCTTTTTTGGCATGATCCAAGCAACGATACGTAAACGTAATGTTATTCCATAAATGACTCTATTCATAGAAGTATTAGATGTGCTTATGTTCTTGAATTCCCATTTATCTTATTATTACATCTTTCGTTCATATGTCTCAGAAAAAAATATAAGTTGAAAAAAGTTTATTTCACGATATTAATCAGAGGTATAATGGCTTTATGACGTTTCAAGACGCTTTATTAATGTACTTCTCATGTATTGCATTCATTTACATGTGCATTTACCCATGACTCAAACGGCGTTATATACGCATATATTTGTATATGGGATATGAGAAAAGATTACGGTTTTATATGCGCACCACCACCTGATCAGCTGGTATACGATGATGATTTTGCGCACAGTGGCTGAGATGATATGATGGGATGCCCTCAGAGGCTTTATGATGTTATGTACGTACAAACGTATTCTTTACATGATATTTATACGCATATGCATGATACTATAAATATTTCATGATTTATAGAGTTATCCAGACTTACTATTATGTTTCGGTTCTGCCTTACATACTCGGTACATTATTCGTACTGACGTCCTTTTGTTGGGGACGCTGCATTCATGCCTACAGGTATAAACAATCAGTATGACGATCCCTCACACTAGACAAGATCGGCATTCAGCGAAGGATCAGTAAGACTCCACCTCATTCAGAGTGCAGTCGAGTCTATGAGTCATCATGTCAGAAGTTTGCTATAGACTTATGGGTAAGCCGATACCCTGTCTCATTTGATGTCAAATAATCTTAGAGGCTTTGTAGACAAAGGTTTATTTTGTGCAATATGTTAGAGGCCTTGACAGCCCATATGTATTCATGTTTTAAGAACGATGGTTCATTAATATAATATTTCCCCAATTACAATTGTAGATTACGAGTTGTGGCTATGTCGGTCCATGATAGTTATAAAAGGAATGAATGAGTTACAGAGTGGTTCGCTCGGGCCACTATGGTACCGGGTGTCAGCCACGCTTCCCCAAGTTTGGGGCGTGACACCACTACCATAAGCTTATTAGATAATTTTATCTACCAAAATTTAGATAGAACGAAATCACCTAACATTTTTTATTTTTTCTTCGAATTGAAAACATGGTATTCCATAATTTGAGGTGGCAAATTGACCATTTGGTCAATTGGATGGGTCAAAGTAACTCAAATCAATAAATGACTCTTGAACCAACCTGCCCAAAGTTAGATTGGGCCAAAATTAAATGATCAAGATGTCCAAACAACGGGTCATAACCCGACCTCACATTTTTGACATGTTTTGAACCAATAGTTTGATGGATCGTTTTAGGTTCAACCCATCAGATCAAGTAAACAATTGGATCATAACTCACCCATTTAAACTTGAACAGATTACTAAAGTTAAGTTGATTTTATCAACTTTATCCATATTTTTCATTCACTTTATTAATCACTAGATTACCGACTTGTGTGCTAAAGGAACAAGCTGATAACTACAAAAAATGATGGGTTTAAGAGGAGACTTTTGAAAACGCGGAGGTTAGTTAAGAAAAGAGTATATATTTCTATTTTTATACAAATAATAAACGAGGTAAGAGTACGTAGATTATATAACAAAATATGCTTTGCTAATTATGTGGTGTATGTTATTTGAGGATTAATTATTTAATTAAATGATAGTAATTAAAAAAGTGAGAATAATCAAGATATACTGTGGGGAGATGAGTGATTGTCGCATCTTGATCATTTCACCGAGTATCAAATATTGAATATCATCATAATTATTGGATAATTTTATAATAACAACATATACCCAGTACAATCCTACATAGTGGGGTTTGGGAAAAATAAAAATAAAAAAGGTCTTACCGAGATTTGAACCCAGGTCGTTGGATTCAAAGTCCAGAGTGCTAACCACTACACCATAGAACCATAGCTTGTTAGATAATTTTATCTACCAAAATTTAGACAAATCGAAATCACCTAGTATATTTTATTTTTTCTTTAAACTGAAAACATGGTATCCCATAGTTAGAGGTGGCAAATTGGCCATTTGGTATATTGGATGGGTCAAAATAACTCAATTCAATGTAAAAATTGCATGGGGCGCCATATTTGGTCGTCCCCATTTAACCTATACCCAGTTTTCTAAAAGATTTAACTTGTACCCACTTTTTAAACAACTTCAGCCCCTTTTCTCCTCCTCATTCTCCTCCTTCGTTTTCTTCCTCTTCTTCTTCTTCTTCTTCTTCTTCTTCTTCTTCTTCTTCTTCTTCTTCTTCTTCTTCTTCTTTCTTCTGCTGTTGTTGGTGCTGCTATGAAATTTTAGTTAATGGGATGATTGTTATAAGTATGTTTATCAAATTATTTAAAAATAAATTATAAATAATAGTAGACAATAATTTGTGAATATTTCCACGTAATTATGTTCTTTTCACGTTTATTATTTCCAAAATTTATGATTTAGATACTGTTGGCAATCTGATTATTTTATAGTAGTAATACACTATGAAAGAATAATGTGATTATTTATCTAGTATGTAAGAAAGCTTTTTCAAAAACTTCAGCTTATATAGTACTGAAGTTTTTACAAATGAACTAAATAATTTCAGCATCTTCTGCTGAAGTTTTTGAAAAAGCTTATCCAGGTCAAAAAACTTCAGCTTTTTCTGTGTTAAAATTTCTACAAATGAACTAAATAACTTCAGCATCTTCTGCTGAAGTTTTTGAAAAAACTTTATGACAAAACTAATGAATCCAGGACAATTTTTTTTAGCTATTTTAGTGCTGAAGTTTTTACAAATGAACTAAATAACTTCAGCATCTTATCCATGACAAAAAACTTCAGCGTATTGCCTTTGCTACTTCAGATCCGTCTACTAGAATGCTGAAGTTTTGCGTGATTTCCTTTGCTACTTCAGCCCCGTATGCTGAAGTTACACGAAAAAGTGAGAACGCTTGTAATTTTTTTTGTAAAGCGGGCACAAATTAAAATGTGACCCAAAAAGCAGGTATAGATACAAATCTCCCAAATCAATAAACGAGTCTTGAGCCAACATGTCCTAGCTTGGGCCAAAATTCAATGATCAAGATGTCCAAACAACGGGTCATAACCTGACCTCCCATTTTTGATCTGTTTTGAACCAATAGTTTGATGGATTGTTTTAGGTTCTAACCCGTTAGATCAAGTAAACAAACGGATCATAACTCACCCATTTAAACTTGAACAGATCTCTTAAGTTATGTTGATTTTATCAACTTTATCCATGTTTTTTCATTCACTTTATGGGAGCGGCTTGGCTCCATTACTGGTTGCTTCACTATATATCTATATAGTCTTAGAGAAGTGACACATGTGCTCTTTAAAGTTGAAAAGCCAAGATTTATTTCCAAACTAGTGAATTTGTTCGCGCTTCGCGCGGTTATACCAAAAAATTTAAATATGGTAAAATAATTATTGTTAAATTTTATGAAAATTTAATCTTTACTAATCAATTAAGTGCATTATTACATGTTTATTAGTGTTGATATTATTGGAGTTTCATGCTTATCCCTGACTTTGCTTTATATTCTTAGTGCATATTCATACACCGCTGAACTCTAAGTCTCTGGCCACTTGTTGCTCCTAATGTGATTACCAATTGAATTAGTTTTTCAGTATATATAAAGTTAGTTGGTATAACATCTTCAAGAAAATAGAGTAGTTTCAACACATTCACTACAAACATAGAACCCAATTCAACAAAATTGTGAAAGCCATTTATTATACACCATTCCCGTCGACCTGTACTCGATACCCACTATTACCCACTGAATTTTTCAAATGGCACATTCCGTATTTAATATAGAGAAAAATTAAAGTAAAGATGATTAGTAGTTTATGTAAACACATTCGTGAAAACAATTGACGTAGAATCGGCATTCATAAATCATCAAATCCCTCCCAATTCTAAATTTCAATTACAATCCAGGGAAAGCAATACTTGTTGAAATGTCAAATATTCCAGCTTCCCACATCGGTGGGTTAGCAATAGTTGGGGGGATTTTCCCCCTATAAAAGAAAGCTTAATATTTAGGATTTAAACACACCTCTCATTTGCATTCTCATCTGTTTAAGGCATTTGTATCTTCTCTCTTTAGTATTATTTCACTTGTATTTTGGAGTGAAATAAAATATTGGTTGTGTCCGAGGAGTAGGCAAAATTAGCCGAACCTCGTAAATTCTGGTGTTCCCTTTATTGTTGCTTTATTGTCTTATTTATTATTTGGTGGCTGTCATAATATTTTTGGTATAGTAGTTGTGACTTATTCACACTATATACATTTGACTTCCGCAACAATTGGTATCAGAGCCAAGGTACTGTCTAAGTATGCTCTGTGGTTGCAGCATAGTCTGATCTTCCACATCAGAAAAGATTTATCTTGGTAACTGAGTCAAGGTTCTGTCTAAGTATGCTCTGTAGTTGCAGCTTAGTCTGATCTTCTACATCAGAAAGGAAATAATCTTGATTTGTGTCGTCAGCTATTAAATAATATTTGTGTCAAATATGGGAGACAATAAACAAGAAGAACCTACATCAAGTGTCAACAATATGTCATCATTGACATCTTCGCTTATGACAAGAATTGTGTCAAATGCGAAATTTGCAGTAGAAATTTTTGACGGGTCCGGATATTTTGGGATATGGCAAGGCGAGGTTTTAGATGTCCTTTTTCAACAAGGGCTAGATCTGGCCATTGAAGAAAAGAAACCAGATGTTATTGGAGAAGAAGATTGGAGAATTATCAACCGTGTTGCTTGCGGTACTATTCGATCCTACCTTGCTAGAGAGCAGAAATATCCATACACAAAGGAAACTTCTGCAAGTAAATTATGGAAAGCACTGGAGGATAAATTTTTGAAGAAAAACAGTCAAAATAAATTGTACATGAAGAAGAGACTATTTCACTTCACCTATGTTCCTGGTACCACGATGAATGAACATATCACCAGTTTCAATAAGTTGGTCACAGATTTGCAAAATATGGATACAACTTATGATGATGGTGACTTGGCCTTGATGTTGTTGGCGTCACTTCCTGATGAGTACGAGCACCTTGAAACTACTCTACTCCATGGAAATGACGAAGTTTCTCTCAGAGAAGTTTGTTCGGCTTTGTACAGCTATGAACAAAGAAAGCGAGAAAAACAGAAGGGCGGAGAAGGAGAAGCACTATTTGTGAGGGGTCGTCCTCAAAATCAAACGAGGACAAAGAAGGGAAGATCCAAGTCAAGATCCAGACCCAGCAAAGATGAATGTGCCTTTTGTCGAGAAAAAGGGCACTGGAAGAAAGACTGTCCGAAGTTGAAGAATAAGGCCAAATATAATAATGGAAAGGCCATTATGGATTCAAATGTAGTTGATTGTGATGATTCAGACTTCTCATTAGTTACAACAGAGTCATCAACATCATCAGACATATGGTTGATGGACTCGGCTTGTAGCCATCATATGTGTCCCAACAGGGACTGGTTTGTGGAATTTCAAGAAGGAGAATATGGAGTCATCCACACAGCGGATAACAGCCCTCTTACCTCATATGGCATTGGTTCAATACGATTAAGGAACCATGATGGAATGATCAGAACATTAACAGATGTTCGATATGTACCGGATTTGAAGAAGAATCTCATCTCTGTGGGAGCCCTGGAATCAAAAGGGTTCAAAATCATTGCAGAAAATGGAGTGATGAGAGTATGCTCCGGTGCACTAGTGGTAATGAAGGCTAATCGGAAGAATAATAATATGTACCGCTATCGTGGCAGTACAGTTATTGGGACAGCGACAGTGACATCCAGTGACGACAAAGAGGCAGAAGCAACCAAGCTATGGCACATGCGCTTGGGACATGCTGGAGGAAAATCCTTGAAAACTCTATCAGATCAAGGATTGTTAAAAGGAGTCAAGGCTTGCAACTTGGAGTTTTGTGAGCATTGTGTTAAAGGGAAACAGACAAGGGTTAAATTTGGTACAGCGATCCATAATACTAAAGGCATTTTGGATTATGTACACTCTGATGTTTGGGGTCCTTCCAAAACACCTTCATTGGGTGGGAAACACTATTTTGTAACCTTTGTTGATGATTTTTCTCGAAGAGTGTGGGTGTATACAATGAAAAACAAAGATGAAGTGATGGGAATTTTTCTCAAATGGAAGACGATGGTGGAGAATCAAACAGGCAGGAGGATCAAGTGTATTCGCACAGATAATGGAGGTGAATACAAAAATGATCATTTCAATAAGGTCTATGAAAATGATGGCATCGTCCGACACTTCACTGTTAGACATACACCACAACAGAATGGAGTGGCAGAACGTATGAACCGGACCTTGTTGGAGAAGGTACAGTGTATGTTGTCCAATGCTGGCTTGGGCAAAGAATTTTGGGCTGAGGCAATTACATATGCTTGCCACCTAATTAATCGTCTACCATCTGCTGCTATTGATGGCAAGACACCATTTGAAAAATGGTATGGAAAACCTACTGTAGATTATAACTCTTTGCACGTGTTTGGCTCAACTGCATATTATCATGTGACGGAGTCAAAATTGGATCCAAGGGCAAAAAAGGCTATTTTTATGGGAATTACTTCTGGAGTCAAAGGATATTACTTATGGTGTCCTATGACAAAGAAAGTAATATTCAGCAGGGATGTTACCTTTGATGAATTTGCTAAGGTAACAAAAGATACCAAACAAAATGAAGGTGCTTCTAAGCAGGTGGGGTTTGAGGGAAAATTTATTTTTCCTACACAAGAAGCAGAGGAGGAAACAAATGAAGATTACCCTCTGGAAGGACAGCCAGTAGAGGAGATTCCAACTCAGGAACCTCAACAACAACTTGAATCAATATCAACCAGCAGGCCAAAAAGAACAATAACGAAACCTGTTCGTCTCATAGAGACAGTTGCTTGTGCAACCTCAATTGTAGCTGATGATGTTCCTACCACTTATAAAGATGTTGTCCAAAGTTCAGAAGAAGATAAGTGGAGGATTGCCATGAATGATGAAATACAGTCCCTTCATCAGAATCATACATGGAGATTGGCCAATCTCCCGAAGGGAAAGAAAGCAATTGGGTGCAAATGGGTATTTGCAAAGAAAGAAGGATTTCCTAACCAAGTAAATGTTCGCTACAAAGCAAGATTGGTGGCCAAAGGATATGCTCAAAAGGAGGGAATTGATTACAATGAAGTGTTTTCTCCAGTTGTAAAACATTCCTCCATTAGAATTATGTTGGCTTTGGTAGCACAATTGGATTTGGAACTAGTTCAGATGGATGTAAAAACTGCGTTTTTACATGGAAACTTGGAGGAGGAAATCTACATGACTCAGCCAGAAGGATTCAAAGTTGCTGGAAAAGAAAATATGGTGTGCAAACTTGAAAAATCATTGTACGGATTGAAACAATCTTCTAGACAATGGTACAAGCGATTTGACGAGTTTATGTTGCGGCAAGGGTACAAGAGAAGCAAATACGATCATTGTGTGTATTTGCACAAGCTTAAAGATGGTTCCTTTGTATATCTTCTCCTATATGTTGATGATATGTTGATAGCTTCCAAGAATTCGGAAGAAATTGATAAGTTGAAGATTCAACTGAAGAAGGAGTTCGAGATGAAGGATCTGGGTGAGGCAAAGAAAATTCTTGGCATGGAGATAATTAGAGATAGACGTTCAAAGAAACTCTGTTTATCTCAGAAAGAATATTTGAAGAGAGTACTACAACGTTTTGGCATAGATGACAAGACTAAGCCAGTTAGTACTCCACTTGCTCCCCATTTTAAGCTAAGTACTACTATGTCGCCAATGGATGAAGCTGAACGAGAGTATATGTCAAAGGTACCATACGCAAATGTTGTTGGTAGCTTGATGTATGCAATGGTTTGCACAAGGCCTGACATTTCACAAGTTGTTGGAGTTATTAGCAGATATATGCACAATCCAGGGAAGGAGCATTGGCAAGCTGTGAAGTGGATTCTACGGTATATTCATAATACTGTAGATGTCGGGTTAGTTTTTGAGCAGGAAGACAATCAGTCTGTAGTTGGATATTGTGACTCAGATTTTGCGGGTGATATGGACAAACGAAGATCAACTACTGGTTATGTGTTTACTTTTGCAAAGGCACCAGTTAGTTGGAAGTCTACTTTGCAGTCAACAGTTGCTTTGTCTACAACAGAGGCAGAGTACATGGCTATTACAGAGGTTGTGAAAGAGGCAATTTGGCTTCAAGGATTGCTAAAGGAGCTTGGTGTTGAACAAAAAGGTATCACAATTTTTTGTGATAGTCAAAGTGCTATTCAATTAGCGAAGAACCAAGTTTATCATGCAAGGACGAAGCACATTGATGTTCGGTATCATTTCGTACGAGAAATCATAGAAGAAGGTGGAGTCACGGTGAAGAAAATTCATACTACGGAGAATCCTGCTGATATGCTGACAAAGGTGGTGACTGCGGTCAAGTTTCAACATTGTTTGGATTTGATCAACATTGTTGAACACTGAAGATTGAAGTTGAAGACACAACCAAAATTTGTTATAGAGAGAAAATTGAAGACGTGGAATTTTTGCCAAGGTGGAGATTTGTTGAAATGTCAAATATTCCAGCTTCCCACATCGGTGGGTTAGCAATAGTTGGGGGAATTTTTCCCCTATAAAAGAAGGCTTAATATTTAGGATTTAAACACACCTCTCATTTGCCTTCTCATCTGTTTAAGGCATTTGTATTTTCTCTCTTTAGTATTATTTCACTTGTATTTTGGAGTGAAATAAAATATTGGTTGTGTCCGAGGAGTAGGCAAAATTAGCCGAACCTCGTAAATTCTGGTGTTCCCTTTATTGTTGCTTTATTGTCTTATTT
Source organism: Nicotiana sylvestris (assembly GCF_000393655.2). Taxonomy (NCBI): domain Eukaryota; kingdom Viridiplantae; phylum Streptophyta; class Magnoliopsida; order Solanales; family Solanaceae; genus Nicotiana; species Nicotiana sylvestris. Next base: position 175,966,286 of record NC_091065.1, read on the forward strand.
ATTATTTGGTGGCTGTCATAATTTTTGGTATAGTAGTTGTGACTTATTCACACTATATACATTTGGCTTCCGCAACAATTGGTATCAGAGCCAAGGTACTGTCTTAGTATGCTCTGTGGTTGCAGCATAGTCTGATCTTCCACATCAGAAAAGATTTATCTTGGTAACTGTGTCAAGATTCTGTCTTAGTATGCTCTGTGGTTCAAGTAAGAAAAAAGAGGTATATCAATCGGGTTAATTAACACGATATCTAAATATAGTTAGTTTAATTTTAAATGTAATTTCAAAAATCGATAAAAAATTTTAAGTACCTGACAATAACACAAGATATCCCACCAACTACAACTCATTCGAACCGAGAAAGCATTCATTAAAAAATAACAACTCTCGCTGTAAACCAATGAAGTGCAATAAAATTTTTAATAGCAGTGTAAGTATATAATGCCAAAAAAAAGAGCATCACAGATCACATGATCCGCTACCTATGGCATGGAGAGGGAGTGGAAAAATGAAAAAGAAGAAGACAACTCTATAGTAGTACAAACATAGAAAACATCAAGGAATTTAAGTTTAGCTTATGTTATACCTTTTAGATTTTGGTGCCATGATATGATTCCCATGCCTTCAGAGAGCAATCTTGGAGAACTGGGAAAAGATACGCTATAAGATATATTGGAATGATAATTATGAACTCTTGTAAGCAAATGAAAAAATTGTTCTTCATTCGAAGTTTACCTTGAAATGAGTATTAATAGACATGGCTGCTGCACTTGAACGTAACAGCCAGGAGCTCATTTTCTTCTATTATTTGAACGTGTGTAGTGATTGGTCTTTAGTGCTAGGCCATTAGTGAGGAAGAGAAAAATCACTCTCAATTGAGCTTTAATACAAATAATTGCCACTTTCTATAGAAATTTAAGACAAATAAATACTATTCTCATCTGTTATAACAGTATGAGAATATGTAAAGTTCATTGGAAAGGATAAAAAGATTTTTGGACAAATAAAAAAAGCAAAAAAAATGAGAAAAAAGATAAATAAGAATCCTAGTCTAAGAGAGGTGCCAAGTCAGCAATCTTTTTCCCTCTTTTATATATATATATATATATTATTTTTTATTTTTTTGGTCAAATTTCTATTAATGGTAACAAAAGAACCGAAAATATTGAACTCATCTATCTTTATATCAAGGGCTTTTATCTCCTTCCAAAACCGTTAAACTTACCTCATTTATAAGAAATGAACATAGACATGGCTTACCTTGGACTCATGTCTACGAGGGGTTGTCAACTTTCAGTTTGTATAACGAAGAAACTCAGCATATGCCTAAAAAGTTATAAAATACTACCAAAAAAATTAAAGAATACCTTATTGGTATAGAAATTGTTATAATCTGAGGGGATAACATTTCACTTCTCTCTGTTTGAATCTTGAGAGGTTTCAAGAAAATGACACAGTGGAACTTTCAAAAGATTAATTTATATACATCGTGACTCAAATTTGGTAGAGTCAAAACTCAAAACCTCCACAAATTAAGTCTCACTTTGATCAAATTAATATTACTTTTAATTGGACATTTTTTCCATTTTATTTTATATTATTGGTTATGCTTTAGAAAATGAAGACGACGGAAAGGGAAATGATGAGGAAGCTTGAAGGTTTTTAACTGCCAGATTTAGCTCCTTTCTCTTTCTAATGTTACCAGTAATAGAAATTTAACCCAGAAAAACAAACAATGAACTAAAAACAAATCTTGGCCTTTCAACTTTAAAGAGCACTTGTGTCTGTCATTGATCATGCCCAACTATACCTTATAAAAAGGGCAAGCGGTTGTTGCAAATATAATCCGAGTATTTAGCCCAGAGTCGAATCCACAAAGAATTAACCTACCAATTATTTTTGTTAGACTCACTGAATTCTCCGTAATCAACTTCCCAAATATTTTAAATAACACTTGGTGATAATTCTACTAACTATAACTGAATAAAATTAAGTAAACTAAAAGCTAACTATGATTGAGTTGTAAACAAATAAGAGAAGGATCTAAGGTTGTGATTTCACCTATTGATGAAATCCCTTCCTGTTATGTTTCGCATAGATTTGCCTAATCGTCTCTATCAATCATGAGCACTTTTACTATCGTAAATCTCTCCCGAGTAATTACGACAATTTACCAGATGCACTCTCCCGAGTTATACTACTGGCTTTTATTCAACTCACTTAGATCGCACCCAAGGTTTCATTATCTCTAATCCCACCTTTAAACCCTCGGTTATTGATTCCTCATATACTTTGGGAGTGATGTTGTTCAACAACTACCTAAATATGCACTCTCTCCTGAGTAATACATACTAAATAGGCACAGCTAATTGAGGATCCTATCAATTAACTACAACAAGAACTTAGTTGAATAAATAGAGATTAAACCGGACAAACTATATTAATACAACAAGAAGTTCATCCCTCAACAGGTTCTATCAAAACCCTAGACTAAATAATTAGCTACTCATAATCATGTTCATAATAACAACAGCAAAATTCATCATGAATGATAAATACAAAAGGAAGAAAGGTAGAACTCGATGTCGAATTATGCTCCTTGCCTCTTGCCTCTTCTTACCTTCAACAAAGCTATAAAAACCTTGATAATATCTTTTTGGGTGAGCTAGACCTCTTATAGGTTAAGTGGAATTACCCCCAAATTTCTAAATTTACCCCTGAACTTCTGCGCTCCGAATTGACTAGCGCGGCCGCACTCGAACCGCGCTAGTGGTTGCGCATATTGCATAGTGTACTGCCTCATTTTTCTGCTCTAGCGTGGTCGCGCTAAGGCCGCGCTAGAGTGGTTCAGCATTTTATCTCTTCTTTTCTTCCTTCTTTCACATGTACTCAGCTCCGAGGGGCTTCCCTTACTTTAATTTAGCTCCAAACACTGTCATAAGTCTTCATAAGCACAACGTGCTCCTGCAAAACATGAAATTCACAATTAGACCCAATTTATCATCATTTAACCATCCTAGAACGGTGAAGCATAGTCAAGTTGGGGCATAAATAGTCGTCAAACTACATAAATCTAGCATATTATCAACACCCCACACTTAAATCATTGCTAGTCCCCGAGCAATCCACCATACTCTATAAAGGTTCCTTCACTAAGCTTTTCCCAGCGTATCACACCAAGAACATATCACCAAAGTTGCACCTAGCAGTGTACCATCTTTGCCTCAAGAGTTGACTCTCACCTGTCGTGCAATATTCATACTCACTCAAAATACTCTATATAGAGGTCAAGACTCAAGACTTACCTTTCCTTCGTGAATCAAATGCCCTCACATCACACAAGAGAGTAGTTCCACAAATAATAATATTAAGAACAACTAGGAACTTAGATAGACAAAATTCGCTCACTCTCAGAAAGAAAATTCATATGCCACACAGATGCACCATAGGCTTGCCCGTAGTGTACTACTCTACTAATCGAGCCCATTCAGTCTAAGATCAATTAGGACTTCATTTGGTTGTAATGTAGGCTAAGGGACGGGTAGGATATATTTGGATATAGTGACTAACCTCCCTAAGCACTTTTAATACAATCACATTCGCGCAAAACCATACTTATGTCAGACCAGACATTCCACAACACTTCTGTTTATAATACCCCAAACTCCATTAGGTGCAATTGTATCAAGTCACCATTTATAAAGTACTACATTTACTTATTCTTTTTTTTTCTTTTTTTAAGTGGCGCTTATTCTTTTATTTTTCAAAATACTGCACCTTTTTCTCTATTTCATTGGTTCCACTCAAAAAACCAAACCACTACCCCACACTTTAACTTTTGCATATTTCCTAACCATTCAAGTGCTCGTGGGAGGTAAAGGGGTTCAAACAGATGGGCCGTTCAAACAATTGGGTAAGGTTTACAATGTGGTTGCCAAAGAAACAGGCTTATAGGCTCAACGGGGTTAACTACGATTTATCGCATTTAGATGAGTCTACTTTATATATCTGACTTAACAAAGAAATGCATATATCATTTCTAAGATTGAATAAAGCTACATTTTTGCTTTGCAAACACACGGGGCAAGTTCTAGGCATCAAGTGCAGAGCATAGAATACAATACAACTCACACACACATGGCACATGACTCACTCCAGATTGGCTTATCAAGACACTCTCGTTTGAGTACTCAAGTCAGTTACAAACATACAATTTAAGGCACTCTAACAAGAATTAACCACTAAGACTAAGTGTCACACTCTAGTGCTTAATGTGTTCAGGTGTATCAACACTAAGGGCTTCTCTTCCTATTTCAGCTCATCGCCCATAAGTACCAACTAATAACTAGAAACAAAATAAACAAAAAACTAACTATATCCGGTTCAAGCAAAACCCTTGGAAAAGAACCGTGGCCCAAAGAAAAACCAAGGGGGAGTTATTACATTACCTAAAATAAAAAAATCTTTTTGGTATTTTCTTTAGACTTACTTCCCTCAAGAAAACTGTCTAGAAGATCCGTCATCAGGAATAGTCCAACATTTTTTTGTTTTTTTTTCTCGTCGACTTATACCCTCAAGAACCCCATCGAAAGAGATCCGTCTTCGGGACAAGTCGACTTACCTAATTTAACTGCTACTCAAAACCACAAAAACAAAGAAAACATAAAACAATCAAGAAAAAACAAAGAAAACATAAAACAATCAAGTTTACATATATACATATACAATGAAATATCCCCCACCCCACACTTAAAAGGAAGATATGTCCTCATGGCATACAAAATAAAGAACGGTGAGGTAAAGGAACTTCCCTGATTGATGACTCTTGATCGGAGACCGTCTCTGGGTTCAGATTGCATGCACGACCCAGAGCTCGTAGCCAGCCCAATATTTTCTTCTCCGATTTCACCTGTTGGGTAGCCACCGCATCAACACGTGTACCTAAGTCAGCGACTGAGGTACGCAATCCTGCCATCTCCTGCTCTAAAGTTGTAAATCGGGTAACTCAAGCAGCCCAGATGGTCCTGCAGCCTCTACAATCTGCTCATGGGCCGGTGACTCGGCCCTTACTTCCTCTTGTTCACCCTCCCCTTCCTCAGAGTCATCGGATTCAGCACTGTTAGCACTACCAGTTGCCACAGGCTCCTTCCCAGTAGTTACCTTATCAGCTTGGAACTTGGAGTCTCTTGGCACTATCCCATCCACATTCAAATTTTCCGGTACCCGAGCTGCCCGACAAAGTGTATTGACTAAGGAAGGGAAGAAGAAACCATATCTCTTCACCGGACAGCGTGTGAACATCTCCTCGTGAATCAGCTTGGCCACATCAAAGTTGTTACCATTTATAAAGCACAAAATCAAAGCAGTTCGAGGAGCATTCACCTCCGTGGTGTTGGAAGACGGGATCAGGCGGTTGTTGATGACATACAACCAGCACTTCCCTTCAAAGGTGAGCGCTGCGAAATGAAACTTCTTCCCATACTTCATCCATACAATTTCCTTACCGGGTACACAAATGGTTTCAAAGAATCTCTCTCACTGGGTGTATTTCCTGCCATACAGTTTATAATAGTCTTTATACTCATCCACCGGTGCGGGCAGCTGCTATATCCTCCGAATAGCCTCAACAGAGGCATCCACAACCTTCTTGCACACTGTTACTACGCCATTTACATGTTCTTTTACATTGGCATAGAATTCATGTACAACCATCAAATTCCCCTCGTCCGGCTCTTCAAATAAGATTTTTAGCCCCCGCCTTACCAGTTCATTATACAAGTTGGGGCAACCAAGTTGGAGCGACCCTATATCCATGCCCATATCCGGTATTGGTTTCTTAGGAGCCTTATCAGCAAAACGATCCTGAGCCTTAGCGGAGATGAACCTGTTACTATCAAAGGGACAAGTAGGAGCTGACCTGTGTGCCCTGGAAGATCCAGCTTGACCGCTGGATGAAGCATCTGTGGTGCGGCGTTTCCTAGAGGCAGCCATAGTACCTGGAAGAAGAATATCATTAGCACAGCTCAAAAAAATGTGACTCGCTGCGGTTACTCAGACTTCACCCTTACAATTGGTCACAATTACCATTTAGACTCATTGTGGCATTTAAATAAACACCTTGTGGGCATCATATACCAGAACCCCCAATTACACATGTTGTAGCCCATGACCACCATAATTTTCCCAAATTCACCCAACTAATTTAATATATGCAACTCCACAAACATATTCACCCACAATAACTACACATACACTACAAATTACTTCTAAGAAAAGAGAAGAAAAACTACAACATAATTAAGAAATTAAAACGAAAATCTGCAAAAAAATGGCAAAAAGAAAACCTTACCTGTAGTGAGAGAAGATGGGAGAAGTGAAGAAGAGTAGGGGAGGGCGTGGCTTGAACCTTGGGGAATTTGAGTTGGGATTAGTTGGGAATGGAGAAGAGGGGAATTTGTAGAAGAAGGGAATTAGGAAAAGATGGGAATTAGGGCTGGGGTTCTCGTTGGGCATTTGATAGGAAGAGAAAGGAATAGTTAGGGTGGGAGGGGGGGGAATAAACATCTAAAACTATTGACATACAAAAATAAGAAAATAAAAAAAATTGATAAGTTAAACAAAGTGGCAGGCGGATGGTACTAGAGCAGTCGTAGCGCGGTTCGAGCGCGGTCGCACTAGTAAGACAGAATGTTTGGCCATATGCGCGGCCACTAGCGCAGGTACGCTCCTGGGTGTAAAGTTGAGGCAGAATGTTTGGTCATATGCGCGGCCTCTAGCACAACCTATAGCGCGGACGCACTTCTGGGGCTTAAAATTTTTCCACTTTTTTACCGGTTCCTTCCGCGTCTGATGGACTTATCACTTGACCAAGCTCACCTGCATTGGTTAGTAGTTACCAAAATCAAAATTAACAAATACTAACTATACTAAAGATACTACGCATTGGGTTACCTTCCAACTAGCACCTTAGCTAATATCGTGGTACAACAGTTACAACAAATCAATTGGTTGCCTCCCATGCAGCGCCTGATTTAACGTTGTGGCACGATGCAGATGAGCACATTTAAGGCTCGCTCAACTCTAAGGTTCAGTCAGATGGATCACTGACACTTCCTTGGGTTCATCCATGCCCACATATGGTTTCAATCTTTTCCCATTGACTCTAAATGTATGAGAGTCTTTCTCTGAGACAATCTCTATGGCACCTGAAGGGAATACTTCGACCACTCGAAATGGTCCAGACCATCGTGACTTGAGTTTACCCGAAAATAGCCTTAGTCGTGAGTTATAAAGCAACACCATGTCTCCGGGATTGAAATTTTGCTCAACAATGTTCTTGTCGTGCAACGTCTTTATTCTCTCCTTGTACAACCGCGTGCTCTTGAAAGCAAGAAATCAGAACTCGTCTAGCTCATGCAATTTTGTCACTCTATTTGTTCCTGCAGCCTCAATGTCCAGATTTAGTTGTTTCATTGCCCACCAAGCTCTATGTTCTAGTTCCACTGGCAAGTGACATGCCATCCCGAACACCAACTTGTATGGTGACATACCAATTGGTGTTTTGAAAGCAGTTCTGTAGGCCCAGAGTGCATCATCTAACTTTTTATCCCAATCAATTATTGTGGTATTCACAGTCTTGGTCAGCACACTCTTAATTTCTCTATTAGACCCTTCGACCTGTCTACTAGTCTGAGGATGATATGGGGTTGCCACCTTGTGGCGCACATCGTACTTTGCTAGCAATTTCTCAAAGGCTCGATTGCAGAAGTGAGTGCCTCCGTCACTTATAATAGCTCTCGGGGTCCCGAAACGGGTGAATATATTCTTCTTCAAAAACCCCACCACCACTCTTGCATCATTCGTGGGGAATGCTACAGCTTCCACCCATTTGGACACGTAATCTACAGCAACAAGTATCTACTTATTGCCAAAGGAGTTGACGAACGGGCCCATGAAGTCTATCCCCCATACATCGAATACTTCAACCTCTTGAATTGGGTTCATGGGCATCTCATGGCGACGGGAGATGTTCCCAGTTCACTGACATTCATCAAAGCCCTTCACCCATTGATGTGCATCCTTAAACACTGTTGGCCAGTAGAACCCGACTTCTAGAATTTTTCCTACCGTCCTAACTCCTTCAAAATGTCTGCCATATGTCGATGCTTGACATGCCTACAAAACAGAAGATTGTTCTATCTCGGGGACACACCTCTGGATCATATTGTCAACACATATTCTAAACAGATAAGGTTTATCCCAATAATACATGCAGCTGTCACGATAAAACTTTCTCTTTTGCACAGAGGAAAGGTCATAGGGAACTATACCACTTTCCAGTAATTTGCAAAGTCTGCATACCATGGCACTTCCTCAATGCTTGTGGTGAGTATCTGATCGTCTGGAAAGTTTTCCAGAATATCCTCTGTCTGAATTGAGTGTTCAGCTCCTTCAAGTTACGATAGATGGTCAGCAACCTGGTTTTTCATGCCTTTACCGTCACGAATCTCCAAGTAAACTCTTGCAGTAGCAGCACCCAACGAATCAGGCGCGGTTTGGATTCCTTCTTTTCAATCAAGTACCTGAGAGCAACATGATCAGTATATACAATTACCTTAGAGCCAATCAGGTATGATCTGAACTTGTCGAATGCGAACACCACAACCAATATCTCCTTTTTAGTCATAGTGTAGTTCAGCTGGGCTCCACTTAACGTTCTACTGGCATAGTAAATTGGGTGCATTATCTTGTCTTTCCGCTATCCTAACACTGCCCTCACTGCATAGTCACTGACGTCACACATGATTTCGAATTGTTGCTCCCAGTCGGGGGCAACAATGATGGGTGTTGTGACTAGCCTCTTTTTCAACTCCTCAAATGCTACTCTGCAATCATCAGAAAACATGAAAGAGTGATCTTTTTCTAACAACTTACAAAGAGGGTTGTTAATTTTTTAGAAATCTTTGATGAATCTCCGGTAGAAACCGGCATGCCCGAGGAAGCTCTTAATTGCCTTGACAGATGTGGGGGGGTGGCAGCTTTGCTATCACATCAACTTTAGCATGATCCACCTCGATTCCCTTGCTTGATACCCTGTGTCCCAAGACTATACCCTCTTGTACCATGAAATGACACTTTTCCCAATTAAGTACAAGGTTAGTCTCGATACATCTCTTCAACACTCGGGTCAGGTTTGTAAGGCACTCATCGAATGAGTTTCCCACCACTATGAAATCATCCATGAACACATCCATTATGTCTTCAACCATGTCAGTGAATATGTGCATCAGGCACCTTTGGAATGTGGCTGGTGCATTGTATAGGCCAAAAGGCATCCTCTAGAAGGCATAAATTCCATATGGACATGTGAAGGAGGTCTTCTCTCGGTCCTCTGCTACAATGAAAATTTGGTTGTACCCTGAGTACCCATCCAGAAAATAGAAGTGGGACCTCCTTGCCAGTCTGCCAAGCATCTGATCAATGAAGGGAAGTGGAAAGTGGTCTTTCAAGGTGGCCATATTTAATTTCCTATAGTCCATACAAATTCTCCAGCCTGTGATGATTCTTGTAGAGATCATCTCATTGTTGTCATTTTTTACCACCATCATACCACCCTTCTTAGGAACGCATTGCACCGGGCTAACCCAATTGCTGTCAGAGATAGGGAAAATGATTCCCGCATCCAACCACTTAATAACCTCCTTCTTCACCACTTCCTTCATGTTGTGGTTCAGCCATCTTTAGTGCTCCCTGGAAGGTTTGTGCCCTTCTTCCAGCAGAATTTTATGCATACAATATGCTGGGTTGATCCCCTTAATGTCTGCCATGGTCCACCCAATGGCAGTCTTGCACTCCTTGAGTACCTGCAAAAGCTGTTGTGCATGTACATCTAACAAACTAGATGAGATAATAACAGGTAATGTGGAGTTAGGTCCTAGGAATGCATACCTGAGATGGGCGGGCAGTGGCTTCAACTCTAGATTTGGTGGTTCTTCTATGGATGGCTTGGCTGGAGAAGTTTCTCTGTTTTCTAAGTGCATGGGCTCGAATTCAAGTGTTCTCTCCCAAAAACCTCTGCCCTCTAGATCCAACACTCATTCTACCAATTCTTCCCTATTCACCTCATCTAAATTCAGAAGACATGCAGCAAGAGGATCCTCAATAGTCAATGTCTCATCATCCTCTTCCATGATTACACCCACGACATCAATAAGAGATTAATTGGTGAATTCACTTGGTCGCCTCATAGATTTCTGCACATTGAATGTTATCTCCTCATCGTTCAACCTCATCTTGAGCTCCCTAGTTTCACAATCAATGAGGGCTCTTCCTGTGGCCAAGAATGGCCTTCCTAAAATTATGGGAATTTCTTCATCCACTCGACAATCCAGAATCACAAAATCTGCAGGGAACATGTCATCCAAAATACCTGAGGGTCTTTTCACAGTTTTGTCAGCCAACTGCAACAATATAGACGTGGGTCTAGCTCTTCTAATCCCCAACATCTTATAGATTGCCAAGGGCATAAGATTTATGGTAGCCCCCAAATCACAAAGTGCCTTGGCAAAGGTAAAGTTACCAATGGTGCAGGGAATTGTGAAACTCCTTGGATCAGACAGCTTCTCTACAATTGGTCTAGTCACCACAACACTGCAGGTCTAAGTTAGAGTCACTGTGGCCAAATCTTGGAAGTCGAATTTTTGGGACATCAAGTCCATCATCATTTTTGCATAACCAGGCATCTCCTTCAATGCGTCAATCAATGGAATATTTACTTGGATTTGTTTCAACATCTCCAAGAATTTTTTGTATTGTTCCTCTTTCTGGTATTTGGCCAGCCTCTGTGGGAATGGTGCTGGAGGTCTCTTCTTCCCAATGATTTGAGTTTTCTCTTTGTCAGACACCACTTCAACTACCGGTTCCTAGGCTGTCTCAGCTTCTTTCTCAGTCTCAATATGTGTGTTGGTTTCTTCCTAGGTAGGCTATATTGTCACCTCTATCAATTTTGTTGAATCATCTAGCTCAATGGGCATTGATACAAGTGTCTCAGCCTGTCTGCTTTCTCGAGCCCTCTCTTGCTCCAAGTCTAAGTCTCTGACATTACGTAGACCCACTGCCATTAGTTGCTTCGGGCCTTGATCTTTTGGATTTACCTGCGTGTCTACAGGCAATGTCCTATGAGGACGATTATTCAACGACATAGAGTTCTGGCCCATTTGCACTTCAATATTCTTTATAGCTGACTCATGTGCATCTACTCTTTCAGTCATTTTCGCATTTGACCCAATAACCTGCTGCATCATTGCCTCGAGTCTAGCAAACCTATCTTCCTGTCTCCCACCATGTTGCTGTTGAGGAGGATGATAACCCTACTATTGAATTTGATTGTTGTATCCCTGTGGCCTTTGGTAGGGTGCCTCATTATTGTGAGGTTGCATGGATCCCATATTTTCATTGTTGTGCTGTGGCTGGACTGGCCTCTATGGCTAATTCTGTTGGCCCCAATTCTGACCACCCTGTCTTTGGTCCCCATAATTAGACAAATAATTCATGTCCTCAGGGTAATGATTATGATCACTTTCCGCATTTCACTGACTACCAATTGGCTGACTAATGCAAGATGTGCATAAGCCCCAATTGGTTGTATCTACAATGTGCACTTGCTGCTTCTGCCCTGACTTTTCCACCTTTTTGGTGAGTATGCTCATTTGTGTCATTAAGGTGGCCATATTTTCGGCAAGATTGTTGGCTGGATCTAAGGGCACTGAGTGAACTACTGGAGTGATAGGTGCATTCCTGGTTGTCCACCTCGAATTCTGTGCCATCTTGTCAAGCAGGATCTGGCTTTCTCTCCATGATTTGCTCAAGAATGCTCTACCAGCTGAAGCATCAACATTAGCCTTCACGCTATCTGTTAGACCCATGTAAAACCGCTGCCGAAATATCTGGTCTGGAATACCGTGGTGCAGACATATAACCAACATCTCTTTAAATCGTTCCCAGATTTCTTGCAGTGTTTCCATTGGTTTCTGTCTGAAGCTCAAAATTTCATCAATTTGCCAAGTAGTATTATTGGGTGGATGAAACTTATTCACAAATTACTTGACTAACTCCTCCCAAGTCGTGATGGAATTAATGAGGAGTGAATTTAGCCAAGTCTGGGCAGCTCCTGTCACTGAGAATGGAAACAACAACAACTTTATTGTTTCCTGAGTTACGTTAGGCTGCCTTTGAGTTTTGCAGATTGACAGGAAATTCTTCAAGTGTTGTTGAGGATCTTCAATATATGACCCAAAAAAAAATAGTCCCTTGTTTTGCAACAAGTGCAGCATGTTGTTTGTGATTTGAAAAGATTCGGTCTGTATCTGCGGGACTAATATCGTTGTGGCCAAATTCTCTGTTGTGGGTTGTACCCAGTCATATAAGGGAGCCTCTAGGACAAGAGGCACCACTACTGGCTCAGCTGGGTCTATCACGTTATCCCCCATGTCTGGTTCAAGTTGTCCAGTTGATTGTTGTTACTTGTTTTTACGGTTGGCCCGATTCAAGGCCTTGAAAACTTTCTCGGGATCTGATAATGCTTCAAATACTTCACCAGTTCTCAATGAGTTTCTAGGCATGCACCTATACAACCAAGTCAACAAACGTTACAATATCAATGTATTGATTTAAAATAAAAAAAACTGAATACACTAAGAATTTTTGTATTTCTTTCAACTGTAATTGATAACACCGTTAATTCCCCGACAACGGAGCCAAAATTTGATCACGCCCAACTATGCCTCATAAAAAGAGCAAGCGATCGTTGCAAATATAATCCGAGTATTTAGCCCAAAGTTGAATCCACATGGAATTAACCTACCAATTACTTTTGTTAGACTCACTGAATTCTCCGTAATCAACTTCCCAGATATTTTGAATAACACTTGGTGATAATTCTATTAACTATAACTGAATAAAATTAAGTAAACTAAAAGCTAACTATGATTGAGTTGTAAGCAAATAAGAGAAGGATATAAGGTTGTGATTTCCCCTATTGATGGAATCCCTTCCTGTTATGTTTCACATAGATTTGCCTAATCGTCTCTATCAATCATGAGCACTTTTACTATCGTAAATCTCTCCCGAGTAATTACGACAATTTACCAGATGCACTCTCCCGAGTTATACTACTGGCTTTTATTCAACTCACTTAGATCGCACCCAAGGTTTCATTATCTCTAATCCCACCTTTAAACCCTCGGTTATTGATTCCTCATATACTTTGGGAGTGATGTTGTTCAACAACTACCTAAATATGCACTCTCTCCCGAGTAATACATACTAAATAGGCACAACTAATTGAGGATCCTATCAATTAACTTCAACAAGAACGTAGTTGAACAAATAGAGATTAAATCGAGCAAACTATATTAACACAACAAGAAGTTCATCCTTCAACAGGTTCCATCAAAACCCTAGACTAAATACTTAGCTACTCATAATCGTGTTCATAATAACAACAGCAAAATTCATCATGAATGATAAATACAAAAGGATGAAAGGTAGAACTCGACGTCGAATTATCCTCCTTGCCTCTTGCCTCTTCTTGCCTTCAACAAAGCTATAAAAACCTTGATAATGTCTCTTTGGGTGAGCTGAACCTCTTATAGGTTAAGTGGAATTACCCCCTAACTTCCAAATTTACCCCTGAACTTCTGCGTTCTGGATTTGACTAGCGCGACCGCGCTCGAACCGCGCTAGTGGCCGCGCATATTGCATAGTGTACTGCCTCGTTTTTTTGCTCTAGCGCGGTCGCGCTAAGGCCGCGCTAGAGTGGTTCAGCATTTTATCTCTTCTTTTCTTCCTTCTTTCACACGTACTCAACTCCGAGGGGCTTCCCTTGCTTTAATTTAGCTCCAAACACTGTCCTAAGTCTTCATAAGCACAACGTGCTCCTACAAAACATGAAATTCACAATTAAAGCTAATTTATCGTCATTTAACCATCCTAGAACGATAAAGCATTATCAAATTGGGACATAAATAGCCGTCAAACTTCATAAATCTAGCCTATTATCAGCCATCTAAGACTGCATTGATAAATATTGGACAACTAGTAATGGAGCGGCGCCGTTCCTTCACTTTATTAACCACTGGATTACCGCCTAAAAGAAGTATCGACGTATTTCCACGAATGCAGACTGGAGTGGTTGCGAGAGATAAGATAGGCATAGCAAAGAACAAGCTGATAACTACACTACTGTCACGCAATACACAAGGCCAATTAATTAACATATAAAATTGATTTCTTAAAGTCTAAAGTCTCACAATTTTTTTTGATTAATTGCCTGCTTTTCAGTGGCCTACTTTTCTATTTAATCAATAAGCTGTCAGTTGGTAATTTCTGTGTATTTCGTTATAAAAGGTATACAAACATTGTACGGATTGTATTTGTGTATATTAATACTTCACCGGAAAAGATTGCAAGAGGCCTGCATTACATTAAAATTTGGTGATATATAAATACATTTATTTACTCTCACAAGTTGGACGGTGCTAGCAGTTTTCCAGTACAGATAATTTGGTATAAAAATTTACTACACATTATCTGCTAAGCATCAACCAATTCTTGCCGCTCAATTAAAAAGAATATTTTCTCCGGTCCACAATAAGTGATCATTTTATCTTTTTTTATTTTGGTACAAAATAAGTGTCCATTTACATAATTAAGAAAGAATTAATTTTATTTTTTCAAAATTTACCCTTATTTACATATCCCAACGTGTCAAGGTAACAGTTAATTAAGATTAATTTAATAAATATCTTTTTCCTCTAAAAATTCGTATTTTTTTAATGAATATGCAAAAGATAAAATGATAATTTATCGTGGAGCGAAGGTAGTTACTGTTATAGTAAATGATAATCCAAAAAAGAGTTCAGATCAGTACAATAGTTAGCAAATATTAGTGCTTTGTACAAAGAAGAAATGTTGGCAGTTAGAGTGCCAAAACCCAAGTTCCAAAGGTCTGGTCTGTGCCTTTATTTGACAAAAACACCTTGTTTAAGTTTTGCTATATTGGAATCAATTCTGGCTCAAATTTCGACCCACCATATTTTTTGTCTATCTAAAGAGAAACATGTCAATTGTTTTTTGTTTAAGTACGTTCTACGTAGGCGCCGTACAAAATATTTACGCTATTATCTATCATGAAGGTAATTACATATGGGGAATTTTTTTTGATAAATATTAAGTAATAATCTAGTAAAAATATAACTAATATACCTTAAAAGAATCTTTAATATACCTTAACTAATATTAAGTAATAATCTAGTAATAAACATTTTACACTATCAATATATATATACCTTAAAAGAATCTTTATACAAATAGCAAACGGATTTACTGTTTACGTTTTTTTAGCTACCACCGCCACCAACAAATTCAGTTTAATCTCACAAGTGAGGTCTAAGAAGGATAATGTGTACGAAAACTTTATCCTACCCGGTAAAAATAGAAAGGATAGTGTGTACACAAATATTTTTTTAGCCACTATACATGAATTATGCATATATTATACGTTCACTTATTACTTTTAGTTTAAACAGTTGAATTGACAACTATTTAGGATTTTAGGTTAATTCTTCAACCTTAAATCGTCCTATTCAAAAATATGGTTTCTCTTTATTCTTGTTTTAGATTGTTTACCCTCAAAATCGGATAACAATTAAATTTGTATATGATTTTAAGAATACGTGAAATAAATTGATACAAAGCAATAAATTGAATAGCATTTGAAATAAAGTATGATAAAGTAAATTCAAGCCACACGAATTGAACAGTTACAATCTTGTGGGGGGGGGGCACCCTTGAACTGGATGAACTTCGATCGGTATCAGGACATAGATAAAACAAGAGTTTAATGAGAACAACAATATATTGCTTCTCAATAATTGTTATAATATGTTTTACAAGTAACCAGACCGCTTTTATATAGTAGAGAAGTCTTACTTTAGGTACAAATCTATAAAAGGTAAAAATCTCCTGATTTGTCGGTTTGCCGGTTCCTTATTGTGATGACCCAATAGGTCATCTAGAGTTTTAAACCTTAATTATGTGTTTTGAAGCCTCCAATAGCTTCTTAAGACTTCCTCGATTTGGGTGTGCAGTCCAGGCATATTTTCGGAAGGCTATATGTTAAGAATTGATAAAACATGAAATTTTGCCTTAAAAATCCATTTGAGTTGACTTTTGTTAACGTTTTAGGATAACAGACCCGAATCTATATTTTGACAGTCCTGGCAGATTCGTATTGTGATTTGGGACCTGGGCGTATGCCCGGAATCGATTTCGGAGGTCCCTAGCTCAAGTTATCGCTTTTTGTTGAAAATTAAAAGTTTAAAGGTTTAATCACTTTAAAGCTTTGACCGATGTTTGATTTTATTTATACCGGGTCCGTATTCTGGTTCCAAAATCCGATACAGGTCCATTACTATTTATATGACCTGTCTGCCAAATTTGTTGAGAAGCAGAGTTGGTTTAACGTGATTCGGCGTCTGGTTGTTAAAATAGAAATTCTAAAGTTTTACTGAAAAATTCATTTGATTTTGTGTTCGATTCATAGTTCTAGGTGTTGTTTTGGTGTTTTGATCATGTGAGCAAGTTCCTATCATATTTTTGGACTTGTGTGCATAATTGGTTTGGATCCCCGAGGACTCGGTGAGTTTCGGATCGCCTACGGACCTTTTGAACTTAGGAAAAATATGGTTTTTGAGCTTCAGTTGTCATCTGGTGCGTTGTGCTTCGCGATCGTGAAGGGGATATAGGTTGGGGGAGGATTTTGTTCTACGTGAACGCGAGACCATGGTCGTGAACTGGGAGCACTAGGAGGCCTGCTCTACACGAACGCGGCCTGTCACATGCAAACGCGTAGTTTACTGAGGTGGGGGCTGAGAATTGAGGTGATGCGAACGCGAGTCCAGTCTCACGAACGCGGAGGTTAGGCGGGCTAAACCTTCGCAAACGCGTAGAGTCTCCCATGTCGCATAAGTCAGTAAGGCTTTGCTCTTCGCAAACACATCAGGTTTTAGGCGAACGTGATGAACACCTGACGCCAGTGATTAAAATAGTCCCAAAAATGGAAGTTTGTTCATTCTTTCAAATTTTCAAAACTAGAAAAATCTTAGAGGTGATTTTCCCAAGAGCTCTTCTTTCCCAATTTGTTGGTAAGTGATTCTAACCTACTTTCATTAAATTTCCCATTACATTTCATAAGATTTTCACCTAAAATTTAGGATTTCCATTGTAGAAATTGGGGATTTGGGTAGAATTAGGAATTTTTGAAAAATTAGAATTTAGACCTCAGATTGGGGTAGGATTTCGAAACAAATTGCATAAATGGGCTCTAGGGTGAATAGGTAATCGAATTTTTGTACAAATTTCGGGTTTGGACCAAAGCGGGCCCGGGTTTGATTTTTGACCTTTTGAAAAAAGTGTGGGAAATCTAAATCTATGCATTATAATTGATCCCTTTAGTAATATTTGATATTATTGAGTTAATTGTTGTTAGATACGAGTAGATTGGAGGAAGATTCTAGGGGAAAGGCCACGGTAGAGCTCAGAGTTGACTGCGGAGTGAGGTAAGTGTTGAGTTTAACCTTGATTTGAGGGAATTAGGAACCCTCGAATTACGTGCTATGTGAATTTCATGTGGTACAGCGTATATGAGAGGTGACAAGTGCTTATACGCCGCCGAATTACTTGTTTCCCTCATTTTTCGCTTTTCCTTAATCACTTTCTTTCATGTCTTAGCTGTTATGTGCTTTAAATGTCTTCCATGCTTTATTTGCTACTTGTTAATCATTGTTCCTCGTGTTAAAAATATTATACATTTCCATGTTCACTTGACTTGTTGCTATTTGAATAAATGACTTAATTGCACCTTTTTAATTGTGATTTACTAGACTTATCTTGCTGTGTTGTATTATATATATAGATTCCCAAGTTGGTACAAGATTTCCTTTCTAGTTCCTCTTCATATTCATCAATTGTAGAGATTCTTGTTAGTTGAACTATTGATTTGATTGTATTCATTAAATAGTTAATACTGATATGGTGGGATAGGGTTGCATTCCCCAACAGGTGGAATAAGGGTGGATTGATACGGAGAAATAAGGGAGAATTTATACGAATACGGTAGGACCGGATTGCACGCCGCAACAGGTGAAATAAGGGTGGATTGATACGGTAAAATAAGAGTGAATCGTGAGATTTTGTTATATGCTGGGATCGGATTGTGCACCGCAACATATATTTATTTATGATTGTTAATATTGTTACTGTGGAATAAGGAAGGATTATGTTGTACGGTGGGATCGGGTTGCGCGCCGCAACAACCTATGTATTTCTATTTCCTTGGGCTGTGTTGGTTTTCAGTATTTTCATTTAAAACTATAAGGATTGATAATTCTGATCATCACTGGTTTATTTCTTGAGGTTGTAGCTATTATCTTCAGTTAACTGCCCTATTTTGTTCCATATTTCATTCTCTTTTCTTTATTATATACTGCGTGTAGGTTGTAATGTGAGTGACCTGCCTTAGCCTCGTCACTACTTCGTCGAGGTTAGGCTTGACACTTATAGAGGACATGGGGTCAGTTGTACTCATATTGCACTCTGCACTTTTTATGCAAATCTTGGAGTTGGCCCCAACGACGGTTATTAGCGTGCTCGGATGGGCCAACTTTGTGGATTCTTGAGGTACTGCTGCTCAGCGTCCGCAGCTCCTAGAGTCCCCTTTCCTTTTATTTAGCTGTGTACTTTTCTTCAGGCTACTTTATGTTTTATTCAGGCCTTTATTTGTACTATTCTAGTAGCTCGTGCACTTGTAATACCAGGTTCAGGGTTGTATCAGATATTTCACTTGTTATAGTTTCCGCACTTTACTTTGGATGATTACAGTTATTTCAGTTCTTTCTCATTAATTAATTTAAACTGTTGAAAAATAAATAAATTGTTCTAAGATTGGCTTGCCTAGCAAGTGAAACGTTAGGCACCATTACGGTCCCGAAGGTGGAAATTCCGGGTCTTGACAAGTTGGTATTAGAGCACTAGATTACATCATGAGTCTCAAGCAAGCTTATTTGTGTCTGGAGGATCGATATGGAGACGTATGTACTTATCTTCCAGAGGCTATGGAATTTAGGAACAATTTCACTTCTATTCTTCTCCGTCGTGTGATTTTATTATATCATTTATAATTGAATTATTCTATTCTTGTCCTCTTGCAGATGGCGAGAACACGTACCGCATCTTTATCTGGGCAGCAGCCAGAGCCCCTAGTGGCAGCTCCTACGAGGGGCAAAATTCAAGGTTAAGGTCACACTAGAGGCCGAGGCAGAGGCAGAGCTCAGCCTAGAACTTGAGCAGAAGCACCGATAGTGGAGCCTCAGGTAGATTTTGACGAGGAGGTTCAAGCTCAGACTGTACCTGTTAGACCAGCTCAGGTCTCAGAGGGGTTCATCGCCACCCTAGTGCTTCAGGACGCTCTAGTCCGTTTGGTGAACCTTATGGAGAGCAGGGGTTAGGTCGTACATTTCCTGTGGCACCAACCGTCTCTCAAGCTGGGAGAGGAGCACATACTCCCGCTACTCACACTACGGAGTAGATGGCTCCCCAGTATCAGACTCCAGCAGCCCCGCCAGTTTGGGTAGTACAATCGGTTGATGCGGTATAGGCAGGTGATAGGCCTGCCATGTCTTTTGAGGGCTTATTGAGACTAGACAAGTTTACCAAGCTCTTCCCAGTTCACTTCAGTGGTGCTCCTTCTGAGGACCCATAGGATTATATTGACTGCTACCATGAGGTGCTGCGGAACATAGGTATAGTTGAGACCAATAGGGTCGATTTTGCTGTGTTTCAGATGATGGGTTCCACCAAGAGATGGTGGAAAGATTATGTATCGACCAGACCAGCTGGGTCACCTACTCTTACTTGGGACCAGTTCTCTAAGTTATTTCTAGAGAAGTTCCTTCCTATCACGCCGAGGGAGGACTACCGCAGGCAGTTCGGGATTCTCCAGCAGGGTAGTATGTCAGTCACTCAGTACGAGATCCGTTTTGTGGATCTAACTCGTCATGCCCTTATCTTGCTTTCTACTGATAGGGAGAGAGTGAGGAGGTTTATTTATGGACTCATTCATCCTATCAGGCTACAGATGGCCAAGGAGGCTAGGGGTGAGCTTTCCTTTCAGACGGCTACTAATGTTGCTAGGCAGATCGAGATGGTTCTTGCACGGGAGAGAGAGCAATGGTCTTATAAGAGGCCTCATCATTCCGGTGGTTTTAGTGGTGCCTCATCTAGAGGTAGGGGTACCTTTGGTAGGGGTCATCCTCCCAGACTATTTCAGTCGGCGCTTCAGGAATCCCATAGTGCTTCTGCGAGTCATGATCCTTATGTGCCTTATTCTTGGCAGCCAGCCTATAGTGCACCATCAGCTCCTATCAGTGCGCCTCCAATTCAGAGTTATCACTATGGTTATCCGACCCGTTCGGGTCTTAATTTTAGCAGCCACAACACCAGTAAGGATGTTTTGAGTATGGTGGTTTCGGGCATATCAGGAGGACCTATTTGAGATTATTGGGCGGCACTCCACAGTAGAGTTCTGATAACTAGGGAATTTAACGTATTTCATGCTCCTTCTTGCTTATACTTTGATTATAAATTGTTACAAAATAGTCCCAAAAGGCTCATAAGTTGTGCTTGATTGTAGGTTTGATCGACAAAGTGACAAAATGTCAAAGATCGGCTCAAAAGGAGTGAAACCTGCTCAATTATCAAAGACAAAGTAAACTGAGGGCAAACAAGCATAGTGTGGACCGCACAAAGTCGAATGGGGCCACACTAGATGATTCAGAGAGATGGTAATACCAGGCTTCAGGCAACGTGGCCGTAATACACATTGCGCGGTCCGCGGTGAATGTTCCGCAGCCGCACTACCTTTTTGTGCGGTTCGCGGAAGAGAGATTCAAAGAGATGGAAAATGCCAAAGTTTAAGCCATGCGGTCCACGGTCCTGATTGTGCGGACCGCGCCAGCTGCCTCCGCGGCCGCGGTCCATTCTACGCGGTCCACAGAGCCCAAGTTTAGAGAGCCCAGAATTGAAGTCCAAGAGCCTAGTGCGGCTGCGGTCCTTTTTATGCGGCCCGCACTGACCCCGCATGGGTATTTTTGTCCAATTTTTCCAGCCTAGTATAAATAGAATATTTACCATTTTTAGGTCACCAGCTATTTTCTGAACAGAGCTGCGCTCGTGAGAAGACCATATGTAGCCATTTTGGCCATTTTTACTTAGTTTTAATCATTGAATCTTTGTATTTACTTTAGCTTTTAATTAATATGTCTTGTTCTTCATCTATTTCTCTATTTTCATCTTCAAGCATGAGTAGCTAAACCCATTAGCTAGGGTTGTGGCTCAACCCTAGTGTGGGTAATTGATGGGTGATGCCAGCTAGGGTTAGATTGACTATGGGTGTTTGCTATTTGGGATAATTTTATGGTTTAATCTATGAATTGGTGATTGCAAACACTGGTTTGTGCTAAGTTGACTTGGCTCTTCTTGAGAAAGAGAGCCTAAGTCTCCAAAATTAACCCAACAAGGAATTGGGATGGACTCAAGAGAAATGATAGTCCCAATTAAAGGGTTAAACCTCGAGAGAGTAATTACCCGATTTGAACCCTAGTTGCTTGAGCTAATTTGCCTACTCATTCGGTCTCGAGAGAGTCAATTGGTAAAATTCAGTCTCTCTACCGAGAGGTATGAGAGTGGGTAAAATTGTGCAATGGTTATAGCATATTTCCACAAACATGTCAATCGAACCTTAGAAGAATTTACCCGTCAATTAGCCACCTAGGTGAAAGTCACTACCCTAGTGCCTTTTTACCCATTAGATACAAGCAATTTTCTCATTAGCAAAATTTAGTTCTAATTAGTAGTCGATAATATTAGTTTGTTAAAGGAAAAATTAAAAGATGTTTAGAAGTGACATTTGGAACAATTACCCGACTCTAGTCTAGATAGATACTCAACTCCTTTCCTAGCTCCCTGTGGAATTCGATCCAGACCCTCATATCGGGTAAAAGCTATTGCGACCCTCTCTTCCTACTTTGTAGTAGTGCGGAGTTGGCAGCGATCACTTTTTGGCGCCGTTGCCGGGGAGCTAACGGTTTTGGCTATCTATTTAGTTAGTTTTGTGTATTGTTCTTCTTTCCTTCTTTGTTACTTATTTGTTCGTGTCATTACTCAGGTACCAATATGGCTTTAAACAACGCTATTGATCCTCCTGGAAACGTGATAGCAGGGTAGATGATCTTGAGCAAGATGAGGTGCCTCTTGCACCTCAAGGTCAACGGAGAGGCCGGAATGTCAATGCTAATCCAAATGACAATTTTCCAGACCCTTCCCCGGTTCCTCCAAAAGTGGCTCCTAGAGTATTACCGAACCAGGACTACGCAAGTGTTATTGTCCCACCCCGAATCCAAGCGGGCAACTTTCAGATAACCAATATGATGTTGACCTTACTTGAGCAGCATGGGTAATTCACGGGTGCTGCAAATCAAAATGCCTACAAATATCTCAAGGGGTTCGTAGATATATGTTGGGGGAGCAAACAGACGAATGTATCCGAGGATGCATTGAGATTGCGACTTTTCCCGTTCTCACTTCGGGGAAAAGCATTAGATTGGCTCGAGAGACTCCCCAACCATTCCATCACAACATGGGATGAGTTGGCGGATAATTTTATTGCCAAATTCTTCTCTCCTAGTCATATGGCGGCACTTCAAGATGAATTATTGGCCTTCAAGCAAGAGCCAACGGAACCTTTGCATGAGATTTGGGAGCGGTATAGAACGATGGTGAAGGAATGCCCAAGTAATGATATGACCAAGGCCATGATCCAACAAACCTTCTACTGGGGCATAAATACTACAAATCAATGCATTGTTAACCAATTGGTCGGGGGCAATTTTATGAAGCTTTCTTATGAGGAGGCATGTGATGTACTTGATGAAATGGCGGACACTTCTTTAGCATGGCAGAGTAGAGCAAATATGCCTCAAGGTGACCCTACGGTTATCCATTTGCACAAGGAATTACATGATCACGAGCAGGCGATAACTGAGCTTACTACTACGATGAATCAATTGGCTAAGGAACAGTTGCAACAAGTTCAGAATCCTTGCCAAGTGAATTCCATGGAGGGTGTTAGTATGCTTGTCAACAAGAGAAGGCAAATGAGGCAACAAAATCAAGGAAATTCTGAGCAATTTGTTGATGAATATGATGGGTGTCAAAATGATGGTTATGATGACCAAAGTGAAGAGGTACAATATGTCAACAACTATCAAGGCAATAGAGGCAACTCTTCAAACCAACAATGGCGACCCAGAGGAAATTAGGGCAATCAACAACAAAATGGTGGCAATTGGAACAACAACCAAATAACAATTGGGGTAATCAGAACAATAACCAAGGCAATTGGAATGGAAATAACAACAATTGAGGCAACAACAACAATCAAGGTGGGTGGAACAACAATGGAAACCAAGGCAACCGGTGGCAAGGCTTTCAAAGGCCCCCAATATACCAACAACCGAACAACCCACCCCTTTCCCTTCTCAAGGTCCTAGTTCTTCTAGTAATGATATTAGCAGAATTGAAATGATGTTCGAGCAGATGACGAAGAGGAATGCGGATTCGGATGCACAGTTATCTTCTCACAACACCTCTATCCGAAACTTGGAGGTGCAATTAGGCCAAATCTCTTAGTCATTGAATACTCGCCCGAAGGGTGCTCTACCAAGTGATACGATAGTGAACCCAAAAGGTGGGAACAATCATGTTATGACAGTCACAACAAGAAGTGGGAGAGGCGGTGATGTGAATGCCTCTAAGCAAAAGCAAGTCGTGGATGATGATGTTGAGTTGCAAGATGACGAAGTCCTTTTGGTAGCTGAATATGTGGTTGATGAAAATGTGAACAATGAAGTGAGGATTGATATTGAAGAAGCCGAGGTGGAAACCCAAAATGATGTGACCCCATCTAGGGAACACATAATTGACATGCCGGAGCCGATTGTGCTAAAAACCAAGGTTCCTTTGCCAAGACCACCCCCCACCTTATCCTCAAAGGCTCGCAAAGCAGAAGAATGATAATTAGTTTAAAAAGTTCATTGACATGATGAAGAGCTTATCTATTAATGTGCCACTGGTGGAGGCACTTGAACAAATGCCGGGTTATGCAAAATTCATGAAAGAATTGGTTACAAAGAAGCGTTCTATGGATTGTGAAACTATAAAGATGACCCACCAAGTTAGTGCTATAGTGCATTCAATGGCCCCGAAGCTTGAAGATCCCAGTGCTTTCACCATTCCTTGCACCATTGGGAGTATAGATTTTGCCAAAGCTCTTTGTGACTTGGGAGCTAGTATCAATTTGATGCCCTACTCGGTTTTCAAAACTTTGGGAATCGGGCAACCTATGCCAACTTCAATGAGACTTCAAATGGAGGATCTATCGATGAAGCGACCTTTGGGCATTATTGATGATGTGCTTGTCCGGGTGGACAAATTCATATTGCCGGCCGACTTTGTGATTTAGATTGTGAAGTGGACTATGAGGTTCCTATTATCTTGGGCAGACCTTTCCTTACAACGGGGAAGGCATTGGTTGATGTTGAAGCGGGTGAGCTCACTTTCCGAGTGGGAGATGAAAAGGTCATTTTCCACGTTTTCAAATCTATGAAGCAACCCAATAGCACCGAGGTGTGCTCATTTGTAGACCTTGTCACAGCTGTTATTGTGGATGATACCAGTGCTATGATCAACGTGGAGGATTCTCTTGAAGTAGTGCTCTTAAAGATGGATGTCAATGAGGATGTAAATAGAGTGGAGTGCGTGAATGCATTATATAGGATGGGCTCTTATTCTTATGAGCCTAGGAAATTGTCTTTGGATCTTGAAAATCGGAAAACTCCACCAACAAAGCCATCAATTGAGGAGCCACCGGTGTTGGAGATGAAACCACTTCCTCCACACCTCAGGTATGAATTCTTAGGCTCAAATTCTACTTTACCAGTTATTCTTTCTTCTTGCCTTACCAACATGCGAGTTGAGGCAACTTTGGCGGTTCTTCAAAAGTGGAAAAGGGCAATTGGATGGACTCTAGCTGACATTCGGAGAATAAGCCCTGCATTTTGCATGCACAAAATTATCTTGGAGGATGATGCAAAGCCTTTCTTGGAGCATGAAATAAGATTGAATGAGGCTATGCAAGAAGTGGTGAAGAAAGAGGTGATCAAATGGTTGGATGCTGGGGTTGTGTACCCCATTTCTGATAGCTTATGGACTTCTCCGGTGCAATATATACCGAAGAAGGGTGGTATGACTGTGGTGACCAATGGCAACAATGAACTTATTCCTAATCGGATAGTCACATGTTGGAGGGTTTGCATGGACTACTGGAAGCTAAACAAGGTGACCTACAAGGACCATTTCCCATTGCCATTCCTTGACCAAATGTTTGACCATCTTGCGGGGCGTGCCTTTTATTGTTTTTTGGATGGGTAATCGGGGTATAATCAAATCTTAATTGCCTCGGAGGACCAAGAGAAGACCACCTTTACTTGTCCATATGGAACCTTCGCTTTCTCTCGAATGTAGTTCGAATTGTGTAATGCTCCGGCGACATTCCAAAGATGCATGATGGCTATTTTCACCGACATGGTGGAAGATATATTGGAGGTCTTCATGGATGATTTCAGTATGGTTGGTGATTCCTTTGAAGAGTGTTTGGGTAATTTGGATAGATTGTTGGCCCGTTGTGAAGACACAAACCTCGTACTCAATTAGGAAAAATGTCATTTCATGGTTGAAGAGGGTATAGTGTTGGGTCACAAAATCTCAAAGCATGGAATTGAAGTTGACAAAGCCAAGATAGAGGTGATTTCAAGGCTTCCTCCCCATATTTTTGTCAAAGGGGTGAGGAGTTTTCTTGGGCACGCGGGTTTTTATCGGAGGTTTATAAAAGATTTTTCAAAAGTGGTAAACCCCTTGTGCAAGTTACTAGAAAAGGATTCAAAGTTTGTGTTTGATGAGGGGTGTATGCAAGCATTCGAGCTTCTCAAGCTTAAGTTGACCACTACCCCTATCATTACCGCACCAAATTGGAGCTTGCCTTTCGAGCTCATGTGTGACGCAAGTGACGTTGCGGTTGGGTCTGTTTTGGGTCAAAGGGTTAACAAGATGTTTCATCCGGCGTACTACGCAAGCAAGATCATGAATGAGGCTCAAAGGAACTATACAGTTACCGAGAAAGAGTTGTTGGCGATAGTGTTTGCAATGGAAAGGTTTTGACCATACCTTCTGGGGGCCAAAGTTATAGTGCACACCGATCATGCCGCCCTTAGGTACTTGATGACAAAGAAAGACTCCAAGGCAAGATTGATGAGATGGGTGCTACTACTCCAAGAGTTTGATCTAGAAATTGTAGACCGGAAAGGTAGTGAGAATCAAATGGCAGACCACTTGTCCCGTTTGGAGGAGGAGGGGAGGCCTTGTGATGTCCTTGAGATCAATGATTCATTTCCCGACGAACAACTCCTTGCGGTGTCAATGAAGTATATGCCATGGTTTGCTGATGTTGCCAATTAACTTGTGACTGGAATAATCCCGTATGAGTTCTCTTCTAACCAAAGGAAGAAGCTCAAGCGGGATAGTTTGGATTTCTATTGGGATGAGCCATACTTGTTCAAGATTTGCATGGATGGTGTGATTCGCAGATGTGTCCCGGAGGAAGAACAATTGAGTATCTTAGAGGCTTGCCATTCTTCACCCTATGGCGGCCATCATGGTGGGGTGAGAACCGCCTCGAAAGTTCTTAGTTGTGGATTCTATTGTCCCACCTTGTTCAAAGATGCGGGCAATTTGGTGAAGAGGTGTTATGAGTGTCAAAAAGCGGGCGGAATTTCAAAAAGGAATGAGATGCCTCTCAATACCATTCTTGAAGTGGATATCTTTGATGTTTGGGGCATCGATTTTATGGGTCCATTTGTTAGTTCTTGTGGGAATACTTACATTCTCGTGGCAGTTGACTATGTCTCAAAATGGGTTGAAGCCATGGCTTTGCCTAACAATGAAGCCCGAAGTGTTGTTGCATTTCTTAAAAAGAGCATCTTCACAAGGTTTGGCACTCCTCGTGCGATTATTAGTAATGGGGGGTCTCACTTTTTCAATAAAGCTTTCGACACATTGCTTTCCAAGTATGGTGTCAATCATAAGGTTTCTACCCCCTATCATCCTCAAGCTAGTGGTCAAGTGGAAGTCTCCAATAGGGAAATTAATAGCATCTTGTCAAAGACTGTCAATGCCAATAGGACCGGTTGGTCGAAAAAGTTGGATGACGCTCTATGGGCTAATCAGATGGCTTATAAAACTCCGATTGGTATGTCTCCGTATCGGTTGGTGTTTGGGAAAGCTTGCCATCTTTTGGTTAAGTTAGAGCACAAGGCCATGTGAGCTTTGAGGAAGTTGAATTTGGAATGGGATGTTGCGGCAAATCTTCGTGTTGAACAACTCAATGAGCTCGATGAGTTTAGATTCCATGCCTACTCCAGTTCATCCTTGTATAAGGACAAAATGAAATACCTTCACGACAAATATGCTCGGGGTAAGGAGTTCAAGGTTGGAGATATGGTTCTCTTGTTCAATTCTTGGTTATGTTTGTTTCCGGGTAAGCTAAAGTCAAAGTGGAGTGGGCCATTGAAGTTGTGTTCGTGACCCCATTTGGTGCTCTTGATCTAAGGAACAAAAATGGCGAAATTTCAAAGTTAATGGGCATCGGGTCAAGCATTACCTTGGGAAGTTTGATGACAGCCACGTGGTTACGCTTCTTCATCTAAAGTGATGTGATGGTAACATGCGTCGTGCCGCGACGTTATATCAGGCGCTTCTTGGGAAGCAACCCATGACATTTTCTTCTTGTTTTCCTTGATTTTCTTTGTAGTTTAGGTTTGATTTTTGGGACTAACTGGTTTTGAGATATTGCAGGGACTGTGTTGATACAGTGCAAAACATGATGAACAAATTGAACAGTCTCTGAAGTTTCCACTGCGGCCGCATTGCACTTTGTACGGTCCGCACTTGTATGAACCAAGTGAGGAACTCTCTGAAGTTTGCCACCATGGCCGCATTCCATTTAGTGCTGACCGCGGTGGACCTTCGCGATCGTGGTCTATTTTGTGTAGGCCGCGGAGGTTGCCTTCTCAAACTTCTTCTGAACAAACCCAGCGCGGTCCACGGTCCGTTTGCAGCCGCGCTGGTAGGTAAGACTGGGTCCCACATGTTTTTCTAGAAATAGACCACAGGGGTCACCGGTTACCCTTTTTCGAAAAATTGATTCTCAGAGACCTAAAAATTACTGTTCATCTTCCCTCTTCTTCGTACTAGCTTGTTTGCATTGTGTTTCTTCACTTCTTCTCAATATCTGGTATTAATTCAACCACTTCTTGTTATTTTAATTATTTAATTTCATTTTATGTCCTTTTCTATTAACTGTGTAGTCTTCTCCCCCCCCCTGTAATTCTTCAATTTTGATGTTAGTTTAGTTTAACTGTTAAGTTTTGTGTTCCTGAGGAGTATTATTAACTGGGTAAATTGAGTAGGGACAAAGTTAGGTGAAAACTTGAACAAAAAGGCAAAACCCATGAACCCTAACTCAGTGCCTTTACTAAGCACCCTCCGCGGACCGTGGTCCCTTTTGTGCGGTCCGCGATGCTCTGATGCGGTTCGCGATGCTCTGATGCGGTCCGCGGTAAAACTTTGTGTGGACCGCGGTGCTTATGTTCTGAAAGATTGACTTGTTTCCCAGCGCGGCCGCACTACATTTTGTGTGGTCCGCGCTAGCCCACTGCGGCCGCGATGCTACTTTGTGCGGGCCACAGTGGTTAGATTCAGAGAAGTGGATTTTTAGACCTTGCCTCAATGCGGACCGCGGTTGCTTTTATGCGGTCCGCGGTGCCCCTAGTGCGGCCGCACTTGTTTTTGTGCGGTCCGCGGTGCACTATGTCTGCAACATTTTCTGCAGCTTTTGGCCTTCTGTTCTGCAATTCATTTTCCACAACTAATTTACTGCCTGTGCTGATACTAACAAAGCTAGATATTTGTGCTTGTAGACAATGGTCAAACAAAGAGGTAGAGGCGCAAAACAACCTGGTCGAGGTGATTCCTCCTGAGGAGGCAAGGGCAAGAATATGATCCGACGCACTCCCCAAGTGAGAGAAAGTATTAAAAGGATGCGGAAAGCAATTAAAGCTGCTGATAGAGCTTGTGACCAGTCGGGGAGTGAGTACATGCCTTCCTAGGATATTTCCCCCAAATATGTCCCTGAGTGGCCCAGGAGAATGAGATTGACTGATGATACTCCTCCACCCACACCTACTGCCCAAGCAGCAGATCATGTCTCCACTGAGTCGTCTGAGGGCTCAGCAGCCGGCAGTGGTGAATACTCCACCTCCCCCACAGCTTCAGTATCCAGGGAGAGTGCAGGCAGAGGAGATGAGGAGGTACCTGGGGGTGGTGTGCCTCAGGTTGAGGGTGTTGACCAAACTAGAAATCCCGTTGTTTGGGAGGATGGATTCGTCAGCCAGGTGGCGTTCCACAAGTTTAGGGAATGGTGGCCGTAACGAAAGTTGATTCTTGAGGGGAGCTTTATTGATAGAGACCTTCTACCCCGACACCCCAATGTGCATAGACATTTTCGAGCTCGAGTGGGTTGGGATCACTTTATAGATAATTTTGTAAAGGCGAATGAGCACATGGTCAAGGAGTTTTATAGCAATGTGTCCCACATCTTGAAGGGCACCAAAGTGACCAAGGTGCGAAACAAAAATGTGGTGTTTACCGGGAAGGCGATGAATGAATACCTAGGATTCAATGAAGAAGATGAGTCCCTTTACAATGAAAAGTTGGCAATGGGCAAGGAGGTTCGTCTGTGGTTAGCTTCATACCTGGCAATCCCGGGTACTATTCCAGAGTGGTTGACAGCAGGGGCCAAAATCCTTCGGAGGACCCTTAACTTTGAGGCTAGGGGGTGGTTGATTTTTGTATGCAGCCGGCTTGATCCCACTACACATGATCAGGCTCTTCCACTTGCCCGGGCTGTTCTAGTTGCATAAATTATGGCGGGATACCCTATCAATGTGGGAAATGTGATGTCCCGTGTCATTTCTTTAGTGGGGGTTGAGTATGACCGGAACTACCCTTTTCCTAGCACCCTCACTATGTATTTCCAGGACCTGGAAGTGGAGAAGAGACCTTTTGACATCAAGGTCAAACCTGTGGCTCCGTTTTTGTGGTATAGTTTATAGGGGTCAGATAACCCCAAGGACAAGAATTACAAGCCACCTGCTTCTGCCCCAACTAGCCAGTCTGAAGAGCCGGTTGCGATAGAGCCCTCCACAGAGCCTATCTCTACTGAGCCTACCTCTACAGTCGCTGACATGCCTCCCAGACCTTCCACTACTACTGGCCCCTCTACTTCAGCTGGCCCGGGGATTCCATCTTCCCGGGCCCATCCTATCACTGCCCACCAGCTGAGCCTGACACTTCATAGCTTGAACAACTGGATAGCGACTGCTTCGTCCAATTTGTCTACATTGACCTCCACCATTGCGACTCAGGCGGCACCACAACCAATGCATGTGCCCTAGTCTATCGAGGATTCACTTAAGGAGATTCTTGCCAACCAGCAGAAGAACCTCACTACTCAGGAGATATTGGCCGAGGCAGTTGCTTCACACAGCAAAGCTCTTAAGGAGCTTGCTAAGGAGCATAAGAAGCTGCGCAAGACACGGGCCTCCAAGGAGTCCGTGAAGGCGCTGAGGGCAGATGTTGACAAGCTGAAAGCAGACCAGCTGCCTTTAGATCTATTATTCGATGACCTAGTTCCAGCAGCTGAGCCACAATATGAGCAAACACAGAGGCCTCCAAAGAAGAAGAGGAAGCTCCCTAGTGCAGATGCGGCCATCATCCAGTTGGCGGACCCACCGGAGGCCTCCTCCAGTCAGCCACAGGATGTACATGTTATACAACCTGTCCAGTCCAGGCCCCAGTCCCAGCAGCTGAGCAGTAGGATACCGGGAACCAGTCTGAGGTTCCCGCGCATACAGAGGACCCGGGGACCACTGATGATCCTATGCAGATGGACACGACTTAGGGAGTCCTCATATCATTTCCTTATACTTTTTGGTGCTTATTTGTTTAGTTGGCATTGGGGACAATGCTAGCTTTTATTTGAGGGGGTGCGCCCTACATTTTATCCTTGGATGACTGTATATATATTGATTCATTTTATGCCTTTTTGATTTTCTATTGGTCTGTATATAACTTTACATTTAGTTACTTTTATCACACTTTTTATCTTTCCTTTGGTCTGTATATAAAGTTTACATTATTGTATATATTCATTCCCCGTTGTATATTCAATTCCCCTATTGTATATATTCTTTCTATTTTTGCAATTTTTTTTTGTTTTTAGCTCTTAATTATATTCGTAGCTTTTTATTTTGTTTTTGGCGCTTTCAATAAGCCTTTGGTTTTCTTAATGCCACGGTTCTTTCCAAAGGTGGAGTATTGTATGAACCGGGTGGCTCTTCCTGATGATGGATGGCGTGACAACCTTTTTAAGGGTTTGAGTCCGTTTTTGTTTTTATTTTTGGCAGCTTGTAGTTAAGGGTACCTCAAGCAAAGCTTCACTTGGGCCTAGCACATTTGCCTTTGATCCCATGGTCAAAGACAAGTTGTTATATTTAGGATGGTGAAAGTCGTGACCTTGAGACTCTTGTGTTGACCAAACAATCATCATGTGGTCTTTTGGGACTATTGTGTGCTCCGTCATGTCTAAGGTTATTGTGGGCCCCCGACTCTATGTCTTTAGCAATCCTTGAGCTTGTGTGGTGAGAAATCGAATTGTGAGTCCAAGTCCCGAGCCAATGGTCTAAAACTTTCTCTGAATGTCTGTTGAGGTGAAATCTTGAGTCAAATTTGACTTGAGAAGTGATTATAGTCTCTCCTTGATCCAAATGATAGTTGAACAATTCCATAGCTACCAATGATATAATCCCAGTTAACCCTTTTGAGCCTTAAACCTTTTTCTTCCAAGAACCAATGCTATAAGCCTATACCCGTTCGAAAATATACCCTCTCTTGGTACCCGATCTTTCCTTGAGCAATGGCAAAAGTCTAAGTTTGGAGGGAGAGACGAGAAAGGGAACAAAGTGGTAAAAGCTACAAAAGTGAAGAAAAGGAAGGCAATGAAAAAAAAAAAGACAAAAAGAAAGCCTAATGTGAAAAAGAATAAAAAGGGATTCAAGAAAAGCAAAAGAGAAAAAGGTGTGGAAAAAGTTGAAAAAGGAGAAACATTTTGAATTTCATAAGAAAGGGCAACAATGTGTCTCTCTAACCCCTTAGAAAGAAGTGAGATACTCAAAGAGTCAAGAGAATTGTGCCAAATGAATAAAAGAAGTGCTTAAGGGAAGATGGAACCCATTTAGACCAAAATATTCCCTACCCTGAACCAAAAGCCTTCACATTGACTCCACAAAAGACCTATATGATCTTGAGTTGAATGACGCTTGCATTAGTGGATACTTACATGAGGGGAAAGCATATGGTACTTAGAGCTGGACTTGTGACCTTTCCTTGAGAGAGACGAGTGAATTCCCATTAACCTCGGTTTGTGTGCTAATACTCTAAAAAGGTGAGGTTTGCTTAGGGAGAGTTGAGGATGTGTGAGTTTGGGTTCCACAATGACCAAAGTAATTGAGAGAGTTCTTTGATGTAATGAGTCAACTCCTGATGCTCTTGTGTCACACTTGATCCATAGTTTTTCAAAGTTTAAATGTTGTTAATAATTCATTCGTATTGAGGGAAATTGTTAGTCCCAATTGATGCTTGTTGAGGTTACTTTAGGATAGCTGGAAATACTTGGATTTTCCTTTAAGGGGTAGGTCTTATTTTGTTTGCTTGAGGACAAGCAAAGGCTTAAGTTTGGGGGAGTTGATAACTAGGGAATTTAACGTGTTTCACGCTCCTTCTTGCTTATGCTTTGATTATAAATTGTTACAAAATAGTCCCAAAAGGCTCATAAGTTGTGCTTGATTGCAGGTTTGATCAACAAAGTGACGAAATATCAAAGATCGGCTCAAAAGGAGTGAAACCTGCTCAAGTATCAAAGACAAAGTAAAACTGAGGGCAAACAAGCCTAGTGTGGACCGCACAAAGTCGAATGCAGCCGCACTAGGTGATTCAGAGAGATGGCAAAACCAGGCTTCAGGCAAAGTGGCCGAAGTACATATTGCGCGTCCGCGGTGAAGGTTTCGCGACCGCACTACCTTTTTGTGCGGTCCTCGGAAGAGAGATTCAGAGAGATGGAAAATGCCAAAGTTCAAACCATGCAGTCTACGATCATGATTGTGCGGACCGTGCCAGCTGCCTCCGCGGCCGTTCTCCAATCTACGCGGTCCGTGGAGCCCAAGTTCAGAGAGCCCAGAATTGAAGTCCAAGAGCCTAGTGCGGCCGCGGTCCATTTTATGCGGCCCGCACTGACCCCGCAGAGGTATTTTTGTCCAGTTTTTCTAGCCTAGTATAAATAGAATATTTTACCATTTTTAGGTCACCAGCTATTTTCTGAACAGAGTTGCGCTCGTGAGAAGACCATCTGTAGCCATTTTGAGCATTTTTACTTAGTTTTTATCATTGAATCTTTGTATTTACTTTAGCTTTTAATTAATATGTCTTGTTCTTCATCTATTTCTCTATTTTCTTCTTCAAGCATGAGTAGCTAAACCCATTAGCTAGGGTTGTAGCTAAACCCATTAGCTAGGGTTGTGGCTCAACCCTAGTGTGGGTAATTTATGGGTGATGCCAGCTAGGATTAGATTAACTATGGATGTTTGCTATTTGGGATAATTTTATGGTTTAATCTATGAATTGGTGGTTGCAAACACTGGTTTGTGCTAAGTTGACTTGGATCTTCTTGAGAAAGAGAGCCTAAGTCTCCAAAATTGACCCAACAAGGAATTGGGATGGACTCAAGAGAAATGATAGTCCCAATTAAAGGGTTAAATCTCGAGAGAGTAATTACCCGACTTGAACCCTAGTTGCTTGAGCTAATTTGCCTACCCATTCGGTCTCGAGAGAGTCAATTTGGTAAAATCACTCTCTCTACTAAGAGGTGTGAGAGTGGGTAAAATTGTGCAACGGTTATAGAATATTTCCCCAAACATGTCAATCGAACCTTAGAAGCATTTACCCGTCAATTAGCCACCTAGGTGAAAGTCACTACCCTAGTGCCTTTCTACCCATTAGATACAACACTAGCAATTTTTTCATTAGCATAATTTAGTTCTAATTAGTAGTCGATAATATTACTTTGTTAAAGGAAAAATCAAAAGATGCTTAGAGGTGACATTTGGAACAATTACCCGACTCTAGTCTAGATAGATACTCAACTCTCTTCCTATCTCCCTGAGGAATTTGATCCCGACCCTCATATCGGGTAAAAGCTATTGCGACCCTCTCTTCCTACTTTATAGTAGTGCGAAGTTGGCAGTGATCAAGTTCTCGTGCCATGGTTCCGGCACTAGTTGCACCACCGCCCGCTCAACTAGCTAGAGGCAGGGGTTAGGCAACCAGAGTTAGAGGTCAGGCCATTAGAGGTAG
Source organism: Nicotiana sylvestris (assembly GCF_000393655.2). Taxonomy (NCBI): domain Eukaryota; kingdom Viridiplantae; phylum Streptophyta; class Magnoliopsida; order Solanales; family Solanaceae; genus Nicotiana; species Nicotiana sylvestris. The sequence goes on from NC_091065.1 coordinate 176,001,041, forward strand.
AGGCCAGGCCATTAGAGGTAGAGGTCAGTCCGCTAGAGGTAGATGCTAGCGAGCTAGAGGCCATCCTAGAGATGTAGTTCAGAGTGGTGGGGCCCAACCCCGATGTTATGCTTTCCCAGCTAGGCCTGAGGAGTTATCTGACACTGTTATTAGATGTATTGTTCTAGTTTTCCATATAGGTGATTCAGTTCTATTTGATCTGGGCTCTACTTATTCCTTCGTGTCATCCTATTTTGCTTTATATCTGGTTTGCCTCGTGATTTTTTGAGTGCTCCTATGTATGTGTCCACACCTGTAGGAGATTCTATTGTTGTAGATCGTGTCTATCATTTGTGTGGTTGTTACTATTGAGAGTCTTGAGACTAGCGTAGATATTTACTTCTCGATAGGGTAGATTTTGATGTCATCTTGGGTATGGATTAGCTGTCGCCTTATCATGCTATATTAGATTGTCATGCCAAGACGATGACCTTAGCCTTGCCGGTGGTGCCTCGATTAGAGTGGAGAGGGATGCCTGGCTATTCTACCAGCATGGTTATTTCTTACGTGAAAGCTCGACATATGGTCGAGAAGGGGTGTCTATCTTATTTGGCTTATGTCGCAATTCTAGTGTGGAGGTTTCTTCCATGGATTCAGTACTAGTTTTTCATGAGTTTCCAAAGGTATTTCCTACAGATCTACCGAGGATGACACCCGACAGAGATATCAACTTCTGTATTGATTTGGCTCCGGGCACTCAGCCCATTTCTATTCAACCATACTATATGGCACCGCCAGAGTTGAAAGAATTGAAAGAGCATTTGCAAGATTTACTTGATAAGGGCTTCATTATAGCTAGTGTCTCGCCTTGGGGTGTGCCTATGTTGTTTGTGAAGAAGAAAGATGGATCGATGAAGATGTGCATAGATTACCGGCAGTTTATCAAAGTCCCCATTAAGAACAAGTATCCATTGCCGATGATTGATGACTTCTTTGATTAGATTTAGGGTGCCAAGGTGTTTTCGAAGATTGATTTGACGTATGACTACCATCAGTTGAGGATTAGGGCATCTGATGTCCCTAAGACAACTTTTCGAACTTGGTACGGGTATTATGAGTTTCTGGTAATGTCATTTGGGCTGTTGAATGCCCTAGTAGCATTTATGGACTTGATTAATCGGGTGTTCGAGCCCTTATTGGATACCTTTGTGGTTATGTTTATTGATGATATCCTGATCTACTCCCGCATTCGAGATGAGCACAAGCAACATCTTCGGATTGTACTTCAGACTCTAAGAGATAGCTAGTTGTATGCCAAGTTCTCTAAGTATGAGTTTTGGTTAGACTCAGTCGCTTTCTTGGGGCACATCATATCGACAGAAGGAATAAAGGTGGATCCTAAGAAGATTGAGGCAGTTCAGAACTGGCCTAGACCCACTCCAGCTACGGAGATCCGGAGTTTCTTGGGTTTGGCGGGATATTACCGCCGACTTGTGGAGGGATTTTCATCTATAACAGCCCCATTAACCAGGTTGAACTAGAAGGGTTCCCCACTCAGATGGTCAAATGAGTGTGAGGTGAGCTTGCAGAAGCTCAAGACTGCTTTGACTACGGTTCTAGTATTGGTGTTGCCCACAGGTTCAGGATCTTATACGGTGTATTGTAATGCATCTCGTGTAGGGATCAGTGCAGTATTGATGCAGGATGGTAGAGTGATTGCATATGTTGCAGCAGTTGAAGGTTCATAAGAAGAATTACCTTGTTCACAACCTAGAGTTGGCAGCCATTGTTCAAGCGCTGAAGATCTGGAGGCATTATTTTTATGGCGTGTTGTGCGAGGTTTTCAAGGATCATCGGAGTCTATAATATTTATTCAAACAAAATGATCTCAATTTGAGGCAGAGGAGGTGGTTGGAGCTATTGAAAGACTATGATATCACCGTTTTGTATCACCCCGTGAAGTCCAATGTGGTGGCCGATGCCTTGAGTAGAAAGGCAGCATGTATGGGCAGCCTTGCATACATTTCAATCGGTGAGAGATTGCTTGCATCAGATGCTCAAGCTTTGGCCAATCAATTCGTGAGGTTAGATGTTTCAGAGCCTAGTCGTATTCTATCTTGTACAGTCACTCGGTCTTCCTTGTATGAGCGCATCAAGGAGCGACACTATAATGACCCTCATTTGCTTGTCCTTAGGGATATAGTGCGGCACGGTAGAGCCAAGAAGGTTAGTGTTGGAGATGATAGTGTTTTGAAGATGCAGGATCGTATTTGTATGCCTAATATAGATGGACTTCATGAGTTGATTCTTGAGGAGGCCCACAGTTCCCGGTATTCTGTTAATCCGGGTGCTGCCAAGATGTATTAGGACTTGCGGTAGCATTATTGGTGGAGGAGGATGAAGAAGGATATAGTTGCATATGTAGCTCGATGTCTAAATTGTCAACAAATAAAGTATGAACATTAGAGATCTAGTGGTTTGCTTTAGAAGTTAGAGATTCCTGAGTGAAAGTGGGAGCGTATCACTATAGATTTTGTTGTCGGACTCCCACGGACTTAGAAGAAGTTCGATGCAGTATGGGTTATTGTGGATAGGCTGACCAAGTCAACATTTTATTCCTGTGGCAGTTACCTATTCATCAGAGTGGTTGGCTGAGATTTACATCTGTGAGAGCATTCATCTTTACGGTGTGCCAGTGCCTATCATTTCTGATCAAGGTACGCAGTTCACCTCACACTTTTGGAGGGCAGTACAGCGTGAGTTGGGCACTCAGGTTGAGTTGAGCACGTCATTTCATCCTCAGACGGACGGACAAACCGAGTGCACAATTCAGATATTGGAGGATATGCTCCGCTCTTTTGTTATTGATTTTGGGGGTTCTTGGGATTATTTCTTGCCACTTACGGAGTTTGCCTAAAACAACAGCTACCGATCGAGCATTCAGATGGCTCCCTATGAGGCATTATATGGGAGGCAGTGCCGATCTCTAGTTAGATGGTTTGAACCGGGGGAGGCTCAGTTGTTGGGTACATATTTGGTACAGGATACCTTGGATAAGGTTAAGATTATTCATGATCGGCTTCGCACAGCTCAGTCTAGGCAGAAGAGTTATGCCGACTGTAAGATTCATTACGTTACATTCATGGTTGGAGAGAGTGTATTGCTTCGGGTTTCACCGATGAAGGGTGTGATGAGATTCGGGAAGAAGGTCTAGTTGAGCCCTAGGTATATCGGACCTTTTGAGATTTTTTAGAGAGTGGGTGGGGTGGCTTAGAAGCTCGCATTGCCACCTAGTTTATCAGTAGTCCATCCGGTGTTCCACGTGTCCATGCTCCGAAAGTATCACGGTAATCCGTCCCATGTGTTAGATTTCAGCTCAGTCCAGTTGGACAAGGATTTGACTTAGGAGGAGGAGTCGGTGGCTATTCTAGACCGGCAGGTTCTACAGTTAAGGTCAAAGAGTTTTCCTTCAGTTCGAGTGCAGTGGAGAGGTCAACCGGTTAAGGCAGCTACTTGGGAGTCCGAGTAGGACATGAGGAGAAGATATCCACACCTTTTCACCAGCCTAGGTACTTTTCTATGTCCGTTCAAAAACGAACGATTGTTTTAGAGGTGGAGAATGTGATGACCCGATAGGTCATCTAGAGTTTTAAACCTTAATTCTGTGTTTCGAAGCCTCCAATAGCTTTGTTAAGCCTTCCTCGATTTGTGTGCACAGTTCATGTAATTTTTTGGAAGGCTTTTATGTTAAAAATTGATAAACATGAAATTTTGCCTTAAAAATCCATTTGAGTTGAGGTAAATGGATCCGGATCTGTGTTTTGATGGTCCCGACAGGTCCATATCGTGATTTGGGGCCCAGGCGTATGCCCGGAATCGATTTCAGCGGTCACTAGCTCGAGTTATCATTTTTTGTTGAAAATTGTAAGTTTCAAGGTTTAATGACATTAAAATTTAACCAATATTTGACTTTGTTGATATTGGGTCCATATTCTGGTTCTGGAACCCGGTATAGATCCATTACTACATTTATGACCTGTCTTCCAAATTTGGTGAGAAACAAAGTTGGTTTGACATGAATCGGACGTTCGGTTGTTAAAATAGAAATTTGAAAGTTTTTTTAAAAATTTCATTTGATTTGGTGTCCGATTCATAGTTTTAGGTGTTATTATCATGTTTTTGGAATTGTGTGCCTCATTGGTTTGGATCCCCGTGGGCTCGGGTCAATTTCGGATAGCCTAGACCTTTTGAACTTAGGAAAATTCTAGTTTTTGAGCTTCAGCTGTCATCTGGTACGTTGTGCTTTGCGATCGCGAGGCCATTCTCACGATCGTGAAGCGGAACTAGGCTGGGGGGATGTTGTTCTACGCGAATACGAGACCATGGCTGCAAACATGGAGCACTAGAGGGCCTGCTCTCCGCGAACGCGACCTGTCACACGCGAACGCGTAGTTTAGTGAGGTGGGGGGCCTGGGAACTGAGGTGACTTAATGCGAACTCTAGTCGAGTCTCGCGAACGCAGAGGTTAGGCGGGCTAAACCTTCGCGAACGCATGGAGTCTCCTGCAATCGCGTAAGCTAGTGTGGCTTTGCTCTTCGCGAACGCGTCAGGTTTCACGCGAACGCAATGAACACCTGACGGCAGCAATTAAAACAATCCTAAAAATGGGATTTTGTTCATTCTTTCAAATTTTTAAATCTAGAAAACCCTAGAGGCGATTTTCCCAAGAGCTCTTCTTCCCCAATTTATTGGTAAGTGATTCTAACCTACGTTTTTTCGATTTTAGTTACATTTCATAAGATTTTCACCTAAAATCTAAGATTTTTAGGGTAGAAATTGGAGATTTGGGTAGAATTAGGGATTTATGAAAAATTGGAATTTAGACCTCAAATTAGGGTCAGATTCCAAAACAAATTGCATAACCGGGCTCGGGAGTGAATGGGTAATCATGTTTTGGTCGGAATTTCGGGTTTGGACCAAGCGGGCTCGGGGTTGATTTTTGACTTTTTGGGTAAGAATGTGGGAATTCTAAATTATGCATTATAATTGATTCCTTTAGCAATATTTGATATTATTGAGTCAATTGTGGTTAGATATGAGTAGTTTGGAGGTGGATCCTAGGGGAAAGGCCCCGGTAAACCTCTGAGTTGACTGTGGAGTGAAGTAAGTGTTGAATTTATTCTTAATTAAAGGGAATTAGGAACCCACATACTATGTGCTATGTGAATTTCATGTGTTGCAGCGTATATGCGAGGTGACAAGTGCTTATACGCTTCCGAATGACTTGTTTCCCTGGTTTTCCACTTTTCCTTAATTACTTTCTTCCATGTCTTAACTGTCATGTACTTTAAATGCCTTCCATGCTTTATTTGCTAGTTTTTATTCATTTTTCCTCGTGTTTGAAAATTTAGACCTTTCCATGTTCACATGAATTGTTGTTATTTGCCTTAAATGAATTAATTTCACCTTCTTAGTTGTGATTTACTAGACTTGTCTTGACATGTAGTATTATATATATGGATTCCCAAGTTGGTACAAGATTTCCTTTCCGGTCCCGCTTCATATTCGTCAATCGTGGAGATTCTTGTGAGTTGAACTATTGATTTTATTGTGCTCATTGAATAGTTGATACTGATATGGTGGGATCGGGGTGCACGCTCCAACAGGTAGAATAAGGGTAGATTGATATGGAGGAATAAGGATGAATTTGTACTAATACAGTGGGATCGGGTCGCACGCCGCAACAGGTAAAATAAGGATAGATTGATACGGTGAAATAAGGGTGAATCATGATACTGATTTTGTTATATGGTGGGATCGGGTTCCGCACCGCAATATATATTTATTTATGATTGTTGATATTGTTATGGTGGAATAAGGAAGTATTATGTTGTATGGTGGGATCGGGTTGCGTGCCGTAACAACCTATATGTTTCTATTTCCTTGAGCTGTGTTGGTTTTCAGTATTTTCATTTGAAACTCTATGGATTGGTAATTCTGATCGTCACTGTTTAATTCTTGAGGTTGTAGCTATTATCTTCAGTTAACTGTCTTATTTTGTTCCGTATTTTGTTCTCCTGTCTTTATTATATACTACATACATGTTGTAGTGTGAGTGACATGGCTTAGCCTCGTCACTACTTCGTCGAGGTTAAGCTCGACACTTACAAAGTACATGGGGTCGATTGTACTCATAAAACACTCTGCACTTTTTGTGCATATTTTAGAGTCGGTCCTAGCGACGGTTGTTAGCGTGCTCGGATTGGCCAGCTTTGTGGAGACTTGAGGTACAACTGCTCACCATTTGCAGCTCCCAGAGTCCCCTTCCCTTTTATTTAGTTGTGTACTTTCCTTTAGGCAATTTTATGTTTTATTCAGACCTTTATTTGTACTATTCTAGTAGTTTGTACACTTGTGACACCTGGTCCAGGGTTGTATCACATATTTTAGTTGTTATAGTTTCCGCACTTTACTTTGGATGATTGTAGTTATTTCTATTCTTTCTCATAATTAATTTAAACTGTTAAAAAATAATTAAATTGTTCTAACATTGGCTTGCCTGGCAAGTGAAATGTTAGGCCCCATCAAGGTCCCGAAGGTGGGAATTCCGGGTCTTGACACTTAGACCTCGTGTTCTAGTTCGATGAGAATGGGGTCGATCTTCAATCCCTTACATTCTGAGCCTGATCTGTCATGCAGTAGACGAGCCTAATTTCGACCGTATACAGATATTCCTCTCATTTTTCAGAGAGTAAACGACGATAAACGATATGAGCTTCTGATTTCCACCTCGATACCCCGTGTCAGAAACGACAAAATGAACGAAACGTCTCGTCGGTCATGTCTTAATTGCATTAAATGCTCATCAGTTATTGGTTGGCTACTCCTGTCTTTGAACCATCATTTGAAAATTATAAATACCCCCTTCTTCATTCATTGAAACTTTACATCCAAACCTTATATACTCCTGCCCTTAGAAATTGCATTTTCTAGCACTTGTATCGTGATTTCTTGAGATCTTTCTAAGATCTTTCGCTTGTCTTCACTGCAAACCATCAAGTGTATCCCTTTATCTTACTCTCATTTATCTAATACCCTCCATCTAAAAGAAAATGGCAAAGACTTCAAAAATAGTTCCCCAAAAAGAAACTATTTCCACATTACGATTGGCCAGCGAGGAACTGGCGGCGGAACCTCCTCTTAGCACGTTTATTCCTGGAGGGTGCTTGGTGACTGCCAATTTTAAGGTTGAAAAACCTTCACCCGTCTGGGCCATGGTGAGAAGGTCTCGAGGTACATATGCTCGATCACCGAAGAAATTCTCCATACGGTCAAAAAGGACTGAAATTGGGTCGGCAAAGACGTGGTGGTTCCCGGGACCGAAAAAGATATCACTACCCAAGTCGAGGGATAATTAAGTGTTTACACTTATCCCTTTACGTTGGGCCCGTTGGACCCGGTAATCATCCACTTCTGCAAAATGTACGAGGTGTGCCTTGGTCAGATCCACCCCTCGTTTTGGAGGATCATCATTCTTCTCCGGTTCTTCGTGAGCAAGATTGACGGATGCTCATTCACTGTTGACCATTTTATGAGACTATGCAGTCCCTAAATCTTTCGGGGAGGACTCATTAAACTTGCGCCGGGCTAGCAAAGGCCCGTTCTCGAGCATCGATGATGATCGGGATAGAGGCTGGATAGGCTGATTTGTCCGAGTGAAGACCTCAGACCTGATCCCAGCCAAGTACATGTCGTTCCCTAAAAAGTGGAACACAAAATATAAGTAAAGTTTCATTTTTCCCAAAATTTTATTTTTTACTTTCTTTTACTTCTTTCTTATCGGCGTTTGGTGGAGATGCAGCTATTGCTGGGGTCCCGAATGCAGTCCCTTAACTCAAGGAGTGGGTGAGGGCAGATTTTCTCAAAAGCCATATTCCAAACACGCACGGCGCAAACTTTAAAAGGGGCGGTGGGAGGCCCACTCTCAGGGTGAGATTCCTTTCTTGAGTGGACAACAGTTGGGTTTCCTTTGAGCTGTTGAGTCCGTACTTATTTCATTTTTCTTTGTACGCCTTTCCAAGTATGTCGCAATGAGGCCTCCATCTGGCAACGAAGATTGCCCAGCCGAGACCCTTGCTCCGAGATAGGGTGAGGAGAAGATGATAAAAAGGGCTCTGAGTTCTCTAAACTCGGAGAAGAAAAAATCGAGAAATAGGAGGGTGCACTAATCCAAAGAAAGCACTGACTCCCAAGAGCTCCCATCAGACTCACTCCACAGGCTGAGGGACGAGTCTAAAGAAGAAAAAGAAAAAGTCTCTAAACTGGTTGCCCGCGTGTGGTCGTAGTCAGAGGGAGGAGAGGTCTCTAAACCAGGGAGAGGCAACACCAAATTGCCTCAAATCAGGGAGGCCAATGAAGAGGCAGCGGCTGAGACCTCCGAACCAGAGAGGGGCGAGGCTATTTTGCCCAAAGTTAGGGAGGCTGACAAGGAGACAATGACCGATGCTTCTCGGGAAAAGGACAATGCCCCGAAGGACGTACTTGGAGTGATAGATCTCTCTGAGTCACCTTCGTTTACTGATTCAATGATCAAAAGGCTCATATACTGAAAGGACGCTCCAACGAGGGGACCCAAGGGGCGGCAGAACCTTTCACAACTTTTATGACGGCTTAGAATCTACCGCAATGGAGGAAATCACCAGGTTAGGTGACTTACCAGTGCCAAGGAAGAGTTCGTCTTTGGGAACCAACGGGCCTTCTTCAAGTCCAAAACTAGTCAACCGGTTCCCAGCTCCGAGTATGAATCCTGACCGGAAGCAGTCGGTCATCATGTCTATCCCAGAGGATGCCTAGGTCCTCTCTGCCCCCGTAGGGGTTGCCAGTTATCTTTGGTGCCTGGTGACCGAAGAGGATCAAGCCAAGATCAACGAGGTGGATTCGCGCTACCTATCAACAAAGCACAATAGGCATTAAACCGGGTAACTTTGGATGCCTCTTGACGACTTCTATTATGTACTTAGATTAAGTCATAAATAATCGTAACTTTTTCCTTTGTGTTTGTAAGCCTCAGAGCTTCATTACAAAACTTTTCTCCGATATCGGGAAGAGTTAGACCAAAATGAGGACGAGGTTCGAGAGCTAATTGAGAAGAGGGATGCTTACAAACTTCTTAGCGAACAATGTGAGGGGGAGGTTAAAAAACTCCAAGCTGAGCTAGAGGCGGCTCGGAAAGAGAATGCCGACCTAGTCGAGAAGGTAGGGAGAATATTTGAGGTTAGTGACGATGCGTCAGACACACTGGCTAACGGTCCAAACCCATAGGTCAAAAAGAAGCTTGATCAGATCGAGTAGTTCCGGGCAGAAGTGGTTGCGGTAAAGGCCGAGGCCGAAGAATGGAAATGCAACATGGACCACTTGGCCTTGAAAAAGGAGACTTCCTGAACACAATTGGCTTCGGCTAAGGTCTAGCTCTGAGCTAGAAAGGAAAAGGACTTTGTGTAGGCTAAAAAGATCGAGGAGCTCCAGTCCGAGCTAAATTCGGCCGTCTCCGATCGAGAAAATTTGGCCAAGGAGCTAGAGATGGCCAAATCGGAGGCCAAGTTAGTCAAATCGATACCGACAAGATGGTGGATGTTTATAAGGCTGATGTCAAGGCGGCTCAGTTTCGAGCAAGGGACATCATCGAGCACATGAAGCAGAAATCTCGAAGGGAGGCCCTCAAGGAAATTCATGCTTGGGGTTCCGACTTATCGGTTGAGATTAAGAGTGCCAAGGATCTTAAAGCCGAGGCCAAAAAATTGGCCTATCTCGAAGATGATGAAGATTCTGAAGATTTGGGCGAGTCCGAGGGTGGAGGCGACTCGAAGGCGATGATGCAGCCCTCGGCAAATCTAGGCCACTTAGTCTCTTTTTAAATGTTTTCGTTTTTTGCTTTTTGTATTACCCTTTTGTTAAGGCCATATGGCCTTTTGTAAAAATTTGCATCGAGGATGTTTGGCCCTTGTAAAAAGAGTTTTTTGATATGAATATAAGGCTTTTACCCTTCAGCAACTTTTGAATTTTCCCTTTGCTTTATTACTTATATTTGCAAAGATCGAAATGCCTTAGCATGAAATAGTTAGGTTACATTTTGAGGTTCGAACGAACCTTGCCTTCAACAATATTTTATTTTAAGGCATCGTCGGGGTTCGATGTGATTGGAAATTTTTTTCCTCAAAGTACTTAGAATTTTTCAGATTATAGTTTTCCGAGGGTAGCCTTTAGAACTGGTTAAGAAATTTTAAGGCCTTGTTGTTTTTGCTATAGGTCTCGGACGTTTTCGAGCCATGTTAATATAGTCGTAGCATTTTTAGTTCGGGTGTTGCCCAGTAGGCTCGCTATCCCAAGTTATCCGAGCTTGCCTAAGATAACAGTCCCCGAGTGAGGGTGGCCATAGCCTTTAAAATTTGGGTGTTGCCTAATAGGTCTTATGCCCTGAGCTCTGATAGCTCGGACCATCTAAGCATGTTTTCGAACGGCAATCCCCGAGTGAGAGTAATTGATTAAACTCGGATTAAGCTAGCCCTTGGGCTCGATACCTTTAGGGATCGGGTGTGGGAAATTCATTGAGAAATTCAAGAAAAAAATTTAAAGGACAAGATATTTATCTGCAAGGAAGAGAATTTTTTTTATTCTTGTGCATAATAGTTATATATGTGTACATGCTTTGTGACAGAGCTTGAGCAGTCTATGCGGGAGTGGTTCATTAGATTGTTTGGCACTGACAATAAATCCTATCGATCAAGACCCTTCAATCACGATGTTTCTTTCCTTGCTAAAGTCGATATCCGAGGGTAATATCCCCAGTATTCGAGGTTGACTATAGATAGAAGCCTCAGATACTATTGATGTGATATTTGACATTGATTCATGACCAACCTTTTATTCTACGTTAGCACGATCCATTGTTGCCTCATTAAAAACCTTGCCGGAAAACCCATTTAGGACAAAATCGGTTCAAGGAAAAAGAGTGCAATGCGTGCTTTCAGACCTGAAATTTTATACTGTTCCTTGTCGGTTACCTGCAAGCGTAAGTTCAAAATGTAAATAAATGAAATAATGGGGTCGTACCTTAGCAGTCATATCGTTTCAAGTGAGTTATATTCCATTTGTTCGGTAGTTGCTCGTTGTTTATTGTTCCGAGTTTGTAGGATCCCTTTCCGGTGATCTCGATAATTTTGTACGGTCCTTCCTAGTTCGGCCCTAACTTCCCCTCATTTGGATTTTAGGTACTTAGTGTGACCCTTCTTAACATCAAACCCCCGATTTTGAAGTGCCAAAGGTTGGTCCTTCGATTGTAATATATCTTGATCCACTAATTTTTGGGCGGCCAACCGGACAAGGGCGGCTTCGCGACTTTCATCTAATACTTCCAAGCTCATACTCATGGCCTCATCCTTTGACTTTTTGGTTGTGTATCGGAACTTGAGACTTGGTTCTACGACTTCACCCGGTATTAGAGCTTCGGCGCTATGAACCAGTGAGAACGGGGTGGCCTCGGTACCGGACTTCGAGGTCATACGGTATGCCCATATGACTTTGGGCAAGATTTCCTTTCATTTTCCTTTGGTGTCGGTTAGCCTCTTTTTGAGGTTTTGGAGTATGGTTTTATTGGTCGATTCTGCTTGTTCGTTACCACTACGATGATAAGGTGTTGATAGAATCCTTTTGATCTTATGGACTTCGAGAAACTTGGTCACTTTGTTGCCGATGAATTGTTTCCCATTGTCACACACGATCTCGTCCGGCATGCCGAACCGGCATATGATATGGTCCCAAATGAAATCGATGACTTCTTTCTCCCTGACCTTCTCGTATGCCTGGGCTTCCACCCACTTAGAATAATAGTCAGTCATAAACAAGATAAATTGAGCCTTATCGGGTCCCCATGGAAGGGGGCCAACGATGTCTATTCCCCACTTCATGAATGGCCATGGTGACAAAATCGAATGCAACAGCTCTCCGGGATAGTGAATGGCCATGGTGACAAAACCGAATGCAACAACTCTCTGGGATGGTGAATCATCGAAGCATGTCTTTGGCATCCATCGCATTTTCGTACGAACTCCTTCGCATCCTTTTCCATGTCAATCTAGTAGTAGCCAGCTCTGATCACTTTCCGAACCATTGATTCGGTACCTGAATGATTTCCATAGGTGCCCTCGAACTTCTTCAGAACGTACTCGGTATCTCCATGTCCTAGACATATCGCTAGTGGACCATCGAACGTTCTTTTGAACAGGGTTCTGTCTTCGGACAAGCTAAACCATGTTGCCTTTGTATGAATGGACCTCAATTCTTTTGGATCCAAGGGTAGTTTTCCAGTCTTTAAATATTCTACATATTTGTTTCTCCATCCCAAGTCAGGCTTGTAGAGTTTATCTCGGCATGACCTTCTTCTATCACTGATCTCATGAGTTGTGCGACTGCCCCCGAGTTGAGCTCGTCGTTCTCGATTGACGACCCTAAGTTAGCAAGGGCATTAGCCTCACTATTTTGATCTCGGGCATGTGTTATAAAGTCTACTCCTTGAACCGATGTAATATTACTTGCAACTTATCCATGTACCTTTGCATACGTTCTTCTCTGACCTCGAATGTTCCATTAACTTGGTTTACAACGAGGAGGGAGTCACACTTAGCTTCGATCACCTTCGCCCCCAAGCTTTTGGCTAGTTCAAGACCTGCAATCATGGCTTCATATTCGGCCTCGTTGTTAGTCAATTTCATAGGTTTAGCAGATTGTCTTACTACATTACCTGTTGTTGGCTTAAATACGATGCCAAGTCCGGACCCTTTTGTATTCGAGGCACATCTGTAAAGAGGGTCTAGATTCCCGAGGACGTCCCCGAGTTTATGAACAACTCTCGTTCGACTTGGGGTAATAGGGCCGGCATAAAGTCGGCTACAAAATCTGCCAAAATTTGAGATTTATTGGTTGTCCAGGGTCGATACTAAATATTGTACCCGCTGATTTCAATAGCCCATTTTTCCAATCATCCCGATTTGGGTTTATGCATTATATTTCGCAACGTGTAAATAGTCACAACACATATAGGATGGCATCGAAAATATGATTTCAGTTTCCTAGAGGCGCTTAGCAAAGCGAGCGGAAATTTTTCTAGGTAAAGATTTCTAGTATCAGCCTCACCTAGAGTCCTGCTAACGTAGTAAATTGGAAATTTCATACCTTGTTCTTCCCGGACCACGACTCCACTTACCATTACCTTCGATACTGCCAAGTACAAGTATATTTTTTCGTCTATTTTCGGTGTGTGAAGTAGTGGTGGGCTCGATCGATATCGCTTGAGTTCCTCCAATGGCTATTGGCATTCTGCTGTCCACAAAAAGTTGCTCTTCTTCTTTAGTAGCGAGAAGAATCGGTAACTCTTATCAGAGGACCTCGAGATGAATCGCCCCAGGGTGGGTATTCCCCTGTTGGATACCATGAACCCAAGAAATTTACCTGATCCGACTCCGAATGCACATTTCTCAGGGTTCAGCTTCATATTGTACCTTATCAATATGCTAAAGGTCTCCTACAAATGTTTTAAATGGTCCTCTGCTCGTAGGGGCTTAACCAACATATCGTCAAAGTAAACTTCCATCAATTTTCCTATTTGTTCCTTGAACATCCGGATTACTAGGCGTTGATAGGTGGCACGAGCATTTTTTAATCTGAATGGCATCACGTTATAGCAGTACTTGCCGTATTTAGTGATGAATGAGGATTTTTTGTGATCACTCAGGTCCATCCGTATTTGGTTATACTCGGAATAAGCATCAAGTAAACTGAGGATCTCGTGGCTGTCGGTGGTATCGATCATGCGATCAATATTGGGCAGAGGGAAAGAGTCCTTGGGGCACGCCTTGTTCAAATCCTTATAGTCTACACACATTCTTAATTTGTTCCCTTTTTTAGAGACTACTACTACATTTCAAAACCAATCCAGGTATTTAACCTCCTGAATGGACCCTATTTTAAGGAGTTTAGATACTTCGTCCTTGATGAAAACATGTTTGACCTCGGACTGGGGCCTCCTCTTTTGCTTGATCGGATGGAATTTTGGGTCCAAGATTATCTTGTAAGTGGTTATCTCTGGTGGGATCCCTATCATATCAAGATGGGACCAAGCGAAACAATCTACGTTAGCTATAAAAATTGAATGAGTTTTTTCCTGAGCTCGTGAGTTAACCCCGTGCCCAGCAGTATACCTTCCGATCGAGTAGATGCTCGATCAATATGACATGTTCCAACTCCTCGACCATTGATTTAGTGGCGTCGGAATCATCGAGGACTATAAAAGATCTGGGAACCCCGTAATCATCGTCTTCATCAGTCCGCTGCTTATCCGGATGGGTCGTGGCCGATGTCAGTGATTGCTATTTTGACTCTTTCTTTGTACCCGAACTTGGTTCCTTTGGCATTGAGAGTGTTGATATTGGAATCACTTCTTCGACTGCAAATATCTCTTTTGCGGCTTGTTGTTCTCCGTAGATTGTTTTATTCCCTACTGGCATTGGAAATTTTAACACTTGGTGAAGAGTCGAGGGTACTGCTATCATGTTGTAGATCTACGACCTCCCGATTAGGGCATTGTACCTTATGTCTCCTTCGATCACAGAAAACTTGGCCTCCTGGACGGTCCCGGTGGCGTTTACTTGTAATGTTATTTCCCCTTTAGTGGTTTTCACATGACATGTTGAATTCATTCAGAACTCAAACTGCAAGAACAATTTGATCTCGTAGGACGAGTTGTTCTACGACCCTCGACCGGATGATGTTGGCTGAGCTATGTGGATTAGCTAACACACACTTAACTCGAGATTTATTTATAAGTACAGATTTTACCAGTGCATCATTGTGGGGATGCACGATCCCTTCTATGTACTCGTCGTTGAAAGACAAAGTTTCCTCTATAACCTCGAGTCCGTTTTTCCCTTATGATGGATACTTTGGTGCATTTTAACATAGGACCTTGAGGGACATCGACCCCACCGATGATCATGTTAATGGCATGTTAAGGCTCTTCTTGTTCGGTCTGTTTGTTAGAATCCCTATTTCTGAAATGATTCTTGGCTCGGTCTCTCAAGAATTCTTGAAGGTGTCCGTTGTTGAATAACTGGACTACCTCCTCACCTAAACTGTAGGCAATCCTCTGTTCTATGGCCGTGAGTTACGTGATATTTGCACATCTGGTTCAGATTTGGTCGAGGCCATTTGGTGTCCTTGATGCGTCCGATAGCTGATATGATGGCAGCAGCATCAACACTAAATTTATATTCTGATAACCTCGACGCTTCTTTAGGCCCGATAGGCCTGTCGAAACCGTTCTTGCTCATGAGACCCCAAGTATTCTGACCCCAATCATTTCTACTTTCTTTTCGCACAGAACTCTGTCCGGACCCACCACTTCTTCGATCTCCATTGTACGACTGGTATCAATCCCTGCTTGACCTCGGTTCACGGTCGATATCTCTCTTAACTTTGTTAATGGAGCTAACAGGATAAACGGACCGGGAAGGAGCCCAAGTTGATTATCTTCGACTCTGATTTTCGATTCACATTGGTTACGCACATTAGCCTAACTAACAGCCAAATACTCTATCAAATTCTGCATCAATTATTGTGAATCTACCGAGCTTCGAACAATGAGTCCTTGGGTAAAAGCTTGAACGGCCTAATCATCAGCGACCAGTAGTAGATCCATCCGTTCCATTTGAATCCGAGACACGAACTCTCTAAGTATTTCATTATCCTTCTGTTTTACTTTGAAAATTTCTGACTTCCTGGTCTCAACCATAATAGCCCTGACGTGTGCTTTCATAAAATAATCCGCAAGCATGGAAAATGAGTCAATAGAATTAGGAGGTAAGTGTGATACCATATCATAGCTCCCTTTGACAGGGTCTCTCCGAATTTCTTCAGCAAGACAATTTCGATCTCATCATCCTCCAAGTCATTCTCTTTGATGTCGCACGTGTAGGAGGTAACATTCTTTTTCGGGTCGATCCTTCCTTTGTACTTAGGAATATCGGGCATGCAGAACTTCTTAGGGATCGTCTTGGGAGCCGCACTCGGAGGAAAGGCTTTTGTACGAACTTTTTGGAGTCCAGGCCCTTTAATATCGGCGGTGCTCCTGGGATTTGATCAACCCTGGAATTGTAGGTTTCCACCTTCTTATCGTTTGCCTCGATTTTCTTATCCCCCGACTCTATCCATTTTGTTAGTTCCTCGAGCATCTTTATGATTACTGGTTTCTCCCCGACTCTTTCTCATTCGATCTCTCTGAGACCGGTTCATCTCTGTGAACAATTTCCCGGGATGGTTCGGGCTCAATCCTACTTGGTGGGTGGCTTTGGTTCTGGAGCTGGGCTATCGCCGCCTGTTGAGCTTGTAACATCGAAGATTACCCGCAAGTTAATTCTACAGGCTTCGCTGTCGTGTGCACTTTTTGCAACCGATCTCACATCCCTATGGATGATGACCTCAGGATCGGGGGCAAATTTGCATTGATGACCACATGCGAGCTAACGTCATTTGGCTTTTGGGCCGGAACTCCACCAAGGTCGACTTGGGGCACCTCGTTTTCGGGTGCTACATTGTCGTTTTCGCTATGGTGGCCGGACTTATTATCAAAATATATGGGTACTGACTGAGAGTTCGACATTTTTAGTTTCAACCTGAAATCAGAGACACTTCAAAAAACAAGTGTAAAATAGTGTGTATAATGAAAATTTGTATCAAATAACCACTATTATCCTTAGCCCCACTGTGGGCACCAAAATGTTTACCCTCAAAATCGGGTAACAATTAAATTTATATGTAGTTTTAAGAATACGTGGATTAAATTTACAAATTGATGAATTGAATAGCAATTAAATTAAAGTATGATAAAGTAAATTCAAACCACACGAATTGAACAGTTACAACTTTGGGGGGGGGGGGCACCCTTGAACTGGATGAACTTCGATCAATATTAGGACACAGATAAAATAAGAGTTTAATGAGTAAAATAATATATTGCTTCTGAATGATTGTTACAATGTGTTTTACAAGTAATCAGAACCCCTTTATATAGTAGGGGAGATCTACTTTAGGTACAATTTTATAAAAGGTAAAAATCTCCTAATTTGCTGATTTGCTGGTTCCTTGTTGATACGTGCCGAAATTCCCGCCGTGACACCCAACCGGTTATGGATATTTCGGCCTTTCGTTATTTCGGTCTTCTGTTGGTTATACTGGCAATGTTTCCTCAAGCTCATTCGAGGTTAGGGTCGATTCCAGGATCATGGACTCAATGTTCTCGAGGACGGACATTCTGACCTCGTGTTCTGGTTCGATGAGACTCGGGGTCGATTTTCAATCCCTCACATTTTGAGCCCGATCCACCATACAGTAGACGAGCCCAAATTCGACCGTACCATAGATACTAGTCCATATTTGGAAAAGATATGGGCGAACGGCACAAATAGCCACTAAGAGCAGTGGCTTTTATTTTAAAGCCACTGTTTTCAATGTATTTAGACTTTAGTCACTCCTTTAAAAAACTTATACCTGACTGGACGAAAATACCCTTATGGTATAACTTATACCTATGCTATCAACACAAACAACAGTTACACAAAGAGAAGAAGCGAGCAGTAGCAGCAGTTACCCAGCGACGATCAACTGAGGATTGATATGTTATAAACATCGCCTCCTATGATAATTCTGTATTCCGGACATAGTGTCTTCATTTTAGAAATTGAATTCAAAAAAATAAGAACACTATGTCCTTAACTTTGATTCTACTAGCCTCATTTTGCAAATTGAATAAAAAATTTAAGGACAAAATGTCCTTCACTTTGTTGCTGTTCTTCTGTATACAAAGTCCTGTAGCTTGAGTTTCAAATTGTATGTTTTAATTTCTGGTTCAAATGTTAAGGACTAACACTCCTTAACTTTTAAATACATGTTTAAATGTTAAGGACTAGCAGTGCTTAACTATTAATTCCATGTTTAAATGTTAAAGGACAGACATACCTTAGCTTTTAATTTCTTGTTCAAAAGTTAAGGACTGACAGTTCTTAACTTTTAATTCCATGTTTAAATGTTAAGGACTGGCAGTCCTTAACTTTAATTACATGTTTAAATGTTAAAGGACAGACAGTCCTTAGCTTTTAATTTCTGGTTCAGAAGTTAAGGACTGGCAGTCCTTAACTTTTAATTCCATATTTAAATGTTAAGGACTGACAATCCTTAACTTTAATTATATATTTAAATGTTAAAGGACAGACAGTCCTTAGCTTTTAATTTCTAGTTCAAAAGTTAAGGACATGCAGTCCTTAAGTTTTAATTTTTGGTTCAAAAGTTAAGGACCGACAGTCCTTAAGTTTTAATTTCTTGTTCAAAAGTTAAGGACTCGAAGTCCTTAACTTTTAATTCCATATTTAAATGTTAAGGATATGCAGTCTTTATCTTGGTCTTGCACTTACAGTACACTTGTTCTTAATTCTACAAGTATTGCTTTATAACGTATGTCATTTGTTTCCCATTCTCTTGACTTGTAGGATGGAAATAATATGCATAATAGTTGTTTTTAATGGTAGATGAACTGAAGACTATAAATATCTTGAAACAGAACATAAATCATGAACTAGCAAATGAAAAAGTACCCAATGCCTCGAGTGCCACCAGTTACAAGAGCATTCATGCCATAAAGGGACCATCTATTCACTTTTCCACTACACTTAGTGGCAGTGGCAGTAGTTGTGAGTCGAACTGAACTGCAATTCATCCATGGGTTTATTATAAAGTTTCTGGGTTTTGGAAGTTGAAGTTTGTGCTTGAGAGAAGCAGCAACAGTGTGTGAAATGAAGAGGGGTTCCGACATTTTCTTTTGGAGAGAGAGAGAGACAAGGGATTGAGGGATTGATGTGCACAGATAAGGGATTGAGGGATTGATGTTGTTGACCAAGCATGGAGGAGGCCGACCATGAAATTACCTTGGGTATTCCAGATGAAAATGAAACGCGAAAAAGAGGAAGAAAGGGTAAAATTGTCTTTTTTTATTAGTAGTGGCTATTTTTGCTGAGCATTATAATTAGTGGATAAAAATTAAAGACACCCTTAATTAGTGGCTACTACACGCCATTTTTACAAAAGATATCGAACACACAACCCAGTCTTATAAGAGAAGAAAATGGAGAAGAACAAAATATTTATCGTATACAAGTAATATATTACTTACGCTGGGAATAAGGCTATCATTCCATTTTCCTTTATTTTGTTTGTATTTTTGTTTATCATTTTCCCTACTAAGTCAACGCCACAATACATAAGTTATATCCTTTTGCGACAAGTTCCAAACAGGGCGGCCCGAGGAATTTTGTGGCCTAAAGTCAACTTTATGAGGGGCTTTAATTTTTTTTAAAAACAATTCTATTTATTTGAAGTCTATTTTTTTTAGCTTTTCTTAGATACAAATTTTTTAATAATTTTCTTATAATCAATAATTCCTAATAAATATTTCTCAATTGATAATATAGTTAATCCATTTAACCTTTTTGTGACATTGTTGATCTTAGGTAAGTTTTGAAAACTTCATTCCGCTGAAGCAACGATAACACGAGTTATTAACATTATTCCACAAGCAATTTAGGCATTTGAAAAAAAATTATTTTTTTTATTTTATTAAGTGTATCAATTAAACTGCTATCTTCTAATTGTACTATTTTTCTTAATACTTTTGTCAAAAAATAAATCTAAACCATTAAATACGAATTGATTATTATGCTTTAAATAACATTCAAGATTAAGACAATATTTTTTCAAATTTCAATATCTAGTGATCTTAGTTTTTATCGCCAAATAGAAAACCAAAAATATTTTCATATGCTGCTAATTGTTCAAATCTGTTTTGAAGTGAAAAAATAGCCTTGTCTACTATGTATAAAAGTAATCAACTCTAAAGTACTCTTCGAAAGATTTTGAGATTTTATTATCAACATTCGCATCAATTTGTTACTTCTTATATATCACACGTTTCTTACAAAATTCGGGCTCAATATTCATTTCAAGTGCAATTTCCTTGGTAGAATTCATAGCAGTTGCAAATCCTTCTTATCTATTTTTGTTAAAGAAAGAAATCAAAAAAATTTCACTTTATATAACTTATTTTAAAAGTGATACATAGTTTATTAGGTGTAACAAAAAATGGGGCCCCAAAAAATATGGGGCCTAAAGCGATTGTTTTACTTGCTTTTATGGAATGGCTGCCCCTGGTTCCAAATAAAAAACTATAGCCTGACATATATTTATAGCCCTTTCAAATCATGGTTATAGCAATAACAATAACACAAGACAAATAAATTGCGACAAAGATGATCTAACATGTCCTTTTAGGTGTAGAACCGATGGAAATATTATATTGGTATATTCAATTGTTTGGAAAATTTAAGAAATTCCACAAATCTCCTTTGGATAACAATAGTTTGCTAAGTTGAACGAAAACTTAATAATTGAAAACTCAAACATAGCATGAAGAGGCAAATGTACGAAAGAAAAGTTGAAAGAAAACCTTACAGGGCAAAAAAAAAAAAAAAGAATGCAAAATCATTTTTTCCTGTTGGCCTATGTGTATATATGCTGCTGGTTCTACTTACTTTGATACTCAACATTGTTTCCTGAACTGAGCTGAGGAGTTGTGATGGATATTGTATCGACAATACTCGAGTCTACGTCAATTGGCACCAGAGAAGAAGGCCATACAAATGCTGGCTTGAATGGTGGAACTTCAGGTTCTGACCCTGATATAATTTGAACAATCGTCTGTGTTTTAGGCCTTTCACTAGCAATTGGATGAGAGCAAGCCAAAGCAAGTAATAACAATCTCTTTACTTCTTCAGCTACATAATCATCCCCGAGCCTCGTGTCAACAGCTTCGAGGATTCTACCATCGCGATGCAAGTACCAAACCCAATCAACAAATAGTTGAAAGCCATTAACTTTAGTTCCAGGTCTCTTGCCACATACTAATTCCAACAACACTGCCCCAAATGCATATACATCAGAATGTTGAGTGGCTTTTCCAGTGAGAAAACACTCTGGTGCAATGTATCCCATCGTGCCAAGCACGCCCTCTGCCTCAGCATACGAGGTCTTTTCATTGTCAAGTGCTCGTGCCAGGCCAAAATCACCGAGGCGTGCATTGAAGTTGGAGTCGAGCATGATGTTGTTTGCCTTAAGATCACGATGGACCACTTTCTGCTCGAACTCATCGTGCAGATAGTGCAGAGCTGAGGCGACGCCTGAAACAATCTTGTACCTGACTTGCCAGCTGAGTGGCTTTTTATCTGGCCCTGAGAAAAGGTGTTTGTCTAGGCTACCATTTGGCATGTATTCATATACAAGTAGTAGCTTTCCATGCTTGTGGCTCCATCCTGTCACAATAATATGTGATTGTAAGATGCTTAATGTTTGTATTGCTATGATAAGAATGAACCTTGGGCCTAACTAAACCCCAAAAGCTAGCTTATGATGTGAGGATTGCCCAAGCCATACAAGGAGACCAATGACCTCAAATCCCTCCAATGTGGGACAACTCAACACCTCCTCACACGCCCAGACCTCTGGAGCGTGGACAACATAAATGGAGACCCAACATCGGTAACAATAATTGGGATGAGTATGGCTCTTATACCATGATAACAATGGACCTTGGGCCTAATTCAACCCCAAAAGCTAGCTTATGAGGTGAGAATTGCCCAAGCCATATAAGGAGACCAAGGTCCTCAAATCACTCCGATGTAGGACAACTCAACATTCTCATCAGCTTGAAAAATAAGAGTATAGTTTTTTATAGTATCAAATCACCTAAATAATAATCATATGTAACTGTTAGTAATCCAGAAAATAAGCCTGATTACCTGTTAACAACTAGGGGGGGCGAAGCTACCTAAATAATATGTGATTGTAAGATGCTTATGTCTGTATTGTTATTTTCATCAACTTGAAGCTACATAATAATTTGCTTGAAAACAAGTAAAGTTTGCTAGAAAGTCTAGCATTAAAATGTTTCTGATTTTATTAGCAAAAAAAAAAAAAAATGTTTCTGATGTAATGCTAATAGTAGCATTAATGCCATTGATGTGGTTTGACTTAAATTATATTGGTACTTCCTCGATTCCATTTTACGTGACATTAAATCTTTCTTTTATAGTCGGTTAAAAAATAAAGAACCATGTATTTTTATGTTAAAAATAATTTATTTTAAATTTTTTATTTTATGTTTAATGAAATGATTTTATAGTCAGATAAATGTCATGGCAAGATCACAAGTTTCATAAAATTTTCTCTTTTTAAATTTTACGGCCGTCAAATAGGTTCACATAAAATGAAATAGAAGTACAATTGTACAAGAGTTTGTTTTTTTATACAATAATAGTGTTACAGAGTTTTACACTATTAGGTTAGCTAAATAATAACTATAACTAACCGCCCATAAAATATGAGATTAGTAATTTAGAAAAATAAAGCAGTTACTTGTTAAACATGTTTAAATACATTAATAATTAAATAATTCTTCACATTATTCGTGTATAAAACGTATATATCATTGATACAATAATAATGATTTTTTGATTTAGAAATTTAGGACCTAATTTTGGAAAATTTAGATCGGTCTCAATTATGATGTCTTGTTATATTTTGAAGCTAAATGTCCTATTCAGTGGCTATGATGTGCTATTATCTGTATATTACCAAAACCTGCCACAGTGGTTGACATTGGAATGCATGTGATTTAAGAGGAAGCTTCCTGTTTGTTAAATTGACCTAATGGGTTGAAGTATTGGGTCAAAACGATTATATAAAAAACTCAAACGAGTTAAGATGTAACCTAAACTTAAAACATATACAAAATCAAGTTTGAAAATTGAGAATTATGTAAATGTAAAAGAACATAAGTTAATAACTTAAGAAAAATATATTTTATATTTTCTTAAAAAGAAAAATAAAAAAGGAAAGGAGGTTGGATCATGTTCGACGAATTGGATTATGACTCCTATATTGACTTTTACCAGTTTGATCCTTACAAAACTGACCTAACTTACCTCATCTACGAATCTATACTCAAAATAAAAGTAAAGTAAAAAATACTTACCGAGCAATTTGACAAGATGTTTATGCCGTAGACGGTTAATGATGGTAAGCTCAGCCAAGAAATCATCTTGACCTTTGATACTTTCCCTTGAAAACCACTTCACTGCAATTTCCAAATTTTCACCAACTAAATACCCTTTGTAAACCACTCCAAATCCACCTTCACCTAGCTTATTCTTTTCATCAAAATTATTTGTAGCTTTCTTCAATATCTTAAACTTAAAATCTCTAGGCATTCCAGGCAAACTCTTAAGTGCACCAAGTATAATTGAGTCTGACCTAGCAGCCTTTTTCTTGTGGTAATAGTACCCCAAAAGTGGTAACAAAATCAAGAATAGAACAAATAATGGAACCCCAACACCTAGACCAATGGTTAAGTATTGATTTTTTTCTTGAAAATACTCAACTGTCAAGTTCCACCTTAACACACAATTCAATTGAAAAAAATTTCCTGTTGAAGCAGAGAATCCAAAGTATGATTCTTGATTAACAACATCTCTTAAATCAATATCATGTGTTAATATTGGATTCTTTGGCCTAGGTGGGGTTGAGCCATTATACTCGGCTTGTTCTGCTATGTACACATCAAGAACTCTCTTGATACCATCATATTGTACCCAAATATTGTAAAATCTTGCACCAATTGGAGCAAGCTCAATACCATGTTTGGTTAAAGATTCGACCTTTACAGAACTAATACTATGAATATCAATCCCAATATGGTTATCATCAGGGTCAAACTCTTGCTTGAATGTATCAAGCTCGACCGCGATAACTTTATTGGTAGATCCACCATCA
The DNA here is from genome assembly GCF_000393655.2 of Nicotiana sylvestris. Taxonomy (NCBI): domain Eukaryota; kingdom Viridiplantae; phylum Streptophyta; class Magnoliopsida; order Solanales; family Solanaceae; genus Nicotiana; species Nicotiana sylvestris. The sequence continues at coordinate 176,024,999 of NC_091065.1, forward strand.
GTATTAGCATTTGTCAAGCCTAAATGCTGTCCGTGGCTGTTGGTTGGCAGCTCTAAATCAGGAGAAATCAAGAAAGTTAAACCTTCAGCTGCAGTTTCATTTTCTACCCTGTAAATGTTTACAAGGAATGAAGAGTTGAAAGATGCACTCTTTTGCTACTATCATCCCACAACTTGAAGGACTGTTTCAAGAGGATTCTTCCTGCATTGTTTAACAGGCTCCCATAAACGCGGATAAAATCAGATGTCACTTGGAGAGCCTGGTTACTGATAGTTGCAGGAGGTATTACTTGAAAAATGTCATGGTAAGTTTCGTCAAAGGGTCCATATTGCTTGTCGAATTTCTTTAGCTTGGCTTGAGATATGGACTGAAGACAACAGAGAAAGATGAAGATGGTGATGAGTTTTGCTGTCAACAATCCCATTTTTCATGTAGTCAACAGAACTTTTGACCACGTTGGGATTTGCTTTATTTTTTGGTACATGTAAATAAAATATTGGAAGAGGCAGACATATAATGATAATATATGGTGGTGGGATAGTTGACGTTGAAGTTTGAACAACCTTTGGTATTGGTCTCATAGTCTTTCATGTGACTACGAGGAACTTGCCCTACTCCCTAAATTTCTTCCAATGTGATTAGTGTTGTATTACCCTACGTTTGACTGTCAGTAAATCTGTCTCGTATTTGTCTTTAATTCTAATAGAGTCTCGTATTTGTCTTTAATTCTATTAATGATACCCCGATACACTAGGAGTCTCGCATTCATGCAGGCGGGAAATAACCGACGTGTGATGTAGACGGCTTATCCTAATATAAACATTAGTAGTTACTTTCAAAGCTCGAACCCATAACTTATAGGTTATTAATTTTGGTGTCAACAATCCCATTTTTCATGTAGTGAACAAAATTAGAGAAGTGATCACTCAAGAGGAAGACCAAGGAAGGATCAATAAAAGAAGCTTTGAAGCACGTCTTGGGTTAACAAAGGTGGACGCACACTATAAGTTGAGGGGTTATCGGCACCCAAAAACTTCGACAAAAACTTCATATATACTTGCAAATATGTTTAAAAAATAGTATATTAGTATAGACACGTACTAATCTTTATAAATGTGTCATTCTTATTGGAACCGGCTAAAAAGAAAAAGATTATCACAAATCGAAACAAAGGAGTAGAATTTAGTGGATTGGAGTAAAGACGCGTTCAGTGACTATAGGATATCCACACAAAATTAAAATTGGCAAAAATGATAAATCTAATCGCGAAGTTGACTGACTTGTATCAATCAAAGTCAACTTAGTTACTACGTCTATGCGATTTCCCTACTTCTTTCAGTTTCTCTATGCGCTTTTAGATTTTTCTTCACGTGTTTTTCCTATTAATGTAAAGCATGTTCTTCAAATTGGCTGTAATAAGCACAGAGTTAAACCGTATTTCCCCCTCTTTTTATATGAGAACAGAAACCCAACCTGCAGAGAAAGAAAAATCAAGAATCAAATTTACCTCTTATTACTTAGTATTTTCTCATCCAATTATGCACAGGCACTAAAGCTAATAGTAAAATCTTGAATACCCAAGAAACACTAGCAATCACTGCTAGAAATTCGGCCAAAATCGATCATGACCGACCGATTTACTAACCGATCGAAGTTGGTTGGCTTTTCAAAATATTTTCTTTTTCATTTTATTTTAAGCGAATTCGCTCAATAATTTTTTTTGTGCTAAAATACGGAAAATTATTTTTGTGTCCCGAAAAATTTATTTTTCAAGACACCGACCAACTTTGGTCGATTTGTTATTTAAAATAAATTAAAACTAATATTCAAAAAAACCAACCAATTATTTCGGTCTATCATTTTAAAAAACCGACCGATTTTAGTCCGTAATTTTATTCTTTTTAGTAAAATCGACTGAAACCGGTCGGTTAGTTTCTCGCGAAAATGCAATTAAAGAGTATAATAAAATAAAAGAAAGTCTTAAACTAAAAAAAATCAATGTCCTAGTGGCAGAATAGTATCCTTGCACAGTACAGACCTCGGTTTGTTTCTTAGATGGTATATTTTTTAATTACATAAATTAAGAAAACCGACCGACTTCGGCTGGTTTTCTCGGTCGAATATTTTTCGGGTTGTTTGTAGAATTGGCTCTACCAACCGCATGATTACTGACCGGCACGAATCAATCGATATTCACTCAGTTTTTATCAATTACCGACCAACATCAATCAATTTTGGCAGTCAATTTTTGCCCTGTTTTTAGTAGTGAATGGTGGTTAATGGAAAAAACTGTTCTTGATTTAGATCATTGTGAATAACAAATACGCTAGGTCATAAATAACTTAAAACCTTCTCCTTAGGAATGGAAATTTCTGAAATTTTGAATCTGGCGGGACTGATTACTGAAACTCTGACTCTGTCTGAAATGAGTACTTTCGCTAAACTAATAAGCACACTGCGTTGGTTGCTACATTCCCTTATTAAATCAATTCTTTACTCCTCCACCTAGTGCATCATTATATCCACATGTAGTATGAGTCTTCTTGTTTTGCTCCTTGTCTGCCCTCATCTTCTGCCTTTTCAGTTCTAAGTGCTTCACAAATTTCACAACTGAAGAAAATTGTTCCATACTTAAAGCTGCAGCTTTGGTAGTATCCTTAATGTGCTCTCCCAACCCGAATATGAACCTGTGAATTTTTGCCTTCTCTGTAGCGATCATTCTAGGAGCGTATTTAGCAAGTTTGATGAACTTCATATAGTATTCTTATACACTCATAGTCCTCTATCTAAGCTGCTCGAATTCTATGGCCCGGGCTTCTCGATATTAGCTCCTTGAAAGCTAATACTTTGACTTTCCTTTAAGAAAAAAGTAAAACTCAAATATGGTAAGAAAATCAGGGTAAAACGCTAAAATACTCGTCTCCAAGATTAAATTGTATGCATTCGGACTTATATTAGTTCTATTTTCCTTTATTTTGTTTGTTTATCTTTTTAACAGCTGAATTCATCACCACTCTATCATATTTTATTTACAGTACAATTATGTCCTTTCGCGACAAGTTCCAAATCAAATGCTATAATTTGACATTGTGTACGGGTAAAATCGGAGGTGAACGTTACCCTTGATTTTTTGGTAAAGAAAGGAGAGGACAGTGCGACCCGATATGACCTCAGGTAGTGCCAAGGGCATCCACAAATTATAACCCGAGGAAGGACGAATGGTGCGCCCAAGATCGGACACAGCCAAGCATTGAGCTCAAGCAAAGTGAAGAACCTGGGCTAAGAGAAAGGTGGTTAGACAGAGCAAACAAGGGGCCGAAATATCTTCCACTCTCAGATATTATGGTGCAAGTCTCGCCCGGTATCAACTGCGTAATAACGTTTACTAGAAGCCAAAGATTGTTTACCTTATTTAGACTTGTACCATGATTTAAACTCCCCTACTATATAATATGAAAAAATTTAATATTTTAGGGATCACCGTTGGCACGCCTATCAAAGTAATAAAGTTGATTTTTATTCTTTACCTATGGGTCAAAGTGTTCTTCAACTGCTTGTTTGTTAAGTTGTAACTGAGCTCGTTCCGAAGGCCGAACTGGACCGATTTCGAAACGCTCGTTGCAAAGCTAGACTTATTCATCCATTTCATTTGGTTTGATCACCTTGATTTCTTTTAATTCCATTATTTATTGTTCATAGTTCATTCGTGTTAAATTAAATCACATATCCTTTAACCGCATATAAATTCAAATGTTACTGATTTTTATGGTAAATAGTTTGGCATCCACCGTGGGTCTAAGAATAATAGTGGTGATTTGATACGAATCTCTATAACACACCCTATTTTACACTTGCTTTTTGAAGTTTGATTTCAGGTTAATCTATAAATGTCAAATTCTAAGTTTGCTCACGTGAACGTTAATGCTGAGTCATGCCACCACGGTGAGAACAACAATGTGGTACCAAGCAATGATGTACCCCCTGTTGATCATATTGGTGTCCTAATCGCTGACCTGATCGACGCTAATTCACAAGTTGCAATCAACATCAACGTTTCAACTGATCTCGAAAATAGCATTCGCAGGGCACCCCGACCACCGACTCGAGAAACACCAGAAGGGAAAGGTGATGGATTAGTTTATGATTGATTTTTGAAATGCTACAAGCTCAGCAAGTGTGAGTAGCAGACTCAAAATCACACCCAGAACAGGACCGTACCCGAGCGGGGTTAGAGAAGACGCTCAAAGGGATGAACAATTTTATCACAGAACCCGATGAGTTCGGGACCGGAGAAACTTTTGAAGTGATGAAAATGCTCGATGTGTTAACAAAGTGAGTGGAGTCTGGTGAGAAAAGATAGAGGCAAATGAAAAGAAGGTGGAAACTTACAATTCGAGGGTCAATCAGATCCCGGGGGTGCCCCTAATATTGAGAGGGTCGAATTCCAAAAAATTATCAGAAAGCTTTTCCCCGAAGTGCGGCACCAAAGCCAATTCCGAAGAGACTTAGGATTCCCGATATTCCCAAATATAATTGAACCACAAATCAAAATGAGAAAGTAACCTCCTACACGTGCACGATAAAAGGCAACGACATAGAAGATGATGAGATTGAGTCGGTGTTGTTGATGAAGTTTGGGAAAACCTTATCCAAAGGGACAATGATATGGTACAATAACTTACCCCCTGAATTCTATTGATTCATTTGCTATGCTTGTAGATGCCTTCGTTAAAACCCATGTCTGCGCCATCAAAGCCAAGACAAGGAAATTAGACCTCTTTAAAGTCAAGTAAAAAGACAACAAGGTGCTTAGAGAGTTCGTGTCGAGGTTCTGGATAGAGCGAATCGACTTGTCCCCGATCGCAGATGATTGGGCCATTCAGGCGTTCACTCAAGGGCTCAATTCCCAAAGTTCCAATACTTCTCAACAATTGAAGCAAAACTTGGTGGAGTACCTGGCGGTTACTTGGGCCGATGTTCATAACAGGTATCAATTGAAGATCAGAGTTGAGGACGACTAGCTGGGGCCCCTTCAAGGTCTATTTACACCAATAGTGCGAACAACAGATCTAAAAGAATCATGGACCAGGAGCCAAGGCCAGTTCGAGATCGGTATCAGCCATATAGCTCAGATAAAAGGGGAAACAGGCTAGTTCGCCACCCAACCAAGAGTGACAGGAGAAGTGATCAAGGACCTAACAATCGTGGTCTGATGAGTAAGAGCGATTTTGATAGTGATCAAGGACCTAGCAACGGGGGTTTGATGAGTAAGAGCGATTTTGACAGATCACTCGGGGGTAACCAAGACTATTAGAATACAACTTCAACGTGGATGCTGTAAGTATAGTGTCAGCCATTGATCGCATCAAAGAGACAAAATGGCCTAGGCTATTGATCGAGGTCAACCCTGTACTACTACAAAGTAGCAAGAGTGCTCGAAGCAGCTTTTACCTGAAAAGGTCGGGATCGATTTCCACAGGGAGCTAGATATTGGAATTGAGTTTCTATCTAAATTGGATTTGCATAGTTATTCCTAATTGCACCTCTAAACATAGTTGGTTTTGATTTCACTATTAATTGTATACTATGAAGATTCTAAATTGAGCTAAGTTAAGATAAGAGTAAACTATTGAAGGTTGTCTAAATAGGTAAAAAACACTAGGGAGGTGACTTTCTCCTAGGTGGATAATTGACGGATTCTCGAGTCTGAGGCTAGATCTTCATATTTGGGGATTATGACATAACCATTGCACGATACTACTCACTCTATACCTCTCGGTAGATCGAGTGATTTTTTCCTAATTGACTTTCCCAAGACCAATTGGGTATGATAATTTGTGCAAACAATTGAGGTTCAAGTCGGGTATTACTATCTCTTGTTTTAACCCTTTAATTGGGGATATCAATCTCTTTGATATGCCCTAATTCCTTGTTGGAACAATTTCATAGACTTAGGCTCTCTTTCTCAAGAAGAGCCAAAGTCAACTAGGCATAAACTAGTGGTTGCAACCACTAATCAAACATTAAAACCACAAATTAGTCCAAATATCAAACACCCAAAGACATTCAAGCCTTAAAACACAAGACCCATCAATTACCCACAATAGGGTTGAGCCACAACCTTAGCTAATGGGTCTAGCTACTCATGATTATAGAAGAAAACAAAGAGATAGATGAAGAAAAACCCATAATATTTAATTACTAGATAAAACTTGAAGATTTAATGATGAAACTAATGTAAAATTACTCAAGATGGTAAAAGAATACTATTCACGAGTGCAGCTGCTGTCTAGAATACAACTGATGACCTAAAAATGGAAAAAGAAACTATTTATACTAGGTCGAAAATTCTGGAAAAAAATACCCCTGCGGGGCTGGTGCGGACCGCACAAAATTGAGTGCGGCCGCACTAAGGCTCTTGGCTAAAACATCTGCTCTCTAAACTTGGCCACCGTAGGCTTCACAAAATGCACCGCGGCCGCGGTGGCTTCTGTTGCGGTCTGCACAAAATGGACCGCGGACCACATTGGAAATATTCCTCTATCTTGGCAACTCTTTGAACTTGGGCTTTGTGGACCGCACAAAGTCGAGTGCGGCCGCAATGAAGTCAATGCGATCCGCATGAAATGCTTTGCGGCCGCATTGCTTGGCTACCTGAAATGAGCACTCTCTGAACCTCCTTTTTGCGGACCGCACAGAATAGAGTGCAGCCGCAGTGGTCCTATTATACTATGCTTGGACTTGTTCTTGGTACTTGTGCATGTTTCACTTCTTTTTGAGTTGGTTTTGACGAATTGTCACCTTGTTGACCAAACCCTTCAATCAAGTACAACATGTGAGCCTTTGGGACTATTTTGTACACATTTCTAATCAAAACTTAAGTAAAAAGGAGTGTAAAATGCATCATAATCCCTAGTTATCAACTCTCCCAAACTTAAGCTTTTGCTTGTCCTCAAGCAAATCAAATAAGACCCACCCTTTAAGAGTAAATCCAAGAAAATTCAGCTGACCTAAATTGACCTTATCTAGCATCAATTGGGACTAACAATTGCCCTCAATTCAAATGAATCATTAACAATATTCACTCTTTTAAACACCATGGATTTAGTGCAACACAAGAGCATCAAGAGTTGACTCAACACATCAAAGAAACTCTTTCTATTACTTTGGTCATTGTGGAATCCAAACTCATACATCCTCGACTCTCCCTAGGCAAACCTCGCCTTTAGGATAGTAGCACTCAGAATGAGGTTAATAGAAATACACTCATCTCTCTCAAGGAAAAGTCACAAGTCTGGCTCTAAGTACCATATGCTTGCCCCTTATGTGAGTCACCACTAATATAAGCTTCATTCAACTTAAGATCATATAGGGCTTTTGTGGAGACATAGCGAAGGCTTTTGGTTTAGGATAGTACTATTTGGTCTAAGTAGGTTCCATCTTCCCTTTAGCACTTCTTTTTCTTTATTTTGGCACATATTCACTTGACTTTTTAAGTCATTTCACTTCTTTCTAAGGGGTTAGAGAGACACGCTGTCACTTTTTCTTGTTCATTTCAAATCTTTTCTCTTTTCTCAACTTTCCACACCTTCCATTCTTTGCTTTTATTGAATCCCTTCATTCTTTTTTTTACATTGAACATTCTTTTTGTCTTTTTGATTTTCTTTCTTTTTTATTGCCTTTCCTTTTCTTCGTTTTGTACCTTTTACCACTTTGTTGCAATCCTCGTCTCTCCCCCCAAACTTATATTTTTGCCATGTGCTAAGGAAATATCCGGTGCCAAGATAGGGTATCTTTAGAACGGGTAAAGGCTTGTACCGTGGTTCTTGAAAGAAAAAGGTCTAAGGCTCAAAAGGGATGACTAGGGATTTTATCATTGGTAGGCAAGGAAGTGTTCAAGATATCATTCGAATCAAGGAGAGCCTATAATCACGTCTCAAGTCAAATTACACTTAGGATTTCGTCTGGACAAACATTCAGGGTATGTTCTAGACCAATGGCTCGGGACTTGGACTTGCAATTCAAATTCTTACCACAAAAGCTATGGGATTGCTAAAGACACAAAGTCGGGGGCCCACAACAACCTTAGATAATATTTGAGCACACAATGGTCCCGAAAAACCACTTGATGATTATCGGCCAACACAAGAGTTTCAAGATCACAACTTTCACCACCCAATACACAACAATTTGTTTTTGACCATAGGATCAAAGGCAAATGTGTTAGGCCAAAGTGAAGCTTTTCTTGAGGCACCCTTACCAACTACCTACTAAAAAGCAAAAAGAAAATAGACTCAAACCCTTAAGAAGGTTTTCATGCCATCCATCATCGGGAAAAGCCACCCGGTTCACACAAATTCCACCTTTGGAAAGAACCATGGCATTAAGAAAACCAAAGGCTTATTGCAAAAACTCAAAACAAGAAGCTATGAACATAAAATAAGAAGCTAAGAAAGGAAACATGTGGAAAGTAAAATGAATATGTACAATAGGGGATTTAATCGAATATACAATAGGGGGAATGAATAAATACATAAGAACATAACTTTTATATACAGACCCAAAGTAAAAAGTATGAAAAGTGCAATGAAATGCTAAAATTATATACATACCAAAGATAAAAAGGAAAGAACGCATAAAATACGGTCATATGTACAGTCATCCAAATATCCAAATGGGGATATCCCCTCAAATGAAATCTGGCATTGTCCTTAATGCCAACTAACCAAAATAAGCACAAAAATAGAGGAGAGAGGAAAAAGAAACTCCTTATGGGTCCTCCGTCTGCATGGGATCCTAAGTCTGGGTCTTTGGGTCCTCTGTCTGCTCGGGAACCTGTGACTGACTCCCTATGATCTGTGGCTCTGCTGGGACCTGGGCCTGGACCTGGACTTAGTCCTTGGCTGAATCCTGGGGCTGGCTGGAGGAACCTCCCTGCGGGTCCTCCAACTGTATAACTGCATCATCAGACCAGGGAATCACTCTCTTCCTCTTGGGCGGCCTCTCGGATTCCTGCTCTGGCTGGTGCTGGGCTGCTGGTGCTGGGTCATGCAATAGCAATTCTAAAGGTAGGTGATACGCCTTCAACCTCTCAACCTCGACTCGTAGCTCTTTCACCGACTCTTTTGAAGCTCGAGTCTTCCTCATTTTCTTTGCCTCCCTAGCAAGTTCCTTGAGTGCCTTTCTATGTGAATCAACAACATCTGTAAGCATTTTCTGGTTCTCTAGGATCTTCTTCTGGTTGTCTAGAAGATCCTTGAGAGTTCCCTCAATGGACTGTGGGACCTGTGGAGGAGGAGGTGCTGACTGAGCTGTCACCGTGGTAGATAGTACAGACAGCTTAGAAGTAGCTGTCTGCATCCAATTGTTGATGCTGGCGAGGGCCTGGCTCAGACGGTGGGCAGTCAATGGGTATGTAGTGGAGGAGGGTATCTCTGGAACTGTAGAAGTGGAAGGACCTGGGGCCATGTCTGCTGAGGTGGAATGAGGCTGAGTAGGAGCCACTACCACTATTGGCTCTTCAGACTGGGCAGTCGAAGCAGTGGCTTTGCCCTTGAAGTGCTTGCCTTTAGGGTTGTCATCACCCTGTAGGCTATACAATGAGAAAGGTGCCTTCGCCTTCACTTTCATATCAAACTTCCAATTTTCCACATCTAAGTCCTCCAGGTACATGGTCAGGAAGTTGAGGAAGGGATAAGATCTGTCACCTTCGTTCACTACCCATGTAATAACCCGGGACATCACATTCTCGACGTTAATCGGGTACCCCGCCATGATAGATGCTACCAAAATTTCCCGGTGAATAGGGAGTGAGTTGTCGTGGGTGGTGGGGTCTAGCCTACTGCACACAAATGTCTCCCACCCCTTAGCCTCAAAGTTCAAAGTTCTCCTTAAGATCTTCACTCCCGTAATCAACCAATCTGGGGTGGTACCTGGGATTGCCAAGTACTCCGCCAACCAAGGAAGAGCTTCCTCACCCAATGCTATCTTCTCCAAGTACAGGGACTCATCCTCCTCCAAGAAGCCCAGGTAATCATTTATGGTCTTGCCATCGAATTTCACCTTCAAGTTCCGCACTTTGGTGACTGTGGTGCCCTGTTTGATGTGGGCCACATTTGTGTAGAACTCCTTTACTAAATGCTCATTGGCATCCTCCACATGGCCTATGAAGTAGTCCCATCCAGCTCTCTCTCTGAACTGCCTCAACACATTGGGGTTGTGAGGCAAAAGGTCTCGGGTGATAAATTTATGCTCAGGTATCAATTTCCTATTGGGCCACCGCTCTCGAAACTTGTGGTAGGCAACCTCACTTAAAAACTGATCCTTCCATGTCTCCGAATTTCTAGTATTCTCTACCCCCACCTACTTGGGGCTCACCCCCTTCTACTTCTTCCCCTTCTTCTGCTACTGGACCCTCTCCGGATAATGAAGCTGTAGGAGAGGTGGAATATTTATTTCCACTGTCGGCAGCTGAGCCGTCAGACGACTCAGACGATATGCGCACTGATGCTTGGGCAGTGGGAGAGCCTGGAGGTGTATCCCTCAACCTGTTCCTCTACGGCCAGTCAGGAACATACTCGGGCATGGAGCCTAAAGATGCCTCCCGGTAAGTCTCATACTCACTCCCTGACTGGTCAATAGCTCTGTCTGCAGCTCTTATGATCCTCCTTGTGTTCTTTATGTTTTGTCGCACTTGTGGGGTCAATCTTATCATTCATTGTCCCCTACCCCGGGAGGACTCTCCTCTTCCTGATTGTTTACCACCTTTGCCTCATGATTTCACTATTATCTGCAATCAACATTTAATTTTGCTTTGTTACTATCAGTAGAAACAATGAAACTCAAAATTGCAGGAAAAATAATCCAACTAGTTAAAAGTTGCAGATTGCGGACCGCACAAAATGAAGTGTGGCTGCAAAAAGGCTACCGCGGACAACACAAAATCCATTGCGATATGCACAGAGGTGGGGTTCAAACTACCCACTCTCTAAATCTATACACCCTGGACCACACAAAATGGCATTGCGGTCCGCATTGAGGCACCGCGGTCCGCACAAAATCTGTTGTAGCCGTGGTCTTCAAATGTCAGTATTCAGAACCTAGTCCACTGCGGTCTGCACAAAATGGTATTGCGGACCGCACAGGAGCACCACGTACTGCACAAATTCCACCGCGGTCTGCACTGAGTGCCCGACATCAGCACCAACCTAGGGTTTAAGTTTTGTCCATTTTTAGTCCAAATCTTTACCTATTGATGATACGCTAGGTGTTGCCTCAGTGTTTTAACTAATTAGTCCTAAGTAAAATGGAATTTAACTAACCTATGCTACAAGACTGAAAGAAAAATGGGAAAGGAAGGAAGAAGAACTGAGAAAAACAAAAATTCAAAGAAAACAACAAAATTAAACAACTGAGAAGGAATTAATGTTACCAGAAATGAGATTTACTGAAGATTGATGAGTCTTAGCAGTTAATTTTGTGCAATGAGAGTGATGAACAGTAGTTTTTATGCTTCTGAGAGTAAAATCGAAAAGTTCAAATGGAGGGCCCTAGGTCCTATTTATAGGAAAAGGTCCTGGGCCCTAGCTTGCCTACCCACCGCGGACCGCACAAAATGGCACCGCGGTCCGTGGTGCTCAGAAACATGAAACACATGGAAATTGACCACTGCGGACCGCAAGAAATCCGGTGCGGCCGCAGTGGACCACCCGGACCGCACAAAATGCAATGCGACCGCAGTGGAAAACTTCAGAGACTCCCAACTTTTGTCAAATCACTTCTGCGGTCCGTATTGATTTCTTGCCCCCGCACAAAGGCCTTTGTGGCCGCACAAAATGAGTGTGGTCCGCACTGCAAACTTCAGAGAGTGATCCTTGTTCAACTTGGTCCTGCACTGCATCAACACAATCCTACATCATCTCACAACCAGTCAGTCCAAAAATAAATCATACACTACAATGAAAATTTAAGAAAAAAAAGAAGAAAGACACATGGGTTGCCTCCCAAGAAGCGCCTGATTTAACATCGCGGCACGACGCAGGTTACCATCAAATCACTTGAGATGAAGAACTGTCACCACTTGGCTGTCATCAATCTTGCCCAGGTAGTGCTTGACCCTGTGCCCCTTCACTCTGAAAACCTCACCATTTTTGTTCTTCAAATCAAGTGCACCAAACGGAGTCACAAACACCACTTCAAAAGGTCCACTCCATTTTAACTTAAGCTTTCCCGGAAACAGACGTAACCGAGAATTGAACAAGAGAACCAAATCACCCACTTTGAACTCCTTGTCACAAGCATATTTATCATGAAGGTACTTCATCTTGTCCTTGTACAAGGACGAACTGGAGTAGGCATGGAATCGGAATTCATCAAGTTTATTAAGTTGTTCCACACGAAGATTTGCTGCCACATGCCATTCAAGATTCTGTTTCTTCAAAGCCCACATGGTCTTGTGCTCTAACTCAACCAGTAGATGGCAAGCTTTCCCAAACACCAACTGATATGGAGACATACCAATTGGAGTCTTGTAACCAGTCCTATAAGCCCATAGATCATTATCCAACTTTTTTGACCAATCGATCATATTTGCATTGACCGTCTTTGATAATATACTCTTGATTTCCCTGTTTGAGACTTCAACTTGGCCACTCGCTTGAGGATGATAAGGAGTAGAAACTTTGTGGTTAACACCATACTTTGCAAGCAAAGTGTCAAAAGCTCTAATACAAAAATGAGACCCCCCATCACTTATGATTGCACGAGGAGTGCCAAACGCGTAAAAATGCTCTTCTTGAGAAACGCAACAATACTTCGGGCCTTATTGTTGGGTAAAGCCACGACTTCAACCCACTTTGAAACATAGTCAACCGCCACAAGAATGTATATGTTCCCACACGAGCTAACAAACGGGCCCATAAATCAATGCCCCATACATCAAAAATATCAACTTCAAGAATGGCATTGAGAGGCATCTCATCTTTCTTTGAAATTCTCCCCGCTCTTTGACATTCGTCACACCTCTTCACAAGTTCACTTGCATCTTTGTACAAAGTTGGCCAATAAAACCCACAACTAAGAACTTTGGAAGTCGTCCTCGCCCCTCCATGATGGCCACCATAGGGAGAGGATTTACAAGCCTCTAAGATACTCAAGTGCTCTTCATCCGGGACACACCTTCGGATCACACCATTCGTGCAAATCTTGAACAAGTACGGATCATCCCAATAGAAATCCAAACTATCCCGTTTGAGATTCTTCCTTTGGTTAGAAGAGAGCTCACACGGGATTATACCAGTCACGAGGAAATTAGCAACGTCCATGTCACACCTCCTTTTGCGCGCCCGCCCCCGAAGGGTTAAATGCGCGAGGGGAGTTTTTCCAATTTAAGTGACAATATTCGAAATGGGATTATTTATTTAATTCAGAGTCGCCACTTGGGAAAGGTTTGGTTTTTGGTGTCCCAAGTCACCGGTTTATCTTGAATCCCAAATCGAGGAAATTTTCGACTTTTCCAAATAAAGTCTGCGAACCAGAAATTCTAAGTAAGGAATTCTGTTGACCCGAGGGAAGGTGTTAGGCACCCTCGAATCCCGTGGTTCTAGCACGGTCGCTTAAATTGTTATAATGGCTAAATATCTGATTTAAATACATGTTGTGACTTATGTGCTTTTATTAAGCTTAAACCGCTTCTATTATTATCATTTATTTTTATGGAATTGCAACGTCATGAAAATGCATCTCGGACCACGTCACAATCAATGCACCCGTAGTTGTTAACACATTTTGACTCCGTTGAGACTTGGATTTGGGTCACATCAATGTGCACCCGATTTTAAGAATATAATTTACTTAAAGTCGCGCTTAAAGAATCTAAACGCGTTATTATCTTTGGGGAAGGCAGTGGAATTCACTAAAACCGTCCCTCCCAAACTCTAAATATTTATCATTGTCAATTATTGAGGGCCCCGCAATTTGTATTTTTATTTGGCGAGGCTCGTCTCATTATTTTAGAAGGGCATCCTACAGTGACTACATTTCTATTATTTTGTTTCCAGAGATAGAAGAACGAAGAATATATGCTAATTGAAGTATATGTTTTGGCCTAAATTGGACTCCTATCAATTTCTGATTAATTACTTATAAAGTAAAAAAACATCATGCCTTACGAAAATACTTTGGTCGAACATAAGATTACATATGAGATTGATGAAATGCAATACTTAATCCGAACATTACATACGGAAAGATTTCTTGTTGAACTTAACTGAACTTATTTGGGCTAGATTAAAGGATAACTGGCAAAGTAAAATGTTTTAATTTGACAAAGAATCATGTATGAGTTAACGAAATACAACACTTAATCCGAACACTTCTCGAGTTGGACTTAACTAAACTTACGTGGACTAATCTTGACTAAAAAAAACTAAATGAAACAAGAATAGTATTGTATAAGGTCGAAATATACATGCCCATATTAAAAAACAAACTACCGAGCTAAAACACAACAGGATAAACTTAGTCGAATATCAGTACATGCTTTCGAACTGTTGAATTATAAACTAATCAATTTTCACAGGCCTGTTAATGTACTATGAATATTACAGCAAATGCTTGAACTTCTTCAACCTTTTTCATTTCATGCTTTCAAGCTGTTTCAATTACATCAATATGGGACTTGAAATGTGTACCTGAAAAATGCTGAAAGTGCAAAGGAGAAGAAGAAGAAGATGGGGGAATCAGCAGCAGCAAAAAGCAGAATTAACAGTAGCAGCAGGGCAAAAATGCAGCAGCAATAGTGAGCAAGTTAGCAGCAGCAATCAGAACAGCACAACAGAGAGGATTCTGTTGCGAGATGGAACTAGAGTTGGAGAAGAAAAAGCCAGATGAAACAGCACGCAGTGTGATACTCCAGACAATCCAATTCCGGAATATACCAAATGCAACAAAACACTAACAATAATCTCGATTGAAATTTAGAAGAAAGAACACTGCCTAACGTATTGACAATAGATGAACTTCAGACAAACAAGACTATGTTTCTGATTCCTTAATCTGTTTTTATCTCTTTCTTGCTCTCTTTCTATTCCTGCCAACTCTTTCTTTTTCTTTTCTATCCTCACAATGTATGTATCTCCAGCTTTCTCTTTCAAAACTCCTCACAGTGTATTTTTTTTTCTCCCTGTATTTTTTCTCTGATCTTTTCTAATTCTCCTTCCCCTCTTATAAGCCTCAGAACTATCTCTTTTAACAGCCTGTTTTCAGAAATCACAGTACCCCTCCCATGTGCCTTCCATTTTCAATTCCAACTTTAGCTAATTAAGTATTAAACCCCATCAACATTCCCTGACAGATTTCACTTTTAAAAGGTTTAAATACTCCTTTAAACTAAAGCCAGACATGGGCAGTAGAATGTATCTGACAGCATATGCTGTCAAATTATTTAAAACTTTAACAAAGACCTTTATGCAGGCCACAGGCTGTGCACAAAGCACATGAGGTGCACCAATGCACATGCTGTGTACGAGTGCACATGCCTTTCAATTCAGAATTTAAACCAAACAATCCTTTTTACATTACTGATCAATTCAAACAACTATAAGTAAACAAAAATTGGTTCTTAATTGACTCAACAAATGCTTAGCAGAAGTAAATCGATTTGTTATTGTTCGGACAATTGAAATTAATTTATGACACATGTCGACTCGACTATATTAGCATTAACATACACAATCGTAACCAAAAATCCAACATTTAACAGTATCGACCCATAATTCGAATTATACTGACTGAGCAAAGTGGTACTCGAGAAGCCAATTGATCAGTTCAATGTTGAGAATCAGCTAATTGCACACCACTTACATACACATTATCAGGGCAAATAGAAAGACTCATTCAAACAAACAGAAGTTCAGGCAAAGTGGACGGGGCACAGTTGACAAAATTCAAAGACACAAAATCAAAGCATGAACAGACTTTAACACAATCAAATGGGCCAAAACAAATAAAGAAAAGAAAGAACTCACCTTAAACCTTGAAAAATCAAAACCTCAACTCGGACTCGGACAACCTTTCTTAAGGCTGAACGGACTTCAATCGAAGTGTTTCTCAAATGAGAAACACTTTGATTAAAGTCCATCAGACCTTAACCTCTTCGGTTTGAACCGGTTTGAACCAGTGACGAGGGAACTTGTGGTTTCAAAACTCAGATCTAATATTCGTGCTTCCCTGGTTATATTCGGACCAAACCAAGTATGGTTTGGTCAAGGGGGGTCTGGGGAGTGTCTGGTATGAATTTAAGGCAGATCGGTGTAGATTAGGTTCCGACTCGAATCTTCAAATGAAGATTCGAGAAGGTGGGATAGGATTCGAAGTGTGTGGTTGGTAGATTTGGGTTCAGGATGGCATGGGGGTTCTATGGTGTTAGGGGCGAGGTCACCGGCGTCCGTGCCGCCGGTTTCCATGGTGAGGGGTACAGGGGCGGCTCTAGGGTTTGGGGGTTATGGTGAAGACGATGAAGGCTGGGGTTTGGATAGGGGGCAGGGTAGTGTTAGGAGTTTATATAGTTAGTGAGCAAATGGATCCTGGCCGTTGGATGAGATGAGATGAAGGGCCAGGATCCTTTGGCTAACAAGGGACGACGCCGTTTCAAAGATAAAGGTTTGGGGTCGGTCCGGGTGAGACGGGTCGGGTTTGTTGGTGGGTTACGGGGAATTGATCTTGGCCGTTGATCAATTTAAGATCAACGGCCCAGATCAGCCTGTACCAAAACGACGTCGTTTGGATTCTCTGGGCATCAGGTGGTCTGGACCGGGCAGGCCTGGGTCTTGGGCTGTTTGTTTGGGCCAATTTTGTTAAAATTGGCCCAAGTATGGAAGGGAAGGGGTCCTTTCTTTATATATTTTTTTATTTATTTCCTTTTTATTTTAAAACAAAACTAAGCCAAAAATCAAATTAAAATTAAATACACACTCAATACAATTATTTGCACACTAAAATATTTCAAAACAGGTAAAGTTAAACAAAATAAAATCACGGACGAAGATGCCTATTCATGATTTTCTATTTAACGACCGGATTACGGTTCGAATTATGCAGGACACATATATTTTTTGAATTTTGTTTTAATAAAGTAAATAAATAAAAATGGGCCGAAGTCACAAATAAATCAACAAGGTGCCGCACAGAAATCCAAAATTTGTACAGCAGGGCCAATTATTATTTTTTATTTCTTTTTGGAGCGATTGTCGTGCGAAACAAAAATCACGTGCTCACAGCTGCCCCTCTTTGTTCGGAAACACGAAGGGTTTTCGTGCAAAGATAAAGTGAGCGTGTATGAGCGATTTTTGCCTATAGACCACTCCGTATGAAGCATGTTTTTTTTTTGAAAGATCTGACCGAATCTTGCTTCAAAGATTTCCTACATATCCTGGGCTAAACAGGAATCAGGTCAATGTAGTTCGGGAAGTTTTGGTAGCTGGGACTACCATGGGATTGCAATGCTTGCTGCTACTGCTGCTGCTGTTGTCACTGCTACGTTACTGACCGCCTTATTACAACCAAACGAAAATTGGAAACTGAACTAACTACTTATATGCATGTCAACTGCTAGTTACAAGATTCCTATCTATGATTCTTTTACGACTTGATCTTGGGTCTTAGCTGATCCTGCTTGCAGACTCCGATCTGAATCTTGATGCTTGCGAGTTGCGGCGACTTGTTTAACCTCTGGGATATTGAGTGAGATGCGATTGGCAGGGTTCAGGCACTCAATTAAACGTTGGAGTCAACCCTCCTTGCATTTACTCTGATATCTCGGGACATTTTTTCTCTCTCTTTTTTTTTCTTTTTTTTTTCTTCTTTGATTCCGAACTGGGATTCATCTCGTGGGTCATTTCGATCCATGTGGCTCGAGGTCAGACCTGCGGGAGAAAACAAACGAACGAAATTTTCTGCCCCAGTTTCACTAGGAAAATTTCGTTAATTATTCACCAGGAAGTTCATAAAATTAATGAAAGAGGATATGCATGCTCAATTCAGGGTTAGAGCCCTAATACCGACTAGCTGGGGAAAGGTTCAGTTTAAGGGTTTAAAACCTTAACGCCGAACAAAGGAAGAATTTAGTTTAGGGTTTAAAAACCCTAATGCTGACTAAAAGGAAAATTCAGTTTAGGGTTTAAAACCCTAATGCTGACTAAAAGGAAAATTTAGTTTAGGGTTTAAAACCCTAAAGCTGATTGCATGAAAAATTCAGTTTAGGGTTTAAAACCCTAATGCTGATTGCATGGAAAAGCTCAGTTTAGAGTTTAAAACTCTAATGCTGGCTGAAAGGGAAAAGTTCAGTTTAGGGTTTAAAACCCCAATGCTGACTAAAAGGAAAATTCAGTTTAGGGTTTAAAACCCTAATGCTGATTGCATGGAAAAGCTCAGTTTAGAGTTTAAAACTCTAATGCTGGCTGAAAGGGAAAAGTTCAGTTTAGGGTTTAAAACCCCAATGCTGACTAAAAGGAAAATTCAGTTTAGGGTTTAAAACCCTAATGCTGATTGCATGGAAAAGCTCAGTTTAGAGTTTAAAACTCTAATGCTGGCTGAAAGGAAAAAGTTCAGTTTAGGGTTTAAAACCCTAATGCTGACTAAAAGGAAAATTCAGTTTAGGGTTTAAAACCCCAATGCTGACTAAAAGGAAAATTCAGTTTAGGGTTTAAAACCCTAATGCTGATTGCATGGAAAAGCTCAGTTTAGAGTTTAAAACTCTAATGTTGATTGCATGGAAAAGCTCAGTTTAGAGTTTAAAACTCTAATGCTGGCTGAAAGGAAAAAGTTCAGTTTAGGGTTTAAAACCCTAATGCTGACTAAAAGGAAAATTCAGTTTAGGGTTTAAAACCCTAATGCTGATTGCATGGAAAAGCTCAGTTTAGAGTTTAAAACTCTAATGCTGGCTGAAAGGAAAAAGTTCAGTTTAGGGTTTAAAACCCTAATGCTGACTAAAAGGAAAATTCAGTTTAGGGTTTAAAACCCTAATGCTGATTGCATAGAAAAGCTCAGTTTAGAGTTTAAAACTCTAATGCTGGCTGAAAGGAAAAAGTTCAGTTTAGGGTTTAAAACCCTAATGCTGACTAAAAGGAAAATTCAGTTTAGGGTTTAAAACCCTAATGCTGATTGCATGAAAAAACTCAGTTTAGAGTTTAAAACTCTAATGCTGGCTGAAAGGAAAATTCAGTTTAGGGTTTAAAACCCTAATGCTGATTGCATGAAAAAGTTCAGTTTAGGGTTTAAAACCCTAATGCTGACTAAAAGGAAAATTCAGTTTAGGGTTTAAAACCCTAATGCTGATTGCATGAAAAAGCTCAGTTTAGAGTTTAAAACTCTAATGCTGGCTGAAAGGAAAAAGTTCAGTTTAGGGTTTAAAACCCTAATGCTGATTGCATGAAAAAGCTCAGTTTAGAGTTTAAAACTCTAATGCTGGCTGAAAGGAAAAAGTTCAGTTTAGGGTTTAAAACCCTAATGCTGACTAAAAGGAAAATTCAGTTTAGGGTTTAAAACCCTAATGCTGATTAAAAGGAAAATTCAGTTTAGGGTTTTTAAAACCCTAATGCTGATTGGCTGGAGATAAAGCTCGAGAATACTACACGATCTATTTTTGAGTTTTCTTGTTTTAATAGAAGATAAAAGGGAGTTTCG
The DNA here is from genome assembly GCF_000393655.2 of Nicotiana sylvestris. NCBI lineage: Eukaryota > Viridiplantae > Streptophyta > Magnoliopsida > Solanales > Solanaceae > Nicotiana > Nicotiana sylvestris. Next base: position 176,044,679 of record NC_091065.1, read on the forward strand.
TGGAAGCTTACCTTTCGAGTGAATTCAATCATTGCCGAAGTACTTCCTGTACCCGTGCACCTTCTTCTTTGGGCGACATCTGCTTCTTGCACGGTTGTCTTGGATCGGACCTGTTTCAAACTTTCAGACAAAGAATCATTTGTTAGTTCGGAAATGACGGTCGGTTTGGTGACCTTGATCGTTCCCAATGGCTTTCTTGCGTCTTCATTTCTGTTGCGAAGTTCCGCCATTGATTTGATTCGAATGGCGAAACCTTTAGACTACTCAGGCTCGTATTTCCAGATTTTGTGATGACTTGCCTCGTAAGGCCCCTTTTTTTGTCCCGTTTTGATTGGAGGTTCTCAACGGGGATTTTATTGGGGGTATTTTGTGGGAATTTGTACAAAAAGGGAACTCTGTGGGGGAATATTCACAAAGTGGATTTTTTTGTGTGGATTTTGTACAATGGGGGATGCTGGGGATTTATTTCAAAATGAGTTTCCCAGGGTTTGTTGGGGTAAGCTTGTTTGGGGAATATTTACCAAAGGACTCGCTGGGGATGTGCTGATGAAATTCCAACGGAGATTTTTTTTTAAACTGGGGAGACTTTGTGGGATATTGTACAAAAGGAGAAACTCTGTGGGGATTTGTACAGGGGGAGACTCTGTGGGGATTTGTCCGAGGGCGGACTTGCTGGGGAAGATTTCAAGATTTCTCTCTTTCCTCTTTACTCTGAAACACCATCGAACGTCATGATTCATCATGCTTGGGCAATCATATCAATGAGATGAGGCGCTTTCCTTCATGAGACGGGATTCCGTGCAAACAAACCATGCCACCTGTCATTTCCGGTGTGTCCTGAACTCGGGGTTAAAATGCAAAAGGGATTCGAAAAGAAACAAAGAAAGGGGAAAATAAATCAGAAAAGGAACACCCTTTTCGGGACGAGGAAGACTTATCTGAGGAAGATAACGCTGGCTTTAAATGACATGACATGCTCTTTGGACTGGACGTCTGACCTTCTAAGAGCTTGCGTTTTCCTGAACCAGAACGGATCTGTGATTCCAAACTGGTGGCACTCTGCCGAAACTTTCTTGGGATGGAGTCATTCTTTTCGGCCAACAGCGCCCTTTTGCGGGTTTTCGCTGGCTGACCTCTCTCATTTCTCTTCCTGTCATCGCTTGATAGCACTCTTTGCGAGTTTTTACTAAACAAGCTCTCTCATTTTGGTTTCTCTACTCCCGTCGCCTCGTGGTGCCCGAAGGTTTTCACCGCCGAGACTCTCTCATTTTATCTCTCTCAATTCAGAGTGTTGCTGGTCTCCCTTTGTGACGCTTATTGGTTTCCCACCATATTCGGTAATTGATTTGAAGGCTCGTGCTTGGTAAAGAGAGGTAGATGATACTAACTTCTAAACTGCTCGACGTGCCCCGGTTTCAATTTCAGGGTGAATGGAATTTTATTGTTGGTGTGACTGAACCTCAGGGAGAGGCTGCCTACGTATCCTTTCGGAATCAAGTCAAACGTAGTTCAGGCCTCAATCAAATTTTTGTTTTGTTTTGTTTTCTTCTTTTTTTTTTTGTAGAGAGGATTGGGTAGTGTTTGGGGAGTAGTGGGGAATAAACACCTTCGCCATTTTCAACGTGTCAGGCCCACTGGAGTATGATTTAGACGTAATACCTCTTGACTGCATCTGCATTTACTGCTGTTTCGGGGTCATTTCCTTCGATATCACCTAAATACAACGCTCCTCTTGGCAATATTTTCCTTACGATGTATGGGCCTTTCCAATTTGGGGCAAACTTTCCTTTCGCTTCTTCATGATGCGGCAGAATATGCCTCAGTACCAGCTGACCTACTTCGAAATTCCGGGGTCGGACTTTCTTGTTGTAAGCACGGGCCATTCTTCATTGGTATAACTGTCCGTGACAAACCGCGGCTATTCGCTTTTCATCAATCAACGTCAATTGTTCCAGTCGAGCCTTATCCCAATCGCTGTCCTCGATTTCTGCTTCGACAATGATTCGAAGCGAAGGAATCTCTACCTCTGCCGGTATTACAGCCTCGGTCCCATAAACCAAAAGATAAGGAGTCGCTCCCACCGATGTGCGTACTGTAGTGCGGTACCCCAACAATGCAAAAGGTAACTGCTCATGCCACTGTCGGGAACTTTGTATTGTTTTCCTCAAAATCTTCTTGATGTTTTTATTTGCAGCTTCCACAGCACCATTGGCTTTCGGCCGATAAGGAGTAGAATTCCTATGCGTTATCTTGAATTGCTCGCACACATCTCCCATCAAGTGACTGTTCAAGTTTGCCGCATTATCTGTAATGATAGTCGCAGGAATACCGAAGCGACAGATAAGATTTGAGTGTACAAAATCCACCACAGCTTTCTTGGTGACCGACTTGAGAGTGACAGCTTCTACCCAGTTTGTGAAGTAATCGATGGCTACCAGTATAAACTTGTGTCCATTCGAAGCCTTTGGTTCAATCGGTCCAATGACGTCCATACCCCAAGCGACAAATGGCCAAGGAGCGGACATGGGATGCAGTTCCGTGGGAGGTGCATGAATCAAATCACCGTGCACCTGACACTGATGACACTTCCGGACAAAGCTAAAGCAATCATTTTCCATGGTCATCCAATAATAACCTGCTCGGAGAATTTTCTTCGCTAAGACATACCCGTTCATGTGAGGTCCGCACACACCTGCGTGTACTTCGTGCATGATCTTTCTCGATTCCTCGATATCGACACATCTTAGGAGATTGAGGTCCGGAGTCCTCTTATATAACAATTCACCGCTCAAAAAGAAACCACTTGCATGTCGCCTAATGGTCCTCTTTTGATCTCCAGTAGCGTGCTCGGGGTATTCTTGCGTCTTCAGGAACCTCTTGATGTCATGGTACCAAGGCTGCGTATTTGATCCCGCCTCGATTACACTGCAGTAACCGTGTCTTTCCTTGATTTGGATTTCCAAAGGATCGACGTGGGCGTTGCCCGGGTAGGGTAGCATAGAAGCCAGAGTAGCAAGTGCATCTGCCAGTTCATTGTGACACCTCGGAATATACCTGAACTCTATTGAGGTAAAGCGCTTGCTGAGGTCCTCCACATGTTGTCGGTATGGGATAAGTTTGACATCCCGAGTTTCCCACTCGCCTTGAGCTTGCCGGATGATCAGGTCAGAATCTCCCATAATCAGTAAGTTTTCGACATCCTGATCGATTGCCATATGCATGCCCATAATGCAGGCTTCATACTCAGCTGTATTGTTTGTGCAAAAGAAACGCAGTCTAGCTGTGGCGGGATAATGCTGACCGGAAGGCGAGATCAAAATTGCCCCAATCCCTACACCCTTGGCATTCACGGCTCCGTCAAAGAACATCTTCCAAACATGTGCTTCCTCCGAGATCTCTTCTACGGTGTTTACCTCTTCGTTTGGAAAGTAGGTATCCAATGGCTGGTATTCCTCATCGACCGGGTTTTCGGCCAAATGATCTGCTAACGCTTGGGCTTTCATCGCCGTGCGGGTGACATAAACTATGTCGAATTCCGTAAGCAAGATTTTCCATTTAGCCAGTCTCCCAGTAGGCATTGGTTTCTGAAATATATACTTCAAAGAATCCAACCTGCTTATGAGGAATGTAGTGTGGGCTTGGAGATAATGTCTTAGCTTTTGAGCAACCCATGTGAGAGCGCAACATGTCATTTCCAGCAGAGTGTATTTGGCCTCGTAGCCGGTGAATTTCTTGCTCAAGTAGTAGATTGCTTGCTCCTTCTTTCCGGTTACGTCGTGTTGCCTGAGGACGCAGCCGAAAGAGTTCTCCAAGACTGTTAGATACAAGAAAAGTGGCCTTCCCGGTTCTGGAGGGACCAAGACCGGGGGATTCGAAAAGTATTCTTTGACTTTATCAAAGGCTTCTTGACACTCAGTTGTCCACTTAATCGCCGCATCTTTCCTTAACAGCTTGAATATGGGCTCACACGTGCTTGTCAGCTGGGCAATAAACCGACTGATGTAGTTCAACCTGCCCAAAAGACTCATCACGTCTTTCTTTGTTCTTGGGGGAGGCAGATCTCTGATGGATTTTATCTTAGTTGGATCTAGCTCGATACCTCTCCTGCTTACGATGAAGCCCAAAAGTTTGCCCGACGGAACTCCGAAAGCACATTTGGCTGGGTTTAGCTTCAAGTCATACTTCCTTAGCCTCTCGAAGAATTTCCTCAAGTCTTGGATGTGATTATCCTGCGTCCTGGACTTGACTATCACGTCATCCACGTACACCTCTATTTCCTGATGCATCATGTCATGGAAAATGGCAGTCATGGCCCTCATGTAAGTAGCCCCAGCATTCTTCAAACCAAATGGCATGACCCGGTAACAGTAGGTGCCCCAAGGCGTGGTGAAGGCAGTTTTCTCGGCGTCCTCTTCATCCATCAATACCTGATGATACCCAGCGTAACAATCTACGAAAGACTGTATCTCGTGTTTGGCGCAATTATCAACGAGGATGTGGATGTTGGGCAGCGGGAAATTATCTTTAGGACTTGCTCTATTCAGATCTCGGTAATCTACACATACCCGAGTTTTCCCGTCCTTTTTCGGTACTGGAACCACATTCGCCAACCATGTTGTATATTGGACTACCCGGATCACTCCCGTTTTCAGCTGCTTGGTGATCTCCTCTTTAATCTTGTCACTGACCTCCGTTTTGAACTTTCGTTGCTTCTGTTGAACTGGAGGACAATCAGGATGAATCGGTAATTTATGAACCACTAGATCAACACCTAGTCCCGGCATGTCATCATATGACCAAGCAAACACGTCTTTGAATTCAAAAAGAAGTTGAATTATCGCCTCTCGCGTTTTCTTGTCCGTGTGAATGCTTATCTTGGTCTCCCGGATTTCTTCCGGGGTTCCTAAATTTACCGGTTCAGTGTCATTCAGATTTGGCTTAGGTTTATTCTCGAAATATTCCAACTCTCAGTTTATCTCCCTAAAAGCCTCTTCCGCATCATATTCTGGTTCTGGGTTCATTAATTCGCAGTTAAATAACTCATTGTGATCCGGGCGTGAAGTCCGCAAGCATGTCATATTTAAAGCCGCATTATTAGGACTGAAAAGGAAAATAAAAGGAAAAATGATAAAAATCAGAACAAAAGAAAGAATAGGAAAGCAATGATGATTTTATTTTTTATATATTTTCTTTGGAAAGTTGGAAGACAACAATGTTTACAACTAGGAATTCAAAGCAACAATTGAAAAGAAGAAAACGTTCAAGTTATATCCTGGAGATAACTTGTGACACAGGAAAGGTGGCAGGACAGGTCTACCCGGACTTCCGTCTAGTCGGGAATGGCGTAGCCTCCCAGTTTTGGAGTTGGGCGCTCGGCCCCATGTACAGCATCTCAGCAGTGCTCGTTCCTTCACCTGGCTGAACCATGTGGATCTCGTAGAGCATCTCTCTCATTGCCCCACATATCTCCTCAATTTACTCAGCTGTGAAGACCTCATCATCTTCTTCTTCAATGTACCTCGGCCTGATGAAGGTTGTATATAAATCCGGCAGTGGTTGAGGTAACTTCCAACCCTCGTTTCTCCTTTTCTTTGCCCATTCTTCGTCTGCCGGAGTAGGTTTGAAACCTAGTCCAAAAGGTTTCTTGATGATTGGCAAAGTAATGGGTTCTGTTATTCCCTGAAGGGTTTGTCCAAGTCCCTTCCCTGGCCTAAATCCGTGTTGGATCATTTCTTTGGCCACCATAACCGAAGCGTTAGACAAGAAAGGCTGGGGGCAGGGTATTCCCTCTTCGTGCTGCTTTGCCAGTACAATCTCGAAAGCTTGATAGACCGTATGTTCGCTTCCTTCTCTCGGTTCAAGGTACGGTATGGATGGGTCCCGATAAATGGCATGCTCATCTTCCCCATGGACCACTATCTCTCGGTCTTCGTACTCGAACATCACCATCTGGTGAAGAGTGGAAGGCACGGCTCCTGCCGCATGGATCCAAGGTCTGCCAAGGAGAAAATTGTAGGATGTGTCCATGTCGATCACCTGGAAGGTTACTCGAAATTCGACTGGTCCTATGACCAACAACAGGTCTATTTCTCCCATGGTGTCTCTCTTGATGCCGTCGAAAGCTCTTACGCAGACATTGTTAGGTCGGATTCTTTCGGCCCCAATTTCCATTCTTTGCAGCGTGGAGAGTGGGCAAATGTCAACACCTGATCCCCCATCCAGCATTACCCGCTTGACATAATAGTCTTCGCATTTAACTGTTAGATGCAAGGCCTTGTTGTGTGCTGCCCCTTCCGGGGGTAAATCATTCTTGCTGAAAGAGATTTGGTTGACGGCGAAGAATCTTTCTGTCATCCGCTCTAGTTGCTCCACCGAGGTTTCAACTGGTACATATGCTTCATTCAGGGTTTTCAGCAGGATCTTTTGATGCTCGGTTGACCTCATTAATAATGACAGCATGGATACTTGCTCAGGGTGCTTGCGCAGCTGATCTATCACTTCGTAATCCGGCATCTTCATTTGTTGGAAGAACACTTCCGCTTCTTCAACACTCACGGGCTTCTTTGGAGGGAAGCGCCTTTGTGTGGCGTTGTTCAGTTCTTGGGTATTTGAGTACCCTCCAATGAAAGTATTTTCTGGAAGTTCTCCCATGACCTCTTTACCTTTGTACATTACCAAAGTCTTTTGATAATTCCACGGCACTGTGGACGGGTTGGTCATTGGCTTTTGTGGCACGCGTCCGATAACCACTGGCTCATTCAGCCGAGGTGGTTGAATCGTCCCCCGGACCACATAGGCCCCTTTTGGCACGTACATAGGTTTTGTCTTTTTGATCCCGAAGTTCTGCGTCTTCTTGGCTTGACCTCGCGGTATGTAAAGAACTCCACCCTTTGCTGGTACCACTTTCTTCTCTACCTTCTTTTCAGGCTTGCTCTCTGCAACCTTGGCCTCCTCCCCCTTTTCTGGTTTCTGGTCCATTTCGGGCCTCTTCCCCGTGTCGACAATGGCAATTATGGCTTTCAGAGCAGGGTCGAATTCCTTGTCTTCACAAATCATTCTGATCAGCGGCCCATTATTGTGAGCAGGTAGTGGATTGTTAGTTACATTCGGGATCTCCTCGTCCCTTAGCACTATCTTCCCTTGCTCTATCAAATTTTCGACCACTCTTTTCAATGACCAGCAGTCGTTTGTATCATGTCCCTCGGCTCCTGAATGATAGGCGCATCTGACTCCGGCTTTGTAAGAAGGCGATGTTGGGTTTTGCCTCGTTTGAGGGATTGGTTGCAAGAAACCCAACTGGACTAGCTTAGGGAACAAAGTAGAGTATTGTTCACCGATGGGCGTGAAAGTCCGCCGTCGAGGTGGCTCCTGGGGGCGGTAGTTATTCTGCGGGGGTTGTGGGTTATAGTGGTTGCGGTAAGGAGGCTGATTTCTGGGAGGTGGAGCTGGGCCTCGGTTGGCTTGTTGTGGTGGATGGTTATAAGGTTGGGCATTCATGACCATATAAGGTTGATGAGCATATGCCACATTTGAGTGGGGGTAGTAGTGTTGTGGGGCCCTTTCCGGAAAATGGGGCCTGGGATGACGATACTCCCTTGCTTCAGAGGCTGCCATAGCCGTTTCTTCCTTCTTCTTTCCCCCTTGTCGTTCCTCCGGACCCGCTTTGGACGGCCTGGGAGGTTGCCCTTATGGCTGCTTGACTCAGAATCCGACCTGTTTTCAGCCCATTCTCTACCATCTCTCCTATCTTGATCGCTTCCGCGAATGGCTTACCCATGGCCGACATCATGTTTTGGAAATAGTCAGACTCTTGAGCCTGGAGAAAGGTAGTGACCATTTCCACTTCATCCATGGGGGGCTTCACCCTCGACGCCTGTTCACGCCACTTAATAGCATACTCTCTAAAGCTTTCCGAAGGCTTCTTCTTCAAATTTGACAGAGAGTTTCGGTCTGGCGCAATGTCGATGTTGTACTGGAATTGTTTTACAAAATCTCTGGCGAGATTATCCCATATATGCCATCGGGACATTTCCTGATCCATATACCATTCCGAAGCTATCCCTACTAGGCTTTCCCCAAAATATGCCATTAGTAGTTCTTCTTTTCCGCCGGCTCCCCACAATTGGTTGCAGTATTTCTTAAGATGCGCAATGGGGTCACCGTGCCCATCGTATTTCTCGAACTTGGGGGTCTTGAAACCCGTTGGCAGGTGCACGTGAGGGAACATGCACAGGTCGGCATAAGAGACGCTCTTTTGTCCGCTCAATCCTTGCATATTCTTCAAACTTTGTTCAAGGCTTCTCATTCTCTTGGCAATCTCATTTTGTTCTGCAATTCTGGGGTTCTAATCCTGCCCAGGTGCAAGCTCGCACTGAGGCGGTAGAGGATTAGTACTGGTAGCGAACCTAGTTGGTTCCATTGAGAACGATGGTGCTTGGAATGTAAAAGAGGATGAGTCAAAGCTTGGCTTGTACGTGGTGGGCTGTGCCGTAATCGGGCAAGGCGATGCAGTAAAGATGTTCATGCTTGCATCAGTGGATGACATTCGGGGATGAGGCTCAGAAGGCGATCCAGCAGAGAAGGCTGAGGTGGCTGGGTACCCGAATGGGGTAGCAGGATAATTTATGGGGACATTAGAAGTCCCACTTGACCTGGAGAATAATTCAGGGAATCCGGGGACGACACTTGGCGGCTCTTTCCCATTATTCCAGTCGTCCAGCATTTCCAACATGCGGAGCCGTAGGATTCTATTTTCTTCCGCAGTCGCGGATTCAGGTGTGAGGACGGCTGAGATCGAGCTTTCCTCAGAAACAGGGATTGTTTGCAATGGAATTTCTGAAGACATTTCCACACTTCCTTTTGACCTGGTGAAGTAAGTGTGAGTACTGCTTCTGGTCCTAACAACAGGTAGTTGAACACTTCTCCTTGACCTCGTGAAGTATGAGTGCGAGGCCAGACTTTCACCAAACCAACCGTCTTTCCAAAAACCCTGAGAAAATGCTTAATGACAAACGCACGGTTAATTTGCAGCAAATAACAGATAGTTAATCTCACGTTGGGCATGATGCACCTATACAGTTAAGTGGATTACTATATGTTTGCTACGAGAGCATGCGTCATTCCGGCATTTTTTCCTCTTATTAGTTTTTCCCCTTTTTTCTTTTCTTTTCTTTTTCTCTTTTGTTTTCCTTTTATTTTTTTTTATTTTTTTATTTTCGTAGTAAAAGAAATGCGACCGGATCCGATGAGGATTGCCTACGTATCACGATGCCTACGTGAATCAGATCATTACGTAGTTCGAAAAACACAAATGAGCGTAAAAGAAACAACCTCTTTATTGTTGAAACGTTCTATTACAAGCTACATTTTGCAAAAGAAAGAGCAAACTTTGAAAATAAACCTAGACTCAAAATAGACTGAAAATCACCTTGATGAAAAAACAGGCAGAAGATGCTAAAATACAGATTTGACATATGAATGCATTATGGTTTTAAAAATTGGTTTCCGCGGGGCGTCGTTCGGTCTCGCCGCGGTCCTAGGCGTGAGATCCTTTTCAAGTTGCTCCAGCTCGTGCATAGTCTGCTTGACATAACCCATTACTGCCGAGAGGATGGTAGCGCTGGACATGTTCTCACATCGTAGACATCGTCTGGTGATGGCATGGGCAATGGCCTTGATCCTGTCTCTGGTTTGCTTCTTCTCTATGAGTAGGCGTTTTATCTGATCGCTGCATATCTTGAAAACTTGAGCATCTTGTACGTGCTGATGCTTCAGTCGCCGTATTTCCAACTTCATCTGGGCTATTGAGTCGTACCAGTATCTGCTCTCAATTTGGAAATCCTTGGCCTGACTAGCTGCTTTGATCTCAAGTGCTGCCATCTCTCTCTTTATCTTAGCAACAGTCTTCTCGTGGTCGCCTTCCAATTGATTCAGGTATCTGCGACGCTTATCTGTTCTTGTATCCCACTGTGCTTTGAGCTCTGCTATGACGTTTTCAGATTTCTCCAAACCATCTCACCACTCTCTGATCTCGCTTTTTAGCCTTTTTATCAGGTGCTCGTCTGATCGACGCCTTGGCTGTTTATCTGCATCCAACCTTATCTGTTTGATCTGGGCTCTGAGCTTTTCATTTTCTTGAATCAACCTGTTCCGCTCTCCCAGATCGGTAGCAACTTGCACGTTGTGTTCATATTTCAAGTTTTCCACTTGTTGCTTTAACCTGCTGATTTCGGCGCAATAGCCTCTTTCTTTCGCTAACCAATCCCACTGCTTTTGTGATGATTCGGTAAAATTCCGGATGTGGGGTCTCTTAGCTGGCCTTTCATGCTCGAGTTCCCTTCTGTACCATGCAAGGTAACCTGGCGCCGTTTCTCCTTTGGCTTGATCCCGCACGCAAGTATCTGATTTCAAATATTGACCCTCATTCCAGATTTGGCGAATCTTTGCTTCTGGGAACTGTCCGTTAGGACTTATCTCAACTGCTTGAGTGCTTAGATCTTCCTCATGAGGTACTGTCTGGCATCTTCCGAACTGTCTTAAAACTCGGCAGGGTGCGTAAGGTTGAATGCTCTTAAGCCCCATCAGTAAGAAATGAGTTTTAGCTGCAGACATATATAAGATCTCATCAACAGGCAACCATCCCAACGTCCATTGTATTTGGCTGGCAGTAAGAGCTTGCAAGAACGAGGTCCATGCCAGAACTCCTTTGGGCCAAATGATCTCTTTGGTTCTCGTGGAAGATTCTTCTATGCGGGTCTTTTCCGGGGAACCATGGCTTAAAATCTCGGAATGACGGCAGAGGTGCTCGGTCATCCATATTTGTAGGAGCAAGTTACAACCCTCGAAGAAAATTTCCCCCAGCTTTACAAGCTGTGAGAGCTCGAAAGATGTCGGATACCACCATAGGCGCGAGAGTACTGTCACTTTGCGTGAGTAAAGTGCTGACGACCCCAGATATCTTCAAATCAATGTTTCCATCTTTCCTGGGAAATACCAGAAGACCCAGAAACGTTATCATGAACGCCACCCGTCTGTGCTCGTCCCACTTCTGACGAACTCCTTTGCTGCACAGTTTGTTGATTGGATTATTGAATCCCCCCTCGTGACCGTATCTATCATATATGAAGCATGGAGTACAGAATCCGGCTGCTAGATCCGGGTTGTGGACTGTTCTAGGTATTTTCAATGAATCCAGGAACCGATGTACCGTGACGACTCTTGGGGCGACCAAGTATTTTTCCTTCAACGGAAGTTCAGTATTCCCGATGTATCCGGCCATTTCTTCCAAAGTTGGGGTGAGCTCAAAATCAGAGAAATGGAAAACATTGTGCGCCGGGTCCCAATAGGTAACCAAAGCTCTTATGATATCTCCCCGAGGCTGGATTTCCAACAGACCCACAAGACCTTTCAAATATTTCTTAACCTCATTTTGTCCTTCAACACCTAGATCATTCCACCATAGCCGTAACTTGACAGGGATTTTGGTCATTATTGAAAAATGTTCATTTTGCATCGTGCTCATCCTGCACATTTATTAAGGTGATTTTAACAAAATGACTGACTCAAAAATATTTTTACAGGGGGGATCAAGTTTTGAACACGGCCTTTAAACACTTCGGGGATGAAGATTTTAAGGCTGTGTGGGTCTACTGGTAAAAATGCTAAATAAGACCCAAGGGTGGCTATTTAGACAAAGTCAGCCTTCCGGCGTCCCTTTCGGGAACATTCGGCTATTTATGACAAAACAACGTCACCCGATTTATTTATGACTCTTTAAAAATTTGAAAACGCATTTTTTTTTGATTTTGGCTATTTTAGAAAAAATGGGGTTGAACCCGACGAGGGTTGCCTACGTATCTCACATCCGGTGAGAATCAAACCGGCGTAGTTCGGGATATCGTAAAATAGGAAAAAATCGAATAAACCTAGAAATCAGGAATGCGTATTTTTTTACATTTTTTTGAAAAGAGATAAAGATTAAAGAAACTATTCATTTTTTTATATTATTTTTTTTAGGAAAAATTTGGACTATTAGTCTGAATTCATAAAAGGGGTACTACGAAAGAAACAACACATTTTTTGAATTATGAATTTTCGATTTTTCTTTTTTACTTTTAAAATAAATACCTTTTTTTTTTAATTTTGAAAGTGATAAAAGAAAATTTTTATATTTTTTTTAATAACTCTCAATAAACAAGACAGTTCTTTTTTTAGAAAAATTCCGGCGAGGTTTTGACACTACTTGGACATTGGTTTTATTTTCCAAAAATAAGTAATTATCTCCCCTACGCTGCTATTTTCCCCCTTTTTTAGGAACCGGTCGACATGCGGAACCGAAGCAAATAAATGCACAACACAGATAGGAATGTAGCATGATGGTCTTTTCCATTTCAGGTTGCCTGTCCTAGACGGACCCAACCCCTGTGTTGAGTCCCCTAAGTCAAATGCAATATGATGCAAATAAGCGTTCCTACTAGGGATCCGGCATGAAGTTTCGTTATACTAGGTTTAAACCTTGGTATTTGTTCTAGACTGTGTACCCGAGCGGACAACTCGAGTCGAGGAGGGGGCTACGTACCGGGGACCCGCGAGATCGTCCGGCTTTGTAACTTGTCCGACCTCTTTCTTATTTCAGGTATTGACACTAACAGAATAGGGAGTCTCGACCAGCGAGCTTCTCCCCGGAGGTAAGAAAAGAAGGGTTTCGGCACAGTTTATATACAGTTCAGATAATATCAAAAGCGGTAAAAGACAACATTTAGCACTTTTATGCAAAACATGTAATAAAGATCAGATAATAAAGCCAAATATAACAATTATTCTAAGCTCGAATTCTTGGACCCTGAACCAGTGGTTCTGGGTCATTGTTTCCCCAGCAGAGTCGCCAGAGCTGTCACACCTCCTTTTTGCGCGCCCGCCCCGAAGGGTTAAATGCGCGAGGGGAGTTTTTCCAATTTAAGTGACAATATTCGAAATGGGATTATTTATTTAATTCAGAGTCGCCACTTGGGAAAGGTTTGGTTTTTGGTGTCCCAAGTCACCGGTTTATCTTGAATCCCAAATCGAGGAAATTTTCGACTTTTCCAAATGAAGTCTGCGAACCAGAAATTCTAAGTAAGGAATTCTGTTGACCCGAGGGAAGGTGTTAGGCACCCTCGAATCCCGTGGTTCTAGCACGGTCGCTTAAATTGTTATAATGGCTAAATATCTGATTTAAATACATGTTGTGACTTATGTGCTTTTATTAAGCTTAAACCGCTTCTATTATTATCATTTATTTTTATGGAATTGCAACGTCATGAAAATGCATCTCGGACCACGTCACAATCAATGCACCCGTAGTTGTTAACACATTTTGACTCCGTTGAGACTTGGATTTGGGTCACATCAATGTGCACCCGATTTTAAGAATATAATTTACTTAAAGTCGCGCTTAAAGAATCTAAACGCGTTATTATCTTTGGGGAAGGCAGTGGAATTCACTAAAACCGTCCCTCCCAAACTCTAAATATTTATCATTGTCAATTATTGAGGGCCCCGCAATTTGTATTTTTATTTGGCGAGGCTCGTCTCATTATGTTAGAAGGGCATCCTACAGTGACTACATTTCTATTATTTTTTTTCCAGAGATAGAAGAACGAAGAATATATGCTAATTGAAGTATATGTTTTGGCCTAAATTGGACTCCTATCAATTTCTGATTAATTACTTATAAAGTAAAAAAACATCATGCCTTACGAAAATACTTTGGTCGAACATAAGATTACATATGAGATTGATGAAATGCAATACTTAATCCGAACATTACATACGGAAAGATTTCTTGTTGAACTTAACTGAACTTATTTGGGCTAGATTAAAGGATAACTGGCAAAGTAAAATGTTTTAATTTGACAAAGAATCATGTATGAGTTAACGAAATACAACACTTAATCCGAACACTTCTCGAGTTGGACTTAACTAAACTTACGTGGACTAATCTTGACTAAAAAAAACTAAATGAAACAGGAATAGTATTGTATAAGGTCGAAATATACATGCCCATATTAACAAACAAACTACCGAGCTAAAACACAACAGGATACACTTAGTCGAATATCAGTACATGCTTTCGAACTGTTGAATTATAAACTAATCAATTTTCACAGGCCTGTTAATGTACTATGAATATTACAACAAATGCTTGAACTTCTTCAACCTTTTTCATTTCATGCTTTCAAGCTGTTTCAATTACATCAATATGGGACTTGAAATGTGTACCTGAAAAATGCTGAAAGTGCAAAGGAGAAGAAGAAGAAGATGGGGGAATCAGCAGCAGCAAAAAGCAGAATTAACAGTAGCAGCAGGGCAAAAATGCAGCAGCAATAGTGAGCAAGTTAGCAGCAGCAATCAGAACAGCACAACAGAAAGGATTCTGTTGCGAGATGGAACTAGAGTTGGAGAAGAAAAAACCAGATGAAACAGCACGCAGTGTGATACTCCAGACAATCCAATTCCGGAATATACCAAATGCAACAAAACACTAACAATAATCTCGATTGAAATTTAGAAGAAAGAACACTGCCTAACGTATTGACAATAGATGAACTTCAGACAAACAAGACTAAGTTTCTGATTTCTTAATCTGTTTTTATCTCTTTCTTGCTCTCTTTCTATTCCTACCAACTCTTTCTTTTTCTTTTCTATCCTCACAATGTATGTATCTCCAGCTTTCTCTTTCAAAACTCCTCACAGTGTATTTTTTTTTCTCCCTGTATTTTTTCTCTGATCTTTTCTAATTCTCCTTCCCCTCTTATAAGCCTCAGAACTATCTCTTTTAACAGCCTGTTTTCAGAAATCACAGTACCCCTCCCATGTGCCTTCCATTTTCAATTCCAACTTTAGCTAATTAAGTATTAAACCCCATCAACATTCCCTGACAGATTTCACTTTTAAAAGGTTTAAATACTCCTTTAAACTAAAGCCAGGCATGGGCAGTAGAATGTATCTGACAGCATATGCTGTCAAATTGTTTAAAACTTAACAAAGACCTTTATGCAGGCCACAGGCTGTGCACAAAGCACATGAGGTGCACCAATGCACATGCTGTGCACGAGTGCACATGCCTTCCAATTCAGAATTTAAACCAAACAATCCTTTTTACATTACTGATCAATTCAAACAACTATAAGTAAACAAAAACTGGTTCTTAATTGACTCAACAAATGCTTAGCAGAAGTAAATCGATTTGTTATTGTTCGGACAGTTGAAATTAATTGACGACACATGTCGACTCGACTATATTAGCATTAACATACACAATCGTAACCAAAAATCTGACATTTAACAGTATCGACCCATAATTCGAATTATACTGACTGAGCAAAGTGGTACTCGAGAAGCCAATTGATCAGTTCAATGTTGAGAATCAGCTAATTGCACACCACTTACATACACATTATCAGGGCAAATAGAAAGACTCATTCAAACAAACAGAAGTTCAGGCAAAGTGGACGGGGCACAGTTGACAAAATTCAAAGACACAAAATCAAAGCATGAACAGACTTTAACACAATCAAATGGGCCAAAACAAATAAAGAAAAGAAAGAACTCACCTTAAACCTTGAAAAATCAAAACCTCAACTCGGACTCGGACAACCTTTCTTAAGGCTGAACGGACTTTAATCGAAGTGTTTCTCAAATGAGAAACACTTTGATTAAAGTCCATCAGACCTTAACCTCTTCGGTTTAAACCGGTTTGAACCAGTGACGAGGGACCTTGTGGTTTCAAAACTCAGATCTAATATTCGTGCTTCCCTGGTCAGATTCGGACCAAACCAAGTATGGTTTGGTCACGAGGGGGGTCTGGGGAGTGTCTGGTATGAATTTAAGGCAGATCGGTGTAGATTAGGTTCCGACTCGAATCTTCAAATGAAGATTCGAGAAGGTGGGATAGGATTCGAAGTGTGTGGTTGGTAGATTTGGGTTCAGGATGGCATGGGGGTTCTATGGTGTTAGGGGCGAGGTCACCGGCGTCTGTGCCGCCGGTTTCCATGGTGAGGGGTACAGGGGCGGCTCTAGGGTTTGGGGGTTATGGTGAAGACGATGAAGGCTGGGGTTTGGATAGGGGGGTAGGGTAGTGTTAGGAGTTTATATAGTTAGTGAGCAAATGGATCCTGGCCGTTGGATGAGATGAGATGAAGGGCCAGGATCCTTTGGCTATCAAGGGACGACGCCGTTTCAAGGATAAAGGTTTGGGGTCGGTCCGGGTGAGACGGGTCGGGTTTGTTGGTGGGTTACGGGGAATTGATCTTGGCCGTTGATCAATTTGAGATCAACGGCCCAGATCAGCCTGTACCAAAACGACGTCGTTTGGATTCTCTGGGCATCAGGTGGTCTGGACCGGGCAGGCCTGGGTCTTAGGCTATTTGTTTGGGCCAATTTTGTTAAAATTGGCCCAAGTCCGGAAGGGAAGGGGTCCTTTCTTTATATATTTTTTTATTTATTTCCTTTTTATTTTAAAACAAAACTAAGCCAAAAATCAAATTAAAATTAAATACACACTCAATACAATTATTTGCACACTAAAATATTTCAAAACAGGTAAAGTTAAACAAAATAAAATCACGGACGAAGATGCCTATTCATGATTTTCTATTTAACGACCGGATTACGGTTCGAATTATGCAGGACACATATATTTTTTGAATTTTGTTTTAATAAAGTAAATAAATAAAAATGGGCCGAAGTCACAAATAAATCAACAAGGTGCCGCACAGAAATCCAAAATTTGTACAGCAGGGCCAATTATTATTTTTTATTTCTTTTTGGAGCGATTGTCGTGCGAAACAAAAATCACGTGCTCACAGTCCGCAAACCATGGCATACCATTCAGCGACACCGAAAGGAGTTGTTCGTCAGGAAATGAATCATTGATCTCTAGGCCATCACGAGGCCTCCCCTCCTCCGCCAAGCGGGACCAGTGTTCCGACACTTGGTTTTCACTACCCTTTCGGTCCACTATCTCCAAATCAAATTCTTGAAGTAACAAGACTCATCGCATCAGTTTATCTTTGGAATCCTTTTTCGTCATCAACTACTGGAGTGCAGCATGATCTGTATGGACTATGACCTTGGTACCCATAAGATACGACCGAAATTTCTCCAAACACAATAGCCAAAAAATCTTTCTCGATCACCGTGTAGTTCACTTGAGCATCATTCATTGTCTTGCTTGCATAGTACACTGGATGAAACATTTTGTTCACTCTTTGACCCAAAACCACCCCAACTGCAACATCACTCGCATCACACATGAGCTCAAAGGGTAAGCTCCAATTAGGTGAGGTAATGTAGGAGTGGTGGTCAACTTGTGTTTGAGAAGTTCAAAGGCTTGCATACATCTCTCATCGAACACAAACATGACATCTTTTTCCAATAGCTTGCATAAGGGATTCACTACTTCAATAAGTCTTTGATGAATCTCCGGTAGAATCCCGCATGCCCAAGAAAACTTCTAACTCCCTTGACAGAGGTAGGGGGAGTCTTGAAATCACATCAATTTTTGCTTTGTCCACCTAGATACCATGCTTTGAAATTTTATGCCCAAGAACTATGCCTTCTTCCACCATGAAGTCGCATTTCTCCCAATTAAGAACAATATTGGTTTCTTCACAATGAGCCAACACT
Organism: Nicotiana sylvestris; assembly: GCF_000393655.2. Taxonomy (NCBI): domain Eukaryota; kingdom Viridiplantae; phylum Streptophyta; class Magnoliopsida; order Solanales; family Solanaceae; genus Nicotiana; species Nicotiana sylvestris. The sequence continues at coordinate 176,062,346 of NC_091065.1, forward strand.
CTATCAAGATTTTTCAAACACTCATCAAATGAATCACCCACAACACTAAAGTCGTCCATGAATACCTCCAAAATATCTTCCACCATATCGGTGAAAATAGCCTTCATACACCGCTGAAATGTAGTCGGTGCATTACACAACCCAAAAGGCATCTTGGAAAAGGCAAAGGTGCCATATGGACAAGTGAATGTGGTTTTCTCCTGATCTTCCGGAGCAATCAAGATTTGGTTGTATCCAGAATACCCATCCAAGAAATAGTAAAAGGCACGCCCAACAAGTCGGTCTAACATCTGATCAAGAAAAGGCAATGGAAAGTGATCCTTGTGGGTCACTTTATTTAACTTACGATAGTCCATGCATACCCTCCAATCGGTGACGGTTCTGGTAGGAATCAACTCATTTTGTGAATATGCAACCATGGTCATGCCACCCTTCTTCGGTACACATTGCACCGACAAAGTCCAAGAGCTATAAGAAATCAGGTACACAACCCCGACATCCAACCACTTGATGACCTCCTTTTTCACCACTTCTTGTATTGCCTCGTTCAACCTCCTTTGATGTTCCAAGGAGGGATTTGCATCATCTTCCAAAATAATCTTGTGCATCAGAATGCGAGGCTTATCTCCCGAATATCAATTAAAGTCCATCCAATTGCCTTCTTCCACTTTTGGAGCACCGCCAATGTGGCATCAACCTGCATGTTAGTAAGACAAGAGGAAAGAATAACTGGCAAAGTAGAACTAGGGCCTAAGAACTCATACCTGAGGTGTGGAGGCAACGACTTCAACTCCAACACCGGAGGTTCCTCAATTGAAGGTTTTGTTGGTGGAGTCTTCCTATTCTGAAGGTCCAAAGATAGTTTCCTAGGCTCATAAGAGTAAGAGCTCATCCCATATAAAGCATTCACACACTCCACTTGGCCTTCATCCTCATTGACATCAAGATTCAACAATACGGCCTCTAGAGGGTCCTCCACATTGATTAGTGTACTGGTATCATCAACTATCACTGTTGTGACAAGGTCCACAAAAGAACACACCTCGGAACTGTTGGGCACACATGAAAGACCACTTTTTCATCACCCACTCGGAAGGTGAGTTCCCTTACTTCCACATCAACTAAGGCCTTCCAAGTAGCAAGGAAACATCTTCCCAATATGATTGGAACTTCATAATCCACCTCACAATCCAAGATCACAAAATAAGCTGGCAAGATAAATTTGTCCACCCGGACAAGCACATCATCAATAATACCCAACGGTCTCTTCATCGTTCTATCCGCCATTTGCAATCTCATAGAAGTCGGCCTCAGTTGCCCAATACCCAAAGTCTTGAAAACTGAGTAGGGCATCAAGTTGATACTTGCCCCCAAATTATATAGAGCCTTGGCAAAGTTTGCACTCCCAATGGTGCAAGGAATGGTGAAAGCACCGGGATCTTCAAGCTTCGGGGCCATTGAATGCACCATTGCACTAACTTGGTAGGTCATCTTTATAGTTTCACAATCCATGGATCGTTTCTTTGTCACCAAGTACTTTATGAATTTAGCATAGTCCGGCATTTGTTCAAGAACCTCCACCAAAGGCACATTAATGGATAAGCTTTTCATCATGTCCATAAACTTTTTAAACTGATTCTCATTTTTCTGCTTCGTGAGCCTTTGAGGATAAGGTGGAGGTGGCTTTGGCAAAGGAGCCTTGGCTTTACGCACAACCGGCTCCGGCATGTCTATTACATGTTCCCTAGATGGGTTCATGTCATTTTGAGTTTCCACCTATCTCGAATATCAATCCTCTATTCTTCATTCATATTCTCATCAATCACATTTTCAACCATCAAAGGAATTTCATCTTCTTTAAACTCAATTTCATCACTCAAAATTTATTTTTGTTTGGAGGAATTCACATCACCGTCTCTCCCACTTCTTGTAGTTACCGCCATAACATAATTGTTCCCACCCTTCGAGTTAACTACCGTATTACTAGGTAGAGCCCCCTTAGGACGAGTATTCAAGGATTGGGAAATTTGGCCTAATTGAACCTCCAAGTTTCTAATTAAAGTATTGTGGAAGCCAACTGAGCATCAGAGTTCGCATTCTTTTTCATCATCTGTTCAAACATCATCTCAATTCTACCCATTTCATTTTTAGAGGAACTCGGACCTTAGGATGGAAAAGGGGGTGGATTGTTTGGTTGTTGGTACATTGGGGGCCTTTGAAAGCCTTGCCCCTGATTTCCTTGATTGCCATTGTTCCAACCACCCTGATTGTTGTTACCACCCCAGTTGTTGTTGTTGCCATTCCAATTACCCTGATTGTTCTGATTGCCCCAATTGGAATTTTGGTTATTGTTCCCCCAATTACCATTGCTTTGTTGTTGTTGATTTCCCCAATTGCCTTGCGGTCTCCATTGTTGTTGGTTGGAAGAATTGCCCCTTTGGCCTTGATAGTTGTTCATGTATTGTACCTCTTCATTCTGCCCATTATAACCATCATCTTAGAAGCCACCACAATCATTGTCTAATGGCTCTGAATTTCCTTAGTTCTATTGACCTCTTTATCTTCTTTTGTTCACTAGCATGTTGACACCCTCCATAGCATTCACTTGGCGCGGATTTTGAACTTGTTGCAATTGTTCCTTTGCTAGTTGGTTCATTGTAGTTGTCAGCTCAGCTATAGCCTGTCCATGGTTATGTAGCTCTTTGTGCAAATGAGTTTCTGTGGGGTTACCCTGGGGCACATTGGCTCTACTTTGCCAAGCGGAGGAACTGTCAGCCATCTCATCATGAATGTCACAAGCTTCATCATAAGTCAGCTTTATGAAGTTTCCACCAGCAAGTTGGTTCACTATGCACTACTTTGTTGTGTTAATGCCCCGGTAGAAAGTCTGTTGGATCATCGCCTCAGTCAAATCATTGTTGGGGCATTCCTTTACATTGTTCTATAGCGCTCCCAAATCTCATGTAATGGTTCAGTGGGCTTCTGCTTGAAAGCCAAGATCTCATCTCTCAATGCTGCCATATGCCCCGGTGAGAAAAACTTTGCAATGAACTTGTCCGCCAACCCATCCCAAGTAGTGATGGAATGGTTGGGAAGTCGCTCAGGACAATCCAGTGCCTTCTCTCTAAGTGAAAATGGGAAAAGACTCAACCGAAGGGCATCCTCGAACACATTAGTTTGCTTGCTCCCCCAACAGGTACCCACGAACCCCTTGAAATGTTTGTAAGCATTTTGATTTGCAGCGCCTATGAAATACCCACGCTACTCCAGCAATGTCAGCATCACATTGGTGATTTGAAAATTGCCCGCCAGGATCCGGGGTGGGACAATTGCACTTCCATAGCCTTGGTTTGGAAGCATTCGAAGGGCCACTCTTGGAGGTGGAGGGGGAGGGCCTGGAATATTATCATTGGCCTGTCGACCTCTCCTTTGGGCTTAAGGTACTACCGGAACCTCATCATCGATATTGTCATCTACCTCTTCCCCGGGCAGAATATCGCCAAGAGATTCATTGTTTGCTGCCATTTAGTACCTGAAGTTGTGACACACACAAATTAGTAACACAGAAGGAAAGAAGAACAATACACAAAACTATTTAGATAGATAGCCAAAACTGTTAGCTCCCCGGCAACGGTGCCAAAAAGTGATCGAGGTCAACCCTGTACTACTACAAAGTAGCAAGAGTGGTCAAAGCAACTTTTACCCGAGAAGGTCGGGATAGATTTACACAGGGAGCTAGATATTGGAATTGAGTTTCTATCTAAATTGGAGTTGCGTAGTTGTTCCTAATTGCACCTCTAAACATAGTTGGTTTTGATTTCACTTCTAATTGGATACTATGAAGATGCTAAGTTAAGCTAAGAGTAAACTATTGAAGGTTGTCTAAATGGGTAAAAGGCACTAGTGAAGTGACTTTCTCCTAGGTGGGTAATTGACGGATTCTCGAGTCTGAGACTAGATTGTCATATTTGGGGATTATGACTAACCATTGCACGATACTACTCACTCTATACCTCTCGATAGTTCGAGTGATTTTGCCCAAATTAACTTTCTCAAGACCAATTGGGTATGGTAATTTGTGCAAGCAATTGAGGTTCAAGTCGGGTATTACTATCTCTAGGTTTAACCCTTTAATTGGAGCTATCAATTTCTTGGATACGCCTCAATTCCTTGTTGGAACAATTTGATTGACTTAGGCTCTCTTTCTCAAGAAGAGCCAAAGTCAACTAGGCATAAACAAGTGTTTGCAACCACTAATCCAACATTAAAACCATAAATTAGTCCAAATATCAAACACCCATAGACATTCAAGCTTTAAAACACAAGTCCCATCAATTACCTACATTAGGGTTGAGTCATCACCCTAGCTAATGGGTCTAGCTACTCATGATAATTGAAGAAAACAGAGAGATAGATGAAGAAAAACCCATAATATTTAATTACTAGATAAAACTTGAAATTCAATGATGAAACTAATGTAAAATTACACAAAATGGTAAAAGAACACTATTCACGAGCGCAACTATTGTCTAGAATAAAACTGATGACCTAAACATGGGAAAAGAAACTATTTATACTAGGCTGAAAATTCTAGACAAAAATACCCCTGCGGGGCTAGTGCGAACCGCACAAAATCGAGTGCGGCCGTACTAAGGCTCTTAGTTGAAACATCTTCTCTCTGAACTTGGCCACCGCGAGCCACACAAAATGCATCGCGGCTGCGGTGGCTTCTGTTGCCGTCCGCACAAAATGAACCGCAGACCGCATTGGAAATATTCCTCCAGCTTGGCAACTCTCTGAACTTGGGCTTTGCGGACCGCACAAAGCCGAGTGCGGCCGCAATGAAGTCAATGCGGTCCACATGAATTGCTTTGCGGCCGCATTGTTTGGCTGCCTGAAATGAGCACTCTCTGAACCTCCTCTTTGCGGACCGCACAGAATGGAGTGCGGCCGCAGTGGTCCTGTTATACTAAGCTTGGACTTGTTCTTGGTACTTGTGCATGTTTCACTCCTTTTTAAGCTAGTTTTGACGAATTGTCACCTTGTTGACCAAACCCTGCAATCAAGTACAATATGTGAGCCTTTGGGACTATTTTGTACACATTTCTAATCAAAACTTAAGTAAGAAGGCGTGTAAAATGCATCATAATCCCTAGTTATCAACTGCTTCAGTCCAATCCTGCACATAGGGATCACTACTTGGTGTGTAAATACCACGGTACTCATTGTCACATGATCGAAGATTGTCAACAGCTAAGGGAAGAAATGGCTTGACTATTCAACAATGGGCACCTTCCGGAATTCCTAAGTGAGCGGGCCAAAATCATTTCAAAAACAGGGACGCCAACAAGCAAATGGAGCAAGAAAAGCCTCAACACGTGATCAACATGATCATTGGGGGAGTGGATGTCCCACAAAGGCCAATGATAAAATGCACCAAAGTTCTATCACAAGGGAAAAATGCACTCGAGATTACATCCCCGAGGGGTCTATCTCATTCAGCGACGAAGATGTCGAAGGCGTCATCCAGCCTCACAATGAGGAACTTGTAATATATGTAATTATCAATAAATCTCGAGTTAAATGTGTGCTAATTGATCCAGGTAGCTCGGCCAACAACATTGGATGGAGGGTCATCGAGCAATTGGGATTATTGGACCAAATCATACCGGCAGTACGAGTATTGAATGCATTCAACATGGCATGCGAGATGACGAAGGGAGAAATAACCCTACCAGTAAACACTGTCGGGACCACCCAGGAAACAAAATTTTACATGATCGAGGGGCATTTGAGGTACAATGCCTTATTCGGGAGGCCATGGGTCAACAACATAAGAATGGTGCCTTCGACCCCACATCAAGCATTGAAGTTTCCAAGATATAAAATGGTCTATGGAAAACAACCGGTCGCAAAGGATATGTTAGAAGTAACCCCAGTGCCCGCGGTCACGATATCAAAAAGTGGGGGACTAGTCGAAGAGAAGGAAACCAAATAGAAATCAGCGATCCCGACCCTAACCGGGCTGGGAAAACAGAAGGAGCACACAACAAGTGAGGAGGATAATTACGGTGTCCTAAGATCCATTATAGCACCCGATGATTCCGATGCCATCAAATCGACAATCGAGTACCTACCAGATAGAAAGGTATACTTGGGCACGGGGTTAACTCCCAAGCTCAGGAAAAAACTTACCGATTTCCTTAAAGCTAATGCCGATTGTTTTGCCTGGTCCCAATTAGATATGACAAGGATCCCACCAGAGGTGAAAACTTACAAATTGAGCTTGGATAAAAAATTTCACATGGTCAAATAGAAGAAAAGGCTGCAGTCCGAGATAAAACATGAATTCATCAAAGACTAGGTATTTAAACTTCTGAAAATATGTTCTATCCGAGAAGTTAAATACCTGGATTAGCCAGCTAACATAGTGATAGTTCCTAAAAAGGAAAAAAACATCGAATGCGTGTAGATTATAAGGACCTAAACAAGGCATGTTCAAAGGATTCATTTCCTTTGCCTAATAACAACCAAATGATCGATGCGATGGTCGGGCATGAGATACTGGATTTTCTTAATGCCTATTTTGGGTACAACCAAATTCAGATGGACTCAGGCGAGCAAGAAAAGACTTCTTTTATAACTAAATTCGGCACCTACTATTACAATGTAATGCCGTTTAGGCTAAAAAATGCCAGTGCCATATATCAACGCCTAGTTAACTGGATGTTCAAAGAACAAATAGGAATATCAATGAAAGTTTATATTGATGATATGTTAGTTAAGTCCTTGCGAGCAGAGGACCATTTGATGTATTTACAGGAAACCTTCGACATATTGAGGAAATAAACCATGAAGGTAAACCCAGAGAAGTGTGCCTTCAGAATTGGAAGAAGTTATTCGACTTCATGGTATCCAACCGGGATATAGTGATCAACTTGGAAAAGATAAAAGCCATAGAAGATATCACAATAGTTGACAATGTCAAGGTAGTACAAAGATTGACTGGGCGGATAGCCGTATTAGGTCGATCTATTTTGAGGTCGTCTGACAAAAGCCATGGATTTTTCTTATTATTGAAAAAGAAGAATGACTTCTCTTGGACCTCGGAATGCCATCAGGCTTTAGAAGAACTCAAATGATACCTATCGAGCCCTCCTTTGTTGCACACTCTGAAGGCGAACGAGCAACTATACCTTTACTTGGCAGTTTCTGAGGTAGAGGTAAGTGGTGTTCTGGTTCGGGAAGAAGAAGGTTCACAGTTTCCTATTTACTATGTTAGTAGAACCCTGGGCGGTGCCAAAACAAGGTATCCACACTTAGAGAAATTAGCACTCGTCTTATTGAGCGCATCTAGGAAATTAAAAGTGTACTTTCAGTATCACCCATGTGTGTCGTGACCTCGTACCTACTAAGGAATGTTATACATAAACCCGATCTATCGGGACAACTGTCCAAATAGGCCATCAAGATTAGCGGGTACGATATCAAGTATAAATCTCGAACTACTAAAAATCTCAGATTTTGACAGACTTCGTAGTCGAATTTACGTCGGCCTTGATCCTTGAGGTCGTGAAAGAATTACAGCTCGCTTCGGGGACCAGCTCGGGGGTTTGGACTCTATTCACATATGGTACTTCTGATGTTAGGCTAGAAACCCATGTTTTAGCCGTAGTATTGCACTCTAATTACTATATTTTATGTATGTTTGAGCTTAAATGATAGTTAATTACACTTAGTACATGTTGTATGCCTTGCAGGAAGTGATTCCTAGTTCAAAAGATAATTTGTAGCTAAATCTATCATTTTGGAGCTTTGAAGTTGCGTAAAAGTCCAATAAAGTAAGAAGGAATCGTGTTCAAAGGTCCTATACCAAGTCTGGATGTTAAAAGAGGATGAAACAATTTCTCTCTGAGAAATTAACAGTGCCACCCTGCATGGGGCGCCGCAATGTAAAAATGGCCTGACAAGAAAAATGCACGTTCGTTGGTAATCTCCACAAGCGCATTGCGGGGCGCGGCGTGCCTGTGCAAAGTTTACAAAGCCAGGGTCCTATTTCGTGCAGGAAAAGGTGTTTCGTCTGTACCCGACCCTACTTGGCATAAGTACATGTAAAAACGCTATTGTGAGAACTTTTGACACACCTTAGACCTAGGGAGACTATTTTGAAACGGTGAAGACGTTTGGAGCATTCTTTGGAGGAGAAAATTATCGAGTTTTTCATTCCTTCATCTTTTCTTTGTAATTTGTTTATGCAAAATACTTGGAAAATTGTTGCTACGAACATGAGTGGCTAACCACTCTAGTTTCTAGGGTTGTGGTTGACATGATTATTAACGTTTATTAATTACATCTCTGTTAATTCGGATTATCATCTTGTGGCTGTTTCTTTAATTCTAGTTTTAAATTGTGAATTGTTGTAGCTACCATTTCACCCTACTATCTATGTTATACATGGGAAAGCCATATTTAGATTATAGTAGAATTAAAGAGAGCTTATTTCTGAATCCGTGGCTCGGGGAAAGATTTCACGGTTAGAATAGGAATATACCTAACAATCTTGCTTAGTTGAATATCATATTATATTCGTTCATGATAAATTCAATATCATAGGAATATAGATCTGATATATTATGGATAGACGGATAGTATTGTGGGAACATGCTATTCATATAATGATCCGGTTAACTAGCAACCATAGATAATCTGGATTAACGAGTGTGGTTATTGAACTTAATAGGATTGATAAACCAACCACAACCCTAGAATCTTCATCTCCTATGAATTAAAGTATCATCATACCCATTTGCATTCCTATTGATTTAGTTGTTACTTGTTTAATTTCTGTAATAGTAGAAAATAGAAAAAAATCACTCTTGATTATCTTGGACAATTAATTGATTTTAGTTTGCTTAGTTAACGATCATTCTAAGTCTCTGTGATTTTGACATCCTAATTTTGAGTCACTTTATTATTTGACGACCACATATACTTGCGTGTATGTTTGGTCCCAACAAGCTTTTGGTACCGTTGCCGGGGACTTAGTTATTGATTGTTTATTTAAGTTAAGCTTTTATTCGTTATTTGTTCAAATTTTAATTTTTAGTTTGTTTTATTTGTGATAATGCAAGCTCTTTTCTTGAATGCAGCGGAGTAGAAGCGCAAAAAATCTCCTTCCTCCTGATCATGAAATCGAACGAACACTTCATAGAGTGAGGAGGGAAGTCGAAGCTAGAGCTAGAATTGAAATAGAGTTGGACATCATAGTTCAACCACAACCAATAGAGATGGCAGGTAATGAAGAGCGTATGGTGATAGAAGCTTCAAGGCCCAATCTGGCTAATATGACTCAGGCGATTGTGAAGCATGATATCACGGGTCACTTTGAACTCAAATAGTACATGGTACAGCTGATTCAATCCACAGGGCAATATGTGGGTCTATCTCATGAAGACCCGCAGAGGCACATTCAAAACTTCCTGGAAATTACAGACACTTACAATTATCCGAATGTGCCCAAGGACTAAGTCAGGCTGACAATGTTTCCCTTTTCATTGTTGGGGGGAAGCTAAGGAATGGTTGCAGAAGGAGACCGCAAACTCAATCAACACTTGGGATGATCTTGCAAGGAAATTCTTAATCCAATTTTTTCCCACTAAGAAGACAAAGTCCCTGAGGATCCATATTCTTGGATTTCAACAACGAGATGGTGAGACTCTTCATCAAGCTTGGGAAAGATATAAGAAGCTACTCAGAGACTATCCATATCATTGTCAAACTGATGAGGTATTGGGTCACACTTTCGTTGATGGTTTAGACGAGACATCAAAGATAAATCTTGACTCAGCATACAGGGGTAGCTGCATGGCAAGACCGTACAATGAGATCCAGATCCTGCTAAATAATTTCACTGCTAATGATAATAATTGGCAAGGAGATGGGGAACCACGAACAACACTTAAACAAAAGGCAGCATGTGTGATAGAGCTTGATGATTTCTTAGCCATGAGGGCAGATATAGCGAGATTAGAAAATCAAATAAATAAAATGACAATGCACCAAGCACAACAGTTGTAGCATGTGCAGCAAATGTCTACTTGCTGCGAGTTATATGGTGAAGGTCACACAAGTGACATATGCCCCGTGAATCTTGAATTTATCTACTATGTAGGGCAACAAGCTAGAGGGATGATGAATCAAAATGCTCAATATGTTAACAAATACAATCCGAACTAGAGGAATCAACCTAACTTCTCTTGGGGTGGAAATCAGAATATAAGGACTCTAGCTAACTACAATCAACCACCTAAACCACCACAGCAAGCTAAAGAGAGTTTGACTGACATGATAAAAATGCTCTTGATAGACAATCAGAAAGTTATGGATGAGAAACAACAAGTTAGGGCTGAGAATCAACAATTGCGCACAGAGTTCAGAAATCTAGAGAGGCAGTTTGGGCAAATGGCTAACAATCAGAATACTAGACCTACTAGATCTCTCCCAAGTGATACAGATAAAAATCAATGCAGTGACTTTGAGAAATGGGAGAGAGTTGGTAGAAGTGCCTAAGAAGAAAATATAGCAGTATGGGCTCGAAGAAGAAAGATTGCCAAAACCTGTAGAGGTAGATAAGAGAAACAAAACAGAGTCTAAGCAAATATCAGAGAGGATGCCAGCCCCTTTTCCTCAAAGATTGAGAAACAAGAATGAAGACCACATGTTTCACAAATTCCTAGATATGCTGAAGCAGATACACTTGAACGTCCTTTTGGTGGACATGCTCCGTGAGGTACCAAAATATACAAAATATATTAAGGATATAGTGGAAAATAAAAGGAGGTTAACTGAGTTTGATACCATTGCACTTACTGAGGAGTGCACTTCCAGGATTCAACATAAGCTTTCACAAAAGCTCAAGGATTTGGGTAGTTTTACCATCCCCATGAGTATTGGTGAAATTGATGTGGGTAGAGCCTTATGTGATTTGGGTGCAAGTATCAATCTGATGTCGTTGTTAGTGTTCAAACAATTGGGCTTAGGAGCGTCGAGCCCGACCACGGTGATGCTATAGTTAGCTGATAGATCTTATATTTATCCTGAGGGGTTAATTGAGGACGTCTTGTTGTATATTGGGAATTTTATTTTCCCTGCAGATTTTATCATCCTGGACTACGAGGCTGATAAGTTAGTTCCTATCATCTTGGGACGACCTCTCTTGTCCACTGGAGATGCAATTATCAAAGTCCAGGAAGGTAAGATGATCTTGAGGGTTGACAATGAAGAAGTAGTCTTCAATGTATATCGAGCCATTCAGTTGCCTCGTCATTACGAGGACCCAACCATGATTTCTACAATGGAGATAAATGAACCAGCTGTAAAGCCAAGTTTGATTATTGATGATGCACTAGAAAAAACATTGATATTGTTCAATCACTTGTAACTTGAAGAAGAGGTTGAGGAGATATTGTAAATTCTTGATGCATCTCACGAATACATAAGAGAAGAATCCTAGTTTGAGCCTCTGGATAAGCCAATCGGCTCGCCCCCTAAACCCTCAATTGAGGAGGCCCCAAAACTGGAACTAAACCCTTAACATCTCATTTTCATTATGTGTATTTGGGAAGTTCTAACACTTTACCTGTGATTGTTTCGTCTCATTTGTCTAAATTGCAGCAAGAGAAGCTCTTAAGGTGGCTGAGGGAGCACAAGCATGTGTAAAGCTCCAGAAAATTTTGCTTAGTAATTTAAGATTTCGTGGTGCCAAGGTAGGCTAATTATTTTATCTTGTGTGCAAATAAGGATTAATGATACTATGGATATCATTTGGATATGGTAATAAGTGTATAAGTCTTATTATAATTTAGGGTCTAAGGAGAATCCTAAGTCCAAGACAAGTTGGAAAATTACCAAATAGACTAAAGTTGTAAATGAGTACGCACAAGACGTCACTTTGGACAAGTATATCTCTATTTATATATGGTTTTGTGCGATTCGCAACTAATCAAAAGAAAGGTCTTTGAATCTTGTTTCCAACGCATCAAACCATTCGTCATTTGGACACTCATACCAGAAGTTATGACCAAATTACCAAAAGCAGCGCAACATTTTTCACTACCACGGCGCCTCATGCGCTGTAGGGAGGTACAGAGAGCATCCAAAAACGTTTTCTGAGCACTTTTTTCCCAACCACAGTTCCCCATGCGGTGCCCCATGTGGCGCGGCTATATAAAATTGGGGTTTTTGTTATAAAACGACCTCATTTCGTCAAATAGATGGAAGGAAACATTTCTTGAGCAAAAATCAGATACATTTAGAAAGAGAGAATGCCCTAGGGTGGGAAAGTGTTCCTCATCAATTCTTCTACAACTCTTGCTCAAATATTGAAGTATTAACAAGGAAAACCACACTAGGTCTTCATCCTTGAGGTAAGATTCTATACCCTAACCCTTAATTTCGAATTTTAGCTAAAGGCGGGTATTTATCAAGAAAGTTTGTGGGTATTGGAGTTGTTATCTTATTTGCATGTGTTGTCAAAAGGTGTAGGAACATGGTTGAGCTAGAAATGGAAAAGTATGGTTGTGGGTAGATGAAATACTCTATAAAAAGACCATAAAGATTTGACGCTCATATGGTGTTTGATAAAATGCTCAAATGAGCTAGAATTATGAATATCTTCATAATGTGTATTCAATTTTGTTATGTCTCGAAGTAGATGGGCATTGCTAGAATTTCCAGAATGTTGTAGTAACTTAAGGAAAAGCTCTTTGAGGTATGTATGGCTAAAACCCCCTTTTATTATAAATTGTGCTCTGTTGGCGTTTATGAAAGTGTGGTAAGATTTGAATTTGTTAATGTATTGATTGTTATTGCGCATTAATTAATTTGCAATTAACTACACATATACGTTAAGGATGTGCCTCAATGTGAGTAATGTAGCATTCTTGATAATTAGAGTAATATGAAGAATACAATTATGTGTTGAAATGCTTAGTCTATAAGCCAAGATAGAAACTGAGAATTATTCATGCTAGCTATGTGCCCACTTACTTGTACTGCAACTTGAATTACTTTTGTATGTGCCTATGATCACAACCTGCAAGATGAACACTGAAAATGGAAAACGATGTGATAATGGTGGCCCTGAGTGCCAAGGAATTGATATGATATATATATATATGAAATAAAGATTTAGATGTGATGACTAATGAGAAAGGAACAACGCCTAGATAAGGCAACTTAGCCGATCGGGTCGTGATCGGACACCATGCCGCACATATGGTGGTAATGTGCTGATATTGAATTCCGGATAAGGAAAATGAAATAGTGATTGAGATAGATGCCTCCAATGAGGCAACCTAGCCGGTCGGGTCATGATCGGACTCCGCTCAAGATAGCGGTGGTATTGAGAACAGTGATGAAGATATGAAAGAAATGCCCCAAACTAAGTTTTGGAAATTATATGAAGGATTGAATGAATTGCATATTTGATTTACTAATGTGATTTACTTGTACTTGCTTGATAGTTCTTTCTAGTAAAATGGTGTTTAGTTATACATACTAGTGCTATTCGATGGCACTAACGTCCCTTTTGTCGAGGACACTACATTTTTTTTATGAATGTAGGTAGCTCCATTGCGGATAGTGCCGATCGCGCATAGCGGAGTACCTTCTTCTCAAAGTCTTGGTGAGCCCCTTTCTCCTTCAAGGGGTTATATTGTACATCTTCTTATTTTGGACTTTCACTTTTGAGGTATAGCCGGGGCCTTGTTGCCGGCATTGTTATCACGTCTTTTGTATTCTTAGAGGCTCCGTAGACGTTTGTATAGGTTATGTATGGGTATTGGATAGGTCAATAGACCATGTTGTAACCTTGTACTCTTTCTTTCTTCTACACTATAACTTGTATGGAACCCTTAGAAGTTTAACCACGGTTTAAATTTTGTGATATAAAATGAACTAAGATGTTGAATGTACTATCTTTTCTAGTTTAAATAAAGGTAAGCATGGCTTCCTTATTCCTGTCGAGTTGGGTAGATAGCGGTTGATAAGGCTTGCTCAATTAGGTTCACTTGATTGAGCGCCGGTCGCGCCTCCCGAAGTTGGGGCGTGACAAACTTGGTATCAGAGCCTAAGGTTTTAAAGTGTCCTGGGATGTCTCGGAGCCGTGTCTAGTAGAGTCCTTCTTATTGGTATGTTGTCGACCACATCTATAATTTGGAGGCTACATGGACATTTAGGAATATTACCCTTCTTCAACACTCCAGATCGTGCGATAAAGCTTGACTATAAGATTGTCTTCTAACTTGTGCGTTGAGATTCGAGATAAGTTTAAATGATCTTTCGTCTATTTCAAGTAATGTTGTCATATGGAATGACCAATGGGAAAGGCCTGAATATTAATGAGATGGCACATGTATCATGTTGAACAAATTGTACGGATATATGAGATACGTACATAGTACCAGAAGCATACTTTATATGAGAAAAATGTTTAAATTGATCACCCACCTCCAAAGAGACATTGACTTGATAAATGAGATGCAAGCTTATATGGCACCTGTTGATAGTGTGGGAAGCATGTATATGATCCTAAGGTGTAAAAGAAAAATTTGTTATATAAGAATGTGATATATGTAAGGCATGACCAGGAGAGTAATGACAAACATGTAGGTCTCTTACGGGAGACAAGAAGTCATGAAATGAGAGTCAATTTAACCCATAATGAGAAGACCCTTATGCTATGAATGTTATAAGAATCCCATAAGTGTATGAAGTTGTGTTACACTCCTAAAGGATATTGACATGAGGAATTGGAATCCCAAGTCCGTGTGGTTAAATAAGAGTAGAGAAATTATGAGGTTAATATAATGCTGACTTCAATCTCCCTAATAGTCGAACATATATGTGAGGGATAGAGATATGAAACATATATCCATGAAGTTGCTAAATCAAGACTTGTGTCAAAATTCGGGGCATTCGCCCTAAGTGGGGGAGGAAGGGCCATAGTAAGGCCACTTAAATACAATGAAATAAGAGTAAGACCATGTAGCTATGATGTTTGAATATTTTGTTGAAGACATGCGTAGTCTATAAAGGTGATAATGGATAACGTTATTATCTGAAAGGATATGCTAATGATATACCACTAGTACCCCAAAAAAATGGAAGGTTAAGGAAGGTAAATTCTTCATACATGGCAATGTGAATGATTGGGTCAACGATCCTAGAAACTAAGAGTATATTTGTAAAGGGATTTTATACTTGTTAGAGGGTTAGGAACAATGGAACCTAAGGAATTACTATAAGCCAAATATGGAAGGTTGCGAGTTTTTAGAATGGGTTAATCATAGATCTGTGATTTAACCAAAGTACCAAGGCGTTAAGAAAGGCGAAATGAGTGGGAGAAATAAATGTGATGCTATAATAACCCAAGAGGGTATTTGGGCTTGATGGAGAGCCTCTAAAGAATCTTACAAGCAAAGAAGTGTTACGTGATATGACGATGAACGCACTTTCCCACGAGTATCCTAACAAGAGTTAAGAGGTGAGCGGGTAAAAAATATTAAGGAAAAAGACCACGTAACATGTGGAAGAGTGTGTGTCTATTCACTAGCTAGGAATAATGAGGTGAGAAGAAATAAGAAGAAAATCTATAAATTGAGATGTCCATGGTTATCGCAAAATAGTTCGTATCAGAATAGTGGACTCGTCTGGAGCACAAGTGTTAATAAAAGGTATAAAGGACTAACCGTAATGTTACCGACTTGAGTAACACTGAATATCAACTAAAATATTTAGAGGGAGTTCATGTCTACATATTACATTGGAAAGTGAGACTACTGGTGGTGAAATAGTGGCGTGATAAACTCAACAAACCAGACACAATGATACCATGAGTCTATGGGGTGCAGACAAGTGCGTGGCACAATAAGGATATCTACTATGTATTATAGCAAAATGGAATGGGAATGAATGTCCCTATCACAAATAAAATATAGTACTAATGTATTGGCTAGACCGAAAGGGAGAATAAAAAAGGCAAAACAACACAATCTACCCAAAGAACAAAGGGAAATGTTTGAAATGTAGTGAGAGAGGATGAACACTTGCTACGAATCAAACATGTTTAAGATGATAGCTCTTAAGCCACAATACCAACAAACACTATTGGTAGCTACAATATTCGGAATAAGGTGAATTACTTATTGAGGATGGAGTAATTCTTACACTTAGAAGGAAAACAAGAAGTTTTTGTTGAAGAATTTAGGAAGATTTCAAGTTATTGTTCAGGCCAGTGCTCTTTCTGAGTTGAATGTGTACTAAGGTTGTTGATACGTGTTTTGGGAAGTGTTTAACAGTATGGATGGATCATGAGAATGTTCACAAAGGAAGTGGAGTGGTTTCTTAAATCCTATAAGGCACACAAGGAGGAAAGAGGTTGACTAGGAAAGGTCTGAGCACAATGTTACATTACATTTGATGTAATATCGTGCATGTTGATGATATTAAGGTGTGTGCGCAGGCTAGAATATGTATTCCTTTGAAATAGAGGGTTCTATAAGAAAACTCATCCAGTAATGTCTTTGTTGAGAATTTGGAAGATCAAGTTGCAAGTACTCACATAAGATTGTAATCATATCAAGAAAATTATTGAAGAACTTAAATCCTAGGAGGTAATATGTAAGAGAAATGTGACATAGATGGTCCACTATTGATGCAACATGGCCAGGTGATCGCTTATGCTTCAAGGTAACCCAAGAATCATGAAAGGAACTATTCGACACATGACTTAGAACTTGCGGCGATAGTTTTGTATAAAGATTCGGCGACATTATGTGTATGGGTTCCACGTTGATGTATTTATGAACTACAAGAGCCTTCAGTATATTCTTTTTAAACAAAAGGAGTTGAATCTATGATAGAGAGGAAGGCTCGGGTTACACAAGGACTATGACATCGACATTCTCTATCACCCGAGAAAGGCTAATGTCGTGGCAGATGCACTTAGTCAAAAAGCTATGGGGAGTTTGGCTCATTTGGGGGAATATCAGAGGCCGTTAGCCAGGGAGGTTTACCAGTTCGCCAGTTTGGGAGTCGCCTTGCGGACTCTAGTGAAGGAGGGGTAATTATACAGAATAAGGCCGAATCATCGCTTGTAGCGGAGGTGAAGGAAAAGCAATTCAGCGATTCATTGTTAGCACAATTGAAAGAGGGGATTCACAAACACAATACCACAGCTTTTTCCTTTGGCATGAATGATGGTACTCTACGGTACCAAGACTGGCTATGTGTTCCTGATATCGACGGTCTTTAGGAAAGGATAATGGCAGAAGCTCACACATCCAGGTATTCCGTGCACCCCGGTTCTACAAAAATGTATCATGATCTCAAGGAAATTTATTGGTGTAACAACATGAAGAGCGATGTGGCGGATTTTGTAGAAAAATGTCCAAATTGTCAACAAGTGAAGGCCGAACATCAAAGGCCCGGTGGATTGACTCAAAGCATAGAAATTCCAAAATGGAAATGGGAGATGATCAATATGGATTTTGAGTAGGGCTGCCACGCACTCCACGCAGGTTCGACTCAATTTGGGTGATCGTTGACCGACTCACAAAATCAGCACACATTTCGCTAGTTAAATCTACCGACACAGCGGAACAATATCCTCAGTTGTATATCAAAGAAATAGTCAGGTTGCATGGCACTCCAGTCTCAATCATTTTAGATCGAGGGGCTCAGTTCACGGCCAACCTTTGGAATAAATTTCAGCAAGGTTTGGGTACGCAGGTAAACCTTAGCACAACTTTTCATCCACAAACCGATGGGCAAGTAGAGCGGACTACTCAGACGCTTGAAGACATGTTGTGTGCTTGTACTATTGATTTTAAGGGTAGTTGGGATGACCATTTGCCACTCATAGAATTTGCTTACAACAACAGTTTCCATGCTAATGTCCAGATGGCACCATTCGAGGCACTGTATAGTAGGAGATACAGGTCTCCCATTGGGTGGTTCGAGGTTGGAGAAGCAAAATTGATAGAGTCGGACCTCGTGTATAAGGCCATGGAGAAAGTCAAAATTATTAAGGAGATGTTGAAAATTGCTCAGAGTCGCCAAAAGTCTTATTCGGACATTCGTCGCAGAGATTTGGAGTTCAAAGAAGATGATTGAGTATTTTTGAAGGTTTCCCCCATGAAGGGCATCATACGATTTAGGAAGAAAGGGAAATTAAGTCCGAGGTATGTCGGACCGTACAGAATCATTCAGAGGATTGGACAGGTGGCATACAAGCTCGAGCTGCCACCCGAGATGTCGTTGGTACATCCGGTCTTCCATGTGTCTATGTTGAAGAAAGTAGTGGGAGATCCGTCAGCTATTATATCAATTGAAGTTATTGAGGTTAATGAAGAACTATCTTATGAAGAAATTCCAGTTGCCATTCTTGATAGGCAAGTTCGAAAATTGAGAAATAAGAAAATTGCCTCTGTAAAAGTGTTATAGCGGAACCAACAGGTTGAGGAAGCCACTTGGGAAGCCGAGGAAGAAATGAAAAAGAAGTACCCACATTTGTTTGAATAGTTATGTAATAGCTTTCATGCATTTGGTTCCTATGAACTCTTATCTTTTGATTTGATCTATGTTAAGCTATTCAATTTTTGTTATATATATTGCCTATGCGGCCATGGTTGGTATTGTACAAGTTATGTTATGTCTATGGAACATGTATATGTTGTTAGGATATGTATCTGGGGCCCTCTGACAGGTAGATAGTCCTAGTTACAAAGGAAACTCTAGCGAAATTTTCGGAAATTTAAGGAGTTAGCCAAATTCGGGGTTGTTGATATATTTCATGATGTGAAAAAGCAGAATTACATAAGGATGGCTAATGAATGAACCTTTATCCTCATTCGAGGACGAATGATCTTAAGCGGGGGAGAATGTGAAGCCCCAAAAAATTTTGCATAGTAATTTAAGATTTCGTGGTGCCAAGGTAGGCTAATTATTTTATCTTGCGTGCAAATGAGGATTAATGATATTATGGATATCATTTGGATATGGTAATAAGTGTATAAGTCTTATTATAATTGATTTAGGGTATAAGGAGAAGCCTAAGTCCAAGACAAGTTGGAAAATTACCAAATAGACTAAAGTTGTAAATAAGTACGCACAAGACCTCAGTTTGGACAAGTATATCTCTATTTATATATGGTTTTGTGCGATGCACAACCTATCAAATGAAAGGTCTTTGAGTGAAGTTTCCAACGCTTCAAACCATTCGTCATTCGGACACTCATACCAGAAGATATGACCAAATTATCAAAAGCAGCGCAGAAGTTTTCACTACCGCAGCGCCCCATGAGGTGCCCCATGCGGCGCACATGTGGGGAGGTACAGAGAGCATCCAAAAACGTTTTCTAAGCATTTTTTCACAACCGCAGCTCCCCACGCGGCGCGTCTATACAAAATCGGGTTTTTTGTTATAAAACGACCTCAGTTCATCAAATAGATGGAAGGGACCATTTCTTGAGCAAAAATCAAATACTTTTAGAGAGAGAGAATGCCCTAGGGTGGGAAAGTGTTCCTCATCAATTCTTCTACAACTCTTGCCCAAATCTTGAAGTATTAACAAGGAAAACCACACTAGGTCTTCATCCTTGAGGTAAGATTCTATACCCTAACCCTTAATTTCGAATTTTATCTAAAGGCGGGTATTTATCAAAAAAGTTTGTGGGTATTGGAGTTGTTATATTGTTTGCATGTGTTGTCAAAAGGTGTAGGAACATTGTTGAGCTAGAAATGGAAAAGTATGGGTTGTAGGTTGATGAAATCCTCTATAAAAGGACCATAAAGATTTAACGCTCATATGGTGTTTGATAAAATGCTCAAATGAGCTAGAATTATGACTATCTTCCTAATTTGTGTTCAATTTTGTTATGTCTCGAAGTAGATGGGCATTGCAAGAATTTCTGGAATGTTGTAGTAACTTAAGGAAAAGCTCTTTGAGGTATGTATGGCTAAAACCCTCTTTTATTAGAAATTGAGCTTCGTTGGCATTTACGAAAGTGTGGTAAGATTTGAATTTGTTAATGTATTGATTGTTATTGCACATTAATTGATTTGCAATTAACTACACATATACGTGAAGGATGTGCCTCAATGTGAGTAATGTAGCATTCTTGATAATTAGAGAAGTATGAAGAATACAATTATGTGTTGAAATTCTTAGGCTATAAGCCAAGATAGAAACTGAGAATTATTCATGCTAGCTATGTGCCCGCTTACCTGTACCGCAACTTGAATTACTTTTGTATATGCCTATGATCACAACCTGCAAGATGAATACTGAAAATGGAAAACGATGTGATAATAGTGGCCCTGAGTGCCAAGGAATTGATATGATATATATATATATATATATATATGAAATATATATATATATATTAAATAAAGATTCAGATGTGATGACTAATGAGAAAGGAACAATGCCTAGATAAGGCGGCCTAGCCGATCGGGTCGTGATCGGACACCATGCCGCACACATAGTGGTAATGTGCTGATATTGAATTCCGGATAAGGGAAATGAAATAGTGATTGATATATATGCCTCCAATGAGGCAACCTAGCCGGTCGGTTCGTGATCGGACTCCCCTCAAGATAGCGGTGGTATTGAGAACAGTGATGAAGATATGAAAGAAATGCCCCAAACTAAGTTTTGGAAATTATATGAAGGATTGAATGAATTGCATATTTTATTTACTCATGTGATTTACTTGTACTTGCTTGATAGTTCTTTCTAGTAAAATGGTGTTTAGTTATACATACTAGTGCTATTCGATGGCACTAACGTCCTTTTTGCCGGGGGCGCTACATTTTTTTTATAAAGGTAGGTTGCTCAATTTCGGATAGTGCCGATCGTGCATAGAGGACTACCTTCTTCTCAAAGTCTTGGTGAGCCCCTTTCTCCTTCAAGGGGTTATATTGTACATCTTCTTATTTTGGACTTTCACTTTTGAGGTTTGGTCGGGGCCTTGTTACCGGCATTATTATCACGTCTTTTGTATTCTTAGAGGCTCTGTAGACGTTTGTGTGTGTTATGTATGGCTATTGGATAGGTCAATGGACCATGTTGTAACCTTGTACTATTGCTTTCTTCTACACTATAACTTGTATGGAACCTTGGAAGTTTAACCACATTTTAAATGTTGTGATATAAAATGAACTAAGATGTTGAATGTACTATCTTTTCTAGTTTAAATAAAGGTAAGCATGACTTACTTCTTCCTATCGAGTTGGGTAGATAGCGGTTGATAAGGCTTGCTCAGTTGGGTTCACTCGATTGAGCGTCGGTCGCGCCTCCCGAAGTTGGGGCGTGACAGCATGCCATTGGTTTGACAATGTCAGACATAAAAGGGTATTAGCCCTACTTTCTGCATGCACAAAATACTCATGGAGGAGGGACACAACCCTAGCGGGGAACATCAACGCCGCATGAATCCAATCATGAAAGAGGTGGTAAGAAAAGAAGTGATTAAGTGGCTTGACGCAGGTATAATGTTTCCTATCTCTGACAGTAAGTGGGTAAGCCATGTTCAATGTGTACCTAAAAAGGGGGTATGACTGTTGTAGTGAATGAACAAAATGAATTAATCATAATTAGGATTGTTACTGGTTCTGACATATGCATAGAATATAGGAAGTTGAATAATGCTACACGGAAAGACCACTTCCCTCTCCTCTGCATTGATCAAATGCTTGATAGGTTAGCCGGACAGGAATACTATTGTTTCCTTGACGGCTATTCGGGATATAATCAGATTGCTATTACATAGAAGATCAAGAAAAAAACACGTTTACATGCCCTTATGGCACTTATACATTTAAGATAATGCCATTCGGGTTGTGTAATGCACCTGCGACTTTTCAAAGGTGTATGATGGCTATTTTCACCAATATTGTGGAATGGTTTGTGGAGGTCTTTATGGATGATTTTTCTGTGTTTGGTCCTTCTTTTGATGAATGCTTAACCAATCTTGCTAAAGTGCTTACCAGGTGTGAGGTGATTAATCTGGTACTGAGTTGGAAAAAGTGTCATTTTATGGTACGTGAAGGTATAGTGCTAGGACATAAGGTGTTCAAAGATGGACTGGAAGTTGACAAAGCTAAGGTGGAATCAACTGAAGAGTTTCCACCACCGATCTCAGTGAAAGGAGTTAGGTGTTTTCTGGGACATGCAAGTTTTTATAGCTGATTTATAAAGGATTTCTCAAAAATTTCCTCTCCTATGTGCAGGTTGTTGGAGAAGGATGTGTCATTCAAGTTTGACGATGCTTGTCTAAAAGCATTCGAGGAGCTGAATCAATCAGGTTTATGTTCTCTTGGACCCGCTGTGTTATGGCGTTAGCAGTTGCGTTTAGCCTCTCGTTATTAATATAAAAAAACCTTACCTTTTTGACCAGAACGATATGTTCCCTTTTCACTGTTGAGGCCTCCTTTTGAGATTTTTCTAGCTCGGCTTCGAGGATAGGAAGGTCCTTGAGGGTCTCATCGTTTTGCTCACTAAGAGCTTTGTACATGCCATTTCTGAACATGCTTCTTGAGCTCAAACTCGAGATGACCCATCTTCATCTGAGACTAGTGGAAGCTCTCATGATGAAGCACTAAGGCTTGAGGAATAAAAATGTTGAAATCATTAAAGTATGGTAAGGCTAAATGAACCCTTTAAGTGATATAAGGAAAGGGAAACATACCTTGTTCAGCACTTGTTGTGCCTCGTTCAAAAGGCTCGGTGCATCCACTTCGTTCATCTTTGCTTGGTCCTTTTCATTCACCAAGCAACGAAAGTAGCTGGCTATGCCAACCGGCTTAGATAGCACCCTGGTATCTGTCGATATTGTACCGTTCTCTTACGGTCGAGGTACGTACTCGGGGCGAGGACCTACTTCACAAGCTTTGGGCTTAAGCTCGGCCCACCTGTATCTGGTAGCACGTCCTTTTTGGGATCTTCAGGTGGCCAAAACTGGAGTAGTCCTCCAGCGCACCAACATCTATTCCTTCAAAGAACAGGTTAAGGGCCTCATCTGCGGCTCGTGATACCTCGGTCGACTTTTCTCTAACGGCCCGAGCCTTGTCAAATAGAGACTTCTTGTGAGACGGTGACTCCAGAACATCAATAACATCAGTGGCTTCTCTTGGAGCCGGAGTAGCTTCTCGAGAGGCTGTAGCCACAGGCTTTCCCTCGGGCTCCCGAGCTGAAGAGGGTTCAGCCTTACGGTCGCTTCCCTATGGTGTTGCCCGCTCTTCTACAACGATGGCTGGCTCATGGGCGATAGACTCCATGTCATCATCTACAGGGTAGTCCCTGAGCTGATAAAGGGAATTAGGGTCTGGTACCCTGGCCCAAGTACTCTTCTTGTTGCTCTTTTGGACCTTGATCGCAACCCTCTTTATATTGGCCTCCTATTTCTTCTCTTCTTCTCCTCCTTCTTTACGGTGGCCTAGGCGGCAGGCTGTCTCGAAGCGGAGGGTTTTGTAGATGGGAAATAGGCCTCGTCCTCATCCACCGCCCGAAGCTCGGTGGTCTTGGGCAAACCTGTGGAAGAAATAAAGGGATTTAGCCAAAATGACAGCATAATGAAAGGGAAATTCAATCAATAGAAGAAGAATACTCACTATGGGAACGGGCCTCCCATTTTCCTTTTGAAAGTTTGCGCCACTCAAGCTCGGAGTATGTCAATGGTTATTAGATCCCCTCGATCCACTCCTTGAAACGAGGGACTGTATTGGGGACTCGGGAAACCACTGCAAAACAAGAAAGCAGGGGGATGAGAAAGAAGAATAAAATCAAAGAACTATTTTAACTACTTAAGGGAGATGAACTTACGTTTTGAGTTCCACTTCTCGAGGAACAATAGGAAATTGGAGGGAATGAGATCATCGGTCCTTACCCGAACAAATCTCCTCGGCCAGCCTCTATCCTTATCTTTATCGATGCTCGAGAAGGGAGCCTTCTTTTCCCGTCGAGCAATCTTGATTAACCCCCCTCCCCGGGGGGCTGTAGATGTGGAGCAGGTGGTCGAAAGTGAACCAAGGTTCCTCCTTGTTATTAAGAAAGTAGCGAAGGAGAATCATGATCCTCCAAAAAGATGGGTGGATCTGCCCGAAA
The DNA here is from genome assembly GCF_000393655.2 of Nicotiana sylvestris. Taxonomy (NCBI): domain Eukaryota; kingdom Viridiplantae; phylum Streptophyta; class Magnoliopsida; order Solanales; family Solanaceae; genus Nicotiana; species Nicotiana sylvestris. The sequence goes on from NC_091065.1 coordinate 176,086,512, forward strand.
CAGACCTCATACCTTTTGTAAAAATCGAGGACCACTGGGTCTACCGGGCCAAGCATGAATGGGTATGTATAAACTCTTAAGTACCCCTCCACGTGAGTTGTAATGTCCTCGTCAGGACCGGGGATGACTATTTTCTTGCCTTCCCACTTGCAATCCTCTCGGACCATCGGGAGTGTGTCTTCGGTGATGGAGCAAATATACCTCCACACCTCCTCAATGTGATCCCCTTGTTTGGAGGCCTTCTCGACCTTAATTGTTATCTATGGAACAACCTCCGGGAATAAAGTCCTTGTTGATACCCAATTTTTCCCTATGTATTTCTATACAAAATACTTTCAAAATAGCATTTACATGCATATATAAGCATGCCCCAAGAATTTTGGTATTTTTCCTAATTCTTAAAGACTTTTAAAATCAATTTATTGACTATTTTAGCAGTACAAAATCCATAAGTATTCCCAAAATTATCAATTTTGGTGAATAATTTATTTTATTCCTATATTTATACCAAAATATAATTAAGGTGATTTGTGCATATTTTTACAAATTTATTTGGTATTTTTTAAGTTAAATTGCACATAATTGCAATTTTAGCCTACTTTAAGATTTAATAGCATTTTATAATTGTTAAATTGGTCCCAATATTTTAAATTAATATTTATATATTATTAATTGGGTCGATACTTTTAATTTTCTTTTAAAATCATTTTTATTATTTTTATAAAATAAAAAGAAAAAACTGGCTATTTAACATTTAGCCTCATTTCATTTCAATTACAGCCTATTTACATTTCAATTTTAGCCCTCAAGTTAACCCAATCTAAACACCCAATTGGACCGGCCCAATTTCATTTTAACCCGACCCCTTTAACCCATTCACTAACCCGCCCGGCCTTTCTTTTAATCCAGGTCGTTGATCGTTTTGATCAACAGCCATGATCCTCCCTTACCATTTTAATTCACCTAACCCTACCCTAATCCTCCCATTTCATTCTGATAGCCGCCTTTGGATACTCCCATCTCTCAAACTCTCTCGAACCTTCCCCTAACCCTAGCAGCCTCCCATCATCCTCACCTCAAAACCCATCAGAATCCATGGTTTCTCAGGCCATGGAAACCTTATACTCACCACCCTTTGCTCTTACACGCCTGATACCTGAGGAATCGAGGCCAGACTTCGAAGGTTTGCACCCAAATCTCTGCCGATTCAAGGTTCCAGAGTCATCGCCGGCCTTGCTCAGGCATATCATGGTGTTTTGAGCCTAGTTCTGACCTCTCCGACTCAGATTGGTGACCTTTTCAAAGCTTTTTCTAGGGTTCTTCTGAAACCCTAACCCTCCGAGGTTTTCTACGATTTTCTTTTAGATCTGTTGTGTATCTACGCTCTACTTGAGTGTTCAAACGATTTCCCCAACTTTTCTTTCAAAAATTACTTTCAAAATCACTTCTTTTCGATTTAGGGTTTTCAGAAAATGCTTAAAATATTTCTCTGACTTTTCTTTTCCTTTTCTTTGTATGTAGTTGTCTCTACTATGTTCTTAGGTTTTCTTTTTACCACGCATGTTCTTTTACTGTGTTCTTATGTTTCCCTTTTATCGCGCATGTTTTCCTACTATGTTCTTATGTTTCCGTCCTTTCTTCTACTGTGTTATGGTCTCACATGCTTTTTCAATATGTTCTGCTATATTCTGATATGCTTCGCCAACTGTACCCTCCTATCATGTTCTTAAGTGCTTACTGTTTTCTCTTCTACTTTACCTTGTTTTAAATTTTTTCTGAAAAGACCTGCTTAAGCATGATTTCCTCTACTGTTTCTTCTACTCTCATTATACTTCAAATTAGTTTCTTTACTCTGTTTGCTTTGAACTTTCTACTATTTTTGCTTGTTTTCTCATGAGTTTCTTAAAGAAATCTCTGAGCCTGCTTCGACTACTTGCCTCCTCATCTATGTATTTGACTCGAGGTGGAAACCCTAGAATTTGGGGGTTCTGCCGAGGTTTGATCGTGCGGTTGAACTAAGGTTCTATTTGAGAACTTTTGACTCTTTCAGACTAATTTTTGAGTCTTTGAACTGAGTTAGGACCCCTTTGTTTTCATATAATTCTGGACTTTTAAATTCTCCTACACTAGATTCTTTCTACTGATTTCACAAGAGCACGACAATCTTTCTTTCCCGTGTCTGTATGCTTTTATATGTGACGAATCTTTCTTCAAAAGGGTTTTCAAGCTAGTGATAGATTCAGAATTCCTGTTAAAAAGGTTTAATTGATTGTTTTCTAATTTTCCTTAAGTTGAAATCTTTCCCCTCTTTCTGACTTGGTTCATTCATACAAAATCTTCAGCTTCTGATTTCTTGGTTGTTAATTGATTTTCTTTCCTTAAATGTTACAACCATGTACCGTCAAGACCCTGTCCTTAAATAGCCTTTATGTATTTACCCCTTCTTGTGCTACTTTGAAATTTTTTTAACCAAAACTCTTTCCTTAATTACCTTCTACCCGTTTGAAATCAAATCCCTTAACTGAAGGAAAATTCTATGTGATTGATTGCAAGTTATTTTCTTACCTTTCTTACTTATTTCTCTGCACTATAAAAGGGACTACCCTTCCGCATTTTTAAGACACTGACAATTCAATACTTTTTCAACACTTCAAATTGCATACTCTTACACACACTACTACTCTCAAAACCTGCATTCCCTTCTTGCTCTTTTCTCTACTGCTGTTCTCTGCTCCAGCTTATTATTAGCTAGCTGAAAGTCAAGGCTAATATACTGCTACTACTTTGTCTTTTATCTGCTCTTGTTTTTTTAGTGGTATGTCTTGATTCAGTTCCTAGCCATCATCCTAATGTGTTTACTTAGAACCTTTACATCTATGCCTATTACCTGCAAAGTTTGACATGTTCATATGCTGCTGTTTGTTTTACTTTCTTGCGAATGCTTGATCCCTATACCTTTACCCTCTATGTGTTTGTAAAAGGGGATTTAGGGCATGGCAACATGAGTTGTTGTCCATGAACTGAATTTTAACCCCAAGTAAAGGGTGTCAGTATGTTTTATTGCTGATCATGTCATTTGCCCACTTTTCCTTTGTCTACTGTTTCTGTTATGAATCCCCTACCCTTACTCCCTATGTATGTTGGGCTCATGGTCTGGTAGCCTCTTAAATAGCCGCCTAGGCCTGATCCTGGCTTTCAATAAGCCCCAACTCCTCAACTTGAAATGACAAATTGGTCAGGGGTGTGCCAGTACTTCAAGTTGCTTGGCATGACCACCAGCTTATCACTCCCCCTCCCCCTACACTTGCACCTACTCTTAGATTTTAAGTTCTACCCTTCTCTTTTGAGCCTTGCTTTGGGACCTTGAGTTCCCTCTGAACTTGGGCATTTGAGAGCTAGCATTTCCACACTGCACTATAATCTAATTCCGCAATATATTTGGGGTGTAAGCGCTGCCCTGAGTCCCTTTGAGGCTCTTGGGAACTTTGACACATCCCAAATCAGAGAAAGGCTTTGGAATTTGATCTTTGGATTTGGTTTACTTCATGCTTCAGACAGAAGTCTGAATCAGCCTCTCCTTGGTTGGGATTTTTAGCTTTCAAATGTAACTTTATTTTACTTTTCTTTATTCATTTTGGGCTGTAATAATTTTTAAAAACTTATGGGGGTTTAGTGAAAAAGGGGAGGGTCACTCATGTATGCATAAGGGTAGATATCATGCTCATTAGGTCTTTATTTCTGCAAATCATAGCAAGTTCTGTATTTCGGAAATCTTGTTTTAGGTTCTGCACTTCTACATTTTCATGTAGAAATCCTATATATAAACTTCTACACTTTGCATTCTAGAAATCCTGTCTATAGGTCTCTGCATTTCATAAATAGATATCATGTCTATATCTTCTGCATCTCATATAGAGACCATGCTTATAGGTTTTCTACATTTATGCCTATCATATAGAGGACATATCTATAGAGCTTCCTGAATTCTGTATATGCATCTATCATTAGGCAAACGTGCATATAGGTTTAAATAACAATCAGTATTTTAGATACCATGTCTATAGGACTTCTGCACTTCTATAAACGTTTAAAAATCAATAACGCCTAGAAAGCATGCCTATAGGAGCTATCAACTAAATCAGAATCGTTCAACTCGCTTATAAGTCTAAAATCGGTAAATAGCAATGTTTCAACATCTGCAGAACTCATGTTCCTGCAATTAATAAGTCTCCCTCTGTAAAGTTAGTATATTTCTCTCCTGCATTGTTAGATATCATGCCTATAGGTTTCACCTAGGCAAGCTTTAGGGTAAAACCATAATTGCATCAGTCTTTGATAATTCCAACCAGCAGGCAGGTCTGATTCGGATTTCTTATCTGAAATATGTAATAAATCAGTCTGCCTCATGCATTTTTTTCTAAGTTTAATTAAGACCTAATCAGTACATGCAAGACATGCTAAACAATCTGTCTTTAAGTGAGGAGGTTTGTTTGAGCCTTTAACTGCTATTTGTTTTCCCCTAACTGCTTATGTGTTTTTTTGTTTGTCGCCTTAGACTTTTACCCTTTTTAACTCTGAAAAGCCCCAACTCTCTCCCCTTTAGGATTAGTAGTCTCAATGCCTCCAAGACTGATAGGATTGGGGTGGGTAATAGCATGCAATAAGTAACGATACCATTCCACGCTTTAATACCTTAACGGGGTGGGAAGGGTAGAATATGGATATGATGACCGGTGCGCTAATATCACGTGCGACCCCTCTTCTGAGGAGTGATTGTTGGATATTTCATTGAAGTGATCCATATTAATCATAAACCTAGGACCCCATTCCCTTTATTTTCATTCATCTTTTATTGTAAAACTATTCAAATCCTTTTTCATAAATTTATGCCCTCTCTACTTGCCTTCAAAAGTTTTCAACCTAATTGCAATGTTACATGCGAGTCCTTATTTGAGCCTTGATTGTTTACTTGTAAAGTCACAATTGTAACATGGCCGGGACCACACTAGTGGATCTTGAGGTATGTCTAACACCTTCCCCTCGAGATAATTTCTAGCCCTTGCCCGAACTCTGGTTTTCCAACTCAAACTTTTCTTAAAAGTGTCCTAATGCACTATAATCATTAGGTGGCGACTCTTCAACTTCTAAGACCCAATTCTCGAAAGGGAATAGAGTTGTCCTCCCAATGTCGTATACCAGATTTTGACCCACGTATAGAAAAAGGGGGCGTCGACAGCATGGCGACTCTGCTGGGGACTCTTTAGGCTTTTACCATTGCATGTTGCTTGTGACTTTACTATCTCATTAATTGCTTTATTTACTGTCTTTTATTCTTTCACTACGAAACTGACTTGGCTCTTTATGTCTTTTCTTTCCTCTAACTGCTTTCCTTTACTGTTTTATTTCAATACTGTTGTAATTACTGCAATTATTGTAATCATTTATCTTATGAACGTGGAAATACATGTCAATTTGTTTCATTCTTGTAAACTGCATCTTCAACATCATATTCCACTCGTGCCAAACAAATACCATAGTAACGCTTATAATGAGTGGTTGCGCTCTTCCAATATTATCACCCTTTAAATTTGGCAAAGGCGTATTTGCGGTAAAACCAGTCAATTAGCGGTGCAGTCGACGGTTCCGTGCCTTTCCCCCTTGAGTTGTCCGCTCAAGGGTACCGGTCTAATACCCCAACAGGAACCTTACTCTATTTAATTGTGCATGCATCATGGTCAAACCTAGCCGAGTCAGTTATGTTGTCCGCATAATGACTCATTAAGATAACCTTGTCCAAAGTCCATCGGGTTTCCCTGAAACCCAAACGGACACCTACACGTTCTGTACATTTATTTGGAGAACTAAATGCTTGTTATGCTGATTATTGGTATTAAATAGTCGAGTCTGGTGGGGGTGAGGTCTTAACCCTTTTGTTTTGCAGAAAATGAATGACAAAGTTCCTGACTTCGGTATGGTAAACATACCTTCACTCTTGCAGACTTGGTGGAGAAACCTCCCATCGAGCAACCAAATCAACGAATGGAAAGAGAGAGTCACCAAGGCTAGTGAGAAGCTAGAATACCTGGAGTACAGCTTGCTGGAATTGGAAGGGAAAGTGAGGAAAAGAGTCATCGACTATCAAAATGCTGAGGAAGGAAAAGGAGAACATCTGGCGATAGCATTTTTACTGGAAAATCTGTGCGAGCTGGAGGACTTGATCAACGAGAACATTTAACCCGAAGAAGGTCCTTCTGGGACCAAGTAGTTAAGAGTCTTTCTTTTCGCTTTTAATGTAACAAGGCCAATGGCCATTAGTGACATTTTTACTTTCCGCTATTTTAGTGTCGTTTTGGGATTTGTCTTATTTTTGTCAATAAAATGAGGCATTTAGCATTATAAGTCTCCAAATTAACTTGTCGCTAGGCCTACCTCGGGCACAACGAGGCACCTAAATTAGGACACGATTTATATTCTTGCACAATATGTTTAAATATTGCAATATTTTTTCTTCATAATCCGCACTAACTTGTTACCTTTTTGTTTTTGTTTTCTTTTATTATTCCCCTCCCCAAAGGTTAGTTCGTGCATTCTGGCACCATCATCATACAGTACGAGATCCAATGGACTTCCACCTCCTCCTCCTCCGAGTCCTATCCGGAACAAGAACAAAAGTAGAATGGAAGATTCAAGCGCCAGAAAGGAAAGAACTGAGTTTCCTCAGGGTACCCCGATTTCTAAGGAAACTGCTGCCCAACTTGAGCAGAAATTATTGAAGTTCCAAGAAAAACTGGATCAAGTTCGGAACTTGGCAAATTTATCATTCTCTCTCACCACTCCTGATGTCAACTTTCCAAATGCTCAAAATCCCGCACCTCCACAGAACACCCCACAACCACAGATGCAACCTACTCATGCTCAACACTGCAACACATGCCACACTCCAAACAACACTCCACTACTCATTCCTGAACAACTAAACACCACAAACGACCACCTCCACAACACTCCCATCTACGTAGATACTATATCCCTCTACACTCAACCAATCTCAAGTGCACCTGAGTCTGATGACAAAAAGTCTCTTATCAGAATCTTGGCAGCAGAACTCAAGAAGTTGACCAACCGAGTCCAAGGCATGGAAGGAAACAAAGGTATAGAGGGGCTGAATTATGAGGACCTCTGCATTCATCCAGATGTTGAACTTCCGGAGGGGTACAAACCTCCCAAGTTCGAAATGTTCGATGGAACGGGAGATCCTAGAGTCCATTTAAGGACATATTGTAATAAGCTGGTTGGAGTCGGAAGGTATGAGAAAATCCGTATGAAACTCTTCATGAGAAGTCTGAAGGGGGATGTTTTATCCTAGTACATCAGCCAGGACCCCAAGAAATGGACAAGTTGGGTACGTATGGCATCAAATTTCATGAACAGGTTACGATTCAATACAGAGAATGCACCGGATGTATTCTAAATCCAGAATTAGAAGAAGAAGCCTACCGAGACATTCCGCGAGTATGCTACTCGTTAGAGATCAGAGGCTGCTAAGGTCAGACCGGCCTTAGAAGAGGAACAGATGAACAGATTCTTCGTTCGGGCTTAGGACCCACAATATTATGAGAGGTTGATGCTGATCAAGGTCCAGAAATTCTCCGATATCATCAAGCTGGGAGAAAGAATTGAGGAAGGCATTAAGAATGGTATGGTTACTAATCTTGAAGCATTGCAGGCCACCAACAAGGCTTTACAGTCTGGTGGCACGTCCAAGAAGAAGGATGTGAGTGCTGTGATGGTCGCACAAAGAGCCAAATCACCACTAAAATACCCCACTTACCCATCACCTCCACTTACATATCAACCCATCCCAAATTACCAAGCACCAGCACCCTCTTACCAAAATCCACCACTCGTTTACCAATCATCTCCACCTCCCACATATCAACCCACTTCACCCAGATACTCTCAACCTGCACCTATTTACCAAACTCATAATGCCCAATCTTCTCACTACCAATCACCTCCCACTCGCCAAAATTTCCCTAGACCCAGACCAAATTTCGATCGCAGACCTCCCACACAATATACGGCCATTGCTAAGCCAATTGACCAGCTATATGCGAGACTTAAAGCTGCTGGTTATGTCTCCCATATCCCTGCTATAAATCCCAAAAATCCTTCCCAGTAGGTCAACCCTAATAAGACCTGTGTGTACCACTCCGGCATGAAGGGACATACCATTGACGAGTGCCGCTTGTTGAAGGACAAGATTTAAACTCTGATCGACAATAAGGTTATCGTAGCAAAGGAGCCTGCTCCTAATGTCCGCAACAACCCTCTGCCTGATCACAAAGGTGGAGATATTCACATGATCGAGATCGAAGATGACTGGGACCCTAAGGGGTCGATAGGATTGATTGCTAAGGGTGATGAGCCAAAGAAACCGGTGGTCACGCTTAACCCAATTGTTGTGCAGAATCATCCCTCCCATGGCGATGAAGTAAATATGTCTATACCTCTTGAATTTGAAGCACCTTCTTCTGCCAAGGCGCCCAGACCAATTGAAGTTGAGTTTGGAGTCCCAAAGGCACCAACACCTTTCGAAGTTGTTGTGTTACCACCAAGGGTACCCATTCCTGTATCAATGACAGACATAACACCGTTCCACTCAAATGTCATACCATGGGATTACACAGCTGAAGCTAGGAGGAAAGGGAAGACCAAGACGGGAGAAGCAATTGCTGCGTAGGGTATGACCAGAACAGGCAAGGTTTACACTCCAGAGCACCTAGCCAAGTCCAGTAAGCAAGCCTCTGGACGGACTATTGAAACTGGGCCCGATGATCTTTGGAGGAAAATACAAGCTAAGGAGTATTCGGTTGTTGAGCAGTTGAACAAAACACCAGCGCAGATCTCCATCCTAGCTCTTCTACAGAGCTCTAACACACACAAAAATGCCTTGATGAAGATATTGAGCGAAGCTTATGTGCCCAGCAACATAACTGGAGGCGAAATGGCAAATATGGTAAGACAAATACTGGAAAGCCACAAAATCACCTTCCACGAAGATGAGCTGCCGCCGAAAGGACTGAGTCACAACATGGCCCTGCACATCACCGTGCAATACGAGGATTACTTCATTACTAGAGTCTTGATCGATGGAGGCTCCAGCCTCAACATCTGTCCGTTGATAACTCTTAGAACATTGGGAAAGAGCCTGCACGAGATCAAAGATGGGGCCATCAATGTCAAAGCCTTCGATGGGTCCCAAAGGTCTACTATCGGAGAGATCAGCCTATGCTTGCAAATAGGTCCAACCTGGTTCGACGTTGACTTTCAAGTGATAGATGTCCCAGCATCCTACAATTTGTTGTTGGGACGACCATGGATCCATGCTGCTGGAGCTGTAGCATCGACCTTGCATCAGGCAGTGAAGTTCAAATGGAATCACCAAGAGGTGATTATTCATGGCGATGGTAGCAACCCCATATATAGTCGCCAGACCATCCCAATGATTGGAGGCAGAAGGAGAATAGGTGGAGAAACATACCACCACATTGAAAGAGTCAACGCTGTAGACAAAGATAAATGGTGGGATAACAAGATTGAAAGTATCCTGAATTGGTGTGGATACGAACCTGGAAAGGGACTCGGCAAAAACCTCCAGGGAATCGCCAAACCCATCAAGCTGAAGAAACATGGTACTACATTTGGTTTGGGGTATGAGTGCACTTGGGAGGAGTTCAATCACTGGTCGCCACCATGGCGCGGTCCCTACTACCCACTGGAGCATCTGATACCTCACCTGGAGTAGACTTTCCAGCCGGCAGATACTATATATGGGTCGGAGGAAGATGAAGCATTGACAGCCATGAAGAATCTGTTCCTGGAGGATGATGATATGGACTGCTGTGTTATTTTCGAGGAGGAAGGGGAGGAAGGCCCTTCTATACAAGTTGTGAACCGAGGAGAGCACCTCAGCAATTGGTCAATCAGAACCACCAGGGCCCGTAAAGCTTCGGGGTAGCAAGGCTAAACAAAAGCACCATGCATCACATTTTTACCTTTTACTAGCTGATTTTATTTCTGCATTGTCTTTTAATTTTGAAAAGAGCTCTGATATTCAAAACAATTATGAATTCAATCGAAGCATTTTAGTTTATTATATCTCTCTCTCTCTTATTATTTTTTCTATCATTCACTTTATTTTACACAACATTACTATTACTTGCCTTGACGATGAACCAACAATTTAGACTTGCAATGAGACAATGCAACAAACGGATACGGATTCAGAAGAGGATGATATACCAGAAGAGGTTGTCAGAGGGGTTGAGAATTTTGAAAATAGGCCTAAGTCTAACTTGGACAAAACTGAGGTCGTTAATCTGGGAGATACAGGGAATGTCAAAGAAACGCGCATCAGTATTCACCGGTCACCATCAGAAAAGAAAGAGTACACGGAGTTCCTAAAGGAATATGAAGACATATTCGCCTAGTCATATGATGATATGACTGGTATCAGCACATCCATTGTAGCTCACAAACTGCCAACAGATCCAACATGTCCGCCGGTAAAGTAGAAGCTCAGGAAATTCAAACCCGACATGAGTTTGAAAATAAAAGAAGAGGTTACCAAGCAAGTCAAAGACAAGGTTCTCAGGGTAGTAGAGTATCCGACATGGTTAGCCAATAGCGTGCCAGTACCAAAAAACGATGGGAAAGTTAGAGTTTGTGTTGACTACCGGGACCTTAATCGGGCCAGTCCCAAAGACGACTTCCCCTTGCCTAACATACACATTCTTATCGACAACTGTGCCAAGCATGAGTTGCAGTCTTTTGTTGATTGTTTCGCTGGGTATCATCAGATATGGATGGATGAGGAAGATGTAGAGAAAACGGCTTTCATCACTCCATGGGGAATGTACTGTTACAAAATGATGCCATTCGGTTTGAAGAATGCTGGTGCCACCTACATGAGAGCCATGACTACCATCTTTCATGACATGATACACAAGGAGATCAAGGTATATGTGGATGACGTCATCATCAAATCCAAGAAAGTCAGGGATCACATGGAAGACCTAAGAAAGTTCTTCAACAGACTGAGGAGGTACAATCTGAAACTGAATCCCGCCAAGTGTGCATTCGGGGTTCCTGCTGGAAAATTATTGGGTTTCATCGTGAGTCGTCGAGGAATAGAATTAGATCCATCAAAGGTCAAAGCTATCCAAGAATTGTCGCTGCCAAAGAACAAGAAGCACGTGATGAGTTTCTTGGGGAGACTCAACTATATCAGCCGGTTCATAGCTCAGTCCACTGTCATTTGTGAACCTATCCTCAAAATTTTGAAAAGTATGCTGCTACCAAGTGGACTGATGATTGTTAGAAAGCCTTCAACATAATCAAGGAATACCTGTCAACGCCACCAGTTTTGGTTCCGCCTGAGCCAGGAAAACCCGTATTGCTTTACCTTGCGGTATTGGATGGAGCATTCGATTGTGTTTTGGGACAACATGAAGAAATAGGAAGAAAGGAGCAGGCCATCTACTATCTCAGTAAGAAGTTCACACCGTACGAGGCCCGGTATTATCTTTTAGAACGCACTTGTTATGCTCTGATTTGGGTCGCGCAAAAGTTGTTGCATTACTTCTGTGCTTACACTACTTATCTCATATCCAGAATGGACCCTCTGAAGTATATCTTCCAGAAACCCATGCCCACTGGCAAGCTCGCCAAGTGGCAAATCCTGCTAAGTGAATTTGACATTGTTTATGTGACCCAGAAAGCAATCAAAGGGCAAGCCTTGGCGGATCATCTCGCCGAGAATCCCGTGGATGGAGAATACGAGCCCCTAAAAACGTATTTTCCCAATGAAGAGGTATCTTTCATAGGAGAAGATATTGCAGAATCCTATGATGGTTGGAGGTTGTTTTTCGACGGAGCTATGAATTTCAAAGGAGTTGGCATAGGAGCAGTCCTAGTATCAGAAACCGGCCAGCACTACCCGGTATCCACCAAGCTCAGGTTCCCTTGCACCAATAATATGGCCGAATATGAAGCCTGCATCTTGGGGCTCAAAATGGCCATTGACATGAACGTTCAGGAGTTGCTAGTGATCGGGGACTTAGACTTGCTCATACATCCGGTTCGAGAATAGTGGGCAACCAAGAACTTTAAGATACTTCCCTACTTGCATCACATACAGGAGTTGAGGAAAAGGATCACAAAGACAGAATTTCAGCACGTCCCCAGAGTCCAGAACGAGTGTGCTGATGCATTAGCTACTTTATCATCCATGATCCAGCATCCAGATAAAAATTTCATTGATCCCATCCCAGTAAAGATTCATGATCAGCCAGCTTATTGTGCCCACGTTGAGGTAGAAGCGGATGGAAAGCCATGGTTCCATGACATCAAGGAGTACTTAACAATAGGGGAATATCCAGAACTTGCCAACGCTACTCAGAAGCGCACACTTCGTAGGTTATCCAGCAACTTCTTTCACAGTGGAGGAATCCTGTACAGGAGGACTCCCGATTTGGGTTTACTAAGGTGTGTCGAAGCAAAAGAAGCATCCAGGCTATTAGACGAAGTGCATGCAGGGACCTGCGGGCCGCACATGAATGGTTTTGTCTTAGCAAAGAAGATACTCCGAGCGGGGTATTTTTGGATGACTATGGAAACAGACTGTATCCAGTATGTTCGCAAATGCCATCGCTGTCAGATACATACAGATATGATAAAGGTGCCTCCAAAAGAGCTTACTATAACAAGCTCACCATGGCCATTCGCCGCTTGGGGAATGGATGTTATCGGACCTATCGAGCCTGCCGCATCAAATGGGCACAGGTTTATCTTAGTGGAAATCGATTATTTTACCAAATGGGTCGAAGCAGCATCATACAAGGTGGTCACTAAGAAGGTTGTGGCAGATTTTGTCCGCGACCGCATTGTTTGTCGGTTCGGAATTCTGGAATCAATCATCACCGATAATGGTTCAACAGCGACTTGATGAAAGCAATGTGTGAAACATTCAAGATCCAACATAAGAACTCTACAGCCTACAGGCCTCAGATAAATGGAGCTATAGAGGCAGCCAACAAGAATATCAAGAAGATACTAAGGAAGATGGTCGAAAGGCACAAATAATGGCATGAGAAGTTATCATTCGCCTTATTGGAATACCGCACCACAGTCCGCACATCGACCGGAGCAACTCCCTACATTCTAGTTTATGGTACAGAGGCGGTCATCCCCGCCAAGGTAGAAATTCCCTCCTTAAGGATCATACAAGAAGTAGAGTTGGATGATGCTGAATGGATAAAAGGTCGCTACGAGTAGTTAGCCCTTATAGATGGGAAAAGGATGAATGCAGTTTGCCATGGTCAGTTGTATCAAACCAGAATGTCTAGAGCCTTCAACAAAAGAGTTAAGCCAAGAAAGTTTACACTGGGGCAGCTGGTGTTGAAGAAAATATTCCCACATCAAGATGAAGCTGAGGAGAAGTTCTCTCCCAATTGACAGGGTCCGTACATGGTTCACCTGGTTCTAACTGGAGGAGCCCTTATTCTTGCAGAAATGGATGGAGAAGTCTGGTCGAAGCCAATCAATTCAGATGTAGTAAAACTATATTATGCGTAACCACTTATGATTCCCTCTATGATGTAATTTGAACTACGCCTGACCTGATTCCCGTTTAAGAGGGGATACGTAGGCAGCCCTATGGGTTCGGTCACAATTTAATAAAAATTCCATTTTTTCTCCGTTATTGGAACTAGGGCAGAATTTTGAGGAGGACCCTCAAAATTCCGAAGTCGATTTTAGTCCAAGCATCGCCAGAAGCGCCAGCCCAGTAAACTGCGGTAGAATTTTGAGGAGGACCCTCAAAATTCCGAAGATGATTTTTTTAGTCATTCAGCACAGCCGTCAGAAATGTTCGCTCAGCAAACTGGGGCAGAATTTTGAGCAGGACCCTCAAAATTCCGGAGCGAAAGAGGTTGCAATGTCTGGAACCATGTCACAGTCGTTGGTTCATCTAAAGAATACTATTTTTGATTATATACTTACGTTATATTTACTAAATCATGCATAACTATTATCCGGATTGCTATTGTTTAGCGACGCTACCCCAATGACACACAACGTCAAGAGCCCGGGGAATACAAACTAACCTTTTCCCTTTACAGAACTCACGATTTTTCTTTGGATGCAGGCACTCAATTTGCAATATCATTAGATATATTTATGCACTCACACTTTCCAAGAACCATCACGCGCCCGCAATTGCTATCCGTACATAATCTCCCCAGCAGTCATATTGTCATAATTGGCTATCAGCTAAGAGGTCTTACTATTAATCGTCCTTTTACATTCTTGCACTGCATAAGGCTACTTTTCTGCCTTCCGAGGTGAAGCTCTACCTCCATCATCATTTGTATAAGGCTACCTTTCTGCCTTCCGAGACTAAGCATTGTCTCCGTCTTGCATTTCTCTGCATTGCATAAAGCTACCTGTCTGCCTTCCGAGACTAAGCATTGTCTCCATCCTGCATTTCTCTGCATTGCATAAGGATACCTTTCTGCCTTCCGAGACTAAGCATTGTCTCCATCCTGCATTTCTCTGCATTGCATAAGGCTACCTTTCTGCCTTCCGAGACTAAGCATTGTCTCCATCTTGCATTTCCTTGCATTGCATAAGGCTACCTTATCTGCCTTTCGAGACTAAGCCCTGTCTCCATATGCATTTTGCATAAGGCTACTTTTCTGCCTTCCCAAATTAAGCTCTACCTCCATCATCATCTGCATAAGGCTACTTTTCTGCTTTTTGAGACTAAACTTTGTCTCCATCTGCATTTTGCATAAGGCTACCTTTCTGCCTTCCGAGGTCAAGCTCTACCTCCATCTGCATTTCCTGCATTGCATAAGGCTACCTTTCTACCTTCTGAGACTAAGCTCTGTCTCCATCCTACATGGCTGAAATAACGCCACTTTATTTTCTTGCATCGGCTGAAAGATCGCCACCTTATCTCTCTCGCATGGCTGAAATATCGCCACCTTTTATTTACGTCTTGCATCGGCTGAAATATCGCCAAATCCTACACTTCATGGGCTGAAAGATCGCCACCTTCTGCATTTCATGGGATGAAAGATCGCCAAATTGTCCAAAGGCGTCATTGTTCGGAGGCACCATTTGCATAGCCCGAGAACGCCATGCCATGGCCTGAGGAC
This sequence comes from Nicotiana sylvestris, assembly GCF_000393655.2. Lineage (NCBI taxonomy): Eukaryota > Viridiplantae > Streptophyta > Magnoliopsida > Solanales > Solanaceae > Nicotiana > Nicotiana sylvestris. Next base: position 176,101,736 of record NC_091065.1, read on the forward strand.
CCCATTTTATCTTTTGCATATCATTATTCAAAGGCATCATAGTTCGGAGGCATCATATACATGGCCCGAGAACATCATTTCATGGCCTACGAATTTTTATTTACACTCTTCATAGCCCGGGACGTCATGATCCAAGGACATCATCCTAACCGTCCAAAGACAGCATTCATGGTCCAATAGGAATTTGCATCACGTTTAAATTTATGCACAATATATGTTTGTATTGCTCATTTGCAGGTAAACCGGCTAGCAACGGCCGTCTCATCAAGAGAGATCTCGCTCCGGTTCCCGCAGCCTATCGATTTTCAGAAACCTCTCTCAATCTAAACATCGCGTTCGTCCGTTTCAAATCTCCATCAGCATATTCCGTCAATGGTTCCTGAACTACATATGGCCTGTCGCACCTCCTTTTTGTCGCGCCCGCGGGGCGCGTGGGGAGTTTTCTCCAATTGAAGGACAGTCGAAACGGGATTTGTTTATCTGTTTTAGAGTCGCCACCTGGGAATTTTAAGGTGTCCCAAGTCACCAATTATAATCCCTGAATCGAGGAGAATATGACTCTGTTTATTATTCTGCGAACCAGAAATCCTGAGTAAGGAATTCTGTTAATCCGGAAGAAGGTGTTAGGCATTTCCGAATTCCGTGGTTCTAGCACGGTCGCTTAACTGTTTTTATTATTGGCTTAATTGTCTTGATTTTTATTAAATACTTTTTGTTACGTGATTTTTCTACCGCTTTTACTTATTGTGATTAAGGACCCTTCTTTGAATTGAATTACGCGTACGTATATTCGTGTTATAAATTTTAAAAAAATGCAGAATTGTGTCACGCGTACGTGTACACAATAATTTTTGATAATATATTTATTAAACAATCATTTTTTGAAATTATGTCGAATCAAGAATATTTGTTTTTCTTGAATAGTGAACCGTACATCTTAGGTTTTTTGTGAAATTGATTTAACGCCTTTTGGAAAAATCCTTTTATTAAATATTCGTTCGAAATTGCGCGTACGCATAATCCGAATTTTTGCTTTTAAAAATATAATCAGGGTACGCGAACGTATCCCTAATTGTGCAAAATATTCGTAATGATATTAGGGATTTTCCACAAATTGTTTATTATATCTATACATTTTTATGTGAAAATCATGATAAATTCCCATTTAAGGTGCCCTTAAATTCTTTGAAAAGAATTTACAATTTATTAAATGTTGACCGTTGATTATATTTTCCGAATATAAGTTATATTCATTCCAACTATTCAATTTCAAAGGACAGAATAAAAATATGATTAATACTTTTTTAAAAAAAACAAATATGACATATATATATATATCAAAGAATATATATATATATATATATATATATATATATCAAAGAATAAATTGCATATGAAACTGAAAATGAACGATTCATAAAGGAAGGAAATATTTTCCAAAAAAAAATTTCATGATTTACTTAATACAAATTCTATTTTTAATTACCATTGATATCAAGTGTTGCAATTGGTACTTATACATCTTGTTTCATTCTCATATACTCGCTTTTAATCTAATAAGCCTAATTATTTGATCAATTTGTCTTATGAAGGTAGATAGGCATCGAGTTATAATGGCTGAATTATTATACAAGTTAATTCAATAAAATTACCTTACATGCAACTTAACTGTATATCGTAAACATTCATAACGTTTCAACATTGTAACAAGCTACATCATATCACCTTTCGCCAACTTTTATACACACATCTATTATCTTATTAAAAATATACCAACAACACCATCTTAACCTTATTTAACAATAAATATCACTACTGTAGTTTTCTTGGCACTTCTACATCACTTCTTACTTAACCAACAACAAAATTTAAATAATGACCAACATTCATGCCATATTCCCTACTTCGACAATTTAATATGATTAAACTAATGAGATAATGAAGCTAATATTATTACAAATCTTTATACGAACTTTCAAAGTAAGACAATTAGCTCATAGCTATCAAATTGAATTCACTACTAATTAACTAACATAAAATAAAAATGAAATTTAAATTGATGAACTTGGACAAATAGAAAACAGAATTTCAATTCAAACTTCATTGATGAGTCATGTTGAATCTCTTTCCAACTTAAAATTTAAAAGACATGTACCTGAAAATGAAGGTGGAAGGAATAAATTTCAGCAGTAGCAGCAGTAACAAATTCAGCCAAATACCAGTATTCCCACAGATTTAAACAATAATAAGATCCGAAGAAAACAGATGCACAGTATAGTTATTTTTTAAAAGACACTTCAGATGTTAACTGAATCAGTGGAACCAAGTAAGGTTGAACAGATTCAACAAAAGAAACAATATTTCAGATTTCAATTTCTTTTCAGTTTCAAATTCCCATTTTTTTTTCTGTTTCTGCTGTTGTATATCTGTGTGTGTGTATGACTGTTCTTTTTGTTCCTTTTCTGTTTCTTCTTCCTCTCCTAAATTCTCTCAAACTAATCTTCTTCTGAAAACTAATTTCCCTCCCTCTGAAAACTGATTAAAACTCTCCTTCTGTCTGAAACTCCCTTCTATCTGAAAACTGTATTCAAGTTTTCTAAAAAACTCCTTAAAAACTCTCTTAAAAATTCTCCTCCCTTTTTTTAAGGTCTGTCCAGCTCCTGTATTTATACAGGGCTGGTTGCACCCTTTTATCTTTTAAAAATCAGAAATTTTTTCCATTAAAACTACTTTTGAATATTTTAAAACTAAGTGCTATTTATCCTGTTTTTCAGCAGCCCCTTACCCTTTGTTTCCCATTATCCCATTTAAATTATGGCCACTAACATTCCATTATAAGCACACTATTATTATTACATTACCCTACTGTTTTATTCCTCAAATACCCCCGGAAAACCCCTTAATATTACTGTTATTACTGCCCCAGACCAAAACTGCTTAAACCTTAACCAAATTATCTGAATTAATCCTGTTTAGCAGCTAATAACCAATTCCTAAATCAAACACACATTCTGTCTTTACATATTATGCTAAACAGGGAAATGCAATAGCTGATGTACAAGAGCTAAATTCAGATTGAACACTGAACTTGCATCCAAACATATTAACAATACACAGAACTCAAAAGAACATTTCAACTGAAATTCAAAATCGAACAAAGAGCAACAAATGCAGGAACATTGTCAGTATTGACACTGCCCTGAACTTAATGTTCAAAAATCGTACATAACACCTACTTGATGAACTTACTGATTTGTAAACAAACATGATTTAATTGACAAGTATCAATCAGTAGACTATTTACAACATTTGTCCATAATTGGTCTAAAATAATAGAAGCAGACTGTTTTTATTATCTTTATCATAAATGAGAATTCATAATATAACTAATCGACGAACTTAATCGAGTCGATTACTTACATTATGAACAATCACAACCAACTGAAACAGTTTCATATTTTGATCAAGTAGATAGGTAAGAAACAGAAATGACAGAATTAATCAAAACACAAATATAAAAATTAACAAGCTATTAATACAGACAACAATACACGTAGAATACACAAAAAATAATAGAAAAATACCTCTGAATTTTAATCAGACTCGAACTCAACTCGGCTTCGGATTTTTGTTTGAAATCAAACAGACCTTAGTCGAAGTATTTTCCACTGAAAATACTTTGACTAAGGTCGATTGAACCTCAATCTTTTACTCGAAATCGGAAAAATTCCAAGATTGGAAATTTTTAGGGTTTCAGGTTCTTGGATCTTAAATCCGAACATTTCTGGGCAGATTTGAAGGGAACCAAACATGATACAAGGGTGAGGGTAGCCTAGGGGTCATTTGGTGTTAGTTTGAAACGGATCTGAGTCTGTTCTTGTTTGGTCCGAATCTTCAAAAGAAGATTCGAGAAGTTCCGAACTGATTCGAACCAAACAAACGATAGATCCATACTCAGGGTGACTAGGGGAAGCTATGGTGTCGATTTGGGACTATTAGGCTTAGATCTGAACTTGGCTCGAATCTTCAAATGAAGATTCGAGAACCTTTAGGGAGATTCGAACCAAGCAGATAACATATTTGGATAGATGAGGTTCAAGGGGTTCTGGGGTGTTATTTTGGTGACCGGCGGCGTTGATGCCGCCGGGTTTCAGGCGGTGGAATCCTAGGGCGGCTAGGGTTAGGAGTGGGGGTTTGGGGGACGATGATGAACAGTGTAGGAGGGGGGGTGTTCAGTTAGGGGCCGGGTAAAGGCTTGGGATTTATATAGGGGTGGGGTGGATTGGTATCGTCCGTTGGATCAAGTAGAATGGATGGCCAGGATTAATTCATTAAACCAAACGACGTCGTTTGGTTTAAAGTTGGGGTCGGACTGAATCGGGTCATTGGGTCGTGTTATGGGTTGCGGGTAAGGGCAGGGGATCTTGACCGTTGGTTGGATTTAATCCAACGGTCCTTGATGAGAGGTGACCATACGACGTCGTTTGGTCTTAGCTTGGGACTGGACCGGACAGGCTGTTTGGATTGGGCTGAGGAAGTGTAATTTGATTTGGGCCTGGATTTTAAATCCAGGTCCGATTTTTATTTCCTTTAAAAAAAAATCCTAATAAAATTATAAAACAATTTTTAACCTTACACAAAATATTAATTACTTCATAACAACTATTTAACACATAGACAAAACATTAATCACACAGTAACACATTTAAAAATAGGACGAATGCATATTTTTTGTGATTTTATTTTTTAATTAATTCTTAAAATGCATAATTAAATCCTATATGCATGCAATATGTATTTTATTTTATTTTTTATTTCATTATGACAAAGTAAACATTTACGGACATAACACAAGTATTTAACACCACGCAAAAATTCAAAAATTACACAGTACGAGAAATTTATTTTATTTTTTTTTGATTTATTTTTGGAGTAATTTTCGTTAAGGCAAAAATCACGTGCTCACAGCTGCCCCTCTTTGTGCGGAAACTCGAAGAGTTTTCGTGCAAAGATAAAGTGAGCGGATACGAGCGATTTTTGCCCGTTCGAATACTCCGTGGGAAGCATTTTTAGAAAGATTTGACCGAACCTCTGCTTCAAAGGTTTCCTACATATCCTTGGCTATAAAGGAATCAGGTCAATGTAGTTCGGGAATTTTTGGGTAGCTGGGACTACCGCGGGACTGTGATGTTACTGCTGCTTCATGCTATTTTTACTGCTTGCTGACCTCCTTATTACACCTTACTTCCAAGGTAATACAAAAATTAAACTAGATTATGGTACAGGAATTATAAAAATCTTATCTAGATCATGCCCTTGCGTTTCTTGTTGTCTTGATATCTTGGTGAATCTTGGGCATTTGGCTTATTCCGTATTCCTTTTGGAACTCTTGTTGTTTCTTGCTGGGGATTCTGTTGGACTTCTCTGCTTTATTGATTCTAAGTGTGCTCCTTTTCCATATGAGCGGGCTTTTGATTTCAACATTTCAATTTCATTCCCTCGTTCTTCAGGTGGGTGCCTTGACTGTTTCTTTTATTTCTTCATCCTCATTCTCCAGGTGGACGCCTGAATTTTTCAATTTTTCATCCTCATTCTCCAGGTGGACGCCTGACTTCTTCAATTCTTTGTCCTCATTCTCCAGGTGGACGCCTGACTTCTTCAATTTCTTCATCCTCATTCTCCAGGTGGACGCCTGACTTCTTCAATTTTCATCCTTCATTTTCCAGGTGGACGCCTGACTTCTTTAATTCTCTGTCCTCATTCTCCGGGTGGACGCCTGACTTCTTCAATTTCTTCATCCTCATTCTCCAGATGGACGCCTGACTTTATCAATTTTTCATCCTCATTCTCCAGGTGGACGCCTGACTTCTTCTTTTCTTTATCCTCATTCTCCAGGTGGACGCCTGACTTCTTTAATTCTTTGTCCTCATTCTCCAGGTGGACGCCTGACTTCTTCTTTCTTTATCCTCATTCTCCAGGTGGACGCCTGACTTCTTTAATTCTTCATCCTCATTCTCCAGGTGGACGCCTGACTTCTTCTTTTCTTTATCCTCATTCTCCAGGTGGACGCCTGACTTCTTTAATTCTTCATCCTCATTCTCCAAGTGGACACCTGACTTCTTCTTTTCTTTATCCTCATTCTCCAGGTGGACGCCTGACTTCTTTAATTCTTTGTCCTCATTCTCCAGGTGGACGCCTGACTTCTTCAATTTCTTCATCCTCATTCTCCAGGTGGACGCCTGACTTCTTCAATTTTCATCCTTCATTCTCCAGGTGGACGCCTGACTTCTTTAATTTTTTATCCTCATTCTCCAGGTGGACGCCTGACTTCTTTAATTCTTTGTCCTCATTCTCCAGGTGGACGCCTGACTTCTTCTTTCTTTATCCTCATTCTCCAGGTGGACGCCTGACTTCTTTAATTCTTTGTCCTCATTCTCCAGGTGGACGCCTGACTTCTTCAATTTCTTCATCCTCATTCTCCAGGTGGACGCCTGACTTCTTCAATTTTCATCCTTCATTCTCCAGGTGGACGCCTGACTTCTTCTTTCTTTATCCTCATTCTCCAGGTGGACGCCTGACTTCTTTAATTCTTTGTCCTCATTCTCCAGGTGGACGCCTGACTTCTTCTTTCTTTATCCTCATTCTCCAGGTGGACGCCTAACTTCTTCTTTTCTTTATCCTCATTCTCCAGGTGGACGCCTGACTTCTTTAATTCTCATCCTCATTCTCCAGGTGGACGCCTGACTTCTTCAATTCTTTGTCCTCATTCTCCAGGTGGACGCCTGACTTCTTCAATTTCTTCATCCTCATTCTCCAGGTGGACGCCTGACTTTTTTAATTTTCTGTCCTCATTTTCCAGGTGGACGCCTGACTTCTTTAATTTTTTGTCCTCATTCTCCAGGTGGACGCCTGACTTCTTCAATTTCTTCATCCTCATTCTCCAGGTGGACGCCTGACCTTTTTAATTTTCTGTCCTCATTTTCCAGGTGGACGCCTGACTTCTTTAATTTCATCCGGCATTTCCTGACACAAATATTGTATTTGCCCCTGTTTTAAATCAAAGAAAACTTCGTTAGTTTAAAGCAGGGTGGTTGACTGGGGGTATTCTTGCCGATGGTGATGCTTCTCTTCGTTTCTCTTTGTTGCCTTAGAATGAATGAAAAGACTGTTTTGTCTTTGTAATTGATTCTTGACTATAGGATTTCCCTCTGTATGTTTTCCTCCAAAACCTTTTAACTGTAATCATATGTCCCTTCTGACTTTGCTGATCCACTTTTGATTTCACTTTTCTTATATCTTTTATCTCCCACCTTTTGTGGCCGTACTTTGTAACCTTGAATCTTGGTAGTATACCTTGACATTCCTTCTTATTTGTTTGGAATAAAACTTATCTCAAAGCTTTTTAGAAAAGTAAGATTATTAGTGACGAAATACGTTGATTTCGATAATCATAGAATGAAAAGAAAAATCCAATTTTGGATGACTGTTTGAGAAAAGAATAAAAACTTATCTGATTGGAGTTACTGGCACCAATGATCAGGGTATGCATTTCGGATTAATCAACCCAGTCTTTTAATCAATCTCCTCTCAATTGTCTTATTTTCATTTTCCCCCAAAATTTCCATAATCCAACTCCATTTTTCATTTCACAGACCTGTTGGGCTTGTAACGTCTCAAAGAGTTTTTCACCGATATACTTTCCTCATTTGTTCATTTCTCACTTTCTTTTCGCCTTATGGTGCCTACAAAGGTTTTCACCAATAAGACTCTCTCATTTTTACTTTTCTCTCAACTTCCGTCGCCTTATGGTGCCCGTTTGGGTTTTCACCTATAAGACTCTCTCGTTTTTACTTTCTTTTCTTGTTTATACCAGAATGTTATGAACCATCTTCATTTGCTTGACTTAGCATTTTTCTAAGATTGGTCGAAAGGTCTCTCTGGTATGGGGTTAGAAATGGAAAAGCTTAAACAATTTTGGTATGTGTTTAAAATTACAACTCTTGGAATCTTTTCTTATTCTCAATACAATTCTTGCCCCAGTTCCTTGACTGGGGTCGCTTGATGTTTCTTTTTGTGCACATTTTATGTATATTGTGCACCCTATGACCGAGCCGTGAAGCGCCTACGTATCCTTCTTTGAGGAATCAGGTCAAACGTAGTTCACTCTATAATAGTGATGATTTTGATTGATCTTTTTTTTTTTTTTTTTTTATTGATTCCAAGAGAGGGTAGGAAAGAAACAAGTGTAGCTCAAAGGGGAAACAAATGGTATAGTGTTTGGTGTAAGCACGTGATTTTTGCCCAATATGAGAATTACTCCCCAAAAATTCAAAAATAAAATAATTTTCCTTGGTGTGCAATTTTGTGATATTTTGTGATATTTTGAATAATTATTTGTATTTGTCTGTGCATGTTTATTTGCTAAATTAATAAAAAATACAAAAATATATCGCATTTTGTATGTAGGATTTAATTCTATAATTTGTTAGTAATTAAGTTTGTTTACAAAAAAATAAAAATTTACAAAAATAGGCATCGTTTGCATTTTTAGCATTTAATGTCCAAATATACAATTTTATGCTTAATTATTACTTAATTGTGCGTTAATTGTTATTGGAAGTTAATTTGCACTTTTATAACTTAATTTAGTTCTTAATAATAATTTAAGTATTTTTATAATTTAGTTTTAGAGAAATAAAAAGAAGAAAAGAGAGCGAAAATATAAAGAAAGTCGGAATTGGGCCTCTTCTTCGATTTCAAGCCACAGGCCCAAAAAATGGCCCAATCTTCCCAAACGACCCAGTCCATTTCAAACCGGGTCAACCCGGTCCATAACCCAACACCCCCTATCTTGCATTTCAAAAAAAAAACAAAGCAAAACAAAACAAAACAAAAAAAAAAGAAAAGGAAGAAAACCCTAAAAAATCCCTCTCTCTCATCCGCCCCCCCCCCCCCTTCTCTTTCTCTCTTTTCTTCTTCTTCTTCAAGCATCCAAACACCCCATCCATGGCTGCCCTTCCCCCACCTCTTCTCCTTCACATACACACACACAACCACGGCAACACAACACACACACACCCGCCGCCCGTGTTTCTTCTTCTTCTTCAAGATCGCGAGTGTTTCTTCTTCTTCAAGTTCACGTTGATCGTTGCTTCTTCTTCTTCCTCACTTCATGATGCTGCGTGACTGCTTCGTCCAGCATCTACTGCTGCTCACGTTTTGCATTGCTGCTGCCCCGTCCGGCATCGCTTTCACGGTTGTCTGCTACCTCTCCTTCAAGCTCTTCGTTTGTCCGTTCGTGATCGTCTTCGGCGTCAAATGATTTTGGTGCGATATTTGTTTCCGGGCAGATTTGTTTCCGTTCAAGTTCGTCATTGTTTCGATCCGGTTAGTGGGTTTTTGAGTTTCATTTTTTGCCCGTAATTTGTTTGATATTTTTCGGATCCAAAATCGATAAATGATTCAATTCTTGTTTTGTTTGTTCATCATTGAAATAATTTTTTTTTAGTTTGTTTATATGTTTGGTTGGTTTAATTTTCAGATTCAAATGAAAATTTAATTAATTGATTTTCAGTTTATTTCATGTTAATTTAATTTTTGCAAAAAAAAAGGAATTGTTAGTTTAGGTTTAATATTGTTAGATTTAGTTTAAATCGCTTGAATCCGTTGTTTGTTTAATATAGATTTCATTCATGATCATGTATCTTTGTTATATTTTTTTTGTTGGATTTAATTAAGAAAGATTAATTGATTATTTGAAGATTAGTGATTTGAATATGTTTATTTGTTTTGTTTAAGTTCAATTCGAAATTTGAATAAAGTTTGTTATTGTGGTTGAATCTTTTCATTCATGTTCATACTTTATTTGATTGATCTTGAATCCGAAATTTGTATAGTTTGATTTTCTTATTTCTTGTTTATCATTTGTGATTATTTCTTGAATTGGTCTCATAATCTTGTTTAAAGTTTAATATAAGAATTGTTTGTTGTAATGTTGTTAGAGTTGATTTTAAGTTCAATATTATTGAATTTAAGAATCTAAATATACTTGTTTGATTGTTGTTGTTTAAATCCGAAAAATAGGTTTGTTGTTGCTAAAAATATTGTTCAATCAAATTTTAGTTGTTCTTGGTTGTTCAATTTGTGTTCATGTGATTTGTTGTTGAAATGTTGTTAAAATCATGTTCATGTGATATTGTTGTTATGATGTTCATCCGTGTTCATATTGTTGTTTGAACATTGTTAGAAATTGATCATATTGTCTATATTTTGGTTAAGTTTGATTAATTGATGTGTTATAGCTGATGGGTAGTTTGGTAAATTTGTAATACGTTCAGGGGTAGTTTGGTAATTTCAGTAAGGTCGGAAGGGGTAGTTTAGGAATTGTACATTTTGTAATTGTTTATTTGAAGCATGGGGGACAAAATGAAATGGGGTGGGTTGTGATATGATTATTTAATATAAAGGGGGGACAAGATTTAATTTAAAGGGGAATCTTGCATTATTTTAAATGAAGCATGGGGGACAAAATGAAATGGGGTGGTGTGATATGTTTATTTAATGTAATGGGGATGAGTGGAAAGATAATGGGTTGGGTAGAGAAAAGTATGGATTTTAATTAATTGAAAGGTTTATGGGATGGGTTATATATGTGAGGTCTTGAAATCAAAAAATATAGACAGAGAGATAGAGAAAAAATACACAAATACGAGAGAGAGAAACAAATCTGAAAATAAGAGAGAGAAAAGGGCTGAACATTTAAGAGATAGAAAATTCCGAAAAATATTTAAGCTTTCAAAAAATAAAAATAAAAACTAAAAAAAAATATTCTGCTTTCTTTTGTTGTTTGAAATCAGAATTAATTGTTGTTTCATCAAAGCTGGAAGATTTTGTTTTTTTTTGGATTACTACTCCACTGGTTTGTTACTGTTGCTGGGCTATTGTTGCTGTGTTGTACTGATTTTACTGCTGCTGCTGATACTCATATTCATTTTCTTTTGCTTCCAATATCAGGTACACAACTGAAAAGCTGGTTATTGTAATCCGAAATATGAAGCATGAATACATATGAAGAATGAAAATTTGAAGTTTTAATTTCGTTTTTTTTCTTTGTTTCTTTTGTTGATTGTATTTAAGCTATTTCATGAATTACTAAATAATAGCTGGAATAAGAAAATAATATCATAAGTTAGTCTGTAATAAATCAGTTCGGCAAAACAGGTTAATTCACTAGCTATGAAGGCTTCAAGATTGTAGGTTGATCATGAACAAGTAGCTAAATTTAGTTAAAACATGAATTTAAATTAAACATCGTAAATTAGGCATTAAGGCATGACTTGAGCTTAAGCAAGATTAGAAGAACGTTTAAGTCTAATAAACTTTCTAATAAGCTTTAGTAATTATGGTTAAATCTAGTTTCAAATGATTGTGAATAATTAATCTCAATAATATTTTTTTAAAAAAAATAATAATAACAATGCTGAGTTTTAATCTAGCTATATTTGTTTATTTTGAATATTAGTTGTTGAATTTTTATTTTATTTTAAATTTCGAAATTAAGAGTAATTTTTTTTCATCAATATTTGTATTAACCAAGCAATTAGCATGTCATGTTTTCTTAAAATTATAAAAGCTAGTAATTAATTAGGATTTTTCTTTCTTTATTTTAGAGACTAATTTTTATAGAAAAAATGTAGTCGCTTTAAGATTTGTCCATTTAAAATAAATGAGATGAGCCCCGCTTAATGAAATGTATAGATTTCGGGGCCCTCAATAAATGTACAGTTAATTGCTTAGAATTAGGGAGGAGCCGTTTTAGCAAATTTCACGGCCCTACCCAAAATAATGACACGCTAGTCGCTCTAGACGCGTATTTAATAATGTTATTTCCTTAAATACGGGTGTGCATTTATGTAACCCAAATCTAAATCTCAACGGAGTCGAAATGTGTCGATAACCACGGGTGCAATTGATTGCGACGTGATTTGAAATACGTTTTCACAATGTTGCAATTTTTCGTAAAATACTAACAATAAATAAAAAGAATAATAAAAGCGGCTAAGGGATAAAATTTGCACATAAGTTTATAATACGTATTATATTAGATAATCAAGCCGAATATAACAGTTAAGCGACCGTGCTAGAACCACGGAACTCGGGAATGCCTAACACCTTCTCCCGGGTTAACAGAATTCCTTATCCGGATTTCTGGTGCGCAGACTGTAATACAGAGTCATTCTTTTCCTCGATTCGGGATTAAAATAGGTGACTTGGGACACCCTAAATCTCCCAAGTGGCGACTCTGAAATAAAGAAATAAATCCCGTTTCGACTGTCCTTTAATTAGAAAAACTCCTGTACCCTCGCGAGGGCGGAAAAAGGAGGTGTGACAGCTCTGGCGACTCTGCTGGGGATAACGACCCAGAACCACTAGTTCAGGGTTCAAGAATTCGAGCTTAAAATAATTGTTATATTTGGCTTTATTATCTGATATATATTGCATGTTCTGACATAACATACTAAATGTTGTCTTTTACCGCTTTGATATTATCTGAACTGTATATAAACTGTGGCGAAACCCTTCTCTTCTTACCTCCGGGGAGAAGCTCGCTGGTCGAGGCTCCCTATTCTGTTAGTGTCAATACCTGAAATAAGAAAGAGGACGGATAAGTTACGAAGCCGGATGGCCTTTTGGTTCCCGGTAAGTTGCCCCCTCCTCGACTCGAGTTGTCCGCTCGGGTACACAGTCTAGAACATATACCCAGGTTATAAACCTAGTATAACGAAACCTCATGCCGGATCCCTAATAGGAACGATTATTTGCATCACGTTACATATGACTTAGGGGACTCAACACAGGGGTTGGGTCCGTCTAGGACTAGCAACCTGAAATGAAAAGACCATTCCGATGCATCCTACTTGCTCTGTACATATATTTGTTCCGAACTTGCATGTTGACCGGTTTCTGAATCTCGGGAATGTTGGAAAATTGAAAAAAAAAAAGAAAAAAAAAGGGAAAAAGAATATATCAGTTAGGGAGTTAATTGATTATTTTAGAAAAAAAATCAATGACCAATTACTGGCGAAACTCTGCCGAAATTTTGAAAAAAAAAAGGGAAAATATTTTATTTTGTTTTACTAAAAAATATATATAAAAAAAAGTCTTTTATTATTTTTTTTCCGGAAAAATAGATTGTTTTATTGTTTGTTGAAAATGAAAAAAAAATCGTTATTTTGTCTTTTTCAAAAATAGAAAAGGAAAATAGATTGTCTTGCCAGGAAAAAAATAAAAATGAAAAAGAGTCATGTTTTAAAATAGTTCGGTTAATTTGACCGAACTACGCGGGTTTGATTCTCACCGGATGTGAGATACGTAGGCAACCCTCATCGGGTCCAACCCCCTTTTTGCTAAAAAAAAAGCCAAAAAACAAATAAATAAATAAAAAAAAAACATGTCAAGAATTTTAATTTTGCCATAAATAAGTCGGGTGGTGTCCAACCTCCCCTTTTGCTAATAATAGCAAAATATATATGTCAAATTTCTAAGAAGTCGGGTGACGCTGTTTTATGAAGACATAGCTGAATGTTCCCGAAGAGGACGCCGGAAGGCTGACTTTGCATAAACAGCCACATTTGGGTCATATTTAAGATTTGGTCCAGTTGACCCACACAACCTTAAAAATCTTCGTCCCCGAGACGTTGAAAGGCTGTGTTTGCAATAGTGAGTTTCCTAATTTGAAAAACGATAAAAAAAAAGAGTCATAAATAAGTCAGGTGATGTTGTTATGTCATAAATAGCCAAATATTCCCAAACGGGGCACCGAAGGGCTGACTTTGCATAAACAACCACCTTTGGTCGTATTTTGATTTTTGACCTTCACAGCCTTAAAATTTTTGCCCCTGAGGCGCAGGAAGGCCGTGTCGCAATATCGGGTCTTTTATCTAAAAATATTAGAATTAAGAATTGAGTTCTTCATTTAAAATATAGGGTTAATTTTGAGTCGATAATATAGATAGTAGTTTTTGGAGTTAAATAAAAGTTTTCTTTTGCTTAAACGCTTTAATAAATGTGCAGGATGAGCACAACAATAAATGAGCCTTTTTCAATAATGACCAAAATCCCTTTTGAGCTGCAATTGTGGTGGAATGATTTGGGCAAAGAAGGGCAAGACGAAGTGAGAAAATATTTGAAAGACCTTCCGGATTTATTAGACATTCAGCCTCGGGGGGATATCATCAGGGCATTGGTCGCCCATTGGGATTCGGCACATAATGTGTTTCATTTTTCAGACTTTGAACTCACCCCAACAATAGAAGAAATAGCGGGGTACATTGGAAGTGACCAAGCTCCATTGAGATTCAAATACTTGATTGCTCCTAGAGCCATTACCATACATCGATTCCTGGATTCCTTGAAAGTACCCCGGACAGTTCATCACCCAGATTTTGCAAAGGGTTTCTGCAGTTTCCGCTTCGTGTATGATAGATATGGACATGTGGGCGGGTTCAATAATCCAGACTTTAAGCTTTGCAGCAGAAATAGCCGACAAAAATGGGAGAAACACAGGCGAGTGGCATTTATGGTAGCTTTTTTGGGTCTCGTAATATTCCCAAGGAAAGATGGTAATATTGATTTGAAAATAGCAGGCGTCGTCAGTACTTTGCAAACCATGGGGAAAAGCACTTTAGCACCTATGATTGTGGCTGATATCTTCAGAGCTCTCACTGCGTGCAAAGCTGGGGGCAAATTTTTTGAGGGATGTAACTTATTGTTGCAAATATGGATGATTGAGCATTTGTGCCCGCGCTCTCAGTTATTGAGTTATGGCTCGGCTGAGAAAACTTGTATAGGGGAATTTTGTACGAGAATCAAAGGGGTTGGTCTACCTGAAGGAGTCACAGCTTGGGCATTATTATTTCGGAACCTCGAGGCTAGCCAGATACAGTGGGTGCTTGGATGGTTGTCTGTCGAGGAAGTCATATATATGCCAGCAGCCCGACCGCATTTTTTGTTAATGGGACTCAAAAGCATACAACCTTATGCACCATATCGGGTTCTGAGGCAACTCGGTAGATATCAAGTAATACCGAGAGATGAAGATTTAAGTACCCAAGTGATCGAAATTAGTCCTGACGGTCGATTCCCCGAGGAAGAGGTTCGTCAAATTTGGAGTGAGTGTCAATATCTGATGGCAAACACTTGTGTGTCTGATAGGGTCAGAGGGGAAATTGCTCCAGGGTATCACGAATGGTTCAGAGGTGACGTGGCATATGGAAGACCGGCTAAAAGACCTCATCTCGAAGATTTCGCCAAGTCGTCCCAAGAGCAGTGGGATTGGTTAGCAAAGGAAGAAAGCTATCGGGTTGAGATTGGTAAATTAAAGCAACAAGTCGAGAGTCTGAAATTCGAGAGCAGTGTACAGGTTGCCGAGGATCAAGGTGAAATGAATAGACTAGCCAGAGAAAATGACGCTCTTAAAGCCCAAGTCCGACAGTTGAAGATAACCATCGATAAGCAACCGAGGAGCCGATCCGATGAACAATTGGTAAAAAGATTGGAAAGCGAAGTCAGAGAATGGCGGGATGAGCTAGGAAAAGCTGAAAATGTCATGGCAGAACTCAAAGCACAATGGGCGACAAGAACCGAAGAGCGTCGCCAATACTTGAATCAGTTGAAGAGGGACCATGAGAAAATTGTTGCCAATTTAAAGAGAAAAGTAGTTGCCCTTGAAGGTAGAGCGGTTAGGCAGGCTAGAGACTTCGAAACTGAGAGCGGACATTGTTACAACTTGTTAGCCCAAATGGAGGCAGAAGTGCAACAGCTGCAAGACCAGCACTTGCAAGACTCCCGAGCTTTAAAGACGTGCAGCGATCAGATAAGACGCTTGCTCATAGAAAAGAAGCAAACAAAAGACAGGATTAGAGCCATTGCTCATGCTATTGTCAGGAGATGTCGGGTTTGTGAAGACATGACCCGTACTACTTTTATCTCAGCAGTGATGATCTATGTGAAGCGAACCATGAATGAGTTAGAGCAGCTTGAAAGGGATTTGGATCCTAGACCCGCGGCGAGGCCGAACGACGCCCCGCGGATACCTAAGTTTGAAGCACTAGAATATGCATAGTCCGTGTCTTTGAGTGTCTACCATGTCGAGTCAGTCTTTTGTACGTCCGGATTGAGTATGTTTGCAGCTTAGAGTTTTTGTTTGCTTTCAGATTACGTTTGTTAGTTTCTTTCCAAAACAAAAGATGTCGAGTTTGTAAGAGTCTGTTTATTAATGAAAGTTGAGCATTTTATTTCCACCCATATTTTTACATTTATCTGCACGAACTACGCTTGGTCTGATTCGTGCGGGGTCACGATACGTAGGCAATCTCTATAAGATTCGACCGTAATTTAAAAAAAAAAAAAATATATGTTTGTCAGAGCAAAAATAAGCTGGGATGATGCATGAGGTCAGAGCAAAAGCATGTTAGAAATGATTAACGTGCAATTACAATATCTGTTAAGACTCTAACACTGACAAGTTTGTTGTTTTTCCAATATCAGTTAGTTGTTAGAGCGTACTGGCACCGTACCATTATCAAACAAGATCAAAAGGTCCTATACCAGAAAGCATGACTGGGTCAGACAACAGCGTTGAGTCAGAAAAAACGGCCAATCAGATGCTGAAGGAAGCCCTGGAGAAAATGGAAAAAATGAGGCTAGAAATGAATGAAATGCAGATAGCCTTAGCTAGAGCCCAGAAGGGGCAAGAACTACCCGTTACTCCTACCCTCCAACCAGTACACACGCCGGAATACCCCTCTCCCGGTCCTTCAACAAGTTTCCCAAGCCATCACTATTATCAGGGAAGAGAGGCTTATGATTCCCAAGCTCCACCTCCCACTCAAAACCCTCCTCCACCAAATGTTCCCGTCTTTGTGGCACCTCCCCCAGCTCCACTACATAGATCATCCAGTGAGCCGCTATTCCAAGCTCACGACACCCAATATTACCCTCCCGAACCCACTTTCAAAGCGCCTGAGCCATATACCTCCTCTCCCCATTTTGAAATCCCGGGAGAAGTTGAGAAACCGGTTAAGAATGCAGAACAAGAGGAGGTAATTCGTAAAGTCAAAAGCCTGGAGCAATCCTTCAGGAACATGCATGGTTTAGGAAACCAAGTTAGTGTCGCATACAAAGATTTGTGCCCTTTTCCTGATGTACAGTTGCCTGCGGGGTTTAAAATGCCAAAGTTTGACTTATATGAGGGGCACGGTGACCCAGTAGCCCATCTGCGTGGTTTTTGTAGCAAAATGAGAGGGGCTGGGGGAAAAGATGAGTTGTTGATAGCATATTTCGGGCAAAGCCTGAGCGGGTCAGCGCTAGAATGGTACACGAGGCAAGACCCCGGCCGATGGTATACATGGGATGATTTGGCCCAGGCATTCATCGGCCATTTTCAATATAACCTCGAAATAGTCCCTGATCGTCTGTCATTGTTGAAACTAGAAAAGAAGCCTGGGGAAAGTTTTAGAGAGTTTGGTTTCCGCTGGAGGGAACAAGCTGCAAGGGTTGATCCTCCCATGCGGGAAAGTGAGATGGTAGATTACTTCTTGCAAACATTGGAACCTACCTATTTTGGTCATCTAGTGACATCTGTCGGGAAGTCGTTTAATGAAGTGGTAAAGATGGGAGCCATGATTGAAGAAGGATTGAAATCTAACAAGATCTTGAGCTACTCGGCTTTGAAAGCAACCACCCAGGCCATCCAAAGCGGTACTGGTGGTGTGCTGGGAAAGAAGAAGAAAGAAGAAGTTGCTGCAGTTGAAGCTAATGTTTGGTCCAGGCACAATAACCGTCCACTCTACTACAACCAACCCAGACCCCATCACCCAAACTATCAATATACCTCATATGGTCCACCGCAACACTATTATCCACCACCAGAACCACAATTTTCTATTCACCATGCCCAGACCTACACTCAACCCCCAGTGCACTCGCAATGGCGTACACCAAGTCCCCAAAATACACAGCCACACCCACAAAACACCTATCCACCTCCCAGGGCTAACAGACCAGGAACCAGCTTCCGCCCAAACCAAGCTTTTAGAAATGAGAAGGCCCCAAACAAAAAAACATTTACCCCGCTGGGAGAATCTTACACTTCTCTTTTCCACAGATTGAAACAGTTGGGGATGTTGACCCCAGTTGAATCCAAAGCACCAAATCCTCTTCCCAGAAACCTGGACCACTCTGTTAGCTGCGAGTATTGCTCAGGGATGCCGGGGCACGATACTGAAAAATGTTGGAAGTTGAAAAACGCAATCCAAGAGCTCATTGATAATCGTCGTATTGAGGTACAGGCTCCAGAGGCCCCGAACATCAATCAAAATCCGTTACCAGCGCATTATGAGGCCAACATGATCGAACTGATACATAAGGGGGAAGAGCCTAAGAAACCTTCGCAGGTGGTTATGGTGATTCGTTCTACGGAAACCAAAGAAAAGACAGTGAGTGCAAGGCCAGTGGTTCAGTTAAAAGCAGTAGAAGACAAGCCAGTGCTAGTAATGGGAAAGGGATCGTTTGTGGCCGAGAAAAAGCAGGAGCCAGTCAAGATAGTGGTACCAAGGTCAGTATCCATGCCCGTGGTGGTCGTGAAGGGAGTCTATATAGAGCCGGTTGTCATAAAACCGGTAGTCCAGTTACCCATGGTTGATAGCAAAGCCGTACCCTGGAAATATGACAAAGTAGTGGTGACATACAAAGGAAAGGAAATTGAGGAAGAAAGTTGTGAAGCACAGGGACTGACCCGGTCAGGACGTTGTTTCGCCCCTGAAGAGTTGAGAAAAGCTAAGGGCGCAAAAGACAATCCAGTGCCAGTTAAAAAAGCTGTAACGGAAGAGGAAGCAGAAGAGTTTCTGAAAAAGATGAAAGGACAAGATTATTCCATTGTTGATCAACTGAGAAAAACACCGGCCCAAATCTCGTTGTTGTCATTATTAATTCACTCTGATGAGCATTGCCGAGCTTTAATGAAGATATTGAATGAGGCTCATGTGCCTGACAAAATCTCAGTAAACCATTTAGAGACAATTGCCAACAAGATCTTTGAAGTGAACAGGATAGCATTTTCTGATGATGAATTGCCTATGGAAGGCACAGAACACAACAAGGCTCTCTATTTGACGGTCAAATGTGAAGGTTCAATGGTTACTCGGGCACTAATCGATAACGGGTCGAGCGCTAATATTTGCACGTTATCCACATTGAACAAGTTAAAGATTGATGAGGATAGAATCCGCAAAAATAGCATTTGTGTTCGAGGGTTCGATGGAGGGGGAACAAACACAGTAGGGGATATTGTACTCGAATTGACTATTGGCCCAGTCGAGTTCACGATGGAATTTCAGGTGTTGGATGCTGCAGTATCCTATAATCTTTTGTTGGGTCGACCGTGGATTCATGCGGCAAAAGCCGTGCCCTCCACACTGCACCAAATGATCAAATTCGAGTGGGACAGACAAGAAATTGTGTTACATGGGGAAGATCACACATGCGCCGTGAATGATGCCATTGTACCCTTTATAGAGACCGAAGATGATAAGGGGCCATGGGTGTATCAGATCCTCGACACGGTTCCGGTGAGCAGGTTGCTTGAGGGTAAAAGCATGCCATGTCCTAGGGTGTCAGCTACGACCGTCATGGTAGTGTCAGAAATGTTGAATAACGGGTTCGTGCCCGGGAAGGGTTTGGGGGTTGAACTGCAGGGCATTACTCAACCTGTGTCTTTGCCCAAAAATTTGGACACCTTCGGGTTAGGGTTCAAACCAACAGCGGCAGATATCAGAAAGGCCCGTAAATTGAAGAAGAAAGCTTGGGTGCTCCCTAAACCAATTCCTCGATTGTCCAGGTCCTTCGTCAGGCCGAATATCAAGAAACAGTCATTGGCAAAGATATCGGGTTCGTTAGTTGAGGCGGATGGGAATTTGGATAAGGTGTTTGAGAAAGTATTTGTTGAAGTAAACATGGTTGAGGCCGGGGAAGGGTCAAGCAGAGCAGACATACAGTACATCGGACCACGTGCTAACATCAGCAATTGGGAAGCTACTCCTCTTCCAGTTCGGAGGGAGTCGTGGTAGTGGGTTTTGTTTTCCTTTTTGTCACCTGGATTATTCCAGGGTTTGTAATCCAGTTGTTATGTTCCGTCCGTTTGGATGAGTTAAAACCTTGTTGTCTTTACGTTTAATGAAATGCAATTTTCTTCGTCCCTAATTCTCTTTCCATTTTCGTTTCTTTTCTTTGTACAGTTCTCTTTATGCTGATATCAATGACATGACATGCATGAGGAATCTTCGGCCCAGCTTTAAAAGCCAATCTAATTCAGAAGTAATAATACAAGAGGCCGAGTGTGATGATGGGATGGATTGTAATAATGATGAAGCTTATGAGGAAATTAGTAAAGAATTAAGCCACTTTGAAGAAAAACCCAAACCTAACCTAAATGACACAGAAGCAGTTAATCTAGGGGACCAAGATAACGTACGGGAAACTAAAATAAGTGTTCATTTGGATCCACAACTCAAGGAGGAGATAATTAAAGTATTGCATGAGTACAAAGACGTTTTTGCATGGTCATATGATGATATGCCGGGTCTAAGCACCGATTTGGTGGTTCATAAATTGCCCACTGATCCAGCACTCCTCCCTGTCAAGCAGAAGTTGAGAAAGTTCAAAACAGACATAAGTGTGAAGATCAAAGAAGAGATCTCCAAGCAGTTTGAGGCAAGGGTCATTCAGGTTACACGGTACCCCACTTGGTTAGCCAATGTCGTGCCTGTGCCAAAGAAAGATGGCAAGACCAGGGTGTGCGTCGATTATCGAGACCTTAACAAAGCAAGCCCAAAAGATAATTTCCCACTGCCCAACATCCATATACTGATCGACAATTGTGCCAAACATGATATTGGCTCTTTTGTGGATTGTTATGCGGGTTATCATCAGATTCTAATGGATAAGGAAGATGCAGAAAAGACGGCATTCATCACGCCGTGGGGAACGTATTGTTATCGGGTCATGCCGTTTGGTTTGAAAAATGCTGGGGCAACTTATATGAGGGCCATGACAACTATCTTCCATGATATGATACATAAAGAAATTGAGGTATACGTGGATGATGTGATCGTTAAGTCTAGACAGCAATCTGACCATGCCAGAGATTTGAGAAAATTCTTTCAAAGGCTTCGCAGATACAATCTTAAGCTCAATCCTGCGAAATGTGCTTTCGGGGTGCCATCTGGGAAGTTGTTGGGATTTATAGTTAGCCGGAGGGGTATTGAATTAGACCCGTCAAAGATCAAAGCTATTCAGGAGTTGACACCTCCAAGAAACAAAACCGAGGTGATGAGTTTGTTGGGAAGACTGAACTATATCAGCAGGTTCATTGCTCAGCTCACGGCAACGTGTGAACCAATTTTCAAATTGTTAAAGAAAGATGTCGCGGTCAAATGGACTGATGAATGCCAGGAGGCTTTTGATAAGATAAAGAGGTATTTGTCAAACCCACCCGTGCTGGTCCCACCAGAACCAGGGAGACCTTTGATTCTATATCTGACAGTTGTGGACAGTTCATTCGGCTGTGTACTGGGGCAGCATGATGTTACGGGCAGAAAGGAGCAGGCTATCTACTATCTCAGTAAGAAGTTCACATCTTACGAGGTCAAGTATACTCATCTGGAAAGGACATGTTGTGCCCTAACTTGGGTGGCACAGAAATTGAAACATTACTTGTCATCTTACACCACTTACCTTATATCTCGCTTGGACCCGTTGAAGTATATTTTCCAGAAACCCATGCCCACAGGAAGGCTTGCAAAGTGGCAGATCTTACTTACAGAGTTCGACATTGTCTATGTGACACGGACTGCCATGAAAGCACAGGCATTAGCCGATCACTTGGCTGAGAACCCCGTTGATGAAGATTATGAGCCTTTGAAAACTTATTTCCCTGATGAAGAGATAATGCACATTGAAGAATTAGAACAAGCTGAGAAGTCGGGATGGAAACTTTTCTTTGATGGGGCTGCAAATATGAAGGGTGTGGGAATAGGAGCAGTACTTATTTCGGAAACAGGTCAGCATTACCCTGTTACAGCTCGGCTTCGTTTCTACTGTACAAACAACATGGCAGAATATGAGGCGTGTATATTGGGATTGAGATTAGCTGTGGATATGGGTGTACAGGAAGTCTTGGTCATGGGTGACTCGGACTTACTGGTACACCAGATTCAAGGGGAATGGGAAACACGGGACTTGAAGCTTATACCGTATCGACAATGTCTGCATGAGCTTTGCCAGCGTTTTCAGGCCATAGAATTCAGACACATTCCAAGGATTCATAATGAGGTTGCTGACGCTTTGGCTACTTTGGCATCAATGTTGCACCATCCAGATAAGGCCTATGTTGATCCATTGCAGATTCAAGTCCGTGATCAACATGCTTACTGCAATATGATAGAAGAGGAAATCGATGGAGAGCCATGGTTCCATGATATCAAAGAGTACATCAAAGCGGGAGTGTATCCAACGCAGGCCACCGGTGATCAGAAAAGAACAATTCGACGGTTGGCAAGTGGGTTTTTCCTTAGTGGAGGAGTACTGTACAAAAGAACGCCAGAGCTCGGTTTGTTGAGATGTATAGATGCACGGCAGGCCACAACTATCATGACTGAGGTGCATTCCGGAGTTTGCGGACCGCATATGAGTGGGTATGTTCTAGCAAAGAAAATTCTTCGAGCAGGTTATTATTGGCTCACGATGGAGCGAGATTGTATAAGTTTTGTGCGTAAGTGTCATCAATGCCAAATACATGGAGATTTGATTCATGCTCCACCATCAGAATTACATACGATGTCCGCGCCATGGCCTTTTGTTGCATGGGGCATGGATGTTATTGGGCCAATTGATCCAGCAGCATCAAATGGGCACAGATTTATCTTGGTAGCTATAGATTATTTTACCAAATGGGTGGAAGCGAAGACATTCAAGTCTGTGACCAAGAAGGCTGTAGTTGACTTCGTGCATGCAAATATCATATGTCGGTTTGGGATCCCAAAGGTAATCATCACAGATAATGGGGCTAATCTTAATAGTCATTTGATGAAGGAGACATGTGAGCAGTTTAAGATTGCTCACAGGCACTCTACTCCGTACCGTCCCAAGGCAAATGGTGCGGTTGAAGCGGCCAATAAGAACATAAAGAAAATACTCCGGAAGATGGTTGAAGGATCTAGACAATGGCACGAGAAATTGCCTTTTGCATTGTTAGGATATCGCACCACCATGCGTACCTCGGTAGGGGCGACTCCTTACTCATTGGTATATGGTACCGAGGCGGTAATACCCGCAGAAGTGGAAATCCCATCTCTGCGAATCATTGCAGAGGCTGAAATCAATGATGATGAATGGGTGAAAAGCCGTCTTGAGCAGTTGAGTTTGATCGATGAGAAAAGATTGGCATCAGTGTGTCATGGCCAACTGTACCAACGAAGAATGGCAAGAGCATACAACAAAAAAGTACGTCCAAGGAAATTTGAAGTAGGGCAATTAGTACTGAGGCGGATCTTGCCTCATTGGTCTGAGGCAAAAGGAAAATTTGCCCCAAACTGGCAAGGACCATTTGTAGTAACCAGAGTGTTGTCTAATGGAGCATTGTATTTGACAGATGCGGAAGGAAAATGTGTAGAAATGACCATCAATTCCGATGCGGTCAAGAGATATTATGTATGATTTCTTTATTTTTCTAAATGTATCTGTTCGTATTTGGCATATCTTAAAGATTGAAATGATGAAGGCATTTTGTTCTGCTATCCAAACACTCATATCCCTTGTTATCCCCTTCGAGCCTTACTTATTTTTCATGCACCTCTTTCGGAATCATCGGCATTATCAGAGAACACAAGTGTCGAACATAAAGGAAAAAAAGGAAAGAAAAGAAAAAAAAGAGAAAAGAAAAAAAAAGAAAAGAAGAAAAGAAAAGAAGGAAAAATGAAAAAAAAGGGAAAGAAGAGAAAACATAACAACGTAGTCTCTATGAAGTGAACTACGTTTGACTTGATCCCGAAAGGGTACGTAGGCAGCCTTACTCCAAGGTTCAGTCATACCAAATAGAAATCCAAAAATCCCCAAGCAAGAAACTGGGGCAGAAGTGGTGATTGTTATGAAAGTTGGATTCCGAAAGTTGTAATTTGAACCCATTGGAATTGTTTTGAGCCTTTTATACCTTTCTTTCTAAATCAATCCAAAAGCCTACATTACGGACCGAAGAAAGACCTTATGATCAGTTTTGAGAAATGCCAAGATGAACAGGTAGGAATAACCCACGATAGGGGCAACACTCTGGTTCGAGCAAGAAGAACAAAAATAAATGAGAGAGTCTTATGGGTGAAAACCCTCACGGGCACCGTAAGGCGACGGGAGCTGAGAGAAAAATAAATGAGAGAGTCTTGTTGGTGAAAACCTTTACGGGCACCTCAAGGCGAAGGTGAGATAAGAAATGGAAAACTGAGAAAGGTATGTTGATAGAAACCGTTTCGCGGTACCGCAGGGAAACAAGATTAAGGTCTAGATAAATCAAACAAGTGATGGAAGTTCTGGGCAATGAGGTACGGCAATTGAGAGTTGTTTGTTTGGACAGATTGGGCTGATTAATCCAAAATGCATGTCTTGACCATTGGTACTAGTTGTCTCGTTCAGATAAGTTTCTTTTCTTTCTCTTTTCAAACAGTCATCTGGTTTTGGATTCTTCTTATCCTTAACTCAAAAATCATTTCATTTTTCTTTTGAGGGTTTTTATCTAGCTGAGATGTTTCAGTGCCAGTTTTGTTCGATGCAAGCAGAAAGGACTTCAAAGTTCACTACCAGCTTCTAGAATTGTAAAGCACAACGTGGTCAGAGCATGTCAAAAACAACTTAATGTCAAGTGGAATACAGGGAATTAACGGAAGTTTCATCGGTGAAATGATTGGGAAATGTCGTGGGAAAGGCGAAAGCTCAAATAAAAGGTCAGAAAAGTGAAATAACAGCAGGGGTGTAAAGCATTTAGGTCGCCAGAGGTTGGGAAATTTAAAAGTTGGTCAGAAAGTCAAGCAGTTCAGGGTCAGTGTGTGGAAATTAGTCAACACAAAGCAAGGCAGTGGAAGGATTTTTCAGCAAGAATGCCATCAACTAACCACTGTTTTAAACTGACGAAATTTTCTTTGATTAAGCAGGGGGAGAAAAATTAGTTGTTGAAGAGGAATTCTCCAGGAGGGAAAAACAAGCACTAATTAGGATAAATGCAAGTTGTCAGGAGTCCGCCTGGAGAACAGAGACGTATTTTTCAAGTTTGACGTCAGGAGTCCGCCTGGAGAACAGAGACGTATTTTTCAAGTTTGACGTCAGGAGTCCGCCTGAAGAACGGAGACATACAGTTTAAATTTTAAAAGTCAGGAGTCCGCCTGAAGAACGGAGACATACAGTTTAAATTTTAAAAGTCAGGAGTCCGCCTGGAGAATAGAGACATTCATTTCAAATTTAGCAATCAGGAGTCCGCCTGGAGAACAGAGACGTATTTTTCAAGTTTGACGTCAGGAGTCCGCCTGAAGAACGGAGACATACAGTTTAAATTTTAAAAGTCAGGAGTCCGCCTGAAGAACGGAGACATACAGTTTAAATTTTAAAAGTCAGGAGTCCGCCTGGAGAATAGAGACATTCATTTCAAATTTAGCAATCAGGAGTCCGCCTGGAGAACAGAGACGTACTTTTCAAGTTTGACGTCAGGAGTCCGCCTGAAGAACGGAGACATACAGCTTAAATTTTAAAAGTCAGGAGTCCGCCTGGAGAACAGAGACATACTTTTCAAGTTTGGTGTAAGGAGTCCGCCTGAAGAACAGAGACACATAGTTTAAATTTTAAAAGTCAGAAGTCTGCCTGGAGAATAGAGATATTACATTTCAGGAGTTGAAGTTGGGAGCCCGCCCATAGAACAGAGGCATACATTTCAGTCTTTTCATTTCAAGCATTGAAGTTGGGAGCCCGCCCAGATAACAGAGGCATATATTTCAGTCTTTACATTCCAAGCGTTGAAGTTGGGAGCCCGCCCAGATAGCAGAGGCATACATTCAGTCTTTTTATTTCAAGTGTTGAAGTTGGGAGCCCGCCCATAGAACAGAGGAATACATTTCAGTCTTTATATTTCAAGCGTTGAAGTTGGGAGCCCACCCAGATAACAGAGGCATACATTTCAGTCTTTTCATTTCAAGTGTTGAAGTTGGGAGCCCGCCCATATAACAGAGGAACACATTCAGCATTAATTTTCAAGTATTAAAGTTGGGAGCCCGCCCATCGAACAGAGGCATACATTTCAAGATCAAGTCACAGGACAATAAAACAGAGGGTTACAACAGGAATCCCCAGCAGAAAACAATAAAAATCCCCAGCATCAGGAAGCAGAAGGTTGCAATAAGAGGTCCCAGCAAAAACTCAAGTGCTTGTGTCGAAAGGAAGAAAAGCATCGGAAGAAAAGCACCGGAAAAAATGCAAGCAGACAAGAAAGCAAGGCAACAAGAAAAATTGCAGTATAGCCTAGCTTCTTGTTTTCTTTTAAGCAAGGTGTAACAAGGAGATCGGTAAGCAGTAGTAATAGCATGCAACAACAGTAACAATGCAGTCCCACGGTAGTCCCAGCTACCAAAAACTTCCCGAACTACATTGACCTGATTCCTGTTTAGCCCAGGATATGTAGGAAACCTTTGAAGCAAAGGTTCGGTCAAATCTTTTTCAAAAATGCTTCACACGGAGTACTCGGATGGGCAAAAATCGCTCGCTTTATCTTTGCACGAAAACCCTACGTGTCTTCGGGCAAAGAGGGGCAGCTGTAAGCACGTGATTTTTGCCCAATATGAGAATTACTCCCCAAAAATTCAAAAATAAAATAATTTTCCTTGGTGTGCAATTTTGTGATATTTTGTGATATTTTGAATAATTATTTGTATTTGTCTGTGCATGTTTATTTGCTAAATTAATAAAAAATACAAAAATATATCGCATTTTGTATGTAGGATTTAATTCTATAATTTGTTAGTAATTAAGTTTGTTTACAAAAAAATAAAAATTTACAAAAATAGGCATCGTTTGCATTTTTAGCATTTAATGTCCAAATATACAATTTTATGCTTAATTATTACTTAATTGTGCGTTAATTGTTATTGGAAGTTAATTTGCACTTTTATAACTTAATTTAGTTCTTAATAATAATTTAAGTATTTTTATAATTTAGTTTTAGAGAAATAAAAAGAAGAAAAGAGAGCGAAAATATAAAGAAAGTCGGAATTGGGCCTCTTCTTCGATTTCAAGCCACAGGCCCAAAAAATGGCCCAATCTTCCCAAACGACCCAGTCCATTTCAAACCGGGTCAACCCGGTCCATAACCCAACACCCCCTATCTTGCATTTCAAAAAAAAAACAAAGCAAAACAAAACAAAACAAAAAAAAAGAAAAGGAAGAAAACCCTAAAAAATCCCTCTCTCTCATCCGCCCCCCCCCCTTCTCTTTCTCTCTTTTCTTCTTCTTCTTCAAGCATCCAAACACCCCATCCATGGCTGCCCTTCCCCCACCTCTTCTCCTTCACATACACACACACAACCACGGCAACACAACACACACACACCCGCCGCCCGTGTTTCTTCTTCTTCTTCAAGATCGCGAGTGTTTCTTCTTCTTCAAGTTCACGTTGATCGTTGCTTCTTCTTCTTCCTCACTTCATGATGCTGCGTGACTGCTTCGTCCAGCATCTACTGCTGCTCACGTTTTGCATTGTTGCTGCCCCGTCCGGCATCGCTTTCACGGTTGTCTGCTACCTCTCCTTCAAGCTCTTCGTTTGTCCGTTCGTGATCGTCTTCGGCGTCAAATGATTTTGGTGCGATATTTGTTTCCGGGCAGATTTGTTTCCGTTCAAGTTCGTCATTGTTTCGATCCGGTTAGTGGGTTTTTGAGTTTCATTTTTTGCCCGTAATTTGTTTGATATTTTTCGGATCCAAAATCGATAAATGATTCAATTCTTGTTTTGTTTGTTCATCATTGAAATAATTTTTTTTTAGTTTGTTTATATGTTTGGTTGGTTTAATTTTCAGATTCAAATGAAAATTTAATTAATTGATTTTCAGTTTATTTCATGTTAATTTAATTTTTGAAAAAAAAAAGGAATTGTTAGTTTAGGTTTAATATTGTTAGATTTAGTTTAAATCGCTTGAATCCGTTGTTTGTTTAATATAGATTTCATTCATGATCATGTATCTTTGTTATATTTTTTTTGTTGGATTTAATTAAGAAAGATTAATTGATTATTTGAAGATTAGTGATTTGAATATGTTTATTTGTTTTGTTTAAGTTCAATTCGAAATTTGAATAAAGTTTGTTATTGTGGTTGAATCTTTTCATTCATGTTCATACTTTATTTGATTGATCTTGAATCCGAAATTTGTATAGTTTGATTTTCTTATTTCTTGTTTATCATTTGTGATTATTTCTTGAATTGGTCTCATAATCTTGTTTAAAGTTTAATATAAGAATTGTTTGTTGTAATGTTGTTAGAGTTGATTTTAAGTTCAATATTATTGAATTTAAGAATCTAAATATACTTGTTTGATTGTTGTTGTTTAAATCCGAAAAATAGGTTTGTTGTTGCTAAAAATATTGTTCAATCAAATTTTAGTTGTTCTTGGTTGTTCAATTTGTGTTCATGTGATTTGTTGTTGAAATGTTGTTAAAATCATGTTCATGTGATATTGTTGTTATGATGTTCATCCGTGTTCATATTGTTGTTTGAACATTGTTAGAAATTGATCATATTGTCTATATTTTGGTTAAGTTTGATTAATTGATGTGTTATAGCTGATGGGTAGTTTGGTAAATTTGTAATACGTTCAGGGGTAGTTTGGTAATTTCAGTAAGGTCGGAAGGGGTAGTTTAGGAATTGTACATTTTGTAATTGTTTATTTGAAGCATGGGGGACAAAATGAAATGGGGTGGGTTGTGATATGATTATTTAATATAAAGGGGGGACAAGATTTAATTTAAAGGGGAATCTTGCATTATTTTAAATGAAGCATGGGGGACAAAATGAAATGGGGTGGTGTGATATGTTTATTTAATGTAATGGGGATGAGTGGAAAGATAATGGGTTGGGTAGAGAAAAGTATGGATTTTAATTAATTGAAAGGTTTATGGGATGAGTTATATATGTGAGGTCTTGAAATCAAAAAATATAGACAGAGAGATAGAGAAAAAATACACAAATACGAGAGAGAGAAACAAATCTGAAAATAAGAGAGAGAAAAGGGCTGAACATTTAAGAGATAGAAAATTCCGAAAAATATTTAAGCTTTCAAAAAATAAAAATAAAAACTAAAAAAAATATTCTGCTTTCTTTTGTTGTTTGAAATCAGAATTAATTGTTGTTTCATCAAAGCTGGAAGATTTTGTTTTTTTTTGGATTACTACTCCACTGGTTTGTTACTGTTGCTGGGCTATTGTTGCTGTGTTGTACTGATTTTACTGCTGCTGCTGATACTCATATTCATTTTCTTTTGCTTCCAATATCAGGTACACAACTGAAAAGCTGGTTATTGTAATCCGAAATATGAAGCATGAATACATATGAAGAATGAAAATTTGAAGTTTTAATTTCGTTTTTTTTTCTTTGTTTCTTTTGTTGATTGTATTTAAGCTATTTCATGAATTACTAAATAATAGCTGGAATAAGAAAATAATATCATAAGTTAGTCTGTAATAAATCAGTTCGGCAAAACAGGTTAATTCACTAGCTATGAAGGCTTCAAGATTGTAGGTTGATCATGAACAAGTAGCTAAATTTAGTTAAAACATGAATTTAAATTAAACATCGTAAATTAGGCATTAAGGCATGACTTGAGCTTAAGCAAGATTAGAAGAACGTTTAAGTCTAATAAACTTTCTAATAAGCTTTAGTAATTATGGTTAAATCTAGTTTCAAATGATTGTGAATAATTAATCTCAATAATATTTTTTTTAAAAAAAATAATAATAACAATGCTGAGTTTTAATCTAGCTATATTTGTTTATTTTGAATATTAGTTGTTGAATTTTTATTTTATTTTAAATTTCGAAATTAAGAGTAATTTTTTTTTCATCAATATTTGTATTAACCAAGCAATTAGCATGTCATGTTTTCTTAAAATTATAAAAGCTAGTAATTAATTAGGATTTTTCTTTCTTTATTTTAGAGACTAATTTTTATAGAAAAAATGTAGTCGCTTTAAGATTTGTCCATTTAAAATAAATGAGATGAGCCCCGCTTAATGAAATGTATAGATTTCGGGGCCCTCAATAAATGTACAGTTAATTGCTTAGAATTAGGGAGGAGCCGTTTTAGCAAATTTCACGGCCCTACCCAAAATAATGACACGCTAGTCGCTCTAGACGCGTATTTAATAATGTTATTTCCTTAAATACGGGTGTGCATTTATGTAACCCAAATCTAAATCTCAACGGAGTCGAAATGTGTCGATAACCACGGGTGCAATTGATTGCGACGTGATTTGAAATACGTTTTCACAATGTTGCAATTTTTCGTAAAATACTAACAATAAATAAAAAGAATAATAAAAGCGGCTAAGGGATAAAATTTGCACATAAGTTTATAATACGTATTATATTAGATAATCAAGCCGAATATAACAGTTAAGCGACCGTGCTAGAACCACGGAACTCGGGAATGCCTAACACCTTCTCCCGGGTTAACAGAATTCCTTATCCGGATTTCTGGTGCGCAGACTGTAATACAGAGTCATTCTTTTCCTCGATTCGGGATTAAAATAGGTGACTTGGGACACCCTAAATCTCCCAAGTGGCGACTCTGAAATAAAGAAATAAATCCCGTTTCGACTGTCCTTTAATTGGAAAAAACTCCTGTACCCTCGCGAGGGGGGAAGCAAATGGTATAGTGTTTGGATAGCAGAATAAATTGCCTTTGTCATTTCAATCTTCGAAATAGTGCTAAATACAAACATTCAAAAAGTTATGCATAATATCTCTTTACCGCGTCAGAATTGATCGCCATATCTATGCATTTGCCTTCAATATCTGTTAAACATAGTGCACCATTCGATAATACTCTGGTCACAATGAATGGTCCTTGCCAATTCGGGGCAAATTTGCCTTTTGCTTCAACCTGATGTGGAAGAATACGTTTCAGCACATGCTGACCTACTTCAAACTTCCGGGGACGCACCTTTTTGTTGTATGCTCTTTCTATTCTTCTTTGATATAATTGACCATGACATACTGCGGCCAATCGTTTTTCATCAATCAAGTTTAACTGTTCTAGACGGGTTTTGACCCATTCATCATCATCAATCTTTGCTTCGGCGATGATCCGAAGGGAAGGAATCTCAATTTCTGCAGGAATTACTGCTTCAGTGCCGTATACCAACAAATAAGGAGTTGCTCCTACTGAAGTGCGAACAGTAGTGCGGTATCCCAATAATGCAAATGGTAATTTTTCATGCCATTGTTTTGAACCTTCTACCATTTTCCGAAGTATCTTCTTTATGTTTTTGTTGGCTGCTTCTACTGCTCCATTCGCCTTGGGCCGATATGGGGTAGAGTTACGATGTGTAATCTTAAACTGTTGACATACTTCTTTCATTAAGTTGCTGTTAAGATTAGCACCGTTATCTGTGATGATCACCTTCGGGATTCCGAATCGACATATGATATTTGAGTGGACAAAATCGACCACAGCTTTCTTGGTTACTGATTTGAATGTCTTGGCCTCAACCCATTTGGTAAAATAATCAATAGCTACCAGAATGAATCTGTGTCCATTGGATGCTGCCGGCTCAATTGGTCCAATCACATCCATGCCCCAAGCAACGAAAGGCCATGGTGCCGACATTGTGTGCAACTCGGATGGTGGAGAATGAATCAAATCTCCGTGTATTTGGCATTGATGGCACTTGCGCACAAAACTGATACAATCTCGCTCCATGGTAAGCCAATAGTAACCAGCTCGGAGGATTTTCTTTGCCAACACATATCCACTCATGTGGGGTCTGCAAACTCCTGAATGTACTTCAGACATGACAGTTGTAGCTTGTCTGGCATCTATGCATCTTAATAATCCAAGATCTGGTGTTCTTTTATATAAAACTCCTCCGCTTAAGAAGAATCCATTTGCTAATCGCCTAATGGTCCTCTTTTGATCTCCTGTGGCTTGTGCGGGATATATCCCCATTCTGATATACTCCTTGATGTCGTGGAACCATGGTTCACCATCAAATTCTTCTTCAACCATATTGCAATAAGCGTGTTGATCGTGGACTTGAATATGTATCGGATCTACATAAGCTTTGTCCGGATGGTGCAACATTGATGCCAGGGTAGCCAATGCATCGGCCACCTCATTATGGATTCTTGGAATATGTTGGAATTCCACTGATTGAAACCGCTGACAAAGATCATGTAGACATTGTCGGTATGGTATGAGCTTCAAGTCTCGGGTTTCCCATTCTCCTTGAATTTGATGTACCAAAAGATCCGAATCTCCCATGACTAAGATTTCTCGGATACCCATGTCTGCAGCTAGCCTTAACCCCAAAATGCAAGCTTCATATTCAGCCATATTATTGGTGCAATAAAATCGTAATTGAGCCGTAACAGGATAGTGATGCCCTGTTTCAGAAATGATTACAGCTCCTATCCCAACTCCTTTCATGTTAGCGGCTCCATCAAAGAAAAGTTTCCAGTCGGGCTTTTCAATTTGTTCCACCTCATCGATATGCATTGTTTCTTCATCAGGAAAATAAGTCTTCAACGGCTCATATTCCTCATCGACCGGGTTTTCGGCTAAATGATCGGCCAGTGCTTGAGTCTTCATTGCAGTTCGAGTCACATAGATGATGTCGAATTCTGTGAGCAATATCTGCCACTTTGCAAGTTTTCCCGTTGGCATAGGCTTTTGAAAAATGTATTTCAATGGATCCAAACGAGAAATGAGGTAAGTAGTGTAGGATGACAAATAGTGTTTCAATTTTTGAGCTACCCATGTTAGGGCGCAACATGTCTTTTCCAGATGAGTATACTTAACCTCATAAGCTGTGAACTTTTTGCTAAGGTAGTAGATAGCCTGTTCTTTTCTGCCAGTGAGGTCATGTTGCCCCAATACACAACCAAATGAATTTTCCAAAAACGTCAAGTAAAGAATCAAAGGTCTTCCTGGCTTTAGCGGGACCAACACGGGTGGGTTTGACAAGTACCCTTTTATTTTATCGAACGCTTCTTGACACTCATCGGTCCATTTGACTGCAGCATCCTTTCTTAACAATTTGAAAATTGGCTCACAGGTTGTTGTGAGCTGAGCAATAAACCTGCTGATATAATTTAACCTCCCCAACAAACTCATTACTTCAGTTTTGTTTTTTGGAGGTGGCAGTTCTTGGATGGCTTTAATCTTTGACGGATCTAGCTCGATGCCTCGTCGACTGACTATGAATCCCAGCAACTTTCCGGATGGAACTCCAAATGCACATTTGGCAGGGTTAAGCTTGAGGTTGTATCTGCGAAGTCTCAAGAAAAACTTCCTCAAATCCCCAACGTGGTCGGCCTGATGCTTTGATTTTATGATCACATCATCCACGTACACCTCAATTTCCTTGTGTATCATATCATGAAACACTGTGGTCATTGCTCTCATATAGGTTGCCCCGGCGTTCTTTAAACCGAATGGCATTACCCGATAGCAATAAGTTCCCCATGGTGTGATGAATGCCGTCTTTTCTGCATCTTCTTCATCCATTAGAATTTGATGATACCCGGCATAACAATCCACGAAAGACCCTATATCATGCTTGGCACAATTGTCGATCAAAATATGGATATTGGGTAATGGGAAATTATCCTTTGGACTTGCTTTGTTGAGATTGCGATAGTCGACGCATACTCTAATTTTGCCGTCTTTCTTTGGTACAGGAACGACATTAGCCAACCAAACAGGATATCGAGTGACTCGAATGACCTTTGCTTCCAATTGTTTGGTGATTTCTTCCTTAATTCTCATACTCATATCAGGCTTGAATTTTCTCAGCCTTTGCTTGACAGGAGGCACCGTTGGATCGGTGGGCAATTTGTGGACCACTAAATCAGTGCTCAAGCCCGGCATGTCGTCATACGACCATGCAAAAACATCTTTGAATTCTATGAGTGCTTTAATTAACTCTTCTCGGATCTTTGGTTCGAGATGGACACTTATTTTAGTTTCCCGGACATTACTCGTGTCCCCTATATTGACGTCCTCGGTATCACTCAAGTTAGGTTTGATTTTTTCCTCAAAGTGAATTAACTCTTTACTAATCTCTTCAAAAACCTCATCTTCATCATATTCTGATTCATAATCACAATATATTTCTTGAATTAATATTTCGGAACCAGATTGATTTTTAAGACTGGGCTGAGGATTCCTCATGCATGCCATATCACTAGAGCCAGCGTAAAAGGAACTGTACAGAAAAGAAGAAAAAGAAAAGAAAGCTATTAGGAATGATAATAAAAAGGAAACTGCTTTTTATTGGATGATGAAAGATAACAAGGTTTTGCACACTTCAAACCAACTGTAAGATAAACTTTGGGATTACAACCTTGAAATAACCCAAACAAACTGAAAGAAAATCAAAATAAACTACCAAGACTCCTTTCGAATTGGGAGAGGAGTGGCTTTCCAATTATTGAGCTTTGTTTCTGGCCCAACGAATTGAACTTCTGCGTTGCTACACCCTTCTCCGCTTTCCAACATATTCACATCACTAAACAATTTCTCGAACCTTTTAATTAATTCCTTCTCAGGATTGACCCGGGATTTAGATATTGTTATCGGGCGATTTTTAGCGCCGGTCTTGACAAAAGACTTTGACAGATGTGGTACTGGTTTTGGAAGAACCCATGCTTGATGTTTCAACTTCCTGGCCCTTATTACGTCGTTGGCGGTGGGTATGAACCCTAAACCGAATGTTCCCCAGTTCTCGGGGAGAGATACTGGTTGTACAATTCCTTGCAGAGATAAACCCAGACCTTTGCCGGGTATAAAGCCATTCTTTAACATTTCATAAGCTATCATGATTGATGCAGAGGATATCCTTGGATTCAGAAGGTATTTCCCTTCTGGAATTTTCTCTATCGACACTGTGTTTGTCACTTGGTATACCCATGGTCCCTGGTCATTTTCTGTTCCCTCGACCGGTACAATGGTACTGCTGTGAGCATTTAAACTTTCTTCTCCATACACGACTACTTCTTGATGATCCCATTCAAACTTGACAGCCTGATGTAGTGTTGACGGGACTGCTTTAGCAGCATGGATCCATGGTCGACCCAATAACAAGTTGTAAGAAACAGATATGTCCAACACTTGGAATTCCATTGTGAATTCAACTGGCCCTATAGTTAGTTCCAACACTATGTCGCCAAATGAATCTCTGCTTCCACCGTCAAATCCTCGTACGCAGATACTATTCTTCTGGATCCTCTCCTCTTTAATTTTTAATTTGTTTAAAGTGGAGAGAGGGCATATGTTTGCACTGGACCCATTGTCAACCAATACCCGGGTTACTACGGAGTTTTCACATTTTACGGTGAGGTAAAGAGCTCTGTTGTGCTCGGTACCTTCCACAGGTAATTCATCATCAGCAAATGTAATTCTGTTTGTTTCAAAGATTCTGTTGGCTATTTTGCCCAAATGATTTACAGAGATCTTTTCAGGAACATGAGCTTCATTCAGGATTTTCATCAACGCCAGACGGTGTTCCTCTGAATGGATCAGTAATGACAACAATGAAATTTGAGCGGGGGTCTTCTTTAATTGATCCACAACAGAATAATCATGGAGTTTCATTTTTCTTAAAAACTCCTCCGCCTCTTCTTCCGTCACAGCTCTCTTTGTTGGCATTGGATTGTTTTTAGTTTTTCTCAACTCTTCGGGAGTAAAACATCTTCCCGAACGTGTCAAGCCTTGCACCTCACACACTTCTTCCTTGATTTCTTTGCCCTTGTACATTACAGTCACCCGTTCATAGTTCCATGGGATGGCCTTGTTGTTGATGACCGGCAGCTGGATTACAGGTGCAACAATAACCCTATCTGTACGGGCTCCTTCCACGAATACAATGGGTTTGTTAGCAACCCCTGGTACTATCACTTTCGGCCTTTCTTGTTTTGCGGCAACTTTGCTCGATGATCCTTCATCGACTATCATAGACGGTTCATCACCATTTTTGTTCTGCTTAGACATCGGCTTCTCCCCCATTAACTGCTTATCTGGCTTGGTTTCATGAGTTTTGATCATCATGACAGTTTGTGACGGCTTCTTTGTCCCTCCATCAGCTTGTATGATTTCTATCATGTTAGCCTCTTAATGGGCTGGCATTGGATTTCTATTGATATTTGGAGCTTCGGGGTTTTGAACCTCGATTTTATTAGTATCAATCAGCTCTTGTATTGCATTTTTCAAATGCCAACATTTCTCTGTATCATGGCCTGGCGCACCGGAGCAATATTCACAGCTAATGGTGTAATCCAGATTCTTTGGTGGAGGATTGGGTAGTTTGGATTGTATTGGTCTCAGCATGTCTAGCTGTCTCAGCCTGTGGAACAGACTAGTGTAAGACTCTCCCAATGGAGTGTAAGTTTTCTTTTTCTGTTCCCTTTCTCCCCTGAATGCTGGCCTAGGCCTAAAACCTGGTCTGGGATAGGCTCGTGGGTAAGTATTTGGTGTGACAGGAGCACGCCAATTGGTGTGAACAGGTGGCTGATTGTATGTTTGAGCATGGTTAATGGCAAAATGAGGCTCTGAAGGGTGATAGTAGTGTTGGGATGAATCATGGTGGTAAGCTGATTGGCGAGGTCGTTGTTGATTATAGTAAAGCGGTGAACCTCTGGGTCCCGGCCAAATTCCTGAATCAACTACGGCTGCTTCCTCCCTCTTCTTTCTTCCGATTCCTCCTACCCCGCTTTGAATAGCTTGAGTAGTTGCCTTAATTGCTGAATAGCTCATGATTTTATTTGTCTTGAGGCCTTCTTCCACCATACCTCCCATCTTCACTACTTCGTTGAATGATTTTCCAACCGCTGAAACCAAGTGGGCATAGTAAGTTGGTTCCAAGGCTTGGAGGAAGTAGTCTACCATTTCGCTCTCCTTCATAGGAGGATCTACTCTTGCTGCCTGTTCTCTCCACCGAAAACCATACTCTCTGAAACTTTCATTGTGTTTCTTCTCAAATTTGGTCAAAGATAATCGATCTGGGATGATTTCCAGATTGTATTGGAAATGGTATGCAAATGCCTGTGCCAGGTCATCCCAGGTGTACCATCTTCCATGGTCCTGGCGTGTATACCACTCCAAAGCTGATCCGCTTAGACTTTGACTGAAGTATGCCATTAATAATTCATCCTTTCCCCCAGCTCCTCGCATCTTGCTACAGAAACCCCTTAAGTGGGCTACTGGGTCGCCGTGCCCGCTGTATAGGTCAAATTTGGGCATCTTGAAGCCAACTGGCAATTGTACATTGGGGAATAAGCATAAATCTTTGTAGGCTACACTGACTTGCCCACCTAATCCTCGCATGTCTCTGAACGATTGTTCTAGACTCTTGACCTTCCGGAACATCTCTTCTTGCTCAGCATTTTTGGCTGGCTTGTCAATTTCGGTTGGGAGATCAAAATGAGGAGTGGTTGAATGAATTTCGGAGGCTTTGAGGGTGGGCTCCGGAGGGTAATATTGGTTGTCCTGGGCCTGGAATGTAGGCTCACTAGGAGATTTGTGAAATGTAGCAGGGGGAGGTGCTACGAAAACAGGAGTCATAGGTGGAGGAAGGTACGGAACTGGCTTTGGAGGTGGAGACTGTGGTGTCTGAGAGGTAGTGCCTCGGTAGTGCTGATAAATGGGAAAACTTGGGGATAATTCAGTGGTGATATTATCCTGAGTTTGGGTCTTTGATGGAGCAGGGTTATTTGGGTAAGATGGGGGTAATTGTCCTGTAGACCAAGCTTGGTACATCTCAGCCATTTGCTGCTTGAGCTTAAACATTTCTTCTTTCATTTTCCCAACATCCATTTCTTCTATTTCCATACCTGTGTCAACATCTGGAATAGACATACTTTCGGGTATTGGTCCTTTTGATCTTGTGTGATAGTGATAATATGCCAGTATACTCTTTAGAGAAACTAACTGCTTGAATTCTGAAAATGAACAAACTTGTTAGTTGTGAGAGTTTAACACATATATAATCGCACGTTGAGATGCAATGCTCTTAGACAAATAATCCCTTTCTATTATGCATTTGCTCGGCTGCTTGTGTCGTCCCAGCCCTCTTGAAATTGTTATTCATTTTTATTTATTATATATATCTTTTATCGTGGTGGTCGAATCTGAGAGATTGCCTACGTATCATGTTCTTACATGAATCAGACCTTGCGTAGTTCGGACACAAAGGCAATCTTTTTTTTATTCAATACACAAAGATGGAATTACATTTGAAAACTTTAAGAAAATGGCTTGACGACACACACACTTAAATCAAAATAAAAAGATACAATTCATAACATCTCACAACATGCCCCACTTTCCATTTTTGTTGTCAAATATTGGATTATCTGCTCAATGTGGTGCTTGACCCGGATGGCCTCCCAGCGTACGATACATCCTCTCCAACTCCATTGCTAGATGACGAGCAAAAATGGGCGCATGCTCAGTAAATCTTTCATAATCCATTCCTTGGCAGTTTACATAACTTTGAGATGTGAAAACTGCCAGGTCGTGGATTTGTGCCCTGAAACCTTGGAGACGTTGTTCTTGGTCTTGTAATTGCTGCTGACGAGTGGTGGCTATATCTCTGACACGGTTCTCACGATCTAGAGCTGATTCTAACAAAGCTCGGAGTCTGGCCTGCTCTAATCTTGCTTGCGCTCTTTCCCTGTCGAGGTCTGCTTGTTGGTGTTCTCTGTTGCATCTTCTTGCCTCTTCTAGTTGTGCACGAAGCTGGTCTTCTGATCGCATCCAATAATCTTTTTCCTTCTTGAATTGGGCCTTGTCTTTTTCGGATTGTCTATCTTGGCGTTCTTTGTTAGCTCTGGCTTCTTCGTTTAATTGTTGGATCCTTTCTTTTGCCTTGCTCAATTCCCTTTCATTTTCCGCAAGAATGAAATCATAATCTTGCATTCTTTCAAAGAGGATTGGCGATGGTTTTTTGATCCTTCCAGCTCCTCTTTGGCGTTTCAGAAACTCTTTTCATTTTTTGGAATCGAGCATGAAGATTTTCATTCTCACAAGCTAGACTCTTTTTCTCGCCTTCGGCTTCTTGTTCTTGCAAATCTTTCTCCAAACTGAGGCTTCTTAGATTTTCTTTTAGGGCATGGATAGTTGCTTTGTACCCTTTTTCTTTTTCTCCCCAGATCAACCGCTCTTGGATTTTATCATTGAAGTTTTGAACATGGGGTCTTTTTGTTGGCCTTTTTAGCTCAGGTTCTGGTACATCATCCACGCGAGACCGTTTTTCGAACCACCTTGCATATCCAGGATTTATCTCACCCTTGGTAGCGTCTAGGACTTGAGTATCACTTTTCAAGTATCGGCACCCATTCCACATCTGCTGAAGTAGAGCTTCGGGAATAGTGGCTTCTGGGTGTAATTCGATTACTTGCATACTCAAATCTTCCTCATCAGGAACTATTTGATATCTCCCTAGTTGCCTTAGGACTCTTAGTGGTGCATACGGCTGAATGCTTCTCAATCCCAATAGTAGTAGATAACTATTTGAGGTTGACATATGTATTACTTCTCTCATCGGGAGCCATCCCAGAGTCCATTCAATTTGATTTGCCGTTAAAGCCTTTAGACGAGATACCCATGCTTCTATCCCTTCTGGAGCTTGATAATTTTTTGTTCTTTCCTCATAGCTCTCGATGCAATTAGCTTTGTTTGACCCATACTGTATGATCTGGGGCTGTTGTTGGAGATGTTCAATCACCCACATTTGCAACAAAATTTTGCATCCTTCGAAGACTTTCGCTCCTGATTTGCATAAAGTCAAAGCCCGATAAATATCTGATAAAATGATGGGGACAAGGGTGTGATTTTCTTTAGTGGTGAGGATTTGCACAACTTTTGCGGTGCGAATATCAATTGTTCGCTCTTTATTTGGGAAGACCATGACTCCTAGAAAAGCCACCATGAAAGCAAATCGACGGTGCATCTGCCAAGTGTCTTTGTTTTGCTTATTAGTAAGGCCTTTCTCATGAATTTCGAACCCATCTGACTTTCCAAACCTGGAATACAAAAAATTGAAGGAACAACATCCATTGATGACATTGCTTTTCCTGATTTGACTGCTGATGTTCAGAAGACCGAAGAATCGATGTATTGAAGGAGCCTTTGTGAATATCAAGCTTTGATTTCTTAAACTTCCGTCAAAACCAACATAGCCAGCTATCTCCTCTAATGTAGGAGTAAGCTCGAAGTCAGAGAAACGAAAAACATTGTGAACAGGATCCCAGAAAGTTACTAATGTCGTAATCAGATCATCCCGAGGCTCAACTTTCATAATGTCCGTGAGATTTCCCAAATGCTTGACGACCCATTTTTGACCGTCTTCGCCTAAATCATACCACCACATTTGAAGCTGACATAGAAATTCCTCCGTACTTGTGGATGAGGGGCTTTGTGTAGTGCTCATTTTGTATCTGAAATTTAATTTTAATAAAGTCAAAATTTATTTTGGAAAAATTTATGCTAAAAATCATTTTCGAAATTTTTTCTTTTATTTATTAAATATCTTTATTTCAAAATTTAAAACTATATTTTTTCGAAATTTTTTTAAAGCAACCCATTTTATTCCTTTCTTCTTACCAAGATTTTATTTAAGCTGGTCAACAAGCATGTTCGAGGCGAATGAATGCACAAATAACAAGTAGGATGCATCATGATGGTCTTTTAATTTTGGGTTCACCTGTCCTAGACAGACCCAACCCCTGTGTTGAGTCTCCAAGGCCAAATGCATATGATGCAAATATTCGTTCCTACTAGGGATCCGGTACATGGCTGAGTTATTCTAAGTGTAAAACCTTAGGTTGATTGTTCTAAACCTGGCTTACCCAAACGGACAGTTTGAGCCGAAGCGGGGGTAATGTACCGGGAGCACGAAAGTCTGCCCGGCCTAGTTACTTGTCCCAACTCCGTCTTATTTGGTATGACTTTAACAGAAAGGTGGGTCACGCGCACGTGTACACCATAAATTCAGAAGACTCAGAAAGAAGGGGGTTTCGTAGCAGTTGTATATATTCACAATTCAAATAATATTAAAGCGGTAAAAAAACATTTAGCATATTAGCATATAAACAGTTGAAAATTATATAGTAAGTAAAGCCAATAAAAACAGATATTTTAAGCTCGAATTCTTTAAACCCTGAATCAATGGTTCTGGGTTATAGTAACAATAAAGTTGTTCCCCAGCAGAGTCGCCAGAGCTGTCACACCTCCTTTTTGTCGCGCCCGCGGGGCGCGTGGGGAGTTTTCTCCAATTGAAGGACAGTCGAAACGGGATTTGTTTATCTGTTTTAGAGTCGCCACCTGGGAATTTTAAGGCGTCCCAAGTCACCAATTATAATCCCTGAATCGAGGAGAATATGACTCTGTTTATTATTCTGCGAACCAGAAATCCTGAGTAAGGAATTCTGTTAATCCGGAAGAAGGTGTTAGGCATTTCCGAATTCCGTGGTTCTAGCACGGTCGCTTAACTGTTTTTATTATTGGCTTAATTGTCTTGATTTTTATTAAATACTTTTTGTTACGTGATTTTTCTACCGCTTTTACTTATTGTGATTAAGGACCCTTCTTTGAATTGAATTACGCGTACGTATATTCGTGTTATAAATTTTAAAAAAATGCAGAATTGTGTCACGCGTACGTGTACACAATAATTTTTGATAATATATTTATTAAACAATCATTTTTTGAAATTATGTCGAATCAAGAATATTTGTTTTTCTTGAATAGTGAACCGTACATCTTAGGTTTTTTGTGAAATTGATTTAACGCCTTTTGGAAAAATCCTTTTATTAAATATTCGTTCGAAATTGCGCGTACGCATAATCCGAATTTTTGCTTTTAAAAATATAATCAGGGTACGCGAACGTATCCCTAATTGTGCAAAATATTCGTAATGATATTAGGGATTTTCCACAAATTGTTTATTATATCTATACATTTTTATGTGAAAATCATGATAAATTCCCATTTAAGGTGCCCTTAAATTCTTTGAAAAGAATTTACAATTTATTAAATGTTGACCGTTGATTATATTTTCCGAATATAAGTTATATTCATTCCAACTATTCAATTTCAAAGGACAGAATAAAAATATGATTAATACTTTTTTAAAAAAAACAAATATGACATATATATATATATCAAAGAATAAATTGCATATGAAACTGAAAATGAACGATTCATAAAGGAAGGAAATATTTTCCAAAAAAAAATTTCATGATTTACTTAATACAAATTCTATTTTTAATTACCATTGATATCAAGTGTTGCAATTGGTACTTATACATCTTGTTTCATTCTCATATACTCGCTTTTAATCTAATAAGCCTAATTATTTGATCAATTTGTCTTATGAAGGTAGATAGGCATCGAGTTATAATGGCTGAATTATTATACAAGTTAATTCAATAAAATTACCTTACATGCAACTTAACTGTATATCGTAAACATTCATAACGTTTCAACATTGTAACAAGCTACATAATATCACCTTTCGCCAACTTTTATACACACATTTATTATCTTATTAAAAATATACCAACAACACCATTTTAACCTTATTTAACAATAAATATCACTACTGTAGTTTTCTTGGCACTTCTACATCACTTCTTACTTAACCAACAACAAAATTTAAATAATGACCAACATTCATGCCATATTCCCTACTTCGACAATTTAATATGATTAAACTAATGAGATAATGAAGCTAATATTATTACAAATCTTTATACGAACTTTCAAAGTAAGACAATTAGCTCATAGCTATCAAATTGAATTCACTACTAATTAACTAACATAAAATAAAAATGAAATTTAAATTGATGAACTTGGACAAATAGAAAACAGAATTTCAATTCAAACTTCATTGATGAGCCATGTTGAATCTCTTTCCAACTTAAAATTTAAAAGACATGTACCTGAAAATGAAGGTGGAAGGAATAAATTTCAGTAGTAGCAGCAGTAACAAATTCAGCCAAATACCAGTATTCCCACAGATTTAAACAATAATAAGATCCGAAGAAAATAGATGCACAGTATAGTTATTTTTTAAAAGACACTTCAGATGTTAACTGAATCAGTGGAACCAAGTAAGGTTGAACAGATTCAACAAAAGAAACAATATTTCAGATTTCAATTTCTTTTCAGTTTCAAATTCCCATTTTTTTTTCTGTTTCTGCTGTTGTATATCTGTGTGTGTGTATGACTGTTCTTTTTGTTCCTTTTCTGTTTCTTCTTCCTCTCCTAAATTCTCTCAAACTAATCTTCTTCTGAAAACTGATTTCCCTCCCTCTGAAAACTGATTAAAACTCTCCTTCTGTCTGAAACTCCCTTCTATCTGAAAACTGTATTCAAGTTTTCTAAAAAACTCCTTAAAAACTCTCTTAAAAATTCTCCTCCCTTTTTTTTTAAGGTCTGTCCAGCTCCTGTATTTATACAGGGCTGGTTGCACCCTTTTATCTTTTAAAAATCAGAAAGTTTTTCCATTAAAACTACTTTTGAATATTTTAAAACTAAGTGCTATTTATCCTGTTTTTCAGCAGCCCCTTACCCTTTGTTTCCCATTATCCCATTTAAATTATAGCCACTAACATTCCATTATAAGCACACTATTATTATTACATTACCCTACTGTTTCATTCCTCAAATACCCCCGGAAAACCCCTTAATATTAATGCTATTACTGCCCCAGACCAAAACTGCTTAAACCTTAACCAAATTATCTGAATTAATCCTGTTTAGCAGCTAATAACCAATTCCTAAATCAAACAAACATTTTGTCTTTACATATTATGCTAAACAGGGAAATGCAATAGCTGATGTACAAGAGCTAAATTCAGATTGAACACTGAACTTGCATCCAAACATATTAACAATACACAGAACTCAAAAGAACATTTCAACTGAAATTCAAAATCGAACAAAGAGCAACAAATGCAGGAACATTGTCAGTATTGACACTGCCCTGAACTTAATGTTCAAAAATCGTACATAACACCTACTTGATGAACTTACTGATTTGTAAACAAACATGATTTAATTGACAAGTATCAATCAGTAGACTATTTACAACATTTGTCCA
The DNA here is from genome assembly GCF_000393655.2 of Nicotiana sylvestris. Classification (NCBI taxonomy): domain Eukaryota; kingdom Viridiplantae; phylum Streptophyta; class Magnoliopsida; order Solanales; family Solanaceae; genus Nicotiana; species Nicotiana sylvestris. The sequence goes on from NC_091065.1 coordinate 176,146,189, forward strand.
TAATTGGTCTAAAATAATAGAAGCAGACTGTTTTTATTATCTTTATCATAAATGAGAATTCATAATATAACTAATCGACGAACTTAATCGAGTCGATTACTTACATTATGAACAATCACAACCAACTGAAACAGTTTCATATTTTGATCAAGTAGATAGGTAAGAAACAGAAATGACAGAATTAATCAAAACACAAATATAAAAATTAACAAGCTATTAATACAGACAACAATACACGTAGAATACACAAAAAATAATAGAAAAATACCTCTGAATTTTAATCAGACTCGAACTCAACTCGGCTTCGGATTTTTGTTTGAAATCAAACAGACCTTAGTCGAAGTATTTTCCACTGAAAATACTTTGACTAAGGTCGATTGAACCTCAATCTTTTACTCGAAATCGGAAAAATTCCAAGATTGGAAATTTTTAGGGTTTCAGGTTCTTGGATCTTAAATCCGAACATTTCTGGGCAGATTTGAAGGGAACCAAACATGATACAAGGGTGAGGGTAGCCTAGGGGTCATTTGGTGTTAGTTTGAAACGGATCTGAGTCTGTTCTTGTTTGGTCCGAATCTTCAAAAGAAGATTCGAGAAGTTCCGAACTGATTCGAACCAAACAAACGATAGATCCATACTCAGGGTGACTAGGGGAAGCTATGGTGTCGATTTGGGACTATTAGGCTTAGATCTGAACTTGGCTCGAATCTTCAAATGAAGATTCGAGAACCTTCAGGGAGATTCGAACCAAGCAGATAACATATTTGGATAGAGGAGGTTCAAGGGGTTCTGGGGTGTTATTTTGGTGACCGGCGGCGTTGATGCCGCCGGGTTTCAGGCGGTGGAATCCTAGGGCGGCTAGGGTTAGGAGTGGGGGTTTGGGGGACGATGATGAACAGTGTAGGAGGGGGGGTGTTCAGTTAGGGGCCGGGTAAAGGCTTGGGATTTATATAGGGGTGGGGTGGATTGGTATCGTCCGTTGGATCAAGTAGAATGGATGGCCAGGATTAATTCATTAAACCAAACGACGTCGTTTGGTTTAAAGTTGGGGTCGGACTGAATCGGGTCATTGGGTCGTGTTATGGGTTGCGGGTAAGGGCAGGGGATCTTGACCGTTGGTTGGATTTAATCCAACGGCCCTTGATGAGAGGTGACCATACGACGTCGTTTGGTCTTAGCTTGGGACTGGACCGGACAGGCTGTTTGGATTGTTCTGAGGAAGTGTAATTTGATTTGGGCCTGGATTTTAAATCCAGGTCCGATTTTTATTTCCTTTAAATAAAATCCTAATAAAATTATAAAACAATTTTTAACCTTACACAAAATATTAATTACTTCATAACAACTATTTAACACATAGACAAAACATTAATCACACAGTAACACATTTAAAAATAGGACGAATGCATATTTTTTGTGATTTTATTTTTTAATTAATTCTTAAAATGCATAATTAAATCCTATATTCATGCAATATGTATTTTATTTTATTTTTTATTTCATTATGACAAAGTAAACATTTACGGACATAACACAAGTATTTAACACCACGCAAAAATTCAAAAATTACACAATACGAGAAATTTATTTTATTTTTTTTTTGATTTATTTTTGGAGTAATTTTCGTTAAGGCAAAAATCACGTGCTCACATGGCCTGATTCCTGTAAGACCAGGGATATGTAGGCAGCTCAGAGACCAGAGCTAGGTCAAAACTCCTTTCAAATCGCCACTTCTGGTCAAAATTGGCCATCATATCTTTACCCGACAACTCTTTCATCCTCCTCGGATAAAGAGGGGCAGCTGTTGATACCCAATTTTTTCCTATGTATTTCTATACAAAATACTTTCAAAATAGGTACATGCATATATAAGCATGCCCCAAGAGTTTTGGTATTTTTCCTAATTCTTAAAGATTTTTAAAATCAATTTATTGTCTATTTTAGCAGTACAAAATCCATAATTATTCCCAAAATCATCAATTTGGTGAATAATTTATTTTATTCCCATATTTATACCAAAATATAATTAATGTGATTTTTACATATTTTTACAAATTTATTTGGTATTTTTTAAGTTAAATTGCATATAATTGCAATTTTAGCCTACTTTAAGATTTAATAGCATTTTATAATTGTAAAATTGGTCCCAATATTTTAAATTAATATTTATATATTATTAATTGGGTCAGTACTTTTAATTTGCTTTTAAAATCATTTTTATTATTTTTATAAAATAAAAAGGAAAAACTGGCTATTTAACATTTAGCCTCATTTCATTTCAATTACAGCCTATTTACATTTCAATTTTAGCCCTCAAGTTAACCCAATCTTAACACCCAATTGGACCGGCCCAATTTCATTTTAACCCGACCCCCTTAGCCCATTCACTAACCCGCACGACCTTCCTTTTAATCCAGGCCGTTGATCGTTTTGATCAACGGCCATGATCCTCCCTTACCATTTTAATTCACCTAACCCTACCCTAATCCCCCCATTTCATTCTGATAGCCGCCTTTGGATACTCTCATCTCTCAAACTCTCTCGAACCTTCCCCTAACCCTAGCAGCCTCCCATCATCCTCACCTCAAAACCCATCGGAATCCATGGCTTCTCAGGCCATGGAAACCTTATACTCACCTCCCTTTGCTCTTACACGCCTGATACCTGAGGAATCGAGGCTAGACTTCGAAGGTTTGCACCCAGATCTCTGCCGATTCAAGGTTCTAGAGTCATCGCCGGCCTTGCTCCGGCATATCATGGTGTTTTGAGCCTGGTTCTGACCTCTCCGACTCAGATCGGTGACCTTTTCAAAGCTTTTTCTAGGGTTCTTCTGAAACTCTAACCCTCCGAGGTTTTCTCTGATTTTTTTTAGATCTGTTGTGTATCTACGCTCTACTTGAGTATTCAAACGATTTCCCCAACTTTTCTTTCAAAAATTGATTTAGGGTTTTCTGAAAATGCTTAAAATGTTTCTCTGACTTTTCTTTTCCTTTTCTTTGTGTGTAGTTGTCTCTACTATGTTCTTAGGTTTTCTTTTTACCACGCATGTTCTTTTACTGTGTTCTTATGTTTCCCTTTTATCGCGCATGTTTTCCTACTGTGTTCTTATGTTTCCGTCCCTTCTTCTACTGTGTTATGGTCTCACATGCTTTTTCAATATGTTCTGCTATATTCTGATATGCTTCGCCTACAGTACCCTCCTACCATGTTCTTAAGTGCTTACTATTTTCTCTTCTACTTTACCTTGTTTTAAATTTCTTCTGAAAAGACCTGCTTAAGCATGATTTCCTCTACTGTTTCTTCTACTCTTATTATACTTCAAATTAGTTTCTTCACTCTATTTGCTTTGAACTTTCTACTATTCTTGCTTGTTTTCTTACGAGTTTCTGAAAGAAATCTTTGAGCCTGCTTCGACTACTTGCCACCTCATCTATGTATTTGACTCGAGGTGGAAACCCTAGAATTTGGGGGTTCTGCCGAGGTTTGATCGTGCGGTTGAACTAGGGTTCTATTTGAGAACTTTTGACTCTTTCAGACTAATTTTTGAGTCTTTGAACTGAGTTAGGACCCCTTTGTTTTCATAAAATTTTGTGCTTTTAAATTCTCCTACATTAGATTCTTTCTACTGATTTCACAAGAACACGACAATCTTTCTTTCCCGTGTCTGTATGCTTTTATATGTGATGAATCTTTCTTCAAAAGGGTTTTCAAGCTAGTGATTGATTAAGAATTCCTGTTAAAAAGGTTTAATTGATTGTTTGCTAATTTTTCTTAAGTTGAAATATTTCCCCTCTTTCTGACTTGGTTCATTCATACAAAATCTTCGACTTCTGATTTCTTGGCTGTTAATTGATTTTCTTTCCTTAAATGTTACAACCATGTACCGTGAAGACCCTGTCCTTAAATAGTCTTTATGTATTTACCCCTTTTGTGCTACTTTGAAAAGTTTTTAACCAAAATTCTTTCCTTAATTACCTTCTACCCGTTTGAAATCAAATCCCTTAATTGAAGGAAAATTCTATGTGATTGATTGCGAGTTATTTTCTTACCTTTCTTACTTGTTTCTCTGCACTATAAAAGGGACTACCCTTCCGCATTTTTAAGACACTGACAATTCAATACTTTTTCAACACTTCAAATTGCATACTCTTACACACACTACTACTCTCAAAACCTGCATTCCCTCTTGCTCTTTTCTCTACTGATGTTCTCTGCTCCAGCTTATTATTAGCCGGCTGAAAGTCAAGGCTAATATACTGCTACTACTTTGTCTTTGCTCTGCTCTTGCTTTTTTACTGGTATGTCTTGATTCAGTTCCTAGCAATCATCCTAATGTGTTTACTTAGAACCTTTACATCTATGCCTATTACCTGCAAAGTTTGACATGTTCATATGTTGTTGTTTGCTTTACTTTCTTGCAAATGCTTGATCCCTATACCTTTACCATCTATGTGTTTGTAAATAGGGATTCAGGGCATGGCAACATGAGTTGTTGTCCATGAACTGAGTTTTAACCCCAAGTAAAGGGTGTCAGTATGTTTTATTGCTGATCATATCCTTTTCCCACTTTTCCTTTGTCTATTGTTTCTATTATGAATCCCCTACCTTTACTCCCTATGTATGCTGAGTTAAGGCCCATGGTCTGGTAGCCTCTTAAATGGCCGCCCAGGCCTGAGCCTGGCTTTCAATAAGCCCTAACTCCTCAACTTGAAATGACAAGTTGGTCAGGGGTGTGCCAGTACTTCAAGTTGCTTGGCATGACCACCAGCTTATCACTCCCCTCCCCTACACTTGCACCTACTCTTAGATTTTAAGTTCTGCCCCTCTCTTTTGAGCCTTGCTTTGGGACCTTGAGTTCCCTCTGAACTTGGGCATTTGAGAGCTGGCATTTCCACACTGCACTATAATCTAATTTCACAATATATTTGGGGTGTAAGCACTGCCCTGAGTCCCTTTGAGGCTCTTGGGAACTTTGACACATCCCAAATCAGAGAAAGGCTTTGGAATTTGATCTTTGGAGTTGGTTTACTTTATGCTTCAGACAAAAGTCTGAATCAGGATCTCCTTGGTTGGAATTTTTAACTTTCAGATGTAACTTTATTTTACTTTTCTTTATTCATTTTGGGCTGTAATAATTTGTAATAACTTATGGGGTTTTAGTTAAAAAGGGGAGGGTCACTCATGTATGCATAAGGGTAGATATCATGCTCATTAGGTCTTTATTTCTGCAAATCATGGCAAGTTCTGCATTTCGGAAATCCTGTTTTAGGTTCTGCACTTCTACATTTTCATATAGAAATCCTATATATAAACTTCAGCAATTTGCATTCTAGAAATCCTATATATAAACTTCTGCACTTTACATTCTAGAAATCCTGTCTATAGGTCTCTGCATTTCATAGATAGATATCATGTATATATCTTCTGCATCTCATATAGAGACCATGCTTATAGGTTTTCTACATTTCTGCCTATATAGAGGACATATCTATAGAGCTTCCTGAATTCTGCATATGCATCTATCATTAGGCAAACGTGCATATAGGTTTAAATAACAATCAGTATTTTAGATACCATGTCTATAGGACTTCTGCACTTCTATAAACGTTTAAAAATCAATAACGCCTATAAAGCATGCCTATAGGAGCTATCAACTAAATCAGAATCGTTCAACTCGCTTATAAGTCTAAAATCGGTAAATAGCAATGTTTGAACATCTGCAGAACTCATGTTCCTGCAATTAATAAGTCTCCCTCTATAAAGTTAGTATATTTCTCTCCTGCATTGTTAGATATCATGCCTATAGGTTTCACCTAGGCAAGCTTTAGGGTAAAACCATAATTGCATCAGTCTTTGATAATTCCAACCAGCAGGCAGGTCTGATTCGGATTTCTTATCTGAAATATGTAATAAATCAGTCTGCCTCATGCATTTTTTTCTAAGTTTAATTCAGACCTAATCAGTACATGCAAAACATGCTAAACAATCTGTCTTTAAGTGAGGAGGTTTGTTTGAGCCTTTAACTGCTATTTGTTTTCCCCTAATTGCTTATGTGTTTTTTTGTTTGTCACCTTAGACTTTTACCCTTTTTAACTCTGAAAAGCTCCAACTCCCTCCCCTTTAGGATTAGTAGTCTCAATGCCTCCGAGACTGATAGGATTGGGGCGGGTAATAGCATGCAATAAGTAACGATACCATTCCACGCTTTAATACCTTAACGGGGTGGGAAGGGTAGAATATGGATATGATGACCGATGCGCTAATATCACGTGACCCCTCTTCTGAGGAGTGATTGCTGGATATTGCATTGAAGTGATCCATATTAATCATAAACCTAGGACCCCCTTCCCTTTATTTGCTTTCATCTCTTCTTGTAAAACTATTCAAATCCTTTTTCATAAATTTCTGCCCTCTCTACTTGCCTTCAAAAGTTTTCAACCTAATTGCAATGTTATATGCGAGTCCTTATTTGAGCCTTGATTGTTTACTTGTAAAGTCACAATTGTAACATGGTCGGGACCACACTAGTGGATCTTGAGGGATGTCTAACACCTTCCCCTCGAGATAATTTTTAGCCCTTGCCCGAACTCTGGTTTTCCAACTCAAACCTTTCTTTAAAGTGTCCTAATGCACTATAATCATTAGGTGGCGACTCTTCAACTTCTAAGACCCAATTCTCGAAAGGGAATAGAATTGTCCTCCCAATGTCGTATACCCGATTTTGACCCACGTATAGAAAAAGGGGGCGTCGACAGTCCTTAAGGGGAGGTTTCGGGGGCGTCGACATTCCTTAAGGGGAGGTTTCGGGGCCGTTGTCGGCAGGGTTACTTCGATGTCAATGACCAGGGTAGCAGTTGAAGAAGCGATATTTTGAGGGACGGACTTCAATGTTTTTGCCATCGATATCTGGGAATATGAAGGTTTGAAGGCGGATATGAAGGTTTGAAGATGGGGATGATGATTTGAAGGTCAAATTTGAAGATTCAAAGACAAAATATGAAGATCTTAAGATTGGAGATGAAGATATGAAGAATAATATACAAAAATTTGAAGGAATTATGAGCAAGTAAAAAGTTCGGTGGTGACTCAAGAAGGTAAAAAATCGAAAAGTAAAAAGGTGAAAAAAGGGCAACCGAAGTTTTTATAGGAGGGAGATAATTAGTGTGTTATGTTTCTCATTCGAGGATGGTCAACCGGCGGCTGACATGTGCTCGAAGTTAGAAAGACGTGACTGATGGGACATTTCACTAACTCGTTGACCCGATTGTAGCGTACGGAGGAAGGAACCCGGGTCAATTAATCACTTCTCGTAGTTTCTATAAATCTGCTCTCTGAAATGTGAGGGGGCTATCTATGTATGGGTAAAATCAGGGGTGAAAGTTACCCCCAATTTTTCGGTAAAGAAATGAAAGGATAGTGCGAACCAATATGACTTCGGGTAGTGCCAAGGGCATCCACAGATTAGTACTCGAGGAGGACGAATGGTGCGCCCGAGACCGGACACAGCCAAGCGTTGAGCTCAAGCAAAGTGAAGAACTGGGGCTAAGAGAAAGGCGGTTAGATAGAACAAACGGGGATCAAAATATCCGCCCACCATCGGATATTATGGCGCAAGTCTCGCCCGGTATCATCTACGCAATAACATTTACTTGAAGTCAAAGAATTTTTACTTTGTTTAGATTTGTATTATGAAACTCTCGTACTATATAAAGGGGAGAACTTTTATATTTTAGGGACCACTGTTGGCACGCATATCAAAGCAATAAAGTTGATTTTTGTTCTTTAGCTATTGTCCAAAGTGTTTTTCAACTGCTTGTTTGCTAAGTTATAACCGAGCTCGTTCCAAAGGCCGAACCGGGATTGATTTTCAAACGCTCATTGCAAAGCTAGACTTATTCATTTAATTTGGTTTGATCACCTTGATTTCCTTTAATTCCATTATTTATTGTTTATAATTCATTCATGTTAAATTAAATCACATATCTTTTAATTGTATATAAATTCTATTGTTACTCATTTTTAGGGTAAATAGACATATAGTTATAACCTTTTTAAATCATGGTTATAGCAATAACAATAATACAAAACAAAGAAATTTCGACAAAGATGATCTTACATGTCATATTAGGTGTAGAATCGATGGAAATATTATACTATTGAATTCGTATATTATTCCATTGAGTTGGAAAATTTAAAAACTAATTCCACAACTTTTCTTTGGATAACAATAGTTTGCTTAGTTGAACGCAAACTTAATAATTGAAAACTCAAACATCGCATGAAGGGGCAAATGTACAAAAAGAAAAGTTGAAAGAAAACATTACAGGGCAAAAAAAGAAAGCAAAATCATTTTTTCCAGTTGACAGGGGCGGAGCTAGAGCTTCGGACGCGGGTTTGACTGAACCCACTAACTTTGGTCCAAACTCTGTATTTGTCTTTAAAAGTTCATTGAATATATACAAATTATTAATTTAGAACACAGTAACTTAGAAGAAATACAATTTCAAACTCATTAGCTTCAAATCCTGGCTCCGCCTCTGCCTATTGACCTATGTATATATATGCTGCTGGATTTACTTACTTTGATACTCAACATTGTTTCCTGAACTGATCTGAGGAGTTGTGATGGATATTGTATCGACAATACTCGAGTCTACGTCAATTGACACGATAGAAGAAGGCCATACAAATGCCGGCTTGAATGGTGGAACTTTTGGTTGTGGTACTGATCCTGATATAATTTGAACTATAGTCTGTGTTTTAGGCCTTTCACTTGCAATTGGATGAGAACAAGCCAAAGCAAGTAATAACAAACTCTTTACTTCTTCAGCTAAATAATCATCCCCAAGCCTCGTGTCAACAGCTTCGAGGATTCTACCATCGCGATGCAAGTACCAAACCCAATCAACAAATAGTTGAAAGCCATTAACTTTAGTTCCAGGTCACTTGCCACATACTAATTCCAACAACACTGCCCCAAATGCATATACATCAGAATGTTGAGTGGCTTTTCCAGTGAGAAAACACTCTGGTGCAATGTATCCCGTCGTGCCAAGCACGCCCTCTGCCTCAGCATACGAGGTCTTTTCATTGTCAAGTGCTCGTGCCAGGCCAAAATCACCGAGGCGTGCATTGAAGTTGGAGTCGAGCATGATGTTGTTTGCCTTAAGATCACGATGGACCACTTTCTGCTCGAACTCATCGTGCAGATGGTGCAGAGCTGAGGCGACGCCTGAAACAATCTTGTACCTGACTTGCCAGCTGAGTGGCTTTTTATCTGGCCCTGAGAAAAGGTGTTTGTCAAGGCTACCATTTGGCATGTACTCATATACAAGTAGTAGCTTTCCATGCTTGTGGCTCCATCCTGTCACAATAATATGTGATTGTAAGATGCTTAATGGTTGTATTGCTGTTCTCATCAGCTTGAATTATACAGTAATTTGCTTAAAGTAAATATAAAAGTAATTTTTTACACTATCAGTTCACCTGAATAGTAACCATATGTAGCTGTTAGTAATCTTAAAATTAAGGCTGGTTACCTATTACAACTAGGGGAAGCTACGTAATAATTTGCTTGAAAGCAAGTAAAAGTTTGCTGGGAAGTCTAGCAATAAAATGTTTCTAATGTAATGCTAATAGTAACATTAATGCCATTGATGCGGTTTGGCTGAAATTGGTACTTTCCTCAATTCAATTTTACTTGACATTCTTTCCTTTATAGTCGGTTGAAAAAAGAACCATGTATTTTTACACTCATCCGTTTCATATTAAATGAGGTACTTTCCTTTTTAATCTGTTCCAAAATAAAAAATAACACATTTCTAAATTTGGAAATAATTCAACTTTAAACTCTTTCATTTTACCCATTCACCCTTAATGAGAAGCTTTTATAACCACACAAATGTCATGGCCCCACAAACCTTTTACCCCTTAAGCTTTTAAGACCACAAGTTTTAAAAGTCTTCTCCTTTTTTCTTAAACTCTGTGCCGAGTCAAACTATCTCATATAATATGAAACGGAGGGAGTATTAAAAATAATTTAATTTTAAACACTTTATTTTATATTTAATGAAATGATTTTATAATCACACAAATATTATGACAAGATCACAAATTTCACAATTATTTTTCTTTTTTAAACTTCGTGTCGTGAAATAGGTTCTAATCAAATAAAATAGAAGGAGTACAAGAGTATATCTTTCATGCCATTACAGTGTTAAAGAGTTTTACATTATTAGACCACCTAAATGATAGCTATAACTAAATGCCCATAAACTTTGAGATTAGTAAATTGAAAAATATAGCAGGTTAACTGCTAAAACAAGTTAAAAACATTAATAATTTAAAGATTCTTCACATTATTCGTGTTTAAAATTAAATCGTTGATACAATGCTAATGATTTTAAGATTTAGAAATTTAGGACCTACTTTTGAAAAATTTGGACTGGTCTCAATTATGATGTCTTGTCATATTTTGGGATTTTTTACACAAATAGACAGCCTGATCTATTATTTACTTATACATGATTATACACATATTATAAATGAAACATATATATATTATTCATTCCGCTATTTTTAGTTTAAAAGTCAGGTGGGCGGCTATTTTGATTAATTCTTATTATATTTTGAAGCTAAATGTCCTATTCAGTGGCTATGATGTGCTATTATCTTTATATTACCAAAACCTGCCACAATGGTTGACATTGGAATGCAGGTGATTTTAAGAGGAAGCATCCTGTTTGTTAATTTGAAGTATTGGGTCAAAACGATTAAAAAAAAACTCAACGGGTTAAAATGTAACCTAAACTAAAAAATATACAACATCAAATTTGAAAATTGAGAATTATGTAAATGTAAAAGAACACAAGCTAATAGCTTAAGAAAAATATATTTTATATTTTTCTGAAAAGAAAAATGAAATAGGAACAGAGGTTGGGTCATGTTCGACGTGTTGGATCATGACTCGTTTATTGACTTTTACCATTTTGATCCACACAAAACTGACCTAACTCCCCTCTTCTGGACGAATCTATACTCAAAATAAAAGTAGAGAAAAAAAAGTTATCGAGCAATTTGACAAGATGCTTGTGATGAAGACGGTTGATGGGACATGTTCGAGATCATGACTCGTTTATTGACTTTTACAATTTTGACCCACACAAACTGACCTAAATTACCTCATCTGGACAAATCTATACTCAATGAAAAAAAAATTATCGAGCAATTTGACAAGATGTTTATGCCGGAGACGGTTGATGGGTCATGTTGGATGACTTGGATTATGACTTAGTTATTGACTTTTACCATTTTGACCCGCGCAAAACTGACCTAACTTACCTCATCTGGACGAATCTATATTCAAAATAAAAGTAGAGAAAAAAAAAACTTACCGAGCAATTTATGCCGGAGACGGTTGATAATGGTAAGTTCAGCCAAGAAATCATCTTGACCTTTGATACTTTCCCTTGAAAACCACTTCACTGCAATTTCCAAATTTTCACCAACTAAATATCCTTTGTATACAACTCCAAATCCCCCTTCACCTAGCTTATTCTTTTCATCAAAATTATTAGTAGCTTTCTTCAATTCCTTAAACTCAAAATCTCTAGGCATTCCAGGCAAACTCTTAAGTGCACCAAGTATATTTGACTCTGAGTTAGCAGCCTTTTTCTTGTGGTTGTACCCCAAAATTGGTAACAAAATCAAGAATAGAACAAATAATGGAACCCCAACACCTAAACCAATTGTTAAGCATTGATTTTTTTCTTGAAAATACTCAACTGTCAAGTTGATTTTTTCCCACCTTAACACACAATTCAATTGATAAAAATTCCCTGTTGAAGCAGAGAATCCAAAGTATGATTCTTGATTCACAACATCTCTTAAATCAATCATGTGTTAATATTGGATTCTTTGGCCTAGGTGGGGTTGAGCCAGTATACTCAGCTTGTTCTGCTATGTACACATCAAGAACTCTCTTGATACCATCATATTGCACCCAAATATTGTAAAATCTTGCACCCATTGGAGCAAGTTCAATTCCATGTTTGGTTAATCATTCGACCTTTACAGAACTAATAGCCCGTTTGGCCAACCTGCAAAAATCAGCTTATTTTGAGAAATGTTTTTTTTCAAAAGTGCTTTTCTCAAAAGTATTTTTGGGAAGAAACAGTTTGTGTTTGACTAATTAGTTTGAAAAACACTTCTGAGCAGCAATTAGTGTTCGGTCAAGCTTTAAAAAACTACTTCTAAGTGTATTTTTCTCAAAAGTGCTTCTCAAAAAAGTGTTTTTGGAGAGAAACTACTTTTTTCTGCTTCTCCAAAACTGCTTCTGCTTCTTCTCAAAAGCACTTTTTTCCTTCCAAAAACTTGGCCAAACACCTCAATTTTTGGCCAAAAGTAATTTTGGCAAAAAAAAAAAAATACTTTTAGTCAAAAAGAAGTTTGGCCAAATAGGCTATAATACTATGAATATCAATCCCTATATGATTATCATCAGGGTCAAACTCTTGCTTGAATGTATCAAGCTCGACCGCGATAACTTTATTGGTAGATCCACCATCAGTATTAGCATTTGTCAAGCCTAAATGCTGTCCATGGCTGTTGGTTGGCAGCTCTAAATTTGGAGAAATCAAGAAAGTTAAACCTTCAGCTGCAAATTTATTTTCTATCCTGTAAATGTTTATAAGGAATGAAGAGTTGAAAGATGCCACCCTTTTGTTACTATTATCCCACAATTTGAAGGGTTATTTCAAGAGAATTCTTCCTGCATTGTTTAATAAGCTCATATATCCGCCGACTGAATCAGAAGTTACTTGGAGAGCCTGGTTACTGATAACTGCAGGAGGTACTACTTGAAATATGTCATGGTATGTTTCGTCGAACGGTCCATATTGCTTGTCGAATTTGTTTAGCTTGGCTTGAGATATGGACTGAAGACAGCAAAGAAAGATGAAGATGGTGTTGAGTTTTGGTGTCAATAATCTCATTTTTTCATGTAGTGAACAGAACTATCACTACTAGAAATCCGGTAAAAAACGACCACAAAAAGCGACCAAAGTTGGTCGCTTATAGGCCTAAAAGCGACCAAAAAGCGATCAAACATGTCTGGTCGCAATATTGCTGGTCCCTTTATTTTAGGGACCAAAGTGGTTTCTAAGGTAAAAGGACTAAATATTCTGATTTTGACTTTAGTGACCAACTTTGTTCGCTATATTAATTTAATAATATAAATTTGGCGACCAAAGTTGGTCTCTACATATGAAATACGTTGTTTTTAATTTATCATTAATCATTAGAAAGCGACCAACTTTGGTCTCTAATCCAAATATTATATTTTAAAATCTGGACAATAGAGACCAAAGTTGGTCGCTAAATTCAAGAATTTAATTTTTTTTAAAGATAAGCGACCAACATTGGTCGGTATATTTCCAGAAATTATATTTTTTAATAGAAATCTGGGCAGGTAGCGACCAAGGTTGGTCGCTATTGCCCAGAAAATTATTTTTTGTATAGTGAAATGCGATCAAATAGAGACCAAAATTGGTCGCTTTTCTTGGTATATTTTTGGCAGAAACTGCCTGTTTTGGCAGCTACACCACCTGCCAGCTTACCAAACATCCTAAACAGGCATTTTATGCCAGCAACAACAACAACAACAATTAAAAGCAACAATCAATAGAACTAACACATTAAGCTAACAAAACTAAGTTAACGCTTATTACAAGCCCATTCGAACTAAAAAGAACTAACACAATAGAACTAAATTTTTTTGTCTAGTTCAAAGTATATAAAGTACTCAAGGAGTGTTCTTTCAGCATCCTCGTCCGAAAGTTGGATTGCCTCGCCCGATTCATTAGGTGGTTGACTGCGTATGAATTCCCCCACGTCAGCTGCATGTGAAGCGAACCTATATGAAAAATTATATATATTGAATTAGTATTTCAAAATTTATATAAAAGTAAATCAAAATACTTAATGAAAAGTAAAAAACTTACATGTATATAGTCGAGGCTCGACCCTCCTTTCTGAATCAGTCTCTTTCTTCTTCTTTACAATACGAGTTTCATTGAATAGCTCATCTTGCTTCATTGGCATCATAAAGCTGTCTGGTGGCTTTGGTGATTATCCTCGTGGTACTATTACTCGGGATGAACTTGGATACAGAGAATAACTTGGATACAGTACCTGACAGGGTGTGTCTTTGATCAATTGTTGATCTCTATAGCTACAATGATAATGAGAAGGCAACGACATGTGTTTCAAAATAGTGATGGTATAGGTAGGATTTAACATTTCCTAAGTAGATAAAAGAGGTTATAGAGGAATTCTCTACTTCACTTTCCAAGAGGAAAAGAAGTTTGATTGATAGTGACAACGTTGATAAAGACGGAATGTTTTCCGTTGGTCATGGCAGTTCCCATAAAGCGGGGATCATAAGACTCTATGATGACAAAGATTATAGGAAATTTTGTTCTAAACTTTCTTCCAAGTCTGATCCGTACAAGCTTAATATGATATTGGTGATATTTCTTCGGATTCAGACAATGATTTGACCGACAAAAGTATGAAAATGCTCTTAAAAAGAATTAAAGGTAAAATGTTTTTCTTGGTAGAGAAAGATGATGAAAAGTTTTTACCTTTAATTCTTTTTAAGAGCATTTCTATACTTTTGTCGGTCAAATCATTATCTGAATCCGAAGAAATATCACCAATATCACATTAAGCTTGTACGGATCAGACTTGAAAGATAATTTAGAACAAAACTTCCTATAATCTCTGTTATCATAGAGTCTTATGATCCCCATTCTATGGGAACTGCCATGACCAACGGAACACATTCCGTCTTCATCAACCTTGTCACTCTCAATTAAACTTCTTTTCCTCATAGAAAATGAAGTACAAAATTACTCTATAAGCTCTTCTTTTATCTACTTAGAAAATACTAAATTCCTGCCTACACCATCACTATTTTAAACACATGCCATTGCCTTCTCATCATCATTGTCGCTAATGAGAAGAACAATTAAAGGCACAATTTGTCAGGTACTGTGTCTTAGTTATTCTTGGTAGAAGTTCTATTGCATGTCTAATAACGTCATCAACCTCTTCTAATAATCCTCCGGCAATCTAAAATTCCAAAACATAAACTAAAAGTTCAATTCATATCCTAAACCTTCAATTCATATCCACAAAAGTTCAAGTCATATCCTAAAGGTTCAACTCATATCGTAAAAAGTTCAAGTCATATCGTAAAATTTCAATTTATATCGTACAAGTTCAATTCACAAGAACAAAACCTAAAAACTAAAAGTTCATCAATTCTTATCCTACGAGTTTAAACATAAACTAAAAGTTCAATTTATATCCTAAAGGTTTAATTCATATCCACAAAAGTTCAAGTCATATCCTAAAAATTCTATTTATATCCTAAAAATTCAACTCATATCCTAAAATTTCAATTTATATCCTACAAGTTCAATTCACAAGAACAAAACCTAAAAACTAAAAGTTATATTCATATCCTACGAGTTTAAACATAAACTAAAAGTTCAAGTCATATCCTAAAGGTTCAATACATATGCTAAAGGTTCAATTTATTTCCTAAAAGTTCAACTCATATCCTAAAAGTTTCAATTCATATCCTAAAAAGTTCAAGTCATACATAAAAGCTTCAATTTATATCCTACAAGTTCAATTCACAAGAACAAAACCTAAAAACTAAAAGTTATATTCATATCTTACGAGTTTAAACATAAACTAAAACTTCAAGTCATATCCTAAAGGTTCAATACATATCCTAAAGGTTCAATTTATTTCCTAAAAGTTCAACTCATATCCTAAAAGTTTCAACTCATATCGTAAAAAGTTCAAGTCATACATAAAAGCTTCAATTTATATCGTACAAGTTCAATTCACAAGAACAAAACCTAAAAACTAAAAGTTCATCAATTCTTATCCTACGAGTTTAAACATAAACTAAAAGTTCAATTTATATCCTAACGGTTCAATTCATATCCACAAAAGTTCAAGTCATATCCTAAAATTTCTATTTATATCCTAAAAATTCAACTCATATCCTAAAAGTTTCAATTCATATCCTAAAAATTCAATTCACAAGAACAAAACCTAAAAACTAAAAGTTATATTCATATCCTACGAGTTTAAACATAAACTAAAAGTTCAAGTCATATCCTAAAGGTTCAATACATATGCTAAAGGTTCAATTTATTTCCTAAAAGTTCAACTCATATCCTAAAAGTTTCAATTCATATCCTAAAAAGTTCAAGTCATACATAAAATCTTCAATTTATATCCTACAAGTTCAATTCACAAGAACAAAACCTAAAAACTAAAAGTTATATTCATATCTTACGAGTTTAAACATAAACTAAAACTTCAAGTCATATCCTAAAGGTTCAATACATATCCTAAAGGTTCAATTTATTTCCTAAAAGTTCAACTCATATCCTAAAAGTTTCAACTCATATCGTAAAAAGTTCAAGTCATACATAAAAGCTTCAATTTATATCGTACAAGTTCAATTCACAAGAACAAAACCTAAAAACTAAAAGTTCATCAATTCTTATCCTACGAGTTTAAACATAAACTCAAAGTTCAATTTATATCCTAAAGGTTCAATTTATATCCACAAAAGTTCAAGTCATATCCTAAAATTTCTATTTATATCCTAAAAATTCAACTCATATCCTAAAAGTTTCAATTCATATCCTAAAAATTCAATTCACAAGAACAAAACCTAAAAACTAAAAGTTATATTCATATCCTACGAGTTTAAACATAAACTAAAAGTTCAAGTCATATCCTAAAGGTTCAATACATATGCTAAAGGTTCAATTTATTTCCTAAAAGTTCAACTCATATCCTAAAAGTTTCAATTCATATCCTAAAAAGTTCAAGTCATACATAAAAGCTTCAATTTATATCCTACAAGTTCAATTCACAAGAACAAAACCTAAAAACTAAAAGTTATATTCATATCTTACGAGTTTAAGCATAAACTAAAATTTCAAGTCATATCCTAAAGGTTCAATTTATTTCCCAAAAGTTCAACTCATATCCTAAAAGTTTCAATTCATATCCTAAAAAGTTCAAGTCATACATAAAAGCTTCAATTTATATCGTACAAGTTCAATTCACAAGAACAAAACCTAAAAACTAAAAGTTCATCAATTCTTATCCTACGAGTTTAAACATAAACTAAAAGTTCAATTTATATCCTAAAGGTTCAATTCATATCCACAAAAGTTCAAGTCATATCCTAAAATTTCTATTTATATCCTAAAAATTCAACTCATATCCTAAAAGTTTCAATTTATATCCTACAAGTTCAATTCACAAGAACAAAACCTAAAAACTAAAAGTTATATTCATATCCTACGAGTTTAAACATAAACTAAAAGTTCAAGTCATATCCTAAAGGTTCAATACATATGCTAAAGGTTCAATTTATTTCCTAAAAGTTCAACTCATATCCTAAAAGTTTCAATTCATATCCTAAAAATTCAACTCATATCCTAAAAGCTTCAATTTATATCCTACAAGTTCAATTCACAAGAACAAAACCTAAAAACTAAA